>NC_090923.1:557171903-562171903 GCF_040938575.1 Ambystoma mexicanum | reverse complement strand
CAAGCAAAATCCCTGTGCAATCGAAAGAATGTGATCTACAAACTAAGTGAAAGAAAGGGAAGTGAATCCAGAAGTGAGAAGAAACCCACAATTTCTTAGAAGAAGCCCACAATTGCAATATCACCTGCAAAGCCCCCCAACCTCTCGTATGGACTGACTATCTCCTCATATCATTTGACATTAGCATTAACAACCAGAACCTCAAACAGTGCCCCCTTGCACCAGCCTGTCTGACCAGAAACAAGCGCAACATTACTGCGGAAACCCTTATGCCACTGGTTCTCCCTATCCTAAATACGCTCCCTGCCACTGCTGACCTCAATCTACTAGTAGATACCTACAATGACCTCATGACCAAAGCCATTCACACCGTTGCCCAACTAAAGCTACGCAAAGGCAAACCTAGAGCTCATCTGAACTCTTGGTATACACCCGCACTCTTAGAAAAAAGAAAGCTAAGATGGAAACCTTATGGAAAAGGACTCCATCAACTCAAAATAAAACCAATCTCATGAATATCTCCTCCCTTTATAAAAAGGAGATAATCCGCACTAAGAAGGAAGCATACAACGTTAGAATAAACAATGCAGGATCCAGTGCTAAAGAACTCTTCACCATCCTAAAGGAGTTAGAAAACCCTAACCCACCGACGGACACGTCAGTGAAAGACAAACCCTGGTGCACGAGCATCTAAGAAGCCCTTGCTAATAAAATCACTGGCCTGCAAATGAAAATCGAGGTCAAAAGACTACAACGCTCCAACAGCAGCTCCTCCACCCCTAGCATACCTACTACCACTAACACCTCCTCAGGCTTCACATTCAAAAAGGTAACCACTCCAGAAGTCCAAAAAATTATAACATCCCTCAAACCATCCAATTGCAAAGGAAACAGCTGCCCCGCTCAGATCATTAAAGACGCAGCAAGAGACCTATTCCCCTACATCGCCAAGCTAATAAACCTATCATTCGCCACCAACTCAGTACCCAACAACCTGAAACAATCATGGGTTCTCCCTCTTCTAAAAAACAATCTCTAGACCCAGCCATTCCCACTACTTACAAACCTATCACCACGGTTCCTTTCCTCCTAAAAATCCTTGATAGTGTTGCCTACCTGCAAATTCTGGATTATTTGGAGACTAACCAACTGTTAGGACTGCGTCAATCTGGATTTCGACCTCAGCATGGAACAGAAACCGCCCTTTTTGACCTCAAAAGTCAGATTGATGAAATTAAAGACAAAGGCAAAGCTGCCATCCTACTCCTTCTAGACCTCTCAGCAGCCTTTGACCTGGTCGACCACAAAATACTCTGTAACCATCTCTCTTCCGCTGCCCATTTCTCCCCCTCGGCCATCACGTGGATACAATCCTTCTTGGCCAACAGAACCATGAGTCTTTTCTTCCGCGGCAGCAGCAGACCCTATCCCCATCACCTGTGGTGTCCCACAAGGATCTTGTGTTTCCCCCACCTTATACAACATCTTTAGAAAGCCTCTCTTTGACAAACTGGACCATCTAGGTGTCACCTACAGTAACTATGCGGATGACACCCAGATACTCCTCACCATCTCTGGCAACTACAATGCTGATGTCACCAGGATCAACGGAATCTTCCCCATCATTCAGGCATGGATGGCCACACATGGTCTCTGCCTGAATGATGAGAAGACTGAACTTCTCCTTGTCGGATCACCTAATAACTTTACAAAACTGAGTCCTGACTACGCCAACATCATCATCGACGGTAACACTATCCCTGTTGCAAAAAATGTGAAAACCCTCGGCTTTTATCTCGACGCCAGTACCAACCTCACCAAACAAGTTAACAAGACTGCCTCAGCTACCGCCTACACAGGAAAATTAATTAGAGCCTGCAGACCTTTTCTATCCACTAACAGCTGCCTCATGCTGGCTAGGGCTCTCATAAAATCTAAGCTAGACTATTGCAACAGCCTCTACCTAGGCGCCAACCAATCCATAATCAATAAACTTCAGGTTCTCCAAAATAATGCGCTACGAGCAGCACTAAACATTCCTAGGCGTGAACATATATCCGCCACCAGAATATCATGCAAATAGCTGTCCATTCAACAGAAAATTGACTTAAAAACTCTCTGCCTCACCTACAAAGCCCTCAACCACCTAGCCCCCCCTTACCTTACCAACAAATTCAACTTGAAACCTGCCACTAGAATCGCTAAATCCTCCAACACGCTATGCCTCACGGTGCCCAGATTCACCTCTAAAAGAGCCAGCGGCTCAAGCTTTACGGTCCTCGCCTCTCAACTCTGGAACACCCTGCCTTTGAACATTAAATCGACCAAATCCTTCCAATTATTCAGGAAACTTGTCATTGGTTGGCTACTGATTAAAAAGCAACCTTAAGTTAGACCTAGCCTATGACAAATTGTTTATATTGTACATACTTCACCTATGCCTCATCTGTAAGTTTTAACTACCTCTGTCTGTATATACTGTACATAACTTTACAAATGTATTACTGCAAACGCTATATATATTGTGCCTTGTAACCTATCCTAAGTGCCCTTTTACTCCCGGGTCTGGAGCGCTATATAAATAAAATAAACAAACAAAACAAACAAACAAACAAGGGAAGTGAATCCCAAAAGGGGTAAAGTCTAAAGACCCAAAAAACAGTGTGTTTGGAACTGTTTAGAAAGACATTAAGATTTGTGGAATATGATACAAGAAGGGTCAGCGCCCAGAAGAGGGGGACCCAGGGATGAAGCCATCACCCAGCGAACATTGGAAACAAACTTTACATTTGTTACAGGAACCTTTGTTCTGTTATTTGAACTTGTCAGGTCCTCCGAGACAAGAGACATTCAATTGTAACGAGACTTGGACATCGACGGCCTGATAGCAGAAAGCTTGAGAGTGTTTCCTGAGAGCTGGCATTAGAACTGTCGTCTTGTGCTAGAGAAGTCCAAGACTGTACTGTGCTCTGAGCACCCATCATACCCTGTGTCCAAAACGTGGAGAAGGGAGACCCAAGCTACCGCATCCTGACATATCATTTGAGAACACTTCTTTATTTTCTTGAGAACTATCCCACACCCCGATTTGTATTAGTTGTGAGGTTTGGTGATAGGTTTCTTAGTATAGGCCTTTTTATTTTGACACAACGCTGCTACTACTGCCTTATTTTTCATATGATGGTTGACACTTGCTCCCATCCTAGATGTAGGTTTCCAACCTGCATACAGCATTCATTGTTCAATAAACACCCTTGAACTGTGATCACGTTTGGCTGTCTTACCTATTGTCACCATGAGTTCCTCACACCACCAAGAAATACTTTGCCTAGATGAGGACGTGAGTATCCACAACCGCAAATGCTCAAGGTGAATATGACTGCTGCGTGCCCTGAACCTGAGGCAAACATTGGTGCAGATGATCCCCTGAGCCCGGCAAAAGAAATTTTGAACCCAGCACATAATCTATACTTGCACGGCGAACAGCCGCACACACTTTCTCCGATCCCCTGTCGGCAGTGCATGACGCGACTGAATGTGACAAGCGTGCCCCACCGGTTACTCCGCACAGACATGCAGGAGAGTTCCTAGCCCTTCAGGCAAACGCTCTCACGCTGGGGAGTTCAAAGGCCCCACCCACGTGTAGCCACAACTCAACAAGCGCTGAATTACCACAGAACACAACACTTTCTAAAGACAGTATTCCACCACAGATTCAATGCTCAATTCCGCCAAAGCTTGCACTCACAATATGGTAGACGGCATTGCTTGCCAAGTCATTAGAACATGAATGTGAGAACATAGAAAGTACGTCACTGCCTCTAACTCGCCGGAAACGGCAGATGATGCTATGAACAATCAAGTAATGAGCAGCCTGCAAATGACCCAGGCTATGTCACTAGACAGTCTGGAATACAGCACGCTGCGTTAGCAGAAGGATGGCCCATGACATAGAACTAATTAAATCTCATCTAGCCTCGACCAAAAAAAGCTAAGTGCGCGCAAGTACGATGCATCCAAAGACAGAAATTACAATTAATTACGACACCTCAATGGCCAACAGAGGCATCAGCGTGACGTCACAAGAATCAATGAATGCTAGCGATAGTAGGCATCCAAGGATCAAATTGCCTAAGGCAAGTGAGCAAGGAAGAGGACTAACGTACAAGCATAAAAGTCATACAACAGAAGCAAGAAACAGCAGTCACAGGCAATTAACCTTGATCATAAATCGAACAACTAACCACTGCGAAGCTAAAGAGTAAGATGAATCAAACACATTGCTGACAAGAGGCCTAAATGACCAATTTGAAGGTAAATACGAACATGACTCAGTCTTCCTTTGTGACCGTACCCCTCACAAGTTACAATTGTCAGCTGAAGCTTCCACGCAACTAGAGAACAACATCATGGTAGCCCTTACAATCTCACTGGCCCCGTTCACCAAACTTTATGAGGCCTTAAATGATACGGTCAAAGATCAGGCGACCTTACTGGCCATTACACACACGAAACAGACCTTTCTTGAAAACTTTCTTGCCAAAGTCCATTACAGACTTGACCTGGAGGCAGAAACTTTGCAAATGTGGCAAAACAGGCTATGAGACTTGGCGAGACGTGAAGAATGTGATAAAACAACGTTGATGACCACCTTAATTGAAAATTGCAAATGGATGGGAACGCAAACAACTACGCACAAAGTAGTTAATTTAATAACAAAGGAATCAAAGTCTTCATCAACACAAACAAGCAACACAACGGAAACAAAGAACAAAAACCAAATGGAGAGTGCAAATGAAGATGCACAGATGGAAAACGGAGAAAAGACCAACCAGAACTCACGTGACACACAACAACGGGACCCAGAGGTCACGCACAAACCCACAGCAACCATACAAATGGAGGCACGCAACTTGCAAAAGAATTATACAGAGAATCCATGATAAGTGGAGCAGAGGACTGAACTCCCAATCACTAGAATGGACCCGGCGTAAACAAACGCACAAATTCAGAACATCAGTGCTCCTGAACAATTGGCCATTTTTGGGGGAAAAAACAAATATAACAGTGACTTTATAGCAGAATGCCACACATCGAAGGCAATCAAATGTCGCGCAGAAACATCAAACGAAAAAATTAAAAAATAAACCGAAGGCCCAAAAACATAAATCGAACAGTTCAAGAGCCTTCATGCGGAACATAATAACTCCTCCACAAGACGGCGTAAAAGAAAACAATAAGATGCGAAGAACAAACATCACCATAACCATAAGAAATAATGATCAAAATATGAACTCCGATATAAAGGATGGCGTGGTACAAATCGTGACCCCAAACAGAGACAGTCATGAAATAAGAGATATTGCTGAATCATCTTTAAATGAAACCATAGATGACAAAGAAATCAGAGCTCTTATTGCAGAAGTCTCCTACTACGATGAGGAGCCAGAACTAGGCAACAGAGAAGAGACAAATGAACCATACACTGGTGCAACTCCCAGCATACCAGTTATCCCCATTCCTACACTCACAAAGAAAAAAAGCTGATGACAAGGTGAAGAAAACATCAAATGAGGAAGACCCACACCTCGATTTCCTCACATTGGAACAGAAAATAATTGCTGCAGAAGCCAGATCAATGAGAAAGAAGAGAGAATCCTCAGATCATCCCAGAAAGGAACGAAGGACGAACTTTAAACATGTGCACAGTGGCAAACATGACAGTACGAACGGAAACCTAATAAGGGTCCAGAGAATTCTACGCGGCAAGGACAATCTAATAATGAATCGAAGAAACATCATAAAATTGATTCACAACTGTCCAAAACTAAGATATATAACATCACATGACATCAAAGTGGTTGAATTCAAGAATGAACACAGAATGGAATGGGTGATACTACACCTGGAGTCAGCACTAATAAAAAGATGCTCTATTGGAGGTGGCGAACAACTTCCTGCCATTAGGATTTGAAATCACGGACTACAACCAACCAATACTAGAATCCTCACTGAAAGACACTAGAGGCACAAGTTCATCAAAAAAATGTGATGGACATCAAAGAGTGGAAAACAAAAATCACCAGAAAACTTTGCAGTCCAAAATCAAAGGACCTAAACATGCCAACATTGAAAATACGAGTGAGTAAGGAAACATTCACTGATGAAACGAAAGAGAGATAGGTAGAGCTAAACCACACAAAAACAAATTAACAAGATTGGTTGTGGATGGCTAGCGCTCTATCAAACCCAAAAAACAAATCATGGGCAGTAAGAATCGGCTTGTGAAATTCTCGAGGATTCACCCAACTATTCAACAAAGAAGACCTAGGATTAGAAACATATGACATTCTCTGTCTCCAAGAAACCTGGCTCAGGAAGTCTCCAATCTGAGAGGGTTATGATTGCTATGTTAACAGCGCACAAAAAGGAACAGCTGGAAGACTGTACTCAGGTCTCCTAACACTCATGAAGAGGGGTGTAGGCTTAGCTGTTATAGAGACCACAAATCCAAATCTTTTTACTCATGCCAATGCACAAACTAGAGGCGCAATCCCAGCTAATTGGACCTGGTCTAGAGGCAACTCTACTGCAATTTTAGACTATATGTTTGTGGCCACCAACTGTCTCCAGTTGGTTGAACAATTCAAGGTGATCCATATGCCAACAAGTGAACACAATCTACTTGAAGTCATATATAAAACTGACACATCACACTAAAGATTTCTCTGGGACGAAACGGATTGAGAATACGCCCTGAGGATATCTCTAAAATGTCCATCGAGCTCGACCATGCACTAAAGAACGAGAATATGAATCCAGAATACACTTGGATATTGCACCAATTCTAACAAGTCAGAAACACTGATGACAAAAAGGAAAACATGCTAACACACAAGTACAATATGCAAGTAGTTAAAGCAAAATAACTGCTTTGGACCGACCAAAGAAAGATTATGGGACTCAAACACCACGAGTGCGACCTATGAGACTCGCTCCTTAAAAAGAGGAAACAAAATTTAACAATTGGCTTATCTCCACCAAAGCCCTCATATTTCAAGATGATGCTGAACATATGCTAAATGCATGCAGCAAAGAACACAAGAAATATATGGGATCTCATTAACTATGAAGGCTCTTACCAACTCGTCGCACAAGCTGATAAAGTCACGGAGCAGGTATTGGTAACACACTTCACTGCCCTATTTGCATGCAAACCAGGATGGAAGAAAAGGGAATTACCACACTCCACAGCAAAATGGAAAATTGAATTCGACATTGAAGACATTAAAATGCGCATTCCCAAACTCCGCGCATCAAGAGCCCTAGGCCCAGATGGTCTCACCAACACCATGCTCAAAGATGCACAGGGGCCTTGGGCAGAATTTTGCATTGTATTTAAACAAATCTTAAAAACCCAAAAAATTCTTAGCTCATGCAAATGAGCGATAATAATACCAATATTTAAAAAAGGTAACCGGAAATCCACGGAATTACCAGCCCATCACCCGGTTGGACATCACGAGCAAAATCTTTGGTTCCATTCTGCTCCGAGACCTAAACAAATGGCCGGTGGAAGCCGGACGTAGAGACTCAAGACAATCAGGGTTTGTGAAAGGAGTGCAAACCTCCCTGAATCTTTCTTTACTAAATCTGCTAAAACTCAGAGCGATACAAACTAGATCAATTTACTATGCAGCATTCATTGACTTCGTACAGGCGTTTGATAGTGTTAATATAGATGAATTATAGTGAAAAATATATAGCTGGCGATGTCCAAGTTCCCTACTAGATACCATAATAGCACTATACTCTGACACTTCCATTGAAGTAAGACTGACCAGGCAAGCAAATGCCACCCAACAAATCTATATGCACAGAGGCAAGGGTGTCCCTTGGAGTCATCGCTATTAAATCTATACATATCAGACCTACATGAATCGCAGAGTCGGGAGAAAGCCTTTCGTCCAATGATCCAGAACCAATACGTCCCTTGGATCATCAACGCAGATAACTTGGTCATAATTGACCAAACCCAGATTGGTCTTCAGCGCAGATTGAATACGCTTTTAGCATATACTGACACAAATGATCTTAAAATAAACATCAAAAAGACATGCATTCTGAAACTGGCTTCCTTGAGCCAAAAAAACATAAGATCAGAAAACAATGTGTGTGGAAAATGGACAGGGAAACGCCTGCACAAGTGGAATCACTCACCTGTTTGGGAGTCCTTATTAACAGGAACATAAATGAAAGCGAGTGGTACAAACTGCTAAGACACAAAACAAGGCAAGGACAGGCGATCTTAAATAAATATGGAAAATCCACCAATTTTAACATACAGAGCAGACACACTCCTTAACCTGTGATGGCAAATATGGGCGATATTAGAAGCCCTATTTTGGAGACACGCCGTAAGATTACCAAATGGGGAATCACTAGAGTTCATAACGCTCTGGAGAACGTGTCACTGTACAGTGTAAGGAACTCATGGCGGCAACAGTAAAGACAGGCACAAGTGATGACAGTTCAAGGGTGTTTATTAAACTGTACAAATGGGTTAGAAAAAACACCTAATCTAAACGTAAATCTAAGATGGGAGCAAGCAAGGACCATCAAATAACAATAAGGCAGTGCTAGTGGCGTCTTGTCAAATAAAAAAACTATTGCCAATCCTTACTACTAAGTTCCAAAATTGTGGGGAAAATGTTCATCAGAAAAGAAAGAAGTGTTTACAAAATGTTAAGTCAGGATGGTACAACTGGGGTCTCCCTTCCCCACGTGTTAAGCACAGGACAAAGCGGCACTCTCGAGCACAGCACACTCCTAGGCTTCTCCAGCACAAGCTTACAATTTGTTTCCAAAATATCAGGGCCTACTGTGGCCATGTTTCTTTTACACCTAGTCTCTTGCCTCAGAGGACCTGATGTACAATTAACAACAAACAAAAAGTTCCTTTCAGTCATCTACTCATCAGGTGATTTCCTTTCACCTGTGTATCCCCCTCAACCGGACTCCGATCCTTTTTGTAACCTTGGCTTCCCTCAGTTGGGTACACACTTGCCAGTTTCACACAGTTCACTTATTCGTAATGCCTTGCAGCTTTCACTTCCATTAGCTTTTCCAGCCCCCAGTCAGGCTTTCTCTTAAGCCCCCAGTCAGGCCTTCCACATTTATCGTTCATACAGCGTTTTCCCTCAGCCGGGTGCACACACCTGTTTCACACTGTCACACCTTTAGTAATGGGTTAAGAACTTTCGATTGTACAAGGACTTTTGGCTCGACCCTCGTATGACCACCTTAGCCCTGTATGCTAGCCTTTTTTATGGCCTCTTGTTACTGTATTATTCGCAAGAAAAGGGGACCAGCCAGAGTCTTTCGAATGGACGCCCATGTGGTGCTGGACTACTGTGCAGCTGGTCTCCCCCAAGTTCAGCAGTATAGAAGTTCTTTGTTCATAACAAGTTGCAGTTTGCAACCTTCACTCGACACCATCCGGTTTACTATCGGTTCTCCCTCTGACTAACTGGCTGTGCTGACTTCCTTGCTGTGTCTTGTCTATGGAGTCACGGATGGTACCATGGTAGCAAGCGCACCTCCCCACATCCTTTCACAGAGGCTTTGCAGGCTTGGGTCGAAAAGGGCACGGGCACTTCCCTCCTTGTTTTCCTTTCCGGTCTTGCCGCCGTTCTTCTCCGTTTAAACTGCCGTCCAAGAATAGCTGCCGCCTCATGCGTTTGTCCTTGCTTAAAGTGTGCTCTTGTGCTCCACCTTTTATCCCTGTGGGGAAGGGAAAGGGCAGTCAGGTGTCTGTAATTATTGTCAATTGCCTGACTCTGCCTGATCCTTGTATTGGGACACGTCAGGTAAACGGCTCTGGTGTAAATCCGTTGTCTTTCACGGCGTAAGAAAGTGTTTGTGTCGGAAAGGGGAGTACAACTTCTAAGTATCCTGTGGGGTAGGATGGGGAAAATGTGTTAGAAGGAAGGGGGTACTGCGTCTCACCTGTCGGTGTCCCACTTTCACTCCACGAAGACCCCTCATCCAGGTGATCCTCCACCACTGGTCCACCCCCAGGAACTGGATCCAATAGCGATGGCCATGTCCTTCAGGTGTTTCACAACTGGAAATGCATAATGATGCCACATCCATTGACCTTTGACATCATTAGTTCCCAATATAATGCAACAAAGGAACATCTGCTCACAAATTGGAACAAGAAATGCAGAAGCTGGCTCAAGCATATGGGAACATCAGTTGTCATACTAATACAGAATCCAAACATGATCAGAAAATAAATAAAAGAACAAGATTGGATAAACACTCAACAAGCAAGAGCAATATATGTGTTAAACATTCCCCTCAAAACACTAGCGGAAGCTATTCCTAAGATTTAGATTGAACATACTGCTGACCGGAGGAGTTCTTCATAAGCAGAAACGAAGGACAAATAATCTGTGGTGCAAATTGAGTGAGGAAAAATAAGTGATTGAATCACTATACAGTGCTCCAACCTCACAAACTTAAGAGTGCTCTACCTGGGTCACCACATCAACCAGACTAAATCATTGTCCCCACAGGAATGGTGGAATATACTCATGTTACGGGAAAACACGAGTATGATCCTTGCGGCAATGAACTTCATAGAAGTGGTGCTACCCAAGTCTTGGGCCGACACAAACACAATCCAAACACAGAACCAAACCGACACGCATGCACAGAACCTGAAATAAAAATAGCACATCAAGGACACAGCGGAAGCAAATGACATATTAAAATGATGATGTGGGACATTTTATAATGCTTTTATGGCTTCTGGGAAGCATACTGTGGTTTTTCTTTTTAAAGGTTTATAACAAACCAATACAAATAAAAAAAATTCAAAAAACGACATGGAGCATTTGCATGTTGCTCACCAGCCGGCACAGGATTGCTGCAGGAGGCTGCAACTCATATTTGCCTCGCTCTCATTATTTTATTTTATCTGTGCTATGATCCTGAGCACATACAGTGCACCACCAGCGAGAACATCCACGGTAGAGTGCTTTGCTCGCTGCATGTGGGAGCGACTTCACTTGAATCAGAGGTAATTGTTGGGGGTCGCCTGCCATGGACATCCGGCAGGTGCCCCTGGGTGCTGTTTCCATCAGCACACCACAGGCCCAGTGCCTGTGGGGGTTTGGGGCCTGCCCTGGACATCCGGCAGGCCCCTTGGCACTATAGGACACCAGCGCCATCGGGGTGGGGCACAGCCTGCCAGGCTCCTGACCATGCGGACCTCTGCCACCGTCCTGGCACGAGGGTCCCATGGCACCAGGGCCTGCAGGCCTGGGCCGCCACGTGTAGGCCTGCGGCCTACCTCATTAATGAGACACGGGCTCACGCCACCCTCTTACGGAGTCTGCAGCCGTTCTGATGCACGTGCCTGCAGGAGCTTCTTTTATTAGCTTGGTCCATGACACAGTCATGGCCCATCTTAAAGGGGCAAAACACGTGGGAGGGACACATCCCCTTAAAGGGGCAATGCACATGGGAGGGTCACCCACAACATTCCTCCTTTTCCATAACAAAACAAACAAACATGGCTAACACATGTATGCGTCCCATCTATTACAGAACGGGAAACTAGTTATCACTTCAAACCTTGCGGGTCAACCAGATACCAAACATAGCACTGGCACAATACCTAGCTAACTGAAAATAGTTACAACCATAACACATGGTACGCAATTCTAAACACACTCTGCGGATGACAGTCGCGGTGGGTGAGCTGCCGATGGAATGCGGGCAGTTCTCCCAATTTACAGGACCCTTTATTAACCTGGGGGTCAGAAATACAACTGCTGACAAAATGCCAAGATCGCCGGCTGGCTCTACTCACACCCCACAACTGCGGGGCCACCGTTTCACCTTATGGTTCTTCCCTGAGACCACACTAGGCATGCGACTACTATACAGATTCACAGCAACAAACACACAGATTACAGAGTCCTCTTAAAGCTCTATTCAGGAGTCACTTCCCGGATCCAGGTCCAGTGATGGTGCAGTTCCTGGCTGGCAAAGCCGCACCTGGTGGGTGCCAGGGGCCACATCGGCATAGTTCCTTGATGTTCAGAGCAGGGCAGTGGGACACCGGTCACCTGGCCTCCATGCTTCTCCATGTACTGTTGGCGGGGCACGGTGCTCTTAATCGGGCACGGGGTGGCAGGACATCACTTGTACCCTCTCCGGTGATGTTCCCTAGTCTGGAGTGTCCCCCTCCATCACGCGCGCAAGAGGGCGCCCAAGCACCCATAAGGAGCTGCAACCCATTTTCAGCCCGGTGCCGATTCCTGGGGTTGGGGTCCAGGGCTGCCTGGTTCATTGGTCAGACCCACGTTGTCCGAAATCTGGAATCCAACCCATTTTCAGCCCAGTGCCGATTCCTTGGGTTGGGGTCCAGGGCTGCCTGGTTCATTGGTCAGACCAACGTTATCTGAAATCTGGAATCCTGCCGGTATTTCCTTACCCCCACCAAATCCTGCTTAGTCTGGTCGTTCGATGGCGTGGCATGCAGGATGTCATTGGTGACCCGCCAATGTGGCACCAATTTGGCAGGCTGGGTGGCTCATGTTCTGCTCGTACTAGGCTGGGAGACGACCACCTCTCTGCTGGGTGGACTTCCTTGCAGCACCCTGGGCACTGCACTAGTGGTGAGGTACATGACGCGCAGCGTGCACCACACTCAGGTGCACTGTACTTGGAGCAATGATGTGGTGTTGGTGGATTGACTCTGTCCTGCGGCCAGTGTCGCCATCGCATATGTGATCACTCACATCTCTCTCTGAATTGAGCGGACTCATCCCGACCTACCCAGTGCACCGCTTCTTCATGGGAGTGTCCGGGTCACCCGTGCTTGCTGGTCAAACCCCATGGTGGTTGGATTCAGGGGGCGGTATGCATCTCCCCAAACCCACGCTGGCCTGGTCCTTTGACCTGATGTCACGCCGGGTGATGTCAGCAAGCAGGCAGGGTCACCACCTCCTTGGTCCTCAGGTGTAAGGTCTAGTAGGGGACATTCGTGGCAGTGTGTTGAAACCACTTGTAGGGCTGTCAAGTGTCTTCCATGTTAGGGTGTCCTGTTTCCCCCATGGCACTGTTATTCAGGTGTTCAGGATGCTGAAAGGTCGCAGCTCGGGGTTCTGATGCTGGAATGGTGAGCATAAGGTGTAAGTCCCCTGTTCAACACAGCGTGGCTCGTGTTGGTGTTGGTGCACTGCCGCACTCGATCAACCAGTTGCTCCCCATTGTGCCCCAGGTCACCGCTTCTGGCAGGTGAGCGCACCTGTGGTAGTGCGACCCTCGTGACTGGGTGAGGCCGATAGTGGGGCTCTGTGAATGTTGTGAACAGACACCTGCTGTCATTCTGTTCTAGCTGGCAACCCACCATGTTCTGCCAGTATGCTGATTCGCTTCTGGTGGTTCGCTTTTGGTTAGTATCTGGACTGCCATTAGACTGGCGGTTGTCACCCTTTTCCATTGTTGAACACTCAGGGAGCACGGGTGGGGCTGCTTACGCTGTATCGATATACAGCCCCCGGTAACCAGAGCTGCTTTCCATGTCAAGGCACATCAGTTCTGTGTTGGAGACGTTCACACAGCACTGTTTCAATATCAGAGGTGGTTCAGCTTGTAGCTTGGTGCCCAGGCACTTTCACAAGAGTCTTTACTTTTGCCAACCCAGAGAAATGCTCATTTTATCATTTCCTTGTTCTCAGACGCACTCAGCACGTAAACCCACAGCTTTCCCAAGAGTGGGCAGCGGTATAGAGCGCCTTGATCGTCGCCACCTGCTTGGCCCGGGCAGTTTCCTCTGGGCTTGCCATCGCTCCAACACCGGACTAGTCAGGATATTCATCGCCTATGCTTTCTAGGGGTCCAACACTGGAGGGTGTTTACTTCAGTTTGTTCTGATCTAGAGCCTTATGGTTAACACACAGGACAACACCAGTCTTACACCTCTTCCACTTTACATCAGACGAACACGGAACCTGCAAGGGGCATTATAGATTTGTTGGTATTGCGCTCGCAATGGAGAGTTTCCTTCAGTCATTGCCTGCTCGCCACAAACAGCTTGGTCATTGTTTCCAACAGATTTTGTCTCCAGCCTGATTTCCCAACTTTCAAGTGCTCCTGGCATGGATATGGCCGGAATACTCCACTCAGAAGCTGCCCTTATGGATATGGCGGAAATAGTCCACTCAAAGGCTGTCCCCTCCCTTCTCGGTGGGGATCAGAACCACTGTCCCTTTGTTTGCGGCAGCTGCCTTTCTTGGCGGGGGTTGAGGCGGCACAGTTACTCTCTTTGCAGGGGGAGTGCCGCGGTGAGGAATGCAGCACAACTCACCCCCGGGCGGGGAGGTGTTGCTAATTTTGCGGCTGCAGCTGCTCCACTCCCCTTCCCCTGGGCTACGCCTGACTCCTCTGCCTGCTGCGTGAGGTGTGGGGTGGTGGGGAGGGGGCAGGGCAGGACCTCACTCATCCCTTGCGGACCTCATTGTGTGCGGCAGCCGGCGCTCCGTTCTTTTCCTTTTTTTTTCTTGGACGGCACCCCCGAAGTCACTGAAAATACCGCCGCGGGCAAGGACTGGCCGCGGGCCGACCCTCCCGTGGCCGCACTAGCACCCTCTTTATACAGGGCCGCGGCCAGGGAGGGTCTGCCAGCCGGGTCGCATTCATTCTCCCGTTGCGGCTGCAGGCTGTGCATCCGATCTCACAGCCACTCCCTCCTTGTCGCAGGAGGGGTGGGTGCTCCCTCATCTGCATCGGGCAGCGGCACAACTGCAGGCGGCCGCACCAGAACCTGCCTCCTTCGGGGAGGGCACCGCTTCACTTCCTCCCTCGCCGAACATATCTTCTCTTTGCATCTTTTCAGCAGAGGGCCAAAAGGGTCTGTGGGATACCCTCCCCACCCCCAAGGCCGCATGAGCACCCTCCTGCCGGGGAGATCACGGGCAGGGGTCCTCCTCCTTTCCCTTTTTCTCTCTCTCCCTTCTTGACTGGGACCAGAGAAAAGAAAGAAAAAATAAATAAAAATAAAGCAATGTTGCCTCCTTTGCAGCCGCGGCGACGGCCACCGCCAGATCTTGCTTTCTGGCGGCAAGCACAGGGAGGGTTACTCACACCCCGGCCACACAAGCACCCTCCTCGCAGGGCCGCGGCCGGGGGCGATCGCCGGCGTGGGTCCCCATCCTCCTTTCTTTTGTGGCAGGATGCCCCCTCACCGCCGGGCGCCGGCTGGCCCAGGCCTTACCCGCAACACATACAGTGGGGCGCAGGCCAATCCTGGCAAGCGGTGGGGTCGGGCACTGCACTTCTCGCTCCCCACCTTTAATGGAGTCCACGAAAAGCCACAGAAATTGCACTTCGTGTGCTCGTCAACATCACTCTTCCTTTTCCTCATGAAAGAGCGACTTCCTCGTCGCTATTGTTGGGGGTCGCCTGCCATGGACATCCGGCAGGCGCCCCTGGGTGCTGTTTCCATCAGCACCCCACAGGCCCAGTGCCTGTGGGGGTTTGGGGCCTGCCCTGGACATCCGGCAGGCCCCTTGGCACTATGGGACACCAGCGCCATCGGGGTGGGGCACAGCCTGCCAGGCTTCTGACCATGCAGACCTCTGCCACCGTTCTGGCACGAGGGTCCCAGGGTCTGCAGGCCTGGGCCGCCACGTGTAGGCCTGCAGCCTACATCATTAATGAGACACAGACTCAGATCACCATCTCACGGAGTCTGCAGCCGTTCTGATGCACGTCTCCGCTTGTTCTTCTTCTTGCTGATAGATTTTTATCCATCAGCAGTGATTTTTGGATACCGAGGCTTGAGCCTCATTACTCCATCTTCTCGGGTTGAGTATGTAGTACGGATCCGTTACTAAATCCAGGCATCCCTGTTTCCCTGCTTCCTCAGCCTTGAGAACGGCTAGACCGTTCTACACCCAATGGAAGCTGTCCGGGAGACGCTAATACAAAGGTCACATGACCAGCATACACGTATCGTCAGCGCGTCGGTCAGACGTACGTCAGCTGACACTATTTAGCAAGCCGGAAGCCTTGCAAAGGCGCTTCTGATTGTTAATTATTACCTCGCGTTCCGGAGCTTGCTTCTGCTACTTTCTCGCAGACGCTACCTTCAATTCAAGGTACGGTTGCCTTCCGCGTTCCCACGCAGTTCCCGGCAACATTCCAGTTCCTCCTTGAGCTGTCTGCTAACCGCGCTCATACGTGGCTTCTCTCTCCACTTATCCTAATGGAGTCCCGTCGTATCAAGCAACAACATTTCAGCTCCTCCTTGAGCTGTCTGCTAACCGCGCTCATACGCGGCTTTTCTCTCCACTTATCCTAACGGAGTCCCGTCGTATCAAGCGACAACATTTCAGCTCCTCCTTGAGCTGTCTGCTAACCGCGCTCATACGCGGCTTTTCTCTCCACTTATCCTAACGGAATCCCGTCGTATCAAGCGGCAACATTTCAGCTCTTCCTTGAACTGCCTGCTAACCGCGCTCATACGCAGCTCTTCTCTCCACATATCCAATCGGAGCCCCGTTGTATCTAGCGACGACTTCCAGGACCCTGCAGAGTCCCTCTCTGCTTCAGTTCACCACGATCCCGCAGAGTCCCGCTCTGCCTCAGCCAACCTACACTCTCAGAGTCCCGCTCTGCCTCTCTCGCCGATCTTCCACCGCTTATGGACTTGCTTCTCTTGGATCAGGATTCCTCTTCTCTCCTACACGTGCACTGTACTCTGGACGCTTTCCTGTGTGCACCAACCCATCTCTAGTGCGTCCCTTGTTCCGCCCGGGTTAGATTCCTCACTACCCTTTCCTGGTCGTTGTATCCTTGGACCCCTCAGACCATCTTGAGAGACTTCCTTGTCTGCACATCCAGGTTAGTGTTTACAACATAGGTTTTTATTGTCCTTCTTATCAACCAGCATTCTAATCAGTTTCCTCTCATCAACATCCTGGTGGATCTTGGTCCTCTAATGCCCTTCCCACCAATAGCTCTCTTTGACTGTTTATTTTACTAGTCAGAGAGTGACATTGATTAGAAGGTTCCCTTTGATACACTACGCCATACCTGTCATCTTACGAAGATAAGAAGACTTCGAGTGTATCCTTTGTTACTACCAGCCTGTATCCTTTACGAGAACCATTGATTTATTCTCCTGTGTCCATTGTGATTCGTTGCTTCAACCATATCATAACAGAATCAGAAGCCATGTTGGAGGAGTCTGATCCCCTGTCTGTCCTCACCCAATTGGTGTCAGACTTAAGACAGGAAATGATCACTGCTCAGGACACCATGCGCCACCGTATGGACGTAATGCAGGACGCCATACATGCCTCCTCACAAGGAAGGGTGGCCTCGGTTCCCGTTGCATCCGCTTCGGGTGCATCTGCACCACAAAGAGAATCCGTCCAGGTACTGATGCCAACCCAATTCCCTCTGGCTCCGCCGGAGAGGTTTACGGGAGACCCAAAAAAGTATTGCACGTTTGTTAATCAGTGCCGTCTCCACTTCTTGTGTAGACCCAGTTCGTTTCCGGATTTCACAACCAAAGCAGCATTTGTATTGTCGCATTTGGGGGGCACTGCTGCAGCCTGGGCAAACCCTTTGTTGGAGACCAATAGTCCTCTTTTATATGACTGCGATGCATTGCTGTCAGCTATGAGCAGGGTGTTCGACATGAGATATTCCACTCAGGCAACCGATTTGGAACTGTTGAATCTACAACAGGGTAGCCAATCATTAGTGGCCTATCTCGCTCAATTCAATCAGTTGACCGCGGAAACACAGTGGCCAGAAGACAAGAAGACCGCAGTCTTCTATAAAGGACTGTCTGAGGAATTGAAAGACGCCTTGTCGACAGTCCCTGTTGTTCCATCAGGATACATGGAGTTGATCGATCTTGTTCTACAAATCGATGCTCGGAGAACCGCCAGAAAGGGCGAGAAGAAACCCTTTTTGTCCATACCGAATCTTCCAGGAGGTTCTCAGCCCTCTTCTAGTGAGCCTGAGCCTATGCAGATAGGTGCTATTCGGGGTCGTTTGTCCGCCGCTGAGCGAGAAAACCGTCGCAAGAATAACCTATGCATGTACTGCGGTTCAGCGGAGCATCTACTGGTTGCTTGCCCTAAAAGACCGGCAAAAAAGCCGGCAAACGCCGAAGCTCGGCAATAGCGGGAGTCCCTATGCCGGGTACCAAAATGGACTCCGCTTTGTCACTGAATGCTTCCGTTGCAGTCTCGGTGTCCTTAAGTTTCAACGACATCACCGTTCAGACCCAAGCCATGATAGACTCGGGTACAACTAATAGTTACATGGATATTGCTTTTGCCAGGCAGTCAAACATTCCTATGACCACCAAAACTGTACCTGAGTCCGTTAAGACAGTTGATGGATCTGTTCTGTCTTCTGGTCTGGTAACAGAGGAAACGTCACCTATCACCGTATCCTTACCTGACGGTCACACTGAGAAAATGGTTTTTGACGTAATTACGGCTCCCCAGTATCCAGTGATTCTGGGTCTGTCTTGGCTTAAACTACACAATCCTGTGATCGATTGGGTCACTGGTCATATCCAGTATCCGTCGGATCATTGCAATGAAAACTGCTTCTTGGATTCCGGTGGGGTTCATGATACACCCGTCTTGGCTTTTCTCGAAGGGTTGTCAAGAGTAAACGCGCTGGCGTCTCCTAGGTCACCGATACCTCAGGAATACGAACAGTTTGCCGATGTGTTCGACAAAGGCAAGGCTGATGTATTGCCGCCACATCGCCAGTACGATTGTCCAATTGAATTGGTTTCCAGAGCCAAAACACCTACCGGTCGTGTTTACTCCCTTACCATACAGGAAGACGCTGTCCTGAGGGAATACATCAATAATGCACTCCGGACTGGGTTTATTTGTCCTTCTCAGTCCCCGGCAGCGTCTCCTTTGTTTTTCGTCCCTAAGAAAGAAGGGGACTTAAGACCCTGCATTGACTACAGGGCTCTCAATGCAATTACGGTTAAGAACCAGTACCCACTACCTTTGATCGACATTCTGTTAGATCAGTTGGGCTCTTCAGTGGTTTTCACTAAACTGGACTTGAGGGGTGCTTACAATCTTGTAAGGATTAGGGCAGGCGACGAGTGGAAGACCGCCTTCAAAACCCGATATGGTTTATATGAGTACCTCGTCATGCCTTTCGGCCTGTGCAACGCCCCCGCAACCTTTCAGTTCTTCATGAACGATATATTCAGCGATTACATGGATCAATTCGTGGTCATATACCTGGATGACATCTTGATATATTCAGCATCCTTAGAGGAACACATACAGCATGTATCCAAGGTACTTCAAAGGCTCAAAGAGAATCATCTCTTTGTCAAAGCAGAAAAATGTGTTTTTCATTCCCGGGAGGTGGAGTTCCTGGGGTATGATATTACCAGCTATGGCGTCAGAATGAGTCGATCCAAAGTCAAAGCCATCCTGGACTGGCCAGTTCCTGTCTCTATCAAGTCCTTGCAATCGTTTTTGGGATTTGCAAACTTTTATAGGCGCTTTATCCATTCCTTTTCAAGAGTGGTGGCACCGCTGACTACACTAACCAGCCCAAAAAATCCATTCCGTTGGACACCAGAGGCTCAAAGGGCATTCGATCGACTCAAAGAAGCGTTTACCACGGCTCCGGTCCTGCAGCATCCGGATCCTGATTTGCCATATATCATTGAGGCGGATGCTTCTAATCAGGCTATAGGCGCAATCCTTTCTCAGGTATGCAAGGACTCCGGGGTGGAACATCCGGTGGCGTTTTTCTCTTGCAAGCTAGCCCCATACGAAAAGAACTACACGGTGGCCGAGAAGGAATTGTTGGCCATCAAAGACGCTTTGCTCACCTGGCGTCACCACCTTCTTGGTGCTAAACACCCGGTGTCTGTCTACTCCGATCACCGGAAACTACAGGCCCTCAAAACCATGAAATGCCTTACGGCTCGCCAGGCCCGTTGGCATTCGTTTTTTGCCCAGTTTGACTTCCGCATATCCTACAGACCTGCTAGAGAACATACTAAAGCCGACGCATTATCCCGTCTGCACTCTAGGGTGGACAACAAAGACAGTACCAAACCTCTTCTACTGGCAGAACATGTGATCTGTGGTGGTTCTGTTCAACCTTCATTGAAAAAGGATATCCTAGACTGGGTAACACATAACCAACGGGAGGTACATGACCTTCGTCTTGATGTAAAAAAAGGTCTTCCGTTCATGAACGGGCTTCTATACCTACCGACAGAGGAGACGCGTACCAAAGCCTTGCATTGGGGTCACGATTCCTTGGTAGCAGCTCATCCGGGTCAATGGAAAACGCTAGAGCTTCTACGACGATGGTGCTGGTGGCCCAAAATGTCCAGAGATGTCGCGGATTACGTCTCGTCATGTGCCTTATGTGGACAATGCAAAAATTCACCGAGTAAACCTATGGGATTACTACGCCCATTACCGATTCCTCACAAACCATGGTTTATGGTTTCCATGGACTTCGTAGTCGAACTGCCCTCCGTCCATGGTTACGACACAGTCTGGGTAGTAATCGACTATTTTACTAAAATGGCCTTGTTCATGCCCTTCCAAGGCATTCCTACGGCTAAGATCCTAGCCGATATGTTCCTAAAAAACATCTTTCGGTTCTTTGGTTTGCCCTCAGTTATCATCACTGACAGGGGCTCGCAGTTTGCATCTCGCTTTTGGAAAGCTTTAACGTCGGCTCTGCTTATGGAGGATCTCATGTCCAGCTCTTATCATCCTCAAACCGATGGGCAGACGGAACGGGCTAACGGTACTATCGAACAATACCTACGCTGTCTGTGTCTTCAATACCAGTCTTTTTGGTTTTCGCTGTTACCGGCAGCTGAGTTTGCATACAATAATTCTTGCCATTCCTCCACGGGTATGTCCCCGTTTTATGCTCTTTATGGGCAGCATCCACGATCCATCCCTGCGGACTTGGAGCTTACTGACACAGTACCTGAGGCAACTGACAAATTGAAAGCTCTGGCCACCCTTCATACCAGATTAAGGGGGCATCTATTGAAGGCCCAAGCCAGTGCCAAACACTATGCTGACCGGCATCGGACGGCTGCCCCTCAATACATAACTGGTATGGCTGTCTGGTTGTCTACCAAAAACCTGAAGATCCCGGGTAAAAGGAAACTACTGCCTTGTTTCATTGGGCCGTACAACATAACGCAAGTGATCAACCCCGTTGCTATACGGCTGGACCTGCCCGCTCGCTGGCGGGTACATCCGGTGTTCCATGTGTCCTTGGTCAAGCCTTGTTCCTCAAGGACCCGGTTGCCCGTCCGGCCTTTGGCAGTTTCCGTGAGGGGCACTGATGAATATGAGGTTCGTGCCATCCTAGGTATGAGAATGCGGGCCGGGATTCCTCACTATCTCATTGACTGGAAGGGTTACGGTCCGGAGGATCGATCCTGGGAACCTGTGTCAAACATCCATGCTCCTGTTTTGCTACGTCGTTTTCATGCGGCAAGGGGTGTGGGGCGCCCTTTGGGGGATGGCACTGTCATGCCTACCTCCCCATCCGGATCCGTTACTAAATCCAGGCATCCCTGTTTCCCTGCTTCCTCAGCCTTAAGAACGGCTAGACCGTTCTACACCCAATGGAAGCTGTCCGGGAGACGCTAATACAAAGGTCACATGACCAGCATACACGTATCGTCAGCGCGTCCGTCAGACGTACGTCAGCTGACACTATTTAGCAAGACGGAAGCCTTGCAACGGCGCTTCTGATTGTTAATTGTTACCTCGCGTTCCGGAGCTTGCTTCTGCTACTTTCTCGTAGACGCTACCTTCAATTCAAGGTACGGTTGCCTTCCGCGCTCCCACGCAGTTCCCGGCAACATTCCAGCTCCTCCTTGAGCTGTCTGCTAACCGCGCTCATACGCGGCTTCTCTCTCCACTTATCCTAACGGAGTCCCGTCGCATCAAGCGACAACATTTCAGCTCCTCCTTGAGCTGTCTGCTAACCGCGCTCATACGCGGCTTTTCTCTCCACTTATCCTAACGGAGTCCCGTCGTATCAAGCGACAACATTTCAGCTCCTCCTTGAGCTGTCTGCTAACCGCGCTCATACACGGCTTTTCTCTCCACTTATCCTAACGGAGTCCCGTCGTATCAAGCGACAACATTTCGGCTCCTCCTTGAACTGCCTGCTAACCGCGCTCATACGCAGCTCTTCTCTCCACATATCCAATCGGAGCCCCGTTGTATCTAGCGACGACTTCCAGGACCCTGCAGAGTCCCTCTCTGCTTCAGTTCACCACGATCCTGCAGAGTCCCGCTCTGCCTCAGCCAACCTACACTCTTAGAGTCCCGCTCTGCCTCTCTCGCCGATCTTCCACCGCTTAAGGACTTGCTTCTCTTGGATCAGGATTCCTCTTCTCTCCTACACGTGCACTGTACTCTGGACGCTTTCCTGTGTGCACCAACCCGTCTCTAGTGCGGCCCTCGTTCCGCCCGGGTTAGATTCCTCACTACCCTTTCCTGGTCGTTGTATCCTTGGACCCCTCAGACCATCTTGAGAGACTTCCTTGTCTGCACATCCAGGTTAGTGTTTACAACATAGGTTTTTATTGTCCTTCTTATCAACCGGCATTCTAATCAGTTTCCTCTCATCAACAGACTGGTGGATCTTGGTCCTCTAATGCCCTTCACACCAATAGCTCTCTTTGACTGTTTATTTTACTAGTCAGAGAGTGACATTGATTAGAAGGTTCCCTTTGATACACTACGCCCTACCTGTCATCTTACGAAGATAAGAAGACTTCGAGTGTATCCTTTGTTACTACCAGCCTGTATCCTTTACGAGAACCATTGATTTATTCTTCTGTGTCCATTGTGATTCATTGCTTCAACCATATCATAACAGTGGGTTTGTTTTATTCTTGGTCTGTGTGGTCTTGTCACAGAAGAGCTGGTTTCACAGGGTCTTCGCAGTGATGGGCCGCGGGTAGCGGTCGAAGGGGTTTGCAGTGGTGGCAGTGAGTCTTCTGATCAGAGGGTTCGGGTTCTGATCCAGTCCTTGGCAGAAGTTCTTACTCAGCTTCGCTAGATGTTCGTCCAACATCTCGATGTCCAGGTCTCTGTGAAGGTCTGCTATCCTTGTGAAGATTGGAGCTCCAGAAGATATCCGCAGGGCCTTGTTCTGGACTATCTGAAGACTCTTCCGGTGTCGCTCATGGCAGGTCATCCATGCTGGGGAGGCATACGTCAGGATTGGTCTGATGATCGCCTTGTAGACGTTGATCTTTGTCCGGAGGGGTATGGATTTGTTCTTCAGGAGTGGGTACAGCGCTGCCATCTTTCCTGTTGCCTTCTGCTGAGTATTCTCGATGTGGCTTTCCCAGTTGAGTTTGCTGTCCAAGGTCACACCGAGGTAGCGGTTGCTGCTCTCCCATTTGATGGTCTCCCCGTTGAGGCTGATGTGTGGGTGCTCCTTGATCTTCTTTCTGGTGAACAGCGTTGCGGTTGTCTTGCTGGTGTTCAGTTCTATCCTCCAGTCGCTGTACCACTTCGCAATGGTATCCAATGAAGCTTGCAGGTTCTTTGCCACTTCCTTTTCGCTGAATGACTGGGAGATGACTGCAACATCGTCTGCATACAGTGCCAGGTCGGTCTTGTGGAGATCTGTCGGGATGTCATTGGTGAAGAGGTTGAACAGGAAGGGTCCGAGGTTCGATCCCTGTGGCACACCTGCTCGGATGGGATGTGATGCACGTGCCTGTAGGAGCTCCTTTTATTAGCTTGGGCCATGACACAGTCATGGCCCATCTTAAAGGGGCAATACACGTGGGAGGGACACATCCCCTTAAAGATGCAATGCACATGGGAGGGTCACCCACAACAGTAATGGCCCGTTGCATCCGCTCTCATGGGGAGACATTTCTTTCCTTAACACAGACATGTCACAGCAGAAAGCCAGGTGGCTGCACCACATTCTTCTTTCTTCCTTCGTCGCCATTGTTATGGGGACCGGCTATTGGCATCAAGACGGCCCCATTAGTGCTATGGACATCAGTACTTTAGTTGGAGGCCCAGTGCCTCAGGGAGGTTGCCGGGGAGCACCCCGTCATATGTAGGGGCAGGGCAGACCCACCGTACTGCCTGAGGGCCCTGTGGCACCATGGCTGTGGCAGGCTCATGCTCACACAGAGTGGACCTGCAGGCCTAAATGAGACACAGACTTAGGGCCTCATTACACGGTAGGCGGTGAGCCATGGCTCATGCCGGTAAAATACCGGCACCGCCTTGGCGGAAAGGGGATTTACCGCCCCATTCCAAGGTTGGAGGGGCGGTAAATCCCCTTTCCGTCATTGCCCTTCCCCATTCCCATTTCTGCCCCATAGGGCTCTATGGGAATGGGGAAGGCGCTAATTACGGCACTGCAATTTTGCGGTGCCGTAATTAGCTCTGAGGTCCCTTAGCGGGTTGGATTTTAACGCCTGCAAAAAGCAGGCGTTAAATCCCCCAACCCGCAAAGGGACCTCATAGTAAGGCGGTAAGGATTTACCGGTACCAGTATTTTACCGGTACCGGTAAATCCTTACCGCCATCCGTGTAATGAGGCCCTTAGTCATTCCATTCTTGAAGTCTGCAGCATACACCTGCACATGGCTGCAGTTGCTCCTTTTATTAGCTAATGACACAGTCATGGCCCATCTTAAAAGGCCAATACACTTGGGAGGGCCACACATAACACTGGCCATCTTTAAAGGCTTTACACTTGGGAGGTTCACACCACAGGATTAAAGAAGTGCAGCTATTTTCAGCTGGTAAACACCTAATCTGCCACTGTATTTCAATGCCATCAAGCACACTGAGTGCACGCCCTAAAGGTATCGTCCACAGCTTTTTTTGATGTAGGGACAATACATTTGGGCGGCAAGTCTGCATGCTGACCAACTGGATCCTCCGTTGCCACAAATCAAATTTTGGACACCTAAATGGAAGGATGAGCCAACACTTAGGTTTAGGTATTAATAGAAAACAGGCAAAAAACAGAGGGGCTCTTCCAAAGCGCCTAACATGCCCTTGAGAGTTTTGTTAAATCTCTCAACCAAACCGTTGGTCTGGGGGTGGTAAGAGGTGGAGAATTTGTAAGTTACCTCGCATTCTTTCCACATGGTTTTCATGTAACTCGACATGAAGTTGGATCGTCTATCAGAGACAACCTCCTTAGGGAATCCAACATGGGTGAAAATGCCCAGGAGAGCCCTGGCAACCACCTTGGCCGTAACCGTCCGAAGGGGTATAGTTACCTGGTGGCATGATCTAACAAAACAAGGATGAACCGATGTCCACCCGATGTGGGAGGGTCAAGGGGACCGACGATGTCGATGCCAACCCTCTCAAACGGTGTGCCCACCACTGGCAATGGTTGCAGTGGGGCGATGACTCTGCCTCCAGTCTTGCCAGACAGCTGACAAGTTGGGCAGGTCCTGCTGTGGGACTCCACTTCTACTCCCATCTGTGGCCAGTAGAAATGGGCAGAGAGCCTCTGCTTAGTTTTCTTGGTACCAAGATAACCAGCCAGGGCACCTCATGCGCCAACTGCAGCAGGAAGGGCCGGAAAACCTGGGGTACCACCAACCTCTTGAGGGCACCAGGTTCAGGCTTAGTGGGCTCACTAACAAGGAGCTCACCCTCCCAATAAATCCAAAATGTCCTAGGCACTTCTCCTTGTGCCTGGGACAGGGCCTGTGTCCTCAGACCCTCGAGAGAGAGTGGCACTCTCTCTGTCCTTTACAGAAGTCCGCCCGGGAGGGTCCCCCTTCAGCCAACAAGCATTGAAGGTCGGGATGATCCTCCGGGTTAAGAGCCTCTCGAACAGGAAAGTCTTCTGGCTCGTCTCCCACAGGAGTTGAGTCGGGTTTTACCACTGGACCCAGCCCGTCCGGAGCATGGATCCCAATGGGTGCTGTCGGAACAGCGGGAGGAGTAGGGGCTCCCTCCACAGAGGCGGCCTTCTTACTCCTCCGTTTCTTTCGTGCCTTGGGTTTCCCCATCGGCAAGGATAACGGGCTAGCAGCTGGTCCCTGTGTGACCTGCGATCGGGTGACTGCCACAGCAGCCATGGGTAGACCATCCGTGATCATCCCCAACTCGACCAAATCGTTTCCCAACAAAACTCAAGCTTTCTCTAACTGGATTCGCTGACATTCAGTGTCCTTGTCTTTGAGTTCAAGATCCCTATTTTTGAGTTCCACTTGCTGTGCCAACTCCTCTTTCTTAAGCTCAGCATCTAGTTCCAACTTGCGATATTCAAAGGCTAACTTCATCCTCAATAACTCAAGCTCTAAAGAACTGCTGGGGTTCGGAACAGAGGCAGCAGGAATGGTGGCATTCCCAGAATCAGTTTCGGCGACAACCCCCGGGGTAGAGTCCTCATTGGTTGCATCCCCCCCTTCAAGAGTTTCACAATCGATCTGGTAGTCCACCAGGGCAGCTATCAGCTCAGCCCTAGACTTATCCACAAAGTCTAATTCCCTGGCTTCACAAGCACTCTGGAGAGCCTCTAAGCTCATCCGAGTCAATTTACCATTCACAATAGATTCCATTGCTTGTAATGCAGTTATCTTGTACATGACTAAACCTTAATCTAATAAAGTGCAGATATCCTTCGTAAGTGGCACGGTTATACACTGAGTCTTAAAACCATAAACATCTCACCGCTGCCACCAGCTGTAAAGACCGGAGGGGGGTGTCTGCACTTCCACTCTCTATATGGTAGAGGGGAGGCACAGATACCCGTGCCAAGATTCTCTATTATGCTAGCAATGGACGAGCAATCAAGGCCTAGCTTCTCGGGAGGTGATGCAAGCTGGTTCTTAAGTACAGTGTAGTCCCCAAACCCCCACGAAGGAATGTCCACACACTGTATCGGTTACAACACAGTCTTTATATAATTAATATTCAAAGTCATATACACAATCACGATAACTCACTTTGTACTCCGAAAATCATTAATGGTAAATATGTACAATTCTAAAGTGGTACCACTAATGTTATTAGATCTTATTAAAGTGCATATGGTCAGAATGACACACAGATCAAAATAAAGAGGAAACCAGCAGTAGAGAGAGGAAGGAAAGCAAGATGGTTCAGTAATAGGCAGAATACTGGTAACTACCGTTAAACACAGTTCTGTGTGGAGATCCCCCCAGCTGGGCAACCTGTAGAAGAAAGATACAAGCCCAGTCCATATATTGTTCACCCTTAGACTTCCCAATAGTTCTGCAACCCCAAAGTACCTTGGTGTTGTAGCATTCCGCGTCGGGGAAATCGACAACCCGTCTTGAGTGTCCTCCCTTTCAGGCAGGAGTCACGGGTCGTCGAACATCTGACGGAGAACAGGTCAAGCTATGACGGTGAAGTGGCCGCGTCGTTCCTAGCGGTGCTCATTGACGGGGAAACGTAAACGTCCTGCCAGGAAGAGGCGTGCGGGGCACCTCGGTGTCGATAGTTCTGGACCTCAAAGAGTTGAAGAACTGTGGCCCAGCAAGGGCGTCGAGTCGTCATCATCTCTGTGGTCTTTGGGTGGCGGGAAACCCACCGGTGGATGCTCCTCGGCGCGTCGGCAGTCAGGCCTTATCCAGCAGGATACAGCGGTGACTATGCGGATGAGAGCGTCCTTGGATCAATGAAGTTTCTTAGGCAACGGGAGCACGGTGGCTCCAGTCGGCGACGGCGGTCGACGACAGTGACGGACAACAGTCCGGGCGCTTCTCCTTGGAGTTCCACGGCATTCCCCGTATCGGGTCGGCAGCCTGTTGAAGGTCTGTCTACCAGGGAGCTTTAGGCAAAGATCAGCTGTGTACGATGGTCCCTAATAGCTCGGGAAGAGGGCGCCTTACAAGGTCCTCTCTGGGTCAGTTCTTGAAGCACAGCAGGGCTCAAGGTTAAGCTTCACTCCACTTACTCGTCGTAGTTGACTTCAGCTTCTGAACATGACTCCTAGCAATGAGAGGTCCCCAGATATACTGTTGATCTCCCATTCATTCCGCTGGGCCGCACTCAAGCATCCAATCACGACTACGGGCATTCATGCAGGCAGGCAGCCAATCAGGCACACGAGGTATTCAGAACATTCACTTCTCTCCAGACACTCACAACAAGTTATGTGTATTGGGACAAGTACCGAGCCATTCAACACTCCAAGCTGCATTCATACCGGTTTCGGGCAGGGCTGTCTCAACCATTGTGTCAAACACTAGATACTAGACAGTCACAACATAGAATGTATGTTCGTCACACACTCCATTCACCCAGGTCCCACCCACATGCGTACCCACAACATACGGTCATTGAGAAGGCTCCAGCCAGTCTGGTCGGCACTTCCCCACACTACCATATACGGAACTTCCACCCAGCAGCCAGTCAGGGGGAAGGGACAGAGGCAGGGATTCCCGGGACTTCGGGAAGTTCAGGGTAACAGGTGATGGAAGGCAAGAGGCCAGGGGGGCCATTTTGCCTCCATCAGGAATCTACCGATTCCAATGACAGAGCCTGGGCATCCCAAAATGGAGGACGCTCAGGGCACCAGTCATTTCAGCACAGAGCTGCCACCAGTCCGTACCCTGCTCTGTGGGTCACACACAGGTGCCCAAAAACATACACTAGGGGCACAGGGTTGTACCCCTACCCATGGGTGCCAAAACGGTATCCCATGGGTCTGTTCACCAAACCAAAAGAGAGAGAGCTGCACCGCCAGGAGTCCCACACGAACTCCTGCATGGAAAACACGACAGAACACACGATAAAAAGCAGTAAAGGACAAGGATACAGAGGCGCTGTCCCTCCGATGCATTTCCAGCATCACAGTGTGCATAGGTGAAAGTGTGCATGCCTCCAATTCACCTCTTCCTCGTCCCAGACTTAAGGGGACCTAAATGGGATATTGGTGGAATGTGTGACAGTGGGGAAGAATGGTAATAACCTATGACGGTCGGAGAAAGATTGGATGGATTTTGACCATTTCTTGATCTACCACAGGCGGTGAATGTGGGTCTGGTCTGCCCATTAGAGAAGATGTTTTCCCTCTTGTTCTTTTCCCTGTTCCTTTATAGAGATGGTTTACTTGGGGTTTGTTTGGTAAGGAAGGCACGGGGTTTGGCAATGCCCTATAAAGGCTTCCTGGACTGAAGGTTCATTGTGGAATGTAAATGGGGGACTCTGTGTCTCACCCAAAGACATCCTTCTTCCACTCCCCAAGTCTCTTCCACCCAGGTGATCCTCACTTGCATATCCACCCACAAGGTTGGGATCCAAAAGCGATGGCCTTTCCCTGGCCACCTGAGAAGAGGATTCTGGGGAGAGGTAAGTGAGAATGCCTTCAGGTTTCTCACATACCCTACCCCTATAAAAACAGCCTCCCACACAGGTTAATAGTCTTTCGGGGTTCTGTTCCGGTTGTAATTCCATTAGACTCGATGTTCAATTCCATACAGATGTGGTGGGGACAAATGTTTCTGCTTTCCAATTTTTAGATGGTATAATTGGGGATCGGCATGAGTTGACTTCCTGTAATAGTGATGGAAAATTGGGGAAGTCTGTACCAATAATAGTTTCCTATGGCAAACCTGGTATGATAGTGGAAGGGAAGTGGGTGGTATTCCCTTGTATTTGAATGGGGATAGTCACCTTTGGGGACATTTCTCGGTCCCCATGCACACAGGTGATCTTTACTAGTGAGGTCCCTTTTAATTTTTCAGATGATATGTGGTCTGCTTGCACTGCTGTTTGTTTGCTCCCTGAATCTACTAAGGCTTGAACTGGTATCCCATTAACAAGGATTGGTTTATAAGTGGACTTGGATGACGTTCCACAAAATAAGTTACTTTGCGTTTTAACCTGTTCATCATAGCCTGAATCTTCCCACTCTCGTCCTACCATACAACCAATTTCCATAGGTTCTTCTTGTTTATTCTGGGGACAATTTCTAGCTAGGTGTCTGGGTTCTTTACATGAAAAACAAATGGGGATTATAGATTTGGTTGGTTTACTATCTTCTCGTCTCATTTCTTCTCTGGGTTTGGGTTCTGGTCTTTTCTTTATTTTCCTCTTTCCCTACTGGTAAGGTCCCTGGGTCGATTAGGGAAATCAGTTCTTTCTTTTGGAAAGAAAATTTGTTGAGGAGACCTCTTATTGGCTTTCTTGTGCTTTGGCTGATGTAACATATGGAAGTGTTTATTAGCATCAGCAAATTTTTGAGCTGCTGCTATAGCTGAACCGAGAGTAGGTTTATCCAGTTGTAAGACAGCTCTCTGGAGAGAGGAAGGTAGGGAATTAATAAATTGTTCTATCCTTAGTGCCTCTAAAACCTCTGGTAGTGTTTTCTTCCCCAACCATAAAGATAGTGTATTTTTAACTTGTTCCTCCAATTCTAGAGGTGTTTCTCTGGGGTTTAATCTAAGGCCCCTTAACTTTTTCCAGTAGAAGTTGCTAGTTTGATCCACTCGTTGTAAGAGTCCTTCCTTGATTTCATTAAAAGAGGCTGTTCCGGAAAGATTTAGCAACTGGTAGGATGTTTGCAATTCTCCTTTGAGTACGGGGCCTAAGTGACATAATGTTAAGTCATCCCCCCATCAAAACTGAGCAGCCAGCCTTTTGAAGTTCAGGAAAAAACTCCCCAAACCATCTCCTTCTTTTTATGGCTAAAGAACTCCCTAGGGAATGCTTGGTTTTTCTTGAGCTGCAATCAGCCTTTCCAACCCTGCTTGAAATCGTGCTTCAGCTTGGATCTGATGGATGGCTCTCACTGGGCTAACACCTCCTCTAGCAATGTCATATTGCCTGGGGAGGGCATGGGGCCTCATTACAAGCCTGGCAGTCCGGAAATAAGGGTGCAGGTAGCAATGTACCAGCACCCTTTCCGGACCGCCAGACTACGAGAATGCATAACTGTTCTGGTGCTTCCATGTCCCCATTCCTGTGGAGTCCTATTGGACTCCACAGGAGGAGTCCTATTGGACTCCACAGGAATGGGAACTAACACTTTCCACTGCCTGACATCCCATCCCGGCCCGACGTCACCTGGAATATCCCGGTGGCGGAATGGTATTACGAGGTTGGCAGCAACCCGTGGTAGCACTGGCGGGTTGCCGCCAACCTCGTAATGAGGCCCATGGTCTCACTTGAACTTTCTTCAGAATCTGACATGGAGGGGGGGCTCTGTTGTGCTCAAGGAAGATGGCTGTCTAAGTTTCAGGCTCCGCAGCCCTGAGCCTCATCCCGACGTCATCCTCATTCTACAGGTGCATGTCCTGATCACTTGGAGGTGGATCGCAGTGTGGAGGATGCCAGCATCAACCGGTTGGCGTCTTGGACCCGGGCTACGCCGGGTTCTCCTATATTCTATCTTCCCGCCGGAACACATTCCAGAGGTGGTCGGCCTGCTTGACTGGCTTCTATGCCTACAGAAGGCCCGGGCCGCTGAGACGCTACGCGACTGTACCCGTAGAGGCTAGCGAGGCATATCTGCTGGTGGCAGCTCCAGGGGATCGTCTTGTCGCAGCTGCTGCTGGACACCGACCCATGACCAGCCTGGTGCCCTGCGTACCCTGGACAAAACTTCTGTGGACGGTCTAGGAGTAGAGCGTCCCGCAGGGCCTGCCTGGGGAGCTGTCTACCTGAGCCAAGCCATCAAAGTTACGGGACGTGCTCGGTCCCAGTCTGGCCTGCGACCTGGTCCTGACTGTGATTGCTGATCCTCTGGCGGCTCGGCTCCACCCGTGCTTTGGATCCTTGGGGCGGACGGCCCCAGCTTGCTTCAGAGACCGGAGTCTCCCCTGCATGACACTCGCTGCCCCACCTGCACCCAGACCTGCCTGGGGCATTCACTAGCTTTCTACTGGCGGTCCGCTAACACCTGCAGCTCACAAATCCACCGCTGTGAGCCCTGAGAGACCGGCTGTATTCCGGCCCACCCCACAATCCTGGGGTGAGCCCGTTGTCTACTGTGGGGTGCAGGGGGAGCTGAATCGCCTCGGCGGCCTCCCTGATACCTAATTGGAGTGCGGGAGCCGGTGATTTGGATCTGGAGCAGGCCAGAGACTGGGCTTGGGCAGAGGGATGGAGGTAGGTCTGACTCCTTTTTGTGCCTCATATACTGATTCCTCCGCTGGCCCCCTGGGCTTCTGCTCGTGCCCGGACCCCCTGGCTTGGTGGTGCTGTGACTTCAAGGCACTGGGATGACTCTCCAGTAATGTAGAAATCCACCTACATAATTGTGGGGCTCCGGAGGTCTTGAGTCTCCCCTGTTCAAAGCTACCTACATCTTTTCTACCTGCGGCTGTGACTGGTTGGGGCTGGGAAGGCCCTCAAGCTCCTTGGTTATCCTGCCCTTGCCGCCTCCACATAACATCTATCCCTGGCCGGGCCCTGTGTTAACTGTGTGTCTCCCTTGTGGACAGCTACGGCGCCTGGTGAGCTCCCCACTGTGGCGTTCTTTTGGTTTGGCTCTTGTCCAAGGCCCGCGCGACCGCTCTCCTACTGGCTCGGCCTGCGCGAGGAGCTCGGGTGCAGGGCTCGCCCCCTGGATGTCCCTCAGGGTCAGCCTGTCTTTCCTCCTCCAGGCCCCACTGTTAAAAACACTTTGCCTACATTTTCCCATCTGCTGGCAACAGCATCTGACCCACATTGAACGCTACAACTAGACTTCCAGACTGTGGGAGATTGGGCAGACATCCATACCGACCTCTCCTCCGCTGCCCTTAGCCTTGACTTCATTATCACAGTTTACCTTCATCGATCCTTCTGTATCTTGAGCTGCTCACCTTATCCATCCTGAACACATCGGTGTGAGGGCTGCATTCATCTCAAACTGCTGGGGGCATACATTTAACCTCTCAGGGACACACTGCCTCTTTCCAACAGGGCTTCTCGGACTGGTGCATTCCACATACTCTAATTGGGGTCATTTTTCCCTATTGATACTTGCTTGACCTTTTCCTTGTACGCCTCTGCTATCCTCCCTCTGGTACACGTCCTCGCCATCATGGCTAAAGGGGGAGGCAAGAAGTAGAGCTCAATCAATATTTACACCAAGGCTGCACCCAAGATCCAAGGGGGAGCCGAGGTAGACGGGGGTGAGCCCTCGGTTCCGGAGGAACCCACAGAAATTCAACGCATGATGGATTATATGCGTGAGGGCTTTACTGCCCTTCATTCCAAGCTTGATGACATGCGTGGCACCATTAGTGCTATAAAGTCCCGAATGGAGAAGACTGATGCCAGAATTACTGAGGTCAAGACCAGGATGGGAACGGCGGAGGACGACATCTCGGCGCTGAGGGCGGACGTCTCCTCACTCACCAGACATGTGCAGTCCATCAGTAAGAAGAATGAGGGCCTAGAGTCCCGCTCGAGACGTAAAAATATACGCATCATAGGTGTCCCTGAAAACAACCCTGAGGGTCCCTTGTGGAGGGGTTTGTGGAATAGACAATACTTTTGGAGGGTCCCAAACTCTCACCAAAATTTGCTGTCGAGCGGGCACACCGTTCCCTTGCGCCCAGGCCCAGACCGTATGCGCCCCATAATCGCCTGAGTTCTCAACTATCTGGACCGAGATGCATTACTAAGGGCGGCCAGAGCCAAGGGAGAGCTAATGCTGGGCTCCAGCAGGATCCATCTGTACCCTGATTTTTCAATGGTCGGTGAAAAACGAGCAAAGATCCTTTTTGATGGTAAAGAAGAGACTCTGTGACCTTGGTTTAAAGTACTCCATGATGTACCCGCCCAAGCTCAGGGTTGAACACAACGAGAAAGTATTCTTTTTCAACATACCAGAGGAAGCTGTGAAATTCGTGGAGGAGAACTTCCCTGGTTAACCCGATGTTGTTTAATTGCTTTATTGTTCAAGGTATACCTTGGTAAAGCCTAGTCTTTGTTCTTTTATTATGCTCCGGTCCACAGACTGTACTGTGTTATTGTGATATTTTAATACTTGACATCATGCCGGACATGCAGTACACACATGTTTATTATGTCATTCTGTTGGGAAGTGGGCCGGGCTGCAACCCTCGCACAGCCCCCTATGCAAGGTTGCAACTGTTGTTGTTTTTGTTGGTTGACGGGTAAGAAGGGAGTTACTCCTCTGGTTGGGAGAGGGGTAGGGTGGCGGGTGGAGGGTTGGGGAGAAAAGTTAAAAAGTTGCTTGGCTTGTGCTTGGTGCAACGATATGACCTGTTCTCTGGGTCAAACAATCCATCTAGTAATTCCCTTCTCTCTCGGGTGGGGATCATGTGGTCATGGGGCTACTGACAAGATGGCGGGTGAGTGCCTGGTGTGCATGAGCTGGAATGTCAGGGGCCTGGGCAATCCTGTCAAGAAGCGTAAACTGCAATTACATGTGGAGCATCATAAAGTTAAGGTTCTATTTTTGCAGAATATTTTTACAGAAAACACATGAATTAGCTGGGGGTTGTGATGGGTTTGCCAGGTCATGGGGCCCCCAGCGCTACTACACCTCCTACTCCACTCAGAGCCATGGGGTGATGATTTTAATTAACAAGTCCATTAAGTTTATTTAGAAAGTGATACACATAGACACTAAGGGGCACTTTTCCTATTATACGGTTCATTATTGTGTAGAGAGTGGTTTTACTATATGGTCCGAACAACGACGAGCCTTATTTTTACTCCAAACTTGCCTCCTTAATAGCTGGGTTCCCCCTTATCCCGATAATCTGTGGCGGCGATTTTAACACGATAGTTTACACGGTTCTCGATCGGTCTGGTACCAGGGTGCGCCAGCTGTCTAAGGCAGCCAAGATTATTATGGCGACACAGGTCTCACTGAAATTGGTCGACGCCTGCCGGCTGCTACATCCTAATTCACGAGATTTCTCCTTTTACTCGTCGGTTCAAGATTCACACTCTTGTATTGACGGTTGGTTTTCGGAGGCACTCGTTTGATGCGTAGTGCTGGCACCCATCCTGCCCAGGACCTTCTCAGATCACTCCCCGGTCATTGTCTGGTTGTTTTGGGGTGAAGGTGGTGGTAACACACAATCTTGGAGATTGAAACCAGACGCTTTACTTGATCCAATCTTCGAGTCAGAGCTGGGTGTAGCTATTGATGATTACTTTGAATGCAACACTGGCACAGTAGCCCCTCAGGCCACCCTCTGGGCGGCTTTCAAACTCTATATACGCGGAATAGCCCTGGCAAAGGAGTGTAGAGGTGGAGTCAAGTACACCCACCAAAAGCTCCAACCCCTTGCTGCCTATATGTTGGGAGATGGAAATTGCAACACATGCAGTACAGAAAATCATGGAAACAAGGTATCTATTGAGAAAACCCTATATGCTTTCACAAAGACATAATGGCCTTTTGGACAAAGTCCCGGAAGAAGTGTGAAAATGAGTGAAAGAGAAGACTGGGAGGTCACACGGAGCAGATCATGACACAGCTGGAAAAGATGCACGAGGCAGAAGAACGTAGACGTTCTATAAACTCTCAAGAGGAGATGGTAAAAATGAGCAACATTTCGGGCTTGAGATGAAGATGTTCATGCTACAGAAATGCTGAAGAATATATAAATCAGTTTACACTTGTACAGACGCAGTAACGCAAGTAGAGAAAGTGAAATTAAGGCTGGCTACCTAGTGAATAGTTTTGCAGCGATGTGTCAATGTATAATACATAGAATGTATAGAACCGGATATTCCACAATGCACTTTAAGCAAAGCTTAAAACCCTGTGATTGGAAAGAGTTTTCAGTGCCCCTTTTATCTCAACTTTTATAAACGCTTCTTTTGCCTCATGTACCGTACCAAAAAAAAAACCTAAAAGATGCTTGGCTCATGCCCCTCATCAAAAAGCCAAACCTTGATCCTAATATACCGACTAATTTCAGGCCAATCACCACCGTGCCCTTCCTCCTAAAAATGTTAGATAAGGGCGCATATGTCCAGATTCAAAATCACATTGCAGCTAACAGTCTCTTAGGCCTCAGACAATCGGGTTTCAGACCAAGACATGGGACTGAAACAGCCCTCTTGGATCTGAAAATCCAAATGGATGAGGCAAGAGACATTGGAAAGCCTGCTCTACTCCTCCTACTGGACTTATCGGCAGCGTTCGATTTAGTCGACCACAGTATTTTAACCAACCACCTCACCACAGCTGCCTCCTTCTCTAGCAAAGCAGCTTCCCAGGTCAACTCTTTTTTAGCGGACAGATCCATGAGGGTTTTTTCCCCCTCTGCCTCAGCCGATCCCTCCCCTATCACATGCGGAGTCGCACAAGGTTTGTGTGTCTCTCCCACCCTCTACAACATATTCACCAAGCTCCTGTTCGACCATTTAGATGATCTAGGCGGATCATACACGAATTACGCAGATGATATGCAAATACTCATTACTCTATCTGGCGACTACCAATCTGACTCCACACTCCGAAACAATATTTACAGCAAAATGCAGGCGTGGATGGCCAATCACGGCCTTTGTCTTAACGACGATAAAACCGAGATCCTTCTCATTGGTTCCATATTAAGACTCAATGGGCCTCATTACAACCTTGGTGCTAAGTGCACCAACTTTACCACCATGGTGTAAACTCCGTTTACACCATGGTGGATGGCGATTTACCGCCCCATTCCAAGGTGAGTGGGGCGGTAAATCCCCATTTCCCATTTTCCCTTCCCCATTCCCATTTTTGCCCCATAGGGCATAATGGGAGTGGGGAAGGCGCTAATTACGCCGCCGTAAATTACGGCGACGTAATTAGCACCATGGCAGGTTAGTGCCATGGATTTTAACGCCTGCTAAAAGCAGGCGTTAAAATCAGAATCAGGCGTTAAGGGTTAACGGTGGCGTTAACCCTTAACGCCTGAGTTGTAATGAGGCCCAATAAGCTAGGCCCTAAATACTCCACTTTCATTATTGGTGGTAACCACATCAAAGTTGACAAGGAAACAAAGACCTATCCATCTAGATTCTGCATTATCCCTTCAAAGACAAATCAATGCGACCTCATGTCACAGTTTAGACACACTTTATAAAAGGATACAGCCGTGTAAAGGATACAGTCAGCATCCACGTTCGGGGAGCCCTTCCGCTCTGGGGTAACTTGAACGTGCAGCGAACCAGATTCTTCCGGGACACCTTGCGCGTGATGCTAAACAAGACTTCCCCCCCAAGAGCATAGCCTGTATGAATTTAACTATAACTAACAGGCCAGGGGCTTGAGCGAAAAGGCAGGAGCAGCGACAACAGAGCTAAGGGAGCAAACAAAACAATGATTCAAAAGAGTAACTAAGGTTACCCAAAATGCAGCGACCAGCCACCCACAATTACCCTCTCTTACCTGCTTAGCCAGAAAGAAATCCCACAACCTTATGTAAGTCCAAACACACCACGGCAACCAGGTGATGCAGGAAGAAAGTTCCAGTTGGTAGAAGTTAGTGCAGAGATTCACCTAACCCGAACGGCACGAGGGCACTGCTAGTGTCCAAAAAGCAATCCCTTATTCAATTCAGCAAAGCGTCTCTGAAGTGAAGGTAAGCAATCCAGGTAGTGACCAGTAGAATCAGGAGAGCGTTCATATAGTCACGTTGATGCGTGGAGTGATGTGTTTTGTGACAAAATGAAAAGTACCATCAAACCATCCAGAATGCGTAGAATAATGAAGGAAGTCCGTGAAGATAGCAGCCTGAGGGGATAAACAGAGCTTAATTGGAAGTTCAGTGATGGGGAAGCAAATCCGAAAGCGTCACAACAAACAGGAGCAGGAGAGAGCAATCCGTATACAAAGCCAGGAGTTCGATTACCAAAGGGAAAACAGTCGAGGGTATTGGCGCCAGAGATGGTAAGGGAGGAGACGTACGGAATAGTCCTTAAAGCATGAGCCGGGTCCAGGAGATTCAGAAAACAAGATAACGAGAATCGGGCACTTTAACTAACTGCTTAGTTTTAGGAGCACCCGTTGCATGGACAAGGTGAGTTAAGTACGATTATCTTTCCCAGGACGTGAGACGCGTTGCCGGCGTGTCACGTGATCGCAAAAAGGGGAAATGCTGGGAAATGTAGTGCGGCGTGTCCTGCGACTTGGAAATAGTCGCCAAGGCAACTTCCACATGGAAACGGATGACCCTAGTCGTCCGTGTGCAGGAACGCGGGGCATGACAGTACCCCTCCGCAAAGAGCGACTACCCCTGCGGGCACGCAATCTTTCCAAAAAAAAGGCACGCAAAAGCCGGGGTGCATGCACATTTGAGGCCGGTTCCCAAGTTCTATCTTCGGGGCCGTAACCTTTCCAATCAATCAGGTAAGATTGCACTCCGTGATGCAGACGAGTGTCCAGTATAGCATGCACTTCATATTCGTCTTCCCCCTGCACATCGATGGGAGCGGGAGCAACAGAAAGCCGGGTACCAGGTACAAAGGGGCGGAGGAGGGAAACATGGAAAACAGGGTAAATCCGCCAATGAGATGGAATGTCCAAACGGATTGCAACAGGGTTGAGACAATGCAGTACCTTATAAGGACCTACATAGCGAGGCAAAAGCTTTCGTTTACCCCGGATGTTGAGATGCTTGGTCGAGAGCCAGGCACGATCACCCGGTGCATAGGAGGGGGCAGGTGAACGATGCCTATCCGCTTGTGTTTTTGTCCGGGACTGCGCAGCCAGTAGATGAGACATAATCGAATCGCGTATAGCAACCAATGTGTCTCTTGTAGATTTTGCAGCAGGGATCTGGTCCAATGAAGGTAGGACAGACGGAAGAATCCTTGGGTGTAGACCATACAAAGCGTAAAACGGGGAACAACCTGTTGAAGAGTGCCGAGAGTTATTATAAGCAAATTCTGCGGTTCCCAGAACGGACAACCAGTCGGCCTGATGTTGCAAGCACAGACAACGAAGGTACTGCTCCATGGTGCCATTGGTGCGTTCGGTTTGTCCGTCCGTTTGAGGGTGGTAGGATGATGAAAGCCGTGCATCTATGCCCAAGGAATGGGTAAGGGCTCTCCAAAACCGTGAGGTAAACTGGGTGCCCCGATCGGAAATCATGATTGTAGGAAGACCGAAGAAACGCACCACATGATCAAAGAATAGTTTAGCCAACAATGGAGCAGTAGGTAGACCAGAACATGGTATAAACCGTGCCATCTTTGTGAAAACATCCACTACCACAAGTACAGTTGACATCCCCCTGACCAAGGGGAGTTCCACCACGAAATCAAGAGTAATCGTATGCCACGGATGTGGTGGGAGAGGCATCTTCATCAATAGACCGAAAGGTTTCCCAGGTTGTCTCTTGCATTGAATACACACCGCACACTTAGATACGTATGAATCAGAATCTTTCTTCATGCCCGGCCACCAGCACCATCGGTGTAACAGGTCATAGGTTTTAAGCTGACCCGGGTGCGCAGCCAACGGGGTATCATGTGCCCATTCCAAGGCCTTCCGTCTGGCTTGGTCATCAGGTAAATACAAAAGCCCATGAACATAAGGAAGACCCGTAACGATTTGGGCATCCAAAGTATTGAAAAAAGAAGCATGATCTTTGGTCCACTGTCGTACTCGGTCAAGGAGTGAGGTGGAGACCGAACAGACACATACCACAGAACCCGAGGGCAATATAGGCGACACCGAGTCCTGGGTGTTAAAATCGGTACCGACACGGGATAGGGCATCCGCCTTCCCATGTAGAAGGCCAGGGCGATATGTAACCTTGAAATCGAATAGTGTGAAGAACAAATGCCAACGTATTTGGCGGGCATTGGTACATTTTGCATGTGAAAGAGCTTGGAGGTTCCGATGGTCAGAGTACACCGTTATGGTGTGTCGAGCACCCAGGAGATGGTGCCTCCACTCCTGGAAAGCCGCTCGAATTGCCAGAAACTCTCTCTCGATGACGGTGTAGTTGCGTTCAGCCGGGGACAGTTTTCGGGAGAAATAGGCCACCGGATGCAACCGCTGTGTAGCAGGGCAGGTCTGAGACAGGATGGCCCCCACCGCTATTGCGGAGGCATCAGCCTCCACTATAAAAGGGAGAGAGGAGTTTGGGTGTTGTAGAACAGAAGCTGTGGTGAAGGCCTTTTTCAATGCCTCAAAGGCCGACTGGGCTTCGTTGTCCCAAACAAAGGGGACTTTGGGACTAGTGAGACAGGTAAGAGGTGCCACTATTTCAGAGAAGGAGCAATAAAGCGTCTGTAAAAATTTGAAAAACCCAGAAAAGACTGGAGCGCTTTTACAGAGTCCGGAACCGGCCAGTCCATCACAGCTTTGACTTTGGAAGTGCATATGAGCACCCCTTTTGCCGATATTTGGAACCCTAAGAACTCGACTGAGGCGGCGTGGAACACACATTTCTCTAGCTTAGCATAGAGGGAGTGAGTACGTAAACGCCGCAGCACGGAGCGGACATGCTGGATGTGTTGAGTGAGTGAATCCAAAAATATCAGGATGTCGTCTAAGTAGACCACTACATAACAATCCAGCATGTCTCCAAAGATGTCATTAACGAAGTGCTGAAAAGTGGCTGGGGCGTTACAGAGCCCAAAGGGCATGACACAGTATTCGTAGAGCCCAAAATTCGTCTTAAAAGCGGTTTTCCATTCATCACTGCTTCGCATTCTAACCAAATTATATGCCCCTCTGAGATCTAATTTGGTATAAATGGTGGAAGATGTCATCTTGTCAAGTAGTTCCGTTATGAGGGGTAGCGGGTACTGGTTTTTTATTGTTATCTTGTTCAAGGCCCTATAATCTACGCAAGGGCGTAGGTCCCCCTCCTTTTTTGGCACAAAAAATATGGGAGAGGCAGCAGGGGACCGGGAAGGTCGAATATGTCCCAGACGCAATGCTTTATCCACATACTCTTTTAGATGTTCCTCTTCTTTGACGGTTAAGGAGTAGACACGACGGTGAGGCACCACTGCCCCAGGCACTAAGTCGATGGGGCAGTCGTAACAACGGTGTGGAGGGAGTTTCTCTGATAGTCCTTTGTCAAAGACATCAGAAAAGTCCTTGTATACCGTCGGCAATTCGGACGTTGGATCCCTCCGCGTGGCATTAATGGAGGGAACATTAGCCACCAAAGCCAAACAAGAAGAAACAGACGTCATATCTGGGTTTTGAAGACAATGTTGGGTACAAAACACAGAAGAAAAATGCACCGTCTGTTGGATCCAGTCGATTACAGGGTTGTGAGTCCGAAGCCAGGGGAGACCAAGAATGATCCCAAACTGAGGGGCCGAAATAAGGTCAAACACTATATGTTCAGTGTGGCCTTCTGTGGTGGACATGCAAAGCGGGGTTGTCTGTTCCGTTACCCATCCGGATACCAGACGAGAACCGTCTACAGCATGCACCTCCTCAGGTCTAACCTTAGGAACTACCATTAAACCATGGCACCGAGCCAACTGTATCTCCATAAAGTTACCGTTAGCCCCCGAATCAATCATGACTGGATTGGTGAAAGGCTCCACACCAGGGATCACAAAATACATAGCCAGGTAGATGTGTGAGGAGGGCGAACATTGTTCCGAGCCATCCGTTTGGTGACTCATCCTTAGGGCTTGGCTTAAGGACGAGTCTTGGCGTTTCCCGCCGTCTTGACAGGTCGCCTAGGGTGTACACGGATGTAGTGGCCTGACTGGCCACAATAGAAACATAGATTATTAACCATACGCCGTTCCCGTTCGGCTTTGGTTAATGGACCTCTGATAGCCCCTATTTGCATCGGTTCGACCTCTCCTGGAGAGGTAGAAGAGGAGGTTTCTGACTTGGCTGGAAGACGAAGATCAGGGATACGCCGTTCGCCACGTCTCTGTCGTAGCCTAGCATCGACCTGTAAAACCAAGTCTACCAGTTCCGGAAAACTGGACGGTAGAGCCGGTACCACTGATAGAGCGTCTTTTAACTCTTCCGAAAGTCCCTTATAGAAGACGGCTGCTTTCTTCAGTTCAAGCCAGGTAGTTTCTGCTGCTAACTGATTAAAGCGGGCAAGGTAGGATATAAGGTCCGTTTTGCCCTGGCTGATAGCAAGGAACTCGAGATTGGAAGTTTGTGCCTTGTAACGCATGTCGAATACTCTATTCATGGATTGAATAAGGGTATCAAAATCATACAAGGCTGGGTCGTTGGCTTCGAGTAACGGCTTAGCCCAAGCCGCTGCTGTTCCTCCCAAATGGGAAAGAAGGAACGCTGCTTTAGTAACAGCATCAGGAAATGCCAGTGGCCGACACAGAAAATGCAGACGGCACTGATTTATGAAGGTCCGATATGTTTTTGGATCTCCAAAAAAGCGTTCCGGAGGGGCCAAGGGGAAAGGTCCAGGAAGCACAATGGGGGCTGAAGCAGGAGGCTGAACTTGGGGTGTAGGAGGAGCTGCTGCTGCAACAGCATCACCAAACTCCTCATCGGGTGGTAGTGGCTGCACGAAACTCTGTAGTACATCCATGCGCTGATGGAGGGTCGCATGTGCTGATGCCATGTCGGTACGCAAAGCCGCAAAGGCTTGCATCAAGGCAGCCATTTGATCAGCTCCGGTGTCCATGACCGACAGGCAAAAATAAAATAGGCTCCTAAATCTGTCACAGTTTAGACAAACTTTATAAAAGGATACAGCCGTGTAAAGGATACAGTCAGCATCCACGTTCGGGGAGCCCTTCTGCTCTGGGGTAACTTGAACGTGCAGCGAACCAGATTCTTCTGGGACACCTTGCGCGTGATGCTAAACAAGACTTCCCCCCCAAGAGCATAGCCTGTAGGAATTTAACTATAACTAACAGGCCAGGGGCTTGAGCGAAAAGGCAGGAGCAGCGACAACAGAGCTAAGGGAGCAAACAAAACAATGATTCAAAAGAGTAACTAAGGTTACCCAAAATGCAGCGACCAGCCACCCACAATTACCCTCTCTTACCTGCTTAGCCAGAAAGAAATCCCACAACCTTATGTAAGTCCAAACACACCACGGCAACCAGGTGATGCAGGAAGAAAGTCCCAGTTGGTAGAAGTTAGTGCAGAGATTCACCTAACCCGAACGGCACGAGGGTGCAGCTAGTGTCCAAAAAGCAATCCCTTATTCAATTCAGCAAAGCGTCCCTGAAGTGAAGGTAATCAATCCAGGTAGTGACCAGTAGAATCAGGAGAGCTTTCATATAGTCACGTTGATTCGTGGAGTGATGTGTTTTGTGACAAAATGAAAAGTACCATTAAACCATCCAGAATGCGTAGAATAATGAAGGAAGTCCGTGAAGATAGCAGCCAGAGGGGATAAACAGAGCTTAATTGGAAGTTCAGTGATGGGGAAGCAAATCCGAAAGCGTCACAACAAACAGGAGCAGGAGAGAGCAATCCGTATACAAAGCCAGGAGTTCGATTACCAAAGGGAAAACAGTCGAGGGTTTTGGCGCCAGAGATGGTAAGGGAGGAGACGTACGGAATAGTCCTTAAAGCATGAGCCGGGTCCAGGAGATTCAGAAAACAAGATAACGAGAATCGGGCACTTTAACTAACTGCTTAGTTTTACCAGCACCCGTTGCATGGACAAGCTGAGTTAAGTACGATTATCTTTCCCAGGACGTGAGACGCGTTGCCGGCGTGTCACGTGATCGCAAAAAGGGGAAATGCTGGGAAATGTAGTGCGGCGTGTCCCGCGACTTGGAAATAGTCGCCAAGGCAACTTCCACATGGAAACGGATGACCCTAGTCGTCCGTGTGCAGGAACGCGGGGCAAGACACCTCATCCTCAATGGCCTACACAACTAAATTAATAAATGCATGCAGACCATTCCCAAACACCAATAGTTGTCTCAACCTTGCAAGAGCCCTTATACTGTCCAAACTGAACTATTGTAATACTCTCTACTTGGGCGCCAGCCAGAGGAACTTGCACAAACTACAAGTAATGCAAAACAATGCTCTCAGAGCCACCCTAAATATTCCTCGATCTAACCACATCGCAGAAACGCGACGCAACTCCAACTGGCTCCCTATCCAAGATAGGATAACCTTTCGAACGCTCATGATTACCCACAAGTGCCTCAACAATTCAGCACCTAAGTACCTGATGGGCAAATTCTCCAGAAAAGAGTCCACTAGATCTACGAGAACTAACTTTGCCCACTGTCTAAACATTCCGAAATTCACACTCAACAAAGCGGGTGGTTCTAGTTTTCTGTTGCTCGCGGCTAAGACTTGGAACAAGCTTCCACCTGCATTAAGAACTGACCCTGTGTTCTTCTCATTTCGGAATAAAATAAAATCCTGGCTATTCTCACAGTCCAACTGAAGACTACCATGCTCTACAACGACCAATCTAGACCTAGCGACCTTCTTGACCATACCCATAGCCTAGGCCTGACACAATCACTGGCAGCCTTGGCCAGTTGGAATCTCACCCTAAGCTATATTATGAACATATACCTGTATATTTTGTATACCTCCCCACCATGTATATATTTGTAAACTTTTGTACCCACCACCTTATATTTTATTGTACCTTGTACTGTATCGTGTATAATTTCCTGTAACCATGTTGGGTTCGGTGCAAATAAAACAAACTAACAGTGTGGCGCAGGTGGAATAATGACTGATGGCGAGAGAGAAATTCAAGAAAGGCTTGGCTGGCCCGGCACCAAGAAGACGAGGCCACTGTGAGCCTGGTGTCCATCCAGTAGTTACAATGAATGTGAGAAAGAAACAAACTTATGTTTGAAATGGAATAGAAAAACACTGAAGGCGTCAAAGGTTCATTATTTAATAGAATTAAATGCTGCAAAAGGCTTGAAAATGCAGTCTCCCAGTCACATGGTCAGATCAAAATAGACATTGGGTTGAGCTACACCGAAACTAAGAAGATACTCCCTTTATTTCCCAGGCACAGAGAGGTTCTACAAGGCCAAGTACAAAGCCTAATTGACTGGCAGACTGCAAGAGTGATGATAGATGTGAGGCTAATTGGAAGGGGAGGCATGATCACGCCGACCTTCCATGCACCTGGTATGGTAGCCTGCATGCTGCTAGCGTGTGGAATATTCCAGAAGGACAAAGGTGTCAAACCAATGGTAGGGGCCCACAAATCAAAGAGCCCTATAGTTTGTATAACCATTTAAGTGTTGAGTATTAGAGTGATACGAAAGATGATGTGCACTTGGGATGGGCTTAGTTGCCCACCTGACAGTAGAAACCCAATCACTTCCCTCGTCAGTATGGAACGTATATTTAGATGTTCCTTGTAATCCTATCACATCCCCAAGAAGGTATTTGTAGTTTGCCATGTAGTGTGACGTCACTTATGATGAGTTTTGACTATAAAAGTTGTGTTTTTTATGAGAAGCGCTGAGAGAAATAGAGTGAACGTCCACTGATGTCCGTTGTAACTCCCTGTTTTAGACAATTGCAAATAAAACAGCACCAAGTTTTCTCAACTTCCTGAGTCAGTTTGATTATTGATGTTTGAGTAACTTCTGCATCCCCATTTATTTCAAAGTATTGCTACCTCATCTTAAAGGGCTAGGTCTATGGGTTCACGTGGTAGCAGAGAGATGATGGTTCAAGGTCTGTCGACCCAATAGGATTTTAAGAGTCTCAGAATATCGGATGTCCTCTGCCATTTAGATGGAGGACCGCAAGGCTTCCTGTGGATAGCGGCCACGACAAAATCTTGCAAGAAAATGAAGCAGGTGGGACGGGTATCTCTTTCACGGAACTCCCGTCCCGGTTTCTATAGGCAGCTGAGCGGATCGAAGGCTAAGGTGGCCGGTTGAGGAGGAGACGATCCCGAGGGTCAGGAGCTGGAAAACGAATGGTGATTAGATTGAGAGAGCTGGCAAAAGATAACTGTGTATTCAATAGGAAAAGTGATAATGGCGAAAGAGTAATGGTTGGATTGGTTGCTTGGTTGGGTTGGTTGGGTATTTTGAGTTAATGCTGAAGAGCGTCAAGTAGAAGTAGTTGGTTGTGGATGAGGAGCGATTCATAAAGATAAGCCCAAAATCCTACATCCAGGGACGTCTAGAAAGAATTTGACTTAAAACCTGAGTGAGTGAAACAAGTCTGCGCACAAATAGATTTGTGAGAGAAGACAATTCACACTCTGAGTCATTATTAGGGGCATGAGTAGCCACGAGGAGCGTTGGCAGACGTATATGTGGGCCGGCCAGTCTGTCTGTCTGTATTACTGTATGTATTGTATGTGATAAATAAATAATGAAATGTCAAGGATCGACAACCTATAAATTGTGGTAAAAGGCTGAGAATAGATTATTTATTTATGTAGTTGATAAAGGTACTGAGTGAATATGTAGACTGAATTAAAGTGAGACATAGAGGTTTGGAGCTGCAACGATTGGTGCACGCTCATATTGTGTTATTTTTCAGGAAAAGTATTTTCTGTGAAAACAACGGTAAGTATTGACAATCGATTGTGATTTGTCATGTTGGTAGATGTCACTACACTCATGCACCTGTACAAACAGCTGCCAAAAAATGCAACAAAGCTTAAACAATATAGTGCAGAATGGGTTAAGGGCACGGCAGATAAAATGTTCATGCCATGGCCACAAGGGGGATCACTGACAAAAGCGGTTTTGCAACACATGACCACATACCTGCACGCAGCGTACAAATGCAAGAAGCTAGAAAAAAGGTTAGCTAGCTTAGAGTTTTGGAAGATGTACCAGGAGGAACAGGAATACCCACCTCCTGAAAACTGGACGCTTAACCAGTGTAAAGAGGGGGTTGTGGAGCCTTCTGCTCCCACCAACGCACCTGAAGAAAATGACGATAGTACAAAAGATGAAGGAATATATCCATTAAAAGAGCTTGAGGCAGCGGCAGGATATAGTAATCCAACGCATGAGCCTGCATATAGTAGTGACGAGAGTCCAGAAAAAATTCCAGAAAGGAATGTGATCTCTAAAGTCCCATGGGACAAAGAGAGAAGTGTAAATCGAACAAACATGACTCTAGATATAGAACGAGAAATAAAGAGATGGAAAGGAGAAAAAGACAAAGCTGATGAGATAGCGCTCATACAGAATGAACAGATGGGCGGTCAGATATTGCTAAAACTTGATGGGAAGGGCATTGAGGAAGTACGGCAAAGAGAAGATCAAGACGAGCAAGATAAAAAAGACAGGGAACCAGAGAAACAATTGAGCGAAGACGAGGCTCAAAAGAAGAGTAGACTAAGTCGAGAGCAACTGTATCAGGAAGAGCAGTTAAAAAAGGAAGAAAGGACAGAGGAGCAAAGAAAATATGAAAACAGGCAGAGAGCAATCGAAGAAGGAGACAGGCTAGAAAAAAGAGAGAAGAAGAGGAAGAACCGAAATTGAGAGAGAAAAAAATGCAAAGACAAAGAGACGAAGAGGTGAGTAGGGCAAATGAGAGGAGAGAAGCTAAGAGACAGGAGGAAGAGAGGGTTAGAGAAGAAGCAAAGAACAGAAAGGCATTTGATGAGGAAATGGAACAAAAGAGAAGGCAGAGAGCATGTGACATTGATCACATTGAAAAAGAGCTAATAGAGCCAAATCCAGTAGTAGCATGGGAGGACATAGAGGAGTTCTTGCCATCACAAGAACCGATGCCAGGGTCCTCCAGGGTAAACCTAGAAGAAGATTTTGAGATAGGAGATACAGGAGATAAAATTGACAAGGTTTATCGAGAGATGGGGACAAAAAGTTAATTAAAAAGCAAAGGGAAAGATAATCAATTTGAGATTTCCCAAGTCACGAGGTAAGAAAGGAAGCTCATTTGGTTTCGAGCACAGAGCTTTGTCTTTGGACGGGTTGACTCTAAACAGAGATGAGAAAGAGGACAGCCACACGAGTTGGAGACAAGATATGTCAGACGAAGATAGAGAAACCTTCCATGGGGAGGAGGGAGTTGGTGCATGCGGTTCTGAGGGATGTTTTCCGACAGATAAAGAGGTTAGATGGTTGGAACTGGACCTACCTAAACCGAGGACGCCAGAATTTGTGGCGCAGCTAGATCGACCTAAAGGGTGATCCCATAGTGTAAAGGGGGATTTGCCACCATACATGAACAGATTAAGGTCATTGCCAGGAAGAAGACGATCAGGAACCATTGTCCCTACTGTGGATAGACAGACGATGGAAGCCAATTGCGATTTTGAGATTTCACAATTTCCCTTGTTAGAAATAGGAGGGGCCAGACCACAGTATATCTCGTGGCCCCAAATGGATAAGGATAACCTAAAGTGCAAACTCCAGAGTTTGACTTCAGGTACCATAAAACGGATCTATGAATTAGCAAAAAAATGATAGGAGGAAACATGTTGGCTATACGGCACATTAAGGGTCTTCTAACAACTATCGTTGGGGAGAGGGCTGATGACATTTGGACGAGAGCAGGGTACGGAAGTGTCACAGCACAGGACACAGAGCACAATGGTACGCCGTTTAATAATTGTAGAGCGGCAGTCTGGAAAGCGCTTAGAGTACAATATCGTGATATGTCGGATATGGGAGCTATAATGGCACGTAAGCTGCAGGAAGTGGAAAATCCACTTGCTTACATTCAAAATGTTCACGAGCAGTGGTCACCCGAGAGCCGTGGGGAAAATCTATACCTGTATATGTTATCATATGTCAGGGGTTGCTAGACCAGGTACAGAGACAGCTCAAGAAGCTGGTGGGCATGGAGGCGAAACCATGGGCAGAAATACAGCTGACCATTGTGCATAATTGCCGATTGTTGCAAGCGAAAAATCGAAAGAGAGAGGATGCTAGAAAGCTCAAGGAAGCTAAATTGGTGCAGAAGAAACTGTCAAAGTATGGTATAGAAGGGGGGATGTTGACTAGTAGAGAAGGGACAGGATCAGGTACGCCGCAGGTATGCACCAACAGCAGTTGGATCAAAGAGGGAACGGATTTATGCCAAGAGGCAGGGGAGGCTTCTGCGGAAGAGAGGGCTTTCAAAATAATCGGGGGAATTTTCAGAGTATTCAAGGGGGTTTTCAGAATAACCAAGGCAGGAATCAAGGCATGCAGGATGGGCAGGTTAGAAGATTCCCTCCTGTATGTTGGACATGTGGAATGACAGGCACATTGCGAGAACATGTGGGAGCCATGGGTATGTACAGAATGGACAATTCTCAACAGGGGGGCAACGTATCCTCCAGCATATAGCCCACAAATTAGAGACGGGTTTGCCCGAGATCAGACAGTGGGCCTGATCACGACCTCGGCGGTAACCCTTAAATCCGGCGGTAGCACTATTACCACCGGATTTAAGGGTCCGCCGAATCAGGGCTTCGGCGGATTTCGCCCCAGCTCTTGGCTGGGGGGAAATCCGCCGAAAATTCACGCTATTACCGCCTGGCGGAAAATCCGCCGGCGGTAAGAGCGCAAATTCTCCCCATTGAGCCCAATGGGGAGTGGGGCATTCCCGAATGGGCTCAATGAGGAATGGGGACTTCCAAGTCCGCCCAACTCGTGATTCCGCGCTATTAGCGCCGGGGCTATGGCGGTCGCGCTAATAGCCCCCGCGCTAATAGCGTTAGCGTTACCGCCGAGGTCGTGATCAGGCCAAGTGTATCAAACACAGGTACCGCTAGCACAGCAGGCTTTGAAACCACAGCAAGCACCATTGAATCCGCTGCAAGGGCAGTCACAACACGCAGCCATGCATATACAGCAGAGCGAGGACACATGACAGGTATTGACTCCTAGGGTAGGGCGTGTCACTGTTGTAGGAGGGAATCCTTTCACAGGTACGGGGATAAGTATGTACCCACAATAGAAGAGCTCACTGGGTGACTTGATGTGTTCGGTAATATCTGTGACACCTAATCCTCAAGAGGAACCAAGGATTGACGTCACGATAGGAGGCAAATTCTTTTCTTTTTTAGTAGACAATGGGCCAACTCGGTCATGTATACGAGAGGGAAACTGTTTATTATCGGGTAATACCATGAATGCTCAAGGATTCTCAAGAGTTTCAAGTAGAGTTCCTTTTACTGAGAAGTTGCCAGTCTCTATAGGAGAATGTGACATGTCTGTTCCATTGTTGTATTCGAAACAGACACCAATTAATTTACTGGGTAGGGATTTGATAACTAAGCTAAATATGACAATCGCCTTCCCTGATGAAGGCATAGTCTGTTCGATGCCAGGAATACATTATTTAAACGTGGGCAAATTTATCATGGCATTTACAGGACAAATAGCCATGCGAGGAGCGCCGCTAGAACCAGATGTTTTTCACTATGGGGTACGTATTTTGTTAACATGGCTACCCGGTTTAGTGGGAAAGGTTATGAGACTACCTGATGAATTCTTGTTCAGGCCACAGATTCCCATGGATGAAGAGGAGGACACGTGTTCCCCTTAGAGTTGCAGGCAGCTGTAGTGCAAAGGGAGTTGGCTATGCTTGAAGGGTTTGATGATGACGGTAGACCATGGAGAACAGTAATTGCTATTGGGGAAGGATATAGATTGACTGACGTCACTGATGAGGATATGTTTAAAGACGATCTGTCAGATGACGAACTAACTACCTATCCTTCAGGAAGAAACTGAAGACACTGTTGCTCAAATAAAGGACCTGCTTAAATGCTAATGTCCATATAATGTAATCTAATCATACCAGTAATCTGACTCTACTGTCCTGTCACTTTTCTGTTGTACTTGTCTGCATGTAAGGCACCCTGATGCCTGCGGGCTTCGGCGTTATAGAAATAAATAAATAAAATAAATATTGGATAAGGACAGAGAGACGGGAGATTCAACAGAACATTATTTTTGATGAAGATATGGAAAAAGTGCCAACTTCTTTATGGACTACGGGTCCTTATGACGTAGGCCTATTAAAACGGGTGGGAGAAGTCAAGATTAAGCTGAAGCGAGGAGCAATTTTACCTCAAGCAAGACAGTACCCTAAGTCTCGAGAGGCAGATGAGCAAATTTTTAAGACTATATCAGGCATGATGGATCAAGGCATCTTAGTAATTTTAGAGTCACCATGCAATACCGCAGTGTACCCTATCAAAAAATCAAAAGGGAGTTTGTGGTTTTTAATTCAAGACATGAGGCTGATTAACCAGATTATTGTAGAGGCAGAGTTTCCACTATTTCCAAATCCAGTGACGATTTTATGTAGTATCCCTGTTGAGGCGCAATATTTCACAGTGATTGATTTGAAAAATGCGTTTTTTCTCAATCCTGTTGTCACAATATGTTACATCACAAGATCACAAGATCTTACATATTTTACATTTCATCAGACTAAGTTGAAAAGTACACGTTTGCCCTAAGGGTATTGTGAGTCTCCTTCGATTTTCAATAGAGTCCTGCAGATGGACCTAACCAATAATGATTTGCCAAGTGTTGTGCTGCAATACGTAAATGATATTTTGGTCTGCAGCACATCAAAAGAAGAGTGCAGGTGAGATTCGATTCAGTTAATGATTTATTCTAGCAGAGAAAGGATATAAAGTAGGCAAAGAGAAATTGCAGTATTGCCAAGAAGAGGCGTTGTACATAGGTCATTTAATCTCACACGAAGGAAAGAAGGTTACTGTTGAAAGAGCTGAGGCAATTTTGAAAACAGCAAAACCACACACGATAAAACAAATGCAACATTTTTTTTAGGACTGTGCAATCATGTCAGAGCATGTGTATTTGATTATAGTTCTTACACAAGACCATTGTTGCAAGCCCTGAAAAAGGCACAGGTGAATCAGGAAAATAGACTGAGGAAATGGAGGAAGGGTTTGATGAACTAAAAAAGCAATATGCACACCAATATGCACAGTGCCAGGTTTGGGGATTCCCAATTATTCTGAGGAGTTTGTTTTATTTTCACATACGAATTGAACAGTTACGACAGCAGTACTTACACAGAGAACTACATCGGCATATTACAGTGAAATTTTGGACCCAGTAATGAGGGGCCACTTCCCTTGCGAACAATCATTGGCAGCCGCAGCATTCGCTATTGAGAAGTCTGCAACCATAGTAATGTGGTATTCCATGACGTTATTTGTTGAGCATGCTTTGTTTGCTGTTTTGGAGAAACCTAAAGGTACACTGACGTTTCAAAGCGATCAAAATAGTCAGGTGTAAAATGGTGAACCCTGTATGTTTGTAACTGAACCAATGGCAGAGGATGAACAAGTGCATGATTGCTCGAATTATGAGGAATTCTATGACGACATCCCGAGAGTGAAAGGAAATGCTCTTGCAGCAGGGGAGATTCTCTCTATTGACGGTTCTTCAAGGATCAATCAAACTGATGGAGAAAGGCATTCAGGTGTGCGCTGTAGTGAAGCAAGGCTAATGGGGAATTTGAAGTAATGGCGTCTCACTTTTCAGAACAGGCTGCAGAATTAGTGGCACTTATTGACACGCTCGAGAATCTCGCAGACCAGAAAGTAACAGTGTACAGTGACTCCACCTACGTGATATCAACCGTGCACGCAGGGCAAGCACATTGGAAAAGGAGGGGCTACCTCTGAGCGGACAGCACTCTGGTGCAACACGCTGCTTTATTGGACAGGCTTTTTAAGGCACTAAAAGGCACAGTAGCCATTGCCATAGTTAAGTGCGCAGCGCACACTAAGAGAACAAACTTTATTTCATGCGGAAACCAAGCCGCGGACAAAGAGGCAAAAGGGTTGCTTCTTCATCTGACATAATGAGCTTTGACACGCCTGATGTGAAAGAGAAAATTGTTGTGATGATGGTTGTAAATTAAAGTTTTAACCACTTATCTAGGAGGCAACTAATGGAAGTTCAGGGTGGAGCCCCACAGGAAGAGAAAGACAAAGACCTGTGGACACAGAGAGGGTGTTCTCTATCCCCTTCCAAGGCACAGTGGCGACACAGTGGCAACAAGACGGCATTTGTGAACCAGTGATGCCTGTAGCCTTATTAGGGGTGGTGTTAGAACAGCTACACTACCCTGCGCATGTCACCATGGAGAGCCTCACAGCAACCATTGCGGAGGACTGCTAGAACACTTTGCTTTTTATGTAGTAAATTGCATCGTATGTTAAACGAGGAAGAAGGACGCAGAGACTGTCCAGTAGACAGTTGCACAGGTAAATTTGTACTGTGGCTCCCCTGAGACACTCTTTGTCGCTGCTAATCAAGGAGTGAAAAAGCTATTTGTTCTTGAGCCACAGAAGCTTGATGTTATAGGACTGTGGAGTGCAGAAGTAAAATAGAACATGCCAGATCTGGACATTATGTTTGAATATTGGAAGAGGGAGCAGTTCCCGGATTCGTTTCTTACTGAGTTTCTCTTTGGAGGCGCCTATGGTTCTGTCTGATGCTGATGTATACGGACTACTTCTGGTTATCTTCATATTTATTCTCAGAACTTACCCTACTCTTGTTGGGAGGAGCCCTAACATACATGCTTTTCTCCAGGATCCTAAGAATGGCCCGGTTATTAGATGCTTATTGGCAATAATGGAGCAGATTAGACTAATACCTGAGCATCTTACTGGAGCTACCGATGGTCCTGTCTAACGATGATGCCCACGAACTACTTGCTATGATATTTTACTATTTTCTTCAAGTTCGTCCTTAACTTGTTTGGTGGGAAACCAACACTTTTGTGTTCATGTGAGATCCTATAAACCGTCCAGCGATCAGCCAGTTACTTGTGGAAATTGCTGAACAGATTCAGCAACTACCGGAGCACTTGATGAGTTTGCCTGAATGAAACAAGTTTTTCCTTCATTAAAAAGTGATTACAGGCAAACATGTTTTGCATAGAGCATATTGCAGGTCCTGAAAGTGAGCAGAGTCGACGACGAGTGGAGAGCCGTCGATGATGGAGCCTGTGGTGGAGCCTCATGTATTGGTGTATAATGTATGCCTGTTCTAGGTGTATCCTTGTTTTTCTGATTCTGCTAATTCACACTGTATATTTCATTTGTCCCAAGAAAGCAATGGTCCCTTTGATTCTTCCTACTTCAGTTACATTGGCAGAACTAGACATTGGGCCTCATTACGACCCTAGCGGTCCGGAAATAACGGTGGCGGTAAACCCGCCGCCACCGTTGTTTCCGGACCGCCTGATCCCGACCCCTGCAGGCGGGAGGTGATGTTCCCGCCAGGTCTGACCTGGCGGGTTTAACACCTCCCTCATGCAGGCGGACGAGGAAACACAGGCAGCATTACAAGATGCTGCCGGTGTTTCCATGATCCCGATTTCCATTGAGTCCCATAGGACTCAATGGGAATGGGGATTTACACTATTCCGCCTCCGTGATTCCCGGAAAACCGGGGTTGTAATGTCCCGGTAATTCCGGGAATCACGGAGGCGGAATGGTAATACGAGTCCGGCGGTAACCAGGCGGTTTTACCGCCGCGGTTACCGCCGGACTCGTAATGAGGCCCATTGTGAGACAACCAAGGCCTTATGTGATTGTCCCCACTCCAGTAGTTTATGTGGAGACACCTGGTCCTATAGCAATAGTCCCTAGAAATCCTTACGCAGGAAGGACTCTTATAGATATTCTTACTGAACGCCAGATACAGATTCTGAGAGAGAAACAAAGAAATAGACCTAAAAGAAGTGCAAGGGAGGATGATTATGAATTAAACAATTATTTGGACAGTACAGCGCATTTGGGGAACAACATGTGGTACCAACACATGAAAGAGGTAGGAAAGAGAACCCCTGAGGAGGATTGCTATGTATATGCACTCCTGCCTTATGCTATGGGGAAGTCTAAGATATTCATAGCCATTCAAATAATAGGCTCATTGCCTTACTCACCTTGCACTCTGCTTCACAAAAGGTCAGTTCCAGGGCCAAACAGCGTCTTTGATATGAGTAACAGAATGGTCAGCACCTGATGAAGATGACTATGTGCAAGATATAAAGACAAGAGTGAGAGCACACACTAGAAATCATGTGATAAGATATGAACAGCCTGGTATGAAGGGAGGAGGAATCAGATGGAAATTCAACAGAAGAATCAATTGTCAAAGAAGAACTGATAAAGGAGTTCGAAGATGTAAAGAAAAAGGTCAGATGCAGATCTGGGGAACAGTGCTTTCTCCAGACGGATGGGAAGAAGGTTTGGTTTCATGCAAAGCACATGCAACACAGTGAATTGCATAAAGCAGCTGTAGAAAATGCGGAACGTTTGTGCAAACCTCTATGGCCAAGGCTTGCAAAATTGCTGACATGGGTTGAAGACAAAGGAGGTCATTTGCAGATAGTGCCTTTGGCCATTGAAGAACTGTGCTTCAAAAACAATGGCACGGAAAAAGTTGGAGAGAATCAGCAATGCGGATGAATCTTTGATGTACCAGGAATCAAGGAAGGGACAGCAGTAATAATGGATCACTACTGGGCCTGTGGATCCAGAGTTTATATGAAGTTGCCCAGAGATTGGGGAGGACTATGTTCTATAGTGATTGTTCATGTTCCAGCATTAGTGATCCTGAAGAGTGATTTGAATATTGATGAATTTCCCAAAGCAGATGCTCACATGAGGAAGAAGAGATCTGTTGAGCTCCTGAGTCGGATGAAGAGGGAGAATTATTTCTCAGCCACGTGAATAGAAGCCTTCAGGGTCGGACTGGGACAAGAAATAGGCCCGAACACCTAAATAAAAGTGGCCCACCCTTCGCCTCAAAAAAGAGGGCCACCCCTCAAAAAAAGTGGCCCTCAAAACATCATCCGTAAATCGTGTCAATTCACGACTTTACAGAAAATGCTACTTATGGAGGGTTCAAGTTTATCGTATATTCATTCTATTGCATCACACAGTGCTGCGCATGCAGTATTTGCACATTCCAAGGGAATCTAGATAGCTCAAATTCCGCTGATGTTTCTGGTCTAGCTGCGCCCGCTCAGGCTCACACAATCCGACAATTATAACTGGGGAGGTGTTACAATAGCATATACCACTGCGCAGGAGATGATGTTAGGATTTGCCACATGGTCGAAGGCCATGAAGGGTAGCATTATAGATACTTTGCAATAACAACTGGGACAGTCACAGCCCTACTGCAATACAACATATTCTTTCAATACAAGTTTGCATCCGTTTGACCTATACATTTGCCCTTAAAGTGCTTAAATGCATTGAAACATGTCTTGTTGTTTTTTTGCACCAGGGTAATTTTTGTTCTCGTCAAAAGTGCAAAATACACTTGCACCGATGCAAAATTTCCATAACATGGGTCATTCCTCTAAGCACACCATAACAAGGTGGGACTTGATGGGTAAAAACTGAGCCTCACAGGTTGTCGCACTTAAGTGTGACACTTCCATCCAAGGTCTTGTACGCATCATTAAAGTCAGTGTTCACAATAAACAGATGGGCACTCAGCAAGGGCCTCTCCCATCATGCATCCAGAGCATGCCAGTGCATGCAAGTGTCCCGTGTATGGTCCAACCCTGGACAAAGCAGTCCATGGAGGTCCGCTTCAGGGAAGACATCCTTTGGCACACACCCGCATCTGCTGCATGCAAACATTCACTGCACGCCTTCGAAGAACGGATCAAATCTGTTGGGTCAGTAGGCAGATGCGGACTAGCATTGGAAAAAGGGTTTCAGTAAGAGCAGGTACACGGTCTAGGGCAGCTGCCCCTGAGCTGTGCTGCATTTTTGCACCGGACCTGGCGCCTCACCTAACACTGTCGGTGCATGCAGCGGGGTGCCAACCTCCCCTCGCAGAGCTTCCAGCCGAGGCAGAGACAACAAACCACTTCACTCTCGCTACAGGATGCACCTGCCATCCTGTCATGATGCCCACTCCCGGGGAGCCGGTTCAAGCCCGGCGTCCCCGAAAGCGGACATCCAGTCCCCAAGGAAGGACCCAGCAACCCCATATAGGGGCCCTTTGGACAGTGTCCTGGCGCCTATGGCGCCAGGCTCATAAAAGACATCAGTCCTGGCGCCATAGGCGCCAGGCTCATTATTGGAATGCTTGGGTGCACTTACCTGATGCAGACCATGCTGCAGGATCCCGGCCTCCTTGAGGCCTGAAAGGAACTACTTTACCTGTGGGACTAATTTACCATCCGGGCGTGGTCGGGAAGGATACATACCTGATTGGAGGAAGGATACATACCTGGAACTTCATCCAAGGCTATTTAAACCCCACCCGAACAGCCACACGTGCTTCGCGTTGTTCTGCATCTAGCAGCTGGACACTCACCGTGTCTGCTCCTGCATCCTGACTTCTGCCACGCCTGCCAGCATCCTGGATCACCTGCAAAGGAAGAGAAGAAGAGAACAGAAGAAGGAAAAGTCCTTACCTGCTAAATCCGCATCCCGGAGACATCTCGCTGACAATCCTGAAAAGGAAGACTTTAATTTAAAAGCTCATCGCGTCGATCGCTGCAGCGCCGCATTCCAGTCACCTTTACAGGGCGCCTCCATGTTCAGCAGCGATCATCCGGATTCGCAGTCACGCCCCAGCGCCTAGGGAGAAAAAGACCAGAACAAAAGGTGAGAGAGAGAAGGGAATAAGGAAAGCTAAATCTCCATGTTAAGACTTACCTGTTGATTCATTCCCTCTTCATTTCGGGTCCACGCCGTATCCTGGCATTTCCGGACCCCGGCCCCTGAGGGGAAAAAGAGACATCAGCGTTAATGAGCGAATGAAAAGACATTACCAAAAAACGCTAATTAAAGACTTACCTGATTTCTACAAGGATTTCACCGCTCATCTCGGGTCGGTGCCTGTTCCCCGGCATTCCGTACCCCGGCCCCTATGGGGAAAAAGACACTAGCATTAGTACATTAATGCATGGACACAAGGGGAACCTCTTATCAAAAAACTTACCTGGAAGCCAAGCAAGTTTGGTTCTCACCAATCCGAAAATCCAGTGAAGTAACTGGATACCAACGCGCCCCTGCATTAGAAGCAGGATGGAGAGCTCGTCCTTCCAGACCCTAAGGTGAGACGCTATGAGAAATCACAGAAGGGTTTCAAGGAGGGTGAGAGGGGAAAGTGGGAGGCCAATTGCATTACCCCGCAGACAATTAATCCCCTATTTTCGCCTACAGAAGGATACTTCTGCGAGCCAGACAATCCAGATTTGGGGGCCCGGTCCAGTCCGTCTTCCGAACCCTGCGCATCACCTTAGAAGAGGTCACAGCAGCGCGAACCAGGCCAGTGCCTCCGTGGGAGTCAGGTGAGCGTAACACATCCTCCCCCGCATGGCACACACAGCAGCTGAGCCAGCTCAGACATAGGTGGGAGGCGGCCAGCAGCCAGGGAGCAGTTCTCCAGGGACAACATGTGGAATGCAAAAGCACTTACCGCTGTCCCCCGGCTTCAGTAGTAGCAGCAGCACAGGCAGTGGGTGTTGCGGGCTTCCTCGGCACAGAGCTGACTAGGCAGCGAGGCGAGGACCAGCGAGGCTGTGGGAAGGGACCTGCAGCCGCCAGCTTGTGCGAGAGAGTGTGTGTGCGCTACCACAGCTGTGAGGCAGCATGCCAAACACAGGAACAGCTTGCGGTCCCGTCGAACCCGAGACAGACCAAGTCCCGCTCAGCTCTGATACACGTCCTGGGATGCTGCTGCTGTCAACTTGCGGCAGCACTGGATGCTCTGAGAGCAGAAGCAGAGTAGTCTGTAACAAATCACTGGGAGGGAGCAGGCCGGTCTGAGGCAACCCTGGCCCTGCCCAACCCTGCCGCTCCCCCTCCAGTGTTTTGAAACACTGACTGCTGCTGGCGCCATGGTGTCGCAGGCCGCGGCAGTTGACCACCGGCCCGCTGCATTTATCAAAGAAAGGTAAGACTTTGGTTACTGTCACGCTCACCTGATTCCCACGGAGGCGCAGGTCTGGCTTCGAGTGCTGATGCTTCTTCAATGGTGAAGCGCAGGACTCTGATGATGGACAGGAAGGGCCCCTCTACTCTGGCTTTTCTGGCTCGCAGGAATATTCCCCTGTGCGTGAAAAGGGAGTATTACCTCCTGACGGAATAATGCTCAAGCCTCCCACTCCCTTCCAACCCTCCTCGATACCCTTCCACGATTCCCCGTGAAGTCTCACCTTAGGGTCTGGAAGGATGAGTTCTCCATCCTGCTTCTGATGCAGGGGCGCATTGAAACCCAGTTACTTCACTGGATTGATGTTTGATGGGAGTTCAAAATAAGCTTGACTATTCAGGTGAGGCGCTGTAAGAGTTCTGTTGCAAGTTCAAAAGTTCAAGCTTAATAATAATGTTCATTGTCTTATTGCAGCAAGCGCTAATGCTTATGTCTTTTTCCCCTTAGGGGCCTGGGTTCGGAATGCCGGAGATATGGCGCCGACCCGAAGTGTTGGTTCCGGATGAGCGTTCAGGTAATGTCTTTGCATTCGCTCATTCAATGTCTTTGTCTTTTTTCCCCATTGGGGCCGGGGTCCGGAATGCCAGGAAGCGGCAGGACCCGAAATGAAATGGGAATGACCCACCAGGTAAATCTTAGAAGGAAACTGAGCTTTTCCTATTTCCCTTCCTTCTCTCACCTTGTTTTCTTGTCTTTTCTCTCTAGGCTCTGGGAAGTGGGTGCGGATCCGGATGATCGCTGCTGAAGATGGAGGCGCCCAGGAAAGGTGAGTGAAATGCAGCGCTGCAGCGATCGAAGCGAAATGCTTTTAAAATCATGTCTTCCCTTTCAGGATCGTCGGTGTGATGTCTCCGTGATGCAGCTTTAGCAGGTAAGCTCTTCTTTCTCACCAATTCTCTCTTATCTTCCTTTGCAGGCGACCCAGGATGCTGACAGGCGTGGCTGAAGTCCAGATGCAGGAGCTGACACGGTAAGCGTCCAGCTGCGAGGAGCAGAACAACGCAAAGCGTGAGTTGCTGATCGGGCGTGGTTTAAATAGCTTTGGAAGAAGTTCCAGGCATGTATCCTTCCACCGATCAGGTATGTATCCTTCCCCGACCACACCCAGGTGGAAAGTAGTCCCACAGGTAAAGTAGTTCCATTCAGGCCTCAAGAGGGCCTGGATGTAGCAGCATGGTCTGCATCAGGTAAGTGCACATTAAAACACTTGAACACATGTCTAGCTTTATGAGCCTGGCGCCTAAGGCGCCAGGACAGGGGTCCAACATGAGCCTGGCGCCTAGGGCACCAGGACTGTGTCCAAAGGGCCCCAGCTTGGGCCCGCTGGCACTTCCCTGGGGGGAATGATGCCTGCCTCTGGGGTTGCTGGGTCGGACCTGGCTCCTTGGAGGCAGGCATCATGACAATTACTTACAGATCCTTTGCAACTTGCGTCCATCTGGCGGTAGCGAGTCGGAGGCCCTGGGGGCCGGTTGCTGAAGTGTGAAGGCACAGTGAAGCCCATGCCTGGGCCGGAGACCGGCCCAGCATGGGCTTCAGGTACTGGCCCCCAAGTCTCCTCCATGATTTTGTATTGGCCACGGGCCGATTGGCCGACGGCTCGATCCGACCCTGAAAGCCTTTGATGCCATCCCATACGGACACAGGCTGTTAAGTAAGACTTCATCAATATTCACAATAATATTCATGCCCAGGATTCAGACGGAAGCAAATACTAAATGGTTACAAATAACCAGATGGGAGCTTTTGAATACAATCAACAACACTATAAAAGGATTTAATGCTATCAAGGAGGAGCTGAGAGCCATAAGACTGATGACCCTTCAGAACAGATATGTCCTGGACATGATCACAGCTATGGATGGAGGTGTTTGTGCCAGAATCGGAGAATCATGTTGCACATTCATACCTTCTCATGACGACGAGAATGGTACCTTGACAGAGGCCATAACGTTGCTGACAAACCTAAACATCAAGATGGAAGACGATGTGGATGACATTGGTGATGACAGCTTGTTTGCGTCATCTTCTCGTGGGTTCCTCAATGGATGGCGAACATTTTCAAGTTACTTGGAGCCCTGCTGGTGATGATCATGTTTGGATTCTGTTTGATCCGGATACTAATCGCACAATGCAAGAAGACTGCAAACAAGGCAGTAGGTATTAAGATTATGATTGATGTCGAATCAGGATTCGAACCAAAGGGGCTGACAAATAAAGAAATTAAAGACTACGTTAAGGCCAGCGTCCATGCACCTGAGGGAATGAAGTTCCTGTACCCTAAGAACCACAAGAAGTATGTGGGGAGATGGATCTACTGCAGTCCATCCCAATGGACAATGCATGCTTATGACCTGGAGTGTTGATGAGCATGTGAAGTCAGCAGGAGGCCTGAAAGGAGCCGTAAAGATATGGGTCCCAAAGAAGTATTTCTTCAGATGAGGATGTCTTGATGTGAAGAGTGAGGAGAGAGTGGGCAATGAATCGCCCAGAGGGGGGAGTGTAGAGATGGAGTCAAGTACCCCACCAAAAGCCCCACCCCCATGCTGCCTATATGTTGGGAGCCTGAAATTGTAACAAGTGCAACAAGTGCAGTACCAGTAAGGATGCCTGTACCACAGAAAATCGTGGAAACAAGGTATCGATTGAGAAAACCCTATATGCTTTCACAAAGAAATAATGGCCTTTTGGACAAAGTCCCGGAAGAAGTGAAGATGTCACACGGAGCAGATGACGCACCTGGAAAAGATGCACGAGGCAGACGAACATAGACGTTCTATAAGCTGTGAAGAGGAGATGGTAAAGATTAGCAACATTTCGGGCTCGAGATAAAGATGCTCATGCTACAGAAACGTTGAAGAACATGTACAGACTGAGTAACACAAGTAGACAAAGTGATCTTAAGGCTGGCTACGTAGTGAATAGTTTTGCAGCAATGCGCCAATGTATAATACATAGCAGTGTATAGAACCTGGATATTCCACAATGCACTTTAAGCAAGGCTTGAAACCCCGTTATTGGAAAGAGTTTTCAGTATGGCGCAGGTGGAAAATTACTGATGGGGAGAGAGGAATTCAAGAAAGGCTTGGCTTGTTCCGGCACCAAGAAGACAAGGCCACCGTGAGCCTGGTTGTTCATCCAGTAGTTACAATGAATGTGAGAAAGAAACAAACTTCTGTTTGAAATGGAATGGGAAAACACTGAAGGCATCAAAAGTTCATAATTTAATAGAATTAAATGCTGCAAAAGGCTTGAAAATGCGGTACCTCAGTCACTGGTCACATCAAAATAGACATTGGGTCGAGCTACACCGAAACCAAGAAGAAACTCCTTTTATTTCCCAGGCACAGAGAGCTTCTACAAGGCCAAGTTCAAAGCCTAATTGACTGGCAGACTGCAAGAGTGATGATAGATGTGGGGCTAATTGGAAGGGGAGGCATGATCACGCCGACCTTTCATGCACCTGGTATGGTAGCCTGCCTGCAGCTAGCGTGTGGAATATTCCAGAAGGTTACAGAGGTGCCAAACCAATGGTAGGGGGCCACGTATCAAAGAACCCTATAGTTTGTATAACCAATGAAGTGTCGAGTATTAGAGTGACACGAAAGATGATGTGCACTTGGGATGGGCTTAGTTGCCCACTTGACAGTAGAAACCCAATCACTTTCCCCGTCATTATGGAACGTATACCTAGATGTTCCTTGTAATCCTATCACATCCCCAAGTAGGTTTTTGTAGTTTGCCACGTAGTATGACATCACTTATGATGAGTTTTGACTATAAAAGATGTGTTTTTAATGAGAAGCGCAGAGAGAAATCAAGCAAACGTCCGTTGATGTCCGTTATAACTCCCAGTTTTAGACAATAGCAAATAAAACAGCACCAAGTTTTGCCAACTTCCTGAGTCGGTTTGATTCTTGATGTTTGAGTAACTTCTGCATCCCCATTCATCTCAAAGTACTGCTACCTCCTCTTAAAGGGCCCTAGGTCTATGGGTTCAGTAGGCCAGGATCCTCGGATCGATTCGTAAAGCCATCAGGGACAGTGAGCTCCGTCTTGCCTGGCTTGAGGCGCAATATGCCTCATCTCTGACCACTGGTACGCTGGTTGAGATAGTCTCCACTCTGGATACCTTCAGGTCCCATGCAGACCGGGAACACAAGTTCCTCGATGCTCCTCAAGCCGCCTGACAGTACGGCAAAGGGGCTCGTCCTGGCTGGCTACTAGCTCGGCTGGTCCGACATGAAGGGGGTACTTTCCATATCCCAGCAATCGAGAGAGCGGATGGCACTCTAGCCCTCTTGGCTCAAGAAATCAACAAGGAATTTTGTGCCTTCTATGAAGCGCTGTACGCGAACTCAGACTCTGCTCCTATGACAGATGTTGTATCGTTTCTTGATGGTCTCTCACTCTCGGTGCTATTTCAGAGACCAGGGAGGTGCTTGCTTGCCCAATGACAAACGAGAAAATATTGGCAGCCATAGGTTCTCTTTCGGCTGGTAAGGCCCCCAGAGCTGAAGCCTCACTACCGAGTTTTATAAATACTACAAGAGGCGTCTGGTCCCCCGGCTAGCTGCCGTCTGGAAGGTGTCGTGTACGGTGGGTAAGCTCCCCCCTCTCTCCGTGAGGCGGTTATATCTGTAATGCTAAAACCTGATAAAGCAGCCACACGGTGTGGCTCATACTGTTCCCCTTCCCTTATTAACTGCAATGTCAAGATCTTCGCCAAGGTGCTGGCCCTCCAACCAGCCCCCTATAGGCCGTTTATTATTCACCCAGATCAGGTGGGATTTATCCCGTGGCGTGCCACCTCCCTTAACCTGCGTCGCCTATTCGACATCCTGGCCTGTACAGACCCGGGACGCAGGCTGTTGCAGCAACATTAGATATGCAGAAAGCGTTGGACTCGGTTTCTTGGAGATTCCTTTGGGCAGTACTAGAGAAGGGGATCTTTGGCCCCCGCTTCCTGTCTTGGATTAAATTACTTTATACATCACCTGTTGCAAGGGTCCACACCGGGGACCGATGCTCCGCTTTGTTTGAGATCGCCAGCGGCACCAGACAAGGATGCCCTTTTCCCCTCTGATATTTGCATTGGCCATTGAACCACTGGCCGACAGGATTCGCCAGAAACATGCCCACAAAGATTGTACACATAGATTGTAAATTATGATACCTTGTTTGGGGATCTCTCCGGGTTGAAAGTTAATTGTACGGAGTTCCACGGAATCCAGTTATATTTTCGAAAACACATATTCGACATGCCATTTTGTCGACAAAAAAATGCAGAAAAAAAAAATTCCGAATGTATTTTTTATTTTATATGTTTTATTTTTGTTTTGTTAGTAAAAAAAAAAAGTGTCAATAAAAAAAATCAGGGGTTTGGGGGGAACCCCCACCCCCAAAGAAAAAAAAATGTTGAATAATAATTATTTTCACCATTTTTGTGTTGACAAAATGGCATTTAAAAAATGTGACGTTCGAAAATGTCACTATAAACCGGAGACCACGCTGTTTCCGTTGACGGATTCTACTAGCCCCCCACCCCGAGACCTGCTAGGGTTCACCTGGACTCAATCAGACGTGAAATATCTGGGGGTGGTGGTTACGTGTCATCGGGCCTCACTGTATGATCAGAATTACGGGAATTACCTTACTGCACTTGTCCGGAAGGTTGAGGGATGGGCTACAATACCGATTACATTGTCTCGAAGAGCGGCACTCCTCAAAATGGTGATACTCCCACAACTCTTATATAGATTTCAGAATGTCCCACTGTGGCCGGGAGCTGAGTTCTTTAAGAAGTTCACTTTGGAGGTTAACCGCTTTCTCTGGCACTCCGGTGCAATCCGCTTGAAGCTTGATACATTATGTTAGGCAGAAACCTGTGCAGTTCCCTTAGGGACCACTGCAAAAGATTTAAGACTACAGGTGTTTGGCAGTAAACCCACTTGGTAGCAGTCTGTACCACACAGATTCACTTGGTAGCTGTGGCTGAGCAGTCACACTTCCCTCAAGAAGAGTTAGGCAGTATGCAGAGTATACACAATAGGTACAGGGATACAGTAGTACAAACAAACACTGACCAGAGCTTCAGTGTAAAAGTATATCATTATTTATTTAAAAACATACTTGTAGTTTACACTAGCAAAAACAAGGTAAGTAAATTCAACACACAGTCACTATCATATATATACAACCCTATTCACTTATTAGACAAGTCTTAGTGAGAAACACCACTTATTTTCAGACAGAGGTGAGCGCTTAACATAAGATGACACTCTAATAAGTTGTAAAGAAAGGGAGGGAAAAAGGCAGAGTTAAGGAAGCACACAAGTTTCAATACTTTTACCAAAAACCACAGTAAGGCAGGATAGGCAGAGTTCTACTGGAGAGCGAGGAAGTCAATTGCAAGGCCCACTCTTGGAGAGAGCAAGCAGAAGGGATCCAGGTTCACACAGTGGGGTTATGCCCAAAGAGTCTTGTAGATAGTTCGCACAAAAAGGATGAAATTGAAGTCAGGAAAAGTTAACTAAGTTGTCCCAGGCTAGCCCAGGGTAGAAAGACGAGGCTTTACTGTCACCCCGAACGATCTGTCGCAATGGAAGCCAGGCGGGACACAGTACCTTAAATGTGAAGGGAGCTCCAGCAGGGGCAGTTGTTCCTGGCAGCAGGTGCAAGTCAGTGTTTCATCCAGAGGAAGAAGAGGTCTCGCCGTGGAGGAAAGATGAAGGTCGTTGCACTGCCAGGGAAGAAACCAGCCGCAGAGTCCTCCGGTTAAAAGGTACTACCCTTCTCTTCGCGGTAGTGGTAAACCGTGGTATTCCGGTTACCGGGGTGCTTGAAACCGGCAAGGTGGCCACGAGATGCTCCAGGAAGGTGAAAAGAAGGCAAAACTGGTTATCCCCACCAGTCAAAGGAAGAAGACTCTCCGGACTGGAGATCTCCTCTGTCGTCGGGAAAAGTGGTGAGACGGTTCAGCAGGGATCCACCGGTGGTGTCGTCGTTGCAGGTCGGCTCAACTTCTCCCTCCTCGGATTCTTAGGTCCTGTGGCGACTTCTGAAGTTCCAGTCCCCAAAGCCCTGCTTTTATGCAGCACACCCCCATTCACTCAGCCTAGCTGTCAATCAAACATGCTAAGTGGTGAGCCGGCCGGCTCACCACTTGGACCAATCACACAAGAGTGCGACTTGAGTTACCAAGGTAACTCAGTCCAGGGTGCCTAAACCCCCTCCCACCCCCCCTGTGGTACCCAGACAGAGTGGCACCACTTTTGGAGGCTTCTGTGGAGAAGCCCACCAAAAAGTGGAACAAAGGGCTCGGCTTGGGTTGGAGTCACAGAAGAGAACACAAACGCCATTTTAGAATCGAGTTCTGGCAAAAAATACCAACCAGTGAATTAATATTAAATAAATAAACCGGCGGTATGTTCGAGGCTATAAGAATTAAATAATTAAAGTTGGTAGCCTCGAACAATGGGAAAATCCCATAGAGATATATTCACGGTCGAATATAAAAAGTAGTATCCACTGCCACCAGCCAAAACTCGATCAGGGGGGACGGAGACGTGCCCCCTCGAACAACAGACCCCGGGGCAATCGAATTGCCCCGACCAGTACGTCCACAATATGATGGTTTGTACTGGTTTCTGTTCATAATTTGGGACTAGCAAAGCCAATGGTGACTTTACATGCCCTGGGAGACAGTAGTCAGTCCCAGGGTATGGAGTCTATGTTGGGGGGTCGCTACGACACCCCTGGGTTACGGCACGGAGGCTCCTGTGTAACCCACATCAAAAAACACATGAGACTCTATGGAGTAAAAGACCCCATAGCCCATAAAACACATGGAAAGTTAAAGGAACACCTCAAATCATGTCTAAGAGTGGGAGCAAAAGAATCTCACTCTAAGCAGGAGAGAAAAAAATAAACCCCAAAAAATCCAGCAAAGTTGCTGGGGACTCACTAGGTTTGGGAAATTAGCCTTACAGAGAATTCTCCCTAACACATTAACCACCCGTATGCACAGGGGGGATTTGCCGGTCCTAATTTTGAGCGTTATTGGGTATCTGCCCAGACACACTTTGCTTCCTTCTGGTTTGACCCTGATGGATCCCACCCTCATGTCAGACTGGAATGTCTGGCGGCCGGGAATCTAAATATTCGTTCTTTGGTTCTCCCCTCCCCGTCCCTGAAATTGAAACCCACTGACCCCACAGGGGTCATGATGACAGCATGGTGCAGAATATGGAAACAGGCAGGCTCCCCCCATCCATTTCAGTGATTTTCCATTGTGGAACTGTCTGCCTGGGACTCCCCCCATGGACACTACGACTGTCCGGAACTGGTCAGTAGCTGATTTCAGTGTCGTTCGAAATGTCTTTGCTATGGGCACCTTTGTGGAATGGCGGGATTTCCCGATTCTTTGAGAGAGCATCCCTCCCCATGGCTACTTTACGCAGGCCTACGCCGTACGTTCAAGGGTAACTGGCGGGCATTCCCCTTTCTCCCCCCTGACGACCCACTATTAGCCGAGGTTGTGGGAGGCTCCCTGTCATGTGGAGGGGTAGCCAGGTTATATAGACTATTACAGGAAAGGGCAGGTTGTCCACTAGATAAGCTCTGAGGAGCGTGGAGCATAGACTTAGGCATGGATATAACCGATGAGACCTGGGAATTCATGTGTGCCCGCACCCAAAAGGTATCCTTTAACTCTAGGTTCCGGCTGATTTAATTGAAAATACTGCACAGGTACCACTACACTCCGATTAGACTATATCGTATATCAGCGGATCGGCCTGATATGTGCCCTAGATGCAACATTGACAATGCTGGTTACATCCACATACTTTGACCATGCCCATGGATCACCAATTTTTGGGGGGTGGGGATTGTGAGGCATTATCAAAGATGCTAAAGCTTACTATTACACCGACCCCGATGGCATGCTTGTTTCACAGGTTTCCCGGTCCCTCCCGTGATCCCAGAAAGTTAGCAGGCCTTTGCATGTTACTTGCAACTCGTTGTATACTGCTACTTTGGTTACACACTGAGCCACCCACCTTTGACCAATGACTCCAATGCCGTAACATGGGCCTAAGACTTGGAGGAACATTGGTCCACTATGCAACCACCTACCTGTAGGCCAAGGAACATCTGGCTCCCCCTTAGGTCCTATCTCCACTCTTTGTCCCCCTCTGATGTTGAAGACAGCCATACCCCACTTTCGCACTTTCGTCGGTTCATTAACGCTATTAATGTATGATAACCTGTGCACATGATACTCACCACTCTGTGATTTAATATATGCATTGTTGCCCGCTCAGAGGCCCTGCGTGGCACAACTCTTGTTCTGTATATTAATGTTAATATGGTTGTTATGTCTGGGAACATTCGCCGCTCCTTGTTGTAACGTCAAGCATGTTAAATAAAGGTTTAAAAAAATAAATCTGACATGGGAAAGAATTCCAGGTATTCGATGGTATCAGATCTTACACCAATTTACCTTGGATTGTTATTACTTATATTCCCTTCTTGGCTTTCCTCTTTCACTAGCTCTAAGGGAGACAGAACAGGGGAGTACCTTTTTCCCAAGTTTAGGGGACCCCATGACCCGGGTCGAAGGAAGGCTTGAGGTTTTCTAACGGTCAAACAAATTTTGTCACCATGTTTCAAATGATAGGTGGTCAATTCAAGGGTATCAAGAAAAATTGCTTTCTTTAATGTTGAAACTCAATCTCGATCCTGAACCTTTACAATCGTCTCCTTCCCGAGGGTTGTTGAACCACTAACCACATAGAGGTTTCTCAATTTGCATCAACTTAGTGTATCCCACTCTGACACCATCTGTAAAGACATCATGAAGTAAGACACAGACAACATTCACTTTTCTAAAATAAAGATTTTATTTCTTAAATGTCAGGATGAAGTAAGGCCTAACTTGCCCTATGTTAAGGTTTGTTTTCCCTACCTAAAGAAACTAAGGATAGTTTGTGTTGTGAAGTTCGACCCAAAGGTTTGTCTCTGTCCAAAACCTATGCTTGCCCTCACAACTAAATCTAAATAGTGTGTAGGGATGTCAGCAAACAAAGAAACAGTGTTCAAAGTGAAGTTCTGAGCTTCGTCCAGCTCTTGGTTTATTGTCAGCTTCTTCTTCAGGTTCAAAACAGTTTCACAAAAATGTCTTGGAGCTCCCTTCCAAAGGTTCAAAAAAGTTCAGAACAATCTTGGGGTTCCCTTGCCCAAGTGAAACACAGTTCACAGTTAATTCAACTTTGTCAGCTTTCAGTATGAATGGTAATCTCTTAGGCTTCCTAACTATTCGCTTGGCTCTTCCTTCTCTTTTAGTCACTTCCAGACAGATGCAACAAAACAACTTCAATCTCCTTGCTTTCCTTGGCTCACTCCAAGTAAGGGCTACTCAGTCTAGGCGCAGTTGTTGGACCACATGGTCCACCTATCACAGGTGACACAACCGATAACTCATGGCACTTTATAATGTTCACTGATTCTCATTGGACTACTTTGCCACCATGTATTTCCTCTCTGCACTTGTGACATTAATCCATTTGCACTCTTGTTTCTTCTTGGCAGTCTCTTGGCCCTGCCAACACGTGCCTTTCACACACTTCACTTTGCTGTGTTGATTCCTTGTTATCACCTTGCTTTTCACATTAACCAATGGTGCCTCTTTATTTGCCTTTCATGTGCTTCACCAATTCTCATTACTGGTTTTTACTTTGCTTTTCGCTTTCACATTGTTCATAAATGCTTTTTCCCTAATTTCACTCTGTTCATAAATACACATCACTTTCTCTCAATTCGTGCAGCATTTTAATTGTACTTGTGCATAACTTTTCTTTAGTTCGGTATTCAATATTTGTTATACTTGGTAATTCTCTTGACACTCAATAATGTCCCTTGGGTATACAGACCCCTTAATTATATGTATTCATTTGTTCGGCCCCTTCTTTGGCCCAGATTAAGCCAATTAGAGCTGCCACTTATGGGATTGGAAAGCTCCTCTCGGTGCTTGCGCGATCCTTTTCTGCTTTTGCTCGCTCCCCTCTCTGACATCAGGAGCACCAGCGAGTCACCCTTGCCTCCTATGCATGTTCTTGCTGCCTCCTGCAGTGAAGCGGAAGCTTCTCTGTCCCCCAGCTCCAGCTGGTCATACACTGCTCAGAGCTCTGCAGGGCCCTGAACTCTCTCATGGCTCTCTCCAGCCTTAGCGTCCGTCTCCTTCTCCTGCAGTCGCCGGCTTCCTTTTCTCCTCTCCAGCCTGCTCCATGGTGTCCTGGCTTCCCAGGTGGTCCCCCAAGGAGCCTCCAGGTGGTCTCTCTCTCATGTGGGTCATTCCTTATATGTACGTGTCGCCTCTTAAGGGGCTGCAGGTGCAAGTCCTTTGCCTGACTCCAATTAACTTTCTCCGTGGGACATGCCTGACTTGCAGAATGGTGTTCTACAGTCCTATTCCTCGTCCCAGTACCAAAGTGGTGTGCATAGGTGGAAGTGTGCATTCCTAATAGTCGCCTCTTCCTCGTCCCAGTCTTAAAGGGACTGAAATGGGATATAGGTGGAATGTGTGACAGTGGTGAAGAGTGGTAATAACCTATGACAGTCAGGGAAAGGTAGGATGCATTTTGATCATTTCTTTTTTGATTTTGTTTTATAATTGAACGCGCTTAATACCCGGGTTTTCGAAGCGCAGACCAGGGGATCGAACCTGTGTTGCTGTGCGTTGTCTTGATTCCAATGTGAGCGCGTTGCCCCTGAGCTATCATTTCTTATTTTTAATAACTTTATTTATAATTTCAAACAAATCCAAACAATGAAGGATAATAACATAAGAAGTACGACAAAACAAGTTTTAAACCTTCCCATATGCCCATATCAGCAAACATGTCTCATAACAGAATACCTAGAAATGGGTAAAAAACAAGAACCAAATGATATTGAAATATCTAATAAAAAATAACAATTTAAAAAAAAAAACTTAAAACCTTTAGACAAAAAGGACAAAATAAAAATAAAAACTTCTCATATCTCATTTCCCTCATCCTGTGTCACATTACCATACAATTCAGTGAAAGACTTCCACAAAAACCAATAATCCTTTTCTTGGCCCATTTTTTGGGATTGAACTAACTCAAATTCCGATAACACAATCACATCATTAATCCAATCCTCAACAGTCGGTTTCTTCCTAGATTTCCACACTTTCATAATTTGTTTCACTGCCACTACCAATATCGTATCTATCCAACACCCATACCGCCGAGCTTTCAAACAACAACCTCTTTTTGCCAATAACAGAACCTGAAAGGGTTTCCTTGGAAAGGAAATCGACAAAGTGATATCCAATCTATCTAATACTTCCGTCCAAAAAGTCGACACTCTCGAACAATTCCATAACATGTGAATCAATGATCCCTTCTCACATCCACATCCCCAACAAATATCGTCTGCAAGTAATCCCAAATCATGCATCCTCACTGGAGTCTAGTACAACCTTCCCAAAATTTTCTGATGTATAAGACGCGGCTTGAGATCCATCTTACTACTATAACCAACCTGCCATACATACTTCCAGATTCCATCACTGATTTTAAATCCTAAATCCAACTCCCACTTCTGGTGCAATGTATCCCAAGACCGCAATACTGGATCATCCTCACTCATGAGTCTCAGATATGTGGACACATTATTTGGTAATAAGTGGAACACAGTCCAACACGCCGGTTCTTTTTCCAGTTCTGAATTCATCATATCAAATACTTGTGTCAGAAGCCGCTCAAGACTCCTATATCTGTTCTTTTCCCGACTACTCAAATGATACTCACATTGAAGTTCCCCAAAGACTTCAAGACCCCATCTCGCAACAAATCTCCCAAAGTCAACAAACCCTTAGAAATCCAACTTCGCCAACACAATACTCTATTACTTATTTGCAATGCTGGGTTATACCAAATTGAAGAAACATGATTCAGAAATACATTACCCTTAAAGTTAAGCACCCACCATGTCATTGAGTCTTTAGATACTTTAATAGTTGGCAACTTATTAGAACCCCTAGGTAGCGTCCCCATTGAAAAAACATTATCCAACTTGAAGGGCATTAAAACATTTCTCTCTATAGTCAACCAAATTGGCTCCTCCACAGTCTCTGATTTCACATATTGAGCTATCATTTCTTGATCTACCCAGAGGAGGTAAATGTGGGTCTGGTCTGCCCATAAGAGAAGGTGTTTTCCCCGTTCCGTTAGAGATGTTTTACCTGAGGTTTACTTAGGAAGGAAGGGAGGGGGTTTGGCAATACCCTAAAAAGGCTACATTGGCTGAAGGTTCATTGTGGAATGGAAATGGGGGATACCGGGTCTCATCCAAAGACATCCTCTCTTCCACTCCCCAAGTCTCCTCCACCCAGGTGATCCTTCCTCACATATCCACCACCAGGTTCAGGATCCAAAAGCGATGGCCTTTCCCTGGCCACCTGAGTAGAGGATTCTGGGAGAGGTAAGTGAGAATGCCTTCGGGTTTCTCACATAACATATATACATGTGAACTATTTGGGTAGGGATTGTGCTGAAAGAAGGTGACAATTGCAATTGAGAAAATGAATGTGTTATATTCATTGATGTAAAGTTATTTTTTGTGCCAACCTTTCACTTTCAGTAAACATTGTAATCAACATAAAGATTTTAATTTAAAAACACAAAAATGAAATATGTACTTATTTGTCTGCATCCTTGTGAGCAGTCTATCTTGGGCTGATAAAGTCATGTATAAAAAAACTACCAATTTTGCCTGGTGCAAAATTTATCAAATGTGCATAGCCACAAAGGCACTGCTCTGTGGCTCTGAACTGGACTGGAGGTGAACCTCCAGGGATGGCTACTGTGTGGTGCTCTGGTATGTGTAGCTTGTTAACAGAAATAGCCTGTTCTACTCACATTTTTCAGGTAGAAGGTTTTTTTTCGGGTTGTATACTAATTGACCTTTTCACAATTGACCTCGGGAGAATTGACCATCGGGAGAATTGGCCTAATTTAAAAGGTCAATTAGGACATATATGCAGGAGGAAACCCCCGGCAACCCCCTACCCAATCCCCTTATATCATTTATAATCCAATAACCAACCCAATACATATATAAAATAACTAAAATATTATAAAGGTCAATTGTGCAGAAGGTCAATTAGGACCACTATAATTAGGTCAATTAGGACAAAAGTTCAATTGTAAAAGGTCAATTTGGTTAATACCTTTTTTCATGCATTGTTAAACCTACTCTAACACATTGATGGGGTTTGCTACCCCTCATAATGTCAAGGACTGGGGCAAATACATGCTACATGGCCCATTTCAGTTGTGAGATGTCAGTCAGGTCCTGGTTTTAACTTTTGATCCTGAGACTTGTAGGCCTGAGTTTATAATGGGGAGATCTGTGACTACAAGTCCCAGAATCACTACATGGCAACATTTTGCCATTTTGGGAGGGAGATTTTGTAACAGAAATCGGGAGAATTGAATGTTCCCATTAGATTGTATTCGAGTTAGAATAGGAAGAAGAAAAAAATATGTAACCCTCCAGTAAGATTTCAGGTTATAATTGTATAATAACCATATATGCCTGCCTTACCAATTGGAGGCTAATGTGTGTTAAGGTAACCTTCGCTGGGTACATCGCTGTTAGGATACACTCAGTGAAGTTTAAGCTGCCACCCCAGAGATTATGCCATTTTCCCCAATGAAATACAAGAGTCCAATCACCCCACATCAAATATTTATGAATTGATGCTATTTAATTATTTATTTATTCTATGTCTGAGAGTCAAGAGCCAAACACCCCACATCAAATGTGTATGAATTGATGCTATTTAATTATTGATTGATTCTCTGTCTGAGATTCAAGAGCCCAATCACATCACATCAAATGTTTATGAATTGATGCTATTTAATTATTTATATATTCTATGTCTGAGATTCAAGAGCCCAATCGCCCCGCATCAAATGTGAATGAATTGATGCTATTTAATTATTTATTTATTCTATATCTGAAATTTGAGAACCCAACTACCCCTCATCAAATGTTACTGAATTGATACTATTTAATTATTATTTATGCTGTTTCTGAAATTTAGCCACCAACCCTCACTGGCACTGTAGTCTTGCATTATAGCTATGCATTCATGAGGGTCCAATATATATATTTTAATGTTAAAGGTATTTATACCGCGCACCAGCACCAGTGCAACTGGTCCCCAGGCGCTCAGGCGGATCTGCAAACAAGGAGGTGGGGATGGGTTAGTAGGGTGAAGAGGGCATAGGACAGTGAGAAGGTGGTGTATATATATATATATATATATATATATATATATACATTTATATACATGGGCTGTACAAGCATTCCCAATGAAATGCCAGGTGCTTAGATACCAAGGTCAACCAAAGGCCTGGTATGTGTTTTTTCCCAGACTATACCCCTGGTTTTCATTTTGCATATCTGTGCAGTAGGGTGTAAGTGCCTCAACTCAGGTTTACCTACATGTTGCTGTTGACTCCTTCTTACAGAATTAAGGGCAGAAACACCTTACACTCTGGAGGCACTGCTGAGATCAGGGGGTATTCACAAGACTTAGAAAGAGCTCTGGTTTACCAACCAGGAGCACTGTATGATATAGTGGTTGTTTCTTACACTTAGTCAAAATGCCGCATGAATATGTGTTGCATTGGGTGCGTGCTGAAGAGCTCAGCCCACAGGCCTGCTTTATAGTGGGCGAGGTCCCCTTACATATCATGACTGATGAAGTACTGGCTATGACTGGTTCCTTGGAACCCCTCACTGGGAAAGTGACAGGTTTGGGTTGCATACCTGGTCAAGATGCAAAGTGTTATATTCTATGTTATGGTGTTAATTCTCTTACAGGTAAAACTCTGCCCGTTGAGATCCGAGGTGGGGAGCCTTTGGTTACCTGCCCCGTCTGGACATTAGACAATTGGCCCAGAATACCTCCATGCCCGGAAGCTACTATATCAACCAAAGATGCAGTAGTCATTGCTGCTGCAGTGGCTGAGGCTGTTAGAGTGACTATGGAATGGCAACCCACATCTCCTTTGGTTACTGAACATGGAACCTACACCCGATTACGACCCTTTTCAGGCAAGATGTCTGTGCCTGAAGGAGAGGAGGGCTATGAACTATGGGCAGACCTCACCCAGCTTATGTTACTCGACTCGAAAGTGTCTGATCAAGAGAAGAGACGACGAGTAATAGAGGCACTGAGAGGGCCCGACATGCAGACGGTACAGTCCCTTCGAGCATTGAGTCCTGATTCGACTTCTCAGCAAGTGATGGGCTCACTGGAGGGAGCTTTTTGGACAACTGAGCCACGAGAGGATCCAATGATGAGGTTCCATTTCACCTCTCTGAAATTGGGAGAGAAGTTGTCTGATTACCTAGTGAGGATTGAGCAAATTGTATGCCTGGCCCACCATAAAGGAGTAGAGACTTCCAGATTGAACCAGTGTCGATTGAAGCAACTACTCAGTGGGGCCAAGGAAGCACTATACCCCTTCTGCAACTGACGCTGTGGGAGAAACTGGATACACCCCCATCCTATGAAGAGCTGCTAAGGTCCATTAGGGCTCTGGAAGAAGAAAAAGGCGATATCAATGTACAGAGTCACCCTGTACAATGCAGGATCTGTAAAGGATTCCAATTGGATGTCTCACACAGTACCAGGACTCTTGCCCTCAGCCTAGGATGTAGCGCTCAATTAGAATACTTTTTCTTTATTTTCAGCGAATTCCGATTGAACTGGCATGCAACCCGTCTCACACCCCCATTTACAAATACCCCGGGTCACAATGGACCATGAACCAGGCCGGTAAATGGGAATACAATATTTATTTATTTTAAATTCAAAGAAAAATCACACAATTTGAGGATTGGGCAGCAATCACCAATGGGGTGATAATTACAGAATAAATGATTAAATACACTTAGTTTGACCTTCTTTTAGAACATATCCAAAGCACAGATCAATAGGAGCAATTCTACTGTTCGGGTAGATAGCACCAGAGTTAAGATTTCCCCCTGCAATGCTCCCTCACACCCCAATGAATCGAATTTTGAGTGGATAGAAAGGAGCAGCAAGGAGTCGGGGATATTAGGCAGCAAACAGAATTAAAATCCGACCTTCCCTCACAAAATAAGAGGCAAACACAGATTTTAAAACCCTTTGCAATTGCATAAAATGATACTTGGAATTGGTAATAATTAATTTAAATATGCGGTTGAATAAATGAGGTTAATATGATTTATCACTGTATCAGGGATGTAATATCACTGGCAACTACAGGGCAAGGTATAAATGAAGGGCATGCAGTTCAGAAAGCAACTTGAAAGTAAGAACACAGTGCAGCCAAACTCACATATTGAAAAGTTGCAATTTCCACTTTTTGCAGTTTTTAATGTCAAAACGGTTTTTAAAAAAACAGGTGAAATAGACAGAATCGGAATGCGGTTTTTAGGCTGGGTGATAGATGCACATCACAGGGATAATATAGAAGTGAAAGAGTGGCTCTAACTGAATACCTGGATGAGATTTTCAATGTGGAAGGATTTTCGGTTTTGGGAAAATAAACGCAGTTAACAGAGAAAGTCGGTTTGGAAAGAAAGGACAAGTTTTACTCAAACTAGATTATCAAGACTAGATTGTTAAAGAAAGACACAGTACTCTCCAAGGTTAATTTGCAATGTTAACCTTTTCACCCCGTGTTCAGCTCTATATGGGAATTACTTACATTATTCAAAATATAACAAAGGATCTATGCAAGACAGAGATGAGTCGAAGAATGGCGCTAACGCTTAGAGATCAAGGACAGGATGCACAGAACATTCAGACAGGTTTAAACAAGTTACCGGGGTATGGATAGGATTACTTAGAGAGCAGAACAAAGACAAAGTATCAAAATGGGGTAGGCTACGTGTGGCTATGGCATGGGGAAATACTCACAATTCGCACTTGAGTTTGGGATTTGGGGACAGCCAACCAGGTTTCTGGACTCAAAGGCTCTGGTCACAGTACGGCGGGCTCTCGTAACAGCAAACGGCTGGGCCTGTCTGGTCACTGGATAGCAAGGGTACAGCTGGCCTGGCATGCAGGTAGTGAGGCAAAAAGCCGGTCTGGTCACAGGATACTCCCAAAAGGGTACCACAGCTCTTTCCCCTAGTTATTGGGATTTTGGTGGGGTGTCTGGATCAATGGTCCTGCCTGTATAGGTTCAGCTATGCTCTGGCCTGGAAGTAGAGTCTGGGATCTTGCAAAGTGAAGTGGAATATCTGGATTTCGGGATGTGCAGGAGCTGGAAATTCAGGAGAGAGTGTCCTGTCTCTATGATCTCCCCCCTTTATATAAGGCGCGTGACCTCACAGGATTTATTGTTGGGCAGAACTAAGCTAGACCTACCCCTAAGAACCGGATAGGTCAGCCTATGTTGGTCGCCTCCTCCAGGAGGGGACTCAGTTTATGGGGTTGTGTTTTATGAGGTACAGAGCCACCCCACAGTCAGTTTTTGCACAAACTCAATTATGACATAAATCGCTCCTTTTTACAATCGTGGCGCTTTAGCAAATTACATAGGCAGATGACATATTTCATACAGAGCATGGTATTCCAACTCCCAGGTCTGTACGACATTGTTTCGTGCTTCTAATAATTTTTCGCGATTTTTAGCTTCACCCAAAATTCCACAATTTTAGATATATGTACATATTATCATAGAACATATTTCCATTAATTGTTAACGTTGCACCATATGTATTTTTCCCATGATTCATATTTTCATGCCGTTTATGTCCCATGCATGCTATGGACAGCCACAATATCTTGTTTTAAAGCCAAAACAATTACACTTAAACTGTAAAACCTTTACATTACTGCGTTGTCCAGTTGTAGAAAGAACAGTCTGAAAATGTATTCATTAAAATAGTCTCTTGAGCCAAATGGGCTGGCCTTTGTCACCAAATGTCAGTTTAGCCCAGGGTTGCCAGAAAGTTTTTCTTTGGAGCTCCTTAGTTTGAGTGGATGGGAGGTGTCACTTCCAAAAATAACACTTAGATGTCCCAGAATCTATTGTGTCAAGCTAGATTCCAGACTTTTCATGTTACATTCTCCCCCGTGGTCCATTCAGAGCTTCCAGGTGCTGGTCCCCTTGGTGGATGTAATGTCCTTTGAAGCCAGGGAAGAACAAACTTGTTTGGCTGGTTCTCCAGTACAGCCAATGCATTTTAATTATTTATTTATTTAGTTTTCCTGAGCCCAAACGACAAGGCTGTTGGAATAAAACATTATATTAGATTTTAAACAAACAACCTCCCCCACCCCCTTACACTTCTAGGCAAGGACAGGGCCTTATTCAGCATTACACTTATAAAACAGATATTTGTATTTTTTGCAAAAGCACATTTTGACACATGGTGAATTCTGCTGGGATGTCCCTTTCAAATTCGGTTTTCTCTTCCTGGATTCCAAAGATTGGTTGCAGCCCCCATCATTTTCTCTTACCCAGCAATCTGTTCAAGGCACAGGTCCACTGAAATTGACACATGCACAGAGTTAGGGTTTCTTTTGAAGAGTTTATTTTGACATTTTGTAGCATAAAAGTCAAGAGTTTTTCCCTACGGCTGAGAGTAAAGTTTCTGGTGATTTCCCAGATCATGCCTGACACAGCCTGTCATTCAGTGAGAAATGCTTTCTTGTGCTAAAGCACAACTGGAATATGGCTGGGCATAGTTGGTCCTTACTGGATCAGAACTGTATGTTGTTTAACAGATGAAAAAGAGCATCAGGGCGCCATCATTTTAAATGCCAAATATTTCCTCTTTCAATGGTGGATTTGGAGCTAGAAGCAAAGCAGCGCTGCTTTTCAATTCTCTTCTTTGGTGTACCTAATAAAACACTGGCAGCCTTTCTCGGTGTGCTCCCTGTTCCATCTTGCCCAATAGGTGCTTGGCAAAACAGTGCAGCCATCATTTGGTAGCTGTGAACGCAGTATTGATGCGAGGTAATGGTGCTCAAAGGAGCCAGTGCAGCCATTCTGCTGGTAACTGCTAAAGTGCAGCTTGGTGATGGAGGGGAATTTTGCTGAGTAGGTATATGTACCCCACAAATTCCCTCCCTGACTCTCCTGAGATTTCTTGTGGAGAGAGAGTAGGGCAAAGTGGGGTTCATCAGGTGGAGTCCTTCCATCAGGGAGGGGTACGCCACGATCCTCCCGTTGTCTCTCATTGGAGTGTGGAGCAACACCCACAGCTTTTTCTTTGGTCTTTCTTTGTGGTGTGGAGCGACACCCCCAGATTTTCCTTCGGTCTTTCCTTTCCAGATCCCCGGGGAAGTCCTCATTGGTCTATGAATGGGCAGAGCCAGTACGAATCTAGTGAATAAATAAGAACCGGATACAACATTTTCCCACTGACTGCCTTCCTGGAAGGTTGAAAGCTGTGCGACACACATGCATTATGATCATTACAGTACTCAGACAATAACGTCGAATAATCCCTCACAAGACACAGATAACTATTGATTTTTACTAAAATTTGTTTGTGATCCCTTTTGCACTGTCAATGAAGAAAAGTACTCCCTGTTATATAGAAATACCTATGAACCTACCTGTTCCCTTCTGGGTCTTCTTTTTCTTGTTCTCATTCTCCAGATGTCTCCTCTATTTGACTTTCTCTTGGCTCCTCGATCAGCCGCAAAGTGTGTCTGGGTTGACAACTCTTTAACTAATTAATATGGACCCATTTCTCTTCTGCCAACTCCTTTGGGGATGCAAATTATGTAGGCTAGGCCTGGGATTATGACCTCCTTTCCATTTTCAAACTTCAACTGACTCCGAGGGGCTGACGCAAAGGCTTTCTTTAGGATTGCCAGGGCCCTGGGATTTACCCTCCAGTTGGGACCGGGCTTGGCAATTACTGGGATCCAAATTAATTTCGAGTCGGTTGAGGATATGACTCCCCATGTAAAAGATGGAGGTAACACCTTGCACGACCCAACAGTCATGTTCTATGCTTTTGTCACCTATAGACATTTTTAGCATACAACTGCTAAGCAGAAGATGTTTGGAACAGGGAATTTCCAGACCCCATACCCACTGATAAACTGACTCAACAGCGGACAGGGTCTGGTCTTTTGGGAGTTTCCTGAATAATACTTCACTGATGAAGCTTTCTTCGCTATTCAAGCCAACTCTGGCGAGAACAGACTCCCTCCCATCATTTAACTGAATGGGGAGGAAGAGCTGTTCGCCCTTCTTCTGAATGCCAGCTGTACTTTGAGCTGGTTTCTCATCCCTTTTGACAATCGAATTGGGATTTTCAGATTGTGAATCTGTCAAGGAGTTCCCCCCTTCTCACCTGAATCCGTTATTTACCGGTGTCTTTGGAAGCTGCCTTCTTTTGGATGGATCGGGTTTTGAAGAAGGCGGCCCGTGTCTCTGCCGAATCCACAATGCGTTCAGTTTTCCAGGAGGTCGAATCCAGGAATCCAGGAGGCAAGGTAAGTTCGCTAGAACTAGAATCCAGGAGGAAGAAGAAAGGGGGGGGTTCGAGGAAGGGATAGCGGAGTGGAAAGGAGAAGAGCTGCGAGCTACGGAGCACACGTCTGGTCGCTAGTCGCTATAGCATTGAGACGCGCGGAGCTGCGGAAGGCGTGGTCTAGAAATAGAGAAAGTTTACGTCCAACGCATGGAGCGAGAAGGGAATGTGTTGGACGGCCATATTGGAGGTATTAATGTGTATAAGTCCGTTGTGACAGGGACCATGAGGCCCAAAAGGGGCACACCCTGCGATTCATGACAGAATCAGTATAACATTTCAAAGTATTTCCTTCCAGTGTAGAATGCCATCACCAATTTCCTGTCCTAGAGAGATTACTGTAACATCAGGTATTTGATTATTCTGGAAATTAAACTCAATTTGATCAGATTTTTGTTCAACCATGTGGCATGTGCCATTTAAACTAACATGGTCGACACTCTGTTTGAATTTTATTGAGTCCAGAGTACCTTGTTCACACAGTCTATTAGGGGAGACAACCTGCAAAGGATGTAATTCCCTAATAGACAGGGTGTTCCCTCTGGAGTCACGACTATGCCCGGGTGTTTCATCTTGTGTCGCCCAATTTATATTTCCAAATCTGCAGTCCTCTCGACAGGAATTTCCTTTTTGGCGAAGTTCTGGAGTTGTCCAGGAAGAGGGGTGAGAGAGAGCTGGTGTCTCTCCCCCTTCCTGAATTTAGCTGCTCAAAGGTATTTTTAGAAAGAAGAGTGGCTTGAGATCCGGCTTCCACCAGTGCTAAAAATGCACATTGCTGTCACACTCACCTGTGCCTCTGCAGGAGCGATGGACGAGCCTCCCTTGACCCCGAGTCTTTACTTCCCCTGTTTCACCCAGGGGAATATCTTGATCTTTAGTAGGGTGTACACTCCATCCTGCATTTGCAGGGGCGTGATTCACTCATGTGATTGGTGCCAATGTCTGTCGGCTGAGTTCAGATGACAAACGTTGTTTTATGCCTTCACAGCGAGGCCGAGAGTTCAAAGCACCAGTTCTTCACTGGCTAGAAAGTCCTTCCCACAAGTGAACGTTGCGCGGAGAATGTTGAGTGTCCAAAATTGTCTGTATTGTCTTTGTTTGCCGGTATTTTTGTGGGTGAGTAGCGCTGCGTGTAGAAGCTAGCTGCTGGTAGGTTTGCGCAGCGCCTTCAATTCGAGCACACCGGGTAATGTCTCTTCCTTTCCCTTGCAGGAGAAATTATGTGGTATTAGCACCTCGAGTCCGGGTTCAGCGCTACTGGAGACTTGGTGGTTAGGTAAGTTTGCACATCGGCTTTTGGTAAGTATGCACCGCGTAGAGAGAGAGAGCGCAGTGAAATAAGTGCCCGCGTTATTGGAGCGAGCGCAATGAATAATGTCTCTTCTTTCTTACAGAGGTTTTTGTGCTCATGCAACTAACCTGGATTTCAGCATCGAGGGAAGATTCGGTGAGTATGCACAGTGTTACTGATGTGCGCGTGTTAACGCTGTTCTTGTTTGTTCTTACAGGTGCCGGTGTAGAAGTCCCCTCTTGACTGGAGAAAGCTGCGGCGTGGAGTAAGAATCAGGTAAGCTGAAGCTGAATGATCCAGAGCGGGTAAGCAGAAGTAGGATGATCCGGAGCAGGTAAGCAGAAGCAGGATGATCCGGAGCAGATAAGCAGAAGCAGGATGATCCGGAGCAGATAAGCAGAAGCAGGATGATCCGGAGCAGGTAAGCAGAAACAGGATGATCCGGAGCAGGTAAGCAGATGCTGGCTGATCCAGAGCACGGCAAGTGTGTTGCTGATACAGCTCACAGTAAGCAACACGAAGCACTGGAAGAATCTTGGGTGTGGCTTATATAGCCAGCCACACCCAAACACTAGAGAGCTAATGAGTTATCATGCACTTCCTGTTTGGCAACAGGAATGGTAAGCAGGAAGTTACTAAAAACACTAGGAAAGAATGAAAGGAGGGATTTGTTATGGGTTCTTTGTGTGCCTATGCCAGGCCTGCCAAGCCTCCACCCAGCTTTCCCCAACTACCTGCCTGATACCAATGACAGTCTTCCCCCTCCCAATGGTGTGTATGAGGGCTTTGGTTTCTCAGGATGGTCCCGGTGGAATTTCCGCACCAATCGGGGGGCATGCACGTGCGTGCTGGGTTCCCATGATCTTTCCTGGGGTTCATACCCCTTCCAGTCAATCAAATAATACAGGATCTTTTGTACTTGTTTGGAATCTAATATGTTCTTTACTTCATATTCTGGTGCTTCTTCACCCACTTGTATGGGTGCGGGAGGTGTGGAAGTTCAGGTTCCAGGGTGTGCTGGTTTTAATAATGACACGTGAAATACGGGATGTATACGCATATGTTGAGGTAACGCCAGTCTCATGGCTGCTGGATTAATTACTTTTCTATTGTATACGGGCCAATGTATCTAGGCTGAAATTTCTTGGGACCCTTTAAAGCAATGTGTCTAGTTGCCAGCCAGACCGAGTCTCCCACTTGATAATCTGGGGCTTTTCGTCGGTGGCGATCAGCATTTCTTTTCTGTGTTTCTTTGGCTTGCTGTAGGTTCCTGCTGGCTTCTCTGGCTGCTTTCATGATGCTGGCATGTAGATTCTATACTTCAGGCATTTCAATCTTTTCTGGCTGATCGTAGACTGACGATCTGGGGTTTCGACCATATATACTAAAGAAGGGTGTTGCTTGGGTTGATGAATGTGTTGAGTTGTTGTAGGCATACTCTGCCATCCATAGAATGTCTGTCCAGCTTTGGCTTGTTTGGTGTCAAAGACAGCGCAAATACTGTTTCATGGTGTGGTTTGTGCGCTCGGTTTGGCCGTCCGTTTGAGGGTGGTGACTAAAAGACAGACAGACTTCTACTCTTGCCAGGGCACAACATTTTTTCCAAAAACGAGATACAAATTGGCTGCCTCTGTCAGAAACGATTATGGTAGGGAATCCATGTAACTTGACGATTCAGTCTAGAAAAACCTGCGCCAGGGTCTGAGCTGAGGGAATACCCTTTAGAGCTATGAAATGAGCAATTTTGGAGAAGAGGTCCACTACTACGAGGATGGTATTATAACCTGAGTTAGGAGGTAGATCAGTGACAAAGTCCATTGATATTGTGTGCCAGGGCGCTGGCGGAAAGGTGATTGGCTAAAGGAGGCCAACTGTTTTTTGCCTGGATGTTTTGTGTTGTGCACACACCTCACAGGTGCCTATGTAGGTGGCAATATCTTCTCGCAAAGTTGGCCACCAATATGATTTGCTTACTTTCTTCATGGTTTTGGCTATACCCGGATGGGCTTCTAACAGCGAGTCGTGGTAGTCTGATATGATTGCTTGTAGCAGATCCTTAGTTGGAACGTAGAGGTGTTTTTGGTAGTATGGTAGTTTGTCTTGAATGGTGAACTGATCGCCCTTCGTGTCCCAAGCCAGTAGGTCTTCTTCAGACATATTTTCTTTTATTTGTTCCTGCAGAGTATATAACGGAGATGGGCCGATGCAGAGGTCGAGAATTTTATGGCTGGGTATGATCTCCACCGGGTTAGGGGCATTGTAGACTTCCTCTCCTTTGCCAATGCGGGACAACGCATCTGCTTTCCTGTTCTTAACTCCGGGGCGGTAGGTGATTACAAAGTCGTATTTCATTAAGGATAGGGCCCAACGGAGCTGCCTAGAAGACTGAGCTTTTGCTGAGCGTAAGTATTGGAAGTTCCGATGATCTGTTATTATTGTGATGGTGTGTTTTGCTCCTAGTAAGTAATGTCGCCATTCACACAGTGCGCTTTTGATTGCTAGGAGTTCTTTCTCAGAAATTGCATAGTTTAATTCTGCTGGGGAAAATTTCCTTGACCAAAAGGCAATGGGGTGAAGGCATCCGGTTTCCGGATTTTGTTGAGACAATATGGCCCCCATGGCAATGCTTGAAGCGTCCGTTTCCACGATGTACGGTAAATCGGGCTGTGGGTGTTGCAGAATTGGGGCTGAGGTGAATTTTTCCTTGAGAGCTCGGAAACCTTCTTCCGCCGCTGGTGTCCATTCGAACTTTCGGTGTTTGCGCAGCAAGGACTTAATTGGATGTACAATATGTGAAAATCCTGGTATGAAGCGTCGATAAAAGTTTGGAAACTCTGTACTCCCTTTACAGACGTGGGTGAGGACCAAGTGAGGATTGCCTCCACTTTTGTATTGTCCAACTTCATCCCCTGGGGTGTCAGTACATATCCCAGAAACTCCACCTCAGTGACGCCGAAGGAGAATTTTTCTAGCTTTGCGTACAGTTGGTTTTCACGCAGTTTGCGGAGTACAGCTCGCACGTGGGTTACGTGCTCTTGGGCAGTGGTGGAGTAGATCAGAATGTCATTGATGTAGACGACTGCGCAGGCATCGATGAGTTCCCGTAACACATCATTCATAAAATGCTGGAACGCAGCCGGGGCATTGCAAAGCCCAAAGGGCATGACCTGGTATTCGTACAAGCCATAGCGGGTACGGAACGCAGTCTTCCACTTGTCCCCTTTTTTCATGCGTACCAGGTGACTTGCGCGGCGTAAGTCTAGCTTGGTGAAAATCTTCACTTGTCTCACCTGGTCTATGAGTACTGGTATCAGAGGTAACGGGTACTTATTTTTTATGGTGACTTGATTTAGGGCCCGGTAATCAATACACGTTCTTAAGTCCCCCTCTTTCTTCGGTACGAAGAAGAGTGGGGTGGTGGTAGGTGACTTAGATGGTCTAATAAAGCCATTGGCCAGGTTTTGATCCAAATAGGTCCGTAGATGAGTGTTTTCTTCCTCGGTTAATGCATAAATGCGGCTGCACAGTACTTGTGCCCCTGGTTGCAGGTCGATCTGGCAGTTGTAAACTCGATGTGGTGGTAGTGTATTAGCTTTCTCCTTTGTGAACACATCCTGGAAAACCTGGTATTACTCTGGTAAAGTGCCCACCAAGCCTAAACCTGCTATCTTTTCCTGTGAAGCTAACAATGGGCTTCCTTTGATCTCTTTGATATCGTAACAAGAGGCGCATTCCGTGGAAAAGAGTAAGGTTCGAGCTCGCCAATCTATCTTTGGGTTGTGCGTCTCTAGCCAAGGTATTCTAAGAATCAGCTGGAATTGGAGTGCAGCGATAAGGTCAAATCTAATACTTTCTCTGTGGCCATCTTGGCAGATTAAGGTGATGGTGGAAGTACACTGTGTTAAATATAAGAAAATAGACCTAACAAGGCAGGTCAATGAAAAAAACTATTTCATAATTTAATAATACAATCACTTAAAACCAATATTAAATGAAGTATATTCAGAATACAATTTTCAAAAATAGAGCCCATGAATAGGCTGAATATACTTGATTTAATATTGGTTTTAAGTGTATTATTAAATTATGAAATAGTTTTTTTCATTGACCTGCCTTGTTAGTTCTATTTTCTTATATTTAATACTTTATTCTACCCAGAATAGATAGAACAGCCATTTTTAGCAGGTGCTTATTTAGTGTCTACTGGGTTTCCTTCCCTATCTCCATACGGAAGTACACTGTGTTACTGGTCCCGTAAGGAGTTGTGTGCCATCCACAGCTGTCACGCTTTCTGCAGTGCCTTACAGTGGAATGCTAATCCCAAGGTCCTTGCGGTCTTTATGTCCAGGTAGTTCCCAATAGCCCCACTGTCTATGAAAGCCTTGAAGGCAAGCATTCGGGTGGGCTGTGAAGGGTCTACCAAAAACACAGGAATACTAAAATGTGAGATCTGAATGCTCCATTCCTGGCTCGACAGACCGACCTCTACATCTGCCGGGCATTGGAGTTTTCCACTACCGCACCTGTGTCTTCCCCTATGTTATCTAGTACTCTTGTAGTCTTCTGTGGGGGTTTAATCGTGTAGTTCCAGAGAAAGTGACCAGATTGGCCACAGTATAAGCAAGGTTTTTCCTGATGCCTCCGTTCTTTCTCCGCCTTGGTGAGTGGTCCCCTGAGAACACCCAATTGCATGGGCTCTCAGTGTATTTCTGAGGCCTGTCGATGGGACGCTTCCTTTGGTAGGACATACACTGGTCTATGCTCTGATCTGGTTCGGTCGGCCTTGCGATCCTGTAACCGGTAGTCTAGTTAGGTCGATGTATTCACTGCAATCTTCAGGAGGATTAACGACTTGCGCCAAGACATATTTTAATTCTCCTCTCAGTCCTCAATAAAATAACGTTATTCGTTTCTCCCCTGGCCAACCTGATTCGGCTATTAAGCGATTGAATTTGGCGACATATGAGATTAGATCCTGACCACTCTGTTGCAGAGAGAGTAGCTCATCATCTAGGGCCTGGCCTTGAGTCCGATGGGCAAATAGTTTTTCCAGTTCACGCTGAATAACTACCTAAGCACTAACTAAGCATATGAAATGTAGCTGGCATTGATTCATGAACGCTCCAAATTTCTTGGGAGCCCCAGAGAAGTGTTCTGGGGGTGCTTAAGGGATGTTGCCTGGAAGCAATAGCTGAACGGGTGTGGCTACAGGTGCCACGGTAGGCTGCCCCTGTGGAACTCCACCTGGTAGGGGTGCTAGATCAGCTTGGGTCTGTAGGAGCTGTCTTGCCAAATTGTCTGTTTTGTCCCTGTTGACTACCAGTTCGCGCCTTAAGGCATTTGTCTCTGAGCGGGCTGCATGCACCTCGGCCTGTAGTTCATCTAACAATAGGGAAAGCTCTTCTACCTCAGAGGTTTCCATCGCTCAGGCAGAGGTATTGTGGATGGCTTCGTGTTCTGTCACACTCACCTGTGTCTCTGCAGGAGCGATGGACAAGCCTCCCTTGACCCTGAGTCTTCACTTCCCCTGTTTCACCCGGAGGAATACCTTGATCTTTAGTAGGGTGTGCACTCCATCCTTCATTTGCAGGGACGCGATTCACTCATGTGATTGGTGCCAATGTCTGTAGGCTGAGTTCAGATGCCAAACGTTGTTTTATGCCTTCACATCGAGGCAGAGAGTTCAAGGCACCAGTTTCTTCACTGGCTAGAAAGTCCTTCCGACAAGTGAACGTTGCGCGAAGAATGTTGAGTGTCCGTAATTGTCCATATTATCTTTGCCGGTATTTTTGTGGGTGAGTAGCACTGCGTGTAGAAGCTAGCTGCTGGTAGGTTTGCACAGCGCCTTCAATTCGAGCGTGACTGGTAATGTCTCTTCCTTTCCCTTGCAGGAGAAATTATGTGGTATTAGCACCTCAAGTCCGGGTTCAGCACTACTGGAGACTTGGTGGTTAGGTAAGTTTGCACTGAGGCTTTTGGTAAGTATGCACTGCGTAGAGAGAGAAAGCGCAGTGAAATAAGTGTCCGCGTTATTGGAGCGAGCACAATGAATAATGTCTTTTCTTTCTTACAGGGGTTTGTGCGCTCGTGCAACTAACCTGGATTCCAGCGTCGCTGAAAGATTCTGTGAGTATGCGCAGCATTACTGATGTGCGCGTGTTAACGCTGTTCTGCTTTGTTCTTACAGGTGCCGGTGTAGAAGTCCCCTCTTGACTGGAGATAGCTGCGGCGTGGAGTAAGAACCAGGTAAACTGAAGCTGAATGATCCAGAGCGGGTAAGCAGAAGTAGGATGATCCAGAGCAGGTAAGCAGAAGCAGGATGATCCGGAGCAGATAAGCAGAAGCAGGATGATCCGGAGCAGTAAGCAGAAGCAGGATGATCTGGAGCAGGTAAGCAGAAACAGGATGATCCGGAGCAGGTAAGCAGATGCTGGCTGATCCAGAGCACGGCAAGTGTGTTGCTGATACAGCTCACAGTAAGCAACACGAAGCACTGGAAGAATCTTGGGTGTGGCTTATATAGCCAGCCACACCCAAACACTAGAGAGCTCATGAGTTATCATGCACTTCCTGTTTGGCAACAGGAAGTGGTAACCAGGAAGTTACTACAAACACTAGGAAGGAATGAAAGGAGGGATTTTTTATGGGTTCTTTGTGTGCCTATGCCAGGCCTGCCAAGCCTCCACCCAGCTTGCTCCAACTACCTGCCTGATACCCATGACAATTGCCCCTGCGCTTGGATGGAGGCGTAGAATCTACCTGCTTTCTCCTCCAATGGGCAAAGGTAATGGGCATTCTGAGTCAGCTAGGCGGTTAATTTCTTGATTTTGGATTAGGACACAGGGGTATTTTGGACATCATTTTGTGTCGGAGTTTGGGAATCTGAAAGCAAAATTTGGCATTCTGATATTTGGGGAGTTTCGGGCTCCCCTTTATCTCTGGGTTCTGTGCTGTCCCCCTTTTCTCAGAGAGAGTCACCCCAATGGGTTTGTGATGTTTGGGAATCCCCTTTTTCCTCTGAACGTGGGTTGCCCCCCCCACTTCTGGGAGGCAGTCACCGGAATTTGTTTGGGAAGTTTGGGAATCCTCTCTTTCTGATTCTGTGCTGCCCGCCCCCCCTCTCGCGAGGCAGTCACCCGAATTGGTTTGGGAAGTTTGGGAATCAATATTTTATTCGCTGGATGACCATTCTGGGGATCAGGGATGGGCGATTCTGACTCAGTCCCCACACCCACCCAGTCTTCATTTAGATCTCTTGGGACCCATTTGTCTTTGGGAGGAATTCCCCCATCCCTGAAGGAGAAGATCTTTTTCCCAGAATCCTCTAAGGATTCTTCCCCTTCAAACTGGAGGACAGTAACTTCCTCCCCACAATGGGCCTGTTTTATGTCTTTATTTCTCCTACCCACCCTCTGTTCCCTAAGTTGCAGATTTTTGGGGGCAGGAGATTTTAGTTGCGGTTCTGGGGTGTCCAGGGGCTTTTCATGAGTGAGGACGGGAGCTTCCTCTAGGGTTTTACACCCCTCTTCCCCCTGTGCCTCCTCCTCTGGAACCGGTGAATTATTGGGGTGCCTGACCCTTGGTTCGAGGGGTGCTGAGCCGCCCTGTTCATATGCGGGTTCTGCTGAGCCCTCAACATGCGACCCAAATCCTGTGTGAGATTCTGGACCTGGCACTCCAGTTGGGACACCCGTTCCGGCTGGTACAGGGGTCTCTGTTCATGCCTAGGTTTTTCACGGGAGGGGTAACTATTCCTTCTTCTGGAGTACCCTGGGAATTGGGGATTTTGGTAACCTTCCACCCTTGGCCTCCCAGCTCCAGGATTTGGTAGTCTGGGCTTCTGAAAGTGGGGAAAGAAAGGAGGGTTGTCCTGCAGGTTGGGGTTTTGTGGATACCGGGGAAAGAAACTTAACCCAGCATTAGGGGGATTACTGCCTCCGGAGGGAAGTTAGGATGGAAGTTTCCTTCGGGCGGTACTTATCTGGTTGGATCCTCCCCCTTGGGCTGGGGGAGTCCATACATATGAGTTGAATTGGAAAGGGTGGGCACAGCTGTGCTTAATTAGAGTTGCTTTGTTTTAACTCAATTCATGTACATATATTTGGGGCACACCTTAAAACCTTGGCACAAGGTGAAAAGTAGACAATGAGAAAGCGATCAGAACTGAATCTGGCCCTAGGTGTGCTCTCCCCTGCTCGCCAGTGCGAGTTGCTCAAATTCAAATAAACACTGTGGTATTATTTCGCAATGTTATTTCACAAACACCACTCTGTACTCTTTGGTAAAATTCTGAAGAATCTTGTCTTCTCTTTATTATTGAGGCTTAGGCATCCTTCGCTAGTATTGTGCCTATTAGGTGTTATGCCAATGCATTTCGGACACTGTCTGTCATCAGGGCTCTAGGCACTAGCCTTCATATCATTATGCAACATACAAGTGTTTATTATGTCAAAAACAAACTTTAAATCATAGTCACATTTAATTCATGTTCAAAATGACCCATCCCCATTTCCCGTCAAAGTGAAAAACAGTGTAAATGCAAAACTGTTAGGTCAGTTAAGCATATTTAGCAATGATGTCATTCACACAATGCATATAACCATATTGTAAAATTTCATTTACATTCAAGACAAAGATGTTCAATAATAAAGTTAGCGTAAACACATACCATTTCCTGTAATTTTAGTCATAGGGTTTGTATCACTGCAAATAGCAGAAGACAAAATAAAATGAAATGAAGGTAAGCTTGTGATTGACTATCCATTATGGTGCGTTGTCATAAGAACTTCATAAGGTGTACCTGTCTTAGCGGCGGTGTATGTGCCTTCCGTTCTATGTCATCCCGTGTTGCCTCAATGCCATACTCTCTTGAGATGGCCTGTGAAAAATCACAATTTAATATTTAACATTATATGCCCCACACACTGACAGTATTGTTGTCTCTGCTATCCTTGTCCTTTCGCTTACCTGTATCACAAACCGATTTGCGGAGTGCGCTGCATTCGGAAAAACCAGCATCCTGTGCAGACGCTGGTTTTAAGTGTTTACCTTTGCTGCCTGGCGACCCGCACGTGCGCAAGTCAAATGGAAAAGTTAGTTTCGTTTCTGCACGCACATATCGCGTTCGCGTTGCCGCCGGCTGCCAATTTAAGTGACAGTGTATCCGGTGGCTTAAATGATGTTCTGTGCATGATGTAATTAAAGCATTACCTCACCTGCCAATCGAATGGCAGGAAATACGATCTGTCAACAATATTCTCTATGCATTCATTATAATCAAACAATAAAGCAAGCTTCATCATTACTACATCTTATAACCAGGTACCGTGGATGAAGGTGGGAGTAAATTCCCACTCTGTGGTTGCCAATTGTTATTCATGGACCATCACAGTGAATGTCCTAAGTCTCAACTGTCTTAAGGCGCGAACAATCAAAGACAAATTATTACAATGCAGTATCCATGAGTACATGTAAATCATAGTCACAATCACGGGGTGAATTTTGGCAGTAGACACCGTCTCTGCATTGGTTCCCGCTTGAACAGGTGTTCCAAATGGGAATCTCACCCCCTGTGAGTTTTTAGAGCCATATTAAAGTTAATTCTGTCTATGTTGAAATGAACCTATGCAATTGTGGATCCAAGATAGTAGATAAAATGAAGTTATACTCCAATGTCGCAAATATAGTTCACATTACCACATTAGAAATCCATATTTATATATTTAAACACATGTATTGTTGCATGTTACTTATAAGAAGTCTGCTATAAGAAGCATACATAGTTCACTTCTTCATTAATTCCACCCGGTTTGAGTGAATCCAGTCTATCTATCCAAAAAGACTCACGTTGGTTGAGCCTTCTTGTGATATCCTCATGTTTATCTTTTGGTTTAACAACTTCCAATACATGGATCCTAATTTGGTTGATGTTATGTTTCTTGGACTCCCAGTGCCTTGCCACTGCAGAGTTCTTGTTGTTCCTACATATGCAGGACCTGTGTTCATTCCATCGGACTCAGCCCGGTCTTGTTGACTGTCCAACATAATAGATGCCACAAGGGCATTTGATTGCATAGATTATGTTGAGGGTATGACATGTTTCAAAGCTCCTCAGTTGGATATTTTCGCCTATGCAAGGGTGATTGATGACATTCCCCTTCGTAATAAAGTTACAGTTGCTGCAGTGCAGACACGGATATGTGCCTGCCCTCTCTGTTAAGGGTTGTTGTGTCATCGGTCTTATTTTGACCAATCTGTGTCTCAGATTGCTGCTCCTTTTGTATGCAAAAATGGGATTGTCCTTGAATAGATGTTCCACCCTTGTATCATCCCTCAGTATTTGCCAATTCTTGAGTATTGCTGCCTTTATTCTACTGCTCTGTAAAGAGTAGCACGATACAAACTCCATGGGGTTATCTCCTTTTATTGGTCTATCACTTCCTCGTGATTCCGGTGTTTGTGTAGTCAAGCGTTACTTTGCTGCTGTAATCTGTTTCTTTATATCCGCTGGCTTTAAACTTTCTCCCCATTGATTCAATTTCTTTAGCACATAATTCCAGATCGTTAACAATACGCTTTACTCTTCTCATTTGACTGTAAGGTAAATTCCTGAGTAATCCCGGTTGATGAAGCTGAGACGATGTAACAAGTTGTTACGATCAGTCTCTTTTTGGTAGATGTTGGTCTCATATTTACCTTATTTGCCATGTATGGCCACATCTAGAAAGTGTTTATCTGTAAGTGAGCTCTCATAGGTAAATTGTATTCTTGGATCTATGGCATTCAGATATGTGAGAAATTGTTGTTGTGTCTCAGACAACCCTGTCCATATTCCGAAAATATCATCTATGTACCTCGTCCAAAGTGCAATGTTCTTCTTCCAAATCATTTTCGATAAGATGTGTTCCTGTTCAAACTTATGCATAAAGCAGTTTGCATAGGTGGGGGACATGGTGGCCACCATGGATGTTCCCGAGGTCTGGAGGAAGAAAGTGTTCTTTTATTGAAAGTAAGAGTTTTCTGCAATGAATTATAGTAAGACCATAATGAACTCCTTCACTACTTTCATTCCTCCTTCTTCATTAACAAGAAACCACTCTATGGCTTCCTGCCCCATGTAATGGAGGATCGAGGTATAGAGGCTCTTAACGTCAATTGTGAACATGATCGAGTTGTTAATGTAGCCAGTATCCTTCAGTCGGTCCAAGAAGTGTGTAGTATCTTTGGTATAGGTACAGGTTTTTTGTACCAACGGGTGTAGGAAGAAGTCGATGTATTGACCAAGCGGTTGTAGTAAACTATCTATGCCAGATACTATTGGTCTACCCGGTGGCAGCGTGGGGTGTTTATGTACTTTGGGAAGTGTATAGACATTTGGTATACATGGGTGCCTGTTCAGTAGAAACGCCTTGGTTCTGTCGTTGATCCACTCAAGTTCTTCTGCTCTATCCAATAGTATCTCCAATTGTCGCATGATATCTATGGTCGGATCTTCATTTAGTTTGGCATAGGTGTTGATGTCACTGAGTTGTCTCTTACATTCCGTGTCGCAGTCTGTGCTATTCATGATGACCAGGGCGCCTCCTTTGTCTGCTCGCTTAATGGTGATTTCCTCATCTGTAAATAGGTATTTGAGTATGTCCAGCTCACTTGGTCTTAAATTACTGAATTTCGGACGTTTATAAGAGATCTGTTTGAGGTGATTAAGAGTTTGTCTTTGAAAGATATCAATAGAAGGGGTGTTCACTGGCGGCATACAGTTACTTTTACGTCTAAATTCCTGTAATATCTCCTCCTTGGGGTCTCTATTTATAGATGGTTCCAACTCATCAAAGAAAACCTTAAGTTTAAGTTTTCTCACCAGTTTGAAAAGATCTACTTTAGTCTCAAATAATGTTGTGCTATGTGTAGGCACAAAACTCAGACCTTTATGTAATACGTCTTTCTCCGTCCAATTTAGGACCCTTGATGATAGGTTTATTACTAGGTCTTCTTCTGTTGTTGACATGCTGCTCTTGTCTCTATCCTTGTATCTCTTTTTACCTCGTCTTGTTTTCTTCCTTCTCTGGGTCACCCTAAAAAAGGTTGGGCTGATGTTGTAGCTCTTGTTGGTATGGGATGATCCTCTCTCTGAGATGTTCCCGTTCCCTCTCCAAGCGTTCTCTGTCGAGTGTCTCTGTCTTCAGAATCAGTGCTAGAGGAGTTATCCGTGCTGCCTCTATTCGGTTTCCTCTGTGGTGGAACCGCGTATCTGTGCATCCACGTGTAGACCTCCCCATTCATGTAGTCATATGTGTCCCTTCTAAATTTCCTTACTTTCTTCCCTTCTATTTCCGTTTTGTATGATTCAAGTTTCTGGTTGATATCCTTCACTATTTCATCAAGTTCTTCTTTACCTAATGTTGTGCTCAGTTCGCTCTCAATTTCCTTTATCTCTGCATTAAGGGTAGTAAGATTCTTTGTGAGTTCTTGTATCATTAGTAGAATCAGATCTAAGGAGCATCTATTCAAGATTGCCTCCCACTTCCCGACAAATTCTTTGTTCTCTTCTCTTAGTGTTGGTCTCAAGTTTATTCTCAGTCCACGTGGTATCCTCTGGTTCTTGTAATACCGTCCTAGTGTTATCGCGTGCAGTTTGTGATTTATTTCTTTGTGGATCAAGTATTCTAGCTGCTTTATTCTCTTTGCAGGGTCATTAGCATTATCTTTTTTTCTTGACCATGAGGAGTCGCTAATTTTCGTGAGGATTGCTTCTGTCTCATCAGCTGTGAAACCTAAGGTTTCAGCTCTCACATCCTTTAATGTCTCAATATCCTCAAAAGACATTACGATGGCGTGCCTCCACCCTGTGTGTGTGCTACAAGGGAATGAGCTGAATTGAAAAGGGTGGGCACAGCTGTGCTTAATTAGAGTTGCTTAGTTTTAACTCAATTCATGTACATATATTTGGGGCACACTTTAAAACCTTGGCACAAGGTGAAAAGTAGACAATGAGAACGGGATCAGAACTGAATCTGGCCCTGGGTGTGCTCTCCCCTGCTCTCCAGTGCGAGTTGCTCAAATTCAAATCAATACTGTGGTATTATTTTGCAATGTTATTTCACAAACACCACTCTGTACTCTTTGGTAAAATTCTGAAGAATCTTGTCTTCTCTTTATTATTGAGGCTTAGGCATCCTTCGCTAGCATTGTGCCTATTAGGTGTTATGCCAATGCATTTCGGACACTGTCCGTCATCAGGGCTCTAGGCACTAGCCTTCATATCATTATGCAACATACAAGTGTTTAACAAATATTAAATCATAGTCACATTTAATTCATGTTCAAAATGACCCATCCCCATTTCCCGTCAAAGTGAAAAACAGTGTAAATGCAAAACAATTAGGTCAGTTAAGCATATTTAGCAATGATGACATTAACACAATGCATATAACCATATTGTAAAATTTCATTTATATTCAAGACAAATATGTTTAATAATAAGGTAAGCGTAAACACATACCATTTCCCGTAATTTCAGTCATAGTGTTTGTATCACCGCAAATAGCAGAAGACAAAATAAAATGAAATGAAGGTAAGCTTGTGATTGACTATCCATTGTGGTGCGTTGTCATAAGAACTTCATATGGTGTACCTGTCTTAGCAGCGGTGTATTGGCCTTCCGTTCTATGTCATCCCGACTTGCCTCAATGCCATACTGTCGGGAGATGGCCTGTGAAAAATCACAATGTAATATTTTACTTTATATGCCCCACACACTGACAGTATTGTTTTCTCTGGTATCCTTGTCCTTTCGCTTACCTGTATTACAATCCGATTCGCGGAGTGCGCTGCAGTCGGAAAAACCTGCGTCCTGTGCAGACGCTGGTTTTAAGTGTTTACCTTTGTTGCCTGGCGACCCGCGCCTGATTATAAAATGTAGTAATGATGAAGCTTGCTTTATTGTTTGATTATAATGAATGCATAGAGAATATTGTGGACGGATCGTATTGCCTGCCATTCGATTGGCAGGTGAGGTAATGCTTTAATTACATCATGCACAGAACATCATTTAAGACACCGGGTACACTGTCACTTTAATTGACAGTGCAGCCGGCGGCAACGCGAATGCGCTATGTGCGTGCAGAAAAAAAACTAACTTTTCCATTCTACTTGCGCATGCGCGGGTCGCCAGGCAACAAAGGTAAACACTTAAAACCAGCGTCTGCACAGGACGCAGGTTTTTCCGAATGCAGCGCACTCCGCAAATCGGATTGTAATACAGGTAAGCGAAAGGACAAGGATAGCAGAGACAATAATACTGTCAGTGTGTGGGGATATAAAGTTAAATATTAAATTGTGATTTTTCACAGGCCATCTGACAAGACTATGGCATTGAGGCAACACGAGATGACATAGAACGGAAAGCACTTACACCGCCGCTAAAACAGGTACACCCTATGAAGTTCTTATGACAACGCACCATAATGGATAGTCAATCACACGCGTACCTTCATTTCATTTTATTTTGTCTTGTGCTATTTGCGGTGATACAAACCCTATGACTTAAATTACGTGAAATGGTATGTGTTTATGCTTACCTTATTATTGAACATCTTTGTCTTGAATGTAAATGAAATTTTACAATATGGTTATATGCATTATGTGAATGACATCATTGCTAAATATGCTTAACTGACCTAAGTGTTTTGCATTTACACTGTTTTTCACTTTGACGGGAAATGGGGATGGGTCATTTTGAACATGAATTAAATGTGACTATGATTTACTATTTGTTTTTGACATAATAAACACTTGTATGTTGCATAATGATATGAAGGCTAGTGCCTAGAGCCCTGATGACAGACAGTGTCCGAAATGCATTGGCATAACACCTAATAGGCACAATACTAGCGAAGGATGCCTAAGCCTCAATAATAAAGAGAAGAAAAGATTCTTCAGAATTTTACCAAAGAGTACAGAGTGGTGTTTGTGAAATAACATTGCAAAATAATACCACAGTATTGATTTGAATTTGAGCAACTCGCACTGGAGAGCAGGGGAGAGCACACCCAGGGCCAGATTCAGTTCTGATCCCTTTCTCATTGTCAGAGTCCATACATATCCCAAGATAGGCCGGTTGCCTTTGTATCTGGGACTTATATAATCAGGAGAGTTAGGGGTCCCATTGGTGGAATTACCTTCCTGACTGCCACCTGTTGCTGATTGGTTCGAAGGCCTTCTTTGTCTCTGATTTTGCTGGTTTTGGCTAAGTGCATTTTTAGGCCCCCCCATTTCTAGGTCAAAATGGGTGCAACCTCCACCTCTGCCACCTTAGCAGCAGCAGGGGTGTTGGTTGGTTTGGGTTTTTTTACCTGATTTTTATTTTCTGTAGGTTTTTGGACCTCATAGATGCAGGTAGCCTGCTCTATTACCCAGTCCAGGAATCTTTTATCATGAAAATCCCTCACCAGCTGGGTCACGATGTATTTAGGGAGCGTATGAAAGTAGGTAGTTATAAACTCTCTGCTATCCGTGCGCACCTTCGTGGTGGTTTGTGCAAGGGTGCATTTTAGCTCCTGCACAAATTCTCGGGGGGCCTGATCTTCTCCGCATTGCAAATTGTAGGCCGCTTTGTGAGCCTCTTGGGGGTTTCTGTGGGTGGAAAAGTGCTTTAAGATGGCCGCCTTGTAGGTGAACCATCTTGAATGGTTTTGGTCTTCCAGTCCAGCAAAGAAACTGGACTACTCCGGAGAGAACGTTAATTTGGCAAATCTATACAGTTCTGGCTATCTTTAAGGTGGAAAGTGTTCCAAATGCTCCCAGACAGAATATTAGCTTTTTTTTTTGGTACAGTGTTATGCAATTCCTAATAGCCTTGATCTGTCTAATGGGGTCTTTCACCAGAACTCTCTTTAGTTTATTTGCCTTCTTTTGCTGCATCACCTGAGTCCACTCGCCCTCAGACTCAGAGGCGCTACTGTTTGAGGTCCACTCATGATCTTCTAGGCACTCCCTGATTCTGAGAGCTTGAGAGGGGCTCGCAGAATGGTGGGGCCTAGTTTCTTCTCCCCTGTGGTGCACAGGAGAGTATTCTTCTGATTCCTCCCTGCTACCAGCGTTGGCAGAGGACCCCCCCCACCCCCAGTGCCCTGATAGGGTGGAGGTCTTCAGAATGCTCTTTTGGGGCCTCATTTCATGCAATTTTTCTACAAATCGAACCAACTGGTCCCTTTGGAGGTAGTATTTCTGCAGATCTAATTCCCTGACTTTCTCCTCATAGGAGGCTTCCTTGTCAGAAACATCAGCCATAATATTTTGGTATCTATACAGGGACGCCCGTCCATCAATTTCTAGGGGGCGCTGACCTGTCAGCTCCATTATGCTAGGCCTATTTAATTCTGACGGCCTCATGGTTTCTGGCTCACGTGAACCAGTAGACATGAAGTCAGCAGTGTACAAAGTATTAAATGGGTTTGAGTCCCTTAGTTCAAATGTCATCATACTCTGATCAGGGGTGGCCCTGTCACTCTCTACTTGTTCGGCGTACCTCCAATTTGGATTAAATCTAGCATACTCTTTCTCCAACCTCGCTAGTTTCTCCCTCTCAGCCTCTACCTCTTGATGATAGGCAAAGGTCTGAGCCTTTTGCTCGGGCTATTAGGGCTTTACTGGCCTCTATGGCCCGCTCCTGAGCTGCTACCTGCTGGTGGAGCCCATCTTTCTTGCCACAGAGGGCCTCATTGTCTCTTTGTGCTGCCTGTATAGTCTGGGAACACTCAGACATTTTTTGTTGCAGGAGATTCACCTCCTGAGTTTGCGTATTTTTAGTTTGGGTGTTCTCTTCCAGAGCACCTTCTACCTGTCTGTTGTGCTCCAATAACTTTCCGTATTCTATTTTGAGTTCAGTTAGTTTCTGGAGGCCCAACTCTCTTTCCTGTAAATCTGTTTTTAGGTTGCTTACTTTCTGACATAGGGCATCTTTCTCCCGATTTAGGGCACCCCTCTGTTCAGCCAGGTCATCCCTTTGTTGCTTGATAGCATTTAATTTCTGGGGTTCTTGATCAAATTCTGCTTACGAGTGGAGTTCTTTAATAATGAATTTGCTATTCTCCTCTTCCAACCTTTTGACCTGATCTTGCAGCATGGTTATTTGTCCTGAGCAGGCCCTGTTATTTGTTAATTTTTGATTCAGCTTCTGTTGCCTCTCAACCTTTTCCTGATATTCCACGTTTAAAGCATCTAATTTGGCCTCTTGGTCAGATTTATTCTGTTATAGTAGAGCCAAGTCCTCTTTTAGCTGTTAAATGTAATTTCTAGATTCTACCTCAGCATCTTGGCTCTTTTCCAATTTTTCTTCCACTAATTTTAGCTCAGTCTGGATTTGAGTTAAGAGTTCAGATTGATTTTGCGCAAGAGTTCTATTTTTTCATTATTTTCCTGCATCACTCCCATATGGAGACACATGTAGGCCGTGATTCTGACAATTTTAATCTGGTCCTCTTTAATTTTCGGAGTCATGTACAACTCTCTCAAAGCTTGAAGTAATAGGCCACCGTCCTGCCACTTGTCCATGTCCATGGCGGTGACCTGCTGCATCATTTCTTCTAGCCAGACTGTCTCATCTTGCTCTGCCCATTCCCCTCTGACAAATAATGTGTGCAGAAGGTGCTCCCTGGCCATGTTGATCTCTACTGTGGCCATTTTTGGAAAGTGTTCTTTCTTTATTACTTTATTTTTATAAGGGTAATCTGTATTCTGTTGTCTTCTGTCTATTTTGGGCTTGATTTAACTTTACTTTTATACACATGCCTGGTACTTAGGATCTGTGGTTGGGAGGTGCTTTCTACAGCGTAACACAGTGTTTCAACCGCACAAAGAATCACTACCTTGAGGGGTAGCCTGCTGTGTAAAGCTGTCATGGGTGAGTACACAATCCCAAATCCCGGACGAGCTCCCAAGCTGTAAAGGATTCCAATCGGGCGTCACACACCGGACCAGGACTCTTACCCTCTTACCCTCAGCCCAGGATGTAGCGCTCAATTAGAATACTTTTTCTTTATTTTCTACGAATTCGGATTGAGCTGGCACACAACCCGTCTCACACCTCCTTTTACAAATACCCCAGGTCACAGTGGACCATGAACCAGGCCGGTAGCTGGGTATACAATGTTTATTTATTTTAAATTCAGAGAAAAATCACACAGTTTGAAGATTGGGCAGCAATCACCAATGGGGTGATAGTAACAGAATAAATGATGAAATACACTCCAACGCCTAACAATACCATTTCTCAGCAGAGGCTGAATGAGGAGCTGCAACAGCTAGTCAGAAACTGACAAACCCAGTTGACGATCAGGGAAAGCCTGAGTACGAATCAAAATCGAGGCAGAGACATTTTCCCATCATCCCGGGAATGGGAGCAGCAGGTGTATCTGCGAGCACAAGAGCCCGAGAATATATTCCCCAATCCTCTGCCCCGTTACCACCATGGAGATTTTGCCATCGTTGTGGGGATGAAAGCCACTCAACTCGACTGAGTGACCAAGAGCCTGATTATGCCAGAGTAGCTACTCACTTTAATGCTCTTAAACCTACTCCAGCCTGGGCAGTGTCGGGAAACGCGCCGGAGGTTTTAGCAGAGGAGCATCTAGAACCTCGACTACAGAACTGAGCTCCACTGAAACCAGCACCAGCAACTCAATAAGGACATTGAATCCAGGACTCCAAACTATCCTGTATCCAATTAAAGGTCAGGTGGGTCCCATGGCTGACCATCTCCATTTAGTTCATGAGCTCTGTAATACCAAGGGTGAGCTGCCAGCGAGTTGAAACATACTACGGAATCAAGCAAATATCCACCATGGCATTCCAGCTGGCCTCGTTGGATCCACAATGACCAGTTGACCTGGAAGGGCGAAGGACCACAGCATTACTGGACAGCGGCTCCCTCATATACCACTGTCCAGCCATACTATTGCCAGTATATGTCGCATCTTCCCTTAGAACCTTTGGAGGGGCTGAATCTGATGGGAGTCGGAGCTGCTGCATGCCGATACCTTGGCTATACCTGTGTGAAAATCCATTTAAATCAAGAGGTAGCTGGTGTGGACACCACCTTGACCACCTTGGCGTTAGTGTACACCATGAAGAACCAAAATCGGAGGTATCTCTAGTCATGGGCACCAACTCTGCCGTGTTCGGTATGCTAGCCAACCTTTGCATGGAGATGGCAGGTCCACAATTTGCCCGATCTTTGACAATGCACCCAGCATGCCAACAGGCATACCTTCAGAAAGGCATGAAGAAACCAGATCCACCTGCTGGGACAGTGGGGGATGTGACCACCACCAACCATGGTCGAGTTGACATAACTGTTATGACTGCCTCTCATTCATAGGCTTCATAAAGGATACACTGGATACGCTGTCACGATGATAGATTCTTCAGTAGATTTATTCAGGTACACAGATCATCATTTGTCATCAGATCATCAGGCGATTAAGAGGAATCAGGACAAGAGCCCACTGGCTCCCACCACCCAGGCTTACATATCCAAACTGCCTGGGCTGGAACATATTCATCCACAAACATTCCATCCTCGCCATTCCACGCTCACAGCCTACATTCCACAGATGACATCAGTCCATGCACACCTCATACATACAGGAAGGAAGACCAACCCTAACACATCCTTCCCTTACCGCACAAGCATACCCATATACACTAAGTACACCTCATGCCTACAGGAAGGCCATATTGCCTCAAAACATGCAACTGTAAACCTGCAAAATCCTCAAAATTGGTAAGAACTAAGCTGTCCACAAGCAAGAAGCATTAATACCAAATGCTTCCCACACAATTCTTCACCATTAACTTACTGGACTCAAAACCTTCTGTACAGCAATATATATCATTGTTCTAACCAAACATAAGAAATGAACATTTCCAAACATAAGAAACAGTAAACAACACAGAGTCTGAGTATACTCTACCTCACCCAGACCCACGATACGCACAACCCTGATCATCACACAATCGCTCTGAATACTCGACATACCAATCAAGTTCACCAAACCATTCAGCACAAAGGGACTTAGCTTGAGAATTATCACATGTCACAACAGTGCTTGGTCACAACAGTACGCCTACAAACATTGGCGCCACCTGCAGGTTCCCAGCAGTGTTCCAAAAAAACTAAAATGAACGGGCGCTCCCAGAGACAAACTTCATACTCTGCTGGTGCATCGATACACGCTTCAGTAGGGACTTCAAACAAATCGCAGACCTCCATACTCTGCGAAATCTCTTCAAGAAGAAACCGTTAATTGGTGTCACCAGGGGAGCCCGGCAAAACTTGTGCTACGCGACAACGCTGTACTGCCACACGTACTCCTTCAATGGAAGCATGGCTTCCTGTTCACGTCCCCACTCGGTGAAGGGTCCTTTACCCATATTTCACCTCTTGCACCGAAGTCTTTTAGTTGCTGTGTATTTCCAATGGCAGCACCAGGAACGAAGGCAAAGACTCCATTCCAGTTACAAATGACAGTAAGATAACATTGCGCTTGTAAGGATGATGCAGACAGCAGCTGGGTTGAAGAAAATAATTAGTCTTTATTCAGGATCAAAAAAAATAAAAGAAATGGATGGCTCAAGTATTCAAATAGCCTTCTTTCTTCTCCGGTGATAAGGATGACCAACAAAGAGTTGTCGCCTAGTCCTCTTAGGCCCAGAGCGTCTCAGGTGCAGTTCTCTCTCCTTCTCTCCTGATGCTCTGAAAGAGAATCCGAAAATTACACACAGTCTGTCCTCAGTTTCAGCCTTATATAGGGGTTGGGGTTGTTTGAACCAATCAGGGCTGCCTTGGGCCCTTTTTCTATAAATATCCCTCCAAGCCCCGCCCCCTTCCTCTTTGCCCACGGTCCTTCCATCAATTTCACCCGCCAACAACAGAACCCTGCGGGGCCCTTCTGCTTCCCTGCACGAAGACACAACCAAGCCCTCTGGAGTTTCGCTTCCCAAATCTGCAGGTGAGTGACACATGGAAAACGTGTACCGGGACCTGTTTACTGTGGCGGCATCTGTTGTTTGTATGGTTGTGGGGAACGCTGTGACACCCATGGCTGAACGGGAGACGGGAGCGTGCAACGACCCGTAACCCTCTGGACGACTCTCTGTATTCACCCGTGTCGGTTCTCCGTTATCTGCGTTCATCTTGGAGCCCGACCAGCCTTGAACGAAAGGAGCGGGGTCCGCCCTGCTCTCACTGTGTTTTTCCGTCATAAGTTCGGCTCCATGTGTTAAGGGAACGGGAACCGCTGGGTTATTCTCGCCCGTCTCCTCGGCCCCAATCGACGCTGGGTCCAGCCCGGGAAGGTGGGATTGCTGTTTCCACTCTCGGGGGCCTTCCATCTGTCTTTCCCCCTCACGGAGGTGTTTCCACAGCATTCGTTTCTTTTCCTCATGGCGGCCTTCCTCCCCTTCTTCCTGTTCATCCCGTTCACAAACCCCCCCCGAAGATTCGAGCCGTTCGGGTCGATCCATGCTTCTGGAGAGATAATCCGGGACCACCTGGAATGAGGCCGGTTTATGTATAGTCCTGAAGCAAAAGGCTTGTAGAGTAAGGAACCACCTCAGTACTCGCTGGTTTGAATCTTTTTGTATCGCCAACCACTGTAGCGGCGCATGGTATGTAAAGACAGTAAATGTACGACCCAATAGATAATATCTCAAGGTTTCTATAGCGCATTTAATTGCTAAACACTCTTTTTCCAGAGTGGAATAGGACTCTTCATGTGGTAGTAGTTTTCGGCTTATAAATGCCACTGGGTACAAATCTTCCTCCACACCCTGTGAAAGAACGGCACCTAAGCCAACACCCGAGGCATCAGTCTGTAGGAAGAACTCCTTCTTGAAATCGGGGCAACACAACACCGGGAGAACCGAAATAGATTTCTTTAGGTGGTTAAACGCCGCAAGGGCTTTTTGGTCCATGTGTATGGAGTGGGTGTAGGTACTTTTCAAAGCTTCTGTCAAGGGTGCGGCTACGGTGGAAAACAGGGGAATAAATCTCCTATACTATCCCACCAACCCCAAGAAGGCCCTAATATGCTTCCTGTTGCTTGGCATGGGTAACTTTAGTATTGCTTCCACCTTGTCTAGTTGAGGTCGAATTTTTCCACCCCAACTAGATATCCCAGATACAGGGTTTGTTGGGCTCCTTTTGTTGTTTTTCTCGGGTTGATTTTTAAGCCTGCCCTGTCTAACTCCTTGATGACACTTTCTAGATGTACTAGATGTTCCTTCAAATTATCGCTGAATACTATAATGTCATCTAAGTATGCCGAACAATAGGCATTATGCAACCTTAGCACTTGGTTCATCAATGACTGGAACGAGGCTGGTGCCCCATGTAGTCCAAAAGGCAAGACCGTAAACTGGTACAACCCCGATGGTGTGGAGAAAGCTGTTTTGACCTTGTCTTCCACTCTTATAGGTATCTGCCAATAACCCTTGGTAAGATCTATTGTTGTGAGATATTGAGCTGCTCCCAGCCTTTCCAACAATTCATCCATGCGAGGCACGGGATATGCTTGGTATGTAGAAATGTAATTGAGTTTTCGATAATCCATGCAAAACCATGTGGATCCATCCGGTTTAGGGACCAGCACTATTGGGGAAGACCAATGACTAGTGGATTTTTCAATGATTCCCAATTTCAACATCTCTTCAATCTCTGCTTGTACTACTGCCCTTTTTGTTTCCGGAAGCCGGTAAGGTCTTATTCTGACATATTGGTTCGGTAGAGTCTCTATTCGATGTTCTACTAGGGATGTTCTTCCAGGGTAGAAAGAGAAAACATTACTGAAAGGGTTAAGAACTTCCATTAATTCTTTCTTCTTCTCTTCTGTTAAGTTAGGACCCCACTGCACGGCCTGAAGCGCTGTTGGTTCCGACTTGCTGGATGGCCCATCCCTTGACAGTGCGTTTATCCCTGTTGATGATTTACTGGATTCCTTCCATGCCTTCAGGAGGTTGACGTGATCATTTTTGGTCTTTTCTCTCCTGTCTGGTTGTTCTATTAGATAATTAACAGGGCCAAGCACAGCTAGCACTGTATAAGGGCCTCTCCACTGTGCCAACATCTTATTGTACGAAGTGGGTAACAGTACTAGTACTTTGACTCCTTTTTGGAAAGTTTGCACCCGGGTAGAGCGGTTGTAATATTTTTCCTGATATTTCTGTGAGCAGCCTATATTCTCCCTGGCCAATTCTCTTAACTTGGTTAGGTTGTCTTGAAGATTAATGACATAGTCAGTAAGCTGGATTTCTTCCTCCTGATCTTCCCATTCGCATTTGGCTACATCCATCACTGTTCGAGGCTTGGGTCCATACAATAATTCGAACGGGGAGAACTCGTGGAGGACTGAGGGGTGTCTCTTAAAACCATAAGTACCCATGGTAGTGCTTGATCCCAATTAGTGCCCGTAGGTTCAGTTACTTTTTTTAGCATCTGTTTAATTGTCTTGTTATAACGTTCCACCAGACCATCTGTCTGTGGATGATAAACCGTGGTACGTATCTGTCTGATATTCAGTTGTTGACATACTTTTTGCATCACCCCAGACACAAAATTCCTTCCCTGGTCGGTAATAATTTCGGATGGTAATCCCACACTGGCAAAGAAAGGAACAAGCAGGTTACAGACTTGTTTTGCAATTATACCTCTCATGGGGAAGGCTTCAGGGTATCTTGTGGCATAATCAACAATGACTAATATATACTGGTGTCCATGGCTGTTAGGCTCCAAGGGTCCAACTATATCCATTCCGATACGGAAGAAAGGTTCCCGTATTAGGGATAGAGGTTTCAAGGGGGCCTTGGGAGGTATTCAAGGATTGGTTTTCTGGCAGACTACACATTCTTCGCAAAATTTGGTCACATTCCGATAGATTCCTGGCCAATAGAACCTTTTTAAGATTTTTTCTTGAGTTTTGTCTCTTGCTAAATGACCCCCTGTTCTATCATCATGTGCCAGTTTCACTACAGTTGGTCTAAAACCCGTTGGTACTAACAAGTGTGTGATTTCAAGGTTTCCTTTGTCTTTGGTTACCCGATACAGTAGACCCCTTGATGTTTTAAACCAAGGATATGTGGTACCGTTTTCAGGTGGGACAATGGCCTGGTCCCAGGCAGCTCTTAATGTGGGATCAGTACTTAACTCACTTCGGAAAGTAGGCTTTTTCTCATCTGGTAACCAGGCTATGACCCCCGTAAACTTCTTTTCTTCTGCCCATTCTCTTTTTCCCATTCTCACTTCTCTCCTACTTTTCCTTGGGGACCTGGTAACTGAAGGTTGAAATTCTATTTGCAAAAAAGGGAGCTGTCTTCAACCATTCTGCATCCTTTACACAGTCCCGAAAGGAGGGCAGGTCTGTCCCTAGCAGTACCAGTGTTGGCAAGTGAGGCATAATGGCGACCCTCATCTTAGACTCGACCCCTTTTACTTCTATGGTGACTTCTTTGGACGGATACGCCTTTGTATCCCCATGAACACACTTTATAGGAATGGTAGTTTCCAACCCATGCCCTTCCCCACTTACTTCCGTCCTGACTGCCGTTTGTTCACTTCCGCTGTCGAGTAGGGCCTGTCGGGGAGTACCATCCACCCGAACATCCAGGTAATAGGGGTCTCGACTTCTCCGGTACTCTCTTCCTTGGATAAATCCGATTTCCATTGGTTCTGCAGGTTTAGGTTTCTTGGGGCAAAACTTCGCTATATGCCCCCAATCGCCACAATCGAAACATTGCGGCTGTCGGCTTAAGGTTGGCCATGGTGTAGCCTTTGATTCTATTCTTGGTGTTCTTTGTTCCGCTATACCCTGGGTTTGGTGGTTGGAGTTTCTTGTAGATGGGAGGTCTGGTGGAGGCATACGAACTAATCCCGCCTTCTGGAATTCGAAGCGATATCTATGGGTTCCGCCAGCGTGGGTCTGTGGTGTTGTCTTACCCAACGTTGCATTGAAGAGGGGAGAGCCTCCGTGAACTGTTCCAACTTGACTTTATCTACTATGTCCTGGACACTGCTACTGGATGGTTTGAGCCATTTTTCAGTCAGATCTTGGATGTGATAGTACAACTGTCTGGGTGTCTCCCCTGTTCTCAATTTTATCTCTCTGAGTCTGATCTGATACGCTTCTTCATCCATACACATATGTTCCAGTATGGTCCTTTTTATTTCGGCATACGCTGTGTCCCCAGCTGGATTGGTAGCTTGGTATGCTCCTTGCATACTTCCAGTCAGCAAGGGGGCTATATAGTGTCCCCACTTTTCAACAGGCCATTGGGCGTTGCGAACAACTCGTTCAAAGTTGGTGAAGAAATAGCATGGATCTTCACTGGGTTGGAATTTCTGTAGCACTGCCGTAGGAGCCATGGGGGACCCTCTGCTTGTGCCATGGCGTCCGTGACTTTCTTCAGCGCATCTTGATTGGCGGCTTGCAGCTGGAGTGTTTGTTTCAAGGTTTGACGGTCCGTCTGTGCCTGGTGGGACTGGACCTGGATAATCTGCTGGAGTTGCTGTTGACCTTCGGCCAGGGTCTTAATAATTCCCTCCATGGCGTGCTGCCTTATCCCACTCCTGACACCAAATTGTGTAAGGATGTTGCAGACAGCAGCTGGATTGAAGAAAATAATTAGCCTTTATTCAGGATCAAAAAAAATAAAAGAAATGGATGGCTCAAGTATTCAAATAGCCTTCTTTCTTCTCCGGTGATAAGGATGACCAACAAAGAGTTGTCGCCTAGTCCTCTTAGGCCCAGAGCGTCTCAGGTGCAGTTCTCTCTCCTTCTCTCCCGATGCTCTGAAAGAGAATCCGAAAATCACACACAGTCCGTCCTCAGTTTCAGCCTTATATAGGGGTTGGGGTTGTTTGAACCAATCAGGGCTGCCTTGGGCCCTTTTTCTATAAATATCCCTCCAAGCCCCGCCCCCTTCCTCTTTGCCCGCGGTCCTTCCATCAGCTTCAACCGCCAACACCAGAACCCTGCGGGGCCCTTCTGCTTCCCTGCACGAAGACACAACTAAGCCCTCGGAAGTTTTGCTTCCCAAATCTGCAGGTAAGTGACACGTGGAAAACGTGTACCGGGACCTGTTTACTGTAGCGGCATCTGTTGTTTGTATGGTTGTGGGGAACGCCGTGAGACCCATGGCTGAACGGGAGACGGCAGCGTGCAAGGACCCGTAACCCTCTGGACGACTCTCTGTATTCACCCGTGTCGGTTCTCCGTTATCTGCATTCATCTTGGAGCCCGACCAGCCTTGAACGAAAGGAGCGGGGTACGCCCAGCTCTCACTGTGTTTTTCCGGCATGAGTTTGGCTCCATGTGTTAAGGGAACGGGAACCGCTGGCTGATTCTCGCCCGTCTCCTCGGCCCCAATTGACGCTGGGTCCAGCCCGGGAAGGTGGAATTGCTGTTTACACTCTCGGGGGCCTTCCATCTGTCTTTCCCCCTCACGGAGGTGTTTCCACTGCATTAGTTTCTTTTCCTCATGGCGGCCTTCCTCCCCTTATTCCTGTTCATCCCGTTCACACCGCTATATAGACATCACCTCCTGATGCACTGGTGACGTCACCATTCACCTTCTGGCCTCAGCACCTCAAGGATCTCTGCAGTCCCAAACCGCTGTGCTGATTCACAATGGCGATTACTACGGCCTCAGGATGCCTCGCCGCTAATCCTGGCTGAAACCATCTCCAATGCCTGACAAAGTCCACACAGGACTCACGCTGGCAGACACAGTACTTTCACTTACGCACCCGCAGGTGCAAGAAGTCACATTGAAGCCACCATAACAGTTTCCTTTTGTTCACCACACAGTTGTCCTCTTGCCCAGGTGCAACTAGCACCCGCTGCCACCGGTTCCATTCGTCACTCCTGCCTTGGAGCTCCACTACTATCTTTGGGCATTGCAGCCATTAATGCCTGGCAGAGAGTCTCTGGCACCACAGCCCTTCACTCTCATTGGGTAACAAGGCAGTCTCCATTGACTGGCAGGGCACCTCTCCTCTAATGTCCCTGGGGTTCTGCTGGAACAGCTGCCTTACTCAGCCCTGGGTGGTGGGCACTACACGGACCATGGGGGGAGTGGGCTCTCCCTCTCTTCCAGCAGTCACTCTAGTTTCTCTTGCCTGCACCCCCGCAGCTGAGTCTCTTCTCTCCTCTCTTAAGACATAACAGAGGTACCTGCTCACTTGTTACTCAATCCAGGGTCCTCCTTAAAACCATACCTCGTCGCCAACTGTTTTGACTGCCTCTCAGTCACGGAACTGCCTCACATGACATAAGCTGAATTAAGGAAAGCACAGCTGAAAGACTTCGGGAAGTCCTCAACACCAAACAAAATGTGGCAGAGGGACTACCAGACAGTAGCAACCTGGCAAATCAACAGATCTAACGCAAAGAATGGAAACCACTAGTACTGAAAGGTGGAGTGCTGTTCAAGGAGAGCCAAATTCAAGGAAGACTTATTCACCGCTCGTGCTCCACGCTCACTACGTTCACTGGCACCACGCGCCCTTCATGATCAACATGGTCATTTGGGAAGCAAACGAACACTGGAGTTAGTCCAAAGCCGATTCTACTGGCCTCGATTGGGACCTGAGGTAGAAGAATACTGCCACACATGTGTCAGGTGTACCACCAGGAAAACGCTCAACCGCAGCACTCCAACACCTACAGAGCTTTGGACCCATGGATCTGGTCTGTGTTGACTTTCTGAGCCTTGAACTTCCGCTGCTAGACAGTAGCGGAACTCAAAATGTTTTGGTGGTAACCGATCATTTGACACAGTATTCTTAAGCCTACCCAAATGAAGATCATAAGGCTGCCACAATAGCCACGGTACTCTGGGACAAATTCTTTGTTCATTATGGGTGGCCTGCATGCCTGCATTCTAATCAAGGGCCAGACTCTGAATCCAAGCTTATCAAAGAACTTATGCATTTGATTGGGTTAAAGAAAACAAGTCCTTCCCCCTAAAACACCCACTGTGATACACAAGCTGAACGTTTCAATTGCACATTGCTGAGCATGCTGGGCACTTTAACTGCCAAAGAAAAATCAAAGTGGAGTCAATTTGTGTCGACATTAGTTCATGCATACAATTGTACGAGAAATGACAGCACTGGATTCAGTCCATATCTACTGATGTTTGGGAGAGATGCCAGGTTGCCCAAAGACTTCAGTTTTGCAGTCTCTTCCGATGGAACTGGTGTGGAAAACTACCGCAAATATGTGAAAGACATCCAAGAACAATTAAATCAAGCTTTCCAACTGGCTTAAGCACCTGCTGAACAGAATGCCAGACAAAACAAGAAAAGGTATGATGATAAAGTCAGATTTCAGAACCTACAGCCTGGGGATTGAGTGCTCCTAAGAAACTTAGGAAAAAGAGGATGTAACAAGTTGGGGGACCGCTGGGAGTCTCAGCCCTATATTGTTGAGTGACAGTTAACAGGACTGCCTGTATTCAGATTTAAAAAAGAAGGGACCCCAAGGTATGTGAAGACTTTGCACCGAAATCACCTCTAGGAGATGATGTGGATCTAGATCCCACTGCTGCTGAAGTTCCTCTTGCACACAGCAACAGGATCACCCGAAGTCAGCAATCGGAGGCCTATCATGGGGACATACCATGCTGTAGGTGCTATCCACCCAACTCAAATGAAGAGGATGGTGAGCCACTGCCCCAGGAAGTGGTTGTGTCCCCCCCAGGGATACAGGTCTGGCCAGAAGAGGAAGAAGAGAGCCATGGCGAATCAGAGAACACTAATGTGGCATACGGGCAAGAAAATTACAACACAACCTCTGTGCCCTTAGGTCATATGCCACCAGGGGGCGCGGAAACACGGATGCCTGTTCCGGCGCCTCCTCTCTCAGGCTGATTCATATCATCCAAGAACAATATTTAAAACAATTTTATTGATCTTCCTTGAGAACGGTTTTTCGCTATTCCTCGCCTGGCACCACTGGACCAAATCTCCTCTCTAAACGCCTAAATCTCCTTCACTCAAACCCATCAAGCGGCCCTCCTCAGCATCGGCACCATTACGGCTTCCTGCCGTCTCTCATTCTCCCAACCATGACTACAGCTACAGGAAAGAAGTCCAGCAGCCCACAGAACGCTGACAAGGAAACGACAGCTCGGAACCGGCTGGTGCAACAAAGGCGCACAAGTAAGTGAGGCCCGGAGGGGGGCACTCGGCAGCTCAGCGGAGGGGGGGCAGCAGCAGTGACCAATGCCAGCAGGCGATGGGCACTCGGCAGCTCAGCGGAGGGGGGCAGCAGCAGTGACCAACGCCAGCAGGCGACAGGCTACTGTGCCCTTGCACGCAAGCACCCTGATTGCCCCCATGTAGACCGCACTACACCCCCGCACCTCATAAAGTATCTGGCTTCCCCACCAAACAGCAACTCAAGAGCAGATGATTTCAAGCACCCAGGCACGCCCCATACACGCTCTGCCTGCAAGCTCCATAAACGCTCCCGATCACAATAAAGGCCCTCATCCCCCGGCAACAGCAGGGATAGGGCCCGGAAGGCGAACAGCCTGGGTGGCACCCAGCCCCCGATGCACCGACAGGACCTGAGGGGCCACTTCAAATGACCCACAGGCAACACTGCCAGACAGAGCCCCATCACCACCGCCAGCTCCAGGCGCACCGATAGGACCTGAGTGGCCACCTCAAATCACCCACAGGCAGCACTGCCAGACAGAGCCCCACCACCACCGCCAGCTCCAGGCACACCGACAGGACCTGAGGGGCCGTCTCAAATCACCCACAGTCAACAATTCCTAGATAGAGCCTCACCACCACCACCAAATCCAGGCCGCAGCCTCTTCCTACTGCAAGGCCCAGGTCGGCCTCTCCACCTGACTGTCTCGGGTGCACAGTTGGGCTGCAACACCCTCAACGTGCGGCCATCTGGCTTCACCCACACAGAGCCTCCAGCTCCACCAGCCGCCTGCTCTGCCGCCACTGCCAGCTCCAGGCCGCAGCCTCTTCCTCCTGCGAGGCCCGGGTCGGCCTCTCCATCTGACTGTCTCAGGTGCGCAGTTGGGCCACTTCACCCTCACTGTGCTGTCATCTGCCTTCACCCATACAGAGCTGCCATTGGTCCTTCATCGCCCCCCTACTGAGCCGCCTCACCCTTCCCTGGACTCTGCCCTTCGCTAATCTGCCTGGCCAGATCCACAAGTGTTTGGGTGGTGTTGGAGCCCTCAAGCTCTACCTCTGGGCTGCCATCTTGGCCTCATTCACCTGCCTGTGGGACCGCCTCACCTTTACCACCAGCGCTCTCCAGACCTCACCATCTCTGGGCTCACCACCATTACCTGACAACCGCCTGCTGCTCTGCTTCGCCCTTCCCAGATCTGTGCACATTGCTGAGCTGCCGCACCTGATCCACCCGTGTCTGGCTTCATTCACCCGCAGGCTGGGCTGCAACCTGCCTCTGACGCTCCTGAGTTTACCACCTAAGCTTACCTCTTACCAGGACTGTGCACACCACTGTGCCACATTGCCTACACCACCAGTGCTCCCCCAGCCTGCTCTCCAGCCCTCCCTGCCCCCGTGGGGCTTCTACTTCCACCTGCAAGAGTGACTGCCTCCAGTCCGCCCTGACTCTACCAGGCTGCTGCACAAGAGTCTTCCATCTTCCTCCTCCTCCTGAGGACACCAGACCTACTTCTTCGACAGCAATCTCCAGACCTGGACCTGTCCATCTCCGCCTGCACTCCATCCCGCATCGACCTGTCTGCCTCCAGCCCACCTTCCGTCTACCCCTCCCGAGGACTCTGGACCTCCTTTCTTACACCTCCTCCTGACCTCCCCTTCTCACCTCTCTGCCTTGGACGCTTTGCTGACCTCTCCAACTGCTCTTGATCGCTTCCTGCTGCAACCCCTATCCAAAGGTCTCTTCCACCCTCATCCATCCACCCTCGGACGCTCTGCTGCAGCCACCCTCACCCCACTGCCTTGTCCCCCTCTCAACTACTGCGACTCCCCATCCTTCTCTAAGACCTCCCAATCCGTCTAGCCCTCCCCCTTCAGCAGCTACAACAGCCCCTGACATCATCTACAACTGTGGTCCCTCTGCTGTGTGGCCACCAACACTTACTCCTTTCCCCTTCCTGTCATGCACCCTATCTGTCTTTCCCTTCGTCGGCTTCCCTCCATCTCCCTCTCCCTCCACCTTCCCCTCATCGTAATGCCTACCCCTCCTCCCACCTCTCTCCCTGCCTACCCCTTCCTTCCTGCACAATCCCTACCCGCCCTAATCTTATCCACCTCCCCACTGCCAACCCCTCCAGCATCATGAGTATTGCCCTCTGGAATGCCCGATCCATCTGCAATAAAGCCACTGCGACCCTCGACCTGTTCTTCCGACTTAATCTTCACTTCTTCTGCATCACCGAGACTTGGATCCCCCCTTCAATTCCACAGTCCCCGCGTCTCTCCCCACCCACTCTTCCTCCTTATCTCATGTCTCACACCCCTCTGGTCGCAGAGCGGCATCGGCCTAATTTTTCACCCTACATTTCTTTCCTCATCCCCTTCCCTCACACTCCCAACCTTCTCTTCCTTTGAATATCTCTTCAAATCCTTCTCCTATCCCGACGCAATTTCCTTCCTGATTATCTACAGACCTCCTGGCCCCCTCTTTTCCTTCTACGAAGACCTGGACCATCTTCTCTCTCTCATCTCTCCCTCCCCTACTCCTCTCTCAGTCCTCAGTGACTTCAACCTCCCTCTCACATCCACATCCACATCTCATTCTTCTCCTCTTCTATCATTACTCAACTCTTACCTCCTCTCTCCGCTTCCCATCTGGCTCCACGCTCGATTTCATCTTTCTCATCTTTCTCTCTTCTTATGTCATGATGCCCGCTTCCGGGGAGCCGGTTCAAGCCCTGCGTCCCCGAAAGCGGACATCCAGTCCCCAAGGAAGGACCCAGCAACCCCATATAGGGGCCCTTTGGACAGTGTCCTGGCGCCTATGGCGCCAGGCTCATAAAAGACATCAGTCCTGGCGCCATAGGCGCCAGGCTCATTATGGAAGTGCTTGGGTGCACTTACCTGATGCAGACCATGCTGCAGGATCCCGGCCTCCTTGAGGCCTGAAAGGAACTACTTTACCTGTGGGACTAATTTACCATCCGGGCGTGGTCGGGGAAGGATACATACCTGATTGGAGGAAGGATACATACCTGGAACTTTTTCCAAGGCTATTTAAACCCCACCCGAACAGCCACACGTGCTTCGAGTTGTTCTGCATCTAGCAGCTGGACGCTCACCATGTCTGCTCCTGCATCCTGACTTCTGCCACGCCTGCCAGCATCCTGAATCACCTGCAAAGGAAGAGAAGAAGAGAACAGAAGAAGGAAAAGTCCTTACCTGCTAAAACCGCATCCCAGAGACATCTCGCCGACAATCCAGAAAAGGAAGACTTTTATTTAAAAGCTCATCGCGTCGATCGCTGCAGCGCCGCATTCCACTCACCTTTACAGGGCGCCTCCATGTTCAGCAGCGATCATCCGGATTCGCAGTCACGCCCCAGCGCCTAGGGAGAAAAAGACCAGAACAAAAGGTGAGAGAGAGAAGGGAATAAGGAAAGCTAAATCTCCATGTTAAGACTTACCTGCTGATTCATTCCCTCTCCATTTCGGGTCCGCGCCGCATCCTGGCATTTCTGGACCCCGGCCCCTAAGGGGAAAAAGAGACATCAGCGTTAATGAGCGAATGAAAAGACATTACCAAAAAATGCTCATTAAAGACTTACCTGATTTCTACAAGGATTTCACCTCTCATCTCGGGTCTGTGCCTGTTCCCCGGGATTCCGTACCCCGGCCCCTATGGGGAAAAAGACACTAGCATTAATACATTAATGAATGGTCACAAGGGGAACCTCTTATCAAAAAAACTTACCTGGAAGCCAAGCAAGTTTGGTTCTCACCAATCCGAAAATCTAGTGAAGTAACTGGATACCAACGCGCCCCTGCATCAGAAGCAGGATGGAGAGCTCGTCCTTCCAGACCCTAAGGTGAGACGCTACGAGGAATAACAGAAGGGTTTCAAGGAGGGTGAGAGGGGAAAGTGGGAGGCCGATTGCATTACCCCGCAGACAGTTAATCCCCTATTTTCGCCTACAGAAGGATACTTCTGCGAGCCAGACAAGCCAGATTTGGGGGCCCCGTCCAGTCCGTCTTCCGAACCCTGCGCATCACCTTAGAAGAGGTCACAGCAGCGTGAACCAGGCCAGTGCCTCCGTGGGAGTCAGGTGAGCGTTACATCTTACTCTTCCTCCCCTGTATCGTCTCTCCCCAACTATCTCTCCGACCATGCCTTGCTCTCCTTCTCCCTCCCCCTCATCTTCCTCCCCTCTCCCTCCTTCTCTCCTCGCAACCTATGCAATTTCAACCCTTCTCTCTTCCTCGTATCCTGTTCTTCCTCCCTTCCCCCACCCGACTTCGCTTCCCTCTCAGCTGATGAAGCCCTCTCCTCACTGTTCTCCTCTATAACCTCCAGTCTTGACCAACTCTATCAACTTTCTTCCTTCTCCCCCTCTCACAAACCTTACCAACACTGGCTCTCTTCTCACCTTCTGAACGACGCTGGCTCAAATCCCCTTCTCTGACTAATCAGTCTTCTTATTTCTCATATCACTCTCTCTATGACTCTTGCCTCTCATCTGCCAAGCGCTCCTACTATTCTACCCTCCTCCACTCACAAGCCTCCCATCGCCACCGTATCTTCCAGACCCTTTCTTGCCTTCTCTCCCCTCCTACTTCTGACCCTTCCACAAACTCCCCCCTCTCTCCCTCTGACTTCGCTAACTTCTTCTCATCCAAACTCCTCTCTCTGCACAAGAACATACTCTCCTCTCCTTCCTTCTCCCCTCCTTCCCCCTCCCCCTCTTCCAGATCTGCCAACTTGTCCACCTTCTCTCCTATTACACCAGCCTGTGTCTCCCTTCTCCTGTCCAAAACTCACCCAACCGCTGCCCCCTCTGACCCCATCCCCACTTTCCTCATCCCCAAAATCTACCCTCTCCTTATTCCCTACCTGACCACCTTCTTCAACATCTGTTTCTCCTCAGCCACCTGTCCTTCAGCTTTCAAACACGCCACCATAATCCCTATCCTGAAGAAACCTTCTGCTAGCCCTCTTCTTGCCTCCAACTTCAGATCAATCTCTCTTCTCCCCTTCATCTCAAAACTCCTCGAGCGCCTAGCCTACTCTCAACTTTCTGGCTTTGTCTCATCCCACTCCCTCCTCCCCACCTCTCAATCTGGTTTCCGCACTAAACACTCCACTGAGACCGCCTTCACCTATGTCCTCAACTCTCTCCTCACTGCTCGCTATGCTAAGCAATCTTCAATTCTCATCCTATTTGACCTCTCTGCAGCTTTTGATACTGTAGACCACCCCTTACTTCTTAGCACTATGTCCTCCTTCGGCCTCAAAGGCTCTGTTCTCTCCTGGCTCTCCTCGTACCTCTCCAACCGATCCTTCACTGTCTCCTGGGGTGGCCGTACCTCCTCCAGCCTCCCCCTGAACGATGGCGTCCCTCAGGGATCCGTACTTGGACCCTTTCTTTTCTCTCTCTATACCGCACTTCTCGCCCCAATCATCTCTTCTTTCGGCATCTCCCACCACTTCTACGCTGATGACACCCAACTCTTTCTTTCCTTCTCTTCCTTCACATCTGACCTCCACCACACTCTTTCATCCTACCTCACGGCCATAAAAAACTGGATGTCATCCCACTTTCTTTCCCTCAATACTGACAAAACGGAGGTGCTTTTCTTCCCTCCTAACACCCTCTCCTCCTCCCCCGCTCCTTTCATCCACTTTCCATCTTCCAACCTCCCCATATCAACCCATGCCCGCAATCTCGGCCTCCATCTCGACTCCTCTCTCTCCTTCTCCAACCACATTTCTCTAACCTCTCGAGCCTGCTGCCACCCCCTTTTCAACATCCGCAAGATCCGCTCCTCTCTCACATTCCCTGCTTCCAAACTCCTAATCTCCTCCCTTATTTTCTCCTGCCTCTTCTACTGCTCCTCTCTCCTCTTTGGTCTCCTTGTCTCTCACCTTACTCCTCTAAAATCCATCTACCACTCCTCTATTCATACTCTGTCTTCTCGGCCCTCTAGACTCTATTTCTTCCTCTCTCACTCTACTTGGCAGGCTTCCCTTCCTCTCACAACTGACATTTCAATTCCTTTGTCTTGTCTACAAATCTCTCCATGACCTGCCCCGCCTACCTTTCTTCCCTTCTCTCATTCTACTCCCTCTCCCACTCTCTCCGCTCAGCAGACCTCTACCTTCTCATGGTACCGACTGCCTCATGTGCCTCCTCACGCTCCCGCTCCTTCCAACTCTTGGCCCCCCTACACTGGAACTCCCTACCGCTCTCCATCCGCTCCACCCCTACCTACCCATCCTTCTGCTGCTCCCTGATATCCCTTCTTCTTCACTCCCCCCTGACTCCCCTTCCCCACCTATCTCCTCTTCCTTGCCCCCCCTTCCCCTTTTACCCTTCCTCAACGACCTCAAACCTGTCACTGATACCACTTGGGGGCATTGATGACGCCAGACCACTCCCCCTTCTCTTCCCCTCCCCCTTCCCTCACCTCCCTGACCTCAAAACGACATTGTAACCCCATCACCTAACCCCTCTCCCCTCCCCTTCCCCCACTCTCCCCCTCCTTTAGTAAATTGCTCTACTTATTGTTCCAATTACTTATTTCATGTTGTAATTATGCTTCTCTCACTTTTGTACCTGTTGTTAATCTGTAAAGCGCTTTGGCTTAAAGTGCTATATACATTCAATAAACATAAACATATAATGCACCCTGAGAGCAGAAGAGAAGTACATCCTACTGTAAACACCAAGCATTTCTTTCCACAGCAAGAGGATCATATCCAGAATCTAGACTCTGGACCCCCAGCAATAGTGGAAAGCACGGAAGAAGTGTCCAAAACCCCTTCGGCAACTGATTGTGAACCCAGGAGATCTCAGAGGGAAGTCAAACCCATTAGAATGCTGAGCTATAATGCTTCTGGGGAACAATATGAGTGTACTAGAAGGGGAATTCCCTTAGGGGTTTCTCATTGTACAGATTTGAACATACCTACGCAAGTTACCACTATGCAGCCGTGGCGGGATATTGCAGTGGTATGGAGTGAGGCTGCTATTTTTTTGTTGCCTACACATCCTGGATAAGATAAACCCTTAGGGACAAGCGTTTAGCCTGACAGGGGCGTGTGTGTAACCCTCCAGTAAGATTACAGGTTATAATTGTAACACTGGTACACAGGTACTGTTGCAAGAAATTGTTAATGTGGGTGGATTTCTTTTTTAGATACCTGTAACTGTAAAAAACAAAAAATAAATAACATGCATTTTTATGTAAAGGTCACCATGTTTGTTTGTTTGTTTATTGATTTATATAGCGCAACCAAACACGAAGGTATCTAGGCGCATTACACAATGTTACAAATAAACATTAGCGTGACTGATAGTGGTTACAGTCAATACGAACATATTAATACAGAAGATAATACAGTAAGGTACAGAGAGGCACATTTGATAGTCATTGGCATTAGTTAACACACAAAGGAGCCGAATATCAACATTTGACAGTGGTTCAGGCTATCTTGGGTATATCATTGGTTGTTCGCCGCAAGCCAACTTATGGTATTTTGCCTAAAGCTGGGGAAGGACTAGTCCGATCTCAGAGAGGGAGGGAGTTCCAATGCTGCCCCGCCATAACGGGGAAACTGCACCCCCCTGCTTTTTTTTGTTTGTATTTGGGCACTACCAGACAGAAAGAGTAAGCCGTCCTGGTGGGACGTGATGAGAATTTTTTGACAATTCACAATTCTCTCGGACAGGTAAAGTGGGGAAGCTTGATTAAGACATTTGTGGGTTAAGGATATTGTTTTAAGCAGAATTTTGTCCTTGATGGAGAGCCATTTATTTTGTCTCCTCATCTCCGAGATGTGTTCTCTCCTAGGTATGCTGAGTGCTGTTCTAAGTGCGTTGTTTTGAAGGATTTGGATTTTATTTACAATGTACTTACTCGCACCTAGATATAGGGCATTGTAATAATCCAACTTTGAAAGGATGAGGGCTCTGGCTAGGATAGTACAACTTTCTTTGGAGAGAAAGGGTTTGCATGCTCTTATAAACTTGCAAGTATATGCTGTTGCAGAGGCCATGGCATTGACTTGTTTCCTTAAATTAACAGTTGAATCTAGGTTGAAGCCGTGGATTTTTACCTCTTTTACCACATTGATGTTATTCCCATCAATGTTGAATGAGGCATATTTGTTCCTGAGTTTGTTAAGGTTTGCTAAGGTTCCTAGTATCAAGAGATCAGTTTTATCATCATTCAGGCAGAGGCCGGAGGAGGCCATTCATGCCTGGATGATTAAGTACATTTTATTCACTATGGCCATGTCCGTATCATAATCTCTGGTAAGAGGTATGAGGATGAAGCCGAGCGTCCCCAGATAGTACGATCCTCCCCACAATGAGAGACAATAATGGACTCTCCCAAGATGGGAATAAGGCTAAGACAAAGTGCGGGTGAGCTTAATGAGAGTTTATATAAGTCAAAATAGGGCATGCAAAGGACTCTGCAAACTCTGAGAGCGCTCTGTCTGACACTAGCAAAGACAGGCGTATATATTTACAAAATACGTCATAAGAACCTACACACTATAGGGGGCACATGTTCGTGGGGATTGGGTGGTGACGACTAACTATAGGTGCAGCTGTGATGTGGTGCGCCGTGGTTGGTGGACGTCACTGGTTGCCAACGTGGGCCGGGCAGGTGAGCTGGGCTCATCCGGGCGGTGCTGTTGTGCCAGGCGTGGCCAGTGTCATTGATGAACGTCTTCCTTGGCTTTCTGCCCTAACGCCACGCACATCGCATTCATTCAATACCGCAACATTATCTTTCCCGGTAAATCGTCCAATAGGTTATTCTACAGGTTAATGCAACACAGGAGGAATGCACCTAGAGTGGGGTCCTTTGATAATACATCAATACATGGTTACCATCATCCTGTTGACCAGGTATCATAGGTCACGAGGTTGGGTCTCAGGGCAAGGGGCGAGCTGTCCAACTTATCATGTCTCGTTAGCAGTCATTATGTATGTGTTCCTACAGTGTTGCTATAATATTGGGTGTCCTAATTTTACAGGGGCCATTAACCTGGGGTGAGCTGGTGGGTCGTGGAGCCTAAGAAAGGGCACCTTTTGGCCTGCGTTTATGGCCGGGGTTTACTGCTGGGTTGTAAATAATTCAGGTGGCTGGCCGCGTCCCTGGGAGCTGGGGGGGGAACGTGAATGCTTGAAGCGGCTCCAGCCGAATTGGGGGAGGTGAGGCAGAGCAGCACAGGCCTCTGCTTTCCGTCTGGCAGGCTTCAATGGGGAGGGAGGGGGAATGGCCTTGGATATGCCCACAATGGTATTTTCCTCGTGTGTTGCAGATTATGTAAAAGAGGCATAAACATTCATATAATGTACAATACTCATTGAGTCTTTTCAAAGCTTATGTTTCTACATTGTTAGTGCCTTTACATGGCCATTTCAAATGCGTTACCTATACCCATTTTGCAATTGATAACTATATGTTAAGTATTTAACAACCACAACATTTTGTTACATTTTATGCATGCACGGTAAGCGAGGTAGTACTGAGGTTGGTGGAGAATGCAGGAACAACTGGCCAATGAGACTGATGGCAGTGACACATGGTGAGCTTGGACATTCAAATACATTTTATGCATTTTCGTACACAATTTACATGAGCTCCCAATGTGGTTGCACTTGTCTTCCTTTGCACTCTAGCAGCATTAGTTTAGTTATGGCATAGGGCCTTGGAGTACATTCTTCTCGGAGAAACATATAACATAAAAACCCGGGACACTTTTACCATTTGCGCATAGCTACGGGGATGGGGGTACTTGAACCAGAATGCCACATGAACACACATTCTGCCATCTTCATGGAGGTTACATGTTTTAGCAAAAGGTCATGGATTGAAGAGTTTCATCACAGGCAGTTTGCTCATTAGTATTTGGGGGCTCTACTTTTGTCGGGGGACCATTTTACAGTTCTTTTCCACCCCGGCCCTGCTGGCCGGGTCATACTGTGGAAAGTGATACACTTCGGAAGGTGAATGTTACAGTGTTTGTGTCTAGCACTAGCTCATGTCCGTCTGTTCGTGGGAACGGGCTCTCAGCGGATCTGCCAGGGAGCTGTGGCCTCAGGGACAAGTGAGGACTCTCCAAGGGTGGGGGCCGCGCTGCGCTGCACAGGGGCTCATGTCATTCTGGTTTCACAAAATGGTTTCCAGGGCCTAGCTTAATACAGCACGTTTGGTCAATGTTTCAGCCAGTGGCCCACCCGCCACCTGGGCCCTGGTGGCAGGGGGGACCCCCGACGAGCCATGGACTTCACAAGGGGGGGGAGAGCTGTAGGGGAGGGGGGTCCCTTGGACCTATCCTCCCATACATTTCCCCCCTTTCGTTACTTATGTAACGAATACTGTAACTGCCTCAACCTCTGGCGTTCCTCTTCTTCAGCTACTGCCTCATCCCATGCAGGGGTGCCTTTTATGGGCATCCATGCCCTACGTACCCCTCGCAGGCTTTCTCCCCTTCTAGCATACTCGTCCGGTGTGCAGGTCATATATATACAACCTCCGTCCCATTCCAAATCCACCCACACCTCCTCATACCACTCGAGTTCATGGGGCTCTTTAATTGCAGTGTGCCATAGCCTGTCTACTACATCCCCGTTGTGGTATATGGGCACCATCTGGAATCTTGGTGTGTTTTCTGCTCCTGTTTGTACCTCTACTTCCTGCATATTTTGTATTGTACCGCGAGCGTTGCCCATTGTCACCATCATCATTGCACCATTTGGTACTGGGTTTGCACAACATCGAAGACCCACCTGGCACACACAAAAAATAAAAAGGAGGAACACCACTGCCGGCATCAGTAATTTAACAGTCATTCCCAGCCATGACGGGACCCAGGAGAAGATGTTGTCGAACCAAGTGCTTGCTTCTGCTCCACCTTCCATTTTCATTCTTTCTCCTAGGTTATGTACGGCTTCGATCACGTGGGATAAGGAACCATTATCTGCATCTTCGGAAGGTACGAAAGTGCAGCAGGCACTTCCAATTTTCCGGCAAACACCTCCGTCCATCGCTGTTAACAGGTCTAAGACATACCTATTTTGCATGGTCATTAGCCGCAGTGCTCGCAGTTCCACTTTTATTACGTTAAATCCTTCTTCAGTGTCATTTGCCAGCTGGATCAGCTCCCAGTGTGTTATTTGGAGCCATTTTGCATTTGCCCTGGCCTGGATGCTGGGGATGAGTGAAGCGAAGAAAGTCTCTGCAGAGCTGAACAATCGATATCTGTCTTGGATCTGTGCAAGTAGTTCTGAGGATGCTTTTGATATGTAGTTCGACGATCGTCTGTTCCGAGACAGCATCTCCCCCTTATTACCGGAACACAGGACATATAATTGTGATTCTGCAGTTGGTTGGGCCTCATTCTGCTGAGGGGTCTCTCGCATTTTCTTGCTCCCATCAATGTGGCTATCCGGTATCACCATTAGTGCAGAATGTAGGATGGCCAATGAGCAGCTGCCGCTCCAGGATTGTGGGAGGTGCAGGTATGCCTGGTTGCCATATACCCAATAAGTGTCCATGAGGGCCGCTGTCCCTTTTCTCATATCCGGGATGGTGAGGGTCTTGTTGCAGTTTTTGTTTCCCCCCATGATAGTTTTCCCGTCTCCCTTGAAACACAGTTCATAGTTTATTTATTTCTGTAGCTTGAAGGGCTTTTCAATGGCAGTCACCCAGGTCAATTTTGAGATTTGATCTTTCCATACTGGTGTGCATGTCTTCTCTATCCACTGCAGCTTCTCTGGTGCCACACCTCGCAGCGCTTCAGCTTTGCACATTATCTCTTCATCTTTCCACTTATTTTCTAAAAATAATGTCCCTTGTATTATAAAAAAATGGTTCTTCCAAACATATCACTCCTTCCGCTTTCGGGTAGCAGGTCGTCTCATTCTGCAGCATTTTAAAAGTTACCTTGTGTGCCTGGAAGGTGTTCTTAATCCTGCACAACGTGAGATGAAGGAGGCATTGGGCATCCACAATAGGCAACTCTTTTGGCAGCAATACTTTGGGTGTACCTGAAGCATGGGGAATAAGGGAGCAGACATAGCACCTCTCATTTGTTGTTTGTTTTGCAGTTGCACTCATGTCTGCATACCATGTATTTCTCTGGTGGGGGTGTCGTGGGTCTTCCATCTTGTCCAGCCCCAACCCGTAATATTTGTCATATTTTCTCCTCCCCATCTTCCTTTTCCTCCTATTATTTCTAAGATATCTCCCAGCTTCATGGGCGAGGAACAGTCTAGACCCCCCTTTCTCCCCTCCGCCCCCCCTTTCCCACTCATCATATAATGCTGTGTATCTCACTGCCATCTCTTCATTCTCTTTCTTTATTCTATCGGGTAGTGTGTTCTCTATTGTGGGGGTGGTTACATGTGTGGGCACGCTGGTGGGGGTGTTGTACAGCCATGATATAACAGAGGGGTTGCGATCATTTAAACTGCGGGCATTGTAATCAGAGACATTTGGCGGGGAAGTTGTGCTATTTTGCATTTTATCCTGCATTCTTTCATTTGGCGGGGTAACAACATTGGGCGGTTTTGTGTAATATCCCCATACAAGTTTAGATCCGTCCCACCTCAAAAAAATCACCTTCTTTAGTATCCACAGCTGTAGTTTGATTTGTTACATTAATCCCGTTATTTCTTCCCCCCTCGTTCATCTCGATAGAGATGAATGCTATGAACCAATAAATAACCAAGCCAAACAGCATTGTAAAAAATAATGTACAGACAATCCACACTCATACGAATATCTACACCTTTCAGCTAAAGCATCTCTACATCTAATCAATCTATTTGTTGCAGGCTGCCCGTTTGTTGCCATGGTAGTTCCTGTTTGAGATATAAAAGTGCATTAAGTATGTGCATGTAAACATTTTTGTTGGCACTGTATGTACCAGGAGGTCATAAAAAGGGAGATGGATGGGACGGGGAGGGTAAGGGGTGCACAGAGAAGGGAACAGAAAATACATATATTTTACACCGTTATTTTCAATTAAACACATTTATTTTTTTTTTCATTTATCTCGATCAATAACCTGTAATAGAATTGTTTTGTTAACAGCTTTATCTATCAGTTTCACTCCTCCATTCATCTGTGCATGTTCACTCATCATTTCCATTATTTTGGTTTGCTGTTGTCTGTACTTCCCCATCCACTTCTTCCTGCACACTAGTATATGCCTTCCGCACATCTGTCAAATGTATCCAATAGCTGAGTCCTTTCACCTTTACAAATGAACTCTCCTGGCATTAGTTGTCCTTGTGTGTCCGGTTCCACAAAGGACACCGTTGGGTTCCCTTCTTCCCTTTTGAATGGTGGTGAGAGCTGCCTTGAAATTGCACGTGCTGCCCTGTTAGCTTCTTCGGGTAATCTGTGAATTCATCTCCTAATATGGTGGCGCTTCTGTGTGCATCTGAGAGTTGGCGCAGTGGGGAATGTGCTGTGTGCATCCGTCTCCCTGTCATGATTTCGTGCGGGGACAATTTATGTCCGGAGCTTTGTGCGCCGGTGGAATGCCCAAAGGTTCCATGGGCCATACGAAGTAGTGTCCTTGCTCGGCTGATTCCTCAGCTCAAACAGTGCAAGGGGTAAGCAGTAGATCCAGTTTTTCTTTAATGAAAAACACAATTTAGACAATCTACCTTTTAACAGGCCGTTCATCTTTTGATGCTTTATTCCCAATAACGCAGTCACTTCCTTGAAGAGCTCGTTCACAAAATGAGTGCCGTTGTCTGAGCGAATTATGTCACAAATTCTCCAGCGCGGGAACACTTCCCTCACTAGGAACTTTGCAGCGCTCTTAGCATCAGGTCGCGCCAGGGCTTTAAGTGGGGTAAGAAATCGAGGGGGGGGCCCTCATTTGGGGGCGTGGCCTAAAACGTACGCAAATCGTAAAGTGGCTTGCAAAGTACACAAACCATAGTAAGGTACGCACACAGATATATAACATGCATATATATGTGTGTGTGTGCATACCTTCCGGTTTGCCTACTTTTCAGGCCATTTTTTTTTAAACATTTCGGTTTTATAAAAGATGGCTTTGAAAGTACACAATTCAAGCCATCTTTTATAAAGCTTTGACTACGGACAAAATTGTCCGTCGGCAAAGCTTTATAAAAGATGGCTTGAATTGTGTACTTTTCAAGCCATCTTTCATAAACCTCGAAAAATGTCAAGGAATCCCCAGGTTCGCCGAGGGTTAAAGATGCCTCGGCGACCTGGGGAAACAAAGGGACAGTAACTGCCTCTGGTGACCCCTTGCGCGAGAGGTCACCAGAGGCAGTTACTATGACTTACAGAAGTGGCAGCCAGGCACAGCATCGCTGTGGTTGGCTGCCACTTCTGTCAGATCGCCTGACTTCAAAACATGCGCATCTCCCGTCGCGGCTGCCGCCGCACCGGGATAATGCATCCCGCCAATGTTGCGCGTGGTGGGACGGGGGCCCCGGCAGGGCCCCGTCTCAGTCCCACTTTTTGGAGACTGCCGGGACCCGGCCCCGGCAGGCCCCGGCCCACTTAAAGCCCTGGGTCGCGCACATGGACCCGCTTCCACCCACCTGGAAAATGGACATACAACCACTATCATGTAGCGTGCCCCATTACACCTCTTCCCCATGTCTGCATAATCGATGTGCAGTTCTCTGAAGGGCCCTGTTGGTTTTGGAATTGTCCCCCTGAGTGTCCGTAGGGTCATCCCGGAGTTATATATTTGGCAAGTTGTGCACTCCATTGTCAATCTAGATATGTGTTCCTGGAGACATGGTACGAACCAATCTTCCTGTATCTCTGCCGCAATGTGTTGTTTAGTATTGTGCGCTGGAAAGTGTAATTGCTGGAATGCTATCTCTAACAGTTTGATTGGCATTACTACTATTCCTGAGTTATTTTGGCGCCACAATAAGTCTGTTGCCGATTGGCTGCACCCCTTTTTTTCCCACACCATCTTTTCTTCACAACTTGCACCTTCCTGTAGCTCTAGTATTTGTGATATGGGCATGGCATTGTATCCTTCTGGAAGCTCTTTGTTCGTCTGGTGCTGCAATAGGTACTCACCTGTTCCATGTTTTTCGAAATACGAAGCCTCCTTGGCAGCAGCATCTGCTGCCGCGTTTCCTAAAGACACAATGTCGGTGTTGGACGTATGTGCTTGGCATTTCACTATTGCTATCATTGTTGGGCCTTTCAGGGCCTCAATCATTTCCTTCAACAGTTCGGCATGTTGCACTGGGGTCCCATCCGCCCTTCGAAACCCTCTCCGCCCACACCGGGCTAGACCTCCGTGTACGGTGGTCTTCATGTAGCCTGAATCTGTGTATATCGTTACTGCACATCCTTTAGCTGCATGTAGTGCTTCTATTAGGGCGATAAGTTCTGCTGCTTGGGCTGAGAGATGGGATGGAAGGCGGTATTGTACTAACACTTCATACTCACCTTCTGCTAGCCTCACTACTGCTAGTCCCACATGTTTCTCTCCTGTGTCCATGTCAATAGATGCTGACCCATCTACAAAATAGACCTCTCCTTCGCTCAGGGCATTTTCAAACACCACCGTGCCCTCCCCTGTTTCTCCTGTGTATGTTGCACAATTGTGTTCTTGCATGTCCTCTAGTGTGCATGGTTCTGTAATGAATGTTGCTGGGTTTTCTGTCCTGCACCTCACTACATGAATATTGGCGCTGGACAATATTATCTCATAGGCGGTTGCTCGCTGTGTAGTCAGTGTACTCTTTGATCTTTCCAGTAATGCGAACAATGAGTGTTCCACAAATAATGTGACAGGGCACCCCATTACTATTGTGGCACTTTTCTCAATGGCGAACGTGGAGGCAGCGAGGGACTTGCTCGCACGCGAAGTGACCTTGCATTACTGCATCCAATGTGCCGCTATAGTAGGCCAATGGTTTGTGTCCTAGGGAAGTCTTTTGTGTCAGTACAGCCGTCATAAGAGTCCCCTTGCAATGTGAGAACAGGTAAAATGTGCGCTCATAATCAGGATTGGCGAGTACTGGAGCACTCGAGATCAGCTCTTTTAGCGACCCAAACGAGTCACTCATTTCTTTTGACCACTCTATTTTCCTGTTCTCTTGCTGGGCCTCTTTGAGTGCTTGCAGTAATGGTCTGGTGTAGGCTGCATAATCTAGTATCCATGTTCTGCAATAGTTACACATTCCTAAGAATGTCTGCATCTCCTTCACTGTGGTTGGTTCTCTCACTGACCTTATTGCTTCCACTCTGTCAGGTATTATTCTTTTCCCGTCCTTTGATATCAGCTGTCCCAGGTATAGCACTTCTGACTGGCAGTATTGTAGCTTCCCTTTGTCCACTTTGTACCCTTTGTTGGCCAGCAGCGTCAAGAGGGTAACTGAGTCTCTTCTGCACATCTCTTCACTCGGTGCGCAGACGAGCAAATCATCTACGTACTGAATGATTGTGCTTTCAACTGATAGATTACCCAGGTCTTCATGTAGTATGCGGTTGAATATGCTTGGACTTTCACAGTACCGCTGAGGTAGCCTGCAGTGCTCGTATCTCTTCCCCCCTAGTGTGAATGCTGTCAAGTATCTGCTTTCTTCCGCCAAGGGGATGGAGAAGAATGCATTTTTCAAATCAACCATTGTGAAATGTGATGCCATTTTTGGGATACTGCACAGTATGGATGCAGGGTTCGGGACCAAAGGAAATTCTTTTTGTAGGAGGTCATTCAGGGGGCATAAATCTTGGATCATCCTCCAAGCCCCTCCCTTTGCTTTTTTAATCGGATAGATACAGGTGTTACATGGGGAGTTTGAGGGCACTATTATCCCTTGTGCTAGCAATGCATTTATTGTCTCTTTTATCCCTTCCTCAGCTTCGCGGGACAAGGGGTATTGCTTCACTCGGGGCACAATTGCCCCTGGTTTGAGTTTGATTACCACTGGTGTCACTCCATGCAACAAGCCTACATCATGGGTGCCTGTTGTCCACAAATTGTTTGGCACCAGTCGCATGTCATCATCAAAAAATGACGGTGGTGCTCCCACCACTGCCATCAACTGGACGGGCACTTGTCTTGTTTGAATTAAAATGTCACAGGGTATTGCTATTTCCATTATTATCTCGCCATCACTCTCCGAATCAAAGAAGAGATCCTCATCAGATAAGTCTCGTAGGGCAATATCAGCATTGATGCACAGTACAGTGCACCATTCACACCCGTCTATGTCCATCCCAATTACTGCAATCCTTTTCACTGATACTTGTACAGCATGCAGGTCTAAGGATACCACTGAACCTGGTGCAATGTCTGGGCGTACTATTGGGCGGAAGATAAATTCTGCTGGTATCCTGCACTCAACTTTTTTAGCTTGGGAACTACTTGGGCCAGTGTTTTTAATCCTTTGATAAACATTCTTTCGTCCACTGGCATGCCACGTATTTCTGGTGCTGTTGCCCGGGCATGTGCCACCAGCATTACGCGTAATGGGCATATTCCTGGGGTTGAGCACACTATCCCTCTTTCCGTAAATTATATTGTCATGATAAGCTTGCTAAGAAGGTCCCTTCCGAGCAGGTTTATTGGCGATTGTTCATAATACAGTAAGGGTGTCTTTACCATTTTACCCCCCACTGTCACATCCAAATCTTCTGTGTAAGGAACCTCAATTACAGCCCCAGAGAACCCCTGCGTCTCTAACTTCCGGTTAGATAGCGGAAACCGGCCCTCACGGATACATGATTTCTCGGCTCCTGAATCTACCATAAATATGAACTGCTTGTCTCCTATCTGCGCTCCTACCAATGGATCCTCTGTTGCATCGTAGGTGGTAGATAGTACAGGACACGCAAGTGTTCACTGTGGGCTGTCCTATGCTGGCTGTCTCATTGTCCCCCCCGGCTGAAGATGTTTCCTGAAACTACTGACACACCACTGTAGGGGGCCGGGGCTGGTGCTCCATTGGCATTCGTTGCGAAAGGGTTGCCTGGGGTGTAGTGCATATTGTCGTTGTTTTGTGGGTTATTCTCTGTTCTGTAATTGTGCGCTTGCCTTTGCTCTGCGTACCCCTGTTCTTGTTCCCTCTGTTGTCGTCCCATTGGAAGACCGTATGGGCTTCCCGGGTGGGGGTTACCATAGTGTTCCATCTCTTGAAATCCGTTGTTCGATCTACTCCTGCACTCTCTGGAAAAGTGCCCCCACCTCCCGCAGTTCCAACAGCTTCCCTGCGCACCTCTGGGACTTTGCCATCCATTTCCTCCATTACCCCCGTACCCTTGTCCATCCCCTCTGCGACCCCTGTACCCACCTCGTCCCCCTCGAGGGGCCCAATCTTGCCACTGCGGACCTCCGTTCTGCTCCTGCTCGTTCCACTGTAGTTGCCCTGCCCAATTCGTTGCCATCCTCCCCTGTATTGCTACCATCCCCTCCTCCTCCTCCTCTTCTCCCTCCCTGCTGTGTGGGAGCGCGGCTACTGCTGCAGCGACCTTCACCAGTTTTGTTTGTACTAACTTTGCCTCGTCTGCCAATCTTTTTTGCGCTATCTCCTTTTCCCTCTCCTTGATTCTTTTACAGTGGTGAACTATTAAGCTCTGTATTTCGGGCCACCCTTTCGCTTCAATACCTGCAATTTTGTCAAGTGCCTTTTGTACCTCTTTAGGGAGCCCTCTCTTTATTACAAAGTAAAATAATGAGGTTGACTGATACCAGGGCGTGCCCGTTTCCGCTCTCCACATCTCCTGGACCCGGAAAATGTAATCCATAGCATCTTCCCCATCATTCATCGTACATTGCATGACTGACTGCAAATCTGGGGTGTCTGGGAATGTCTCTCTTAATGCGTCCCACACCCTTGCACGTACTGTGTTAAAAGAGGCCCCATCATGGCGATCGCAGTCTAACGTTACCCCCGGGAAGCCAGCCTTTACCCATACTCTGTCAGCCTGATCCCCAACTGCCGATACTAGCAGACCTTTCACATCACCTATTGCTAGTGGTACACCGGCTGTGTGTTTCTCAAATGCATATATCCACTTGCTTGCCCCTCCTGATAGCGGTGGTAATAGCTTTAACAAATTGGCCTTGTCCATCTGAGCCCAGGGTATGTAATTCGGCCTCCCCCCTCCACTGTGTATTAGTGGGAGTTGTAACTTCCCCTTTGTTGTCTTATCTGTACTCACCTTCATTCCATTCTTTCCTAGTGGCGCCATCTTCCCCAACCTATTCCTTAGTCGTCCTGTCCATTCTTCTTCCATTGTTCTTCCCGAACATGCACCATCCAACCCCTCATTTCCTCTTCCCATCGCCATGCTTAATCTTTCACTTTCCTCTAAATCTTCTTCTATATCGCACAATAGTTCCTCTCTACCTCCTGTGGCCATAATCTCATCGTCAGTACACTCCTCCCTCTCTTCCAGTTCAATTATTCGAGTTGGTTCTTCTTGTATCCTGAACAGTATCTCCCCCTTCTTCCACCCTTCCTCAATTGTTTTATCATGCCTCTGTGCTCTTGATGTCAGCTCTGACCGAGCAGTATTAGCCCCAGTCTGTTCACATATGCTTTTTATCCTCGAGAGCTCGTCTTTTGCTACAGAGAGCCTAGACTCTAGGTCTTCTGTTAGTTTCTCTATGTTTACTATTGGTGTACTTACCTGGTCGCGCGCTCTATGGTTCTCATACAGTGGGGGTGCCGTTGGCCCTCGAGTCGCAGTGACTGATGTTGGGGGCACGTATGTGGGATCACTGTATCCTTCTGCGGGCACTGGTTTATTTAATATTGGGTACAATTTAGTTACCTCTACTGGTGGTTCCCCTTCTTGCAACACCTTGTCGTCTTTTGGTATCACCAATGGATTGTCAGTAGTAGATGGCAAATCAGTACCTAGCTCTCTTTTTTGGGAGGGGGTACTTCTTCAAACAATCTCCATGGATCTAATATTTCTCTCCTATTGTGTAACTGCTTCCCCTTGTATTTTAAACAAATGTATGTAGCTACCATATCTAGGACACTCTTGTCAAACGATCCCCCTTCTGGCCATATTTGGGGTAACCCTTCCCCCTTTAGTTCTGTAATCCACTGATCGTGATATTTCTTAATACGTTCAGCATACCCAGGTAGATTCTTACAAATATGGGCCAATGGTGTCTCTTCCCCCATGGTTTGTGGTTGTTCTATATATATATATATATATATATATATATATATATATATATATATATATATATATATATATATATAGATGTATATATATATATATATCACTAGATATATCTATGTATTTGTGTATCTCTGAGTGTAGGGACCTGTGTGTGTTTCCGCCACCTGGGCAATATGAGAATGGGCGTGCACAGCCTCTATTCCATATAATTTAGGGGGCACATACAAAAGCAAACCACCCTTTGTACACCACCAATATCTTCAGCACATTTATTCAAAAAATAGTCATTTTACTGCATCGGGCTCTTCCCCGTAAAATTTCTTCTGGTCACACTTACCATGACCACACCATAATTATGCACTTTTTACCACTTTTACACATTCATCTTGACAAATATGTTCTGACACATGTGATGCGTACACACCAATAGGTAACACTCTATTCACAGCTCAATTTGTAATCCCTTTCCTCCCTTGCTAGCTGTCCCTTTCTTTCTTAATCTGATATGAATTTGTCTTTGTAGTTTGATATAAACTCGTCTTTTTACTTAGGTTATCCTCTTCTTTTTTTTTTTTGTTTTTTTTGTTTTTTGGTACTAACCCTGTTTTTTCACCATAAACCCAGAGAGAAGAATAGAAAGAATAGCAGTTACTAATGTATTCACCGTGTCTCCCTTTTACCAGACATCTTTATCTCATTTTCCACTTCTTCATATATTGGCAGTACTAGTCAAGATGGCACTATGCAGCGCCACCTTCAACCCCCTCGCGGAGCTAGGTTCCCGTCTCTTTATCTCTTTTCACCTCTTGATCCTAATGGCCATATGCAAAGAAAAAGTAAAGAAAGCCTAGAGTGGTTCTTAGTATTCCCAAAGTGTCCCTTTTCAAACACCCTCGTTTCCTGTCCTTTTTTCCTCCCCTGCTCCCTTTATGGTCGCTCGCACTTAATACTCACGTGCCCATCTTGAACCGAGAGTCTCCGAACTGGGTCCGTCCAGGCAGTGTTGCCGTACGCTCGACGATCAGCCCCGGCTCCGGCGAGCGGTACTCAAAGGGGATTTTTCAACCGGGATCTCGTACCGTCTCTCTGTTGAGTGTGCACCGGTCACCGTTGGCGGGCAGCCTACCGGAACCGGCGCACCGTGCGTATCCCTTTTCGACCGGAGATGTTCGTGCCAAAGGGGACAGTAGGGATATATTTAAGGAAAAATAATCATGCTGTCGGGGTCACCACTGAAGGCGAGCGTCCCCAGATAGCACGATCCTCCCCACAATGAGAGACAATAATGGACTCTCCCAAGATGGGAATAAGGCTAAGACAAAGTCCGGGTGAGCTTAATAGGAGTTTATATAAGTCAAAATAGGGCATGCAAAGGACTCTGCAAACTCCGAGAGCGCTCTGTCTGACATTAGCAAAGACAGGCGTATATATTTACAAAATACGTCATAAGAAGCTACACACTATAGGGGGCACATGTTCGTGGGGATTGGGTGGCGACGACTAACTATAGGTGCAGCTGTGATGTGGTGCGCCGTGGTTGGTGGACGTCACTGGTTGCCAACGTGGGCCGGGCAGGTCAGCTGGGCTCATCCAGGCGGTGCTGTTGTGCCAGGCGTGGCCAGTGTCATTGATGAACGTCTTCCTTGGCTTTCTGCCCTAAGGCCACGCACACTGCATTCATTCAATACCGCAATATTATCTTCCTCGGTAAATCGTCCAATAGGTTATTCTACAGGTTAATGCAACACAGGAGGAATGCACCTAGAGTGGGGTCCTTTGGTAATACATAAATACATGGTTACCATCATCCTGTTGACCGGGTATCATAGGTCACGAGGTTGGGTCTCAGGGCAAGGGGCGAGCTGTCCAAGTTATCATGTCTCGTTAGAAGTCACCTGGGGTGAGCTGGTGGGTCGTGGAGCCTAAGAAAGGGCACCTTTTGGCCTGCATTTATGGCCGGGGTTTACTGCTGGGTTGTAAATAATTCAGGTGGCTGGCCGCGGCCCTGGGAGCTGCGGGGGAACGTGAATGCTTGAAGCGGCTCCAGCCGAATTGGGGGAGGTGAGGCAGAGCAGCACAGGCCTCTGCTTTCCGTCTGGCAGGCTTCAATGGGGAGGGAGGGGGAATGGCCTTGGATATGCCCACAATGGTATTTTCCTCGTGCGTTGCAGATTATGTAAAAGAGGCATAAACATTCATATAATGTACAATACTCATTGAGTCTTTTCAAAGCTTATGTTTCTACATTGTTAGTGCCTTTACATGGCCATTTCAAATGCGTTACCTATACCCATTTTGCAATTGAGAACTATATGTTAAGTATTTAACAACCACGACATTTTGTTACATTTTATGCATGCACGGTAAGCGAGGAAGTACTGAGGTTGGTGGAGCACGCAGGAACAACTGGCCAATGAGACTGATGGCAGTGACACATGGTGAGCTTGGACATTCGAATACATTTTATGCGTTTTGTACACAATTTACATGAGCTCCCAATGTGGTTGCACTTTTCTTCCTTTGCACTCTAGCAGCATTAGTTCAGTTATGGAATAGGGCCTTGGAGTACATTCTTCTCAGAGAAACATATAAAATAAAAACCCTGGGACACTTTTACCATTTGCGCATAGCTACGGGGATGGGGGGTACTTCAACCAGAATGCCACATGAACACACATTCTGCCATCTTCATGGAGGTTACATGTTTTATCAAAAGGTCATGGATTGAAGAGTTTCATCACAGGCAGTTTGCTCATTAGTATTTGGGGGCTCTACTTTTGTCAGGGGACTATTTTACAGTTCTTTTCCACCCCGGCCCTGCTGGCCGGGTCATACTGAGGACAGTGATAAAATGCGGAAGGTGAATGTTACAGTGTTTGCGTCTAGCACTAGCTCATGTCCGTCTGTTCGTGGGAACGGGCTCTCAGCAGATCTGCCAGGGAGCTGCGGCCGTAGGGACAAGTGAGGACTCTCCAAGGGTGGGGGCCGCGCTGCGGTGCACAGGGGCTCATGTCATTCTGGTTTCACAAAATGGTTTCCAGGGCCGAGCTTAATACAGCACGTTTGGTCAATGTTTCAGCCAGTGGCCCACCCGCCACCTGGGCCCTGGTGGCAGGGGGGACCCCTGACGAGCCATGGACTTCACAAGGGGGGGGGAGCTGTAGGGGAAGGGGGGTCCCTTGGACCTATCCTCCCATACAAGGATCTGGGTGTCATCTGCATAGTTTGTGTAGGTGACACCCAGATGGTCAAGGTCGTCAAACAATGGCTTTGTGAAGATGTTATGCATTGTTGGTGAAACACAGGAGCCTTGAGGCACTCCACATGTTATTGGGATAGGGTCTACAGCCGTCGAAGGAGAGAAGACTCTCATGATCCTATTGTTCAGAAATGATTGGATCCATGCTATAGCGTCCTGGGAGAAGTGGGCTGCTGAGGCAAGGTGTTTGCATAATACTTTGTGGTCCACCAAATTGAATGCCGCAAACAGATCTGGAAGTAGTAGCAAGGCAGTTTTCCCTTTGTCTGTGAGTTTGTCAATCTGGGTCTTTAGATCAATCAGCGCCGTTTCGGTGCCATGTTGTGGCCTAAAGCCAGATTGTCAGACCCCTAAGAGGTGGTTGGTCTCCAGGTACTCCTGTATTTGGAGGTAAGCTACTTTGTCTAATATCCTAAGTAAGAACGGTACGGTTGTAATTGGCCTGTAATTTGTGGGGATCTTAAGGTCCAGAGATTGTTTTTTTAGGAGGGTTAAGACCCATGATCCCTTTAGATTGCTAGGGACGGTACCCGATGAGAATGATGCATTGATTCATTTTGAGATAAAGGGTGCCAAGACTCTGGCGGCATCTTTAATTATCTGAGCTGGGCAACTATCTCCCTGACACCTTGAAGGTTTCAGAGAGGCGATAATGTTTTCTATCTCACGTATAGAAACTTGGGAGAATTTGAAGCATTGAAGTGGTTTAGTAGTATGTGCTGGTGTTCTGGCATGCGTGCCTATGTTAGGAAGGTTCGCTCTTTTGTCCGCAATTTTGTTTTGGGGGAGGGCAATTTTATCGGTTAAGGCATTCTGGATATTAGTACAGCAGAGTTTATCCTAGAAGCAAGTGTCTGTCGGGGGTACAGGGGCTTCCTTTTCTCCTAGGATTACAAAGAGTTCCTTGGTACTTGAACTAGCTTTGTTGTTCCTATCATTGTAGGTTTCATGTTTAGTAAGTATTATTTCTTTTTTGTATTTGGCTGTGGTATTCAACAGGTTGGTTGTATTCTCCTCAGTAGGGAGGTGTCTCCAGAGGACTTCCATTTTGCTTTTTCCCGCTCTCAAGACTTTTAGTTGCGGAGTAAACCATGAATTCAGGTGGGCTCTGGGTTTGCTTTTGTGCATTTTAAGAGGGCAGTGATGTCTAGGGCTTTAGTCATTGTGGTGTTGTATACATCGACTAATGTGTCTGGATAAATAGTATCCGATAGTGAGTTAAGGGTATGGATTACATGTGGTAGGATCTTGTCCGCAGTGATATTTCTTTTGACCCTAATGAGGAGTGGAGGTGCTATCAGGTTAACCTTAGTGGTAGGGATATTGGCTGAAAGGGTGAAGGAAAGTAGGTAGTGGTCTGTCCAGGATTGAGGTGATTAAGGGTTCACAGTTGAGATCAGCTACCCAGTCTAGAGTTCTGCCTTTGTCATGGGTGGGCTGGGTAACTCTTTGGGAAAAGCCAAGTTCAGTAAGCGCGTTAGAAACTGCTAATGCTTGTTGATCATTAGGATCGTTAAAACCTAGGTTGAAATCCCCTAGCAGTAGTATTTGCGAGGAAACTTTAGTATTATCAGCTAGTATTGTGATGATATCCTCCTCGAAGGAGCCAATGAGCCCTGGTGGTCTATAGATAAAATGGGTGGTTAAGGTGCGGCAGTTAGAGATAGGTATTTTAACCATAAGTAGTTTGCAAGACGTGACAACCAGAGAGGGGGCTACTTTCAGAGCTAAATTGGACTTAACAATGAAGGCAATGCCTCTGCCTCTGGAGTTTGCTCGGTCTGCTCTTATGATGGTGTAGTTGTCGGGCACTGCAAGTAGGAGAGCAGGGCCTGCTGCTGCATGTAGCCATGACTCGGTTATTGCTAGGAAGTCCAAGGGACTTGCGCGTATGAGTCTTATGTGTGGCTTTAGGCCATCGGGGTAAGTATCCACAATTGTGTGTTTTCATAAAAATGGGGGGATTTTTATTCATGTTGTCTGTGTTTGTTTGCAAATAAATGTAAATATTCCATATTGCCTTTTGTGTCGGGTTTCAGGAGCCTCAACTGCGACATGGAAGGGGTTGGCCCATTTTCAAGGGCAATGGAGACATAGGCGCACCTGAGGAGAAATGTCTGTATTGTTACTGTTGCCCACCCTTGGCCAGAGGGAAAGTGGTATGGCCCGGAAGTCGGTGGAGCCCGCATTTTTTCAGTCCAAGGGAGACCTCTGGGGAGAGCTGGGAGAAGTAGGTTTTCCTTATCCCTCGGGTGCCCCGTCAGCTCTGTGCAGGCCAATTCGGCCTGTGGCACTTAATTTTTCCCTCATGGGAAGAGCGACCAGTAAGGAAAGTATCGAAAAAAGAAGAACAGAGGTGGCAGGAGCGAGAGCGGAGAGAGGACCGTCCAAGGGGCACTGGTTTTTGCAGTATGTGGCAGCCCATGCGTAGCAGGCCTCGCCGGCCTGTTCTTGGGTTGCGCTCCTGGTCGGAGCCGACCCACAAGTATGGCCGACAGAGGGCGGCGGATGTTGCATTCCCTGTGCTGTTGTCAGTCGGTGGTACCAGCACCAGGCGAGTAGCCCCGTCAGTTTCCGTTGTCCACGCCAAGGTAGGAGATGGAGCGGGCAGTGAAGTGTTTCAGACTGGGCGGTTTTTCTTGCCCAGATGCTCTAACGCGAAAGCGCGGGGAACCATCAGCTGCGTGAAGAGAAAAAAAAAAGAAGAAAAAATATATATAAATCAAACCAGCAAACCGGTCTCTTTGTCACTAGCTGCATAGTTTCGTTTTTCAGGAACCTACACTTTTGCTCTGCTGTTTCCCTCAGCAGTTAAGAGTATCTGTAGAGTGTTACTTGGTCCAAGGAGTGGGTGGCTATTTGAGTTACAGGGTTTTTTCCCCTCTCTCTTTGGCGCCTTATCTCAGCTAATCTGTAAAGCAGGCAGGGGGTGGCATTATTTGCCATGAAAGGAATTTAGGAGACTTGCCTTCTAAAATAAAAATCAAATCAATATAGACATCTAGGGTAGGTGTATAGGATGGGTACTGACAGGACGGATAGACGGGTGCTCTAATTCTCGCTAGCTGGGTAACAGGCTAGTGGAGGGGTTTGTGCGTCTGAGGTAGGTGGTGACATGGCAAGAACTTAACCCGTACAGCCAAGCCCTGTGGGTAGATTTTTTTTGGGCTCTGGGTTCTCTTATTCGTTTGGGTCAGAGCTCTGCCTGGGTTTGCATTGCTTAAGGTGGGTGGCTTGTCATTGTTTTTTGTGGTAAATTCATTTTTTGTTTTAATCAATGTACACGTGGTAGACTGCAGCTACCCAGGTCTGATCAGGGTATTGACATACTAAGACTCCAGCTTACCTTCCTATTACAAACATGGGGAACGGATTGAGGTACCTGTGTCAGTATGAAATCTAACTGTATATGCCCGCCTTACCAATTGGAGGCTAATGTGTGTTAAGGTAACCTTGGCTGGGTTCATCGCCGCTAGGATACACCTAGTGGAGTTTAAGCTGCCACCCCAGAGATTATGCCATTTTCCGCAATTAAATACAAGAGCCCAATCACCCCACATCAAATGTGTATGAATTGATGCTATTTAAATATTTATTTATTCTAGGTCTGAGATTCAAGAGCCCAATCACCTCACATCAAATGTTTATGAACTGATGCTATTTCATTTTTTATTTATTCTATGTATGAGATTCGAGAACCCAACTACCCCTCATCAAATGTGACTGTATTGATACTATTTAATTACTTATTTATGCTGTTTCTGAAATTTAAGCCACCAACCCTCACTGGCACTGTAGTGTTGCATGATATTTATGCATTCATGAGGGTCCAATATATATATATATATATATACACACATTTATATGAATGGGCTGTTCAGTCATTACCAATGAAATAAGGCTATGTCTGTTTATTTATCCAGGTGCTTAAATACCGAGGTCATCCAAAGGCCTGCTATACCTTTATTCCCAGATTATACCCCTTGTTTTCATTTTGTACATGTGTGCTGTTTACTCCTTCTTACAGAAATAAGGGCAGAAACACGTTACAAATAGCACAATTCTATGACAAGACTGGAGGCGAGCATTATGCTTCAACTTCTTTAATTTACCACTCTTCAGCAGTTTCAACAAACTCAAAAACCAATACAAAACACTGAAAAACAGTCTGAACAGACTTCCCTTCCTCTTGAACTACAATACCCATAGTCTCTGTAGTCCATCTCACTCCTTGCTCAGATATGACCACATCCTGTCCCTGAGCTCCTCCTTATATATTGATTAGGAATTAAGCTCTTGATTGAGGAAGGATACCGCAAATGCGGGCAGGGAGTTTGTGTTACAATTGTGAAATTAATGCTGACTTAGATTGCGAAGTTTAGGTTTACAGAGCACGTAGGTGTACTAACGTGTTTCGTTTCATTTTCGAGCGAATTGTCTTTACTATCGCCTTCGCGGCGAGTACTGCTCACGGCGCGGACACCCCGTGCCATATGACCGGCACCGCAGGGGTTGTGAGCCGCCGCCGTGAGGGCCTGCAGCGCTTCGAGTTGCGTTGGCAGGGAGCTGCCGGCCCCCTTCGAGGTCGCCGAGTGTAGGAGCAGCCGGAGCCGCTATGCAGTAGCAGGCCCCTCCCTTGTAGAGGCATGGCCTACCGCTCTCGGGAGCAGAGGAGTCTCCCGGCCCCCTCCTTTGGGTAGGAGGGGCCTTATCTCTGCTCGTTTCCGCGTCGCGTGTTTCGGAGCGGTCCATGTTTTGAGAGCCGGGCCCGGCAGTGAAAGCGAACGTGCTACGTTCAGGGGAATTCAGGAGTTTTCCCCATTGCAGAACGTTAACGGAGCGCTCGTATACACGCGCTGTCCGCTCGAGAGCAGCTGCAGCACGCGAAGTGCAGGAGAGCAGCTGGGAACTAGAGCAGGCGATCTGCTGCCTAATTCACAGGGCCCAGCACAGGGGGCCCGCTGAGTGACACACGCCCATCCCAGTCAACCAAGGAAACGTTATAGTCCGGTGCAGCCACATAAAAAAATATATATATATATATATATATATTAATAGTAATTTTATAAAATAGACGGGAGGAAGAAGAAAGAGGTAACACTATCTCTGTCCCGTCAGTGGCATCTATAGTGTCATGATGCCTACCTCCAAGGGGCCAGACAGGGCCCGGCACCCTCAGAGGCAGGCAACATGTATACTAGGGAAGTCCCAGCCACACCAGATAGGGGCTCTTTGGACTCAGTCCTGGCACCGTTGGCGTCAGGCTCATAAGGGATAACAGTCCTGGCACCATCGGCGCCAGGCTCATACAAGATATGGAAGGAATAGTGTTTGGTGCAAACTTACTTGGCAGACCATGCTGCAATTTCCTTACCTGGCAGATCATTCTACAACTTCCAGATGAAAAAGGAACTACTTAACCACACGGGTGTGGCTGGTGGCAGGATACATACCTTCAGTGGAAGGATACATACCTGGGACTACTTGAAAGGCTATTTAAGCCACGCCCAGACAGCAAACCACGCTTTGCGTTGTTCTGCTCATAGCAGCTGGACGCTCACCGTGCCTGCTCCTGCTCCAGTCCTCGACCACGCCTGCCAGCATCCTGGAAACACCTAAGGATAGAAAAGGGAAGAAGAAACAGGTGAAAACAAACCTTACCTGTTAAAGCTGCATTCTGGATTCAGCGCGCCAACGTTCCTGCAAAAAGACATCATTTTAAAAACTCACCGCGTCGCATAAATCTCGGCGCACTTCTCTTACCTGCACGTGGCGCCTTCGGCTCTGCGACGCCCATCCAGATCTCCTGCAGCAATCCAGCACCTACGGGGAGACGAAGAGAAGAAAGCAAGGTGAGAAGGGGAAAATAACCAAGAAGCACTTACCCGCCAAGCTAATTCTTCTTACCTTCGGGTCGATGCCATTCCTTGGGCATTTCAGCATCCCGGCCCCTATGGGGAAAAAGCAAACATCACATTAGTGAATGCAAGAACCGTAGCAAAAGAACTATTTTAAACTTAACAGCTTACAGGTCGGACTCAGCTTCTGCTTCGTACCGGCTCCATTTCTTCGGCATTCTCGAACTCCGGCCCTTAAGGAAAAAGAGACAGGAAAAGACAGTAGTGGGCCTACACCAAAACTCACCTGAAATCAGGTTTTCGACAGAAACCGCCCTCAGCCCGGAGTCTTCCATTACCTGCAAAAGAGAAGAGGAACAGTTTAGACTCAAGCTTGCCATAAACATTTACGGTACTTACCGGAACAGACAAGCGAACTCGAACTTACTATCCAGTGACGTAACTGGATCCCAACGCGCCCCTGCATCAGAAGCAGGATGGAGAGCTCGCCTTTTCAATCCCTAAAGTGAGTCTCCACAGGGAATTACAGAAGGGTTGCAAGGAGGGTGAGAAGGGGAACGGGAGATCAACACAAAACCCGCAGAGTATTAACCCTTCCTTTTCGCTCACAGAAGGGTATTCATCCGAGCCAGACAAGCCGGATTTGGGAACCAAGCCCACTCCATCTTCAGGGTGCTGAACATCCCCTTTGAAGAGGCCACTGCCGTCCAGACCACGCCCGCGCCTCCGTGGGAACCAGGTGAGCGTTACATATAGTGAAAGGGGCGTGCTGCGACACCTTTTCCAGGTATTTAAGGCACTCACAGCATCCTCGAAGATGTCGGAGTTCGAGTGGAGCGAAGAGGAGCAGCCTTCAGACCTAGCTGCCAGCTTCAAGGAGGTGCTGATAGATGCAGTGGCTCTAGGGGTTAAACCTCTACAAGATAGGCTGGAGTCCTTAGAGGCAAGACTGCAACAGCCAATAGGCAGCACCATACGGACTGATCGCACACCCACAGAGCCCTCAGAGAAAGGGTCACAAGGGAGTATCAAGGCCCGAAAGAGGAGAGCACATCTCGACCCCCAGGGCCCTTTGGAAGGGGGAAAAGACAAGGCCCTGGAGGTCGTCGACGCCTTCGCAAAGCTCCGCGGCGCCAGACAGTGCCGGACCTCACGACCCCCTCTCCAGGGGAAGAGTATGATGGAGATGATGACCCAGGCTCGGAAGAGGAGCCGGAAGATCGGGAGCCTCCCTCTCAAGAGGAGGATGAATTGAGAGAAGAAGAGGAGTGCAAACCCAGCGGAGGAAAGATACTTGGCAAGGAGAAACACCTCGAAGAAGAGGAGGAAGGGATGTTTGATCCGGACAGCATCCGGAATCCGAGGTCGTCAGACTGGCAGCCCTCGCCGAGAGTGGCGCAGTATATGACCAAGAGATTAAGAAAGGCGCTGGACAAGGAGGTCCACCAGAGACTTCGAGTGGAGTGCCCGAGGCCAGACCTCCCAAGGAAAGTGGCTGAGATGCCGGAGTTAGACCCCAAAATGCTGACTTTCGTTTCAAAGACAAGCAAGGACCCCCGTAAGGGTATTGATAGATCTTGGAGGAGCTGCCAGGAGAAGGTGCTGGACCTGGCCGGGCCACTCGCAAAGATCATGGACCTGGCAGAGAGAGCCAGGGATACCGGGGAAGCGGTTGACCTCAGAGAGCCGTATGCCTTTTGGAAAATGCAAATTGCGCCATCGCTTCCGAGCGCGCGGAGAGGCTTGCTATTGAAAATAGATGAGAAGCTCAGTGATTTAGCCTCTTAAGAGGCCGGAGAGGCAGCTCAAGGACTCCTCTTTGGTGAGACCTTCGGCAAGGATATGGGTCGCTTCGTGGGCGCCTACACGTCTCTAGAGAAGGCGCAAGCTTCCATCCGAAAGATCTTTCCCAACCGAGTTTTTGGAGGGACCAGTCGCTTCAGGGGTCGTTCGACTGGTCGCAATCGAGGAGGAAGAAGATCCCAGAATCCCAGAGCATAATACTGGGAGAATAGACAGCAGGACTCCTTCTTCCCATCGAGGGGACTCTTCCCAAGGGGCCGCAGAGGGAGAGGATCCTGTCGTGGACAAGGTTTCACGCAAGGTGAGAGCAGCGTATTATCCTCCAGTAGGGGGAGAACTGGCATGTTTTTGAGAAACTGGCGCAAGCTTTCCAGCGATGCCTGGGTGTTACAAACGGTTGCGGGTATGAGCTTAGATTTCATGCACCCGCCCGTGCAAGGGCGCAGGCCTCACCAGCAGCGTCTGGGGCGCGCAGAGCAGCAGCTTCTAGACCAGGAGCTAGGCCTACTAGCAGCGAAGAACGCCATAGAGAGGTGCCGGGGGGACCCTGTATTTATAAGCAATATGTTCCTGGTGCACAGAAAAGAGAAGGTGCGCCCAGTCATAATCTTGAAAGAACTGAACGGTTGGATAGTTTACCGTCATTTCAAGATGGAGGGCATCCACCAACTCCGGGATTCGCTCAGAGAAAAGGATTGGCTGACGAGACTGGATCTGAAGGATGCCTACCTAACGATACCGATAGCAGAAGAATTTAGACCTTTCCTAGCTTTTCGCTGGAAAGGACAGCTTTGGCAGTTCAGAACTATGCCCTTCGGGCTTGCCTCGGCGCCCTGGGCCATTACCAAGGTAATGAAGCCGGTAGCGGCAGCGATAAGAGAGAAGGGAATAAGACTGATCATCTATCTAGACGACCTTCTGCTCCTGGCCGAGGATCGAGAGTCCCTCAAGTACCAGACGCGTTGGGTCCAGGAATTACTAGCTTCCCTAGGATTCCTGGTGAACATAGAAAAGTCAGATACCGAGCCAGCTCAGGTACTGGACTTTCTAGGCTTTATACTGGATACCACGAAAGCGACGCTCGAGCTTCCAACCCGGAAGATCCGAGACATAAAAAGAGAATTGAGAATATGCCTGCGAAAGCAGGTCGTGTCCCTCTGAACTCAAGCGCGGATTGTGGGGCTGTTAGCAGCTTCTATTCAGGCCATATTTCCAGGGCCGTTACATTACCGAGCCCTGCAGAGGTTGAAGATAAGACATCTGCAGCAAGGCCTGAGATACCATCAATTAGTACCGTTGGATCAGGAATCCAAGACAGAACTGGAATGGTGGTTGAAGAATATGGACGCCTGGAATGGTTGTGCCATTTTCAGAGACAAGCCAGATCTCGTTTTAGAATTCGACGCGAGCCGCCTGGGCTGGGGCGCTCGGTGCGGAGTCCTGCAGACAGGGAGGAAGTGGAGCAAGGAGGAGCTCCAGTTGCACATAAATTGTCTAGAGCTGTTAACAGGATCCTTTGCGATCAGAGCCTTCACGAAAGGGAAGATGAGGTCATGTGCCCTGCTGAAGATGGACAACCTTTCGGCAGTGCGTGTTAAGGTGAGAATCACGGGAATGCTGCGTACCTGTATTTCTGGATGGTCTCGACGGGGCAGCCAGACTGACAAGAAGACTTGGTGACACAAGCAACCAGCCTCTCCTCCACCCTGAGTGGGAACTGGGTGAAAGATGAACCGATTCCCAATGCCACAACCAGGTTCCAGAGATGGCAGTTCTGCACCGCGTTGACAGAAGAAGTGGTTGGAGGGAATCCTTGAAGAGGAGTTGAGAGTCCCAAGGTGTGGGAGGCCACACCCGTAGCTGGCAGTGGGTACGAAGGAGTTGAGAGTCCAAAGGTGTGGGAGGCCACACTTGTAGCAGGCAATGGGTGCTGAGAAGTAGAGTCCAAAGGTGTGGGAGGCCACACTAGTAGCTGGCGATGGGTGCAGAAGAGTAAGAGTCCGAAGGTGTGGGAGGCCACACCCGTAGCTGGCAATGGGTGCTGAGAAGTAGAGTCCAAAGGTGTGGGAGGCCACACCCGTAGCTGGCGATGGGTGCAGAAGAGTAAGAGTCCAAAGGTGTGGAGGCCACACCCGTAGCTGGCAATGGGTGCTGAGAAGTAGTGTCCAAAGGTGTGGGAGGCCACACCCGTAGCTGGCAATAGGAGCTGGGAGGTTGGGAATCCAAAATGGCACAGGAGAAAACTTAGGGAATTGGCCAGGCCAAAAGAAGGGAGGAAGGATGCAGGCAGAGAACCAGGGCTGACAAGAAGGGGAACCAGGAGGGAATTAAGCAGGACCAGAGAATAATCCCAGGAAGGAACCTGGCCAAAGGAGGCAAGTCCGGCAGTAGGCGAGAGGTAGGGTCAGGAGGAGCAGGGAACAAGGTAAGCACTAACTAGTTGAGCGGGAGAAGGCGAGGACACGATCCGGAACAGAACGCGTTGAGACGCGATCTGCTCCCGACCGCGTCTCTCCCTTTATGGGCCGCCGGCGCCTGCGAGGCCTGGAGCGCAAGCCTGATGGTTGCCAGGCGCCGGCGGCCCCAGAATGAGGCTTGAGCAGCAAGCTGCTCCAAGCCTCGGCGGCCGCCCCCACGGCGCATGCGCGGGACCGCAATCGCGGTCCCCGATGCAAGCGCCGCGGAGCTGCCGCCCCTGTCCCTGGAGCTCTCCCCCCGGCGCCTCCCCAAACGCGGAAGCGCGGGTAGAGGCGCCAGGGAGGGGGAGCGCGAACAGTGAACCCCGGTCTTCTGGTAAGCGTGACACTGCGATACATAAACCACCTAGGCGGCACCAAATCCAGAATGCTAGCAGAGCTAGCAAAGGACTTTTGGCACCTCTGTCTACAGCCAGAGACGTCGGTCACAGCGGAGTACCTTCCCGGGACACTGAACGTAATAGCGGACTGGAACTCGCGCTACCTCACGGATTCCAGCGATTGGAGGCTGGATTCAGCGGTGTTTCAGAGGATGACCGAGAGATGGGGGCCAGTGCACATAGACCTGTTCGCTTCCCGGTTGAACGCCCAAACAGCGGACTATTTCAGCTGGAGGCTAGACCCGGGGGCTCAAGGGACAGATGCGTTCTTGCAAGAGTGGAGCGGAGGCCCGCACTACGCGTTTCCTCCGTTCATGATGCTGAGCAGAGTGCTAGCGAAGTGTTGGAGGGAGGCAGCGGAGTTGCTGTTAGTAGCACCATGCTGGAAGTCGCAAGTGTGGTTCCCGACCCTGATGGAGCTAGCAGTGGATTACGCGAGGATTCTCCCAGAAGGAGAGCACCTGCTCACAGACCCAGCTGGGTCGTATCATCCTCTGAGAGTGAAAGGGACACTCCCGCTCATCGCGTGCAGGATATCAGGAGACGCTGGGCGTTGCTAGGCATTTCGGCTCAGGCTGCGCAGCTTATCGCTGAATCCTGGGCTCCGTCTACAAGAAGGAGCTACGACGCGGCTGGGGCCAAGTGGACTACCTGGTGCAAAGGGAGAGGTGTTCATCCCGTTTCGGCACCTGTAGTGATGATTTTGAACTTTTTAGCTCAGTTGCTGCAAGGTGGTAAAGCGTTCCGCACCATAGGAGTGTACAGGTCCGCCATATCCGTGGGGCATCTTCCCATCGAGGGTGTTCCGGCGGGGGAGCACCCGGCAGTGGTTCGGCTTATTAGGGGAGCCAAGTTTACAGTACCCCCCGAGCCTCGATATAAGACGATCTGGGATGTGGTGTCGGTTCTTAAGCTGTTGGAGAGTTGGCCAAGCGACAGATATTTATCGCTGAAGCAACTGTCGGGGAAGTTAGCGATGCTACTGTGTCTAGTTTCTTATAAATGTGTATCAGACATGAGAGCCATAGAGGTAGATCGGAAGGCTTTTGGACCAGAGGGCGTAACCTTTACAATAGTGGGGAGAACTAAGACAGGGACACCCTCAGTCCACTACCCTTATTTTCCGAGTAGGCCTCAGTGGTGTGTGGCAAGCTGCGTGAAGGAGTACGAGAGTAGGACGGCAGAATATAGAGCAGCGAATGCTAGGCAATTGCTTATAGCGCGCAGGAAGCCTTACAAGGGGGTATCCACAGTGACCATCGCCAGATGGGTTAAAGAAATCATGCAGGCTGCATGCATAGATGTGGGGAAGTACGGAGCGCATTCAGTGCGTGGAGCTATACCGTCTAAAGCTTTTAGGACAGGAGTTTCTCTTAGAGAGATTATGCTAGCAGCGGATTGGTCGAATGATCGAACTTTTAAGGAATTCTATTTCAAGCCGACCGAGGGATTAGCGGTCGCTGTGTTGGGAAGCTTTGAACAAGCATAATGCTCGCCTCCAGTCTTGTCATAGAATAAAGATTACCTCTGCTAGCTGCGCAGGGAGTATTAATTCTATTAACGACTAGGAGGCGAGCATTAAATTCCCACCCGAGTGATGTTTTGCGCATAATATTGGATGATCGTATGTGATAATAATATGATGATGTCGTCAATACATGGACACCACCCTGATTTTTCTGCTTTCTGTTATTCCTAGGAGAGGAGCAGAAGAATAATTGAAGTAGGAGACTAGCAGAGGTAGTCGCCTGGGTTGAGGAAGGTCGACATTTGTTTGGAGTGGTTCAAGTCATTGCCGGTTGCAGGACTTAGTGTGGAGTTCTCAGTGTGACTTTCAGAGCGAGTAAAAGAGAGGAGGAGCTCAGGGACAGGATGTGGTCATATCTGAGCAAGGAGTGAGATGGACTACAGAGACTATGGGGGTTGTAGTTCAAGAGGAAGGGAAGTCTGTTCAGACTGTTTTTCAGTGTTTTGTATTGGATTTTGAGTTTGTTGAAACTGCTGAAGAGTGGTAAATTAAAGAAGTTGAAGCATAATGCTCGCCTCCTAGTCTTTAATAGAATTAATACTCCCTGCGCAGCTAGCATGGTAACAGAAATAATAGATTCCAAAACAATACCTGTAGCTGGGTTATACCAGGTCTTATTGAGATGGGGATTTCCGATACCTGCCACACAACTCTTTGTAGGCAACCAGTGCACTGAGAGACCCTATGCCATAAACACTCGATTTAGATGATACCATATCGGGGTCATTATATTCCTCCTTACATTGTAGTCGTTCCCCGTTTTGGATTTGTTCTCTCACTTTTCCTCCCCCCACCCGATCCTCTAAGTGTGCCATTCCCGGAAGCGGCACGATTCCAATGTGGACGCGGCCATTCGTCCTCCTGCGTGGGGGGCAGAGCTGTCACTGGAGCATTGTTTTCATCCTGATCAAACGCCGCAGGGCTCAGAGACTGACTTGTATGTAAGACCCTGTACACGTGGCATTGTGTTTATACCGCGGGTTACGTTTCGTCACAGCAATAATCTATGTCAATGGGCTTTCACCGTAAAGCTCAGATTTACTCTGCAGTGGAATGACCCATTCATTTCAGAGGCTGCGGCAGGCTTCTTCTGGTTCAGAGCAGGCTTGACACTGTCCGAGTGCTGTGTGAGTTCCAGCCGGATAGTGAAGTTCAAGGAGAGCTGATCCAGTGTAAGAGCACAATTTGCCGCCTGCTCATTTAAATAATCCTGATAGCATCTGTCCTCCCCCTCAAAACCTCCACCTGATACCACTGTATTACGCCTATTTTCTGTACACCTCAAAGGTTTCACAGCAGGCTTTATTTTTGAGTACCACAGAAGGATTTACTTTTTGGAACCGTGGCAGGGTACTTCTTAAGGACAAAGACAGGACAACTTTTAAAACAGTACAACACCCATCACATCGGTGCTCCTTTTTAAACGCCAGAGTAGTGCTTGTATTTGAGGAGCGCTGTGGGGCTTCTCCAAAAGGACACCAGCTGACCGCTTCTTCAAGTGTTCATCCCATCCGCCTGGAAGCCCATTGTGCCACGCGCGCCTGGCTGGATCACATGTCATCAGCATCATCTTTCAGATTCCTAGTGCTCTGAGAGCTTGGGTGTTTAGGCTTGGAGGATATTACGGACCAGCTTATCACTTTGATTTGTCAATAGATTTTTGTTATTCGTTCCTGGAGTTTGACTGGGCAGTTTGGTAGCGGAACCATGGCAGATTGGCTTCTCCTGGGCCTCATTGCTGGACTGATGGCTCTCCTGCTACTCACTATCTTTGGTGTGGCAGTGTATTCCGGACTGCTGACTGAAGTGGTGGTTGGGGCTGGCACCCCACCTATCCGCAGCATCACCATAGCCTATAAATTTCGAGTGGGTCCATACGATGAGAGTGGAAACTTGTTCACAGAGAGCTGTAATATTGCCCCCAAGCTGCCGTCCATAGGTGTCTACTACGACAACGTTCTCAAGGTATGTTGTGGGCGTCGCAAGGGAGGGAAGCCCTGACACAAAACGTGGGAGGTGTGGCAGTTCATTGAAAGCGCATTTGAAAATTATTTCGCGCTGGTCCTCTTCCTATATGTAGGCTAAAAGTTCTTAGTTTGAAGCCGATGTTGCATGCGTGGCCATAGACTTTGAGAAGTAGCTATGTAATAGTTAGGAAGCCTCTTTCTTCTTTGAATCCATTCACATTTCATGACTTTGCAACCCGCCTGCAGACCTCCTGCCTATGGAGGCTCATGCTCCTCTCTGGATGTAGTCATATTTTGTTTAGCAGGTTAGATCCAATGGTTAACAGGAGTACGATCACTCAACCAGTTGTGCATGGGGAGCAATGACTGGAGTCAAAGTGTGCATATGTCAATGTCATTGAGCACATCATCCACGAATCTGTAATACACATTCTATATTCTCTAATTTGATTGCTATAACCACGTTCAACTCAAGTTGTCGGTGGAATTTGGTAAATCTTAATTCATTACATTAAGGTTAGGGTTCAACATTTCATTTTTTTCGCTGCTTGCCAGTCTCTACGGTCATTCACCATCATTTATGAATGCAGTCTATTCTTCAAACAAAATATAGCTGGGCGCATCCATGTCATGCATGTGCATATAGACACAAAGTGCCCAGTAAAGACAACATTTCTGAACTAACATAGTTCTAATCCATTTATATCACCATGTCGAATAAGAGTCCCCAGTTCCTTCTCACAACAATGGAACACCATGTGCTATCTTGGCCAGCTGTTGAAACTAGTAGTGTCTGACATTTTGAGTATGGAGCTCTGTATATTTCCCCATCACTTGGGCAGCCAGCCTATGTAACTCGCACTTATCCGGTGTTTTCCACTGTGACACAGGCAGCGTTTAGAAATACTTTGTCACAGTGTCATTTATTGGCAAGCTCATTTTTTTTCCATGAAAGAATACAGTAATTCTACAGTTTTCCCATTTGTTTTGAAGTTCAGAAACATGACGGTATCATACATTTGTTGACATCATCATGCCTGTAAACATGGCCCTGATGCTGCACAAATCTGCATGTCACCAGTATTCTCAGAACACCTGAGAGCAGTGCTTCATTTGTGGGGAGGGGCTGGGGGCCATACCAGGGCCCAGCCCTCGCACTTATTTCGGAGCCCTTTCACTTATTGCTGATTCCAACTTGATTATGGTTTGGTGTTTTGCAACTTTATTTTAACTGGCAGTCAGTCATGGTACTATAACAACAACTGTGCAAGCTGCGAAATTGCTGGGAGTTATTTAGCTCCTACCTCTACATTAGGAGAGCCTGGTTTCCTTGAAGCCAACAGTTACCAGGAACTACCTTTTGGCTCTCCAGTCCAAGTGGTACTTTACAAACATGCATATATGACATTAACCTTGAGAGCCTGAAATTGTTAATAAAGAAGAACTAGGACACATTTAAATATAATGGATCATACATAACAGCCAAAAGGTTACTGTGCATCTCATGTGGGAGTTAATTTTGTGGTGCGCAGTGTATCTGCTTCTGGTTAACTAGCCGTAGCTCCTGCTTACTGGGTGATGCCCGACACCCGGGAGCTGGTTTTAGCTCCTGCTCATTGAACCTTAATCTCAAGCTCTGCAGGGTGCACTGGCCAGAGTCTCTGCATGGGCTTGGTCGTTGTTATTCTTGAACCTGATGACCCAGGTTGGCAGGGCTATTTATCAATTTTTAGGAATAACAATGAGATGGAGAGTGACAGTGGTGGGCACTGATGCTGGCCATGTCCGCACACTGCTCCAAGCAGCCTGCATGACATTGCTGCAAATTCTCTACTGATAGAACCATTAGGGTCGGTGGACAGAAACTGGACAGTCACCAGCCAGTAGCCCTAACACATGGGTAAGGTCAGTGAATAGGGCAATATTGAAGAGTAAGTTCATGTCATGGGTGACAGCCTATATAAGACAATCTTGCTGCAGTGTTTGATAGGCAAGTTCATCAGTTAAGTAATGAGTTTGCCTGCATTTGTCCATCAATTCACGGTAGGGGGAAGGCATACTTGCTCTTTTTTTCAACATGTTCCACTTGCTACTGATAGGATCAGAGCAAAATGTTAATGATGATGCGTTTTAAAGAAACACTTAAACATACGTTTATTTGAAGACACAACTTTTGGTGTCTGTAACTCGTACAATGGCCCCATCACCCTCAATGAAGTGGTGGAAGTTGCAGCTTTAACCACAAATAAGTTGACACGGTTTGGAGCAGCCATAGGTAGCGTCAACAGCGATAGGGAGTTGCCCACCCCAATGTGTAACAGGCGTGCTAGAAAATAGTTGGGCCCTGCCCCTTATTTTCTTCAAATTAAGCACTGCCTGAGAGAGGTTGCAGAAAGGGAACACCACCAAACACACACTGAGTGTTCTCCTGCTATTCTGCAGATCCTTTACACTTATTATTCATGGAGCTATTATACTGTCCATCAGAGCCTTAAAAATCATTTGCCTGATTACTAAGTATGTGCAAGTTTGAGCTCTGGGCGTGGTGCATGTGACCAAATCTTCAGCAATCCGAGGAATCACTTGTCCCCTACTAGTAACTCTTGGTTATTGTGCAACCCTGGAGTTCTTGTCTTTTTCTCGTAGCGAGACATTTCCAGAGACGTTATGTACAATTACTGCATCATCTCTAACTACGTATTCTACGATCTTATCCCACCCCATCCTTTGGACAAGGCCAGTGATGCAAGAAATGTAGTATTTACCTATGCCCCATTTTTTTAGATTCTTTTTTTTCCATTGGCATCATTTCATTACCTACATCTATCCAACTAATTTCATTTTTGGGCTTCTGCCATCCAGTTGGGATGCGATGAAACAGGGGCTATACGCTTCAGACTCGATGTTCTTCTCGACATCTCCTTCACCTGACCTCTCAAGCGGTTACATTTGAAATTCACCTGACTGGCCATGAAGTTCAGACACTTTCAAACCTCTCCACAGTCCAGATCGATGAGGGCTAATGTTTGACCAGTACACCCTATCAGTGCGGGGAATACTCAGTGCTCGAAATGGGAATACAGAAGTGCAGCAGGTACTTGCTTTCCCAGAGGACATGCTTAATGATGAGAAGTGCAGGTACTCCTTCCTCCCTTAAAGGTATTGGTTTTCTGCTGAGCAGTAACGGCTCTGTCATTCAAATAAAACAAGTGCAAGTACTCCGGTTCAGCAAGTCCCTGCCCATTTCAAGCAGTGGGCATACTTCCCTTTTTAGGATACTGTTGTGGAGAAGAGCATCTCCCTTGTACCATCATTTCTGCGCTGTGAATGAAAGTGCACTGCAAACCTCGTCACTTATCAGGCCAGGAAAGGAAAGCACAAACATTCATTATATTTCATACATTTGAACTCTCTCAATTTGTGTACACCCTAGCACGCCAGCACACCCTCTCTTTGGATTTAGTGAGGAGGATATGCACCAATCATTGAAATCAGATTAAAGGATACACAAAGGCCTCTCTCTCATTGGGTCCATTACCAGTGCTACAATCTAAAATTAAGTGGATAGGCTACTGCCTTGCATGCTCGCACTCTATAGCCTGCTTAACAGTTGGAAACCGAATCGAACTGCAGGTGACCCAGAACATGCAGCCAAGGCCTTTTGCAAGCCAATGGCGATTGCGATACAGGTTCCACTGCTGCTGTTGTTTTAGTATGGGCTAGTAGGTGTCACTTCGACTCCTACAAGAAATGATTACATTGCAGTACAGATAGGGAGGAACAGGGATGGCCTGTTACCTAAAGAGGCTGTCGGCTGTCTGTCTTCCTCTTACTTATAGATTTTATCCATCAGCAGTGATTTTTGGATACTGAGCCTTGAGCCTCATTACTCCCCTGCCTGGAATGACATATGAGGAGGGGCACAGAGTCTGTAGGTGTTGTTTGGTTATGTGCCCGCCCATTGCTCGCCCATGGCCATGCTAATCCCTCTCAACATTCCCACCTCTGCCCGCCCAAAACGCCTCCTTCATGGGAACTTTGAGCTCGCTTTAATCAAGCCCTTCCATCAGACTTGACATCCAAAGTGCCTGCTACTGTTTGTTCAGAGTAGTCTTCTGAGAGTTAATGACTTATTTGGAGTCGTAAACACGCTGTTATTATTTTTTATTATTATTATTGAGCGCAGACCTGGCTTCGAGAATGAAAAGGGCGCTTTACAGAGGTATACAACAATAAAGATACATAACGGACTGCTTTTCAGACAACAGAACAGATATACAGCGAGGGGGTGGGATACAGAGGGACACAGAGGAGGGGTATTGCTGTGGAGGGGTGGGCGGTTTCTAGCGAGTCAGGTGGCGTGAGGGGTGATGTGATGGCCTAGGTGTTGAGGTGGAGAGATTCCTTGAAGAGGTGGGTCTTGAGTTCTTTTCCGAATTGTACTAGTGGGGCGTAGGCAGCAATGGCTTGTTTTCTGTTTTTTCCTTTTTACAGCTGCGGATTTCAATTCTGCACGTGCCCTGGCTTATGGTGGTGCATTGTCTTACCAGGCCTGCCTTCTGCCACTTGATTTATGAGCAATCTGCATGTCCTTCACTGAAACCCTGTTAAAACAAGTATTGGCAAAGCCACGGAAGTCCTGTTTAAAAGGAGCATTTGCAAAGCCAAAATGTATTGACTTGTGCATAAGCTTTAAGCTTTTACCAGGCCCTGCTATATACCATGCGGGAAACTGACAGCACGTCATAGATGTACATCATAACGGTTTATGATTAAGTAAAGCTATGTAGCAGCACATCTTGCAAATCTGCATTTTGGCACTAGCAACTTGAGGAGACAGTGGAGGGGGTTTATGTAATTTATGGGACTTGACTAATAGCTTTGGGTGCTCTGCAACAACATGCTGATGAACGTTAAACTCTCACTTCAAACAGTGGGGTGTTATGTTAGTGGGGATTGCTATAACGCAGTGTTTGACATTTACATAGCATTTCTAGTGGGCAATTCAAAAATACGTTTTTTTATTTTTTTATTTTTTAATTTTAAAGAGGAGACGAGTCTCTCTAGCACCCAAGGCTGAAGTGAGAGCATGTGGAGCTGACCACCCCAATGCAGGCTTGTTGCTGGGTTGCACTTGCTTGTTATCCAGTACCTGTTTGTTTTGCACGGCATTTGTCATATGCGCATATGCATACAAAGGCAAACCCCACACTGCGCACAAACAGCTTCTCAATATTTACCTGAATTCAAGAAAACAAAAAATAAATGAAATAAGTTAAATGGGTTCAAATAGGTATATTTCATTTGTTTGATGACTTTTTGTTTGACTGCTATTGAAATGCAGATTTAATCTCATCAGAAATAACAGCAAAATGCATCCGCAGGATTAAGAATGATTAAAAACAGGACCCTGCAGGCTTCTTAGGAGTGTGTTTAAATCTTTTAGGTAGTAGCCAGTTTGCAGAGATCTCAAATTGCTCCTTTTCGGGCATAAGGTGTTAAACTAGTTTTGTTTATGGAGTTTACAACACTTTGCATTCTAGTACTTATACTGCTATAAAAGGAAACTAACACTACAAGTAGATTATTACTCCATGGCAGAACAGAAACATGTTCTACTGCCAATCGAGTGAATGAATCGCTTCGGCTGAGTAGACGCATGTCCTAAAAGAGACTAGTATTAAGTTGCTGTGTGGTCGTGTCCTCCCATGTCACTTCCGGGGGTGTTGTACAGTCCTTATGCTAATTTGTCACCCCACTTATTAGTTCTGGCTGTTAGGTGGTGCTCATGCACCATTTTATAGGCCAAAACTATGGCATTGGAATTTGAAAGGAGAGCGATGGGATGTGTGAGGGACACACATCTTGTGGAGGTTGTTTATTCACTCTCCCATTGGTTAGCCATGTCCATGCTAATCCCCATAGCCATTCCCAACCGCAATTCGCTACCAAAATCTCATCTTTGAGCTAGCTCTATCACACAATAACATCAAACGGTGTGCTGTAAATAACCTGACAGTGTTATTTCAAAGCATTCTTCTTAGAACAAATGGCTTAATTGGAGATGTAAATATACTACTGATGTAATTCACATGTCTTAAACAGGAGACCCATCAGCCACTTGATTTTTATAACAGAATGTGTATCCTTGCATCTGTTCCTTTCACCAAGTCCAGTTAAAAACAGGCATTGGAAAAAACATTATTATTGGTTTGTGTGTAGGTATTAGATAGAGGACCTGCCAGGCACTTCTATCATAGGCCCAGGTACTAACATTTTGCACCTGGTACCTACTTAAGGAAATGTGGTACCATTCTGGCAGTGCCGGGCAAATACCTATCCCATTGCTACTGAAACCTAAAACTGCCAAAGCTTGTTTTTTTTATGGAATTCGGCAATAAAAGTGATTTTCTCGGCAGCATGATGAGGAATGTTGCAACTCTTGACAAACTTGGAAGGAGGCTGCACATCAGCTAGCTATGAGGTTTACAGTTCTCCTAGTACAAGGTAAAGAGGCCTGCAAGGAGAGGAGTTCTGGCATCACATTTTAAGCTGCCACAATGAGCAGCAACTGTCACTTAATAGTGAATTGAAACAATACTCTTGCTTTTTCAGATTATTTTCATGCACATTTTCTCCTTGAAGTTCAGTCATTTAACTAATAAGAAAATATATATATCCCTTTGTACATTTAGTGCACTGCTGTACTTTTACACAAATAAGCACCCGCATATAGGCGTACATTTTAAAATAGGTGGTCAGCTGGCGATGAAACGGATTTATGTTAAACTGATTAAAATATTAGTTGCCCACAAATTACGTGTTGCATTAGTTCCGATGAACAGTTTTACATATTTCTATATAACTGCTCGAGGACGTCTGTTGCAGCTGAGGTTTCAATAACATCAAGTATCAAAGGCGGGGTGTGGGAATTGGGGACTGTTCTGCATATTGTGTTAGAAAAATATTTGGCAATGCAATAAGATATGGAAAGTCACCTCAGAGTTCTCTGACCTTCTAGTTTTCTTATCACATACTACGGTGGGATAGGCGTGGGGGATGACTTGCTAAAATATTATAAATAACCTAGTGTACAGACAGTTTGAGATCTTTTGGGCTTTATTACAGGCTTGAGGTAATGGTAAAAACGAAGTGTATTTTTAAAACCCACTATTTTTAAAATATGACCCATTTTCAGGTTTTAATCACGTGGGATATTTATAGCACAGGGTATAAAGAAAATATTCCATTGCATAAATACCAGACATTTACCCCATGCAGTATATTTACACATTCATGTACTCTACTTTGGAACTCATACATTTTAGTATCGACTGGAAAAATAGAAAATCTGGTCCTATTTCAGTCCCCATATTAGAGCCATTGAAGGCTCAAGTTGTATGCGTAGTGTTGCAGTGCCTTCAAACCCATGGCCTAGCAATCATGTTGTGGACTTTGCAACCAAGTTACATGATTTCTAATCTTGGCTTCCCCGCTTGCCTAAATGTATGTGACCCTGGGTAATCAGTTTATCTTAGAGAGTGCACTCCGTTCCTTATGCATTTTGGAAACAAGGTGATCCCTAATACTAAGCACCATATTAAATCAAATAGTTCACAAAGACAATTCAAGTCCTAGTTACGAGACCACATTAAGCCTTAGCTGTGTTTAACTGGAATGTTTTATCCTTTCCTTGTAGTTTTAATAGCATGCTGCACTTCAATTAATTACGTCATTTTTATCTGATTCAGATTAATTTGAATGTTTGTGTGCCATTCTAAGGCTGTTGTTCAGAGGTGCAAACATTTCTGCAGCTCTGACAACAATGGGCTGGTGGTGGCGCGCAGTAGTAGCTACTCGCCTTTTTAAAGTGGGGAGGCAGAAATATGTTCACAGAATCCTGTTAGCGAGAAAACAAGTCATGGATCCCTGAACCCAACAAGAGTGTTTGGGAGGGTTTTCAACCAAGAAATGGTTTTTTAAAAAATGTAATGAATTGGTCAATTTTATAGCTCACTTTCTTTTAGAAATGGAATAAAACGCCTTAGGATTTGTAGACGGCTTTGAGGGGGGATAAAATATTTAATCAAATACTTGAGGTGCTGGGTCGTTCACATGTGGTACACAAGTGGATGCAGCAAATTACAGATCAATCATAAAATTGTGTGTATAAAAGAAACCAAAGATGCACAGTAGCGAAATACATATTTGTGCTACATCGCTGACACAGTGCCTGATAAAGTTTTCCCCTCCGGCACTTTAAAACATACCCATCAAAAACCATATGCAAGTAGACACTACACCATTTTTAGTTTGGGCTATTGGGTATCGCTTGCAACATCTTTAAGCCGAAACCATTGCATTGTAATACAGATAGGGAGAAATGGCATATGAGTAACAACCACTATGGCTGTGCCTGGCAAGCGCCCTTCCCATACCCACACAAAAGGCCAAATGCATGTTTATTTATTACCACATCTACTATTTGTCTGTCATGTCTTCATACTCACCATTTCAAAACATTTTGGGGGAAACACTAGTTTCATGCTAGTGTCGTTTTTTTGAACTTGAAAAATATTGGCTGCTTTTACATAAAAGGGAATCTTGAGTTCCTGTGATGGTTATCACCGATAAGTAGAAGGATATGCTGGAGAACATTTGTTACCTGATGGCTGCCGCCATGGTGCTAAATCTCACCTCATTTGGCACTCGCTTTTAGGTAAAAGCTATGTATATTTTACAAGATGTTTGTGTAAAACAACTGTTGGCTTTCCCCAATATATTTTCACACAAAATGCAGGTTATTATTATACGCTTTATTGGGCTAACTGCAAATATGAAGATATGGAGCAATGCATTAGCTTTCGAAGGCCATATTCTTCATCAAGTGGTGCAGAGTGAAATGATTAGAAGGCAATCACCCACTGGTCTGTCCATTCTCAAAGCAAAAAAGAATAAAAGTATTTTCAGTTTAAACTCATTAGGTGAAGGAATGCTATGCTTATCTAAAAGACCATAAACCTGCTCTTTGCAGGGAATAACACAACAGTTTTCACTGAAAACAGGCCACGTTTCTAGCTGATGGTTGTATTTTAAGAAAGTAAACTTTCACATGTAACCATTGAATTTAATATCTGCTGAACGTTAGGCATAGGCAGTCTTATATTGCGCCCCAGTAATTCCCTAAAACTACTGATGATCTTTTAGCATACTGAAGTGAAAGATTTTAAAAACATGTAATTGGAGAGCAGGGTTTCCCTCGCATAGAAAAGTGTGTTCTGCAACCACTTTGTAGTGTCATCGGGACCAATTAGTAGTTGAATATAGATGCTAAGGTTTACTCACTCGTATACAGTGCAACACTACAAAATATGTTCTCATGTTTAAGCTGGCTCGGCCTCCAATGTTACTTTGGAAAGCCCCAAACTTCACAGTGGTTTCTTGGCTTGCATACAATGTGGAAAATACAAAATACATTACCCATTTTGATTGTTGCAGGGTCTGCAGTTATCTACATACTCGATAATCGGTGCCAACCATTTAAACCTGGATACACCGAAATTTCCATTTTCGATGTTCTGTGTTATCACCCATTAGTGGTTTTGAACAGAAGTGTGTGTCTAACTGCTGTTTGTGGGAGGTGGCACTGAAGGGTTGTCTTCTGGCTTTGTTGATGTGATGGTCATGTTAGTTCTGGGCTCACAGTGTGACTTAAAACCTATATCTGTTTTCAGATCTCTTACTTTTAGGTTCAGCATCTTCAAGTCCTTGAGCTGCCACATTCCTCTCCTGTGTGTAGTATTCAAAAGGTTCTCTTTTAAAACCATCACCTATAGATCCTGCAATTTGCGTGCATCCTGTGCGAGGTGTTAAGTCTTTGGTGGCTGTTGCATTGTTGATGAGATGTTGTATGTATGTAGCTTCATCTGTGCACAGTTCTTGACGGGTCTCATTTACATACTTTTCTTGCATTAGATTAGGTATATCATATTGGACAATCCATAGTTGTATGTCCCTTGTACCTGCAAGGGGCGGTTGTTATAGTGCAGATGTGTTGGCATATCTTATTTTCCATCCGTTAACATTGCAAGGGTGCATTCCAAGTCTTCTTTGTTCTCGATCTAGTGAAAAATTACTTCTTGTCAGAGACCGTTCTAGGTTTTTCGGTTGATTGTATGCAATTAGGGTAGCTTATTTGAAAATATCTCTCAGCTCCTCATCCCTGCTAACTATAGGTTGTAGGTTCTTTACAATCCTATCTAGCTATGTTGGTGTGTTAGTTGGTAACCTAGATCAGTGGGTTGACGCTCATTGATGCGATCTATGTGTGATTTGCAGGTCGCTTTTTTGAATCCTGGCAAGGCCAATTCAGCCTTTCATCCGTCTGAGGTTGATAAATGAGTACCTAATATATGTAAATATGTTCTATGTACAGAGTTTATGCATAAGCGCTATAAAAATAACAAATAATCATTAATCCTGGATGATGGTTGACAGCCAAGGGTGTTCCTCAGTTAGGTTTTTGCATTTTCACCTCTCCTTTACTCTAGGATTCACATGAAGGGTTCCTCTTAGCAGACAATGCCTGCTCGTAAAAAGGTCCCTTACTAGTTCCAAGCTCGTTACACAAATCGCTTGACACGGCTACTTATGAATTGCTGGCCAGAGGCTTACATATCAGGACAATATGGGATAGTAGTTAGATGCTGGTCCCAAAGTGCTTTTGCTTCCATTCCACATGCCGTTGCCCCCTATCAAACAGGGCTTTCATCCCATTTGCACTACTTCCCATTTTGAGGGTTTTTAGGTCTAAGACTGTTACACGCTTGGGTATCGGACAAGAGGCTGGAAGACCTCCCCAGCAACCCCCTCTCCCCACTTAACAAGCCAACTTTTCACATTTTAATACCAATTCCCTTCGTAGCACTATTGGGAATGGCATTACATTGCGGGCATAAAGTGGAAGGTTAATCACGCTTTTGTCTTTCTGTACTCCCGTGTTCTGTCTACTTTCATGCGTATGTTCGGGATGTCCCCAGGAAGAGGTCACCATCCCAATCGTATGGTGGAAAGGGGAATAGGAGTACATGTTTGACTACGGGGAGAGATCCTAGACTTAATTGAAGCCCATGGGTCCATACTATATACACAAAGCAGGCCTCTGAATTACACTGCATACTGCCTTGCTTTTTCAATGGGTGTTATTAGAGTTTTGAGTTTCTCCCCCCCTCTGGGGTTGTTCTATCTGGAAACTACCCTAATATCGCCCTGGGGTGGCTGACTTTCGAAATGGGAGCTGGTGCCACTTCAAATGCTCAGTTGCACGTGTTTGTTCCTCTTCATGCACTTCTGTTCCTGTCCCTGATGTTCCTTCCTACACCTTTGACTATCTAACCTTCTTTCTGTTCTACTCTCTGTTGGCTTGCTCCCTCTCTGTCTCTCTTCTGTCCCTATGATCAGTGCTTTAAATGGGCAGGTACTTGCCGGGCCTAATTACCTGCACTTCTTTATTTGTAGGTCCTAGTACTGGCACTTCTCATCAGGAAGCCACTACCTTTAATGGAGGAGTACCAGCACCTCCCAATAGTAAGCAGGTACTCTGGGATAGTGAGTAGCTGCACTAGCCAGTTTCCATTTAAAGCACTGCCTATGATGATCACACGCTTCCCACCTACTCTCTCTTTCTAGCTCCCTCACCCTCTGGTTGTCTCCCCTTATTACACCCTTTTCTGCTCTCCTCCCCTGATCCCTCCCGCTGTCCTCCATCCTGCTTTCCTCTGCTCTCTTCCCCCTCTTGGTCTCATTCCTCCCCCTGGCTCTCTTCCTCCTCCTCTCCCCCCCTGGCTCTCTTCCTCCTCCTCTCCCCCCCTGGCTCTCTTCCTCCTTCTCCCCCCCCTGGCTCTCTTCCTCCTCCCCCCCCTGGCTCTCTTCCTCCTCCCCCCACCTGGCTCTCTTCCTCCTCCTCCCCCCACCCGGCTCTCTTCCTCCTCCCCCCCCCCCCGGCTCTCTTCCTCCTCCTCCCCCCCTGGCTCTCTTCCTCCTCCCCCCCCCTGGCTCTCTTCCTCCCCCCCCTGGCTCTCTTCCTCCTCCCACCCCCCCCGGCTCTCTTCTTCCTCCTCCTCCCCCCGTGGCTCTCTTCCTCCTCCTCCTCCCCCCCGTGGCTCTCTTCCTCCTCCTCCTCCCCCCGTGGTTCTCTTCCTCCTCCTCCTCCCCCCCGTGGCTCTCTTCTTCCTCCTCCTCCCCCCGTGGCTCTCTTCTTCTTCCTCCTCCTCCCCCCGTGGCTCTCTTCTTCTTCCTCCTCCCCCCCCCCCCCCGTGGCTCTCTTCCTCCTCCTCCCCCCATGGCTGGAATATTTTATGGCATTTGAGAGGACTGCATGGGCAAATGTCATGCTATGTTATTCAATATGTATACTGCGCCATCACCACCGTAGTGGTTTTATGGTGCCTGACCTTGTCAGAGAAGTGGCGTATTGTGACCCTGCCAGGATTCAGTGAGGCCATTGTCTGTGGATAGTAATGAGAATGTGTGCTTGCATGATGGCAAGGCTTAACGCTAGTACCTGTTACATCCGCCTTGCGTCCCGAATAAAGGCCCCTCCCCCGCTCTGCGCGAGCAGTTCCAGGCAAGACACCAACGCACGTGTGTCTGTGTGTTTCCTTGCTCCCGCTGGAGCAGTGCAGCGGGGCCTGGCTGCCCAATGTCTTCACCTCCATTCTCCCGCCGACGCCTCGGTCGGGAGTGTGGAACACAACACTGGCGACAAGGAAGCGATAAAAAACGGCACACGCGACGCTGCCACCCAACACACATAGCCCTCGGAAAGGGCGAAATCTTTGGAATCACGGTGGGGGCACCCAAACCCAAACCCCCACCTGGGAAAAAAAAAACATATATATCTTTTTCATTTTCCTCAAGGAAACCGAAACATCCCACACAGCACACGATTGGATGGCAACGGATATGCCCACACCTACGGCCACAAAAATACAGCACGGGAAGGCCCGTACACCATCGCTCAGGCAGCTTGAGGTCCAACAGCTGGCAGAGGAAGCAGCCTCTTTCCCAACACGTAGACACACGACGGGGAAGCCAGGAGGAATCTCCCACAGTTTTCCAAGGTGAGGGAGCATTGCCAGAAGTGCGCACGGATAGACGCCAGATCCACGAAATATGGCGACAGGCACGTCCACTTCCAGGCCCAGCACGCCCTCCAGAATAGCCGCTAACCTGTCACTGTCCACGCCGCAAGCAAGCCCGCAAGGAGGAACAACCATTGCACTCCACCCTTTTGATCCATATACCGACCCATCATCAGTTGGCCCACGATGGCAGTTGTGGATACAGAAATTTGAAATGGCCATGGAGTGCAAAGACATTACCACATCAAGGAAAATGAGGTTGCACCTCCTACTTAATGTTGGGGATGAGGTCCTACGCATTTTCAATTCGCTTGCAATCACGGACGGCCTCAACGTTTACCAGCAAACGAAGGACGCCCTGACGGCCCACTTCATGCCCCAGCTTAATCCAGACTATGAAACATTTATATTCTGCACCACCATCCAGATGGAGGACGAGACACTGGATGCCTATCACACCAGGCTCCGGAAACTCGCGATCTCATGTGAATTCACAGACATTGAAAAGGAGATCCGACGCCAACTCATAAATGGGATACACTCAGAGAAGCTAAGGAGGATGGTGCTAAGCGAAAAAGGAATATCCCTGACCAGAATACTGGAACTTGGCCGCCAGAGGGAATTAGCAAATGCCAGGGCGGAACACATAGGCACGACCCTACAGAAACTACAGCCGGCTCTCACGATGGCAACCGTGGCCAAAATCACTAATCACCAATACACGAGGGATGAGGCCAGTGGAAACAGCATGCACCCCAGATGACAGCACAGAATCCCAGGACCCACGGAATTTGGATGGTGCGGAGGGCCTCACCATGGACGACGCAACTGCCCGGCCCAAGGTACCACATGCGGGGCATGCAGCAGGAAAGACCACTACGCCAAAGTGTGCAGATTGTCGGGGGTGCCACAGCAACAACCACAAACACCCCAGGACAAAAATGCAGGAAAGAAAAAGAAACAGGCCAGCGCCCGCCACGTCGAATCTGCGAACTCGTCGACGGAGGAGGAAGGGGATGATGTGACAAACACCCAGCAAGAAGCTGCAAACGACCAATGGAAAAAAGGAAAGAAAGTATACCTAGTTTCAGCACTAAACTATGGAAGCACAACACCCAAAAGGAAACTACAAAGACGAAAATGCCAAGTAGCGATCCAAGGGCAAGACATGCAAATGACTATAGACACGGGGGCGTTCGTCAACGTCATGCCGCTGACCGCATTCAGAAAATTACGGCCCCAACCTGCCCTGAAATCGACAGACACGCTACTGTTCGCATATGGGTGCAAGACTCCACTGCCCATAGTAGGCAGATTCCGAACCACACTTGGCAAGGGTGGAAAATCACTGCAGTCAAAGATTTACGTGGTGAACGCAGGCATCGAATGTCTTCTGAGCGGAGACGCAGCAGAGGACCTGGGGCTGATAAGCTTCATATGCGAAGTGACCGACTCACAAGACATCAACAACATTCTCAAGAAATATCCTAACCTCCTCAAAGGGATTGGATGCCTAAAAGGGAAGTCAATCAAGCTGCACATCGATGAGTCTTTCTAACCACGAGCGGTGCCACACTGAAGAATGCCGTTCCACATACGGAACCAGGTGGAAAAGGAGCTTCGGGCACTTGAGAAAGCGGGCATCATTGAGGAGGTGACTGGGCCTACACCGTGGGTGTCACCCATGGTTGTCACCAAGAAGCCCAAACAACCCGGGAAAGTGAGAATAGGCATTTACGTGCGCCTCCCCAACGTGGCGATAAAACGGGAGCGTCACCCCAACCCTCAATTAAATAGTAGCAGACCTCACAGGATCCAAGATATTCTCAAAGGTTGACCTGAACGCCGGATATCACCAACTGAAGCTACATCGTGATTCCCGGTACATCACGACATTCTCTACTCACATCAGCCTATGCAGATACAAGCGGCTCAGCTTCGGAATCTCCTCGGCGGCCAAGGTTTTTCAGTAAACCATCCAGGAGGTGATGGGCGACATTCCGGGGGTCCTAAACGTCAGTGATGGCATTCTCATTCATGCAGAAAATAAGGAAGAACACGTAAAAAGGCTTCACATGCTACTCGGCAGGTTAGAGTGTGCTGGTTTTACAATTCACAAAGAAAAATGCGAGTTCCTAGAGGAAGAAATCTCCTTTTTTGGGTACACTTTCAACAGCGCTGGCATTTCGGTGGACCCCCAAAAAGTAACGGATATCCAGGCTGCCTCACCCCCCACCACACCAACGGAGCTTCGCAGTTTCCTAGGAATGGCCACCTACTGAGGAAGGTTCATCCCGAACCTAGCCACGCTATCAGAACCCCTTCGAGAACTCACGAAAGCCAGCATGAAATGGGCCTGGGGTCCCACCTGCCAAGAAGCATTTGAACACATCAAGGCATTACTCTCGGCAGACACAACCATGGCATATTACGACCCTGCACTGGCAACCGAACTGTATGTTGACGCCAGCCCCGTGTGTTTGGGAGCCATCCTCATACAAGTGGCTAACACAGGAGAGTCGATGCTGATTGCCTATGCATCCCGTGCACTGACACCGACGGAGCAACGGTACTCCCACATCGAAAAAGAAGCGATCGCAGTACTGTGGGGCTGCCGCCATTTTCATCTATACCTATACGGCCGAAAGTTCAAGACCTATACCGACCACAAACCACTACTCCTGATCTTCACAGGCACTTCATCACATCCCCCTGCCAGGATTGCAAAGTGGCTGTTACATCTACAACAATATGACTTCGAGCTAGCATATCATCCAGGCAGTGGTAACCCGGCGGATTTCCTGTCGAGACTCCCGAGAGCGGCCACACCGGGGGAAATACATGTGGCGGAAGAGATGGAGGAACACATTTGCCAGGTGGTACACACTATGAAGCCAAGAGCCATCGGAATAGAAGACATCGTAGAGGCCACGCAAAGTGACCCATGTTGAGATCTGGTGAAAGACACGATCATCTCGGAGGGAATGGAAATCTTTCCTACGACATCCACCACAGAACAGCATAAGCCAAAGAATTCCTCACGGGGATCTTCACGGTCAGACAGGACCTATCCATCACAGAAGAGGGGCTCATCCTACGAGGGACCCGGATCGTCATCCCTGCAAGCCTACAGGACAGAGTAGTGGCGCTAGCGCACGAAGGCCACCAGGGGATGGTGAGGACCAAGGCCCGGATAAGGCACCGCGTCTGGTTCCCCCACATTGATGGGAAAGTCGAGCAGCTAGTCAACACCTGCATCCCATGCCAAATAACGGGGGTGCTGCCCAGTCCCGAATCCATCCTATTAGCGGAGCGAGGGTCCGCTAGATGGGACGCCATCAGCATAGACTTTTGCAAACTACAGGAAGGCACATACCTATTGGTGGCGATCTACGACCACTCCAGGTACCCCCGAGGTCGAAATCGTCAACTCCATGGCAGTGGAGGCGGTCATACCCGCAATCGAGAAAATGTTCGCAATGCACAGACTTCCGAGGAGGATTAGGAGTGACAACGGCCCACCGTTCCAAGGAAAGGAATTCAAGAAATACCTCACGGAACTCAACATCCGCTACCACCACATAATGCCGAGATGGCTGCAGGCCCATGGCGACGTTGAACATTTCATGCGAACAATGAACAAAGTTTTGCGCCTGTTGCACGTTAACGCAAGCCCCTGGAGAGTGGACTTATACTGATTCCTAAGGAACTACAGGGTAACACCCCACAGCACTACGGGAATATCGTGGCAGACCTGAAGTATGGAACGATCATCAACTCATCCATCCCGCACCATCCGAGCATGAGCACAGACACGTATGACCACGAACGCACCGAACTAAGGAGGACCGTGGCTAATGCATACATGCCAAGAGGTCCCACCACCGAGTTGGTGATCAAGTGGTCATGGTGAGGAAGCCATCGAAATTAGACACCCAATACGACGCCGTCCCATGGACTGTAAGCCAGAGGCACGGCACCATAATAACAGCCAAGAGGGGACAAAGACAAGTAACAAGAAATGCGTCTTGGTTCAAGGCAGTACCAAAGGATCTATGGACGGACGGAGAGCCGCAACCGGAGGAAGAAGAGGACCCGCCCATGGGGGAGGGACATGACCACCCGGAAGATGAAGCGACCATGGATGACAGAATGGAGGAGCCACCGAGTGAACCAGAACTGGGTGAGCCGAATGATGAAGGTGAGCAACCCGATGGGAGCCACGGGTGTGCACCCAGGGGTGGACGATATAGTGAAAGAACTGCGCCCCGGCCAGACTCGGAGACTATGTGTGGGAGACTATGTGTGGTAGAAGACCCGATCGAGAGACTACCTAACTCCCTGGTTAGAACAGTTTGCCCAAGCAATGTTTGTTGGTTAATGTTTTGTTTAAAATAAAGGAGGAATGTTAATCCGCCTTGCGTCCCGCTATGCGGTGACGCAAGGCGTTCTGAATAAAGGCCCCGCCCCTGCTCCGTGTGAGCAGTTCCGGGCAAGACACCAATGCACGTGTCTGTGTGTTTCCTTGCTCCCGCTGGAGCTGCGCAGTGGGGCCTGGATGCCCAAGGCCTTCACCTCCTTTCTCCCGCCGACTCCTCGGTCGGGAGTGTGAAACACAACATTACCTTGGCACATCATATGCTGAGTACATGGACATGATGGTCGTGCCTGCATGTGTTGCTTGGACATGGTGTTTGACAGAAGTTCCAAACCATATTATAGCGTTACCGGGGCCAACGATAGCAAGGTCTACCTTGAGATTGCAATACCCGAATGACATGGGCATACTGTCCAACCCTTTTGGAATTTGATTATATTTCCTGACAATATGGTAACACTACCCGTGCGTAGGATACACTTCCTACAATGCAGCACAGATACACCCCTTCCAACAGCACTTCAAGAATAAAGATACCCCCTCATTCCATGCAACTGCACATTTACCGATTGGACAGCTTAACTGCAACACGGACACATAAAACCTTACATCTTTATTCAGCACATTCAATTGAAACAAGCCAAACCTGTTGGCTCTGCCAATGCGTGTTTATTATCATGGGGTTTCCAGTTCGGTCACGCCACGACCGTTGTCTGTAGCTTGTGGCGCATTTCACGATAGTTGTTTCTCCCGGTTACTATCAGGGGTGGACTGGCCTATAGGGAACTCTGGAGATTTCCCGGTGGGCCTCTGCAACCTGGGCCTCTTTTCTGTGGTATTTCCAAATGTTCTCATAGGAAAAGCATTGGGCTTGCTGAAAATGTGTCATATGGGGCCACTTTGAACTTTATTTCCAGGGCCTCTTTTGGTCCCCAGTAATTATTTCCAGGGCCTCTTTTAGTTCCCAGTCCAGCCCTGGTTACTATGTATGCATGCGGGTTGTAGGCATGGTCGAACCATATGTTATTAGGGTCAACACTGCCACATGTTTGTACATTACATTCCTGTGACGAAGCCGAACCTTTAATGAGCAGAAGTTTCCAGTTGCTGCTGCCAGGCAGTTGGAGCGAAGCGAAACGGTCTGGTTAAAACAGACCCTCGTTGTGTGCTGCTCGCTCTGTTTACAATACAGTCCCTTTTGTTCCAGAAGATTGGGGATACCGGAATATCTGCTCCCAAGGGTCGAAATTAAGATTTGGTAAAGGGGAGCTAAAAGCAGCTCCTGCATTTCCAGAATTAATCGGTGACCAGCAGCTGGTACATAGCGTTTCGCAAATCAAACTTTCAAGCCAGGTACATGCATAAATTTGGTCATTATTTAAGAGCCCCTATGCTTTTATGTGTCTTGTAGATGCGTCCTAATGATTATTTATAGATTGTCCCAAATGGACGGAGTTTAATTTAAATAGGTGTGCTTCTTCAGCATCAGGGGGCTTGAGGAGCCAAATGTATCTCTTGGCAGCTATTGGCATCAAGCTAACCGGGCTCTTCGTGACTACTAGCAGGCACTAAACATCTCCCAGCTCCCTCAGTTTTGCACCCCTTTTTTAATAGCTCTACTTGCATCCACTTCAACGGTATCACTTGAGGGGGAGGGGGGGTCGTGGTGAAGTGGAGGGCTGTGCTTTTGCATCCATGTATCTTTGCTAGTGACAAAGAAGGGCAATGTGTGTGTATATAAGTAAGAAGCTACCCTTCTCCGAGACGTAGTTTGGGTTGTCGTGGGTCGCCTAGCGCACCGATATCCCTTCAACAGGGATGGCGTTAGGGCATTACAGCTCTTTCAGTCGAAATGGACGTTCGAGCCTCGGGTGGCTATGTGCAGCTGCCCACATTATGGTAAAGCACGATGCTTCTTTAATGTAGGATATTCAATGTGCGCTTTTCAGCTTGCAAGATACAGGCTGCCTGTCTTTGCTGGCCCCTTCTGGCTGTAGCCTCCCTCGGGCTTTGCAACATCAAACAACGTTTTACTATATTAGGACCTTGCTGGCAAAGAGGGTTAATGAGCTCTTCAGTAGGCATTTAGGGGATCAGTTTTGAATGAGTTGAAGCATAAAGGGAACTTGTAAAATGCTTTCCTTTTACTCTTTAACCCATGTTCGTGCTTTCCTCGTCAGTCTTAAGCGTTAGATTTTCATGCAGGCGTAAAACAAATGGATTCCAATGGAATACGCCTCTCATTAGCACGTGCTATGCCAGTGACGACGAATAGCCCAAATAAAATGGAGGAGGCACCCCGATAACCCGGGCAGTGTCCTCATCTTGTTCTCCCCCTCGGGGGACGAAGGGGAGGCGCCAGCCAAAAGCACGGCAAAAAGGGAAAAAGCCAGCGAAGGACAACAATGAAAAGGGAAGGGGCTACCCCTTTATAATGGGCGGGCTCCTTACTGTAGGCAGCCTTAGCAGAAGGACGCCCGCCCGCCATCTGGACGAGGATTTCGTTTTCTCGCTTTCCTTTTGGAGTTCGTTGGATGCTGAGGATTTCTTGTGTTGGCGAGTGTCGTGGAAGGAGGAGTGTGGACGGAGGGAGAAGGCGCCAGAAGCGGCGGCAGCTCCACGGACCAGGCTATCGGGGAAGGCAGCTTCGGAGGAGGTGAGCCCAGCAACGAGAAGCAGGCGCAAACGAGGGAGTGAAGCAGAGCCTACAGGACGAGGCGGAACATCGGGGACGGCAACATCAGGACCGGCTACCGGCGAGGGATCAGCGGCGGTGGACGAGGAAGGCGAGGCCCAGCGGAAGGGACATTGCAGAAGCACACGGCAGACACACGCACAAGGTGAGCAGGCAACAGGGGCCTGTGACCTGAAGCAGGCGGGGGAGATCCCACGGGAATGCTCAGCAGCACGAGCAAAGGGCCATGAAAGCCGGTGGCAAGCGGCTGAGGGGCCGAGCATCCCCTGCCGCACGCAAGGGCACGGTGCGCAAGGCAAAGACTCGGCTCCTAAGAGGCCGGGTAGACAACGACACGTAAACACACAAAGCTCGTGACACGAAGAGGGCCACGGAGTTCGGGCCTAGCAACAGTCATCAACTTCCGGCAACAAGGCTGGGGGAAGTAACGAGGAACAAAGGGAGAACAATCTGCTGCACAACTTCCTGCAACAAGGCGGGGCGGAGCCACGAGGAGCAAAGAGAAGTGATAGAATGGACTTGGAGGCATTTATGGCGATGGCCAAATTGGCTGCAGCCAAGCACGGGCCCAACTGGATGGAGGCCTTAATCCCTCAACCAGGGGAGGAGCAGGCAGGACCAAGTCAAAGGCTGGTCTCCCCACCAATGTTTTCGGACAATGAGGAACTTCAGCTAGAGGAGGAGGAACAGGTGGGGGAAGAAGAGGAACCGGCTGGAAAAAGGAAAAGAACCATGACCCAAAAAGCCAAGGCAAACAAGGAGCAAGCTGCAAATGGGCCAAAGAATAAGGGAAGGACATGGGAGGTTGTAGCCGTACCGGCACCTGAACCTGTGGAGGCTCCAAGGAACCAGGGTCCACCCAGCACACCTGCAACCAGACCGGTAGCTGCGAGGTAAGAGGGGCCCACATCCTTGGAGGCAGTGAAAGGTATGATAATGCAATGTATGCAAGCGTGGGGGAATGGGGGCAGCGGGCAATTACTGAGTGGGAATGTAAATGCTTTTAACCAAATGGGAAGTGGGGCAGCAGTAGTACAATAGAGAGGGGTAACTCTGGGACCAGGGGGTCTGGGCTCGGGGGGCTACCAGGCAGGGGTTTCTCCCAGCAATGGGGTGTCAGTGGAAGGAAGCCAGTGGCCGGGTTCTTGGCTCAACACAGCAATTCCGGGGGGGGGGGGTGGCACAGCGGGTCCAAGGACAACTGGCTAATACGGTGCCCAATATAAACTCTGTAGGGCGGCGGGTCGATAGAAAAATACCCGCAGGATGCTTTATCAATGATTGCATATGAACAGTATATCCATGATCTATATTTGAAACACAGGGGCGAAGGATGGTTACAATATGATCGGGTGTTTCGGTTGAAAATGCAGCTATGACCAGCCCTGTCGTGGGATGAAATGGATGTAGGGGGATTTTTAGATAAACTGGTACCGGCTGGGGAAGGGGGTGAGAAATCACCAGGTGAAAAGCCTCAAGTTTGGAGGGGCGGAGGGGGGTACAACCGTCGGGGGAGGGCGTCCTTTCGCAGGCACTCCTCCTGGAACAACAGAGCCAGCTACCAGGGGGAGCAAGCAGACTGCTGGAGGGTCAATGCGGATGGGGGCTGCCCCTTTGGCAAAACATGCCGCTGTAAGCACCCACCGGGGGGAGGTAGCGGGGACCGTAGCTTCTCTGCCAGCGAAGGAAAACGTAGGAGCAGCCACAAAGCAAAGGACAAGGTCAAGAGGGAATGAGCTTAATACCAACATTTTAAGGTCAACTCAACATCAGATGTGCAATAGTGTGATTAAAATTGGGCTGCCAACCCCGGTTAACTTGCAAGCAATGACTCCGTGGTTGAATACTTATCACAACTGTGGGGATGCTAGATTGTTGTGGGAAGGGTTCAGGTGGGGTTTCAAAATTCTGTGTACGGGGGTCAAGAGGGCCAAGGAGGCACTCAATTTGCGGTCAGCACTAAGTATGCCGGAGGTCGTGGCACTTAAGGTGGACAAAAGTTGGGCAGGGTGGCAGGCCTGTTCAAGCATCCTCCGATGGCAAATCTGGTAGTGTCCCCATTGGGGCTGGTCCCAAAGAAGGAGTAGGGGCAATTTCGGCTTATTCACCACCTCTCCTTTCCTGAAGGGGAGTCGGATAACAATGGTATTAAAGAAGAACTGTGCAGAGTTCATTATTCATCCTTTGATGAGGCAGTGGAGGTGGTGAGGGCAGCCGGGAGGGGAGCCCTGATGGGGAAGGCAGACATCGAGTCGGCATTCAGGTTGTTGCCCATACACGAAGAAAGTCAACACTTGTTTGGGTTCAAGGTGCAGGATATGTACTACTATGATAAATGCCTACCAATGGTGTGTGCAATTTCCTGCGCTTATTCTGAAGCTTCTAGCTCCTTTCTGGAATGTACAGTAAAACAAGAGTGCCAGGAAGGGGCAGTGGTGCACTACCTAGATGATTATTTTGGTTGTCAGCAAGAAAGGGACCACAGAGTGTGGGGCTCTCATGGGCACATTTCAGAGGCTGATGAAGGTAATGGGGCTCCCGCTAGCCACGGGGAAAACAGTAGGACCAGTGACCTGCCTTACTTTCTTGGGGATTGAAATTGACACGGTAAAGGGGGAGTGTAGGCTCCCCCAGGACAAGGTGGTAAAACTGAAGGAAATCATCAAAGGTTTAAAGGGCAAGAACAAGGCAACGTTGAGGGAACTCCAGGTGCTGGCAGGGAACCTCAATTTGGCAGGGAAGGTCATCCCAGTGGGTAAAGTGTTCGCAAGGAGTGTCAAGCTGAAAACAGTAGGCTTGCAGCATGCGGGCCAGCATGTGAGGCTGGGGGTGGAAGTACGGGAGGACCTGGCCATGTGGGACACATTCTTGGATAAATTCAATTGGGTACTAATGTGGAGAGGGGACTGGAGTACCAATGACAGGCTCAAGCTGTTCACAGATTCATCTGGGGCTCTGGGGTTTGGGGCAATCCTGGACACCAAATGGTGTGGCGTGGTGTGGCCAAAGGAGTGGCATCAGCAAGGTATCACCATGGACATCACGCTGCTGGAGCTCTTCCCCATTGTGATTGCATTTAAACTGTGGGGGGGAGCAGTTGAAGGACAACAAGGTAATGCTCTGGTCAGATAACCTAGCGGTGGTCCAGATCATTAATCGAGGATCAGCTCACGACACAAGGGTATTGCGGTTGCTCAGGGAACTCAACAAATGCATGCTGGAGCTCAATATCGAAGTAAGAGCAAAACATATACCCGGGGTCAAAAACACAGCTGCTGATGTGCTCTCTCGTTTTCAGTGGGAAGAATTCTGAGGGAGTTGCCCGGGAGCAGACAAGGTGATGACCCCATTCGAAACGCAGTTGTGGGGCATGATTGGGCCAATCTAAGCTCCCTGATTCACACGGGGCTAGCACCAGGCATGGCAAGTAGATACAAGGCTTGCTGGGAGCGGTACTTGGCTTTCAAGCAGGATGTGCTGGAGGAGGGTCAGCAGGAGCTACCAGTGAGGGCCTTTGTGGGTTGGGGCTGGCTTGAGGGTAAAACCAGGTCATGGATGGCTTATTGCTTGGCCGCTATCGCCCATTATTCCAAGCTAGAGGGGAAAGGGGATCCTACAAAGGAACACTACATTGTTATGGCCATGAGGGGCTGGGCTTAGCAAGGAATACCTAAGAGCGACGAGAGGAGACCCATAGACATAGTCAAGCTTCAAAGGCTAGTGGGATGCCTGGGGGAAGTTTGCCACGGGGGTTTGAAGTAGCATTGTTCAAAACAGCTTTTACTCTAGCCTTCTTTGGGGCATTCAGGGTGAGGGAATTGGTACAGGAGAACAAAGGTGCCAAGGGTTCGGGGTTTGTGCAGTTGCAAGATGTACATTGTTCAGTTGAACAGGTGGTTTTATGGTTAAAAAGATCAAAGAAGGAGCAGGAGGGCAAAGGGTGCACAGTGACCCTTCAACCAAGCATAGTCTGCCCGGTCAGGGCCGTGTCAGGTTTCCTCGGGCTAAGACCTCCATCGGGTGGGGGGGGCGCCGCTGCTCATCCACCATGATGGGTCGGCACTGAGCCGCTTCCAATTCAGAAGGGTGATGGAACTAGCACTGGAGAGTATTGTGGAGACGAGTGGAGTATTCGGGACACACTCATTCCGGATTGGGGCAGCTACATCGGCCGCAGCCATGGGCATGGGGGAAGGAGTAATCAAGCAGATTGGGAGATGGAAGTCGGGGTGTTTTAAGAGGTATTTCGGGCCAGAAAAGCTTTAAGGATGACATGTCGTCTTCTCTCTCCACTAGCACCAGCCCAGAGAAGGAGATCGGTCTGGGTAATAGGACATTCATTTGTGTCCAGGGCTGGGGCAACCTGGACAGCGGAGCAAGAGGAATTGACGGCCGGCAAATTCAGGATTAGGTAGCACGGGGTGCCAGGAATGAAATGGGCACTGCTGCAGGGGCAGTTACGCAGATTGCTGGGAGAACAGCAAAAGCCGGACGTGTATAGTATTCACTTGGGAGGTAACGACCTGACAAGCCTGGGGAGGGGAGCGCTAATGCGAGAAATTATGTTTTCGTTACAGGAGCTGGCGGGATAGCTGGGAGACATGGAAATCATCTGGTCGGAGAAAACCCTGAGACCAGAATGGAGAGGCGCGGATAATCACGCAGGGGCTTTGGGCAAATCAGGCACAGGCTGATTAACTTGAAATCCCCAGAATATTTCCTCAGCGATGGGGTGCACTTGTCACCATCGAAGATGGAGCTTTTTTACTGGAACCTCTGCACAAAAATCCTGGAAATGTAAGACAAGGAGCAGGGGGGAGCCACGGTGGCCAGTAACCCACCTGTGGTGTGGCGGTGTTTGGCCAACCAAACACAAGAGACAGACTCCGGATGAGCCAGGAGAAACCCGGAAGGGTCTTCGCTCTTCTCAGACCAGCGCCCCTTGGGGGCCTAAGCGGCAAGGGCATCTTGGGGGGGGGGAACAACAAGGGCTCAGCTTCCCCAAAGGAAACAGCACTCTCCCCGCCCAGGAGCACCTGCAGGGGCAGGAGAGGCTCGGACGCAAAGGGTTGGGAGAGTTGGGCCTATTCTGGACGCTTTGGAAGGAAAGGTGGAAGCAGGTTATTTGGACATGGAGCAGTCACTGCATCTACTGAGTGCTTTCCACTAATGTGTGCAGTGTGGTTTTTATGATATTGTGGAAAATAAATCTGTGGCCTTTTATGACAAAAAACAAAGCAAACTCATTCTATACATTTCTGGGGGAGAAAGGGAATGAGATATTGCTATATGATGTGTCCAAAATTGACGGATGCACGGGTTATGAAGCAGGTGGATTCCATTGGAATCCATTATAAAATGCCACCTGCAAAGCGTATTTGCATGCAGTGTTTTATATCTCTCAAAACCGCAAGTCAAACTGCAGAGTAAAGGTGATGTTTGCCTTTTGTTTAACCTTCAGTTTTACTCTCCGCTGTGAGTGATGAAAATTACATGTAGTGGACCACAAAGCACGTAGTGCAAAAGTAGGTTGTCTCCCACATGCAATTGTTGTCTTTTACAAAACGAGCCTCTAAGTGTTTCAGATCCCTGTTGGCTGCCTGTCCTATTAATATGCAGCTATTAACCCCCTCCCTGCATTCCTTTATGGTCCCGGTTATAATCTAAGCACACCACGTAGGTATCAAACTGTTTACCTCAAAGGCAAGGAAGACTGCAAACGTCATTTTTGAAATCCATCCAGCCCCAATCCTGACCCATCTTCAGCTGGCGTTCGAGGCTGACATTTCGTTTATAATACATTTTAAGACCGGTAATTGTTTTTCTTTCAGTTAAGGCTAAGGGGAGCGGTGGCAGATGTCCATGGCGAGGAAGACTTGTAAACATGCTTCAATCAGCGCGCGAGTCGAGAGCTCTTCCCCTGAGGGTTTCCTCTTTAGTACCAGTGAGCTATACTTGTGACAAGAGCCTGAAACTAGACCGATTAACACATGGAGACAGTGAGGGTATGTGGAACATTGGCACCGAGTAAGAACATAGAAGGCACTAGACGGGGAAGGAGGCAGGGGACCAGAGAGTCATGTATATAAAGAACCAGAGGGAGTCGAAATGTCGTACTGTGCTACAGCAGAGATGGTGAGCAGAGGCCCCTGGACATAGGATTCCAGAAAGTGATACCGTAAATGGAAGCGTCCCATACATAGCATACCTAGCAGGTAGACGCTACAGATCCATGAGAACCCAGCAAGAAGGGAAAAGAGTATGAGCTCGGGGCTTAAAACTGGTGAGAGCTAAATAAGGACCAGGGGAGCCTGTGGCTCCCCAGGGCATCTGTTTCCATACAACAGTATGTGACATTAACTGTGTGTTTGAAAACGCTTATAGCGAGGCATTTGGACGCAAATAGAAGACATTTATTTTATTATTAATAATTTTATTGGTTTTTACAAACCTTTAAAATGATTACAACATGTAAACAAACTGAACAAACAAACACCGAAACTAACAATTCCAGAACTCCATCCTCATGAGTCGTCATTTGTTGATTCTCACAGACTTGCTTTTTACAGACATGTTCACGCTACTGGTGCCAACCTCGGACGATTTTCGATTATCGCTAGCAGCCGGGTTAATGGCAGCACCAGTTTTAAGTCTGTTCCCTGAAACATCTACTTCCACCATTCGTCTGTACATATGGAAGGATGATTTAAGCTCCAGACGCCCAAGTGAATTGTTCTTTCTGATCTTAATTTGGGACAAAATAGCACCAAGTGTTTAAGCGATTCATCAGCTTGCATGCAGAACCTACATTTAAGTTCTAAGTGTTCATTCCCTTTCCATGAGGGAATACGGTCGATGGTTTTAAGCATGTTTAGCCTACACAATGTAAAGAGTCTTCATGCTTGCGGTTCAGGGAATAGTATAACATAATGTTGTTGGATGTTAAAGGCACGTGTCTTGAGTGGCACATCATTCATTGCTTCGACAGCGACTCTCTCTGCACAGGTTTCCTCCCAATCTGCACGCCAGATTTTAAATTTGGCCTTATCAGGATTTCCATGGAGCATATCGGGTTTGATGTTGTATTTCTTTAATATAGCTTTGCATCTATTCGTCCACATAGCCACAATGTTGGAATTAGCAGGTGAGGCTCTATAAAATATGTCGAATTGTGGAATTTGCGCATGTGTGCAAGTTTTGTGGTATAAACTTAATAGCCTCCAGCAGATCCTGGCATGAATCGATATGAACGATAGCTCATACCTTATACATGATGTCTTCAGGCCTTTAGGTAGAGCTAATACTTTGGACCAAAAGCAATTTTCTAAGAATGCCGAAGTCTCGTAAGAGCAGCCAACGGCATTTTCTGCCCCATATATCACGACTGGAATTACCTTTTGTTGGTAAAAGGACAAGACGGGTCTTAACGAGAATTTCCCAAATTTTTTATGGATGATCAACGCTTGGCTTGTGAGTTGTTTATATTTCCTTTTTACTACAGCAAGCCAAGGACCATCATTTATGGCTGAGCTTATTCTCATACCGAGATATTTTACTGTCTGCGATATCTGGAGCGTTTCGTGGCCTAGGGTCCATTTTATGTTTTTTTTTGTGGACATGCCACCACCGTTCATATTTCGTAAGACCAGTATTTCGCATTTCTTAGTGTTGATCGATAAATGGTTGGATGTAACATATGTTGAACAGCATTAAATTTTCTTTGCAAGCCAATGGGCGGTGCATCCTATACGATCAAGTCGTCCGCGTAAAGAAGCCAACTTAGATGTACGTTGGCCACTTTCGGCGGAAATGACTTTACTGCGTCTATTGAATCCCCTATGTCCGAGATAAAGAGGCTGAATATTGCCGCGGCTAAAGGTCAACCCTGTTTGACTCCTTTAAAGGTGTCAATTGGTGCAGATAGGAGCCCTGATTGGTCTAGGCGGATTCAAATTGAGGTCTTAGTGTGGAGTTCTCTAATCGCAGCTGTTAAGTCTGGCGGGCACCCCCAACTCTGCAATTTTTTCCACAGAATCGATCTATCGATGGTGTCGAAGGCATACGAAAAGTCTATGAATGCTAAATAGACCTTCGTATTTGATTTTATTACCTCCATTTTGATGATGTTTAACAATAATAAGTTCAGCGAGCATCCCACTTGTTTTACAAACCCTGATTGACGTTTGTCCACGTGATTTGATATTACAGCCCAGGCTACCAGTTTTTGCTGTAGCATTGTGGCGTAGATTTTGCCTAAAATGTCCAACATTGCAACTGGCCGATAGTTTTGAGGTTTGCTCTATCACTCTGACAAGTAGTGTTTATCCTTTTGAATAACTTTGCACAAATCTCTGCGTATAACTCTGGGTGCAGTTTAATGGTGAAATTTGTAAGGCCGTCTGGGCTAGGGGCTCGCAAGTTTTTTGCTCTCTGATTATGGCCACTATATCGTCTTTTGGAAAAGACAAGGTTCAAGATTTAGTAGTGTCGTTGACTGGGCCATCCAGGGCTTTGTTTGTTTTATATAGTGCTTCAAAATTAGTTATCCAACCGGATTCCGACACCATACACGCTTGTAGTGCAATCTGGGGGGCCTGCACTTTGTTAATAAGGCTCGAAGTCCTTTGTGTTTTTGTTTTGTAATACCCTTAACATTTGCATTGTGACATGTTTATGTGATTTTACCCAGTTTTTATATCTTTGCTTTGCTGTATTTACTCCTTGCTTGCGGACATGTTCTTCTAGAAACTTAGATTGTCTAATTTCACTGCGCAACAGGTGCTTCTGTTGCAAGCGGACAAAGTCGGAGCAGTGTGGGCGTAAAAAGGCCATATGTTTAAACGCCACTTTTTTAGTTTTGAATTGCAACAGGAGTTGGTCGTATTCGAGGTTCCCACTGACATTGCAGTACTGGTTTGTCAGTTGAGCCACTTCGTGTGTATCCATTCTCAATCGCACTCTATTGGATTCGACCTGAATCTTGTGAGGCTACGTTGCGATAGATGCCTTCGGTATGGTTGAAAATTCTGTTACCAACATGTCATGGTCGCTAACGGATTTTTTGACAACTTTCAACAATGTTATGTGTGGATGTAGGGCTTCTGTTGCAAACATATAATCGATGGTTGAGGCAAGACCAGCCCGATGCCAAGTTTGGGCTGGAGATATGTCGTCACAGGTTTTTCCATTTAACATTTGTAGATTGCGTGTATTCAAATCATCTGACCACGAGTATGCCAGCGTTTTTTTTTTCAGCTTCCGATGGTTTGAACAAATCGATGTTTAAGTCACGCAGAGGATTTTATTTGCCCAACCAGAGACTTCCATCAGTTGGTCTAGTATTTCCATTATCTGGTCAATGAATTCCTGTTTCCCGGCTCTTTTATGGTTCCAATACATGTTTACTAGAGTCATCTGATCAGTACATGCCCCTGAGTGACCTCGCAGTTCCATAGATGTTACTTGAATAAATGGTGAATGATTAGCTGAATTCAGTATCCTCCAACCTGAAGATCTTCTGATCATGGTGATTAGTCCTGCCATCGGACGTCCTTTTAGAGGTTTAATTGCTGGATTTAGAACCACCTCAAATTCAGACGTGAGCGGGACTTCGGTTAACCATGTTTCCTGTAAACATGCAATATGTAAACCATCGATCCAGTTCGTCTTGAACAAGTGTGAGAAGCCACGTGTGTTCCAGGAAGCTAATATACACACGTTTGACATTGTGTCATCTTGGCGTTATTGTCGCTTTTTAAGGCTTAATGCCTCAGATAACCAATACCACTCATGCTTTTCCGTACTTGCTCTCATGGTTTTGTCGCTTGGCACGTCGGGATGGGACAATCCAAGCTTGCATTACTACTAATTGTTATTCTTATCTAATCTTTTTGCTGCTCAGATTCAGTGGCTTGCACAGCCAACTTCTGTGCGAGGAGCTTTGAAGAATGATGTTTTGTCTCAACCATGTGATCTCTGTATATAGATGGTTGGGAGCTCTGTTTTAAGTCGAGCTCTGTCTGCTCCTTAGGTGTTGTCGTATTTATGGATGACCACCCTGATAAAGGCTTAGGACAAGGTGACACGTCAGCTCCAAGTGCCATGTATGTTTCGGTGAACTTAAAGACATCAAAGCCTAGAGAAAACAAGGCTACATTAGCGTCCAGTATAGTTGACACAATTAAAGATGACGAGACATGGAGGACCACCTTGTCATTACGCTTTTCATCGAAAAACTCCACAATCTTCAAGTCATTAGAGCTTATGGCCCGTAAAGAAAGCACCAGGTGAAGTAGCCTAATTGTGTTGCCACGATTCAAGATTAACTTGTCAGAGGATTCCAGCCTCTCAAGTATAACCTTGTATACAGGGGTCGTTGTGTTGATACTTCTAGCCGTTGTTACCTTTGAAGCTAGGGAACAAGACTGAGGATCAGTAGGATATTGCGTTTGGCCTGTGTGTCTCCATGTCTCACAACTGACAGGGGTTACTGTTAGCCTACTTTGTTTCTTAGTGGTCACAGACTCGATTGGAACACAAGCACCAGACCTTAAGTCCTCAAAGCAGCCAAGTTGTGAGGCTGTGGTGATACGCATCCTTTTTTCATGTAAGGTCATGAATACCGGGCTATTTGAAGGAATTGGCTGTATTTGATGCCGTTCGTTTTCAAGAATAATGTGGCAAGTTCTCCCAAAAATGCTAGATTCCTGCTGAGTAGGTTGCGGAAATTCATTTAGACTGCTGGTAGGTTTGGGGTTCTTTGTGTCCGTTTTAAGTTCTTGAGCCCCATTAGTAGAGCCTTTTACCCTGACGTCCTTGATAAGTTCAATGCCCTTAGCTTCCACCACCAAACTTGTGCTGGAGTCTACTTGCAGGTCTACGTAGTCTCCATCATCGTGTGTTGATAGATTTAGGAGCTCAGTGGGTATATCATGAGCTGAACCTACCCCGTCCACTTCACTATGAACTCCTGATGTGACGTTCGAGTGTGGAACTTGTTGAGTTTTGTTGTTTGTTTGTGACGAGGCCATTATGCACTTATTAATGCTACTCGCCACATTCTGGACCACATTTATATTTCGCAGGAACTTCCGTGCCCCCTGCAATGATTTGTTTTTCTTGCCCTTTTGATTTTAAGGCTTTTTCGTTTGTTTTGGAGGTTGTATAGTAGGTGGTTTAGGTGCTCCTAAATTCGTCGGAATTTGAGGTGCCCTGTTAAAGATTGAATAGACGTTTGAAGGCTCTACTACTGGGCATGTAGAGGGAGAGGTACTACCCACATCTGGCCGCAACCCTTCCTGCGAGGAGGCTGCTGTCTGAGTGTCAAGTTGCGCTTGATTAGCACTGCTCCGAGCCTGCTCCAAAAGCAATGTTGAACGAGATGTCAGCAATGTTATCGATAGTAGATGTCACTGAAGTTGGCAAGACTTTGAATCCCGGAGGAGGCATGAGCCCAGTTGCGGGTTTCAAGAGAGACAAAGTCCCTCCACTTGCTGATGATGGTATCGCACGCTTACTTGAGAGGAGACCGCTCTGGCTAGTCGTGCTTTTCGGATACAGTGCCTGCAGAGCAACCCCTCTTTGAGACTGCTAACATCGGTTAGGTAGGGCACTTTCTCTCGTAAGGGATTCAAATTGACACAAGGTGTTTGAAGACTTTCCGTTGTTTTTAAATAGCGCTAGGGCCTCTCGCGCGACCTCAGCCAGCAGCTTTTTGTCGATGGAGTCATTTTTCCTTTGGTCATTTAAGAGATTAAAATACGCATCCAGCCTTTTGATTACTTCATGGTGCTCATTATATGAACGATCACACACTTGTTCAAGTCGAATCAGTTTAGAATGCATTAAGGCCACAACCGTTGTCAGGTCTTTGGTTGCGTCGTGTATGCTTTCATACAACTTGGTGAAAGGTGCCAGGGAAATCGCCGTTGATGAGATTAGTAAGGCTTGAAGCTCTGAAGATAATGCAGGTATGCACCTTTCAGGGGTATTCTCGCAAGCTTGATGGCACGAGCATTTCTTGTGAGGTCGTCCCTGAGATGTTGAATTTTCGGGAACGGACGTTCCATCAATGATGAGTCTTGAGAGTCTTCCAGGAGGGATCGATTGATGCCAGGCGACTGGGACTTCTCGATAGACAGGTCGTTAACATCAATGAGCTTCCGTCGTCCCATAGTCAGCCTTTTTGGGAAGTTAATAGATGATTAGATGTATCGTGTAATTTGAGGTCATTAGGAATGAGGTCGTTTGTTTTTGGGCGTTATTAGCATACTTTGAGCTATATATCCTCATTTGCTCCAGTTAGTTGAGAGTTATGCCTTTTGGCTGGATGTTTTTCCGTATTTGCCAATGGTAGAGGACACAGACTAGGAGCTCTCTCGTTACACGCTTTGTTCATTGATACAAGGTTTTCTAACACCTTGTTAGCCACGCCCAGTGAGTCTCTCCTAGCCTCTTTCACTAATTCACCAATGTCAGGGTAAGAGACACCCTCATCTTTAGTTGTCTCAATTGCCAGATGACACATAGAAGCCTCTTGCTCTATACAAAGAGCTGGTGAAGTTGTAGGAACAAACACGTCGTCCAAGTGAGCCTCACACTGTCGAGTGTTGATGATATGCACAGGTGAGCTGGAGTTTAATGGTGACGCCTAGACAAAGACGCCAAGTTCGTCCAGTTGGCCATCGTCTGTGGACTGTAGCGGAGGAGCAACCACCTCTCCAGCCTCTCGAGCGGCCGCTCCTCCCCCGACCTGCAAGGTGACGCACGCAGCCTCTCCCAGCCTCTCCCCAGCGGGCAGATCGACAGCGCCGTGCAGGACAGCACCAGCAACACAGACAGCACGCCCCACCAACGGGCCCACTCCTCAGCCCACACTAGCAGCGGCCATGACCGGCCGCACCACAGAGGCAGAAGCAGAAGCAGAGGCATCGCAAGGTAAGCCGGCGAGCAAGGCACATGCTGATTGATTTATTTTTTCAGGTATATTTTCACCCAAGACAGTATTTGAGGTTGATAACACACTGCCTTGCAATGCAGCCGAAAAACCAGGTCCATTACCCAATCGTTCAATGGTAGTATTTTTGTTCGTCTGTGAGCTTACAACATCAGCTTCAACTTCAGTTTCAGGCATAGCTGCGTTAAGTAGCACGCAGCTTCGAGTGGGGCTAGAATCAATACAATCATGGGGAGGAATAACTTGTTTGTCTATAAAATACGTACATGAAATCTAACGGCTTACTTTGTTTGTATGAAGTCGCTTGGTAGATAAGCTTGTGACAGCTCCACTTGTTCCTTCGCGCCATTTTGGGCGCGAGTCCGTAGGGCTGGTGTAGTGGAATCCAGCATCATAGGGTACGAAGGGTGCTGTGGGAGCTCCAGCTCGCCCACTCGCCAAACAGCCCAGTAGCAGAAATGCACAGCCCTTCTCTCCTCAGGGCTTAACGCCGCAAGGGCGGTGGAGGCAGCCTTAAGTACCCAGCTAACCAGGCAGGCAGCAGCTAGCTGCAGACTTAAAGGCACATGCACCTCCAACTAAAGACAACGTGGTTCACTGGAACTCAATGCAGGAACGGAATGGAAAGCGAGTCTACTTCAGTCCAAACACTCGCCCCAGCCCAGCAGCAGAAATGCACAGCCCGTCTCTCCTCGGGGCTTAATCTTAAATGGAAGACCTTTCATTTCATACATTTAATTATAGTTTGCACTGCAGGTGGAAGGTTTTGGATGCTGGCTGCCCATCAAATCCTTACCTTAGTCCCTGTGAGAGCAGCCAGCAGAGCAGTGCTACGGAAGGGTGCACCCCAAAATAAGCTGTAACTTAGAGGTGCAGGGCTAATGCTTCAAGTGGTTGAGGAGGGTCTAGCCTCCGATATTTTTTTGTGGCTGAAGAGCAGTGGTCTGCAGGGTTGCCCAGAGTTATCCCAGAGATTAAGATTCATTCTAAATTTGCCCAATATTAGCTTCTGTACTTGCCTTCTTTTGTTTTGCGAGGAGTAGGCATGAGCAGTAGTCGGGTTTGCTGAGCAGGGGGTAGAGATTAGAGTTTTCTAAAGTGGAAGGAAATTGACACATTTTACAAGTGTTGAAAAGGTTCATGTGAGAAGCAGAGACAGTGGTAGTGATGAATTGTTGCAGTCAGAGGTCACCATCAAAGAGGGCCCCAAGGTTACAAGCATGGAAGCAAGAAGGACATGCATGGAGAAGATGGGAGGAGGTTAGGGATTATGTTGTCAGCCAGAAGAAAGAAGACTTCAGTTTTGCAGAGAGTTCCGCATGGGCAAACAGAAAATCGCGCAGTGACGGATTGCAGTGAGACAGTTTGTTCCGACATGAGTGGGGTGAAGAAGGGGAAAAATTTGCGGCTCTTTAGCAAAGAGGCAGCAATGAAAGTCAAAGGACGAGGCAAGTCTACCTAGGGCAGAGCTATAGAGGTGGAAAGCAGAGGTACAAGGACTTATGTCCTTGATGACCACATAGTTGTGCATATGGTCTTTACCCCTTTTGTAATGGCTGATCAGGCTGAAGAACGTTGACAGAGGTTAAGATTAATCTTAAACCTTCCAGTCATTAGCTCCTTTTCTTTTTATTAATGCCTATTTCTTGCCTTCATGTCTACTCCCTCCTCCCTAGACAAAGTCCTCAACTTTGCACCTGTAGTCTCAAAAACCTCCTCCTCTTTAGTTTGAAGCACTTGCTCCCCCAAGGTAATATTACCGTTGTAAATTACCCGTGTTTTTTGTGGTTTTTGTTTTGTACCTGGTTTGTGTCTCATTTTGTTCACACCCTCATACACTGGCTCACCACTTGTTCTCATTGTTGTGTTATTGTACAGGTACCCTTCCTGGGAATGCTGCTGCCATCTGTATATGTGCTGTTGTCTTATCCAATCCAAATTGATATCCCTGTTTTTCAAACAAATACAAATAATTAGGCCCACTTAGGGCCTCTGGGTGGTCATATAAATTTATTGGATGTAGGAAGTGAAGACATGCTTCCAGAATTTTGGTAAAGGACTCAGTCAAGCTTTCAACTTAGTAAGCAACAAATATAAGGGCAATATAAGCAACAATGACAATATAAACGTAGGTGGGGACAGTGGTCCCTGCTGCTTCCCAGCCTTGACTTAGTGGTGATTCAAGGAAACAAATGTAACCTATTTAAAATAAGTTGTTAATGTTAATGCACTCATCACCAAATCCGCAATGTAACATGCATCCTAGACAGTACTCAATATATGTGGCCAGATTGGAGCTAGAAAGGTAAGAACTACCTCTGGTATGAAATGAAGGTGAGTGCCCGGACAAGGTCCCAAGCTGGCAAGGTTTATACATAATATTGATCAAGACCAATGTATACAGAACAGAGCTCAACCTCTCTGAATTAGTGTTTTATCTTCTAGGAAATGAGTGATTCAATTTAAATTGATTATTAATTTATTCTTTTTTGTACAATTATAAATTAGCACTTTATAAATCTGCATAAAAATACAGACACCACAATTCATATGAGTCAATCCATGCATATGTCCTACTTTATATACATTCCACTTTTCTTAGGTAAACTACCGTATCATATCCAATAACATACATACAAACTCCAATGTCTCAATACATTGTTCACGTAATCCTCTCAAAAAATTAGCAAATCATAAATCTTTTTTGGTTTTAAGGTCGGCACGTGTTTTAAGCGTAGCTCGTTACCTATGCATTTGTGCTAAATGCTGCCCCAGCCGTCATCCGGACAAGGAAAACCATGCCCACCTTAATAGACTTCGGTGTTCAGTGTCTACAAAAACAAATGAAACCCCATTAAAGTTCTGTCTGTACACCACATCATTTTTTTTAAATAAAAGACTTAATCATGTTGTGGCATTTCTAGATAATATGAATTGTAATGCAATGGTGCATACCATGTATTTCTCGCATGCACATTATTCAATTTTCACAGCTAGCCCCGACTTCTACTTGCTGTTGTTTGTTTTCTTCTTGTATCTAAGAATGAGAGATACAGGGGAAGAAGTGAGACAGCCACGGTGGAGAAAACCTTCTGTTAGACACTGGTTGACATCTCGTGGGTGTTGTCTTAACGTGATTTTGAGACTTTCCGGTCTGTTGCGAGATTACGCGATGCAGACTGCTCCTATTCTTGCATAATGTCTCATGGATGCGCCCAACTGAGGGAATCTTTTTAATATGTTCTAGGCGGTTCTCTAAAAGGTGAAGATAGCAGTGTCTATTAGAGATGCCTCTATCTATGATTTACATTCGTGTTAATCTATGGCTCTATCTTCCCACGGACTCACTTACTTCCAGATGTTCATCTTTATCCAGTCTGTCTCCCCAGACGCTAGTGTTGAGGCCTCCACAAATTTCATACTCTACTTTGTACCAGTGGATCAATAATAGTTGTCGAAATATGTGCTTGCAAAATAAAGTGCGGCAGTAGATTAGGGTCTTTTTGTCTGATTCCTACTTGGCATTCCGTCCTGGAAATTCCAAATATTTTATAGTCACCATGCAGGTGTGCACCCCCACAAGATCAAGAGCAGCACATGCACGTTCCCAGGAAGGAAGAAGAAAAACCGCAGGTAAGAGGTGGAATTTCTTTGCAAATAACACAGATTTGCCAGATATCTTGGTAATAAAGACAGTATAAGTGTATCTAATTAAACGTTGTCCAGCTCCTTTATTGATGTAGGGCACGTTTGCTTCTATTGGACTGATTGACTATACCTCAAGGATGCTTAAGATTCCAATCAGTTAATGTCTAAGGAAATTAAATGGCAGCCTCTGTGCCTTCTCCCTTTGGACTTCCATCTTCGCCAGTGTTTTGTGCAAATATATTTAATTCAATAGTAGCCCATCTGAGAGTGCAAGGAACATCTTTCATCATTTATTTGGACGACACATTAGTTCTGTCCTAGGGTTGCAATCAGCTGCTGATGCACCTGTGATTGTCATTAGACTTGCTACACCGAACGGTTTCCATGTTCAATAGGAACACAACTGTGTCAATACAGAGTGAGTTTTTGAATATTTGTGTTTTTTAGATAGACACAGTAAGCCGAGAACCTTAACAGACGAAATTCTGGCTTCCGTAAGTAAGAAGGCCGTGAACGCCCTATGCTTTTAAGAGGGTTGGGAAAGTTCCATTTTTGAATGGCACTTGACATACCTTTCAACATTAAAGAGCTACTTTTGGAGGATATGCATGCCATATTTAAATAGACCGATTAGCTTGGAACTTACCTTAAAAGGACAAGGTGTGGCACTCTACATAATAGCTTCCTTTGGGTAGATACCAGAGGACTTGACGTGAATGGTGCAGACAAAATATTTTCCCACAAAAATGATGCAGGCAATGTTTCCTGGCCCATTTCACTGTAGAGCTTTTCAGAGGATAAAACCTAAGGAGGTATTCCCCACTTTTGCCAAATGTCATTTGTGCGGAATTGTGTTTGCCACATTTTTTTAACCCCAAAAATATAGATGGTAAGTTTGGGTACGGTATTTAGAAAGGAGTGGAAAGGTGTGGTGTGCAAGTGGCCTCCCACTGCTATTTATGGTAAAGAAAGCGATACATTCGGCCAAAAAGAAATTTTGCGAAATTGCCACAGTAAAATAAAATGGGAAGAATGTTCATAGATCCGTTAAGGAAGGGCTGTTGGTACAGAGATCTAATAATTGTGGCACAGGAGGTAAAGAGGGTGATAGATTCGTGGTGGGTGAATGTATTTTTAGAATGGAAAGGCAATTTTAGGACACCCATAAATGTAGCAATAGTCACATGCAAGTCACCTAACGTGAGGAGCACAAATGTGTGTCTCACTCCACTCATTTGCCAAATCTGCGAGCGCATATACAGCTTGGACCAAACACCCATTAAGTGTTTTATTAAAGCTAAAGGAATGCGACCATCTGCTCCCCATCTATTCCTAGGGTTGCTAATACCTGGCAAAGTTTGTAATCCAAACTAGTTATTCTGCATGTACATGCGCACACATTTCAACTGAACAGTTTCACAGGTGGCTTTGAGAAACTCACTGATCCGATAGATGGTTCAAGGGTTTTTATTAACAACATTCTTATCTTTGTCGTGCAGGGTTTGAGTGTGCAGGATAATTAAGCGGTTGTCCTAGCTGGTCCCTCGGTCTCCCGTGGGCTCTCTCTATCCTAACCTCGCCTTCCCTATCTCCTAGGACAGCATGAACACTAAAGATTGGTAACCCCCTACTGTCTAGACTAGCCTCTCTACCAGGGAAAGCCTAAAGGCCAAGGCCTTCTCTCTTACTCCAGGCAGGACTTTCTAAGGGTACCCTATTCCAGTGTTCCCACAGAGATGGTTGTAAAGATTCAAGATAGTATCTGTGTTTCCTCAAACACTCTCCCATTCACTCCTGCCCCTGATCTTACGCCACTTCACTCTCAGTTCCGATATATACTCCTACTTCCTTTCTCGCCTTCCTCCATACTGTTCTCCCAATTTCTACTCGCGCCTCCTGCTCCCTCATACCTTCACCTGCCTTCTCACCCTGTCCCTTCTCTCTCCCATCCCACCTCTCTCCTCCCCAGTCCCTTTGGCCTTCTCGTACTCCTCTCCCTCATCTCTACTACGTCTTTCTTCCATGTGCTGCTCTCTCCTCCCTCCAACCTTCCAATCTACTAGTCTACGAATCTCTTCTGTCTACTGCTCCCTCACCCCTTGCCCTCTACTAGTCACCCCTTTCTGAAACTCCCTCTCCCTAGTCTCTCTTCCCTGCTCTCCGAACCTCTACACTCTCTCTTCCCCTACCTACCTCTTGCACCCCAGACCCCTACCACTTCCTCTCATATATACCCACACAATCACAACTGCACTCGTTCCACTTAGTGCAAGTATCTCACACACATACTTCACACGTACTCTTATCCAACTTCTCCAGACTCTTCAGCATTCTTCTCCACCTTCCATCCTCCTTTTAGTCTCTCGGTTGACCTCCATGCCTCTTAACCTCACCCGCACATCCCACAGGCTTTTTTACCCATGCCTTCTTGCCCTTACCCATTTCTCCACACCTCTCTCCGTTGGTCGCGTGTTCTCCCTGATTCTGGGTCCCACCCTGAGGCTGACTTTTCCCATGGCGCAGGCCACTGCAGTTAGGTGTTACTAAACACCCTTTTATGCCTGCCCCTTTCTGGTTCTTTTGTCGACTGTTAGGTACTCGCTGCACATTACTTCTCCCTTTATTACTTAGAAGTAATATGCTTCGCCTCACCCTTTACCTCGAACTTCCTTGCCTTTGGTGTTCTGTCATGTCTCCAGTTTTGGCTCGCCTCCGGTGTTCCGTCTTGCCTGGCCTTCGATGTTCTTCCCTTTTCTTCCATCCATCATCGCCACCGGTCTTCCGTTTTTGCCTTGTTATCTTCGATAGTACATCCTGTATGCCTGTAATCACGCTGGAGATCCTGCGTTGGCACACTACAGCTTCCACCATTATGGGGAGATGGTTCAACCGGGATGATGGTGGCATTCAGAGCAACATGATCAATGAGAATTAAGGTGGCTTGTTGATTGCTAGTGAGTGGGTATGAGTATGGGAACTCCGATTTAAGAAAAAAATCGAATGGATTGAACAAGCTTTCATATTTGAAATAACACCACCTGTGATTTAATAACATGGGAGAAATACCTCCTGAAGTAAGTGTTTTTAATGAATATGCACACATTGAAGCAACACAGAACATCTCAGTTAGGGTCCCTACTGAATATGTCTGGTCGGTGTTGCTTTAAGTCTGCAGTGAGTACCGCTCCCATCCTTGACCAGCATTGTGTTGTTGTCAGTCTGCATGAATGTCTTCAATGTTCTCCGGCAGCCTGCTCAGTTTACTTGGTCTGGCAATGGATTCTTGTCAGGGTAGTTCTTTAAGGACACAAAAAGAATTGTGGCTAGAATTACGGCTGCATGTAGCATGTCATTGGATAATCAAATGTGTTCCGGTTATTACAACCAAGGCACATTCACTGGGGCCTTCCCAATTCCCTCAACCCACCTCTGGGGGCATAAATGGTTCTGTCATACGCCCTGGTAGGCCTCCTACCCAGGCTGGGGGAGGGTTCCCTGTCCCTCACTCCCTCCTGATAGGGTAAGGTTCTTAAACCTGTCATACCAGGTATAAGGTTCCTGCAGTTCATTTCATGAAGCGAAACAAAATGCATAATAATGATTAGTCTGTGCCCTCTCGCTTCTTAGGCTATGCTGCTTTCCCTTTTTGTGATGCTATTGACACCCCATAGCACTTTCATTCCACTTAAGGCAGTACCCTGTACAGCATTTTTATTTGCTGCTTTGGCACCTGGTGAAGGGGAATCTTATCTTGATATCCCGTGTTTATTTTCATATTATCTTCTATAATATTCTAATACTGATCTCCAAAAATCGACCCCATCTCCTACTTATTGATCATCCTTCTGATCTGGGTCGGCAAAATAATAATCACTTGTACTTTACTCCTCTTTAATAGCACCCGTGGAATCAGCCAATCGGACGGTAAGAATAGCAGGATGAAACCTATAGTCTCAGCCCGTGTTCCAAGCCGCCTCGCGGGTCATTTCCCCGGCTGGCATGTCCTCCGTGCCCCCAACCCTCTGTCCCTCTTCTTCCTTTTTTTTTTATTTTTATTTTTTTACCACTTCAAACCCAACTACAGTTCCCTGTTTGTAGTGGCGGCACAGGCGGCGCCGCAGCTTCCCTGCTTCTCCGGCCGATATGGAGAGGGAAGAGGGGCTCCGTATGGAGCTTCGCCTTCCCTTTCCATGGCGCCCATCTTAGCACTGAATTTTCAGTCATTGAATGGGACGTGCGAGGCGTCCCATTCAATGGCAGAAAATACATTTTTCTTAGCATCCTGGGTTACCGCTTTGGTAGCCCGGGGAGCTAATGGCCTGAAGCCCTCGTTAAGGGCCCTTGCTTTGCTCGCCCCATTAACCTGGGCAACTGGGCCGTTACGCGCCACCCCTGCCCCCCCCCTTCCAGCCCTTGGACCGGACAGCCCTGGGAACAGAGGCTTCACGACACATTCATCGTCGGCGTGCAGGACCTTCTGCTGACTCTGTCTTACTTCCTTTTTCCACATACTTTTTGTCCCTTTCCTGTCAGGCGATTGATCATCTGACTGATTGATCCAACAAAGTTTCATTTTTAGATGACCTTCCATCACTGACTGATATACGTTTTCTTGAACTCCTTTCTGGGGCAATCACAACTAACCCATTTCCCTGCAGAGCATCTTGTTTGAGGCATATTTCTTCTTAAGTTTATTTACCACATGTCACAGCGAATGTAGATCGGGGGTTGTTTGTTTGTTTATTATTTGTAATGCGCCAAAATACCCTGGGGTAACAGGGCGCAGCAGTTACATGGATTTGCAAAACTTAGTTACATCAACGATAATATATGCATACACATGAGCACAAGAAAATGGCAGGAATATATACAAGTTAACACAGGTGAATACATCATGCACAAACGGACAGGGATATGCAAGACATAGGGGCTCTGAGTGTTAGATAGCTTGCGTCTTCAGCCAAGAGATAGTCTTGGAACGGAAGTTTTGGTAAGGTAAATCCATTCTGAGAGTTGGTGGTAGGGAGTTCCACAATTTGGCCGCTTTCACTGGGAAGCTGTTGCCTCCTATGGTGGAACGTTTGTAGTTGGGGACAGAGAGTCAGTTTCTATATACTGATCTTGTGGGTCTCAGAGACGTCTGTCTGTGAAATCTGTCGATGAGGTAAATAGGAGCAGCATTATTGAGGGACTTGTGGGTGAGTGATGCAGTTTTAAGGAGAATTTTATCCTTGATGGATATCCAATTGTTCTGTTGGCTGTATGTTGTGATATGGTCCCTTCTAGAGATGCCTAGCGCCGCTCTAAGAGCGTTATTCTGGAGAATTTGTAATTTACCAGTGGTAGCTTTTGAGGACCCAAGATAAAGAGCGTTGCAGTAGTCCAGACGGGACAATATAAGGGCTCTGGCAAGGGTCAAACAGCTGGAGTCAGATAGAAAGGATTTGGCTGCACGGATCAATTTGCACATGTAGGCCGTGGAGGAGGCTAATGAATTCACCTGTCTATTGTAGGAGAAGTTGGAATCTAAGTAGAAGCCCAGAGTTTTAAATTCGTGTCCTACCCTGATAGTGTTGCCATCGATCACGAACGATGAATAGGCAGGGCTTAGTTTCTTTAGGCTAGCCGTAGTGCCCAGGGTGATGAGTTTGGTTTTATCATCATTCCGGCATAGTCCATGTGTGGCCATCCATGCCTGGATGATGATGTACACCCTATTCACCAAGGCCAAATCCTTCCCATAATCTCCAGAAAGAGGAAGGAGGATCTGGGTATCATCTGCATAGTTAGTGTAGGTGATACCAAGATGATCCAAATCATCGAAAAGGGGCTTGGTAAATATATTGTACAGTGTGGGGGAGACACAGGATCCCTGAGGTATGCCACAAGTGATGGGAATGGGGTCTGCTGCATCTGTGGGCGAAAAAACCCTCATGGGTCTGCCGTTAAGGAATGATCTAATCCATGTGATGGCCTCGGCGGAGAAGTGAGCTGATGTGTGTAAGTGGGTGCAGAGGACAGAGTGGTCGACCAGGTCAAATGCTGCAGAGGGGTCGAGGAGGAGGAGTAGGGCAGCTTGGCCATTATCTCTGAGCATGTCGATCTGTGTTTTAAGGTCAATAAGAGCCGTCTCAGTCCCATGTTGGGGACGGAAGCCTGATTTTCAGGCTCCTAGCAGGTGCTGTTCTTCCAGGTGCTTCTGTATTTGTACATAGGCGACCTTGTCCAGGATTTTTAGCAGAAATGGTACAGTCGTTATGGGTCTATAGTTTGTGGGGGTGGCTGGGTCGAGTGTGTTTTTTGGAGAGGCAGTACCCAGGATTGTTTTAGATTGGTTGGGATAAATCCGGTAGACAAGGAGGCGTTGATTAGCTTTGTGATGAAAGGGGATAGGTCGCGGACAGCATCTTTGCTAAGCTGTGCCGGGCACAAGTCTCCCTGGTAGTTAGAGGGTTTCAAAGACAGGATGCTTTTTTCAACTTCAAGTACGGTCACTTTAGTGAAGTTGAAAAGGGTGGTTTCTCTTGAAGTCTGCTTTCCAGGTGGTTTGGCCTAGTAGAGGTTATTCAAGGATGCTTTTTTACAGGAGATTTTGTTTTGTAGAGTAGCAATTTTATTGGCTAGAGCATTTTGGATTTCTGAACACCAATTCTTATCTTTAATGCATGTATCTGGTGGTGCTATGGGGGTTCTTACTTCTTTAAGGATAGAGAATAATTCCTTCTTATTTGATTTGGCTTGGGAGATACGAGTGTCGAAGGAGGTACGTTTAGCTAGGAAGATTTCTTTTTTGTACAAGGCCGCTAGTTTAGTGAGTTTGATTTTATTGGCTGCTGAAGGGACTTTTTTCCAAGTAGCCTCGCAGTTTCTTTTTTGTTGTCTTAAGTTTTTAAGGAATGGTGTATACCATTTATTCAGATACATTTTGGGCTTACTTGGTCTGAGTTTAAGAGGGGCGATTAAGTCCAGTAAGGTGGACATAATTTTGTTGTATTCCTCGACCAAAGTCTCAGGGTCCAAGTTGTCAGGGAGTGTGTTGAGTGTGGGGAGTAAGTTCGGGATGAGTCGCTCCACAGTGATACTCTTTTTATTTCTCGTGAGTGTGGATGGAGCCCTACTGGTCGGCATAGGTGGTCTAGTGGTGGAGAGCGAGAACAATACCAGGTGGTGGTCAGTCCAAGCAAGATAGGAGATGTGGGTAATGTTAGCTAGACAGTTATAGTCCGCCACCCAGTCGAGTATTCTACCTTTGGTGTGGGTAGGTTTCATGCTTCTTTGGGTGAATCCTAGCTCGGCAAGTTTATTAAGCGTGGTAATGGCAGGTTGGGTTTAGGTATTTAGTAAGGTGGGGGGATGTGGAGGGGTTGCAGAGGGTCTGCCCCTGCATTTTCTTGCGGTGAAATGTGGTAAGGAAAAATTGAACAATTGGGCCTCAAGCAAATTGCTTCGAGGAAAAATCCTAGAGTTTCCATATGCTGTGCTCTAAATTGGCTCATGGCATTGTCTTCATCTACCCCAGGCTTGGGCATCTGGTCGTCCCACATTTCTTCTATACCTTCCTTATTGGAAGCCATTTGTCCCAGAAATAAATGTCCTCAATTATTTACTCATCCCCGAACTAATGAACTGTCTAGCAGTCACTTTGAGTGTAAAAAGCATGCAACTGTTTTCCTCATGCAGAAACAAAGTTTTGTAAAACACTACACATACTTAGAGAAGCCAAACTAAATCCTCTGTGGTGATGTACTCCAATCTCTGTGGGAATGTAGGTCCATGTTTTGTATTGGTTTGAATGTGATCTTTTCCATAGATCAAAAAGGCCCAACCTCTAAAGTCTCATGCGATGCACCTGCTCCTGATGTTGCCTTCAATGGTCAATGTGTGAGTTCAGATGGATCTGTGGACTGAAGTACTCGTACTAAGATGGCACCCACAATCTGCTGACATTGCAAGATCTGCAGAGAATTTCAACATGTGTTGGGCCCACTTGCCCCAAAAAACTGACAGGGGTGTGTGATGCTGGAAATGCATCAGAGGGACAGGGCCTCCGTATCCTTGTCCTTTACTGCTTTTTATCATGTGTTCTGTCGTATTTTCCGCGCAGGAGTTCATGTGGGACTCCTGGCGGTGCAGCTCTCTCTCTTTTGGTTTGGTGAACGGACCCGTGGGATTCCCTTATGGCACCCATGGATGGGGGTACAACCCTGTGCCCCTAATGTATGTTTTTGGGCACCTGTGGGTGGCCCACAGAGCAGGGTATGGGCTGGTGGCAGCTCCATGCTGAAATCGACAGGTGCGCGGAGTATCCTCCATTTTGGGATACCCCGGCCCTGCCATTCGGATCAGTTGATTCCTGATGGAAAACAAGATGGCCCCTGTGGTCTCTTGCTTTCTATTACCCATTACCTTGTTTTCCCAAGGTCCTGGGAAGCCCTGACTCTGTCCCTTCCCCCTGACTGGCTGTTGGATGGAAGTGCAATATATGGTGTTGTTGTGAAGGCCCGGCCAGACTAGCTGGAGCCTTCCCAGTGATGTATGTTGTGGGTACCTCCTGTGGGTGGGACCCGGGTGAATAGAGTGTGTGACGAATATGCATTCTGTGTTGTGTGTGTCTAGTATCTGGTGGTTGACACAATGACTGAGACAAGCCTGCCCGAAACCGGTATGAATGCAGTTTGGAGTGTTGAATGGCTTGGTACTTGTCCCAATACACATAACTTGTTGTGAGTGTCTGGAGAGAAGTGAATGGCCTGAATACCTCGTGTGCCTGATTGGCTGCCTGCCTGCATGAATGCCCGTAGTCGTGATTGGATGCTTGAGTGTGACCCAGCGGAATGAATGGGAGATCAACAGTATATCTGGGGACCTCTCACTGCTAGGAATCGTGTTCAGAATCTGAAGTCCAATACGACGAGTAACTGGAGTAACTGACGCTTGACCTTGAAGCCCTGCTGGACGAGAAGAATTGCTGTTGCTCTCCTTCACAATCTGAAAGCTGTTGGGCATCCAAGGACTGACCCAGAGAGGACCTGGTAAGGCGCCCTCTTCCCGAGCTACGAGGAACCATCGTGCACAGCTGTTCTTTGCCAACGGTCCCTGGTAGACAGACCTTGACAGGCTGCCGACCCGATACGGGGACTGCTGCGGAACTCCAAGGAGAAGCACTCGGACTGTTGTCTGCCACGGTCGACGACGACTGTCGCCGACCGGAGCCGCCGTGCTCCTGTTTGCCTAAGAACTTCAATTGATCATTGAACGCTCTCGTCTGCATTGTCATCCGCTTGTCTCCTGCTGGAGAAGGCCCGACCGTCGACGCGCCGAGGAGCATCCACCGGTGGGTTTCCCGCCACCTAAGGACCACAGAGACGCTGACGGCTCGACGCCCTTGCTGGGCCACAGTTTTTCATCATCTCTTTGCGGTCCAGAACTATCGTCACCGAGGTGCCCCGCACACCTCTTCCTTGCAGGACGCCAACGCTCTGTCGTCGACGAGCACCGCTAGGAACGAAGCTGCCACTTCCCTGTCGTAGTTCCACCTGTTCACCGTCGGACGTTCGACGACCCATGACTCCTGCCTTAAAGGGAGGGCACTCAAGAAGGGCCGTTGATTCCCCGACACCGAATGCCAAGTTCCCCGACACCTCTCGATGATCCGTGGCTCCCGCCTGAAAGGGAGGCACTCAAGAAGGATCGGAGAACTCTACTCCACCAGGTACATTGGGGGTAAAACCTTAATAGGAAGAAGTGAGACTATTGAACCTATGGACTGGGCTTGTGCGATACATCTTATTTTACAGGTTGCCCAGGTTGGGGGGGGCGGGGATCTCCACACAGAACTGTGCCTAAGGATAGGGGTCAGAATTCTGCCTATTGTTTCAACCATGTTGCATTCCTTCCTATCTCTATTGCTGGTTTACTCGTTATTGATCTGTGTGACATTTAAACCGTACAGTTGATGGACTTTAATGAGATTCGATAACATTGGTTGTACCACTTTAGAATTGTATATATTTATCATTATTGACTTCCGAGTACAAAGTGTGTTATTGTGATCGTGTACATACCTTTGAATTTTAATTATATAAAGACTGTGTTTTCAGTAATACAGTGTGTGGACATTCCTTTGTGGTGGTTGGGGACTACACTGTACTTAAGAACCAGCCTGCATCACCTCCTTAGAAGCTAGGCCTTGATTGCTCGACCACGTACCAATAATGGAGAATCTTGGCTGGGGTCCTCTGCGCCTCTCCTCTACCATATAGAGAGCGGAAGTACAGACACCCCCTACCAGTCTTTACAGGGTGCATAAGCTGAATGCCGCACAGCTGTTTGAGTAACTACCTCTAAAACGAGGAAGAAGCTAGCTGCATTCTGGAACCGTAAAAAAGAACATTTATTTAATAGAAACCATTTCATATACACAAAGATGATTCATAGAATGAACCCAAACTTCTTGAGTCCCACGAAAATCTCAATGTAAGGGAAATACATCACCAACGATGGACAATACATTTGTGTAGTATCACTTCTCTTGCAGTGTGTGGCATAGGACCAGTAGGACACTCCAAGTCATAGTTATCGGGTTCAATCAATTTTTATTAATTTTGTGGCAATGGTTGGGAACAACTCTAATAGGTATTAGAGGAATCGCTTTAGAAATAATTAAGGTTATTATAAAAGTGTCTGGTTTGGTGTCTCAATTACCTAAGTATGGGAATGCTGGCCTTCTCCAGGATTTCCTAATTTAACAATCCCATTCCACGGTGGCTGTGCTCTACTCTTTAATAGCTTCTTCTGGATCGGTCTAACTGCTATAGGTGCTGCAGGCATCACACTAGAAATGTATAAGGGGTGCAGGTAAAGGTTGTAAGGTCGGGACAACTTGATGTGTCTCAAGGTTATAACTAGGGGAATATGAATATTCCCAGCATTCTCCAGTCTAGTATTCCATCTACTATGCAGTCTCAGGAATATAGCACCTAGCACAATTCTTGCTTCCAACTCATTCTCACAGTTATAGTGCCCAGCTTGCTCCTTGGCAAACACAATCCTAGGGAGAGTGCTGTGATGGAACTCCTACCAGTATGTACTTCTTTCCCATTTTTTTATGGTTACTGTCAGTATTCCTATCCCCTAGCAGGGGTCACCCTCATCGGCCGACATCACTACCTTTTGAACACATTCCTACCAGCAAGTATTCCCCCCCCCCTTACTTCAGAGTTTCTTCCAGGCTGTGATATTATCATGCTTCAGCAACAGGTCACCCTTTTGGGCTTGTGTAGTCTCGAATACTTGAGATGGGCAGATATTCTCAACATCTGGTGAGGTCTCTGTGCTGGGCCACGGGAAACGCCTCCTCTTGATATGTTTCCAGATCTTATTCGTGTTGACATCACAAAGACACATAAAATCATAGACCTCAACAGACCAGGCACCCATCTGTTAAGAGGAGCTTCCAGATCAAAGGGTGCCCACATAGAGAAAACCATCCCTCCCTGTACTACTCACAGAGAGCTGTATCTATAGACAACAAAGGCACACTTAATAGACCAATCGAAGATGGATAAATGAGAACCACTTGCATACATGGTCTGCATAGATACACCACCTTGAACCGCAAAACACAAACACCAGTTGGCCCTCTGTTTACACAGGATAGGCGGATGCTGCAGGCCCTATTAATAATGGTACTGAAAGGTGGCCTCTCGAATACCAGACAAAAAAGAAAGTGGGAGCTCAAGTACTTGTAGATTCTAAACCTGCAAAATGCTTGTCTGAACATTGATACATAGATACATAATTTATGATGCACTATGGCCTACTTTTAACCTATGAAGTTCAAGGCAACCATATTGACCGTGCCAGAAAACAACCTTCCATTACCACCTGTCACATAAAGCTGTTGGACACAATGTTTCAGAATCCCAAATGTGTTAGGACATAGGAGCATTTATGGCGACTTTGGATATCTGAGCCCAAGTGATTGGTACCCATTATCAACTAACAGGCCCTGGAGCCTCAGCCAACAGTGAAAAGGTCACCATTCTGACAGTTGTAACACATTTTTGTATTTGCTACGTTCTTTGCAAGTCCTTATAGCACTGACAAACCTGAGGCACAACTAGGATGCATTTTGGCATGGCACCTTGGAAGCTTAGGGAAGATTTCTGTATTGGTCCCACCATATGCACACAAGTTGGCCCAAGTAACTCTAGTTGCCCTACTGTATGACCCTAGCACAACATGTAGGCTGCAAAACATCCACTAGCTTCTGATGATGTTTTAGTCTCAACACCATGGTTCAGGGTGCTATTCGTAGTCCTGTTGTGTATTGTTATGTGTTTTGGCATTTGTATAGCACCTTTTACCATTGTTATGATTCCAAGGCGCTGTGGGTTGAGCACCCTCAGGGACCGCAGTCCAGGTCAGTAGAAAGATTAGTGTAGTACAACGTGCATGGGTACACTCGGTATGTGTGCAGCCAGTGTGCAATAGGTGGTGTTTAGCTGCATACTAGCGCTAGCTGTGGTGCGGTGGCTGTGTAAGGGCAGTAGAAAGTGTGCAGTGAGACCAATGGACTATGGTATATGCATTCCGGCAGTGCTGGTGCTGGAGGGTGACGTGTGTGCAGCTAGGCTGAATTATTTGAGGGGTGTAGCTGCGTTCTAATTGTTTGTTGGTGCAGAGGCAAGAGTTAGCATAGTGGTCAGTCTGCGTGTCTTTGTGTTTTGCAGGGGCACCTTGATTCTGTTCAGCTTTAGGTGCCTGTCAAGGGTGTGGAATCTTCCTGTATCTTGATGGGTCAAATAGTTTTGTTGGTGAAGACTGACGGGTGGCGACACAGAGATCAGTCCCAAAATGTAAGTTCTTACTGCATAGCTGCTAACACTACTCTCGGTGGGCAGTTTATCAAGTTCATAAGTGCTGAATTGGTGCATGGGTTTCTAGTTCTGCTAGATTAATTGCTAGAGGATAGTTCCGTTATAAACATTCAATGGTAGGAGTGATTAGCATCTTAACTGTTGGATGGCCCCCCCGATATCTAGTTCTGCTCAGGGATTTCCATGTGCAGAGCGTTAACGGGCATTCACCTTCTAGGGCTGAGTGCCTGGTGCATATTTGCGTGGCCTGGATCAGCTCAAGAGTGTTGGTGCTTGGGTTACGGGTCTAGTACAATCACCTCTGATTAATGGCGATACATCTTACATCTGCGAATAAAGTGATGAATACATTCTGGCTGGTTCAGAAATTCTGTCAGGGTGCCACTATGATTTGGGATTCACATCTGGGCAGAGGCCCTAGGTAGTGGAGTTGGAGATCGTCAGGCCTGATGGTCTATGGTATGGTCCGTGGTCATCGGGGTACCAAACCAGATGTTGGTCTGGGTGGTAGGTCAGGTGGTTAGGCAAAGAGCCAGGTTTTAAGTGCCTTCCGGAACGCAATGTAGTCTTCGCTGTGTCTAAAGCAAGGAGTCCGTGAATTCCAGAAAGTTGGCGCCAGGGTTAAGTAGGCTGACCCTCCGATACTGGTTTAATTGGAGATGGGGACCACTAGGAGGCGGGCCGGGCTTGACCTAACCGTGTGTGTCGGGAGATAGGGTGTGATCTTGTCTTATAGGAAATTGTGGCCTGCTTTGTGCACTGCTCGGTGGGTAGTACAAAGGAATTTGACAGTGGGCCTGCATCCTTTTGGGAGCCAGCGTAGGGTGTGGAGTGCCGGTGAGATGTGGTTCCTTTATCTCAAAGCGAGAAGTAGTCTGGCGGCCGAGTTCTGTACTCTTTGGATTTTGTTTAACTGATGGCCCGGTAGAGGGAGTTTGCATAGTCCATTCTGGACATGACAATGGACATAACTGCAGCCAGTCTTTTTGGGTAGGTAAGGTAAGGGAAGATATGCTTCAGAAGCCTTAGGTGAAAATGGCAGGCAGTGGATGATTTCTTGATGTGGTGACATAGTTGGGTCCAAGTCCATTGTGCAACCAAGGTTTTTTTTTACAGTAGTGGTGGTCATGGGGGGAGGCAGAGCGAGTGTGGCCAGGGAGTCTGACCCGGGAATGGGCACGATTTTCCGCATACCATGGTCTCTGTTTTACCTGGGTTCAGAAGGAGGTGATTAGTCGTCCTCTTCGAGAGACATGCTGCTAGGTCAAAGCTGGGGTCTGAGCTCAATTTGTTAATTCTCAGGCTGATTTGTGTGTCGTCCGTATAGTTGTAGCAAGTGGGGTTGTGTGAGTGGATGATCTTGGGTGGGGGGGTCAGATAAAGTTTGAAGAGGAGGGGGAGAGGCAGGTGCTTTGGGGTACTCCAGTGTTTATTGGGGATACAGCAGAGAGGAAAGGTGGGAGGAGGGTGATTTGCTGTCTATTAGAGAGGAATGAGGCGATCTAGGTAACAACTGAATCACATATTCCTATTGAGTGGAGTCTGTCAAGGAGGATTGTGTGGTTGATGGTGTCAAGCGCTGCAGAGCGGTTAAGAAAAATTGGAGCTGGAATCCTTCTGAGTCTGCTGTCACTTTGAGGTCATCCCAGATGGAGATTAGCATGGTTTTTGTTCCGTGGTGTGGACAAAAGCCTGATTATGTAGGGTCTAGGAGGTTGTTAGATTCCACAAAGGCATTGAGCTTTGAGTAAGCGGTGCGGTCGAGTTTTGCCAGGAATCTGGTATTGTGGGTTGTCCTGTAGTTGATTGGTAGTTGAGGGATGCTTTTCTAAGCAGAGGTTTTCCATGTGCAGTGGATCTCACCAGTTCTCCTGCATGGGTGGAGGTGAAGATTTCTTTGAGGAGCGATGCGGTACAAGGATCAAGCAGTGAACCAGAGGGTTGGCTGGCTGATGGTAGTTTCGCAAACTCCTTGCTCGAGATGGGGATGAAGGAGCTGAAAAAAGGGTTCTCGGGGGTGAGGGTGGATGGGTCAGGTAGAGCAGGTGTTCAGACAGGAAATTGCAAAGCGTTTGTGAGCAGTGTGAGAAACCAGAAGGTGTCTCACCCAGTAGTCCCTGGGGTCTGTCATTCAGGTGACCAGGACACGGCCATCGTTTTTGTATCCAGTACCTGGGGGTGGACCAGTGCAGGAGGATCACCTGGGTGAGGGTTCTTCAGGGTGTGGGAGTGGGACACCGGATGGTGAGACGCGGTATCCCCTTCCCTACAATACCTTTTACCCCCTTCTCTTTTTTTACAACACAACCACTTTCTCACAGACAGCCCGCAATGAAGGAAAACTGATTAGCATCCGAGCCCTATACCTGACGTGTCCCAATACAATCGTCAAGGGTGGTCAGGCAATTACCGACCATCACACACACCTGACTTCCATTACACTTCCCCACACAGATAAAAGGCGGAGCGCGAGATGAGCGAGGCAAAGCACATGAGGAAACGGCAGCTCCAAGATGGCAGTATAATGAGAGGAAAAAGACGGCGAAACAGATGAAGGTTGCAAGGAGGGAAGTTCCCTTGACCTTTTCGATATGGAACCGTTACTTTCACAAAACCTCGAGAACAGAAGGCTTAAGACCAGGAAACCAGGCTGAAGAATCTTGCATTGTGTGTCGGAGGTACCCAGGGCCCCTTCCTCATCAGTAATCAAGTCGGGAGAATCTCCAGCCACCATGCTACTGTCCTTGGCTCTAAGACCAAAGCCACTTCAGTGAAAGCAACACAGCCGGTGAGTTGGGGATACCGATACAAGACCTGTCTGTGTTGAAGCCAAGGTTGCAAGCACAACATTGTATGACAAGCGCCGGAGAAAACATTGTTAAAATGCGTGTGATGGAGTACTGAATGAAGTTAAACTACTGATGAGTGATTGAAATTTAAAGTAAGCTAAAATACCTTTGACAGAGTGGTCCGGCACCGTGTGGGTGCTCAATCGAAGGTCTCTGTAAGGTACCCAGCTGAGAAGTGATAAAAGTAGATGAAGTTGGTCCGAGCCCGACGGAGGGAGCTCAATTGAAAGCGAACAAATAAATGTGAATCAAAGTGGTCCTGTGACGGGGGTAGTCCAATCCTGCGCACAGTCGAAAGTCCTTGATTTCAATAAAGTAGAGAAAGCTTGGAAAAGCACATGGGTTTGGTCCGAGCCTGACAGAGGGAGATCAATTGAAAATGTCTTGTCAAAGTGGTTCTAAGCCTTGCAGAGGGGGTGCCCTAGCGGAGGAAATCACCCAGGAAGTTGTACATGAGAATCCTGAGGCGAAAGGAACTTTTGAATGTTTGTTTGTCAGGCCCTCTGAAGTAAAAGACTTTGACTTAGAAGACCCTGAGACTGACATTAGAGCTTCACCCTCATGCTAGAAAAGCCAGAGACTTGTGCTAAGCTCGAGTGTGCTGCCTTGTCCCGTGCTGAAAACACGAGGAAGGGAGACCAATGGCTTGAATATCCTGACACACCATGTCTTGAGCACTTTTCTTTTGCATAACATTGTTTTCCACAATATTTGTTATTAAAAGTAAGGATTGGCAATAGGTTTATTAGTATAGACCCTTTTATTTTGACAAGACACCACTAGACTGCTTTATTATTGTTTGATGTTCATAGCTTGCTCCCATCTTTAGATATAGGATTAGATGGGCGTTTTCCAAACTCAGTTGAAGTTTAATAAACACACTTCAACTGTGATCACTTGTGTCTGTCTTACTATTTGATACCATGCCTTCCTTACAGGAGGCAGTCAGGGCTGCGGTGCAGGGCGGGTTCAAGAATTCGGTGATGATCCTGTGGAGCTCACCGCTGCTGCTCTGGCAGATCAGGATCCTTTTATTGTAGTAGGGTTTTTTGGCCTTTCGGATCTCTGATTTGTAGTTTCTGTGGTGGTGGGCGAGTACTGATTTGCTTCGTGGTATTCTGGAACCTCGCCATTTGTGCTCAAGGGAGCGGTTTTATGTTCTTTAGGAGGGGGGGTGAACCATTCGGACGTGGGTCCTTTGTGGGAGGGAGCAGACTTGGAAGGGGTTAGGGGGATAAGGGAGTTGTTTAGCCAGGAGTCAGAGTTCTAGGGCTGCTGGTCTATTTGTGGTTGGGAGTGACAGGAGGGTGCTTAGTAGTGCCTCTGATAGGTCCGGTAGTACCTTCACCTTATTCCAACACTTGATCTGAGATGTAGGATGGCTTGTGGGGGCCAGAGCTGTGAGGATGTAGAAAGATATGGCAGAGTGGTCTGTCCAGATAAGTGGCTGGGGGTTGGATGTGGAAATTAGGTTGGAGGAGCTGAAAATGACATTGAGGATGTGGCCAGCAGTGTGTGTTGTTCCTCTTATATGCTGGGTGAGGTTGAGTGCCTCCAGGCTGTCGACTAGTGGTATAGTCATGGAGTTGTTGGGGAGGTCGAACCAGATGTTAAAGTCTCCCAATAAGGTGAGTGCTGGGTGGGTAACTAGAATGGCTGCCAGAGACTCGCATAGGCTGTTGGCGAAGTGTCTGTCATAGCCCGGGGGCCTTTAGACCAGTAGGAAGCTGTGTGGGAGAGTAGGCTGGAGAGAGAGTTTGACTAGGAGGGATTTGCATTTAGCTGTGCTGGGTTGTGTTTCAGTGGAGGTGAGGGAGATGTGAGGTTTGTGCAGGATGGCTACACTGCCTCCTCTGGAAGGTCTGTTGTGGGCGATGAGTGAGTAGACTGGTGGGAATGCTTTGTGAGCGATAGGCCTGAGGTCGGCCGAGAACCAGGTTTCGATGATGAATATAAGACCAGGGTTGTTGGAGGTTAGATCAAAGATGCTGTGTTTGTTCTTGGCTACGGAGCAGGCATTGAAGAGGAGGCAGGTGACTTTGTCAGAGCTAGAGGCAGCAGTGTTTACCAGGGTGACTGGGGTGGGTCGGGTTGACATTGGGCCGTGTCGACGGAGGGGGCTGGGGGTGTTGGTGGTGAGGAGACAGTCAGTGTGGATGGTCAGTGCGATATGATGGATGGATGTGGTCGGGTGCAGGGGGTACTCTAGTGGATGCATTAAGGCTGAGCGTTACTAAGGACTGGGAAGAGAGGGGGTGGGGCTGCAGGTCTTCGACTTAGTGGTAGCGTAGGATGTGCAGTTCAGGTGTTGGCGATGGGGATTGAGGCGATGTGATGAGGGGAGGTGACTAGTGCAGGGGCGTTGTTACACGAGGGTACATGGGGCTGCGAAAGGGGGGTAAAATGGGGGTTGAAAGAGGGACAAATGGGGGAGACTACATGGATGGGTGTGGTAGAGGAGAGGTGGTAGTGAGGGTAGGAGAGGTGAGGTGGATCGAGAGGTGTAGGGTGAGTGAAGCTTGCAGAGTAGAGGGTGAGGGTCATCTACCTCTGAGATTTGTGTGTTTGGGTGCTGAGGGAGTGTGCGAGAGGGTGAGGGTCTGCAGGAGAGTGGGTAGAGGGTATGGTTCAGGAAAGGGCAAGATGTACCACGCTCAGTGAGGGGAAGGGGCTTTCTGGGGTAGGCTTTTTTTGGGGTGGTCGTGTGGTTGGTGATGGTGGAGGTGGTGGTGGTGGTTGGTTGATGGGCAGAGCTTGCCGGGGGAGGTGTGGTCGGGGTGAGGGCCAAATCTACCTGGACTCCTCGGATGGTTCGATGGTTTTTGCGACAGGTGGTTGGAGGGGGTGGGTGGGGGGGTGTTTGTGTGTTGTGTTGTGCTGTGCTGTGCTGGCGGGCCGTGTTTTTATGGAGCGCCAGAGTGCCCCCCTGGACTGAGAGTTCGAGAGTCGGCGCTGCAAGTATGTTAGAGGCTGTGGAATCTCAGTGAGGGAGGGTTTCAGGTTGGAGGAGAGGCAGTGGTTGGTAGGGGGTATGCAGTGGGCGACTCTACATGGGCCAGGGAGGTCCTCTGGTCAGTGTGTTGGAGGTGAGTGGTGGTGGCGAAGGGTTGGTTGGTCGGTGGGTGGGATTGGAAGAGGTAGTAAGGTTGTGTGTGAATTGTCTTCAGGACTAAGGATGGGGAATGTAAGTTGAGTGGGTAGTGTGTGGTGACGGGGTGTGTGTATTTGAGGGGTTCTGGGTGTGTGAGGTACTTGGTTTGGGAAAGAGGGTGCATGGGTGAGGGACGAAATGTGGAGGGAGGTGTTTTGGAGGTTCTGAGATCCATGTGTAAGTGAGTGGGTGTGTGTGGTGGTAGGTGGTGTGTGCATGTTTCTGGGTGAGTGGTGTGATGGGTTTGAGAATGAATGAATGGATGAGTGAGTGAGCGAGGGTGGGTGGTGTCTGGCTGATGTGGTGCATTCTGGAGTCTCTGAGAGACGCTCTTGTAAGTGGGAGTGGGGTTGTACAGTGGGTGGCAGTGTGTGCGTGAGTCAGTCTGGGGCAGTGTGGCAGTGATATGATGTAGGGCACGGGGTAGAGGGGGGCGATCCGGGAAGCCTGTGCTTCTGTCCTGGGATTATGCTGTTCGCCATGGTTGTGTAAGGGTCGGAGACACTGAGGTGGCTGTGAATGAGATGCCACTCTAGATGAGGGGGCAGGACCTGGGAGGGTCAGATTAGTGCTTGAAGACGTCTAGAGTTGAGGCGAACAAGGGCTAGTGCGTCTGGAATGGAATGGAAGGGTTTTAAGTGGGGGGCACAGTTGCAAAAGCAGTGATTTCTAGATTATGGACACTGGATAGAGGGAGAAGGGCCTAAAATGGGTGCACACAAGTAAAAACAGTAAACCCTAGGTTAGGGATCCATGAATTTAAGATGAGGGCACAGCAGTAATGCAGGGACCTCTGGAATCGGGCTACCTGGACCTAAAATGGGGCGCCGGGGGCACGGTTGATGCAGTAACCCTTAGATTGGGATGTCTGACCTGAAATGAATGTACAATGGCAAAATGATCAGCGCTCGGACCCAGGACACCTGGATAGAGGGAGAGAGCTGCAGGAAGGGTGCATGAACTTGGGATAGACTTGGGATAGCTGGACCAGAATGGATGAACAGCCGTGAATGGAGTGACGTTTTATATTTGGGACACCTAGATAGAGGGAGAAGGCCTAAAAAAAAGTGCACAAAAGTAAAATGCAGTAACCCCTGGAATTGAGCTACCCGGACGTAAAACGGGAGCCCAACAGTGAACGCACTAACGGCTACAAATTGTGGATTATCAAGACCATCTGCCGAAATGCGAGAAATGGCTGTCTAACACAATATGACAGGCAGTGAGGTATGGCTGACGAACACAATCGATCGAGATGTGGGGTATGGCTAACTGCTGCCAGTTATTCTGATGTGACTGCCAGAAAGATGCTAAAACGCATTGTAGTTGGAAAGAAATGGAGGCTGTGCAGAGACGGTGTGAAAAAGCAGATCCATTTTCTTTCTCGAACAGAATCACTGTTTTTTCATACTGGGTTCCAGTTATTAGACCCATCATGCTTAAATGTAAAACACAAAAATTACATGCAAAATATTGGGTAAGTAAAATGGCCTTGCTTGAAATGTAATACTATCACTGGCCTTGGGAACTGCTTCCCAATGTTTGAGTATGTGTAGTTTCTTGCACATTTCTTCCTGCGACCAGTGGAGTTTAAAGTGGAGAATCTCGTGCTTTTGTTTTCTTTCTGTATTAAAGATTTCACCAGTTCTGTGTGTGCTTTTCATTGTTGCTCCTTTATCCTGTGTCCACTTACTGGTGAATAAATATCCAGTGACTTCGAAAGCTAATGCATCTACCATCTCAGAAAAATATGTTTCAGTAAATCCAATAAATGATATCAAAACTTGGATTTTGTTGATTTAAAAACTGTACTAGAACAGCACGGATATATGTGATTACTACGATCCACAGAATTCCGACGACCGAAAATGCAGACTTTTTTTAACCCTTTACACCACATACATATGCGGGTGGAGACCGCTGCACCCACCCATACTACGATCATATCCCATACCCCCCAAATATATATGTGGTCTAGGGGGGGGGGGGGGGGTCGAGAAAAAAGAAAGTCAGATTTTTGAGAGTCGGAATTCTGAGGGCGACATTTTAGGCCATTACCAAACAGCACCAAACCTTTTGCCCACACATAGATGGCCGATAAAGATTACCTGCATATATAAGAGCAGAATGGAAGAATGCACTTACGCCACACTGAGAACAGTGTTGTATCTTGTCTCCCTTCTTTTTTGAGTGATGTGATATTATGAGAGGCTGTTTGTAGTCTATGGAATGTTTGTACTTGACTGAAGGCTACGCCCCAGGGAGTTGGAATGATGTAGTCTGGGTGGTGCACTTTCCTTGTACTTGCAACAAAGAACCATACACAAACCGAGGTAACCAGAACACAACACACCTTCTTTCCAGCACATACACCAGAGGATTAAACCACACACAGGGAGGGAAAACACATGCACAATAAATAGCATAGAGAACTTGCATGATTGAGAACAAACGGTGTCAGTGGTTCAGATAGATGACAGAACTTGGCTAAGGTGCCCAACAAAGATACATACGTACCCATAGAGATCCTAGGACAACTTCCATAAATGAGGGTACAGACTGCGATAATCTGCATGTATGGGAATACCCTATACATGATCTCCATATAAAAATGGGAATACTCTGCATAGTGCACTCCAATAGGGAACATATATGCAAATGAGAACATACAGGGTCCACATAAAGAAATCCATAGGGAGGAGCAAAGTCTGCCTGCGCAGACCAGAGACCAAAATCTCCACCACAGGGGGAAATGACCTGTTTATGCGACTGTGTTTGTGGGAACGTGTGTGTGTGTTAGTTTCAACCAAGGCTGCTGTATTTTTAAGATGGGAACCACAAAATAGCAATCGACTGAGTCAGATGTCGGCGGAAACAGAAGTTCTGATTAAATGAGAAGAAACATGAGTCACTAGCATAACTGGAGAGGGAGAAGTGTATGAGGAGGGTGTAGAAAAGCAACAGGAAAAGTGACTGTTAATATGGATTTCTCGATTCTGGCCTGGTGGACAGATTTCAGGAGGCCAACCTAGGGATAGTGAGTAGGGGAACTCTGAGAGGCTAGGATGGAGAGTGGTCAAGATTTAGTCTCAGGAGAGGAGATGAGACATGAGAGGGGAGTGGGGTAAGGGGGGTCCAGGAGCTGTGTGCAACCCTTTCTAAAGAAGAAATGCAGCGGGCACCAATACATGGCCTCTTCTGGACACTCTACCAGATGGGGGATGAACAATTCCAGCGACAGTCACTGCACACCGGTGACAGCAGGTGTGTCTCCAGTTGCTAACAAAGACAGACTTCCAGGACAGGATCCCTTAATGCTGGGAAGTTGAAACTTGGCAGGAAGGTGACTTGTGGGACTAGCTGGTGGCTACTGATTTCCAGACAAAAACGCAGACCGGCAATGCTTCTCGCGCCATAGCTCAATTCAGAGCTGGCCAGTCCACTAGGTGGTCCAGTATGTCGATATAGTTATGTATTTAGAGAGCGCTCAGTCTCTTGAGCAAGGTTTTTGAAACTAGAATTTTTGGCCAGGCTAAGGGGTAGATTTCCCCAGCGAAGCACTCTTTTCCAACACCTCCCATTTTGTAGTCACCATGCAGGTGTGCACCACCACAGGTTTCTTCCCACAAGAGCAGGGAAGGGGAGAAAGATCAAGAGCAGCACATGCACGTTCCCAGGAAGGAACAAGACAAACCGCAGGTAAGCGGTGGAATTTCTTTGCAAATAACACAGAATTGTCAGATATCTTGGTAATAAAGACAGCACAAGTGTACTGATGTAGGGCACGTTTGCTTCTATCGGACTGGTTGACTATCCAATCAGTTAATGTCTAAGGAAATTAAATGGCAGCCTCTGTGCCTTCTCCCTTTGGACTTCCATCTTCGCCAGTGTTTTGTGCAAATATATTTAATTCAATAGTAGCCCATCTGAGAGTGCAAGGAACATCTTTCATCATTTATTTGGACGACACATTAGTTCTGTCCTAGGGTTGCAATCAGCTGCGGATGCACCTGTGATTGTCATTAGACTTGCTACACCGAATGGTTTGCATGTTCAATAGGGACAAAACTGTGTCAATACAGAGTGAGTTTGTGAATATTTGTGTTTTTTTAGATAGACACAGTAAGCCGAGAACCTTAACGGACGAAATTCTGGCTTCCGTAAGTAAGAAGGCCGTGAACGCCCTATGCTTTTAAGAGGGTTGGGAAAGTTCCATTTTTTAATGGCACTTGACATACCTTTCAACATTAAAGAGCTACTTTTGGAGGATATGCATGCCATATTTAAATAGACTGATTAGCTCGGAACTTATCTTAAAAGGACCAGGTGTGGCACTCTACATAATAGCTTCCTTTGGGTAGATACCAGAGGACTTGACGTGAATGGTGCAGACAAAATATTTTCCCACAAAAATGATGCAGGCAATGTTTCCTGGCCCATTTCACTGTAGAGCTTTTCAGGGGATAAAACCTAAGGAGGTATTCCCCACTTTTGCCAAATGCCATTTTTGCGGAATTTTGTTTGCCGCATTTTTTTAACCCCAAAAATATAGATGGTAAGTTTGGGTACGGTATTTAGAAAGGAGTGGAAAGGTGTGGTGTGCAAGTGGCCTCCCACTGCTATTTATGGTAAAGAAAGGATACATTCGGCCAAAAAGAAATTTTGCGAAATTGCCACAGTAAAATAAAATGGGAAGAATGTTCATAGATCCGTTAAGGAAGGGCTGTTGGTATAATTCTGGCACAGGAGGTAAAAAGGGTGATAGATTCGTGGTGGGTGAATGTATTTTTAGAATGGAAAGGCAATTTTAGGACACCCATAAATGTAGCAATAGTCACATGCAAGTCACCTAACGTGAGGAGCACAAATGTGTGTCTCACTCCACTCATTTGCCAAATCTGCGAGCGCATATACAGCTTGGACCAAACACCCATTAAGTGTTTTATTAAAGCTAAAGGAATGCGACCATTCTGCTCCCCATCTATTCCTAGGGTTGCTAATACCTGGCAAAGTTTGTAATCCAAACTAGTTATTCTGCATGTACATGGGCACACATTTCAACTGAACAGTTTCACAGGTGGCTTTGAGAAACTCTCTAATCCGATAGATGGTTCAAGGGTTTTTATTAACAACTTTCTTATATCTTTGTCGTGCAGGGTTTGAGTGTGCAGGATAATTAAGCGGTTGTCCTAGCTGGTCCCTCGGTCTCCCGTGGGCTCTCTATCCTAACCTCGCCTTCCCTATCTCCTAGGACAGCATGAACACTAAAGATTGGTAACCCCTACTGTCTGGACTAGCCTCTCTACCAGGGAAAGCCTAAAGGCCAAGGCCTTCTCGCTTACTCCAGCCAGGACTTTCTAAGGGTACCCTATTCCAGTGTTCCCACAGTGATGGTTGTAAAGATTCAAGATAGTATCTGTGTTTCCTCAAACACTCTCCCATTCACTCCTGCCCCTGATCTTACGCCACTTCACTCTCAGTTCCGATTTATACTCCTACTTCCTTTCTCGCCTTCCTCCATACTGTTCTCCCAATTTCTTCTCGCGCCTCCTGCTCCCTTATACCTTCACCTGCCTTCTCACCCTGTCCCTTCTCTCTCCCATCCCACCTCTCTCCTCCCCAGTCCCTTTGACCTTCCCGTACTCCTCTCCCTCATCTCTACTACGTCCTTCTTCCATGTGCTGCTCTCTCCTCCCTCCAACCTTCCAATCTACTAGCCTACGAATCTCTTCTGTCTACTGCTCCCTCACCCCTTGCCCTCTACCAGTCACCCCTTTCTGAAACTCCCTCTCCATAGTCTCTCTTCCCTGCTTTCCGAACCTCTACACTCTCTCTTCCCCTACCTACCTCTTCCTCACATATATACCCACACAATCGCAACTGCACTCGTTCCACTTAGTGCCAGTATCTCACACACATACCTTACACGTACTCTTATCCACCTTCTCCAGACTCTTCAGCACTCTTCTCCACCTTCCATCCTCCTTTTAGTCTCTCGGTAGACCTCCACGCCTCTTAACCTCGCCCGCACATCCCACAGGCTTTTTTACCCATGCCTCCTTGCCCTTACCCATTTCTCCATTGGTCGTGTGTTCCCCCTTATTCTGGGTCCCACTCTGAGGCTGACCTTTCCCATGGCGCAGGTCACTGCAGTTAGGGGTTACTAAACACCCTCTTATGCCTGCCCCTTTCTGTTTCTTTTGTCGACTGTTAGGTACTCGCTGCACATTACTTCCCCTTAATTACTTCGCCTCACCCCTTACCTCGAACTTCCTTGCCTTTGGTGTTCTGTCATGTCTCCAGTTTTGGCTCGCCTCCGGTGTTCCGTCTTGCCTGGCCTTCGACGTTCTTCCCTTTCTTCCATCCATCATTGCCACCGGTCTTCCGTTTTTGCCTTGTTATCTTCGATAGTACATCCTGTATGCCTGTAATCACGCTGGAGATCCTGCGTTGGCACACTACAGCTTCCACCATTATGGGGAGATGGTTCAACCGGGATGATGGTGGCATTCAGAGCAACAGGATCAATGAGAATTAAGGCGGAACGTTGATTGCTGGTGAGTGGGTGTGTGGTGAGTCGGTATGGGTTTGGGGAGAACCCCCATTTAAGAAAAAATCGAATGGATTGAACAAGCTTTCATATTTGAAATACATTACCTGTGGTTTAATAACCTGGGAGAAATTCCTCATGAAGTAAGTGGTTTTGATGAATATGTACACGTTGAAACAACATAGAACCATCTCAGTTATGTTTCCTGCTGGATATGTCTGGTCGGTGTTCCGCTTGTTTAAGTCTGCAGTGAGTACTGCTTCCCTTCATTGACAGGCATTGTGTTGTTGTTAGTCTGCATGGAAGTCTTCCATTTTCTCAGGCAGCCTGCTGGCTTTACTTGGTCTGACAATGCATGCTTGTCCGGGTAGTTCTTTAAGGACACAAAAAGAATTTTGGCTAGAATTACGGCTGCATGCCATTAGATAATCAGATGTGTAACGGTCATTACCAGGGGTCAAGTCCTAAAAATTAAAGTGGGGGGGGACTCCTCAACAAACGCAATCGGATGCAGAAATTAGCATGTCATGGTGAAATATGCACATTTCATTAAATTGGCTTTGCATAACCAGTCAAATTGCACAGGACGAATGGAATTTGCCTTTTATAAAATCAACTCAAACACAAAACCAAGAGAGGATATTTTCCTCCAATAGTGTTTTTGAAAACTTTAAAAGATGTGCATGTTTTAAACTCCAAGAATCAATACAAATGTTTTCGCTGGGACTTGCAGTACCGAAAGGCGACATTTCACCTTTAGTTGTTTGCTATTTTTCATCAGGTTATGTAGTGCAGTGTCCGGCCTACGAACCTGACGACTGTGGTTTGATCCCTGAGGTCATCTTTAATTCATAAATTCAAAGAGGTCAATCAAGGTTTCCCATTTTAGCTGGGGGGACTGAGTCCACCCTCTGAATAAAGTGGGTGGACTCCGTCCCCCTGCGTGTACCCTCGACTTGAGCCCTGGTCATTACAATCAATGCACATTCACTGGGGCCTTCCCAATTCCCTCAACCCACCTCTGGGGGTATGAATGGTTCTATCATACGCCCTTGTAGGCCTCCTACCCAGGCTGGGAGGGTTACCCGTCCCCCATCCCCTTCTGATAGGGTAAAGTTCCTAAAGCTGTCATACCAGGTGTAAATTCCTGCTGTTCATTCATGAAGCGAAACAAAATACTGAATAACAATTATTAGTCTATGCCCTCTCCATTCTTAAGCCATGCTGCTTTCACTTTCGTGATGCTATTGGCACCCCATAGCACTTTCATTCCACTTAAGGTAGTGCCCTGGGCAGCATTTCTATTTGCTGCTGTGGAACCTGTTGAAGCGGAGTCATCTTAATATCCCTTGTTCATTTTCATATTATGTTCTATAATATTCTAATACTGATCTTCAAAAATCGACCCCATCTCCTACTTATTGATCATCCTCCCGATCTGGGTCAGCAAAATAATATCACTTGTACTTTACTCCACTTTATTAGCACCTGGCACAGGGCAACCAGCCAATCGGGTGGATAGAAACGCGGGCTGAAAACTATAATCGCAGCCTGTGTTCCAAGCCGCCTGACGATTGGTAATCCCGTAATGTCACAGCGAATGTAGATCGGGTTGCAGAGGGTCTACCCTTGAATTTTCCTGCAGTGAAATGTCTACCCCTGCATTTTCTTGCGGTGAAATGTGGTAAGGAAAAATAGAACAAAAGGGCTTCAAACAAATTGCAGATCCAGCCAACCTGCTTCGTAGCACTCCCTTTCATTGAGTTTCCATATGCTGTGCTCTAAATTGGCTCATGGCATTGTCTTCATCTACCCCAGGCTTGGGCATCTGGCCGTACCTCATTTCTTCCATACCTTCCTTATTGGAAGCCATTTGTCCCAGAAATAAGTGTCTTCAATTATTCACTCATCCCTGAACTACTGAACTGTCTAGCAGTCACTTTGAGTGTAAAAAGCATGCGATTGTTTTCCTCATGCAGAAACAAAGTTTTGTAAAACACTACACATACTTGGAGAAGCCAAACTAAATCTTCTGTGGTGATGTACTCCAATCTCTGTGGGAATGTATGCCATGTTTTGTATTGGTTTGAATGTGATCTTTTCCATAGATCAAAACGGCCCAACCTCTAAAGTCTCATGCGATGCACCTGCTCCTGATGTTGTCTTCAATGGTCAATGCGTGAGGTCAGATGGACTTGTGGACTGAAGTACTCGTACTAAAATGGCACCCATAATCTGCAGATATTGCAAGATCTGCAGAGAATTTCAACATGTGTTGGGCCCCCTTGCCCCAAACTAACTGACAGGGGTGCATAAGCTGAATGCTGCACAGCTGTTTGAGTAACTTCCTCTAAAACAAAGAAGAAGCTAGCTTTATTCTGGAACCGTAAAAAATAACATTGATCTCGTACACACCATTTTATATAGAATGGTGATTTAGAGAATGAACCCGAACTTCTTGAGTCCCACGAAAATAGACTTGTATTTCACAATTCAACAGAAGGGAAATTCATCACCAACGATGGACAATACATTTGGGTAGGATCACTTCTCTTGCAGGGTTTGGCATGGGACCTGTAGGACACTCACAAGTCATAAGTATCTAGTTCAATCGATTTTTATTAATTTTGTGGAGATGGTTGGGAACAACTCTTAATAGGTATTAGAGGAATTGTTTTAGAAATAATCAAGGTTATTATAAAAGTGTCTGGTTGGGTCATAGCAAGGTGTCACAATGACCTAAGTATGGGAATGTTGACTTTCTCTGGGATTTCCTAATTTAACAATCCCATTCCACGGTGTCTGTGCTCTACTCTTTAAATAACTTCTTCTGGATAGGTCTTACTAACTGCTATAGGTGCTACAGGCATCACACTAGAAATGTATAAGGGGTGCAGGTAAAGGTTGTAAGGTCGGGAGACCTTGATGTGTCTCCAGTTTATAACTAGGGGAAAACGAATATTCCCAACATTCTCCAGTCTAGTATTCCATCTACTATGCAGTCTCAGGAATATAGCACCTAGCACAATTCTTGTTTCCAACTCATTCTCATAGTTATAGTGCCCTGCTTGCTCCTTGGCAAACACAATCCTAGGGAGAGTGCCCTGCTTACATCTTGCCAGCACAAACTCCTACCAGTATGTACTTCTTTCCCATGTCTTTATGGTGATTGTCAGTATTCCTATCCCCTAGCAGGGGTCACCCTCCTAGGCTAACATCACTACCTTTGAAAACATTCCTACCAGCAAGTATCCCCCCCCCCTTTGCTTCAGAATGTCTGCGAGGCTGTGATATTATCTCCCTCTAGCAACAGGTCACCTTTTTGGGCTTGTGGCGACTCGAATACTTGAGATGGGCAGATATTCTCAACATCTGGTGAGGTCACCCTGCTGGGCCACAGGTAACGTCTCTTGATGTGTTTCCAGGACTTATTCAAACCCTCTTGTTGGCATTGGCGTGAATTTATTTAGGGTCTGCCCTTAATTCTCCCAGTAAGCACTCTGTTTCCTAATCCCTGCTCCTATTCTTCGGGTTTGGATCCTTCTCCCTTTGGCTGACTCCTGTTCTGTGCCCCTGTGGCATGGTTAACATTTCTGGAATCAGATTTGCCCATTCTGAAGTCTTTCCGCAGTGTCTGTCTGGGGAAGCATGACACAGTGTAGACTGGGACTGGTAGAGGGGCTATGGGAAGTTCCCTGTCAAACTCCTTCAGGTTTCCCTTCATACAGAAGGAGGCATCCCTGTTCCCCACAGCCCTTTCAATTCCAGAAAAGTGGTTCTCAATGCAAGGTTTGTTAAAAGGAGCAGTAACAAAAGAGGAAGAATGATTCCTGTTGGGAAATTTCACAAGTATAGGGAATATTATAAACATCATGTGTTCTATATTGGAGGTGTTGCTACTGTTTAGGGGGCAGAATAAAATGAACGTATTACCCGACTTCAGTCTTAATGATATATTCTGAGATCTCTCATGAAACACTGGACACCAAAGTAGGATATCGCAAAGACACAGTAAATCATAGACCTCAACAGACCAGGCACATAGCGATCATCTGATAAGAGGAGCTTCCAGATCAAAGGGTGGCCTACATTGAGAAAATCACCCCTCCTTGCACTACCCACAGAGAGCTGTATCTATAGACAACAAAGGCACCATTAATAGACCAATCGAAGATGGATAAATGAGAACCACTTGCATAGATGGTCTTCATAGATACACCATCTTGAACCGCAAAATACAAACACCAGTTGGTCCTCAATTTTGAAAAAGGTTACCCTTCGGGTGTGATCATGCGCCCATTAATTTGAACTCCATTGAAGGAAATGAAAGAAATACCACACAAACAGTTGGTCCTCAGTTTACACAGGATAGGCAGATGCTGTAGGCCCTGTTAATAATGGTACTGAAAGGTGGCCTCTCGAATGCCAGACAACAAAAAAAAATGGTAGCTCAAGTACTTGTAGATTCTAAACTTGAAAAATGCTTGTCTGAACATAGATACATAGTTTATGATGCACTATGGCCTACTTTTAACCTATGACCTTCAAGGCAACCATATTGACTGTGCCAGAAAACAACCTGCCATGACCACCTCTCACATAAAACTGTTGGACATGATGTTTCAGAACCCTGAATGTGTAAGGACGTAACAGCATTTATGGTGATTTTGGATATCTGAACCCAAATGATTTGTACCTATTATCAAATAACAGGCCCTGGAGCCTCATCCAACAGTGAAAATGTCACCATTCTAACAGTTGTAACACATTTTTGTATTTACTACTTTCTTTGCAAGTCCTTATAGCACTGACAAACCTGAGGCACAAATAGGATACATTTTGACATGGCACCTTGGAAGCTTAGGGAATATTTCTGTAATGGTTCCACCATATGCATACAGGTTGGCCCAAGTAACTCTAGTTGCCCTACTGCATGACCCTAGCACAACATGTAGGCTGCAAAACATGCACTAGCCTCTGATCATGTTTTAGTCTCAACACCATGGACCATGGTTCAGGGTGCTATTCTTAGTCCGGTTGTGCATTATGTTATGTTATATTATTGGGTATTTGTATAGCACCTTTTTACCACTGTTATGATTCCAAAGCAATGTGAGTTGAGCGCCCTTGGGGACCGCAGTCCAGGTCAGGGGAAAGATTAGTGTAGTACAACGTGCATGGGTACACTCTGTATGTGTGCAGCCAGTGTGCAATAGGTGATGTGTAGCTGCATACTAGCGCTAGCTGTGGTGCGGTGGCTGTGTAAGGGCAGTAGCATGTGTGCAGTGAGACCAATGGACTATGGTATCTGTATTCTGGCGGCGCTGGTGCTTGAGGGTGATGTTGTGTGTATGCAGGTAGGCCAAATTATTCGAGGGGTGTAGCTGCATCCTAATTGTTTGTTGGTGCAGAGGCAAGAGTTAGCATAGTGGTGTGTTTGAGTTTCTGTTCAGCTTCTAGTGCCTGTCAAGAGCGTGTAATCTTCCTGTATCGTGATGGGTCAAATAGTTCAGTTGGTGAAGACTGATGGGTGGTGACAGAGAGATTAGTCCCAAAACTAAGTTCTTACTGCATAGTTGCTAGCGCTACCCTCGGTTGGTAGTTTGTTAAATCTGATCCTGATAGGTATTTCGAATTGGCCATTCAGATCGTTGGGATTAGCAACAAATAAGTGCTACAGTGTTCCTTGCTATAGTTCTTCGTAGGGATTTGCAGATGTGTAGGATTAGCAAGTGGGGGGAGATCCTGATTTGATAGCATAGTGCATATTTGCAGATTAGCTCTTGCACTATCTGAAATGTCGTCAGGCCGAGTACGATATTTAATTTCGCATCCTTACTGTTCATAGCCTGTAAGAATGTCATTGTATATTCCCTTGTTCTCTCCCTTGCCTTGAAGTACATTGCGTGTAGGCGCTATATAAATGAACTATCATATCAGTGATCAAGTTCATAAGTGCTGAATTAGTGCATAGGTTTCTAGGTCTTCTAGCTAGTTTACTGGAGGGTTGTTCTGTTCTAAACATTCAATAGTAGGAGTTATTAGCAGCTTAACTTTTGACGGCCCCCTGATATCTAGTTCTGCTCTGGGATTTCCATGTGTGTAGCATTAGCAGGCAGGCACATTCTAGGGCACAGTGCCTGGTGCATAATTGCATGGCCTTGATCAAGCTCAAGAGTGTTGGTGCTTGGGTCAGGGGTCTAGCACAATCGCCCCTGATTAATGGTGATAGCTAGCATTAGGCCTTAGAGCGTGCCGAGTTCCTGCGCATGAGGTGATGAATACATTCTGTCTGGTGCAGAAATTCTGTCAGGTTGACGCTACGATTTGAGATTCACATCTGGGCAGAGCCCCTAGGTAGTGGAGTTGGAGATCGTCAGGCCTGATGGTTTACGGTAGGGTCCGTAGTAATCGGGGTACCACGCCAGGTGACGGTCTGTGTGGTAGGTCGGGTGGTTAGGCAGAGAGCCAGGTGTTGAGTGCCTTCCGGAACGGCATGCAGTCTGTGCTGTGTCTAATGCAGAGAGGCAGTGAATTCCATAAAGTTGGCACCAGGGTTGAGTTGGTTGACCCTCTGATCCTGGTCGAATTGGAGGTGGGGACCACTAGGAGGGGGGCTCGGCTTGACCTAACCGTGCAGGTCAGGAGATAGGGTGTGATCTTGTCTTGTAAGAATTTGGGGCCTGCTTTTGCATCGCTCAGTGGGTAGTACAAAGGAATTTGAAGGTGGGCCTGCGTCCAATTGGGAGCCAGTGTAGGGTGCGGAGGGCCTGTGAGATGTGGTCCCTTCATCCCAATCCGAGAAGTAGTCTATTGGACGAGTTCTGTACTCTTTGGAGTTAGGCCGGTGCACCTAGGTAGAGGGAGTTCACATAGTCCATTCTGGACATGACAATGGACATAATTGTGCAAGTCTGTTCGGGTAGGTAAGGTAAGGTAAGGGAAGATGCGCTTCAGGAGCCTAGGGTGGAAATGGCATGCTTTGGATGATTTGTTGATGCGGTGAGATAGTTCGGTCTAAGTCCATTGTGCAACCAAGGTTTTTGCAGTGGTGGTGGTTGTGGGGGGGCGGAGGGGAGGCCGAGTGAGGGTGGCCAGGTAGTCTGATGGGGGGAATAGGGCAGATTTTCTGCATACCATGATCGGTTCAGAAGGAGGTGATTGGTCATCATCCAGCGATCAATGTCTGAGAAACAAGCTGCTAGGTCAGGGCTGGGGTCTGAGGTCGATTTTTGAATTCTCAGGATGATTTGTGTGTCATCCGCAAACATGTAGCAAGTGAGGTTGTGTGAGCGGATGATCTTGGGTAGGTGGTCAGGTAAAGGTTGAAGAGAAGGGGGGGGGGGAATGCAAGCGCCTTGGGGTACTCCAGTGTTTACTGGGCATGCAACAGAGAGGAAAGGGAGGAGGAGAGTGATTTGCTGTCTATTACAGAGGAATGTGGTGATCCAGGAAAGAGCTGAATGACCTTTTACTAAGCAGTGCAGTCTGTCAAGTAGGATTGTGTGGTTGATGGTGTCAAACGCTGCAGAGAGGTCAAGAAGTATTAGATCTGGCATCCTTCCGAGTCTGCTGTCGCTTTGAGGTCATCCCAAGTAGAGATTAGCGTGGTTTCTTTTCCATGGCATGGACGAAAGCTTGATTGCGCAGGGTCTAGGAGGTTAAGATTACGCAAAGGCATTGAGCTGTGAGTAAGCAGTGCGGTCAGGTTTTGCCAGGAATCTGGTGTTGGAGATTGCCCAGTAGTTGATAGGGAGTCGAGGGTCGAGGGATGCTTTTCTAAGTAGAGGAGCAGTTTTGAAGGCATCTGGGAAATTGCCAGAGGTGAGGGAGTAGTTGAGAATGAATCTTGTCAGTTTTCCTGCACAGGTGGATGTGAAGATTTCTTTGAGGAGCAAGGCAGGACAAGGATCAAGCAGTAAACCAGAGGGTTGGCTGGATGATGGCATTTTCGCAAACTCCTTGCTTGAGATAGGGATGAAGGAGCTGAAAGAAGGATTCTCATGGGTGAGGTCGGATGGGTCATGTAGAGTGAGTGGACAAGAGGGCGTGTTTGGCGTTGATGGTGGCCTTCCTGTCTAGGGCTGTTTAGCGGAAGTGTTCAGACAGGAAATTGCAAAGGGTTTGTGAGGAGGCAGTCTGGGCCGCGTTGCAGGGTGGGTTCAGGAACTCCGTGATGATCCTGTGGAGCTCTCTGCTGCCTCTCTGGCAGTTCAGGATCCTTTTATTGTAGTTGGCCTTTTTGGCCTTTCGATCTCTGATTTGTAGCTTCTGTGATGGTGATCTGAGATGTAGGGATAGGAGATGGCTTGGGGGGTGGGAGGTGGTTTTAGAGGTGTGAGGATGGAGAAAGGAATGGCAGCATGATCTGTCCAGGTGAGGGGTTGCGGGTGGATGTGGAGACGAGGTCAGAGGAGCTGAAAATGCTGTTGAGGGCGGGGTCAACTGTGTGTGTTGGTCCACTGATATGCTGGGTGAGGTTGAGTGCCTCCAGGCTGTCGACTAGTGGTAGAGTCATGGAGTTGTTGGCGAGGTTGAACCAGGTGTTAAACTCTCCGAATAAGGTGAGTGCCAAGTGGGTAACTAGAATGGCTGCCAGAGACTCGCATAGGCTGTTGGCGAAGTGTCTTGTCATAGCCTGGGGGCCTGTAGACCAGTAGGAAGCTGTGTGAGAGAGTAGGCAGGAGAGAGAGTTTGACTAGGAGGGATTTGCACTTAGCTATGATGGGTTGTGTTTCAGTGGAGGTGATAGAGATTTGAGGTTTGTGCAGGATGGCTACACCGCCTCCTCTGAAAGGTCTGTTGTGGGCGATGTGTGAGTAGACGGGTGGGAATGCTTTGTGAGTGATGGACTTGAGGTTGTCCGAGAAGCAGGTTTCGATGATGACGATAAGATCAGGGTTGTAAGAGGTTAGATCAAAGATGCTGTGTTTGTTCTCTGCTATGTAGTGGGCACTAAAGAGGCGGCAGGTGATTTTGTCAGAGGTAGAGGCAGCAGTGTTTACCAGGGTGACCAGGGTTGGTCGGGTTGGGCCGACGGGTGGGGGGAGGGGGGCCTGTTGTTGTTGTTGGTGGTGAGGAGATAGTTGGGACGGTCAGTGCGATAGGATGGATGGATGTGGTCAGGGGGGCCTGAGAAAGGGGAGGGAGGATGGGGGTTGAAAGAGGGACAAATGGGGGAGACTACCTACACGGATTGGGTGATAGAGGGGAGGTGGTAGTGAGGGTAGGAGAGGGGAGGTGAATCGAGAGGTGTAGTGCGAGTGAGGCTTGCAGAGTAGAGGGTGAGTGTCGTCTTCTACCACTGAGTTTTGTGTGTTTGGGTAGTGTGCGGGAGGGTGGGGGATCTGCAGGAGAGAGGGGGTAGAGGCGATGGTTCAGGAAACGGCAAGGCACACCACGCTCAGTGAGGGGGAGGGGTGTGCCGGCCTAGGCCTTTTTGGGGTGGTTGGTGTGGTGGTTGGTGGGCAGAGCTTGCCGAGGGAGGTGGAGGTAGCAGCAGGCATGGGAAGGGTTGGGCCAAAGCTGTCGCAGCACCCCCTGGATTCGTCTTGGATGTTTTTGGCGACAGAGTGGGGCAGGTCGTGTGTGTGTCAGTTTGGGGGGTGCTGGGGGACACCCTCCCCTCGTGTGAGAGATGAGCAGAGGCCTGTGTCTCGTAGTCTCTTGGTTTGTAGGTAAGGGGGCCAGGGACAGGAAGGTCGCGAGGGTTGGGCAGAGCAGGTTTCCGAAAGAAGGTGCAAGGGTTGTGCTGGCAGGCGGACCGTGTTTTATGGAGCGCCAGGGAGCTCCTCTGGTCTGAGAGTTGGATGTTGGGCGATGGGATGCTTTGGAAGGGGAGGAGGCAACTGCTGGTTGAAGTGGAGAGGGGAGGCGGTGTAAGAGGGGAATGGGCCAGGGAGGAAATTAATGAGGGATGTTTTATTGGTTTCTGGGTGCGTGAAAGTGCCTCTCTGGTCTCAGAGTTGGAGAGTCAGCGCTGCAAGTATGTTGGAGGCTGTGGCTTTTCAGTGAGGGAGGGTGAGCAAAAGCGTTTCGGGGTTGGAGAGCAGGTGCTGGTGGTTGGTAGTGGATATGCAGTGAACGAATCAGCGTGGGCCAGGGAGTTCCTCTGGTCAGTGCGTTGGATGGTCTGCAGTGAGTGTTGGGAGCGAAGGGTGGATTGATGGGTGTGTGGGATTGGAAGAGGTAGCAAGGGCTGTGTGTGTGGTGTGAAGTGGCTTCAGGACTGCGGGTGGAGGATGTAGGTCAGGGAGGTGTGAATGGAAGTGGGGTAGTGTGTGGTGGCAGGGGGTGTGCATGTGAGGGGTTCTAGGTGTGTGAGGTACTGGGTTTGGCAAAGAGGGTGCGTGGGTGAGAGATGAAATGCGGCAGGAGTGTTTTGGAGGTGCTGATATCTCCATGTGTAAGTGAGTGGGGGTGTGGGTGTGGCAGTGGTGGTAGGTGGTGTGTGTGTGCATATTTCCTGGATGAGAGTTGTGATGGGTTTGAGAATGAGGGAGCGAGCATAGGTGGTGTAAGGTGGGTGAGGTATGATCTGGGGTGGTTGATTCTACATTGTGGACATCCGTATAGAGGGATAAGGGCCTAAGATAGGTGCATAAAAGTAAAACCAGTAACCACTAGGTTAGGGGTACATGAACTTAAGATGAGGGCACAGCAGTAATGTAGGGACTTCTGGAATTGGGCTACCTGGTCCTAATATGGGAGTGCCACAGTAGATGCAGTAACCCTTAGATTGGGATGCCTGGGCCTGAAAGGAGTGCACCACAGCAAATGAGCTGTGCTCGGACCTGGGCCAACTGGATAGAGGGAGAGGGGTGTAGGAAGGGTGCAGGAACTTGGGATATACTTGAGATAGCTGGCTCAGAATGCGTGAAAAGCTGTGAATGGAGTGGCATTCAGACTTGGGACAGCTAGATAGAGGGAGAAGGCCTAAAAAGAGTGCACAAAAGTAAAATGAAGTAACTGCTGGAATTGGGCTACTTAGACCTAAAATGGGAGCCCAACAGTGAATGGAGTAACGGCTAGAAATTGTAGATTATCAAGACAATGTGTCCAAATGTAAGAAATGGCTGACTAACACAATATGACAGGAAGTGAGGTATGGCTCACTGCTGCCAATTATTCGGGTGTGACTGCCAGGAAGATGCTAAAACGCATTGTAGTTGGAACAAAATGGAGGCTGTGCAGAGACGGTGTGAAAAAGCAGATCCATATTCTTTCTCGAACAGAATCACTGTTTTTCCCAAACTGGGTTCCACATACTAGACCCATCATGCTTAAATGTTTGAACACATTATAAATTATATGCAAAACATTGGCTGAGTAACACGGCCTTGTTTGAAATGTAATACCATCACTGGCCTGCGGAACTGCTACCCAATGTTTGAGTATGTGTAGTTTCTTGCACATTCCTTCCTGCGACCAGTGGAGTTTAAAGTGGAGAATCTCTTGCTTTCGTTTTCTTTCTGTATTGACCAGTGCCGCGTGTGCTTTTCATCGTTGTTCCATTATCTTGTGTCCACTTACTGGTGAATAAATCTGTGACTTCGAAAGCTAATGCATCTACCATCTCAGAAAAATATTTTTCAGTAAGTCCAATGAAAGAAATCAAAACTTGGATTTTGTTGATTTTAAAACTGAACTGGAACAGCACCGAACCCTTTGCCTGCACGTAGATGGCCGGCAAAGATTACCTGCATATATAAGAACACAATGCATGAAGGACCCATGGAAGAGCGCACTTACGCTACACTGAGAACAGAGTTGTATCTCGCCTCCCTTCTTTTTTGAGTTATGTGATGTCATGAGAGACTGTTTGGAGTGTATGAAATGTTTGTACTTGACTGAATGTTCCACCCCAGGCAGTTGGAATGATGTTATCTGGGTGGGGCACTTTCCTTGCACTTGCAACAAAGAGCCATACACAAACCAAGGTAACCAGAACACACCACACCACCTTTCCCAGCACATACACCAGAGGATAAAACCACAAGCATAGAGGGAAAGCACATACACAACCAACAGTCACAATATATATAACATAGAACATCCACATGGAGTACTTGCATGATTGAGAACACACAGGGGGTCATCACGACCCGGGCGCAAAGGGATACCGGGCATCGGTAATGACACCGGTGCCGGTAATCCCTTTGCGCCCTATTCCGAGGTCCCTTTGCGGGTCCTTCCTTAACGCCTGGTTTTAGCAGGCGTTAAGGACGGGACCCGCAAAGGCATACCGGGATCAATAACGGTACTGCAATTTGCGGTACCGTTATTGCCGCCATCCCCTTCCCATTGAGCCCTATGGGGGCTCAAATGGGAATGGGGAATGGCATTTCAAATGGGGACTTACTGGTCCCGCAAAGGGCGGAATGGACCGGTAAGTCCCCATACCACCACGTCGGTGGCGGTACCGATATTGGTGCTAGTCATGGTGCTAATAGCGCCATGACTAGCACCAACCTCGGAATGAGGGCGACATTCTCAGTGGTTCAGATAGATGACAGCACTCCGCTAAGGTGCCCCAGAAAGATAAATACGTACCCATAGAGAGCCTATGTATATTTTGAACAAATGGGTCCATTTCGGGATAGACGGAGTCCCATAAATTAGAGTATCTAGCGTGGAACATCCCCATAAAGAATTTGCATATTTGCGAACACCCAGTGTAGATGGCACGCTTGGAGACAAGCGCAACTTCCAAAAATGGGGGTACAGACAGCGATAATGTGCATGTATGGGAATACTCTGACCATGATCTGCATATAGAAATGTGAATCCTCTGCATAGTGCACTCCAATAGGGAACATATATACACATGAGAGCATACAGGGTACACATAAATAAATCCATAGGGAGGAGCAAAGTCTGTCTGCACAGACCAGAGACCGAAATCTCCACCACAGGGGAGAAATGACAGCTTATGTGACTGTCTGTGGGAACGTGTGTGTGTTAGTTTCAACCAAGGCTGGCCTGCTGTATTTTTAAGATGGGAGCCACAAAATAGCAATCGACTGAGTCAGAAGTAGCAGGAAACAGAAGTTCTGATAAAAAGGGAAGAAACATGAGTCACTAACATAATGGGAGAAGTGGATGAGGAGGGTGGAGAAAAGCAACAGGAAAGGTGACTGTTAAGATGGATTTCTCGAATCTAGCCTGGTGAACCGATTTCAGGCAGCCACCCTAGGGATAGTGAACAGGGGAACTCCAAGAGGTTAGCATGGAGAGTGGTCAAGGCTTAGTCTCAGGAGACAAGATGGGAGTGGGGTCAGGGGTCCAGGAGCTGAGTGCAACCCTTTCTGAAGAAGAAATGCAGCAGGCACCAATGCATGGGCTCTTCTGGACACTCTAACAGATGGGGATGGCAAGTTCCAGCAACAGTCACCGCACACTGGTGACAGCAGGTGTCTCTCCAGTTGCAAACAAAGACAGACTTCCAGGACAGGATCCCTTGATGCTGGGAAGCTGAAACCTGGCAGGAAGGTGACTTGTGGGACTAGCTGGTGACCACGAAGTTCCAGACAAAAACGCAGAACGGTAATGCTCCTGATGCCGTAGCCCAATTAAGAGCTGGCCAGTAACCGGGTGGTTCAGGGACACTTCTGAAAGCGCAAAGCTGCTGGAACGTGAGAAGACTTTGAGACTGGCTGGTCCCATCAGTCTAAGGGGCGAAGCACTGGCAAGGGCCTTCTGAGATCAGGTAGTCCAATAGGGCTTCACCGGGACAGTTTCAGGAAAGAACGCCAGGCCTCTTCAGAAGTCTTCCTCTGCTCTTCAGTCAGCTGCACAGCTACACGGGATACTTGGCTCTGCTTCTGATCTGCTGGAATGGCTGCAGGACCCCTCTTCTTATCCTAAATTCAGATGAGTGATCAAACTCGGTCCGCCAATAGCAAGGAACGGCACCATGCACTTAGTCAGCAGTGGGTGGTGCAATCAGGGACCACTGTGGGTCTGACTCATGCATGCACACCAGACTCGCTGGCACCAGTTTGTGGATTGGGACCAAACAGTCCCAACCCACTTCCTGGTTCCATACACAAATGGCATGCAGTAGCCTGCGAAAACAGCTTTCTCAGGAAAATGCATGACCATATTAAGGATTTCCTGACCGGAGAACAACAAAATGGCAAAAGAACTGCTATAAATGTCGTGGCACGGCCATGTTAGGACTCTAGCCTACTTTAGTAGCCAAACATGGTAAAGACGAATGCGCATACTCAAAATTTAGCAAAAATGTTAAAATGGTATCTGCTGCCACCAACCTGTCCTTAGGCACGTAAAAAAGTAACCCCAAATACCTTTGTTAAAAGTCTGGGGAGATACAAAAGTATAGTTTCCCAGTACTGACAGTCTGGAGGACTAGTCGGTTTCCCCATGACAAATGAGCAAAAAGGCCAGGGAAGTGAGCTGAAGGATTAGTTTCTCTGTAAAAAGCCAGGATAGGTGTCACAACTACAACCCCTGTAGCTCACTCACACACATCCACTTCAGGGGTTTCTCAGCCAGGCCACAGACTCTTGCCACATTATCATCACTTGGTATCTAGGAACAGGAAGGGACTCAGTTGGGCTCAAGCATGGCACTCTTGGCACCAGTCACTGAGCTCAGCATTATGCTGATCACACCCAACATGGAGGATTCCATTCTGCCTCTATGGGAGCAACAGTCTAGTCTCTGGGTGTGGCTGGCTATTTAAGCCACACCCAGGCGTGCTCCACCGCTTCGCGTTACTCTGCCCGAGGCAGCTGAATGCTCACCGTTGCTCCGCGGCTCATCCAGTGGACCTTGGAGTCATCTATCCGGCTGGGTACATTCTTCAGCCTTCCTGCAAACTAAACCCTTACCTCCACGTTCCGCGGCGGCTCCTGCAGTCGTTCAGTGCTCCAGGACGTCTCCGCTTCTGGTCTTGGTTCCGCGGCGGTCCTGTCTTTGTTCCGTGTCGGCTCCTGGCTCCTCCTCTCGTGGCCCGTGGGTTCTTCAGCTCCCCGTCTCCTGTTTCCACTGTGTACGCGACGAGGCACGGTGCTCAGCTATCCGGCGGTCTTGCAAAGAAAAGAAAGAGAAGAGTTAGCAACAATCCAATTGCACATAAGAGCTAAAGCATGCAACAGGACCTGAATTCAAGGCAGTGTGCAGTATAACTCTCATTTGATGCACTCGAACTCAGCAGTGCATACTGCCCATATGCAAGCATGCAAACATAACAGAGAATACTGAAACATTCTATTATTGGGGTGCATAGAACTCTAAGAACTATTCTGCAAACCCACTTTAGTGAAGTAACTCAGGAGTCATTGGGCAGCACACAATTGAGAGTGCAAATGCGCTAAGGGAATCTGCACAGAAGATTCCCTATAGACATCACACCAGTGAAGTAACTTTTGACAGCCGAACATTGCACCCCTGCTGACCAGAGCAGGACGGAGAGCCGCCTACCTCATCACACAAGGTGAGCTCACATGCAGGGGTGGGACCACGGGTGTGGGAGGGGGGTTGAGAGGTCATCTACCAGATCCCACGTAAAACTCTAACACTCCTTACCTTATCTGTATTCTGTTCATAGACACCATTGTCCTTGTGGAAGCAGTCAGTACCATAGTTCTTGTGGAAGCTGTCAGAGGTTCACCACGGCATTGAGGTTCCAGGTGCTCCTGCAGAGTTAAGGTGAGCGTAACAATAGGGTCAAAACATCAGCAACAAGTTTGAGGGTCTGTAGAATATGGAGGGAAAGTTGCCTAAAAGAATCTTTCTTAAACGTGACCAAAGGTAAAATGTGTAGGACAGAGGAGGGATAAGTTAGATTTTGTGGACATGAGGTTGTATGGTATGGATGGGTAAATGCAGGCCTTGTATGGATGAGAGTTGATATGGCACAAGAGGGAAATGGGAGAGTTGATATAACATAGGAAGTCAATCTATGAGGGGTTAGAAATGTGAGGTGCACCACGCTGTGAAGTTTTCTCAACAAATGCCATTTTATTATATGATAAGGTTGGATGAACGCCTCACTATCCCTAGCCTGACGAGGATTTATCTGCCTAAAATAAACTAAAGGAAACATTTTAACAAAGGATATCTGTCCCTCACACTTACACAAATAACAAATAAACAAGGAAATGCATGGCAGTTCAAAACAATAATGATTGAATTCACAATGTAACATTCTTGCATCATAATCTGGCTAAATTCCCCTTGCCTGGGTTTAAATGTGATTCTGCTTCACAGTTCAAGAAAAGAACTCAAGGAAATCTGGTTTGTAACAATGTTCCACTACGGTTCGATGCAACTTCAATTTGTCAACAGAAAGTTCCAACACAAGATATAAGGATCGTCTTCCTTGAACAGGTTCTCAGTTCCTCAATAGCAACAATGTTTGTCTCTGTCTGGGTGATTGATTTGTGACTCCAATAAATACACCTTCTCTATAACAGCCTTGCACGACTCTTCCTCTAGCACCACTAACAACATAAAGTGTGTCTGTCAGGACCACCTTGTAGCACTCCTCTCATGAACCTTACCCTGGCTCTCACTGGCAAGTCAGCCTTCCAGATAGGGCCAGGTCAAAGGCCTTAAAACCTCATCCAAGACTCTAGTTGAGTCAGTCCTGGCGCCTTTGGCGCCAGGCTCATAACCATCATGAAGACCAACATTAGAATGGAACTATTTAACTTGGGGGGGGGGGGGGTTCAGCCAACATGAAGGCACAAACATAGCTCAGTTACAAGGAACTGAGCTATGCGGTCTAGTCTTTTGGGTGTGGCAGGCCTGGGACTACTTTACCTGGACTACTTTGGGTGTGGCAGGCCTGGGACTATTTTATCTGGACTACTTTACCTGAGAATATTTAAACTGCACCCAAACAGCAGAACACGCTTCGTGTTATTCTGCTGTGGGCAGTGTAACGCTCACCGTGTCCAGTTCTTTGATGCCAGTTTACCTGAAACCAAGGACCTGCAGAGAGGGAAAGAACACTATGAAACTTACCTGGAACAGTATCCTGTCTTCAATCCATCGCTGACTTCGGTTCCACTCACCTGAAGGTACGAACTCCATCACCCGGCACCGCATGCATCCTGGAATACCATAACCTGGAAAGAGGAGAAAGAAAGACAGCATTAGTAAGTGTATACTCACATTTCCTCCTGAACGAAGAAAGCCACACAATTCTTACCTGGGTAGTCCTCTCCTGGTCAGTATCATCGCTGGAACATTACAGCGCTCGGCGAGGAACATCGCGACCTGCAAGGAGAGAAAAGACACAAGTTAGCAATATAAAAGGCGAAACAGCGCAGCGCATCACGCATTACTCACCGGACAGCATCGCGCACACCGCGCTTTCGCCTACCGGCCCATGCTAATCTTCAAACTGCATGACAACACCAAAATACCTTTCCATGCCTAAAAGGAAAGAAGCAAGACATTATCATTCGAACTAAGAGGAACATAAGAACTGCATATAAATACTGTAAAGCAGCAAACCTACGGAGTCGCAGCAGGCCTGGATTCCCACAGGGAGGCTTGCACCAGTGAAGTAACTTGGTCGCTGCTCGCCCCCCACATCTACGCGCCTCTGCCACGAGGAGCAGGACAGAGAATCCAGCTTTTACAATATTAAGACCCATCTTTAACCAGAGGCCTTACCAAGGGACCGGGAGAGGGTTTGAGAGTGCAAATCATCCAACCAGGGCTGGGTGCCGTCCCCGTGGGTACCAGGTGAGCGTAACAACTCCTTCAACTTCCACCTTGCCTGCTTACATGCTAGGCCTACAATCTCCAAAGGTTTGCCATCCGGGTATGCTCCCCTGCCTGAACAGCGTTTCACAACAAGTGCTTTTGTGGTCAATGTCGACTGGCAAGAGGTTTACAACCGCTTCACAGCATTCAACAAATTACAGCTTTAAAACTTTCAACACTTTTCAGGGAAAACAAGATTCACATTGCTGCTCTTTAATACTCTTCTCCCAGAAGGGAAGCCTTTTTGCCACTCTTGTTTCCCCACTACACAATCAACCAAATACTGATGGGGTCTCTTCTGCCTCTCCCCTTGTTTTTGGCAATGTGTGTGTGTATGCCAGCATGTACCAGATGTTGTATACAATATGGGCAACCGGTTTCAGAGCTTATAGACGCTGTTGGCAATATTGTGTTTTCCTTGATTTCAGTCTCTTGGCTTGGTTAATTCTTATTGATATGAACTCTTAACAAGGTTGCCCCCTTGGGTTGCTGGGGTTGCCACAGACTCACACTTTTAAAGTTAGTCACTTGGCTTTGGTGTATATGTTTTTGCTGCTTTTCCCTGGTTCGGTATCCAGAGATAACTTGGGAATCATTTTCATTCACCCGCATATGTTACTTTTGCTGCTTTGCAATAGTTTGACATTCAAAACCATTCTTTGCGCTACTTTTGCTTCTACGCGAGTGTTGCTCACTCACCCAACGCCAGCTTTCCACATGCGAGCGGGGACAGAGTGCTCCAGGGTCACTGACAGCTTATGAACTCACTTGGTAAGTCATGCACCTCTGTTCCCCTCGCTGTTTACAGGACTTCTGTTGTTGTGGCTCCTTGCAAACTGCTTTGTCTTGCCTGACTTCGCCCACACCTCTTCCAATTGGAGCTCCTCTTGCTCCTCAGGCCCTCTGGTGCACGCCAGCCACCAGAGACAGCCTTGAGACCGTCGGGTGTACACCAGCCACCTGTGACAGCCTCCACAGAACAGCAGAACAGTTCACAAGGGGGAAGCTTTCCCCCTACATGCTTCCCGCTGGCCAACCTCTACTCTTCAGATTTCTGGGGCCACAGACCCTTTCAGGACTCGCATCTGATATCTGCCAAGAAGTGGTCCCGGTGTCTTCTCTTTCTTCCAGCTTCTGCCTGGGCTGCCAGCATGAGCCACGCTGCTTCTGACTTCCTCTACTCTTCAACAGTGATGCCAACTCTATGGCCTGTGCCTGAGGGGGGCTTTTAAGCCTCTTTGTCTCCCTCAGGTGTGGCTCATCTGCATTAATGAACTGACCACTCCTGCATCATTATACCTCTTCAGCCCTCTTCTTCATCCCAGTATTTAGGGGAATTATGGGACTTGAAGTCCCTAATGGAAATATTTGATTTTCTTATGTCTTTTGTTTTATTTTTAAACCCCAGGTTGCTCCTTATGACATTCTTTAAAGGAACACCATAAGAATTAGTCATTAGCCTTGATTGTACAGGGAAAGGTAATAATTTTATGTCGGTGTTATTCACAAATGTCCTTTCACTTAATCTTTGGGGGTTGGGGAGGTTTTCAACTTTACAGGTCTCCCGAATATTTGTAGGGTTTTTATTTCCCCCAAGGCCTAGGATTGTATGATTGGTGTTACCTCTATTTAGATGTGTATATTGTGGAACAGCAAGATGGTTATTACAACAAGCCATTACATACTTTGACATTGAGGAGACATCCTCCCTAGAGGAAGACACATACTGTGTCTCATCACACGGAGTCCTCCCATTCCCCTGGGCCTTTTTTCCTTTCAGGTGATCCTCCTGCAGAGCACCAGCCCCAAGTTTAGGATCAGAAAGCGTCTGCCTTTCCCTGGCCACCTGCGATGAGACTTTAGGCAAGGATTTAGTGAGGAGTCCGTAGGATTCATCGCAAAAATGGCAAGTTGTATAGGTGGACACGGGCATTGTTAGAAATAACGTGATGGTAGAAGGCAAGGCTTTGTTCGCGGGATAAACGAGGTCAAGAGGAACGTTGGAAGAGCAGGTGAGGACAAAGGCAAAGTTGGTAGGGTAGAGGAGGGCAAGGGCAGATTTTGTAGGGTACAATGAAGGGCATAGCGAGAATTCGATGGGCGAGTAGTGCAAATGCAGTGTTTGCTGCACATTGGGGAGATGGTGCAGAGTTGGTAGGCTAGAAAAGAGCAAGGGCAGAGTTCATATGGCAGGGCAGACTAAGCAAAGGATGAGAACAAGGCAGAGAGCCTAGTGTGAAACAGAGTTGGGGTCTCAAAGAAGTTCAGTGGCAGAGATGACTGGATGGTTGAAAACAAAGGAATAGCTGTGATGTGGAGAAGAATATTGGCACATTTGGTTGGGTGAACAAGAGCATGGTCGGAGGCGGTAGGGCAGAGATGGTCCAGGGTAGAATAGGTGGGGCACAGGAAGGAAGTGCAGCATGGATATGGCAGGGGACATTTTGATTTGTGTAATAGAAGAGGGCCTGGGAAGAGTGATTTGGTATGTCACAGTCGAGGTTAGTAGGGCAGAAAAGGACAAGGGCAGAATGGTATAGCTTTAGAAAGAAGAGCAGCTCAGATGAGGCAGGTGAAATGTTGGTGTATGGCGCAGGAGGTCAATAACACAGCAAGTGGGACTGCCTGTGATGCATTTAGAGTTGATGGGGCACAACTAGACTAGGGCAGAGCCCAGGGTGAAGGTTAATGTGCAGAAAGGGAAAGGACAGATTGGTAGGGCACAGGCAGCCAGAGCAGTGCCGATCAGGTAGAGACGGAGGGGGCAGTCAGAACTGAACAGGAGGAGAAGAGCAGACACACTGGCCAATATAAAAAACAGAATTGTTTGGGCATTCGAAGAGAAGAGAAGGGAAGGGTGTGTGCGGAGGTGGGTGAAGGGTAGATTGGTAGGGCAGAGGAAGGAAGTACAAAGTTGGCAAATTAGGAAATGTTGCAGCATACACTGTAAAATGTTTTGAGTCAGGACATGTGTAATTGTTTAAAAGGCAGACCAGGAGAGGCATAGTAATTATGAATAGACAAGGCTCCCTAATGCAAGCTGATAATCAACACAAACGAGGCAAACTATGAACCACTCCGAACAGATCTACCGAAGGTGATATCATTGGAACTTTCTTCCAAGCAAAAACAAATGTGGACACTGTTGACTAAGCACAAATGTGGACACTGTTGACTAAGCACAAAGGAGACGGTATCTTGCGACATTTCCAATTATGGTAACCATATATGTCCTATCGAAGGTACCTAAGCATTAATCGGGAGTTTTCCCATAAAGACCAAATGTGAGAGATCTGAGTAACGGAGCATATATGGGAGTACGAGTTAACGGTACATATATGTGAATATCTAGTGTGAAAAACCTAAGGTGTTTCCCCTTCCCACTCTCGGGGTAAGTTCCAAACGGTTGGCCAGTGGAGGGCCATTGCTTTTGGATCCAGCCCTTGTGGGTGGACTAGCAAGGGAGGATCACCTGAGCCGGGGGAGGGTCCCTTTTAATCGGGGAGGGGTTACCCAAGGGTGAGACATGGTATCCCCCATTTCAAATAACCCCCTACCCGACATCCCCTCAGCGTAATGTCAGCCAGATCCCTGGTTTCCTCAGAACCCTCAATGCATCTCCCGTATTAATAACATTACGACGGAACACCCACGCTCAAAAGGATTTTTCTCTTTCTATGAATGTCTCTCTAATGAGGACAGGCGAAGTCAGGCACTTAGCTACGATCACAAACACTGGAATCCAATTGAGGACCGAACTGAGCATAAAAGGTGGACCCCAGATTCACAAAGGGAGAACGGAAAGCCAGGAAGGCAAAGGCGAGTTTGAGAAGGAAGGAAGGAAGGTAGGCTAAATGGCAAACAGCTGAGCAGAGGCTATTGAGAACCAGGCTTGAGAGAACGGGATGCAGAGATGCTACAAGGCTGCAGGTTGAAGCAGGAGAAAGCGTGGCGAGGGAGCCATGCATCCAAGGACACGAAAGGGTTCGTCAAAGGAAGCTGAGAAGCTGGTTAATCTCTCCGAATGTTGTGCCAAGAGACTGCTTGTTTCCCTGGTACAGCGAAGCCATTCAGTAAGGTCTGAGGGGCAGAAGGGGAGAGACCCTGACCTCAGATAAAAGAATTGTGAAGGATGCATTGTTAAAGTACAGCCAGTGAGCTCAAAGTGATGAGAGCCCGGTTTGTAACAACGCAACTGATTACCAAGTTGCAAGCAAGGCTATGCATAAGAAGCGAGACACATTGAAAGAAAGCTTGTTTTGAACTGTGATGAAACTAGGTAACAGAGTGGCGTTGTGGAATACAACATTGTCAAAAGTCTCTGTGAAAGGTGAAAGTTAAAGTATCGCTGAGGTGAAAAGCGAGTTCAATAAAGTTAATGAAAGTGAAAGCCAACTGGAAAGGCTATGGAAGAGAATATTGAGTGAAGCAAGATCCTGATGGGTATCGGAAGAAATAGAACTGAGTGATTAAATGAAAGACATTTAAACTTGTCGGGTTGCTAAGGAGCACGTTTAAGGAAAGACTAACAGAATATAAGGAATACAATGACCATAATGCAACAGTGTTGGAGTGGTCAAACATGGGAATAAGTGAAGCTGTGCAGTTCGAATGTCTGTGACATAAACCGCATAAGGAAAGCAGGAGGATTGGGGAAGGGAACTCTGTGTAGCAAGATGATGAAATATTGTAATGTAAAATACTAAAGAGTTGAAAGTAATGAGTGAAGAGATTCTAAGCGAAGGTGAGGAGAGCCGGAAAGATGCATCCAGGAACATTGTTTAAGTAGAAATGTGTTATGCTAGAGAGCATTGAACCAGGCAAGGCAAGTCTGAGAAAGTGAACATTGTTAAAATAGAACAGTGCTATACTAGAGAGCATTGAATCAGGCGAGGGAAGCTTGAGAGAAGTACATGAACTTCTGGAGCTCCGGAGTGACTTAAGCTTTGGGAAGGGAGTTAAGAGGAAACTCCATGACCATCCTGATATTCTTTTCAGACGCTTATATATTTTATCCAATACCCTACACATTGTTAAGTTAGAACGTGAGGGAAAGCATAGGTTTGACACAGACAGATTTTTACTTTTGGACTATTCTTTCTTCTTTATTTTAATGGTCGAGACTACTCCCTTTTAGAAATAGGGCAAGTTAGGTATTCTTCAAACCCGATTTATATAAATAAAGCTTTTTGAAACTTATATCCTTGTGTCTTTGTCTACCTCTGAGCACCATGCCTTTCTCAAACCAGGCAGTCTCTAGTGTCATAATTGAGAGCTTTCAAATTATATACTCAATATAACACCCAATACCAAAACCAATTGGTTTGGAATGAGGACTGCATGTTAGTCATTATGAACACATTGCTTCGTTACAAGGTTGGCACATACAATAATTCTATGAATCTGCCTTGGTACAACATTGCCACCAATACAGCGGCAACAGATGAGAATTTTCATAAATCCTGCATGCAGTATTTCTGAAAATGTGCATTCTGTATTTTTGCAAATGTTTTGTGTCTATTCCAACCCAATTTTTATGGTGTTGGTATTGACCCATCTTCTGTGCATTTCATTCTAAGTGGTGACAAGGTGGATATCGGTTATACCCACTTTTTGTCCCCCTAGGTATAGGAATAATGCATGCAGTAAATACCGCCGTACACAAGATCAGGTGTACTGTAGAGACAGGCGGTTTTTGCAAATACCAACCATTTATGCCATTGTCAGTGACCTCCAAATGTTGCCCATAAGATTCATTGCATACATAAATTCAGCAAGAATTGGTAATAATGTCACTTGCCTATATTTTTAAGGATAGTTCAGCGAGTTATTTCAAGCAAAATGTTAGTTAGGCTTGTATAATTACTGGAATTTACTCTTGTGAATAATGTATTCACTTTTAAAATCTCGCAACAAAAATGTGTTACGTTCATGGTTGCTATATTTGTGGCACCTTCTTCGTTGGAAGGTGTGGGTCTAAATAAAATATAAGAAGCAAAAGGTAGGTTTGCTCCAATTTGGAACCTGACCCACCAGAGCTTAAGGGTCCAATCAATACACAAAAGTGTGGCTCAGGTTCACAAAATCAACATATCTCTTAAAAGAAAAACAATTTTACTGTGTTATAAAACAGAAAATCATTTCATTGAAACACTTTCTCCAAGTCAAAGACTTCTTACATGTCTAATACATTAATAGTGAAGTAGGTCATAAACAACCAAAATACATTGTGAAAGTACAAAGTATTTAACATTTTTCCCACAAAGGGAAGTCGCAACACAATTACAACAAATTATTTAACATACAGAACACAGCACATTTTGGTTCTCATTTGGTCCAAAACTGTGGTACTAGGAACAACTTAGTTATGTATACAGTTGTTGGTCCCACTATGTGAATGCATAAAAAAAATAATTTTTAGGAAATCTAGCATTTGGGACAATAACAGTTTACTAGGTGAGACTAATACAATGACTGAGCTCAGCAGTGGTCCATCTCTAAAGTAGACCATGCGCTAGTTTCGATCCTGGCCCAGAAGAGGGCCAGTTTTCGTCAGGACTGGATATGTATTTAACAAGTCTGAAATATTGTTTTCAGACGGACTTCCAATGGCTTCATCCAATGCTGCGTGATCGTGCCTTGAAGAAATTGGAGGTACAGAGGAGGCGGGACAGCAAAGTCGCTAGCTGTGCTCAAATCATGAAATATGAAAAGATCTGACCGAGGGTGTCTTGTTTAAAAAGGATTGTGCTCCTGGTGGTCCTCATGGATTCTGGAGAACAGTCCGTAAAGGAGAGCGGGCGGCATCTAGCTGCATCCATGTTCCGCTCTGTGCAAGATATAGAGACAAACAAGCCCTTGGTGGTTGCTAGGTAAAATATGCCAGATGTGTCCTAATCCTGTTAAATTTTAGGGGGGATACATAATATGATTAATGTAACAATCTATGTAAAGCCCCCTTAAATACTGAACCTCCTGAAATTGGAATGGAACCCTGGAATCTTAATTTCTACAAAGCCTATTAGACTGCTTATGAGTAAAGACGCCTCATCAAGAGCACCTTGCCCCATTGGAATTGGTAACTATGTGTTTAAGAACGCACCAGACATTTGGGCAGTTAGCCTAGTCACAGTATTCAGTGACATAATTTTAACGTGTAGAACACCAGAGACATGGACATCATCCAGTATCATTCCAATTTACAAGAAAGGGAAGAAAGACTGCCCATCTAACTACAGACCAATTGCAATACTAGACGTAGACAGTAAACTGTTTACGACACTGGTATTAAGAGCAATAGAAGATTGGGAATTGATTCCAATTGTCTGGGAAAACAAAGGATGGGATTTAGAAAGGGCATTGGCAGCTCTTTGGGTTTATTATTCATATTTGATTCCAAACAGTTGGAACTTAAAACAGTATGTCTCTTTATTTTTAGTTTTAGTTAAAAAAAAAACCTTTTCACACATTATACACATAATATTCATCAAAAGAAAGGATTAAAATGGTAAGAAAGGGAAAAGTGAAATATATTACAACAGCCACTGTAAAACTAGATAGACACTGAATTCCTGAATGGGGTCTGGCATGGATGCACATGCTCATGAATATTCCCCGTCATCAGGCTGGGAATCCTCGGTAAAGAAAAAAAAAATTGGTATCAGTTTCGTTTCTGATCTGTCTTTCTTGGTAGTAACCAATCACTGGTCTCTGGGTCATACTGCCCCCAGCCAATGACTGCCCTCTCCCTAAGCCCCTCCCCTGGCAGCCCTCCTAAGATTTTTACTGCACGTTCAAGTGTTGGGAGTCTTCGTGCTATAGCTCTTGAGCTTTTACTGCGTTTTGCAATTTTTCAAAGAGTTTAATCTCATTTTTTTGGTCAATCGAGCCTCAAGCTCCACCGTTTCTACTTCCGATCAACGTGGACCCGTTTCGGAATTTTCTACGCCCCTCAAGGGCGAAGTTTCATCGAGTTACGCTTCTTGGAGGATTCCAGAAGATCTGAGGCCTACATCGTGGACATGGCCCAGGACAAGGGGAGCTCGACGCCCGGATCCACGCTGTTCAGGAGCTGCCCTGAATGCGGTTTACAGAATGTTTTCAAGGAGGATGAGCATTTCAGATGTCTCTAATGCCTTCACGAAGACAAAACACATGTGGAGAAGGACTGTGCGTTTTGCAAGAACTTGTCGGAATGGACTTAGGGATCGTCGGATCCGTCTCGCCAGCTGGCTGGAGAAGGGCCCAGCAGGTGAGAAGAAGAAGAAGAAGTCCGAGCGGTCTTCTAAGTCCTGTGAGGGCGCCCCGGCGACGGGGGCCCAACAGAAGGCAAAGCACTACGAGTACGCGGGCACCGGGAGCACTGAAGAGTCGGGCTCCTCGGCTGCCAGGCAGGGCGCACTTTCACCGACGCCATCAACCACGAACCAACGCTCTGGCTCGGGGAAGAGGAAATCCGAGAACCCGGGTAAGCTTCTGGAGAGGTCCCGGTCGATCTCGAAGGAATCAGCCAAAGGGGAGCGAGGCGGTGACCCTCCCCCCAAGGTGAAGGCCTCAAGCGCGCCCAAAGTGGTGAAGGCCTTGGAGTCGTGGTGGCCCAGGCGAAGCCTGTGGAGGCTACCCGAGTTGAGGCGACCTCTGGGCCCAGAGTTTCCCTGCCACCGCAGAGGGAATCCTCTTTTCAGCCCATCGATAAGACCCCTTTGAAGACCCTGGTGTAAAAAGAGGGGGGGCGGTGGCCGTTACGGAAACGGATACAGCCTCTGAGGAGGAGCTGGTTGAAGTCGTGAAGGGCCTCAACAAGAGGTTTGAGGAGGTCCGTTCCCACGGGAGGAATCCCGAGGAGGCGGACGAAGAGAGAGACAGCAGCGATGACGGGGCTCCCCTGGAGGAGGAGCAACCATTGTGCCCGTCGCAGCCAGTGCCCGAGCCTCAGGACAACTGGGTGGCCATTTTGATGGCAATCCAAACCTTATGCACGGAAATAAGGACGAGGTTGCCTCTACCCCCAACGGACAACCCAGCAGAACCAGGCCCGTCGGGAAGCCCTCCAAACAAGCGGAAGAGAGTTCACCCCCCCCCCCACCCTTCCAGCCCGCTCAGCCTTCATCTCCTTCCCCTGATCCTAGGGATGACACAGGAACAGATACAGCCACGACGGGGACGGATGACGACGGTGGTGACGACGGGATGGGCCTTCCATCACCACCCCCTCGGGCCTCCCCACCCAGTGAAATTGGCTCCTTCCACGCCATGATTTCCAGGGCATCCGAGCTTTTCCAGCTCTGCCCCGAAGAACAGAAGAAGGAAGGTTTCCTCTATCAACAGCGCGAGGCCAAGAGGAAGACGATCCTCGCAGTGCCGTTGCTTGACGACATCTGGCACGAGGGACTTGCTCTCCTGAAGAACTCATCCATGACGCCTGCCAAGACGGATCGGTACGAGAAGAAGTACCGGGTCCCCGATTCCGCCCCTTTGTGCCTTATGGCACAGCCGACCCCGGATTCGGTCGTCTCGGCAGCGGCCAAGAAGAAAGCGGCGGGGGGATGGCTTCAACTTCAACCTCCCCACCTGATGGCGAGGGAAAGAAACTGGATGCCATGGGACGACGAGTCATCTCGTCTGTGGCAACGACAATTAAGGCGGCCAACGCCCTAGCGATTGTGGCCCGCTACGACAGGGAGTTGTGGTACAAGATCGCTCCCCTGCTGGACTTCCTACCGGACGACAAGAGGGCGGAGGCTCTGGAGATCCTGCAGGAAGGAGAGGTGGCGTGGGACCACGCCATAACGGTGGCCACAGACCAAGTTGGACAACAGTGTTTGCCTTCGACGGCGGGGATGGCTCAAGGCAACAGATTTCTGCCAGGACGTGCAAACCAGAGTTCTGGACATGCCCTTCGACGGGAACAACCTGTTTGGAAAGACAGTAGATGAGTCACTTCAGGCCATCAAGACCGACACGGAGACGCCTCAGGCCTTGGGAGTTTTGCAGCAACGACGGCCACCCTTTCGGAACTCCGGAGGCAAGCAAGGTGCCTCCAAAGCATTCGGCGGTGGCTCCTCAACGTACTGCCAGGCAGCTCGTTCCTCATCGCAAGAGGCCTACAGAGGGCGCGGCAAGTCAGGAGGATCTCGTCGCCATCGCCAAGGAGGCCAGGGCGCAAGGCCGCCTCCAAGCAGGACTGAACAGGCCGTAGCGTCGGTCCCCCATCTGAGCACCCCTTGTGGGAGGCCGGCTGGCGAAGTTTATCAGCGTGTGGGAGTCCATCTACACCGACCGTTCGGTGCTGGATGCCCTGGCCCACGGGCACACACTCAAATTCCTAAAGAAGTGCCCCTGCATTCCTCCCGTGGCCAGGAAGGAAAATCACGTCCCTCAACTGCTGTTAGAAGTAAGGGCGATGCTCAAGAAGGGAGCCATCGAGCTCGTCCCGAAGAGGCTCCTGGGCTCCGGAGTATACTCAAGATACTTCCTCGTAAGAAAGAAGACAGGCGGTTGGTGCCCCATCCTGGACCTGCGTTGGTTAAAACCATGTGCCTAGCACCAGTAGCGGCGTGGCTGCGCCTGCAGGGGATCCACGTTTACCCCTACCTGGACGATTGGCTCATCCGAGCAAGGACAAGGGAACCGGCCGTTGAGCACACAGCGAAGACCGTCCAACTGCTCACGGATCTGGGATTCTCCATCAACTTCCCCAAATCCCACCTGGTTCTGTTGCAGGTCGCACTGTTTCTGGGAGCCAAGCTCGATACAGTGGCACGATTGGCCTCTCCGTCGGAGGAAAGGACAAAGGCCATCCTGGGCAAGGTGCAGCGCATGCTGGCCACAGACGTGGCCAGGGTGAGGTCCATCAAGTCTCTTCTCGGCATGATGTCCTCTTGCATCTACCTGGTGCGCCTATGCAGGCTGCGGATGCGTCCTCTACAGGAGTTCCTCGACGCCCGTTGGATGCAAGCAGCGGGCAGTTTCGAAGACAAGATCCGGCTCAACGAGGTCTTCTGCCAAGCTATTCACACGGACTTTCAGACCCCAGCACACCAGGAGACGGTGACGACGGATGCCTCCCTGGGAGATGGGGAGATCTTCACGCGAGAGGCCTTTGGCTCCCGGAGGAGAGGTCACTCCACATCAACATCCTGGAGCTCCGAGCAGTGTTCTGGGCTCTGAGGTCGTTTCTCCCGTCCCCCACCACGATGTTCTACATCCGGATGCAGGGAGGAACCAGGTCCCCGGCCCTGTCCAAGGAGGCCCAGGATCTGTGGCATTGGGCTGTTGCCCAGAGGATGTTTCTGATGCCTTTCCATCTAGTAGGGATAAAGAACACCATCGCCGACTCACTCAGCAGGGATCTGCGCTCGTGCCACGAGTGGGAACTGCGTTGGGACCAAGTGGATCGACTTTTTTCCGATGATGGGGCAAACCCCAGATCGACCTGTTTGCGACGGCAGCGAACTCCAAGTGCCAGAGGTTCGCCAGCAGGTTTCCCCAGCCGAGGAGCATGGGCGATGCTTTCTCATTCCCCTGGGACGGCCTGTTCCTGTATGCGTTCCCCCCCCGTTGCCGTTGCTACTGCGACTCGTCAACCAACGCAAGAGGTCCCGGTGCAGGATGATCCTCGTCGCACAGGCGTGGCCGAGACAGATCTGGTTACCGGACCTTCTGGACTTATCAGCGTTCCCCCCCCCAGTCAAACTATCGACGGATGCGGATCTTCTCTCCAGAGAAGGAGGCGCCATCCTCCATCACGACCTGGGGTCTCTGAACTTGCAGGCCTGGCTCCTGCGGCACTAGAGTTTGGAGGGTACGATATCCCGGCGGACTGCAAGGAGGTGCTTGCAAAGGCCAGGGCGTCCTCAACTCTTCAGTGCTATGGACATAAATGGAAGAGGTTCTCTGTCTGATGCCATGCACAGAAGATTAAACCTCTGCGAATTACGCCCCCTCAAGTGCTGCCGTACCTGCTGTCGCTGGCCAAGGCGGGGCTGGCTCATGCCTCCATCAAAATACATCTAGCGGCGATCTCCCGCTACACCAGAACTACGGGACGATCATCTCTGTGGTCTCATCGCCTGGTGAAGGAGTTTATGAAGGGACTGTTCCGTCCATTCCCGCCGGTGAAGGCTCCGGCCCCGGCGTGGGAGCTCAACGTGGTGCTAACCAGACTCATGGGTGCGCCTTTCGAGTCCCTGCATTCGGCACCGTTGAAGTTCCTGTCGTGGAAAACAGCATTTCTTGTGGCCGTCACCTCCGCATGACGAGTGGGAGAGATCCAGGCCCTATCCTGCAAGCCTCCATACTTGACTTTTCACGAGACGAGGGTGGTGCTGAGGACGCACTCCTCCTTCATGCCCAAGGTGCCGTCGGACCTCCATCTCAACGAGCCCTTGCTGTTACCAGTTTTCTTCCCGTCGCCTTCGTCACCGGCCGAGAGGACTTTGAACTCACTGGATGTTACTAGAGCGCTGAAGTTCTACGTGGACTGCACGAACAGTTTTCGGAAGACATCACAACTATTTGTGAACTTTGAACCTGTGAACCAAGGGAAGGCCCTCTCAAAGGCTTCCATTTCCAGATGGCTCTCCGGCTGCATCATGCACTGTCACCGGTTGGCAAACCGACCGTTGCCCGGCCGTCCGAGAGCCCATTCGACCAGAATGATCGCTGCTACCACGGCGTTCTTGTCTGGTGTACCCCTGCTGGAAATCTGCAGGGCTGCTACGTGGAGGTCAACGCACACCTTCACAAGATTCTACTGCGTTGACCGGGATTCCAGGGAGGAGTCCAGGGTCGGCTAAGCAGTGCTGTGCAACCTGTTCGCCGGAAGGTGGGCCTGGTGAGGAGGTAAGAGATGCTTAATGTTAAGTTTATGTAATGCTAAATGTTGAGCCTTGCTACCTCCCGTGGTTGTGCATGTGTGTACTGCTATGTATCCTTATATTCATGAGCATCTGAATCCATGCCAGACCCCATGCTGGAGAAGGAACAAGTTACTTACCTGTAACTGTTGTTCTCCAGCATGGGTCTGGCATGGATTCACATGCGAACCCTCCCTCTTTCCCCTCTGCGGCTCTTCACTTGGTCCTACTGCCACTTTACGTGCTACCAAATCTGAGGATGGCTGCCAGGGGAGGGGCTTAGAGAGAGGGCAGTCATTGGCTGGGGGCAGTATGACCCAGAGACCAGTGATTGGTTACTACCAAGAAAGACAGATCAGAAACTAAACTGATACTGATTTTTTCTTTACCGAGGATTCCCAGCCTGACGACTGGGAATATTCATGAGCATGTGAATCCATGCTAGACCCATGCTGGAGAACAACAGTTACAGGTAAGTAACTTGTTCCTTATGCCGAAAACATTACATTCATACATAATCGGATAAACCTTACATATTGCAATCAATCCGAAAAATGTTATCAAAAGAACTGTTCAATTTTTAACCAAACATGGTGAAGTGCGAAGTGCATAGAGACCGAATTAGTGTTCAGGCAAAAGGGCCCAAAGTCTTTAGTTTTAATTGAGTCATATTTGTGGTCGAAATTGCCTAAAGTAGTCATATAAAGAGGTCCTAGTTTGGCGCACTCTGTAAATACATGGCTTGCGGCCTCTAAGTTATTAGGACACATGCAAATTCAGCAAAATCTGAAGTCCTGTCTAAGTTGCCATATGGTCCCCCAGATTAACCGTGGGGGAAGGTGTAGTTGCCGAACCGCTGGGTGTGGGCATTGTGTGAGGTAATTTTGAGTCCTTTTATACATGTGGGAAACCGAGGCGACTGGAGCATAAACGCTCAATTTATCCAAATGATCGTAGTTCCAGTTCCAGTCCCGTTTATCCAATCTTCTAAAGAAGGCTTCGTTTAAGGTCTCATAGTTCTTACAACGTATAAAATCAGGGGTCCAGTTTGTTTCCAAAAAGTTTGTCATTCAGTGCTGAATAATTATACCTTCTTACAATGGGTTCTTTATCATAGCTGTCTCCTATTAATGTTATCAGAGGGCACCTGGAAGCAGTCATTGCTTTAGTAAATAGTACCCCTCTTCTTTTAAAGGCTAAACCTTGTAGGGAGATTAGTCGCAGTTCCAGGCGTAGGTATTCGATCGGGGTAGATATGGGTAATCCCAAAATACTCTGCCAGAAAAAAAACTCAAGTTTGTTTAGCCGGTGCAAGTCGCCTATTGCCAGTGCTTCCAGGCCATACAATATAGTCGGACAGAACCACTGTTTATACAGTGCTACTATTCCGGCTATCGAGTATCATGCATACTGATCTGCAAACCTACGAATAAGCAGAGACAATTGCCTCACTTTCCTAGTTTTTATATTATGATGCTAGCATAATTTGCTCAACTAGAAATTTCAAGGCGTAGGTATAAGTGTTTGTGTATTCAATTTCCCCCAGCCTTGTTACCATAGCAAGTCTGTTCACTTTCTTTGAAGAAAACAGCATTAATTTAGTTTTGCCCAGATTCACGCACAGGGCATTGGCCACAGCATACCTCTCCAGTTCGTTTATCATGGCTTTTATGCCCGAAAAGGTCAGATCGAACATGGCCAAGTCATCTGCAAATAGCATTGTTGTTACTGGGACAGGATCTATTTTCGGGGGGCATTTAGCATGGCTCTCCAGTTGTTTAGGCAGATCTGTATGTCTAAGTTAAATAACAGCGGGGGCCAGCACGCATCCCTATTTGACCACCCTGTTTACTTTCATTGGCGCTGATGGTGTCCTGTCATTTCCCGGACGAATTCGAGCCGTGGTGTTACTATGTAGTGCAATAATCATTTCCATCAGCCATGTTAGACATTTTGTTACCATCAATGTTTCCCAAAAAATGGAGCGATTAACCTGTCAAAAGCTGCACGGAAGTCCACATAAGTAATGTAAAGAGAGGAACCATGCCCATGACCTGTTCACGAGATAAGGGCATCTAACAGTCTTATGTTATGGATGCTACTAGACACAAGCCAGAAACCTGTCTTAAAAGTACATAATATTGGATTAGTGTCAACCCAGATTTGCAACTCTTGAAGTACGTAGGACGCAAATATATTGCCTGCAGTGTCCAACATGGAGAGCAATCTATAGTTCCCAGGCCTCAGTCTGTCTCCAGACTTGAGTACTGGACCAAGATTGACTTTGTCCATGAAGCTGGTACAATGCGTTCTGTGCAAACCTTTTTAAACAGTTGTAGCAGTAGACCCGGCCAGCCCTTAGGATCCTTCTTTAACACCACAGTTGCTAGACCATTAGGGCCCGGTGCCCTTGAACTGTTCAACTTTTCTATACGCAAATACAGGCCCCTCTCATTGAATTTCAGAGACCATTTACATAGCCCTTCACAATGTTATTTATTGACAGGCAACCATACCTTAGATGTAAACATTTCTGACAAAATATATTCCCTCTATTCATGTTCACCTATTGGGTTTATCGTAGAAGTACCCTTGAGGCCCCTTGCCAATGTTAAGACTTGCCACATAGTTTGAGGATTCTTACTATGGACAGCTCTAATCATTGTTTGCCAATTTCCGCTGAGACCATCTGCTGTATGTCTCATCTTCCAATTGCGATAATCGTTCTTGGCCTTTCTAGTCTCTATATAAATTGACATTTGGCAGCCTGCACCCAGTTTAATGCGGCACACGTTTCTCCTTAAATTTAGTTTTGCTGTCTGGATTTAAGATTTGTATAATTGGGGCTTCTGTTTGATAATAGCAACATTCAACCTTCACCTTAAAATCCCAATTGTATGTGTCATGTCACAACCTCAGATACTGTGGCTCTATGTAAGGTTTTAGAGGCGTTGAGGGTAATAATCCACAAGGAATCATATGTCGCCCTCATTTGTATGCCCCCGCAGTTACTACGACTTTGGGGACACACAAAATGAGTGTGACATTTACTGAGCAGGGGTTGCAGGGGTGTCCCCCACTCTGCTTGGGCGCCGTAACGGGAGTCGGAGGTTGCAGGGGTGTCCCCCCGCTTACCATTTTGGAAGAAGGGGACACAAAGAAAAAAAAAGAAAAGCACCCTGCGGCATCAGCTCTAACCCACGTTAGTGGGAGGAGCTGATGCCGCAGGGATAGCAGGGACAGGCGGCACACACAGAAGTGTGCTGCCGTGAACGGTAAATTGGGGGGTGGGGAGTAGGAGGGGAAAATCAGGCCGGGGACGCGGGCACAGTGATCTATAGGATCACTGCGCTGCGCCGTAACTGGCGTCGGCATTTCGGCCCTCGCAGTTATGAGCGGCGCAGTGATCACATAGATGCACCCACAACACAGTGCACACCTTCTTTATGTTAAGGTGGGACCAGACTATTCGATTACCACCATAATTGGAGGTAGCTTCCCTGATTCCCAATTCCTTTAATCCAGCTTGCACCATAATCAGTTCAAAACTGATTAAACAATGGTCGCTTTACTGGTTGGGCTTGACTTCAAAGTCTTGTACCCTCTCCATTAGAACATTATTCCCACCAAGGTAATCAAGGGTCGCCCACTTGGTCCCAACTGCCAGGTCGGTTTCCCCGGCGAATCACTCTGAGTTCTACCATTTAGGAATATTAATTTAATTCCAATTCTGGATAAACTGTGTCCACTGCAGACCCATGCATGGCTCTTTATGTGGCCTGTATTGATTTACCTTTGGCATTCAACATGGTAAATGGCTCAAAACTATGGCTAAAACTAAAATAATGGGATCTAGAAGCAGACCTTTTAAATATTCTGGAGCACATTCTGAGACGAGATTAAGAATTAGGTTGAGCATGAATGGTGAAACTTCGAAAGAAGTAGACATATCCAATGGTCTGCATCAAGGATGTTGTAAGGAAGGCATGCTATCAAAGCTAGACAGACACAAGTAATCACAGTTCAAGGTTGTTCATTAAACTGTAAAATGGATGAGATAAATGGCTTATCTAAACCTGAATCTAAGATGGGAGCAGGCTTTGACCATCAAATAATAATAATACAGTCCTGGTAAAGTCTAGTCAAATAAAAAGGGCCTATACTAAAAATATACTATTGCCAATCCTTACAGCTATTCTACAAAATGGTGTGGGATAATGTTTTACAATAAAAGAAAGAAGTGTTCACCAAATGTTAAGTCAGGATGTTATGGCCGGGGTCTCCCTTCTCCACGTTATTTTTTCAGCATTGGTCAAGGTGGGACTCTTGAGCACAGCACATTCCTAGGTTTCTCCAGCACGAGCGACAGTTGCTTTTCTCTATATCGGGGCCTTCTGCGTTCAAGCCTCTTCTCATGCAAAGTCTTGTGCTTCAGAGGGCCTGACATGCCAATAACAACAGTTTCTTTTGATAACCTTCACGTTCAGTGATTATTCTTCGCCCTACGACCCCCCTCAGCTAGGCTCTGATCCTTCTTGTCAGTGTTAGTCTTTCAAAGTACTTGCCAATTGAAACGGAGGCTTCCAAAGGGCAAGAATGTCTCCCTGGGTTACTCTGTTATTCTATGGCAAGTGCCTGCGTCACAATATCAGTTCGTATGGCGTTCCCCCTCAGCCGGGTGCAAATGCCAGTTTCACAATTCCCTCACTCGGATTCACACTTTCCACAGTTCATAATTTCTATAACGTGTCAAGCACTTTCGATTGTACAAGGGGTTTGGCTTGACCCTTGTATGACCATCTTGATGCCTCATGCCGGCCTTCTCTATGGCCTCTTGCTACTTGTAGTTTCACTAACTTTCAGTTCAATAATTTCCTTGTTCAGGAGAGTGGTTCCAGATAGAGACCTTCGAATGAGTGTCCACGCTGTGCCGGACCACTCTATATCTGGTACCAAGTTCGGTCACAAAATACCTGTGTCTCGTAATCTTCTTAATATTGCCACTGCAACCTTGAGTCTAACACAGTCCGGCCCACTACCAGGTTCTTTGGACTCACCGGCTGTGCTGAACTTGTTGGCGCTTCTTTTGCCGCTGGAGTCAAGGACGGTACCATAATGGCAACTGCGTCTCCCTGCCCTGCCTATCAGTGTGGGAGGGTTCCATGTACCGCTAACATCCATCACACCATTCGCCAGCTGCGTTTCCGGTCTTATGTTTCTTTTGTCTGAGGCTTTGCGGGTCTGGGATGAAAATGGCAAGGGAAACTCCCTCCTTGACGTCTTTTCAGGTCTTGCCGCCTTTCTCCTCTGTTTGAATTGCCGTCCTGGAATAGCAGCTTCCTCGTGCATTCAGCTTTGCTCAGAGTGTGCTCTTGTGCTCCGCCTTTTATCATGTGGGGAAGAGAAAGAGCAGTCAGGTGTGTGTAGTTGTCGGCAATTGCCTGACCGTTTTGTTTGGACATGTCAGGTAAGCAGCTCTGGTATTAGTCCATTGTCGCTCACGGTGTGAGAAAGTGTTTGTGTTGGAAAAGGGGGGTAGAGTTTCTAAATATCCTACTGGGCAGAATGGGGAAAAGATGTCGTAAGGAAGGGGATACCGCATCTGACCCTTTGGTGTCCCACTACCACTCCTCAAAGACCCCACACATCCGTGTGATCCTCCCGTACTGGTCCACCCCCAGGAAATGGATCCTATAGCGATGGCCGTGTCCTGGCCACCTGGATGACAGATCCCTGGGGACTGGCGGGTGAGACACCGTCAGGTTTCTCACAATGTATATTGCCCCCACTGCTTGTTCAACCTATACGTATTGGACATGGGAGAAGTCCTCTCAAGAATAGGCTTTGCCCCCCCCCCACTGTCGGAGCGACAACAATTAGTTGCCTGACATATGCCGATGATATGGTATTGATGGATTACACACCCAGATAGGCTTACAACGATTGATAAATGGTTTTCTACCGACCTATTATTTTAAATTAAATGCATCAACAACTAAAATCATAATCTCTAAGAAATATGGTTTTATATGGCGAGCAGGTTCACAGATATTACCAAGTTGACTGATTTCAGAATTTCATCTGTTATCGAACCCTATAAAAGGATACAGATTTACCATCTGTTTGGTCACTTCTCCATTCAATCGCTGATTGATTTTTATAAAGGGAAAGTTGTGCCTTCGATTTTGTATGGGATTGAAATCCACTACCTTTCTGAAGTATTCATCTCTCAAAAATTGATGGAATGTTGTGGAAAAAGGTTTTGTCACTATCTGATTGCATACCTACTTCAGTCCTAATAAATTAATTTGGGCTTATGTCCTTAATAGGCTGGTTCCATTGGAGATTGTTACAACTTTACGGAAACCTCCTTGTTCCCCAAGGAAATTAAATCTATGAAGATCTCAGCCAGGACATGAAGGTGAACAAGAAAAATTCACCTATGTGTAATTTTAAAGCAAAGGTTGACCATATTCTTAATTTGAATGCAATATCAACATTCCTACTGATAGAAAATCCAATTGAAGTGAAAAATAAGCTGTTTACCAACGACTGGTTCGATATCGGGCAGGAAATAGTATAATATAAATTATATAAACATCTTTCAGTGATTCAGTAAGTCAGGGTATCGTACCAAAGTACCTGACCAGTATGTCCAATTCATACTGGCGTATGCAGTTTGTGAGATTAAGTATGATCGTGTTGTCACCAGGTGAAAGCGACTAAACCCAAGACTTCCTGCACATTTTTTTAAGGAGGTGGGTGTCACAGAAAATGTGGTTCACTTGGTAATTGAAAGTCCCACCCTACAGTCCATAAGATGCAAGACCGTTGAGAAATGTGTTGGCTTTAACAGTTGGTTGAATATGCTGTCCTATTGGCGACTTATAGTATCGTGGAACAAACTACTTTTATTTATATCGTTATAGAGGTTTTTAACTGCTATTAACTTGATCACACTGAAGTAAGGTATAGGTGATTAACCGTTGATGTCCACTAAAGCACATGCACTTTACAAATGAAATTGACCGTTTTTTTATTAACAGGTTGATTGTGGTCTTCACATTCATCTGTATTGTTATGGTGGTTTTAAAGGGCTATTAATTACACTAGATGAAAGTAAGATGAAGGTGATCTATTAATGTAGCTCGGAATAGTATTGGCTTTTTGCTAAAAAGGAAATTGTGCAATTATAGATACTAGGTTGATAGTGGTTTTACATTTCTTTGTGTATTATATATGTACTTGTTATTTTAAAATGTGTGTAAAAAAAAACCTCATTGTAAACTATGACACCCTAATAAAAAGCAATAGATGATTTGATTATTGTTTGGAACAATGGAGCAACCTCTGACCTTTGCACCTATCTAAATATCAACAGTTAAATCCCATCATTGACCCTTTAGTACAATAAAACCACAATCAAAGTTATTCCAAGAACAATCGTATGAAAAAGACAAACAACTGGAAAACCAACAGCTTTGAATAATACTCTACACACATTGTCTGGATATCCCAAACAAAGAAAACCAACATCCTTGACTGCAGGTTTCTCAGAAAGATGTGACATTTACACTTTGTGAACCAGGCAGTGAAACAAACACTACAAACACAGGGTTATAACCACTTCGCCATATAGCAAGCAATCCCTAAAAGAGCAGCAAGAACAAGGGAATTGCCCTTTTCATAAAAATATATAAATAAATGGCAAGCTAATGAAAGTATTAGGTTTATAACCCCTCAGATGAATAAAATCAATGAAATGCATACAATCTAACAAAAAACAGGCACATTCACGAAACCGACATTAAGTATTAGCCCATGAGAAAGAGAAAGAGAGAGAGAGAGAGAATGAATGAATATCCGCAACAACTGCCTGATGTATGCTAGTCCAACCAAAAGATTTCTTTCATGTTGAAATTCTAAAGCATACGTCCACTCATTGAATAGCATTAGAACCTATCAATATCACCGCAGAGTAAGAAAATTGAATAGTAGACATTTTCTACAACAATCCATACTCTGAGAATATCTGTTGTTGGAAACAATATATTAACAATGTTTTTATTATTTATAGAGGCAATGTTGAAAAACTGCACAAGATTGTAGAATAACTCAACAAATGCAATTTACTTGCTCGTTCAGTGCAGAAGTTCTACCATTTTTAGAGTTGCGATCAGGCACGAAAACCGGTAAAATCTATATATTGTTATACCGCAAAGAAACAGATCACAACTTGGTACTGCAATATAGCAGCCAAAGCACTCGAGGACAAACTACTCTTCAGTCAATTTGTGCGTATGTGGAATTGCACTTTTAAGGAAGATTTCAAAAATCAATTTAGTTATATACATTTTGTGAGCAATTTTAATATTTAGTAATTTCATACACATTTCATATCATAGAGGGATTGAATGCACAGCACATTACATATATACACCTTTAATAAATTCCCTGTTTAAATACATAGGCCATAAAAATGGTCTAACAATGACAGCACAGTATCTCTGCAAACAACCTAATACTTATAGACAACATACATATGAGTGCAAAATAACAACATACATATGAGTGCAAAAATACAATGTAGATTAAATATCAATAAAATCCTGACACGCATTCTTTAGTCATGTGCCACATTAATTACTCAGCCAGGAATGTGCAATAAGTGCAACTAAATCAGATTGACTTTTTTTTCCAGGTACTGTTGTTTTCATCATTGCCAACTTAAGTTTCAGCTAAACGCGCACTTCATTGCCTTAGTCCAGTCTTCTTCAGGGCCTAACATTTTCATAAAGGGAGATGGTTAGTGATAATGCATCTACAAAATATGATGTGTAAATATTAGTTCTTATTCAAATAGATATGTTATTCTTGTCTATAAGGTATGACTTTGGGTGCCTGCATAAAGTCATGCACCTGGATATCCCACGTGAGGCAACTTCAGTTCTAACAATGGTGTTTTCAATATATTTTTAGACCGGTATACCAAGCCATGCAGAGATCAATAAGTTGTATTATTTGAGAATACTCAGCTAATAGACAGCGCCAAAATGGTATTCGCACATTATGTTTATTCATGGTTGCCCTTGGTGATTGATGACACGTGTTTCGGCTTGTTCATAATTTTTGATCAAGGATAGGCGTCCCCTACCGCATAGACCCAGGGGAGGAACTAAACAAGTGAACAAGGGAGAAGGGAGAAGGGGTAACGCGGGGCAAAATGCTAGAAGAATCAAGCAAGGTAAGTAACCATCAATATGAGAGCTCAATGAGGGGATAGGCCAGGTCAAGGATGATATAAAATCAGGTAGTCTTTATTATTCACATATTAAATCATATAACATATGGTGCTGAATCCATGATAAAACAGCATAAAAACAGACAATAAATATGGAATATATACAGTAAAAGTGCATGACAACCAACTGAGCTCCCTGCAATGCAGGATGAGTGCAAAGGGCAAAGTGCAGTCGCCCCCCCAAAAAGGAAAGAAGAGAGAAACAGTCTTGCAGGAGGGTCAAAGCAAATTGAAAAGAGGAAGAGATGGGGAGCATAAAGATAAAGAGAAGGATACCTTATTAGGGTCCTAATACTAACCCCAGTCTCAAACTGCATGCACAGTCCAAAGATCAATTCTAAGTCTGGCTGCAACTATTCCGTCAATTAAGAATAAAAGATAAGAAAATGCAAAAATTGCAAAATTGCAACACCTCTCCAGTATCATATTCTAAAGTGGCAGAAATTATTTTTACAAATCAACAGACAGGCTTGCAGTGCAAAATTAATAAGAGGTGCAACCTGCAGCGCTTGTCACCATTTCGACCTAAACAGTCAACCACCGGTACCTATTGTGACTTCCACCATTCTCATGTGCCACACTGGTATCACAAAATAGGTAGTTTTGCCGACCTCCAAAAGTGTCTAATACACATGTCTCCTTTAAAAAAAAGATAGAGATGGCTTGCAAGTAGTCTTCCTCAGGACAGGATAGAAATGGTTATTAAATAGAGGAACAGCAGTGGATTTATATGGTCAACGGATAGACATCTTGAAATTAATCCATGTGTCCTTCCATGGCCTGATTCTTCTTCTGTGTTTGTATATAGTCCTTGCGTTCCTTCTTTATCCAGTTCATCACTAAAATGCATCAGGAAGTTGAAAGAAAAGAACAAAGAAAAGAAAGGAAGCAAACATGTGGCAAAGTTAAAAAGCACATATTAAAAAATCCTTGACCTAGCCTAGCAGCCCCACAGTTGCTCAACATAAACCGTTACACTATGGTTCTGATCAGGAATCCAGTAAGTGCAGTAATACCTCCATATGGAATCATACTGCAGAACCCATAATAGGGTTCGGGATGTAGAAATGTATTCCACCCCACTAAGCCCAGCGTGGATCTTCAATTAAATAAATCCAAACAGCCAGGTGGCCGGGAGAGGTGAGCCTAAATTAATAAAGGGCCTCGCTACAATCCCAGTGGCATATACGTGTAAAGCTAAGACAGCACACCCAATCAGTCATCCATACAACATAAAAGTCCAAACCTTTTGGAATAGGAAAAAGTCAGCTCCTCCTGGGTAAAAACACAGGAAAGAGAGGACCCCTTGGTACTGGGGCTATGGTGTCTTGATGGAGTGAAGTTCACTTCATTAATAAAAATAATTCAATCTTGCTTCCACCAGCTAGATGACTGCTGGCTGAAAAGAAAAAAGAGAAAGAAAGTCTAGCAATACAACCAAAGGGGATCTAGTCAAAGAACACATGTAACATCTATAAATCGTGGAACTATATTGTGGCCGACTTGCTGCATGTGCACGTGTCCCTGTCCCATCCACTGTTCTGCTCATTGCTGATGTATTGAAATCAGTGAGCAACAGTGGTGAACGACCATTGTGCACTGCTGCAATCACTTGAGGAAAAAGAGGTTTTCTATAACGTGCCAAAATATATCCGAGCATTCCTCTAATAAACTAAACTACAACCTCACCATAATAGATGTGACACGCATTGGATAAGCTAGCCGTTAAAACAGGGTAGACTTGTATCAATTCCAAACACCCTATATAGGGCGGTGCTGGATGGTAAGCAATACAATCAACTGGCTCCTTCGCCATGAGCCGGCCGAATTATGTAAACCCGCAATTATAAAAACACGCGTCCAAAGTCTGCAACTGCATGCGGTCGTGGATGCACAACATTATGCAGCCATGACAATCAATGCAGCTGCCGACAATGGCGTGTGAATATGGGAGCCAGGCATCGCGTTCCCTTTCTGAGCCCCGAAAAATGACAGTGGCCACAAGTACGGAAACGGGTGAGAGAGAAAGAAAAAGGAAAAGGCAGGAGAGGGCGGATGTTTCCATACCTTACTAGAGAAGAAGAAAACCAATGCTGCGCAGGGCACTCGCTCGCTCATTTGCGTGTGCCAGAGTTCAGGACCGTGATCAGGTCTGCATGTTGATTTGTCCGGCGGCCCTCGAGTACATTCGGGATGTTCGGAAACTGAACTCCCAGCTTCTTCTTCTTCTTAATTATCGAACGCGTGGGCGGACCCACGCAGGCGCTTCCCCATCCTAAAGGATGATGTGCACCAACCCCACCAATCAACACACAGGCCACACTTCCACACAAACCACTAGCTACCTAACCACAAACAACCACACCCCCCAATCCAACACCACCAGCCACCCCACCGCAAACACACCCCCCCCCACCACTCAAAACACCACCCAGCGAGCCCCGGAGACCGGCGCGCAGACCCGCGAGACCCCGGCCCATACGCCTACACATACGCTTCAGGCGAGGCACCGCACGCCTCCACCTACCCACCGCGACCAACCGAGCGACACCCACACTTCCACATGAACCTCCAGCCACCAAACCACAAACAACCACTACCCCCAATTCAACACCAACAGCCACCCTACCGTAAACAACCATACCCCACCAATCCACACCAACAGTCACAACACCCCAAACTCACACCACCCAGCGAGCCCGGAGACCGGCGCGCAGACCCGCGAGACCCAGCCCGTTCGCCTACACATGGGCTTCAGGCGAGGCACTGCACGCTGCCGCCCACCCACTGCGACCAACCCGAGCGACACCCACACTTCTACATGAACCTCCAGCCACCTAACCACAAACAACCACCACCTCCAATTCCACACCACCAGCCACCCAACCGCAAACAACTACACCCAACCAATCCACACCAACAGCTACCCTAACGCAAACAAACGCCCCCCACCAACTCACACCCCGTCCCCAGCTCTGCCAACTACCCGCCACTTCCAAACGCATCCACCATCCGCACAACACCTCTCAACAGCCCAACCGCCTTCCCGAAACATGCCGGCCGCACTTCAGCGTCTAGTCCCCATTCCTCTACGAGACATGTCAACCCGTCACTAGTGGTGGTGTCCTGTCACATCCAGTGACAGAGACCGAGGGGGAGGAGACACTCCAGTCCTCGTTTCCCATCAGAGGAAATGACCTTAGCGGCGCCCCGCCTCTCGTCATCACGAGGATTGCACGCTCGTCGCGCCCGGGATGTCACTGAACTCCCAGCTGCTGCTGCTCCCTAAAGTAGTGGAAGCCTGTAAGTCACGTGACCTCAAATCGCGTTCACGTGACTTAGAATCCGAGTGGCTTCTTAAAGGAACAGTGGACCTTGTGTATCAGTCCATAGGTGTCAAGCAGTAAAGCCCAAATTTTACAGCAAAAAAAGGGGGGGTGGGAAGGGGGTGGAAATGGGAGGGGGGTTTCCTCTTTGTAAAAGAAGGAAAAACTCACCCTCCAATGATTTGTTGGAAGACTCAAACGGACCCCAATACAAAGGTCCATATGTACCTGGATATGTGAACACTGCAACAGTGTTGTAATGCACATATCGTGGAAAGAATGGCGGGAGTCAAACATGTCTCATAAGGCGCATATAAGAGGAAAGGGGGACAAGCCTGATCCACAAGAAATGTCAACCTGATCCAGGCATTATGTATTCAATCTCAGCCAGGAACACTATGCCTGTTAAGGTATATGGTTTCATTACCCCTGAGCCAGGTCTATTGTTCATGCAGAACCACTAGTCCACCAGGCGGAGCACCCATGTTTGTATAAGGCAAAGGGGGGCATCTGTCAACCCTCAGGTAATGCAGTGGAGCCATTCTTCTTGGTGATTCAAACCATTATGATAACTATCAGTGTGGTACATCCACCACTGTTCCTGTTATGTTCATAAGCCTTTCTCAAATCAGGGCTTGTTACATAGTGTAAGTTAATCTTCAGAGTCAATGTCCCCGTTGTACTGTGTGTTGAAATTTGCAATATAACTGGGTTCGATCCCGTTCGTGCTTTCCCAATACTCGAAGTCTGTGTGCGTCGGCTAATGCTGAAATCAATAAGCCCTTTTTCCGAGAGTCATTAAGCAAATCATTATTAGGCAAACAAGAGTCAAGGAGCCTGCTTAATAACTTCATAGTGTAACAAACTAAAATGTAATGCCTTCCAAATTATTTACATTTTTTTTGTCTTGTGGCGAGTGCCCATTGGGTTGACTATAAAATAATTAAAATAGGTGTATAGTTATATGGTCATAGTGGTCTAATGGCATCAAAGCTTGTCCAGAGAGTAGCATATTGGGCCTTCACCAGGTTTATCCAGACCTTGGACTGCAAAAGAATGGAAAAGGGCAGAAGAGGGCAGAGGGGGTGTAAGGTTCAAATGCAAATTAAAGATCTGGACAGGTAACCGAGGGAATAAGGGGTGTTGATGCATTTTGTGATAGTTTACATGTGTGTAGAGTCAGTATAGAACTATCAAAGCATTGTGCCAGTTACTGTTCAAAAAGGGGACCTTTCCTTGTTGGCCCAGATAAACATCTGATACCAGTGTAAAATCTTCCCTTAGTTGAATGGTGCCAGCAGACCTGATGAACCATTATCTCACTCTCGAGTAAAGGCAAAAACTCCAGTATTTTGTTGGAAAAAGTCCTTACCATTCTCATGCACTTGACAACTGCTACAAGGCTTTGAGGTTCCCCAGAGCGCCATATGGTTTTGACATGATTATTTCCATACGTAGCATATTCGCATTCTAGACTGGGTAGTGGTTCAAAGCTGTACATTTTTTGCTTGACCCACAGTTGTATGCATGATTAAGTTGATAGAAATCCATTTTTTTTTAATTTTATTTTGATTGTGCAATTGGTTTAACGAATAGAAACCTTGCACAAATGCTGAAAACATACACACAATTTAAAATTGCAACACACACTTTATCTAGAATTAAATTTAGAATTCATCTAATTTCCATAAAATCACATTTCAAAAGTAAATAAATATCAGACATTAAAAATCCCTTAAAATATCCTTCTTTCTATACTACTTTCCTTATGCTCCTTGCCTGACCACCTCTATATCAATCTTCATAAGATGTACATACTCACTCCCTTAATTTTATTAGCTTTATGAAGTGGAATCCAATTCATAATTAACTAATTATTAACAAATTATTACATCCTTCATGGATTCCAAATGTGTTTCCAATAGAATTTGCTGCTACTGATATTCCTTTGTAAACATTTAATGAGCCAACTACAGACAAGATATTTGGTAGGTATCAGCCTCTTCTCTCATGCCGTGGGTCACACTGTTTTGAGTCTATGTCGCACTTTGTTGGGTCAACCATTACAAGGTTGCTGTACCGTATAGGTTACAGTCTGTCCTCAAACATCTCTCTACCACATTTCACGTAGCTGATTGCTTTGTGTTGCATTTTTTTCTGGCACTTTACAAGAAACCTGCTATTTGCAAGAACTAGATCTAGTTGCAACCTTAGTACTGTGCACAGGCTACTTCTATATCGATTTAGTTATTGTCCGAACACATCCGGGTTTGGAACATCTAGTGGCTCAAGCGATAAGCCAAGCTCATACTAGGAGTTCAGGCAAGATGGAAGGGATGGTTATTCAGCCGGGCAGATTTATCTCTCATAGGTGTTATAACAGTCCAGACTCATCCAAGCTCTGCATTAGAAAGACCATCCATATTGGCAGCATCCTCTCCCCCACAAATGCCACATTCCTCCATTGGATTACTGAACCAAAGGAGGCAGACTAGCACAGCCACAATTGACGCCATTGATGGAAGGGCATATGACCTTTTAAGATGTGACAATTAGCCACTTGCAAGGCCCATCCTTGTTTTGGTTTTTGTCATGAGGCCCAGTGGGCCTGTACGTCAAAGGAAGGGGTGCAGGTGGAGGGGGATGGGGGGGACTGGCGGTTGAAGGGGCGTGAGTGCACTGCCAACCATCTAGTAGTTGATCTCACCAGGATTTCACGCAATGTATTAGTCCTGCACAATGCAATGCCAAAACAGGAGATTCTTCCTGTCAGGCATATGCTTCTCTGTCCTTGTTGTAATAGACGACATTTCTCTGATATGCGCCTTTTCATTCCCATGCTTACCCATTCATTACCATCATTAAATGCGTACACATGTATAATCCCTACTGCTAGTCGTTATCAATAGCCCTAGGACTGTGAGCATGGTGCCCGAACAGTCCTCTCAGATCTTGGCTGAGTTGGTATGTGCAGGCACGTTGGGAGCAGAAGCTGTAGACCTCTGTTTCCAGTAATTTCACTTTGGGACGTTTCAAGAGCACTACATTGTACAATACAGAAGCAAAAGCGTGCTTGCAATGGTTGCATAGACTGCTGGTCTCCATCTTCTTCTATAAGCAGCTGTGGCCCTCTTAACTCCAGGGCTGTCTGCATTTAAAAATCCCAAAGTCTGAGATCATGCTACCTTCAGTACTCCCATTAGCATTCAAAGCTCTGCTCATAAGTGCACACAATTCTACCCCTCGGTATTGCCTTTCAGAAAAAACAAAATCACTGATTGGATGGTCCCTAGTATACTAGGTTCTTATATGTTGGTTGTTTGGTGTTTAGTTTAGTGCTTGAAGATTTATTTTAAAATGGGAATCGCACAAATTATGTAGGCTAACCTGGAAGGCATGCTTGCTCACTTATGTACTGTTACTGTATCGTGCTCTAAATCACCTGCAAAGACCACCAGTTTGACAAAATGACTATTGCCCAGCAATGTTGCACAGTAGAGCAATTTCTTCTGAGCATTACACTCACCCCTGCACTACTTTTAGTACAGCATTGATCCAGTCATAAAGGTGAAACCGACATTCCAATGAATGGTATGCCTCCTACACCTCCTAATGTAGCACTAGCCAAGTGGGGCTCTTTGTTGACGTTTGAACCAGCATGGAAGCATACAGACAACAATAGCACACTAAATGCAAAAATAAAAGGTATGTCAAAACAAGGTTCTTATTAGAAAATAGGTACTTTACTCAACTACAAAAGCTGTGTGCTGCGACTGGCTCAATCTGAAAACGCCATTAAAAGAAAAAGGTATTTGGAAATAACTCCCCTTTGATGCCGGAATATGTTTAGTCTGGTAGTGATTCGTCTTGGTACACATTAATGTATGTATCCACAGGTGTTTAATATAATCTCGAGTCGCTGGGGTTTTGAAAGCATTTTTGATGGATGTTCCAGTTTGATTGCCCATCTTCCCATTTATCCTTTTCCTGGCAAAGGGTCTAGGTCTGAAAGTCAACTTTGAAGTATATTAGTTTGTATTGTCACATGTTTTAATGTAAACCTGCTTGTTGCTTTTAAAGGGAATCGGAGTGTATGAGTTTCCATATTAGCATATCTTCTGCCTCTGAGTCTTTTTTTTTGGGAGGAAGTTAATTGGTGTTACAAGCCCATGTTCTGGGTCTGAAGACTGTTAAGTGCTGTAGAAAGAGCGTGTTTTCCAATAAAATTAGCTGTTTTTCCAAAGCCATTTGAGTTTCTGCCTACTGCTAACTAGCCCAAGTCAGCTCAGCGAAGGGGTCAGAAAGGGATATTTCATATGCAGATTATTCAAATAGGAGCCCAGAAACCCCCTAAAACGGGCCCAGTCACCACAACATGTCCACAATGACTGCTCGTGCAGAGGCCTGAGGACTATCCTCAGCAGGGATCCTACATACTGCATGCTACTCTAACTTGGAAGTGTCTTCAGGGCCACCCACTTCTCCCTACTTTGGTACTGGCCGTTCTGAGCTGAGGTGCCTTTCAGGTCTCTTCTTTGGGCACAATGGTGCCTTACATAGTGCCTGAAGTGCTATCCATACTACACACACTATTTACTTTACTTCTAGGGCCAGACATAACATGTTTACTTTCATTAATTTGGTCAATTCCACTCCTGACATCAACATTCACCACTCTCAACCCCTACCCTTGGATTAGGCTGCCTTCCGAGTTGGTTTGGTAGCTCCAGAATTATTATTTGGGAATGTACCTGTAGTGCCATAAAGAGACAGCACATTTGTGAGCCTACATATCTACCGGGATTACCAGAGAACTTCTCCACCTCAATATTATAATACTCCATAATTGCTCTCATATCAGCTCAACATATACTTTTCTGTCTGTTCTCTCCAGAAGATGGTTTATGTGTGTGTATAATATATATATATATATATATATATATATATATTTCTTTTTTTATTTGGAATGAGCATTCATCTATACTAATAAAAGCATTTAATCCTGCCTGCTTACCGCACCATGTCTGCAAAGTCCTTTCCTGCTTTATCCCTCTCTTACTTTACTTTTGCTCAGGCTATTCTTCTCAGCAGACTGAAGTGTGGTTTACCCCAGCATGGGTGGGCACAATACGCCTGGGACAAGGATTCAGCAGTTTGAACGTGCTACAGTGGCGATTTGTGGCGATTTGGCACAGTACAAAAGCATACTAACATGACATAAAACCTACTTTAAATGGCAGATCAATTACTGTGCTAATGAAATCTAGAGCAGTATTGGCAGATATCAAAACATTTTTGATCAGGCAGATAGTGTTCCCTCTGGTTTGATAGAAATGTTGGAATTATCACTGTTATCGCAGCTATCGTAAGATCGCTGTTTTTTTCTCCTGTTCCCCTCCCTTGCCTTGTCGCGCTCTGAAACACTTGTGTACGAGCGCGATAGAAATAAAATATGAATCAATCAATCCAAAAAGGAATACGTTCATATATTTATATAATTCTATGAGGACTTTGCTCATTATTAAATAAATAAAACAGTATTAAATAAATAAAAGATGATGAACACATTTGTTTGGTGATCAGAGAAAAAGTTATTGGACACCATCTGGCTGGCATGGAAACAGGAGTTCATTGGTTTCAGTTATTTTGTTTCTTCATCCGACCAGAAGCTCGCCTTACAATCAAACTTGAGGGCAGTGGGCAGTTTTATTGGTGGTGGTTGTAATGAATCGCAGTCATTACTTCTTCTCCAGAGGTAGCTTCTTCCAATGTGGCCAGGGGACAGCTGCTGCTACCTGAATGAGAGAGGATCACATGGGTGAGGCGACCCTCAGGGGAAGGAGATGGCATTGTTGGAAGAAGTAACATATCCCCCTTCCCTTTTGGGGATGCTTCTTTTCTGGCCCATGCCTTAATGGCCTATTGTAACCCTCTCCCTCAAACATTTACCAAGTCCACCTCATACAGTCCCCAAAATCTTACAGGGAGTGATATGTTAATAACTGATACGAGACGAGGAAGAGGCAGTTAGCAGCAGTGATTCCTCCCAATGAGGTCCATTGTCAGCTTCCTCAACATTCTACTAAAGACACTGTGACCACAACTGTGACGAAAAAGAACAACAGAGAAATGAAGGCGACTGGGACCGAAGAGCGAACCGAGTGATCTAGTCTTTGGATACTGCTCCGTTCTGCTGGGAAGTTTAAATTCACAGCAGCTGACAGACTGAGTGAGAGAGATGTGCAGAAGCTTGGTAATGCTGCAGAGACCGAATGACACGCTACGGGAGAGCACGTCGTGGGAAGGGAAGCCAGGGCTAATCCCAACAGCGTGAAAGGAAACAGAGTCCCAGAGAGGGGGGCCGCCTGTGTCGGAGAGAAAAAGGGACCAGTGCAGAGTGGAACCAAATGCGGCAAAGCTACAGCGGCTGTTAGGATGCACGCTGAGCCAGCAAGCTGCACGGAGAAGAAACAAAGCTGCATGAGATGAAAGCAGTGGGAGAAACGCTGAATGAAACCTGTGAAGTGTTTAATGTGGTCTTAAAGAATACCATGAATGGGTCGCTGAGCCCATACCTAAAAAGAGGAAATATACCAAACACAAGTATGAATGTTAAAACAAACTTTGTGAAACCAAAGGTGATAGGCTAACAGTGGAGAAACATCACGCGAAAGAGATGTCTTGGCAGGAGAGTATACCAGGCAAAGTAAAGCATTAGAGAAGGGCTGTACGTCCAGTGTTTGAAAGATTACAAGGAAGTCCTTCCAAGAGACTATAGCAGGCAACTTCAAGTGTTGAAACTCTGGCAGGAGAGTATACCAGGGAAAGTTTAAGGGTGTGTAATGAACTACAGTGTAAGATAAACTCAAGGAAGACCCACGCCCTTGAGATTGTGAGTTGTTTTCAAGGTGGAGAGACAACCTGGCAGAGAAGTACACGAGGTGATCTGCGCGTGTGGGACATGCACCCAAATTGCTAAGAGAAACCCAAAGAGGATTCGTGCCTTGGGATTTTGAGTTGTCTTGAATATAAGGAGAAACCTGGGGAAGAGGGCCATTCCCTGGAGTAATGGGCGTACTGAAAGGATGGAGTTGCCCTCTTGAGTTACAAGGAACTTGGCTATTCTTTGTTTGAACTTTTGCATATTCGTAGAAGGGAATCTGGGGAAAGGAGCCAGCCTCTGGAACTGTGAAAATTATCCATTTAGAACATTTTGGTTTGAATTGTGCCATTTTCTTGGATTTGAACACTTTTGTGCATCAGAATCAATACCCTTTGCACCTTAGAGTTAGTCTTGAGTGTGAGGGCCAGAATAGGATTACGGACACCTTGACAAAGGACAGACCCCCTTAGTTTTTGGTTGGGTTAGGGAAATACCTCCTAGGTTAGGGATATAGGCACAGTGAGGCATTTTCCAACCCCTAATTTGAATCCAGGTTTATAATCAAAACTATGAGTCCTCTGTGTCCGTGTCTTATTCGTTGCTCTTCACAGTGGCTTTTCTGACCCTAATTATAAGCCTACCTGGAAACCAGTGTTTCATGTCCTCCTCCTTTCCCAATTGCATTTTAGCCACTAACAGTAGTGTGCTAATGTTCCCCAGCACATTATCTTCGATCAGATGGGACCCTGTGCTTGCGTTGCTAGTAGGTAGCATGGGGTATCAACCTTTCTAATTTTTGGGATCCATACCGAGCTCTTCCGATATTTGAGCCCTCCTGTTCGGTGCCAAGCTCCTGCACAAATGCCCACAATGCATTGTATATGGCCATTCATACTCCGCTTTTGGCTAATCATGTTGACGGGGATAATGTTGCTCGCCTACTTTTCTCTCGCCTCCAAATCCCATAGTTGACATGCTTCCCCTTGGAGACCTGAGCCAGATTTGGAAATCCTGGGCACTCTACAGTAGTTCCAGAGCTTAGGCAGCTCAACCTCGTGTCACTGATGGCAAAAGAATCACTCCAGCGCTCAGAGGAAGTTCAAGGGTTTTTATAGATTTTTTTTTTCTGTTGGCCTTTTGATGGCCTTAGGGCCATCCCTCTCTCTAATGTGTCTTATTTAGCACCGCCTCCCTAACCCAAGCCTCCCTGATAGTATATACAGAAGGTTTAGCCCTAGTGTCTAATTTGTGTCTTATGCTATGAATGAAGACCTAAATGCAGATTTGTCTTCCCTAGCTGAACTCCCTCAGGTACTTCCGGCTTCCTTGACTCTATCCAGTGATTAGTGTTCTACTAGGATTTGGGAACTGAGTCTAACAGACACTTGTTGGATTCAGTCCCCCTTCTATCATGTGCATGCTCCCTCTCCTGCTCTTTCTTCTCTCTCCTTCCTCCAATCTTCTGTACCTCTGACTTTTTCCACTCCTATGCCTCGCCTCTCCACCTTGATGTTACTCCTCCCTTCTGTTTCATTGTTTCTCCCTCCTCCACACCACTGCTCCCTCCCCCACACCAAATCTACTCCATCTTTCAAACTACTACTTCACCTTCACCACTCTACTACTCTTCTCCACACTACTTCCTCCTCCACATTGTTACTCCCTCCTCCAGTTAGTACTCATTCTCCAGCATGGGGTCTGGCATGGATTCACATGCTCATGAATATTCCCCGTCGTCAGGCTGGGAATCCTCGGTAAAGAAAAAAACCAGTATCAGTTTCGTTTCTGATCTGTCTTTCGTAGTAATAACCAATCACTGGTCTCTGCGTCATACTGACCACAGCCAATGACTGCCCTCTACCTAAGCACCGCCTCTGGCAGCCATCTTCAGATTTTTACCGCACGTTCATGTGTTGGGATCCTCGTGCTATTGCTCTCGAGCGTTAGTGCTATTTTTTTCAAGTTTTTTCTCAAAAACTTTGTTTTTTTCGGTCAAAAGAGCCTCAAGCTCCACCGACTCTCCATCCGATCAACGGGGACCCGTGTCGGATTCGTCTGCGCCCCTCAAGGGTGAAGATTTCGTCGAGCTACGCTTTTGGAGGACTCCAGAAGTTTCTCAGGCCCGGACATGGCCCAGGAGAAGGGAAGCTCGACGCCCGGAAAGCTGTTCAGGATCTGCCCTGGATGCCAGCTGCAGAACGTCTTTAAGGAGGACGAACACTCCTTTTGTCTCTACTGCTTACATGAGGACAAGACGCACGTGGAGAAGGACTGTGCGTTTTGCGGCAATATGTCGGAGCGGACCATGAAGGACCGCCATCAACGTCTCGCCAACTGGCTGGAAGGGAAGAGCCCGTCAGGCGAGAAGAAGAGGAAGAAATCCGAGCGGTCTTCTAAGACCTTTGAGGACGCCCCGGCGACAGGGGTCCAACACAAGGCCAAGCACCGCGAGTCCGCTGGCACCGGGAGCGCCGAACGGTCGGACTCTACGGGCGCCAGGTAGGGCGCACCCTCCCCAACACCTTCAGCCACGAGCCAACGCTCTGGGTCGGGTAAGAGGAAGGGCGAGCACCCGGCGAAGCTCCTGGAGAGGCCCCGGTCGAGCTCGAAGGCCCCATCGGAGGGGGAGCGAGGCAGTGTCCCCCCCCCTCAAGGATAAGGCGGTGAGCGCACCTAAGGTGGTGAAGGCCTTAATCCATCTGGCCAAGCCCTCTATCGATACTGTTGCGGCGGCCCTGGCTCAGCCTGTGGAGGCTACACCAGTGGTGGCGACCTCGGGCCTCAGAGTCTCCCTGCCACCTCGGAGGGAGTCCTCTTTTGTGCCCATCGATAGGACCCCCATGAAACCCCCGGCGGGGAAGAAAAAGGGGGTGCAGGGCGTCGTCGTAGATTCGGCCTCAACCTCAGAGGAAGAGCTGATTGAGGTCTTAAGCCACGGCCTTGGCGTGGAAGAAGACCGGCCCGTCGGGATGGATCCCGACGCAGGTGACGACGACATCGTCGAGGGTGCCGACGGGGCCCCTGATCGCCCGTCGGATTCCCCTCTGCCAGTGCCGCAAGACAACTCGGCGGCCATTTTGTTGGCTATACAGTCCTTAAGTTCAGAGATAAGGACGACACTACCGTTGCCGACGGAGGAACCTCTCCCGTCGGGGGATCCTGAACCGGGACCTTCTGGTGCTCCCCCGCCCAAGAAAAGGAGGATTCACCCTCCACCTCCTTTTCAGCCGTCGCGCCCCGTCCAGCCCTCCTCCCCGTCCACCCGAGGGGATGATACGGGGACTGACACGGCAGCGACGGGTACGGACGACGAGGTATACGACGAGGATCTACCGTCGTCACCTCCCACCAGGGCTTCTCCGCCCGACGAGATTGGATCGTTCCACTCCATGATCGCCAGGGCATCCGAGCTTTTCCAACTCTGCCCTGAGGAGAAGAAAAAGGAAGGATTCCTTTATCAACGGCGCGAGGCCAAGAGGAAGACGGTCCTCGCGGTGCCTCTACTGGACGACATTTGGGATGAGGGCCTCGCCCTCCTTAAGAACCCTTCCACGACGCCAGCTAGAAGAGACCGGTACGAGAAGAAGTACCGGGTCCCGGACGCGGCCCCCCTGTGCCTCCGGGCGCAGCCTACCCCGGACTCCGTCATCTCCGCGGCGGCCAGGAAGAAAGCGGGGGGGAATGCGGCCTCCACATCGACTTCCCCACCGGACGGCGAGGGAAAGAAATTGGACGCTATGGGACACAGGGTCATCTCGTCTGCAGCGACGACGATTAAAGCGGCCAACGCCTTGGCTATCGTGGCCCGCTACGACAGGGAGCTAGGGTACAAACTGGCTCCCCTGCTGGACTTCCTACCGGACGACAAGAGGGCGGATGCCCTGGAGATCCTACAGGAAGGCGAGGTGGCGTCGGACCACGCCATCACTATTGCGACGGACATCGCCGACACTGGGTTTCGCCAGTTGGGCAACGGCGTGTGCCTTAGGCGGCGTGGATGGCTCAAGGCTACGGACTTCCGTCAAGACGTACAGACCAGAGTCCTGGACATGCCGTTCGATGGGAACAACCTGTTTGGGAAAACAGTGGACGATTCCCTTCAGGCCATTAAAGCGGACACTGAGACGGCCCGGGCCCTTGGGGTTCTGCAGCAACGACGGACGCCCTTTCGGAGCAGCGGAGGCAAGGGCGCCTCCAAAGGTTCCGGCGGCGGTTTCTCCACCTACCGTCAAGCGGCCCGCTCGTCGTCTCCGGAGGCCTACAGAGGACGAGGCAAGTCTGGCGGACCCCGCCGTCGTCGCCAAGGAGGTCAAGGCGGCAAAGCCTCGTCGAAACAGGATTGAACCGGCCGTGGGGTCGGGCCCCCACCGAAGCACCCCGGTGGGAGGCCGGCTGGCGAGCTTCGTCAGCGTGTGGGAGTCCATCTCCACCGACCGTTGGGTGCTGGACGCCTTAGCCCGGGGCCACGCGCTCGAGTTTCGAAGAAGGTGCCCGCGCGTCCCCCCCGTGGCCAGGAAAGAGCTTCATGTCCCTCAGCTTCTCCTGGAGGTAAAGGCGATGCTCAGGAAGGGCGTCATCGAACTCGTCCCAAAGAGGCTTCGGGGCTCCGGAGTTTACTCGAGATACTTCCTCGTGAAGAAGAAGACGGGAGGATGGCGCCCCATCCTAGACCTGTGGCGTCTGAACAAGTTCATCAAGGCGCAGAAGTTCCGGATGGTCACCCTCCAGCACGTCCTGGGGCAGCTGGAGGAAGGAGACTTCCTGTCGTCGTTGGATTTGGAGGATGCCTACTTCCATATTCCCATCCTAAAGGGGCACCGAAAATTCCTCAGGTTTGTGGTCCAAGGGCGTCACTACCAGTTCAAAGCCCTCCCCTTCGGACTACGGTCGGCACCCAGGGTATTCACCAAGTGCCTTGCACCGGTGGCGGCGCAGCTGCGCCGCGAGGGGATCCACGTCTACCCCTACCTGGACGACTGGCTCATCCGAGCCAAGACGCGGGAGCTCGCCGTGGAGCACACGGCAAGGACAGTCCAACTTCTCACGGACCTGGGATTCTCCGTGAACTACGCCAAGTCCCACGAAGCTCGACACAGTGTCCCTTCTGGCCTCCCCGTCGGAGGAAAGGACCAGGTCCATCCTGGGCAAGGTACAGCGGATGTTGGTTTCCGATGCGGCCAAGGTGAGGTCCATCAAGTCCCTCCTCGGAATGATGTCTTCTTGCATCTACCTCATTCCCATGTGCAGGCTCCGGATGCGCCCGTTGCAGGAGTTCCTGGACGCGCGCTGGATCCAAACGACGGGCGGCTTCGAGGAGAGTATCACACTCGACGAGAGTTTCCGCCGAGCGGTCCGGTGGTGGGGCAACCGCGCGCATCTGACGGCGGGCATGGACTTCCAGACCACCAGGAGACAGTGACCACGGATGCCTCCCTGGAAGGGTGGGGAGCGCACACCGAAAATCTGCACGCGAGAGGCCTTTGGCTCCCGACGGAGAAGTTCCTCCATATCAACGTCCTGGAGCTCCGTGCAGTGTTCTGGGCCCTCAGGTCCTTCCTTCCGTCCCTCAAGGGCAAGGTGGTGAGGATCTTCACCGACAACACCACCACCATGTTTTACATCAGGAAACAGGGCGGAACCAGGTCTCCAGCGCTGTCCAAGGAGGCGCAGGACCTGTGGCATTGGGCCGTCGCCCAAAGGATGTTTCTGGTGCCGTTTCATCTGGCAGGGATAAAAAACACCATCGCCGACTCACTCAGCAGGGAGCTGCGCTCGTGCCACGAGTGGGAACTACGGCAGGATCTAGTGGATCGCCTCTTCCGACGGTGGGGCACACCCCAGATCGACCTGTTCGCGACGGCGACGAACTCCAAGTGCCGGAGGATCGCCAGCAGGTTTGCCCAGGCGAGGAGCATGGGCGATGCCTTCTCGTTCCCCTGGGAGGGCCTGTTCCTCTACGCGTTCCCTCCTTTGCCACTGCTAATCCGGCTCAAGAGGTCACGGTGCAGGATGATCCTCGTCGCACCTGCGTGGCTGAGGCAGATATGGTTCCCGGACCTTCTGGACTTGTCAGCGTCCCCGCCAATCAAGCTGCCGGTGGACGCGGATCTACTCTCCAGGGATGGAGGCGCCATCCTCCACCACGACCCGAAATCGCTGAACTTGCAGGCCTGGCTCCTGCAGCGCTAGAGTTTGGAGGATACGACATACCGGCCGACTGCAGAGAGGTTCTTGCAAAGGCCAGGGCGTCCCCGACTCTTAAATGCTACGGACACAAATGGAAGAGGTTCTCTGTCTGGTGCCACGCACAGAAGATTAACCTTCTACGGATTAGGGCTCCCCAGGTACTGCCGTACCTGCTGACGCTGGCCAAAGCTGGACTGGCACACGCGTCCATCAAGATTCATCTTGCTGCGATCTCCCGATACACCAGAACCACGGGCCGGACGTCCTTGTGGTCTCATCGTCTGGTGAAAGAGTTCATGAAGGGACTGTTCAGATCGTTCCCGCCGGTGAAGGCGCCGGCCCCGTCGTGGGAGCTCAACGTGGTGCTGACCAAGCTCATGGGACCTCCGTTCGAGCCTCTGCACTCGGCCCCGTTGAAGTTTCTGTCGTGGAAAACAGCGTTTCTTGTGGCCATCACCTCTGCATGACGGGTGGGAGAGATCCAGGCCCTTTCCTGCAAGGCCCCGTACTTGACTTTTCACGACACGAGGGTAGTGCTCAGGACGCACCCCTCCTTCATGCCCAAGGTACCGTCGGACTTCCATCTCAACGAACCCTTGGTGTTGCCTGTGTTCTTCCCGTCGCCTTTGTCGCCGGCTGAGAGGACTTTGCACTCGCTGGATGTGGCTAGAGCGCTGAAGTTCTACGTGGACCGCACGAAGTGTTTTCGGAAGACATCACAACTCTTTGTGAACTTTGGACCTGTCAATCAGGGGAAGGCTCTCTCGAAGGCTTCCATTTCCAGATGGCTCTCCGGCTGTATCATGTACTGTCATCGGTTGGCAAACCGACCGCTGCCTGGCTGTCCGAGAGCCCATTCCACCAGAGCGATCGCGGCTACCACGGCGTTCCTTTCTGGTGTGCCCCTGCTGGACATATGCAGGGCTGCTACATGGAGGTCGACGCACACCTTCACGAAATTCTACTGCGTCGATCGGGATTCCAGGGAGGAGTCCAGGGTCGGCCAAGCAGTGCTGCGCAACCTGTTCGCCTGAGGTGAGCCTGGTGAGGAGGTAAGATGCTTAATGTTGAGTTTGATGTAATGCTTAATGTTGAACCTTGGCCACCTCCCGTGGTTGTGCATGTGTGTACTGCTATGTATTCTTTATTCATGAGCATGTGAATCCATGCCAGACCCCATGCTGGAGAAGGAACAAGTTACTTACCTGTAACTGTTGTTCTCCAGCATGGGTCTGGCATGGATTCACTTGCGAACCCTCCCGCCTACCCCTCTGCGGCTCTTCACTTGGTCATACTGCCACTTCACGTGCTTCCAAATCTGAAGATGGCTGCCAGAGGCGGTGCTTAGGTAGAGGGCAGTCATTGGCTGTGGTCAGTATGACGCAGAGACCAGTGATTGGTTATTACTACGAAAGACAGATCAGAAACGAAACTGATACTGGTTTTTTTCTTTACCGAGGATTCCCAGCCTGACGACGGGGAATATTCATGAGCATGTGAATCCATGCCAGACCCATGCTGGAGAACAACAGTTACAGGTAAGTAACTTGTTCCACCTCTCTTCTTTCGCCCTGTACCATACACTTTATATACACTCCTTTCCCTAACTTCTCTAACCACACTCACCACAAAAACACTCACACTACAGTACTACTTCCACTAATACCTCATCTGCTCCTGAAAAGGCCGTCACCGTCCGCCCGGCGCAGGTTAAAGGAACAGAAAAAGTCTTAAGTAGCAGGTTAAGCCTGCACCCTTTTTCCACATGGGTCTGTCGCGGAACAGCAATAGTGGCCCGGGTAGGCAATTGTTCATGTTTGTGTTTTGCGGATCGGTTTTTGGTGCCTTTGGGGTACGTCCCATGGGGAGGGCTGGTATTTCTGCCCTGTTAGTTCCTGGGGGTCTAGGGAGTTTACGGGTCATTGTGCCCCCCCTCAGGAGGCCCACAAGGTCTTCTGTCAAACGCGGCTTATCAATGCTGCTCTTTGCCCATTTTGGATCACAAAGCCTGTTGTGAATGACTGCATGGGTGTCTTGGGTTTCTTTCTGTGGCTGATAACTGATGCGGTTTGGCAGTGAGCGTGGGTTCAGCATATGCATCAAGGAAGTAGGGCGCTGGAGCTGGATTGACACTCAGTTTTGTCTTGATTTCTTATTCGGATGATGTGTCACTAAAAGAAACCGAGCAACACTTGCAAGATCGTGTTTTTGAAGCATTGCTTGAGACAGAGGAGTACTGCTGAGATGCATGCTGGTACTAAGAGGGGGGCAGAAATTGGGGCCCTTAACTGCCAGTCCTGAAGGTTAGGACTGCCGCAGGACTTCTCCAATCCTGGATGAGGGATCCCTTTTACTCCACTTTGACAAGGCTAAAGTACTGACCTTTTCATATTCCCCACCCACTTCACCTAAAAATGGCGTGAATGAGGGAATTATGGCGATTCGGGGATAAATCCATTCACTCTCCTCATTGTTCTGAAGCTTTCTAGGGCATTTCTCTGGCACAGTGAGAACACAGAGAAAGACCAGGGGAAGGGAGTCATTCCCCCTGGCATCGCGAACACCGGGAGAAACCAGAGAAAGGGAAGGGAGTCATTCCCCCTGCCATTGTGAACATTGTGAAACAGAACCATACTTGAGAGGCTAGTGTACCAAGTTGGTGCAAGTCTGGGGAAGGGAGTTATTCCCCCAACTTGCGTGAACTCTGGCAAAGAGTCTGAGAGAAGCCTGGGAATGGGGTAGGAAGTCAGCCCCCCGCATTCGTAAACTGTGGAAGAAGGCCTGAAAAGGGTCAGAGGAACGCTGTTCCCCCTATTATGGTGAAATTAAAAACCCAGAGGGAACAGGGGAAGAGAACCATACCCTCTGTTGTTGTATACTACAAAGCAAAGCCAAGGAAAGCTGGGTAAGAGAGTCATTTCCCTGGAACAGTGAATATTGATCTTTTGGAACATGGGCTCATAAGTGAGCTGAGACTTTCAATCTGGAACTTAGTGTTGTTCCTTTGAAGAGGATTTCAACCTGGGGAAGAAAGTCATTCCCTCAGGAAATAATCCCTCCACACTACTGGTACAGTAGTCCGTTCTCCAGAAGAGGGGAGCCATTCTTCTGCATCAGGAAGACTCACCAACCCTTTAGTTTAGTTACAAGTCTATGGGAAGGAAATAGGTTTTTGACACAGGCGGTGGACTTTTTAGCTACGGACAGTCTAACACATCCTTAGTATTTGGTTGAGGCAGGGAAACCATGCTTAGAAAATAGGGAAAGTTAGGGTTTTCTCTATTTTTGTATAAAATAAGTCTTAAGCTACAATCATGCCACCTGTGTCGGTTTCCTCCTTCCACACCCTTACACTGGATAAGTGCTGGTTATGTGGGAAGTGTGGGAAGAGAGTGTGAAACCCTTGCCAAATCAGTGGCTCCCACAGGACTTTCAAAATGCTAGGGGACGGTCATGCACAATTACCATTTTGAACGAAAATCGAGGACAAGCTCTTGTTGAGATTCCTCTTGCCACCAATGGGGTATTGTGCCCTCATCCATTTCTACATGCCAGACTTGAACACTGCCTGAGTTGGGCAAAGCATGTAAATTCAGAATAGTAGTGCAGTGCTAATCAATTGGAGTTTCAGAATCTAAAAGCTGTGCATTCCACAGTGCTATGTCTGGAATGTGTCTACTCTCTGTGGTACCAGGTCTGGTTCCAGCCAGCTGAGCAGTATATCTCTCCCTCTTATGAAACATGTGCTGAAACCTCACCAAAGTATACTAAACTGTATGCCAGCCTCTGCTGCCTTTCACTTGCCAGGATGCCAACTTTGAGGGGAAATTCTGTGTACTCCAGCTCGTCATTAGGCTCCCAACGATGGCAGCTTACTGCAGCTCAAGGTCCCATTTATTGGAGGGCTCTCTCCTACGCTAAAACCACAGTACCACTCACTGTGGCACAGAAGAACTATGGCTGTAGGAAGCCCTGCCCACAGGCATCAAATTTGCTGCAATGACAACAGTGATTGGCATCGGGACAGGGAGGCGGGTCCCTGCCATTCTAAGGCAGTAGACATGCACAGGATGCGACCAGGCGAAGTGGCGTGATCTGATCCCGATACGCATGCGTGAAGGGTGTTCAAACTATTTGGTGCCGGTTGCAAGGATACAATGTTGTGTTTCTAGAGGGGACGCTTTGCAGATGAGTCAACATGCTGAACAAACAGAGGGTGTAGTCTGTGAGCATTATGGGGTAGAAACCAAGAGACAAGGAAGCACAGGGACCCTTCTCCTTCCTCCTCCAACTCTTCTGTAGTCTCTCCAAGCAAGGCGAGGAGGAGGTCTAGAGTGGAGAAGTTGCTTGAGCTTATAAACGAAACCTTGAGGGATGAGAAAGAGGATTGGAGGCATATCCTGCCCTTTTTGGAAGATATGGAAGATGAATGGGCCGTGGCTGAGGCAAAGGGTGCTGGCCCCTTATGCCCTCGGGCTCGCCTTTCCACTGTCACGACAGATCGGGAAAATGTTTCTGTTCTAACAAGTTTCCTTAGAACCATATGGAGATCATATGAACAGTCTGCTGGGTTTATGCCTGGTAAAACGGGTATGTCATCAATCTGGTTGAACCCGGATATCAAACTGAACAATAAGACCTTGTTCTGGCCAGAGTAGTTCGCAGCAGGGATTGTTAAAGTTGAAGATCTTTTCGATGGGACCGCTTGGAAAACATTTCGGATTTTGAAACTAGAGTTTGATTTACCTACAGGTACTTATGGCGAATACAGAAAGTTAAGGAGAGCTGTGAACATTCGATCTTTGGTTATCTCTGATTTGGCTCTAACTATTCAACATATTGGCAGAAGTGATCATTCAGCATCTAAAATGTATAAAATGTGAGTGGTTTCACTAATGCTAATGCGAAGCTGCAGGACAAATGGTCTTGCTATCTGAGAGAAGAGATGACTGCAGAGAGGTGGAGTGACTTATGTAGGAATATTAAAAGAATGTCCCTGAATGTTGGAGAGAGATCCAGACAAGTAATGCTCTTGAATAGAGTTTTCTGGACACCAGTAAGACTTAAGGAACGAAATTTAACAGAGTCAGACAGCTGTTGGGGATGTGGTCACTTTCGTGGCACTATGGAACACATGCTATGGGAGTGTCACAGGGTGAGGAATTTCTGGTCGGATGTGACAAGTATGATGAACAAGGTTGTCAATGCAGATTTGGAATTTGACTTTGAAACTCTAATACTGGGGGAATCCACCATGCTGGACGACTTATGTGGGGCTATGATGGCGAAAAAACTGATCCTGAGAAATTGGAAATCAGATGTTCACCCGACGTTGAACATGTAGATGGAGGAGATGTATCGCACAAGCAATATTGAAAATGTGATATATTCTGTGAATGGGGAAGGACGTATTTTTGATAAAATATGGAAGGCCTTTTTGGAGAAAGGTTAGTCAGTCCTTGGAGCTTCCTGTGTCGAGTTTACCTGTATTCAGATAAGTAGACATGCGTGTTTCAATTTACTCATTATAATGTTCATGTCTTTTGCTTCTTGGTTTGTTGCTATGCCAAAGTTTTCTAGAAAGTTGTTTTCAGGTCAATGTTATGAATTGCTATTGCTTTTTGACTTTTGCATCACACCTTTTCTGCCCCCTTTTATTGATTTATTTATTATTATTATTTTTATTATTATTATTTTTGTAAATATATATATAATTTTTTTTAATGAATTTCTTTTTTTTTTCTCAATATATTTTTCATTATTATTGTATGGATAATTGTCTATTGTATCTCTTTGTTACACTGATTTTCTTCTGTTAATATTTAATAAATTGGTTTAAAAAAAAAAAGAGAAAGAGGATTGGAAAGCTAAAAGGGCAAAGTGTGCTGAAAAAGGCTTTATTCTCAGTCCTCTTCAAGTTCTTCTTCCTCTTCTTATGAAGAGGAAGAACAGCCAAGGGGCTGTTAGCTGGATACAAGTGCAGCGATTTGTGGAGATGTCAAGAAAGGGGTTGCCACTCATTTCCGACATTAAGAAGAAATTGCAAAAAGAGTGGAAATTCCCTGAGAAGGTTGTGGTACCCACATTTATGATCAAACTCTATCTGCGGAGCAGGACAAGTTGCTAGTATCCCCCAAGGTGCCCTCTCTTTTATCCAGCTTGATGGGCAGGCCTTTCATCTCCCTAGGCGGCAGCTGTCGGGGACCACACTGATAGGTGGACTCAGCTGTAAAGTGTTTCTGCTGCTCATTTAGTGGTTCAAGCAGGTACGTGTGCCTCATTCACTGCTAAATCTCTGATTGAAAACATGTGGCATGCATGTGTTCAAGAATCTTCAGAGGAACCCGCTGGTACGGGGAAGACTCAGTCCCCTGGAACTCTGCACCGCTCCTGATTCTGCCAATCTTCCAGTCTGAGACGGATTGAATTTCTTCTGGAAACAGTGGCAAGAGTGCATTTGGGACCCACGGGTATTGAGAATTAATTGTGATGATTACAGGATAGAATTTGCAGTAGTCTCCAGAACTGGGAGAGTTAAGGACTCCCAACTCTGATGGAGGGCAGTTAGAGAGATCCTCTGCTCCAACTGATACAGGCATTTTATTTATTTATTTGGTATGTATGATGCGCCTATACACAATGTGTTTCAAGGCGAAACAAGACAGGGGATGGTCCTACCAGGCCTTGTGACATTCGAACCGTGCATGTGCAGTAGCAAGAAGTACTAAGGAGTGGGGAGGGGTGGGAAGTGCAGGTCAAGGTGGAAGGGCCGGTGGGCTAAACGAGTGCCAGGGGAGGCCAGGTGAACAGAGCCAGGGGAATGCAGACAGTGCAGGGGAGGGAAGGTCCACGTGCTGTGTGCGAGGTAGGGGGCAGGAAGGGCTCAAGGGGTGCAGGCACAACCCAGCAAGTGCAGGAGGAGGGGGCCCCGGATAGCCAAGTGCAAGTTGAGGCAGCGGAGGGAACAAGGGGTCCAAGTGCAAGGGTTGACTGGACGAGGATGGCCTGGTGCCCCGTAAGAATCAGAAGGAACCAGACAGCCGGTCAAGCGGCAAATGTGGACATTAGCAGGGGAGGGGGAGAGGGAGAGGGATGGAGGAAGAGAAAAGAAAGATATTGAGAAGCTTCCGGAACTTAAGGAGATCTGGCTCAAGTCTGAGAGACGCAGCAAGGTCATTCAAGAGGGAGGCACCTTCGGAGGAGAGAGATCTACCTCCCACTCTCTCCTTTGAAAGCGTCTGATCCGCAGAGAGTTGGATCTAGAAGACCGAAGGGCTCTAGCAGGAAGGTATCTAGGGAGAGAGAGTTGGATGTAGCGCGGTCCCAGGACCCAGAATGCTTTGTGGATGATGCAGAGGGTCTTGAACTTGATCCTCACAGCAACCGGGAGCCAGTGGAGAGATTTTAAGGCTGGAGAGATGTGGTCCCTGGGCTTGAGGCCAAGGATAAGTCTTGTAGTCCTATTCTGGATTAATTGAAGGGGGCAAAGGGAGGAGTTAGGAAGATTGAGGAATAGGCTGTTGTAGTCGTCCAGCTTGCAGATGACCAAAGCTTTGGAGACATTGAGTTTCTGGAGAAGGTGAGGAAAGGGAGAATGTCTCTGAGGAGGTGAAGCTGAAAGTGGGCCTTCTTGGCGAGGTCTGTGGTGTGAGGAGAGAATGAGAGAGAGAGAGAGGAGTCAAAGTTGACAGCATGGTTTTTTGCGGAGCAAAACCTGTTAGTCGCTAACAGGAGACCCACTGTAGCACTCCTATAGGGAAATGAATCCCGTGGTAACTCTTGAAATGGGGTTCTGAGACCAGAAATCCACATGTATTAACATCACATCAATTCAATATTTTTCTTAAATAATCATTACATTTCATTCACAAATGTGCAATTAATTGTAAATATGTGGTAGCATATATTACCCAAGAACAGACACTACACTGGTTTCAGTTTTCATTTTTTAGTGTAAATAACATAAAAGTGAATGGTAAATGAAGAAGAAAGTCAATTCTAATACACCATTGGCATTAGGTTTTTACAATCAAAAGTCTAATACACCATTGGCATTACGTTTTTACAATCAAAAGAATTATTACAATCACCAAATTTGTACATAGAGTCCACTTACGGTGTAGTGGTAGGGTACATAATAGTAAAGACATGTCTCTTAAACATTAAGAGTCTATAGTCTGACTCTAATAGGCTCCTTTTGTGTGTATGCCGACGCGTTTCGGAAAAAAACCATCTTCAGGGCCAGGTGCCAAATGTTCCATATCAATTAGATTCTATTTTCAATGTTGTCACTCGTGTTGAAACCTTAAGTTCTTGGCCATTGTGTGTGTCTAATTCCATGTAATCCAAGTCCCCAGTCACTGGTCTGGATTAAGACGGAGGGTTGGTTTCTCTTATGGAGTAAAGCGACTCTACAAAGCTTGTAGCTGCAGGGTGTAGCGTAGCAAGAACGCCTAATGCTGTTATAGGGGGCTGGGGTCTCTGGTCCCTGTTGGGCTTTAGCCACAATCAAGGTTTTTTGCCTCAGAAGGAGCGTTGGAGGCGGCTGGCCAGAGTGTGGGAGGGAAGGAAGGAGCAGGGGTTCAAATGAGAAGGGTGTCTTTCTTACTGGCATTAAGGCAGAGATTGTTAGCAGTGCACCATGCCTGGTTATCAGACAGGCAGTCTGCAATATGAGAGGAAGAGGAGGAGGCAGAGAAGGGAAGCTTGAAGGAGAGCTGCATGTCATCTGCATAACACTGGAAGTTAGGAGAGAAGGCGGAGATGAAATGAGCTAGAGGGGCCAGGTAGATGTTGAAAAGCCAAGACGAGAGGATCGAAACCTGAGGGACACCACAGGTGGCGAGTGAGATGGAGGAGAGAAAAGGGCCCAGTTGAATCTGGGAAGGTATGTCAGAGAGGAAGAAGGTTAACCAGTCCAGAGCCTGGTACATGACGCCGAGGGTATCGCAGAGCCGATTCATAAGGATGACATGATTGACCGTATCAAAGACAGAGGAAAGGTCAAGAAGGATGAGAACAGAAGGAGTATTGGAATTGAGATTAGAGAGCAAATCATCACAGGTGTTCAGGGGTGCAGTTTCCTTGCCTCTGGCAGCTCTGAAGTCAGATTCAATGTGGTGGATAAGCTGGGAGACGGGTAGCTTCTCCAACATTTTGCCCAGCAAGGGGGTAATAGAGATAAGGCAGTAGTTAGCCAGATGGGAAGGGTCAGCAGAAGGCTTTTTGAGGAGAGGGTGCACAAGAGAGTGCTTGAGGAGTGGGGGGGGGGGGGGAATCCAGTGGCAAAGGAGTAATTGCAGAAATCAGCCAAGGCTGGAGCAAGTATTATTGAATACTGGGTCCATTGTACCAGTCCCAAAGGAGGCGTGTGAATGGGCTGTTATTTATTTGTCATCCTTGTTACAAAGTCTTCAGGAGGATTCAAGTTGGTCCTTCGATTTAAGACAATGAGCACCTTTGTACAGAAAATTCCTTTTATAAATGGAGACCCCTCAGAAGGTTATTCGCATTGGACCTGTTGGATGCTTGCATCACATTCAGATCCACATGGATCATTTTTGGTTTCTTGAGTTTTTGGTGGGGAATCGATATATGCAGTTTGTGGTGCTTAATTATGTCTGTGATGAGCTCCATGTGTGTTCACAAAGGTTCTGCTCCCAATGGCCATTATTTTCTATGAGATGGGGGTTATCCGCATTTCCTTTGCAGGACAATTCGCTGGTGTGGGGGGAGCTTCTTGCAGCAACTGACCGTGGGGATGGAGTTAATTTGCAAGAGCCTTCATGACCTGTACAATTTGAGGAAGTCCCATCTGGAACCCACCCAGGAACTCAAGATTATAGGTACACTGTTTAGCACCAAGGATGATTATGTATGGTTGGGTATGGTGGCGAGGAGATCGTTTTCTTCCCCTGAGGCAGGAAGTTGCAGATCTGTGCAAGACCCAAGTGTACCCGAGAGTCGAAGTGTTGATGGCTGTTTCCGTGACTCCCTGTGCACAAGTGCATCCTTTGCTGGCTCATCTTCATTAGGTCACAGATGGCACAAGAATCACTCTGTCTCAGAGATGGTAAAGGTGTTTTAACTAACATAGTTGTGGGCCCTAGTGCTGGCCCTCTATTTCTCTTTTTATGTTGACCGTGTACCTTAATCCAGGCATCCCTGTCCCTTGGATAGTAGATATTGAAGGTTGACCCCTACTGTCTTAAGCCTGTCTTGTTCCGGTGGTAAAGCTCTTCAGGCAAAACTGCCTTCTCTACTTAAGGCACCTTCGGGGACTTCCTAGATGGATAGTGCCTTACAAGTACCCTGTTTGATTCAGACTGCACTTGACATGCCCACTCCCGCTCTCTGCCTTTCCTACTATTTCACCTCACTCCTCCTTCAAATCTCCTGTCCCTTGAAGTTCTCACTCCTCCTAGGTCTTTCTTCCACCCTTTGATGTTACTACTTCCTTCCCCCAAACCATTACTCCTCCCTCCTCCAAATCACTACTACTCCCTTCTGCTACTAGTAGTCAGTCACCGTCCTTCCATCCAGTACCATGCACTTCACAATCTTTCCTTACACTAACTATACTCACTGCACTTGCCACACACACATGCAAGCACACTCGCACCACAGTAGCACTTTCCCTCTTCAGCCAATGCCTCACCTGCTCAGAAAATTGCCTCCAACATACACTGCTCCTTGCCTCCTGCTGGTCTCTTAGTCGTCCTTCACCTCCACCTCTGACCTCACCCAAGTAACCCCCACTTTCTGCTTTCTGTTCCTCCCTTCTATTTAGCCTCCTTTTGGGTACTGGCCTAGTCAAAACTCTCTCTGGGTTAAGTCCTCACAGGATTTCAAGAAGGGGATAGAGTTGTTGGAGGGAAATGGGACACTGCTGCAGTGCTGGAGAGTGCCTCATAATCTTCTGAAGGCTTTTCCTATGGGCCCTCCTTTGCTGGCGATTGCCACTACAGATGCAAGCGCCAGTGGGTGGGGTGCCTTCCTGGGGGAAAACTCTGCCTGGGGATTTTGGTCACTAGCAGAGAAGAGGAGTTTGAGCTGGAGAGAATTGACAGCAATTTCCAGGGCCCATCAGTGCTGTCATACCATGGTACGAGGGAAGGGAGCACTAGTACAGACTGACTATACAATGGCATTGGCTTAGGTCAACAAGCAGGGGGGTACCATGTCCAGATTTCTGGATGAGGCAGCTTGGAAGATGAGGATATGGGCATAGAAGTTCCTCCTTTCCCTTTGTGCCTCCCACACCAGAGGATTAGAGAATACGAGAGAGGGTGCTTTTAGTTGTTGACTCAGACTTTTGGAATGCCAATGATGGATATGTTTGCTTCATTAGAGAATGCCCATCTCCTTCTGATCCGTGCCCAGTTTGAACAAGCCGGGGCGTGGAAAATTGCTGCTCTCTTTTCAGTGGCCGGAGAAAATAGTTAACGCCTTTCCTCCTCTTGCCCCGATTCCCAGAGTGCTTCAGAAAATTTGGGAACACAGCATGCCAGCGATTCTCCTCACATCTCTGGCCAAGGAGGTTTTGTCTTCCAGTGCCCAAACAGGTGTTGGTCCTGATCTTGTTAGTTCTGCCCTCAGGCCCTCCTCCGAAGGCCTCACTGCCAGGCATTAGATGGTGCTGGGGGTCTGGATGTTGAAAGGCAGGCTGCTGAATCAAAGGCTGTGGGGAAAGGTTTCACAGGTTTTACAGGCTTCTCAAAAACGGGCTAGTCTTCGGTACTATGCTAGTCATTGGGGCCCTGAGCTCTGTAGGTTTTTTTTTTCAGGAGGGATTCACGCTAGGTTTACTTCACTTCGAATGGATTGTGTCCTCCTACGTATTCCTCATCTTATGATAATTCGTTATCTGCAGCTTCGCTGCTTCGGAAAAAACTTTTCTCGGCAGAGGGCGCTGTGCTCGAGGTCGTGGCGTCGATTGTCCCTCGACGGTCTCCGTACTGTGTTGACGTCACTGATGGTATAAGTAGCTCGAGCCGCGCCCGTTGCTCCAGTTCCCGTTTTTCCGATCGCTTTTCTATCGTGAACGGCGCGCTCCGAGATTTTCTTCGTGAAAATGTCATCTTCTTCGACTCCTTCGACACCCAAGACTGGGTTCAAGAAGTGTATCGATTGTGGATCGAAAATGTCGATCAGGATCCTCACCGAGTTTGTCTCTGGTGTCTCGGTTCTAGTCACCGAACCAACGACTGTGGTTCCTGCCAGTCCATGACCGAGAAGGCCCTTCGTGAGAGGAGAGGTAAACTGTCGGTGGGGAGGGAGGCCTCTAAGAAGGCTGTGTCCAAAAAGCATAAGAAAGCGACCGATTCGAAAGAATCAGATCGACATAGGCACTCCAAGAGATCTCGATCTAGGAGTAGATTGAGACACTCTTCTTCCTCGTCAAAAAAACTGAAGAGGAGACATAGATCTCCCTCATCGTCATCATCTTCTGAGTCGACCGAAGAAGTTCGATGTCCGACAAAATCGGATTCCCCCAGAAAATGGGAGGAATTCCGTAAAAAGATGATGGAGGTTTTCGAGAATGCGGCCCGACCCCCTCGAAAGAACCTCGGAAGAGCCATTCCTCTAAGGTCGCTCCATTGGATGACAAAGAGAAGTCGAGAACTACCTTGGTAAAAGCCAGTAGTATCGAAGATACTCGAGTCGATGCCAAGTCGGAAGACTCCCCGAGAGTCAAAGACTCCTTGAGAGTCGAGCACAGCTCCGGTGCCTCATAAAAAGCTCAAGTCATCGAAGGCTTCTACGACGCCATCGGCGTTGACTGCTTCAGCATCGAAGCCAAGAGCGTCTTCGACACCTGTATCGAAGTCTTCTTCGAAGTCTTCGAAGTTCCGATCGACAACCTCAAAGGATTTTTCTATTCCTTCGAAGGAAATTGTTGAAGAAGAAAGGAGATTTACTCCGTTGCCCAGAACAGACTTTTTTAAAGCTATGTCCTCAATTTATGCGGAATCTGGCTCGGAGGAAGACAAAGTCACTCCCTTTGGAGTTTCATATGGCACAGGACAAGTTCCTGAGGAGCTCATTGATCAGGAATCTAGAATGAGAGACCTGCGTGATACTCCACACTCTGCTAGTGGAATTGACACCTCCCCAGAGTTAGAATTTGCCAAACCTGACCCTACAGAACATGCAGACTCAGGGTACAGAGGTCTTATGAACAGGGTAGTAGAATACATGTGTTGGGGTAACACTTCACCCGTGTTTGAACAGGACGACATGACAGATATAATTGTCAAAGGTCCCCAAAAAGACCCAGTTCTCCCCTTTCATAGGGCTCTTCAGAGAACAGTAGACAGAAATTGGGAAAATCCTGATAGCATTGCTGCTACAAATAGTAATTTCCCAAAGAAATACAGACCAGCTGGTACGGATCCTGAATATTTAAACGGGCATCCGACTCCAGAAAGTCTGGTTATTCAGGCTGCATCCACAGCAAAACAAACAGGATATCCCACTATCCCTCCGGATAGAGAGGACAAGAAAGTTGATGCCTGGGCCCGTAAAGTTTTCACTTCAGGTAGCATGGCCCTGAAATCGACAAATGTCACCTGTACCCTGGCCAGGTTTACCCATACCCTGTCGGACTGTATTTCGGGGGCGGCTGAGCATATTCCGGAAGGCGAGCAAAGGGAAGGCTTCCTGAATATAGTCAAAGACGGAAAGGAGGCAATGGGGGAATGTCTCCAGTCTGGACTGGATACTGCTGATAGCATCAGCAGATCCATGGCTACAAGCACTGTGTTGCGCAGATTTGCATGGTTGAGGAAGTCGGGGTTAGCACAGGATGTGCAATCCAGACTCCTTAACATGCCCTTTGATGGCTCGAGGCTATTTGGCAGTAAGGCTGACGAAGGCCTAAAAAAACTCCAGACCTCGAAAGCGGCAGCTAAATCTCTTAGTGCCTCCATGCGCCAGCCACAGAAAACCTATTCAGGATCATCTTCCTGGAGAGGTCGTTCTTTTTGCTACTACTCCTCATTTGGTAGAGGAAGAGGACAGGCTTCTCAAAGAGGCAGAACAAACTTCCCTCGTGGTGGATGAGGAAGAGGTGCGGAATCAGCCCCAGGAGCGGCATCTTTGCCCTCAGCCACTCCTGCAGCCGCCTCTAAATCTCTGAGACCTTGCTCCACAAGACACCAGTGGGAGGCAGGATCTCTCAACATCTGAAGGAATGGCGAGGCATTACCTCAGATGTTTGGGCACTGGAAACAGTAGCCCAAGGTTACTGTCTCCCCTTTCTCAAAAGGCCTCAGAATCATCTACCGGGAGCCAACTCCGTAAAAATTCCAGACCGGCTCCTGTTGCAGGAAATTTTAATCCTGCTAGAGAAAGGTGCCATAGAACAGGTACCTGTAGCAGAGAGGAACAGGGGTTGATACTCCCCATACTTTCTCATCCCAAAAAAGGACGTAGGATTGAGACCCAGCTTGGACTTAAGAAACTTGAACAAGTTCCTCAGGAAGGACAAGTTCAAGATGGTGACCCTTTCTCAGATCCTTCAGGCTCTACAACTCCAAGACTGGTTGGTATCATTGGACCTTCAGGATGCTTACTTTCATGTGCCAATCCATCCAGGGCACAGAAAGTACCTGAGGTTCGCGATTGGCAATTCTCATTATCAGTTTCGAGTTCTGCCATTCGGGTTGACCTCCGCCCCGAGGGTTTTCACCAAACTGTTGGCGGTTGTGGCAGCAAGTCTCAGGAGAGGAGGTATTCACATATATCCTTACCTGGACGACTGGTTGATCAGAGCAAGTTCTCCAGAACAAGCTCAGGAACATCTTTCGATCACCTGCCACTTCCTCCACAAACTGGGCTTCTCCCTCAATTTCAAGAAGTCCCACATGATACCAACCCAGAAACTCCAGTTTATCGGAGCAGTCTTGGACACTTCATCGGGAAAAGCCTCTCCTCCCAAAGTGAGAGCCCCTCCACATCCAGCAGATGGTAATGAAGTTTCAGAATGCCCAACATCTACCGGCCTTCGATTTTCTCAGGTTGCTCGGCCTCATGGCATCCTGCATTTTCCTAGTACCAGAGGCCAGGTTGAGAATGAGATCCCTTCAATGGGCACTCAGAACTCAGTGGTCCCAGTTCTCAGGGAATATGTCGGATCTTCTGCAAGTTCCGAGCGCAGTTGCTCAGGATCTACTTTGGTGGGCTTGCAACGACAACATTCTCAAGGGAGAATCCTTTTGGCAACCATGACCGGAGATAACCGTAGTGACAGACGCCTCACTCACAGGGTGGGGAGCACACACCAACGATCTGACAATCAGCAGTCGTTGGTCTCCATCGGAGTCCAAACTACACATCAACCTATTGGAGCTGAGGGCAATCAGTCTAGCGCTGAAGGCCTTTCTGCCCTCTGTACAGGGAAAGAATGTCCTGATAATGACGGACAACACAGTGGCCATGTACTACCTCAACAAAAGAGGAGGAGTAGGGTCACTACCACTGTGCAGAGAGGCAATGCAGCTCTGGTTCTGGGCAATACGAGAAGGAATCTCTCTATCGGCAATTCACCTAGCCGGAGAGCAAAACACGGCGGCAGACGCTCTGAGCAGGCAGAGCACAGTCTCCCACGAGTGGGAGCTAGCTCAGGAAGTCCTTCAAGAGATCTTCGCCCTTTGGGGAACCCCTCAAGTGGATCTTTTCACCACTGTGATCAATCGGAAGTGCGAGCAGTACTGCTCAAGGGAATTTCGTCAAAGAGGAGCTCTGGGAGATGTATTCGTATTGGAGTGGATGTTTCCACTGCTGTACGCGTTCGTTTCCCCCAGTCCCTGTGATTCCTCAAGTAATCAGGAGGTTGAGAAAGTTCAGGAAAACCATGATACTAATTGCCCCGGATTGGGCCAGGAGGACGTGGTACCTGGACCTTCTAGACATGTCCACCTGCCCTCCAATACGTCTTCCGCAAAGAGAGGATCTTCTCTCTTCTCCATCCAGAGGTCAAGACACTCAATCTTCACGCATGGTTTCTGAGAGGTTGAGATACAAGGATTGGGATCTTCCGGATGACGTAATGGAGATCTTGCTTTCGGCCAGAAGGCCAGCAACAAAATCTTTATACCGATGTCGCTGGAACAAGTTCAGTTACTGGTGCAAAGATAAGAATGTGGACCCTTTTCAATGTGGCACCCCAATGGTGCTTTCTTTCCTACTGCATCTAGCCAATCTGGGGCTCCAGATAGGGACAATTAAAGGATACCTTGCTGCGCTGACTATTTTTAAGCGCACCTCAGAAGAGGTTTCATATTTCAAAATTCCATTGATCATTCAATTCTTAAAGGGGCTTACTAATGTATACACCCCAATACCTTTTCATGTCCCAACTTGGGACTTCAATCTAGTACTAAAATTCTTGACTTGTATACCTTTTGAGCCTATGCACTCCTGCCCATTGAGGCTCTTAACATTAAAAACTGTACTTCTTGTGGCCTTGTCATCAGCCCGCAGGGTTGGCGAACTTCAGGCTCTCTCATGCAAACCGCCATTTACTACTTTTTATAAGGATAAAGTAAGTTAAACCTTCCTTTTTACCAAAGGTAGTTTCAGACTTCCATTTGTCGCAAAAGATAATATTACCAACTTTTTATCCTCCTCCTCATTTGGGAAAGGAAGAGGAGAGATTGCACAGACTAGATCCCAAGAGGGTTCTTACTTTCTATATCTCAAGAATGGCTAAATTGAGGCAAAATGACCAACTATTTGTGGGTTATACTGGTCATAAACTAGGATTACCTGTAACAAAACAGACCATATCCCGCTGGATCATCTTAGCCATAACTGAATGCTACAGGTTAGCAGGAAAAGACCCACCAGATGGGCTTCGTGCCCATTCTACAAGGGGTATGGCTACTTCTACGGCTCTAAAGAGGGGAGTCCTGGCAGCAGATATTTGTTCAGCTGCTACTTGGAAAACAATACACACTTTTGTAAAATATTACTGTTTGGATACTCCCTCCTCTAATGAGGGTTTATTTGCCAAGGCAGTTCTGGATTCTGTCCATGAAAACTGAAAACTAATACTCCCACCTCCAAAATGACTACTGCTATGGGAGTCTATCATAAGATGAGGAATATGTGGGAGGACACAATCCATTCGAAGAACAAGTTACTTACCAACTGTAACGTTCTTTCAACTGGATGTTCCTCCCATGTATTCCTCATCGACCCTCCCATCCTACCCTGCAGTACAGTTTACGTTTTCTTACACTTTCCTCTCACGAAGTGTGCATCAGTCATGGGGCACGCCTGGGTGTTCCTCCTATATGTTTTCATCGATAAAACAGAATTGGAGCAACGGGCACGGCTCGAGCTACTTATACCATCAGTGACGTCGACACTGTACGGAGACCGTCAAGGGACAATCAACGCCACGACCTCGAGCACAGTGCCCTCTGCCGAGAATTTTTTTTTCCGAAGCAGCGAAGCTGGAGATAACGAATTATCATAAGATGAGGAATACGTGGGAGGAACATCCAGTCGAAAGAACGTTACAGTTGGTAAGTAACTTGTTCTTCTCTCTTAAGGTGCAGTAGAGCGCCATTGGGGCATTCAAGGAGCTCAGCGGGAGGTGAGGCTGGGAATAAACCTGTTATTGCAAGATTGTTGAATCTTTAGTGCCTACAGTTTTGAGAGTGCTCCAAGGTGTCACCTTTGAACATTTGGGTTCAGTGGATCCGAAGTTCCTCGCATTGAAAAATTCATTTTTGGTGGACATCAATTCAGCCAAGTGTATTGGTGAGTTGGATGCTGTTATATAGCTTAGCATGTATGCCATTACACTGTTCCCCATACAGCCTGGAATGTTGCTGCTTGAAGGCATCGTGAAAGTTCTAGAGTGTGGAATGAGTGGCCAGTGTGAGAGAGCGAGGCAGGAGCAGTTTGCAGCTGGCTTATACTCTTGTTATTTTTCATCAATAAAGTAAACAGCAATTACCTTCAAGTAGAGTGGTATCCAGCTTTATTTCAGGTTATAACGAATCACAAAATAACTAATACCATAATAACTATCCGAAAATAACGAATTTGTAAAAAAAAAAAAAAAAAAAAACAGAAAAAAAGGGTTGGGAGTGGGAATAGTGATTTTGGAAGGTGAACCCCTCCAAAAACAACAAAAGGAATTTGTTATTTTGGAATTCGTTATTATGGTATTAGTTATAGTGGTATTGGTTATTTTGGATTCAATAAAATCACATGTAACTGGCGACGAGCTATCTGGTGTGCCGGCTGCGGAGTATCTAGACAGAGGAAAGGAACCCAATGTGTGCTGGCTGTTGCTAGCCTTTGGAGCAAGAGCTGTACTACACTCTGGATATTGGTGGGTGCTAAGGCAAGTGTTGGCATTTGAGGCAGGAGTTGTATTACGCTCTGGATTTTGGTGGTGGCTGAGAGCGGAGGCTGCTGTAGAGCATTGGCGTTGCTGTGAGGCTGTGAATCTGAGGATTTCGAAACCTGTGGACATCAGGCACTGTGCGGATGGTTTAGCAGCTCTTCCCTGGCTTTGGAGGCCTGTGTCTTTGTGGATAGTGACTTTGTGGATATACACACCCTCCTGCAGCTATGGCCAACATCCCAGGCCCTGACATTTTTCTGCCCCAAAGTGGTGAGCCCACCATTAAATGTAAAGACTGGAAGGAGGACTTTCACAAGTTAATTCTTGCCGTGTATGGGCCCAATTCCATTGACAGCAAGGATGTCCTGCTGTGTAACTTTCTTGGTCATGGTGGACAGAAGATCTTATGCAGGTTCCCAGATCCTCCAGTGGTGGATGTTACTTCCCTTAACACTTTCGAGTGAAGCTTCGCCAAGCTGCATAAGCATTTTGAGGTCATGGAAAACAAAATGTTGGCCAGTTACCGATTTGTGACGTGTGAACAGAAGAAGGGGGAGAGCATAGGAGTTTCTAACTGTTCTTAGAGGGTTGGCCATAATGTGTCAGTTTGCTCTGTGTTGCCGGGAGGAACAGTTAAGGGACCAACTCATGATAAAGTGCGCTGATGACAAGGTGCGTGATAAGCTTTGGTGGGAGAAGGATCCCAATATTGACAGGGCGATAGAGATTGCCATGCTAGTTGAGCATACCTCTTCGTGCATCAAGGAGCTATATAGGCATTGTAGCAGGGATTCTGACAATTCATCGGGTGTGAATGTCAATGGCCATAAGGGCAAGGCCAAGTTGGTGAACACATGGTTGAAAGATGTTTCCGGCGAGAGGGATGTGGATGTGAGAACAAGGGACAAGGATAGGAGCCGCGCAACCATGACCCCTTTCAGGCGAGATGTGCAGCATCCTTGCTGTGAAGGGAACTCTTCTGGCCCCTCCGGCCGACCAGTGAGACGTTGCTACCGGTGTGACAGCACGCAACATCTGGCTATGGACAGAGATTGTCCTGCTGTTTTTGCTGAATGCAGATTATGTGAAAGGAGGGGTCACAGGGCCAAATGTTGTAGCTTTCCAAGACCTGGAACTGTGAGGGAGAATGTTGCAGCTGGATGCGATTTGGAGGTGTATGATGGGTTGGAGGTTATCCAGGTGGTCAACGCTGTATGTAAGGTGAGGATTGAAAAACCGAAGGCCATCATTCTAGTTAATGGAGGGGGTGTGGAGATGTTAATTGACAGTGGGGCTGACTAGACCGTGATGAGCAAGTAGTGATGGATATGGGATTTGGCATACTGTGCATTGAAGGAAGCCTGGGTCAGAGCGATCCCCTATGGTGATAACCCCATTGTGTTCATAGGGGAGTCACAGGCCATCCTGATGTTTAAGGGAAGGAGTACGGTTAGTCAGGTGTTTGTCACTAATGTTGTGGGGAATCTGCTTTTGTGGAGCTGCCAAGCGGCACTCTGGATTAAACATCGATCCCAATGCAGATGAACAGGTTTATACTGGGGAAAACACTGATGTGTTTTTTTAAGAACTCTTATTAATTTCCAAAAGCAAATTCCGAAGGAAACATGCACAAATTAAACAAATACAACAGAACATTACAACAGCTGGCCAAACAATGGGACAGCAAGGGCAGAGTCATTGCACTCGGATAGCGGGGCAAAATTAAATCAAGAATAGCAGGTAGATTACAGTGGTGTATTGCGGAAAACTCAGCCCTACGAAACCTTGTAGAACTAGGGTCCACCGGACACATCCACAAACCCAATCTAGTCAACTACATCCACCTCAAGGTGGTCGTTCGTCCGATTTACCAAACATTGCCTGAAGGGAGGGCCTTCCAGGCCTCCAGTTTCATGGCCGGCTCATTCATACCCTTTTGCAGCGCCCTGTACCACTCCCCTGTTTCAGCCGTAATTCACTTCATTAGGTCCCTCTGCCATATTGCATAGTTGGGACCAGCACTCTCGCTCCAGGACATAGCGATTCTCCGTTTAGCAAGTATACGAGCGAGATACATGAGTTTCACTGCGTGTCTGGTCTTGTCAGGTCGAAGGTACATACCCAACAGGTGCTTCATAGGGGTCCACCGGTATCGTTCAACCCCCACGTCCCCTAGCACCGCTGTATCTTAAGCCAGAAGGGCACAGCCGAAGCATATGCAGAAAATCTGTGGGCTTGCCACCACACCACAGACATTCCTGGGGGGCTTGTTTATTAAAATGAGCAATCTTGTGTGGGATCATGTTAGTTCTATATAGCACATTCAACAGTTGAAGGCGAAGGCGGGCATTCCTAGACACCTTTTTGATAAATAGTTACACAGTATGCTTCAGCTTCTCTTCAAACTCGCATTCCAAGTCCGCTTCCCATGCAACCGTAATACGTGTAACACACACACTCGCTCATTACCATGCTGCGATATAAGCGGTTAACAGGCTTCCACCCATCTTCCAGATCATACAGGGTTGATAGTACAGAGTCGCATTCTGGTTCTTCCAGCCAGACTGGCTATCGTGCCTTAGCAAACTTGGTAATTCTCATGTAACTCTAGAATTGACCCTTGTGCAGCCCATTATCCTCAGCAACTATCCGCACACCCCCCCCCCCCCCGTAGCGAGTCCCACCCTCTACCAACGCCTAAACAAGGATAGATTCCATCTATTCTGACACAAGCCTGCCTACAAGGCATATTGGGGGGAGCACACACTCGAGGATCTCATAGTCTTTCGGATTCTATTCTACACTCTACCCCTCCCCAGAACTATCACGTGTGGCTTACACGAGAATCATGTATCTGCAACCCACACAGCGTCCTTAAGGACATCCAGTCTACTTGCCCCACACATCAATGAGGTATCTAGGATCCCTTCATCCGGCAGCCACCCGGCAATTAACTGTGCCTGTGCATCCAAGTAATATAGTTCAAACCATGGTAGCTCTACTCCGCCATCTTCAGACCTCAGTCTTTAAGTAGAGAGTACTATTATTTGTCTCATCCCTCCCAGAGGAATCCCATCACAAGAGAATCCAAGTATCTAAAAATGGAGCATGTTATAAGGAACGCAGCATTAGCAAAGAAGTATAGTAGGTGTGGCAATACCACCATTTTGATCAGCGCGACCGTCCCCATTAGCGAGAATGGCAACCGGCTCCAACACTTAATCGACTCTGAGATTCCCTTCACCGCGGCCACCGTATTTATCTCATGCATATGCTCAGGTCTGTGTCCAATCCGCACTCCCAAGTAGCAAATGACTGTAATTCCCACCCAAAGCCCAATGATGGCAGATCGTCCATGGAGCGGTCACTCGGGCCGCCAGGGGGAAGATACAGGACTTCTCCTTGCTAAAGGAAATGCCAGTAAGCGTCACAAAATTATCCAGCATCCCCATCAGCAGGGGTAGGTTATACTCAGGGGCCAGCAAGTACAGCAGGTAATCGTTCACATACGAGATGAGGTGTTGTGTCCCGTCTAGCAAAATCCTGGCTTCCTCAAACTCCTTCCGCAAATACATCACCAGAGGCTCTAATTCCAGTATGCACAGCATATGCGAGAGGAGGAAACCCTGCCTGGTACCCCTACGGATGTCCCAGGCGTCAGAAATATGCTACATACTCTTACTACACGGTCAGAGTAGTTTAACTTAATCCATCTGGAGAATCCCTCCCCAATCCCAATGGCCTCAAGCACAGCATACATCCAATGCCAATAGACGGAGTAGAAGTCCTTAATGGTGTCCATTGACACCACAGCTTATGGCATCTCCATACTTCGGGATCTCTCAATAAGATACTGAAGTCGGCGTAGATTCATGGACCTGTTTCTGTGCGGGACAAAGCCAGTCTGGTCCCCATGGACCAAGCAGCCAATAACGCGCTCTAGCTGGTCGGCCAGCAAAGCCATTAATGTCTTGATTCAGCATTTAGAGGGGCCTTTATGAATCACACAGGGCAGGCAGCTTCCCGTGCTTAAGGACAGGTACTATCATGGACTCTCGCATTCTATTGGGTAGATGGCCAGTATCATACGCCTCTTCAAACACCTGGAGAACAGGCGCTAGTGTCCCGCTGTAGGTCTTATAGAACTCTGACGGTAGCCTGTCCCCACCCGGGGTCCTACCAGTCTTCAGCAACACCCCCCTTGTAGCTCCTCCACAGTTATGGGCACCTCCAGAGCCACAGCCTGTTCCGGTGACACCATTGGCAACCGAATATTCTCCAATGTAAATGCAACCTCATCCATATCCAACGACACCTTAGCGCCATATAATGACTGATAGTACCTACTGAAGATATTTTTTATCTCCTTCTGGGCCCTCCAAGTCTCCCCAAGGTCATCCCTAATCTCTGTTACCACATGTCTGGGGCACTCCTTCTTACACAGCCATGATAACATCCGTCCCACTTTGTCGCCTTCTCCATGCATCCTGGTTATGAAGGCACCATAATCAAACCTCCTGAGATGTTCCCAGAGTTCCACACACGTAATGCGCAATACCTCTTCATCTGGGCGTCCCCTTCTTCTGCCCTTTCCAACTCCTGTAGTTTATCCTCAAGGTCGCCTGGGGAAAACACTGATGTGTCTGCTGTTGGAGCATTGGATGGTGATGAAGTGGTTAAGTGGGCACGTAGTGTGTTTGAAAGGAGTCTTGGATGTCTCAAGGTTCATCCACAGGTTGAAGGCAGGTGTGATTCCTTTTGCAGCCAAACTCGGGTCCATGCCTCTATCACCTCGAAACAAGGTGAAATTGGAATTAAAGAGATGACTCGAGGATGGTGTCATTGAACCTGCAGAGGCTTCAGAATGGGTGAGTCCCATTGTAGTGATAAGAAAGTGCAATGGGACTGTCAGGTTGTGCATTGACCTCAGTGAGGTCAACAAGAATGTGGTGACGGGAAGATTCCAGTTGCCAAAGATCGATGAGAGGATTGGTTCGAGAGTTTACTCCTTGTTGGATTTTAGGTTGATGTACCACCTGGCCCACATGCATCCAGACTCCTCCGACATAGTGACATTTATTACACCCAGTGGGTTTTTTCAGTGTGCCAGAAAAACATTTGGTTTGGTGTCTGCAGCCATTGTCTCTCAGAGAATAATGCACACCCTCCTGGTTGATGTCAAGTGGGTGAAGTTTTACCAGCATGACATTTTGGTGTGGCGCTGTGATGGGAACGAGCATGATGTGAGGTTTAGATTGGTTCTGCAGAGACTAGGAGATGCTGGTTTAACTTTGACATTGGAGAAAGGGAAATTTGGGAAGTCCTCAGTGGATTATCTAAGGTACAACATTTCGCGTGAGGCCCAAGCTTAGACCGTCAAGGCAATTGCTGATATGGCACCCCCCAAGTGCGAGGTTGCCTCATTCTTGGTGCACATTCAATATTATTCCAAGTTTGTGAGGGGTTTGTCGATAACACTGTGGCTTTGAGGATGTTGACTAGGCGAGGAGTAAAACGTGAATGGTCTGCCATCTGTGTAGCGGAGTTTGGGGTCGTCAAGCAGATGTTCTGTCTTCATTTGTGTTGCAGGGCTTCAGAGAAAGTTGAAAGACAGTTGTTTACACTGATGCCTCTGAGTTTGGTTTGGGAGCGGTTCTCACGCAAGAGTCAGGCAGGTCACAGCAAACAATAGCATTTGCCTCTCGCATGCTTAAGGATGTTGAGGGTCGCTATTCTGTCATATAGCAGGAGGCACTTGCTGTGATCTGGGCTGTTCTTAAGTTCAGAGTGTATTTGTTTGGTATGCAGTTTGTGATGCACACTGATCACAAGTCGTTGGTCTCCATTTTCAACATGAAAGCTCTGGATGGGGTTTCAAGGAGGATTTTGCGATGGATCACAAGGCTTCAGCTTTTACAGTTGAACACGTTTGTTGCAGTGAAAACGTGGTTGATGATGCGCTCTAGCAACATGAGGGAGATAATTTTTTATTGGGTATAGAGGCCACATGAGGATTTGCAGAACAAAATCTATCATTAGGGTGGATTTTTGGTGGCCGACCATGGACGCTTTCATAGAGATGTGGGTCAAGGATTTTGACACGTGTCGCAGCAGTGACAAGGTGTTAAAAACATAGGTTGCATCCATGATGGTTCCCCAGGTGACGTTGTTGCAATGGGGCACCATTGCAATTGACCTGTTGGGTCCTTTGAGTGTTGCTGGTTCCGGTGGCAGCTACATAGTGGTAGTGATGATCTGCTTTCAAAATGGCCTGAGGTGGGGGTCATCGGAGATGCCACGTCTAGGAATGTCATTATGTTTTTAGGAAATCTGTTTGGGAGGGAAGGTTTGCCCTCGCAAATCCTTAGTGACAATGGACCACAGTTTACTTCAAGGGAGTTCCAACAGTGGCTTCAGGAGAGGGGAGTGAAGCACAAGAGGACTGTGGTATACCACCTACAAATCAATGGGTGTAGAACGATTTAACTGCACCCTCATGGACGGGGTCCGGTTGTCTTTACAGAACAGGTATTGGCAACAGGATTTGCTTGCGACGGTGTTCAAATACAGGGTGACGCCTCATCCGACCACGGGTGTAATGCCTCCTTCTGGACTGGGTGGCACAGTTCTGGTTGAAGGTTCTCCACCAGGGGGAATGACTGGGACCCCCATCCCCACCAGCCGTGTTCCCACTGCCCTAGGGATCCTAGGCTTCCTACCCCAACCAAATAAATCCCAACACTTTCCGTTGAAGGCGATCAAGTGACTTTTGCGGGATTGCTACCGGGAGGGATGAACAAAAATAAAGGATGCGAGGGAGCACATTCATCTTAATGTGTGTTATCCGGCCCATCAAAGAAACCTCTTGGGTTTCCCATCTATCTCAGTATGCCTCTAGCTCTTTAAAGAGTGGGGGGGAAATTCGCTGCAAATGCGTCCTTGGGGGAAGCCGTGATATGAACCCCCAGATATTCTATTGCTTTCTCATCCCATTGGACCGGGCAGAGTGATTGAAGGGAAAGAATTTCTTCATAGTTCCGTCTCGCCTCTAGTGCCACAGATTTCCTATAGTTTATTTCAAAACCTGCGGCCTGTCCAAATGAATGTAATTCCTGGAGAGCGGCTTGTAGAGAGGGGCGGATGCTGGTTATCGTAAGTAAGATATTGTCCACATAGAGATATAGCTTAGGTTGTGTGCCCTGTATCGTAACCCCTTTGATTGCTGAGTTATTTTAAATTTGCTGAGCGAGAGGTTCCATGATTAAAGCAAATAGCAAGGGGGAAAGAGGGCATCCCTGTCGTGTCCCTCATGTTAGAGGAATCATGGATGTTTGTTGCCGGTTTACCCGGAGTAGGGTATTGGGAGAGATATAGTTAGCCACGATCATTTTGCGAAAGGAGGGGCCAAATCAAAATGCTTCCAGAGTTAAATGCATAAAGGCCCAATCCACCTTATTGAATGCTTTAGTAGCATCCATTGCCAGGAGTGCCAGTTTGTGTTCCTCCAATGTCACTGTTTCTATCAGGTCCACGGTTCCATCCTAGGACAGACCCTGTCTGGTCCGAATCTATCAAAGTTGGGAGAATTGGAGAAAGGTGATTGGCTAGTACTTTTGTATAGATGTTCGCATCCATATTCAGAAGCAAGATAGGCCTGTAGCTCACTCCCTTGGGTCTTTGTCGGGTTTTAACAGCGAGAGGACTGCATAGAGTGGGTTGTAGTTCCCTTTTCTTGAAAGGAATTAAAGAGGGCCGTCAGTGGTGATACCTGTTGGGCTTGGAACAACTTATAAAATGTATTAAATTGTGTTGAAAACCCATTAGGGCCTGAGGCTCTAGTTTTCAGGGACCTGATCACTGCTTCCACTTCTTCCGTCTGGATTGGGGCTTCTTACGCTGCGCTATCTTTCCTGGAAAGGTGTGGCAAAGAAGCTTCTTCAATATTCTGCTTTTGTCCCTCTAAGGAGCCGGGAGACGCTACCATGCTGTTGATTAAGTGTAATCTAGCCAATTGTAATTTAGCTTGTTCCCCATACTGTTCCACGCCTTGCTGGTATCATGTTCCGTCTTTTCAACTTGGCCAGTTTCCTTGCCAAAAATTGGTTGGCCTCATTACTTTCAGCGTAGTACACCTGCTTATTTAATAAGAGAGAGTGTGCAGTCTCCTTGGCGTAACAGGCCTCCAGTTTATTACGAGCAATTTTTTATATTTTCCGTCAATTTCAGAAATGTCTTGTTCCAATTGTGTACGGGCTTGTATTTCCCACTTATAGTAAGCCGAGGTGTGAGCTATCAGGACTCCCCTGATCACTGCCTTCATAGCATCCCAATTGGTAGCTGTTGAGGTAAGTTCGACTGGGATTTCTCTAAAGTAATCTTGTATGGCTATGGCTACTGTGTGCCTAAGAGCTATTCAATTTAAATTGGATCATACAATCACCACTGTGGCCTAGAGGATGGGGTGGGTCACAAAACCTAACCCTTAATTTAACCTGGGGCGTGGTCAGACAGCACCTTGGGGCCAATAGATACCTTTTCAATGTATGACATAAGATGAGTAGACGCCAAGATTAGGTCTATGCGAGAAGAGAAGCAGTGAACATAAGAAAAGAGGAACACTGTTCCCCCGGGTGTAGTACACTCCACACGTCCACCACCCCCAGAGATCTGAAATAATTGAGAATGCTTAATGCAATCTTGAAGTCTCTCGGAGTGGGGTTGTGCGTTTTATCCATCATGGGGTTGGGAACCCCTTTAAAGTCACCCCCAATGAGAACCTGACCCTCCAGGAAAGGGAGGACTGTAGCCTCCACGTCACTGAAAAATTGTTCCTGCCCCTCTTAGGGCATAGATCAAAAGTAAGAAGTACAATTGCCTAAACAACATACCTTTAACACCAAAGTATCGCCCTCCAGGTTCTCGTATAACATCCAGTTGCTCAAACAACGTACCTTTCACCAGTAAGATGGCCGTCCCTCCAGTTTTGGAGCCACAGGAAGCCAGAAATTGTTTGGGGATGTCTGTATTCCATAGACCAGTGAAATCCGAGTGAAGAAGCTGTGTTTCTTGTAAAAAGATCCCTGTGCCATCCAAATCCTTCAGGTGTCGCAGAACTGACTTGTATTTTACTGGAGAGTTTAGACCCTTGACGTTGGGACACAAACTCCAACTTTTGATGGGCCATGAGGGGTAACTTAGGGACAGCATCTACTGTAAAAGGGGGGGGCAGGAGAGTGTCCTCTGCCATTGGAGGTAAGTGTCTGCATAAGTCCATGTGCCAACCATATTTTCAACTGAACCAACAAAAGCAAAAACAAAAAAAACGGAAAACTGCGGTGAGTTTCACTCGGGGCGGGGCATGGGCCGCATGGAGCCCATAATTAGCCAATGTCGGCGCTTGCAGTGCGCTTACCGCTCATTCCCTACCTAAATACGGGTTGTCTTGCGCAGCCATGCCCAGGATTTGGGATTGTGGGGAGGATATTCCAGGTTTGTGAATTTTGTCAATCCTCGCCTAGGAGTTGCTTTTCATCTTTGGTCTATCAATCTTAGCAGCGATCTGAGAGTCAGGCGGAGAGTCTCTCTCTCCCCCCGGTGGGGCGATCCCCAAAGTTCCCTTGGCTTCCTCCAGTCTGCCGATGGTACGGGTTGTGCCGCTGAATGTGAACTGTATGGTAGAAGGGAATAACCACCAATACTTATTTGGCTCTTCACTTCTGAATTGTTACCATCGCCAGGTCTTGATAAATTTGCACTGTGGAGGCCTGGAAAGTCCGTTCATCCTGCGCACGCCAAGCAGCCAATATTTCTTGCTTGGAGGTAAAAAAAAAAGTGGACCATGGTGATTATATCTGGAGAAGAATTTGATGGTGGTCCCCTACGACTCTGCAATCTGTGTGCGATCCAGGAGGAGCAAGGCCTTATCCAGATGAGGCAAAAGTGCTTGGAAAAAGTCCCCCACATAGTCGTTTAGAGCTTGGTCGGAGATGGAGGAGGGCACCCCTCTAATTCGTAGATTATTCCTCTGAGCCCTATTCTCCATGTCCTCCTGCTTACTTTCCAAGGTATCACTTTATCTTTCCAGGGATTGGATCCTCTCTTGCATGTCCGCCAGTGTAGTCACATGATCCAGGACTTGGTCTTTTGTCTCTCCCACAGTTTTGTCGATATTTCAGCCATACAGTTCCAGAATTCAGTTTTAATATCGGACATAAAATCTTGAATGTCCTCCTTTAGTAGCCAGTTTTCTGGTCCGGAGTTGGAGGTGTGGATTTTGCCATATCCCCTCAACTCCCCACCCTAATCCGAGGGTAGCAACATTGTGGTTATATCCGCGTTCTTCTGAGTTTTAGCTTGTCTCGACATGCTTCCCAGTGAAGCCCGGAGCTTGCACGGAACTGGGGAGGCTGGGATTGATTGTGTATTAAAATTGTAATTTAACCATGGTTAATATGCCTTTTTTTTCTTTTCTTTTCACTTTTCACTCAATATGTTGACTTAATGTTCGTTTATGTACAGACCTTATTCGCCCAGATTTGAAAAAGGCACTTTCTGTGTTGAAACACGTGTTATCAAATGGGCACTTTTTGGACTATGTTGTGTTATAACTTACATACAAGTGTGGCACAGTTTCTATTGTGTGTGGCCATTTTTTGCCTTGTTTGTACTAAGAGGTCGGGGTTCCTTTTTTGCCTCTTTTTGCTACACACATTTGCGACACTTTTTGCATGAATCCTATCTTAAACCAGGCGCATGGTGGAAATTGGGTTGGTTACCAAAAGAAGCCCAAATGTTTTCTCAAATTGTGTAAATATATATTGACGGGAAACAGATGTTTATACTTCTCCTGGAAAGTTACCTTGCAGACAGGAGACCTAGGGCGAGGTGAAATGGCTAGTCCTGAATATTCAAGCCTAATCAGAAAGGCTCCAAACACAGTGCCCCCAATGGATGATGAGAGCCTGGGAGCCGATCTACCTCCCCGCCGCAGGGGAAAGCACTGGCCACTGAAAATCCTGGGCTACTTGTCGTCCCTCTGCACTGCTGCCTCCTACATCCGTGGGCGGGCCAGGAGCAGGTGTCATCTGCAGCGGAGCTGCTTGCCTAGCCAACCTCCACGAGCGCTCTGAGTAAGGGACGGGCACTCCCCCTAGCTTAGCTTCCAGAGGACCTTTGCTCCTGTCCCACTCGCTGTGGTCTCCAGGCAACAGGGCAGAGAAGGGGGTGTGGGAGGACAACTCTGGCTGCACTTCAGTTTCGGCGCACGGCCGTGCCGGGGAACAGCACTAGCAAGCTGGCGGACCAGTGTTATGTGCATCGGAGATTCTGCACAGCTGTTGGTGCCATTTTGGAGAGGTCCGCGCTGCATCGGAGCATCTTCGGCTGTTTTCGCCTGTCCCTCACTGTGTGGGCCAAGTTGGGCGTCACTTTCCTCCTGGGTTGTTCCATCCAGCTTCTCACATCTTTCCTTGGGCTTATCGGCTGCGGCTCAGTGCTGGAAGTGACGTTACCTTGATTGCCGGGCTTCATGCGGAGGCCATCAGCAGAGCGACCGCATCGCTGGCGCAGCTAGCCACACCTCCATAATTCTGCAATTTCAAGACTGTAAAAAAATCAGCTGAAATAAATCAGCCTAGTTGGTGCTTGGCCTTCAATATTCAGAAATATCACATAGAACCAAGCAAATGTGCGAAAACCCGGTTCCATGTCTTAAAATCACAGCAAAAATGGCTGTGAATACAAAATATTGCCGCAAAAATGCTGTGGTTGTGCCGCCACAATTATGTAAAGGATGCAGGGGGGACACCCCCGCAATCCTCAGACCCATTATACCATCTAAGGGCAGCGTGGGTACCCCCACTACCCTTAATTGGTATAATGGGGTACACCTTTACCAGGTCAAACCACTGCATTTTTGCCACGTTTTTTTTTTTTACCTGCAACATTTTTGCCTCGATTTTATTACCTGATACCGAAAACCCAGGGTCCTGGAGAGTGAGGAAGAGAGAGGAGTGGTCGGCCGTGTCAAAAGTGTCAGAAAGGTCCAAAAAGATAAGTACAGAAGAGAGTTTTTAGTGGTGGGCTTTAGAGCGATAAATGGTTCAGAATTGGACTGCCTTACTGCCCAGTCTGTCTCCAGAGGAGGGGCTTTCTTACCAGTGCCTGCAGAGTGTATTTATTCTTCAACACATCGTGGAACGCTGCGCAAGCTTAAGTGGTCTGCTGGGGGTCGTCGAGGCTGGCATGCATTGCTGATAGTCTGAATCTGACGACTGCTTACGGTACGAACACTGCATTTGTGTCTGTATCCCATGACTGACCATTTTTGGCATATCACCGGCAACACTCTTGTGACCAACAGACCGACGAAAACTATAGTTTCTACACTTTCCAAAAATTCTATTGTTTTTTTTTGGCTTTTACATTCAAAATCATGCCGGGTAAAACCGCAAGCAGGTCTGAAGTACACAACCTGCGCAGGGACAAGCCATATATAAAAAGGCCAATACCCGAGCAATCGGGCACTGCACAGACTGTCTTACCATTAGCTTTGAAATCTAAGCCAAATGAGAAACAGGATCGTGGGTGCATTATGTCTTACTTTACATCGCAGGCAGTGCAACATACAAATGTAAACACGAACAAGGCATCATACTTGACTGGAACTGATTTATTAACGGCACTGACTGAACAGGATCTTTCAGGAAGCGATAATCGTACGATAACAGCTCGTTACTAGCCCTTTGCTATTCACTGGAAGGCGCAACCCAAGGTTCTCGTGATGAGCATGGCACTGAACTTTCTAATAAGGCCGCAACGCCAACCTCTTGCTTACCTATTCCCTCTCCTGTATTGCCTCCTCACATTGAAAAATCACCTCGGATGTCATTGCCTCCCAATCTCTTCCCTCCAACTGAATCTGATCATTCCCACAAGGATATGGAGGAAGCTGGACATGTTAGTACATTAAACAAAAGTATTGGGAGCACTGCAGAGGAACTGAACACTAAGGCGTTACACTTTGTGCTAAAAATTCTCTTGAACCTTTGTGGGCGAATCCACAAGGACTTGAACTACCAGGGCACTTTTGTCCCGCCATTGGTGTCCCAACTGGAGCAACATCAGGAGGCTGATCAGTGACTCAATCGGCTCCCAACTCTGGAGAAAATGGTGAACCCCGGTAAAGTGAGCTGGAAGAATCCTCTGTGGGCCAAAACGTGTACACCTCTCCTCTCGCATACCAAACCCACAAAGAACGGCGTAGAGCCAAGCAAGCAGCACGAGTTATCAAAAATCCTGTTTTGATCCTAAAAATATCGCAGGCTGATGAAGCTGGTACTCCCTTGAACCCGGCAACTGTAATCAACACACAAAAAATCAAAGAAACGGAAGAGAGGGGAGTGTTGACGGACTGCAAGACAACAAAAAAGTGTGGGCACATTGACTAGTTGGCTGGTCAAGGAGGTACCGACAATTACGGCAAATAGTGCAAAGGCGCCATCTGTCTCAAACTCTCGACCTCTGCCTATCATTAGCAAAGAACACATTAGTATCGCGGAGCAGGTTACAGGCAACGGGGTAATGACAGCTATTCCATCGGGCAAGGGATCACAAGGCTATAGTTTGGCCCCATTGGAGCACCCATTGGTTTCAGACCCTCCTTACCCTGACCATCGCATCAGTAAAAACGACTTGTGATTCTAAACATCTGAATCGACATGCAGTGTTGAAGCTATTGACCAAGAGTCCCACTTTAAGGATACTAAACAAAAGGAGGGCAACATACAAGATTGCATTGTTGCCTGTCAGATACAGTGGTGCTGATACACTCACACAAATTGACTTTCAGATTCCTTGGTTATGAACTGGACTCTCAGGTCCCTGACCTATTACCTTCCAGTTGTTGTGATAAGTGTAGTACAGAACAAAGCAGGCTGCCTGTGGTGAGTAGCATTGGTCCAGTGCAAGTTCCTACATCGGCAGCACATTTTCAGGGATGGGAATGGCTTAAGAGCTTCCTTCCCCAACAGTGTTCCGCCTTTAAATGAGGATTAAAATGGTTTAGTTGGAACACTAGAGGACATGCTCTTCTATTTTCAGAAGAAGGCACTTTATCATTATTGCTGGCCCACAATATCATTATGTGCCAGGTGACATGGCTGACTGACAAGGTTTACTTTGAAGGCCCGGGGAAACCTTATGATTGGGGTCAGGCAAACTATTGGATCAGAGTTGCTAAGTACCACTATTTATGAAGATAACGTTATGGCTGGTGATATCAACCTGAGTACAGAAGATGGCCATGTAGGAATGCTTTTGATAAATGTGTATGACCCACCGGGGGTGGGTGGATGGTACAGAGGGCAGTTTTGCCTTCATTGATGAAGTATGCATAGAGTGGGTTGCATCTGTCTATGAGATGATTGTGTTAGGGGGTGACCTAAATGCAGGTTGTTGGGATAAAGATAATTGCTCCTCTTTTAATGTTTTTACCCTGAATCCAAGCTTTTGTAGCAGAAAGCCAATGGTCAGGGGCGTATGTAGGTCAACTTCTTTAGGGAATGGCATTGGTACTCTTAAACGGCCGAGCCAGAGGTGATATACCGGGTAAGGGGGCCTCAAGTAGTGTGCGAAGTTGGTCAACTCTGGACTATCTATTTGAAAGAAATGCCATCTTAGAATGTGTCAAAATTCTTGAAATCCTCACTAATACTCATAGTGACCATTCTCCTTTACAGTTAATACTGCAGCTCCCAGTAGAAATACCCACTGATTCTAAGCTTAGAGATTTTACAGTAAACCAACCTGGTAATCGTATTTTGTGGACTGGTGCCAGCATTGACAGGGCCATACCAGCGGTAAATAATTTTGGATCGTCCAGCTGGCAATCATATATAGCTTCCAGCGTGGATGAGATGGAGCACTGGATTAGTGCTGTTACGTCTGATGTGGCGACTGTCGGCTCAGGTTGAGTTTTGGTTGCTGGTAATGCCACTAGGAAACCTTTCCATATCCAAATTTGCAACGCCCAACGTGTGATGCGGAGAGCGGTGCCGGACTTGAGGGAGAGGTTGTGTATAACAGGAGGGTTGGGGAGTTGGAGAGAGGAGGGCTGTGAGAGTTGTACACGTTTTAGAGATGTTAGATGAAAAGTAGTGGCAAAGTAATTGGCAGAAAGGGAGGAGGCGATGGAAATTGGCTGGGGAGGTTTGTTCAAAGATTGGGGGGTAGATGGAAGTACTGTAGATGCCTGACCTAATTTATGATTGTTCCAACGTGCAGCTTTCATCCCACGAGCGAGGCTGGTGTTCTTTGAAACCCAATTTGCATAGTAGTATCACCTGGATGTACTTTATTAATTCTGGAACCTTTTTTGTAAGTCCAGGAATCAAACCATTGGCTGAAGCACCAACTGCCGAGAGATGGAACGCCTGCAAATAACATAAAAGATGTATGGTTAATGCACAAGTGCGCTCCCAAGGGGTATTTTGGCGCTATAGAGTGAGAACTTTCCCGATCTCATTCAAACGTATGACCACGAGGTTCAACAAAAATCGCAGTAGTGGGTGCATTAGTCCACTGAGCCACATACCCAGAGCCTAGGTCACAGGTTCGAAGCCTGGCAGACTATAAAGTCGGCACATAAGCACCATTTGGCTTGAATAGTACCAGTCATTTCATCAGATGTTTCCTCTTGCATTCGCCATGTAAATAAATGAGGCTTACATCACAATAAGTTCTTGTTAATAGACATTAACAACAGAAATAATTAATTTATTGCAAACAAGTCACAAGAATTAGTAGTAGATATTAGCAGCCGAACGTACAGAAATGATGAAATGTTAGATATTGTGTTTTATATGCCTGCCTAATTTCTTTTAACGTATTTATTATTATTTTCGACGTTCCTTGCATTGTATTTTATACTTAAAGCTGTTAAAGGTTGTTATTTTTTTAAAAAAACACGCCCAATAAAAAAATCCGGCTGGTGAAAGAACACATTACAGTACTTCAAGGCTGGAAGGCTCTGAGGCTGCTCTCTTTCGGATAGCACTGCTTTTTGTAGTTAGCCGTAGACGCTGATGATGTGAGTAGATCCCCGCCTGCAGTCTCCTGTCTGTGCATCAGCAGGGAGGCCTAAACAGGGGCGCTGCTGAGCGGGATCTCTGCCCACCTCCTGCTCCCCTCTAGAAATATTGCACTCGGTTTCTAATCCTTGCCCTCTGGCCCCTGGGAGTCGACCGCCCGGCGAGAGAGCTATTTTTCGCTGCACTTGTTTGAAACTTCGCTCTGGGGTCCTCCTGGGAGAGACACCGTCTCATTTTCAGGATATCCCAGTGGATATGTTGCGGTTATCCATTCGTTGCACACGCACTCATGCAAGAAGACGACATATTACAGGAGATAATTGCAGGTAAACATGTCCCAGCACACAGCTCTAAAGCAGGCATCAATCAAAGACGGGGATAACAGCGCACCAGCTAGTGGGGGAGGGCCAGAGGGTATCAACGGCAGGGAGGGGCGAGGTTACACATGAGCAAAGAGCGAAAAGTGGCTAGAGAGAGGGAAGAGGCAAAGACACGGGTGAATGTGAACAGAAGGTGAGGCCGCAGGGACAGCGTCGGGGCCTTTTTTTTTTAATAAAAAAAACCTTTTTCAAATGAAAGGGACCTCCAGCAACTGCCCCTTATTGCCAGTCAGCAGTCTAATAACACAGCAATATATTCCATTATATATTACTTACGTTCTGGGGTTTACGGTGTGCGCTTAGCAGCGCACTCTGTACAACTGCGTTTGCTGGAAGCCCGTCAGGCCACTTCCATTGGGGAAAACAGAAGTGTTATGACATTGTTGCCTTTCAACATTGGTTCCTTCACGTCAGCCACTTGCTTACAAAGAAGGATTCATAGCTCTTGAGCTGGCATTCAGTGTTTAAGCTCCTTGCTGGATCGCTGTCTTGTGATAATTGGCAGTTATCAACCATATCTTTATCTCCATTATAATGTATGCCCCCCCCTGCACCCCAAAGAAGGCCTCAGACTGCCTTAGTTGTAAGCAAGGGCGGGAGGGAGGAGGTCGGGGGCAACCATCATGTTAACATGGGCCCTTATACATCTTCAGCCGGGGCTGGGCGAGTGGGTGTGCAGTGAGAAGGTTGGAGAGAGTGAGGGGGCAAATATCGAGATGGGCAGAGTGGCAGCGTTGGGAGCACGTAATCCAAGGCAAAGATTAGGAAAGCGAACCGAAGTGTAGTGAATGTGGTTAAATGAACACCCTCATTTTATTGTTTACCAAAATAGCTGACGACACAAGAGAAATATATGACACAGCCATAACAATAAGAAACGATGCGCGGGTTGCACAAACCTAAAGCCACTCCAAGGCCACCAGTGTACATGCTTACCGTGACAAAATGACACCTGCTTTGCCGGAGTACAGGAATGAGTAGTGGTTGGGAGTCCTTCTCAGCCCCACACTACCCCTAAACCAGCAGGGATCACCATCATAATGGTGAAGCAGACATGAGGGGGAATGGTAGACTTCCTTGTTCTGCTTAAGGTAGCACGGGCCTCCTGCACGCTATACTCGTTAAGAGGATGAGACCCAGCATAGAAGCATCCAAACAGCATCCAAACAACAATAGTAATTTGGCGATACCAAAATAAAAGCATGGAAATGAAGGTTCTATAAACACAGGAGTCTTCAAATAAACTAAAAATACACACAGAAACTCCCCCCTCATCCCATCCCTCCTACCACAAGAGAAGAGACAGAAATACAGACTTTGGAGAACAAGGGAGCACTCAGCCAGACAAGTGTCGGTCTTGGAGTCTAAATGCTTTTTGAGGCGGCGATTCGGTGTTGGGTTGGTGAGTGTGGTGACTGGATCCAACACTCGGGCAGTTCAACATGCAGCAAAAGAAGTTGGCATAAAGAAACTTGGGACAGGAATTCCTGTTTATTATTGTAAAAAAAGGCTAATGCAAATTCTAGAATCATTTTGTGTCTATACATGCAAATAAAAATTCCTTTGTAAGGCATCATCCTGAAGTAGTCGTTAAGGTTTCCTCCAAGACATCCATGATTTTGTAGTAGATTTGGAAACTAAAATCAGGTTTCCACTTTTTAGTTAACAAATAGACTGTGGCCCTTGGAAATTGATCCTCAGTGCTGCTAAAGGTGAATTTAACTTTAGCCGTCCATTTGAAATTCCACACCATACCTTCTTTCAACCTGTGATACTGATTAAAAAGGTGGGATGTGTCAATGTGAAAGGGTTCCTTTTAGTATAGTTAGCCTTTAAAAAAAAATATATATTTTTGTCAGTTTATGATAATTCTGTATCAAGCATGTCGATAGTTTAAACAGTAAAGTATTACAACACAGTTTTGCTTTTCCAACGCCCCCAAACCAATAGAACCCCCCCATCCTCTGCCCTCGCCCCACCCGCTGGGGTAGCATCCCTCAGTGTCTCGTAAGTTTGGTTTGTCATGTTTCAGAGACTTTGTCCTCTTCTTGCAGTGCAGGGCTATTCCCTGTTAGTACATCCTGAGTCTGGCCTGGAGGATAGCTCAGGGAAAACGTGCTTGCCTTGGGTGCAAGACAACATGGAGCACCATAGGTTTGATCTCCGGGTCCGCACTTAGAAACCTCTGGGTATTAAGCGTGTTATAAATAACCTATCATATCATATGCGGGAGCCTTATCCACTCTCCCTGTATGGCCTCCATCCCGAAGAGTATCAAAAGTGAATCCATGTCCCTCTACACCCCGTCCAGGGCCTTTATCCATCCCAGGACCTCCTTCCGAAATGTCTGCACTTTGATGCATCCCCACCACATATGCCAGTAATCACCCCTTTGGCCACATCCTCTCCAGCATCTGGGATCCACCCCTTTAAACATTTTAGATAATCTAACTGGGTCCCATTGCCATCTGTACAGCAGCTTAATGCCATGGAGTTTGTACTGGCATGCTATAGACGTCCTGTGTGCATTCACACAACATTTTCCACTGGTCGCTGTCCAGCGTCATTTCCAAGTCTTTCTCCCATCTTTCCTTATATAGGTAAATCCCTGCACTCTGTGCAGACAACAGCGCCTGGTACAGTCTGGATATCAATCCTCTTCTCATCACAACAGTGCTCAGAACCCTCTCTGTCAGTCAGGTCCCTCTGCAGAGCTTCACCCCATCGCCCCGACATCAACACCCCCTTAAGCTGCAGGTATTTGTACACCGAAATTGGCTCTACTCCCAGGCACCCCTCTGGCTCCCATTTCCCCACAAAGTCTTTCCCCCTTACCAACTGGCCAACTCTCTCTCTCAACCTGCATCAAACCAGCTCTGGAATCTGGCATGATTCGGGATATGGTCTCGTATCGGTGGCGCCCATATATGACTCAGCAGGGAGGGCCATGTCGTCACTCCCCTCATTTCCCTCTTTATCCTCCATAGATTCAGCAGCGGGCCCATTACATAAGGTGACTTAACTTTCTTCGGGATCATATGCATCGGTGCCCTGAGCCACACTCAGAGGGAGACCAGCCTCCACAGGAAATGTTCAATTTGCACCCGCTGTTTCTGTATATCTAACCTAAGGTGGGGGTTCAGTGCTCTGAACTGCACCGCCCTATAGTAGGTTCACATATCTGGCAACCCCACTCCCCCCTTTGTTTCGGCTCCATGAGTATCTTGTGTGAGACCCTATGCTGTTGCCCCTTCCATATAAACTTGTTGATCCCTTGTTTTAATTCCACAAAGTGGGCGCCTGGCATCTCGATGGGGAGCGCTTGGCACAGGCATAGCACTCAGGGAAGTAATGTCATTTTTATTGCACTTAGTCTACCCAGCCAGGACAGAGTTAGTCTCGACCAAGCTTCCAGATCTCTGAATATTTGCTGTATAATCGGGGGGAAGTTGGACTCATGCAGTGCTCCCAAATCTCTGGATATTCGTGCACCCAGGTATTTTATCCCCTCCTCTTCTTGGGGAATCTCGAGGTCGCTCCATAGTTCCCTGTGCCCTTGGACCTCCATTCCTATTGGGAGTGGTACAGACTTGCCCACATTAACCTTAAACCCTGAGACTTGCCTGTATTCATCTATGACCTGGAGCGCCTGCTGGCTGAGTCAGGGACATTTGAAATGTGGAACAGCACGTCATCCGCATACAATGTAAGTTTATGCTCCGTCTCCCCTACTTTTATGCCCGTTATCTGTGGATTTTGCCTTATCTTTATACCTTGGGGTTCCATTGTTAGTGCAAAGAGCAACAGGGATAGAGGACAATTCTGCCTAGTAAACCTTTCGAGTCTAACAACCCTGGACCTTTTCCCTTATCACTTGTGCCATGAGGTCTTTGTAAATCACCCTTATGGCCTGTTGCATTCTCTCCTCAAAGCCCACCTTCATCAGCACAACGAACCGAAATACCCACTCCACACGGTCGAATGCCTTTTCGGCCTCGAGGCTTAAGAGTGAAAACCCACTTGTGTCTTTAGAGACATGCTCCATTAGATCCAATGTTTTCCTTATGGCATCTGTGCCCTGCTTCCGGGTTATGAATCCGACCTGGTCTGGGTGCACCAAGGGTGGCGTCTTTCCCTCCAGGTGGGTGGCTAGGACCCACTGTGGACATTTTTTCATCAACATTTATTAGGGAGATGGGGCGGATTGAGGGGCAGCATTTCAGGTCCCTTCGTTCCTTGGGTATCACAGTAATTAGCACCTTACTAAAAGACAAACGGGCCATACATGTCTCTAATATATTAATGTATATCCGTACCAGGTGTGCTAGGAGGGTGCCTGAGAACTGCTTGTAAAACCCTATGGTATAACCGTCCTCTTCCAGGGTTTTACCACTTGGGAGGCGGGCAATCGAGTTGAAGACCTCCTCGGGCCGTGATGGGGCTTTCCAAATGCTCCGTTTCTGTACCTGTGATGTGTACCATGTCTATCCCATCTAGATATTCCCCTATCCTTCCTCCGGTTCCAATACATTCTGTATTGTATAAACCCTCATAATACTTCGCAAACCCTTCTGCTATTTCTGCCGGTGTGGTTCTGGGGGTACCCGCTGTCTCCTCCAAGGTCGTAACCCATCTCTCTCCTCTCTGTGTCCGAAGTCGTGCTGCTCCAAGCGCGTTGGCTTTATCCCCTTTCTCATAATACCTCTGTTTTTGAGGTATTTGAGTTTGCACAGGGTTTCGACCAGCTTAATTTCCTTAAATTTTGCTCTTTTGGCCTGGAGTTTTCTCAACATTCTCTCCACACGCTTGCCTTCCCTATGCATTTGCTTCTTCCCCTCTAGTATTTCAGCTCAGAGCTTGTCCTCCTGGAGCATCCTTTTCCTTTTTTTTCACACCCCTTCTCTGATTAAGAGCCCACACCACATAGCCTTTCCCGCTTCCCAGACAGTCTTGATATCAACCTCGCCTGTGTCATTTAGCTCAAAATATTCTGTTATATCACCAGTCAATTGGTCTGCGAACACCGGGTCTTTCTATAGAAGTTCGTTACACCGCCAGCTAGAGTTCGCCCTGTGTATTACGTCTGTCTATTGTCACCCGGACCATATTGTGATCTGTCCATCCTACTTGTCTTATTTTACAGTCCAACACTCTCCACCCCAGGTCCCGGTTCAACAAAAGATAGTCTGTCAGTGTGGGTGAGAGAAGAAAGTGTATCCTTTTCCTCCCGGGTGTTTCATCCTCCACACATCCACAAGGCCCCTCGCCTCAATCGCACGGCCCAGGTGACCCATTTTTTTCTTCTCTCCTGTGACTTCCCCTTCCTTCATGGACCTTCTGTCTAACGCCCCATCCGCCCAGTAATTAAAGTTGCCCCCAATGGTATAGATCTTGGCAGACAACGCCTGTACCTGGTCCAGGGCCTCCTGTATGAACCCTCCTGACCCTGATTTCTGGCATATATGGCTGCTAGCACTATTTTTGCCCTTTCCAACGTACCTTGCACCGTGAGCACCCACCCCTCCAACAGCTTGGTTACCCATGGGTCCTGCAGCCTCCACTGTTTGTGTAGTACTATTCCCACTGCTCCATTTTCACTGGCCCAGAGGCCCAGTGGACCTGTCCTATGCCCGCTCCCTGTAATCTCCTCTCTTCCCCCGTCACCTGCTACGTTTCCTGCAAAAATAGCACATCAAGGTTGGCATCTTGGAACTCCCTTGCTACTAAGGATCTTTTCGTGGGTGAGTTCATTCCTTTCACGTTCAACGTACCCACAGCCAGACTCCTGTTACAATCGTTAGGCCTCATTACCCTTGCTTTCCCCTAACCCTTCCCCCCTTCCTCCCTTTCTGTTCTATTAGACCCACACTGCTTCACGCCATGGGAGCCCCAGGGCAAGCTACTGACAGTAGAACCCCACGTTACCCCAAAAACACTCCCCATAACTGAACAACAATGAATGTGAACCTGAACAAGTTGCTGCGTTCCACAGCCAAAGTTAGTGAGACACCCTCCATCCTACCGAGGGCCACCATGGGAGGGGAGGCGTTCCTCAACCCACTAGCATTCCAATGAGTACCTTGTCAACCCGCTGGCATGGTATCCATTCAGCTCAGTCCAACATTGGGGATCCTGCAATGCTCCTGTCCCCAGCATGTTGGTGCATTTGTGAAGGCTTGCGCGAGTACGGACCGTTCAATCGGCGGTACTTCCGTCCAATTGTTCCCCTCTTTCTTCTTTCCGGGGGTGGCGACCCCTGACTTCTATTCATGACTCGTCTCTCCATCGGATAAGAACCTGTAGCCGCATCCAATGTCAAATGGCAAAGTGTTTGTTCTGCTTCCTCTGCTGAGGTGATGCAGTAATCCATTGCATCCATTTCAAACTGCAGTGAAAATGGGTATCCCCACCTGCGCCTTGTTCCCCTCTCTGTTAACTGTTACATAAGGGCCTGCAATCCCTTCTCTTTGAGAGCGTCAAGTTGGAAAGGTCCTGGTATATCGTCCTGGAGCCTTCAAATTCCATGTCTCTGCACTTTCACGCTCGGGCCAGTATTTCAACCTTATCCCTGTATCTCTGGGATTTGGCAACTATGGAGCGTGGACCATCTCCATACGTTCTGCCTCCTCTGTGTGCCCTCTACAGCTCAGTTATTCTGCCGCCAAGAGGAGATTAACCATAGTTTGTACCTTCTCCGCCACTTGCCTCTGGGTCTCCCACGCTGCTTCTTTCAGGCCCAGTATCTGGATATTTCTTCTCCTCTCCCTGTTTTCCAGGTCATCCATCTTCAACGTGACCTCTTCCTCTCTCAGCTCCGTCATCCTAGCGTCCAGCCGCATTTCCACCAAGTCTGCGTTGAGCTGGTTGTTCTCTAGGCCCTCCACCTTACTTTCTATTGTGCCAACCCTCCTCGTGAGATCTGCCAAAGAGGCTTGGATATCTCCTCTAAGCACTTTTACTTGGGCAAGGATGTGCCTGGAGTCTTTTTTTGTAGAGAAATGGGACATGTCCACCTCTGTCAGCACCTTGCATTCCGATCCCTTAGTCTGCGTCGTTCCCATTTTTTCCACCTGGTTTAGTCGCTGCAGTGGTAGGGGTGCGGGGCACCCATTTGTCCTTGCTCTGTTGGCTTGCTATCCATTTTTTGCAGGGAGAGGTTCCTCCGGAACTGTTCTCTGCCAAGGCCTGGGCGAGTAGTGCTGCCTCTGCTCTTTTTTTTCCTTGCAGTAGTCTCCTATTGTCCCTCTGCTTCCAGGTAGGCAACACTTTCACTGATTTTATTGCTCTTGGCTGCTGGCCCAGGCTCCCTGGCCTAAATTGCCACTTCCCAGTCGGGTCTTATACATGCAGCCAAGGGCGTGCTCAGGCACCTGGTGTCCTCTGCGCTCACTGTGCCTGAGCCCCCTTTCACTTTCCATTCAGTTTGAACTTTCAAAGCGGGTCGATCCCTTGCTTCTCCCCTGGGCTCTTCTTCTTGTGGCCTGCAGGGCTAAGGTGTACCGCCTGCCCCCGGTGGTGGGTGGGGGGAGTGTCACCATCTTCTGCCACTCCCTGTTGGATTTGCCGGACTCCTGGCGCCACAGCGGTTGACCGCACCCCGCACCGTCGGCTTCCTTCCGGGGCGCTGCAGTAGCCTGGGCCGGTATGTTCACCGCTCGGGGTGCCCTCCCTGATGCAAGGTGCCTGGGTCAATCACCGGGTGCACATCCCCCTCCAAACCTCACCCGGGGGTGCACGTGCACTTCAGCCACTGTTCCGCACTAATTGCCGGCGGCAGGGCGACAAGGAAACGCTCCTACTCCTCTCTTTTCTGCTGGTCGGGCGGGAGCTGCAGCTCAGGCAGCCATGTTGCACTGCACCCCCTGGTGGTCTCCACAGTTACCCTAACAACTGCTTGCTCGCTAACTACTGATGCCCAGCAGAAAGTATACATGTGGTGTCTTATATATTTATATTGGTAAGCTCAATTACACTTGATGGCTGGCAGGCCCATCTGTGTACAACCCCGCCCAACATAGTTTTTCAAACGCAGAGGCTGTCTAAAAGTTAGACGGTTTGGCAGTTCTGGCTTTCATGACCAAATCCATTCGCTAGATCTCCTAAAATTTCAAAATAGCTTTGAGATTTCCCCCAGCAGATGGAAATCAGTCACAATGGTGCAATATCTTACCTGGTCCAACAGGTTTAACAGCGTAAGAAATCACTGTTGGTCCCCTGCAATCTAATTGAGAATAGACTCTTGAATTATTTTCAAATTCAATATATTAATTGAAATCCACCATTATAATCTTTGTAATTTCAAACTTTCTTTGACAATACATTTATGTCAAACTAAAGGATTTTTTTATGTGTGAAAATTATACACATTAATTTAACTATTCCACATTTCATCAGCAAATGACTTTCTAAACATAAAATGTAGAAAGAAATTGTTTTAAAAAGAAAATATTAAAATACATTTTTTATATAATAAGTTCAATACATTTCAGGATCAATATTTTTTTTCTCCGAAATATCTAGTACATCCATGGGATCGAGCATGTCACCAACTTATGCCAACACATTTATGTTTCATTGGGATACTGACATTTTTCAATAATAACCCCTGGAAGAAGATACAATTCTATAAACGTTACGTTGATGGCATCTGGAACGGTTCAGTCGAGGATTTCAAGGAATTCTTCTAGCATCAGACATTCAAGAATCAATTGTACATATGAGTTGCACTTTGGACACTGATACTTATGTAAAAAATTCAGAATTGCATTCTACAGTCTACACCAAACCTACTGATGGGAACAACACTGGGGAGGAAGGATAGCTCTGGGGCAACGCGTTTGTCTTGGAAGCAAGACAACGCAGGGCAACACAGGTTTGAATCCTGGTCCTGTGCTTAGAAACCACTCGTTGGTATTGAGCGCATTATAAATGAACAATTATAATTTTATAATTATAACATATTATTAGCTTCAAATGTTCACCCTTTGTCTTTAATCAAGGGTATACCGTACAGCCAATTTATGAGATACAAATAGATTATTTACAAAGAAGGTGAGTTAACGTGGAAACAGGGTGAACTCGCACAGGAAATTCTTACATGGACAATACGATAAAGATGCAGTGTTAGCAGCATCACAAAAAGTCACTTTGTACACTTGAGAGGTATTACTGAAAGAAAAATAACCTAAACAGACTCCAAACTTAGTTTATGTAACAACATTATCAAAACAGAGTTATAAAATCAGTATCTTGAAACACTGGAAAGCTTTTGTCCATGACACAGTATTAAGTAATATTTTCAAGGACCCACCCACATTTGCATATAGAAAATGTTCATCACTATGAAAAACAAATTGGTTAAAGCTTTACGTCCACAGACAGTAAAACGGAAAATAGACTATAAGGGTTCTTGGCACTGCAACAATTGCCAGCATTGCAATAATATAATTAAGGGGAATTTCCTATTACATCCCACAAGCGGCGATCAAGTTAAATTAAACCATAACACTACATGTGATTAAAATAATGTCATATATGCCATTAAATGCCCATGCGGCTTATACTATGTGGGTCTAACAACACTTAAAGCAAAATGTAGATGGACCGAACAAAAGTCTAATTTAAGAACACAATATAAGGAGTCGGCAGTGTTTTGAACATTTGTGGGAGAAAGGATACACTATCTCACAGATATCGACAGAGCCAGGAGGCTCAGGACCCCCACCACTGCTGGAGCAGTGCTGCCCTGCGCCCAGGTGAGGCAACGGATGAAGCCCCCTGCTCCCCAGACATCTGCGACCATCTAGGCACGTATTCTCCACGAGCAGAACTGAAGTCTACACCGTGTTCCATAATTCACATAATGCTGCTACCTGCGCCCAAATTGCAGCTATTTTGCCCTGGTTGCCGTTTTATTCCTGATTTGGTTGCTGTTGCCATCAGCCTCGAGGAAGCATCGACAACTCTAAGATGACCGTCTACAGATCTCCATCTAGTTCCAACTCCTCTGTTCTTGGGATAGGCCCGGTCTGATTGGTCAGCCTTCCCTCCTTAACCAATCCCCTTTCGCCGGCAGGCGAACGCTGGCCCACCCCTAAGGCCACCCACAAGGCTTCCTGTCCGGAGCCTGTCGGGGGACCGAAGGAGCCAGAAACGCTGCCCGTTTCAAGTCAGACTGCTTTGGACCTCGGAGTAAGTGCCTACACTGAGCCCAGCTAAGATCGTTATTCGCCACGGCATTTGCAAGTCCATAAGGCCATCATGCACTCATCGTGTACATGTGCTCCGGTTGCTGCCCAGATCTATCGCTACCTGCCAGCAAGCCTTGGCACCATAGACTTGATGCTTCCCATCCACTGCCTCTCACCTCATTACTGCGTTAGTTACTGCGCTCCTAATGGTATGTCGCACCAACCGCTCTATTATTGACTTGAGTCGCTAACCCTGTCATGTGCCACCGATCTAAGTGTACTGCACCTTTACATCTGTGTTGTGCTGCTTTTGTGCTAAATCCAAGATCCGGCTCCACCCTTCTGTCTATGACGGCCACTCGACTTTGCCTCAGGCCAGCACTGTGTGCTACATTGCCCGACTTTGTAAAGCTGACGCCTTGCACGTATCCCTACACCCCATTTATTGCCTACAGTGCTCGCACTGTCCCGACCACCGCCCAATCCGTGTCCCCATCTATGGTGGAGCACCCTCCTGTCCTAGCCTGATTGTGCACTACCTAGTTATTAACATTTTTGACTGACTCAGTCTGTTTATTGCCTCAGCTAAAACTGTACCCGCCTACTTCCCACTGTTGATTGTGTACGATTGTGCCAAAGTAACTTGCCTACTACTGGTCATGTATGGCCCCAGCCAAATCAAACCTGCCCACTGCCTTCTGCTGGCTATGTATTGTCTTAGCCTAAAGCAAACCTGCCCACTGCTGATTTTGCACCACCTTAGTTAGATTCTCACTGGCCTCTGTTGATTTTGTACTGCCTTAGCCAGATTCGCACCTGCCTTTCTATTGATTGTGTACTGCCCTAGCCAGATTCGCACCTGCCTACGGCTGATTTTGTACTGCCTTAGCTAGAATCGCACTTGCCAACTATTGTCTATGTACTGCTCTAGCTAAAACTACTCCTACCTATTGTTGATTTGTACCACACTAGCTAAAATCGAACCTGCCTACTGATCCTGCACTGTTGTTGCATATATCAAATTTTACCCTCTGTTGTAATGCATTTCCCCCGCACGCTCATCCGCCATGCTCCCTAGGGCGATCCTCATTATATACCTCAGTCTACCTCTTGCAGCAGCACTGACGCACCCTTTGCCATCAGACACCCTATCGCCCTCCTGCCCTGCCCTACCCACCCCGTGTGCGGCAACAAACACAATGGTCCCCACGACACCTTTCATAGCCTCCCAGCACTTCGACACAGACTTTAACCCATACCTCAATAACCCAACCCTCTGGTTGGAACACTTCGCTAGCAAACCCATACCGAACCAACCGTGTCCCCTACCTATCAGAAACAAAAGACTAGGCACCACTGCATTAGATCTTGAAAATGCCCTTTCTAACCTGGGCTTCACCTTGCACATCCAAGAACCCACGCACTCAAAAGGTAGGGCCCTTGACTGCCTAGCCAGCTCTAACTGCAACATCAACGTCTTGGCCAACACCCCTTGCCTATGGTCTGACCACCATATAATCACTTTCAACATTGAAGCCTCTCCCCGCATCCAGACCTTGTTAGCACCTGCTCTCCCGACCAGAAATAAAAAGGATATAACTAAGGAGAAACTTCTCCCTCTGCTACTCCCTCCCCTCAAAGCGGCCACCGACTCCTGCAATGACCCCACCATCCTAGCTGACATCTATAATTGCAGTATGCTTACAGCTATAGACACAATTGCCCCCATTAAACTGAGGAAGGCCAAACCATGAGCACACCTTAACTCTTGGTTCACCCCACAGTTAAGAGTTCTCCGCAAAACCAAACGCTGTGCAGAAAATCGCTGGAAAAGTCACCCTTCTGACGCGCACAAAGATGATTTTCTCTTGGCATTGCTCACCTACAAAGCAGCCATTATAGAAGCGAAAAAAGAGTCCTTTAACAATCGCATCCTACAAGCTGACTCCAATTCTAAGGAACTCTTTAAGATCCTAAAAGAGCTTGAAACCCCTGTCACCCCCCCCTGACACTTGCATCAAAGATAGCAAATGGTGTACCAGCATTCAGGTAGCGCTTCTGAATAAAATCACTACGCTTCAATCCAAAAACCTAGCTAAACAAGACAGCCTGAAACTGGACAATCGCCCTCCTACACCAGTTGGGACCCCCTCCCTGTACCTGCCCAATCTCAAACGGTTTGCCTTCTCACCGCTCACCGTTAAAGAGGTGGAAAACATTATCCTGAGGATCAAACCCTCCAACTGCCAGGGCGACCCTTGCCCAGCCCCAATTATTAAGGAATCTGCCCACGACTTGGCTCCATTTATCACATCCTTCATTAATGCCTCCTTTAAAACAGGAATTGTCCCCGACAACCTTAAGAACGCATGGGTCATCCCCCTGCTTAAAAAACCTTCTCTTGACTCTAGCATACCTACCAATTATCGACCCATTACTACCATCCCATTCCTGCTAAAAATTCTAGACCGTGCAGCATACCTGCAAATCCAAGAGTACCTGGAAGGCAACAATCTTCTTGGTCTCAGACAATCGGCTTCCGCCCCAAACACGGAGCAGAGACAGCCCTATTAGATTTAAAAACCCAAATCGAAGTGCTAAAGGACAACGGCAAACTTGCCTTGTTACTCCTACTCGACCTCTCTGCGGCATTTGATTTGGTCAACCACCAGATCTTATGCAAGCACCTTCACTACGCTGCCCATTTCTCTCCGTCAGCTACGGCCTGGATCAATTCATTCTTGAGCAATAGATCTATGCAGGTCTTTTCTCAATCTGCGGCTGCCTATCCCTCCCCGATTCATTGCAGCATCCCCCAGGGCTCTTGCGTGTCGACAACACTATACAATGTTTTTACAAAACCGCTCTTTGATGTGCTTGACTATCTGGGTTGTCTCTTATACGAATTACGCTGACGACACCCAGATACTCATTCCCATCACTGGTGACTACTTCGCTGACACCAAGGCCCTGAATGACGTCTATCTGGTCATCCAAGCCTGGATGGTACAACATCAGTTATGTCTTAATGATGACAAGACGGAGCTCCTCATCCTGGGCACTACGCAACGTCTAAGCAAACTTGAGCCAGCCTACCAATCATTCATCAACAATGACAACACCATCCCTGTTTCTAAAGACACTAAAGCTTTAGGCGTCTATCTCGACGCCACCCTATCCCTCACCCGACAAACAAATGCAGTCAGATCTGCCTCGGCATACACCTGCAAACTCATTGCAGCCTGCAGGCCATTTCTGACCACCCCTAACACAGTCACACTGGCCAGAACCCTCATCATGGCCAAAATCGACTATGGTAGCGCCCTCTACCTAGGAACTAGCCAGGAGAATCTGAACAAATTGCAAATCTCACAGAACAACACCATTAGAGCGGCCCTAAACATCCCGCGTAACCATCACATTTCGGAATCTAGATTCAACTTACATTGGTTACCGGTCAAACAGAGAATTGCACTGAAAGTCTTAAGCCTTTCCCACAAATGCCTAGCCATCCAAGCCCCCCCCGTATCTTTGCAGCCGGCTCTCCCGCCACGTGTCACTCCGCCCCCAAAGACCCAACCAAACTCATTGCTTAACTATTCGCAGGTTCAAACTACAAAAAGCGGGAGGATCTAGCTTCCCTGTCCTAGCCCCCAAGCTTTGGAATGCCCTTCCCCTCACCATCAGATCAGAAGAATGTTTTAGTACCTTCAAATCCAAAACGAAATCTTGGCTCTTCAACCAGCCGTGAAACTCAGATTTCTTTGTACCTTGAGCCTGCCCCAGTAAAACGTTTTTTTCTAATCTCTACTCTGTACATGATGTATATTGCTGTATATTGTTGTTTATTGTGAATTACCTTGCCCTATACCTATGATTGTGTTGTAACCTTGTTCTAAGTTGCGCCCTGTTGCCTCCGGGCCTGATGGTGCGCGTTACAAATAAACAAACATAAACAAACAGAATGTTTATTTTGGAAAAGGTGGAATTACCGACACAAGGAGGTGATGTAAACGTAAGATTAGCGAGGAGCGAATCTTATTTTTCTTCTTTTTTTAAATTTATTTGTATTAATTGTATCACAATTATTACAAAGAAAAAGGTTTCCATTGAAGGTGTATCTTTAACCTTCATATACAAAATCCGCCTGGTCAATCCGGTGTCAAAAATGTTCTCTCATAATACCTGGTTTTGGTTAAGTCTGTCTTTTCCAAACCGATGGTTTTCATGAATAGAGCTACTGCCGTCACCCACTGTGTTTTTTCTCTGCTCATCAAAAGAGACCAACATGTTTCTTCGCTGTAAGTTTTCCCTGACTTCAGGATTTTCCCCAAATAGGTGTCTCTTGCGGCCTGTGTTCCACTACAGGACAAGAGCAGGTGTCGAATTGTTTCCACTTGGTTAGTAATTTTACAGAAGCGGCATTCGTTTGAGGTGGTTTTGTCTCTTATCGCCATTATTTCTTTGGTTTTCATAAGGTTCAAGCATATTTTTAAGAATGTTCGACCCAAGGTTTTGTTTGGGAACTTTGCTAAGTAACCCCTTACTTCATTGGCTTTCTTTGAGTTAGTTGGAAGATTTGCAGTTAATTTGTATTTCTCTGCCTCTTCTAAAGTCTTGATCCAGTCTGTTTCAATTCACTTTTTTGTGACTTTGCACAGATTATTTAAAAGCTCCTCTTCAGAGGTTCCTCCAATAGCTGGTTGTTATCCACGGCCCAGTTCGTTAGCATGTTGTTTTTTCCTCCTTCAATTTCTTTTGCAATTATTTCAAAGATGTTTGGCTTTGGGTGTAGGATAACCTTTTAGTACAGCATTAGGGTGTTTCTGGCGATGATTGTCTTCAGGGATGTCAGAGACAGTTATCTTCGAATTAGGGTCACAGGGGTTGAATGTGGTAGTCCCAGAACCTGTCGCCAGAAGTAACCTTCATGTTTTGGCCAGATCTTTACTGGGATTTTGGGCATTGCTTCTGCTCCGTAAGTTACACTTGGGACCACTTTGGCCTTGTAATAATTCACAGCCGGAATCAAGGAGACACAACCGAATTTCTTGTCTAGGGCCTTCGCTTGTGATATTGAAGATTTCATTTTTGCATACATGTTTGCTTGCATAGGTTGTTCCAGGGGGTTGTTGTTCAATATTATTCCAAGATATTTACAGTTTGTCACCTTTTCCAGGACCACCTCGCCAGCATACCATTTTGATGTATTTGTGTTTTTTTGTTGATTTTTCAAAGGTAATTTTTTTTGTTTTCGTCTTATTTAGTTCCAGATTGTTTTCCTTTAAGTAGTTTAAGTGGTTCAGTTGCCTTTGTAGGCCCACTGCGGTTTGATCCAACAGAATAACATCATTGGCATAAAGAAGTTGTGAGATCTTTGAACCACCTAGTGTCGGTGGGAAAACTCTGGTTCCTTTTTCGCTGTCCCCGAAGTCTGCCGTATACGGATTGTAGAGGGCCGGTGCTAGCGGGCACCCCTTGACTCCTCTCGATGTAGGAATTTCTGATGCTAATATTCCTTCTCGGCTTAGCCTAACTTTCATTGTTGTTCCTGAATATAAGGCTTTTATTGGGCCCAGCAAGGATTCTGGACAGTTATGTTCGTCAGATTCCTCCAAAGGCGGTCCCATTGACTGGCCGAATGCTTGTACCAGGTCAACGAACGCCATGAAGACTCTTGGTCTTCCCTGGAGGATCCTTGCTTTAAGGCTACTTAACAATAAGATGTTTGCTGTGGTTCCTGTGTTTTTCACTAACCACGTTTGGAACCGGTCAATGTATTCTACCTTTTATAAGCCACTCCTGTAAATTGTCCAGCACTAGGGACCCAACTACTTTACCAATCACGTCAAGTAATGCGATTGATCGGTATTGACATGGGTCATCCTTTGGACCCCTTTTGAATATTGGCACAACATTTGCTGTTTTCCATGTCGGCGGAATTGAGTTGCTTCGTTTACAGTTGTCGAAAGTTTTACTCATAAAGCGGGCCCATGCTAAGGGGTGCTTTTTTAAATCTATGTTGGAGATCCCGTCCGGGCCCGGGGCTCTGGAGTTCTTGAGTTTAATGATCTTATAAATTATTGACTCTGTGTCACAAGGTACTGTCCACGGTCTAAAACTTTGAGGTGTTGAGGTGTCTGTCTCTGGTGGCTTATAAAGGTTTTTGAAGTGTTCTGCCCATTGCTTTCCCCCACGTTAAGAGCGTCCTTAGTGTTTTTATTTGCTGTTTTTAGTAAGAACCAGAAATCTCTAGATTTCCTTTTTCAAATCACTGGAAGCATCAGCTGTGCATCATGTTAGTACAATTTGATGCAATGTTAAATGAGCCAGTTTTTGTTTGCTTTTTCAGGAGTCTTTGCCTTCATTTGATTGTCTAGTGAATGTGATTCCTCGCTAAGCGCTTTAGTTGTCGCAAGATTTTTGTTTGTTGAACCACCTGTTGGTCATATGTATGGTTGTATATTTTTGATGGCCCAATCTTTGTTGCTTTTTGGAGACGATGCACCGAAAGAAGCGGTACATAATCCATGTCGGATTTAGGTTGGATCGAGATGTTTCCTGTCTCCATCTTGTAGGTTTCATACTGGCTTGACATTTCGGTGATCACTTTCTCTGACAGTTTGACGCGGGTGTCACCCTTGTTGACTTCCACCTCCACCTCTGCCTCCATGAAGTTTCTTAGTTCCTGCAGTGCATTCCAGGCTGTTATCAGGATGTTATGGTCGCTATTTAATCACCTGAAAGAATTTGATCCGGTTCAACAAGTCTTTTGACACATGTGCGGTCAATAGAGCCCCTTTGTTCCTGGTGCTCCCATTTAGGAATTCTTAAATTTGATTTTGGTCTCAGCCAGTGAAGGTTGTGTAGGTCGCGGGCATCCATAAGTGCCGCCATTGTCTTGCTCTCTCGTAGACCAGAGATGCTTTTGCTGGGTGCCCCTTTTGATCACCAATTTCCGGGCAGATTGCATTCAGATCGTGAGTTATTGTAATCTGATCTGTTTGATTAATTAAGTAAGCTTCGTCGAGTATTTTTTGAATTGCAATCAGGAAGGCTTCGTTGGATACAGCGCTTGGCTTCCAGTAAGTGTTTACAAGTAGCACAGTGTCTTTTGCATCTTTTTTAGATAAATTAGGACGAGTCCAGGTAATTACACTGACCTGTGTCAAAGTTGATAGAGAGATTGTCATTTAACGTTCTAGCCCACAGCCTGAGCGAATGGCCGTAAGCAGGTCAGCTGAAGGGTGACCTACAGGGCCCCTTTCTGCTGCTGTAAAGGCGATTACATATCCGTCCAAATTTGGTTTTGAAGTCAGCCATGTCTCCTGCAGACACAAAACATCAAATGTTCCCAGGTTGACGTCACCTTTTGTGGTCAGGTGGACAAAGCCTCTGGTATTCCAGGAGGCCATCAGAAAGTTGTTGGTAATTTTGGTTTTTGCATCTGTTAATTGCTTCCCTGGTTGTTGATGCAGGCGCTTGGATTTTAATGGCTACTTGTTTTGGTAGTTAGCAAGAGCCTCTGGATGCCACGCCCACTGGCTTTGGGTTTCAGTGTAGTGATTTTTCCCCAATCCCTTACATGATCTTAATAATTTTTTTCGTCGTAAGATCTTGGTCGACTGTTATTTTCAATTTCATTTGTGGGCCATGGGGTATCCTGTCAGGATCTCTGGCTACTCCTGGTGATTCGTCCCTGACCCAACTGGTCGATCTACCCCTAAAAAAGGGGTTGTCTGCATATGTCATTCCTTGTCCTGGTCGCCCTTTCTTTTTGGTTTTTAGTGTCGTTGTTTTTTGTATAAATCTCTCTTCTCCGATTGGTCCCAGCGTTGCGCATCTCTCTGTCCGTTCTTCTGTTGGCTGCTCGAGGGGGCTGTTTATCGGTGTAAATAACATCCGACGGATCGTTGTTCTCTTCTCTCTCTGTCGTTTCTGACTTCTCTTAAGTCATATCTCAAAATTAATAGGCTTTCCACTGCTTTCAACAGCAAGTTCTTCACTACTGTTGAGGTGATGTGAAGATAGGAGCAGTCTGCTTGTCCGTTTTCGAACAGTTCCACTATATACAGATCTTCCGTATGTATATTCTACAGACACGGAATATGCTTAAAGAGTCTGATTGTGGTTTTTCTGTTAAGGATCAGGTCATCATCGGAGTCCGATAGGCGTTCCAATTTAAGGATGCAACTGCTATGGATTTTTCGGGTGATGTTTGAGCACTGTTTTCTCGTTTGCCGATATTTATATCTCGTTGGGCCGGCAATGTATTTCGTGTTCTTTGCGGACTGTATCTATCATTATCTTTTTGCTTTGGTCTAGGTGTGTTAGGTGTGTTGTTACCTAGAACCTCGTCCAGTCTTCCTCTTTAATTCCAGTGTTGGATGTTGCATTATCGAGTAAGTGCGCTTGGAGTTCTCAGAGTTCCTGATTCTGGACTTGTCCCCACTTGGTTTGTCTCTGGTGAATGTAGAGGATCTGAGTCTTCGTTTTCTCCGTTTATTTTGCCTTTTTTTCATCCAATGTAAGGAAAATCGGGGACTCTGGTTCAATTATCATCACTTTCTTCTTTGGTTCCAGGTGTGTTATATTTCATGGGAGCTCTTCTGCTTTTCTTTTCTGTCTCGGGATTTCGTCAAGTTCAGATTACGAGTCTCCACCATATAGAGGCTTATGTCCATTTAGTCCACAGACTGTTCATTCAATTTCTCGTCAGTGCTGGAGGTAGATGTTCTTTCTTTGTCATTCACTTTCAGGGCTGTAGATCGTGTTTTTGATTCGTCACCTTTCTTGATGGTATTCGGGAGGCTTGTTGATGATGTTTTCTTAGTGTGTTTAGACGATGCCCCTATGATTTGGTCTTGTGAGTTATTATTGGGAACTTTCTGAGGTTTTTTCCCAGCCTCTAACGTCTTAAGTTGTATAAATATGCCATATCTTCTCAGTTTTTTCAGGCTTTTTCGAGGTATATGGTCTGGGGTCTTTTTTGGGCTTTCCAATGCCATGTTCGTCAGCTTATCAGGGATATCTGTGGCTATACATAATTTTGAATGGGTTTTCTCCTTTTTTTCATTCTGTCAGAATTGGTCCCCTTGTTAGAGGATCTCGTCGCTCCCGGCGGCGTTGTTAGTGCCAAGTTATATTGTTGGCTTACCCCCTCATATGCCTTTAAAATGTATTTCCTCAGTGCTCAGCGTGTCTATATAGCCAGATCCTGTTGTCAGGACTTCCGTAATCTGTGAACCAGTTGTGCATCTTCCTATTGGTTTTATCTGTTGATCCCTGTCCGGTTCTTTACCCTCGCTTAGCCAACACGGTACCTCTGCTCCTTGATCTCGCCTGTGTTGGCGTCCAGCGTCTTTTGGCATCATTTAGCCTTCCAGGTATGACGGCTTTGTATGCATTAAAGTGGTCATAGTTGTGTGATCTTTGAGCGTGTCATTCAACGCTTCGTACAACTTGCTGAAAAGTGCTAACGCGATGGTCACTGTGGACATAATAGCCAGTAGGTCAGGTTTTTTCTGAGGTGTTTCTTTGATCGCTATGTTATAAATGTCACTTAATCTTCTGTTTGGGGCAGGGGGTACTTGGGAAAGCAAAAGGTTTTTGTAGTGGGGTTGAATTGATTATGTTTTTTTCTTCAAGAATTCTTTCAGTTGATGGTGTCTTTTTAAATATATCTCTGCTCGACTCTTTTCTTTCTCAACTCCTCTCTCAGTTCTAGTATTTAAGGGTTTGCTTCGACCTCATTATGCATTTGGTCTTCCACACACTTTTTGTCCTGAAGCAATTGGCATGGTGTTATGGTTTGTTTTCCGTTAGGTGTTTCCACAACTGTCTTCGCTTAGGCATTCTTCTACAGGCAAGTTGTTGAGCTCCCCTGAAACATTTATTGGCTTATTGACCCACATTTCTGGGGCAAAGTTATTAAGCCCATATTTGAATCAATTTTCGAAACCAAATTATTCCGAAATCCTGGCTATCTACCATAACTTGTCCCTATCGATAAGAAAGGTCCCATCGATAATCTAGCTAATTTTCACCCGATATCCTTGATTGATGTAACAGCAAAGGTCTTTGCGACGCTAGTGTTAAGGGAACTGGAGTTTTGGGTTGATAGCAAACAACTGCTATCTAAATATCAGGTCGGTTTTAGAAAGTCCATGGGAACAACACTCAATGCCACGATTCTTGCTCACTTACTACAAACCTCTCATACTACATCTTCAGGGGCAATCTACATGGCATCTTTGGACCTCTCGGCTGCGTTCGATAGTGTCATTAGGGAGCACCTATGGAACAAACTCCTTAATTAGGGGGTTCCTTGACACATTGTTGGGCTTATAGCGCTTTTACACTCTCATACGTCCTACATGGTGCGGATTAAGCAGGATGGCACGACTACTGAGGCTATTGACACTGCGATAGGTGTCAAACAAGGATGCCAGTTGGCGGCCATCCTGTTCAATCTTTATATATGTGATATAGATAGGCTGTGGGACGAATAAGTGGTATATCCAATAAAATTGGGAGAAACCGGAATTAACTGGTTGGCCTTCGCGGATGACATTATTTTGTGCGATTGCACCCCCTATGGGTTACAGACCAAACTAAATGCCTTTGAAATATATGCAGAGTAACAACTTGGCAATTAATGCTAATAAATCAAACATAATCGTTTTTGCTAATAGAAAAAAGCTATGTAGGTGTACTTGGCATATGAATGATATAGTCATTCATCGTGTGTTAAAAATCAGGTATTTGGGCTACAACTTATGCGACTCCAATTCTTTGATCATGTGGAAGACCACCCTTACTCAGAAAGCAACTTCTCTCATATCACAGATGAAAGTTATATATCACAAATACGGATTTTATACTTTAAAGGTGGAAGCTGTTTTACTGTACGGTTTAGATTTGTGTATTCTGGATATCACAAAGATATTGAATATACTGCAATGAAAAATATGGAAAGCAGTATTGGGCTTACCTAAATCTGTGCCCAACTCAATACTAATTCATGTACTTGGGCTAAACTCGTTGGCTTTGAAATTTGGTGGCGCAAGCTAACGAACTATAGCAAAATGCTGTTTCCTCCCCCAAATTCATTGTACCAGATTTCTGTTTATGATTATCAAACAAAATCCAATCTCTATCAAGCGACATACTGATAAGATGGAAGAGCTATTACTTAGTATAGCGATGGACCACAAAGAATTGTATGAACGACAGAATGTGGTAAAAAGAAAAATTTTCCAAATGGATTGGGCAAACATCATAGAGGGCAATGCAGCATACACATCTTATAATGATCATTACTACTTTTTCCATAAACAATCACCCAGACTACAATATTTACTGTTATTTCCCTGTCCTAAAGCAAGACATGTTTATTTGAGATTTAAATAAAATCTTATACATACAGGAGAGAGAACCAAGTATTGGTCAGAAGCTTTACATCTTGGTGTGGGAAGGTGTTGTAGATTTTGTGGCAACAAAGACAGCCCTGAGTCGCTCAAACACTTGGTAATATACTGTAATGAGCTTGAAACCGTTAGAAGACTGCATTTAGGAAAATTTTACAATGGCAGTTTAGCTCTCTCAAGAGAGCTGCTATGGTCACAATGCATGTGGGGGAAATCGCAGCCATTGATATTGGCACTAATACACTTTATTGTTGTTCTTGAGGAAAACCTTAAAGGTTGCTATATGAAGGATTAATACCTGTAAGAATGGTGAAATGATATAGCTGTAATGAAGATTCTGTATTAAGTAATTTGAAGAGACTAGAAGCTCTGTTTGATTTTGATTTTAATTTATTAGCGGAATATGATATTCATGTTTACTAATACTTTTTTTTTTTACTGTTCTATAGATATACAAATATATGTTTATACTGTTGTTTTTTAAAGTGTAACAAACATTTGTAAAGGTGTACTTAACCAAAAACAAATGAATAAAAAAACAAAATTGGCTTGTTAAGGGGGGTTTCCGGAGGCTTGCCAAAATGCCATCTTATGGCGTTGAGGTTTTTTCCATTTGTCTTAAAAGATTTTTCTTTATTTTCCCGGAACTTGTATCCTGGTCTTTTACAGAGGAAGTTTCTAGTTCACATAAGGTTTCCATGCTTTCAAAAATTGCTGCGTCGGAAGGTTCTTCCTGTATTATCTCGATCGCAGGAAGTTTTTTTTCTTATAAAAGCTCACTAATGGGTTAATCCCCTTAGTCTTCGGTAGCTTTTGCGGACCAGTCATCTTAAATGTTCGGTGTTTCGCGATGGCCTTTCTTGAATTTCTGGTGTACTTGGGTCTTAAGACTCTTGTTTGCAAAGGTGATTTTAACTTATTTGTTGGCTGGGTTTCTTTCTTCTGTTCCTTAGCCTTGTCCGTGCCCCCTGCTTTTTCAAATGAGTCCGCCTTATCAGCCGATTTCCCTGAATTTGATGGTAAAGGTGATGAAGCTTTCTCCTTGGGTGATGTTAGTGATTGGTTTTAGGGGGCATTCCCCATGATTGGGTTCCTGGTCCTGGTCAGCTTTCCTTGTTTCTGAGGTTGCCACCTCTCCCTCCTCTTCAGTCAGGCCGACCGTTTTTTCCATCATTATTTTTTCTAACGTCATTACAGGATCTTGTGGGCTTTTCAGATCTTCCTTCTCAATAGAGGGGTGAATATCTATATATATTTTCAATTGTTTGCCACTTTCCTGATTGAGAGCGCTCTTCTGGCTTTCGGTGTGTTTCAGAGGCTGGTTTGCTGTACACTGAGCTTTTGGGCGGCATGTATCTCCAGTCACCAGAGGCTGGCACTCACCTGTGCCATTGAATATTTTATCAAATCCCGCATCGGGCAGTTCCTGGTGGTTAGACTCCTTTCGACCACTTTTATTCTTCAAGGTCTGCTCCATGCTTAGCTCAAATGAGGGTGCCACCATGATCCTTTTGCCTACCACCTCGTCTTTACGGCTTGACTCGCGTGTCTCTCCTGGTAAGGTATTCTCCTGAACACTTTTCTCACTCGCCCTCCCTTGCACCATTAATGTCTCGAGGCTTTGTTGCATCGATTTTAATTCCGCCTGTTTTGTTGAGGTTTTGGCGGTTTTTCCTAACGGGAGTTCTTATCGGCCGGGCCAGGCACTGTCTGCTTTCCAGGGCCGGAAGTAGAGATGGGGGAGGGAGGAGGACAGAGGGAAGTTGAGGCCGCTTTTCTTACCTGCCTCTTCCAGCCGAGACATCATTTTGGCCACTTCATCCTTTTCTGCCAACGGAGTTGCTGGCAGTGCCTCTTTGTTGGGTAACTCCTCTCGCCTCGGTCGAGTGCTCCGCAGGCGACGTCCATCTTCATCCTCCTGCTTTTCCACTCAGCTGCCTCGTCTGCCAGGACTGCCAAGACTGCAGCATCTCTGCAGTAGCTCTGCGGTACGCTCCGCGTAGCAAGGCAGTCTTTGAAGGGTAACTCCTCCTCCTCCAACAGGAAACAACAGCAAAGGCAGACTCGGCTTCACTCAGCTCAGGAATCATTTTGGATTAAGAAATTGAACATTTTTTGCTCCCATGGAATGAAAAATGAATGGGATTTATTATGTTATCTATGTACAGTTCTCATAACCAGTAAGTATTATCACATTGGTACATCATTTGAACATTAAAGAGATATATGTGAGTTTAAATGTACACATATACATGTTTTCATATTAGAGTTACACATAGATTGCTACTTCAGAAGATAATAGGATATAATCATATTTGAGTCATATGTATTTTTACGTTAATACATTAGAGTAGGGGAGACGAGAAACCAAATTTAAATGCTGGGATATGCTTGTTCTTAGACTAACTGGTACTTGGTGGAGTTCTCATGAAATGTTGATGCATAAGCTAATGCACAAATAATGTATGATACCTATAAACATAATGGTAGATGTAGATAAACATGATACATCGTGAAACATGCAACTATCTCCATTTAATGTGCAAAGATAATGCTGTTTATTGAGTGTAGCTAAGAGCATTACACACATCCAAGATGGTGTCCACAACCTGCCATAAGAAAAAGTGCTCACTCAGTTCAATTGCTGTATAACAATCACCTGACAACCCACAGGCTTTATATAGCTGAGAAACAAAGCCAGATGGTTTCTTCAACACGCAGGTGTAGATGAAGTTTCTGGGATGCCCCAAGATCTTTTGAACATGGTAAGGCTATGAAATAAACTATAGATAAGTAGTCCAGCCACTACAGAAGGATAGGCATAAGGTTAAACTGTCATTATTATTTTCAGACTTTGAGGTTATTGGATAAAAAAACTCCTCCAACTACACACAACGCTGTGATACTAATTATTTTACAAAACATTTTGTATAGAAAAATCCGAACACTAGTATTTTAACACAAACCTTTTTGGCAGATATTCCACGTATCTGAATGAAATGACGTTTTAAATGTGGAGAGCAAAGGTCCTCAAAATCATTTAAAATTGACAAGGTTCATGTGTATTTAAGGAGATACTAAATTTGTATCATCAACAAACAGTTTGTAGTTTTACCCGATATTTACACAATATCTCTAAATATTTTTATTGGGAAGCAGACAGGATTGGCCCTTGACAAAGGATTAACAAATCCGAAAATGCGTTGGGGAAATATTTCAATATCAGAAGCAAAAAATGTATTCATCTGCACAAGGGAGACGTTACTGATTGAATATGAATAAGATTTGCTCATATAATAATTTCATTTGATATTTTCTCTTTAAAACATTTATTTCTGAATTGTATATTTTGAAAGTAAATGGGGTATAGTGAAATGAATGTGCATAATGTTCCACACATAAAAAATCTTTTTGTCTGAAATGCATATATATAATAGTGTATTGTCAAAAAATAAATTGAAGTTTGAAATTACAAAAATTATAATGGTTGACTCGATTTCAATTAAGATATTATGGATTTAGAAAATAAATTGTCTGTTGTCGGTTAGAGTGCATGGGACTAACAAAAATGTATTTCGCTGTTAACACTTGTTATACTTGTTTTATATTCTTGGTCTGGGGTAGAAGACCTGGCATATACCCTTTTTACCAGAAATATATTGAATACATTAATTTGCAGGTGCACAGGACACTGATTGTGCCTCTCAATGTCTTACCTTTACATGATACAAACCTCTCAAAATAACCCGAATAAAAAGCCCTGATAAACAGAGGCAGAGCTGTGACTGTTCCTACTCATCACAATGCCCTCTTTCTCACTGTAAGGAACTCATGGTGGCAACAGTAAAGACAGACAAGGGAGATCCCAGTTCAAGGGAGTTTCTTAAACTGTATGCAGGGGTGAGAAAAACGCATACTCTAAAGCGAGGATGGGAGCAAGCTACGACCATCAAATAATAATAAAGCAGTCCTAGTGGCGTCCTGTCAGATAAAAAGGGCCTAAACAAAAACGATTGCCAATCATTACCACTAAGTTACAAAAAAAGTGTGGGATAATGTTCACCAGAAAAGAAAGAAGTGTTCACAAAATAAGTCAGTATGGTATGGCTTTGGTCTCCCTTCCCCACATTTTAAGCACGGGATAAGGCAGGACTTCTGATGACAGCACACTCCTCACTATTCCATTCAACAATATCAGGACCTTGAGGGGCCAAATCTCTTGTCTACGAAGTCCCTTGCCTTCAGAAGGCCTGTTGGGCTAAAATCACAAACCAAGTTCCTTTTGGTGATCTTGCACCGTGGGCGATTGCTCTTCCTCCTTGGATCTCCCTCTGCCGGGCTTAGATCCTTCTTGCAATTTGGGCCTCCCTCCGCCAGGTTCACTACGGCCTTTCACTCTTTACACAATCTTCTCGGGTGTATCAGACTTCACCCCGATTCGCAGATATCTCTCAACCGGGTTCACATTTGCCAATTTCACAGTTAGCTTTGTTTCATCACATTCAGAATTTACTTTTTTCCCTTGGCTTCACTCCGTCGGGTTCATTTAGCCATTGTTAAAACAGTTCACGAGTTTCTAAAAACAGTTCCTGTTTTACTTCCTATTTTCAGAAAGCATTGTTCCTTTTCCCTAGCTTTCTTTCAGAAATGGGTCATAGACTTTCGATTGTACAGAGTATTTTATGTGACCTTTGTGGGACCACTCTGACCCTCACACCACTCTCTCCTAGGGTCTTATGGGACTTGTAGTTTCACCACAAAACAAAGGGGACAGCCAGAGCCCTTTGACTGAGCACTCCTGCTGCGCCTGACCACTCTGCAGCTGGCCCTTCTCTCGATTTTCTCAAAAGTTCAAAAAAAGTTCTTAATTCCCATATAATGTTGCCACTTGTAATCTTGGGCTCAACACAGTTTGGTTTGCTATCCTTTCCCTAACTCACCGGCTGTGTTGAACCCGCTGGTCTGTTTCGCTTCTGGAGTCAAGGATGGTACCACAGTAGCAAGTCTGCCTCCCCACCTGTGTTATCTGTGCCGGAGGCCTCTGTGCACGGTTGACACCTGTCACACCACACACCAGCTGTATTCCCTGGTCTTGTAATTCCTTTATCGAAGGCTTTGCGGTTCTGCGTTGAAAATGCCAAGGGCAACTCTGTCCTCGTCGTCCTTTCAGATCTTGCCGCTTTTCTCCTCCTCTTGAACTGCTAGTCTGGAATAGCTGTTACCTCGTGCATTCAGCCTTGCTCCTTCTTCCTGAGTGCTTGGGTCTGAGGTAGGGATCCTCTGCCGGTCTCAGCCATGCAGCCTCCCGCCTGGCTTCCCAAGACCGACTGATTTCCCTCATCTTGCAGGCCCCTTTTAAGCACCTGTGTGATGTTAACAGGCTGCAGATGTGGGGTTAGGGTTGGGCCTTCCTGACTGTGCCTGGCCTCTTTAGTGTGACAAAATGGCAGTCGTCCATACGAGTCAATGGCACTGGGATTCCCATGGGTAATCCTCATTGCTCCCGGATTGTTCTTCCTAGTCTGTCATGTCAGCATGGTAGGAAGGGTGAGGATTATGGGAGTTGTAGTGTTTAGTATAATGGTGTGTAAAATGAGTTTGAAAGGGTTCCAAATAAAATTAACCTTTCCAATAATGTTTCTTAGGGTTCTGACTTGTGTGGAATTGAGAATAGTGAGTGGGGGACTATGTATGTGTGGGAACGGTTGTGCATTGAGAAGGACATGGTCGGGATGAGGTTGAGGTAGAATGACAAAACTCCTACGAAAGCTGAGGGGATATTGGGTGAGGGCCTTGGAAGTGGGGAAGGGGAATACCATGTCTCGCCTAATGGTGTTCTCCCTAATGTGCCTAGAGGTCCTCCACCCTCGCTTGTCCTCCCCCAGGTTTGGAATCCAACATGATGGTCCGCCCCTGGCCATCTGGGTGTTGGATCCCCACAGCTTCATAGGGAGAACACCCCTAGGTTTCTCACACTCACCCACACGCAACTGGGGTACAGGCATAGCTTTTTCTAAAATGTTCGCTTACCCTTGTATTTGGCAACTTTGTTGTTCCCGGTTAGTGCCAGAAAAGAGCAGAATGTCAGTAAAAAGGGCTGTTTTCCCAAAGTTATCTAGGTACACTTTGCTATTACCCGTTGACCTAACGAGACAACTGCAGCTCAGGGAAGTGGTTGAAAGGTGTGACATATATGCATATTATTCATAGAGGAGTCCAGAAACCGCCTAAGAGGGCCCTTTGCTCTAAACTGCCGCAGGTACACCATGGGTTTGCTGGCGAGACCTAATGCAGCCTCAGGGCTGTAGTCTCAACACAGAATTTACATATGGAGGGTCACCCATTTATCCATAATGTAACACTGGCCATTCGTGCCCATTTACCACTAAGGACCATCCACTGCAACCGTTGTGATGCACTGGTGTTTATATTGTTGGGCCACACCCACAAAGGCTCCCCCCCCCTCCCCCACCCCCAGTGCTGTGAGGTGGCCTTACTGTGACATGAAGTGCTTTAAAAGCAACAAGCAGATCATTACCTTGTGTAATGAACATCTTGTAACACCCACTGCCACCTGCACAGGAACCCTGAGCTGTGCAGTGACTGCACTCTCAAACATGGGCAGAGTGTTGTGAAGTCTTACCAATGAGAGCGTTGTGCTATACTGCAGTCAGTTGCTTAGGGATAGATTATCGTGCCTCAACTCGCATTGCTGACTCTACCTTTATGCTCAGCGCCCACATACTAGCGGTGAAAGTCTGAATATCCATATTCACATGCCAGCAATCACTAATTAGCTGACATAGTCAAACACAGAGTACTCTCCACACAAAACATAACTTTTACAGATGATGCAATACTAGACTTCTCCGCCAAAGCTAATGTTATGTTCCTGCCATGTAATCTATAGTCTACTGTGCAGTGTTCAGACTATTGTATACTAAATTCCCAAACCACGCATAGTGCGTTGAGACCATAACAGTAATGGAGGGATGCTATAAAATGGACACTTCAAAGTTCCTGTCACAACCCTGTGTGTGCACTTCGTCGTAATAACCTCAGTTTCCCCCCTTAATTCCTAGGTTCTCTAAAAGCTTTCAGTTTCAGTTTGGGGGTTGTGGTGAGAGCCTACATCTCATGTCGGGATTTGACATTTTCTCGTAGAATTTCTGGGCCCGTTATCATTTTGAAATGGAATTGCATGGACCCTCTTCATTTGGAACTCCCCTCAATGAAGATATCATCTTCCACCAAATTCCAGTCGTACCACCACAGGAGATTCTGCCAGGTCACTGCTAAATGCAATCGCGTTCCCAAAGGTCCTGCTGTCCCAATAGAATCAGTAGCACCCTTGTGTAATTCAGCCATGGAAGATGATCTGTCTTGGACAGCCCCTTATCTCAGATAGAGAGTGAGGGTTTAGCTCCGATCCTGAGCCATGATAGCAGGGTAAAAACTTTGAGAAAACGAATCGAAATATATAAGGATGAGGCGTAAGGGCAAAGGGGCGGGGAGCGTGTTGTGGTAGTATAATATAGAGAAGGGCGGGGGTTTGGGAGAGGACCCCCCCAAAGTAAAAAAAATGAAAAGTGGATGTGTTTTTTTTTTTCTTAAAGTAATTGTTTTGACGAAAATTACATGGAACCAATATCAGCATCAACCTTGCTTGGAGCCATATACGTCTAATAGTTAACCCCCCCCCCATCAAGGCATTGGAGACACCTTTGGGAAGCAAGAGCAGCAACTTCTCCTTATATTTAACATCTTCCACTTGCCTAAGGTTGTACCATTTCCAAAGGTCGCACTTGCAGCGCATTTTGGTTGCTAAACTGAAAGGTGGGCCATCAGTGTTCAAGTACTAATCTTATTGGTGAACCTCTGAATACCACCTGCCTGTGAATTAAGGAGGGAAGTGCTATTCATGACATGAGAGAAGCCATGACACTGTGTAGGAAAATCTCAACACCCAAGTAGTCAAATTCTGAGAGGCCTCCATGAGCCTAAAATAATCACCTGTGTCTTACTAGTAATGATGATCAACTTCTTGGTTCTATAGCTTGTATCGAAAGATCCCAGCAGGTTCCTGCGTCTTTCTAGTCCTGGCCAATAGAACGGCGTTGTTTACAGATTAGAGCACTGGGATTTGCCATAGTGCTGATTTGGACCCCTTTCAGAGGCACAGAGGGGACTCTCTGACCCAGGAAAGCTGACCTACCAGGGCCTTTTTGCCAGAGCGGTGTGCTACCTAGAGCCGATACAGGTCGGAATTCGGAGTCCCCCTCCAAGTAGATTCTGCCTCTCTTAGCTGACATCTGAATATATTGATTATGGTGGGACACCTTGGTAGTGTTCCCTAAGAGCCATACCCCTTTTAATTATGAGGTCCATGGAGGAGAGAGAGCAAATTCCAGGGAAATCACTATGGTTGTTGACAACCCCTCGTTTAGGAAGGCCAGGGTTTCCAAGAGGGAAGCAACATCCCTCCTCTAAACAGCTCCCAGGGGACAGAGGGAGATACCAGACTCCGAGGACCCGTCCAGCAGAACCAGTACCCAACCAGCACACAGCGTGCCCTGCTAGGTTCTGCCATCAAGCTTCCTAAGTGGTAAGTGCCAGAGAGTCTCTGAACAAAGGACAAGGCTGTTGCCTGCAAACACTCTCCTCAGCTTTGGGCCGTCCGCCTTAAAGGACTACACGAGCCCTGCAAAGCTAGGAGGAGTGCCACAGCAAGCAACCAGTGTCCGTCTTCTAAGGGCATTTCCAAGGAAGTCGAGCCCTAGAACCGCGACCGGCTGCACCAATTGACTGTTGTCACGCTGCAGTCACTAAAGCCGTCCGAGAAGCCTCGACCAGCGTTCCAGATCTGCCAACCAGCACAGAGACGATGATTCCTGAGCCACCGTGTAGGCCCGCCTGCAGCTATCTGTCCAACCTCGCTTGCCGAACTGCCTGCCGCCTGATACCTACAGCTGTGTTCCTTCTCGAACTCTGTTGCAGGAGCTGCAAAATGTCCTGGTGCCGACTTGACGCTGTGGATCATCAAGATCATCTCAAGCACCAGGTACATCATTGTTCTGCCCCCTGGTCTTTCTCTGAAAGCCTCTAGTGACATTTACGGCCCCTTGCTCCCTTGGTGCCGAAACCAAATAACCTTGAACAGTTAAGGCTGACTGCTTTACCAACTACCCTCCTGTCAGAATCCAAAGTGCATCCCTTTCCTTCTTGAAACTGTCTGTCCTCTGTGTTCCTTTACAAGGTGGGTTGTATTTTGTAGTGTGCCAGACCAGTCTGTTGTAATAATAATAAATATTTTGATACAACCTTGACTGGACAGGCCCTTTTTATCATTGGGTAATAGTTCCGTCCACGTTCCAAAAAGTGGACAAATAGCTTTATTTATAATTTACTTGTTTTCCAATCTGTTCTGGTGCACTAGAGGTGTGGGGCTGATTGATGGTTTAGAAACCAATAGTCATCCCTGGACCACTTCTGCCACGGAAGTTGATTTACCATAGACGCTCTGTGCAGCGTTTGTCTGAGCCACAGAGTCAGTGAAATAGAATTGTGCAGTCTTCACATATTATTTTGTCTGTTCTATTCGGGATTGGGACCTTGATGTTTTTCAGCCCTCGCCCATTGTCGGTGACTAGCGCGCGTTTTACCAGCAGACCTCCAGGCCTGTTTTCACCCATGGGAGCCTCTGTCACCAACCTTCTCCGTCATGTTCTCTGCAACTTATGTAGCCAGGCACCATCACAGTCTTGCTAGGTGGTGTTTACCTTTACCATGATTGTTTACCAGGATCTCGTCACCCTTAAGCGCAAGTGCAGGGTGGCAGAGAGGAAATGGCGTGCTTCATGTTCTTCCTCTGACAAACTGGCCTGTCGCCTGCTCCAAAGGCAATACCGGCTCTCCGTTCTCACCAAGAAGAGAGCCCTTATCCAAGCCCGCATCTCTGCGGCATCTAACAATTCGGCCGAACTCTTTAAAATCTGCAAGGAGCTGGCCAACCCTGCAGCAGTCTCTACCTCTCCTGTCCCCTCCCAGGCCCTCTGCACGGCACTGGCCTCTCACTTCATTTCAAAAACTCAGGACATCCTGTCCTCACTCTCCTCCTATAACCTCCCCCCCTCTATTCCCTGCCCTTCCTCTGGCTCTTCTGCAGCCACCCCTCCTCTCTCCTTCTCTTCCTTTCCCCTTTTTTCTGCTGACGAGGTTTCAAGACAAGTCCGATCTATGAAAGTCTCATCAAAACAGGTCCACCCCTGTTCCTCCAAAACTATCAAGGACCACATTGACTCCTTGGCTCCTGCCCTTGCTGACTTCTGCAATCACTCCTTCGCCTCTGGAGTCTTCCCAACCCCTCTCAAGCACTCCCTTGTGCACCCCATTCTTAAGAAACCCTCTTCCGACCCTTCCTGCCCAGCTAACTATCGCCCAATCTCTATCACTCCCTTCCTGGGCAAGCTCCTGGAGAAACTGGCCATCTCCCAGCTTAATCTCCATGCTGAATGTGTTGGTAGTCTTCATGACCATCAGTCTGGCTTCAGAGCTGCCAGAAGCACGGAAACTGCTCTCCTGAACATCCGTGAGGACCTGCTCTCGAACCTTGACTCTAACATTCCATGTGTTCTCATTTTGCTTGATCTCTCTTCTGCCTTTGATACTGTCAACCATACCATCCTGCTCAACCGTCTCCGTGATAACCTCGGTATCACTGGTCAGGCTCTGGCGTGGCTGACCTCTTTCCTCTCAAATCGACCCTCCCAGGTCCAACTGGGGTCTTTCCTCTCTGACATCTTCTTCTCTACCTGTGGTGTCCCCCAGGGATCTAACCTCTCTCCCTGGCTGTTCAACCAGTATCTGGCACTTCTCGCCCACCACATCGCCGCTCTCTGCCCCTACTTTCAGTGCTATGCGGATGATACCCAACTCATTTTCAGGCTACCCTCGGCCTCCTCTTCTCCTTCCCTCATCTCTGACTGTCTTTCTGCTATCCAGGAATGGTGTGCCGCCAACGACCTCTGCCTTAATGCCAGTAAGACTGAGATTCTACTCATCGGCACTCCCACTCCCTCCTTCCCTGCTGCTCTCTGGCCGGCCTCTCTGGGCCCTCTTCCTACTCCTACCTGCAAGGCAAAAAACCTTGGGGTCATCTTCGACTCCACACTCTCCTTCTCTCCTCACATATCCGACGTATCTAAGAAGTCACACTACCAGCTACACCTCCTCAGAGATATCCTTCCTTTCCTCTCCTTCCCCCAGAAGCTCACTGTCTCTAGAGCCCTGGTTCTCTCTAAGCTGGACTACTGTAACAGCCTCTATCTTAATCTGCCCGCCTCTACTCTCCGCCCTTTGCAACTCATCCAGAACAGGACTGCAAGACTTGTCCTTTGCCTCAAGCCCAGGGACCGTATCTCTCCAGGACTGAAATCACTACACTGGCTCCCAGTGACTGCGAGGATCAAGTTCAAAACCCTCTGCATTGTCCACAAGGCCGTCTGGGGCCTTGGGCCAAAATACCTTCAACTCTCTCTTCCTAAATATCTTCCTTCTCGAGCTCTTCGCTCATCCGCCTCCAACTCCCTCAGGGTCAGCCGCTTCTCCAAACAACGAGTTGGGGGCAGATCTCTTTCCACTGCAGGGGCCTCCCTCTGGAACAGCCTTCCTACCTCCCTGAAACTTGAGGAGAACCACCTCCGGTTCCGGAAGCACCTCAAAACCTTCCTCTTTGCCTCCGCTTTCTCTCCCCCTCTCCCCTGCTAATACTACTGAAACTGCACTGAATCTGCATCTGGGCCATTCACCGTTCTCGGCCCAGCCACTCTCCCCTGCACTGCCTCCACGGCAACCCCTGCACTACGGGACTGTGTCTGTATCCATACAGACCCCCTTCCCAGCACTTGTTTGCACTTACCTCGCACTTGCCACCAGCTGGCCCTTGTTATTTATCCTGTATGCTGTATGCTTATAACCCTGTACTGCACTTTCCCCTCTCCCTTTCCCCCATGCACTTTTCCCTTCCCCTCTACCCTTGCACTTGCGCGATCTGAATGACACCTGGCCTAGTAAGATCGTTGTCTGTCTCCCCTTGTTCCCCCCCCCCTGCCTCGTCGCGCCTTGAAACACTTGTGTATAGGCGCGTTACAAATGCCATATCATATCATATCATATCATTGTTGGTGGTCACATCTTCCACAGGCCCTTAAGGTCGATCACGCTTCTCCATGCCTCTCTTGAGGTAAGCCTGTTGGCAGGCTGGATGCATCTTCAGAGTTCGTGCAGACTGAGGGCCAGCCATCTTCTTAGATAGATTTGCCAGTGTACCGAGCATTGCAGAGTTGGTGCACATGACCAGCAGCACTTCAGGGTTTTGATTCTTTGTAGTGCAAAACAATGCCAATGTGTTCGAGGTGGTGCTCACTCCAGCCACTTTTTGAGTCAGATGGATTTTCACACAGAGATACCAGAGGTATCAGCAGGCAGCATCCCCAACTCGCATCAGATGTAACCCATCTAGGGGTTCCAGAGGTAGATGTCATATGCTGGCAATAGTATGTTTCGTGCCCCATGGTGACCTGGGATCCACTGTCCAAGAAGGCTGTAGTTCTTAACCCTTCAATATCAACTGGGACGCCCAAGGTGGGTTTTCAGCCTGTAACAGTTTGCTTGCAGCTCAGCCTGGTTGTTACAGAGCTCATGGACCTGACAGAGATGATCAAATGTTGGACCTGCCAAAGCCTTATTCTGACGTCCACTGGCGTTGATCACAGGATTCGGTGTCATCCTTGAGTTGTCTGAGCTAGTTTTCGGGGAGCTTATTCCTGCTCTTTAGGTTCTAGTTGCTCCTCCTCCTCTAGAACATCCTGAGCATTTCCTGACATGGCCCTCGCGGGAGAGGTTTGACAGCATCAAATCGAACAGCTACGGGGGCATAATTTGGATCTCTCACACAGCCGAGTTGAAGGATTGTCAGCCCCACATCGGTGGCAAACTCTCCATGGTGGTAAGGGTGCAGAAGGCTGTGTGTAAAGTTTCAATAGGTAAAGTTGCAACAAGTCGATTATAACACCCGAGTGCACCCTTTGCTTAAGTAAATGGTGATTGATGTAGCTGGCCCCTTGGGCTCAATGCCACGCAGTGGACAGTGACTGCCTTGGGGGGCACGGGGGGGGAATGCCCAATTCCAATACAAACCTAGTTATGTTTACATTCACGCATTGATCATTTATAAGAAGTGTAACGACATATTCGCAGCATTCCAGTAACGTCTGGAGTTTAAAATTCTTGTAATGTACGAGTTGCATTTATTTATTGGGTGTTGTAAAACATGTGCCACTAGTGTACAAGACCCTTCAGAGCGGAAAGAGAAGAAAAGCGGATGGTCAGAGTACCGGGGCGTTTAAGCATGCAAGCGAGCAAAGCAGTTCAGGGTCCAGATTACTGAAACTTTGCACTGGTGCAAGTGCAAAGATGCACGGTATTAGCACTAGGGCAAAGTTTGCCCTATTTTTAAAAAACAGTGGCACACACTAGATGACATGACAACGAAATGAACCGCTTTGAATAGCTTGTTATGAATTCCATTTCTTTTTTGGGTGAATGCAGGCACTTGTGGGAAGTGTGTGGCTTTTGTTTTGAGAAACAGCTAACACACGCTAACACACGCTGCTCATAACAGACCCGGCTGGATAAGAAGTAGTTGGGGTTCAGTGTGAGATTCTACTGGCAAGCTCCATTCCACAGACTAGCACTTAAATGGGCCACGGTCCTTTCCTCAATCGTCCGGCTTAACATGGACTGTGCCCCCCTCTCTAAGAATATTAGGGGGGCCTAGTCGCCCACTTGTGTGCACCCTCGACTTGCTCCGCCCTCACCTTCAGAGAATTCAGGGTAGAGTAAGCCTGGCCGGACATTGGAAGCGGCTCCTAATCAGTGTGTCTCCTGGATTCTGGCTACACATCCGTTGTTTGACTGACCTCCGTCATCTAGATCATTGTTATGAGATCGTGGCTAACGGTGAGTGGGTTGTAAGTACTGCGCTTCTGAGCAGCTTTAAATATGGTACAGTAGAAGCAATGAATGGCCAACCTAGAACCATATAATTATATTCGGATCTCTTAATGTGGCCATAGAGTGGCCTCGGCTCGGTCGTTAGGTACGTCGCCCTCATTGATATTCTGGGCTTGGGCCCCGAACAAAGATTTGACATTCGAGACTGACATTCGAGACTTATTGATGGTTGATAAACACACGACCCGGAAAACATGTTTTTTATTTAAGTTTTCTTCTTACAATTTCGTATCAAATTTGCACTTCTACACGTTGACACCAGATGTCGCTAGAGCACCGTCATATGCACCCTGTCCTACAATGCGGTGAAATCAGCAAGAACTGGCTCGAATGGCGGCCGGTGGAAAGACCTTCCAGAGAGCGCAGAGCAAGGGAGGAAACGTAATTCTTTAATTCGTCAACACTGGACCTGAAATTCTAGTCCTGATTTTCGCACTTAAAATAATTGTGATTTTGTATTGATTACTTCATCTTGTGCCCCAGTTCCAGTGGTCGAAGTGTACAATAAGAAGTAGATAAACGCTGGACCCTGCTGCCTGCCCCTTTTCCCTACAAACCCCATCGCCACGCCCCCCTCCCACGCACAAAACCAACCCCCTAAACAAATGTGCCTTCTTTTTAAGGGAACGTTCAGTGCAGTGCACTGAAGTACAGGTTTCAACTTCTTCCTACACTTTTATTTCAAAATGAAACCGTTCGAGAACAGTTTCTTTTTAAAATAAAAGTATACGAAGAGTATAACTTAATTTTAAAAAGTAGAGGAGCTCTGCTCCCACCCACTCCGACCACTGCTCAGTTCATTCACCCACCACCAACAGGAACGTTTAGAAAGCGTCTAACCCAGTGGTCTTCATACTGGGGCGCTGCCCGCGATAGGGGGCGCTGAAGGATGTCTGGGGGCCAGGAGGAGAGCAGACGTTTTGAAAAGGGATTAAGAGGTGACTTTTTTAAATAGAAAAGATAAGCAGTAGACAATCTAATATTGTAAAGAGACTGGAGCCCTCCTGGACATCCTGCCTGGCGGGGGCGGGGGGGAGAGGGGGTACAGGGGGTAGGGGATAGGGGAGGGAGGTGGGAGGGTGCAACCCCTAGTTAGGGGGGGGCAGACATATTTTTAATCACTGGGGGGCACAGCATGAAGAAGTTTGAATGCCACTGGTCTAGGTGTCGTGTTAGATAATGTTATTTTTGTGGGGCACTAAACCTTCCACCCTTGTGAGTTTGATAGAAATTAGTATCCTTGAGTTGTAATATGACCCATGCTATGTTACTATGGTTTTGTACTACACGGATTCCCCACCATAGTGCCAATCCCTGTCTGCGGTGTTATGTGCCTCCACCCGGATCATCAATGCCTGGCCTCCTGGCAAGGAGAGGGAGAGTGAAGTGGTGAAAGGGGGCCCATGCTCTATATTAGTGTGGCTGCATGCGAGTCCACTGCGTATGGACTGTTGTCTAGACAGATGGGACTCAGAATAGTATGTGTTGGGTAATCTACACGCTGGGATTCCAAGGCAGCTTTGGAAGAATGATATGCGCGAGTGGCTCGAGAGTGTGATGGGGAAATCCTGGCTGATATCTAGACTTCAGCGCCTGCATGTGGTACCTCAGGTAAGCTCCAGACGAGTACACCTGGAACTGTCAAGCTGACCCCGGAAGGTGGCCTAGTCCAATATCTGAACGTGTGCTGAGTGTTGCTCACAAAAGGCAGGGGAGTGCAATAGACTGAATGAAAGTAAAATGTGATTATCCCTGGTGCTAGATATAAAAGTACACAATGTTTATGTGGTCCTTGTTCTTCTTGGTTGACTTATTAAGTAACACCCTCATGCAGAGTACTTAATGCATATATGTTGCAGCTGCCCAGTACAATTGTGGCTTTTTGGCTCGGGATGTCCTTTAAAATCCGGAATAGTCCTCGCAGGACTGAGCAGGGAGGGAATACATCAGGCTGCAAGTCAACAGCATGGCCACACATGCCCACAGAGATCAAAGCTGAGAGCCCCCTCGGGCAGCCAAAGTGGAGAGAATGGGTGTTCAACTGGTGAATGTGCTCCAAAACTGACTTACTGGCAAGGGAAATGGTGATCAGGTACACTTGGAAACCCTTTTAATTAGAATAGTTGGGAGTGGTTATATGTCAGAAATAGTTTTACCATTTTCTTGACTCCATGGAAAGTTACCAACATTTTCAATTTTCATTTTGGCAAAATCTTGTTTTTTTCTCTATGCTGCAAAGTGTTTATACTGCACCAGATTAAACCCCACCTCCACACCCCCATAGAGGTCTCAGCAGCCTTTTGTGCAAAATGTTTCAGGACATTAGCCTCTCTTTAGTTCAACAGTAGTCAGGCTTTTAAGATTTACACAGTGCCAGGGTGTCGCTGTGAGCCGCAGCATGTTGCAAAAATGCTAAAGAAAACCGGGGGGAAAATACCTACTTACCAAGCAGCCGGGCTCTATAGACCGTAAAGCTAGGTCTGAACTGTTGCTCCTCCGGGAGTTTAGTCCTGGACTGGTTCTGTAGTGAGGAAAGCTCGGTCTGAACTGTTGCTCCTCCGGGAGCTTAGTCCTGGACTGGTACTGTAGAGAGGAAAGGTAGGTTTGAACTGTTGCTCCTCCGGGAGCTTAGTCCTGGACTGGTACTGTAGAGAGGAAAGGTAGGTTTGAACTGTTGCTCCTCCGGGAGCTTAGTCCTGGACTGGTTCTGTAGAGAGGAAAGGTAGGTTTGAACTGTTGCTCCTCCGGGAGCTTAGTCCTGGACTGGTTCTGTAGAGAGGAAAGCTAGGTTTGAACTGTTGCTCCTCCGGGAGCTTAGTCCTGGACTGGTTCTGTATTGAGGAAAGCTAGGTCTGCACTGTTGCTCCTCCGGGAGCTTAGTCCTGGACTGGTTCTGTAGAGAGGAAAGCTAGGTTTGAACTGTTGCTCCTCCGGGAGCTTAGTCCTGGACTGGTTCTGTATTGAGGAAAGCTAGGTCTGCACTGTTGCTCCTCCGGGAGCTTAGTCCTGGACTGGTTCTGTAGAGAGGAAAGCGGGGTCTGAACTGTTGCTCCTCCGGGAGCTTAGTCCTGGACTGGTTCTGTAGAGAGGAAAGCTAGGTCTGAACTGTTGCTCCTCCGGGAGCTTAGTCCTGGACTGGTTCTGTAGAGAGGAAAGCTAGGTCTGAACTGTTGCTCCTCCGGGAGCTTAGTCCTGGACTGGTTCTGTAGAGAGGAAAGCTAGGTCTGAACTGTTGTTCCTCCGGGAGCTTAGTCCTGGACTGGTTCTGTAGTGAGGAAAGCTAGGTTTGAACAGTTGCTCCTCCTTACTCCTGGACTGGTTCTGTAGAGAGGAACGCTAGGTTTGAACTGTTGCTCCTCGAGGAGCGTAGTCCTGGACTGGTTTGAACTATTACAAATACTAATGAGGAACCTTTTCCAGTGGACACTAAAAATTGGACCTCAGCGCCCTTATTTTTGATGCAAATTATATTTACGTTGCATGAACCTGGTAACAACAGAGTATTTTATGGTTCCTCAACTCCGTTTTGAAATTTTTTTCCAGTTTTGGCTACACTTTGTTATGTTCATGCGCCAAGAAACAAAAAGAATGAGACTCAACTCGATTTTTTTGTAATGATAGATAATATATTATTTATGCTATTGCCCTTTGAGGTAGGTTTGAACTATGGCTCCTCTGGGAGCTTAGTCCTGGACTGAGCATCTTGAATGTCCTTGATGCCTGCTATAAACTTTGAGGAAGGGAATAGTGGTATAGGAGGCAGGCCACTTCCTGAGCTGATGCTGGGCTCTTCTGGAAGCTAATCTTCATAATCCAGCTTTCATAATCCAGCCTTGTCTATCCTTCTTTCCTTGGGCTGCAGTTACCTTGCCCTTTCAATAGAGGGCATCATGAAGCTCTTAGGCCCAAGTAGGGTTATAGAGGCGGCTTATTTTTGCAGGTCTACGTTGGGTGATATGACCCTTTTCATAAACTGCGCTGCTCCTGTGCACTATTCCTTTATTTCGGTGTTTCGGGGAGTGCTTCCTGCCACCTTAAGGATACTTCAAAGAGCTTAACTTTCGGCATTAATGTGAATCAACATAACATAATATAATCTGGCATAACATTACTTAGCCAGTTAGTATAACAAAACCAGCATTGTGTCCCAAAAAATAAAGGCTGGGAATAAATGCATAACAATTGAAAATGAAAACCCCCAAAATCTTGTTCGTTTACACAATGATCATTGGGAAGGGACAGGTAAAAAGGTCAAGCACAAGGGGGAGCAAGGTTAGGAATAGATGCAGTGAGGAAGTGGTGTGTGTGTGTGTGTGTGCGTGTGTCTGTCTAGAGTTGAGAACGAAAAACAGATTCTAACAGACAAATATTACACAACATGTGGCTGCAGCTTAACATGGCACATTGTAGCATACTGCACCTAAAACAGTGATGCATTTAAAAGCAGGGCAGAGCATAGCGAAGATAGTGTAGCGCCAACCACATAGCAAAAACATGTCATAGTTTAGCATATTTGTTTTATTCATTTACTTATTTGTAGTGGGCCGGAGCCTGCAGGCATCAAGGCGCATATAATAATGTAAGCCAGCATCGCAAAGGTAGCATGTCCCAAATGTATGTATGTGTACATGCATCCAATATTCCCTATAGTAAGCATGGGTATTGATGTATGCCCAGTTTGCAAACACTCAGTCATTCACAGCTAGGCTTGAATGGTCCGGCGACCTGAAGACAAAGTCCTTTTATGATTTGGGAACCTAGGTCTCCCAAAGTGTGGTCAACAAAGCGAGAGAGACCTAGCCAACCTGCTCTAGTACACAGTAGATTGACAACATTGAGAATAACTGAATTCAAATTCTGTATGAATGTTCCCCGTCGTCAGCCTGGGAATCCTTGGTAACATAGAGCAGTTTAATTTTAAACTGAAAACTTCAGTCCCTTTTGTGATCTAGTACAGTCATTTTGTGACGTACTAAATAACCTAGGAGTACTCATGGACAACTGACTATCCCCGGAACCTCAAGTCAACACAATCGCCAAAAAATGCTTCCTCCTCCTACGACTGCTCAGAGGATTACTCCCCTGCCTCTCCTTCCCCCACAGAACCCTCCCAAACATATCCCTGATACTTAAAAGAATTGACTACGCAAACAACCTTTACCTAGGAATGCCGGAAAGACTTAACCAAGAAACTCCAATGGGTGCAAAATACATCAGCCAGGATCCTATTAATACTGAACAGACGAGATCGCATCACTCCAGCATTGAAAAGCTTACACTGGCTACTAGTTGAGAGACAGACTCGTTCATACGTTATGAAAACCTTTATTTCTTAAAGTTTCAGGGTTGGTGTAATACCTAACTGGCCCTAACTCCAAAGGGATGATTCCCTCAAATGTTGTTTCTAAAGGCCGTTGAAGTCTGAAAGTCCAAACTAATAGTCTGTCTCTATCTAAACCTATGCTTGCCCTCACTTTATACAAAAATGTGTGAGGGGGTCTTTTGTCAAAACGAAAAAGTAGTTGTTCAAGAAAAAGTGACAAACCAAAGTTGGTTTCAGGTGGTCTTCTCACCAGGTGCAATTTGGTCAATGTCACACAAATGAGTTCAATCAAAAGGGCTGTTCGTAAGACCTTCTACACAGGGCCCTTACAGTGATTTCCAATACCTTCACTGTTTTTCTGTTGCTCAGGGTTCCCTCCCCCACGCTTCTATTCTCTTACCACTATAAAGAAAATCAATACATCTCCAACTTGGTTAGGCCTCTTGGGGTTCCCTTCCCCAAGCTCAGGCCTCTTCCATCTTTCAGTCAGTTTGATCAGAATGCACTTTGCTTTCCTCAATAGGCTTCTCAGGATTCCCTTCCCTAAGCTCTGGCCTCTTCCATCTTTCAGTCAGTTTGATCAGAATGCACTTTGCTTTCCTCAATAGGCTTCTCAGGATTCCCTTCCCCAAGCTCAGGCCTCTTGCAGCTTTCAACACAAAACTAAATATATCACTCTACCTTTATGGCTTCTCAGAGTGCCCGTCCCCAAGCTTAGGCCCCTCTAGTTCCAAACACAAGTTCAGCTGATCTGGTTGTGCCTTTTCCTAATATACAGCTTTTCTTACATACAGTCCTCTTCTGGGGTAGAATCAGACGCTTTTGAAAACACCAGTCTCTTTGCTTTTCCTCAGCTTGACCACTCTGATCCTTTGCCCCTCTTTGTTTCTTACTCTGGCTTTCTTTTTCACTTTTTATCTTCAGGTGCTTCCTGCACCACTTTCATGTATTTGTTTCCCTTTGTTGTGCACACTTCCACTGTCGTATTCTTTCTCTTTGTTGTGCTTCTTGCACGCTTCCCTCCTTCTGTTCTGCATACTTCTTTCACTCTTCCGTGCACTCCTGCACTTGTTTCCTTCCTTCTGGCTCATTCGCACCCTTTGCTTTTTTCTTTGGGCTTCACTTTTACTTCTGCGCCGCTAATGTATCTTTCTTTCCTTCTGGGTCACTAGCGCGCTTTCTCCTTCTTACTTACTTTCTGTTTGCTTAAAACTGGCCTTCGTGCTTTCCGCTTCGTGCCGCTTTACAAATCATGCTTTTTCCTCCCTTTTCCGCTCCAGCCACCCACACACTCCAGAGTGTCTCTCGATCTCATGCAAAACTCACCAGGTAGAGTAGTGCTGGCGAGCGGTCTCTCTAGGATGCTTTGGGTCTAGGTCAGGGTCTCACCACCTGCCCCTCAGACATCCTTGGACCTGGCACACGGCACTAGGGATCGAGCAATTGCACGGACACCGACAGCAGGGTCTCAGCTGCCTCGCTCCGGCTCTCAGGAGACGCGGCTCATCAGCCACGCTGCAGTCCTTCTCAAACACTGCACCATCATTACAGCACGCCAGTCTCCTCGGGGTTCCTTCTTCCAGAAGCTCCTAGCTTTGTGGCTTCTCTGTTCCAGTATGCTTCCCCAGCTCACTTATCTATCTGTGCAAGACCACACCTTTTCTAGTGAAAAGACCAGTCAAGTGGATTCAGGTGTGAATGGTCAGTACTACATTCCTGACTCTGCCTGACTCTATTAGTGGGACAACTGGAGTTCTTTCTAGGGTAGGTTGCCCTTATTTTCTCCATGTTATTCCTATGGGTAATCTTTACTGATCTTAGTTGCCTCCTCCTTGTCTCAGTATTTGTTGGAAATGGGGAGGGAGGAAATGTGGTGAGATTGGAGATACCACAACCTACTCTCCCTCAGCCTTTATGGGGTATCTTGGGACTGGGTGGGAGTACTATGTCTGACATGGAGGATACCCTCCATCTCTGGAGGGTATCCTCCTCCCAATTTCTCTTGACCCTTGCATGTCCAACCCCAGGATCGGGATCGATCCAAAAACGAGGGCCCTTCACTGGCCACCTGACTAGAGAATCCCGGGGCAGTAGGTGGGAGAACACCATAAGAATGCTCACACAGTAAAAAAAATTGCATCAAATTGAAAGCACTTTGCATCACCCACAAAGCCTTGCACAGACAAGAAGCTGAATTCCTCAAAGACCAGATTAGCCGGTATCGGCCAGGAACGGAACTAAGATCCAGCAACAACTTACAAATAGAGGCAGAACCCTATTGAAAAAAGGAAATTTCGGCAGAACAGTGTTCTCACCTCTAATTGCTAACATCTGGAACACCATGTCCAAAGAAATTAGAACCACAGAAGACCAGCACCGGCAATAACAACTCCACAGACAAACAACTCGAGAGGAGACGAGATAGGCCAAGGAACCACAACCAAGAACCTGGCTAGATACCGTCAAGCGGCAACCTAAGAGCCACGCCCGAGGCTCCAACAAACCGATCAACTTACTAACCCATTTTCCCCTTCCTGCTCCTCCAACATAACTGAAGCCACTACACCAGACCTTGGGCTAGCCACACTACACAAATAGAAACCTGTTCACACCCAGCATCTTTAGATGCTGAAATACACCTACAGTGAACCAGCCACATAGTTCATAAAACCATCAAAAATGCAATTACACACCAAGATAATGCATTATCTTACAGCTACGGCCATCCGTGACTATGGATCCCTTATGGACACTTTCTAACCAGTGCACACTACCAAACCCACCACAACCCCACACAACACTCCCAACACGACCACACACCCGAGGCACTTAATCTTATCCATAGGGTTACTACGCATGAAGCCTCCTGCATAAACTCCCACATGTAAAACAACACTAATAGACGCCAGTTCTCCTGGTTCTGAACCTATCCTCTCACCATATCCCTACTAACCCTCCCCCCCCCTCTCAGACCCACGCTAGCACCTGGAGACTGCCCCTGGGTGGTCGCGGTATTAATCAACATAACATAGTACACTTTTCATTTTCAGGAACATAATTGTGGAAACGATATGCGTTTCTCCCACTATCCAGCACTTTCTCCAAACATTGTATAGGATTGGAGTGTGTTTATATAACTATGACAGTCCAAGAATATGTTGAGATCCCTGATAAGTAGTATAAAAAAAATCTCAGCCATGTTTTTCCTGGGAATGTAATCCCTAAACAAAATCCAAAACAGTTAACTTTACCAATGCTTGTTCCTGCTAGACTTCACCCACCACCCTGTTGTTCTTTATTTATTGAACATTTGTATGGGGCCTATACAGCAGAAAGTGTTTCCAGGCGCCACAAGACTAAGAGGTAAGGGGAACAGAGGAAGATAAACAGCAATAAACAGTCCTACTAGCCTTTGTGACATTCATATCATGTAAGTGCAGCAAACGGGAAGTTCAGGGGGAGGGGCAGGTCAGGACGAAGGTAAGGGGAGGGGGGGGTGAAGGAGGGAAGTGGCCCCACGCGGCTGGGTAAGAGCTAGGTGGCAATCTGGAGTGGAAGTGCACAGGGGGAATGCGGTATGGGTCAGCTAGTGCAAAGAGGGGGGTGGACCAGACTTGGTCAGGAAAGGGTGCTTGAAGGCAAGTGCTGGTGGGCGGGTGTCCTTCAGGCAGACTGATCGAGGGAGGACCTGGCCCCTGTATGATTCTGAAGGGACAAGGCAGTCAGTCACAGCAGCAGGGGGGGGCAATTAGCAAGGAAGTGGGAGACGGAAGGAGAAGCTTACAGAACGTAAGGGCATCCGGCTCAAGTCTGAGAGGGGTGGGGAGGCCATTCAGGAGGGAAACTCCTGCTGAAGAAATAGATCTACCTCCCACTCTCTGCTTGGAGAAACGTCTGACCTGCAGAGAGGTAGAGCTAGAGGACCGAAGGTCTCTAGCAGGGTGGTATTTAGGGAGAGAAAGTTGGATGTAGAGTGGTCACAGGCCCCAGAATGCCTTGTGGATGATGCAGAGGGTTTTACATTTGATCCTTGCAGCCACTGGAAGTCAGTGGAGAGATGTTAGGGCTGTAGAGATGTGGTCCCTGGGCTTGAGGCCAAGGATACGTCTTGCAGTCCTATTCTGGATTAGTGAAGAGGGCAAAGGGAGGAAAGAGGCAGACTGAGGAAGAGGCTGTTGCAGTAGTCCAGCCTGGAGAGGCCCAGAGCTCTAGAGACATTGAGTTTCTGGGGAAGGTTAGAAAAGGGAGAATGCCTCTGAGGAGGTGAAGCTGAAAGTGAGCCTTCTTGGCAAGGCCAACGATATAAGGTGAGATGGAGAGAGCAGAGTCGAAGATGACACCCAGGTTTTTTGCCTCCCAAGATGTGAGGTGAGGGAGCCCAAGGAGGGTGGCCAGAGAGTAGGGGGGGAAAACAAGAGAGGGCAGGAGTCCCAATGAGAAGGATCGCAGTCTTACTAGCATTAAGACGGAGATCATTAGGCAGCACACCATGCCTGAGTAGAAGTCAGACAATCGGGAATGAGAGAGGAAGGAGAGGGGCTTAAGGAGGGAAGCTTAAAGTAGAGCTGAATGTTATCCGCGTAACACTGGAAGTGAGGGGAGAAGGTGGAGATCAGGTGGGCAAGAAGGGCAAGGTAAATGTTAAAGAGCCACGGCGAGAGGATGGAGGCTTGAGGGATCCCCCAGGTAGAGAGTGAGGTAGAGGAGAGAAAATGGCCCATTTGAATTTGGGAGGGCTGATTCAAAAGGAAAGGTGTCAGCTGAGCCAGTTCCCAATCCTTGATACACAGAATGTCACAGGGTCCATTATTTAAAAAAAAAAATCTTTTTATGGAGTTTGAAACAAGCAAAGAATACAAGAAAAGGAATAATCATTTGTTGCAAAACCGTTACTATAAGTAAGTCCAGAATAGTTTACACCACAGTGACCATCCGATATTATCAACTTAATGGACTACCACCTGGAACATCTCCCCAATGGGGCCATGTATGCTAATTGGCCACTAAGGATTTACCCCTATCCCCGAACATCTGCCCAGAGTCCAACAGTCACCATTTTGATAAGGTATATTTAGAACGTTGGTATGTCTAATAGGACAGGTAAAGGTTCACCTATATTTGATGCCTCAATTGATGCAAGTATCCAATAGCTCTTTAATTTGATCCTCTTGTGAATGTCTACCTCGCCTTCCCAGCCCTACACATTCTAGCAAACATAACTTGACGCCCAACTCTAGGCACGCTTGTTTCGTGGGGGAGGCGGGATTGGTCGCCTTCCATTGCATAATTCTTAGTTTACGTGCCAAGAATAAGTGTATGTGTGCCAGGTGTCTTACAATGGGGTCCTGGTGCCAGGATGTGTCGTCTGTGCCAAATAGTAGGGGCCTAGGGGTGAATTCAATGGAGGTGTCTGCTGGGATGCTAGAGACCATTTTGTGTACTTGCCTCCAATATTTCGATATAGCTGGGCATGACCATATGATACGCCCCATTGTGCCCATCCCACCACACTGGCGCCAACACTCAGGGGAGTGTATCAAGCCCACGCAATATAGTTTGCTAGGGGTGTAATACAGTCGCTGGATTAGCTTGTATTTAATTTATTTCTCTGTTGTGAATATTCCATGTCATTGAGGGTATGTTCTCAAAGTAGTCATAGATGTCACCCACATCGACAGAGACATTTAGGTCACCTGACCGTTGTGTTGAGAGGGTTATATTGTGTCTGGTGGTGTTAGGGGTGCATATAGTGTAGAATGAGCGTAGTTTTGCGTATTTGCTAGGGTTTAGTTCCATTTCCTGCTTGCCTGGTGTGGCGGTATCCTGTATTGTTTGTTTGGTAGTGTTCGCTTTTATAACACCTCTTATCTGATGGTATTGTATCCACTAAGTGCATTGGAGTCTGAGTATTCTACTAGGCTCCTGAAATCCTAGCGGTTCATCACCCTCTTATAATTCTGATATCTGGCCATAAAGTTCTGGTATCTGTGAAGAACGTGGTCCAGGCCTATTGAGAAGATTGTGCGCACACTGATCTAAGCGGGGGCGGCTTGGGTGTCAACACCTAGTAGTCCCCTCATTCTGTGCCATTCGGTTATTGATGGGCCAAGTACTGGGTGTGTTTTTGATATTTTCCGGTAGTTTGTTCTGTGGGATAGCCAGAATTTCAGCCGGTGTTTATGGGGACATTAGGCATAGTTCTATTTGGCGCAAGCTGGATGAGTCAGAAGTGTCTAGCCATCTTTTGGCCCAGCAAACCTGGCCAGCTTGGTAGTAGGTTTGCCAGACTGGGACCGCAAGACCCCCATCACTTTTAGTGGCTTGTCAAATTTCTAGCCAGCCCCTGGCTTTTTTGCCCTTCCAGATAAATTTAGAGAGCGGTTTGTCTAAATCATTATATATTGTTTGTGAGAGAGCGCACAGAAGCATTAGTGCAAGATCAGTTTCTGTAGCAAATTCATTTTAAAGGTGCTAGTGCGTCCCATTAATGATAACTGTAGGGGATTCCATCTGGCAAGATCAGCATTGATCTTCGACAGGGTGGGCGTGTAGTTCAGATGTGCTAGTTTGCGAATGGAGGGGAGAAATGGATTCCCAGGTACTTTATGGCTTGTCGCTGGAGGTGGAACAGCGCAACTCCCCCCCGTACCCCAGGGTATGTCTTATCTGGTGGGAAGAACTTCTGATTTTGTCCAGTTCACTATGTAGCCCGTCATGGGGCCAATCTCTTGTAGGATGTGGCACAAGCGTGGGAGCGATGTGATTGGGTTACCCACGTACACTAGTAGGTCATCAGTGTATAGAGATATGCAATGTTCCTCAGGCCCCCTGATTATGCCTTTCCAGCCTGGGTCTCTACAGAGTTTCTCCGCTAAGGGTTCAATGGATAGTGCATATAGTAGAGGGGATAGGGGACAATCTTGCCTGGTGCCCAAATATAGGCTGAAATAGTTAGAGGAATTCCCATTTGTGGTTACTGTGGCCTGGGGATCGGTGTATAATAAGCATATGAGCCCAGTTAACGTCGGAGAGAACCCGTATGCTGCGAGTGCGCTGAACATGAAGTCCCACCTTACTTTATCAAAAGTGTTCTCTTCATCGATTGTTAATATTAGATCGTCGGGATCGCCCTTTTCAGCTATCACATGTAGAAGCCGCCTAACATTGTCTACCGAGTGTCGCCCCGTGATGAATCCCGTCTGATCTTGGTGGATCAGTTGGGGAGAAGCTTGTCAATTCTGCCTGCCTGGCACTTGGCCATGATTTTGGTGTTGGCGTTGATGAGTTAGATCGGTTGATAGGATCCACACTCCTCGGGGTCTCGACCCTGTTTATGGAAAACTACTATGTTGGCGGCCAACATTGATTCTGGAAGGTTACCTTTAGTTAATGCTTCGCTGATGATCGTTTCAAGCTGCGGGGCCATCCGATCTGCCATTACTTTGTAGAAGTCTATCAGTATACCATTGGGTCCTGAAGCCTTCCCACCTTGATAGTGTGGCTATGGCGTGAATGATTTCTTCTGCCTTTACCGGTTCCTCTATTTCTGTTTTTTGGATTCATTAAGAGTGTGTAAATGAAGCGTGTTAAGGAACTCCTCTATAGTATCCGGGGCAAATGGGCTCAGTCTAGTGTAGAGTTTGCTGTATAGCGCCTCAAATTGTTTGTTAATGTCTTTTTCATCTGTTAGTGTTTGTCCCCGCCCCTTATCCTTAATGCTGCGTATTTGCTGGGAAGCTTGTCTGATGCGGAGAGTGAGTGCCATTAGGTGAAGGGGCCTGTCAGCATCTTGATAATAAGTTTGGGACCAACTAGAAAATGATGTTTGCACTTTCTGGGTAGTGAATCGTTTAAGTTCCCCCTAAGTGTATTGAGTTGCGTAAATATGACGGGGTCACAAGTCTGTTTGTGTTGAGCTTCTGCAATTGCAATTTCCGCCTTGACTTAAGTTTCATTCTCTCTCCAGCCTTTTGGTTTATTGCGAAATGCATTACCTTCTCAGGAAGGGCTTGAAGGCGTCCGAGCAGGCAGCAGGGGAGTAGCCTGGAGTCAGGTTGGTGCACCAAAATAGGTTGAAGTCTTCACCTAGTTTTTCTCTGACATCTGAGTATGTAAGCGCTCTTAAATTCAGGCACCAGGGTGGTTTGGCAGGGTGTGTCCCCGATGTCTTGATGAGGAGGAGCACAGGTGTATGATCTGACACGGTCCCTGGGAGGATAAGGCATTGACTAACGTATGGAAGCATGGTAGCCGGGCCACCCAGTAATCCAGCCAAGAGGATGATTTATGGCAGTTAGAAAAGAATGTGAAATCTTGGCATAAGAGGTGAAGGTGTCTCCATATATCGATGTGATTTAGATCTGTCATGAGTGAGAGTAGGGCAGCTCATTTGTGTGGGGTCAGGGGTGCAGTTGGAGTTTTACTTTGACAGTCTATTGACACATCGAAAATTGTGTTCCAGTCCCCACCAATGAGTGTGGCTTTACCAAGGTACGGTGCACATTTAGCATTTAGCCATTACCTGAGAGAAAAATGCAGGTGCCCCCCACCCCCGCTCCGCACCCACCTGGTCAGGGCATAGATGTTTAGAAGAGTGATTGGTTGCTGTCGAATCAGCCCCTGGAGTAGGACATATCTTCCATCCCTGTCTGAGATTGAATGCAATGTATGGAACAGGACCCGTTTGTGTATGAGGATGGATACATTCTTATTGCCCCAATGAGGTGAGTGGATGTCCCTTCCCATCCTCAATTTAGTTTCTCCAATTCATGCGCATCGAGGTGTGTTTCTTGGCGAAATGCAATGTCAATTTGTGTGTCTCGTAGGTAGTTGAGGACGCGCCTTCTCTTGATTGGGTGACCTAGACCAAGGACGTTCAGGGTTATTAGGCGTATGTCGGCTATGACCATGGAGGGGGAGTGTACTAGGATATAGATTGGATGGGTCCGGGTGTAGCCAAGTCAGGCCAGGTTGTAACATGTCGATGTGTGCTTTGCATAGAAACAGGATCATCGCTAATTTAACCAACATGGCCGTGAACACAAAGGCCATAACGTTAACATGAACATTGGGATGGACGAACAGTGTGCCAATACTTTCTAGTATCAGCCCTTGCACAGGGAAAAGCGGACGAAGAGGGGACCTCCTCCTTTTCCTATGTGCGATGGTGTAACCGATCAATGATCCCCAGCGAGCCTGGTGGGATCTGCGGGGCTCGAGGGGTTGGATAGTGGGCCGTGTCCACTGGAGGCAAGGTGGAGCGTTGATTGGCTATTCGTATCGGCCACTATTCTTTTTGGGTGGGGGTGAAGACAGATCAGTATTTAGCAGGGTTTATGAGGATGGAGAGGCCGTTCATGTGTAGCAGGATTCAGCAACAATTCTGAGCGTCCCGCATTGAAGAAAGGTGACGAGTGTGGTCCCATCAGGTTGCTGGTGGTGGGGGTTCATTGCGGCAGAGCCCCCTGGCTGTCTGTCAGCGCATTGTCTTTTGTCTCGTGGTCGTCGTCGTTGTTGGAGGCGGCATTGTGGGGCGTCCGGTTGGCGATCTGCTCTTCCATCCTCCATATCTATGGGAAAGTCCATGCAGACTAGGTCTCGTGTCAATAGGCGCCATGCATCTTCTGGGTTGTCAAACAAGTGCCATGTCTTGTCCAGGAGGATGCATCATACTGCCGGGAATTTCAGATTGAATTTGTGGGACGTGCCTCTCAGTGCGGTGAACAAAGGTGCAATCCTTTTCGTCTGGCGTGATTCCTCCACTGAGTAGTCATTAAAGATGCGTAGTTATGCCCCATCTGCACGGATTGTACCCACCGATCTGTAAGCTCGTAGTATGGCCACTTTGTGTTGAAAGTTAAGAAGTCTCATCGTAACGGGCCATGTGGAGTCGCCGGGCGCAGGTTTTGGGATCGGCGCTCTGTGGATCCTTTCAAATACGTACATGCGTGGGTCTTGAAGGTGGCAGGTGGTCTTGAAACAATTGATATGCAAATGCCTCTAGATCTGCCCCCTCTGCGTGTTTGGGGAGGCCTATAAAGCGTAGGTTATTGCGTCGGGAGCAATTCTCTTGATCTTCGACCTTGGCCCCGAGGCGCTGCACTTATTTGAGTCCAACGAGGTCGGATGCAGCAACTGCACTGTTAACTTCAAGTGCGCTAATTCTCTGCTCGTTGTCTGTGGTGCGTTCCGCTTGAGCATTTAGGCGGGGTCTGCATATCTTGGATGTCTCTCTTGATTTCCAGCAAAGTAAAGTTGGTTTCTTGAGTGCTATAGTCGATGGCCTCATTTCAGTTAAGAGTGTCTGTAGTTGATTTAGTACATCCATTCTTGCAAGTTGCCATGTAGATAGACGTTAGAGAGGTTTGGCGGAGCTTGACGCACTTTCGTTTATGTTGGCGACGTCGGAGTGGTCCTCTGCCATACCCCAGCTCTAGATCAGTGGGAGAACTGTGGGGTTTAGCTTGACTGTGAGTGGGAGTGGTATTTGTGGTTACTGGGTGGTTTCCGGGAGGGTAAGTGCTCCACCAGTCCTTCCTTATTTGTACCGTCCCCTACGGCACTAATGTGGATGGGAGTGACAAGGGTTGCAGTGGTCTCTCCGCCTATAGTATAGTTGGGTCTCTATTACTCCATCCATGTGTGGATTACGGTTTTGATTGCCACCCCGATATTGTATGAGTGGTAGTATGAACCCTACAGGTGAGTGACTGTGTGCGGCCGTGTCCGCCCAGAATTCCACTATGGGTTACCATCTGGTGATGAGGGGAGGAGTCTCTGATTGGGGTATCTCGGTGGTCTTAGTGCTTGCAATGGTTGGCTTTCACTCCCAAAATGGTGTGGCACTTCGCTCAATCCGATGTCTCCCATTGGATGCAGAGACTGAGTGTAATCCCTGGTGAGCAGCCTCCTCAGTGGGCGGTCAACGTGTGGAGTCACACCAGCTATAGCTTGATGCACTCATAAACTTCATGTTGTGCAAAAGATATTTATCCACACAATGTCATCTGCGCAGTCACTGGCCTTTACTGCGTAGCCCCTGTGAACTACGGTGGTGGAGTGATGTCGAGCATCCCTTTAATAGAGCGTGTGGGCTGGGTCGCAGCTTTGCAGCGCTCCGCTGTGTGGCGTGTCGTGTGGCGGTGAGGGATACTCAGTCAGATGTTATTGGGCCCACGGCCCGCGCTGCAGCATATGAAGGATTATTCCGCAAATGGGAGGGAGGGCCCTGCGTCCGGCATCGCTAAATCGTTGGAGTTCAAAATCCCTTCCAGCCAGTGGGGATAGGGACCATGCGGGCAGGGAGCATGTCAGTCTATGCTCCAGTGGCCGTTAATGGACATACTGGCAACGGGACATGAGCCTTTCGGAAGGGAAACTAGTTAGCAATTGATCCTCACCTTCACATTCCCCCGCCGACCGACATGCCTCAGAGCCCGCAGACCGCTGCTGAAATGTCTTTGGGAGTGGCGGGGCTTCTTCAGCCGCTAAGCCGCCATGCATTTCGGATCCTTTCTCGGTTTGGATTACGTGGCTGCAGTGCCAGCTATCCCTCCATGAGCCGGGCCCGGCCCCGTCAGCGCACCACAAGCATTTTCAATCTTCTGCACCGTATCGAATGGCTAGAGGGCACCGGAACAATCTAATAAACCAAGCGGTATCCCTCAGCCCTGTCACAGCTAATATCTGATGGCAATACCGGGTGGACTAGGCGCCATTCCTCCTGCCCTCGACGGAGCCTCAGTGAATCACAGCCAACTTGCTAGGGCTCTCGAGCGCCCTCCATCCCTCACAGGGTCAATTTAAGAGGGTGACAAGATTGACAGTGTCGAAGGCAGAGGCAAGAACAAGGAGGATGAGAACCGACAGAGTTGGAGGTTTGAGAGCAAGTTTTCAGGAGCGCAGTTTTGTGCCTCTGGCTGCTCTGAAGCCGTGGTGGTCGTGAAGATAGCCAGCAGATTACATGTGATGTATTAGTTAGGAGATGACCAACTTCTACAAAGAAGGGGTTGGTGGAGATAGGGCAGTAGTTAGCCAGGAAGGAAGGGTCCGCAGGCAGCTTTTTTAGGAGGGGGTGGACAAGGGAGTGATTGAGAGGTGATGGGAAGGAGCCTGTGGCAAAATAATGATTGTAGAACTCAGCCAAAGAGGGTAAAAGGGTGGCAATATTGTCCTTGATAGTTCTAGAGGAGCAGGGAAGCACCTGTTTGGAGGAGACTGTCATAGAGCAAACAGTCTTGGTGACCTCATCCGGTGCTATGGGTGAGAAGGAGGGGAGCGTAGGAGGGATTGGATGGAGGGAGGGAGGGAGGGAGGGAGGGAGGGAGGGAGGGAGGGAGGGAGGGAGGGAGGGAGGGAGGGAGGGAGAGAGAGAGAGAGAGAGGGAGAGAGAGAGGGAGAGAGAGAGGGAGAGAGAGAGGGAGAGAGAGAGGGAGAGAGAGAGGGAGAGAGAGAGGGAGAGAGAGAGAGAGAGAGAGAGAGAGAGAGAGAGAGCGAGAGAGAGAGACCGAGAGACCGAGAGACCGAGAGACCGAGAGACCGAGAGAGACCTGAGTTTTGGTTGTGAAGTGGGAGGCCAAAGCCATGCAGATGGCCTGGGAAGGAAGAGAAGTAGAGACTGCGGTGGGATTGGCAAGTTCCTCACAGATTTTGAAAGGTCTGGCCCCAGAGATGCAGCCTTGAATATGGGCTGCTTCTTGGACCGGCTGGAGTCTGTAATGCCTTTGGAGCAGGCGACAGGCCAGTTTGTCGGAGTGTGTGAGAAGCCAACCACTTCCGTTCCTCAACTCTACACTTGCTTTTCAGCTAGGCTAGGTTGGAATCATACCAACTGTTGCACTTGGAGGCAGGCTTCATACGGATCCTCATGGCAGGGGCAAGGATGTCAAGGGTGTTGGAGAGGTAAAGGTTAGCAATGACTGAGTCAAAGTGAGAGTTATTAACAAGGGTTGAGGCTGGAATAAAAGAGGCGGCAGAGGCGACTACTGACACTTGCTTAATCGGTCAGATGACTGAGAAGGAGGCTGTCCGTGTGGGCAGAGGCTTATCCGGGGAGTCCAGGTGAGATGAGGAGAGGAGGGAATGATCAGACCAAGAGAGAGGTGGGGGGGGGGGGAGAGAGAGATATATATATATATATTATATACCAGCTGAAATGAGTGCATCCAAAGTGTGCCTGGCTAAGGAAGTCAGGCCAGGAGGGAGATAGTCACAGAGGTTGATGAACGGTAAGGCTGCATCAAGAGAGTCAAGATGGATATTGAAGTCTTGGAGGAGGAGTTTGGAGGTAGAAGTCGGGAGGGAAGTGGTGAGGTTGACCCACTCCATTAGGAAGCTGGAGACCGGCACAGGGGCCCAATAGATAGTAGCGAGAGTGATCGACGGGGTAGTAGAGATACAAAGATAGCAGACAAGACAGGAGGAGTAGGATTAGATGGGTAGGCAGGAATCCATTCAGGGAAGACAAGGGCCATTCTGCCTCCAGGCCATTTAGGCCTGGACTTGGAGAGGATTTTGTAGCCCTGAGAAAAGAAGAGTGTTAAAAGCGGTGACAGAGCTGGCATTGAACCACGTATCAGTGAGCGCAAGGACGTCGAGGTCAAAGTCTCAAGGAGGTGATAGAGCGAGAATTGAGGGTAGCTAAGTGAAGCTGGTTGACACCTTTTAAAGGAGGAGGGGGTAGATGGACGAGGTACCACCACCGCCGGACGGGGTGATGAAGAGGGGGTAGAAGAGGGAGAGTTGGCAGGAGAAGGGAGGAAGTTAATGAGAGATGGTAGATACCTGTCAACAAGGAGGAGGTTGGGTTGAGAGCCCTGGTCCATGATAGTGCATTTTAAGTAGACATTGATGATGCACCTGGATGATGGGAAGTATGCCTAGAGCACTTCCTATCTGGTTCCACCATTAATGGGATAGGAGGTGAAAGGAGAGAGGACAGAAACCATGTGGGGAGTCTATAGGTCAGGATAGGAAATGACAAAGACAATGTCAGTCATAGTCTGCCTGAAGAGAGCATTGACATAGGTGTCGGCGGTAGGCAGACCTGTGTTTGAGACCAGGAGACCCTTCTGAAATGTTTTCCTTCCAGGCTTCGAAAGAGAGGGAGGATAGGTAATAGAGTAGCAGTTAGAATAGATAGGGGAGATGGAGAGCACCATGGGGAGATGGAGGCGGGGTGAGGGGGTAGAAGGATTCCTGGCGGAGGGAGAGAGACGAAGAGCTGCACAGTGCACAAAGGACCAACCAAGCGCATAGCAGCCAAGCAAGCACAGATGAAGTAGGTACTTTAAACAAGATTCACACAAGAACTGCAGATTTAAATGCCCAGATTTGAGATTCAAGCACGCATGGGAAATATAAGCATTTAAGACTGAGGCAAAGTACACAAAATGCAGCAAAACTGGCAAAATGCAAATTATAAAAATCACATCTAGATTCGAGATTCAGACGAGGCACACAGAATGCAGCAAAACTGGCAAAGTGCAAATTTAAAAATCGCATCTAGATTTGAGATTTAAGTAGGGCACACAGAATGCAGCATTTAATAGGACATCATAATGCAACCAATTCTTCAAAAAATATAGTACATAAGTTTGATTGGGAGTGGTGAGGGTGGGGGGGGAGCGGCGAATATGTGGATCAACTTCAGGGGCGGACAGTAAGCGACCAGGAGACGGAAGATCCAGAGAGGGAAGTAGCAGGTACAGAGGCAGTTTGTCTGGTATTCAGAGAAAGTTGGCGGTGGAGGTCCCTCAGTGAGCAATTGCCTCACAGTAGTGCAGGGTGGGAGAAGAGGAGACGGTCGACCTAGAGTGAGTCCCTTTGCACAAGTTGCAGGTGGCAGGCAGCATGAGAGACGGTGGCGGCCATGAGGATGTGGAGTAGGGTGCCCACGGAGTGCCAAGTCAGGGTGAAAATCCCGATGTGAACAAGGGGGTTGGGGAGGGGCTGCAACGGGTGCCAGACTAAGGGTGTAGCAAAGGAGGCTTGGAATGAAAAAAGGCCTCCCTGTATTCAATCGATGAGGCGCGGTCAGGGTGGGATAGAGCACCATCAGCACTAACTTTCAGACTGAAGAGTGGTGGTAGTGGGCAGGAAAGCAAATGACGGAGTAAAAAGGGCGGGCATCCCCCACTCCCTGTGGCCACGGCTGGACTGGGCAAGTGGATTGGCGAGTTCCTTGCAGATTTTGAAAAGTTCAGCCGTGTTATTAGTGGCTTCAGAGATGCAGGCTTAAATGTGGGGCTGCTTCTTGGAGTGGATAGAGAAGCGATGCAGCAGCAGGCCAGATTGTCAGAGGATAGGCCCAAGGTCTGCCTCTTCTGTTCAGTAACTCTGCACTGGCGTTTCAGAGATGCTAAATCAAATTATCGTACCAGCTGTTGTTCTTGGTGGCAGGTTTTAGGTGGATGCTCATGACAGGAGCAAGGATGTCAAGGGTGTTAGAGATGGCAAAGTGGAGGTTAGCAAGGACGGAGTCAGAGGGTAAGTCAGGAGCGGAGTTGGGACTGGGTTAGAAGGTGGAGGTAAAAGCAGCAACTGACACGCGTCATCTGTCAAATGATGGCGAAGGAGACTGTCAGTGCAAGGGGTGGTTCGGATAGAGGACCAAGGGGCCCCAGGTGGGAGGAAAGGAGAGAGTGGTCAGACCAAGAGAGGGGGTGGTGACCAGATTAGAGTTAGGGATGGCACCAGAGATGAGGGCATCAAGAGTGTGGCCGGCAGAGTGAGTCGGTTCAGAAGGAAGAATAGTGAGAGAGAGGGAGTCGGAGGACCCGAAATTGAGAGGTGGATGATTTAAGAGAGTCGAGATGGATGTTGAAGTCACCAAGGAAGAGTTTGGGAGGGATGAGGCAAGGTTGGCCCATTCAGAGAGGAGGAAGAGGGAGATAGGGCATGTAGATAGTATATTTTATTGAGATGGTGCTTTGGGTTCTTGCCTCATGGGCTGGCTGTAGTGTAAATCCAGCACCAATGTGAGTAGTAAGGGTTCTTCTCAGACTGAGTCAGCCATTTGGAGTGCAACCTTTGGCTCTTCTGATGTTTAGCACTGCAACTACCATTGCACATAACCAACATTCTCCAGCATGAGGTCTGGCATGGATTCACATGCTCATGAATATTCCCCGTCGTCAGGCTGGGAATCCTCGGTAAAGAAAAAATCAGTATCATTTTCGTTTCTGATCTGTCTTTCTTAGTAGTAACCAATCACTGGTCTCTGGGTCATACTGCCCCAGCCAATGACTGCCCTCTCCCTAAGCCCCTCCCCTGGCAGCCATCCTCAGATTTTTACCACACGTTCAAGTGTTGGGAGTACTCGTGCTATAGCTCTCGAGCTTTTACTGCGTTTTCGCACTTTTTTCAAAGAGATTTTCAAATTTTTCAGTTAAATTGAGCCTCAAGCTCCACCGTTCTACTTCCGATCAACGGGGGTCCGTTTCGGAATTTTCTACGCCCCTCAAGGGTGAAGTTTTCATTGAGTTACGCTTCTTGGAGGATTCCAGAAGATCTGAGGCCTACCATGGACATGGCCCAGGACAAGGGAAGCTCGACGCCCGGATCCAAGCTGTTCATGAACTGCCCTGGATGCGGGTTGCAGAATGTTTTCAAGGAGGACGAGCATTCGAGATGTCTCTACTGCCTTCATGAGGACAAGACGCACGTGGAGAAGGACTGTGCATTCTGCAAGAACCTATCGGAAGTGACCATGAGGGATCGTCGTTCCCGCCTCGCCAGCTGGCTGGAGAAGGGCCCAGCAGGTGAGAAGAAAAGGTCCAAGCGGTCTTCTAAGTCCTGTGAGGGCGCCCCGGCGACGGGGGCCCAACAGAAGGCTAAGCACCACGAGTCCTTGTCACCGGGAGCGCCGAACGGTCGGTCTCTTCGGCTGGCAGACAGGGCGCGCCTTCCCCGGCACCATCAACCACGAGCCAACGCTCTGGTTCGGGGAAGAGGAAATCTGAGAACCTGTATAAGCTTCTGGAGAGGCCCCGGTTGATCTTGAAGGATTCGGCCGAGGGGGAGCGAGGCGGTGACCTTCCCCCCCAAGGTGAAGGCCTCAAGCATGCCCAAGGTGGCGAAGGCCTTGTTTCACCCGGCTAAGGCCTCTATCGAGGGAGTCGCGGCGGCCCTGGCGAAGCCTGGGGAGGCTACACCAGTGGAGGCGATCTCGGGGCCCAGAGTTTCCCTGCCACTGCGGAGGGAATCCTGTTTCCAGCCCATCGATAAGACCCACGTAAAGACCCCGGTGGAAAAAGAGGGGGGGCGGTGGCCATTATGGACACGGATTCAGCCTCTGAGGAGGAGCTGGTGGAAACCATGAAGAACCTCAACGAGAGGTTCGAGAAGGTATGATCCCACAGGAGGGATCCCGAAGAGGTGGTCGAAGAAAGCGACGGTGGCGCCAACGAGGCCCCAGTGGAGGAGCAGCCATCCCTCCCGTCGCAGCCATTGCCTGAGTCTCAGGACAACTCGGCGGCCATTTTGATGGCAATCCAAACCTTATGCACGGAAATAAGGACGAGATTACCACAAACCCCGGCGGACAATCCAGAACCGGGCCCGTCGGGAAGCCCTTCCGAACAAGCGGAGGAGGGTTCATCCTCCCCCCGCCCTTCATGCCCTCACAACCCGTGGTGGTGACGACGGGACGGACCTTCATCACCACTCCCTTGGGCTTCCCCGCCCGACGAAATTGTCTCCTTTCACGCCATGATCGCCACGGCATCCGAGCTCTTCCAGCTCTGCCCTGAGGAACAGAAGAAGGAGGGTTTCCTCTCTCAACGACGAGAGGCCAAGAGAAAGACGGTCCTCGCGGTACCGTTACTCGACGATATCTAGGACGAGGGACTTGCGATCCTGAAGAACCCGTCCACGACGACTGCCAAGAGGGACAGGTACGAGAAGAAGTACCGGGTCCCCGATGCCGCCCCTTTGTGCCTCAGGGCTCAACCTACGCCGGATTCGGTTGTCTCAGCGGCGGCCAAGAAGAAGGCGGCGGGGGCGACAGCCTCAACCCCTACTTCCCCACCTGACGGCGAGGGTAAGAAATTGGACGCCAGGGGGCGGGTCATCTCGTCGGCGGCAACGACGACAATTAAGGCGGCCAACGCCTTAGCGATTGTGGCATGTTACGACAGGGAGCTATGATACAAGATAGCTCCCCTACTGGACTTCCTACCAGACAAGAGGGCGGAGGCCCTGGAGATTCTGCAGGAAGGTGAGGTGGCGTCGGACCACGCCATAACGGTGGCAACAGACATTGCCGACACTGGGTTTCGCTAGTTAGGCAACAGTGTTTGCCTTCGACGACGAGGCTGGCTCAAGGCGACAGACTTCCGTCAGGACGTGCAGACCAGGGTTTTGGACATGCCGTTCGACGGCAACAACCTGTTTGGGAAAACGGTGGATGAGTCGCTGCAGGCCATCAAGGCCGACAAAGAGACGGCCCGAGCCCTGGGAGTCCTTCAGCAACGACGGCACTTTCGGAGCGGCGGAAGCAGACAGGGGGCCTCCAAGGGATCAGGCGGTGGCTCCTCTACGTACCGCCAGGCGGCCCGCTCCTCGTCCCAGGAGGCTTACAGAGGTTGCGGCAAGCAAGAAGAATCTCAGCGTCGTTGCCAAAGAGGCCATGGCGGCAAGGCCGTCTCCAAGCAAGATTGAACCGGCCGTAGCGTCTGGCCCCCACCGAAGTACCCCGGTGGGAGGCCGGCTGGCGAAGTTCGTCAGCGTGTGGGAGTCCATCTCCACCGACCGCTGGGTGCTGGATGCCCTGGCCCACGGGCACACTCTCGAATTCCAAAAGAAGTGTCCCTGCATTCCTCCCATGGCCAGGAAGGAAAATCACGTCCCTCAACTGCTGTTGGAGGTAAAGGCGATGCTCAAGAAAGGGTCCATCGAGCTCGTCCCCAAGAGGCTCCGGGGCTCCGGAGTATACTCAAGAAACTTCCTCGTCAGAAAGAAGACAGGCGGTTGGCGCCCCATCCTGGACCTACGTCAGTTGAACAAATACATCAAGGCACAGAAGTTCAGGATGGTCACTCTCCAGCACGTGCTGGGACAGCTGGAGGAGGGCGACTTCCTATCGTCGTTGGACTTGGAGGATGCTTACTTTCACATCCCCATCCTAAAAGGACACTGAAAGTTCCTCAGATTCGTAGTCCAAGGACGCCACTACCAATTCAGAGCTCTGCCTTTCAGATTGAACTCGGCACCCAGGGTTTTCAACAAGTGCCTAGCACCAGTGGCGGCACGGCTGCGCCTGCAGGGGATCTAAGTCTACCCCTACCTGGACGACTGGCTCATCCGTGCAAGGACAAGAGAACTCGCCGTCGAGCACACGGCGAAGACCGTCCGCTTACTCACAGAGCTGGGTTTCTCCATCAACTACCCGAAATCCCATTTGGTTCCGTCGCAGGTGGCACTGTTTCTGGGAGCGATGCTCGATACAGTGGAACGATTGGCGTCTCCGTCGGAGGAAAGGACGAAGGCCATCTTAGGCAAGGTGCAGCGCCTCCTAGCCACAGATGTGGCCAGGGTGAGATCCATCCTCGGAATGATGTCCTCATGCATCTTTCTAGTGCGCCTGTGCAGACTACGGATGCGTCCTCTACAGGAGTTCCTCGACGCCCGCTGGATGCAAGCGGCGGGCAGCTTCAAAGACAAGATCCCGCTCAACAAGGTTTTCCGTCGGGCGATTCAGTGGTGGGGCACCCGTTCACACCTCACGGCGGGCACGGACTTCCAGACCCCGGCACATCAGGAGACGTAGACGACAGGCGCCTCCCTGGAGGGATGGGGTGTGCACACCGGAGATCTCCACGCAAGAGGCCTTTGGCTCCCGGAGGAGAGGTCTCTCCACATCAACATCTTGGAGCTCTGTGCCGTGTTCTGGGCGCTCAAGTCGTTCCTCCCGTCCCTCAAGGCAAGGTTGTGAAAATCTTCACCGACAACACCACCACGATGTTCTACATCCGGAAGCAGGGAGGCACCAGATCCCCAGCCCTATCCAAGGAGGCCCAGGATCTGTGGCACTGGGCCGTCGCCCAGGGGATGTTTCTGGTTCCCTTCCATCTTGCAGGAATAAAAAACACCATCGCTGACTCACTCAGCAGGGAGCTGCGCTCGTGCCACGAGTGGGAACTACGCCAGGATCAAGTGGATCGGCTCTTCCAACGATGGGGCAAACCCCAGATCGACCTGTTCGCGACGGCGACGAACTCCAAGTGCCAGAGGTTCGCCAGCAGGTTTCCCCAGACGAGGAGCATGGGCGATGCTTTCTCGTTTCCCTGGGACGGCCTGTTCCTGTATGCGTTTCTTCCGTTGCCGCTGCTGCTTCGACTCATCAGCCAGCTCAAGAGGTCCCAGTGCAGGATGATCCTTGTTGCACGGGCGTGGCCGAGACAGATCTGGTTCCCGGACCTTCTGGACCTCTCAGCGTCCCCACCAGTCATGCTGTCGACGGATGCAGATCTTCTCTCCAGAGAGGGAGGCGCCATTCTTCATCACGACCCAGAGTCGCTGAATGTGCAGGCCTGGCTCCTGCAGCACTAGAGTTTGGCAGGTACGATATCCCGGCTGACTGCAGAGAGGTTCTTGCAATGGCCAGGGCGTCCTCAACTCTCAAGTGCTACGGACATAAGTGGAAGAGGTTCTCTGTCTGGTGCCGTGCACAGAAGATCAACCCTCTCCGGATTACGGCACCTCAAGTGCTACCATACCTGCTGTCGCTGGCCAAAGCTGGACTAGCTCACGCTTCCATCAAGATGCATCTGGCGGCCGTCCGAGAGCCCATTTGACCAGAGCGATCGCTGCTACTACGGCGTTCTTGTCTGGTGTGCCCCTGCTGGACATCTGCAGGGCTGCTATGTGGCGGTCGACACAGACCTTCAGGAGATTCTACTGTGTTGACCGGGATTTCAGGGAGGGGTTGAGAGTCAGCCAAGCAGTGCTCCGCAACCTGTTCGCTTGAAGGTGGGCCTGGTGAGGAGGTTAGAGTTGCTTAATGTTGAGTTTATGTAATGCTTAATGTTGAGCCTTTTGCCATCTCCCGTTGGTTGTGCATATGTATACTGCTATGTATTCTTATATTCATGAGCATGTGAATCCATGCCAGACCCCATGCTGGAGAAGGAACAAGTTACTTACCTGCAACTGTTGTTCTCCAGCATGGGTCTGGCATGGATTCACATGCAAACCCTCCCTCCTTCCCCTCTGCGCCTCTTCACTTGGTCATACTGCCACTTTACGTGCTACCAAATCTGAGGATGGCTGCCAGGGGAGGTGCTTAGGGAGAGGGCAGTCATTGGGTGGGGGCAGTATGACCCAGAGGCCAGTGATTGGTTACTACTAAGAAAGACAGATCAGAAACGAAACTGATACTGATTTTTTCTTTACCGAGGGTTCCCAGCCTGACGGGGAATATTCATGAGCATGTGAATCCATGCCAGACCCATGCTGGAGAACAACAGTTACAGGTAAGTAACTTTTTCCTAGTCAATGGTGAGGGATTTTGGAAGTCCTATTCTGAAACATCTGGATGCTGCAATTTCCAGACTGATGCTATGACGAATTCACTTCTGGGATACCAGTGGTCCCACGGTTAATATTGGTTTCTAAACCATCAATCAGCCAGACAAATCCAATACACATGAAGGGATCCCACCAGATTGTAATAACAAGCAAAGTATTGAACCTCCTTGTTCAATTTTGGTAACTTGGACGGAACAGCAGCCTTATTTTCTAAAGGTTGTGGATTGTTGGCTAGTTGCCACACAACGAAAATTCAATTATTACCCAATGATAAATGTCAAGTCAAGGCTGTATCAAAAATATCTACTTTATTAATCACAACAGACAGTCTAACAACACTATGTAATACAACACACCTTGTAAAGGAATACAGAGGACAGACAGTTTCTAATGAGGAAAAGGAATTCACGCTGGATATTGACAGGAGGGTAGTCAGTATGGCTAAAACCCACAACCGTTTAAGATTTCTTGGCTTCCGCATAAAGGGAGCAATGGGTCTTAAAATGTCTCTAGTGGCCTTATGGGAAGGGCCAGGGGGACAGAACCACAACGCACCTTGTGCTGTAGGTGTTCTTGGTGCGCGACAGGGTCCAGTTGGCTTCAGGGTGCTTTGCAGGCTTCTACAACAGAGTTTGAGACGAGAGTCGGCTGCGGGTATCAGGCGGCAAGACAGTCCGGCAAGCGAAGCTGGACAAACGGCTGCAGGCTGGCCTACACAGCGGCTTGGGGTCAGGAATCGTGTCTGTGCTGATCGGCGGTTCTGAAGCACTGGTTGAGTCGTCTCTGATGTCTTTAAGCGACTGCCGCTTGACAACAGTCAGCGTTGTGGATCGAGGTACTCGGCTGGCTTGAAAATGTCCTTTAAGGCAGACGGTGGTAGATGCTTGTCGGGGCACTTCTCCTAGCTTCTTCAATGGTCTTGTGCTGTCCTTTAAGTTGGATAGCTCTGTGAGGGGTCAGTAATGCGAGGCGGACAACTGCTTGCTTTTTTATCCAAATTAAACATTTTATTAAAGATAAAAAATGCAAATTAATCCTCACTAAACCTAATATATCAAGGAGTTCTCTCCCAAGTCTAAGGTGAAAACTCGTAACATAAACCAAACTTGCCCTCACGCTAAACAACAAAACATTCAAAGTAAATCATAAACAACATAAACAAATGAATAACCAATAACCAGTGATTTGGTTGACCTTCACCTGTCCTGGGTAAATCCCCTAGGATTGTTCAAATTCAATGTCTCTAAGTGTTCAAAAGGAAAAGTAAAGTCTTGAATGCTCTCAAAGGAAACAAAAGTTCACCAAGCAAAAAATCCAATGGTAACAGTTTATCAGCTTTCCTTTGAAACGTTCCTCTTCCAACCCTGGCCGAGAAAACAGTACCTATGACAATCCTGGATATCCTTTTCCCAAGATTATGTTGCAACAGTTCAAAAAGGTAAAGTAACAACTTCTGCATCAACAAGTTCCCATGTAGCTCTTGCCTCTACAGTGTCTCTTGTATAATTGTCATGATGCTTCTTCTTAGGGTGTTTCTTTTCTCTTAACAACCCCCTTCTACTACTGTTAGTGTGGGAACAGACTCTTCTCGTTCCACAGTATCCCACTACTTCACCCCCCTTTAGTACAACATGCTCTGACAGTTTTATAAACCACCACAGTTCAGGTAGTTCTACTTCCACTTGATACTTAAGAATTGTTAGGTTGCTTAAAGACAAGATTATTTGACCTCCACAGGTAGGCAAGGTACTCTTCATTCCTAGGATATAAGAAAAGGGCAGCCTATTTGCCTCTGTCATTCTTATTGCCACCAATACAATCGGCCTCTGCTTCCAGACTGATTTTATTTTCACTAAAACAATCTCAGCATTACAGATTGTTGACTTAATCTTCTTACAAACACCCAACCCCCTACCCCAGCTTCATTCACACCTTCTTGGTTTCAGTAGCTGTCATGACCACTGTGAGGGGGCACAAGTTGTGCCACAAGCAGGTACCCACCAGAACCCTGAGGGCCTTAAAACCACTGCAAAAGAGCTTGTGGAGCAAGTCCTGGCGCCTTTGGCAGCAGACCCATATGTAGGTAGGAAGGGCTGTTCAAACTAGGTCCCATTTATGTACATGGGCCTTTAAATCCAACAGTGAAGCACCCACACAGTCTAGTTCTAAGAACCAAGCCATGCAGTCTAGTGTTTTGGGTGTGGCAGGCCTGGAACTACTTTACCTGGGCTATATAATCCACACCCTGACTGCAGAACACGCTTCGTGTTATTCTGTAACCAGCAGCGTGACGCTCACCGCGTCCAGCTCCTGGTCTTCAGCATCTTCCTGTAATCCTACAAGAACAAGGTTATTCTGTCTTACCTGAGAAAACACCATCCAGCACTCAGCATCTCAACTGGGCTGCACTCTGAGGAAACTGAGAGGAGAAGAAGAAACATCACTCACCTGTGAGTACTAGTTTAAGAACTTCCGGCGAACCGCTACCACAGCTGCTGTTCGAACATTGCAACCTGCAATAACGAGAAAGGGAAAAACAATATTAGAACGCGCGCTTCCAAAACATCGAATTCCATCATTCTTAACTGAATTCCATTGCGCTAAGCCACGCTTCCATCCGGAGCACCACAGCAACATCTGCTAAGGAAAAGAGACCTATTCAGGTTCTCTTTCAATATTAAACAACTGCACAGCGCTGTACTTACCTTAACGGATTCCGGGGGCCTGTTTTTCAACGCGCTCTCATCCACTCGCAGCACCACAGCAGCCTGTGAGGAGAAAAAGAAGAAGAAGAAAATGCAGGTTAGCTTTTCAAGACAATAAAGGCGCTGCGCTTCACGTTTTCTCTTACCTAGAAACATGCCTCTCCATCCGGCACGCCAGCATCAAGACCTTCGCACCTGAAAAGAAGGAGATAAAGACATTAACGAATTCCCACCATAAACCGAACAAAGACTTACAATTAACAAACCTACCTGCCTACCAGCAGATTCGGGGTCACAGCAGGCCTGGGCCCAAGGAAGGCGTACTGCACCAGTGAAGCAACTCGGGCAGCTCGCCAACAAACGTCAAGCGGCCCTGCACAAGAAACGCAGGACGGATAGCTCACTCTACAAATAACTAAGGTGAGAAAAGAACCCAGTGGGAAGGGAATCGGTCAGAGGGAGGTGGGAGATTCACCCATTAGAGACAGTTATCACAAATCCTCGCTTCTGTAATTGCAGATTCATTATTCAGCACTGGGCAACTACGCATCCAGGGTTCCAGATCTCAGAGCCTTCCAGACGCCCCCGGGGATATCAGGTGAGCGTAAAAGTAGCTACCCTGAAGCTGTATTGCCACTCTTCCAGCTTGGAATAAAAATGTCACACTTGTATCAGAGGACACTCGACCTATTACAACTTCAACAACCTCAGAAAGCAGGTGAGTAGATTTCAACGGGGCTAGTTTCACTGCAGAAAGGATTTGGCTAGTGGCTTGGATAGTGCATGTTCTTCTCGTCAGTTTAGCCAGTTTAGCCACTGATGCATTTATAAAAATACTTGTTCTGGATGTCACAAGGTTCAATCTTCAAAAGAGAAACCGATTTAGGTACACACGACCACTCTTTGAAGAGGATCTTTAACGTTAAAGACCCATAAAGAATTGTGTTCCCCTTAAGTTATATTCCGACTTCAGTTGGGAATCACAATTGTTCACAACCAACCTCTTTGTTATAGTATTCCTTGTTAACAATATGTGAAAGTTACCTTTTCGGTTTCCGAGTGATTTAGAAAAGGGTCTCCCTAATTGGAGGCATGCGACCACTTACGTTAACGTTAAAACCATCCGACAATGGAAAAGGAAAGTTTCCCTTTTACACACAAGCACTTGGATTGCTTCAGAAGCACGTGTGATACATATTCATTGTACGCCGACCTCTTCACAACAACAAACAGTCTTTTACTTGATCCCACTCTTATGCAAGTTAATCCAGAGCTGGTAAGTTACCGGCAAGTGTTATAAAGTGAACCTGAACACAGAGCCGGCTATAGGAACACTGCAGTTGTACACTGCTGCCACTTCCTGACTTCTACTCCTTCTCTTACTACTTTAGGCAATCTTGGGACCCACACCCACCCCTCTGGATCACGGGTGTCTCCAGTCCGGCCTTAACCACTGGGAGTGTCCTTTACTCCTCTGTCCCTCGGGTGGCTTCTGTACATGGTCCTCTGGTGTAGCACGATCACAGAACTGCGATCATAACCACTAGGCACACCTAGGAAGACCTTCAATCTCTCCACGTCTCTCTCAGTGCAGCCACGGCAAAGCAGGGTTTGTGAACACAGGACTCTCTCAGGACTTGCAGGTGAAATCTGCTTTCCTCTTGCCCAGGCGTCCCTTAAGTGAACACAATTCCTCATGAACTGTCAGCCACGTGCTCTTCTCCTTCTGCTACTACTGCCAGCCTTCCAGCCTGCTCCAGCTCCATTCACTGCTCCTTCTACTATACCTCTTAAGTGGGGCAATTAACTTCAGGTTCTGACTTTGATTGTTAATTACCTGACCCTGGCCAAGGCCGTTGGGCCTACTTGCATGTCCTTCACGTCTACATGCCCTTTCAGCCCCCACCATTGCTGCCACCACCCACATCTGCTCTGCATAGTGTCGACACATTTGGGTTTAAACTACAGCTTGCAGCTGCTCATTGGTGTTGATGGATTCTCTGTCTATCATTACTTCATCATCAATGTGAGTCTGAGAAAATGAGTGCCAGGGTTGAGCCCTGGCAAACACCCCCACAAATTAAGCACTGACCAGATCACAAGACAATAACTTAACTTAAGGAGTGCAGACCCTAAGAAGTATATTTCTCACCAGAATGGTGTCCCTGCAGTCCGATTTCAATAGGCTTGTGTTGGTGATAGTTTAAAAGTTCAACTACTTTACTAAAGGTAAGTAAATGTTTTCTTGTATACCAGATCCAATGCTAACCCAGGGCCAGGATACTCGACCCAGGTTCAACAACCAAAAGGTGAGTGGAATGGAATAAGGAGACTCAGTGACTTGTTTCCATTGTAATCCTTTGGAGGATGGGGTGAAGGGAGGTGAAAATACACTGCACTTAATTACCCCCCTGACTCAGATTTTCCCAGATGTCATTGTGGATAGTCTCTGGGTCGCTGGGGGCTCGTTCTTCCGCCGTTGTTTCCGGTGAGAGGGCCCAGGAGGGCACAGGAGTTGAAGGTTCGAGGAGTCTTATGGTTGGATGCAGCTGCTAGATGCAACCTTTGTCGATGAATACATGCAAGAACCGCCTATGCAGGTCTCTTCAGGACGGTTCTTTGTGATTTTTTTTTGTTGATTTATTTACTTTTATTTGCAGGGGCTCAAACCACTCCCCACCGGTTTTAAACATATATATATTTTAAACAATATATTTTCAGTTAAAATGTTTCTGTAAGAAATCCTTGCTAAAATCACTGGATACCTTCAGGACACTTCAATAGCAAGGTTGGCAAACAAGGACAGCGAGGCTCAGCGCAAAAGACCTGTGTTGTTGGGAGTGTTGTGGGAAGCGCAGCAGGTGAGTGTGAGTGTAAGTGTGGGAACTTGCCAAGTCTGCCACCAATGAGACAGAAGCAGGTTGTTTTTACATGCACACACAAATTAAATTAAAGTTGGTGTATATTTAATTCCCAAAGAAAGTAGCCTGACACGTGCTTCGAGCAACTTGCTCTTCTACTGAGGCTGTGCAGAGGAAATCCTGTATTTCTAATACAAGGTGTGTGGTAAGTATCATAAAAATAGAAGGATTGTGGGCTCCACTTAAATTGCAGTTGCAAGGTCAATTGAAAGCGTGATCGCATGGAAACAGCGTCTCGGCTGTGACTGTGAGCAGTGTGTATGTAAAAACAACCTGCTTCTACCTTCAGGACACTTAAAGGTTGAAGAAAGTGACAGTCTCCACACACAGACGACTGGCGTTCTTTCAGTTGTGGCCACAGAAGCTGCTTCAGGACAGGGTGCCTTGATGCTGGGACTCCGAAATTCGGTGAGAAGGCAACGTGTGGAGTAAGCTGGTTAACACCAGAATTCCATAACGGCAACGCTTTTGGTGAGGTTACCCATGAGAGAGCTGGTTGGACAGTCCAGGGACACTTCCAAATGCTCAGAAGGGCAGGATCCTCAACAAGACATCTAGACTAGTTGGTCCCACTAGTCCAAGGGCTAAAGCACCACTCGGGGTCTTCGGAGATCAAGCAGAAGATGCAGGGCTTCATCGGGCTACCTGCTGGAAGGGATGCTTAGCCACTTTAGGCGTCATCTTCGAGTCTTCAGTAGGCGGCTTCTCTTTGAGAGATTTCTGGCTCCAACTTCGATCTGCAGAAATGGTTGCAGAAGTCCTCTTCTTATCCATAATCCGAGCTGACAAGTCCAAGTCCACCAATGGTAAGGATCTGCACCATTTATACAGCCAGCAGTTGTCCGATTAGGGACCACGTCTGCTTTCACATTTGCTCCACACCTAGACTTTCTGGCACCAAGGTTATGGAGTCCCACACCCTTCCTGGGCCACACACACGCACACACGTATTAGTAGCCTGCGAAAGCAGCAGCTTTTTGGGGCAAGTGCAGGACCATATAATGATATCTGGCAAGGCAGGAAGAAGGCCAAACACCAATATGGCCAAAGAAGTAAGCAAAAATCTCCTGGCATGGCCAATTTATACGTTTTGTAAACGCCAATTTATACGCAGTAAACTCGAATACTCACTAAAAATAATGCAAAAATTGTAAAAATGTATCTGCTGCCACCAGTTTGTCTTTAGGCACTGTGAAGAATCCTGCGTATCCCTCACTGAAACCCTGCCTAAAGTATCCTCCCAGGTCGCCAGGGGTAGGCACCCACTTCCGGATCCCAACCCTAGGGGTAGTGTACTGCTGGATTGTCACTTTGGTGGAGACAAGACCCAGGGTAGTGGGGAGATTGCCTGGGATGAGACACAATATTTTTTCTTCAACAGGGAGACTATTACAACTGTACCAGAAGAGGTTATGGCTTACTGTCATTTTAATGTCTCTCAACCTCCTATGGGAATCTAAGGTGGTATACCCTAAGGTTGGAGCACCAAACCATATTGTACCAAAGGAAAGAATTATTTTGGTTCCTAAAATCAAATGCCCTCCTCAATACCAAAGGTACACTATACGGAATGGCGGGAATTGAGTCTTCATTTTCCTCTAGCAAAGTTAAACCCTACAGTCACTGTTATAATTACTAAGGAAATACAATCTACTATTAAAAGTACTCAAGAAGTTGACTAAATGGACTTTGATGAAGTAAAGTACATGCCCAAGCAATTCTGTAGGGACTGAGATTAAGAAGAGGGCTAAAGAAGCATGTAGATGTAGTAGTCAGGCAATTAGGCCTAACCACCTTTGCAAGGGTCAGGCAATTGAAACCAGTGGCTCACACCTGAATCCAATTGCCAAACCTGTGAGGCATAAAAGGCCGCAGCAGGAGAGGGGAGAAGGAAGGAGCAGGAGTCGGAAGGCTGGCAGCAATAACAGTAGCTGTAGTGGAAGTGTACAAGGCGGGCACAGTTGACTTTGAGTAAAAGGAATACAGAAAGAACGTCAGAGCGTGGAGACAGAAGATTTCACCTGCAAGTTCTGAGAGGATCCCGTGGTCTCAAACCCTGCATTGCCGTGGCCGCACTGAGGAAGCTGTGCTGAGAGTGGAACTTTCCCCAGGTGCGCCTTGTAGCTGTGATTGAAGAGCCGTGACCTTGCTGAAGCCCATAGCAGAAGGCAAGCTGAGGTACTGGGGAGTAAAGGAGACTGCCAGTTGGTGTGGCCGGACTGGAGATACCCATGGCTGCAGAAGGATGTGGGCCCCAAGATTGCCCGATTTAGTAGTAGCAGTTGAAGTCGGGAAAGTGAAGCAGCCTGCAACCGAAGTGTTCCTCGAGCCGGTGAGTGAGGCTCAGCCTTCAGGTTCTCCCAGCAAGCCTTGCCGGTAACTATTACCAGCTCAGAAGTAACTTGCATAAGTTCAAAAGCGAGTATAAACTGTTAGTCGTTGTGGAAATTCCTTTTAATGAGGGAAATGTAACACGCTCACTATTAGTGAGAGCAATAGTGTTAGCGTAAGAAGAAAAGCCTATTATTTCGATTGTTGAACAATTTACTGTTGCTGGAGTGGTCGCATATCTCTCATTAAAAGGAAACTCCTGTTAAAAATCATTACGTAATACTAACATTGACTTTCACAAGTGTAACAAGTGAATGCAACATCAAAAGAATGTATCAAAATAGTGGCCAAATGTATTGCCTTAAGGAGTCTGAAACCGTCTACGCGAAATTGAATAGAAATACAATCCCTGGAATGATATGATATTTTATTTATAGCGCGCCCATTCACAAGTGTTTCAAAGCGCAACGAAGCAGGGGAGGGGCAGAAGGGGGGAGACAAGACCACGATCTTACTAGGTCCAATGAAATTGAGATTGCGCAAGTGCAGGGGAGAGGAAAGGGGAAAAGTGCTGAGGGCTGTGGAGGAGGAGCAAGTGCAGGACATAGGATCTAAACATCAAGAAACAAGAAGTGCAGCCAACAGGTGGCAGTGCAAGGTTAAGTGCAGAGCAGCAAGTGATTTATAGTGCAGGTAGGGGGTCTGTAGGGTTACAGATAAAGCCCCAAGTGCAGGGTTGCCAGGAGGCAGTGCAGGTGTGCAGCTGGGGGGGGGGCAGCATCTCTTTAAGGTTAAAGATCTATCTTAAAGAGTAGTTGTGTGTGCTTCAATATGTTGTTCCTTTGATGACTGAACCTTGTAGTATTCAGAAAATGTATTCTTTAAGTCCAGAAGTTTTTGTATACAACCAGTCCTATTAAGATCTATACGCCTGATCTGCGAGGTTGTTAAAGGTCCAGAATCCTCTGATACTAGTGTGGCATAGTTACCTGAAGCTGTAAGAGCGGCAATACAGCTTTGGAGTTGTTACTGGAACCAAGAAGGTGTGACCAAAGCTGGGGAAGGGAGCTGGGTGCTTTTGAAAGAGTCGTGCAAAAGAAGATCATCTATAATGCTGAAGGCTGCTCAAGTTGAGAGAAAGTCAGTCTTGGAGCAGAGGCAGGTTATACTTGTGCAGTGAGGCAGACCTAAGGGGAAAAGAGGCTGCCCTTTTCTTTGAGTATAGGAAAGAAGAGTGCCTTGCCTACCTGTAGAGGTCCAAGTGTTTTGCCTTTAAATGCCTAATAATTCTGAAGTATTAAGCTGTAGAAGAAGAAGTATAAGTACCTGAACTGTGGTGGTGTATAAACTGTCAGTAGATGTCAAGTTGAAGTTGGTTGAAATAGTGGCATACTATGGAACAAAGGAGACTGTTCCCACGGTAACCGTAGTAGAAGTGTGGTTGTCAAGAGGAAAGCAGCAACCCAAAGAGAAGCATCCTAACAATTATACCAAATATACTGCAGAGGCCTTAATTGTAAAGTCATAGAAGAAGTTGTTGACCTAATCTTTTAACGGTGGCAATCATGGAAGGACAACATCCATGATTACCATTGGTGTTATTTTCTTTGCTGAAATTGGAAGGGGATCTTTTCAACTGGAAACTGTAGAAGTGTTACCAGTGGATTTTTGTTTAAATAAACTTTTGTGTTGAGTTGGAACTCATAAGAACTGGTTCAAGACTTTTCTTTTCCTTTGCACATTTTGGAGATTTGAACTTTGGAAACCCCTGGGGAAGGGATTTACCCAGGACAGGGGAAGTCATCCAAAATACTCGTTAAATATTGTTCATTCTTTTATGTTTATCGATTTCCTTTGAATGCTTTGTTTAGTGTGAGGGCCACTTTGTTTATGATTCACTTAGCCTTTAGAACAGATAGGGAATACCCCGATAGAGTAGGAATAGCAAAGATTTATTTGCACATTTTTCTTGAACAAAATGTCTAATCTTGAGAAAAACACAAGCAGTTGTCCGCCTTGCATTACTGACCCCTGTCAGCACACATACAAGTAACCAAAAATTACATTTTTTTAAACGCTAGGCAAATACAAAATTATTCCCATTACATTGCAGTATTCAAAAGTACTGCCATTAAAAAGGGAAACATAGTTTCCCAGTACTGATAGTCTGATGAACTGATCAGTTTCCCATAACAATGAGCAAACTTGCCAGTGGAGTGAAGGTGAAGGCCTTACTTCCCTTGAAGAAGACAGGACAGATTTTAAAATAGAGCAAAAAGAATGGGGGTGCATAGGAACTATGGAGGGAAAGTTGCAAAAGCGAAATCGTTCCTGACCGTGCCTTGCAAGTGCCTTTCCCATGCCAACATACAAGCCAAACTTGGCATTGACAATGCTGGTTTTGCTTTGGGAATGGTGCGAAGCAACTGCTTGCGGTTGTACCGTACAAAACTCAATAAATACATGTAATTTGTGCCTTTTTATATACAGACATGCACGCACACGCTCAGCAGCATACGGTGGTGAGGGCAGGTGAGACGTGGTGTCGGTGGCAGGCGCTAATCGTTTTAAAGATGTCTGTGTCTCAGCAGCGTGGGCTCTGCACAGAGCTGCTAGCGATGGTGCTGTCTGTATGGGGAGGCGGTGTATGGAGGGCTGTCAGGCTCTTGACTGGTGCTCCCTGCTGGAGGGGCTCCAGTCGCCCCACGGCTGCATGGTTCATCAGTTTGATTGACATGTCTCTGCCATGAATGTAGTGGAGTGGCACAACGGCCCATCTGCTGGGAGTGCTAGAGCTGTCTGGGAGCTCTGAAGGCACGCACTGAATGACTCGCATATCCGTTCCACTTTCTCATCCATAACCCTCCTCGCACTCTCGTCTGCGTCCACTCATTCTCTCTTTACTCTTCCACTTTCCCTTTCATCGCGCGTCCGCGCGCGTGTGTGTGTGTGTGTCATTATCCTCCAGCTGTTCATGCATCTTCCTTTTTTTCTCTTTCTGTAATTCCACCCTTTTCCCTTCTATCTCCAGCTCCCTTTTCCCCCATTCCAATATGTTCTCCTTCCTACACACTAAGGCCCCATTTGACTGTCTGCTGATGCTTACACATGCCACTCTCGCTCTCTTCCTTCATGTCCCCTCTCACACTTACCCCCTTTCAGACATGCGCCCTAGTTACTTCCACGCACAGAGTTCAGAAGCCACAGCTGGATGTTCCTTCTGAGCATAGGACGTCCCCTGGTGAGCAGGAGTTACTTTTGGAGAACAAGGACCTAGTAGTGTGAAAATGTACTTCAACATGAGATTAAAGTAATGCTCTCCTTTTCTCTTTTTTATGGCATGGATTTTTTTTGTTTGCATTTTTTATGGGGGGGTTCTCCCCCCCAACCCCTCCGTGACACCCTCTGCCCGACCACCCCTCCCCACCAATATTGCCTAATTCAAACTCGCCATGCACATTTTAGGGCAAAAATTGGAACAAAATAATTCGAACTAAAGCATTTCGACCAATTGTTGTTCGAGCCATAGACTCAATATCCTTCTTTATCAAATACATTAACAAAATGATCGATTCATTTTGAATACGTTATACAGGACTCAAAATATAGTAATGTAACAATCAAGGGAATCTTTGTAATCAAATTCTAAAGATATGCACTGTAAAAGCAAAGTGAATGAACGTTCAGCATTAAGCATATGTTCAACTGACCACATGATATTGAAAACATCAGAGAATTGACTTGATAATAATGTTTAAGGTTCAAGGTTTCCTGGGACATCTTACACTGTTTTGTTTTGTATTTATCCGCATTTCTTTTTTGGTCATTTTTTACGCACACTTATTGTTTACTTTACTTTAAAAGAACAAGTTGAAACTGGTATTTTTCGGCATTTATTAAAATACAAAATAAGTACTTTTAGTAGAAATATGCCCATCCACAAACGTATGGTAGAGAAATAGAACTGGGTTCATCCACATCGAATCCAACTGCATTCTTACATTGAAAAATATGGCTACTCGTGTGACCGCTGCTGACCTGGGACACTTCATGGCAGAACTTTAAGCAGCTTGAAATGGGATATCACTTACATTTTACTCCCCACAAGCTGTAATTTTGTAAAATGATTGGTCTGCAGGCCATGTCTGATAGCCGGGGGATCAATGCAGGGAGACCTGTTTTTCTGTTTTTATAAATCGGTGCATCTTTAAAACCGGTTGATTTCTGTATGTATATATGCATAAAAGCAGCAAAAAACAGGTACTCTGGGGGCTTTAATCATGGGCAGCCACCTCCTTTGAGGCTAGGGATGTGAGTCTGCTTAGCAAGACTCTCTCAAGGGGTCTGGGCAAGTGGGACCTCACTGGGAATGACTCCCTTCTCGGGGACAAAGACTCCCATTCCGATACGGCACTCCATGCCAGAAACACGCCAATTACATACATTTGAACAAAAAAAAGACTTCTGTTTTGAATACTTCTGTTTTAGATTCACTGAATAGTCCTCAAACTCTTTGGCTTCAGGCAATGCTGAATTGCATCTGATCGCCAAAATAAGGAGGACACACCCTTTTTGTATGTGAGGACTTGTATAAAACCAAGAGGAACTTGGATTCGAAGAGTGATTCCTATGGAGGCCCTGGCACTACTATGCAGAGGCAAGCCTGTGGCAGCAAGGAGGGCGTGCGAAGAGCTAGCTGAGTGCGTGAGGGTTGACGTTCTACCCGACCGCGAAGCCGAGGTCGGAGGAGAGGCAGAGACGGAAGCACAATCGGCACGACCACGAAGAAACGGTGGTAGGCCTTTAACTGACACTGAGACCAGACTGTCTGAGGGAGCCCGGGTCCCCGAGCTCCTCACGTATCAGACCATAGCTACTGAGCCAACTACCAACTGGGAGAGCCAACGAGGTTAAGGGAGCCTGAGGAACCCAACACCCATTGACTGAAGGCTTCGAGAGCTGACGAGGTTACGGGAGCCTGTGAAACCCGTATGTGAAAATGCCCTACGAAAGGGGGATTGAGAGTGATATGAACGTTGTGATCGACGACTGGAGAAAACTATCAGGGTTACGGGAGCCTGAGAAACCTGAGTGTGCAAAAGGGGGAAGAGAAAAAGATATGAGCACTTTAAATCAGAACTACGAAAGGCACAGAAGTGATTTTGAATTTTGACAAACCTGTGTGGACAACCGCCTTAGGTAAAATAACAATTGAAAAGAAAAGTAACCTGTCTGACGTTTACAAATCTTTGGGGAGTTTCAATATCTCAAAAGTGGAACAGAAATAAGTTTTTATTTTTATTTTCAAGAAATCCTGGAGGAATGGAAATGTCACATCAAAGACTATTTTCTTTGTTGAAAATGAGAGACTGACACCCCTATCTTCATACAAAGACTGGGAAGAATATCCTGCCGTGTAAAAGGAACTTGGAAGACTGAGAACAAGTCAAACATGTTGGGCCATGCAGAAGCCTGGCTGAGGCTATTGAACAAAGCATCCCCTTTTCCCTTTTTAGTAATGAGTTTTTTTTTTTAAGTGGTAGGCTCAGTTAGTTGGATAGGATTTGGACTAAAGAGCTTTATTTTGGACTTTAACATGCATCCCCCTCCCCCTTAGCTTTTGTTTTTTGCTTCTTTTAATTTGAATAAAACCCTTGTAACGTGTCACTAATTCCTTCTGGTTCGCCACAGGCCCCTCTTACCAAAGAAAGAGGAGAAGAAAGAAAACCTTTAGTAGATAGCCTGGCAGGGGGGAGCTGTGGAAAGACGCCTAACACAAATGAGAAAACAAGGATCGAATTTCATTTTTTCCAGGACGGCAAAAAAGAAAATTCCAACAGACCGAATCAAAAGTCTTTTCAGCATCAAGTTGATCAACGATTGTATAAGCATGAGAATCTGCCTGAGAAAGAACACAGAAAATCCAACTGTTGGTGGCAGTGGAACATGAGGCTATGAAGCCTCATTGATTAGGGTGATTTGGGTGAGGCATCCCCGCTGCTGCTCCACATTCAGCCAAATGCCTGCCCTTATGATTGGCACCAGAACATGTTCCTTTGTCTCTCAGGATCATTCTTTCCTCTAGAGCATGACATACAGTTCTCCTGTGTCAATGTGTGTATTCATCCTTTAACAGTGGTTTCTCCGCTCCTGGGGTACTTTTCCATTTATCTATTCTAAACTATATATCACTCTGGGATTTATCTCGTGGGGGGAGGCTAATGTTGGAGTCATGGCAGTCAAGGATAGGCTCATGAAAAGTGTTAAAAAATGCAAAGTGAAAATCAAATTACACTCTGTTTTGCAGCGATTGCATGAAAGATGCACAAATCAGATGTTACACCCACCGGACTATATATGAATCGTTATAGTTAGATGTTGAGCAAAAAGATATATGGGTAATAAACTGCAGATAAATATCCCACCGAGGGGTTGAGAGCCACATTTGATAGATGACGAAAGCAAAGCTAAAGTTTCCCAAGTGGTGATTGAACCCGAACGTGTAATATTTCCCTTAAGTTGATCACCGTCCATATACACTGTTACGTTATATTACGTTTTATTAAAGACTCATCGACGCCTGGATCTACGTTGAAACACCCGATTCCAAAAGCTCGAGTTAGGAAATTGCAAAGCATTTTGTAACTCTAACCTTTGTGATGTTGGTTGTTTGTCCACTGCTGAGCATTTAATGTATGCAGGGGACACCCTCTGCAACCCTCACAGCCCATAATACCGTACTAGGGGAGCAGGGGAAACCCGCGCAGTCCCCACTTCCCTCGTGCAGTGTTATGGGCTTCAGCATTTTCTACCACGCCAAATGTGAAACAAATGCGCATTTGACTTATTTTGTTCGACCTTTTTGGTCGAAACATCGTAGCCTCGGAGAACGTTGTGCAGGCTGATAATGAGCAGAGCTGGCCTTAGGGCAAGGTGGGCCGAGCGTCCTGCCATTAGACCCCTGCCACGCCAGTTCGGGGGAGTCTTTCAAGGTCTCCCCGAGCTGGCGTGGTGGGAGAAGGCGTGGCAGGCATCCATTTGAAATGCACATTTAATAACGGTAGGGCGCCTGCCGTGCCTATTAAAAGATGTGACGCTCCCTCCACCCCCTGCCACAGTAGGAAAAACAGTGATCAGGACAACCCAGGCAGAACAACGGGTGCATGGGAGAAGGGAGGTGAGGAGGGGCGAGGAAGAGCGAAAGAACACGTGGTCGGGGAATGCGAAGAATGCAAGACACGTGGTGGGGGAGCTGCGAGGAACCACGCAGTCCAGGATTGCGAGGGACTATGTGGGCAGCACGGGGCAATGCGTGGGGCACGCAGTCAGGGAACGCGAGGAAGTAGCGAGGAGACACGAAATGGAGTTGTGAGGAACCACGCAGTCAAGGATTGCGAAGGGAAGCCACGGGCTAGAGCGCAAGACAAGCATGGGAAGTGCAGTGGGGGGATCGTGGGAAGATGCGAGGACACGCGATCAAGGGGATGCGAGGAAACACGCAATCAACGATTGCGAGGAATCACATGGGCTAGGGAGCGTGGCAAGCATTGAGCATGTGGTAGGGGGATCGCAAGGAGGATGTGAGGACACCCGATCCGGGAGTTGTGAGGAACCACGCAATCAAGGATTGCGAGGGACCACGCGGGCTGGGAGTGAGGCAAGCGCTGAGCATGCGGTCAGGGGCACGAGGAGGAAGCAAGGAAACGCGACTGGGGGGGAGGCGAGGATCCATGCAATCAGGGATTGCATGACCTGTTTCGGGTAGGTTGCACACGTGGCATTCCTATAGCACATGTAGCTCCTCCTCGCTTCGGGCCCTCCTTATTGTTGGAGGGCGGTCCATGGGCACACGGGCCATCCTCCTCAGGTCTGGGCAACCCAGCATACTCTTTAGTTGCCATTGTTGCGGGCTGGCTTGTAGGCGCACAGGATAGCTGGATGGTTTCTGGGGGCGCCCAACATACAATTACGGTTGCCGTGGTCACATGGCTGGCACCAGTTTCCGGGGGCTCCAGGGCCGGCAACTGGGTTCTGGTCACACAGCGTGACATTGGCCTGAGGGCTCCCAGGTTACACGTACTGATCTGGGGGCACCCAGATCAGTGGTGGCTGCTGTACCATGGTCACACAACACCAGCCTGCAGGCCCAATAATGAGATCCAGAAACAGTGGCATTCATGGAGTCTGCCACCTTTCTGGCGCACATGCCGGCTGATGCTCTTTTTACTGACAGTCATGACAAAGTCATGCCACATATTCATAAAGGGGACAACACCGCACTTATCAGCAAAGTACATGGGCAGTAGGCCTTCAGTTTTCATCCCCCATAATACATCAAGGAGTTCATTGCGACGAGAGTTGAGAAACCAAAATCAAAGTTAAGTGCAGTTTCATTGTCAAGGGTACTTCACACAAAGGTCTCCATTGACGGCGTTCCCCAATGCGAAAGGGGCCAAGTGGACTTTCTTCTCTGTATTGGTAGGACCTACCATACTTCGGTTGAGATACCATGAAGGACTAGCACCAGGCGCTGCTCCGGTGCGTCTCCATGTCATTGGACTGTTGGTGGGGGAGGGGAAGTATTCATTTTGGCACACACAAATGGGCTTATGCGCTAAGCCGTAAAATGCAAATTGAGAAATCAATACTCGCACAAACTCAGACTACAATAAATCGGAATAGTGTGGTACTGTGCGCAGCCGCAAGCAGAACACAATCCAGTGCCCTTATTCTTGCATCTGGACCTCCAGTGGTGGATAGATGAGAAACACATCAATGTGGAGGTACCCTTCTCCACCGACCGGGACCCTGTGCAAAGACGTATTCCCCTGCGGGCTGGGGAGCAGTCTTGGACCGTTTGGAGGTACATGATTTATGTTCCCCAGAAGAACTATTTCAGCACATAAATAATTACAGAATTGAAAGCGATTTATCTTGCCATGAAAGACTCCTTGTCAACGCTGACTGGTTACCAGGTGTTGATCTACACAGACAACACCACAGAGGTTCTACTTGAACACACAAGGCGATACAAAGTCCCCTTTCCTGTGCCTGATGGAGACCTGGGCCTGATGTCTGAAAACACTGTTTCCCCAATTGCCTCCCACGTATAAGGCAAGGAAAACATTGGCGTGGAAGCCCTGAGTCCCAGAACATACACATTACACAAGCGGCAACTCAATCGGGAGTCATTATTGACGGTATTCTGGCCAGTGGTATCCCAATTCTGGATTTATTTCCACTTTCGAAAATGGAAATACAACTTATGTGCATCAAGAAAGGGGGAGGACACAGATTCTCAGGGGGATGTCTTCTTGGTCCCCTGGGATGGCCAGACACTTTATGCGTTTCCACTACTTTCCTTAGTTCCAAAGATGATGGGTAAATTTAAGCAAACAAATTGTCACATAATCCTGATTGCTTCCTACTGGCCAAAATGTTTCTGCTTTTGAGATCGCCAGAATCTCGACAGCCGATCCCACTCCAACCCCCGGCCTCTGCCCAGATGGTCGGACCTCTGATACAGCAGCAGGGAATGGATCTGCATCCAAACCAGAAACGCATCCCTTGGCAGCTTGGTCCCCAAGGATATAGTCTATGCCCACTTAGGGTTGTCCAAAAGAAATATGGATGTCATTAGGGCCTCCAGGAAGAGGCCCACCGGATTACAATCCGTAAGTTAATGGATGTGTTTGTGCTACTGGTGCCTGGTGAAAAGCTAAGACCCCTGGCAAGAAAGTGTGGGTGTTGTACTGGCCTTAGTTACAGGCTTAGCAGGGAAAGGGGTCTCTGTGGACTCTGGCGAAACTTGCTTGCTGGCAATATGGCCCTACCTAAATTTGAAATAGTAGTTTACAGGCCCGTATACATGTGCCAAAGTGCAGGTTTTCATCAACACAGTAGGACCACTATATATCCTAAGGCTACAGCTCCCTCTAGCAGTGACAGCAGGCAAAGCTATGACTGCATCGGATAAACATATATTTGGCCTTTTATTATATTGTTAGATTAGATAAGGGGGTGTCATTAACAAACCCCATAGTGAAAAGACACTGATGACGCTTGGCCCAACAAGGAGGAGGCCCCATAGCAATTGAGATCTCAATGTGGTATAAGCAGCGTTCAGGCACAAGCCTTTCGAGCCTCTAGCCTCCCTGAATTTGAAGTGGGTGACTTTTAAAAAGATCTTTCTAATGGCTATTACTTCTGGGCACAGAATCTCTGATCGTAGGCCTTATGTGTAGATGACCTTTATGTCATTGTTCACAGGCAAACGTTTGTTCTTAAAACCAACCCAAGCGTTTTGACAAAGGTTGAAAGCAGTTCTATCCTTGAAGAATCCTGTTTTAATTCAGTCACCAAGCACAGAGGCGCCGAAGAAGCCTGCACACTCTGGACGTGGCAAGAGCATTATGGTTCTACTTTAAACGCCCAAAAGACTCCAGAAAAGAAACACGGATGTTTGTTACATTTGGCGGAACAGCCGTGGCGGGTACGGCAGCATTGAAGGCTTTGCTGGTCCAGTGGTTAGTCGCCACTGTACTGGAAGCATACACGTTGATGGGCAAATCTCCTCCTAAAGGACTTCATTCTCGCCTCTTGAAAAGGGAAATCGGTCTCTGTTGGCTTTCAGAAACACGTTCCCTTGCGGGATATCTCCAAGGCGTCCACACCATACGTGTGTCAGCCCTACTCCCTCAATAGGAGATCAAGGAACAATAGCCAATCTTAATCACCCACACGCTGCTCTGTCTTCAGCCATCTCACCTTTATCGCACCTCAATGTGCCTAAATGCAAAAACAGGGAAACCGGAGCAGAACTCTTCAGCGCTCAGAAGTTCGTCTCTGAGGCTGGGATCAGATAATCACTCTTGTGGAATGTGTGGTGGCTCAGCCATGGACTTTTTGTTTCCCCGGATTCAGCATCCGAGGAAATCCGGCCCAATTATAGAACTGCCTATATTTTTGTCTTTCTCCATTGAACTGGTTTTATAGCAGGAATCTTTATTTCTTCCCACCTGTTCCCTGTACAGACGGTTGAAGGTGGCTTGCTCTGCCTTGCAGCCCCCACTCTTGGGTGGAACTTGAACTTGATCTGCAAAAACAATTAGATTGTTCAATGGCCCTCTAGTCACCCAGAATTCAAGCGCATCAAGATTTCCTCAAAGTAGTTTTCCCAAGACTAGTCTGTAACTGTCAAGCAGAAGCAGTTTGTCTTGGGGTTGTCTCCTGCTGGGCTAAAGATTGATGTACAGTAGTAGGGAATACCAGCCTCCTGCTGTGCCTCATGACCAAAGATCATCCTGCAAAAACCTGTGTTGAGGGAAGAAGCCGTTCTGCTGTAAGGAGCCAGTTCTGTTTTCAGAGGCGCCAACTTGGTTGCAGCTGAGAAGCAAAGCACTTGATTTGTGGAGTGGTTGGGGCCTCTCACCAGCACATTAGAAGACAAAACAAACTCGCACTAAAATTGGGGCCAGTCCAAGTAGGCCGCACACATTTCCTTAACTCACATACCAGACCTAAGAAAAATGTAATCAAATAGTTCTTCAAAACGTTTCTTCAAGAATCTGTAAGGGAATCAAATTCAACTGCTAACGAACATGTTGTCCTTCGACTTAGTGCAAAATTTGGGCAGTGTGACTCTATAAAAGATACTGAGCTGGAAAAACAACACGGCCCAAAGGTAAGGAGTTTTCATTGGGAAAGACCCGTAAATTGGTCTCGGGAGATAGTTTATGATGATATAGCCCACCTCTGAGAGATCGTTTTTGCAGTCAGCTGAACCCTCAGTAGACACTTGGAAAAACCCCAAACTTTAGAACATGGCCGAATATAAACAAAAGTAGTTCAGCTGGATAACCTAGTATTTCAGTGCAGTATGGTGGTGGGGGGTTTGCTGGCATCACAGGGGGCGTAGGTATGGGACTTCAAAAGGTGGACAGACTGCTTTGGTAAAACACAATCTTGCAAGGTGGTGCTGCTGAATTTTATGTAGTCTCCTGTAGGTGCTGGCTGCTACTTCTCATTTTCCGAGTTCCTTTGCAAGGTCTGCAGGATTTAGGCAACGGTGCAGAACATGCCACTATGTTGGAGAGCCATGGAGCTGGGAATAGCACGCGATCAGCGCACAGGAATGAGATGGTCTCAGCCAGGCCATAGCAGTACGGCAGAGTTTAATTTGAAGTAGCAGGAGCATCAGTCGGTGGAGCACTCTCAGCCAGGCAAGACCGTTCTGTGACTGCACAGAGCGCTCTTTCTAAATCCAACTGTCACGCCCCTGCGCGCACACAAGTGTGCGCAGGGGCTGAGAGACAGGTTGGGACCTGGAAGCGCAGGACCAGGCGAAGGAGTAGGTGTGTTGGTACATGTGTGTTGGTGTGTGTGTTGTGTTTATGTATGTATTTGTTTTGGTTTGGGAGAGGAGGGAGAGGGGGATAGGGCTTAGACCGAGATGGGCGTGGGTGGGTGGGTGCGTGTGTGTTGTGTGTATGTATGTGTTTTCATTTGGGGGAGTAGGGGGCGGGGAGGAAGAATGGGGGCTCGGGAGTGAAAACCCCAAATATGTTTTTTTTTTTTTTTTTAAAAGGATAACCGCATTTTAAAGGTCTCGAAAGAAAAAGACCTGTATGTACAATGCCGGTTTTCAGATTAAAAGAAAATCGGTCAAAGTAAAAAGGTCTTTTTCTCTTGAGACCTTTTAACAAAAGGTCTTTTCACACCGAACCATCACATTGGGATGAAGAACCACAAACGGGTCCCTCCTTTGAATGACTGCAGACTGCACAGGGGCACCTGCGGTATCCATACATAGCAGCTAGAAATGCAAGAGGGCTTTAAAGTGCTGTCCTTGCCTCTCAAGGAAAACGTCCAATGCTGGGCATCTATTCTTCCCCTACTGACTTTTGCAGGGTGGTCATAACCTCACCCCAGGGTCAGTCAGTCCATTTAAATAGCTACAAGAAGCCACTGGGTGATTACTGTCCAGTTGTAGACGACGAGTGGTCCCTGTAAACGAACATGGCAACTACTTCTGGCCTAGTTGCCTCTTTTTAGTGGACCTTTAGGTGAACTCTTCTGTGGAGATGACTTCGGGTGACCTGCCCTTTCTCATATAAATCTATGACTGCGCCTTTGATTTGCTCAGGTGCAAGAGGAAAGTAGGTGTTGAGGGGTTCAGATATGTGCCAGGCATATCTCTAGTCACATAGAATGTCTAGCCAAAGCCATCCACAGACCAGGACCCCAAACTGTGTATTCTGCAGTCCTCTCTCTCCCACTGCACAAAGGTTGTCTGAGTTCTTTGTATTCTTTGAGATGCAACCCACTAGAGAATTGGGTGTGGATTCCCAGACATGACTCTTTGTTAATTTTCCGCTGATGATAGTCTGCCTTCAGATGCACTTTTGTAAAGATGGTGGCGACTGTATTTTCCACAGTCATATCCAGGTCATCAACTGTAGGTGGCATATGCCTTTCTATGAAAATAGATTGGTTCAGGCTTGTACATCGATGCAGACTTGTCCATGTTGTTTGGAAGCCAATCAAGAGAGATCAGTTCTTATTCTAATGATACCTACATGTGGTCTAAACTCAAGTGCGACTCACTCTCTTGTCAACGTGGAACTTAATTGAGTCTTTCTTGCAATCAATCCCCTTGGAGAGGCTTTTGACTTCTTGTAACAGTTCATCTCTGGTGGAGCTTAAGAGTTTAAAGGTGAATCTGATGAAGTCCATGTTTTCTGCTGCTGTACAACGGACTAGCTTGACCAAGCCTGCCTTGGCAATGAACACTTTCTCCCTGGTCTGGTCCTCTTTGTGCCATGGATCAGGGATGAAAACACCTTATTGAAGGATCTCTGATACCTGAAGGTAGGGGTGTACCAAAATTCTGCTTCAAGTAAGTATTCGGTTGAATTCTGGCTGAAAATGAGATATTCAGCTTTGGATGAATACTTTATTATCACTTGAAGCCAAATAGTTTCCCCTGCAAAATACATTAAGTACTGCTTTGAATTTGTCCCTGGAATCATTCAGGCTTGTCATGTTTCTCCTTGAAAAAAATCATTAAACAAATGCTACTGTTTCTTTTTTGATTGGGTCCAGGCAGAGCAGAGGTGTGAAAGTGCAATGAAAGTTGCTGCCCTTCATGTGCTGGACAGACAGACTTTCATCTGATGGTTTGCTGGGGATGGGTCAGCTGAAGCAAACGTCTCTATTTTGAATGAGCTCGGGTCTCCCCTGTATTTTGCAGTTGAAACCTTTGAACTGCAGCAATAGTTTATTATGTCGCTATTGGAAAATTGTATTTTCGAATGGATTGTGTCCTCCAACGCATTCCACATCTTTGACATGTAATGTCCACAGCTGTGCACTTCGTAAACTTTTTCGGTAGAGGGCGTCCTGCTTCGATGGTGTCGGGTCCATGTCCCTCAAAGGCCTCCGTTGAGGGCGACGTCACAGGATGTTTATAAATAGGACACACGGCGCCCGTAGCCTCGGTTCCGTTTTTTCCACGAACGTGTTAACTTCGTAGAAGATGTCTTTCTCTTCGACCCCTCCGACTCTGTGATCTGGCTTTAAGACCTGCCGGGACTGCAAGTCGAAGATGTCGCTCAATGACCCCCATCGCATTTGTTTGTGGTGCCTGGGCAAGTCGTACGACACAGACGACTGCTCGAAACGCCAGTCGCTGGCTGCCAAGGCCTTGCAGGAGGGGAAGGGGAAGCTCCAGGTAGGTAGGGGCTTGAAGCCTGTTAAGTCCCGGACTTCTAATTCCAAGTCCAAGGGGGTTTCCACTGATGACTCGAGGGGGAGACTCTCCGCGTCAGAAGGATTCCCGGGATCTCGGTCCCGAAGAGGTTCCCGCCACTCGTCTTCCTAGTCCTGGCACTCGCGGAAGCATTGTGGAAGTCCTCCTCAGAGGATGGTGCTTTGAGGAAGGGTACGTGCCCTACGAAGTCCTCGACTCTGGAGGAATGGGTGGCATTTAAGAAATCCATGATGGCGATTTTTCCAATTGCAGGACACGGGTCCGGTCGCGCCTTTTGACGAAGCCGGCCAGGATTGGTCTCGTTCCGTGGCTCGCACGCCTTCGGGCTCGGGTTCGCAATGCAACACACATCGGGAGCTGTCGAGGTCCCCTACGGGCAAGGAATCGAAAGGTCGCAAGAGACGTGTCTCTAGGTCTTGGTCCTCGTCCCCAGCGAGACCGCAGCAACCTATAGAGGGTGTGGGGCCGGCATCGACTCGTTCGGCGCGTGTCCGTCCGATTCGGACATCGACACCTTGCTGTCATATCAGCCCACGGTGCCGTCCGCACCTGTGTAGCCGTCGGTGCCGAAGCCTGCGGCGATCACGACGTCGAGGTTGTCGACGCTCTCAAAGTCGAAGCCTTCGATGCTATCAGCACCTTCAGGGATTTTTTCTCGAGATTTGCCGTTGGAGTATCCGGACTTCGTGAATCCTCCAAGGAAGGCTACGTCGAAGTTGGTGAGGCCGGCTTTGGCCTCCAGGCCCTCTTCTGTCCCCAGACCTGGGTTTCAACCCCGTCTGGATGATATTTATGAAGAGGAGGAAAGGTCTGAGGTTGAGGAACCTGGTGACCTTGATGAGGCTCCACTTTTTTCTGGAGACAGTCAGTTGGAGGAGTTGAGGCAGTCCCTCCATGATGCAAGTGGACTGGACACTTTGCTGGAAGTTGAATTTGGTAGACCGGAGCCTGGGGCTCATGCAGATTCTTATAGGAGACTCATGGCACGAGTCTCGGAGTATCTGGGCTGGTCTAGTCCTCCGGAAGACTTTGCAGGATGATCTGACGGACATCTTGGATCAAGGTCCGGCCTCTGACCCTGTTTTGTCATTTCATCTTACCTTACAGAAAAGGGTGGCAGCTGCTTGGCAGTCCATGGAGTTTCTTCCAGCTGTTAATAAGTCTTTGACCAAGAAATACTGCCCGTCCGTTAGTGACCCCAGCTATTTATGTACTCACCCCACTCCCGAAAGTTTGGTGGTTGAGGCGGCTACGGCCACCTCGAGGCAGGCGGCATACCCTGCTATCCCACCGGATGGGGATGACAAGTGCTTCGACAGTTGGGCCCGGAGGGTATTTTCTGCTGGGAGCATCGCCCTGAAATCGGCCAACTTCACGTGTGTCTCTGCAAGGTTTTCTCACACTCTGTGGAATTGTGTTTCTTTGACGGCTGAGCATATTCCCCAGGGAGAAGAAGGAGATGGGTTCCTTGCTCTCGTGCAGGATGGCAAGGATGCCATGTGTGAATCCCTTCAATCGGGTTTGGATGTGGCCGACAGTGTTAGCCGATCCATGGCTGCAAGCACCGTTATCCGCTGATTTGCGTGGTTGCGTTATTCAGGGTTTGCTCCAGATGTACAGGCCTGTCTTCTCAACATGCTCTTTGAGGGCACACATTTGTGTGGCAGTAAAGCTGACGAGAGCTTTGAGAGGTTGCAGACCTCAAAAGCTGCGGCGAAATAAGTGCTGCGGTGCGTCAACCTCCACCTTTTTGTCCTAGGGGACAGCAGTGGAGGGGAGGTTCCTTTTTGTTACTACTCCTCCTTTGGTAGAACGAGAGGGGCCGCCAGTCAAATGGGCCATCAAAAAAGTACACGTGGTGGTCGGGGAAATCGTGGTGCCAAAGCCGCTGAGGCAGTTGCCTCTTTACCTTCGGGCACTGCCGCAGCCGCTTTCAGACAGTCGTGAGGCCATGTCCCATGGTTCGCCGGTTGGGGGCAGACTGTCTCAGTATCTAGAAAAATGGCGTGCCATTACTTCAGATGCGTGGGTTCTGGATACCATAGCCCACGGCTACTGCCTTCCCTTCCTTCAGCGGCCTCACGACAATCCACCGGGGAAACTCTTTGAAGCTTCCGGATCTGCTCTTTGTGCAGGAAATGTTGAGCCTGCTGGAGAAAGGCGCTATAGAACTGGTGCCTGTAGCGGAGAGGAAAACAGGATGGTATTCCCCATATTTTTTGATCCCAAAGAAAGACTGGGGATTGAGACCCATCATGGACTTGCGTTGGTTGAACAAACATCTCAGGAAGGACAAGTTCAAGATGGTCACTCTTTCTCAAGTCCTCCAGGCCCTCCTCTTCAGGATTGGTTGGTGTCTCTGGACCTCAAGGATGCTTACTTCCATGTGCCGATCCATCCAGCGCACAGGAAGTACCTGAGGTTTGTGGCTGGTGCCTCGACTTTCAGTTTCGGGTCCTGCCATTCGGATTGACCCCCGGCCGAGGGTCTTCACCAAGCTCATAATGGTGGTGGCAGTGTACCACTGGAGAGGGTATACCCCTACCTGGATGACTGGCTGATCCGGGTGCGCTCTCCCGAGCTAGTTTTGGATCATCTCAGCGTCACCTGCCGCACCCTTCACAGGCTGGGCTTCTCCCTGAATGGGGGTGGGTAGGGTCACTTCCGTTGTGCAGAGAGGCAATTTCTGGTACTGGGCCATCCAGCAGGACATTTTGATCTAAGCAGTTCATCTGGCCGGAGACGATAATACGGCGGTGGACACTCTTGAGCAGGCAGAGCGCGGTCTCCCACTAGTGGGAGTTGCCTCAGGAAGTCCTTCAGTAGATCTTCGCCCCTTTGGAGAACCCTGCTAGTGGATCTCTTCGCCACCAGTGTCAACCGGAAGTGCGCGAGATTCTGCTCATGGGAATTTCCTCCAAGAGGAGCCTTAAGAGACGCATTCGTGGTGGATTGGTCATTCCCACTGCTGTACGCGTTTCCTCCAGTCCCCGTCATTCCACAAGTGTTGCGGAGGTTACGGAGTTTCGGTTCCCACATGATCCTCATTGCTCCGGATTGGGCCAGGAGTGCGTGGTACCCGGACCTTCTGGAAATGTCCATCTGCCCTCCATGCCGTCTTCCCCACCGAGAGGATCAGCTCTCGCACACGCGATGGGTGGGGGGGTTGGCTCAGGTTCTCCATCCAGAGGGCAAAACTCTCATCCTTCACACTTGGTATTTGAAAGGTTGAGGTATAAGAATTGGGACCTCCCGGTTGACGTGATGTAGGTGTTGCTTTCGGCCAGGTGGCCTGAAACACAATCCCTGTACCGTTGCTGTTGGCGTAAGTTCTGCGACTGGTGCAGAGATCACAATGTTTTTTTTTTGTTAATATAACATTTTATTTGTTTTTAAAAACATAAAACATACAGCCCCGCACCGCAGAGTGAACATAATTACCCATGCCCGCCCTCCAACAACCCCCCGCATTGATCACTTATAAGTGAGCTTCCAAACACATCACTGCCGATTTCCACATATGTGTTATATTCATCATTCCATTTGCAGATCTCTGAATGGTGTAACTGCACATCCCTCTAAGTCGCTACTAGTGCGCCGCTTCCCAGCGTTGCCATATTTTCTGTGCCTTCTCTGGGCATCCCCTTGCGGTGTAAACTCTTTTTTTCCATTGCGATGCAGCTATCCACATCTGTAATCCATTGTTCAAAGCTCGGTGTTCTTTCGGAGCCCCAGAGTTGCGCTATGTTTCTTTTGAGTATCGCTGTGGTCGGGGATTAGAGCGCTTTCTCATACCTCGTAAGATCAATGTCTTCTATTCCCAACAATAAATGTTTAGCCTTTACGCATATCGTCTTTCCCAGTACCCTCGACAACTCATCACAACACCTCTGCCAGTATTGCTGGATGTTGGCACATTCCCACAAAATATGATAAAATGAGCCTTCCTCCCTCTTGCATCTCAAACAGTATGGATTCATAGCTTTTCCCCAGTTGAATAGTGCCACTCTTGGGTAGTAAACCCTATGTAGTATTTTTAATTGGACTAATCTAAGCCTGGAGGAGATGGCCGTTTCTCTAGGGTACATTAATGCAGTCACCCAGTCCTCTGGAAGTATGTCACCCACTTCTCTCTCCCATTTGGTTTGTAAGCTTGCTAACTCCTTCGTAGCAAAGGAGTTGATGGCACTATACATGGGCGATGTGATTTTCTGTGTAAGTAATTCCGGGAATATATTGCGCTCTAATGGGGAATAATCAGGTATATCACACAATTCACGGAGGTGAGCTTGCAACAGATGTCTTAGCTGTATATAATGGTACTGTTCAATAGGAGGAAGTCCATAGGTGACGGACAAATCTGCAAATGCTTTTATCCCATTGTCCTGTACCACATCTCCTATTTTCGTAATTCCCAGCTGGGCCCATATTTGTCATTTCGGGAGTTTGTGCACCTCTGGGAGGTGTCTGTTGTTCCAGAGTGGTTGTGCTAAGGTTAGTCTTTTCTCCCAACCTAAGTATTTATGTATATCCGCCCAGACCAGGGTTACATGCAATGCCATGGACGGGGCAGCAGATCTATCTTTTTTCTTGTATAGGAGGCTCATGATGGGTCTTTCTTGCGCGTCGGTGTCCTGTAGTATGTTATGCGGTAAAGTGGCATCCCCATGCAACTCATCGTTTACTATTGCCATTTGACTAGCCCAGTAATAAGTCTGTAGTCGAGGGAGCCCGATCCCACCCTCCCATATGGATCTTTGCTATGGAAAGGGGGACACCCAAGGATGGCACTTACCACTTTGCAGTTTCCTAAGAATTTGATCTATTTTGTGAAACTCACTGGGTGTTATTGGTAATGGTGCATTCTGTAATACATAAAGGAAACGGGGGAGAGTCATCATTTTGAAAAGCGCCGCGCGTCCCAGTAATGTAAGCGGTAGGGACATCCAGTGACGAACGTCCTCTCTAAATCTGGCTGTTACTGGATATAAGTTTTTCACCACATAGTCCGTTAGATTGTGTGTAATTTGTATACCGAGGTATCTAAATTGTTCTTTTTCAATGCGGTAGGGGCACACCTCCGGTATTGCCATATCTGTATGCTTTACTGGGAATGATATGGACTTTGACCAGTTGACACGGAGTCCACTGAACGCTCCGTATCGTTCTAACAAAAGTGACACAATGGGACAGGAGACCTGTGGATTTGCCAGGTAGATCAACAGGTCATCCGCGTATAAGGACACTCTGTCCTCCCACCCATCTGCCCATCTGAAGCCACTCCATGTTTGTGTGGATCTTAATAGGATTGCTAGGGGTTCTATTGATAGTGCAAAAATTAGTGCTGATAGGGGGCAACTCTGTCTCGTGCCTTTACCCAACTGGAATGGTTTAGAGGTGTATCCATTCACCTTTGTTACCACTACCGGAAGGTGGTATAGCAATTTAACCCAACTTATAAAGTAGGGGCCTATGCCCATTTGTCGCATAATTTCCCAAATCGCCTCCCAGTGCACTGAGTCGAATGCCTTTTCAAAATCTATGGATAACAGGGCCAGGGGGATTTGTATCGGAGGGGGCTTTTCTAACGCTTTGTGTAGTCTATATATATTTTGCCTAGTGGACCTTTGTGGCATAAACCCACACTGATCTGGGTGCACGAGCGTGTGTATTACTTGTTGTAGTCGATTAGCTAGCACCTTCGCAAGTATTTTAGCCTCGCAATTTATCAGAGAGATAGGTCTGTAGGAGCTGCACATGTCAGGTGGTTTGTCTGCTTTCGCAGAACTATTATGGTAGCTTTCCTGAGGTCTGGCGGGAGGCAACCCTGTGAGCGTGAATGCTGAAACAGGCGCAGGAGTTGTGGAGAAATTGTGTTTGCTCCTATCTTTTTCCATAATTCGATAGGAAAGCCATTTGGGCCCGGTGTCTTCCCTGACTGGAGTTCTGACATTGCACAGGTTACTTCTTCCTCTGTGATTTCTTGTTCTAAAATGGCCACCTGTTGTTCGTCCAAAATAGGAAGAGTAATTTCTTCTAGTATTTAAGTCGATGGCGGTGTGGTTGGTGCACTATACAATTCAGCATAATATCTAGCAAACCCTTGCGCTATATCTTGGCCTTCTACTAGTGGATCTGGATTCCCTGTTGTTAATGTCCTGACTTGAGTAAGACCTGAGTCCCTGCGCTCCAACCACGCCAATATTTTCCCCGCTTTGTCCCCAGTTTCATATATTTTTGCTCGCATTGCGGCATGCGCTTGGCTCGCGTTATCTAAAGCTATGTGTCGCAATTGATTTTGTGCTAGCTGCAGCGCTCGGTGTGTCTCTGGTAGATCCTGAGATAGGTGAGCAGATTCTGCGGCCTGTACCTTAGCTTCAGCCGTGCATATCCTTTCAAGGTGCTTTTTCTTGTAAACTGCTGTCCAGGCTATAATTTCACCCCTTAATACTGCTTTTAGTGCCTCCCATAGTGTTGTTGGGTTGTCTACAGAATCTGTATTTATTTCCAGGTATTCAGTCTCCAACTAGGTGGTGGGAGTGCCCTGCTGGTTTTAATCGTTAGCATGAGTGGTGAGTGATCTGAAATACCTCTAGGGAGCAGATGTGCCTCGCACGCCTCATGTATATTACATGTTGGTAAAAAGAAGTAATCCAGCCTGGATAGGGATGCGTGTGCACCAGAGTGGTACGAATATTCTCTTATATTAGGGTGGAAGGATCTCCATGCATCTTGTAATCCTAGTGCTTCTGTAAATGTGGCAAGTTTAGTACGTATTTCTGGATTTCTGGATCGTACATGTGTCCTATCTAATTCTATGTCCATGACTTCATTAAAGTCTCCCCCGATTAATGTAAGTCCTTCGGTGTTGTCAACAATTAGAGGCGTAATGTCGGCGGTCAGAGGAGTTAGTAGGTTGGGCGGTGCATATATGGCGATCATAGAAATAGCACGTTCCCACAGGGTTCCCATCGTGTGTACATATCTGCCTCCCTGATCTCGAGTGACCACAGTGGGGCTGTAGGGAAGTCTTTTGTGTATCAGGACCTGGCGGTAGTTTGTGCGTTTGAACAATGTGCAATTTGTACCAGCTAAGTGTATCTCTGTTAGAAAAGCCACATCCGGTGAATGACGGTTCAGTGCTTGCAAGACTAAACGTCTGTTGATACTATTTCCGAGCCCGTTAATATTCCATGTCATCACTCGGATGACTCTGTTTTTATCTACAGTATTGTCTCGTGCCATGTGACTTGTGCGTGTGTGGTTTCAGCATATTGTACATCTAACAATATGTCATGATCCATCAGACCGAGAAGGGATTGGATTATATCATGCGTTTGATGGTTCTTTGTCAAGACTGGTCTATTCTTACGTTCTATTCGGGCCATGTGCGAGGACGTATTTGTCATGGGTCCTTTAAATACCAAACATTTTGGAGCGTAACCACTATGAATCCCCCACCCCCACCCTATACTCCACCCAACCTGAAGCATCTGTCGCCCAATTCAACCAACAAACAAACACCTTGTCAAAGGGACAGGTAACACCCTAAACAATAACCATAACCCTGATTTCTTTGCTTTTGCCTTGCTTAGTCTTTAACTATCTTACCGGTTTCAAGCCGACTATTCGTAGTTACAGTCTAAGTTCTTGGGAGGTGGCCTCAGGTGGCCGCCTTTGCAATGTTAGTTCCGTGGTGGTGTTATATGTAGCTCAGGATGAGAGTACCTCTCGGGTAATGACACAACCGCAATCCCAGGAACCCAGATCCATTGGCTCTGGACGTGGAAGATGAAAGGCATAAAACCGCTAGGGTCCTGGTCGCAGCTGGCCGTGTTGTATCTCAGGGCTCATTGGGGACTGTTGTGTTGTATCAGCACTACATGTGAGATACCGACTCAGGCTGTTTATAGGTGGCATACTGTGACGTTCTGAAGCTTCTCACAGAAGTTCATCCAGGCCGTGTTTAAGACGAGGAGAACCAGGAAGTCTTTACTGTAGGGACTTTCCTCTAATGCCTGTTATGTTCTTGTTGGTTACCTAAGAGATGGCCCCGCGAGAGGAGGAGAGGGAGATCAATGGTTTGTCCTGGGCATACTGAGGGAAGAGAGAGAGAAACACCCAGCGGAGTGAAACGCTAACTGTAAATGATAGAAATATTACGTCCAGTCGAATGAGAGGCTTCCGAGCATGAAGCGTTGATGATCCGCTCAGGCGCTGTGCCCTGACTGCCTTCACCGTGAACACAAGGGAACGAGTGAAAGGGACGAGGCGTTCGTTGCCGGCGAATCGCTACAAGGTTGATTGTAATTGACTACGTTGCATGTAATTGACTTCGCCGAAACCCGACAGGATCTACAAGGGCGGAGGTGAGTGAAATGAGAGAGAGAGAGAGAGAGAGAGAGAGAGAGAGAGCGGGAGAGAAAGGAAGTTCAACCGTATTGAACCCAGTTGTAAAGTCTACCGAAGTCAGCACCGTTGCGCTTTTTATTGGTAGCTCGACGAGGGACAGTGGTTAAGTTTGTTTGCTAAACGTTATAGAGTAAGCGCCGTTGTGCCACCGTTATACAGAGACTGTTTTGAAATAACGTTACGCTGGTCAGAGTGTGGTATAAATCCTACAAGCCCTTCAGTAGTCAACGTGAGGGTGAATAATTCAATTTGAGGGGTGTGAACGCTAAAGGGAGAAGCCCCGACCGTGGCAGAGAGAAGATTACCAGTGAAATGAATAAGGAAATTCGTACTCAAGTGAGGGGAGAAAATAAAGAGAAGAGTCAAGACAAAGAAACATCAGCATCACACAGTTTATTTTTTAAAAAAATGTTTTTCTTGTTCTGTAAAAGAGAATCCGTTAAGCATTACAGAAGCTACAGAAAAGCATAACCTGAAGAGTACGTCAGCTCCTATGAACCTGATCTATTCAGAATAAGAGACTTAAGGTAGGGAGTTGGACAATAAGACCACCAAGAGAGGGAAGAATATTTCAAAGGAAAGGTCAGAAGAAAGAAATAAATAAAGAAAGAGACTATAGAGAAAAATCTCCAGAACAACAAGAGAGACGAAAGTCTGAGAAACAAACCTGTAATCTCTTACCTGATCTTTGTCCAAACGCCATTAGCCTGGAGTTCGAAGACCTCAAGAGAAAACCGTATCCTTTCATTATCTAAAAGAAAAGAAAACAGTTATTATTTTAATAATAGAATTGGGTTCTCGTGGTAATCCAAACAACCTATGTAGTGGCTCTGAGTTTCATTCATGATTTAAAAGTGACAATTTCACAGTTGGTGTCAGAAGTGGGATAGTGAGAACGCCATGGAGGACCTTATCAAGACCCTAAGCGAGGGACAACAACTATTACAACAGGCCTTACAGTTGCAGACCCAACAGGCTCAGGCCGACAGACTAGCGTTTCAACAAGCGCTACAAATGCAACAAGCCCAATTACTAAAGGTCACCAATACCAGGAACAACACTCCAATACCTACCTCTGTATTACAAAAATATTCGACAGGGGAAGATCCCGCACATTTTTTTGTAAATTTCGAGAGAGTATCTCGAAATGCACAGTGGCCAGCCGAGAGATGGTGCCATTACATCGCACCATTGATGACCGGGGAAATGCAGTCAGCTTATCAAACCGCCAATCCATCAGGAGATACTACATATGGAGATATGAAGAAGGTGGTATTGGAGAGAATGGGGCACGATGAGGAAACGTATTGTATCAAATTCAGAGATATCAAGTTGGGTGGAGAGGAAACTCCTAGGCAGTTGTTCTACCGAGTTAAAGAACTGGCAGAGAAATGGTTACAGCCTACTGTATCCTCTCCCAACGAAATAACAGAAAAAGTGATATTAGAACAGTTCATTGAGGCTCTTCCCGGACCTGTTCAAAGACGGGTCAAACAACACCATAGATTATCTGTACTGGAGGCAGTTGATGTGGCTTCGGCTTATCAAAAAGCTGGACAGGGCCGGATGATTGCATACTCAACAGCTAACAAGTTACACCCACCTATGAATAAAGCTGTACCTCAACCGAGGTGGCCTCATTCTATGCTGAGGAAACCTGAAGGGGAAGTCTTACGATCCCGACTTAACAGTGAGGGCCCTAGCAATTATCGTTCGTCTACCTCCACAGTTCGAGGACCTCAATGTTTTGATTGCGGTGACTGGGGTCACGTTGCTAGGTTCTGCCCAAAGAAACCGAAAGCCGAACCAATAGATGTGGGGGTTTTCGACTCTCTAAAAGGAAGTGAATATGTAGAACAGCTACCTGGGAGACATCCCCAATACTTATACACTTGCGAAGCAGAGGTGGATGGAAAACCTACAACTGCGTTTATCGACTCTGGGAGTCTACAGACCGCCATAACACAGGAGTTGGTAGGTGAAGCTTATCATTCCTATGAGAAAATTCCGATAAGGTGTGTACATGGGGATGTAAAAACTTACCCGTCAAAGAACATCCAGATTAAGTTGGGCGGGGAGACCTTGGGCGTGAAAGCAGCTGTACTTCCCAGTTTACCAAAACCATTATTAATTGGGTCCGATATACCTGAATTGCCTAAATTGATTCATGAAATTGAGAAGAGCTGGTGGGAAACTGCCCCTTTCTTTGAAGAAGAAATCTACCCACCAATCGATAAACCATTTAAGAGTAAAAAGCTAAAGAGACTTCAAAAAGAAGAATGGAAGAGCAAGAATGTGCTTCCAATAGCAGTGGACTGAAAGATAGAAGAGGATGGTGATAGTTTCAGGACTGCTCAAAGTCTGGATCCCTTGCTTCAGTATGCTAGAGAACGAGCTTTGGAAGATACTAAGGGTCAAGGTCCACGTTTCATCAAAGAGAAGGGGTTGTTGTACCGAGTGAGTAAGTCCCGGACTGGGGATGAATTGAAGCAACTTTTAGTCCCTCAGAAATATTATCCAACCGTACTAGAAGTCGCTCACGTTCAAGTTGGAGAGGGACATCTCGGAACAGAGAAAACTACTAAGAACATTTTGGACAGATTTTATTGGCCAGGGGTTTACCAACATGTGGTTAGATTTTGTCAAGCCTGTGAAGATTGTCAGAAGAAGAATAGGGCCAACGTAAAGAAAGCCCCTCTACAACCAATGCCCCTAGTACGAGAACCTTTCAGCAGAATTGGTATCGATATTGTCGGGCCTATTGATCCCACGAGAAGAGGTCATAAATACATCCTCGTTTTGGTGGACTATGCCCCTCGTTACCCAGAAGCTTTTCCCTTAAAAGCTACTAATGTACAACAGATAAGCAACGTGTTAATACCCTTTATTGGTCAAGTGGGGATCCCACGAGAAATCGTTACAGACCGGGGGACAAATTTTATGTCCAATGTCATGAAACAAGTATGCGATACATTGAAGATAGAACATCTGAAGACAGCGGTATACCATCCACAAACGGATGGGCTAGAAGAACGCTATAACCAAACTATCAAGCAGATGATACGGAAAACAACATCACCAGAAGACAAAGACTGGGACAGGGTATTACCATGGATATTAATGACACTAAGAAATACTCCACAATCTTCCACAGGTTTCTCACCCTTCGGATTACGGTTTGGAAGACCAGTGAGAACGTTGTTAGACGTGTTGAAAGAAAATTGGGAGGAACAACCAGAACAAGAGCTATCACTAACTGAATATGCATCTCAGCTACAGGAGCGGATAGAAAAGCTGGGAGGTGTAGCTAGAGACAATCTTCTCCAAGCTCAGTTAAATCAAGAAAAGTATTACAACCAAAAGACTCAACTTTGTACTTTTAAGAAAGGAGATCAGGTCCTAATCTTAATGCCCACCTCAGATAACAAGATGTTGGCCAGCTAGAAGGGACCTTTTGAGATTCAGGAAGTTTTGCGGCCTTTAACATATAAAGTAAAACAACCCGGTAGTAGGTTCATGAGTTAAACATATCATGTAAATTTGCTTAAAAAATGGATTCCTCCCATACAGGATGTTGCTATGATCACTAACGATGTATCGTTAGAAGGAAACTTTCCACAAGTAAAAGAGAAAATAGGTATGGAAGGGTTAAATATCAACATGGAGTTAACAATGCTACAGAAATCTGAACTGGCTCATCTCTTACAAGATTTTGCAGGCATATTCTCTTCACTTCCAGGAAGAACTAACCTAACTTGCCACCATATAAATACCAAACCAGGGTCTATAGTAAGACTTAGAGCTTATCGGATATCTGAATCAAAGGTAAAATCCATCAATCAGGAGGTACAAGAAATGCTGGATTTGGGGATCATCGAACCATCGTTTAGTGACTGGAGTTCTCCAGTAGTCCTGGTCCCGAAGCCAGATGGTACTGTGAGATTCTGTATGGACTTTCGAAAATTGAATGAGATTTCTAAATTTGATGCGTACCCGATGCCAAGGATCAAGGATCTCTTGAATAATCTAGGAAAGGCCAAGTTCCTGACCACCATCGACCTAACCAAGGGCTATTGGCAGGTACCGTTATCACCAGCCGACAAAGAGAAAACAGCCTTCGCTACTCCGACCGGACTCCACTCTTTGGCTTGCATGGGGCTCCTGCTACATTTCAAAGGTTGATGAATTACTTGATAAAAGGATATGAAGGATATGTTGGCGCATATCTCGATGACATCATTATCTATAGTCACACCTGGCAAGACCATCTGGTTCATCTAAGAAAAGTATTCGCTACGCTAAAAGGGGCTGGATTGCATGTGAACCCTAAGAAAACCCATGTAGCTGAATTCCATACAAAATATTTAGGGTATTATGTTGGCCAAGGGTTGATTAAACCCCAAGACGAGAAAGTCAAGGCTATCAAAGAGCTGAAATTCCCGGAGACTCCAAAACAAGTACGGGCCTTCCTTGGATTTGTGGGCTACTACAGAAGGTTTATTCCACACTTTTCCACTTTAGCTACTCCACTAACAAATCTATTGAAGAAGCCTGCGTTGCCGAAGAAGGAGTGGCAGACTACTGAAACTATGAAAGCCTCTACTGCTTTAAAAGACGCTCTCACCAGGAAAGCAATGTTACATTGCCCTGACTTTAACTCTCCATTTATTCTTCAGACTGATGCTTCAGGAACGGGACTTGGGGCAGTCCTTCTTCAGAATCAAGGGAACGGCGAAAGGCCAATATTGTTCATCAGTCGTAAATTGTTGCCTCACAAACTAAACTACCCAACAATAGAAAAGGAGTGCTTAGCGGTTAAGTGGGCCATTGATGCTCTTAGATACTATCTACTGGGACGTGAATTTACCTTAATAACAGATCATGCCCCCTTAGTTTGGTTAGCACGTAACAAGGACTCCAATCAAAGAATACTAAGGTGGTTTCTTTCCCTTCAGCCCTTCTCCTTCAAAACCATTCATAAACCTGGGAAGCTGCTGTCACAAGCCGACTATTTATCTAGGACACAAACCCTTCCCGAACGTAAGGGTTTAGTAGAGTGGGTGTGACGTTCTGAAGCTTCTCTCAGAAGTTCATCCAGGCCGTGTTTAAGACTAGGAGAACCAGGAAGTCTTTACTGTAGGGACTTTCCTCTAATGCCTGTAATGTTCTTGTTGGTTACGTAGGAGATTGCCCCGCGAGAGGAGGAGAGGGAGATCGACGGTTTGTCCTGGGCATACTGAGGGAAGAGAGAGAGAAACACCCAGCGGAGTGAAACGCTAACTGTAAATGATAGAAATATTACGCCCAGTCAAATGAGAGGCTTCCGAGCATGAAGCGTTGATGATCCGCTCAGGCGCTGTGCCCTGACTGCCTTCACCGTGAACACAAGGGAACGCGTGAAACGGACGAGTCGTTCGTTGCCGGCGAATCGCTACAAGGTTGATTGTAATTGACTACGTTGCATGTAATTGACTTCGCCGAAACCCGACAGGATCTACAAGGGCGGAGGTGAGTGAAATGAGAGAGGGAGAGAGAGAGAGAGTGGGAGAGAAAGGAAGTTCAACCGTATTGAACCCAGTTGTAAAAGTCTACCGAAGTCAGCGCCGTTGCGCTTTTTATTGGTAGCTCGACGAGGGACAGTGGTTAAGTTTGTTTGCTAAACGTTATAGAGTAAGCGCCGTTGGGCCACCGTTATACAGAGACTGTTTTGAAATAACGTTACGCTGGTCAGAGTGTGGTATAAATCCTACAAGCCCTTCAGTCTTCAACGTGAGGGTGAATAATTCAAATTGAGGGGTGTGAACGCTAAAGGGAGAAGCCCCGACCGTGGCAGAGAGAAGATTACCAGTGAAATGAATGAGAGGAAATTCGTACTCCACTGAGGGGAGAAAATAAAGAGAAGAGTCAAGACAAAGAAACCTCAGCATCACAGTTTATTTTTTTTTTAATTTATTTTTCTTATTCTGTAAAAGAGAATCCGTTAAGCATTACAGAAGCTACAGAAAAGCATAACCTGAAGAGTACGTCGGCTCCTATCAACCTGATCTATTCAGAATAAGAGACTTAAGGTAGGGAGTTGGACAATAAGACCACCAAGAGAGGGAAGAATATTTCAAAAGAAAGGTCAGAAGAAATAAATAAATAAAGAAAGAGACTATAGAGAAAAATCTCCAGAACAACAAGAGACGAAAGTCTGAGAAACAAACCTGTAAACTCTTACCTGATCTTTGTCCAAACGCCATCAGCCTGGAGTTCGAAGACCTCAAGAGAAAACCGTATCCTTTCATTATCTAAAAGAAAAGAAAACAGTTATTATTTTAATAAAAGAATTGGGTTCTCGTGGTAATCCAAACAACCTACGTAGTGGCTCTGAGTTTCATTCATGATTTAAAAGTGACAATTTCACACATACCTAATATGTTTCCAACGTTTTGGGCCCAGTTGCATTCCGAGAGGAGATGATCCTCAGCTTCGTTCGTGATGTTTGTTTACATCACTCTGTCTAATCCTCGGCGGGCTCCGCCGCCTGTTCCGGAGCTGCTGGTTCTATGACCACTGGGGGTCTCACTCGGGGGACCCTGTTTGGTCTGGGCCGGGGTCTACCCTCTTGCCTCCTTGGTCGCACTGACCAGTCACCCTCTATGTTAGTCTCTGCCCATTTCCAGGCCTCTTGAGGGTCAGTGAAATGTGTAGTCATCCCTTTGTGATAGATCTTAAGCTGAGCTGCGAATAACAATCCGAATTGGACTTTCATGAGGGCGAGTTGCCGCTTTAGAGGTTCAAATGATTGTCTTGCACGTTGCACTTCTCTCGTATAGTCCGGGAAGAAGGCTACCCGGGAGCCGTTGTAGGTGACTGTTCCCTTTGCCCAGGCCATCTGGAGTAACGAGTCTCTGTCCCGGTAGTTGAGGAACTTGGCTATGACAGTTCTGGGTGGCATTCCCGGGGTAGGTTTGCCAGAGGGTATCCTGTGGGTTCGCTCTATCGAGAAGAATTTTGAGAAGGAATGTGGGTCATAAATGTCTGCTAGCCACTGCTCCAGAAACAACTCCCTGCTCGGTCCCTCCGTCCCCTCCGGGATCCCGAGAATACGACGTTGTTGCGGCGAGACCTGTCCTCTCCCTCTTCCACCCTGGTCTCCAGGGTCTTCAGTCGACGCAGTGCCTGTGACAGCTGTAGGTTGATATTGCTAATATTGTCCTCCGTACCTGAGATACGCTGCTCCGCCTCCCCCATTCGAGACGTAAGTTTTTGCAGATCGTGGCGGAGGAAGGACACATCTGCCGCCATGCTATCGATCTTCGTTTCCATAGAGGTACGGGAGTTTGCGATGGCTGCCATTATATCTTTCAGTGAGAGGGTATCCTCGACTTCCACAGGATCTGATTGCAGGGTTTGATCCGTCGATTGAGATGTGGTGGCGAAAGCATATTGATCCATCCTGCTTTGTACACTTGGTTTTCGTGGTTTGTCTTTACCATTCTGTAGCGCAGGGTTTAGCAGTGTGATCTGTAGGATCTTGTTTTATGGAGCACCTTGATTAGCCTCACCTGTGGTGTGTCGATTAGGGCTGCTATACCAGTAACACAGGGAGTCTCCTACGAGCCCTCTTCAGACAAGGTTCGATAAAACTACTTCTTGGGTCAGGGTTTTCCACTGCTATCTGGTCGTCTGTTCTCAGTACCCCTGATTGGCCACTCTGGTACCACTGTTGAGCAGGTGCCGGTGCTCGTACTCCCCGGTTTGAGGCGAGATGGAATCGTGCCTGCGCGTCCTCTGGTGGGCCATTTTCTGGACAGGGGTCAGTTGTCCTCACAGGGAGCTTGGGTCGCACCCTCACGATGTGTCCCCTGTCCCAGGAGGCCCCCAGTCTGCTGCCGGCCCTGAGAGCAGTTCTGATGTGTCCCCCTGCGCGGGCCAAAGGTTGCGGGGGCTGCGTACTGTGGGCCTTGGGCTGCGCTGTTCATATTACTCCCAGGAGAGAGAGGTAGCTACACCTCGATCCGGGACTCCCGCTTCACACTCAGAGCGGGATCCCGCTTCCGTCGCTGGTCCCCCTGTCGGGCCGTTCCTCTAGTCGGGCAGAGGCAGGGGCGGGGGGGGAACAGGGAAGGATCAGGCCAGGTGTTTCATTGCCCGCACTCCAGCGGGCAACCGGGGAGAGGTTTCTCCCGTCCGCTCCCCTTCAGCGCAGTGGTTCTTCCTACCTTCACTCCAGGCAGCTCCCGCCCCGATGTACTCCTCGCTCTAGACTGCTGCAGACCGCAGCGGTGGCCGGTGTATGGCAGCCGATGCCTCGCCGTCTCTCTCCGCCCCTGGCAACTCCTTCACTATCCCGCTCCCGGCACACGTTGCAAGCCCTCCTGATGTTGGATGTATCAGCCAGGCGGGGCCTCGTCGTTCCCGCGGTCCTCCGTGGGCACTGCAGTTCTCCCCGATGTCTTCGTCATGTTGCGGCGACTATTTTGATGTTGTGCCTTCGCATTCGATCGGGGCTCGCAGTTTGCAAATATCTCAGCTGTGAGCTGGATTCTCGCTTTCCGATTTCACACGCTTGTGCCACAGCTCATCTTCTTTGCCTCGGATGATTTTTCAAGCATAAAACATTCCACTGGAAGGATGTCGGAGCAGGATTTCTTCGGCGGCCACTGGGGCTCCACGGACTCACGTCCTGCTTGCTTGCATGTTGGCCACGCCCCCCCAGAGATCACAATGTTGATCCTTTCCAGTGCTCCATTCCTATGGTTTTGTCTTTCTTACTTTCTTTGGCCCACAGCGGCCTTAAAGTAGGTACCATTAAAGGTTACCTGGCAGCGCTGTCTATCTTTAAGCGCTCGTCTGAAGAATGTTCTTAAATGTATTCCCGCTGTCTTTCCAGGTGCTGGTTTGGGATTTTAAATTTGGTTTTGAAATTTCTCATGGGTGCTCCTTTGCACTCTTGTCCTTTGAGATTACTGTCCTTCAAGACTGTGTTCTTGGTTGCGGTTACATCCGCTCGCAGAGTGAGTGAATTGCAGGCACTTTGATCTAAGCCACCCTTTACTGTGTTTCACAAGGACAGGGTTGCACTGCGAGTACGTCCCTCCTTTCTACCTAGGATAGTTTCTGAATACCATTTGAGTCAAAAGGTGATTCTTCCATCTTTCTACCCTCCTCCTCATCTCTGGTAAGGAAGAGGAGCGACTCCATCGGTTGGATCCTAGGAGAGCTCTGAGCTTTTACATTTCTAGGATGTCCAGGGCTAGAGTGGACGATCAACTCTGTCGGATATGCTGGACACAGATTGGGCCAGGCTGTTACCAAACAGACCTTGTCCAGGCGGATTATCCTCACCATTACGGAAGGTTATCGATTGGCAGGTAATGACCCTCCCGATGGGTTGAGAGCTCATTCCACTAGGGGCGTAGCTACTTCCACCGCCCTCCAGCGGGGTGTTCCTATTAGGAATATTTGTGATGCTGCTACATGGGCTTCCATCCACACCTTTGTAAAACATTATTCCCTGGACACAATCCATGGTCAGGATATGGCCTTTGGGAAGGCGGTTCTTTATTCCGCAATCTGATTGGGTACTCTAAATTCTTTTCCCTCCTCCATTTATTGGTACTGCTTTGGGAGTCTGTCAAAGATGTGGAATGCGTTGGAGGACACAATCCATTCGAAGAACAAGTTACTTACCAACTGGTAACGTTCTTTCGACTGGATGTTCCTCCAATGCATTCCACATCACCCTCCCAGCCTGCCCCTCAGGAGAATTTCCTATGCGATTGCAGCTTCCGTTTTCCGCAAGGCTAAGTGCAGTGCAGCAGGCATGAGACTGGTGCCACACGTTCTGGGGGAAAAAAATTAAATTGAGGCTACGTGCGTCTTATTTATAACATCCTGTGATGTCGCCCTCGATGGAGGCCTTCGAGGGACATGGACCTGATGCCATCGACGCAGGACGCCCTCTGCCGAAAAAGTTTCCGAAGTGCACAGCTGTGGTCATTACATGTTAAAGATGTGGAATGCATTGGAGGAACATCCAGTCGAAAGAATGTTACCAGTTGGTAAGTAACTTATTCTTCAGTGGTCTATTGATTTGCTGATGACCTGTGTGAGAAATCTGAAAGTTGCAGGTTCCAATCTCACCAATTTCCAAACCAAATAATCTAATTAAGTGGATTAATATAGCTGTTGCAGAGATTCCATTAAGTTCCATACCCTGAGTAAAATGGCTCAGGAGTAGTGTGTCTGCGGCAAAGAACTGTTTTCAGACTGCAGGCCAGGGTTATGAAGCGGGTAAAATGGCTCAGTGGGAAATGTGTCTGAGGCAGAGATGTGCTTGTAATATCGAAACATAGTTTACAATTCCTGCCCTCCAACATGAGTTTCTTTTGAATTGAATAAAAGTGAAAGATATTACTAAAAGTGGCAATTTTTTCAAATCAAAATGTCCTTGTCTGTGGCAGCAGAAATATTCCTTCCAACATGAGAGGGTTAAAAAGAGGGATATTTGTGCAATAAGGAGGAGGAGATACAAGTTTATAATTTAGAAACACTGGACCGAATAAATGTTGTGAGAAACCTGAAGGTGTCTCACCCACTAGTCCCCGAGGATCTGTCATCCAGTTGGCCAGGACACGGCCATTGCTATTGGATCCAGTTGCTGGGGTGGACGAGTGCGGGAGGATCACCTGGATGGGTGGTCTTCGGGGAGTGGAAGTTGGACACTGATGGGTGAGACGCAGTATCCCGTTCCTTATGACACCTTTTCCCCATCCTACCCCGTGGGATACTTAGAAACTCTACCCCCCCCCTTTTTTCGACATGAACACTTTCTCATAGTGTGAAAGACAACAGACTAACGTCGGAGCCGTTTACCTGACATGTCCCAACACAAGGCTCAGACGGAGTCAGGCAATTGCTGATAACTACACACACACCTGACTGCCCTTTCCCTTCCCACAGGGATAAAAGGCAGAGCACAAGAGCACACTTTGAGCAAGACCGAACACAGAGGAAGCAGCCATTCTGGGATGCCAGTTCGAACGGAGGAGAAAGGCAGGGAGATCTGAAAGGATGACCGGGAGGGAAATGCCCTTGCCCTTTTCAACCCAGACACGCATAGCCTCTGAGAAAGAAAACATAAGACTGGGAATCGCAGATGGCGAGAGGTTTGACGGGTGTCAGCGGTACATGGGACCCTCCTGCACTGATAGCCAGGGCAGGGAGAAGCAGTTGCCATTGGGGTACCGTCCTTTTCTCCAGCGGCAAAAGAAACGCCAACGAGTTCAGCACAGCCAGTGAGTAGGAAGAAACTGATAAGTGGACCGGACTGCGTTAGACACAAGGTTGCAGTAGCAACATTGTATATAAAGAAAGAAGATAGCAGACAGATGTCTTTTGTGAGTGAAATTGGTATCAGAAATAGAGTGGTCCGGAGCCACAGGGGTGCTCATTTGAAGGACTCTAGCTGGTACCCCTCTCCTGAACAAAGAGAAGGTATTGAACTAACATTATGGAAAACTACATACCAAGAAGCCCTGGGGGAGGCCGGCGTAAGGTGTCAAAGTGGTAATACGATGGTCAATCCAAATCCCTTGTACAGTCAAAAATCTTTGACACGTTGTGAAAACGAAGTGTACTGTGATAATTGGCAAACGTGATCCCGACTGGAGGATGCCTGCGAATTGGGGTAAATAGTGAGATACCTGTGAACATTGTAATCACAAGCATGAACCCGACCGAGGCATGTGCACAGTGAGTTAATGGTCTGAGCCTGACTAAAGGAGGCTAACGTTGAGAGAAAGATCAGAGCCCGGCTCAGAGGGATCCAAGGTGAAGATTACCAGAAGGAACCTTTTGTTTTGTTGTTTATAGCATATCGGGCCCTCTGAAGCAAGAGAATTTGCATGAATGAGATTTGGGCACAGAAGGCCCTGATATTGTGGAAAGGAACTGTAAGCTCATGCCGGAGAAACTCAGGAGTGTGCTGTGCCCAAGATTCCCGTCTTGTCCCAGGCAAAACACGTGGGGAAGGGAGACCCCGGCCTTCCCATCCTGACTATCATTTTGTGACCATCATCTCACACTGCTTTGTAGCATAGCGGTAAGGAATGAAATAGGTTTTTTAGTATTTGTCTTTTTTATTTGACTAGACGCAACGTGGACTGTATTATTATTGTCTGATGGTCGTAGCTTGCTCCCATCTTAGATTAGGCATTATCTCACTCACTTTTACAGTTTAATAAACAACCGTGAACTGTGATCACTTGTGTCTGTCTTACATTGATACCATGCCTTCCTCACAATGTACAAGTGAAACAAATAAGTAAAATAAACCTGCACGTGCCAGTTAAAGATCTGAAAATTAGCTATGTCCTTTCCTTATAGGGCCAACTAAGAACCATGGAGGTCTCGGCATTCCCTATATATTTTTGTCTGGTATCTTTTACCATGCCCCAAACATACCCCACCCAAAAAAGAAAGAATAATACTATTAATAAAAACACATTTTTCAAATGCCTCATTCCCACTCATTACCAGAGGTAGAAAGCATGGCATTATCATCCTAAAGGTTTGTATTCAGTACTGGTTCAGCAGTCAGCAAGGGGCAAATTGATGTAATCACTCCTTTTGTGTTTCAGTGCCTTGCTGGAGCCAGAAGGCTAAAGATGGGCAAGCCCAAAAGGAACATATGAAAGTGCGAGTAAACACATCCCAGTCTCCCTTCAGTCATAGCATACATGCATACTATAGTTTTGGGCTAGTCTTATTTACGTGGGCCTTGCCCAACACGCGATACCTGTGTATGCACACAAAAAAACTGTGCTGCTATTAAACAGTTCCTTTTCTGATATTTTATTCCTTTTCATGGTTACACAACCATCGTCAATAGACAACAAAGAAATCCAATAAAGAATGGACATACATATTTTAAAGTGTTTTTTTTTAATTTACATAGTGTTTTTCTTGTCTACATAATATTTAGCGAAAAGGCAACTATTCTGCTCCGCCTGAATACTTGTCCAACTATTCAGTTTTCGGCTGAATACTTAAATCTAGTATTCGGTACACCTTTATCTGACGATGAAGATCTTGACCTTGGTGTGATGAGGTTATGGACAGGAGTCAGTCATTTGAACTTCTCCAGCAGCACATGGACCGATGCACGAGGATACAAGGATTTGGGGGTGGAGCATGGTAGGTTGTCTGCATTGTATACATAGAACATGTAACCACCGTCTTCTGCTCTTTGCCCGATGGACCTTTGCCTCGGGGCGATCCAAGTCACCCGTTACCTTGTCCATCCAGGCTGGGTTCTATTTGCCGCCTTGTCCAAAGATCTGCAAACGATGGCAAAGTAGTTGAGCCTTTAAACACATTGGGTAAGCAAAGCCCCAACACTGTGTGCTCTTAGAAATAGTGTGACAAAATGCACCATCATTGATACTGTTCAAATTTCAAGTAGGCACACACCGAGACTCCAGAGTAGTTAAATGCAAAACAATGCTTGTATTAGAATATACAAATCATGAAAATGAATAGAAAACAGCGGTAAACAGAAGACGTGGCCAATGCATTTCAGATAGAATTCTATCCTCTTTCAGGGCGCCTCTACATCAAACATTAGACATGTAATATGAATCAAACATACAGACCCAAATCCAAAAATGTAAGGAGAAAAGAATAAACAGAAAATAAAGAACACAAATAGTGAATAACGATACATGAAATTAAGTCGGCGTAATTGACACATGTAAACCAATACCTCTCTCCCTATTAAAGATTCCCATACAATCAAGCCTAGGGTGCTTGCTCATAGACACACTGGTGAGGGGAAACGATCATAAGATGTCAGAAATCAGACATGTGGAACCAGTGCTTTAAGTGGGCCGGGGCCTGCCGGGGCCTCTCGTACCACACAACATTGGAGGGATGCATTATCCCGCCGTGGCCGCAGCTGCGACGGGAGATGCGCCTGTCATTTTAATGTCAGGCGAGCTCACAGAATTGCCAGCTAGGCACAGCGTTTCTGTGACTGGCTGGCACTTCCGTCAGTCACTGTAAATTCCTCTGGTGAACCCTTGCGCGAGGGGTCACCAAAGGAAGTTATAGTCCCTTTGTTTCCCCAGGTCGCTGAGACTTCTTTCACACTCGGCAAACCTGGGGATTCCTGTGTTTGTCGTTATAAAAGATGGGTTGAAAAAGTAAACAATTCAATCCATCTTTTATAAAGCTTTGCCGACGGACAAAGACGCCTCAGGCTTTGTCCGTCATCAACGCTATATAAAAGAGGGCTTGAATTGTCTCTGCATTGTCCACAAGGCTTACTGGGGCCTGGGTCCAAAATAGCTTCAGCTATCCCTCTGCAAATACCTCCCCTCTCGAGCTCTTCGCTCCTCTACCTCCATCTCCCTCCGGGTCAGTTGTTTTTCAAAGAAACGAGCTGGGGGTAGATCTCTGTCTTCGGCTGGGGCCTCCCTCTGGAACAGCCTCCCTGCCACTCTAAAACTTGAGGAGAACCATCTCCGGTTCCGGAAGCACCTCAAGACCTTCCTCTTTTCTTCTGCCTTCACTCCCCCTCTCCCCTGCTGATCTGTTCTCTCTTGGCACCGTGCACCTGGCCACCCTCTGTCCTCCGGGCCCAGGTAGGTGCTCACCCCGCCACCCTCCTGCACTGCCTCCGGGCCACCCCTTTCACTGGGGTCTGCATCTGTACCCATACAACCCCCCCTTTTTCTTCCTGCACTTATCTGACCTAGGCTGTCTACTGCCTTAAACCGAGCACTTGCAAATTGCTGGCTGCACTACCACTGGTTGTTGCCTTTATTTATTTATTGTTATTTATCTGTTTCTTCATGCTTCGCACTTTCCACTTCTCCGCCCTTCCATGCACTTTTTTGCCCTCCCTCTCTCCCATGCACTTGCGCGTTCTCAATGTCATTGAGCCTAGTAAGATCGCTGTTTTGTTCTACTCTGTTCCCCTCCCTTGCCTTGTCGCGCTCTGAAACACTTGTGTATGAGCGGGATAGAAATAAAATATCAATATCAGAGACACATGATGTTCTTCCTATTCCTTCTTATTTAGCGTCACTGCTCAAAGGGATACACTTGTGGAACCCCGTTTTTTTTTATTTTTTTTTATTTTTTTAAAAGAGGCCTGAACATGAAAGTCTCAGCCACTCCAAAAATAAAGAGCCACATGCTTCAAACCCTTTGCCCTTTGTTTATTTTGGGCAGATCGTACCAGTCTTACCCTCTGCAGACCACACCATTTCTTGCATGGTTGGGACTGCTCCACAGTAATGTTTCTAGTGCCAGCGTGTGCAGAATCTTGCTCGTGGTGCAGCACTGCCCCCTCGTGGCATTTTGGGAAAATACCTGGCATCCGTTTTTTTGAACGTTGTTTGACTCGATGTTACATTCTTTTGGGTGCATTGTATATGCGAATCGTTAATTTTATTATGTTTCCATGTACATTTGAATAGTTTACTAATTTGCGTTATTTTGTTTTATACATGTATGTATGTTGTTGGGGAGATTGACCTGGTCAGGCATAGAGTTTATAAGTTGGCGAGGTACACTGTGCTTCATGCATGCCAAATTGCATTCATTATAGTTGTTATCCGTTTATCGACTACGGATAAACTGGCTCTGTCAAGAATCGAAGGTGTGCAGTGGCGTAACACAAAATGTGGGGGCCCCCCTGCGAGCCATGCTGAGGGGGCCCCCCAACTCGGCAACAAATCACGGGTTGCGCCACACTCTGGGCCGGCCTAGACTGTCACGCTTGCACAATACGCATGAACGTGCTGCTGAAGGGGTATGCCGCACACTGCACTAGGAAAAAGATATAAATGTGTTTTAATGCAATATACAGCACACTTTCTGAGATAAATTGGCTATAAAGCCAGAGTGTTTGCAATTGTTTTGTAGGGTAACACAATCCAATACATGCAAGTCACCAACAGTGCACAGGAACATTAATGCTTCCAACTGGCTGCACAATGTAGACCAGTGTAAACACGTAATAACATTATAGTACAGAATGCCAGGCCACATTTAGACATACCTAGACTGTTTTCAGCAAAATGCCAGTCAAAGCAATAACACTCTTCAAGAAGAGAGCACACAATAAAGCATGTGTCTCCATGGCCTCGAACAACACGGCCAAACTCTTTAAAATCTGCAAGGAACTGGTCAATCCTGTTGTGGTCTATACCTCTTCTGTTCCCTCCCATGCCCTCTGTACAGCTCTGGCCTCTCATTTCTCTGCTAAATCTCAGGACATCCTGTCCTCTATGTCCTCTTCCTCTCTCGGCCCATTTTGGCCATCTCTTCTCTCCTCCTCCTTTTTCCTCTTTCTCTCTGACAACACCTGACGAGGTTTCTAGACAAGTCCGATCTATGAAAGTGTCGTCCAAACAGGTGCTCCGCTGCTCCTCCAGAACCATCTAAGCCCATATTGACACACTCGCTCCAGCCTTGGCCGATTTCTGTAATCACTCTTTCGCCACTGCAATGTTCCCCTCTCCCTTTGAGCACTCCCTTGTGCACCCACTCCTCAAGAAGCAGTCTGCTGATCCTACCTGCTGGAAAACTATCGCTCAATCTCCACCTTTCCTGAGCAAACTCTTGGAAAAGCTTGCCATCTCCCAACTTACTCTCCACACTGAATCTGTTGGTTGTCTCCATGACCATCAGTCTGGCTTCAGAGCTGCCAGAGGCATGGAAACTGCTCTCCTTAACACCTGTGCTGCTCTCTAACCTTGATTCCAGCATTCCTTCTATTCTCATCCTTCATCTTTCCTCTGCTTTCGACAGGGTCAACATTGCCATCCTGATCAATCGTCTCTGTGAGAACCTGGGCATCACAGATCAGACCCTAGAGTGACTGACCTACTTCCACTTGGTCTGCCACTCCGCTCCCAGGTCGATCGTGGTCCCATTCTCTCCGCCACCTCTCTCTACCTGTGGCATTCCCCAGGGCTCTATCCTCTCACGCTGGTTTTTTCAACCTCTACTTGGCCACTTTGGCCTCCCTGATCTCTACCTTATCCACTAACTTTCAGTGTTGTGCGGAGGACCCAGCTTTCCTTCAGGCTCACCTCATCCTCCTCTCCTCTCCTGCTCATTCCTGACTGTCTATCCACGATTCAGGATTGGTGCGCCTCCAACAATCTCTGCCTTAATGCCAGTAAGACAGAGATCCTTCTCATTGGGACCCTTGCCACTGTGTTTCCTCTCACTATAGCAGACCACCTTGGGCCCTCTTCCTTTGCCTTCCTGCGAGGCAAAAAACCTTGGTGTCATCTTCAACGCCACACTCTCTTTCTCTCCTAACATCTCGGACATCACCAAGAAGTCCCACTACCAGCTGCTCCTCCTCAAAGGGACTCTTCCCTTTCTCACTCTCCACCAGAAGCTCACTGTCTCTAAGCTGGACTACTGCAACAGCCACTTTCTCAGTCTGTCTTCCTCTAGTCTCCGTCATCTGCAAATAATCCAGAACAGGACTGCAAGACTTAGCCTTGGCCTCAAGCCCTGGGATTGTATTTCTCCAGCCCTGAAATCTCTCCACTGGCTGCAAGGATCAAGTTCAAGAACCTTTGCATTGCCCACAAGGCTTTCTGGGGCCAGTGCCAACACTAAATCCAATGCTCTCTTCCAAAATACCTTCTTTCGCTAACCCTTCACTCAGCTACCGCCAACTCTCTAAGGCTTAGATATTTCTCCAGGCAGAGAGTGGGGGTAGACCTCTCTCCTCTGCTGGTGCCTCCAACTGGAATGGCCTCCCTGCCCCTCTCAAACTTGAGGCGGACAACCTGAAGTTTCGGAAGCAGCTAAAAGCTTTCCTCTTCTCTGCTGCTTTCGCTCTCTCTCCCCCCCCCCTGCTGACCTACCTGACCTACCTGTCTGCTGTACTGACTGGCTGCTTGGCTACCCTCAGAGTCTCTCTGAGTCCAGGCTCTTTCTTGATTGGTCACCCTTGCACTGCCTCCGGGCCTACCATGCACTTAGGGGCTGTAACTGTAACCCTGCAGTCCATTGTTCTCCTTGCACAACCAATAGCTGCTCTGCCCTGGCTGCACTTACTGAGAGCATTGCTGCCCTGTTTTCCCCTCCCCTCTCACTTGCACTTCCCTGCTCCCTTTTCCCTTGCACTTCTCGTTCTCACAATGACACAAGGCCTAGTGAGATTGTTTGTCTTGTCCTCCCTCTATCATCCCTCCCTTGTGTACACTTGTGTACAGGCGCATTATAAATGACTTGAATCACATCATATCATTTTATCACAGATGCCCAGAAAAATATACAATGCTGCAGTAAGAAATGGCTAGACTGGCAGCACCCAAATGCCAATCTAGCCAGGTAATTAAAGTTAGCAGGACTACTTTATCAGACATGTCCAGTTAAAAGAAAGTCATACCAAACTGAAGAATGACTAGACTGGCTAAATCAAAATGCCTCTCTAGCCACTAATACCACATATCATGCCTGCTTAGCCTGGACATGGACAACCATCATGATTTATCACACAATCCTGCCCACCCACACATCCACTCTCCCTCCCACCCACCACCCCAACCTCCACAATCAGCTCCTTGGCCCAGAATTACCTCTGCGTCCCTCTTCCTTGTCCCAGAGCTTTCGTATGAGGCTCCTTGCCTCATAGGTAAGTACTGGGATGAGGAACAGTGGGACTAGGAGTGATGAAGATTACAGGTAGCTAAATCAGGCATTACCTCCATGTACCTCTACCTCTTCCCAGTACTTTTGTATGAGGCAGAGTGCCTCAAACACACGTAATGCCTCTTATATAAGTACTGGGACGAGGAAGAATAGGGCTAGGAGTAAGCAAGGCATTAAACACAAGTAGTAGCGCAACACCATTGAGTTGACTGGGCTTCAGCACTACCCCCCCTGACATTTTGGGCTATATTGACTCAACTTGGCTAACCTCTAGAGCAGTTGCCAGACCGAACAGGACACAGATTTTAAACGGCACCTGGTTTTTGCTGTTAACAAGAACCCAGCAATTACCAACGTAAAGCATTTCACTGTTAGTACCTGCATTCAAATTCCACATTGTTTAGGCGATTGAAATCGTGATGTGGGTTTAGTACTTGCATGCCAGGGGAGTGATTGGAAGGGTAGAAAGGGAACAGGAGACTTATAGGAGAGAGTTAACTGCTTGTAACATTGAATCTGCACTAGAATAGTCTCATTAAAATGCGTAAATAATTTGGATGCGCCCACACAAATAAGTTTCCCCCTCCCCACCGCATGTGAAGTTAGCGCCTCTCCCAACATTTGAAGGGTTAGCCCCCCCGAAATGAAGGTTTTCGTGTGCCCCTGTACACAAGCACACACACCATTCACCTTATACACACCCAGTCATCCACACATTTAAGTGTGCACCCTTTCACCATACACTCACACAGGTAGCCACCTATCCATTTATGTGTGCACCCTTTCACCATGCAGGCACACCCCCACAGCCACCCATACATTTAAGTGTGCACCCTTTCACCATACACACACAGGCAGCCGGCTATACATTTGAGTGTGCACCCTTTCACCATAGACTCATACACGCACACCTCATGGAGTTGAGGGGGGGCCCTAGTACTTAAAAAAGAAATTGGGGCTCATTACGGGTCCAGCGGTAACCGTGCCGGTGCTACCGGTGGGTTGCCGCCAGACCCATTAAAAATTACTATGGCCTGACTTCCCGGTGCCACCGTGCTATTTCAAGTCCGGCGGCTGGGAAATCAGGTGCCGGTAATTTCGTTAAACCCCAGACTCCACGGGAATGGGGACATAGAAGCACCTGCACCATTGTTAACGGTGCCGGTGCTTCCGTGACAGGTCTGCCTACCGTGGCTGCTGTGCCTGGCAGGGTCAGACCTGTCGGGCACGGCAGCCCCACCAGGCAGACCTGTAATATGCCGTTCCGGAAACAACAGTGCCTGTAAGCTTACCAGCACCGTTGTTTCCGGACCGGCATGGTCAGAATGAGCCCCATTGTTTCTTTTTTAAGTCACTATAACTTCATTAAGAAATTATTTCAGTTAAGGACCGAACCATAATCAAAATAATTTCTTTATGATGGCTGAGTGGCTTCAAAAACAAACAATTCCTTTTTGAATGCATAGGGTTCCCCACCCCATGACATGGAGGCCTCCCTCCAGCCTAGGGTCTTCCATGTCATGGGTGACGGGGGCCCTCAGACTTAAAAAAAAAAGTTTCTTTTTGTAGTCACTCTGCCTTCATAAAGAAATTATTTCTGTTACAGAAATGTTCTTTATGAATGCAGAGTGAATTTCAAAAGAAACTTTTTTTTTTTTTTAGAATTTTTTTTTTTTTTTTTTTTTTTTTACTGGGGCCCCCTCCCAGCCATGTGCTGGTGGGGCCCCCCACACCGCGGGGGCTGCGGGGGCCCCTGTTACGCCAGTGAAGGTGTGTCCTACTTACCGCACATGGCACCGAAGCGTATGCTTATCTACAGTGGTTGAAGTGGAAAAAATATAAAGTGGGATCTCACAAGGGCCAGGGTGGGAGCGAAGTTCCGAGGAGGGGGCCGAGTTCCGAAGAGGCGGAGCTGGCATTTGAACTCGGCTCGAAGGAAATGTTCAAAATAATAGTTTAAACATGGTGCCATTTCTTTCATGCTGCTTCTTTCCAAACTGGACACTACATCGATTCTACTTTAAATCACTTCCATGGCAGTGGTGCACCCAAAATACTGTTGCTAATGCTGTGATTTTTAGTACATTATGGGATCCATAGACACACTCGACGGTAGAAGACTACCACGGTAGCTCAGCAGGTTGAGCAACGGTTGCTGAGATGTTATATATTCAAAATTGGTTTCTAATCGTATGACTCTTTGCAATTCCTTATAATAAAAAAAAACAAGTGCTATAAAATGTAATTCCAGGGGATGGGTTAGGCTCATAGCTGGTTTATATTCAGGGCAGATGTGGGGGTATTTCTGCCCTTCTAATGACAATCAAAAGTTGGTACCCATGACCCCACAGTTTAATTTTCTAATAGCAACTGAAGCATTTATTTGTGATTAAGCAGTTCGATGGTCATATAACATCTTTGCAAATATAACCTGTGATAAAACATAAATGATGGGACACAGAAATTGCAGGGTATTTGTGTGGTAGTCTGACAAAAAAAAAGAAAACCATTTCAAAGAAAACTAGTGAATGCAAGTTTAAGCATCATTTTTGAGTTTGGTAATATCGTTTTTCCTTTTTCTATGAAAGTGTAAGATGCACATATGGAAAACAGTAGTGTGCCCAGCATGTAGAATGCCTGCTTTTAACAGTGATGATTTTTATTGAATTGCACTTGAAAGCAATGATTATAGAGCAACCTAGACAACAATATAACAAACAAATTATCTAAGTGAAGGGCACTCTCCTAGATTTTGCTGCTAGTAAAGCATCTATTGCTGCTGTGCAATCTATTTTTCTGACATCGTCACCACTCTACCCATCTGTTTCACTCCCAACTTCTCGCCCTCTTCATTATATGTTTCTCGCCACATTTCCCATCTCTTGCCTCATCACTGCTTTCAGCTTCGTGTGCACCTGATGGGTGGATATCCTCTTCCCTTCATCTAGACACAGCATTTCATGATCTCATTCTCCTGCCCTTGGATTCATTTGAATAGTATTCTTTGTCTTTCTCCCTCTTTCATTTTATTTCCCTCTCCCTTTCTTTTATTTCCTTATCCTTACTTTCCTTTTTTAGCTTACCTGATCCCTTTTCCTTTATGATGTTTGTTTTCTTTGTATAACCCTTTTGTCCATTCTCTTCTTTTCTATAGGCTTACCTACTTTACATTTTCGTTAATTCATCCTTTGTGCCTTCTTCCCAATCCTTCCCTTTTGCTTTCTTTCACTTGACCTATTTTATTCTCCTGTTTTGTTGCCAACCTCTTTTTTTTTTTTCTCACTCTTGTTGGTAGCTCACCTTTGTCTACTTATTCCTCCTCTTACATTTATCGCACCCGATATCTTTCTTATGTTCTCCCAACACCTCCACCCAATTCTCTGCAGGGCTGTCTTTCTCTGTGTTACCCCCGCCAAACCCCCATGGGCATTAGAGATGTTCAATTTGAATAGGTGCTAAATTATGGGAGCTGTCAAGCCCATCCAAGATAATGATATTGTAAAGTTTTAACTTCAGCAGATGGAGCTGATGCAGTATGAGGGTAGTTGGCCTTTGTCACCTTTGAATCGGCATTGGGTGTGATTCGTCCAGCTGCACCCCTTCCCAATCACCTACCACTAGAAATGTCCCTGGTTCAGTGCTTGAAATGTAAATACAGAAGCGCATCTACTCACTACCCCAAAACCTGCTTACTGTTGAGAAGTGCCGCAACTCTGCCATTAAAAGTATCTGCAAGGAACTGGTCAATCCTGTTGCAATCTCTACCTCTTACCTCTCCTGTTTCCTTCCAGTCCCTCTGTATGGCCCTCACCTCTCACTTCTCTGCTAAAAGTCGGGAAGTCCTGTCCTCTATCTCCTCTTCCACTCCCTCTTCCACTCTCGGCCCCCCTTTGGCTATCTCTCCCTCTCCTCCTCCTCCTCCTCCTTTCTCCTCTTTATGTCTGGCAACACCTGACAAGGTTTATAGACAAGTCCGATATATGAAAGTGCCGTCCAAACAAGTGCTTCCCTGCTTCTCCAGAACCATCAAGGACCATATTGACACCCTCGCTCAAGCCTTGTCCGATTTCTGTAATCACTTTTTCACCACTGGAACTTTACACTCTTCCCTTAAGCACTCCCTTGTGCACCCCCTCCTCAAGAAGCCATCTGCCGATCCTACCTGCTCGGCAAACTATCACCCAATCTCCATCACCCCTTTCCTGGGCAAACTCTTCGAAAAGCTGGCCATCTCCCAGCTTATTCACCACACTGAATCCGTTTAGGTGTCTCCATGACCATCGGTCTGGCTTAGGAGCTGCCAGAGTCACGGAAACTGCTCTCCTGAACACCCGTGAAGATCTGCTCGCTAACCTTGATTCCAGCATTCCTTGTGTTCTCATCCGCCTTGATCTTTCCTCTGATTTTGATGCGTTCAACCACGACATCCTGATCAATCGAGTCCATGAGAACCTGGGCATCATGGATCAAACCCTAGAGTGGTTGTCGTCCTTTCTCCTGGACCGACCCTCCCAGGTCCAACTTGGGTCCTTCCTCTCCACCACCTCTCTCTCCACATGTGGTGTTTCCCAGGGCTCTAACCTCTCACCCTGGTTCTTCAATGTCTACTTGGCCGCTTTGGCCCACCTTAGCTCTACCTTCTCCTCTAACTTTCAGTGTTGTGCTGATGACACTATGCTCTCTTTCAGGCTCCCCTTGGTCTCTCTCCTCCCTCGCTCATACCTGACTGTCCATTCATGATTCAGGATTGATGCGCCTCCAACAATCTCTGCTTTAACGACACTAAGACGGAGCTCCTTCTCATTGGAACACTTGCCCCTGCTTTCCCTCTCTCCCTCTGGCCGCCCGCCGTGGGCCCCCTTCCTTTGCCTTCCTGCCAGTTAAAAAGCCTTGGTGTGATCTTCGAGTCCACTTTCTCTTTCTCTCCTCACATCTCGGATGTCGCCAAGAAGTCCCACTACCAGCTGCACCTCTTCAAAGGGACTCTTCCCTTTCTCACTTTACCCCAGAAGCTCACTGTCTCCAGAACTCTGGTTCTCTCTAGGCTGTAATAATGCAACAGCCTCTTCCTCAATCTGCCTTTTTCTACTCTCTGCACTCTGCAACTAATCCAGTACAGGACTGCAAGATTTATCCTTGGCCTCAAGCCCAGGGACAGGATCTCCCCAGCCCTGAAATCTCTCCACTGGCTCCCGGTGGCTGCAAGGATCATGTTCAATATCCTTTGCATTGTCCACAAAGCTTTTTGGCGCCGGGGTCCGCACTACATCCAACACTCTATTCCAAAATACCTGCCTTCTCGAGCCCTTCGCTCAGCTACCTCCAACTCTCTAAGGGTTGGATGCTTCTACAGGCAGAGAGTGGGGGTAGATCTCTCTCCTATGCAGGGGTCTCCGTCTGGAATGGCCTCCCTGCCTCTCTCAAATTTGAGCCAGACCACCTGAGGCTCCGGAGGCAGCTCAAAACGTTCCTCTTCTCCTCTTTGTCTTCCCCCACAAATCCTGGTAACCTACCTGACCTACCCACCTGCTGAACCGACTGGTTGCTTGGCTATCCTCACTGGATACCTTTCTTGCTCAGGCACCCTTGCACTGCCTCTGTGCCTACCACACACTTAGGCGCTGTAACTGTAGCCCTACAGTTCCTTGTTCTCCTTGCACTATCCAGAGCCTCGCTACAGCTGGCTACACTTACTCAGACCATTGCTGCCCTGTTTCTTCTCCCCTCTCCATTGCATTCGCCCCCTCCCTTTCTCCTTGCACTTCTCATTCTTGCACTTGCACGATCTGAATGACACAAGGGCTAGAAAGATAATTTGTCTTGTCCTTCCTCTGTCTTCCCTTCCTTGTCGTGCCTAGAAACACTTGTGTACAGGCGCGTTATGAATGATTTAAATCATATCATATCATTGGCATCTTGATGAGACGTACCACTACTGTGCTTTTCAAATAAAATGTAGGTACTCGGGACCGCCAAGTACTGTGCCATATTAGACACCGTAGTCTAGACTTCACCCTTCCCATTTGGGGTACTTCCTGCCTTAGATTCAAATATTTTCACTCTAGCCCAGCACTGTGTATTCATTGTGATGTGTTGCAGTTGCACTTGCCTTTGGGCACCCACTGGCCTGTGCTGTCTCACAGGCCTGCAGTTATTGTATTGGCAGTTGACCATTCTTACCAAGTGATCTCTGCCAGGTACTTAACAGCTGCTTGGAACTGTAAGGAAAGCATGGTATCAAAGTAAGACGGACACAAGTGATCACAGTTGAAGGGTATTTATTCAACTGCAAAATGGGTGAGATAAACGCCTAATTTAAACCCAAATCTAAGATGGGAGCACGCTGCGACCATCATATAATAATAATAATAATAATACAGTCCTATTAGAGGCTAGTCAAATAAAAAGGGCCTGTACTAAAAATGAAACCTATTGCCAATCCTTATTACCATGCTACAAAATAGTGTGGAAACATGTTCATAAAAAGGAAGACGTGTTCAAAAATGATAAGTCAGGATGTTAGGCTGTTGGCCTCCCTTCCCCACATTTTTAGCATGGGACAAGGCGGATCACTCCAGCACAGCACACTCATGGGCTTTTCGGGCACAGGTCACAGTTCCTTTCACCAATATCAAGGTGGAGTAGCAAAGAGCTCGACTAGGAAGATACTTCAGAAGAGAAAGCTGGAGATATTTTGATTCCAGGCCCTAGAAGACCTTGTGGACAATGCAAGGGGTCTTGAACTTGATCCTTGCAGCCACTGGGAGCGAATGGAGAGATTTCAGTGCGGGAGAGCTACGATCCCTGGGCTTGAGGCCAAGGACAAGTCTTGCAGTCCTGTTCTGGAAGAGTTGTACAGGACGGAGAGTAGGGACGGGCAGATATAAAAATAGGCTGTTACAGTAGTCAAGCCTAGAGGGGACCAGAGCTCTAGAAACGGTGAGCTTCTGGGGGAAGGAGAGGAAAGGAAGAATACCTCTGAGGTGGTGCAGTTGGTAGTTTGACTTCTTAGAGACGTTAGAGATGTAAGGAGGGAAGGAGAGTGTGGAGTCGAAGATATCCCTGAGGTTCTTAGCCTTACAAGTGGGAGCAGGAGGAGGGCCAAGGGAGGCCGGCCAAAGAGTGAAGGGAAAGAGGGGAGCACGTGTGCTGTTAAGGTGGATCTCCGTCTTGCTGGCAATCAGGCAGAGATCATTGGCGGCGCACCACTCTTGGATTGCAGACAATCCAGGATGAGAGAAGGAGAAGAGGTGGCAGTAAGGAGAATGTGATGACAGGGGAACATTTTTGGCAACCCTGTCCAGAGATAATGGTAGTCACGGATTCTTCCCTTACAGGATGTGGAGCTCGCATGTGCTCTCATGATTAGAAAACTTTAGTCCCCAACAGAATCAAGGCTACACATAAACCTTTTAGAGCCGAGGGCGATCCCACTGGCGCTGATGGCCTTTTTGCTGACCATACAGGGGCATAATGTCCTTACAATGACGAACAACACAGTGGCCATGCATTACCTCAAAAAAAGACGTGGTGTAGGTTCACTACCACTCTGCAGGGATGCAATGCAGATCTGGTTTTAGGCACTACAAAAAAGGATGTCTCTGTTGGCTGTTCACCTAGCCAGAGAAGAGAATACGACAGCAAACGCTCTGAGCAAGCAGGGTACAAGTGGCTCAGGAAGTCCTTCTAGAGACTTTCGCAGTGTGGAAAACCCCTCAATCTGTTTGCATCTAGTATCAACAGAAAATCAGACCTGCTCTGCTCCACGGTATTTCCTCAGAGAGGTGCTCTGGGGTACGCATTCTCAGATGACTGGGATTTTCCACTCCTGTACGCGTTCCCACCAGTCCCCCTCATTCAACATGTAATCAGCAGGTTGAGGACGTTTGGGACATCCATGATCCTGATTGCTGTGGATTGGGCCAGGAGGATGTAGTACCTAGACCTTCTACCTAGACCTTCTAGACATGTCCATCTGCCCTCCATTCTGTCTTCCCCAGAGAATGCATCAAGTGGGAGGCTATCCTCTTCACCCATAAATCAGAACTCTGAACCTTCACGCCTGGTTTTTGAGAGGTTAAGATCTAAAGATTTGGGACCTCCCAGAAGACATCATGGAGGTGTTGCTTTCAGCCAGACGACCAGCAACAAAAGCACTATACTGCTGTCGTTGGAACAAGTTTTGCAGCTGGTGTAGAACTTAAGATATTGATCCTTTCACTTGCAATACACATGCAGTGGTTCCCTTTTGGCTGCCATCAAGGGATACCGGGCAGCATTATCCATTTTTAAATACACGCCAGAGCAAGGTTCTTACTTCACAATGCAAATTGTCATTCAATTCTTCAAAGGGTTGATACATACTTTCCCACTGGTCCTTTTTCAGATTCCGTCCTGGTATTTGAACCTGGTATTAACCATAATCGGAGCTCAATTTCAACCTCTCCATTCTTGTCCTCGAAGGCTATTATCAATGAAAACAATATTTTGGTAGCCATCACTTCTGCTCACATGAGTGCGTGAGCTACAAGCCCTGTCATGTAAACTGCCCTCGACAATATTTTCTGAGGAGAAGGTAATTTTGATAATTCCTTCTTCCTTCCCAAGGTTATGATATGATATATTTTATTTGTATCGCGCCCATACAAGTGTTTCAGAGCGTGACGAGGCAAGGGAGGGGAAACCAGGCAGGACAAAACAACGATCTTACTAGGCCCAGTGACCTTGAGAAAAGGTTGTGTCTAAATTTCATCTAACGCAGAAAATAACGTTACCAGCTTTTTACCCACCACCTCACCTTTCTAAGAATGAAGAGGTTGCACAGGCTTGACCCGTAAAGGTCTCTTAGTTTCTACATTTCTAGAATGGCTAAAGTTGGGCAAGATGACCAACTATTTATTGTCAATACCGGCCACAGTCTCAGCCAAGACGTGACCAAACAAACTTTATCGCGTTTGATCATCCTCTGCAATTCAGAGTGCTTTTCCACTGCAGGAAAAGATGTCCCTGAAAACCTAAGAACCCATTTCACCAGAGGAGTGGCAACCACCTTGGCTCTCCAAAGAGGTGTACAAGTGCAGGACATTTGCAATGGCGTAACTTGGTGCTCACTGCACACTTTTTTTCAAAGCATTACTGTTTGGACACCCTGTCAGGCCAGGACGCTCACTTTGGCAGAGCGGTTCTGCACAATATTATGTGTTAATCAGAATTCACTAAATATCCACTTCTACCACCTCTAAAACTGCTACGAGAGTATATCAAAGATGAGGAGGGCACAATCCATTAGAAGAACAAATTACTTACCCCTGGTAATGTTCATTCTACTGGATGTTTCTCCCACTGATTCCTCATCGTCCTCCCTGTCTACCCTTCTGTCTTTGGGGGAATTTATTTTAATATACTTCTCTCTTTCAACGCCCTTGCGGGTTATTTAACCCTGAAGTTTGCTGTACAGAAAGATGGGGGGAAAACGAAGAATTGAGGCAACAGGAGCAGTGCGTGCTATTTATACTGTAATCGACTGTCAACAGCGGGAATGGTAACCGTAGATGGACATCGACTCAATGCTGCAGATCGCCCGCTGCTGTCAGTAACATTTACGAGACAGCAAAGCAGGATATGGATATATCAAAGATGAGGAATGAGTGGGAAAAATATTCAGTGGAAAGAACATTACCATGGGTAATTTGTTCCTCTAAATACAGATTAAGTCTTCTGCAAAGGACACTTGTTAGATTATAGATAAGAAAGACATTGGAATGAAAGAATGAGGTGTGTGTCAACAGACTTTAGAAGTCACATTTGCCACCATAGTGGCAATCGCGTATGCCTCCATGCAAACCAAATTCATTCTCCTAGGAAACCCCACCAAGCATGCCCAAATCCGCAGTTGGCTGACTGATATGAAGCTGAATGGATTCATGCTTTGACTCTCACCCAGTGCAAAGTCACTCTGCTTTATTTGGTACCAGTTTGCGTATCTATGCAATGTTAAGCCTTTCATCCATGCCTTTAGTTTCAGGACAGTTGTCCAAGCCCTGGTCATCTCCCACCAGGACTTTGGCAACACTCTACTCGTAGGAGTCTCAGATGCCGCCATTGCCCCTCTGAAAGCCCATTGGCACACTACAGCACGCTTCATCACAGGACTAAGAAAATGTGACTGCATCACCCCCACCCACAAGAAGCTGCACTGTCTACCCTTCAAGCAGAGTGATGCCTTGACTGGAGCTGCTTTCATCACCTACAAAGCAGTCCCAGTCAACGCATCACTCTGTTTGGCTGAGAAACAAAGAACTACAAGAGATAAGTGGACTGCAAACCTGCCTTTTCCTGCAATGCACCCTGCCTCTGGGACAAGTTACCAATGCAGATAAGACTGGCACCCTCCATCCTACACTTCAGTAAGGACTGAAGCCCCTACTCTTCAACGAACATCTCACCAATCGCTGATCACTCCACTTAACCCTATTTCTCCTCTTTTGGAATTCCCGCCATTTTCCTGCTCCTCATAACCATCCCATCTCCTCTGCTACCCCTTCATCCTACTTTTTAACCCTGAGTACATCCCCTATGGGCAGCACTCTCTTGCTTTCCTTTAGCTTTGTGCCTTCACAACTGTAATTGTGTAGTTATTGCATGTTATGTGAACTTGTGTTAGCCTCACCATAGCTTGCATCTGTTGGTCTGTCCAAGGTCCCTGTCAATGTTCCACCCCCTTCACTTCCGCATCACATTTGTATACTCCCTTATAACACAGCCCGTAATGAGGATAGCTGAGTCTGTCAATGTGTCCTTTTATGTTTTGTTTCTAAAAAACTTCTCTCCGCAATAAAGGCAATACGATTGTCTGGGTTTGAACAGAACAATTTGGGTGTGGGCGGTCTGTCAACGTTATAAGGGACTGCAGTCCCATGGAGAGCCAACTTGTTTCTGGGTCTTAAAACATCATTGTTTAAGTGTAATCGAACAGAACTCTTGTTGGGGCCTATTGTGTGCCAGGTTGTGGAGAAAGTGTCTTCTATCTTTGTATCCTGTTTGACTTGTTCAAAAGGTGGTGTTCTTAAGCCACAGTTCACCTGGGGTGTCGTGTCGTGACCCAGTCATTCTCCATCAACTCTCCCTTTTGTGGCGCTTTGAGCCCTAGCTCAAGTGTTTCTACTCACATGCTAAAGTGTAGGGAGAGTGCAGTGCGAGTATTCCTGCTGTGTTGTGGCCCTAGGCTATGTGCCTCCTCTAGCCTGGAATATTCCCAGCACACCTCTCCCCTTGCATCATGGCAGTGTGTCTCCCTTAACTTTACATACTGCACCAATCTGTTGTGATGGGCTCAGGAATCACTACTGACATGCTTGTTTACTGTTTCTTACCTCGAAGTTCAGCTATTCCCCTTTTCTTTCTAGTCACTGACTGTCATTAATTTTCCTTCCAGGTGCCAGTAGAGTTCTGCCGCTACCTGGTGGGCACCATCATTGGCGAGGGCGAAGAGCAGCCCCGGGAGGATCTGACCCGCCAGTTCGAGAAGAATGGTTACAAGATCATCACCTTCCCAGAGGTCAGCCATGCAGTGACCACCACCTTCCCATACACCACACCGTTCTCCATCCAGCTGGCCACCACCCGCGTCCACTCTGCCCTCAATGAATACATCAAGGTCGGTACCCCATGCTCCTATTTACCTTTAAGTGCAGATCAAAAGAGCAATATATTGATCTTCCTTCAGTCTTGTTGGGGGACCAGGGGACCAGTGACCGTCAGAGGAAAGGTGGACTACAGAAGAACTCACTGTTCAAGGTTTCACGTGTTTCAATCGCAGCAATTTTCACCGTGGCTATTTTCACTGTGGTGTTTTCACCTCAGGCCCCATCTAACACACAACCGATAAATTCTTTTTTACATCGCCAAAAACGGCAGGGGTGAAAATAGCCACACCGATAATTGCAACGATTAAAACACGGTTACTGCTTTTGACGCATCGTGTTGCTTGGTCAAGGCTCCATTACTATTCCAGTAATGTGTTGTCAACATATGTGGCTGTTTTCCTGCTCCATCCCAGCTGTTCCTCTGTATTTAACTTTTTCTCAGAAGCTTTCCTCTTCCGCTTCTCATGATTGTCACCAAGCCTTCTTTTGTGGGCACACAAGGCAAGTGAGCGCCCCAAGACATTGCTCCAGGCCTGCTGTGAGGATGGTAGATGTTTCATCCCTTTTGATATCCTGCCTTATCTACAGCTGCTTCAGGTCATTGTGGTGCCTGCCCACAGACATGTCCTGAAGTTGTTGCCTCTTCAAGCCAAGTCAGCGGGAGGCATCCTTTCTTCCTCTCTCCTTTCTAGGCATTGTGGTATCCACCCTTAGTCAAAGTTACTGTTGCTTGTCTCCAGTAGGAATCGCTTGTCCTTGTACAGGTGGCGGCTGTCCTCTTCAACCAATGTGATGTTCACCTTCAGGATTTTGGTTGCGGCCCACTGCTACTTCTAATGTAGAGATATGGTCAGGACTTAAAAACTTCGGATGTGAGACCTGGTTGATTTGACAGCAAGCTTGATCTGATATGTTGGCATACTGTGTGTCTGAAACAGGCTGCATTTGTTGCCCCACCTGCATTTTAGTTGTGATTTGGAATTCAACCAGACTCTTCTATTTTAGGTGTGCATAACCTGCCATGGGGGATGTGTGGCATATGATCTCCATTGGCAAGCATAAGCACAGTCACTGGTCCTGGGCACGTCTAACCCATAGTCGGTAGAATGCAATACATTGAGTTGTGTAACTCATGGGGACACTCTAAATCACAGCTGTTTACAAGCACCCCTGAGATGGTTACAGATTTCGAAACAGCTCTACTCATTAGCATCACAAATGATGCAGCAGAGTCGTGCAGTTTGGCGACATCCTCGAGAGGCTGCAGCTTCATGACCGCCTTCACATGAAGGCTGTTCCAAAGTTGAAGTGTGCAGTTGAGCGACGGCCCCTAAAAAATGCTTTTTCAAAGCTGAGGGGTGCGGCTTCATGCACCCTACAAAAGATGGCACTCCTAAAGTTCAAGGACACAGCCTAATGATATAAAAAGTAGAGGAGGGCAGCTTGGTGTGAACATTCCTAAGAGACTATTCCCAATGATCTGGAGATGAGTTGTATAAAAGGCTGTAAGCTTACTCACACTCCTTGAAATGGGTTGAAAAAACAGGGTTCCAGAAAATCGTGACTAAGGGTTGTACTTTGAAGGATTCGCTTAAGATGACGTTTTCTGCATGGGGAGAATTGCCACGGAAATCCCACACCGATGACGTGGATTCTTCATGTAGAAATCTAAAATGTTGGTTCAGGAAGAAATGGTGTATTGATAATTTTTAATGCATTTTCCCTAAATGCGAACAGTTTTCAAATTCACATCATTGTATTTCCAAAGCGTTGCAGACCACAAGAGTGTTTCAGAGTATAATGATGCTTGACTTTCACAGCTTATAGTCCATAATCATTGCAATAAACAAAGTTAGATAACGCAGGATTCGTTTCAAGATCTGAGGTCCACGTGGATTAGTATACCTCCGTCCCCAAGTACCAGTCAGAGAAGTAACAACCACTTGCTGACCGGTTATTGGGGCCACAGGTGGCTGGAACAGAGAACACCGGGTCCCGGGTGGCTGCAAAGAAAGGCACAGGGTTAGGTATGCAAGATACAAGAAGTAATATAGTATGAGTCTGGAAGGACAAGGGCACCTACCCGTGGGATGTCCGATGACTACTCTTCACCTAACTGTTCCCCCTGAGAGTGTGATGCTTGAAATCGAGGAGATGGTAAATACCTCTATAGAGCACGGTTCACCGTGTAGTCCAACAAGAAGCTGGGACAAGGATGGCCAAAGGTTCTAGATTCCTGATGTACCAAAAAATGCCAAAGCTTGAAAATGAGAGCAGTCCATGTAAGCAAAATCCAAAGTAGAAGTAATCCAGGTAGGCAGTCCAGGGTCAAAAATCCAGAGATCAAAAATGTATTAGGTACAAGAATACCGGAGTTGCTAAGCGCCGTCGGAACAGCTGAGAAGCGTTGAACAACTAAAACTCTCCTTTTATCCCGTGTTTCCTGGTCACGTGATTGCTTTCCCGCACACGTGATTTCGGGGTTAGCATCACATGACCGCTTTCCTGACTGCTTTCCTGCACACGTGATTGCCGGGTTAGTGTCACGTGACCGACGCGTAATCGTTTTCTATGTAGCGGAGTGAAACGCGAGTGGTCACGTGAGCGGCCAGGCAGTAGTGCGGGGATCCGGCTGGACAACAGTGGCCAACAGCGCCAGCTGGAACGGGGCCAACAGCACCAGGGACGCCGTCCCGCTGGGGAACCGGGGAGATGCCGGACAGGTATGGATATGGAGGCGGACGGCAAGTGCAACCCCGGCCGGCGTCGGACCGGACCTTCAGTGTGTGTCCACACAGCCGGTGAGGTCCGCGTGTGTGTGACAATTCGTTCCATAAAGTACTTCATCAGGACTATACCATAATATGACCTCTGCTCTAAAGTGGCTGAGATAAGCCCAGGTCTTGCCAGCGAAGTGTGGAGCAACATTATACTTTTCAGAACACTCTGATGTACCGTGAAGCTTTGAAAACACAATGAATTGAAACTTTGAATGCTACCATGAAGAAAACCAAACTAATTACCAAGACATTTTATTCTGGACTATACTTACAATATTGCTCTACCTAGAATTGAGCAATTTTTTCATGGGTTTTGCCTTTTAATTATTCTCGAGGTGGGATGTCGACCACAAATGTTGGCCAGCATCCATTTCCTTACTCGACTGCCTGTTTGTCAAATGATTGAGCCAGTATAGAGTCTATGTAGTACTAAACCAAGCAGGCTTAGTCCTTTGGTAGGTTTTACATGTAGATGGCAGACATCCAAGTATTTTAGAAGATATCATGAGGACCAGGGGAAAGTACTGAAACAGCAATGTCCTGATGTCACTGCCGCTCTCCCACCCATGCTGTGGACTAACTGCTCTTACGTCGTAGGTTTCAAACCCAGGGGCTGCGGTGAAGCGTTGCTCCAAATTTTATACATTTCTCAAAGGCTTTATTATTATTATTTTGTTTTTACAACACAACAGTTTGTATGGCAGGTATAACACTGTGAAATAAAGGTGCTGAAGGCAGGAGTAAACTAAGACGCCTGTTTTAGCACCTTTTCACTGCTATGGGGCGTTGGAGGTGGTGTGTGTTGTTGTCCTCGGTTCTCTGTGTGCAAGCTGGCGTGTGGAGTGCCCAGGCACATGCATGGAATCCTGGTCTACAATGTTGAGTGAGAGCTGATGAGTGACTGGCTGATGGTGAGGATAGACCAGTGGCTGTTGCCTATTACACTTACCTATTGTACTCAAGTGACCTCTGGAGCCATACAATAAACCTACCTTTACACTCGCCTGAGGATCCAGCGTGGTGTGTTATCCTAAAGGATCCGGTCATTTCAGAGTGAGGGCACTGAACAGGACTTCCATTTCTGCCTCCCCTTCCCACTTCACCTCCAAAAATCATTTGGTTTTATGCCAGCACGTAATTTTCAAGCTGGCTTGTAATTAATGGAATCCTTCAGAAACTGCCTGTTCTTAGCACTGGATAAAAGCAGGCGGATTCCATAGGAATCACTTGAAAAAAAAGGTGTAGGGGCTTTTGCTGGTTTTTACACCTTTTACTTTTCAATTCGTAATGCAGATGATTAAAATTGAATAGATGGGACCGTTTTGCACGTTCACATAAGTGCAAATGTGGGCGTTACCCTCCTTGCTCTTTATGTAAAATGAGACCCCGTTTGTTTACTGAAGGAGAGACCTTAAAATCTTTAATACTTGTTGAAGGCCTGTCTAATGAAGTGGTTTACAGACTAGCAAACACAAATCGGGAATTACTGTCCTTGCTCATTCCTGCTCCCTCTCGCCACATAGTGACCACATCAAAACCGATCTGTTTTTTACACACCGCACACCCGTCTGTGGAGCGCTAATTTGAAGTCTGCGAACACGCGTGTGATGTCCTCACTTCCTTCTCGTTTGGAAGGAAGTCCCATGTTTATGTTTATACACGGGCTGCGACCCGTGTATGCATAGGGGCGGGGTTAGCCGCCCATGTGGGCAGTTAGAAGAAGGATCCCGAGCAATAAAGATGTGTTGCACCCCAGCTCCGTGTGTGTCTCTTCCTGTGATGCGGCTGGACGAGAGTTCCATGTAGGAGGGTGAGGAGGTCCACAGAGGGGATACCACACTGGCGACGAGGGAAACGAAGTTCCCGCCGTGCCCGCGATCACTGGTCCACAGCTCGTGGTGTGCCGACTGTCACCACTGGGAGCCTGGATTTGATCAAACGCGGGCCGATAGCGGTGGGTGGAGCGCGAAGGCTCCCCACTCTACGAACTTGGGCGCAAGCGTGTTTCGCGCGGGTGGAGCAGCTGCCGGCTCCCCGCGTAAACACCATTCCGGGCGGTGGAGAAAAATCCTCCCGCCGACGGCTACGCCTGCGGAGGCCCGGCCCAGCACAAAGGAAATAAAAATAAGCAACAAACAGCGGGTGGAGCAGAGACTCCCCGCGCGGGTGGAGCAGCTGTTAGCTCCCCGCCACCAGCATCCCCGGGTGGGGGAGGAGTTTGGCTCCCGCCAACGGCAACGCTCACACGAGCGGTGGAAGAGCGAATCTCCCGCTCCAACGATCGGGAAGACATAGGGGTAAGAGTGAGCCCCCTCCTGTCCCCAAAGAAAAAAATAAAAATAAATCAATCACACCATGCACGAGGGCCAAATGTGCAGCCCCCCCAAATAAAAACAAGGTGCCACCGCCCCAAGAAGAGGGACCACAACACCCCCTACTGGCAACAAGGTGTCACCGTGCCAAAAACAGGCACCACAGCAACCCTGCTGGCAACAAGGTGCCACTGCGCCAAGAAGAGGCACCACAGCATCCCTGCTGGCAACAAGGCGCCACAGCGCCAAGACTTACATCATTAAAACAAAACCGGCACTACTGTGCCCCTGCTGCAAAGTGAACCACACTTAGCTCAGCCAAACAACACACAGAGACACTTCCATGAGCAACTCAGAGGAAGACTCACTGACCATCCCAGTGACACCAAACAGCACAAGCCAAAAAAAAATGACAGACAGCCTCCTGACACAGCTACCAGCAAAATTTGACCTCACTGACACTGGCACCCTTGGTTCAAGATGGAAGAGGTGGCTGAGGGACTTTGAAGTATGTCTGAAGGCGGCAGGCGCACTAGATGAGGAACAAAAACTCAATCTTCTAAATCATGCCGTAGGACCAAATGTCAGAGACATTCTTGAAGAAATCCCCGAGGACAACATAGATACGTACGTCAAGCTAAAAACAACACTCACGGAATACTTCACACCGCACACTAATGTGGACTATGAACGACACGTGTTCCATACCACAAAACAACAAAAGGGTGAAACCATAGACGCATTCGTCATGAGACTAAGAGCAAAAATGAAACACTGTGACTTCAACAATTATTCAAATGAAGAAGCCCTCAGGTCACAAATAATAGTGGGGTGTGAAAGTGCTGACTTCCGCAAAAGACTCTTACAACAACCACGCAACCTCGAGGAAATCCTACGGCTGGCACGTTCGGAGGCGGCCCTAGCCGCACAAGTGGAAGGTTTGGATGACATAAAAATAACCCATGGAAAACACGAAAGTCTCAACAAATTGGAAGGGACTGCAATGAACAGTGATCCTTTCTGCTACCGGTGCGGACACGAATACCCCCACGAAGGGACGTGCCCCGCAATGGGACAGAACTGTTCCGCGTGCGGTGGAGAAGACCACTACAAAGCCGTGTGTCTAATTTTCCGCAGCAAGATGAGAGGGGCTGGAAGGAGTTACAAGCCCATGCCAGAACAGGAACAACATCAAATAACACCCCACCGCCATCATCGAGGATCACACCAAATCCCTGAACAAGGGCGCCACAAACACCACGACGAACAGACGGAAAGAAGACATGATAAGAGAGAATGGAGGGAGAACAGGACACCCCTCCCCAGGACAAGAAGAAGACCACGGAGATACGTACGGTGTCTCATTGAACAGTCACAGTCTGACAGCGTGTCCAGTGCATCGTCAGACGAGAGAACACCAAAATTGGAAAGAAGCCAGGAGACACCAAGAAAGAAAGGATACCTATACGCTCTAGGGAACAGCACAGCAAAAGAACAGAGCCCCATCCTCAGAATACAAGTAAATCAGACGGCCGCTGAGTTTTTGATTGACACAGGGGCAACTGTAAATGTGATCAGTGAGAAAGTCTACGAGAGCATACCCCATGCCCCCCGCCTGCAACCAGCTCGAACACTCATTTTTCCATATGGATCAAAGACCCCGCTTGCATGCAAAGGTTTCTTCATGGCCTCGTGCCGATACAAAGAACATGAAAAAAGGATACCCATGCACGTCCTGGAGGCAGCGACGGAGAGCGGGTGCATACTGAGTTATAAGGCAGCCATAGAAATGGGACTAATACACGTATTGTACCGTCTCATGGTACACAAATACCTTGACCCCACAGCAAGCATAGAACAGGTTTTTCCATCGCTATTCAAAGGCCTTGGGAAGTTGAAGGACAGGCAAATAGAACTCCACATCGACACCAAGGTCCCACCCATAGCTCAACACTATAGAGGAATACCCATAAACATTCAAAGACAAGTAGAAAATGAACTAACCAAGCTGCTGGATGCAGACATCATTGAGCCGGCGGAAGGACCCACCCCATGGGTCTCCCCAATCGTACCAGTACCCAAGAAGGACTCCCAAGACATCCGTATATGTGTGGACATGAGAAGGCCCAACGAGGCCATACTAAGGGAACGCCATCAAGCCCCTAGGATAACGGACATGGTACATCTGCTAAACGGTGCCACCGTATTCTCCAAGCTGGACCTCAACAAAGGGTACCACCAGCTGGAACTGTGCAAAAGCTCACGATACATAACCACTTTCGCCACCCATCTAGGACTCTTCCGCTACAAGCGGTTAAGTTTCGGCGTGTCGTCTGCAGCTGAAATTTTCCAAGCAGAAATTCACAATGTCATCAAGCATGTACCCAACTGCTTGAACTACAGCGACGACATCCTGGTGTTCGGTCAAACTCAAGAGCAACACGACGACACACTAATGAGAGTGTGCATGGCTCTGGAAGAGGCACAGCTCACACTAAACAAAGACAAATGTGAGTTTCGCAAGAAAACACTCCGTTTTTTCGGTCACATATTCTCTGAAAAAGGAATGACACCCGACCCGGAGAAAGTCAGCGCACTCCGAGAAGCCCCGCCACCCGCCACCACATCAGACCTTAGGTCTTTTCTGGGCCTTGCGAGCTACTGCACACGATATATAAGAGACTTTGCATCCATCAGCAAACCTCTCCGAGCACTCATCAAACTCAACACAGAATTCACATGGTCCCCACAGTGTCAAGAAGCTTTTCAAGCAATTAAAGATCGCATATCCGACGCCCGGAACATGGCATATTTCGACCCCAAAAGAACGACAGAACTCATCGTCGACGCCAGCCCCGTAGGCCTAGGTGCCATCCTGACACAACTTGACGACAGAGAAGAAAGCAAAAAACACATAATATCCTACGCCAGTCGAAGTCTCTCCAAGACCGAACAAGCCTACTCTCAGGCGGAGAAGGAAGGTCTGGCCGTAGTGTGGGCTTGTGAACACTTCCACTTGTTCCTATACGGAAAACCTTTCGTAGTGGTGACAGACCACCAAGCCCTCATTTTCATTTACGGCAACCCTCAAGCGAAAATGCCTCCACGCATAGCTCGATGGGCCCTCCGGCTACAGGACTATCAATTCTCCATCACTCATAGACCTGGGAAAGAACAGAACCCTGCTGACTTCCTCTCGAGACACCCGAAGGACGCGTGTGGACCTGAACCATCCATAGCTGACCAGTACATACGATATGTTATCAACAGCAACACACCTCAAGGACTGGACATGGACCACATCATTAGTGAGTCCAATACGGACCAAGGGATACAAACCATCCTCAGATGCGTAGAGACAGGGCGATGGAAGCATGCTAAGCAAATTCGAGAAATTATGAACGAAGAGGTCAAGAGGGATATCACATGCTTCCTAGCTGTGAAAGAAGAACTCGCAAAATCAGATGAAGGGATGCTGCTGAAGGGGACAAAGCTGGTGATACCACGCAGTCTGCGCCAGAAGGTACTCGAACTCGCTCATGAAGGACACCGGGGAATCGTATCCACCAAAAGGATGCTGAGGCAGAAACTATGGTTCCCCCATCTAGACACGGCAGTAGAGGAACTATTACAAGACTGCCCCACCTGTGCACTGGTAAAACCACACACCTCCCCAGAACCCCTAAACATGACCACCCTCCCCAAAGGAACATGGGAAGAAATAGCTGTTGATCATTTCGGGCCCATGGAAGGAGGAGAATACATTCTGGTGGCTGTTGATGAATACTCAAGGTACCCTGACCTACAGATAGTTTCTTCCACATCAGCCCATCATACCATACCAGTGTTAGACCGGATGTTCGCAAAGTATGGAGTGCCCAAGGTAGTAAAGTCCGACAATGGACCCCCATTCACTGGCCAGGACTTTCAGAGATTTGCTGAGTACATGGGTTTCAAGCACCGAAAAGTGACACCCCTATGGCCACAGGCCAACGGAACAGTCGAGCGTTTTATGAGCAACATCAAGCGTACCACACAAATTGCCCGAATCACGGGAGAACCGGTCGAGAAGTTATTGTATCAACTGATGAGAGACTACAGAAATACTCCGCATAGCACTACGGGAAAAACACCATCAGAGGTGATGTTCGGGCGAGCAATACGAACACAGATACCCCATGTGACCAGTGAGGGAGAGAAATACACGGGGGATGATGAAATGAGGGAAAAGGACACCGCTATGAAGGAGGTCATGAAAAGGGCAGCTGACACCAAACGGCGAGCAAAAACAAATAACATGGAGCCGGGAGATTTAGTGATAGTACGTCAGCCCCAGCCGCGGAAAAATGTAGCCCCGTTTAGCGAGGAGCCTCTCATCATCATCCACAAGAAAGGGTCACTCATCACAGCAGAAGGAGACCAGAGGACAATAACAAGGAACTCATCCCATTTCAGGCGGGTATCGAGAGCCCCAGCCAGAGCAGAAGCTAACTTGAGTGACGAGATCACTCCATGGGATGCTCCCTATGACGGAGACAGAGAAGATTCCGAAGGAGAAGAGACTCCCGAGAGAGGAACAGACATTCCGACAGGAACGGAAGGTCGACCAGCTAGGAAGAGGAAAAAGCCCCACCGCCTCATTGAGGAAATTAACTAGTTGGACTAAATGTTTAGTAATGGGAGGATGTGATGTCCTCACTTCCTTCTCGTTTGGAAGGAAGTCCCATGTTTATGTTTATACACGGGCTGCGACCCGTGTATGCATAGGGGCGGGGTTAGCCGCCCATGTGGGCAGTTAGAAGAAGGATCCCGAGCAATAAAGATGTGTTGCACCCCAGATCCGTGTGTCTCTTCCTGTGATGCGGCTGGACGAGAGTTCCATGTAGGAGGGTGAGGAGGTCCACAGAGGGGATACCACAACGCGTTTGCGCTGTTGTCCTGCCTGAACCCATCGCAAAATGCAAACTGAAATTTGCGAAGCATATTATACAGAGTACAGCAAGGCTCAAGTCGAGGGTACATGCGGGTAGACGGAGTCCCCCTACTTTTTCAGAGGGCCCCCTCTTCCATTTCTGTGACTGCTGTGATGAAGAGGCTGGAGCGTGTGAGAGCTGCGAGCGTTGGCAAGCGGGTGACCAGGGGTATGTGCGAGTAGCTGTCAGACTGCTCAGAACACAGGCTCATACCAGAAGATTAACCAGTATTCTGATTGGTTGTGGTACCCGACAGGGTGCAAATCCAAACTATAAAGGCTGCAATGATTTTCAAAGTATTCACTATTAGTACCTTCAGTCCCATAAATACTGTGGCAGCCTGGGACTAGCAAGGTGCCTCCCTAGGAGCAGGGCCTCATGAGAGGCCTAAGCAGAGTAAAGCAGATTCTTTCACTTCCTCACCAAAGCCTGTGGACTTTCAAGAGACACTGCTCATGGAATACAGCGGCTTGAAGCAGTCTATGGAAACAAGAACACATGTAGTAAAACCCCCATTATCTTTTGCAGTGTGAGAAACCTGAAGGTGTCTCCCTGTCTAGTCCCTGGGGAATCTGTCATCCAGGTGGGAAGGACACAGACATCGCTTTTGGATCCAGTTCCTGGTTGTGGACCAGTGTGGGAGGATCACCTTGATGGGGGGGGGGGTCCTTGGGGAGTAGGAGTGGGACACTGATGCATGAGATGCGGTATCCCCCTTCTTTGAACACCTTCTCCCCTTCCTACCACATAAAATATTCCAAAACACTGCCCCCCCCCTTTCTGACACGGAACACGAAATACAATGGACTAACACCAGAGCCGATTACCTGACATGTCCCAATACAAGGGTCAAGCTACGTCACACACACCCGGTGGCCCTTTCCCTTCCCCACAGCGATAAAAGGTGGAGCACGACAGCACCCTACAAGTAAGGCAGACCGCACGTCATGAGAGCTAACTCAGCATGGCATTTCAAGAGAAGGAGAAAGACAGCACAAGTCGAGAGGATACCAAGGGGAGAAGTGACCTTGCCCTTATTGACAGAGACCAGTGAAGCCTCAAGAGAAGGAATTGTAAGACTGCAAACAATAGCCAGTGTGTTTTGCAGCAGATGTCAACAGTACCCGGGCGCCTCCTCTGCTGAAAACCAGGCAGAGGAGAGACGCATGTCCCAATGGTAGTGGCCTTCACTCTACAGACAAGAAAGCAAAACAGTACATCACAGCCGTGAGTCGAGGGGAGAGCCGATGAAGTAACCGAGCTGTGTTGAGTGAAAGTAGCAAGTTGCTAATTGAACTTTGAATGAACAAAGAACTATTGATATAAAGAAAGGGGAAAGCCAGCTTAACAGAATCAAACACATGAGTGTTCACTTGAGAAACTCTAGATGATTACCCTGCTGTTGAACAACAGTAACCAGAAGGCCTTGGGAAAAGGCAGAAGGGGGTCAAAGTGGTCATACGGGGGTCTTGTCAAATCCCCATACAGTCAAAAGTCTTTGACCGGCAGATGATTGGGAAACTAAGGGAAACTAATCCTGCATGGTATGAAAAGTACACGAAGAGTGCGTTGTAACGGTTGGCAAGAGTGAACCCAGCGGAGGGATGCTAACAAGAGGGGAGGAAATCTGAAGTCCCATGAACCTTGTGTTTACAGGAGTGAACACAGTGGAGGGAAGTCCATTGTGAATTGTTTGTAAAGAAATGAAGACACGTATGTTTAAGTCTAAAGTTCTATGAACATTGCGTTTATATGAGGGAACCCAGCGGAGGCATGTCCACAGTGAACTAAAAGGTGTAAAGCCTAAAAACTGTTTGAAGAGCCATTCAGTTGTTTCTTTCAGTACAAAAGCATTGTAAGACCAGGGGAAGGGGAGTGTGCCCCTTGGCATTAGAATCTGAGCCCGGCAGAGGGAGAACCCAAAATGGAAAGCCATTGTGAACCCGTAGGAGGGAGGCTGGAAGTTGAAAAATGATCCGAAACCGAAAGAGGAAGATCCAGGGGCAGAAAATCACCACCCAAAGTTCGTTGAGAAAGGAACTGTTAAATTGAATTATCGAGTACGACTGGTAGAGGTCTGCGCCTGGAAGAGGGTGGGGGGCATTGGCATTGGACACCTACTCCAATGCTTCCGCCAGACAGACCCTTACCGACATCCTCTTTGTCGTTCCTTTGCCAGATCTATGGACTCCTCATATGGTCTCTGTGCTCTGCCCTATCTCCTCCTCCCCCATTAATGGTGGCACTCGCTGGGAAGTTCTCATGGCTTCCTTCGACTCCTCTAAAGTCATCATTAATGTCTACCTTAATGGCACTGTCATGGTCCAAGGCCCTCAGGCCAATTTCCTCCTCTTTGATAGGCGCTTCCCTCGCCTCATCAATTTCCTCTCATCATCTGCTGTCCCCTCTTCCCCCTTGGCTACCTTGCTCTCTCTCTCCTCCTCTGCCCCTCCTAGGGCTCTTTCTCCTCCGCAGGGCGTACCTCTGATTTTTACTCCTCCCCGGAAGGTCTTTAAGGCTGGCAACCTTCTTCATATTGCCACTCTCAACTCTCGCTCTGCCGTCAAACACTCCTCCGACATCTGCCACCTCCTTGAAGAACTAGACCTTGATGTCCTTGGTCTTACTGAGACCTGGTTCACGGCCAGCTCTGTCACAAGCTTTGACACTCTCCTCCCTGATGGCTACAAGATCCTCTCAGCACCCAGATCCTCCCGGTCCGGTGGGGGGAGCCCTGATCTTTCCTGTGTGGATTCCTGCCTCTATCATTCCCGATCAGACCTACTCCTCTTTTGAATGCCTTGTCTGTAGGCTTTCTCTCTCACCTACCCATTCTCTTACTGTGGTTACCATCTACCGGCCTCCTGGTCAAATCACCTCATTTCTCTCTGAGTGGGCAGACCTCTCCTCCTCCCTCCTGGCCTCTACCACTCAACTCCTCCTCCTCGGTGACCTAAATATACATTTAGACTCTCCTTGCTCCTCCTGTGTACTCTTCTGTGACCTCTGCAACTCCCTCTCCCTGTCAATCCTCCCCTCTGGCCCGACTCAATCTGCAGGGCACACACAGTCGATGTCTTGATCTCCTCTGACCTCCCCCTCTCCATCCCTCTGACAACTCCTCTCTCCTGGAGCGATCACTCCCTCCTCTCATCTTATCTCTCCCTCTCTTCCCCCCAAGCCAAGCTTACCCTAACGCTGCCACCTACCTTCTCGGACATCCGGCCCATGAAGCGTGCGTCAGTTGAGGCTTTTGCCGCCACTTTCTCTCCCCCCCTCCACCTTTTGCTGTCTCACATCCTGACGCAGCCCTGTCTCTGCTCTACTCTTCAATTTCTGATACGCTTGATGCTCTTGCCCCTGTCATGAGGATCCGTTTCAAGTCCAAAGCCAAGTGCAATTCATGGTATGACTCTGACCTAGCTACACAAAAACGTAAGTGTAGGGCAGCTGAGAGGAAATGGAGGACTTCCTGTTCATCCTCTGACAAACTGGCCTGTCGCCTGCTACAAAGGCAATACCGACTCTCTGTCCTCACCAAGAAGAGTCCACATTCAAGCGCGTGTCTCTGCGGCATCTAACAACTCGGGCGAACTCTTTAAAATCTGAAAGGAGCTGGCCAACCCTGCTGCAGTTTCCACCCCTCCTGTTGCCTCCCAGGCTCTTTGCAATGCCCTTGCCTCTCACTTCATTTAAAAAAGCCAGGACATCCTGTCCACCCTCTCCACCCACACCCCTCCTCTCCCCTCTCCATCTGTGATTGCTGACCCTCCTTTAGCCACCCTCCCACCATCCTTCTCGTCCTTTCCTTTTTTCACCCCTGACGAGGTCGCTAGACAAGTCCGATCTATGAAAGCCTCGTCAAAACAGATTCATCCTTGTTCCTATAAAACCATCAAGGACCACATTGACACCCTCGCTCCGACCCTTGCTGATTTTTGCAACCACTCCTTTGCCTCAGGATCCTTCCCCTCCCCTCTGAAGCACTCCTTTGTGCATCCTCTTCTCAAGAAACCCACAGCTGATTCTTCTTGTCCAGCTAACTATCGTCCAATTTCCATTATTCCCTTTCTTGGCAAACTCCTGGAAAAGCTGGCCATCTCTCAGCTTAACCTTCATTCCAATTCTATTGGCTGTCTCCATGACCACCAGTCTGGCTTCAGAGCTGCCAGAAGCACAGAAACTGCTCTCCTGAACATCCGTGAAGATCTGCTCTCCAACCTTGACTCTAACATTCCCTCTGTCCTCATCCTCCTCGATCTCTCTTCTGCCTTCGACACGGTCAACCATACCGTCCTGCTCAACCGTCTCCGTGAAAACCTGGGTATCTCTGATCAGGCTCTGGCCTGGCTGACCTCTTTCCTCTCAGATCGACCCTCCCAGGTCCAACTTGGGTCCTTCCATTCATCTATCTTCCTTTCTACCTGTGGTGTTCCCCAGGGGTCTAACCTCTCGCCCTGGCTTTTCAACCAATACCTGGCAACTCTCGCCCACTGCATTGCCACTTTCTGCTCAAATTTCCAGTGCTACAGTGACGACACTCAACTCATTTTCAGGCTGCCCTCTGCCACCTCCTCTCCCTCTCTCATCTCCGATTACCTAACGGCCATTCAAGAATTGTGTTTCGCCAATGATCTTTGTCTGAATGCCAGCAAGACGGAGATCATCCTCATCGGCACACCACCATCCTTTCCCCTCTCTCTGGCCGGCCTCCCTTGGCCCTCCTCCTACCCCCACCTGCGGGGCTAAGAACCTCGGGGTCATCTTTGACTCCACCCTTTCCTTCTCTGCCCACATCTCTGAGGTCTCTAAAAAGTCAAATTTCCTACTGCACCTCCTCAGAGGTACTCTGCCTTTCCTCTACTTCCCCCAGAAGCTCATGGTATCCCAAGCTCTGGTTCTCTCTATCTTGGACTGTAGTAACAGCCTCTTTCTAAATCTACCTCCCTCTACTCTCCGCCCTCTGCAACTAATCCGGAACAGGACTGCGAGACTTGTCCTTGGCCTCAAGCCCTGGGATCGTATCTCTCCAGCTCTGAAATCTCTCCACTGGCTCCCAGTGGATACAAGGATTAAATTCAAAACCCTCTGCATTGTCCACAAGGCTTTCTGGGGCCTGGGTCCAAAATACCTTCAGCTATCCCTCCGCAAATACCTCCCCTCTCGAGTACTTCGCTCCTCTACCTCCAACTCCCTCAGGGTCAGTCGTTTTTCAAAGAAACGAGCTGGAGGTTGATCTCTGTCTTCGGCATGGGCCTCCCTCTGGAACAGCCTCCCTGCCACTCTAAAACTTGAGGAGAACCATCTCCGGTTCCGGAAGCAGCTCAAGACCTTCCTCTTTTCTTCTGCCTTCGCTCCCCCTCTCCCCTGCTGATCTGTTGCCTTTTGGCACTGTGCACCTGGCCACCCTCTGTCCTTCGGGTTCAGGTACCTGCTCATCCTGCCACCGGGCCACCCCTTGCACTGGGGTCTGTATCTGTACCCATACAGCCCCCCTTTTTCTTCCTGCACTTATCAGACCTACCCTGTCTGCTGCCTTAAACCTAGCACTTGCAACTTGCTGGCTGCATTACCACTGTTTGTTGTCTTTATTATTTATGTATTGTTATTTATCTGCTTCCCCTCTGCTTCGCACTTTCCACTTCTCCCTCCTTCCATGCACTTTTCCCCTCCCCCTCTCCCATGCACTTGCACACTTTCAATGTCACTTGTCCTAGTAAGATCGCTGTTTTGTCCTCCCCTGTTCCCCTCTCTTGCCTTTCGGCGCTCTGAAACACTTGTGTACGAGCGCGATAGAAATAAAATATCAATCACTCAATCAATCAATGAGACCATGTGAGCATACAACCTGAACTGAGATCATTTTTGAATTGTCTTTGCCCAATCAGCATTTTGCAAGAGTTGTTTCACTTTTTTGGGGTTCAACATGAGAGTAGTCAAAGGCGCTCCTACACTGCTCAGCAGTATGTTACGCATTTCCATTAATTTAAGTAAAAATGTTGATTTGGGGGCACCCTACGTCAGCATTGCAGAAAGTTCATTGTACAAATTATTTTCAGTTTGAGCTATTAAGTTTCGAATAGCTGAAGACATTTCCACTCCACAATACTCTGAAATGATTATAACCCAAATTAATAGCGAATAGCTACTATTGGGACATAAATCGGTAAGCAGGAGATCGTTTTTCTAAGCATAGATGCCTCTAACCTATTCACATCCAATTTACCCATTATTAATGGAATTTCACTCCCGTAAGGTATTTTCAGGATAGCTTTTAATTTATAGAATCTCAGAACAGGCGTGTAAGAGAAACCTCAACATTTTTGATCTACTACTCGCATCTGGGTAGTACAAGTTTTAACTTTTGACAATAAGTGATTTAGAATTTGGGCGCCGATTGCATTTACATTCACAAAAAACCCAGTTAGATCATGGAATTTTTGATGACCAATTTAGAATTCTCCAGATACCAACTTTTTAGAGATTATGGTTTTCTCTTTTCACTGAAGCACAAGATGTGTGATTTTTGTGGGTTTACCGCTAAGCCATTGTTTGTCATGTTTACATCAAATGCTGTAAGCAATTGCTGGAGCCCCACTGGCGATCTATCAAACAGTAAAAAGTCATCAGCATAAGAGCACGAGCATAATTTCTTGCCTTCCAACTTCGGCTGGATAAAGGCCGCATTCCCCAGCACCGGCCCTATATCAGATGTATACAAATTATATAGGGTCTGGGCAAAAATACATCCCTGTCTGAACCCATTTGATGTCTTTATTGGCTCAAAGAGCTGTCCATCGCTGCTCAGTCGAACTTGTATCATCGATCATTCGTGTAAATGAATTAGAGTGTCCAAAATGTCTCGCGGGAGGGCCAATAAGGACAACTTCTTCCATAAAATGCAACGATTCACATGATCAAATGCTAGGGATAGATCCATGCTGGCCAAATATACCAGACTTGTCCCCTTTTGCCAACCTAATTCTTGAAGGAGGGAAATTAACAACCCTCCAGGCAATGTGCCAATACCTTTTCTAAAACCAAATTGATACGGCGAATAAACCTTTTCTGTGGTTGCCCACTGTTCGATCCTATAAAGGAGAAGGCTTGCATATATCTTTGAGTCTGAATCTAATAACACTATTGGCCTATAGTTTGAAGGCAAGGATCTGTCTCCCTTTTTATAAATAGGAATGATATAGCTCATATTCCACGAATCGGGGATGACTTTTGTTCTGCTTATATCTTCAAAAAGAATAAAGAGTGCTTTCGACCATTTATCCGGATTACCCTTAAAAAGGGCATATGATTAGCCATTGGGACCTGCTGCTCTGGAGGGGCATGCCTTGACTATCCTCTCTCTAATTTCTTCAATGGAGAAGTTGCCCGACCACAGCCGTGTTTCCCCATTATGTGAAAGATGTTCGCTTAGCTCTGTACTTGCATACATATTTCCAAAATGTGTTATCCATGTTTGTTCATCAATTGGATTAAGATTCCGCACTACCGCGGGTTTACAGGTTCTATTTATGAGCTGCCAAAAGTGCTTAACCGAATTGCTTTTTAGAGAGCATAGCATTTCCTTATAATCAGCTTGTAACAACGTAGATTTATAGTTTCTTATCCAATTTTTGTATATCTCCTTTGCGTGTTTAATTCCCTCTATTCTCAAATTCTCTGGAAGTTCTAGCAGATGGATTTGCCTTATGGTGCGACGTAATAATATCTTTCTTGCGCGTACTAATGAATCATACTTGTGTATGTGGCTTTTGAAAGCCTGCATTTTAGGTTTCTTTACCGAATTTTCAATGAGGGTTTTTACATAAGGACCAAAGTGGTCATGTGTAAACCTAATTTTTTTTTCTTCAAATGTAGTAACATCCTGATCCTTGCAGAAACGTTCATTGCATGCAATTACATTACCGGGATGCCAAATGATCCTATTATTCCCTGAGTTTAAGGCCAAATCACAGGACATCTACTTGGAGGGCACCTTTTCTATAAGGATATGCAAATTCAATTCAAGTATGTTATGATCGCTCATCAGGGTAGAGCGGAGAATAAAACTATCTGCCAAATTAAAGATGTCCTCTGATACATAAATATAGTCAATGGCAGTGGATTTTTCTCAGAGAGTCCACATTATGTAGAGCGCCTCTGGTCGCAACATATCATATGTGGCTTTCAGACCCCACGTTTTAAATAGCATGGACCAACAATAACGATCACTCTTTCTGTATATGGTGCCCTTAGGATTTAAATTAGTTTTTTCAAGAGGGTCAGCCATTATATTTAGCGGAGGGTCGCAAGAAGTTACTACGCCCCCCCTTAAGCGGCAGCATATTTGTATTCAAGTCCCCCATCAAGAGGATTTGGAGCCCTGGGTATTTACAAAAACATTTCTCCATAATCTCTTCCATTTTGGTTGTCAACTCACATAAATTGGAGCCGGGGGAGCAATGTATATTCCAAAGTAATACATAAGCTATGCTCTCCACCTTTATGAGTGCCCCCAATGCAGAGAGCTGGATTATGAAAGTTTGTATCAGAGAAATAACGATGCCAAGTTTTATTGCCAGGAGTAATCCCCCTTTCGGCCGGCCTAGCCGACCTTCATAAGCCAAAAGATGATGACACTCAAATCCATCTAGCTGAGCATTGGAAGTCATCCACGTTTCTTGTATACATGTAATGCTTTTAGTTTTAAATAGATTGCATAGTTCACTCGAGGAAAAAAGATGAAAATTTCCTCGGGAGTTCCAAGACAATATGGTAAAGGTATTTTTCTGGTTTATATCTGCGGTTTGAGATTTTGAAGATGGAGAATGAGTCTCGAAGGCTCAGGGCGAGCCATCTGCAGTTCGGATCCTGTTCCTCGAGACTCTATTGTTTTTTTTAATTTTTATTTTATGGAGTGTCCTCCCAAAGGTCCCAGTCTGGACAGATCGTGTGTATGAGAACCTTCTGGATGGGGAGTGCCGTCACCGAAAATGAGTATATCAAATCCCCTCTTATTAAACTGGTCTAGTTCTAATAAGACATTTCGAAATACCAACTTCGAGTGAAAGACTAGCCTTACATGATCCAAACAATGCGGATGGATAAAATCCACCCTTTTGATATCCGCCATGGTCAAATTTGCTAAAGCTGGAATATCATTCAGAAGTTACAAAAATCTATTCCTATTCATGGCCGGTTGGAAGCCACAATCAAATAAAGGATAAATTAATATACTAGGCGACTCTAGAAAACACGGTTTCCTCCACGGAATATGTTTAAATTCCGTGTCCATGTAATGTTTAGGAGATCGCTCCTCTGCTTCCCCCTCCAGGACTCCATCTGAGAGAAATGGATTAGCCCTACAAGGGGACTTAATAACTGGATCATTGTCCAGAGTCTTCGAGGGGGAAGGCTGGGAGTTCAATGGCCTAGACTCATTTGTACATCTCGGCAATTGCAATTGGATAGGATTAGTGACAGAATTAGCAGCTCTTCTAGGTTGAGGGAATTCCATGTCTGTGATAACTCACCTCCTCAAAGCCTCATCCACCGCTGTACTGATCATCACCGCTATCTCCAACTTACTCAATATGATCTTATCTATGGGCCCCGGAACAGTGTCACCCGCTAAGGTAGGAGCCTCTGAGATGTTATCTTTCTTTAGCTACTCCCCTCCTAGCTGCGGACGTGACTCTGTTCAGCGGGGATCAATATATCATCATTTAACTGAAACTCCCTTGCAGCTGGGTTCAAGGCTGGAGACGTGTTGGCTGAATTTTTGTCCGTGGTCTTCGAAAGAGTAAGAGTGGATTTGATAGTCCGAGGAGCTTTTGTACATCTCGTCTCCTCCTGTTGAGCTGAGTTAACTACGGAGTTAGCAGCTCCTATAGGTGCAAGGATTTCCGTCTATGGTATGGTTCGGCCTCTCAGTGCCTCATCCACAGCTGTGCTGATCAATAGCGCTACCTCAGATTTACTCAATGTAATCTTATCTGAAAACCCAAGAGCTAGATTACTTGCAATGGCGTTAGCCTCAGGGTTATTACCTTTTTTTGCAGGATCCCCTTCTAACTCTAGGAGGGGATGCTGTCCAACAGAGCCACCATCTACCTGGAGCTCACTAGATGAAGAGTTCAAAGGTGTATGTACTGTCCCGGGCTTGTGTATGTTAGGTTTAAAAAAAAGGCCATAACTTTCTCTCTGCTCAAGCGGGGGGGGGGTGTCGTGCCCTTTTCAGAAGGTTTTTTTATTTTTAGCCAGCTTATTTTTGGTTGGAGTTGTTTTGCGAGACATTTCATCAGAGTTAGATGGAATACTATAAGCTCCTTCCGCTAAATTACTTGCCGTGTCTGAGGGCTCTATTATTTCTACGTTAAGATCAGAGCATTGCGTCTTCTCTTCTCTTATAAAATTTCTCCAATTGTTTTTCGAAGTTTTATTTCTACAATTAAAGAAGGATGAGTTTCCGGTCTTTCTATTTTTTTTTTTAATGGTTATTTTTATTTTTAGGATCCGGTACTCCATCCTTTTCCATCGTTTTTGTATTCTTAGATGGATGCTCCGAAACAATTGTTTTTTGTATGTGAGAGATCTGCTCCGTATCCGCTGTCGGATCATCAGTTCCATCTACTTCCTTAATTAATGGAAAACCCATAGCTAACATCTTGGTCATTAATTTAGTGGGAAAAAGATCCAAAGCTTCTATACCCATTTTAGTTTGGGAGAGCTGTCTTTCCATCAATATTCGTAGTTACATAAATCCAGTAGAATGAATGTTTAAATCCTGTAATAATGAAAGGAGTAACCCTCCCATTTCGGTGGACGAACTCCCCTTTGCAGTGAATGGGTTCGATGGGTCTAGTAGATGTTGTGACATATCGTGCAGATCCCCTTCTGCTGAGAAAAAATCCGGAGGCGTATCTAGGAATGAGGTCTCTGGAATGACAACTGCTATCTCCCTCTGTACCACCCAGGCATGCTGGCCTCAGTGTCTTCCTCCTGTTGGACCTGCGCGCCACCCCCCATAAATATCATAGAGGATTGCGCCATTGCCTCAACGTCCAACAGAAGAGAGTCACTTGGTTCAGGGGGGGATGGTGGTAATGGCATGTTCATTGCCATTCTTAAGGTGTTTTTACTGGGGTAAAGATCAGGGGCGCCGACAATATTTCGTCATAGAGTCTTGTCCCCTGTGCTGTAGTACTTCTAGTAGAGGGCCCTAGTGCAGAGCCCCGAGTATAAACATACTCAATACTGTTTCTCCGTCTCGACATTATTATAGCACCAATTAAATAGGGCAGCAGCCTGTCCAGAGCAACCCCGGAATAATGGGCAGAGGTGCCACCATGAATCAATTCACTCAGATGGTTTCACTATGGTGAGTGAGACAGGTCCGTCAAATAGATTACATTTCCTCTCAGATCATATACGGCAACTTCCGATGCCAATCTCCTAAGTAATGCGTGCTGTAATTTCTTACATTACCTCTGTAAAGGGCATATGCACAAGGTAAGCACGGGAATGATTACACAATATGTTTATAGATACAGACAATCGCCCAAAGGCCAGTCTCCCCAGCAGACTGTCCTTCCGGGTCACAATCTATAGGCCACCCTTTCCCTTTAGAAATGTCAGATTTTCACTAAATCAAGCAATACATGTGCAGGGCAACCAAAAAAAAATAACAAAAATAACAGACTGAGCCGATTCATATAATTGCGAGAGCTTATCGATATACCTTGGCTTGATGATTATAACGGTAGGTCTGCCTGCGGAGCGTCTTGCACCAAAGGCCACTCGCCTATCCCCGCCGACGGTCACAAAACACACGATATGATCCCTCGCGCCTCCGCCGCACAGCCAAACGGCCCACTTGGCGTCCACTTCGGGTGCGCGCGCGGGTGCGCTGGGAAGCCGCCAATTGTAGAGCGTCGGGCGGAGGGGGCGGGGCCGGAAAAAAGCCACAAACTGTGATCAGCAGTGAGAAAAACAAAAGAGAGATAGGCGTTGGGTCACTCAAAGAGATTCACAAAGAGTTCACAAGAAGTTCACATAGAACCCAGCCCATGGGTTATATCAGATTGATTACTTGTTTTCGCCACGTTTCGCCACTTGGAGTCTTCCTCTTGCCGACTAGCACGTGGGCATCCGCGGGTAAGTCATGGACACGGAGAGCAGGTTGTGCGAGTTGTGCAGCCAAACAGCCCACTTGGCATCCACTTCAGGTGCTTATTCTAATATAGTACGAAATGGATGCTTATTCTACACTAAATGCTTTTTGGAGTATTTTGTCTGCATTATGAATTTGAGGTGTTTAAGAACAGACTAAATCGGTGACTTACCCCCTGCAGTGTACCTGAAATAAACCTTTAATGAGTCTAGCAATTATTGTTTAGAATTCCAGAAAGACAAATTATTTGTTATTCGTATTCTTTCTTATTTAGGGTCTCTGCTGAACCCCCTGTTTTTTTAAGAAGCCTGAACAAGAAAGCCAGCCACTGTAGAAACAAAGAGCCACATGGCATTGGCCAAAGCCCAGGATCTTCAATAAAAAAAAAAAAGGTTTTTAAAAAACATTTATTTTTTGGGTAGCAAGGGAGACCTCAGGGGTCACAAGTGCGACCCCTAAATGACGTCCCTGGAAGGGAGACCCCTGGCAATCGCATCCTGACTTATTATTTGTGAACACTTCTTTCGTTATTGAAAACCCTATCCCACACTCTTTCTATAATTAGTTGCAGGGATTTGGCAACAGTTTTATTTAGTATAGGCCTTTTTACTTTCACAAGATGCCACAAGGACTGCCTTATTTTTTATTTGATGGTCGACGCTTGCTCCCATCTTAGATTTAGGTGTAAGTTAGACGTTTTTCCACCCTACATTTACAGTTTAATAAACATCCTGGAACTGTGATCTGTTGTGTCTGTCTTTACTGTTGCCACCATGAGTTCCTTACAGCAGGCAGTCCCTGTTAGACTGTCCTCCACTATACTTTCTAACTTCAAATCTCCCGGCGGATGTTGATGCCTTAAATCACCCAAATGATTTCCATTTCTAGCAAATTTCCTGAGAATAAGTAGAAAAATTATTGCAATCATAATTTATAGACTAGGCACTATTCCGGTCTCTGTAGTCTTCCCAAAATACATATTCCAAACTTGTAGTTCATGTAAAAAAAAAAAAAAAAAGACAACATCTGAAAAGCAAAGCTGAAACGGTTTGTAAAACTATAGCGAAAAGAGGTTTAGAAAGCAAATTGCAGGAGTATCTTATTCATCTTATTCTGAATTCCGCTCAAGTAATGGCAGTTGAGAATGTCTGTTCCTGAACTCTCTAGGCCGTCAGACATGTAGAGTTTTCTGGTTCAGTTGTGAATGCTCCCACAGCAGGCCGGATTAGAAGATCAAGATTGGAAGAGCTTGACGTCCACATGCTTAGGGTCCTCAATGCAATCAAGTCAATGAAAAAACCAAGTGTTCACTTATACTTTCAGGGTCTTTCACAAGACTTTATAGGGATTCTTTAACATCAAAGTCCGTTCGGAAGAGGGGCAGCCCTCAAGGGTTTACAATGAATGAATGGATCGAATCCGATATCCATAGGGACAAAACCCCAAAAGTTATTTTACCGACAATAACTTTCGTTTTTTTCTCCCCTGGCAATTGCCGACAACCCGCTTCGCCCCACCCCCTTACTTACCTGTGGGCGGCACACCTCCTTGTGTGGCGCCGTCTTCTGCTCTGCGATGCCAGCTCCTTTCCCTTACGTGGATGTGCACCGGAGCCACAGGGTCCTCTTTTGACATTATTGTGAAGAAGGGTGCGGGGGACACCCTCACAGCCCCTGCTGCCCTTGTTCACTATAACGCCACCAAATGGGGGATTTGTTCGACATTTTCGACTATAAGAAATTTTCGTACAGCTGAAATTCGAACAAATCTCCCATTCGTTTTTTTTTCTATTATACAGATTCCACCCTCGAGCAGTCTGCAAGGAAGTTATGCTAGTGTTGGAAGGAAAAGGTGAATCCCAGAACTAGCCTCAGGATTGGTGGGGATAGTGGTGGAAAGGGGAGTGCAGCACAGAAGCAGTCTCAAGCAGTCTCAAGGGTTTGGGATGGGGAGCAAAGTGGGGTTGAAGGTTTATAGTTAATATTTCAAATTGCATTATTTCGAATGCAAAAATGTCGAAAAAATTATACTGAAAAAAAAATGTCAAATGTCTTTTTTTTGTTATTTTTTGTTTGAAATGGGGGGTTCCCCTCCAAACCCCCCCTTTTTTTAAAGCCTTTTTTTTATTCGCGAAACCAAAAAAAACATGTAAATGAAAAAAAGAATACATTCGAATTTTTTTTTCGTTTTTTTTTTAGACATTTTTGTCATTCAAAATTTTATTTTCGACATATTACCTGGATAGCGGGGTTGAAGGTATGCATGGGATGAATGGTCTTTTCCCCAGCATAGCATAGAAAGAAACTCCTACCAGAGTGGTGATGGAGAAAATTACATTGCCTTGTGCTCGCTTCTAGGGGATTCTGGTGAAGGGCGAGGTGAGCCAGCAAACTGTTTCTACCGTCATCCAACTGCCCTTCGCCTGTCCACCCTAGACCTATGGAGGAAGTTGGGAGTCTTACTAGTTTTGGCCTAGCAGCCAAATCAGTACTGTGCCTTGGCCTCTCTTCTTTGCAACAGAGGATCTTGCATGCAACTTCCGGCCCTTCATATTAGAGGAGCTTCTAGGTGTTTATGGTGCAAGGTGTTAGGCAGAAGGGGTGGCAATGTAGGCCCGTTTTTTGTTTGAATACCAAGGATGGCAGTTAGTTGGGCCATGTGCGCGCACTAGTAAATCAGGACTGTGCCTTGGCTACTCTTACCTGAGAAAACCCCTGTAGTTACCTAAAGAGAGGTGGAGACCGCCAGAGCAATCAGTAGGGATCCCATAGAGACCTGGGGAGAGGGAGAATGCAGCATGCCCAAGATCACACTGGTAGTTGAAAAGAGAGAGGAGCTGGGAGCCTGCATGGTGCTTCTGTTGAAGGGGAAAGTGAAACCAAAATGTTGGACAGTGTTTTATCCCTTCCTGTCTCCACCTTTCCAGGTGACCTCACACCGTAAAGGTGCAGAGCCCAAGAGTGTGGGCTTAAGAACCCGGGAGCCTATAGAAAGCCAGGAAATGAAATTGGCTAAGGATATCCAAATGAAGAACAAGAAGGCACAAGGGCGGCGTAGTTATTTGGCTATAAAAAGCCAGGCATACAGTCCGCAAGGCAGTTCCCATTTGGGGAATGACTGGAGAGGATGCCGGAGGGGGTGGCACCTTCCTGAAAGCCTGAAGAGATGCTGCAGATGGCCATTGAGATTGTTGAGTCCCACTTCTGCAAACAGCTTGCGAGAGGACAGAAGAAACTATTGAGACTGCTCGAGTCTCACACCTCGCCTGTATTTTGGGGGCTGAAGAAATCATTAAGACAACTGCATTCACACATCTACCCTGCACCTTGAGAGGGCAGAGGAAGCCCTGGAGAGTGCTTGCGTCTGAAACATACCATGCCTCCTGCGCGGCCGACGAAAGCTTAAGAGACTGGTAAGCATGTACCTCCCAAAAGAGGCTGATGCAAGCATAAGAGACTGGGACGTGAGAGAAGAGGCTGCATTAGACCAAGTGACAGAGAAGCTGAGTAACATCCGGGCATATTTGGGAACTTTATAATCAATGTATTAAACTTAAATATTTATCTCAGATATTTTTTCTACCACCTGCCACAGTTGGGAAGAATGGTCATGTGAGAACAAGAATACATGACAAGGAGAGAGTAAGATTGAGAAGCAATCTGGGAGAAATCAGGCCACATGTTTAACTTGGCCATGAGCAGAGAGAGCTGCTGGCACATAGCGCCTCGAAGTCCACTGTTATCTGTGTGCAGAGACAGATTACCTATGGGAGAGAGGAGTTTGCTAGCATATAGGTTGACCATTGTACCAAGAAGGAAAGATAAACTGTACGAGGACATGTATGTCAATCAAAATCAAAGGAAAGAGTCCCGGAGTAATAAGGGCCCTCGCGTCCCCTGCACACCACTGTACTGCAATGCAGTCAAGATTTGATTGTCTGATTATTCTGATTTATAAAAGAAGCCAAAGCAACACTGCATGTGTTAAAAAAAAAAACCCCAAATATATATATATACATATATATATATATATATCTGAGGCTTGTGGAATCTGCTTAGATCACATGCTGTGCATAGGCCGACATCTAGTGGAAGCTGCGGCGTATTAGTTTGTTTTTCGAAACTTGAAAATGGGCGTCGACATAGGGCGTGCCAGTAATACTATCCCTAGTGTGACGTCCACTGTACCCATGATCCCTCACGCGTGTAGGACCCTCAGATTGTTTTTTTCCGCCATACTTGTCGGAAGCATTGTTGCAGAGTTTCCTGGCTTTCAGCCATTTTGTCATAATTCATCAAAAAATCCCTGTTTTTCCAATCCCACGTCGAGAGATCGAAGATCGACGCCGGTCTGAAGAACGAACTACCGTCAAGACTGCACGGCAAACTTTGTCCCTCGGAAGGCCTCTGGCCTCGGCCCTGCAAGTAGGAAGAGTGGGGGGTGGACATAATCACACTCCCTTTATTTCCTACATACGCTCGCCCCCTGCCATAAGGTGACATATGGAGAATACTCCATTTAAATTCTGCCCCAAGTGCAACCGCAAGTTTCCTTGGGTTGAGAAGCATAACACCTCTAATCTCTGTTTGCCTAGGGATCATCCCGAAGCTAACTGCAGAGCGTGTAAGCTCTTTAAGGCTAAAACACTAAAGGACCGCTCCACTAAACGTTGGGCCCATTACGCCAGGCAGCTCGAGGCCATGGAGCTGGTGGGTTCCTTCAGTGACGGCAGCAACGCCACCGTTTCGGACGGCGAGGGCAGAGGGGCGTTGATAGACACCCAAGCACGAGTCCCCGGCCTCAGAGGATTGTCCGGCGGGGCAGTTATGGGGACCACTTCCGGCGACACGAGCGCTACCCACACTACTGCACCTAAGCACACTAACCCCAGCCGAGACTCGACACGTGTGTTGAGCGCTCGGAAGAAAGAGGCACATGAGAGCGGTCCACAGAATCAGTGTCCTCTGGGCGTTCCAGGTCGAGATCGCCTCACGACACACGGCAACCATCCACGATTGCCAAGGGTGCCTCGCTCCCCAAAGTCACAGAGGTATGGTTGTCAGAAGATGAATCCGACCTCCACTCCCAAGCAGCACGCTTGGAGTCGGCTCCGGCAGCACTTTCCACGTCTGCCTCCGAGTCTCGATGCACACACTCTAAAAACACGGCACCTAGCCAACACCCCCCCCGAATCTCGGCGCCAGGCATCGAAAGATTCAGAAAGAGTGAAACCATCAGGGAAACACTCTTCTAACCATGGTAAAGGGGACAAACAGCAGAAAAGTCTTCAGAGACGACATCTGCACCCCAGGTCCAGAGAGACAAACATAGGCCCTCAGATAAGGATAAATCTAAGACCCATGGCCATGTCTCTAAGCCTACAGTTATCTCTCCCACCCTACAGGGAGAGGAACCTCAGCAGGAGGTGGTCATCCCCAGTTCCAGTGAATGGAACTCTGATGACATCGACATGGTGATTAGAGGAATGGCTTCTTTAGCCAATTTCTATGAAAGAAATCCTGATTATTTTCTGAGCTATCAGAGTACCCCTGACAACTCTACTCCTTCAGGATCCAAAGACCCTCAGCCTCCTAGTAAGAGACCTCGTAATGAAACTCCAGCTCAGGACCTCATTTCAGACCCATTCTCTATTCAACCTTACCACCAGTATGCTGAAGACCCAGACATACAAATGCTGGACAACCAAGCAGGGGTCGATTATTACGGCGAGGACCAGGATGAGGAGGAGGAAGACAAGGCAGAGGTCTATAATCTAGACTCACCTGTTAACAAAGAACCACCGGTCACTGACTCACCTGTGGATAATCAGCCTCTACTGAATAAGGTCTTAACTAGAGCTGCAGAGCACTTTCACATAGACTCTCAAGGGGCTCAAGAAGAGAGGGACTTTGCAGAAGAGATCAAGGGGGATAAGAAACCCATTGCCCAAGCCATACCAATTCTGAAGTCCATCCAACACAGAATTTACCCTTCCCTCCTCACCCCTAATCTCACTAGGGCTGTCAACCCCAGAATTGAAAAATTGTTCAGGGCTGCCCAGTCAGACCCACTTTATATAAGGGGCCAACTTAAGCCCGACTCGTTGGTAGTCACTACCACCAGGAAAAGAGCGGGTGCACCTCATTCATCATTCATGATCTGAAGATCCCCCAGACAAGGAGAGCAAGAGGATATATGGGCTAGGTAGAAAAGTGGCCTCAACTTCCGCTTACCAGGCAAGAATCGCCAATACCACCAATCTGCTGGCAAGCTATAATTGCCACCAGTGGGAGCAGGTAGCTGCCCTCATCGCCTCCACACCTGAACCACTAAAGGGCCAGTTAGCCCAGATTGCGTTGGAAGGTAGATCGGTGTCCGGCTGCATTCTAAAGGCGACCTTTGATGCCGCAGATAATGCAGGCCGGCTCATCGCAGAGAGCACTGTCATCAAGAGACACGCTTGGCTCAGACAGTCAGGGTTTAAACTCGAGACCCAGGCTACTCTTATCGACATGCCGGTGGAACCGAATGTCTTGTTTGGCAAAGCAGTAGTGGAGGCACTCAAAACTGCCAAGGATGAATACGATACCCTAAAGTCCCTGGGACAATTGACTAACAAACCCACGAACCAAAGAGGGAGTAATAATAATTTTCGTCACTCACGCGGCCAAAATTCCCAGAGGGGTTCCAATTACTCACAGGGGCAGGGTATATCATGGGGTAACAACCAACAAGGTACCCAAAGTTACGGTAGAGGTAACAAGAGGGCCCGTGGTAGAGAGAAAGGCAGCCCGGGCAGAGGCGGTACGCCTCCCAGCAAACAGTGACGCTCCGCTCAGGGTCCCTTCGCATGCATCCCCAGTAGGGGGGCGCATTTCAAACTTCACCCAAGCATGGGAAGGGATCACCTTGGACCGATGGGTGCTGTCCACAGTGTCAGCGGGTTACTCCATTGAACTACTGGAGCACCCCCGCAACCACCCTCCATGACAAAAAATACACTCCTTACACCATCAAAAGATCCTTTTCGAAGAAATAGTCAATCTTCTCGCAAAGGACGGGATAGAACTCGTCCGGGCAACCAGGTAAACAAGGGTATTTATTCAACTTACTTCCTTGTGCCAATAAAAGATTTGACATTGTGCCCAGTATTAGACTTACGCTCTGCAAACAAGTATGTCAAGCCCCAAAAATTTTGCATGACTACGCTCCAAGAGGTAATCCCCCTCCTAAAAAAAGGGAGATTACATGGCAACATTGGACATGAAAGATGCCTATTTTCAAATTTCCATGTTCCCAGCGCACAGAAGATTCTTGCGCTTCAAGGTGGACAGTCAGCACTACCAGTTGAAGGTGCTGCCCTTCGGTATAGCCTCGGCTCCAAGGGTATTCACCAAGGTACTGGCGGTGGTGGCGGCACACCTACGCAGGGAGGCAATCCCAATGTACCCTTACCTGGACGACTGGCTCATCACGGGGGAAACCCCAGTAATTTGCAGTTCCAACATCCAAAGAACGATCGACCTCCTCTTCAATTGGGGTTCTTGATCAACGAGAAAAAATCCAGCCTGGTGCCAAGCACCTCCAAACAGTTCCTAGGAGCTGTCCTAAACACGCAAGAGGGGTTGGCCTTTCCATCAGAGGAAAGAATTCTGAATATACTACTGCAAATTCCTCAATATCAGCCCGGTCGCCAGATAAGGGTGCGCAAAGCGATGTGTTTGCTAGGCATGATGGCGTCATGTATTTACCTGGTCCCCATGCGCGCCTGCGACCCATGCAGGGAATGGTTGGCGAAACAGTGGTCTCAGGCAAGTGGTCAGTGGGACGATCTAGTGGTCGTTTCGCCAACACTAGTACAGAGTCTTCACTGGTGGACAAGAGAGAACCTGTCAAAGGGAAAACCCTTTTACGAACCGGAGATGCAGGCCGTAGTCACTACAGATGCGTCCCTGTCGGGGTGGGGAGCACACCTCCTTCACCACACAGCTCAGGGTCTCTGGTCCCACAAAGTGGCCAAGAATCACATAAACCTGCTAGAGCTTCTGGCAGTCTTCAGAGCGCTTTGAGCGTTCGTACCCCACCTGTTGAACCTGTCAGTGCAGATCTTAACAGACTGCACTGCAGCTATGTTGTAGATAAACAAACAGGGAGGAACTTGTTCGCCAAATCTGGCAATATTGCCCAGAGAATTTGGAAATGGGCACTCAGACGGAACATTTACCTGTCATCGCAACATGTTCCAGGGGATCTCAATTCACTAGCAGACGCTTTGAGCAGAGACCCCCTCCCGGAAGAGCACGAATGGTGTCTACACGAAGAAGTCGTAGGAGACTCTTCTCACAGTGGGGTTTCCCGTCTATAGACCTATTTGCCACAAGCGAAAACAGACAATGCCCAGGATTTGCATCCAGGTTCCCCCAGCCAGACTCCATGGGGAACGCTCTATGGATGAACTGGTCGGGGATGTTTGCCTACGCTTTTCCACCAACCCCTCTGTTGGGGAAGGTGGTCAACAGGATGCACAGGGATTTGAAGACGCTCATCCTAGTTGCTCCCATGTGGGCGAGACAACCGTGGTTCCCGCAACTGCGCAAACTGGCAGTGTGCGAACCCATCAGACTCCCGTGCTGGCACAACCTACAATCCCAGCACGAAGGACAAACAGTGCATCCTCAACCCAGCTCGATGAACTTGGCAGTATGGCTCCTGAAGTCATAGAGTTTGGCCATCTCAATCTACCACAGAGATGTATGGATATCCTAAAAGGATCAAGGAAACCAAACACAAGACACTGTTACTTTGATAAATGGAAGGGATTTGTTATTTGGTGCCAGAAGAAACAAATCAACCCGGTTGATTGCACTCCTTCCAATATTGTCACCTACATGCTCCACCTGCTGAACGCAGGGTCAGTATTTAATTCACTCAAGGTACACCTGGCGGCGCTGTCAGCCTACACCACCTCCCATTACAAGGTATCGTGGTGGAAAGTACCAGTGGTTAAAGCCTTTATGGAAGGGGTAAAGAGACTCCACCCTCCAATTTCGAACCCACCACCAGGATGGGACCTAAATGTGGTGCTTGCTAAACTCATGGGGTCCCCCTTTGAACCCATGCATAAAGCTAGTCTAAAACACCTGACCTATAAACCTGCCTTCTTTGTAGCCATTACATCCATAAGAAGGGTCAGTGAAATTTAGGCTCTGTCAGTGCAGGATCCTTTCTTTACTGTTCATAAGGATAAACTGGTTCTACGAACTCACCCTAGGTTCTCACCTAAATTCATTTCTAAATTCCATGTTAACCAGTCCATTGAGCTACCGGCCTTCTTCCAAGAACCCAAAAGCTCTGCTGAGGTGAAACTACACACACTAGATGTGCGAAGAGCGGTCCTCTACTACGTAGACAAGACCAGACCGCTAAGGAAGACAGATCAACTGTTCGTCTCCGTAGCTACAGGCAGAGGAGATCGTGTCTCTAAGGGTGCCATCTCCAAATGGATAGTGAAATGTATCCAGCTGTGTTTCTCCCTTTCAGATAAAACTCTGCCTTCTACACCAAGGGCCCACTCTACAAAAGGCACTGCGGGCCACTCTGGCTTTCATTGCAAATGTACCCCTCAACACAATTTGCAAAGCAGCTACATGGAGCTCGATTCACACCTTTACTCAGCAATACTGCATTGACACTCATTCCAAGACAGATACTCAAGTGGGACAAGCGGTTCTAAGACGTTTATTTGCTCATGACCCTTCTCACATCCCACCTCCTTCTTCTAACACTGCTCGCTAATCTATGCACAGCATGTGATCTAAGCAGATTCAACAAGCCTCAGAAGGCATACATTACTCACCGTAATCGTATTTCTGATGCTTGTATCTGCTTAGATTCACATGCGCCCACCCTTCCTCCCCTCTGAGAGAAGGCGCATGGATACTTGTAGTCTTATGTATCTTATCTGCTTGGATACTCTGTAACTCACGCTACTCCTCATGCTACCTCATGTCAGAAAAAATACAATCTGAGCGTCCTACACGCGTGAGGGATCATGGGTATAGTGGACGTCACACTAGGGATAGTATTACTGGCACGCCCTATGTCGACGCCCATTTTCGAGTTTCGAAAAACAAACTGTATACTCTGCAGCTTCCACTAGTTGTTGGCCTATGCACAGCATGTGAATCTAAGCAGATACAAGCATCAGAAATACGATTACAGTGAGTAATGTGTATATACATATATATATATATATATATATATATATATATATATATATATATATATATATATATATATATATATATATTACACGGCCACAGTAGTTATGGTTAAGTTGCTGTTTCCATAGGAAGAGCACTTTTTGGGCGGCCTATAACTCCGCTCCCCCTGGACGAATCCTCACCAAACAAAAAAAGTATATGGGCCACTCTGAATTTTTATGCAAAGTTTGGTGATGTTTGGTCCAGGGGGGGAAAAGTTACAGGGGGGGGTCCCAAAGCGTCTTTTTTTCCCATAGACTGAATGGGGGAAAAACTTTGCGCACGGCTATAGGCCAAACCGCTGGACTGATTTTCACCAAATTTGCGGCAGGGGCAGTGCCTTGGTCCTGAAAGCGTGCTTTTGTAAATTAGTGATATCTCTGCGGTCACACTTCACTGTTCGCTCTGCAGACAAGATACCGATTGGCTAAGGGGCTGGCGTCATGACCGCGGACACGCATCGTCTGTCGATTGGCTGCAGTGAGACGTGTTGTGCGTCAGATTGTTTGGATGCGCCCGACATCTTGGATCCGCCGACAGTGCAGCGGCGACCAGCGGAAACATGCTATTTCGAAACCTATTTTGCTGTGTCATAGTGCTTGGGGTGGTTCACACTGTAAGAGATGGGTGAAAAAATGTATTTGTTCAGGCGGTAGGTGTTAATATTGTATCCTCTATGCACGCCTTGTTCGGAATGTTTGTGCGTACAGAAAATGAGGGTTTTAATAGGGGTATTATTTCAGTCCGTGCTGCGCCCAGGCACCTTGAAACTGTTGTAAGGACTCGCGTGGTGTTAGCGGAAATTGCAATTGAGTATATGTCGTTATTACATTATTTGCTCCTATGGGTGTGCTATTGATTAGTACGCCGCTATGGGTGTGACATGCTGCAGTGGTTGTGGCCAGGGCCTAGAGTCTTGGATGCATGGCCGTAGGCCGAAGGCCATACTTTCAAGACTGAAGGCCCTGGCCACAACCGCCGCAGCATGTCACACCCATGGATACACCTGTAGTATTGATTATCGATTAGATGGTTGTGGGGAGTGTGTACAGTTTTGGCTGCATGGCCACAGGCCATGCACCTAAGCACAAAATTATAAGCACTGGAGGTATTAGCCACTGCACACCCATAGATTGTAATGGGTATGGATATACAGGTAGGAGTCTAGCCTCTGGCCAGAACCACTGAAGCATACTAAAACTATTACTGCACCTTTACTACCGCACATCACTCAGGTGGTTGTGGGGAGGATCTGCAGTCTTTGGTGCATGAACACACTTGTCAACTCTAAAGTTATAAGCCAACATTAATTTTACATAGTGCGGTAGTTGTGGGCAGGACGTTCAGTTTTGGGTGCATGGCTGCAGGCTGTAGGCCATACACCGAAGAGTGTAGACCCTGCCCACAAGCAATGCAGGATATCACAGTCATACATCTCAGCCACACATTCCATTATGTATCTGACAGGTGTGGGCAGGGCCTAGAGTCCTGGGTACGAATTGAGTACATGCTACAACAATGTTTCAGTGTATGGGTGTGTCACTCCTGTGTAAGCGACCATGGGTGTAATATGCTGCGGTGATTGTGGCCAGGGCGTAGAGTCTTTGATGCATGGCCGTAGTCCGTAGGCCATACTTCCAAGACTCTAGGCCCTGGCCACAACCACCACAGCATATTACAGAAATCGATACAATTGTAGTATTGCTTATGGGTCAAATGGTTGTGGAGAGTGTGTAGATACTTGGCTGCATGGCCGAAGTGTTGTTACAAGCCACAATGGCCGTGATATGGTGTGGTAGTTATGGCAAGGACTTGGACCCAAAAACATAGTTATAAGCACTGCATTTGTAAGCCACTATGGATTTCATACACTGCATACCCATACATTCAAAAATCTATGGGCTTACACCCAAGTCTGTAGCTTGTGGCCACAACTACTGCAGCATATAACAGGCATAGGTGCACTCGTACTATGAAACATCAGTGAGGTGATTGTGGGGAGGACGCCGAAGGCCATGCGCCCAAAAACAACTTTATAAGTAGTGAAATTAGAAGCCACAATGGTTGCGCTATGCTTTACTGTTTCTGGCAGGACCCTGAGTCTTGGGTGCATGGCCACAAGCTATGCACCCAAGCCTGCTGTGATTAGGAGTGAGGGTATAAGTGAACATGGCTGTGGTGTGGTGTTGTGTTTGTGTGCATTTTCTAGTGTCTTGGTTGCATGGCTGCAGACCACGCACGCAAAACTAACCTTAAAAGTAGTTAAATTAGAAGCACCATGGTTTTGATATGTAGCGATGTTTGTGGTTAGGACCTATAGTGTGGGTTGCTTGCCCGTAGGGTGTAGGTGCTGGGTTATACATCAAAAAAGCTAGGTCCTGCTTTTAGTCACTGTACCATATTACTGCTATAGATTAGCTGTGTTGATTTGCATATGTATGAAATGACTATAATTATACTTACTGATTAATTTGTGCAGAATCCACATATGTTTTACACGACTGGAGTCCTTGGCGCACCTACCCTTTTTAAATTTCTGTGATAAAAGAAAAAAGCATGTTCGTGTTTGCATTTTATGAAGACTTCTTACATTGTATAATAGACAGTTTAGTTTTTTTTTTTACCCTCATACTTAGTTTACAAACCAGTGTACTGTGCATTGTGCTCAGTTTCTGTGTTTGATTTTGAAATCATTGGGTCTGGGAGAGCAAAATCCTTGTCGGATTAAAAAAAAAACCTTCATTTGCTATGCTACAAACGATTTCTTTGTTTTCTTTGTGTTTCCTTGTTCTTTCTGATTTATGTTATGCTTGTAGCCTTGTTGCTATTTTTAACAGCAGTTAGATACCTGTTGGCGTATTCTAATTGTATGTAGGCTTTCACTTCATTTTTTGGTAAAGTAGACATTAGTCATTCAATTTTGGCTTTAAGAAGATTAAATACGCATTTGTAAGATTTGCTGACAATCTCTGCTTCAGAGTAATGGTGCTATCATTGCATTCCGTCCATCCACATTTCTTCTTAATGTATGCACTGTAGTGACCTGCATTGGTTGTAGCTCCTGCATGGTAGATTATACCTACTGTTGTAAAGGTTTTCTTTCCCAGTGACACTTGACCGTGTGTAAATCCGGTGAGCTTGCAGTTGTTTTTGGTACCATCTGCATTGTAACGTAGCAGCATAAGTATTATGTACTTACTATGAGTTTGTATCAGTAAGGTTGAGCGATTGTCTGAATTCCACATAGTACATAATCTGGCATGGTTTGCATTCTGTACTAGTTGCTGAAATGGAATGGATTCACAATTAGGTATGGATACATACACAAATCGCTCATTTGGGATTTGTTCCTGTATGACATTGCTACAGAGAGTGCATGTATGTTTCCACATGTATGAAATCTGGAAGATAGGTATAGGTATGCTTTTGTTTTCCAGTACTTGTAGTAAGTACATTAGAAATTCTCGTGGCTCTTCCTGTGTGTTTATAGTGAATCTCACCATTCCAACACAGTAGTCCAATTCTTGTCTTATTCCATGAACACTGTACGTGTTTTCAGGATTGTTTGTTCCGTTTCTATGAAGGACTAACATTTGCAAACACAGTTGGTCAGTACTGTGTAAGTAAATATTGTTAACCATTGGTGGCAATTGAAATAGAATATTCATTGCTATATTTGCATAGCAACTTACACCACTTTCATTTGAAAATCTGAATGGACCAGCCACTTCCGTTTTAGAGTGCTTTTTTCGGAGTTTCTCTTCCTTCTTTGAAGAAGTACCTGATTTACTTTCCCTAATAGGTTCTCTTTGCTTGTGGTAATTGATGAACCTAATCCTTCTTTTCTTTTCTTCGAAGGATTTGCAATCAGATTCTGTTGCATTTCTGATAGAATTACATTTCTTTTACCACGTTTTAATTTTTCTGGAACAGGATATTGTTTCAGATGGGGGTATACAGTGACCGCAGTCTATTGTATTCCAAGATGCAAGGAATATCAGCGGTCACTTTATTTGCATCAAAGTTGATTAGATATAGACCGTCGATTGTACGTAAGCTTGATAGTGCTACGTAGCTCATGCCTTCTTTAAAGACTGTGTTTCCTATATCTATTAATGCTTTGTCTAGGGTAAGACCTTGGGATTTATGAATGGTGACTGCATATGCAAGAGTTAGAGCAAATTGTTCTCTACGTACATACATGTCTTTGAACAGAAGGAATCGAGCAGTTGAGCGCCCTATCCTTTTCACTTCTGAAAGTTTGTCAAAGCGAATATTGACAAACGGAATGTTGCTGTCACGTGGGTATCATTGAAAGCCAACAACTGTACCCAGTGCCTCATTAACTAGCCCTTGCTCCACGTCAAGGTTACGTTTCAGCATTACTCTACAATTTAAAGATAATTTTAATAATTTTTCCAACCCAGCTGTGTTAGATGTTGAATTTTCTAAACTACTTAGTGTTGTTGTGGCTTGCTCACACATGGGTAGTGTCATACCATGTATGTCTAGTTTGTCTGTGGCGTAAATTTCAATTATTGGTTGCATTTCTTTATTTAACATTGTTTGATTGAATTTGACACAGCTTGCAAGAGTTGGCATTAAGGCCATACAATTGACATTTTTGTCCACTAATTGTTCCATAACATCAGTATCACATGCATTATCGCCGTGAAGTGCATGAATATGCCACTTTTTCAATATTGCTTGTGCTTTCTGAGATAGTACACCAACTCTAATACTTTTTAGGATGTTGGCATAAGTGAGACCTGCAGATTGCTGCATGTTTTCTGTTAATTCTCTGTATTCGAAATGTTGCCAAAGGTTGACATTTCCTATACTGCCAACAGTTTTACGGCAGAGTTTGTGTCCTACTGTTTTGAAAATAGGTTCCCCTTTCACTGGTGTCAATTGTAGAAGATCTCTGAAAACGATAATGTGTTTCCCTGCAAAGAGTTCTTCGTAGTTTGTTTTAAGTACTTCTTGCAATCGGAGGTGAATCAAAGCCAACATTAGGTTGGAGGCCATGCTCACTTCATCTATTAGTAGCCTTTTCATTTGCTTTAATACTCTGCGTAGTTCCTTTGCAGCTTCTGCAGAAAGTTTGTAGTAGTCTAATTTGTTTTGGTGTTCTACTGGAAGAAGTAGTAATGGGTGTAAAGTAACACCGCCTATGTTGTAGGCAGCTAAACCTGTTGGGGCAGTTACAACAGCTGATAGTATGTTGTTTGTCAATTGCTGAAGAAACTTGCTGATGATTTTGATTAAGAATGTTTTTCCTGACCCAGCTTCACCACTGATGTACAGCAATATTGGTTTGTAATTTTGGCAGGTACATTCTTTATTTTTGTGTTGTACACCATGTGCAATCTGTTTTGTTACGTCATCAAAAATGGTGCTCTGCTCTTTGTTAAGTTTTGCTTGTTGTACAGTTAAGTCTCCTATATTTTCTTAATGGTGACACATGGTGTTTTCCACTTCTGTCATAGCTAATTCTGCCTCATTTGCTATTAGTGGCTGTCCTAGTGGTTCTTGACGTCCTGTTACAGAAGGTTGACTACTGTCGAAAGAGTCCTTATCTAGTTGGGCCTGAAGGTCTTCTTCATGTTGCTGTTCATTGTGCAACATTGCTTTGTACTGCGTGAAGTTCACATCAGTGATAGTACTTTCATTTTCTTTGAAAGCATCTTCATAGCAGTCATAGTTATCTAGTATCTCTTCCTCTTTTCTCCATGGTTTAAAAAGTTGTAGTAGAGACATGTAATACAGTTCTTTCTGTTGAGGACTTTTTAATGACAATTTAACATGATTAATTAAGCTTCGTTTTGTAAGTTTCACTAAGCTGCCTTCACAATCTGTGACCTTTGCTTTCATTGGGTTTTATATTATTTTTGTATGCAGAATTTGAGCGATGTGGTATAGACACATGCTCTCCAAAGTGCTACTCCTGTTCGGATAGTATGTGTCCAGTAAATTGTTTTTTAAAATGTCTTGGCTGTTGGGATCATTTCTGGCAATTGTTTCTATGTCCTCATATGATTTCAGAACTCTTTTTCTAGATTTAGCAGGACCAAGACTTAGCCATACTATGTTGTCTGATTTTCCGTACAAAGCAGTACCAGTTAAACGATCTGCCACTTCATAGGCGCCACATTCTCTATGACAGAACATTTTTATGCCTAGGCTGTACAATTTCTGAGATAGTGTTTTGTCTGATGATAGGCCATCCCAGAGGTCTTGAAGCTCTGTTTTTTCAGCTTTTGTTAAGTAGGCTGTAACATATCGTGCAACAGCAGTGGAATTGTTTGCAATGTTCTACACATCTATGTTTGCATTCCATAAGAGGGCAATGATTGCATTGTAATCATTGATATATTTACTTACTTCGGTTCATTTTATGTAGCACGTGTTTTTATGTGATTTACTTTTCACGCTATGTCGAACTGAAGACATGAAGTTGTTCACTTCACCTGTTTCTGTAACTGGTCTAGGGAAAACAAACCAGCATTTTGTGTAGTATTTCCCTTTGTTTTTGTATTTGTGGCGACAATATTTGCCACATTTGTGTCTTTGAAATTGTAAAAACTGCCCGTGCAGGTCACTATGTGTCCGTTGTGAAGGGATTTCACAAGTGACATATTTGTGGATGAACTGCAAAACAGTGGAATCAGTGTCCTGACCAAATTTACGTGCACCTTTGATCCATAAAAGTATGTGAATATGTGGTGCTCCTCTCGCTTGGTATTCTGTGCTCCAAAAAAAGTGCTGCACTTCTCTGAGGGGAGGAACAGTTTTATTGCAAATAAAGTGTAGCATAGCAATGAAACGATGATGGAAATTTCTTGACACATTAACTTGATCTAGAGAGCAAAGTTCTCCAGGTGTTCATAAATGTATGTTGGTTTTGTTGTTTGATATGCGTAGGAACTCATGTAAATCTTTCCATGCATATTCTGCACAACTTAGTGTAACAAACCAAGTCGGTGGTCCAAGGTTTCTGATCATACAACGTACGTCTCCGTGCCGTCGGAACCAGTATTCTTTTGTACCACGCATGTTTGCAAACAAATTTGTTATACTTGACTGTAAACCTTCATCTTTTTCTTGTACTTTTTGTATTAATTATGTAGCTGACATATTTTGAAAGTGGGTTCCAGATTTCAAAATGTGTGCAACTCTGTAACATAGGGTTGCTAATTTTTCAAAGAGTAGTTGGAATATGTATTCCACATTTTGTCTAAACCTGTGATCTTGCGAATACATTCGTAATGACGGTATTCTGATGCCGTAATTTGAGTGGGTCTATCATCATACCTGCCACCTTTGCCAGTAGGAAATAGCAGTGGAAAAGCACGTGGTTCTGTACTTTTTTCCCATATGCTCATTGGTGAACCTTTGGTTTGTCACATTTGGTAAGTTTCTAGTGCATCATCTATGCTTTCATTGGAATGCAATGGATGAATTGTGTACTGGTCCAAAAGAGTGGATACTGCAGCAGGATCTAGAAGTTCAAATTGTCCAGTTTCTGGTGACTGTTAAATTATTGCAGTTGTTTCCCTTAAGCTTTCTTCAATATTTATTTCCTTGTTGTATTCGTTATTGTCTTTTCGATATTGCAAGGCTTGTCTAACTTTATGTAAGTCCACCAGTTGTTGCCAAATGTTTTTGTCTTTGGTTGGTACACCATTTACCAACACAATTAAAGAATGCTCTATTGAACGTTGCACTCCTAGAGTGTGCACATTTTCTGTAAAATCTAATGGCAAATAAACTACTTTGCCATGAATGCCTTTCACCAATTCAGAGGGAGGTAATTTGGCTGTTTTTGGGTGAAGGTGTATAATTGCTTGAAATGGATGAACTGTTTGAATTAGGATGCTGTCGTACAAATTGAGTTGTTGCAAGGTTTTTGGTAGTGGGAACAATTCCAAATTATTTGTGATAGCACGTGAAGGACTTTGGTTGTTGTCTAGTTTTGCAGTGCAGTAACTACAACATATTTGGGGTTCACTTATTTCATATTTGTTTTCGGCTATAAGATAGAGAGCTAATTCAAACCACTTGGAATCTTCATTGTCTTTTATTTTGTATGCTATGTCTACATTTTATGTGTTCCTTTAGTAAAACGTTCTGCGGCAACACACACACACATGGTTTGGTTTTTCAGCCGATTCACTTTTAAATTTTAGTATTTCTTTTTTGTATGTGTGTAATAGAAGGTTGCTATGTGCAGAAATGTTGGTAGTCTGTTCTAAAACTATTGCATTTTGTAAGTGACATTCACTTCCAAAATATTTTCTCTGGATACGGTCAATTTCTTCTTGTAGATACTTGGGTGTACAATGCAGAAGAGTGTTATTTAAATTGGCTAATTCTGAAGCTGGACTTTTAGCATAGTATATTTTATACACTACATTTCTTACATTTGAATGATGTATTGATATGTGTTTGATATCATGGAAGGTGCTTTTGCAAATAGGTCCAGAAATGCAGGCTAATAAATGTCCTTGCAGTCCTGTATATTTGCGCACTGGACAGGTATCCATATTTTGCAGCACTTTCATTTTATTTTTGTCTTTACCTTTCACATACTGATTGAGGAACTGACGTAAAGATTTGAAAGATTTGTTAGGAATGGCACACATTGACGTGCACGGCCATTTGTATACTGAACGCTCTGATTCGGTTGAATTTGAGAGGTAATTCTGAGTTTTCAGGGGATACTTTTCTAAACAGTGTTTCTTGATCCATGATGGTATTATTGATTTTTTCATATCCTCTTCCGCTGCTATGGATGGCAATTGTGTTTGTTTGATTTTGTTTGCATGCTTCTTCATTAAAATATGGTTCTGTGGTTGTAGTGTGACTCCATTCACCTCCACAAATATGTAAGAAGTTATTTTTGTTCACATTCCGTTTATTGATAAGTTTCTTTTGCAGTTTGGTACTTAGTTTTGTTAGTGGTTTCATTCTATTTAACACCAATATAAACAACTTCCTTTTGAGAATGATTGCACTGTCCACGAGAGCTTTTAGGATTATTTTTTTACGATAGGTTTTAAGGGGTGAGGATGAATTCGGTCCTCTTCTTATTAGATTCTGAAGGACTCTGTGGCGAAACATTTTTGCTAAAATATTTTTTTAACTATAGATTCTTGTTGCTATATCAGGATTATTAGGAGCATTGTTAGAGGTACTGGTAGCTGATTTTTTGTGAAGAGTTTTGTGCTTCGTGCCACATTTTGTTGGAGGAGGTAAAGTTTCGGTAGTTGAGGCATGCTTTGTTTTGTTAAACAAATGTATTAGCCGTTTTGTTCCAACGTTCTCTACAAACTCTGGTACAGATGGATGCTTAGGTTGGAAACTTTTATTTTTATTTGTTCTACTTCTGCGTTCCTTTCTATGAACTTGCTTTTTGGTAGGTATTTTTTGGGGTCTGTTGGAAAAAAAAAGGCATGGTTTTGTCTGTTGTACAATGTATGTGTGCTGTGTGCTTGCGTGCATGAGTTTGATGGGTAAGCACTTTGTGGTGGTGTGTGAATGTGCATTGGCCTCTTACAATGATTTGGGAAGTCTACTTTTCTGTTTGCATACTACTACTATGTGCTTCAGATGAGAGTAGAAAGTGGGCTAGTGGTAAGGAGAAGCCTTAATAGTGAACATACTGGCATCAAATTGAAACAGCTATTTGTTTTCTAGTACTAACATTCTAAGGGATTTGTATGTTATTTGAGTTCCAAACATACAGGGATTTGTGAGTCATTCTGCCTGTTGTTCTTTGTTCAGTAAATGGCGATTTGTGGGTAGAATGTTTGCTTTAGTGCACAAATTAAATACATAACCCACACAGTCTGTTTGAGGAATAGTAAGAATATAAAGGTCGTACTGTACTTACTTTTTTTTTGCAGAATGACCAGGTCTCTTCAGATATGTCATTTGCAGTGTAGATGCTGTTGATTTTCAGGAGCGTAGTCTTCACTGCGATTGTAAAAAGAAGTTAGTAACTGTGTGTGTTTAAAGCTGTGATGTTAAAGTACACGTTAATGTTGTATTTTTCGTCGCAGTATTCTTCTTTGACATTTGAACACAGTGCATGTGTGCTTTTCACTGCACTATGTGCTACCTTTCTATGTTACTTGCGGTATGTCAGTTGCACGTACTTCAGAAATGCGTACACTTTTTAAGTTACGAAAATGTCTTGTTTCTTTTAAGCTGTGTTATCTATGGCAGAGAGGTTTGTAAGCGATAGGTCAGTATAGTAAATGGGGGAAAAATCTGTACTTTCACATTATAAGTATGATTTCGAAAAATCGAGAGACCCTCGAAGGGAGATGTGACCACAGCAATCGGGAGCATTTACTTTTTCTCATACGATCGCATTGGAAGTAGCATTTATGTAGACGCTACACAGTAAAAAAAATGGTGTCATTTTCTAATGGAAAATCGAGTTTCTCACTAAAAAGGGAGGGTTCTAACGTATGTACAGTTAATGAAAAATCAGACATTTTGTACTTCAAGGACGACCATTTCATTAATTTCTTTAAATGAAATCATAAGGGTTGCACCTGTTCTCTCAGTAAAATATGCATACCTGTAGCTCATACACATGCATATGCGCATGGATATAGCTGTACGTAGAAATCCGCGACAATTGCACAGTAGTTTTTGAAGTTGGTGCTTTGGAATGATCTGCGACTTGCATTCACAGTGATCAATAGTACATTTGAAGTGCAAGATTTTGATGACGGAGTTAAATGTAGGGATGGTTAATGTGATTGGTGGATGGCTGTGTGACTGCTTAGCTGTGTCCAATGAGGAAATGGAATCGCGCGTGATGTGGAAAGGGTAGGAGGACTGGCTAGGAGTTACGTGCCGCACGTAGGCACCGCTTGTCCGCGGGTAGGGCGTGTCACATACGGGTATCTACAGCAAATCGAGCATGGAAAGGGGACTGTGGGCATCAGCCAATCAGATGTTGTCCTTTGTGGCGAAAGACGGTGCGTATACTGAAGATGGCAGAGGGTCGGGATTTTGGTCCTTGGAGACATTTTTGTCCAAGGTTTACAGCTGTATGCCGAAAGTAGGCATGTGGCACATCATTTTGATGTGAGAGGAGTGGAGGTGTTGTGGAGCGCTGAGACTGATCGCAATGATGCAACACTTCTCCAAGTTTGCACCGAGATGTGAACGATGACCACTCCTCGTGTGATACTTTTGCACTACGGTGCTTGCCATTTGGGCTACGTGAGTTCACGTACTTTGTTGAAAGATTTGGAACAGTTAGTTGAGGCAGTCATGAACATCTTTCCAAATGCGAAAATAATTTTTTCTGGGTTACTGCATAGAGGAAAATGGGACAGTAGTTATGTTTTCTGTCCCGATCAACGTATTGGGAGGTGTAACATTAATCGCGGCATGTGTGCTTTTATGTTACGTGCTAGTATGTTTTTCTGCAGCCGACCATTTCATTCATTTCTTTAAATGAAATCATAAGGGTTGCACCTGTTCTCTCAGTAAAATATGCATACCTGTAGCTCATACACATGCATATGCGCATGGATATAGCTGTACGTAGAAATCCGCGACAATTGCACAGTAGTTTTTGAAGTTGGTGCTTTGGAATGATATGCGACTTGCATTCACAGTGATCAATAGTACATTTGAAGTGCAAGATTTTGATGACGGAGTTAAATGTAGGGATGGTTAATGTGATTGGTGGATGGCTGTGTGACTGCTTAGCTGTGTCCAATGAGGAAATGGAATCGCGCGTGATGTGGAAAGGGTAGGAGGACTGGCTAGGAGTTACGTGCCGCACGTAGGCACCGCTTGTCCGCGGGTAGGGCGTGTCACATACGGGTATCTACAGCAAATCGAGCATGGAAAGGGGACTGTGGGCATCAGCCAATCAGATGTTGTCCTTTGTGGCGAAAGACGGTGCGTATACTGAAGATGGCAGAGGGTCGGGATTTTGGTCCTTGGAGACATTTTTGTCCAAGGTTTACAGCTGTATGCCGAAAGTAGGCATGTGGCACATCATTTTGATGTGAGAGGAGTGGAGGTGTTGTGGAGCGCTGAGACTGATCGCAATGATGCAACACTTCTCCAAGTTTGCACCGAGATGCGAACGATGACCACTCCTCGTGTGATACTTTTGCACTACGGTGCTTGCCATTTGGGCTACGTGAGTTCACGTACTTTGTTGAAAGATTTGGAACAGTTGGTTGAGGCAGTCATGAACATCTTTCCAAATGCGAAAATAATTTTTTCTGGGTTACTGCATAGAGGAAAATGGGACAGTAGTTATGTTTTCTGTCCCGATCAACGTATTGGGAGGTGTAACATTAATCGCGGCATGTGTGCTTTTATGTTACGTGCTAGTATGTTTTTCTGCAGCCACGAGAACATTGTCCCGAGTAATGCGGCTTATTTCGAAGCAGATGGTGTTGGTTATCATCTTTGGGAAATGCCATGTTCTTTTGGAATGTGAGGCTTGCTTTGGAGAAGGTTCTGTAATGGTTGTAGGAGTAAAGTAAGAACAAAAATATCACAAAAAAAAGAAAAAGGCATATGCCAAAAAAAAAGAAAACGGCTCTTTTCAGAGCCCACCTTCAAGGGGAAAAGGGGAATGATATGTCCGCGAACATGGCAGTAGTTTGCAGGCGCCGCCTTTTATCAACGGGGATCATGGGGTGGAGACGCATGCAAATGAGAATGTGCGAAGGTAGGGATTGGCCACTAAAGGTCAGTGGGTGTGTTCTGTACGGAGATATTTAGTCAGAACGTCTTTTCCCTGACAGGTGACCAGACAGCAATGGCTCTGTGTGCCCGAAAACAGATTATCTGGATTTTGGGAGACTCGTGGATACATTGGCTGAAGGTGTATGCGGAAAGTTTCGGTCTATCTGCAGGTCTTGGATTTCCTCATGTGGAAGTGCACTGGCATGGCGTGCGCGGAATGAGGTGGTTGGACTTGGTACCTCTCTGCATTACTTTACAGACAGACCGTCATCCTGATATACTTATCATTAATTGCGGAGGCAATATTTTAGGCCATGTTTATGGCATTTCTTTGCAATTTGCAATGAAGGAAGGACTTGCGCAATTCATGGACATGTTTCCAAATAGCCAAATAGTTTTTTCCCGTATTGCTCAAAGACAAAAGTGACTACGTTCATCTGCATTTGGCTCACAAATGGAAAAAGTGTGGCGCAATGTGAATAAGGCTGTTTGTGCATTTCTAAGAGATTTTGGCATGTCCTCATTCCACAATGAAGACATTTTGTTTCGCAGCTCCTTCATATTTCGTATAGATGGAGTCCATCTCACATATGCTGGCAATCAAATTTTTCTTCGTAATGTACAACATGCATTGCAACTTTTTTTGGAATCATAGTCTCCTATTTGGCAATCCATTTTTTCCACCCTACAGTTTTTGAAGCATACTCAACGCCACAGAAAGGCTCTTTTCAGAGCCACCACTTACTCCCAGCGAAAAGTACATTGGTTTTGCATTGCTTGCACCCTCCATTTTTGTGTGTCCCATGACTGTCCGCGGACTTATCAAAAAAAGCGAGGGAGGCCTACAACTGTCACTTCAAAGCTCTATTGTTAAACTGAGAAAGGCGGCTCTGAAAAGAGCCTTTTTTTAAAAAATGTATAACTTTTCAGTTCACTGCTTTTATGGACACGATACACTAGGTGAGGAGGGCACGGGAGGGTAAGGAAGGGACACCAACCATGGGAAAAAGAAGGGCCAGGTAGAGAGAGAAAGATATAGGGTGGCCTTCACTTAGGTAGGGCGCAGTTCTTCTTGTGCTCAGTGACTGTAGCCTCAAAAGCACTTCGAAGGCTCTCCCCCCTGCAGAGTACTGCGTCACAGTACATACACAATATTGTGACCCTCGAAAGGTAAGGGTCAACAGCATCGGGAATGGCTTCTGACGCAGCTGGAGGAATGCGCTCCCCCACAGGAGTGTCTCTTGTGGTGTGAGGATCGGACATGGAGGATGCTGTGGAGGAACTCAATCTACTATGTTCTTCACATGGCACCACCTTGCGAATGTCCGCACTGTGGAACGACGTTAGGTGTTGCTTCATGGTTTTCTTACCAAAGATGTACGCACCAGGTCTGCCGCGACTCAGCACCAACTGGCACTGGTTGCACTTGACCAGGTTCGCACGTGCTTTCGATACGTTCCCATAAACGGAAAACAACCGCCACACCCACGACTCCCGCCGAGTGTTTGTAGTGCAGAGTTCTTCCACCTCATTCTCTTCTTCCTCTTCCTCTTCTTCCTCTACATTCTCACCCGTATATCCCTCTGAAGGCCCTTGGGGAGGTGGTGGCGGTGGAGGATTTGGGGGTGGTGCTGAGGGTAATGCAACAGTAGCAGCCATGGATGGCATAAGGATTTTTTGCCAAATGGTCGCTACGGTACTAAAGGCAGCACAACTCTAACTGCTATAGCCAGAAGCACAATGAAGATGACCTCGGGGGGTGTGGCCAATTATAGGGGTCGGAGGATACGGCTTGTGACCACATTGCTCACTGTAAAACACTCCAAAAATTGTAAACGACACATTCACAGGTGGAGCTATTGTATGGGAAATGTCAAATGGTGATGTTATACTGAAAAATACTTTCCCATTTATGTGTCAGTTATTTTGCAGTGTTGCGGAAGCAGACAAAGTGCGCAAATTAGTCCACACGCTCAGCGTGGGTGTGGTCACATGATGACGTCCTGTACACATCCGCGAGGGAAAAGCATGCCCGCATAACAGCAAATGCAGACTAACGCACGTGCGCATGCGCGCCCCTGTTCTACGGACAGTGTTCGGGTCCTGCAACTAATTAAAAGTGTGACACAAGTGAGATGGACAGTTAGGGACAGGCGGGATGTTTGCAGTACTTATGGGTGTACTGCGCATGTGCGTACCTGATCTGATGACTGTAAGGACAGGTCCAGTCTCCTTAGGACACCTCCATTTTGTTTGATAACGAACATGCCGGCTACCGCGCCTGTTCTACGGGCGGTTGCATCTTGCTGCGGTTCCATCTTGTTGCGGATGATACTGACAGATATAGTGTCCTTAGAACACTTCCAATTTGACCTCATTTATATACATCCTGCCTACCTACTATATTCTAGGAACATGTTTGATCTCGTTTTTGAGCTGTACGGAGAGGTATAATGTCCTTAGCACGCCCCATTCTGTTACTTTACACACACTATGCACAGATGGTGCCTTCTAAGATCAGTTCCATCTTGGTTGTCATTGGTACGGGTAGGTGTATTGCCGTTGGAACATCCACATTGTATTGCTTACGGCTAACTCGAACAGGCGCGCGCTGTTCGCAAACATTTTAAGCCTTTTTAAAAAAAAAAAATCTCTAACCCGTATTCAACAACAACTATACAAAAACTTTCTAAAAAATGACATGCACTTTAATCAACAGAAACACAGGGGGATGCGGACACTGACACGAATATAGGGGAATTAGGGTTCGACACGGGCTGATTGTGAGGAGATGATTTGTGTGGGGAAGAAGGGATGGATGTTTCATCAAAACTTCTATTTTCTTCTTGAAGGTTTGCGGACGGATCACTGGGGAATGGACAAGGAGGGCAGGTACAGGTGGGACAGTGGTAATGTACTTTTCCTCTAACAAACTCTTCCACAAATTCCCTTAAACTATTAAAATTGTCATTCAGTGGCTCCATTTTACGTTCTATCCTTTTCAGCCTGACTTCCTCTGTGTCCTTTGATGGCTTCTCTTCTTTTTTCTCCTGGTCTGCTACAAATAAATATATATATGTTAAATGGCCATAAAATAGTGAAGATTATTTTGCTTATGCAGAGCACTGTGTTCCATTACTGTCGCTATCTTCAGACATTTCCCCATGCAGAAAATTCTCCTCCAGCCACTCCAAAGTATTGCACATTTCTGTACGAAAAGAACAGAAAAAAATTATTTCTTCTGCACCTTATACCAAAAAAGTACACACTTATATAAGAAAAATGAAGTTAACATACTTTTTTGCTGTAATTTGTCTTCCTTGAAGTGCGTGCGTCTACTGTCGGTCCTGCCTACAGAGTTTCTGTGATGTCATCTTTGATGTCCTGGGTGTTAGTGTTAGCAGTGCACAATGATGCGGCCAGTTATGGTTGCTTAGCCTACCATAACTGGCGAATTTCAGGGGTTTTTCGGTTTTACTTTGAACCACAATGGCACATTTGAATAGGTTTTGTAGTGGAGGGCACAGGTTTTTGGTAGGGCAACTTAACCATAACGTCCTATATATATCTCATTTCTTTAATAAAACAATATGTCAAACATAGCTTTACACGTTTTGGGATTCCTCCTTCGCCAGGAGAAAACTTATTTCATGATTCCAGTACATTTCAATCTTCATGTTCTACAAGGCAAGTACAATAAATTAAAATCAATAGGATTTCATCATGTCAATCTCTACAACCATAAATCAGTTACATTTCAAAGTATCTAATCTATACAATCTCCCATGTTCAATACGCAGATTATTCACCTGGATTCTGGAGTGAGTAAAGATTTGTTTTATATGTCAACCTGCCAACTCCTGACCTGGCACCCCACCAGCTCTAAACCCCAAACCTACTCCTTTCTTTAAGCACCGTTTCACTGCAAGTTTGACAGGGGAGACTCTGCCTACAATTAATTTCTGAAAGGAATCACATGGCCGAGATGTAAGATACCCTGACCCTCGCCAAATGTGTATGTTGACGATGGCAGAAGCCCAATGGATCAAGCCTAGCATTCTAGTGAGAAGTGTGATAATTGAGCCAGACAATCCATTTTCTGCCAAATGATATAATTGGAGTTTGGTAGAATGCAGCTAGCAGTAAGTACATCACACTTCAAGAGCCATACTCTAGGCCCAGTTATCTAGGCCCAGTTTATAAAATTGGTTCATCACTCCCTCCATTCCCATCAGCTGACGGGACCGAATTGCCATTTTTGCAGAATCAGTTTATATCAACTGACAACATGAAGATTGTTTGAGTTAACTGTGTTTTGGGAGCACGAAGGCTACCCACGGTGCAGTGCTCAAAATTCCTAACAAAACCTATTCGGGCAACACTGGCTGTGGCTAGTGTGCACAAAAGAAACCTAGTGGTGTGGCCATGGCCGAAGATGGTCCCCCACTCACACATGCTGATCTGCTAGCTAATTCTTTGTCCTTGTTATCAGTCTTTTTATGTGCACCCTGATGCCTGCGGCACAATATTAGTAAATAAATAAAATAAATAGCTAGTGGGCCGGTTTAGGAAACCTATAGGAGCACTATGTAGAGTGGCCGCAGCCAAAGGCTGTGGGCAATGACGATGGCCAAAGGCCATGGCTAGTTGACCTGGAAGAAAGCTATTCGGGCAACATGTAAAGAGGCCACGTATGATGGCCAGGGCCAATGGTTATGGGTGAAGGCCATGGCTAGTGAGCGGGAAAGAATGGTAGTATTTTAAAAATATAGTGGACACTGTGCTCCCTGGCCAGGGCAGAAGGCCAGGGTTAGTGGCCCCTAAAAAAAACTATGGTATAACAAAACCCTTGAAATTCACTGAAAAACTTTAGTTAAGGTGCAGTTAAGTTGCGCAGATTTAACACAACAAAATCCTTGAAATTCAGAAGATGTGGGAAGTCATGACCAGCTTAATTTGGCGCGTTCCCATTTCAAAGCCCATAAGCACATGCATAGTATAAGAGAAGGCAATCACAATGGCAATACAAAATGGCATTATGGGGGACATCAATGGGAACGTGCAGAGTTAAGTTGGTCATATCCGCAGAATTTTAATGTTTTTATTGCGTTCAATCTGCGAAAAATAACTGCACCTTAACTAAGGTTTTTTGAGTGATGTATATCTGTGCATTCACATAGCCACACCAAGAGGATAACATGACGGAGCTACTGAAGGCAGAGTGGCCATCTGGAGCAAAACATTTAAAGGCGCTCTTGGGACCTTCTCCCTGACCAAAACATTAAAATTCCCTCTGAGAACCCTCTGACTTTCTGGTAGAGGTGGGGTAAATGACTGAGGATCCAGGCAGTGGACATAAGAAGCACAATCAGAGGGAAATGGAATAGAGCATGACCTTGTTTGAAACCGCCGAAAAGGTTAAAGGGCTTGTTTGCGGATACTCTCATTCTTTCATAGTGGGAATTTCACCATGAAGGAGAGCTGTCTCAATAACTTACTTGCTTCTCTAAGGATGTTTGTGCATTGGGTACTGGGCATGTGCACAGCCCCCATCTGCACTGACATGCTTACCCTGAGACCCGGCTTTTCCTCTCATCCCCTCCTCTTCTAAAGTTCTGCAAGGGTATTTGGGAAACGAAATGCAGAACGGCACTCTGTTGTGGCCATTTTATCCTCTTATCTGAATCCTGTGGCTGCCCCAATATATATATATCTATCTATCATTATGGCAACACATGTTTCGTTTGGGTGAGTTGTGAAAAATGAAATGACCATCAAAGCCAATGTGCATTATGTGCCAAGTGAACCATGCATCTAACCCTTTTATCACAGAAATATTTGCCAAATATAAAGCTCTGTGGTCATTATGTCCCCAAAATGTGCCTTGATCTTTTGCAAAGCAGCCAGGGACCTCAATATGGAATGTCTAAACAGTGCAGTAGGCGCAAACCAGCCTAGCCATCTTGGAATTATCTTTATTGTAGGTTCTGATAATGTGTTTTGCTCATTAGGTTTGGACTACAATACATTCTGGAAGTGATCATTGGAAGTGAATATTGAAAGTGAGACAGTTCGCAATGTATTACAATAAATAATAGTCTTCATTTTTAAGATCTTATTTTGCCAAGAATACACATTGTTTGGTCTCTCAGAATGTCCCATCTTCTTGGAATTAGTTGACCTCACACTAAAACCAATAGTCTGTTTCCGCTGCTGATCCCGCACATTTGTTACAGTATGCAGAAATAGTAATACATATTTAAAAAAAGAAAATAAACTCAATTGTAGACCCTGCAGCCTGGTCCTGTCTCATTAGAAGGTTGCTCAGAAACCCAGAAATCCACACGATTGCTGCACCCCTCTCAGCTCGCTGAGCCCTTCTCCCCTCCGTAGAGAAAAATGTATGCCCATTTTGCAGTGGTGACATTTCTGCAGGACAAACACAATGTCAATGTTTGTCTCCAAATACTAGGCTAGTACCAAACGTATGGAATCCATCTCTCTGCTGCTCTTATTCCACTTTTGACAATAAATAACAAAGCTGCCCCCCCCTTCAAGATAGTTGTGTTTTTCTCTCGCTGCTTTCAGCATAGGATGGGTTGCATCACTCTATTGCTTTAAAAATAATCTAATATCTTTGACTAAGAAACATGTAGTCTAGTCGAAATGCATCCTGGGTGCAGCAGTGGACATTTTCCTCAAGCCTCAGTAAAGGCTGCATTTTAATGTGAGCTCTGAATACTGTGCGTTCTTTGAATCACTAGAAAAGCATTGTGTTTTTCACTATGCTACTTTGCCATGTTCATGGACTGTTTTGAATTACTGCCTGATAATGTTGCAGGAGCCGAAAGCAAGCTCTTTCGTGCTCCCAGGAGAAAAAGAATGGGCTTACCCCTTGCAGTGTTGCATGTGACACAATACGGCCGAATGCTTGTAAATGCCAGCAACAGGTGAACTTTCTTTAAAATGCCATTTTGCATTTGTGTAATGTTTAAATTGGAGAGCCCCGCATTAGGCTGTCAGCGAAAAGGCTTCAGGGCTGGAGAAAAGGTGGGCGCATCTTTTCTGATCGGTCCCGTTGTGAATATTCTCTCTGCCAACCTGGTCTGGAAGGTGTCGAGTGAAGTTCTTGGCGAGATGAAGTGGCTTACAGCTTTGCCAACGGTGATGTATTTTATCTAATCTACTTTTTTATTGCTTTTTATTCACTTATGTATGCTTTTGTTTTGAGTTAATAAACATCCATAAAGAACCAATTTTATAATCTAGCTGAGAGTGTGAGTGAATTCTTGCGTTTCAAGTGTACAATGGTTTCCTATTTAGTGTATTGGGGAGAAAATTAAGTAATATATATGTGCACTTTTTTTGCGAAAGCAAAACAAGTGCACAAATATATTACCTTAAGAATACCAATGCTTATAAAACAGAATATAAATGAGGCTGGAGTTTAATGGTATGCGAGGAAAGGAGGACACTAAAGGCTGACCCTTTCTCGCCTAACCTGGGCTTCCCACTGCGCTAGCCCAGGCTTCCCTATCCCCTTGTTTGGTAATTAGAGACCGGTAACCTCTGGTGTCTAGAATACTGACTGGGGTGATGGCATAAAGGCCCCAGACCTTTCTGTCTCACTTCCTCTGGGTAGCGTAATATTTTTCAGCAATGTCTGTTTTTTAAAATAGTACCTCTCAGTTTCACATAGTCCCTCTTCTTCATGCCCTTGTGTTCTTTTCTCTGATGTTCCTTCATTTCGTCCCCTCTTACTATCATACTCCGTTTTCCTCCCACTCTGCACTCTCCCTCTCCATTTCTCCTCTGTCCCTCTGATGATCACACAACTTCCACCTACTCTCTCTCTGGTGTTCTCTCTATTTCTCTGTCTGGCAGTCTCTCTCTACTACTGCCTTTTCTATTGAACTCTCCCTTTTCTACTATCCCCTATCCACCACTGTCATCTACTCTCCACCCTTCCTCTCCTCTCATATTCCTCCTTTTACTCTCATATACTCTGCATATCCTCCCTCACCTATTCTCCTACTCTTTCATTAACACACACCTTCCAATCACCATATATGTATTCCTGGACACAAGTACCCCTTTTTATCACAGTCAATGCCTCCCCTCGACTCTCTGCTCCACAGTCCTTCTTCCACTTGCTCTCTTGATCCACCTCCTTTCCACCTGACCACACTCCAACGACCAACATTCCTTCCTTACTCTCCCTTTATAGTGCTCTTCCTGGGGTTCAGACTCTTCCCACCCTTTTTTAGGTTGTAGCACCCACCTGCTTCTACGTGCCAATCTCTACCTGGCTTTTCCCTAGGGGCCAGGTTACAAGGTACTTCAAGCCCCGCCCATTTTCCCAATGTGCGTTCATCAGTGTTCATGATGACTGTTCGATATGGGAATCGCTGGCTGCAGAACTGTTATTCGGTCGCTGTGAAACATCTTTACTGGCAGTGAGTGGTGTGTCTCTCTCGTGGGTTGGTTAGTTCATATTCTGCCACAGGGTATTCTGAAGATTGAACACTGGCCAGAATGGGGTATGGTAGGCATTGTGGAATTTGCAGTGGTTCTTTGCACTTGTAACCAGGCACATAAAAGGGGGGCAGACACCGGCCTCTGGGTAAGACAGGCTTTGGTAAAAACTCTAGGCCTCCTGCCCCAGGTTGAGAGGGGTCCCTAGAGAGAAAGTGAGCGAAAGCGAGACTCCAGATTGGCTTATCATAGGCCGATTACAGTTAGTTGAACATAAGAAAATTGAACCATTAACATAGATCATGGTATCTGCAATACTTTTACCCCAATGAGTAAGGTAAGTAGCCCAACATAGGAAGTGTGATTTCATGGCAAACTGTGCTAGAGGTGCGGGCAGTGGCAACTAAACTTAAGGGAAAGGATGAGAAGCACATTGCAGACAGGAAGGCAGCATGCAAGAAAGGATGCACAGGGAGGAGGTTACTGTGGTGATCCGCTAGTGTACAAAAGGCAGATGGAAGGAATGGGAGAATTACGTGGCCCTTTCAACAGCAGATGATTTGGCCTTCGAGAGGACATGACATCCAATGTATACTCTCTACAAGTTTGTCGATTTCAAATCCATGACGTAATCTTCAAAGAGGATCTTTGATTCGCGTGAATTGAACACTTTCTTTTTTGACTTGTGAAGGGGTCATCTGGAGTCTGTAGGAATAAAAAAGGTCCTGATTTATGATGATCAATTAGCCGACGACTGCTGTTTGTTTTATCACCTTTGATAGCCCTTGTCTGAACTGAGTTCTGTAATAGCTTGTCCCATATCCGAACCCATGGATCGATATAACCTTTGAGTAATTGTTTGCTCCTGGCCGGGATGATACTGCAGCGGCAAAGCGATTCCCAGTCTGCGTTTATTAAGACAAAGTACATGACAGTCTTTGCTACTACGTTTCTTTGTTTCCCATCGAATGCCACTGATGTTATACCAGAGTTTAGACTGAATAAATGTTCACATAGAAGAATACAACTTTGGAAATATATCTTCACTTTTCTATCGTTTACTTTGTCTTCTAAATTGATAGAAAGATCAGTCTACAGTTGAAGATCCAGTGACATTTGCCTTAGTGCTTAGCGATAGTTGCAAGCAAATCTTTTGGTGGGGCTGTAATAGACTAAAAACGTATATGTAGGAGATCTTCTTGTAATTGGGGTACTATGTTCATAACCATGTATATTAATCCCATGTAAATCTGTGCTGTCTTAACCTGTTTTGCCCATACCCCATTTTCTAACAAAAATATCCATATGACGCATGAGGCCTTTGTGACGTGGGCCCTAAAGACGGTGTAAAACCATGGACATTTATTCTATATGGCTGTTTTTTGTTGTAAGCCCGTTTGCCACTTTCAAAAAATATGTTTCTATGTCCGACAATGTTTATAGAAGAAACAAACCCCTTGTTCTGAAATCGTCTGCACCAGAGTAACCTCCAAAGTAGAACACTTGGAAAATGGTGGCTGAATACTCACAGATAATCCTGCATGGACACGATCTGTTTGTTTTGTTATGAATGAGGGTACTCTAGGCACTAACATCCCCATTAAGGGATTTTTATTAGTAGTCGAGGGGGAAGTGGGGTGTTAGATTGACATTTTAGAGAGGTACATATCCTGGGTGCTCATGAGTTTATAAGATTAAGGGCCTCATTACACGGTAGGCGGTAACCATGGCGCTATTAGCGCCATGGTTGTCGCCGGTATTTTACCGTGTCCGCCTTGGTGGATGACGGATTTACCGCCCTACTCCAAGGTGAGCGGGGGCGGTAATTCCCCATTCACCAAGGCACTTCCCCTTTCCCATTTTTGCCCCCATAGGGCATAATGGGAATGGGGAAGGAGCTAATTACGGTACCGCAAATTGCGGTACCGTAATTAGCACCGAGGTCCCTTTGCGGCACCCTAATTTAACAGCTGGTAAAACCAGCCGTTAAGGTCGGGTCCCGCAAAGGGAATTCGTAGTAAGGCGGTAAGGGTTTACCGGTACCGGTGCCCTTACCGGTAAACCCTTACCGCCTACCGTGTAATGAGGCCCTAAGTGTTGCACAGGAGGCCCTGACATTGCCATGTAGGGCTCGCTGAACAGGACTACTGAAATCACCTGGGCCTGGCTGCTTGTTACTTGCAAAACATCAAGTGACACACCCCCACCGCCGTCCCTCGCCCTGCCCCGTCCCTCCTACCACAGAATCTCATTCTCCAACTGGACCGCTTGATGAGATGATCCTGTGACATGTGATCCAGGTATTGCAATAGGCAGGGCTGTATGTGGATCTGTGTGGCTTCTGTTATTCATGTGTAATAAAGACGAATATAGTGAAGAGAGCATGTTTTTCTGCAGGGACCCCGATAATTGGCAATGATTGGGCCTCATCACGAGTTTGGCAGTAAATCTGTGGATTTACAGCCATACTAGTTAACTACCATCTATTGCCAAGCCCACGGCAACGGATCAGCTTATTGGCCTACCTAGTCAATTTTTACTGCCTCTATGGTCTGCTGGCACGCAGAGCCAGCTGCGAGCAAAGGATTGCAGACAAGGCCACTGATCCCTGTTTTGTCCTGGTTTGACTGCCAAGAAGTTCCTATCATCACAGCAGCATCCGCCCTGGCACCCGAAGCAGAAGGTGCCTACTCGATGTCCTATGGCGCAAGTATGTACCTCGATCCCCCTGCCTACAACAGCCCTTCGATGATGGCCGCCGCCATCGACTGATCCAACAAGGGATCGGTATTGCAGGGCAGCGCCGCAGTCAATTGCCAAGCCCCCAGCAACAGAGCAGCTGGTTGGTCTGGCCAGTCCATTTTCCTGTGTCTATGTTCTGCCGGCAGGCAGAGCTGGCTGCGAGCACATGCCTGCAGACACTCCGCCTGCCGACAAGGCCACTGATCCCTGTCTGGCACTGTCCAGGCCTGGCTGGTGCACCATCCTGCGCACACAACCTGTGTACATCGATCCCTATGCGTGACCTGATCCCCTCCATGAACTGTCCTCCCAGCCACATCGATGGTTGTCCGGTGAGTCCAGGCTCCCAGAGAGTCCCTGTCGCGCACGCTCGAGGTAAGACCTTCGTTATTGATCTCTTGTTTCACTTGGCGTTCAATACCGTTACATGGTCCTACCCTGGGTTCCATCCCACGTGGTTTCATCCTCGGACAGTGCTGGATTCACCTTGTTTGGCCCACGTTCAGCAACTCAGCCACAACACCACACAACCTGGGATGCCCATCCTCACTGACTCTGAATGAGCATCCTCGTCCACCCACCCCATTCCTGCCTCCTGAAATACGACTACTGGTAATAACAGTTCCTCCACAGCCGAGACAGAGTTCCAATCAGTTTGGCTCTAAGGCGCAATATCTAGAATGGATCTCCTGCAACCTCAATGCCCTGCACACCTCTCTCTGCCACCTCCTACTAACTAACCCTTCTCCATTCCTGTCGGCAGCATGGCCCACTCCACCTCAGATAAACGTCCAGTGGCAGATTCATGCACCTCTTCCATCATCTGGCAAATTACGAACTTCTACCCATACCTACCCCCTTTCTTCCTAAACTCAGCAGCACCGTTGCACTGTGCAAACAGAGTGACCACCATACTCCCCATGACACTTCTCGCCCCCCGTCCCTAAGCACATCACCACTACCCACGTAGTGCCTGTCCTACAACACAGACATTCTAAGCCTCTCCGGTTTTCAACTTGGTATTCAAAGACTACGGAATCTACGTGCCAGAACTTGCACAGCTATGTCATTGCTGTTACGTCTCACATATCCTATTTTGGGTGTGTCTAGGAGATCAAGGTTCACCTCCTGCACTGCGCCCTCCTCTCCCTGCCACTTCTAATATTGTCACCTCTCCTACAGCAAGCCCGGCCCCACTTCCACCAGTTGACACGAATGTATCGCTTAATTTCACACTTCTAAATGGACATTTCTTTGGCCAAACACTAGTGAGATCCATGACCTCATCATAGACACCACCTAGATTTGCTTGCTACCACAGAATCTTGGCTCCACAGCGCATCTGGCCCATCGCTCTCGCTAGCCATTCCACCCAACTACACGATTTGCAGGGCTGACCGTCCCCATACCTCATGAGGTGGCGTCGCCCTCTTTCTGAAATCCTCCCTTATCATCTGAATAACCCCCACTCCTCCCATTCCGGGTTTACGAAACACTGCTCATCAAAATCTCGATTAATCCTCAGACCATCTTCAATATCTTTCTACTATACTGCCAACCCAACTCCATCAGTACACCAGAGTCCGACATCCCTCCCTCTTCATCACACCTTTCATCAAACCAGCCACTAAATGCATGATACTGGGTGACTTCAATGATCCCACTGATCATAAAGCTACACTAGTACACGCAATGCAAGACATGAACTTCAACTTGTTTCCTGCCCTACTCACACTAAAGGACGTATCCTTGACTGGATCCTGTCCACCAACTTCAGTATTAACATTTCTCTCATTGGAGCAATATCTTGGTGGGATCATTACCTAATAGAATTTGACCCCCTACATGTCAAATACGTCCCAACCCCTATACCTTTGCCCTACCCCACCTTGGTCAGAAACACCAGGAAACTCACGCATGAGATTCTCGGGCCCTCCTGACGATGCTCATCTCTACTCCTCCAAGAATTAGAGATCCTGAAGGCCTTGCAGACCTCTACCACTAGAGACTCTTTCACACTTTAGACCTTCACACCGCTTTAAAGTCAGAAATGCCCAAACGTCACACGCCTGCTAATGGCTGCTCCTCAGATGAGCTTGTTGCCCTCCGGAGAAGTAATAGAGCTTTAGAACTTCTCTGTAGGAAAAACTCTACCCCTGCTAACTGCATAAACCTATCCATTGCCACCAAATCATACAAGAAAGTGGTGTTCTCCCACAAAGCAAGCTCCTATAACACTAGAATTTCAAATGCAAATTCGAATGCTAAAAAGAACTGGGAAACCCTGGTTCCTCAAATACCCAGACTAGGTCTGACAAAGCGTGGTGTGGCACTATCCAAGATGCCCTGGCCAACAAAATTGACCAGCTATGTAACAAAATCAATGGTAAGAAAACACAATTAGCCACTAAATTCCCACCTCCAGCCGCCCTGCCACCACCCTCCAATTACAAGGGAGATTGCCCGGCACATATTGTTGAGCTCTGTGCCACTACCGTGACACCTATCATTACTGACTTTAACGCATCCTTTAGAGACAATGTTGTTTCTATCAGTATCAATACAGCTTAGGTCACTCTGCTCCTCCAAAAAGCGCCACTGGACCCTTTCCTGCCCACCAATTACCATCCCATCACCACTGTTCCATTCTTGCTTAAAATTCTAGACTGCATTACCTACATGAAAGTTAAACAATTTCTCGAATACCACTATCTCCTAGGATAAAGACAGTCTGGCGTCTGAAACAGCCCTACTTGACCTCAAAATGCAGTTTGACAGTATGCGTGACTCAGGTAACTTTGCCATTCTTCTCTTCCTTGACCTCTCAGCAGTGTTTGACCTTGTGAACCATGGCACTCTATGCCATCACCTTAGAACCCACTTCAATTTCTCTAGATTCTTTCACCTGTCATTCCTTAGTGAACGAACCTTGAGAGTCTTTATTGAAAACTCTGCAGCTGATCGCATCCCAGTCCCCATCAGTGTCCCCCAAGGCTCCTGACTGTCACCCATCCTATAAAACACTTACACCAAAACCCTCTTTGACATACTTGATTCACTTGGTATTATATACACCAACTTCGCTGATGACACCCAAATCCTTATCCCTATCACAGACAACCACCCTGAGTGAGGACACTACTACCATTAATTGCGTTCACTGCTCCATTAAAAATTGGATGGCCACTCATAACCTCTGCCTCAGTGATGACAAAACAGAGCTACTCATTGTGGGTTCATCTCACCGCCGACACAGCCTATTCTTAATTTCTCATTGATGGTACTGGGACGGTCCTGTAAGCAGGTTAAAACGTTAGTTTACCTTGGTATAGAGCTTTCTATGACTAAGGACATCAATGCCCTTGCCTCGACCACATCCTACTCCTCTAAACCCATTGCCTTGCATAGACAATTCCTCTCACTAAAAACTGCCTTATGCTTGCAAGAGCCATTATACTCGGCAAACTGGATTACTGTAATGCACCCCTCAAGGGCACGTCAGCAACTAACTTTGCCAAGCTTCAATTCCTCTAAAATAAAGCCCTGTGTGCAGCACTGGGGCTTTGTCGCTCTGACCACATCACAGCAGGACAGTGAGAAGCCCACTGGCTGCCCATTAAAGCCTGCATTGACTTTAAAACTCTGACTATCGCTCACAGTTGCATCTACAAAGAAGCCCCACTCGACCTGAACAAAAGCATCACTAAGAGACAGCAGATGCGCTCTCTTCGTTGTTCCAACAATATCTCGCTGGTCATTCATTGATTCAAATATGCCGAGCAGGATGTGTTACCTTCTGTGTCACAGTCCCTACCCCCTGGAACTCTTTACCTCCTAACATTAGAAATGAACCTTCCCACCCGGCCTTCAAGAGACTTTTGAAAGCTGTCTGACATAAATGTCTTAACATTTTCTATTTACTTGCTGCCTTACTGTTTCTTCTGTACAAACTCTGTGCTACCCCTGGGTATGGGGGTTACATAAATGCTATAAATACAATAAAAAAACCATTACCACCACTCGGTCCTGTGGCATTACCACAGGATTACGAGTGGTGGTACGGTGATGTAAATCCCCACATTTGGAGTCGTCAGGACTCCATGTGAAGTTTTGTTGGATTTACTTTGAGCAATAATACTGCGTGGTAAATCTGAAGGATTTGCATCCCGATTTTTACTGGAGGTGAATCTCGCATTTTACCTCCAAACCCAGAATTCGTCAATGTGATAAAAGCAGCAGTAATCACATTACCACCCAAAAAGTGTCATTAACGGAATGACTACCTCTTTTTTACTGCATCGCTGAACTTGTATTGAAGCCCAATGAATTGAAAAGGGTGAGCGAAGGAGAGGGACCCTCTAATGTAGAAGGAGAAAGGAAGACACAACATAACTGACACTGAGTGCCAGTCTATCTTTGATGCACATAATTCACAAAAGGGGAGAGGGGAGTGAGAAGAGAACAAGGAAAATAATAAAGAAAGAAAAAAAATTTATAGCAACTGCCATCATTAGGGTAGGTTTTGTGGATACTGCAGCACCATGGCAACGGGGAGAGAAATGTGAGAAAAAACATTATCGTTGGCCAAATGGGAATTGTGACAAATCTACTTCCGGGGCACCAGTGGTCGAGGGATGAATATCGTTTTTTAAACCATCAATCAGCCCCGTAGCGCTAGTAAACCAGAAGGGATACGAACAGATTGGAAAAACAAACAAATTATAAACCTCTGTGCCCAATTTTGGTAACGTGGACAGAATGGCAGGCTTATCTCTGCACGGTCGTGGACTGTTGGTTAGTTGCAACACAGCGAAAATACAATTACCCAATGATTAAAAAGGGACTGTAGAGTCAAGGTTGTATAAACATATCTACTTTATTATTATCACAACAGACAGTTTGTGCCCACTACACAATAAAACCCACCCTGTAAAGGAATTCAGAGGACAGACCGTTTCAAAGAAGGAAAACTGATGCACTCTGGATACTTACAGGAGGGTAGTCAGTAAAGTAATTAATCTCAATTGTTCAAGGATACTTGGTTTAAATGCAAAGGGAGCAGTGGGTCGTGAAACATCACCAGGGTCTTTCGGAAAAGGAGCAGGGGACAGAACCACAATGTACCTTGTGCTTACAGAAGTTCTTGGGTGCAAGACAGTTTCAGGGCGCTTCACAGCTTCTTTGACAGAGTTCAAGATGGGAGACAACTGTGGGTATTGGGCAACAGGCAGTTTGTAGAGCGAGGCTGGACGGATGGCTGCAGGCTGGCCTACACAGTGGCTCAGGGACAGCAATCGCTGTCTCGGTGCTGGTCGTTGGGTCCAAAGCATGGCCGAGGCACCTCAGACAAAATGAGTGACTGCTGTGTAACAGTCAGCTGTGGAGTCAGTTGTAGCTCAATATGCTCAATTGACTCTAAAATGTCCTTTAAGGCAGATGTTGGTAGATGCTTGTCGATGCACTCCTAGCTTGTTCACGGGGCTTGTGTCGTCCGTTAAGGCGGACGGCCCAAAGCCGAGAAGAGTGTTGCAGGCAACTGCCTTGTCCTTGGTTTGGTTCAGAGACTCTCTGGCACTTCCCACCTAAGAAGTGTGCTGCAGAGCCTAGCAGGGCACGCTTTGTGCTGGCTGGGTACTGGTTCAGGAGCTGTTGGAGGGTCCTCTGAATTCAGTATCTCCCTCTGTTCCCTGGGAGTTGTGTAGGGTTGGGATCTTGCTTCCCTCTTTGCAAATCCTGCCATTCTGCCTGCTGTAAACATATAGTACCAGGCATGACCGGTCACTACCTTTTGATACAGAGAGGCGGGAGCTGGCTTCAGGTTGACATGGTGCATATTAAAGGTTGTTTGGGGCTTCCGGCCTCTTTTATTAGAGTTCATTCAAACAGGCCTAACAGGCCCACTGGGGGGGGGGGTTTGTTCGCAGGACTGATTAGTATGCGAAACTGCCACCAGCAGCTAAAAAAGGACAGGACGGATCCATGCAGCCTTTGTTAAGCTGCCCATGGCAGGAGGAAGGTTGCACTCCCCTTCCTGAGGTGTCTTGATGTACTCTTGGCTGTCATATCCAAACTAAATATGACTTGGGGGGGATGGGGCCTGTAGGCTGTGTCCAACCAGATCTGTATGTCGTGCGGTGAGCACGTGAAAATGTGTGCAGATTAGCCCCACACATTTTCCGGAGGTTCATCTACCATCATTCAATATATTTTAAAATTTCAAAAATCCCTGACGGCCGCACACACGCCCACCCACCGTGCCGATGGTTGAATTCATCACAGGAATACAGAGGAGGATTAGTGGAAGGTGAAGGCGTACGCTTCTCCAACACTGGATCTTCACAGATTCACTTATGTTGTTGGATATTTCCTTTCGTCAGACTGGAAATTCTCAAATAAAATAAAACACTGCATTCACTTTAAAGCGCTATATACTTAATTTCAGGCCTTTTTACTCCTGGCCACAATGAGGCAGCAGTGGTCTTGGCTTCGCCCTCCGAGGCATTTTAAGTTTCTTTATATCATGCTCAAATGCTGAGGCTCGAATTTACAGCCCTTGTATTTTAAACATTTTTTTGAAGCTATCTACTGCTGCATCTTCTAAGAAGGCAGTTTTAGACAGCAAAATATAGGATTATTCCTGTTTCAGAAGGTTCAGTGCTTTTTATTCACTTTTTCCCTGGGAAGAGGTGTAGATATACTGGAATTTAGAGGAGTGTAACTACCAAATCTTATGCTAATAGCTGAGAGAGATAAAAGAACCTCTTAAAACGTTGCTCTACCTGCCGTTTGAAGAATGCTTATAGGACAGGCATGGGGAGTGCCTGTACTGCCTTTGCTGCAGTCATAACATGGAATCTTGCAATATCTGCAAGTCCTTTTCCAGTAAGACTTTTGAGAGACAGCTCTAGGGATCTGGTAGCCTCGTTAGACAAGGGGACAGAGGCCAGCGACTCTGCTTCTACAAGGAGTTCTGCCTCATCCACACCAGGTAGGTCATCCTTTAAAGTTGTTCCAGCCAAGAAAGCAAGATCCCATGAAGAAGCTCCTAGAGGGAAAAGCGGGAAAGGTTCTTGCCTGACGCAGTCTCAAAAAGAAAATGATCAGCTCTCCTTGAAGGCAAAATTCATTTGGGTTCTGAAAGCTGGGAACAAAAGACCGACCTTGTAGATTCCAGGCTGAAAAGGCTGCATTCGCCAAGTAGGTCTGTTCCAGGTCTTTTCTCAGTCCTTTTCATGGACCCGCCCATAGCCTCCATCTGCTGTGCAGCCCACATCCAGCCCACCCTCTCACCCCACTTACCTGCTGTGCTCTGGCACACTCTTGCAACTGTCTATGCCACGCCCCCTACAGACGTACTAATGGGAGCAAGCCTTTTGTATGTGGCCTTCCCATGTATGGTGCAGCACATGTGGTTTAGCGGGTGCCTCCTTGCCAGATGTCGATCTGCCTCTTGGAACCAGGACTACAAGAGTCCTTTAAACATTTCGTTTTACAGCAGCCTCTCATGGGGGTGGAACAAGCAAAACCTGTTAAGCTAACCTTCATTCACAGACCCTCAGTCCTCTGCAATGATCCCAAAAGATGCTTCAGTGGAGGGCCACGGGCTCAATTAGAAGACCTTCATGCCAAGGGTCAATAGGATCTAGAAGAAAAACAATTGCACTTCGATAGCCTAGGGCTCTGAGCAGTCCACTTAGCATTGAACTCTTTCTTGCCTCCACTTTCTTTCTTGATAATGAAGAGAATTCTGGAAATGCAGTAATGCCTCAAGAATGTTGGGACATTCTGGATGCAGCGAGAGCCAGAATGTCCCATTCTACCATGGGTTGCTATGAAAATAAGTGGTTAAGATTCCGATCAAGGTGTTTGCAGCAAGAGCGTGTTCTTTTTGATTGACGACCACATAAAATACTGCCATATCTACTTAGTTTAGCTAAAGGAGGTCTGACTTTCTCATCATTCAAAGGTCACTTAGTGGTGAGCTCTTGCTTCACTCATAAACCAGATACCGCATCTCTTTGGTCTCAAAGAATCATCAAGGACTTTATTAAGGGACTTTTAAAAATGTTCCCATTGGTAAGAAAAATCACACCAGCATGGGAATTGCAAATGGGACGTTCTAAATTGACAAGGCATCTATCCTATCCCATGGAGAAGGCACAACTGGTATTCGGTGGTGACCACTACCTCTGCTAGATGAGCCAGGAAATTCTACTCCTGGCAGTTTGAGCAATTTCTACAGGAACATGGTAATTCAATTGAGCATGTATGCTAAAGGTTCCCATGGCATTTTATCTGAATCAACCTATGATCCTTCGATTCTATTTTTGAGCACCCATCCATTCCTTTCGAACAGCCTCTTTACAGTTCTCCAGCATTGGTATCTTTCATATATTGACATGCAGTCTCGGGAGCATAGCTCGTGGGCAACACGTTCGCCTTGAAAGCATGACACGCAGAGCAACACAGGTTTGATACCCGGGTCCGCAATTAGAAAGCACATTATAAATAACCAATTACAGTTACAATTACAAATGGCCCATCTAATTCTGCATGAGGCTCATTGATTCACCTTTTTTATGCATTGTCAGAATCTGAAGATGGCTTCCAGGTGTGCAGTTGGTGGACTGTGGCCTCATTGTCCAGGAGCCATAAGGCTTTTAATCAATCCGATAGAGAATTAAAGTGAATGCAGTTTTTTGTTAATGCTCAAGTAAACGGCTTTGTTATTGTTTGTGACACTGTCAGGGTCTGCACCCTGTCAAGGGAGGGAGGGCAGGGACCCCTTGCAGCTTAGGGAAGGAGACCTACCAGGGCATATGCCAGAGCCAGCCCTGCCCTAGAGGTGGGGTGGGAGAGTTGGGAGGGCCCCATTCCCTAACCCCCTTTGGTGTGTATTGTATATTACTGTGGGTACTGCTGTCCCTTTCGCAAGGCCTGTAAGCCTCTTTTCGAGGGGATTGGGTCCTCCGACGTATTCCATATCTATGACATGTAATCACCACAGCTGTGCTGCTTCGGAAACTTTTTTCGGCGTCTGCGTCCTGCGTCGATGACGTCGATGCGCCGTCTTCGAGGACCTCCTCCGACGTCCGACGTCATCCGATGTGATAAGTAGGACGCACAACGCCCATAGCCTCAGTTACGTTTTTTCCGCAAACGTGTTGCTTCGTGTTTCTCGGTTTAAACGCCTCGACTCTTTGGAGTTCTGTTCTTCTCGGTTCTTCGAACCTGTTCGTTTGTGAAAATCCTTCTGAAGATGTCTACTTCGTCTTCGACCCCGTGTCCGGGTTTCAAGAAGTGCGGGGAGTGTGGGTCCAAGATGTCGGTGACGGGCTCGCACGACGCCTGCCTCTGGTGCCTCGGGGAGGCCCACGACACGGATGACTGTATCGACTGCCAGTCGCTCACGTCCAAAGCCTTACGCGAACGTAAGAAGAAGTTGTCGGTAGGTCGGGTGTCCAAGCCCCGGAAGTCGAAGTCTGCGGGGCTTTCGACGGATGATTCGAGGGGTGACTCTCCGTGTCATCGTCGGAAGTCTCGTGGGTCTCCTTCTAGGAGTCGGTCTCGCCACTCCTCAGCCTATTCGAGCCATTCTCGGAAGCGCCGACACCGGTCGTCTTCCAGGTCCTCTTCGGAGGGTTCTGCCCGGCACGTCGCTTACCCCTCCAGCCGTGCTACGCCGGAGGAATGGGCTTCCTTCGGGAAGAAGATGCTGGCGATTCTTGAGTCGCAGGGTACTCAACCGTCCGCGCCCCCGAGTGGGGTCGGTCGTGTGAGGTCGAGAGTCACTGCTCGCAAGAGTGGTCGGCACGAGTCACGGGAGAGGTCCCGTTCGAACAAGGGGATTCGTTCTCGGCGTACCCGTTCCAGGTCCCGGTCCTCGACGCGTTCGAGACCGTGTGCACCTGTGAGGTCTTCGAAGAAGGCATCGACGTCTGTGGCGTCGAGGGCGTTGACAGGCTTTCTCGAGGCTCTGGCTCCGAGGAAGTCGTCGATGCCATCGACGCTCAGGTCGTCGAGGGACACGCTCGAGGCTCCGACCTCGAGGGCTGTGTCGACGCCGCCGATTCTGGAGGCGCTGCATCTGACGTCGACGCCGATTTCCTCGACGTCGACACCGATCCTCTCGGCGCCGATGCCGATTCTCTCGACGCTGGCGCCGATTCTCTCGACGCTGGCGCCGATTCGCTCGACGCCATCGACGCCTTTCGTGTCGGAGGTACCCCAGGGACCCCCTAGGAAGGCTCTGGTTAAGAGCAAGCACTCTCGAGTGTCTTCTTTTCGCCACCTGGACTATATTTCAGAGGCGGATGAGGATTCTGATGGCCTGGTTCCTAGTCAGGTTCCGGATGAAATTGTCTCGGGCCATAGTCAGTTTGACGAGTTGAGACAGTCACTGCATGATGCCAGTGGACTGGACACCTCTCCGGAGGTGGAGTTTTGTAGGCCTGAGCCTGGCTCTCATGCTGATTCCTCGTACCGGCGCCTTATGGCTAGGGTTTCTGAGTACTTGGGATGGTCTGCTCCCCCAGGGGAGTTTGTGCAGGATGATCTGACAGACATCCTTGATGTTGGTCCCCCAACTGACCCGGTTCTGCCGTTCCATATGGCTTTACAGAGAAGGGTGGCGGCGGCTTGGACTGCTCCGGAGAGTCTCCCGGCGGTGGGCAGATCCTTGTCGCGAAAATACCGTCCAGCCAGTGGCGACCCCTGCTACTTGACCAGGCACCCCACTCCGGAGAGTTTGGTGGTGCAGGCGGCCACGGCCCCGGCGAAGCAGGCGTCGTACCCTACCATCTCTCCTGATAGGGACGACAAACATTTTGATGGTTGGGCGAAGAAAGTGTTTTCTTCTGGTGGTATGGCGCTTCAGGCGGCCAACTCCATTTGTGCCTTGTCACGTTTCACGCACACTCTGTGGAACTATGTTGCGTTAGCGGCTGAACATGTTCCCGAAGGGGACGAACGGGATGGTTTCCTTGCTATGGTCCAGGATGGTAAGGATGCCATGTGTGAGTCCGTTCAGTCGGGTTTTGACTTAGCTGAATGCGTCAGTAGGTCCATGGCGGCGAGCACCGTGATACGCAGGTTTGCGTGGTTGCGTAAGTCGGGGTTTGCTCCTGATGTGCAGTCCCGGCTCCTCAACATGCCCTTTGACGGTGAACACCTTTTTGGCAGCAAGGCTGACGAGAGCCTTGAGAGGTTGCAGGCCTCAAAAGCTGCAGCGAAGTCGTTGGGCGCTGCAGTTCGCCAACCTCCGCCTTTTCGTCCTAGGGGACAGCAGTGGAGGGGTGGTTCCTTTCGCTATTACTCATCCTTCAGTAAAGCGAGAGGAGCTGGCAGTCAAAGAGGCCAACGCCGGGGTACCAGAGGTGGACGACAGGGTACCCGTGGTGCCAAGGCCGCTCGGGCAGTTGCCTCTTTGCCCTCAGGTAACGCCGCAGCCGCTCCCACTCTGTCGTGAGGCCATGTCCCATGGTTCGCCGGTTGGGGGAAGGCTGGCGCAGCATCATGTAGAGTGGCAAGCCATTACTTCAGATGTGTGGGTTCTGGAGATCATAACCCACGGCTACTGTCTTCCTTTTCGGCACAGGCCTCGCGACAATCCACCGGGGAACCTCTCTTTGCAGAGTCCGGATCCGCTCCTTGCGCAGGAAATTCAAGCCCTGCTGGAGAAAGGCGCCATAGAACTGGTGCCTGTAGCGGAGAGGAACAAGGGATGATATTCCCCTTATTTTTTGATTTCAAAGAAAGACGGGGGATTGAGACCCATCATGGACTTGCGCGGTTTGAACAAACTCCTCAGGAAGGACAAGTTCAAGATGGTTACTCTCTCTCAAGTCCTCCAGGCCCTTCAGCTTCAGGACTGGTTGGTGTCACTCGACCTCAAGGATGCTTACTTCCATGTGCCGATCCATCCCAAGCACAAGAAGTACCTGAGGTTCGCGGTTGGCGACTCGCACTTTCAGTTTCGGGTCCTGCCGTTCGGATTGACCTCCGCCCCGAGGGTTTTCACCAAGCTCATGGTGGTGGTGGCAGCGCATCTCAGGCAAGGGGGGATTCACGTCTACCCCTACCTGGACGATTAGTTGATCAGGGGGAGCTCTCCCGAGCAAGTCCTGGATCATCTATCGGTCACCTGTCCCTCCCTTCACAGGCTGGGCTTCTCCCTCAATTTAAAGAAGTCCCATTTGACGCCAACGCAGCGGCTCCAGTACATCAGAGCAGTGCTCGACACTTCCCTGGGGCACTGTTTTCCTCCCCAGGTGAGGGCTCTTCACATTCAGCAGATGGTGCACAAGTTTCAGCATGCCCAGACGCTCCCAGCGTTCGAGTTCTTGAGGTTGCTCGGCCTCATGGCATCCTGCATTCTTCTGGTGCCAGAGGCTCACCTGCGGATGAGATCTTTGCAGTGGGCACTCAAGACGCAATGGTCGCAGTCCTCCGGCAGGATGTCGGACTCGATTCAGGTGCCGTCCTCAGTCGCCCGGGACCTTCTGTGGTGGGCCGTCGAAGGCAACTTGATGAAGGGGGCTCCATTTTGGCTTCCCTGGCCGGAGGTGACGATCGTGACGGATGCATCCCTCACGGGATGGGGAGCTCATGCCAACGGGCTGACAGTCAGCGGTCGTTGGTCTCCGTCGGAGTCCAGACTCCATATCAATCTGTTGGAGCTGAGGGCCGTCAGGCTAGCCCTGAAGGCTTTTCTGCCGTCTGTGCGAGGGAAGAATGTCCTGATCCTGACGGACAACACAGTGGCCATGCACTACCTCAACAAAAAAGGGGGGGGGGGCAGGGTCACTTCCTCTGTGCAGGGAGGCGATGCAGCTCGAGTTCTGGGCCATCCAGCAGGAAGTTTCGATCTCGGCAGTTCATCTGGCCGGAGCCGAAAACGTGACGGCGGACGCTCTGAGCAGGCAGAGCGCGATCTCTCACGAGTGGGAGTTGGCTCAGGAGATTCTCCTGGAGATCTTCGCCCTTTGGGGGACCCCTCAAGTGGATCTCTTCGCCTCCAGTGTCAACCGGAAGTGCGAAAGGTTTTGCTCGCGGGAATTTCCTCCAAAAGGAGCCTTGGGAGACGCGTTCGTGGTGGAGTGGTCATTCCCGCTGCTGTACGCGTTTCCTCCAGTCCCCGTCATCCCGCAAGTGCTGCGGAGGTTACGGAAGTTCGGTTCCCGGATGATCCTCATTGCCCCGGCGTGGGCTCGGAGGACGTGGTACCCGGACCTTCTCGACTTATCCATCTGCCCTCCACGTCGTCTTCCCTACCGAGACGATCTGCTCTCACGGGAGGGGGGTCAGGTTCTCCATCCAGAGGTCAGATCCCTCAACCTTCACGCTTGGCTTCTGAAAGGTTGAGGTATAAGGATTGGGACCTCCCTGAGGACGTGATGGAGGTGTTGCTTTCGGCCCAAAGGCCAGCAACAAAGTCTCTGTACCGTTGCCGTTGGCGTAAGTTCTGCGACTGGTGCAGAGTTCAGAATGTGGATCCTTTTGCATGTGACATCCCCATGGTTCTGTCCTTTTTACTTTCTTTGGCCCACAGGGGCTTGCAAGTGGGTACCGTTAAGGGTTACCTGGCGGCGCTGTCCATCTTTAAGCGCTCGTCTGAAGAGTGTTCTTACTTTAAAATCCCTTTGATTTCACAGTTCCTGAAAGGGCTCACTAATGTGTTCCCTCCGTCACCTTTCCGGGTGCCCGGTTGGGATTTGAACCTTGTTCTTAAGTTTCTTATGGGTGCTCCGTTTGAGCCTTTACATTCTTGCCCTTTGAGGCTGTTAACTCTGAAAACTGTGTTTTTAGTTGCGGTTACTTCCGCTCGCAGAGTGAGTGAGTTACAGGCACTTTCAGTTAAGCCTCCCTTCACTGTATTTCACAAGGACAGGGTTGTCCTTAGAGTTCGTCCTTCTTTTCTTCCGAAGGTAGTGACGGAATTTCATTTGGCCCAGAAGGTTGTTCTTCCGGCATTCTATCCTCCTCCGCATCCTGGTAAGGAAGAGGAGAGGCTCCATAGGCTTGATCCTAGGAGAGCTTTAAGCTTTTATGTTTAACGCATGTCCCGGGTCAGAGTGGATGATCAACTCTTTATTGGTTACGCTGGAAAGCGTTTGGGGCAAGCTGTGACAAAACAGACTTTGTCTCGCTGGATTATTTTGGCCATCTCGGAGTGCTACCGCTTGGCGGGTAAGGACCCACCGGCTGGCTTGCGGGCCCATTCTACTAGGGGTATGGCTGCGTCTACTGCCCTGCAGAGGGGTGTTCCTATTCGCAACATCTGTGATGCAGCCACCTGGGCTTCAGTACATACATTTGTACGTCACTATTCCCTCGATTCCATCCGAGCACAGGATCTGGCCTTTGGCAAGGCGGTCCTTTGCTCTGCTATTTGATTGGCTATTCTACATTTTGATTCTAAATTCTTTCCCTCCTCCTTGCTTTGGTACTGCTTTGGGAGTCTGTCATAGATATGGAATACGTCGGAGGACCCAATCCCCTCGAAGAACAAGTTACTTTCTTACCTGGTAACGTTCTTTCGATGGGATGGTCCGACGACGTATTCCATATCGCTCCCACCCTGCCTTCCCCGCTGCAGAATTTCTTTTGCAATTGCAGCTTACGTTCCGCAAGGCTTTGTGTCTGACTGGCAGTTGACTTCTGTCACACGTTCTGGGGGAAAAAACTACAACTGAGGCTATGGGCGTTGTGCGTCCTACTTATCACATCGGATGACGTCGGACGTCGGAGAGGTCCTCGACGACGGCGCATCGACGTCATCGACGCAGGACGCAGACGCCGAAGAAAGTTTCCGAAGCAGCACAGCTGTGGTGATTACATGTCATAGATATGGAATACGTCGTCGGACCATCCCATCGAAAGAACGTTACCAGGTAAGAAAGTAACTTGTTCTTCTGGGCAGAGATGTCTTTTGTCTTTTTCAAAACCACAACTCTCAGAATGCACCTCGGTGCATCCAAGAAGAACTGGACTAAAAACGGGGAACTGGAATCAAGACCAGTAATTGAATGGACTGTGATTTTCCCTACCCAAACGGGGTGATGCACCAACCAAAGACGGACCCGAGGGGCATGCTGGGACACTATAGAACAAACTGAGAGTGAGAAACGACTGCAGGCGACCTTTGGAGACACCTACATACTCCTCAAACCCAGTTGGAAATGAAACTCCCTGGCACTAGAAGAAAACAAGGAATACAAGCAGCCTTGGCACATGTCTGCCACCCTGCAAGTAGAGATTGAAAAGGGAGGTGGACTAAACCCCTTCTTAAGTCCTTCAGGGCGTTCCAAGCACCAGAGGGATAGCTTAGCCAGAGAATGGCCAAGGGAGCATGTGAGCTGGGAGCTCAGTTTGAGCCAGGAAGAGTGTTGGAAGGGGGTAGGTTGGGATATTAACACCCAACCATCACAGAGGAGATTTATAGGCGTGCGGCTGAGATCAGGTGGAGTAGTGGTGGATCAAGAGGCTTATGGTGGAGTGCTGAGGTTGTGGCAGTGTTCTTAGAGATGCAGGTAACACTGTGTCTAGGGGAGAGTCTTAGCAATTGAGTGAAGTGGGTGGAGGAGGGGTGTAAATGTTGAGTGAAATCGACATACAGGGGGAGACGCGTAGGGGGATTTAGATAAGGTGTGAGTGTAAGTGACAGAGTGTGGAATTTGAGAGTGGTCAGAAAGTGAAAGGTGGTAGTAGGAGTGATAGTGGGGAGGGGCAGACAAGAAGGGGGATAGACTGGTGGAGGGAGTGTGATATGACAGGACTCAAATTAGTAGACGTGGGTCATTGAGGGAGGCAGGTAGAGAGAGAGTTGGGAAATATGTGAGAAGAGATGTGCAGCAATTGAAAAGATGGTGGAAGAAATGTCAGAGGAGATGAAGAGGGGAGTAGATAGGGGAGAGAGGAGGGAGATAAGTATTTGTATTTATTTAATTGTTATAGCCGCTAAACAATGAATTGAAAATCAATAGAAAATGGTACAATCAAAGTGGGTAATACATTACAAGTAAATCCAGATGCACAGGAAAAGTAAAATCAATTGTTAGAAACAGAAGATGGAAAATATGTTTTCTCCAGCATGGGGTCTGGCATGGATTCACATGCTCCTGAATATTCCCTGTCGTCAGGCTGGGAATCCTCGGTAAAGAAAAAAAACCAGTATCAGTTTCGTTTCTGATCTGTCTTTCGTAGTAATAACCAATCACTGGTCTCTGCGTCATACTGACCACAGCCAATGACTGCCCTCTACCTAAGCACCGCCTCTGGCAGCCATCTTCAGATTTTTACCGCACGTTCATGTGTTGGGATCCTCGTGCTATTGCTCTCGAGCGTTAGTGCTATTTTTTCATGTTTTTTCTCAAAAACTTTGTTTTTTCCGGTCAAAAGAGCCTCAAGCTCCACCGACTCTCCATCCGATCAACGGGGACCCGTGTTGGATTCGTCTGCGCCCCTCAAGGGTGAAGATTTCGTCGAGCTACGTTTCGGAGGACTCCAGAAGCTTCTCAGGCCCGGACATGGCCCAGGAGAAGGGAAGCTCGACGCCCGGAAAGCTGTTCAGGGTCTGCCCTGGATGCCAGCTGCAGAACGTCTTTAAGGAGGACGAACACTCCTTTTGTCTCTACTGCTTACATGAGGACAAGACGCACGTGGAGAAGGACTGTGCGTTTTGCGGCAATATGTCGGAGCGGACCATGAAGGACCGCCACCAACGCCTCGCCAACTGGCTGGAAGGGAAGAGCCCGTCAGGCGAGAAGAAGAGGAAGAAATCCGAGCGGTCTTCTAAGACCTTTGAGGACGCCCCGGCGATGGGGGTCCAACACAAGGCCAAGCACCGCGAGACCGCTGGCACCGGGAGCGCCGAACGGTCGGGCTCTACGGGCGCCAGGCAGGGCGCACCCTCCCCGGCACCTTCAGCCACGAGCAACGCTCTGGGTCGGGTAAGAGGAAGGGCGAGCACCCGGCGAAGCTCCTGGAGAGGCCCCGGTCGAGCTCGAAGGCCCCATCGGAGGGGGAGCGAGGCAGTGTCCCCCCCCTCAAGGATAAGGCGGTGAGCGCACCTAAGGTGGTGAAGGCCTTAATCCATCCGGCCAAGCCCTCTATCAATACTGTCGCGGTGGCCCTGGCTCAGCCTGTGGAGGCTACACCAGTGGTGGCGACCTCGGGGCTCAGAGTCTCCCTGCCACCTCGGAGGGAGTCCTCTTTTGTGCCCATCGATAGGACCCCCGTGAAATCCCCGGCGGGGAAGAAAAAGGGGGGGCAGGGCGTCGTCGTAGATTCGGTTTCAACCTCGGAGGAAGAGCTGATAGAGGTCTTAAGCCACGGCCTTGGCGTGGATGAAGACCGGCCCGTCGGGATGGATCCCGACGCAGGTGACGACGACATCGTCGAGGGTGCGGACGGGGCCCCTGATCGCCCGTCGGATTCCCCTCTGCCAGCGCCGCAAGACAACTCGGCGGCCATTTTGTTGGCTATACAGTCCTTATGCTCAGAGATAAGGACGAGGCTACCGTTGCCGACGGAGGAACCTCTCCCGTCGGGGGATCCTGAACCGGGACATTCTGGTGTTCCCCCGCCCAAGAAAAGAAGGATTCACCCTCCACCTCCTTTTCAGCCGTCGCGACCCGTCCAGCCCTCCTCCCCGTCCACCCGAGGGGATGATACGGGGACTGACACGGCAGCGACGGGTACGGACGACGAGGTATACGACGAGGATCTCCCGTCGTCACCTCCCACCAGGGCTTCTCTGCCCGACGAGATTGGATCGTTCCACTCCATGATTGCCAGGGCATCCGAGCTTTTCCAACTCTGCCCTGAGGAGAAGAAAAAGGAAGGATTCCTTTATCAACGGCGCGAGGCCAAGAGGAAGACGGTCCTCGCGGTGCCTCTACTGGACGACATTTGGGATGAGGGCCTCGCCCTCCTCAAGAACCCTTCCACGACGCCAGCTAGAAGAGACCGGTACGAGAAGAAGTACCGGGTCCCGGACGCGGCCCCCCTGTGCCTCCGGGCACAGCCTACCCCGGACTCCGTCGTCTCCGCGGCGGCCAGGAAGAAAGCGGGGGGGGGTGCGGCCTCCACATCGACTTCCCCACCGGACGGTGAGGGAAAGAAATTGGACGCTATGGGACGCAGGGTCATCTCGTCTGCAGCGACGACGATTAAAGCGGCCAACGCCTTGGCTATCGTGGCCCGCTACGACAGGGAGCTATGGTACAAACTGGCTCCCCTGCTGGACTTCCTACCGGACGACAAGAGGGCGGATGCCCTGGAGATCCTACAGGAAGGTGAGGTGGCGTCGGACCACGCCATCACTATTGCGACGGACATCGCCGACACTGGGTTTCGCCAGTTGGGCAACGGCGTGTGCCTTAGGCGGCGTGGATGGCTCAAGGCTACGGACTTCCGTCAACACGTACAGACCAGAGTCCTGGACATGCCGTTCGATGGGAACAACCTGTTTGGGAAAACAGTGGACGATTCCCTTCAGGCCATTAAAGCGGACACTGAGACGGCCCGGGCCCTTGGGGTTCTACAGCAACGACGGACGCCCTTTCGGAGCAGCGGAGGCAAGGGCGCCTCCAAAGGTTCCGGCGGCGGTTTCTCCACCTACCGTCAAGCGGCCCGCTCGTCGTCTCAGGAGGCCTACAGAGGACGAGGCAAGTCTGGCGGACCCCGCCGTCGTCGCCAAGGAGGTCAAGGCGGCAAAGCCTCGTCGAAACAGGATTGAACCGGCTGTGGGGTCGGGCCCCCACCGAAGCACCCCGGTGGGAGGCCGGCTGGCGAGCTTCGTCAGCGTGTGGGAGTCCATCTCCACCGACCGTTGGGTGCTGGACGCCTTAGCCCGGGGCCACGCGCTCGAGTTTCAAAGAAGGTGCCTGCGCGTCCCCCCCGTGGCCAGGAAAGAGCTTCACGTCCCTCGGCTTCTCCTGGAGGTAAAGGCGATGCTCAGGAAGGGCGCCATCGAACTCGTCCCAAAGAGGCTTCGGGGCTCCGGAGTTTACTCGAGATACTTCCTCGTGAAGAAGAAGACGGGAGGATGGCGCCCCATCCTAGACCTGCGACGTCTGAACAAGTTCATCAAGGCGCAGAAGTTCCGGATGGTCACCCTCCAGCACGTCCTGGGTCAGCTGGAGGAAGGAGACTTCCTGTCGTCGTTGGATTTGGAGGATGCCTACTTCCATATTCCCATCCTAAAGGGGCACCGAAAATTCCTCAGGTTTGTGGTTCAAGGGCGTCACTACCAGTTCAAAGCCCTCCCCTTCGGACTACGGTCGGCACCCAGGGTATTTACCAAGTGCCTTGCACCGGTGGTGGCGCAGCTGCGCCGCGAGGGGATCCACGTCTACCCCTACCTAGACGACTGGCTCATCCGAGCCAATACGAGGGAGCTCGCCGTGGAGCACACGGCAAGGACCGTCCAACTTCTCACGGACCTGGGATTCTCCGTGAACTACGCCAAGTCCCACCTGGTACCCGCGCAAAACGCACTGTTCCTGGGAGCGAAGCTCGACACAGTGTCCCTTCTGGCCTCCCCGTCGGAGGAAAGGACCAGGTCCATCCTGGGCAAGGTACAGCGGATGTTGGTTTCCGACGCGGCCAAGGTGAGGTCCATCAAGTCCCTCCTCGGAATGATGTCTTCTTGCATCTACCTCATTCCCATGTGCAGGCTCCGGATGCGCCCGTTACAGGAGTTCCTGGACGCGCGCTGGATCCAAACGACGGGCGGCTTCGAGGAGAGGATCACACTCAACGAGAGTTTCCGCCGAGCGGTCCGGTGGTGGGGCACCCACGCGCATCTGACGGCGGGCATGGACTTCCAGACCACCAGGAGACAGTGACCACAGATGCCTCCCTGGAAGGGTGGGGAGCGCACACCGAAAATCTGCACGCGAGAGGCCTTATGGCTCCCGACGGAGAAGTCCCTCCATATCAACGTCCTGGAGCTCCGTGCAGTGTTTTGGGCCCTCAGGTCCTTCCTTCCGTCCCTCAAGGGCAAGGTGGTGAGGATCTTCACCGACAACACCACCACCATGTTTTACATCAGGAAACAGGGCGGAACCAGGTCCCCAGCACTGTCCAAGGAGGCGCAGGACCTGTGGCATTGGGCCGTCGCCCAAAGGATGTTTCTGGTGCCGTTTCATCTGGCAGGGATAAAAAACACCATCGCCGACTCACTCAGCAGGGAGCTGCGCTCGTGCCACGAGTGGGAACTACGGCAGGATCTAGTGGATCGCCTCTTCCGACGGTGGGGCACACCCCAGATCGACCTGTTCGCGACGGCGACGAACTCCAAATGCCGGAGGTTCGTCAGCAGGTTTCCCCAGGCGAGGAGCATGGGCGGTGCTTTCTCGTTCCCCTGGGAGGGCCTGTTCCTCTACGCGTTCCCTCCTTTGCCACTGCTAATCCGGCTCGTCAACCAGCTCAAGAGGTCACGGTGCAGGATGATCCTCGTCGCACCGGCGTGGCCGAGGCAGATATGGTTCCCGGACCTTCTGGACTTATCAGCGTCCCCGCCAATCAAGCTGCCGGTGGACGCGGATCTACTCTCCAGGGAAGGAGGCGCCATCCTCCACCACGATCCGAAATCGCTGAACTTGCAGGCCTGGCTCCTGCAGCGCTAGAGTTTGGAGGATACGACATACCGGCCGACTGCAGAGAGGTTCTTGCAAAGGCCAGGGCGTCCTCGACTCTTAAATGCTACGGACACAAATGGAAGAGGTTCTCTGTCTGGTGCCACGCACAGAAGATTAACCCTCTACGGATTACGGCTCCCCAGGTACTGCCGTACCTGCTGACGCTGGCCAAAGCTGGACTGGCACACGCGTCCATCAAGATTCATCTTGCTGCGATCTCCCGATACACCAGAACCACGGGCCGGACGTCCTTGTGGTCTCATCGTCTGGTGAAAGAGTTCATGAAGGGACTGTTCAGATCGTTCCCGCCGGTGAAGGCTCCGGCCCCGGCGTGGGAGCTCAACGTGGTGCTGACCAAGCTCATGGGACCTCCGTTCAAGCCTCTGCACTCGGCCCCGTTGAAGTTTCTGTCGTGGAAAACAGCGTTTCTTGTGGCCATCACCTCCGCACGACGGGTGGGAGAGATCCAGGCCCTTTCCTGCAAGGCCCCGTACTTAACTTTTCACGACACGAGGGTAGTGCTCAGGACGCACCCCTCCTTCATGCCCAAGGTACCGTCGGACTTCCATCTCAACGAACCCTTGGTGTTGCCTGTGTTCTTCCCGTCGCCTTCGTCGCCGGCTGAGAGGACTTTGCACTCGCTGGATGTGGCTAGAGCGCTGAAGTTATACGTGGACCGCACAAAGTGTTTTCGGAAGACGTCACAACTCTTTGTGAATTTTGGACCTGTCAATCAGGGGAAGGCTCTCTCGAAGGCTTCCATTTCCAGATGGCTCTCCGGCTGTATCATGTACTGTCATCGGTTGTCAAACCGACCGCTGCCTGGCCGTCCGAGAGCCCATTCCACCAGAGCGATCGCAGCCACCACGGCGTTCCTTTCTGGTGTGCCCCTGCTGGTCATATGCAGGGCTGCTACGTGGAGGTCGACGCACACCTTAACGAAATTCCACTGCGTCAATCGGGATTCCAGGGAGGAGTCCAGGGTCGGCCAAGCAGTGCTGCGCAACCTGTTCGCCTGAGGTGAGCCTGGTGAGGAGGTAAGATGCTTAATGTTGGGTTTGATGTAATGCTTAATGTTGAGCCTTTGCCACCTCCCGTGGTTGTGCATGTGTGTACTGCTATGTATTCTTTATTCATGAGCATGTGAATCCATGCCAGACCCCATGCTGGAGAAGGAACAAGTTACTTACCTGTAACTGTTGTTCTCCAGCATGGGTCTGGCATGGATTCACATGCGAACCCTCCCGCCTACCCCTCTGCGGCTCTTCACTTGGTCATACTGCCACTTCACGTGCTTCCAAATCTGAAGATGGCTGCCAGAGGCGGTGCTTAGGTAGAGGGCAGTCATTGGCTGTGGTCAGTATGACGCAGAGACCAGTGATTGGTTATTACTACGAAAGACAGATCAGAAACGAAACTGATACTGGTTTTTTTCTTTACCGAGGATTCCCAGCCTGACGACGGGGAATATTCATGAGCATGTGAATCCATGCCAGACCCATGCTGGAGAACAACAGTTACAGGTAAGTAACTTGTTCCTTCAGGTTAGTTTGAAAGATGAGCAACGAAGAGGATGAACTGATAGAGGGAGAGAGTTCCAATGCTCTAGGGGCAAGCAACGCAAAGGAGCAAAAGCAGGATGAAGCACAGGGGGGTTTGAGAGCAGAGAAAAGGAAGGGATTCTGAGAGAGCAGGTCAGATTAAGGGAGAGAGCGAGAGAGAGAAGCAAGCCCATAGATGAACTTGAAAACGAAAGGGAGGAAATGGTAGAGGAGGAGAGACTCAAAAGGAAGAAGTGGGAATGAAAGCGAGGAAGTAGTAATGGAGAAACTATTAGATAGAGAGAGAAAAAGATGAATGTAGGAATTATAGACCGAGCGAAGTGGGGCTAGATGAGAGGCAGGAAGACCAAGAAGAAGAGCCAAACAGTAGTCAATACCAGACAAGACTTGGCAGAAAAGAAGAAGCGTGGTGGTATGGAAGGGGAGATGAGGACGGGTGCAACGAATATTAAAAATGGTGTCAGGAGCGAGCAGTAGAAGAGATGTGAAAAGAAAAGGAGAGAGTAGGGTTAGAGATGACACCTAGTTTATGAGCTGAGGGTGAGAAAAGAAGCCAGGGAGAAAGAAGGAAGGGGGAGGAATATGTGGGGGAATCGTGGTAGAGGGCAAGAAAAGGAACTCAGTTTTGGAGGTGTTGAGGTGAAGGAAATGGGACGACATCCAGTGTTGAACTGCAGAGAGGCAGTTGGAAACTGGAGTGTAATAAAAGAAGTGAAAGAGAAAACAATGTGGGTGTCGTCAGCATAAAGATGAAAAGAAAGTTTAAAAGAAGCAGTAAGGGTAGATGGAGAAATCTGTAAAGCGAGGTGAGCAGGGTACCAAGGACAGATCCCTGAGAGACCCCATAAAGAAGGGGACAGGAAGGAGAGGTTTGGCCAGCACATGCCACAGAGCAAGGATGATTAGAAAGATAAGTGAAACCATTTGAGAATAAACCCCAAAAAAACGAGGCAAGAGAGGGTGGAAAGAAGTGAGTAGCCGACAGTATCAAATGCTGGAGAAAGGTCGAGAAAGAGAGGAACGTTTAGAATGTTGTGCTGTGAAAAGAGTGTTTGAGACATGTAGACGGGCAGTCTCACTAGAGTTGGAACGATGGAACCTAGACTGAAGTGGTGGCAAGAGGCAGTGAAGGATGCTATAGGAAGTAATCTGAGAGTAAACAGCACTCTGTAAAGGGTTGAAGAGAAAAGTAAGAAGAGAGATGGGGCGAACGTTGCCAGGAATAGAGAGGTCATGAGTGGGGTTTTGCAAGATGGGAAGGATGAGCGCATGTTTAAATGGAAAAGGAAAGCAATTGTTTAGACAGGAATTAATGAGACAGGTGAGATATGGGAAAAGGTGACAATAAATTTGAGCGAGGAGAGCAAAGGCAAGAGGATCAGAGAGAGAAGCAGTTGGATGAGTGCAAGTGAGAAGGGCAGAAGTATCAAGATCAGAAAGAGGGTAATGAATAGGGGGTTGACATGGGGGGGAAAAGGGTGAGAGGGAGGGATATAAGTTGAGAAAGTAGAGTGGAGAGTAACAACTTTGAAGGTAAAGTAGTTGGCTGGCAAAATCAGAAAAAGAAATGGATGAGAAAAGAGACGGATCAGGAGGTCTGGGAGAAAGAATGATGTGTAAGAGTTGGAATAAGCGATGGGGGGGATGGGAGAGAGAAAGCGCAAGTTCAGAAAAGTTAGGAAAGAGCAGAGAGGTCAGACTGAGATTGGGACTTCTTCCATTACCGTTCGGCTTTATGGAGGGCAGAGCAGAGAGGGGCAAGAGCAGGAGAAAGCCATGTCTGACAGGGATTGGCGGATGGAGAAAAGAGGTGTGAAGGATAGTTAGTATAGAGTAGACAAAAGCGAAGAATGAAGAACGTTTGCAGCATCGTCAGGAGATGGGGCAAAAAAGCAGATTTTGGGGGGAGGGAAAGAGTAAAGAGAGGATAGAAATGAGGCAGAATCGAAAGAACAGATTCCGGTGGCTGAAAATTTATGTTGAACATGGGGTTAGAGGTGGAGATGAGAGAGGAAGGGACAGGGAGAGTAAAAGGTGATCTGAGAAATAAAGCGGATAGGCAGAGATAATTCCAGGGGAAGGGGGCTAGAGAAAGATAAGGTCAAGGCAGAAGCCTGATTGATGGGAGGCAGGAGAAGGGAAAAGATTCAGATGGTAAGAATTGATGAGCAACAGAATAGGAGAGTGGGTAGAGGTGGTAAGAAGGGAGAGATTAAAGTCCTAAAGAAGGAGGGGGAGGGGAGAAGAACAGATATCCGAGTGTCAAGCTGGTCTGGAAAATCTGGGGAAGAGCCAGAAGGTCAGTAAATGATAATTAAGGAAACCGGAAATGGTTTTGAAAAGGATGAGAAGCGGTATTCAAAAGATGCAAAAGTAGGAAGACTAGAAGGAGGTGGAGCTCACGCCCAGAAGGAATTGTAGAGAATCCCAGTGCCACCACAGAGGTGGGTGGGGGAGGAGAAAGGAGTAGGAGAGGTAAGAAAGGAGGCAGGGAGTAGAAGTGTTCTCAGAGTTGATCCAGGTCTCAGTGAGGCAAAGGAAGTGTATATTTAATCACAAGAAAAAATCAAGTATAGATTGGGCCTTATTTATAGAACACGTATTGCGAAGGCTAAGATTAATGGAGGGCAAGCAGCCAGAAGATACAGCCGGATAGGAAAGGGTGGAAAGGTTATGGGTACAGGTGAACAAGGGAGGGGCGAAAAGAGGAGGTAGAGAGCCTAGATGGGATAGGGGTAGGCATGTTAGTTAGAAGAGGAAACAAGAGGGGGACCAAGTATAGCACGTAGTAATGAATGGTGAGGATGCACATAATCAGTCGCGAACAGGGTAAATGGGGAGAGACAATACCCTTAGAGGGACGCCCAGGGTAGGGACGCCTGCTACTGTATGGTAGGTGTGATGGAACACGTAATCCCTCACAGAAGGATGCAGGGGAGGTGCCAGCGACAGATGCAGAAGCTTTTAAGTAGCAACAGGAAGCAGCCATCATTATCTGTGAGTTGGAGTAAGCAGGAGCATCAGTAGGAAGTCTGGGGCAGCACCCTCGGTGAGAAAGTCCTTAGTGGTCACATGATCCCTTATTTGACCACAAATGTAGTCTTGGGTGGTAGGGTGTAATGGAGGTCACAGCGGCAAATACCACAGTGTTCATGGGGCCTGGGGCAGCAGCTCTCGTCCTGCATGGATTGGAGGCTGTAGGAGCACCAGCAGGTAAGTCTCCTGCTGATGTCCCCCTCTGCCTCTTTGACTGGCTGTCTGGTTCCTTCAGATTCATACAGGGCACCAGGCCCTCCTCGACCAGTCTACCTCTGCTTTTGGTCTCCCCTGACTCCCCCATCCCCCAACCTGCACTTTCCATTCTGGGCTCCCTCCCCCTGCACTAGCATGGCTGGGCCTGCACCCCTTGAGCCCTGTCCCTCACACTTAGCATGTGGATCCTTTTTCCCCTGCACTCTCTGCATTCCCCTGTTACTGTCCACCTGGCCTTCCCTGGCACTTGCTTGACCCAGGGGCCTTTCCCCCCTGACCAGCACTTCCCTCTGGCCTCTCCTCAGACACCTCCCACACTTCTTGTTACTGCACTTGCACGATCCGAATGTCACAAGGCCTGGTAGGACTGTTTTGGTTTTTCCTTCATTCCTGTCCCCCCCTCTGTCTTGTTGTGCCTTGAAGAAACTTGTGTATAGGCGCATTATAAATGCCCAATAAATAAATATTCCCAGTCAGATGTGCAATATAAGAATGATTTAATTTTAATACCCGAGAGCACGTCTGTTATTACTTTGGGCCTGCTTTCACACCATCTGAAAAACGCTCCACCCTTCTTTGACTGCATGAAGTTTGGATTATAGTGGATAGCATTAAAAGGGGATAGGAATCGGGTGAGATTGCATTTGTTCACCAGATGATACCAAGGGTTGGTCAGTTTAACCATGATCTTACAGATGGCTTCCTTACCGACAGAACCGCCTCCAGAGATGTTCTGAGCACTGTAGGGTCTATCCATGCCCACACTTTCTCAGATTCTCCCTTCTTGCACTCAGACATGATATGAGGCTGAGTGGTATCAAACTAGGGACTGAATGTGGGAAACAGTTTGCTCAGCACAGACAACTTCTTTTACACCAGAGAACACACAAAGGTGAGAAACCTTATAAGTGCACTGAATGTGGAAAGGGGTTTAGTCATAAGGGAGGTCTTATTTACCATCATTCTTTACATACAGGTGAGAAACCTCATAAGTGTACTGAATGTAGGAAGAGCTTCTTTTTGAAGAGAGATCTTACTTGCCACCGGAGAATACATACAGATGAGAAATCAAATCAGTGCACTGAATGTGGGAAAGAATTTGCTCAGCAGGGACAACCTATTTTACACCAGAGAACACACACATGTGAGAAACCTTATAGGTGCAATGAATGTGGAAAATGCTTCATTGTGAACAGTAACTTCATTAGGCAGCAGACAAAACACAAACGTGACGATCCATTTAATTGTAGGGAATGTGGGAAATACTTTGGTACACAGGACATTCTTATCTGCCATGAGGGAGGACATGTAGGTGGTGACTTCTCGGCTGCAATTGAAGATGCTGCAGAGCGGAGGAGAAATTTCTACAATGTTACTGAGATTGGCATGGCTATTGACTAAAACTGTGAAGAAATGGCCTCCTCAGCTGTACCCAGTTCCTTTGGCACACAAATAGTGACTGATTATTTGGTCTCCCCTAACCCACCCTCCCTCTAACCTGCACTTGCCCTACCGGGCTCCACCCCCCTGCACTAGCCACTAACCATCCAGCCCAGTTCCTTGCACTTAGCATGTGGACCTTCTTTCCACTGCACTCACTGCAATTCCCTTGGCACTTGTTTACCTGCCCCCCCCTTAACATTCACCTAACGCACAGGCCCTCTTTCCCCTTCACTCCCCAGCAATTTCATGCTCGCCACTCCGACCTTCACTGCCTTTCCCACCAAGCATTAGTGCTTTCCACTCTGACAGCCGCCCCCCTTTCCCGCCTCCCCAGCACTTCTTGTTACTGTACTTGGACGATTCGAATGACACAAGGCCTAGTGGGACCGTTTTTGTTTTTCTTCATCCCTGTTCCCTCTCCCCCTCTCTCTCCCTCTTTTGTCTTGTTGCGCCTTGAAAAACCATTTGCTGTCAGATGATCCCACAAGAGGAGAAATAGAGGGGTACAGGGTGAGGGCGAGGACATGAGGAAAATCACAGAGGGAGGAGAGAGGAGACAGAGGGAGATCTAGAGACTGGGATGGTGAAAGAGTGTGAGGGGGAGAGCCAAGTGGAGAAACTCTGATGGAGCCAGTCTGTTGCGAAAAGGGAGAGAGTAATTGGGAAATTCCAGGAGGGAGCTAGATGGGGAAGGCCATGGCCTTTAGCTTATCCTTCCAGATTAGAAAAGACCTAGAGAGTAGGGGTTGCCATGCTTTAGAATACATTGTGGACAACCTGGTAATTTGGCAAACCTGCGTTCTATTGGAGGGAGCCCACATGGAGGGTGAGAGTTCCGTAGGGACCCCCTTGGTTTCAACTGTCCCAGCCTTCCCAAAGCATTCAAACTTTTAATAAAGGACCTTAAATTGATCATCTTTGTGTACAGAGGTGGCCATTTCTCAGACATACTCCCATGCAGCATGCCATCCTTGGATACACGCACTCTGCATTAAAAGAGAGATATTTATCTTCTGCACGGCTTCACCAGGAGTATTTATTTAATCAACCATAACACAGCTGTCCAAAAAAAGTCTGTCTTTCTATTTCCAGCATACCTTTATAGCATCACACAACAGTTCTGTTCTAAAGTCAACCTTACAATATAATACGCCAGATGTCTATAAGCAAAGTGCATGGCCTGTTTTCATTGGACATAAATGCTTCCTGATTTCTTCTTGCAATTACCTTGTGTTATGCTAACCAGCACAACTTGTTTTTTCCAAGTTCAATGAATCACAGGGCATATTTTGCAACTTAAAGCTAGACAGAAGCAGTTTTGGAAACACGCACATTGAAGCAAGACTCTGCCAATGACCTCTAAGGCTGTTGTCGTTTTTCTGTTGGCCTCTGTGGTTTCCTTATCTACCTCTTATTTTATTTTACTGCCAAATTAATTTATAAAAAAACCTCTTGCGACATGGATGGACGTCTTTTGCTGTAATATTTCTATATCGGGGAACTTTTTTCTGCATGCATTTGAGCTCTCTATCTTTCTGATACATTATTTATGTCTAGTGTCTATTGAGTGTGGGTAATATTCTTCATATCTAAACACAGTTTGGCCGAATGTCTGTTACTTTGTAATATGTACATATTTGCCTTGTGTCTTATGCAGCTATATGTGTCGTAGTTGAGATGACATCACTGACTTCTGTCATCCTTTGCTCACATTTTCTGTTTAGGGTATGGGTATGGATAATACAGTTGTTTGAGTGCATAACTCTTCTCATATTTGCAATACTGGACCAGGGGGTGGGGCACAGGCCTTGAATGACATGCTCACCTGTCTACTCCACTTCATTTGTCTGGGTATTTCTGAAGCCATTTACTGCTTTCATTCTCCTGTGTGCTTTGACTCCTCACTCCACTAAAGGAAGTTGTGTAACGTTAGGTAATAGATGGTTTGTCCTTGGTTGAGAGTCACAACACCCCCCTTTTTAACAAATTAAAGATGTGTTTTTAAGAAGGGATACAAATGCAATTGAATTTTTGTTATCCAAGAAGATGGTGCCTCTATCTTAATACTTACTGCTCAACTAGACCTCCTACTTCCCACAAGTAACAACCATATCTACTGAGGAGGCATCCATTCCCAGGTAGCAGGGTTTCATCTTATCTCCTTCTTGGGAAGTTTCTGCTTCCATATTATTTGCATATTTAGTTTCCTGGTTCTTGGTTTGTTTGAAATCATTAATTTTATTTGAAAAGCAAAGCACCTCTTCCAGTGAGCAAACGGACAACAATAATTCATATGGTTTACCGGGTGATTTCACATTTCTTCCCAAAAATGCATGTGGATATTCGGCTGCAACACACCTATGCTGAGAAAGTGAAGGAGGGCTAGGCAGATAACGGGGGAGCAGTGATATGTAATGTATAGTAAAAAGCATGTGTTTTCTGAGAGTCTGGGCCAGGATACACAACTTTCCTTTTTTTTCTCACTTACGAGTTGAGAAGCTCTGGTCCCATGCACAGCCGGCCCAGTCAGCTCAATGAATGTTCTTCCAAATCATATATCTTCCATACCTTCAAGAAGCCTGAACATGGGAGCATCTTGATATCAACATCTCAAAAAGGCACGACCAACTTAAAACCCGGAGAATCTCATATTTTTCTGTTTTCCCTGTAAGGGAATTAATACATTTAGGTCTGGAAAAGTAAAATAAAAGTGAATTTAAACTTTTTTCCCTCCTCCTTTTAGTAAGGTTGTCCGATTTGGCTATTGTGTGTTCACGGTCGATTCATCTTTGGTCTTGCTTTTAATGTCGTTGACTAGATTCTTTGGGAGGTTTGACTCTGGTATGTCACATGCTCTAGGAACTCACTGTTTAAGTATCAGTTTCTTTCTCAAAGTTCCTAGGATCTTGTGCTTGAATTCACCAACTTGCATCGTGTCTAACCAATTACTTTCTCTGTGACCTCCCTGGTTGGGGTGGATTTTTTTTTCTCTGTTCCCACATCTTGGCCCTGTCTTCCTCCATTGGTTTTGGGTCTACATCCATGGGTTCTTCCTCTTGTCCCAGTTTGGCCCATCAACTGCTTCACGTCCCTCACTCTAGTTGCCTTTTGGGTTCAGGCAGCTTCCCCCTGCCCCAATGGCTCCCATTTCCCTTGCTCTTCATTCTTGCTGTGTCTGAGATGCTCCCATCAGTGTTGCTTCAACAGGTGTTTTCTCATTGTTCTGAATAATGTTTGACAGCTCCATGCCAGGGAGTGGGGGTGGGGGGGGGGTTCAGTAATAGATCAAGGGTCTCCAACCTGTGGATCGGCAGATATTTGGGACTACATCTCACATCACCCCTAGCCAGAATAGTCATCCTTCATAATGGTGATGGATCTGGAAGTTGTAGACCAAAACACCTGGAGAGACGCAGGTTACAGACCCCTGGCTTAGATGTTCTTTTTGTGTTATGTTTGGATAGCACGTCATCCCACCTCTTTTATGCGATAATCTGAAGAATGGTGTAGGGTCTGTTGAAAAATGTACTTTTCTTTTACATATATTCAGATTTTGTGCTTTTCTTGATTCCTGTCTCCACACAACATTAATACAATCCAGAGTAATCCGCTACTTAGACTCTCAATTTTAATTTGCTAGGACCTAGTTTATGTGAAATCTAATTTCTTGTGATTTCTTTTTCCATTTACATTTTATTTTTAGAGGCAGCCAGTAGCCATTAATGAATTGTTTGCACTGGATGCTGGGGGTCTTTTGTCCCCAATTAAGATTCATTCAGTACTAACTGTCTATGATTACAGCCATTCTTGCAGTATTGGAGGCCTATAGAGAAAAGGCAGTATTTTGAGCCCTGTTAGCAAGAGTAGTGCGGATGGACGGATTCAGACTGGGAGAGTTGAGGATGTAAATGTTTAATGGTCACGGTGGACTGGGACACACATATGGGGAAGGGAAAGGAGGGGTAAAGAATTAAGAGTTTTGACCTGGGGATAGGGAGTAGAACAAAGGATATGAGGGAAAGAAAACGAAATGGGGAAGATGCACATAGTGCATGAATATTCAGTAGGAAGTGAATGGAGAGATTAGAAGAATAGGATGGAGAGACGGAGACAATGGCTACAGTGAGAGTTGAATATGGGGGAGGGAGACATTGATGAACAGGGGGAATAACTAGGCTTGCAGGGCAGAGCTTTTTAAATCTTTGATTAACATTATTTCAGTTCCCCTTTAGTAACTCTGGACTAGCAGGTTTGTGAACGTGCAAAATCAATGTTTCACATTACTCACTTGGTTGTAGCCACATCGCAGTATTCTGCTGATCTCCCTGAAAGAGAGAGATCCAAGGATGAAGAGTAGGGTCGTGAGGATTTTTAGGGTGCTGGATAGTATGGGATGAGAGACATGGGGGATGGGTAAACTGGTATGAAATTGAGAATTAAGGATGTGCAGGTAAAACGCCCTGGCCAAATGGCTAAAGAGAATGCATAGGAATGTCAGGGTTGGAAGTGGAGCTTGGGCTGGTTCGACCATGTGGCTGGTTCATGGTCTACTCGAGTTGCTTGTCACTGGCAGCTAAAACACAGGCCCAGCTGTAACATAAATTAAAAAAAACGTGCCGGGCCACATCCACCTGAGGTCCAGTTTCTCCCGCACACCACTGCACACACCATGTAATCCTCCCAGCCGTGGAGTGAGAAGAGCAGGGTCCGGCATGTAGCACATCTCATTGTTGTCAGCTGGGCATCGGATGGGACGCTGTTTGGATGCACAGAAGAGGGAATGGTTCATTGTGACAGGCCAGGTGTGAATTTTAATTCATAAGAATTTGAACAGTATATTCGTATTTGAAAGTCCCTTCAGCTCCAATTAACTGCTAAATTGTGCAATTCGAGTTAGACAAAAACCTTGCCTTTAAAACTGTCTTGTTTATTTTTATGATGCTTGCTGGTTTGAAACACACAAACAAGGTTTGGTTTTTATGCGGAACGTCACATTTTCTGCATAATACCAAGCTGCAAGACTGTACACACCGGTGACAGTGCCACATAATTTTACTGTAGGGTGTCTTTAAATCTTAAAAGTAGTTGTAAAACACAAAGAATATTTTTTTCAACTCCTATTACTTTACATTCTGGTGCTGGTAGTGTTTTATGTAGATGTGAAAACACAGCTACAAAGAATCTTTTTTGCTGAACAATAAAAACGTATTCTTTTGTCAAGGTTTGGAATGTGATTTATGTACTGTTGAAGCCGTCTCTATGAAATGGATATAATTTTTGATCTTTAAAGCCATCCAATAACACCTATTTATATTAGATAGAACTAATAAGATATGTGGTCACGTGCCTTGAGTACCATGCTCAAGTCCCAGCTTCACCTCTTGAAGAAAATGTGATCCTGAGAGAACCATTTTAAATTCACTGTTGTCTGCAAAAAATAGGGTGCTGGTTATATGGTTTGTATTTTGGGAGGTGGGGAAGCAAGTAATCAGGTGTAGTTTTGTGTTGAGGGGGGTGGGGAGGTATGGCGCCAGGCCTGGGAATTGTGGTGTGGTGGAGGTAGAGCACACTGTTTGGGTTGTTTGCTGTGGGGTAAGGACAGGGCGGACACCAGATATGGGTTGTGTGTTGGAAGCACAACGGCAGGTATGATTTGTATGTTTTGTGGGCTCAGGAGGCTGGATTTCAGGTATGGGTTTTGCTGGGGATGCAGGTTGCCGGGTTTTGTTTTGGCGGTGGGGCGGGGGTTGTGGGGAGAGATAAGATACTCAGGGCCTCATTACGGGTCTGGCGGTAACCCTGTCTGTGCTACCGGCGGATTACCGCCGGACCCGTAAAGAATTACCAGCGCCTGACTTCCTGGTGCCACCTGGGGATTCCAAGTCCGGCGGCTGGGAAGTCAGGCGCCGGTAATTTTGTTAATCCCCATTTCCATAGAGTCGGGAGTGGGGACATGGAGGCACTGGCACCGTTGTTAACGGTGCCGGTGCTTCCGTGACTGGTCTGCCTACAGTGACTGCTGTGCCCGGCAGGGTCAGATCTGTCGGGCACAGCGGCTCTGGCATGCAGACTCGGAATGTGGCGGTCCGGAAACAAGGGGGCCTGTAGGCTTACCGGCCTCCTTGTTTCCAGACTGCCACTATTGTAATGAGGCCCATGGCATGGGTTTTGTGCTTTGGGGGGATGGAGAGGCAGGACACAGGTATCTGCCTTTTGCTGAATTGACTCGTGTTTGACTCTTAGAGCCAAGCCCTCCTTGCCCAGCTTCTGCTCTGCTCTACCCATGAATTCTCTGGATCCCCATACCCAAGTGTGCTGTTTTCCGTGTCTATTCACTAGGGTCCCAAATACTTCCCTGATGGTCAGTGGGTTGATTACTACCACTGCGACAGTGAAGTTCTCCCCTGATGCTTGCTATTCTGGTATTCAAGGGGTGTACGTCTTTCCCAGTAATCAGCGTGATTGACCGAGCATCACAAGGGAGCCTGAAATTTTTTTAAAAAGTGAGGTATGTGGGGATTCTCCCCCGAAACATTAATGACTTAAAATGATGCATTTAAAGCACAGCAAACTTTTTGTGAAAAATTGGATAAAAAACATTAAAAGAATTCTGTGTGGTAAAACCTGAAACAATCCAATAGATGACGGGTAATCAACAGTACATGGGAGGATTTTCCAATGCCTTTTTATATAATGCTTTTGCGCACAACATATGCCAGCGTTACCGATATAAAACACTTTCACGATGCTTGTTCCCACAACATATGCCAGTATTGTGTGTTTAAGAAGACATTTTAATGCTAGTGTTGGGAAGGAGGGGCGATCGTCCTGGACCCCGTCCCAGACCCCCCAGTGCTTTCGGATGAAATGGAGTCCCGGGAAGGTACAATAGGGGTTAGGGAAGGTTACAGGGGACTGGGGGGTCTCATTAGGATCCATAATGCAGGGAGATGGTGCGCTTCTTGCTCTAGTATGCTGGAGAATCGAACACCATTTTAAATAGTAGCAGCCATGTTGGATTCAAGGCCTAGTTTTGCACTGAAGCCAGGGGCACAGGCCAGAGTCTCACACATAGAAATAAAGTATATGTAGGAAGTAACGGATTGTACTTGGACAAATGCATCGCAACCTGGGCACATGTGACAACACACCTGGACCTGCTTCCATTTTCTAAAATAAGATCATATTACAAAATCACATTGCTGGTGATAGCACCCTGACACATTCCACCTCCTCAACCCCCCACACTCCAGCCCCTCCGTGTCCTGGCCCACCTACACACATGTGCAAACCTTAACACTCATTTACACACAATTTCAAATAAAGCTCAGCACATTTTCTGTTTCCCTTGCCTGATATTGGAGATTTGTCCAGCCACTGGTCCCTCTGCTTTTCTCCTCTCCTTGGGCTTAGGCAGCAGCAGGAAGCAGGCACTGAAGTTGCTGGACACTTCCCTCCCCGAGTCCTGCCTCCAGCACAGCCTATGGGAATACATGACCAGAGTGTCCAACTAGATACCCTGGTGGCTATGGGTCTTGCTCCTTTGCTATTGGCTGCAGGGACAAAGGCCCACATGCGACTCTTGGGACAGTGCCCTAAAGGTGGGCCTGGGGGGCCAGTCTCTGCAACCAGTTAGTAATAATTCTGTCATGCAGATCGTTTGTCAAATGGAATGCTGTTCATGCCAGAATAATGACAACCAGTAAATAATGGGTAGGGCTGTGCCCCCAACGTCTATTTTGCATCGGCCACCACTTTCTACTGCTCACACTACTGTCTCCCCTCGTGCATTCGCTAAATTTAGATTGTGAGTTAGTCCCCGAGAAGGGTGATACATTAAAGAGCAATTCGGCCTAATAGCCTTTACTGCTTAAAGAGCAGAATGGGAGTATAGAGGACATTGAGGTGGTGATGGTGATGGACTGGACGATATAGCGCGATGGTTTTGAAGGAGAGAGCGGAAAAGAGGTGTCATTGAGAGGGAAGATAAGAGAGGAGTGTGAAAAAGACAGACCTGAGGAGGAGTGAAAGAGAACCATGCAGAAAGAAGACACACAGATTCAGAAGACCTGAAAGAATGCTGTGAGATGGTAGTGTTGCTATGCCAACGGCTTCTCCAAATCCTCTTGCCCCCTCCCACACACACACCTGGAGAGCATCCCCAGACCCACAGCAACAGATCCAAAAGCACCGTTTTCAAGCACTGCCTTTAATGAGAGTCAGAGGTCAGCTGCGTTAAGCGATGCGCCTGTTTCTCTCCCTTTCAGCGGGTGCCCAGGGGGATCCGCCGAGGAAGCGATCAGAAGCTGTGGAAGGCAAAGAATCCGACATTAAACTTCAAAAGACAGGAACAGTGCCTTCCCCCAGCCAGGTGGGAGCTGCAGAGGCACGGCCCCCAGCCTTCCAACATCCAATAGGACAGAGGGCTTAGGGTGGCGGGAGAGCAGAGACCAGTAATATGCTTGGATGGGAAAAGAAGGAAAGGGAACAGAAGGGCTACAGATTCCAGGGCGAGAGGGGGCGGAGGCAGAAATGGCAAACATTAGGGGGTGGAAGGAAGGAGCAGAAATAATGGGATAAATAAAAGGTGGGAGGCAAACATGTTAACTTGTGGTGGTGGAGTCGTGTGTCCAGGTGTGTTGTCAGTTAGGGCGGGAGATCCGAGGTGGCAATGCCAGCATATATTATTTGTACAAGACAACACCTGACTGAAAGGCGGGCAGCTCTGACATATTGTCGAGGCAAACCTCTTGATATTATTTGGGCACAAGCAATATGAACATGTTTTATTTATTTTATTTATTTATTGTTTGCTTGTTAGGCGCTTATACAGCAAATAAATTATTTTTCAAAGCGCAATGTTAGTGCAGTGTTCTAACACATTATTTAGACAGAACTCAGAGCTTTCTTTGGGCACACATAACCTTACGCGGGGTAGTGGTGGAATATTTTGGAGGCAAGCATCATGATGATCTTTGGGCACAGGCAGCATGAGCATGTTTTATAGTGGCAATGTGCGATGATTCGCAAGGTAACATCACTTCTCCCCTGGGGGTGCTCTTTCCATGACGCTAGCGAAGTGTGGCCACTATCTAATAGTCCCCTTATGGGTGATATAATGCAGGAGGACCTCATGGGGAGGGACTTCCGCTTTGGGGATAAGGATGATCACCTAGGGTATAGCCTCTTGCACAATGTAACACCCCAACCTTTCCTAACCCTCTCTCCATGTCAAACAACTTTCTTGACACCCGGAGGTACCTCGAAGTACAATGTTCACTGTGGAGTTCCTTGCTGACAGCGGTCGTTTTGTGGTCTCCCTGCAAGGCTTATACTGTGGCTGAGCTTTGTGAAAGAGAGGATGTTGCTAGAAGCAACACAGAAGTTGCCTGACCTCAAAGTAATCCTCCTTCCTTGCTAATTTGAAAATTTGAACTGTAATCGAAATCCTCTGTAATGTAGAGGACAGTGAGCGAGTCACTGATATTTGATATTTTCCTTCTTTTGTTTCTGTGTTTCCCCCCATTGTAGCTCAACTGTGATTTGTCTAGTCGCATTAGCCACTCCTCTGAACCCGCCCCACAGCAGTTTCAAGTTCCGAGTGTGCAGCGCACCCGCGCGCGCCCCTGGAAGTACGTCGAAGTACACTGTTCACTGTTAACGGTGAATGGCGTGCGGTGAGTGGCTGCGAGTTTAGCGTTTGAATAACCTAAACAAACTTATCCGTATTAAACTAACTTGTCATTTTGAGAAAGGGCGCACTGTAAGGGCTGGGTAAGAGCCTCAATAATATATATTCATTTTTTCTTTGCATTCTTTTTCTTTTGACCCTCCTCTCTGGCCCCTCCTGGTCAGAAAGACTGAGATTTCTGGTGAGGTCATACTGCTGATACTGGTTAATTGTATTAATGGTAAAATTGTATACTTTGCGAACAAATATGCCCAATATTGAACCTCTAACTGACCGACCTTATGACTTTCATACTACACCAAAACGTAACATGAATGGCCCTCCTCCACGCGGATCTTCGCATGGTAGATCACTGTTGCATACTAGCGACATTAGGAAGTTCTATTCTGATGGTTTGTCGGGGGCTGTTTGTAATCCTTTAAAGGGGAATGAAAAAAATTGCAAACCTATAATTGACGACCCCCAAGAGGCAGCGGCGATCCCTGAAAATGTTAAATCGGGAGCGGCTGCGATCGACTTGTGCACGCTGTCAGACTCTCTCCTAGCTGCTTTTACTGAACATAACCTGATAGGCGATTTTGCCCTACCTGCAAATGCAAAATCCATGACTGATGTAATTATACACTCTGAGCCTGTCCAACCTCTTGATAAAATATGTTCTGTAAATAACAATCACGAAAAAATGAATGATGATGTGGAGGTTATTTCTAATCCGCCAAATGGTATGGCATCAACGGTTAGCTGTGAAATAGCGAACAACCTAATGTAGAAGATGATGTGGAACACCTGTCTCAATCACAAGTGATGTTCCCAGAATGCTCTCACGATTCATCCCTCTTGTCAATATCATTCACGCAACATTCCCCCAAGCATTCTAAGCATGGCAATGTAGGATCCCAATGTCCTCAAAATCCAGTTTCACTGATTCCCACAGAAATAACATGATAAGCTATGAACACAGCATTGTTTTCATTAGCCAAGCTATATGAAACCCTAGATGCAAGACTAATGGATCAGAATTTTCTACTAAAAGAACTGTTAGATAGTAAAAATGCTGTGACTCCGGTAATTGATCACTTACCGGCTGAAAATATAAGTGCCCAGAAAGTATGTCCACCAAAACCAGCAGTCATAAAAGAAACTGCTTCTTGCTTGCTTGATAATAGAAATAATTTACATGAATAAAAGCTAAGTCCACTGTGTGTGAATGAAAAGAAAATGGGCCCTGGATGTGTGATGCATGATAAGAGTATAATTGAAATAATTGATCAAGAGGAAGTGGAAGGAAAAAAAAAGTAATAGGAGAGAGAACTACTGAAAAAGAGAGTGTGCCCTGTCTGCTTCCCCCTCCCCATAATGAGACATATAACATATTCAGTGTGACTAAAAGAGGGAAAAAAACCTGAGACAAAAAAACTAAGAATGAGAAGATAATGAAAATGCAGAAGAACAAAAATTCCCGTCAAATTTTTTTAAAGCTATTGTCTCTACCTGACAAAAGAAGTCAAGAAAAGAGTGCAAAATACTCTGCTATTAATAAAAACAAAGCTACCTTCCCTTCCATACAATTGGCATCTCGCGAAAATAAGATTCCAATGAATATGGAACTCAGATGTGATCCTCTTGACAATTTAGTGGATGAAGTTACGAAAAATGAATAAACTACTGGTGTTTTGAGAACTTACCCCTCCTCCCAATTGACTCAGCTGAAGGAACAGGGAGGCGATCATGATAATAGACCTCAAGATTCCTCTTTCCTAACCTTAGAAGATAGGCGTGAAGAGATTATGAAATCAATGGGTATTTTCTTCTGGCAAAATCTACAGAGCGCAAAAACAAGCGTAACAAGGCCCCTCGAGACTGAAACAAATCAGACTGGGAAATATAACCCGAAAGTATATGAGACAAAATCCCATCAAAATAACATCTTTGGTGGTGCAAGAGTAGCTCCAGTAAGTGTAAATGTTATGGCGACAAACAAACAAAAGGAAATTAAAATACCGCCAAGGAATAGATATAACAAATGTAATGACACATGTGAGTTTAATTTTACAATGTTGAGGCGGAGAGTTTGGGTTATATGATCTGAATCGATCCTCAGTATTAAACATACTACAGAGTATTCCCGTTTTGCTAGGGTCAAAGTCTGACGACATAGCCCAAGTAGAGTTCATCCATGATCACGACAGGTCAGTTGTTAAAATATGGATGTCATCAGCTATAGTCAAATACTGTATTTGGCAAGCAAGGGACGAAATATATCAATTGGGTTTTTTGCTGCATAATCCTACAGTAACATCAAATACAGTAAACACCCATCCTCTGAATGTAGCTAACATTTATCCTTCAAGTGTAACCAATATACATCCAAACATTTCAAATGGAAAGGTATGGTTTGCTGATAGACCATCTGATCCGCTGACGATAAAATGTTTCACAGCTAATGATAATCAAACAAGAATGGTAACGAGCTTCTCTCAGAGCAGAGGGTTAAATGAATGTTAGCTACCTTTTGATGAAAGTAAGCAAAATATTCAGCTAGCTTCTTGGAACACCAGAGGCCATGCTCATCTTGCATCAACTTCAATCTCCATATTAGGCCCATATGATATTATTATGCTGCAAGAAGTATGGCTTACCTCTCCTCCAGTGTTGGAGAATCATTTTGTTATCTTGGAAACGGCTATTAAACAAACTAGAGGCCGACCAAAGGCGGGTCTTCTAACAGCTGTAAAAATGTCAAGCGGAATGAAAGGTGAAGCGTGGGCCTCTCCTAATAGTTACATGCAGTTGGTTCGAATTATGTCAAATAATCACATTGTTGCCTGCTTTAATTTGTATTGGAACCATATAAGCATTTCTGACAATCGGTTTTTAAAGATTTGACCCAATGCCTAACTATGATTGATAAAGATCCCCTTGTCAAATTTACAATTATTGCGGGTGATTTAAATATGGATTGTATAAATGAAAAAACGGGGGAGTTAAAGGAAACGAAGGAAAAGTGGATGTGCCTAATGAAAGCGAGAGATGTTTCAATATGATGAATGGCTCAGTGTCTGGCGATGTTCCTCCTAAAGTCACATGGCAGCAAGGAAATTACACCTCCACTATTGATTATGTTTACACTAACAAAGATCTATTTTCCTTTGTCACCTCCTTTTAAAGTTCTACAGCAATCTAAAAGTGATCATAATATTCTCCAACTTACATGGACAGGGCCAGCCAAAACTGTTACAAATCAAAGCCAAAAATATACTAGGAATTTAGAAATCTCTACTAATGGTAATCATTTCAGATGGACTCCAGTGGTCTTAAATGATCTTCTTATAGCATTGTCATATCCAAAAGACCTTCTGAAACCAAACTTACACTATTTCGACGGAGACTATGTGGGAACGTTACAGCTATTCAAGAAACCTGACCAATTACTCTATATAGATCAGAAACAGCATGAACATGTATATGATGAAGAGATCAGAATTAGGAAAGCTGAGCTTAGAAGAGAGGTATGTTTCATTATGCAGCAGAGTCATAATGGTAAAGCACTGATATCGAAGTGCAAAAATAGATATAAAAATTGGTTAAAACAACGAAAAGCAAAAATGATATTGAAAGATGCTCAAACCATGTTGTACTCAATAGCTTCAAAAAAATCTGCTTTAGTATGGGGCTTAATAAAAGCTACCTATGGGGGCAAACAATCAATAAAACAAATAAATGCAGTCCCTGAGGAAATATGGGTACAATACTACAATTCCTTATATGCCGAAACCCATATCTTGACGAGACAAATAGATCATGGTCTCAAGGGAAAAGAACAATTGATCTTCGATAACCTAGATATTGAAATGTACATCAAAAAACGAAGCAAGTCGATAGCCCCGGGACCGGATGGTCTTTCTAACCTAATGTTAAGGAAAAATCCAGGGGCATGGGCAGCTATATTGGGTGCCATATTTAATCAGATCACAACTAGTAAAAAAATACCTCGGCAGAAATCAATTATTGTCCCCATTTACAAAAAAGGGGACAGATTGGATCCAAGAAATTATAGACCTATCGCGCTACTTGATGCACCGGGAAAGATCTTTGCGCGTTTGGTCTTAAGAGACTTTAACAAATGGTCTAAAGCAGCTGGTCTAAATGATCCCTTCCAAACAGGTTTCGTCGTGGACTTAGGCACTTCTGTGAACCTACAAGTTTTGAATGCCATTAAACAACATGGGCTACAAGCTAAACAATCTGTCGTAATGGCGTTCATCGACTTTGAAACCGCTTTCGATTCTGTATCAAGAAAACTTTTATTCAATAAATTAGTTAAAAATTCATGTCCTGAGTATTTGCAACATTGGATAATTCAATTCCACACAGAAACGTCCATACAAGTTTGTCTGACAATGGATGGAATTCTATCCAAATCGATTAACACATACAAAGGTCTGAAACATGGGTGTCTCTTGGCTTCAACCCTTTTTAACTACTTTATAGCAGATGTGGTGAAGGAGTTTAGGAAGGTGATAGCAGACACGCCACGGCTTGGAATTCATGCAGTCCCTTGGATGTTTTATGCTGATGACCTGGTCTGCTGGCAAAAACACCAAGGGGCCTGCAGAATTTACTTGACCAGCTAGGGAAATACGTGGAAGAAAATAATTTGGTCATAAATGTCTCCAAAGCAAAAACAATGAAGAATGTACCCAACAGTAAAGCCAGAGCATCTCGTTTCACATGGTCCCTTATGTCCCAAACTCTAGAAAATGTAACACAATACAAAATACCTGGGGATGAATGTCAATACATCTATGGCTGACACTCCGTACCTTGAAGAACTTAAAAAGAAAATCAGAACCGCTACCTCACAGGCTTCCGTCATAAATCAAAAATATGGTACCTTTTCTCTAAAGCCTATAATTATGTTTTATTGTCAGAAGGTAGTACCAATGGTACTATACGGTGCTGAGACTAAGTCATGGAGAAACGAGATGGCCTAGTTGAGATTGGAAGGCCAATTCTGAAAAAATATATTGCATGTACCACGACAGTGCAGAAGTGTTTGTTAAGATATGAACTGGGATTATCTTCCTTATACTGCATGTGCATGTGGAGATTATGTGGCCTGTACCGTAAATGTATCATGGATCAACAAGAAAGCTCCTTACTGCATGTTCTGTCTATTTACATGAAAACAAGTGAACACAAGGTCATGGGCATGTGGCGTCAACGCATCAAACCTTTCTTGCAAAGTGCTGAAATCTCCGAGGAACTATTAATAACTAATCCCAAGAGAGCGAAGGAGAAAGTTATGATATGGGATTGGATTAATACATATGAGCAATGGCAAAAGACAAAACATGCCAAAGTCCATAAGATAATTACGAAGAAAGTCAGAACACCGTAAAATTATTTGCTGGAGTTTCCTGGTGTTAAAGCGAGAGATTCATTTTTAAGATTTAGAATGAACCAGTGGCATACAAGAAATGTTCTAGCTAAATGGAACATCATTACAAAAAAAGTGGACTTTTGCCGCTTTTGTAAAGATCCAAAAATTCCTGAAACCTTAGTCCATCTAATTGCGGAATGTCCCATGCTACTGCACAAAAGAATCAAGTGCTTCAAAAAACACTTTGAAACACACAATTAACGATTGAACATTTTTGGTTTCGGATTTTCAATACTGAAATAACTATAAGATTAGCAATTGTGAACTATTTGATAGCATTGAAATTAAAGGAAGACTTCACGGAGAAATTATAATGATGATGTGAGAGAATTCCGTAGTGATAGAAAAGACTAACTAAATGTTCTAATCAGGCTTTTATATATCTTATGGCTTAAGTAAAAGCTAAAATATCGTTTTTACAAACTGTAAAAGAGAAAACATGAAAAAATGAATGTAATATCTTTCTCTCTTTGACTCCGAGTCAATATGATCTGTTTTTATATGACATGATTTAATGTGTAATGATGTGATTTACATTTGTTTGGTTTTGCATGCATAATTTTGTTTTTATAAATTTTGTATTTACGTATTGAAAAGTTGATTTATCAACTATATCAATAAAAAAAAATAAAAAAAAGACGCTAGCGAAGTGTGGCCGCTATCCAATAGTCCCCTTATGGGTGATATAATGCAGGAGGACCTCATGGGGAGGGACTCCCGCTTTGGGGATAAGGATGATCACCTAGGGTATAGCCTCTTGCCCAATGTAACACCCTAACCATCTCTCCATGTCAAACAACTTTCTTGAAAGTAGACCCATGTATTTCTGTAGTGTAGGAGAAACAACCACAACAGAAAGTACCAGGATGAAGAAGCGCACAAGAGACATAAAGATTACTTACTTTGCTAGTACTGGTACAAGGTGGCACCGAGAATGTATGAAGAGCAATCCATCAAGAACAACAAAGGATATTGACAATCCACCAGGGCGGGACTGGCAACATTGTATAAGAAGAGAACAAGATGTGAAGACTTTGTGAAGCTCAGCCGGGATAGGCAGCAGGTGTGAGTGGGAGTTTTCGATCCCTGTCGGCTGGCTGGAGAGGAGCAGAGAACGCTGGCGAGGTGCTGAGGGAGTTCTGTATGGGTCCAGCTGGAGCGGACCCGAACGCAACACAGGAAAAAGAAGACAAACCGTTCAGGAGAGCGCAGGGTTGCTGTGCTGCTGCAGAGGCGGGGAAAGGCAACCCGAGGAACTGGAGAGACTTGCCCCATGCCCAGGATGCCCAGGTGGTGTACCGAATTCCCAACAAAGGTAGTGGGATGTACAAGAAACCTAGAGGGGCCATGGGGATGGAAGAAAGGCAGGCTCGAGAGGCTCTCTGCTGACCAAGTAGTAACTACTGGGAAAGGTGCATCGAACATCAGAGAACTTCCTCGTCGCAGTGGCAGTAAACAACCCACAGAGCACCAGAGAAGGGTCTGGGACCCAAATACCAGAATAGCGAGCATCAGGGGAGAACTTCACTGTCCCAGTGTTAGTAATCAACCCACTGACCATCAGGGTAGTGTTTGTAACCCTAGTGAATCGAGCATCAGAGGAGAACGTCCTCATTGCAGTGGCATCTACAGGCCCACTGACCACCAGAGAATGGTCTGGGATCCTAAACCAAGTGAATCAAGCAACAGAGGAGAACTTCCTTGTTGCAGTGGCAACAAGTAGTGCACTGAACATCTGAGAAGGGTCTGGGACGCCGAAAGAAGCATATTGAGTATCCAAGGAAAGCATCCTCCTCGCAGTGGCAAGCAAAATTCCACAGGGGGCCCGAGAAGAACATGGGACTTTGCCAATACCAGTAGAAGGGAGTCTGCCTGCAACCCCTACTTCAAAGGAGGCCCATGTTGTGATCCAGCGCCGCATAGGGCTCAGTTAGGGAGACACTCTGATGTACTGCAAACAGGAAGTTTGGTGGGATTTAGAAGTACATGTTGTCATCCTTCCCCTGTCTGATATCAGACTCGGAGGACCCGTCCAGCAGCTCCAGAACTGGTTCCCAGCCAGAACACCACGTGCCTTGCTAGATTCTGCCAGCAAGTTTCCTAGGTGGGAAGTGCTGGAGAGTATCTGATCTAAGGACAAGGCGGTTGCCTGCAAACACTCTCCTGAGCTTTGGGTCATGCGCCTGAAAGGACACAAGCCCTGCGAAGAAGGTAGGAGGAGTGCCACACAAGCATCATTCAGGGTCCATATTTTATGGACATTTTCAAGACAGTCGAGTCCTCGAACCGCATCAGGCTGCACCACAGACTGTTATCATGCCTCAGTCACCAGAGCCGCCCGAGACGCCTCGACCAGCATTCCAGATCCGCCAATCAGCACAGAGACAGCGATTCTTGGCCCCGAGCCTGCCGAACTCCCTGCCGCCTGGTACCTGCAGCTGTCTACTGCCACTAACTCGGTCTCAAGTGCTGCGAAGCGCCCTGGAACTGCCTCAACATTGTTGAGCACCAAGAACTTCTTCAACACCAGGTACATTGTTGTTCTGCCCCACGGTCCTTCTCTGAAGGCCCCTAGAGACAGTTAGAACCCTTAGCAGAAATAACCTTGAACAGTAAGACTGATTACTTTACTGACTACCCTCCTGTTAGTATCCAGAGTGCATCCCTTTCCCTCATGAAACTGTCTTTCCTCTGTGTTCCTTTACAGTGTGGGTTGTACTTTTTAGTGTGCTAGAACTGTCTGTTGTAATAATAAAGTAGATATTTGTATACAACCTTGACTGGACAGTCCCTTTTATCATTGGGTAATAATTGTATTTTCGCTGTGTTGCAACTAGCCAATGATCCACGATGTTGTGGAGATAAGCCTGCCGTTCCGTCCACGTTACCAAAATTGGACAAGTAGGTCTTATAATTCACTTCTATTCCAATCTGTTCACATCCCTTCTGGTGTACTAGAGGTGTGGGGTCGATTGATTGTTTAGAAACCGCTATTCATCCATGGACCACTGGTGCCTCGGAAGTTGATTTGTCACAATGCATCTTTTGATTTTATTGCTTAAACCATTCACATTCCAAACATGCACAAGAAGTTCGTTCCTTCAGTGGTGCTCACAGGGAGGCTCAAGGAAATGAGTAAGAAGACTCACTGCGCTGTACCAATGGGGCCTCTAACAGGGCTATGCGAACGTTGGACCGGTCTGCAGATTGCTGAACAAACTTGCCAAATCCCCCAATTTATCCAACCGTATTCAACAACACAACAGGGTGTATCCATTGCACAAACATAAACTTAAGCTTACTCAAGCTATCCCTAACTGTAAGTGGTACACACTAGTGTGGAACTAAATGTACTCTCCAATCATCCCACTGCATCACCCATTTAATGTACAACTCTTCGGTATGCCCCGTATTGCCCGTTCAATGCCAGGTCCTACTCAAGTATAAGAAAAAGGCTCTTCATTTTGCCCCCTCTGAAGCAACCAACAGCTCAAAGCTGCCCACCCCCCATTTGGTCCATCACATGTCCTGATTCCCGCTCCACACTGATCCACTATTGGTATAGTGTCCTCAGCCTGGGGCCGGCCATCCACAGAAGGCTGCCTTCTCTACCTCTGGTGGTTCTGTCACGAGCCTTAGTGCAAATCAATCCATTCCCATGCCTGTCTGGGGCGAGTAAAGAAAATCGCCCAGCCCTCATACAAGATCATCAGGGTAGCTGGGAAATAGAGAGCATATTTGACATTCAAGGCCAAGAGGTGCTTCTTAACCACATCACAAGATTGCCTGGCTTTCTGCACAGCTCTTTAAGTCCGGAACTACTGCTACCCTTCCGCCATTAACCTCCAGTGGGCCCCTTTTGCGAGCCATCTGTAATATTGAGTCGCAATCTCTAAAGTTCAGGATCGTACCCACAATCTCCAGAGGGGACACCCCAGGGGAGGAGGTGTGGCTGCAACCTAGTGGACTCTTAATGGTGAAAACAGACAGGAAGGCCCACAAGTTCCTTAAACCAGATCTCCACGAACAGCTCGGCAGATGGCCCATCTGTCCTCTCATGAAGGCCAAACACGGCAATATTACTGCGGCAGGATCTCCCCTCAGCATCCCACGCTGTCTCTCTGAGAAGTCTGGCGCGACGTAGTTCTTCTGACAGTTGATTCTTCACAGTAGTGAGTGTGTCCTCCAGATCCGAGACCTTCGTTTCCACCTCACCTACACAGGCTGACATCTTGGGGAGGTCCTGGCAGAGGAGACCTACATCTGTTCTCATTGCCATATTAAGCTTTTTTGGGGCCCTGGGCATGGACATCTTTGGGCCCCCCCCTCAATCAAACCAAAGGAATTAAGTGATCAAGTATATCTGGTGGCACCCTCCCCTCACCCCCACCGTGAGCAAACCCATAGGTAGACGTGCCGGCTTGCAGCATTCAAATAAGCATGTTTACTCCCTTTAAATCCCCTTACCCTTTTCATTCTTGCTCTGATCAGATTGATGAACAAGTAGCATTTGAAGGGCAACATTAGCAATCTACAAAGAGGTTACTTCTCTTCTAGTATATAAACAGGATATTTTTTATCAATATCATCCGGGAAGGTATGCAGCCTGCAGTATTAATGCAGTACTGTATGTAAAAGGTACATGTAACCCAGAATAGGCAGAGAGCACACATTGGCTGACTCCGAGAATGCAAAAGTGCTCAAGCATGGATAGAGTAGACCAATTGTAAGGAAGGAGAAAGCTACAAATACCATAGCATGGATAATAGAGACAGATTAGACGCTACCAGGAAGGTGCCTCTATCCAGACAGACTGAGATTAGAAGTGGGACATGGTTTTCAAATAGCGTTGCCATTAGAGCCCAGGGCAACAAGTGCCTGTGTAGTATATCAATACTCACTATTATAGTGGAAGAAACTCTATAGCCAGTGAAACCATGAGTGAGGCTTTTATGAAGATCATAGCCTGAGAAGGAAATCATACTGAGGGGCTTACAATTTTGAAAGGTTTAGGGACTGGCAACACTGAGAGGTTAGGCAATACAAGATTAAATGAAATGCCCAGGATCAAATATTGCTTTACGGGGTGAAGCTGGGATTTGTGCCAACTCTGCAATTTCTACATTTGAATACTTTCTTTTCCAGCTCTTACCATGTATCAAAACAATCTCATTTTTATAAAACTGACTTGCAAAGTACATAAATCACATTCCAAACCTGACAATTTTTAAAACTAAAATATTACAGAAGGGTGTTGAGCAAAAATGGGAATGATTCTAGCTACATTCTCTCCATCATCAAGGGAAGTATAAAAGTACCAGCATACCAATCGATGGGATGTAACAGATTTAATCTAGGTATGCCGTTTGTACTTTTAAGCTTTAAATACTTCCAAAACAATGGTTTGTGAAATTGTCATTCATAAACGTGCAGAAAAAACGTTGACTTTTATACAAAAAGCAAAAAGTTGTTTGTGTCAAATGAACAGACCTTAAAATATGCTTGCCCAATGCCTACAACATCTGGTCCGCTCTCTCCTGTCTACCACCCCTTCCACTCAAATGGCCTACATAAGAAGAAAGATCAAGTAATGAGCTAAACGATGCCACCAGCATGCAAGAAGGCAAACCTCACAGAAGACAGAACAGTAATGCAAGAGATATACGATTTGACCAGGATCACTATTGTCTGCTGTCAAAGCCTGGATTCAAGCATGAACACTTTGTTCCTACAGTCTTTTATTCACCCTTTGGACTAATAGTTTATGCTTATCTTTGGAGGGGATTGCTTAGGTTTTAGAACGCCCCATCTGAGCAAACCAATTTCTAGACCATCACCATACGAATGACATGTTAGTTTTATAGCAACCCCTATCTGGTGCAGGAACATTGCTGATAATAGTACCTCTTATGTTTCAAAACCAAGTACATATGCAGGTAGGTTTATAAACTTCAGACATAGGAAAGGTTCAGCCAGCCTTGCTGGAATGTGCTCTTCTAATCTTTCATATGAACCCACATCTCTCTAATGCATGCTTAACACACTGAGCTAACATCTGAACCATTGTGGCACTCAATTTATCAATTTGGATTTCAACTTTGGCTATTGCACATGAACAACATAATTCCCACAAGAAGGAAAGAATGCTACTAAAGTTGTGCCATATGAAACACACAAACTTTGTATTCCACAGTGAACATAGAAAACATTACATGATTAATTGATCAAGGCAAAATGTACTTGTCAAAACAGACAGACAATAGGTTTAGTGCCTCAGTAGCATGCCATAAAAACTGACGTGTGCTACTTAAGTCTGGTGAACAATGGAGTCTTACTTTAGATCAGGCAGCCTTGTGGGGGCCCCCCCTCCAAGGTGGGGGCCCTGGGCATAAAGACGTCTGTCTGTTCTGAGGGAGTTAACCTTCTCCACCATGGAGGATCTAGAATCTTATATTGCCTGCAGGAGATCCTGCATAGAAGGACGTAGCCGGATGCTTGGAGGGTCCACTATCACCTCTGCTGTGCGCTCCCCTTGGAAGCCTGTGAGGCAGTAGTACAAGCCTCCATCTTGCTCTGGTCTGATGGCAGGATTTTCGGGGCTTGTCTCTAGTCCTGTTTTGCAGCAAGAGTATGTACATCAGTAGTGCAGCAGTGCGTCCCTGCAATTGCTGGGTATAGATAGGCAAATCACGGTCACGCAGGGGCCAGAAATCCAGAAGCGGAAGGTTGGCTGCCACCCCCAAACACAGCCAGCCGTGAACACTAACAGTAATGTAGCTGTGACTCAGGAGAGAAGAGTCCTCCGCGCCTCGGTACCCCCCCCACTCCTAGGCCACCGCAGGTCGCTCACTGGGCATTCCAAGCCGCCACAGCCGCTCTGGACCTGGCCGGGGCCGCAGGGCACTGATGGGACAAGCTGGATCGGTTCTGTGGCTTGGAACCTCTCCGTATATGGGGATATTGTTTGGGCCAGAGTGCTGGAGACAGATGTCGCACTCCACATCACCTGACATCTCTCACTGACAGGGATGCACGCTTTGTGGCTAGGATGCTTTTCCAATAGACTGATCTTATCAGCATCCTAGCATCTATGTTCTATGGTTAATTGTTAGGCAATAGTGATCCGGTTTTTACCCCTAGCTGGTTCATACACTTTGTCTAGTATTCAAGCTGTTCTTTTATGGCTAAGATCAATCATAACAAGTAGACATTATACATAGTCCTGCTTTGATAAAAGTCTATATTGTGTATTTTACTGGTCCACTCTCTCACAAAACGCTTGGCCTTTCTATTCGTTCTTTCTACCCATTGGAGGCATATTGACAACGTATTCCAAAGGCTTACAGGTGCAGTTTTCCCATTTAATGTATGGGTTTTGCTCTTACTTGGATGGTTATTTGGGAATTCCGAGGAAGCCAGTGGAGTGATGTTATAGCCGACGTGTAGGGGTTAGAGTCTAGTGAGATAGTGAGACCTCCATCTACTGCCGATCTCTAGTTATTCTTTTCTAGACCCCATCCTTCTTTGCCCTCATTTGAGGGATTTGGCTAACTCGTTTTTGTGCCCGGATCCACCATGATCTCAGTAGCATGACCGTTGTAGTGTAAAATGAACCGTGGCTTTGCCCAGCATTGGGCAGGCTGCATTGATGCAGTTACATGTGTCTGTTTTTATTCCAGAGGTGCTTTCGGCTGGCTCCAGCCTTATTACTGCTTCCGTGTAACTCAAGGAAAGTGGCACAATAATGTTCAAAGGCCAGGCTATGCCCGTACCACCCCAACACATTTCATTCCTCGCAAGCCACAGTGAGTAATGTAGTAGTCATGTTGGCCTACATATTGCATCTACTCCTGTGACATCCTCACCAGAAGACAAAGGGAGGCATACAGGTGCCCCATGGTCCTTCACAACTGAACTTAGTGGCAGGGATGTATACACGCAACTCACCAAAGAGTCTCAGTGCGCACATAAAACAGCCAAAACAACAACAAAAAAGCATCCATAAGACAGAAACAAGATTCCAGAGTCCAGGGAAGAGTTAAGAAACCAGTGCAAATATAACCCAGTCAGTCATTCAAGTTAAAAAGGTACATGTTTGTTGATTTCTTGAAGCTGGCGGAGTTCGTAACATCCTGCAAGTGAGGCAGAAGTTTATTCCATAACTCTGGAGCACAATAATCAAAACTCGTGCCACCAAAGTTCCTGAGTTTTTTATAGGTACCTGCTGTTAATTGCAGGTTCCGCTAGATCTGAGCACTTTAGGTGCAGAGGCCTCCTGCAAACGATTCATGAGGTAGCTTGGGGCACTACACGAACGGCATTTGTGTGTCTGGGTAAAGATTGTATAAGAGACTCTGTGACACACAGGAAGCCAGTGGAGCACTCGTCTAGCCTCAGTGACTTGTCAGCCTATTGAGACCCTTCACATCCCTCACTGCCTCATTCTGAAGGACCTGTAAGGGACCTCGTGTTAGTTTTGGAAGTACCGGCTAACAGGTCATTACATTAATCAATGTTGGTGTTGACCAATGCACAAGCAAGGTATACCAAGCTATCAATGAATCGATAAGGTCTAATCTGCTTGATTAATTTGATAGTATATGCACAGATGGATGCAAGGTATGCAATTTGCTTTTTCATGGTTAAGTATGAATCAAAAACGACTCGCAGTGTCTTAATAGATGAAGCCACTGGGATGTTGCAGCCAGCAAAAAAGTGACTTACCTTTCCTCCACATTCTTCAAGCGCTAAGCAGACCCAACTCTAAGCAGCTCCGTCTTGCTGTCATGTAAAGCCAGAGTAGTAAAGGACATCCAGATCTGTACCAGAGAGTAGATGTGATTGTCAAGGAATCAGTGTTATAATTCCCAATCAATTAAAAAATTAGCTGGGTGTCATCCACATAGTTAGCATATTTCACACCTGACTCGTCAAGAAAACCGAACAATAGTCGAATGATTCTGACTGGTGCCATGTCCAAGGTTACCATGAAGAGTAATTCTGCTGGATTCCTTTAGCATTTGTCTCGGGAGGATAGCTCAGGGGCAACATGCTCACCTTGGAAGCAAGACGACAGGGAGCAACACAGGTTGATCCCTGAGTCCACGCTTAGAAACCTCTGGGTATTAAGCGTGTTATAAATAACCTATCATCGTATCATATCATGTCCTTAGCAAAAGCCAAGTTCTTAGCCAGTTATAAATGCATCATTGTGTTACGAGCCCCAAGTGTGCAATATGTATTGTGCCACCTGGGGAAAGCACACCCACGCACAGGAACAGCAGAGCACCATACATTTTCGTCATTTATGTGAATCAACATAGTGCTGTATATATATAGCAAGGGGAATCGGCCGTTGCTGCAATAATATGGAGACAATTAGAAGGATATACGACTAACAGTAGAATGGATATAGAGACTGGGGATACAGAGGTTTGTAGATGGGATACTGTTTATGGTGGGAAAAGGGGCCCATGCTTAATTTAAAAACAGTCTTGGTTGATTGGCAGCCATGCATGTGTTAAAGTTTCAGATGATCCGCGCTTCCTAAGTGCAATGTTGAGTCCCTGGGTCTGCATAAGGGATTTCCACCTCCTGCCTACTTCTGCCAAGAGAGGAAGCACAGTGTGTTGCCTTTTGATACCCCATCAGAGAAGTCCTCAAAGATGCATGTCCTTACGCTTCTCTTCTCACATGTTCACCACTTGTTTGTCTTATGTTTTAGAAAGTGGGTTGTTAATTCCTTAACCGCTGTAGAAGGGCGTCAGCCCCTGAACTTAACGTTGGATCATCAGATGTGCTTGCACCACAAACCGCCACTGGGATATGGTCTTGCTATGTAACAAGCCTTAAATCTGCTGGTAGGCAGGTGATTGCTTGGTGAAGCGTTTGTCCCAGAAAGTCTCCCAGTGCCAATGTTGTATGCATAGGAGCAACTGCGCTTGCTGCTTCTTGAAGTGCGTCATACCCTCCGGAAGCATGCTCGATCTTCAAGGCAATGCCACGCACCCACCATCTGGAATTCTTTGCAGTTATCGGCTCGGAATGCCACAATGCTCCAATTTTGCAAATCTCTCAAAACCTGGCTTTTTCAACAACACCCGACCAACAACTAATCCCAATTGACGCACAGAACTGAACTCAGTCTTGAGTTGATACCAACCCAACTGCTGGCTACCCACACCCGGTACACCCGGTACACCGCGTCACTGCTTTCGAGCTTGGTCTGCGCTTTAAACAACAACAACAAAAAATCAGACTCCCATAGCTAGTCGAACAGCTGATTATTTCCTGGGGGTCTATGTGCTTGAGAGGCAAGGAGGTCGTCTGCCTGCCAACTCCAGAGCTTATAAAAGCCTAGAACATGAACCAGGCCTCTTCAGGGAAAGCTGCGAGCATTTGGAATAGTTTGCCACCGACACCTGGTGTCCTAGTTGACTGGATGAGTTTCTTTTTAACATAATGGTAAATTGCAAAATGTCCACATAATCTGACTCCTGATGCATGGGTTCAGTGTGCAGTGTTTTTCTGCTAAGACGGGCGGATGAAAGCGGCTTCGTCTTTATTTGCCTTTTATGATATAGTCCATATTTTTTACCATGATGTGTTGTCTTTAGAATTTAAGATGCGATTCCTCTATTTAAATTGCAATGCTATATAGCAGTCTAATACATAATAAAAGTAAATACAGAATAATTGGATTTTGCGGGCAATTCTTTCGTTGCTTATGCTCTCGTTGGTAATCAAGTAGTAATCATCAGGGTAAGAGACATACAATGTTGAGCATGTAGGTAGCAAGTCTCGAAATCTCAACAATCACAAAACTGGAATTGAGATAGTTTATTTCACTCCCTTTCACGTTAGTGTTTCCATAGCATATGTGTTATCCATTTAAACCGCACTAAACCGAATTTCGAATACTTGGGATAGCAAGTGTTTTTTTTTTTTAATTTCATCCAAAATGCCTCACTATTGTGAAGTAGGATTCCTTGCTTGAAAACATCTCGTGACAAAGAGGTTTTGCATTTTTATTTGAAGAGAAATTGCATTTTTATTTGAACAGAAATAGCTATCTGCAGAATCATGTGGGTTTGCAAGTAGGTTGGTCCCTACTGCTTACCCCAACCTCCAAATGGGCTCCCACCTGCCTGAAATAAATAAGGGCCAGGCCAGGAAAGAGGTTTGCAGGTGGTGTTGTAGGGACCGTGGTACCCATTCCTTACATATGTTCAAGCACTGTGTGGAATCCAGGACTGGAGTCCCTCTGATTCCCCCCACGCTCCTGCATCATTCTTTTAGCTGGGTCACATCCCTGACCCTGTCACAGTATGTTGAGTTATACACCTATTACTTTAATGATGATTGTGTTAAAAACAAGGCCTCTCACTGCTCATGCTGCAATAATATGCACCGATAGCTTGTGGTTTCCTTCTGCAGCAATACGCCGTGATGAGGATCCTGGTTGAATTCCACTCAGTTTTGATGTAGCTCTTATGAGGTGGGGGGAGGGAGGAGAGATCGTTTTTGGGTTCACAACATATTTCACTGAGAAGGGGTTTTATGTGAGGTCTCACCCAATCATCTTGTGTTTGATGGGAAATGTATGTTTAAATGCTTGAGGTTGTCTAGGGTATTTCTGTGGGCAGGAAACTGTTCTGAAACCACAGAAGAGAAGAAAGAAGGGCATTTTATAAAGGGAACACTGTAGATGCCCCCGCTTTTGTAGTCGTCATTTGGCCTTTGAGCTCTTCTTTTTTGCTCTTTTTAAGTCTATCTCATTTCCCCCATTGTTCTGTCCTCTTCTTCCCTCCTATCCCCCAGTCCTTGCTGGTCCCCTTATTCCTGTTCCAATTCTTCTCCTTTATTTTCTTATGCCTCTTCCGGTCTCTTTCCCTTTTCTCTTTAATTCCACTGTCCACCACACCTATGGTTACTTTCGCCCCTAAAACCTTCTCTCTTTCTCAATTCTCTTCCTTCATTTGAATTGTTACATGATCTCCTTTTTCTTGCCTGCATCCATGGTTCCCCCATTATCTAACCTCTCCTCAACTACTCCATCTCTCTCGCTCTCTCGCGCTCTCGCGCTCTCTCGCGCTCTTGCTCTCTCTCTCTCTCTCTCTCTCTCTCTCTCACACACACACTCCACTTCTTCCTTTCGCTGGTTACACTTTTTTTATTCTACAAGTTTTTCTCCCACCTACCTACACTCTTTCTAGCTCTAATGTCATCCACTTTTCCCCTCCTCTTTCTCACGCACCCATACTACCCTTCGCTCATTGTTACTGGTCTAGTTCTCTCCTCTCTTCCCTTTCCACATATTTTTCTTCCCCTCCATCTTTCTCTACCACTACATTGCTCCCTCTGTCTTCACCCCTCTCCCTCCCTCTCTCCCACTTCATCCTTCGTTCCCTCTTTGTCCCTCGTTCCCTCTTCGTCCCTCGCTCCCTCTTTGCCTCTTCATCCCTCTCTCCCTCTTCGTCCCTCTCTCCTTCTTCGTCCCGTCCCTCTCTCCCTCTTCATCCCTCTCTCCATCACTCGCTCCTATCCTATTCCTGTATTACCCGTCTTTGCCTGAATCTGAATCTCTCGTCTTCCTCCGCTCCCTTGTTTTACCAGTCACGCGCACTCCCCCTCTTTCCCATCTCTTGCCCTCTCCGAGGACCTTTCTGATGAGCTTCATATTAAATTGCAGCAGACTCTGTGGCTTTCGCAGTTCAAAGGCTTTGAGGTGGATTCGGAGATTTTTCATCTCGGACTAATTGGGGGATTTTCTGACAGACGGTGCGATTCCTGACACACACTGTGATTCCACTGCCGCCTTCTTGGAGACTGTTTATCTGCTCTCCATTTAGACATTTCTAATCGCTCTTGTCATGGGCCAGGAACTAACATATCGCATCCTTTAATGAGCAGAGCTGGCATTGTTCCCTCATGGTGCCTAGAGATCTCAGGGCTGCGTCCTGGCATCATCGTAATCTGCTCGGGCCGTTGCATTGGTGCCACCTCTACCCCCTCTCTGTGTCTTCCAATGAGTCCCTGAACCTGCTTCAGCCTCTTCCGCTCTCCCTGGAGATTATTTTATCAAATGTCCATGCTGCCTCCTCCTCTTCTATTTTACCTATATTTTTATCTTTCTTCTGCTACGTCTATTATCAGGATGACTTACACTTTATTCCCAGTCCAGCCCCCTCCTTTCCTATTTGTTTGTACATTCCCATCCCTCCCTTTCATCTCAGTCCAGCCTCCTCCCTTTCTATATCCCTGTCCAGTCTCATCCCTCTATATCCCTGTTCAGTCTCATCCCTCCCTTTTATATCTGTCCAGCCTCCTGCCTTCCAAGCTTCCGTTGAAGCGTCCACCCTTCCTGTTTGCTTATTCATCCTCCATCCTTCCTATATCCCGGTCCATCCTCCTCTCTTCCATGTCCCTGCCAAGCCACCTTTCTATATCCCTATCCAGCCTCCGTCCCATATCCCTGACCAGCCTCCTTCCCATATCCCTGACCAGCCCCCTTCCCATATCCCCGACCAGCCCCCTTCCCATATCCCCGACCAGCCTCTTCCCATATCCCCGACCAGCCTCCTTCCCATCCTGGCCTGACTCCTTGCTATATCCCTGACAAGCCTCCTTTCTGTATCCCTATCCAGCCTCCTTCCTATATCCCAGTCCTGCCTGCTCCCTTCCTTTATCTCTGTCCAGCCTCCTTCCTATATCCCTGTCCAGCACCAGCCTCCTGCCTTCCTATATTCCTTTAAAACCTCCCACCTTCCTGCTTACCCATCCAGCCTTCCTCTATTCCTGTCCAGCTTCCTGCCTTCCTATATTCCTTTCAAGCCTCCTCCCTTCCCGTTTTCCCATCCAGTCTCCATCCTTCCTATATTCTTGTCCAGCCTCCTTCCTATATCACTGCCCAGTCTCCTTCCTATATCACTGTCCAATCTCCTCCCTTCCTATATTCCTTTTAAGCTCCTTCCTTCCTGTTTCCCCTTCCAATATCCCAGTCTAGACTCCCCCTTTGCTGTTCCCCAGTCCTTGTTCGTTCACTCTTGTGTTTCTGTACTTCTTTCTCAACTACTTCTCCCCACACCTGGATTCATTCCTTTCCTCCCCTAATTCCCTTTTATTGTCCAGTCTTGTCAACTTCTGTTTCCTTGCCCCTCTTCCTCTTCCTGCACTGCCTTGTCCATAATCCCCTTCCATTCCCGATTCCCTCTTCTCCCAACTCGGAACCAGTCTGCTTACTTCCCGCAGCATTGTATTACCTTTCCTGCCTCCACTCATTTATAGTTTTGGTTGCAGTGGTGCCCACACCGCATTCTTTGCATACCATAGATAATCCGTTTGATCTCCCACAGAACACGTGGCCTCTGAATTGTGTTGTTACTGCACCAATTGTTGTGAGGATTCCGGTGGCGTGACCCAGGGAAATGGAACCACCACTTGTTATATGATGCCAGGCCAGGAGGTGGTACTCAGGGTATTTCCCCGGTCTCCATCCTATCCCTCAACTCGTCTGGAGGTGCACTCCTCCCCTGTGAATCCTATGTTCGGCTGCAAATCACATGCACATGAACGAAAACGCACATATAGGGAGAGCGTGAAGCGAGCTGTCCACAGACCCCCCACTGTCGACGTTTTCAAGCCGCCCTTGACTTGGAGAATATTGTTTGTCCGAGAATGAAGTGTTCCCGGACGTCGCTCGTGGAGGGTGTCCTGGGCCCCGCACATAGCCATTTCTGGGAGTCCGCAGGTGTCAAGTATGATCACAAATCCATGGCGGGAAGATTTCCCGAAGCGGGGCTCTGGTAGTCTTCGAATGGAGTTGCTTGATCAACGGCTGCTGTCAAAAAGCTTGAACGACATATGTGACAACAGAACACAAAAAGACTAGGCATTTGTCAGAAGGATGGTGGTGTAGAGCTTCAAAAGTTCCACCAAGATTTGGGTGTATAGATCTTTGTTCACTAACCTCTGGAACATCCTAATTTGCAACCTGGCCAGTCTCGGCAGGTCTTCCTCCCAGTCATAGACTTCGTGCTTTTTCCAGATCTTCCACACTTTGAGGATTTGCTCGTCAGCCACAAGAAACACTCTGCTCCCGCCCCCTTCACGTTCAATAATTCTAGTGCAGCAACTTTAAGCGAATGTTCAACCTGCTTTTTTTTAAACCACCATAAAATTGCAATGATGTGTGGTTCTGATCTGGAGGTGAACTTCCAATGAGGTTTACTAGGTGGCGCTGTGTCATGTATATCCTATTAGCTGGAATGTCCTATTATACTCCTAGGTTAGTGAGTAGTAGTAGCCCCACACACAGCCTGCAGTGCATGTGCATATGTTATGTACGGCTATCGTTGGTAATATTGATTATAAAACTACTGTCAGGCTATGTATGCTGTAAAGGTTTTATACTGCGCTAAATCAGCACCATAGAGGCTCATGGCGATGAGGCTTGTCTGCGAGTCAGCCTATTGTGACCATGCCAGGGATATCCTTGCTCTAGTCGGAAGTAGAGAAAAAGGGGTAGTGGAAAGAGGGGATTCAAGCAGAGGTGAGGCAGGTTAAACGGAGAGGGATGATGTTTGTCGCTGTGTGGGTGTATGCTGATCCAGCTAACCTGGATCGTGGTCCTGAGTGCAGGAAATGTAGAGAGTAATTTGAAAGTGTCTGTAGGAGCAGGGAACGGAGATGTCTTAATGTGAGGACAAAAGGGTTACATTCTTCTGGGCCCCACTTGGGGCTCAGGGGGGGCCCGTTGCAAAGACGTCAGTGCACATTTTTCATAAAACATGTCAAGATATTGTATTGTGCACTGCTGGGTCTGGTGGCTGTTGTTCACAACTACAGTTTGAAATGACTAATTAATCATGTAATGCTTTCTGTGTCCCTTGTAGTACAGTTTGTGCCCAACATGCGTGGCGTTTTCGCCTTTCTTTGGGCTATATTGATTACGTGCAATAATGGATGTTGAAATTCATATGGATATGTTTGAGTGTCAAGATGGTTCAGAAGATAGTTCAGTGTGTTAAGCGCTTGATGCAGAAATCTGAGTTCAGATTTCAGTTCCAAATTTTGACCAGGCATACTCAGCCTTTCCTATCTCTGTGGTTGATAAACTTAAGTACATAAACTTTGGGGATATTAACACTTGTGCTACACAACAACATAACTGCGCCAGAAAGTGCTAGTTATATAAACAAACGCCGCATCAGTGTGGTGCAGTTCTAGGGCTTGGTCACTCCAAAGAAGCGTTGTAAATTGTGGGCAAGTCCAATGAAATGTTATTAGGTAGCTAATTCAGTTCATATTGCAGCGTGGACACCGAACAACACTGCGACCCTGGGCATGTAATCGTATTACAATCCTTCAGAGATCAAAATAAGGACTTGATGAGCATGAGCTAAAACTAGCTTCTGGGTATCAGGCTTCACCCAGTGAGCAGGAGATCCACTGGGTTGCAAGCAGGCACTACATGTCACCCAGCAATTCCAAACCCTGCTCTTTAGAACTGTGCAGCCTATTGTGAAAAGGTCTGGCTTCTTACGCTCTGGTGGCATTGCTTAGGCCGTTGCCTGCTCTTTTTTTGTTCATGTCGGCCATTTGAGTGGAAGGGGTACTAGACAGGACACAGCCTCTCAAATATCACATGCCTCTGGGGAGATTTTTTTAAGGTCTCCTTTTTTGGCAAAAAAACTTTTTACCAATATTAAATGATGATCTTCGCAATCAGCAATTTTTTGGCAAACAAATGCCCTACGCAGAAGTAACATCTGTTGTCAGTGCCTTATGGGGTAAAAGTGTGCTCTGTAAGTACAAAGGACTTTGTTACCGTATCACAGTTTATTTTGTTGGGTCACAGTGTATTCACATCTTTAAAATACAGTAGTAAAAGCCAGATGAGTTTTTGGGCTCACAACAGCAGAGAAAATAAATCTCAAACATCATTTTGCTAAACATGTTTCTATAAGGTTTATATATATTTTTTAAATATTCACATGTTGGTTTATCAGGTGATATGTGTACTTTCCCAGTGAAGTCTACTTAACAGGGTATTATTTTACTTCATGAAAGTCGGACATTTACAAATAATTGTAATGTGCTGTATAACTAGACTGGAAAACAATGTGATCAAGTGGCAAAATTGCAGACTGGTCTCAAATTCCAGCTTCAGAACTAAGTGTGTGATCCCGTGCAGCACATTTAATACGTAGTTCCTAACCTGTAAAAATTGCTGGTCCCCAAAATGTTTCCAAATTGTCAGGCCCTAGAGCAATCTAGTTCTGAGGGGTACGCTCTTCGAAAAAGCCTCACTTGTTTTTTAATGGAATATAGTGTTGTTTTATGTGTAATAATGGCGACCATTGATATACTCTGCTCTCCAAAGCCATTTCTTTCCTGGCTCACTCATGGCAACACCACTTGGAAAACATGGCCCACAATAGCTCAGTTTATGTTCGGATATGTGCACCTTCCTGATAACATCTAATCTCTGCCCTCTATTTATGCTGTGGTGTGTACCTTCCTCCTGGTTTCCAATGTGTCCCTGCATCCATGGTTGAGCACTTGTATATTGTATGTGGCTAATAGTCTGAGTCTGTGTCTATGCTGGGATATGTCTACCTTTTTGTTGTTGTTGATAGAACTGCTCATCTGTGCCCTGCATCTATTCTAACAGCCTGTGTTTCTCCCTCCTGCTACTTACTGTCAAGTATCTATGCCAGAATACAAGTAGCCTCATTGCAGACAGTGAACGTTTCTCTTAAAGTACAACTTATTTATTATTCTGGTTCCAGCAAGGATACAAGAGGCAGGTGACTTCAGGGGAGCTCTTTTTATTTTAATCTTTGCTAGTAAGATATACAGATATACAGAGGTATGGGTTATGATTGCTAAGAATGTGGCAAGATTTGACCAGAAATTCTTGGAACCCCTGATTTCTTTGGTTTTGCCCCAAGATGGTCTGTGTCCTGGGCCGCAAAGTCTCAGAAGATATTCCCGATTGCACTAAAGCGATTTTAACTCCTGACACTCAAGTGTTTCTATTTTGATACAAATGTTTTGTTCTTTGGATCCAGTGGTTAGGACAACTATTTGGTTTTCGTCCAAGCTCGTATATCCCTTCTTATGTCTTGTTATTTGTATTTGATGATTAATAACATGATGATTCTCAACATTCCAGGAAAACCTGGTGCACTGGATTACTTAAAACTTCAAACCAGTTGGTACGTGTTCCCTTCAGTGCAAAAGGAATCCTGGGTGGATTTCAATGTAAAATGCCAGCCTCAACCCTCGTCACAGACGCCTAGTCCTGTGGTGTTCCATTTGGCTGAAATTGAAGACAGTACTGTGCCCTGTAACATTTTGCTTAGAGGACATGATCGAGAGGTAGCTGAAAGTTTGAATGAATGCACTGCATGCTAATGGCTTAGGGACAGCGTGATATTCATTGTTTTGCTCTCTGTTCAGCTTTAGATTATGAACGCTAATTCTAAGATAGTGCTCCATAGTAATACATTGTTGATGCTCGCAGTCTCTATGGGACTACTTCATGGATATTAACTCTTGGGCCACACCAACGAAAATCTCGCCTGTGGCTCACACATGGATGAGGATAGGACCTTGAATCCTCCGAGTGGAGCTTTCTGTGGTGTTATGATCTTGTGTGATCCATCACAGTCCTGGGTTGAGAGAGGTTACACATGGCCCCTCCCTTTGAGTCCTGTCCATTTAAACCTTTCCATAGTCAGCTTCTTGGATTTCAAGATGAACACTTGTGCTGACCTTTTGGCTCCTTTGTGTGCTCAAGGACAAAGTCTGCAAACAAACGGCCTTCCTCCGAATAGAGCTGTAGCTCTTAAAGCATATGGCTTGCTGCATTCCTCCATAATTAAGCAATTAAAATCGCTGGCTCCCTGAACTGTACCGGGTGGTAATGGCCAGGACCTGTAACGAGGGTGCAAGGGCCAGTACTCCCCAGTGATTATTGCTATTAGGACCCCGGGTTTACATACCAGGTGCAGAAAGCTATTTATTTGTTACAAACCATGGTTCGCGATTAACATGTGATCCGTTGTTTCAAACAAATACTCAACATGGCCACCATGGAAATGGAAGCAGCATTTTCGAGCAGATCCCCTCTTACATTTCCATTGTGTCCGGAGGCGTGAGGAGCAGCGCGGCAGTTGTGCAACACCAAACAGTAAATGGTAGTCAGGGTGGGGACGGGATGAAGCAGCAGTGACACCGGGGAGAGGGAGTGAAGATTGCAGGCAGTTGCAAGTAACAGTAAGATTGTGAGCTGCATTCCACACTTAACAGCACAGCCATCCATTCCTGTAGAAAAGAAGGCATGCTATCATTGGCTATCGCCGCGGGTTTCTCATACGTAAAAATTGCAAAATGTTTATTTAGCCACTCTGATTTCGTTGGAGCAGGGGGACTTTTCCATTTCTGTGCTAGGGCCATTCTACCCGCCCTCAACATAGCACACGTCACTGTAGAGAAGGGCACTTCCTCGCTCTCAGGCCTGGGGACACCCAGAAGGATCTCCATAGGGTGTAGGGAGGGACACGATCCCAGAATGCTCTTAATCCAACTGAGTAGCTCCGCCCAAAATGTCTGAATAATTGGCCATTCCCACCACATGTGGAACCACGTACCTCGGCCAGAACAAGCCCTGGGGCACATAGGAGAAACATTAGGGAACATCTTGGAGAAGATGGCAGGGGGTCGATGCCAGGAATGGAGAATCTTAAAATGATGCCCCATGTGGAATGTGAAGCCCTAAGGCTCTAATCTATTTGAGCTGTGACTTGGGTTCGAAGGCAAGAGGGGGTGGTCTGTGCACCAATATGCCTTGACCGGATGATTGTATGCTAGGGTCCCTACCGATGGGGATAGGTGGTGGAAAAGTATCACTTTGTTCAATTCCTTTGCTCTACCCTTTGTGCAAGTTTTGTGTATTGCTCATGGACCCTTAATTAGCTCTTGGTTTGGGGGGGGTATTTGGGGGAGTGGGTGGTAGGGGTGTGGGGAGTTGGGAAGGCATTGCATTATTTGTTTGTACTGTTGCTGAGTGTTGGAATTTGAAATGCTTAATAAACACAAAGTGGAAAAAAAGATTGTGAGCTGCAATCTTGAGATTCAGCCTGTGCTACGAGTACCCCAATTGCACATGCCCTGGGAGCTAAAAAGACTTACAGAATATTTTTTATGAGGAGTGTCATTTTGTGCATTACGACCTGTCCACACAATTGGTAATGTTATTAGTGCTGAGTTGGGTTTTCCAGTCTCACTGCGCCAACACAAAAATCAGTCAGATGCTGCTTAAGTTGCAGATTTAGTGCAAGAACCAATGAACAGCCTGACACGTGTTTCAAGCAGTCCTTGCTCTTCCTCTGAGGCTTATGTTTGAAGACGCGCTAATGCAGTCATGTCTATGTAGTGGAGTTTAATGCAGATATTATGGAATGATTTGCTGTGTAAGGTGAACATTTTGCATTACTTTCTACCTTGAGGTTCTGCTTAGTAATTGGGGCCAGTTGGTTACCCTTCTTATTCGGACTGTTGGATACAAGGGAGGCAGGCTGGTTAGAATCTGTCTTCGAGGAAGCGGTAGCCTTGTTGCGGTGATGGTTATGTTTTCTCTGTACGTTGACAGCTTGATTGGAACTTTCATGGTTCTGTTTCATTGTTTTGAAGTTTAAGGTATATACATATATATATATTGGCGCACCGACTGCAGTCTATTCACTACGTATAGCCAGCCTTATGATTACTTAGTCTACTTGCATTTGTACAGTTCTAAAACGACAGGAACTTTCTGCAGTGCTTCTTCACACGTGCAATCTTCATTCCACACATGAACGTCTTCTCAATTCTTTACTTCGCCATCAGATTCTATATCGTTTATGCATTCTCTTCCCTGGTCATTCTTTCTTTGTCATGACGTCACCATCTTCTTCTTTGCATGTTTTCACACTTCCTCAGACATCTCTCCTAGGAGACCATCATCCTTCTGGGGATACATCACGTAGGGTTGTCTCATTGGCTACCTTGTCTCAAAGGCTTCTCGTGATATAGGTACTCTTACTGGTATTGCGCATACCGCAATTTCCTGTTTCCAACAGATAAGCAAAATAGGGGCGGGACTTCCTGCAGAGGCTTTTGGCTGCTCCTCTACAGCATGTTTCATCTTATATGTGCCAATGTTCAATATGAAATGTTCTAATAATGTTTTTGAGACGTTTGGGGCTGCGTTGAAGATGGGATGAAATATGTTCAATAGGTGTATGGAAGAAAGACTGAATGTGACCTATTGGCAGGGGTTAATGTCTGTAGATCTGTGGAACATAATTCGAGATGTGCCCTGGCTTGCTGAAAAGGTGTACATGCTTTTGTGAACCAACAATTCGATGTACATGCAGGGATGTAATTGGTCTGATCAATTATTTACGGTGCAACCTCTTCATTTGCGCAAGAGTTTTGACACTTGCTTTTTTGGCACGGTGCCTTATGTGCAGTTCCCAATTTGGCACCTCTAACCTAGTCTCCTAGAGTAGAAGGAACCAAGGACTGCAACCCCAGGCACAGGCTCTCATGTAGACCCTGGTTGTCTGTGTTCTTTTGTAACACCTTGAGTGCTTAGGGCGAGTATGTTCGTCCTGAATTCCCATAAGGAATCCTTGTAGGCTCTGCACACTCCCGCAAGTGAAAGTTGTATTCCACATGTGCCCGTATTGTACACACTTCACAAGAGATAATAGGCATCGATTTTCTTTGGAAATAACCACCCCGAGCTTAGCAGAGTATCAGTTCTAAATTGGTGTGCACGTCCTGCCACCGACTAATTCAGCTTACCCTCCCTCCCTTCCTTCCCTACCCTTCTACTTTGATAGTGCTTGTTATTGTATTAGCTAAGCGAGCACAGGAGGATCTTATAGAATCTATCAATATACGTGAACTAATCTCTTCAGTACCAAAGCTTTCGACTTGTTTTCGCAGAGGTTGTGAACCATGTGATTAGGCCTTGAGCTCCGGTTTAACCAGAGGCAGAGATTTCAGAAAGGATTTCTGCATCATTTGGTATTTGTGGATTATGTGTGAATGGGAGAATATTCAGAGGGAGTGACTGCCTGGTAAATGCCAGTTAACATCCTCCACTCTGCGGCTTTATTTTGTTCAGTTCCAGCGCTGTCCATGTTTCCATGAAAATGGCCTTCATATCTGTGAGGTGGACAAACGGGAACCTGGGAACACCCCCAATATGTTCTCATCAGGCAGAAGCCAGGTGCAATGTAGAGTTTGAACAAATGCACTGCATGGGATTGGTTGAAAGCAGATTGATGTTTTCCTACCTTCCGATGTAAACCCCTGGTTCTGAGGTAGAAGTTCTGATCACTCCACGTTTCGCCTGTAATTGCTTCTCAAGCGGCTCACCGCAACAGTTCCATGGACATCTAATTTTTGGGGTCTACCGAGGTGTCAAGATTCCAGTCAGACTGAACATAGCTCATCGAATCTGCCATAAAGTTGCACCATACCTGCTCTTTGGGAAGCCAAAATAATCATTCTACCCCAGAGGTGCAGTCAGTTTAGTGCTGTCAGGAGTGACCCATCTGTACCAGTAGCCCTGGAAACTTTCAGTCCGACAAACTCTATAGAGGTCTATTTTTGCCAGCACATGATCTTCATATGGGCTGCTGCCATGTTAGAGTCCTTCACCTTGCTCTTTATCGTGAAGCCTCCTTCTTGAATGAGATAGCAGTGTTCTGTCTCCCCTGCTGCCATTTGGCGAATCTTGTTGCCCCACACAACCTTTGTTTTTATTGTGCTGATGTGACGAATCGACTTCCGGAGCACCAGTGGTCCGGGGATGAATATCGGTTTCTAAACCATCAGTCAGCACCACACCTCTAATACACCAAGAGGGATCCGAACAGATTAGAAACACAAGTCCGAAATAAATCTCTTTGTCCAAATTTGGTAACCTGGACGAAACGGCAGGCTTATCTCTGCAAGGTCGTGGATCGTTGGTTAGTTGCAACACAGCGAAAATACACCATTGTTATCCAATGATAAAAGGGACTGTGCAATCAAGGTTGTATACACATATCTACTTTATTATTATCACAACAGATAGTTCTAGCACACTACAAAATGCAACCCACCCTGTAAAGGAATGCAGAGGACAGACAGTTTCAAGAAGGAAATGGATGCCCTCTGGATACTGACAGAGGGTTAGTTGTTAAAGTCATTAATCTGAATGGTTCAAGGATACTTGGTTTCAGCACAAAGGGAGCAATGGGTTGTAAAATGTCACTAGGGGACTTCGGAGAAGGACAAGGGGGACAGAACCACAGTGTTTGTAGAAGTTCTTGGTGCTCGACAGGGTTTAGTCGGTTTCAGGGAACTTTGCAGCTTCTGCGACAGAGTTCAAGATGGGAGACAGCTGCGGGTATCAGGCGGCAGGCAGTTCGGCTAGCAAGGCTGGCCAGATGGCTGCAGGCTGGCCTACATGGCGGCTCAGGGTCAGGAATCGTTGTCACAGTGCTGGTTGGCAGGTCTGAAGCACTGGTCGAGGTATGTCACAACGCAGTCACTCAAATCTGTCTGATAACAGTCAGGGGTGCAGTCGGTTGCAGCTCGAGGGGATTGACTGTCTCGAAAATGTCCTTTCAGGCAGACACTGGTTGATGCTTGTCAGTGCACTCCTCCTAGCTTCTTCACTGGGCTAATGTCCTTCAAGGTGTATGGCCCAAAGCTGAGGAGAGCGTTGCAGGCAACGGCCTTGTCCTGGGTTTGGTTCAGAGACACCTTGGCACTTCCCACCTAGGAAATGTGCTGCAGAGCCTAGCAGGGCACACTGTGTGCTGGCTGGCGACTGGTTCTGGAGCTGCTGGAAGGGTCCTCTGGGTTCAGTATCTCCCTCTGTTCCCTGGGAGATGTTTAGGGGAGGGATCTTGCTGCCCTCTTTGGAAATCCTGGACTTCCTTCACTGGTGGAAGCTGTAAGGCAGAATCTACTTTCAGCCAGGGTCCAAATGACTCCTTTGTGTTACTCCTTGCAAATCCTTAAGATGATCTCGTAAGAGAGGGGCTCAGACCTCTTCTAAAGCCAAATGGACCCCAGCGATTGGTGCAGGCTAGGCTTACCTTAATGAACCAATTATGGGTCCCCACCAACAATCTTCTGTTATGCGTAAGGTCATAACCAGAATGCGTTGCAACAGGAAAGGTAAAGGGGTGAAAATATGTACTTCTAAATCCCACCCATCTTCCTGTCTGTTGTGGATCAAAGGGTCTCTCTGGTTAACTGAGCTCTCTGTGGTTCCTGATCAAAGCGCAGCTCTCCCTTGAAGTTGTGGTGAGAACAGGCGTTTTGTCTCCATCAAATCACGTACATCTAACCTCTGAAAGGGGGCCCTGCGGGGGTTACCTACTGTAAACAGTTGTCCCAGACATGACAGTTCACTGTCATTGATACTAAGGGGCGAGAGCCGATTTCAGGTTGAAAAAGGTGTTGAGATTCCTGTCCCTTTTGTCAGCTCTGTGACCAGGCCTCTTGCAGGCCTACTTCAATTAACTCTCATCAGTATGCACTGCCACCTGCAGAACCGACAATGGGCAGGTCGGGTCCATGGAGCCTTTGGTATTGAATTAGGCTGGCCATGGCAGGATGAAGGTTTTGCCCTCCCTTTTTTTAGATGCCTTCATGTGCTCCTGGGTGTCATATTCCAACTAAATGTGACAGGGAGGACTGCGCTCATAGACTGTGTCCCCCCAGATTACACAGGTCTATGGGTTTGTCGTGCAGTGAGCATAGAAAAATGTGTGTGGATTAGCCCCACAGATTTCCGAGGTTGATCTCCCATCATCCAATTTCTTAAAAAATATCAAAAAAGCCCATGCAAGTGCACACCCACCATGCGGATGGTCGAATTCCTCACAGCGGATGCCCTGCATACTCTCTTCCGGTCTGAGAGGTATCTCTTAGATTGATATAGTGTGACATCATGGGTGTGTCCGTGCACTAGTTCCTTCATTTATGAGTCTGAGCCTGGCTGCACTATGAAAGCAATGTCCATTTGAGTTTTTCCCCAAAAAGAGTTCTAAGTTCCCTTGGTAAGCACCTTGTACTAGAAGAAGGGACTACTCTATGCAATCGAGGACCAAGCTCCAGAGACAGCCCTCCTTTCATTAATCAGGAGTCTAAAGAGCTGCCACCTCTGAGTGATGGGGCTTGCTACCATGAGAGTATCATCCCTAACGACAGCCTTAACCTAGCAGTCGGGATCATTGAGGCTTCTGATCTCTCCAATTCCAATCATTTGAAATGGACGTCAGAATCCCCTTTTAAACTCTTCTCTATTCCTGTCAGCAAGCCCCAGCAACATGCAGGTGTGACGCTGTTGGGACCCGTGGGGGCCAGCCGTGGGAGAGCGGTTTAGGGGCAGGGTTCTCGTGCCTAGCAGTGTGGTGCTGTCCTTATTGGGCGCTGCCGCTCAGCCCGGAAGGCCACAGATGAGTAGGGTCTTGGTCCTATAAGAGGGGAAGCAAAGCGGTGCTGCCCCCCCTTTGTTCTGATGTGGTGAGACTCTGCACCTCAGCGGGCGGCGCCCTGCTTTCCCTTTGGGGACACTGGTAGACTTTCGTCCTAGTTGAGAGACGAGACTTGCCGATGTATGGTGAAGCTGTCATCGCAGGCAATCACCGAACTGTCTTTAGCTGGTAGGTGCACAGGGGCGTGGAGAATGGGTTTGATGAGTGCCAGGGGGTCTCCTTGTTCCCCAAGCACCGTTCTCTGGGCATGAGGGGATGGACAGAATCACTCCCCCATGTAGAAGCATAGGATGGGATTCACAAGTGAGATGTTGAGTATTTTATGAGGCCAGACATTCACTACTTTTGCATTTTGTAAATAAATGTTGCCAAATGCCTTTCAAAATGATTCATATGTCATGTCTTTCTACTTGGCCATGCAGCCTGCGTTGCCGATGTCAGCAATCTCCGGCAACATGCCGGGCAGCGCTGTTGGGAGGTGTAGGGGCCAGCTGAGGGAGAAAGGTTTAGGGAGAGGGTTCAGGCTCGGAGCACTGTGGTGACATCATTATTGGGTGCTGGCGCTTGGTTCCAGAAGTGTACAGGTGAAGAAGGGCTTGGGCATGGACCTATAAGGGGGAGAGGGAAGCTGTGCTCCCCCCTCTGCTTTGGCGTGCCTGATACTTGACACCTCTGAGCGAGGTGGCCCTGCTCTCTGCTTTTTCCTGGCCACCCACCCTTGTGTTTTGAAGTGGGATGGGTGCGGATAGTGTCGGGGTGTGAGCGGTAGATTTAGCACATTACATTGCATTTTTTATGCTTGGGTCAGACATTTGGGAAAACTGGTAGAGAGATTGTACTCCTATTTGGGGGCTGAGGCTCTGCACTATGTGGTGAAGCTGTCATGGTAGGTGCTCACCGAATGGTGCTTAACCAGTAGGTGCCCAGAGCGGCGAGAACGGATTTGGGGGTTTTGTTGGTTCACGGGCGTGTGAGGAATTCGACCCTCCACATGGTGGGTGGGTGCTCACCTGGGCTTTTTTGAAATTTTATTTTAAATGAATGATGATAGAATATGTGTGGGGATAATCTGCACACATTGTCCTATGCTCACTGCACGACATACACACAGACCTGTGTACTCTGGGTGGACACAGCCTACAGACACAGTCCTTCCTGTCATATTTAGTTGGGACCTGACAGGTGGAGTACACAATGTATCTCAGAAGGGGGAGGGCCAAAACCTTCCTCCTGCCATGGCCAGCCTAATTAACTATCAAAGGCTCCATGGATCCGCCCTGTCAGTTTGTTTACCCTCTGCAGATGGTGGCATCAATTAACATAATTAACATACTAATAGAGTATACTTCAAACAGGCCCACGTGGGTCATCGCTGGAGAGGCTAAAACAAAGAAACAGGAAACCCCTGCAACCTTTGATATGTACTGTGTCAACTTGAAGCCAGCCCCCGCCCCTCTGTATCAAGGATAGTGACGTGTCATGCCTGCGGCTGCAGGTTTACAGTAGTCATCCCGGGGGGGGAGGGGGGATACCTTATTCAGAAGGTACAAGTATGTGGATTGATGGAGACAGAAAGTCTGTTCTCGCTGCAGCTTCAAGGGAGACCTGCCGCTTTAATCAGGAACCACAGAGTGGGGCTCTATTAACTAGAAAGACCCTTTGATCTACAACAGACAGGAAAATGGGTGGCACTTAGTATTACATATTGTCACCCCTTTACCTTTTCGTTGCAAAGCAGCCAGCCTGGTTTTGATCTCATGCATACAGGATATTGTTGGTGTGGACCCCGGATTGGTTCATTAAGGTAGGCTTAGCATACAGCAATCGCTGTGGCACATTTGGCTTTAAAGAGGAAAGCAAGATCGCTCTCCTAAACACCTCACAGGGAATAGAGGGAGATACTGAATCCAGAGAACCCTCCAACAGCTCCAGAACCGGTACCGAGCCAGCACACAGTGTGCCCTGGCAGGCTCTGCAAGCAAGCTTCCTAGGTGGGAAGTGCCAGAGAGTCTCTGAACCAAACCCAGGACAAGGCTGGTGCCGCCAACACTCTCCTCAGCTTTGGGCTGTCCCCTTGAAAGGACAACACAAGCCCAGTGAAGGAACTAGGAGGAGTGCATCGACTACCATCAACCAGCATCCGCCGTAAAGGAAATTTATTTGAGACAGTCGAGCCCCTCGAGCTGCAACCGACTGCACTGCTGACTGTTGTCATGCCGCATTTGCTAACGTCGTCTGAGACACCTCGACCAGTACTTCAGACCCACCAACCAGCACTGAGATGATTCCTGACCCTGTGCCCCCATGTAGGCCATCCGCAGCCATCCGTGCAGCCTCGCTCGCCGAACTGCCTGCCTCCTGATAACTGCAGCTGTCTCCCGTCTTGAACTCTGTCGCAGAAGCTGCAAAACACCCTGAAAATGACACTACACTGTCGAGCACCAAGAATTTATACAAGTACCAGGTACATTGGGTTCTGCCCTCCTGGTCCTTCTCCAAAGGCCTATAGTGACATTTTACACCCCATTGCTCCCTTTGTGCTGAAATCAAGTATCCTTGAACCATTTCAATTGATTACTTTACTGACTACTCCCCAGTCAGTATCCAGAGTGCACCCTCTTTCCTTTTTGAAACTGTCCTCTGCATTCCATTACAGGGTGGGTTGTATTTTGTAGTTTGCTACAACTCTCTGTTGAATAATAATAAAGTAGATATTTTTATACAACCTTGACTCGACAGTGCCTTTATCATTGTGTAATAATTGTATTTTTGCTGTGTTGCAACTAACCAACTATCCACACGCTTGCAGAGAGAAGCCTGCCGTTCCATCCACATTACCAAAATTGGATGCAGCGGTTTATAATTTGATTGTGTTTGCAATCTGTTCGCATCCCTTCTGGTGTAACAGAGGTGTGGGGCTGAATGATGGTTTAGAAACAGATATTCATCCCTGGATCACTGGTGCCCTGGAAGTTGATTCATCACAGGGGGTCTCCTCACTCCCTCAGGACTTGTTCTCTGAGCATAGGGGAGATGGACAGAACCACTCCCTCACAAAGGATGGGATTGACAAGTGGGATGTTGAGTCTTTTATGATGGGATGCATTCTCAAATATTGCATTTTGTAAATAAATGTGGGCAAATGCCCTTGAAAATGGTTCATGTGTCGTCGTGTGCCTCCGCTTGGCCTTACAAGATATGCACTTTTTTTAAAAACCGAAGTCTCAAACAGAAAGAAGGTCAGATTAAAAATGTATTGAAAGCATACACAATAAACAAGTTGCAGCCATTGAAGCGCGACGGCAGCGAAGTTGCATTGTCCAAGCAAAGATTATGTTGTGCCGATGTGGTGTCCGTCTATAGCGATTTCTCTTTGGAGCGTTGTCTGTCTGCCAGAATCTCGCTCCGATTCAAGGCCCTCTGAGCACATCTTCGTCGCGTGAGCCGATATGTCACTCTGATCAAAGAATATCTCCGTTTCTTTCCGTATGCAGGAGATGTCACGCGCCTCTCTCTTATCTGCTGTTTTGGATGAAAGGCAGCATGAGACGTAGCTCCTAGCAGAGCGCTGCCAGTTTCCGTGATTTCCTGCCAAGCCCTCTGCGGATGGGAGCTCACTTTCACCATAACACGCCTTTACCAAATAGCTACGAGCAGACTTCGTGACGTCCCTTCTCAGTACGGCCACTTAGTGGGTATACGTATATATGTATTTTAATTAGTATTATTGCATGAAGTAGTGATTTTAAAACCCATAAATCATGACAATGGCGTCATGCCCTCGAGTCATTTTCAACGTTCAGTGGGAATGACATATCTCCCCTTAATTGTCTAATGGCTTTCAATCCGTGAGAAACTTGGAATTGGGTTATAGAAACCTATAAAACGTAAAGTGTCTTCTCTTCCAGTGATGCCATCTCTTTATTCTTGTGACATTTGGCCTTGTGATTTGTCATTATGTCTCTGATCCCAAGGATGGCATTCGGTATTGGATACAGCACACCTGGCTGTACAATGTCAAGCTGCATCAAACCATGGAGGTTGTGTGCCAATGGGTGCCTCCGAAGCAGCGTAATACTAGCTGATACTGAAGTTATTGACATCCAAACTGTATGAATACACTGTACTATAATAGGTTCGTTTAGGCATTAAACTGCACACGAGAGACACTTATCTACTGCTCCACTCATCTACAATCAACATACCCAAACATTGCTCTTAGGCCCCCCTCAGCACTTTACTCACATACCAGCCATGATCCTCGCCCGAAGAGTCAAGTGTAACATACCATCACATGTACATTATACAGCTTCACCGTGAACTGCCATCAATGGTGAAACCTTGCAAGGGAGTACAAGAGTTTGTTTTCCATTGCTGGTGTCACAATATCTGAACCGCAATCCACACCTTTAAAAATGAAAAAGGCTAGCAGCGGCTTCTCTGGAGGTGGCGCCAGAAGACTGCGGGCGAGGTGGAGCAGAGCCACCACACGAGGGCCGTCGCCACTCGGACAATAACCTCAGAATCCTTTCTGTTTGAGGCAAAATCCTGGAGCTGTGAAGGAGCAGTTGATGAGGAAGAAAGCACAGCTGGGAGAAGTCACAGTGAAGCTGAGCAGTCAGAGCTCACAAACATCACTGTGAATCTGTGAGCAGAAGAGCACAATTGTTGGAGGGAGATACTGACACCAAGAAGGACTTGGAATGGAAAGAGAGGGAGGCCACATATTGTGGACCACAGCTGAATGAATAGAAGCACTGGTGCCTTGAGCAAGAAAGGTGAGGCCGGAAGGAAAGCATGAAGAGAACGCTGACCGGTTTAAGACTGAGCGAGAAGGTCAATAATTTTTTTGAATTCTTGAATACAAAGCCTTACATCTAACTTACATTTCAGAAAAAGTGGAGAGAGCCGGTGAAACCTGTTTTGTATGCTGGGAATCAACGTCTTACACCCGGCCCAGGCCTAACGGAGACAGCGAGAGGAAATCGGAATCGCTTTGCTTCGTCAAAGTGGGATGAGAGCCTCTCTTTACGGGTGGTTCGAGTTGCAGAAGGAATCCACAGCCAGTGTTTCCCCTTAAAGGAATGGTTCGGTCAAAATTTTTTATTGCCCCTACGGGTCGGCCATGTGTTTTTAAGCCTAAATCGCTCGATTTTAGAAACATTTCCTATGGACCTTACCCTAGTTTTTGTCCATTAAACGCACGCGAAAACAGGCACCAGGGAGCTGCCATTTTGTGATAATCCTATCATTTCCCCAATCGCCCTGGCTGACCTGCTTTTGAGGCACTAAATCATATCCCCCGCCCCTAAGCCTGTCAGCAGACGCATACCGCCCATTTCACAACGCCAAATCACGTCTCATGTCAACATTCGCTGCGCTTCAGCTAATGACGTGTCGCCATGGAAATGGCAGGACGCCTCTTTCCTCAATAAGTATAAACAGACCGTTTCACAACACACAGCAGCAGATTTTCGATTCCATTCCTCTCTGTGTTACTTTGAGTATTCTGTGACTCGTTTCTGTGCTCTGGTTAGCTACCTTCGTTGCTTGTAGCCCGTGTGGACAGATACCAGTACTACCGCTATGAATTATTTTAGTTTGTGCAACACACAATGGAACGACAGGTAACTCGTTTTTCCGGGGCCACCAGCATGGGCAAATTGCTCCCTTTTTGCTGTCTACTTCAACCTAGGGAGGGGGTTCCCGAAATGGCCTCTTCAGCCAGAAAGTGGTGTAGGAAGCCGAGAAATGGTACACAGGAGTTGTAGGTGGCTAGTGAGGTTTATTTTTTGACAGTTCATAAAAAAAGAATCATGATGGAGAAACTCCTAAAGGGCCTCAGGGTCATGTCTAGAACTAATAAGGGACAACTTCAAAAAACGTGCAACGGCAAGAATAGTATATAATAATAATAATAGGGCCAGGAGAATGGCTGAAGGGCAACTCATTTGTCTTGGAAGCAAGACAACGCAGAGCAACGCAGGTTTGAAACCCGGTCCTCCAAGTAGAGACTGGTCTCCGATTTGTGAAAAAAAATAATGAAAATATATATACATTTATTACAGGGCCTGCGGTAGCAGCCCTGTAGTTATGGTTAGGTGGCTCACTCATAGAGCACTTTTTGGGCAGCTTATAACTTTGCCGCCCCCTGGACGAATCCTCATGAACCTTTGCAAAGAACGTATATGGCCCCCTCAGAATGATTCTGCAAAGTTTGGTGCGGGTTAGATAGTGGGGCAAAGTTATAGGGCGGAGGGGGCGTCCCAAAATGTGTGGAAATCCTCATACACGCAATGGAAAAAGGTTTTTGCTCACGCCTACAGCCCAAACTGCTGGACGGATTTTCACCAAATTTGCAGCAGGAGGTGGTGGCTTAGTCCCAAATGTGTGCTTTTGCGAATTTGGTGTAAATCCGTCCAGTAGTTTCTTTTAAAAAAAGAAAAAAAAATGAAGTAAAAATAAATACGTGATAAATGGGCTTGGTCCGCGGACTTACTTCCTGATTCGGTCCGCGGACACCGCCATGAACCATTCGGGGGTGGGGTGATGTCCACGGACATTGGATACGCCCGCTGATTGGATGGTGAGACGCGTGAGGTGCGTCATATTTTTGGAAATGGCCCCCATTTTGCTTCTGCGGGCAGCCGCAGGTGTTCCCGGACAGTGCAGTGAGGAAAAAGTTTGGAAACCATATTTGGGGTTATTTGGTTGCCGAAAGAGGACCTGGAAAGGGTGGGGGGTGGAATAAAGATGATTTGGAGCTGTTTTTTAGGTGAAAGTGTTTGCAAATGACACTGAGTCCGCAGTCACCTCTTAGTGTCCGCAGCTATTACATGGTTGGGTGTGGGGTTGAGGGCAGGTTTTGTTAATTGAAGGTCTATTGTACGTATTTGTTGTATATTTTATTGTGCTGGTTGTGGCCTATGGCTATGCCCCCAAGAATCTGCCCATTGGCAACATACACTATAGTAATGTGTATAGTAATTTTAGTTAATGCAGTGGGAGTATACAGTATTTGTCATAAGGTGGAATTCTAATTAAAGTGTGTATGGTATTTATGATTGTAGTTAGTGGTCGAAGTGTACGAAAAGAAGTAGTGGAACTATGCTTTCTGCTGGTCTGCATCCACTCCTCAGAAACCCCATCACCACATCCACTCCATTCTCACACACTGAAAGTGTATGTTGGAACTTCTTCTTACAGTTTTAGTTTATAATAAAACCATTCCGTAACAGTTTCTTTTTAAAATAAACATATAGGAACAGTAAAACGTAATTTTAAAAAGTGGAGGAGCACCGCTCCCAACCACCCCTGTTCACTCTGACTACTGATTGTAGTACAATTGAGGACAGTGCTTTTTGATGTGTCCTTCACCTTTTAGATGGGCAAGAATTGTATTCTCATTGAACGGTTCCGAGATTCCATAAGCCTTATGGAGCAGCTGCTGGACTGGATGATTTGTTTTCCTCACTGACCATCCTTACCAGGTGCAACTGGGCTGTTTGTACTGTTACACCTCACTGTTTACCTGTAGTGTACCCTAGGGTTTTATCCTATAATTGTGATTCTTGCATATGTATTTCATTCCTTGGGCTCACCTTGTGCCCCCCCTCCCTTCTCGCACACAGGTGTTGCCTGTTTTGCTTGATTCTTCTACCTGCTCCCCCTGCCCCCTCCAGCCTACTTCTACAAGAGTCTGTCCTGATACATTTTGGTTTCACCATCACCGTCTTGTGGCCAATGCTGGATTTGATTTTTATGGAGTTCATTGATTCACGGTGTGTCACCCTTTCTCAACTCTCATGCTGGACTTCCTTTGCATCTTGTACTCATGCTGTTCCCATCTTCATCTTGTACCCTTGCTTGTAACAGTATGTGTTTCTACGGACCGCTGCAATTGTATTCGCTCTCCCCTCTTGCTTCTCCACTCTTTTTGACTGCTTACTCTCTGTTCTCTCCTCCTCTCCCTTTCTCCTTCCCTCACTTTCTTCTGTGCACTTACTCGATCAAAATTGCACCTGGACCTAGTATGATAGCAACCTCGTCTGTCTCCTCCCCTCCCCTCCCCTTACCTGTTCACCCCTCCAGCCCCCCGAAACCCTCCAGCACTATCTGAAATGTTGTCAGGCCTAGTACGATAGTCCCTTGTTTTGTTCCTCCCCTCCCGGTCTGCAACCCTCTCCCTCACCTTTTTTTTTTCTCCAGCTCTACCAGAAATGTCATCAGGTCTTGTACGGTAGTCGCCTGTCTGTTTCCATTTCCTTCCCATTCTCCTCCTCCCTTCCTTATCTTTGTTTTAGCTCTTGCACTTTCTGAAATGTCGTCACGCTGAGTACGATAGTTAATTTCACATCCTTACTGTTTATGGCCTGTAAGAATGTCATTGTATTTTCCCTTGTTCCCTCCTTTGCCTTGAAGCACTTTGAAACACATTGTGTATAGGCGCTATATAAATAATCATATCAAATCATACCTGTGGTTGTGCTCTTCTTATTTGTAGTGTTATGTTAATGGCACATAGGTTTCCTTAAACTTCCCTGAACTAATTTGTAATCCTGTTTTTTTTTTCCTCTAATTGTGTAACTGCGATTGTGGCATTGTGTGCAGCTTACAATCTGGCGTCAATGCTAGTAAGATGGAGATATTTTTTACTGTGATACCTGTGCCCTGTTTTTCTTTGACGCTCTGGCCACTGTATTTGGGCTGTCTACTTTCACTTCATTCTATGAGGCCAAAAACCATGGAGTTATCTTTAAGTCTTGTCTGTGCTTTATTCTTTACATTTTGGAGTGTGTAAACAAAGCCCATGCTTCGAGCTCCACCTCCTTACAAGTTTGTACTGTTTCTCACTGTTAGGGAGAATTCTCTTGTAAGGCTAATTTCCCAAACCTAGTGAGTCCCCCAGCAGCTTTGCTGGATTTTTGGGGTTTGTTTTTTTCTCCTGCTAAGAGTGAGACTCTTTTCCTCCCACTCTTAGGCATGATTTGAGGTATGTCTTTCACTCTTTGTGTGCCTATGGGCTATAGGGTTTTCTTTTTACTCCATAGGGTATCATCTATTTTTTATGTGTGTGTTACACAGCCCCCTCAGTGCAGTAACACGGGGGTGTCATAGTGACCCCCAAGCGTAGACTCCATACCCTGGGACTGACTACTGACTCCCAGGGCCTGTAAAGTCACCATTGACTTTACTAGTCCTAAATTGTGAACAGAACCAGTACAAACCATCATATTGTGGAAGTACTGGAAGGGGTTAATTATATTGCGCCTGGGTCTGTTTTCAAGGGGGCACTGTCCAGTCCCCCCTTGTCGAGTTTCTGGCTGGCGGCAGTGATTACCACGCAAAATATTCCACCGGAATATTTCCTATGGGATTTTCCCATTGATTTTAAACGCACCACTTTTTGGTGCAATGTTAGATACCGCCGGTTTATTTATTTAATATTAAATTAACAGTTGGGTCTTTTTGCCAGAACTCTTTTCTAAAATGGCGTTTGTGTCCGTCTCTGTAACTCTGACCAAGGTCGAGCCCTTTGTTCCACTTTTTGGCGGGCTTCTCCACAGAAGCCCTCCAAATGGTGCCACTCTGTCTGGGTTCCACAGGATGGGTGGGGAGGGGAATTGGCACCCTGGACTGCGTTGCCTTAGCAACTCAAGTCGCACTCTGTTCTGATTGGGCCAGTGATGAGCAGCCCGGCTCACCACTTAGCATGTTTGAGTGACAGCTAGGCTTTTGAATGGGGGTTTTTCTGCATGAAAGCAGGGCCTTTGGGACTGGAACTTCAGAAGTCGCCACAGGACCTAAGGATCCGAAGAGGGAAGAAGCTGAGCCATCTGCAACGATGACACCGCCGGTGAAGCCCTGCTGCAACTACCTCAACACTTTCCCGATGACAAGAGAAGATCCTCTGCTGGACGAGTCTTCTTCCTCTGAGCTGGTGGGACCAACCAGTTCACCCCTTTCGCCTTCCAAAGATGTCTCTTGGTCAAATCGCGCGTGCCAAGCAACCCGGCGGCCGGATAACCAAGCTTCACCACTTTGACCGCGAATAAAAGGAACACACCTTTTACCGACGAAACTCAGCGGCAGGTTTCATCCCTCTGCAGTGCAACGACTCCACGTTTCCTCCTCCATGAGATCCTCTCTTCCCCTGGTCGAAACAACGAACTGCGACCACTGCCAGGAACAACTGGCACCGCTGGAGCTTCCTCTCTCTTTAAGGTACTGTGTCCTGCCTGGCCTCCCTTTCTTTGGTTTGCCCAAGGTGACCCTTAAATCCTTGGCTTTCCAACTGGGTTGGCCCCAGACCTTCTAACTTTACCTTCTTGCATCGCCCCAACCTCTTTTGAACATTCTGCAAAGACTTTTAGTGCATTTTAAACCGTGTGATCCTGGGCACATTTCGCTTTGCTCCATTTAAAGTGGGCCTGGTCTATGAACTTTGGCTCTACAGTATATACTGCCTTTATTCCCTTGCTGAGAACTCCTAAAAGTGTTGGGACCTGTTTTATTTCTATGCTCTGCCTTTTTCTCTCCCTTTAACTGAACTATTGCAGTGCCATCAGGTTACACGCTCACATCTGTTTAACAAATCGTGGTGTTTTAACTCTGACTTGTCTAATTGTTATCAAGGGAGGTGTGTATACTTTACCTGACTGTATTTTAACCTGCTTTTGATTTAGAGTGCTAAAAGTGTGTTTTAAATAAATAATTATATACTTTTTATACAAAGCTCTGGTCCGTGTTTGTTTGCTCTACTGTATTTTTAGCCCTATTGTGTATACTCTATATACTGCCCTACTCTTCTTGAGAGAGGTCTGACTGCTCAGCCACAGCTACCAGATAAATCTGGGTGGTGCAGACTGCTACCAATTGGATTTACTGCTTACTCCTGTAGTCTTAATCTTTTTGCAGTGTTCCCTAAGGGAACTGCACAGGATTCTGCCTAACACTCACCTTCACCCAAAAGCTGAATGTCTGTACAGCCCTGGTTTTGTGTAAGCTGGGCTATTGCAAGAGCCTTTTCATTAACTTCTCTCTTTGTTGCGTATGCCTCCTTTGGCTAATATATAATAGGGCTGCAAGCCTTATCCTTGACCTTGAACTCAGGGATCGTATCAAGGATATATCAAATGTATACATTAGCTCTTGCTACTTGTAAGTACTGCAATATGTTCAACTTTGTTTCCCTACATACTGTACTGCTAGATCCCTCTGCTGCTGTAACTCTAATACTCTGCATGTCAAACGGTTTTTAAAACAGAGAGTGGGAGGAATGTGTCTGTCTTCGGCCGTTTCTTGTGTTTGGAGCAAGCTTCCTGTTACACTTGAGATGGACTTCCTTAAGTTTCAGAAATGTATGAACACTCTATTTTGCTGTTCCTGTTTTACTTCATCTCTTCTCTACTAACTTATGCCAGTGCCACTGAGACTGGTGGCCTGGCCCCTTATGAGCATTATAGGTTCCAGACTGTATATGTAGTCGCCACTAGTAAACCCCCCTTTCAGCACTGCCTTTGCGGGTCTAGCGTTTGGTGGATGTGTACCCCACTCTTGGCCAGTAGGTAGCTAGTGGCCTTATAGTTTGGTATCTTGGCACTTTTCTGCTGGGCTTCGATGAACACTTGGTAATGTCTACTACTATTTCCATTCATGCACTTGTTTTACTGCACAATGTGTGTGTGCATTTAAAGCAGCAGTGTGTACAATCTTTTTGGATAAGCAAGTGAAATGTATATGCAAAAGATTGGTAGACCATTTTTAGCAGCATTTGGTGTGTGGAAGTTTAATATGTTGATCGGGTATATGTACAATTTATTTTACTGATTGGTGGATATGTGTGTGAATGGTTTAAAGCAGGCAATGAGGTAGTGTTACACACATAACAATGAAAACGGTAAAATGGCTGTGTTGTCTGATGGTGTGCATGCGCAATCCAGGTTTTTTAATAAGGCATGTGCTAGACCGGGGAATGTAGAGACTGTGGATAGTCATGAAGGGCAATGGATTATGGTATTTAATGCATACTAGAGAGAAGAATTTCAGACACAAAAATAGTTTGTGCTTTTTTCTTTTTCTGTAGTTTACAATTGTACATTATTTCCATTAGCATAGTTGAAAATGCTAATTGGAATTTTGGAGATTAATTAATTAATTCATTAATTTGCATTTTTAAAGCGCTCACACAGCCCGGGGGGCATCAAGGCACTGTTAAAAGAATGTGTCTTAGTTGCGTATTTATAGTGCGCTTAATACCCGAAGGTTTTTAGATGTGGACCCGGGGATCAAACCTGTGTTGCTTCGTGTCGTCTTGTTTCCAAGGTGAGCATGTTGCCGCTGAGCTTTCCTCCCAGGACATTCTTATTGAGTCGAACTACTTTACCAAAAAATGCAAAGTAGATGGAGTCTATACGTTTTTGTTTTACTTCTATTTTTTAACTGTGAATGGTGGTTCCTAAATTAACCCTTTTTTGTGTTTATTTTTTATTTTTTTGTAGTAGAGGCCAGGAAGTAAGATGTGGAGTAAAATGAGGGAATGGGCGCTAACCACAGATATGAAGAGGCAGGTGGACAGGGGAAGATGTTGCACATGCGTTATATCTAAGCTAGAGGGCAGTGTTTCTCATGCTCTTTTATTAAAGCTTCAAAAGCACTCCGAAACTGCTCCCCCCTGCAGTGTGTTGTGTTGCAGTGTATACAGAGTACTGTTGTCTTTGAAAGATATGGATCAACAGCCTCTTTTATGGCTTGCAAAGTAGCTGGTGGTATTTTATGTCCCACAGAAGTGGGCTGTATGGTTGCAGTATTTGTTGAGGAAGATGAGGTAGAGGAAGACAGCCTACTACTTCCTAAGAAAGGAACAGCCCTTCTGATAGCATCCCGGTGGTTGGATTTGGTGTGGCAGCGCATGGAGGTGGCCCCGTAGGAGTACTGCCCAGGTTGTTCGCGACTGAGTAATCAATGCATTTCACTTTGGTACCCTTAGCCTTTGGTGCATTCCCAACAGTGGTAAAGAACTGCCACACCCTTGAATCTTTCTGGGTGCTAGAGGTAGACACTTCCTCTCCCTCATCTTCCTGGTCCTCTTCATTGTTTTAGGAATTATTGCGCTTCTCTCGTTGTGTAGGTCCCCAGCTGGTGGTGGTGGCTCTTGGGGAGGAGGGCTGGCAATAACTGTCATGATGCCCGCTCCCGGGGAGCCGGTTCAAGCCCGGCGTCCCCGAAAGCGGACATCCAGTCCCCAAGGAAGGACCCAGCAACCCCATATAGGAGCCCTTTGGACAGTGTCCTGGCGCCAATGGCGCCAGGCTCATAAAAGCCATCAGTCCTGGCGCCATAGGCGCCAGGCTCATTATGGGAATGCTTGGGTGCACTTACCTGATGCAGACCATGCTGCTCCTTGAGGCCTGAAAGGAACTACTTTACCTGTGGGACTAATTTACCATCCGGGCGTGGTCGGGGAAGGTTACATACCTGATTGGAGGAAGGATACATACCTGGAACTTCTTCCAAGGCTATTTAAACCCCACCCGAACAGCCACACGTGCTTCGCGTTGTTCTGCATCTAGCAGCTGGACGCTCACCGTGTCTGCTCCTGCATCCTGACTTCTGCCACGCCTGCCAGCATCCTGGATCACCTGCAAAGGAAGAGAAGAAGAGAACAGAATAAGGAAAAGTCCTTACCTGCTAAATCCGCATCCCGGAGACATCTCGCCGACAATCCTGAAAAGGAAGACTTTAATTTAAAAGCTCATCGCGTCGATCGCTGCAGCGCCGCATTCCACTCACCTTTACAGGGCGCCTCCATGTTCAGCAGTGATCATCCGGATTCGCAGTCACGCCCCAGCGCCTAGGGAGAAAAACACCAGAACAAAAGGTGAGAGAGAGAAGGGAATAAGGAAAGCTAAATCTCCCTGTTAAGACTTACCTGTTGATTCATTCCCTCTTCATTTCGGGTCCGCGCCGCATCCTGGCATTTCCGGACCCCGGCCCCTAAGGGGAAAAAGACATCAGCGTTAAGGAGCGAATGAAAAGACATTACCAAAAAACGCTCATTAAAGACTTACCTGATTTCTACAAGGATTTCACCTCTCATCTCGGGTCGGTGCCTGTTCCCCGGCATTCCGTACCCCGGCCCCTATGGGGAAAAAGACACTAGCATTAGTACATTAATGCATGGACACAAGGGGAACCTCTTATCAAAAAACTTACCTGGAAGCCAAGCAAGTTTGGTTCTCACCAATCCGAAAATCCAGTGAAGTAACTGGATACCAACGCGGCCCTGCATCAGAAGCAGGATGGAGAGCTCGTCCTTCCAGACCCTAAGGTGAGACGCTACAAGAAATCACAGAAGGGTTTCAAGGAGGGTGAGAGGGGAAAGTGGGAGGCCGATTGCATTACCCCGCCGACCGTTAATCCCCTATTTTCGCCTACAGAAGGATACTTCTGCGAGCCAGACAAGCCAGATTTGGGGGCCCGGTCCAGTCCGTCTTCCGAACCCTGCGCATCACCTTAGAAGAGGTCACAGCAGCGCGAACCAGGCCAGCGCCTCCGTGGGAGTCAGGTGAGCATAACCGAATGCGAAGCCTTCCTACAAATTCCCACCCAGGCGCTATGGAAAGTTCTGAGACTGATCAGTTGGCCCAATTACTGGGGGAATTACGTGCCGAAGTACATGCCGCTCGTCAAGAGACTAATGCCCTCAGGAGGGAATTAATAATATCAAAGGAAAGAACTGATGACCTGGCCAGACAGCTCTTGCAAGGTCAAGCTGGGCAAACTCCTCTACCCGGTTCCAGAGGGAACCCCGCTCCTGTGGTTTCCAGTAACCCTGTGCAGATTAATCTACTTGGAAACATGCCGCTGGCCCCACCCGAATGCTTTGCTGGGGACCCCAAACGATTCGCCGTATTCATGAATCAGTGTCGTTTGCACTGCCTATGCAGACCTGGGACCTTCCCTAATGATCACACCAAGGTAGCCTTTGTATTGTCATATCTCAGCGGCTGCGCTGCCGATTGGTCAGTTCCACTGGTTACTCAAGATGACCTGATTCTCCGTGATTTTCAAAGGTTTCAAGCAAGCATGGAAAGGTTATTTGCTCGACACTCTCAGGGGCAGGCTCTGGATGATGAACTTCTATCCCTGCGACAGGGCAATCGGGACCTCCTATCCTATATTGCAACCTTTAATAGACTAATTGTGGAAACGGGATGGCCAGAGGATAAAAGAGTCACGTTGTTTTATCGAGGCCTTCGCGGAGAACTTAAAGAAGTCTTGGCCCAAGTTGTAAATCCGCCCCAAGAATGCACAGAGTATATAGACTTAGTGGTCCAATTGGATCACAGACTTCAAAACAGAAAAGCAGATCGGTCCAGGTTTGAGACCCGGGTGTTGGTCAAGACCCATGCTAATCCCAAGGGAGTTGATGTCTCTGAGCCTATGCAAATTGGAGGGGTTAAAGGACCCTTAACTCAAAAGGAACGTGAAAGGAGGGGGCAGTTAAAATTATGTCTTTATTGTGGGAATTCTGGACACTTTCTACGAGATTGCCCGGCAAAACCGCCCCGAAAGGTGGTAGGAGCCGCTGATAAAAACCATGAAGACTCTGTTTCGGGAAACAACTCCGCCCGACAAGTGTAGGGGTCCGCTTGCCGAGCTTGAAAACTAACTCTCAGACCTCGCATTTCATTGTGCCAATGGTTCTCGTAGATCCAGAACAGCTTAAGCGGTTGCATGCAATAAAGGCATACATCGATAGTGGGGCTATTGGAAACTATGTGGATCGTGAATTGGTCTCTAGGATTAACCTCCCTCTCCGTCTTAAAACCAGCAAAGATGTCATCACCACAGTCGATGGAACTGAAATTGCCTCTGGACCGGTAACACATTTCACTAATGAGGTGACTCTTATTGGTCCCGACGGCCATCGGGAGGGTGTTGTGTTTGATGTAATCAAGGCTCCACAGTTTCAGGTTATTCTTGGAATCCCTTGGTTAGAGACACATAATCCTCGAATTGATTGGCGAGCTAAGAGAATAACCTTCCCGGATTGTACACAAACCTGCTACCCAGAAAACCTGAAGATTAATCTAGCATCTGTAACCTCTGCCTCAATGCAACTACCTCCGGAATACCAAGACTTTCAGGACGTCTTCCAAAAGGAACAGGCCAACACGTTACCTCCTCACAGATCGTACGATTGCCAAATCGATCTGGTGCCCGGTGCACAACCCCCTTGTAGCAGGATTTATGCCCTTACCGAACCTGAGAATCTGCATTTGAGACAATATTTGGATCAATACCTAGCTAATGGTTTTATTCGCCCGTCAATGTCCCCGGCATCCTCAGCTTTGTTCTTCGTGCCCAAAAAAGAAGGCGACCTTAGAACTTGTATCGATTACCGCGCATTGAACCAGATAACGGTTAAAAACCGTTATCCTCTGCCTCTGATCCCTGAACTCCTTGACCAGGTGAAGGACGCTTGCATATACACCAAGTTAGATCTCCGGGGGGCTTATCATCTGGTACGAGTTAAAGAAGGGTACGAATGGAAAACTGCCTTCCGTACTAAATACGGATTATTCGAGTACCAGGTGATGCCTTTCGGATTGTGTAACGCGCCGGCTGCCTTCCAATACTTCATGAATGATGTCCTTCGGGAACTTATCGATGTTTGTGTTGTCGTATATATCGATGACATTCTGGTGTACTCCTCTTCGGAATCTGATCACAGAAAACACGTCAGTGCAGTACTTGAAAAACTGTGCCAACACAAACTATTTGGTAAATTGGAGAAATGTGTTTTCCATACCACAGAAGTCGAGTTTGTAGTTTTCATCCTGACACCCAAAGGTGTCCGAATGGACTCAAGAAAAGTGGATGCCATCCTCAAATGGCCATCACCTAGCTCTGTAAAAGGGGTTCAAAGCATGCTCGGCTTTGCCAATTTCTATCGCAGGTTTATCCCGGAATTTTCACGCGTGGTACAACCCATTACTGCACTCTTGAGGAAAAATAAACGTTTTGAATGGTCTGAAGAAGCCGAGCAGGCCTTTCTGGATTTAAAAGCTAAGTTTACCTCCGCACCTATGTTGAAACACCCGCGTCCAGATCTCCCTTATGTCGTCGAGACTGACGCATCCAGCCTAGCCATGGGAGCTGTCCTGTCCCAAAGAGATCCCGAAACCAACTAACTGCATCCCGTAGCATTTTGGTCCAGAAAATTCTCGGCACCCGAGGTTAATTATGCAATCATGGACAAAGAACTGTTAGCCATTAAGTCCGCTTTTAAAGCCTGGGGCATTATCTGCTTGGCGCTCGACATACCATCACAGTGATCACTGATCACCGGAATTTACAGTATTTGAAAACCGCCAAGGCTCAGTCATCACGGCAGCTCCGATGGGCTTTGTTTTTCGCTGAATTTGATTTTGCGATTACCTATCGACCTGGCTGCAAGAATGGCAAAGCAGACGGCTTATCCCGAATTGGAATGGGAGAATCTGATACAAACTCATAACCAGTACCAATAATTCCCGAACAGAGGATTCTAGGCATGACTTTGTTACAGACGCTTGAAGACATTCAAGCCAGAGTGAAACAACTCCTGGACCCTACAACCTTACAGGAATGGATACAAAAGGGATCAGACTTTACCATAGATAATGGTTTACCTTATTTCCAAGGACGCTTATTCCTGCCACAGAAGGAATTACACTAACTAGTTATTTCCGGTTATCATGATACATTAATAGAGGGACACCCCGGTATTGCCAAGACAGAGGAAAAGGTGAAACGATAATTTTGGTGGCCCTCTTGGCGAAAAGATGTTAAATCTTTTGTGATGTCCTGTGGTGTTTGCGCCCAAAATAAAAGTCAAAAGAAAAGACCAGCCGGTCTCCTTCAACCTCTAGACATACCACCAGCACCCTGGCACACCCTATCAATGGATTTTATTACGGACCTGCCTTCTTGTTCGGGGTACAATACTATTCTGGTAATTGTGGATTTGTTTTCCAAAATGGCCCACTTTATTCCTTTGAAAGGTTTACCTTCAGCTTCTGTCCTAGCCAAAGACTTCCTCGAAAATATTGTTCGGCTACATGGATTCCCACCTATACTAATTTCTGACCGGGGAAGCCAATTAATTTCCCACTTCTGGCGCAAATGTTGTCAAATGGCACAGATCGACGTAAGATTATTGACCAGTCACCACTCTCAGACCGATGGTCAGACCGAGAGGACAAATCAGACCCTTGAACAGTACTTACGGTGTATGTTACAGCAATCTGAAAGCAACTGGAAAGACATTCTCTGGATAGCCGAAAACGCATATAATAATTCAGTACACTCTGGAACTGGCCACAGTCCTTTTTATACTTTGTTTGGGCATCACCCTCGAACCTCAAACCTTGACTCACCTCAGAACCTCGGAATGCCTGCAGTAGAACATCTGCATTCTACAATTACCCAAGCCTTCAAAGAGGCAATACGCATTTACAACAAGCCAAGAGAAAATACAAGGAGAATGCTGATCTACATCGGAGTGAAGCACCTCCGTATCAGATTGGAGATCAAGTGTGGTTAGCTACCAGACATTTACCACTCAAAGGGCCTCGAACTTTTAACCCAAAATATCTGGGACCTTATTCTATCACGGCAATAATTAACCCAGTGGCTGTTAAACTTGATTTACCAGCTAGTATGCGAATTCACCCTGTTTTTCATGTGTCACTTCTGAAACCAGTGGTACCCGGAACCCGACTACTCAAACCTCCAGAACCTATTCTAATAGATGGGGAACCCGAATTCGAAGTGAAGAACATTTTAGACTCAAAAATGTTTAGGTCAAAACTGTTCTACCTAATTTATTGGAAGGGGTACGGACCTCAAGAGAGGTCGTGGGAACCCACCGACCATGTGCATGCACCTCGATTAGTCAGGAAATTCCACTGACTCTTCCCAGACAAACCAAAACCCCCGTAGAGAACAACCTTGGGAGGGGCCTTGGGGGGGGGGGGGTGGGAGTGCTGTCATGATGCCCGCTCCCGGGGAGCCGGTTCAAGCCTGGCGTCCCCGAAAACGGACATCCAGTCCCCAAGGAAGGACCCAGCAACCCCATATAGGGGCCCTTTGGTCAGTGTCCTGGCGCCTATGGCGCCAGGCTCATAAAAGACATCAGTCCTGGCGCAATAGGCGCCAGGCTCCTTATGGGAATGCTTGGGTGCACTTACTTGATGCAGACCATGCTGCAGGATCCCGGCCTCCTTGAGGCCTGAAAGGAACTACTTTACCTGTGGGACTAATTTACCATCCGGGCGTGGTCAGGGAAGGATACATACCTGATTGGAGGAAGGATACATACCTGGAACTTCTTCCAAGGCTATTTAAACCCCACCCGAACAACCACACGTGCTTCGCGTTGTTCTGCATCTAGCAGCTGGACGCTCACCGTGTCTGCTCCTGCATCCTGACTTCTGCCACGCCTGCCAGCATCCTGGATCACCTGCAAAGGAAGAGAAGAAGAGAACAGAAGAAGGAAAAGTCCTTACCTGCTAAATCCGCATCCCGGAGACATCTTGCCGACAATCCTGAAAAGGAAGACTTTAATTTAAAAGCTTATCGCGTCGATCGCTGCAGCGCCGCATTCCACTCACCTTTACAAGGCGCCTCCATGTTCAGCAGCGATCATCCGGATTCGCAGTCACGCCCCAGCGCCTAGGGAGAAAAACACCAGAACAAAAGGTGAGAGAGAGAAGGGAATAAGGAAAGCTAAATCTCCATGTTAAGACTTACCTGTTGATTCATTCCCTCTTCATTTCGGGTCCGCGCCGCATCCTGCCATTTCCGGACCCCGGCCCCTAAGGGGAAAAAGAGACATCAGCGTTAATGAGCGAATGAAAAGACATTACCAAAAAACGCTCATTAAAGACTTACCTGATTTCTACAAGGATTTCACCTCTCATCTCGGGTCGGTGCCTGTTCCCCGGCATTCCGTACCCCGGCCCCTATGGGGAAAAAGACACTAGCATTAGTACATTAATGCATGGACACAAGGGGAACCTCTTATCAAAAAACTTACCTGGAAGCCAAGCAAGTTTGGTTCTCACCAATCCGAAAATCCAGTGAAGTAACTGGATACCAACGCGCCCCTGCATCAGAAGCGGGATGGAGAGCTTGTCCTTCCAGACCCTAAGGTGAGACGCTACAAGAAATCACAGAAGGGTTTCAAGGAGGGTGAGAGGGGAAAGTGGGAAGCCGATTGCATTACCCCGCAGACCGTTAATCCCCTATTTTCGCCTACAGAAGGATACTTCTGCGAGCCATACAAGCCAGATTTGGTGGCCCGGTCCAGTCCGTCTTCCGAACCCTGCGCATCACCTTAGAAGAGGTCACAGCAGCGCGAACCAGGCCAGCGCCTCCGTGGGAGTCAGGTGAGCGTAACAATAACTGATGTCATTTTTTAAGCTAAATAGCAGTTTTGTATGTGCTGTGTGCTAGATTAATGGATAATGTGTAAGAATAGGTGTAGGAGCTGTCCAAGGGTACATTTTGAGCTTCAAACTTCCTAGATCAGCTGAAAATGCAGTTTCGAACTGTTCGTAAAGCACAGACCAATTCGCGAAGCGCTGAGCCATTCGGGAACACGTCATCATGCTGCGTTTGTGGTCACGTGACACTGTCTGGAAAGTTCACGGTGACGTCAGACGTTCTCGAACGTCGGCGAACACAAAAACAGTGGAAAAAAATGGTAAATGTATATAGAAGTGTTAAAAATGTTGCTAGAAGGTGATGAATGGCAGAGTTTTAAGGTGGAACTTTCTAAACTGGACAAAAATACTGCTCTATTTGGGGGTAAGTATGAAATTAGAAAGTTGTAGCAAATTAGAGTGCATTGGTAAAAACCCATGAAATTTAGTGAACAAGCTTTGTTAAAGGGACATTATGGTTAAGTAGCACTAAGACAAACTGTTAAAAAGCAGGTTCCAGGCTCTTTAAGTTCACTTCATCTAAGTTTATTTCCAGCTTAATAGTTACAGTTCCACATGAAGACATTAAGGACATAAACTGAGACAAACACTGGCTCGCATCACCCAGGGCCAGCCAGCTGTAACCGCCACAACACAGAACACTAACTCAGAACATTCCATCATCCACTCATAAACATTCCACATGACATCACAAACTACCTCACTTCAGACAATCACAATACAACACACCTCCCTCCTTTAATCAGCCATATATGCACAGAACAAGTCACATACCAGAACGACACAACTACCACCTTCCAAGAAACACGCACACATGCCACTCAACTGGTAGACAGACCCTTCCAAGGTCGAACCCAGCCATCAAAACATCACAACCTGACAAACTACATTCCATGTACAAATCAAAAAAATACTGTCATCCATCTGCCTGTTCCTGCCACAAACAAGCAACTGGGCTCTCACCCCAGGACCTGGCAAACCCTGAAACTGGGCTACTTCACCTACATTCCTGAACAACCACAAGACTGCTTCACCTCCTACCACCTGCCCCCACCTAAAACAATGCGGGCATCCAGGCTGCCACCCTGCAACCCCAGCAGGCCTCTAGACTGCCACTCTAGAGAACTGAGACCTCAAAGCCTCCCAAAAAGACAACCACAACCTCACTACAACAGGGATTCAACCAAAAGGAAACATGCAACATCACTTAGATCACAAACACCCATGGTCTTAACACCATACACATTACACCAGACCAGGATGTACAAGCCCTCCAAACACATTGGGAGCAGTGGCCACGCACTACCAATGCCAACATCAATGACTGGTGAAAACTAAACTGTTTTATTAGCAAGGAAAAACATCCTGTTAAACCCATGGATACAACGAAAGCCACACTAAATACCACAAGTAACATAGAAAACAATTTACTCATCGTCTCGGGACATACCACTCTCAATACCAACGGGTCATTACCAGGCGTCCCCAGCTACCCATCTACCACCAGCTACCTACTGTCCACTGTGATGAGAAGGATAGAAACCCTAGAGGAGGCGCTACCTCCCTTACAGAACAACCTTAACGCTGTTCAACCTTTACCAAAATCAGGTAACCACTATAAACCAGACCTATAACCAAACATGAAATTAGAAAATCCTAACATCCTTTATGAAAGAGTCGAGGTGCTACCTCACTCTTGAATTACTGCATGGATCTTCAACTTTTACCACATCAGGTAACTACCTAAACCAAACCAAAACAATACTACACTGCCCATGCGACACCAACCATGCGTTACCCATATATTACCCCGCATGACTAACAAAACATTCACACATTTATCATGCTCACAGTGCTCTCACTGACTCTCTCCATCACCATCCAACAGTTGCATATAATATACAATATCATTAGAGTCAGATAGTAAACTTATGCATTTCCCAACTAAAAAGACATAACCTTATGTCTTGCTGTAAACCAGACAAAACGGCAAAACATGCACATTTTAAACATTAAATGACATGACCATATATGTTGCTGAAAATAAAACAAAACAGCAAAACTAACACTTTTATGAACCTAAAATTCCATAGCCATTTGTGGGCTCTAAAGAAAAGAAAAAATTCCAACCCTAATAGTCTATGTTGCTATCCAGCACCCTAACTGCTGCAAATCCTCCAAAAATGTTATGCTATCGCACGCATGCACATTCAATTAATCTGTGCACTGAACAATGGCATCCTCTGCTAACGGAAGTCCATGTGCGACAGGGCATGGCACTCCAACCTAAAAATCCTCCAAAGAATTAAACTGTATACAAAAGCCTTAATCCTGTGACTTCCATACCTTGCAAAATACAATCTGCACCATCCATGCTCATAAACATTTATAAATATACACCATCGTGCACTTTCATGCATACCATATCCCACAACTTTACCCTTTTTTTTATTTTCAGAAAGACATTAACGTGCATCCCCACTTAACAACTGCATTAAAGAAAAAGAATACGTCTTCTGCCCATATGCGGGGCACACCGGATATGCAGTCACTGGTAACAGGTAATGGTTTAATTCACCATTTAACAACAGTTTCAGTTTTCCTCCTGCGCGTTCCGCAATGAAGAGCTGGAAAAGCCACATAGCAAAGTCACTCAACAGGCAGTGCCACAGCATTGTAATTCTTTGGATAAATGTACCTTGCTTTTCCAGAAATGTATAGATCACTGTGTTACATACGATGTACCTTGCTTTTCCAGCGATGTATAGACCACCGTGTCACAGACATCGCTTCCTCTTCACTTGCATGAATGGAACACCCATCCACTTTAAGGCTGCTCCTTGATGGGTCGTGCAGCACCAACATCTCCTGCTCATGTAACACACAGAAGACGGTCCAAAAGCTTCCGTGTGCGTCCTTACGTGAGGCCACGTTCATACGGCCTTTCATCAAATGTTTCTCTGCCTTTTCTTTGTGAATTCGGAAAACCGTAGCATCAACAACGGAACGCTTCGGGGCACACGTTCCACACATTCCATGCTTCGCCATACTCCTTAGCATTCGGAGGTACGCCATCATTAAAAGAGATCCTCTGGGCCATACAGATCTCCTGTCAGCCAAACAAATTAACGGTAGCTGGGTTAATGGCTGTATCATTGCAGTCAAATTATAGTCAGTTTTCAGTGTTATTCTCACAAGCAACCCATGCAGCATCCAAAGCAGCAATTTTACTAACGGATGGCCCTACATTATTTTCCTGACTACGACTGTACTTTCACAGTATTTTGAGGAGCAGGGACTGTACTTGACCCCAGGCTGCCTGCACTACTGCGTTATTAGAGTGCACTATATTCTGGCTCAAGCAACTGCCCACATACATAGTCACCAGAGCTTCCCAGCATTTCACAGTACCTTAAAGTCGCCGAAGTGTTACACCAGGCTCTGTGCCTTCCGGCTGCCTGCAAGGAGCATTTGTAAACTTCCCTTTCAGGACTTATACCTGGAGCACCCTCCACACAAGCTGCGTTTTCCTCATCTGGGCAACCTATGGGCACTTTTTCCTTTTTGGCTGCACTGGATAAGGCGCTGCGCTGCACTCTCCCATCAGGGTCCTTCATCCCATTGCTAATCCATTTTGCTGTGCACGCGTGGGTTCGAATCCCGTCCTCGTCGCCATTGTTAAAAAGCAGGTTCCAGGCTCTTTAAGTTCACTTAATGTAAGTTTATTTCCAGCTTAATAGTTACAGTTCCACATGAAGACATTAAGGACATCAGCTGAGACAAACACCGGCTCCCATCACCCAGGGCCAGCCAGCTGTAACCGCCACAACACAGAACACTAACTCAGAACATTCCATCATCCACTCATAAACATTCCACATGACATCACAAACTACCTCACTTCAGACAGGCACAATACAACACAAACCTATGAAATTCAATGAAATAACTTTGTTAAAAGGACGTTATGGTTAGAAGTAAAACTGAAAACCCCCAGAAATTCGCTAGTTATGGTAAGCTTAGCAACCATAACTCGCGCCACCACCGTGCACTGCTAAGACTAACACCCGGGACATCAAAGATGACATAATATTGCTTGTCATCACCTTACCCAATCTGATTGTTGGTCAAAAGACTAAGGCAAGGTTGTGGCACATGTCAGCAGGGATGTAATTTCACCCAAATGCCAGGGGTAGTGGAAATTACATCACACAACCCTTGACCTCTGGTAACATCACATGAAGTGATGTCAGTTGACCTACCCCCCCTTGACAAACCAGGAAGTGGCATCACATAGCATTTTCCAGTGCAAGTTTATTTAGAGCACCGATCGTGTCTCTCTCTACTTATGAGGCCTTGTTGTATTGTAAGGCCAGGGTACCACATGAGGATCTGAGGTACAACTATTTCATTCCCTTTTTTGGGTATGTTGGCCGTAACATGATGTTTTAGTGAGTGAAAACAGTTATCATTCCTGGTAAGTATATTTTTATGCAAGTCAAAATGTATTTTCATTTTAAAAATTGCCATTTTTTGTAATCCACAACGTCTTTGTAGCTAGAAATTCAGATTTTATTTTAATCGTACATGACACCTTCACATCAGGGGACTTTATAGCAGCGGGACGCTTTTTTGGAAGGTGCTGATCATGCCACCAGACCTGACCACACCACCTTTGTACTGCAAGTGGCATAACGAGTCAGACACAAGCAGACCTATTAATCCCTATTTTTCTGGGTCGGGGGTATTGGGCAACCCCCATTGCAATGTTGGTCGGGAGGGAGACTACATAGGGACAAATGTGCATACGATTTGCAACGACACGGTGGAGTGCTCTATTTAGGGCCAGCACTGCACAAAGATGCCCAAATGTGCACAGCCTCCAAGTGCATTTGTTCTGAATGCTTGCAGCTAAAGCAAATTGCTTTCAACTGTACCTTGGTAGCAAGAATGCACATGTGCACCTGCCACAGGCGCACAAATGCCATTGTGTCTGTTTTAAATGGCATCAAAGGCCATAAGCTATTGTGTTTGTTGAAAAAAAGAATGCGTTTTTCTCTTCGTTATACTTAATGCTCATTATAAAAGACACACTTGTGTACGTCTTTCTGCTGCGATCAGAAAAACATAAATGTAGCAGTGCACTGCATGGCCACAGTTCAGAAGGAAAGATGCCGCTTTTTGCTTTTTACTAATATGATTCCATCTTTCTTGGTCAATCTATAAATTGATCAAGAAAGCACTCTGACTTCTTGCACTGCCTGGATGTATAGAGTCTAGCAAGGTAGGTGATTGGACAGATGGGCAGCAAAAAGGATAGCCAGGCCATGGGAAGCCGGTGGAGTCGTCGGGGCAGAGAAAAGGGTCGGCAGTGAGCAAAATAGCTATTCTGTCTATTATATGTGGTCCACTAGCCTCTGTTGCAGATTCTGAAGCAGGTCAGATACGCTCCTGTGATACTTCAAGTTACGGTCAGATACAAAAGAATTTGGATTAATTTAGAGGGCCGAGGGCCACCCAAAGCCAGCTTTAAAAGAAAATGAAATTAAAATTATGTTTTTAAAAATAGTTTTTTGAGCAAGGGGTAGGAAGACCGCAGGGGTTGCAGCTGCGACCCCTAGAGACCGCCAAATGAAGTCCCTGCGTGTCAGAGCATGGAGGGCCATATATTCCTCCATCGCAGAGGCCGCTTTCCTGGATAATTCTATTGTCCTATTTTGGCCACACTGACACTGGCAGCATTTGAAAATCATTTCTTGTCACTTTGATTGCTGATTTTCTTCCTTCTGGATCGCAAATAGCTCAGCACCCAACAGGTAAAAGATTGCCTACCGCTGAGTGATTATGGCACATTACAGATTACCAACGCAACCATTTTTGTTGTTATAAGAACACAATGTTGATACCGTGTTTTAATCCTTATTCAAGGTGAAAGAGCAATAGGGGCACAAACCATGCCTTTTCCGAAAAAGAGTTTATAAAACAGCACCCATATCCACAATATACAATTTCATACTGGCAATGCCCTACAAGGAATTGACATTTGGCATTCTTTGGCCTGTAAAAATGGCCCCAAGGCTACACAAGTCGGCCTCATTCACTTTTATTCGGTGCTCTCCTGATAAGTCATGAAAAGGAGGGCCAGGGAAATCCACTACACAAAGAGAAGCATTGCGATTGAATGTCATCTTAATGTCCTGCTGACGTGTCACATTTACAATTCAGAATGGCAGGAATTTAAATTGACAGGAGCTGGGAGGTATTTAGCTCCTGCTTATAGCTTAGAAAAGAGCCTAGCTAGATTGACACTAGCAGCTACGAGGAGCTACTTTGGACTCCCCATGCAAACTGGTGGCATTCAAACATAACTATTGGGAATGTGTCTAACGGAGCATTGGGATACATCTAGAAGACCGCTGAACTACAGTAGAACATAGTGTGCGTATCATGTGGGAGGTAGGCTTGCAACTCTTTTCACAGTAGCTCCTTGTTAACCAGAGGTAGCTCCTACTTCATGAATGATGCTGGATAACCAGTAGAATCTATAAGCTCCTGCTCAGCAAATTCTTATTTCGATCTCTGGATAAAACTCACTTGCAAGTTAAATAGAGTGTTAGCTCTGCATAAGTATCCAACCCATGGAACCTTTCTCCTTTCACCTCTGGCTTGAAAAGGCTGGTCCATTACGGTAGGGGCGATGAGTTTTCTGAAGCATGACATTAAACTGCTCAGCCATCACTAGATGCCCAATGCTCAGACCTGGCCACTCTTGTACACCTACAGGCAATGTCAAGACTTGTCTAGCAATCCAACAACATGGCATCCTATCTAAACACCCAACACAACCCTACCCGGGTCATGAGAGGAAGGTAGCCCAAAAACCGTTGAATACAATCAATCCAAACAACCAGGCAGTTCCGTAGAACCAAACTGTCATGGAGATTGTCTTATCTCAAGATGTTACACTTTATATAGCGGAAAAACCACAATACTAATAATGAGTATAACATAATCCCACCACCCTCGCTGGCCCACCTATAGAACATGCTAATCCCCCCTATAGTCCCTTGACCGATTGGCCACATTTACACTATCACAGTCCCCTAGACACGTGGTCTCCTACATCGTCACTGTCAAACCCAGGTTTATGATTGGTGGGTTCTTATCAATAGGTTTATAAATTTAGGACCATCACGTGCTGCGCACCCTCCTGTTCCAGACGCGATCAAAGTACCACCACAAGACCAACCCTGCTTTTGATGAGACAATAGGCTTCCTCATTAACTCCGACACCATGGCGCACACAAGCTGCACCCCCAACCTTGTACTACATTTATTGGCATCACCTCTGCTCCACCTATCCTGAATCACAAGACGTTCCAGACATGGCTCCCCCTTATGGCCTCCCAACCCCAGGTTCCCAGGGATGACATGATCAGGCCACAGGGTTTTGGTTGCGTAGGTTGTGTGTCTAGGTGTAATTCATACAGGGTGTCTACCCAGGAGCAAGGGCAGTAGTATTCTACATCTTTGTATGGCTTATTGGCGTCACAGAGCCTCATGCCCTATTCTCATAACTTTGTCCTTCAAAGAGCGCTCACTTCCTGCTCACTTGCCAACTAACATTCCTTCCCCATCACGTCCAGGCCCCGTAGCTGGATACAATTAGTGCTCATCTGCGCACCATGGGTGCCTCTGACCTCGGCTTCTCTCCTGGTGAATGGGAAAAGGGATTTGTTTTTGGAGCTGAACTAGGAGCTGCATCTCCACACAAAGGCCTGTATTCTCATCTGTTCATCGTGTGCTAGGCCTTAGCATTCAAAATGGCGTTACTCCTGTCACTTTTACCACACTGACCTCGCTTCTACCACACTACCTTACTCACTCCATCTTCCACCTATGTCTGCTCTTTCCCCATATCACACATCAATACATACTAATAATACAGCAACTAAACACTGGGCCTATAATGCTGCCCTATCTATAACCTCTGCACCGCAACATTATTAGATGTGTTGCTCTTTCTGTGTTGCTATATGTGGGTATCTAAATCTATCAGATCTAACTAAGACAATGGGCCTCATTATGAGTATGCCGGTCTGGTAACAACGGTGCCGGTAAGCTAGCGCACCGCTGTTATTGGACCGGCACACTCTGAGTTCTGCGGGCGGGTGCCGTCCCGCCCACCAGATCTGACCTGGCGGCAGAACGGCACCCGCCCGCAGACTCTGACGGAAGCACAGACACGGTTGCCCACAGTGCCAGTGCTTCCGTCCTCCCCATTCCCATTGAATCCTATGGGACTCGAATGGGAATGGAGAGTAATCTTTTCCTCGCTTTGGGGAATTATCGAGACCACCGGGGCTGTAATGAGACCCAATGTATACGCTGTCCATTTCACTGTGCTCCCACGAGGTGGCTCACTAACACCCTTTTTCCTGGCTGGGATGCTGCACGTGCATCCCAACAGTCATCAAGAAGATTATTCAAGAACCCTCTCTAGTTCTCCCTTCAGCCCCAGGCACATAGTTTTATGGAGTGACTGCAGCGCAGTATGAGGGTTTCATTTCTCCTAATAAAATTAAATGTTGTTCGGAAGCTAGTTTTCTAGAGGCAATTATGGTAGCACTGTCTGTAGAAACTGGTCGAAAATATTTTAAAACATCTCCGCAATCTTACTTCGAAGATCCAGAACTATTCTCTATCATCCTCCTTTCCTATCAGAACAGCTTACTGCTCCAGTTGAAATACTGCTATTCCTGTATATTTTTGCTCTCCCTTTTACTCTCCCTTCTGTCTCTTACTCTAATCCAAACTCCTTTCTGTACAACACTAATCTTCAACGATTGCTCTATTTTAGCCTGTAGGCCTTTGGAGGGGTCAGTATCACAGGATAATGGCCCGCCACCAAGTTTTTGCCTGTGTTGAAGCCAAGGCCCATACGTTGGGGAAGGGTCACGACCCCAAGTGATAATGACTCCTCTCAAGGTATATAAGGCTATTAGCATATAGAGGTAGTAGCAATACATTTTTTGTTTGGGATATTAGCTGTCGGTTGCAACACCTATAAGCTGAAACTATTGCATTAGAGTACAGATGGGGAGGAATGGCATATTAGAAGTGACACAAAGCCTGTAGGTGCTGCTTGGTTATGTACCCACCCATTGACTGCCCACGGCCGTCCAAATCCCTATGACCATTCCCACCCAGTTCCTGCGCCCTGCACAAAACACTTTCTCATGGGAACTCTTTGAGCGTGCTTTAATGAAGCCTTACCATCAAACTTTGCACTCAAATTGCCTTCTGGTGTTTTTCAAAGCTGTCTTCTGAGTGTTGATGACTTAATTGGAGTTGTAAACCTCCTACTGGTGTAATAAAAATGTGTCACCAAGTCCCCATTCCACCACTCGATTTATAAGCACTCTTTGTTTCCTTCACTTTTGCACCTGCTATCATCAATGGCCAGTTAATAAAACTACAGCTATGTCCGTCAAGTGTCTTTCCCATGCCTACACAAAAGCCCAAACTGTTGGCATTGTCAATTCTTTTTTGAGGTTTTGGTGGTGACATAAAAATAGTTTACTTTAATAACAAGTAAAGTAAATAGGCAAAGTATTTTAGTAAATGAAATTCGTTTTTATTTTGTAGTATTTAAATAACAAGGGGCTTAATTACGAGGTTGGCGGTAAAACCTACCAGTAGGCAGCAGATTATCGCACTGTTTCTGCTGCCTGACATTCCTGTGCTACCGGGATAGCCTGAGGGGTGTTTGAACGGTAAATCCCCATTCCCTTGGAGTCCCATAGGACTCCACGAGAATGGTGCCACTGAAGGACTGGCACCAGTTTTAACGGTGCCGGTGCTTCTGTGAAAACACTGCTGGTAGGGCCTGAATTCCCAGCAGGTCAGGCCTGACAGGTGTTCTGTTCTCCCATTTCTATTTCTATGTATATATGCTTATAACGTGCCGAAAGCCTGCGGGCATCATGGCGCGGAGAAAACCTAAGAATACAATTTGCATAAAGGAGGATGTTTGAATTCTAGGTTAGCCATGGCTATACCTAGAGAGTGCCCTGTTGCCTAGGAATTCACTGGAATAAGAATGTGTTCAGCGATTTCCTAAAAGTGATGTAATTTCCTTCCTGTCTCAGGGTTGCTGGAAGCCTATTCCAAAATATGGCTCTACCTCGACCCGCTGCCCGTTTGACCTCTGGGACCGCCAGGAGGCCTACATCAGCTGATCTAAGGCTTCTCTTTTGTGTGTAAAGCGAGAATTTCTCTTTAAAGTAGGTTGGAGCCACACCAAATAAGCATCTGTGTACAATCGTCATGGCCTTAAAATTGACTCTCTCTTCCATTCGAAGCCAATGAAGATCCTTCCTGCCGATATGTGTTCGCTGTGTTTAGTCCTCTTAACTATACAGACAGCATCGTTCTGCATGACCTGACATCTCTGTAACTCCCTCTTAGAAGCTCACATTAGCAAAGCGTTACCGTAATCTAGGCGAGACAGTAAAATCGCCCTTGCGATATTAGCGGTATTTGCTTTGTTAATGTAGGGTCTGATGGCCCTTAGCAAGCGCAAATAATACGCGTTCTTTTTGGCTAAGTAGTGCTTCGGCACCCATGGATGCTTGTACCATCATCCCCAGTGTTTTAACTTGTGGTAACACTGGGATGATGGCTTCTTTTATAGCAAACTCCTTGTATTGAGCTCCTGACTTAGATCTTACTTGACGGGATCCGAAAATCATAAGTTCTGTCTTGTTATTATTAAGTAATAATGAAAGGGGTATGCCTGCAATTTGATCCCTGGTCCTTCAGGCAAAATACAACACAATCGAAAACAGTGGACCAGTGGTCCACTGTTTTCGATTGTGTTGTTATTATTAAGACACATCCAATGTCTCTGCATCCAGATGTCGATGACCTTATAAACCTCCTCTATTCTATTTTGGCACTATCTGTAACATAATCTCCTGTTAATTCGAAAACCAGCTGTGTATCATCGGCGTAGTTTGTGAAAAATACGCTGATGCTTTCCAATAGGTCACAGAGGCTTTGCATGTATAAATTAAACAGTGGAGACAGACTGGCTCCTTGAGAAACTCCCAACAGGATAAGGGCTGCTTCTGAAAATGTGTCTCCCCAGTGAATTCTAGCCTTCCAGTCACTTAGGAAGGACGCTATCCAAGCCAGTGCTGGTGGAGAGCACCCTGCAATTTTATCTAGTGCAGCTTGGAGTAACTGGTGGTCCACCAGATCGAACGCCGAGCTGAGGTCCAACAGGATGAGCAGTCCCGATTTACCCTTGTCGATCAACTCTAGCATATGTGATTGTCAGTCAAGCATAGCTGACTCAGTGCTATGAGCTGTTCTAAAACCTGATTGCTGATTGGGGAGCATCTCATGAGTTTCCACTTGTTTTTGCAACTGGTTTGTGGCGATTTTATCCAATATCTTCAAGATAAAATTCGAATTGGTTATAGGACGTAGGTTGCTTGGGTCGTTGGGGTTCAGACCTGCCTTCTTGACTAGGGGAGTTATTGTGACCTCTTTAATGGTTTTTGGAACTATTCCCTCTATAAACGAGGCGTTGAATATTCTAGTAAGAGTGGGTGCGAAAAGTTCTTTGTTGTCCAGTATGATCTTTGTGGGAAGTGTATTTTCTGCACAAGAGGTAGGTTTCATTTTTGCCAACACTAGACAAAAATCCTCCTCCGTGATAGCTGCAAAACTGAAGCTTTCTCTACTTTCGGAAGGAGGGTTTTCTGTGGGGATGGTTTCTGAGCTAGTGGTCTCCCTTACTTTTAAAATTTTAGTGGCAAAAGATTCTTGCACTCTATCGCAGTCTTCTTTGGAAGGGTTATGGGATAGTGATAAGAGTTTACTAGTTGAATTTGCGGCTGCCTCGATTTCTGTATTATAATAATTTAATTTAGCTTCCCTGCCTTTCTATACTCATTATTTATACGTTTTGAGTCTTCCCTATTTTCTTGGGTTTGGTTCCGTAGCCATACTCTTTCCTTGGCGCGTTTCGCTTGTTTAAGTGTGTTGATTTCATTGTTATACCATTTGCATTGGTTATTATTTTTCGTGACTGACCTGTGTTTTAAAGAGGCATGCTTATCTACAAACTTTTGCAAATGTGTTGTGTATTTTGATAACATGAGTTCGCAGCTATCATTTTCTGCAAATGACTCAAAAATTTGCTGTAGACATGGTTTTAGGAGCTCGGGCCCTAAATTCCTGAAATTTCTGCTCCGAATTTTCACATGAGGGTTCTCCTGCTTTTTAGGTGGGGGTTCTAATATTATCTCAAAAGTGACCAAACTATGATCAGACCAAATGCAAGGCTCAGTTGAGACTTGTGCTGACTGCAAGTTATTAGTTCAAATCTAGTCCAGCTGATTCCCTTGAGGTGTTGTGGGATTGTTGTTTATTATATAGAAACCTGTATTGTTCAAGGAACTTTCCAAAGCCATAGCCTCTTTATCTACTGGGTTCCTACCGGCAAACATACAGTTTGACGGTCCTGAAAAGGAGCCGGTACCATACTACCGGCACCTGTATTTCTTTGGCACGCCAAACTTGCAATGAGGCCCATGAGTATCTTCATAAGTTAAAACTTTTTCAAATGCAAACTTGGTTGAACTGAAACTGGTTTGTCATGCATTAGTTGCTAGGTAAAAGTAAACAGTTTCTCTAAGAAAGTGAAAGGGTTTTTCCATGTTTTAGCTTTCTCTTGTTAAATAGGATTTTGGAGTAAATAAAATGTCCCCCATGAGAGGAAGTGAGTTGTTGAAAGGAATCTTGCCTGGAAATTGCATTGTGTTTCTGTGTCTGCTTTTGAAGACATGTTCAATATTCATTCAATACCTGTAGTTTTTGACTGCACCATAAACATTCTGATTGGCTGAGAGGAAGTCATTAATGATCTCCATGTGCTAATTGTGTGGGCACCTGTGCCCCCCTAAAAACCAGACATGCTAAAACCAAGCCATCTGCCCCTTGGTACACCCCTGAGCTCACGTACAACAAATGCTCAATCAGAGCCCTGGAGAAACAGTGGAACAAAACCATAACCCTGGAGAACTCACCAACCTCAAATCTCTGTGCCAACTGTAGGATTCTGATTACTACTCCACCACCATAGCAGCAGCCCGTGACAGGAGCAAAGCCATCTTTGAAGTAGTAAAGCATGGCACCAAACCCTCGCCGAGGTGCCAGCAACTCAAGAAAAATGTGACAGAGTCAACAACTATTTTATTGAAAAAATAAACTAAATCCAACAGAGAATTCGCCCCAATGGACCGAATTCTCCCCTCTTTCTCCCCCAGACCTCCTAAAAACAATCTCCTCCCTCAAACTTATTTCCTACTCTGACAATCTCATTCTGGCATCCTCCAGCATTAAACAATTGATGGTCATGGTGCTCAGTGCACTCCTCAGCGTCATTAATGCCTCACTCACAGAAGGGTAATTGCCTGACACCCTCAAGACTGGTCTGGTATGACTTCTTTTGAAAAAATCGATCCAAAACCCAGACGACGTGGCCAACTACCAGCCCATTTCGAACTTTACGCTTATTAGCAAAATCTTGGAAAAAGTAGTTACTACACAAATTCTCACAAGAATCTAACAACTATACCACCTAAAAGACTATCAGTCGGGTTCCGCCCCATATGTAGCATCGAGACAGCTGCCATGGTGGTGGATCATGCCCTCCAAATCATGGACATGGGTCCTCCTTGACCTCTTGGCTTCATTCGACACCATCGACCACTGCATCCTTCTCTCCCTCCTCACCGATACAATGGGATTCTCTGGCACTGTCTTGATTGGTTTACCTCATACCTCTCAGGCAGACACCAGGCTATCCCTATGAACACGTTGTGTTCTGACTCCCAATCTCCTGTGGAGTCCCCCCAAGTTTCCATCCTCTCATCAATACTTTTTAACCTTTACCTGTAGCCTCTGGTCACACTCCTCAAAGATCCCGATATAGCCATGCACCAATATTTGGGCAATACTAAATTGTACATGAGAGTAAAAAGCCCAAAGGACAGCAGTCAGCCAGTCCTGCATGCTGCCTGCCTACCTCAAACTCAACCCATCCAAGACTGTATTCATCCTCATCGGTCCCCCTGCTAAACAACAACCTGTTCAACAATGACTCAATGATGCACTTAAAAGGATTTGATCTTTAGCTCTCTGATTAAGCAAAATTCTTAGTTTTCACCATTGACAGCAGCTTGTCCTTCCAGAAACACGTTGCTATGGAGACCCAAACAGCCTCCCTCCAAATCGCCACCAGATTCACCTCGCTGATGTGGCCCGACTAGGCCTAAAGACATGTCAAGTCAAATTGATACTCAAAGATGGTTTTTCATGCTTAAAGTGCCTGTTTTTAGACAGATAAGTGTGCAGATGCTTGCTTGTCCTGTTTGTACAATGGTTCGCCCAGAAGAAGGCTGGGCCCTCAAACCTTTTTGGCCCCCTGAAGCCGAAAATCAAGTAGGCCACTACTGGACTGGGTTGACAGTTTTTTTTCTCTCTACATGTATCCGTGGGGAATAGAGGCTTAGTCAGCTCGCTCTACCGCTTTGCTTTCAAATAGACTTTCACATTCAATACGTGTTTGTGCAGAGCCAACACACAAGTGTGGATCCAGGTGTAACTCTATTAGGTGTTTAGTTTTACTGGCTGTTTGCTTTTGTATAGTTTTTCCTTTTGGCTCTTCACTTGTCGTTTCTGTTTGCACTTTCAGTGCGTTTTTGTGGTTTGTGACGGACAGAGTGCTGCTTTTTATTAATGGATACACAAAACAATTTTGTTTATTTTCAATTACCTTTTGTAAATTCTTTCTTTTGTATTTCTTCATTTGTTTAGTTCTTTTTGATGAATTGTTGATGCAAATTAAATGATTATATATTTTTTCAATGGTCTGTCTTACTATCAATTTCAATTTCAATAACAATTTCATTGTAACCTTCAAGCAATTATCACCGGCATTTATTGTGTATCATTAGGAACTGTTATCATGTTTTGTGACTTTCCTTTTGATCCTACTTTTCAGGTTCTTTTTGAATCGTATGTGGGTTGCATGGTTGTAGGTCAATTGGTCACATCTAAATGGTCAACAGTACAAATGGTCGACACCAAAAGGTCGACAGGTCAAATGATTGAATATCGATATTTTTTTCAAAACATTTTTTTTTTTGGGGGGCCCTCTCACCCCCCCTTTTTTTTTTTGCTAAAAAACCCTTTTTTTCCCTAAACGAAAACCTAAAAAAATATATATATCTAAAAAAAAAAATTTGATCAAATTTGTCCATTTGTTTGTCGACCATTTGACTAGACACTGGGTTGCATCCCCTTCCAAATCTCCACCCTTCGCAAACTGAAATCCTTCATCCTGCTACAGGACTTCCGGACTGTAGTTCAAGTCCTTATGGTCTTGCACATTGATGGGGGAAATGTCCTCCTGGCAGGGCTCCCAGCCACTCACTTTGCTCCCCTAAAAGCAGTCCACCACAGTGTAGAATGTCTTATTACGGATGTGCAGGCATTTGACTGAATCACCTCCATCCTATGCGAACTACATTGGATTTCTCTCTAAACCCCAGGATACCGTTCAAGACTGCATTCATCATCTACAAGGCAGTCACGAGTAGCACACTAGCTTTAAGCTTCACCTGTCTGGTGGCACAGTCTCCTCAAACAGCAAATCGACCAACCGGCTCGAATTACAACTCGTCCGTAAAGAGAGGACGTGCAAACAATCCATCTCTTCTCAACCATCCACTCTCTGGAACTCGATCCCTGTATAGACTCGGAATGGCCCCACAATTCTCCAATTTCACATATCTTTCAAAAGGTGGCGCTTTCAACACCTGACCAAGGACTAACCCAAATGGATGCACAGACCTCCACTCACAGTACTGCGCTGCTGTTAAAAGATGCCTGACCAAACACTGGCTACCCACACACTGTACAGCACTCTGCTGCTCTCGAAATTTGCACTTTAATTAATAAAATAATACTTATCATTATAGTCCTTGAATAAAGATTACATTTCAGATCTGTCCCACACAGGCCTTATTCAGGGTTTCCAGGTGACTCCATGTCATGAGGGACACTCTGCCCCCTTAATTTGTGCATCACTTGCATTCTGGAAGTTGTAGTGTTGGGTCACTTCAATGGAATGAACTTGATGAAAGTAGAAGCAAAAGCCAAGAATGTGAAATGGGTGTAAAGGTGGCATGGAGTCCTTCTGAACTGTTATACCCATTGTCATTGCTCCCTTTTGCCACGTGTTACAGATTTGTAGTGTTTCTTTTGTCCCAGTCTGTGTTCCGTCTATCCCATGAGTTAGGGATCCACTCCGGATCCCTTAGATAGGGTAACGGCTTTTGACCGATTCAGACCTACTACCGTTATCCTACCTTTTACTTGTCTACTCCTATCGATTATGGACCCATGCTCCCTTCTATTCGACCAACGCTTAGCGTTCGCTCACCGTACAATCCTTCTCGCTGCTGGTTTCTCGTGTGCCTGGTAACATCAGAGGCGGATCTAACGGTCGCCAGGCAGACAAATGGCGACGGGGCCCCTGTCCCAGGCCCCACCCCTTCCACACAGCAAAAGGCCCTTTCTGTTGTGATGTCACTCCAGTTCGAGTTGAGTCGTGTGTGCGTTTGTTCTGCGCTTCTTTCACAGTGTCAAAAGTTTAGCCTAAAATTGTGAAAGAAGAGCAGAACTGTTTAGGGTGTGCGTTTGTTATTTTGGGAATGGGGATCAGGCAACCAGGTATGAGTTACATGTTGGCTGTGTTGGAGGCTGGGCACCAAGTATGGGCCAAGTTTCTTGTCTTATTTGCTAGCGCCGCGGTTTCCTTCCCTAGGCGCTACACTACAGTCCGAAGCCGTGAAGGGGACTCAATTTCTTGGTGGGCTTTTCTTGTGAAAAGCACCATGAGCTGGGGACAGTCATGAATGAGAAAACCTCACTCCATCCCACTCCCCCATCACGACCTGCACCAGTGAAGGGAAATGCCTGCCTTTGGCTGGATGGAGTGAACACAGGCTGCGGCCCCATACAGTGCCGCCTGCACTGATGTGCGCCCTGAAGTTGGGGGCTGCCCCAAAGGAAGCCCCAGGACAGGGACCGTCCCTGGCCCGGTGAGTCAGAGACTCGGGGCCCGGCTCAGAGGGGAATTCATGGACCGCAGCACTGCCTATAGCAGCTGCACGGCTCCCTGCAGCACACAGGCTGCCCTCAGGTGCCTACCTCGTTACCTCTGTGGCTCTCTGAGTGTGTTTCTCTATCTTTCTTGTCCTGCCCGCCTTCTTCTCCTTTCCCCTCCATCGCCCTATCTCGTTTTTCATCTGTTTCTCTACCATTCTCTCACCTGTGTTCTTCTCTAACCCCATCGCCCTTCCCCCACGACTTCCTCTTCCATCCTATGTTCCATCTTTCTTTCTCTTTACTCACTTTATATAATATTTCTTACTACCTCTCCCAGCCTCCCTGTCTTTACTTATATTTCTTTCTGCTTCGTTCTCATCCCTTCATCTCACTTCTCCCTTGGCCCTCTCTGTCTCCCTCGCCCCTCTTTCTCATCGTCCTGCTCTTGTGGTCACACTTAACTCCGCCCACCCAAAGCTCCGCCTCCATGACTCGCCCACCTAGGGCCCACACCAGGTGCTCCCCAAGGGGCCCTTTGCCTTAAATCTGCCACTGGGTAACATTCAACACTATTGGCCCTTTCACACGTGTTTCATAGCTATCTGCACTTCCTCTATTGCTCACTGATTGGCCATTATCGACTGCATGTTTTTGCTTTTGCCTTTCTGCAATATATGTCTGAACTCCCCTGCAACCCACCGATGCACGTCGTCTGTCTTCCTGTCAATCAGCCTTCTCACCTGTCCCTTTTTACAGATCCCCTTCCCATGCAGGCCTGACCTTGTCATATTACTCCTGTATCTCATTAGTGGTCCGCCGGCTCTGTGTTTGTGTCCGCGCGGAGGGGGGGGGGGGGGCGGAGGGGGGACTGAGGAGGAGGGGGGGCACAGGCTGCTGGACAGGTACCCGGGGTAGAGCCCTGCTGCGGCAGGGTAGGTCCATTTTGCTGCTTAAGGCCGCGATATTCATCTCCACGCTCAGCTCCTGAGGAGCATGCTCAGGACACAGAGACGGAAGCTGAAAAGGTCACTCGAAGCAGCTGCTAACCTTCTAATTTCCTGGACACCGGGCTCTGACTGCTACCGCTTTCAACAGAGCGCAGTGTGTTCCTCTCGCCCCTCCTCTCATTCGCGCTCGCTTTCTATGTCTCTTTTATTACCTGACAGCACTGGGCCATTAATTGGCTCGCTTGTCACTCACACAACAGAGCAGGAAGCCCTCCGCGTGAGACATCTCACTGTGTGGAGGTAATTAGACCCCATGGGAGAGCACACAGCAGATCCCTGCTGTGCTTCTGTTAGTTTGGGGCGCACTGAAAGACAATTTTGCAGGGGGTTAGATGACAATGTTATCACTGGCACAGGATGTTCCCGCCCTCTGTATGCTGTTGACTACCATAACCCTCTCCGCTCATTGTGGTGTCCTGGAGACGCACAGACCTTCCTTTTACCTCTCTGCTGTGACCTGGCTGTGGGCCAGGTATTGTGGATTCTGACTAATTTCTTCACCCTGTCTGAAGAATCTATACTGGAGAGAGAGCTCTAATGGGGAGGCCATGACAGGGGTGCTGGGCACTGAGACTGCGCGTGGGACAGAGAGAGACAAGTCGAAGAGCTATCTCGCCACTTATATGGAATGCAGAGAATGGGCGGGAGGCAAGGGGTGTGTGCCTGACTCTGTCCTTGTCAGAAGGCTCGCTGGTGCCCTAGGTTAGATCTGGCATTTGTAACTGGTGCTGCCAGGAACATGCACTGTTCAGAGGCTGGGAATATGTTTGAGATGGGCCACTCTTGACTCCTCAACTACATTTGCGCTCACTTATGGTGATGATGTGGCCGAATGGTCACGGACAAATCATAGGCGGCTCGTGCGGCGCCGCAGTGCCAGATACAGAGGAACACGATCATCACATGCACTACGATCAATGTCCAGCCAGAGCTATTTACTTATATGAGAAAATAGATATTTATTCAGAAAGGAATGCTACTATGATTATTATGTACGAAATAAAATTATGTCCAAAGATAGCTAGTCCAAAAGCACAAAAATGTAGCATAGCTCAGATAGGCTTTTCTGACATACTTCTGTAGCCGGGTGGTTAGCACGATCACAGTTGTAGTGCTTGGTATTTTTGAGGTGTCCTTAAAGTGAAGGGAGAAAATGTTGGGGCACCAGTCCAATGTTGGTTGATGAGGGAATGAGGGTTTGATGTGAACATTTCAGTAGGACGCGACAGCATGATGGTTGTCCTCACAGAATTCAGGCGATTCCTCCCGTCCAGCGGTGATGGCATCTCTGGACCTCCAAAAACAGATGACGACACTGGGGAGCAGTAGGACTCAGAACTAAGTGCAGATCTCCTAGTAAATGTCCTTTGGACAATGGCACTGCCAGTGTTGAACCAGCACTGGACCACATTTTGGGCTTGGAGTCAGTTTCTGCTTTCAGGGTTGCTTTCTTGGCACATAAAGCAACCTTGGGTAACGGTTTCCAGAGCCAGAATGTCTTAATAACTCACCCTAGTCTATCGGACGTTCCTGTTCGTCTGTGGTACAATCAGCCATGCCTGCCTCAATTATTTGCCCCAGGCCCCTTTCCTGCCATGGCCTCATCTTTATCTCACTAGCAGACAGACTCAGAGGTCCACTATCAAGATGGAGTTCCCAGCTGTCCATCTTGAGGACATGACCACCACACCTGCATTTATCTGCAGCACTTTGCCTCATGAGCAGCTCATGTACGGATTCTCTTTCTAGCATGGTTTCTTCCGGCAACCACTTCTTCGAGGCACTTGCGCAATCCCTATAGGCTTTGCACAACTACTTAACAGGGATCCCGGCTAAAATGGGGGTTTCAAGGCCAAAGCAAAGGGGTACTTCCAATCAGAAGGGTGCATTGCTGGAAAACCAGTAGTAAGCCTCATCCTTTAAAATAGGCTTACTTTTACAAGACTTTGTGACTGCACAATGGTTTGGATCCCACTTAGAAGTTAAAAACCTCCCCTTAGTTTCTTGGGTCAGTTTCTGCAACAGCGAGGCCAGAGCCATATTTGTCCACATACTCTACTGCAAGCAGTTCTTTTCATGTCCGCTAGTGTGGGCTGCTTGATTTTTAGAGTTGGTGGTTATAGGCAACAACCCCTACAAAGGCTGCAACGAACGAGAAATGCTCAAGCACCCGGTAAATTGCATTTACTCACCTGGAAAACTGATAGTTGGTACAAATCTGGTTACCTCGTATATAATCCTATCTTGCCAAAGCCTTCTACTTCTGGGGGATAGATATTTAGGACGGTTGGCGAGTTAAGCTGATGATTTGGCATCATGCCAGGTTCTTGGGCTCAGATGTTAGTGGGTAAACAAATGAGTAACCTAGTGATCGAGTAAGGGACAAAGTATTGTACATGCAAGGAGTGAGCGTTAGCACTGCGCCCAATTTATGGCCTTATAGTCGCCCCTGACATTTTTCATACGCTAGCACCCTTCTGTTCTGTTTGTCCCTCACTCGAGGCTCTGGATCTTGGTGTTTGGTGCCCAGACCTAACAAGTTTAGAATGTTTTGAAAACTCAAATACCCGCTAACTCAAGAATGTATCTAGGGGTTTCCCTCTTTCTCATTCCTGGCCCTGGCCGGACAAAACCTGTGAATGTATCTAGGGAGGTGGTTTTCAAACTGTGTGACTCGCCCCCTAGTGGGGCCTGGAGAGTTTCCGGGGGGCACAAGGACCTTGCAAATGGGAGGACGGTGACTGTTTTTAATATGTACTATATGCAGATATGACATTTCTGGGGACCCAGCATAAAATGTTAAATGAAGGGGGCTCAGCACTAAAATGTTTTGAGGCCACTGATCGAAGGTCACACTCCTTCTCATCCCTGATCAGACAACAATGCATCTGCTACGGCTATGATCCCTCAGACTAACTCTAGTCTGTATCCAAAACAACCTGCTTGTGCCAGAAATAAAATATGTCCTATTGGCTGCTGTCCACATTGCAACCATCACACGTGACAGTGCGAATTAAAGAAATCGTTATATCCTAAAATAGCATTGCCCCATCACTGGAATAAGTATAAATAGGGAGCAGAGATTTGTACCTGGTAGCAATACTGAGGCACCGTAAGGGAACTCGTACTCCTCTCTTGCAACTTTATGTAGTCTCACCCCCATTGGGCAATGTTACTTGCGCTTTATGAGGGAATGGACACCAAAGCTGCCTGTGCTCTGACCACCTAAATGGTGCACATTGGCTTGCACTGATCCTTATTCTGCTAATTACAAGAAGGATGACTTGCCTTTTGTGTGAGCCTAAGGGCAATAGTGGGTCATCATCCTAACTGGCTCCACCCAAAACAAGTGAAAGAACACTCCTAGATCACACTCTATTCCTACCAACAAAAGTTAACACATTAGGGGAGCTGATCCTTGCAGGAACTTTCAGTCACCATTTTGGGCGAGTAGAAAATATACTACAGAATTGTAGTGCCACCTTGCAACCTACTAGTCTGAGATTACATGGCTGCTGCTCCATTGCAAATGTTGGGGATCCACCTTTAAGGGTCACACATAATTGACTGGTGAGGTAGGCTAAGATTCCTACCAACAATGTACAGGAATCTGTATTTTATACTACATTGATGTGCCACTCCTTAAGGCACCTAGTGGATCATTGCCCTCAGAAGATTGTGAGGGGTCAGAAATGAAAGCCGGACACACAGTTGTCATGTTATTGGTTCACTTTTGGTTAACTTTTAATAACATAAATGGGTTGGGAAAATGCCCCTCTGACCCTGTTCCAAGAGGAGTTTCCCTACCTATAACCATAAAACGAAGGCTTGGTCTGTGCCGGGATATCGGAAATCAAAAGCTGTCCTCGTGTCCAAACATTCTATCATGACCCTTGCACTACAAACTAATTGATAAGGTGAAAAGGGAAATGTCTTTAACATGGTATTTGCAAAAAGTGTACATAAATGAAAATATAACGGCTCCAACATAAATGTTCTCCAAGGTAACAGAACCTTGGTTCCTGAGGGTGGCTCCTTTGCCCTGGATTCTTCGATGGGATGGCAATATCTCTTGTTCTAAAAGCTCTTTGTGTCTCTCTTCTGCCCACAACAATCCTACTAGGTAAACATTGTTCAGCCTTGTGACATCCTTCTTTTTGAAAAGTTCCTTCTTTTCAATCAGACACTGTCCTTTCTTGGGACTTCTCTGTATGTTTGCAAGTTGCCTCGTATACTCCCCAGCCAGGACTTTACATGCACTTCCAACTGCCTGGTATACTCTCCTGAGAGGACTTCTCATATACTTGAAATTTACCTGGTTGACTCACCAGCCAGGACTTTTTATTTCCATATATATGTCTCTCCTTGTATTCACAACTGTATTTCTTTTCTTTGATTCAGTATTTTTGATGCTTTCAATATTCACTTTCAGTTTTCCCTATATCTGGATTCCATGAACTGATACTTTGTTAGGGGTTGCATTTGATTTCTGCCTTTTTGACTCACAAACAGTCTTCTCATCGTTCCGGTCTCTGTGGCCTCACAAAGTTCGAATTGTGTTTGGCACGGTCACCGAAACGCCCTGGGGTCCCCACTTCACTTGGGCCGACTCTACGGCTTTGTGTGGCGTCTTCGATCCCGTTCGTGCTTACGCTGCGCAGCTCTGCTGCTTGCCTTCCATCCTGGACTTCCTCAACGTCTCTCTGCCTTCTCACGTGGCTCCACTCCTGCTCGCCTCAAGCTGCTCGAAAGCCCAGGAATCGTCTCATGGTTCCTGGCATTTCTGCGGCCCTGCCTCCTCTCGCAGCGATTCGATCCCTCTTTGCTGGAGAGCCCCCTGGCTCCACCACACTGGCTCGTGCCTCCAGCTTCCGCACACCTCCAAGAGAGATGCAACGTCTTCTCCTGAGCTTTTTCTCATATCTTGGTTTCTATTTTTAAATGTCCCGTTCACAGGTGCTCGCTCAAAACAACTGGAACGCTCATTGAGCGTGAGGCTCCTTCTGCTCTGCATCATTTCCTTCATTCTCCTTTTCTCAGTACTTGGTTATGGGAATTGGAGTCCACTGATATCAACTGATCCATGGTACTTGGAAAACCTCTCTCAATGGTTTATAGTGATAGTTTTGAATCAAGATTCGAAAACAAAAGCTGTGACATGCTATATTTAACATGCAAAGTGCATTTCTTTCGAAACCAATCCGTCGACAATAGTCATGGTTTCAATTGAAATGCACTTTTACATGTTAAAAGAAGCATTTCAATGCTTTTTTTTGTTGTAACGTTGAAACATTCGATGGAGCTGCCCAATGCTGTAATTTCAGCACTAGACTGCTCGACAGTAGTCATGGTTGGTTTCAATTGAAATGCACTTTTACATGTTAAAATTGTAACATTGAAACATTAGATGGAGCTGCCCAATGCTGTAATTTCAGCACTGGACAGCTCCATGTAGCGTTTCAAGGTTTTAGTGTATATTGGGGGGGTTCCTGACTCCCCCCACCCCCCCCTAAGCCCCATGCCACCCTCCCACCCCCCAACCCTAACCCATGTCGACGGCACTTTTGAATTTTTTTCAAAGAAATTGTCATTCGAAAGAATGGCATTTCGAATTTATTTTTTCGAAAGTTTGCTTTTCGAAACTTTTGTATTTGAAAAAATGACTGGACACCTCTCTCAATGATTCCATATGAAGGGTCAGTTCTATATGATGGGGGAATTAGAACTGAAAAAGGCTTTCTATAGCTTTTACTTTCCAGACAATGGATGGGAGTTTGGTCAAAAGGATGTTGGGAAACGGTTTCTCTATTTTCCCTAAGGGAGGGAAATGACAAATGTCAATATACCATTAGGGTATTGAGTATAAATGGTTCCTCATGGGCAAATGGGGGATACCATGTCTCATCCAATGAAGTCATCACATCCCTCCGTTAGTCGTCTCCTCCCATGTGATCCTCCCTCATATTGCCGCCGTCAGGGTCAGGATTAGGTAGCGGCTGCTGTCCCGTGGCCACATGGGAGGACGTTACCGCCACGGAATCCGTGATGACTCTATTGGATTCATCACAAGATCTTGGGAGTTGGAATAGTTTGTTGAGCCTTCTCTGGGATGAAGATTGGTTTCAATGCTTGTAAAAGCCAGCCTTCGGACATGCCTTCAGGACCAATGTGACATTAAGCTGAAATCATCTATGTGGAGGCTATAGCTCACTGTCCAGCCTGAAGAGCCGGTACGCCCTGTGTAGTAGAGCCTAATGTCATGAGCCCAGTCCCCCATGAAGACGGGGCATTCGGTGTAAATGCACCACTACATGGGTCTGCTGAGAAAAACTACAACATTATTACAGGCAGCTAAGAGCCATGGTTGTGAGGCACTGTATGTGGAGGATAATGGGAGCCAGAGCGTGACCCTTTTTATTGATGCCACATGCACATTTTATACCAATTCAATCACCTTGCAATATTATTTAAAGAACCTGCGATTTCAGAGCTTGATCTCTGCAAACTCTGAATTATGCTGATCCTCTCCCACAACTAAATGTGCACTTTCCTGTGAGTAGCCACAGTGCTGCGTCATCTGCAGCACATACCCTGTGGCCTGCTGGAACATCTGCTCTTGTCCACAGCAGCATGCCCCCTCCTGTGCCTCGGCTTGGACCGTTATTCCATCCTGCTTTTCTTGCGTGGTTTTCCCAACCATCACCTTCAGACCCTGGGCCTCATTACAAGTTTGGCGGTAGCCTTGCCGGCAGAACCGGGTCATTACGGCCGTGCCCGACCCGGTAATTGCCCATTCGCGGGCACTGGAAAAAAAATGCTCCCCATTCCCATTGAGCTCAATGGGAATGGGGAGGTCGGATGCACCGGCACCATTCAGAATGGTGCCTGTGAATCCAACATGCTCTGTTTGCGGCTGCCGGTACGCCTGCCAGGCCAGGCCTAGCGGGCGGGAAGGCACCCGCTTGCAGAACTCGTCGTTTGCCGGTCCGGTAACAACAGTACCAGCAAGCTTACAGGTACTATTGTTACCGGACCAGCAAACTTATAATGAGGCCCACTGCCTTTTACCAGCACTCTGACAGCCGGAACTTCCAGCCACCCCGCTCCCACCAATACAGAAACCCCAATGTGATTATACAGTATCCTGCTGTTGGCTATTATTTTATTTTTGGAATCAGTAGACATTCACATTCCATGGCCCCAATCAGCTGCATCATCTGCCCCTCATCCCTTATGTGCAGTGGAGTCTATAGCACAGGTACTGGAGCTTCTTGAATGTGTACGTAAATAGTAGTGAACTGTGCAAGTAGAAGATGAGCAACCTCACCCTTTACTTGCAGCGCAGTATCATTGAAAACAGAAACTGGGAGCCCTAATAAGGCCCTCACCAGAGAGTGAGAAATAAGTCTGATCTCTTGTCAAGGACCTTTGTATACAGACAAAGGGTCATGACCACTCTTTTATTGTTGCAGATTCTTCAGGTACCACTACACGGAAACAAGCTGCTTTACCGAGCCAAAGTTGAAGGGGCTGTAGAGGCAGACCGAGAGGGGAGAGCAGAAGCTTTCATATCGATACCAGTTATTTGTCTTCCAATTCCTGTGTAGATTAATTAGCAGGGGGGACGCGGATAGAGTAGGTGTTGTGAGAACCAAATGGTAGGCTAAATAGAGTGAAGACTTTAAAAAGTAAGACATTAAGGCTGTTCATCTTTTAGAAAGCACGGACTACCGTAACAGGGCAGTGCTTTAAAAAAAGCTCCAAAGGCTTTTTGGAACAAGAAGGTATTCAGTACTTCTGGAACTTCCTGTCCAACCTCACATAAAGCCTTTCAGTCAACAATGTTGACCTTAAATTGGGTTTCGCACGAAAGGTCCTAATACAAATTACCAACCCCACCAAAAGACCTAAAACACACACCACGAAAAGTTCTAACTACCAAAAGTTCAAACTTTTTGTGGTAGGTGTTTCAGTGGGGTCGGTATGGGCCCTGTTGGGTGTCCCCTGCAACACCCCGTTACTACAGTGAGCGGGGTGTTGCGGGGGACATCCACCAGGGCCCTCGCCAGTTAAAAAAAAATATATTGTATAGTAATAATACCATATATTGTATAGTAATACTGTATAGTAACGTGAGCGGGGTGTTGCGGGATACACCCCTGCAGCTCACCCGAGCAAAAAGAAAAACAAAAAAGCCAGGGGCTGTGGGGGTGTCCCCCGCAACACTTCGCTCACGTTACTATACAGAATAGTGGGTGGGGGTTGCGGGGGACACCTGCGGCGCCGGTTCCCGATCACCGATCACCAAAGTGAAAGGGAACCAGCACTGCAGAGACAGTGTGTCTGAAAGGAAGGTAAGTAGGGGGGTGGTGGGGGTGTGTTGGGGCTGTGAGTGAGTGTGTGGGTGTGAGCTTTAATCTGTGTGATTTTAATAGATGTCCACATGGGAAATGTATGAACATTTCTGTGTTGCGTACATTTTCCGTTACGGACCATTTTGCATCGTTAAAATCACGCAGATCCCTTAAATTGTGCTTTGCAGATCTCGCCTTTGAAGGCAGACCTCAAGTTCAGGAATGTACATATTGGTCCAGCAACTTGCTTCGGCAGTTCAGACCCTGTGAGCAAGCTCTGTGGTTTATGCACATCACCTTGAAGGAGATTATTTGATTTCAAAGTAGCTGCTTTATGGCCAGGTGTTGTTAGGGATCGTAATGACCTTGCTGCATGGCTTTGAATTAGTTAAAGCTGCTTGAGGTTTTTTTTGGGGGGGGGCTTAAACTCAAAGACACTATTACAGTAAGTTCAATAACAGGTCTATCCCTTTATTTTTTGTTAACCAGGTTTTTCTGTTGAACAGGGATAAGTAGGTGTGGTGTGCCGCCAACGATCTCTGCCTTAATGCCAGTAAAACAGAGATTCTCCTCATCGGCACACCTGCTCCCTCCTTTCCTGTCACTCTGGCCGGCCTCCCTAGGCCCTCTTCCTGCTCCCACCTGTGAGGCTAAAAACCTAGGGGTCATCTTCGACTCCACACTCTCCTTCTCTCCTCACATCTCTAACGCCTCTGAGAAGTCGCACTACCAGCTGCATCTCCTCAGAGGTATTCTTCCTTTCCTCTGCTTCCCCCAGAAACTCACTGTCTCCAGAGTTCTGGTTCTCTCTAGGCTGGACTACTGCAACAGGCTCTTTTTAAATCTGCCTGCTTCTACTCTCCGCCCTCCGCAACTCATCCAAAACCATACTGCGAGTCTTGTCCTTGGCCTCAAGCCCAGGGATCGTATCTCTCCAGGACTGAAATCTCTGCACTGGCTCCCAGTGGCTGCGAGGATCAAGTTCAAAACCCTCTGCATTGTCCACAATGCCTTCTGGGGCCTGGGGCCTCAATGCCTCCAACTCTCTCTTCGTAAATATCTTCCTTTTTGAGCTCTTCGCTCCTCTGCCTCCAACTCCCTCAGGGTCAGTCGCTTTTCCAAGGTGGTAGATCTTTCTTTGGCTGGGGCCTCCCTCTGGAACAGCCTCACTGCCTCTCTGAAACTTGAGGAGAACCATCTCCGGTTCTGGAAGCTCCTCAAGACCTTCCTCTTTGCTTCTGTTTTCTCTCTTCCTCTCCCTTGCTGAACTCCTGGCTGAAACTGAAACTGCACTGGCCACCTGGCTACCCTATGATCTCGGGCCTAGGTCCCGTCCGCGCCAGTTGCACATCTGCACTGCCCCCCTGACAACCCATGCACTTGGGGTCCGTTTTCTGTATCCCTACAGTCCCTCTACCAGTACTTTGAACACTGGATGTCTGCACTTTCCTTGCACTTGCCACCAGTTGGCTGCACTTTTTTTTTTTATTGTTTTACTGTTTGATCCCATGAACTGCACTGTCCTCTCCCCTTTCCAGTTTCACTTTTCCTCTCCCCCCTGCCTGCACTTGCCCAATCTCAATGTCACCTGGCCTAGTAAGATTGCTGTCTCTTTCTTCCCTTTGTTCCCCCCTTGCCTCGTCACGCCTTGAAACACTTGTGTATAGGTGCGTTATAAATGCCATATCATATATCATATCAATATCCGAACACAACAGGCAGCACACACTACCCTCTCCTCCTTTTATCCTTTTTGTTTTAAATGGGTACCTCGTGAATCTTATAGCTATATGGACATTTCCCCGCTGCACACCAAAAACCACTTCATTTGTAGAAAGAATATATATATATAAAAACCCGAATTTTATAATTTTTCTCTGGAATTTATATAAATCTTGTATCTCCTATAGACCATTTCTCATAAAATACATATAACACGAGTTGTGTGCAAAATAGGGGGTAGTAAGTGTACCTAATTCACCCAGGATTCATAGAGAAAGGGAAATGTATTTGGAAGTGACCCTCTTGTAGAAGAAGCATGCAGGGGGCGATAGTTTAAAATATCGTCTTGTGGTTTATTCTTCAGTTGCCATAAAGTTACAGTGAGTGTCGTGTAAATAGTAAAGTAAGGAACACCCACCAGACCAACCATTCTTCTGCCAGCCAGCCAGCTATGATCACTGATTCCCAACATATCCTCAAGGTTCCATTCAGCGCACCCTTATACATTCAAACACAAATTCTTCTCGAACACATGGGCTAGAGAAATGTGATGGGTGAAAGAGAGACCTGCAATATAGATTGAGAGGGCGGAAGCACTGTACATGATCACTATACATAATGTGATAAAGCAGCAAAGTACTAACTGATGCTGAGTCCAGACAAGCCAGTGAAACCAGTCTTTTCAAGCCTGTGTGGTGGCTTTACCAGGGAAACGGTTCTGAGTCTGCATTCTAAGCCTGTCGTCTCCAGTAATCCTCATGTGGTCAGGCCCTCGAAGCAGTGGATCCTTACAAATGTTGAGAAGCAGAGTACTATGGGAAAAGAGGAGGGGACGACACTGATGAGGCACATTGCAATTGTTGTGTGGGATGGCGTATGGTGACGGAGTAGGTAAGCCTCGGTGGATCGAAAAGCCAGCCACTAATGCTCTGGAAAAGTGAGAGAGCGCAGCCTCAATACAATGTATTGACGCAACTCTCAAAGAGCCAAACAGGGCTGATCACAGAGAATCCTGAGTTGCTGCACACAGAGTGGAAAGGTGAGCACCAAGGCAGGGAGTTGCCAGCTTGCAACGCCAGAAATTCCCAATCAGATTCTGACACAGAGAGTCTCTAAGAGGTGGATGAGGTGGTAGGACAAAGCAACCGACGAGTGGCGGCAAGGAGAAACCAGAGTCCAGTATACAGAACGACGCAGACACTGTGGCGAATGAGGCAGGCTGGGAGACACCGAAAGGAGATGTGACCTACCCAGGAGGGCACTAAGTCGGTCATAGAAAGCCTCCAAAGTGAAGTCTACGGGGAAGCGAATGATGGTGCAAAGTGTCACTGAAACTGTTAAGCTAAAGAAGAAGTGACGCATTTCTTGTATCCAGGAGTCCTTAGAAGTATCCTAAGGATGTCCTTTGGTGAAGCAAACCTTTTCCAGTTCTGACCCTTATAAAAAAGGTATGCAGTTATTATATGTAATCCCAAAATAACTAATGCAAGTACAATGAATACAAAACAACGGAAACAATGAATTTGGGAGAAGAAAACTAAAAATGTGGTTGGGAGTTGGAATAGTGGTTTTAGGCAGTGGGGAAAAGTATTAGCAAAAAAGAGGGTTTTGGGGGTGGACCACCCAAAAACAACGAAAAAGGGATTAATTATTTTGGTATTAGTTGTTTTGTATTCGTTGTAAATGCATTATTTATTTTTGGATTTAATGTAATCACATGTAACCATAAAAAAAGTGCAGGATAGGGATGATGAACAGCCAACCCATTTCCTAAAGTTATCACAAAAGCCACATTGATTACAAAGGAAAGCCGGGTAAGAACCGAGGCCAAACAGAGTAGGAGGAAAATGTTTTAACAGGAGGGCTGGAACTGTAATTCGAGTGTCAAAAAAATGTAGAGGTGAACTACTACCAAGGGCATCCGTGCAACAGCTGTACCTTATCCAAGGCAAAATCAATCGGACCTTGAGCAATTCATTTCTGCAAAAGCCATGGACTATTTAAGAAGCACAGAGACTGAAAGGGAAGCTGGGTTGGTGCTTACTTGTATGGTGAGACCTAGCGAGACAAGGAGCCCTCTCTGATCCCGAGGGAAGGGATTATAAAGTTCAAGGGGATGACCAATCATTCCTTGTTTTAATAAATATTCTTACATTTACTTTGATTTTGGTACGCCTTTTGTGTTTGAATCAATTCATCACAAAGCTGAGTGGATAGCTCAAGTGCAATGGGCTTCTATTGGGAACAAGGTGATGCTCTGCGGCATGGGTTTGATGCCCTGTTTGGACCTACTCTGCCCTTCAGCTTCCTAGAGTTGGATACATTCAGAACGATATATGATATGATAAATTATTTGAAACGCGCTTAATACCCAGAGGTTCCTTCTAAGCGCGGACCTGGGTATCGAACCTGTGGTGCTCCGTGTCGGCTTGTTTCTAAGGCGAGCATGTTGCCCCTGAGCTATCCTCCCGAGACTAACACCAATTATTACAATGCTGTAAAAACTGGATGCATCCGGTATGAAGCATCCTAATCACTGAATTCTTATCATTATTATTCACTACTGCTGGTCCTGTTGGCTCAAGAACGAAACATACCCGTGAGGTCGGCACATGCCCTCTTTAGTCTGCTGGTGAATAGAGGCTGCACTGCTGGAGCATTGCGGCACCTCACTTGACAATAGGTGAATAAAGGACATCCGGCCCAGTCGTAGAAGTGGAGAAAGATTGGAAATGTCAGACAGCTATTACATTACTTGTTGCTGGCCCCCATGTCCCTTCAGGAAATGGTGCTAGATTCGAATCTTGTTAATCTATGGTTTCAAACTTTGGGAAGGAGGAAGAAGTTCCTAACCTACACTACAACCACACAGCCTCAGTGGGGGAGAAGATACAATAAAAAGCCATTACACAGCTCAGCTGATGAAATAGGAATAAAATGAAAACTACGATATAGCGCTCGAACTTCACATGCGCTTTAAAGCCTGAAATAACACTTAAGACGCTTGAACCTGAGATGTACCGTGAACTTGGAAATAGCGCTTGAACAGAAGAAGTGCTTTCAACAATGAAACTATACACCTGAAAGTGGCATTGAACCCTAAAGCTGAGCTTTAACTCTTAAAGGATCTTCAAATCTTGTAAAATCATTCATGGGGTACCGTATAAAGAAATGTGGGGTCAAACTAAAATGTGGTCTGGTGACTATTTGTCAGAAGGTTAGGTGTTATGGGAAGGAGCCAAGCCCCAGACGACCTGGCAGAGTCAGCAGTCAAACCAGGCTTACTGGGGTGAAAGTCATAAATATAAATTCAATCCAGTACACTTTTATTGTAAACTCTGGGATGAGCAACTGGCGTGCCGAGTTTAGAGAGAAGGTGAATGAAGACAGACTGACAAAAAAGGTTGTGATCTTGACACTATTCATATGGGAGAGTGAGAATGATGTTATTCCAGAGAAATTGGATACCATGTTAAGGAAGCATTGGCAAAGCAAATGGTGTTTCTGTTTGCAGTTGTTTGTTGCATTTTCCATTTATAGGCATGAATGCAATTAATACGTACTCAGTTATTTCTTAAAAATGTTAAGATTGTTCTGCAGATTAGTGTTTGGAAACAAAAAGGATCAGCAGAAAACATGGTAAACAAAAAAATTCTGTTCACGGTGGTGTGTAAGGTATTTTTAAGATATCTATTGCTATTGACTTTGCCATTGCTTGTTTTATCTATGTTACTGTTTTTCAGCTGTACTTTAAAGGCTTAAGGGCACAGAATGCCACAAATATTTGTACGAAACGGGTGAAGCAAAAATAAACTAATGGCTGGTTTGTTTATTTTGAGCCTGAATGAGGACGACACATTCAAGAACGCAAAGTCAAGTCTGCTTCCAAGTGCTCCTTTGGGTTTTGCAGTTGTACATTCACATCTTGGGAGATGATGGAAATAAAAATGGTGTGACATAGGCATACATCTCTGTCACTTCCTCACAGACCGGTCACATGCCACACTGTCCAGGCCGATTGCTAGGACAGAGTTCAACAGATGCCAGCTTCTATTTCCCTGTAGCCCAGCCTGGCTCCTGGGCCAGCTTTTCCTCCTGTGGGTACCTTTAACACTCCATCCCTCAATGAAAGAGGTTGTTTCTCAAGGGCACTGCCTCATGGCAAAGCCCCGTCTGTTGCAGGCTTTAGACCCTTTCAGTATATCATGTACCATTGCCGGTAGCATAGAGATAGCACAGCACATGCATGCCTTCCTTGGTTTCATTCCATTTTATTATCAGCTTATTTTGTACCATTGAGTTGACCTCACAGTGGATACAACAGTTATTGTGTGGCCAGGAAGTGCCAAGTGCTCCATCAGTTCTCAAGGCATTGACCCGTGCGATTTTCAAAGCGGGTTACTACTGGGTGTTATAAAAAACACACTGCGGCAGTATTGAATGCTTTAACTGTTTTTTTATTTTAAAACAAAAAGATATCACAGCGGTTGGGAAGCAGAGATCTGAATTTAGACTGGTTTCGCTAATTTCTGACTGATCGTTGCCATGTGTCAGGCACGCTCTGATCCCTACCCAGCAGGGCCATCTTAACAGTTTTGGGGGCTCCGGGCACAGACAGCCTTGCCCCTCCCCAGACACCCATGTTGCCCCCCCGAAACCCATGTCCTACTCCCATCCCCCTCCAAACCCATGTCGCCCCCGCCACACGACACCCCTCCCCCTCCCCCTCCATATCTCGAGTGTAATTCAACAGATACTCCTCTAAGCTTTAAATGGATTATCTAGTTGTTAATAAAATATAAACATTATACATCTGTGATCTGTTTCCCCAAGAGGATGCTATATTAAGGACATTTCACTATGTTTTTGTTTCGAAGAATATGTTTTGTAAGAAAATAAATGAAAAGGATTTTAAGCAAGAATTTATTAAACAAAATGAAAACCTAACAGTTCAACATGAACCTTTTTGCCTGCATGAATGTGTCCAAAGTACACGCACTTGGAAAAACATGAAATAAGTAAGGCAGTACAGAAATGACAAAAGCATGTAAGAAAACATCAAAATTCACCTGGCATTTCAGTTCATGCCCGCACGGCAAACAAATTCAGGTAATCCTAGAAAGAATGAGATGACAGTGAGGATATGCTTTCTACACCACCAACATTAAACTATGTGTTTCCTTCTAGATTTGCTTATTGCAAAATCCTTAATTATGTCTGAAAATTCGATCTCTTGAACCATTTCAGATTCAATGCTTAACAGAGCCAAAGGATTCAGCCTGGCTTGAAACATATAATTTCGTAGCTCACTTTTTATCAACTTCAATTTTGAAAATGAACGCTCCCCACTGCAATTTGTCACCATCATAGAGAGGAATATTCTTAATGCAATGTCTAGATTTGGGAATGCAGTACCAAGCTTATCCATACCTCAGCTGTGGGCATAGTGCTGCGGCATGCATTCCAACTGCACTAAAGCATATAGTGGGAGAAAGCTCAGGGGCCACAACAACTTGCCTGTGAAGCTGTGACCCCAGTGAAAGGGTAAATATGCAATGCTGGACAATCCAGTGGATTGCACCGTGGAGTGGGGCAAGGAGCTGCAGCCAGAATTTGACGCTGATGTTGACGCTTATCTTAGCAAGTGCTTGAATGCCATTTAAACGAAGGAGGACATTTGTGTGCCCACAAAAAAAAGCCAGCCACATGCACTTCAGAATACAGAGGATTGCCTCAGACCTGTGGAGCCAGAAGTGGCAATTGTGCCTCATAAGAAACAGTGTGTGCCTGTTAATGGCCGGGGGTGGTGCGCAATGAGCCTGGGACGCTGCAGAACAGGGCCAGGTACAATATTGGTCTCTATCGTGTGAAAGATTTATAATATATCATCAAAGAAACAACATGAGCTTAAAGAGCAAAAGACAAAGATATGCGCCATAGCATTCCACCAATTGTATCCCATCATCTTCAGCTGGCACTCCCTGTGCTCTTGGCATTGCCACCCCTTAAACACTTCTCCATCATCCCAGTGCTGCCTATACTCTCCTTTAAACCCACTGGCATGCCTGTTGCTCCTTTCATGTTCCCCTTCATGTCCCCCCCTCCATGCCACCTATCCCCTTGATTGAAAGGTCCACCAGTGGCAGTTCCCACTCACCGTCGCAAGCCTGTGTACTGGATATCTACACACCAGTAAACCCCACACCCCTTTTCAACCTCTTGTCCTCGTTAATCTCTGCGGCAGCACAGATCCATTGCACCCACCTCATAGTGCACCAATGCCCATTTGCCAATGTGAGATATTACCCCCAGAGAATGAGCAGTACATGGTTAGCAGTTTCAAATGTACCAATGTGAGATGATCAGTGATGCGTTCAAGCACCTGAGCAGTTTTACATTTGGTATAACATTGATGGGCTGGAAACCAAGGCAATATGAGGACCACAATACTCTGCATTGTGCATGTGCGATTTACTGGGGATCACACGCTGAACTCATTCTTGCCGATGCACCACCAAAATGAATGGTAACTTCTGTGTCCCCACTGCCCTGCTTCCTCCCCCACCGCATTTAGTCAAAGAAGTATCTCTCACATCCTCATCAAGCCAACACCTAATGACGCTACCTACAAACCACAAGACTACCCACCTTATTTAGAAACGCCCCCTGATGAATACAGATTAATTTATTCATGCATGTCTTTATATTTCTTTATATACTTATTTAATTATGCTTTCCTGTTGAATTAATATCTGCAAACAAAGATGCCAAAAACAAGCTGTTCTTTACAGGGGAGGTGGGGGGGGGACAAACCTGCAGAACATAAAATAAAAGTCACATCAATGAACATTGCTAATCTTCAGGGAGTGAGTTGCTAGTTTATGCTGACATAAACATACCAATAGGAATGAGGGCATAGATTGCATTCGGCGCACACAAAATTGTTCAGAGTTCAGACTACAACTCCCATAATCCTACACATTAACTGTGCTGGGTTTGGGAGATTTTGTCTAACCGATTAGAAAACAAACCGCTTTTCCGATACTTCAGAGACTCCCATGAAAAGATTCCTCGCCCCCCTCCGTAACCTATGGCTGTGTCAGGGACAGAATAAAGGATTCATTTTGGAAGTATATTGGCTGCTCTGTGTTCATTTATCAATTAGAAAGGCGATTGGAAATGTGCACACAATTCGAAATGAACGGAAGAACAAATGCATCTTTTTCAAAGCAACTGAAAGGTGTGAGCCCCTGTTTCCGGGCATGTACACGAGTGTGGGATGGATAAAGACAAATTGACTATAACATGGGTTATTTTCCCAGATAAGCTGCATGTGAGAAACCTTCTGTGGAGCAGATGCGTTTGACAACTGCCTGCATTTGCTGCGTCCCCTGATGCTTTACTCTGCCTTTCCCCTGTTCAAAAGGCAGGTTTTGCATGTACGAAATCAGAGGTACATTTTCAGTGTCGGTGCATGAAGTGGCTCCTGCCTCACTGCCACAGCTGACCACAGATGAGATCCTCAAGAGGTCCCATACACAGGACCTCGTGGCGCAACGGTAGCGCGTCTGACTCCAGGTCAGAAGGTTGCATGTTCAAATCAGGTCGGGGTCAAGTGAGTCTCGATTTTTTGAGCGTTTAAAAGTAACATTATTTTAAATCCTGTGGTCCTTTTGCCAAATACTGTACAGAGAAGATACAGAGTTAATCCTTAACTGTTTGATAAACCTACGTGTTCACCCAGAGAAGGACCCCCAGTGTCCGGCTGTTGATGCGTTTTGTTGTGCACTAGGGGCAATCCTGCTGCACACAGTGGCGGCGGAAAGGAGGGAGTTCACAGCGCCGCTAACAGCCACGTTACATGTTGAGGGAACTTGCTCTGATGTCAGGGCACATTGTGGCCCGCACAGAAAACAGCCCCACCCCACTCATGCCAACAGGGGCATGTTCACCCGTATACCTTTAGGGTGAGCGCTGGGTGTAGAGAAATGCACTGTACAAATAAGACACTTTTAGCTGTTAAATGTGTTTGGGAAGAAAGCAAAGGAACCTGCTGCTATTAATACTGGGGACTGCGCCCGCCGCCTTTGGGGGCCATCTCTGTTCTCGGCATCTGAGGTGGCTGTATAATGGGGTGAAGAGCCAGCATCAAACAAAATGGAAGATGAAGAAAACAAATGCGTTCCTGGGTGGGCTTGAACCACCAACATTGCGCCACAGAGACAGCTGATAAGATCTTCTATGAGGACATGTCAGTCTAATGGCAGCGTCCTGGTCAACACTGCACCATTGCCAACCTACCTGAGACAGAGAGAGCTGAGCAGCAGACAATCAGTCTTCGTCTCACTGTCCTTCGTCACTGGTCCGTCACAAGCCTCCAGAACACGCGTTGCTGCCTGGCTTGGCTTCGGAAGATGAGGAAGGCTGGCAAGCTGCACAGAAGTGCACTGCGCACTCCAGCCCAGCCTGCACTGGCACGTGCCCTATTCCCTGGGGGTGGGGGAGGAGGGGAACGCACGAGCAAGAGTTGGTGTCCAACAACTCTTGCTCGTGGTCCTGCGTCGTCCTCCTCCCCCTCCCCACTGTTGTTGTACAGTGAATCAATCATGCCATGACATGGATGGGAATCGAAACCAAAGCGTTGGCCCGAGCCTGCTGCGTGCAAACTTCAGACAGTCTGACGTTTGCAAGCATCAGTGCACAGATGGACACAGGACACACAAACTGGGGGGGGAATAAAGGGCATTGTATCCCCCCTCACTTAAGATTGTGGGGGATTTATCCCCCCCATCACCCCATGTCCTTTGACCATGGGGGCCCCCTCCAGGGCCACCAGGATGGGGGGACCGGGACACGTGCCCCATTTGCCCCTCCATAGAGACGTCCCTGCTTCCCAGTACCAATTGCTGTCCCTCAGGGGTCAGTCTTATCTCCCTTTTTATTTAATTTATATATGCAACTATTAAAGGATCTGGCCGTGAAAAAAGATGTTTTCATGCACCAATATGGTTACGTTCCCCAGAACTTCTTTTCTAGATTGGCTTGCTGTAGCAAACATTCCATTGGACTCCTGCCTGTCTTTAATCCTGATGGATAAGAGCAGTGGTTAAACCCTCTAGATGTTATCTCTTTTTCTTACGAGTAGGGAAATGCTTTTTTTCTGTTGTACGTTTTCGTTTTATAGTGCAATCTCTGGTATCATCTAGAATTGGCTTTGTCAATTCTCTTTCAGTCTGCCTCAATCTTCACTGACTCCTCTGAAAGCGGTTTTCCATTCAGCTATGCAGCTGCTCGTTTAATACATACATCTTGAAAACTTGATCACATTATGCCAATCTTAAAAAATGTTAATTGACTTTCGTTGGCGCTTACGTCTTCTTTTAAGTGAGTTTGTATTGTTACTAAAGCCATCTATGTCCCAACTCCTTTGTTTGGTCAATAAACTGAAGATTTTTGGAGGCTCTAGAGTTCTCTGTAGTTGGTATTTTCTCCATCTTGAAGTTCCTAGATTGAAACACAGTGGCTTGTTGGAATGCTCTTCCACTGGAAATTTGTTTGATACTGGAATGTTAGAATTTCCAAAAAGCATAACAAATTTGGCATTAAAACATTGCATTTTCATTTTCGCAACTTTTCATGGTGCTTTGTCTGTCATTTTTATGATGTGATTCTTGGTATTTTTATTACCGTTTTAAAAAAATGTTTTAAAAAAGTATATATTTTATTATACAGAGCTCTGATGCATCTGTTACCATGCTTGCGCTCTACATAAACTCTTGATAAATAAATAAAACAAATGTATTAAAACGAAAGTGGCGCCCACAATTGTTATAAAAACACAAAAGCGCTGGGATTAGAAATCATACCAACAAGATAGATTTATTATACACCAGGTCACATCTCCTTGGACACCATTTAGCTTTCCTTTTACACTCACACCATAAAGAGTGATACTTGTTAATGACTGTGTGATTTCAGTCTTTGCTTCTGTCTTTTGGAATAAGCAAATAAACTGTAGGTTAGTGATTTATTTATTGAACTAAAGAGAAGGGCTGTACTTTCCCTTGTGTTACTGTTTGCACCAACAGATGTCTCGTGGTACAGCCCATTAGTACCCTAGATTCTACATTGGAATGTAAGAAACATTCTGATTGGCCCTCGGCTGGCCGCTACCCGGCCGGGACTCCCTCAGCCGGGATTCCATGCCATTGATACCGGCAGGGGGCATGGCCGCCCCTCAGCCAATGATGAGGCTGCCATCGTCCCCGCCGGGGATTTAGGTATGTGTTTTTTTTTTTTTCGTTTTTTTCCTCTTCCCCGCCCTCCCAACCCCACTTACCTTTTTGATTTCTCCTTTTTCGGAAGCGAACGCGCTGGGAACACTTCTGGTCCCAGCACGTCCGCTCCCTATGGCCGCCATGTAAAGGGAAAACTGACTCTGTTTTCCCTTTGCCGGCGGCCATTTCCTTGGACATTTTTATTTTTCCTTTTTTGTTCCGAAACACCACTGCGTTTCGGAACAGAAAAGAATACTATTAGTTCCCCGGTCTTGCAGGCCTGGGTACTAATAGCAATATGCCCCTCGCTGCAGGGATTACTGAGGCAGGTAATGCCCGAGGGCCTTTGTTAAGGCCCTCGCTTCGACCTATAACTATGGGACCCGGGGCATTACCTGACTTAGTAATGCCACCACGGCGAGGGGCATATTGCTTATTTATCAACCCCTGCAACACTCAACGACCGTACGTAGACCTATAGTCTCAGGACAGTTCATGAATGTATTAGTGTGAGATAGTCATTCTGGGGTGGAATGCCCCAATACTTAACTAAGCTTTGTGCAGTGCACTGATTCCACTAAAAAGCACTGCAGCCCTATGGCGAACCACAGCCGGTTTGACCCTGATTCCTATACACAACTCTTTCTTGGAAATCACGTGTCAGATCCAGGATTGTCGAAGGGTGTCAGAGCTTCTAAAGCTGCCCTCTCTCAAACCGTTTTCCTAACAATTCGGCAGTAACCCTGCTTGTGTTATACGCTGCACGCAGCTGCCATCACACTGTAATTGGGTATCCTGGGGAGCTGATCCCTCTTAAGTGATTTCCTCACGTTCTGGTCTCCTCAAGGTGCTATGATGGTCTGCAGTGTTGCAGTCTCTCACTGCTCAGCTGGTATCTCCATTACCATTTTGCTTGACCTGGCATCATGCTACTGCCTTGTGGATTGGCATGCATTTATTAAAACCCCTCTTCGGCTGATGTGGAGGTAAACACAGAAAAAGAATCATCAGAACTGAAGCCAATACATGTCGCAAGCATGTTCAGTTTCCATGGCAACCAAATATTCTGCTTCTCAACACCCATTCCTTCTCTCTGTTGCATTGTTTTGGCCATAGGGTGGTGCCAATACACCAATTTATGTGCACAATCAAAAGGTTATAAGTTAACCTGTTATAAAAACGAATTACATTGATTTATAAAAATACTAGGCAACAAAATGTTCACATTTTGATTTTTGTTTGAGTGATGCCACTCTGTTGGTGAAAGTAGGTCATATACACCCGTTTATCCGAAAATTGCACTGGTGGTAAACGGTGCAAGAAGCCCCTATCATGCTAGGTACTGCCTTATGGAGAGAGACTGTGCAATGCACTTTTATGCCTGGCAACAAGGAAAATGTGTCGCTTACCTGGAAAAATGCAGACACACAAATCCAAACATGCTTGGCAATAACATTATTTTAGTTAACTGCTGAAAGCGGACAGATGCAATAATGACATGTCTCTTAACAAGAAAAAAATGTCTAACTGATCAGTGCTGATATACGCACAGAATGCATGGCTAACAAGAAACCACTCATTTAACTGCTGAAAATAGACACATTGTATTGGATTCCATTAGAAACCGTAGCATATAAGGAATATGTGCCAACTGCGTAATGTGCATATATATTTATTTTTAATAAAGTGACGGAAAGATGGCTAGTAATAACATTTAAATACTGAAGGCTGCATAGTTTAAGGCAAAGGGAAATAAGAAATTGTACAGCACAGAGTAGGCAGTTGGACTCAATCAGTAAGTGTACTGCAATAAATACGATGTAATTCGCATTATCGTATTACTTCATAACATGCTCTTGGACAGGACGCTGCGACCTTTGGCTCACCAGATGTTTTGGACTGCATCTCCTATCGACGATGGCCAGCATATTCAATTACGAGGGATCATGGGAGTCATAGTCCAACACATCAAGAGTGACCATGTTTCCAGATTCCTGATCTTGGAAAATCTGTTTTGTGTATCAGAGGGATGTCATGAAGAAACCCTTTTTTTGCTCCCCCGGACAATACCATACATACACATCGACTGCAATATGTATGTGAATGTGTAGAAAGTTAACATGTTTCCTAGCCCTGCATCCTCTGTGGAAATATTGCTTCCAGTTCTACAAATCTGCCCAGTAACAGTAAGCACTTCCTGAGCTGCGCTGCCTTCTTACAGCTTCTTGTTAAGTATGTCAGAATGTGTGGCCGATTTGGAATTGCCTCAGCCTACTGCTCCTTTAGTGAGAAGGGCCTGTCCAAGTCCAGCTCTGTATTTCTTTAGAAGGGGTAATCTCTCACCCAGTAAATGCCCACTCGCTTAAGCAAGGCAGATTGTTCATGTTTGGAAGGGGACAGGACATCCTCGACTGAGGGGCAAATGCTAATTGTTTAAGTGCCCACTCTGGTGTCTAAGCGATCGGGGCAACCCAGCAACACTGACTGTTCCTTATTGATGAAGTACCTACCTGGGACTGTACAGTGCATTCTCCTCTATTCGTAAAGGACATGTTCTCGTCTGAACTGTCTAGTTCCTTGTGTTGACAGTCCTTATCCATATTGCCTTTGAGCTAAACATTAAGATGGTTGTGATATTTCATTTATAGTCTGTAATGAAGGAAGTCATGGGTTACTTCAGGTGCGCAGCACCATTGGGCAATTGGGCTTTATTCTGGCCGGTAGCTCATGGGTGCACACTGGTCTACAGAGCTTTCTTGAAGGGGCCAGGATGCCTGCCTGGTACTCCGCTGCTCAGGCAGCAACTTAAAAAGGACCTAGCATTTCATTTTTGAACATCATTCTCTTATAAGTAGCACCTTTCTGTGCGCGAATGTTTAGGTGATTGGGATTTTGATGAGATAGTGATGCAGAGAGAGCTTCAGTCACCTATGAAGTCTTTCTTCTTTCCAGACAATTAAAGTCTGCCACAGAAATCCTACATTTGTAAAGCTTTGTTTAGTTCTATGATGTCTGCTTGTTTGACACAAAAAAGGCTTGCTATGCTTTTATGTAGATAATTTATTTTTATGCTCATTGTGCATCCAACAAGCTGCAAGATTGTGCCAAACAATTACGTAGGTAAATCATATTTAATCCGTAGCTCTTGGAATGAGAAAAGATTCCCGTCTTTAATTAACTCCCCCAAGACCCAGATGTTGGTTCGTATCCACAACCAGGGTGTACCCATCTTCGTAATTTCAGAGAGTTCCTTGTTATGCCATACTAGGTGCGATAGTGTGAGTCTACCTGCCCATCCCATACAGGTTGTGACTTCTTACCTGATCTTAACCACTAGTTGCATGCTCTTAGACAGCGTGTGCATCCCCCATCCACCATACAATATCGGCAGCAGTCAAGCTCCACTCATCCAGGTGCGTTCCACCGGTATGTGGAGTGACTGGAGGGCCACTGTGTAACCATTCATTGGTGGTCGCCGCTTGGCCCGCCCAGTAATAGTTCCTTCCCTTGGGTAACCCATTATCACCGTCCCAGACTGAGCTTTGTAGCACTGTGAGGGGAATTGTGGGGCTGGGAACCTCGCCATAGCAGACCTGAGAATAGCTTCCAGTCTATCAAATGCAATTTTGGGAACAGCGATCGGGGTATTTTGCCAGACTATATGTACCTGGGAAGCATCAGCATCTTACAGAGCGCAGGCCGTCCCAACAAGGATATTGGTAGAGATTTCCAGTGCTCCCCATCATGAAGGAAGCGTGACGTGTCGGCTCCAGATTGTGTTTGAGAGATTACCGCTGGTCTACACAAACGCCTGTGCCCTGGTAATTAAACCATTCACAGGCTATATGATAAGCACTAAGTGGGGGGCGGGAGGGATTGCTAGGTCATCTCCCTGTAGGGGGAACAGTATCGATATGCGCCAATTCACAAGTCCACTAATCTTCCCAAACTCTTGCAGAATCTGTGTCGGCAAAATCGTGTTTTAAGGAGAGTGTGGAAAGTTGTGTAGGTGTCTAGGGTTATCTGTAATATGTGGAGTTTAGGAAAAATGTAGTATAGACACCTGTCTTTGGGTGATGTCAATTCAAGTGTGCGTTATTTCTGTTTCGGAGTTGTGTGTCGAGAAGTTTTGTTTGTAAGGGTGGAAAGTACAATCATTTGGAGGTGTTTGTTGCCATACGTTGCGCAACTGGCCACCCAATAACAACTGCAAACAATGCTTGTGATGTTGGGCTAAGTCTCGCTATGCCAGAGCACACATTCGGGACCCACAATGTGTAGACCATTGATATGGGCCCCTCTTCTGATTGCCCTTTGACACATGACACCCCAACCGTAGCGCCACTCAGGTTTACAAGGGATTATGGTACAATGCAGGTGAACATGCAACATTACACCTCATCATGACCATGCTGGCAAGTACCAATACAAAAGGTGTGTTTTGCCTTTAAATCCTATCGTGCTTTTTGGCAATGTCCCCTGCCAAGTGTGTTTAAAATTGCACCATTTGCTGCTGATTTGTCATCGGAGCGCCAGGGGACCACGCCGGTGGTGATAGTGCACGGTACAAATGTCCTTTAACATTAACATTAGTTCCCACAATCCCACAAACAACTCTTGACCGAGAATGGAACAGGGTTCTGTGAAAGTTGGCACCTCCCACACACATCTCTGATGGTAGACATCCCTCACAATTTGAAGCGCTGTTATCTCACCGCAAAGGCTAGTGACACAAATGTGATGGCCTTGAGTGTATTGAGCAGGGGAGGGCGGCATTGCCCGCACACAAGATATTCCGGTTGCAGTCTGAAGCCAAATGTGTTGCCCTCACGAGTTGGAAAGCTCAGCCTCGAGTCAGTGACTGTCACGTGACCCGTGACAGCCAGTTAATGAAGAGCTTGCATGGTGTTTACCTGTGTAGACCATTGCAGTGTGCTTGCCAGCTGTGCCGGAGAACACATGTTGCTTCCATGCATGCAAAAGGATGGGAAAATAATACTTTGGCGATGGGACTCCTATATTAAATCTAAGTATTCTGGGATTCTCAGCTGTGTGACAGCAATAGTCTTTTGTGCAACGCTGGTACTACTTGTACAGTTCGCACGTGCAGCAGCGAGGGGCCCAGATCACATTTTCACATGTGATGGAGTATCGGCTCTGTTGCTCTTCATCCATCTCTGTAAGGCCCTTCTTTACATCAGGCACCAGAAAGGAATGGCCAGCTCCAGGCAGGAGACTGTCAGATGAGGAGTCTCAAGTCAATATCTTCCAACTGATAAAACCTTTGAACTTTGTCCTTCTGCCATTGTCTTTTATTAGTTTACACTGCAATGTAGTGTGTGTTTTGAATTGGGAAAAAGATTCTCGTTTTCTGCCAATAAGTTACACCGCTATCAGAAACATGGCAACTCTTTATTAGACAATTCCCTCAATACTGGCTTTTGCACTCAATCTCCATCCCATTGAGTGTCCTGGATCTGAGCACACACTCCGCTGCAATTCACTTGTGGAACCGACCAAGCCTGTCCAGTCCCCGGGGAAACCCTTCTGATGTACCTTTACTTTAAGCAGACTTGGCTTCCACTACCCTTTTCCCATAGACCTCATTGTTCATAAGGATTGTTTCTTTGATTATGGATGTTATTATGGCAATAACACCTGAGCTGGCGTGCTGGTTTGGCTCAAGTTATTACCCACGGGCCCTGGTGCCGTTAATCCTGCCTGCTGGGAAGGTTGTTCTGGCTGTTAGTGCCCTGTGTTTTTAATCCGGGGCGATAATAGCAATCAATTTGTTAGAATGAACTGAAAGAGTGCTCGTGTCATTCCGTTCATTCAAGCAAATACTTTACATGGCCGCTGCCAGAGTAAGCACTAAGTGGAGTGGGGGAAGGTTGGGGTAGGGAGTGAAGACCAGAGTGAAGGGTGGCTGGGGGCGAGATGGTGGGGCGGGCGCTCGCAGTCCTGCTTTTATTTGGAATGTGGGATTCACTGTGTACTGAGCAAGCTGATCGGCTGCGGCACCCACAATAACCCAAAGATTAAGGTCATTATGTATTCGAAATAACAGAAAATAAAAGGATTAGGAATCATTTGATTCCACGGGGTGGGATTCGTAAATCAAGTGCAGCTTGCTCAGGCTTTCATAGGACCCTGGTCCTAGATCCTTCTCCCTCTCCCCTGGACAACTCTGAGTGGGAAAATAAGTCTTTCACAGTGTCTGGGGTTAGAGTGCCCCACACAACTTTCTTGGCTTTGTGTAGAGTCTTTATTGGATTTTGTTGGATGCATCAGGATGTCTTGGTGGTTCTCTTGGATTTCTGGAATCCCAGCACTAACATCCATGGTATCTAGGGTGTCACTCTGTAGCAAATATTGCACATTGTGCCCTTTGACTGAACCCCTCGCCCCCTTATCAGGCTGTCCTGGTCATTTTTCTGACCCCTACACCACCCTATGAGTTTCTTCTGGAACTTGGATCTTGGCCTGGTTTTACGCTTACTGCCTTTTATCCTCGGGTCAGTCCTCCTCTTCACCCTCCTTTCTGCTACCCCCCACTGCTATTTCCCTCCTCCTTCGTGCTATTTCCCTCTTCCTTCGTGCTATTTCTCCCTTCCTCCTTTTTGATCTCTTTTCTTCCATACCTTTTCTCTTTCCTCTTCCTTCACACTCTTCTTTTCCTCCTTGGTGTTCTGCCATGGTCTGACTTTCCCATCCTCTGCTCTTCTCTCTCTTCTTCCTCCTTCATCTCTGCTTTAAACTCTCCTCCTCCATCTCTGCTACAATTCCTTTTTCCATCACCTATGCTCCAAAGTCTCTCCTCCTTTCCCTTTCACTAAATTGTCATGTGCTCTCTGCCACCTGTGGCGGCATGGAATGAGGAGTCTGGCCAAACGCTGGCATAGTGTTTTTTATAGACTTTGGTTATAAAGCTTAAAACAAACCTATCCATCCCTAGGTAGAGGTGCTTTCCCTACCCCAAACAAACTGAAAATCAGGCAGACTGGAAGTCTGTGTAGTCGAAATCAAAAGTTCACCGTTCTAGCCCTGACTCCTATTCTATCCCTACTACTTAAACACAAATCCTAACCTAAGAAAAATAGTTATTTCTAAAACCCAGGAGAATTACTCCCTTCTCCTATGTACGAGTCTCTTTAGGTGCAGCTTTCTCAAGCTCAGGAAATACTCCAAGGTTCACAAATGAAGGAAAAGTTCTAAATTTCAAAAAGAATAAAAGTTCCTCAATTTCCAGGTAGGGCTAGGAGAATGACTCCCTTCTTCTAGCGTGCCCCCCAGTTCTTTGTAAGCCTCTTACAGGCTATCTTATCTTCAATTTCTTTAACAAATCTTGCAGTGCCCTCCAAGGGCTTATTCTGCTCTATCCTTTCTCTACTTTCTTTAACTTGCCCCCACTGGGATAATGAAGGGGGTCCCTGAGTCCTCCTTGACTTGTGGAACTGGCCAGGGAATTGCCTCACTACACTACTTTCTCTTCTTTGCCTACTTCTTCTTCTGCTTCCCGACAGTCTCAAACTTTCCCGGCCCCCTGCCGGACGTACTCTTATTCCCATTTACATCACTCTGGGAAGGCGTCACCGGTTTTGATAAGGGTAGCGGGTGGCGGATGTGTTCTTCCGCCTTCAACTTCTGCTTCTTTTCATAGGCCCGCTTGTCTTCGCGGCCATGTACTGCTGGCTGTTTCAGTGTATGTTTCCGGACCGAACGGTCCACTCGTTACAAGTCACTCCACCACCACAGTTTGTCATGCTCCCCGTACATTCGCCTGCGGTAGGCCACAGTAGGCGGTCTCGGTACAGTTCTCCGACCGCATGGTCCACCGGTCATGCCACCACCTCTTAATTTGTCTACTTCAAATGCGCAGGCTTCCAGCTGAATCGCAAGATGCAGTCTGGCCATCCCACTGCTTGTCTCTGATACGTTGGAGAGCTGCCTTGCTACAGTCTCCCGAAGGCCATAATGAACCTTGCGGGTGACTTAACATCATCCTCACTCACCAGGTTCTCCTTCCGGATTCAGAACAGAACATCGTCCTTATGTGCTGTTTGGTTTAAATAGCAGGGATTGTCCCAGCGTTTCAGCAGTTAGGTACAGCTGGTTGAGCACTCTGCTGGATTGTAACGTGCTCTCCTTCATCTCGGTCCTTTCAACCTTTAATAAAGTAGTAGTCCGTCTTCCTTCACTGTTCTTTGCTTTAATACAGTTTAAAGAAAGGCTAGACTTGGCTAACCAGTCTAGCGTAGGCTTGTTAAGCACAACAGGAATAACAGACTTAGAAGAAAGGACATGACACCAGTATATATTGTCACTTTCAGAAGAACTCTTCACAGATCTTATAGGCTTCAGTGTCTCAACGGTGAAAGGTGAGGGGAGTTCCAGCATGGGACGAGAATCCTTACTCCCAGAAGGATTTGGTGTTATCATTGCCCTGTGAGGTGTGGCCTTTCCGCAGACTTAGGCCCTTGTCCCCAGGAGGGGAGTCCTTCCCTGTACGGTCCTCCCACGTTTTACCATCCCTAGGGGGACTGTCGGTTAGCAGCATCTCCACCCCAGCCTGATGGGAAGGGTCTCCCCCCTGGGAAGAAGTGACACCATCTGTAGAATCGTCACACACCTTACTATCGGTACTCCGAAGGCCCATGTCACTAGTCAGCCCCAATCCCCTTTTATCCCTCTTGCAGACAAGGTCAATGATTAATTGTTCAATGGTCGTCAATTGCGAGGAATGCATGTGCATTCTTGAGGATTGGTTTCCACTCCTCGGGACTACATGCTTGAAAGGTGACCGTTTTTGGGCGCCGCCCCTTCTCATGGCTCCACTAGCCGACACAATAAAGCATTTTCATAATCTGGGATTTATATTTTAGGTGGCTGACACTACTGCTGGTGGTGAAATTCTCATCTTTGGTTATTCTATTTTTTGACAAGGTACTGAATCCGTGCCAAGACAACAACCAATACGTTTTAACTTGTATTCTTTCAACCTTTTCTGGCTGACTCCCAGAGGCATTTCCTATGGCGCCTAGTGGGTAGTCTGGTTTCCCTGGTGCCTTTATCCCGATGGCTGTATCTAAACCTTCTCCTCACTTGCCTGTCTCCTACCTTCTCCTCTTCCTCTCCGTCTCTTTCTCTCTCTCTCTCTGTCTCTCTTGCCCCCTTCTCCTCATAAACCATGCCCTGGTCTTATTACTCTCCCCCTTCTCCTGTCTCCACCCTCTGGCTGATATCTCCCCTCTCCCTCGTCCCTGCCTGCCAACTCCCTTCTGGTCTCTCCCTCTAAGATTCCCAGCTTCCAACACTACCCCTACTTATATTCTATCCTCCCTCCTTCCTCTCACACACCAACCTCTTTCACGCTTACACTCATCCTATCCCCTTCCTATGCTCCCTTCAAAACTATATTCAGTCAGTCTCTCACTCGCATACATAAAACCAAACTGGTGCTACCCCCACAGTCCAAACACTTCACTCTCACAAAGCACTCCATATCCTGCAAATCTTTTACCTGCTGCACCCTCCTTGCTGGTCTCTTGTTCCACCTCCTCTTCGTCCAACCTCACCTGTACACCTTTCACTCTCAACTGAATCGGCTGTTTTTTATATATAGCCCTCCCATCTGCTCCTGTGGTTACCCTGCCTGGATCAGCTTCCCCCCCCGGGCAAATATATGTACGAGCTATACCCTTGAGGGCCTTACTGTCCCTTGTAAGTATTCAAAAAGCCCTCTAGCCCTGCCCACTTTTCAATCTCAACTTTCCTCCAGCCAGCCATGTGGTCAGAGGTGTCATTTGCTCCCCTGTACTTTTTTTGTTTTTTATATTTGTAGAAGCGTACAAAGTCCTTGGGCAACTAGGTACTGGTTACAGTCATTGCAGGTGGAGGGCAGAGGGACAGGGGGTATACATTATTGTTAGTTGAACAAGTAGGTCTTGAGCTTTTTTCTGAACAAAGGGTAGGAGGGTTCAGCGCGAAGGGGGAGTGGTAGATTGTTCCAGAGGCTGGCAGCAGACATCAGGAAACTGGACCCTCCAGCTCTTTTGCTATTGAATCTTGGCATGATGAGGCAATGGCTGTGTATGGAACGCATAGGTCTTGCAGTCAAGTGTCTGAGTCTCTGAAAGAGGTACGAAGGTTCTTTGTTCGACAGGCAGCGATGAGTGTAGCATCTATGCCGATAGCTAGAGTTTTCACAGATGAAGAGACCGGGATCTTGCGGGCATCGATGTTGAAGAAACGGAAGTCATTATCTAGTTTGGCGAGGTAAGCCGAAGTTCCGACAGAAAAGGAGCTCTGTTTTCTCCTCATTCGGACAAAGTCTGTGCGATGCCATCTAGGTTTGGATGGATTCGTAGATGGTTTTCAATTTGAGAATGCACACGGAGAGCGGGATGATAATTTCGGTGACGTCCGCGTAGTTTGTGTAAGAAATTCCAAGGGAGTCTAGGTGGTTAAATAAAGGTTTAGTGCAGATGTTGTAGAGTGTAGGGGAGACACAGAAACCTTGCAGGACACCACAAGAGATCAGCGTGGGAGGCGCAGCGGTGTCCCCTGCAATGACTCTGGAAGTTTTGTTGGCAAGGAAGGAGGCAAACCAATTGGCAGATTCATGGGAGGAAGTGGGGTGGTGGCATAGGGTCTGGTGGTCACCGAGATTGAAGGTAGCAGATAGGTCGAGGAGCAGAAGGAGGGAGAGTTTGCCGGCATCGTTCGAGTCATCAAGTTGACTCTTTAGGTCAAGGTGGCCTTTTTCCATTCTGTATTTGGGGTGGAAGTCGGATTGGCATGGGCTGAGGATGTGGTGGGTTTCCAGGAATTCTGTCGAGGATTTTCAGGAGCAAGGGGACAGTGGTGATAGGGCGGGCGTTAGTTGGTGGGGATGGTGTTGCCAATGAAGGTTTTGTGAGTATAGAGTGAGCCATGATTCTTTAAGGGACGTTGGGACAGAGCAGGAGGCATTGATGAGTCTCTGTTCAAACAGGGCTTTGGGAGTATTCGTGGGTCTCCCTTTTTTCTGTATGGTCCTTGCCACCTCCAGTTTGGCTGCTTCTGCCATATTGGTCCCCTGTAGTCCATCTGGAGTTAGTGCGGTGGTGCGTTTGATTGTCCATTCCCATTTAGGTAAGAGGTATGTTCCTCCTAATCCAAACCGTGTCTTGTGCATTGTCGTACTTGTAGTCCCAGTGTTCCTTTACTTTTTATTGCATTCTGGGGCCCATTATCCATGCCAGGTCTCTGAGGAGTCTGGTGCATACGGCTCATCATAGTCTTTGAAACAATAGAAAGAGAGACCTTGCCAGGACAGAGGCTGATAAGGCGTTGGCTGAGAGAAAACGGCACCAATTGGCATTCATGGCTCCAAGCAAACCTGGAAGCCAGGGACCAGGGCCCTCATTGAGACAATCTTCTTTATTGACCGGGCCATACCCATATTGAAATAAATTATTTGTCCCCTGATGTATCTGGAGGCACGCTTGAGGCCCACAGCCTGCTGTGCAAGCACTGCTCGCAGACTGTCTTAACATCAGGCATTTCTATCTGTGTGGGAAGGTTTGTATGTGCCTGATATGGCAGATCTACGAGCTGAGACACCCTTTGCCAAAACACTGCTCTGCTCTCCATGTTTCAAACCTCCAATAAATGTTTCGGTTAACGGGACTGAACAAAGGCAAAGTAGGCTAGGGATGAACTGGAGTGTATACAGATCAACCACATAAGTCTTCTTGGGTCAGCATCATGGAGGGTGTTGCACTCGCCTGCACCAGATTAACCCCTATTGCACCTCTGGCCTCAAACATTGGACGTCACCACACATCTCAGTAGCTAAGCTGCCGCTGGCTGTTAACTAGAGCATTGGGGTTAACTTAGTTTGTTAAGGTCTTAGTTACTTTACTGATAAACCTTGTAAAGTCTATACAGCAGGAAATGGGCGCTTTTGAGGTTCAGAATGTAATTGTGTTTTGTGGAAGTAGAAAGGCCAAAAGAGACCAAGACAAAAATAGTTATTTGCAACATCAACCCTTAGCCCCCCTCTCGCTTGCCGTCCTCTGACCCAAACTCTCCATTTTTAATAAGAAGATTGCTCCCTTCTGGTTTGGGGTTGTTTGTTCGTCTGATAATTGTTTGTGGCGAACTGTTCGAAATAAATCTGTATGCGAAAAATTACCAGATTAAAGAAGCAACCCCAATCCCTCTTGACATTTAACCCAAATGCGCCCTCCCCCAACTCTTCCCTCCTACCTACCTGCTTGCTTGCTCCAGGCCCCGTGCAACCCTACAGCATCAGATCCGTCCCTCTTACGCAGGTCAGATCTGATGCCGCAGGGTCCCACTCCCCTCCCCCTTTTTTTTGCCCCCCTGCCTCATGTTGAGGAAGCAGGGGACATCCCTGCAACCCACAAGGCCAAAAATAACGAACATTGGGAGCGGGGGACACCCGCGCAACCCCTGCTCCACATATTCGGTATATTATATAATCAATGGAATGTTACTGGCCAAATTTGGTCAAATGTACAGTTTGATCGATTATAAACGATCAAATAGACTAATACCCTCCCTTCCATCTGTCTTTTCTGTGTGATTGGATTTAAAGCTGGATCTACAGAGGCTCTTGCAAACTGAGCATCTTTCCCCATGTCTGCCACTAGTGTTGCTCTCTCCTTTGCTGTCTTGCACAGACCCATTTTCCTGCTTTTCTGTATCGGTCCTTCCACACCTTCTGCCTCCTTTCTGAAATACTTTCACTCTTCTTAACTTTTTCCAACTAGGTTGTTTATGAAACTGAATTCTAAGATTAAGCATGATGTAATCCAACTATACTTCATGAAACATGCATAAAAAAAGAACATCACACAGAAGGGTGTGTGAGAGATGGCTGGGCTTCTGCTGGATGCACAAAATTAATGTTACACCCCAACTCTAACCTGATGCCAGAAATGCTGCAACTGTATCTTCTTAGCACCTCATAAATTCATCCACACATTTCTTTGTTGAGAAACTTCAGTCTGTCTGCCTTCTCGCCTTTCAGTCTTTCTCTCTCTCTCTCCTCCATTATTTTTCCCACTTCCCCCCTCTGTGTGTTATTTTGTTTCTTTGTCTTCTACTTCCTTCCTTTTAAAGATGTTTTCCAAAGGAGTAGCCTCCGCTTGAGAGGCCACCCGTCCAGCTCTGTAAAGTGCCACTTCTTGAGAAACCCTCTCTCACTCTAAGAAGCGGTCTCTTACCAAGAGCAGTCTGCTTGAGTGACCACGTCTTGGAGCCACAGTGCATGTGCTGGCCCTGCTGTCTAAGCCACGGCTGCCAATTTTCATGCAAAACGCCCTCAATCTGAAAGAGCCAGTCATATGTCATGGCAGATCATTGATATGATATGGCATTTATAACGCGCCTATACTCAAGTGTTTCCCACCTTGATGTCAGTCACATGGCAGGGGACAGTGACAGTGCCAGATTACAGGGCACTCTTGGCCAGCCCTAAAAACATTCTTTCTTCATGCAGAGCCGCCTCACATCAGCAGGACGTTCCTCCATATAAGCACTCCTCCTGAGCTAAGTCAGCCATTTTGACTTACAAGGTCAAGTGAGCGTCCATCCTGGTACAAGGCATGAATTAAATGGGATTGGTAGATTACTGCGCTCCCAATTTGGTTGCAGGAGAATTGGTCACAGATTTTTGCCTGCATATATATCAGTGGGTGGTGGGTATAGGCAAGTAATTAATGTAAAGGGAGTAAGGGGCAGCTTCGAGGGTTCTCCCCCACATATATATGCGGCAAATTCAAGCAGTAAAACAATAGAAAGTTTACATTTTCAAAATTGCATTGCAGGATTAGGTGGTATACTCCATTCACCTCCACCCTTCCACTCCCATATCTCTATAAGCTGCTAGGTTAGAGATGTAGCGAAGATGGGACACACCATGTTATTAATATGCTAATCTAAAGGTCAACAGATTTACTTCATATGGGACAGTGCCTCACTTTGGTGTATGTCGTGGGCTCTAAGACATTCCTGTTTCACGAGACGGTACCACAAAGAAGCATGCATTCTGTTCCCCAAAGCAAGGCAGATTCACTTCAGAAGGATACCGCCTCCACTACGTACTTCCCCTGGTTTCCACGTAATGGTGAGCACTTCAGAAACAAGCTGCCTCTGTTTAGCGCGAATCCTGGGCTCCGCGCTCCTTGGATTCATTTCTGAATGGCAAGTGCTCTGTGTAAGCACTCGTTCTAGTCTCCAATGCACGAGGAACATATCACCTCTTGTAAGCACTGTGATGACGCCCCCCTTCCTGGTTCTGGGGACCAGCTAGATGTTGGCTGATGGGGCTCTGGTGTGGTATGGGGAAGATCCTATTGTTGGCCCACCTTGATGCCTGTCACATGGCAGGGGACAGTGACAGTACCACATTACAGGGCACTCTTGGTGTTCTAGACTACCCCCCACCCAGCCGACCAAGGCAGGCCAGTCCTAAAAACAAGGACTCTGTCCAAAGCCCTTACAAGACCTTGTAGGGCAACACTGACACTCCCTCAACAGAGAGCCTGAGGTTCTCCCTAAGAAGAACCAAAACTCCAGCACAAGTAGAGAAAGATTGCCCTTAAGTGAAATTATTTCTCCTCACTCAATTTTGTTAGCCGATATTTGATACTGTTACAACTTCGCCCGAGTGTTTTGATAATGTTACAATTTCACACACCACATCAAAGGAATCCTTGTGTAAAGCCTGCAGGACCAGCAATGAACCCTGCGATTCGGCGGTCTCACTGTTGCCAGTGTGTGACTTCCTGAATGTTGAGAGTTCAACACGGGAAGCCGAGTTGCAAAAGCGCGGTTTCCTGACAGGTAACTCTCACGTCGAGAAACATTGTTTTATGTTGTATGCATGCTCAGTGAAGCAAAGGTTTTTGAAAGCTTAGTGTGTTACCAGCCTCTAAGTGTCTCACTGGAAACACTGACAAGTTCAGTGCAGCACAGGCAGCTCCAGGGAGTGTTGGAAGAAAGATTGAAAAGCAAAGTTGTGGGCAGGCAAATCATATAATATGCCAGTCCCTTGTGCCCAACACATCCTGCTGTGCACTCGGGTATAACAGCTAATAACAATCCTCGCAACATTACAAGGGACAGGAACCAAACCCTCCCTAGAAGACCCAGCCAGGTAGAGGAGGGAGCTCACTATAAAAGCAGCCAGCCCCAGTTGTTCAGTGTGGGTCATGGGAGCAGGATGCTCACGTTTGGGCTGGAGAGTGGAGAGTGACTGAAGAAGCAGAGGCTTGACCGATAGTGGAGATAGGGGGTGGAGAGGTGACCGCAGCAGACAGCAAGCCGAGGTGGTGATAGTTAAGACGTTTGAGGGGATGGTTACATTTGACAGTGGGAGTAGACTGAAGGAGTTGGTAGCAGAGGGGGAAAAAGATAGCGTGAGGTGGTGATAAGAGTTCAGTGAATAACAGGAGGTGATAACATCAGGGGCAGAAGAGTGGAAGTCAGTAGGAGGTGATGGGAACCAGTGGAATCGAGGAGGTGGGGAGCCCCAAGTAGGAGTAGCGGCAATAAGTGCAAGTGGAAGACTGAAACGGTAGAGGTGAAAGAAAGAACACCACAAAGAAGCAAGCTGATAGTAGAGGAGACTAGAGGTGTAACATTGTAGAGGATGATGATGATGAAGCGCCTACACAATGAGATTGGTTAGAGGTAACGACAGGGGATACTGAGACAAGAGCAAACCAGGGGGTAATTTCCTAAGAGATGAACAATCGGGAGGCAAGGATTGGAACGAGAGAGAGAGAGAATAAAAAAAACACCACCACTGAGTTAGCAAAAGTAGGCAGGTTTCATTTCAGCAGGGCCCGGGCGGTCCTAGGAGTGATGAGGTGGTGGAAAGAGGAATGAGCGCTGGTCAGTGGGATTACTGCAGGAATAGAGAAGAGACAAGGGGCGCAGCCTTGGGGTTACAGGGGTTGGCACACCTCTCTGTCTTCCTTACCGACACTTGGACTCACTCACTCATCTCTGGGAAGGACTCCAATACCAAGTTGGTCATTGGGGTTCAGGACCCAGAAATCCTCAATACGTTATCTGACAGAAGAAGGTTTCAGGAACTCTCAAACTCACAATGACACTTCAACTGAAGAAGTGCTTGGGAACCCTAAAAACCACAACCCCCGGAGGGGTACTGAAACTGCCCGTTGAACTGTACAAAGTAGGACAATATCTTCTTAGTCCAGTTGGCTCAAATACTTGCATCCTGCAGAAGAGACATTCAGCTCTATCACGAGTTGGGCAGTATCCTGGTGCTGATTGCGCCAGGATACCGACGAACACTAATAGCGTTACCGCAACTCGGTCTGGTGCTATTAGCATTAGCACCGGATCATGAGTTGCAAGTGGGGGGGGGTGGCGTGTGGTAAGTCCCCATTCCCATTGGGTCCATTGAACCCAATGTGGATGGGGGGGCACTATTACCAGCAGTGGTAATAGCACCGAAAATGGCCTTAAAGCCGGCGCATTCACCTCCAGTTCACAGCTGGAGGTGAATGCACCGGAACACGGGATTGGGCAGACTGGTAAATGCAGTGGTAATAGTATTACCTCCTCATTTTACCGCTCTGCCCAACTCGTAATGACCACTCATCGGCCATAAGGAGGGTCTCTGAGTTCCCATTTGGAGAGAACCACCCTATTATTTTGTTTTTGAAGATCCTATTTTCCTTTGAGTTGCCCATTCCTGTAATAAATCCCCCGATAAAATGAGTGAATGAAAACATTTGTTTTTGGTGTCCTTCTAGGCCCAACTCCGTTGTCTTACATTTTTGCAAGGTAGGGCGGTCAGGCGGTCGGCACAATTATCTTGCTCAATCTGAATCCATCTGTGTGCTAAGCAGGCCTTCCTTTGTTTAGTCTCTCTTTGGAGCAAATCGGCTCCAGGTTGTGGTGGTACTCCATCCAAGGTGGCTTTGACGGTCCTCGTCTCCTGCTGTGTCCTTTATCTATGTCGGAGTTCTTATGAGTACAAGGGGTTTGCCTCATGATCCCTCGCACTCTGCCATCTTCGTTTAAAAGTGTGGGTCGGTCACTTCTTCTCTGACATAGCGTAGTCTCATACTATGAGTCCATCATAAGCCGCTAGCCATTCTCCCCCTCTCTCTTACGCCGTGTGTATACTTGTATCGACAGATCTACGTGTATATTTAAGTGGTAGAAAGCTTGAATTGCCACATTGTTATCTCATGTGTTCTTAAAAGCACTTCCCCATTAGCATACTGCAAATGGTGCAGAAGCTCAAATGTGAACAGTTCTAAAAGTAAAGTGTTCAACAAAATATCCATTTACATACTTAAAGTTCCTCGGATTGGATTTAGTCATCTGAGTTTCACGAAGAAAGCAATAAAGGGAGGCATACATCATACTTTAAAAGTAGAGTCTAGATAATGCTGCCATTACTGAGCATGACAACCAGAACTACTTCCTAGGTAGGGGAAAATACCGCCTGAGTGGAACCGTTTAGCAAGAATCTTTACGAATGCAAAGTTGGCTTTTTAAAATAAACATAAACTAATGCACCATATTTTACAAAGAAATAAAGTGCAGCAGTGTTACAACATTAAACCCACAAGCTCATCTTCTGATTCTCATGTCTACGTGTGTACCCCAAAATACAACCTTACTTTTTGTGCTAAATAATACTACTTTGTAGATAAGTCAGCCCCCAATACCCCCAAACATCCCCTCACAAAGCCACCCCGTACCTAGTGGGCCATTATTTTAGGGCCCCACTCCCAACTCAATCTCGCTTCCTCGTAGCCCATGTATCGATGCAGAAACCTCAAGCCACCTCTAACTGCACCAAGGCCTGGACTTACTCCATAGCAGAGTGCTCCAACATTCCTCGAGACCAGTTGCACACTACTCCAAATGTCCACAGTCCTGAAAAGCACAATCACCCTTTGCACTTGAAAAGGTCTTTACAGTCTGTGAATATCTCTACATGTGAATACATCATTTTAAGCTTCATTTGCCTTCGACATATGTTTCTGCCTGTTGACACTTCATTTTTTTCATTTTCAATCTATGGCATTGTGATCATTTTAAAACAATATGTTTATATTTAAATAGTACTTATTCTACCAGTTTTCTGTCTATTTCTCACCCCTTCTCAGAGTTGTCGCCATTCTCCCGCCATATATATCTCTCTCTCTCTCTCTCTCTCTCTCTCTCTCTCGGATTCTCTCTCTCTCGGATTCTCTCTCTCTCTCTCTCTCTCTCGGATTCTCTCTCTCTCTCGGATTCTCTCTCTCGGATTCTCTCTCTCTCTCGGATTCTCTCTCTCTCGGATTCTCTCTCTCTCTCGGATTCTCTCTCTCTCTCTCGGATTCTCTCTCTCGGATTCTCTCTGTTATTTCTTTGTCTTTCTCTCACCATTCCTCTATTTTGTTTCTACTAGCTTTACTTCTCTCCCTCTGCTCTGTCTTGCTTTACACATTCTCTCTCCCTCTTACTTCTTGCCTGGTTTGTGGGGTTCTTCAATAGCAGCCAGTGACGTTTTGGCAGACTATGTATGATCCCATTTTCTGTCGTTGCTGATGTGGACCTCTATCCTTCCTAAACTGTGCCCCATTGTTCTGTTTAGTTTCCTTATCTCCTTCAATCCTCGGTGCACCTCGGGGGCAGTCTAGTGTCAAGCTACTGAGCCTTCGCCGAGAACAGAATCCCGGTCAGGAAGAGCTATCAAAGGCATACTAGGACATTTATATTTATTTTGATTTTCATCTCTGAGACTGCATTGAGCAGAACTTCAAGTGGAACATTATGAGCCTGGAACTTTGAGAATACATGAATGATTGTTAAAATTAGGAGACCTAATAACATTGGCCGGTCTCTACAGCTCCATGTGTGCTGAGTGTCGATTGGCTAAGAGGTTAGTCATATGTTTTTGATGTTGGTACGTATGGTGGTTCTTGCACACCACCTTGTGGACAAATCGTTAGACGTTGCTATGTATAGGAGATAAGAGAAAGCAGCATGGTTGGTTGGCATGTCAGCTGGCAATTCTATTGGTATGAGTTGGAAGCATCACAAATTATTTTTTGTGTCCTTTCACCATTATTCCTGCGATTCCTTCTTGGTCTTTTGTCGTAGTCCTTCTCCTTTCATTGTGACCTACAAGGCGGTCACAAACAAAACAGCACTCTACCTGGCGGAGAAACTTTCAGACTCCAGAAGCCAGGACATCACATGACGGAAGAACTGCAAGAGGGTAAACATCCACGAGATAGGCCTTTTTATACTTCAACCCTGCCTCTTGAACCATTTACCAACGCAGATCAGATTGGCCCCTCCATCCTACTCTTCAGGGAGGACAATAAGACCCTTCTCTTCAAAGAACATCTTGCCAGTCGCTGATCGCTTCTACTCCGCCTTACCCCCCACCTGCCCCGGGAGCTGCCCCCCTCCTCCTCCTCCTTCTCTTCTTCCCACAACCCATCCCAGTTACCTCTGCTACCCTTGCACACTACCTGCAATCTCCTAGGTGCTGTGTCCACCATCCGCAGCGCTCTGCGGTATATACAAATAGCGCTGGGAAGAAACCAGAGTCCCTGAATAACATGAAATGCCATCTAATCTGACTAGCGAAGGAGAAATGCAAATCCATTTACAGTAAATGAACTGTCTGGGCATTCTACAAAAGTGAAACCTTGCTGCGGACCAATTGCAAAACTGCAAAGGTGCTGCATTCGTGGGATCATGCGCCTTATCCGGGAGCATACAGCATATTTGCAAGCACCCTGCATTTTGACAGGAAGCACATCATATACTTATTGAGGGCATCCATTATAACTGAAAGCAAACGCTATGAGGTGGGAGTGTTTCTAGATGCTCAGTTGCGATTCAAGAAGGTCCAAACATGTCCCTCCTGTAAAGCCCTGAAACTCCAGCATAGACACAGTCTGAATCTGAAGCCAAAAAGGGGGTTGCAAGAGCCGTCATTCACTGATAGCGAGGCTGAATACTCAGGATGTACTCTTAGAAGGCAGTTGGGTTGACTCACATTTCAGCATAACACATAGATGCAACCTAAATACGACCATGACAGGTTAGTATGAAAATACTTTATTTCACTAGGATAAAATGCTACAAAATGATACGTTTGCGAAAATTGTGGCTATTAAGACATTGCAGTAGAAGTTCAAGTCTGTTCTTTCATAAAAAACAAACATAGATTTCATATTCAAAGTATAGGAGTAGCCCACTCCTGAATTCCTCTCTAGCACGATTGATTGAAAAGTACTTCTCTTGAAAACCCCGGAAGTGACAAAATTGGCTTTTTGTTGTGCCGCCAGGTGAGCCAGCAGACCAGAGCTAAAGACTACATTGGAAAAAACCAGATGTTCACTTTGCAGATTCTGGGTTCAAAGGGATATGCATTAGAAAACAGGGGCTGCTCACTTACTGTCCAAGGCCACAAGGATCTCTTTGAGGCACAGACCATTCTCAAGCTTTCGAGATTGTTTGTTACAGCTCCCTGTCAGGGGGAACGTTTAGATGCATAACTGCGCCTTCAAGGCATGCTGGCGGGATGCCACGTGTCCTTTTGCCATTGGGCAGTCTCCATACAACCGTGCGTTTTCCATCGCAAGTGCGATGATCAGATGCAGCATTACGCAGCAGCCGCAGTGAGATAATCTCTTGTCAATGCACTACAAAGATACACCTACCTCCAAACAACGTGCAAGGGTGGGAGCTCTGCAGGCAAGGCCTCTGCACAGAGGAGAGGTTTGCCGGCTCGCGAATCCCGCAGAGACTTCCACAGGAAGTCACTTGAAGGGGTTGTCGCAATAGGAAACATCTATCCAGAGCAGAGATACCGATTTTTCAGAAAAGGCAGCATGTAATAGGAGTGACTAGATGAGTGGACTGATAGTTGCTTCTCCTCAAAGATTGATGACCATAAGCACATAGCTATTTCTGCCTCTGCAGTTAGAATGTTATTGATCATAGCAATGGAAGGATTGTTCTCCCCCCTTCTAACGAAGCAGAACAAATTTGCTCCGATCGTACCACTTTAGAAGATCAACAGTGTACAGTTATAACGGCAGGCACCAAACGTCTACTCTGTTCCGGAGCATTACACCATGAATGAAATGTTCCATTAGAGGGAATCACCAACTCCATTCACGCCCCCATCTCATCAAAGACGGGCTTCCTGGTAGAAAGCCTAGAACAGCCAAATTAAAACCACCTACTCAAAGACAACTCTTTACTGAAAGTCCTGCCTGCAGCAGTAGAGGATTGAACAGCGGATACAATCTGTTCTCCTGCCAGCGAACACAATAGGAACAGCCCAACTGAATTATTGTTACCGTCACTTGGTCCGGCGGATTACAAGTGGCAGTGGCCTTGTAAGTCCCCGTATTTTATGAGTCCATAGGATTCTATGGAGGTTTTGTTGGTAGAATTACTGCTGCGGTAATTCCGCCACGGTTATTCTGCCGATTTTGCCGATCTTTCCGGCCGAGCGTTGGAGGATTTACCTCCAGCATAATGATGGTGGAAAATCATCCACTCCAGGGCACCCTATCGTGTTCGCTGGCAGGGGAACAGATTTGATCTGCTGTTCAATCCTCTACCGCTGCAGGCAGGACTTTCAGTGGAGAGTTGTCTTAGAGTAGGTGGTTTTAATTTGGCTGTTCTAGGCTTTCTATTAGGAAGCCCTTCTTTGATGCATTCACTTCCATGACATTTCATTGTGGACACTTAAGGTTGTCCTAAGACGTCTAATGCAAAGGGGAAAATGCAAGTGTAAATCTCTTTTCAAGGGAATGGTTCCTTTGTACTTGAGGTCACTATAGCCCAATGCTGCTCCCTCTTCAATAACACGTAACAAACATGCCTATTCTTTTAGATCAGCACCATCAGCCCAATGAAAGGGTCTGTCAAAAAGTGATTTCTGCACTTAGGATAACATGTATCGTGTATGTATCTGACCACAGCATAAAAAGTGACAACCTATAGCCCTCACATTAAGTTGAATACAAAATAATACTGACACGTTGTATAGCTCTACCAGCATATTATCAAACATTAACAATTCTAGAGGAACATAACTGAAGCTTAATCCACCATCAAATAAAACTGCATGTTTTCTGGTGACAAATTGCATACTGCTTATTAGGTAGAATCATATTGGATATACGAAACCATAATAACAGGAAGCATAATGCGTACTAACTAGAGGCCTCCTACATGACTGGTATCCCTTACTACAATCCTGTTCTAACCACAGCCAAACACGTCTCCCACCCAAGCTGGCATGAGGCTCGTGTGTGTAATACACTTATGTAACACTTGCAATTTTCCTATGTTTAGCGCCTAGAAACACGTTTGTGTACAGGCATGTTAGCAAGGACTTATATCACATAAGGAAGTTCTCATTTTTGCAGGCAGGGGACCTTAACCATAGAGTTTACTCCTGAGCGGTCCAGACTTGGGCCACTCTACTCCTTTGGCAGAGGGACAGGGCCCCACCAATGGCGAACACTTCACGAGATGCATAAATAAATCAAATAATCAGATAATCACATTGTCTATTTCTAAGGCCGAAAAAAGCCGCAACAAGAGGTTTCCTTTATTTGTTCTACCTTTTTCCCCACTAACTTTGGAGAAAGTCCAAAAGCTGGGTTCTCGGTTTATATTGTTTTTGTTTATAGATGGAATGAGAACTGCCCCCTCAATTGAAAAAAGATGCAGTTGTGGGAATATTGTTTGCGCGACGTTTGAAGGAGCAGGAGAAACTATGAAATCCGCCGAAAATAAACTTGTCACAAATTGTTCCTTGGTTGAGAAACCCGGAAAGCTCATGTTTTGGGAAACCGTTTGACTGTATGCAGTGTACCTTCCCGCTCCACCCAGGGGTCAAAGACAGTTACTATCAGTATGACCCAGCAGGGCAGCGCCACAAGACGGAACTCTACTTGTTCTGCCTGATCTAAAGATCAACCTTTAGGGATAGATGCACAGTTTAATTCTGCATGAAATACTATAAGTATGGGCTACAAAAAGAGGTTTCAGAGCTACAATATTGTAATCCCTGGTATTTAATAACTTAAATATACCCCCATTGGAAATGGGAATTACTTTCTTATTCCCTAAAAAGTAATTTACTCCCAACTTCAAAAAATCGACACATCGCCCCTGAAATATCTCCTGGGCGACATAGGGAAGGTGAAGGAAACTACGAGGAGGCTATTCAATATATCATGCGTCATCGCAAAACGTTGTATCCTTAAACACTGGAAATCCCCCAATGCCCCGACTAGTGCCTCCTTCCTGAAGGAACTATGTATGGTAAATGATGATGAAGAATTATTTATACTGTCAGTACCGTCGCCCTCTCGCCCCAAGGACATCTGGTCACTGCTGCGCTTCTATCTCTGTGACCTGGATTCAGACTAGGACACAGCATCTGAACACACACCCTGATTTGTGTTATCTGCCTATCTTACCAGTGATGTTTTTTGTACTTATATTATGAATACTGTGATGTCCCACTTTTGAATGCTCCCTCTTTGTATGTTAATGACAGTGTATAAATTAATGCCGTGCCTGTGAACTGCTCTCTTAATAAAAATATGTTTAAAAAAAAAAAAAAAAAATCGGACATAAACTACTCCCACTTCAAAATCTTACCTGGAGCCCTGACCTTGACATCATCCAGCAGGCCAATATGATTCGAGGTGGACGCAAAGCGACATGTAGCATGCTACCAAATTGATACATATGCATGAGCATGCTTCCGGGAACCATATTGCTTACGTGAACACGTTACCTGGAAGTATTCTGCAAATATGAAGCATGCTGTACAAGTAGAAGCAAGCAGCATACAACTGAATTCTACCTGGAAGGAAATTGCACTTTACATAGAAGCATACTAAATATATATATATTTAAATACAGACGTCCTATTTCTAGAATGCTGCACAAATCATTTTGATTACTACTTGGAAGCATGCTACAGACTTAAGCTGGTAAGATAGCTCAGCGGGTTCAGCGCTTGCTGCTGCGATCTTGAGCGTGATCTGTAGGTCGCAGGTTCGAATCCCGGCACAGCCAACTCAGCCTTTCATCCTTCCGAGGTCGTTAAATGAGTACCAATTTCGATTGGGTGATAGTGTATGTAAATATGTGCTCTGTATGCGCTTTGGGTTCAAGGCACTATACAAATAAACACATCATTATCATAGGTATTAAAGAATAAAGGGTAAATATGCGAAGCCCATGGTTCCCATTTTAAGTATGAGACTCGAAAAGTTCTCCCTTTCTTTACTTTGGATTTTCTATTTGCCAGAAATAAAGGCGGTTTTCCTTGACATCTGCAAGAGCCCACTCTGCGCGGACTGCCACTCCTGGAGCAAGTAGTGTTGCTCCATGTGATGTGGCACCTGCTTCAGTACCCCATTGCGTCAAGGGCTTTTAACAAAATGGGAATGCTTGTAATTGGACGATAGTTTGCACAAAGATGGGGTTAGATGGAGCCATTCCTAGTAATGGCGTGACCCTTGCTTGTTTCAAAGCAGCCTGAACAATGGCATCTCCTAAAGAGGCATTTATAAAGCCTAATATTATCAGATGCCATGTCTGCTCCGTATGCTGCTTCATAATGCTGCTTGATACTGATTCTGCAAGTCAAACCTTTCATACTACCATTCAGACTTCTTCAGATACCATTTGACCGTCTACATCTAATTGTAACCCACCTCGACCTTGGGTTCTCACTCTTTAGAACACTTCATAGTCACACCCTGGGAGGGCTGATTGAATTTGGCACAAAAACACATGTACAACCAACTTCTCTTCTTTCAACTGTAGGTTTCGCAATGACAAGCGATTAAAGAGGCTAAAGTAAATCATTACCAGGCACAGTTGCCTATTCTGCACGTCATGTTTTTCCCCATTTTAAATCAACAACGTTTTATCCCTCCCCTCCCATCTCTTCCATCCACACTTGGCTCTGAATACTTTGTTTCATATTTAACTTCTATAATTGAGGTCATTTTGACATCTTTATATCATATTAATACTCCTTTTTGTATTCCTCCTGTTCTACCTGTGTCTTGTCATGATCATTATTATTTGCTGTCTGTTTCTTCTGCTCATCTTTAGTCTCTCTGCTTTCTTGATCAAAATCTCTGTACCCTTTTTTCTTACCATATATTTTCTTTTTAATTCTTTTTATTATTTTCAGCACAAGAAAACAGCACATATACAGATTATAATCACAGTAAAGCGAGTCAACAACGGGAGCGTAACACATTGACATTACAGTTGATGGTAAGTCCTTCGGAGGAGGGGTAGGTGTGCTGTGTCGTGTGGCGGTGCAGGGCGTGTCCAGAGTCTTCTCGGTTCCTGGCTTTATACCTGTTCCTCCCACTTCCCCCATATCTCGAGGAACTTCCGGGGGCACCCCCTTGCCGTGTAGATACGTCTTTCTAAGGAGGTGCATCTGTCCATTTCGTTGGACCATCGGTCGATACCTATTCTGTCCGCAGAGCCCCAGGTGCTTGCCGTTAGTCTCTTTCCCAACCCCAATGCCACACTTAGAAATGCCCTTTTGTATTTGGTGAGGTCCGTTTCTACCGCTATTCCCAGTAGGATGAGTTTGGGGTCGTGGGGGATTGGGACTCCAGCACTCTGGAGAGGCGTGACAGGCACGCTGTCCAAAATCCTTGCAATACCCCACATTCCCAGACCATATGGTAGAAGGTGGTCTCTGCCCTCTTGCATCGGAGGCAGGTTGCATCGTCGTCTCCCCCCCATCTGGCTGTTTGTGTTCTGGCGTAGTATGATCTGTGCAGGATCCTGAGTTGTATCAGTCTGAGTTTTGCGTCTATTCCAATCTTGCGTGGGTTCATCAGTGCCTCCACCCATTCTTCTGTTTCCAGTGCCCCCAGGTCTTGCTCCCATTTCCCTCGGAGGTGTGCGAGTTCCCCAGAGCCGAAGGAGTTAATCACCTGGTAGAGGGTGGACGTGACCATGGAGGAGATTCGGTGTGGAAGGGTGTTTGTTTCTACGGGGGAGCTTGCGGGTATGTCGGTAAGGTCCTGGAATTGGGTGTTGATGGCGTGTGTGAGTTGGAGATATCTGAAGTGGTCCATAGGCCTTAGTCCATGGGTTGCATTCAGAGTGTCAAAGTCTCTCAGCTGGCCCTCGTGGATTATGTCCGCCAGTGTAAATATCCCTTTCCTCTCCCAGGTGTCAAAGTGGCCCATTTGCAGGATTTCGGGAAGGTGTGCATTGTGTCACAGGGGATGGATCAGGGTTGGTTTATTCTTCCAGCCAATGTGTTTGTGTATCTCCCTCCAGATTCAACGGGTGTGCAGTGATCTCCTGGAGACCCCCTTCAGGTTTCCTTTGTTGTCGTATAGTATTTGTAGAGGAGGTGGAAGGCCGGTATCTATTGTTTCGATCCAGATATGTGGGAGCGTTGGATCCCCGTGTAGCCAGTCGTTTACCACACCTGTTTGTGCGGCCAAGTAGTATATGCGGATGTCGGGCAATCCCATGCCTCCCTCACACACCGATCAATGAAGTGTTTTGAGGGCAATGCAGGCTTGTTTCCCGCCACATAACAACATGCGTAGGGACTTGTCAATGTCAGTGAATGTGGCAGCCGGGATTGGGAGTGGGGCGTTTTGAAGGACATATAGAAATCGCGGGAGCGCCAACATTTTAAATAGTGTGGCCCTACCCAACAGTGAGAGAGGGAGGGTTTGCCAGTGACAAACGTCTTTTTCAAATCTCTCCATTATTGGGCGTAGATTCAGTTTGAGAAAGTCATCTGGTATGGTGGTTATCTGTATACCCAGGTAGGTAAAACCTAGTATTGAGACTGAGTACGTGCAGGGGTTTGGGATCGCTTCTTCTCCCCCTTGAACTGGAAAATATATTGTTTTCTGTGTATTTACCCGGAGGCCCATGAAGTGTTGGTACTCCTCCAGGGTCCTTGTTACTGTCGGGCAGGAAGTTACTGGTTTGCTCAGGTAAATCAAGAGATCGTCTGCATATAGTGAAACGCGCTCCTCACCTCTCGTGGGCCAGGCGAACCCTGTCCATCTTGTGTCTGTGCGTAGTCTGATTGCTAGGAGCTCGATGGCGAGAAGGAATAATAGAGAAGAATAATAATTCTCGCTGGGTCGCCTTGTCCCGCGACCCAGCGAGAAAGTTCTCGATGATTTCCCGTTGACCTGCACAGATGCTACGGGGAGGGTATATAGGAGTTTTGTCCACGACATATAGTAAGGCCCAAATCTCATGCGTTTCATTATGTCCCATAGGGTCTCCCATCCTACCGAGTCGAAGGCCTTTTTGAAGTCAACCGCAAGGAGGCCGAGCGGTTCTGGGATCTCTGCCGCTCTAAGGCCACCCAGACCCTACGGAGATTCATTCTTGTGGATTTGTCAGGCATAAAGCCACATTGGTCCGGGTGAACCAGAGATTCGATCACCCCGAGCAGCCTGTTGGCCAGGACTCTAGCGAGTATTTTGGCTTCCCCATTAATTGGTGATATTGGCCTGTACGAGGCACAGTGTTCTGGGGGTTTCCCTGCTTTGGGAATGACCACAATACTTCCTGAGGTCCGGGGGGAGATAGCCCTGCTCTCTGCTGCGGAGGAACATGTTATGCATGTATTTCCTTGTGGTTGCACCTATCGCTTCCAGATTTCTACCGGGAAGCCGTTGGGGCCTGGGGTCTTCCCCGATTGTAGCTGTGACAGTGCCTCCCCAATTTCTTCTTCCGTAATCTCGGCATCTAGTTCTATTTGTGGTCTGGGGAGTTGGGGGATCTCGATTTGTTCAAAGATGCGTGGAGCGCTTGGTGTGGGGTCCTCAGCTGGTGGAGAGTATAGTTGTTCGTAATAGTCGGTGAAGGCCTCCGCGATCTCGGAATCGCCCGTTAGAATTTCCCCCTCTTGGGTTTGAATGGTCCGTACTTGACCCTTACTCTGTTCTTGTCGCTCTAGCCAGGCTAGGGTCTTGCCGGCCTTGTCCCCCCTTTCATATATCTGGCTTTGGTTTGCCATTGGGCAGTTCAGGCATTGTCCAGGACCCGATCCTTTAGGATTGTCTGAGCTGTCGTTAGGGCATCCTGTGCCTCTTGGGTTCCTTCTTCCAGCAGTTGCTCCTCTCGTCGGGTTACTTCGGTCTCCGCTTCTATGATTGCCTCGTTGTGCTGTTTTCTGTGCGCAGATACCATGGAATTCGCCTCCCCTCGCAAAACAGCTTTGTATGCTTCCCACCACACGGTTGGACAGGTGGCCTCTCTACATTTAGGTCGAAGTATTCAGACGTTTTACCCGTGAGACTATTAATTATTTCCGGTATTCCCAGGTAGTAGGCACTTAGACGCCAGATGGGGTCCCGCTTCTGTTGTTTCCCCTTGAGTTTGATCAGTAGGGGGGGGGAATGATCCGAGATCCCTCTCGCCAGGAATTCTGCAGCTGTTAGTCGATGGGTCATGTTCTTTGGGGTGTAGATGTAGTCCAGTCTGGAGAGGGTTGGAATAGAACGAGTAACCCTTCTCTGACATGTGGATTGTCCTCCATGTGTCCATTAGCCCATTGCGTCCGCAAAGGCGGACAGCTTGGTCGGGGCATCTGCTGTCCTGTTGCCTCTGTGCGTTCTCTCCTGTCCAATGTCCATCACCTCATTAAAGTCTCCTTCGAATGCCCACGCGTCCGCCTGTTCCTTCAGCATGATGGTTTGGAGCTCGGTGAGGAGTTCCGCCGTGAGCGTGGGAGGTGTGTACACTGCAATGAGGCCCCAGGTCTCTCCGCCCATCTCTCCAAGCACCATCACAAACCTTCCCCGAGGGTCTGATATCACTTTATTGGTCTTAAATGGGACCCGCTTGTGTAGGAGGATCATGACTCCTCTGGAGCCTCTAGAGAACCCTGCCATGTATGTGTGTGGGTAGTTGGATTTCCTGAAGAATCCACTGGTAGTACCCATGTGGTGGGTTTCAGTGATAAATGCAACATCCGGGGAGTGCCTGTTAAGATAATGAAGCACCAATTTCCGTTTTATACTTGACCCCACACGTTCACATTCCAAGTCAGCAGGGAGATGTGTCTGCTTTTGGCTACGTCTGCGTGTGTCCTCCTGTGTGATGGTGCCGAAGGATGTGCTACGACTTCATGTCTTTGTCACTTGCGGTGTGCTGTTCTGTTCTGGGCTATTGTGCCCCATCGTGGTCCCTCTCGCTGTATTTACGATATGGTGTGCTTTACGTACAAACCTTGAAACGTGAACAATAAACTTGAGGTCGGCTCGGTTTGAGTATGAGTGGACATGCTTGGGTCCCTAGGCGTGGTATGCCCGTTTCCTATACTTCTGCAGCAAGGATGTTTCCAATGTGGCATGTCGCAGATCACTGGTGTGTTTACTGTCCGTGAGCCTTTTCCTACAGTGACTAAAATTCCCAAACTCCCCCCTCCCTGCACTTCCCCCCAACTTGAAGTACCTGTCGCCCAAACCAACCGAATCATGAACTAAATACTGTAGGTGGTCAGGAGGACCAAGTGCTCCAACTCGTGCAACCTGTAGCCGCTCTGCACTCCGGTGGAGGGGGGGGCGCTTCTTTAGGTTCCTCTCCGCCCAGGCTGCCTGGCTTCAAAGTTGCTCCTTGATCCTTGTGGGCTTTAATTTATTTGTCTAGGTTCTCAAGTTGGCCCGCTTTCGGCCGGTGTTGCATGCGTCTCGTCCGTCCCTTGTGGTGGTGTCAGCTGCTCGGGGGGGTGGTGGGTGCCTTTGTCGCTTTCTCGGGGTGCGTTTTTTCTTGGGCTGGCTGGGTGTGGATCTGAAAGAACCTGTGTTTCGAGCCAGTCCCAGGTTTCCTGGGGGTTGTGGAACACCTGGACCACCCCTTTGTGGTAAACTTTGAAGGTTGCCGGGAAGAATAATGCGCATTTGATATTCAGGGACGCCAGCTTCTTCTTAACAGGGTCATACGATTGCCGTGACTTCTGGATTTCCCTCGTGTAGTCGGGGAAGAAGGCGATCCGGTTACCATTGTAAGTAATTGGGCCCGTTGCCCTCGCCATCTGGAGCAGTGTGTCTCGGTCTCTATAGTTAATAAGTTTGGCGATCACTGTGCGCGGGGAAGCGGTCTGCCTGTCGGGACCCTATGCGCTCTTTCAATTGAGAATAACTTTGAGAGTTTCTTCGGGGCCATTAGATCTGCTAACCAGACTTCCAGGAAGAGTTCCATGGAGAGTCCCTCTTCTTTCTCGGGAAGGCTGAGAAAATGGAGGTTGTTGCGGCACAATCTTCCCTCGCTGTCCTCGGCTCTGTTCCAGGAGGGCGATTTTCTTTCCCACTTGTTCCAGTCCATCCCTCAGGTTATTAACCGTGTCCTCTGATTCAGATATCCTTTATTCTGCTTCTCCTACCCTGGAAGTTAAGTTCCTCAGATCCTGCCTCAGGAATGACACCTCAGAGGTCAGGCTATCGATTTTTGCCTCCTCCGAGGACCGGGAGTTTTTTATCGCAGCCATAATGTCCGTGAGTGACAATGCAAGGTCCGGGTCACCACCCCTCGTCTCCTCCGCCCCCTCATTTGCCGCTCCGGGGAGCCTTGCTGGTGTGCAAGTTGTGTATTTGTCCATCTTATTCTGTGTTGCCCCTCTGCGGGGCAGGTCTTTGCCCATGGTTAGTGTCTTTGTTATTTCGCTCACCAGGTCGTCCCCAGGGATTGTAAGTCTTTATTTCTCAGATCTTTTCTGAGATGAAGTCTCCTTCCTTTGCTTGCGTCTGGGGGGGGGGATTTCCTGCGTGGGGTATTCACCTTTGCCATGCTTTGGTATGTTGGTGTAACTGCCGATGGGTATTAGCAATGCTGGAGGGGGTTTTAAATGTCCTGGATCCCTGGTTGGGGGTGGTTTCGGGGCGGATTCCTTTATTTGCCCCAGGTCTGCGTGGCGTGTCGCAGGTTCTGTGCCAGTCTCTCCTGGATGCCACCCACGTGGTCCCCGCGATGGCCGGTGTCCCTGTGCGTTGTGTCCGCCTTTATAGTTGCCCGCGGGTGTACCCGGTCCCCAGGCTTGTTCCCCAGGGGGGTTTTCCCCCGCTGTCAATTGGCGGGGCCTTTCTTGACACCGTCGCTTATTGGGGCTCCGGCAGTCCTAGTGGCCCCGTTTGGGTGCTCAAAAGTGCGGGCTTATGGCTCTCCCGCTGTGCTGATTGTTGGCTGGGGCCCCTGCCACACCATGGGGGACCCCAACCGGGTGGGGGGTGGCCTTGGGTTTTCTTACCATATTTAATGATTTTTTTAAAGGACATTTTTACAGCCATGTTTTGCTAATTTGCTAATTTTAAAAAGCTACTGTTAATCATCTAATCCCTCTATCAACGTATGGCTCTCTAAGCTTATTTATCTAAACTGTTGGGGAGAATTGTCTATCAGCCTATCCTGATCCTTGTACCTTCTTCCCAACAGTTTAGATAACTAAGGTAATAATAATCTGACTACAAGAAATGCAGTTCCCTGAGATCCAGTGTCCATTCAGGTTCTTCTATGGAACTACATTTCTTGTAGTCCGATTTATATTTTTCCTATACCTCATCACAAGAGTCCCTCTAATTTGGCCATTTTTGTCTTCATTAGTTATTTCCAGCAGTGCCTCTTATAAACAAAGTGATTACTATTCTGTTTCATTGCAGTGTTTGCTCCCTGCTCTTCTGTGTGCAAGGTTTGGTACTTGGTTCTCTTCTTTTTACTTATATACTATTCTCTAGACTTCATTAATTTTGTTGTCTGGCTTTCAAGCACGTATTTTTCTTACAATACTCAGATTTTCTTTTCATTTCCTTCCTTCATCGATCTGTTAACCAAAGTTTAACTAGCCGCTTATCTTCTATTGTATCTTGGATGACTGAACATTACCTGCATTTACATTTTTTTTAACTGAAATTCTTTTCTTTCCTGCTACATCCTTTGGTTTCTTTTCCTCCTTTACAGATATGTTTGAGATTCCTCTTTTTCTGGTTAGGATCAAAATGTACTTTTTGATGCTTGTCCTTTTCGGTTATATATTTACTATCTATTTCATCCACCTACTTGTTAGTACAAATTCTGCTTCCTTATTAAACTATTGTGCTTTTTACGTGGGACTATCAACATTTTTCTTAATTTCAGTTTATTTTGTATTCCGTGTTTCATATCCTTTTTGGACTAATGATTTATTCTTATGTTTCATGGTTTCTTGCCCATCTTCGTTGGCTTCCTATTATTCCTTTATTTTCATTTCATACGTCATGTATTATTTTTAATTAGTACCCAGGGCCAGTACTGCAGCCAAACAGATTGCTCAGCCCGTGGGCTGAATCTCATGATCCAAGCCTGCATTCTGAGCAAGCTGAATGCTGCTTGCACCCTTGTCACCGTCTTGTTACCCGCCTCCCACCACACCAGCGCTGGAACCCCCACCCCCTCTCTGCCCACTTACTTACCTTTTCTTTCTCTGTTCCTCGGCCCACTGCGCTGCTCCTTCTCCTTTGCTCCTGGGCCAGCGTGAAAATGGAAGAGAAGCTCCACACAGAGTCAAACCTTCTGTTTCCATGGTGGCCATTTTGAGCGAGTATTTGTTCTGTTCATTTAACCAAATGCATTTCTTCAGCACCTGTTCATTTAACCAAATACATTTCTTCAGCACCCCGGTTTTTAAACTAGGGTGCTACTAGCAATAATACCAAGACGGCAGCCAGGTAATGGCAATGGGATCCATCGTTAAGGCCCTCCCTTCACTCGCCCTATAACTTGAGCTCTGGCCCTTAAACGGCCAATTCAGATGTTTCTCCCATTTGAAGGGATCCCAGAACTCTGATGAACTCATCAACATCTTTGCTGGTTTTGATCATTTTAATGTGTTCACAAATGCAGCAGTTACCAGCTGTATTGCCCGCTATTTTGTGTGTGATTTCACGCAAACCCTAAAAGGTCTCAATTCTATAGTATGTGTATCGGCCTCATTATAATGGCATTAACACCAGTGATTACAATCTTACAACTCCTTAATGTTCTTCTGAAATTCCTAAATAGAATTAAGGAGATTTCATTACCTTCGTGTTTCTGTTCCAGAAAAATGTATTCTTCAAAAGTTTACAATATATTATGGGGTGTTTTAATGTCGCAACACTTAATGGTTGCATACACAATCAAAGGTTCCGTAATTTTGTTGATTTTCCTTCTGCCAACTGCGACCTTCCTCGTCTCAAGATACTTAAAATGAAACAGCGTATATGGTCTTCTCCTTATTTTATCAGGAAATTGCGCAATATCTTGCATAACTCTGGTAAAGACGGAAATACCTTTGTATACTGTCACAGATGGCCCCAAGAACACACCAACTGAGGACTGCGCATGCGCGCGCGACGCATGCGGAGCTAATCTCATCGGCTCCCGGCGGCCGCTACAATTATCCTTCAAAATACTCTCCTTGTGCTGAATATTTTCTCCCCAGCGATGCGTGAGTGGTGGCGGATACTACTGGGAAACAGCCGCCGCATCCCTGAAAAGAATCGGTGCGGTGGACGCGAGCATCTGCCCGGACCGTGCAAGCGAGCGAGCCACAGCCATTGAAGTGCAGGCGGAGAGACCGCCCACCCTCTCCCCTAGCCGAGGCGTGGCGAACGCAGGGGATCCTGTGCGAGAAGGCTCACTGGGGTCACACTGCGGGACTGTCTCACGCCCTGCTGACACCGCCGGAGAACCAACGGCGAGCCCCTTCACCTCCCCGGCCCTGGGGAATTTTCGGAGTGCGGGGCACGAAGTGGCCACAATCGGCGCCATACATAACGGCTCCCCTCTTGGCCCCGACCGCGTCGCAGATGGTGCGGAGCCCTGCAACCGCGGGAAGCAGCAGGTGAAACGCTACACCGCATCCCCCTGCTCGAACTTAGCCTCCATACCTGCCCGTGGCTCGGGCCCACATTATCTGCCTTTTCCCTGGAAATCCCCCCCCCCATCAACGAGACTACAACACCCGTGGTCGAGCGGCAGCGCGGCAAGGTCAGCCGCGAGCTGGACTCCCCCGCTGAGGGATGATACGCTGCAAACGAACAAACGTATAGCAAGGTACGCGGGTGTGTGGGGTGGGAGATTTGCCTTACTTCCCCCCTCACGGCCCCTTATGCAAATAGCCTGCTGCAAAGCCCACTCAAGAGGGCCACAGCTGTGCTAAAGATAGTCACGGACCAGCACTATATCAGCGCACAGTAGAGTGTCACGGCCCCCCACATGAGGCGTATACGCAGCAGAAACATAGGAAAGGAGCAATCCAAGCGGCAAACGCTACAAAGTAAAATGGACCTCTACACCATGTGAGCCCCTCCCCAGCGCGAGCTTCAGCCCCCAGAAGAGGCGGGCGCCTCCGGAGGGCCCTGCAACCCCCCTATCTCTTTGTCAGACCTCATGAAAGCGATTGGGGACTCAAGGACATCATTGGAACTCAAAATGGGCGGCCTATCCTCTGAGGTGTCCCTTATACGTCAAGACCTCCGCAACCTGTCGACCAGGGTGGGAGAAGCGGAACAGAGAGTGTCTGACACGGTCCACCGACTGGAACAGCAACTCACTGCGATCGCCCAAAAAGTGGCCCAACTGGAAAACCGCGCTGAGGATAGTGAGGGGAGGGCGCGGTGCAACAATCTCAGGATCCTCGGAATACCAGAGAAAGAGGAAGGCCCCAGCGCAGAACTCTTCTTAGAAGATTGGCTCACCCATGTCTTTGCCCCTAAGAAGCTATCCAAATTCTTTTCAGTGGAAAGGGCACACAGAGTCCCCACTGGCTGACCTACACCGGGTGCCCCGCCCAGAACAATGATTGCACGTCTACTGAACTACCGCGACCGGGATGCGATCCTACAAATGGCAAGGGCCCCGATTACATACAACGGCTACAGAGTCGGTTTCTATCCTGATTACGCTAAAGAAGTCCAAAAAGCCCACCAGTCATTTGACTCCGTCAAGAAGAAGCTCCAGTCGCTATCTATCAAATATGCCCTCTTATTCCCGGCATTGCTAAAAGTCCAGTATGAGGGCACTACTCACCTGTTTTACAATCCCAAAGACGCATGGGACTGGCTTGAAACTCAAGTCCTCACAGACTCCAGAGTGAGGCGTATGCCATCGGGCCCGCCCACACAGCGGCCTCGTCCCAAGAGACCCTCACCCCCTTGCTCTCCGACCACTGCAGACGACGATGCGACGGGGACCCCTGCGGAAAAGGGATGAAGGCCACGCAACAAGGGGTCTAAACAGCTGCTCAATAGAATGGGAGTGCACACTTAGCGGCTGCCGACCCTTATGCGGCGCGCGCGCTATCACAGCCCGGGTTATCCCGAAGAAGTTTATCAAGTTATAAGGTTAATGTTTGGGCGACAGGTGCTCCCAGTTGGGGGAGGAGGGGGAAGTACAGGGTGGGGGGAGTTTAAGGACTGTAAAGAAACAGAATGAAGGGACGAGAAGGCACGATACAGGAAAACGCCGACAAGGAAATCACGCACTGTCTATGGCCAAGACCGCTGACACAATTATCATACAGGCAGCAGGTACACCAATACGAAACGACCCCCGGATGTCTCCCCCGAAAATACATCACTACACACCTCTCGAAAGTGCACGACCGCCACTGATCCTCCCAGATGCCATGATAAGAGGCCCGCGCAGATAGAACGAACTCTAACAAGGTAATTGTGCTCTCCTGGAACGTTAACGGCCTCGGTTCCAGCATAAAACGAAGATTGATGCTCCAATACCTCAACCGCTACTCGCCAGACATTGTTCTTCTAAACGAAACACATTTAGTAGGCACGAGCACTAACTTCTTCAAAAGATCCAACTACTCTCACACCTACCATGCCGGATTCACGACAGGAGCTAGGGGCACGATGATACTCGTCCACAAGCGAGTCCCCCTGCAGGTTAGGAAGGTCAAAACCGACCCTCGGGGCCGCTACGTAATGATACTCGCCGACATCTGGGGCGAGAAATGGGGCCTCGATGCAATCTATGCCCCCCCACGCTCACGAAAGAACTGCTCTCTGAACTACGGAACCTACTACTGGAAGACGAGGCCAATGTATGGGTGATTTGGTGGGGACTTTAATGAAGTGATGGACACTGCAGTCGATAGATCTCACAGGAGATCTGGAACCCGCCCCGCCTGCAAACCACTCACCATGTTCGCCGAAGCCATGGGAATGATGGACACATGGCGCTCTCTCCATAACGATGAGGCTGGTTTTTCCTTTTTTTCTGGCATTCACAAGTCGTTCTCCAGGATTGACTATGCCTTCATCCCCCGCAGCATAAATCACAGGCTCCTAGATGCTGAATTCCTCACAAGGGGTATTTCGGACCACTCTCCGCTCCTTCTGACCATGAAGAACTCCTGCCGATGTTCGGATCGTAACTGGCGCCTGAATACATATCACCTACGCCTCCCTGAAATTGCGGAGGAATTGGAAAAGAAGATTACGGAATATTTCGAAAACAACGAAGGCTCAGTGGACTGCCCGATCTCGCTCTGGGAGGCGTACAAGACTGTCCTCCGGGGGGAAGCTATTTTGGAGATTTCAGCCTACCAACAACGACAAGCCCAATTGATCAAAGAGGCAGAAGCAGGTGTCCTGGAGTACGAACGGCAAACCCTAGAACACTGCATCCAAGAGACAAAAGAGGCTCTGCTTACAGCATAAGACGCCCTTAGCAACCTAGCTCAAGACAATGCACGAACAGCCCATCAGCTAGTCCGAAGCCAAATTTATGAACGGGGCGACAAGGCGAATAAAACCCTGGCCTGGTTGGAGAGACGCGAACAGAGCACGGGACACGTACGGGCCATTAAGTCTCCAGTCGGAACACTCCTCACAGATGACTCCGACATTGTTGAGGCATTTGCTGCCTACTATAAGAAGCTCTATACCCCACCCGCCGAGAGCCCGCCTTCCGAACCCTCATGCTACCTCGACCAGATAGAAATCCCGAAACTCACACAGCGCCAAACAGATCTCCTGAACACTGAAATCACTGTAACCGAGGTGCAAGAGGCGCTTGCACAGCTCCAACCTGGGAAAACCCCAGGCCCCAATGGGTTCCCTACAGAAACATGGAAATGCCTCGGTGGTACACTACCCACCCACATGCACCGTATGTTCCTACGCAGCAAAGAGCTGGGGGCACTCCCCCGGACCTCAGGAAGGCATGCATAATAGTCATACATAACCTCGGGAAACCCCCGGAGGAATGTGCCTCCTATCGCCCCATATCCCTGATCAACGGGGAAGCTAAGGTCCTCGTCAGAACACTCGCCAACAGACTACTGCAGGTGATAGAGACCCTCGTCCACCCCGACCAATGTGGATTTATGCCCAATAAGTCCACCCGCATGAACCTACGCAGAGTTCAACTGGCCCTGAGTAGAGCCAAGGAAATACCAGCCCCACTGGCCCTCCTGGCGGTGGACTTTGAAAAGGCATTTGACGCTGTGGGGTGGGAGGCTCTGTGGGCAATCATTGCTCGGATGAACCTGGGGCAAACGTTTATATCATGGGTTAAACTTCTCTATGCACTTCCGGAGGCCATGGTAAGGGTGAACGACAGGTCTTCTGAATCATTTCCCTTGGGCCGAGGTACGAGACAGGGGTGCCCGCTCTACCCGCTTCTTTTCCTCCTGGCCATCGAACCACTCGCAATTGAGCTTAGGGTTAACACTAACTGGTCGGGATTCGCCTGGCCGGGAGAGGGGGGGACCGACTATCGCTCTACGCGGATGACCTCCTCATATACCTCAGTAACCTGCGCACTTCCTGCCCGATTGTCTCCCTCATTCTTAGGGAACACCAAAACTTTGAGGGCCTAAAGGTGAATGAAGCCAAAACCATTTACTTCCCGATACAGGGCGGCGAGTTTGCTATCCCGGAGACCTGCCCATATCATGTCTCTATTAGGGAATTTAAATACCTGGGTATACGGCTCGACCCGACACTTAGTAGGTTCCTTCAACTTAACCTACAACCAGTAATTGACCGGTTCAATAGAGATACCTCCCACTGGCAAGCACTCCCCCTATCACTTATGGGCAGAGCTGTGCAAGATGATGACCCTCCCCAGACTGCTGTACGTACTCCAAAATGCCCCACTTGTCCTTCCCTGAGACACCTTCGCACTTATTGACAGACACCTTCGCACGCTGCTGTGGGGCGGGAAGCAACCCAGAATCGCCCTTGGTACGCTGCAGCGATAGGTTTGGGAGGGAGGCATCGGTTTACCCTGCATACGCACCTATTACCTTGCAGCACAGATCGGAGTAGTAAACGACTGGATACACGCAGACCCCACACTCCCCCACATCCGCATTGAAATAGAGAACATGGCCCCGCTAAACCCACTGCAGATCCTGTATGCCACCCACAACCAACCCCCGAGGTTACCCAGAATGACACACCATATTTGCCAGGCCTGGCGGGAGGCGCACAAACTAATTGGCTGGAAAGGACAGCCAACACTGTCTCAACCCCTATGGCACAACGCGCTCCTCCCGGAAATAGTAAGGATGGGCTCCTTCGATCACTGGCACGCAAAAGGGATACACACATTGGCACACGTGATACAAGGGGGGGGGGTCACATCCTCGACTTCGAGGCCATGCAAGAGTAATTCGACCTCGCACCCATGGACCAGTTTCGACATGCTCAGCTGGCCCACGCCATCCGCACCCAATTCCCTGATACAACTATACCCCCCTGTACTCTTGTTGAGACCAATATCCTCCCGCAATGCATTCCCTCTAAGGTCACTTCCACGCTCTATCAAGGCCTTAACTCCTTCGGGGTTACTCAGCTCGACAGGCTCAAGGAGAAATGGGAAAGGGATATAGGCCAACTGGAACCAGAAGACTGGGTTGAGGCATTTATTTTCCCCTAGAGAAATTGGTATAGAATCTGAACTCAGGCTAATACAACTGAGAATCCTTCAACGCTCGTACCGTTCACACACTGCCATGGCCAGATGGGGGGGACTGGAAGACGAGACATGCCTTAGATGCAAAGCGGAACCTGCCACCTTCTACCATATGATTTGGGACTGCCGGGTGTTACAGATCTTCTTGGAGGGATGTATTAACATTATCTCTGCTACCCTGGCGACACCAATCCCTAGGGATCCCAAAATGATATTATTAGGCATCGGGGGTGAAGTGGACCTTTCAAAATATGAAAAAATGTTTTTGGTGATAGCATTTGGGACAGGCAAAAGACTGATCGCGGCTAGCTGGGGCTCTGCCGACTCACTATCTCTGAACCACTGGAGTAATGAGCTGGATAGATGCACGGCCTCGGAACGCCGGATACATAACGCACGTGGCTGCCCCCTCAAATTCGAAAAAATATGGGGTAAATGGCTTGATGCTCACTGAAATTCGTTAATGTAAGTAGATATGTACCGCTGTTAGCATTGGTTACCTGCCTCATCCCACAAATGTCTGATGGCTCTCGGCCCTGCAGGGCTCCTCTTGTCTTTGAAAATGCCATACTGCCCTGGTCAAATGTATGCCTATGACTCATGTTTGTTTTGTTGTTGTGTTGTTTAAAACTTAATAAACAGAGTTATAAAAAAACAACACACCAACTCTTGAAGACCATTCAAGGGTTTTCTATTAGATGTTTGAGAATGGTCTCACTAAGGTTTCTTTGTCTCCCTCGACCCTAGTCCAGACTTCACTAAATCCCAAAGTGGTCACAAGAGATTGGTAGCCCTATCTGTCAGCAAATCTGTCTGGTTAGTGTTGAGTGCCTAGAGGCAATCAATCACCTTATCTCTCTTACTCCTTGGCTCTGGCAAACTTCCGGTTAGGTATCCTGTCCCAGGTTGAGGAGTCTACACACCCTTCTTGACAGGGTCAGGCCCCTGACAATATCACAATATTAAATCATAAGGATTTAGGGCCTCATTACAAGTATGGCGGAGCGGGAAGCAATTGGCAGTAATAGAATTACCGCCAATATTCCCGCTCTGCCATACTAAGAGTATGGCCCTGGAGTGGAGGATTTACCTCCAGCATTATGCTGGAGGTAAATCCTCCAATTCTCCACCGGAAATATCGGTGGAGTTACCAATGACGGAATTATTGCAGTGGTAATTCTATCAACAAAGCCACGTAGAGTCCTACGACTCATAAAATATGGGGACTTACACCTCCACTGCCACTTGTAATCTGCTGGACCAAGTGACAGTAACAGTAATTCAGTTGGGCTGTATGCCATCAGATTTTACCACTGGAATACCACCCACCTTGTAATGAGGTCTTTGGTTTCCAAATTGTTTGCCTAACTAAACCAATTTTATACCGCAGCTTTCCTTTTAATTCCTTTCAAAATCATATTCTTGGGTAATGAGGAATACATGTTTACATCTACTTCCTCCAGGAAGATTTCATTTTGCTTCTCAAAAGTGTTAACCTCATGATTAGAACCAGAATGAATGATTTATTTGAGAATTGTAGACAAAGTGTAATCAGAAGCCAAATTTAAGATGGTGTAAAGCACCCATTTCCTTCATTTAAGAAATGTCGGAATTGAAGTCAGCCCAGCTCCGTTCTAATGAGCTTTGTGGGGATTCCCTTTCAAAATCCCAAGGCTGGTCTTCATAACGTTCCTTCAAACTATTTTATCCACGTTAAACTAGTTAGAACCAACATTTGAGTCCATACAATGCCATTGGTAGAATCTTTTCTTTATATGCCTTCATTAAGGGACATATGTTAATATCCCCAATACTTCAAATCCCCCATTGTGGCCACAACCTTAGGGGTCACTTTATTATGAAATGTCATGGCGTTCATTTTAAAATTAAAATAGATTCCAAGATTTTTTAAACAGTCCATTGTCTATAACTCTAGGACCAGGTCTTCAACCAAATTTCCTGGGTTTCCTTGCCAATAGTAGACACATAATCTTTGTCTTGAATGAATTGATTTTCAGGACTAGGCCCTTGAAATAAATAAGGTCTGTGTACAGGTTTCCCTGCAGACCTCTCTGATCCATCAAAAGAAGATTGTATGCATATTCTTAGTATCATATGTGCATTCTGCTAAGCTTAGAGGGACAATGTCCAAGTGTACAGAATACTTTATAAAAGCCTGCTTTACAAAGATTATATTGTAGTGCTAATATGCAGCCTTGCTTAAGGTCAGAGTTGCAATGATGCAAAGAGCCAAATTTATTAGGAAGAACTCTGACCAAAGTCTCTGTTACGCCTCGGCAGGCCTGCAGGAAGGTCGTTGCCCTCCGTAGGGGTATGCCTCATTGCGCAAACCCATTCTATACCCACTGGCAACTACCTTGGAGAATAGTGGCTTCGGCTCACTCCGCGGCAATTTTGGACTACAATTCCCAGCTTTCCGCCTCCCTCTGTCAGCCCAGAGGCGATGACGCGTGAGCCTCGGTTTCGTCCGGTTCCACCTTCTCCTTCCCGATTTAAACCTCGGAACCGGACGAAACGCTGCTTCTGATTAAAGTTGCATCCCGGTATTTAGAAGTTCCGTCTTCAACCCTACTCTTGCCCTTGTGTACCAGACCTGTTTTCTTCATTCACCGACTGCTTTGCCTGCCATTTTGGAATATCTGCTTGCTCGTGTACCAGACCTGTTTTCTTCATTCACGGACTGCTTTGCCTGCCATTTTGGTAATATCCGCCTGCTCGTGTACCAGACCTTTACTTCATTCACGGACTGCTTTGCCTGCCGCTTTGGAACTGTTTGAGATCACGGCATCGGTAAGACCCTTCTTTTCACCACTTGCTACCCAGCATATCTCCTGTACTCATTGTACCTTGCCGCCAAACTATATCACCTGCAACACTCCAACTTAATTGTGTCCTTTGCTGTTACCATCCTCTTGCCACAATAAGACTTCAATTGGGCTTTCTTCAGTAGTGCACAGGGACGCTTTGCTGATAGTGCACCAACCCGACTCTAGTGCGGCCCTCATTCCGCCCGGGTTCAGTTTCCCTAACTAACCTACCTATTTGTTATTTTGCCCTTCCGTTGTCAATAACTCTTTGGATATTGCAGATTGAACAGCACATTAGTGGTAAGGGTTTTTTGTGGTTATTCATTTTCCTTTGCTAATTGACAACTATAGTCAGGACAGGTTACATTCTCCTCTTTTAATTATAGGTGGTTTCCAGTTGCCTTGAATCAAGGGGAGGGCATAGTTCAGGTACTAATAGAAAGATGTATCGAGGGAAAGGGATCTTTCTGTATTCCCAATTGCTCACCTCTTGTTTTTCCTTTACAGCTGGGTTCGTGGCGGTGTGTTCTCCCCGCTCTTTTAAGCAATCAGTCTCTCTGCCTGGTTCTACCCAGCAGAGAGCCATATCGTTAAAAAGGTCTTGTGCCCTCACAGAGAGGAGGCTAGGTTGGAGGCCCCGACCTAGCTCTTCAATCAATAGTTCAGTCCTGCGCCTTCCGGCCACCAATTTGGTATACTCCCCGTCCGGTGAGTAACAAAATCAGAAGCCATGGAAGAAGCGGATCCGTTGGCCACTCTGGTTCATTTGGTATCCGAACTATGGGCAGACATGACTGCAGCACATGATGCCTTACACCATCGGATTGATAACCCGAGGCCCTTTCCTGCACCCCAGACTCTGGGGATTGATCCGTCTGGTGCTACTGCCTCAGGCTCTGGAGCCCATACAGCCTCCACCTCTGGGTTCACCCCTCGCCCTGTTCTGATGGCCACACAATTCCCATTGGCCCCTCCAGAAAGTTTTACCAGTCACCCAAAGCAATGCTGGACATTTATCAACCAATACAAATTGCATTTTCTTTTTCGTCCCGCGGCCTTTCCCAATTCCACCACGAAGGCGGCCTTTGTCCTTTCACACCTTGGAGGGACAGCGGCAGCCTGGGCTAATCCTCTGCTTGAGTCCAATAGCTATGTTTTGTATGACTGTGACGCTCTTATCACAGCCATGAATAGGGTGTTTCATACCCGATACAAGTCACAGGGTACGGACCTAGAATTCCTGAATTTACGCCAGGGTACGTCTTCCTTGTTTGCATACCTCACTAGGTTCAATCAATTGGCAGCCGAGACGGTCTGGCCAGAAGAGAAGAAATCCGCGGTATTCTACAAAGGATTGTCTGAGGAGTTAAAAGACGTCCTGGCTACTGTGCCAGTAATTCTTACCACATTCGGTGAGTTACTTGATTTGGTGTCACAAATCGACGCTAGACGATCTGAAAGGAAGGGAGAACGGAAAAACGTGGCTCCAGTGCCCCTTTCCCTTGATTCCGTCAACCCTCCCTCCTCTGCTTCTTCAGAACCTATGCAGATAGGGGCAGTGCGTGGTCCGTTGTCTCCTGCACAACGTGAACACCGACGATCCAACAATTTATGTATGTACTGTGGTTCGCCTGAACACCAATTTAAGGATTGTCCAAAGGAACCCGTTAAGAAGGCGGGAAATGCCACAACCCGGCAATAGTAGGAGTCCCTACGCCGGGGGTATTATCTTTGGGCTCAAATGTGGCAATTACCATACCTGTTAGTCTGCCAGTGGTATTTACCACTACAACTGACTGTTCCTTCTCTTCTCAGGCTATAATTGATTCCGGTGCTACTGGGAATTATATGGATTATGACTATGCCATGAGTAATAACGTTCCTGTGGTCTCTAAACCACAACCTGAAGCCGTACATGCTGTAGAGGGCTCTTCCCTGGTCTCGGGTCTGGTTACTCAAAGCAAGTCTCTCGTCCGTATGCAGACGGACATACTGAAACACTCTCATTTGACCTGTTTAAGGCCCCCCAGCTTCGTCTAATTTTGGGTATTCCGTGGTTACAGTACCACAATCCTGACATCGACTGGGCAAGGAAGGTGGTACAATTCCCTTCCTCTGTCTGTAACGAGAGGTGTTTTCAGACCAGTTGCATTACCGGTACTTCCTGTCAAGCCCTGGTGGCCTCAATGGCCTTGATAGGTGCCATTACCAATGCCACCGAACCTCGTATCCCTGTGGAACACGCTTCCTTCCGGGACGTCTTCGATAAAGGAGGCGCAGACCAGTTGCCCCCACCCAGGCCATACGATTGTCCTATCGACCTGGTACCGGGGGCTAAAATACCTGCTGGCAGAGTTTATTCGCTCACACTGCCAGAAGACAAGGTGCTGAAAGAGTACATTGACAAGGAATTGGTTAAAGGGTTCATCAGACCATCGAGATCACCGGCAGTATCTCCCCTGTTTTTTGTCCCTAAAAAGGAAGGCGACCTTCGCCCTTGCATTGATTACAGGGTATTAAACACAATTACAGTTAAGAACCAGTACCCTCTCCCCCTGATCTCTGTATGTTGGATCAGCTAGGTTCTTCTATAATCTTTACCAAACTTGACCTGTGTGGTGCCTACAATCTAATCCGCATGAGAGAGGGGGACGAGTGGAAAACCGCCTTCAAGACCCGGTACGGGTTATTTGAATACCTTGTGATGCCCTTCGGGTTGTGTAACACCCCAGTCACCTTTCAGGCATTCATGAACAATGTCTTTGACGATTGTCTAGACCGGTTTGTTGTGGTCTACCTAGACGACATACTGATTTATTCTTCATCCAAGATTGAACACACCGAACATGTGCGATTCGTCTTACAAAGGCTGAGAGAGAACTGTCTCGTCGTCAAAGCTGAGAAGTGTATCTTCAATTCATCTGAGGTTGAGTTTTTAGGTTACGACCTTACCAATCGGGGCATCCAGATGAGCCAGTCCAAGGTTAAGGCCGTTTTGGAATGGCCTGTTCCTACTACAACCAAAGCCCTACAGTCATTCCTGGGGTTCTCGAACTTTTACAGGTGCTTTATCTTTTCCTTTTCTGCCATATCGGCTCCTTTAACAGGTTTAACCAGCTCGAAACAACCATACCGTAGACACCAGAAGCGCAATCTGCCTTCGAGGCCTTAAAGGCGGCTTTCTCTTCAGCACCAGTGTTGCAACATCCCGATCCGCTCCTGCCCTTTTTGGTGGAAGCTGATGCTTCTGGGGCAGCCATCGGGGCTATACTGTCACAACGTTGGCAGGACTCGGGTGAGATTCATCGGGTTGCGTTCTTTTCGAGAAAACTGACCCCATACGAGCGCAACTATCCTATCACGGAAAGAGAGTTGTTGGCAGTCAAGGACGCTTTCTCGGAATGGCGTCACCACCTATTGGGGGCCCGTCATCCGGTTACAGTCTTCTCTGACCATCGGAGTCTATTGGCATTCAAGTCGATGAAGTGTCTCACTGCCCGGCAGGCCCGCTGGCACCTTTTTTTTTTCTCAGTTCAATTTCACCATTACGTATCGGCCAGCCCGCCTCAACGTTTGTGCAGACGCCTTGTCTCGCCTTCCCTCTCACCCGGAGCAAGGCAAACCCGATTGTCCTCTTATGTTGCCTTCTAGGGTAGTGTGTGCATGTACTCCACGCCCTTTGCTCCGTTCTTTAATCTCTGACTGGGTGAATACACATAAGGAGGAATGTGTAGCCTAAATCTTGACGTGGTACAAGGACTCCCCTATATTCAGGGCCGCCTGTTTGTGCCCCCTGGGAAAGCTCGTCTCCATGCGCTTGCGTTGTCCCATGACTCCTTGATAGCTGCTCATCCAGGCCAAAAGAAGACTCTGGACTTGCTCCGTCGTTGGGCCTGTTGGCCGGCTATGTCTCAAGACGTGGTTAACTATTTGGCCTCCTGTTCTGTGTGCGCTCAATGTAAGGTCTCCCGGTCTAAACCTGTGGGTTTATTGCAGTCACTCCCGGTCCCTCACAAGCCATGGTACATGGTCTCTATGGATTTCATTGTGGACCTGCCACCCGTAGACGGTTTTGATACCATTTGGGTGGTAATCGATTATTTTACAAAGATGGCACTTTTCATTCCTTGTGCGGGTTTGCCTTCTGCTCCGACATTGGCCTCATTGTTCCTTAAAAACGTGTTCTGTTTCTTTGGTCTGCCTTCTATTGTGGTTTCGGATCGCGGGCCGCAGTTTACGTCACGTTTTTGGAGGGCTCTGACGGCATCTCTTGGCATTGATGACAGGTTCAGCTCTGCCTTCCATCCACAGACCGATGGGCAGACTGAACGGCTCAACGCTACTCTCGAGCAATTCCTACGCTGCCTCAGACTTCGTTTCCAGTCCTCATGGTTGGCGTTGCTACCGCCCGCTGAATTCGCTTATAATAACTCTCTGCATGCTGCTTCTGGTGTGTCCCCCTTTTTTGCACTATATCCACGGTCCTTGCCCCTGGATCCTGACCTTCCCATTGACAATCCAGCTGCTCATGCGTGTGTTCGGGACCTCAAGTCTGTTCATGGGGTCGTTCGTCAACATCTTCTGCGTGCTCAGTCAAAAGCAAAGAAATATGCAGACATGCATCGGACACCTGCACCCAACTACCGTGTGGGTGTGAAGGTTTGGTTGTCATCGCGCAACCTGAAAATACCTGGTAAGCGAATGCTCTTACCCAAGTTTGTGGGTCCCTTTCCTGTTACAAAGCTCTTAAATCCGGTTGCTTTGCGTCTTTCCTTGCCCTCTTCTTGGAAACAGCACCCAGTGTTTCATGTCAGTCTGCTGAAGCCTTCCCATCCAACATGCGGTTGCCGGTCCGCCCACCCCCGGTGCGGGTGGATGGCAATGATGAGTTCGAGGTGGCAAATATCCTGGACTTCCGACATCGTAGGGGTCGTCCTTTTTACCTGGTTGACTGGAAGGGGTTTGCCCTGAGGATAGATCTTGGGAACCTTTGTCTAATATCCATGCCCCGGCCCTGCTTCGCCGCTTCCATGCCCGCAGGGGGGTGGTGCCGCCTTTGGGGGTGGATGCTGTTACGCCTCGGCAGGCCCTCAGGAAGGTTGTTGCCCTCCGTAGGGGTATGCGTCATTGCGCAAACCCGTTCTATACCCACTGGCAACTGCCTTGGAGAATAGTGGCTTCGGCTCACTACGCAGCAATTTTGGACTACAATTCCCAGCTTTCCGCCTACCTCTGTCAGCCCAGAGGCGATGACGCATGAGCCTCGGTTTCGTCCGGTTCCGCCTTCTCCTTACCGATTTAAACCTCGGAACCGGACGAAACGCTGCTTCTGATTAAAGTTGCATCCCGGTATTTCGAAGTTCCGTCTTCAACCCTAATCTTGCCCTCGTGTACCAGACCTGTTTTCTTCATTCACGGACTGCTTTGCCTGCCGTTTTGGAATATCTGCTTGCTCGTGTACCAGACCTGTTTTCTTCATTCACGGACTGCTTTGCCTGCCGTTTTGGAATATCTGCTTGCTCGTTAACCAGACCTGTTTTCTTCATTCACGGACTGCTTTGCCTGCCGTTTTGGTAATATCCGCCTGCTCCGTGTACCAGACCTTTACTTCATTCACGGACTGCTTTGCCTGCCGCTTTGGAACTGTTTGAGATCACGGCATCGGTAAGACCCTTCTTTTCACCACTTGCTACCCAGCATATCTCCTGTACTCATTGTATCTTGCCGCCAAACTATATCACCTGCAACACTCCAACTTAATTGTGTCCTTTGCTGTTACCATCCTCTTGCCACAATAAGACTTCAATTGGGCTTTCTTCAGTAGTGCACAGGGACGCTTTGCTGATAGTGCACCAACCCGACTCTAGTGCGGCCCTCGTTCCGCCCGGGTTCAGTTTCCCTAACTAACCTACCTATTTGTTATTTTGCCCTTCCGTTGTCAATAACTCTTTGGATATTGCAGATTCAACAGCACATTAGTGGTAAGGGTTTTTTGTGGTTATTCATTTTCCTTTGCTAATTGACAACTATAGTTAGGACAGGTTACATTCTCCTCTTTTAATTATAGGTGGTTTCCAGTTGCCTTGAATCAAGGGGAGGGCATAGTTCAGGTACTAATAGAAAGAAGTATTGAGGGAAAGGGATATTTCTGTATTCCCAATTGCTCACCTCTTGTTTTTCCTTTACAGCTGGGTTCGTGGCAGTGTGTCCTCCCCGCTCTTTTAAGCGATCAGTCTCTCTGCCTGGTTCTACCCAGCAGAGAGTCATATCGTTAAAAAGGTCTTGTGCCCTCACAGAGAGGAGGCTAGGTTGGAGGCCCCGACCTAGCTCTTCAATCAATAGTTCAGTCCTGCGCCTTCTGGCCACCGATTTGGTATACTCCCCGTCCGGTGAGTAACAGTCTCACTCTGATAAAGTATTGAAAGGTTTAGCAAGCCATGGTCAACGCCCATTAGTTAAGCTTTTTCGATATCCTACTTCAATCAACATGAACCCAATGCTGCTGTAAAGCTTATAAAAGCCACAGCAGATTTTATAGCCCTTTTTGATAAACTGAGGCATACACCATTTTGTGATGCAGATCAAACCCAATTGAAAGAATGGCAGAATGGTCTTCCCGTTAGCCCAGTTGTTAAAGCAGTTTAATAGCAAGGATGCAATCTTTTCACAGTTTTTGGCTAGGGGGGCGATACGGGGGGAGTTATGTTGGTCTTCCCACCTTTATGTCTTAATAACAAAGGGGCACGAACAAAGATATTGTCCAAGTTGACGGCAATGTGAATGTTTTTTGCAATTTTAATAAACAAAAATAAAGTAGTAGAGCCCAAATATACACAGCATTCCTTAAGGCTGCATTTGCAGGTCTTTTAACCCAACATTTAAGCTCCGAATTCCATCCACAGGAATCAGAGCTCCTCTCCATTTCACCACATCCTGTGTTGCAAATGCCTAGCCAATTAATTGTTCTCGCGTACTAGCACCAATCGGGTTTTTCTGATCTCTAGCTGAATTTAGAACAACATTGTTGACCAGACACCAAAATTCGTTTACATTGTTTTTCCCCAGCAGGTACCACATGTACCACCATTGTTGGGCTGTTCCCCTCTTCATATGCACCTTTAGCCAGTATGTATACTTAAGCTTGAATTTCCTTTTACTTTCTGCAAAACCATGGGAACTTCACCAATTGAAGATTGTGAAGATCTCAACCATCTTCTCATTTCCTGAATGTTTAACTATCTCTTCCTCCTAAGAGGACACCACTTTTAGTGATCATGTTATTATCAGAGGTAATCATCTAGTTGTTCACTAATTCAACATCCAAGTTCAAATGAAACTCAGGAATGCTTAACAGTGTGTTAACCCCATTGCCATCAAGACCATCGAAGTTCAACTTTCACAGTTGTTCATTTAGAATGTTGATATTCTCCTCATCATAGCGGTTTCCAGTAGGATTAATGTCCTTGCCTTCTAACATCTTTTCTGGTACTTGCAAATCAAGACCTAAATCTAACACAGTAGTGGACGTTGAATGATCACTGACCATATTGGGTTCCATTTGTACATTTCTCTCCATTTGAATGTGGTAAAAACAATGAATACATAATCCAAGTTTGTACCAATCCCCTAGTGTTGTTGAATACATTTGACAGGGATGTCCTCTGTTTTGCAACCATTAAGGATGTCCAGAGCCAAGTAAATAAACGCCTCAGACCACATTCTACCAGATTTTGTAACATGTTTTGCTTCAGAATAGCATCCGGCACTGAAGGTTTTAAAAGATCACACCTATCCACATTCTAGTGATTCGAGAGACATCTTGCATTTGTTGCAGGTGATAATGTCGCTGTGAAAAAGTTGCTAGGCAGGTGACTTTTTTTTTCCTGATTTTCAAAATTCTTTCCCCAAATATTCTAAGAGGGGTATAATTGTATATTATTCACCAAATATTCTCTGATTGGAGGTAAAGTGTTTGTCTGGGGGTGCATTTTTGGGGAAAGGGCACCACCAGGCTGCCATTTGGCCGGCGACATTATCACTGGTTACCCTTGATTGAGGTCACCTGCTAGTCTAATCATATTTGAATGATCAAACCTCTACCATTCCTTAATTTCAGTTGTACAAGAAATGACCTCTTTAGTAATGGCGTTTTCTGAAGGATCCTTTACAATTATAGCTAAACCTTCCAGCGTCCCCTTTACTTGATAGGGTATCAACCTACGCGCTAACACATTAGATGAACACAAGGAGGTATTAGACTTGGTCAGCGGAATATAATTCTTTACTTCCATCCGTAAACCACCCACAAGGCAGCCGTTAAGTCCATTTAGAGCTGATTCTATCTGAAGGGTAATACCATGAATACAATGGAGTTCACAAAGCCAGACTCCTTTTTTTGGAAGAATGTTATTCTTTATAAAAAGTTTAAAAAAATGTCCTTGCTTTAAAAATATATTGCGACCTCTTGTGTTCCATGATAAAACCTCATTTGTTCCAGTGATCTTGGACGTGGCAATGATGATCCAGGCTGCAAAACCCCTGCCAACCAATAGTAGTCTCTCTTGCTCTCTCCTCTGTTGAAGGGGTCTGCTTTCCCATGTGCTCTGCAAGTCTGATGTGTTTTGATCCCTTAGGAAACTCATTTTTAAACCCCCTTCAGATGGCACTTATGTGGCTTTTTCTTTTCAGTGAACCTTTCACTAAAACCTTTCTCAACTTTCTTTCCCCGCCATTCAGACTAAGGTACATACAGATCATCGGCCAAACTTAGAAGTTACGAGTGACTCATAAGTCACAACTGTAAGAAAGGCATGGTATCAGAAGCACAACAGACACAAGGAAGGTTGTTCAAGGGTTTTTATTGAAATCTATTCTAAACCTAATGGCTAACGATGGGAGCAAGCTACGACCAACAAAATCAAGAAAAAACTGTCATGTCGTGTCAAAACAAAGATGGTCTATACTAAAAACAAAATATTGCCAAACCTTACTCTATGCAACAAAAGGGTGTGGGATGATGATGTGTATAACAAAAACAGTGTATAAAAAAATGCAGTACTCTTTCAGAAATCACTTAAAACTTGGTTTGGCTCCAGGTCTTTAAATAAGAAGTTCGGATTTAAGGGATTTTCTGTTCTTTTACTGCTTTGCGGCAATGGTGTGGGTTAGGCCTACCTTTTTATTGTTTTATATTGTTTTATATTGGTGTGTGTGGTATATATATATATATATATTGCAGAAAAAAGAGCACTCTCCGCGGCTGATTAAAAGGCCATAGTCAATGAAAGACAAAGGGCACAGCTCACAATAAAGTAGAGGTCTGGAAAAAAATAATTTTAATATTTCATAATAAAAAAAAACACAAGTAAAGAATACGGCTGGAAGGCAGTAGCAAAAAACAGAGGCAGGACGCCCGTGAGCGCGACCCACACACAACGCGTTTCACACTCAACTGAGTGCTTGATCACATGATATATATATATATATATGTATATATATATATATATATATATGATTTTATTTACCTGCCTTTTCAGCACCTGTATGCCAAGATTGTGCTATATACATTTTAGATATAAATGTAGGCAGCTACCAGGAAAGTCTGCCATCAGAAAGAGGGGAATTCTGCATCCCCAGCACTTAATATCCTCCGCATGGTAGATTGTCTCCTGCGTCTTCCGCTAATCCGTGGCCCACCAGGTTATGTCGCTAAGCTCCTTATCTTTATTCTGCCAAGTGGCTTGAATTCTTAATTTATATCCCTTGCTGTGAAGCTTCGATCCAAGTCTGTTGTAGTAAACATGACTCTGTTTCCTTAAACGTCTTGGATCACTTTTCGATACAGCAATCCTTCCCACTAAATTGCAATCCTTGCTTTGGTGCGTTACCTAGCCCCTAATTACATGTACCCTTTAATTGTAAAATTGGATAGAAACTAATCAAGTCAACGATAATAAACTCAGCAACTACAGTACCTATAAATCACCAGTCCTCCATCTCAGATTGAGCTGGCTTACTCTCTCGTCTACCTGTAGAGCGGCCACAGTGATTCCCTTCCTCACAAGCAAAGCTCACAAAACAAAAAACTCAATGGTGTATGCAACTAATCAATTTCCTGTAGTCCAGGGGTGAATATCGGTTTCTAAACCATCAATCGGCCCCACACCTCTAATACAGCAGAAGTGATCCAAACAGATTGGAGTAACAGGCAAATTATAAACCTCCTTATCCAATTTTTGTAACGTGGTTGGAACGGCAGGCTTATATCCAAAGGGTTGTGGATCGTTGGTTAGTTGCAACACAGCTAAAATACGATTATCACCCAATGATAAAAGGGACTGTCCAGTCAAGGTTGTATCAAAATTTCTACTTTATTTATACACAACAGACAATGCTAGCAACACTACAAAATACAACTCATGCTTTAAGGGAATGCAGAGGACAGAAAGTTTCAAAGTAGGAAAAGGGATGCACTCTGGATACTGACAGGAGGGTAAGTCGGTATGTTTTATTTTTTTTAACTGTTTTTAGTAACCTGTTTTTTTTGCATACAAACAAAAGATGAGCAACAAGGGGCCATGAACCCCAGCTCTCCCCCCCCCTACTTCCAATCCATACACTGGAATACCATAACCACAACAGTTTGTTAAGGTTCTTGGCCTTACCACACAAGGGAACAATGTGTCTTTAAATGTTTCTATGGTCCTTCTGGGAAGTTCCAGGCAGACAGAACCACAATGTACCACTTGCTGCAGGTGTCCTTGGTGCTGAACAGGGTCGAATCGGCTTCAGGGCGCTTTGCAGGCTTCTGTGACAGAGTACAAGAAGGGAATCAGCTGTGAGTTTCAGGCAACAAGACAGTTCAATAAGCAGAGCTTTACAAACTGCTGCAAACTGGCCTACACGGCGGCTCAGGGTCAGGAATCGTTGTCTCAGTGCTGGTCGGCGGTTCTGAAGCCCCGGTCTAGACATCTGGGATGTCGTTAAAAAACTGTGGCTCGACAACGGTCAGCATTACAGTCGGTTGCAGCTGGTGGAACTTGACAGGCTCAAAAATGTCCTTAAAGGCAGACGTCAGTGGATACTCCTTGAAGCACTTCTCCCAGCTTCTGCAGTGGGCTTGCATCCTCCTTTAAGGTAGATGGCCCAAAGCTGAAGTGTGTGTTGCAGGCAGTTGCCTTGTCCTTGGTTTCGGGTTCAGAGACCTTCTGGCACTTTCTACCTAGGAGGCTTGTTGCAGAGCCTAGCAGGGCGCACTGTGTGCTGGCTGGGTATCGGTTCTGGGGTGGCGTGAGAGTCTGTATCTCCCTCTGTTCCGTGAGAGATGTTTAGGGGAGGGATCTTGCTTCCTTCTTTGGATACCCTGGCCTTCCTTCACTGGCTGTGGCTGTAAGGCAGACTACCTTCAGCCAGGGTCCAAGGTTGAGTTCTTCTTCCTTCTTGCAAAGACTTCAAATGATCTGCCAAGAGAGGGGCTCAGCTCTCTTTTAAATCCAAGTGGGCCACAGTGATTGGTGTAGGCTAAGCCCACCTTAATGAACCAATCCTGGGGTCCCCGCCAACAATCTCCTGTATGCATGAGGTCATAACCAGAGTGCTATACAACAGGAAAGGTAAAGGGTTGAAAACATGTGATGCTATGTCTCACCCACCTTCCTGTCTGTTGATCGAAGAGTCTCTCTGGTTAATGGATCTTTCTGTGGCTCCTGTTTAAAGGGGCAGGTCTCCCTTGAAGCTGCAGCGATATCAGACATTCTGGCTCCTGCAAACCACATTCTATTACCTGATGAATGGGGTCCCCCTGCCGGGGAGGCTTACTGTAAACACGTAGTCTCAAACATGACAGTTCACTGTCAATGACACTGAGGGTGGGAGCTGGCTTCAGGTTGACACAGTTACATATGAAAGGTTGTTGGGGTTTCCTTTCTCCTTTGTTAACCTCTCTAGCCAGACCCCATGTGGGCCTGTTTGAAGTACACACTATTAGTATGATAATCGCGGCCACCAACTGCAGGGCCTAGCCATGGAGCCTTTGTTGATTAAACTGGCCATGGCAGGGGGAAGATTGGCCCTCCCCCTTCTTGAGATGACCTGGTGTACTCCTGGCTGTCACATCCCAACTATGACAGGGCCGACTGTACCTGTAGGCTGTGTCCACCCAGAGTACACGGGTCTATGCATTTGTTGTGGTGTGACCATAGGGAAATGTGTGTGGATTAGCCCCACCAATTTTCATGAGGTTGTTCTACCATCATTCCATTTAATTAAAGAAATGAAAAAAATGCCCAGTCGAGTGCACACCCACCCTGCGGATTGTTGAATTCATCAGTGTATCATGTACATTATGAACTGACCTTTCTGCAATACCAGGGACTGTTCCTCTAACATTTGCATAGAACAAGCTTTTGGCCTTTCATGGTCACTTCTATTTTTGAATATTGCGCAGTTTAGAAGGCTTCCGTGCTTGCATTGGATGTCCAGGACAGACACAGTGGAGGACCCAACCAGCAGTGTAGTTGCTACAGTCTGCAAGAAGAAGAATGTTGGCAAATACCATCAGCGGCCTGGATCTACTCCAGGGAGTAATGAATGCTCCTGCTTCGCTCAATTACTGATAAAGTGCAGTAAGGCAGCATGACACTCACTTGTGAAGTTTGTGTCTTTTCGAAAAGTTATACCCAAAACCCACGATGCGTCCACGTGCATCATTGTGGCAAAGGGACAAAGCCGAGCAAAGGTGTCAAGGATTATTGATAGAAAAGGTTATTGACACGTTCTTTTTGAGTACGTTCTTGAAGGCTTCCAATGTAGTAATGAGAAAAGAAACGGAAAACGTACAGATGCAGCATTGTGCAAAGTAAAGAAGTGAATGTGTATGTATCTGCCGAGTTCTGAGCTATTGTGACTTGTGTACGTTACATGGACTCTTTTATTTCCTTGCACATCAACGTGTTTCTTGTGCATACAGTCTTAGTAGCATTAGTTTCTGAGTAACCGTGTTCCTATCAAAGTCAATACATATGTATGAACCTTGATCATTATTGTGTGGGTAATGTGTCCCGCAGACCCACTAGGCCTTGAGTGCTGGAACACATCTACCGAAGGTGCACCACGCAGCGGGCAAAGCCCTTGGCTTATTTTAGACAGTCTGGCGCCCCAGCGGTTCTACTTAGAAGTGATAGCAGCGTAGCGTGTTATTTGTCCCCCCCCCAACCTACGATCCATTAGTTGGGCTAGCTGAATGCGCTCGCACATTCAAGTAATTAATGTTTGTTCAAATATTGACACATTTAGTGCATGTGGAATTGATGCTTTTAATAGCAAATATATTTTTTTCTTACAAGTATGGGTTTGAAAACATTCTGTATTTCTTAATACAGTATGTTGAACACAAATGTTTTCTCCTACTTTGTGTATATGGAATTATGATTTTATGCACCCAGAAACAACTCCATCAGACAAGTCTAATCCCAGGATTACATCGAATACTGAAATAAGCAGGTACAGATTTCTGGCCTACACATGTTTCACACTGATCGGCTTCATTTTAATGCCCAACGTGTGTACTACAGGGCCTGATCCAATAGCACCACACACCGTGGGAAATAAGCAGCGCTCAGATACCTGAGGGTTCATTGCGCTATATAAATGCCCAAACAAACAAACAAACAAATAAAGTGGTCTAGGATTTCTCTTAGAATAGAACTTTATAGTAGATTAGCCTTTCTTTGTCTTCATTAAAACAATGAAGCCAGCCTATGCATGTCCCGCCATGTCAACGCTATTTCTAACTCATCCGCCTACTCCACAAAACTCCTGAACGCATCCAAACACTTCCTCTCCCCACAACACCATCTGACCATTGCTATAGCAGTAATAGGCTCTCGTCTTGATTACTGCATCTCCCTTCTCGCTGGCACTTCAGAGTGGAACTTGAACAAGATGCAGACCATCCAGAACAATGCCATCCAAGCAGCCTTGAACCTCTCCAAACAAGACTTAACCCATAGAAAAACATCCCACTGGCTCCCTGTCAGAGAAAGGGTTAACTTTAAAATACTTTCCATCACTCACCGTTGTCTTTCTAACTCTGCATCGCCTTACCGTTCTTGCAGAGGATCTCCAAGAACACTTCATCCAAACATCTCGACAGCCACAGACTTACCACTCTGCATTTCAAACTCACCAGAACCGGGGGCTCTAGCTTACAAGCCATTTCCACATGGCTGTGGAATAACTTTCCTATGCACCTACGTTCTGAGACCTCTTACTGGCCTCTCAAAAAACAGGTTTAAACCACCTTATTCCACTGACATTGCAGCGGCCTCCAGACAACAGTTAAACACTAACTTGTCCTGATGACCTTGCCCGAATATTGTACTATGTAACCTCCCCTCCCCCCCCCTTCTCCCCACCTCTACCTCCTCCATCAACAAGCACCTTGATGCATATGGGTTTTGTGGGCTCTACAACCACATAAATAAACATAAATAAATAAATAAATGGTATGCAGTAATCAACAAGGTGGTTGTAGTCTTGACATTGTTGATTATTGCATATTTGGAACCTGGTGGTCAAGACGGCAGTGACAGGCGCCTCATTTTTGTACATTCATTCATTAAATTGTAAGCCAGGAAAGAGTCCATGTAAAAAAGGTACATATTTCTGGAGAAAAGTTCTATATGTGAACAATGGAATTTGCACAGACCGGCCACTGTTTCTAGAGAAAAAGTCTTACATGTGGTCACACTTTTATTTTTAGTTCCTTCTATCAAACATTGGATTGATGGAGTGGTCCTGCTTATGAGTGTTCTTTCTGCCTGTGTTTTTTTGATGGTGGGTTTTCTCATTGCAGTTATGGGGAAGGTTGTGTCTTCTATTTTTCATTAGTTGCTGGACTTGGGTTACTCTTGCAAACATGTCACATTTACAGGATCTCTGCTTTAGGTATGAGAAAGTCTGAGTTTAACAGCACTAGTGATCCTGTGTTCTGCCAGGTACCTCGTCCTGCTGGAAAAGATACTTATGGTTTGAGGGCCAGTGTTTGTCTTTGGGTTGCATTGGGGAGGCAGTGCTCGTCACAGTAAACTTGGCAGGCAGGAGCTTACAGTTGCCTCGGGCACCAATGAAAAAGTGGCCCACATTTGCAAATGACAATTCCCTTTTGTGGCAAACTGAGTAGTACCTAAGGGGGAGGTTTTTCACCAGATGTGATGCAAATTGTGCATTTTAAAGAATATTCATTCAGTAACAGTGGTCAAAACTACTAGCCGCATGTCGAAGCAACTTATGAAAGTGGACCACATGGGCCAAAAAAGTGGGCCACTTTGACCCCGAAAACTGGCTCACAATAGCATTTCGTGTTTTTGGTTCGGGCATTGCCAGTCTGAGCCTGTTGATGGGGATGACGATGTCTGGCGTTTGCACCTACTGAGCAGGAATGTCTATGTTTGAACCAATCTGAGCTGCAAAGAGTCAGGATTCAGCTGGGCAATCTGTGGCAGGTTTGGGAGCTCCACAGCAGCTGTTAATCACCACCCGCAGGTGTTGGCGATCCTGTCCGGGGTTCCAGCCTGTTGGCTCGCGCCGTTTATATGAGCATAGCTGCTTTCCTACCTCCGCCCGTTTGCCATTGGTTTTGAACCGGTCTTTGCAGCCTCTGAGCTTCATTCCAGCCTGGGAGGCGTCACGTGATCTTTCAGATGGGGCTAGCCGGCGCTTTAAGGTACTGATATCTTTACACACGAGGGCCAGCGTGTACACTTCTAAGAGAGTTACTTACCGCCGGACCCAAAAGCTTCCATACCACACATAACTTCAAGCTTGCCCGGCTTTGTCGAAAAATGCAGTGAGCGCTTGAAAGATGCTGCGAGGTTTGCACGCCAGGATAATAACGCTCAGGTCACAGCTGCCGCAGGGTCCTTTGCGACTGTCGGTGGGAACGCTCCAGTGCACCGTCCCCGCCAGGGGGGTGAGATGCTGTAGTCGTTCCCTATCCAAACCCCTTCAACGCACATAACTGGGCTACAGACTAGGCTTTCTAAAGGGGTTCGATATACTTCAGGAGATATTTTAAGTAGCAAATGGATTTCTGCCCCGATTACTTTTGCCTGCACCCTTCTAGGTGCACCGGCCCCCACATTATCATTTCAAAATAGCGCTACAGACGGTTCTTATCTTCCAGGTCAGGGTACTCGCTGGCACAATATCTAAAAGGCAGAGTCGGTATACATATAGCATATACCATTGGTGCCAGCTTAATTAGACGATAGCGGCAGTGCGTGATCGCAACACACGCGTTTACAGCAGCACATAGCAAGATGCTGGTGGTGTACCGGTGTCAAAACATGAGTTGTGCACAACCTTCTCTGGAAATGAATAGTTTTACAAAGGTAGCGGGTGCCCCTCTCTCGCAAGAACAGACATGATAACCTGTTCAGTGGTTATTAACCACTTGAGAGTTCGCAGCCACTGCTTTTACTCACTGTGCCTTTCACAGATGGGAAATATCCATTTGCATATCAGTCTTTGTCCTGCCCAGGGGCAGTCCAGCACCGAAATACAATGGCAATTCCAATCTGAACGAGAGTACCACCAGCAACCCCATACACGTGTTTCACCCTTGTTGGGGATCATCAGTGTGGTGAAGCTGATGCCTCTCTAAGCACAGTGAGAGGGAGACCACGTCTGGTTGCCCCCAGGAGACCTAGGGTTACCAATCCCAGGTTCCTTAACAAATAGTTTTACAAAGGTAGCGGGTGCCCCTCTCTCGCAAGAACAGACATGATAACCTGTTCAGTGGTTATTAACCACTTGAGAGTTCGCAGCCACTGCTTTTACTCACTGTGCCTTTCACAGATGGGAAATATCCATTTGCATATCAGTCTTTGTCCTGCCCAGGGGCAGTCCAGCACCGAAATACAATGGCAATTCCAATCTGAACGAGAGTACCACCAGCAACCCCATACACGTGTTTCACCCTTGTTGGGGATCATCAGTGTGGTGAAGCTGATGCCTCTCTAAGCACAGTGAGAGGGAGACCACGTCTGGTTGCCCCCAGGAGACCTAGGGTTACCAATCCCAGGTTCCTTAACAAATAGTTTTACAAAGGTAGCGGGTGCCCCTCTCTCGCAAGAACAGACATGATAACCTGTTCAGTGGTTATTAACCACTTGGGAGTTCGCAGCCACTGCTTTTACTCACTGTGCCTTTCACAGATGGGAAATATCCATTTGCATATCAGTCTTTGTCCTGCCCAGGGGCAGTCCAGCACCGAAATACAATGGCAATTCCAATCTGAACGAGAGTACCACCAGCAACCCCATACACGTGTTTCACCCTTGTTGGGGATCATCAGTGTGGTGAAGCTGATGCCTCTCTAAGCACAGTGAGAGGGAGACCACGTCTGGTTGCCCCCAGGAGACCTAGGGTTACCAATCCCAGGTTCCTTAACAAATAGTTTTACAAAGGTAGCGGGTGCCCCTCTCTCGCAAGAACAGACATGATAACCTGTTCAGTGGTTATTAACCACTTGAGAGTTCGCAGCCACTGCTTTTACTCACTGTGCCTTTCACAGATGGGAAATATCCATTTGCATATCAGTCTTTGTCCTGCCCAGGGGCAGTCCAGCACCGAAATACAATGGCAATTCCAATCTGAACGAGAGTACCACCAGCAACCCCATACACGTGTTTCACCCTTGTTGGGGATCATCAGTGTGGTGAAGCTGATGCCTCTCTAAGCACAGTGAGAGGGAGACCACGTCTGGTTGCCCCCAGGAGACCTAGGGTTACCAATCCCAGGTTCCTTAACAAATAGTTTTACAAAGGTAGCGGGTGCCCCTCTCTCGCAAGAACAGACATGATAACCTGTTCAGTGGTTATTAACCACTTGAGAGTTCGCAGCCACTGCTTTTACTTAAAAAAAATTCTCTGGAAATGACTCTGCATGTCGTAGCGTGACACTGCACCTGGCAGTGTGTACGTCTAGAGGTGGTAATGTCTGCAGAAAGGGTGCCGATGTGTCTGCAGATTGTAGTGTGGAAATGACTGCATTATGTGTGACTTCATGTGGCAGTGCGTACGTCTAGAGATGGCACTGTGCGCATATCTGCAGATAGCAGGGTGGAGAGTGTCTGTTGGTTGTAGTGTGACTCTGCATGTGGTCATAATGTACCTCTAGAGATTGTGATGTCTGCAGATAGCAGGGTGGAGATGTGTCTGCAGGTTGTAGCAATGACTCTGCAGGTTGTAGTACGACTCTCTATGTGGTCATATGTACCTCTAGAGATGGTGATGTATGCACGTCTGCGGATAGCAGGGTGGAGATGGGTCTGCAGGTTGCAGTGTAGCAATGACACTGCAGGTGGCAGTGTGGCACTGCAGGTGGCAGGGATGGTAATGTGGGCGTGTCTGCGGATAGCAGGGTGGAGATGGGTCTGCAGGTTGCAGTGTAGCAATGACACTGCGGGTGGCAGTGTGACACTGCAGGTGGCAGGGATGGTAATGTGGGCGTGTCTGCGGATAGCAGGGTGGAGATGGGTCTGCAGGTTGCAGTGTAGCAATGACACTGCGGGTGGCAGTGTGACACTGCAGGTGGCAGGGATGGTAATGTGGGCGTGTCTGCAGATAGCAGGGTGGAGATGGGTCTGCAGGTTGCAGTGTAGCAATGACACTGCGGGTGGCAGTGTGACACTGCAGGTGGCAGGGATGGTAATGTGGGCGTGTCTGCAGATAGCAGGGTGGAGATGGGTCTGCAGGTTGCAGTGTAGCAATGACACTGCGGGTGGCAGTGTGACACTGCAGGTGGCAGGGATGGTAATGTGGGCGTGTCTGCAGATAGCAGGGTGGAGATGGGTCTGCAGGTTGTAATGTGAAAGTGTCTCTCTGCAGGTGGCAGAATGCACGCGTCTACAGATGGTAGTGTGCACGCGGCTCTGTCGAGGAGTGTTCTTCCGTCTTCGTGGGAATGACCGCGCACGTCTTTCCACACATGGCAGAATGGAAATGTCCCCATGCAGATGGCAGTGGGAACATTTCTCTCTGCAGATGACTGCGCATATGCTTCCATGCGGTGTGCAAAGGCCTTTGTGCAGATGGCAGTGTGCAGATGAGAGTGCATATGTTTCTCTCTAGATGGCGTTGTGCATATGTCTCCAAGCGAATGCTGAGGCCAAGCGTCACTGCTATGCTGGGAGTCCTGTGCTGGGAATACACTGATACAGTAACGGCGAAGCTGCTTCCTTGTTACTCGCATGGCTGACTAATTGTATTTGGGCCTTTATGGATATTCAGTAAAATAATATACATGCGTGCATACCTATCGTCCGCACTGCAAATGAGCAACACTGAAAGTATTCCTTTGCTTCACGCTTTCCCTGTTTAAGCCTGAGTTGCAGACCCCGCCCCCCCCATTCATGTGTGCTGGTGAGTAATGTTTTAAGGCGCAGGGGGAAATGATTATCGGATATTAGCACATAGAGATCGTTATTGACCTCCTTTCAGTCAATTAGAATAGTTAGATTTCAGTCAATAACTCCTGGCATTGCGGGCATACTGAACATTCTGTCTTCAGAAGCAGACACGGTAAAAACGATGCAATTTACAGGCAAGATTTTTTTTCAACAATAAACTTCCGCTCTGCGAGTACCTTTTTTGGCTGCAACATCCTGTTTAACACACCAGAGAGAAAGCTAAAACGTTGGAAAATGCTTTCACTTTATTTGAGGGAAATCGTATACATTTACGTTGCAGCTAGTTCATGCTCATGTAAAACCTGTTCCAGTTCAACTATGTTACAATTAAGACGCTTACCTTATGAAGAAAAGCAAGTTATTTAAACACTAAAAAATAAAACCACATTTAATTTACTAACTCTGTTTGTCTATGTACTTTAATTACTCATGAAGTGATATTTTTTACTTTATCACCAAAATGCCAAAACATGTATTACTACTTCCACCATTGGTTAATCGCCTTATAGTCCTCCGGAGGGGTCATTATCGCTTGCGATAATGGCCCTTCCCCAATTTAGGTCCCTCTGCTTTGCCTTGGGCCATAACTTTGTGGCAGATCATTATCCGGCGATAACGACCCCTCCCGCAGTCTATAAGGCTGTATTGAGTGTCGCTTAGAAGCACTTGTGTAATGGCGCGTTATAAATACCAAATCATATCAATATGGACCAGACAATAACTCTGAAGGATACAATAAATGTTGTGGGGGAAGACCACAAAAGCGTCCATACTGTGTTCTCTAGCATCCTTTCCACCATGTCATCTCAGTGGATTTGCAGTGGCACCATCTATTAGTCTTTGTGATAGGCTGGCTCCAATATGTAGATGACTGTGAAACATCCTTAGACCTCATTTTCGAATCCTTAGATACCTGGATGTGAAATGCTGCTATGGTGAAAAAAAGATTATGGTAATCTGACTGGTAGCAAACAAACACAGAGATTAGAACCTGTAAATTCTACCAACAGCTAACGAATGAGCACAAGAAACTTGGTACTTACCCAGATATTAAATCCAGTTCCCAAGAGCTTACGCTAGGTCAGCGTTTATGAGATGCTGCTTCAATCTTCTGACAAAAGAAACCATCTACATAAGACATACATACATAAGGGTAAAACTCAAGCTAATGATGTACATCGGGTTTGGTCTGCCGACAAAGAAACCTCATTTCTAATTATCTGGTTACATTAAATCTGTACATTTTGAACTTTCAGGCAATTCGTTCATGAATTAGATTTTATCTGCTCTTTTAATTTGTGGGAAAGATTGATCAGTGGTAATTCAAATTCCATGACTTTTGTGATATGGCGATTTTTAGCTAGATGAAACCTGTTAGATTTAAACAAACGCTATAGGATTGAATGAATTAAGCGAAGGTTTTGAAGTTGTATAGTTATTTTACAATGCATTTGCTTACTTACACTTCTGTGTATTTTATGTTCATTTTTGTCTCTTCTCTTTCGAAGCATTACATGTTTTAAGTGCAAACATTTTTTTCTTTCTTTTAAATGTTCATCTTCTCGATGCATATGTTCGAGCAAGGTTTTGTTCTAAAACTATGAACACAATAAATACAAAAATAGGCTTTCTTTCCTTGCAGTGAAACGGGAACACAGGTAAACATCTAACGTGGAACTGTTTACCACCCCCCCTCAATGGTTTATGGACTGCCCACCAAATGGGTGCAAATGCAAAATCGAGCCAGCACCACATTTGCTACTTAAATAGCTGTGGCTGGGTAGTTCTCTCTTGATTGTCCAGTAACCGCTTTTGGTCCTATTTTTAGTTTTCGCTATAACTTGTCACTTGCAACACCTATACGCTGAAACTATTGCATTCTAGTACAGATAGGGCGAAATTGCATATGAGGATGGACACACAGCTTGTAAATATTGTCTGGTTATTTGCCCACCCATCGACAGCCCATGGTCATGCTAATCCCTATGGCCATTCCCACCCAGTTCCTGCCCCTCCCCGCCCAAAACACCTCCTCATTGGAACTCTGAATTTGCTTTAATCAAGCATTACCATCAAACTTTACACTCAAAGTGCCTGTCAGTGTTTTTTCAAAGCAGTCTTTTGAGAGTTAATTACATTAATTGGAGTTTTGATATGATATGGCATTTATAACGCGGCTATACACAAGTGTTTCAAGGCGCGACGAGGCAAGGGAGTGGGAGCAGAGGGAAGACAGACAACGATTCTACTAGGCCAGGTGTCATTCACATCGCGCAAGTGCATGGGAAGGGGGGAGGGGACAGTGCAGTACATGGGGGAAAATAGAATACATAACAAGAAGTAAGGCCAGCAGGTGGCAAGTGCAGGGGTAAGTGTAGGCATCAGGTGTCAAGTGCTGGTAGTGGGAATGTAGGGATACAGAAAACAGCAAGTCCGGGGGTTGCCAGGAAGGCAGGCAGGTGTGCGACTGGCGGGGGCGGGGACCTGGGCACCAACTTCAGGGGGTGGTCAGGTGACCAGTGCAGTTTCAGCCAGGAAGTCAACAGGGGAGAGGAGGAGAAAAAGCAGAAGCAAAGAGAAAGGTTTTGAGGTGCTTTCGGAACCAGAGATGATTCTCCTCAAGTTTCGGGGAGGCAGGGAGGCTGTTCCAGAGGGAGGCCCCAGCTGAAGAAAGAGATCTCCCACCAACTCGTCGTTTGGAGAAGCAACTGACCCTGAGGAAGTTGAAGGCGTATGAGCGCAGAGCTCGAGAAGGGAGATATTTAGGAAGAGGGCGTTGAAGGTATTGAGGCCCCAAGCCCCAGAAGGCCTTGTGGATAATGCAGAGGGTTTTGTACTTAATCCTCGCAGCCACTGGGAGCCAGTGCAGAGATTTCAGTCCTCGAGAGATACGATCCCTGAGCTTGAGGCCAAGGACAAGTCTCGCAATCCTGATCTGGATGAGTTCCAGAGGGCGGAGTGTAGAAGCAGGCAGATTCAGAAAGAGACTTGCAATAGTCCAGCCTAGAGAGAGAACCAGAGCTCTGGAGACAGTTCTACCGCTGTAATACAAATTTCATAACCAGGTTTGCCTTCAGCCACTCGATTATAAGCACTATGCCTGTCCTTCACTTGAGGGCTTCAAGTGTCCTTCACTTGAAGCCCTGTTAAAAACAAGCATTGGCAAAGCCAACAGTTTTGGATTGTGTGGAAGTATTAGGCATTTCCCAGGCACTGCTATTAGGTGCCCAGGTTCTTGCACCCTTTTACACCTGCTGCCATCAATGGCCAGATAATACCACTACAGCAGTGACTGGCAAGTGCCTTTCCTATGCCATTACAAAAGCCCAAACTGTTGGCATTGCCAATGCTTGTTGATCATCCAGTGTCCCACGGTCGTACGTTCAGCACCCTGTACAGCGCCTGCTGCTACTGTATTCCACCTTCAGCACTCTGAACAGCGGTAACTGCTATTCTGCAATTGAGGTTTCCGTTGCATGGACAGCGGCTGCAGATACAGTTACAAAGTTCAGCACCACAGACAGCATTGTCCTTCTAACATGGAGGACCTGAGGAGTAGGCACACTGGTTACATTTCCTAAAGATGTAAACAGGGCTCCTCAATTAGTTAGTACTCCAAGCTTCTCAGAGGCATTTTTATTTCAACAAAACCTGATTGGGCCAAAGTCTTTTCATATGACCGTTTTTCCTACTTAAGCCTTCATACTCGTTCTTCGACAAGATCGTACAGGTTTAAATAAGCCTCGCTGGCCAGGCTAAATCTGCCCGTTGCGTCCACCAGCTTTCTCAGCTGACCGAAATCCGCTTCAACATGGGCACTCCCACTGAATTTGCTAAAGCAGTTATTGGGATTAAAGTCTTGGTGGAGCATGTCTTTGGCTCCCCTGCCCTTACCATATTTTGCTTTATTTCTTGCAATGCACTAACACGCCCAAAGGCCTTAGGGCACCATAAAATACATCACTATTTTAACGCCTGTGCAAGCTGTACTGTGCAATAGCTCTGTATCTACTATTATCTTCCCACGGGAACTAAAAGAAGACACCCATTCTTGTTTTACTCTTGAAACTTTTAGATGATCCCACTTTTCCTGCAAATCAACACCTCATTGCAATACCCCATTTATTGGCAAAATCCTGAAGAAGATATCCATTATTCAGCTCAAGGACTTCTGGAAATCAAATTCCCTTCTCCACTATCAGTAATCTAGAGCCCGATAAATGAGCCATTGCATCTGTTCTTCTCTTAGTTAGAGGGAAGCACCTCAAGTCCTATGACAGCTACTGCCCTGCTGTCCTCCTTCTCCCGGACATGCCCTATGCCTTTCACACTGTTGACCATGCCACCCTGCTTGAATGCCTTCTAAACTCCTTTGGCATCAAACGCAATGCTCTCAAGTGGATCTCATCCTTTTCTCTTCTAGATGGGTTCAAACCAGGTCAAGCCTTTTCCTCTCTGAGCCCAAAAGCTCCAAATGTGGGGTCGTTCAAGGTTCAAAACTCTCCCCCCATGGCTTTTCAACACATGCTTCCAATTGCCGGTTGGGGAAAAAAACGATGGCGTAAAACCAGAGTGTTTTCCAATTTGAGAGAAACGCATATCGCACTTTGAGGCTATAGAAGAGCTATTGTTTTAGCTAAAACCACATATCTTCATGAAAAAGTTAAGTTGGCCATCAATAAAACTGTGGAGCTCTTTTCAATTGTGAACGCATTTGTGAGGTGGTCAAAGAGGCAACAGAACCAAGGGAGGACCCTATTCTAGTAATGAAACCCAGCCAACCAAAGGTTAACACAGCAAATCAAAAGAAAACTACATGTCCCAGAAACCACCACGAGAAACGAAACCAAGGAGGGGGCAGAGACAGAATTAAAAAGGGAAAACGGCATAGGTACAACCCAATCATACAGCATGGAAATAGGTGTACCAGAGACTGGCACTGGTGCAATGCAGGCAGCCCGCATATAGATGGGTGGCCCCAGAGACATACAGGGTGGGGTCAAACAGTGCAACTGGGTGGAAGGAGGAAAGAAAACGCCCTGCAGGTGTGGGGAATGGGAGGGAACACTGGCTGGAGACTGAAGGGAGGGGGGAGCAGAGAGGGGGTTAAATGCAGCAACAGAGCTCACCAGGTGTTTCTGATTACAGCTGCAAGCCGAGCCGGAGACCAGAGAGGAATGGAAAGGTGATTGCGACTGGGCGTACTAGAAGGCTCACTGAGAGGCACAGGGGAGATCCCTATCAGAGGCGGACTCGCTGAGGAGAAGCGCCAGCCGTCAACCATTAATCAAGGACTGTGCATTCCGTGTGGATTTTTTCCTTTTTGTTTTCTCAACCCAGTGAACAGAGGGTGAGTCAGACTGAAGGCTATGGTCCGTGGAGAAAAGAACTAAGTTGACTTTATTTTCCCTTTTAACGATGCGAGAAGCCAAGTGGAGCTTCTTTTCAACTCATTAACCCTTTCACGGAAACAAAACCTCATGAAAACTAATACTGTTTGATGTGCACAAGGAGGGCTGTTGTTTAGGTTAACACTGCAATAAATCTTAAAATTGTTAAACCTACATCCGACTACAGCCTACTATTTTACAGCATTCCTTATTCTTTGTAGCTCCTCTCAAGCTTTGCCACCCTCGGCCTGCTTGTTAATGAATTCAACAATTACTTTCTTGCAAAGATACACATGATATATGTAAATCTCATATCCATCACAACTATATTCCTTCCCTCACAGCTCCTTCCCTTAACTTCCTCTAAACATTATTTTTCTCTTAAACATATGTCACAGGATGTTATTCATTCTTCAATGAACAAACTCAAATCTATTTGCTTTGCGGTGAACGCTTTCGAACATTTGTGATACTAACTCATGCTAACAATCTGGCCAAGCTTGTTGCACACTCTCGGCCTGATTAACATAGTGTTTTCCAATGGGATTGCACCATTATAAAAGACTTCCATGAATCAGCCCCTTTGTCAATCTTTCCCTTACATAAGGAATCGTTCCCCATAACTTGAAAACCGCCATCTTTATACAGTTTCTTAAGACATCGTCCCTTGATCCAACTGCAATGGCGAACTATCGACCGATCGCCAACCTAATTTGACTGGCCAAGATCCTCGAAAAAGTTTGTATTTTCACAACTGATGGACTTAATTGAGTGTAATCAAATTCTGGATCAACTTTAATCTGGTTTATAATCCAGACATGGACAGAGTCTGCTCTTGTCGCAGACTGGATAATTTGCTAAACTATTTTGAGCAAGGCAATCTATCCTTTTCAGTCATACTAGACTTATCTGCTACTTTTGATATGTGGATCATGTCATCCTTTTACTCCGGATCTCGGATCTTGAATGGTTCCAAAGCTTTCTCTCCGGTAGAACTCCGATTATAAAATCAGGACCCTTTACCTCTGCACCTTCTCCAGTCACTTGGGGAGTGCTGAAGGACACATCTCTTCCCCTCTTCTTTTTTACATCCGACCTTTAATTACCCTTATTGAGAAATTTGGCATTTCCTACCACTCATACGCCAATGAAACCCAATTACTTTTCAGGGTATCTGGCCTCTCTGATACATTTGATCAACTTCAGCTGTGCCTTGAGAAGATTACGTTATGGCTGACCAATAACAAACTCCATCTTAACCCATCAAAAACAGACATTATGCTCTTGGGTCCCAAACATCTGCTAAAGGACCCCGCTTGGCATCCCCCAGAGCCCTTGTTGTTCGGCCTTCCCACAGCCTTCTCTCCAAAATCTTCGCTCCACCTGGGACCCTGAATCAACACTTGCCAAGCTAATATGCATGCTGGTAAAATCATCTTTTTTCTGCCTTTGATCACTACGCTGTATCCTTCCTTTTCTTCCCAGAGCAGATCATGCCGTTGTGGTTGGTGCATTGGTTAACTCTCGGTTCAACAATGCCAACACACCATATATAGGTGAACTGGGTGATCTCCAGCCCTTTTAGATGAGTAGCAATATCGTTGAGATGGATGGGGATGCAGAGTTTATTCATACATCAGTAATCGAAACGACTCAGGTAGTTGGCAAAAAGGATAACTGTTTTAATATCCATTATCTAAAACAGGGATACAACGGACATCATCCGACGACGCATAACTACTTTCTGAAATACATTGAGAGAAATTGCTATCTTATATAGCAAAAAATAGTCATAGGTGACGTTCAACCTGCGTTTTTCTAACGTCATCAAACGTGCCAACCTACTAAAACCTAGTGGAAAATGTGATTTGGTCTAAGGAACTATCTAAATGTACACTCTATTCTAGTATGGGACAAAGAGTAAATGTCATAAGCTTCTTAACATTAGGTGGGGCAACAAAGCCCTCCCCTCAAAATAGCTACTATGAACGTCACTAAATACATGATTCCCCATTGGCTACACAAACTATAGGACCCCTAATTACATGGTCCCCTACAATTGGTTGGCACTCTAATCTTCGTCAGTACTTTTCCACCTGCATCTAGCAGCATGCAGATTGGACTTACAGGTGCTGGTGAGCTTGTCTAAAACAGAGCTTCCCACCAATTTGCATATCCATCTATCATCACCTCAGTGGTGTGCTGGCAATAAATAAGACTTTGAACTTTTCCTTGGGAGTGTTCTTAGCTCTGGAGAATTCAGGAAGTGAAGGCATGCTCTGCCCTCATTCGGAGGTGCGACCATCTCGCCCGTCCAACTTCATCTGTCCACGTGGCTGTAGACCATGATTTTGAGTTTCTAGTGTATTAAAATACTATTTTCTAACAGACCACTGACGTCTTCCTTGTTTGGTTCATGCCTTCTGAACAGGAGTTTTGTTCTTTCACATGATTTGTATCCAATGCCTGCTCGCTCCAGCCTGATCAGACCATGGCTTCTTGGCTTGGCTTCATGGCTCATCCAGCCTCGCTTTTCCAAGATTCACTTTTAATTCACTTGTTTTCCTTACTACGACACACTGAAAATTAGGCCTTCCTTTTCCAGTCCAATTCTGCTATAACACGTAGTGGAAACATCCATTCTTATTCTTTATGCATATATGTATATATTGGTGTATGCCACAACTTATTCACTACTTAGCTAGCCTCACAAATACTTCATCTGCTTGCATTTCTCTGCATCCGTACACAAGTAAAACAACTTGATTTCTTCAGCGTTTCTGTGGCATAAGCTTCTTCACCTTTATCCTAAAATGTCACTTATTCTTGATTCTTTCTTGATGCCTTATAGAATATCTTCATTCTCTTGTCTCTGCATCTCCTTCATGCACGTCAGCTCGATTCTGCATGACGTCACCGTTCATCTTGGCCATTCATTTGCTCTGCTTCTTCTGGGATTTCATTCAAATGGGCATCATATCGTCTCGTATGTAGGTATGGTTTTCTCAATGGGAACCTTGCTTCCAGGATTCTCTTAGGTATTGGTATTCTTACTGGTACTGCATGTGTCTCACACTCTGGCTCCCAACATATAGGCAATATGGGTGAAGTGGTTGAGGTGGGGGTAGTTGGCTGCTCCTCCACACAGGCCTGTCTCATTTTCCCATCGATCATCTGCAACTAGTATAAAACGCAGCTACCCGTCTCACTTTCATTTACCAACATACTCAGCTATTTCTGGCCCAGACACTCTCTCCACTGGCTATCGGCCCACGTATTGTTCATATTCTTTGGCTGATCTACTAATGTGTTTATGGTTTAGCGCCTCACCCAAAATTGGTTTTTCAGTACCATCCCTCATGTCTCATTCAGTCAGCACAGTATCACCTCTTACTTATTCCTCAACCACGCTGCTTTACTAGAGTGGATCACCATTTCTCTGTGGATGGACCACGCCTCTGGAACAACCTGCTACTTCAACTCCCTGTATGCTGTATGAAACATGTAAAACACGTTTTTGTTCATTTAATCTCTTGCTTTTATTTATGCCCTTTTATATTCCCCTGCACTTAAATGCAGTATTTTCTGCTTTGTGCACATTTTTGAGAATCTGTAAAGTGAGTAACACAGAATCAAATCAAATCTTATTGCTCCTGTTTCATGCGCATTCCACACCGAGGTGCACGGCACACAGATTGCCTTCAAGCTGGATGGTAATCCCACTCTGACCTCTATCTTAATCCCATTTTGCCACACTAGTGTCCAAAAGGGATGCCTGTCAACCACCACTGCTTGCCTTTGCCATTTTCCTGGACCCTTCCTGTGGAATCCCAGTTACCTTAGTCCTAAAATGACTGCCTCTCTCATCACAAAGTTTCTAGAACAACCCTGGAAGTAACACTTCCATCTAGACGTATTCTAGATATTCGTCCCTTTTTTGAACATTTTTCTTTGGTTGAGGCACCCTCGCTAGGATTGGTTACTGTAAGAGCCTTTATCTCGGTCTCATTAAGGCTCTACCCCACCAGTTGCGTGTCATTCAAAATACGGCAGCCAGACTTATCCTTAGACTGACGCCTAGAGGCCATATCACGAAAACCCTAGAATCACTCTACTCATTTCTGTTGGCAGCCTGGATTGCCTAAAAAACTCTGATTAATTTACCAGGCCTACTGGGGTACAGGCCCTACGTACCTTCAGCAGAAAGGGTCCAAGTACTGCCCCTCTATGCTTTTAACACTTTCCTCCTATAGTCCCCTAGCTGTTTCGCACCCGAAAAGGAGTAACATTAGTGGTCTCTGGGTGCTGCTGGTGTCAGCCTTCAGAAGGCTCGACCTACCGCCATCAGTGCAGAAGACCACCTTCGTTTAAGAAGAGGACTCAAGCCTTTGCACTTTTAACAAGCCTTCAACCATACATTTTGGTTCCTGTCGTCTTGCAGCATGTGCCCTTGTCTGCCTTCCAGGACTGTATGGCCCACGGTCTCTGGGACCTCTGCTGCACTTCATTAATCTGCCTCCTGTTGGAACCCTGAGCTCTGCCCTTGTTAAACTGCTGTGATTGAATGGCTTGCACCAACTTTGCACTCTCCTGCACTTGACTGTTCTGCCTCCTTCAGAAGAACCCTGAACTCTTGCTCTGGTTGATCAGCTTTGAATCATTGGCCTGCACTGACACTATCCTGTAGCTCCCTTCCTTTGCCTTTGTCCCTTGCCCTCCCAATGTACTTACCTGATCTGAATGTTCCAGTGCTGTGAAGATAGCCCTCACCCTCCATTCCTTGTGTGTCACTACAAAGTGACTGTGTTCACAGCTGACACCTTATACACCACAGATACAATAAATACATACGTTGTGTGCTTCTTCAGTAAGCCTCTGCATGGGTTTTTATTTAATTAGGCATCATCTTTGGAGGAATAGGTCGGCCGAAAATGGGATGATCACATGTGGTCACCCAAATAATGTCCTCCCGCCCATTCACTTTAACTCACCGCACTGAGTATTGTCTCTGTGCATACACTCTTCAAATGTGCCATTGTGGGACAGCTCTTGAGTAAATAACAGGCTGGCCCTGCTGAGTTGGTAAATTATAGGCCAATTGCTAACCCACTATACTTAGCCAAACTATGAGCCTCATTAAGGCGACAGTAGCAGAATTACATAAAAGCCAATAATCTCAATTTTGTATCAGGCAGGGCAAAGTATGGAGCCAGTGATTGTCTCATGTGTTAAACAATCGTAGAACTCTGGGCATTGGTGGAGGTTTCTAGAGTACTGATTATATTAGATCTCTCAAAAGCTTTCAACCCCATATCCCACTGATCAGTCTGCCACTAGCTGGGATGCAGTACACCGTCCTGCAATGGCTTGAATCGAGAACAAGCCATTTCTTATCTCCCCCCATTGTGCGCCTTTGCTCCATGTTCAGGCAAGTACCATGCAGTGTCCCACAGGGATCGGCTTTGCCAGTGCTCCTGTATAAAACCTATCTGATACCCTTGATCCAGATATTGGAATCCTCTGGCATGATGTTTAATGATTGTGCTGATGATCCAGGAGTTACTGGGTAGTTTAATACCATCTACTGACTTCACAATTTACTTATTTTGTTCAAACCTATTTATTGAATATTTGTAAAGTACATACTGTTTAGAAAACATGCCAAAAATGTATGGGGAAGTCCAAGAGTAAAAGAATAATAGTGCCCGGTCTCTTCCTCAATGGCGAACTAAATTCATATCTGAAGCGGTGAATATTATTGGCTGGTGCAAACAGCTTTTTGGCCTTTGAGATTTCCTTCTCTGAAAAGTTGACTTTGTTTGACAGCCTTGTTTGCATTGCCCATAGTCCCTGTGGTTGTACTTCTGATTTATGTTTTAAAAGCATTCCCACTATTTGTGAATGTTCATGTCCTCCAGTGTATTGGGTCTGCTGAAGCCCGGTAAGGTAAAACTATTTTGAATTTCCAAAGGAACCGCTTTCTGCACTTAATCATGCCTCATACCGAGCAAACGCATTGAGGGTAGATATGGTGGATGAAAACGTGCCTTAACTGGAATTGTACATCTCGTCATGCTATATTGATGTTAACGATAGTCTCATCCTATATCGATTTTGAAAATATTTCGATATATCTCCAAAACTCAATATATCGCCCAGCCCTAGTTAATTGTGGGTCACCATGCAGACAGTAGTCCATGGTAAATCAATGCAGTGATATGTGTGCAGCAATGATGTGTGCGCTGCACAAGTCACTTGATTAATGGCGTCTATGTGGTGCTCCTCAATGTAACAGCACATATGCCTGTTTTTGTCTGATGTGCCCCATGTCCATAAAATAGCACACTGCAACTTTTTGTGTATGTGGCTCTGACGAGAATGCATACTCTGCCCTCACTTAATTACATAAAGCAATCAAAGAAGTTGCCTCAAATTGTACATCCCTTAGGCCAACCACCCATTTTTACATTGTCATACATGATTTTCACTAGCTGCAGGCCAGCACCAATTAGAGATGCTAATGCCAGCTCTGTTAGATAAAGCATGGGCCAGCTCTTTTTTGCAGAAATAACCTCTGAGGCCTGCATAATGGTGAGGAGGTAGTGGCTGAGGAACTGTGGACCCTTTAACATGCATTAAAAGCCAATTTTGTTTAAAACACTTCATCAGCTTATTAATGGTCAGGCTAACGTTTGTAGGAGGTACACTCCTTTGTGTGTATCCTTGGTGTGCATTGTTTATTGGGTGTCTCTTGGAGGGTATCCTTTCCTGTCTATAGATATCATTTCCTAAAGATGTTTCTGTATTGGGGGCTAGGCATGCTCACACTGAAACCCAGCCCTGCGTCATCTAAAATTCTCCAGAAAAAAGAAGCAAGAGTGCCCTTGTACCCCATTTGAGTGGCTGATGTTGCAGCCATTTTATACTCTCATCCAAAAAATGTAAGCTGTCCGAATGAGTATGTATGGTTCATGGCTACACACCTTTGAATGTTAGGTTGAGTGTTATGTACAGTGATGTGAGCACCAAGCCATGCATCTGTTATGTATTTAGAGATCCGCACATAGAATCCTTTTATCAGACTTGTTTATCCAACATAGAGATCTCTGATCACTGTTCTATTTCTGAAATGTTCTGTGATTTATTGCAAAGCAGACAGGAACACTCTTTGGTGCTACTTGTCCCCTTTCCCACACTCATGGAGGTATTTTGAAAGAGTACAATGGGAGCGTACTAGACCGTCCATCTTGGAATGATAACCTTCTATCAGAAAATAATGCATATGGTTAGTCTAGTACTGCCTCTTGCGAAATATGTGAGGTGCTACGAATAGAACGCTTGCAACACAGTGCCAATTAGCCCTCAGACCCCAGCAGGCTGGTCACACAACAGCGTGCCAGTATGGACAGTTTGAAACTGCATTCAGGCAAGGCCTTCCCTAAGAGCAGGTGACAGAAGAACCATTTACTTTGGCAGGAGCAGCTGTGTTTTCACATTAGATGTCATCTGTAAAGTACTTGAATTGCAATGTAATCAAACCAGCTTCATTTATATAACAATGATTTATTGATATTGAGGAGGGGTTTTGTCGCGTGACACAGAGGTGTAGTTTGAGAGTGACACGTGCCGGTGGGTGGGGCATTCTAGTGTTTCGCCCTGGGCACCAAGTTGGCTAGGAACTTGCCGTCCTCTCACTAACTCCACAACCCAGACCCATTTCACTCAGCCAGTGATGACCAATAAACAGATTCTCAAAAGCAGTAGAGGCTACACTCTGGATTCCCTCGTCCAGTACTGGATGCAGGGGTTTTGCTTGGCGTCAACAACCCTCTATACAAATAAAATGTAGCACCTTTTGGGTCCTAATGCTCTTTGAAGTTTAGAATGGAAGCGCGGAGAGTGGGCTTATAATGCCAGAAGCTGAGAAGGCCTGTTACCATTATAGCATCGGCTTCTATGACGGTCTAAGGCAGTAACTGCGCATACAAGCTATGCCAGTGGTATTAGCACGTCAGGCAAATGCATGGTTCAATTATTGTCTGTCAAAAGTGAATCAAGCTGTCGGACCTAAGCCCCCACTTTGACCATGTCTGCGATCAGAGAGTGGGCCGCTCTCAAACAGTAGTCAAAGAGCACCGCAAAGTCATCCATCTCAGAGGCAACCGCAGGACACACTCCATTATTATTGATAGCTCGAACATTGATTGCTCTGGCCTCGGCCGACTCTACGACCTCGCAGTCCTTATTTCTGTCAAGCAGTTGCGGCCACCTGAGCCATGCAGCCAGGCATTAGATTAGGCTCTTTGGGGTTGCTTGTAAGAGAGGCCTGGATTTGACTGCTGTGTGAATGAAGGATCTGTAGCATCGGTTTGTGAAACAAACGTTACATTGCAAGATGTTGGCAGAGGACTACTCTTAAAACAAATCTATTTCCGTTATTCAGGTTTTAAATATGTGCTTTTTATGTTTCCTATATAACATTTACGACAGTGTTCGAAGTGAAAAGAATTTGTGAAACTATGGTCCCTGCTGGTCTTGCCCTGCTGCCCACAAACCCCAGCGCCACCTCCCACGCTCAATCCAAACCCACAAACAAACGCATTTTATGTTAAACGGAATGTTCAGTGCAGTGCACTGAAGTGCGAGTTTCAACTTCTTCCTACACTTTTAGGAACAGTTTCTTTTTAGAATAAAAGTGTATGAACAGTAAAACATTAAATAAAATTTAAAAAGAAAAGGAAAAGGTAGAGGCGTACGCTCCCAACTGCTCCCCCCACTTCGACCACTGATTTACTGTCAGCTGAAAAGCACTTTGTTTGGCCCGATGACACACTAAGAAATAAGCACCCTGGAAGGGGGCACTGGCCAATCAGGAAACTCTGATTGCAGGCGCTATTGTCTGGTACAAGCCCGTGTTCCGAGCACCAAGGGTGCTGATAGCCAGCGCCCTTCCCCACTCCCCTTTCCCTTCCCCACAGCCCCCTCACCTCTTATACTTGGATCAAGGGTAAAGCAATAAAGAATGCCAGTTTCATGGCTAGCTTGGCTTATAGTGTCAGCGTGTATTTACTTGCTTACTGTGGCATGGCATTTATTACTTTTTACTTGACATCAAGGGTAAGGCAAACATGATGTTTAATTACATGGCTAGAGTGTCTTACAATGTATCATACATGAACACTGAGAGCTTCACATCCGAGCGCACCTCCTGCGCCAAGTCCTTTATGTTTCACATTGACAAACACCTCTCTTTCAAGACACACATAGCTTAGAAAACTCAGACAGATTGGTATCAGATCTCCCTCCCGCAGAAATTCAATCCCTTCCTCCCTCCGGGCAGTTTTAGATCCCCCGTTCAAGCACGGGTCCTATCCCACCTGGATGGGGGAAATGCCCTCCTCGTAGGCCTCCCGTCATCCTCCCTTGTGCCCCTGAAAAGTGTCCTACACGCGTCCACACGCCTCATTAAGGGTCTACACAGATAGGACCACATCACCCCAGACCTAATCGACCTTCACTTGCTCCCACTGCACGCACAAATCACCTTCAAGTCTTACTACAGCATCTATAAGGCAGTCCCCCTCAAGTTACCCAGCTACCTCGTGGAGAAGCTAGCATCTCTGCCGGACAGCGCACCACCAGAAGCCAGGAAACATGCACCCTTGAAATCCACTGCTGCAAAAAAGAAAGCACCAGAAAACAAGCCATCTCTGCCTACGCCCCCAAACTATAGAACCTCCTCCCCGTCAGCATCAGACTCGCCCCCACTCTCATACAATTCAGAAAATAACTCGATGCACCTCTTCAAAGAGTCTCTACTCTTCAACACCTAGGCCATCACGTCGCCCTTGCGCTCCCTGACTCACTAGACGCCGTCTGCCCCTTTCCACCCCGCCACACATCTGCATATCTGTTCTGTTGTTACCTCTGAAAAGTGCTCCGTTATGCATCTATACTCTTGTATACCCCTGTAAAGCACTCAGTTGTGTATCTGTATTGTTGTATAGCTCTGTAAAGCGCTCTGTTGCTTTTGCAAGCTAGGTCTGCGCTCAATAAATACCATAATAATAATTTATAAAAATAAGAATAACAATGGTGGTTCGAGACTAGCCATATATTCTTTGTATGGCCTTGCATTTTTGTACTTTCAAGGGTAAAAGCCAGACTGGATATACATTCTTTTTGTGGCATGTCATTTTTTACTGGCTGGAGTCCTTATATTGTAATACTAGCATATATTGGTGCAGCATGCATGGACGTGTATTGGCACAGCCAGCATAAAAATGGTTTATAACTGGCATATGTTGTAGGCAAAGGCATAATGAAAATGCATTGAGAAATGTTCTTGTGACTGTTTCGCATATTAGACACATACATTAATGAGCAGTTCATACCAGGACCGCAGTGCCTGGCAACTGCCTGTCCCATGTCTACCAAAAAGCCAAAACAATTGGCATTGCCAATGATTGTTATAATTAGAGCCATAACAAAATCAAATTAATGGTTTCAACTTTTACCCTCACACCATTCACTGTGAGCCCTGGTGGCAGTGTAGTCCTTGGCTGTGAATGTTATCTCCCAACAGCTTCATGTGCCCAGATGCCTCAGTGTAAGGTGCGCTATACAAATGGCAAATAAATAAATAGTCATAAAACTCACCTATGCAGATTGCGGAAGAATCTGCGCCTTGAAACACCTTTTGCTATATAGACACATTATAAATACCCAATAAATAAAATAACCTAGTCAGCCGGTTATGTCTTGCAACCAGTAATACCCAATCAGAGCTTCCCCTCACAATCTCTACTAAGCCTTTCGGCCCCAATAGTCTCAAAGATTGTTGATGGCCTAGCATCACAAGCACAGAAATACCTTCCTCGTCCATAGCCAAGAAATATTATCCACCAACTATACCACAGCACACTCCACAAAGTTACTGTGCAATAATGAAAGAAGAAGACAGTACTTTCAAGACTGTCCTTTCACTGGGAATCAGGTAGAATGTCCGGGCCTTTACTAAGAAGGGAAAACCAGCCGTAGTCAATTTCCTGGGTAAAAACTTTAAGTTGCAAGTTACTAGCTATGCATAAAAAGTCACTTGCCCTCTGTTATCCACATACATGCAACACACCAATTCTTACTCGCCAAAAGGCAATTATCACTAAGCAATGGTTAGTGGCAAGTGCACATTTTGTGCCACGCCAATTTATAGTCCTACTCTGTTCAGGAACAGTTGTATCCAAACTTTTTTCAGGATTCAGAGGCAGCCTGTCCTTCGACCTATGCGACTTCTGTTGAGCCATTTACCCTCCAAGAGCTTTAATGGGCAGGTGCCCAAATCATAAGTAGTCCACTGCAAGTCAGAGGTGATATACATTTGTGGAAGTAAGTTGAAGATAATGAAGGCATATCCTTGAGCACGGCACAGCGATTATGCAAAAGAAAAGCATGCTGAAAGTGAGTGGGTGTTGTAGGAGAAATGGAGAGGGGAAGATATGGTAAAAGAGTGAACTGGTGCCGTGAACAGTAAGAAGGGGGGTCCATTAAGAATTTAATGACACACATTTGTGAGCATTAAGGGCTGGGCAGGTGATCGGTTAGATGTTCGATAGAACATCAATCTAGGGGTGACCACTGTAGTAGGTCAGACAGATGAGGCGGGCACCGAGGTATAGTTGAAAACTACTATTAAGTAATGCAAAACAAACCTGTTCTAATCCCTACTTCTAAGAGGAGTCCCCTATGCTATAAAACAACAGAAAGGTGCTTGTCTGGATGTCTCAGAAACTAAAGACAGTCCTCCGCCCCAAACCTATGCTAACCTATCTTTTTTTTGTAGAAATGAAGATCAAAAGAAGGCTTAGTTAAAGGTTACTTCACACCAAGAAGTACTGGTGGCTCGTTTCTGACCTTCACCCCAGTGTCTTCGGAGAGACTCTTCTGTCTCAAAATCAAAGAAAGCCTTCAAAAGAAAAATGTTTCTCAAAGTTCTTATGTCCCCAATAATGTCCTCATCCAACTATCCGACTTTATCCCATCTGCAGGGATATGTACATTTATACCAGGAGTCTCGAAACTCCCAAGCCCAAGAATGTTCACTCCTAGGCCCTTCTGTGCTCTTACTTCTGGAGACCTCAGGTAGATGCTAAACTTCCTTAATCTGAATATTTACTGACTTACGTCTCAGTGATTTGGTCCTTTTCTTACCCACAGGTGGGCTTTGGGTGGCTCTGGCATGGTTGGTTATTCACTTTTGTTCACCCCGTCCTGGGTTATCTTCGTGGTAGGCCGTCTCCAGCCCCTTCCCTTGTTCGGCTCCGTTCACTCCTTGGGCCTGTTCTTAGTAGCCCCTTTCGTGGGTCACAGGCTTCTCTGGCCCCTTTCTTTGTTCGGTTATGTTCGCCCCTAATTGGGGTTTGTTCTCGGTTGGCCCCTCGTGGGCTTCAGGCATCCCTGGCCATTTGCTTGTTTGGTTTAATTCACCCCATCCTGGGTATGCGCTCGGTTAGCCCATGCTACGGGCTCCTCTGTCCCGCCACTTGTATGGTTTTGTTCATCCGTTCCTGGGGTATGCTCTTGGTTGGCCCCTAACAGACTACAGGCTTTTTTTGCCCTTTCGGTGGCGTTGCTCCAAGTGGTTTCTCCCTGCTGGGAACATTGAGGCCTGAGCTTCAGGACACCATTACCTCTCGCCTTTGGTGGCCGTGGCGCTTCCTGCCTCAGCGGCCCCCTCTTGTCATGGGGTTCCATCTTTGTCAAAGCTACAGCGTTCCCTGCGCGGCCTCTGGTTTCCACCCACCATGGTGCCGTCTTCTTACTCTGCTCCTCTCCTGTGATGCTCTGAAAGCCTCTGTTCCTCGCCCTATGACCGATGCTCTTTCTGTTTGGCTGTATGATTGCTTGCCCTTAGCTTCTTTATCATTCTTGACTTGATTAGCAATTAGCACCTGGGCCAATCTTGGAGTCAAGTGGATCTTCCATTGTGTAGAACTGCAACTCGCTAACTGTGCAAATGCTGTCCTCATCTCTCCTAATGTTGTGTCTGTGGTCTGTTTGCAAATCCAAAGCCTCCTATTTGTATTTCTCCTGATTCATTGGCTTGCTCAGGAGTGCTCTCTGTCTGTACTGCACATTCTCTACACTCAGTCTCTGTGGGGCTGTGATATGCAGCCCTCTAACCGGAATCTTCTGCATCCTTAAACTGCCTGAATTTGCAGAAAAGGTTTGGGGAGGAACGGCAGATTTTGTGGATACTCCATACCCGGCCTCCAGTAATTTCATCATGGAGCGGGTGGCTTCTCTTAGCCCCCAGAGTCTCCCGCTTCCCGCCTAACCAAGCTCAAACTTGGCCCTTTGACACAGTATTCACTCTTTTACTCAGTTTGCTTTTTTATGAATCTTAGTAGAGAAAAGAGGGACTCCCCATGAAAAAGTTTGACATCAGCCTTCTCTTTACTTTTGCTCTCAAAGCACTTCCTATTATACTCTAGTGATTTCTGTGCTCTTGCTTATTTCCGTCCATTTCGGAAAGTTGGATGGTTTAAACTTCTGTTCATTGTAGGCTAGTTCATGTCCCCTCTTCCCAGCCTCTCTGTAACGTTTTATCGGGAGGGTAGGCCCACCTGTCCCCAGTAATCAATCCCCCACTACTGGATGTCTGTCTGGTAGCGTCTTCTGCTAGGCTTTGCTTACATCATGGTAAGTTTGTTTTTCCTACTGTTATTTCACCTCTTGCTGCAACTGTCCCTTGTGTCCTGGTCTGAACCGTGACCACTCAATATCCTGAACTTGCAGATTCCCTTGCACTTATCGGTGCTGCTAAAGTGGGGGGCTCGTTAATCTTCTGGATGAGGTCAGCGACTCACATGCAACATTTAGAGGGCTCTCTAGTACCTTGCAAAGAGTTTGGTGAGTCCGGTGAGGCTCGGCTGGCCAGGGTCAAAACTGGGGCTCTGGCCTGAACCGCCTTTCGATCAGTGCCTGCATAATGCAGCGGCACACCACAAGCCCCACCATCTGCCCGCGGTAGCACCTGTGACAAAAACAAGATTTTTAAAAAACGCTTCCTGTCTGTGACAGCACATACAGGGGCAGAGTTGCCTGACTTCGTAGCCCCTCCTCCACTCCTCGATTTGCTCGGAAATGCAGGAATGGAACATGGAGTCTAAGCACTTGCTGTTATGGCATCAGGGGTGGAGCCGAGCAGTGAATGGCGGCAAGTTTGTAGCGTTTTGCTTCATAATGCAAGTGCTTCTAAAGGCCACCGTTTTCCATTCCCCCCACCAGCGCCTCCATCCCACTTTCTCTCCCCTGCTGCCCCCACCACCAGGGCCTCCATCCCACTTTCTCTCCCCCTTCCCTGTGCCACTATCCACAATTCCCCTAACTCGTCTGAGTGCCGCCAGACCTCCCTTTTCCCCGCTTCCCCACGTCACCATTTACAATTACCTCCACCTCATCTGAATGCCAGCAGACCCCTATCTCTTCCCCCTTCCCAGTGCCACCATCCACAAAATACCAGTGCTAACCCCTGTTGTGGGTCAAAAGAAGTACGTTGACACTCTGAAGACACTTCCAACAATAGTGTATTAAATAATAAGGCGGCCTATTTCTTCCTAGAACTATGGGGTGCTCCCTACCTATATAATTAACAAAGGTGCACGTCAGTCATCCAGAAATGTTCAAATCAAAAGAAAGTCCACTGTCCAAAAAAACGAAACCTGTCTGACCCTACCACTATTCAAAACAAGCTAAGGCCAGGAGAATGACTCCCTTCTACTGGTGAAGATGGGCTCTGCTGTGCTTTAGGGTTCTTTTAGTATCTTATTTTCAAATAGTCTCTAGCCACCTTCTGTACCAGGGTTTACAATTCTTGGATACTGTCTTTAGTTCTTCCTTTATCTTGTGGTATTATTTTCCCAGGGCTCTTTCGTGAAGTTTTTTGATCCTAACATCTACATAGTTTTTTTGTGTATTACCTTGTGTAATATTGTCTCTTGGTTGAAGTGTCCTTTCTTGATAAGTACTGCCCCTTCTTCCTGGCATTAGTTTGTCCTTGTTATTTGATACACTTCCTTTGTGGTTATAGCATAGTATTCTGTAACCGACGCCAACTGTAGCTTCTGGGACACCAGGGGTGGTTCTTCCTTTTCCCGGCCGGTATCTGTTAGTTGGAGCAAACCCATTTCCTGGGCTAACCTTCTTTCTCTCCTGGTTGTTACAATTCCCTAGCTTTGTTTGTGTCCATCCCTTTCACTGTGACAAGTTGTCTTAATCTCGTAATGCTCTCTCTTTAACAGGCTCCCTTTTGTATCTGTTGAATGTTAAGATATTCTCCCCACTTCCCTATGTTGTCTTCTCCACTTATTGATGATCTCTTTCTCAGGTTTACACATGACATTTCTTCTGATAGTATTACAGTTCAGATATGGCAACTTTGTAGTTTGTTTCTACAATTTCACTGGAACAAGTTTCTCCACTCGTATAAAGATTCCCTTTTGGCATCCCGGTCCTCCCGTTCTCCCCGTTACCACTCCCTTCATGAGGGAACATCTGAGGGGACCTCATTCGTTCGGGACCGTCATTTCTGCTTGGCTTCTTTTTCTCAGTTGGCTTCTCCATTGGCGTCTCTTGGCCAATTTCTCGCTTCCCCTTCGTGCTACAGTGCAGTGTCCCTCCTGGCAAACGTTGCTCTTGCAGATACCTCAGCGGGTTGGTGTTGGCGTAGTTGGTTGGGCTCCCTGTCTTCCATGAACTACTCGTGGTCACGCCACCAACTGGTTTTGGGTTCTCAGACACTCGGTTTCTCAGTATGGTGTCTCCCCAGAGTCTAACATCTAGTTCAGAGTCATTCTGAATTTCGCAGGCTCTGCCACTCTCATTGGCTCCGCCTCCCACTTGTGTTACACTACCAGGGGGCCTCCCATGCTGTCTCTCTCTCTCTCTCTCTCTCTCTCTCTCTCTCTCTCTCTCTCTCTCTCTCTCTCTCTCTCTCTTCTCTTTCTCTTTCTCTTTCTCTTTCTCTCTCCTCAATCTCAGCGTGGCTTCCTCCTTAAATGTCCTTGTCACCGTGAAGTCAAGGGTTGTCCTTAAAGAGACAGCTTCTTTTCTCAAACTCCTGGTGCATGTTAATATTGTCTTCAGCCCAGTCTTGGTTTTTATTGTTGAGCATCCCATGTATGCAATCAAGGGAGCAGGGTTAGGGAGTTCCTTAGAGGATCGGAAGTCCTTATCCCCAAAGGGAGTGTCTCCCATAGTGAGGTCCCACTTGCCCAGACCTCTACTGAGGGCTTGCGTAGCAGGCTAACCTCCCTAGCCTCAAAGGGGGAGACTCCCCCTTCGGGAGAATGGACGAATTTACTTGATTCATCACACACCCAATACCCCAAGTGCCACACCTGCTTTTCCCTCCCCTCCCCTTTTTCTTTCCCCAGTCCTTTTTCTCTCCCCAATCCCTTTTCTCTCACCTACCCAGCCCCGTTCCTTATGCCACCTTCCCAAAAGAATCCTGATGCAGACGTCCATCTGCCCTGTTGTGCGCAGTTATTTCCATATCTCAGCTTGCGTTTGGCCCTAAGCATCAGATCGGACCCCCTGTCTCGGGCCTGGCACTGCCCAGCCTTAAGGTTTGCTGGTTCTCTTAACTCTACGTGTGCAACAGTCCCACCGGGCCAACAGGTACTGATAATGGTTCATGCATGTTCCTGCTTTTCTGCATACCTCTTGATGTGTGTGTGGGGAGGGTCCAGGGCCCCTTAAGTGATATGGCAGCCACAACACAGTTTGGGAGATCCTTTAGATGCACAATTCAGAATAATGTGTTTTCAATGACACGTTTGATGACCATACGATTTAATGGCCATACCATGGCGATCTTGCTGTAGGCACGAATGACCATATCCATGGGGATCTTGCTGTAGGCACAGTGTGTAGAGAGTAACGAAGTGACATATTTTTATTTCATTGCATTTTATTGGGCAGTTGTAAGGCGCTTATACATCAAGAAATTGTGTTTCAAAGCGCCCACAGGACAGAGGAAAGGGAACAACAGGAAAATGGGAAAAAGATAACAGAGAAAAGTAAAATAGAGAAGCAGTCCTACTAGGCCTTGTGAACATTTGGATCATGCAAGTGCAGAGACGGAGAAGGGACAGTGAAGGGGGGGTAAGTGCTGGAGGTTCCTCAGAGGGGTGAAGTGCCGGAGAGCCAGTTGCAAAGACAACTGGTAAGTGCCAGGCAGTGACCACTCGATGGAAGAGGGGTCACCCGCCCATAGAATAAGTGCAGGCCTGTGAGGCAAACGGGCCAAGTGGTGCCCAGAGGCAAGTGCAGGGGGAATGTGGATGCTGCAGGCGATCGGACAGAAGGCCAGGGCCAAGAAGGACACATAGACCCTGGCCACCAATCACAGCAACTGTGGGGTTTAGCACGGGAGGGAGAGAGGAAAGTCTTGAGGTGCTTGCGAAGCTTGAGGAGATCCGGTTCAAGAGGCTGTTCCAGAGGAGGGAGCCAGCGGAGGAGAGGGAACGGCTGCCTGCTGTCTGCTTGGAGAAGCGCTTGGCAATCAGAGAGTTGGAGCCGGAGGATCAGAGTGTTCTGGAAGGAGAGTATTTGGTGACCGCAAGTTGCAGATAGCGTGGTTCCTGGCCCCAGACAGCCTTATGGATGATGGGATTTAAATTTGATCCTTACAGCAAACGGGATCGTGTAGAGCGATTTTAGGGCTGGAGAGATACGGTACCTGGGCTGAAAGCCAAGGATATGTTTTGCAGCCCTATTCTGGATTAGCTGGAGAGGCGGGGAGAGGAGGAGGGCAGATTAAGGAAGAGGCTGTTACAATAGTCCAACCTCGAGAGTACCAGAGCTCTGGAGACATTAAGCTTCTGGGAGAAAGTGAGGAATGGGAGGATGCCCCTGAGGGGGTAGAGTTGGAAATGGTCCTTCTTAGCAAGGTCCATAATTTGAGGAATGAAGGAGCGAGAGGAGTTGAAGATAACTCCCAGGTTTCTGGTTTCAGAGGAAGGAGATGGGGAGAGCCCATCAAGGGTGGCCAGAGTGAAAGGAGAAAAGAGGGAACAGGAGTCCTGATAGGAAGAATCTCAGTCTTGCTGGCATTGAGACAGTTCGTTGGAGGTACACCAAGACTGAATGGCGAACAGGCAATCAGGAATGACACATGAAGTCCGAAGAGATGCAGAGGGTAGTCTGAAGAAGAATTTTGGGGATGACAAACTATGGACCAGTTGGGCGCTGGTAGGATAGGGTTTATTGAATAAACTGTCATTCATTTCTACAATGATGTTTCTCATTGGTGCTTATTAACCAAGAAATAAACAACTTAAATAATGACAAAAACCTGACTTGACCATATATCTGACCAACTCGCCTAACAGCGACCACTGGACCACCCTATCCTACCAGCGCCCAACTGGTCCATAGTTTGTCATCCCCAAAATTCATCCAAATAATCTGGAACCCCGGAGTTGGTTCCCCAACAAACCAGGACTCAGGCTGCAGGTCTAACTCAGTAACAACTAAAAAGGAGGTGCGCAGGAGAGTGAGTCCCGCCAACAAAAACTCCACCCATGCTAAAACTAGTCTGAAGAAGAGTTGGATGTCATCTATATAACATTGGAAGTGCAGGGAAAAAGTGGAGATAAGGTGAGCGAGAGGGGCGGGATAGATATTAAAGAATCAAGGCGAAAGGCTAGAACCCTGGGGAACGCCAGGAGTGGAGATAGAGGGGGGAGAGGTGAAAGAACCCCGGATAACCTGGGAGGGTCGGTCATTGAGGGAGGAGGTCAGCCAGTCCAGTGCCTGATCCGAGATACCTGTATTTAAGTATATATACCTATATAAGTAAGAGTCTCTAAGGAAGGGGTAGAGAAGCACACATTATGTAAAGCATCAGCTCTGAAGGACACACAGGGCAGAGTCCAACCTGTGTCCAAGGCCGCAGGGAACCGACTGACTATACAGTGTAGCACACGTGATCATTTGGAATTTGTGATATTATGTAACAAAATCTTAAAGGTTCCCAGGTCTCTACTGTACCCTCTCCCATATCAGTTCATATTCCACATTTTCCATATCCTTTGCGTATATATCTTCCATGCAAGTGCTATCCCACCACAGAGAAGGGCCTGCACCGTGAAACAGCATGCATTGCAGGTAAGTGCTGTGTCCATCATAGGAGCTACTCAACATTTGTGTTGTCAGGGGTGGACTGGCCTAAAGGGAGATCTCCGGTGGGCATCTGCACCATGGGGCTCTTTTGTGTGGTTACTGATTTGTTTCCACATTCTTTTAGTCAGTATGGTTGGTGGCAATGTTATCCTCTCAGCATAATTTGACATGATAAATAGTTAATGTAAAAAGGCACAACAAGATAGATTACTTTGTTACTTGATCAATACACAACAAAGCTGTGAGATTAGGCACAATGCGTGTACCTTTGCGATCATGTAATGCTGATGGAGGTAAAATGAGCGCTATTTCGCTTAAGAGCTTCTTGGCACTGGTCTGAAGCAGCAAAGTGGAGAAAGTCAGTTTTATATGGATTTCCCAGGAAAGCAAGATTGTTGGGGGTTACTGAATTCGGAGTGATGCAGAATTATGTTGTTTGGAGGAGTGTGAGAGAGTGCGATGGGTCTTTTCAAACGTCAGAGTAAGTGCTCCCCAGCGAATTGCCTGAGTGCTAAAGTACTTTCTCATCTAACATATTTACAAAGGATTTAAGGCAAATGTCATAATGGCTGGATGGGTTCAGCACAGCTGAAAAGAGCAGGAGAACCCAAGTGTGGTGACGTCGCAAAGTCGAGTCTGGAGGACAGTTACTGTAACCAATCCTGGGCAGGCACTCTTCATTCACACAATGCACCCGCGGACTGGAATGCTCAGTCTTGCAGCCAAGGGTCCTTAGCCATGAAGACTGAGTGCAAGGTGCACCTGTGACACTATGGCTGCGGGAAGCACCCCGCAGGTCAAACCAGCTCAACAAAATCTCTGCTTGACCCAGTGCAGATCTATTTACAGGTCAGTGGCCACCAGCCACTCCTCAAATGTATTGCCTGCAAGTGCCCCTATCCCAGTACGTTAGGAGGGGAATCTGCGTGTGGTCTGCTTGGGAGTGGGACTGCAGATGAACGGATGAGCAGTGCCACTGGAAACATAGAAGCAAAGAATGTTCACTGTTAGGGTGAAGCTCTGTGGCATTGTTTATTTTTTCAGTTATCTTTTTGCTAGTTTAATGTCAGATTTATAAAAACCGGCATTCCCAAGACATGATATTGTATGAAGTGCAGAAAAGAGGAAATCTAAAATTCAAAAGGATTAACATGCGCCACTAGCACATTAGCTGTGATTATTATCCACACCTTTTCCGCCAATTCACATAAATCTATAATTCACAAAATGGCACATATTGAAGTGCAAATTACACTTCGCTATGTAATTCACATTACCTTTCAAGTACACAATATTCTTTTGCACTTTACCAAAAAGATTCTGCAAATAGGCCATCACCAGAGCATAAGTAACTTTTTCATATGGATTCTTAAGTATCAGGTGCTAAGCGCTGTTTAATGAAATATTTAACATTATACGGTCATCATACGTATAAAGGAGGCACCAAGGCAACATAGTAATTTCGTAATCGATTTTCAGAAGACCATTACTGTACCTTCCACGGTTTTATTGAAGCCATCCCAAATATTTTCATGTTGTATCAAATCATATTTGTTTTCAGTGGTGGAAGATGAAAAAATGAATGGTACTCAGGTTGCATCCAAAATGGGGGCATGAGATGGGAGTGGGGTGTTGGAGGAGGGATAGTGCAGTGAAGGTTGGGGGCTTGACCTTTGGTTTGCAATGTCCAATGGCTCTTTTTTGCATTGTGGCCAGACTAGACATTGGATGGAATAATAAACTATAATGGCACCAGATTTGTCCCTGATAGAAATATCAAAGCAATATATTCATAAATAGAAATATTTGATACAACTGTTATTATTATGATTATTATTATTTAAATTAAACAAGATATGTGTTACAAATCAGCTTCCGGGGCACTAGTGGTCCAGGGATGAATATCGATTTCTAAACCATCAATTAGCCCCACACCTCTAGTACACCAGAACGGATCCAAACAGATTGGAACACAAGTAAATTAGAAACCTCCTTGTCCAATTTTGGTAACGTGGGCGAAACGGCAGGCTTATCTCCGCAAGGTTGTGGATTGTTGGTTAATTGCAACACAGCGAAAATATAATTATTACCCAATGATAAAAGGGACTGTCTAGTCAAGGTTGTATAAAAAAATATCTACCTTATTATTATTACAACAGACAGTTCTAGCACACTACAAAATACAACTGACCCTGTAAAGAAACACAGAGGACAGACAGTTTCAGTTTCACGCAGGAAAGGGATACACTCTGGATACTGACAGGAGGGTAGTTGGTAAAGTAATCAGTCGGAGTGTTAAAGGTTATTTAGTTTCAGCAGCAAGGGAGCATGGGGTCGTCAATGTCACAAGGGGCCTTCGGAGAAGGACCAGGTGGACAGAAACACAATGTACCTGGTGCTTCAGGTGTTCTTGATGCTCAACAGCATCAAGTCTGTTCCAGGACGCTTTACATCTCCTGCGACAGAGTTCAAGATGGGAGACAGCTTGTGGGTATCCGGTGGTAGGCAATTCGGCAAGCAAGGCTGGGCAGGCAGCTGCAGACTGGCCTACCTGGCAGCTCAGGGTCAAGAATCGTCTGTGCTGGTTGGCGGATCTGGAACGCCGGTCGAGGCATCTCGGACGGCTTGTGTAACTGCAGCGTGACAACAGTCAGTGGTGCATCCCGTCGTGGTTCGAGGGCTCGACTACCTTGAAAAAGTCCTTAAAAGGTGGATGCTGGTTGATGCTTCTGTGGCATTCCTTCTAGCTTCTTCGCAGGGCTTGTAGCATCCTTTCAAGGTGGACGGCCCAAAGCTGAGGAGAGTGCTTTCAGGCAACAGCTTTGTTCCTTGTTCAGAGACTCTGTCACTTCCCACCTAGGAAGTTTGCTGGCAGAACCTAGCAGAGCACGCTGAGTGGGTCGTCTGAGTGCGGTATTTCCCTCTGTTACCTGGGAGATGTTTAGGGGGGGTGGGGAGTCTTACTTCCCTCTTGGACATCCTGGCCTTCCTTCACTGGCAGAAGATGTAAGTCAGACTGTACCTTCAGCCAGGGTCCAATGAGTTGTTCTTCTTATTCCTTTTCAAGTCGTCGGATGATCTGCTAAGTGAGGGGCTCAGACCCCTTTTAAAGCCAGATAGCCCCCATTGATTGGGGCAGGCTATGCCTATCTTAAGGAACCAATCCGAAGTCCCCACCAATAATCTTCTGTTATGTGTGATGTCAGGATCAGAGTGCTTTGCAACAGGAAAGGTGGTAAGAGGTGACAACATGTACTCCTAAATCTCACCCTTCTTCCTGTCTGTTGTAGATCAAAGTGTCTCTCTGGTTAACTGAGCCCTATGTTACTCTTGATCAAAGCACGGGTCTCCCTTGAAGATTGTGGTGAGAACAGACTTCTGTCTCCCACAAATCACATACTTCGTACCTCTGAAATGGAGTTTGCTTACAGGAAACTGTTGTCCCAGACATGACATTCACTGAACTTCCTACAGAGGGGTGGTAGCTAGCTTCAAGGTGACACATAGCATATCAAACAGGCATTAGTTTTCCTGCCCATTGTTGAGTTCTGTGACCAGGCCTATTCGCAGGCCTGCTTCAAATAACTCATCAGTATGCACCGCCATCACACAGAACTTAGACAATAGGACAGAGCGGATCCATGGAGGCTTTGATATTTTAATTAGGCTGCCCATGGCCGGAGGAAGATATTGCCTTCCCCCTTCTTGAGATGCTTTGATGTACCCGTGGCTGTCACATTCCAGGTGAACATGACTACGGAGGACTACGCCTGTAGGCTGTGTTCTCCCAGAGTACACGTGACTATGCATTTCGTGTGGTGAGCAGGGAAAATGTGTGCGGAATGGCCTCACTCATTTTTGGAGGTTGATCTCCAATCTATTTTTTTCCATTAAAAAAAATGTAAAAGCCCACGCGAGCGCACACTCCCCGTGCGGATGGTCGAATCCCTCACAATATTATTTGACGCACACCTCTTTAGAACATGTTTATTAGTGTTATCTGTGAATCATCATTTACACTAAAACGCACAATTACACATACAGTTTAAACATATTTTGATTGGAAATAAAATGTGAACCCTGTAGGGTTCTATACATTCTCAGTATGCAAAAATATAATTTTCATACTTGAGTAGTACAGGAAGGTAATCCATTTATGACAGGTGATAGTTTCATGTTCATTTTAAATCACTGTATCTTTTCTCTTAGTGAATACTTTTATTGGTAAGTAACTGTTATAGAGGAAAACAGAAATTCAGTACTTTGAGCAAGCACATACCTGTACCTTAGCCTCAGTACACTTTGAAGTTGCCAGTAATCATCTGGTTGCAGTCACTTCAATTGAATCCAAATGTTGGCAAGGACAACATATGTGGCTGTTGTGTAGGCACGTGATGGGCATTTGCCTGGTACTATCATAACGTTGTTACCCGACCATAGGATGCTAGCAGCAAGATAATGGCAAGATTGTCTAGGCATATGAGTGTCTGGCATATGCCTATCTAATACGGTATGCAATCCAAAACTGTTTACTTTTCCAATGTTTGTTTAGATAGGACCTAAGTGCAAAGAACATGCATAAATCAAGTGCCTGAAGGCACACACGTGTGAGACATTTTTATTAAACCTGTAGCTCCTTTGCAGCTGCAATTAGGCCATTAACTCTACCTCCCACCCTAACTGAAAATAAATTAAAGGACACAACTGTGCACTGAAAAAAACACAGCTTATAAATGGAATATACACCATCTGAATGCATGTATATGCACACAATTTCCCTAACCACCAAACTAACCCACAACAGATATACCAACACAACTTTCCACACTCCTTTAGCACAACTCTGACGACCCACGGACAACCACACAAACAAGTCCCTTGGGAACCTGGAGTGCACATTAATTATTGCTCCACACAGCTCACAAAATAGCATAAACTTACACCGAATAGAGGCGCATCTTAAGATCTGCACACAACAACATTGTAACAAAGCAATCTTGCCCTGATCCACAGCTACTACATTCGTCTCCTACCCCACTGCTGGCAGAACCTGAAGCTCCCGGAAAGGGAGATAATGGTAGCAGGTGTTCTATGAAGGATGCAAAAATAAATTGCCTAAAAGGACATAGCAAAGAGCTTCACTCATTCTCCTGTGGGTTACTACTCTGCATGGCCGAAGCAATGTCTGTGACTGGCAGCAACAGTGGAAAAAATTATGCTGGCTGTGCCACAGTTAGTGTACTGAAAATTCCAGAGTAGCGGACTGTCTGGCTTCTGAGACTATATATTTGTCTGTCAAATCGAGTTATCTAGGACTGAGGGAGGGCCAGTGCACCAGTAATGGAATTCTAGGTGACGGCTTTGGGATCCACTAACAGAGGAGCAAAGGTGTACACTATTTTCTTCCTACTCATTAAAGGCATCCCATTGCAATGGTATCGTTTTTTCAAATAGTGTGATTAAGACTCCAATTTTTCCATTTAAGTCAGAGTGGGATTAAATTGACAAGTATCACACTTTGGCTAAACAGTGAAGCGGGGAGTTTAACCCACTCTGCACATTTGACCATGTATCTTCCATGCTTTACTTATCACAAACATTTTAGTTTTGGATTTCAAGACCTAAAATAATGCTGTTTTATAGAGTTTACTTGCACAATACACAAAGTGCATGTAAATCCTTATGGCAACATGATAAACCAAAGGAATATCATTGTGGCTTTAATTTTCACATCCTGAATTGTAAACTAGAAGTGCCAGAATGCTCAATAACGCAAACCTGAAAAATCTAATCACGCCTACTGTACTTTCAGTGATTTAACATGCAATAAAAGAAGTTGTGTAATAAACTAAGATAGATCTGCAGATTCTTTGTCACAAACCTCTAGCTCGTTGTTATTCATGATGATGAAAACATTTCATTAGTGCTATGAAAGCGTGTTTATTTTTGTGCACGTCAAGCTACTGGACATCATGGATACAAACAAAACTTTAAAGGGTGCTTTGAGTTGCCCACTTTAACTAGGTAACTATTGCAAGGTAACTGGTGCTTTGCCAGGTCTTTCAGTTGGAAATGTTCCGTCCTGCATATGAAAAGCTCTGCTCCTGATGATAAAAGAAATGTGTTTGCAGGTCGTTAAGGTGCTCAGGCTGCAGAGCCACTGTGTGTGCCTGTGCCTGGCTGTGGCTTTGGAAATTGACAGTGCTTGAGCTGAATTTGGCTCACGAAAAAGTGTCCAGAACGCATTGCTTGAACCTTTCAACTAAAAGTACACTTTGTTAAAAGCAAATGAAGTAGTGGTATGGCGTACCAATGATTTATATTACACTTTAATCTCTGCTTGTTTTACTAGTGATTATAAGCACGGCCAACCTCTTGCTGCGTTCAATTACCGGTTTTGAAAGAATAGGCGGATCAGCCCATTCTTAACCTCCGACAGCACGTGAAACACAGGCAGAAAGAACGCGTGAATCAGTGTCTCTGCACAAGTACCACACTCAGGGGTGGACTGGCCTATAGGGAACTCTGGAGATTTCCTGGTAGGCCTCTGCACTCTGGGCCTCCTTTGGGAGGCATTTCCAAATGCTCCATATGAAAAGGGATGGTCTTGGTGAAAATGCATAATATTGGGCTACTTTGAAAATTATTTCCAGGGCCTAATTTGGTTCCCAGTCCACCCTGCCCACACTTACGGCCAGAACATTTTTCTCTGGGTATTTCGACACTCTTCCTCCTACATACATACAACTTAAAAACTAGACCTGGCCTTAGGCGTGATGTCACTTGTGAGAAGCCTCCCTAAAACTTGTTCGTTTAGCGATCACTGCGGCCTCAGGTGCCAGTAAGGGGTTTGTAACTATTGATTTCAGTTTGGACAGGGCTTGTAAGTCACACTTCAGACTTCGATCATTTTTTGGGGATTTTACGATGTTTTACAGAAGTTACAGTGGGGGTGTGAACTATCTGATTTTCACCTCCAAAATCAAGAGCGCATCTTTACTGGCAATCTGCAAGTCAGGGCGATGGGGGGACGGGGGGGGGCAAGTGGGGAAGGCAATAGACTGCCTTCTATTCCCCAAGAAGGAGCAGAGTCGGTTATGGGTTTTTACTTTCTCTGCTTAGCCTGGCTAGCCAAGCACCCTGATATGAAAACCAGTCAAAAATTCAGCAGCTAGGCCTATAATCTGTGGCAGTGGCGCCCATCACCGGTCACCAAAGGCTGGCACTGGTACTACATGCGCACTGCTGGTGGCTAAAAATTACAACTGATTGAAAATGATTTGGTAGCTATTAGGAACGATTTTTTTTGTAATGCTTTCCCCTCCATGAACATCTTTGAGACCACCCCCCCAAATTGTTCCTGTTATTGTAAACCTGAGCTGACTTGTTAAGGTCAGTAAAAACATTTTTGTTTTGCTTCCCTTGCTTAGCTCATCTATATTGGGGGTACTGACCAGTGCCTATGGGCCTCAGTGCAGGGGGACTATGGCCTCCATTACGAAATGACCTCATAGTTTTGAACCCCACCCATCACCTTACAGCGAGGAGCGGAAGGGCTACTTTGTACTTTTTTTATCTTTGTACCTGTGTGGTTACTTGAGTGAGGTGTCCAGAACGGGCTGATGGCAGTAGATATTTTTCTACCCTTTTTTTTTTACATAAACACATAAGCATTTATTAAAATATATGTTTTACTCCACCCCGAAGTTCACGTCTTTATTTCCCTCTGAGGCAAGCATATAGCCCACACTAGACGGCCCGAATTTGGCCAGTGAATACACCTCGCCGCGAGAAAACTTGGGTTGGCAGAGAAGTGCTGATACTATGGTGTTTGAAAACTAAGTGTTGGTATTCCGTACCCACCCCAACCGCCACTTTAAACCTCCGCCCTTGAGAATTAATCGTCTGCATCGTATGGACTTGCGCTGACAAGCCTCATGCTGGCATGACGCAGGAAGGAGGGGAGAAAGAGGACCCAGGATGCATTTGTTTTGGGGGAAACGTGGAAGGACGGTTTGTGTGATCATTCCTGATCGGGGATCAAGGCTCGACGCCATGCTCCGGGAGAACTCCCCTCTCTGGCGCAGTGGGCTGTCTTCCCTACGGTGCTCTAGCAGATTTTAGCGTGTCTGCCGGCTTGTCTCTGTGATCCTGGCTGTCGCGCGCTCAGACGTGTGAGGGAGCTAGGGGAGGTGTAAATTGCATAGCATGTTGCCTCATCCCAGGTGAGAATGAGAAGCTCGCAGCCTGTGCCACACTGACGGCAGGTCCCGGCTCCCGCGAGCTGGCAGGTGCTACGCGTTGGTTTTTTTTATTCATTGTTTTTCTTTTCCACATATCTCCCCTTGTCCCTCCCTCCCTATTTCTGTCCACACAGCTGCCATCTTTCTGTCTTAGCCCCCTCTACCAGTCGGTCTGCCCTATTTGCCTCCTATTTTGCCACTCTACCCACCTTTATGACATCGCCCGAGCCCTCTGTTCTCTCCTTCTATACATTTTCCTTCGTTTCTACCTCCCTTTGTTGTGTGGGCAGGAGGGGGGGAATAATTAAATTGAACTTTTATTTTGGGCGTCATGCCGGACACCAGCCTCTAAGCGTGGGACCGGGATTTGAACCTGTGAGGCTGTGCATTGTCTTGCTATCAGCCTGCCCCACCCATTTGTCTATATTTTCTCTATGCTTCATATGTGATGCATCTTTCGTCCTTCCTACCTTCTGCCAGTCTCTAGTCCTCTTTTTACTGTTTCTCCATCTCGGTTCACTTCACTCTCTTTGGCTACCCACCCCTGACACTTAGGAGCCCATTTTAAATGAGCATGTATCTGGAATCTAATGCGTAAAAGCCCGTCATAAGGCTTTTACACAGTAGATTCTTGTCTCGGCTCATTTTCATTCACTCTTATGGTGTAGAGGAGGGGCGGATCGTAACTTATGAATCTGACGCCCCATTCCTTTCCACAATACAAATACTACAGCATTTACACCAGCATGGATTTCATGCCAGCGCAAATGCAGTGAATCCGTATGTTATCTGCCTGCTTTTTACACCAGCAAGAAGTAGGCGGACTCCATAGGAATCCATTGTAAACGCTGCCTGCCATTCATCCTTGGCTGGTACTGTTTACTTCATTTGCACAGCAAAATGCAAAAGAGCAACGTACAAGCAGGGGCTGGGTTAAGACTTTTCTAGGAATGGTGTGAGGATGGAGAAACAAACACAAGATATTGTATCATAAAAGTGAAATGTATATAAACAGAGACATTTACACGAAGAGGTCTCTTTAGGATGCTGGGCATTTGAGGTTAGTGCAGACTGCAGCTACCATTAATGATTTAGGAAAAGTGGTTATAGGTTCAACTGAAAGAGGTTGTTTAGTCAGGAGCTTGAAAGCCTAAGAGAAGTGTATGTTCTATTTTCGAAGGGAAGCCAAAGAAGCATATACGCAGGCTAGGGGCTCAAGGGGATACAGAGTGTAGAGGAGCAGGTGGATGCATTTTCCCTAACCCCCTCCACCTCACCCCCATTATATTGCAACAGAAGGAGAAGGGCCCTAAATGGGACCCCATGTGTTGTCCCTATACTGCATTGATTGTATGAGAGACGAAATGCACTCAGACAACCGTATCAAATATATCCTTGCACTGAAAGATTGGAAGGATATTGTGTGGAAGGATGTCAGCACGTACCCTTGGACATCATGGAACGCAGAAATCTGATGAGGGTAAAGTGATGCCATGAAGAAGATGTGTGAAGATATACTGAAATAATATGAAAATACTTAAGAGTGACGATGTAACTGAAGCAACAAGAGAAACATGTACGACATAAGAGTAATCATGTATGCAAAAGAAGATAAAGTAACTCGCTGACTATCAAGTGTAAATACGCAGTAACGCAAGGTAGAGAAGACATATAGAAGCTTGCTATAGGAGAATATATAACATGGCTAGGACGGCCATAATTGGAAGCTGGATGCCTGCTTCTGTTAAGATTCAATCCAGTTACCTCAGAGTCAGGCCATGGTTGCAGATTCAGGAGATGCTGGAAAATAGCCTTGTGTGCAAAACAAAGAGGAGTCTATGTTGGCCTGGGATCAAGGATGCTATTTTTATGGAGTAGCTGCAAGGCACAAAGGGAGGCAGACGGAAAAGCCATGAGCATGAGCATGAGACCTATTTCTCCTAGATTAAAGAAGAAGAAAGAAATCTGCAAGAGCCAGGTATTGGACAATTACAAGTGTATATATATATATATATATATATATATATATATATATATGGTTGAGCGAGAACGTTTTGCAGGCCATGAGGGGCAATGACACCCAGTATAACTGAATCAAGCAGAAGTAAATAAGAGGTCGAATTAGACTAATTTGTGGTCTCTTTACACGTGATTCAGAAGTCGAAAACCAGGGCTATTCATTCGTCTGTGGATGAAGATAGTGATGTGCTTACACTCCCTTGGATGTCCCAGAACAGAGAGCAGGCTACAAGGTCAACTACAAACAGGAAACTCTGGCTCATGGTCGGACTGATGAGAGATGATGGACCAATTGGGAAAGTGGGGAGTAATCTGACATGACTCAAGCAGCTGGGTTTCGTTTCGCGTACGTGCTGCTAATAAGCCGAAAGTCCAAGGTTGGGTGAGAATAGTCTTGGGAGGATAGCTCAGGGGCAATGCGCTCGCCTTGGAAGAAAGCTGATGCGGAGCAACACAGGTTGATCCTCGGGTCCATGCTTAGAAACCTCTAGGTATTAAGGGTATCAAGTCATTTTTTCGAAGCGCAAAGTTTCGAATGTAAATGTTGAGAATACATCTTTTTGAAAAGTCATTTTTTCGAAACGACATTCTTCCGAAATAAATTCGAATATGGTATCTAAATGAAGGTAAGTATTAGTGCAGGGCTGGGGCCAGGGTTAGGGTTGGGGCTTGGGATAGTTTAGGGGTTAAATTTGGGTTAGGGTTGGGGCTAGGGTTTGGTTTAATTGTTAAAATAGGGTTGGGGTTGGGGCTTAGGGTTGGGTTAGGGTTTGGGGTTAGGGTTGGGGCTAGGGTTGGTTTAAGGTAAAATAGGGTTGGGGTTGGCGCTTGGGTTAGTTTAGGGGTTAAATTTGGGTTGGGGTTGGGGCTAGGGTTGGTTTAAGTGTTAAAATCGGGTCAGGGTTGGGGGTTGGGTTAGTTTAAGGGTTACATTGGGGTTAGGGTTGGCGCCAGGGTTAGGGCTTAGTGTTAGGGTTGGGGCTTGGATTAGGGTTGGCGGTGGGAGGGGTGGCGTGGAAGTTAGGGGGAACCCCCCCAATATAAAAAAGTAGCATTTCAATGCTTTTTTGTAACTTTAAAACGTTACATGGAGCTGCCCAGTGCTGAAATTTCAGCACTGGCAGAGCCCCTTGTTATGTTTTAAAGTTACAAAAAAGCATTGAAATGCTACTTTTAACATGTAAAAGTGCATTTCTATTGAAACCCGCCCATGTCTATTGTCGACGGATTAGTTTCAATAGAATTCCACTTTTGCATGTTAAGTATAGCTTGTCAAAGCTTTTGTTTTCAAAACTTTAGTTTCAAGGCTTTAGTGATTAGAAACTTTTGTTTGGAAGCAATCATCTTGATGCTCTTCCCATCTAACTTGAGTAATATCTGTCCTCCCATCCATTCATTCTGTACAAGCCTTTCCTCATCGGCCCTATAATTTTCTCCATTCCATCTCTTGATTTCTCCGTTTATATCTGTTGATATATTCAATCTCTCCTTTACCCATTCCGCACTGTACTGTTTGAGTTTTGGGACCATGTCGTGGTAATGTTTTACAATGGTGCATAAGAGGAGTATCCTCCACGATGACAAGTCACAATTAACTGTTGATACATACCAGGTCATTACCTTGTTGATATTTAATACATCTCTACCTATCTCAAAGCTTATTGCTCAACACGTTTAATCTCAAAACAATAAATATGAGCAATCACCATCAATCGCCGCTCAATCCTCTTTTTGTCTCAACAACCTATTCTGTCTTCTAACTGGTCCTACCTGTCTTCTGACTGGCCCTGTCTGTCTTCTGATTGGTGCCAATGGTTTGCTATAATTAACTCAAAACGTCACTTCCACGTTTCAAAATGTGCCACTTTTCAAAACTTCATAAATCAAATAATACTCAAAATAATAACACAACACACATTAATAACCCTTGTGATCACCTTCCCTTTTCCCTATAATCATTTATAGTAAAAGGTATTCTTTCTTCGCCTCCAATTATATTACCCCATACAGAGTTTAAGACGTCACTTTCCACGATCCCGACTGTGTGTATTCTCTCTTAATATTCTGACTGGAATTTGAAACGTCTCCTTCAATCTCCCTTAAATAGGATTACCTAGGCTTTCTTTAAAAAAAAAAGAAAATCTTGTTACCCAACCTATTTTTATAAAATATCAAAATCCCAACCCTTTTATATTGCTATTTCCCTTAGTCTATTTACATCTGTTTAATCAACTCTAGGCCTTCAGTATCGTCTCCTCCTTCAATTTGACCACTTTGCCTTCTGTCCGCGGAACGCCCGTGGAAACCGAGCAAGGATTTCTTCAAAGAGGGACCTGCCCACCGTCTCAGTTCTTCTTGCAAGTTTATTTCTATTGGCCGCACTCCACAGGAAACTCCACGATCTTCCCTCTAATGGTGGAGGAAGCCTGATTATCCGAAACTCTGAACTCAAACTAGTTTCGATCGGAAACCATCTGCACTACTACCACATGAGTTTATGGCCCTTGGAAAGTGCATCTGTTACTGGGTGGGATTACACCAGAATAATCATGAGTCCGATTAACCGGACAAACTCAAGATGGCAAGTTGCTGTTTTATTAACAGTTATCTAAAAAAGGGAGCTTACAACGAACATCAACGGACGTGCGCTCATTCTCTCTGCTATTTCCGCATGAAATACAATTACATACATTTTTCGTGCGTCAGAATGACGTCATGCCACGTAGAAATAGTGAAAAACCTATCAAGGGTTGGGATTGGTTAAGGGACATATCTAGGTATACAATCATATAGGAGCTAGGTTCGTTATTGGTTGCCCGATATCAGGTGGACAGCTCATGACTACCTATTCAAAAGTGTCATATTAACACAAATCAGTTACACTGTTTCTCATTGGTTTCTCAAGCTATGAGGCCCTTCGTTATATGGATTTATAAATTTGGTTGGCACGCTTGTGTCATGTGTGGAACATTTGGTTCAATTAGCAGCACGTAAGCCAAGACCCAGGTGCAAGTAGATAGGACAGAGGCTGCTCTACCCCCAATTAGCCCAACATCTCATCACCCATGCCCTCTGCCATGGACTACTCTTTGTAGTTGGCCTTGCAGGGTATTCTTGTCCTCAGAATGCAACAGGAGTGCGGGCACTCGCTATCGTGTCTGAAACTCCATGTTCAAGCCCTATTTCCATCCTTTACTCGCGTGACAGGAGACCACAATTCTGTTAATTCATTCTACAAGCTTTTAAATGCTTTAAATGAAATAAGACGTGGCATCCTTTTTGTTCTTCCTTGCACCTTAATTTGAGAAGACTCATCCTCCACACGCATGTTCCTCCTCATTATAGATAGCTGACCTTGACTTCTCAGTTCTTGACTAAAGGCCAGACAGCCTCCCAACCCACGCTCCAGCAGCCTGTTATTCTACTGCGAGACAACCTTTCATTCTTTCTTCATGATTTCTTGGCTTACTTATTTCATGATCCCAATGTCCAGTTTCTGTACAATGGCGGCTCTGCCTGCATTCTATTTACTACGTGTAGCTTGCCTATACGATGACTTGATCTACTTTGCATTTTAGCGTCTGTACATTCATTACATTTTTGATTTCTGCAGCACTTTTTAACGTGCAATCTTCTTTTACATTTTTAAGGTTCACTTGATTCTTTACTTCGTCATTTCTCCTCTGGGATCCATACATAGTCTTTGTTCGGTATTTCAGGATGTCGTGCACACTTTCTAACAATGTCATCAGTTCGTTTTCTTAGCTCTTTCGCCTATTCCTTCAAGGACTTACTCCTGCAAACTGTAATTAACTCGAGGGTACATTCGATATGGTCATCTTAATGGAGACAGTCTTTCATATGTTCACTGCGGTATTGGTACTGTAGCTGATGTTAGCCTGGGCACGGTCTCATGGCTCCAATACAGGGGAGGCAGGTGGGATAGGTTCTCCTGTGGATATATACGTCTGCTCCTCTACATAATCACACTGGTTTGAAAAAATCCCCTTTGTCTGGTGCGTGTTATTACCAGAGAAGAACTCAGGCCAGTAGCCTATCTCCTGTTTAATTCTGTAACACCTATTATAATGCAGGTCGCCTAACACTCGCTCGCTTTAAGGCTGGACTGTGGAGGTGGTATAGTGTGGCCTCCTTAGCTTGGTGGCGATGGCCAAAAGAGCCAACCAGGCCACAAATACCCCAGGGCTACATATTGATGAAAAGTTCTGCCCTAACATTTGTCAATTCCTTTCGCTAACCTAACCTACGTGTTTTCCTCAACTGTGACATCACCATATGTTAAGATATTGTGTTTAGTATGCGGCAGACCAAGGCACGCTCCCACATCATCTATTCCCACAAAACAATTCCAAGAGGTTGGGCACATTTGCTCAATGGGAAGAGCGATGTCCTTTATTCCTCTTCTCCTGTCCTTCAAAGGGATGTTTGATGCATCAGTGGAATGCAAGGCCTCATGTGCTGGGCTTGGAGTTAGCAGTGCGACTGTCCAACCTGCCCAGCACGATTGCAACAAGTGACTGGCCCAACTAAGGTGTAGATTACCTTTGCCGGGCTTGGCCCCAGCATGAGCGTCGAGGCCGAGAGCTCTTCCAGTCCAGTTCCGTTCATCAGCCTAGGTGTGGCTCTGTTGAACCCCGAGCCAGATGGTAAGTGCATTGATTGGCGGAGCTAAAGTTAACAAGCACCTCTACAAAAGCAGCGTTTAGAAGCAAGATCTCACCAAACGTACTCCAGATTCAAGAGCTCTCTTAAAAAATACATTATACGCACCGGCCTATTGTGGAATAGGAAAGGGCTGCCCGCTGGGAGTTTTGCATTGCGTGTAACATTAATTCGAGGTTTGATGGAGATGGAGCCTGTAGAAAGCATGGATGCATCAGCTGGCAGAGCCACGCGCTTCTTCTGTAGGAGTCTCGACGTTCATGGGAAGAGAAGAGCATGCCTTTAAGGAGCGTGGTGCTAATCGCTGCATAAGCTCCCATGAATTGGCACTTTGTCACTACATAAATCTCATGGTCATCCCAAAAGCCGTGACTCATCTTAAGTGTTACTGGGTTTTATTATTAGGGCTTCCAACGGGCTGAAATTATTTTTGGTCCGTTTTACTGAAAACAACTGGACTCTGGAAAAATACATGCCTCAGCTCGCAGTGAATGATTCTGTACTTTTGTATGACACACGAACAAGCCCTTTTTCTCCTAGGCACCACCCTTTCTGCCTCCCCTCCGTCCATAGCTACACCCTTACTCCTCTAGGGCCTTTTTGAATACTTCTCTCTCTGTATCCCGCCCCATTAGTTCTTCTCGCCCTTTCTGTACCCTTCCTTAGTGATTGTACCCACCCAGATGCCCATCATGCTCATCCCTCTGCTCTTCTACATTTGCATCTCAACTGCATTCTCCTACCTATCCAGAAACCGACCACCCGGGCATTTGTGTGAAGGTAGGCCATGGAGCCTGATGGCCCTCATAATTCTATACACAGCCTATAACTCCCCATTCTCCACCCTTAGCTCCTCAGCACTTCCTGTGAGTGTGGTGAGTGCAGTGCCCCTTCCTCGCCTTTTGCCATTCCCTCTTCATGCTGCACCTCCACAGTGCAGTCAGCCCCAGATCATCTGAACCATCCCCGTCCCTGACCCGGTCAATAGACTCAGCATGCAAGACTACTCAGCGACAGTGGCTTGATGGCCATGTCTGATGGTTTCGCTTTTCATCCTGCTTAACTGCATTTTTGGCTTAAGCGTATTGCTCCCAGCCAGAGGCAGAGCCGGGCTCAGAAGTATGGCCGGGTTGGATGGCAGTTTTGAGAGCTGGTAGTGAGTGTGGGCAGGAAACCCTTTGCACCGTCAACCCCCCCCCCCCCCTCTGAGGCCTGGTGGCTATTAGGCCTTCCTTTGGCCAATCGATACATCTTACACCCATTTCATATGGCGTGGACAGGCTTGTGTCCTTTGCCACTGTACGTTTGCTGCTGCTGCCATCACGTTCACTACTGTCTAAACGAAAATGAATGCACCGTTTTAACAGGCTCTTGCAGTCAACCAGGAGCCATGTGCTGGGCATCACAGCAAAGTGATGCCTCCTGCCTCAAAATCATCGGCTGGTGCCGCCCAGGCTCCCGGCTCTCGTCTCTGTGGCTAATCACATTATATCCGCTCTCTGCAGGTAATGCGGGAAGTTGTGTGCTCCTTATTTGCCTACAGCTTTATCTAGAGCCTCGAAGTCCGACTTCCGGGCACATAATTGACCACAGGGATGTGGCATAGCGCTTCCTTAACAGTACTTTGTAAGTCTGAATGTTAAACCAAGTGTATTCTAGGCAATACTCTCTGATGTGCGATGTTGGCTAGTAGTTTGCCGTCCATCTATGGAACAGGACCAGACCGGAATAGAACATGTTAGTTAATGAGCCCATGTAGGTGCTCCAGAAGCTGCCTGATGTCACTCTGCGCATTTCTGCGTGCAGTCCAGATTAGAGCAGATACTGAAGAAAATATGTAGTTTCCTACAAACTGACTGGGATGATTTGATGCACTTACTACACTCTTTTGACCTCATCCATAATGTTCCCTTATCCCTGATAACACAGCCTGTCCTGGATCCAAAGGCTGGGAGTAGAGAGAAGCGACAGGCAGCTTGCAAAGTAGCTCCATGGACCTAGCCCCTTCCTTAGTTCATGGTGCGGCATTCCCTGGAGTTCGGCCATCTTAAGGCTGCAAACTTAGTGAGAGGAAAAGAGGTGGCGATGCAGATGAAGTTCAATAAGGGTACTGTGAAAAACCACGAAACGGAACAACACACCTTGGTATCCCCACGCCCAAAACAACGGCCTTATGTAATGTAGGTTTCCCACACTGGTCCTCTGCTGATGCCATCATAAGGAGTATCAGGAAGCGTAGGTACAACTAGGGTAAGCGCCTGGAGCCCCAGTATCTCAATATCAATCACTTTGACAATCCTTGTGTCCCCTTTTCCTCGCCTTTGCTTCCTTTAGCAGCTATGTTCAGTGTTCATCGCTCTGCCTTCTAAATCTTCAGTCCCTTACCTGTCCACAGCCTCTTCTCTGCCCCTCCCCTTTCTTCCATCTCCCTCTTTTTAAACCGCATTACATGATATTGCTTTGTATAATAAACGTGTCCGCAGCAGTTGATGCTAGGAAATTGGATGAGCTGCACCCTCTCTCCAACATAAGCCGAGGACTTCTTCTGTAAGGCAGGGCATTCCCTGCCCATGGAGCGCTGCAAACATTTTGCAGGTGGGAGGTGTGAATGTGTGTGGGAGGTGTTAATTGCTTAGTGGCACCACGGGCCCAGAGATGGTTTTAGATGAACTCGCAGCCATGTTTGTATGGCTGTACACTGCCATTCAATTATCAGTGGCTGAGAGATTTCCTGTTTGTAAGCTGGAAGGTTGGGAATGTACTTGGGATCAATGTAATGTGACAAATACAATTTCGGGATACCAGTGGTCCAGGGGCGAATATCGGTTTCTAAACTATCAAACAGCCCCACAGCTGTAATACACCAGAATTGATCCGAACAGATTGGAATAAACAAGCATACAATTAAAATTATAAACCTCCTTGTCCAATTTTGGTAACGTGGATGGAACCGCAGGCTTATCTCCCCTAAAGGTCATGGATCGTTGCTTATTTGCAACACAGTGAAAATATAATTATTACCCAATGATGGGTGTCCAGAAAAAGTTGTATAAAAATATCTACTTTATTATTATCACAGCAGAAAATCTAATAACACTACTAACTACAACCCACCGTGTAAAGGAATGCAGATAACAGACAGTTTCAAAGAAGGAAAAGGGATGCACTCTGGGTACTGACCAGAGGGTAGTCGGTATAGTTAATAACCACAACAGTGTTAAGTTTTCTTGACTTTAGCACACAGGTGGAAAAGGGTTTTAAAATGTCTCTAGGGACCTTCTGGGAAGGACCAGGGGAACGGAACCACAATGTACTTTTTGCTGCTGGTGTTCTTGATGCTTGACAGGATTCGAGACGGAAGTCAGCTGTGAGTGTCAGGCAGCAAGACGGTTCGGCTGGCGAAGCTAGACAAACGGCAGAAGGTTGGTCTACACAACGCCTCAGGGCCAGGAATCGTTGTCCCCATGCAAGTCAAAATCCTTGGGGCATGGATTTTCCTTTGGATTCTCGTACGCAGCTTTAACTTTTGCCTGGTATACTCTCCTGCCAGGGTTTTCTGCACACTTGTAATAGCTTAACAAAGTTAATGAGGTGATGGGTTGTCCTTCTCTCCCCTTGACCTCTCTCAGGCTTTGCTTCCCTTGGATGTGAGTCCCAGACTCGTTAATGGTGATTTTGCAAAGTTCACAAGGTAAGGGTTTCTCTTTCTCTCCCCTTGACCTCTTTTGGGCTTTGCTTTCCCAAACTAGTATTGTCGGTCCCAGACCCTTCTTGGTATTCCGCAAATTCGTACTGTGGGTCCCAGACCCTTCTTTGTCTTCCCCAAGTTTGTACTGGCGGTCCCATACCCCAGTCCTACTGTCTAAGGCTTTCATTACACTTCCTGACAGTGCTTTGGTGTCCAAACCCTTTCCCTGGACTCACCGGCTTTCTCTTTATGGCTTTTCAGCGTCTTCTTGAGCATCTGTGATCTGGATGATGTTCCAGCCTCTGCCGCCTTCAGGAAGCACAAATTGCTTCCTTGCACTGCGCTTTCCGTAAGCCTCTCCTACGCGCGTTGCTCACCAGGCTGTCCTCTCGCACCTGGTAGCTGTCTGGGCTCCTGCGCCGCCGCTGGTACCTTGTTCTGCTGTAAGCTGGAGAACTCCTGCTTTTAGCTGCACTTCCCCAGTGAGGGAGCATTCAGCTTCCCTCTGGCACATGGCCTGTGCCCAGGGGTTGACCCCCTTTTTGGGGGCCCAAACGGTTCACAGGTTCCCCCAACAGTCCCCAGTTCTCACAAAGCTGTGGGGTACATCTGTTCCACCTTCACCTCTCTGGGATAGCAGGCCAAGGCCCCTTCTTTTGCTACAAACAAATCCTGCAGCCATGTCTTGCAGGGAAGGCCTCTCTCACACTTCCTGAGTCTCCTTGCTCTTATGCTGGCTCTGGCCAATAGGATTTGGGGAAAGACTAGACTGTTGATAGTGGTTCTCATTAGGAGTGAACTATTGCTCCTCGCCTCTTCCTCGTCTCAGTTGTTGGGGAAAGACTGGACTGCTTACAATGTTGTTCATTAGGAGTGTATCACACTCGGATCCGAGTCATATTTATTCATATATTGCTTCATTCTTAGAATTAATCCAAGGTAATTGATTGTTGAATCGTGCCTTTAAGGTTCCACAAATTTTATTTTATGTAGTTTACTGTGTTGTTTTCCAAACAAACATTCATTTTTTTATTTTCGTTTTTTGGATTTTGCAACTAGTTAAAACAAATTATTTTCTTAAAAAGAAATGGTTAAAAACAGAATAGAATCTCGGACCTATACCAAAAAGATGGTGGTCGTTGATGCTGACTCCTGTTGTTGAGTGGGCTCGGAGATTTGTTTCCTTAATATATGAGCTCCGTTGGTCAGTAGGTTTGAAGAAAGAAAAGAGAACAATAGGGTGATCCCTTCTTAGTGGTAGGGTCTACCAGCAAACTGATGTAGGGATCTAAGATCCAGGAGTGGAGAGTCACCCCAATAATGCTTTAATCAACTCCCATCTATCCGGGTCCTGGATTCGGGTAACATGCGTTTTTTAATTTGCGAATCCACTGGGTTCGTTTGCCCACCTTCCACTCGCTTGTCGGAACGCCACAGTCGTGCCGTAGCTATGAGCTAGTTGATTAAAGCATTATTGGGGTGACTCTCCACTCCTGGATCTTAGAGACCCAGTTCTCCCATGAAGAATTCTACAGACCACACAATAAAAACCAGTGCGCGTCTATAGCCCTGAAGAAAGTGGTGACATCCAGTCTCAATACCACTGAAACCGGTCGGCTTTTTTTGCGACCTGAGTAGTCAAATCTGGATTAGATAAGATCCCTACATCAGTTTGCTGGTAGACCCTACCACTAAGAAGGGATCACCCTATTGTTCTCTTTTCTTTCTTCAAACCTACTGACCAACGGAGCTCATATATTAAAGAAACAAATCTCCGAACCCACTCAACAACAGGAGTCAGCATCAACGACCACCATCTTTTTGGCATAGGTCCGAGATTCTATTCTGTTTTTAACCATTTCTTTTTAAGAAAATAATTTGTTTTAACTAGTTGCAAAATCCAAAAAACGAAAATAAAAAAATGAATGTTTATTTGGAAAACAACACAGTAAACTACATAAAATAAAATTTGTGGAACCTTAAAGGCACGATTCAACAATCAATTACCTTGGATTAATTCTAAGAATGAAGCAATATATGAATAAATATGACTCCGATCCGAGTGTGATACAAAATTAGGGAAGTCCCGAGGTCTCGTTTCCCAACCCAGGTTCCAGTTTTGTGGATCCCCGTTCATTAGGAGTGATCATTATTCCTCCATACCTCTACGTCGTCACAGTATTGGGAAAGTGATCTTCATTCAGGATATTCCTATTCTTCCTCGTCCGAGTACCTTTTAGGGGAATTGTAGGATAAGTCAAACCCATGAGTCCATTAGGGGAAGGGATGGTTCTTAAAGTTGTAAGAAGGGGGTTTAGGGTCCACTGATTGGCAGGGATACTGTATCTCCCCCGATGATGTCGTGTCACTCACTTGAGGGTTGCCTCGCCCCTGCCGGGAAGAAGTGATGACACATCTGATTCATCAGAAAGGGCTCTTTGGAACTGCAGGTTCTCTTTCGTCTAGTTTAATAGTTACCCCACTGTATTTGCTCCTAAACATCCACGATCTTGTGCCCCAACAAGGCTGTACTCAGAATTTCTTGCATAGCCAAGACTCATCACCTCTTCCCAGGGTAACTTTATCCCAATTGTAATGACCTCTTTCTCAGGAGCACTCAGGATTCTCTTTCTCAGGCTGTTATAGTTCAAGTTCATCAATTCTATATTTTGAGTTTCATCAGTTTCACTGGGAGAGTTTATCTCCATGTTATATTCAAACTTCATCAATTTCACTGGGACAAGTTCCTTTCAAATTGTAACAAATCCCCTGCAGCCTTCCATTCTCACCATTACCACTGTCCTTGCAGGGGAATGTCTCTGGGCCTCCCACTTCGTTGTCGGCTCGTTGTCGGTGGTGTGCTTCTCTCGCTCTGCGTCACGATATCGCTTCTGATACCCAGACAGGTTGCTGAACTCTCTCAGCTGGGTGGTGTCGGCGCTGTTGATGGGGCAGCCATGCCCACCATGAAGGATCTGTGGTCACGCCACCACCGAAATCAGGGTTCTCTTCCCCTCTGCTGCTCTCCACCTGCATACGCTGGTGCTACTGCGCCTCTCTCTCTGTAGCGCAAAGCAGGTATGAACTTTGCAGGCTCAGTAACTCTGTTTGGCTCTGCCTCCGTCAGGTGTTGTGTTTCCAGCAGGCCTCTCCTGCTTGTGTACGCGCCTCACGCGTTCCTCCTTGTTCCCCATGGTCTCTAGTTTCAGCTTCTTCGTCGCAGTCAATTGTAGTTTTTTAATTAAAGTGACAGATTTTCTCTTGTGGATCATGGCATACTTTATGTTCATCTTCAGCCATTCTTATTTTTTTCAACGTTTGTTTGCCATTTTCAAATGTAACAGTAACATTGAATACCCCCCCCAATGCCTTTCCTACATCCCCTCCCTGCGCCCCAGCTCCCTCCAACCACCCTCTCCCCCAGGATCAGATGGGCTTCCAAAAGTGAATAGTCGACTAATGCAGGAGAGAATGTCAGTGTATTTCCAGTGTGCGTAGCTTTTGCGGGCAGTATGCCTTGCAGTAGTCATCATGCAGGAAAGGGAGGACCACCCCCCATTTGGCTGAGAACTTAGTGCTGTCCCCGTGGAGCGGGTAGGTCAGCTACTCCAGGGCAACAAAGTGCCATATTTTGGAAGACCAGTCTTGTTCAATCGGGGGATCCTTCACCTTCCAGTGTTGCGCTATTACCTGGATCGCTGCCAAAGTTAGTATTGCATAGGCCTTCCTCTGGAGCTCCGATCAGGCTCCAATTGCGCAGCCTTCCAGACCTAAAATGCTTTTTATGCCTCTTTCAATCTGATTGCCAAACACTTTCTTCATATTATCATCAATTGCCTTCCAATATTTCATTAGTTTTGGGCAGCCCCACCAAATATAGGTCCAATCTCCCTGTCCCCCACATGCCCGCCAACAGTCCTGGGAAGATCTCCCACTAATGGAATGCAACCGCGCTGGCGTGTAATGGCACTGAGTCAATACCTTGTTCCATATCTCCCTGGTTTGGATCGCCCATGTAAGTCTCGGGATGCCCCTCCATAGCTGCTCCTATTCCTCCATATCTATGGGACCCCCCAGTGACTGCTCCCACCTAGCCACATATGTATTGGGTGGTCTAGGGTTCCCATCTGACAAAAATGTATATATGTTGGAGATTAGTTTCTTATCTTCGGGATTGGTAGTGAGATATCTTTCGAATGGTGTGAGGGGCCTTGTCACAGCTGCCTTGTTAGAGGGGGATCTTAACCGGTGCCTGAGCTGTAGATATTGCAGCATATCACTTTCCCTGAAGTCCAGCTCCCGTTTGCACTGTTCGAACGACTTGATCCTCCCCTGGCCCTGAATCATATCCCCCATCTTGGTGCACCCAAAGACTCCCAGCACCATCCCCGGGGTGAACTGGGGGTTTGAAACAGTGGTGTGAAGGGGGATGCTAATGTAGTAATGCTGCACTGATGTAATTCTTGGTCCCAGGTGTCCGCCAATAGGGCTGTAATGGCGCCTTTATGCACGTTTGGTGGTCTATATCCTCTGATAAGCCACAGAACCTCCCTGGAGGGAGTGCCCGTCACTGCCCTACCCATAGGCAACCATATTTTTTTCATGGTTGCTCGTAAACCAGTCCTTGATATATCTCAATTGGACTGCTGTATAGTAGAGCGAGAAATTCGGCAGACCCAACCACCTTTGTGTACCGGGGCCATCAGCGTGTGTAAGGCCACCTTCAGGGTTTCATTGTTACACACAAATGCTGCAACCATCTTATTTAACACCTGGAAGAAGGGGCTGGTGACCGGAATCGGTAGTTCCTGGAAGTAGTACAGCAGTGTGGGCTGTATCATCACTTTAAAGGTGTTAATTCTCCCAAGCCAGCATACCTATAGGGGGGGGCCAAGCGGCGTAACTGGGTTTTGGTTGCCTCCAACAGTGGATTATAGTTTGTGTCATACAACCCCGCCAGGGACCTGGTAATTGTTACCCCCAAAAGCCTAATGCAGTGCGACGCCCAGCGGAAGGAGATGCTTTCCACAGCCCGCTGCAGTGCGTCACTTGCGAGCGCCAAGTTTAGAATTTCTGACTTTGCGATGTTAACTTTCAGTCCCGCAACCTCCCCAAACATCTCTATCTCCCGTACTATCGCCGGAAGAGAGTGCTCGGGATTGGTGAGGGTAAGAAGCATGTTGTCCGCAAACGCCATAATCTTGTGATAGTCGCCCCCAACCGGTATCCCTCGTATATTCCCCATAGATCTAATTTTAGTCAGGAATGGTTTAAAATTGATGGCATATAGGAGCGGGGACAATGGGCAGCCGTGCTTGGTTCCTCTTTTTAGCGGGATGGTCTTGCATAGCTGTCCGTTCATTGATAGTAGTAACAAGAGGGACAGCCCTGGAGCGGACAGGACTGGGCGGGCTGGAGAAATAGTGTATACAAACGGGGTTTAGTCCTGTCCTCAAAACTTAGTCTGTGCAATAACTTCTTGCCCAACATTCTCACTGTTCCCTATCATGCCGACGTCGGTTGCGGATCATTTGTGGGACACGTGTCCCAGGAGCCTGTGCTCGGTTGCTGATTCTTTCTTCGCGGCCTTCTCACTTGTGTCCATTCCCAGGACTTGCTCTGCAGAGGTGCCTCCGCCCCGACAGATGTTCTAGTGCGCGTCTCCTTGTCGTTTTCTTGAAGACTATTCACTTCTTCATCGCATGTGGTGATTCTGTGCTGTTGCCCCTTCCAGGCGAAGAGGGGGCCAAAAGGGAAGGTCCATTTGTACTTGATTTGTATAGCCTAAAGAGCTCTTACGACCAGACCCATTTCCCTGCATTTCTGCAAGGTTTATGGGCCGAAGTCTTGCTACAGACTAATTTCTATCCCATTGTAGGTGATGGGTTCAGCTTGGGGGGCCGCTCTGTGGATGAGTTCCTTCTTTCTGAGGGTAGGTTGTTAAAGCCGCCAGCGTGTCTCTGGGTTGCACTCCTGGGTCCTGTCGCCTTGGGACGGTCCGGTGCACACAGTTGATAAGCACTTCCTCTTCCGCCATCCCGTCTCCCAGGAGGTCTGCAAAGATATGCTATGTCACCCCCCCTAAGGTCTTTGTGCCCCACCTCCTCCGGTAGGTTGCGGATATGGATGTTCGACCGCCGGGACCAGCTTTCGAGGTCTTCACATTGAAGTTCTAAGTTGTAGGATATCCAGACTAAGTCCTCGAGGGTCTCATCCGTTTTTCTATTATCCACCGCCATCTTATGCAGCGCTCTCCCCATAGTGTCCGTCCACTCCTCCAGGCTCATGACATCCTTTTTCAGGTCCTGGTTCACCTGCTTGGCCTCCGAGGTGAAAGTCGTGAACTCGGTTTGAAAGGAGGCTGTGAGCTTGTTCTGGATGTTGTGAAAGCAAGCTTCCAGAACCTCTTTGGACATAGGCATGGTGTTGGTGCTGCTGCTGGGGTGGGGTGGGGGTGGGGGGGGGGTGTGGGGGGTGTGTGTGTGTGTGTGTGTGTGTGTGTGTATGTTCGTGTTCGTGTGTGTGTTCTAGTCTAATCCGGCGCAGGGGTAGAGGCCGCCTCAGGGTCCCTAGCTCAGCATTGTCAGGGGCTGCCCTCCTGTGTCGCAGGCAGTGGCTACCCCGCTTGTTGGGAGTACCCCGCCCCTTGTTTCCCGGCATCTGGTGGTAGTATTGTGAGTAATTCGACCATCCACACAGAGAGAGTGCGCTCGCCTGGGCTATTTGATTTTTTTGTTTATTTAAAAGAATGAATGATGGGAGATCAACCTCTGTAAAATGAATGGGGGCATTCCTGCACATATTTTCCACGGCCACCGCACAGCAGGAAAATAGTAATGTAACTCTGGGAGGACACAGCTTACCAGCACCGTCCTCCCCTGTCATGTGTAGCTGACACCTGACAGCTGTGGGTACATCCAAAGCCTCTGGTCATGGGCAGCCTGAATAGCATTTCAAGGCCCCCTGGGTTTGCATCTCCATTGTTGCACCTTGCTGGTTGCGGCAGATACTGAATAATGTTAATTAGCTGGCCTCAGGGAAGGCCTGGGAGCAGGAAGTGACAATGGAGACCAGAGACCAACAACTCTTTGTAATGCAATGCATCAACTTGGTACTAACACCCCTCCTTGGCATGAAAGGGCAGTGAATGTCCTGTCTGGAACCACTCATTTCAGAGCAGGGAAGTATGTGAATTGTAGGAGACGAAAGTCTGCCTGCAACACCCTACTTCAAAGGAGGCCCATTTTGTGACCAAGCGCTGCATAAGGCTCAGTTAATTAGGGAGACCCTTTAATGTACAGTAGACAGGAAGATTGGTGGGACTTAGAAGTATATGTTGTCATCCGTCCCCTGTCTGTTGCCAAGCGCTCTGATTTTGACATGAAGCATCATTGAAGATTGTTGGTTGGGACCTAGGACTGGTTCTTTAAAGCAGGCTCAGTCTGCACCAATCACTGGGGCCCATTTGGCTTTAAAAGAGGGCTGAGCTCCTCACTGATCAGATCATCTGAAGACTTTGAAAGGAGTCACAAGGACTCTTGGAGCTGAGCTGAAGGTACAGTCTACCTTACATCTTCTGCCAGTGAAGGAAGGCTAGGAGTTCCAAGAGGGAAGCAAAATCCCTCCCCTTAACATCTCCCAGAGAACAGAGGTAGATCCCAGACTCAGAGGACCCGTCCAGCAGCTCCAGAACTAGTATCCAGCCAGTACCCAGCCAGCACCCAGCGTGCCCTGCTAGGTTCTGACAGCAAGATTCCTAGGTGGGAAGTGCCAGAGAGTCTCCGGACAAAGGACAAGGCCGTTGCCTACGAACACCCTCCTGAGCTAGGGCCGTCTGCCTTGAAAGGACACAAGCCCTATGAAGAAGCTAGGAGGAGTGCCACACACGCATCATCCAGCGTCCATCTTTTTAAGGACAATTTGGAGACAGTTGAGTCCTTGAACCGCATTCGGCTGCACCGCTGACTGCCGCAGTCACCAGAGCTGACGAGACGCCTCGACAGCATTCCAGATCCGCTAACAGCATAGAGACAATGATTCTTGGCCCAGAGTCGCCGCGCCAGACAGCCTGCAGACATCCGCCCAGCTTTTCTTGCCAAACTGCCTGCCCCCTGGTACCTGCATCTGTCTCCCGCCACTAACTCTTTCTCGTGTCGAGCACCAAGAACTTCTTCAGCCCCAGGTGTATTGTGGTTCTGGCCCATGGTCCTTCTCCGAAGGCCCCTAGAGACAGTTACGACCCTTTTCCCCTTTGGTGTTGAAACCAAATAATCTTGAACTATAAGACGGATTACTTTACCAACTACACTTCACACTTGTGTTCGCGCCTTGAAACACTTACTTGTGTATAGGAGCGTTATAAATGTCATCATATATCATATCATACCCTCTTGTCAGTATCCAGAGTGCATCCCTTTCCTTTGTGAAACTGTCTATCCTATGTGTTCCTTTACAGTGTGGGTTATAATTGTAGTGTGCTAGAACTTTCTGTTGTAGTAATACAGTAGATATTTCTATACACCCAGACTGGACAGTCCCTTTTATCATTGGGTAATAATTATTTTTGCTGTTTTGCAACTAACCAACGATCCATGACCTTGCAGAGATAAGCCTGCCATTCGTCCACGTTACCAAAATTGGACAAGGTCTTATGATTTACTTGTACTCCAATCTGTTCGGATCCCTTCTGGTGTACTAGAGGTGTGGGGTTGATTGATGGTTTAGAAACAGATATTCATCCCTGGACCACTGGTGCCACAGAAGTTGATTTGTTACAAGGATTCACTGTTTCTGAGGCACGGCTCCTGTGGCATTGTTATGGGGTGGGCACTGCCACTCTGCTACCACTACTCACTTTGTCTGGTTTACTCCTGCCACAACTCTGTTGCCTTCCCCTGGGGATCAGTCTGCCTCCTTTGGAGGAGGGGCACCCTCCTCGTCTGCTCCTTCGCCAGGTTCAAATGGTGCAGGCACACTGGGGTATGCTGCTAGGGGGCTAACTTGGGAGCAGTCCTACCCCACCCCTTCTTCTCTACTTGTAGGGTTGCAAGACCTCCTTTTCATCAGGGGCCACAGAGAGCCTTCTTCACCCCCGTTCACAGGGCTCGGGTGCAATGAGCAGGCACATATAGTGTCAATGATCCCCCTCCTGGGACTTTCTCCCGGCCTGCTGGTCGGTATTGGGTCTGCGCCCTAGTCCAGGGCTGCTTCGCATGCGGCCTTTCCAGCACCAGCACCCTGCGCTACCGGCCCATTGCCACAAGTTGATCCTGCAGGATGCGGGCGGTATGTCCTTGCGCTCCTCCGGTCCAGCCCGGGTGCACTGGGACATGCATTGTGTGCGCCGGAGCTCCCGTTCCCTGTTATGTCCCCATGCGACCGGTGGGGGCTCACATCAGCTAGGGCTGGTCCGGGGCCGGCATGCCCACCCCTAGGGCACCTCTGCAGCCGGGGCTTGCAGCGCCGGGAGTATCCTGCCAACTTGCTCTTTTCACCGGGCTCCAGAATACTTGCACCTAGGCTCCCGCACTAACTCGTGCTGAGTGTATGCATCTGCAGCTGCTTTTGATGCTTCTTGGCGGGGCTCGATGCCTACTCTTTATTGTAGATCAGGAGGCTGTGCAGACGGAGCTCTCAGGCTCACGTGTACCTCGAGCAGGTCGCCATCTTGGAATCTTCAGCCAATCTTCTAAAGGTGGTTGTGTTTTGCACATCGGTCTGTCTCATGTATGGATGGCTTAGGGAGTTTCTCAGCAAAGCGGGAGTCTTTGCCCCCAAAGGTGGAGTTTTTCTAGTGAGGTCCCACTTGCCCAGACCCCTATGGATTGTCTTGCGAGGCGCGCTCACCTACTAGCCTCAAAGGGAGAGTGTGTCCCCCCTCGGGAGAAGGGACACATTCCTTAGATTCGTCACACAGCCCACACAAAAGTAAAATGGCACAGAAAAAAATTACACTATCATAAAACATACACTTCCTCTCTCTCTCCAAATGAGCTGGTTCTTTGACAGATTCTCACACCTCTTTCAGAGTTGTAAAGGGCCCCGTGTGGCTACGTTGAACTTCTCTGTCTGGGAGTTGAGGCTTCCGATGGACCACCTCATATTCCCAAAGACCTTGCACTGCCAATGGAGTTCTGAGGTGCCAATCTGTGTTTATGAGAAGCTCTCGGTACATTATAACTTATTTTTTAATTTTTATTTATTTCATGTTTTATAGTTTGTACACTAACTCTTAACATTTCGTCTAATCTTTTCTATTTACAACATTGTTTACATAATTTAATTAAAAGGTAGACAATAGAAGAAGGGGGAAAGGTTTCAGATGGTGTGCAATTTATGAAGTCTAATTTGTGTTGATGTGCAGTTCCATTTATTTTTCCCAGATTGCATTGTCCTTAATATAAGAGGTAAAGAATGTCCACTTGTGATCTGTTCCCATCTTTCTGTGGCTTCATATTATCACCTTATATCTGCAATGCAGAGTTTCGATGTGGCGTGTGTGCCCGTTTTGGGAATGTTTGGTGAAGCCTACCCAGAACCTAGGCCCCATAAAGCTTTGCCAAATGTACCCGATTTCAGCCCGACTCACTACTTTATAATATTGGGGCCGTGCAGCACTCTACCAGGTGAGCCGCATAAGACACAGCGAAAGCTTCTAGCTCTCATCGTTCTGGCCGTGCTGTAATTTTACCACGAATGAGCTGCTGTGTAATTCTGTAGCCTCACGGAATAAGCGGCAGCCCTGCCTGCCAAAGAAAGCAAGCACGTTGCGACAGGATCAGACCCTTTCTGCTCTCATACAGGGCCTGTGGGGGAACACGGATTTGTCTTCACGCTTAACCAGCTCAAGCTTGTAATGTAATGATTTCAAGTGGAGCCGTAAATTGATTTTTAATTGGCGTGACCAATTGCATTTCCACCCGTTATGTGGGTCTCCGGAGCTGGGAGAATGGCAGCCTAGGTACGAAGTGCCTGTGATTGGGCACAGAAGGCTGATGCAGGCGAGTCTGCTCGAGATGCAGTGGCACGAGGGGAGCAGAGCCCAGGGAGCCTTTGGGTTACGGGGTCATTACAGAAAGAAACCCAGGCCCCCACCCTTGCCCGGGCTGTCTATCCTTTCCTCTCAGAAAACAACTGCAGCGCCCAATCAATCAGTTTACAAAGTAGCCTCGGAGAGGTAGAGTCGGAACAAAAAAGTCTACCAGTGACAATGTTGTGAAAAGCAAGTTTTCTTTTCTGAGGCTCACCTTATAACTTATGGCTATTTCGGTTTTGCCCGTTGCCTGTTCTCAAGTTTCACACCTACCACTTCACCTGTAGACCAGGCTTGACTAAAAACGTATTTTGTTCTGCCCCGTAGCAATTTCTGTTTTGGTTACCCATTAGTTGGTTGGATGTTTTTTTTTTTCGGGAATTCCGGGGTGTCTTTCTGGTACAGTTCGACTTGCAGGAATTGGAAGATGCCACTCCGTGCTGACTGGCCTCTGGGTGTGCCTTAAATTATGCAAATGCATAAGCAGGGATAGAAATTGAGATTTGTTGACCAGGACAAAAAGCAGTCCTGGGTATCGGCATAACCATTTAGACAGGAACTAACTCTGGGGAACCAGGAGCTAGTAGAGAATGCGCCGCAAATCAAACTTTGCACAAAATGAAAACTACATTTCATATTATCCAATTTGCTCTAAATGTCATTTAAATGTGTTCTTTATTGATCAATGTTATACATTGCCAAACATACACTGTTAATATCACATAACTCGGTTTGTAATGCGCCACTTGCCCCAGGAGCCAAAAGTAGCTCCTGGTAGCCGTTTGTTTCCAGCTAACAAGGCTCCCCTTGGCTATAGCAAAACCAAAAGTTGATAGCTGGAAGGTTTTGAAGAAATCATAACTACTGAAATAGCTCTGGGCAACCCTCCAGACCATCATGAAGGAGAAAGACCATATTCAAATCATGCTTGGACCCACCCCATGGGGCCGTCCAAACTGAACTGCTAGGTCCTATCCCTTCGGCACAAGACCACAAGCATCCCCAGACATGTTTCGACCTAGTTGAGCCTCATCAGTGAAGAGTAGCTTGGCTCTCTAGGCCCAGCAGGTACTTAACCCACGTCTGGGCATACCTGTCCCACTCGGGGTGACTAAAGCAAAACCAAAGGTTGATGGCTAGAAGATTTTGAACAAATCATAAACACGGGCACAGCTCTGGGCAACCCTCCAGACCATCATTTTCCCCTTGGCTAAAACCAGGAGCTAAATAGCTCCCAACTGCTGGCAATTGTGGACCCTGCATAAACTCCACCTGTGTGTCTGGTCTGAACTTTCATCATCACTAATGCCTCTCACTCTTTTCCATCACCCATAGGTTGCATCCTTCTCTTTTCTTCTCTTTTCTGTTTACTTCGAATGTGCTCTTTGTAGAGTTTACCCTTCAGTGCATCAGTGCTAAGTATTTCTTCCAATGTGCTTATGTTCTGTCTGGAGAGCTTCATGTACTTCATCCGAGGGAACCGAGGCTGTAAACCCCAGGTTACTTGCTTGTTTACATCCCACTTTGGCCATGGCTTGGATGAGGAGCCTCACTGCACCCCCTCCACCCCTCACCCCTCCCCACTGTCACATACGTTTCTATGCAGTAAACACGAAGGTCCTCTGGTAGAAAAAGCCTGACGGGGCATATTGTGTCTGTCATTTTCTTTTCACTTTTAGCCCATCATAATTTGACAAGCCTCGACCGTTTGGAAGGCCGAAACAGTCAAAGGCTGCATGAACACATAGGAGTTATTTGTTCAAATGCGTGTAAATTGGCCGGAGGGGGCCACTTACCTTTGCACTTACAGGTAAGCAGGTCACCTCCGGGCATTTATCTCCATTTGCACTGCAGAGTGAAGCAGGGAGGTGTCAAACAGTGGCGCAAGCGCCTCCCACTCCACATTGCAAACTGTGTAAGTGCCTCCTGACATTTACGCATGCAGGCTGGTTTACAATGGATTCCTAAAACGCTCAGGCCTGAATAAAGGGATTAAGACAGGCGTAACGCTTTTACGCCTGACTTTAACCCTTTCATTTACACTCCAGGAACTTGGAAAATGGCCCCATGGTGTTTTGCCAGTCTTGGGAAGGAAGCAGTGTCCTACCCTGTGCATGCATGTCACTTTCAAACATTAAATGATGTTCACGAATATCCATGTAACAAAACTGTCATTCCCAGTTTGATCAAATGCACCAAATGGAGAACCTGGTCTCGGCCTCCATGGTGGGTTCCCGGGCCTAAGTATCTCATGACGCAAGAGCCCTGAATTACAATAATTTCATTTACATGTTTCTAAAACTGCGTTTGGTTTGTTGTTTATAAAGGAGAGCATTTCATTGACCAGCTACTCAGCTATTGAGATCTGCAGGCAGCTCAAGTATCATAATGGGATGCAGACATGCTCTCACGAGCAGTGCTTTGTTTGAGCCTTTTTTTAACGTGATAAATCCACAAAACGATCAACAATTAAGATTCAAGAAGTCAAAGACCTCCATAGATTACACTGTGTTGAAAAAAAGTACTTCCACGTGTGGAGCCTTCGAAGTATTTTAAACATACTGGGGGTATTTGTATTTTCCTCGACAGTATCTGTTACGGCCTTCTCCCATTGGCTGAATCGAGATTGGCACTTTTATAAATACACACACTACTTGTCTTTCGTTGTGTTCTCAGGCTTGAAAAACAAAGCAGAGAATGCCGGCCTGTCTTCTTGCCTAGCTAATGATCTCCAATGTCTTTGTCACCCAACCATTAACCACTTAAGCGCTAAGGGTGGGAACGTGCACATCCTTAGCTTTGTCTGGGAAATGCTTAGGCTGTGATAGCTTATTAATTCATTAACGCATTCGTCGTTGCTAAGGGATTTAATCTAGCACTACAGAGGATAAGCATGGAAGTTTTTAACTTCCTCACAAAATGGGCTGACTGCAAAAATTGTCGGCATAGAATTTAATCACATCTGCTCCCAAAAAGTGAACGGAAGCAGGGGCTGGCCCTAGGCATGGGCCATCTGTGCAGTCGTCCAAGGGCCCACGCCTTTGGGGTCCCCACAGGCAACATCTGCTTTGCCAAACTCTTTTTCCAGGGAGTATCTACTGATTCCCGAACAGCCCCCTGAGAGACCTTGGAGCTTTATTTAAAGTGCTTCCTTAAAGCGCAGACACTGGGCCCTTAAGTGCCTCACAGCGGGGCAGTCAATGTGACCCCCCAAGTAAGTATAATAAGAGCAGTAATGGTAGCATTTGCATGTGACAGCCCCACACAGCTCCAGTTAGCTACACAAATGTGTGCCATTTCTCAGACACTTCAACTGAGTCGTCATAAAATATACTCCGCTTTATAAGTCACCTAATTTATTTAAATGCTATGGGCTTGTTGGCATGCGCCAAAAAAGTTGTTTTAAGGTGAATAGTTTTAATAGAATTTTAACAGTAAAATACATGTTTTCAAGGTAACGAACAGTTAATCAGATCAGCTATTCAAAATTGTTAACAAAAAGAAATGGGTTCAATTGTAGTAAGTGTATTCAGAAAACCATTAATCAAACGTGTTTGCATTCTGTAACAATATGCTAAAAGGGAGAGTTTAATTTGTGGAATAATGTACAAAGTCTGTTTCATAAATCAGGATTAAAAAAAGTGAAATAACCCCTTTGAGACAAATGCGAGCAAGACAAACAGGAACAAATGGGGCTAAGGTACGAAATGTCAAAAAGCATTTAGGAACATATTGTAGTATAACCTCCAATTTACATAGTAATAATCTACATATCTGTGTCAAACAGTGACTACATGTAGTGAAGGTGCCCGTTCCCCGACACAGTATCCACAAATCAGAATAATGGACACACCCCAATAGGGAATGAGACCAGGAGATAGATTGCAAGTAGAATAAAGTTTATATGAGATACATTGTGCATGCAGAGAACTCTGATGCCCAGAGAGCGCTCTGCCAACAGATTCACGGGTAGCACATTAAAAAGGCACCAAGCGTCATGTGTGACATCACATTACCAATGCACAATTCTGCAACGCAATTGGATGGAGTCGTTGATGCCGTATAGATCCATAAGTGTCGACCACAGGGGATTGGTGGATGCTTAGGAGTCACTTCCGCAGCACGTTGGTCAGCTGGGCTCATCTTTGCGAGGTGAAGGTCAGGCCAGCAAAATGACACTTTCCCTGACTAACTGATCTTACAATAACAGCATTTGAGAGCATGAGACAAATGACACTCATTAAGTCAGGTAGGAATGTGGGTGCTTCCCAGAGTTCATACACAAGTTAGAGACAGGCATTGTACTCTGCATCCCGGTACTCATAAACCTAGAATCCCCGACCCAGGTGCCCACCTTGGAGGTTTTGATTTACCTAATGCCTCATGATATGAATAGACAAGTGTTGGGATTAGAAAGAATATATGAGTGTATGGGGTCAGGGCTTGCGGGGGGGGGGGGGGGGGTGGGGGGAGGATCTTCAGTTGGCCACTACAGGAGGTCAGAGGTGTATCTGTATCAAAGAGCAGAGGGGCATGGGCCTCATAGTTTACAGCTTAGCAGGGTGGGCCTCAAAAGGGACACAAGCAGGTTAGTGGAGATGGGTGGGCTCTTTGCTGTTCTGGTCTCACACAGTGCAGTGAGCTCATCTGTTCTGGGACGGCACTAAAAGGTTGCAACAATGAATAGCTGAACTTTTGTGAGAACATGGTTTGTGCGAAGCTGTCAGGAGGCAGTGGGGTGGGGGCCTGGGCTGGTGGTGTGAAGCGTGGGGCAGAGGGAGAGGCACGTTTTTAGAGATCATTTTCAGGCCTAGTAAAAGATGCCGTTTGGAGTGGAGAGGGCTGTTGATATAAAAAGGGTGGGGTCGGAATCTACCTTGCGGGTCGTCTGATGGGGTGTTGATGTGTCTGAAAGTTGGAAGATGTAGCAATGAAGAATTAGTGAGGGGTGTATGTGGGAAGGAAGAATGGGGTCTGTGTTTAATGATTGCTTCAGGGGTGTTTGTGGTTAGCTTGCTCAGTTTCCGCAGACTAGCTTCATCAGAGTTAGAATGACTGACTGGCTGTCTAAGCGCTTTGAGAATGTATTGAAGCCGGCGATTCCAGTTTGAATAATTTGTATTCCTTGTTGTATATCCGGTTCTTAGAAGTACAGTTATAAAACGCCGTCGATTTTTAAAGATCGTATCACTTTCCCTGTCTGAGACTAAAAAAATACAACAATCATACTCTTTATTTACGTGTTTTTGTAGAGATTTACATATTTGTCCGTGGCCTCTAGTGTGCGGGTTGTGTCCTTTTCAAGGCAATTCTGTAAAACAGTATTTATTTAGCACTTGAAGGAAAAAGGTAATTATATAAGCAACATCCAAAGCTGACAAGATATGTGGTGAAGTGCCAAGATCACAGACTGGGTGCATACCCGAGCTTCACTCTTTAACCAATGTGTGTGATACTGGGAAAGTACTTGTACCTCAATGTGCCTTATCTGACAAAAGGTCATCCTTTTCCTGGTCTACACTAAAGAACAATCAATCATGGTTAAACAGATGGTAACGAGGCTCCACATATACATTAATCACACAGTGATTTCTCATACATTGCACATGACAAAAGTCACCCTCTTGGCTAATTACTGCTAACTTCTTGTAATGTGCCTTTGCATAACGCCCTAGAGTATTAAGTACTATATCGCTTTCTGTGACGTAATTTCAAGGCATGCCAATAAATATCCAAATAAGGGGTCCCTGCGCATCTTTTTATGCACAGGGCCCTGCAATCCCAGCACCAGCCAGGATTGAAGCCCTACTCACGATGAAGTCCTACTTTGCATTGTGTTCTTGTGAGCAGAAAAAAATCCTTATGCGTTGCCAGAGCTAACCAGTTGATTGGAGGAGTGAGCAGAGCTGGGGAAGGCAACGTGCAAAGCAAATGCGGTTTCATCCATCTTCAAGTTCAAAGTAAGGGAGCTAAGACCTTTCTTTAGCCAGAAGGCAGAGGCGTAGACAGGGTAGGCCTGAGCGGGCAAGACCCACCCCGAAATCTGTAAATGCCTTCTCAGCAGCACTGTGTGGGCAGATGTTAATGTCACTGCGGTGGGCCCAACTACATTAGCTTAAGGCCCCACTTATTAGAGAATCCTGGCTATGCCTCAGCAAGAAGGTAACGCATCCGAGTCAGGACACTTCAGAAAAGAAAGTATACTCGGCCCAGGGATTGGCAGGCTAGAGTTTCTTGACATTTTCTCCAATCGTGTTTTGTTATAGTATTTTTAAGGTCAATTTGGACCAACAAAATTGGAGTATCTTGAAGTAACTTTGCTTCACTTCGTGAAATTGAGAAGAGGTGCTTCCTTGATGGCAAAAAAGACTATGCAGGGCTGCATCCAAGCCAACCCCTTATTAATCTTTCCAGGACCATGGAAAGGGGCTGCTTTGCATGACTTTAATCTTGCTTGCCTGCAGGGACTCCCTTGTGCCCAGAAATGTCTGGTAGGTTACCAGCACTGAGAAGCCAGGTGTTGTAAGATAAATCCAGATGTGTCTGGGGAGCTGTAGAGGCGACTGTCAGTCGATATATGCGACCAATGGGCCCTGTAGGTTTCTGTAATGCTGGCGCGAAACGACCAAGCACGCGTGTACTGCCCTAAAGGGAACTTCCTGGTAGGCCTCTGAACCCTGGGCTTCTTTTGTGTGGTAATCTATTTTATTTCTAAATGTTCTCATAGGAAAAGGGGTGGGCATGCTGACAATGTGCAATATGGGGCCACTCTGTACATTGTTTACAGGGCCTCTCTTGGTTCCCAGTCCATCCGTGCACCTACGAATAATCTATGGACTTGTAAATATTGCATGCTTGCCTGGATCTGAATGATCTGAGCCATGTTTTTTTCAGTACAGGAGAAGGATGGAAATTGTAAGTAGATGACCCCTCTCACATGTACACTTCTGAAAGAGGTGTGTATTAAAGAGTAGGTCTACACCCTCAGAAGTGTGAGTAAACGAAACCCATGGATTCCCTCATCGGCTCTTCCTGAAATCCAACTTTCGGATGTGGATGAGTTGCTATCCGCACAAGTCTGCAAAAAAGATGAATCTCCAGATACCAGGACTGAGAGGCAGTTTCTAAATTGCAAAGCAGTTTATCTTGTGCTTACTTATCCAATGGCACGCTGAGTCTGTTAGTACTCGACTTTCCCACCCCCTGGTCTTGGTTACTGTACGGTCACTCTGGTGCTCCTTTTGCATGGTACGTTGACTGATACTTTGCCTTGCACTTTCACTCTTGTACTGGTTGCATTGATGGTCCAGCTGCCTTATGGCACTCCTAGCCTTTAACTGTACACTCCCAATTGACTTATGTTCTTTCTTTCTTTGCCTCTTCTCCACCCCCCCAAAGTCTGAATGTTCCAAGAAATGTGAAAAACTTTTTGCCCCCCCCCCCTTCCTTTTTGTACCTCCTATCACTTGAGGAGCTGCAAAGCATTTATGTACTGCAGCTGTCTCCATATCAATCCACATAACTAATAAATTCATGTCCTTTTGAGTTCTTGGTTGTTACTATCTATCTATGTTCTATTCATGCTTGTTTTTATATAGCGCTGTTCGCCCAAGGGCCTCAGAGCGCTCCCAAGATGGACAGACATTGATACAGATAGAAAAGTGAGTGGCAGAGTGCTATTCTTCACGAAGCAGACTGGAGTGATGAATGCTTACGCTGCGCCTTCATCAAATAAGCAGGTCTTAAGTTGCTTCTTGAATTTGTTGATAGATTCAGTTTTTTATGGTTACAGGAAGAGAGTTCCAAATCATGGGGGCCCAGGAAAGGAAAGTTGGCACTGCCAACTCTTTTTAGGAGTTGGCGAGGTTGAAATAGTCGTAATTACCTTCAGACCGCAAGTTTCTCCTAATGGGAGCTTTCCTTATTTTGTCAGAGAGATAAGTTGGCGCGGTACCAGCTAGACATTTAAAGACTATAACTGCACCTTTAAACTTCATTCTTTGTCCAACCGGAAGCCAGTGAAGATTCCTTTTGGCAGTTGAAATCTTAGAGCGTCAGTTGAGCTCATTAACGGCCCTGACCGCTCCATTCTGAATGGTTTGCATTTTAGTTATATTGGATTTTGAGGTGCCATTTAATAGACTGTTACAATAGTCCAATTTGGAGTTTATTAAAGCCCCAGCAATCACTGCGAGGTTAGGCTTTGATAGATAAGGGTGAATTTGCCATAGCAAATTAGAATAAAAATCACACAAAGATTTTACATATGATGCATGCCTTGTGAAAGACAAATGAGAGTCCATAAAAATACCTAACGTTTTTACGTACTCAGATACTAGGATATCATTATTATTGATTTTAAAACTTTGGTACTGGTCATCTAATTTTTTTAACCTTTGTGGAGTGCCAATTATCAATAGTTCTGTTTTGGCTTCATTAAGTGCTAGTGAGTTTGCCATCCATTTCTGTATGGCAAGAAACACCTCACTTAGTAGTCTGCATCTTTTTCATAAACTCCTGACAGCGTGAAAAGCAGCTGGGTGTCGTCAGTTTTACTTTTGAGCTCAACATTGCGTGATGCAGGCAATTTAGGTGGACTCTTCTTTTCTTGTTCAAGGAAAAGCTGATGTTTGCAGTCACACTCTTCTTTTTGCCTAAAGCAATGTTGTGAAATGACTCAGTTGTCGCACATTAAACAAAATCGCCTAGAGTCTGTTGGCCATATTCATCATCACGTGAGCAAATCTGTGGGTTTTCGGAATCGAGAAAAGTCACTGGAAGATATGAGTATGGGCGACCAGCTAGAGTGCGAGAGGTTTTCTGGTGAGCACTTTGCTTTGGAAGGCCAGAATCTGCTGCAAAAAGGGAGCCTGGTGAGCAGTGCAGGGGACCCCTGTTGGAGCCGACAAGGGGTGCTCATGAACAGTATGCAGACATGGACTGGAGGAGAGATTCTCAAACGGGAGCCATGCAAGAGAGTTTGAAATTGCTAACGCCAAGACCCTAAGTATTGACTATATGGGAGAAAAATAGAGAGAGGAAGGAGCAATGAGGCTGACATACCAGAGGAGTGAATACTACGAAGTGTGGACAGAATGTTGCAATAGTGTAGCTTAATGTTAAGTCATTTTGCAAGGCTGCCAAGACAACGACATACCTGATTTTACTCTTAGTAGGGATCATCAGTGCAGTATTGCCTTGACAGCCTTGTTTTTGTAGCATTGGGACATGTATACAAAACACCAATCAAGTTTTGGTGGGTTTAAAAAAAAAAAAATCTTGAAAAAAAAAAACCCTTTCACCTAAAAGTGTGAAGTCAAACATCCCACAATGCTACCTAGTAGGCATCGCTGGGAGTTCACCTCCAGTTCTGGCCCACATCAAGAAGGCATTGTGGCCATGCAAATTAGCCCAAATGCAATCCTTTTTCTATGTATATATAATTACAGCGTCTGCAGTAACGACCCTGTAGTTATGGTTACATTGGATTTCACATAGGAAGAGCAGTTTTCGGGTGGCTTATGACTTTGGCACTGTTCGACAAATTCACACAGCATTTTGCAAATACAATATAGACCTGACTTTGAATATTTTAACAAAGTTTGGTGGTGTTTAGTCAAGGGGTGGACAGATGTGAACCAAACTTGCACAAGGAACTTAGGCCAGGTCCCAAAAGCATGCTTTAGCAAATCTGGAGTTAATACGTCTAGTGTTTTATTTTTTCAATGTGCAAAACTGTAGGTACGAAAAATAGTGATATAACCTTAGTGCCTGAGGCATGGGCTATGGCCATGGCCAGGGGCCAGATTGTCCAGGGCATGGCCGAAAGCTGAAGGCCATGCTCCGGACAACCATCTGGCCATTTGCCATGGCCACCAGGGGACAGGCTATGGGGGTTAAAGTTGGCCCTGGCACTGGCCTCCGGCAGTGCATAATGTCTACTCTGAGATGGATAATGGGGCCTGCAATATGACTGAAGCCCATGCCCCATAGATTGTGGACACTGGCCATGGCCACAAGCCATGAACAATGGCTTGCTGTCTCGTTTTTGAGGAATAGTGGCCTCTGGGCCAGGCTACCGGCTAAACTTACTGTCACTAAAGAAAAGGAACTTTCCAGTAAATGGGGTGTCATTAGGGATGTCAAAGATGATGGCAGATGTGATGTCATCTTTGATATCCTGGGTCTTAGTCTGAGCAGGTCATGTGTGGGCGCGATTTATGGGTTTTTTCGATTTTGCGCTGCAACCCTAATGTCCCTATAACAATGCTTTTTCTCTAAATGTAAATGTTTTTATGAGAGAAACTTAACCATAACATCACTTTAAGGTGACATGGTGAAAATCTGTCCAGTAGTTTTCTAAAAAACAAAAAAAGAAAATGCTCAAAATGATATTTGGGGGAGGGAAAGGGGTCGTTTCTTAATAGGATCTCCAATGGAGGGCGAATGAGAACCACATATGCAGTGGGGAGAGTTAGTGGTGGACTGAGAGCCTGTTTTGGCAAGAATGTTTTCGTCTCTCTGGTGGAATCTCACAGGACTCTCATAAAATTTCCACTGCAGTGTCAAAAGCCGAGCTCGGAAAAGAAAATACATCACAGGAACCGGAGAGTTAAAGAGAACATTAGGAGCTGGCCAGGGTGGAATTATAGGAGGAGAGGGAGTGGGGCGGCCCAGAAAAGAGGAGGGGGACACATTGTGAGTGTCACTGGGAATGGGGAATACTTTTACATTTACAAGCATTTTCCTATTATCGTGGTAATTCGAAAACATTAGTCAAGAGTTTCCAATTTATCGCAGCAAAACTCTTAAAAATCAATGAGTGTGGGAAGTGACGACCATCTTAACGCGCAGTTCCTCCACCCGTTACTAAGTACATGAGCATGTACATGTCATCACAGCAGGGATTAGCAATAACAAAAACATGTCAACATGGGGAACATCTATGGAAGAACTCAGAGTTTAAGATTGCTGCTGTATTTCAAGTGTTTTATCGAGATAAATTGGATCCTCATAGCTTTGTCTTAACTAAAGATTATTTCACTGGTGGGTGGGTGTGTGTGTGTATGTATATATATATATATATATGTATATATATGTATATATATCCTGCCTTTATTTTGATCTTCCTCCCAGTATTTATGTTCTTTCCTTTTACTTTTATTCTTCTACTGCCTTCAATCTTGTCATCGACTCCTCTCCCATTGTGTTGTACGAATTGCTCCTCTGCCTTTTGTTTTCTAATCATCCTTACCTTTTCCTTCCACTCTCTTCGATCTTTATCACTCCCTCCCACCTCCTTTTTTCCAGATCCCACGTCGCCCCTTCGTTTCTCCCGCCTACCCTCTCTCTCAAGCACATTAACTTGCTGTTTTCCTCCATTCCGTCTTCTGAAGAGCCTGTGATTGATCCTAGGTATTTCAGCCTTGTTAGGTAGCAATTATTTTTGCAGCTTTGGAGGAGCCCCTGTGTAGTTATCCTGGGAACAGTGTAATTACTCCTGGGTTTACCGAGTAAACTGTCTGGGGTTGTCTAAGCTGGCAAATCTTGTGACTCCAGAATATCCTGCTAATGGGAGGCTTCTATATTGAGGCCATATAAGGGTTTACCAGCTATGGCTGCCAGCTGATTAATCAGTGTATTTGTGTAGAACCATATAACAAGTGGGTGTCAGGAACTGGATGCTCCTTCCTTTAAGGAATGACGATTTCCCAAAGGCAACCTGATGGCAGATTACACACACAGCAGGATAGGATGCCTAATGGAAAAGATCACTTGTTTAGAAAAAGCCTTTCAGTATTAACAAAAATGATTGACCTGAAGTCCAACAAAGTATGAGTTAAGGGAAGCATACATCCATTGGTTAGTTTACTAGTGTCAACATGTAGGGAAAGGCGAGTTATGATACATCACCACAATATCACTGCCCACATATATAAACAGCTACCTAAAGGCCAGTGATGGTTACAGTGCATGAGCAATAGTTCAGCCCTGATGGAACTGGGAGGTACCACGCAACTCATCACTTTGCCCCTCATAGAACAGAACCAGATGAAGGGTTGGCATATAGCTTGACATCCAAAGCTTCAAGACTGTTTTCTACTTCAAAGAACACACCAACAGCATAACTGGTATTAGCTACGTGCACCATTTTGACAAGCCATCTGCAGCTACTCCTTACAGTATGGTACTGTGACCTAATGCCCTTATGGCGGATTCAATATCCCCTTGTGCACTACTGAAAAACACACACTGAAGTGCCATACTGACCTTGTTTATGCCAAATGCTAAGCTGAACCCAATGCCCCTCGACGTCATGATGACCCCAACATCTCCAGACACTCTGCTGGTTCCAACATCCAGACCTGCTAAATTAGCAACTGCAGTTGCATATTCTGTACCTATAGGGAGGCTTGGCATAAGGCTTTCTCTCCAAACTGAATGCAACAAGTACACCTGTGCATGCAACATCTCACATTTCACATGACAAATCTGTCCCGGCTTAATACATAGACCGCCTCACCTGCTTAGGTCACTAGAATGGAGAGTGTGTTTGGGGCCTTCTTCTTTTGACTGTGGATCATTCGGTAATGAAAGTATAATATGTTAAATTCTTTGATCTGGCAGTATAATTTTCAATATGTCTGTGCACCTGATCTTTCTGGTGTGGCATTTTCAATCATTACATCTAGTCTTTCCATTGTCATGAAGCGGAGTTGGATCAACACAGGACAACACAGATGGTAGTGGTTGAATAGTTGTTAATAAGGTATATTTACTGATTTGGGGTAAACTGAATTCAGGTTCCTTCTTTGTGAAGGTGATCCCGTTCAAAATCACTAATTTACAGTCCTGGGTTATTTAAGTACCCCCTCCTCTTCCTTCCTGTCTCCTGGATCGGCCCAGGAGGAAGAAGAGGGAGAGCTGCTGTGTCCAAAGCTAGACAGTCAGGACGGGCATTGGACACAACCGATCTTCCTCCCCCTCGGCTGCTTCTGGCTTATGTGGCCTGGAACAAATTCTTCTTTCAACCCACCTTGACTGGCCCTGGGTTGGGCCGACATGGGGCATGGCCGCACTGCCTGGGCCTGGCTACCCTGCGGCTCGGGTTAGGCAGCTCTGATCTTCTCCTTGTGCCTCCCTACACAAGCAACCCAGGGTCTTTGTTGTTGGGCTCGCCCCGTCTGGCACCAAGGTGGGTCGATAGCCCCCTAGACCCTGTGAGTACCCGGGCTGCACCGGACACACTGCCCGGGCACATCGCTGATGCCAGCGGGGCACCTAGTATAGGCAGCCCGGTTTAAGATGTTCATATAACCCTGGGGCCTGCTCGAGAACATGACTCTCTAGGCCTCAGATGCTTGTTGGCTCCTTAGCCTTCTCCTGCCTCTTGCAGACCGTTATTCCCAAAGTTTTTTTCTTTCCTCATTGTTCTCTCCCGTGCCCAGTCCACTCCTTGGCAGGGGAGGCTCTGTCCATGGTTCTTTTTTTATTTTTTTATTTTCTTTACTTTGCACATTCGGGGCTGGATGGTTTAGTACAAAAGCTAACCATGCATGTAAGTTGACAAAAAAATATCACTAAATGAATACCTTATTAACTCTCCCTGGTGTCAGAGTCTTTAATTCTTCATTTTACCTCAGGGAAAAGTGTGCAGCCCCACCTAGCTGGGGTCAAATTGGGCCAAGGGCTACATATGGGGTTGATTTTTTTAGTTTTTTTTGTTTAATCAACAATTCCTGAGGTTCTAGTTAATCAATGTGAGGAATGCTCATTGTGTACCTTGGTCCGGTAGAAAGGAAATGTTTTCCGGCAGGAAATCCATTTTGCATTGTGAAGGGCATCTGGCATTGAGCACACCGCCGAGGAGTTGTATGATAATGTTTGAGAATGGTGGTTCCACCAAACGTGGCTCCATTAAACAGTTCATAAGTGATGTAATAAGGGCATGGATCCTGTGCTGCTGTGATTGGGTTACCATGGATTCTGGACTTTACCTCGCAGGATACATGTCATACAGACCGGTTCTACTCCATGTCACTGCTCAAATGTAACCCAGAAGAATCTTCTAAGGGGAATATAGCTGAGAAATGTAAGAGAGCAGACTGTAATGTGCATTGCCTTGCCACATTGTAACACTCCCAGAGACTGTGGAGTCAACACCACCATTTTAGACCGAACATCATCTCTAGTGATATAAGTTACGAGGACATGGAATGATTCCTGGCAACTTTGCTGACTATTCTTGCCCCATTTAAAACTTGCTATAAGGAATATCGGTAGCAGCAGGTCCTAATTATACCAAATTTAGAGTCCAAGAAAATGTACTATCAAACTATGAATTAGGACATTAACGTTTGCATCCTTGCCCAGACGAAAAACGTGATCTGAGACTTGAGTGCTGCCAGGCAACTTCTTCAAGAATAGCTGATGCCCACTCAGATGGAAAAGGCAGCTGGGAATGGAACTGGGTAACAATGTATGTATGAGATTTATAAAGCACAAACCTAGCTGGGAAGCAACAGAGCACTGTACAAATGGGTCGTACCCAGGGGTTACAAGTAGGATGTTGAGTAATAGAGGAGCTGGGGGCAAACATTGGAGGAAGGGAGCTCCTGAGGAGGAGGAGGAGGAGGAGGAACGGTTGAGTGGAGTGAGAAGTGATTTTAGCACCCTGACGTGGGGAACCAGCTAATCAAGTTAGCTAGTTATGTGGGCTGCAACCGGCAATCTCAGCCTGGGTTCCATGCCACCTGACGGCCGGTTCCCCTGCTGCCATCTTCCCCCCGACCCTCCGTCCCTCTTTTTATTGTTTTATTCCCCACCTTCCTGCCCCCCCACTTAACTAACTTCTGCGGTGGTGAGTGTGGCCCACACTCCTTCTCGCCACCCTCAGGACACCATGGAAAGGGAAGAGGGGCTCCATACAGAGCCCTGCCTTCCCTTTCCATGGTGGCCATCTTGGAAACATATTTTTTTTAAAAACATTTTTTGCACCCTGGGTTACCGCTTTGGGAACCCGGGTTGGTAATATCCTTAATGGGGATAACTCTGTAGTAGTAACTAGTACATGCGTTATGCTAGAAAATGCACTAATAGTATGACTGCATTTCCATATTGTATACTAAGCTGGAGTGCCGACTGAAATACTAGGGCTACTCGATATTGGAAGGGATGTTTAGCGACTCCCTGCCAAGAAGAGGAGTTGTGTTTCTTACTCTTTGCTGAGCGTAAGATTGCTTCCAGGGATTGGTGAAGCCAGCCTCATATTGCATTCTTGAGGTCCAGAGAGACATTCTGTGCATCATACTGGCACTGTTGTCGCTACTCTAAGTAGATATGGGGGTAGCGAGAGGTGAAATCAAAAGGACTAATTATTTCGTCTTTTGAGGTGGTCACCAGAATGTTTCACTACAAGTGGTAGATGTAACTTCGCAGCACAATGCTCGGAACATATTGTGATTCGGAGATTGGCTCTACCATGGTGGCACCAGTCAAAAGTTGCCCCAGAATTGTGTTCTCCATTAACAAAAACGTTCTACGTACCAACGTTTGCAAGATTCAAAGTCTGCAAAAGCTTACCCTTATGGAAATAATCTGTGGGGTGCACCGCTGGGCCGGTCCTAGATAGGCACCCCTTTCCCTGGCAGCGTGCATCAGCGCTCATTCTCTGAGCTTTTCATTTTGTACAGGAACCCTTCACTGAACCCTCCCACAGCTTCCACCTGAGGTTCTGGATCCACAGCTTCCACCTGAGGTTCTGGATCCACCACTCCCCCCTGAGGTTCTGGATCCACAGCTCCCATCTGAGGTTCTAGATCCATTGCCTGCTGCTGCCCATGTGCGGCTAGAGTAACCCCTCTGATGCGTTTACTTAGATTTCGTTCGTTATCCTGCGGTTTCCATGAAATGTTGACACTACTTTTTGTTTTTTCTAATTGTATTTGTATCAAGTAACATAGCACTGTGAACTAAGCTGAGCAATCCTGGTTCCAGGTGCTTTACAATAGTGTGGGTTATGTAGATGAGACATCAACCTGGACAGTATGGACATTTACACATTATACATTAACTGACAGTATGGTAATATACGTAAGTTTACAATTAGGTACAGTTGGAAGCTAGGACGATGATAGATTGTGGGTGGGATAATAAAGGGTGTGGAGGCAATGTTTGAAGGCAGGTGTGAACGTTAGAATGCTGGGGATGTTCTTGATGTGGGAGTTACAGTTCTTGGGGCAAGAATATTGAAGTGATGGAAGTGAGAGGCAGAGCAGTGTGGGTGGGAAGCAGTGAAATTAGGTATGTGTGACGAATATCAGGATATCGTCCCTGTTTCCCAGGGGGGAAACCCATTCTCGTGTGGTCAGGGTGGTGCGGCCACAACCTAAAAGATCCCCTGGGGGTGGTAACATGAGGGAGGATAACATGGGGAGGTAGTTCCCCTATGGACATGGGGACGATATTCTAGAGAGAACATGGTTCCTCTATTACCCACTCAAGGTTGACACCCAGGACCCAACTCCCCAAACCTCCATATCCTATTGTCATGTTGAAAAAGACCATCCTTGTATGACAAATAAGAAGGGTCATAAGTATTTAAGGGGAGTATTCCCTTTTACTCTGACTCACAGGACTGGGACGAGGAAGAGGACCAGAGCGATGAAGAATACCTGGAGGAACCAAGCTATGCGCTGTAGTTGTTATACCAATCCTATTGGTGCCAGGACATTCAAAACCACAGAGCCTAGAGAAACATGGCCTATTTTTTTCCTCTCGATGCGGGTCGAGGAATCTGAGTGCTCCAGGCAGACCTATGGAGCAGAAAGGCTCAGGGAGATGGCGTCCCATTGAGATACATTACCGACAGGGTTGTGCTGTGTGACAGTTGAGGCGGAAGGAAGGACCGAGCCTTCCCGCAGACCAAGTGGACTGGGAAGGTGGAGAAATGCTGACTGAGTATAGAGCGAAATGGAGACCATGAGAAACCCAAAAGCCGCTGCGAGAAGATGGTGAACCCATAGAAGGGAGTCGGGGCACAGGCGCAATGTATGGGGACTCACAGGGGTTGACAAGCTGGCTCAGAATCCCAATCCCTCACCCAGAAAAAGAGGTATCTTCTTCGTGGCAGTATTAATACACGGAAGCAAACTGTTATGAAATGCAAAATACCGAAAGCCGCAGAGACAAGATATCAAAATTAAATGAGTCTGAGAATGTTGGTAAAGTCCTGGCAGGAGAGTATACCAATCAGGGAGATTGCAAGCCTGGGACTCGCACCCAAGTGATTGAACGAGAGCAACTAAAGTTTTAGCAGGAGAGTATACTGGGCAGGAAAATGTATTTTTTATTTTGGAACAAGCATATGCTGTGAGAAACCTGAGGGCATTCTCAATTTTACTCCCTTGGGGTCTTCTACATAGGTGGCCAGGGAAAGGCCATTACTTTTGAATCCCGACCCTGGGGGTGGAGAAGTGCGGGAGGATCACCTGGGCGGAGGGTTCCTGGGGATTGGGATTGAGATATACTCAGGTGAGACACAGTATTCCCACTATCCCTTCCAAGAGGAACCCTCTATTCCAAGGGCAGTAATGGGATATTGTCATAAATGTCCCATTGACCAAGATAAGAGTCTGAAATACCATCTATCCAGACGTACCAGAAAGAGAGGAAAAAGGGTTCAATGTAAGATGGGCGAGACATGGTATCCCCCTTTCCCTGTTGACAGCCATCCTAACGCTCCCCCAACGTCTGTGGGCTATTATAAGCCAGCACCCCTCAAATCTTCACATGTAACACTTGACAGTACTGAGATGAAGAAGAGGCAAATAAGAGTGATGAAGACTACACCTTGACACCACCATTGTGGTCAGGCAGGGCTAATCAGACTTCCACACCTGCAGCTTGTCAAGGGGCTGCAGGTGTATACATGGAGACCAGCCCAGCAATGCAGAATGGTGTGACAAGTGAAGCAACAGGGAGACCAGAGTGTGGAGGAGCAGCAGGAAACCTGTGAAAGGAGGAAGCCTTGGTTGCCCCGGAGAAAGAACCAGGATGCCGACAGAAGTACCAGAGGTCTTGTGTGACCCGATGTAAGTGGGCTCCGTATTCCCCACAAGCCTGCGAGCCCCCAAACCTCATTGAATGCAGCAGCACCTCTATGGAGCCGGGAATGCAGAGGACGCTGTCTGCATTTGGAAACCAGCAGCAGAGGGGCCGGGGGGGAAGCAGAGGGCACACGGCGAACGAGCGGAGCACGCACCAGTGGGTTTTCCCTACTTCAAGAGTGATGGGAAGCCGCTGGAACCACCAGGAGGACGCAGAGAAGGCAGGTGAGTGTCGGAGAGGTGCTCTGACACCAGGGAGCTCCTAAGGAACCACAGGTGAGTAACGGTCAATGAGAGTAAACAATTAAGCGCATATAGAACACCGAACTAAATGGAACATTGACAACCCAATGCACATTGAATAACAAACTAAATAGAAACTAAACATTGTCAATAAAACCAGTGCACATTGAATATCGAATACAATAGCAATTTAACATTAGAGCGAACAAGTATACATTGAACACTGAACATAAATTAGCACTATAACAGAGCATTGAACGCTGAGCTGAAAGTGAACTTTAATATATGTGGCACAACAAACTAACCCAAACTTTGACGTCCATACATTAAAGGCTGAGGGAAGCCAAACAGTGAACTTGAGTGAATGAAGTGTGGCAAGGCTACAGGTTGGCAAGGGGTGTGTTATAAATGGTGGCATAGCCACAAGGCGACCAAGGAGAAGCCGTTGGAGCACACAAATACACCCTAAGCCAAGACCCCAATAAAAATAACAAAATGACAGTGACTTGGTGCAAAGGAACAAGTACCAAGTAATCTGTGTATGGAGCTAAGGAGCCTAGGGATCCTGGTTGCACAACCCGTACTGGGTGGACCGTGTGGTCTGACAACTGTGCCTAGGCCAGAGAGCCCTGAATGGTGAAAGCTAAGGACACCGTGAAACACGCCCAACAAAACCACTGCGAAAGAACTGGCGAGGCAAACCAGAACGAGGGTCGGGTTGACCTGGTGCTTTATTAAGGACTTTTTTTCAAAAGACTAAGACAAGTATAATTAAAGGCATTGAAGTCTTGGGGAAGTGAATCCTGAGACCTAGGGGATCACACTTGTTTTGGGACCGTAGTCACAAGACCCCTTTGTTTTGGATTGTGTTCCTTGAAACTTGGGGAAGGGAAACCCAAGGATTGGTTCTGAACTAAAGTCCCTTGAACTGGAGAAATGTAAACTTTGAGACTTTTTCATGGAACATTCTTAACCTTGGGGAAGGGGAGCTGAACGAAAGCTGTGATCTGAAAGATGCATTGAACGTTGAGTTGAACACTGGTTCTTTTGATTTTGACATCCCTACACATTGGTTAATTGTAGTTGCCAGTGCAAGGATAGGTTTTGGACACACAGACTTTTAAGTTGAACTCTTTCACTCAGACTTTCCTTAGCATAGGGCAAGTTAGGCCTTCACCATCCTGACATTTTAAGTTATTAAATATCTTTTGTTTGAACTTGAAGTCTGTTGTCTGTGTCGTACTTCATGATGCCTTCACAATGCATGATGGCATCAAGAGGAGAGAGTCATCCTCTTGATCGCATAAAAACCAGGGGAAGGGAGTAATTCCCCCTGGTCCTGTGGAGAACATTGAGAGTCCAGTAGAAAAGGAATTACCTCTTGGTTCTTTGAACATTGTGTTAGAAAGAAAGCCGCATTTATTCTACTGCTTGTGGAAGAACCTTTTTTTTGTTTTGAAACTGCAAACTAATTTTCCTCCTTTTGCTGCATCTGGAGCAATGGAACGAACACTGGACATTACTCAGAGGAAAGGAGTAATTCCACTGCAGTTAGCAGTCCTGGTTTCCACTTTGTATATTAGTTAAGTGTAAGGGTCGAAAATAGGCAGTTTGGATATAGGACGGTGGCCTATTGTTTTGATGGACATTCTAACAGCTTTTGCTTGAGGCAGGAAAACACCTCTTTAATTTAGGGAAAGGTAGGATTTTCATTTTCTATCTAATAAAAATGCAATTTGCCATTAAAATGACACCACAGTGTTCACATCCTGCTTCTGACTCTTTACATATGGTGTCAGTTGTGGGATTCGACTCACTTGATACAAACTGGAGCATCGAGAGACATTACCAGCCAATTTCTGCTGTGTGACAATCGAGGCAGAAAAGAGGACAGAGCCTTCCCGCAGTCCGAGCAGACTGGGAAGCTTGAGAAACTCTGCCCGAGTACAGAACTCAGCCACAGAGCTGAATGGAGACCGCAAGAAACCTGACAGCCGCCACAAGAAGCTGGTGAGCCCATAGAAACGAGTTGGGGCACCAGATGCTGTATGGGGAATCACAAGGGCTGAGAAGCTGGCTCAGAAACCCAATGCCTCACCCAGAAAAAGTGGTTTCTTCTTCGTGGCATAAGAATTTACATCAATCAAAGCACATACAATAGCATGCAATTTATAGCCAACAGGCTTTGAAAAGGAGAAAAAACTTTTCTGAACACGAAACTGCAAGATCATGTGATCGCAACTAAGGATTTAAAAGCAAAGCCAAAACAAACCCACCAGACATTGACCGCTGCTTTTTCAAATGGGGAACTGAACCCTGGAAAAGACGGGTACTGTGGGAAATCTTTTTTGATATTTCTTTTCCTTTGGTGGGGTGGAGAAATGGAGCATTCCTTAATGGATTGGACACTAATGGCCACTCCTATAGTAAGTAGGTTATGGTATTTTCTAGGTTTGGAAATTGTTAGTATATATGCGAAGGGGATTTTGTTTTCTGAGTATGTGGAACTCAGTTGCAGCGAACATTCAAGAATGCTTCTCAACTGATAATTTTAGGCAGCCAACTCATAGGTACCAATTGCACAACTGGAATGTGTCGTTTTATTAAACAACATTTTGTTCATTTATATATAGTGACCAATCCATGGCTCCCTTTAGGTCGGGTACATGCCTGTGCACAAGAAGGCGACAAGGTCTCACAAGTAGTGGGAACTCAAGAATACAAGGGATCACGTGAAAAGCATTTTGATTGGGGCATCCTAAGTAAAAGTACAGATTTTACTCTAGGTTTAGCCCACAAATGACAACACTGCTGATGCAGTCAAAACGTAATTAAATATACTCAGTCATATTTTTCTGTTCTACAGAACGGTATCTATTGATTGACAGAAGAGCAAACGGCTATCCGCAAATACAGACCCAAATAAGGTCCTTATATATTATGGGTCTTCTGCTAACATCTGTTGATGTTCTCCCTAAGCTTAGCATGGCATACTCAATTTTTGCTTTATTTTTATCTTTTCTTTTCTCTGCATTAACATTGTCCTTTTAAGTTTTTATTCTCAAACTATTGTTAAATAGTTTCAACTGTGCTAATTATGCAATGCTAACTGATGGGATTGTACTTGATTGATTTATTACCCCTTTCAAAGCCTCCTAGTGTGCTTGCTCATTAACCCAGGACGTAGCACCTTATAATGTTCATGTCGAATAACGCCTCACTCTGGCCATCCTCTATGGGCTCTCCATCTTCTCCTTCATCTGAAGCCAGAAACCTTGGAGTCATCTTCGACGCCTCTTTCCTTCCTCCCTCACATTCAGGACATTGCCAAGAAGTCCAACTTTCAACTCTTCCTTCTCAAAGGAATTCTCCCTTTTCTCACTTTCCCCCAGAAGCTCAATGTTACCAGAGCTCTGGTTATCTCTAGGCTAGACTACGGCAATAGCCTTCTCTTGAATCTCCGCTCTTCCTCTCTACGACCCCTCCAGCTAATCCAGAATAGGGCAGTGTGACTTATCATTGGCCCCAAACCCAGGGACTGCATCTCTCCTGCTCTAAAAACTCTTCACTGGCCCCCGGTTGCTGCAAGGATCAAGTTAAATCCCTCTGCATCATCCACAAGGCTGTCTGGTGCCAGGGACCATGCTTTCTGCAACTTGCTCTTACTAAATACTCTCCCTCTAGACCTCTCTGTTCCTCTGGTACCAACTCCCTGTGTCTCAAGCTTTTCGCTCAACAGAGGGCTGGAGACTGATATATTTCCTCAGCTGGCTCCCTCTTATGGAACAGCCTCCTCCTTCCTCTTCGTCTTGAGCCGGACTGCCTCAAATTTCGGAAGCTCAAGACTTTCCTTTTCACCTCCTCCCTCCCTCCCTTCTTCTCTCCTCTGCTTATCTCACAGACGCTGTGATTGGTGACCAGTTCTCTTAGGTGTCCTTCAGGTCCCTGACCTCACACACTCAATAGTCTTCAGCCTCTGCCTACTCACAGCACTTGCCTCTGCACTCACTGGCCTCCCCACTGTAGTCCTGCACTTACCCATGTATATTTTTACAGTTGCAAGTTCCCTAGCACTTCCTACACTTGGCATTTTCACCTGCTGCTCACTCACAAGCACGGGCACTCCAGCACTTTCCCTCTTCCCCTTTCCCCTTTCCTCTCTCTGCATTTGCACGCTCTGAATGCTCACAAAGCCTAGTCGTCTTTATCTTCCAGTGTATTAAATGTTTTCTCTCCCATGGTCCCTTCCTGTTGCCCTGTGGGTGCTTTGTAACACAATTTACTTGTTGTATAAGCACCTAACAAATGCACAATAAATAAATAAATAACTACCTTGACAAACTTGACTTGAAGAATTGGTATTTTTGGGAAAGCACTTACACCCAGGGATATTTTTTTGAATTTATGCAAGGAAGCAAATTGTTCTAACAAGCAAAGTACCGAAAGCCGCAGAGGCAAGATATCAAAATAGCATGAGTCTGTGAATCTTGGTAAAGTCCTGGCAGGAGAGTATACCGGCAAGAAGATTGTGAGTCTTGAACCCACACCCATTTTCTTTTTGGTATGAGCTGGCATATGCATGGTGACATAAAGTGGAAAGAGTCGCCCTCTTGAACATATGAAAAAACATACATTCTCATGTGGAGAGACCAGGAGAAAAGGAATTACGTCTTGGTTCTGTGAACATTATGATCAAAAGGAAGAAGCCTTTCTTCTACTTTTTGAAGAACCTTTTTTGGTTTTGAAACTGGAAACTTTATTTTTCTCCTTTTTGCTGCATCGGAGCAGTGGAATGAACACTGGTCATTACTCTGAGGAAAAGAGCAATTCCTCTGCAGTTAGGAGTCCCAGTTTCCCTTTTGTATATTAGTTTGTGTAACGGTCAGAAATAGGCTATTCTGACAGTTTCCTCAGTCTTTGATTGAGGCCCAGAAACCCCTCTTAGATTAAGGCAGAGATAGGATTTTCATTTTCTGTTTGATAAAAAGGCAATTGGCCATTCAAATGCCATCACTGTGTCCGCGTCCTGCTTCTGGCTCCTTACATATGGTGTCAGGCTAAATTGATACAAACTATCCCACTCTTTGCCCTGCCCATCCCTGCCATTTTCAAATGGAAATTCAAACCAGATTTCTTGGCCCCCTGTTTAACCAAATTGAGATCCTCTGTTCTCTCTTGCTCCTCTCTAGGTCTCTTCTATCTAGCAGGCCTCAGACTTTTGCCTGGCTCTTTGCTACCCTTCGTCCACCATAATCGCTCTTGTACCGTCTCCCTTTCTACTCCACACACCAAACTCTCTATCACTCCTCAACTCTGTCTTCTCAAAATGAACATGCAATGCCTGCTCATAAGTGGTGCAGAAATTGCACAGTCATCTTTTCGCCTATAAGAATGCTCTCCTCTCCTTCACCATGGCTCTTGGTCGTGCCAAATAATTCTACCCCAGTGTAATTACCATTCTTTGTTCTCACTTTCGCAAACTCTCCCCCGCACCTTTGTACAATCTCTTCTTCTAATGGATTGTGTCCTCCCACGGATTCCTCATCTTAGATATATTTTATGCTGCTTTGCAGTCTTCGAGCATTTTTTGACAGCAGGGGGCACTGTGCGGCATCAGCATCTATGTCCCTCAACGGTTATGTTGCTGCGCCCAAACGTGAAGTCGATGATGGTATAAATACCACGCCCCACACCACACCCCCCTTGATTCAGTTCCTTTTTTCCACATGCACAACACACTCTCTGAACAGTTTGACTCATTGTACTAGTTTGAATTTTCTGTGTTACTATTTCTATGCTGAAAACAAGCTTCAAGAGATGTGCTGACTGTGATTCGAAAATGCCGATCGCTAATCCACACAGGATTTGTCTCTGGTGCCTGGAAGAAACTCACAAAGTTATCAAGTGTGGCTCCTGCCAATCAATGACTGGTAAGTCCTTGAAGGAGAAGAGGTCAAAGCTCACCCTAGGTCGGTCGGTTTCAAAATCTCTGTCTTTTACACCTTGGAACAGAAAATTCTCTGAAGGTAGTTTAGCCAGAGACAAATCTCCAGAAAAGTTTAAAAAAACTCACACATGTACACAAAAAAGAACCCAATTATGAAACTCTGGAAAATGCCAGACAACACTCAGGCTGTAAATAAGGAGTTGGTGAAAAAGTACAAGCCTTCTTCTGTATACCCCGATTTCCTTTTTGCATCCAACACGAGAGAGCTTAGATGTACAAGTGGCAACTTCAACTTCAAATGCTGCAGCTTATCCAACCATCCCTCCAGATAGGGACGATATGTGGTATGACGTCCTTGGAAAAAGGGTCTTTTCAGCAGGAAGCATGGCGTTAAAGGCGATTAACATATCTTGTCCACTAACAAAATATAGACATACACATTATGGGAAGTGGTTGCACAAGCTGCAGAAGACATTCCTGAAGAGGACTTGCGAGAAGCTTTTAATAACCTAATTAATGACGGAAAGGAGGCTTCCTGTCAATCCCTTCAATCCGGACTAGACACAGATTGCGATGGAAGATGCAGTGGGCCTAGTGCTGTAATCGGGCGTTTTGCATGAATGCGTAAATCTGGCTTCACCCTTGGCATCCAATCACGGCTTTTGTATATGCCTTTTGATGGATTCAACTCATTTGGCCCCAAGGCGGAACAGCCATCGGAAACTTCAGGCTTCAAAGGCTGCAGAAAAATCTTTGGGGGGCAGTCCATCAGTCGCAGCAACATCCACCTTTGCAAAGCCGGTGAGGGTGATCCTTTCGTTATTACTCCTCAATTCAAAGGGGGAAGAGGTCACACAAGTCAGAAACAAGGGCAAAGAAGGTTGATACATGCCCCTAGAGGTTGTGGAGGAAAATCTGTTTAGAAAGCAACCTCCTTGTTACCTTCAGAAGGCAGCCACGACCCTAGAACCACTCTGAACACTTTGCTCACATGTCCCCAGTGGCAGGCAGGCTGACCCTGAATCTGCAAGAATGGCATCTCATTACTTCAGATGCATGGGAACTACAGCCAGTGCCCCAAGGGTACTGTCTCCCATTCCTGCAAAGACCTCCAAATTGTCCCCCAAGCTATCTCTTCGGGATCCAGATCCATTCCTCCTACAGGAGATTCTTTCCATGTTGGAGAAAGGTGCCATGGAGAAGCCACATGTAGCAGAACGGAACCAGGGCTGGTACTCCACCTATTTCCTGGTGCCCAAGAAAGACAGAGGACTCCAATCCATCTTGGACCTGAAGCACTTGAACCAGTTTCTCAGGAAGGACAAATTCAAGGTGGACTTTTTCACAGATCCCCCCCCCAGACCCTTCAGCTCAAGAACTGGATGGTGTCCCTCGATCTTCAGGATGCTTATATTCATGTACGTATACATCTCAGGCACAGAAAGTAACTGAGGTTTGCCGTCGGCAGTTCTCACTATCAAGTTCGACTTCAGCCTTTCGGGCTCACCTTGCCCCCTGAGGGTCTTCACCAAGTTGAGTGGCAGCAAATCTAAAGAGGGGAGGGGTTCACATCTTTCCCTACTTAGATGACTGGCTGACCAGAACTCATTCTCCTGGGCAGGCTCTGAAACATCTCAACAGCACCTGCCACTCCCTCCACAAACTGGGCATCTCCCTCAACTTCAGGAAGTCTCAAGTGACACATTATCAAACGCTTCAATTTATTGGAGCGGTCCTGGACTCTTCCTCTGGCAATTCTTAGCCTCCTGAGTTGAGGGCTCAACATATCTTGCGGATGGTAATCAAAACGCCCAATATCTACTTGGATTCGATTATTTGAGGTTGCTCAGGCTCATGGCATCCTGCATTTTCCTGGTGCTGGAGACCCGTCTGAGTATGATATCCTTCCAATGGGCCCTGAAATCCCAATAGTCGCAGTTCTCAGGCAGGATGAAAACTGAAATAAAGCAGGATCCACAAATACCTTCAAGTCCCAAGCAAGGTAGCGCAGGCTCGCTGTTGGTGGGCCTTCAGGGAGAACGTGGTGATAGGGGAACTCTTTAGGCACCCCTGGCCGGAGATAACGGTAGTCACAGATGTCTAGTTTATGGGATGGGGCGCACACATGAGCGACTTAACAATGGGAGGGCTTTGGTCCCCCTGAAGAATTAATACTACTCATAAACCTTTTAGAGCTGAGGATGATCAGTCTGCCGCTGATTGCCTTTTTGCCTTCCATCCAGGGAAAGAACGTCCTGATGATAACGGACAACACATTGGCCATGTATTACCTCAACAAAAGGGGTGGTATAGGATCACTACCACTTTGCAAGGAGGCAATGCAGCTCTGATTTTGGGCTCTTCAAAACGGGATTTCTCTGCTGGCTGTTCATCTAGCCGGGAAAGCGAATACAACGTGGATGCTCTGGGAGATGCGTTCATAATGGAATGGAATTTCCACTTGTTTTCGTGTTCCCTCTGGTCCCCGTCATCCCTCATGTCAGCGAGAGGTTGAGGAAGTTTGGGAAATCCATGATCCTGATTGGTCCAGGAAGATGTGAAACCCGGACCCTCTAGACATGTCCATCTGCCCTCCATTACATCTTCCCCAGAGAGTGGACCTACTCTTGCAAGAGGGAGGCCATCTTCTTCACCCAGGAATTTGGAACTCTGAATCTTCATGCCTGGTTTCTGAGAGACTAAGATACAAAGATTGAAACCTCCCGGAAGACATTATGGAGGTGTTGCTTTGACTAGATGACTAGCAACTAGAGCCCTATACCGCTGCTGTTGGAACAAGTTTTGCAGTTGGTGGACCGCTAAAGATATAGACCCTTTCTCTTGCAATACACCTCTTTTTTACTGCCCGAGCCCTTCAGGGGCTGTAGGTTGCTACCGTTAAGGGTTACTTGGTGGAATTATCTATATTGAAAAGCCTGTTGGAACAAGGCTCTTATTTTAAGATGCCTATTTTAATACAATTCCTGTCCAATTTATTGTCACCGGTGCCCTGGGATTTGAACTTGGTTCTTACATTTTTTATGGGAGCGCCTTTTGAGCCACTTCATTCCTGTCCTCTCAGGTTATTAACCTGAAAACCATCTTTTTAATAGACATCACATCTGCTCGCAGGGTTAGTGAGCTACAAACCCTATCGTGCAAACCACTGTATTATCCAAGGAGAAGTTAATTTTTTTTTCTTTTCCATAAAATATTTTTTATTGTTTTATAGGTACAAACAAAACAAAGCAAAGAAAACTAAGTAACACTTAATCACTACCTTTAAACACACAGGTATAAACTTCTTTCTGGCGCCTGGCTCTTCTTTGCATATATTGTAGAGTTATTACGTCTAATAATCTTTAGATTAATTTTGATCGCTTGTGTCAGTTCTCTATTCGGCATTCAGTGTTTCTGTGGGTCTTCTTTGGCCGCCTTCAATTGTCCTCCCATCTTTGCCATATCTTGGCCGCTTTCTCCGGGCACCCCCTTATGGTATACACTCTCGCTTCCATTGGCACACACATGTCTACATGCATTACCCATTTCTCGTACTGTGGTGGTGCGGCCGAGCCCCAAATTGAGCTATATTTCTTTTTGCAAGGCCTGTGGCTGTTGCGAACATGAGTTTTTCGTATCTTGATAGCTCTATATCTGCATCTATTCCTAGTATCAGAAGTTTGGGGTCCATCGGTATCTCGCGGCCAATCACTGTTGATAGTTTATCGCAGTATTTTTGCCAAAAGTCTTGTATCTGCGGACATTCCCATAGGACATGGAAGAAGGTTCCTCTGAGGTGGTGGCATCGTAGACAGTTGGGGTCCGTCGCTCTTCCCCATTGGTGCAAGGCCTCTCTGGGATAGTAAATCCAATGTAGGATTTTTAGTTGGATTGATTCTGCCTGATATTGCTGACTCACGAGGGTACATGAGGGCGGCGGTCTAGTCCTCTGTTTGTATTGGACCCACATCCCTTTCCCATTTCTCTTTAAGTTCTGTGAGCTCCTTTGTGGCAAACGAGTTTATGGCATTGTACATTGTAGAGGTTATTTTGTGCTCAATTCGCTCCATCACTGTTTCTTTCGATCAGGGTGCACTCTGGTACATTGCGGAGGTCTATTTCACTTGCAGTGAGTGCATGTCTCATTTGCCGGTAGTGGAAGTGTTCTGTGATAGGAAGGTTGAATTCATCCCTTAGGGCTTGGAATGTCTTAATTTCTCCATCCCTTACCATGTCTTGTAATGTCTGTATCCCCGCCTCTTCCCAGGCTGCCCATTTGGGAATTTCTTGAAGTTCCGGTAGATGTTTATTACACCACAGGGGTTGTCTCAGTGTGACTTTCCCTTCCCATCCCACGTGTCTATGTGCATCTATCCAAATTTGCGTTCTCTGACCAGCCATTGTGGGTGTGATTTGTCGTGTTTTCTTTTGATAGAGGCTTTCTATCAGGGTGATCCCGTGCTCCGTCTGGGTATCTGCTCTGTTGTGCGGTAGCATTGAGTCGTTATGCAGGATATCGTTCACTACTGACATTTGGGCTGCCCAGTAGTACGTTTGTAGGTGTGGAAGTCCAAATCCCCCCTCCCATATTGAGCGATGTAGGGTTTTCAGTGCAATTCGGGGATACCCACCTCCCCACAGCAGCTTCCTAAGTGTCTCGTCTATTTTGCAAAATTCTATTTTAGGTATGTATAGTGGTGCATTCTGCAGGATGCATAAAATCCGGGGGAGGGCCAACATATTGAATAAGGCAGCTCTCCCTAGCAGGGTCAGCGGAAGGGCCATCCAGTGCCTCACATCGTTCACGAACCTATCTCTCAATGGGTGCAGGTTTTTCTCTGTATATTGAGTTAAGTCTGTCGTGATTTGTATCCCGAGGTATCGGAACTGCCCTTTCTTAGTTTTAAATGGGTAATTATCTAGGGTCACTGCATCGAGCCCCTTGATTGGAAACAACAGGGATTTATCATAGTTTACCCTTAGCCCGCTAAATTTCCCATAGGTATTTAACATATTCGTAACAATGGGACAGGAGATTGCTGGGTCACTTAGGTAGATTAGGAGGTCGTCTGCGTATAGGGACACCCTGTCCTCCCAGTTCTGTGCCCAGTGGAACCCCTTCCAATCCAGGGACTCTCTCAGCATTATCGCTAGCGGTTCAATTGCCAGTGCGAATAATATCGCAGAGAGGGCGCATCCTTGTCTGGTACCCTTCCCAAGCTCTATAGTACGTGAGGACCAGCCATTGACTCTGATTTATGCCATCGGGGCATTGTATAGGAGTTTGATCCAGTTTGTAAATTGAGCTCCAAATCCCATTCTGTCCATAATGAGCCACAGGGCTTCCCAGTGGACTGAATTGAAGGCTTTCTCGAAGTCAATGGTGAGAAGTGCCAGTGGGTCCTGTAGAGCGGGTGATCTTTCAATGGCAGATTGAAGTCTATGAATATTCATTCGCGTGGATCTTTGTGGCATGAAGCCGCATTGGTACGGGTAGACCAGGGAGGGTATCACTGTTTGTAATCTATTGGCCAGTATTTTTGCTAGTAATTTGGCTTCATTGTTTATGAGAGTAATTGGACGGTATGAGCTGCATGCATCTGGAGGTTTACCTTCCTTGTGTATTACCACTATATTGGCTTTCCTTAGGTCCGGCGGGCGGATGCCATTCTCCTTTGCATGTAAGAACATTTTAAGCATGTGTGGCGCCACTTCTCCGGTGCCAATTTTCTTCCATATTTCCACTGGAAAGCCATTGGGCCCCGGGGTTTTCCCATTTTGGAGCTGGGAGATGGCTGTCGTCAGTTCCTCCTCCGTTATTTCGGCTTCGAGATTCAGACTCTGCGTTTCATTTAGTGCTGGCATAGTTAGCGTAACCAGTATGCAGGGGTCCGTCAGGGTCGTCGGCGGGGCATATAGTTTTTCATAGTAGGTTGCAAAGGCGTCCGCGATGACTGAGTCCGTTGAGACCCATTCAGTGTTTGTGGTGCTTATCCGACGCACTTGAAGGTGGTGGTTCTCCTCTCTCTTTTCCAACCATGCCAACATCTTGCTGGCTTTGTCTCCTGTTTTATATACCCTGGCACGCCTGTTTCGTGCATGTCAGCGCGACGTTATATAGCTTCTTTTGTGCCACTTGTAATGATGTGTTGTCCTCCCCCGCTCCCGAGCTTATGAACTTCTCTTCGGCACATCTCACCTCCGCCTCTGCTTCCTCCACGTCTCGCTGGTGCGATTATTTTTGTGTGATGTGGTCCAACTCAGAATTTCACCCCTTAGAGTTGCCTTATATGCTTTCCATACTATTCCCGCATCATCCACAGAGTCTTGGTTTAATTCAAAGTATGTTGCAGTTGCTTCTTGGATTTTCTGTTAGTTCCGGAAATCCTAGATAATATGCATTCAGTCGCCACTTCGGTGGAGGTTGGGGTCTTTCTGTCTCGAGCAGCATCGTGAGCGGGGAGTGATCCGATATTCCCCGGGGTTGCAGAGTTGCTTCAATTACTTTGTGTATGTCTTCGCCGGGGAGGAAAAAGTAGTCTAGCCTGGACATCGATCCGTGTGCACCCGAGTGAAACGAGAATTGCCTCTCTTCTGGATGGAGGTCTCTCCATGCGTCCTTCAGGCCCAGTGCTGATGCAAATCTTGCAAGCTTAGTTGGCAGTGCTGGGTTTCTTCCTCTTTGATGTGTGCGATCCTCAATAATGTTTATCACGTCATTAAAGTCTCCGCCCATTACCAATGTATCCGTCGGGTTGTTTACTATTATCGGCGTGATCTTCTCAATCAGGGCCGTCAGTAGTGCTGGGGTGGAATAAATCGCCAATGTGGCTATGGTTTGGTTCCACAGTGTGCCTTGCATTAAAACAAATCTGCCTCCAAGGTCCTGGATCACCTTTGCTATGTCAATCGGGGTTCTTTTGTTTATCAATATTAATACTCCCCTCGAGCCCATGGAAAAGCCTGCGTGGATTGCTATTTTATACTTGGTTCTCTTGAAGAATTGGCAGTTTGTGCCCGCCAGGTGTGTTTCAGTAAGCATCACTATATCTGGGTCGTGCCGATTTACATAATGTATTACTAGCCATCTTTTTATGCTGTTTCACATTCCATGTCATGAAGGTGAGCTTCTTTTCCCTATTTGCAGCTGTGGCCATTGTTCCCTGAGTTTCTTGCTGTATACAGGTGGTTGTCCCTTGCGATCTTCATGTATGCCGTGTTCGGTGTAGCCCTGATGGGCCAAGTGTCAGTTGAATACCTGTGTAACTCCCGTTTCCCCCTCCCCATACTCCATTCCCAACTGATGCATCTGTCGCCCATTGAACAAAACATCTATCTACTATAACTAATCTTAAGTGCTTAGGTCTCTTTGGTATTGGGAATACCTCAGTATACACTTGCTACTGTGGAGGTTTGTGCCGTACTGGTCTGTGGGCCGTCAGCATTCAGTTTCCGGTTGATGATTATGTCAGGCAAATTCCGTTTGATTTATGCCATGTTCTCTTCCATCTTTCATCCATCTTTGCAATTATTCGTTTTCTCTATGAGGTCTCGCTTCCATTTTCTGGTGGGGTGGTCCGTCTGGTGGTTCATTTAGGCGTGGCCTATTCCTTCTTGTTTCTTGTCGTTTGCGTGGATTCCATTCGCCCTTCAGGTTTCTCTTGGCCCAGGTCCATCCCTCTTTGGGGTCAGTGAAGTGTATTGTGGTGCCATTATGATATATCTTCAACTGCGCAGGGAACAGGAGGCCATATTTCACGTTCAGTGTCTTTAGGCGCTTTTTAAGGAGGTCAAAGGACTGCCTCATTTTCTGCACCTCTCTAGTGAAATTTGGAAAGAAGCCAATCCTGGAGCCGTTATATGTTATCTCCCCTTTTGTCCTGGCCATTTGCAACACTGCATCTCGATCTCTGTAGTTAAGTATCTTCGCTACCACAGTTCTCGGTTGTTTTCCAGGTATCGGTGTGCCCGTTGGGACTCGATGTGCTCTTTCTATTGAGAACAGTGTTGACAGGGTCTTGGGACAAATAGGTCGGCAGGCCATTGTTCTAGGAAGAGTTCCATGCTCTCCCCTTCAGAATTTGTAGTCCAAGAATACGGATGTTGTTTCTCCTTGACCTGCCCTCTCCCTCCTCCACCCTGCTCTCCAGTACCTTAATGCATTCTAGCGCTCTGTTCATTTGCTGGCCCATACTTCTCAGCTTATCCTCCGCAACAGATATACGGGTTTCGGCCTCACCGGTGCAGGATGAAAGTTTGTGGAGATCATGTCGCAACAGGGAGACTTCTGTAGAGATGCCATCCATTTTGACTTCCATAGAGGTTCGCGAGTTGGCAATAGCATTCATCACATCCCTTAGGGATAGGGTTTCTTCTGCACTTTGTGTGTCTTCAGGTCTACTTGATTCTGTTGGCGGAGGCAGGGTAGTAGTTGTGAATTGCTCCATAGTGCTCTGGTTGACCACCTTTTTGGTTGTCGTCTTATTCTTGCCCATTTCAGCAGCTGTCTGCTAGCTTGTTGTTGTTATGTAGGATGCGGACTTAGTGTTCTGGCTCGTCTTGTGGGGTGGATCGTTTGGTGCTGCTTGTATTTTATCGGGAGATTGCCATCCCAGGCGTGCAATGCACCGTGTGGCTCCTTATTCTCTATATGGGCACCTCTGCCTGTAATATTCTGCTGCTTTGTGGTATTGCGCTGCACCACCGGTGGGCTTTTCCGGCTGATGGACTGGTTAGTGGGCCTCAGCTTCCCTCTTTCCCTGTGTTCCAGCCACAAGCGTTACATGGGGATGTCTCGATCGGCCAGGCTGGGTGTGGGGACCTACTCCTTTCCGAATTAACCAATTCCAGAGTTTGTTCGGCCCCCCTTGCCTCACTTTGCAGTGCCTGGGTCCCGTTCCTCTCAGGTTGCCTTTTGCTTCATTGGCAGTTCATTTTGGGTTATTATCTGCTTCCTGTATTTCAGGATCCACCCTTGTACCCTCTTCTTCGTTCTGGCAGGGTAGTTATATAGCCCATGCGTTGGGCCCACGTAGTCAGCGTGAGCTTGGGGTGGGGGGGATCCAATCCCCCCCTCCCGCAATATGGCGCCCTTGGCTCAATACCCTGCCCCCACCTTCCCCTCTCCTTACCGGCGTGACTTGCAGGGTGTCAGCGGGCGCTTAACGATACACGGAGCGCCCGCGAGTGTCAGTTTTAGAGCAGGAGGCAGCTCAGTTCAGTCGCCGAGCGAGGAAATCTGAGCTCACCCGCTCGGATCCATCGCAGGGCCGCTGGGTCTCTGGTCAGGGTTCCGCTGTCCACGCGTAGCCTCGTCCGCCTCAGCTGCTTCTGTCTTTGATAGTGATGAGACGAGTAGCTACCAGAGGCTTGTGCGCCCCCTGCGCCACTGGGCTCCCAGCGTTTCCTTGACACAGCACGCCGTCCGCCTCAGAGGGTGTCTGTCCGTTGTGACCGCTCCTCTCTCCTGGCGCTTAGCAGCCATCTTGGATTCTCATCAGTGCCAGTCCCAATATTTTCTTCAATGGATTTCTCTGGGTCTGACTATTATAATGCTTCGCAACTTCAGCAGGCTGTAGCGGCAGATGTCAGCTCTCATTTGATGCAACTGCACGGCTTCATTTTAACAGCTATCCGCAGGATTTTGAAGGATTCTACTGGTGACCCGGGAGCTCAAAAGGATCACGTCTCCATATTGAGCCCGCTGGCCACGCCCCCGAGAAGTTAGTTTTGAGGGTTCGTCACTCCTTCCTTCCCAAGGTGGTATCTGAATTTCATTTGACACAAAAAAATTACATTAACAGATTTTATCCCCCTCCTCAACCTTCTAAGGTTGCTATCAGGCAGGATGACAAACCTTTAATTGGTTACACTGCTCACAAGTTAGGCCAACCAGTGACCAAGCAAACACTGTTGCAATGGATCATTTTATGCATTTTGGAGTGTGGAAAGGGGTGGCCCTAATAACTTAAGAGCCCATTTCGCCTGGGGAGTGGCAACTACTTTGGCTCTACAAAGAAGTGTACCAGTGCGGGACATTTGCAATGCTGCAACCCGGTCCTTCCGCCATACATTCTGAAAGCATTATTGCTTAGACACCCTGTCAGATCGGTACACTTGCTTTGGAAGAGTGGTTCTGCACAATATTATGTGCTAATTAAAATTTCACAAAAAGCCACTTCTTCCACCTCCAACTGCTATGGGAGTCGATCTAAGATGAGGATTTCATGGGAGGTCACAATCTATTAGAACAACAAATGACTTGCATCTGGTATTGTTTTTCATGATAGATGTTCCGACCATGGATTCCTCCTCACCCTCCCAGCCTACCCCTCTGACCTACAAAATGTGTGTTTCCTTTCTTTTTTTTTTTTTTTAAATTTGTTTATTTATGACACAGCTCATCGGAGAACATATACATTAACATTTATTTGCAGCTCCTTAAAATGCATATGATTTGGCATTGCCCCCCTCAATACCCCATTATCCCTAGGTGGGACTAATTTCCCAGTCTCATTGGCCCAGACCAGGCACTCAGTGTTCGCTGGTGAAGTGGAGAGCTCTCGCGATCAAGCATGACTTATAGGTCAGGGCCAGGTAGTTCTGGTCATAGTCTAACAACACAGCCCAATAGTTCATAAAACGATGGAGAAGGCCCGCTCTGGCGGCCCTGACCTTTTCGGCTATCAGGATGTCCCATATTTTGACCCACCAAAGGCTCATCAGGGGGCCTTCCGCGGACTTCCAGGTGCGTGCCACCGTAATTTTGTCCGCCAGCAGGAGTTGGGTTATCAGTGCTGCCTTTCGTCCTGTCCTTGGGTAAGAGTCTGGGGTCGGGGTCCCCAGGAGGACCTGCTCGGGGTCCAGCGGTATTGTCACTTGGGTAATATCCTTTATTTAGGGCATGTCCACCACATGTGGAGATAGGATCCTGGAAGGCCGCAGAGGCGCAAGCAGTGTGGGTCCAACGCCGGCTAGAAGTGGTGAAGGCGAAGGGGGCGAGGGTACCAGCGCAGCAGCAGTTTGTGGGCGCATTCCCGTTTGGTGATGCAGGGGGAGGCCCGGCACGTTCTCGTCCAAATGTCCGTCCAGGAATGGTCCTCTATACCGTGACCTAAGTCCGCCTCCTATTGGGCCATGTAGGAGGGCTTGACGAGGAAAGGGTCCTCCTGCAATAGTTTATAGAGAGCCGAGATCTTCACCCGGGTTGGCAGGTCATTAATTGTGAGCGCCAGTGGGGCTTGGGTTCGAGTTGCTGCCACTCAGGTCTGGGGGTGGGAGCACCAGTGCCTTAGTTGGCTGTAAGAGAACCTGTCTGTTTCTGCAAGTTGGAAGGCTGTTTTGCATTGTTCGAAGGTGCGAGGGGGGCCCCTTCGAAGAGCTGGCCCTGTGATTCGAGACCCCCTGCCACCCAATTTCTAAAGTTCCTTGGGCAGGTGCCCGGGGAGAAAGCTGGGTTAAGGAAGATTGCAGAGAATGTGCACCGGTCCCCTGGTATACCTCTGTGCCTGCGGGCCCTGTCCCAGGCTCTCATTGATTGTTTAGTTGAGGTCAGCACGTCTGGCCAGGCTCGGTGCAATGCGGAGGGAATGAACTTTGGGTGCCCCAAACCAATTCCCATGCTTGAAAGTGGGCCAGCTGCGCTACATTTATATATTTGCTGAGGTCTGGAACCCCCAGTCCTCCCAGTTTCGCACTGCTCATCCTGGTTCTTCGGGGGATACGTGCTTTCCTGCCCTTCCAGATAAAGTTAACTATTTTCCGTTGAAGCCACTGCAGTGGGCGGAGCGGGATTGAGGCAGGAAGAGGGGAGCAGGCGTAAAGGAACCGTGGGAGAAGGTTCATTTTGCACGCTGTGATGCGGCCTATGAGGGAGATCTCTTGCGACTGCCAGCGGTTGAGGTCCTTTTCCAATTGTTCAAAGAGGTGGGGAAAGTTAATCTGATATACTTTTGCTGGATGGGCGGGGATCTGTACCCCTAAGTATGGGATAGATGTAACGCTCCATTGGAATAGGCTTTGCTTCTCTAGGGTTTCCAGTTCGCCTGGGTCCAGTCCCACCCCTAAAGCCACCGATTTTCCAAAATTGATGGCGAAAACTGCTACTCTCCCGAAACTTTGGATTTTGGCTAAGGCCGTCTTCATGAAAGCCTTAATGTTGGTGATGGCCAGTAAGACATTGTCTGTGTAGAGAACAATCTTGTGTTGGGCAGGGCCTATCTGAGGGCCTCTGATCCAAGGGTTTTGGCGGTTGCGTTGGGCCAGGGGTCCCATGGCCAATGCGAAGAGTAAGGGGGACAAAGGGCACCCTTATCTCATTCCGCATGTGGGAGGGATCGGGTCCGATAAGTGGCCGTTGACTCACAGTCGAGTCTTGGGGGCTTGATAATTAGCTAGGACCACTCTCTGGAAGGTCGTGCCGAAGCTGAAGGCCTCGAGGGCGAGGCGTAGACAAGTCCAATCCAGTTTGTCAAAAACTTTGGTTGCATCCAGGGCCAGCAGAGCGAGTTGTTGCTCGTCCTGATTAGCAATCTCTGAGATCTAGTGCCCTACAGATGTTGTCCTTTGTTGACCTGTGGGTTATGAATCCAGAATGGTCCGGGTCTATAATTCCAGGAAGGATAGGCACCAGGCAGTTGGCCAGAATCTTGGAGTATATGTTGGCGTCCAGGTTTAATAGTGGGATGGGTCTGTACGAACTATTGTCCTTGGGATCTTTTCCGGGTTTGAGGATGAGGACTGTGATGGACTCCTGCATCGTTGGGGTGACAACTCCAGTGACGGCAAACGAGTTGAAGAGTTGCGTTAATGGGGCCACCAGTTGAGGTCAGAATAGTTTGTAGAATTGGGTAGACAACCCGTCTTGGCCTGGGGCTCTAGATTTCAGCCGTTTTACGGCTTCCTCGACTTCCTCGCTGGAGGATGAGCACTTCAAGTCCATCTCTCACGGTTTTCCATGAAAAGGTTCTTAATTGTTCTGGCAATAGGGTTCCTCACTGCCATGTCACCAAGGATAGGGTCATATAGATTCCATCGGCGGTGGGGGGGGGGTCCGGATTCTGGGCTCGCAAGATTAGTGGGACTGGGGCATGGTCTGAGAGAATCCGGGGGCCAATAGAGACGCTGTCCGTGAAGGCCAGGACCTGGGGGGAGGCCGGCAGCAAGTCAATTCTGGAGACGGTGTGGTGCACATATGATTAGAAGGTAAAGTCTTTCTCTTCCAGGGATAACACTCTCCAGGTGTCGACATTCAGCGTCCGAAAAAGGTGGAGCAGGTCTTTTGTCAATTTCAGGTCCCTGGGGGATGGAGGTGTGATCTCTCTTTGAGCGGGTCTGGGGCTCCATTAAAATCTCCCCCGATGATGACTTGCCCTTCAATGAATGATAGGAGGGACTCCTCTAAGTCTTGATAGAACCCTTCCTGATGCTCATTCGCAGTGTAAGCTGAGACAAGGGTGTAGAGTTGGCCAAAGATGATGCATTGGATTGCGATGAAGCGACCTTCCTGACATTGTAGCGTGTCCAGAACCTGTGGGTTCAAGTCCTTTGCGAAAAGAATGGCGGTGCCTCCCTTCCTGGTGCCGTTGGTGGCCAGGAATTGTAGAGGAAAGTGTCTGCCGCGCAGGCGGGAGAAGTCTGCCGGTATCAGGTGGGTCTCTTGCAGGAACGCTACTGAGGATCCTTCATCATGCAGCATTTGCAGGATGGATTTCCTTTTCATCGGGGAGTTTAGGCATCTGACATTTAGGGTGGTGAACTTCAGCTTCAGATGTGGGGGCAGGCTCTCCGAACTCTCTTGCCGCGAAAGGGGGGGGTTGGGTGAAATCAAGTCAGCCATAGTCGTGAGAGGCAAGCTCCTTTGTGTTCTCCTGAGGCTGAGGGTTTTCAAGGAGCCTCCAACGGTAGGTATAAACTTCCAACATAGGCCTCCAACGGGGGGCCAGAACTCCGGCCGGGGGGACCAATTTTAATATATCGGTGGATCCCCTCGCCGCCCAGGCTGTCATCAGCCAACCTGGTTGAAATTCACTCCCAGGGTAAAACGATGACATCCACCTTGAAGGAGGGTGTGGACAACGTGGGGTCCGCAGCAGGTTTCCGTAAGCAGCGTTGGTTCCAGTGCTATGTGTTCTTTAAGCATCTCGTTGATCTTCATCTAGGTTTATGGCTTCTCTACACTCTTGTCCAAGGGGCACGCCTCGGCTTGGGGGAAGCTGTGCCCGGATCGGGAATCCTATGGCTGGGGGTAGTGGGGACCCTGTGTCCGCTGAGGAGCCGGGGCGCAGGATTGACACTGAGTCATCGAGGTGGCTGATGGTTCGCGGGTGCCATTGTGCAAGAAATGTAGCGCTGTGGGAAACACACAGGTAGCGGATCTGCTGGTCTCGGAGGAAAAGCGTAAGTGGGTGCAGCGTTCTGCACTTCTACAGGGTTAGAGGGGAGAGGTCCTGGAAAATCTGGAGAGGGGAGCCCTGGAAAGATAGTTCATCGCATGTGCGACCTATCGCCAAGATGGCCTCTTTGGTGAGGTAGAAGTGGACTCTTGTGATTACATCCGGGGCGGGAGTCCGAGTCGGATCCTTGACGCGGGTGCAATCTGTGGGTGCGATTGAGTAGGAGTCGAGACTCATCCAGGTTCGGCAGCAACGATTGCCCATGTACTCGGGAAGCTCCTTGTCGGGGATTGAGGAAGGCACCCCTCGGATGTGTGGGTTATTGCGGCGGGAGCATTTTTCCAGGTCCTTCTGCTTGAATTTGAGGATCTCGGTCCATTAGATTCTGGATTGCGCGTTGCACTTCCGCCAGTGAGTTGGAGTGTTCTAGGGCTAGTTCTTCAGATTCCCCCATCCTGTGCTCAATGTTACTGACCCTTTGCTCTATTTCTTCCACTTTAGCGGTGAGCTCCGACATGCAGGATCTAAACTCCGCTTTGATATCACACATGAAGGCTTGGAGGTCTTCTCTGGTTGCCAGGGACCTTTTATCATTCAGCGCTTTTTGAGGTGTGAGTTTAGGAGGGTCTGCTTTCTTGCCTTTTTCTGTTGCCAGCAGCATGGTGGAAATGTCTGTGGATTTTGAAGGTTTGAGATTTGGCCATGGCTCCAGGGTGGGCGGCGAGTCCCCGCGAGCTCTGCACAAGGTTAGAAATGTTAACAGGCGGGTAGGGAGCTGGGTGACCTGTAGGAAGCCCCGGCACTGCACTAAGTGTGGTGGGAGCGGAGAGTGGAATGGGCCGGGGCGCCCCAGGAAGTGAGCAGGTAGAATAGGTTAGACAGGGCCTATGCCGCAGTGGAGTAGAGGTTAAGACTTGAGTAGGAGGGCGAGCGGGGGCTCTCAAATGTAAGATGGCTGTTGGCCTTCTACTCACCATTTGCTGCTAGCTCCCGGAGTGAAGGTGGTGGGGTCAGGCCCCTCTGTGCTGTAGAAGGTAGGGGGTGGGCAGGGGCGCCCCAGGAAGCTGCGGGAAGCAACGGGGCCAATCAGGGCTGCAGTGGGAGATCTGGGGGTCCTGGGTTCCAGGGAAGAGTAGTTGGGTCTCCGAAGAGAGGAGGAGGCAGGTCCTGTGGCCCTGATTGATCAGTCCCAATGTCACCTTAGCAGGGGCCCTCAGAGAGTTTTGGTTATAGTTAAGCGGCACTTGGAGGAGTCTGGGGGGGCTCCGGGGTGGAGGTGGGCAGAGGGGCCCCTGTGTGCAGCTGAGTAGCAGGAGAGGGGTCCCCAGGTGGTACCTGCGTGGGCTTAGCAGGGGCTCTGTGGAGTTAGTGACCGCTTCTACGTAGCTGGAATGAGAGCAGAGCTCTCAGTAGAAGCTGATGGGTGCCTCTGGCTGTTTTAAGCTCGCGGGAAGTGAATCAGCCACCTCCGGAGCCACCGCTCACTAGGGCCCCTTACTGGGCTCAAGGGTCATCGCCGCGGATGGATAAGAGCCCCCCCCCCCTGCAGGGGGGCGCCAAGCGCCTGCAGGATCAGCAGTCCTGCATCCAGGGGCAAGGAGACGAGCGTTGCGCTGGTGGGACCCGCTGCAGTGCGGGCGAAGGAGAGCTCCGGAGCCCAACACTGGAGAGCGGGAGGATGCTGCAGGCGCCCTCCGCGTCCTGAGATCCGGATCCAGGAGGGGCCGATGTGCCCCGGCAGGGGTGACAGGTAAGTCCAGGGGGGGACCCGCTGTTTGAGGGGAAGCTGGAGGTGCTGATGTGGGGGCGGCACGCCCGGGTGGCGCAATCCTTGTGGGCCGGGTCCGGGTCAGGTACCCCGGCAGCCCCTGGCTGTGCTGTGAACGGTGCCAAGGAGCAGCCAAGGAGCTAAGCTTATTAGGCTCCGCAGGTGATCTCAGAAGGGATCCAGTCATCGGGGGTAGTCCCGGAGCCAGCGAGGGTCGCTGGAAAGCTGCAGGACCCGGGTCGAGTTGGTGCGTCCGCCATTTTGATTCCACGCGATGGGCACAGTCGGCGGCTCTCCCCACCGCATTTTCAGGGAGCTTGCCCGCGTTATGCACCCAGATTGCTGCCGTCGGCGCCCCTTAGGCTCCGCCACCTAGATTGATCGTTCAAGAACGCTGACCATAGCCGGAACTGGAGAAATTCAGGTGTTGCTGCGGTCCCATGCGGAGGCCATTAGAGGAGCTGCTGCATCGCTGGCGCTCCATGCCACGCCCGTTTCCTCTTTCTTTTAACGCCCATGCGGGTTATATAACTCCTCAAGATGGCTGAGCAGGAAGAGGGAAAAAGTAGGAACTGAGGCAATTGGGCGCTGTGTACATTGATAATAGTATAAATAATATTTATACCATCATCAATGTCACGTCTGGCCACAGTAGTGATAACAGTCTAGTGGATCGACGCTGATGCTGCTCACTGCCGTCGAAAATGTTTCAGATTGCAAAGCAGGATACGGATATATCTAAGATGCAGAATCTGTGGGAGGAACATCTATCGGAAAGAATATTACCAAGAAAAAGTAATGTTCTTCCCAGTCTGCCAGTGACTTAGCACACTTCATCTCTTCTCTCTAACATTGCAAACATTTGAGACACGCTCACCACATTCCTACCACTCTCTGCCTCTGCTTTTTTCTTGCTTCCCACCTGTCTCTAATATCTCCCTCCTCTCAACTTCTCCCAGCAACTTGGCACCCAGTGTTGGAACTGCCTACCCCTCCTGAGCTATCACAACTCTCACCTACCCCTGCCTTCTCTTCAAAATCTCTTTGCCTGGGTGTGTTAGCAGACTGCCCCAGTTATTAACTGCACTACCAGTCATAACGTAGCCATTGGCAGACCCGCAACAATCTGCCTAGATCTATCCTCTGACCATTCTGAAATCCTTGAATAACTTGTCTTTAAGAGGATATCCTCTCACCTGGACACTAATGATTTCTGAGACCCTCTCCAGTTTGCCCCCTCTCGCTCTGTGCTTTACTTCACTGGAACTCCCCTCCTCCCCCATGTTAAAAGCTCTACTACTGCCCACTCTTTTAAATCTACACTAAAGCTCCAACTCCTCAACTACGGATAAGCACCCTCTAATTACTCTCTCACCCAGACTCCCCCGCACGGAACTCCATTATTTATGTTACCCTCCATATATATTCAGTCCCCACTGGATACTGTTTATAATGTCTCTTGTGCCCATTTTCTGTACCTTGTATTCCCAACCATGTACCAGTCCTTTGCTCACTGCCTTTCCTGCTAATGAACAGCATCTGATTCAGGGTTGCCCTGACGATTGTTTTCTTTTGTAAGTGTTTCTGGGTAAAACACCTTGTGCTCGCAATGAATACAAATATCATTACCAAGCAATAAAAAAAGGTCACTAAGGGACAGGAATTTGATTAACTTCAAACTACTCTTTCAAAGATGATCACTCCTTACTAAGTAATTTTGTTATGCTGATGGTTGACACAGAAGCGCTATGTTGACACTGGTGTGGTGAGTCCAACTAGAGCCTACCCAGTATGATTGCTTGTCTAAAGAGTGATCCTAAGGGACCAGCCACAACTGGATGCTATCCTTGCGTTGAAAACAACCCTTTTTTCTGCACACAGTCTAGTGTGTGAAGATGTGTTGCTTAGAGGCCTGTTGTCCCCCGAGTATTTGTAGAAGCTAGTGCATCACAGCCATGACCGAGGAGCTGCAGCTCACAACCTTTAACTTGAAATTGCTAGAAACACTTGTAGACAGCCATATTGCAATTCCTATTTTTGAGTGCATGACTTTGGCCTGAATGCATAATCACTGTGAAATCTTGCAAAAGCCCCGAAAAGACCAGTCCAGTATTTTTCCAAGTCCTCTCTAAAAGTTGTTGGACAACAGGACATTGTTGGAGGACCACATTTAAATCGCCCCAAAACTTCCTTTGCTTTACTGACCTTATCTGGATATATTGCCACCTTACCAACATGCAGAACCAGCATATGCATAAGCTTCTTTAGGCTCTGGAAACGCCTTGTCTGGGAGTTTCCACCTATGCCAGCAGTGTTCAGTGCAGGGTTCGACGAGTCCTAATTCATAAATGGGTTGCGCCTCTATGATGACACAGGCTACCAGCTTCGGATGGAGTGGTCTTAGCTCCAAGTCCCAAAGTACATGTGCCAAATTCCTTATCTCAGAGCAGCCAAGCCCTTTCCAATCTGGTTGCACTTATATTTCGGGTTTCAGAAGGTGTCCTCCCTTGTAAAAGCCTAGGATGGACTTTTAATGAAAAACCTTGCAACCGATTATATTAGGGCCCTTGTGATTTACATTATGTAGCAGAGAATACGCCTTAAAAAAATCTTTTATCCAGTTTTGTCCCCTAAATGTTGTTGAGGTTACTGGTAAATGAAGACTCCCCAGTGCACATAGAGGCTGCCAGAATCGTAGAGTTATGTTATATAAGGCCACTTTACATTTCATTAACATACATACAACACTGGTCATTGGACTGGATTTTCCTGGATCTGAGATCTGGCAAACTACCTCCCTGAAGCTCGGATCCGGAAAACCATTTACACCCCTCAACGGTTTAAATGTTTTCAATTTGCTTTTGTTGCTGAAGCTGGGATTCAAGCACACGTCCTCGGGACAAAGCAGAGCGACTTACCTCCTAGACCACTTGAATGTCTGCTAAGGATGCGTGTGACTATACATTTTAGGACTTAACTTTGCAGGAAATATTTAAGCAGGCTTTGCAGGTTTAAAAAGTGTGCACCTTTTTATATTTGCACGAAACACTCCTCTTCTCTTGGGTTATTTTCCAAGTGTTAAAAATTAATGAATCTCCTGAAAAGGAAATGTTTATTTATGGGGGGGCTTAGAAAAATCACCCGCATTCACCAACTGATTGCTGCTCCCCACCCCCCCAGGCCCTCCTCTCCATCGCTGGTGGGATCACACAGTTAATGATTTCCATTTCCAGACCTGTATGCATACTCCTATGTGGGTCTTCGCCTTGTGCTACCTATGGAAGAGCTAGGGATACTTCACAGTGCCTTGTGGTTGCTGGATATGGTTCTGACAGTAACTAGAGACCAAACAAGCGGTTTGTCCTCACAGAACCGTTCTGTGTGTGGACAAACCGCTTGTTTGGCCTCTAGTCACGCTGCTACTTCTACTCTTCAAGTTTGCATCTCGTGTGGTTTTTGGGTTGCAGTGTTATTAGAGGTCCATAGTGTTGGTGGGACAGGTGTCCTTTGACCCACAGCCACTTAGGACACCCACAGCGGGCTTATGGGAGCTTTCCACCGTTCACAGCAATCTTTGGAAAGCAGAGGGTGCATCCGGATCTATGTGATCACTGCGCATTTTTCACTCCAAAAGCCGAAAATGTCGATTTTTCTCTCTCGAATGTTTGCACTTCTCACAAATAAATGTTGGGTTAGACCACCCTCCCCTTGCATCCCCTATGCCTAATTAATACCACTACCACACTTACCATCTATATTTGCGAGGACACGCTTTAAAATGCGACAAAAACAAATATTTTCTGTTTCGCAGTGATGGGATTTTACATTTTTGTCCTATCCCGTGCATCCTCGGTCCAGGAGCAGGAGGATTTCTGGGTGTCAGCAGGACGGGGTGGGCAGCTGGAAGCTCGCCTTCACACGACCTTTTGACGTGTATTGGGCAAACGATAGATTATATATCTGTGCATCCGTGTGTACTGACTGAGATGCGTTGGCGAATCTGCATACCACAGCGATAAATCTAATGCATTAGTGTGTTATGTTCGTATGTACTGCCATGCACTGCTTTCCAATGTGCTATGACCATGCGGGGGGAGGGGTCGCTCCTAGGCACCTCTAAAACTGACAAAACGTTATGTGTTGTTGTTAATTGGGCCGCTGTGACTTTTCTAGGCACTTGGAGCAGGTTATTTTGTATTATATCCTCGTTCACGGCGGGGCGGGGGGGGGGGAGAGTGGGGTGCGAGGGTGTACCCTTTCATTTCCGAGCCGAGCAGGAGAACGCTGGATGTGGAGCGAGGAGAAGCCTGTATAAGGATCCACAGAAGAGGTTCCAGTTGGTTGGGAGGCAATTGTGAGGTGAATGCCTTCACGTTATTATTGTTAATTATTTGGCGGCCTTCGTTTGTGACCTCTTTTAGGGCCGCCTTAGCGCAGCCCCCGCGTGCCCCTGTAGCCCCGCTCTCCCTGGCATGCTCGGTTGGCGTGGCAACTGGGGAAGGAAGCCTCTTTCGCCTCTAATTAGTGGGCAAGTCAGTGGCAGATGGTCTCTGTATCTCATTAGCTGCTCTCTCCGCCGCGGCGCGGGGCATCTCCCGAGGTTCTCTTGCAGCGACGACGTGCTTGTTTTTTTCGGTCGTCAGGAGGAGGAAGAGAGGGATTTTTAAGCATTGTTTATTCCTGCTTTTCCTGACCCTGGTTTACTCGTTTCCCGACACTTCGCGAAGGCCCCGGGAGCCAAAAGGATGCAGGCCACTTTGCCCTGATTAGGGTGCATACTATTTTTGTACGCCATGTGTTTTTGTATCGCACAACTTTTTTTTTCTTTTTTTCAAACTCGTCTCCATCGATTGCAGTAAAATTGGTAAGATCTTAATCTGGAGGGTTTCCCATGTTGGCATGCACGTGAACTGCCCACATAGTGGAGCTTTCGAGCAGCTACCTGGCCGTGAGAGGTGGGTCTCCCTCTGCTGGGCTCCATGTCTCTCGACCGCGGCCTGTCCTGAGTCGCTGCAGTGCTTTACTGGTACTAAGGGCATTTGCATTTTTGAGTAGCCGAACTTGCCCATGCCAGAGGAGAGTACCCGTACTTAGTCGTGTGCGCGCATAGCAGCAGACGAGGTCCGAGGCTGAAGCGACTCACAGGCTCAGCAGGTTGCATGCCAGCCCCGTGTCGTCACAGAACATGCCACAGTGTAGAGAGGAGATGCACGGATTCTCGCTTGGCCATGTCCTTGCTCGTCCAGGTCTCTCTCTCTGTTCTCTTTCTACAAAAGTGCGAGTCACGTCTCCACTTCCTCTCTACTGTCACCCATTAACTGGGGGCAGACCAAATCTACGCAAAAGTGTGTGCAAATGTGTTTAAATATTTTTCCATAGTTGCAGATGGGAAATCTGCCGGAACTGTCCAAAAGATTCGAAATCTGCAGGTGATTTGGAAGAAAACGGGTGGAGAATAGTTTTTTTTTATGCAGTTACGTTTCACAAAGAAAACCTTTCACAAACAGTTCACAATCAATACAAAAACATTACAATAGAAAGATGAAAACAAAAAGCAACATGATAGAAAATACACAACACATACATTAGAATCAGTATACAAGTACCTAGTTAATCGATATGAACCAAAAGTATTTGACAAAAAATGAGGCAATTGCTAGTGAAATTTGATTACCAATTAAAATTATTTTCCAAAATTGGGAAGTTGACAACCTATATTTACAGTACACAAAACACATAAAATATAGCTCCCCCTTTGCACATAACTGGACATTCAATGAAAAGATGAGTGTCACTAGAGTTGAAATGGAAACAGTCAGCATCGACTGGTCTGCCCTACTCTAGTTATGTTACACCCAACACTTTAAAATAAAAACATTTAATTTTCTTCACTATTCATTCTCTCACGTCTGTTAGGAAATCTAATCAAATATTTTGACATTGGTTTAACTTCCACCAGGGAGTAAGAAAACAACCAGTATTTCATTAAAGGGGAAGTTCTCTCAGGAAGCTTATTGTCCCAATGGACAGGCATTTATTTTTTAGCATATATCGATCGTTCTAAAAAAAAAAAATCCAATGCATGTTACCTTACATTTTGTGACATTTACAAATGCAAAACTCATGCATTGGGAACCGCCATCTTGTGCTATTATTATCTTTTGAACCATCACCCGAAGTTAAAGTGCCCCTGTGGCAGTACATCATAAGACCCACCTCTCAAGCTGATATCGTGTCTTCCGTCCGCAAACCAACCAACCAACCAAGGTTGATCCTGCTTAGCTTCATGGGCAGCAGGGTGGAGCCCATCTAGGCCGTAAAGCTGAATACAATCAGTGTTTCATCTCAACACCCTGAATGCCACAGCCTCCTGTGAAGCTAAGCAGGATCAGCCTCGATTGGTTTGTGGATGGGAGAGCGCTGGGGAACGACCAAGCTTAGTGATTTCTGCACATGGATTGTGTTTATACATTTTAATTTTAATTTGATGATGGCTGGCTGTATAGATCGACTAGCTGACTGGGTATAGCCAATCAATGTTTCATCTCAGCACCCTGAATGGCACTAATCATTTGCCTGCCATGAGGGTACGGATTGTAGTTCTGCCCATCTGTTTGCAGGATCATTATATTATGGATAGTGCTTCAAAATGACACCCTGGCAACCACCAGGGATTGCAATTGGATATCCTATGTATCAATAGGATATCCGGGCAGCCTTACGTTATATCCCAGGTTGGAGGGACTTAAGTTTGATGTGCAAGGGATTCTTTATAGACCAGTTTATGGCAAAGGCAATTTTGAAAAATTATTTTAATGTGTGATAAGAGGTAAGGATTATATGGTGCAGAATATTGACTATAATGGAGTCTGATTTCAAACGTATATAATTTATTTGCAGGTTTAACCATTAATTTCAAGATCTATTGTGCATGATTATACAGGATGCAAACATTGTCTCTTTAGTGATGACAAGCAGGCACAGAGACGTATTCTGCTCGTTTGTGGCATCATGCGTGGCACCTGTGATGACGTCATGGATAATATTAATGCTGGACTCCAAAATGGTGGCGTGGTAACATGGAACTCTAGAACTTACTCTACCGGGTTGAAGAGGGACTCGTCCAGGTATACTAAGTGTTATCCTATGAGAATGCCCAGAACACAAATCAAAGTATAAGTGCAGGATTTTGATTTTATTTTGTTTGTAAGGTTTGGCTGAAACATTAGGATGGATATAAGAAAACCTAGTATTAAGGAACTTGAGTTAGAAGTGAGTATCAGTGGGCTAACTAACCTAATTTATTTGCTTTTTTGGTGGTGACGCCTAACTGTTTAGGAATTTGAAGGTTAATATTTTATTTGGTGAATTTTGTTTAGCCCTCACGTGGAATGCCAGTATTAACATCTGCACATTGTGTACTCTAGGAATTGGAACATGGAATGTAGCAACAAATAGCTAACAGTGTCCTAAATGGAATTGTTTCAAATACTTTTGAATTCTGAGGTCAGATATGTGGGTGCTGTGACAAATCTAGTAACATTGTCACTGATTCTCTCGTGGGAAGCTTCTCTTATTTGGCCAGGCAAAGGCAGAGGCTACCTGATTCTGACCCTGGGGGTGGCTATCGGAGGGAGGACCACATGGGGGAAGACCAACTCCAGAGAGGTTGGAACCCCATAGAGAAAACTAACCTGGCAATCTTAATTCCACATGACACCCATGCACCTTTATACATACCTGAATTGCTTATTGTAAGATGGAAGAAATCCCAGGTTTTTCCAACCGAATAGTCTATTTCACACCCGCCTTCCCATTTAAGTACTGAGACAACAAAGTGAGATGGAGTAATGAAGATGACTAGAGGCGGTAAACCAACACTACATTCTGGTCTGTGGAAAATGTTGACTTATGCTAGGAACTTTAAAACTGCTACAGCTGATAGCAGTGGAGGAGAGTGACAGAGTCCAAGGCTGTTGGCAGCCTGTGTGAACTCTGACAAGGACACCAGAAACCAGAAGATTGTGAGCCGCCGCGCAGAGACTAAAACGGATATTGTGAGGAAGAACCGTGCCAAAAGTAGCCTGCCGCCTGCTAACCGGTAGCAACAGGAGCCGCCCAGAGCAAGAGAAACCCAAGCAAAGACAGACCGGCTGACGGGAAGTATGCCTAGTCAGCAAACCGAGCGAGAAGCCAAAAATTAGAGGCGAGGACCGCCAGAGACACCCATTAAGTCCAGGGAGATGGGATGGATTAAAAGGATTAAAAGTAAGAGCAAGTTCTGTATCGCACTGAGAACACAAGAGAAAGCCATTTAAAATAATAGAGGAACTGATGCAAATGAGATTATTGTGAAAGAAGGGTAGCTGACCCGGCATTCCAAAGGAAGGAATACTGTGTATGTGATCACTGTTAAAAGTGAGACAAAAGCACAAAACTTAAATAGAGGAACTGTTAACCATACAGACAGTGCTGAAAAGGGGTTGCAGACCCAACCCTTGAAAAGGGGGGAGCCACAGTAAATATGGGCATTATCAGAAAGGGGTCAATGACCCAACTGTAGAAAGCCATTGTTACATGGATGAAAGAAAGTGAACAAAGAAGTAGAAAGCCCTGGCAGGTTAGTACACCAGGCAAACAAAGAGTCAAAGACTCATACTCAGGAGTGGGAGATAAGTGAAGTTATATTCTGGCAGGAGAGTAAACCAGAGGTGAGAAGCAAAGTGATACCTTGGCAGGAGAGTAAACCAGGGGTGAGAAGCAAAGTAATATCATGGCCAAAGAGTAAACCAGGCACAAGAGTAAACCAGGGGTGAGCAGCGAAGTAATACCCTGGCAGGTGAGTAAAGCAGGCATGAGAAGCAAAGTGATACCCTGGCAGGAGGGTAAACCAGGGGTGAGAAGCGAAGTGATACCCTGGCAGGAGACTAAACCAGGAGTAAGAAGTGAAGTAATATCCTGGCCAAAGAGTAAACCAGGCGTGACAAGTGAAACAATATACTGGCCAAAGAGTAAACCTGGAGTGAGAAGTGAAGGGATACCCTGTCAAGAAAGTAAACCAGGAGGAAGAAGTGAAATTCCTACACAAGAAGGGAAGATACAAAATAAAGTGATATCCTGGCAAGGAAGTAAATCAGGAGTGAGAAATAAAGGGATATCCTGGCAAGGGCGTAAATCGGGAGAAGATAAATTGAGAGATATCCTGGCAAGGGAGTAAACCAGAAGCGCAAAGGCAAATAACCTTAACCTTGTGGATACAACTGAGAAGACTCATACTGCTTTCAAGGATTGAAAAGAAAGTCACAAGTACCCTGGCAGTTGAGTACAGCAGGGCTAGAAAGTGGACAAAGTGTGAGGAATTAGACATTGTAAAGACACCCCATGCTTGTAGCAAACTCAATGGAAGTTTCATGCCCTTTGGAACACTTTTGTCCGACCAGAAGGACTGTAGGGGAGGGAAGACCCCTTTTCTAGCAGGAGCATTTATTACTTTTATGTTGTGCACCTTAAACATTTAAGTTAAGAGCTTTTGAAACACGCTGCAGGTATATAGCTTACCAGAACATCCCTTTAAACATTATATTGAGTTCAGAGTGTGAGGGGCAGATTAGGATTTTTGAACACAGGGCACACTTTTGTTTAACGTCTGACGCATACGTTCCTTAGTTTTGTTGAGGCAAGGAAACCCCTCTTAGGATTAGGGATAGGTAGGACTTTCCTCAACCCTTCTTATTATTTTTTGTAAATAACATGCCTCTGAGTCTTACTCTTGATCTCTTAAGGTGATTAATTAGCTACTAATTTATATTCTCTGGTGGCAATAACAGGCTTGAATAATGATGTCTTTTTTGTTTCACTCTCTTCACATTAATTGTATGAAAATATGTTGTCCTTCTGATCCTCCACTTTTTCACCCTTTTACCTTTTCATCTGTATTGTCAGCAATTGTGTTTCAATGCATGCACTCAAATAGTGTATATTGCCTTGAAAAAGTCCTCTGAAGGGTGAAACACATGGCCATGTAGTCAGCATTTATGACTCTGTACATGTTTAATTTATTGGCATATATGACCCAGTATATTTGCTTTTGAGGGTTTGGCACTTTATCAACTCAGAGTACTTATTAATTTGGGAATGCATTTATTTTTCTTTTTTATTAAATTAAAAATCTACTTGTCTGAAGAGCGCTAGCATTGGGATGAGGCTTCTTTGTTGACTTTTGGGCTCAGGACTTGGTTGTGTGCTGGACTTCAAAGCAGAGCAACCCCTCACGTATATTGCAACAGTAGCTATTATGAAAGTGCGCATCCCGAATAGTTCTGATAACCGAATGGCGTGAGATGTAAGAATAGTCATCATCGAGTGGATTGACAAAGAGCTCGGTAGATCATAGAGAGATTGGAAGAGGGCCGTCCATACTGCCTCTGAAATTGAGTTTGTTATAGTAATGATCTGTAAGGTACTCATGTTGTTGACAAAGTGCCAAAAGGAGCATGCTTGTTTAGGAGTGAGACCTTGTAACTGTGATGAATGCAATAGTGTCATCACTCCTTTGACGGCAGTAACCTCTCCCCATGTGGCCAGGGGACGGCAGCTGCTACCCGATCCTAACCCTGGCTATTTCGGGGTGGATCACAGCCTCTGGGAGAATATCATGGCACCATTGGATGAGACATGGTATCCCCCTTCTTCTTTTGAGGATACCACATCCATGCCTAATGCCATATTGGCATATTGTTATACCTCCCACTCTTCCACCTATGAAGGGCACAGAAGACCTTTTCACAAGATCTGTATGTAAGCCATCAAAATCTGACCTACCTTTTAAGACTCATGAAAATACCTTCTCAGACTACCTACAAGTCATCCGGAGCTGACTTGCCCTTACAGATCACTGCAAACACTTACCCATACTTTACATGCAAATCATCAGACATGGACTTCCATTCCCATGACTACAAGAATACTGTGATGAGGAAGATGAGCCGAGTAATGCAGATCCAAGAACGCCAATAGCACAAGCTGCGCTCTAGTTGTAAGCGCATACCTGTGGCAGGGAAATGTAATCAAGCAAAGCAGCTGAATGAGGCATGCAGCTGGCAGGAGAAAGCTGCTCCTCTCTGTACGGATTCCTTACGGTGGGGCTGCAGAGAATTCTGTGGCGCCAACCACTTCGAGGAAAAGGGAAACTAACTGTGAGTGAGAACACGCTGCGGGAAGGCCAGAAGCCAGCAGAGGCCATCTGGGAATTTGCAGGTGTTGGGAGGCAGCCTCCGCCTTACTGAAGCCCAAAGCGAAGCAGAAGAACCCAGCAGGAACAGCGAGCGGTAGCGAGAAGAAATGAAATATCAAATGACTGCTGCCGGCTTGCTGTGGGAGAAACAGAATACACCAGGAAGAGCTGGTGAGCCCACCCAAGGAAAGCAGGCACACTGGGGGCGTATTGGCATCCATGCCAAACCCGAATAATGGTTAAAGGATAGTTCCGGGACTTTTTTTTTATTGTTCCTATGGTTCGGCCATGTGTTTTTAAGCATAAATCGGTAGATCGTAGAAAACTTTCCTATGGACCTTACCCGACTTTTCGTCCATTAACGCACTCGAAAACATCCGCCATTTTATGATAATCCTCTCACTTGCCGCATCGCCCTGGCTCACCTGCTTTTGCGGCACTAAATCAAATCCCCCGCCCCTGAAACAGACTTGATCAAAACATTCATATTCCCCGCCTCTATCCGTGACGTGACTGAGCTGCGTAGGCAAACGCGCCCAGGCGTCTTCTACGCGACTCCACACAGAACCAGGAAATCAACACAGATGAGCTCAAACAACACATCGCGCCACAATTGGGAATATGAAACTGTACTTTTAAATTAAACCGCAAGATTGTAAATTTGGTAAAGTACATTTATTTGACATCAAATGTTTTGAGAATATTCAGCGATTAGCATTTTTATTTGCTCACGTTCCAAAAAGTTCGTTTCGAGGCACACGATGTTCCTTTGCTGTACACAGGGTCTTAGATCATCTCACAATACAGCGCCACAATTCGGAATATGAAACAGTGGTTTAAAAGCAAACGGCAAGATTGTACATTTGGCAAAGTACATTTATTTGACATGAAATGTTTTGAGAATATTCAGCGATTTGCATTTTTAGTTGCTCTCGATCCAAAATATTTCGTCTTGAGGCAAGCGATGTTCGTGTGCAGTAGACAGGGTGTTGGTTTACGATAAAATAAGCTCTTCGGTCGCACTGATAATCGCATGGCTATTCCAACAACGAGGCACTAGGGCACCACAACGGTCTGTATGTTGCATCTAGCCGTTAGTACCGCGTAAGGGCATACTTGTACTTGGCGATCGTCCCACAAAATGGTCAGGGTGCTAACGTTGTTCACGCGGAGAAGCAGCTGGCGGTTAAAAAAGCCATCCGCCGGTGTCTGGTACTCCTGACACAGACAATAATGGACGATGTATCTATTTGAAAAACATAAAAAAAGGAAATTAGTCTCACCATCAGATCTTTATTAAAATTATTCATTTTATATATTAGGTCTGGAAATTATTTCATAGCTAGGACAGTGCAACTGGGTTTTATACGTCAAGGGGGACTGTAGGATACTGAGACAGTCCCCCAGTGCAGGGGTTGACAGGGAGTGCAGGTGGAGAGTGGAAGGGCCCAGGACCGAGGTCGCAGACAGTGGACAAGTTAGATAGTGCGCGGTACAAAACAATATGCCACATAGAATGAACAAGTACAACTTAACCCGTCTTTAAAGCTACTGTATAGTAATTAAATTGCGGTATAAACTCATCTAAAGAGTTACTTACATTATATTTGCATTTTCCATTGTGTCTGTGCGTAGGGCAGCCCCGAAATACCACTCCTTCTATGCCGACGTTTTATTTCTTCTAATGAACGAACATGAAATGGCTTTCGTTTCTGAAATTATATTCATTATCGTTTCTTACGTGGTCCCGGCCTATCAAGGTCAAATAACAATAGAACCTTATACTGAGTCGTGGGCCATTCTGGCACCCGAGAAAAAATCAAAGCAGCTGACCTTCACTTTGAACGAACACACATTCCTAGTTAGCTACATTCAGTGTAAGGCCGTCTTACAGGACTTGAAATTTACACTCCATCTTTGCATTTTGTCTGCTTGCTTTGCTGCCCCACAGAACCATAAATACGGAGACATTCTATATTTTTGGAAAAATAATTTATATTACTGTTTGGTTTAATTTAATGCGCAAATGAACAAGGTTGGATATATAAACATATTCAATGGGCCTGCGACATGAGGAGACTCGAGAGAACAGACAATCAAATTACAATCATTTAAACCGTGATGTGTATTTCTCAATGAGCTCTTCTTTAGGTGGACATGGAACAGAGGCAATGTTGGGTGGCAATGCAGTTGTCACCTGCACAGGTTCGTTCACAACTCCATTTATGTGCCTATCTAGGACGTCAACAATAAGTCTCTCAATAAACTCATATTGCATATCCTCAAACACTGGTTTGATTTCCCATTGTCTACTTCTTTTAGTGAAGGCCTTATTGTAGCGAAGCGTCCCTAAAGTTCCGGTCGTCCTACTTTGTTGACGGCCGACATTATGGTTATGTGCCAAGACCGCTAAAAGAGTCCGATTTTTCATGCCCTCCATGCCAAAATGCAATCGTTTTGGCCTGTACTTTAGGCACATATTGTGGAACACCTCCAAATCTCCTGTGTGGCAGAATTCCGTGAGTCCCCTCAAAGCTTTTGTTATAGTTTTATCAAATACAATCTTTTCAATGGCTTTGTGAGTGGGTGATGAAGGAATCAACCACTTCTTCTTCCGTGCCTCCTCTGTGGACAAATGGCCATGTTCACAATTGTGGAAATGTTGGTTCGTGTTCCAGCTGTGCACGTTTGTACAGTGTAGCATTACTGACCGCCATTTTTCCAGTAGAATTTCCAACGACCCTCCACATGTTTTTGAGCTCCACCAAAGATGGTTGCTGATTGACTTGGACCACTGTGAAATACCTTGCATATCTTTTTTTTTACCTGCAGCCGACAATTTTTTATTGATTGTTTTTGCAAGATGCCAAACGTCAAATTGGTGATTTATATTTTTGTACTCTTCTCTCATTGTCTTGGCAATTGAAAAGTGTCTGTCCGTGGCTATCAGGTCGATCACCATTCCCCGCGATTGTAGTTCTTGCAATGATGCTACAAAGCCAACTTTCTCCATGGCCACTGAGGATGTACTTTGTGACACCTGCACAACCACCGAACTCACAATTTTCTTACTTTCCATGTCCTGAAAGTGGTAGGTGCAGTACTTGGCTGAAAATCCTGGGCTGTCGCACTGTCCATCACCGGCTAGCCTGAACCGTTTGCCCGCGAATGTACTATCAATAGACATTTTTTCCATTCTCCAAGCTTCGCTAATGGCTGGAAATAGATAATCGGTTTGGTATTTGTAGAACTGAGTTTTCGCAATGAAACGGATTCCCACAAACTGAAAGAAAGACTCTAATTTTTTAAAACTTGAACCACTAAAAAGTGCAGCCGCTGCACAAAGTAGATTGCCTGCTGGCAGTTGTCCCAGCGTGGGTTGTGCAGACCATGAGAAAGGATGATATTTTGTACAGGTGGCATGTATTTTAAGGTTAGTGCCTCGAATTGCACGAGTCACATTAATCAATGGCTCCCCACATACTTCCCCACCTACCGAATGCCCACATTTCAACCGAATAATAATATCAATCAAACAACTATCGAATACAATGAATTTGGCCTCTTTCCTTATACTGTCACTCTGCATCCCAGCTGGTTCGGCCTGTAACGTTGAGGACATGTCACTCACATGAAAGGTAGAATCTCTGATATCGTCTTCCGCTATGTTCAGTGATATTGAAGGTGTTTCATTGTAGTCCACTTCATTCTCTTCCATTGCAACATCTGTTCCTTCTCCGGCAATGGGTGAATAGGACAATTTCTTCAACTTTCTCGCGGTCTTAGTTTTTGCGGGTGTGGATTCTGTGAATTTATCTCCAACTGCATCCGAACTACCAGGAGGACATTCACTATCAATGGCTGGTGGTGGTATAGCTCCGTTGTCAATCACTTCATATTCTTCCCATTGGCACGATGCATCTCCAGTCTCAAGTCCCTGCCAAAAGGTTTGACAAGCAACATCTCTCGTTCGCTTCACTGTCTGTGTAGATCTAGTTCGTACACCCACTCGCAACTAGAGGACAGATTGGAAAAGGGATGTTCAGTTTAAACACAACTTACAGTATTGAACTATTAACAGTGAAAAACAACATAATATAGTGACCAGGACACTAACCTTCTTTTGCTTTCTTTTCTTTGAAACTTTCTTGCCTCGAACTTCAACATCAGGACGCTGTTGCTCCGACTCGTGTGTGCATGTCTCCACTTCCTCTTGCGCTGCAACGACTACATTTTCATGATGAGCACATCCATCACGCACTAACGCTCCATTGACTCCCTGAAACATAGAACTTTCATTAGTATGTATAATAATATCGAAAACACAAAATGTACTTGGGGACCAATACCCACGTACATCTCAATAGCAAAACACGAATGAACGCTTTGTGTAGAACATTCAAACGACAATTATTCACGCATTGTTGATCTAGTTAGATGGAACTGTCAAGATCCATACCTCGGGCTCCTCATAGACTTCCATTGATGATATTATTGAAGATGATGCTTCAGTGACTCCCTGAAACACAGTAATTGCATTAGTATGGTTTTCTATTTTGATAAAAAGAACAGAAACTTTGTGCAGGCGTGAACGGCTCATCTAAATAGACCTGCACAAATGATCAGTTGTCTAAAATAAATAATGGATATGTAAATATGATTTGATTTGCTTGATCGTTGGAAGTGTCACCACCCAGAGATCTGCATCAACTACTAGGGGTGATGTTCTTGTAGAAGAAGCTCCGTCATCTCCCTGAAACATAGTACTTGCGTTAATAAAGAAGGAAGTATAGCGGATGTAATCACGTCATATGATTTCGCTTGATCGAACTGTCAGTATCCATACCTTGAAATGCATAAGAACATCAAGGGACGATGTAACTGCGGTGCACACTTCTGCAAGCTGTTGCGCCGACCCGTAACTGCATGCTCCCCCTTCTTCTTGGACTAATGCTCCATCGACTCCCTGAAACATAGGACTTTCATTAGTAATGAACACAAAATTGAAAAAAGAAGACACATAGGAGGGCGACGGAACTGTCCTGAAACGTACCTCGAGCATCTGAGTGACATCAACGGTAGTCGTCAATACGCTGGACTCCTCAGCATCTCCCTGAAAGACAGTACTTGCATTATTTTGGATAACAATAATTATAACTGAAAACAAAGACTAGAGGACGAGTACAAGGGTGTACCATTAGGTAACATAATTACACGATAAATTAAAACTATTGATTTACATGCCTAAAACAAGTCAGTGGCAGAATAGCCAAGTAAGATTACCCGATAGGCGCTTGAAGTGGCTGATGACTGCAATAACGACACGGATGGAGAATCTTCCGCCTTCATATTGAGTGGATACATAAATGGGAAATTATTGTTAGCTAATGCTACACACTACCGCAAGGCCAAGAGATAAATACGTAAACTTGACTCACCAGTGTAGGGATGTGGACGAATAGAGTGGGAATAGCGGTTGAGAGCAATTTTCGCCTCGCTCGCGGTGTGTTCTTCTTTATTAGCAATGATGTGGAGTACTTGTCAGAGGTAAAGTGCCTGCTGCAGATGCGGTATCGATCACCCCTCTTGTCCGCAAAGACCTCTAGGACTCTACTTTCAAGCTCAGACGGTGGATATCCGCAATATCGGACCCATTCTCTTATCTGATCTATTGTCTTAGGGAAAACATGCATTATAGTACCTTCAGATTTATTATGGGTCTTCGAAGGGCAACCGCCAATGGAACAGGCAGGCATTGTGGAAAGTTCTGAAAAGTAAAGATCAACAATTCTCTATGAATACCAATGTAAACTCAGAACATGTGACTAGTTCCTTGCATGTACTGTCTTGAACGAAAAGAAATTGGACGCAAAATGATTATCGTACATGGCCTTACCTTGACGAACAAACAGTTAGATGCAGGGATCAGAGTAGTTTCTTGTCGTAGAACAGGGAGCAGTTCACAGGTTGCAAACTGACGAGTTTCCTCGAAGTGGTCACGGAAGTTCACAGAGACGAAGAGCAGATAACCAGCACCTTCACGGGTTGACTAGCAAAGCGCAAAGAAGTGCTCATTAGAAATATGAAGTGGGTTATAAAGAATTCGAAACAGGGGTGTGTTTGTGAATGAATGACGTGTATATGTCGTGGCATTATGTGGATTGCAGGGGGCCGTCCAGGGTGAGGGGGGATGCTTGGCAGGAGACACGGGGTCTGGAGGTAGACATGGGAACAACAACCCATGCTCTGTAGACCACTTTGAAGTGTACATGGTCTTTGGCACCTCTTGGCCTTTATCGCTCCCTGACTGCTCCAGTTGCCAGCACAAGTACCCCGGTGCGAACTGCCTTTGATAGGGCGGGGGGTGGATTGGGGCGGTGGTCGTGCAGACAAGACTCGTTTGCCGCAGGGCCTCACCAAGGAGAGGCCATCTAACTGCATGTAAGAGGCTGGCTGCAGGATCTAGTACATGGAAGGCAGGGGGGGTGAGTTTATAAATACCTCACCCTCCCAGGAGAATATATGGGTGCAGTTCACCCTGGAGACCCTGGATGCCTAGGCAGTTAGTCAGCAGCAGGCTGGCCTGTGGTGGCAAGGCGGCACGGGCCAGAGGTGGTCATCTCTGTACCCGGTGCCCAAAAGGATGATTTATTATGATCAACCATATTTACCTATAACCATGTTTTGTATCAATAAAATACAACAGCCTTCCTTTTATTGCCAACGCTTGAACAAATCAAAACAACCATTGTTAAAATATATATTGGGTTTTATTTTGGATCTTAATTTCAATTGAACATAAATAATAAACATTACACATTGTAAATTTGCGGTTGCAGCACATCCAGGGAAAATCTGCGGTATTGTCCACTGTCGCTGGGGAAATGTTGTCTAATGGCAAGTACCGCACAGGCAGGTATTACTCTCCGAACGCGGTGTCCGAGCCTCCCGTGAAGCCACCAAGTGAAGCAACGATAGGCCACCAGCCTGTACCACCTGTGAAAATGAAAGATGCAAACTGTATTAAAATGACAAAACTTTCTTATCACTGTCGATTCAGGTAAAAAATGTCATTCTGCTTTGAAAAAAATTCTATCTAGAAAATGCACAATATGGAACCAATTTACATGCATTCGAATGATATGTAGATGTAATTTTATATGTGGGAGACGACCATGACATAGTAGTGGCATCACTGGCATCACAAACAGAGTATACTTACTCGTTACTCGGATTACGCGGACGAACAGTGCCGCGAAGTTCGTGCATAAGCACCATCATCATCCTCAACACGGTCCGTGAGAGGCAGGCTTCCCTGAACTCTGGCAGCTCAGTGATGCATTGCGGACTTGGCTCTCCTTCCGAAATGTAGCCCAGGCATCCCGAGTTTTCTCGGCAGCAGCAGTTCTCCTCCTCAGTTGGCATTAGCTCGCACTGATTGCACGTGCACCAGGTGGAGACGCCGTCCATGCGACATGGTCCAGGCTCTTCATCCGTTGACTGGTCCTCCCAACTGCCGTCCGAATCCCCATCGTTTTCGCGTGCTTGCCTTTCCAGTAGTTCTTCCTCGGTGTACTCGGGCTCGTACATATACGGCATTATTGTAGCCATTATGTGGTAAAGAAAGTAAAATAATTTATAGCGGTGGTACTGGTATCTGTTCACACGGGCTACAATCAACGAAGGTAGCTGACCAGAGCACAGAAACGAGTCACAGAATACTCAAAGTAACACAGAGAGAGGAATGGATTCGAAAATCTGCTGCTGTGTGTTGTGAAACGGTCTGTTTATACTTATTGAGGAAAGAGGCGTCCTGCCATTTCCATGGCGACACTTCATTAGCTGAGGCGCAGCGATTGTTGACACGAAACGGGAAATGGGCGGTACGCGTCTGCTGATGTCAGGCTCAGGGGCGGGGGATTTGATTTAGTGCCGCAAAAGCAGGTGAGCCAGGGCGATGGGGGGAAATGATAGGATTATCATAAAATGGCGGATGTTTTCGAGTGCGTTAATGGACGAAAAGTCGGGTAAGGTCCATAGGAAAGTTTTCTACGATCTACCGATTTATGCTTAAAAACACATGGCCGAACCATAGGAACAATAAAAAAAAAGTCCCGGAACTATCCTTTAATGAAGCACATGAAAGAGAAAGATCAAGTGAGCATTTCTTTCAAAGGGATAACGGAACAAAAGTAAATGACTGTCAAGTTTGTGAGTGTATGCAGTACACATATAAGAAAATAGTATACCAGACAGATATAATAGCAGATAAAGCAAACATAAGAGAATATCAAGTTTGGAAGGGTGTGCATAGCCTACGCGAGAAAAGCCCTGGCAGGACAGCACACCAGTCAAATTAAAGCAGCAAGGAAAGTACATGTATAAGGACAGTATACCATGCAGTTGCAAGTGTGTTCATTTAAGAAAGCCCTGACAGAAGAGTATACCATGCAATTGTAAGTGTGTTCATAAAAGAAAACCCTGGTAGGGAAGCAAACAAGGCACAGACAAGCAGAACAGTGTCTAGGAAACACATCACCTACAGAGGTCCTGAGAGATACATATCAGGACTAGCAAAAGGCTGTGCTGATAAGAGAAGAGGAGTGAAAACCTGGCAGGAGAGTACACCAGGTATCCTAACAAGATGAAGACGAAGAGCCAAGTTGTTTTGTGTACCAGTTGTGTTGTTGATCAGGAGAAACTCACTGAACAGATATTTTTGAATATACAACAGAGTGAAGAGAAATATAGGGGAAGGGAACCACCCTCTGGAACAAGGAACACTATCCATCTTGAACATTTTGAGTTGGAGTTAAGCATTCTTCATTTTTGAACATTTATAAACCACTCAAGGACAACAACATTACCCTTTTCACCTTAGAGTTAATTTTGTTAGAATGTGAGGTCCAGAAAAGAAAGTACTTTGGACGTGGGACGGTGTTGCTTTGGACGTTCTGACATTGAAAGACCCTTAGTTTTGGTTTTAGGTAGGACATATCTCTTAGAGCATGGGCAGGGGCATTTCCCCACCATCTTTTATTTTAATAAATGTATTTGACCAAAACCATGACTCGCTTGTGTCTGAGGGCCTCATTACACGGTAGGCGGTAGGGATTTACCGGTACCGGTAAAATACCGGTGCCGGTAAATCCCTGCCGCCTTACTACGAGGTCCCTTAACGGGTTGGAGTTTTAACGCCTGCTTTTTGCAGGCGTTAAATACCAACCCGCTAAGGGACCTCGGAGCTAATTACGGCACCGCTAAATTGCGGTGCCGTAATTAGCGCCTTCCCCATTCCCATTGAGCCCTATGGGGCAGAAATGGGAATGGGGAAGGGCAATGGCGGAAGGGGGATTTACCGCCCCTCCAACCTTGGGATGGGGCGGTAAATCCCCTTACCGCCAAGGCGGTGCCGGTATTTTACCGGCATGAGCCATGGCGCTAATAGCGCCATGGCTCACCGCCTACAGTGTAATGAGGCCCTGAGTATCATTCCTGGCTCATCACATAACCTGTTTCCAGCATCTCTATGCAACAACAATCTTTAATGGGATATGAGACAGTTTGTGTAGGCTTGTTTGAGCGGTTCCCAGTGATTTCTTCACTGAAAAAAAAAATTGATGGCAGCTCAATTATTTTTTTTAACACACTATCCAACACTTTCTCCAAATAGTGTAGAACTGGAGTTTGTTTATGTAATTGCACCAGTTCTAAAATATGTTGGGAAGGTTGTTTAATGGGTTAAAAAATAAATTGAGAAGTCCCCGATTATGTTTCCCAGAAATGAAATCACATATAACCGTTTGAGCTTTCTTTGGAGCTCTGATGAGTTAGGTTTGTTACTACAGCGCAAAAATCAAACATTGCGTCTCAGCTCTTGCTTCTTATGCTGGACCCAATCATACAAACATCCAAAAAGTGAGAACCTGGGAGCCAAGCATAGGAACGTCGGAAAAGTTGATCTTTTAATAGTCAGCCCATCAGTCTATTAAAATATTCGAAGTAACAAATCTTATCTAAAGTCTGTGCTCATAAGAAATCTGCCCCACAGATTCTGGAGTGTCTCTACATTGAAATTCCTTTCACCATTCTTTATCTACCCCTCTGACATACAGCACCACATTCTTGCGACCTCTTTCTTGGGCTTTCTCTCTTCATCTTTTTCACTCACTCTGTCCCCTACAGCTATCGCCCATCCTCTCTCTTGGTTTCTCTTTTCTCCTTCTGTCTCATGTTGATCACTTTCTCCGGTTTCACACTCCCTCTCGTTTTCAACTTTTTTCCTTTCTCCTCCCTCATGTCTCTCACTCCTGCTTTGTCTCCCCTGCTTAGTTTCTCTTTTTCTTTCCCAGTCTCTTGCTACTTCCATTCCCATTAGCTTTGTTTCTCACTATCCCGCTTTCTTTCCCATTTTACTCTGTCATGGTCTATGATGTACTTTCCTTGGGGGCTCTTATACGACTTCCATATGCAGGTCTCCACTTCCCCATCTTCTAGCACAAGGCTTTCTAAGATTCCACCACGTTTTGCACTTCCCCAAGCTCCTTACAAAGAAGTGGTTCACATACGCGCTGTCAAATTTCCATCCCTTCATTCACCACTTGCTTAAACACGGCACACAACACAGAGGAAGGGGTTTAAGGACTGCCACATAAGAACCATCACACAGGCATGTTAATGAAGAGAGGAGCGAGATTCCGGCATAAATAACATAACTTAAGAGGGACAAAGAAAAGCAGTACAAAAACAAATGGTTACTAACTACATAATTTGGAAAAAAATAAACCTGACAGCAATGAGATATTGGGCCAACTGAAAAAAAGCTGTCCTTGATGAGAAGGTCCACACAACCATTTGGAACAGTGTATAGACAAAAAGAAAATGTTGATATGCAACTGCATATAACGGGAAACAATGTAAGAAAATAAAATGAAGTGAATGTTGAGAGGCAGAGTGTGACGGGTAAATGATTGTGAAATGATTGCATGCGACCGAGTGAGGCAGACGTGTAACTGTCAATGATGTTGCTGAGACTGGGATATTGAATTTCCAATTTGCAAAAGTGAAGTAATGTACCAAACACACATGTCTGCAACATTTATTTTTACAAATGCAATTACGTGGAAATGTAACAATTGTATTCGTAAAACAATGTACATTCGCTGTACAATGTGAATATCCAAACTTCTGTACAATTTATATATACATTGGAATTTTACAGCACATGCATAGATGATAACATGAATCATTCATACCAACACTTACTCACTCATCTCACCCAGACTATAATAAGTGCAGTACATCTAATATACAACACACAGACCACAATAAATACCTTTCCAAGTAGGGGATCTTTAAAAACTCTAAAAGTCAGTTCTCTACATGTCTAGTTTCGGTATTAGGGCTTACAATGACACACCTTCAACAAGTAAATATTCCCAGACCTATGCATGTTGCATTATACATTAATCATAGATATTGTTTTGCAGTTAATCTCATTAAAAGTATTTTGGTTCAGTTCATAAATTATATGCACTCATCCTTGACCTTCACGTGATTTTACAGAGTCCATCTGTTATTCTGTCCTCAGCAATTTGATGTTGTACCAACCTAAAGATTTATAGCTTGATAGGTGTGGCCAAGAGGGCAGGCAAGACAGTGATGCTATACACTTCATGTATCATAGCTGCTCTCTACACACACCATGGCAAAGAATTTTCGTAGAGTGTTTGGAAAGTACTAATTTGAAGTTATGCTATCCCCAATGTGTCTACCTCCTGTCTGTGGCCTTGTTCAAATTATCACCCAGTACTTTTATAAACAAACGGTCATTGCGCTAGATTGAATGTTAGCGCGACAACGTCCTTTTGGAATATATGTCTTGTCATGGTGGGCCACCGGTATGTCGAACAGCAAAAGCTTTCCCAGGTGTATATATGAGACAGCCGGCGTATTTTAAACACCACTATTATTAACTTCTGCATACATGTTAATACATTCATCTGGTTTCCTTTATATATAGTTTGCACATTTCATCTTATCACTTGATATTGTGAATGTGCCTCATGGAATGCCCTTGCTTAACTGGCATCACCGTTCCCCATGAGATATTTGGTTTGGGGGGCGTCACAGTGCCTCATAGTGAAGGCTGTGACTGATGGAGGAGAGGAGGAGGCTGGAGGAGGAGGACGGGCAAGTTATTGCCTAATTCTGCCTAATGTGCGAACTGTATTTGGTGGGGCCTCGTTGTGTTACACCGTTCTGCTATGCCACCATTCTGCTATGCCCGATGGCACATTCTACAGCGCTGCTTGATAATAGCAGGCCATTTAAATCGCAATACCAACTCAACTGAGTCCTATAGTCCCCATGCGCCCACTTTTCCAATTAAAGAAAATACACAGGACAAATTAGCATTCGCCAAGAGAACAGCTATTCCTATTAAATTACTTGCTAAGTGTAAAAGACACACTCATTTTAGATTTAGAAATTGGTAACAAAATATGTCCTGAAATACAGAATGTCAATATGAGACATTTTGCTGCTCCACATAAAGCGACTCATGTGTGGGGTTACGGCCAGTGGAGGCCCGCCCATAGGAGCAGAAGGGGCGGAAGTTCCCCAATGAAAACGCCCATGAGTAGCAGCAATATGGTGTCACTCGTGGACAAGGTGGCTGCACTAAATGTTTAGTAGGGAGCATGCTAATGAGCCATCACTGCTGCACATGCACAGTGCAGTAGCAGAATGGAGATTAAACTCCTATCAAGAGAAACCGATCCCTCATACAGGCTGGGGTGGGGTCAAAATGTCCAGACCCCACCCCAGTCTGTGCAAGGAATTGCATAGGGGGCGGTAGCTGAGAGAGGGGTCAGGTCTCAGTCCAGCTTTGGAGCCATGACCCTCCTTCATCTATAGACCGCACCCCACTCACATGCAGGAACTTGGGAATGGGAAACAAAACCAAAGCAGCCTGTTTGGTTTCATTTCTCAAAAGGGAGAGGACAAGAACAGGGACACCCGGTAGGACTGGTGTCCTTAGTCTCACTAGCAGCATAAACGGATCTGGAGGTGCCAAAGCTGTCCGTGGTGCAGTGTGCAACACTTCAGGTAAGTTTACAGTTTGTACTTTTCAGTTTACTTTTTGTAACTTTAAAGTCCCCTCCCTGGCCCAGAAACCCTTTTCTCTGAAAAATGTGTCATCTTCTTCCCTCTAATTAAATTTGGAGGGAAGGCAAAGGGAAAAATGAAGTCTCCGATATTGCCCAGCCCACACCCGACCCTTTCTCCTGAAGGACTGGTTCACTTCAGACTCACTCTGAAACATAGCCAGCCATGCCCAATCCACATTTTCGTAATTATGTACACGTTTAAATTCCTGGCGTTTTAAATTACCAGCGATGAAAGGACATCGTACCGCCCATACTTAGATTAATTGGGCCCGGACTGACTGGCCTTCAGCAGGAGAGCGTGAGAGTCATTCTCGCTGTCAGCAACAGCAGCTCCCATCCAATCCGAAACCTCACATCCCAGTCACAGAGACAGCCTGGAAGCATACTTACATTATGTTTAACTGTGTCTGCTTTTTCCAGATCCCAGGCCGTCTCTCTGTGTGATAGAGAAGGGGTGCTTAGGTTTGGAGACACACTTTCCAGTCTCCAGATCTAGACTATTCCAGGCCAGCCATATCTCCTCCTCAGGCCACCACCTACCCTGACCCCAAGACACTCACTCGGCCTCAGGCCCTCACCTGCCTTGACACTCACTCATGCACTCAGCCTCAGGCAGGCACCCACTCAACCTGACACTTAATTGCACATGCACCCACTCATGCAACTCAACACCAGCCATCCATCTGCCCTGAGTCTCACACATGCACTCAGCCCACCACCCACCCTGACACTCGCACATGCCCTGACACTCACACAGGCACTCCACTTCAGTCCCCACTCTCCTTGACAGTCATACACTTACTCATCCTCAGTCCGCGATTTGCACTGACACTCCCATATGCATTCAGCCTCAGGCAGGCTCCCACCCAACCTGACACTCGCTTACTCACGCAACTCAGTCTGCCTTGTGCCATGAAACTCACACATGTGCTCATACCCACACACAGGCAATAGACCTTCCTTCCTTCCTTCCTTCCTTCCTTCCTTCCTTCCTTCCTTCCTTCCTTCCTTCCTTCCTTCCTTCCTTCCTTCCTTCCTTCCTTCCTTCCTTCCTTCCTTCCTTCCTTCCTTCCTTCCTTCCTTCCTTCCTTCCTTCCTTCCTTCCTTCCTTCCTTCCTTCCTTCCTTCCTTCCTTCCTTCCTTCCTTCCTTCCTTCCTTCCTTCCTTCCTTCCTTCCTTCCTTCCTTCCTTCCTTCCTTCCTTCCTTCCTTCCTTCCTTCCTTCCTTCCTTCCTTCCTTCCTTCCTTCTCTCTCTCGGCATGTTTTATTTGGCATCACAGTAAGGCACACCTGGGAATCATATTGCATCACAAGACTGACCTACGTTGTTGGACCAGTCTGGATATATTTTCTTACTTGTGACATAGCGTGTTTTAATATTTATTTATTGGGTATTTATAATTGCCTATATACAGAAAATGGTGTTTCAAGGCCGCCACAAGACAAAAGAGGGGTGAGTGAACCGGGATGAAGAATAACAAAAATGGTCCTACTGGGTCTTGTGTCAGTCAGATCGCGCAAGTGCAGTAACAAGAAGTGCAGGGGGGCGGGGGTCAAGGGGTCACGGTCAGAACGGCTAAGAGGGAACAGTAGAAAGCACGCAAGTGCTGGATGGGTTGGGGGGAGAGGACCCTTTGGCTAGGCGAGTGCTAAGGGGAGGCCAGGTGGAGAAATGCCAGTGGAAAGCAGGGAATGAGGGTCCACATGCTAAGTGCGAAGAATGGGCACAATGGGGGTGTAGTCCCCGCCAGGCAAGTGCAGATTTGGGTGGGTGGTCGGGGGAGAACGAAGTGCTGGGCTAGACTGGGTGAGGAGGGATTGGTACCTGTATGAATCAGTGGGGACCAGGCAGCCAGTCAAAATGTGGCAGAGGGGGGCATTAGCAGGGATGGGGAAGAAGGAAGGTAGAAGAGAAAAGGAGGGGTCTTGAGAAGCATCCGGAACTTAAGGAGATCTGGCTCAAGCCCGAGAAGGGCAGGGATGCCATTCCAGAGGGAGGCTCCTACGGAAGAGAGATCTACCACCCACTCTGCTTAGAAAAGCATCTGATCTGCAGAGAGTTGGAGCTAGAAGTCTGAAGGGCTCAAGCAGGGAAGTATTTAGGGAGAGAGTTGGACGTAGCGGGGTCCTAGGCCCCAGAAAGCCTTGTCGGTGATGCAGAGGGTTTTGAACGTGATCCTCACAACAACACAGGAACAAGTGGAGAGATTTTAGGGCTCAAGAGATGTGGTCCCTGGGCTTGAGGTCAAGGATAAGTGTTGCAGTCCTATTCTGGATTAGTTGAAGGGGCTAAGGAAAGATTTACGCAGATTAAGGAATAGGCTGTTGCAGTAGTCCAGCTTAGAGAGGACCAGTGTTCTGGAGACGATAAGTTTCTGGGGGAAGGTGAGGAAAAGGAGAATTCCTCTGAGGAGGTGCAGATGAAAGTGGGCCGTCTTGGCAAGGTCTGCGATGTGATGAGAGAAGGCGAGAGAGGAATGGAAGATAACACCAATCTTTGATAACACCAATGTGACTAGACTGACCGATTTTGGTGCAGAGATTCTTGATATCTTTCCTTATTGTGACATGGCACTTTTACTGGAAAAGCCAGCAGATGTATATTCTTTCATGGGGATACTGGTATATTCTGTCGAAGCCAGTATGGCCATGATTTCTTATAATATCATTATGGGGCTAATGCGCAAAGCAAACTTCAGTATGTTCGGATATGGGAATGCTGGCAGATAATGGTGCCCCTTAATTTTGCCTTGTTGCACGAGACGGGAGGTCTGCTCAAAACCAGGGGAACACAACTCAAATCTCAAGAAAGAGTAGGTCATCCATCCCACAATGCTGTTTTAGATCAGTCATATGTTAACTTCACTCTCATTTAACCGAGACCTCTTTCAAAGAAAGTGTTTAGTTTCCTTTAAAAAAGCGTTTAAATATATATTCTTTTTATTTGACACAATGTACATCAGGTATACTAGACTCCAAATGTCTATGTATCCTGATGTCATGTATTGCCCACCCTAGCAATTTCATTCATACAATCAACACATGAAAAAACATTAAGGGCAGATAGAAAAACAATTCCGTGCATCCAGGGTTAGTACCCAATATAGAAATAATGGAGGAGACCATAAACACATAGCCACTATATTAACATTTTTAATTTCTGGATGTGAAGGGCTAGACTGAGCGAACTAATAGCAAATAAGCTGTCTATAGCACCTCCATTTGGCTCTATATAAATCACCGGACTCCACTGACGGTCCTCTGATGTTGGTCTATCCTCCAGGCTTCCAAATGTCCACTAGGGCTGAAAAGTTCATTGATCAACGACTGCCACTCTGTGTTTCGGCCAAAAAGCGAAAGATACACTCATCCCAGGTATCCGTTCATAGTATTTACAGTGGCCTTCATTAGTACAGGAGCATGCTATTATGTATAGGAATGAATTCCCAGCAACCCTTTGTGTGTGGATTACACCATAGAAGACAGATTCTACAATGTAAACAGAAAAAATAGTGTCAGAATGGTGGGAGTTAGCAAACATTTTAATACACACACTATCAGAAACAGACAAATGATCTCAAGAACTGACCTGTACAGATACAGCAATTATCATGGGGGAAATGATTTGTGCACGCTGATTGGGTAAAAAAACAATCAGGCGTTTGTAATGTATCAACATCAATCATGATCGTTGAAAGAAGCAGCCCATAATTGCTGGTTGTAAATATGATTGTTTTTCTAGTGCAATGCAGTAATTCTATTAATTGTCTGTGTATTTTGAGAACTTTCCTAAACACATTTTATGAACCACTACTGACCTGTGGAACATCATTGCTGGACATGCTGTTTAGCAGTAAAAGCTGTCGCCTGTGTGGAGGGCGCAACTACATAAAATGTTAAAACAAAATATGATTCAGTGTAGTCTGCATCCTTTATTTGGCATCAAATGTTAATTGCTCCGTGCGGCAGGGGGCAGCACTTATGTTTTTCATACTAATGCTGGTAAACCTTATGTTTCAACAAAGCACGGGAAGAACTTAATAGGACCGTGTTAGCTGGGCGCATGCAGGGCCCTAAGATACCTGGCTATGTGAGGGTGCTACAGGTAAAGCTTACCTGACGAACGCTCGCTGCAGCCCATCGTGCGGACACAATGCTGGGTTTTGAATGCTTGCTGGCGGCATCAGTGGTTATCTAGCTATAAGGGCTTAATGCGTGAGTCGAACGTGGCCACAAAGAACGGACTGAATGGATTGGCACGATAGTTTGTTGCTATGTTTATATTGTCTGTATGAAAATGTCTGCTTAGAGACGCTCAATTTAATACAGATGATTCGTAGAACAATTTGAATGCAGAGCGGAGGCCTAATATTACAAATTGTGTATGTAAGACTTCTCACAAAGGTAAACAGTGTTGGAGATATGATGGAATCCTGCTGTTCATGGTGTGCGGGATCCATTAGTTTTGAAAATTAGAGAGCCCACTCCACGCTTATGTTGAGGCCTTTCCTTGCAGTGTCCAGACACTGTATCCATTTTTGCTCAATCTTATGGAGTTGTCTCTCACCCCTTCTGGGATGAGCTTTAACTAAATGACAAACCAGTCAGTACATGTCACTGAAATGATGCCTCTTCTTGGTAAAATATTTGACATGGAGTTTTTCAGCTAATTTGTTTTCTATGCAAGACCAGTATTCACAGATTCGGCGTTGGGCTGTCTTCCCAATGTACAGCAAGTCACATGGGCATTTGATGCCATAGATCACCCATTTACTTTTGTAATTGGCAAAGTCTCTGCATTCCCAGGTGAGTCCATATAAATCAAGTGTCTTTACGTTTCATATGTATCAACCAAATTCTGACTGATGTTCTGCATCCGTAAAAGCAAACCGAGTCTTGTGGTGTTAAAGTCTGGCATCTTCAAAATGTGCCAGTTGTTCAAGATCACCTTAGATGGTGACATGGGTGATAAGTAAATTGAGCTTTTTAGTTTTCTTAATGAGACATCCTCTGTTGGTATGTTTTGCTCTTTTTCTAACCTCCCTTCCTACTTTCTGTGGGTATCCTCGTTTGCAAAGTCTTATTTCAAACAACAAGCGGAGCTCCGCCATCCTGAAAGAAGCCAGCGCATATAGGAACCATTAATTCACACAAGATTACAGGAAAAGATGCAATATTGGGATAATTGTGAAATCAGCACTAAGCAACACCATAAGATATGAGAACACCAAAGTTTTAATATTCGAAGACAATACAGATCCCTACCTAAATCCTATAGAGCTACTTGGCCTAACCACAGAATACCATTTACTCAAACTGAAATGCACAATTATGTATGAAATATGAAAAAGCTTAAATGTGTTTTCTATGAGACAAAAAAGTCGGAAGTACGGATGTATGAATTATGTGTAAAATGTGTACTAAGTGAGTCGCACACACTATACTGTATCGCACACACTATTACTGTAACTGTGCCTTGAGAAAGCCCGGGTAAGGGCGAAACAATTGCACATGCCTCCAATGGAGAATGTTGGCACCCTCTAACAAAATTGAAATTCACCTTGGTATTAAACCAATAAACACTATTTATCTCACCTGTAGGAACAATTGCTTTACCCAAAGGTTTCTAGATGCAAGCAACCCAACATACCTACGCTTTCTACCCTACTTACTTACTCACTGACTAGTGGATAACAGTCATTGCTTGATTCTGGGTGTGGAAATGCCATCTATGTTACCCTTCGTAATGGCAGACGTTTCCTATAAAGCGTGCCCCAACTGTTTTAACACCAACAACCAGCCTCTGAGCACCAGCCACAGAAATGTCACCAAAGCCTCCTGCACTAAAATGGACACAGAGACCACGAGATGGTGAAATGGCAGAATGCCCAACAACACAATGCCACACAGGGTCAGGGTGAAACGAATGAGCGTCCGGGACGAGCGAAAGTACCACAAGCTTGATTCACGGGCTCAGTTCTATGCCCTGCACACCCATCAAATGCTCACCTCAGCACTCTGTCCTCTCTCCCTAGGGCGGCAACCCAGTCAACCCAACACACAGTGCCGCATCAATCGACGCATGGCGACAGCAGGCACTGCCGGCTCTGCAATTCCCAACCAACATGGGGCTCTTCTCCGCACGGCGACTGGAGTGTGGTGCACACCACACTTCCTGGTTGCGGGCAATTAGAGAAATGTACCCGCATCATGGTAATAGGCAGCTGAGACCATGCAAAACATTTGTGCCCCTCCAATAAAATAATTCACCAGCCGCCACTGTTTATGTCGTAGTGTCTGGCTTCACAGCTTCACGATCTAGAGTTCAAAACCTGGCTGCAGCAATACCCACTTCAAGTGGGAGCAGCAACTTATTATTTTTGTGTAGTTATTTAAACACAGGGGATGGGAGTGTCTGCCATCTAAAAAAAAGTGGACGGATGCCATCCACCCATGTGGTGCCGCGACTTGTGCCCTGCATGGTATTCCAAATGGATAAAATCATCATAGAGGGATGCCTTTGCAGGGTTCGCAAAGTCTACTAGCTCACTAGCATTAGCGAGTCATTTTTATGAAGTGCAAGCACCATTTGCAGGTTACTCAACCTTGCTGGCGAGTATGGGTATGTTGGAAACTTATTTTAGATTTACTGCAAACACACTTTGTTTGCAGAAACTGGCAAATGTGCTTATAGTGACCTGCACCATTTTACAAAAAGCACTGGTAAATATTTTGTCACCAGTCACATTGGGGCATGTGCATTTCTCTTAGGTCGAACATGTAAACTAAGGAACTCGCCCTGCGGGTCTAGTGGGATTTGTAATAATTTCCAAGGCCTGCTTTGAATATGGATTTCTGACTTGCACATTTCGAAATAAAACTTGCATGATGAGGCATTTCCTTGGGAGGCAGCTGTACTTACTGATCTTTCCAATACCTAATGCCAGAATTGCTTGATGCAGTGCTGGAAAAGGAAAACATTTACTTGTGAAAGTTTCTCATTCTTGGAGTGGTGGGCTGTGGGGAGGAGCCCGCAGGGTCACGGGGCATGGCCCCAGGCCTGGCCAGGCAATACAGTATCTCTTCATAGAACTCAATCCTGGCAATTTACATGAAAGCGAAGCGCATTATGGTTACATAATGTCCACAATTTTAAATTTGAAACATATAGTGAGTCATTAAGATACCCTTTGACCGAGAAATGGAAGTTGGGCTCTGCAGTTTTGATTGATCACACCGTATGAAAAAAATGTCTGTACATTGCAGGAGATGTATATCAGTTTCGACAGCTGCAACAAGTATGTGATGCTTTGGTTGTTTCCTTATACAGTATCCCGTGGCGAGTTTACTGAAAGTGTCTGCTTGTTGAAACGTGGGTTGCTTGTGCATGGGATAACTCGGCTTCAAGACAGATCTCGCTGGGAGTATCCTGTTCTGAAGCCGAGTTAGCACACATACAAGCAACCTGCCCTTCAACGATCAGACGGCTTTCAGAAGAGTCAGCGGTAATGCATTCTCTTCTGAAAGCCGCCTGCTCGTTGAGCGCGGATTGCACGTATGTGCAATAACGTGGCTTGAGAGCAGATCTGTGAGTGCCCTGGGTAAGACTCTGGGTCTGCCCCGGAGACCGGTGTCATGGTCATGAAGTCAGGGGCCGCATGCACAGGAGACCTGGGTGGACACTGTCCTGGCGCCTTTGACACCAGGCTCATGCACAAAAATAAACAAGAACATCCATTTAACACCAAAAAGCTTTTATTATGGACATAACACTTCAAATGCATTAACCTTGAACATTCCATCCATTAAGCAGGATGCATTAACCTTGAACATTCCATCCATTAATCAGCCCCAAGTGTATTCTTGGGTGTGGCTGCTGATGGATTGCCTTCACACGTGCTCACTTTCTAGGAGTGGCAGGGTGTGGCTGGTAAGCCGGCCCGATCCTCAAGACAGATGCTTTGCGTTATTCTGCACTTGCAAGCAGCGTAACGCTCACCGTCGCCTGAGGTCAGACTTACCTTTGAAGATCCTGCTTCCTGGACATCCTGCTTCCTGCCTGCATACTTACCAACTGGGGGAAGCTGTTCTTACCTGTACATCTCTTTGGCGAACCAAGTATTCATCTTTACACTTTCCGGAACGCCGAAATCATCATCATCTTGGCACCGCAGCACAACACGCTCCATCGTCGACCGCAGCGCCTGCAAGGAAAAACAGAAGACAATGTTAGACATCGAAAAAACAGTCAGTTTAAGGTTGCGCTTCGCCATACTTCGTGCTTTCCTTAAACCATTACTTACCTGCTGTCGAACATTGCGGTAGCATCCATCTTCTTTCCGGCCGCGTCTCGCGTCTCACAGCTGCATTGAGGCCGCATTTCCATCTAAGGGAAGAAAACAGAAGAGACACTTTATTGCGGGCATAAATAGGAGCAACGTATAAAGACATTAAACAGAACTAACAGCATCACAAGAGCTCAAGAAAGACTTACCAATCATAAGGAGAAGCATAGTCACAGCTGGACTGGACTAATCCTTATCCGGGATCAGTGAAGGCACTAGATCCCAATCGACGTGCCCCTGTCAGAAGTAGCAGGACGGAGAGCTTATCTTCCATAATTCACGGGTGAGCTTTATGGGCCGGCGTATGCTCACAGAAACCGTACTTTGTCGTGAAGGGTTCGAAAAGTACAACAATCACAGATTGGCGCACTCACACACTCTTATCTTCACGCAGGAGCAGTATCACCACGTACCACCACTCACAGCTTTTCTACTGAGGGAGAGGCCTGAAGGGGGTGATTCAAGTTCAGGGAGGACTGCAACCATGCCCCAACGCCTCCGCAGAGACCAGGTGAGCGTAAAAACCGGCCCCTGGCTTGATGGCCTTAATCTGGATTGATGTGGGGAATGTGAAGGCATCATGAAGCAAGACACAGACAACAGTTTTTCTTAACAAACGTATTTTATGTTAAATGTCAGGATGGAGTAAGACCGAACTTGCCCTATGCTAAGGTGGGATTTCCCTACCTAAAGAAACTAAGGACAGTCTGTGTCAGTAAGTTCAATTTAAGTCTGTCTGTGTCCAAAACCTATACTTGTCCTCACAACTAAAGATATACAATATGTAGGGATGTCAGCACCAAAAGAAACCGTGTTCAAAATAAAGTTCTGAGCTTCTTCCAGCTCTGGTTTGTTTTCAACTTCCCCTTCCCCAAGTTCAAATAGTTCCACAAAAAGGCTTGGGGTTCCCTTCCCCAAGTGCAACACAATTCCAAGATATCTTGGGGTTGTCTTCCCCCAAGTTCAACACAGCTCCAGTCCCTTGACTTTCAATGATACTTCCAGTTTCAGTTATAATCCTTTAGACTTCATAACAGTTCAAACAGATGCTATCCTTTTACTGCAACACTTATACCATACAGCCCTTGTCTGGTATCGGGTAATAAAATCGCACCAAAAATGTCGCTGGTAAAAAAAATCGTGGCAGAAATGCTGTGGTTTGACCCGGTAAAGGTGTACCCCATTATACCATTTAAGGGGAGCAGGGATTTTGGTGTTGTTCCCCTGCTCCTCTTAAATGGTATAATGGGACCAGGGGTTGCAGGGGTGTCCCCTGCATCCTTTACATAATTATGACGGCAAAACCACAACATTTTTGTCTCAATATTTTGTATACACTGCCATTTCTGCCACGATTTTAAGACATGGAACCCTTTGTCTCTTGGCTTCTCTTTGCTCTTTCCCAAGTCTGGCTACTCTGTCTTGGCGCAATTGTCAGACCACTCGGTCCGCCCATCACAGATCACGCAACCGATAACCCATGGCACTTTCTGATGCTTTTGGTTTTTCTTGACCAATACAGGTCTCCACCTTGTACTTGTGTCAGTACTTAACATATGCTATGGTTTCTCCTTGGCAGTCTTTAACTTTGCCACAACTTGTATTCACTTTATTCTTTGGTGTATATCCTCTTCCACCACCTTGCTTTCATATTGTCCATTGAAGTTCAACAACTTGTCTTTCATACTTGCTTTGCACTTAATTCATAAGTAGTTAACTTGTCTTTCACTTTGTTCATCAATGCTTCTTAACGGTTTTCAGTACTTCCACAATAGCACATAATTTGCTTTTCACTCGTGGTGTAATTTGACATTAATTCCATATCTTCTCTTTAGTTTGATATTCAATATATGTTATTGTATTTCACAAAATACTTGGCAAACTTTTTTCGTGATTCATTGTTCTTTCATTCGGGTTTCAAACACCATTCTTATAGGTTTCAGCTTGATCGCTCTTAGCAAATGTCCAATGTCCACCCCTGGAGTGCCCCGGTAATAGTATTTCCTGTCTCGCACTCACAGGGTCTGGTCTGTCTATCTGCATTCAAGTTAAACAACGTGTCTTTCACACTTGCTTTGCACTTAATTCATAAGTATTCCATTACAGGCTTTTCACTTCACACCTGGGTACGCACTGGGAGCTCCAGCAAGCAGTGCTTGTCACCTGTGAACCTCAGGGCAGCGGCCCATGACTCTTTGGAGTCTTCTGTGTTTCCCTGCTCCATTTGGAAACACGCGGCATAGGGGACTGCAGGGTCTCTGACCTCCTTGTGGCCGGTTCGGGTAGTAGTGCCTCTCTCTCACCCCTCTGCAATGCACGGCGTCCTCTCCACCGGCACCTTTCCAACCTGCTGCTCGCCTTGCGTCCTCGTCAACCAGGTTTCCCTTTCCACGCTGCTGGGCTCTCCTTTTAAGCACCTCTAACCTTTCAATGGGTTTTAGGTGCAAGTCCTTTGCCTGACCATACTCTTACCAAATAATTGGGCATGCTTGACTCTCTATAATCATCTTCCTCATCTCAGTACCATAGTTGTGAAATTGACTAAAAGTGTTTATCACTCCAAGTTGCCTCTTCCAAGTCTTAAAGGCATATGATTGTGGGACTCTGGGTGTGTGTGGAAGGGATAAAGACTGAAAATACCCTACAAAGGGGCAGGTTACCATGTCTCACCTGAAGACATCTCCCCAATCCCTGAGTTCCCTTCAACCAGGTAATCCTCCCTCGAAATGTCCAAACCCAGGGTCCAGATCCAAGAGCGATGGTCTTTCCCTGGCCACCTAAGAAGATCCAAGGGGAGTAGATGCAAGGATGTCCTCAAGTTCCTCACAGGAAGGAACTTTGCTGTGTGCCCGCCACTCATGCTGTGCGTGCTTGTGCATCTGGGAAAAAAAGCGACCCTTCTCTTCTTGGGGTCATTCTGAAACACAAGTCCAGCACCCACACTGCTCCCCCGAACCATGCACTGACGTAGAGAACACAGACCAGTCACCCCCCACTTTCTCGCTACTGCACTTGAAAACGTGCACTACCCTTGCCTTATCCACAAGCGTGGTAGCAGTGCTCAGCTCAACGACAAACCTGTGCAAATCAATTCAAGGCCCAGGTGCACAACACTTGACTCCACACAGTAGCGTAAAACCCAGACTCCCAATTCCTAAACATAGGAAGGTGCGCTCCTCACGATTCCTAGTGTGACCATCATCTACCTACCACTGCCACACCTTAGCCCAGTAACTGCTGGCTTGGTAAAGCACCAGAGTCTTCCACATTTTTCAGATAAAATGGCCGCGAGCTGTTGGGTGCCCTGAGCTGCTGCCCCCATTTCGGCAGTTTGATCATGAAGATAAATATTTCATTCATTCAGCACCTGTACTGTACTTTGTAGTGCACGTGCTACAGCCTACCTTTGCTGGTGCCCTCCCGCTGTGCACTTCTTCTGGTCTTGCAGTATCCAGTAGCATTCTTATCACCTTGTTTCCATTCTACTCCTGTTTCAGCTACATAAGGTCCCTATTGGCGAGGGGGTAAATAGCTTTTCGAAAGTGGGAATTTGGTGTTTTATCTACCTGCTGTCTGCTTGTTTTTATTCTGCAGTGAGGGAGGTCAACAAACCTGCCCCATGGTGACACACAGCTACTTACCCTTCCCTCCATTGCTTTGTCTAGGATTTCGCCACATAATGAATCCGCAGGGTGGGGATGATGGTATGCACATATCTCGATTATAATCTATGCACCCCACATTTGCCACAGATGGTTTGTCCAAGCTCTATGCAAGGCGGACCCAAATATATGACTACAATGAGATCCCATAAGCCTGCACACCACATCAGCCGGTCTTGGCGCTGACCATTTGATCCTAACACTTGGCATGCATACAAGCGTCCTTGTGTAATTTTAAACATCTTTCAACATCTAAGCACCTCACAACAGATGGTTTTCCTGCCAACCTGTGCAAGGCCACACTCCAGTGACAAAACCACCTTCTGCCATTCTGCACAGACGCAGGCCTAATGCTGGACTTTCACTGAAGGTGCACAAGAAAACAAAGTACTTTGCCATTATTTTCTGATTCACCATTATGCAATTTCAGAAACGTACTCTACAATGGACTACATGTGCCTAGATGCTCTGCCTGGAGGAAATTCAACACGCAGGACGTTGCCCCCAGTCACTTGTAGAACTGATGTTCGACACACACACCAAAGGCTGAGCTGGTAAGTGGCCCAAACAACTGTACCACAGATAGCCCACAGGCAACCCCTAGGTACTCGGCCCAAAGGTATCCTTCAGCAGAAAGACGGCCCTCTCGATATGTAGCCTTCATAAAGCGCTAGAGCATCGCAGAGCCTACGACCAACAGCAATAGCATAGGAAGAAAACATACAAGACAGGATACATCTTTTCCAGGACCAGCTTAACGTAGTACGATATCTACACCATAAGCCGAATGCACAAACTGCCAACAATCCTGGATAACCCCACTTCCTCCTATTGTAATACTTTGGCACCAATATTACTACAAAATCATTCTGTGGCTCAAACCTTTTAACTACTACTTCAAAATTACAGGACAACCTGGACATGGCGTGGAAATGCGAACTTGAAACTGACATACAACATAAGGAGCCCAAAATGCCAGCCTAAAGACATATGGCAGGACCTTTAGCCAATTGCTGCATTGTAATTTTTTTTTTTACTTTGTGTGTTGAATGGTCATGTTATCAGTCACATATCACATAATTGTGTATTCAATGTGCACAACATTTTAGTCAATTAACAACATCTGGAAGATTTACAATATTATAGCATATACGGTTCAAGACCTGTCATCATCAGATACCATGTTGCATAAATAGCCCCTAAACGAGGCCCAGATGTCCTTTGGGAGACACGTCGTAGGTACAGATAGCACACATTGTTCTTCACACTCATTTACGTATGTTTGGTCTCTGAGCCAGTCATCGAGATCGGGTGCATGTTTAGACTTCCAACACTTTAATATGCATTTCTTAGCCACCGCACATGCATCATTAAACAATCTTCTTGCGGTCTCAGAAGATTTACCAATATCCCCAAAGAAGTACTTAAGAGGAGCAAGCGAGGATGGAATGTAAGTCATTTTTTCTATGGCTTCAGCCACACAGCCCCAGAAAGATGCAACCAAGGGACACACCCAGTACATATGGAAGGCGCCAGCTTGTGGACTACCGCATTTTGGACATTCTCCAGTACAATCCGTCATACATTTAGCCATTTTGACAGGGGTGTAGTGTAGAAGGTTCAGGATCCTATACTGAATCAGATGCAGCCCAGCATTCAGAGATATTGTTTTGGTTAATTGACAGTATTTGCGCCATTTATCCTACCAATTGCTACTTTTAATGAGAATAAAGAAAGCACAAATGACCTCGGGAATGGACATGCTTAAAGAAACCGCACTCACAAGCAGAACCATGTGGAAGGGCAGATTCCAAGTACTGATTTACCGATGCACGGATAACACACATTGACCAAGCCCCCTCCCACGCGCAATCGAAACCCCCAAACAAACGCACGTGTTGTTTAAGGGAATGTTGAGTGCAGCGCACTGAAGTGCAAGTTTCAACTTCTTTGTACGCTTTTATTTTAAAACTAAACCATTCCAGAAGGGGTTCTTTTGAAAATAAAAGTATAGGAACAGTAAAAGTTTTAAATAAAAAAGTAGAGGAGCACCACTCCGAACTGCTTCGACCACTGGCGGTGCGGTTAAATGCAACAGTATTAACGTATACCTCTGCATTACTGCACTGCCCAACTGTAGGTTTGGCGGAAAGTTGGCGGGTTCACCTCCAGCCAAATTTTGGAAGAATTAACGCTGTGCTGAAAATGCCCTATTGAATCCTATGGACTAAAAAAATATGGGGAGTTACACTGCCACTTGCAATCAGTGTTAATATTGCTGGATCAAGTGGTTACTGTTTGGTATCTGGGTAGATTTACCACCAAACTTGTAATGAGGCCCATTGTTTGTACACTATACAATAAGCGAGTGTAATCCATAAAGCATAAAGAAAAATATGTGATGGAGATTGGATGTGAGACAGTTCCATGTTATCCAGACGCTAAAACGAAGTCAATAATATATATGCATCATAAAATCTTGTAATGACTGCTATAAACCTGATGAATCACAGGACAAACGGAAAATGCATCAGAATCCTCTTCTTTTCGCTTGATCAATCTGATGTATTCAAAATTGCAGAGAGCCTTTGAGACACAATAGTCAAGACTCTCTACAACGCCACGACCCAAACCCTCACAAGGCACTTTAGCAATAAACAAAACCAGACTTGTCGGCTTACAAATTCTTGGGTGCTGTCAACCACCATACTTGCCCTTAGCTGCTGTTGCCATTGGTGTAGTGCCCCCCCCGCAGCCCCCCCCATATCCACATGTCCTGGGAAGAGGGGGCGCTCAGATTTAAAAAAGGAAATAGTTCCTTTTTGAAGTCACACTGACTTCATAAAGAAATTATTTCCGTTATGGTTCAGTCCAGATTGACTTAAAAAAGAAACTTTCTTTTTGAAGTCGTAGGGTCCTCCCCAGACCCCACAACATGGAGGACTCCAGCTCCTCTGCGCATGATGGGAACAAGCATTGCTGCTGCAGGGAGCTGGAGGCCTTGTTCCTCGGACCAACACATTTAAAAAGGCAAGAAAATGCATTTTCCGTAAATGGGTGTGTGCGCGTGTGTATATGTATATAGTGTACCTCTCCCCATCCATACACATGCCAATTAGACATGGGTTGATAACATGGACTCTGCCTAGCCCTTATAAATGTAATGGCCATTATGCACAAACGCATACTAGCATCTCCTAACTTTCCCATAGGTGCTTCACAGGTAAGTACTGGTGCGAGGAAGAGGGAAGATGGAAGATGGATGTAGAGGTAATTCCGGGCCGAGGAGCTGATTTTGTTGGTTGGGGATAGAGGGTGGCAGGAAGAGTGGACATGTGAGGGGTGTAGGTTGGGGTGATAAATCACAATGATTATTCATGTCCAGGTTAAGCAGGCATGATATGTGTTGTTAGTGGCTAGACTGGCTTTTTGGTGCAGACAGTCAAGTCATTTCGTACTGTGGCTTGACTTTTTTTAACTGGGCATTTCTGATAAAGCCATCCTGCTGAGTGTAATTATCTGGCTAGACTGGCATTTGGGTGCAGCCAATCTAGCCGTTTCTCACTGTGGCACTGTATAGTTTTCTGAGCATCTGTTATAAAATGACCTTAAAGTGTTATTGCTTCCTGGTATTTTTGGGCAACCAGTCTAGGTATGACTAAATGTGGCATGGCACGTTTTACAGTAATTTGTTTATTACGTGTCTAGACATGCAGCCAGTTGGACATGTCTTCATTGTGGCACAGCATTTCTATTAGCAAAGTACTACTTTAATTAAAGCATTCATGTTCCTGTGCACTGTTGGCAACTTACATCTATTGGATTTTTGGGTTGGTGTTACCCTGCAAAACAATTGAAAACACTCTGGTTTTTTAGCCAATATTTCTCAGAAAGTGTGCTGTATAATGAATTAAACACATATTTATATCTTTTCTCCTAGTGCAGTGTGCATTGTCCCCTTGCAGCAGCATGATTACAGTGTGTATTGCACAAGTGTGGGAGTCTAGGCCGTCCCAAAGTGTGCCGTGACCCGTGATTTGTTGCAGAACTTGGGGGGTTGGGAGGGTGGCCTTGACATGGCTTGCAGAGGTGCCCCCCAAATGTTGTGCTACGTACTAACATTTTATTCTTTTTCAATTAAAGGTCTATAAAAATAAGATTTTAATGAAACAAAAAGGGCAAACTATTAAAAACACTAACATCTCACCCCTATAATGTGATGCACATAAAAGGCAGACATTGAGAGAAAACAAACTCTTGTTATTGAGAACAAGGGTCTATGGGTAAAAAATGTTGTATAAAAGTCAAAAAGGTGAAGAATATCACCTTAATGCATTTGCTTGAGTCTTAAATGTCATAAGGATAAGTGGAAAAAGACCACCTATATATATACCTTCTTATAATCTGTATCGGTCCCAACCGCGTAGAGTCTGGATCCTTGGCGTTTTCTGGTGATTCGACTTTGCTGCCCTGATACGCAAGTGCAGGGTGGCTGAGAGGAAGAGGAGGGCATCGGGTGCATCCTCTGACAAATTGGCCTGCCGCCTGCTCCAAAGGCAATACAGACTCTCTGTCCTGTCCAAGAAAAGAGTGCACATCCAAACACGTGTCTCTGTGGCCTCTAACACAGCAGCAAGGAGCTGGCCAATCCTACTGCAGTCTCCATCTTTTCTGTTCCCTGCCAGGCCCTCTGTACAGCTCTGGCTTCTCACTTCCACACTAAAACTCAGGACATCCTGTCATCACTCTCCTCTTTCCCTTCCTCTGCCTCTCTCGGCCCTCCTCAGGCTGCCTCTCCCTCTCCTCCTCCTTTCTCCTCTTTCTCTCTGACAACAACTGATGATGTTTCTAGACCAGTCTGATTGATGAAAGTGTGGTCCAAACAGGTGCTTCCCTGCTCCTCCAGAACCATCAAGGACCACATTAACACCTTCGCTCCAGCCTTGGCCATTTTCTGCAATCACTCTTTCGCCACTGGATCCTTCCCCTCTCTCCTCAAGCACTCCCTTGCGCACCCCCCTCCTTAAAAAACCTTCTGCCGATCCTAACTGTGCGGCAAACTATCGCCCAACCTCTATCACTCCTTTCTTGGGCAAACGTTTGGAAAAGCTGGCCATCTCCCAGCTAACTCTCCACACTGAATCTGTTGGTTATTTCCATAACCATCAGTCTGGCTTCAGAGCAGCCAGAGGCAGGGAGACTGCTCTCCTGAACACCCATGAAGATCTGCTCACTAATCTACACGCTAGCCTTCCTTCTGTCCTCATCCTCCTTGACCTTTCCTCTGACTTTGACACGGTCAATCATGCCATCCTGATCAAATGACTCTGTGAGAGCCTGGGCATCACGGATCATGCCCTTGAGTGGTTGATCTCCTTCCTCCTGTACCGACCCTCCCAGGTCCAACTTGTGTTCCCCAGGGCGCTATCCTCTCACCCTCTCACCCTGGCTCTTCAATATCCACTTGGCCCCTTTGGCCCGCCTGATCTCCACTTTCTGCTCTACCTTTCAGTGTTATGCAGATGAAACTTGTGTGTCTCTCACTCGCTCTCGCTCTCCCTTTCCCTCTCTCACTCTGGCCGTCCTCCTTGGGCCCTCTTCCTTTGCCTTCTGTGAGGCGAAAAGCCTTGGTGTCATATGCGTCTCCACCCTCTCCTTCTCTCCTCACATCACATTCCTTGCCAGGAAGGCCCACTACCAGCTGCACCCCCTCAGAGGTATTCTTCATTTTCCCCAGAATCTCACTGTCTCCAGAGTCCCTGTTTGCTCTAGGCTGGACTACTGCTAGAGCCTCTTTCTCAATCTGCCTTCCACTACTCTCTGACTTGTCCTTTGGCCTCAAGCCCCCAGGGACTGTATTTCTCCAGCCCTGAAATCTCTCCACTGGCTCCCAGTGGCTGCAAAGATCAAGTTCAGGACCATCTGCATCCTCCACAATGCGATCTGGGGCAGGGGCCCACATATATCCAACATTCTCTTCTAAAATACCTTCCTTCTCGAGCCCTCAGCTCAGCTACCTCAAACTCTCTGACGGTGAGACGCTTCTACAGGCAGAGAGTGGGGGGTAGATCTCTCTCCCTCTGGAATGGCTTCCCTGCCTCCCTCAAACTTGAGCCGGGCCACCTGAAGTTACGGAAGCAGCTCAAGACCTTCCCTTTCTCCTCTGCTTTCTCTCTCGCTCTCCCCTGCTGACCTACTGCTCCCCTGTGCTGACTGGTTGCTTGGCTACCCTCAAAGTCTACTGGTTGCCAGGCTCTTCCATGATCAGTCTCCCCTGCACTGCTTCCACGTCTACCGCGCACTTAGGGGCTGTAACTGTTATCCACAGCCCCCTGCCTCCTTGCACTTACCCAGGGCCTCACTGCCCTGGCTGCACTTACTCAGAGGAATGCTGCCCTGATTGTACCCCCCTTGCCTCTCCTTGGCACCTCCCCGCTTCCCGTTGCATTTTACTTTGTCACACTTGCACAATCTGAATGACACAAGGCCTAATAAGATTGTTTGTCTCGTCATCCCCCTTTCTTCCCTCCCTTTGTCTTGTCATGCCTAGAAACATTTGTGTACAGGTGCGTTATACACTACCGATCATATGATATCATTCTAGTCCGAGTTTGTGAGCTGGCTTAAAGAGATGCAATAATGATATGCAATTCAATAAGCGGCTCATTGCTCGATGAAGATTGTGACAGGCAGGCGATGTCCAGTCGCGATGGCTCAAAACTTGATGGGGTCTCGATGCAAGAGAAGCTGAAATTGAACTTCAGTGGTGAGCTATTCCAACTGGATCTTGAGACACGGAGCGGTTTGATATGCAGCAACGGCTCATTGCTTAAGAAGTTTCAAACAAGTGCCAATGTTCAGGACAGTGTAATTTCAAGGTGCTTGAAGCACCTTGCCATTGAGCGGGTGTCAAAGCAAGCTCTGGTTGGTCTTTGCAGAAGCCCAAAGATGTTTGCTGTGCTCACTGCGATTCAAAGTGCCTCAAAACTGCAGAGAGAGTCAAAGAAGCTTTATTTGGTTCTGTGGGACCCTTCACCTGAGTCCTGAGGAAATGGGAGCCCGTCTTCTGCCCTTCCTACCCAGAAAGATGCCAGGGACTCATGTAGGGCTGCACTTCAGCAGGCAGAAGCCAGGTTGCTAATCCTTAGCAACAGTTAGGTTCTCCCCCCAAGCAGGTCACTTCAAATGTTCCCCTTAAGTGGTTAGGGAGAGGGTCTCCATCTTCCTTGGAAATACAGATCTTCATGCCAATGGATGGGGGGTTTTGGGCAGTCTTTATCCCAACAAGGCTACAGTGAAATCTTCTTCTGTATAGTTTCAAGATGACTGTTCCAGATTATTCTTAAACATGATTCCATTAAGTGTGCTGTCTCGCCCTCTTACATGGTCACTATGCCACAGCAGATTGATTCATTCATAACCTTGCTGTTGAATCAAGGGTTATTTCTTGTGAAATCAGCTCGCAGAGTGCCTTATCTGCAGGATTTTGGGGGATGGGGGTACATCAAGGAAGAGGGAACCTGGCAAATTCAAGATGGCTGGCCCTTTCCCTGCAGTGAAGGTCTCTTAAGTTACACTCTCCTATCCTGTATCCCCTCTCTGCCTTCAGTCAAAAGGGCGAACATCATTTTCTTTATGGTGTGATTTACCCATTGTGTCACAAACACCCCTTTCATGCTCCCAGCTATTTCCTCGCTAAAAGTGGATTTATGCTCCTCTCCTGGAAAATGTGTCATAGCTTTCTAGCAAAGAAGAAAGAGCATCCTGGTTTAGGGCCAACCATGCTTTGGGCTGAACCCTCAAGGCCATGCACAATACACAAATGGCTCTGCCCGGCAGGTCCAGTGAAAACCACGCAGACATAATAAATTATATCAGATTGGGTTTTGGCAGTTTTATCTGTACTCCCTCATTTGCAAGCATATCAAACTCGATATAGCTTTATATTTATATTCAGACAGAGGTCTGGCACCCACCAGGCAATCAAGGTTATGCAGTGAAAGATATTTTGAACATGGGTGCCAGTACTTTTAAAGGCAGCCAATGGCTGTTCGAATGAATGTTGGGTCTAGCCACCTGTTCTATCAAGGCAAGGCACATTACTCTGTGACTGCTCTGTTGCCAAAACACACTGCAGCTGCTGGTATGTCACTAGATATGGAATAGCAAAGTACACCTGTGTGTACTATACTTTTCAACATCAAGCATTTTGAAAGTGGGGCCTGTTTAGCAGATCCAACATTCTGAGAGAGAAAACCTAAAACATTTTGCATATATATATATATATATATATATATATATATATATATATATATATATATATATATATATATATATATACACATACACTCTCTCTCTACATCTCTCGCTCTCTCTGTCTCTCTCTTTCTCTCTCTCCAATGTTGGTACTTGCAGACCCTCCACAGGTCCGTGCTATATGCCCCAGGAATCTTCATATAGAAAACCCATCACACATCTTGCTCCCAGAATTAAGCAAGCCACAGAAACACGTTTCAAGGCTCAACCATCCACTTGGCAGTGATAAACTGCACCAGCAGCAGCAAACACCAGATAGTGGCACACACAATACACCACAATCTCTCCACCTACTAAACAAAGACCAATCATAGCTCGCCCAGAACCACATAACATTCTGGCAGCCCATGCTCCCATCGTGGAGCACCTTGGCCAGCTAATGACAAATAATGCAATAAGTTAAAAATCATTGTCTGTGTCTGTTGGCACCCGCTTCTCCACCAACTACACTAAAGGAATTTGCATCTAATGATGCAAATGGAGCAAATGCAGGCTTCTTCACTTTGACATCCAGCCAATCCTTCGTTTGAACCATTACTGCGACTAACCTTACGGACCACCTTCACAACTAGAATGGTATTGTGGGGAGGAAGCATACTGCATAGATGTAGAAGGAGAAGACTGATACACAGGTGGTATGCTTGCTGGGATAGATGTTTATTTATTCAAAAATAAAGAGGAAACCCATCTCTCCCCAACTCTAAGAGGGGTTTCCCAGCCTCTTCTAAGGAACTAAGGAATCTGTCAGAATGTCCAAGTAATAAGAGTCCATCTTCATGTGTCAAAATGCCTACCTCCATCCCTTAAACTAGGAACTAAACTAAAAGATATTGGACCTTTTTGGTCCAGAAGAATGATTCCCTTCTTCTGGACACTGGACTAGAGTTACAATTGACTGGTGGTAACTGTGCCTGAGAGAATGGCTCCCTTCTCCAAGTCTCAGTTCCTTTCCAGGGGATAACACAAAGTTACAGCTTGAAATGTCCAAGTAGCAAAGTTCTTAATTCAACTCAAAATGTTACAACTCAAACATCATTCTTTATTGCCTGTAGTTTTCCTTACTATTTGGTTCCTGGAGCTTGTCTCCCTTCTCTTGGTGTCTTGTTCCTAACACTTCCACAATGGCAGGGGAATAGCTCCCTTTCTCTGCTTTGCTTCACGATGTACAACATCATGAAGCAACAGATAAGGGTCACTTCCCCTGATCTCTTGGCTCTACAGTACACAGCACCAAGGAGTATGGTTCAATTCCCCTGATCCCTCTTGGCCTTCTTAAAGTTTCAGAATGCTAGGGGAGGGGGTGAGTGTGATGAATCTCTTTCCCTGTCCTCCTTTTCAAGTGTCCCTGTGCTTTACAAGACTCCCAGGGGAATGACTACCTTCCCCAGGTCTTTCTCACAATGTTCACCACTGCAGGGGGGAATGACTCCCTTCCCCAGGTCAATCTTCCAACTTGCTCTCACAGTTCACACTGCCAGGGGGTGAGTCCCTTCCCCTGGCCTCTCTCTGGCCTCTTGTTTCAGTTCCCAGTGTCGGGGGAATGACTCCCTTCCCCTGACCTTCTTTAGGTTTGATTTTGGCAAAGCACAGTGCCAGGGGGAATGACTCTCTTCCCCTAGCTTTTCTCCAAGGTTGACACAGTTCTGTGGGTTCTCTCCTCCTGCTCAGGCAGACATGGTTCACTTGCCTGCCAGGTACTGCAACAAAGAACATGGCTTAATGTATAGCGCTCCTGTGGGTGACGGCCGCAGAATTTGGCTTTGTTTGCTTTTAGCAGATCTGGTTCACTACCCTGCCACGTGCTGCCACGAGGAAGATGGTTTATCAGGCTACTCATTATGGGTTGCGGGTCCCAGACCCATCTCCCTTTAACCTTCTGCCCTTCAGGGACCCCACCAACCGCCCTGGGCACTCAGAGTTCTCTAGAGTGCTTACTGGCATCCTTTGTCATTTGTGGGCTTCTTCGCCACCCTGTTTGGGTCTTTCTCAGCTTCTCTAGGGGCTGCTGTGTCTCTGCAGCATCCCCATGTTCCTGGGCTGCTCATCTCCAGCTTCCTCGTTTGGCTAGCTGCCTGTTGCTTCTCCACCACCAGTCCATCCATGGCAGGCCTTCCAGGGATGCCTCTGCCTGTGGGTAAGCGCCCTGGTCTGTGCTCTCCTGGCAACTCTGATTTGTCTGGCTTTAATCTCCTGGTTCCTCCAGGGTGGGGTCTGACAACACTGGTTGTCCCTCTTCTCTTTTGTTGACAAGTTGCTTCGTACCTAAGCAGATGCAGTTAGAATGCTTGCTTTGGTTCTGCATGGCCATCTGCACGGCTCTGTGCCTCTTCTTCATCTCAGTATCAACTTGGAGATGTTCCAGTGGGTCAATTTGTTTCTCCTTCATCTCAGTACTTACAGGATGCTCTCCCTTTGTGGAGCCTGCACTCTTCCTAGTCCCAGTACTACTTATACTGATGGATCTACAGAAATATATAGGAACATTAGGGATAGTGTTGGTGTGATAGGGGTAGAAAGGTGTTTCAGGGTAAGGTGGTCTATGGGGATACCATGTTCTTCCCAGGTCGTTACTAGTCCCACAGTGGGTTTCCCTCCCTATGAGAGACACCCGCTGAGTACCACCCCCAAGGGGGTTGTCAGGTAACAACCTCACCTCCCTGGCTCCCCCTAGGGGAAAAGTGGCGACATCTGGGGATTAGTCACAATACGCATACAACTTTACACAGTAATGTGACAACACACATGACAAAGAAGCAAACATGCCACCACAACAGTATATGGATCATATGGTATCTCAGAAAATATGATGCTGCTCTTGTGGCTCGTTTCTTGGATGCCAATCTGCAAATCATGTAGGAACACGTTCTTGCAGAAGCACGAGGTTGTGACACTTGCTTTCATCATATACTGACCATGAGGATAGCACCTGTGGGCCAATGGCGCAGATCCAGGCCTCTTGTGCTTCTGCGACACACTAATCTTTGTCATTTCCCTATGTCTGGCAGTAGGCTGATTGGACCGTGTGTTCATCTGCGCGACTGCAAGGTTTAGTGCATGTTCATCCTTGAAGAGTAGGGCTGTATCGGGACCAGATTGCTTTATTGCTTCTCAATTTTCTTTTCAGAAGACCCTTCATCTATGTGCACACTCTCACATAGTCAAGTTGAAGGGGAGTGCGAGAGAGAATTGAATTTACTTTAATTTCACAGGAGTTTTAAGAGGCTGTGCTCAATGGTAGTAATGAGTAAGTGTTTCATGATTCCTTTAATTGCAATGAAAAGTCAAGGACATTACACTGAAACTTCACATTCTCCTGAATAGGTGTACCAAGTGTTTCATATTCACTGAAATTGGGAGTATCGAGAGCTAATAATTTCCAAACCTTGCACAGGATTATATAGGGCTTCGGTATTCATGTTTATCAAAGTGAGGCAAATGATTCCTATGAACTCAGGTGGGATTATGGAGTGCTGCATGATCCCTATTAATTTCAGTGGAGTACATCCTGTACTTCCTCTTAGTGTGTTGGTTACCAGCAACATGTCTTTGTTTGCAGTATTACTGGCAAGCCCCATATCAGAACCTCTACCCCTGCGCAGAATGTTAAAGGCAACATGTTTCAATTATTTTCCCTCAGATTGATCATATCGCCCTCTATAGAAACCACCTCAACGTAAGGGAGTGGTAATGAATGCCTTACCATTCACTTAGTACTGCATATTTCTAGAAAATAAATCATTTGTACATTTCACCTGCAAATATATTTCTCTCTCATTTGGCGTATGACTGGTAAGAAGTATATCCAAACTTATTCCAATGTTGGTATATATTGGTGAATAGGCAAAATCTAATATATAACCTTACCAACACACACCCACATTATAGGCACAACGCATTCCCTCTGCACACAAAGTCTTGATGTGCGTCACAACTCACACCTAGAAAGCCTAAAGGCCTGCATAGCTCATGGTACATGTGATCCGGAACTCCACACAAATCACCACATCGTTGCCTTTTCCCTCTCTCATCTAACCAAACCCACCCACTGTCTTTCAGATCCACCAAAGTGCATGGAGACCAAACACATGGCATCGGTTCACGGTACAAAACCTAGTATCACAACAGAACTGGTCAAGATGCCTGTACCACATGAAGAATCATATTTTAGATGAAATGTTCACACAATATGATATTCTAGCATGGTTGTGCCAGATTTATAGGTTTGACCACTACTTATTTGATTTTTTCTTTTTTATAAATCTTTTTATTAAAATGTTATAGAGAACAAGTAAGAACAATTCAAACTTAATACCATAATGACATTAGAACAATATCAGTAAATACCTTTTTTATGTATTTTATTTTTGTTTAACCCCCCCGTCCCTCGCTGCACCCCTCCTCTCTCTTCTCCCCAATGTATACCCCTTTTTTCATTTTAAAATGTTTAAAACATTTTATTGCGGAAATCTACAATTGAAACGGATTAGACAATAATGAAACAATAGATTGAAATAGGAGTGAGAAAGGAGAGAATCATTGAAAACATCCCACATGGCACCATATTTATCAATTTTTCTTAACCTCTGATACGTTACTGCTTGAAAGGATGGAGAGGTCAAGTAACCAGTCATCAATAGATTGTCTAGTATCGCTCTTTCAGCATTTTAATATTTGCTTCTTAGCCACCATCAACGCCTTATATGTCCAAAAAAGTAAATCAGCCGACACCCAAAAATCGATAGGAAACAAACCCAGTACACATATTAATGGAGTACGAGGGAGCGAAGAATCAAGTACTTTGCGCATGACCAAAAAACATGTGCAAACCCGTTCCAATATCTGATTCCAGCAAATATCATCTTGAGTAAGTTTACAGGGTTTCATCTTTGAAGGGGACCAATAAATACAGTGCATCACCCGCTGTTGAGTAAATCTCAAATCTAAATCTATTTTTTATTTACATGGTCCTGCACAAATGCGGTTCCATTCACCATCCGATAGAGCAAAACCTAGGTCACAGCTCTATATCCCCCTACCACATTCAGATGCCATATTAACTTTCTTGGTGCAAGGAGTTTATACAAAGTAGAGGCCGAAAGTGGTTCACCCTTAGACAAGAGCAATATAGGGGACACACCATGTATAGAAGCGTTCAATGGAGCAAATAATATTTCGAAAATTCCACAGAGTACCCGATACTGGTGTACTCTGACAATGTCAGCTTATATTTGAATCTCAGGAACTCAAAATGAAGCGTAGATGTTCCATCAAAAATGTGCCCAATTTTCCAGATACCTAATGACTACCAGGAATGCCACAATAAGGAGCGATTATTAAAATGAATCGCTGAGTTCCCTCAAATAGATGAATTAAAACTCTTAAGGTATTTTACCCCTGCGGTCTCACCGTTTTTCTTCCAATCTTTCAGGACATGCTGAGCAAAAGGAAGGGTTTTATCAATATTTAATTTCTTATCCATACTGTGAAGGCAATCTATAGGGACTGGACAAACAGAGGATTTCTTTATGCCAACCCAATTTCCTCAACCAATAGTGCAATGTGCGAAGCGAAAAGGTTCTGTGATACAAAGCAATATTTGGAAAGCCAAATCCTCCCAAGCGTACGGGTTTCATAAGTATATCTCTATGGATCCTAGATCGGCCCCCTTCTCTCCATAAAAAATCCCAAAATACTTTATCAATGTCACAAATTAAGATGTTTGTTAACGGGAGTGGTAGCATACTGAAAATGTAAAGCAGCTTTGGTAGCAGTGTCATTTTAATAATATTGATTTTGCCCCACACGTTAGGTTTAGCCTATTCCTTTTCAAACACAATATGGTTATTTCTGTAAGTTTAGCACAGATATTATAAGTTAACAGGGTGTTTACCTGCCTAGAGATTTGTGTTCCCTGGTTTTTTAATCCATTATTTGCCTACACACCCCGTTCAACTCCCAGGAGATCTCTTTGACATGCAGACAATATAGGGAAAATCAAAGTCTTGGAAACATTAACTTTATAATTGGACACACGGCCAAACGCCTATAGAGTTGCTACCAATTCCATAAATGATCGCTCTGGGTGAGACAGCAAAACTAGAAGATTTGCATACAATAGGAGCTTAGAGACAGTCACCCAACGAAATACCTTTAATGCTATCATTTCCTCTGATGGAGATGACCAGGTGCTCAAAAAACTAATAGAAGAAAAGGGGTGATAAAGGACAACCCTGTCGAGTACCACAATGAATTGGAAAACACTCAGATAGGCAACCATTCACCAAAACCCTTGCACCTGCATCTGTCATGGTGCCTACCCCCAGGCATCCGGACCAAGCCCATCAGCCCCGGGAACAGACATCTAGACATTTAGTAAAACATCAGCAGCCCCGGCTAGGGGCTATCTGGGTTCAGTCCTGGCGCCTTAGGTGCCAGGCTCATAGTCCTTACTTACCTCAGGCAGACCATGCTGCAAATGACTCCAATCCAACATGAAGCCTGAAAGGGACTATTTTTCTACAGGGACTATTTTTTTACTCGGGTGTGGTTCTAGGGACTTCTTACCTGGGACTACTTTTGAGGCTATTTAAACCACGCCCGACCAGCAACACACGCTTCGCGTTATTCTGCATCCAGCAGCGTAACGCTCACCGTGCCTGCAGCCTCCATCCAGTCTTCTGCCACGCCCGCCTCGGATCCAGAGCTCCTAAAACAAAGAGGAAAGAAAGGGACAAGGTTAGAAAACGAACTTATTTCTATTCCACACCTGATTCTGGATCCATCTCGTCTCCGGACCTGTAAAGAACATCATTTCTGCACGCGCCGCACCTCCAGCTGCAGCGCCGCGCCATACTCACCAGTCTTCACAGCATCCTTCGGGTCGGCGCTGCCTCCATCATTTCTTCGCCGAACTTCGACACCTAGGAGACAAAAGAAAACCACAAGGTGAACGTGCATAGACTACCGCGCATTAAATCCGATCACGGTTAAGAACCGATACCCATTGCCTCTGATCCCCGAATTACTAGACCAAGTAAAGGACGCTTGCATCTACACTAAATTAGATCTCCGAGGAGCATATCATCTGGTACGTGTAAATAAAGGCGATGAATGGAAGACTGCTTTTCGCACTAAGTACGGGTTATTGGAATACCAGGTGATGCTCTTCGGGTTGTGCAATGCACCAGCAGCCTTCCAGTATTTTATGAACGATGTCCTTCGTGAACTCATTGACGTCTGTGTTGTTGTATACATAGACGATATTCTAGTGTACTCCTCTTCAGAATCAGACCATGTGACGTTTGTGCAGTCCTTGAGAAACTATGCAGCACAAGTTATATGCAAAATTGGAAAAATTCGTTTTTCATGCTACGGAAGTTGAATTCCTTGGATTTATCCTGACTCCAAAAGGAGTCTGAATGGACTCTCGAAAGGTGGATGCAATCCTCAAGTGGCCATCACCTAGTTCAGTTAAAGGGGTACAAAGCATGCTCGGATTTGCTAATTTCTACCGCAGATTCATTCCAGATTTCTCACATGTTGTACACCCTATCACAGCACTTTTGCAAAAAAACAAACGCTTCTTGTGGACCGAAGAAGCTGAAAAGGCCTTCCAAGAGCTGAAGGCGAAATTCACGTCTGCACCTGTCTTAAAGCATCCACGTCCATAGTTGAAACTGATGCATCCAGTTTAGCCATGGGAGCTGTCCTGTCCCAGAAGTATCCTGAAACCGGTCAACTTCACCCAGTAGCATTTTTGTCCAGAAAGTTCTCGGCACCCGAGTTAAACTATGCGGTTACCGATAAAGAATTATTAGCCATCAAATCCGCCTTCAAGGCTTGGCGGCATTATCTTCTCGGTGCCAGGCATACCATTACGACAATCACCGATCACCGGAACTTGCAGTATTTAAAAACAGCCAAGGCCCAATCGTCGCGTCAACTTCGATGGGCATTGTTCTTTGCCGAGTTCGATTTCGTGATCACTTATCAACCAGGTTGTAAAAATGGCAAGGCAGATGCCTTATCCCGAATAAGGATGGGAGAAGCATATGCGAACCCCGAACCGGTGTCTATAATTTCAGAACAAAGAATTCTTGGCATGACCACTCTACAGACACTAGAGGATATTCAAGTAAAGATCCAACAACTCTTCGATCCAACAGCGCTGCAGGACTGGGTGAAGAAAGGCTTCGACTACCCAGTCATCAATGACCTACTTTATTATCAAGGGCAAATATTTCTACCACACAAGGAACTACAAGAACTAGTCATCTCCAATTATCATGACACCCTGATGGAAGGACACCCAGGTATCGCAAAAACTGAAGCTAAAATTAAGAGACAATTCTGGTGACCCACCTGGCGAAAAGACGTAAAGTCATTTGTAATGTCTTGTGGCATTTGCACCCAAAACAAAAGTCAGAAGAAAAAACCAGCTGGCCTCTTACAACCTTTGGATATTCCACCTACACCATGGCACACCTTATCATTAGACTTTATTACAGATCTACTTCCATGTAATGGATTTAACACCATTCTAGTTATTGTGGATCTTTTTTCCAAGATGGCCCACTTTATTACTTTAAAGGGATTACCTTCTGCTTCAATTCTGGCCAAGGAGTTCCTCGAAATCATTGTTCGAATACACGGATTTCCTTCCGAATTGGTCTCTGACCGAGATAGTCAATTCATTTCACATTTTTGGAAGAAATGTTGTCAACTGGCGCAAATCGACGTGAGGTTATCAACCAGTCACCATCCCCAGACCGATGGTCAGACGGAGAGGACCAACCAGACCCTTGAACAGTACCTACGTTGCATGCTACACCAGACCGAAAGTAATTGGAAAGATATTTTATGGATTTCCGAGTATGCATACAATAACTCTGTACATTCAGGAACCGGACTAAGCCCCTTTTATACCATATATTGACATCACCCTCGAACCTCAGAACTAGATTCGCCTCAGTAGAATGGAAATGACCAACTGCAGGCATGTCTAAATGCTATTACACAAGCCTTTAAAGAGGCAACAGAACATTTGAAACAAGCAAAAGAGAAATATAAGAAAAATGCTGATCAACATAGAAGTGAAACTCCACAATACCAGATTGGGGATCAAGTTTGGCTGGCTACAAAACACATACCTGTGAAGGGAACTCAGACTTTTAACCCTAGATATTTGGGACCTTACACTATTAAGGCCATTATCAACCCGGTAGCCATCAAATTGGAATTACCCTCTAATACGTGCATTCATCCTGTCTTTCATGTTTCACTTTGAAAACCAGTTCAACCAGGAACAAGATTAACCAAACCACCCGACCCCATCTTGATAGATGGAGCACCTGAATTCGAGGTAAAAAAATATCCTGGACTCCAAGATGGTTAAATCAAAACTTTTTTATTTAATCGATTAGAAGGGCTACGGACCACAAGAAAGGTCATGGGAACCTAGTGACCACGTCCATGCACCTCGGTTGGTGAAAAGATTCCAACGGAACTTCCCAGACAAACCAGGGCCCAGGGGAAGAACAACTTTTTGAGGGGCCTTGGAGGTGGGGGGGGGGGGGGAGTGCTGTCATGATGCCTACCCCCAGGCATCCGGACCTAGCCCATCAGCCCCGGGAGCAGGCATCTAGACATTTAGTAAAACCTCAGCAGCCCCGGCTAGGGGCTATCTGGGTTCAGTCCTGGCGCCTTAGGTGCCAGGCTCATAGTCATTACTTAACTCGGGCAGACCATGCTGCAAATGACTCCAATCCAACATGAAGCCTGAAAGGGACTATTTTTCTACAGGGACTATTTTTTACTCGGGTGTGGTTCTAGGGACTTCTTACCTGGGACTACTTTTGAGGCTCTTTAAACCACGCCTGACCAGCAACACACGCTTCGCGTTATTCTGCATCCCGCAGCGTAACGCTCACCGTGCCTGCAGCCTGCATCCAGTCTTCTGCCACGCCCGCCTCGGATCCAGAGCTCCTAAAACAAAGAGGAAAGAAAGGGACAAGATTAGAAAACAAACTTATTTCTATTCCACACCTGATTCTGGATCCATCTCGTCTCCGGACCTGTAAAGGACATCATTTCTGCACGCGCCGCACCTCCAACTGCAGCGCTGCGCCATACTCGCCAGTCTTCATAGCATCCTTCGGGTCGGCACTGCCTCCATCATTTCTTCGCCGAACTTCGGCACCTAGGAGACAAAAGAAAACCACAAGGTGAGCCGAGGGAACCAACAAATATAATTCTTACCACCATAGACTTACCTGATTTACCACTGGAGGCATCCTTTTGTGACTCTCCATATTTTCACGTGCCGCATCTGTAAAGAGAGACAAAACACGTTTTCCACTTGCAACATTTACCGGACTGCGTAATACAGACTCTTACCTGAGCGCCACCAGCTGCCACAAGAGCATCTTTTCACGAGCCAGCTGCAAGACAAGAAAGGAAGGGGGGGGAACAAGAGTGAACATCGGACATATTGAACTCTATGAACTTAATACTTAGTGGTACTCACCAGGAACCTCGGAGTCAATACTCTCTGGAACTCTCCCGAGCCTTCAAACCAGTGAAGTAACTGGAATCGATGCTCCCCTGCAAATCCACGCAGGATCGAGAGCTCATCTTTCAAGAATATAAGGTGAGATTGCTGTGAGGGCATTTCGGAGGTGATTAGTTGGGGAGGACTGTGGGGTGCCATCACTTGAATCCACAGTGGCTAAATCCATCTCTCCACTTGCAGGAGAATATTTCTACGGGTTAGCAGACAAGATTAGGAGGGCAGATCCAGTCAGTCATCGCTGCACTACGCATCACGTGGGTGGAGACCGCAGCTGTCCGGGTCTGATCGACGCCCCTGTGGGAGCCAGGTGAGCGTAACAGCATCCCTATATAATTCCTTAAAAAGTTTAAAAATTTGAGATCCACAATTAACTTGAATCAATACTTGCTGACGAAAAGACCAATATACCCTATCAAATGCCTTTTCTTTATCAATACTTACTGCAGCATAAGCCTCCGAACAGCCACATTTTAAATGTACACAACCAACAGTTCTCTTAAATTATCAACATTTCTGCCAAAGATAAATCCTGTCTGGTTTTGATGGGTCCCCTTCAGCAATAGCGGGTTAATGCACATTGCAAAAATCTTTGCCAAAAGTTTGACATCGGCATTAAGTAGAGATATGGGTCTGTAATTTCCACATCTCAAGTGATCTTTTCCAGGCTTATGGATCACAGAAATCACTGCAGTTTTCATAGAATAAGCTAATTGTTGAGAATTAATAATTTCCCTAAATGGGTCAACTATAAATGGAGCAAGGGAAGCAATGAATGCAACATAGAATTCAATCAGGAAACCATCCGGCCCTGGGGATTTATTGGGAGACATTAACCCCATTGAATCAATAACTTCCTGTACTGAAATGTCTTCTTCCAAAAGAAGTCCATCACTATCATTTAACTCCTGGATACGAATATGTTCTAAATAATCAGCAACTTCAAAATTATCTACAAGTCCTACTTCACAATACAATGATGCATAAATCTTGCTAAATGCACCACAAACTTCTTCTATTTTCCTCAAAAAGGTGCCATTGTCTTCTGAAATAAAAAGTACTTGTTTCCCCCTCTCTCTTCCGCGTAACATGTCAGCTAATAATGTCCCAGACCATTCGCCACGTTCCCAAAATGCTTTCTTAGAATAAAATAAATCTCTCTACGCTTTACAGTATATCATTTTATCTAAAGAACATTTAGCATTCATCGTGGTCGAAAAGGAATTCACACATGGATTGGCTGCGTGTTCGGCTATGCATTTTCTATAATCTAATTCCAACTGTGTATACTCTGTTTCTCTCACATTTTCTTTTTGTATGAAGCGTAGCTAATTATTCTGCCACATAAGAAATCTTTCAACGCATTAATCTGTCAACTGACTCGGCATTCTCTTAAAGGAACAAGGAAATCATTTCTATTCCAATTTGTTTGATAAAATCCTGATCCAACAGCAATCGAGTATTAAATCTCCATTGGATCAGTTTTCCCACCTCCCTGCGAACAGTCTAATTTCAAGTTTACATATGCATGATTGGAAATCCCAATATAACCCATCTCTGATGCATACACTTTGTTAAACAGATCTCTGCTGACTAAAATGAAATCAATTCTAGAAGAAGTTTTATGCGGTACTGAACAGAAACTATACTGTTTTTTTCCTGGATTTAGTCGTCATCGGATATCCTGTAAATCCTACAGTTGCAACAGTTGCATTAACTTTAAAAGTCCTATTCTGGCCCTCTCCTCTGCGTAAGAACATGATATTTCAGTCATATCCAACGCATTATCTAAAATAGTATTGAAATCCCCACCTATTAATATAGATCCATTACCCATTTCTTTTAGGACACCATCTAATTTATCAAAAAATTAATGTTGAGCTATATTCGGGGCATACACATTCAAAATTATTAAAAGCCTATTTTGCACCTGCAACCTAATTGCTACAAATATCACTTCAGTATTAATATTCACCTTTTCTACAGAGAATCAGATGTTCTTCTTAAATAGAATAGTTACTCCTAGAATTACTAGCAAAATAACTTGAATATTCTTTTACATATAAATTATTTAGAATATACTCTATTTTTTCATGCTATAAATGGGTTTCCCGGGGTAGGACAATGTCAGTCTTTTTTTTGCTTAAAAAGTGAGCACCTTTTTTCTCTTAATTGGATTGTTCGCTCCCTTCACATTCCAATTTAGTACATATCGTGAGTCAGCCATTTAGGGTAAGAACAACCTGTACATTGTAATTGTTCTATTCCAAAAATAAATAGACACACTTTCAGTGAGGTTCTTATTTCGCAACAACCCATTTTTCAAGATAAATGTTATTGAAAAAATTAAAATAACGAGAAACGAAAGGAAAGAAAAGAAATAAAATAATAAAAAGCAACTAAAACAAACTGAGACCAGAACATGATGAAATAATAGCCAATAGAGAAGCAACAGCTACCCCATATTATGTAACACCTCATTTCAGTGACGTTGATGGGGGTATAGCACTCAACATTCAGTTCACCATACATTAAAAGAGTTTCATATAGTTCGTCAACATCAGCAAAATGTGTCTTACATTTCAGAAAACAAGTCGATTGTGCATTAAACATCCCCTAGAAAGGAAATCAATATATACATGCCATCTATTGCCATAGTTACTTCACAATAGTATAGAAAATGACTTAAATCACTAGACAAGACTTGATGGACACACAACTCAAACCACACTCCCTATATTCATTAATAAATCTTTAATATAATCATTAACAGTCGGTTGTTTGTAGTGACATCTAGTATTTAGGCATATGTTAAATCAATAGGAACATATCTCAGCTCTCGCTATATTTATTCATTTTGAGATCATTAGTATCAGGTAATAAAGACTATAATTAATTTATCTCCAAGTTGCCGATCACACAATCATCTATGTACTACACTGGAAACAATTTAAAGTTTAGTAATCCAGGTCTACAAGTTACATAAAAAACCTCCTAAATGAGTATCTTCCTACGTTCCCATGTTGAAGAAGAATCTTAAGGCAAACAAATTACAACACAATATAGCACCAACATTTAATTTAGGATCTATATATTCCTAGTAGTTATAACTGCACAGACTTGCATTTACACAAGATGGATTGAACTAGTGACACGTGTAAACATAAATTCACCTTTTTCAATTGATCCAACATTCACCACACCTTTTCAACAAGTGCAACATCCATAGTCAATCTTCTCATATCAGGTCTTCAACCCCTCAATGCTGAAAATGTTATATTAAGAACACTTAATTGCATACATTGCCACAAAGATCCTTAACCGCGTTGTACAAGTAATCAGTCTTGACTGTATTAACATTAACTGATCCCCTCTTGACTGACTGACATGTTAATCCTAAATTAAAGAGAGATTCTATCCCATCCATGACATCAAGTTGGTTCATGCCATAGAGGCCAAAAGCAAAGGTGCTCACATGAGCGGAAATGGCTACCATACTAGCAAATACAGGACTGTTGTAGCTATGTGTAAAAGATGAATAGCTAAAAGGCCTTGATATTATCATCCACCAAAGTCGCTTCTATACAGGTATTCTTCCCAATACTCAACATCCACCAAAAACAGCTTGATAAACATCACTTCAGTCCTCTGACCGCTTCAAGTACACCCTAGTCGTGCATGCTGATGCACACTTCGGTTTGATAGATCACCCTGAGAATAGTCACCCCAGCATTCCAGTTACTTTTTTCCGAAAAAAGACACCTGGGGCCTAATTCACAGAAGTGTTTTATAATGGCAAAACCCCATAGGAAAATCCTCTGTGAATTAGGTACCCACATCATTGGTTCTCTGCAATGTTCTGAAATCTATAGTCATAATCCTTGAATGTCATAATTAGAGGCAATTTTTCAAACTCCAAGTAATAGTTGAGACCCCAAGGAACATTGAATGAACTATTGTGATTCCCCATTTCAAAAATCCAAACATGTCTTCCTCTTCCAGCAAGTTTTCCTCTGAACCTCCCACTCCTTCATGATTGAACTCACATGGTCAGAAATTCCACCAATCATTATTAACGTCCTCATAACCAAGCCAATTATTATGTCATTTTTGATGTCCAAGGTGTTAGTTTGGTGGTGACATGTGTTTTGGTTGTGTAGTTTACCATAAGCAGCAAATTCCTTTTGTTTTTCGATTTAACCTTGCAAGCGTAACGTCCCTTTAGCAACATTTTTTTCACTGAATTTCAATGGTTTTTATAAGTGAAAATGTTTCATACTATTATTAATTCCTCTTTTAATATATATGAAAGGACTATAAATTTCCTTTAACATACATACTTTTTGAAGCATACTGTTGTGTGTCATTTTTAGCAGCCCATTCTGGGGATGCAATTCATGGTTGAATTACCTAGTGCATGAGGCACGACCGTGACCCCAGCCCCACCAAACCACCCCAGTTATCCACTGCACCTAGCCTGCATCTTGGTCCAGTCGAACGACGTCCATTCATCGCCCGTTTTTTTGTTGCAGCATTTTTTGCTGCCTTTTCTTTTAGTTCAAAAACCCAGCAATATTCTCGAACGTCCGAGATGTTCATGGACATCGGAGTAACCTGCTTTTTGGCTTTTTCTGGACATACCCCATCCTCATCCACCGTCACCTCCACAGAGATTTTCATTTGTTTGGCAAGTGTAATGTTGTGTTTTTCAATGTGTTTTTACCGCAATGTTTGCGGACTATGGGTGCAGTTTGCAAATCCAACATGGTGTCCGTTTCAAAGGTTTGACGCACTTAATGTTTTTAATGGACCAATCAGCTGCCATGTGTGATGTCCATGAATGTTATGCGGCTCCCTAATTGGTCTAAAGGCGTCAGCGAACACCGAACCAGGAAGTGAGTCTGCAGACCGGAAAGAGATATCACACATTTTTTTACCTACATTTTGCCCATTTCTTTTAAAATCTACTGGATGGATTAACACCAAATTTGCAACAGCATGCTTTCAGGACCAGGTTGCTGCTGCTTGCGCTAGCTTGGCGCGAATCCGTCCAGCGGTTTTGGCTGTAGCCGCCAACACCATTTTATTCCATTCATGTCTATTCATATTTCAAACGTTTTGGGGATGCCCCTATAACTTTGCCTCCCCTTGAAGAAACCGCACAAACCTCCACAAAAGAATTCAGCGCTGAATGTATACTTTTTTTGCAGAGGATTCGTGGAATGGCGCCAAAGATATAAGCCACCCAAGAACTGCTCTTCAGATGGGAAGAGCAACATAACCTTAACTACAGAGTTTCTACTGCAGACCTTTGTAATATGTATGTTCATAATATTTATTACAGTTAAAAAAAAAAATGTTAATAATAAAATGCAGTTTTTGTATGAATTTCTATTTTTTTATTAATGTGTTATAGTTCACAAGGAACTTTTCACATATAAACACAATGCAACAACAGATAAAGGAAACGTGCAACACGCAAAATTAAAAACACTTTAGCAACAGCTTACCATTCACATAAAACTTTCCAATTTATTCTCACCTACAGGCATAACATAAATATATAGCAATTCATTAAAATGTCTTATACTGAATGATAAGACTTCCCCTTAATTGATCAGTTAACATCTGAGGCTCAGCTCTCAGGACAACATTCCTACCGGAGCGCTAAGACCTCTTTCATGAAATGAACAGCAGCCAACGACCACTTAAATTATGTATTTGTAAAAATACGTTGCCATACCCAACCATGGTGTACCACCTTAAAATCCTTTAAAAGGTGCGAAAAATGTGTCTGGCGCATCATTGTCAATTCGGGGCAATTTACCAACAGGTGCCGTATGGTTTCTATAGAGGTTTTCATTTTACGGAATCTACAACGTCTCAAATTGCGACATACCCCACCTCGAGTGGCCAAGATTTAATTGGTAGGGAACATATTCATGTGAAAGCGTAAACACGGACTATGCCAGTATTGCCCCGGGCATTTCCTGAAGTAGCATGGCAATGTGTTGTAGGGCGGGCATCTAGCAACAACCCCTTGAATAAATGGTACATCCTTACACAATCAATTTTATCAATCCAGTCGGCCTCCCATACTCTTTTGTACTTTCAGTGGGTTCATTAATAGGTACTCCACCGAGGTGTCAACGGCACTTAATATTTTGAGACACTGGCGGTGCCATTCTGTGAGACCGGCCGGAGACTTGGCCTCTAGCCCATACTTTAACATACCGCAGGTCGATCCCTCTTCCGTCAGATTGATCTTTCGTAGGAAGTTTCCATTTAACCAATGCTTCCAACGACGCCAGACCCAATTTGTACCTTGAAACTGGGGCTGGAACACTAACTGGCAAACATAGAACTTTCCTCCAGAATGCTCCCTCAAGCTTTCCCCATTGCCCTTTAAGGGCAAAAAATGTCATCTCTGCACCATACATCACCAAAGGGACCCCCTTTTTACAGTAGAACTCTCGTATGGGAATCATCAAGAAGTAGCCAAATGTCTTGTTTAGGCAGAGTGCCTGTGCGGCCATAATCTTTTGTTTACTTACAGTGAGATGCCAGACTATTTTCTTTCTGGAAGATTGGGAAACCCAGATACACAAAATAATCCACTTTCTCTACGGGCATCCCACCAATGGACCACTTGAATTGCCTTCATGCCTTTCCAGAAGCCTTATGCAGAATTAGAATTTTCGATTTGTGGACACTTATCGTTAAGTTATTCTTTTTGGTGTATGCCTCCAAGGCATTCAACTGACGCTGCAACCCTATTGGCGTATGGTCCATTGAAATCAGGTTGTCAGTGTACATTAAATAATTAATCAATCTGGCATTTAGTTTTGGGGGAAATATGTGATACCCAGAAAGGCTTCACCCAAATCGGACAAAAAATTGAGCAGTAGGATCGGGGCCAGTAGGCAACCTTGCTTCAGTCCTCTTACCGAATTAATCAGAGCAGATAGTCTACCCTCTCTGTCCAATCGGACACACAAGGTGGTGTCCGTATGTACCGCTATCAGGATCACCAGTAGAGCAGGACGACGACCCTATTTGTCCAGTTTGGTCCATGACATGTACCTCGTACAGTGTTAAAAGCCATAGAAAAACCTATGAAGGTGGCATAAAATGTTTTTTTTTCATCGCTCCTTTCTTTAACAGTTCCAGCACAAAACCATTCATCTAAGTCCCCAGTCCCTGACAAAACCCTGTTTGGAAGATATCCATTCTTCCGTTCTCATTTGCCCAGTTTTGCAGGTCTCTTAATACTAGGCCTGTGAAGATCTTGGCTGGGAAATCCAACAGGGAAATCAGCCTGTAGTTTGAAGTACTTAAGTGAGAATCCTTTTTTAATATTGGGACGACAATTGCTGTTAGCCAAGACGCTGGCACGGCTTTCTCCCCGAGTATACTTCTAAACATACTATCCAGGACACCTACCCAAGTTGTTGGGTTATTTTTAAGAACGCACATTGCCAATCCGTCTGACCCCGAAGCCATAGATTATTTGGTCCTTGATATTAGATAAAGCAAATCATCAGAGTCCCAAGTTAATCCCCACTCTGCTGTTTTTCCCATGTCCCCAATCCACTCTTGCTCAATATCACCAGCTGATTCGTAAATCTCAGTGAAGTGGGTTTGCCACGTTTCTTCCGATATCGGGTTTATTTGAGACCCCGTTTGAACCTTGTCATTGGGCCTCATTACGACGTTGGCGCCCGAGTCGTTTTTTTTACAGGCCCCCAGCAATGAGGATGTACCGGGGCATTCGAGCCCCAGCGGACCCGGTACATCCCCATTGCCGGTGCCGGTAATAATTACTCCCCGTTCCCATTGAGCCCTATAGGGGTCAATGGGAATGGGGAGGTCGGATGCACCGACACCATTTGTGAATGGTGCCGGCGCATCCGACATGCTCTGCTCACAGGTGCCGGCACGCCCGCCAGGTCAGGCCTGGCGGGGGGAAAGGCACCTGCGAGCACAACTCGTGATGGGCCATTGTCTTTAAGTTCCAGGAGTCATTCAAGTTGTTACTGGCCATGACCTCCAACATTTTACGGACGTCCCTGAGGGTCATTAGGTGGTGGTAATGTCATAGCCAAGCCTTATAAGCCGCCTTCACATGCATCCTACTCCTCCTATGTCTTTGGACGATTTCCTTACGGGAGGTCCATAGCTCTCTTTTTAATCAAGATAACCCGGTCTAATGAGTGCCTGTGTAGAATTTTGCCTGGTTTCCTTTTTGTCATACGGTTGTAAATCTGCTCCCAAATTGCACGCACACCCTTTCCATCAAACCCTTCCTAAAAATAGCTGTTAAATTCCCCGATTCTGTTAAAGGCTGTCATTTTGTACTCATTTTATTATGTTCCCCCTCCCCCCGCACGTTCACCTGTAGGTCAAAGGCCTAACCTTCGATGTTCTGCTTACTAGAGGGAACTGTCCATGTAATTCTAAGCAGCTGATGTTCGCCAAAGTTTCCACCATGAACGGCGACTCCAGCTCTGTTTAGGTATCCTCAAAAACATAAACGTAATCTAGGATGATACTTTGAGCACCCCTCACCCAAGAGTCACCCTTAATGTTCCCATTGAGGATTAATAACCTCCGTTTCTCCATGAGATTCGCCCCATACCCCGGCTTAACTATTTAGAATTTGTATATGTTCCAATTCATTTTTTATTTTACTTTTTGAAATGCATTCATAGCGGCCTGAGTTTTGATGCTGCTGTGATGTCCATGAGGACAACACATCTTGACTATGCCAACAGTGGGTCTTTTGCGCTGCATAATGCAGATCAAGAGTGTACCCCAGCAGCTATGGCAATGCATCTCTGTTGTCAGGGAATACAGGGAGTAAGTTCAAGTCCTTGTGCCTTGCTATTAAGTACTTCTACAGGAAGGTTCCTCAGTTCTAGAGCGATCCTTTAGGACTCTTATACACCATCAAGAAAATGCATCCCCATCAGCCTTGCAGCCATCGGTTCCACTTTTCAGAAGATTTTGGATGGTTTGGCACAGTGGTCTTGCTCAAAATGTCACTTTCAATTCTGAAGACCGGTAAAAATGTGGATGTTCATGCAATACTTGTATTCAGCGTACAGTGTTTGAGAGTCCTTCTGCATTCCTCTTTCAGTCATGTTATATTTCTCTAAGAAGTCCTTATGATGGTGTGGCGGATCTACCAACCGTGTGACACACAAAAGGAAGGTCCTGCTGTTTCTTGGGGTTTGGATGGAATGAACGCCTATAGAGTCTAGAGGTTTATAAAAAGCCTAGAAACTCCCCTTTAGGAATAATCTAAACAAGCAGTGTGAGCATTTGTCAAATAATAGTGCCAGGATTCTTTTTCTCCTGGGGATACTGGTCACCGCATTTTACCTACGCTCAACACAGTCGCAGGGATATAGCATTCAGATGTGTCCTCGCTATGGTTACAATCACTGGATATAGTGTTCAGTCACTACTTTCCCAAACATTCTCTTCAGTAGCCTACTCTTGGCATGCAGTCGATGGAAAAGGGGGAACTGGTTGCCAGATTACCCCTTTTTGTTAATAAAAATCAAAAAAGGGTTTTGCACCCCTGCCAGATGGTAATTCCTCACAGATCTTCCTATCACATATATGAAAAGACCCACAGATCGCCCATGCTTCAAGAGGACATTGCGTAAAGAAAGATTCCAACAACTCTTGACTCCTTCGTCAGCGATAAACAGTCCATATAGATTAAGATATGCAGACACACCTGGTGCAGAGTGCAGAATTCTGAAAAGTCCACCTAAGGGACAATTACCAAATGAATGTTGAAGATTTCATGCAATGTTGAAAAGGGGTGTGGGCATTTAGGGTTGGGGGTGTTTGGAAGATTCATTGTGCTAACAATTTGGAGACAATTCATGCTGATTTGGGCAGATGCTAATACGCATCTGCATAACATTTGATGCATATAACATTTTGGAGAAGATCGACTGTTTCAGAGCATAGTCTCATGTCTGTGAACCTTATTTGGCAATGGTAGGGCAGTGCCTGCGCCGAGGCTTCCTGTTGAAAATAAAGGAAGACATTTGGGATCTTACCCAGGCGGCCTTGTGCTTCATGCACCACTTTAAGCTGAACTCCCCTAGGAGCCAGTTGAATGATTTTAAGGCGTGTGCTATGCCCTCAGGTTGAGATTGACATCCAAATTGCCTGTTGTTGCCTCTTCTGCACTGTATGAATGTGTGTTTTGGGTTGTGGCATAATACCCAAGCGTGGGAAGACTATTGGTCTTATGAGTGTGCTTACACACTCTGACCACTCACAGGGCCTATTTGGTTCGTCTTCCCCTCTGCACTGTATTTATATGCATCATTTCTTATATATTGTTATTGTTTCTCATCCCTTGTACCCTCCCTTCAGCCTAACAAGCGAACAATAAATAAATAAATATATACAATCATGATTGTAAGTATTGTCCCGGGAGGATAGCTCAGCGGCAGCGTGCGCGTCTTGGAAGCAAGACGACACGGAGCAACAACAGGTTCGATCCCCGGGTCCGCGCTTAGAAACCTTTGGGTGTTTAAGCGCGTTATAAATACGTAACTAAGAAAAAAAAAAACCACACAATTACGCAACTAAGAAAAACAAAAAAGACAATTCCTGTAACAGCGCCTCGATGCCTGCGGGCTGTGTGAGCGCTTTATAAATGTGAAATAAATAAATGATTGAACAGAAGCAGTGGGACTATCTTCCTGAGCATAGCATCTTATTGACTGCATGTATATGGGAGTCTTGTATGAAGCGGGCGCTACTGCCAGATATGCGGACCATGTGAAATCTAAAGTGCTTGCATTCCCGTGTCCTAGCACAGAACCTTAAAGTTGTCCCAAGCCATGTTGGCCACGAGTTGCTCACCCAGTTGTAGTTTGATTTTTTCTCAATTCTAGCACTTGCATTACTGCGTTTTATCCATTGCTTTCTGGGACTTTTAGCTCGACCATCTATAATGAAAAAATCAGGACTGGGTGCGGTACTCTGACCTGACCCTCCTCGGGAGACTAGAGAGGTTGGCCATCAGCAGTACATTATTTTCAGGCCTGTTTAGGCATGTACAGCTTTTCTTCATCCAGAAATATATGTGGCTTCTAAGTATGTATTTTTAAATGATTTCTGGTTTGAAATGTCAACACAAAGAACAGTATTGCATGTTCCGTCCTGCTGGCAAACCCTCTCACTGTTAAAGAAACTTGTATATGTGATCAGCATGGAAGTATTGAACAGTTGTGTTGATCAATCAGCAGTCTCCAGTATTTTTATTATTACTTTTTTTTAATGCTACGCCAGCTCACCACTGTAATAGTCTCAAAGCACCATAAGCCTTGTCCGAGTTAAGGTGCATTAAGTCTGGCAGAGGGAAGCAGGACCTGTTTCTGCTTAGGATGCATTGACTGGAAAATTGTGTGATATAAGAAGAGATATCTGTCGAACTAAAATCTGGTGCGGAACGAAGATGGCATGTAAGCAGGTGATAGATAGGTGGTGATTGCTGCATTGCAAATGTATATGTAAAATCTGGGTGCGTTAGGGGTTCGAGATATGCTAGGGCTATCCTAAGTATATTGGGGGCATGGTTGACCAGGGTCATCCTAATAGATGGGTAGCTCTTTTAAAAGTATAGTAAAGGATGCCTGTCCATTCTACGGGTGCTCTCCATGTCCTTGAGGGTGGCCATGTAAGGTTTTGTACTGGGGCTTAATTAAAAGGAAACTTATTGGGGATCGATAATTGAGGGTAGACTAGATGTGTAGGGAGGATTGCCAATTGCACCACAATGTACAATGGTTAGAAACGTGTTTTTCTTAAGTGCTCCAAATGAATTTTGTGTGGGCATTTATCCACATTGTTGTATGCTGGGTACCCTATATCACTGATTGATTTTATTTACTGTGTGTTTTTGTTCTGTATATTACTTTGTTTATTAAATCAGTTCATATATATTGAGCTAATTTTAGGTACGACAACCTTGTTAATCAAACAACTATCTTAGTGGGTGAGGTCTTGTATTTTGCTTACATTAAAGAGTGATGTGTGCTTAGTTGCCTTAGTAATGGAATGCTGCAGGTAATACACCCCCCTCCAAGGCCACCTAACAAGATTCTGTGTGAGCTGCGTCCCATCCCCGCTCCCCCCCCTACACTTCCTGCTTCCTCCCCAGTTGCTTGTAGATCTCTGGCAACCAAGTTGCCCGCCCTTCCTCGTTGTTGGCTCCCCTCTCTCTTGTATTTCTGCTTCCCTCGCCATGGTCCTTCCCCCTTATGCCTTGTAAAGCGCTCCATTGCTTCCTGAAGCTTGGTCCAAGTTCAACAAAGACCCTAATAATAATAATAATAGTGAATTTTCGTTATCAGAACAGTCTAGCAAGAGCAAAGAAGCTTAGAACTAGAAGTATGTTTCTAGTAGTCAGCCTGCAGTTTAACCACCTAGTGGTGTCATAGTTATTCCTAGTGGTGTGTTCAGAGTTGGAAGAGAAGCCCCCTTTTGGTCAACCTTTCTGTGAACTGTTGACAATAGTTTTTTCCAGTGGCCCTATCGGGGCACTAAACATCTGCGAAAAGTAGAGTTTCTGCATGGAGTTTGTGGCGTGCTCTGGAGAGGCTGACCAGGGGGGCCTGCTTAGTTGTCGGGTTGCAGTTTCTGAGGCTCTGGCTAGTCCCGCGTGTGGAATGTGTCTTGAGCAGTGATTCGCTCGTTTTGTGCTGTCCTGACTAGTGGTAGCGTGGATTAGTGGTGCCAAAATTTGTTTTGTTTTACTCTCATCTCTGGGCCTTGTTGACTGTGCATGCAGGCCTCCTGTATCAGAAAGTGAATTGGGTGCCACGGATCTGGATCAAGTGCTATTGGTTTATTGAAATGGAGCAAGGGTGTATTATTTAAGCCTGTAATGATTAGTGGAAGTGTTGCCTGGTGATGCGAGTCTGCATCTCTCGAAGTATTTCCAGATAGGTCTGCATTCCATCTTTTGTTAAGGGTGCGCATGCGCCACGAGCAGTTGCAGCCATGTTAGGGTGCCAGGTGGCGACAATCCTACCACTGAGCAGAGACATCCTGATCATAGATGGGCGGGAAGGGAGGGCAACCCTATCGCGTCGGTGTCGTGAGGGAAGGAGTGGAATAACTCTGCACATTGGACACAGAGTCTCCGTGGCCCGAGGCACCTCCTGTTTGGGTTTCTCTGCTGATCAACTTCTGTGCTGCCTCCATGGCCAGCACATTGTTCCTCTTCTACAGATACCTTCAGCGCTCAGATACGTCTTGCCTAGTGGACGGTCTACAGCTCCTGGAACTAATAGGACTGACAGTGGTTCTACATATGCTTCAGCCCCCCCCCCCCCCAATACCTTACAAAGATATCGACCTGTTTGCTGGGAAGATTACAAGGTTGATCGTCTTGATCCCCCTTTACCATACTCACACGTGTGTTCAGAAACATGCTCTTTCAAATGCGAACCATTTGGGGGCTTGATGTTGCACTGTGTATTGCACTGTGTTTAACATCTGTTTCGCTAGGGAGAGAGAGACCTCGCTAGTACTCACTTTTCGACCCCTCCGTCCCTCCTGCATTATGTTAGATTTTGAGCTTGGATCCTTATACATGATGCTCCATTCCATATCCTGCTCCATATCTTTCGTAAGTTTGACCAGCATCCTGCTTTGACTTCAGGAAATCCGTATTGGGGAAGGGCCATTAGTTAACAGAAATGTATCCATCCCAGAATGCGTTTAATTTTCAACATGTTTGTATATTTTCGGGAGATTAAAGGTCAGTGAATCCATTTTCCGTAACGTGAAGTATTGCTTCCATTTCACGGAGTTTCTGGTCCATGTGCAAATGAAAAGTCCAACGGTTGTGTAGCACTGATCATCACTGAAGTGCTCTCGCTTTGCGAGCCAAGGGAACCTTAATACAGTGGCATGAAGAGATTTGCTCAGGATCACACAGTGTGGCTGAAAGGGAAAGCCAGCAAAGATTTCAGATCATAGGTTCTGTTTCCAACATTGAAAAGTTAGCTGCTGCTGTTCACTTCCATACGACCTGTGTGCACTAATGAGAATTTTATTTGCGAAAGAGTTTGTCTGATTCTGTGTTTTAATCACATGGCTTATGACAAATAACATAGTAGGTGTATTTGTAGAGAGGACATTCACCCCGAGAGGGGTATCCTTCACTATTGAACGATAACTGATGCACTCATTTAAATTCACCCCCCTAGGATGAAGGGCTGAGGGGACTTGCCGTGATTCGAATCTGTGACCTTGTGGTCAAACTCAGGCCCTTGCAGTGGATGCATTAATCCATTGAGCCACAGACCCGACTGCCTGGCCTATGTGTTTATAATGAACCTATAATCCTTACCACCCATTTATTTTGAACCTTTTATGCACATCCACCATGTGCTCTGGTTGTTGCTGATGCCTGTCCTTTGATAAGTCACACATTATCTATACGGGCTTATCATGGGCCATAATGCAGCAAGAGAGAAGGAATGATGCTTCACATTAAAGATGCAGTTATTCATCAGAAGAATCCGACTCTAGGGCTGTCTTGTAAAATAAATGAAGCATCAGCATGCTCCAATACGGAAGAGACGCACAGAAGAATACGTGTGCACGTGAGTGCCCTGCCCAGAGGTGGTTTCTGCAGAAGGAGATGAGGGGACCCGAGCGGAGTGGATTAAGCCATGAATGAGAATGGAGAAAAGAGGCTAATTGACAATGGACAATATGCTCCAATAACTTTGAAAAGCAGGAGTATCCGGTCTCCTAATGCGGCCTTTCCGAGAACAAGAGTCCGATTTTTGTCGGTGTAGGAATGACAGAACTCTGCCTGAAGTAGCTGGATAATATGCCAGAGAAAGGAAGGCATTGAGGGCAGTGCATTGTCGTGTAGTGCCTGGGGCTCAAGCAACCGTGGGGTGGAAGGAATGCTTGGGAGGACTTTGACTCATTCAGGCTGGTGTGAATGCTACAGGTGTTTGACCCTGCATTAAATAGAAAGGGCATTTAAGGCTCCTCCAATGATGCCTACTGAGCCCCACACCGCAATAAAACTAGCAGCGTTCACAATCCTAAAAGTGAAACAGGCACAGCCAAGAGATGCACCTCCTTCGGCTTTTCTGGTAACATGGGCCGAGGGCAGGCTATACTCTTAGGAGATGTGCAAAGTGATCATAGTAGCAACCGCAACAGCAATAATGCAAATACTCCCCCCAAAAATAATGTCCAATCAAGGTTCTATTGAAAATGTACATTTAATTAAACAATCAAGAATACAAGTAACTAACTAGAAACACAAGCCAAACACAAACCCGTGGAAAGAATAGAAAGTGCACAGCTTGTATAGAGTAGCACTCTGAGTACTTGAGCTGGGGTGATCAGGCAAGCAATTTCAGCAATGTCGCTTTAAAGGATATGTCTTTTCGAGACAAGGTGCAACAGGGGGGCTTAAAAGTCACTATGGACCCAGAATGTGGACCGAGGGCAGGCCCTATTCACAGTACCTTATTCCTGTCTTTTGAGGGCTCAACAGCATTGAGCAAGACTTCTAGGAGCTTTCGAAGGCAGTGATTTGGTGTTGGGTTGGTGAACTGGTCGACTGGGTCCAACACACTATACGGTCGAAGCAGCAGTGGCACGTGGCAAGGAGAAGCTTGGAACAGGCAGGTGATGTCAGGGTCGGTGAAGCTCACAAGTGGTTCAATGTGTGGGAATCAAGGAACAAAGCTGTTCTTTGACTTCTGGGATGCTTGGGGGCCCAGTCCAATGTCTTCAGGGACAAGGTAAGTCCTTCTCTTGCACTCCCATTCCTGGTAGCTTGGCTGACACCTATAGAGTATCCTTCAACAGTGAGGAGGCACCTGGTTCCAGTGAGGCATTAGTCCACAGCAGTTCACCCGCATTGGTCCCCGGAAATGGTTAAGGGACAGAGTTCTTCCCTGCCTTCACCTCTATGGCAGAAGTCTTTTGAATGGACTGCACTCCCACAGGGTTCCAAAGATGCGTTCTTCTTGGGGACCAGGAAAGGATCAAGGAAGGAGTGAAAGACACATTCCTTCTTAAGGTAAAAGGTTGCAGGGGAATGTAAGGGGCCCAACCCCTATTGTTGTAACACATGACTGTTGCCTTCCTGCATCATACTTGGAGTGCCTTACTCAAAAGTAAATGGAGGGGACAGGAAGGAAAGAGAGCTCTACAGAAAACCAAGATGGTGGTCCCCTTCTCAAAGGTTTTGTTCCCTCTCCAGCTACTGTATCTGCCCCTTCCCATGCCAGCAACCTCAAAGCCCCTTTGGTGTTCAACTCTCTTCTGTGAAGCTGACCTTTATTAAGTGAGGGCCCCTTTGAAAGCAAGGCTCTTGGGAGATCTCCTGCTGAGAGCCTGAGGGGAGGCATTACCTTTCTCCCGGATCTAAGGGGCGGGTAGGGTCAATGTAGGTCAACATTCCTGGCTATTGTGTCTGCTGAGCAGTACCCGACAGTCAGGCTCCCCTGAATACACATTGCCCTCACATACACGGTTTGGATTCACAGGGTATCACATCAAATCGGTGTGTCTTTAATGATTCTGTGATCTTATAAGTCACTCTACCATAACTTGGTATTGCATATTCTTAGAATTTACCCTGCCACCAGAAGGATGAGGGCAACAACTATTATATTTTAGCTCAGAGAAGCAGAAGTTAAATGCAGCCTCTGTCCACAGTGACTTTGAGTCACAGCAGCTACTGCACATGTGACCTTCAAACCTGCTCTGTTCCACTGGATAGAAGGTGCTGCAGTTGTCAGGAGACTGGTGCATCAAGGGCATATGTATGCACTATGCTTTTGAAAGAGCGGTATGATTAGCGAAACCCCCTTTAAGAAACAGAATGACCCACATCATTCCATTTATTTCATAAAAATCAAAAAAAGCTCTGGCTGTTTCACCCACACCAGATGGCAATCCGTCACAAAAGGTATTCAGTTATATGAATGATTCATTTAAGGCCTCCTCGTTGTCGAACTGTGGTAGTTAATACTATGCTTGCTCACTCATTTGTACTGATGTTGTAGCTCCCTGGTGCTCTTCTTCGTGCCATTATTACTAGCTTGTCTGCTCACTTTTCTCACAGATATCTCTGGGGGGCATGCATCTCTTATTCTCAAGTGGCTAATAAAGGTATCCTTTCTTCGTGTTAACTAGGTTCCCTTCCACCAAAGTCGAAAATAATAGAATTTCAAACTCCTCTTCCTACTGCAGCATGGTGTCTGTAAACTGCTGCTCTCCTGCTGCTTTGGATGAAGACTTCCATTAACCCTCATCACTCACTATTCTGACTAAATCTGATGGGAGTTGCGGTCCAAAACATCCGGCAAGCCAAATGTTGCCGACCCACCTGTACTATAATATTTATTATTGGGTTCCCTCGCTTTTTCACTTTGACATTTAATGCATCAGAGAGAGTGATGGTAGATAGCTAGGTTGATCTTGAGATTGCAAAGACCTAATCAGTTACTCCTTCTCCACCTGTAAAGGAGTCACGTCGCCTTTTAAGTGGACTCAAGATTTAGAATTTAGCTTTCTATGTCATATGCACAAACCTGCTAGGATAAGCAGAAATGCATCAGTGCAAAGTGAAGCTATTGTTAATTTTGCACAATGAGTGCTACTTAAAGTGGCTGAGCTTTGGTTGCCCCCCTGGCTCCACCCTGGTTCCTGGTGCACCCCGTTCCTCCCACAGTGATGGCCTGGCACACCATCAGGGCTGGTACTAACTGACTCGGGTGCTCGTCGTCAAACATAAGAATCAGTCCTCTGTCCAAAAAATTTCCTACTTTGACCCTACCACTAATCAAACGTATTCAGCAAACAGAAATGAAGCTAGGAGAATGACTCCCTTCTCCTGGTCCAACTGGTTCAGCCTTACGAGCTGGTTTCTGATAGTTTCTAGCAACAGTTCTTATTAGTTCTTGTAATTCCTTCATAGTACTTTGTACTTGTTGAAATGTTCAACTGTTATTCTTTCTCAGCGTTACATATATTCCTGGACTTTCCGTACCTTCCTCTTGGAATGTCAGGTAATTGACACTAACCATACACACCTGACTCCAATTGACCACCACCTAAAGTATAAAAAGTGGAGTTCAGCCAGAGTAAAAGGAGCGAGCTGGGGTTGCTGAATGACTGAAGAACAGGAGGCTTCAGCTGGAGGAGCTCAGAGGATCCGGAGAGAAACGGGATGCCTGGACACTGACCCTGTGTATCGGAGGGGTTGCAGCGCAGAAAGGGTGCCATGGAGCTGTGTCTCCATGGAGCCAGATTGGGCTGTGCTGGGTCCTGTTGGCCGTGTCTAGGCCAGTGCTCGTTTCCCTGGGACATATCCAGGTCACAGGGGTTTCTGAGGGGCAGGTGGTACGACTCTGACCTTGACACATACATCCCGAAGAGACTGCCCGCTAGCGCCACGCTACTCGGTGAGCTTCAAAACAAGGGGAGAAACTCAGTAGTGTGTGGGAGACTGGAGCGTGAGCATTCAAAAAGAAACGTGCAAGCGGCACGATGGCGAGAAAGAGATGAAGGAAAGTAAGGAAATTGTGTGAATTCTGAAAAGAAGAAAGAAGAGAGAGGGTGCGAACAACCAAAAGAAAGTAAAATAAAAATGGAAAGATGCGAGCAGCACAAAGCCAAAGAGGGAGGGAGAGGGAGAGAGGGAGAGAGGGAGAGAGAGGGAGAGAGAGAAAGAAAGTTAAGTGTGCAAGAGGCACGGTACAGCAGAAGATGCCAAGGAAAGTGTGCACGAGGCACGTGAAAGGCAGAACGTGTCAAATGACAGTGTGCAGAGAGCACAGAAAGGAAAAAGGTGCCTGAAGAAATAGAAGCAAGATAAAGAGCACATGGAGAGCGGGTCATGTATCAGAGTGGTCGCGCATGGGGAGAACTAAAAGCCCTGCGTTTTCAACAGTCTCTGATATTGCCCCAATGTTGACAAACAGCAGTGTACAGCGCCACCTGAGCAAAGGTGGAAAAGGGGGAGCTACACTGAGAGCAAAGTGGAAGCGAAATCCCCCAAAGTGAACGAAAGGCTGTTAAAACCTCACCAGAAGGAAGTGTGTTTTTGAGGTGCAACTTGACAAGGAGAACCTTTTGGTGTTTTGTGTTTTTTTTTTTTTTTACTGTTGAGTAAATCATTTGAGACAAGAAGGGGCCTAGGCTCTCAGAAGAGAACCCTGAGATGCCCAAAGGAAACTGAGAGACATTGTTTGTAAAGAGAAATGTCTAGACTTAGGGAAGTGAGCCCTGAGAGGCCTGAAAAAACAGTGAATATTCTTTTGGAACCAGAGGGACCGAAGTTCGGGAAAGGGAACCATAAGGGACCCAGAGACATTGTGAACTATGTTATTTTGCTGCAGGAGCCCTACCTGGAAAATCCAAAGGGCACCCCTTTTGAATTGAACTATTTTTAAACTGGCAGAACTACTCCTGACAATAAGGCTATAAAATCTAGCCTTAATTTGCATTTCTTTTTGAGCCATTTTTCTGTTAAGAAGACCCAACATCACATTTGTTTTAAGAGTGAGGGCACGCATAGGTTTGACACAGATAGACTTTGGTTTTGAACTTACGGACATCAACTCTCCTTAGAAACATCAGTTGAGGGAAAAACCCCATTAGAGTTGGGGCCAGTTTGGCACTACACCAACCCTACCAATCTTTATAATAAAGGTTTTTCAAACTGTTATCTTTGAGTCTGTGTCTCTCTTGATACCATGCCTTCCTCATACTACCAAGGCACTCTTCACTCTTGGTATCTTTTCAGTTAGCACTATGATGAGGGAGATCCCTCCCGCGATATTCCTCACTCTTGATATCTCTTTTGTAATCACTGTGACAAGAGAGATTACTCCTGAAATACTCTTCAGTCTCACCCAAACTCCCAACAGGTCTCCTGTGGCTCCTGTTACCTTTTGTTCTGGAGGAGGCACTCCACTGATTGTTCCTGGGTTGTTGGTCTTGCTCTCCCTGGTCAACCCTTTTCGCGTCTCTCTGGTCAATACCCTTTGCATCTCTCACTCCGATTCCTGCTGCACCGTGCTGGCTACATGGGCTTCTTGACTTTTCGTATCAGCGAAGTTGAAGTACCGCCCGGTCCACCTCTCTGAGATCAGGCCACCATCGTCTTCTCTCCAGTTTTAGCATAGGTCGGGTCTCCACCTGCTTACGGAATGCTCTGCCGACCATTCCAGGATGTCCTCTTGATGGAATAGCAGCTTCTCCTGTTCACTTACTCATTCCCAGGTTTGAATTTCTCAGGGCTGACAGGCTTCACGCCAGGTTCTCTTCTCATTGAGTCCCTTCCTGCTTTTTATGTCCTGTAGCTGGGTCCTGCCCAGTGGAGTGCCTTAGTCCTCCTTTGATGTGAAATTATTTTTTTTCCTACCTCCTTGGGGCCGACTCTTTGCAGTGCTGTTTAGACTTGGAAAAGGAGTAGTTTGCATCACTCCTTCGATCTTCCTCATCTCAGTACTTTTCGAGATTATTTATTATCACTGTGACAAATCATCTTCTGGGGTACCAGTGGTCCAGGGATTAATATCTGTTTCTAAACTATCAATCAGCCCATGCCTCTAATACACCAGAAGGAATCAGAATAGATTGGAATAACAAGCAAATTATAAACCTCCTTGTCAAATTTTGGTAGCGGGTACGGAATGGCAGGCTTATCTCCGAAAGGTTGTGCATCGCAGGTTAGTTGCAACACAGCAAAAATACAATTATTACCCAATGATAAAAGGGACTGTCCAGTCAAGGGTGTATCAAAAATATTGATTTATATCACATCAGACAGTCCCATCAACACTATGAAAGACAACCAACCCTGTAAAGGAATGCAGAGGATAAATAGTTTCAAAGAAGGAAAAGGGATGCTCTCTGGATACTGACGGGAGGCTAGTCGGGATGGTTAATAAGCACAACAGTTTAAGGTTTCTTGGCTTCAGTACAAAGGAAGCAATGGGCCTTAATATGTCTCCAGGGGCCTTCTGGGAAGGACCTTTGGCTGTAGACGTTCTTGGTGCTTGACAAGGTCGAGCCAGCTTCAGAGTGCTTTACTGGCTTCAGTGACAGAGTTCAAGATGGGAGTCTGCTGCAGGTATCAGGCAGCAGGACGGCGAGTGAAGCTGGACGAACGGCTGCAGGCTGGCCTACATGGCGGCTCAGGGTCAGGAATCATTATCTCAGTGCTGATCGGAGGTTCGGAAGCACTGGTTGAGACATCTCAGATGTCTTTAAGCGGTTGCGGTTGGCAACGTTCAGCGTTGCAATCGGTTGCTGCTCGAGGAACTCGACTGTCAAGAAAATGGCCTTTAAGGTGAATGTTGGTAGATGCTTGTCGAGGCACTTCACCCAGCTTCTTCAATGTGCTTGTGTCGTCCTTTAAGGCGGCCGACCCACAGCTGTTGAGTGTGTTGCAGCCAGATGCCTTGTCCTTGGTAGTAGGTGCAGAGACCTTTTGGCACTTCCTACCCAGGAAGCTTGCTGAAGATCCTAGCATGGCATGCAGTGTGCGGGCTAGGTACCGGTTCTGGAGTGGCCGGAGGGGCCTCTGAGTTCTGTATCTCCCTCTGTTCCCTGTGAGATGCGTTTGTCATGGTATGAGCATAGGAAAATGTGTGTGGATTAGCCCTACACATTTTCCTGAGGTTGGTCTATCATCATTCCATTTAATTAAAAAAATTCAAAAAGCCCAGGCACATGCATGCCCATCATGTGGATGGTCTAATTCCTCACAATCACTCTGTATGTTCTTCCTCATCTTGGTAGTATTAAGACTTAAGTGAGCAAAGGAGGTATTATTGCAATAACAAACAGTAGTGCTTTCTGGTTGATTTTTGGAGGACCTCCAGGATTTCTTGGTCTGAAAGGCAAGTGGTTTAGGGAGTCCCATCACGGAATGGGAGTCCTTGTCCGCATGAGGGGAGAGTCTACTGTGAGGTCCCTCCTAGGGGGATTGTTGCCTAGCGGGCTCACTTCTCTAGCCTCACACGGAAGGGATCCCCTCTGGGGAGAAGTGATGAGATCCTGTGAATCACATTTACAGGATATTTTCATGTGTTACACTGGAGAACCAACTGTAAATTGTATGGCTTTACCTTATTTATGATTCAAAATGCGCTGCAAAATGCATCATTTCACCACATTATTTAAAAAAACATTTGCTGGGAAAAACTCCTTTCTCCCCGAATCACCTTAATTATTTTGGGCTCCTTTGCTATGCTCTTTCATCCATGCTAATTTGAGGAAATGTTTAGGCCCTTCCGCTTAAAATATTCTTCAGGCATGACTGCACATGATTCCTGACGTTTCCTGGATATTTTTCACCTTTCACTTTAGAAACTATTGTCAATTGTATGGATTTTTGTATCCCATTTCTTTAAAAAAAAAAAATCTGAAAATGCAACATTTCAGCATTTGATTTTAAAAAATGTTCAGGGGGAGATCCTCCCCCGAGAACCCTGGTTAATTCTTTTCGGCTCCCTTGCTACTTTAGGTCCATCGTGCTAATGTGAGGAAATATATAGGCCCCTCCACTGAAAACATTCATCACCCTGTGAGGGCTACCCCTTGAGTCTTTTAAATCTTGATGCCCATCAGGAGCTATTCAAACCCCTGTACCCCCTCTACCCCAGGCACTAAACACTGCCCCGCCACTAGCTGGATATTGTACTCTGCAAATAGTTTGGAAGAAAGAAAATGGCATTAAGGGAGCCTTAAACTGGATTGCTGAGCTCCGAGTTGACGAGGGCTAGCATACCACAATTACAATGTCACCCATTTAAGGTTTAGTAAGATGCTGTGTATATATTTTTAAGCCAATGATTTCTTCTCTTTTCTGCAATAAGGTTTCTTTCCTAACGGAAAGGTTATAGTTTTTATAAAGCCGTACAACCGGTCACGTCAATAATTAGGGGTGGACAGTTCATGAGTGAAGGGCTGGCCTCTGAAATGAGTACTGCCTGTGCTTCAAAAGGTGGAATTCCAGAGCAGAGCCCACTTCTTCTTTCATCCTTTTGAGGTCGTTGACTCAAGTATCATTTCATTGAGGTAATAATTACACTTGTTACTGTGGCACTTTCAAGCTTTAGAAATCCGACACGAAGCACTACGTAAGAATTCAAATTATTTGTATTATTAGGTCTAATTCTAATTTTTCAGCAGTACGTTACTGGAGGCTAAAAATATTTAAAGTGGTGTACCATAAACGTTTGTCAAGCACGGCGAGTGAGCAAGACCAAACGGACGGATTCTTCCACTCTGAATCTTTTTCAATAAATGGGAACTGTACAAAATTATGCCAGATGTGGTGTATGAACTGGTATGGTTTAGATTTACAGATGTATGTGTCACTAGGCTAAGACACAAAAGTATAATGTTTTGTGTCAGCGATGCAGAAGATTTAAACTCCACTCCATTCGCACACAGGGCAGTCAGTCAACTTAAAGCACTATTGAATCCATGAGGTTCGAAGGAACATTAGATCTAAGGAAATAACTAAAATACTAAAGATATGGGTAATATAACCTTCCTAGAGCCCTTGGTGCTCCCCAGTAGTCCTAGTTTCCAAGCCTGATAATATGTTGAGATTTTGCATTGATTTCCAAAGGCTAAATTCTATCTCGGCCTTCGATAACTACCCCATTCCACGAATCTGTGAATTGATCGAAAGGCTGGTAAACCCAGAGTTCATTTCCACCCTAGATTTGAGAAAAAGGATATTGGCAAGTCCCACTAAATCCTGCAGATAAGATCGCCTTTATCACAACCCAGGGCTTATATCAATTTGCAGTCCTTCCCTTTGGGCTGCACAGAGCCTGTTTTGTCTTCCAACGGCTGATTGGCAAGGTGCCTGCTTGTCGCTTGCAGGGACTTACCTGAATAACCTCATGATCCATAGCCGTAGTTTGGAGGAACATCTTCCGCACCTGTTCAGGTGGATTTCCAAAATCAGCAATGATGGGCGGATTCTGGGAGGTCACCCTATTCTGGTGAACAGAGAAGACACTGAGAGGTTAGCTAAACCCAATCAAGGTGAGGTAAAGTGACAAGGCTTGGTCTCAGGAAGGATGGCAGTGGTCTCAGCAACCCTAGATGGGTAAATATATAAAAATGCAATTATCTATTAGGCCTTTAGTTCACACACTGATCAGATAGAAATATTAGCCTAATATTGTCACACAAAACCCTTATTAAACATATATATAATTTCTGAGGCTTGTGAATCTGCTTAGAATAACATGCTTTCCATAGACCGACATCTAGCGGTAGCTGCAGATTATTGCACATGATGTTTTCGAAGTTTGAAAAGGGATGTCGGCTAGTCGTGTTTATAATTCTATCCCTAGTGTGACGTCGACTGTACCCATGATCACTCGTGCGTCGAGGTCACTCTGATTATGTCTTTCCACCATCGTGGTTAGTCATGTTTCTCTGAAGTCTTGTAGCTATGCTACGTTTGAGTTAAGATCTCTTTCATTACTACTTTTACTGTTACCGCTTGATGATAATCTCAACGGAAGATCTCTCAAAGACCGAAACAGACGATTGGTCCGGCAGTGGTCTTCGCCCTAAAGGAACAGAATCCTGAACTCTTGCATCCCAAGCAAGGACTCCATATAATAATTTCTGAACTAAATTATCCGTGCTGCTCTATCCCCAAACCCCTGCACCCTATGCTATGCCTTTTCAGAGCACTTCCACAACATCGCTACTGACAGACACTCTGCCATCATGTCTAAATTAGAAATAATGCCCCGGCCCATTACCCACCCATCTCCCATCCCCCGTCCAAACTCCCTCCTGATATAAACCTTTGCCTCTTTCTCTCCAATCTCACACCAGGCGTTCCTCTCACTCCTAGCACAAAGCCGCCAATCAGGTTCCCCAGAAGACCCTTGACCGGCCGCCCTCCTCAAAAACATCCTAGCCTCAACCTGTGGAGGCAGTATCATACGCTTAATCCTTAACCACTCCCTAATATCGGAAACCTTCCCGGAAGCCGTAAAAACCTCATATATCAAACCCCTCCTCACGAACCTACGCTCAACCCACTACTCCCCCAGATCTACCGGCCCTTTTCCAACATCCACTTCATGACGAAACTCATGGACCACACAGCATACAAGCAATTTGGCCATTTCACCAACTCCAACAACCTCCTTGACCCTGACCAATCTGACTTCAGACTGCTCAGAGGAATGGAGTCCTCCCTCTTGTCCGGTTGGGATGACCTAAAAAGAACAGCGGATGCGGAAGGATGTGCTGTACTCATTCTCCTTGACCTCTCTACCGCCTTCGATACCATCAAGCACACCATTCCTCTTGACAGGCTACACTCTTTAGGAATCAAAGACACTGCCCTCTCTTGGATCTTCTCTTTCATCTCTAAACGCTCGCAAATCATGCTCCTCCACCCTTTCACCTCTACATCCCGACCAGTACCAAAAGGAGTCCCACAGGGAGCATCCCTATCTCCCCTCCTCTTCAACATCTATCTGAACGGTCTTGGGTTGTTTGACCATGGTACAATTATTTATGTCAGAAATTACCATAGTCATTTTCGCTGCAAATACATTTTTACCGTGGCCAAACAAACCAAACCCATGTCCCCCCAATTGGCAAGTACATCCACAAACATCCCCCTACTTAACTTTTCTCTGCCTGCTGCCTCTCCTGTACCCTGCAGCTTCAGTTCCGTCTCTCTTACGTGGGTCGGAACCGAAGCTGCAGGGTCCCTATTTTCCTTTTTCTTTTTTTTTTCTTTTTTTCCATCCCCTGCCTCCAATATTGAGTAAGCAGGGGACACCCCTGCACCCTCGAAACCCCAAAATGCCGAACATGGGGAGCCATCGAAAAATCGATCGAATGGTACTTGCCGAAATTGGTCAAATGTACCATTTGATCTATTTGTTACGATCAACTTGGCTAATTCCATCTGAACCCACTCCTTGCACTCGTCTGCTCCCACAATATCACCTGCTATAACTATGCAGACGATACCCAGCTCATCCTTACAACCCCAAAATAACCAACTCCAACCGTCCAGATCTATCATCATGCCTTTCGGATATTGACTATTGGATGATGACCAACCATCTCATCCTCAATCCTGGATGAACAGAAATCCTAGTCTTTTGTTTGTTTGTTTTATTTGCTTATATAGGGCACCAAACCCATGGGTATCTGGGCGCTTTACTTAGGCACATAGTTACAATAATATATAAAGACAGTAAATAATACAAGGAGAAAATGTAACGCTCACCTGACTCCCTCGGGGGCGCTGGCCTGGTTCGCGCTGCTGTGACCTCGTCTAAGGTGATGCTCAGGGTTCGGAAGACGGACTGGACCGGGCCCCAGATCTGGCTTGTCTGACTCGCAGAAGTATCCTTCTGTAGGTGAGAATAGGAGGTTAACTGTCTGCGGGGTAATGCAATCGGCCTCCCACTTACCCCTCTCACCCTCCTCAAAACCCTTCTGTGCTTCCCCGTAGCGTCTCACCTTAGGGTCTGGAAGGACGAGCTCTCCATCCTGCTTCTGATGCAGGGGCGCGTTGGTATCCAGTTACGTCACTGGATTTTCGGATGGGTGAGAACCAAACTTGCTTGGCTTCCAGGTAAGTTTTTCTATAAGTGGTTCCCCTTGTGTCCATGCATTAATGTTCTAATGCTAATGTCTTTTTCCCCATAGGGGCCGGGGTACGGAATGCCGGGGAACAGGCACCGACCCGAGGTGAACGGTGAAATCCTTGTGGAAATCAGGTAAGTCTTTAATGAGTGTTTTGGTAATGTCTTTTCATTCACTCATTAACGCTGATGTCTTTTTCCCCTTGGGGGCCGGGGTCCGAAAATGCCTGGATGCGGCGCGGACCCGAAATGAAAAGGGATTGACCCAACAGGTAAGTCTTGACATGGAGTTTTAGCTTCCCTTTTCCCTTCTTTCTCTCACCTTTGTTCTTGTCTTTTTCTCCCTAGGCGCAGGGGCGCGACTGCGAATCCGGATGGTCGCTGCTGAACATGGAGGCGCCCTGTAAAGGTGAGTAGAATGCGGCGCTGCAGCGATCGATGCGATGTGCTTTTAAAAATAAATGTCTTCCTTTTCAGGACTGTTGGCGAAATGTCTCTGGGATGCAGATTTAGCAGGTGAGGCCTTTTCCTTCTTCTGTTCTCTTGTTCCCTTCCTTTGCAGGTGATGCAGGATGCTGGCAGGTGTGGCAGAAGTCAGGATGCAGGAGCAGACACGGTGAGCGTCCAGCTGCTAGATGCAGAACAACGCGAAGCACGTGTGGCTGATCGGGTGTGGTTTAAATAGCCTTGGAAGAAGTTCCTAGAATGTGTCCTTCCTCCAATCAGGTATGTATCCTTCCCCAGCCACGCCCGGGTGGTAAATGAGTCCCACAGGTAAAGTAGTTCCTTTCAGGCCTCAAGGAGGCCGGGGTTCTGCAGCATGGTCTGCATCAGGTAAGTGCACCCAAACACTTTCATAATGAGCCTGGCGCCTATGGCGCCAGGACTGACGTTTTCTATGAGCCTGGCGCCATAGGCGCCAGGACGCTGTCCAAAGGGACCCTATAAGGGGTTGCTGGGACCTTCCCCGGGGACTTGATGTCCGCTTTCGGGGACGCAGGCCTGAGCCGGCTCCCCGGGAGCAGGCATTGTGACAGCACTCCCCCCCCCCTCCCCCCCCAGGCCCCTCCCAAGGTTGTTCCCTCCCGGGGTTTTGGTTTGTTTTGGAAGAGTCGGTGGAATTTCCTGACTAATCGAGGTGCATGCACATGGTCACTGGGTTCCCACGACCTCTCCTGAGGTCCGTACCCCTTCCAATCAATTAGGTAGAAAAGCTTTGACCTAAACATTTTTGAATCTAAAATGTTCTTCACTTCGAATTCGGGTTCCCCATCTATTTGAATAGGTTCTGGAGGTTTGAGTAGTCGGGTTCCGGGTACCACTGGTTTCAGAAGTGACACATGAAAAAGAGGGTGAATTTGCATATTAGCTGGTAAATCAAGTTTAACCGCTACTGGGTTAATTATTGCCGTAATAGAATAAGGTCCCAGATATTTTGGGTTAAAAGTTCGAGGCCCTTTGAGCGGTAAATGTCTGGTAGCTAACCACGCTTGATCCCCAATCTGATACGGAGGTGCTTCACTCCGATGTAGGTCAGCATTCTCCTTGTATTTTCTCTTGGCTTGTTGTAAATGCGTGGTTGCCTTTTTGAAGGCTCGGGTAATGGTAGAATGCAGATGTTCTACTGCGGGCACTCCGAGGTTCTGAGGTGAGTCGAGGTTTGAGGTTCGAGGGTGATGTCCAAACAAGGTATAAAAAGGACTATAGCCAGTTCCAGAGTGTACCGAATTTTTATATGCGTATTCGGCTATCCAAAGAATGTCTTTCCAGTTGCTTTCAGATTGCTGTAATATACACCGTAAGTACTGCTCAAGGGTCTGATTTGTCCTCTCGGTCTGACCATCGGTCTGAGGGTGGTGACTGGTCGATAATCTTACGTCGATTTGTGCCATTTGACAACATTTGCGCCAGAAGTGGGAAATGAATTGGCTTCCCCGGTCAGAGATTAGTATAGATGGGAATCCATGTAGCCGAACAATATTTTCGAGGAATTCTTTGGCTAGGACAGAAGCTGAAGGTAAACCTTTCAAAGGAATAAAGTTGGTCATTTTGGAAAACAAATCCACAATTACCAGAATGGTATTGTATCCCGAACAAGGAGGCAAGTCCGTAATAAAATCCATTGATAGGGTGTGCCAGGGTGCTGGCGGTATGTCTAGAGGTTGAAGGAGACCGGCTGGTCTTTTCTTTTGACCTTTGTTTTGGGCGCAAACACCACAGGACATCACAAAAGATTTAACATCTTTTCGCCAAGAGGGCCACCAGAATTGTCGTTTCACCTTTTCCATTGTCTTGGCAATACCGGGGTGTCCCTCTATTAATGTATCATGATAACCTGAAATAACTAGTTCGTGTAAATCCTTGTGCGGCAGGAATAAGCGTCCTTGGTAATAAGGTAAACCATTATCTATGGTAAAGTCTGATCCCTTTTGTATCCAATCCTGTAGGACTGTAGGGTCCAGGAGTTGTTTCACTCTGACTTGAATGTCTTCAAGCGTCTGTAACGAAGTCATGCCTAGAATTCTCTGTTTGGCAATTATTAGTACTGGTTCTGAGTTTGTATCAGATTCTCCCATTCCAATTCGGGATAAGGCGTCTGCTTTGCCGTTCTTGCAGACAGGTCGATAGGTAATCACAAAATCAAATTCAGCGAAAAACAAAGCCCATCGGATCTGCCGTGATGACTGAGCCTTGGCGGTTTTCAAATACTGTAAATTCCAGTGATCAGTGATCACCGTGATGGTATGTCGAGCGCCAAGCAGGTAATGCCGCCAGGCTTTAAAAGCGGACTTTATGGCTAACAGTTCTTTGTCAGTGATTGCGTAATTAATCTCTGGTGCCGAGAATTTTCTGGACCAAAATGCTACGGGATGCAGTTGGTTGGTTTCAGGATCTCTTTGAGACAGAACTGCTCCCATGGCTAGGCTGGATGCGTCAGTTTCGACGACATACGGGAGATCTGGACGTGGGTGTTTCAATATAGGTGCGGAGGTAAACTTAGCTTTTAAATCCTGGAAGGCCTGCTCGGCTTCTTCAGACCATTCAAAACGTTTATTTTTCCTCAAGAGTGCAGTAATGGGTTGTACTATGCGTGAAAATTCCGGGATAAACCTGCGATAGAAATTGGCAAAGCCGAGCATGCTTTGAACCCCTTTTACAGAGCTAGGTGATGGCCATTTGAGGATGGCATCCACTTTTCTTGAGTCCATTCGGACTCCTTTGGGTGTCAGGATTAAACCGAGAAACTCAACTTCTGTGGTATGGAAAACACATTTCTCCAGTTTAGCAAATAGTTTGTGTTGGCGCAGTTTTTCCAGAACTGCCCTAACGTGTTTTCTGTGATCAGATTCCGAAGAGGAGTACACTAGAATGTCATCGATATAGACGACAACACAAACATCGATGAGTTCCCGAAGGACATCATTCATGAAGAATTGGAAGGCAGCAGGCGCATTGCACAACCCGAAAGGCATTACCTGGTATTCGAATAATCCATATTTTGTACGGAAGGCTGTTTTCCATTCGTCGCCTTCTTTTACTCGCACCAGATGATATGCCCCCCGGAGATCTAACTTGGTGTATATGCAAGCGTCCTTCACCTGGTCAAGGAGTTCAGGAATCAGAGGCAGAGGATAACGGTTTTTAACCGTTATCTGGTTCAATGTACGGTAATCGATACAAGTTCTAAGGTCGCCTTCTTTTTTAGGCACGAAGAACAAAGCCGAGGATGCCGGGGACTTTGACGGGCGAATAAAACCATTGGCGAGGTATTGATCCAAATATTGTCTCAAATGCAGGTTCTCAGGTTCGGTAAGGGCATACATCCTGCTACAAGGGGGTTGCGCACCGGGCATCAGATCGATTTGGCAATCGTACGATCGGTGAGGAGGTAACGTGTTGGCCTGTTCCTTTTGGAAGACGTCCTGAAAGTCCTGGTATTCCGGAGGTAATTGCATGGAGGCAGAGGTTACAGATGCTAGATTAATCTTCAGGTTTTCTGGGTAGCATGTTTGTGCACAATCCGGGAAGGTTATTCTCTTAGCTCGCCAATCAATTCGAGGATTATGTGTCTCTAACCAAGGAATTCCAAGAATAATCTGAAACTGTGGAGCCTTGATTACATCAAACACAACTGCCTCCCGATGGCCGTCAAGACCAATAAGAGTCACCCCAGTAGTGGAATGTGTTACCGGTCCAGAGGCAATTTCAGTTCCATCGACTGTGGTGATGACATCTTTGCTGGTTTTAGGACGGAGAGGGAGGTTAATCCTAGAGGCCAATTCACGATCCACATAGTTTCCAATAGCCCCACTATCGATGTATGCCTTTATTGCATGCAACCGCTTAGGCTTTTCTGGATCTACGAGAACCATTGGCACAATGAAATGCGAGGTCTGAGAGTTAGTTTTCAAGCTCGGCAAGCGGACCCCTACGCTTGTCGGGCTGAGTCGTTTCCCGAAACAGAGTCTTCATGGTTTTTATCAGCGTCTCCTACCGCTTTTCGGGGCGGTTTTGCCGGGCAATCTCGTAGAAAGTGTCCAGAGTTCCCACAATAAAGACATAATTTTAACTGCCGCCTCCTTTCACGTTCCTTTTGAGTTAAGGGTTCTTTAACCCCTCCAATTTGCATAGGCTCAGAGACATCAACTCCCTTGGGGTTAGCGTGGGTCTTGACCAACACCCGGGTCTGAAACCTGGACCGATCTGTTTTTCTGTTTTGTAGTCTGTGATCCAATTGGACCACTAAGTCTATATATTCTGTGCATTCTTGGGGCGGATTTACAACTTGGGCCAAGACGTCTTTAAGTTCTCCACGTAGACCTCGATAAAATAACGTGACTCTTTTATCCTCTGGCCATCCTGTTTCCACAAGTAGTCTATTAAAGGTTGCAATATAGGATAGGAGGTCCTGATTGCCCTGTCGCAGGGATAGAAGTTTGTCATCCAGAGCCTGCCCCTGAGAGTGTCGAGCAAATAACCTTTCCATGCTTGCTTGAAATCCTTGAAAATCACGGAGAATCGGGTCATCTTGAGTAACCAGTGGAACTGACCAATCGGCAGCGCAGCCGCTGAGATATGACAATACAAAGGCTACTTTGGTCTGATCATTAGGGAAGGCCCCAGGTCTGCATAGGAAGTGCAAACGACACTGATTCATGAATACGGCGAATCGTTTGGGGTCCCCAGCAAAGCGTTCAGGTGGGGCCAGCGGCATGTTTCCAGGTAGATTAATCTGCACAGGGTTACTGGGAACCACAGGAGCGGGGTTCCCTCCGGAACAGGGTAGAGGAGTTTGTCCAGCTTGACCTTGCAAAAGCTGTCTGGCCAGGTCATCAGTTCTTTCCTTTGATATTATTAATTCCCTCTTGAGGGCATTAGTCTCTTGACGAGCGGCATGTACTTCGGCCCGTAATTCCCCCAGTAATTGGGCCAACTGATCAGTCTCAGAAGTTTCCATAGCACCTGGGTGGGAATTTGTAGGAAGGCTTTGTGTTCTGTAACGCTCACCTGACTCCCACGGGGGCGCTGGCCTGGTTCACGCTGCTGTGACCTTGTCTAAGGTGATGCGCAGGGTTCGGAAGACGGACTGGACCGGGCCCCAGATCTGGCTTGTCTGACTCGCAGAAGTATCCTTCTGTAGGTGAGAATAGGGGGTTAACTGTCTGTGGGGTAATGCAATCGGCCTCCCACTTACCCCTCTCACCCTCCTCAAAACCCTTCTGTGCTTCCTCGTAGCGTCTCACCTTAGGGTCTGGAAGGACGAGCTCTCCATCCTGCTTCTGATGCAGGGGCGCGTTGGTATCCAGTTACGTCACTGGATTTTCGGATCGGTGAGAACCAAACTTGCTTGGCTTCCAGGTAAGTTTTTCTATAAGTGGTTCCCCTTGTGTCCATGCATTAATGTTCTAATGCTAATGTCTTTTTCCCCATAGGGGCCGGGGTACGGAATGCCGGGGAACAGGCACCGACCCGAGGTGAGCGGTGAAATCCTTGTGGAAATCAGGTAAGTCTTTAATGAGTGTTTTGGTAATGTCTTTTCATTCACTCATTAACGCTGATGTCTTTTTCCCCTTGGGGGCCGGGGTCCGAAAATGCCTGGATGCGGCGCGGACCCGAAATGAAAAGGGAATGACCCAACAGGTAAGTCTTGACATGGAGTTTTAGCTTCCCTTTTCCCTTCTTTCTCTCACCTTTCTTCTTGTCTTTTTCTCCCGAGGCACGGGGGCGCGACTGCGAATCCGGATGGTTGCTGCTGAACATGGAGGCGCCTTGTAAAGGTGAGTAGAATGCGGCGCTGCAGCGATCGATGCGATGTGCTTTTAAAAATAAATGTCTTCCTTTTCAGGATTGTCGGCGAAATGTCTCTGGGATGCAGATTTAGCAGGTGAGGCCTTTTCCTTCTTCTGTTCTCTTGTTCCCTTCCTTTGCAGGTGATTCAGGATGCTGGCAGGTGTGGCAGAAGTCAAGATGCAGGAGCAGACACGGTGAGCGTCCAGCTGCTAGATGCAGAACAACGCGAAGCACGTGTGGCTGATCGGGTGTGCTTTAAATAGCCTTGGAAGAAGTTCCTAGAATGTGTCCTTCCTCCAATCAGGTATGTATCCTTCCCCGACCATGCCCGGGTGGTAAATGAGTCCCACAGGTAAAGTAGTTCCTTTCAGGCCTCAAGGAGGCCGGGGTTCTGCAGCATGGTCTGCATCAGGTAAGTGCACCCAAACACTTTCATAATAAGCCTGGCGCCTATGGCGCCAGGACTGACGTTTTCTATGAGCCTGGCGCCATAGGCGCCAGGACGCTGTCCAAAGGGCCCCTATAAGGGGTTGCTGGGACCTTCCCCGGGGACTTGATGTCCGCTTTCGCGGACGCAGGGCCTGAGCCGGCTCCCCGGGAGCGGGCATCGTGACAAAAATACATTATAAATACAAAAATGTGCAGAAATATACAGAAGCGCAGGAAATGTACACAAATTGCAGGTTCAAGACATAGTTAAGGTAGCAAGTTGTGACAAGTCGAGGTGACCTGTAGGTGAAGCACACCTAAGCTATGGGCAAGGTCGGTGAGGGTGATAGGTCATGGTCACGATCTTGTGCCGTGGTCCTTAGTTTGACTGCAGGAACAGCCAGGTTTTCACTTTGTTCCGGAAAGATGGGAACAAACGTTTGGACATTAATGTTGGGGGTAGCTTGTTCCAAGTCTTAGCTGCAAGCACCGGAAAGCTGGAACCACCTGCTTAAATGAGATTATATTTCGGGATGTTGAGGCAGTGGGCATAGTTGGATCTAGTAGGTCTGGTGGGTTCTTTTCTAGAGAATTTGTTTATCAAGTATTTCGGGGCTGAGTTGTTGAGGCACTTATGGGTGATCATGAGTGTTCTGAAGGTGATCCTGTCTTGGATAGGGAGCCAGTAAGTATTTTGTCAGGTTTGTGAGATGTGGCTTGAGCGGGGGATATTAAGAGCAGTTCGAAGGGCATTATTTTGCAGGACTTGTAACTTGTGGAGGTTTTTCTGGCTTGTGCCCATGTAGAGAGTTTTACAATAATCCAATTTGGACAATATGAGAGCTCTTGCAAGGTTGATGCAGCTATCAGAGGTCAGGAAAGGCCTGCAGGCGTTTATAAGTTTTGATGTGTAGGCTGTTGAGGAAGAGGTAGCGTTAATTTGTCTTTGGGGCGTTAAAGGAGAGTCGAGATAGAACCTGAGGTTTTTGCTTCCTTGTCAACGTTGATAAGGTTGCCGTCAATATTGAAGGAGGCATATTTAGGGCCTAATTTGTTGAGTCTTAACTTGGATCTGATGAGAAGAAGCTCCGTTTTTTCGTTGTTGAGACAAAGGCCATGTTTGGCCATCTAAGCTTGTATTTTGCTGTAGATTTCATTTTAGGAGGGTGGCATCTGATTGGTAGTCGCCTAATGATAAGTATTTGCGTATCATCCGCGTAATTTTTGTATGATATGCCTAACTCGTCTAGGTGGACAAATAGGAGCTTGGTGAAAATATTGTAGAGGGTGGGGGATACACATGAGCCCTGGGGGACTCCACATGTGATAGGGGAAGGGATGGCTGACGCGGTAGGGGAAAAAACCCTCATGGATCTGTCTGCCAGGAAGGAATTGACCCAAGCTGCACCTTTATTGGAGAAGGAGGCGGCTGTGGTCAGGTAGTTGCTTAGGATATTGTGGTCGACCAAGTCGACAGGTCCAGTAGCAGGAGTAAAGCCGTCTTTCCGTTGTCCCTGCCCTCATCCATAGTCTGTGAGAAAACAACGCTCCTTCCCCAACCTGTTCCCTGGCCTCACTCCCTATGCCAATCGCCACCACCCCCGGCAACCTCCACCTCAGTGAAAAACCCTGGGTGCACACTGGGTACGGATATATCCCTTTCCCAACATATCAACTCTGTATCCAGAACCTGTTTCTTCCACCTACGCATCGGCAGAAGTATCTTCCAATACCACACCCATCCGCGCCATGTCTCTGCCATCATCCTCTCCCTCTTAGACTATGCAAACTGCCTCTATCTAGGTGCACCTGCGTTTCAGCTAAGGAAACTGCAAAGAATCCAAAACACTGCGGCTCGCCTGCTCATTATCTTCCCTCTCGGAGAAAACATCAGCCCTACACAAAGAGTCCACCATTGGCTCTCTATTGGTCGACACACTACCTTTAAAGCCATGTGCATCACTCATCATGCCATCCACAACACCTGCCGGAATTCCTCCAATACAAACGCACTCGCTACTACCCCTTAAGGAGACTCAGATCTGGCACACCATCTCTCCTAGTTGTCCCACATTACAACTGCACCAGACTTGGCAGATCCTCCTCCTCTGTCCAAGCAGCAATCATCTGGAACTTACTGCCCATACACAACCGCAACATTGACAATCACCTGTCATTCAGAATGGCCCTCAAAACCTGGCTCTTTCCTTCCTCCTCTTTATGCTCTCAATCTAGAGAGATCACAACTGGCGAAACCAGCCAAACGTGTTGGACCTAGAAAAACGACTTTGAAGATGAACTCCATCCGAGTTTAAAGTATGTATACTGTGCACCACGTCTGTAGACTGTAAAAAACCCAAGGGCTTTTTCCTCAACAACCCCCTTGCTATCCTCTTCTGGGGTGGTCAGAGAAGGGTCAACGCATTGGGTCTGGACCCGGGGGGTGGACCAGAGAAGGAGGAGTCCCAAGGTGAGACATGGTGTCCCCCTTTACTTAATACCTCCCTACCCGACATTCTGTCTTCTACCAAACACCATTTTGTATCCTATACCATTGCCCCCTCCCCAATTCCAACAGGTACCAACACAGGTGTAGGCGAACCAGGAAAAGGAGAGCACATATATCATCCGATGTTTTACAGCACCAGGATTGTTTGCCTTCTAACAGCATTTTCTATAATTTTCCTGGGAAACACTATAACTCCCATAATTCTTCCCCATTGTTTTTCCCCTAACCACTGGGACGAAGAAGGGGCAAACTGGAGCTAGGAAGATTACCCATAGGGACCAATGTACTATGGATTCCTATGGGCAGTCTCCATCTTGTCCCGTTAACCAGGTCAGAGTCTGGTAGGGCTGGGCACCCCCTCACACCTGACTCCTGTTAACCCCCCCCCAGCCAGTATACAAGGCAGAGCACACAAGCACACTTTGAGCAAGCTGGAGATGCTGGATGGTGCATAGAGGGTGGGAGGAAGGAATAGCAGCTGGAGGGCCTGGAAGGAGAAGGACTGCTAGAAGACTGAGTCTGTGAGTACAGGGGAGGTTGCAGTGTGGTATGGGAGCTGTGACTCCAGTAAGCTAAACCAGGGGCAGCTGTGATTACCTGCCAGTGCCCAAGCAAGAGCTCCGCCCTGGGTGAACTACTAAAGCCCAGGCCTTTGAGGGGCAGGTGGTGAGACCCTGACCTCAGGAAACATCCCATTAAGACACACTCCTACTCCCACAGCTGCCAGAATGCTAATAATGGGAGCTTGCGAAGTGTGAGCGAAAAAAGATTGAGGCATCGTGGCACTTGAAGTCCAGAAACATTATTCAAAACTTGAAGCATGGTGAGGTACGAGGAGAACGGAAGGCGAAGGGGCTGTTTGACTGCAAAAGAGAGCAAGAGGAAGCCAGGTGAGAGATCTGTGTTTCCAAAGGGCCTGAGAGTTTGCTGTAAGAAGCCGAAGAGCTGAAGGGAATATTCGTTTGATGTGCTTGAAAGTTGCGAGCTTCCCTGACGTGACAAGAGCATTGGGGAGGAACCGAAGGGCTGATGGTGGAGGCCCGACCTTGAAAAGACAGGAAGGAAAAGACCCTAAATCTGAACACAGCCGGTGAGTCCTTGAATGTAGCGAGAGTTCGGTTTGTGAAAGGCGCATGTGATAACCGTAAGAAGCAAGATTATGCATATGAAGTAAAAGCAAGAAGAGAAAGAGACGATTGTTCTGAAGCAATACAAGTTAGCAGGGTGGTCCTGCAAAATTAAGCGCAATGCAGAAACTCTGTTAATCATGAAAAGTATCTCCCGGTGAAGAGAAGTGTTTATAAACTTTTAAGTGAATGCAATGAAAGTAAATCAAAGCGGGAGGTTGGAAGAAAGTGAACCCTGATCCCGAAAAGCTTGTTAAGTGTTTTTGAACAATTTGCTCGTGAGAAAAGCAAAGCCAAGCGGAAGGTTGCCAGTGAAGCTACAATAACCGAAAGGCATTTCACGAGACAGGCTCGAGCCAAGCAGAGGGAAGCCTACAGTGCAACTGAGTTGGTCGAAGTAGTCATGCAGAGGTCTAGAAAAATCCTCTGCTGTTTTGAAAGTTTTCGACTGATGTGTTGAACTGACAGACTCGAGTCCGACTGAGGGAAGTCTGATGGTGAATAGACTCGAGCCGAACTGAGGGAAGTCTCATGGTGAATAGACTTGAAACCGACTGAGGGAAGTCTGATGGTGTGTTTTGTGTAAAAGTGTGGGGAAGGGAACCCCAAGAGAAATTACAGCTTCGAGCCCGGAGCTCGACTGGGGGAAGACTGATTGTGAAAAAAGGAGGAGACCTCGATTTGGGTGAGAAAAACCTGAGGGATCTAATTGAACTGTAAGCCGGTGAAAGACCTGACACATGTTCCTAAGACGTACCTGCAAGCCAAAGTGTGGCACCTCGAAGGAACTGTGTCGCTCACCTATCCTTTCCACAAATCCCGAAAATTAGCCAGTTCATAAAAGCCATTCTGACATTTATTTTGAAAACGTTTTGAAAAAAACTATTTTCCTTTGCAAACATCTGATTTTCACATTTGTATATTGAGAGTGAGGACAAGGTTAGGTTTCTTTAGTATAGACCCCTTTATGTTTTGACAAGACTAACTAGTCCTGTTCCCTTTTAGTTGATGGTCGAGATTACTCCCATTTCAGCTATATGGTCAGGCAAGAAGTCTACAACCCTTTCTGAAGATATTAATACGTTTTTGAAATGTACATAACTTGTGTCTGTTGATAACATGCCTTCCACACAGGACACAGGCCGCACGCACAGCCACCCATCCATACACTTCAGAATGCAGCTACGGCTATGCAATTCCGGTTTAGCAGCTCGCAGAGCTGTCCACACTGAAACCCCTGACGTACCTCAACACCTCTGCCATTAGTATACAGCGACAACCTATGAAGCATTTTGGTCCAGCTGGGCACACCTCAAATCTCGGGCACTAGCACTCTATCCTAAACCACCAACAGCACCCGCCCACATGCCTGGCCTCCTGGCTGCTTACTGGAGCTTAGCCAGCCCACCAAAGTCCTAACATGGCAAATTGTACACGCGCACCCATTTAATTAACTCTTACAATCTCCCACACATGGACTACGGTCCCTGAGGGCGTTCGAACCACAAAGCGCATTGAGGCCATACAAATGGGGAAGAGGCGCTATATAAATGACGAATACAATACACTACTATAAAATCTCTGCCTGCTGTCTTTTTGGGTTCTAGCAGCTGTCAGGAATGGCCATGGGATCTTTCAAACAGCACTGTGCCACTGCAGGGCTAGTGCCTAGGGCGATATGATGCTGGCCAAGCAAAGGCACATGTGTGCACTATACTTTTGGCGCAATTAGGAAAGTGGGGTCTGATTAGCAGACCTCCCTTTCAGAAACAGAATTGCTGGCATCATTGTATATAATCTAATGCTCTCCCTTTCTTGCTTCGTACACGCTCTTGCTCTTTCTCTGTGTCTCTGTATTAATTCCAGTATCTTTTTCCCATTCTACTTTAACACTAGAAATAACTGACACTCTAGGGCTTCTACTGAGTTCATGTTTTGCTCCCTGGAAAAATGCGTCCCAGAGAACTCGCTGTCAATTATGGAGTGGATTAATCAGCAGATTTTCATTTAATGCTTTTTCCTTGGCCGCCTTCATTTTTTTTATCGGTCATGATTATATGCGCGCGTAAGTGTTGAGTTGCCAGACTCTCAAACTTTCACTTTCTCATCGAGTCCACTGGATAGTTACACACTGTAAACTGTGCATTCGAGAATTGTGCATGTCACCTTGCCAGGTGAACATTTGCTTGGTTGACCGGTGTTTATTCCTTTAAACAAAGCCTTCAAATAAACATGTATAAACATGTATGCCCAAAGGCTGAGGGCCGACACTTTTCACTTTTTCGAGGAACGCTATTGACACTTCCCAACAGGAAGCAAGTACTTGGTTGCAAAGTGTCTGTTGGATTGAACGCCTATACTCCATGGCAACGATGATCCTTTTGATTATTCCCACCCCATCTATGCCCCCACAGATGTATTTTCACCAAAATGCCAGGGGTAGCGGAAATGACATCATACGACCCCTGGCCTCTGTTAAGTGATGTCATCTGACCCCACGCCCAAGTGATAGCACAGTAAGCGATGGAACACGACCTTTCACCCCTTGACAAAACCGAAGTGGCATCACAAAGCAATTGTTTGAGTACACTACGAAAAGTATGGTTACGATATCACTGTAAAGTGATATACATTTCATACAAGAATGGATCACTATATGTATCATTAATATCAGTGTGTATAGGCCCAGATTACCATATCAATGTGAATGCAAGCAGACGTACAAGGTGAGTGGAAACGCCCCCAAGTTAGCACGATCCTCCCCGCAATGGGAGACAATAATGGACAATCCCGTAATGGGAAGAAGGCCAAGACAGAGTGCGGGTGAGCGTAAGTGGGAGTTTATCCAAAGAATATGGCATGCAAAGAACTCTGCAACCTACGAGAGCGCTCTGCCTGACAATCGCAAAGGCAGGCGTATTTCTAATACAAAAGACGTCATCAGAACCTACACACTATAGGGGGCACAAGTTAATTGGGATTGGGTGGCGTCGACTAACTATAGGTGTTGCTGCAGCGTGGTTGGTCCGGGTGAGATGTCGTCACTGGTCAGCCTCGTGGGTTGGGTTGGGCCTGGCAGGCCGGCTTGAGGTCATCCGGGCGGTGTTGGTACGCTGGGGCAGCCTGTGACAAAGATGAATGCCTTCCCTGACTTAGGTGCCCTAGATCATGCACATTTCAGTTACTTAAACCCCCATATCTAACTTCTACAGTAAATCTTTCAATCAATACAACACAGGAGGAATGCACCTTGTGAGGGGTCTGGTGGTCGTCTGTTGGATTTACCGATCTTCTGACGTTTGGTATTTCAGGTCGAGGGGCTAGGCTCTGGAGGGCTTGTGCCGGGTGGTACATGTTTTATCATTACGTTAGACGCTACTCTGAAGGGGGCTCTGTGTCTCGTCCCATTGTCAGGGGAATCTTGTGCGGGGTCAGGCTTCTTGAGGTGGTCTGGGGGATGGTGGGATTTACGAGAGGGTGCTGGTAGATCAGTGGATTCAAACGTGAGTTTATTACCGTGCTGTAAATAACGCAGGTGGCGGCCGGTGGCCTTGGATGCTGTGTTGGGGCCTCTGACTATCTGAAGCGGTTCCAGCTTGGTCGGGGGAGGTGGGGGAGCACGGCACAGGCCTTAGCTTTTTTCTACTTGGCAGGCTTCGTAGGATAGGAGGGAGAATGGCCTTGCATGTATTCACAAAAGGTATCTTCCTCGTGTGTTGTCTAATTCTGAATACAAAACTTTTATATCATTGGTCTTCTTTAAACTACTATATCATACATGTATACTACGAGGTCATTAAACATTTCGTTAATATATTCGGCCTGAGTACCTTTTCGTTACCTAACATCACATTTACTACAGAGTTTGATTATTTTATGTACATTAGACGTTACATGAGGTAGTTCTAGGTTATGGCCTACAGAGATTGATACTCGCCGCTTTGGGGGATTAAGAAAACATATACGAGTTCAGGTTTCTACATAAAATTGAAAGAACACTTATACAGTTGAAGGTTATACGTTTGGTCGACATCTTTCTCTGTGGTTATAGCAGCACTAGTCCAGACCTGGGGTGATATCATATAACGTTACATCTTTATGGTTTATTCACAGTTTACAGAATCTGTTTAAACAGAGGTAGTTCATTAATGCCAATACTTTGAATTGTTTTCTACTTCTCTCAGGTAGTGATGCTTCAGCTTTTTTCCCCGTGGCCCCGGCCTCACGGACCAGGTCATGCGGGGTACAGTATTACATTGTGAATGATAAAATGTTACAGTGTTGACACCTCGGGTTTAGCTCATACCCGACTTTCTCATGGGAACGCGCTCGCAGCGGATCTACCAGGGTCACTGCGGCAGGGATACTTGGAAAGCCCTCCAAAGGTGGGGGCCGCGCTGCATCGTGCTGAACTCACGCCATCTTTACTGGGCAAGAAGGCTTCTAGGCCTATCCAAACGTTAGTGTGTGTGTGTATGATAGATCTGTGGGGGCAATGTCATCGGCGGGCAAGCCCTCTTCCACCTGGGCCCGGGTGGCATGAGGGGGTGCTCGGCGAGGCATGGTCCTCACCTGGGGAGAATAATGCAGGGGGGGGGCCTTTAGGGCCTGTCCTCCCCTACATTTCCCCCCTTTCGTTACTTAAAGTAACGAATTCTTCAGGTCTTCCAACCTTCTGCATTCTTGCTCCTCTACTATCGCGTCATCCCATGCAGGTGTTCCCTTAATGGGCATCCATGCCCTACACACCCCCCTTAAGCTCTCTCCTCTTCTAGCATATTCGTCTGGTGTGCACGTTAAATATATACAGTCACCACTTTCCTCCAAATCTACCCAGACCTCTGTGTACCATTCTAATTCTACAGTTCGGGGCTCCTTGATAGTGGTATGCCATAGCTTGTCAACTATGTCCTTGTCACGGTACATAGGCACTAACCGGTACTGGGGGGTGTTATCTATTGCTGTCTGCACATATACTTCTTGTGTTGCCCTCATTGTACCACTGGAGTTGCCCATTGTCACCATCATCATTGTGCCGTTAGGGACCGCATTTGCACAACATCGGAGGCCCAACTGGCACAGGCAGAACGCCACGAGGAGGAACACCATAGCTGGTAGCAGAAATTTCATTGTTATTCCAAGCCAAGAGGGAACCCAGGAGAAGATATTGTCGAACCACGTGCTGGCTTCTGCCCCACCTTCCATCTTCATCTTCTCTCCCAAATTATGTACTGCTTCGATCACGTGGGATAAGGAACCATTCTCCGTGTCTTCAGAAGGTACGAAAGTGCAGCAGGCACTTCCTATTTTTCGGCAAACACCTCCGTCAATTGCCGTCAGTAGGTCCAGAACATACCTGTTCTGCATGGTCATCAGGCGTAGAGCTCGCAGTTCTACTTTTATTATGTTGAACCCTTCTTCAGTGTCATTGGCTAACTGAATCAGTTCCCATCGTGTTATCTGGAGCCATTTTGCATTTGCCCTTGCTTGGACACTTGAAATTAGCGAGGCAAAAAATGTTTCTACAGAGCTGAACAGCCGGTACCTGTCTGGAATCTGTGCCAATAAATCAGACGAAGCTTGAGATATGTAATTTGATGCCCGTCTGTTCCGTGACAGCTCTTCTCCCTTCTTTCCGGAGGACAGGACATAGAGGTGTGATTTTGCAGTGGGAGGAACCACACCCTCGTGCATGTTCCCTGGCATCCTTTTATTTTCGTCAGCGTGGCTTTCTGGAATCACCATTAGGGCCGAGTGCAGAGTGGCCATCGAGCAGCTGCCGCTCCATGCCTGGGGAAGGTGTAAGTAGGCCTTGTTCCCACATACCCAGTATGTGTCCATCAATGCGGCTGTTCCTTTTCTCATATCTGGGATGGTGAGGGTTTTGTTGCAGTTTTTATTCGTCCCTATTGCCACTTTTCCTTCTCCCTTAAAACATAGTCCGTTCTTGATCTCACCTTGTAGCTTGAAGGGTTTTTCTATTGCTGTTACCCATGTTAGTTTGGAAATGTGCTCCTTCCATACTGGTGTGCATGTTTCTTCCATCCATCGCAGTCTGGCTGGTTGGACACCTCTCAGTGCTTCCGCTTTGCACAGTACTTCTTCATCTTTCCATTTGTTTTCAGAAAACAGTGTCCCTTGTATCGCAAAAAATGGTTCTTTGAGACATACCACTCCAGCTGCTTTTGAGTAGCACGTTTTTTCATTCTGTATAATCTTGAAAGTGACGTCATGTGCCTGGAAGGTGTTTTTTATTCGGCATAGCGTGAGATGAAGGAGACATTGGGCATCCACAATGGGCAATTCTCTGGGCAACAACACTTTAGGTGTTCCTGATGCATGGGGAATGAGTGAGCAGACATAACAGCTCTCATTTGTTGTTTGTTTGGCTGTGGCACTCATATCGGCATACCATTTATTTGCTTGGTGGGGGTGCCGAGGGTCTTCCATTTTGTCTAGACCTAACCCATAGTACTCATCATCCCCCCTCCTGCTTGTCTCTCTTCTTCTACGTCTGCTGTGTTTGATAGATGAAAAAATAGGCCCCCCTTCCTCCTTCCCACCCCCCTTGTCAAAGTTCTGATATGTTTCCTTATGCTCGTTAATAGTTATAATATTCCCATCTTCCTCAATAAACAACAAGTCGCTTTCTTCAGATGGGGTGGGGAGGGTATTGGGGCTGTTAGATAGTTCAGGTATAGACATTGTGCTGTTTTCCATTTCTGTTTGTATACCTCTTAAATCAGACAGGGCGACAGTAGGTGGTTCAGTGTAAAAACCCCATACAAGGTATGATCCATCCCATACCAGAAAATCACCTTCTTTGATATTTGCACTTGTGGTTGCATTGCTCCCAGGAGCTCGAGTGATGTTATTCCCCCCTCCCCCCTCGGTCATCTCGATAGAGATGAGCGATATAAACCAATATGTCACCAGGCAAAACATTGATACGAAAAATGCAATAACACAAATTGACAATCCGCATTCGTATGAATATGTAAGTCTATCTATTAACATTTCTTTAATTCTAACAAATCTAGTAGTTGCAGGCTGCCCATTAGATGCCATGGTAATTCCTGTTTGAGATACAAAAATTCATTAAGTACAGGCATGTAAACATTTGCAATGTAGGAAGCTCTTTTTTTTTTTTTTTTTTTTTTTATTAAACATGGAAGTGGGTGGGGGAAGGGTTTATTTCCACAGACACGGGTATTTACAATTAATACTTTTAGATCATTTTATATTATATAAAAAAAACTTTTTCAAACGGAAAGAGAAATTTCAAAAAATGAGAGAGCACCCAAAAAAAACCATTCACTTGAAAGAGCGAAAATATATTTATAGAAAAAACTTCTTCAAAAGGAAGGAGAAATGTCAAAAATGAGAGAACACACAAAAAAACATTCAATTAAAAAGAGCAAAAATATATATTCTCTTTTTTTTCTTCAGTACTAATGCCATGTCATCAGCTGCATTCATTGTCAGTCGTTGCACATACATAAAAACATCTTCACTCATTCTGTACAACTCCACTGTCCTCTGTTGTCTGTGCCTGATCCTGCGCCTCACCTTCCACAGCGCTATAGGCTCTGCGCACGTCTGTCAAATGCACCCAGTATTTTAGGCCCTTCACCTTTACCGCCGTCGGTGTGCAAAACACTACCTCATAAGGGCCATGAAAACGTGGCGCATTCCACCTTCGCACAAAACTTCTGACATATATAAAGTCACCGGGCATTAGCTGTAATGGTTTGTCAGGCAGTGTTAATAATTCAGTTGTATTCCCCTCCTCTCTTGTAGAGGGGGGGGGCTAGTTGCTTAGCTATTATGCGCGCTGCTCGTGTCAGTTTTTTCAAATACTCTGTGAATTCCTCTCCCAATATCGCTGCGCTTCTGTGTGCATCAGAACGTTCACGGAGAGGTGAATGTGTTGTGTTCATTCTCCTTCCCGTGACGATCTCATGAGGGGACAAATGGTGGTCTTTGCTTGGCTGATTGCGCAATTCGAACAGGGCCAGAGGTAGGCAGTACATCCAGGTCTTTTTGAGGGAAAAACATAATTTTGACAATCTGCCTTTTAACAGGCCGTTCATCTTTTCCACTACGCCATTACTTTGAGGATGATAAATCGAACATAATTTGTGCTTTATTCCCAGTAACGTAGTTACTTCTTTGAATAGTTCGTTGACAAAATGGGTGCCGTTATCTGAGCGAATCACTTCGCAAATTCCCCAGCGCGGAAATACTTCCCGAACTAGGAACTTTGCAGCGCCCTTCGCATCCGGGCGCGCACAAGGACCTGCCTCCACCCACCTAGAAAATGGACATACGACCACAATCATGTAGCGAGCTCCATTACATCTCTCTCCCATATCTACATAATCAATGTGGAGCTCTCTGAATGGGCCATTTGGTTTAGGTATCGTACCTCTTAGTGTGCGCAATGTCATACCTGAGTTATAAATCTGACATGTTGTGCATTCCAATGCTAACCTTGTTATGTGTTCATGGAGGCAAGGTGCAAACCAATCTTCTTGTATCTCCGCCATTATGTGTTGCTTTGCATTATGCGCGGGAAAGTGTAATTGTTGAAAGGCTATTTCTAATAATGTTACTGGCATCACCGCTTTTCCTGAACTTTCTTGTCGCCACAATAAATCAGTCGGCGACTTGCTGCATCCCCTCTTAGTCCACAGCAATTTTTCCTCTGCACTAGCTCCCTCTTGCAGCTCTATTATTTCCTGTGTGGGCATCATGTTGTATCCTGTGGGGACCTCTTGGCTTGCTGTGTGGTGCAATAGGTACTCTCCTACTTCACCTTTCTGTAAATATGAAGCTTCTTTGGCAGCGGCGTCTGCTGCCGCGTTCCCCAAAGATATGAAATCTGTATTTGTGGTGTGGGCCTGACATTTTACGATGGCCACTGCCGTGGGGTCTTGCAGGGCCTCAATCAGTTCTTTCAATAGTTCTGCATGCTGAACCGGTGTCCCATCTGCTCGTCGAAACCCTCTCCGCCCCCACCGTGCCAGGCCGCCGTGTACTGTGGTTGTCATGTATGCTGAGTCTGTATATATTGTCACTGCGCACCCCTTGGCGGCACGCAATGCTTCTATTAGCGCAATTAGTTCTGCTGCTTGGGCTGAATAGTGTGATGGGAGGCGGTGTTGCACTAATGTTTCGTATTCATCTTCCTCTAATCGTACCACTGCCATACCCACATGTTTCTCTCCTGTCTCCATGTCTATTGAGGCTGACCCGTCCACAAAATACACCTCTCCCTCGTTCAGGGCATTCTCAAAAACCACCTGGCCCTGATCTTCGTCACCTGTGTGTGTTGCGCAGTTGTGGTTCTGCATGTCTTCTATGGTGCACGCTTCTGTGATGAATGTGGCTGGGTTCACTGTTTTACATCTCACTATATGGATGTTTGCGCTGGACAATATTATTTCATATGCTGTGGCGCGTTGTGTTGTCAATGTGCTCTTTGACCGCTCTAATATTGCAAACAGTGAGTGTTCCACAAATAGTGTCACAGGACAGCCCATTACTATTGTGGCACTTTTTTCAATAGCGAACGCAGCTGCAGCTAGGGATTGCTCGCACGCGAAATGCCCTTGCATTACTGCGTCTAGGGTGCCACTATAGTAAGCCAGTGGCTTGTGCCCTAACGATGTCTTTTGTGTCAGTACAGCTGTCATCAGTGTTCCTTTGCAGTGTGAAAATAAGAAGAATTCGCGCCCATAATCTGGATTCGCCAGTACTGGGGCGCTTGATATCAGCTCTTTCAGTGAGTTAAATGATGTGTTCATTTCTTCCGTCCATTCTATGTGTTTGTTTACCTGCTGGGCCTCTTTCAGTGCCTGCAATAAGGGCTTTGTATATGCTGCATAATCCAATATCCATGCACGGCAATAGTTGCACATACCCAGGAACTTCTGCATCTCTTTTACTGTTTTGGGCTCCCCAACTGCTCTAATCGCCAGTGCCCTGTCTGGTATGATCCGCTTGCCATCCTTTGATATCAGCTGTCCCAAGTATAGGACCTCTGTCAGACAGTATTGTAACTTTTCCTTGTCCACCTTGTACCCTTTATTGGCCAATAATGTCAGGAGTGTTATTGAGTCCTTTCTACACTCCTCCTCAGTTTGTGCACAAACCAATAAATCATCCACGTACTGAATCACTGTGCTTTCTACAGGCAAATTCCCCAAATCCTCATGTAGTATCCTGTTGAAAATGCTTGGGCTCTCGCAATATCCTTGTGGTAGCCTGCAATGTTCGAACCTCCTCCCCCCTAGTGTAAACGCTGTTAAGTACCTGCTCTCTTCTGCTAAGGGAATCGAGAAGAATGCATTTTTCAAGTCAATGACCGTGAAGTGGGACGCTGTTTTTGGAATATTGCATAGTATTGTCGCCGGGTTCGGCACTAGAGGGAACTCTTTCTGAATCACATCATTAAGTGGGCGTAAATCTTGTATCATCCTCCAGGAACCTCCCTTCGCCTTTTTAATCGGGTAAATGCATGTGTTACATGGGGAGTTTGAGGGCACTATTATTCCTTGTGCTAACAGTGCATCTAGTGTCTCTTTAATCCCTTCTTCTGCTTCGCGTGACAATGGATACTGTTTTACCCGGGGTAAAATTGCTCCCTGTTTCAGTTTTATTACCACAGGCTGAACCCCATGTAATAACCCCACATCGTGGGGGCCATTTGTCCATACGTTAGTGGGCACTAACCTCATGTCATCATCAAAAAATGTATGTGGTGCTCCTACCACTGCCATTAATTCAACTTCAGTTTTTCTTGCTGTAATTACAATGTCACACGGCATTGCTAGTTCCATCACTATTTCGCCATCCCTCTCAGTGTCAAAAAATAGCTCCTCGTCCGATAGCTCCCGCAGTGGGATATTTGCATTTGTACACAGTACTGTGCGCCATTCACATCCTTCCATGTCAACGCCAATCACACATATTCTGGTTGCTGACACGTGTACTGCGTGTAAATCCAATGATAGCACTGACCCGGGAGTAGTGTCGGGGCTCACTATGGGGCGGAAAAGGAATTCTGCTGGGATCCTCCAATCCGTCCTTTTTAGTTCTGGTACTATGAGAGCCAATGTTCTCATGCCCTCAACAAACATCTCCTCGTTTCTTGGTAACCCTCTGATCTCTTGCATGATGGTGTGGCCGTGTACTACTGCTAGTATGCGGAGGGGACATATGCCTGGTGTTGAACATACGATACCGCTTTCTGTGAATGATATTGTCATATTTAGTTTGCTTAAAAGATCCCTCCCCAGCAAATTAATGGGAGAGCGTTCATAGTACAGTAAGGGTGCTTTCACTGTTTTACCCCCCACTGTCACATCCAATGCCTCTGTGTAAGGAACTTCAATTACAGCCCCAGAGAACCCCTGCGTCTCTAACGTTCTATTAGATAACGGGAACCGGCCCTCTCTGATACATGATTTCTCCGCTCCCGAATCCACCATGAATATAAATTGCTTGTCTCCTATCTGCGCTCCTATCAATGGTTCCTCTGATGCATTGTGGGTCGTAGATAGTACTGGACACGCAAGTGTTCTCTGTGGGCTGTCCTATGCGGGGTGTCTCATTGCCCCCCCTTGGTCGAAAATGTTCCCCGAAACTACCGACACCTCGCTATAAGGCGCGGGGGCAGGCGCTCCATTAGCTACTGTGGCGAAAGTGTTACCTGACGTGTATTGCACATTGTCATTATTCTGTGGGTGGTTTTGCGTTCTGTACTGATGTCCGTGTAGTTGTGCATTACTTCTTTGCCCTGTATTTTCTGGTTGTTGGTATTGTCCCATGGGAAGGCCGTATGGGCTTCCTGGGTGGGGGTGACCGTACTGCTCCATCTCCTGAAACCCGTTGTTTTGTCTGCTCCTGCACTCCCTTGAGTAATGCCCCCATCTCCCACAATTCCAGCAGCTCCCCTGTGGACCTCTAGGACCCTGCCACCCATTTCCTCCCATTCCTCCATACCCTTGTCCTCCTCTTCGGCCCCTGTACCCACCTCTTCCCCCTCTTGGGGCCCACTCTTGCCACGCGGGACCTCCGTTCTGCTCTTGTTCGTTCCACTGTCGCTGGCCTTGTCCGGCCCAATTAGCTGCTATTCTCCCTTGTATGGCTATCTGCCCCTCCTCTCCTTCATCTCCCTCCCTCATGAGTGGGAGTCCGGCTACCGCTGCTGCAACCTTCACTAATTTTGACTGTACCAACTTCGCTTCGTCTGCCAATCTTCTCTGTGCTACTTCCCTCTCTCTTTCTTTTATTCTTTTGCAATGATGCACTATTATGCTTTGGATCTCCGGCCACCCCTTCGCCTCAACACCTGCTATTTTGTCGAGTGCCTTCTGCACCTCTTTTGGGAGCCCTCTTTTGATGATAAAGTAAAACAGAGACGTTGACTGATGCCAGGGCGTACCCGTTTCCGCCCTCCACATCTCCTGCACCCGGATAATATAATCCATAGCATCCTCCCCGTCATTCATTGTACATTGCATTACTGACTGTAAATCAGGGGTATCTGGGAACGTCTCCCGCAGTGCGTCTCACACCCTTGCTCGCACTGTATTAAAAGAAGCCCCGTCATGGCGATCACAATTCAACGCCACGCCGGGGAAACCAGCCTTAGCCCATACTCTGTCCGCTTGATCTCCTACTGCGGATACTAGTAGGCTTTTTATATCTCCTACTGCCAACGGTATGCCGGCGGTATGTTTCTCAAATGCATATATCCACTTGCTCGCCCCTCCTGACAACGGGGGCAATAATTTCATTAAGTTAGCCTTGTCCATCTGGGCCCACGGTATATAGTTTGGTCTCCCCCCCCCTCTGTGTATCAACGGAAGTTGTAACTTCCCTTTTGCAGTTGCACCCTCCCCTACCTTAGTCGCTACTGACTCCAATGACGCCATCTTCCCCACTCTATTTCTTAGTCGTCCCATCCATTCATCATCTATAGTCCCTAGCGAGCATGCACCATCTACCTCCTCGCTTTCCCCTCCTACTGCCATACTCAACCTATCACTCTCATCCATCCCTCCTCTGACATCACATAACAAGTCCTCTCTGATCCCTCTCTCTCGTGAGACATCACCAATGCTCCCTTCTGATGCTGCTACCTCTATTATTCGTGTCGGCTCTTCCTCAATTCTGAACAGTATTTCCCCCTTTTTCCATCCTTCCTCAATTTGTCTACTTTCGCTTGACGCTCTAGACGTGCGTCCTGATTGTGTGGGGGCGCACGCTGTGCGCTCACATATGTCTTTTATTCTTGAGAGTTCATCCCTTGCCTCAAAAAGCCTCGACTCTAAGTCACTCGTTAGCTTTTCTATATCCACTCTGTGTGCTTCCCTGGGCGCGCCCTCTAGTGCTTTCGTATGGCGGGGGGGCTGTTGGCCTTTGTGGTGTAACAGTTGTGGGGGGAGGCACATAAGCAGGGTCGCTGTATCCTGTTGCGGGGGCTGGTTTGTGCAATATTGGGTACAAGCTAATCACCTCCGTAGGTTGTTCAGTATTTAACTGGTCCTTTTCCCCTCTTGGAATCATGAGTGGGTTGTCTGTTGTGGACGGCAGATCGACATTTGGTGCCGGATCTTTGGGTGGGGGTACTTCCTCAAACAATCTCCAGAGGTCTAATATCTCCTTCCTGTTTTGCCATTGTTTTCCCTTATACTTGAGGCTAATGCATGCTCGTACCATATCAAGAACGCTTTTGTCGAAAGATCCCCCCTCGGGCCAAATCTGGGGCAATCCCTCCCCTTTCAATTCAGTTACCCATTGATCGTGATATTTATTTATTCGTTCCGCGTACCCCGGTAAGCTCTTACAAATATGCGCCAAGGGAGTTTCTGCCCCCATATTCTAAATCACTAGCAACGACCGTGTTCGCCTCCTTTACTTTTAGTTAGCTGTAGATATATATATCTATATTATTTTTTTTTTTTTTTTTTTTTTTTTTATGGCACAGACAAGAGCGGACGTCTCAACGAAATCACCCAAAGTTATTCACTGCACAAATCCTTTCTTATTCACCACAACTCATCTCCTTCCCATTCCCATACACTCATGTGATTTCTCTTACAACCAATCAACTACTAGTTATGGTCAACACTCTCTAGCACCCCCTCGCGGTCAACCGTTCCTCTCCACTACTCACACGGTGCGCGCACCCCTCACACTACTTTTCCACTCACACCTCTTCTTTTTTTTTTTTCCCTTTCCTCCCTGGCCAGCTGTCCCTTAATTTCTGTTTAGGTTACTGTGATCACGTCTGTTCGTGTCACTACTTAATTCCACTCCTAAAAGAGTGCTCCCTATTTTATAGTTCTTCTACAAGTATGTTCACCTTATACCCTTTTCGCGTTCCCCCCTTGCCCCGTGGACTGGAAAAAAGAGATAGAAAGAGTAGCAATCACTAAAAGTATCCTAAGTGTCTCCCTTTGCCAGACATCAATAACTTATTTTTTACTTCTTCAAATATTCCCAGTACTAATTTGGATAGTACTATGCGGCGCCGCCTTCCACCCCCTCTCGGAGCTAGGTTTCCGTCACTTCTACCTCTTCACTTACTTCTTATTCCTAATGGCCATATGCAAAGAAAAGATAAAGAAAGTTTTAAGACCTGTCTTTAGTAGACACCCGTAATTCTCTCCCCTACCTGCCCACGTTCTCCTATTCACAAGTTCCCCTCTCTCACCCTTTATGATCGCTCGCACTCGGTACTCACGTGCCCGTCTTGAACCGATAGTCTCCGAAACTGGGTCCGTCCAGGCGGTGTTGCCTTTCTGCTCAACAGTCAGCCCCGGCTCCGGCGAGCGGTACTCAAAGGGGATTTTGCAACCGGGATCCCGTACCCCATCTAGTTTGAGTGCGCACTTCTAAGCGTACCGGTCGCCGTTGACGGGTAGCTTCCCGGAGCCGGCTCACCGTGCGTTTCCCTTTCTGACCGGAGATTCTCGTGCCAAAAGGGGGTCGTTAAAAGGAGTTCAGGAAAAACAAATTTGGAAATATCACGCTATCGGGGTCACCACTGAGTGGAAACGCCCCCAAGTTAGCACGATCCTCCCCGCAATGGGAGACAATAATGGACAATCCCGTAATGGGAAGAAGGCCAAGACAGAGTGCGGGTGAGCGTAAGTGGGAGTTTATCCAAAGAATATGGCATGCAAAGAACTCTGCAACCTACGAGAGCGCTCTGCCTGACAATCGCAAAGGCAGGCGTATTTCTAATACAAAAGACGTCATCAGAACCTACACACTATAGGGGGCACAAGTTAATTGGGATTGGGTGGCGTCGACTAACTATAGGTGTTGCTGCAGCGTGGTTGGTCCGGGTGAGATGTCGTCACTGGTCAGCCTCGTGGGTTGGGTTGGGCCTGGCAGGCCGGCTTGAGGTCATCCGGGCGGTGTTGGTACGCTGGGGCAGCCTGTGACAAAGATGAATGCCTTCCCTGACTTAGGTGCCCTAGATCATGCACATTTCAGTTACTTAAACCCCCATATCTAACTTCTACAGTAAATCTTTCAATCAATACAACACAGGAGGAATGCACCTTGTGAGGGGTCTGGTGGTCGTCTGTTGGATTTACCGATCTTCTGACGTTTGGTATTTCAGGTCGAGGGGCTAGGCTCTGGAGGGCTTGTGCCGGGTGGTACATGTTTTATCATTACGTTAGACGCTACTCTGAAGGGGGCTCTGTGTCTCGTCCCATTGTCAGGGGATCCTTGTGCGGGGTCAGGCTTCTTGAGGTGGTCTGGGGGATGGTGGGATTTACGAGAGGGTGCTGGTAGATCAGTGGATTCAAACGTGAGTTTATTACCGTGCTGTAAATAACGCAGGTGGCGGCCGGTGGCCTTGGATGCTGTGTTGGGGCCTCTGACTATCTGAAGCGGTTCCAGCTTGGTCGGGGGAGGTGGGGGAGCACGGCACAGGCCTTAGCTTTTTTCTACTTGGCAGGCTTCGTAGGATAGGAGGGAGAATGGCCTTGCATGTATTCACAAAAGGTATCTTCCTCGTGTGTTGTCTAATTCTGAATACAAAACTTTTATATCATTGGTCTTCTTTAAACTACTATATCATACATGTATACTACGAGGTCATTAAACATTTCGTTAATATATTCGGCCTGAGTACCTTTTCGTTACCTAACATCACATTTACTACAGAGTTTGATTATTTTATGTACATTAGACGTTACATGAGGTAGTTCTAGGTTATGGCCTACAGAGATTGATACTCGCCGCTTTGGGGGATTAAGAAAACATATACGAGTTCAGGTTTCTACATAAAATTGAAAGAACACTTATACAGTTGAAGGTTATACGTTTGGTCGACATCTTTCTCTGTGGTTATAGCAGCACTAGTCCAGACCTGGGGTGATATCATATAACGTTACATCTTTATGGTTTATTCACAGTTTACAGAATCTGTTTAAACAGAGGTAGTTCATTAATGCCAATACTTTGAATTGTTTTCTACTTCTCTCAGATAGTGATGCTTCAGCTTTTTTCCCCGTGGCCCCGGCCTCACGGACCAGGTCATGCGGGGTACAGTATTACATTGTGAATGATAAAATGTTACAGTGTTGACACCTCGGGTTTAGCTCATACCCGACTTTCTCATGGGAACGCGCTCGCAGCGGATCTACCAGGGTCACTGCGGCAGGGATACTTGGAAAGCCCTCCAAAGGTGGGGGCCGCGCTGCATCGTGCTGAACTCACGCCATCTTTACTGGGCAAGAAGGCTTCTAGGCCTATCCAAACGTTAGTGTGTGTGTGTATGATAGATCTGTGGGGGCAATGTCATCGGCGGGCAAGCCCTCTTCCACCTGGGCCCGGGTGGCATGAGGGGGTGCTCGGCGAGGCATGGTCCTCACCTGGGGAGAATAATGCAGGGGGGGGGCCTTTAGGGCCTGTCCTCCCCTACAAAGGCTAAACGATAATAATTTGTTAATCTATAGCACTTACACTTAAGCGCTTCGTATAGAACAAATATACATACAATATCACACAACCTGTGTTGGTACTCATTTATCAACCTCAGCAGGATGAAAGACTTAGTTGACCTTGCCAGGAGTAGAACCTGCAACCTGCAGATCACACACACATTGCAGCAGCGAGCGCTCAACCCACTGAGCTATCTTACCGGCTATAGCTATCAAAAAACCAGCCACTCTGGAAACCACATGCTGCTGGCCACAGCCCAGGAGCCTCCATTTTTTTTAAGGGTAGCAAAGGAGATTGCCTACCTGCCCCTCAAAACAAATCCTACGGTGATATCTTTGCCGTATCTTTGCCAAGCAGTACAATCAAACTTTGTGCTGTACATAGTCTGCCAGTGGTATTCGGAGGTAGTCTTTTGACAGTTAATGGCTTGATTGCAGGTGCAAATGCGTTATGCGTGCAATAAAAATGTCTTAACCAAATGTGTTTGATTTATTTGCAGTAGGTATATCCTCTTATCTGTTCCCTGCATTGTAGGTCCTGTTAAAAACAACACTTTTTGCCTTGTCTATAGGTATTAGATAGGAATTTGTCAGGCATTGCTAGCACATATACACAGGTACTAAAACACTTTTCCAGCTGTTACCATCTTATGGCAAAATTTGGAAGCTGTGGTCAAAGTGGGCGGGAGCTGTGCTCCTCTACTTTTCTGGAAGGGTTTTGTTTTAAAATAAGTGTAGGAAGAAGCTCAAAACTTGCACTTCAGTGCACGTCGTGGGGGCTAGGTTGGAGGGGTGGATTTAATCTGTAGCATGCCCATTAAGAGGTACGAATGGTGGGTGATTAGAAAGGGTTAGCTGCGTAAAGCTGCATGCTGTGGGGACAATGAAGAAAGGTTCATGAGGGTTGTTTAAAATGTATTATGCATTTTCGTTCGCTGTGTTTCTTTCAGCCTTTACATAGTGGTGGGGGTGGAATGGAGGAAAGGTGGGACCCAAGAATGGGGTTTGTATAGTTTGTGGGAGGTGGCGTGGTGACAGGGGTTTGTGTAGGGCGGGTGAGCAGGGATCATCGTTCCACTACTTCTTTTTGTGCACTTCGACCAGTGGTTGGAGGTGCCTGGCAAATACCTACACAAAAGCCAACACGGTCAGCGTTGTCACTGCTTAGTCCCTCCAAGCCTTAACCCGGAAGAGATTACTTTAACCATGAAATCATGACTAGTGGTCCAGGCAGGCATTTCTGGATGTTCTCTACCGATGATAATACAAGTTAAAATACCTGAGCGCATATGCCATACAATACACGTTACGAAACATCTCTGCACTTAACAGAACCCCTGGCAGCCAACAGATTTGGCACTCGTTTTATAAACCTTGGAAATTTGAAATGCAGAATCAAGCCTCGGCGAGTCAAACCTGCGAGCAGCCTGTGCTCTGCTGCATGTGCATTCATCCACGCGTTACCTCATTTGCTTATATCTGCTGCATGATAAGGCATACCCCAAATTTATATTGGGAGGTTGTGGCAAAATCATCCACAAATTCCCGAGTTCATTTGGTGAATGTATGTGAGATCTGTGAGTCTTTCAGCAAATGCCTTCGCCCCTGAAATGCAACCCCTCCCAGATTTAGCTGAAAATGCCAACGAGATCGTACCTGCCCTTTATCGGGGCCGGGTCAAGTATGGAGTGTAAACAGCCTCACCAATGATTAAGTGGAATGCTCTAAAATCATAGTCACTTGGAAGCAAGGTGGCGTAGTTTCTGAAAGCCTTTACCTTGCCACAAGGGCCCAGGGTCAGCCCAAACTGCCGGTAGGTGAAAACAGCTTTGCTAACTCTCTGAGCTTCAAAAGATGTGTTTCTGCTAGTCACTTTTTAATTTCAGTGTTTACACCGCTTAAAGTTTTCATGCGTTTTGGTTTGATTCCCCAGGGAATTAGTGAAATATAGCCAAACGTACCTTATTGGGGAGTCGACCTACATCACGTGAACCCGAGACTTTTCTTTTTGACTGCCCCCATTTATAACTCACGTACATGGTGGTGCCGGCCAAAGGTGTTCAGTGTCCTGATAAGACTCCCTTAAAAATGGACTGGAGTAAGTGGTGCTAGGACTGATGCGTAGCCATGGGCGACTGCAATGATCTTTCATAGCTGTCCAGGCCTTTGGCCCCACACAATCTGTTTACTTTCTTTAGCTTTTAACTGTATTGCATTGTGATTGGTTGGTACCTGCATTCTCCAGGACCTCTGGTGAAATTAGGTCTGGAGATTGGGCGACGCAAGGTTTAGTAAGAAGGATTTTGGCCTGTACTTATTTGCAAAAACTTGAATAGTCTTTTGTGAGTGCAGCTAATGTGTCTTTGTCCTCTCACCCACTTCTTGCCCCTACTCTGTTTGATGACCAGTTATTTGACCGGTTTCAAAACCATATGAGATCTAGAGCCATGATGAAATATCTTAAGCGGATTATTGACGAGACGATACCTCGGCCACCTGCACCTCCAGACACTCAGTCACCTGCAGTCATGTCTGCGATGCCTGCGACTACAGCAACATCAATCCCCCCCATAACCTGCAGCCGCCTACCATACTGGTGCATCCTACCATCTTCTGCCAGCTTCTCAGCGGCCAACAGCTCCGACCATAGATCTTTCCGAACCTCTGGACAAAGATTCACCGTCAAGTGAAGTAGAGGAGAAAATTCTTCACTCAGCTAACGTTTTCCTGAAATGGATGCTTGGACTTTCGGAATTCCTAGGACTTCCCACTTTCTAGGACTTCCTTCTCTTGAGGAGCCACAACAATAAGAGGACCACCCCTCAGAGGTCCTGGCCCTCAGATCTTCTGGCAGATCCAGATTACAGATTCATAAAGATGTCTTGGGGGAGGCTAACAAAATATGGCAGAAGTCCCACTTGAAGCAACTACCAACGAAAGGCTTAAGGCACATTACAGGACCCTCGCATCCAAGAAAATGTGCCTCACCACCCATCTTCAACCACACCCAGTGGTGGTAACTTCTACATCATTCTGCGCTAATCCTTCTACTTATGCCGGTTCCTTCTCATCACCAGCCTTGTTGAATAAGGAGGCAAAACATTTAGAGGCTACGGTTACAAGGTATACACCAATGCCCCTTACACCTCAGACAGGCTAAGACAGACGCACTTCTGGTCACTGCTAACTCGAATCTTTGGCAGGTGATCAGCAATTTTCAGCCTCTCCTTCCCAAGCAGCAAGCCTTTAAATTGGGACTTCCTCGAGATTTTAGTACACAACATTGATACCTTCAATAGAGGCATAGCTTTGGGTGCTGATGTGGGCAAAGTCACACGGTTGTATGCTACCAGATTCTCACAAGAGGTTTAAGACTGAATACTGGAATTGCCTTTCGACAGTGAAAATCTATTCCAGTCGCCCACAGACAAGGAATCAAACAAGAGGAAAACGTCTAAGCAGATCGCAAAGTCTCTAGCAATCCTCACCAAGCTGACCCACAACCCTTTCAGCAGTCTGCTTTCTCCAAGGATGCAAGTCAGAGGTCATTTTGTGGCTACCTGGACAGTAAGGCAAGAAACCCTGACAGGCCTCCCAGTGGCCATAGAAGGAAGCAGCCTCGCTTCTCTTCAAAGGACTACTTCACCAGATCATCTTCTACAGCTTCACCAGATACAAAGAACCAATTAACTGATGAGCCAGGTCAACACAATGCCAGTTTGCTGCAATCTCCTCCATCACTTTGCACACTGGCAGACCATTTTCCAGAACCGCTGGACATAGTCTCTGAGGTTTACCATTTTTCGATAACCTTTCACCCTCCTCTTCTCCAGATGGGCTCCACCCCTCGTCTGGAAGAGGTCAACAAGCGCCTCTTCATGTTGGCCATAGAAGTTATAGCCCTGGACCACAGGGACCAGGGCTTCTATTCCCGTCTATTTCTTATGCCCAAGAAAACCAAGCTGGCCTGTGGGAAATCCCAGACATTTCCACATTCAACCTTTTCCTCCCCATTGAAAAAATAAAGATCCTGCCTGCCCAGATCCTGGGACCAATTCAAGTAGCAGCTGGTTTTGCGCCATGGACCTCGAGGACGCATAACTACACGTTTCCTATCTGGTAACCCCTTCAGAAATTCCAGTGGTTCTCCACTGTGAGATATTTTCATTACAGGACACTCACTTTTGGAAGGATCTTGGCTCCAAACTGATTTACCAAACTGATGAACACATTAGCCAGCTTAATTCGTTAGAGGGGGATACATGTCTACCCATACTTGGATGACTGGTTGGTGTAGGATAGGCATGGTATCAACACTAAGACAGATACAAGGGACCACAGTTCAAGGGTGTTTATTGAACTTAGGAAAAGGATTTAAAAAAGACCTATCTAATCGCAAATCTAAAGATGGGAGCAAGCTACGACCATAAAATAATAATAACGCAGTTCTAGTGCTGTCTTGTCAAAATAAAAGGGCCTATACTAAAAAAATATTATTGCCAATCCTTACCGCTAAATACAAATAGTGTGGGAAACAATGTTATGTTAGAGAAAGAAGTTTTCAAGAAATTATATGTCAGGATATTCAGGCCTTTGGCCCCCCCTTCCCCACGTTTTCAGCACAGGACAAGGCAGCACACTCGAGCTTAGCACAGTCTCTGGCTTCTCTAGCATGAGGGTGCAGCTCAAACATTAGTATCAGGGCCTTCAATGCCCAATTATCTTTGCCTTTCAAAGTCTCTTATTTCAGAGTGCCTGATGCAACAAACAAACAATACGTTCTTTTCCTCTTGGGATTTCACATGTACTCAATTTCTCAGGTGATTCACTATTCACCCTGGATCCCCCTCAGCTGGGCTCAGATCCGTTTTAACACAATGTTCAATCGGTCTCCCTCCACCGGCTCAGGCCAATTAATCTATTTTGTCATCAACGTGCTTGGCAGTGACAACATCAAAGACTTTTGAGTGTGCAAAGGATTTTGCTTGACCCATTGCAGGACCACTTCGATGCACAGTTCTTTGCCACTCTCCCCTTTCTCAACTCTCAGTTGGATACCTTACAGAGACCTTCGAATGAGCGCACACGCTGTGCCAGACCACTCTGTCAAAGGTATCGTATCTTGGTTTCAAAGTTCAATGACTCATCTGTTGTTCAATTTTACTTGCGTTGGTTATCGCATGTGTATCATACCCTGTTCGCTTCAGCGCTCACCATACAATGTTGCTTCTTGCAACCTTGGCTTCAACACAGACCGGTCTGTTATCAGTCTCCCCAACTCGCCAGCGGTGTTGATTTCACTGGTGCTGCTTTGTTGTAGAAGCTAAGAACAGTACCATGGCAGCAGGCAATTCTCCCCGCCTTGATTATTGACGCAGGAGTGCCCTGGGTACTTCCGACACACAATGCAGGATTCTTCAGCCTGGTTTCCTGGTCTTACACTTTCTATTCTCAAGTTGTCGTGAAAGTGACGGTTCCTCGTTGAAAATGTCAAGGGCACTTCCCTCCTTGCGATCCCCTTCTCTTTTGCAGTCTTTCTCCTCGTGTTAAATTGCCATCTTGGAGCTGTTGCTTCCTCGTGTGCTTTGCCTCGCTCAGAGTGTGCTCCCATGCTCCGCCTATTACCTATTGACCCTGTCTGACCATTGTATTGGGACATGTCAGGTATACCACTCGGGTGTTAGTCCGTTTTCTCTCATTGCAAGCTGTCCGTGAGAAAGTGTTTGTGTTGTGAGGGGGTGGGAGAGGTTTGAGTTCCTAATTATTCTACCTGGTAGCATGGGGTAAAGGTGTTACCGGGAAGGGGCTACCGCGTCTCACCATCCGGTGTCCCACTTCCCGACAACCCCTCACTCAGGCGATCCTCCCACACTGGTTCACTCCCAGAAACTGTATCTTAAAGCGGTGGCTGTGTCCTGACCACCTGGATAACAGATTCCCTGAGACTAACGGGTGAGACATCTTCAGGTTTCTCACACTGGTCTGAGCTCCTTCTGCGTGCCAGGCAGCCGCATCAACTCAACCATTGATGGACATACTCTTCAATCTTGGATTTTCCATCAACCATCAGAAATCAACATTAGTCCAGTCTCCTTGTAGGATGTTTCTGGGATCTGTGTGGAACTCACAGGCTGTGAGGATGTTCTTATCCCAGCAGATGATCTTGGATATCTTAACTACCATGAGCCATTTTCAGAGGAGGCAGACTACCTACGTGTGGTGGTTTAAGAGGTTCTCAGGGTCGATTGCTGAAGAGAACTAATCGGACTAAATCCCAATCCCAAACTTTTTAGCTCATGACTTGACATGTTGGAACCAGCTCACTAGCTTGGTTAGTGGAATTTCTTTTCAAGAACCCGATCCAGAGGAGTGTGTCACCGTGAACACTGTGAACTCCTCCCTTGCAGGGGAGGGTTGGCTACTTTGGGCCCTCTCACTACATGATTGTTGTCCAAAGAGGAGGGCCTTCTCCATATCACCATCCTCGAGCTTCAGCCGTAATTCATTGCCTTGACAGCCTTTGCTGCCAGATCATGGAGATCTCATCAAGATGGACATTTGAACCCCAATGTACTACCTGAAAAAGCAGGGAGGAACAAGAATGCCCCCACCCCCTCCTGTACCTGTTAGAAGTGAAAAAATGGGAGTGGGCAATCCAGCATCAAATTTCCCTGAATGTCATTCATCTGCTGGGACTTCTCAATATGGAGGCCAAGCTCCTCGGCAGGGTGACATTCCACGACCAAGAATGGGAGATCAAGCTCTTGTTTTTTTGCACAGTGGACCATCCCCAGGTAGACTTCTTTACCACGGCCAATAACAGTATGTGTCCCCTCTTTGCCCCCAGGAACTCCTTGGGAGATGCACTGTGAGGAATTCGACCATCCACATGGTGGGTGTATGCTCGTTCGGGTTTTTTTTAAAATTCTAATAGAAATGGAATGGTGGTAGATCAACCTCCGGAAAATGTGTGGGGCTAAGCCCCACACATTTTCCTATGCTCACTGCACGGCATACACATTGACCCGTGTACTCTTGGTGGACACAGCCTACAGGCGCCGTCCCCCCTGCCATATGTAGTTAGGTTATGACAGCAAAGAGTACATCAAGGCATCTCAGAAGGGGGGGGCAAAACCTTTCTCCTACCATGGCCAGCCTATTTAACTAACAAAGGCTTGATGGATCTGCCCTCTCTGTTGGCTCTGCTGGTGGCAGCTTCACATACTAATCGGAGTTAATGCAAACAGGCCCACAGCAGGACTAACAAAAGAGACAGGAAACTCAAACAACATTTGATATGCACTGTCTCCACCTGAAGCCAGCACCTGTCGCTCAGTATCAAGCGCCAGCACCTGTCTCTCAGTATCGAGGGCAGTGTCCTGTCATGTCTGAGACTCTGTTTACAATAGGCAACCCCCACAGGGGGACCCCATTCAGAAGGTATGAAAATGTGGTTTGCAGGAGACAGAACGTCTGCTCTCGCTGCAGGTTCAAGGGAGACCTGTCGCTTTAATCAGGAATCACAGAGAGCTCCATTAACTAGAGAGACCCTTTGATCCACAACGGACAGGAAGAATGGTGGGACTTATATTACATGTTTTTACCCCTTTACCTTTTCTGTTGCAAAGCACTCTGGTTATGACCTCATGCATACAGCAGATTGTTGATGGGTACCCAGGATGGGCCGGTTAAGGTAGGCTTACCCTACACCAATCACTGTGGCCCATTTGGCTTTAAAAGAGAGAGGGCTGATCCCCTCTTCTGGGGAAATCATCTGAAGACTTTGCAAGGAGTAACAAGAATAACTCACCATTGGACCTTAGTTGAAGGTACAATCTGCTTTATAGCTTCCGCCAGTGAAGGAAGGCTAGGATTTCTAAGAGGGAAGCAAGATCCCGCCCCTGAACATCCCCCAGCGAACAGAGGGAGATACTGAATCCAAAGGACCCTCCAGCAACTGGTACCCAGCCAGCTCACAGCGTGCCCTGCTTTGCTCTGCAGCAAGCTTCCTAGGTGGTAAGTGCCAGAGAGTCTCTGAACAAAACCAAGGACAAGGCAGTTGCCTTCAACACTCTCCTTAGCTTTAGGCTGTCCGCCTTAAAGGACGACACAAGCCCAGTGAGGAAACTAAGGGGAGTGCATCGACAAGCATCCATCAAGCCATAAAGGACATTTTTGAACCAGTCCAGCACTTTGAGCTGCAACCTGCTACACCGCTGACTGTTGTTATGCCGCAGTTGCTAACACCATCCGAGACGCTTTGACCAGTGCTTCAGACTTGCCAACCAGCACTGAGACAACAATTTCTAACCCCTTAGCCGCCGTGTAGACCAACCTGCAGCCATCTGTCCAGCCTCTCGCCGAACTACCTGCTGCCTGATACCCACAGCTGTCTCCCATCTTTAACTCTGTCGCAGAAGCTGCAAAGCGCCCTGAAACTGACTCGACCCTGTCGAGAACCAAGAACTTCTACAAGCACAAGGTACCTTGTGGTTCTGTCCCCCTGGTCCTTCTCCAAAGTCCCCTAGTGACATTTTACAACCAATTGCTCCCTTTGTGTTGAAACCAAGTATCCTTGAACTATTGTGAATAATTACTTTACTGACTACACTCCTGTCAATATCCAGAGTGCATCCCTTTTCCTTCTTTGAAACTGTCTGTCCTCTGCATTCCTTTTATAGGCTGGGTTGTATTTTGTAGTGTGCTAGATCTGTCGGTTGTGATAATAATAAAGTAGATATTTGTATACAACCTTGACTGGACAGTTCCTTTTATCACTAGGTAATAATTGTATTTTTTCGCTGTGCTGCAACTAACTAATGATCCACAACCTTGCGGAGAAAAGCGTGTGGTTCCGTCCATGTTACCAACATTTTAGAATTTGCTTGTGTTTCCAATATGTTAGGATCCGGTCTAGTGTACCAGAGGTGTGGGGCTGATTGATGGTTTAGAAACAGATATTCATCCCTGGACCACTTGTGCCCCAGAAGTTGATTAGAGACAAACACTTTCGATCAAGTGGGACATTCAGACTATGTATACGTTTCCCCCACCCCTCTTTTCCCCTGCAGTCCTGGCGATTCTCCAGCAGCAAGAGCGCCACTCTCATTCTGATTGCCCCACATGGCCAGCCTGCTTCTGGTTCTCCCAACTGGTGCAAGCCCGGATGGGAGTTATGAATCTCTTCCGGCAACGCATGATCTCCATCTGACGCTAGGCCATCTCGGGTTATCTGCAGAGAATATGGAAATAATCCAGGCAGCCAGAAAGGCTTCCACCGGGCCTAGTACAAGAGCAAGTAGACGAGGTTCTGTTACTGGGCTCTAGACAAGCATGTCAGTCCTTTAACCTGCCCTTTGAAGGAGATCCTCTCCTTTATCTCACAGCTTGCAGCCTCCAGCATCTCGGTTGACTCATGTCAATCTTATCTTTCAGCCATTGGGGGCTGTCACACCAACCAGGACCTGTCCCTTTCTATCTCAAACCTAGTTGTGCACAGACACTTTAAAAGGTCTCACCAGACTCTATCCCCCGGTCAAGAGAGTAGACCAGTTTTGGGATTTGACCATTGTCTTATCATTGACGTTTAAGACCTTTGAACCTATGGCTTCTACTGAGCTGACATTTCTGACATGGAATGTAGCACTTTTGGTGGCTCCCGCCTCTGCGGGTAGTCAGCGAGATCCAGTCTCGATCAGCTTTTGAGCTCTACACTATTTTCCATAAGGACGTGGTTTTACGCATTCACCCAACCTTTCTGCCTAAGGTGGTGTCCTCGTTCCACATCAATGAAGAGGTGGTAATGCCCATTTTTTCTGCGAAACTCCTCTCTCTGGCTGACATTGCTCTCCACTCTCTTGACGTCTGGATCGTACTAAACAGTTCAGGAAGTCAGAAGCCCTTTTTATTACTTTTGGCAGTAAGCACAGTGGCTCGCAGGCCTGTAAGGCCACTGTGGCCAAGTGGTTAGTCTCAGGCATCAGACACTGAACCTCCTAAGGGCCCAGGCTGTGGCTTTTCAATAAAATATACCTTGCAACAATATTAGTATTTCCGCCACAGGGTCTTCACCATTTGCTTTCTGTAAGCACTACGGTCTTGACACCAGCTCCAGGACTGATACCAGTTTCGAAAAGACTATCCTTCGCAACCTTCTTCGCTACATGTAAGGGTGGCCCTACCACCCTCCCAAGAAAACGTTTTCTTGCTATGAAATCTCCCATCAGTATGGAGGAAAGGGGACAGGACATAGGAGTAAGAAACAATTACTCGCCATAGTGACATGTGTCCTCCTAGTACATAGTCCCCTTTCCACCATACAACCCACCTTCCACCCCTGTAAATCAGTAAGATAGTAGTAGCCCATGACCGGTCAAAGAATGGCAGGGGAGGCCAGTGGGAGGAGCCAGTGAGGGCTGCCACGCCCCAGCATGCAACGAATTTGAAGAGGAAGTTTACTTTTTTTTGTTATTGCAAAAGGTTCCGATCCCATCAGAATGGAGGAAAGAGAACTATGGATTAGGAGTACAGTGTCTCACAGTCTCTCTCTCTCTCTCTCTCTCTCTCTCTTGCTCTCTCTTTCTCTCTCTCTTTCCCTCTTTCTCTCTGTCTTTCTCTCTTTCACTTTCTTTCTCTCTTTATCGCTTTCTCTCTTTTGCTCTCATTCTCTCTTTCTCTTTTTCTCTCTCTCTCTTAAAATGCCTAATGATACATGCATAATCTCCCAAATATATTCTATGGCTGAGTCCCGAAGATATGAAATTTGATGTTGCCCTCAAAAATGCTTTTCCGTTGTGTATTGTTTGTCCTTTGGTTTTTGTGGGTTATAGGACAACCCCTTTCCTGATAGTACGCTCTCCTACTCAAGCAGTTTGCGCTTTACCTGCTCGCTCCGTTCTCATTTACTGTCACTGATTCTACGTTCTCACTTGCTCTGTTCTTATTACTAGATTGCTGTTCTCGCACGCTCACTGTCCATTCCACAATGAGTTTCCCTTCCGCCACTAACATTCCCTTACTTGGGGAACTGGCATCTGCTGAGCGCACTCACCCTCTCTTGCTGAAGCAGTTGATATTGTGCTCCCTTGCTGGCTCCCTCTTACGCAGGCCTTTTCTTGACCCTTCCGGGTCTTCTTGCCTGCACTGCACAATCATCAAATTGGTGTCTCTTATGCAGGTAATGGGACGGCAAGTTTGCAGTTTGTTTTGTGGTTTCTCATGAAGGGTAAAGCACTCCCTGCTAATATATATGTATGGTATGTGTCTTATTTAAGAAAGCTGTTGTAAGACTGAAGTTAACTATGTGCTTTCCTCTTAACCTTTTCAGGAGCGGAAGCTTTGTGCGCACCCTTACATTGAGATCTACAAGGGTGACCAGATCCAGTTTGTGTGCCCGCTCTCTCGCCAGAGTGACTTCTACGTGCCGGAGATGAAAGCGCTGTTGAAGAAACTCCGAGAGGAAGAAGAGAAGGCTGCATTAGAGGGCACAGGTGACAACCTCTTTCATGTTTCTTTCTGTTGTCCATTGTTGCTGGCTGCTCTAATGTCCTGGATCCCTCTGCTTCTCTTATCTCCAAGAGTGTATGCTGCACAGATGCATTCCAATTCCTTAAGGCTAGGTGCCCACTCTATCTATGGTACTTCTGATTGGGCCAGCCTGGTGCTCGTGTTCTACAGGTCAGTTTCCTGGGCCTGGGTTGCCAAATCCCTTACATCCCTTAGTTATCAATGCCAGACGGATTAACACATAATGTGCTGGAGGTGGGTGCTTCTCCTGCCTTCCATACCCTGGCCTGGATTTGGAATTGTAGTTTGAGATACACTTGAAGTAAAAGAATGTGACGGTGCAGTGACCGTAAGGACTCTCTATCTGAAGTTGAGATAGTTTAAGCTCTGCCCAATGATCAGGGATTGAGCCTTCTACTGAGTAATCCCTCGGATTTGCACTCTTCTGTGATCTCGGAGATGCAGGTAGGAACATTTGGGAGCATGGTGTCGCTCTCCCAGAGCACAGTGTTGCAGGGGGTTGGTATTTCATAGGTACCTCCAGGCCTGCCACTCCCTGCTTCGGACCCAGATCATTTTTATTTTTAAAAAAAAATCAGAAATGAGGCATTTTATTCTTATAATCCTAAACTCTTCAATAACATGCCGTCATGTTCAATATTGAGGAATTGTTCTGTGCTTTTCTTTATATTTTCCACCTGCACCCTGGCAACAGTACTTATTTCGAAATCCTCAGCGAACTGGGTGGAGTGATTTCTCCTTTTCGATTTGTGTCTCTCGCACACTTAATAACCAGGATTGGGCCCATGTATCTCTTGCAGCCTAGAAGCCTGTGCCCTGCCCGGCTTAATAACCAGGAGCTGCCCTACATACTGTTAGTAACATGTATTTCGAGGGGATTGGGTCCTCCGACGTATTCCATATCTATGACATGTAATCACCACAGCTGTGCTGCTTCGGAAACTTTTTCAGCGTCTGCGTCCTGCGTCGATGACGTCGATGCGCCGTCGTCGAGGACCTCCTCCGACGTCCGACGTCATCCGATGTGATAAGTAGGACGCACGACGCCCATAGCCTCAGTTCCGTTTTTTCCGCGAACGTGTTGCTTCGTGTTTCTCGGTTTAAACGCCTCGACTCTTTGGAGTTCTGTTCTTCTCGGTTCTTCGAACCTGTTCGTTTGTGAAATTCCTTCTGAAGATGTCTTCTTCGTCTTCGACCCCGCGTCCGGGTTTCAAGAAGTGCGGGGAGTGTGGGTCCAAGATGTCGGTGACGGACTCGCACGACTCCTGCCTCTGGTGCCTCGGGGAGGCCCACGACACGGATGACTGTATCGACTGCCAGTCGCTCACGTCCAAAGCCTTACGCGAACGTAAGAAGAAGTTGTCGGTAGGTCGGGTGTCCAAGCCCCGGAAGTCGAAGTCTGCGGGGCTTTCGACGGATGATTCGAGGGGTGACTCTCCGTGTCATCGTCGGAAGTCTCGTGGGTCTCCTTCTAGGAGTCGGTCTCGCCACTCCTCAGCCTCTTCGAGGCATTCTCGGAAGCGCCGACACCGGTCGTCTTCCAGGTCCTCTTCGGAGGGCTCTGCCCGGCACGTCGCTTACCCCTCCAGCCGTGCGACGCCGGAGGAATGGGCTTCCTTCGGGAAGAAGATGCTGGCGATTCTTGAGTCGCAGGGTACTCAGCCGTCCGCGCCCCCGAGTGGGGTCGGTCGTGTGAGGTCGAGAGACACCGCTCGCAAGAGTGGTCGGCACGAGTCACGGGAGAGGTCCCGTTCGGACAAGGGGACTCGTTCTCGACGTACCCGTTCCAGGTCCCGGTCCTCGACGCGTTCGAGACCGTGTGCACCTGTGAGGTCTTCGAAGAAGGCATCGACGTCTGTGGCGTCGAGGGCGTCGACAGGCTTTCTCGAGGCTCTGGCTCCGAGGAAGTTGTCAATGCCGTCGACGCTCAGGTCGTCGAGGGACACGCTCGGGGCTCCGGCCTCGAGGGCTGTGTCGACGCCGCCGATTCTGGAGGCGCTGAATCTGACGTCGACGCCGATTTCCTCGACGTTGACGCCGATCCTCTCGGCGCCGATGCCGGTTCTCTCGACGCTGGCGCCGATTCGCTCGACGCCATCGACGCCTTTCGTGTCGGAGGTACCCCAGGGCACGGGTGGACCCCCTAGGAAGGCTCTGGTTAAGAGCAAGCACTCTCGAGTGCCTTCTTTTCGCCACCTGGACTATATTTCAGAGGCGGATGAGGATTCTGATGGCCTGGTTCCTAGTCAGGTTCCGGATGAAATTCTCGGGCCATAGTCAGTTTGACGAGTTGAGACAGTCACTGCATGATGCCAGTGGACTGGACACCTCTCCGGAGGTGGAGTTTTGTAGGCCTGAGCCTGGCTCTCATGCTGATTCCTCGTACCGGCGCCTTATGGCTAGGATTTCTGAGTACTTGGGATGGTCTGCTCCCCCAGGGGAGTTTGTGCAGGATGATCTGACAGACATCCTTGATGTTGGTCCCCCAACTGACCCGGTTCTGCCGTTCCATATGGCTTTACAGAGAAGGGTGGCGGCGGCTTGTACTGCTCCGGAGAGTCTCCCGGCGGTGGGCAGATCCTTGTCGCGAAAATACCGTCCAGCCAGTGGCGACCCCTGCTACTTGACCAGGCACCCCACTCCGGAGAGTTTGGTGGTGCAGGCGGCCACGGCCCCGGCGAAGCAGGCGTCGTACCCTACCATCCCTCCTGATAGGGACGACAAACGTTTTGATGGCCTGGCGAAGAAAGTGTTTTCTTCTGGTGGTATGGCGCTTCAGGCGGCCAACTCCATTTGTGCCTTGTCACGTTTCACGCACACTCTGTGGGACTGTGTTGCATTAGCAGCTGAGCATATTCCCGAAGGGGACGAACGGGATGGTTTCCTTGCTATGGTCCAGGATTGTAAGGATGCCATGTGTGAGTCCGTTCAGTCGGGTTTGGACTTAGCTGAATGCGTCAGTAGGTCCATGGCGGCGAGCACCGTGATACGCAGGTTTGCGTGGTTGCGGAAGTCGGGGTTTGCTCCTGATGTGCAGTCCCGGCTCCTCAACATGCCCTTTGACGGTGAACACCTTTTTGGCAGCAAGGCTGACGAGAGCCTTGAGAGGTTGCAGACCTCAAAAGCTGCTGCGAAGTCGTTGGGCGCTGCAGTTCGCCAACCTCCGTCTTTTCGTCCTAGGGGACAGCAGTGGAGGGGTGGTTCCTTTCGCTATTACTCATCCTTCAGTAAAGCGAGAGGGGCAGGCAGTGAAAGAGGCCAACGCAGGGGTACCAGAGGTGGACGACAGGGTACCCGTGGTGCCAAGGCCGCTCGGGCAGTTGCCTCTTTGCCCTCAGGTAACGCCACAGCCGCTCCCACTCAGTCGTGAGGCCATGTCCCATGGTTCGCCGGTTGGGGGAAGGCTGGCGCAGCATCTTGTAGAGTGGCAAGCCATTACTTCAGATGTGTGGGTTCTGGAGATCATAACCCACGGCTACTGTCTTCCTTTTCGGCACAGGCCTCGCGACAATCCACCGGGGAACCACTCTTTGCAGAGTCGGGATCCGCTCCTTGCGCAGGAAATTCAAGCCCTGCTGGAGAAAGGCGCCATAGAACTGGTGCCTGTAGCGGAGAGGAACAAGGGATGGTATTCCCCTTATTTTTTGATTTCGAAGAAAGACGGGGGATTGAGACCCATCATGGACTTGCGCGGTTTGAACAAACTCCTCAGGAAGGACAAGTTCAAGATGGTTACTCTCTCTCAAGTCCTCCAGGCCCTTCAGCTTCAGGACTGGTTGGTGTCACTCGACCTCAAGGATGCTTACTTCCATGTGCCGATCCATCCCAAGCACAAGAAGTACCTGAGGTTCGCGGTTGGCGACTCGCACTTTCAGTTTCGGGTCCTGCCGTTCGGATTGACCTCCGCCCCGAGGGTTTTCACCAAGCTCATGGTGGTGGTGGCAGCGCATCTCAGGCAAGGGGGGATTCACGTCTACCCCTACCTGGACGATTGGTTGATCAGGGGGAGCTCTCCCGAGCAAGTCCTGGATCATCTATCGGTCACCTGTCGCTCCCTTCACAGGCTGGGCTTCTCCCTCAATTTAAAGAAGTCCCATTTGACGCCAACGCAGCGGCTCCAGTACATCGGAGCAGTGCTCGACACTTCCCTGGGGCAGTGTTTTCCTCCCCAGGTGAGGGCTCTTCACATTCAGCAGATGGTGCACAAGTTTCAGCATGCCCAGACGCTCCCAGCGTTCGAGTTCTTGAGGTTGCTCGGCCTCATGGCATCCTGCATTCTTCTGGTGCCAGAGGCTCGCCTGCGGATGAGATCTTTGCAGTGGGCACTCAAGACGCAATGGTCGCAGTCCTCCGGCAGGATGTCGGACTCGATTCAGGTGCCGTCCTCGGTCGCCCGGGACCTTCTGTGGTGGGCCGTCGAAGGCAACTTGATGAAGGGGGCTCCATTTTGGCTTCCCTGGCCGGAGGTGACGATCGTGACGGATGCATCCCTCACGGGATGGGGAGCTCATGCCAACGGGCTGACAGTCAGCGGTCGTTGGTCTCCGTCGGAGTCCAGACTCCATATCAATCTGTTGGAGCTGCGGGCCGTCAGGCTAGCCCTGAAGGCTTTTCTGCCGTCTATGTGAGGGAAGAATGTCCTGATCCTGACGGACAACACAGTGGCCATGCACTACCTCAACAAAAAGGGGGGGCAGGGTCACTTCCTCTGTGCAGGGAGGCGATGCAGCTCGAGTTCTGGGCCATCCAGCAGGGAGTTTCGATCTCGGCAGTTCATCTGGTCGGAGCCGAAAACGTGACGGCGGACGCTCTGAGCAGGCAGAGCGCGATCTCTCACGAGTGGGAGTTGGCTCAGGAGATTCTCCTGGAGATCTTCGCCCTTTGGGGGACCCCTCAAGTGGATCTCTTCGCCTCCAGTGTCAACCGGAAGTGCGAAAGGTTTTGCTCGCGGGAATTTCCTCCAAAAGGAGCCTTAGGAGACGCGTTCGTAGTGGAGTGGTCATTCCCGCTGCTGTACGCGTTTCCTCCAGTCCCCGTCATCCCGCAAGTGCTGCGTAGGTTACGGAAGTTCGGTTCCCGGATGATCCTCATTGCCCCGGCGTGGGCTCGGAGGACGTGGTACCCGGACCTTCTCGACTTATCCATCTGCCCTCCACGTCGTCTTCCCTACCGAGACGATCTGCTCTCACGGGAGGGGGGTCAGGTTCTCCATCCAGAGGTCAGATCCCTCAACCTTCACGCTTGGCTTCTGAAAGGTTGAGGTATAAGGATTGGGACCTCCCTGAGGACGTGATGGAGGTGTTGCTTTCGGCCCGAAGGCCAGCAACAAAGTCTCTGTACCGTTGCCGTTGGCGTAAGTTCTGCGACTGGTGCAGAGTTCGGAATGTGGATCCTTTTGCATGTGACATCCCCATGGTTCTGTCCTTTTTACTTTCTTTGGCCCACAGGGGCTTGCAAGTGGGTACCGTTAAGGGTTACCTGGCGGCGCTGTCCATCTTTAAGCGCTCGTCTGAAGAGTGTTCTTACTTTAAAATCCCTTTGATTTCACAGTTCCTGAAAGGGCTCACTAATGTGTTCCCTCCGTCACCTTTCCTGGTGCCCGGTTGGGATTTGAACCTTGTTCTTAAGTTTCTCATGGGTGCTCCGTTTGAGCCTTTACATTCTTGCCCTTTGAGGCTGTTAACTCTGAAAACTTTGTTTTTAGTTGCGGTTACTTCCGCTCGCAGAGTGAGTGAGTTACAGGCACTTTCAGTTAAGCCTCCCTTCACTGTATTTCACAAGGACAGGGTTGTCCTTAGAGTTCGTCCTTCTTTTCTTCCGAAGGTAGTGACGGAATTTCATTTGGCCCAGAAGGTTGTTCTTCCGGCATTCTATCCTCCTCCGCATCCTGGTAAGGAAGAGGAGAGGCTCCATCGGCTTGATCCTAGGAGAGCTTTAAGCTTTTATGTTTCACGCATGTCCCGGGTCAGAGTGGATGATCAACTCTTTATTGGTTACACTGGAAAGCGTTTGGGGCAAGCTGTGACGAAACAGACTTTGTCTCGCTGGATTATTTTGGCCATCTCGGAGTGCTACCGCTTGGCGGGTAAGTACCCACCGGCTGGCTTGCGGGCCCATTCTACCAGGGGTATGGCTGCGTCTACTGCCCTGCAGAGGGGTGTTCCTATTCGCAACATCTGTGATGCAGCCACCTGGGCTTCAGTACATACATTTGTACGTCACTATTCCCTCGATTCCATCCGAGCACAGGACCTGGCCTTTGGCAAGGCGGTCCTTTGCTCTGCTATTTGATTGGCTATTCTACATTTTGGTTCTTAATTCTTTCCCTCCTCCTTGCTTTGGTACTGCTTTGGGAGTCTGTCATAGATATGGAATACGTCGGAGGACCCAATCCCCTCGAAGAACAAGTTACTTTCTTACCTGGTAACGTTCTTTCGATGGGATGGTCCGACGACGTATTCCATATCGCTCCCGCCCTGCCTTCCCCGCTGCAGAATTTCTTTTGCGATTGCAGCTTACGTTCCGCAAGGCTTTGTGTCTGACTGGCAGTTGACTTATGTCACACGTTCTGGGGGAAAAAACTACAACTGAGGCTATGGGCGTCATGCGTCCTACTTATCACATCGGATGACGTCGGACGTCGGAGGAGGTCCTCGACGACGGCGCATCGACGTCATCGACGCAGGACGCAGACGCCAAAAAAGTTTCTGAAGCAGCACAGCTGTGGTGATTACATGTCATAGATATGGAATACGTCGTCGGACCATCCCATCGAAAGAACGTTACCAGGTAAGAAAGTAACTTGTTCGTCTCTACCCCCATACTTTTAAAACTGGGGCCAGACCAGCGTCTCCCTGCAGATGCTAGGGTTTGGCTACAATCATGACAACTATGTACCTTGTTTGTCTCTTACTTTTAGGAGCCATCATTTGACCAATGAGTTTATAGTGACCTGGAAGAATGCACCATCCCACCTTTAATAACGGTGATGAGACTAGCTCGTTATAGTAGCGATGGAATGTCTGTGCTCACCTACCTCTACTTTCTCCTTTAAATGTCCATGATATTCCTTCATTGGCCATATTGTGACCAGACTTATTCGCCCCCCCCCCAATTTCACACGTATAGTTCTAGGCTTGACCTTCACTAGTGAACTGAACGTCTACACGTCAGCCTTTGGTAACTGGGACTGGACTGATTGCTCACGGAACAAGTGCCATGACGCACCTACCAGTAAAGTGGTTCCCCATTTGCAAGCTAATCACTTGATTTGCCTTCCAACACATGCAGCCTTTAGTTATAGTGTTAAGGTTTCCGACTTTACAATCCTTACCAGAACCTTCCTACATCTGAAGGGAAGGACCGAGCAGAGCACATAATAGGTGGTTTAACCGCTTGTTTTTCTTTTTTTTTTTTTTACAAATACCCTTTTGTGTTTCTCATCAGAATAATATTTTTGTCGTATACCCGTCTGAGTGCAACTTTAGTAGAATTCAAATGAGCTTGTTGTATGTGGCAAAATAAGATGGGCCAAGAGCAGGGAGCCTGTGCCACACAGTGTAAGCGACTTCAGCACAGTGCTGCCTTGGAAAACCCTATTATGAACAAGAGAGAGGTGATAGACACTCTAGCGGCGCACAATGTGGACGAGCGAGGATGGACTGAGTGCAAAACGCACCCAGGGAAGGCAGTTACGAGTAGGGTCCTTATGAAGACCCTGTAGGGTTCTATCTAGTGTAGCGTGTGCAAGGTGCAGTCTATATGGCCCGGAATTAGGAAAAATGTGTGTGAGTCCATACACAATTCCCACAGAATTGTATTGCAGGCACCAACTCCCATTGCGAGGCCTTACACCTGAAAAATTGGCTTTTTTTAATGAATCTTTTGATTATTTGAAGAAAAAAAAAGACAAACACATACATACACCACACTACATGCATGCACTTTCTTACAGTTAACAACTCATGCCCAGGAGTACAGATTCAGTGATACATTGTAACAGCTCGGTATTGTCAATTCAGTGTAGGCAGTGGGCCCTCCTCCCCTTTGTTCTAGGAACTCCTGTCAGTTCCTCTCTTCCCACTTGCCCCACAATTTTGCGGCTTTTTGTGGGCAGCCACGTGCTGTATATATGCGGTGTTCCACAGCAACACATATGTCCATATCTGCAAGCCAGTAATAGTTTCTGTGGTGAGCCCCACAGGCGGGCAATGTTCTGCTTAATCAGTCCAGCTGCCATGAAAATAAACAGTTTATCCCACTTGTTAGTGAGATGTTCATCGAGGATGCCCAGCATTAGTAATTTAGGGTCCAATGGCACCTCCCTCTCTAGTGTCTCAGAGTTTGGTGCAGCATTGTCACCAGTACCCTTGAATTCGAGAACATTTCCACAGGATATGTATGAAGGATCCTTCCCCTGCCCAGCACCGTCAACAGTTCGGATTGGAAGTCCAGCCCCATCTGTACAATGCCACCCTAGGATATTACAGTCTATGCAATATCTTATGCTGGACCAGGTGGATTCTGGAAGTGGTTACTATTTCCCTTGGGTGCGTCAATGCTAATATCCAATCCTCCGGGTCGATAGTGCCCTCATCCACCTCCCATTTCTGTTTCAGGGTGACCAGTTCGGGAGTGGCGAAGGCCGCTATGGCATTATATGGGATAGACGTGACCTTAGCAGGCACACATTCTGTTAGGAGATTGCATTCTATGGGGGGTCCATTCTGGCAAATTTGTAAATGAGGATATGTTCCTACGCAGAGCGTGGGTGAATTGCGTGTAGTAGTAGTGTTCTTTCTGTGGTAGTCTGTATTTCTGCCGAAGCAACTCGAAAGAGATGAGGTCGCCCTCGGCGAGAATATCGTCGACCCTCGTTATCCGGGCCTCGGCCCACCGCGGCCACATCAGTAACTTGTCTACCTCCGCCAGGTTACTGTTGTTCCATAAGGGGTGCATCTGGGTCACCTTCTGTCCCCAACCAATGTGTTTATGTGCTCTCTCCCATATCATAGCAATATGTGTTGCGGTCATTTGCCAGTATTTGTGTAACCACTGAACAGGAGTGTGACGGGTTGCTCAAATAGATCAGAAGATCGTCTGCATATAGAGAGAGTTTGTCCTTTCCCCCTTCCGGCCAATTAAAGCCCTCCCATGTAGTGGTTTGACAAAGCCATAAGGCTAAAGGTTCAATTGCCAACGCGAATAATAAGGGGGATAGGAGACACCCCTGTCGAGTACCCCTGCCGAGCGGAAAGGGTTTTGATGACCAGCCGTTGACCCTGACATCAGCCTCTGGGATTCATACAATAGCCTCACCCAACCCAGGAATGTTTCACCAAATCCCATCCGATGCAGAGTCTCCCAAAGACTCTGCCATACTACTGTGTCAAACGCCTTCTCAAAGTCGATGGCTAACAAGGCGAGAGAAGTGTTAAGGGCCGGGCACCGCTCTAGGAGTAGATGGAGGCGCCTCAGGTTCATGCGCGTTGATTTGCTCGGCATGAAGCCACATTGGTCGGGTGGATCAGTGAGAGGATAACTGTCTGCAGTCGTGTTGCAAGCACCTTAGCTAAAATATTTGCCTCCCCGTTAATGAGTGAAATCGGCCTATATGAACTGCAGAGCTCCAGTGGTTTTCCTGGCTTGGGGATGACTACAACACTAGCTCTGCACTGGTCTGGAGGGAGGATACTTTGGTACCTACAGTGGAGAAAGAGCTTGTGTAGCTGGGTCGCCTTTGCTGTCCCGCCCAGTCTTTTCCACGTCTCGACCGGGAATCCATTAGGACCCAGTATTTTCCCAGAGCTCAGTTCGGTAATGGCCTCTGCTATTTTGGTTTCCGTAAGATCTATATCTTGCTGCGCACTTTGGGAGTGAGTCAGTTGGGGAAGTACAATATTATCTAGTATAGAGAAGTCAACCGGGGCAGTTGGCCCTTGATAAAGTGTAGCGTAGTACTCCGTAAACGTCTCCGCAATGGCAGAGTCTTGGTGCATCCGCTCGTTTTGGCTATTTGTGATTTCTCTGACATGCCAGTGTCCTTGCCTCTTCTCCAACCAAGCCAGCAGTTTGCCTGCTTTGTCCCCGTGTTCTTAAACACGCACTCTCGTGACCGAGTGCGCCTGTTTCGCATTATCAAGTGCAATATTCCGGAGGCACTCTTTTGCCTTCAGAAGGGATCGGTGTACTTCAGGGGTACTATTTTGTATATATTTGGCCTCCCACTCTTCGGCCTCCCTCTCTGCCTCTGCTACCCTTCGAGTGAGCTCCTTCCTCTTTGCTGACGTCCAGGAGATCACCTCACCGCAGAGCACCGTTTTATAGGCCTCCCAGACGATTACTGGGTTATCGACCAAGGAGTAATTTATTGCAAAGTATTCCACGGTTGTCTCGTGGATATGATCCACGAAGTCGGGGAATCCGAGGTAGTAGGTGTTCAGCCGCCACCTTTTTTGGGGTGACGGGGCATTGACTGTCATATCTATCATCAGAGGGGAATGATCCGATATGCCTCATGGGAGGAGTGACGCTGCAGTGACCCTATAAGCGTCTGGGATCGGAAGTAGTCTAATCTGGACAGCGAAGTGTGCGCCCCTGAATTGAACGAGAATCCACTCTCCAGCGGATGAAATGCTCTCCATAGTTGACATAGACCCAGGGCGTTTACTGAGTAATCCCTCGGACTTGCTCTCTTCTGTGACCCTCAGAGATGCAGGTAGGAACATCTGGGAGAATGGGGTCGCTCTCCCAGAGCACAGTGTTGCAGGGGGTTGGTATTTCATAGGTACCTCCAGCCCTGCCACTCCCTGCTTCGGACCCAGATCATTTTATTTTTAAAAAAATTCAGAAATGAGGCATCTTATTCTTATAATTCTAAACTCTTCAATAACATGCCCTCATGTTCAATATTGAGGAATTGTTCTGTGCTTTTCCTTATATTTTCAACCTGCACCCTGGCAACATTACTTATTTCGAAATCCTCAGCAAACTGAGTGGAGTGATTTCTCCTTTTCGATTTGTGTCCCTCGCACACTTAATAACCATGACTTGGCCCATGTATCTCTTGCGGCCTAGAAGCCTGTGCCCTGCCCGGCTTAATGACCAGGACCTGCACTACATACTGTTAGTAACATGTATGTCTCTACCCCCATACTTTTAAAACTGGGGCCAGACCAGCATCTCCCTGCAGATGCTATAGTTTGGCTACAGTGACGCTGCAGTGACCCTATAAGCATCTGGGATTGGAAGTAGTCTAACCTGCATAGAGAAGTGTGCGCCCCTGAATTGAACGATAATCCACTCTCCAGCAGATGAAATGCTCTCCTTAGTTGACATAGACCCAGGGCGGCTGCGAATGTACTAAGACTGGCCTTGTATCATAACAAATCTACCCTTGGGGTCTTGCTCCACCGAAACTAGTGTAAGGGGGAGACGTTTATGTATCAAAACTAGAACACCGCAGGAGCCCATAGTGAAACCTGCGTGTAGAGCTGTGCAGTAATTTGTCCTGCGAAAGAGACTGCATGTCGTGCCTGCCAAATGTGATTCAGTAATAAGGGCGATGTCGGAAGAATGCCTGTTGAGGAACGGGGCGACCAAATGTCTTTTGATCCCAAATCTGAGACCATTGACGTTCTAGGTGAGAAGCCAAAGGGACCTAGCCGGTCCTTTGCTCCCTAGCGAGTTTTGGGGGTGTGCCATAAGGAATCACAGTGGGCAGAATTATGTATGGGTATAGGTTGAATCTGGTAATTGCATGCAGTGTGGCGTTCACACAATCGTCTAACAAACACAAACGTTAAACAAAGATGAATCCCCCATTCTCTCCCTCCCCTCCCCATACTCCACCCCAACCTAAAGTACCTGTCACCGGAACATTAGCCGGGAGGCAACTGGAACCCGCCCCTGGCCTTAACCAGTGAACTTACTACTCCTGCTGGAGGCTCGGAGTCCTGGGTGGTGGCCATAGTGGCCGCCGCCGCTTAGGTAGCAACTGACGAAAAGGAACCAAGAACCGGTGTGCGCCTCAGTCGGTGTGTCCCAGCTCTGATTTAAGCTCTCATCTCTTCTCTTCTTACGTTCGACATACGCGGGACAGTAACTTTATGTGTCCGCTTCATGTGCCGGATCATTCTGCTCCGGAGATAGAGGCTGCCGATCAGGCGGGACCCAGAGTGGCAGGGCCTGGGTTCGTCCCCTGGGGTTTAGGTTGCCCTCTCCCCAATTTCCTTCGCTGTGGTTCTCTGTCCATCTCCAAGCCTCCCTCGGGTCCGTGAAATGCACCATAGTGTCCGTTGTGCTAAATCATGAGTTGGGCCGGAAAGAGCAGTTCATATTTCACGGTCAAGTGGAGTTTTCTCTTCAGGTGTTCGAAGGACTGCCTGGCCTTTTGCACTTCACAGGTATAGTCCAGGAAAAAGACGATTTTGGTGCCATTGTGTGTCATCGCCCCTTTAGTGCGAGCCATCTGTAAAATTGCATTCCCATCTCAATAATTTAGGAGTTTGGCAATGATTGTTCTTGGAGGGGCACCCGGGGTAGGTCTTCCAGCCGGCATCCGCTGAGCTCTTTCAATCGAGAAGAACTTAGAAAAGGATTTCGGGGCAAAGAGATCCACCAACCACTGTTCCAAAAAGAGTTCCATACTGGGGCCTTCCGTGTTCTCCGGAAAGCCCAGAATACGAATGTTATTGCAGTGTGATCTGCCCTCGCCCTTGTCGAACCGCACCTCAAGGGCCTTCAGACGTGTCAGTGTTTGTGAGAGTTGCTGGTGCACTCTACCAAGGTCGTACTCCACACCAGAGATACAGTGCTCCACTTCTCCAGTACGGGCGGATAGTTTCTGGAGATCATGGCGAAGAAAAGATACTTCAGCTGTCATAATGTCCATCTTTTTCTCCATAGAGGAGCGGGAATCGAGGAGGAACAGACTCCATCGTTGCAGCGGGGCTGGTTGTTGCGTATTGATCCATGGTACTCTGTGTGGCCTCCTTCTTTGGTTTATCTTTGCACATGCTTGACCCGGTGTTCACCAGGGAGAAGGGGATCCGCGGTGTCTGTAGGTTCTGTTTATAAATGCCGAAGAGGATTTGAGGTACCTTTTATTAGTACTGTTTGAGGTAAGCCCAGCGCACGGGGATTACAGAAAATGTGTTTCTTTCCCAGGGAATTCGAGGTTGGAACCCTGGTCCGCAGTTGCCACACCAGCGTCCAAAATGCCAACAGGCTCCGGGCAATTGTGTCAAGCGCGGTTTCTGCAGCATGGAAGAGTTCCTTTTCTGCATATAGGATGTGGGCAGCACCCGCGATCCCCGGGGCCCACCTGATCGCCTCTGTCGTCTTGGACTGGGCCAGGCCACAGGCATAACACATTGAGCTGCTTGGTCTGAGTCGGCGTGGCCTAGTACATCCACCTCTGGCCACCCGGTCTCCCACCGGTCAGTAGAGCCTTGGGTATATTCAAGCCATGATGTAGGTCTGCCGGTCCATTTCAGTTCTCGAGTCTGCCACTTCACAGCTTGCTATAGGCGTGGAATCTGTATGGCCCTTATAGCTGCTCAGTAGATCTATGTGTCCTGTGTGGAATTGGGACCCTCAGCACCTGATCTCCTTCATGGCCGCCACAGTCAGTCGTTCCCACCTGGATTATCCCTGGTGTGGGTTACCGCTCCCCGTCCACAGGGGTGCACCGCTATGTCAGTATGTGGGCGGCTCTTGGTGCTTCTGTGTTATTCCCTTCCTGAAATGGCTGGAGGCGCAGCAAGGCATCCTTCAGCACCACCACTGTGTCCCGCAGATTAATCGTATGCGTATCTCATCTCAGGGCCGTGGGGTCAGATCGAGGGCCACATCCTTTATGGCGATATTGTTCACTATGTCCCCCAGACTCTTTGTGTGGGGATACAGCCGTAAGATCTGTGAGAATACGTGAGTGTGTTCTTGGATTGATGCTGTATTGTCCACTCTTATGAGCGTGGATATGAATTGATGCCAGGGCGAAGGGTAGTCCAATCCCCTAGGTATGTGCCGGTGCAGGGTTACCTAACGAGTGCCGCTGTTACCAATATCCGGCCTCCACTGTTTTCGTTACCATCGCTGCCTCAATGCATATTCGCACAGTGGGCAGTTCCTGAGAGAGAAGCCGCCCTGATGTGCAGTGCAATAATCAACACAACTATGCCGCCTACCTCGGCCACACAAAGAGGGGCGGGGGATTGGAGGGTCCCTTGCGGTAACTACCAAGCAGTCTCGATCAGTCCTGTGCACTGGAATTGGAAGAGGAGTGGCGCAGATCAATGTCGGATCCAAGCTAATCGCCCAGTATGGTTGTACCCAGCGGGCAACTGCGCAACTCCCAGCGCGGCAGCCGTTGTGCCCTTATTTCTGATGGCCGTGCCCTCTCACCTCGCAGTCCGTGCAGCATAGAGCCGTGATGTTCTTGAAGCGGGAGGGGTGCTCCAGTAAACTACGTGGGCCTCACCCCCACCCGGCAGCCCCGGGGCTCTGTTCCCGCTCCTCCTTGATTTCGATCAGTGTCAGTAGGGGCGCCTGGCTCGTCTCGTTGTGCTCACCGAATGGGGCCGATGACCCGCAGCCCACCTGGGAAGCTCTGCCACCACAGGTCTTGCCCTATGTCCGTAGCCTGATTCACACGGTCACATCCGCTAGCCCTCTGGGTTGGGCACAGCCGCGCTGGGCGGTAGGGACTCCAGGCGCTTCTGGACAAGCGGTTGACCCGTTCAGGCGCACAGGTTCACCTCGGCACCTCACCCACCGCCGATCCGTTTCTCCACACCCCACTGTTGCGGGTCCGCTTGCCGTCTCTGTTGCTGTCGGGGGTTCTTGGGCAGCGCATCCTCTCAGCTATGGCCCACTCCAGCTGCCATTTTGCTGGGTGGCTGTGTTATCGGGCGGGGACTTAACATGGTCATATCTCCTTCCACAGACCAGCTCTCACCGTCTCGCCACAGCCAGCCGCCTCACCGCTCGTTGCCTTTTCGGTTCATTCGCTCCTTTCCGTACTTGATGCCACCAAGTCAGGATAATGATCAGGATATAGTTGGTGGCCACGGGAGCTCACAGACTTCACGTCCGCATTGCCTGCGGGTTGGCCCCTCCCACTGCCCTTTTCAAGACACCTGCCACTTCTGGCCCACCAGTCGAAATGTACATTACTCTGCCATTGCCCCTAAAGACTTCATTTTTATACATCAACTCATCCCAGTGACTGATAGGACCATCATGCCATTCCATGCAACACTGCACACCAAACACTTCCTTTCCCCCAGTAATACCTTACTAAACATTTCAGGCTTTTGTCGGCTTTCTGAAATATGTCAATGCATACGAGCTTGCCAAAGCCATGGCACTAGTCTTTTTTTAATTTTTTTTTATTCTTTATTGAATGTAGTTGAATAAACAACTTTTTCAATATTCAAACAAATTCAATTATAAATTATGTATAAACAAAAAATCAAGCAAGGTTAAAGTACATTTTGTTAAAAGTATAATAACATTAACAATTAATCCAAATAAGTAAAATAAAACCATAAAATATCTAAACCAGTTAGGCCCTTCCAAATTATTCCTAACTTATGAGAGACTTAACTAAAGGCAGGCACTAGTCTTTGATTCTGCCGATCTCGCATCTTTCTACAACAAGAGGACACTAGACCGCATCCCGGGCTCTTCTAAACCTAATGCTAGCACATTTCATAAGACACAGTACTGTATAACGTTCTAACTGCCCTCCAAAAACAGAGATAAATCCACTAATCGCGCATCCTTCTCACCATATCAGACTAATTGAAAAATGAGGTTCCCTTTACAATTAATCACTATACAAAGTGTGTTTGAAACCATCAGGCGCTTTCTCCGGAAATGGCCCAAAATGTCGCCCTCACAATTGCGACGGCCGAAATGCCAGACTTTTTTTAAACACCCCCTTTACACCACATATATTTGTGGGGGGTCAGGGATATTATATTAATATGGACGGGTTGCGGGGGGGGGGTCTCCCCGCATATCTATTTGGTGTAAATGTGGTCTAATGAAAAAAAAGTCAGCATTTTTCGGCCGTCGCAATTGCGCGTGGTCGCAGTGATCACATAGATCTCGTTCTCCTAATGCCCTTCTTCTCCATGCACTAACAGTTGTGATGAACCTATTACAAAAGTTTGATGATAAAATTCAAACTAACCGACCATTTTTTTTTTTGTTATTGAAAGTTTGGTACTTTAAATGTCACATAAGAAATAGCTGTAAAACATGACATTCATATAATATACAGAGGAAAAATAAAATGAAAAGTATAACATAATCAATATTGATGTACAATATTAAATTCTATCTTGATTAAAACAACGTTTCCGTTTTCAACCAGAAATTCATCAACACAATTGTCCCTACCCAGTCCAATTCCGTAGCTTTTTGGTGGTGTTGTATCAGCAGTTCCACGTTGTCGTGCAACCAATCAATACGTCATTGAATGATTTTGCAAAAATTCTTCATTGATGCCAGTTTATTCCTTTACATCTCCGCCTTGAAATGCTTTGGTGGAGGGTATGTCTGTCATTGTTCCAACCTTGGCTTTCCGTTTTTTAATGTAGAGAATACCTCTACGCATGAATGCCAATGTGGACAAGGACATAAAGCCAAGTTCAATCTGCATGAATTTGATCAAACCACAGTTGGACAGAGCAAAATCCGGTTGCCAAAGACTTCCCTTCAGTCAGTCCAATTACGTAGAAGCATTGTTGAACCGTGCCTAAATGTCATTTGAAGCAATGGTGCCCATACTAAGACATTTTGAAGTATACCTGCAGTATCTGTTGGAAAATCCACAAAGGGAGGATATCAGAGGGACGAATTTGTTGGTGTTTTTTTTATTCATGCGATCTGCACTTTTACTGATCACAAGGACTGCTCTTAAAGAGAAGCCCCAGATAGGAGACAGTGAATTCCTCTATCAATGTGTCTTCCAACAAACACTGAGTTATGGTCTTGTTAGACTTGTGGCTTAAATGCATGATTTTGTTTTTTGTAGAATTTATTTTCAATTACGTGTTTGATGAATATTGCATAACTGGGGCCAAGGCTCCAATAAAATCGTATTGGCGTTTAGTCGATCAGAACCCTATTTTCAGCACACGCCATACATTGAAGGTGCTAATTTTCTGACTTTGGAGGTAAATCAGCCTGGGACAGGTTGAATAACAGGGGTGCACGGGACGTGTTAATCGTCCTTGTAAAGACCCCTGTGATATCCGAACTGACACTAACTTGTGTATCACTGTGTAACTGTATTAGCATATTTAATATACCCAGATTGATTCCCCATTTCCATAACCTCTCCCAAAGGTTCCGCTAGTCTACACAATCAAAGGCGGATCTGTAGTTCAGAAATGCAACATATAGAGGTGGACAACCCGTTGACTGGCAGGTTTAGTACGTATTCGTACAGCAACAGCATTGTGTGTAGTAGATGCACGTTTACAGAAGCCAATTTTCAGCGGGGAGAGCACGTGCTTATTTTCCACTCTATTATTTAGTTTTTGGAATAATATGGTGGCAAGATTTTGCTTCATGTGTCAAACATAGCTTATAGACAGTAATTTCCTGGGCAGAGAGACTGTTACCTTTTTTTAAACACAGGTACTAACAGAGATCCTTTCCAGATATAAGATAAGAACATAATAGCCATGGCCAAGCATGAGCTTGTTTTTTAGGGCTATGCGTGCTAATTCATCTTATGCAGGAACCCAAGAATGTTTAGCCTTTTTAATGAGCACAAGAAATGCCTTGCATAAAAAGTCTACTCAACAGTTTGTGCTCTAAAATAACTGTGCAAGGCTAAGCCCCTGTGACTATATTGATATGCATCTCCTCTAAATAAATACACCAATCATCCTCATTTATAGGAATAATTTGAGGCACTGCTCGACTTGCCCTGCAGTTATTCACTATAGTAAAAAACACCTTCATACCACTGTTGGCAGTTATCTGTTAATTGTATGTTTATGTCTTGTTAGCCATTTATTATGCTGTTTTCAGATTCTTTGCATGCTTTTTTGCAGCTGACAACTCTTTGATTGAGGACATATGTTGAATAGCGCGCCAGTGCTCACATTTATTTTTATTAATTCTCAGATCATACTGGGGAACTTTAGAAATTCCTTTAAAACAAATTGTAATTAGTTGTGTGTACAGCAAATTTGGCTGCAGGTCTTCCAAATTATGCAAATATGGTATAAGGCCATTTTATGTCCAGCAGGACAGAACAGTACGTCCCTGAAGTCTTTTTCAATATCATTATTAAGTCCTTCTATGGTATGGTCTGCTACGGATAATGATCCCATGACTGTTGAGTGTTGTTTCACCAACGATGGCTTTAGTTGTAGGTACATCAACTTTCCACGATAGTGAGAGTGTAAGCATAGTGGTAACGGGTCTAGCTGTGTTATTTACAGTAAACCTATCCATTTCACCGTAATTCTTCTCTATAAACATATAATCGAAGGTAGCCTTCCTATTGGCAGAGTGCCATGTATAGTTCGCCACTAGTCCTATCATTAAGCATGGTCATTTTCCTAGATGACAAAACTCTACCCAAATTCTCCCCGCCTTGTTGGCTCTTCCTTGCTAAATTTGCAGCCTGGAATGTCACCAATTTAGGAGCGCGTCCTTACCACATGGCAAGACATCCTCACCTTCCAAAATATCCTGTTTCTTGGTGACAACATTCAACTGCATCTGCGTGGAAAAACTAGATCTCTTATTCCCCAAAGAGATGCCCATGTTCTATAGCACTTCCCCAAAATTAATTAATGGTTTGGACTTACAGACGTTTTTCACTAAACTTCGTCTATCCCATCTTTTTATTGTATGGTTTATGCTCCAGTTATGCTTCCAAATGTTTTGATAGCATTTTAACATGCGCTTACTTTCTATACACTCATCCACTTTTTCCGTTTTACCACACACACTTTCTTTTCTTTCCCTGCTGCTTTTTTCCGCCACTTCCCTCATCCCAGCCCTCAGTCCAACCCCTGGCAATCGTCATCTGCTACTGCGGCCCTTTTAAAAATCCCACCCTCCACATTTTTTTCTTACTACAATGCATCATCTAGTTTCCCTTCCCCAAACATTTGTAGTGACTTATTTGTATCGATTTTGGTGAACAGACCATAGCTTCAGACAGAGGTGTTAATCGCTCGCTCATCTCGTTTACTGGGGACTTAGCCTTTGGTTACTGATGCCCTTTTGTAATCTAGCAGTGACCTCGGTGACAGACGATTTACTCCCGCCAGTGGACAAGAGTAATATTGGGCGTTTGAAGGGCCATGCGTTCATTTGATAAAGTGGTGCTTTCAATAGCCTGCTCTGCTGTTCAGTGGCTACCTCCTCTCCCTTTCTCATCTCCGCTGCCTTCAGCCATTTTACATAATGTGTTCACTGAAAAAGAGGACCCATTTTAAAATAAATTACAATTCTATTGGGTGAGCCCACCTTAGTCTAGTTTCATGAACATGTGGACAACCTCCACCAGCTTTGCAAAATAAATGGTCAGTACAAAACTTTTATTTTATTGCCTAAAGGTAGTAATGGTTTGCCCAATTGTTTTTACAAGTCGGTTTATGGGTAGTTTGTTTATGCCCCATTGTAAAGCGCTTTGGCGTGCGCTCTACAAAACCTCGGCATAACATATACTCCCCTAACTTGTCCCTTTCTCTTTCCGACCCTACCAGAGCAACTGGAGATCATCCAAATGGTAGCGAAGCACGATCGATAAATCCCAATGGCATAGCATACCTTAACATGCCGTGTGATGAAATGACTACTGCTCTGCGGGAGTACAAAGATGAGCATTGGCTAGACTAATAGTGAACCCCAGTTATAAAAACGAAACCAGCCCAGCCATACAGGTGTGCCTCCTTCCCCTCTTTGGAGAGAAGACACAGGGCAGTCTTTACTCTTCAGGAGGGGTGTGAGCTGGGATGATGCAAACCACACAACATTAGCACCGTGGGCATCGCTCTAAAGCAATGGAAATGCTCGGAACGCGGGCTGTATTAACCAAGGAAACCCGCGCTCTGAGCATTTTCATTGGTTTAGGGTGCTTCCCTTTCCCACTCCCCCTTCACCATTAACACCCATGTAGTTTTTGACACGGGCGCTAATGGTCTTAAAAATAAACGTACCTTTGTTTCCCGGCACCAGCCGCGGAGTACTGCTGTCTACAGAAGTCCGTTTTCATGTTGCTGACGTCACAGTCATCAACATAGAAAGTTGACTTGTACAGCGCCGGGCCGTGAAACACATTTCTATAATTTTTGTTGTTGGTGAAAACACCTTTAGTACCTGTGTAGAGAACTACACGGGTGCTAATGGTGATAGGCTGCTCGGTGGTGTGCCAACTCTTTTGGAAATGGCACCCCCACCATCATTAAGGGGCCAGAGTGCAATTTGGGCAGTGGGCCGTTACCTACAGGGTTGGCCCCGCCACTCGAGGCATATACCTCAATAGTACAGTGGTACCAAAATAAAAGACTGTTTAACCAAGGTTCTTTAAAAATAGGATCTTTAATTAATGAACATGCACACAACTAATAAAACACTACTGGCCCAAACATGTAAAGGAAAATACAGAGTAGCAAATGGACACGGCCTCTTCAAATTCATTTTGATCTTTTCTTTGTGGCTCAACAGCATCAAGCCAGGCTTTCCAGTCTTCAAACTGGAGTCCTGGCATTTTCCGCGGAGGGATTGACCCTGGGAGTAGGGGCGATGTGCTCCAATAGTGCAGTGCTCTTCAGGAGAGATGACCGCTTGCAGGTCAAAAATGCTGGAAAATGTAGGTGGTCTTGGCTAATTGGCACTGACATACTCGGCAGCCTTTGATGCGTTGAAGGGGAGAATTGCTTTTAGCAGGGAGCAGGATTGGCTGGCTCAACACAGTGTCAAAGTACTACAGCAGGGTCAGCTTGGAGCTCAAAGAAGCTGGTGACCAGGTGGTGGTGTAGAGTTGGGGACGCTAGAAGACGTAATGGGTCTCGGATGCAGAGACAGCAGAGCTTCTGTGTCGAGAGAGCTCAGAGAGAAGGAGGCGGTTGAGCATTGAGGTCAAGAATTACTCTGGCGGCTCCCTTACAGTAGATTGGATGGTGTTGAAGGCACCCAAACTGCAGTTGAGGCATTTTGGAGATGCAACTAGACCCAGGGGTTGCTTTCTTGGTTCTGTGGTTGATTGACAACCCAGGCCATGGTCTCAAGGGCAAAGTGAGTCCTCTCTTCTGCTCTTCCTAACTAGGAAGATTTGTAGATGGCACTTGCTGAGGTTCTGTATGCTAGTGCCTCAGTTGCGCTAGGCCATGAGTAGTTTCACCCCAAAATAGCCCTTTGGATGGTTGAGAGATGAGCTTGCCTTTTCCTTGGAGCAGTGTTTGTTCACCTTTATGGCAGAGGACTTTGGATTAGACTTTATCCTCAACGGAGTTCCAGGTGAATCCTTTTTATCTTGAAGTCCAATGATGAATCAACTAAGTGGAGGATTCCCACTTTAATAGGCAATATGCTACAGTGGATTGGTCCAGAGCAAGTTTGGTGTCAAGTGTCTAATCCAGGCTGCTTTAACAAGAGTCATTTGCCTGCTAATGTTCTATCTAGAGTGCCTTCTCTGAACGATGTGAGGAGGGTAGACAGGAAGTTTAGGAGCCCTAGCAGAAACCAAGATGGAGAGGCCCCTCTGTAGTCTGAACCTCTCCTCTCGGCTACTCCAACTCCAACCCCTTTGTCTGTCTGCCTAAATCAAAAAGACTCCAGTAAACGGCAACCAGATGTGATGTGGCCATTGTCAGGTCAGGACTATCTTTGAAGCACCAGTTCCCAGAGGACCTCCCCAGTAGGTTTCCTGTTTCCTGGAGGATGGTGTCAGACCATCTCAGGGAATCGGAGAAGCTCCCTCGACCAAGGACCACATGGTTGTTGTGGGTACGCCCAGGCCAGACATCAATACATACACAGCCCTGTCCCAAAGAGTCACTCCTCACCAAGGTTACACTATAACAGATGAGGCTTGTGGCTGTGTAATTACAGATCCCACCATGTTACAACCAGACGCTACTTGTATTTAAATGTTAACGTGCCACAAGGCTGCCGAGGTACACAATTATAATGTTGTGAACCAGAGGTGGGGATGATTTAAAAGACTCATCTGCCTCTTGGAACTTTGTGTTCCAGAAGTTATTTAGGAATGCACATGTGGCCTTTTAAGCTGACCTGTTTCCACTGCAAGGCAGTTGGGCTATCAGGAGATGGTCAAAGCAAAGGTACATGGGTGCACTATTTTTAGAGCATGATGAAAGGGGTGGGCCCTGACGAGCATAATTCATAAACCAAATTAACCATGTAATTTTACTATTAAAAATCAAAAATTATCAGGCTTCATGACCGTACAGATGCCATTCTGTCACATGCTAAAATACGATTTCCTTTTGGGTTGCGTTAATGATTGGCTCATCCCCTTGGAGCGCCTTATTTCTCCTCCAGTGCCTACAGGTGTAGAGCCATGTGGATGGGGAGCACTGTTACTGTTCATAACGTAGAAATGCATCACTGCTTTTTTAATTATGAAATTGGGAACAATGCATCATCAATACATTATCAAACATATGCAAACAATCCATATTCATTCATTTGAACTGTCAGAAAATCAAATAAACAAGTACAAAAGTTCGTTCCTATTCAAGGCCAACTTTAAGGCTGCACGTTATTCTACCGATGTTTACAGAAGTTGAAATAACTCGCCCAAAAAGGGGATTTTTAAAATTCTTTCTTCCTTGAGACGATGTAATATGCTGTTCTCCATCATATCAGCAGCCCCTCCAGTTGGCGTGTCATTCTAGCGTTTATATGCAGTTTGCAAACGAGCAGCAGCTGCACTAATCCCAACTTTGCCCTGGCCAGACGATGTACCTACCAAAATCTAACCTGTTCCAGTTCAGATCTAGTTCTTCATACAAAGCACACACTTCATTTCATCAGACCACAAATCCTGTAGCCTACAAGCTAGCTTACTCTGAGAAAGGAACATCTGAAAGATATCAGCGTCGGCTCCTGGCCCTTTGGACATCAATCTAAATGCGGGGGATACACATGGTCTAGCCTACAGGGAGTATATTAATAAGTAGCCTGTCGTTTGCTGTGAAGTTGGTATGTAAAGGAGAAAGCAATAACGTTCTCACAACCGCAAACTATTCCCTCGTGGTCCTGATCCGTCCAGTAGCGGAAGTTCGTGCAACCTCCGGAAAGATTTACAGTGTACAGTGATGAAACATTTGGCCACAGCACACCTGCTAAACACAGGAAGCATATTAACTGATCGATTCCAGAAACCACCAAGTTGCAGTAATTCAGCTACTTACCAGTAACACAACCGCGTGACTCGTGATGTATACCTGACCCTTAAAGTCAAATCATCATTTGGCGGCAAGCCAGTGGAGCAGTTTGTTTGGATGCTATATATGGGTTTTTGGTAAATTCCGAAAAAAATCTGATAATTGACTCCCAGGATTGTTTCCTTCCTCGGGGCTCCGATAAACACCAGTATTCTAATGGATTAATTGCTCTCGCGTGCAAGAGCAGGATTTGAAACCCTGTTGCTCTGTGTTGTTGTGCTTCATAGACGGACACGTTACCCCTTTTATTTCGTTTTCATTGGAGCAGGTGAGAGCTGGCAAAAGAGTGAGTCTTTTCTGCGGTCTGGTGGCATTTACAGTCTCCTACCAGCAGGGCACTTTCTGGACTACACAGCACCCAGCAAAATCCCTCCAACTGATTCTGCACATATCTTTTGCATGCTTTAGCAGAAGTGTGGTGTCACCTGTACTGGCCCACTGATAACTACGGGAATGTTCGCTCACGTCCAAAGCTGCACTGCCCCAGGACGCAGGCGCGTGCGACCGGCACCTGCTTTCACCCGGATGGACGCTTCCGATTCATGGGCAAAACGATGCAAAGGAGATGCCCTTTCCAGACCTAACTCTTACCTGTTTGGTTTCGTGACGCTCTATTTGGAAATATGGAAAATTGGTAAAAATGACAAACGGCACTCCAACGCTGGGACTTTGGCTCCAAGCGGCGTTAAACAGCAATAAATACAGAGAGAAATAAAGTGAGAAGCAAGCACCTTCTCAATTCGCATATTGGGTCTATAGGGTTGGTGTGCAGCCTCTTGATCACAAGCGCTGGTCCATTGTGAAAGGGCGTGGACGTGGAGGCAATCTGCTATTAATACCTAGAGGGACAATCCTCATTGCAATTGATGGCCATCTGCTGCTTTACTTGTAGCTCCATTGAAGGTACTTTGTTTTGGGCAAAAAGGTGAAATTGAGATTTCCCCTGCAGCAGATCAAGAGGCGCGGCTTTATGCGCTTCAGGTTCCTGGATAGCCAAGCAAGTGTGAGCTAAAGACTGTGCTTTAGCTCTGAAGCTGTGTCTTAAGGCTTGTTGCATAAAAGGGGACTTAGCTCAGATTGTAGAGTGCTCGCTTGGCATGCAGAGGTGTTGCGGGATCGAGGCCATTCTCCAGCAAGAGACTTTTCTTCCATTTGATTATTTTATTAAAAGCTCATCAATCCTCTCAAACTAGGCATAAACTTGCTTCCGAGTTTTTACTATCCTCTCAAAAGTCTTCCGTCCATTTTCTACTATCCAAAAGAGTCCCACATTTCCGCGTGAGGGCCGGCTACTGCTGAGATACTATGCAATAGACGCATAGCATGCCATTTTTCACATATTCATGAAATTCCACTTTGATGAGACTCAGCGCTGTAAACCTTTTATTTCATTAAGATGCTTCAAATAATTGGTTCAAAGTGTGCTGCCTACTTTAGTATGCTCTTTTAGTTTGTTTTCATTGGAGCAGGTCGAGCTGGCAGAAGAGTGAGTCTTTTCTGCAGGAGCTCAGATTCCAGAAAGCATATTTTACCTGCGTTTCTTATCACTCGTCTGTGTCTCTTCACTGACATGAAGGGTTGGCTGCACTTTGCAGTCTCTTGGCATTTTCAGTCACCTACCAGCAGGGATCGTTCTGGACTACACAGCACCCAGAAAAATACTTGCAGTATCAGTGCAGCGGCGCGCTCCGTTTCATTGCTCTGTGTGTGGAGTGGGCGCCGAGGGCGACACTCGGTTTCCTTTCCCCAGCCTCTCACTGCACTGCTCAAAGGTCACACACAACACTTCCTTTTGGCCAAACCCTATCAGTGCCTCTCCGACCCCATCCACATGTATTGTTGTCATTTATTCAGTGCTTACCCTATATCTCAATTAGTTTACAGTGCTGTCTCTGCCCCTAATCCAGAGGATGTCCTTGTACTGCCCCTTGGTGAAATGCTTCTCAAGCAGGGGAATTCGTTGATCTCTGGTCCTGCCTATTCTATGGTTCATGGTTCTCAGCCAAGTCTAGGGTCTCCCATGATCTCTTGTCATATCATCTAGTGTCCCAACTCCAAGGATTCTCTTGTGGCACTGTCCTGTCTGCTCTACTTGTCCATTCTCCTTATCCTTGATGCCAATGCTCCACTTGACACACATCCTTCAATTGTTGGGTTTAAAAGGGGGGCACCTTTCATACTTTGCCAGCATAGTTATTGAAAATTCTCCTCCCTCTGATTATTTTTCCAGGTTGGTTCATTTTTTTGAAAAGCAAATGCTAATTTGTTTTGTGCACTTTCTTCTAAGGCCGCAGTCTGCAACCTTTGACTCTCCAAATGTTGTGGACTGCAAACCCCAACAGTCCTAGCCAGCATAGTCAGTGATTAGGGGTCTTGGGAGTCATAGTCTAAAGCATCTAGAGAGCTGCAGGATGCAGACCCCTGTTTTAAGGGGAAAGGTCAATTAAACTAAATTTGTATATGTCACTTTAAAATATGTTCCCTTACTGTGCATATGTTAATGGGTGGCAGCTTTTGATTTTCGCTACGGGGCAGAACTTACCACACTGAGTGACGCAAGGGGGCTGTACCCATCCAGGTCACACACCGATCATCACTGCTCTAATGTGGTTGCCAAATCAGTCACCTGTCACAAGTATTACCAGGTGGGTCATTTGGCTCAATGCAGTAACAACCATTTTAACATGAAAGTGTTTCTAACATCTTGCGCCGAGAGGTATTACCCTACGTATGCATGCAGTGAGCAAATCAAATATTTTCTGTGTTTGCACTGGAAAAAATACTTATCTGCGATTTTTAAAAATGTGTACATTTTCTTTTAAGGAGCAAACCGGAAAACCCTGATAAACACAGATTCGGAAAGTGTTTGAAAACACTGGAACAATACCCCAGAAGCAAATAAATAAATAAATAAACAAATAAATAAATAACCCAGGCAACCCTATGGGATAAACTACACCCTATCATACGTTATACAGATATGGCAAGTCCCTGAGGAGTTCTGTGAGCAGTTACTTTAAAAGCACACAGCACTTCATGGCTCTAAGTGCTGCTGTTTCAGCTAGAAATGCGCTCTGTGCTTGCACAGGCAGCAGGCATTGTGACATCACAAGCAACTGTAATAACTGTTTACAGAGCAGTAGTTATATCATTTTCTTATTGCAGGTCACTGGTGATGTCACAACTGGCCTGCAATAAGACAAATGTTTACAGATTTTTATACAGGTATTGCAGGGTAAAATGTAGCATTATGGTGTAGAGAGGGTACCAGGGGTGTCGCTCCTCACCCCCATGAACATGACAGGGTGAAGAGCCAGGAACGCTCGAAGTCACCCATACTTTTACGGATGAACCCCAAGTGCACCACTGGCTGACACGTACCCAGAAAGGCATCTCCTCAGTTAGCCATTCAGACCTAATCCAGTGCACCTCCTTGTTGTAAAGCCTTTCACTAGACATCCGGATGCATCACTGAAGCACAGACCTGCTGTGGAGTCTAGATTTGGTTCCAGGCAAGGCTTTATTTTACATATGTACATTACTCCAGTTTCTCTTGTATATATGTACAGTCATGTATAGACACTGACAGGAACATGGATGGATATAAACATAACTAACAAAGGAGTGAACCCACCGGCCATCCAGCCATCCCCAGCTCATCCCCAGCTCAGGCTCCCAACTGACACTCTCGGAACATTCACACACAGATCCAACCAAAATTCTCCTGAGCTGCATTCATGCACCAACATTCTTACAGTAAGCATCCAGGCCAGTGACAAGACAGGACTACATTACAACAAGGGCACTTGCGATGGGAATACCCTAATGGACTGCCTCGATTAAACACCAAGAAGCCACTATGCTGACGGCACTAGTGATACCAGAGCAAAGCAATGTTAGTCATGAAGAATACTCGCAGCCCTGCACTGAATTACACAAACACACATTTGCATACACAAAGAACATGCTTACACAGTTCGATAGAGGACCGACACATATACATACTGTCAAAGCTTTTATTATTTTTCTCATTAGTCAAATGCAGTAACGCAGAAACGCAAGGCAAAATGAGATCCTGAGTAAAGCTTGCATATGCTTATAGCAATTAACCCTATAGGACTACAGGAATATATACAGAGCCTGATAGGACCACGCGTGACTAACCTGTAGGAAACATAGCACAGTACGAGCATGTAGAAATCAAATAAGGCCTCAAGACACAAACGCGAGACAAGAGGAGCTGGTCCAGGCTGCACGAAGCACAGAGCAAGTTCACAGCCAAGGACAAAGATAAACGGTTGCATTCCAAACTCTAGACGATAAGGGACCAGCTGCAAACAAAATGGAATAAATCCTCATAAATGCAGACCCAAGAGCTCGATTTTGTTATCTAGAAGGACGTGATGCAGCCGAACTAGACAATGGGCATTCACCTGTGGTGGGAAGGAAAGCCGTTCTAAGCAGCCCAGACAATAGGTGAAAAAATTGTAGCAACGTGGAGACGCACTATCATAGACAAAGATGGTATACTACCAGATACAATTCAGACAGTCATTTCACATCACCTTGAAGAGGTGCACAGAGGGCTGAGAACAGAGTCGGGACCCAGGCCTGGGGAGACCAGCTCCTGCCAATCACGAGATAGAAAGTCAGGGGTGGATGACAAGGGGCGAGAACCAATGGTAAGCCCATTACTCTGGAACAACGTAATAGTTAGTTTCTTGTGGGTGGGGCAAGTCCGCCACCTAACATGTGAGGAGCAGTAGAATAACCTCTATAGGGGATTTCTATATGGGTTACCACTCCTCATCCAATCGGTAATGGGGATAGGTTTTTTGGGAAGGGCCCAGGTGATGACGACAAAACACATCAAAACTGGGGAGCACGAATTGTAAAGTTGAGATGTACTGGAGAATCCTGATTGTCTTGTATGATTCCTGTTGGCTTTTTGTAATAAACCACAGTTCTAACTTGCTGTTGGCTGAGTCCTCTGTTTATTCTGGGGAAGGGAGTTGGGCCCTTGGGAGTCAGACGGACCCCCAGACAACCTCTGGCATACCGGGGAACCGTCCCAACAATGGGATTTGAGGTTTCTTCCCTAACTGCAACCATTTATTTGCATAATAGGAAATGCATGTATTTCAGAGGTTCCAGGCCACTAAAGGTTTAGTTGCTTGCTTACTCTGTCAGAGACTGTGCTTAACTTGTCTCTGCCGGGCCACACTTTCACAATTTTACCTTCTTGCCTATCTCACGTTCATAGCTACCCTGGCAGGTGTGACCGATGGTGGCGGTATCTGGAGCAATGTGTGCTCTCCTTTGAACACCCCAAGAAATATTCATTCAAGGCTCTCGTAAAAAAAGCAGGCATTCACATTATATTGGATTTGATTGCTTGTGTACAGTCACTTGAAGAGCCGCTGCTACATACCACTGTAGCCAAAAGAGGAGAGAGACCGGGCTGACATATTGAATGAAACAAAAGAAAATGAGCACCTATGAAATAGCACAGTGCAATGTAACCCTGTTATGGTTTGAATCCCCAGCACAGCACAATTTTTTAAAAAAGCAACCCGACAGCTAGGAAAGCCACTTTTTTTAAAATAATTAATCTGACCCCTGCCGGTGGAAAGCCATTGTCACATCACACAGTGCTATTTCGTAGGTGCTGGATTTCTTTTGTTTCATTCAATAGACTGCTTGACACATAAAGCCTGTAGCGGGCTTTGTCAAGCATTCTATTGAAGGAACATGAAAAGAAATTCAGCACCTATGAAATAGCACAGTGCAATGCGACAATGGCTTGTCACCGTAAGGGCTTGGGTGCGAACACCCAGCGCAGGACAACAAAGCAACCCGACAGCGAGGAAGGCGCATTTTGTATATTGTCCTGTGTTGGGAACACTTCAGGCCATGCCTATCGTTTAGGACGCACACCCTTGTTACAGGAACCCCCCCCCCCCCCCACTCGATTTCTCGCCCCACTAAAAGCTATGCGGCGAGGCCTGTGGTGGTCCTCTGGGGGTGGTTTCTATCTGCAGTGTTAAGTGGTAGGAGATCTTGGAGTGGAGATGGTTAGTCGGGGGAAGGCGGGAGCAGGCCTTGCGAGGAAAAACACCCCGCAACCCTGCACTCCTACCTCTGGCCATTTGCAGACCGGACCCATTTCTCTAACTCCCAAGGCCCCACCTCTCTCTCTCCCCTCTTTCCCCATCTCTCTTTCTCTCTCTCTCTCTGTCTAAAATAGATACATTGGACCCCATGACCCATGAGGAGAAAACCCAAGCATCTGCGAGTTGGCAGATGAGGGAGAGGGGTGGGTGGAAACTCAGGCATTTCCATAACCTGCTATGGCTTATGGGATGCAAAATATTAAGGTTCTTTGGCAGGGCAGTTTAACATTGATGGACTGCATTGACCCATTTCACATTCTTTAGTATGTTGGTTAGCAGGCTGAGAGATACTCGGGTGCTACGATCCGTGGCTTGATGGAACTTTTGCATGTCTTGGGCAGGGCCTGTTGAGGCAGGGCAAGGCGTTTGTTGGACAATCGTCGGGGGATTGGTTGGGGCAGTATTCAGAATCCCTGATCATTTTGACCAGACTACCCTACTGTCCCCCACAAGCCACAAACCCTTCTCACACAGTCCCAAAATTAACCCCCTCCCCTGCTACCAACAGCCAAAACACACCAGGTGTTGTCAGAACGTCCGGCCTTTCGGTATCAGAGTGATGCTGCAACCCTGATTCTTCATGATGAAACGAGGAGAAGAAAAGATGGAAGGTGGAGTATGGAATCCTGAAAAAAGAATATGTGCAGCATTTTGGCCTAAAAAAACAGAGGGAGATAAGACTGCTGCAGGAGCCGTGTTTTGGCACTGGCAGTGACAGACCAGAGTTTTGGGGAAGTGGGATGGGATGGGATGGACTTTCTAATAAGGCTGCAATCACGTGTTTACAGTCTCTCTGGCCTCTTGCTAGCTAATCGTCTCAGGTTAATTACATGTCTTATGCCACAGCAAAGTTTTGCGACCAGGGCAAAAACAGCCATCATCCAGATGTTATGGGCTGTTCTTCTAAGGGTATGGCGGAGTTGTTATGGATTAGCATATACCCGAGCTGTGAACTGTTCCCCGCTGGGTGTCTGCTGGTGCCAGAGAAGGTACCACCTCACCCCTAACAGCTATTTACACTACATAAGAGAAGAAAGGGGAAGAGAGGCTGTCGGACTGTCTCTCTGAAGTACGTGGGCTAGTGACTGAAATTGTGCACTTACGTTTATAACTTTTATACAGTTTGGTAAGATGCCTTTGGGAATTGTCAGAGAATGCTGACAAACGTCCCTCAGCTCACTCCTGAACTGGACAGCTACTGTGTGTGCCCTCCATGACGAGAAAAGCAATGACACATTACGCTCCCTCGGTCTCATGCTAAACCAGCTGAGACGTTTAAACAGGGGATGTGCAATACAAAGAAGCTTGCAGCTCCCTGAAAAGTGAGCAAAATGGCATTGTGTGGATAGGATCAATCTGTAAATAACTGGGATACTCTGTAAACTGGGTGTAGGGTTGTAGAACTTTCCTGTAAGAGTTCCTTTTGTCTACTTTGACTTGCTTATATGCAGGCACGCTCGCATGCACCAAAAACCTATTTTGTTCTTTTCTTCCTGGCCAGTCACCACCAAAAGTAACCTAAAAATGTATATGGACTTATGGTCCAGTTCGTTACTGTCCTCTTGTGAAGTACTGAGTCTCAAAGTCAAAATCAGAGTTTGCAGTGGTTATCTCTCAGTTGTTGGTTCATTCCGGGTGTGAAGTTGGTACCTCACGGTACCTCACCGTTTTTCAATGGCTGCAACCTGCCCAAGTTGGCAAACGCTAAGCTCTTTGGGATTAGGGACTGCCGTTACCTACTAGTTCCTGGGACTCAGGTGGCATCGTCTTCATCCAGATGATGGGCTTTTGTGTCACCACCAATGTGGACTCGAAGGTCTTGGTATGTGTTAAAGCAGCTCAGGGGCCACACAGTACCAATCAATGCTTCTGCAGTGCAGTCTAGATCTTTAGCCAGAGATGTGGCTCTGGCTGAATAGATACCTTCAGCGGTACGGGGGACTCCCAGCATTGGAGAGGAGAAATGGAGGCCCTGCAGGGATAGTGTGAGCACCATGGTGCTCTCACTCCAAGTAGCACACAGTTGGAGAGGGGTGCGTACCACTCTCTGGTGTCCCTGCTGCCTCATCCTGTTTCAGGTTTACAACGGGTCTCTGGCAGGGACGTCCTTTCACCAAAATGCCAGGGGTAGCAGAGGTGACATCACGTGACCCTTGACCTCTGATGACATCACTGGGCATGATGCAATTCGACCTCACCCCGAAGTGACATTACGGGAAGTGATGACACCCAATCTTTCACCCCTTGACAAAACAGGAAGTGGTACCACATAGCATTGTTCCTATGTACACTACGAAAATATGGTGATGATATCACTAATGTGATATACATTTCATACAAGAATGGACCACCATATGTACCAGTAATATCAGTGTGTATAGGTCCATATCACCAAATTACTGTGAATGCAGGCAGACGTCCAAGGCCAAATGATACGTTATTATATAGCACTTACGCATAAGTGCTTTATATAGAACAAATATACATACAATATCACCCAACCTGTGTTGGTACTCATTTATCGACCTCAGAAGGATGAAAGGCTGAGTTGGCCTTGCCAGGATTCGAACCTGCAGATCACACACACACACACACACACTTGCACATGGGAGCAGCGAGTGCTCAACCCACTGAGCTATTTTACCGGCTATAGTAAACTGAGCAATAACATGTCTGAATTTTCTCAAAGTCAGAAAGCAAATTACACTCTGTAGTGGATACCATCAAACTGGTAACAGATTTAACCGCAAGCCAGTTCATCTGCAGGTCCAATGCAAAGTTGGTCACATGTCAAACCTGCGTAGATCTACTTTTCAGGCTTCAGAGGTTGTCTAAATGGGGAAAGCAGCGCACTTGCACAACATCCCATACTCTGGGCACTTGTTACCTCATACATGCAAACAAACACCCTGAACAGCATGCCAGGGAGATTGGAAAGATAGACACATTACAACAAAGCATTAATTGTGGCACAATGAAATTAATGGCCACTTGATGTGCTATGGTAAAATATTTCTAATCTGTACACAAACTTTTAGGCACAAGGATTTTGTCAAGTGACACTGAGATGGAATGTCTTGCAATGATCGTAGCAGAGACAAATACTCTAAATGCTTTTTGGCAGTTTTTGTCCGCATTGTGAATTTGAGGTGTTTAAGAACAGAGTAAATCAGTGACTCACGCCCTGAAGTCTGCCTGAAATAAACCTTTGATGAGTCTAGCAATTATTGTATAGAATTCCAGAGAGACAGATTATTTTTTATTCCTATTCTTTCTTATTTAGGGTCACTGCTCAAAGTGTTTACGCTTGTAGAACCCTCTGTTTTTTTTTTTAAAGAGGCCTGGTCAAGAATGCCATCCACTTCAGAACCAAAGAGCCACATGCCGCTGGCCACAGAACAGGAGCTTCAATTTTTTTAGGGGTAGGTGGGGGGACCACTGGGGTAGCAAGGAGACCTTACGGGGTCACGGCTGTGACCCCAAATGATGTCCGTGGTCTCTGGCTCTGTTAGATGACGAGTGCCTCTGTCCTTGCATGTCCATTCATCCAGCGGCACACCCTTTACTGGGATTTGCGAGCAGGAGAGGGAGTGACAGAGAATTAGCCCTGAATAGTCCACCTGAGGTGAGGGACTTTGGCACTAGTCCTGCTCTCTCTGGCGAAGCCAGAAAGACCGCCCAGTTCCACAGGGTACTTGATCATCCGGAGTATTTGGAAGATCTGGTAGGTCCCTTAACTGGATCCCACACTCTGTTTTCATGCCAGGCTGCTTCTTCACTCAACAATAAATACCTACAGCTGTCCCTCATTATCGTTGGATATTGAGGTTAGGGTACGGTTCCCAGTACCAGGATTGCATTCATTCAACCATTTTGACGGCCACTCAGTCCGTAATGGTCACCACATACAAACATTGTAGGGTTCTACTTGACCCAGGTTGCGTATTGTCTCAACATGGTGGACACAGCAAACTATTTGTTCATGGAGAGTGCAGTTGAACTATAGCTCCATGTACTGAGCTGCTAGTGTTTTATTAAATATAATGTCGACCGAAGCACTGCATTTTTCGGTGCTTCAGATTACACTATATTTAAACAGAGAGCACTATCCAGGTGCGCAGGTCCCTGAGCCCTGCTGCCCGCGGCCAACAGTGTGCCTAAAAGCCACCTGTCCCCAAGGTTGCGCCCCAAAATATCCCGCGCCAAAATGACTGGCGCCGGAAATACTGCGCACAAACACAGACCATGAACCAGGTATAGCAACGGCCCATGCACCTCCCCCATGCAATGCATGCCTCTGCCAGATGCTAGAACTCCCATTGCATGCAGTGGGTTTGGCCTTGTGAACCCTTGGTCTGTGCATTGATTGGTGGAAGGAAGAAGTGTGGAAAGCTCTCCCAAGCCCACTTCAACAGGTGCGAGTAAGGGCCTGACATCGCACGTTCTGTGGTGCATATTGAGTTGAGAATAAGCCAGAGAGGAACGTCCTGTACACATAGAGTGAGAAACTTAGAGCAAGCCCCTAGGCTGCGAATTGTAGGCAGCTGAAGACGGTCCATTGGGGATAGACCATTGCACACAAAGAGAGGAGCATAAAGTGACCGTGTGGCGAGCACCGCGTTCATTGCAGAGCTTCAACCAGAATAATATTTACTCCTAAACCTTCTCCCTAAAATACTGCGACCTGTGCGCATGACAAAAGGAGGTGCGCTTCCGCAGTCCGCCCCCTGTAGGGCTGTGCCTTGGGAGGTCACGCGAAAGACACTCGACATGCTGGAATGGAGGGCGATTGTCCCTGGCAGGAGGCTGTCAATTCCAATCCACGTCACTTCTCCCGCCATGACTCTAGGGGCCCTCGGCCGGGAGGTCATCTGGTCACACTGTGCTAAACCCCGCCCCCTTGTCCACTCCTGAGGCCGCGGCAGTGCAAGGTCAGAGCTGGGGCCTCCGGCTGCTCCGGGAAGTCTCCGTCCTGACGAAAAAGGACAAGCACCTTTCACCAAATGCGGTCTGTTCAGGAAAGGTCCCCTTCACACGGGTGCCCAGCACTGACATTTGCATATGGGTGCGTGGGCGGGGGTGAGGGCTTCTGGGGTTTAGAATTTACACTAGGACACTCCCAGGTCCGACTGCAAGACATCACCACTAGTGAGTGACATGAACAGCCTGATTCCGTGGGTCCTGCCGTTTGTCTGATAATAGACTGGCTTGCTTATTTCATTCAAAACGGTCAAGCTCACAAATACACTATTCTTTTGTGAATCCTTATCTGTAGGGTTGCATACAAATTGTATGGAACACAACAGCGAATTCATCTCGTGTTAAAAAAAAAACACTGCTTCCTAAGCTCCTCTTTATTTCCTGCCCCTCTGCTCGATCAGTTCCTTCTATAACTCCTTTGCCCACTATGCTACGTGGCCGTGTTATAGCCTTCCCCTTTTTACTGTTCCTTGTTATTTCCTCCCTCCTCTTGCCCACACACGCTTCTGCTCTAGCTCTGCTTTCCCTGTGTATTCCTTTCCTCATCAAAACAAAGCACTGTAAAAAAATATATACTGCAATCTAATCAACACAAGATCAATGTTCAAACAGGCTACAGAGTTCTAGATCTACTCTACGTCAGCAGAATAGACATCATGTTCGTCATAGAAACCTGGTTAGATGACAACTACAGTGTCACATTACACAGCTGTCTATCCAACATCTTCAAATGCACACTGGTAAACAGAAAAGGAAAGAGGACTTGCAATAGTCTACAAGGAACACCTGAATATAAAAATAGATGACCCGCTGAACATTAGAAACTGTGAATCCCTCGTTCTTCACCTGACAGCGAACTCAAAAACAAACCCCACATTCATACTCTATATACCACCGACCTACGACGCAACCTTCGTAGACACCTTCATAGAAGCCATCACAAACCTGGCCATCAAATGCGATCACCTGATAATCCTCAGGGACTTCAACATATGGTTCAAAGAAGAGAATGCAAACTCACAAAAATCGCTAATCAAGCAGCTCGAGACAATGAAACTACACCAGATGGTTAAAGGAGCAACATACAGAGCAGGACACAATCCTGATGCAATCTTTGTCAACATAAAACTGATCTGAACTGCACCTCTAATACAAATACTATGGAGCAACCACCTCATCATACCATTAGTGCTACAACTACCAGCTAAAGCTCCCAAACAGCCCCAAAAGCTCCCCGCAATATGGAAAAAAAACTGGAATACCATCATAAGTAGCAACTTAAAGGAACAACTAGAATCCTCAAACTATCAACCTCAACCCTGGACAGAACCGACCTACTCGAAAAAAGCAGACCTAATCCAGAAATGGATCGCCGAAACAATAGACTGCCTCTGTCTGTTAAAACCCTTCATCCCATCACAAAAGAAAACAGTGGCAAGATGGTTAACACCTGACCTCAATACAATGAAAAAAAAACAACCGGAAACTTTAACTAGTATGGAGGAAAAACTACAACCATGAAAACAAGAATAAACTATCAAAAACAAATCCAAGCATACAAAAAGGAAATTCTCAAAGTCAAAAAGAATTACTATGACAACCGAATCACAAAAGCCACCAACACCCAGAAAGAACTATTCAACATTGTAAATGATGAGAACCCCACCTGGATGCAACAACACACCGGTACTTTCAGAAAAATGATGCAACGACTTCACAGACCACTTGAAAAATAAAATCACCAACATACATCAGATCATACAAAGCAGACCAATCAAACAGACCATGCACCACGCCCCACCTACGCTGGGACCACAGAACAAACTGCAAAGCTTCACCCAAATATCAGGAGAATGATTTGTCAAGCTGGTGAAACATAGCAACAAAGCAGGATCGCCAATCGACCCCTGACCACCAGACATCAATAAATCAATCCTCACACAGGGCACGCCATTGGAATACCACAGAAACCTCTTCAACCAATTGCTCTCAATGGGGAGAGTACTGCATGCTTTCAAATCTGCGTACATCAAACTACTCCTCAATGATACTATGGGCGATGTGGACGACTTTTCTAACTACAGACCGATATCAAACATTCCCTATCCGGCTAAACTGCTAGAGACTTATGTCTATGAAGAAACACTGGAACACCTAGAAAAACCACCAACCATTGGACCAGGCGCAAGTTGGCTTCAGACCCATGAGAGGGACAGAAATGTCACTTTTCTCTATCTGGGATGAGCTAAAGACCAACGCAGATTCCAATACAAACTCTCCACTGATACTACTTGACCTCTCTGCAGCGTTCGACACAGTCAGCCACAACATCCTCATCAAGAGACTGGAAGAAATAGGGATCATTGACACAGTGCTGCTTTGGATTAAATCTTTATTATCCGAAAGAACAGAAACAATATGGATAAAACACTTCAAATCCATGCCGCGTGACACCACTTTTGGAGTACAACAAGGATCCTCCCAATCCCCACTCCTCTTCAACATCTACTTGACTGCACTAATCAACCTCATCAAAAGGCACAGTCAGACCTGCTACAACTACGCAGATGTCACCCAAATTTACAAAATTGAAGAAGTACAAGAAGAGAAAACGACGCTAGTAGAATGTCTCAAAGAACTCTACGAATGGATGAACACAAGCAGCCTCAAACTCAACCCGGGCAAGACAGAAATCATGACTATATCCAAAAACCAGGGCATCAACCAATACATCCTATGGCCCTCAGAACTAGGAACAGCACACATGCCATCCAAAATAGTCAAAAACCTTGGAATCCTAATGGACAACACACTTACCCAAGAACCACAAGTAACCGCAATAATCAAGAAATGATTCTTCCACCTGCACATGATGAGAAAGATTCTACCATTCCTCTCCTTCACGCACAAAACACTGGCCATCAGCTCCCTCATCATTTCCAGGATAGACTACGCAAACAGCCTATACCTCGGAATGGCAGATTATCTACTGAAGAAACTGAAACACACACAGAACGCAGCAGCCAGACTTCTCCTCAAACTCTCACAAAGAGCCCATATCACTCCACCGCTAAAGATGCTACATTGGCTGCCAGTTAAAAACCGAATCACATTTAAAACAATGTGCATACCACACAGAGCAATCTACTGCCAAGGAGCACAGTTCCTATAAAAGAAAATCATCATTTACCAGCCAACCAGAACACTAAGATCCAGTAACGACATCCGCCTGGAACCTAAACAATACACAAGGAAAAAACTTGGTGGATCAGCATTCACTTGCCTAGCCGCCCAAATATGTAACTCCCTTCCAAGTGAAATACGAAACATGAAGGACCATCTAAAATTCAGAAAACTCCTAAGAACCTGGCTCTTCAACTCTGAACCGGACAAAAATGAATGAGCAACATCCACACCCCTTGGAATGAACACACAAATGGCAAGACGGTGCACTACACCAGATCACAACAATGTGCAGGGAGGTAGAGAGATGTCGGAGTGGGATGGAGATCCGGTGGTGTCCCCGCATGGGGGGTCTGCCGGAGGCTAGGGAGAGGGGAGCATCCTAGGTTGAACCACAGACAGAGAGGGCATTAGAGCTTGAGAGGATAGAGGTGGCAACTGAACAGATAAGCCACAGGGCCCATGGAGCTCAAGGGCTGTGGGCTATATTGACCCACTCAACGGCATTGTCCCACATCACTAAGCTGCATGTGCGCAAGAAACAGCAACCTGTGTACGCTGGCTCCTGTGCGCACCAGGACCTCAAAACTGCGTTTTGGCAGCAACAGAAAAATGGCTGCACCATCCTGCCTAGCACACTTCAGGCAAGATGGAACAAGAGGACACACTGAAAAAATATGCCAGTGTGTTCTGAAACATATATATGGAATCAAGTGAACAGGGAGCAGTGCATTGCTGCAAAAGCCATAAATCCCATTCAAAATTAACCATTTTTCATCCTTTAAAAATCCTGCATTGATGCTAATTGCATCTGTTCATTCTGAAACCACTGTGATTAAAAAGGCCCTGCCATGCCCTGGATATTTCACTGCGCTTCACCAAAACCAGGCATAATTATTGAGTGACCGGCCCAGTCAAACCAGCTCTGAGAGAAATCAATAAGCAACTTCACTTTCACTTGCACAGGAACATATGTTTATTTCCTTCCAACTGTATCCGGGCTCAGCAGTTCAAAGAGACTTTAACTCTCTGAGCCAGGTCAGTGGAAAATGTATCTATGCTTTAGATAAAACTCCTTCATTCAAGGAAATGACTACAGCTGCAAAGACAGTCTGGGCAGCTGAGGGAGCTGCTAAACCGAATGTAAAGAAAGAAATGCTAGCAGTCTTAACACATGTGGAAAAATGGGCTTTGCTGACTGAAGAAAGAAATTGGCCCGTGTAAAAATAAATTGTGAATGAAAGCTTGCTTACATAGCAATATAAAGGGATTATGTTAGCGGTTATAATACACACATAGCTATCTTCTTTCACAGGCTGTTTTAATTCAGGACCCAAAATAAGAAATTAAAGAGTTTAAAACACATGGGCTGGATTTGCAAGCGCTCAGAAAAAACAGTAATTCCAGTTGCCAGCCATGAAACTTCCCCAAGGAAGGGAGACACACCATAAATCCAGGACACGTAAGTGATTATTGCCAGCTTGAAAAACTTTGAATGGGCCAGGACAAGGAAAGTTCACACGCTCGTCAGACATTCGTCTGTGCTCCAGGCTGGGACAATAGAAGTCCTGGGACACTAACCCATCAAGTGAAAGGGGCAATAAAACCTTCAATTTAGATGGGAAACCCCCCCTTGCCTTAAAGAAAATGACAGTTGCTTGCAGTTGGGAGGAAGAAAAAAAAAGGGATCTTGTAACAATGGACTGCCTTTTGGTTACAAAGGCTATTTTATAAAGAAACTCCAAATGCTTTTTATCTCTGTAGCAAGAATTTGTAAAAATGTAAAAAGTTTGCAGTTTCAAATCTAATTTTATGGGCTTTCTTTTAAAACTTGGTAAAACTCATTGCTGCATGGGGAACAGAAGTTACAAGTTGTGGAATTTTATGCCGAATCTTTCATGTTTAAAATTACCAAAATGTATCAGAAAGGCGAAGCAAGGTCGCACAGACTGGAGGATTGGACTGATGTGTGCTGCACATAATATGTAACCTGTTGGTATAATTTGGCAAGAGATTGCAATTGTAGAAATGTATTTTTTTGGCAAAATCGGATTTTAAGTAAAGTAAATGTGGAAATTCTTGGACATTGTAAAACTCACCTCATAAACCTGACATCATTCCCTTCGAAATCCAACCAGTTGAGAGCAAGGCAGGGACTAGCACCCCTGCCCAATCCAAGTAGTTTAGGGGCGTGCATAGTTAACCCTGCCCAGCCTCTACCTTCATGATGTCATTTTGCACTATAAATAAGGGTCCCTGACAAGACCGTACAGACACACACTTGCTGATTTTCGGCGCCGGCGTCCTGTTCCTGTTCCATCTATCTAGACTCCAAATCCCAACTACAAGGCCATTGCTGATCCTATTCCTGCAAGGCCTCAAATTCTGAAAATCATTTAATTTCCCATTAACAATGGGTAAACTGTGGTACTTTTGGTATTCTGATCCAGATTGGCTTGCTGCCACTCACTGCATGCTGCTGCCATCCTGCTACCCTGATGACCTATCTTATCCAGTGACCAGAATTCTAACGGAAGTGCTACCCTGTATCCAGTCCCTGCCCAGCTGATCCTGTCTCGCTGATTTTGCCCAGCTGTCCTTTGTTAGACCAGATGCGTGTGGTGACCAGAACCGCTGACTGTCCAAAATCCAAAAACTGGAAATTGGACTGTGAGTATCAATAGGAACCATAGAAAACCATAGTATACCTTGCCTTGCCTTGTGCTCATCCCACTCTAAGTCATCCTATCCTTATAACTTGTAATATTGTCAGAATCAGTTTTGCCACCCTGCCTTTGATTTCTAGTGGTAGCGCCATCTCTGTAGTAATTCTGCCTTCTGTAAATCCTAAGCTATTAATCCTATTTCAAGTGATCAGACTGGTTCCGCCAGGGCGGGCGCTGGGGGACTAGGGTTGAATTTGTGAATCAAACCTGGGGCTTACTGTGTCCCTCTTTGGTATTCCAGCCTGAATGCTCTAGTGTAGAGTAAAACTGTTCTTGTCAAAACTGATTTCCTTTCCTTTTTCACCGCTTCATTTTACTCAAAACGTGCCTTTCTAGATCTTGCATAACTCACTCAATTTACCAGGTAGAGATGTAATTTCTTTATTAAAAACAGTTTTGGTAATTTCAGGCGGGAATTGCAAAGTTTGCAAAATTCCCAACGTGTGATTTGCTGCAACATGTTTTAAAACCTGCCACTCATTTTCGAACTGTATGCTCTTGGTTATAAATTGCTTATGATTGTTAGTACTTCTACATGGTTGCTGTAGTGAGAAATAATATTTGTTTAAGGTTTTTAGACACATTTATTCATCCATTTCCGAGTGTTATTTTAACATTTCCATGGTTTAAAATCTCTCTTTTTTGGGGAGGGAAGGTCGGATTTCAATTCTGTTTTCCATTTGTCTTTCCTGATTACCTGCTGCTTCTATTCATCCACTCAGCATTGATTATTTGTGGGTTGAGGGAACATTGCAGGGGGAAATTCTAACTCAAGTGATATCTTACATAGAATCAAAAAGTGCTTCTAGTCCCTGGTGTTTTGTAGATGTGTCAATAGAAGGTTAACTAAGTGCATTGCTTCCATTCCTATTGTTCTTATCACCCCATATGAAAAAGTGTATGATTTATTTTGATTTTAAAAATAAATAAATAAATATTATATTTTTTATCAACCAGCCTGGTTCATGGTTCATTGTGACCCAGGGTATTTGAAAAGGGGGTGTGATATGAGTGGTGTACCATCTCAATATTGAATCTAATCTAAAAACATAAGGTTTCAGTTGCGCGCTGCATACTAGGCCGTGACTAAGGTGTGCATCGCCTGATTGAAATCCTTAACAGGGCACAGGGAAGTGTTCCCCTCACCCCCTGGAAGCGGCCTAGGGAGGCGATGGTAGCTGCACACCAGGATAGGCCAGGGGACAAAGCGGTGTAGACATCCATTAACATGAACATGGTGGGTTGCAGGCATCACCACTAAATAACCCTGCTGACAACTCTCGAATCTGCACAGAATGTAGGCGGGAGACCTGCTAGCACACCACACCACAATGCACAGCACAGGCAGGGTCATATGCCACAGGTGGCCAAAGCGGAGGGGGTACGATGGAGCACCGCCACTAGCAAACCGAGTAATAAACGTATCCCTCTGCTTATACCTCTCAAACTCTAAACAAAACACAACCATACCTATACAGCACAACAAACCGCGCGCACTTCACTACACCGCAACAATGAAACAAAAAACCCATAGCCCCGCACAACAGCACATGACGACTACCGACTGAAAAATCAGACCCACGCTCAGTCACGGTGTCAACCGAACTGAAGCTGCCAACAGCACATCACAGCTCTTTTGCGCTTTTCCCACTCAATCTCACTCAGTCCTACTTATTTTCCCTACCCTCTTGCTTTTCAGTTCCGCCAGAGCGCCAGGGGACCACTCAGGTGGTGATAGTGTGCGGTATAAATATCATTTAAAATAACCATATACTCCCAACCTTTTACATTTTTGCATTTATTTCTTTTAAACATTTTTTTTTTATGGAATCAAAGGAAAGCAATGGATTCATGCCACAAAAACGCTTTCAAAATGTAACCTTGATAACAGAGCAGAGGACGTTGGTCCTTGACAATGGAGTGAGAGAATGTGACTTCAAGACCAGATGTTACAGGGGTAGGCGGAAACATGAACCAGGGACAAGGACAGGACGGAATAACATAGGAAAGGGATGGTGGAGGAATTTAAATGTTAAATGTATTTGTACCGCGCACCATCACCAACAGAGTTGGTACCCAGGCGCTCTGGTGGATCTGCAAACGAGAAGGTGGGATGGGTTAGTAGGGTGAAGAGGGAGTGGGATAGTGAGAGTGGTGGTGTTCTGTTGGCAGCTTCAACTAGGTATACATTTGTGCTGAGCTTTTGGTGCGAGTATCGGAGCGATGTCAGTCCTCGTGTGCTGTTGGTGCGTTTTTTGTTGTTGTAGCGGTGTGGCGAAGAAAGTGACAAGCGGATCACTTCAAAAAGTGACAAGCGGATCACCACACAACAAGGTAAGCTAAGGAAAACCTTAATTCCCTCATAGGCTATAAAGTCTGGTAGCAAATAGTTAAGAAACCAATTTATCTTAACCTAACTTTAAAAAACGTGTGCCCTTTTATTTAACTAGGGTTAATACACCAAAAGGAAATAGAATTAAAGTCAAAGGAAGCGCCAATAAAAAAATAATGATTGAATTGTGGCAAAGCTAAATCTACAGTAGTGGTGAGTGTCATCTGTTTGGAATCTTTTTTTCACCATGATCTATTTGAAAATGTTTGAACAAATGAATAGTTATGATTAACTTTTTGGTATTACAAGAATGCAAATTGTATGCTCTCTTTCTTTTGTAGAAAATAGAAATTGAACCTCTCCTGAAGATCCTTAGTGATAGTAACTAAGGTGAAACACGTGTAGAGAGAATAGAACTTGAGAGAATAAAATTTGAAAATGATACAGTAAAAATCAGTGAATGGAACAAAATTATGAGAAATATATGAAATATATGAAATAAATATATTTATATTTTGAAAAAGACACGTAGTGTGAAGGAAATTTATTTTGGCACTCAAGAAAATATAAAAATTGAAAAATGGAAAGTCGCAAGTGGAAATGTATTTTATTTGGAAAACGGTGTGTCGAAGAGCATGCGGCTTGTGGTGCGAAAGGTGGTTGTGTTCGTTTTTTGAGCGAGTTAAGTATGTATAAAGTTTTAAGCTTTTTTTGGTTAGTGGGTTATGTTTTGCAGCTAATTGCAGTATGGGCGAATGCCTAGATATCGGGAATCCTGCCTGGTGCAAAAACGGCTAGACTTGAGAGTCCTGTGTAGTGGGGGAGAGGCCCACGCCCAACAGAGCAATTGAGTATATTGCCATACTTCGCTGGATTTGAGAAAGAATTGAATAATTCAGTACAGTCCTAAAACAAAGCTAGAACCGAGAAGTGTTAAATTAAGGATGGAGGGGTGACAGAAAAGTGCTTTAGGGTTGTCTGTGAGGGTAGGAATAGAGGAACACAGGGTGATGGAGGAACGTAGAGTGTTGGAAACAGGTTCTTCAGAATGGAGGAGTCTTATGAGGTTGGATTAATGAGAAAGGGGTAGAGTAGGGAGTGAGATGAGCAGATGGGTAGGGTGGAGCAAGTCCATGGATAGTTTCGGAAATGAGAAGAAGTTTATACTCCGCTCTTTATTTCATAGATAGCCAGCCAATCTGACGATGGGCACAGGAGGTAGAGGTAAAGCGAAAAAGGTTGAAAAGTGTGCAGACCGTGAAATTGAGTACTTTGCCCATAGTTGAGAAAGAATAGATGGGGAAGCGATAGAGGAGACTGGCACAGTAGTCGGATCTCGAAAGGACTAAGGAGACAATTAGCTGTTTACCAGTATTTAAAGGAAGATGATGATCAATTTTTTGATATTGAGTAGGTAGAGGCTGGCTGCAGGGGCAGATTTGGAGATGAAAAGTGAGGTGGGTTGAAGATGACACCAAGTTTACAAGCAGAATCAGAGTAAGGAAGGAAGTCAGAGGAGAAGAATAATGGGAGAGGACAAGATAGTCTTTTTGGCTGGAAAGTAGAGAACTTCAGTCTCAGTTGAGTTAAGCATTAGCGAGTGAGACGCTAGCCAATAATTGATGGCGGGGAGACAGTTTGACAGTTTTGACAACAGATAAGGAGGGAAAGGAGAAGATCTATGTGTCATCAGGGAAGAATTGATCATAGAAGCCGTAAGAGGATTTCAAGGCACCAAGGGATTAAGTATATAGTGTAGAGAAGTGGACCAATGACAGACCCTTGAGGAACACCAACAGTGAGGGGGTGGAGGATGAGTGGGGAGGCAAGACTGTTCCAGGACACCTGAAAGAGTCGGAGGCAGGGTATGAGGTAAACAACATAAGGGCCTTATCTCTGATGCCAAGGAGAGAGAACAAAGAGAGATGGCCAGAATGGTCAACAGTATCGAAGGCAGCCTAGAGGTTGAGTAGAATAAGAATACCTGAACAGTTTGCATGAAGTGAGAAAGATATCACTTTACTGACATTGAGGAGAGTTGTCCCGATAGAATGCATAGGTCGGAGAGCAGATTGAAGAGGGTTCCAGAGGTTGTGAGTATCAAGGAACTTAGCAAGTCAATTGAATTCTACTCACTCTAGGATTTTGGAATAGTGTGGTAGAAGAGAGACCAGACAAACTTTGATAGGACAGTTAGGATCGAGACAAGGTTTCTTAAGTAAGGGATGACAGCAGCTGACTTATAGGATGAGGGAAAAGTAGCATCCTCAAGAGATAAGTTGAAGTAGGAAGTAAGATGTTGTCCAACACTGGGAGATATGTGCTTCACAGAGTGTGCGGACAGTGAGAGCACAGAAACAGTAAGCCATGAGGATAAGGCAAGAATCTTGTAATGGTTGGTGGGCACAAAGCAAGACATAGTGGGAGAGGAGAGTGGGAGTGAGCGAGAAAAGTGAACAGGAGGAGGGTATAGAAGATAAGTATAGAGGGTACTGCGAACGGTAGGAAGTTCAGAAGCAAAATTATTTGCAGAAAGAGTGTAGGAGATGGAGGGGCTTGAGAGAGAATTGAGTTGAGGGACTTTTTGGGGCACCTGGGTTAGGAGGATTGAGACAAAATGAGAGGGATAGTAGTCACGTTTGGCAGAGTCAAGAGCAGAGGAGTAATTTTGAAAAGCAGTCAGACGTTGGTGATCTGAAGAGTGTCTTCACCATTGCCAAGTGCAACACTTTTTCTGCAGGTTGCGTATGAGAGGTGCAATCCAGGGCGGTGGAGGGGAGGATTTATGAGTAAATGTGGAAAGAGGGTAGCGAGAGGAGAAGGGAGGATAGAGAGCAGTGTTAAAGTTAATGAAGGCTTCTTCAGTGGATGGAAAGGTGAGTTCAGCATAGGAGAGTGGTGTAGATCAGAGAAGTAGTCAGAGAGTTTGGAGGAGGGAAACATGCACTTTGTAACAGTTTTATTAGATGGAGAGAGTGAGGACAAAGCAGGAGTGGAGTTTGAGGCAAAGACATGATCGGATGAAGAAGGAAATATTAGAGGCAAAGCGTTGATAGGAAATGAGAAGAAGGTTGAGGGAGTTTCCATTTCAATGGGTAGATAAGGAGAAGAGAGTTAGTCAGTGGATAGAGCAGCATAGAGAGAGGGGAGGTTAAAGTCACCAATGACAAAGAGGTGGTCATTTGGAGAGAGAGAGACAATTAATTGGGTGAGGTGTTTGAAGAATTGATCTACCGGACCCGGTGGCTGATGGAGATAGATCATATGTATGCCATAGGGGGCAGTGATTGTGGAGATTGTGTATTCAAAAGAGGGAGGATTAGCAAGAGATAGGGGTGTAGGAGAGATAGGACGTTTGGACGATGAAAACAGTCCTGCGCCACCACCTCTGTCAGTGAGGCAAGGAGAGTGGGTGAAGGTGTAGGTAGGGTCATGAAGAGCAGTAAGCGTTGCAGAATCCGAGGGAGAGATCCAGATTTCAGTAAGGGTAATGGGGTCAAGAGACAGAGACAGAAAGAATTTGGCGGTAAAGAAGGTTTTATTACGGAAAGACTGCACGTTCCAAAGAGCAATGGAGAATTATATGTAGAAGCATACTGATGTTACTCTGAGAAATAGAGAGGCGATGGTGGTATATGCGAGAAGAGGACGTGTAATGCAAGCTCGGGTTGGAGTATGTTTTGTCAATGGAGGGAGAAGTGGAGCGAGAAGAGGCATGGCGGTCGAGGACAAGAGATGATAGAGATGGAAAGAGAGTTCAGATGCTTCTGAGCGGAGGGGAGTGCAGAGAGAAGTAGAAGGGAAAGGACGAGATAGCATGAGAATTGTATGGTGATAACGAGGCATAGAAGAAGCAATAATGGGTACTTATAGACAAGTAGCAGTACACAGCAAAGCAAAGGCTCAGAGGCAAGGGGCTGTTCGGAGAAGGCTGGGAGATTGCCCTTTACTTTAACGCCCATTGGCTGGACACCCATATAAAGCTACTTAACTATGTGACAGGGCAAAATGCTCGTAAGATGGCTGCCACTTTTAGCACCGGGACCCTGTTCACGTGATCTGAGACCAGTGCCCATAATTGGTGGCTAAAATGGAGGCAGGCCTGTGGGGGAGCAGGGAGCAGGGCTGGCTGGTAGCAGGGACTTTTGCTGACGGTGGTAAGACCTTTCAAAGGTGATGGTTTTGGGATCACAGTTCCCTTGAGCAGCACCTAGATCAATCCTGGATGCTTTTTGCAAGTCCCATGAATTCAGCAGCAGCCTAGCCAGATGGCATGAGTGCCTCTGGTTGTGTTGTAATGTGATCTGTGTTGCTCTCAGTCCAGTTGAAGCCCCTTTGGAGGTGGAAAGACCTTTCAAAGATGGCGGTTATGGGGTCAAAGGTCACATGAGCAGCCCCTAAATCCACCCTGGTTACTTCTTACAGGTCACTTGAACACCCCAGGCAGATACAATGAGGGCCTCTGGTGGCGTTGTAATGCACTACTCTGTGTTGCTGTCAGCCCAGTTGACGCCCCTTTTAATGTGGAAAGACCATTCAAAGATTTCTTCTTATACACACCGGTTTCTGCTGTAACTCTCCCTTCCCTGTGTATCCCTTTCCTCATCAGGTACTATGCCCCTCCTTTACACAGATTCTTGTGCTCTAGCACCTTGAAGCATCTCTTGTGCTAGATGGATTTACCACTAAAGATCTCAGACCAAATAACCGGACAGACTTAATGAATATGGCAACGTACTACTTTATTCTCAGTTTACTAAAGCACGGTCAACTGGCAGACATCAAATGGATGCTTGCACGCTCACACACAAACTTGATTACACAGAGGTCTTGTACCCCAATATCCGTCATCTATGACATCCTACGTGGCAAACCATGAAACCTATTATGGGGAGGGATTGGTTCGGAAAATATATCTACTTGTATAATGTATATAGGTTAGTACTTCATTGGCTGTCTCTTATCTGTAAAACACACCTCAAACTACCTCTAAATATGTATAATACTGATTGTAGCGAACAGAATGGCAGTGGATTGGTCTATGCAACATTGTATAGCAGGCTGCCCCATTGACCCATTGATTGTTTGGCATTTGCACATAACGTTGGGCTTTCGGGTCGGCTAGCAGCATGTATGGACCTGAATCCCAGGTGCTTGAATCACGTCAGATTACTCCCTACTTTCCCAATTAATCCATCATCTCTCATCAGCCAAAGTTTCCTGTCTGTTGTTGACCTTGTAGCCTGCTCTGTTCTAGGATATTCAAGGGAGTGAAAGCACATCACTATCTTCATCCAAGGCTTATTGAATAGTCCTTGTTTTCGACTTCACAGTCACATTGTAACGCTCACCTGATTCCCACGGAGGCGCTGATCCCAGCTGGGCTGCTATCGTTTCTTCAATTGAGAAGCGTAGAGCTCGGACGACTCTCAGGACTGGGCTTCCTCTTATCGAATGTCTGACTTGCAGGATAAGTTTTCTGCAGGTGGAAGAAAAAGGGTTAATCACCGTTTGATGGGATTCCTTCTCCCACCAATCGCCAGTTTCTCCCACAGCGTAGCTTTCTACTTGTCTCGGCGAGCTCTCACCTTAGGCGTATAAATGCTGAGCTCTCCATCATGCGTCTGGTGCAGGGGTGCGTGGATTCCAGTTACGTCACTGGATGAGTTCAGTGTTGAGGCTCAAGTCTTTTGCGGCCTTAGTTGTGGCACTGGTGCTGGGATGCCGAAGAGCGATGCCGCCGTTAATGCACGAGCGGATGCCTGTAAGTATACTGTAGTCTTTAGGCTTTAAAAGATGGGCACCTCAATAATGTCCCTTTTCCTTTGTTTCAGGCCTCGGGATGCTGTGGGCGTAGTTTTCCGTTGCAGCTGCACGTGCCGATGCACGTAAGTATAATGTTCGTTGGCCGCTTTTAATGGCACCTCTAATAATGTCCTTTTTCTAGTTTACAGGTGCCGGGATGCTGCGGGCTTTATATCCGTTGCCACTGCACGTGCCGATGCACGTAAGTATAATGATCGTTGGCCGTTTTTAATGGCACCTCTAATAATGTCCTTCTTCTAGTTTTCAGGTGCTGGGATGCTGCGGTTGATGCGGCCGCTTCTGCGCGTACAAAAACTGGTAGGTTAAGATGAATGCGACTGCCTTCACCCGAACCCCTTTTCAATTATGTCCTTTGCCTTTCAGGTGCAGAGAAGCTGCCGAAGAGAAGGCCGCGGTTAGCTCCGTTGCAATCACAGATGGATCAGGTAAGCGGGTGCGGCTGCGAGCGAGTTGCACTTTTCTAACCTAATGTTTATTCTTTGCAGGTTTTGCCGGTGACTGGATTCCGGGATCTGGTAAGTATTGTTCTGTGTCTTTCTTCATCCACAGGTTGCTGCGCGGAAGCTGATGAGGACTCTGGACCTGGAATGCAGGAGCCGACTCGGTGAGCGTCCTGCTGCTGCTGCAGAATAACGCGAAGCACGTGTTTTCCATCGGGCGTGGTTTAAATAGCAGAGAAGTGCTTCCAGTGTGTGTTCTTCCAGCGGTTCCACCCAGGTAAGAAAAGAGTTCCTGAATGGAGGGAATAGTTCCTCCCAGCCCTGATGGCTGGGGACTTCAACCAGACTGGATTGTTCTGGGTAAATATGCAGCATGGTCTGCCTCAGGTAAGTCCACCCAAGCATTGTTACACTGTTTATCAATATGAGCCCGGGGCCTATGGCGCCGGGACTGAAACCCTTCATGAGCCTGGCGCCAAAGGCGCCAGGACACGGTCCAAAGGGCCCCTGTAGGGGTCTGCTGGGTCCGGAGTAGTGGAAGACGGGTCTGCTTCCGAGGGCGCTGGGCCAGTCCTGGCCCCTCGGGAGTAGCGCCCATGACACACATGTGAAGAGACCAAAAATGTGTCCATTTCAGCCTCTTATTTACTGCTATTTGATTTAATTATACTGAGTGGCATTGCTCCTCTTGGCCTTTAGAGACTTGCTCACTCTACCTTGTATAGACTTTATACACTTTTAGTTGTCCAAAGCTTGGCTCTTGTAGATGTTTTCTTCTCTTTTAATCTAAGAGAAATATGTCTCATCCATGGCTTATCCATCTTCCTCCCTTCATGCTTGGCAGCTATTCCTTAAAAATAACATCCTTGATCCCAGGCCAACATAGACTCCTCTTTGTTTTGCACACAAAGCTGTTATTCCAGTGTCTCCTGACTCTGCAACACTCATCTGCTTCTGAGGTAGTTGAATTGAATATTGTGAGAAACCTGAGGGGTATTCCTCCAAGCAGACTTCGGGAAACCCTTATTCGGGTGGCCTGGGGAGGGCTGGCGCTCTTGAATCCCAACCCTGGGAGTGGACGAGCGAGGGAGGATCATGTGGGTAAGGGAGCTCTGGGTTATTCTCAGGGAATCGTACCAGGTGAGACGCGGTACTATGCTGAGGTAGAGGAAGAGGCAGACAATATCCCTGAAGCTTTTGTAGGCTATAATACATCTGCCTTGCTTCCTCCCATTAAATCTCTCCTACCCAGATCCCACAACCCTTCCGTACTGAACCAACCCTCTGAAATCTCAAACCCGGTTGCACCCAAAGAATATCTATCCCAGAATCATCTTTCTGCTTCCTACCCGAACACTCCTGGCCATTCTTTACCTGTCCCTCTGATTATTATTTTCCACACTCCCAACCTGATTAGACAAAACATTATAATTCCCACAATCTCCTTTGTTCATGTCACGACCCCAGCTATTTGCGTCCATTTCACAAAGCTTCCCTATCTCGTCCTGTAGAATACTCTGACACTCCAACCCCTCCCCTTTCCAATACAAAGACTGCAATTTCTAACACCTTTACACACCCAAGACAATGGATTAATGTAAACCCCCATCTACTTGACATGTCCCAACCCAGCGTCAAGCAAAGTCAGGTGATTAACCTAAATCACACACACCTGACGGCCCTTTCCTTTCCCCACAGCTACCAAGTGGCAGTTCAAGAGAAGGAGAAAGGCAGCAGGAATCGAGAGGGTGGAGAGGAAAGAAGTGACCTTGCCCTTTTCGTCCCTGGCCCGTTGAACCTTCGTGGAAGAGAGTCTAAGACCGCAAACAATAGCACGTGTCAACGGTACACAGGGCAAGCCTATGCCGATAAGCAGGAGCAAGGGAAGCTCCTGTGCCCGTGGTACCAGCCTTGACTCCAGAGAAGCCAAAAGCCAAGTGGTTCATCACAGCGATTCGAGGGGATAACCGATAAGAACCGGGCTGTGTTGAGTAAGAATCACAAAGTGGCAAGTTTTGAACCAAAGCTGATTAACTTTGAATGAACTGTAAAAAGTGTGAAGGGGGGAGACCAGCTGCAGAGGGAAACTGGCACCACATGAGTGCTAACTCAAGAGACTCTGGTCGAGCCCCATATGAGATAACCTACAGATACCAGAAGGCCGTAAGAGGGGCGGCGAAATAGGTCAAAGTGGTCATACAGAGGGTTAAGCAAAATCCCTGTACAATCGAAAGACTTTGATCTAGAAGCATTGTGAGAGAAAGGGACTTGAATCCCAGAGTGAAAGTAAACATTAAGAAACCAAGGGAACTGAATCCATCTAAAGTCACGAGGGGTCTGAGCCCGACCGAAGGAGATCCAGGGGTGAAGCCATCACCCAACAATATAAAGACAATAAGGGTCCAAGCCCAACCGAGGGTGATCCAGGGCGGAAGCTGTCACCCAAAGTTGATTGATGAAGGAACTGTGATATATGTTGATAAACAATTGAGAAGGGTCAGCGCCCAGAAGAGGGGGACCCAGGGGTGAACCCGTCACCCAGCGAACATTGGAAAAGAACTTTAATTTGTTAAAGGAACTTTTGTTTTGTTGTTTGAACATGTAAGGTCCTGGAAGGCAAGAGACTTTCAAGTGAAATGAGACTTGCCCATCGACGGCCCTGATAACTGAAAGCTCGAGGATTAAAAGCTGAACTATCATCTCATGCTAGAAAAGCTTGAGAGTGCGCCCTGAGAGCTGCCATTGGAACCTTAGTCTCGTGCTGGAGAAGCCCGAGACCGTACTGTGGTCCGAGCTCCCATTTTACCCCGTGTCCAAAACATGGGGAAGGGAGACCCAGGCTACTGCAGCCTGACATAATATTTGAGAAAACTTCTTTCTTTTCTTGAGAACTATACCACAAGCCTTTTTGTATTAGTTGTGAGGTTTGGCAATAGGTTTCTTAGTATAGGCCCTTTTATTTTGACTCAACGCCAATAGGACTGCCTTTTTTAATTTGATGGCTGACACCTGCTCCCATTTCGGTTTAGATTAGGAGTTTTTCTAACCTGCATACTGCATTTCATTGTTCAATAAATACCCTTGAACTGTGATCACTTGTGTCTGTCTTACTTGTCACCATGAGTTCCTCACAATATTAACCGGAGCCGGCGTCCATTTTCCAACTATGGCCATCCTGGCCACGTTATATATTCCTCTATAGCAAGCTTCTATGTATCTTTTCTACCTTGCGCTACTGCATATTTACACTTATTGGTCAGCAAGTTACTTTGTCTTCTTTTGTATTCATGATTACTTTATCGTTTTGTACATGCTTCTCCTATCACTTCAGTTACATCGTCAATCTTCAGTATTTTCATATCGTTTCAGTATGTCCTCATATAGCTTCTTTATGACATCATTCTATCCACGTCAGATTTCACTCAGCGCACCATGATTTCCAATGGTGCGTGCTGACATCCTTCCATACGGCATCCTTCCACATGTTCAGTAGAAGGGTACATTTGATTGGTTGTCAGTGCGCGTTGTCTCTCGTACACTTGATGTGGTATGGGAACAACACATGGAGTGTCACATAGGGCCCTCCTGCTGTTCCAGTATGACGGTGGTGTGGGAGCGCCAGTTAGGGAAAATACTTCCTTGTGCATCCCTTTCCTTTCAGTTCATGTGTCCATTCTTTTAACGTATTCTTCCCCTTATCCACACCAGTTAATGCTCTAGCTCTCCCTTCCCTGTGTATTCCTATTCTCATCAGGTCCTTTGCCCCGCTTTTTCACTTCTTCTTTCCCTCTATGCACACCGTTTCTGTTCTGGCTCCCCCTTCCCTGTGTATTCTGACAAATCCTTGGGTATTGTCACTGCTCCCATGGGGGGGAGCCCCTTCCCATTAGGCCAGGGAGGTCAGGCCACTACTAGGTAGTCCACCTGGGGGACAAATCAACTTTCGGGGCACCATTGGTCCAGAGATGATTATCTGTTTCTAAACCATCAACCAGCCCCACACTTTTAGTATACCAGAAGGGATCTGAACAGGTTGGAAACACTAGCAAATTATAAACCACCTTGTCTAATTGTGGTAATGTAAATAATCGTAAGGGTACAGAAGTCTGACACAGTGGTGTAAATAATCACAATAGTTCAAGGATACTTGGTTTCAACACAGGGAGCAATGGCTCATAAAAGGTCACTAGGGGCCTTCGGAAAAGGACCAGGGGGACAGAACCACAATGTACCTTGTGCTGTAGGAGTTCTTGGTGCTAAACAGGGTTGAGTCATTTTCAGGGTGCTTTGCAGCTTCTGCAAAAGAGTTCAAACGGGAGACCGCTGTGGGTATCAGGCGGCAGACAGCTTGGTGAGCAAAGCTGGACGGACAGCTGCAGGCTGTACTATACGGCGGCTCGGGCTGAGGAATCATTGTCTCAGTGCTGGAGGGCGGGTCTAAAGCACTGATGGAGGCATCTTGGATGGCTTTAGCGACTTCGGCGTAACAACACTCAGCGGTGCAGTAGGTTGCAGCTTGAGGGGCTCTACTGGCTCAAACGTCCTTTAAGGCGGTCATCGGTAGATGTTTGTCGATGCACTCCTCCTAGCTTCTTCAGTGGGCTTCTGTTGTCCTTTTAAAGTGGACGTCCTAAAGCTGAGTAGGGTGTTGCAGGCAGCTGCCTTGTCCTGTGTTTGGTTTAGAGACTCTTTGACACTTTCCACTTAGGGAGTTTGCTGCAGAGCCTAGCAGGGCATGCTGTGTGCTGACTGGGTGCCGGTTTTAGAGCTGCTGGAAGGTCCTCTGGATTCAGTATCTCCCTCTGTTCCCTGGGAGATGTTTAGGGGATGGATCTTGCTTCTCTCTTGGGGGCCCTGGCCTTCATTCACTGGCAGAAGATGTAAGGCAGACTGTACCTTCATCCAGGGTCCAATGCTGAGTCAGTTTTGGTACTCCTTGCAAAGTCTTCAGATGATCTGCCAAAAGAGGGGGTCGACCCTCTTTTAAAGCCAAATGGACCACAGCGATTGCTGTAGGCTAGGCCTACCTTAATGAGCCAATCTTGGGCCTCCACCAACAATCTCCTGTATGTCTGAGGTCTAACCAGAGTGCTTTGCAACAGAAAAGGTAAAGGGATGAAAACATCATGTAATACTAAGTCCCACCCATCTTCCTGTCTGTTGTGGATCAAAGGGTCCCTCTGGTTAATGGAGCTCTATGTGGATCCTGATTAAAGTGGAAGGTCTCTGTTGAACCTGAGGCGAAACCAGACTTTCTGGCTCTTCCAAACCACATACTCGTACCTTCTGAATGGGGTCCACCTCTGAGGATGACTACTATAAACATGCAGTCCCAGACACGACATTTCGCTATCAATCAATACTGAGGGTGGGACCTGGCATCCAGTTGACACAGTTGCATATGAAAAGGTGTTGGGGGTCTCCTTTGTTAGCCTCTGCAGCCAGACCCCCTGTGGGCCTGTTTGAATTCCAATCTGATTAGTATGCCTACGTAGGCCTACCTTAATGAGCCAATCTTGGGCCGCCACCAACAATCTCCTGCATGTCTGAGGTCCAACCAGAGTGCTTTGCAACAGAAAAGGTAAAGGGATGAAAACATGTAATACTAAGTCCCACCCATATTCCTGTCTGTTGTGGATCAAAGGGTCCCTCTGGTTAATGGAGCTCTATGTGGTTCCTGATTAAAGTGGAAGGTCTCTGTTGAACCTGAGGCGAGACCAGACTTTCTGGCTCTTCCAAACCACATACTCGTACCTTCTGAATGGGGTCCACCTCTGGGGATGACTACTATAAACATGCAGTCCCAGACATGACATTTCACTGTCAATCAATGATGATGGTGAGACCTGGCATCCAGTTGACACAGTTGCATATGAAAAGGTGTTGGGGGTCTCCTTTGTTAGCCTCTGCAGCCAGACCCCATGTGGGCCTGTTTGAATTACACTCTGATTAGTATGCGAATTCTGCCACCAGCTACACGGTGGATCCATGGAGCTTTTTGTTAGTTAATTGGGCTGGCCATGGCAGGAGGAAGGTATAGCCCTCCCCCTTCTGAAATTGCATGGTGTGCTTCTGACTGTTACACCCCATCTAAATATGGCAGGTGGACTGTACCTGTAGGCTGTGTTCACCCAGATTACACAGGTCTATAGGTGTCATGCTGTGAGCATAGGAAAAATGTGCGCGGATTAGCCCCACACATTTTCCGGAGGTTGATCTACCATCATTCAATTTCATTTCAAATTTGAAAAAAGCCCAGGCGAGCGCACACTCACGTGCAGATGGTCGAATTCCTCACAGGTACTCAGCTGGGTGGATCTCATGGGGAGGGAAGCCCTCCATGGAACTGATGTCGATAGCCTTGGGAGATATTTCGGACATTGTGTTTTGTGAACAGAACGTCTACAGTCAGGTTGGCAGGATAGTGAACCAGACCTGATATTACGTTTATAAGCTGAAGCAAGGACAAAGAAAGAGGTTTCCTCCTTTTTTCCGGGAACTGTTTTTTTAAAATTCACTTGAACAAACATTTAAGAACAGAACTTTTAAGTTAAAGATCCAATCACAAGATTGTCTAATGAAGTATTGTACCCTTGAATCTATATCCAGAAATTAGAGTCCTCCTTCTGGATAAAGAAGATACCCAGTGTTCCTTAGTTAGTCTAGAGTTCAAGGGACCTAAATAGGTTTTGACACAGGGCGGTAAACATTTTACTTTACTGGACATACTTAGAGTCCTTAGTATTTTTGTTCAGATAGGGCAACCCCTCATAGAAATAGGGCAAGATAGGTTTTCCTTTTATTTATCTTTTACATAAAAGCCTTTGCGAGAAGACATGCCACCACTGTGTCAAACTCGCACTTCAGCACCCTTACAGTATCCAATTTATCAACAGGTCCTATGTCCCTCTGTGTCACTCCTTTTTTTTACCTTATCCATGCCGGTTTCTGCTCTAGCTCTCCCTTCCTGGACTATGTGTATCCCTTACCTCATCAGTTCCTGCGCTTGCTCTATTTCGATTCTTTATCTTGCACATCGAGAACGAACATGGGTCAAATACCCTGTTCTACTGAAGTTCGTAAAATCAGGAGGGTGTAAAACCAAGTTTTTAGAATATTTGCATCCTTCACAGAGGAGGCATTTCCATTTGCATATCAGTCTGGTAAATTACTACGACATCAAGTTATCTTGTGAAAATTCGACTTTACTTGGCTGACAAGCAAGGATTTGAAAACAAAATAAGCGACTGGAGTGAAAGACTAATTGATTCCGTTGGTAATCTTAGTATAATTCCCTTCAGTACAATTGCCAGATACATGTATTGCATCGAAAGGAGGCCACATGAGTTCAGACACTAGAACATATATGGGGAGAGCTTTGGTAATGACAGGAACCTCTTCACAACTGCATTCAAGGAAGAATTGAATCATGTTAGCGCTACACGAAATTTGATTGTGCTTGTTACTGTAAGCACGGAAGTCTATCCACAGTGAGGATTGTTGTGATCATAATCTGGCTTGATAAAACTGCCATTCACATACCAACCTATCTGTGGGAAACCTGAACACTATTAGGCTCTGGTTGTGTGTTTTCGTTTTCACTGTTTCTTAGAACTCTGTGCTTATTCCTGTGTAACTCTCAAATACGTTTACTGGAACAGTTGAGTAGCCAAGCTGCCAAGATGTGGGATGCCTGCCTGTGATGCAAGATCTTTCCTGCCTGCCTGTCTGCATGAGGAACCTCTGGCTGACACAGATGAGGCAGGTAATGCCCCAATCAGTGTGCTCTGCTTTTCGCTGGGTGTGCAGCCATAATGCTGTGCCGGCCCTGTTTTATTGTTGCTTCCCATTGAATCCCGCGTGTGAAATACTATTATATATACCAAATGCGAGATCCAGTTTCTCCAGGGTTTAAATACGCACATGTTTGTAATGTGCTCGGATGAACGTGCATCTCCTTTTTGAATCTCATTGTGCAGTTTCAACAGTATTGTTGCAATTAAGCCCACACATTTCTTACATTTGCATAACTGAAATCATCAAGGCATCTTACTTTGCAATTTTATAGCGGTTTCATTTTTTCTTCTAATGTTCTAGTTTTCCTTGAGTCTTCACTTTCTTTAAATCGAAGGTTCTTGGAGTGAATGTTCTTTAGGCATTCTTCTTCGTGTTTTTTTTTAATGAAATCCATGCATATGAAAATGTATCAATGACCTCACAATAGTCATTAAGGTTGTTACATGGTTTAAGGTTTAGATATGTTTGCCATTGTAAATAAATTGTGATACATATGTGGGAATAATTAATAAGGGGTTCTTGGTTCCCTAAATCCCAGATGGGGCTGACTCACATGGACTTGTATTGGAGCAAATCGGACGGTGCCCGTGCTTCTCTGATTTGCTCCGGTTGCCTGACATGTAATTGACCAAGTCTGAAACTAGAGCCGCCCGGAGGTGCCTCGAGCATCTCCGAGATGCCCTTCAGCAAATCTTTGTCAATCACATTAACACATGTGCATCTCAGAGCATCTCCTGATTTGCTCCAGTGCAAATCTTTGCGAATCTCCCCCTACGTATCTTAAGGTAAGTGATGTTCATAACAAGTATGGTATGTTTTATCAGGAAATCTTACTAGAATATAAAACTATACTATAAATATAAAACTGATATATATATGCATATATATTATACTATTTTCTATACTATAATAAATATAAAATTAGTCTACAAATATACGATATAGAACTATAACATAGGCATAATATAATCGTGAATCAAATGGTGTAATTTAGGAGGAGGAGTGTGGCCACGATGCAACAATGCCACCTATGTGGGGAATGGGGACCTGCCTTACTTGGATGTGGCACAGCACATTCACTGCCATTTTCCATAGAGGCGAGACCTTGCAGACTCTACAAACGGCACAGGTGTAGCGTTGCTTCGATGATGGCACACAACAGGTGGAGGAGGCAGCACTGAGGTAGCCAGACTTCTGTGAACCTGGGATCTAGGCAAGGCATGAGCCACTAAAGTAAAGATTCTTCTGGCTGACGCAAGGCGGGTGCGCCGGAGCCCCCCACTCCGACCGCTGGCCGGGCATCCTTGCTGACGCAGGAGACGGGCGGCGTCAGTGTCCTACATACAATGAGTGGATGGAGTGCACCTATGTTTTTTTTTCATTTATTTTTTTATTTATAGTTGTTTCGGTCGCAAAAAAAATGTGAGACCTTTCAACTTAAATTACATACAAAATTAAAAGTAATACATGAACAAAGTGAATTAATTTTTACATAAAATAAAACATTGCTCATTGACAAGTTTCAACAAAGATTACAACAGATTTAAAGCAATCATCATTTTGACACTGCATACTTTAGTATTTTGAGTTGATGCAAGTAGTTTACAATAGCATATCTTACTGCCTTTCTTTTGGTATGGAATAATAGGTCCCATAGGTCTTCTGGGGTCAAGACCTGTTGGTCCGTGAATGAAGGCTTGAAGTGAACACAACAGACTGAAAGCAATTTATCACATTCTGAGCATAAGTGCTTAAGAGTTTCTGCCTGTTGTTTACAAAACCGACAAGGCAGAGCAATGTCAACATTGCTGCTTCTGTTCAACACGTCGTTTGTCAACCACAGGTTTAGCCTAAATCTCATGAAGCCATTTCACTAGCTAGGCCTAGGGGACCTCACCATGTAATCAGCCACAGTGTTGTAACGCTTCAGTTCAAATGGATTAGCCTCAAAGTTTTTATAGTTGGTACGTGCAAGACGTGTATGGATCCAGTCCGCTTCCCAGATTTTTTGTTTCGCTTTGTTTGGATTTTCTATTAACAAGGTTGGGTCTATCTGGGCTTTTTCTAGAATTGATTGAATTTTTAAGCGCCATACTTTCGGAAAAGTATCCATTGAACTCATTAAATATGTGGAAATGATGTTGGTAATCCCTGTTGTAAATTGATTTAGTAAGCATTTGCGATACAATGCACACAATTTCCATTTGTAGACCGCATAGACTGAGATTAGGCCCAACTCATATCTTAAGAGTGGTAGAGGTTGTGAGTTTGGCAAATTTAAGACCTGCCTCCAGAAGCGACCTTCCCTGAGGGCCCAGTAAGAGTATGACATTATTTTCTGGGTCTCCGCACCATAGAGAATAACAGGCACCACTTTTAGTTTGAAATAGGTGAGTATTGGTAATAATGAACATTTACAGTATCTCGCTTTAATGATACGGGCTTTGGCAGATGGACATTTACAGTTTGTGAAGCCCTTGTTTAATGTACTGGTCAGGAGCGCACTGATTGCAAATAATCATGCCCAGATACATATAAACATTAGTAACAATGATCTTACAATTTTGGAGTGGCCAATATAGCTGGGAAAGACTTTTCCTGGTACCAAATTGAATGATATTTGTCTTTGCAATATTGATGGTTATGCCGTTTGCTTTGGTATATACAGACAGGGCACCTAATAGATGTCGCAAGTTTTTAGGGGTATGCAACATTAGTACCATGTTGTCGGCATATAATAACCATTGAATCTGAACCCCAATGATTTTTGGAGAGTCAGATATCAGTTTAGCAAAGGTTTGATTGATATCGGAAAGAAAGAAGCTAAATAAGGCCGAAGCTAATAAGCAACCTTGCTTTAGGCCTCTGGCGGTAGCGATCGGAGATGTTAATAATTCGCCATTGGTTAGTCTGACCTGGATTGAGGTGTTGGTGTGCAGTTGGATTATCCATTTCAGAATGTACCATGGGCAATTAGCATCGGCCAATTTCTTATACAATAGCTCTCTTGGAACAGCATCAAAAGCCATTTGAAAATCAATAAAAGCGAAATACAAGAGCTGTTTCCGTTGGTATGCTCTCTGAATGAGGCTTGATAAAGTGATGATAATTACTCCAGTACCTATGCCTTGTAAAAACCCTGTTTGGAATGGATCTCGAAGGTTTTTATCCTGCAACCAAGTATTGAATTTTTTTTAAAAGCAGCCTGGCAAATAATTTACCCGGGCAGTCTAATAGCGCGATTGGTCTATAGGACCTGGGATTCTCCCGATTGCCATTTTTAAAGATGGGAAGAATGATGGATTTTTTCCAAGCCTCTGGAATAGAGCCAGATTTGAATACTTGATTAAAGATACATTAGAGAATACCTGCCTATTCATCTTTATGCATTTTCAACATAACGTTATGCAGGCCATCAAGACCTATTGCACGGGAGGAACTCAGTTTTGTAATGCAGAGTTTAATATCATCAATGTCAAATGGAAATTCTCCAGGGGCTGTGATCGAATGGAGACACAATCGCATGTCAGGGAAAGGAGTGAGATATAGGTTTTGAAAGTACAGCTGCCATGTCTCAGATGATATCGAGTTTATCTGGGCAACGAGTTGAGGTATATCGGAGGTATGATTAAGCAGAGCCCATATACCGGCTGTGGATTTCGAGACAAGTTGCTTCAGCATAGATGCCCCCTCCTGTTCATAAAGCTTAGCTCTTCTTGTTTTGAGCCATTTTTTATATCTCTGCTTGGCTGATCTAATTTTTTCAACAGTATCAATTTTATTTGACTTCTGTAATTGTCGAATTTCATATCTTAGGTCAGCTTTTTGATATTTTATTTCCAAATCATAGGCATGAATATGTCGTTGTTTAATTAACCCATTACCACTAACAACTCGTAAAAACATCTGCATGGCAATTGTATAATCTTTAGCTAGGAGATCATGGCTCTGATACATTTTCCTTAGATTGTAATCTAGGTTTCGTAATTTCTCTCTATCCCAATTCAATCGGTTTCTCCCATTATTCACAACAACATCTGCTATATTTGTATTCGTCCACTGTATCGTTTGGGTTTGACCAATCTGCAATGACAATTTTAGTTTGTGATCATCACCTAGATCTGTCTGAATAACCTCCAACTTTTGAACACAGTTAAAAACTTTTGCATTAATATACATATAGGCTATAATAGCATGCGGAGCGCCTCTTTGCCAGGTGGCCTTGGCGGGGCAATCACCCTTGACACTTCCATTTAGCATCAGGAAGTTGCGCTCGGCCATAATTGAAGACCATGTCATTTCATCTCCCTCTAGTGCAGTAGCCCCATCTGTAATGAGATGCAGATTAAGATCGCCTAATACTACAATGTACATTAGTCCGACCTCAAGGGCAAAAGCATCTAATATTTCCACAAACTGATTGAAAAAATCCTCTGATTTCAACGTATTGGTGCACCAATATATATTGACAATTGCTATTTTTTGGTAGTTGTTAGAAAGTTTTGCCACTTGAAATGATAATGATGGAGACTTACAAGTGGTCAGGTCGAACCCACATTTCTTTTTTACCGCTATTATTAGTCCGCCTTTAGGTCTACCAAAGGCACCTTTTTCAGCTGGTGTAAACAATATGGTATGTGAGTCCCAAGTCGGTGGCAGCAAGAGCCAGGTTTCCTGGAGGGCAACAACATCAATATCAACCAGGTCCCAGATGGTCGTGGAATTGAGGTGGGTGTGCCCTCGGATGTTCCAGGAGACCACACTCAAGATTTTTGTATCTGGGCATAGTTATGCAGGTCTGATATGATCCGCTAACTCTTGGAGGGGGGCACTATTGCAAGCTGATGTGAACATTCGAGACATATTGCCCTGTAGTGTAGTAGGACCGGGCAGGGATTCTTGTGTTAAGCTGAACCCTAAGTCAAACAAAACCATTCTGGCCTGGCACAAGGTCTCAGCCACCAAGGATGATCGAATGTATAATCGAGCTACAGACAGGTCAGTATGATTTATGAACTCTATCTGCTCAATATCCAGAGATGAAATAGCTGATAGAGCTGGAATTTCTGCACAGGTATTAAGAATACTAGATCATAGGACTTGAATGGTGTTTCTCTACATTTGATAATGAAACGATGATATGATTGCTCTTGTTTTGCCTTAGTCTGGGCAGATCGTTCCCTTGTCAGCATTGGTAACCTTGCTTGGGATCGGGCCCTCCTGTCCTGGTAAATGACGGCGGCCAGTTGAGGCCCCTTTAATAAGGGCTTGAGTGAGGGAAACCCTTTTTCCGTCATTATCTGTTGATTAGACTCGTTTGACTGCTGGACAAAGGCTTCAATGGACGCTTTAATTTCCTCCCGTATCTCTTGTCGAGAGACTGGGGCCAAGTTAGATGTTGGGGCTGGGGCAACTGACAGCAGTGGTTGTACATGCTTCGCCTGTGAGTTAGCACTGAGGTTCTGTGCCAGATACGCCTCAACTGAGGCTCTGATTTCATCCTGTAATGTATTTGTAGGACAATCACCTTTTTTAGGGGCATCAATGGCTACTGAACTCTGAACTGTGTGGACAAGCGCTTGTGGGCCTTGTAAGGTATCAGATTGTAAAAGCTGTACATCAGCCTGGCAGCCCGATGGATATCACAGTGTTCGTGCCTTACCATCTGTGGGGGCTTGTTTGGAAGGAGCTTCAGATATGAATCGATGTATTTCTGTATTTGTGACTGAATCACAATCAAGATAGGTGCGCTCTGAACAGTGGAAGTTTGATTCAGGGACTTGGCTAGGGCATTGCAGCAACTGCAGGGGGCAACGAGGAGGGAATTTCTAAGGCTTTTAGCTGAGAGACTCGTTGTTCATTGCTGCATTCTACCATTTGCACTAAATCGTCCAATGGTTTGTGCGGCACTGTCGCTGCAACCGTTGGGACTGCCTCTAGAACCTGGGGACCAGGGTCAGACGTAGAAACTTGCGCCTGATCCATAAACGAGTCCACTAGATTTTTCCGTTTTCGCCCCATTGGTGGTTTCGGGGTAAGTATTTTGGATTTGGCTAGTTGCACTTTCCTCTTTTTGCGTGGTCGTGAAGTGTTAGATTTAGCAGCTGGCAAACTAAAAACCTCAAATACATTTTTTGGGACTGAATTATAAGAGAGCTGATTTGTCTTAAGGTTGGCAGCAGCCACAGAAAAGGCTGCAGCAATAGGCACCATCGCTGCGGCGGTGACTGTATCCTCTGATGTTTTAGGAATGTTAACAGTGGAATTTGCTTCCCCCATAGTAGTGGAAGATTGATTTCTAATCGGCACACTAGGTATGTTGGATTGTGAAAACAACTGCACAGCAGCAGAGGTGATGGAATCAGTTTCAAATGTTTGCGTATGTGCTGTTTGTGTAAGTTTGGGGCTCAATGGTTCATGAACTTGAGCGGGTGGTTTAGGCTGGAACTTAATTTTTGAGTGTAATGAGAGCAGTTGTTCAAGACACGCAGTCTGTTTAGAAACTTTCACATACAGACCTTCGTATAATTTAGCCACAGCTAACAAGGCTGTGTTCATGGCAGCCAACGTGTTGTTCAAGGCAGGGGCCTCCGGAAAAGAGCATCTATCCTTGTAAACTGGGTTCAAGAAGAAGTCGGACACTCGAGCACCCTGATCAAATCGTGGTTGCTTGGGGAGTGGGCGCTATAAATGAGACTGATTAGTCAATAGATTCTATAGGAGAGTTTATATTCTTTATGGGGGAAGCTGTTGGTGCCACTATAGGTATTTCACTGTGGGGCAACACAGGTGACATGGACTCACAGTTTGTGCTAAAGTGACTTTTATTACCTGGTTCAAGCTGAATTAAATCACCAGTATTTGAGCAAATATATAAAACTTCATTGGAGAGTTCATCTGTTCGGTTAGTGAGATTCATGAAGTCAATATCCTCCTCCTCAATTTCTCCAATCATTGTCAGATGAGCATGAGCCTGTCTCAATTTTTGTTGAGCCAGGACAGAGCATAGGACAGGTTGTGGCATTGTATCCCCTGGTAAAAGGGCTACCGCAGACCGTAGATCACCTGCAAGACAAGCCGCTATTAGTGTGGTATCCGTAGGGGCGCCATGCAAACTACTTTCATGATGTGTGATATCAGGGGCTACTGTTTGAAAAGAGTCAGAGACCGTAGGGCCAGACGGTTGTACTACCGTGTAAGTCTCCATAGAAACAGGATCAATTTGGGGCTTAGGGAGCAATTGACCAGTATTTCCCTCGACCTCAGATGTTGTTCCCACCGTTGGGCACAATTGAATATCATCAGAGACTGAGCACGAGCGCTGAGTAGAAATACGACCAACACTTGGTAGTAATGTTGTGAGCCGAGTTTGGAGAAAAGCTTTTCTCAATGCATTATCACGTCCCAATTCACTCAATTTTACTCGGGTCTCCAGAATAGGTGGCATGCCGGTGGTCGGGGAGTAAGGGAGCATTCAACAAGTCTCCTGCTGCAATGAGAAAATGGTGAGGTTAAATATGCAAGAAAGACTACACCCAGGAACTGATTACCTAGGACCCGGCGTCCCGCGAACAGTACTTGTAGTACTTGCCGGGTGCGCTATGATGTTGGATTAAGTAGCAGCTGTGCGAGACGTGCTCGCTTGGAGGTGGAGCCAAAGCTAAGGCAAGACCTTTAAATAAATATATAAAAAGAAAAAAGACAGCACCGTATTATTATACAGCTAACAGTGGAGGCTGGGATATACACAGGCTCTACGGTGGCTAATCAGTATGCACAACGTGTGCGCTAGGTGGGTGTGCACAACGTGCTCAGAGACAGTCACCTTTTTCTGTTTCTTTCAGTCCAGGCAAAGCAAGCGTTGCTGAATAAGACGTCCTCCCGATGGACGCGCGGCACAGCAGTAGAAATGCTTCGAAGAGGAGAATGCTTCAAGAAAGTGCAGGACCGTCCAACTCTGTGTCCTCACACGCCATTTAAGTGAGAAATTGGGCGTTGTCGTGATATTTTCTATTCATTAGTGTATTTGATTTCCACTATAAGAACCTGGTCAGAGTGACCCCAGATGGAACTACTTCAAACTGATCTTGTGTATCCTAGACTTCTGTTCCAATCAATGCCGCAAAAATATTTATGCTTTTGTAAATCTTAATTCCGAGCACGAGCACGAGCACTAGGATTGTGTGCAAACTCCGTTCAGTGACTTTGAATAGCACAAGAGCTATGTTGTGATCCACGCAGGGCAGTCGGGGAACTGGCGCATGCTGTGGGTAGTGACGTCAAAGGCAGTGAACGTACATCCCTTAAGTGCCAAGGACTAGTATGCTCGTCCTTTTTGCATAGGCTTGCATAATAGCCTGGCACTAGCCATTTCCATATCTCATTTTAGGATGCCTTTCCCAACTCAAGAAAATGCACATAACAAGCTTTCCCAAGAGAACATATTTTCTTAAAACATTGCGTGCTAACTTAGCACGTTTTATGTATTACAATGTGAAGTTTAGAGATTCTTGTGGTCCTGCAAGTTTCTTGCCTCATAGCCACGCGACCTGGGTTCGTATCCCGAACATGGCTCTGTTTTATCAAGAGGAGGCAGCTATTTAAAAAAAAAAGTTTAAAAAAAAGTTTTAAAAAAGATATCATTGGAAACCCACAAGGGGGAGGACGGCGTCCACGCTCTGAAAAAAGTGGGGGGACTTTTCCCTTGAGCTCTGCTTCCACCCTTTTCACCATGGGTCTTGCTCAGAGCCGGCCTTAGGGGGGGCTAGCCGAAAGACCGCCCGCCCCACCCCCCAGGCCGCCATTAGCCCCCCACACGCCAGCTCGGGGGGAGTCTTTCGAGGGCTCCCCCGAGCTGGAGTTGTGGGAGAAGGCAAGGCAAGTGTCCTTTTACTGTAAAATGTGCCCGCACCGGTGGGTGCATTCAAATATGCACTTTTCATAAGAAAAGGCGCCATTAGCCCCCCACCACGCCAGCTCAGGGAAGTCTTTCGAGGGGTCCCCCGAGCTCGCTTAGTGGCAGGCGCCTCATTGCCATTGAATGCACCCACAGCGGTGGGCTCATTCAATGACAATGGGGTGCTAACGCGCCCTATTTAATCTCCTCGCAGAGGAGGTTAAAAAACAAACAAAAAAGTTGCTCATCCTGGCCCCGCCCCCTGTTAATCAGGGGTGCGTGGTTGGCGAGGGGGGCGCTATTTCACCCAGGGCGCTGCTGCCCTTACGGCCGGCCCTGGTTTCGCTGATCTGGGAGGGGAGTGCAGTTTAGCGTCCCTGAGGCCTGTTCCCTGCTGTCAGAGGGCCCCACGAAGTGGCAGACTTGCTACAGACTGGGTCCCCATAGGACACCAAACTAGTGAAGGCGTCTCTGGGGGGAAAACATCTTTAAGACTCTGCTGCCGAGGATGGCACCTTTTGTGAAGTGAGCAAATATACCTAAACTAATATGTCCCCCTACCTAATCATATAAATTAATCTTAGACATGGACCCCGTGAGGTTATTGCATCCCTGGGCCCATGCAAAAGGGTGCCAGCCAGTGTACTCCATGGCAGTGCCGGCCACAGATCCCCCTGCGTGAGATGTGTGCCCCCCATTCCCCTCCCACCACAAATGCAGAACAAGTATCAACCGAACAATAGAACGTAGCCCACTGCTGTTCTTGTAAAGTGTGTTTAAGGGTGCCTTGCCTCCACTCAGTGTCATGTAAACATAGTAAACAATCGCCCCTTTATTTGCTGTGCCGTGGGGGTGCTCTTGTGCGGCCAGTCCCTCTGAGCGCAGCCCTTAAATCGACTAGTTAGTCCACCGATTTATTAAAGCCGCTTTAATAAATCGGTGGACTAACTAGTCGATTTATGGGCTTGCTAGTAAGGCAGGGGCTCCTTACTCCCATTATGGTTTGCATGTGGGGAGAGGGTACAACACCTTCACCAGGTATGATGCCCAGAAGGTTGAGGTGAGAATGCAAATTAGGGCCATCCCCGAATGAGCTGAAGTTTTGTGGGCAGAGACGGGGGAGCTATACACCCCTTTTGCTATACACTGTAGGTCTAGACAGATACCTAGAGTAGCACTGCATTTTGGCGCCTCTCCCCAGGGCCGTTCGCAGATCCTCACTCTGTATCCATTTAAGACAGCTTCATTTCTCCTCATAATTCGCTCGCTCTCCATTCTATGGCTTACTCATCAGTCTTCATTTTTGTTCCTAGCGAGTAGTACTCTTAAATGGGTCTTTGTCTGACAGTAGCAATCTCTTTACTGAGGGACCAGCTGCCGTGCTTGTTTTCCACAAGCCCTTCTAAACGGGCATTTGGGCAGAGTGGGGAAAATTAATGAGCCAAATACCTTGTTTGTGCTTGAAAGAGGTGAGGAGAGCAAACCTATGCCGTCCCCAGGCGGGGAGCTTGGTGTGCAAGGATTTTTGTGACTACCGCACAGCCAGTTGTCCTCCTTGGATATATTGGTTTTCTACTGTTTAGTTCACTGTAACTGCAAAGATTACCAGTGCTATTTATGCCTTTCGTAATTTAAATGGACCGCTCTGCTTTTTTCCATGTGACGCGCTTGTGTCTAACATTACCCTTCCTTTTTATGAATCCCTCGTTTGCGTTTTCTTCATGCTTTCCTTTGCTAGCCATTGTTTTTCTATTTCTCATGGACGCTTTCAACAAAGGACATGGATTTAATGTCCCGATTCCCCTGCTGTCTTGGATAACCTATCCCTCTTTGACTGTGCTTTCTTCTCTCCTCTTGTTTGACCACTTCAAGGTTTTATAATTTTTTTCTAGACGACTCCCCATTCCTGCGATGCAACTTAATTTTTAGCTGTTTGCTGTTAGACTTCGTATAACGTATAATCTCTGATTGGAGATGCCCAAGATGGTTTGCCCCAGAGGCTGTCCCTGGGTGACCTGCCGTTGAAAAAAAAAGTCCTCTGCTATCCCTCCACGCCCATCAAATTTAACAGACAAGATGTGTACACAGTTGGTCTAATTTGCAAAAAAAGTTTTTGCTCAAAGGTATTCAAACTTCATACCCTGTCTTGAATTGTTTCCTAAATAATCTTTATAGATGTGGTCTGAGGGCTGTACCATGTAGACCAAACTAAAGACCTGAGCATCACAAGGACGTTTAAGGAGATTCATGGGTTCATAACACCCGTTAAGGCCTGGGGGCACGTTATGTAAAGCTATTATTAAACCCTCACTCTTTTATGAGTCAAAATGGCATAAATAGGGGATGCAAGTAATGCCGTTATGTGACTTCTTCCTGAGGGAAATGTCCACTCCATTTATGATAGTTAAAATAACAGAGCTATGCATTGGCCTGTTGATAGTATTTAAATCTGCCTGGGTAGTCACTGGCAATTTGCTACGGGTACCTATGTAGTGGTCTTTTTGATAGTGTAATGGTTTATTGAGAGGCCACCATCAACACAGGGATTTCCTTCTTTCCCCAAGCTAAGTGTCACACAAACAGTGAATGACGTTTTGTTTATTCAGCCCTATTTCAGCCTCATATCATGACTCTTGGATCCCTCCCCCTGAGCTACCAATGAGCCAAGAACCAGGCCGGTGTACAGGAAATATATTTGTATTTATTTGAATTATAGGTAATAGAAATGACACTAAACTACACACGCCACCTTCTCTGTGGCTCACAATTAACTTCTTGATGCACAAATAAATCACAGAAATGGATTGGGAAAAACACACATACAATACTTTTCTTTCTACAGAGTTCACTTGAAGAAATAATCAGCACTGGTAATGACCGAATTCCATTTACATATGCAATGCTGTCCAATTTCAATTTTCCTGCATACTTAAAAGGCTAGCAGTTTAGTTTTTCAAATGTGTGCACATGCACATGTCAATTATTATTTCACCCACACTTTTGCTTTAAAATAAACACTGAGTGATTTAGCTGTTTTTCAGGCCCCCCATACTTTGGTCTGTGTTGGGGAAGCTGGACAGCAAAATGGATGATTGAAGCATTTTGGATTTCAGACCCTCCCCCTCCCCCACTTAAAGGCATCTGTTGGGGAAAATTGATGGTAAAATGGGGAGGATTTTTTTTAGTTTTGGTTTAGGAACAAATGCACCCCTCATCCTAAAAGAAGTTGGGGGTGACAGGCAAAATAGGATTACCTAATTACATTACAGTCTATAGTTTTCAGCGCACACCAGGAATGAGCTTTGTACATTTTGAATTTTAACAAAAATCACTGTAGTGTTCTGCTAAAGGGATTTTATTAATTCATATTTTTTAGTTAAATAGGCTAAGGATCTATGCAGTTTTGCCCCCGTTTGCCCCACCCACCATAAAGGGAAAGAATTAAAACCTGCAGATTTTCCCACCTTTTAGTTACAAAGGGCTCAAGTCTACTCTCACTGAACACCTCTGTTTAAAGATCAGGAAAGCTGCATTTCAGAACCCTCTTGGAGAACAGGGCAGGGTTCTGGTCACTCCATTCTGAAGTATGGTCCCCCACTCTTCACCACAGGGCCCAGTCAGCTTTTTTTAGGCCTCCCAGCAATAGACAGCACCACTCAGATGCAATCTCAGCAATCTTCTTAGGGGTTTGTTTGCAGCTGTCAGATGATAAGTTTTAGCAGCTCTGACCCTTCCTCATAGTGCATTCACTTTATATACCAGTGACACCATCAAGATTTCAATACTGGGCAGTACCCTGCAAGAGTTCTCAGAACGAGGATTGGCCAGTTACCCTTCTCTCTCCTCCCAACTCCAGCCCCTCTCTCAGAATTGGTTTAAGAGTCTGGAACAGACATAAGGCAACCTCCCTTTGAAATCCGCTTTTGTTTATATGTTCACTTTGGGGCAAAGCTTAGTTTGTAGCAGAACTTCATAATTTTACTAGTAACTGCAATAATATACATATATTCCGCTTCAGCTACTTATGAGGAATTTAATAAAACAGCGATTTCCGCATCATGTTGCGCGCCAGTGTGGTCATTTTCCACCGTTTACACAAAATGCATAACAATTATGCACACGCAATTTACTCCCCACATTACTAATTTTACCCTCCACCAGCTCGCCAACTCTCAAATTCACAACATGTTCAGAGCAGCCAGAAACACCTTTTAGCTGGTAATTTCAGTTCCCTAAGTCGCAGGTGGATGATTTTTACTTCAACAAAATCGCCAGGAAATTATCTAAAAAATAACACATACATCAATGCAGTACGACTTGTGGTTTCTGGGAAAAAGGCCTAAGTTATAGTCCTTTTCAATTAATTGTAAATCTTTATGTTCAGCAAATGGTAGTTCTGCTTCCTCCAGGTCATTTGTCTTTCTCAGACCTAGGCACTTCACCTTGTGCCTGGGCCTGTTTTCTTAGATCCTTGAGAGAGTGGCACTTTCTCTGACCCTTGCAGAAGTCTCCCTAGAGGGACCCCTTCAGCCAGCAGGCATTGAAGGTCAGGGCGATCCTCTGGGTTGAGTACCTCTCCTGCATGAGGGTCTTCTGAGTCTTCTTCAGGAGTTAAGTCTTGGATTACCACTGGACCCAGCCTGTCCGGAGCCAGTATCACAGTGGGTGCTGCTGAAAGCGCAGGAAGAGAAGGAGCCCCCTTCACAGAGGCAGTCCTCTTGCTCTTCCTTCTCGCCTTGGGCCTCCCCTTTGGCTTGGTTACCTGACTAGCAGTCAGACTCGGTGTGGCGTGAGACCTAATGACTGCAGCAGCAGTCAGGGGTAGTCCAACAGAGATCAACACCAACTCTACTAGATCATTCCCCAACAAGATGTTGGCAGGTACATTGTCCTGAACCAGGACGGAAAGCTTTGCTTTCTTGTCTGCAATCGTGATGGCGACTAAGGCTACAGGAGATCATTTGGGAGGCTAACCTGTTAATTCGCAGAGGAGCACCTAAATAGTCCTCTGGCATGAGCAGGGTCCTGTCCACCACTGTCATACTTGTCCCAGTGTCTCTCAAACCAGTAGAAGGAGGGCCATTCAGGAGGACACTTCTCAAAAATCTGCTGGTGTTTTGTGGGATAGTAGCCAGTACTTCTGCGTACTGGTCCCAGGCCCCAAGGGACACTAGGAAAATCTCTGCAGGAGCACAAAAGGTGATTCCTGTAGAGGAGGGGAGGACAGTGGCCCCACCTCAGACAGGAAGCAAGGGTAGGTCAGGCTGACAGCCTGGACTTCAAGTGCCTTACCTTTACACTTGGGGTCACTCTTCTTGTGGTCCAGAGCCCCACAGTCCAGCAAGTGCCAGGAATGTGAGGTATGGTACTGGGTCCACTGGGAGCCTGCTTTACAGCAATAGAACCGCTGCTCTTGCTCCCACCCCATAAGACTTTCCTCACTAGATGTTTGGTTCTTAGGAGAGGAGGGAGGTTTAGGTTTATTTGACTGTGATTGCCTTTGGGAATCCTCAGATTTCTGAGAGGTCCCTTACTCTTTGTCCTCGTCCTTTCCAGTGGGTTCCTTATGGGACATCTGGTGGGAAACCCACTTGTCAGCCAGCCTGGCCAGCTTAAAGGGATCCAAAATGTTCTGGTCAACAACATGCTGACACAGCTCTGGTGAACAGGCTTCAGAAAAATGCTCAAAAAACAAAAAGTGGGACAATTCAACAAAGGTTTTCACCATGTATCCATCAATCCACCCCATCATGTTCATATGTGCCGCACTCACCCAGTCAACTCAAGACACATTCTCCCTTTTTATATATTCGCTGAACCTTTTAAGGTATTGGGTAGGTGTCTTGCCAAACTTGGCAATCAAAGCAGCTTTCATGCACTCATACTGACCCCTTCTTCCACACTCAGTTTCATAATACAATCATAAACAGTCTTAGGCACTCTACTTAACAAACACTTAGCCCAATCTCTTTTATCATCATCATGGATTCCACGAGCCATTCCAAAAACTTCTATCCATTGGAGGATATCGGAACCCTTCACGTACACACCATCCAAATCTTTCATAAACTTTGTGGCAGGGGACCTGACTCTCTCAACTGGTTTGGCTGAAGTCTCCATTCTAGCTTTCTCTAGCTGGATTCTCTGACATTCAGTGTCATTGTGTTTAATTTCAAGATCCCTATCTTTGAGTATCACTTGCTGTGGCAACTCTTCCTTCTTTAGTTCAGCTTCAGTTTCCAACTTATTATATTCAATCCTTAATAATTCAAGTTCCAGAAGCAGATTCAGTAAAAAACTCAGGCCCTCCCACCCTTCATCAAGAGCATCGCAATCCGTCTGGTAGTCGACCAGGGCAGCTATCAACTCAGCCCTAGATTTAACTCCCTGCCTTCACAAGCACTCTGCAGAGCCTCTAATCTCATCCGGGTCAATTTACCATTGACAATAGAGTCCATTGCTTGTAATGTAGTTACCCTGGTACACACCACTAAACCTTAAATGAACAATATGTGGATCAAATGTAAGTGGCAAGGATACACACTGATTCTTAAACCCATTTGCATCCCACCGCTGCCACCAGCGTAAAGACTGGAGGGGTTATCTGTACTCCTGCCCTCTATATGTCACAGTAGAAACACAGACCAGCCCAGCCGAGGTTCTCCATTTGGTAGTTTGGACAAGCAACCAAGGCTTAAACTCCCTGGATGTGATGTGGACTGGTTCTTACGTACAGTGTAGTCCCCAAGCCTCCACAAAGGAATTTCCACACACTGTTATGTGCCAACACAGTTCTTCATATAGAAATAAGGTTCAAGATATATACAAATAATGGAGCAAAACTCCTTACTTGTTAACAGTGAAGTTTTAACGTTGTTACACACATGAACCAAAGGCCTAGCAATTTGCTAGCTACAGGTGAGAGGGGAGCCAGTTGACTTGTTTCACAAAGCATTTTTTTAACTTGAGTTCCTGGTATATTTGTAAAGTTAAATGTGTGCTTCAATGAGATTGATTGTAAAGGTAGGGGCAAAGGACAGACCTTTGTTTAGTACCTTGATGCCGCTGGTAGTTCGTGTTAGGCTTGATAAGTTCATTACTACTTCCGGGGTCTCACTTCCCTCTGTTGCAGTTTGATTTGTGATCTTGTCAGTCTGATAGCACTTTCTTGTTCTTCTATTGCGTTTCTTGGTCCCCGCTCGATTGCTTCTCTTGGATCTTTCCTTGGCAGTGTACTGTCTCGCGGTGGATCTTGGAAACGTACGCGTTTCTGGGTCGGTGCATGTGTCCCTTTTTTGTAGCCTTGGATTTCGTCTAAAAAATTATATCCGATGCTTCTGCTTGCTTCATTGGATTTGGTAAGGTTGGATCTGGGTTCAGCAGTGTTAGTCTCTGGTTCAGCCGGGACATGGTCGGGGTTGCTTTCTGCATCAGAGCTGCCTGGTGAACTGTTGAGAGTGCTCGCCTTGGAGTTGGTGCCGGATGTGTTATCAAATTTTGGTTGGAATGTGAATATCCGGTTATCTTGGTATTCTCTTTCATCCCTTGCAAATTTTCTGCATTTCCTGATCTCAACTTCATCCTGGTGGGCTTTCAGTATCTCGTACATTATTTTGTTATACTCCTACATCCCGTCCCCTTTCCTCCATACTTATGGACATTCCTCCGTCCTGTGGGACAGGACCGGAGCGCTTTGTAAAACATCCAAAAATGTTCTAAATGTATTTTCGTTCTTCCTCTCTTTCTATGCGGAGCCCGGCATGCGGCCGTAACCCCAACCATCTCGGCTCCGCCCTGCACATCGCCCATCAGTCATTTTCTCTGCTTGTTTGGGACTGGACACGCTTGCATCCTCGGTAGATCTTCTTCCCGTTTTCCTCCTCTCTGGCTCTCGCTAGCGATCGTTTACTAGTCTGTCTATGTCTTTCAAACTAGACTTAAAAACGACTTGGGGTTATCAGTGCACACTAATAATTCAAGATCAATTTTCCATTATTGGATTTTACGGTTTCTATAGTTTTTCAGGAGCGGGGGAGAAAAGATGGTCTTGGCACAAGACCAGTATTGCACAAAAAAGGAAGAGTAAGAGGATCCAGATTGGGAGCCCTCCCGTCCCTGCAACTATGTAATGTTGTCAAAAAGACATTCAAATGTTCAAAATAGAATTACTCATTAAAGCACATTCAATTATAACTAATGGCAGTCTCAATCTCAATTTTGAAAAAAAGTAGAAGCATTTAATAAAGGAAGAACAAAACAAAAATGTTTTCCTTATTACAGTAGATTGTAAGTATTTCAGCATTAAATGCAAAGAAAAGAAAACCATCCGTCAAATCAATGTTCTTGGCTGATGCGTTTCGAGGTAATTTCCTCTTCTTCTTGAGCCTAATTGAACTAGGAAACATTTAAGCCAAATATGGCAAAAAAAAGAAATACGGGGAGAGAAAAGAGGGGTAGAACCCATGAGTAAGTTTTACATGGTTATGTAAAATAAACCTTATAGAGCAGATAATGGGGGATAATACCCAGCAGTGATGGTTAAAAACAAACAGTACAGAATATTTGGGTAGTTGCTAAGCGAGCTGCTATACATTTTATGGGCGGTAATACCAGTGTTCAGTATCCCGCTATTTTTAGACACTAAAGTGTCTTACGCGAGCCCGGTGAGCACCAAATGTGTAAAGTTAAAATTAGGACAACAGTATTCCATTGTATGTTGGAGTGGATATTCAGAAAAGACTGAGAGTACAGAAACTGGAAGGTTCAGACTTGTGCTCACGATTGGTGTGGAGCGGGTGCCCTTTTACATTTATTAATTTTTACATACCATAAATTCTGTATACACATGTGATATCACGCAGAAATAATGTAACAGTGGGAATAAATGCTAATTCAAGTTTCAAACAGTTAATGGGTACACAAAATATTTTTTTCTTTTTTTCTTTTCTATATAGATTCAAGGTTCCCAACTGTGTAAGTACAACAGTGACAGAAGACCTTGTTATCATACATATTCATGGGCATAGTATTTGCATATTCACAATCTGTTTCAAGTCTATCTCGCCGTACATTACGATGGTCTGTGATGTTCATAATGTGGCTGGCCCGCTAGGTAATGTCATGATCTGCATGGGAGTGCTCTACTATTTAAAGATCAAATAAATTATGTGAATAAGGAGAATTAATAATAAATAAAAGGTGGGGTATTTATGGGAGAAAAAACATGTTAATAAGAATTGTAATATTCCTCAGGTCAGCATGCGGCGTACGTTGTCAAGGGTTTTGACCCATGTTGAGTCAATAGACTGAATAGATGTGGGGATGAGCTATCGCTGCCCATTATTCTATCCCAGAACAAACTAAATCAATAGACTGGGTGGATGTGGGGATGAGCTATCGCCGCCCACATTCACGCCAGAATAGGAGAACTGCGCAGTTGGCACGAGACCACTCCAAAGATACAACCTTCTTGTGGGGGGTTCCACATCACCACTCTACTGTAAGGATGCCATCAAAACAATGTTAAGCAAGGGCCCTATACTATCAAGCAAAAGACCACTCTATTGAAATTCAGTAATTCAAGACAACTCGAAAATGAATGCAGTCCGACAAATTCCCCAAGGTGGCGCTAGCGGTCTAAACTCTGACAGGGAAACTGTATTTAGGAGTTGCAAGAGGGGCAGGGACTTCAAAGCTTGTTGGTTAATTGAAAATCTAGCCACCTGCTGTTCCCAGAGGCCAAGAGGCTGGGAAGCCTTAACACCTCAGAGATTCCCACACTAGGATGCAGGATATCACATGACCCTGTTGATTGATTGAGGAGAGACTTCCAGGCAGCCTGCTGGAGCCCACACAAAAGGCTCTTTCTGTTGAATGGGGTATGTTAATTTTGAGTGTTTCCTGTCAACAGCCCTCTGCCAGCAAGGAGAGACATGTGATCACTGACCCACCCAGACTTCTGGAGGCGGACCCAAACACTTTGGGGAGTTGAATTGAAACAAATATATAGTTTATAGAAACAGTGATAATTTATTGTAACCAAATGACAGGAATGTACAACTTTGAGAGTCTTAGTTTGAAAAATGCCCTCACGATTTGAGTCCAAACTCCAATTTGTACCATGTTCTGGGGCAAAACCCCTCTAATTATGATTATTGTAGACAATGTGTTTAAGCTAGAGACATGGAAAGTTACTGGGATATATGTGGAAGGGAAATGTACCTTTGTATAATTTTTGATGAAAAACCAATGTTGCAAAACCCACTAAAATCGAAAATAAGTTGCCATTTTTGGATGCAAGCTCCTAGAAACGCCAGAGTCGGGACAGGGACTATCTTTAGTAATATATGATGTGGGTATGTGATGTCAAACAACTGTGTACCTGGGAAATATGTATTTGGATCAGGAATAGATTTGTGTGCACATTGACCAGGGGAGTGTCATTTCTGCAGGTCATAAAAATGACATCACTCTGACACACTATCCCTTCCCAAATCAGGGACCAAAGAATCTATTGAGCTATCAAATCAAGAAAGGGGCAGGCTTAGGGATGCTAGCCTCTCCACCCACTTTTTAAAACACATAAAAAGAGACTGCTGGGACAGGTAGGGACATTGGATTCCATTTTCTGCGGGACGCTCTGCCGGGAGACTCCAGACTTCACATCCATCAATCTCCAAAGACCAGAACTTTACTTCAGAACTTAAAGCAAGGGCCTAAACCCACAAACTGAGAACTCTTCTAAGCAGGCCTCAGCATCCTTAAAATCATTTGCAAACTATTCCACAGCCAGTCGAGCTGTTTGAATTCTTTGCCAAGAACAATTGCCAGAGACCAGACCAGAGATCCAGAGAGACCCAGACCGCTGTGAGCAGAACCGGTGCCTGATTGACCCGCCGAGCAGAGAGAACCGAAGTCCAGTCGACCAGATCCGTGACAAGGTCCATTCATTTCAAAATTAGGAGTGAGTATCCGCCAGAACTGTGCAGAACCCATTCGAGGGGATTGGGTCCTCCGACGTATTCCATATCTATGACATGTAATCACCACAGCTGTGCTGCTTCGGAAACTTTTTCGGCGTCTGCGTCCTGCGTCGATGACGTCGATGCGCCGTCGTCGAGGACCTCCTCCGACGTCCTCCGATGTGATAAGTAGGACGCACGACGCCCATAGCCTCAGTTCCGTTTTTTCCGCGAACGTGTTGCTTCGTGTTTCTCGGTTCTTGCCTCGACTCATTGGAGTTCTGTTCTTTCCGGTTCTTCGAACCTGTTCGTTTGTGATTATTCCTTCGACGATGTCTTCCACTTCGTCTTCAACCCCGCGTCCGGGCTTCAAGAAGTGCGGGGAGTGTGGGTCCAAGTTGTCGGTGACTGACTCGCACGATGCCTGCCTCTGGTGCCTCGGGGAGGCCCACGACACGGATGACTGTGTCGACTGCCTGTCGCTCACGTCCAAGGCCTTACGCGAACGTAAGAAGAAATTGTCGGTAGGTCGGGTGTCCAAGCCCCGGAAGTCGAAGTCGGCGGGGCTTTCGACGGATGATTCGAGGGGTGACTCTCCGCGTCATCGTCGGAAGTCTCGTCGGTCTTCTTCTAGGAGTCGGTCTCGCCACTCCTCAGCCTCTTCGAGGCATTCTCGGAAGCGCCGACACCGGTCGCCTTCCAGGTCCTCTTCAGAGGACTCTGCCCGGCACGTCGGTTACCCCACCAGCCGTGCGACGCCAGAGGAATGGGCTTCCTTCGGGAAGAAGATGTTGGCGATTCTTGAGTCGCAGGGTACTCAACCGTCCGCGCCCCCGAGTGGGGTCGGCCGTGAGAGGTCGAGAGCCACCGCTCGCAAGAGTGGTCGGCGCGAGTCACGGGAGAGGTCCCGTTCGGACAAGGGGGCTCGTTCTCGCCGTACCCGTTCCAGGTCCCGGTCCTCGACGCGATCGAGACCGTGTGCACCTGTGATGTCTTCGAGGAAGACATCGACGTCTGAGGCGTCGAGGGCGTCGACAGGCTTTCTCGAGGCTCCGGCTCCGAGGAAGTCGTCGAAGCCGTCGACGGTCAGGTCGTCGAGGGACACGCTCGGAGCTCCGGCTCCGAGGGCTGGGTCGACGCCGCCGATACTGGAGGCGCTGCATCTGACGTCGACGCCGATTTCCTCGACGTCGACGCCGATCCTCTCGGCGCCGTTGCCGGTTTTCTCGACGTCGGCGCTGATTCGCTCGACGCCATCGACGCCTTTCGTGTCGGAGGTGCCCCGTGTCTCGGGTGTTCCCCCTAGGAAGGCTCTGGTTAAGAGCAGGCACTCTCGGGTGCCTTTCCACCACTTGGATTATATTTCAGAGGCGGATGAGGATTCGGATGGCCTGGTTCCTAGTCAGGTGCCGGATGACATTGTCTCGGGCCATAGTCAATTTGACGATTTGAGGCAGTCGCTGCATGATGCCAGTGGACTGGACACCTCTCCGGAGGTGGAATTTGGTCGGCCTGAGCCTGGCTCCCATGCCGATTCCTCATACCGGCGCCTTATGGCTAGGGTGTCTGAGTATCTGGGATGGTCTGCTCCCCCAGGGGAGTTTGTGCAGGATGATCTGACGGACATCCTTGATGTTGGTCCCCCAACTGACCCGGTACTGCCGTTCCATATGGCTTTACAGCGTAGGGTGGCGGCGGCTTGGACTGCTCCGGAGAGTCTCCCGGCAGTGGGCAGATCCTTGTCGCGAAAATACCGTCCAGCCAGTGGCGACCCCTGCTACTTGACCAGGCACCCCACTCCGGAAAGTTTGGTGGTGCAGGCGGCCACGGCCCCGGCAAAGCAGGCGTCGTACCCTACCATCCCTCCTGATAGGGACGACAAACGTTTTGATGGCTGGGCGAAGAAGGTGTTTTCTTCTGGTGGTATGGCGCTTCAGGCGGCCAACTCCGTTTGTGCCTTGTCGCGTTTCACGCACACTCTGTGGAACTGTGTTGCGTTAGCGGCTGAACATATTCCCGAAGGGGTCGAACGGGATGGTTTCCTTGCTATGGTCCGGGATGGTAAGGATGCCATGTGTGAGTCCGTTCAGTCGGGTTTGGACTTAGCTGAATGCGTCAGTAGGTCCATGGCGGCGAGCACCGTGATACGCAGGTTTGCGTGGTTGCGGAAGTCGGGGTTTGCTCCTGATGTGCAGTCCCGGCTCCTCAACATGCCCTTTGATGGTGAACATCTTTTTGGCAGCAAGGCTGACGAGAGCCTTGAGAGGTTGCAGACCTCAAAAGCTGCAGCGAAGTCGTTGGGCGCTGCAGTTCGCCAACCTCCGCTTTTTCGTCCTAGGGGACAGCAGTGGAGGGGTGGCTCCTTTCGCTATTACTCGTCCTTTGGTAGAGCGAGAGGAGCTGGCAGTCAAAGGGGCCAACGCAGGGGTACCAGAGGTGGACGACAAGGTACCCGTGGTGCCAAGGCCGCTCGGGCAGTTGCCTCTTTGCCCTCAGGTAACGCCGCAGCCGCTCCTACTCAGTCATGAGGCCATGTACCATGGTTCGCCGGTTGGGGGAAGGCTGGCGCAGCATCTTGTAGAGTGGCGTGCCATTACTTCAGATGTGTGGGTTCTGGAGATCATAACCCACGGCTACTGTCTTCCCTTTCGGCACAGGCCTCGCGACAATCCACCGGGGAACCTCTCTTTGAAGTGTCCGGATCCGCTCCTTGCGCAGGAAATTCAAGCCCTGCTGGAGAAAGGCGCCATAGAACTGGTGCCTGTAGCGGAGAGGAACAAGGGATGGTATTCCCCTTATTTTTTGATTTCGAAGAAAGACGGGGGTTTGAGACCCATCATGGACTTGCGCGGTTTGAACAAACTCCTCAGGAAGGACAAGTTCAAGATGGTTACTCTCTCTCAAGTCCTCCAGGCCCTTCAGCTTCAGGACTGGTTGGTGTCACTCGACCTCAAAGATGCTTACTTCCATGTGCCGATCCATCCCAAGCACAAGAAGTACCTGAGGTTCGCGGTTGGCGACTCGCACTTTCAGTTTCGGGTCCTGCCGTTCGGATTGACCTCCGCCCCGAGGGTTTTCACCAAGCTCATGGTGGTGGTGGCAGCGCATCTCAGGCAAGGGGGGATTCACGTCTACCCCTACCTGGACGATTGGTTGATCAGGGGGAGCTCTCCCGAGCAAGTCCTGGATCATCTATCGGTCACCTGTCGCTCCCTTCACAGGCTGGGCTTCTCCCTCAATTTAAAGAAGTCCCATTTGACGCCAACGCAGCGGCTCCAGTACATCGGAGCAGTGCTCGACACTTCCCTGGGGCAGTGTTTTCCTCCCCAGGTGAGGGCTCTTCACATTCAGCAGATGGTGCACAAGTTTCAGCATGCCCATACGCTCCCAGCGTTCGTGTTCTTGAGGTTGCTCGGCCTCATGGCATCCTGCATTCTTCTGGTGCCAGAGGCTCGCCTGCAGATGAGATCTTTGCAGTGGGCACTCAAGACGCAATGGTCGCAGTCCTCCGGCAGGATGTCGGACTCGATTCAGGTGCCGTCCTCGGTCGCCCGGGACCTTCTGTGGTGGGCCGTCGAAGGCAACTTGATGAGGGGGGCTCCATTTTGGCTTCCCTGGCCGGAGGTGACGATCGTGACGGATGCATCCCTCACGGGATGGGGAGCTCATGCCAACGGGCTGACAGTCAGCGGTCGTTGGTCTCCGTCGGAGTCCAGACTCCATATCAATCTGTTGGAGCTGAGGGCCGTCAGGCTAGCCCTGAAGGCTTTTCTGCCGTCTGTGCGAGGGAAGAATGTCCTGATCCTGACGGACAACACAGTGGCCATGCACTACCTCAACAAAAAGGGGGGGGCAGGGTCACTTCCTCTGTGCAGGGAGGCGATGCAGCTCGAGTTCTGGGCCATCCAGCAGGAAGTTTCGATCTCGGCAGTTCATCTGGCCGGAGCCGAAAACGTGACGGCGGACGCTCTGAGCAGGCAGAGCGCGATCTCTCACGAGTGGGAGTTGGCTCAGGACATTCTCCTGGAGATCTTCGCCCTTTGGGGGACCCCTCAAGTGGATCTCTTCGCCTCCAGTGTCAACCGGAAGTGCGAAAGGTTTTGCTCGCGGGAATTTCCTCCAAAAGGAGCCTTAGGAGACGCGTTCGTGGTGGATTGGTCATTCCCGCTGCTGTACGCGTTTCCTCCAGTCCCCGTCATCCCGCAAGTGCTGCGGAGGTTACGGAAGTTCAGTTCCCGGATGATCCTCATTGCCCCGGCGTGGGCTCGGAGAACGTGGTACCCGGACCTTCTCGACTTATCCATCTGCCCTCCACGTCGTCTTCCCTACCGAGACGATCTGCTCTCACGGGAGGGGGTTCAGGTTCTCCATCCAGAGGTCAGTTCCCTCAACCTTCACGCTTGGCTTCTGAAAGGTTGAGGTATACGGATTGGGACCTCCCTGAGGACGTGATGGAGGTGTTGCTTCCGGCCCGGAGGCCAGCAACAAAGTCTCTGTACCGTTGCCGTTGGCGTAAGTTCTGCGACTGGTGCAGAGTTCAGAATGTGGATCCTTTTGCATGTGACATCCCCATGGTTCTGTCCTTTTTACTTTCTTTGGCCCACAGGGGCTTGCAAGTGGGTACCGTTAAGGGTTACCTGGCGGCGCTGTCCATCTTTAAGCGCTCGTCTGAAGAGTGTTCTTACTTTAAAATCCCTTTGATTTCTCAGTTCCTGAAAGGGCTCACTAATGTGTTCCCTCCGTCACCTTTCCTGGTGCCCGGTTGGGATTTGAACCTTGTTCTTAAGTTTCTTATGGGTGCTCCGTTTGAGCCTTTACATTCTTGCCCTTTGAGGCTGTTAACTCTGAAAACTGTGTTTTTAGTTGCGGTTACTTCCGCTCGCAGAGTGAGTGAGTTACAGGCACTTTCAGTTAAGCCTCCCTTCACTGTATTTCACAAGGACAGGGTTGTCCTTAGAGTTCGTCCTTCTTTTCTTCCGAAGGTAGTGACGGAATTTCATTTGGCCCAGAAGGTTGTTCTTCCGGCATTCTATCCTCCTCCGCATCCTGGTAAGGAAGAGGAGAGGCTCCATAGGCTTGATCCTAGGAGAGCTGTAAGCTTTTATGTTTCACGCATGTCCCGGGTCAGAGTGGATGATCAACTCTTTATTGGTTACGCTGGAAAGCGTTTGGGGCAAGCTGTGACGAAACAGACTTTGTCTCGCTGGATTATTTTGGCCATCTCGGAGTGCTACCGCTTGGCGGGTAAGGACCCACCGGCTGGCTTGCAGGCCCATTCTACCAGGGGTATGGCTGCGTCTACTGCCCTGCAGAGGGGTGTTCCTATTCGCAACATCTGTGATGCAGCCACCTGGGCTTCAGTACATACATTTGTACGTCACTATTCCCTCGATTCCATCCGAGCACAGGATCTGGCCTTTGGCAAGGCGGTCCTTTGCTCTGCTATTTGATTGGCTATTCTGCATTTTGATTCTAAATTCTTTCCCACCTCCTTGCTTTGGTACTGCTTTGGGAGTCTGTCATAGATATGGAATACGTCGGAGGACCCAATCCCCTCGAAGAACAAGTTACTTTCTTACCTGGTAACGTTCTTTCGATGGGATGGTCCGACGACGTATTCCATATCGCTCCCGCCCTGCTTTCCCCGCTGCAGAATTTCTTTTGCGATTGCAGCTTACGTTCCGCAAGGCTTTGTTTCTGACTGGCAGTTGATTTATGTCACACGTTCTGGGGGAAAAAACTACAACTGAGGCTATGGGCGTCGTGCGTCCTACTTATCACATCGGAGGACGTCGGAGGAGGTCCTCGACGACGGCGCATCGACGTCATCGACGCAGGACGCAGACGCCGAAAAAGTTTCCGAAGCAGCACAGCTGTGGTGATTACATGTCATAGATATGGAATACGTCGTCGGACCATCCCATCGAAAGAACGTTACCAGGTAAGAAAGTAACTTGTTCATCTCTTAGTTAAAATAATCTAATTCAAGCTATTTTAACCTAATTAGAACAGCCTCCTAGAAATCGTGTCATCTGTCATTTTTAAAGCTGCCCAACTGTCACCTGTCAATTCTGCAGCTGCAAGCTGTCACCTGTCATTTTGAGGTTTACTTTAAATCCGAAAATCTACCTTTATTAAATCATCCGTATCTCTGGAACCGAGGAACGAGATTTATCTGAAAGCTTAGAATCTAGGCTTTCCAACGAACCTAGAACCGACTTCCTACTCCCTATACTTTTTCCGTAATCGTGAGACACGCACTCGCGAAATTTACCGCGATTTGCGATTTGGCCCGATTTCTTCATCTGTAGAAATCAGCAGCTTTTTGCTTCTCTTTGATAAAATTTGTTTGCAATCTGCTAATCATTCATAGAGTATTGTTAAAGTGAGCCTGAACTAATATAAAGTAGCCATCACCTACCCTGAACCTCTAGAGGGAATTAAAAGCAACTTTAGCACCTTTTCACTTCCTTGCAAACCACATTAAAGTAATTCGCCTGTGTTTAAAACTCATCCCTTTTTTCTCTAAGCTTGCTGGGGTAACTGGAACTGTGTATTGCATTATAAAGTGTGATTTGTTGGGATTCTTGAAGACTGTGTGCTCTCCTTCCATTTCTTGTATTGCATAGGGGGGGGTGAATTGTCAAAAGAAAAAGTGATCATATTACCTTTTGCTAAAATCATAACAAGTTATTTCTGTACTGCATTTTATTCCACCTTGCGTTTCCTTGAACCATATAAAGCATTCTTTCCCACCTTATTCTTCTGTTCCTATTCATAGGTTACCTCTTGCTGACTACTGCTCATATTCACAAGTGTAATATCCATTATCAATTTATTTATAGAAGTGTGATATATATATATATTGTTTAAATTTTCAAATAAACCTTTTAATTTGCAAAACAAACCTACTTCTTGGCTCAGTGGTGTCAGGGGGATTCTAAGAGGGGGGTGTTATAGAAGGGTTGTCATCCAGAGTACTGAACTGGATATAAAAATACATCAATAAGGGTTTTCCTCAGCATCCCAGACTAGGCATTGACTTAGCTGTAGTGTTGATTGAATATCGCTGACAACGTGGGGAATTAAGTTGAGTAACCATATGACTCAGATGAAACATTTTAGTAAAAAGTCTTCATTCAGACTAATGTGTCCAAGCAGTGGATCCAGTACTTCTCACGTCTTGATAGGATAGATTTCCAACTAGACTTCCCAGATTGTTCATCGTGTCACGGACGCTTCGCGAGGGCAGATCCCCATCCTCTTTGCCTAGAGTGTTTGGGTCTGGATCACTGTTGGGACTCCTGCTTTTATTGCGACTCCCTTTCGGTCCGGGCACTTCAACGTCGGTTGGAGCGGTGGGAGGAGGTTTTTTGACGTACTCCTCCTTCGCATTTTCAGGCGTTCATCGACAAAAAGAAGAAACGCCCGGTAAATTCTTTACTTTTCAGAGCACCCCGGCCGGGAGATACCTTTCCAGGCTCTTCCCGAGCCAGGAGGAGCGTTGATCGCTCTGTCACCGGGGATTGCCCTGAGGTGCTTTCTGGGCCAAATATTTGTACCTGGGTTTTCTCCAAGGGTCTCCGTAACGGGCCTGTGGATACCGGAGCACGCTCTGAGGCACCTCCTGTGGGGGGTTACTTGTTGACCCTGTTCTACTGAGTCGTGGGGTACCGGAGCTTGCTCTGAGGCCTTGTTATTGGCTTCCCTCAAAAGTCCTGTGGTGCGCCCCGAGGCCTTGGCTGGGCTTGGTGTTACCCGCACTAGTAAGGCTGTTACCGGACCTGGGTCCGAGGTCCCTAGTGCTAAAGTGACCAACATTTCTGAGAGGCCTGGCAAAGCCTTATCGGTGAAAGTTGTTTCTCACCGTGCCTGCTCTTGTGGCGACGCCAGAACTGTTAAGGGGGCAAGGAGTGAAAGTTCTTCCTTTACCGGCAGCGCCGAGATCCTTCCTGTGAAGGCTAGTTTGCCTATTGGTATGTTGCAGAAAAATTCCAGGCCTCATAGTACTGGCTCGGCCGAGGTTCCTTATGTAAAGGATAAAATTAAGACCACTGACCCACCGACGGGGACCCCTGCCTCACTTCCACACGTGCCGCAGTTCCCCATAGGTGATGGCAAAATGGCAGCCGTTCCCGCCACTACCACGGCGGCCATTTTGGGTGCTTCTTCTACAACTACGCCATCGGCCTCAGGTGTTGGAGTTGGTTCCGCGGGTGAACATAAAATTCCTTGTGCGCATCCGTTTCATCCAGTTTACGATTTGAACACCTGGATGCCCCTTCTGCACAATGTCTCGTTGCCTGTGTGTTCGGCACCTTTAATTTTTGTGGACACTTCGCGGAATGGACCTGTGTGGCAACCCTCCCCTCTGCGTCCCTGGAATTATCCTCCTCATGAGAGGCCTTCTCCGGCAAAACCGTCTCCGGAGGGCGCCTTTTTTTAGTAAATTTCAGACGCTCATGCGCACCGACCCCATGAGAGAGTATTTCAAGGGTCTTTTTAGGGAGATATGCCCGCCGGCGCCTCCGGTTCCACCCGTTCCATCAGTGGTTCCGCCGGCGCCGCCCTTGCCTACGGTGCCTCCACCGACCCCTCGCCCTTGCCCCCATTGTCCCCGTGGACAAGGCGGTGCCTGACACGGTTCAGCAGGACCCTGACCTGTCGGATGATGCGCAGAGCGATCAGGACAGTGAAGACCAGCCCCGCTCTATTAGAGCTTTTCATGACCGGGTACTGGACATGATGTGCCTATTGGATGTTCCAGTGCCCGAGGCACCCACTCCGCAGGAGGGTGTGCTCTCGGGGGCGTTCACCTTGTCTGCTTCAGAGCGTGCCGGCCTGTTCTTGCAGTAGGACATTTTGGCCGAGATCCGCAGGGACTGGGAAAAGCCACACTCTGGACTTTTCGTCAATAAGAAAATTGACGCGCGATACATGCTGCATTCTTCAGAAGAGGTGGCCCTGTCATCTTGTCCGCCCCCCTCCTCCACAGTGGTTGCCACGGCCACTTTGCAGTCCAGGCCTGCAGCTTCCTCTTCTACGACGGCGACTCAGGTTCTGGGAAAAGAGGACAAACTCCTGGACTCCCTTGGGAGCGAAAATATTCCTAACTCGGCCTTGCAGCTCCGGCAGGCTAATGCGGAACTGGTGTTAGCGGGGCGAATATGAAGATGTGGAATGGTCTGTCGGAGTTCGAGGAGTTCATTCCGGTCGAGAAGCTGGAAGACTTTAAGGCAGGTTTATCTGATGCCAGAGTCTTGGCCCAGGATCTGCTTGAGGCCGCAGCTCATCACGTCGACACGTCGGCTCGGGGCCTTATGCTGGGTGTTGACACTTCTCGGCAGGCGTGGTTGCATGCCACCAAGTTCTCGAAGGAGGTGCGGGACAAGGTGTTGGACCTGCTGTTTGACGGTAAGGAGCTTTTCCATTCCACAACGGATGTGGAGCTCACTAAAACGAAGGACAGCACCCAGACAGCTAAGTCCTTGTCAGTCCTGGTAAAAACCCCTTTTAGGACCCAGAGACCGCTGTCGCAAAGCCGGCCCTCCTCTGGTTTCTGGGGCTTCCTGTCGATGGTGATGGCAAAGGAGCCCTTCTTTCAATGTTCTTAGGCAAGATGGAGTTGCGGCTCCGGTTGTCGAGCAGCATGGTAGCAAGCTGTCCCTGCTTCTGGGCAACACGACTCGACTGGCTTCCAGTGGTTACAAAAATCCTACGAACCCCGATCGACGGCAACAGGCTTTGACAGCCTCGATGTCCTTGTGCTTTACTTCAAGGTTTATCGACGGACCCCATCTCCGGTCGACAGTCTTTCAGGACTGGCTCCCAGGGTGCCTCGATGAAGATCAGCTCTGGGAGAGGTCTCCTAGCCAGGTCCTCTCTTGGCTTAGTCCTCGACAGACTCCAGCTTTTATATTGCGTCGAAGGAAAGCAGCAGCAATTCTTCTTCCAGGTGGTCTTCAAGGATAAGCAGCTTCAAGTTTCAACTTCAGCTTCTTTACAAATTGGGAAGTGAGAGGTCCCCAGATATACACATCTGTCCCTCATTCACTCTGCTGAGTCAAGCTCAGTCAGCCAATCGGACAGAAGGGCATTCATACAGGCAAGCAGCCAATCAGGCTCACAGGCATTCAGGCTATTCACTTCCACCCAAACACCCATAACAAGGAATGTGGATTGGGGCAAGCACCCAGCCTTTCAACACACCACACTGCATTCATGTCAGTTTGAGGCAAGTCTCATTCATTGTGTCATCCACACGGAAATCAGACACCCATAACATAGAATGCATATTGGTCACACACTCTACTCACACAGGTCCCACCCCAAGGGTGTACCCACAACATACAGTCACTGGGAAGGCTTCAGTGAGTCTGGGCTGGATTTCCCTACAATACCATTTATGGTTCTTCCACCCAACAGCCAGTCAGGGGAAGGGACAGTGTCAGGGATTCCCAGGACGTTTGGAAACAAGTTAACAGGTAATAGAAACCAAGAGGCCACAGGGGCCATCTTTCCTTCTATCAGGAACCCATTGATTTCTATGGCAGTGCCTGGGTATCCCAAAATGGAGGATACTCAGAGCACCTGTCAAATTCAGAATGGAGCTGGCACCAGCCCATACCCTGCTCTGTGGGCCACACACGGGTGCCCAAAAAACATACACTAGGGGTATAGGGTTGTACCCCCACCCATGGGTGCCATAAGGGTTTCTCAAGGGTCTCTGTTCACCATCAACCGAAAAGAGGAAGAGCTCTGCCGCCAGGAGTCCCAACTGGACTCCTGTGCAGAAAACGACACAGAACACACATAAGGGAGTACAGGACATGGACATGGAGGCCCTGTCCCTCCAATGCATTTCCAGCATCAAAGTCACCTTCCAACTCATTGTTATTCGTGAAAATAATTACAAAGCCCTCCCTTGCCAACCTGGATCATCAGGTTCATGAATAACAATGAGTCAGACCAGTATGTAGAGACCCCGGCCAGTGCACTCTACAGTTGATTGCTCTGTTACTAGAAATGACTGACAGTAAAAATAATAAACTTGTCAAAATACTACAGCATAATCAAGCTGGGATTAGAAATAAGTGCCAGGGCCCATAAATAAGTGCTCGGGCTGAGCCCAGGCAAGCCCCCTTCAAGCTAAGTATGAGGAATTCGACCATCCACATGGGGAGTGTGCACTCGCCTGGGCTTTTTGATTTCTTAAAAATGAAAATGAATGATGGGAGATCAACCTCCGCCCAATGCTATTGTCTAAGTTCTGTGTGTTGGGGACTCATACTGATGAGTTAATTGAAGCAGGCCTGCGAATAGGCCTGGTCACAGAACTTAACAATGGGCAAGAAAACTAACACCTCTTTGATATGCAATGTTTCTCCTTGAAGCTAGTTCCCACCCCTCTGTATGAAGGACATGTCTGGGTCCACTATTTACCATATGCAACCCCTACAGAGCGGACCCTTTCAAAGGGAGAAGTATGTTAATTAGGGGTGGCAGGAAGTCTGCTCTCATCACAAACTTCAAGGGAGACCTGCGCTTTGATCAAGAGTCACAGAGGACTCACTTAACCAGAGAGTCACTTTGATCTACCACAGGCAGGAAGATGAGTGGGACTTAGGAGTATATTTTGTCACCCCTTACCTTTCCTGTTTCAAAGCACTGTGGTCCTGACCTTACGCATAACAGACGATTGTTGGTGGGGGGCCCAGGATTCGTTCTGTAAGGTAGGCTTAGCCTGCACAAATCACTGGGGCCAATTTGGCTTTAAAAGAGGACTGAGCCACTCACTTAGCAGATCATTTGAAGGCTTCACCAGAAGCAGGAAAGAAGAACTCAGCATTGGACCCAGGCTGAAGGTACGTCTACCTTACAGCTTCCACCAGTGAAAGAAGGCCAGGATTCCCAAGAGGGAAGCAAGATCCCTTACCTAAACATCCCCCAGGGAACAGAGGGAGATAACTGACTCAGAGGACCCCTCAAGCAGCCCCAGAACCGGTAGCCAGCCAGCACACAGCATGTCCTGCTAGGTTCTGCCAACAAGCTTTCTAGTTGGGAAGTGCCAGACAGTCTCTGAACAAAGGACAAGGCTGCTGTCTGCATGCACTCTCCTGGGCTTTAGGCCCTCCGCCTTGAAAGGAAAGCACGAGCCCTGTGAAGAAGCTTGAAGGAATGCCACGACTAGCGTGAAACAGTGTCAATCTTTTAAGGACATTTTCGAGGCAGTCGAACCCTCAAACTGCGACAGGCTGCTCCACTGACTGTTGTCACGCTACAGTCACTAAAGCCCTCTGAGGCACCTCGACCATCGTTGCAGATCCACCAACCAGCACAGAGACAACGATTCTTGACCCTGAGCCTGCAGCTGCCCGTCCAGCCTCGCTTGCCGAACTGCCTGCCGCCTGATAACTGCAGCTGTCACCCGTCTTGAACTCTGTTGCAGGAGCTGCAAAGCGTCCTGGAACCGACTCGACACTGATGAGCATCAAGAACATCTCAAGCACCAGGTACACAGTGCTTATGTCCCCCTGGTTCATCTCCAAAGTCCCCTAGTGACATTTACGACCCCTTGCTCTCTTGGTGCGAAGACCAAATGACCTTGAACAGTTAAGACTGATTGATTTACTGAGTACCTCCTGTCAGTATCCAGAGTGCACCTTTTTCCTTCGTGGAACTGACTGTCCTCTGTGTTCCTTTACAGGGTAGGTTTTATTTTGTAGTGTGCTAGAACTGTGTGTTGTAATAATATTGAAGTAGTTATTTTTATACAACCTTGACTGGACAGTCCCTATTATCATTGGGTAATAATTGTATTTTTGCTGTGTTGCAACTAATCAACGAACCACAAGCTTACAGCGATAAGTCTGCCTTTCCGTCCACGTTACCAAAATTGGATAAGGAGGTTCATAATTGACTTGTGTTCCAATCTGTTAGGATATTTTCTGGTGTACTAGAGGTATGGGGCTGATTGATGGTTTAGAAACCGATATTCATCCCTTGACCACTGGTGGGCCGGAAGTTGATCCGTCACACTAAGCACTACCCATTTTCATGCCAATGCCTCCTTCTCAAAGACTGAATATCTTGTTTCTGGACTTCAGATGCAAAGGTTCTGGTGCATTCATGCCTTGAGGCAGAGTCCAGATTGTCGAACAAGTGGGGCCTGAAGCTAATGTAGTTGGGCCCACCTCAGTTACATGAACATCTGTCAACGCCCACACAACGCTGCTGAGTAGGAATTTACAGATTTTGGGTTGGCCTTGCCCGCTCAGACCCTACCCTGCCTACGATCGTGCCTTCGTCTCTTTACATTAGTCCAGCTTTTGTACCATTCTCTGTGGCATCTGAGTAAATTATGGTCACGTGGCCTGATTGTAAATTAGACAGACCTCACCTCATGGTGAACTTCCTCAAATCCTTGTTTTTTTCTGACATGTTGTGTGCTTGCACTTTTGAGGCCTTGTGAAGTCGCAGATTTGCATTACAGCCGTAGGGCCTCTCCCTCCCTCAAGTGGTAAGAAAAACAGAAGTGGACAGCAAAGCTACCGACCTCTTGGTGTGGCATTATTTGCACTTACAGTTATTAAATACTAATTCTTAATAGTGGCGTCAGCAAGCACCACTAGCCACATCAAGAGGGGCTTTAATGTCTGGGACAAAGTACATAGTCCTCACAGTCTGGATGAAGGTAAAGGTGCAACTATGTGTGTTTCGGCTCTGCCAACTGGAAGGAAGGCATGGCAACCATAAGACAGACACAAGTGACCACAGTTGAAGGGTGTTTATTGAACTTCAAAAAGGGTATGATAGACGCCTATCTAAACCTAAATCTATAGATGGGAGCAAGCTATGACCATTAAATAACAATAACACAGTCCTAGTCGTGTCTGGTCAAAATAAAAGGGCCTATTCTAAAAAAAAGAATCATTGCCCATCCTTACCTCTAAATACAAATAGTGTGGGGAATAAGGTTATTAAAAAGAAAGAAGTGTTCAAAATGATATGTCATGTTCTCAGGCCGTTGGCCTCCCTTCCCCACGTTTTCAGCAAAGGATAAGGCGGTTCACTCGAGCGTAGCTCTGTCTCTGGCTTCTTTAGCACGAGGTTACAATTCACTCACCAGCATCTGGGCCTTCGGAGTGTAAGTCTCCTTGCTTCTCAGTCTCTTAACTCAAAGGGCCTGATGCAACCAAATAATCAACTAGTTTGTTTCCCCTCTACAATTTCACAAGTATTCATATCGGGTGATTCACTATCCTTTTAGTATAAAGCAGGGGAGTTGCTAGCTCTGGAAAAGACCCGGGGCTACACTGATGTCAGAACTGTTGGGACTGGGGGCTAGCTAGTCTTTTGGCTGTAGCTCCTGAGATTCTATCCGGGGCTACAACCAAAAGATCAGGGGCTATAGCCCCTTTAGCCCCCCCCTAGCAACGCCCCTGGTATAAAGTTCTGCAAAGGCTCAAGCTTGTCTTTCATCTTTCACTTCACCGCACATTGTTTGTGGGTAGTTCTTTTTCCGGTTACTCTCGGTTTACCCAGGATCTCCCTCAGCCGGCTCAGACCAATGTCAATTTCACATTAAGTATCCAAGACTTTCGAATGTGGACAGGTTTTGGCTTGACCCGTTGCAGGACCACTTCGATTTCACAATTATCTTTCTATTAACGTTCGCACCCATTAGGTTGGATACCTAACAGAGACTTTCGAATGAGCACCCACTTGATGCCGCACCACTCTGTCTATGGTATCAGTTCTTAGCTTCAAAGTTCATTCACTCATCTGCTGTCTTAATAATCTTCTTTATACAATGTTGCCGCTTGCAACCTTGGCTTCCAAACAGACCGGTCTGGTATCAGTCTCCCCAACTGACCGGCTGTGCTGACTCCACTGGTGCTGCTTTGTTGTAAGAGCCAAGGACAGTACCACAGCGGCAAACTGGTACCTCCGACACACAATGCAGGATTCTTCAGCTTTAATTCCAGGTCTTAAGTTTCCTATTCTCGAAGGCTCTTGAAAGATGCTGTCTTTTGGTGTAATGGTCAAGGGTACGTCCCTCCCTGCAATTCTCTCCGGCCTTGCTCAGAGTGTGCTTTCGTGCTCTGCTGTTTATCCATGTGGGGAAGTGTAATGGAAGTCAGGTGTGTGTATAATTATCAGTAATTGTCTGACCCTGCCTGACCATTGTAGTCAGACATGTCAGGTATACGGCTCGGGTGTTAGTCCGTTTTCCCTCACAGTGAGTTGTTTGTGAGAAAGAGTTCATGTCGGAAAAGGGCCTGGGGGTCTGAGTCCCTACGTAGCCTACCTGGTAGGATGGGGTAAAGGTGTTACAGGGAACGGGATACCGCATCTCGCCGACTGTTGTCCCACTTGTACTCCCGAAGATCCCTCATCCAGGTGATCCTCCCACACTGGTCCACCCCCAGGAACTGGATCCAAAAGTGATGGCTGTGTCCTGGCCACCTGGATCACCGATCTCCGGGGACTAAGGGGAGCGACGAGACACCTTCAGGTTTCTCACACAACCTACAAATGGCCGGTTTAAATAAGGGCATTTCTGCACTCTACTTCTGTTATGTGGAATGTTGAAATGTCAGCAAATATGCGAGGACAATTGTGTATTTAGGGCCATGTTACTAGGCCAAGTCAAAAACAGGGCTCCAGCAACTCTCAAATAGCACCGGGTTACCCATCAGCACATGGATCCCAGGCACTGTGCCAACTCCCACTCTCTACGTAACTGTGGCACCTGGTACCAAGGCAGTGCGTCAGTTTTAAAGAGCGGTTTTGAGCTTCACCTCCTGCCTCGCGTGGGCTGGAGGATGGGAAGTGTTTTTCTGGCATATATGCCACTTGTGCCGCTTCTGTGCCAAGTGCCTGGCCCTCTCTCCGCCCCTGTCCTCTTTATTGGCACGGCCTCTCAGGGCAGGCTGTGATTAGCCGGGTGCCTCGGCTGTTATTACATTGATGTATTATTTAGCAGGGGGAGATGAATATTTGATAGGACTCGAAGCCTGAACGAGGAAGAGGTCGGAGCTGTGAATAGACGCAAGTAGTAGTTCCTGAGCCCCCGCCACCCAGTGGGATGTCAGGGAGGTGGGCTTGGTGTCCCTTCACTGTGATTCACCGCATCGATGTCTCTCACTGCCTTCTGCCTATGCCACACAACCGCAGTGCAATCTCAATGTTGCACACCCAGAGGTTTCGCACACTGTCTCCCTCCTATAGGGACGTTTACTTTCCTGCAGCTCAAATAGTATCATTCCCTGGTAGCTTCTCGCACCATTTATCAAGCTTTGAAGCACGTCCACCCTTCCACACCAGTGGTGTCTCTCTGCCACACCAAATTGTTTCACCCTCTCAGTGTCTCCCTCTGTCACATACATTCAGCATCTCCGCCCTATGACACCCTTAGCAGCTCCCTCCTGACATGCCTACATTTGAAAATCAAAAATACTAGGCGGTCTGCTGTTCCTGGTGTGCTCCTAACACAGCCCAAATACAAAATTTCAATTTGGCATCAGCATATTTCATTTGCATGTGGGCAAGCCTAAATACTGCAGATTTATTCATAATTTAAAACAAGCACACAAGATCTGTTCAATTATTAGATCATCTATTTGGTGCAAAACCAGGGATTATGTAGTTTACACTAGAACACCAGTGTATACAGTGTATAAGGCACATTAGGTCAAACTGATTTGCCCAGGATCACACACTTCATTTAAGCGGTGAAGCCAGGATATTAGACAAGTCTACAATTTAGAGAGTTGACCCCATATTTTGTCAGGTCTAATTAGTAGAAATGCGTTCAATTAATGAATTTCAATAATACTGTATTTTATATTACTTGAACAATACACAAATTATAATAAACCAACTTGACAAATGTATAAATCCCTGTAGAAATATGTTAAGCAAAAAGAGTATAATTCCATGGCAGGGTGGTCAGATCACAACAAACAAAACTGACCATACCTATTGATCTGAATACTCTTTGAGACCGGTGTCCTGTCTAAGGATCCCAACATGATTACTTCCGGTCCCTCACAAAACAATTTTCTACAAATTAGAAACTCCAGAGATCTCCTGCTGTCTCCCAGAGAAACTTTCCAAACCCCCGAGTCACCTGGCCAATTACAGAGGTTAAGCAGCTATGGCTCACTCATCTTCCCATCCCCAGTGACTCTACCTGTCACACCCTAACCCCCAATGTGTACGGTAGTCACACATCCACAACACTGCCCAGGCAGTCTCTTACAATAGTTTCCAGGACAATGCTGTAGATGCTTACATGAAGCCACACCCACATTTTCAGAATGCCTGTTCTCTTGACACACCCGTTTACAGATTTCAAAATGGTAGTACATTAGCAAGGGGAGAGAAAAAATCATGCTTGCAGTTGTTCTTTAACATACATACATTCTTTTATTTTTTATTTTTAAGCAATCTTCATTTTTAAAATAAAAAATACTTATGTAAGTTTCAAATTGACATTTCACTAAATTATATACATTTTTTGACCATCGATCCATGAAAAGCTGAGCTGGTTCTGACAAAATTAGAACGAGTGGCTGCCGAGCCAGCACAGCCTACAGTTGAAAATTAAAAGTCCTGAATGTGTGCTGCCCACTTTGCATGCCTAACACTGTTCCTAGTGTTAAAAGCTCTGCATTGCCTCATCTCAGGGTAAAAAATGATGCGTATGATATTAAAAGATAAGCACACACTCTTATGAACCGGCTTAACTCGGCGCTTTCCCGTTGATCTCCCCCATAATGCCATATCCCCCATTATGCTTTTTTGTATGTTATTGTGAATTCCTTCTCTTATAATACGTATGTGCTCTTGGGCTTTGCAACGGGAAGGCGACGAGTTAAGCTGGTCCTGAGTCTCCCAATGTGCTGAATTTCAAGGGTTTTGTTGCTTACCTTAACTGCACTTCAACTAAAGTGTTTTTGTTGAACCATAGTTTTTTTTTTAATGCCCACTTTATATTTTTTTGGCACCAGTAGGCACGGCCGATAACTTTCAGCGCCACTGTCCATGGCCTTCGGCCGTGCCCACTGTGTATTTTTTGGCGCCACTGGTCATGGCCTTAAGCCATGCCCATTGTATATTTTAATTTAACACACTGACTTGCCACTAACCATGGCTTTCGGCCAAGGGCAGCGGCCACAGCCTTTAGCCGTGACCACTGTATTTCTTAAATTAAATCACTCCCTGCTCACTAGCCATGGCCTTCGGGCATGCCCACTATTTATTTTTTTAACACTATGGCCTTTGGCCGTGCCTACTCTCTATTTTATTTTTTACCATAACAGGCCACAACCTTTGGCCATGCCAACTTTATATTTAAAAAAACTGGCAGGCCTTCAACCGTTTAAAACGCTACCAAGCCACTGTAGCTGCGGGTACATTGCAGTAAACTACATTTATTTCGTCAGCTTGGATTCACATGCTCATGAATATTCCCTGTCGTCAGGCTGGCAATCCTTGGTAAAAGAAAAACAGTTTCACTTTCACTTACAAACTGTATTTCTCCCATAAACTAATCACTGTCCTCTGGGTCATACTGCCCCATCCAATGACAGTCCTCTCCCTAAGCCCCTCCTCTGGCTGCCATCTTCAGATTTTTACCGCACGCTTCAGTGTTGGGAGTCCTCGAGTTTGCTCTGTGAGCTACTTCTATGTTTTTTTCGTGTTTTTTCACAGAAAAAGTTTCTATTTTTGTTCAGAAAGAGCCCGTGTGCTCTTCTCTCCATCTGCCGACAGCAGGGATCCGTTGACGGTGAACTTCAGCACCCCTCAACGACGAAGATCGTTGAAGTTTTCAGAAGGTCATTGGGCCTACTTTGCTCACTCCGACCGTGACGGAGGAGAAGAATGAATGAAGGGTCCATCTTCAAGTCCTGCACCAAGTGTGGACTTCGAAATGTGTTTGTGGAGGACAAACACCTGCAATGCCTCTACTCCCTGCATCCGGACCACAAGGAAGGTGATTGCGAGATATGCCCTGGCTTCTCCAAGAAGACAACAAAGGACAGGCACTGTAGACTGGCGGCATGGATGAACTCCAAGGCCTCTGCCCAAGCTCTGAGCAGGATCATGCCTCACCCAGGGCTGGCCGGTCCAAGGAGCGATCTTCTAAATCCTGTGAGGGCACCTCATCCCTGGGTGCCCCAAGATAAGACCAAGAACCGCATGCCCAGGTCCACCGGGGTCACTGCAGAAGCGGCTCCCACGGCAGACAGGCGCGATCGACATCCCCCTCCGCCTCCATTGCCAGCTGGCAATCAAGCTCCTCCTCGAAGAGAAAATTGGCCAAACCAACTAAACTGCTGGAGAAGCTGGACAAGCCACGGATGGAGAAGAAGAATGGCCGAACTGCCCAAGAAGGTCCAGGCGGCATGGATAAATCATCGTCGATGATAGAGCTAGTGGCGGCGGCTCTCTTGAAAGCCTAGGTGGCTGACCCTGAGAAGGTAACCCCCACAGCGCTGAAGGTATCCCTCCCTCCAAGGCGCAAGGCCACCGTAGTGACTTTGACAAAGTCTGCCAGCACGCCAGAGAAGGGGACACGTCAAAGAGCCCGGTTCCAGCCCCCGATGGTGGATCAGTCGCAGGCCTTGGCCCAAGCCATGGAAATTTCGTCCACAGATGACGAGGACCTCGAGTCATTACGCACGGTCCACGAGAACGTGATAGAGGAGGATGATGGCACAGGGCCTAGTGTTCCGATCACACCAGCTCCGCCGAAAGGTGTGTCTCTGGACAAACTATCGACCCTCCACACCCTGGTGTCGTAGATACAGAAGAGGATCCGACAAGGGCTGGTTCCAGTGGTCCTCCAGACCCCCGATCAGCCACCAGCAAAGAAGAGGAATCATCATCCGACACCCCCATTTCAGCCTCCACGCCTGCATCAGGTCCCCCAACCCCCAGCAGACCCAGACACTGGGATGGATACGCACACGATGACAGACGAAGACATTATTATCGTCGCAGCGGGTCCCCGCAGCCTAGGGTGTCCCCCCGGACGAGGTGGGGTTCTTTCCTTCCATGATAGATAGAGCCTCCGAGCTGTCCCAGCTTGTGCCCAAAGAAACCAGGACGGAGGGTTTCCTGAACCAGAGGCACGAGGCCAGGATGACATTTTTTTTGGCAGCGCCCCTCCTGGATGACGTGTGGGATGAAGGCCTGGCTCTCTTGAAGAACCCTTGCACAGCTCCAGCCAAATGGGATAGACTGGGGAAGAAGTACCGGGTGCTGGAATCCACACTCAAGTGCCTGAGGTAGCAACCATCGCCGGATTTGGAGGTATTGGCAGCCGTGAAGTAACGGCAGGCTAACCCGTCCTTGTCGTCTTCAGTCCCTCTTGACAGTGACGGGAAGAAGATGGACGCCATGGGAAGGAAGGTGATTTCCACCGCAGAGTCCACGATCAAGGCGGCCAACGCACTGGTGATCGTAGCCAGGTACGACAGGGAGCTGTGGTACAAGCTGGGTCCCATTTTGGAGTTCCTCCCGGATGACAAGATGATAGAGGTGATTTCCCTCTTCCAGGAGGGATAGATAGCGTCGGATCACGCCATCACAGTGGCGCTGGATGTTGCAGACACAGGGTTCCAGCAAATGGGGAACAGTGTCTACCTTTGTCGCCAAGGCTGGATGAAGGCCTCGAATTTTCATCGGGAGGTCCAGGCCAAGGTACTGGATATGCCTTTGGACGGAGATAACCTTTTCGGGAAGGTCAAGGCGGATACGAAGACGGCCCCTTCCTTGGGCACCCTACAGCAGCACTGCCCTTCTTTTCGCTCCTCCAGAGGAAAATTGGGCAGGTCATCGAAAGGGTTCTCCTCATCGTACCGTCAGCCTTCCATATACACGACTTAGGAAGCCTACAGAGGTCAGTCCCAGGCCTACGGTGGTGGAGGACAGCGTTTCCGTCTCCCGCAGGATGCCGGTGCCGAAGCATGCCTGAACTGACCAGGACGTCAGACCCCCACCCGTTCCCCCCCCTGTGGATCATCATCAAAAAAATCAATGAAAAGACCATCAGTGACAGATGGGTGCTGGATGCCCTTGCCCAAGGACATACGAGTTTCAGCAGAGGTGTCCACGGATCCCTCCAGTGGCACGTCAGGAGCAGCGCATTCCTCAGCTCTTAGAGGAGGTACGGGCCATGCTATGAAAAAGGGGCGATAGAGCTGGTTCCCCAGCGACTCCGGGGGTCTGGAGTCTATTCCAGATACTTCTTGGTCAGAAAGAAGACAAGGGGGGTGGAGGCCCATTCTAGACCTACAACGTCTGAACAAGTACATCAAATCTCAGAAATTCAGGATGATCATGTTGCAACACGTGCTCTGCTAACTGGAAAGAGGGGATTTCTTGATATCACTGGACCTGGAGGACACCTACTTCCACATCCCCATTCACTGGAAACACTGAAAGTTTCTATGTTTCATGGTGCAGGGACAGCACTACGAGTTCAAGTTCTTACCCTTGGGCTTGAAGTCGCCCCACGAACTGCCTGGCATTGGTGTCGGCCCATCTGTGGCTACGAAGGATACATGTATTCCAGTACCTCAACGACTGGCCCGCTCGCGAGAATTGGCCGTAGGACACACAGAGGCGGGCGACAAGCCACTGATGGATCTGGGGTTCTCCATCAATTATCCAAAGTACTGCTTGACGCCATCGCAAACGTGCTGTTCAGAGGAGCCAGACTGAATAGAGAGTCCTGCCTGGCATCACCCTCGGAGGAGAGGGTAGCAGCCATTCAAGGGAAGTTGCAGCAGCTGTTGTTGATGAAGACGCCCACGGTGTGAACCATCAGGTCCTTGCTCGGCATGATGTCATCCTGCATGTACCTCATCTGGCTCTACAGGTTACAGATGCCAACCATTCAGGAGTTCCTGGACGCTCACTGGATACAAGTTTCCGGAATATTTGTGGACAAGATCAGTATGGATGATGAGTTCCGCCGGGCGATAAGGTAGTGGGGCGTCCGCTCCAACATCGTTCGGGGCACAGGATTTCAGAACCCCCCATTCCAGGAAACGGTCACCATAGACGCTTCCCTGGAAGACTGGGGAGCCCACACCGGACATCTGCACACCAGAAGCCTGTGGCTGCAGGAGGAGAAGGATCTCCATATCAACACTCCACACCTCTCGAACCGCTCCACAAAACCAGTGACCCAACCGTTCTTTTCTCCTTCAAACAGGTCAATGAGCGAGATATCATTGCCCTCATGAATACCATCAAACCCTCAAACTGTAAAGGATACATCTGCCCAGCCGCCATCATCAAAGAATGTGCCAGCACACTCTCACCCTTCCTTACGGCATTCATCAATGCCTCATTCACGACCGGATTGGTCCCAGCATGCCTCAAAGAAGCATGGGTTTGCCCCCTCCCGAAGAAAACTTTACTGGACCCCACATCCCCCAGCAACTCCAAGCCTGTAACCACCGTCCCATTCCTGCTAGAAATACTGGACAAAGCACCCTTCATGAAGGTCCAACAATTCATCGAAGCCAACAGCCTCCTTGGTCTCCGTCAATCCGGCTTTCGCCCCGGTCACGGAACCGAAATTTGATTTAAAAAAATAAATAAAAAGAAAATGGATGATGCTCGTGACTTTGGTAAACCTGCCTTACTTCTACTCCTGGACCTATCTGCAATGTTTGACCTTGTTGACCACAACGTCCTCTGCGACCATTTGACATCCACAGCCCACTTATCACCCAAAGCGACTTCCTGGATCACCTCATTCTTGCAAGGCAGGGCCATGCAAGTCTTCTTTGACCAAGCCTCTGCCTCCCCCGACATCAAATGCGGAGTCCCGCAAGGCTCCTGCATTACACCGACCCTATACAACATCTTCACCAGACCACTCTTCCTCATTCTTGATTCACTAGGCACCACCTATACCAACTACGTGGATGATATACAAGTCCTCCTCCCACTGACTGGCGACTATGAGTCCGACACCAAGTTCCTCAACGCCGCCTACTCAACCATCCAAGCCTGGATGGCTGAGAACAGGTTGCGTTTGAACATGAAAAGACGGAACTTCTCCTGATAGGCTCCATTGAAACCTTAAAGGAGCTAGACAACCAATTCCTCTACTTCACGATTGACAACATAAAAATCGCAGTCTCTCAAACAGTAAAAACCCTAGGAGTTTGCCTAGACTCCAACCTTTCAATGACCAGGCAGGTCAACGCCATTGCGTCGGCCGCAGCATGCCACGCCAAGCTGCTTAGTGCAACCAGACCCTTCCTGTCCAAGGACTAGTGTCTCACCATAGCCAGAGCTAGAACCGGATCCCGACTCGACTACTGTAAGGCCCTCTTTGCGGGCACGTCAGTAAAGAACATGGGGTAGCTTCAAACTATCCAAAACTGTGTGCTCCGTGCAGCGATTGGCATTCCCAGAAGGGACATATATCTACTGCCAGGGAACAGGCCCACTGGCTACCCATCAAAGAGCATGTACTCATCAAAACTGTGGCTCTAACCCACAAATGCATCAATCACACAGCCACGTTATACTTTACCCAAAGAATACACAGATCAGCATCCTCCAGACCAACCAGGACACCTTATGCCAACCTCCTGACAGTACCCAAAGTCAAACGAGCCAGAGCAGGGAGCTCTAGCTTCCCATTCATTGCAGCCCTGCAATGGAATGCCCTTCCACCACACCTAAGAGCAGAAACCGCTCACCTAGCCTTCAGTAAAGCCATGAAAATACTTCTATTCGCCTGATGCCATTCTGCTGAAACTATATGTATGCAATATTTCTACAATGTCTGCTACATGTGTTTTACCCTGCTTTGTATGATGTATGCCTCATGTAACTAAGTAATTTCCTTGTAACAACGCCTCAATGCTCCTGGGCTGTTGCACGCTTTATACATTTAAAAAATAAATAAACAAACAACACCCTAGAGCTACGGGCAGTGTTCTGTGCCCTCAAGTCGTTCCTTCGGTCTCTGAAGGGCAAGGTGGTGAGAATGTTCATGGACAACACCACCACAATGTTCTACATCAGAAAGCAGGGGGGGGGGGCACTCTCCAGGGAAGTGCAGGAATTGTGTTGCTGGGCCGTCGGACAAGAAATGTTCCTCGTCCCCCTTCACCTATCGGGAGTCAACAACACTATTGCCGACTCCCTCAGCAGGGAATTGCGCTCCTGCCATAAGTGGGAACTTTGGCAGGACTAGGTGGACCGCATCTTCGCAAAGTGGGGCAGGCCCCAGATTGATCTGCGACGGTGGCGAACTCCAAACGGCAGAAGTTTGCCAGCAGATTCCACCAACCGAGGAGCCTGGGGGACGCGTTCTCCTTCCTGTGGGAAGTGATGTTTCTGTATGCGTTTTCTCTGTTGCCTATCCTGCTACGAGTCATCAATGCACTCAGTGTCAGTGCAGGATGATACTCATTGCCCCGGCATGGCCGATGCAGATTTGGTACCCAGACCTTCTCAGCCTGTCAATGTTGCCTCCGGTCAAGCTACCAGCAGTCCTGGATCTTCTCACCAGAGAAGGAGGCACAGTCCTGCATCATGACCCAGGATCGCTCAACCTGAGGGCTTGGCTCCTGCAGCACTAGAGTTTGGAGGAATTTAGTTGCCTGCAGACTGCAGGGAGGCTCCTTGCCAAGGTCAGGGCTACGGTCACAAGTGGAAGCGTTTCGCTACGTGGTGTCGGTCGTAGAAGATTACCCCTCTGTGATTCACGTCCCTGCAGATTCTTCCGTACATGCAATCTTTGGCCAAGGCTGGACTGGCGCACGCCTCGGTCAAAGTACATCTGGCGGCTATCTCATGCTACACCAGGTCTCCAGAAAGGTCTTCACTTTGGTCTCATCGACTCATCAAGGAGTTCCTTAAAGGACTGTCATGATGCCTACCCCCAGGCAGCCGGACCAAGCCCATCGGCCCCGGGAGCAGGAATCTAGACATTTAGTAAAACCTCAGCAGCCCTGGCTAGGGGCTATCTGGGTTCAGTCCTGGCGCCTTAGGCACCAGGCTCATAGTAGAAATCAGTCCTGGCGCCTAAGGCGCCAGGCTCATAGTCATTACTTACCTCAGGCAGACCATGCTGCAAATGACTCCAATCCAACATGAAGCCTGAAAGGGACTATTTTTCTACAGGGACTATTTTTTACTCGGGTGTGGTTCTAGGGACTTCTTACCTGGGACTACTTTTGAGGCTATTTAAACCACGCCCGACCAGCAACACACACTTCGCGTTATTCTGCATCCAGCAGCGTAACGCTCACCGTACCTGCAGCCTGCATCCAGTCTTCTGCCACGCCCGCCTCGAATCCGGAGCTCCTAAAACAAAGAGGAAAGAAAGGGACAAGGTTGGAAAACAAACTTATTTCTATTCCACACCTGATTCTGGATCCATCTGGTCTCCGGACCTGTGAAGAACATCATTTCTGCATGCGCCGCACCTCCAGCTGCAGCGCCGCGCCATACTCACCATTCTTCACAGCATCCTTCGGGTCGGCGCTGCCTCCATCATTTCTTCGCCGAACTTCGGCACCTAGGAGACAAAAGAAAACCACAAGGTGAGCCGAGAGAACCAACAAATATAATTCTTACCACCATAGACTTACCTGATTTACCACTGGAGGTATCCTTTTGTGACTCTCCATATTTTCACTTGCCGCATCTGTAAAGAGAGACAAAACAACATGTTTTCCATGTGCAACATTTACCGGACAGCTCCCAGTAATACGGACTCTTACCTGAGCGCCACCAGCTGCCACAAGAGCATCTTTTCACGAGCCAGCTGCAAGACAAGAAAGGAAGGGGGGAACAAGAGTGAACATCGGACATATTGAACTCTATGAACTTAATACTTACTGGCCCTCACCAGGAACCTCAGAGTCAATACTCTCCGAAACTCTCACGAGCCTTCAAACCAGTGAAGTAACTGGAATCAACGTGCCCCTGCAAATCCACGCAGGATGGAGAGCTCATCTTTCAAGAATATAAGGTGAGATTGCTGTGAGGGCATTTCGGGGGTGATTAGTTGGGGAGGACTGTGGGGGTGCCATCACTTGAATCCACAAGTGGCTAAATCCATCCCTCCACTTGCAGGAGAATATTTCTACGGGTTAAGCAGACAAGATTAAGAGGGCAGATCCAGTCAGTCATCGCTGCACTACGCATCACGTGGGTGGAGACCGCAGCCGTCCGGGTTCGACCGACGCCCCTGTGGGAGCCAGGTGAGCATAACAAGGACTTTTTCGATCTTTCCTGCCGGTGAAGGCTCCTGCCCATGCGTGGGAACTCAACAGGGTTCTGACAAGGCTCATGGGGGCCCCCTCTGAGCCTATGAATCGGGGCCCTCTCAAGTTCCTCTTCTGGAAAATGGCTTTCCTTGTGGCCATCACCTCCTCCAGGAGGGTGGGTGAGGTACGGGCCCTATCCTACAAACAGTCATACCTGACTTTCCACGAATCGAGGGTGGTGCTGTGGATGACCCCCTCTTTCATCTCGAAGGTTCTGTCGGAATTCCACCACAACTAATCTTTGATGTTACCTGTTTTTTCCAGAAACCTTCGTCACTGGCTGAAAGGGCCTTGCACTCGTTAGACGTTGCTCGTGCCCTGAAGTTCTACGTGGCACACACAAAGAGATTTTGAAAGACTTCACATTTGTTCGTGAACTTTGGTCCTGTGAACCATGGGAAGGCCTTGTCCAAGGCTTCCATCTCAAGGTGGCTCTCCGGTTGGCGAACCGACCGCTACCCGTCTGTCCAAGGGCCCACTCCACCAGAGCGATCGATGCAATGACTGTATTCCTGGCTGGTGTGCCCCTGATGGATATCTGGAGGGCTGCTACGTTGAGGTCCTCGCACACCTTCACAAAGTTCTAGTGCGTCGACAGGGATTCCAGGGAGGAGTCCAGAGTCGGCCAAGCTGTGCTACGCAGTCTGTTCCAGTGGTAAGGGTGAATTGCTTCTGTTGAGCCTTGCCACCTCCTGTGGTTGTGTAATGTTGTACTGCTGTGTATTCGTTATACATGAGCATGTGAATCCATGCCAGACCCCATGCTCGAGAACAAACAAGTTACTTACCTGTAACTATTGTTCTCCAGCATAAGTCTGGCATGGATTCACATGCAAAACCTCTGTTCGTCCCTTCTGCTGCTCTTCTTGGTCATACTGCCACTTTACGTGCTTACCAAATCTGAAGATGGCTGCCAGAGGAGGGGCTTAGGGAGTGGACTGTCATTGGATGGGGCAGTATGGCCCAGAGGACAGTGATTGGTTAATGGTAGAAATACAGTTTGTAAGGGGAAAGTGAAACTTTTTCTTTTACCGATGATTCCCAGCCTGACGATGGGGAACATTCTTGAGCATGTGAAACCATGTCAGGAAAGCAATAGTTACAGGTAAGTAATACCCTCAGTTATTTGTAGTCTTTATTCCAGCAGTTATCAGGGAAAAACTGCAAAAATAAAATGCTAGCCCAGACCCTCACCAACAATCCCTCTTGTGTATGCCTGCTCCCCCAACTCTCCTGATGGCTGCCTCTCCTCCCTTGACTTCTCCCATTGGCCCCACAACATTCTTAATTTTTGTGACGCAGTTTCAGTTGAAATGCCGGATGGCCGCATTTAAACCTAAGGGTATGTGAAAAATGTTTGAGCCTTGTGTTGCAAACTGGGGCCCTAGCCCACCCCTCCCCCCCAACTCCCAAATATCACTTGGTGTCATCTTGCCTCTCCCCACCTCTAGCCTGATGACATTTGCCTGTTTTTTTCTGCATTTCATTTTGCTATACCCTGGGGTATACCCACAGCTATCACTAGCATCAAGAAGAAAAAAAAGATGTCCGCTCTTTCATTTTGGGCTGTGCGGTCGAGCAAAAAGTTACCTTTTTTTTGTCTATGGGAAAATAAATGCAGACTAGGCCAAAAGATCTTTGTTGTTGTTTTCTTAATACCTTTTTTATTTTGAAGGAATCTTTTCTAAACTTTACAGCCTGGGGGGGTGGAAGGGGCAGAGTGGGGTGCCCGAACATAGAAAATGGTGAGCAGAATTCCAGCAAATCCATCAGTCAAAGGAAGGTTAACAATTCATTATCTGGGATTTCATCCTATGTAACTCCGACTCACCTTAACTATAGAGTGGCGATCACCCTATAACGTGTGTGTGTGTGTGTGTGTGTATATATATATATATATATGTTCCAAACGTTTCTACACCAGAGCGTCGGCATAGTCATGAGTCGCACTCACGAAGTGAAAAATAAAGTCAAGTTCCAGTATGTGACACAAATCACACCGCAGTCCAATGAATTTAAAGTTTCCTTTAATGTTCCAAAATAGGTTAAAATTGTTATTGCTTCCAGCCCTCGCCCAGCCTGACAAAAAACGGAAAGCCGACAGTGGATGACGCGTTTCACTACTCCTCGTAGCTTGGTCACATGATCTTACCCTTGCTATAGACACACCTTTATTTCTTTCTCAATCTCAAGTCCATGGGAATAAAGAAGGGACTAGATCCACCTTCCATTTGCCGTGTGTGACAGCAGGATTTAACCCATTGTTTTCAGTGAATACTGCATGCTAATTTCACATGGTATACTCGAAACAGGTATCCCAATGAACTTTATCATGAATGGATGGGCCTCAACTCTGCATATTTTGTTCCATGCTCAACGTACGATACAGTTTCCATTCACAATTTCCATATAAAATGAATCGCATGAAAAGACATAACGGCATAATAAAGAGCTTAGTGCATTTCTAGATGTACAATGCCGTTTCATAAAGTGCCAAGAGATATCCACTCGTAGGTGCATTTGTCGCATTTGTCGCATTCCCAATAAAGTGCATAGTGCACACCTCAAAGCCTGGAATGCTGTCCACCGCTCATAATGACCTGATAAAATACATGATGCCATACTATATGTACAAATTCCATAAAGTGCATAGTGCAAAACTCAGAAGCTGGATAGATGTCTCCAACTCATGATGGCATCATAAAGTGCATAATGCAATTCTATGTGTGACATTTAAATACTAGTTTCTTATAATCCTATTCCAGGACAGCAACATACAGTTATGTGTATAGGATATAACAATACCGATGTGTTCATCTTCTAGTAGATTGCTAAAAGATGACTATTAATTGGTGGTATGTCCCCATGTTATTCTACTTAATCTGTAGTATTATGAGTATTCTAAATTTTCTTTTCATACGTATTCTATTTTATAGTATCCCAGTGTATTAATGGTTAGCAGAGTGATTCTAATGGACCTACCCATTAGGGCTAAAAGTTTTGAGTAACACGACAACCCACAGCGGATTGTATCTGAGGGATCCAAACTGTGTCATAATGTAGGTCTAAAAGGTTCCCAACTTAAAAAATCAATAATGGGAGCTATTTAAAATATCGCAAAAAAGAAGAAAGATAGAAGAGAATTAAAGAGAAATGTTTTGTAGGTAAAAATGAAAACAGCCCCTTTTGCAAAGATCATCCATTCATCTAAGATCCATATATTCAGTGAAAGCCATATCTTCCAGAGGACTTGAGAGAAACGTAAAATCGGAGATCATATCTGCTTAAATGCACTAAAATCTGCAAAACTGAATGTCTACTAAATCAATCTGATGTTGTATCATTCACCCAAATAGGTATAAAGTTCCTCATCAATGTTATGTCCAGACGGGATTTTACTCTCAAAGTCGACGATATAACGTGTCTCCTGTTGTCTCAAAAGTTTTTCTCTGTTCCCTCCCCTTGGTCCAATATTGATTTGTCGTAGTCCAGAAAACAAAGTCATATAACTTCCCTTCATGTTTCTCCCAAAAGTGTTTGGCTATGGGATATGCAAAAGCAATTTTTTTTTTTAATAGCTCTGACATGCTGTTGAATGCGTATTTTAAGTTTGCATTTGGTGCTCCTTATATACCATTTGTTGCATGTACATTTTGAGTGCTTAAACAATATACTCTGATTCACAGATAATACTTTCCTTGATGGTGATGGTTTTTTTGAGTACCGGGTGTAGGTATATGGAGCATTCATCTGCAAATTTGCATATCTTGCATTTTTTGCATTTGAAAAAACCCTTACTACTTTGATTCAGTCAAGTATGTTGATTGGGAATCATTTTGGGTGCCATGAAGTTACCGACTAGCTTATCTTTAATAGACTGGCATTTCCGGAATGAAAAGTTGGGATGGGTACCCAGAGATTGTCTGAGATCATTGTCAACCATAAGTGAATTCCAATGTATTCGAATGATGGTTTTGACTGCCTTTGCTGACTGTCCATAGGTTAGTATCAGATGGGTTGTTTCTTCATTACCCACACTCCTTGGTGCATTCTGCCGATCGAGTAATAATGACGATCTGTCACACTGACATGCCTTCAAATATGCACGTTGAATAATTTATTTGGGGTAGCATTGTTTCGTAATACCCCAAGCTGTAATTTTGCTTTCCTTATCATATATTTCTATCTCGGAGCAATTCCTATGTAGGCGGATAAATTCGCCGTATGGAATGCTCCAAATCAGATTCTGGCAATGTGCACTCTTGGCGTGTAGTGGAGCATTAACTCTTGTGGGTTTCCGAAACAATTGAGTTTTGATTTTACCATCTTCTATAAGGACCGTCCCATCCAAGAAAACCACTGCTTTAGGACTATGTGTCTCTGTGAATTTAAGATTGAAATTATTGATGTTCAAATGTTTCACAAAGTCCATCCATTCACTGGGGGTACCTTTCCAAATAATAAATCATCAATGTAGCCATGCCACATTACGACTTTGTTCGTGAACTTTTCGTTATCTTCTCTTCAGGCCTCATACTTTTCCCAATATCCCATTGTAAGGTTGGCATAAGAGGGGGCGAAGGTAGTGTCCATCACAGTGCCTTGTTTTTGTTTGAAGTATTTTTGATTGAATAAGAATACATTGTTTGTCAAACAAAAATGAATTATGGCCAGAATCATTTCTGAATGTAGAGTATAGTTCAACGATATACACACAAAATTATCCTCTATTTGATGCAAAGACATGGCATATGTAGTTCACACTAGAAGAGCTGCAGATAAGGTACAGAAGGATACACTGATTTCTCCATGATCACACATTTTATTTAAATGATGAGGATTTAGGAACTTAGCCTCATATTTTCTCAGGTCTAGTTGGTAGAAATGTGTTCAGTCTGTAGATTTAAAGAGATTACTTGAAAAGTTCTCAAATCATAATAAGTTAACTTCACAAATCTATAAACCCCTATAATATATGTTAAGCAAAGTACCTCCATCTTGTTTGGAAGACAACTAGCAAAGTCATATGTTTCATGTAATTTAATATAGTCATAAAAGCTGTGAAGTCTGGGTGATTACACAGCCTACGATTTAAGATCCACCTAGTATGCACATAATTTCTCTGCCGCCCCGTATTTGTATGCCCGTGAGGAACAGGACATTAGGTCAACGGACACAAAACTCATTAAAGTGTTTTACCTTCATGATAGCTAAGTGATATAAATGTTCCTGATGACCCTATGCGTGACACAGGCCTGATTCCTTTTTGGCGATCCAAGCTTTATTCTCTTGACCTGGCTGAAACTGCTGTGCACAAAATCGCACAGGTCTTCCTCTCTCCTCCAAAGGAAGTCTAAAAAGAACTGGAGTCTTTGGGCCAATCCAGGAAGTTAGGCAGATCTGTGTCAAGCTTTTCGAATTTTAACAAATGTGCATTAAACCACTTGCCCATCTTGCCATATCAATAGATGACATTGATCTTTAATTTCTGAACTGAATTAACATTCCTGGAAGCTTTATTTTTGAATATTTGAAGCCATTGAATCATTGGAATGGCTCAGTGAGGTAAGAACCTGCAACAGAGGTCTAGCTGCAGGATTCACACAAATCACAGTAGCATGCACATTAACCCACCAAGTTAATATTACAAACGAATGTCACAGGGAAGAAAAGAGGAGAGTGATTTTTATTTATTTTTTAAAGCATATACCAATACCATTGTTGCAATTTTAAGAAATGTTATTATTGCCCAACAAATGAATTTTATAGGCGCACAATTAGCATTAAACTGGCTCTTCCCAGACCTTAATAAACTTTTAGAGTATAGGCCAGTCATAAAATCCTACAACATATTTACCAGCAGAATCGTATTAATTTTGTCATTCTAGATGCTGATCCAGGTATAGTGACTTGCAAGTGTCTTTTCCCCTATCCTCCTAGCCTTTTACAAAAACTGGCCTGTTATTAAATCTCACCATTTTATCTTTATACTTCAAATCAAATGCAAGTTGGCTTTGGCTAAAAAGCAAACACGGACCATGTGTCAGCTTCTTTCCCACCAATGCCTCCTTACGCTCTATGGTTGTTGTGAAGTAGAGATGTTTATTCCCTCATGGCATGTGGTCAGTGTGAGTGGTGCATCCTGTGCAGAGTGTTTCTCTGCATCCTGGTATTCTTAGTTATGCTCTCCATTGCAGAGCTGTAAGTGACAGAATGCATAAAAGGAGGCATGTCTGGATGCCCATTCACATGTTGCACTGTAGTAAAGTTGGTGTCTTCATTCTTCTGTGGGTTAATTGTGTTATTAGCAAACGTGGCTTACTTTTTCATTATTGAAAACAGCCATCTGATATATTGCTTTGCGTACATAAAATGTATGCAGTTATTCAAAAACAAAGTATTTTATTTTACTTTCAAACAAGCAGGCAGCTTTGTACATTTCTATAAAATACTCAAACTTTTCTTTCACAAATAAATCAAATAGCTGGGAGACCTGTTGTGTGGGCTTGGCTTTAAAATGCATGTGGGCCATCCAAGTGGTACAACGTCCTTTCATCGCGGTCCGTTTTTTCACGAGGTTTTTTATCACACATTTTTTAACGAAAAACCCATTGAATTTATTTGGGGGGGTTAGAAAATGATATGTAAATGAGATGTGGGTGTTTGGGAATAGATGAAAACTGAAAGGGAATGGGGCTGGGGGGGCAACCACCTAAAAATTATTTTGAAAACAATTCAATGGGTTTTTTCGTAAAATAAATGTGCGGTAAAAAAACCCAGCGAAAAAACATCCTGCAATGAAATGACATGGAACCATCCAAGTTAGCCCCAATGTTAGTACTTTGCATGAAAAGTTGGGATTTTCCACATTGATATGGTCACTGTAGTTGAATTTGCTGCCTACTGGAAAACCCTTATATGATAATAAAACTGTAAATCACAGCTCCAAGGAAAACCGCAGGAATCCCATTCAGCTTTGGCTGACACACTTTAAAACTCCATAGGCCGCACCTGCTAAGCCTTTGAAACTAAAACTGCTGTCCCATGTCAAGCAGACAACTGGAAAGTCCTCTCAAAAGCCGCCCTTACCCGAGTTATCCGCCACAGAGCTGAGGTAAGGCGGTCCGTCCAGGTGGCCACTGTAAGATTGACTTGGTAACGCACCTGATCCTGTGGCCTACCAGAGGCACCAACATATCGGAGGAAAAAAGCATGGCCTCAAAAAACCTCAAACTAGAAGCAGAGTATTTTCTGTTTGGGATGATTTAGGTTTCCAGGGTTCCAGCATTGTCGGAGGATGGCGTGAAGGTCTTCAGTGATTGGACACAGTAGTAGGGGTAAGACACACAGAGCCAGCAGCGGGAAGAGCCACAGGGGAAGGAAAAGGAAAATAGGGGGAGAAGTAGAGACGCATGGGAAAGAAGAAACACGTACCTGAAGCGTCTGCTCTGAATAATAACAAGAGCATTGAGACACGAAAAGCTGGATGGTATTATTCTTATGGGAAGGTATGCATGTGAGGAATTCGACCATCCACACGGTGGGTGTGCGCTCACCTGGGCTTTTTTGAGACTTTAGATGAAATTGAATGATGGTAGATGAACCTCTGGAAAATGTGTGGGGGCAATCCGCGCATATTTTCCAACGCTCTCCGCACGACATAAAACAGACCTGTGTACTATGAGTGGACACAACCTACAAGCGCAGTCCCCCCATCATATTTAGTTGTCGGGCAGGGCAGCTATGGGGGAACACCCCCGGCGACACGAGCGCTACCCACACCACTTCCACTAAATACTCGAAGTCCAACTGAGACTCGACGCGCGTGTCGTGTTCCCGGAAAGAGGCACACAGAGAATGGTCCACCGAATCGGTGTCCTCTGGGCGTTCTCGATCAAGATCGCCGCATGACACCAGGCAACCATCCACTGTTGCTAAGAGTGCCTCGCTCACTAAAGTAACAGAGTTTCGGTCGTCGGATGACGAAGCCGACCACCATCTCCAGGCCGCACTCCAGGAGTCGGCGTCAGCAGATCGCGTGACAGTTACTCCCGGGTCCCAACCTCCACACTCTAAGGAAAGGGACACTACCCCCGAATCTCAATGCCAGACGTCGAAAAGCTCAGAAAAGGTGAAAACACCAGGGAAGCACTCTTCCACTCACGGGGAGGGGGGAAAGCAGCAGAAGAAACATTCTCTGCCTTCATCTGCACCACAACATAAAGACAGGTCACAGTCTTTTGTAAAAATATCCAAGACCCCTGCACAATGCCATAGGTCCAGTCAGGATATAGCAGGGAAACCCTCCCAGGAAAGGGTAATCCCCAGCTCTAAAGAATGGTCAAGTGAGGATATAGACAAAGTTATGTCTAGAATGTCATCCCTAGCAGACTTCTATGCCAAGAATCCAGAGCACTTCCTCTCCTATACCTCTGACAGGGCTACTCCCTCAGGGTCTAAGGACCCGCAACCCCCTGGTAAGAAACCTCGAGTTGAGGCGCCAACGCAAAGTCGGTCTTCTGACCCTTTCTACGTACAGCCATACTCTCAGTATGATGAGGTTCCATGAGATGTAGATCCAGCATTGGCCACGTTGGACAATCAAACTGGGATGGATTACTATGGGGATGACGAGGACCAAGAGGAGGACTAGGATGACCCAGGAGCCTACAGAGTAGACTCCCCAGTAGGCAAAGAACCTCCGGTTACCGACTCTCCTGTCACCAACCAACCTCTCTTAAATGAGGTTTTGTCTAGAGCGGCAGAACACTTCTGCATAGATACTCAGGGAGCACAGGAGCAGAGGGTCTTTGCCGAGGAACTAGTGGGAGAAAAGAGACCCGTTGCCCAGGCCATCCCTATTCTCAAGTCTATACAAAGGAGAATAGATCCTTCCCTTCTCAATCCCAACCTCACCAGGGCGGTAAATCCCAGGATCGAAAAACTGGTCAGGGCAGCCCAGTCAGACCCACTGTACATAAGGGGGCAACTGAAACCTGACTCCCTGCTAGTGACTAATACCCGAAAGAGGGCGGGCACACCCCTATCATCGTCTGAAGCTCCCTCCGACAAGGAGAGTAAAAAGATCTATGGGTTGGGAAGGAAGGTAGCCTCCACTTCCGCCTACCAGGCAAGGATTGCCAACTCCACCACCCTGCTGGCGAGTTACAACTGCCATCAGTTGGAAGAAGTTGCGGCACTCATCGACTCCGCACCGGAACCTTTAAAAACCCAGCTGGCACAGGTTGCGTCAGAGGGAAGAGCTGTGTCCGGTTCCATCCTTAAAGCAACCTTTGATGCCGCGGATAACGCCGGCAGGCTGATAGCAGAGAGCACTGTTATCAAAAGGCATGCTTGGTTAAGACAATCTGGGTTTAAACCCGAAACACAAGCATCCTTAATAGACAAACCGGTGGAGCCTGATCTACTGTTTGGCAAGGTGATAGAGGACCCATTAAAAAATGCCAAAGATGAGTACGAGACTCTCAAATCCCTGGGCTAGTTAACCAACAAACCCCCTAATCAAAGAGGGAATGGCAATTTTCGTCGCCCACGCGGCCAACATTCACAAAGAGGCTCCAACTATTCCCAGGGGCAGAGCACACCATGGAATAACAACAACCAACAGTCTACCCAAAGTTATGGCAGGGGTAACAAAAGGGGATGCGGTAAGGGTAGAGGCAGCCCCAATAAAGGCGGCGGCACGCCTCCCGCAAAGCAGTGACATTCCGTTCAGGGTCCCTTCTCACACATCCCCAGTAGGGGGACGCATTTCCAACTTCACCCAAGCTTGGGAAGGGATCACATCAGACAGATGGGTGCTGTCCACAGTGTCCAAAGGATACTGCATAGAACTTTTAGTGTCCCCGAAACCACCCTCCACGTCAAAAGGTACATTCCTTAGACCACAAGAAGATCCTACTCGAAGATATCGCCAATCTTCTAGCAAAGGACGCGATAGAACTCGACCAGGGACACCAGGTAAACAAGGGTATTTATTCAACTTACTTCCTTGTGCCAAAAAAAGATTTGACAATGCGCCCATTATTGGATTCACGGCCTGCAAACAAGTATGTCAAGCCCCCAAAATAATTCGCATGACTAGTCTCTAAGAGGTAATCCCCCTCCTAAAAAGGGGAGATTACATGGCAACATTGGACATGAAAGATGCCTATTTTCATATTTCCATGTTCCCAGCGCACAGAAGATTCTTGCGCTTCAAGGTGGACAGTCATCACTACCAGTTCAAGGTACTGCCCTTCGGTATAGCCTCGGCTCCAAGGGTATTCACCAAAGTACTGGCGGTGGCGGCACCACACCTGCGCAGGGAGGCAATCCCAGTGTACCCTTACCTGGACGACTGGCTCATAACGGGGGAGACACCAGTAATTTGCAGATCAAACATTCAGAGAACTATCCACCTCCTCTTCGAATTGGGATTCTCCATAAACGAGAAAAAGTCAAGTCTGGTGCCAAGCACCTCCAAACAGTTCTTAGGAGCTGTCCTAAACACACAAGAGGGGTTGGCCTTTCCATCAGAGGAAAGAATTTGGAATCTACTGCTGCAAATTCCGCTATATCAGGCCGCTCGCCAGATAACGGTGCGCAAAGCGATGCGTTTGCTGGGCATGATGGCGTCATGTATTTACCTGGTCCCCCACGCGCGCCTGCGCATGCGTCCCATGCAAGAATGGTTGGCAAAACAGTGGTCTCAGGCAAGTGGTTAGTGGGACGATCTAGTGGTCGTTTCGCCAACACTTGTACAAAGTCTTCACTGGTGGACAAGAGAAAACCTGTCAAAGGGGAAACCCTTTTACGATCCCGAGATACAGGCTGTAGTCACAACAGACGCATCCCTTTCAGGGTGGGGAGCACACCCTCTCCACCACACAGCTCAGGGTCTCTGGTCTCACTCAGTGGCCAAGAATCATATCAATCTGCCTAGAGCTTCTGGCAGTATTCAGAGCGCTTCAAGCGTTCAAGCCCTACCTGTTGAACCTGTCAGTGCAGATCCTGACAAACAGCACAACAGCAATGTTTTACCTGAACAAGCAGGGAGGGACTCGTTCACCAAATCTGTCCAAGCTTGCCCAGAATATTTGGATATGGGCACTCAGACAGAACATCTACCTGTCATCTCAACATGTTCCAGGGGATCTCAATTCTCTGGCGGACGCTTTGAGCAGATATCCCCTCCCAGAAGAACACGAATGGTGTCTACACAGAGAAATCGTAGAAGATCTCTTCTCTCAGTGGGGTTTCCCCACTATAGACCTATTCGCCACAAGCGAAAACAGACGGGGCCCAGGATTCGCATCCAGGTTCCCCCAACCAGATTCCCAGGGGAACGCTCTGTGGATGAACTGGTCAGGGCTGTTTGCGTACGCTTTTCCACCAACCCCTCTCATCAGGAAGGTGGTCAACAAGATGCACAGGGAATCGATGACGCTCGTCCTAGTTGCTCCCATGTGGGCGAGGCAACCATGGTTCCCACACTTACGCAGACTAGCGGTGTGCGAACCCATCAAACTTCTGTGCTGGTACAACCTACTGTCCCAGCACCGAGGTCAGACAGTGCATCCTCAACCCAACTCAATAAACCTGGCAGCATGGCTCCAGAGGTCATAGAGTTTGGACATCTCAATTTACCTCAGAGATGCATGGACATCATAAAAGAATCTAGGAAGCCTAACACGAGGCACTGCTACTTTGACAAATGGAAAAGATTTATCTGGTGCCAGAATAAGCAAATCAGCCCAGTTGATTTCACTCCTTCCACTATTGTCACCTACATGCTCCACCTGCTGGACGCAGGGTTGGTATTTAATTCACTGAAAGTACACCTGGCAGCTCTGTCAGCATACACCACCTCCCATAACAAGGTGTCATGGTGGAAAGTACCAGTGGTTAAAGCCTTCATGGAAGGAGTAAAGAGACTTCACCCTCCAATTTCTAACCCACCACCAGGATGGGACCTTAATGTGGTGCTATCTAAACTCATGGGCCCCCCCTTTCGAGCCCATGCATAAAAGCATTCTCAAACACCTGACTTATGAGACTGCCTTCTTAGTATCCATTACATCTATAAGAAGGGTCAGTGAAATTCAGGCTCTGTCAGTGCAGGATCCTTTCTTTACTGTACATAAAGCTAAACTGGTTTTACGTACAGACCCTAGGTTCTCACCTAAGTTTATTTCTAAATTCCACGTTAACCAGTCAGTCGAGCTTCCGGCTTTCTTCCAAGATCCCCAAAGCTCGGCTCGGGTGAAACTACACTCCCTAGATGTGCGTAGGGCGGTCCTATACTATGTAAACAAAACCAGACTGCTAAGGAAAACAGACCAACTGGTTGTCTCCGTAGCTACAGACAGAGAGGGAGATCGCGTCTCTAAAGGTGCCATCTCTAAGTGGATTATAAATTGTATCCAGCTGTGTTACTCCCTTTCTGAAGAAACCCTGCCTTTCACGCCAAGAGCCCACTCTAGAAGAGGCATTGGGGCCACTCTGGCTTTCATTGCAAATGTACCCCTTGACACCATTTGCAAAGCAGCTACTTGGAGCTCTATTCACACTTTTACTCAGCACTACTGCATTGACACCCATTCCAAAACAGATACACAAGTGGGACAAGCGGTTCTAAGACATTTATTTGCTCATGACCCTTCTCACATCCCACCTCCTTCTTGTAACACTGCTCGCTAATATATGCACAGCATGTGATCTAAGCAGATTCCACAAGCCTCAGAAGGGATACATTACTCACCGTAATCGTATTTCTGATGCTTGTATCTGCTTAGATTCACATGCGACCCACCCTTCCTCCCCTCTGAGAGAAGGCGCATGGATGCTTGTAGTCTTATCTTTCTATCTATCTGCTTGGATAATCTGTACTCACGCTACTCCTCATGCTACTTCATGTCAGAAAAAATACAATCTGAGGGTCCTAGTCGCGTGAGGGATCATGGGTACAGTGGAAGTCACACTATGGATAGTATTACTGGCACGCCCTGTGTCCACGCCCATTTTCGAGTTTTGAAAAACAAACTGTAATACTCCGCAGCTTCCACTAGATGTCGGCCTGTGCAGAGCATGTGAATCTAAGCATATACAAGCATCAGAAATACGATTATGTTGAGTAATGTATTATATATATATTCAGTGAAAAAACTTTGTTAAAGGGACGTTATGGTTAAGTTGCGCTACTAAAAACCTATGAAATTCAGTGAAAAAACTTTGTTAAAGGGACGTTATGGTTCCAAGTAAAACCGAAAAACCCTTCAAATTCGCCAGTTATGGTAAGCTAAGCAACCATAACTCGCGCCAACACCGTGCACTGCTAAGACTAACACCCAGGACATCAAAGATGACATCACAAATGTCATTGATGACATCACTGATGACATCACATGTCTGGTTCGCTCTTTTTTCTTTTGCTGACATGTCTAGGCCACATGGTTTTCTTCAGTAACAGTCAGAAACTAAAAATGTTATTTTATTTGTAGACGTATCCTTCAAGTAGGTTCTTTCAGTAATTCCCTTAGAGTCCAGTCACATAATAACCATAACGTCCCTTTGACAAAGTTTTTTCATTGAATTTCATAGGTTTTTATTAGTGCAACTTAACCATAACGTCCCTGTAACACAATTTTTTTTTACTGCATTTCATAGGTTTTTATTAGTGCAACGTAACCATAACATCCTTTTCAATAGATGAAGACAACTAGCATCTAAGGTCCTCAAAGTGGGAAGCCCAGGTGGTTAAAAAAAAGATTTTTCTTCCCAAACCGGGACGCCTGCGGCGTCCCGGTGCAGGAAGGAAAATCTTTTACCAAGATGGCCACCATGGAAAGGGAAGGCGGGGTGTATAAAGAGAACACAACAGGGCATGAGCGGGGGGTGGGCGGGAGGGGATAGAGACACACGGGGCATGAGCAGGGGGTGGGGGGACAAACAAAAACACGGACATGCCGCACGGACATGAGTTTGTGCGGCAGATCCCGCTCCTCGGCCCTCCGCTGGCCACCGTGTGCGATGGCGGGAGCGGGGGGCTGGAGGAACAGGGGACACACGGAGCATGAGCGGGGGTGGAGGGGACAGGAAGGACACACGGGGCATGAGCGGGCGTGGGGGGATAGAAAGGACACACGGGGCATGAGCGAGGGTGGGAGGAACAAGAGACAGACACGCTCCTGCTGACCTGACAAAGCCTCTCATGCGGGAAAGAAAGATGGCGGGCGTCTCTGAAGCTTTCACTGCATCCAATGAGAGAGCACGTCAGATGTCCGCGGACATCACGCAAGCTGCTGGCCCAATCACCGTCCTGTCCTCGGAGCGAACAGGGAAGTCCGTCCGCGGACCGAACACATATCACTAATTTTTTTTTACCTACTTTTTGGTCATTTTAAAAAAAACTACTGGACGGATTTTCACCAAATTTGCAAGAGCACGCTTTCGGGACCAAGCCCCTGCTCCTAGTCCAAATTTGGTGAAAATCCGTCCAGCGGTTTGGGCTGTAGACGCGAGCAAACATTTTTTCCCATTCAGTCTAAAAGTTTTGGGACCCCCCCTGGACGAATCCTCACCAAACTTTGCAAATAAATTCAGAGTGACCCAAATACTTTTTTTGCAGAGTTTGGTGAGGATTCGTCCAGGGAGAGCGAAGTTATAAGCCGCCCAAAAAGTGCTCTTCCTATGGAAACAGCAACTTAACTACCGTGGCCATGTAATAAATATATATATATATATATATATATATATATATATATATATATATATATTAAAGTGGGGCTCGCGAAATTCGGTATTTTGGGCTTCGAAATGTTTACATCCTTTATTTTGTTATGATCCCGGATGTACTCCTTGTTATTTGTACCCTCCTCTACCCAACTAGCCTACTGTCCTCTAAATTCACCAGCCACCTGTCACGCCGCCAGTCTTGGGGCTTCCTTACCTGTTACGGCGCTCCCCGTCCTGGAGGCTGTACCCGCGCTTCCGTCTTCGGGGCCCGGGCAGTCTTGGGTTTCGGGCGCTTCCGGGTCTTCTGTGCGCGTTGCTCAGCGCATGCGCAGGCGGCCGCTCTCCGCGCATGCGCAGTGCGCAGAGTGCTCAGTTCGTGGAATCCTGCGGCCCAAGCCTCGTTGTGGGCTGACCAATGCCTGGGAAAAAGCACGGCTTGCGTTGCAAGCCTCCCAGGTGTTGGTGGCCACATATAAGGAGCCCCGGCCCTTATTCAAACCGCGTCTCAACGCGGTTTGGTTCGGACCATGTCTACGCTGGTTCCTTGTCTACTTACCTGTTTCCTGAGTCCTTCTGCCTTTCCCTGTTCCAGTATGTTTTCCCTCCTGGTTCCCTTCTTGTTGCCTTCCTGTTCCCTTCTCCTTTTACCTGGGGTTGGGTTCCTGGTTCTCCCTGGCTCTCGCTCTGGTTTTGGGGTGGTTCCCCCGGCAGGCCTTTTCCCATTTGGTCCTGGGTTCTACTGCTCCTTCTGGTTCTCCTTGCCTGCCTGCCTCTGTCACTTGCTGCCTGTTGCTGATACTTGGAAGAACTATTCAACCTCAGCCTACTGGTCTTCGTCATACGTCATCTGGAGCCTATTACCCTCTGTGAACCCGGGAGCCTATTGCCCTCTGCTTGCACTGTCCCGACGCCACGCTAATCAGGGGTGAGTGAACCCGTGGCGTTGGGAGCCGGTTCACCTCCAATCCGGTTCCATTCGGGCTGGAGCTGGGCTGGTTTCCCGCGCCATCAGTTACGTCTCCACGGAACATCAGACAGTCTGGCATCATCTTCGAGACCCCAAACCGGACAAACAGGTACGCAGCGCCCTCGTAACGCTATCTTTAACACCACCTTACACAACACCACAAACCAACCCCACTGCTACATAAAACCAGTTGGCACATGTACATTAATTGAGCTACGACGAAGTTTTCCTCTTTAGCTCTACCCCCACATCAGTTGCCAACCAAGACTGACAGCACTGTAATGTGCCAGATCATGGGCTCTTCCTTCAGGATAAACCTATAACTATGCGTCGCACAGCGGAACTCAGGGATTGCATACTTTCATCCTGCACCTCTCCCTCCATCAACCCCTCCCACATCGACATTTCTCTTTCTGTAACAGGGCCAGGCACAGCGAGGCCAGCAAAATGGCAGAAAGGCACTATAAAAAAAAAACACTTAACAGTGCATTAGAATTACATCTTCACACCCAACTCACAGTAGATTTTCATTTTAAAAAGTTCAGCCCTGTTGTCATTTGCATTGAATTGCTTCTATAGTGTTCAGTGCAGGCTGAATAGTTCTTACTCCTTTGTCTGAGCTGTAGCGGATGAATGCAATGATCATTCAAGATGTCGGATTAAGAGCACCAAAAGCAATCATCTTTGACAGCAGAACCAGCATCCACCTCATGCCAGTGTCCCTTCTCTGAAGGAACATTTCGGAGTCTATGCCCATTGATTCTAGGGCATTAGAATGACTGTGTGTGTCAGTTAATACCAACAACATAAAAGTTATGTTGTGTGTGTATATATATGTTTGTTTGTTTGTTTATTTATTTATTAATGCGCTCCAAGCCCGTGGGCAGTCGGGCGCAGCAAAACAAGTAGATTCGAAACTTAGTTACAGAGGCCTGAACACAGCCTATTACAAAAACAGTGGTAATTTACAGCAAGTGATACTTTACAGCAGGTGATACAGGTGAGGCAGTACATGTAGGATCAGCAGGAGGAAGCGCAGAGGAATGTTGTCTTAACAGGTGTTGCAATCGTTGTTGTGCAGCCATTTGATGGCATTAGATCTAAATCTAGTGTAAGGTAGGGGGCGTCTAAGGTCAAGTGGGAGTGTGTTCCATGCTTGGGCAGCTCTGACTGGGAAGCTAGATCCACCCGCCGTGGTGAGTTTAAATCTAGGGACTTCAAGTAAGTAGGTGTTGGCAGATCTTGTCGATCGGTTAGAGGACCTCCATAGGATTCTTTCAGCTAGGTATGGGGGTGCTTGGTTGTTAAGGCATTTGGCTGTGAGAGAGATGGTTTTGAGGAAGATTCTGTCCTTGATCTTGAGCCAGTGTGCCTCGGTCCGATGTTTGGAAATGTGCTCTCTACGTGGGATATTCAGGGCTGCTCTAAGAGCATTATTCTGTAATCTTTGTAGTTTGTCTGTGACCGCCTTGTTTGCACCTGAATATAGGGCGTTGCAATAGTCCAGTCTGGACATGACAAGAGCATTGGCCAAGGTGAGGCAGCTGGCACTTGACAGGAAGGGTCTGGCAGCACGGATAAGTTTACACGTGTAAGTGGTTGTGGAGGCTAGGGAGTTCACTTGCTTTTTGAGGGAGAGAGCTGAATCGAGGTAAAAACCTAGAGTTTTAACCTCGCGCATAACCTTAATAGTATTATTGTCGATGTTGAATGAGGCATAGTCCGGGGTGAGTTTAGAAAGGTTATGGTCTGAGCCGAGGAGCAATATTTCAGTTTTATCGTCGTTCAGGCAGAGGCCATGGGTGGCCATCCATGCCTGAATGAGGATGTAGATTTTATTCACCAAAGCCAGGTCCGCTCCATAGTTGCCCGAAAGGGGTATGAGGATCTGGGTGTCATCTGCGTAATTTGTATAGGTGACACCCAGTCTGTCCAACTTGTCAAACAGTGGCTTGGTGAAGATATTGTACATGGTGGGTGAGACACAAGAGCCCTGAGGGACTCCACATGTAATTTGGATGGGGTCGGCACAGGTGGATGTGGAAAACACTCTCATGGTGCGGTTGGCTAGAAAGGATTGTACCCATGCTATAGCTTCTCCTGTGAAGTTGGCAGCGAGCTTGAGGTGGTTGCATAAGACTGCATGATCCACCAGATATATATATATAGCGCCTGTAATGCACTAACCACCACAGTAGTGCTTTTATAGCACTGGCACCTTTTTAGGAGAAGGTGTATTGTGTCCCCGCTGACATAATCCGACTATAGTCTGTGGAGTAAGAGGCAAGCACATGGGCACAAAAGTGGGTGTGAGGAGAAGCACGAATAGGATTGGGATAAACAGAACCAACACATTGGAAAGATACGATAGGATTGAGGTAGATGGAATAGTATTATGCAAGTAGTGGCGCAGTGGATCAGAAAGATTGCTGATCTAGAAAGAGGGAAAGGGAAAAAAACATACCCAGTGGCTGAAGTGCACCATAGAAAGTAGTTGAATAATGACCCTGGCCGGGGGCAGGACAAGCGGGACCATGTAGACACAAGTGGTAGAGCGTGCAGTCGGGGAGCTTGACAGCCAAAAGGAGGTGATCTCCTTTATTGATTTTCATTTCTTTCTCTATCAGTCAGTTGGAACATTATATATCGCCTTAGTGAAATCATTTGCCTCAACTTGCCGATCTTAAAAGTTTACTCTGTGGGAACTCATACTTAAAACCTATCTGAACTGATGCTGATTCTACAGCGACCTCAAACTAGAAAAACGTGCACCGTCATGAATAACATATGCTCATTTATTCCAACGCCTGTGTAATACTGGAGGTCTTTAATCTCCTCTGGTCTGACAGAGACTCCTAGCAATGAATAGACTGATCCTCAATAGACTAAAGGTTCTATCCCGGGGCATACCATGTGCTGCTATCCTTAAGGGGGGCAGGAGCAGCTCCATGGATGCATATATAGAATCTTAAGCTGAATACTATACTCATTCTGCAAGCCACAGCAGGTTCCTGCGAGCACATTGGACTTGATCCCTTCCCCTAAATCCAGAAAACAGAGTTGTTGAGCCATTTGGAGTTTGCAAATAAGTTTCATTAAGGTACCCCCACCACCCTCCAGGAGTGCATTACATAGTTCGAGCGACTAGTCACTAAAGTTCCTATTGCAACTGCACACCTGTCATGTGGGGTAAAGGGACAAATCCCATGAGGCGGCCCAATTACAAATAGCATCCCCTGTGAATGGCATGGGTCTTTATCAACTGTTACGTCTAAACATTTAACCTGAGCTAACAACTTAACAAGTTTTCCAAAAATCAAAGAGAGAGCAGGTGTGAAGTGAGATACCTTATTTGTAGTAGCAGGGCCTCCTCCATTTTATCTGGCTAAGATTAAGCCAGCTAGAGTCATCTAGGCTGAAATGTTATATAGGCTTTGTTATTGTCTGGTCAAACAGATTTCAGTTAAGTTGTTAGCACTATAGAGTGGTAAAAATGAAGAGATTTGCTTCATCTTTAAAAAGATCTGTTTGGGAATGGTGAAATAGGTTGTAAAAAGTAGAGGCCCTGTTATCAGTAAAAAGTACAAGTAGTGGAACTCTGGTCCTGATAGTTTCCGCTCACTTTGACCTGTGGCAGTAACAAGCATTTTCCAGTGTTGGTGGTTTCTAGCGCCCTGCAAGAACACTAGACTTAGCAGAAGCATGGCTGTGGGAAGTCTATGCAATGTGCTTGTGAAGCCCTTGTTGTCCAGAGGCCAGAATAGTTAGTTAGCATTTTTCTAGGTGTCTGCTGCAAATCCATGGTATATAATCTGGGAAGGCGAAGCCAACTGTCTAAAGAGACAGAGGGAAGTATTGGTTGTGTAAAAAGTGAATACGAGGGGAACCACAATGGAAGAAATAGAACAGGGAAGTGAAAACCACTTTACAAGAGCCATAGTTGCATGGCCTCATGAATATCAATTCACTCATGCAAGCTGTGGGAGATGTAAAGCTGATGAATTGGCATAATTTATGAATTGGCATAATTTAACCACGGTTCACTCTCAACTCCACTACCATAGGCCCATTATAAGTAAGTATGCCACATATTAATGATGCTATATTAGCAGACATCCAAGCACAAAGATGTGCAGTTGAGCCAAGAGTAAAAATAACTAATGAAATGCGTGAAAAGGATAAAAGAGGTTATGCAAAATAAATCACCCTTGGGCATTATTTAAGCATAAGAGCTAGCGTGAAACATATGGATTCCTAGATACTTGTTGGGTCCAAACTAAGCCAATGGTTTTCCCGCAAAATAATAGGCATTAGGGGCTATAAGACTATCCAATAGTAAATGCAAAAGGTCCATGTCACCGGGTGCATTTAAGAACTTGGTAAGTAATAGGTAAATCTCTGTCCACGGGCAAAGCTTCAAGTTGTGAGGTATCGCTCCCCAATGGTATAATTCACTGATAAAGGCAATATCTGGACCTCTTGAAATGTCATGTTTTAAGAAAGTCGACGTTTCAGTAAAGTGTGCACTTGCAACGTCTATAGTTATGCAACATTCTCTTTTCGTGAAGGTCACAGAACAAAAAGTCCTGATGGAAATGGCTTTTGATATTCAGTAACCCGGGCCTGAGTTAAACTGCCCTAATAACAGTTAAATGCTCAGTAATCTAGTGTTAGGCTAGACAGCCGGCGGCTAGTCCGCTTTAGCCTCCCTTCCTGTCTGCATGTTCCTTCCTCTTCTCGGGGTGGTGTCAGCTGACCTGAGTTTGTCTCTGCTGCAGAACACATCTGGTGCCCCTTTAGAAATATTAGTAACCATTCCCCTGGCATGTGATAGATTCACGCCAGTGTATTTCTACAGTTGTGTTGTCCTTCGTTCCTCAAGTGTGACACTTTTCCCGGCTATTCACCCTTGTTTGTTTGCTTGCATTATACCCAAAGTAACTTGGCCAACATCACCCAGTGTGAAAAGGCTATCGCAACTAATAGGTCCTTCTTCCAAAGTACTACGTCAAGCCTCAAGACACTGATGTTCTACTCCCTCACCTCCTTCCGCTCCATGGTCTCAGTATTCGTATCTCACGCACTACACTGTATTTATAAACAGAGTGGCTTTCTTGTGACATATATAGGTTTCTGGTTTGCTCAGGTAGGGCTTCCGCCATCTTTTGCACGTCGAGTGAGGCAATACCTCAGAGACCGGTCTGACATGTGACAGACGTGCAAGGGCCACCTGTTCTGGAAGCTTGGAGTCTTTGGTCCTCGGTTATCCCAGATCCTCGCCTGATTCTGTGGTTCATGTTGAGCTTGCACTAATAGATTACAGGGCTCTCCACATTGAGAGATATTGGACTTGCCTGGGGCCTGATCAATGGAATTTAATATAGTAAAAAGTCCCCAGTGGCAAGGAGGACATCTTTCCTCTGGTCGAAGATCAATATTCCCTGCCAGAAATTGTATGTGCTTGTTTTAACCCCTGCACTGCTGGTATTCCGGGACAAGCCTCCCAGGGACATTCTATCCCGACTTTGTGCCGGGATAGAATGTCGCTTTGTCTCACTAGCCCCCTTCATTGTGCCTTGTTCTTATGTGACTCCCATCATTAACCATACCTTATCGGAAGCTGAACAGCCGAGTAAAACCTAACTTGCATAGTAGGAATCATTTTGCGAAATAATATAAAATGTAAATCTGATGATGGAAGATGTGAGAAGCAAGGTTTCCATGTGTTAAAATCGTGGCATGTAAAGGGACACCCCCGCAACCATTATACCATTTAAAGGGAGTGGGGGACACCCCCGCACTCCCGCTCCCCTTAAATGGTGTAATAGGGTACACCTTTAACGGGTCAAACCATGGGCCGCGATTTTTTTGTACAGGCGCCATTTTTGCTGCTATTTTGTCACTGCATACCGAAGAAAGCGCAAGTGCAGGGGGTGATGTTATTCTGGACAGCAAGGGAATGGGGAAATGTAACCCAAGGGCTATGTGGAAAGCATCCGCAACAAGTATTAAAACAAGCAAAGGATGAGAGATGGGTGAGTAACGGCAAGCGATTTTAAAAAAAAAGAAATAAAAAGCGAATGTGTGGCACACATAGAAATAGACGCCTGTGTCACTTTGGTCACTAAGAAAGCAACAGATCAAACTGCATCAAGAGTACTGTAAAAATTTGCAATAAAAAAATGAACGAAACCATAATAAAATGTTGGTGTACCCAATGGGGATTGTTGGCTGCCTGTGGTCGCGATAAGCATTGCGTGGAGTGGCGCTGCATGCCGACCTCCCTCATGCAAAATAAAGACTGGGCTCAACATAGATGTGCTCTCCTTTGTACCTCCTAGCGCCACAAAGGAAGGATTGGCTGTAAATTCACCCTGCTCTTGCCGATTGCTTTTTTAATGCATGTATGGAAAATTAACGTATGTGTAAGAGTGCTGAAGTCGCACACAGAGACCAATTTATGAGTTAAGCAGCAGAGACCTAAAAGTATCAACAGTGTTTGTCAGTGGAGCTGGCTCGACAAGTAATGGGCGGAGTGCTAATACAGCATCAAGTTGAGGACCTCCTTCTTTCTTCTCCAAACATCAACTCCTCAATCATCAGCTTTAACCTGTATTAGGAATAAGAATAAAGACTGATGAGGGAGCCGTTGCACTGTGAAGCAGCTAGGAGGCAAAATGTGGCTGTACAAATTGGACACTCTAAAGTCCCTCTTAGGGCCACCTCAATTGTCCTCTCAATCATCTTCCTGACTCGTCAGATGCCATTCAGCACAGGATTCCTTGAGTTTTGGAGCTCTTCTGTGAGTGAGGCAAAATGAGTGAGACGTTTAGGAAACATGAAGACTAGTTAATGAGGAGGAGAAAGAGGCAATACGAATGAAGATTGGTGAGTTGGGAAGTCGACTGAGGAGTAAGAAGGTGTGAAGAAGGGAAGTGAGGATGGTCTAAAATGAATACCTCGCGTCCATTTTAGGGCATCGTCCTTTTTCCTCACTAACATCTGACTGTAGAAGCAATACATGTTTTGGAGTTTTGGTGCTAAAATAAAATAATTTCCCTTATGAGTGAGTAAAGTAAGCAGACAAATCGAGTTAGTAAATTAATTGATTTTATTAAGTAGAATTTAAATAATCTGGTTGTGACGAATCAACTTCTGGGACACCAGCACCAGTGGTGCTGGAATGAATATCTGTTTCTAAACTATCAATCAGCCCCACACCTCTAGTACACCAGAAGGGATCATAACAGATTGGAAACACAAGCAAATTATTAACCTTCTTGTCCGATTTTGGAAACGTGGATGGAACGGCAGGCTTATCTCCAAAAGGTCGAGGATCGTTGCTTAATTGCAATACAGCTAAAATACAATTCATTACCCAATGATAAAAGGGACTGTCCAGTCAAGGTTGTATAACCATATCTATTTATTATTATCAAAACAGACAGTTCTAACACATTACAAAATACAACCCACACTGTAAAGGAATGCAGAGGACAGACGGTTTCAAAGAAGGGAAAGGGATCCACTCTGGATACTGACAGGAAGGTAGTCATTATAGTAAATAATCGCAACCGTTCTAGGATACTTCTTGGTTTCAGTTCAAAGGGAGCAATGGGTCCTAAAATGTCATTAGGGGCCTTCGGAGAAGGAGCAGTGGGACAGAACCACAATGTACCTTGCGCTGTAGGAGTTCCTGGTGCTCGACTGGGTCTAGTTGGTTTCAAGGCACTTTGCAGCTTCTGCGACAGAGTTCAAGACGGTAGACAGCTGTGGGTATCGGGCGGCAGGCAGTTCGGCAAGCGAAGCTGGACAGACGACTGCAGGCTGGCCTACATGGCGGCTCGGGATCAGGAATCGTCTCCGTGCTGTTTGTGGTTGTGAAGCACTGGTCGAGACGTCTCAGATGGTTTTAAGCGACTGCGACGTAACAACGGTCGCAGTCAGGTGCAGCTCGACTGGCTCGAAAATGGCCTTTAAGGCAGGCGTTGGTAGGTGTTTGTCGATGCACTTGTAGCTTCAGCACTGGGCTTGTGTTGTCCTTTTAGGTGGACAGCCCAAAGCTGAAAAGTGTGATGCTACCTGTGTGTGCAGATAACTTGTCCTTGGTTTCGGGTTCAGAGACCTTCCAACACTTCCTACCTAGGAAGCTTGCTGAAGAGCCTAGTAGGGCCTACATTTTGCTAGCTGGGTACCGTTTCTGGAGCTGCTTGAGGGTCCTGGATTCGGCATCTCCCTCTGTTCCCTGGGAGATGTTTAGGGGAGGCATCTCATTGGAGGTCCTGACCTTCCTTCACTGGCAGAAGATGTAAGGCAGACTGTACCTTCAGCCAGGGTCGAATGATGAGTTCTTCTTGCTACCCCTTGCAAAGTCTTCAGAGGATCTGCCAAAAGAGGGGCTTGGCCTTCTTTTAAAGCCTCATAGACCACAGGGATTGGCGTAGGCAAAGGCGACTTTAATGAGCCAATCCTGGGTTCCCACCAACAATCTCCTGTATGTGTGGGGTAATAGCCAGAGTGCTTGGCAATAGAAAAGGTAAAGAGTTGAAAACATGTAACACTAAGTTCCACCCATCTTTCTCTCTGTTGTCGAGCAAAGGGTCTCTCTGGTTAATGGAGTTCTCTGTGGTTCCTTATTAAAGCGGCAGGTCTCCCTAGAAGCTGCGGCGAGACCAGCCTTTCTGGATTCGGCAAACCACATAATTGTACCATCTGAAGGGGGTCCCCCTGCGGGGATGACTACTGTAAATACGCAGTCCCAGACATGACATTTCACTGTCAATCGATACTGAGGGTGGGAGCTGGGTTCAGGTTGACACAGTTGCATATAAAAGGTTGTTGGTGTTTCCTGTTTCCTTTGTTAGCCTCTGCAGCCAGGCCCCATGTGGGCCTGTTTGAATTACCCTGTGAATAGTAGGCAAATTGCTGCCTCAAGCTGCAGGGCTCAACAAAAGTACATTGCAGATCCATGGGGCCTTTGTCACTTAATCAGGCTGCCCATGGCAGGGGGAATGTGTGGCCCTCCCCCTTCTGGAGATGCATTGAGTACTCCACCCATCAGATCCCAACTAAATGACAGGGGGTGGGGACTGCACCAGTAGGCTGTGTCCACCCAGAGTACATGGGTCTGTGCATATGATGTGCGGTGAGCATAGGAATATGTGTGCGGATTAGCCCTACACATTACCCGGAGGTTAATCTATCATCATTTAATTTCATTTTAAATTTCAAAAAAGCCCAGGCAAGCGTGCAGTGTGCGGTTGGTCGAATTCCTCACACTGGGTATCTTCACAAGTAAAGGACTTCATTTGCAACCTGGTTGGACTGGAAAAGATTTAACATGAGCATGTATTTGTTGTCTAGAAGAAAGGAAATCATTTTCCAATGGTTTCTCTTTCGTATGCTAAACGGTACGCTGCATAAAAAAAAAGGTCCTCCCAGAGAGGAAGTGTCTTGTTGCCAAAATGTATGCCTGGAAATTGCATTGTTGTTTCTCTTTCTCCTACTGAAGACAGAATGTTCAGAATGCAGTCAATACCAGTAGTTATTGAATGCACTGTAAACATTTTGATTGGCTAAGAGGTCAGTAACAGTCTCCATGTGCTAATAAGGTTTATTGCCCAAATTACTCCGCTTTCTTGATACTATCAGAATGTGGCTGAGCGTCAATTTGAGTCTGAAGTCTGTGGTCCTAGGACAAAAACTCATTTGGTTTTTTTTTTAAAAACAATGCCACTTTAATGACTCAATTGGGAAAAGTGACACCCAGCGGGTCTATAATAGCCGAGCATAAAAAGAAATCCAGTCAGGTTTATAACATAACATTTCCTTACACATGGCTCAAGTAAAATGCCAGCTGTGAGATTTTTCATTTGCATAGCAGCTCCCTGAACCGTTGTTTCTTGCATTGAGCATTATAGAATGTTTTTTCTGACGCCTCCCACTGAAACTTTCATGGCACGTGTTACCATTATGACAGTGGTGGCGTGCGAACGGAACGCCTGTCTGGGTGCGTAACCGCTGCTCAAGCTTGATTGGAAGTGACGGAAGGGCGGGAAAGGACGCTGCTTAAGGGAAACAGAGTTCTGTGTGACGCTGTGCCCAGAAACAAGGGCACTCGGTGGGAGTGGAGTTTGCGAGCTTGTCCCAGGGCAGGGGGCTATAATAGGACATTGCATCCTGCTCTTGTCTTGGAAGACTTTATTTAGTTCGTTAATTATCGGTACCCTCATCTGCAGTGTATTGCCCCATTCTGCTGCTTTTGCTTTTATATATGTGGACGTTCTTAAAAACATTTTCTATCACTGAACTAACGTTAGATTTTTGCCTGATCTAGAAATGAAAAAACCTAATTAATAAATAATTTCGCAACATAGTTGGAGATAGTAAACCAAATTCATAGAGATCCAAAGACGGCCTCCTTGTTAGTTGTGGATATGCAAGTCAAAACACAGTTTGATCCTCGGAGTGTCAGTCTCTGCTGGCCTTTGAAAACTGTTCCTTTGAAGACCTGTCAGCGTTTCTTACAGGTAATACCTTCAGACTTCACCATCTCAGCTTTGAAGACCAACGTCCTTTTGTCACGAGGCCTCTTCTTCCAACATTAACATCAACCAATGTTTCTGCCAGCTTTTTATTCGGCACCTATGTTTCCCACATCTTAACCAGTAGGACGGAGCCAATGTGCTAGTTCCAGCTATGTGCGTGGTTAGCGAGATATGAAGGGGTATGGCGTTCTAGTGGTCTGATTATGATACAAGTCCTTTTAAACGCGCCTGTACACTAGTGTTTCTAGGCGTGACAAGACAAGGAAGGGAGGACAGGAGGAGGACAAAACAGATGGACCTTGGTAGCTGTCCATCTGATTTTGCAAAGCTCACAATTCGTCCATTCGAGGTATTTTCCGCCATGCACCCATATGCTGTAACGTTTCGAATCCGTTTAAACCGAAATTGTAGGACAGTATGCCGGATACATCTATCACGAAATTGTTTAATATATTTGGTAGGCCATTTGGTGGGGAAGTAATCACCTAACCAAGTTTTCATTTCTTTTCCACCACATTTACTTTTATGCAACACACACCATAACTAATATAGTGACATTGTACACGACAGTAAGTCTCTGAAGCATTAGACCCAGTACAGTGAAAACAGAATAAAAAAGAGAAAACTATAGCAAACCATCGATCAGTAGATACATTTACCAAGCTAATTCATTACAATCAATTCTGCGGCTGCGTCCAAAAAACAGAAGCAACGTGATATTCATTCATGTTTGGGCTCACTGTAGTTAAGAGGGACAACTTTTCGGTTGAAATGTGATGAACGAATAGTCAACAATTGAAGCACCCCTGCGCTCTTTTATGTTCCGAATGCACTATGCCTAGTAAGGTCGTTTTGTCTTTATCTCCCCTTCCTGCATGGTTGTGCCTTGAAACACTTTTGTATAGGCACACTATAAATGACCAATCATTCATTCATTGATAGTACTGGGAGGAAGATAGAAGTGTGTTGACCACGGGCACGCTGGGATGTGGAGCTACATATAATGGTGGCAATTGATAATCCATCTATGTAACCTTCTGCACAGAGAGGTGTGGATTGGCCCAGAGGCCAGGGGAAGCCAGTGGCCAGACGTCAACCAGCAGCAACCACCAAAAGTAAGTGTGGCATGGGTGGGGAGTAGAGCAATTACTCTACTGCAGAAAGCCCTTCCACTATACATTACCTTACCTCACAACATAGCTCGCCAGGCAAATGTTACCTTCTTCAATCTTAGGGAACACTCGACACTAGCGATCGCCCATTGAACATTTGCTCTCAGGTATAGGTATATCTAACCATCTGTGTCTGCCATGAACTACACCTACTGTATTATATTCTGAATCCTGCTGCATTGTGAAACTTAGACCTCTCCCCCACTATACACTTATTCTCAAACTGCATTGTGAAATTTAGGCCTCGCCCACTATCCAGGATTCCCACATCTAGGTGTGTTGTCCCTTGCAATCTTGTATACAAACTGAATTGTGAAACGTACGTCTCTCTCCCACTATACATGATTCCCAGATCTAGGTGGGCTGCTCCTTGCAATCTTGTACTCAAACTGTATTGTGAAACTTAGGCCTCTCACCCACTATACAGGATTCCCAAATATAGTTGTGTTGTCCCTTGGAACCTTGTACTCAAACTGCATTGTGAAACTTCGATTACATTGTGGGACTTAGGCCTCTCTCCAACTATACAGGAATCCCAAATTTAGGTTTAGTCTCTTTATCTGCCTATTATATCCTGAAGCCTCCAGCCGAATAACTTGCAAACCTTCGTTACGTATACACACCACTAGTGTGGACACAGACCGCAGGCACGGCCAAGCATCCATCCACCGTACAATACTGCTATGGCTAAGCACATCCGGTCTAGCAACACACATAGCCGTGTAGACTGAAACACCAAACTTACCTCAACACCTCTGCCACTAGCATACAGGGACTACCATCCGAAAGGAACTCAGTATAGCTGGCGCACATCTACTCTCCATACAATAGCAATCTATCGCAATACACCAACATCGCCCACCCACGTGCCTGGACTCTCTTTGGGCTGCTTAGTCGAGCCTAGCCAGCCACCTAATCCCTAGACCGGCAAAATGCACACACGCATCTCCTAAACTAAACCCCTTAGAATTTTCACCACATTGACTACGGTCACTGAGGGCGTTCCTACCAGAAAAGCACATTGAGGCCACACAAGTGGGGAAGGGCGCTATATAAATAACCAAATACAATACAGTATATGGTGATGGTTTTTTGACCTATGAAGAGTGTGTTCAAGATGCAATGTGTTCCCTTAACTTTCCTAAATGTTGTTTGGCAAGAGGATATTATAACCTTTTGTCTAACCCATGTTTTCAGTTCCTGTTGCAACAAGGATGCAACATTTTACTTGATATTTCCAGGAGTGCAATGAACTGATAATATTTTGTGTTCTCCCTTAGTTCGTTCCTGAATACTGGAATTATTTGTGATTGTTTTTCATGTCGTAGGTTCCCTCTCTTCCTCCTCTTCCTTAGCAAATAAAATATTGAGGATCTCTGCCCATATAAGTGGCTGGTTTCTGATGACCATGGGCCTCATTACGAGGTCGGCGGTAACCCACCGGTGGGTTGCCGCCGACCCCAATACACTGAATCTGCCGCCTGATTTCACAGTGCCACCAGGACATTACAAATCCCGGCAGAGCGGGAAATCTGGCGGCAGATTCAGTAACTCCCTATTCCTGTGGAGTCCCATAGGACTCCATGGAAGTGGGGAGCTGGAAGCGCCAGCACCGTTGCTAACGGTGCCTGTGCTTCCGTGACGACTCTGCCTCGGCCCCTGCAGGCAGACCTGTACTGTGGCAGTCTGGAAAAAAGGGTGCCAGTAAGCTCACCAGCACCCTTGCTTCCGGTCCGTCACACTCGTAATGCGGCCCCCTGTTTGCAATCCCGTCAAATCCAGGTGCTCTCAAGGTTTTAATTCTGGCTATTATGTTCCTGATTTCTTCCTTTCCAAACGTTCCCTGCAATTTCTTTTGATTTGGACTTTAATGATCTCCATCTTTGATACTTAGTTATAATTCTCTCTAATAAACCTCTCACGGGCAGGCACTCCTATCTGGATTTATCTGCGCAATATTTTGAAATGTTTGCTCATGTACAATAAGAGCCCAGAATGTCTTGAATTATTTCTAGCTTTTCTATCCATTATTCATGTTCCGTACTTGTTTCTCCAATTTCTATATTGTTGTTTAATTGAGCAGATAGCATTTCTTTTTTTCTTCTAATGGAATATTAGTATTAGATTTAATCTGTCTCACAGATACTCTACATTTTCATTTCTTGTACTTAATTTTCTCATGACACAGTTTTTGTACTACCTTCTCTTCATAGAAATAAACTTCTTTCTACTATCAGCAATTTCACTGGTCCATTCAAAAACTTCCTCTAAGTTACTCTAAGAAGTTACTTGGACAGCACAGGTTCCATGTATTAATATCCCCGCAAAAATATCGCCAAAAATATCGCCATATTTTTGCAGCGATATTAAGGCATGGAATATGCGGGGAACACCCTTGCAACCACTGCATTATCTTTAAAGGAGCTGGGGCCACCCCCGGATCCCCTGCTTCCAAAAACCCTAAAAATTACCCCCCCAGCCAAAAATATCGCCCATGGCCGTTCCAGACGACCATATATACAGCAATATTTTTGGTGGGGATAATATGTAGTGATACCACAGCACAACTATCGGTTTCTCCTTTAAAGCATCCCAAAGATTTATTTTTAAAAAAGATCTATTTTGCAAGGATTTGTAGAGGCGCATACTTTTTGTTTTTTATTTCTAAAATGTATTCTCGTCTGACCATTTATGTTTCTCCTTGCACCCAACCCATCAACCTTTATTATTAAGGAAAGACGCAAAAAGTTGTTAACTGTAGATATTATATTTAAGTAAAGAACTTTTTGGTACCTGCAGGGGTCTATGAAAAATGTGTCCATGTTGGATCTCAGTTGGTCATCCACCCATGTAAAATTTCTCAGGAGATGCCCTCGCGCTCACCCATTGGCCTTAATGAATCCCCATCCCACTGAAAACCCAAGCCTTCCCAACTGGATTACATCTCTTTGGCTTTAGCATCGCTCCATGTAGTTGTTCAATTGCACATATTCAATCAAACTCTTTTTCTTGGGAAATAGTTGGATATTTGACATTTAAGTCTCAGCCCATTATTATTATCATTAGGTTAATTATTGAGTGCAGACCTAGCTTCGCAAGCAACAGAGCACTTCCCCATCATAGGGGAAAGAACATGGTGAGGGAAGAAGAGAAACAAGGGAGCCCGGAGTTGACGGGAGGAGGTGGGTGAGCCGTTGGGTAGCAAGGGATCTACACGCAATTTTAATTTCTGCTGAGTTGCCCTTCCAATACATCAATATGTCAGACAACCATTCAAACATCTCATTGAGCATATAAGAAGCAGGATTTAATTAACCATTTCAAGCAGAATGTTCAGCTCCTTAACATAAACTATTAACACGTAATCACACTTATGCCCTGGTATGACATGCTCTGCCACCATGATTCTCTTAATCCCTGCAATTAGTCCCCCCTTGTGAGCTGAAATCATAAACGTGTTATAGACATCAATTAGAGATATTAGAACACACTTTTTGGGGTCTGGTTATATGATATCCCAATACTAAATAAATCCCATTATCATCCCTGAGGAAACTCCTGTAACATCTTTGTATTCCAGGGCATTGTGAATAGCAGTAAGCCCAACATGAGTTTGTCTTTTTAATTCTAATGTCTCCCCTACTACCTTTCTGCTATTTATCACTTTTTGCTTTTCAGCTGAGCAATTTGGGCCCGCCTGACCTAAATCTACTCATACTTTGTTTTTGCTAATTTGGGATCCTCAATTCTGTTCAGCTTGAATTCTCTTCTTATTACCCCAGTTTGCAACTTCCCTTCTTTGCTCTTCTTTACATCAGTTATTTTCACTCGAGGTTCCTGGCTGGATTTCCTATGGAATAACTGGTAATCTCATTATCTTTAGGATACGATGCAGTCACTTCAGACCCATTTTCGAGGGATCTTGGGTTAGATTTTACAATATCATGGCAACAGCAGGCATGTAAATCCGGACCTCTAAGTCCATTTATTGTTACAACTGAGTTTGCAGCTATTAGGAATGGTGTTCCTATGCAAATTGTATCGAGATTTGCCTCAGTATTATTGGTTAGTTAGCCAGTTAGTTAACTGATGGACTAATGGACAGTTGACACTCAGGCAACACAGAACTCTTGTATAATACAAATGTTATACATGCTTCCAGTTTTTACCAAATGGTGGAAGGGTAGGGAAGTCAGCAGTAAACACACACTCAACCCTGTCACACATCCCCTACGCCCCCAGGGCAATACTCAAGGGAAAGAGGTGAAGGGATCACACTTGCACTTTAACGAATCAGGAACACCAACGGTTCCTAACCTCAGCGTACAACCATATACGTCTAGCTGCTGTTAGCGGTATCAGTCGCCTCTTGGAGACCCAAATCCGAGACCAGCTGTGGACGAAATGGCAGATTCCAGGAGGACACCAAAAGTCTCCTCAGCTCCCTGCTCTCTGTTGATGACTCCTAAACACATGCCACAATGAGTTCAAGTGACGTGGGGCAGGGAAAAATCAAACTGCAGAGTAGATGGGGGCGAGTAAGATCACAGCCCTAAACACTACAAAGCTCTAGGCAAGCAGCACCAGTTTCGCAGCACATCCCTCTACTGTAAATGCTCTCTGGCTGCTCCTACTCTTTTCATGTCACCTCCCAAGGTAGTACACTATGGATACAGTAGGGGTGGTTTATTTTCTCATTTGCTTTTCTTTTCTTCTACCATTGCCTTTTTGTAATATTTATGTAAAATTCCTTTCTTATTTATGTCTGGAGCAGAACAAGTCACAAACAATAGTCTTCAGATACACAATACCCTAGTCATTGAAATTGATTGCACAAAGCTCGAGTAGGTGCTCGCTTATGACTGCCTGGGCACCAGATTTTACGCAAATGGATTGTGGACTCAACAGATGATCAAAGCCACAGTGACCTTGGAGAAATATAGTGGATAAATAAGATTTTCAATTTGTCATGGCAGGGGCACTGTGACTCCTGCACTCCAACTATATAGGTCACAAGCCTTTTCGTCAGCACTCTACGTCCCGATAAAGACAGACAACACAGTGGTCCTGCATTATCTCAACAAAATAGGAGGTCTAGGATCACTACCACTTTGCAAGGAGGCAATGCACCTCTGGTTTTGTGCTCTACAAAATAGGATCTCTCTGTTGGCTGTTCATCTACTCGGGAAAGGGAATACAACAGCAGACTCTTTGAGTAGGCAGAGTACAATCTTCCACAAGTGAGAGTTAGCTCACAAAGTCCTTCTAGAGATCTTTGCCCTTTGGGGAACCCTTCAAGTGGATCTGTTTGTGTCCTGTATCAACAGGAAGTGCAACCTGTTCTGTTCCAGGGAATTTCCTTATAGAGGAGCTCTGGGGGATGCGTTCGTAGTGGATTCAACTCCTATATGTGTTCCCACCAGTCCTAGTCATCTCCAAGGTCATCAGGAGGTTGCAGAAGTTCAGGAAATCCATGATCCTGATTATCCTGGATTGCGACAGGAGGACATGGCAACTGGACATACTGGACATGTCCATCTGCCCTCCTTTCTGTCTTCCCCAGAGAGTGGATCTACTCTCGCAAGAGGTAGGCCACCTTATTCACCCAGGAATCAGATTACTGAATCTTCACGCCTGATTTCTGAGAGGCTAAGATTTCAAGATTGAGACTTCCCGGAAGACGTTATGGAGGTGTTGCTTTCGGCTAGAAGGCCAGTTACTGCTGTTGGAACAGCTGTGGAGAGCAACATATATAGATACTTCCTCTTGCAGTACACCTGCAGTTATTTCTTTTTTACTGCACCTAGTCCATCAGGGGCTGTCGGTGGCTACCGTTAAGGGATAACTGGCAGCATTATCCATTTTCAAACGCACAACGGAACAAGGCTCTTATTTTAAGTTGCCTTTTGTCATACAATTTTTGAAAGGACTGAGAAATAAATTTCAGCAGGTCCCTTTTCTGGATCCACCCTGGGATTTAGACCTATTACTTAAACTTTAAATGGGAGCACCTTTTGAGCCACTCAGTTCCTGTTCCCTCCGGTTACTCACTTGGAATACCCTCTTTTTATTAGCTATCACCTCTGCTCGCAGCGTGAGTGAGCAACAAGCCTTATGCAAACCACCGTTTACTGTATTTTCCAAGGAGAAAGTCGTTTTGAGGGTTTGTTCCTCCTTCCTTCCAAAGGTGGTGTCTGAATTTCATCTAACACAAAAGATTACATTTCCAGATTTGTACCCTCTTCCTCACCCTTTTAAGGATGAAGAGAGGTTACATAGGCTTGACCTAAAAAGTACGCTTAGCTTTTAAATTTCAAGATTTTAAACCATCAGCCAGGATCACCAACTATTCATTGGGTACACTGGTCACAAATTGGGCCAAGCAAACACTCTCGCGTTGAATCATTTCATGCATTTCAGAGTGTTACTCCATTGCTGGAAAGGATGTCCTTGAGAATATAAGAGCCCATTGCATCAGTAGAGTGGCACCTACTTTGGCTCTACAAATAGGTGTACCAGTGCAGGACATTTGCAATTCTGCAACATGGTCCTCACTCCATACTTTCTCAAAACACTACTGCTTAGAAACCCTGTCGGGCCAGGACGCTCGCTTTGGAAGAGTGTTTCTGCACAATATTATGTGCTAAATAAGAAATTTCACAAAAGTCTGTGTCTCCCACCTCCATCTTCAAAACTGCTATGCAAGTCTATCTGAGATGAGGAGTCTGTGAGAGGACACAATCGATTGGAAAAACATTGCCCTCCCAGCCTATCCCTCTAACTGAGGGCACATTTTTGTTCACTTCTTTCTTTCAACGCCCACGCAGGTTCTCTAATTCCTCAAGGTGGAAACTAGGATTTGAGGCAACGGGCGCAGTGTGTGCTATTTATTCTATCATCGACATCACGTCTGGGCGCGGGAATGGGAACCGTTGAGGGACATTGACAAAGATGCAGCACACTGCCCCCTGCTGTCAAAAATATTTCAGAGTTGGCAAAGCAGGATACGAATATATCTAAGAGGAATCTATGGGCGGACCATCCATCAGAAGAACAAGTTCCTTACCAACTGTAACGTTCTTTCAACTGGATGTTCCTCCCACGTATTCCTTATCTTTGATAAATCCACTTCCAGCTTGCTGATCTCGGAAATATTTTCTCAGTAGAGGCTGCTGCACATCGACATCCCTCGAAGGCCTGCGTATCGGCGCCAACGTCATCATAGGTATATATATAGACTCGCGCAGCATCCATTGCTCAGGTCTGTTTTGAGGTGCTGTGTTTGTCCATTATGAGATGGTTAGTACCCTTGAAGGAGTGTAGGCTGCAACTACAAGGGAAGTTTTACTGCGGGGTAGGATGGGATGGGTGATAAGGAATACATGGGAGGAACATCCAGTTGAAAGAACGTTACAGTTGGTAAGTAACTTGTTCTTCGATTGGATTGTGTCCTCCCACGTTTTCCTTATCTTTGATAGACTCCCAAAGCAGTAATGTGTACAGGACGTGGGAGTAAAATTTAGTGACTTTCTAAGAATGCACAGAGTGCATCACAGTTTTCCCAAATTTAGTCTCCTGGCTAGTGGAGCAATCTAGACTGTAGAATTTGGTGAAAGTATGTGCGGACGACTATGTGGCAGCCGCACAGATGTCTTTAATTGGAACTCCTCTTTGGAGAGCTGAAGAGGCTGCGATACCCCTGGTTGAATGAGCCCGAGGTGTTGAGGAGGATCTTTTCCTGCCAATTTATAGCACTCTATGATAGTTAGTATTATCCATATTGAGATGGTCTGTTTCGTGATAGGTAAACCTAGTTTATGTCCTGCATATCTCACAAACAACTGATCTGCTTGCCTAATCCTTGCTAGTCTGTGAATGTAAAAACTCAAGGCACGCCTTGGATCTAGCCTGTGCAATCTCTCTTCCTCTTTCCCTGGGTGAGGAGGAGGGTAAAATGAAGGCAAGGTTATCTTTTGTGTGATATAAAATTCTGAGACAACCTTTGGGAGGAAGTTTGGCTTCACTTGAAGAACTACTTTATCTTTGTGAAAGATGGTATGTGGAGGTTTGCAAGATAAAGCTTGTAGTTCGCTCACTTTTCTGTCAGAAGTTAAAGCCAATAGGAAGACTGTTTTTAGAGTGAGAAACCTTAATGGACAGGAATGAAGAGGTTCAAATGGAGTGCGCATTAGAAATGTTAAGACTAGATTTAAGTCCCACAGGGGAGCCTGAAAAGGAGTTGGACAGAAAGACATTAGTCAACCCTTTCAGAAATTGAATGACTAGAGGCAACTTGATATATGAGGGTACTTTAGCAGTGCGTTTAAAGATTGATAACGCGGTGAGGTAACCATTGATTGTGCCAACTTGAAGTCCTGAATTTGCCAAATATAGCAGGAAAGATAACACCATCGGTGTACTACATGAGAAAGGGTCAATATCCTTATCTCTACACCAGTTGCACAATTTGTTCCAAAGGCAGCGGTATAAAGATTTAGTTGCTGGCCTTCTGGCCGAAAGCAACACCTCCATTAGGTCATCAGGGAGGTCCCAATCTTTGTATCTCAACCTTTCAGAAACCAAGCGTGAAGGTTGAGAGTCCTGATATCCGGATGGAGAACCTGACCTTCCTCTTGCGAGAGAAGAGCCTCTCTTTGTGGAAGACGTATCGGAGGACAGATGGACATGTCTAGAACATCCGGGTACCACGTTCTCCTGGCCCAATCCGGGGCAATTAGAATCATGGGTTTCCAGAATCTCCTGAGCCCCCTTATTACGTGAGGAATCACACGGACTGGAGGAAACGTGTGCAAAAGTGGAAACTCCCAGTCCACCACAAACGCATCTCCTAGAGCTCCTCTTGGGGGAAATTCCCTTGAGCAGTATCGATCGCATTTCCTGTTGACACTCGTTGCAAACAGATCTACCTGAGAGGTTCCCCAAAGGGTGAAGATCTCTTGAAGGACTTCCTGAGCTAGTTCCCACTTGAAGGACTTCCTGAGCTAGTTCCTGAGACTTGTGGTCTGCCTGCTCGGAACGTCCTCGGCCGTGTTCTTCTCCCCGGCTAGGTGAACTGCTGATAGAGAGATTCCTTCTTGAATTGCCCAGAGCCAGAGCTGCATTGCCTCTCTACACTTTGACCCTACACCTCCTATTTTGTTGAGGTAGTGCATGGCTACTGTGTTGTCCGCCATTATCAAGACATTTTTTTCCCTGTACTGATGGCAGAAAAGCTTTCAGTGCTAGTCTGATTGCTCTCAGCTCTAATAGGTTGATGTGCAGTCTGGACTCCGATGGAGACCAACGACTGCTGATGGTTAAGTCGTTGGTATGGGCTCCACACCCTGTGAGTGAGGCGTCTGTGACTACTGTTATCTCCGGCCGGGTTGCCAAAACGGTTCCCCTTTCAAGATGTTCTCCCGACCGGCCCACCACTGAAGATCTTGTGCTATTCTCTTCTGGATTTGTAGGAGATCTGACATCCTTCCTGAGAATTGAGACCACTGAGTCCTGAGAGCCCACTGGAGAGATTTCATTCTCAGGCGAGCCTCTGGCACTAGAAAAATGCAGGATGCCATGAGGCCGAGCAACCTCAAAAAATCAAAGGCTGGTAGACACTGGGCATTTTGAAATCTGGTCACCATCTGTAGAATATCTTGAGCCCTCGCCTCTGGTGGCGAGGCTTTTCCCAGGGATGTGTCCAGGACTGCACCAATGAACTGGAGTCTCTGTGATGGTATGATCTGTGACTTCTTTAAGTTGAGGGAGAAGCCCAGCTTGTGGAGGAAGTGGCGAACATAATCTAGATGGATCTGAGCTTGTTCCAGGGACACTGCTCTGATTAACCAGTCATCCAGGTAGGGGTAGACATGAATCCCTGCATCCTTAGACTTGCTGCCACGACCGCCATTAACTTGAAGACCCTCGGGCGAAGGTCTGCCCAAATGGCAGAACCCGAAATTGATAGTGAGAGCTGCCAATGGCGAACCTCGGGTACTTTCTGTGCTTGAGATGGATAGGCACATGACCGTAAGCATCCTGAAGGTCCAGAGATACCAACCAATTCTGAAGCTGGACGGCCTGAAGGATCTGAGAAAAGGTTACCATCTTGAACTTGTCCTTCCTGAGAAATGTGTTAAATTCTCGTAAGTCCATGTTGGGTCTCAATCCTCTGCCCTTTTTTGGTATTAGGAAGTAAAGGGAGTACCAACCCTTGTTCCTCTCCGCTACAGGTACCAGTTCTATGGCACCTTTCTCTAGCAGGTCTAAAATCTCCTGCATAAGGAGCGGATCTGGAAACTTCATAGAGTTGCTCCCCGGTGGATGACTGAGGCGTGTGTAGGAAAGGCAGGCAGTAACCCTGGGCAATTGTTTCCAATGCCCAAGCATCTGACGTAATAGCCTGCCATTCTGTCAGATGTTGAGTTAACCTGCATCATACTGATGTTTTGTGAGAAGAGACCTCAGAAGCGGTTTCGGAGCGGCTGACGCAGATGCTTGAGGGTAAGGCAGCACCTGCTGATGCGGACTTGGTACCTTTTGACCCGCCCACCACGGGTAAATCGTCTCTGGCCCCTTTGAGCTGGCTGCCCTCGGCCCTTTCCGAATGCGAAGTAAAAACGAAAGGGCTTTCCCCTTCAGGCCGTACCTGAGGGGGCAGTTTGGAGGTTGACGAATTGCATTCCCAACGGATTTGGCTGCCTCTTTGGAGGTTTGCAGTTTTTCCAAACTGTCCTCAGCTTTCTTGCCAAATAGAGAGGTGCAGTCAAAGGGCATATTTAGAAGTCTGGCTTGTACATCAGGAGCAAAACCAGACTTCCGCAACCATGCAAATCTGTGGATTGTGGTACTGGCTGCCATGGCTTCGCTGATGCTGTCAGCAGAGTCGAGACTTATTTTGGAGGGACTCACACATCGCATCCTTCCCATCCCTGATTATATTAAAAAATGCGTCTCGTTCCTCCCCTTCTGGGAGACGGTCAGCCGCTGATGAACGCAGTCCGAAAGGGTGTGGCTGAATCTCACTAGCGTGCAAGTGGCGTTAACTGCCTTAAGTGCCATGCTGCATGCCGAGAAGACCTTTTTGGCCATGGCATCAAATTTCTTGACCTCCCTATCTTGTGGTATTGTGGGGTATGCCGATTTACTGCTTGACGAAGTCGCAGCCTGTACTACCAAGCTCTCAGTGGTCAGAGGCTTAGATAAGTACAGAGGATTTGAGGCCGATGTTCTGTACTTCGCCGAGAGATTTTTGTTTACTGCAGGGATAACCTCTGGTGTTTCCCAATTTGCAGTTATCTTTCTCTGTAGTGCTGCATGAAAAGGAACTATAGGGTCTTCTTGAGGTTCTTTATCTAAGATGTCTGTTAAGTTGGAAAGAGGGTGCAGGTGCTGACCACCCCATAAATTCCATAATTCTCACCATAAGAGCTCTATAAGACATCTCTGCATGCTCCCCAGGTTCTGGTCTGCCGAAGTCCGCTTCTGGAGAGGTATCTATGCCACTGGCATCCTGTAAAGACTCCTGAAGATCTTTTAATCTGACTTCCTCTGATATTAGCTCCTCTGGAATAGGAAGTCTTGTAGTTTGAAGGCCAAATGGCCTTTCATTATCAGAGTCTTCCCCTTCCTCATAAATAGAGGACAAAGCTCTGAAATAGTCAGAGCGTGGGTAAGGGGTAAAACCCATTTCAAGTGATGAGGGAGACATATTGGTCCACACTGCTTGAGATAGGGTTGTAGTTGTCGATGTAAGTTTGTCGAGACCTATGACGTCTACAAACGGCATCAATATACTCGAGTATGACCTCGATGTCGTCGAGAGAATCGAAATTCTACTCCATGTCGTCGACATTTTCGAAAGGATCCTTCGATGTGCCGATGGTGCAGTCGGGGCATGAGGTTTCGATGGTCTTTCTTTAATCGGGGTCGACGACGTTGATGACGTTGTTGTCTTATGTGTCGAAGGCGCCTTCAAAGATGCCTTCTTGTTCGAAGGGCCCTTGTCTCTACTCGAGGGTTCATGATGCACTTGAGGGTTTTTATTTGCTGAGGTCGACGACTTGCAGCGTTTCTCTTTTTCGGGTCTTTGAACTGGGGTATCACCTCCTGGCATCTCTGAGGGGGACAAGGCTGCGTTCTCGAAGACCCTTAGCATTTTTTTGCGAAATTCCTCCCACTTAGCAGGAGAGCTGTATTTAGTGGGGCAGGTGACCCTTTCTGGTGAGTTGGAAGATGAAGAGGAAGGTGATCTATGATGCCTCTTCTTAGTATGTCTCGATCTTGATGAGTGGTGAAAACCTCTAAGAGATCTCGACCGGGAATGTTTTCTCCGATGGCGAGGAGACGAATGTCTCGACTCGGCCGAGGACAATTTTAAAGGGGTAGAGGATTTAACAGTCTTACCTTTTTCCAGCTTCCCCCTATGCTCCCTCAAGGCTTTCGCTGTCATGGACATACATTCCTCACACTGCGAACACTGGTGCTCTGAGCCCAGGCACCACAGGCAGATTCTGTGAGGATCGGTTAACATCTTTTTTCAACATTCCCGGCATTTCTTGAAACCGGATTGCAGCGTCGATGAAGCGGACGAAGATGCCATCATAGATTCAAAGAATTTTTCAATAAAATCGAAGTTTAGGAAAGATTCACTGAGGAACCGAGCGTTGTGTCTCTGAGGCTTACGAAGTGCGGAAAAACGGAACTGAGCAACGGATGCTGCGCAAGACTATATATATACCTATGATGACATTGGCGCCGATACCAAGGCCTTCGGGGGACGTCGACACGCAGCGCTCTTTACTGGGAAAAAATGTCTGAGGCCAGCAAGCTGGAAGTGGATTTATCAAAGATAAGGAATACATGGGAGGACACAATCCATTCGAAAGAACATTACCATGGCTAAATCATTTGTTCTTCTTGCTGTCTATGGCACATCACATACTTTTGATCCATGAACACAGGCACTGTTTCAAACTTTATCAGACCACGTCTATTGATGGCCTTCAGTTTGATTGATCATGGGATTTTGCGTTATCTGCATTGCCTGATATATCTGAGTGGGGAAACTTTGCAGTGGATCACTCCGTGCCCTCAGGGTAGGTGTATGCTATCCTTCTAGCCGGTCCAAAGTATCAGTATCAGTACTACTATTAAACAACTGCGCGATCCACTGATCTTCTTGGTCAGCCAAAAATGTAAAGTCTGCAAATGTTTTGAATACCTTAGCTTAACTTTTGGTAGTCAGCTAAACTGGAAGATAAACTTGATTATCAGAAGGCGTAAAATGAAACGAGCTTCAGGCAGCATCTTTAGATTTGCAGAATCCATGCAACATGTCTGTATAAGTCACATGCTAACCGTATATAGGGGTAAGAGCGTGGCCGCGGTAGCTTTCAGTAGTGAATTCTGGGGTGTGGGTAAGCTGTAGGGACTCCAAGCTCAGGAGAATTCTTTTCTCTCCCATCTTTTGGGAGTGCCACCGACTATGGCATCATTTATTACACATCTCGAAACAGGACTTGACCACTTTTCTGATGCTCTGGAGCTCAAAGCCATGTGGATGAGCCAAGAAGAACATTTAACCAAATCCCTAATAATACACTTTCTTTGGAGAATTATCTTAAAATTGAATGGTTATTCTACATTAAAAAAAACTCTTGGCAATGTGGGCTTGAAATGTGATTTTTCAAATCCATCTAGTCTTGCTGCTACAACTAAGAAAGAATTAAAAAGCAGGTTTCTGACCCTCTGAAATAGCAGGAGGGAGGAGACGAACCTTGTTAAGTCTTGTGTAGCACAGTATCTCCCTCTCGATCCATCTATAGGGAAGGCTTTGTGTCTCTTGATTCCGTGACCAATTTCTGTCACAGTTCACTTCTGTCTGAAGCCAGACTAAACACTTTGCAGCTGAAGGCTTAGGTATCATTGGTCTGGCATGAAATATGTAAACGACTGTCGTTTCTGTGATGATAATGATGAAACCCTGGCGCACTTCGCGCTCTTCGGTTCATTATATAATGATCTGCTGAGTTTATACCTTCTAACTTTACTCGGGAGCTTCAGTCTAAATCAATGGAAATGTGCTTTTATGTTGCTACTGTGACCTTCCAACGCTTCAAGTGCTTTTAAATATCTTCAGCATGCATGGAAAAGAAGAACTCGACTGTCGTCGTTGTGATGTTATTTATTAATAGTGTTTTATGATATGCACTTTGTTTTAGTTATGTTGTATATGACCCGGGTTTGAGGTATCTTGTTGATTTTCGTATGCTGTTTTATGCATTGCTGTTGTAAATCCAAAATAAACAAAGTACTCACTGACTATATCAGCATGTTGATGCCAACCATGTGTGCAGATGACTTGATCGAGGTGGGGCTGTTATTGATCTGCATCTGCCAGCCACTTGGGATGCGAGTACAGACTACAGTGATCTCATAGGCAGCGTTCTTAACAAACATACTGAAATGTCTGCACTAGCGAGGACTGGTTTTTTCTATTTAAGGTCACCTAAGGGGTTATACCAATTACTTTCGACCACAGATTTAGAAGCATTGGCTCAAGCCTGTGCGTAGATGCATTTGGATTGCAAGGACACCCCATGGGATAGCACTTGCCTGTCTGGTAGAAGGGAAGCCTAAATCTAGTCTATTATTTTGACATTTAATCCTCATGTTTTGGGATCTGCATTGGTAATTACAGATCTCCTGCGCTAGGTTCAACTTGTCTATGGCAGCCATGGAAGCCTTATGGTGTGTTGCGACTTAGTGTCATCAGTATCCTGTGTGACAAGGTCAGACATTTGAGCTTGTCACAAGGGACTGGGAACCCCTCTGTCTGTCTCAGTCTGAGGTGGGCGACCTACCACAGTGGAATCCAGACCCAGCCCTACCCAAGAGGAGGATGTTGGCAGTTGAGAGGGCCATCATTTCTGTCCTCTCCTCAAGTGCCTCTTTGTATCCTAATTGTACCACGTTGTATTGCCCCATACCTCTGCAAACAAATGCTTGTCAATTTTGTTTCTATTATTGCAGGCAACTGTAGGCCACAGAGACCTGGCCAGACCACGGGCAACATCATAACCAAAGTGAGCCTCCATACCGATCCTTCCAGTCAGCTGAATTCTCTGTGCAGTGAGAAGGCGGCAAACCAGTAGACAGAGCGACAGAGGAAGTTGCGGCCGCTAGGAATGCGGCGCACAACCAAGCATCAGCAGCATCCTCCGCGCCCCCAGCAGCAGTGACAGTGCCACCTCAGAAAGACTTGTATCACTGTGCCGCAGAGTGGCTTGCTCCAAGACTTCCCAATTACCAAAACGTACCTGCGGATTACCGCAACAAGGCCCCCTAACATGAAGTGGGGCACTTACCAATGTGGGCCCCGATTGTTGCAGCACATCGGCCCCATGGGGAAAAAACAGGTGGGGATTAGCCCCTTTTTCGAAAACACTGACCCTTGGAACGTTTCCCAGGCGGGGAAGACAGAGCCAAATTGGTTAGGCTCAGAAGTCCAATGGTAAAACAAAGGGGGGAGATAAATAGGGGGACAGGAAACAGGAAGGTGATGGTTATTCTGGTTAGATCAAAGGAGGAGGAGCAGTAGGAGGAGGAGGAGGCGGTGCCAGGCCAAAAGATGAGCAGGAGGAAGGATGGTAGACTAGAGTGTTGAGCCGTTTTGAAGAAAAGGTGAGGTATGCGTTTGGTGAAAGCCATTTGTACTGCGTGGTGAGTGTGCATTCAAGGTAGGCGAGGGAGTGTAGAGGGTGAGTAAAAAGTGTTTGAATGAAAGGAGAGTTAATGAGAAGATATTGGGGCGTTGTGTAGTAGAGGTGCAGAGAGGGGCAATTGGTACGATTGTGGAGAGGGAAGAGTACTAGTAGTGTGGAGAGAGCAGAGTACTAGTAGTGTGGAGAGGAGCGAGTAGTAGTGTGGAAAGTGATAGGGGTGTGTAGGGGGAGGTAACCTTGGTGGGGTATGTAGGCGGTAGAAGGAGAGAAAGACATCGCAGGACAGAGAAGGAATACCTAGGACGAGAGGAGAGAGAAGGTGGGAGGAGTTGGAGGGAAGAGAGTAACCGAAAGAAGGGAAGAGAACAGAGAGACATAGGGAGGGACAAGATCGGGTGGGAAAGGATGCGGTCCAAATGGGGCTTGAGTGTCTGTAAGACACATAGTACAAATCCCTTAGAACTTACCTGAACGTTAAAGTAGGTCTATCCTAGAAAGTCACTGAGGGAGTTTAGATAGACAAGCCGATTGCCTTCAGGCCCCCACTACCAGCCAGTCAGTGTTTAGAGAGCAGGGGTCAATAAACGCTATATAGTAGCTAGGGAAACCTGGGCTGGGGTGGAAACTGCTTACTTTCGATGAGAGAGCCAGGGGCCGCCCTGGTACCTTATTTGAGAGTTGTCATGTTCTTTAGGCCATCTGTGACACCGTTGATGTGTGAATGGGAGGGTGGCGATGGCCTCGGATTTTTGGAGGGTTTGTGTCGTACCAGAAAAAAAAGGGTGCCAATAATGTTGTTAATTATTTATTTACAGTGCGCTTTCCCCAAAGTGATGTATGTTGAACATTTTATATACAATTTGTATTGCCCAACTGAGGTTGGTACTCTATCAACTTTGGAAGAATGAAAGGCTGAGTACACTTTGCTGGGATTCAGACCTGCAGATAGCACACAGATCTCGGCAACAAACCCTCAACCTGCTGAGCTATCTTACCATCTTACTGTACAACTGGCTTTGCAAAGGCATGCCTTATCAAGTATGGCACTTATTTGAAATGTATGTGACCATGCCAGTACCCTGGCCTTGTCAAGAGGGCACAGGAATCCCTCTCAGCCATGGGTGACAGGACTACCCTGGAGCAATCCAGAGCCAGTCCTGCCCATGAGGTTGGTGGTCCCAGCAGAGGGGGCCCCAATAGCTGCCCCCCATGTGCCAGTATGTTTGCTGGCAGATGCTTATCTTCAGCCTTGCCTCAGGTCTCAGATACTGGCAAGTGTCTTTCTCTTAATTGGAGAGTTCCCATTTCAGAAGGAGAATCTGCAGAAATCGGAGAGCTGCAGAGAGACGCAGATGTAAGAGTCTTGAGGCAGAGAGAGAGATGCACAGCGTAACCAACACCCAAAATCACAGCGCTTCACAACGCGCCCCAGTCTCCCCAGATGACCACCCCAGCACAGAGAAAAACAAAAGACCTTACGTGGCCCCCATGTTACACTTGCCATACACTGGCAAGTAGGTGCAGCACAGTACCTAAGACCCCCAGGGGAATGAAAAGGGAGCTAGACTTACTGGAATACCCAATGAAATAGGGCCCCACACCACTGACATAAATATTACCGAATTCAGAATGTGTCCACTCCGCACAGAGAAAGTGGACGGGGTTTTGACCACTCGCATACGGTGGGGAGTCAGGAATGAAACACAGACACAAGTTAGACATGGTTTAAGCTAAAGACGTTTACTTAAAAGAAAAGAAATTGCCTCACTATCCCTAATCTAAGAGGAATTTCCCCACCTAAACACAAAGCTAATGGGTCTGTCAATGTCAAAATAAAAGTATGTCCTGTGTTCATAATCATATTCCAGTCCTCCCATTCTAAAAGAACTCTAAGGTGCAAGGCTAATGCCCCTTGTCTTCGTCAAGTGTTAAAACATGGTCAAAGTTCAACACAAGAGTTCAAAATCCAACAAAAAGGTTTTTCTTCATGGACAAAGGTTCCCAGTACTAGGGAGAACCATGCAAGCTAAGTGAGAAGGCCAGAAAATGGGTTGTTGATGACTCTGGATCAGGAGGCGGAGGAAGGGGTGACGGTTTTCGTTGTCAATGTTTTTGACAATCGCAAAAATGTCCTCTGGTATTTTAGACTGTCTCGCCGAAGAGGTCAGTCACTCAAATGAGAGAACATCGCTTGCAGGCGTTTTCTGTGCTTTCTTTTGACTGTCTGGCAGTACCTTTTGAGATCTGATGCACACTCGATGTGCGGTGCGACTGGCATTTACTCTCGCGACATGGAGCAGCAGTATTGATCTTAGTCAGTGGTATTCAAACTGTGGGTCGCGACCCCCTAGGGGTCCGCGGGTGCATCCCAGGGGGGCCCTGAGAGCTCAGCATGAAAAAAGAATTTTATTTTATTTTTTTTTTTTTTTAGATTGGAAGAAATGGGCAGGGGTGGCCCACATGGGCGGGCTGAAGCATGAAACTGTCTCAGGCAACAATGAAAAAGTGGCCCACAGTTGTAAATGGATATTCATTCCTTTAGTCACAGACTGGGCCTCATTACTACTATGGCGGACCAGTAACAACGGTGCTGGTAAGCTACCGGCACCGTTGCTACCGTTCCGCCATAGTAAGAGTTGTGCTCGTGGGTGCTTGACAGCCCCCGCCAGGTCTGACCTCAGCTCGTCGGATGCACCGGCACCGTTATTAACGGTGCCGGTGCATCCGAGCTCCCCCTTCCCATTTGAGCCATATGGGGCTCAAATGGGAATGGGGATCTACCGGCACCTTCGAAAGGGCAATTATCATGTCCGCCTAACTCGGCATGACCTAGTAATTGCCCATTCGCGGGTGCCAGACCCGGATGCAACTCCAGTGGCAGCCGTGCCGGTTTTACCGGCACAGCTACCGCCAGAGTAGTTATGAAGCCCACTGTTTCAATAGTACCCAAAGGGGTGCTTTGTGTTAAAATGTAAGTAAATTGTGATATATTCAGCAACAATGGTCAACATTACTAACTGCATAGTGGCCCCTCACCCATTATGGAGGAGCTAAGGAGCCAGCCCAGTGAAACAGTGAGCACTCCCTCAGCTGCTTTATCCAGCTAATGGAGTGCTCCTGGGCTGGCTGAACTGTCAAAGGGAAACACTGTTTCCCTTTGACAGTTCAGTTTAGTTCCCCAGCCGCACATGCTCACTGAGCCATGCAAGTGCTGGGGCGTTTTGCTTCGCCAGCATTGCATAGCTCATTGGAAATGCTGGCTGGGGCACTGCATGTCTGTTTGTCCGAGGGGGAGCTCCTGCGCCTCCTCGCACATACGGACAGAGCAGCTGGAGCAGCACCCACACACAGGCCAATGCAGAAGGTACGTTTATGTTCATTGTTTTTATTTAAACATGTGTATGGATGCGTTATGAGTGAGTGTATGGTGATGGATGCTCATGTGAATGATAGAGTGATTGCTGTATGAATGTGCAGCGCCTTGCATATACACATAATCATGTTCATTGTGTTAGGACCAGTGGGGCCCAGGGGACAGGGATGGTATCTTTTTACCGGACATCTATCATTCAAAACCCTCTGCCTTGTCCACAAGGCTTTCTGGGGCCTCGGTCCAAAATACCTTCAGCTATTCCTCCGCAAATACCTCCCCTCTCGAGCTCTTCACTCCTCTACCTCCAACTCCCTCAGGGTCAGTCGTTTATCAAAGAAACGAGCTGGGGGTAGATCTCCGTCTTCGGCTGGGGCCTCCCTCTGGAACAGCGCCCTGCCACTCTAAAACTTGAGGAGAACCATCTTTCTTCCTGCACTTATCAGACCTACCCTGTCTGCTGCCTTAAACGTAGCACTTGCAAATTGCTGGCTGCACTACCACTGTTTGTTGCCTTTATTATTTATTTATTGTTATTTATCTGTTTCTCCTCTGCTTCGCACTTTCCACTTCTCCCCCCTTCCATGCACTTTTCCCCTCACACTTGCGCGTTCTCAATGTCACTGGGCCTAGTAAGATCGCTGTTTTATTCTCCTCTGTTCCCCTCCCTTGCCTTGTCACGCTCTGAAACACTTGTGTACGAGCGCGATAGAAATAAAATATCAATGCCTGCCCCCTGGACTCCCAGCAACAATTGCAAACTGTTTGGCTATTTACCCATTTTTTGTTAAAAGTATGCTCTACAATGCAACATTTTAACCTATTATTTAAAAAAAAATTCACAGGGGGAAACCCCCCCGAACCTCCCCTTAATGCCCCTCCACTTAAAAAAGATTCACCAGCCGCCACTGGCCCTCAGACTGTGTTGGGAACGGGATGGGGGAACCGAGGGACTATGGTGGGAGCACAATGGGCGGGAACCATGGGATAGTGATGGGAGCAGAGTGGGGAGAGCCCTGGGTGTGTGATGGGGTGGGGAGAGACCAGCGACTGGGTAGGAGTGGGATGAGGGAGCCCAGCGACTTTGATGGGAGCAGGTGACGGCGCGCAATATATACTGTCCATTTGGCATTTCTGGGGGGTCCCGACCTGCCCAAATTTTGCTCAGGGGGGCCCTGGCCAAAAAAGTTTGAAGACCACTGATCTTAGTACATGTTTGCGCTTGTTTGGGCAATCGCATCCGCTTGTGCCTGCCGTAGTCTGCCCTCTGCAATGGTCACTGGAGTAGCTGCACACACGTAGGTAGTTTGCCCAAGTACGTTTGTTTGTAGAGTAGGCATTGTATTCCTTGGGGCCTCCTAGATGCTTGAATGTGAACGTCCATCCCGAGACCTGCAGATTACAGGTTTGAATCCATGTAGGGCTATCGAAATCTTCAATCTCTCTGAGGCAGATCAAACCAAGTACCCTGTTTTGCAAGTGCCCAGAAACACGCTAGTTTGCAGTGTGTGCTACTTAAACTATTGTTATTGTTGTTCTGATAACTATGAAGACAGCTTCTCAGACAACTTTTAAAGTTGTGTCTTCCATAGATCAACCTTTTTGATGGTCAAACATAACGTGGGCCATTGTGGTCCATCAGGACTTGTTTTACATGAGAACAGGTCATGAACCAGTGCAGCACATACCTGTCGGGAGAGGTGGGGGGGTTCATGCTAGGCTAAGCCCACCCAAGCCAAATGGCTCAAGTGAGGTCGACGTCAGTCTGAGCCAATCGCTGCTAAAAATATATGGCCTTGTCTGCTCCCCCCAAAAAGGTTTGAGCGCAAAATAAACCTTGAACTGCTAACGGGATTCAAACCTTTGCCTTGCCATGTCACACAACAGCACTAAACCCGCCGGATTATATTTACCACATGCCCAGAAGCTTATTAGAAATGTCTTAAGCACAAACGGTCACCCATGGGCATCTTGGCGCTAAAGTTCCCACGGGGAATGTTCGGTAAAGGTGCACATATACCGAAGTGCCCTTAACTCAACTTGAACTAGAGGAGAACAAGAGGCTGCTCTTCCAACCTGACATCCCCTCACCCCTTTCACATCTGCACTGTACATTCATTGCTGCCTGCAAAGACTTAAGTGGCCCTTTCTGATACCCATATCTAAACGTGTAGCTCCTTTGCCTCCAGCAAGACCTATGTCTGTTAATGTTTGGGCGATCAGAACGGATGTATTCATTTGCTTCTGGATGCCAGCATAAAGGTCTAGTTGGCTACCAAAATCTGGGCCTTCTTTCAATAGAAATGGAGTCACGCAAACTAGTTTGAACCGGTCTCTAATTTTCAGCATGTGTGCTTGACACACACCAACATGGGTTTGCATTTTTAATGGAACTTTATTTGTCCTTCACTTTGAATAACACGCCATCATGCCTGTGCCAAAGTGACTGATTACAAGCACATGGCTACATCACACAGGTTTTCCTGTTTTATGTCGAAGTGTTGAAAGTACATTTCAAAGTTAAGACTACACGTTTTAGGCTCGCATTACTTTGCAATCTGGTATTTGTAGCTTGCCAATGAGCAAGGGGAAAATTAACGTACAATCAGATTTTTTTTCGTATAAGGGTTTATATATTTGTCAAGTTGGTTTATTATGATTTCTGTACTTTTCCAGTCCTCTCTAGAGATTAGAGTATGCGTTTAAGACAAACAATCATACATTTCTACCATCTAAAGCCCAGAAAATATATGGTCTATCCATAAGTTGGCAACTATTCTCAAACCTCAGCTTCATCATTTAACTAGTGTGATCCTTGGCACACCATTTCATATCACTGTGCCTTGTCTGCGGAATTCTAACGCAAGCTACTTAAGTCTTGTTTTGTACCAAATAGAGGATGCTCTAATTTAACTGAAACAATGTGTGCAGTTGTTTTAATGTATTAATCAAACAGCAAAATGTGTTTCTTAATAGAAATAAATCATAGATGCTGATATTCCCTTCTAACCTGAGGGTGGGGCAAGACCAGAGTTAAGAATATTTATGAACAAGGCGGTATTCGGTGCGCACTGGGGACAGTAGAAATCTCTGGGTTTTTGATCTGCAAATGTAGGCAGTTATGGTGAAGGCTTCTTCACAAGGTTCCACGTGTCTGGAAAAGCCTGGCTGGCATTAGGCGCTGCATATACCACCCCCTCTCCAGACTGCTTGACAGCAGCAACCAAAGCAGCGAGTCCTCGTGTCCTGTGATATGTGGGAAGTGGTTTTGGCGTCAGGAAACAAGAAACATTTCGAAAAAGGTATTTATTTCCCAAATATTATCACAAACAGCCCGACTAGGTCTGGGAAGATATGTGATCAGATATCCGAAGGTTTCAAATGCTTTTTACTGTTTGACTAAGTGTGTGATCTATGCCAAATTATTTTATTTCACACCATACTGTATCTACCAAATGATCCACCATACTGTATCTACCAAAATGATCCACCATACTGTATCTACCAAAATTGGGATGCCCGGTAGGGACCTTTTGTTTTGGGCAGTGGAATGGAAAACACCAGGTGTGGGTCTTGTCGGGGTACAGAGGCAGGATGCCAGGAATAGGCCTTGTGGCAGGTGGGCAGTCAGTATGCAATATATGGGTCTTTCACTGACTCAGATCTTTTGTGGCCCCTAGAGGCAAGTCACACCCCTTGACTCAGCTCTAGCTATTAGTTCTCTGGCTCCCCTGCCTCCACCTATCCCTGTTGTACTTTTCAGGCACCAGCAGATTTTGCACCCCTGTAGAGGTGCCTGCTGATGACAGTCGAGTGGGGCGGGGGTGCAGTGCACCCTACCCATATTGCACATCTGATCCCATTAACGCATGGCAGACACACTGCCTTTGCGTCCAGTGGAGAGAGTCGACCTTTTAGGTCTGTAGTCTTCCAGTTTTGAGATCAGAGCCCCCATGCAATGCAGGAGATGTCTGACGCATACCACTTCCTTTTCGACATTTTCGAAAGAATCCTTCGATGCCCCGAGTGCCGATGGTGCAGTCGGGGCATGAGGTTTCGATGGTCTTTCTTTCATCGGGGTTGACGACGACGTTGATGACGTTGTTGTCTTATGTGTCGAAGGCGCCTTCAAAGATGCCTTCTTGTTCGAAGGGCCCTTGTCTCTACTCGAGGGTTCATGATGCACTTGAGGGTTTTTATCTGCTGAGGTCGACGACTTGCAGCGTTTCTCTTTTTCGGGTCTTTGAACCGGGGTGTCACCTCCTGGCATCTCTGAGGGGGACAAGGCTGCGTTCTCGAAGACCCTTAGCATTTTTTTGCGAAATTCCTCCCACTTAGCAGGAGAGCTGTATTTAGTGGGGCAGGTGACCCTTTCTGGTGAGTTGGAAGATGAAGAGGAAGGTGATCTATGATGCCTCTTCTTAGTATGTCTCAATCTTGATGAGTGGTGAGAACCTCTAAGAGATCTCGACCGGGAATGTTTTCTCCGATGGCGAGGAGACGAATGTCTCGACTCGGCCGAGGACAATTTTAAAGGGGTAGAGGATTTAACAGTCTTACCTTTTTCCAGCTTCCCCCTATGCTCCCTCAAGGCTTTCGCTGTCATGGACATACATTCCTCACACTGCGAACACTGGTGCTCTGAGCCCAGGCACCACAGGCAGATTCTGTGAGGATCGGTTAACATCTTTTTTCAACATTCCCGGCATTTCTTGAAACCAGATTGCAGCGTCGATGAAGCGGACGAAGATGCCATCATAGATTCAAAGAATTTTTCAATAAAATCGAAGTTTAGGAAAGATTCACTGAGGAACCGAGCGTTGTGTCTCTGAGGCTTACGAAGTGCGGAAAAACGGAACTGAGCAACGGATGCTGCGCAAGACTATATATATACCTATGATGACATTGGCGCCGATACCAAGGCCTTCGAGGGACGTCGACACGCAGCGCTCTTTACTGGGAAAAAATGTCTGAGGCCAGCAAGCTGGAAGTGGATTTATCAAAGATAAGGAATACATGGGAGGACACAATCCATTCGAAAGAACATTACCATGGCTAAATCATTTGTTCTTCTTGCTGTCTATGGCAAATCACATGCTTTTGATCCATGAACACAGGCTCTGTTTCAAACTTTATCAGACCACGTCTATTGATGGCCTTCAGTTTGATTGATCATGGGATTTTGCGTTATCTGCATTGCCTGATATATCTGAGTGGGGAAACTTTGCAGTGGATCACTCCATGCCCTCAGGGTAGGTGTATGCTATCCTTCTAGCCGGTCCAAAGTATCAGTATCAGTACTACTATTAAACAACTGCGCGATCCACTGATCTTCTTGGTCAGCCAACGCGACTGCTCCGAGCAGGCAACAACTATCACATTGTTGCAATGAGTATGGAGGTTTTAGCATGTGGAAAAATCTACCTATCTTGCTCATGGGGTGTTGAACTGCCCTGCCCACCAGCCCCGCCTTCTCACATGCCTTTCCTTGTTGAGATGCAGAGCAGATCTTTTGAGGGACTTCTTGGCAGAGCACAGAGAAGCAGGTGAGGGAGTCCTTTGGGCTATCTGGATGAAAGCCCTGCCTTTGTCTCGTCCACACCAGCCTGCTTCTGTGCTATGCTGTCCACTGGGTGAATAGTGTGTAGGCATGGAGTGCTACCACTGCTTTTGTGGGTGATTCCAGACATGAGCCAGACAAGATGTTAAATTGGTGGGAAATGAGATGCTTGTAGACTCTTTTATAAGTTAATACGTTTTCAACAATTTCTCATAGGAAAATAATATTTGCAAAAAGGTGATCATTGAAGTTAGTTAACATGTTGGGCGTATCCATGAAAACCAAATGGTGCTTTTGGATAAATGTGCTCCTTTTTGGAGCGCTCGTCATATTGGAGCAAGCAGTGGCAATCGCAATGCGCTCATTTTTGGAGTGCTCGTCCTAGTCCTCAAACAATGGAAGTAGGAAATCCCTGGCACACAAGCTGATGGTACAAAATGATCAATAAGATGAATTGGTGAACATCGTCCCAGATATTTATATAATTGTTAAATGATAATGTTCTAATCATAGTAATTTCCTTCGATGCAAACTGTAATGCATCTCATGAACCCCCCTTTCCCACTCAGGCTCCCATCCTGTCGGGAGTGTCCTGCTTAACTAGGCATGGCTATGTGAATTCCAGATTCCATCGAGTTGCTGGGTGTCGGGCAGGCTCGTTGGACAGAATGGAGCTCTCTCTGGAACCCCTGGTCTCTGGGACCCCTGGTCGCTCTACCTTCCAACCAAAAGGATCGACCCAACTGTTCACCGTCCTTCAAGCCCAGGCAGGTGGGAGGTGGTGACCTACGAGCAGACCACAAAAGGGCGACCCCGGAACCCTTCAAACTTCAGCACTGAACCACGCAGGGGGATGCAATCAAACTACAGACGGTTAAATATTAGGGAATCTGGACTCAGAGCCACGGTCGTATGTTTAACTTGTGTTCTTGCATCTCTCTTGCCTGATTTTATTTTCCCTGACCCTCTTTGCCATTATACGGAGACCCAGCCCTGTTCTTTTGGAACCACTCTCCGAATAACCCCTTAGGCCTTACTCTGTGTTTTGGTACAAACAAATCCTAGTTGCACACAACCTGCTTGGTCTTCTGTTGAGCCCTTGGCCTCTGACACTACACACAAAGGCGGCACACCTCTAATCTCCCCCTGTTCTGGTTCTCTGCTCCCCCTCCCTACTAACCAATGGGCAAGTGATTGGCTCCCCACACACTCTTAATTCTACTCTTGCATGTCGTAGACCCTTGCAATGTCTCACCACTCGAAATGTTCTCTTTCCCCCTGGTTCCCGTTCCCCCACTCCCAGCATTTCTCCATTTGTAAAGCATCCAGCAATGGGCTTGCTAACGTCATGCTTTGTCCTGTGTGCAGTGTTTTGTTCAAATAGATTTTCTGATTTTAACAATAAAAAATACAAATGGTGTCCTCACCCACACAGTGGTGTGCACGCATTTCGTAAAGTCCCCTGGACGGGTATTGGTGGCTGACTTACTATTGGCTCTATGCTCTCGTGGCGGCCGGGGGGGAGGGGGGAGAAGGGGCAGTTTCTGATGACAAGCAATTGTAAACGGGTTAGTGGGTCCGTCCCTTCCCACCTGCTTGGTTCCTGCACTGCCCTGAATACTCATTGATCAGAAAGGCAGCACGCAGAGAGGTGTGTGGTGGTGCAGGGGGTCGTTTCATGGCCAGCCTGGACCAATGATCAGCAGGTCGTGGTGTACGCATCACGCTGTCCATTTCCAAACGCTCAATTTCAAAAAAATGTGTAGCCACACGCATCCGTTTTGTTTAATGAAGTTTAATTCAATTTCTTTTTGTGCTAACCGTACACATATTTGCTTGTTTAAAACCTCATTTTCTGTGTGCGATGCTAGAGCGAAGCATGCACAATGTTTCAAGCTAATTCTGTTCATCAGGCGCCCCTCACGCTCCTGGGTGATGCGCTTCCTCCCTGCTTCCCCAGCCAGCCTGCTGTGCATCCTAGCTAGTTTGTATTGTTTAGCAGGTAGCACGCTCCAACTTCCAAAGACACACAATCCATATCACTTTTTACGATTGCATTGCTTGTGTTTTCTGTCCTGCTTGAAGACAGCTGGCTGCTCATTTCCGTTGATATCCCTAGGCCCGGTCTCCTTTGCCTCATAATTGAGGAATAAACATCGGGTGCCAGATTATCAAAGATATGCACTGGTGCTAAAAAGTGAAGCAAAAGCTTTGATAATGCACAATGGAGCAATCAGATTTTGTCACAATCCTTATCATCTAAAAGGGTTTGCACTCGTGCACAAATTAATCAGGCTGTTTTGTGCACTATATTTGCTGCATACACACAGCAAAAGGTGCCTACTACATTTATTTTCATGTTAGGCAGCAACCATATCAAATAAAAAAGCCTGCTCCAATTTGCCCTGGTGGAAGCATTTTTAGATGATACTGATTGTGGCTAAACCGGTTTGCTCCATTCTCTATGATCAGAGCAGCAACATTGGTGCTAAATTCATTTAATCCACTTTTTTGCACCAGTGCAAAATCTTTGATAATCTGGCCCCTGACTGGGCGCATGGCTGCAGCCCCTGCCCAACAAATGCTTCAGAATAATTTGTGAAGCCAGGCCGCATGCGTGGGAAATTTAACGACTGCATCCGGACGCACACTTTGTCTTCACCCATCATTCCTTCACAGGATTCACCCTGGAATCTTTTTCTGTCCTTGTAGCCTTCTGTTTTTTCTTTGTGCCACTGTCATTTTCAGGCGCCAGTCGTTCTTTTCTCATCTATGCAGTAATTGGAAGTTCTGCGAGTGGCAGTTCCCAGCATAGGATCCACACATCCTCTGCCTAGTGGAAAGGGTCCGACCACGTGGGGAAGCCCTGTAACTGGCTTCAACACTGTTATTTGTGAAACACTGTTTTGGTCAGCGCCCTCTGCGGCTGGCTTCGACAATGGAAGAACCTATTTCACAAACCCCTACCCGCGCTATGGATGTTATTTCATTGTTCCAAAAGCGAAAGGTAACACATCTATATTCTCAATAGAACTTCGCCCTAGTGATGATTTCTAAGAACTACTGGCCCTGGGAGGTATCCAGTGGGCACTCTTTCGTATGGTGGACAGCTCTGAGACCACTCAAGGAGGGGGGCTGTTAGCTTACCTTTCACTAAGTGCTTGAATTACATATACCCATGTGTCTCGCTGAGGTGATGCAGATGCGACATACAGCCACAAGTTGAGCTAGTAATGCCAGGTGGCTTGATCGTAGGCCGTGCTAACTTATGCTGGCGGTGTACCCAAGGTGTTTCTTATTACCGGGATTTTTCCCCTAAGTCTTCTGACATTTCCGACTTGCCTCATGATAGACAACGGCCTACACAGAGGCAAGCCTCCTGCATTAGAGTAGTGTGCAGGATGGGAGACTGCAGTCAGGCAGCTGATTCCTCTCTGCTCTTCATTCTAGAGAGTTCTACAGTCGCCACACCAATGCATTCAGATTCCCCACAGATCCCACACCATGATGCGCTCGGCCACTTATGCTGGAAATAGTGGCGAATAATGTTGCTTCTTGGCATGATTCTGGCTTTATTTTGACCTTCCACACTGCAATCAGTTGGAGGGAAACGCTTGTTCACCTCAAGTGGACTGGACCGCATTGCCTTCAGATGGACTGGCATCTGCTTCCTCATCTGCCTCCAGTCTCTGTTGTACAAAGAACTATGGCTTGCATTCGCAAAGAGGGTCTGTCACCCACACTTCACTGAACTGCCTGGGACCTGGACCTTAATAGGGCTCAGGAGAGGGTAAGTTCTTCGTAGCGTTTCAGAGACTAATAACTTTGCTAGCCATGCAAGTTTTTTTTTGTGTTTTTTATGTCTTGGTAGCAGCAGCTATAACCACCTCAGTAGTTCCAGCCAGTCATCCCCCTTTGCCAACAGTTCCTCGCCCTCCACCTCAGGCTATAACTCCAGTCAGAAGTGCCATCTGCAAAGGTTAGATCACTGAAGAAGCTACAGGAGGGGAGATTGCTTCTTAAATGTCTTTGCTCTATGAGTATATGGAGTGGGCAATGGGTTGATTGGGAGTACCTGTTTCAGGTATTCATGCATCAGTTTTTGTGGATGTAAAGATTTTGGGAAAATGCTGGCTCAATTCAGCTTTTTAACAGAAACATTGACATTCCATAAAGACCAGTACTTTCTGAGCAGGCGAGGTTAGAATTGTAACAGAATTGTAACCCCAGACCTAGTGGTTGGTTGTAGCAGCAACAATCTTATGGGGACAATGTTCTTACTCTTCTGTATGGACAGATGCATTGCCTGACATAAAGGTGAAAAGTGTCCAGACAGTTTGGAGCACGCGATTTATCAAAATTCAGCATTAAACCTAACACTGTCACGTGCATGTGATCTGTTGACCTCATGCACTTTGAGATTCGGAAGCAATTCAGCAGTTTTCAAAAAGATTTGCCTCAGGACAACCTGGGTCTATTTCAGAAACCAAACTGATAGCGAAAGATTTAATAGAAATCCCTAAAAGAAACAAATTGTACACAGATAGAAAAGTCACTGTTTTCGCTAACTAAGCAGCCCCCAAATACTTTCCAAGGATCATAGCAGTCGCAAGACAGCTCAAGGTATTCAGTGGGGTCTCACAGAAACCCTACAAGATAGGTACTCGTAGTTCCCAGAGATAAAAGCAACACACTATCATGCGAAGGGTTCCTTGACAAGTCCAAGCAATGACTCTCTGATTACAGATCATCTTTCTCAGATGGGAGGATGGATACATCATTGCTTACAATCTTGAGCCAATATTTAGAACGATCACTGGGTGTCATCAGTGTGTGGAGGGGTTAATTACTCCTGTTCCCAAAGCCACTTCTGCTACTCAAAGGTCTGCATGCAGGGGTGAAAAAGCTTCTGGAGATCCGCACCCAATTATGTATGGAATTCTTCTCCAGATTGATCATTGTGCTCAAGATAAACAGACGTGTGTGCATAAGCAGTTTTGTACCTTTCTCATGATGATCTCTCATGTGCTGGATCGTTGTTCCTTTGTTGGAGGAGATTGATATGCGCTGTGGATCTAAATAATGACTACATCAACTTAATGCTAACCCCAGTTAGTTGATTAGGGGCCGATCAATTTGAGGACCAAGGAAAAACGTTAGCCCTATTCAAGATTATTGCACATGTCCAATACGTCAGTGATGGGAGGCCATCGGAATGAGTTTTCCATTTTGTGAAGAGGGATTTTGGTGGTGAATAGTATTGTGCCTCTATGAGGTCCATGGGAAAACAAACAGAACATTTGGGAAACACAATATTTGGAATCTAGCACAATAGTAGTGCTGAAAACTGAGATTGTAAAGGAGTACCAATTTACAGATGTTTCCAGTGCACAGGGAGACTGTGATCCTCAATGAAATTTGTGTTGCACCATCCATCAAGTTGGAAGAAAATAGAGTACTATTACAATATCCGGGATGTATTAATTATATCATAAGTCCGGAAAGGAGACTGATATGACTAGACCCCTGAAGAATGTGCATTCATTATAGTACAAAGGTCAGAAACATGTTGGGTTGTTGAGTATGTGATGTACATATTTAGTATTGTATAATCTAGGATTTGTCCAAATATTGCCTATTGATGAGAATTGATGAAATGTTTTATATTTTCAATGCTTTTTGTGTTTTCTCCTTGTATACTTTTATGTTTGGCGTAGTTAATGATTGTTATGATTATTTCTGTAACACTGTTTTTGTAAATTTGTTATGTTGCTGTCTATCCTGTGCTTTGTATTTATAAATTTTTTATATTTGGTAAGTACTTTATGGGAAAACCATAGATTTACTAAGACATTTTGGAAATAATAAAGCTAATGTATTTGTAATAGCTATTTGTGTGTTAGTGACATTAACTCTCTCAATTAATCCTTTCCTTAAGTATGTGTTAGTGAATCTAAAAAATGAGTACCGCCAAGTGCTGTTTTAGGACCCCACCCGCCACCAATGTTCCTTAGGTTTCTCCCTATGAGGGAGCCAGTTTAGGTGCTGAGACCTCCCAATTCGCCTCATTGCAGCTCATTGGGTCTTCTCCAAAATGATGACAGCAATGAATGCCTTAGGGTGCAAGGAGACCACGATTATCCATACTTGGATGACTGCCTTCTCCACGTCCCCAGTCTGTAGAGACAGCAACAATCCCTTTGTTCCCTTCTAAACCTTCTTTTTCCTTGAGAATTTCTGTCAACAAAGACGCTTCTCATGATTCCAACCAATAGGCTAGCATATATGCCTCACCTGCGACCCACACCAGAAAAGATCAGGCATATTCAGGTTGCAGCATCCTATTTCCTTTCCAGGAGGAGTACCCCAGATTATTTATTTCTGCGACTGCTGGTTCTGATGGCATCCTGTGTCTTAGCAATGCCCTTAGCCAGGCTGAAAATGAGGCGAGTTCAGCTTCAGTTAGCAGAGGCATAGGACAGTGCCTCTCACCCTCATTCTGTCATTCTTCGGTTCCATTTGTTAATATCCCTGCAGAAATATTGCAATACAAAAATACTGCCATATTTTCGTGCCGATATCAACCCATGGACCCTGCGGGGGACACCCCCGCAACCCCTGCTCCCACAAATTACCCCCCCAAAAAAATATGGCCTATGGCGAGACAAACAGCCATATGTACGCAATATTTTTGGTGGGGATATTTTGTAGGGATACCTCATTCTTCCAATTCTGATACACCTCAATGTTGATTCCTTTGGTATGCATGGGTAGTGAATCTGACAGGAGGTTCTCTTTCCAAGATGCAAATCCACACATAATAATTGCAACAGTTCCCTCCATTTATGATGGGGCGTGACCCTGGACTGTTTATCATTTCACAACCTATAGCCAAGACACGATGGCAGGGAGCACATAAAGTGGCGCTCTATAAATAAAGAAATCAATCAATCAATATATGAAGCTCAAAACATATTTTTAGCAATGAACTTTCTGCCCCTTTTATAGTCAACAATATATCGTTATGTTCTATTGAAGCAATCAGGGAGGCAGGATATTTCTCACCTCTGTTCCCTAGTTATTCAATATTGGGAATGGTCCATTCTCCACAATATAACTCCCTCACCATCTTATTTGACAGGGGAATTCAACAAGGACACCGATTCCCTCTGGTTGGTGACGCATCCAAATCACATGTGTAAACCTCACCAGGAAACACCCACACAATGTTTTGACACGTGGCAATTGATTGATTGTTGTTTACAGAGGGCTACCAACTGCACAGGTATCGCAGTTCTAGGGAATTGCATCTAGGGATGGAAAACGCAGAGATCGAGGTTACTGAAAAAGGAGCGTTTTCGTTTTTTACGAAAGATCAGGAGTTTATCCATCCTGCAAATCTCTTTGGGAAATGTGTTCAAGAGAGACATGACCTGGATTTAAAACAAATAGCTGCTTTATTTTTTTTTCATTTAAAGCTGGAACGACAACTAGACATGTATGTGTTTGCCGACCAGAGATTTCTGCCAGGAGTGTGCCATTAGTCGTTTTCTTTTAGGTAGCTTGGTGCATGAAGATAGAGTGATTAATGTATTAAAGTGATGGCCTTAAATTTGACCCCGGCATGAACTGGGAGTTTTGTAAGAACCGATGAAATATGGGAGCGCTAACAGGTGTTGCTAATGATTCTGAAGGTCGTGTACAGTAGGGCCTGAAAACATCGAAATATGGCCGTATTTGCTCCCAAAAAGAGCACATTGCAATAGTTTAGCTTTGCACTCATTACTCCTGAAACAATGATCTTGCTATTGTCTTCAGGCAGAAATGGACGAATTTGCTTGTGAATGCAGCATAAAGTAATAGGACCAAGCTCACAATAGTGCTAGCTTGGGATGACCTAGACTGTGTGGAGTACAGAAAGACACCTAACGATTTGACTCTGTCCACTGTATCGATCTTTATGTGACAGCTAGGGATGTGGGTATAGAAGGATGGCAACTGGGTCATTAAGTGGCGGTGTATAAAAGAAGGAATTCAGTTTTCATTTGGTTAACACCCAGGCAATTTTCTCTCATCCATACTTTTAATAGGTTGAACAGGGCCTGGAAATGCTCTACGTTGTCAGCAGGAGTGCTGGTCGATAAACTCCTGTTGGGAGGAACTCCCAGGTATGCCAGAGGGACACTGGAACTTCGCAGACTTGGAGGGCCCAACACCCTCCCCCAGAATACGCAGAGGACTCAGTCAATGGCAAGCTAAAACTGCGGTTTATTAGACAAAACCAACAGGCATCAGCAGAGGAACAGAGAATATTCATGCACATCTCGCTCTTCCTTGGCTCGCAGGCCGGTTTTAGTCCCAAATGGCGTCATCACTTCATCACAACCTGGGCCCCTCTCCAGAAAACCTATGGGTATTGAGTATGGTATAACCTATACAGGACATTATAGATGTTATTTTACTGGCCCTCGCATGTCAGGTGGCCTGCCTGTTCCATCCCCAATTCACTAACTATAACATTGTTGCAGTGTTGTGGACTTAACCATTGGTTCTTGCCCGTTGCTACCCACCCCATGGGTACTAAACTGTGATTGGCTGGAGTGGACATCCCAAAGCCTGGGACCGCAAAGGTTCTCAGCTCACTGTGTACCTTTTGAAGGTGATGAGAACAATTGTGTCTCTTGTAACTTGTGTGTACCACCTCTGCCTTATGAGAGTGCTCTCCAGTCCGGCGCAACACTTGTTGCATACTTTTTGTGATCTGTGTCTTGCTGCCTGGGACTGGCTCTCCTTTCCTAACACTGATGGCTGTCCATTGTCTGCTTCGGCTGCGTCACGGGTTTATAGACCATGAATTTGAGCTCTGCAGCTCTGAATTATGAGGATATATTAGTATTTTCTGCAGCTTGTCCCTTTGTCATCAGGTGATTGGAATGTCATCAGTTTCCCTTGACTGTGGCTGTGGGTCCTGTCTCACATGTCTTGCTCTCTGTCCAGCCTGAATCAGCTCAGCTCGTCTCTTGCTCAGAGGCCTGAGGCCTACTGTACTTTTCCTAAACTTTATAATGTGGTTTCTACAGTGTACATGCTATACTACATTTCCATAGGTAAATCACACTTGGTTCTGTCAGGTCAGGTCTCATAGATGCTCCTGCAGTCCTGTAGGGTTATTCGCATTGAAGCATCTGCAAGCTTTGCTCAGGATCTCTTGCGCCTTGCATTTAGCTAATGGCAAAAATAATAAAAGCAATGACCGTATGTATATGTATATGCATCTGTCCTCTAACTATAGAACTGTACGCTCGTGTTCTTAATGTATTTGAGTGTGTGTTTGTGTCCCGATGTGCGGATGGCACGTGTGCTTCATGTCTAATGCTGCTATGTCATGGTGTCTCCAACAACGTCGGCAGCATGGTTTCTTGGTGTTTAGTCCAAGCTGTCCATACAGGTGTCGCTGATCATGGCCTGCGGTTCTTCATTCACGCATGGATAGCTCTGTATGTCCCTTGGTCGGTATGGCTGACTGAGGGGATACCTCTCAATGTATTTGTCAACCATAGGCCCATTATCAATTTGTCCAACATAGAAGGGATGGTTGCAGTGTTCCTGGCCTTCTTTCTTGTCATGAATTTAGTAGGAGGGGAGGGTGGTGGCAGGATCCCGAACCCCTCTTCAGTCCCCCCCTCTGGTTGTGTCGACCACATCCTTATACGACAGTCCTTCTTCTCTTGGCTGCCATATCTTCGTTATTCTTTGAAGGTGTCGATAGTAGTTTGTGTGGTCATCGAACAACCACGTAATGTAAAAGCACACTTCTATGGGGTTAAACCAAACCCACTTTCCTTCATAGTATTTTGCATAGATGGGTGTGCAGGGGGACGGGAGTGTCCTTCAAGACTAGAATAGGTCCAATTGAAATCTGGAACAAACCTTTGTTCCCTGAGAACTAAGCAACTCTGTCCTTAATCGAACATCAATCCAGGGATTTGGAGTGCTCCTGTTTTACAAAGCCATTGAGGCCAAACTGTCAGGTTAACCCCTACAAATAATGGGAAGAGCAACAACGTAAACTTCAAGAGATACATCCTCAGTAAATTAATGCAATCGTGGCCACACTACTTTTGAATGGAATATAATTTAGTACCAAAAACCTAAAATATATTGTAAAAGTAGATGTACAAATCATTACTGAATTACGTTTCGTTCAAGTTCTTAATGTCTTTGGTAAAATCTAAACGGCATTCTAATTGTTGCTATGGCTTTTGAAGCTTCAGTCTGGCAAGGAAGGCTGCCTCCAGAATGTGGCCATTGTGCACATGGAGCAGCTAAAGTTCTCAAGGACATGGAAGTATTCGGGTACACAAAAGCCTTGTGCAGCAGTTGAACTTGTGACTTTGCTCTTCCGGGTAGGAGGTAGGCTTCCAAATCGAGAGCAAGGCTATGAGCTCCAAATGGTTGGAGCACCTAGGAACACTCATGTCTGGCAGGAAGGACTCCACTTTATTTTCGTTCAGGTTCTGAAGCCTCGCTAGCACCTATGGTGTAGGTTTCTCAGCAGCAGTTGCAGAGTATTGGAGATATCTGTGCATCAAATGGGCTTTTGGCTCATTTGTAGCACTGAGGTTGCAATGTCTCAAATAGCCCCCGCCAGCATTGCGAGTAGCAACTGTGCGCTACTCTGAAGTAATCTAGAATTCAACTTCAGGGCCAGTGTTTAAATCCTGAAACAGGACAACATTGCCCTATCCTTGATCATTCCTGCAAAAGGTGTCCAATGAAACGTGAGAAGAGAAAATGGTTCTGCTGAGTTCTCATGTTTCTGCTTATCCACAACTGGCAGATGGGAATTTTTGTGGAAACCTGTACAACTTAGAAACAGAGGCAATTCCTGAGGGCACAGAGAGGAGTGTGTGAGCCAATATCTGACAAGGAGGCCTTCACTTTGCTTTTTCTCATTCACACAGATCCACACACTTCTGCTAGAACATACATCCTTCTCTCCCTTACCCCATAACCCGTTTGCACTTGTGTTCCCTCTCCTTCTCACCCACCTGTCTTTTCTCTTCTTTGCCGCACATTCTTTCATAAAAACATGTTCTCGTCATGTTCTGCTCGCTCTCTTATGGATAACTTTGACTCTATACCTCTTTTCATTGTTTCTTCTCTGGATTGTTCTTTCACTTTTCATGCAGGTATCACCACTGCACTGGTGTAGTAGAGCCCCACAGGCAATCATGTCAAACTACTAGTGTAGTGGTGCCCCATGGACCATCATATCCATATTCTGATGCAGTGTGTTGATTACTGATGTATGAGCGCAGTGAAGTCACATAGACTATCCTATCTACCTTCTGCTGATTACCAGGGATTACCATTCTATTAGAGCCTCACAGATAATCAAGAATACTCATGCTGCAGTTGAGGGATCACTACTATACTAGTGTAGTGACATCATATGAACCCTCATGAGAACCACTTGATGCCGTGCAGGAGTCAATGCTATACTAATGAAGTTGAGGAACAGGGAGCGTGATGCCCAACTCCTGATATACAGTGTTCACCACTGTGCTAGGGTTATGACATAATATATGGAACATCACCTGCTCTTGCTCTGGTGCAGGGGTTGCCACTGTACTAGTGGAGTTGACTCAAGTACCCACCTCCCAGTTGCTAATCAGCTCATCCTTCATCTTTTCTCCTTGCACTGCACACACACCGACCAGCCAAATGCACACTGCAACGGCCAGGCCATTGCCACTTTCACAGTCTTTCAATTGCTAAACCAACACTCGCCATACTCTACCCCTCATCCACCAACCCACAACACATCAGCCCATTCTGTCTTGCCCCGGCCTATTCCTGCTTGCAGGGCACAAACCATTAACAACTGAGCATGTTGCTGAGCATGCTTGCATCACCTGGAGTTCCCCTCTTGCAACACACATTCCCATGTGCCCTAACCCAACTCACTTAGAATGGTACCAGCACACAGACAATGTATGCTTCGGATCGGCATGCATCAACACAACAGGTTTCCTACTTGCTGCTCCAGCTTCTCCTCCCGACTAATCCCAGCTCTTCTATTATACAAATGTCAGAAGTCACGCTAATCAAGACCATTGAATTTAGTTATTTTCCCATTCACCCGAATAACTCCCCCACAACCCATGTCCCTCTTGTTTTCCCCAGTTGCTCTCCCATCATTCCACGCCCCCACCATCTTAGCTACACAAGCCTTTTCATCTGCCAACCATTACATTTCCATTTGATGAAGTGTTTTGCAGCATGCCTAAGGCAAAGTCAATTGCTGCTTATTGCTGGGTCGATCTGATTGCTGTGAAAGTGAATTGTTGGCCAGATAGGTGAGAATTATCCACACAAGAGATGGGATTCTAGGATTTATTTCTTTAATACCAGGCATTGGGACATTGGTCGCATATATTGTGCGTGCTTCTGGAGCAGGGCAGTCAGTCAGAGGAAGCTGGCTTGAGCTGTTCAGCCTAATATTTTATGGAGACGGGATATACAGCTTTAATGGAAGCAGGCGAGGGAAGAAATGGGTTTATGCTGAAAGCATTGTAGATTCTTATCTTATACTAGGTGTACTTATGGAGCGCGCATACGCCCATGGGCATCTTGGCGCTAAACAGCATTACAGTCAACCGGACAGATGTGATGAAGTTACCTGTATGTCAACCATCGAGAAAGGATGTAGAACTCTGTGGGCAAGGCAGTCACCCATTCCATTAGGTAACCCCTGGAGGTAGTAGAAGGAGGATCCCCTAGACCTTACCCAGAGGCGTCTCTGGGGTGGCTGGGGGAGCTATAGCCCCGGGTCTTTTGGTTGTAATCCTGGATAGAAGCTCAGGGACTACAACCAAAAGGTTAGCTAGCCCCGCGTCCCCAGAGTCCAGAGATTAGCATAGCCCCATATCTTTTCCAGACCTAGCAACACCTGCCCTGTCCTCCCTCGCGAAGTCCGAGGGGGCAGCGACTGTCCAAGTGAGTCAAAAACTCATACATTCTCCATAGAGAAATATGCAACGTTCGATGGGAAAAGGAGGATCTTGAGTTATTTTCCTCATTACTGCACAGAGGAAACAATCCCAGGAATGTTTCACATGTGTAGGAGGCAAGCGAGTGATGGTCCCTGTTCTTGGACCAGAGTCGAATGAAAATCTTGCAGCAAAAAAAGAAAACCCATGTCTCGAGGAATAGTGCGCTCTAAAATATCATTGCCTTAAAAGATGGGCAATAGTCTAAAACATACTTTAAACACATTTTTAATGAAAGTTCCTATGTAAACCTTTGAGCAAATGAGGCTCAAAGCGTTTACATGAGAGCATCCATTTTGCCATTTCAGGCAGCCTCGTCAGCTCTGCCCTGGCGGCACTAAACAAGCTGCAAAAGCTCCCTACTTTGAGATGTTTTTTTACTGCAGCCAGAGCAGAGGTGCATGAGTTGAGGAGGCTGCCTTCACTTTCATTTTACGTTTTCGGTGCTCCCCACCCCAGGGAAGCACAGAAAATGTAAAATGAAGGCAAAAAGCAAAGGCGCGGCAAGTACAAATACAACGTTGTTGTATTTGTGATTGCCGTGGTTGGAAAACCACGGAAATCATAAATACAATAACGTTGTATTTCTGACTGTGGCGGCTTTTGAGTGGAGTCTTCTGGGCTCCCCCATCCAGGGGGAGCCCAGGAGACTCCAAGCGAAAGCCGCCGCAGTCAGAATAACAAGGTTGTTGTATTTGTAAATACCGCTGCATTTACAAATACAACAACGTTGTATTTCTCACTGCGGTGGCTTTCGCTTGGAGTCTCCTGGGCTCCCTCAGGTTTGGGGGAGCCCAGGAGACTCCATGTGAAAGCCGCCGTAGTGAGAAACACTGCAGCATTTCAAAACACACCCGTGTTGTGTTTCTGCCTGCAGCGGCTTTGAGCCCAGGAGACTCAAAGTGAAAGCCATGGCAGGCAGAAATACAACGCGGTTGTATTTAAAAAGGCTGCGGCTTTTCTTTTTAAGTTTCTCAGGATTACCCAGCTCCGAGGAGCGCGAGAAACTTAGAAAGAAAATCATAGCATTTTTAAATACAACAACATTGTATTTATGTTTGCAGTGGCTTCAGCTTGGAGCCCAGAGGGCCACCGCAAACATAAATACAATGTTTTAAAAGCTGCGGTTTTCTTTCGAAGTTTTCCGGGCTCCTCCAGCCTGGAAAACTTAGAAAGAAAACCACAGCTCGTGCTTATTTAAAAAAAGAAATAAGCACTTACCCAGGTGCAGCCTGCAGTCTCTGGTCTCCGGCACCAATGAAGCAAAAGCCACCCAGTGGTAGTTTTTGCTTATTGCAGCTGGCCGGCTTTTGCTTCATTAGTGCCGCAAGGGCAGGCACAGGAGGCATCCATTTCACAAAATGGATGCCTCCTAGTGCTTCACGTTTTTGAGGTTGAGCTTCATTTGCTCAATACTTTACATAGGGACTTTGTTTAAAAATATTTTTTTGATATATTTTGGATTATGGCCCATCTTTTTAGCTAATAATATTTTAGAGCACACTATTCCTTTAAGAGCAATAAAACACACTCACTAGTAAATGCGGACGCCAGACTGCAGGATCAGCCGGCCCTGTGGCAATGCCATGTTGGAACAAGATGGCAGCAGGACGTTTGTAATCTCTGTTTAGAAAAAAGAGGGGGTGAGGCGCGCACTCTAGTTCCCAGCTTTGTGTACCTTCTGCAGTTCAGTTGCTCTTCTCCTCCAAGCGCTTTCATGCCTCTTACAATCTTCAGGGAGGCAGTCTGTTCAGGTGTTGCCTCACCCCCTCTTTTTTCTAAATATTGATTCGGGAGTCCTGGACTCCAGAGGCGCAGCACCTGGGTGACCCATGCCCCACTTAGGAGAGCAATAATGCTGGTTTTCCTCCCCTCCCCCCTCCGTGGGATTTATATTGTGCAATTGGAGGGGAGTTGGTTCTTGGTTACCAGCATTGACTACAGCTACCAGAATTCCCTGAGGACAAAATTGGCACTAATCAGCAACACCTGAACAGACTGCCTCCCTGAAGATTGCAAGAGTCATGAAAGTGCTTGGAGGAGAAGAGCAACTGAACTGCAGAATGTACACAAAGCTGGGAACTAGAGTGCACGCCTCACCCCCTCTTTTTTTCTTTTGTCATCTCTGTTTTTTGTGGCCACAACATCTAGATTCAAGTGTGTCTCAAAGCCAGCCACTTGGGGAAGAGAGGGAACAACCAACCAATCTGTTGGGCTGAGAGTGTTAATTTATGGCACACACTTTTATTTTATCCTTTATGGTTTTACTGAGAAATAATTGATCATTTTTAATGTTTTATTATTGTGCAGCTTTGTAATTGTACAGTGCTCGCTTCAGCCATATTCCACAGAAGAGCAGTTGGGGATTTATAATATCTTTGCTTAAAGTCATGTTAGTTTTTACTCTGACCGAGAGGCTGAAATATTGTATCATTGCTGAAAGTACCTCACACGAGATCGCTTCTTGTGTGGACTTCGTTTCCCATTGGAATTAGCGGCATGCACAGGTGTGACGTCTCTCGCTGAAGCAAAGCCTGTTTAGGACTATATTCAGCTTGTGTGTCTGCAGGGGGGAGTCCTCAATCGTCTTCGCGGAACTCATGGGTGCTGCAACACCTCTGGGTGGGTTTATTTCTCTTGTGAATATTTTTATTGATTTTAAGTTTCAGATGGGTGCCATGTGCAATAGCTATGCGCTGCGGGACTTAAGAAAAATGCCTGGATTTGTATTGCTTTGCGCGCTCAGTAAAATTCATGAGGCCAGAATGTTTGATCCCACAAGCCCAAGAACGCTATCAAGCGGCTCACTAAATGCTGCTATGCTGAATGCTAGATCAGGAGTAGCACATCTTACTGAAATATAGGAATGGTTGAAGAATACGAGTTGGATATTTTCTTCATCACAGAGAAATGGTTTATTGATACTTCCCATGCCCTGTTACATTGCTTACTCCCAGAAGGATATCTAATCCAATGTATCAACTGCCCTACTAAGCGGGGGAGGAGGGATGAACGTGATACACAGATCTTGTGTACAAATCTCCCATTTTGAATCTTTAAATTGGGAGGACTCCATACAGATGGGATATCTGGTTTTTAGGATTTCACACAGCAGCTCAATGAAAATGCTGTTTGGTTACAGGCTGCCAAGGTCGGCTCCATTTTTCTTGGAGAAATTAGACAGCTATCTTATTACCATAGGGAGTAAGTATAATCATTTTGTCTGCCTTGGAGATTTTAATATTTGGTTGGATGAGCAGTCAGGGGTTGATTCTAAAGGGTTATGGAAAATTCTGGAAAGTTACAACCTTTCTCCTTTGGTGGTTTCACCTTCCCATGTTCATGGCCATTGTTTAGATGTGTTGTTAGTCAGAGGCAAGGGAATTTTAGCAACGAATACATGTCCAGTGTCCTAGTCTGACCACTTTGTGAGGTTGTTCTCTGTTGTGCAGAATACAATTAAAGAGCAACTCTCCAATGCTAAATGCATGTTATTTTCCACAAGCCTGAAGATGCAGAAAGAATATCAGGACCAGAGTTGAGGAGAGCTTTAGCCTTTATTGATTCCTCATTTAGTTGTGATGCAAGATGCAGCTCTTCTGGATACTATTGGCTCCACGGCTGCCCTGCTTAGGCTAAATACATCTAAGAAAATCTCCAAACCTTGGTTTACCTTAAATTTGATTGGTTTTAGATAACATTATAGAGCCACCGAACGGATGTGGAGAAAAATGAGGACTCCTGAGTGGGTTTTTGAGGTCAAACCGGCACTAAAAGATTATAAAGTAGCAAAGCAGAGTTTCTGACTAGGAAGATTGATGCAGCAAAACATCAGCCTAGAGATTGATTCTCCATTATCTCCAATTGTGTTCACCCTGACACCATGTCTGTGGTCAGGGAATCTTCACCTGACCATGCTAACACTTTTAATTCGTTTTTTCTTAACAAAATAAAACGTATTCAGGAACATATTTCTCTAAATAAGTTCCTGGAGGTATAAATAGGTCCTACTAGTTCTGAACTGGACATTTTGAGGGGAAAGGATTCCACGCCCTGGCTACCTACCGCCTTGCGACTTTAAACCAGTGTCGGAGGAAACTATTGTCTTATTAAGGGCTCTTAAACACACAAACGACTCAGTCCTTTATCTACCTGCATGCACTGCAACACGTCTGGTGGCAGTTATTGCTCCCTTTATGACTCTTTTTGTAAGCAAATCATTGGCCCACAGTTCAGTTCCGCTGGACCTAATCAATACTGGAGTTTCGAAGTCATAATGTGTTAATCCGTCTTAATAATGTCAGATCTCAGGCAGAGACGGCATGTGTGAAGCATTCTGGGAATTAGAAGTTGGGGACACAAAGCTGTCAGAGTGGGGAGATGATCCAGCCGTAACAATAAATTGAATATGCAGTGACTGAATGGACAATCCTATAAGTAACCCTGTGGAGACAAGAATTTGTGTAACAAAAGATAATGGTCAGGGTATCTTTTAAGCAATTCAATGTGAGTGTAATTGGCTACCAATTTGCATGCATTTTTTTTTTCACAAACTCTGTCTTTAATTGGGAGAAGTCCAAATTAAGAGCTTCAAACAAGCCAAGCGTTAGTGCTGCCCATGTATGTAATCTATTAAAAGTAATGTATGTAAATATGTCCTATGTAAAGCGCAAAAACAAATTATCATAATTCCCCTTGTATTTCTCCTGCATCCAAAGGCCCATATACCCTTCAGCAAAGGGCACACAGGGTCCTTTCAAGCCTTATTAAGGAGTATGCCTCTTTTCCTAAGCACCAATGAGGCAAGCGAGAGTAGCCCAAATACCAGGCGCACTAACTCGATTGGAACAGACCCAGGTAGATTGAATATTTGTTTCCAGAATTTGCCCAGAATTATTTTCAACCACCTCAGGTCAGCCATACACAGTGCTTCTATTCCATAAACTATGGCTGGGCAAAAACGTTGCTTGTAAAGTAGGGCAATTCCCTCATAGCCATACCCTGCAGTGTTATTAGCAAAACATGTTTATCAGTGCGGTCTGAATTATTGCCTTACGCTGCTTCTCCCCCTTAAGTTCCAAATAGTTTCCCCAATCAAATTCCAGACCAAGATATCTATAACAGGTTATCATTTGTATCCATCCCTTGGGTTGTATGAAGGGAGTTTACCTGCAACCTTGCCATAACACATGAACTTTTATCCTTCTCAGAATTAAGTACCAATCAGTCAATCAACCAATCACAAAGGAACCAGCTAATGCGGAAACCGACCCACCAACCAGTGTGCTCACTGTAATTACTCCTAATCGCACCTATGAAAAGAGGCACACACTGGTGGAAGGTGATGGTGTTGGGACCGTTTCCAGAGCTGTGTTGCATTGAGAGAGAGGAAAATAAGAGTCAGATAGCCAGAACCTGCATTGGCCAAGCCAAATACGCCAGATAAACCTAAAGAGAGAGGCCACGATGTGGCTAAGCCTATTGAGCAGTACCTACCCAACTCGTCGCATTTGGTAAATGGCTGTTTTAGGCCATTGACACTCCCGAGTGAGTTGTAAGGTTATCATTTTAAATGGATTTTAAATAGCAAGGCAGGCGAGAAGTGGAAGTTAGACAATGGGGTGTGAGGGGTTGTCCCGCATTAAAAATGCTGCAAAAATTCCCGTGAAAAGGCCACCACGGTGAGCTGTACCACATCCTATTGAGCCACACTGTAGACCAAGTCCCCGGAGAAGGTAACACTAGAAAGTGTGTTGGGAGCCTGTGTGCGATAGGAAGCAAACACGTTGCTGCATGTTGCAAGATGGAGGTGATGGCCTCCGAGCTCCAGCAAACCTGCAATAGGCACACTGCGCACGTTTAACTAATCTGAAAAGTTGAAATGTCCTGACGTCATCCCTGATCATGAATGCCACCTCTCATAGCAGAACCCTCGGTGCTTTCCGAAACCTATCGGCAATGCACGCGCCTCCAAACATTACAAAAGCAACATTTCAGAAGGTACAGGAGAAGAACGGGCACCAACTCCGGCCAGGAGTGCATGTACAGTTTGAGCCGGTAAATGCCAAGACGCAAGACCAGTGCTTGTTAGTTTGTCCTAAGGCGAGCGGTTGGGAGGTACACGTAGAAACGTAGCGATGCTGTTCTCCTTAACCAGCGCAAAGCGCGTGCCGTGCCGCTGAGATCAGAATGGGCGATGAATGACCCTCTCCCCCGCTGCCCCGGGAGCTTCTGCCTCCCTGCCTTTGCTTGTCAAGCGTCCGCTGCTCCGTGAGCTGGCGCCACGCGAGGCCTGCGGTGCTCTCCGCGCCGGATCTGCTCGAGGGCTCCATAGATGGGCAGGGAGCTGGATGTAATGCCGGAGCGTGACGGCGGGCCTGATGTTCCCAAACCTGCCATTGTTTGCCTGGCTGTAGAAACCCACAGAGCAAGAGCGGGATTAAAGGGGCAGAGAGGTTTTCAGAATAACCATTTCAGGGCAAAATACCGAATAGTCGCTGCTAGCTTTATTGCCCTTTGTTTTCGTAGTTTACAAAAAGCTAAAAAAAAAAGACCCTGGCCGGAAGGCAACTGGGTGCTGTGCATGCGCAAATAAAAGATGTACCCTTTAATCTGTGAACTCCCGCTGCTAGAAGGCCTGCCTGAAGGGGGACAGAGAAGTATGTCTCCGTGTGCGAGAAATTGACACAATTTACTGGGAGAATACTCCTCCCCACCCCCTCCACCCCACTTCGTAGGCGTGGAATTGTCACTGGTGCAGGTGACACTTGCATAAAAACAGAGAGCATTTTTTGGGCACATGAGAAAGATCACCAATGTATCAAACGTGTGGGATTGTAAATCAAATGTGCATTGCTTCCGTGCATGCAGTGCACACTCGGTAAAATGCTCATGTCATCTGTCAGATTAGTGGGGGCTCGGGGTCGGGTCTACACGGAACGGCGCTCCGGCAAGCCAGTGTATTCCCAGTCTTGTTCAGGCCCAATTCCTTCCCTGCCTGGAAGTGCTAGGGAACTAACAGAGCTGGTGGAGACCTCAGGAAAGAGGTGCATTGAAAGAGCTTTCTGTCCCAATAATGAAATTGCAGAAGCAAGGCTTGAGATGAATTGGCAGAGTTGTGAGGATGTTGCTGCTCTGGGATATGGCTCACTCCTTGGCCGTCAGGATGTAGATGCATTAACCAACTTAACCTATGTACGCTGTGGTCCAGGATTGAAATTGTAGTGGTGCATTAATGTGGCTGAGGCAATCTGATTTTGTGTTAGGTGGTTAACTATGTTATGCTAGTGAAATGGATGTCACTATGTGTGATGTAAACCCCAAAGTGTATTACTGTATGATTGAAGCAGGGCTTCCGGTTTTCCGTTTGTACTGACGTTAACTCGTAAATGCAGATGGAAATCACTCTGTTTTCTTTCAGTATTTATTTGTTTTAAAAAAAACTGAAAAAAAGCAAAAATACATGTCTTGATTATTTCTTCAGGTTGTCGAGCATAATGTTGTTGGCTTATACCTATACAAATCAACACAATGGAGAGTAAACAAAAAAGTGATTTATTTCTCTTTGAAATTGTTTAAAGTGCTTCAGCTGTGTTTTATTACTACACCATAATGTGCAGCTGTTTGTTCTCAAGGCGAAAATGGATAATGGCTTGATGTTATTGTTATTGTTATTGTTATTTTGCACTTATATAGCGCCTTATATACCATTGGTATGGTCTGAAGGCGCTGGTAGGTTGAACGCCCTTGGGAACCGAAGTTCAGATCAGTGGAGAGAGTAGGGAGAGTCAAAAGGTGCGTGTGAGCACCGGATATGTGTGCAGCTTGTGCGGTACACGTGTAATAGCTGCTTCTTATCGGTAGGTGTGGTGGTTGAGAGATCAGGAGAATGTGTTCGTTCTGGCAGGATTTATCCGGAACGGAGGTGGCTGCGTTAGGCCTGAGGAAAACGCCTGGCTGGGGGTGTGGGACCAGCAGTGATTACATAGAATGATGTGGAGTAAGCGGTGGATGTTCGTATGAGGACAGTTATACCGAATGGTGTCATAGTATCTCTGTGTTCTAGTTGAGTGGTGATGTAAGGAGAGAATAAGCGTGGGGTGTGGTGTGATGGGTTATATGCTCTTTCAGTGTGCAAACTTCTGAATGCAATTTTCCCAGAGAGGGAACTGGGCGAACTTCTAAGTACAGTTTTCCACACAGAGTCTATTGGGAACACTTCTAAATTCATTTCATCAGGGAAGGTATTGGGCTCGTATCCGCAGTCATCATCCGCCCTCCGCATTCATCCGCCCTCCGCAGTCATCCGCCCTCCGCAGTCATCCGCCCTCCGCAGTCATCCGCCCTCCGCAGTCATCCGCCCTCCGCAGTCATCGCCTTCCATAGTCATCCGCCTTCCACGGTCAGCCGCCATCCACATTCATCTTCCAAGGTATCCGCCCTCCACAGTCGTCCGCCCTCCACAGTTATCCGACCTCCACATTCATCCGCCCTCCACAGACAAGCGCCCTCCACAGACAAACGCCCTCCACAGACAAACGCCCTCCACAGACATCCGCCTCGCACAGTCATCCGCCCTCTATGGTCATCCGCCCTCCACAGTCATCCGCCCTCCACAGTCATCCGTCCTCCGTAATCATCCGCACTCCGTAATCATCCGTAATCATCCGCACTCCGTAATCGTCCGCACTCCGTAAACGTCCGCACTCCGTAATCGTCCGCACTCCGTAATCGTCCGCACTCCGTAATCGTCCGCACTCCGTAATCGTCCGCACTCCGTAATCATCCGCACTCCGCAATCATTCGCACTCCACAGTCATCCGCCCTCCACAGTTATCCGACATCTACTGTTATCCGCCCTCTACCGTTATCCGCCTTCCACAGTCATCCGCCTTCCACAGTCGTCCGCCTTCCACAGTCATCTTGATGTGCAAGAACTAAGCTCTTTGAGCTTCCTGCTGCAGGCATCCAAGCGCTATATTTTTAATTTGCATAAATGCAGAAAAGCACTACTTGAAAATATTTATTTACAGAGCAAATGTAAAAGTGTAAAAATACATGTAAAATAACTAACACATAAATATTGATATATACAGATGGAACTGGTGAAAAATAAATATCATAAAACTGGGACCCTTCTTCTTTAGTGGGGTATTTATTGAACGCAAACCTAGCTTTGGGAAGCAACAAAGCGCTTTTCAATCATGGGGGGAAGAACACAATGAGGGAAGCAGAGAAAAAGGGTGCAGGGAGCTACCGGGGAGGGCGAAGGTGGCCAAGCAACCAGGGGAGGAGACAGTGGGGAGCAGATCACTGAGTCTCAGTGCAGGGTGGGGAGTGCAGGATGTGTGGACGTAGGTGTTAGGGAGGAGCCAGGATATAGGCGCCTTTGGTATAAGTCAGTCTGATTTACCCTGGATTTATTGTGTTGGGTTTATGACCTGTATAAGTACTGCAGGGTGGTGACGGGCATCATTGAGGGGTGTTGCGAAGCTCTGTGTGAAGGCTGTTAACTGGTGACTTTCATTAATCACTGTGTTTCCTTGTAGGTGCAGATACACTGAGTGACAGCAGCTCTGTGAGCCTTGAGGCCCCAGATGATAGCCGGGAGCCGTCGGTGGCCACCACCATGACAACTGACACCCCCACCATTCGCAATCGCGAGGAGCCGGACAACCGAAGCGAACACAGCTATAGCGAGTCCGGGGCAAGCTGTTCCTCCTTCGAAGAGTTGGACCTGGAGGCCAGTGCAAGCGATGGACCAGGAGGACGCCCACCACCAATGACCCAGCTTGGCTACAAGCTGGAACTGGATAGCTCCAAATGGGCCAAGGAGCCACTGCTCTCTGAGAAAATTCGAGGGGAGGAATAGCTTCTCCTCTGGGACCCATCTTAGAGTTTGTCCCACAAGGAATGTATGTTAGTCGAGCATTGTGTTGTAGTAATGTTCTCTGGTCCATATCAGAGTTCCCGTCCCTGAGAATTGCTCCTTTCTACAAAATGAGCTGCCAGGAGAAGAATCGAGCATGGCATTCTGCTGAGCTTTCCATTGCAAGAAGCATTCCAAACCTGGGAAACCTTCCATAATTCCGTTACACTCCTCTGCTCCAGACAGCCTCCTCCCCTCTCCTCTGCATCATCTCTCTTTTGAGATTGTTCAATCAGAAGACATTTGCACATTCCAGACAAGATCCTGTGCTAGGCCCAGCTCACTCAAGGTACCAGGTGATGCATGCCATCCCATGGCTGACCACCCATCCCTGTGTAGCTGCACCCTTTTCTTTTTACTGCAGGATGTGCTGCTGTCCCCTGTCCTCCCATGTTCAATGCTAACATGTTACACGTTGTCTAGAGCCCTATTTGGCGTGGTGAACGTTTTAATGAAATAGCTATATTTTAAGCATCTAGGATGTCTTGTGAAAGTGGATTGATGAGGACATTAAGGCCTACTTCACCCTTGCTGCCATACATTTCACACTGCAAACCTGGGCTTTTAGTAGCCCTCCTTAAATAATACCAGTTGAGGCACGAACCCAGGGGCTTGGTATGGGCTTCATCAAACTCTCCTCCCCGCACCTCCCATATGGTTATAGTATAATCTACACACCATGGAGTGCCCCTTCTTGGCTCTCCAGATGTTTTGGACTACAACGCCCACCATCCCTGGCGAGCATAATCAATGGTGAAGGGTCCTCGGAGTTGCAGTAAAAGACTTCTGGAGAGCCTCAGGTTGAAGTCCCCTCCCTGCTTTACTCGATAGAAAATGTGTTTGTGGAGTTGCAGGATAGTTCTACTTTTATAACTGCACAGGTTGGGATCCTCCTCGTACACTCCGGCAATAGAATTTATCAAGCACTTAATGGCTTGGGGTTAGGTTTTCCTACGACTAGAAGAGTAAAGTCAGCCATCTTCATTCAAGGAGCTGCCTTAAGTTTGAACCGTATGCCCCATCTTATTGCTAATACTTCCTTGTTGTACCAGGGCCACTCTTCCTTAGGGGACAGAAGGCGAATGAGAGCACCCGAGGGGATCTCCAGTCAAAGTACCCCACATGCCTGCCTCCAGATCATGACGAGCAAAGGAGAGAGATATATTGAAAGCGCACATACCCCAGTATTGGAGTGTCTTCCAAATTGCAATCCAGAAATGGGTGAAACTGTTTTCTTAATTTGGTAAGCAGATTCTTCTTATACCACCAGTGCGATCTGACTGAGCAAAAAAGCCTGCTGACTGGTAAAGAGCCTACATTAAAGGGCCGTAAAGCTGTTTAAAAATGTTTTATTACAGAAAACACATTCACAGAGTTTGCGCCTCCTTTAAATGTTACCCAAGACAGTCTCCTGATGGTCTGGAAGTCTAGCCTTCTCTAGTGCCATCCTTTTTGTGCATAATTGCCACCATCTCTTGTCCAACCCAAACCCAGACTTGGGACTGAATGGTGGTCATACCACCCTGTTTCACAATCCTTTCTGGAAGTGAGTGATCTCCAATCCTGACTGCATGATATCCTACCTACCCTGATGCAGACTGCCCCCAACTCCCCAAGTCTGATATGCTTCAAACTCCAGTCTGGTGTTGTGTGACCTCCTTAGGGGACCTCAAATACTGCCTGCTTCAAATTGTGAATGGCCCCTAAGGCTCGTCTACTTTAAATATGTCTTAAGCATGGGATGACCTCTGGGGTGGGCCTCAAGTTTTACCCTGGGCTTTCCTGCCACTGAATGCCCTCCAAGGTTGGCTGTATTCAGATACCAGTCTTTTATTGTCTTTACCTTTCATGGTGGCTTTGTCAACGAATCACCCATGTCAGCTGGTTATTGGCACAGAGTTGGGTCTTTGTTGCTCTCAGCCAGCACTTGATGACCCAATGAAATCCTTAACTCAAATACTTTCCATGTCTGCCACTAAAGGACAACAAAAGCACAGCTTTTTTGTATTGCAGAGTTGCCATTGTTTGCTACTGTGGCTGCTTTCAAGTTGCTATTGTATGCTACTTTCTCTTGGCTTGCATCATATTCCATAAACGTTCTTCCTTTAGGCCCGAAGCATGTTGAGATAATCCATTTTGTGGTGCTGATGTATAGAAGTTCTCCGTTCATATAGCCTGTATTCACCCTCGTATGGTTCGGACTAGATTCCAGGACTGACTATCCACTACCATTCTGGCACTGTTAAATTTCCAAGGCTAGCATCAGTTCTACGACTTGCGCTAGTAGACAAGTATAGTAGCCCTTTTTTGGCTATCAGCCTGGTACTGGAAAGGTATCAAATGATAAGCTTCTTGAAAAAATAAAGTATGGAATTAGAAGTCCTTATTGGCTTATCACTGTCAAATCCCAGTGTCAGCCGAAGACCCCCACAGCTCCCCTCTCCAATTATCAATTGCTTTGGCATTTTATGACTCCCTAGTCTGATGTTAGCCAACTTCCAACCTACCCCTGGTTGATGACAAAGGTTGGCATCTGTATTCAAGCTATGCAGTAAAAGACAGCTCTGGCTGAACCTCTTTCAGTTACTAGCACCATACTTGAAAGCCCTTAACGAATACTGTTCCTCGTTAATGTAGTCTGTCATCGGACGACTTCAAGGCAGACTTCTGTCCAATCAAAAGACGTCACCGGATGACCAGAAAGGCCACAACCCCTCATTTACAGGTGCAACTGACAACTTCCAAGATGTTCCCTCACTCCTAATCTTGCGCAGGATAATCTAGCATTTACAAAATACCACCCATCCCCTTTACAAAAGCATCTCAGAGACTGTTCTTGTTCAGATCCAAGCCTGCTGCTAAATGGCCACCCAGGCTTGTTGCATTTGAGCACTGGATGACACCTGAGGGTGTCCATCTGATGTGGCATATATGGAATGTAATATCCAATATCTATCATGTCACAAATTGAGACTGATCTTTTTCAAAGTTATTCAGGACAAATGTGCGTCCCCTGCATGCCGATGGTACAGCATCACATGTTTCTGGAGTATTTTTGAGTACCTTTACCCACCCAACAAAAGTGCTGACATACCAGAGCACTATAGGAAATGGAAGCATATAGCATAAGGAATATGTATTCCATGACATTTGGTCTTAGCTTGTTAGAATTCATGGGTAGTCCCATTGCCTTTGCATCAGCCTTACTCAAGTGCCTACTTACAGTAGCCCAGCTGCAAGACTTTTCAGACAAGCGCGTTCTCCTCCTATCGTTAAACCCTTCATCCACCCCCCTCTAAAATACCACTGATTACTATAGTCAACCTCCTGATCAGGGTGCAAACCTCAGTCACATCAGTACTCTGTCCACTGATTATCGATGGTGTGTCTCATGATACCCACTGGTGCTCTAAATGCTCCTGTAGGCAGCTCACTTATCTCCCAATGATTCCGGAAGACAACTCTCCCTTGGGACATACATACCTCAGTAAAGGGTATGGAAGATGTGGGAATTTCTAGGCAAAGAGAATATTAGTTATCTGTTGGTAAGACTGATAAAGACCTTCCCATATTGGTACTTTTTCAAACACTAAAAACAAGCACTTTACTTACCATCATTGGCCTCATATTGGCTTTTGAGCACACACCTTGAAAATAATTTGAAAAAGCTTAGGATGCTGACTGTGATGGGCCTCAAAGAAATCTGTTAGTACCTTGACGTAGAATCTATGCTGGATTATGAACGAAAGCAGACCAAAAGGTGGAAGGAATATATTATATTAGGGCTGACGCTCAAGACCAAACTATCCTAAATAGGTAGGTTCTTGGAGTTATTCTAGATGCTCTTCAAAGTATGTCGACTGCCGGCATTCTCCTTGGACCCATGCACTAGCCCAGTGATGCTACCTTTTCCACCAGGAGTTTGAGTCTGATGTTTTTTGGAGAGGTGACTTCCACGGCCATGTTCTTGCTGTTAAAGGGTTGCTAGTATATACTTCTGTGAGTGCATTATACTGCAGTGTAACTGTACTCCAGCTTGCCACCTCTCAATGTTATTTCAGAAGCACAGTAGAGCCTGCATGGTAGGAGCCCAAACACCCCACTGCCACCGCGTAGACAGTGGAATACGTTACTGTTTAAACAACTATAAGATTTTTCCTAAAAAGTAATGTTGTCCTTTACCATGAAGGATTTTTCTTCCACCAACTACCCATCTAAAACCTCTTTGCTGCTGTGATGAGTCCAGAAACTTTACTTCCTACCTCCTCTGATGTCACTTCCTGTTTTAGAGGTTGTAGTTTGTTCACACAATGGAAGAAAGCCTACATAAGATACATGCGAACTAAAAACGTTCTTCCAGATGTGAAAGCATTGATTGTAAGGGACAGCACATTTTGTTTGGAAAAAACTTTTGCCATGTTATGAGCAAAAAGGGCAACTCGCGCCTTCCCATCTTTGACTTTCAAGCGGGTTTCTGCGTTTCTGTCTGGCTATGGTTGTCTTGTGGCATTAGAAGCCGTGCTAGCAATGATCATCTTAACCAAGCGTAGTAACTGGAATTAATTCCTTTCCACTTCAACACATTGAGCACTCAAACGTGTCCACCTGGACCATGTAATAACTGACCAGCCAATTTATGTTGTTATTTTTGTGAAGACTACAATTCTTGTAAATCACCCTCTTCCAAATAAAGAAATATTTACTTCTGACTCTCATTTGGCAGTGTTAATGCTGCTTCTCTTTGGTGTAAAGTAGTGGTCTTCAAGTTGGTCCCTGTAGGGCGGGCAGGAGGGTGTCTGGGGGACACAAGGACCTTCCTTAAGGGAGGCCAGCGGCTGCTTTTAATAGGAAATATAAACAGATATGGCATTTGGGGGGCCCGGCAGAAAATATTTTTAATCAAAAGGGCTCAGCATACAAATGTTTGTAGATTTCCATTGTAAGGGAATTGGGTAAAACAGGATATGTTTTAGTTGGGGGAAGATGGTGGGGTAAGCAGCTGATGTGCGAGACTTGTGGATGCCACATACAAAGCAAGAAAGGTTAGATTGCAGACGCTGTCAAGGTATGAGACCGGGGTGGAGCTTTTGTGATGGGGTCAGTGTGTGGAACCAATGGAAATAACGTGAAATGGGCCAATGTGATACTTTGACTAAAGGTGTAAGAATTGGAGTCAAGCTGGTAAGGGACATGGAGAAGGTGCTGGAAGTTTGTCTTTCTATGAATCAGTGAGGTGTGAGCAAGTTATAATTATTCCTCCTGATATCACTGCCATCACTTACATGTGACATTGCATTGAAATAACCACACTGAAATCATCGCAACTGTGAGCGCTCTGGTAGTCTATCTTTGAAGGAGACATTCCGGTAAGTTCCATATGCTTTTTGAACCAATGCAGGGTGACAGCCTTTAGGTGTGATTTCATAAATTTGTTTCAAATGGATTGTGTCCTCCAACGTATTCCACATCTTTGACATGTAATGTCCACAGCTGTGTACTTCGGAACCTTTTTCGGCAGAGGGCATCCTGCGTTGATGACATCGGGTCGATGTCCCTCAAAGGTCTTCGTCAAGGGCGACATCACCGGATGTTATAAATAGGACGCACGGCGCCCGTAGCCTCAGTTCTGTTTTTTCCGCAAACGTGTTTGCTTCGGAGACTCTGTGCGCCTTGTGTATTCCTCGTGAAAATGTCTTCTTCAACCCCTCTGACTCCGCGGTCTGGCTTCAAGACTTTCCGGGACTGCAAGTCGAAAATGTCCATTACCGACCCGCATCGTATTTGTTTGTGGGGCTTGGGTGAGAGTCACGACACAGATCCCAGTCGCTAACTGCTAAGGCCTTGTGGGAGCGTAAGGGAAAGCTTCAGGTAGATAGGGGTTTGAAACCCAGTAAGTCTCGTAAATCCAAGTCCAAGGGTAGGTCCACCGACGATTTGAGGGGTGACTAAAGCATCAGAAGGAGTCTCAGAAGGAGTCTCGGGGCTCTCGGTCCCAGAGTTGTTCCCGCCATTCGTCCTCCTCGTCTCGCCATTCTACGAAGCGCCATCACCGGTCGCCTTCCCCGTCCTCCTCGGAGGATGGCGCCTCGGGGAAAGTGGCTTGTCCAACTAAGTCCTCGACTCCAGAGGAATGGGCTGCCTTTAGGGAGCAGATGTTGGTGATTTTCCAATCACAGGGCACAGTTCCGTCCGCGCCTTCTAACGAAGCCGGCAAGGAACTGTCTCATCCGTGGCTCGTACGCCTTCGGGCTCGGGTCCTCGGCGCGATCCTCATAGGGAACCTTCGAGGTCCCGTTCATACAAGGCTCAGGATGGTTGCAAGAGACGTGCTTCCAGGTCTCGGTCCTTGTCCCAAGCGAGACCGCAGAAACCTGCTAAGGGCTCGAAGGCGGCGTCAACGTTGTGTCCGTCGGATACGGACATCGAAGGTTTGCCTTCGTATCAGCCCTCTGTGCCGTCTGCGCCTTAGACGCCCTTGACGCTGAAGCCATCGGCGCTCTGAACGCCTTGGTACTGGGGATCCTCCAAGGAAGGCTGTTTCCAAGTCTGTCAGGCCTGTTATGGACTCCAGACCCTTCGGCTGTTCCGAGACAGGACTTTTACCAGATTTTGATCTTGACCCAGTTGAGCCTGATGGGGCTCCTGTTTTTGTAGGGGATAGCCAATTGGAAGAGTTGAGGAAAACTCTTCATGACGCTAGCGGCCTGGACACTTCTCCAGAAGTGGAATTTTGGCAGGCCTGAGCCTGGGGCTCTCGCGGAGTCGTCCTATAGGAGGCTCATGGCTAGGGTAACTGAGTATCGGGGCTGGTCCAGTCCTCCTGAAGCTTTTGTGCAAGATGATCTAACAGACATTTCCTCTGACCGGTGTTACCTTTTCATCTGACCTTACAGAAAAGGGTGGCGGCTGCTTGGCAGTCACCGGAATCTCTTCCGGCTGTTAACAAACATTAACCAAAAAATACTGCCCTTCCGGTAGCGACCCCAGCTACCTATTCATTCACCCCACTCTGGAGAGTTTGGTGGTTCAGGCAGCTACCGCCACCTCGAGGCAGGTAGAGTACCCTACCATCCCTCCTGATAGGGACAACAAACGCGTCGACGGTTGGGTACGCAAGGTGTTTTCTGCAGGTAGTATGGCGCTAAAATCGTCCAACTCCATTTGTGCCTTGGCAAGATTTTCACACACTCTGTAGAACTGTGTTTCTCTTGCGGCTGAGCATATTCCGAGGGGAAAGAGAGGGGTGGGTTCCTTGCTCTCGTGCAAGATGGCAAGGATGCCATATATGAATCCCTTCAGTCGAGTCTGGACACGGCAGATAGTGTTAGCCAGTCCATGGCTGCGAGCACTGTTATACGCAGATTTGCGTGGTTGCGGAAGTCGGGTTTTGCCTTGGATGTGCAAGCCCGTCTTTTGAACATGCCCTTTGATGGCGCGCATTTGTTTGGCAGCAAGGCTGACGAGAGCCTTGAGCGGTTGCAGACCTCAAAAGCTGCGGCAAAATCATTAAGTGCAGCTGTGCATCAACTTCCACCTTTTTGTCGTAGGGGACAGCAGTGGAGGGGAGGTTACTACTCCCCCTTTGGTAGAATGAGTGGAGCCGCCAGTCAAAGGGGTCAGTGTAAGAGTACCCTGGTGGTCGGGGAAATCGAGGTGCCAAAGCTGCTCAGGCAGCTGCCTCTTTGCTTTCAGGCGCTGCTGCAGCCGCTCCAAAACAGTCCTGAGGCTATTTCCCATGGTTTGCCGGTTGGGGGTAGACTGTCTCAGCATCTCGAAGAATGGCGAGCTATTACTTCGGATGCGTAGGTTCTAGATAACATGGCCCACGGCTACTGCCTTCCCTTCCTAAAGCGGCCTCACGACAATCCACCGGGGAATCTCTCTTTGAAACTTCCAGATCCGCTCCTTGTGCAGGAAATCTTGACCCTGCTAGGGAAAGGCGCTATACAACTGGTGCCTGTAGCGGAGAGGAATAAGGGATGGTATTCCCCTTATTCTTTGATCCCAAAGAAAGACAGGGGTTTGAGACGCATCCTGGACTTGCGTTGGTTGAACAAACTTCTCAGGAAGGACAAGTTCAAGATGGTCACTCTTTCTCAAGTCCTCCAGGCCCTTCAACTTCAGGATTGGTTGGTGTCTCTGGACCAACAGGATGCTTAATTTCATGTGCCGATTCATCCCAAGCACAGAAAGTACCTGAGGTTTGCGGCTGGTGACTCGCACTTTCAGTTTAGGTTCTGCCATTTGGACTGACCTCCGCCCGAGGGTCTTCACCAAGCTAATGGTGGTGGTGGCAGCGTATCTCAGGCAAGAGGGGATTCACGTCTACCCCTACCTGGACGACTGGCTGATCCGTGCGCATTCTTCTGAGCAAGCATTGGATCACCTCGGTCTCACCTGCCGCTCCCTCCACAGGCTGGGCTTCTCTCTCAATTTCAAGAAGTCGCATCGGACACCTTCCCAACAGCTCCAGTACATCAGAGCTGTGTTGGAAACGTCCTCGGAGAAGTGCTCGCCTCCCAAGGTGAGGGCTCATCACATTGTGCAGATGGTGGACAAGTTTCAACATGCCCAGAGTCTCCCGGCTTTCGAATTCTTACGGTTGCTCGGCCTCATGGCATCCTGCAGTTTTCTGGTGCCAGAGGCCAGACTGAGGATGAGATCTCTGCAATGGGTCCTCAAGATGCAGTGGTCGTAGTTCTCAGGCAAGATGTCGGATCCTGTTCAGATTCCAATCTCGGTCTCCCAGGATCTTCTGTGGTGCGCCAACGAAGGGAACCTGATGAAGGGGGAGCCATTTTGGCAACCATGGCCGGAGGTGACTGTAGTGAGGGATGCTTCCCTCACATGATGGGGCGCTCATGCCGCCGACTTGACCGCCAGCGGTCGTTGGTCTGCGTCGAAGTCCAAACTCCACATCAACTTGTTAGAGCTGAGGGCCATCAGGCTAGCCCTGAAGGCAGTTCTACCGTCTGTGCGGGGTAAGAGTTTCCTGATCATGACGGACAACACTGTGGCCATGCATTACCTCACCAAAAAAGGGGGGTAGGGTCACTCCCGTTGTGCGGAGAGGCAATGCAGCTCTGGTTCTGGCCCATCCAGCAGGGAATTTCGCTTTCGGCGGTTCATCTGGCCGGAGACAAAAATGCGGTGGCGGACGCACTGAGCAGGGAGAGCACGATCTCTCACGAGTGGGAGTTGGCTCAGGAAGTCCTTCTGGAGATTTTCGCCCTTTGGGGAACCCCAGAAGTGGATCTGTTTGCCACCAGTGTGAACCGGAAGTGGGAGAGATTCTGCTCAATGGAATTTCCTTAGAGAGGAGCCTTAGGAGACGCATTTGTAGTGGATTGGTCATTCCCTCTGCTGTACGCGTTTCCTCCAGTCCCCGTCATTCCTCAAGTGTTACGGAGGTCGGATCCCACATGATCCACATTGCTCCGGATTGGGCCAGGAAAGCGTGGTACCTTCTAGAAATGTCCATCTGCCCTCCATGCCGTCTTCCCTACCGAGAGGACCTGCTCTCGCAAGAGGGGGGTCAGGTTCTCCATCCAGAGGTCAGGACTCTCAACCTTCACGCTTGGTATCTGAAAGGTTGAGATATAAGGATTGGGACCTCCCGGATGATGTGATGGAGGTGATGCTTTCAGCCAGCAACAAAATCCCTGTGCCGTTGGCGTACGTTCCATTCCTATGGTTTTGTCTTTACTTTCTTTGGCCCACAGGGGCCTTCAAATAGGTACCATTTACGTGCGTGTCTGAAGAATGTTCTTACTTTAAGATTCCTTTGATTTCTCAATTTCTTAAAGGACTGACTAATGTGTTCCCGCCGTCCCCTTTCCAGATACCGGTTTGGGATTCGAATTTGGTTTTGAAATTTCTAATGGGTGCTCCATCTGAACCTTTGTACTCTTGTCCTTTGAGATTATTGTCCTTCAAGACAGTGTTCTTGGTTGCGGTTACTTCCGCTCGCAGAGTGAGTGAATTGCAGGCACTTTCATCTAAGCCACCCTTTACTGTGTTCCACAAGGACAGGTTGTCCTTCCTTTCTACCTAAGGTAGTATCGGAATTTCATTTGAGCCAGAAAGTGGTTCTTCCTTCTTTCTATCCTCCTGGTAAGGAAGAGTAGCAACTCCATAGGTTGGATCCTAGGAGAGCTCTGAGCTTTTATATTTCTAGGATGTCCAGGTTCAGAGTGGACGATCAACTCTTTGTGGGATATGCTGGACACCGATTGGGCCAGGCTGTTACCAAACAGACCTTGTCCAGGTGGATTATCCTCCCCATTACCGAGTGTTACCGATTGGCAATTAAGGACCCTCCTGAAGGGTTGCGAGCTCATTCCACTAGGGGCGTGGCTACTTCCACAGCCCTCCAACGGGGAGTTCCTATTAGGAATATTTGTGATGCAGCCACATGGGCTTCTATCCACACATTTGTTAAACATTACTCCCTGGATGTGATCCATGGTCAAAATATGGCGGCGTTTTTTTATTCCGCCATCTGATTGGACGCTCTAAATTCTTTTCCCTCCTCCATTTTCTGGTACTGCTTTGGGAGTCTGTCAATGATGTGGAATACGTTAGAGGACACAATCCATTCGAAGAACAAATTACTTACCAACTGGTAACATTCTTTCGATTGGATGTTCCTCCAACGTATGCCACATCGCCCTCCCAGCCTGCCCCTCTGGAGAATTTCCTATGCGATTGCAGCTTACGGTTCCCCAAGGCTATGTGCAGTCAAGCAGGCATTGGATTGGTGCCACATGTTCTGGGGGAAAAAACATACTGATGCTACGGGCCCAGTCCGTCCTATTTATAACATCCGCTGACATCGCCCTCGACGGAGGCCTTCGAGGGACATCGACCCAACGCCGATGACTCAGGATGCCTCTGCCGAAAAGGTTTCTGAAGTACACAGCTGTGGACATTACATGTCAAAGATGTGGAATAGGTTGGAGGAACATCCAATCGAAATAAAGTTTCCAGTTGGTAAGTAACTTGTTCTTCAATTACCACAGCAAAAACAGCTTACTATGTAGATGTTTACCTAGTTTGTTCACCGTTCAACAGGAGATGTTCTCTGTTGCTGGAGAACTGTCCATTTCTCTAGGCAGTCTACTGATATCCCTGCTTTGGTGGAGCTGTCTAATATAATGCCCACTTACTGATCTGGCAAGGTGGTGGCCATCCAGAAATGTATTGATCATAACAGATGTACATCTTGCAAGCTAAGGGATGTGCTCTATTAGCACCTTCATGAGGTGCTAGCCAATCAGGTGGCCAAAAACGTGGGAGGAATCCACTGGCAGCAGAGTGCCTTCTCTTCTGACTCCCTGCCTGCCCCAACATACCTGTGCTTTTCTGGTTTTACACATTTGCTTTCTGGTCATAGCTGTAGATAAGGGACTGCAATCTCATTTTAATATTTACTCGTCCTTTGTTTCTTTTCGTGAGAATTTGACACAGGAAAATTAAGTGGCTTCTTTAATGAAAAGAAAGAAAAACGAAAACCTATTGGCTCCCCCATACGAGGGCCAAGGGTGCTAGTAGCAGTCACCCTTGCATTCAGGTGGCGAGCAGGACTGGTAAAGTCCCGGAGACCGCGCTTTGCTTCTGCTTAAGGAGCATTACTAACACTACCTGCCCTCAAGCGCAGGGGTGATTGCTACATGTCTGGTCAAATCCCAAACTCATAAATACCTACCCACCGAATGCCACCATCTGAACCCCCCTCCAGCAGTCCCACCCTCTAAATCCCTTTAACTCAAATACCCTACCCATGGCCCGTGCTGTCCTTTCAATCCCCATACTTCCCTCTGACTCCCTCCCAATTGCACACTCAGAGGTTTCTGCCCCCTGACTGCACTCACCCACCACACCCCTCAAACCCTATTCAATTCCCCTAACCTTCCCCATGCTGCCAACCCCTGAATCTCCTTACCTGCTTGCCTTCACCGCAGCCCGATCCACTTACTGGCTCCGAGCAACATAGCAAGGCTAGCCCCACTAAGGCACATTGAATAGTGTACATTAAATGGTATTACCCAAATTGACCTTTTACAATTGACCTTTTGTCCTAATTGACCTAATAATAGTGGTCCTAATTGACCTTCTGTGCAATTGACCTTTACCTTTATTTTACTTTTTATATATATGGGTGGGGTGGATTTGGGGTAATAAAGAATGTAATGGGATTGGGTAGGGGGTTTGTGGGGGGTTATGGATTGAGTGGAGGTTGCAGGGGTTTCCCCCGCATATATGTCCTAATTGACCTTCATTTCACGATCAATTGTGAAAAGGTCTATTCGTATACATCCCATTGAATAACTTAACCAAAGTCGTTTTTGGAATAAAACAGACCACATTATTAAAGATTCAACTCACAGGCAATCCCAGCAATGCACCGGCTCCTAGTGAACCAGTCCATAAGTATAATGCCTCCGTGGCTGTCCACCATTTCTGGCTTTTACACCTGGTGAACCCATCACCTCTTTTTTACATTCCTTCCGGGTGAACTATGTCCCTTTCGGTAAACTCCTTCTGGGTTAAACCCCACCTCTGGCAGCCTTTCCTCCCAGGAACAGTCTTTTAACTCCTATACCCCCCTATGGAGCAAAGCCACGGACCTTATGGTCGCCTGCATGTGATTCCGAAGTAAACCCCTTCCCTGTAACGTCATTACCCCCAGGTGGATCACTAAAACATGTGCAGCAGTGTCCATCCTCTGATGTCTTTTGACTGTGGGCAGCAGGGTGGCCCATCGCATCCCTGAGACACAGAGCCAAACCATGTTGGGTGTCTTTAAACCAACATTGCCATCCCTCCGATGCCATTGACGGCCCCTCCTATCTGCACATGTAACAAACGAATGCTGGGGACCCATACCTTTGCATATGCTGGAGGTAATTACAAAATAATTGGAATCTGCATCCATTAATACTGCCATCATGTCATACTTTACTTAGACTTTTAAGAAAAGAAATAACCTCATAATTACACTTTTAAGAAAAGAAACAAAATTGCTCTTGCCATTAAAACATCCTGTTGGGATCCCTGCCAATTTCACCGACAGCAAAGTACTTTATTTTCTTTTGCCTAAAAAGAAACATTATTGATGACACCCCTCCAGCACCTACTCAACATTCCCCTTTTAACTTGTGCCGCCATGGCCCTTGAGCTCCTTGACGTCTGGAAATACATAAAGCCTATATCTGTCAGATGCCCATCTACCAATCCTCTGTATTTCCTGCCCAGACATTCCCACCTTAAACGCTTAAAGGCGGTTATAGCTCCACCATTTCTAAAGGAATGCATCGTCCATCCTCTTCCTTACAAGCCTGCTCTCTGAAGCGTTAACGCTGGAACCTTCCTGAATTAGAATAGAGTCAAGGGGAACCCACCCTTGTGAAGAAGCGAGTATGCCCTCCCCCAGGCGGTCTGTTGGCCAGGTAATGTGAAAGCAACATGGTGGGGCAACTCAGTGTGTCGGCTGACCTATTCAGGGGATGTGCCTACCTCTCCCCTTGTAATCTGTTTTGGAAATTCAAACCTTGATCACCAACATTCCACGGTCAAAGGAGTATGTAGCCTAATTTAATCGCCTTCCCAGTAGTATCTTTTTTACTATTAGCTAAAAACTCACTGATGAACATTACCCTAAAGAAGGCGATGGCAAACGCTGCCCAAAACCATGCCACCTCAAAGCTATTGGAGCACACTTCAGGCAATAGTAATTCGAGGGTTTTCCTTATTATTTCGAAATTAACTGAACTGAATTGTCCCAGCCGTGAAACAAGAAAGCGATGAACCCCTGGGCATCCAGGGAATTTAGGCCGCAAAAGACTGTTCCCAGCTTGCCTGGCGCTACCTAGCTCTGGCCTTCAGATTTCGGCCTCCCCTCGCAAGAAGTGGAGGCAACCAGAGGGGCATCCAATTATGCCAACTGCATATTTAGCACCTCCTTCAGGGGCTGCTGCATTGGCTAACCCTGAATAAAGAAAGTGAACTGTGTGTTTGCCCATCCCGTGTTCACTGCGTGTGCCAGTCGGTGGCCCGTGGATTCGGCTACCCACATTCGGAGACAGTGGATTTGACAAGTACATCTTTGCTGAATATGGGTAGGACTCTATATTTTTCTCCTTCTGGATCTAAGTCTTATACTCTTTTCCCCTGTAACCGACACTGACATGATGGCTTGGTTCCCAAAAAACAAAACAGGATCTCATGTAGATCCCAATCCCACTAATATTGTACATCACCATTCCTGTATAAGGGCCATTATACGGACAGCAAAGAAAATGGAGATAGGGAGTGCAGATATTGTGAGTTGTAATATTGGAGAGTTGAAGAGCTGCTGGTAAAGTCAAGGACTGTGAAGTGGAGAAGGAAACCCTGAGCGGAGTAGGGAAGTGGCAGACTAAGATCTGGAAGGTGGAGTGAAAGGGAAAACCCAGAGCCTGGAGGAAGGCGAAGGAGAAAATAAGTAACTGGAAGAAGCAGAAGTGAAATTCTGTAGCGAAGGTGAAGTAAAGAGAAAACTTTGAGATTGGAGGAAGGTGGAGAAGATAAAATCGGGAGCGCAAAGAAATCAGAGGCTGAAGAAAGCTGGAGTGAAGGAGAAAACCCAGAGACTGAAGAGACGTGGACTTCAAGAAAGCCAGACAGCAGAGGAAGCAGCATTTTGTAAAGGGATGCAATGAGGCTTTATAAAGTATAGGTTGCTGTAAGCTATATCTGGAATGACTTACTAAAATATTAACAATAATGAATATTCTAAGTGGTCTTTCCACATGTGACGAATCAACTTCCGGGCACCAGTGGTCCAGGGATGAATATCTGCTTCTAGACCATCAGTAAGCCCCACACCTCTAGTACACCAGAAGGGATCCAAACAGATTGGAAACACAAGTAAGTTATAAACCTCCTTGTCCAATTTTCGTAACGTGGACGGAACGGCAGGCTGATCTCTGCAAGGTTGTGGATCGTTGGTTAGTTGCAACATAGCAAAGTACAATTATTAACCAATGATAAAAGGGACTGTCCAGTCAAGGTTGTATTCAAATTTCTACTTTATTATCACAACAGACAGTTCTAACACACTGCAAAATCCAACCCACCCTGTAAAGGAATGTAGAAGTCAGAAAGTCTGGTCTCGCTGCAGCTACAAGGGAGACCTGCCGCTTTAATCGGGACCCAGAGAGAGCCCAATTAACTGGAGAAACCCTTTGATCTACAACAGGCAGGAAGATGAGTGGGACTTAGTATTGGACGTTTTCACCCCATCTACCTTTTCTGTTGCAAAGCACTCTGGTTATGACCTCAGGCATACAGGAGATTGTTGGCGGAGACCCGGGATTGGTTCATTAAGGTAGGCTTAGCCTACACCAATCACAGTGTCCAATTTGGCTTTAAAAGAGGGCTGAGCCCCTCTTTTGAGCAGATCATCTGAAGATTTGCAAGGGGTAACCAGAAGAACTCAGCATTGGACCCTGGCTGAAGGTACAGTCTGCCTTACATCTTCCACCAGTGAAGGAAGGCCAGAATGTCCAAGAGGGAAGCAAGATACCTCCCCTGAACATCTCCCAGGGAACAAAGGGAGATACTGAATCCAGAGGACCATCCAGCAGCCCCAGAACCAGTGCGCAGCTATCACTCAGAGTGCCCTGCTAGGCCATGCAACAAGCTTCCTAGGTGGGACGTGCAAGAGAGTCTCTGAACCAAACTAAGGACAAGTCAGCTGCCTGCAAAACTCTCCTCAGCTTTGGGCCACCAGTCTTGAAGGACGACACAAGCCCAGTGAAGAAGCTAGGAGAAGTGTATCAACAGGCATTTTCTGACGTCCACCTTAAAGGACATTTTCAAGCAAGTCGAGCCCCTCGAGCTGCAACCAATTGCACCACTGATTGTTATGCCGCAGTCGCTCACGCCATCCGAGATGCCTCAACCATAGCTTCTGAACCACCGACCAGCATTGAGGGAAAGATTCCTGATCCTGAGCCGCCGTGTAGGCCAGCCTGCAGCAGTCCTTCGAGCCTTACCTGCTGAACTCTCTGCCACCTGATATCCACAGCGGTCTCGCTGAACTGCCTGCCACCGGATACCTGCAGCTGTCTCCTGTCTTGAAGTCTATCGCAGAAGCTGCAAAGTGCCCTGAAACCTACTCGACCCTGTAGAGCACCAAGTACATATACAGCACAAGGTACATTGTGGTCCTGTCCCCCTGGCCCATCCCCGAAGATGCCTAGTGACATTTTACGGCATATTGCTCCCTTTCTGTTGAAACCAAGTATCTTGAACTATTGTGATTAATTATCTTACCGACTACCCTTTTGTCATTATCCAGAGTGCATCCCTTTTCGAAACTCTCTGTCCTCTGTATTCCTTTACAGGGTGGGTTGTATTTTGTAGTGTGCTAGAACTGTCTGTTGTGATAATATTGAAGTTAATATTTTGATACAACCTTGACTGGATAGTCCCTTTTATCATTGGATAATAATTGTATTTCGCATTGTTGCACCTAACCAACTATCCACGACCCTACGGAGATAAGCCTGCAGTTCCGTCCATGTTACCAAAATTGGACAAAGAGGTTTATAATTTGCTTGTGTTTCCAAGCTATTTGGATCCCTTCAGTTGTACTAGAGGCGTGAGGCTGATTGATGTTTTAGAAACCAATATTCCTCCCTGGACCATTGGTGCCCCAGAAGTTGATTAATCGCATTGGTGGAAAACGGTCGGACCTAGTTGGAGCCTAGCGCACAGCTTAGTCACCCAACGATAAAAATACTTTTGCAGGCAATGTTTAAACATTGCTAGGTATTTGTGATAATCATGGATCCTGACATAGAGACTGTAAAAGGCATGACCAATGATGTCCTGCGTGTCCTGTGTCAAGAGAGGGGACTTCCCCACAGCACTAAGGTTATTAAACCAGAGTTGCTGACAAACCTCCAAGCTTGGGCAGAAGTGAGGGCGGTTGGAGAGAAAACCCCAGCGGACGGCTATGCCCCGTGTTCCCGAATGAAGAAGTCCTTGTGGGAGGGCCGTGGGGCAAGGGTGGTTTCTTAACACTCTAGAGTTTCAGTGAGGTCCGGAGCTAGTGCGACAATCCACAGGTCCCAGGCCGCAGTAAAGTCTTATGAGACAGGTATGGTGTCAAGAGAGACAGAATCTCAAAAGGGTTTGTTTGAAAACCTTTATTTACTAAGTTTCCTGGGTTGGTATAATGCATGACTGGCCCTAAATCTAAAGGGGGAATTCCCTTAACTGATGTTTTTAATGGACGTCGTTGTCTAATAGTCAAAAATAAGTCTGTCTGCGCCTAAACCTATGCTTCCCCTCGCTCTGTACAAAAATGTGATAGGAAGTCTTTTCAAAACAAGAAAAATAGTGGTCCAACAAAAAGTGGAAAGCAAAGTTGGTTTTAGGTGGTCTTCTCACCAGGTGCTGTTTGGTCAATGTCACACAAATGAGTACAACCAACAGGGCTGTTCGTAAGACCTTCTCCACAGGCCCCTTGTAGTTATTCTTGAGTTCCTTGGGGTTACCTTCCCGAAGCTTCAGCTTATTCAAGTTTCAAAACACCATGGAAAAATTATAACACAGTTCCTTTTGTAAGCTTCTCAGGGTTCCCTTCTCCATGCGGAAGGCATTTCAACAGTACAACAAAAACTAACAAATCTCCAACTTGGCTGGCCCTCTTTGGATTCCCTTCCCCAAACTTGGGCCCCTTCAAACCTTTAAACACAGTCACTGTTATCAGGGAGCTTTCTTTGATAGGACTCTCTGGGTTCCTTTCCCTCCAAGCTTTAGTGCTCTTCCAACTTTCAAACACAAAACATAATCTATTACAGTACTTTCTTGAGTTCACAGGGTGCCCTTCCCCAGGTTTAGGCCCCTTTAATTCACAACACAAATTCCACTGGGTTGGGATGTACCTCTTTCTTATTAACAATTCTTTTCACATACCATCCTTTCATTGGGTAGAATCAAAGGTTTTCCAATAGACCAGACTCTCTGCTTTTCCTAGGTGAGACCACTCTGACCCTTTTGCCCCTCTTTGTTTTCTTACTCTTAGTTTTCCTGATGCCTTTTTGTTTCCTTCCAGTTGGTTCCTGTACACCTTTTCTACTTTCCTTTCCATACTCACTTGCACTGTTTACTCTTGTTCTTCTTATCTTGCCCCTGGCACTTTTCCTTTATTCTTTCTCTGCCACCTTGCACCCTCTTGTCTTGTTTCCTCTTTAGCATGCCCCTGGCACCTTTCTTTGCCTTTTCTCGTTCCCCTCTCTCGTTACGGGCGGCTTGCACACTTGTGCTTCTTTCTAATTTCTCTAATTTTCTGCTCCGATCAGTCTTTTGCTCACTTTCCACTCCGATCTGCTTTTCTTACGTTCTGCTTACTTTTGCTTTCAGCTATGCTTTTAGCCTTTTCACTTTCTGCTGTGCTATTGCTTTCTGCCTTTATGCTTTCTGCTTCGCTCCATCTTTCAGCCTTTACGTTTTCCTTTCTTTGTAATTCCTCGCCGCTTTTACTGTTCGTGCTTTTCTCCCGCTCCTCTGTCATCTAAACGCACTCTCCTGAGTTTCTCACATTCTCCACGAAACTCACCGGGCAGCATTGGGTTGCGAGGCGGTTCCTCCAAGAAATGCCAAGTTGAGGCCAGGGTCTTGACATCTTCCCCTCGGGCATCCCTGGGGTAGGCACAGGCCCCAAAGGAACGAGCACTCTCCTGGACCTTGCCAGCGGAATGCAGGCTACGCTTCTCAGGCTCCCTAGAGGCACCGCTCCCACTCCACGCTGCAGCCCCTATTCCACACCGGGCCAGCACCTCCACGCGCTGTCCTCCTGCCTGCAGCTCCTGCTTCTCTGTGCTCCTGGGCCCCACCGGTCTGGACTGCATCCCCAACTCGCTCATTTCTGTGTGGATGACCACACCTTTTATAGTGAACAAACCCGCCAAGTGGAATCAGGTGTTAGTAGTTACTATTGACTCTGCCTGACTCTATTAGTGTGACAACCTGAGTTCTTTCTTGGGTATGTTTCCCTTGTTTTCCCCATGTTATTTCTATGGGTACTCTTTATTGATCTTACTGGCCGCCTCCTCATCTCAATATTTGTTGCAAATGGGGAGTGGGAGATGAGGTCAGATTGTAAACACCCCACAAAAGCTGAGGAAGAATTGGTTAGGTTTTTTTCTGGACTGGGAAATACTATGATAGTTCAGGGGCAATGTGCTCACCTTGGAAGCAACAAGGTTCGATCCACAGATCACGCTTAGAAACCTCTGGGTATTAATCAGATTATAAATAGCCAGTTACAATTACCATATCTCGCTCTCGGGTATCCTGCCAATCCCCCATAAGCCTCCACTCAGGTGATCCTCCCTCGCTTGTCCACCCCCAGGGTCGGGATCCAAAAGCAGATGCCCTTCCCTGGCCACCTGAATGGAAGATCCCGAGGGAGTGGGTGGGAGAATACCGTCCGGTTTCTCACAAACCCTTCTCCTATGCTGTGTGGTCTGCATTGCTTCACAGGGGAACCTCAAAAGGAAATTTACATTTCCTTGTTCCTTGCCCTTTCGATGTTCCACTGAGAAGCAATAAAGTTGTAAGTCCAAGAACCACTGCATAACTCTTGGATTGAACTCTTTCCTTTGATTGATCCATATGAGGCGGGAGTGATCCGTGATCAACCTAAACCTCCTACCCAATAAGTAATATTGAAGATGGACAATGGCCAGTATCCAGTGATTCCATCGAATACAAAGCATCGAATGCAAAAGCATCGAAAAAATGCATCTTTTAAAGGTAAAGGTTTTTTTTTTATTATAATGGGTTTTAAGGGGTAAAAAACAGGGGTTTGGGGGACCCCTCATTTAAAAAATAAAATAAATGCATTTTTTATGCATTTTTCCGATGCTTTTGCATTCAATGCTATCACTATAAACCCAATGGCTCATTTGATGGCTAAGCTTCTAGTTTAATCACTGAATAGTTATTTTCCCTGGGGAACAATTTTTCAGCTAGTGTATAAAATGGGGTGTTCTAGCCCATCATGGATTTGGGATATCACTGCACCTAAACTAGTTAAAGAAACGTCCGTTTGCAATGTGAAGTGCTTCGAAAAGTCTGCTACTTTGAGGATAGGTCTTTGACATAATGTTTGTTTGAGGAGCCGATAACATATTTCGTCCTTATCCCATTTGAGTTTCTGGGGTTCTGCATTGCGTAGTTTGTCGGTCAATCTGGCTGTCTTAGTGGGGAGGGGGAGATGAGGTGAGAGTGCAAACACCCCACAAAAGTTGAGGAAGAGTAGGTTAGGGTGTTTTCAGGACTGGGGAAATACCATGTCTCACCTTCGGGTATCCTCCTCCCAATCCCCTGTGACCCTCTACTCAGGTGATCCTCCCTCGCTTGTCCACCCCCAGGGTCGGGATCCAAAAGTGATGGCCCATCCCTGGCCACCGGAATGAAAGATACTGAGCCAGTGTGAGGGAGAATACTGTCAGGGGCCCAGTGATAATTCCGGCTCTTAATGTGGTAGCGGCTAGAAAGCTCCTGCTCTAGGAGAGGAGACTAGCGCTAGAGGAACAGAAACAGCTGCGAAAGCTGGCGCTCAAAGAGAAGGAGGTCAACAGATACACCTCTAGCAAAAGCAGCAGTAGTGGCTCAAACCTGGAATATGCACCGGTGACACATCCTCAAAGTGCAGGCGTATGAAGTGGGGAAAGAATTTTTACTGGTTTGAAGAGCTCAAGCTTGCTTTTCAGCTACATGAGGTGGATGAGGTACCGTGGGTTGCAGCCCAGATGAGTCGCTTACGGACGCCAGGAATTGATGCAATTCTTCAATTAACTCCTGAGGAAAGGCGTGGTTGAATGCCTCTGTAAAGTGGCAGGGGCATTCTTCAATCCGAGGGCATCACATTGAACTGTTAATGTCCTTCTTGGGTTGAGAATGCTGACCTCTCTCTCGCTCCATCTGTCAAGCCAACCTGCTAATACCCTGCTGTGAGGTTAAAGGTACTCATGTACTTGGCTGCGCCAAGCTTGTCAATGAGCTCATCTGCCCGAGGAATGGGGTTAGCATTTGTGTTTGTGACATAATTGAGTCCCCTGATTAAAACGTCAGGTCTCCATTGAAGCTGCAGGGAGACCAGACTTTCTGACTTCTGCAAACCACATTCTTGTACCCTCTGAATGGGGTCCCCCTACAGCAGAGGTCTTCAAACTGTGGGGCGTGTTTTTTTTGTTTTTTTAGTTTGGAGGAAATGGGATGGGGCAGCTCACATGGTCAGATTGGGCCATAAAACGGCCTTAGGCACCAATGAAAAAATGTCCAGCAGTTGCAAATGGATATTCAGTGTTTAGTCACAGAGTGTTTGAATAGTACCCAAGGGGTTCTTTTTTGTTCAAATGTAAACAGATGGCGATATTTAAAGAATATTTATTCAGCAACAAAGGTCAAAACTACTAGCTACATAGTGAAGTAACTCCTCAAACTGGCCCACATTGGCCAAAAAAGTGGCCCATTTTTACTGGCCTACACTAGCATTTTGCATTTTTGGTACGGTCATCTCCCTATTGCCCTATAGGCCAGTCCAAGCCTGCCGGCTCATCCATAATGGGTGAGGGGGCGTCCACCCACTGGACACCTCACCCATTATGGAGGAGTTGAGGAGCCAGCCCAGTGAAACACTGAGCACTCCCTCAGCTGCTTTTTCCAGCTGAGGGAGTGCTACTGGGCTGGCTGAACTGTCAAAGGGAAACTCTGTTTGCCTTTGAAAGTTCATTTCCCCAGCCGCACATGATCACTGAGCCATGCAACGCTGGGGGTGTTTTGATTCGCCAGCCTTACATAGCTCATTGGAAATGCTGGCTGGGGCACTGCATGTATGTATGTGCGAGGGTGTGCTCCTGCGCCTCTTCGCACTTACGGGCAGTGCAACCTGGAGCGGGGCATTTTAGCAACCACGCGAGGAACGTTTATGGTGATTTATTTTTTATTTAAATGTGTATGGATGTGTGTATCCTTGTGTTATGGGACTGTGGTGGGAGCAGGATGGGCGGCAGCACTGGGATAGTGGTGGGAGTAGGGTGGGGAGAGCCCAGGGTCTGTACTGGGAGTAGGGTGCGGTGACGGCACGCAAATGTTCATAGCGATTTCTACATACTGTCCATCTGGCACTTTTGGGGGGGGGCGGCCTGCCCAAACTTTGCTCGGGGGGGGCCCAGGCCAAAAAAGTTTGAAGACCACTGCCCTACAGGCATGACTACTATAACAACTGTCCCAGACACTGACCGAACGGAACACCCCTGCCGTCTTGGAGAAGCGCCACGCTATACTTACAGCAACTTTTAGGAAACAATGAAACATAGATGTATCTAAATCTAAGGGGCGTACATTTACCCATCCTTTGGAATAATAGGAGGACGGAGCAATGGCTACCCAGAGGAATTCCCATCTGCCACTACGAACGTTTCTCCCAAGAATACATAGATTTAAGATTACATAATGTACAGTGTTTAAATGTTCTAACCAGTGACTAAAGAATCACTGTATCTAAAAGCATAACTGTAACCAAGCAAAAGACAGTAAGACCAAAGGTAATGAATAATTTCGGTAATAGCCAGGTATTGTGTAACTAGCCCAAAGGAAGCCATTGTTTGGCAAAATAAGAAGTACATGCGGCAAGAGATTATTGCTGGCTGCTTATGATTGCAACAGAATGCAACTTACGAATATGATGTAGCATTCACAAATTAATTTACATAATTAAAAACACCTGTACTGAAACCAATCAGAAATTGTATTTATTTATTGAAAGACCTATAGAGGCATTTGAGCACACAAGTGTGAAGGGGTCCCCTAGTTACTGCATGTTCTTATTTTAGACCGGTTGGTGTTACGGTCTAACGCCCCCCCCCCCCCCCATGCCCCACCAGATGCTGACAATGCCACAATTCTCCAAAATAAACTAATATTAACATTGAAAAGCAAGATTGGAACAGTGACACTTGGTAACGCCATTAGCCCATTGTTAATTAGGCTGGCCATGGCAGGAGGAAGGTTTTGCCCTCCCCCTTCTGAGATGCCTTGATGTACTCTTGGCTGGCATATCCCAACTAAATATGACAGGGGGGAAGGTACCTGTAAGCTGTGTCCACCCAGAGTACACGGGTCTATGTTTATGTTGTGCAGTGAGCATAGGAAAATGTGTGCAGATTAGCCCCACACATTTTCCGGAGGTTCATCTACCATCATTGAATTTCTTTTCAAAGTAAAAAAAAAAGCTCAGGCGTGCACACACCCACCATGCGGATGGTCAATTCCTCAGACCACATTTTTGTTAGTACAATGTTTCTGTGATCCAGGGAACAGGAGGTAGGCAGAAGGGTAACTGGATGAGAAAAGAACTACAAGAAAGTTGGAAAAGATGGCGCAGATGTAAATTGGTTGGAAATGCAGTGAATGGGCTAAGCATTAAAGGACCCTGTTATATGCATTTCTACACGTCAGTTACCATTACAAGAAGGCCACCAGAGTAAACATTTAGGTAAAAACATAAATAAGGAACATGTTCGCTGGGGAATTTGACTGCGCTATAATAACTGGGAATATCATTAGAAAGTTGCTTGGCAACATTCTTTAGTGGATCATTCTTCGGTCTTGTTTGAGCTGCTTGGGGATTTTTCCATGTTGGATTATTGGTGGTTCAGAATGGTCCTCCTTCCCGCTTTCTGAGTTGGAGCCTTGCTTTTCTTCCTCTATTCGTTTCCTGCATCTTTCCGTTTCACATGTTTATCTTCCTTCCCTTTCCCAACCTTCTCAGCCTGGTTTCCCTATGCATCATTGTTCCCACCTATGCAGGCTGCTGCATTCCATGGACTTTGCAGATACAGCACTTCTTGCTGATTTCATTGCTGAATACCCCCTCGAATCCCCAGCACACTCCTATCCCACGGTGCTACCACTTCCCTCTAGGGCATCTCGTGGTCCAGGGTGTAAGCCCTTTCAGCTTGTCAGTTAGGAAACTGCTCCTGCCTTACTCCCCCTCTGTTGTGTAACTTGCATTCCCCCTTTTGGTTTCTTTTGGGAGATGCTATGTTCCTCTTTAGCAGATTCTGTATTTCTCTTGCAGTTTTTCTCTGGTTCTCCATGTTTTTTCCTGCCTTGACATTTGGACTGCAGGAGACAGAGCGGGACAGGTGGGAATCTGCAGGGCACCATGTCCACATGCCCTGTACAGGTTAGGTCTTCTTAATCATTTTCTGGTACCAAAACCGTTGCTGATTGATCCCGACAGCTAACTTGTAAGTCTCTTGTTTTGTCTCCCCTCTTTCTCTGGGCAGTAGAAGTCTGGAGTGTGGCATTCATCTGGGAACTCTAGGGTCCATTGCGAAGGAAGGATTGTGCAACTGCATCTTCAGAAATGACATTCTAGTAGTGATAGATTGCCAAGCGTTTAATAAAATAAACTTGGACAGCATCTCCTTGGAAGAAATGGCAAAGCACATTCAAGTTATTCAGAATGCGCGTATGACAACCCAAAAAGAATGAGGGATCCCGTTAGACAGGATTAATAAACTCCAAACCAGGGTATCCCCTGGTGGTCAAGTGGCAACCAAAACTCGCGGGCATCTGGAAGCAATAAGACCCCACTGCTAAAGATCACTCCCCAGATTTCTGGTTCAGCCAACTAAGAGAAGTTTTCAGGGTTTCCAAAGACATTTAACCACTTTCTAGCCCAACGTCAGCTGTTTTATGGCCACACCTCAACAGTTTAGCTCTGGGCATGCTAAGATTGCTTTCATGCTGTCCTCCCTATGCAAGAATGCATTAGTTTGGGCCACATCCTTGGTTTTAGATGATATTCCTTGGTTACAGGTTTGTTTTGGTCACTGTTTGTATTTTTTTTCTGTTTTTTTCTTGTTTTTTTCTTTTTTATTATTAAGTTTATTGAAGTTTACATAAAAACATACAGAACATTACATTCATCAACGTTATAATTATAGAATTCATCACAAATAATCTCCACAAAACCCTCACTCCCTACCTCATCACGAAGTAATATAAACCAATCCAAAATGTCATTATAACTCATCCAAAAATCTACCCCACATTTCATCAAACAATTTCATTTTTTCTGTTTCTGCGAAGAACAATCTTCTCAATTCTGGAAACCTGCCTTAAGTCCTCCACCCACTCTGAAACGGTTGGCCTCTCATCACATTTCCATTTCCTCAAAACGATTTTCTTTGCTAAATTTGCAGCCCTGAAAAACCAGCATTTCTGTGGGTAAGTTCTTCCACTTTGTCATCCTCACCCAAGATGATAGTAATGTAGTCAAAATCTTCCTGCAGCAATAGAACCTCATTAATTTTCTCCGTGACTCTCCTCCAAAATGTCCACAATTCATAACAATCCCAGATCGTGTTCAAAAGAGCCAACTGCATGTTTACACTTCCAGCAAGCCTCTGAATCAATCATTCCTCTCGCATGAAGTCTTTGGGGAGTCCAAAACACTCTGTTAAGAATTTTGATTTGCCGGCTTTGCTCTCCCAGATTAATGGAAGTCAGAGGCACATTTTTACAAATACACCTCCATCCGTCCTCAGACATATCTGAACCAAGTACCTCAGACCATTTCGAAAGTAATCCCTCTGCCGGAGCATGACGTTGGCCCAGATTCTTGTATACCTTAGACGCCATACTTCCCCCTGCCTTATACTCGGACAACCAAATCTGCCATTCATTGCCATCAACTGCACTTTCATTCCGCAGGATTCTCCTCAATTTCCTGTATTCCCCCATTGTACAGTCTCTGAGATCTTTAACTCGTGCAAGTCTTTTGAAACTGAACCATTTGCCATCTTCAAACAAATCACTCAGCCATATTATACCACTTAGAAGCTAGTTCAACCACAGTAGCAGCCTTCCATTCACCAGTATTCCTGGATACAACCAGATTGGGATCAAATCATTATCACATATTCAGCGTTTACTCTTCTTCCACAGCTCCTTCCAGCACGTTCTCAGATATTTTGTTGGCGGAAATGACTGATACCCAGATCCATCCACCGTGGACAGTATAGCCCTAGGTGGTAATGGAGATGAACGGCTTGATTCCGCCAGCGTCCAGACATCCATTGAATTGTCAACAAATGGAACCAGATGCCTGGCTCCAAAAGCCAAATGGTAATTTGCAAAGTCTGGAACCCCCAAACCTCCACAGTCCTGTGGCAGCTGCAATTTCCACAGTCTAAGGTGTGGTTGCTTATTCTCCCAGAGAAAAGATTGGATTAAACTCTTAATTTTCTTCAAAAAGCTCTTTTTAACGTCCAAGGGGAGCATACTAAGCACAAAATTGACACGTGGTGTGGATGTCATTTTGATGGCATTCACCCACCCCCATAGACTCAATTTAAGTCCACTCCATCTCTTCAAATCAAGCTCCATGGATTGAACCACAATAGCAAGGTTGACATCCATAATTGTTGAGATATCACTAGTCAACCAAATCCCAAGGTATCTCATCTTATGCGGACACCATTTGAAGCCGAAATTCCTCATTTTCAAAATAGTGCATGAGGTTGATGCTGGCAGTGCCTCCGATTTGGCCCAATTGATCTTGTAACCAGAAATTCTGTTGAATACATCAATCAACCTAATCAGCACTGGAATAGAGTTCTCCACATTCTGAACCACCAACAACATGTCATCCGCACACAGCCAAACTTTTTGGCTGGCCGCACCATAATGGACACCCTCAATTCTCTCCTCCTCTCTTATCCTCACAGCCAGAAGTTCCATAGCAATTAACAACAGGATGGGTGGCAGAGGACAGCCCTGTCTCATTCCTCTTTCAAGTTCGAAAATATCAGATCCCATGCCATTAGTCCGAACACATGCAGTAGGGTGTGAATACAGCAGTCTTATCCATCCGATCATGTTTTCCCCAAATCCGAATCCTTTCAAGGCACTCAAAAGATATTTCCACTCAATACGATCGAATGCCTTTTCTGCATCCAATGATAATGTCACCACATCATTCTGGTGCTCCTTGCTTTCAAATAGAGTCAGCAACAGCCTTCTCATATTATCTGATACATGTCTTCCTTTCACAAAACCTGACTGACCTTCATCTATAATATCCATCAGAGAAGTTTTAATCCTCAAGGCCAATGCTTTGGCTAAAATCTTGTCTATGTTCAGTAAGCTGATCGTCCGATAACTGCCCGTTTTAACTGGTGACTGCCCAGCTTTCAGAAAAACAGAGATCGAAGCGTGCCTTGTAGAAGTGGAAGACACCCATCTCTTAAAGATACCCGCAACATTTCCAAGATAAGTTCAAAAACCTCCCCTGGGAAGATTTTATAAAGTTCTGCTGGTAGTCCATCTGGACCTGGGCATTTCCCAGTGTTCAACGCACAAGCTGCCGTCCTGAGATCCTCCACACTCAACTCTCTTTCCATGCACTCCAATGATTCTGCGCTTATTTTCTTCAAATGACAGTCCTCAATGAATTGACAAATCTCACTCTCAGATAAGTTGACTTCTGAAGAATAGAGGGTTTTGTAATATGACTTAAACGTTGCATTAATCTCCATAGGATCAAAAGTCACCATCCCATCATGTCTCTCTATTGCATTAACAGTTCTTTCATTATCCATGACTCTCAGGTGATGAGCTCAGCCTTCATAGAATACAAATCCTCCAATTTTTCCTTTTTCAGTTTCAGTACTCTCAAAGTATCACTTGAAAAGTTTTGCATATTACCCCTTTCAAGGCCCTGAATTTCCTCATTGAGCTTCTTCACTTCCGCATCTCTCATTTTCTTTTTCTTGATTGACAATCCAATCGCATTCCTCTCATATATGACTTAAAGGCTTCCCATACAAACTCCACCTTGACTTCTGCAGTCCAGTTCTCAGTTACAAAAAATCTTGCATCTTGAACTATCTTATCCACAATTTCATTGTCCTCTAGAAGCGAGACATTCATTCGCCATGTGTTAGACTTTGGAACAGGAACGGCCAATTGCTAGCCTATGGAGATCGGAGCATGATCCGAAATCAGCAATGGTTTAATGTCTCCCCCTTTGAATGATTGCGTGCAGAGGCCAGAAGTAAGGAGGAGGTCAATCCTTGAGTAAACATTATGCCTTGCAGAGAAGAATGTATGTTGTCTCATTGAAGGGTTCTGCAATCTCCATACATCTGAGAGGTTCCATTCAGCCATAAACCATTTCAATACTGACCTTTTCAGAGTATTTATGCTATCCATTGCCCCCATACTTTAACAAGTTCAGGCTCTAGAACAACATTAAAGTCCCCTCCCACAATGACATTACTTACATGCATATTCTGTAAAAACTGTGCTAGAGAGACAAAAAAACTACCATCTCCCCCATTCGGAGCATATATGTTGCAGAAACAATACGGAACATCCTGAATATTTGCAATGACACAGACAATCCTCCCATCTGCATCCTTTTCACATGTCATCTCAGAAATCGGCAGGTTCCTTCTAAACAGAATACACACGCCCCTAGAGCTAGTAGTGAAAGATGAGCAGTAAGCATCACTGACACATCCCCTTTTCCATTTATCTATATCTGTATCCAGCAGATGAGCCTCCTGAAGCATTGCAACATCTGCTCCCATTTCCTCCAGTTTCATCAAAATCACTCTCCTCTTTGTAGCACAATTAGCTCCATTCACATTCCAAGATACCACCCTCAAATTCCTCTGATAAGTTTAAGACATGAGTGGGTCCTGCTTCCCGATCCTTGTGATGAATTCACATAACACAGTAGAACTTAAACCTACAACCACTATAACAAACCAAACTGAAAATATAAAAACACTCTTGGGTATGAACCACCCAACCCTCCAGAACTTCCCTTCCACTTACACGCAGAAAGGGACTACCCCAACCCCTCCCTTGGGTCAGTATAGAGGATCCCCAAAAAGATGTACATCATAAAATCATCAGTAGGCAAAACAAATTTAAGCTAAATATTCAGTACAGTCAGATCCGCGGCAAAACCCAAAACCCACACCACCTCACATCTCTCCAGGGAATTAAAAGATGTATGAAACCATTCCAGAACATGCGCATTATCCCACGACCAAGATATCTCAAAAACATTCTTCACCCGAACCACCCTAGGTCATTAACAACAGATTTACCAATACCACCATTCTCATTACCTGTCTCCTTACACAATTGTCAGAGAACACACCATACCAAGAAACTATGAGCGTAACAAAATGAAACTCCCAACGAAACATTGCCTATACATATATTAATATTGCTATTAGATATGGCACAGCTAGAATAAAACAAAACCACTACAGTCCCGCAAGTACTAACAATGCCTACACAACTGTATCCCTATTACAGCTTCCCCCTCATCGATCATACACCACCTTACCCAGTACGCCATTCAGCAAACTTCAGCATTCCATCCACAACAGAGTACAAAGGAACATTGAGAGCCAATCCAATTCTGCAGACTGCATTTATCTAGTATTCCCCTTAACTGCAACACCCTCCCAGGCCCACCAATTAGGTGTTTAGTGTCCTCTATATATGTCTGTACATAGCTGCCATGCATTAACAGTAATACCCAATAAAACTCTCTGTGACATCATTCTAAGGGTTGTATTTCAGTAACCCCGTTTAAAAGTCAAAACCAAAGTCCATAATGTATAGAACCTATCTGCCGTAGATGTACGTTTTATTTCCTACAATTCATCACAGTGTACTGCTCAGGTCTTGTTGAAATCGCTACCAAACACAACTACAGCAGACATGTGGAATCTTGTGACATATGAGCGCAACTTACATATATATACACATACACATGCATTTAACGGTGTGTCAATAAGTCCCTGTAGCCCAGCTCACTGCACAATTCAAAAAGAAACGGGAACATGAATTCCTCAACAAATGTTCCAGTTGCAATTCCAAATCTGAGCCATAACGACACCTGGTGGTTCTACTATTCGGTATGGATTTACTTATGTTAAGACAGAGCTCTATAATTTTGGCTGCTATGATTCAGGAGCCTCTGGAGATTTCACTTATCCAGATGTTGTAGCAGCACTTGGGATTGCAACACTACAGTAGGCCTGGCAGCAACTCGTGTGGCCGGTAAATGGGAGAACATTAACATCAGGGGATGTACGCAGGCTGGTTACTCAGGGGAACTGTGTTTTGATGCTATACGCCCTCCTGATTTCGTAGTCATCCTAAATCACATAATTAAGGATGCCCAATCCATGCATTGATTGGGGGAAGAAGACCATAACCTTTAGTTGGAAGGGTACAGGGAACATTGTGGTTTACAATTATGCAAGAGTTGTCAACAAACCATGAAAGGTGTAAAGGGCAGAAAAGGATGAAGTGACCATTCAGAACCAAGATGTAGTTTCAGAAGAAGATGAAGACTCCAATGAGAAGTGCCAGTGTACCATTAAGCCGCACCCCGGGAACCGTCTATAATGAAAGCAGCATCCACGTGAATTAGGCAAACTTCTTTATTCCATATTCCTCAGGGCGCATAGATACAGACTATCCATATAACGTGCTTCCCAACCATCTGGTACCATGCATAACTGTTTCCTGACGAGAGAACATGAACCTTCCTTGCTGTTGATTACTCAAGGAACGCAAATATAATATGTCATGTGCAGCGGCAGTCTTGGAGAAGATGTGAAACAATTTCCACCACACAGGGAATGACTGCCAGGTTGAACTAGTAATGGACTCAAAAATACAACATGACCGGATTTGAGCTTTAATGGTCAAACAGGAAACTGAGTAAGTTATTAAGGAAGAAGTTCCTAAATTTCTAGAGGAGAATCTAAGGTTTTATCAGACACCATCTCTCCACAGCTGGGGCCCTAATTCGTGTGTTCTGAAGGCAGATTGTACCTTGAGACCTTCTCTGGACTACCCCAAATTGAACTTGATTTTTTGTAAAACTGCCATTAATCTCTGTATTAACGGACCAGTATTGGATTGCAACATTTCTTTCCAAGTTGGACTTGCCTGGGTCACATAACTTGGTTCGAATAAAGGACGGTGATTAACTGAAAAAGCACTGTAATACCAGGTATGGCCATTTTGAATGGCTAGTAATGCCACATGGGACATGTGAGAGAGGTCTTAAAACGGTTAAAAAAGCAGATGATGTTTGCTAAGTTGAAGAATCACTAATTTGAGGTTTAGCCTCACTATCATTTTTAGGATCTCAGTGAAAGGGATGAAAATGGATGCGCAAAATGTGGAAACAGTACACAAATGGTACAGTGTGCACACCGATATAAAAAGTACAGAGATTACAAGGAACACTGCAAAAAATGGTTGTATATGGCACCTCCATTTGTGGACCATTTAAAGCACTAGGGACAATCAGTCAAATGGCAGTACAGGTAGAACCATCAACAAACTGGCACATACATCAAGTGTTCCATGTCTCACTGAAACCACTCTAAGCAAAATTGCACGAAGGAAGTCACCCACTATCTAGCTACAGCATTTGGTAGTCTTGACAGCGTCTGGTCCAGAGTAACGATCTTGGGCACCAGCAGAGTTTGTTCATGTTCCTCGTTTAATCATCAGATTGCTTCAGAAATTCATGAAGACACACAAATGGATGGAGAGGGATTTTAGAGGAGAGGATGCTGTAAAGATCCAAGGAACTGGAGGTATGCTGAAGGGGAATTGATTTGGAAAGGACTCACAGGGGGTTTGAAATCTGTCCCAGATGGAAATTGGCAGAAAGGCAGTTAAGAGACCACAGCCTAGAGGGGCCTGTTGGATGTGGGGGAAGCATTTATGTGCATCAGTTATGATACCAAGTTGACCTCCAGATTAGACTTATATTTTAAACAAATATTAGAAATAGGACTATCCTGTTGGGGGATTGGATGGGACTACAAGTATCTGGTACTAATGTTAGGAAGTTGCTTGGCAACGTTCTTCGGTGGATTGTCCGCAGTCTTGTTCAAGTCCCTTGAGGATTATTCCATTTGAATCATTGACTTATTGGTGTTTCAGGTTGTTCCTCTGTCCCTGTTTTGGGTAAAGTCTTGCTTTGCTTCCTCTTTTTGTTTCCCACTTCTTTACCTTTGGTTATTTTTTCATCCTTTCCCTCTCCCACCTTGTCATCCCCCTTCCCCTGTGTCTCCTTGTTCCAATCTCTGCGGGCTCCCTCTTCGATCACACCTTGCCATGCTCATTGCTGAACTGCCCTGAGGCTCCCTCATTGTACTTCCACCCCATGTCACTACCACTCCCCTCAGACACCTCCTCCGGTCTGGCACTAACACTTTCAGTTCCACAGTTTTCATCATGCTTCTGCTTTGCTCGCCCCCTTTGGCTTCTTTCACGACCTGCTACTTTCCTCATTTACAGATTCTGCAATTCTCTCTCTGGCAGTTTTTTCCCTGCATCCCCTGTTTTTTTCTTCCTTGAGGTAAGATGTATAAAAGACAGGAGGGGCAGGTGGGTGTCAGTGGGGCATTGTATCCACATACTCTCAACCGGGGTAAGTCCTCTAGCTAACTGGTGTCCTTTTTGATCTTCTTACGAATCCAGTGAAGAGTCTGCTCCTGACCTCCCCTTGTTTTGTCTTCACTGAATAGTGGAATTCTGGGGTGTAGCTTACATCCAGGAGCTTTAGGGTCCAGTGGAAAGGAAGAAGTCCGTGATCAAGTCTTCAGAAATTACATTCTAGTTGTGGCAATGTCTTAACCAACTCGGCAAGGGCTCCTAATTTTAAGAGACACACAAAGGCATGCATGCTCATTAACACAGATGTCAGTCAACTCGACTAACGTCTTTGCTTCCTAGTGTTGAGACTAAAGGTTACATATCATTCCATCCATTCTTTTTTTTGCATCGAAAATATTTTCCATCACAACTTTTCCATTGAAAACTTTACCATTGAATCACTATTAATATAATTAAAAGTAAACATTCATCGAAACTGTTTCATCGAAATGAATAGGTGGGAAATTTTTCATTGAAAAATCGCTAATAGTACACAAGCTAGAGGGAGCTGTCCAGTGCTAAATCGCTTCCATGCAATTAAGCACCGGACAGCTCCCTCTAGCTTGTGTAGTATCAGCGAGTGCACTTGACACTTTTATTTCATTTTTTAATCGGCTCCCCTCATCCCCCAAATAAAATGAAAGTCCACAGTCCAGTCAGAGGGAGCTGTCCAGTGCTGAAATATATTCAATTCAGTTGCAATTTAGTTCAGCACTGGACAGCTCCCTCTAACTTGTGTGGTGTTTATTTTTTTATTGGGAGCGTCCACCCAATCTCACCCAGAAACCCATGTTTACAAAACTAAACCCTTTCCCCCCCAAACATCAATACATCTATCTTTTTAAGATCCTAAGGCACTCTTTCCATTGAAATGTAATGAATGAAATGCTTTTCTATCGAAATTCAATGACAAAAATGTCAATGAATATTTATTTCGATGGAAAGGTATTTCAATCAGTAAATTTTGATAGAAAAAGTGTCTATGGATCTTTTTTCGATGGAAAGGCTGCATACCGAAACTAAATTGTATTTGGTGCGTTGCAGGGCACTGCCTAGTGCACATTTCCAGCAGCACCATCTAGATTCTTGTGCGCCTCTTGTGCTGACCAATAGGTGTTCCTGTAGATTAGTATACTAAGGTCCTTCTGCAGACTTGGGGGCTCTCGGTCCTGTGTTAAGTGATGAAGTCTTTGCCAAGCCAGTGAAACACCAATGGCAATAAGTCTTTTTGTCCCGGCCTTTTGCCATATGGCAAATCCTCTAGCACTGTAGGAACAACAAAAGGTGTGGAGAGGCCAGAAAGTGGGGTTGTGATGTCCTCAGCATGTCCAAGAAATGCATCCTATGAGAAAGCTGTGATAGACCCAGAGAGTGGAGTGCACTGTGTGTTGTTTCCTGGAGGAGTTTTATGGGCAGGAGCTGTTGGAGTTGGCTTCCAACTTACAAGTGGCCAGAGATTTGCACACCTCTCGGGAGTTGGGCATTTTCCGGTGCCTCTGGCTTTTTTTCAACAGATTATAGCCAATGTGTTAGAGACACTAAGCTTCATGGCAGCTTCCCGAATGAAAGTTCAATTAGAACTAACGGGCATTCTCGATGAGGGCCCCCAAAGAGAGACCTTGCTGCCCTTTGATCCGGCAGTGGAGGCCCCGGTGTTGGGGATTTGGGAGAAGCCTGCCTCCGTCCCGCTGTCGGATAGTACCTGGCCAAGAAGCACTGTCTGGCGCCTTCTGGCCAGGCTTTCCTGTCCAGTTATGCCTTTCCCAAGAGCTTGATGATTCAGGTTGTGACGGCCAACCTCAAGATATCCACGTTTCCCCTTTTTACCCCCACGTTTCCCTCTTTACCCCAAGAGGTTGGATGCATTGAGAAGAATTTTCCCCTCTTTGCTCAACGCCCACCAGACTATCCCCTTTCCAGTCCCTCTCTTTCTCCTGATCCCCTCCTGTTGGAGGTGGTCCATCAGCTTTCAACGGATGGCGCAATAGAAAAGGTGCCATGCTCGGAAAGGAGCAGGTATTTACTTATTTACTGGTTCCAAGGAGCACAGGGCTTTATGCCCCTTTTTGGATCTATGACTCTTGAATCTGCACTTATGCAAAGACAAGTTCAAGATGGTGCTCTGTCCTATATCCTTCAAGCCCTTGATTTTCAGGATTGGTTAGTGTCCCTGGATCATCAGGACTCCTTATTCCATGTGCCGATCTCAAGCAGAGGGAATGCCAGAGCTTTATGCTGGGTACATGCCACTACCAATTCTAGGTCCTGCCATTTGGTCTGTCTTCAGCACCCGATCCTTCACTAGATTGCTGGCGGTGGTTGTGACTCACTTCAGGAGGGATAGCGTATATGTCTTCACCTACCTGGATGACTGTCTCTCCTGAGGTGAACTCACTCCCCACACCAGGCATTGGAACATCTATACCGTATGTTCAGCTGTTACACAACCTGGGCTTCTCCCTGAACTTCGGGAAGTCTCAGGTTTTGCTGTCCCCGCCCCTCCAATTTATGGGTGCAGTCTTGTACACTCACCTGGGTAGGGCCTACCCACCCTAGGATTGAGTGGCGCACATCTTCATGATGTTTGATGTACTCCAATCCGAGGAGCGAATCCTGGCCTAGACCTTTCTGTTATAACTGGGTCGCTTGGTGTCCCGAATTCCAGTGGTGCTGGAGGCATGGTTGTGCATGGGATCACTTCAGTGGCTTCTCCGTTGTCAGTGGTCTCCATTTCAGGGAAACATTTCAGGCATTTTACAGGTCTGGAGCAGAGTTTCTCAAGACCTCACATGATGGTCCCTATGAGGCAACCTGCTGAAGGGGGAGTAGCTTTGCAAAGCTCGCCCCAACTGATGGTAGTCACGGATGCGTCCTTGAAAGGCTGAGGAACTCACCTGCAAGATCTGATGTTGAGCATACTCTGGTCTCCTTCAGAGTCTCTGAAACATCTCAACTTGCTGGATTTGATGGTGGTCAAGCTGGCCTTGGTTGCCTTCCTCCCAAGGTATACTGGTCCTGACAGCTGGTGTAGGGTTCTTGCATCTTCTGGGCTCTGGAGAATTGTGTTTTTCTGACAGCAGCTCTTCTAGCCATAATGGAGAATGTCCTCATAGATGCCTTGAGCAGACAGACTTTGGCACTCTGCCAGGAGGTGTGCAGTCATAATGTCGAAAAAAAAATGTCGACAGACAAAAATGTCGAAAAAAAAATGTCGACTTTCTCTTTTTTTAATTATATATTTATTTTAGGGGTTTGGGAGCTAAAAAAAAGGGAAAAATTTTAAAAAAAATTAAAAAAGGGGGGTTGGGGGGGGGGGGGGAACCCCCCCATATAAAAAAAAATGCATTGAAAAAAAAAGTCGACATTTTATTTTTCGACATTTTTTTTTCGACATTTTGACTCGACATTATGACTATAAACCCTGCCAGGATGTTCTAGAGGAGATATTCTACTGGTAGGGGCCTCCCCAGGTGGATTTATTTGCTTCTAGTGTCAACAGAAATAGCAAGATGTTCTGCTCCTGGGAATTTCCTTGGCAGGGAGATGGGGGTGGGGGGGAGGTTGGGAAGGGACGCATTGACGGTCGAAAGGTCTTTCAAACTTCTCTGTGCATTTCTGCCGTTCCTTTTCCCTCCACTGGTTCTCTGAAAGCCGCACCTTTTCTGTTCACATTCATTCTGATCACTCCATATCAGGCTTGGAGAATGTCATACCCAGAGTTACTGGACATGGCAATCTGCCCTCCCTGGCGTCTTCTAAGGAGGGTGAATCTGCTCTCCCAGTCGGTGGGATGAACCTGAGCAGCCAGAAGCTTGATGCTTAACTGCTGAGAGGCTGAGGTGCAAGGAGTGGGATTTGCCCAATAATGGCCTGGATGGGCTCCTTGCAGCTTGAAGGCCCGCAACTAAGTCTGTTTATGCCTGCAGGTGGCATACATTCTTGGCTTGATGCCGGGAATGGGATCTGGACCCTTTCCCTTGTCCTACATCTTATGTGGTGGATTTTCTGATTTCTTTGACTGGCCGGCAGATTGGCACTGTAAAGTTTTACTTCGCTGCTATCTCAGTTTTTAAATGGACCCCGCAGTAAGATTCTTTCTACAAAATTCCCACGGTTATGCCCTCTGGGTCATGCCACACGTAGAGGGGTGTGGTATGCACATTAACTCTACATGCCTCTCGTTGCTGTTCCTATGCGTGAGACCTAGAAGTGCATACTTCCAGGTGGAGCGCTCAAGATCACATTAATGAGTATACAGATAATTGTGTTGGACTGGTGTTTCCATGGTAGTCTGTTTACCCCAGTTTGAGAGGTGTGCTTGGACCCCCTTAACAGTGTCACACAGCCCAGAGTTATATGACAACTTACAACAATCAAACTCTGTCATCCCTATGATCGACTCTTGTCAGTGATTATGCCACCTACTTTGAATCTGTTAAGTAAGGCCCACTTCTTTCACCTTCATGATATCTTCTGTGACAAAATATTATTTTGTGGGCTTAATTGCTCAGTCACCTCATGCGCCGACTCTGCTTCAGGTAACCACATGAAGTACACCTGTCCTTGTCCCTGGATCTTCAGGACTTCTCTGCTGTCTGCTGTCCCACCTAGCAACCTGGAACCTCTGGCTGTCCCTTCTTCCCCAGAACATTCATAGGTGGAACCTGATCCCATTCATGACACAGATGATGAGGAGGATGAATTGGCAGAGAATCCCCACCAGGCTAAAGTGAAGGTGATCCACTGTTTTGTAGGTGATTGTACAGTTTGGAAGGAGCTGAGATAGGGGATCCCCTCTACCCTCAGCGAGACCTACTGACCCGGATGTCATCTACACAGACCTGCCAGAGGTTGGCTGTTATTAATGTGGAGAATATGTTTTAAGAGGCTACAAAATATGGCAATGAGATGTCGGTTGCCTCTGAGTGAGTATCCACCAGGGCTGAGAAAAGCTGCTGCAGATTGGATCCCAGCCTGCCACGTGCACGGGACTCAGAAAAAGACAACGAGTTCTTCATTGTTGCCTGCCTTTGCAGCCATCACCAGTCTGCCACTTTTCCCATGGCAGCCTTAATGGAAACGGGCATTGACAAAAGCTACTGAGGCATGGCCCCCAACCTGCCCATCTAACTAGGACCCAGGAGGAGAATATTTGATTTTAATTCACGCTCGGCACCATCACCAACCTGCCTCATGCCTCCCTTCCCTTCCCAGACCAGACTTGCCACCACCTTTCGCCCAATTCATTAGCTCCCTGTCTCAGTCAAATCAAGTGTTCTCACCAAAATGCCAACTCTACTGAAACAGCCTCCCTTCACTTCAACCAAGTGCTTGCTGCTCCCTTTGGGCACCACTATACCGCCAACTCCACCCTCTCTTGGCCAATTTGGATTTCCCTTTCAGCGGACTTTTGAGAACAAGCATGCACCTTTATTTAGGTCAGTGGCACAAAACCTGTTGCCTGCTCTCCCTGCTGCCTATCCAGAATCTTTCCCCATGCTATGCCCTTCCATTGAAACCAATTAGTCATGCTAGTTCCATAACTCCATCTCTCCTCTTACTCTGGCAAGCGACCCAGAAGCCTCCAGGTTGTGCTCAAGTTACCCAGTCTCCATTTTTCCTCTCTCTCTGCTTGACTGTGCATGTTATCTCTCTAATGAAATATCAACAATCTCGGACACTCACACTAGCCTTCTTTTTCTCCCTCTGCCATATGCCCTTCGACCATCACTTTGACGCTGTCCTTCTTAGCTGACCTTTCAGCCACCTCTTCAGCTGGACTGGCACGCGTCCTCTCTGCTAAGCCTTCTTGTGCCCCTCCAGATCCATTTGCACCCCCAAGACAATTAAGTAACTGGCACCCCTGATCCACACCCATCCCTACCATCTCTTCAATCCCCCCTGTCCTCCAGTATCTACCCAATCTGCAATACCATGGCCAACATCCTACCGTTCTTAGAAAAAAACATAGGGCTGACTCCAGCAATCCTGTTTGCTACCAACATGTTTCCCTTTTTCATTACTATTGAAAAATCCTTGAGCATGTGGTGTTCAATCACATCACTACTTACCTGGAGAAACATTGATGCAGCAATTCTTTCAAGTCTGGGTTGTACAATCCGTCAACCCACCAAACCATAGCTCACCCATATTTCTAACTCTCCTACTACTGCCTACCGGTCCCACCTTTCCTCTATCCCCATGGCTTTCTCTGTTGCATTTGATACTGTTGACCACTTATCGCTCCTCTTGATTCCGTTGCACTTTGGCTTTCAGCGCACTGCCCTTGCTTGGATTGCCTCCTATGGATCTGGTCACTCCTTTTCCATGTTCTGGAATTCTGGGACTTGCTCGGCCACCTCAGTTGTGTTCAAGAAACGTCTTTTTCTGTTCTGCTCCTTTTCACTCTCTACACCTCACTCTTGGAAAAACCCATCCCCCTTCCTTTGGATTCCTGTGTTATCTCTTTGCCAATGACACCTGTAAGGAAGTCACATGTCTGATCACGTGCATGGTGGACAGGATTCCCTGCTTGCCCTACACCATGCCACATTCAGTGTCACATTGCCACCTAGAAACTCATGTCCTTAAGGGAATCGGCCAAAGGTGATTCTGTGAAGCTGGCCGTGGATACATGTTTGGCTTTCCATGTGCGTGTGCAGAAACCATGTCTGTAAACACAGCGGGAAAGAGTGGGACTTGAACTATGACAGAAAACTTGAGCAGCCAACCACTTGTTTCACGAGATCACCACACCCATACCTTAATGCCGGTTGGGCTAAGGAAGTCCATGGGGAGGGATTGCCAACCACAAATGCCTTATAAACACTGTATGGTAGACCAATCACCCCGTAACCATACCATATGCATAGGGAGACACTCTGGAGTTATTTTAGGCAAGAGAGATGCTGTAAGGTGGAGTAATGGCCCTATAATAGGAAAGACCTGTGATGGAGGGCTTTGGGAGTCTGGAGAAGGAGCCTTTTCAGAGAGGGGTAATAAGAGTGCAAATGGAACTTAAGTAGAAGACAGGAGGGCAGGGAGAGGCCAAGGTTTCTATTGGAAGAAGGACCCAGGAGACTGGGAAAAGACCCAGGACACTAGGTGGATAAACACCGAGGGGACTGGGGAAAGAGGGAGCCTGCAGAGGTGGCTGGGGATAGGAAAAACTGGAGGAAACCCTCAGAAGGGTGGGTGAGAAAGGGCCAGGAGGTGGGGGAGAGACAGAGAACCAGAGGGCTGTGGAGAGAGACCCAGGAACCTGGGGAGAGAGAAACCCAGGGAGCTGGGGAGAGGGACCAAAGAGGTTAAGGAGATATAGAAAGAGACAGAGACTGAGAAGGATGAGTCCCAGGAGGCTGTGGCAAGAGACATGACAGTTACGCAAGAGGCTGGGGAGAGACTGACCAAGGCGATTGGAAGAGATAGATTTATGAGTTAATTCTAGTTACAGAGGTGGTTACGGAGCAGGTGAAAAGGTACAGCGGTGGTGAGAGAAGCTAAGGAGTAGGGGGTGAGAGTAACCACAGAGGGTGGTGGGGTGAAGAATCCAACCCTGAAATATATAGATGCCGAAGGAACAGCCGCCTAAACGCAAGGCGATGAATAGGGAGGAGACTACTAAAGACAAGGGTGAACAGAGTGGGGAGGTGAAATGCAGAATGCCCAGGAGTAGGAGAGAGGTGGAGGAAAGGAAGATCAGGGGGAGAATAAAAGAGCAGTTAGAGGAGGTTGGTAGAAGACACAAGGGGAAGCCCGGGAAGGGTGGAGAAATTAGCCCAAAGCGAAGTGCAGAGGATGTGCAAAAATCTCAGAAGGACCAAGAGTTGGAAGAAAAGGTAGAAGCTCAGGCGGGATGTCGAGAAGGAGAGAAGTTTGGGTTGGAAGGCAGTAGAACCAGAACCCTGAGATGAGTCGCAATAGGCCTATCAAGAAACATGTGAAGACCTTAGGGATGCCTCCTATCTTCAATGGCTCAGGCCTCAATTTAAATCCAGATTCAATGTGACACCAACTTCGGGAAAAAGCCAACGAGCTCCAGTTTGGAATGAGATCTAGATGGATGTCTCCCGCCATACTCTAGCTACATATGAAAACTGCAAAAAAGAAATGGATTGCAAGGGACCCAAGAAGCAGCGAAAGGAATCGTGGGACTCTTTATTCTGAGATTTCTCTCTTACTAGCCTGCACCTGTTGGGATAGGACGAAAATATCAAACCCCTTTAATGCTAACCCAAAAATGTTGTGTATTGTTGGTCAATTATTTTCACTTTTTTGCACAAATATAGATGCTAAGTGGGGTAGAGGTATTAATGGGAAAGGCAGATGTGGGGGGTGGGCTTCAGGGTGTCTCCCCCGCATTTATTTGTTTAAAAAAGCAAGACAAAGTCTGGATTTTTGGGATTTACAGTGAAGGATTCTGTATTTCCACATAGATCCCACCTGTTCACCATATTTATTTTGTTGGTTTAAGCTGCTGGGAGAGATCAGGCTCAAGACTTAAAAATAATAGAAGAATGTTTGTTTTGAACACTTTTGAACCTTCCTGACAGACGACACACTGACTCGAGAACTTACCACATCCTGATGAGCAACTATCCGGACACAGGGTACGTTATTTTGTGCATATTATGGCCCTAAGGGAGTAGATTTGGTGTTCATCTGTAAAGAAGTCTTAAAACAAATAATTTGCATCTGGCCTATGAATGATCCCACTCCCCTTTCTTTACCTCAATTTTTTTCCAATATCACTGACTGACTGCATGTCTGCCATTAGATAGGTGAATATGCCTCGCTGTCTTTCAGGCATCCCCTCTCCATCTCCCATAGCTGACAACATGGGGGTTCTCTTTGACAGTGATCGGAAACTAGAGCAAGTTATCATTAAAGCTCTACCACTACCAGGCTTAACCTCAACTGTAAAATCCATTCAATGCTCGCCTTTCACTCTGATAAGATTTGCATTTTAAGGTTGAAGATGTCTCAAAACATCAAGTCACTGATCGATGGGTTTAGCTCTATCACAAAATCAGAAAATGGAATTGATTATGCTAAATTTCTAAATTACACCGGGATCCTTCAAAGTTTCATGGTGAAAAACCTTGAGCAACTGAGGAGCTTAATCAAACATTGCCACACCTATGACTATACCGCTATAGCTAAAATAAGGGAACTCCAAAAAAGTTTAAGAATATTAAAAACATCATATTATGAGTGGGTGGAATCGGCTACTCGAAGGCAAAAAAACACATATAAGTACTGGCTCTGGGGTCATAAAGCAGATATGCTGCAACACAATGCAGAGCATATGCTCAAGGCAATTTGTAAAAAAAGACCCGGTGAAATATGCACTTTGTTCAAAAGCAACCATACTCCCCAGGCTGCTTTACAAACAAAGTATCGGAGCCAGCTTGGATGGTCCACTTTAAAACGTTGTACCGCACTCCTTCGTCAGTTGGAAACATCTTTTCAGGGCCATGGCATACCTTGAAAGACTATGAAGATATCTTGAGTTTGATTGAAAAACCGAGTACCTCTCACGCTCCGGGCCCTGAGGGTTTGACCAACGCAATGTTGAAACAAAACCCAGAACTGTGGGGGAACTTTGTGTACAGTGTTTGAACGGATTGAGCATGTGTACTATCCCTGACTCAAGGAGACGTGCCATTATTGTCCTATTATTGAAGCTCCTGGATTTTTATAAGCTAAAAATGACAGCAGTCCTCACTTATGGAACGGAATACAGATTATCAGGTGGGAGTTGGGGCTCATCTCGGTATGCAGTCTTTATATCGAATATATTTGAAAGAAGGAACTTTTCTAAAAAAAAAAATGTAAGGAACATTTTAATAGAGAATGCATTCACGGGTGGGGTAAAGGGTTAAATATTTTGGGAAAACGGTTAGGGTGGGAATCGGGGGTTTGGCGGGGGAACCCCCCACTCCCAAAAAAAGAAAAGTGCATTCTCTATACAAAAATTTGTCAACAAATATTCGATATATGTGCATTCTTTATAAATGACTTCACTATAGAGATATGTAACCCTCATCTTGCTTAAAGCTATGGCAGAGTGGACATCTTTGTCCCTCTTTAGGAAGTGTATACTGGCAACCTCTCCTTGCCTCCATAAAACAGGAAATGGAATTGGGTCGAGATATGACTCTTACAAAATTGGAACTAAACTGTAGGGAGACGCTTGAGAAACTGTTGGTCTGTGACGAACTGTTAAAACTAACAGACTAAGGTCAAGTGTGTTCTGTGGAAAGCAGATTGGTTAGCAACCTTGAAGGATGCCAACAAGTACAAATTGTTTTATAACCTGAAATACGAACCAAGGGCCTGTGGTGCTTTACCGAAGTACTTGGCCAAATTCCCAACCGGCTTTTAACGGTCGCAATTTATGAGACTTTGCCTTAACTTGTATCCGACCAAGGAAGTCACATTTGCAAGATCAGCACTAATGCCAAGGGACGTACAATGCAGATTTTGTGGTCAAGCTGGTTCAGTGGAAAACATAGCTCATTTATTGTTTTTTTGCACAGCCTTCACGGCCCTGAGAACTAGCTTTTTAGAAAACTATGGGCCTCATTACAGGTCGGGGGGTCCGGAAATAACAGTGGTGGTAAACCCGCCGCCACTGTTAATTCCGGACCGCCCGATCCCGACTCCTGCAGGCGGGAGGTGATGTTGGCGGACGTGGAAACACCAGCACCATCACGAGATGGTGCCGGTGTTTCCACTTCCCCATTCCCATTGAGTCCTATGGGACTTGGGGATTTACTGAATTCCGCCTCCGGAATTCCCGGTACACCGGGGTCGTAATGCCCTGGTATTTCCGGGAGTCACGGAGGCGAATGGTAATACGAGTCCGTCGGTTACCAGGCGGCTTTACCGTCTCGGTTACCGCCGGACTCGCAATGAGGCCCTATGGCACCTTAACACCGGCGGAATGGTGGGCTCTTTTATTGAACTGGGAACGGACATCTCTGGTGCTAGCTGCAGTATCTTTTTTAGAAAACGTCTTTGATAGGAAAACTGGTAACATAATTTAAAATATAGTTGCTGCTGTAATAAAGGCACATGGCATGTGTGGGACAGGAGTGGGAAGCAGTGGAGGCAATTAAATAGAGATGATTGTGTGTTAAGGACATTTCTTCGATTTTAGGTTTAAGATGTGGAGGACTGCAATAAAATATTTGGTAAAAAAAGGTTTGTAATAAGCCAATAACGCAAATAAAAAAATACACAAATTAAAATGAATGATTTACATGTACATCATTGCTCAGCAGACTACATTACTTTGCTAGTACCCTTATGAGACCCCCTCTTATCTGCTTTACCTTTCACTCCTTGACAAAACAGGAAGTGGCATCACATAACAGTGCACTATGATAAATATGGTTATGGTATCACTGTAAAGTGATATACATTGCATACAAGAATGGATCGCCATATGTATCGTTAATATCCATGCGTATAGGCCATATTACCAAATGACTGTGAATGCAAGCAGACGTCCAATGCCAATTGATAATGATGTGTTATTATATAGCGCTTGCGCTTAAGCGCTTCATATAGAACAACTATACATACAATATCACCCAACCTGTGTTGGTACTCATTTATCAACCTCTGCAGGAAGAAAGGCTGAGTTAGCCTTCTCGGGAGTCGAACCTGCAAATCACACACACACATTGCAGCAGCAAGCGCTCTGCCCACTGAGCTATCTTACCGGCTATAGCTACCATCACAGCAGCCACTCCAGAATCAAAGAGCTACATGCTGCTGGACACAGCCCAGCAGCCTCAATTTCTTTTTTTTTTTAAAGCGATGACTACAGGGATAGCAAGGGAGATTTCAGGGGTCGCAGTTGCGACCCCTAAATGACATCCCTGAGTGCAGCTCAACAGAGGGATCCCGACAGAAGGCAAACTAACTCACTTGTGAATAGGGAAATCAAAATGGTGGACCTGCAGAAAACAATAACTCTGCTGCCTGATGGCAGATGGGGCTTTTGAGATCTCAGACTGCGGGGGCAGGGCACAGGCCGAATACAATAATTAAAACATGCACCACACATGGTACTCATTGAAGCTTAAACCACAGCTAGGGAGGAGGAACCTTTGGGGTGAACCTATCATGAATGACCACATTAACATGAAATGGAGCCACCAACCATAGCACACATTGGTGAAACTGCCGTTCGGGCCTTACTATGAAAAGAGGACTAAACCTCCTGAATGAGGCAGTGTTCTGATGGTGTTCCAGAGTGTACGTTGTGCTGCAGTCAGGGGAAAAGTAGTAGGGCTAGTGAGACAGCACATCCTGGATGTCAGGATATCCATTTCTCAGTTGTATTTCAAATTCACCCGCTGCAGAGGTTAAAAAAACAGGTTAAGCCATTAAAGAAAGTCCTGACTAGGAACCTTAAAAGAAATCACAACCTCAGACCTTGCCAAGTGGACAACTCCCCTACTTGGGGATACTGCCGATGACAACTGTCCTTAGTCCCTAGCAACTTCTTACACACTGCACATGACTTAAATGCTCGATAAATTAGCACCGACAAAAGCCCTCACAGTGAGAGAAGGGAGTTCTCGCAATAGTCGGTTTACACCGAAACTGGAAGAACTAAAAAAGAAGAAAAGGCAAGCCGAAAGTATCTGGCTAAAAAATAATTCTGACTATCACAAAGCTGCCTGGAAGGTCCACGAGAAATCTTATAAAACAGCCATCTATGATGCCAAGAAGACATTTTTGGATGAGCAAATAATCAAAGCCAAAAATTGTCCCATCAACTTTTTAAAATTCTCAGAATGTTGGAGAAATTAAAAGCCCAAACTCAGACCTTTGTGCCAACAAAAGAAGACTGCCCCGGGGTACAATGAGTGTTCGCTGATAAAACCGTGGCCGCACGGGATAAGATAAAAGCTGATTCCCATGCCAATCCCAAAGCTTGCCCCTTTTCTTCAGGTAAATAACCACTCCTGAGCTGACGTCGGCTCTTAAGGATATGCACTCCACCTCCTGCCCTGGGGATACATTACCCTGTAAACTAATCTTGGACAATAACCGCTCTTTGCTCCATTCCTTACCCGCTTAGTAAACCCTTCCTTCCAGCATAATATTGTCCCCAACAACATTAAAGAAGTGACTGTTTCGCTCCTAGTCAAGAAAACTGGGTGTAGTTCAAAAGATTCCGCCAACCTCAGATCAATTACCAATTCTTTCTTCCTCTTGAGGATAGTGTATAAAATGGCTACCAGGCAGTTCCAACATGTTCTGGACCAAAACTCTATCCTGCAAACAGGCTTCAGGCCTCACCACAGCACAGAGAGTGCCCTATTGGACCTTCAGACCAACCAGTTCAGCATGGCTTATACATTCTGATCCAGTGTTGGGGATGTGCAGATAGCCCAAGTGGACTTCCTTAAATTGTGACTGGCAGTTCCCTTGTTTTACATATAGACAGCGTTTTTTAAATTTGTGTCGTAAAACAGTACATGCTCAGTATGGTATTGTCCTTTGTGAGAGTAGGTGAGTATTTCATACAGTTACTTGGCTAAGTGCATCCCACCACGCCTCCTGGAATGTGTAACTGATGAAGTGCTAAAAGGTGGGACAAGCTTTGCAAAATTCAAAAGGTATGACCGTGTACTCAAAATAGTTGTATGTGGCCTTGAAAGCAGTACTTGACCAGTTACCTTCCGGGATCTATACCTGATGCTATACTCCACATAAATCTAGCTTAGGAAATCATGGGACATCGCTAACTTGCTCAATGAGATCAAGAGTGGTTAACAATTCTTAATCTTGATCAGGTTTAGCTCACAGTAGTCAAGGCACGACCGAAGTACCCTGGTTTTCTTTTTTGCAAAAAAGATTAGAGCTTGGCACACAAACTAGAAGGTCAAGTTTAACCCCTTTTGAAGAGATTCATTCATGCAAGTCTTTATAATCTTTTTTTCTCTTTGTATGAGTAATTTGCCATGTTAAATTTTCTGATTGAGTAAGAAAGCCGCCAGGCAGTCATAGGGACAGAACAGGGATAGCTAGAGCTTCTGTCTGTGAGAATACATCAGATGCTTGGGATTCAGGGCAGATCGCCAACAAGTGGAATACAGTAGAGCAAGCTGGGGCTATCACCAGAACCTCATTGGTGAACACATGGGTCTCAAAGTCTCGCTGATTGTACTGAGAAGAAAAGGTCACGTGCTGCATCGGTCAGTCAATGCTGACATTGTGCAATGAAATCCAAGCGCTTTTCAGAATAACTTGTAGATTGGGTGCATGAATGAGTTCGAAGTGGATGTTCTCTGGGTGTTGTTGAATGAGCATTGTAAGGAAGGCATGGTATCAAAGTAATTTCAACAAAGATAGCAGGCGCTCCTCTCCAGAAAGAACATGGCATGAAAACTTGTTCTGAGATGAGAGTTTGCAGCACGCGCTTTTTGCTCACTGTACCTTTCACATATGGAAAATATCCATTTGCATATCAGTCTTTGTCCCTCCCACATGAGCAGTCCAGCGCCGAAATGCTATGGCAATTCCTCTCTGAACAAGAGTACCAACAGCAACCCCATACACGTGTTTCAGCCTTGTTGGGCCTCATCAGTGAGGTGAAGCTGTGCCTCTCTGAGCACAGTCAGCAGGGAGTCCACGTTTGGTTGCCCCCAGGTAACTCAGGGTGACCAACCCCAAGTTCCTTGCAAATATTTCAAAAAAAGGTAGCAGGAGCTCCTCTCCAGAAAGAACATGGCATGATAACCTGTTCTGAGATGAGTTTGCAGCACATGATTTGGTATCAAAGTAAGACGGACACAAGTGATCACAGTTCAAGGGTGTTTATTGAACTTTATCACGGGTGTGAAAAACACCTATCTAAGACTTAATCTAAGATGGGAGCACGCTACGAGCATCAAATAATAATAAGGCAGTCCTAGTGGAGTCCAGTCAAATGAAAAGGGCCTATACTAAAAAAAAAACTACTGCCAATCCCTACCGCTATGCTACAAAATAGTGTGGGATAAAGTTCACAAAAAGAAAGAAGTATTCACAAAATGATAAGTCAGGATGTTTAGGCCGATGGCCTACCTACCCCACATTTCTAGCACGTGACAAGGCTGATCACTCGAGCACAGCACACTCATGGGCTTCTTCTGCACGAGGTCACAGTTCTTTTCACCAACTTCAGGGCCTTCTGTGCCCAAGTCTCTCTTATTCAAAGTCTCGTGCTTCAGCGGGCCTGATACACCAAAACAAAAAAAGAAAAGTTCCTTTCAAATATCCAAGTCGGGCCGCTTTACTCTTCGTCCGGGATCTCCCTCTGCCGGGCTCAGATCCTTCTTTCACAATTAGTCTCGCTCAGCTGGGTTTGGACGAACTTTAACTGGCAGTCGTGTTCACAATTGCCACAACAATATCTTCACGGTGAGTTTTACTGTTCACCCCAGATCCCCCTCTTCCAGGCGCAAAACCCCTTTTATCAATTAGTCCCCCTCTTCCGGGCTCAGAGCAATTTCAGTTCATAAGGTATCCCTCAGTCAGGTTCACATTTGACATCACAATATCTTCACAGGTGAGTTTTGCTGTTCACCCCGGATCCCCGTAATCCGGGCACAGATCCCCTTTTCAACTAATTAGTCCCCCACTTCTGGGCTCAGACCAATTTCAGTTTGTATGGAATCAAAGTCTTTCGAAAGTGCACGGGACTTAACTTAACACACTGCAGGACCACTTCAATTTCGCCCTTCAATTTTCACCTGCTCTGGGGTGGTACCAAACAGAAACCTTTTAATGAGCAACCAGGCGGTGCCAGACCACTCTGTACTCTGTATCTGGTACTTAAGTGGGTTTTCTTAAAGTTCAATCGCACACACGTTCTTTGTTCATACAATGTTCTGCTTGCAACCTTGAGCATCACACAGTCCGCTATCAGTTTCTCCCGACTCACTGGCTGTGTTGAACTCGTTGGCGTTGTTCTGCTGTCGCAGTCAAGGACAGTACCACAGTGACAATCGCTTCTCCCTGCTTTGGCTATCAATGCGGGAGGGCCCCATGTACCTTTGACATACGCTACACCGTTGGTCAGCTGTGATTCCTGGTTTTATGTTTCTTTTCCTTGAGGCTTCTTGAAAGTCACAATCCTTTGGTGGAAAAGGACAAGGGTAACTCCCTCTTTGTCGTTCTCTCTAGTCTTGCCACCTTATTCCTCTGTTTAAACTGCCATCCCGGAATAGCTGCTTCCTTGTGCGTTTGGCGTTGCTCGGAGTGTGCTCTTGTGCTCCACCTATTATCCGTGTGGGGAAGTGTGATGGAAGTCAGCTTTGTGTAATTATCAGTAATAGCCTGACTCTGCCTGACCCTTGTGTTGGGAAATGTCCGGTATACGGCTCTCGTGTTAGTCCGTTGTCGCTCATAAAGAACTGTCTGTGAGAAAGCGTTTGTGTCGGAAAAAGGGGGGGGATTGAGTTCCTAGGTATCCTACCTGGTAGGATGGGGAAAAGGTGTTCTGAGGAAGGGAAATCCACATCTCACCCTTTGGCATCCCACTCCCACTCCCCAAAGACCCCCATCCAGGTGATCCTCCCGCACTGATCCACCCCCAGGAACTGGATCCAATAGCAATGGCCGTGTCCTGGCAGACACCAGGGGACTAGCGGGTGAGACACCTTCAGGTTTCTCACAGCATTCACGTGGCCATCCTAACGTGGCTGATGTCCCAGAGATCAATGGGAGGGATGACTATGCGCTGCCTGTTAGGAAAGATTTACTTTTTGCTTCGTTCCTCCCATAGACTTTTATGGGGCTCCCTTCTTTTTGCTTTGTTTAGACTACTGTCCTGATGTTTTGGAATTCAGTAAAGCATCTGCTTTACTTCCCTTGTCTTTTTTCTCATTCTTAAGGCGAAACTGATTAGTCCATAAGTGCATCAGTACTTAGAGGCTAAGTCTCTCTTTGTGAATTTCTTGTATTGTTACAATTGCACAATCACCCTAAATCTGGGGTCTGCAACCTTTAGAACGCCAGATGTTTTTTATGTTACACATCCCATAATCCATTTGTTCCCTTTGAATACGGTAGCTGAGACTGATGGAAGTTGTAGTCCAAAACATCTGGAGAGCCAAAGTTTGCAGACCCCTGCCCTAAAGTGAAGTGCAGTTATGTTACTTTGTATCCTTCCAACTCTTTATATAATGACCGTTACTTTTACATGTACCTAGGATGATCTGGTGGCAGTAGATCTTTTTCTACTGTGTTTCTAACTTTTTACTGCGAAGGGCTACTGAAAGTAGCTTGCACTCTATGATGGCTGTGCCATGAGGTTTTTGCTTGTGCATATTGTTCTTTGGACTTCTTTCTGCCTTCTCAGCAAAGCTGCTTATTTTGCCGGCAAAAAGGCGGTTTGTGTGTGATCCTGGATGTGATGGCTGGAACTAACTGGTACCAGTACATATTCTGATGCCAAAATGTCTGTTGCTGGGCAGATGTTGTGGCCAGTGTCTGTCCATGACTGGATAGTCCCCGCCAGTTGAATGGTGCAGATCCTTACCATTGGTGGATTTGTGCAAGCTTCTAGTCCTGATCCTGGATAAAAGGAGGAATCCTGCAGCCATTCTTCAGTTCATCGTTGCAGCCAAGTCCTCTATGAAGAAGAGCAAGCTGTTTATGGCCCGAGGACGCACCCTTCAGCTGACCCGCAACAACTCCAGTGAAGTCCTGGTGGAGCCCTGCTCCTCTACCTGATATCAAAAAAGATTATTGTTGGGGCTTTTACTCCTAAACTGGTATGAACAAGTCTCTGCCCTTGCTCGAGGATTCACACATTCTTAGCCTTCCAAAGTGCCCTACGACCAACCAGTGGACTGACCAGCTCTCTCCTGGGCTACCTCTCGGCAGCTGTTACCGTTCCAAATGCATTCTTGGAACTTGCAGGATCATCAACAGGTGCAAGATGCCTGCAGCTGCATTTTCAGCCTTTTTGCATCAAAGGAAGCCGTACAGGACCTGCACATGTGTTGGTCCCTGGAATATTGCTTGTTGCTGTCTCACCATGGTGATTCCCATTGCAATCCATCTTCTTCTCATCCAAGAGGTGTCTTGAGGTCGCCTGACCTGCAGAAGTCTGCATATTTTCTTTGTTTGGGTGTTCAGCTAGAAGGTGTCTGGATCCGATTCCTAAGAAACGAGCAAACAAAAAGGAGAAGTACTGCTACCAGAGGGTCTTACCCATAATGGTCATATTCCATATAGACCTAATTGGGGACCCTCAGTATTACTGATTGAATCAATTAAAAAAAATGTTTGTCCGAAAAGAAACACAGAGAGAGGGGCTAAGCAGTAGGTTCAAGTTGTTGTATTTGAAGAAGAAGTTAATTTTCACAAATAACAATACAAGATATATGTTGACACCCCTCAAAAAGTGAAATTACTTCTAAATTGAATCTAGTGTACCAAACAAAATTATAATAACAGAGAGCTACTGTGGGCAGGTACAGGTAATACACAAACATAAAATTAAGCAAATATGAAAAAACAGGTCTCTAATTGGACCTGGTTGCGACAAAAAGACAATTGGATTTCTCAAACAATAAATCACAAATCACCCTAGTTATACCCTTAGGTGTTCACCAGGAAGGAAGGTTTGCTGTTGCATGAATCACAGAGAATATACATAGAATCTGGAGTGCAGTTTAGATTTGCATCTACTCATTAAGATAGAAATCCTGTTAGGGTTATGCACCATGTAGTCCAACTGGCAATGATCCTTCCAAGTGGTTGGCATAGACATTCTATGTTCCAAGTTCTGTGGTAAGCAATGGTATCTATTGATTGTTTACACAAAAAGAGACTCTTTGCCTGGATCTGATTCCTAACCACCACGACTGATCAAAACTAAATCCCAGACTGAAATTTAAGATGTGCACCCGCGACCCCTGGGCGTTCCTCGACCGGAACATGCACAGAAGATTGTGTCCATAACTGATTCCGAACCTCAGCAGTGGCTGCTGGAGAAATCTGATTCAGGGAGGTAAGTTAACATACTTGTTCCTTTCCTCCCACCTGTTTGCTACAGGGTTACGTGGGCGTAAAGTCCTGTCCCTAAACTACTCTTTCCTGACTTTGTGTGGTGGATGCCTGGTCAAGGATCCCATCCTAGACCCATCCTAGTGACTTGGATTGAGTTAGTTTACTTACCTGAACTTGATTTACCTTTTTGACTTTTGAATCATAACCCCTGGCATTGTCAAAATCTCTTAATAAATCTACCTGAAAGGTATAACTATCGAAATGATGATCTTAGGTCACAAGGCCCCAAACCGTTTTAGGGTTGGACTCAGTAAGTGTTAGAAGAACTGTTTTGTGGTTATTCTAAAGTATCTTTAGTGAATTGCATGCATCTGAGTATTGAATCATATGCTGTATTTCTTTTTCTAAGGGTCAATGTATATATCCGTTTTATCGGAAGGGTGAGACTATACTTTGATAGCTGAAAGTTAAACATGTTACCATCTTACTGTTAGAGGGGACTTGGTATGGAGAAGACAATGGAGTCCAGAAATCATGTTGGAATTTGGTGATGAGTTACTTGAGTGGACCTGTCCTGGTGGACCTGTCTCTGGGAGGTAGCTCTTCTGTTTTCCCAAATGTGAGATAGGAGAAAAATTGAGGAGGAGGTCTTTGAAACATTGTAATCTTAAAAAAAAGAAAACAAATGCAAAGGACATGTAAAACAAGGGTATATGTAGGTCCCATCTCCAGTCACCCCCACCCCCTTAAGAATTCTGGGTAAATACAGAAGCTTGCCCACCACCTGCCACTCTAAAGGTCCATAGAACAGTTTCTCCTCTGCTGACATTCTCTCCCACCATCCATGTTGGGTATCTCTTTCCATAGATCTATCAAGGGTATTACACATGCTCCTTTGAGGAAATCTTAGTCCCCAGGAATGGAATGAAACGGATGCAGCAGTCCTCTCCCTCTGCCAGCAAGCCTGAGATTCAAATGGTTACCTCTCTGTTTACTTACTAGTGTAAGGGTGTAGAAGGAGAAGACTGAAACAGGGGTGGTATGTTTGGGGTAATACCCTTATTTAGAGGGAAAACATAACTCTCCCTATCAGTAAGAGGGGATTCGCTGCCTCAAACTAAGTACTGAAAGGGCTGTCAGAATGTCCTGTCCAAAATAACTCAGTTGTCCTGTGTCAAAACCTACTCTAACCCTTACGCTACAAACGAAGGCTGTAATCCAACAGAAAGTTCTTTTGCCCGGAGAATGACTCCCTTCTCCTGGTATACTTAACTTCACAGGTGGCAATGTTCCCTTGCTATTAACAAGAGTGAGAGGGAATTACTTCCTTCCCCTGGCGTTTGTATCTTGATCCACTTTTTTGCTATTGTCAAGGAGGAATTATCTGGGAATATCTCCCTTCTCCTAATCTGTATATGAACTTTTTTAAGGCCAGGGGGAATGTCTCATTTCCCCTGGCTTATCCGGTCTAGGAAAACCATGCTTCATCCACCAGCAGAATGACTCCCTTCTCCTGGTATTGGTGAGTCTTCTGGTAGTCTCTTCTTACTTGGTCCAGCGGGAGTGAATCCCTTCCCCTGGTTTATTATCCTCCTGGTTATCAAGGGCTTAGTTAACAACAAACCCACTTATTAAGATCTGCCACTCTCTCCAGGTTCTGGCAGACCTCCAGTTTCCCTTCTTAGTCTCAATGTTGTCTGATCTTCCACTGAGTTCTGTACATTCTTTTTCAAACTCTACTTCTCCGTGTTCAGTGTTCCCGACCTTTCTCTCTTAATCAGTGATCTCCTCCGCTCTACTGTAACACGGAAGATTCCTTCTGGTACTTGCTTTCTCTTTGTTGGGGTCCCAGACCTTTTTATGAACATCAGTAGGTATTGTCTGCCCACTGTATTCAGAGGAATCCTCTTTTAGAGTCTGTTTACTATTTACAGGGCTCCAGACCCTAGTCTTGTACCCAATGGTTTCTCTCTCCTCATTGAGACAAGGAAGATGTCCTCTGATGCCTATTTCTTCATTCAGGTCGTGAACCCTTCTCTGCTGGTCAGTGGTTTCTCTATCCTCACTAGGATGAGGAAGCTATCCTCTGATGCCTATTTATCTGGGGTTAAAGATCCTTCTGTGCTTATGCTCATTAATCTCCAGATTCTTATTGGGCCCCTGAAAAGCCACCTTAGCCTCTGTGTCAACCCCAGTGTCCCCTCTGGTTCTCCAGTACCTTCCCTTACCTCTTCTTAGGCTTTGGTATGTCAGTGAGGCTTCATGGGACCAGGGCACACCTCGGCGGGTCTGTGGGCTTCAGAGCGTCTTTTTTTGGCTTCGGGATCCGGTTTGCCTCCAATCAGCAGTCGGGAAAACTTCCTAGGTTTCTTCGTGCCATTATCTGCTTCGCTATAATTACCGGTCCGCATTCAAATTGCCTATGCTGGAGACCTGGGATGCTGGAGGCTTTCCCCAACAGGAATGGATACAGCTGTGCTCATCACGGCTGTGCTTCTCCTTGAAGTGAGTCCTTCTTTCTTTTTCAGTATCACTATGGGAGTGAGAGCGTTCAGCCAGGTTTCACTGCTTTCACTGTAAAACGTACAACCTTAAAGCTCCATTGAATCCTGCTTAGTCGCCTAAGTGACATTAGCTCCTAACAAAATGGATTCTCCCACAGGCTGCACGGAAAGAGTTTGTAATTTTACTCTGGCAAAACATTATTCTGAACTACCTGCTAAAGTAAAATGCCTTGTTTTATATCAAAGCATTGAAAACACATTTTCATGGCATAAAACTAGAATGCCATCAACAAAAGTGTGACATTAGCACGTACAGGGCATTGGGTCTCGCTTGCTTTGAAATTTTATAGTGCAGTGTACACCACCTGCATGTGGCATTTTCGGGGCTGTAAACCGGGTCTGAAAACCTACGGATGCTTCACCTCATAGGTTGTTCTCTGTGATGATTTGATTGGCACTGTAAGGAAGGCATAGTATCAAACAGTAAGACAGACACAAGTGATCACAGTTCAAGGGTGTTTATTGAACTTCAATTGGGTTTGGAAAAAGCCTAAACCTAAACTAAAGATGGGAGCAACCTACAACCATCAAAAAATTATAATAACTCAGTCCTATTAATTTATTTTATTTATTAATTAATTTATTTCTAGGCCGCCGAAGCCTGCAGGTATCAAGGCGCACAAACACAGGAAACAGCAACAAAAAAGACGGGACAGGTGACCAACGTGAGTCAGAAGGAGGCAGGTTCTATTCAGAGAGGCATGGCTATAGGAAGCATTACTTGAAAAGGACAGTTTTTAATCTCTGGCAAAAGGGATTGTATTCCATTACCAGCCTTAGCTCCAAAGGCAAGGCATTTCAGATTTTCGCAGTCTTGAAGGGGAAGGATCTGCCTAGACAACTGGAAAGAGCAAATTTAGGGCTGTTGACCAGCTTCAAGGGCGAGGAGCGGAGCTTCCTTGGTGGCTCATAAAAGGATGCCAGTTCTTTAATATAGACTGGGGCAGAACCATATAATGCTCTAAGGGCTAGAGAGGCAGCCTTACATTCCAGGCGGGAGGCCACAGGGAGCCAACGGAGATCTCGCCGGCTATCAGAAATATTATATCTTCTAGTTCTATTTGTGTTCATGTGAACTGCATCATTTTGAAGAGTATGGAGGGCATGGATATTTTTCTTGTTGACCCCAATTAATAATGCATTGCCATAGTCCAATATGGACATCACAACCACACGGGCCACTGAGGAGCAACTGGATGCTGACAGAAAGGGTTGCAGATTTCTCAGCAGTCTAAGGTAGTAAGAACCATTTTTTACTATCTGGTTGATATGAGCGTCTGCACTCAGCAGGGGATCAAGACAGAAGCCCAGAGTTTTAACACTCTTTGAGACCAGAATTGGACAACCATGATTGGAGAATGATCGGTAGCTGGGATCTAATTTTACTCGAGCATGCTTGGTGCCAAAAAACAACAATTTGGTCTTATCCCCATTCAGACACATCCAGTTGTTGCTCATCCAGGTGTCAACATTAAGATAGATGGTCTGAAGGACGACGGCATCCATGGCATAATCCCCTGGTAACTCGAGGACTAGCTGGGTGTCATCAGCATAGGTCGAGAAATGCACTCCAAGCTCATCCAACAGGTAACAGAAAGGTTGAATATTAAGGTTGAAAAGAAGGGGGGATATACATGCTCCCTGAAGGACCCCACAGGAGTTGGCGGAAGAGGGAGAAATGGCCTCACCCCAATATACTCGAGAGGTATGATTCTGGAGAAATGATCTCACCCATAGGATTGAGTCAGGAGTGTAGCAACCATGTTTCTCTAAAACGAACAGAAGTTGGTCATGGTAAAAAAAGATCAAAAGCCGCTGATAAATCCAGCAGAACCAGCATTCCAGAGCGACCTCCATCCGAGATTCTCAACATGTGCATCTGCAGATCTAAAAGAGCAGTCTCGGTAGCGTGGAGCGGTCTAAAGCCAGACTAGTATGCAGGATGTTAGTCTTCTTCACAAAGGCTTCTAGTTGCTTAGTAGCACATTTATCAAGCGCCTTGAGGAGAAAATAACAGTTGGAGATGGAACGCAGTTTACCTGAGTCACTTCGGTCCAGTCCTGGTTTTCTAACCAGAGGGGTGATCGTGACTTTGTTTATGGAGTCGGGGACTTGATTACTGGCAAAAGAGGAGTTGACAAATCTTAACAAAAAGGGTGCAAAGATGTCCTTGTAGTCCATGAAAAAGTTATGGGGAATGGTGTTCTCTGGACTCTGTGAGGGGCGCATATTCGAGAGGGTGGCAATCATGTCAGCAAGAGAGACAGAGTGAAGCTAAACATATGCTCTGATGTATTGATCAGAGGAATAGGAGGAGGATGGAAAGGTAGATGTTTATCAGCTGAGAGTTTATCTCTGATTTTGTCCCACGCCTTGTGCAGCTTGGCTTCGAAGGCAGTCTGTATATCAGCACAGACTTTGTCCGTGGGAGCTACAGCGATGGAAAGAGTACTGGGTTTCACAATCTCAAAAAGGATTTTAGAACTGCTGTGTTCTTCCTCTATTTGTTTGTTATAAAAAATGTGTACACTTACTGTTGTCTTGTCAAAATAAAAGGGCCTATACTAATAAACCTATTGCCAATCCTTACTTCTAAATACAAAAATGTTTTGCAAAAGAAAAGTGGTAAAGAAATGATATGTTAGGATATTGAAGCCATTGGCTTCCTTTACCCATGTTTTCAGCATGGGACAAGGCAGCACACTCAAGCTTAGCAGAGTCTCTGCCTTTTGTGCAGTTCAAATCCTCGACATCATGGCCTTCTGTGCTAAAGTCTGTTTGTCATTCAAAGTCTCTTTTGCAGAGGGCCTGATGTAATACGACAAACAACAAAGTTCCTTTCTTCCTAGAATTTCACACGTACAAATTCTCTGTTGATTTTCTTTTCACCCCGGTCCCCCTCTGCTGGGCTCAGACCCACTTTAACATAAAGCTTTCAATTGATCTCTCTCAGCCGGGCTCGGACCAACTTGATCAACTTTGCCACAAACCTTCTTTACTGTATCAACATTGAAGACTTTGATTGTGCACCGGATCCACTTCGATTCACAATTCTCTACAAATCTTTCACTTTTCAGCCAGATTTCTTACAGAGACCTTCAATTGAGCAGACCACTCTGTCAAAGGTATTGTATCTTTGTTTCAAAGTTCAGTCACTCGTCAGCAATTCAATTTTACTTGCGTCTTTTATCACACGTATTTCAAATAATGTTCGTTCCAGCGCTCACCATACAATGTTGCCGCTTGCAACCGTGGCTCGTCGTTAATTCTGCCCGACCTTGATTATTGAGGCGGGAAGGCCCCGTGTATCTCTGACGCACAATGCAGGATTCTTCAGCCTGTTTTCCTGGTCTTACGCTTTCCAATCTCGAGGGCTCATGAATGCAATGGTTCCTTGTCGAAAAGGTCAAGAGAACTTCCCTCCTTGCAATCCCCTTCTGTGTTGCCATCTTTATACTCTTGTTTAACTGCCATCTTGGAACTGCTGTTTCCTCATGAGCTTTGCCTCACTCAGAATTTGCTCTCGTGCTCCACCTTTTATCCGTGTGGGGAAGCTTCATGGAACTCGGGTGTGTGTGATGGTCAGTAATTGCCTGACCTTGCCTGACACATAGCGACACATCAGGTATATGGCTCGGGTGTTAGTCCGTTTTCTCACATAGCGGGTTGTCCGTGAGAAAGTGCTTGTGTTGTAAGGGTGGTGAGTTCCTAAATATCCTCCTGCACTGGTCCACCCCCAGGAACTGGATCCAAAAGCGATGGCCGTAACCTGGCCGCCTGGATGACAGATCACCGGGGAAGAGACCTTCTGGTTTCTCACAGCAGCCCCCAGATTCTACACGGAATTTGTCAGTGAAATGACACGCAAGTGGTAGCACTCTTTGCAGGCCACCAATTCTGACTTCTGCAAGATAAGAATAGCTGGAGGTACTTTTCCAGGATCGTGTTCTACTTTCTGAGTTTTATATAAGGGAGCCCTATTAGATAGACGGTGCACCACCTCCCACCTAGGGCAAGGCACTCTTGACAGGGTCAGGGTGTTCTTCCTTTATGGTCAGCCAGTACGTTGTATCAGCCATGTTACCTTTGACGAATGTGACAGTGTGTCAATGTTTAATTATTTCTCCCAAGAACGGTTGTTGTTGTTGTGTTACAAGTCTGTTGAAATAACGGTTGTATGTAGCCTAAGTAATTCCTATTGTTGAGCTACACGTTCAATGTAACCCTGAACCAAGCCTTCTTAATTGTAACAAAGACAATCTCATGCAACAGCGCCTCAATGCCTCTGGGCTGTAGCATGCTTTACAAATCCAAATAAATAAATAATCTTTTCCTTGAGGTTTGAAACCTTGCCCTGTTGTTGTTATACGCCCTATATGTCCCCCATATTTATTCTGTACATACCTCTCTCTTGATGCATGCTCGGGTATTGTTCTGGTTTTTGGCAGACAGATCATCATAATATCTGTGTCCTCATTTCTAGGCTTGAGTTTGCTGCTATCATCCTGCCATTACATTGTGGTAAATTGGTAATGGACGTAGGATGGATTCACGAGTAAAGAAGAATGGGCATCATTCATGCATGGTGTTCAGCCTATCCCATTGCTACCAGAGCCTATGTACCCTTCATAGCTCAGCATTCGAAATTGACTGAAATAGGCAACCTGGAAAATGTGTTGTGCCACAGTGTGTGCAATGGTATACAAGGTTTACTGCACATGCTGGGAGAGCAAGCAGGGATTTGCAAGGGAAGAAAGTATATCACCAAGGAGAACAGTATATATTGCTTGCAGCTGCACTTCCTGACTTTCCCTCTTTTGTTAAAGATCCCGTGGATGCCTCTGCTACCAGGCCGGTGCTTCCTCGGCAACTCCCAGACACTTGGAGCAGGAGGAACAGATGTGGAATTCTTGCAGTCAGAGCATTCCCCCTAGGCAATACCCCAGTTCAACACCTGCTTCTGAGGAGCTTGGCAGCGCCTCATCATCTTCTCGCCCAGACATGGAGCAGATGTTCAACCTCCAGCAATCTGACGCTGACCAGTTCCAAGCGAACTGTGAAAACCTCAGTGCAATCGAGCAGACCAACCTCTCAGGCTTTCTGTGCAGTACCTTGCAAATGCAAGGCGTATAATGACTGCTTCCCCCGAACTACCCACTCCTTCCCACAAGTGCCAGCACCAGGACACTCACTGTTCCCTTCAGTTGCTTCTCTCTGCTCATAGTGACCAGACATGCAGAGCATTGCTGCAAGTGGCCAGATGTGCAATCTCCTTTTCCTTTCCAGGCTGCATTTCAGGGTCCCCATCTCGGTACAGAGCAAGAGGCACCTGCTGTTTTATACCTGATTCACAAACTCTAGCAATGCAGCAAATCCGAGGATGCCGAGAGCATCTTTGAGACCCTCACATCTAGATCAGACCCACAAGGATATGTCCATGGGTGTCTCAGAGATACTGCAGACCTCGCGAGATTTGCTCCAGTTTTAGTCTTGGGGAATCGGGTATGAGGCAGTGGGTGCAAGTCAGAGTTGTTCACAGGCATCTGCACATTTGCTGGAGATAAAATGTTTGTGAATCTGGACCCTTTGTGTTTGCACATCCCATTTCTACAAAAGGTAAGCTCTGCTGACAGTTTGCATAGGGGCTGTTTATCAGATAGATTAAAACATATCAAAAGTTCTTTGGGAATCTAAAATTTGGTGCAGATCAGGAATTTTACTAAAACACTCAATAAAGTAGCAATTTGAGTTTTTAAGTAATAGTTCACTTAATTGTGCTTTAGCTACTGAAACTGTGTAGTTTATGAAAACTCAATAAAAAGAATAAATAAAAATAGAGACATAGGGCCTCATTACAAGTTTGGTGTTGCAGGAAAATAGGAGAGGTAATTCAGTTAACTCAATTTTTTCTGCACCGCCAAATTACATGTTTTGGCGGAATTACCCCCAGTGGAATTATTGAGTGGTAATTCTGCCGAATTTTGAAGGAAAAGTGGAGGATGTACCTCCAGCGTGATGCTGGAGGCGATTCCTCCACTTTTCCTACAGAAATTGGCGCAATTACCACTTAGTAATTCTACCGGTGGCAATTCTGCCAAAAATCCCCAATGGAGTCCTATGAACTCCAGAAAATGGTGGTTTACAACGCCTAACACCACTTGTAATCCCATGGTAAATCCACTGGACCAAATAGTGGTAACTGTAAATCCGTTTGGTTGTATGTCAGAGGATTTACCTCCGAAATCCCACCAAACTCGTATTGAGGACCAAAGTAACTTACAACCCATATGGACAATCCTTTTGTTTGACCTTAAGGAATCTGATTTCTGGTGTTTTCATAACATACTAATTAACCGTGATCCATGCGCACCTTAGCTCCCATTAGTATCGTATTGTCAGAGTTACAAACAGAAATCAATCTTTGAAATCGCAATTCCAAGTCCAATAAAAAATGGTTTTATTACAATGATATGATGTGGCATTTATAACGCGCCTGTACACAAGTGCTTCTAAGTGCATAAGACAAGGAGGAGGGAACAAAGGCAGGACAAAATAAAAAATGTATTATACCGTGTGTCATTCAGATTGCGCAAGTGCGGGGAGGCGGGGGAGATGGAAGTGAAGTTAACCCACAAGTGCATTCAGCGGGTGGCTCTTAAGTGCAGAGAGAAGGGACTGTAGGGTTACAGATACGGACCCTTAAGTGCTGAGGAATCTGGAGGCACTGTGAGGGCAACTAGACATGCAGGATCCTGGGCCCGAGTTCAGAGGTTTACCAGGTGACCAGTGCGCGGAGCAGTCGGGTGCATCAGCAGGGGAGAGGAAGAGAGAAAGCGGAAGCGAAAAGGAAGGTCTTGAGTTGCTTCCGGAACCGCAGGTAGTTCTGCTCAAGTTTGAGAGAGGCAGGGAGGCTGTTCCAGAGTGAGGCCCTACCCGAGGAGATAGATCTGCCCCCAATTCTATGCTTGGAGAAGCGTCTGACCCTCAGAGAGTTGGATTTGGATGAGCAGAGAGCATGAGAAGGAAGATGTTTTAGAAGAGAAAGTTGGAGGTAGAACAGTCCCAGTCCCCAGAAAGCCATGTGGACGATGCGGAGGGTCTTGAACTTGATCCTTGCAGCCACAGGGAGCCAGTGAAGAAATTCCAGAGCTGGAGAGATACGATCCCTGGGCTTGAGGCCAAGGACAAGTCTCAGAGTTCTGTTCTGGATAAGTTGTAAAGGTCGTAGAGTAGAGGCAGGAAGATTTAGAAAGAGACTAATGCAATAGTCCACCTTAGAGAGGTCTGGAGACAGTGAGCTTCTGGGCGAAAGTGGGAAAATGAAGAATACCACTGAGGAGGTGCAGCTGGTAGTTTGCCTTCTCAGAATTGTTCGAGATGTAAGGAAAGGGTGGAGTCGAAGATGACACCAAGGTTCTTAGCCTCACAGGAAGGAGCAGGAAAAGGGACCAGAGTGGGCAGCTAGAGAGGAAAGGAAAGAGCGGGTGTCACAATGAGGAGGGTCCTCTTACTGGCATTAAGGCAAAGATCATTGGTGGCACACCATTCCTGAATTGCGACCAGACAGTCTGGTACGAGAGAAGAAGCAGAGGTGGCTGAGGGGGAGCCTGAAAGAGAGCTGAGTGTCTTCTGCATAACATTGAAAATTGGAGCGGAAAGTAGCGATGCAGTGGCCAAGAGGTACCAGGTAGTGGTTGAAGAGCCAGGGAGAGAGGTTAGATCCCTGTGCAATGCCACAAGTAGAGAGAGAGATAGAAGAGAGGAAAGACCCCACTTGGACCTGAGATGGTCGGGTGGTGACAAGAGGTCAACGGGCCAGGGCCTGATCAGTAATACCAAGGTTGTCGCATAGGCGATCGAGCAGGATGGCATGGTTGACCTTGTCAAAAGCAGAAGATAGATTGAGGAGAACGAGGACAGAAGGGAGATTAGAGTCAAGATTGGAGAGCAAGTCTTCACGGGTGTTCAGAAAAGCAGTTTCCATGCTTCTGGCAGCTCTGAAGCCAGACTGGTGTTCACAGAGGTAACCAACAGATTCAGTATGTAGATTAAGCTGGGAGAGGGTCAGCGTTTCCAAGAGTTTGCCCAGAAAAGGAGTGATGGCGATCAGGCGATAACCAGAGAGGAAGGATCGACCAAGGGCTTCTTTAGAAGGGTGTGCACAAGGGAGTGCTTAAGGGGCAGGGGAACATTCCAGTGGCAAAGGAGTGATTGCAGAGATTGGCCAAGGCTGTCGATGTGGTCCTTGATGGATTTGGAAGAGCAGGGGTGAACCTGCTTTGACAAGACTTTCATAGATCAGACTTGCCTAGAAACATCGTCAGAGGTGAACAGGAGAAAGGAGGACAGGAAACAGCCTCAGACAGGCCAGGAGTGATAGAGGAGGAGCAAGAGGAGGTTGGGGAAGAGAGGGTGGAAAGGATATCCTGAGTTTTAGTGGTGAGAAGAGAGGACAAGGCCATGCAGGGGTATAAAATAGGCTATGGTATTCTTATTGAACATCTGATCGCTAAGATGGAGTCTCCATTCAGCATCGTGTCCTGCAGTTGAGTGGATTCCACATAGAGGCTCAACACAAATCTAAGATTCAAATGAAGTTTGTTAAACAAAAGACTTCCCTCTCTAGGTGTAAGATGCAAGGAAGGTGTCGGGACAGTTCTTCCTTGAACATCTCCTACAATGCAACGCCTTCCTTTTCAAAAGTTCACAAGGGGTTGGGTTTACAATTGCGTCACTAACACACAGTCTAAGCAAAAATCTCTTGTACTCCCCATGGTTGGTCCACTTGCTGATGGAGGGATACGCCCACATCATGATTATCACAAATCTTCTCTCACTATTGTTGTCTCTTCCACCAGCCGCAGCTTGTCTTCTACGTCCAATGCCTGCAACAGTCCCCTTTTCCAAACACCCACACTACTGTGTAAGAGGCTGGGCTTGTTGTGCACTCTAGTTCCCACCCCTGCGTGTAGTTTGGGTTTAGCTTTTGCACCTGTGTGGGCCGATTAGTCGGGACACTGGATTGGCTCGATGTAATTCCCCGGCCTGTATCATGTATGCATGATTGAATCCTACATTTTCTATTGGGCTGGCACACAGCAGCTTTAAACAGCTGGACTGCCATCTTTAATCTGGATCTCTCTGCACATGCATTGCGCCCTCCCGTCTCCAAAGTGGAGATGTTATGATAGAATGACCAACCTCCTGTTGAACTCGAGGATATCAAGGACTTGCAGATCACCAGGAAAAGTGTTTTTTTCACGACATTGTATTGGGAGTATATTCAAAGACCAGGAACAATCATACAAACAATGCGTGCATAAGTGGCCATACAAACTAACACATGTGTGCTGTTCTTTATCCATGCATTCATCATTAAATAACATCATTGTTTAATCCCAATCCCAATTCAGATGCTTTAGTTTAGCTATCCCTTCGAGGGGATTGGGTCCTCTGACGTATTTCTTATCTATGACAGTAATCACCAGTGCTGTGAACTTCGGAAAATGTTCTGCGATCTGCGTCGATAACGTCGATACGCTGTCCTCGAGGGCCTCCGTCGAGCTGACGTCACTGGATGTTATAAGTAGGACGTGCGACGCCCATAGCCTCAGTTCTGTTTTTTCCGCTAACGTGTTTGCTTTGGAGATCTCAGCGTGCCTCGGTTCTACTGAATCTTGTTCTTTCGGTTCTTCGAACCTGTTCGTTTGTGTATTAACTATGATGTCTTTGGCTTCTTCCACCCCGCGGTCGGGTTTTAAGAAGTGTCGGGTTTGCGGGTCCAAGATGTTGACGGACACGCACGATGCTTGCCTCTGGTGCCACGTGGAGGACCACGAAACGGATGACTGTGTCGACTGCCAGTCACTTACATCGAAGGCCTTGCGGGAGTATAAGAAGAAGCTGTCGGTGGGTAAGGTAGCCAAGCCCTGGAAGTCGCGATCCACTGGACTTTCGACGGACGATTCGAGGGGGGACTCTCTGCATCGTCGTCGTGAGTCTGGGGGGTCTCGGTCCAGGAGTCGGTCTCGCCATTCTTCTGCCTCTTTGAGGCACTCACGGAAGCGCCATAACAGGTTGCCTTCTCCATCCTCATCAAAGGACTCTGCCCGGCGGCAGGTTGCTTGTCCCAACAAGCATTCCACTCCTGCGGAATGGGATTCGTTCCGGCAGGAGATGATGCCGATTTTTCAGTCGCAGGGCGCTGTTCCATCCATGCCGTCGAAAGACGCCGGCTGTGAGCGTGCTAGAGATGCCACTCGTACGCCTCCGGGCTCGAGCGGTCGTCGCGACCACCGGGCACCTTCGAGGTCCCGGTCGGACAAGGCTGGTCGCTCTAGGAATGCCCGTTCCAGGTCCCGGTCCTCGACGCCCTCGAGACCATTGGAGCCTGTGAAGTCTTCGAGGAAGACATCGACGCCTACGGCACTGAGGTCGTCGAGGGACTCAATTGAGGATCCGCCTCCGAGGAAGCCGTCAACGCCATCGGCGCCCAGGCTGTCAAAGGCCACGCTCGGGGCTCCGCCCTCGAGGACTGTGTCGACGCCGTCAAAGTTGTCGGTGCCGCGCTCGACGTCGACGCCGATTCCGTCGACGCCCTAGACACCTTTCGAGGCTGCTTTGTTGGAGGTACCTCGTGGCACGGTGGAACCCCCCAGAAAGGCTCTGGCCAAGGCAAAAAATGTCTTTGTCCCTTTTTCTGTGCCCTCCTTCCAATCTCTGGATTATATTTCTGAGGGTGATGAGGTGTCTGAGGAAGGTATGGTGCCTGAGGAGGTGCCTGATGAGATTTTGTCTGGTCATAGCCAGATTGAAGACCTGCTTCAGTCGCTGCACGATGCCAGTGATCTGGACACTTCTCCGGAGGTGGAGTTCTGTAGGCCTGAGCCTGGCACCCATGCCGAGTCCTCATAGCGGCGCCTTATGTCGAGGGTCACGGAATACTTGGGGTGGTTTGCGCCACCTATGGATTTTCTGCAGGATGACCTGATGGACATCCTCGACCAAGGTTCTCCAACTGACCCGGTACTGCCTTTCCATATGGCTTTGCAAAGAAGGGTGGCGGCAGCTTGGACTGCGCCGGAGAGTATCCTGGCAGTGAGCAAATCTTTTCTGCGAAAATACCACCCAGCCAGTAGCGACCCCTGTTACTTGACCACGCACCCCACTCCAGAGAGTTTGGTGGTGCAGTGGCTACGGCCCCAGCAAAGCAGGCATCGTACCCTACCATCCCTCTGTGAAAACAAAATCAAAATATCGAGGCCGAGTACCCCAAAAGGAAATACACCGAACACGGGTTACAAAGGAACATACAAAGTACTTTATTTTATACTGAATCCAGTTACAAAAACAGAGCAAAATCAGATAGCTATCGGCCCTCAGTACAACACAACGAACTCCAGCATGGTTCAGTGTGTTCCGTGAGAGAGGTTGTACATTAGAATGCATTCGCTTTTTATACACTTGGTGGGCACGATGTCCAGCCCCACCTCGGGTTAATATTCCACTTAATACATCACCGATCTAGGGTTTGTGCCAAGTCGCGAACAACCGCATATAACTGGTTTGCCTTTAATACATGTATCAACAAGCCTATGCAATAACTGTGTATTCTAAGATTTTCCATGCAGGCCTTCTCAAACATTAATACAATGTAGTTAAACAGATGTTCTACGTTCAGTATTTGAATGCATTGTTTCAACATATGCTCGTGGATTAGTTTAATTGCACGAGTAATCCTTTTACACACAGGTCAACGAAGGACAAGGTCTCAGTTCACGACCTCAACAAGTGGCCTGCATACAAGTTACATATTAGCTATGTACAGAGGTCAAGACGGCCATGTTGTATTCTGGAATGACATCGTCCACCATTTTAACTCACAGGGTGACTTTTACAAAGCGAATCCTAAAATGGCGGATTGACCTAAAATGGTGGCTTACATTGTTTTAAGATCAGGACCTTGCAACACAGATTCTTTTGCAAGCGACTTTCGAGCAGCTTGGCGTAGGCCAATATTAATATATTTATTGCAATAGGAGGCACGATATAATTTCCCTTTTGACAAACCCTCCTTTTGGCCTATGCCAAGTGCTAAAACTACTTTGGATCTCCTTGCAAATCACTCCATGCATCATCGTCCATGCACCCTGAATCACTATCGGAAATATCTATTGCCATTAGGTCATTTGCTAAAATATCTTTCAACACATATTCTTTGGAAGTTTTATCCGGGGCATACATTTTATGTCCTATCGAACCTATTGCTTGTGCGCTACATCCCCTAGCATCGAACACATACCAGGTAGACACTGAATAGAGCAACAAAGAAACAACAGGGTTCCCAAAATAATTAGCAAGACCGAAAGTACCTTCCAACCCAAAGATCACGAAGTCCCACAACCAAGCGCTTAGATCCCAGTTTCCCTCAGGAACATGCACTTCGGAACTAAGGACGTGCAGATTCTGTATTGCGTGGAAGATAGTTGGGGAGGAATCTGGTACGAAAACACACCAAGCTGACCCCACTAATTTACACACACCACGACGCTCAGCTATAATGACATCTAATGCCATTCGGTTTTGAAGTGCTACTAATCTTATCGCCTTTTGTTCTAACGTCATATTATAGAGTATATCTGTGGTCCGGTTGATGGTTCTCTCCAGTACTCTCGCTAGTTTTCTGATATCTTCTGAATTCGACATCTGCCCCCAAAATGGCACAACTGATTTAGCTATATCTCCCAAGATTTGTGCTGGGGTGTCACCATTCTCGTCCCGCCGTGGACGGGCCTTCGAAACTTCTCTTGTACTAGCTATAAACAACCCAGGTAACAGGATCCCTAAATAACAGGTTCCCTGCCAATCCCTGGGCAACCATGAGAATGCTACATTACCGCAGACAAAGTAGACAGGTTCGCCTACATACAAAGGTCTGTTTTCCCCAGTCAAATTTGCAACGTTGGCACAACCTGGAAAATTTCCCATCGACTGAGTTCCATTCCTCTGTAGCAAAAAGAAACTGAATCGGGGCTATGGTTAACAGTGTAGGAAGGAGGCATGGCATCCTTATTGCCTATTGGAGCCATCTTAAAGGAAATCAAAGATTGGAAAAGACGAGACAGTTTATCAGAAGGCCTGATTGAAGCAACATTCGGTTTACTCCTGTTTGCGAAAAGCGAGCATCCCAGGGGAGTCAAAACACATTTCTCAAAACTATTAAAATTGGTGCCATCAAAGTTCCCTGAGATGCTATCATTCTACCGGCCAAAGAATAGTGCTCTAAGAGAAGCATAGCAAGCAGTTGTCAAAGGTAAAGGATGAATATACCAACCTAGCCCCTTACCCCCGTGTTGCGGTAAATGTGAGCAGACCCAGCAGTTAGATCTATTAAAAATGGCATGCGTAGCATTCATGATAAGCAGTAGAGTATTATTGTGGTACCTTTGTCTGTGCTGAGAATCCCTAGGGGATAGAGTATGCAAATGTACAAAGGGAGTAGGAACAATAGGTGCACTTTCAGTGGGCAACAAAAGCTCTAAAGAATGGGTTTCCTTGAGGTACCATAATCCTAAGGCAGCGACTATTAAAAACCCAAATATCATTGTAAAAATACAGCAATACATTTTTCGGGGCCCAGGCATTTTGTCCATTGTCCCGGTTGGTCACCCCCTTATTTACAAGTCCCATACGAGCGGTAGCGGTAGTAGGCATTGTAGTCTTCAAATGGATAACCCAAAGTTCGTTGCTGGCGACCTCCTGGTCGAGCGACTTCTTAGTCCTTCCACAACCCTAGCCAACAGAATCCCCTTTCTCAAATTTGGGCAAAAAAAACAAGCCCTTGATGATCCTTTTCTTCTTCAGATTCACAGCAAAACTGTGCCGTAAGTCTATTTCCTTGGGCGTAGATTGTACCTTACTTTTCCCGGTACTGATTGATCCGGAAACAATATGTCATCACTTCCTGCTGGAAGCAACGTATCGGAAGCAAATGAAGGTGCTGAATTCGAAATAGCAGTTTCCGAATGCAACATTTTTGGAGAGTGTGGAGACAAAATGGCAGCTTCCCCAAGCCTCACGGGGTCAGAGAGATTCTCCGACACACTCTCAGTGCTACTTACTGCTTTGGGATTGTTGGTTGCAGTATCAGCAAGGGGTTCTGTTTCTTCTGTAACATGTGGCACAGGGTGAGGAAGTTTCTTGACGTGTGACGCGTGGATCAAGTTTTCTCCCAGCGACCCGCACCGCTGTCTGGGTGACAGGACTTGGAATGGCCCACGCCCGCGAGGCAAGAGGAGCACTCGAAAGATTTGATGAGCACCCAGCTTCAAGGCCGTATGCTGTGGCCCGGGCCCTCATATCGCACAGGTAAAGCTTCTCGTACCTGGTGATGAATCAAATACAGGTTTTTAGTCAACTGGCTACAATAATCTGAAAGTAATACATTTTCAACATTTCTTAATGAGTTACATTTTGGAAGGTTCCAAATATTGGCAGACTCCCCATTACCACCTCAAATGGAGAGAGCGCAGTCTTAGTTTGAGGGGTTGTGCGCATGGATAACAACACGATCGGTAAGGCATCTGGCCATTTTAGTTTAGTGCCGGCACACGTTTTAGCGAGCTTGTTCTTGATGATACCGTTGTATATTTGTACTATTCCGGCGCTCTGAGCATGTCTGGCCGAATGGAACCGTTTGTCAATTTGTAATGCCGTACATATCTGCAGAATTACAGCAGCGACAAAATGTGGGCCATTGTCCAACCAGATAACTCTTGGCAAACTGAACCGCGGGAAGTACTCTTTTAACATGGTTTTCGCAGTGGTCATGGCTGTAGCATCTTTGACAGGGAAAGCCTCAAACCATTAACTAAAAGCACAGATAACCACCAGTACATATTTCTTATTATCGCATCGTTCCATTTCAATAAAGTCAAAGTGGATTACTGCAAAGGGGACAGAGGGTGGCCCAAAACTACCCATTGGAGTTACTGTCCCTTTTCCCATGTTGTGTTGTAGGCAAATCATGCATTCCTGGGCGTAGCGCTGGGCAATTTTCAAAATGTTGTCATTTACCCAAACTTTCTCTAACATTTATGTCATCCTCTGGGCACATAAATGCATAGGACCATGGGCCATGATGACCATCATCATGACATACGCGTCAGGTAGTAGCCATTTCCCTTCTACTATGTCCACCCAACACCCGTCATCGTCAAGTTTCCCCAAACCTTCAGCCCACCTTTTGGATTCTTCTAACTAACGTGGCATCAGCTTGGATATCCCGTACAGACCCAACACCCTCATCCATTGCATAAGCATCTATAGACTCCCTTGAAACATACATCTCCGTAAGGAGATCGGTAGCAGTTTGCCTAGCTACCTGATCAGCAAAAGCATTCCCTTTCCCTATATCATCTGTAATCTTTTGATGTGCTGCACATTTCATAACTGCTAACTGAGTAGGGAGCGCAAGCGCTGACAGTAGTTGTACTATTAGGGAACCATGTTGAATTTTGGTGCCATGCGAAGTTAGGAACCTTCTCTCTGACCAAAGTCTCCCAAAGTTGTGAACTACCCCAAAGGCATACTGACTATCAGTATATATATTTACTGCAAGCCCTTCGGAAAGTTCACAAGCTCGGTCAATGCTATAATCTCTGCGGCCTGCGCAGAATTATGCGTGATTCTCTTAGTTTCCACAACCGTGCTCAATGTAGTGATCGCATAAGCAGCTGTGGATGTACCATCCGGAAGTTTGAAGCAGGAGCCATCACAAAACAGCTCTCCTTGCGGATTATCCAAGGGAGTATCTTTCAAATCAATTCTACCCTTTGTCTCTTGTTCGGTCGTATACAATCAATCATGTGGCACTTCATCGCTGCAAGTAGTATCTTGCGGGAAAGGTAGGAGTTCAGCCAGATTAAGAACACAACACCTCTTAATTTGAATGTGAGGAGCAAACAAGATCAATTCATATCTTGTCAACTGTGCAGAAGTGAGGTGCTGCGTTTGAGTTTGGTTCAGTAGAACATCTACAGAGTGAGGCACCATCAGGGTTAGATCATGGCCTACGACCATTCCCTCACTCTGTTTTACAGACGCAGCAGCGACAGCTCGCAAACAGGATCAAGGGTGGAAGAAAAGTAACCGCACGGCCTATTCTTCCCTCCATGTTCCTGCGTTAATACACCCAAAGCACATCCATCACATTAATGCACAAACAACACAAAGGCCTTTTCATAGTTTGGTGTGCCCAAAACTGGTGCAGAGCATAATGCAGTCTTAAGCAAGTCAAACGATTGCTGGTGTACCGCGTTCCATGGCAATGGAGAAGAAATGCCCTTCTTTGTCAAAGCCAACATCGGTTTGATCACTAGTGAAAAATGTGGGATCCACAACCTACAGTAAGAAGCCATACCTATCAAGGCCCTAGCTTCCTTCTGTGTATTTGGGACAGACATGCCAGAAATGTGTTTTATTCTTTCAGGTGTCAATCTTCTTCCCTCCTTTGACAGGAGATAGCCTAAATAGGTGACCTCCTGACAACAATATTGAAATTTTTTAAGCAAAGCTTTGTGACCATACTTAGCTAGATGGATAAGTAACAACACAGTGCCCTCCTTACAGGCACTCCGAGAGTCAGCAGCTAGAAGCAAGTCATCAACGTACTGAAGCAAAGTACAGGTAGAGGGCAATTCAAGGGTATCAAGTTGTTCCTTCAAAGCCCTACTATAAATGCTAGGACTCTGTGTACCCTTGAGGTGCACGAGTAAATGTGAACGAGCGTCCCCCTAAGGTGAACGCGAACAAATATCTACTATCCTTGTGTATAGGAATACTAAAGAAAGCATTCTTCAGGTTCACAACACTAAAGTAAGTAGCTGTAGCTGGAATCATGGTTAGGATTGTCGTTACATCAGGCACAATTGGAAATTGTGGTGCCACGACTTTATTAATGGCACGTAAATCAATTAAGAAACGGAATGGAATTGCATTATCGCCTTTCTTGTACACGGGTAAAATCGGACTGTTACAAAAACTCCCTGAAATTTCTTCAATCACCCCGCGATGCGCAAAATCGGAAACAATGCATTTCAAAGCTTGCTCGCCCTCAACTGAAATCTTATACTGAGGAATCTTGACAGCTTCAATCTGTAAAACACCGACATCATTGTCGTCGACAGCCCACAATCTCTCTGGTAAATTAATGAATTCTGGAGGAAAAGGTCTAGTCAAGAATTGCTGGACAGAAAATTGCTGTGGTGAAATCGTCAAGCGTACTCCATCAGAAGAACGATAAATCACTGCATTTAATTATTTTATCAGATTCAAACCCAGCAAGTTCTCTCCGCAATCCGAAGTCAACAGAAATGGACAATGGTCCGTAAAGGGACCCAAAGAAATAGGTACCAGCAAAGAAACCGGACAAACAACTGGTGTGCCAGAAAACCCTACAGAAACATTGGTTTGCCCTGACAGTGGAATGTTTGGAACCTGTGAATGATCAATGGAACACTTCTGTGCTCCAGTGTCTATCAAAAACTGATGTTTCATATTTCCCACCACCATTTCAACGTAGGAACCTTTCTGATTGACGGGAATAGGTGTAGGTTCCAAACCCTGCTTCGGGCAATCCTAACGAAACAGAATATCATCGAAAGGAAGCTCTTCAGATAAATATGCAGCGGAAGGATGATCAAATATGTTCCTGGTGTCCACACTCGGAATCTGATTGTCCTGCGAGAAAGGTTTCTGAGGGTCCTGTGTAAACTGACCTCTACCAGGGCTCCCTACACCCGGGCAACCTCTGGATCGCCTACCCATATTTCCAAATGTATTAGTTGACCTTTGTTGAAGGACGGGGCATTGTGCTCACCAATGACCCTCTCGACGACAATAAGCACACTGGTTAATGTTCACAGGACCCAAGGGCACATTCCCCTGCGGGACATACTGACCTCTAACCTGAGAACTAACCCCTCTGGGGCCTCTAACAATTTGTTGCAATAGCACTTTAGTTTTCAGATCGCCTTTTCGTTTTTCAACCCTATCTTTTTCATTATTGACACGGTTCTCATAGTACTGAGCCATGTGCAGTACTTCTGATTGTGAGTTCGCCTGCCAAGTGCTCTCAGAAGACATCATTTGTGACTGGATGTCGGGCAGCAATCCACGCACAAATTTGTCCATGAACAACCTTTTCCCAGACTCTGTGCCTAGGTCTTGTCCACTGAAATCCGAGAATACCTGTTTGAACCGATTAAAAAACTCGGTAGCACCCTCAGACTTTCCTTGGACACAGGCCGTAAATTTGTCCCATATAATTCTTTTTTTCTGGAATTATAGTTTTCAATTTTGCAATAATTCTATCAGGCAAAGTTAGTATCACCTGAGGCGGTCTTTCACCAGCTGGCCTTTCTCCATCGTGTCTAGTTATATTCACCCATGTATCTCCCAACCCTGGTATGTCGTCAATAGTTCTAACTTGTTTCCATAGATCTACGGGCAGGAGTACAGGGAATAACAAATCAATATCGCCTAAAATGAATACTGAGGATTGCAAAACGGACTCTATTTCTTTGTAGAATCCTGTCGGATTTTTCAAATAGTGAATGGATTGTCTAATAGTGTTCACTTCCTGTCGTGAAAATGGGACATGAACGAACTGTGATACATAATGTGCGGTAATGTCCACAGCAGGTGTACCTGCTGCAACATTAGCAGGAATCTCAACCTTTGGGACAAATGTCGGAGGTACCTCTCTCATAGGCAACTGAGAAGTAGGAGAATCTGAACGCTTACTAAGCAACAGAGCTAAATCGAGCGCTAAAGCAGTCGAAGAAGTGTCAAGTGAAATAGCTCTCTTGTAAATACTCAATAAATCTGTGGGACAACGAATCTTTCTTTTTACACAATCATCCTGTAGGTACTCTATCATTACCTGTATCACTTTCCTCTGCATTTCTGGTGTATACTGACTATACGTGTCGTATACTTCAACAGGAGTTATCGACATATCCGAAATCCATCTAAGTGCATCTTTCGTACAAATTTGTGCTTCCTTAGATATCGATTTACGACAAGGAAGGAACCGTTTCTGTACGTACATATCTTCCTCCTCGTCATACTCATTCTGTAACTTTTCTAACTCCTTTCTATACCCAAATAACCTCTCAACATGCTCATTTACCTTCTCCACAGTGTCTCTAGAAAGCGCTACACTATTTAGATCCCTTAACCCTTGCGGGAGATCTGCATTATTTAATCTTCCCCACATTATACATAGCTGAATCCCTAAACCTTCAATAAAAACATTTTTCTCAGGAAAATTATCCATATTACAAAGTGTGGCAAAAACACTAGCTTGATCATCCTTCTCCATACAATGCTTAGCCCATGCAATTAACTCACGTTTCTTCTCCGGTGGTACAGTATTGCGAGTGACAGCCTTTGACCCTGCACCTCAATCGATTACAAGCGGCGCAGGACCACTTGGAAGAGAGGGAGCAGGCAAACTCGATGGAGGCACTGTAACTGGTGCGATAAAAAGAGGTGGGGGAGCTGGCGGAAGGGCAACATTAGGAGGAACAGGAACAACAGGAACGATAGCAGGTAGAACAGGAATAACAGGTGGAAGAGGCAAGACAGCAGGAAGAGGAACATACGGAGGTGGCGCAGAAGCACCAGGCCTTCATATAATAATTTGTCAATAAACTCATAAGAAACATAAAGATCTTTAGAAGGATAGATTTTCTGAATACCGAGTGAGAAAGCCCTATCCATATGTTTAGTCACCTCAGACTTTGTCCTGATCATATAACAACGCTTTTTCAGCGTTCGTTTTATGACGGCGCGCATGTTTCTCTCTACTTTTAAGTTGTTGAAACTCTTCTTTTTTCCAATTCTGTAAAACATCAAATGCTGCAGGTCTAGCCTTTTTCTTTAATAGAATTGACTCTAAATACTCAATACGAGGGATTTCAAAACTACCATTGATTGGCCACTGAAGTTCAGAGGCATGTCTGGTTTGTCTGTGACAAATGTCATTTAATACTATACTTCCAATGCCATGCTTACCGTACATAGTACATGCCGGCGACCCCTCCTGTGGTGCCAGACGGCTAATTTCCAAAGATTGTCTATTGAATAATGCCCTAAAGCAGATAGACAATTTCCCAGGCATATATCAAATTCTTGGTGTTACCTGGTCAATAATTGTGTCTGCAGATACAATGCGCCAAATTCAAATTATCAGGATTAAATTAAGAATCGGGCCACGACTCACATGACCAAACCTAAGGAGGTCCAATCGGATTTCAAAGAATCTCACCTAACTAATCTTACCTCGTGTATGGTGATTTCGACAAATCTGCCCGCCTCGATAAGTGGACCCTCGTCAAGATGCCGTCTCGGACCACACGCTTATCGTCCAAGGATCGGGTGGTGCAGCGCTGCTGAGGTGTCGCGTCTCGTTCATTGGGGCCCCTTATGTCACACCGTCCGATCCTGGTCCGATAGCGTGCGTCAACCTTCAACAATCCGGCATCAATCTTGAGGGTCCCTATTCGGGCACCAGGTGTGAAAACAAAATCAAAATATCGAGGTTGAGTACCCCAAAAGGAAATACACCTAACACGGGTTACAAAGGAACATACAAAGTACTTTATTTTATACTGAATCCAGTTACAAAAACAGAGCAAAATCAGATAGCTATCGGCCCTCAGTACAACACAATGAACTCCAGCGTGGTTCACTGTGTTCAGTGAGAGACGTTGTACATTAGAATGCATTCGCTTTCTATACACTTGGTGGGCACGATGTCCAGCCCCACTTTGGGTTAATATTCCACTTAATACATCACCGATCTAGGGTTCGTGCCAAGTCGCGAACAACCGCATATAACTGGTTTGCCTTTAATGCATGTATCAACAAGCCTATGCAATAACTTTGTATTCTAAGATTTTCCATGCAGGCCTTCTCAAACATTAATACAATGTAGTTAAACGGATGTTCTACATTCAGTATTTGAATACATTATTTCAACATATGCTCGTGGATTTGTTTAATTGCACGAGTAATCCTTTTACACACAGGTCAACGAAGGACAAGGTCTCAGTTCACAACCTCAACAAGTGGCCTGCAGGCAAGTTACATATTAGCTATGTACAGAGGTCAAGACGGCCATGTTGTATTCTGGAATGACATCGTCCACCATTTTTACTCACAGGGTGACTTTTACAAAGCGAATCCTAAAATGGCGGATTGACCTAAAATGGCGGCTTACATTGTTTTAAGGTCAGGACCTTGCAACACAGATTCTTTTGCAAGCGACTTTCGAGCAGCTTGGCGTAGGCCAATATTAATATTTTTATTGCAATAGGAGATGCGATACAATTTCACTTTTGACACCTCCTGATAGGGACGACAAGCATTTTGATGGTTGGGCGAAGAAAGTGTTTTCTTCAGGGGGTATGGCTTTACAGGCAGCCCACTCCATGTGTGCTTTGTCACGTTTCACACACACTCTGTGGAACTGTATTTCATTGGCGGCTGAACATATTCCCAAAGGGGAGGAGCCGGATGGTTTTCTTGCAATTGTACAGGATGGCAAGGATGCTATGTGTGAGTCCGTTCAGTCGGGTCTGGACATGGCGGATTGTGTCAGCCAGTCCATGGTGGCGAGCACCGCAATACGCAGATTTGCGTGGTTGTGGAAGTCTGGGTTTGTTCCTGATGTGAAAGCCCGGCTCCTAAACGTGTCCTTTGATGGTGAACATCTTTTTGGCAGCAAGGCTGACGAGGGCCTTGAGAGGTTGCAGACCTCAAAAGCTGCAGTGAAGTCATTGAGCGCTCCAGTTCGCCAACCTCTGCCTTTTTATCCTAGGGGACAGCAATGGTGGGGAGGTTCCTTTCGATATTACTCAACCTTTAGTAAATCGAGAGGAGCTGCAAGTGAAAGGGGCCACCTTAGGAGTGCCAGAGGTGGAAAACAGGGTACTCTAAGTGCCAAGGCCCCTCGGGCAGTTTCCTCTTTGCCCTCAGACGCTGCCGCAGCCGCTTCAGCTCAGTCGTAAGGCCATGTCCCATGGTTCGCCGGTTGGGGGAAGGCTGGCGCAGGATCTTGTAGAGTGGCGTGCCATTACTTCAGATGTGTGGGTTCTGGAGATCATAGCCCACGGCTACTGTCTTCCTTTCCGGCAGTGGCCTTATGACAATCCACCAGGGAATCTCTCTTTGAAGTGTCCGGATCTGCTCCTTGCGCAGGAAATTCAGTCCCTGCTGGAGAAAGGCGGCATAGAACTGGTGCCTGTAGCGGAGAGGAACAAGGGATGGTATTCCCCTTATTTTTTGATTTCAAAGAAAAACGGGGGATTGAGACCCTTCATGGACTTGTGCGGTTTGAACAAGCTCCTCAGGAAGGATAAGTGCAAGATGGTTACTCTTTCTCAAGTCCTCCAGGCTCTTCAACTTTAGGACTGGTTTGTGTCTCTCGACCTCAAGGACGCTTACTTTCATGTGCCGATCCATCCCAAGCACAAGAAGTACCTGAGGTTTGCGGTTGGAGACTCGCACTTTCAGTTTCGGTTCCTGCCGTTCGGATTGACCTCCGTCCGAGGGTCTTCACCAAACTCATGGTGGTGTTGGCAGCGTATCTCAGGAAAGGGGGGATTCACGTCTACCCCTACCTGGACGATTGGTTGATCAGGGTGCGCTCTCCCGAGGAAGTCCTGGATCATCTGTCTGTCACCTGCCACTCCCTTCACAAGCTGGGCTTCTCCCTTAACTTAAAGAAGTCCCATTTGACGCCAACCCTAGCGGCTCCAGTACATCGGAGCAGTGCTCGACACATCCCTGGGTGCAGTGTTTTCCTCCCCAGGTGAGGGCTCTTCACATCCAGCAGATGGTGCACAAGTTTCAACACGCCCAGTGTCTCCAGGCGTTCGAGTTCTTGAGGTTGCTCGGCCTCATGGCATCCTGCATTCTTCTGGTGCCAGAGGCCAGGTTGTGGATGAGATCTCTGCAATGGGCCCTCAAGATGCAGTGGTCACAGTCCTCCGGCAGGATGTTGGGCCCCGTTGAGGTGCCGCCCTCGGTCGCCTAGGACCTTCTGTGGTGGGCCATTGAAGGCAATCTGATGAAGGGGGCTCCATTTTGGCTACACTGGCCGGAGGTAACGATCGTGACGGACGCATCCCTCACGGTATGGGGAGCGCATGCAAACGAGTTGACAGTCAGCAGTCGTTTGTCTCTGTTGGAGTCCAGACTCCATATCAATCTGTTGGAGCTGAGGGCCGTCAGGCTTGCCCTGAAGGCTTTTCTGCCGACTGTGCTAGGGAAGAATGTCCTGATTCTGACGGACAACACAGTGGCCGTGCACTACCTCAACAAAAAGGGGGGGGGCAGGGTCACTTCCTCTGTGCAGGGAGGCGATACAGCTCTGGTTCTGGGCCATCCAGCAGGAAGTTTCCATCTCGGCAGTTCATCTGGCCGGAGACGAAAACGAGACGGCGGACGCTCTGAGCAGGCAGAGCGCGATCTCTCACGAGTGGGAGTTGGCTCAGGAGATTCTCATGGAGATCTTCGCCCTTTGGGGGACCCCTCAAGTGGATCTCTTCGCTTCCAGTGTCAACCGGAAGTGCGAAAGGTTCTGCTCACTGGAATGTCCTCCAAAAGGAGCCTTGGGAGACGCGTTTGTGGTGGAGTGGTCCTTTCCACTGCTGTACGCGTTTCCTCCAGTCCCTGTCATCTCGCAAGTGCTGCGGAGGTAACGGAGGTTCGGTTCCCGGATGATCCTCATTGCTCCGGCTTGGGCCCAGAGGACGTGGTACCCAGACCTTCTCGTCTTGTCCATCTGCCCTCCACGTCGTCTTCCCTACCGAGACGATCTGCTCTCATGGGAGGGGGGTCAGGTTCTCCATCCAGAGGTCAGATCCCTCAACCTTCACGCTTGGCTTCTGAAAGGTTGAGGTATAAGGGTTGGGACCTCCCTGAAGACGTGATGGAGGTGTTGCTTTCGGCCAGACGGCCGGCAACAAAGTCCATGTACCGTTGCCGGTGACATTCCTGTGGTTCTGTCTTTTTTGCTTTTGTTGGCCCACAGGGGCCTGCAAGTGGGTACTGTTAAAGGTTACCTGGTGGCGCTGTCTATATTTAAGCGCTCATCTGAGGAGTGTTCCTATCCTTTAATTTCTCAGTTTCTCAAAGGACTCACTAATGTGTTTCCGCCGTCACCTTTCCAGGTGCCTGGTTGGGATTTGAGCCTTGTTCTGAAATTCCTTATGGGTGCTCTGTTTGAGCCTTTACATTCTTGTTCTTTGAGGCTGTTAACCCCTAAAACTGTGTTTTTAGTTGCGGTCACTTCCACTCGCAGAGTGAGTTTCAGGCACTTTCAGTTAAGCCACCCTTCACTGTGTTTCATAAGGACAGGGTTGTCCTTCGAGTTCGTCCTTCCTTTCTTCCAAAGGTGGTGTCGGAATTTCATTTAAGCCAGAAGGTTATCCTTCCGGCATTTTATCCTCCTCCACATCCTGGTAAGGAAGAGGAGAGGCTCCATAGGTTGGATCCTAGGAGAGCTTTAAGTTTCTACATTTCACGCATGTCCCGGGTCAGAGTGGACGATCAGCTCTTTATTGGTTATGCTGGAAGGCATTTGGGACAAGCTGTTACTAAGCAGACTTTGTCTAGATGGATTATCTTGGCAATTTCTGAATGTTACAGACTGGCGGGTAAGGACCCTTCGGTAGGCTTACAGGCCCATTCTACTAGGGGTATTGCTGCCTCTACTGCCCTGCAGAGAGGTGTTCCTATTCGTAACATCTGTGAAACAGCCACATAGGCTTCGGTCCATACTTTTGTATGACACTATTCCCTAGATTCTATCCATGGGCAGGATCTGGCCTTTGGCAAGGCGGTCCTTTACTCTGCAATTTGATTGGGCATTCTAAATTTCTATATTCTAAATTCTTTTTCCCTCCTCCATACGTTGATACTGCTTTGGGAGTCTGTCATAGATATGGAATACGTCGGAAGACCCAATCCCCTCGAAGAACAAGTTACTCTCTTACCTGGTAACGTTCTTTCGATGGAATGGTCCGACGACGTATTCCATATCGCTCCCTCCCTACCTGCCCCGCTATAGAATTCCTTATGCGATTGCAGCTTACATTTCCGCAAGACTTTCTGTGGTCATACTGACAGTGGTCTTGTGCCACACATTCCAGGGAAAAAACTATAACTGAGGCTACGGGCGTCCTACTTATAGCATCCGGTGACGTCGGCTCGACGGAGGCCCTAGAGGACAGCGTATCGACGCAGGAGGCAGGACGCAGACGCAGGAAATTTTCCAAAGCAGCACAGTTGTGGTGATTACTGTCATAGATATGGAATACGTCGTCAGACCATCCCATCGAAAGAACATTACCAGATAAGAGAGTAACTTGTTCTTCTCAATGACCCTCCCACTGCAACATGGAAGGAACGCCATTAAAATTTCCTCAGTAGCAATCAACCTCACCACACATTGTGATTGATCAGTGAGAAAGTACCCTTCAAAGTCAGGAGCCCCAACACCCCCATCCTCATAGTTTGAACCTATTCAGATCTCTATCTAGTGTACAATTGGAGTCCCCAGCCCAGATAGCCATGTGTCGACACATTTGCCACACTTAATTACCAGATCTGTAAAAAAGACCTATTTGCCGTATTGAGGGCCTATAAATTAACCAAGCAGAGCATCTGCCCCTCTATCATTCTGGGCACTACTGGGAATTGACCATTCAGATCTAATACGATGTTCTCCAACTCAAAGTGGATGGCATTAGTCACGCATAGTAACACTACTCTGGAGAATGTGGAGTAAGATGTACCGAACACCGGACCATACCGATCCTGTCAGCGTTTGGTCAATTTCAGCAGCACTCCCTCCATCAAATGCATCGACTGAAAGGATATCAGTTTCACCCCATGTCGTTTTCTGAATGATCCTACCCGAAATCTGTTAGTACAGTTAGCAGACCTCGAACGGTGGAGGTCAGTATGGTCAATCCACTCATTCCTCCGAATACCTGCTCCTAATCCTCCTACACTCGTGCGGTAGCTACGCCTTCCTTTCACTGTCATGTCCCTGCCGCCCCGAATCCCATCTCATCTTCTACATACCCCAATCCATTGTATTCATCCTAATCAAATCCAAACTTTGGGAATTCTGTTTCCGATGGTTCCAGACACGCATGATGCAATTACTCTTTTCCCTGCATTACCCGCATAGGCATCAAAACAAATCATAACCAGGTTTCTCTGATTAATTGTTAACCTTGGTACTAATCTGCTCCAAGGCAAAAGATAGCCCGCTCTTATAACCAGGTCCCCTGCATGGTCTTGACACTGCTGAGGGATCGCCAAAACCACCAATTATGTCTGTATCCAAAAAACCCAGCAGTAGGGTTGTCATGCTATCAATACAATTCCGAAGAAACATGTGCATGCACGCTCCAGCCAATCTAAGTAAAAAATGAGTGGCATTTCATCACATCTCAATTCGGCTCTTTGTCGCTGCAGATCCACTGCAAACCACCACAGTGCTCTGCAGTGACAGAAGTAACATCTAACCATTGTTGTCATTATAAAGTATGTTGACATTTGAGATATTGACTCATAATAGTTATGCCCCTTATTCCATATTTAAACTTTCTTTGAGCAGTTCAAATATGCCAAGCATTCCCCCATTATGCCTGCATTAAAAGATCTGGGTTCCTCATCTCCATCCATCGCGTTACTGATGCTGCCGCCCCACTTAGGTTCATGACTGAGCCTCTTGCCTCTAAAAGTTCTCAACCCTCATGTCTCCATCAAATCCTCTGTTGCCCTGAGGATAAAAAAAAATATATATTTGCCCTCGTGAACCTTGCGATTTGATGTGTATGATAACACATATTTTGTTTGGGTCATATGCAGTATTTTCTTCACTTGAATATGTGATTGCTTGGCTTTTTGCATTTTAGGTGTGTAGTCTGGGAAAATGTATATCGAGGAGGAGATGTATGGGATGTACCCTTCTTGTGGGTATGCTGCTGTATAGTCTCTTTTTCTCTGAAATGTAGTATCTTGGCAATCATCGGCCTGGGTGTGGCACCTAATGGTGGTCATTTGAATACAACTCAAGGGGCGCTCATTCCACCCCAAGCATCGTCGATAGTTTGAAGCACTCAATTCTTTGAGGAATAACTCTTCCAGAAATGTATGCAGGTCCCTCCCCTCGTTGCTCTCAGGCAGTCCCACAATATGAACGTTTCATCGGCATGCTCTACCCGCACTATCTTCCTGTTGCTAGTCCAGCAATTCGACGTGACTTAGTGCTTTTGTAGATGCTGACTGTATGGGCTGAATAACTTTTCCAGCTCTGTCACTTACCCTTCCATTGTCTTCAGCCTTGCGCCACTTTGTGCAAAATTGCATGGATCAATGAGACGTCAATCTGTACCTCTCCCATCTTCTATTCTAGAGTTGTTCTGCAGTACTGGAATGCTTCTAGAATTGCCTGCTTTGATGCACTGAACAACCCCCATCCATTTCTACCACAGTTTTGGCAGCCATTTGTTTTGAGGTCATGAAATGGTTCAGCTTAGAATGCTTAACGGTTTTGGGAGATTTGCCCACTGTCATCATATGGCGCAGTATTACAAGATCTTATTGGCAATGCCAGTCAAAATGAAGCACATCACACAAATTCCACAGGGAGCTACTCCCCTTTTATTTCCAAAGGCTTGCACACTGCTGCAGTTAGCCTAGGAAATGTATGGTCTCCACTACACAAGTATTCATGGCAATGAAGCTGAAGACCGACACTTTATGGGCTGTGACGAATCCCAGGGTATTGTCATTGCTTCCATGGGAAAGACCCTTCCCATGAGGCCTGGTGGTGAGGCCGCTACCCAATAGTCCCCCTGGTGGAGGTACTCAGCAGGAGGATTTTATGGGGAGGGAAATCCTCCATGGGACCAGTGACAATCACCTTGGATAAATGCAGTATTCCCCTCCTTTCTGTCTGCCCCCCCTTCCTTTAATCCCCACACTTACATTCACCTTTGTAGAGTTGAGGAAACTAAGTCCCAAGAAAATACTGAGACGAAGAAGAGTGGTACTGAACTCTACAGAGATCATGCATTTAGTACTGTGATGAGGAGAAACGGTGGAGCAATGAGGACTAGTGATGAGAACCAGAAGCTGCTGTCTAGTTGTTGGAGACTGCCTATTGGACAAATGGAATGCAAATTAGAAGATGGAGAAACTCATGTGTCAAGCCTGCCCCAGAGGAAGCAAGAGCAAAGTTTGAATGCTGCAAATGTAGAACCACAGGAAGACGTGTAACAAATCCACCGCCCGTGTAGATGCTGCCGAGAACCAGCAGACCCAGATTTGCAGAGAAGAACCAAAGTGCGAACAACACTTAGGACACCTCCTGCAGCCGAACCGTGCAACCCGACTCGCTGAAGATGAAGGAAGCCAAGCAGCTTGACAGTATGAGCAGAAACGAGAGAAGCAGAAGGTCACCCAGAGAATCTGAGGAACCCGAGGAGGACGCCACGCAGCCAGAACCTGGAACCAAGGTACAGGTGCTACCTGGGTCAGTGAGAGGGGCTGGAATCCAAACAATGGGAACCTAAGGAGGGTCAGGGAACCAAGACAAGTTGAAGCAAATTATACGCAGGTCAACCCCAAGAGGAGTATCCGGACATAACCAAAATATTGCATCAGTGAACTCTTGGAGGAGAGCGAACCAAGTGTCCTGGAAGACCGATGTAATGGGATCTAGAACCCAAGGGAATTACAGAAGTCAAACTTGGTCTGGGATCCGAGAGAAGAACAAGGGGAAAGAAAAGTAGAAACAAGCTCTGTTACAAATTCTATGTGGAACAGTACGTGGCAGGAGGGTACACTAGGTCTGTTCAGTGGAACAGTTCAGCACACCGGGTCTGGGATCCATGAGAAGGTGGGCAAGGCTCACACAAGCAAGCCACATGGGTCATGGACCCATATAAAAGAAAGAAACACTTCCCAGGAGCTAAGGCCCTTAACAAGTCAGGGAGAACCAGAGGAAGTTTAAAGGGGCCTGGGACACACACAGGAATGGCAGAACAAGTTGGGGAGTACCTGAGACAGCCCAGAGTGATCTGGGACCAGTGTGAGGATGTTAGGGAGAACCCAAGACAGCCCAGAGGGATCTGGGGTGCATGTGAGAGAGTCGGGGAGAACCCGAAACAGCCTTGAGGGAGCTGGGACCAAGGTGAAAGAGTCGAGCTGAACACAAGCCAACCCAGAAGGATCTGGGACCCATGTGAAAAAGTGCAAGAGGATGAAGCAATGGGTTGAGGATCCACATTAGAAAAAAGAGACATTTGCTGAAGTGTTGAGTTCTACAGTCAAGTCTGTCAGGATAGTGGACGAGACTTGGCATTACAGTTTTGAGTTGGAGGAAGAAAGAAGGGCAATGGACTCCCCTTTTTGATACTTGGTAGCTATGTCACTCATTGTGTTTTCATGTCATGAACTGAACTTTATAGGCTGTCTCCAGAGAGCGAGAGAAACCTCCCCCTGGATTATGAAGACATCCAGCTTTTCCTTAGTTTAGGGTAAGGGTCGGAAATAGGTTTGGATGCAGGATGGTGGACATTTTATGTTACGCACGTCCTGACAGAGTTCTTAGTGTTTTTGTTGAGGTTGGGAAACCCCTCATAGAATTAGGGCAAGATAGTTGTTTTCTTTTCTTTTACATTTATAATAAAAGTCTTTGGCAACAAGCATCCTGCCACTGTGTCAGACTTGTAGTTCTGCACCCTTGTGTATGGTGTCAGAGTGGGATACTGATTCACTTGATAAATTGTGGTGAAACCTATAAAGCATTGTGTGCCTGCTTCATCCCTCCATCCCTAAATGCTAATAATAGTTAAGGAGACACAAGGGGATGAGATTCAGTTAAGTCTCCCCAACGGAACCCATCTATGCTTTAAAGCAGTTACTCCTTAGCAAACTAAGAATCCCAATATTCCAACAGAAACTCCTTTTTGAAGGGAGGCCATTAGCTGACAGTGCTTGTCTATCCGATTACTCAATCGGACCCAATCAGAAACGAAATCTAGTCATCAAAACCTCTAAAAACCTTCTGCCAATTGTAAGGCTAGGATAAAACCAATCTTAAAAAAAAACCTCCACAGTTAATTTCTAGGGAATCTGTACCGAAACACACCTTGCCCGATAGTTCAGGGCCAGATAATGAAGAAAACATCCTAAGAGCCTTTTGAGCTAAGACCACTCAAATCGAGTCTTGTAGACCCTCGAAATTAAAGAAATTACTCACAAAAATTATTTTTTGGAGCACCCAAGTTTTCTTCTTCAAACTTAGGTTCCCTAAATATTCCCACCAAAAAACCTACAGACCTAGAGCTCTGCCCGGGACCCATCCCAACACAAACCATGAGTATTTCATTTGATGAAATCAAATGGGGCTTGGTACTCAGAGTAGGACAGACAACATTTTACAGAAATATGTTTCGGGAAAATTAAATTGAACCCAGGTAAAACTCAGTGAAGTTGGGGGTTAGAATTTAAAACACCTTGTCGCTATGGTTAGGGAAGAAACCCCTCCAAGAGGTGTTGGAAGCCTTAACCCTGGAACAACTTATAAATTGCTTACCTCCATCCCTCCAGAGACCCATTTTGCAAATGAGTAAGTCCACCCTGGTGATAGCCATAGAAACTGCCCAAAATCATGCAGAGGCTAATAAACATCTTCGGCTGCTACAGAAGACAGGTGAGGAAAGAAAGGTGATAAAACCAGGACTCCGAAATTCTTTTTGTCCTGAAACAAAGGTCCACGTTAGAGAAAAAATTAATGAGGGCTTACCAAAAGTTAGGAATACCTAATTGACACTGACATTGAAACCACCAGCAATGACTTCTGTCAGACTATCCCTTTTAAAATTTACCAACCCGTCACCGTTAATGGGGTCCAAATATCGTCTATGATGGATTCACAGAGTAAGCAGACAGCTGTAAGAAGTGATCTTGTCAAATTCAAAGAATTGAAACACAGTAAACCTATTAAAATCACCTGTGTACATGGGTACTGTGAGGAACCTGAAGGTGTCTCACCTGCTAGTCCCCACAGATCTCTCTTTCAGGTGGCCAGGACACAGCCATCTCCTTTGCATTCAGACCCTGGGGGTGGACCAGTGCGGGAGGATCACCTGGGTGAGGGGTCCTCGGGGAGAGAGAGACATTTGCTGAAGTGTTGAATCCTGCAGTCAAGCCTGGCCACATAGTTGACCAGACCTGGTGTTAGTTTTTAGTTGGAGGAAGAAAGAAGGGGCAGGGACTTCTCACTTTTTGATACTTGGGAACTGTGTCACTCATTGGGCCTCGTTACGAGTATGGTGGTGAGGGAAAAAAGTGGTGGAAAGGGAATTACTGCCACCTTTCCTACTCTGCCATACTACGCGTTTGGCCCTGGAGTGGAGGATTGAGTGAAAAATCAGCAAAATAGGTGGAATTACCACCGCTGTAATTCCACCTATTCTGCTGATTTTTCCACCTTATTCCCCAACGGAGTCCTATGGACTCCGATTGAATTTGGACTAACACTGCCACCACCACTTGTAATCCGGCAGTAAATCCGCTGGACCAAGTGGTGGTAATGATATTTCTGTTAGGTGGTATTCTGGCAGATTTACTGCTACCTATGTCAGTAGCCTTTTGGGTGCACTGTGCACTGGCCAATCGGCTTGCCCCTGTTATATTTTGAACAAGCAATTGTTTGTAAAAGTATATGAAGTGAACAACAAAATTCTGTGGCACAGATTAGCATGCAATAGAGGTACTCGGGAAGCAGACTCCAAATTAACTGGGACTAACACTGCCACCACCACTTGTAATCTGGCAGTAAATCCTCTGGACCAAGTGGCAATAATGCTAATTCTGTTAGGGGATATTCCATCAGATTTACTGCTAGATTACCGCCAAACTCATAATGAGGCCCATTGTGTTTTCACGTCATGAACTGAACTATATAGGGCAGTGTCCAGAGAGCGAGAGAAGCCTTCCCCTGGATTAAGAAGATGCCCAGCTTTCCTGAGTTTAGTGTAAGTGTCGGAAATAGGTTTGGACACAGGACGGTGGACATTTTTTGTTACGGACATCCTGACAGAGTACTTATTGTTTTTGTTGAAGTAGAGCAACCCCTCATCGAAATAGGGCAAGATAGGTTTTCCTTATTTTTACATTTATAATAAGTCTTTGTCAACAAGCATGCCACCACTGTGTCAGTTTCGTACTTCTGCACACTTACAGGGCTCATTGACTTATTCACTTTAGTCAAACTGAGGCCGGTTCTCACCCAGTCCCAGACGAGTGATCGCTCTTACTGTGCCTCACATTGACATGGCCGGGGAGCACTGCCTGTTAGGAAAGATTTCATGATTGCAGGTAATTTTCCTTCCATGTGGCAACCCCTAAACTTTTTGCTGTTGTTTTCACCGTGTTCTTGACTTTGCCAGAGAAGTGCAGCCTTCTGCCGCACTCCTCTGGGCTTTCGCTCCTTTTCTTACGGGGAAACTGACATGCCCTTAAAACAGTCAGTACCGGGGAACGCTGTTTCCCGTTTTTTCTTTTATCATGTTGCGGCTTTAGTGCAACATGACACAAGAGGGCACTGTAAGCTAAGTTACAGCTCTCTTGGGTCTCTAGCCTTCTACAGGCCCTAGATACTCTTTTAGGATGGTATTTTGATCGGTGCAAGTCATTCAGGGACTGGAATGGTGGCAGCGATCGTTTTGTTTATTTTGAGCTCCTTTTGGCGTTCGGAGCACGTTTTTCGCGCTGAACCCAAAATGGTGGCCTGGCTCCCAAAATGGCCAGACCACGAGGCTCCTTTGTCCTGTCCACTGACCGTCTTGCTCCCTTCACCTTCCCCAGGTCGGGCGACCCGGGGCCTTCCTTATTTGGGCATGTACTTTCCCGCGAAACGTGGTTGCTTTCGCGGGCTTCTACATGTCGTTTGTGTGCCTCCAGGGTGTGGGCTGGGATGTCTGGTCCCAATACACATCCTGGGTGCCAGAGAGTCTAGGGTGGTGTGAATGCCTGGGACCACCGTGGTCCGTGATTGGTCCACGTATGGTATGTGTGTTGATGAGCGGATCTCCCATTGGCTCCCCTCCGTTTTGGCGCGAAGGGAACCGTGGATAAGAGGGGGCTGGAAACACCACTACCATGTCGATCTCCTGAGTTCTCACGAACGAAGGAATACAGGAGCCAAGTATCCTGCAACCAAGAGGCTGGACCGAGGAATCGCTGGTGACCCGCTGAAGGACTCCTCCATTGCACTGCTGTCGTCCTGTGAAACCCTTTCCTCCTTGGATCGAACCAGAAGGCCTGTACTGGTGCTTCGACCTTTGGAATAGCAGGAACAGCTATTCTCGGCGACTTCATCATCTCCTGCCAAGTAAGCCTTCGGAAGTGTCTCTGGGCCATCCAGTTGACTGACCAACTTACAAGGGAGTCCTGCTCTGTAACCGCCGCCAGGTTGTGTTGTATTCCGAGTCCTTGTCACTCTCCCACGCTTCGTACACTTGGCGTTCCCAAGTCTTAAGGGAGGAGTGTACATTTGGCTTGAATACACACGGCCGCTCCGTTGTCCTGCTGCGGCAACAAACTGTGCTGGTTTCGTCGATTGGGACGTCTTTTTGCTCTACACGACTACGAGGCGTTCCCTGCTCTTCTGAACCTGCCAGCTGCTGAAACTAATGTGGAGAAGCCTGGGTCTGCTTGCTTCGGGGACCGGTGAGTAGTTTAGCTAGGATCTGGTCGCCCTCCTGCAGTATCCCATTGTTTTTCCCTGCTGTGTAAAAACAGCACCCTTTTGGCCGTACTCGCGCTCTGCTTCTGCCCACTGTGGAGGCTGCGCTTGAGTTGCGGAACCTGTTCTCCTTCTGCTGTGCACTAACCCGAACTGCCTGACTTCCTCCGAAGAGCTTCCCCTTTTGCCCGTTGGCACCGGCGTGGCAGGTACTTTGAGCACAAGGCTCCACTCTTCGCAGGGCTCGGACTTCCATCTAGTTAGGTGCCTCTGAAGGCGAACTGAGTCTAAAGCGTTATCGCACTGCCTGTTTTCCTTTCCTTTCAGGTGGACTACATATTTCGTGCTTTAAACGCTTGCGACTGTGTATTTGTATATATATTGTGTTGATATGGTATGTGTTGGTTTAGTATTGTGATATTGTGATTTTCTCGCTACGGTCATTGTTTTAAAGGCCTTAAAATAAATGTGTATCTATTTTTGATATAACAACTGTTTGGAGTAGTTTGTAAGCGCTCTTGCTTTGTGTGCTCACTGCGGGCTTTCAGTCACCCTCACCCCTCTTGAGACCTAGTCTTGACCGCCGCGATCGCTACCTTGATTGGTCTGGCTTGTCCAGAGGTTACCCTGTTCCAAGTAATTAGGTTGGCCTTCTGAACTTCTGCGCCACCAGGACAGAGTTCAGAAATCCGTCTTAACAAATTGGTGGCAGCGGTGGGATACGACTGAAGGTATCCAGTGTTGCGCTCGAACTAAGGCATTTCAGGTTATTCCAACCAGTACACGTAGTGAATTGTTGTAGTATAACTTTAAAAAGGCCATAGTCCTATCAAACAGTATGGAAACAAATAGCTTGTTAACTTTAAATGCTTCCAAATCAGAAACGCTGAAAAAGATGTGTGCGGAGAGAGGTGTTTCCTCTCAAGGCACAAAATTGGAAATGATCCAGAGAATCGTGGCGTGGCAAGAAGCGCAGCTTGACGCTATAACTTCCGAGGACAGTGCAGAAGGTGGTGGGGCTGCTCTCACTGGTAGAACCGACGGTTCTGCCGCTGCACTGATCCATCGCGACCACGAGGACAGGGAGGATGTGATGTCTAATGTTTCCTCTGCCAGTGTTGATGGGGAGGCTATGCTTGAATTCAAGAAGCAAGAGCTGCGGTTTAGGCAGCAGGAGCTTGAATTCAGCATAGCCAAACTAAAAATCGAACAGGCAGAAAAACAGAAAGACAGGGATCACCAGTTGGAACTGGCCAAGCTTCAGGTTGCAAATGGGTCCAAGGGTCCTGGACATGGGTCTGGGGCTTTCTCTCATCCACGGTTTCCGAAAGATCTGCTCAGTGTGTATGAAGAAAGGAATGACATTATGGACTGGCTGAATGCGTTTGAGTATGCATGCGAAGTTCAAGAAGTTGACAATGCTGATAAGATTGCGTGGTTGCTCAGTAGACTGCCCCATTCTGGCTGTAGTGCCATTATGGAAATGTCGAAGGCTGAGCGGGCTGATTTCGCAATGTTAAAGCAAACTCTCATTTTAAAGTTTGGGAAGACTCCGGCCCAATATTTAAAGCGTTTTCGAGAGTATAAGAAAAAGGAAGGTGGTACTTGGGTATCTTATGTCGCTGAATCTTTGAAAAACTTAACTGGCTGGGTCGAAGGTTATAAGGTTTCTACCTTCGAAGGCATGATAAATCTTGTCATGCTGGAACATATTTTTGCTTCTTCTTGCCCGGAGCTTAAGCAGCATTTGGCCGATTCGAAGGAGATAGATCCTAAGAAGCTGGCCATTGCAGCAGACTTATGGGTGTCACATCGAGTGTCCCATAAGGACAAAACTCATCCTGGTAAGCAGGAGGAAGGGAAAAAGTCCAAAGATATGGAGGGTGGGGAATCTGCTAAATCTTCTTCCCATAAGGGCCACAAAAAGAAAAACAAGGGTAAGACACAAGAGAACTCACAGGGTAGTGGAGGTCAGCCTCCGAAACAGAACTCTGGTTACAATAAGCCTCCCTACATAAACAGACCCACTGGGGCTTGTTTTTCTTGTGGAGCAACTGACCATGTGAAGGGGGATCCCCGTTGTAAGGTTAGACCTTTGGGGGTCCACTCCGCTAATCTGGCCTTCTCCTCCTATGAGGAAGAAGAAATTACAGGAGCATCCTTCTCCTCAGACTCATTTCCCACCGGAATAGAGGCTGAGGTAGTTTTAGTGTCCCTGGGTTCCTGGGAGCCTAAAGTTATAGAGGCTTATGCTAGGATTCCGGATAATACCAAGCACTACTTTAAAGACAGTGTGCTGATCAATGGAGTGGATACTCCAGCTCTTAGGGATAGTGGGTGCAGTCGCACTGTAGTGGATTCTACCTTGGTAGACTCAGAGGAAGTTGCCAGAGCTACTCTGATGCCCACTAAATTGGCTGACGGCCCCCTCCGTATGTTTCCCGTGATCCCTGTAAATCTTACTTTAAATGTACAGCAGTCAGGATTCCAGTGAGCATTCAGAGAAACGTCCCGGGAAAGGTCTTGTTGGGTAATGATCTCAGAGCTTTAGGGCTCGTAGGAGACACTGCCGAAAGACCCTACACACGGTCTCAAGCACGGGCAGCATTGGCCAAGTCCAATACGCCGCCCCAGCCGAAGGGGAAACCCAAGGCGAAAGGAGTCTACAAGTCAAAACGAGGGAAAGAGAATATTCCCCCGAGCTCGCCTACCACTGCGGTGGAGGAAGTTGGTCAATCGCCCGGGCCTGACGAGGAGGTGGCGATGCCTGAAGTATTCGACCCCAACGATCATCCTGAACTAAAAGACTTGTTAGTTGAAGGAGGTCCTGATAGGGACGAATTCAGTAAAGGCCAACGTGAGTGCCCATCTCTGGAAGGCCTAAGGAGACAGGCCTGCTCCCAGCTTGAGGGTGAACCTCCTGGGAAGCATAGGATTTATTGGGAAGGTGGACTCCTGTATAGTGAGCCCACAGAGTCTACGGAAGGAGACCATAGGAGGTTGGTGGTTCCCCTTGCTGTTAGGCCCTTCCTCCTGCAGTTGGCGCATGAAGTTCCCCTTGCTGGTCACCTTGGTATGAAGAGGACCAAGCAAAGGTTATCCATGCACTTCTACTGGCCCAAGATGGGGGTGCAAGTAGAAAGTCACTGCAGGAGTTGTGCCTCCTGCCAGTTGTCTGGTAAGGTTGGCGCGACAATCCAAGCTCCGTTGGTACCGCTCCCAGTTGTGGGGGTACCATTTGAAAGGGTAGGGATCGACATCGTTGGTCCCCTTGACCCGCAAACATCCTCGGGCAATAGGTTTATCCTGGTGCTGGTCGACCATCAACCAGGTATCCTGAGGCCATCCCATTGAAGACTGTAACTGCCAAGTCAGTTGCAAAAGCTTTACTCGGCATATTTACTAGGGTTCGCTTCCCTAAAGAAGTTGTGTCAGATCGTGGCAGCAACTTTATGTCGAAGTATATGCAGGCTATGTGGAAAGAATGTGGGGTCACCTACAAGTTCTCTTCTGCATACCACCCCAAGACCAATGGTCTGGTGGAACGTTTCAACAGAACGTTAAAGAGCATGATTGGGGCTCTGGAGGAGCCCCAGAGAAGAAAATGGGATCTTCTTTTACCATGCCTACTGTTTGCCTACCGAGAGGTACCACAGGAGGGTGTTGGCTTCAGCCCCTTCGAACTTCTGTTCGGTCATCCCGTACGGGGACCCTTAGCCATCGTCAAAGAGGGATGGGAGATGCCCACTCCCCCTGTTACTACCAATGTAGTTGATTATGTGCTAGGGCTCAGAAAACGGATGGTACTTCTGATGGGCTTGGCTAGTGATAAATTGAAGGCAGGGCAAGCGCTGGTGAAACATTGGTACGACCAGAAAGCTTCCCTCATCAACTTTACACCTGGTCAGCAAGTCCTGATCATGAATCCAATAAGGCCTCGAGCTTTACAGGACAAATGGTCAGGCCCTTACACAGTGGTGGAGCCCCTGGGTGAGGTGAACTATTTAGTGGACCTTGGAAGGCCTGGACAGGCTCCAAAAGTGTTTCACGTGAATAGGCTGAAGGCTTTCGTCCCAAGAGTCGAAATCGCAGCACTGCTACTGGCTTCAGATGTTGAGGAAGAGGAGTCTGAACCTCTCCCCGACCTGTTCCACAGCGGTCCTTCAGATAGCTCCATTGAGGGTGTCCGAGTGGCCCCTCACCTGACTCCGAATCAGCAGGCTGAGGTGAAAAGTTTGCTTAGGCAGTTTTCCCCCCTGTTTTCACAGTCCCCTGGTTTGACACCTTGGTGCAAACATAACATTGACACAGGAGACAGTGTACCTACCAAAAGTAGGGGATACAGGATGTCAGACAAAGTACGGTCTTATATTAAGACCGAGGTCAACAAGATGTTAGACCTTGGGGTGATTGAACCCTCTAGTAGTCCTTGGTCCAGTACTGTGGTGTTGGTTCCAAAGGCAGGCACTTCTGAATTGAGGTTCTGCGTGGATTACAGGGCTCTGAATGCTGTCACCAAGACAGATGCCCACCCCTTGTCTCGAACAGATGAGCTGGTGGATACTTTGGGTGCCTCCAAGTACCTCAGCACGTTTGACCTCACTGCTGGCTATTGGCAAATAGCTTTAGCAGAACATGCCAAGGAGAAGACAGCATTTTCTACTCCAGACGGCCTTTACCAATTCCGGGTAATGCCGTTCGGGTTGAAGAATGCACCTGCCACTTTCCAGAGGCTTGTGAATCATGTGTTGAATGGGTTGGACGAATTCTGTCTTGCATATCTGGACGATATAGCAGTTTTCAGTGCCACCTGGGAAGACCATGTGAAACACCTCGGGATTGTGCTCCAGGCTCTTCAGAAAGCCCACTTGACCATAAAGGCTAGTAAATGCCAGATTGGACAAGGCTCAGTGGTTTACCTTGGACATGAAGTAGGTGGAGGGAGGATACAGCCTCTACCCAGTAAAGTACAAGCAGTACAAGACTGGCCTACCCCCACTACGCAAACCCAAGTGAGAGCCTTCTTAGGACTCACGGGGTATTACCGCAATTTTGTGGCAGACTATGGCACCATAGCTGCTCCTCTGACTGCCCTCACAACTCCGAAGAAACCCAAGAAAGTAACTTGGACCGACGAGTGTGAGAAGGCCTTCAATGGCTTAAAAGACTCCTTGTGCCAGGCGCCTGTGCTTAGGGCCCCTGATTATCAAAGACCTTTTATCGTGCAGACGGATGCCTCTGACACTGGGATAGGAGCTGTACTATCACAAGTAGATGAGAAGGGTAAGGAACACCCTATCGGTTTTATTAGTCGCCAGCTTAAGGACAGAGAGCTCAGATGGTCCACGGTAGAGAAAGAATGCTTCTCTGTTGTGTGGGCCCTAAGGAAGCTGAGGCCCTACCTCTATGGGACCCACTTCACTGTGCAGACTGACCATAAGCCGTTAAAGTGGCTAATGAACATGAAGGGGGAGAATCCAAAGTTGCTTAGGTGGTCCATAAGTCTACAAGGCTTCGACTTCACTATTGAGCATATGCCAGGTGTCCAACATAGCAATGCTGATGGGTTGTCCAGAATGTTTAACCGACCTGAACAAGAGACTCATCCAGGGGTGGATTAGTTCCCCCTGTCCATAGTCTGGGAGGGGCGAGTGTTAGGAAAGATTTCATGATTGCAGGTAATTTTCCTTCCATGTGGCAACCCCTAAACTTTTTGCTGTTGTTTTCACCGTGTTCTTGACTTTGCCAGAGAAGTGCAGCCTTCTGCCGCACTCCTCTGGGCTTTCGCTCCTTTTCTTACGGGGAAACTGACATGCCCTTAAGACAGTCAGTACCGGGGAACGCTGTTTCCCGTAGTTTCTTTTATCATGTTGCGGCTTTAGTGCAACATGACACAAGAGGGCACTGTAAGCTAAGTTACAGCTCTCTTGGGTCTCTAGCCTTCTACAGGCCCTAGATACTCTTTTAGGATGGTATTTTGATCGGTGCAAGTCATTCAGGGACTGGAATGGTGGCAGCGATCGTTTTGTTTATTTTGAGCTCCTTTTGGCGTTCGGAGCACGTTTTTCGCGCTGAACCCAAAATGGTGGCCTGGCTCCCAAAATGGCCAGACCACGAGGCTCCTTTGTCCTGTCCACTGACCGTCTTGCTCCCTTCACCTTCCCCAGGTCGGGCGACCCGGGGCCTTCCTTATTTGGGCATGTACTTTCCCGCGAAACGTGGTTGCTTTCGCGGGCTTCTACATGTCGTTTGTGTGCCTCCAGGGTGTGGGCTGGGATGTCTGGTCCCAATACACATCCTGGGTGCCAGAGAGTCTAGGGTGGTGTGAATGCCTGGGACCACCGTGGTCCGTGATTGGTCCACGTATGGTATGTGTGTTGATGAGCGGATCTCCCATTGGCTCCCCTCCGTTTTGGCGCGAAGGGAACCGTGGATAAGAGGGGGCTGGAAACACCACTACCATGTCGATCTCCTGAGTTCTCACGAACGAAGGAATACAGGAGCCAAGTATCCTGCAACCAAGAGGCTGGACCGAGGAATCGCTGGTGACCCGCTGAAGGACTCCTCCATTGCACTGCTGTCGTCCTGTGAAACCCTTTCCTCCTTGGATCGAACCAGAAGGCCTGTACTGGTGCTTCGACCTTTGGAATAGCAGGAACAGCTATTCTCGGCGACTTCATCATCTCCTGCCAAGTAAGCCTTCGGAAGTGTCTCTGGGCCATCCAGTTGACTGACCAGCTTACAAGGGAGTCCTGCTCTGTAACCGCCGCCAGGTTGTGTTGTATTCCGAGTCCTTGTCACTCTACCACGCTTCGTACACTTGGCGTTCCCAAGTCTGAAGGGAGGAGTGTACATTTGGCTTGAATACACACGGCCGCTCCGTTGTCCTGCTGCGGCAACAAACTGTGCTGGTTTCGTCGATTGGGACGTCTTTTTGCTCTACACGACTACGAGGCGTTCCCTGCTCTTCTGAACCTGCCAGCTGCTGAAACTAACGTGGAGAAGCCTGGGTCTGCTTGCTTCGGCGACCGGTGAGTAGTTTAGCTAGGATCTGGTCGCCCTCCTGCAATATCCCATTGCTTTTCCCTGCTGTGTAAAAACAGCACCCTTTTGGCCGTACTCGCGCTCTGCTTCTGCCCGCTGCGGAGGCTGCGCTTGAGTTGCGGAACCTGTTCTCCTTCTGCTGTGCACTAACCCGAACTGCCTGACTTCCTCCGAAGAGCTTCCCCTTTTGCCCGTTGGCACCGGCGTGGCAGGTACTTTGAGCACAAGGCTCCACTCTTCGCAGGGCTCGGACTTCCATCTAGTTAGGTGCCTCTGAAGGCGAACTGAGTCTAAAGCGTTATCGCACTGCCTGTTTTCCTTTCCTTTCAGGTGGACTACATATTTCGTGCTTTAAACGCTTGCGACTGTGTATTTGTATATATATTGTGTTGATATGGTATGTGTTGGTTTAGTATTGTGATATTGTGATTTTCTCGCTACGGTCATTGTTTTAAAGGCCTTAAAATAAATGTGTATCTATTTTTGATATAACAACTGTTTGGAGTAGTTTGTAAGCGCTCTTGCTTTGTGTGCTCACTGCGGGCTTTCAGTCACCCTCACCCCTCTTGAGACCTAGTCTTGACCGCCGCGATCGCTACCTTGATTGGTCTGGCTTGTCCAGAGGTTACCCTGTTCCAAGTAATTAGGTTGGCCTTCTGAACTTCTGCACCACCAGGACAGAGTTCAGAAATCCGTCTTAACACTGCCCCCCCGCAAATTCCACAGGACAGACGCCAAACAGGCAGACCAGTACATCAGTGGCCTTACCTGTACCAAAATGGTGGGTTGCGATTGCCGTTGGCTCTACCACTACACTGCAGCTCCTTCATGATCCAGAAGGAGGCCAAGCCTCCATGTGTCTTTTACCCATTAGCCGGGACTACTTTCGTGGCATCTGATCACCCAAAAATATCTTGAAAAACTAGGATTTATAAGGTCTTAGGTGGTGGTGACTGTACTCCTCGAAAATATTTAATGTGATATGATAGCTTGTGAGAGATAAGTGTGGTTGGGGCAAGGTGATTTTAAGGTGAGCTCTTGCTTTTCGGGTGGATAGTGATAAGGATCCGCACATCGGCCGTTGTCCCCCTCTAACATTAAACTGTAAGTCTAGTTTCTAGTTTTTTTCTTTTCTGGTGGGGCTGCACAGGCTAAGCTCTAGCTTTCATCTCTTAGGATTGGTATTTAATAAGGTGAAAATCACTGGATAGACTGCTGGAGCTGTAAGCAATCAGAATTAAGTAGAAACAAACTCAGGAGCAGGTGGAAGGGTAAAAATATCAGACCAGATCAAAAAACCCCAATGTAATTTATCGACTTAAAGATCCAAAGAATTTGGAAAATTGTGCAGGAGCAGAAACAACATGCTGAATTAGCTTCATTGTGACTGCATATCCAGATCACTCTACACCAGGGTTGAACTTGTCCAACACCAGGCCTTGTGGGCCAAAAACATGTCAGATTTTGTCAGGATATCCCTCATTAACATTTATGAGAGAAATTTGCAGACAATGATTCGAAATGTATGCCCATTTTATTCCATGACTTTTCATGAGGCATATCCAGAAAACCCATCTGGATTCTGGCCCGCAAAGCCTGGAGTTGGGCAACCCTGCTCTACAGTCTGACATTTGTCCAATTGCAGACTAAACCTCTGCTAAGTGCTCTTCTGAAACCCTCAGCACGAATCCATTGCTTGACATTTTCTCCTAGCAATGTATCTTTGGTAGGGGTGGTGGGTGATCCACCCTCTTAGATCCTACACAGTGCTCAGCCTATCTGGCAGGCAAGCTTCACTCCATATAAGCCCCATATGGAATTTAGAGTGCACTTGTAAGGTTAGGTCCTTTCTCACTTTCTCTGCCACTAAACCTCTAATATCTTCACTTATCAAGGTTGTTTTATTGCTCCACATTATTCTTTAGTCGTCTTGTTTCTCGTCTAGCCCTTCTGAAGTCTATTTTTAACTCGTCAACTCTTCTTCTCCATCTTCTATTTCCTCGTGCCTCTATTTCTGCCTCGATCTCTTCTTTAGGATGGCTTTCTTTTGACTCAAATTCAATTTTCTTTGTATGGTATATAAATCTCTTCACGGTCTTGCACCAATCTATCTTGCATGTCTCGTATCTTTTTATGCTCCTTCTCGATCTGTTTGTTCACGATCTCTTGGTCTATTATCAGTTTCTCTCCCTCCTTATGCGCAATCATGTTTTTTTTTCTTTTTCACTGGTTGCCCCTTTTCATTGGAATGCTCCCCCTCTTTCTCTTCGCTCTGATGACTATTATTCTGCTTTCTTCACTGCCTTGAAAATCTTTGTACTACAATCTTAACCTTTTCTTCCTTCTCATTCTTTTGAAGATTTTTTCGTAAATGTTTACCATTATGGTAAAAATGTAATTGTGCTGTAAACTGGATCTGTACAACGCCTTGGTGTAAGGCGCTATTTAAATAAAAAAACATCTACAAAAAAACACTCTAGCTGGCATTCGGATGCTGCGTGCTGGCAGTGCAGCAGTGAATGTTCAGCTGGGCTACTGAACAGAGATCTTTTTTTTGTTTTCTTGTTGGTAATTACTAACTGATCTTAAACCAGTTCCTGTGTAAGTACTTTATTTCAATTTGGCAGTAAGGAGGTCACCTCCAGCACCAATAACCCAGCCAAGGCCGGTTCTGGCCACTTATGAGACGGATAGTCATCACTCCTCCAGGAGCTCACCATGTGAGGAGGTGACCTCAAGTACAAAGTGAATTCAAGTGTTTGGGCTGCACAACCTGGCTAAGGATAACACTTATGAGCATCAGAATCTTCTCTGGGTATGGTCCAGCGGATACTGTTACACGTCATGTTACACCTGTGTGAATCCTGCCCTACGTCTAGGAACAAGTCTGCACTGCGGAACAGGACTAACACAGTTTTGCAGTGTCACCTCTGGCTTACTTTGTGGATGGATACGAGCATCAAGAAAACGTGCTGTAAAACGTTTCTGTCTGCTATAAGTTACCAAGCATGCGGTCATTCTTTCAGTTATCCTTTAGAGACCACTGTAAATTGTATATAATTTTACCAAGGATGGGGTGACATACAGTGACCCTCTGCACAAGCAAACTGGCAGTACAAGAAGGGACAGATATTAAAGCCTTCCCAGCTGCCACCTTCCCCCTCTAGGGTAGCACTGGCTCTCGGTTCTAACCTGCTAGGCCTCCCACCCCAGGCTGAGAGGTGTTCCCATCTATTCTTGATATGGTCGGGCTGATCACCCATTCACTCTACTGACACATCACACACCAATTGGATCCACAACCAACACTTATCCATTCCTGACTTCTATAGCATGCCATGCAAACAATTTAGAAGTGATGGATGAGACCAGATGTGCTGCCTCTAGGAAATAAAGCAATTTAACATAACATAACAGGTGTATTTGTAGAGCACGTTCACCCCCAGAGGGGCATCTTGGCACTATTGACAGATGTTTGTTACCCAATTTACCGGTACTCATTTTATCGACCTCATAAGGATGAAGGGCTGTGTGGACCTGCTGGGATTCTAACCTGTGACCATGAGGTCAAACCCAGGCACCTGTAGTGGATGCATTAGTCCACTGAGCCCCAGAGCTGGCTCAATTTCGATGTTCTACCTTAATTCTGAAGGGCAGAAGCTATGCCAGCACTTAGCTACTACACAACAAAAAGACGGCAGGAAAAACGAAATCCTTAAGAGCTTGGGTACAGAATGGACACAAATGTTATGCCCAACTTCCGTGTCATCATGCAACATGCATCCCATGTACTAGTGAAACACGCTGGCGTGTGTGCAGGTGAATATACAGCAGTTCTTTCGTCAATGGCCGCCTGATGCAATTTTGTCTCATTTTTAGATGAGGTGTTCAGAGATTAATTGATGGTACAAACAAATGACATATCATTGAGGGAAAGATGATGGCAAATCTCAGATCCAACATTGGATGAAGCCGCACCCCTAGCCAGGGCCATGGAGAGATCCATGGGTTGGGGCAAGACCATTGACTTCGAAGAAAAGATGAGCAAGTGACACCTATGTTCTGTGTTGTAGACACGATGGATAAGCAAGGACCTAGACATCCAAGGAGTGCAGTGACTTCAGAATTGTGTGTGAGGAGTGTCGGCGCACAGGACACTATGCAGACTTTTGCAGTGGTAAGAGTCATGAAAATAGGCCGAAAACACCAAACGGGACCCCAAAAGAATGAGATGTGCACATTAGTAGACTAAATGGAGGGTCAAGACCCACCAGATGAACTGTGTGGAGCCATGAAAGGGATCATTGTAAAGAACTGGTGTGAGGAGTCTCAGGATCTCAAAAGACCCAACTGAGATCTCTCTGTAAATGGGAGTCACCTTGAACTCCCAGAGGACTCGGGTTCCTTGCAAACAGTATACCAGGAGGTACTACCACACAAGATAGCTAAGCTACAACACACATGTGCCCTTAATGGATATTTGACCCCCAAAATAGAGCTCCAGAAGAATGTTTTGGTAGTAAACAGCCCTTTAAAAGGAAGTTAATTAATTTCACTGCAATGGGCCTGATTATGACTTTGGTGGTATTAACAGGTGTAATGCCACCAAACTCATTTACCATTATTGCATGCAGTAAAAAATGCAGTAATGGAAGGCTCTGTAGGATTCAATGTCATGTGGACCCTTCAAAACGTCCCCAGTTTGCAGTGCCAGAGGTCTCCATGGGCCTTGGTAATTACCACAAGCCGTAATTCCTGTGGTGGTAACTAACTTCAAAGGAAAGTAGGTTTCAGGACTGAAATGGATAGTTTGGCAGAGTGGTAGAACACCTACTAATCTAAAATGACAGATGGTTTAGCAGTTATTCCAAACTCATAATCCTGTCCAAGGAGTAAATAATGAAATATGTTTTCTTTGGTTTTTAGTTTTGGCTGTCCGGTGCTGAAACAATTGGACTGGAGTACAGCGGGGAGGGAGTTGGGGTGAGAGGAGGGACACACAGCTTGTGGATGTTGTTTGGTTATTTACACATCTACTGATTGCCCATGGGCATGCTACTTCTTGTGGCCCTATCCACTACCTGCCCTCGTTCGTTGCCCAAAACACATGCTCCTGGGATCCCTTTAAGCAGGCTTTATCCATCAGTAAAATCAAACTTTGTGCTGTAAGTGCCTGCCAGTTTTTATTCAAAGCAGTCTTGAGAGAGGAAATTGCTAAATTGCAGCTATAAATGCATTACTGATGTAATGCAATATTTTAACCAGGTGTCTCATCATTCACTTGGTTTGTAAGCAGTATGTTGGTCTTTGCACTAATGCACAAACAAGCATTGGCAAAGCTAACAGTGTTTCTTGTGCATAAGCGTTTGCCAGGCACTGCTTTCATATGCCCTGGTACTCACACCATTTTGCAGCTTTTTCCATCTTCTGGCCTGGTAGTTCCATTATGGCAGTGCTTGGAAAATACAGATCCTATGTCAATGCTTGTTTAAATAAGTAACAGGATCCCAGCGATTCACTTCCACATTTAGCCGTATTGTGGCACTGTGACCAGTGTCTGTATTTATTCAGCCTTTGAGTGGAGGGGTGCAGTAGGTGCACAGATATCAGCCCACCCACTTAAATAATCATCTTCTTTCAAGAGGTTAGTTTAGAAAGGTAACTAAAGTGGTGAGCTTTTCAATAATGAGAAAATAATACCTTATGTATAATGCACTCTGTGTACAGAGTAACCATCGCGATCACATGTACCATAGTTGCTTTACAGTGATTTCTCCAATCTGAATGCATGTACCGTACACATTTGGTACAACTGCAGTATCTGGCTTCCTCTGTTCCTGTCTGTATGTATGTGTGTGGGATGTCTGAGTGTGCAAGGTCATGTCTGCATGCTGTGCGTGGAATTAATCTGGTGTTCCATCCGTGGCCGCTGGGAGAGTTACCTGGGTGGTGGGCACCAGTGGGTCCACTTACATGTGCTTTCATCTTAGTTAACATATAATTAATAGTGTCATACCTGGAAAACTTATTTGAGGATCCAGTCATATTTCATTACTACAATTTACCCTGATTCATTTGGTTTATGAACTTGAGAAAGTAACGTCTCAACGGGACAAAACTGAGCTGCTGATGTTTTGTACTGCGCATTCATGATCCAAGCTTGACCCCAAGTACCAGTCTTTCCACATTCATGGTGCTCCATCCAGGTCTCACAGAGTGTTAAGACTCTAGGTTTCTACCTGGACTCTCTGCTTAGTGCTGAGGCTCATGTTAATCAGATCGTGAAAAACGGTACCTACTACCTCAGGTTACTGAGGAACCGTCGGCCTTTCTAGTCGGAATGTAAATGTTCATCTGTGGATCGGGCAATTACTTCACCCAGATTTGATTATGGAAATGTGCTCCTGATTGGAGCCCATAAGAAGAATATCGAGGCCTTGCAAGTGGTCCAAAACAATGCTGTCCGCATTGAAAAAAGGAAATCCAAAAGAGACCACATCTCAGACAGCAGAAGAGATCTGCACTGGTTTCCTGTTGCTGCCCCCTAAAATTCAAAGCGGCCTCACTTGTCCACAAGTCGTTACATGGCACACTCCTGTAGCACATCAAAGACCTTAATTGTCATTATGACCCCCCAAGAAAACTACGCTCATCGTCCTTAGCACTGGTCAAAAACCCAAAATTCATCCTTGCTAACTCCATAGGAAGATCCTTCCCTTTTATGGCTGCCAAAATCTGGAACTCCCTTCCTTTAGATCTTAGACTTTTGAAGCCGTTCAATATGTTTAGTCGGAAATTGAAGACTGCTCTTTTGAATTAAGCCTCTGATGACTCTGCCCTGTTGTCGCGTTCTGCCTGCCATCTGTGTGTCTATGTTCCGGCGCCCGGATGCCTGCGGGCTACAGCACCTTATAAATGAATGAATAAATACATAATGAAAAAACATTTCCATTTGTGCACTTTGTGCATTCTATGGAGAACATTTTCAAATGCTTCTAACCTCTTGTTGCATTATAAAAAGTAACTTTTTAGAAATTAATTTCCCTTTCCAAAAAGATTTTTTTTTACATGTTTTTCATACTGTAGCGTGGTTCAGAGTGCTTATCTCCAGTGCTTGATTTTTAGCATTGTTTGCCAAGGCACAGCCGTGGCAATTATTTTTGAGCACTGGCACTTATTGTCTCAGACTGAGTTTCACCCATGGCAGCTGGGAAGCAGGTGTAAGTGGATCTAGGTCACCTGGCCTAAGCCCCGCCCACCTGGTGCCTTCCTGGTTGCTGCTCTTTTTCACCACTTAGCAAGCCCCGCCCACCTGGTGCATTCTTGCGTGCCACTTTTTTCCCTACTTAAGGAGCCCTCCAGCCTCTTTTCCTTTGGAGCTGGGGAGCAGGTGTAAGTGGATCTAGGTCACCTGGCCTAAGCACCACCTACCTTCTTAGCCCTGCCTCTTCCTTCCTGCTCTTAACTCTTAGACCAAGGGTGTCTCTCGCCCAGGCGTCCAAAGCAAAGGGCAGTCAAAGAAAAGGGCAATTCCTGTTTGGACCTGTTCAGACCAGGAGGATCCAGGACCCGAACCCCTGCTAAAACAGCAGGTAAGCATTCACCAACATGTGTTTACACCCTCTGTCCCCACAGGCCATCCCCACCATCTCTGGTCCCCCTTTCTTGTTCCCTTGTGCCCCCCACCCCTTCCCACACACAGGAGTCTGTCCTGATACATTCTGGTTTCACCATCTTGTGGCCAATGCTGGATTTTACTTTTATGGACTTCATTGATTCACGGTTCGTTACACTTTCTGAACTCTCATGCTGGACTTCCTTTGCATCTTGTACTCATGGTGGCCCTGAATCATGCTGTTCCCATCTTCATCTTGTATCCAGGCTTGCAACATTATGTGTTACTACTGCCTTCTGCAGTTGTATTCGCTCTCCCCTCTTGCTTCTCCACGCCTTTTGACTGCTTACTCTCTGTTCTCTCCGCCCCTCTACCTTTTCCTATATCCTCCCCTCCTCCCCTTACTTTCTCCTATGCACTTACTCTATCAGAATTGTCCCTGGACCTAGTATGATAGCAACCTCACCTGTCGCTCCCCCTTCCCCTTACTGGCCCCCGCTCCCTCCAGCACTGTCTGAAACGTTGTCAGGCCTAGTACGATAGTCGCTTGTTTTGTTCCTCCCCTCCCTTTCTGCACCCCTCTCCCTCACCATTTGTTTTGCTCCGGCTCTACCAGAAATGTTGTCAGGCCTAGTCCGGTAGTCACCTGTCTGTTTCCATTTCCTTCCCACTCTCCCCCTCCCTTCCTTATCTATGTCTTAGCTCTTGCACTCTCTGAAATGTCGTCAGGCCGAGTACGATTGTTAATTTCACATCCTCACTGTTCATGGCCTGTAAGAATGTCATTGTATTTTCCCTTATTCCCTCCTTTGCCTTGAAGCGCTTTGAAACACATTGTGTATAGGTGCTATATAAATAAACTATCATATATCATGCTGTCGGCATTTGTCTATCAATTTACCATAGGAGAAAAGCACGTTTGCTCAATTTTTTGTGGTTAGACGGTCAATAAGCTCCACTTGCCAACTAAAGAACCACAGCGAAATGTTAATCATGAAGTGCTTAAAGAAGCATTTCAACATGTGTCTCATTTCTAGACACAACTAGTATCTCATGTTATTATGTCTTATGTTGATTGGTATTCGTACATTGGATGTCTGCCATAGTCAGTGTATCCATCAACACCAATGAGCCTGTGTGAATGGCAGCTATAACCGCAAATAGGCCGACACTGTGGGGAACAGCTGTTGTTGGTGGCAACAGTGGCGAGAGCTGGCCATCGCAATGTGGGTCATGCAATTATTATTATTATTATTTTTTTTTTTTTACAAATTAAGCACTGCGTATGTCCTTAAGGTGGTATGGTTGATGGTTCCTTTGTTTCCAGAATGTTAGCATGTATATGTTTTGAGAACATACCTGTTAACACGGGGACCTGTTCGGATACCTATAATTATGTATTGTAGAACTTTACCACTGTCACGTGTGAAATGGTCCCATTTATGGGATTAGTAGATGGGGTTGGGAATGTCATTGGGAATGGGTAATCTAGGGCCTGGCTGAGGTATGTGGAATTTCTGCCATCCTCTCTCTAACCTATGCTGTTCGCCAAGTCTCCCCAGTTTTTACTCGGTGCACCGCCTGTGCAAAACTCTTTGTTTTAGCCATGCTATGGTTTTGCCCTCCCAGAGCCGCATGGGCAGTGGGCTCCACATAAAGCCGGGACAACACAGAGCCCTGTGACTTGACAGGAGTGTAGCAGCGGTTCACAGCATGCCGAGCAGAGAACATGACTGCAGGTGACATGACTGCAGGTGCACGCGTGAGAGGGCAAAAGCTTGGAGGTAGAGCACTCATTGGCTTGAGGAAGCTGGAAGGATTGTTGCCCACTACACACAAAGCCCACACAACCAAAACTGCTAAGGAGATGGAAATCAAGAAAGCAGACAAACCTCTTAAAGGTCTTGTCTCTGGATCTGTGCTGAGATGCAAATTAATTATATGAGAAGAACGAAGCCATTTTGTAGTCAGTTCCCCACTGCTGAACTGGATGGAGGGTTTGTCGCCCATGGAGATGTGAACACGGTGCCATAAAATAGTTCAACTCTACTGAGTCAGGGAGTTCCTGCAAATGTAGTGCTGCACAGGTGTGGTAAAGGGCGTGTGAGGAATTAGATCATCCGCACGGTGGGTGTGTGCTCGCCTGGGCTTTTTTTGAAATTTTAAATGAAATTGAATGATGGTAGATCAACTTCTGGAAAATGTGTTTGGCTAATCCGCACATATTTTCCTATGCTCCCCGTACAACATACATGTAGACCAATGTACTGTCGGTGGACACAGCCTACAGGCGCAGTCCCTCCCCATCATATTTAGTTGGGCTATGATAGGAGGAGTACACAATGCACCTCCAGAAGGGGGAGGGCCAAACCTTCCCCCTGCCATGGCCAGCTTATTAACAAACAAAGGCTCCAAGGATCCGCCCTGTCCTTTTGGTTGGGCCCTGTAAGTGGTGGCCACAATTTACATAATAATCAGAAGGTAATTCAAACAGACCCACATGGTGTCTAGCTACAGAGGCCAGCAAAGGAGACAGGAAATCCCCACAAACTTTCACATGAAACTGTTTCAACCAGATGCCAGCTCCTGCCATTAGTATCAATTGACAGTGAAATGTCATGTCTGGGACTGGGTGTTTACAATAGTCATCCCTGCAGGGGGACCCCATTCAGAAGTTACGAGTATGTGGTTTGATGGAGCCAGAACGTCTGGTCTTGCCACAGCTTCAAGGGAGACCTGCTGCTTTATTCCGGAACCAAAGAGAACTCCATTAACCAGAGAGGCCCTTTGACCCACAACAGACAGGAAGATGGGTGGGACTTAGTATTACATATTTTCACCCCTTTACCTTTTCTGTTGCAATGAACTCTGGTTATGACCTCATGCATACAGGAGATTGTTGGATGGGGACCCAGTATTGGTTCATTAAGGTAGGCTTTGCCTGCACCAATCCCTGTGGTCCATTTGGCTTTAAAAGAGGGCCGAGCCTCTCTTTTGGCAGATCATCTGAAGGCTTCACCAGAAGCAGAAGGAAGAACTCATCATTGGACCCTGACTGAAGGTACAGTCTGCCTTACATCTTCCGCCAGTGAAGAAAGGCCAGGATCTTCAAGAGGGAAGCACGATCCCTCCCCAAAGCATCTCCCAGGGAACAGAGGGAGATACTGAATCCAGAGGACCCTCCAGCAGCTTCAGCACCTGGTACCCAGCCAGAACATAGCAGGCCCTTGCTAGGCTCTTCAGCATGATTCCTAGGTGGGAAGTGCCAGAGAGTCTCTGAACCAGAAACCAAGAACAAAGCAGCTGCCTGCATCACACTCCTCAGCTTTGGATCATCCGCCTTAAACGACATGAGCCCAGAGAAGAAGCTAGGTCAAGTGCCTCAACAAGCACCTTCTGATGTCCACCTTAAAGGACATTTTGAAGCCAATCGAACCTCTTGAACTGCAACCGACTGTACTGATGACTGTTGTTACCCTGCAGTCGCTAAAGCCGCCTGAGACACCTCGACCAGTGCTTCAGAAACACCAACCAGCACTGAGATGATTCCTGACCCTGAGCCATTGTGTAGGCCAGTCTGCAGCCATCCGTCCAGCCTCGATCGCCGAATCAGTTGCTGCCTGATTCATGCAGCTGTCTCCTGTCTTGAACTCTGTCACAGAAGCTGCAGAGCACCCTGAAACCGACTCGACCCTGTCGATCACCAAGAACACCTACAAGCACAAGGTACATTGTGGTTCTGTCACTGTGGTCCTTCTCCGAAGGCCCCTAGTGACATTGTACGACTCATTGACCCTGTGTGCTGAAACCAAGTATCCTTGAACTTTTGTGATTATATACTATACCGACTACCCTCCTGTCAGTATCCAGAGTGCATCCCTTTTCCTTCTTTAAAAATGTCTGTCCTCTGCATTCCTTTACAGGGTGGGTTGTATTTAGTAGTGTGCTAGAACTATCTGTTGAATAATAATAAAGTAGGTATTTTTTATACAACCTTGACTGGACAGTCCCTTATCATTGGGTAATAAATGTATTTTTTAGCTGTGTTGCAACTAACCAACGATCAAAGACCGTTCGGAGATCAGCCTGCTGTCCCATCCACGTTACCAAAATTGGACATGGAGGTTTATAATTTGCTTGTGTTTCCAATCTGTTGGGATTCCTTCTGGTGTACTAAAGGTGTGGGGCTGATTGATGGTTTAGAAACCGATATTCACCCCTGGACCACTGGTGCCCCAGAAGTTGATTCGTCGCAGGGCGAGCAGCATAAAGAGTAGCAGCGATTGATGAGGGGAGGTGAGGTAGACATGCAGAAATTGGCGAAGGAGAGAAAGATAAAATGAATGGAAATATGAATTTGGTACAGATGGGCTGAGAAGCAAGGAAAGAGTGTGACACTTACACTGGAGGTGGGAGGATAAGGAAAGTAAAACGCAGAGGAGAGTTAATCATATCAGGTGCAACTTAATCAATGGAGGAGAGGAAAATGGAACGAGTGAGGAGTGTGATGCTAAGTGCACTGACGAGGGGAGAGGTGGAAAGAGGAGTGGTGGATGAAAGGTGGCAAGGAGGAAAACAGGATGAAAGAAAATAGAGTGCCCAGTGGTAGTGCCACTACAAGCTGGGGAAGAAAAGAGGCTGAGAAAAAGAAAGTCGAAGAAGAAGATAAGCTAACAGGAGAAGTGAATAGGGCGAGATTGATACAATGCATTGGGGAGGAAATAAGAGAAACTGCAGTTAGGAGAGGAGAAAAACAATGCTAGGACAGAGTCACAAGTTGGTGTCCTGCAGTGCCAAGGGACAGTACACAAAACCATTAGGTGCTAGTTGCGACCGTGGCAGTTTCTTCCACCAGCAGGCCAGAGTCTTCTATACACCCTATCCAGGTCTGCTGGAGTCTGTAGGTGGCTGATCCAACCTGTGAACTACATGTGTGTCCCAGAGCGAGCACCTAAAGCCACGTTAGGGGGAAGGAACCTCCAGAGAGACCAAGAATGACAATGATATAATGGAATAATGAATCAGCCAAGCCAAGCAAAAGGTTCAGGAAACACCTTAAACCTCTCAGGCTGTGAATGGCTTTCACTTAACTACCTGGATGCAGAGCTGAAGGGTAGATAGGAACGTACTGGCAGACTATGGCCCTTAATCCAGCTGTAATGGCTCATTTGATGCTTTGGATTATCCCCTTTGTTTTAAAACCGGTCCGTTCTAAACTATTCGCATTATTTTGTTTGTAAAATTAACCTTATTGAACCTGTACATGATAATTCTGTATTGTCTGTCGATACCTTGGCCCCGACACTTGATAATCTAGACAACTCCTGACAAATTGCGCTCTGTCTCTGTCCACACCAGGCTAACAGAAGTATTTCATAATAAGGAATTTGGTTCCAAAAATACCTAGATGGCCCTAATGTGCATTTTCTAAAGTCCCGATTATGCTTATTCTATCTGCCTTTCTCTGTATTGCAGTTTTTCACATTATGATCAAATGCCACCTGTGCAAGGGCAGCGCCTTTCTGACTACAAGGTTTGTAACTGCTGTGAAAACAGAATCATTTAATTCCATATGCTCTGCTCCAAAGTCCTCTGCCTGCCGTTGCAGATCACCAGGAGAGTATGTCATTGGGCAGTATACCGCTTCGAGCCAGTAGATAATGGGCTTAGTGGCAGAATGGGGTTTATCCCTTGGTCACTCTCATTTGGCCCCCACTGCATGACAGAGTACAGTCACATGGGGACTCCCAATCCCTCTCCTCAGGCTGAGGACCTCAAAGGCCCCTCCCTCATCCTTGCACACACTTAGGAAGTCTAAAAACCTGCTGACTCCCACCACACCTCATGGGGAGCCAAAGGAAAGCTGTGGAAATGCCTGTGACCTACCCCCTGTGTTGGGTCAAAAATGAAAGCCGGACACAAAGTTGTCATGTTTTGGTTATAGACTTTTATTCAACTTAAATGGGTTGGGGAAATGCCTCTCTGACCCTATTCTAAAGAGGAATTTCCATAACTAAACACCAAAACCTAAGGCTCTCTCTGTGTCAGGTTGTCAGAAATAAAACGCTGTCCTGGTGTCCAAACATTCTATCCTGACCCTCACACTACAAACAAAATAACCAAGTGAGAAGGGAAATGTCTTTAACCTGGTATTGGGAAAATGTGTTCATAAATGAAAATTAGAATGGCTCCACCGTAAATGTTCTCCAAGCTGAAAAAGACCTTGGATCCAGAGGGTGATTCCCTCCCCCTTGATTCTTCAATGGGGTGGTAATGTCTCTTAATCTCAAAGAGAGAAGTGAAAACACCAAGCACACTGAGCTATCTGTATCACGTAAGTTAATATAGGTAGAATATTTTAACTCTCCTTGGAACAAAGAGAGCTATTTTTAGGATGATTCAAGGTGCAGGGGAGAAAGTTGGCAGCCCTGGCATATGGGCTGTACATACAAATGAAGACAAAATAAGTTCCCACTTTGGGAACTCGCGTCCCCTGCACACTATATATGGCTAAAAAAGCTCAATGGAATTATATCTCGTAAGAGAGATTCAGTATAGATAAAATAGACAGGTTTCATACAATTCAAAATATCTGTTTGTTTAGAAAAGGCTTTAGGCCAAATAATTTTGGTACAACTTCAAAATAAATTTGTTCTTGAAGATGATTTATTTTTCATGGTGGCTATGCCCAACGCGTTTTGAGATCAATTTCTCTTCATCAGGGGCTGTAATAATTCATTCTACGATCAACAATTTTCTTTAAATACAAAGGAAATATGTACAATTATATCATAATTCAATTTTCAGAACAACTCATAGATTCACAGGATAACATTCATTGGTATCAACATTTTGGAGGGTTTTCTTCAACCTTCACCTCAATGTTAACTAATACCTAAGATTCACCGCCTCATCATAACCAGAGACTGATTTCTTTTGTCATTTGTATCCACATTGTTAAGAAAAACAATTCGATGTTAGCCAATCCCATAATTTCATCGTATGATTTGCTTTTATTTGTGTTAATATGGTAGAAGATCTTATGTATCCTTACAATGTCCTAATATTGAGTAGTACCATCTATTGATCATATGTTGGTCATATAATGCTCTTGTTAATCACTAGATACATGATGTTCCAACTGGTGCCCAAGGCCTAACCTGATCACCCATTTAATGGGATAGTAAAGTAAATGTTAAAACATTATGTTTAAAAGCCTACCGTTTTTTCATAATAGTAGTGGAAAGCGGCTGAACAGTGTACGTCCAAAATTCAATGGATGGAGGGAGGATCTTCCCTATAGTGACACATAAAATACTATGTCATAGGACTTAGTTAATGGCTACATAAGGCCTACTAATATTAGAGATCAGAAAAGGACTCACTGTCAAATGTCCATAAAGTCAGGTAGTTTGCAGTCCTTCCATCAATGGTAGGTTTCTGTTAGGTTTCAAGGGAACGCTGAAGACTGTGTCCACACGGCGGTCACCTACAAATGGAGGCGCAATATGTAAAAAAATATAAGTAAAAGGGGCAAGCCACCGAGTTACAACGGGGCAAGAAAGAATTACTAGCAGTAAGGAGGTGTCAAGCCTCCTAGAATACTGAGGCTCAATAGTAGTACTTACTTGTATCAGTACAAGAGAATGCTGTGCAAGAGAATGCTGTGGAGAGGAGCCGATCCAGCCAAGCGCTGTGGAATTGGTAGCCAAAATGGCCGTTGATATATGCATCATAGTTGTGACATCATCACGTAGGTATGTGAGTGACGTCACATATGTCAACAAAGGGTATTCATCAAAATGACGCGTTCGCATAACCGGGTGAAATGTGAGATTCTCTTGTCAATATACATCGCTAATAGCTAGGATATCCTTCGCTGTGTGTAAGCTATAAGATGTGGTAGGGGCAAGGAGGAGCGGATGATGTTTCGCTCCATCTTTAATTGTTCAATACTTGGCACTTATAATTATGCACTGCTTTACTTAATCTGAGAGAAATATGTCTTATATACATGGCTTATCCTCTTGGACCCCTTTCGTTCTTTGCAGTTGCTTCTTGCTGTGGCATCCTTGATCTTGAGCAAAGCAGACGCCCTAGGTTCTTGCACAAAGCTGCATTCCAGCGCTTTTCAGCTCTGCAGCCTTGGTTTCTCTCCTCGAGATTTCTTGCTTACTATTATACAATGCCAACATCCATTTTCTCAACATGGCTTCTTTACTCATGTTATATTTCTCATTTTAGCAGGCTTCTACATTCTCTTATCGACCTTGCGTTTCTGCTTGTATACATCTACTACATCTGTCTCTTTTATGTGCGAATGGTTTTCTTCATATTCGCATACATGTTTACTTCGTTGCTTGAGTTACATCCTACATTCTATGAACATCCATTCATCAGATTCAGTGCATCTATGCATCTTCTGTCTTTGTGTGGCATCACTTCTCTTCTGTTCGACTTTACTTCTAGTTCTTCTATGTCCAGTGTTTTCTGCAGACTCATGACTACCATCTCAGTTTCGAGGGTACATTTAGTATGGTTGTCTGAGCGCATAACATCTCTCATACCTGATGTGGTATTGGAATGATAACATGTGTCATACACAGTGCTCTATTGCTGTTCTTCCAGCATGATGGAGGTGAGGGGGCGGCCTCTATAAATGACTTATACATCTCTCTTTCTACATTCCCCCCTCTGGTCAAGTCTTTGACGATCTCCTCAATTTTCTTCACCTTTTCTTTACACTGTGGTTTCTTCAGAATCCATATCTTTGTCACCCCCCTCAGGTCACCTACGTTCTTTGTGTTTATCCAGACTCTAGGTCATTTGGCAACACTGCACATCATTTGACAGAAAACCCAACATCCCACATAGTTCTTATGATCCCTGGCATAGTAAGACTTTGTTCCTGTGGGTGCTAGCATAATTCCTTTCAGGTGCACATAGGTGGTATTTTCAGTCTGTGTATGCTCATCAGTTACAGCATTCACATTGATCATTATCTTCATCCAAATAGCTTTCTTTCCGTGCATTGTCCTATGATTATTCTTATAAGACAGAATCCTAGCAAAACCAACACTAGTATTTCTCCCAATAGTTTGAAGGTGTTTGCCAGCCAGGCTGAACCCATGAGAAAAGAGATGACTACCAATCTTCATCTTCAGTCTCATCTTCTTCTTCCACCATCTTTGTATGCATAGTTGACAGCATAGTTATTGCCTCCATCAGGGTTCCATTTTCTCCATCATGGGCAGGTGTAAATGTACAGCAAGAAGGCCCAATCTTGGCACACATACCTCCGTCCAGTGCTATAATTATGTCCAGGACATACCTGTTCTGGAGGGTCATGAGTCCGATGCCCCTCAATTCTTCTTGAGTTGCATTAAATTATTTTATTTTTGTGTTAATTGTTCGTAGTAGCTCCCACCTCACGATTTGTAACCACTTGGCGTTCACTGCAGTTTGAATTCCTGACATGAATATTGCTGTAAATATCACTGCCCTTCTACTGAACAACTTGTGCTCATCTGGGATGTCGTGATAAGCTTCTATTGATTCAGCCGAAAAATTGTTTTCTTTCTTCTGTCGGATGAAGGTGAATGATCTCTTCTTTCTTTGATGTGCACCCATTTTCGGAAAGTTGCCAATGTGCCGATCACTTTGAGGGTTCACTAATGAAGGAACATGTATTCTCACTATGGAGCATATTCCTCCCCACTTTGTATGCAGCTTCATATAAGCCTTGGACCCACAGACCCAATAGTGGTCCATCATTACAGCAGTTCCTCCATTCATTCCTGGAACATCAATTAATTGCTTGCATCCTTTATTTTCTCCAACTTTAGTCTGGCCACTGTTTCTGAAACAGTGTCGCATTCTTCATTGGTAGTACAGGTCCGGCTTCATTTTCAACCCAGGTTAATAATTTCAATTACTTGGCCCATTCACTGAGGCATTCATCATTCACTATTTGCACTATCTGTACTGGTGCTGTCATCAATAAGTGTGCACTGCATCCCAACATCCAAAAGTAGCCTGGCAATCAAGGTTTTTCCTATGCATCTGCACAATTCAGTCTCTTTTGTTCAACAGCCATAATCTGTTCTCCAGTCATACCACTTAATGAGTACAGGAGCATTCTGCTTTTCCAACTCAGTTGTATCCATCTTCATTTTTATGAAAGCATCTTCAGATGGGAACGTTCTTTTCGACATCCACCGTAGGGTTTCCCAATTTCCTTCAAATTGTCCTCTTGTCATGCATGCTGCTAGATGACTGAAACACTTTGCATCATGTGTAGGTATTTCTCATGCTATACATGTTCTGGCTGTGCTCATGGCATAAGAGATGAGAGAACACACATAGCAGCTCTCATCTGATGTTTTTCTCCCCACTTCCTTGATGTGCTGATACCACAGGTTACTCTTTAAATGTACTAGATTTCTCTCATGCTTTTGTTAGGGATAGAAATAGATGTACTTTTGCTAAACATTCCATCTATATTATAAAACATCATTTGGTGAAATGCTATAATAATATACAAAATAAAGACTGCAGATTGTACAAAATGTAGCCACAAGAAATATTGCAAATAAATTAATGCGTCTCACTGCATTTTGTGTGTTGATGGATCTTCTTGCTAGCAATGTGTCTTTCACAAACTGGAAAATTCCCATTCTCTTATCAACATGTAATTCCTCTTACTCTTTATAATAACCACACTTTTTTATAATGGAAACTGTAATATTATTGCAATGATGATCCTTTGAATAATAGGGGCTCTCTTCGGATTTCCAAAAAAGGTGACCATGTCAACGTTTCGTCTCATCAGAGCTGGATAAGATCGAAGTATATAAGTGAAAATAGCATACAGAAATGTGTGTAAAGTTATAGGCAACATGAAGTGTCCTGTGCGTTTCTTCTTTTTCTGTCTTTTTAAACCTATCAGGAATAGCTTTTATGAACACTGAAAAGTTTGTTAATTTCCCTTTTAATTTGGGAATAATCAGAAGTTCAAATTGTCTTTATTTCATCTGTTCTTGTTGGCTCTTGGTAGCCGATCTAGTCTGCATTTGCAGAACTTCTTCTCTTGCTTCACTGTCAACGTGTGCCAGAGGGTTATGGGTCACTCCTTTGTAAGGCTTTACATCATTCACACCCTGCCAGGCTCGTCTTTCTTGGAGCTTTGCTGCAGTGGGAGTGACCTCCTCTACTAGGTACAGTCCTTCAAATCAGGTCTTATTCCAAGTGAGTGCGAATGAAACTCTTTGCAGGCACTTGGTCATGTGGGTACAAACTAGGTGACAGTTCTAAAGGATTGGTCATTTGGCTGTCTTCTTAAATCTTCAACCCTTCCCTCCGATATTTGATCTGTTGGGAAATAAAAGAAACTCTAGCAGCCATATTTGTCAAATAATCATGCATCTCATCCCCTAATGTTTTTGCTACACTATGGGCACAAGTTTCTATTCAAGTGGGAGGAGCAAGGGGCACTCTCATGTGGCGTCCAGTCACCAACTCATGAAGAGTAAGGTGGTGAGCTGAGTCAGACTGATTTCTCAATGCATATAGAGCAAGGGATAGGCAATGTAGCTATCCCTTCTTCGAAATCATTGTGATTTTAGCTATTCTTTCTTTAACAAGTCTGTTTAAGTGCTCCCAAATAGCATTTACCTGTGGTTGATGGGCAGATGCAAATGTATGCTTTATGCCTAATAGAAGAGTAATCTGCTCTAACATGTCATTTATTAAATGCAGCCCGTTATTAGACCGCAGGACTTTGCATACACCCCATCTAGGGAACATCCCACGTACGAGAAACTTGACAGCACATGTGACATTGGGGTGCAAATATGGACATGCCTCAATCCATCGGGAAAAAGGACACACTACTACGAGCATGTATCTGTAACCATTGCATGTTTGCAACATATCCACATAATCTATATGCAGATGCTGGAAACGACCATTAGGGCAGGGGAGTGCTACTCTCTCCGTTCGCAAGGTATGCCCTGCTGTGAATTTCTGGCATACAATGCAGTTCACAATAAACTGTGCAATATGTTCTAATAAATTTAGCGAATACGAGTCTTTTGTGATTGTCGCAGCAAGATTCTCTCTGGTTATATGAGCAGGATAGTGACGCTGATCCAGTGCAACTCTCAATAAGTCTAGAGGCATAACTGGCTTTCCAGTACTATCTTGTCTCCATATAGCTTCTGTGGGGTGTAAAGAACACCCCTGTCTCTTCCATAAATCCTGTTCTTCCTGTGGAGCTCAACATTGCAACTCAATTAACTGTACAATGAATAACATATTAAAGACTTCTTTCGTCATCATGCAGCGTTGTGCCATTTGCTTAACACTTTCTACTTCAAAAGTGGAAATATTTGTAAACTATGCTGCTCTCTTTGCTTCTATGTCTGCGGCTTCATTAACACATGAAATCATGTCTGCCCTCTTAGTATGGGCTGCTCACTTCACCATGGCGATAGCCAATGTGAGCTTTGGTACCTTAATATGCTTGTCCAATAGCGGCGCTTTGTTGCACTGGAGTGCCATCTGCATGAAGGAAGCCCCCCCCTTTTCCAGCAAGACAAACTTGCATGCATGGTTGACGTCACATAGACGAAGTCTGAGTACACTGTTACTTCCTCATTCTCATATCTCTGAAGTGCAGCAATAAGTGCCACTAATTCTGCAGCCTGTGCTGAACAATGCAAAGGCAATCTTGCACTTGTCACTACTTCAAATTCACCATTTGTTTATAGTTTCACTACTGCCAAACCTGTATGCCTTTCTCCTGTCATTTGGTCAATTTTTTAATAAATTCCCCTCCACCCCCCATCCTAAAGCATTTTCCTTAATGTGGGGAATATCTCATAAAACTCAGTATACGTTGTACAGTCATGTACATAGTGCTCATTTCCTACTGGTTCTGCAATAAATGTCGCTGGATTCCATACTCTGCATCTAATAATTTTGAATGCTGGGTTCAAAATAATCACCTCATAACCTGACAACAAAGTCAACTTACTTTTAGGTTTCTCCAAAATGCCGAATAGCAAAAGCAGCAGTAGCAGCAGCAGCTCATGCTTGTTTTGCAAGGGTGATACCCTCTCATTACTGGGTCTACTGTGATAAACCAATGGTTTGTGTCTATGCCGTAGTGTTGTTTTCTGCTTGCAGATTGCTGTAATTACCACTCCATTTGAATGCGAGAATAAAGAAAACTCTTTGTTATAATCTGGAATCCCTAACAAAGGGGCTGTACAAATCATCTTTTTTAACTCTTCAAATCCTTCTGTCATCTCATCTGTCATGTTATGACGTCTTTCCCTATCTGTGCTTCTTTAAGTCCTTTCAAATGTGGTCTGATATATGTGCTGTAGTCAAAAGCCTATGCCATACAATAATTACATAGGCCTAAAAATTGCTGCATTTCCCTCACTGTCTTAGGTCTTAGAGTGTTCAGGATTGCTTCTGCTCTCTCATATGTCACTTTTCTCCCCTATTGAGGGATTAGCTGTTCTATGTACAGTACCTCTTCTGGGCAATACTGTAGTTTCTCTTTATCTATTTTGTATCCTTTATCTGCCAATACTGTCATTAGCTGGACTGAATGTTCTCTACATTTGTCTTCTGTCTCACTGCACACCAATATGTCATCTACGTACTGAATTATTGTGCTCTCAAGTTGTACGTTGCCTAGGTCCATCTGAAAACCCCTATTAAAGATTGATGGGGAATCACTGTACCCCTGTGGTAATCTTGTATGTTTCCACCACTGATTTCTGTACGAAAATGAGGTAAAATCCTGGGAGTCCTAATGAATGGGATTGGAAAAGAAAGTGTTCTTTAAATCTAACACTGTAAAATATTTAGCTGTAGCTGGGATGTTACATAATATCATACCTGAATTTGGAATCAGAGGAAACTCTGCTTTGACAATATTGATTAGAGGGTATGTCATGAATAAATCTCCAAGACCCCCCCGCTGATTTCTTAACAGGGTACACAGCCGTGTTACACATGGAGTCTGATTCTACCAGTATTCCCTGCTGTACTAAAGTGGAAAGGGTTTCAAATATACCTTCATCTGCTTCTCTGGCCATGTAAAATAGCTCCTGGCTTAAGCTTAATTTTGACTGCTCCTGCTCCACTCAATAGACCCACGTCATATGCACTGTTGGTCCATAAAATGCTTGGCACCATGTCTAAATCTTCTTGGAAAAAGTACGGCTTCTTTTTTTACCAATGCCATTCTCTGGGGTATTTCTATATTCTCAACTTTCATCCAATAGGTAAAGTTTATGAAAAATACTAGTTAATCATCTGAATACTAGTCTGTGAACAGCTCTTCGTTTGTCAAGTCTGTTAGTCTGTACCCTTCGTCAAGAGCTATAACTGTTCTCTATGCTCTTCCTTCATTGTCTGTCCCATGAACAACCACCCTTTCTTCTCTTACTATTGCTGCTTCTAGTTCTATATGAATAACCTGTCCTTCCGTGTCATCCATAGGTATTTGTGGTCTAAACAAAAATGTGTCAGATATCCTCAACAATTTACCATCAATACAGGAAGCAATGTCAACAAAATATTTACTCCATATAAAAATGCTTCTGAGTCTAAAGGGATTCCTCATAATGCCTTTTGGCCTGCAAATGCTAATATAAACTCTCCTACATTAATGTAATGTATCCGTGGAGTGGAACATATTATCCCTTTGTCAGTAAATTATATCGGCATGTTAAGTTTTGTCATCAAGTCACGCCCTAATATGTTACCTGGTGTCTGTCAAGAATACAATAATGGCATAGATGCACCACGTTCTCCTATTGAAATTGGTAATTACTCCGTAAAAGGAACTAACCGCATAGCACCAGAGAATCCCTGTGAATTCATGGCAATGCCAGACATTGGGTACTCTCCCTCTTGAACACAGGAATGGTTTGCTTTTGTGTCTACTAGAAATGAAAATGTCGTGCCTCCTATCGTTTCCCTGACCCTTGGTTCCTCTTGGGGATCTGGTGTCACTGATCGTACTGAACACATCAGGTCACTCTGTGGGCTTGTTTATTGTGGGTATTAATTCACCCCTGTACGCATAAAAGGATTTTCTCCCACCACTGTCACACTCCCTCTCCTAGGTGTAGGTGTTTGTGGGGCTCCTCTATTCACATTCCATTGTGGCATCATCGCCTGTTGTGTCAGAGTGTTGGGTCTGTACTTGTTGTGTTTACATAGGTGCTTGCTGAGGTTGCCCTTGTGGCAACTGTGATTGCAGCGGAATCTGCTGAGGAATCATCCAATGAATAGCAAAACAAAAGAATTGATGGCTGGAAGGTTTAGAATAAATCATCCAATGAAGCCATAACATCTTCCCGGTAGTTGTCTCCTCCCATTTGATCCTCTCTCATATAGCTGGCCTCAGAGTCAGAATCAGGTAGAGTCTGCTGTCCTCTGGCCACATGGGAGGAGGTCACCACTGAGAAATCCATGATGACTCCCCTGGATTCATCACACCCCCCAGGCAACACCAGGGCAGCAATCACTCACCAGCTGTCTCCCAATAGTCTGCTCTCCCTGTTTCTCCATACACAAACATAAAATCCAAGCTGGCCACCAAGGTTGAAATTAACTTAGGATGGCCCTCTGCCAATTCACAAGACCATATGCATATGATTCAATAACTGCCAAATCTACACTGCGCAGGCACAGCCACTGAAGGGAAGACACACCAAGGTGGAGTGGTTACTGCTCTATATATGCAGGCAGTTCAGTCCAGCAGTGTGGATTGCAGAAGCAGGAGGATTGCATTTTGTGGAAGCTGGAAACTGTTAGAAGACCAGAAGACTGTCGTAGTGGAGGAGATTGGAGGAGTCGAGACCGTTTGAGGTAAGGTTGGGTGAAGGATTTAGGAGGAGGTGTAGCAAGAAGGAATAGGTGGTGAATGTATGGAGGAGGCTGTAACATCAGTAGGCAGATAGAGTGTTGAGGAGGTGGCTGTAGAAGGAGAAGATGGTGATAGCTTGGAGGAGGAACTAACAGTAAGAGGAGGAAGAGAGTTTGAAGGAGGTGAATGTTGGAAGAGGAACTGGTGACTGTCAGGGGTAGGGTATAACATCAGGAGGAGGGGTAAACATTAGAATGGTAGTATTTTTTGAAAAAGGTGGAAGCCTCAGAAGAAGGAGAAAAGAGGTTGGAGGAAATGATTTTCATACAATGGGGTGTGAAGACAGTAAGAGGAGTAAGGTTCCAGTGGACCCAGTTGGTCAAAGAGAGTTGGAGGTATGAGCCGCTAGCAGGGAAACCTGAGCATGAAAGGAGGCGAGGGGAAAAGAAGTGCCCACTTGGAACACCATACATCGATAGGGGGCCTGGGAAGTTGAGGTTGTTAGTGGGGACTCCTACCTCCAACTCCCACCCTTGAAGAATCCAGCTTTATCTCTACTGGTGGCAAGAACACAGAGAGGTGTCAAGGTAAGAATCTGAGGTGCCAATCTAAAATAGAGTTGTTATGGACTTTGGTATTTGATTTTCCTGGATATGGGTTCCTGACAAGCCTACATCTAACTGGTTAGTCAGTAGCCCTGACAACTTTGGATCACCAGGGTGAGAGACTTTTACCATATGTGATGATTCACTGGATCTTGTCACTTATCCCCAGAGGGGACCCTTTCCCTGTGAGGCTAGGGAGGTGAGCCCGCTATGAAATATTCTCCCTAGGGGTCAGCAGCATCTCACAGGAAGAGACTCCCCTGTTGGGGACAAGTACTCCCATTCTGCTAAGGAACTCCCAACCCCACTTTCCTATGGACCATTCAGACCTCTGGAGACACATCCAGAACACACCATTGTGTGTTATTGTGATACCACTTCCAACATTAGATGCCAATACAAATCCACTGAGAAGAAGAAGAGTGGAGAAGTAATGCTGATCGTTCCTCTATGGGAATAGGGTATACTGTGAAGAGTGCGAACTATGGAGTAAGAAAGAACACGTCAGACAAAGAGAAGAAGGACAATGAGCCTCTGCCGGGGAGAACTCAGCTAAGATGCATAATAACCAAAGAAGGACTTGCACTAGGGGGTTGTGTTCACTGAGCAGGTGAAGACTGGGAAGTGTGAACCTGGGAGAGAGAAGCCAGGGCATTCCGGCAGGTCCTCAGTCGAGAGGACGTGGAGAACAAAGAGGAACTTAAGTGGTGCAGGAGCCATCAGGGTGCCTACTCGTGTGTGTGTGTTTGTGTGTTTGTTGCAAGCATTTCCAGGTGGTGGAGTGACCACAAGGAGGTGGACCGCGTGGTCCAACAACGACGATGAGACCATCTACCAGACTCCTCAATGGAGCTGTAGAGACCAAAGCAGAGAAGAAAAGGAAGGCTTTGGAAGCCCTTATCGAGACAGCATGATCCTGATCCCACTGAAAGAATTGGTGATGCCAAACCGACAGGCTAGATGTAATGGGAATGGTGGGAGACCCAGGAAGGGCCACGGGCAGGGGCTGAACAACAGAAAGTATCACGAATAGTTAGAAAATCATCATACTCATCCCTGTAACTGTAACGATAGTAACAAATATACCGAATACCAAAAGACTAATCATACTACTCTCAGTAACAGTAAAAGCAGCGAAGAGTAGAATGACTACAGCGGATGTCATTGTACTCGTTCCAGTAACTTTGCAAGCCACAGAACACATAACGAATATCAAAGGACTCATCATACTTGTTCCAAACAGAGTGAAATCAGCAGAGCATATATCAAAGACAAATGCACTCGTCTCACTCGTCCCAGTGATTACAACAGTAGTAAAGACACTGAAGAAAATCAAAAGACTGGTAATACTGGTCTCAGTGGTTGGGGCGACCAAGACAATATCAAAGAGGAACAAAAGAACCTATATGGTGGTTCCCCTAAGTGGAAGTGTTTGGAAGATAATGAAGTGGTACGAGGGATTGGGGACACTGGTCTCGGGGAAATGGCAGACTGTGAAATAAGTACAAATGAGAAAGATATAGAGGCAAAAGAAACCCAAAGGAACAGAGGCCAAGATCCTTGAGTAGGAAACAAGGAACAAATATATAAATCAAGATGGAGATACCTGACAGAAGGTAAAAGAGCCCCCTTGAGGAATTAAAGGAAATGATTAACTATGTTACAAGGAACTATCTCAAAATAGACTACACAGGCTGGGAAGGCCTTCCTAGGAAAAGGGAATCATTCTCCTGGAACCCCTTTTTTGGTTAGTTGATAAATTAGTGGTAGGGCCAGAGAAGGGTCGTTTTTGGATGGAGGGTGGATTATTTTGATTCAGACGACCTCGCTGACAACAAGCACCCTAGTTAGATTCTCTTAGGCAGGGGAAAACCCCTGTTTTGTACGGATAGATAGGCCTTTGGTTTATCATTTGAATAGAATTTCAGGTAGAAAGTCCACCTCTTTGTCTGCCTCCTTCTTCTGACCTACCACACAGAGAACTCTTAATTCTGAAGCATTATGTTATGTTAGTCACATTTATAAAGCGCACCTTCGCCGAAGCATCTTGGCGCTAAAAAGAACCATGGTTTTGTTTTTCAAAAGCTGACACAACTGTTTAAAACAAGTACGTTTTTAGATGGTGTCATAGGCAGAGAGTTCCATAGCTTAGCAGCTGCCACTGAAAAGGAGCAACCATCCACCAGCTCAAAGTGGTAGCGGGGTATCGGAATAAGACAGGAATCCTTAGAGCGTAGAGCAAAAGATGGCACATAGGGCTGGAACTTCTCCTGCAGATACTCGGCTCCAGATCCATGAAAAGCCTGATGCACCAGTACCAATGACTTAAAGTGAACCCATTGAAGGACGGGAAGCCAGGGTAAGGAACGGAGGACAGGGGAGATATGAGCACTGTACGGCGTACCTGTACAGACACGAGCTGCATAATTCTGGAGAAGCTGCAAATGATGAAGTAAATACAAAGGTTGAGCCAAGAAAAGAGAATTACAATAATCCAAGTGACTCAGAACTAGGGAAGCCATTACCACAGGCCTAAGCTGGATAGGAAGGAACGGCAACACTTTACACAGGATTTTGAGTTGGAAAAACCCCACCCTACAGATAGCCCCAACCTGAGCACCCATAGACAAAGAAGCCGAGAAGACAACCCCAGGTGTATTACCTCAGACACTGGGGTGGAGCACAGACCCAGCTCAGTGGGCCAGAAAGCCGGAGACCAAGTTGATATTGGGGAAGAAGAAATAGAATGAGAATGAGGACCATGGGGAAGTACACCACCAGGACCTCCATCTTGTCCCCATTACGTTTCAGCCAATTGTCGGCCATCCACTTGCCCACGGCCAACAAGCAACCCCTAAGTTGAGACACTAAGCCCGGTTGGGTGGAGTCCAACCGGATGATGAATTGAGTATCATCAGCATAGGAGTAGCACCTGAAGCCATGAATCATGTATGGAATCTTTGAGATGTGTGTGTGTGTACCAAAAATAGACTTTGAACTACATCTTGTGTGTCCCTACACTGACTCCATGATAGCTCCCATTCCTCTTTGCTGACTAGATCTCCACTTATTTCACACATATCCTGCAAACTGCCCAGTCCTCCTAACATGAACTTTCTGATTCCAACGGCAGGCTTGACAGGCAGTCAGCAACTAAATTGGAATACCCTGCCATATATTATATGCAGAACAGAAACTGTATCAATCTTAACCCTATGCATGCCACTCTTGGTAATAATTTACCCCCATAAACAACCCTCAGAATCTTTACTGAAGGTTTGTGATCAGTTTTTGTGGAGACCTCCACAGGAAATGCCTGAAATGACCATGCCATCAGTGAGTGAGTGGTAAAGTCTACTGTAACTGTCAACCCTCTGGTCTGCTGGTTGGTTCAGGACAGCCCCAATTCGTTCATCTATTACCTCCAATGTAAGAGTGGTACTCATAGAAGGAGCAAAATGAGTTTATCTGGGAGCTTTCATTACTACACGCATTGCTTTACTGAATACTATTTCTTGCATGTCTCCCTGCATGAATTTGGGGTCCCATTAAACCACATTCTAAAAGGTTTCACCACCATAGAAATGTTATGGAGAAATTTAGAATAACACTCAGTAATTGTATAAAGGATATCATTCCTAGTAATTGCCAGGATCTTCTGAAGGCCATTATTGAGCTTTCTTTTGGACTAATGCCATCTCTTAAAAGTATGCGCCTAGATATTCCACTCGTTCTTCATACATTTTTACAGTTTTCTTCCTTAAGTGGACATCTGTATGTCTTTACAATGAACCATACCTTTCTACCAATGAAGTGTGCTCACCCACACCCTCTGCACGTACTAAATGACATCTTGAATGTACATAAATTGAGATAGAGTCTTGAATAGATTTCCCATACGCTTCTGAAACATGGATTCTACTGAGGCTAATCTGAATGGCATGCAATTAAATTGATATTGTATGAAAGGTGTTACAAAGGTCATAAGATGTTTGTACTCATGAGTTAGCTCTATCTGGTGATATGTGTTTCCCTAATCTAAGGTGGAAAATACCTAACTTTCCCACTATTTCAGCATTTCACAGATAATAGGAAGTGGGTGGGTCTCAACAATTATGTTTGCATTGAGCCTTCATGTCAATACAAAGTATTAAGTTGTCCAGTTTGGAGACCTGCACCACTGGGAACACCCACTCAGGCAATTCTGTTTCTCCTATTAGCTTATTCCCTAGCATGTCCTGGAGAAAAGTATTCAGCCTTTTGTGCAGCCTTAAAGGTGCTTTCCTCACCTCATGCTTTCCAGTTACGGCTTTCTGCTTGAGTTGCATCTTATATTGAGGTTAGTGCATCATGGATGATCAGAAGGACCTGTTCCACTGCTTCACTGGGTCATTCCAAAACCACCTAGTAGCCCCTGCACAGGCTAGTTGGTTCTTTGCTTGCCACATTTATGCCCCTTGTAATGAACTTCATGTAACTCCACTGAAAATCAACCATTAACTAAAGCTCAAAAACATTGACAGCAAGTAGTGCCTGTAGATAAATGACTAATACTTCTACAAATCAGGCCTGCCCATCTAAAACTTTTAGAAGTCCCGGCCAGGTAATGACACTAGTGCTTCATATAATTGGACTATTCTGCAAGCTGAGCTAGGAGTAAGATTTGCTTTGGTGATCATTGACTACTTCATGCACCAGCCTGAGATTAAGTTCAGAGTGGTGGGAAAGGCTGCAAGGGTCAATAAATTACACATGGAAATATTTAATCAGGAAGATGTTCCATACATTGTGATGACTGAAAACGGTGATGTAAATGTGCCATGGGTGACAAAGGATTTTCTAAGTCAACAGGGTGCGGAACATTAGGTGGCAGCACTTTATCAACCACAGGCTACTGGACTGATGGAATGGTTCAAATGGTGTACAGGCAGTTTACGACCAGCCCAAACGAATGAAAGCATTCTATAATCAAGGTGTGACGCATTGCTAAACTTCCCAATTTTATCCAAGTGTGATGCATGGCTAAACTTCACAATTCTATCCAAGTGTGATGCATGGCTAAACTTCACAATTCTATCCAAGTGTGATGCATGGCTAAACTTCACAATTCTATCTAGGTGTGACGCATGGCTAAACTTCACAATTCTATCCAAGTGTGATGCATGGGAAACTTCACAATTCTATCCAGGTGTGACGCATGGCTAAACTTCACAATTCTATCTAGGTGTGACGCATGGCTAAACTTCACAATTCTATCTAGGTGTGACGCATGGTTAAACTTCACAATTCTATCCAAGTGTGATGCATGGCTAAACTTCACAATTCTATCCAAGTGTGATGCATGGCTAAACTTCACGATTCTATCTGACGCATGGCTAAATTTCACAGGTTTATGTAAGTGTGACCCATGACTAAACTTCACAGTTCCATCTAAAAGTGAATGGCTAAACTTGGCGCTTGGCTAAACTTCGCAATTCCATCTAGGTGTGACGCTTGGCTAAACCTATTCCTACTTGCTCAAATATGTAATGAGATGGCCAAGTCAATCATCGATTCTATCAGCAAAGCTGCTGCTGAGTGGCTTGCTACCTGCACACTCTGCTGCCCAGGCTCCTTCTTGGCCCCTATGCATGGACATCGAGCAAAGAATCAAAGGAGCGCTCGCTACGTGGCAGTGCTATCAACTTATTTAAATCAATAAGTAATCAAATCCTTATGTTCTTTCGGATCACAAGGCCTATGGAAGGGCTCAAAGCGAAATGAAGGCTGCATTTATGATATTATTGTGCTGCAGATCTCATAGGTTATTTACCAGGACGCACAACCCAACATCATTATTAGATTTTGCAGGCAGTTTAAAAATATCTTCAGCTTTCTCAACAGTGAAACAAATAGTTGTTTCGTGTGTACATTATCTTCAATTTGGTCCTGCGGAAATAAACTGCTCTTATAGACTGGAATCTATGAGCACGTTTTTTGATAAGATAAAGTGTTTTATCTGCCTCTTGAATGATGTCAGATCAAGAGGGTATGGAATGCTCTTCTAAAACAAGCTGCTTATGAAACAGCACATGACCAGAGTCCACTGTTATAGGTCCAAGAAATGCTATATTTTGGTTCTCTTTAGCTTTTTGCCCATGGCCTCCTGTCTGGAGTTCAGAGAACAGGTCCTCCGACAATTTTGCCATATTAGTCCTGGGGTCCGAGCCCATACTCTGAGCTATTACGAACCACTTAGTGCTTGAGCATCTGATCTCTTCCTCGAGGCCCAGTGATTTGTGCGTCAGAACATGTCTGCAATCCTGATGCCCTGAGTTCACTGCTGAGGTCCTCCAGAGTCTTTTCCACAATTCCATCTTGAACAGAAAAGCAGTGTTAAGGAATGGCCGACCGTGCGATCTAGGCAGAATGCTTCTAATTCCGCCTGTGAGGCTGTAATTACAACACGTATGGCTGCCTGCCACTTCTCAGTTGTGTTTTTGAGTTAGACATATGCTATTACATAATGAACGATTTGTATTTTTTTTTTGGTGTTGTAATGTGTTGTGTATTTGTCCATTTTTGTTTAACCTGGGGCTGTGAGCACGGCCTGGTATAAGCCAGGATGCCCGCGGCATCTACTGTGAAAGGCCATTGGCATATGCAGGTGACTTGAGACCAAACTGTTCAGGACGCTGGGGTTGGAGCCAGGATGCAAATAAAAAGAAAACAAGGATCCATTTCTCTATGAGAGTGTGAGGTTCAAGGAAAACAAAATGTGTGAAAAGGACATACAAAGCGCTAAATCCTAATTCTGGACTGTGGTCCATCCAAGTGACCTAGTCTGGAACTGTCTTTGGTCCTGGTGGGCCGTCCTGAAGGAATCCTGCAAAGACACACAGTTCTTTTAGGTTCCCTGAGTTGCAGGACCCTCGCACCAGTTTCTAGCCTAAGTTGTCTCCTCTTGCTCTGGTTGCTTGGCGACCATATTACATTTGACTTCGTCCCTGTTTGTCGTCGGGGGGGGGGGTCGACAGGGTTATAGGTCAAAGGATCGACTGCAAAGGGTCGAATGACAAAAGGTTCGAGTCAATAGTCTCGAAAAAAAAGGTTCGAAAATTATTATTTTTTTATATATTTTATTTTTTTGGGAGGGGGTTCCGCCCCAACCACCGTTTTTGTGGTAAAAACCACTTTTTTTACCTACACAGAAACCCAAAAATAAATATGTAAATAAAAAAAAATTCGAACCTTTGGTTTTCGACCCTCACCTACTGCATTCGAGCCTTTTGTAATCGATCCTTTGACTGGACACCGATCGACAGGCTGCAATAATTTCTTTTCACGCCACCATGCCGCCACCAGGTAATGGTCTTTTTCATAGTGCTGAGCTAGTCACTGACTCAGGTCGCTCAAGAGCCCACCACATTTCTGTAAGAGAGCCTAGCTTGGATTCTCGGTAACTGCTCAGTTTCTCAGTGAGATCTCCTGGCTCAGGTTCTCCAAAAGCAAACCTTAGGGTCTCATTTTGAGTTTGCCAGCTGTGGTAAAACATTGTGTATTTCAAAATAACAGATGTTTTACCACTTGCTAATTTTGGTATTCATAACTGAAGCTCTTCAAAACCACCTGCTTTTGTGTTGAGGTACTTCTCTCTCTGCTCCCCTTCTTCTCTCTTTTTCACTTGGAGTCTTTAGGTGTTTGGCCAAGGCTAACACGTTTTTCCATTATCCCTGGCACCTCTGCTGCACCTCAGTTCAGGCCTCTCTTTTCAGCACCCCTACCAGCCCTTGGCCCTCTTGGCCTAGCCAATACTGGTTTCCTGGCCTGGTCCACTCTGTCCACTTTATCCTTGCCCCTACCCCTCCTCCATCGCTAACCTCTCCCTGCTAACCATGCCCTATTCTTTTGTTTTTGTCACTTCTCTCCTACAACAGCTATCTGTTTCAGTTGCCCTCCTTCCTAGGCTGTCCATCCTTCAACTGTGTCCTTTCCCTGGCCTCCTTTGTCCTCCTCCCTGTACATGTCCTCCCCCATCTCACTGTAGATCTGCCACAACCCCATTTTACATCCATGCCCACTATGGGACTGGAGCAATGAGTGTCTTTGGGGACATGTCTGATTGGATAATGGACAGCAAACCCTCTGCTTGCCCAGGTGTCCTTAATGCTAGTCTTCTGGCGTGGGCCACCCACTGTGAAGAGGCCTTACATTTTAGACCCACCATCTTGGAATCAGCTGACCCTGTCATGGCGACCTCCTGAGCACACCACGGTTTTTCCAGATCTGAGTGCATGTTGCTCGACTTCTCCAAACCGCTACCTCCCAAGTTGGCATCTACTTACAGCTCTCCCATGTCTCCTGCTGTAGCAAATACCAGGTAAAATGGCAACTACAACTCACACAGCCGACCGTGCACGCTTGGATTCACTCTCTGATGTTCTGCATTGTGTCTGCGGTACCGACCACAATCCCTGTCACTGTCTTCCAGCATCTAAGTAGCTCATTTCAATGGTGTCTCAGGGGAGGTGGGTAGACCAAGTAATGAACTCTGAGCCTCTTATTCTACTGGTTTCTGAGGGAATGTTGGTGGTCCGAGGCATCATATTGGAAATGTGTGAGAGCCCCCTGGAAAATCCCTCATATACTGCCATCGGTGTCAGCATCTCAGAGGTGTTGGCTTTCCCCAGCCCCCAGGAGCACTCTCACCCAGTTCCCAGCCTCTTAGTTGTGACTTTGTCAAACTGCATAAAGGTGGGGATTAACAGGCCACAGGTTCACAATTGGGTGAAGGCAACTCCATCTGGAATTGGATAAAAAGGCTGTTAAATTGTATAAATACATGCTGAACAGTAATAATCCAGGTTGTGGGGCATGGACATACCTTACTAGTCACCCGACACATCCCTACTTAAGTTAATTTGGTATTTTCAGTTTCTTGCTGTTGTGGCCTATTCACTGCTCAGATGTAATGCTTCTGGTGGCATATCAAGCTGCTGAAGGTTAAGGCCAGCAGCCTTACTAGACTTTAATTTCCTTTGTTGTATTATTTGTATTGTCACTACTAAGAATGTTTCAACTATACATTATTATTTCAGAAATAGAAGACCAAAAGGAGAGCAAACCCTAAATGTTGACTCCTTCAGTGCTCCAGCCCCTTGCAACCCTTTCTCTCCAAGGTAGATAGAAGGTTGCATAATTGTCTTGAGTAAACATTAAACTGCAGTGGTGACAGGCATGACCCCTGGGGAACGCCGCAAGTAAGAACAGTCCTGTTGGAGTATGCATTGTCCTTTGCAACATTTATACTTCTAGGACCAAGAAAGGATTTAAACCATGCTGTGGCAGAAGGGGTACGTCTGCCAACAGTAGATAGACTATCCGCCAGAAGACCATGGTCCCCAAGATCAAAAGTGGCGGATAGATTTAAAAGCAGAAGCAATGCTGCATTTCCCTCTTCAATAAGGCCTGCAATATGTCAGGTCTAGCAGAGCCATCTCGGTTGGGACAAAAACCAGATTGCTGGACTGCTAAGATGTCCTGGTTTTCAACAAACATTTGGTACTGTGTGTATGCGATTTCATCCAGAATATTCAGGATAAAGGGAGCGTTGGTTATGGGGCAATAGTTACCAACTTCTGCCAGATCAAGGTTGTCCTTCTTCAATAGTGGTGTAACCCAGGCCTCCGTAATATTTCAGGTACATAGGCCTCTTGGAAGGAACGATTTATGAACCTTGTGACCCAAGGTGCTAATGTGGAGATAAACTCTTTGAACAATGTAGCAGGAAATATTTCGCCTTTGCAAGAGGTGGGTGTACGTTTGTGGACTACTGTTGTGATTGGCCTTTCTTCCTGTGTATTCACCTCAATACCTCCTTCCTTTACACCACAAGAACATACATCCGTAACACTTTGTTCACGTGTTGTAGTGTGGGCTGCACAAAGTGTTATGGGTGTATGTCCTTGTGGTGTAAAGGAAAGAGGTGTTGATGTGTCTGTCTGTGAGGTGAGATGCAGTTTGTATGGTATGGTATGGTATGGTATGGTGTGGTGTGCTTGTTTCAGTAAGGGAAGGAGGTGTGGTGATTGGCCTTTCTTCCTGTGTATTCACCCAGCCTGGATGATGTATGATGGAGTGATGTCACATGTGGAATGTTTGCTGTGAGCTTGGAATGTTTGGGTATGAATGGGTTCCACCCCAGGCAGTTGAGATATGTGAGCCTGGGTGGTGGGAGCCAGTGGGTTCCTGTCATGTATTTCCTATTCTCCTGATGGGCTGGTTACATCTGATGAACTTATGTACCTGAATAAAGCCACTGAAGACTATTATCAACTTGACAGTGTATCCTTTTGAATTATAAACCTGAACAACCTGTCATAACAACTACCTCCAGGACATCCTCCTCTGATACTGTTTTGAATGTAAAAAGTACCAGATCAGGAGCAGGTCCTTTAGCCATACTTGTAGTAAAATCAGCAGAAGCAGGCAGCAATTTTACTTGGTCTCGTATATTGTCCTGATGTTTATGTGTTTAATCTGTGAAACCATCATGGACACGTTGGCACCAATTGTTGTCTGCAAGTATTGTGGAGGTAGTAGTACATCTTTTTAGTTCCTTCAAAATTGAAAAAAGCTGCTTAGGCTGTGATTTTGCTGCTGGCATCCGAGTATTTAGATTTGTTTCTTTAGCCTTAAAAAATCAATGATTTGAAGATTTTAGCAGCCTGTTTGTAGCACTATGATTAAGATCTGTGGGATATTTTTGCCAGGAGCGTTCCAGTTTTCGCTTCTGTGCTATGGAGTAAGTATGCAGTCACATCTGTGCCTTCCACAGATTTCAGTGCCACACAGGAATCCTTTCCTCCATGTTAGTAGGAGGAAGCTGCTGGTTCATGGTTCTTTGAAGGATATATTAAGTGGGGAAAGTGAAGAAGGGATCTGGATGATCCCTCGAAAGGGCTCAGTGGGAACCAACCAAGTTCAAAATATTGGTTATCCAATGCACGAGCGAACAACAAAGGCACAAGCATGATGCCAGAAGAAGATGCGTTGAGAGGAAGGTCACGAATGAACACAAGGACAAAACAGATCTGGAAGCAAAAGGCACCTATTCAACCCTGGATGTTTCCAGGCAAGGTGTAAATTGAGAAACAGCCTTTTATGCTGATGTAGTTTCAGCTACCACAAAAGGAGTTGGGATGAGCGTGGGAATCATTTCATGATCCCTTGTTACCTTCTTGCTTGGATCAATAATAATTGAAGTAAATGGGCAGGTCCCTACGGCCTGTCCGTTGGAGAAATGCAATCCATGCATTACAGTAAGAGGCTGCATTTGCCCAGTACATGAATGCCAACTTGCTATATGTCACAAGACTCTAACCAGGCTAAGGCTAGGTCTGCTGTCATCTGCTGTGCAGACATTCTATATCACAAATGAGTACAGATAATGCCTCTACGGGCCAACAGAAGAGTACAAGGAGAGGTGTAGAGTGAGAAAGAGTGTGCAGGTTGAAAGCCGCGCCATGACTAGGACCACAAACAAAAGGGGCAACTTTCTCCAGCATTGGATCTTTCATGGATTCACATGCTCTTTGAATATTCTCCATTGCCAGGCTGGGAATCCTCAATAACCTTAAAGCAGTTTAGCTTGACATTCTCAAACTGTGTGTCCCTTTAGTGCTCTTTTATAGTCATTATTGGGTCATACTGCTCACAGCCAATTAGACAGGTTCCCTTACCTCTTCCCTTGGTGGTCAACTTCACATTTGTTACTGCACGTTAAGTGTTGGGAGTCCTGGAGAATTCTCTCTTCCACAATTGTCATTTATTGTCTATTTTGATAGTTTGCTCATCAAATGTTCCGGTTTTGATGCTGCATCATTTCTTTACACACGCATTGCTTTACTGAATACCATTTCTTGCATGTCTCCCTGCATGAATTTGGAGTCCCATTAAATCACATTCTAAAAGGTTTCACCACCATAGAAATGTTATGGAGAAATTTAGAATAACACTCAGTAATTGTATGAAGGATATCATTCCTAGTTATTGCCAGGATCTTCTGAAAGCCATTATTGAGCTTTCTTTTGGACTAATGCCATCTCTTAAAAGTATGCACCTAGATATTCCACTCGTTCTTCATACATTTTTACAGTTTTCTTCCTTAAGTGGACATCTGTATGCCTTTACAATGAACCACACCTTTCTACCAATGAAGTGTGCCCACCCACACCCTCTGCACATACTAAATGACATCTTGAATGTACATAACTTGAGATAGAGTCTTGAATAGATTTCCCATACGCTTCTGAAACATGGATTCTACTGAGGCTAATCTTAATGGCATGCAATTAAATTGATATTGTATGAAAGGTGTTACAAAGGTCATAAGATGTTTGCACTCATGAGTTGGTTCTATCTGGTGATATGTGTTTCCCTAATCTAAGGTGGAAAATACCTAACTTTCCCACTATTGCAGCATTTCACAGATAATAGGAAGTGGGTGGGTCTCAACAATTATGTTTGCATTGAGCCTTCATGTCAATACAAAGTATTAAGTTGTCCAGTTTGGAGACCAGCGCCACTGGGAACACCCACTCAGACAATTCTGCTTCTCCTATTAGCTTATTCCCTAGCATGTCCGGGAGAAAAGTATTCAGCCTTTTGTGCAGCCTTAAAGGTGTTTTCCTCACCTCATGCTTTCCAGTTACGTCTTTCTGCTTGAGTTGCATCTTATATTGAGGTTAGTGCATCATGGATGATCAGAAGGACCTGTTCCACTGCTTCACTGGGTCATTCCAAAACCACCTAGTAGCCCCTGTACAGGCTAGTTGGTTCTTTGCTTGCCACATTTATGCTCCTTGTAATGAACTTCATGTATCTCCACTGATAATCAACCATTAACTAAAGCTCAAAAACATTGACAGCAAGTAGTGCCTGTAGATAAATGACTAATACTTCTACAAATCAGGCCTGCCCATCTAAAACTTGTAGAAGTCCCAGCCAGGTAATGACACTAGTGCTTCATATAATTGGACTATTCTGCAAGCTGAGCTAGGAGTAAGATGTGCTTTGGTGATCATTGACTACTTCATGCACCAGCCTGAGATTAAGTTCAGAGTGGTGGGAAAGGCTGCAAGGGTCAATAAATTACACATGGAAATATTTAATCAGGAAGATGTTCCATACATTGTGATGACTGAAAACGGTGATGAAAATGTGCCATGGGTGACAAAGGATTTTCTAAGTCAACAGGGTGTGGAACATTAGGTGGCAGCACTTTATCAACCACAGGCTACTGGACTGATGGAATGGTTCAAATGGTGTACAGGCAATTTACGACCAGCCCAAACGAATGAGAGCATTCTATAATCATGGGTGAGAGAGTGCATATTAGACCTCCCTACAGTGTGCCGAAAGGGTCACAACATTTAGCAAATCATGGAAAGGAGAGGAAGTGTGCAAATGGCCAGAGACTGGAAAGGTTTGGAATGTGGGGATAGTTGTTAAGTAAGCCAACATGTGGAATGGCACCCAATTAGTCACATCGGTGGAAATGATAAGTCTAATATGCCAGTAATGGCCAAATGAATGTCAGGCACGATGGTCAAACCTTCCAGAGATAGGCAATGAGTTACTTTCCAAATTGATTTCTCTTTTGAAATTAGTAAAAAAGCATATGCATCTAGTTCTAATGCCGTTCATTTCTCGATGTATGCATATGATTAGCTGTAACCATATTATTGCTAACATTCAAGTAGGAAGGTTTGTTACACCCTACACAGTGTTCAGCCTATGTAGCAGGCATGCCATGTTCTGGAATTTAGATTAGCACTCAGGGTGGGTGCCTCAGCCAATCTGCTCACTCCAAACATAGGCTGAATCTCCTGATCTCAGCCAGCATTTAAAGCAAGTTGAGGGCTGGAGAAACCATCGCCGGCAATTTCTCTCCCACCGCAGCTACCCTGCCACCACTTTCCCATTCTTCCTTGCCCCCCACCTGCCAATCAGACAACCCCATTTATACTCCCCTCCTTTTATCCCTCCTGCACTCCACTCCCCCTTTTTTCCTTCACTGAAGCACCCTCGCCTACTACTGAACCATTTCTGGCAGCATGGCTGCCAGTGAAATGGAGAAGGGACAACTCTTAGTTCCCTTCTTCCATTTTACCCCAGTGGCCATTTTCTTCTGTATTCCTATTTAACTTATGAAACGGACAGCACACCATAGTGCGAGTAAAAAAAAAAAAAAAAAAAATGCTCTTAGCACTCCGAGTTATGTGTTGGACCCAGGCTGCTGATAGCAATAATACCAACTACTATCATGGGCTTCACAGGCTGGTAACAGTGCGGAAGCCCAGTATTAAGACCCTGCTTTGCTTGAGCCTATAACTTGTAATCCGGGCCATTAGTGGAAGGTGAAGCCAAAGGGAGCGGGTATTATTGCTATAATGTACTCTAGATGTACCTCCAGATTCTTTCTTTCTAGGAATAACTGTTCTGCTGGAGCACTGAGCAGAGAGGTTCTGCAATATGTTGTTTGCAATACACCCATCTTAAACAATTTCCCTTGTGAGAAGATTACTAGAGGTGATAGTCCCTGTAATCAATCAACTCAGTCCATCAATGCAGGCATCTGTTTAGTTTACAATGTTATGTTGATTCATGCCACACACAGATACCACCCAAGGGCAGTCTCCAGGTGCTCACATGGCTCTGCAAGAAAGAGGACTGGGTTGGTTACTAAGGCAAGTGTGATAGGTCAGAACCAGGAGAAACCGGCATCTGTGTGTGTTGGCTTGCAGATGGTAGGCTATGTGCACTGGCTTGTTGTATCCGAACGGGTAAGGTCCAATGCCTGGCTTGTTTTGTGTGTGACTGTTTGGTGTCTGGTGTGTGTCTGTGAGTTTTATCTGTAGATTGCTGGTATTTAGGGTTGTGCGCATTGGTTTTTTGTGTCCGTATGAGTAAGTTCCAGTGTCTGGGTTTGTTCGTTGTAAGTGTGTGTTACTTGTGTTGGGTGTGTGTTAGGGTATAGGTAGGCTGGCTGAGTGGCCGTGTATAGTGTTTGGCTGGTGTGTTTGAGGAAGTAGAAGCAGGGTGGTTAGTGCTTTGGCTACTCGCTAAATTCTTCTATGTGTCTAATCTATACAATCCTATCTGTTGCGACGCATGACTATAATCTCCACAATTCTATCTCGGTGTGACGCATGGCTAAACTTCACAATTCTATCTAGGTGTGACGCATGGCTAAACTTCACAATTCTATCCAAGTGTGATGCATGGCTAAACTTCACAATTCTATCCAAGTGTGATGCATGGCTAAACTTCACAATTCTATCCAAGTGTGATGCATGGCTAAACTTCACAATTCTATCCAAGTGTGATGCATGGCTAAACTTCACAATTCTATCTAGGTGTGACACATGGCTAAACTTCACAATTCTATCCAAGTGTGATGCATGGCTAAACTTCACAATTCTATCCAAGTGTGATGCATGGCTAAACTTCACAATTCTATCTAGGTGTAACGCTCACCTGATTCTCGCAGAGGCGCCGGTCTTGACTGGGCGACTACCGTATCTTCAAAGGTGATGTGTAGCACCCGGTTGGCTCTTTGGGCTGGACCTCTGTGCACTGTATGCCTGACGTGTAGAGTAAGATGTCTGCAGATAGAAAATATGGGGTTAATGAACTGGGGTTATTGGGGTGTCCCTATCTCTTTCCTCTTCTCCTCTCCTGTAGACCCCCAAAGGTTAATGCTCTCACCTTAGGTAAGTGAATGCCGAGCTCTCCATCTGCCTCGGGGCAGGGTGCTGTAACCAGTTTCTTCACTGGATAGGTAGCGCAGGCCTCTTGACTTCAGAGGACTGCTGTCCGTCGTTTACTGCACGAACGGTAAGTTTCGAGTCATTCAAATGTCTTTAAAGTCTTTAGTAATGATGTCTCTTGTTTTGCAGGGTTCCGGCGATGGCGGATGACGGGCTGAAGTGAGTTGAAGATGGAGCCCGTGTGATGAATAGAAGCGCCTGGAAGCACGTAAGTAAGCGCTTGTTGCCTGCTTCACTATGCGCTCTAACTGTCTTTTTATTTTGCAGGCACGAGTTCGGAGCGGCTGCAGGGTGCCGGAATACCCACTGGATTAGATGTGGAAAGGAGTCATGGCACGTGAGTATTAAAGTTCCCCAATGTCTTTAAACGCACCTTGTTTTGTCTTTCAGATGCGGGATGCAGCGCCGAAGAGTAGGTAAGCCTTTGCCTTTCAGATGCCGGAATGCTAACCTGTTCTTTCTTGTCTTTATAGGTGTTGCTGAAGACTGGATTCAGGATGGTAAGCCTTTGCCTTTCAGATGCCGGAATGCTAACCTGTTCTTTCTTGTCTTTATAGGTGTTGCTGAAGACTGGATTCAGGATGGTAAGCCTTTTTCCATAGGCCCAGGACCAGATGCAGAAGACACGATGAGCGTTCTGCTGCAGAGGTTGCAGAATAACGCAAAGCAAGATTCATCCACCGGGTGTGGTTTAAATAGCCTCCTGTAGTGCTTAGTTGTCTCCTTCCACAGCCACGCCTAAGTAAGAAAAGAGTTCCTGGTAAGAAAAGAGTTCCTGCCTTCCAGAAGAGTTCCAGTGTTCTGAATCTAGGGAGTGGCTCCAGCCCCACCCAACAGGAAAAGTAGTTCCAAACAGAAGAGGATCAGAGGCTCAACTGGCAGGCAAGTAAGCAGCATGGTCTGCTGAAGGTAAGTCCACCCAAGCATTATGAGCCCGGCGCTTCCAGCGCTGGGACTGGGCATATTTATGAGCCTGGTGCCACTGGCGCCAGGACTGGGTCCAAAAGGTCCCAATTGGGACTGGTTGGCACTCGGAACCTGGGTTATGGATCTGCTTCCAAGGGAGTTGGGAAAACCCTGACCTTTTGGAAGCAGAGATCATGACACTAGGTGTGACGCATGGCTAAACTTCACAATTCTATCCAAGTGTGATGCATGGCTAAACTTCACAATTCTATCCAGGTGTGACGCATGGCTAAACTTCACAATTCTATCCAAGTGTGATGCATGGCTAAACTTCACAATTCTATCTAGGTGTGACGCATGGCTAAACTTCACAATTCTATCCAAGTGTGATGCATGGCTAAACTTCACAATTCTATCTAGGTGTGACGCATGGCTAAACTTCACAATTCTATCTAGGTGTGACGCTTGGCTAAACCTATTCCTACTTGCTCAAATATGTAATGAGATGGCCAAGTCAATCATCGATTCTATCAGCAAAGCTGCTGCTGAGTGGCTTGCTACCTGCACTCTCTGCTGCCCAGGCACCTTCTTGGCCCCTATGCATGGACATCGAGCAAAGAATCAAAGGAGCGCCCGCTACGTGGCAGTGCTATCAACTTATTTAAATCAATAAGTAATCAAATCCTTATGTTCTTTCGGATCACAAGGCCTATGGAAGGGCTCAAAGCGAAATGAAGGCTGCATTTATGCTATTATTGTGCTGCAGATCTCATAGGTTATTTACCAGGACGCACAACCCAACATCATTATTAGATTTTGCAGGCAGTTTAAAAATATCTTCAGCTTTCTCAACAGTGAAACAAATAGTTGTTTCGTGTGTACATTATTTTGAAGTTAGGTGGCTCCTGCGGAAAGAAAGTGCTCTTATAGACTGGAACTTATTAACGCATTTTTTGATAAGATAAAGTGTTTCATCTGCCTCTTGGCTGATGTCAGATCAAGAGGGAATGGAATGTCCTTCATAGTTTTCGCGTTTTTTTGGGGCATGAGACTAAAACAAGCTGCTCATGAAACAGCACAGGACCAGAGTCCACTGTTATTGGTCAGAGAAATGCTATATTTTGGTTCTCTTTAGCTTTTTGCCCATAGCCTCCTGTCTGGAGTTCAGAGAACAGGTCCTCCGACAATTTTGCTATATTAGTCCTGGGGTCCGAGCCCATACTCTGAGCTATTACGAACCACTTAGTGCTTGAGCATCTGCTCTCTTCCTCGAGGCCCAGTGATTTGTGCGTCAGAACATGTCTGCAATCGTGATGCCCTGAGTTCACTGCTGAGGTCCTCCAGAGTCTCTTCCACAATTCCATCTTGAACAGAAAAGCAGTGTTAAGGAATGGCCGACCGTGCGATCTAGGCAGAATGCTTCTAATTCCGCCTGTGAGGCTGTAATTACAACACGTATGGCTGCCTGCCACTTTTCAGTTGTGTTTTTGAGTTAGACATATGCTATTACATAATGAACGATTTGTATTTTTTTTGGTGTTGTAATGTGTTGTGTATTTGTCCATTCTTGTTTAACCTGGGGCTGTAAGCACGGCCTGATATAAGCCAGGATGCCCGCGGCATCTACTGTGAAAGGCCATTGGCATGTGCAGGTGACTTGCGACCAAACTGTTCAGGACGCTGGGGTTGGAGCCAGGATGCAGATAAAAAGAAAACAAGGATCCATTTCTCTATGAGAGTGTGAGGTTTAAGGAAAACAAAATGTGTGAAAAGGACATACAAAGCGCTAAATCCTAATTCTGGACTATGGTCCATCCAATTGACCTAGTCTGGAACTGTCTTTGGTCCTGGTGGGCCGTCCTGAAGGAATCCTGCAAAGACACACAGTTCTTTTAGGTTCCCTGAGTTGCAGGACCCTCGCACCAGTTTCTAGCGTAAGTTGTCTCCTCTTGCTTGGCGACCATATTACATTTGACTTTGTCTCTGTTTGTCGTCGGGGGGATCGACAGGGTTATAGGTCAAAGGATCGACTGCAAAGGGTCGAATGACAAAAGGTTCGAGTCAATAGTCTCGAAAACAAAAGGTTCGAAAATTATTATTTTTTTATATATTTTTTTTTGGGGGGGTGGTCCCGCCCCAACCCCGTTTTTGTGGTAAAAACCACTTTTTTTACCTACACGGAAACCCAAAAATAAATATATAAATAAAATAATAATTCGAACCTTTGGTTTTCGACCCTCACCTTCGAGCCTTTTGTAATCGATCCTTTGACTGGACACCGATCGACAGGCTGCAATAATTTCATTTCACGCCGCCATACCGCCACCAGGTAATGGTCTTTTTCATAGTGCTGAGCTAGTCACTGACTCAGGTCGCTCAAGAGCCCACCACATTTCTGTAAGAGAGCCTAGCTTGGATTCTCGGTAACTGTTCAGTTTCTCAATGAGATCTCCTGGCTCAGGTTCTCCAAAAGCAAACCTTAGGTTCTCATTTTGAGTTTGGCAGCTGTGGTAAAACATTGTGTATTTCAAAATAACAGATGTTTTACCACTTGCTAATTTTGGTATTCATAACTGAAGCTCTTCAAAACCACCTGCTTTTGTGTGGAGCTACTTCTCTCTCTGCTCCCCTTCTTCTCTCTTTTTCACTTGGAGTCTTTAGGTGTTTGGCCAAGGCTAACACGTGTTTCCATTATCCCTGGCACCTCTGCTGCACCTCAGTTCAGGCCTCTCTTTTCAGCACCCCTACCAGCCCTTGGCCCTCTTGGCCCAGCCAATACTGGTTTCCTGGCCTGGTCCACTCTGTCCACTTTATCCTTGCCCCTACCCCACCTCCATCAATAACCTCTCCCTGCTAACTATGCCCTATTCTTTTGTTTTTGTCACTTCTCTCCTAGAACAGCTGTTTCAGTTGCCCTCCTTCCTAGGCTGTCCATCCTTCAACTGTGTCCTTTCCCTGGCCTCCTTTGTCCTCCTCCCTGTACATGCCCTCCCCCATCTCACTATAGATCTGCCACAACCCCATTTTACATCCACGCCCACTATGGGACTGGAGCAATGAGTGTCTTTGGGGACATGTCTGATTGGATAATGGACAGCAAACCCTCTGCTTGCCCAGGTGTCCTTAATGTTAGTCTTCTGGCGTGGGCCACCCACTGTGAAGAGGCCTTACATTTTAGATACACCATCTTGGAATCAGCTGACCCTGTCATGGCGACCTCCTGAGCACACCACGGTTTTTCCAGATCTGAGTGCATGTTGCTCGACTTCTCCAAACCTCTACCTCCCAAGTTGGCATCTACTTACAGCTCTCCCATGTCTCCTGCTGTAGCAAATACCAGGTAAAATAGCAACTACAACTCACACAGCCGACCGTGCACGCTTGGATTCACTCTCTGATGTTCTGCATTGTGTCTGCGGTACCGACCACAATCCCTGTCACTGTCTTCCAGCATCTAAGTAGCTCATTTCAATGGTGTCTCAGGGGAGGTGGGTAGACCAAGTAATGAACTCTGAGCCTCTTATTCTACTGGTTTCTGAGGGAATGTGTTACGCTCACCTGACTCCCACGGAGGCGCTGGCCTGGTTCGCGCTGCTGTGACCTCTTCTAAGGTCATGCGCAGGGTTCGGAAGACGGACTGGACCGGGCCCCCAAATCTGGCTTGTCTGGCTCGCAGAAGTATCCTTCTGTAGGCGAAAATAGGGGATTTACTGTCTGCGGGGTAATGCAATCGGCCTCCCACTTTCCCCTCTCACCCTCCTTGAAACCCTTCTGTGATTTCTCGTAGCGTCTCACCTTAGGGTCTGGAAGGATGAGCTCTCCATCCTGCTTCTGATGCAGGGGCGCGTTGGTATCCAGTTACTTCACTGGATTTTCGGATTGGTGAGAACCAAACCTGCTTGGCTTCCAGGTAAGTTTTTTGATAAGAGGTTCCCCTTGTGTCCATGCATTAATGTACTAATGCTAGTGTCTTTTTCCCCATAGGGGCCGGGGTACGGAATGCCGGGGAACAGGCACCGACCCGAGATGAGAGGTGAAATCCTTGTAGAAATCAGGTAAGTCTTTAAAGAGCGTTTTTTGGTAATGTCTTTTCATTCGCTCATTAACGCTGATGTCTCTTTTTCCCCTTAGGGGCTGGGGTCCGGAAATGCCAGGATGCAGCGCGGACCTGAAATGAAGAGGGAATTAATCAACAGGTAAATCTTAACATGGAGATTTAGCTTTCCTTATTCCCTTCTCTCTCTCACCTTTTGTTCTGGTCTTTTTCTCCCTAGGCGCTGGGGCGTGACTGCGAATTCGGATGATCGCTGCTGAACATGGAGGCGCCCTGTAAAGGTGAGTGGAATGCGGCGCTGCAGCGATCGACGCCATGAGCTTTTAAATTAAAGTCTTCCTTTTCAGGATTGTTGGCGAGATGTCTCCGGGATGCAGATTTAGTAGGTAAGGACTTTTCCTTCTTCTGTTCTCTTCTTCTCTTCCTTTCCAGGTGATCCAGGATGCTGGCAGGCGTGGCAGAAGTCAGGATGCAGGAGCAGACACGGTGAGCGTCCAGCTGCTAGATGCAGAGCAACGCGAAGCACGTGTGGCTGTTCGGGTGGGGTTTAATTGGCCTTGGAAGAATTTCCAGGTATGTATCCTTCCTACAATCAGGTATGTATCCTTCCCCGACCATGCCCGGATGGTAAATTAGTCCCACAGGTAAAGTAGTTCCTTTCAGGCCTCAAGGAGGCCGGGATCCTGCAGCATGGTCTGCATCAGGTAAGTGCACCGAAGCATTCCCATAATGAGCCTAGCGCCTATGGCGCCAGGACTGATGTCTTTTATGAGCCTGGCGCCATAGGCACCAGGACACTGTCCAAAGGGCCCCTATATGGGGTTGCTGGGTCCTTCCTTGGGGACTGGATGTCCGCTTTCGGGGACTACGGGCTTGAACCCGCTCCCCGGGAGCGGGCACATGACAGCACTCCCCCCCATGGCCCCTCCCAGGGTTGTTCCCACCGGGGGTTTTGGTTTGTCTGGGAAGAGTCGGTGGAATTTCCTGACTAATCGAGGTGCAAGCACATGGTCGCTGGGTTCCCACGACCTCTCCTGAGGTCCGTACCCCTTCCAATCAATTAGGTAGAACAGTTTTGACCTAAACATTTTTGAGTCTAAAATGTTCTTCACTTCGAATTCGGGCTCCCCATCTATTAGAATAGGTTCTGGAGGTTTGAGTAGTCGGGTTCCGGGTACCACTGGTTTCAGAAGTGACACATGAAAAACAGGGTGAATTCGCATACTAGCTGGTAAATCAAGTTTAATAGCCACTGGGTTAATTATTGCCGTAATAGAATAAGGTCCCAGATATTTTGGGTTAAAAGTTCGAGGCCCTTTGAGTGGTAAATGTCTGGTAGTTAACCACACTCGATCCCCAATCTGATACGGAGGTGCTTCACTCCGATGTAGATCAGCATTCTCCTTGTATTTTCTCTTGGCTTGTTGTAAATGCGTAGTTGCCTCCTTGAAGGCTTGGGTAATTGTAGAATGCAGATGTTCTACTGCAGGCATTCCGAGGTTCTGAGGTGAGTCAAGGTTTGAGGTTCGAGGGTGATGCCCAAACAAAGAATAAAAAGGACTGTGACCAGTTCCAGAGTGTACCGAATTATTATATGCGTATTCGGCTATCCAAAGAATGTCTTTCCAGTTGCTTTCAGATTGCTGTCCCATACACCGTAAGTACTGTTCAAGGGTCTGATTTGTCCTTTCGGTCTGACCATCAGTCTGAGGGTGGTGACTGGTCGATAATCTTACGTCGATCTGCGCCATTTGACAACATTTGCGCCAGAAGTGGGAAATGAATTGGCTTCCCCGGTCAGAGATTAGTATAGATGGGAATCCATGTAGCCAAACAATATTTTCGAGGAATTCTTTGGCTAGGACAGAAGCTGAAGGTAAACCTTTCAAAGGAATAAAGTGGGCCATTTTGGAAAACAAATCCACAATTACCAGAATAGTATTGTACCCCGAACAAGGAGGCAGGTCCGTAATAAAATCCATTGATAGGGTGTGCCAGGGTGCTGGTGGTATGTCTAGAGGTTGAAGGAGACCGGCTGGTCTTTTCTTTTGACTTTTATTTCGGGCGCAAACACTACAGGACATCACAAAAGATTTAACATCTTTTCGCCAAGAGGGCCACCAAAATTGTCGTTTCACCTTTTCCTCTGTCTTGGCAATACCGGGGTGTCCCTCTATTAATGTATCATGATAACCGGAAATAACTAGTTTGTGTAATTCCTTATGTGGCAGGAATAAGCGTCCTTGGAAATAAGGTAAACCATTATCTATGGTAAAGTCTGATCCCTTTTGTATCCATTCCTGTAAGGTTGTAGGGTCCAAGAGTTGTTTCACTCTGGCTTGAATGTCTTCAAGCCTCTGTAACAAGTCATGCCTAGAATCCTCTGTTCGGGAATTATTGGTACTGGTTCTGAGTTTGTATCAGATTCTCCCATTCCAATTCGGGATAAGGCGTCTGCTTTGCCATTCTTGCAGCCAGGTCGATAGGTAATCATGAAATCAAATTCAGCGAAAAACAAAGCCTATCGGAGCTGCCGTGATGACTGAGCCTTGGCGGTTTTCAAATACTGTAAATTCCGGTGATCAGTGATCACTGTGATGGTATGTCGAGCGCCAAGCAGAAAAATGCCGCCAGGCTTTAAAAGCGGACTTAATGGCTAACAGTTCTTTGTCCGTGATTGCATAATTAACCTCGGGTGCCGAAAATTTTCTGGACCAAAATGCTACGGGATGCAGTTGGTTGGTTTCGGGATCTCTTTGGGACAGGACAGCTCCCATGGCTAGGCTGGATGCGTCAGTCTCGACAACATAAGGGAGATCTGGACGCGGGTGTTTCAATATAGGTGCAGAGGTAAACTTAGCTTTTAAATCCTGAAAGGCCGGCTCGGCTTCTTCAGACCATTCAAAACGTTTATTTTTCGTCAAGAGTGCAGTAATGGGTTGTACCACGCGTGAAAATTCCGGGATAAACCTGCGATAGAAATTGGCAAAGCCAAGCATGCTTTGAACCCTTTTTACAGAGCTAGGTGATGGCCATTTGAGGATGGCATCCACTTTTGAGTCCATTCGGACTCCTTTGGGTGTCAGGATGAAACCTAGAACCTCGACTTCTGTGGTATGGAAAACACATTTCTCCAATTTAGCAAATAGTTTGTGTTGGCGCAGTTTTTCAAGTACTGCCCTGACGTGTTTTCTGTGATCAGATTCCGAAGAGGAGTACACCAGAATGTCATCGATATATACGACAACACAAACATCGATGAGTTCCCGAAGGACATCATTCATGAAGTATTGGAAGGCAGCCGGCGCGTTACACAATCCGAAACGCATCACCTGGTACTCGAATAATCCGTATTTAGTACGGAAGGCAGTTTTCCATTCGTCGCCTTCTTTAACTCGTACCAGATGATAAGCCCTCCGGAGATCTAACTTGGTGGATATGCAAGCGTCCTTCACCTGGTCAAGGAGTTCAGGGATCAGAGGCAGATGATAACGGTTTTTAACCGTTATCTGGTTCAATGCGCGATAATCGATACAAGTTCTAAGGTCGCCTTCTTTTTTGGGCACGAAGAACAAAGCCGAGGATGCTGGGGACTTTGACTGGCGAATAAAACCATTAGCTAGGTATTGATCCAAATATTGTCTCAAATGCAGATTCTCAGGTTCGGTAAGGGCATAAATCCTGCTACAAGGGGGTTGTGCACTGGGCACCAGATCGATTTGGCAATCGTACGATCTGTGAGGAGGTAACGTGTTGGCCTGTTCCTTTTGGAAGACGTCCTGAAAGTCTTGGTATTCCGGAGGTAGTTGCATGGAGGCAGAGGTTACAGATGCTAGATTAATCTGCAGGTTTTCTGGGTAGCAGGTTTGTGTACAATCTGGGAAGGTTATTCTCTTAGCTCGCCAATCAATTCGAGGATTATGTGTCTCTAACCAAGGGATTCCAAGAATAACCTGAAACTGTGGAGCCTTGATTACATCAAACACAACACCCTCCCGATGGCCGTCGGGACCAATAAGAGTCACCTCAGTAGTGGAATGTGTTACCGGTCCAGAGACAATTTCAGTTCCATCGACTGTGGTGATGACATCTTTGCTGGTTTTAGGACGGAGAGGGAGGTTAATCCTAGAGACCAATTCATGATCCACATAGTTTCCAATAGCCCCACTATCGATGTATGCCTTTATTGCATGCAACCGCTTAGGCTGTTCTGGATCTACGAGAAACATTGGCACAATGAAATGCGAGGTCTGAGAGTTAGTTTTCAAGCTCGGCAAGCGGACCCCTACACTTGTCGGGCGGAGTCGTTTCCCGAAACAGAGTCTTCATGGTTTTTATCAGCGGCTCCTACCGCCTTTCGGGGCGGTTTTGCCGGGCAATCTCGTAGAAAGTGTCCAGAATTCCCACAATAAAGACATAATTTTAACTGCCGCCTCCTTTCACGTTCCTTTTGAGTTAAGGGTCCTTTAACCCCTCCAATTTGCATAGGCTCAGAGACATCAGCTCCCTTGGGATTAGCATGGGTCTTGACCAACACCCGGGTCTCAAACCTGGACCGATCTGCTTTTCTGTTTTAAAGTCTGTGATCCGATTGGACCACTAAGTCTATATACTCTGTGCATTCGTGGGGTGGATTTACAACTTGGGCCAAGACATCTTTAAGTTCTCCGCGAAGGCCTCGATAAAACAACGTGACTCTTTTATCCTCTGGCCATCCCGTTTCTACAATTAGTCTATTAAAAGTTGCAATATAGGATAGGAGGTCCTGATTGCCCTGTCGCAGGGATAGAAGTTCTTCATCCAGAGCCTGCCCTGAGAGTGTCGAGCAAATAACCTTTCCATGCTTGCTTGAAACCTTTGAAAATCACGGAGAATCGGGTCATCTTGAGTAACCAGTGGAACTGACCAATCGGCAGCGCAGCCGCTGAGATATGACAATACAAAGGCTACCTTGGTCTGATCATTAGGGAAGGCCCCAGGTCTGCATAGGAAGTGCAAACGACACTGATTCATGAATACGGTGAATCGTTTGGGGTCCCCAGCAAAGCGTTCGGGTGGGGCCAGCAGCATGTTTCCAGGTAGATTAATCTGCACAGGGTTACTGGAAACCACAGGAGCGGGGTTCCCTCCGGAACCGGGTAGAGGAGTTTGCCCAGTTTGACCTTGCAAAAGCTGTCTAGCCAGGTCATCAGTTCTTTCCTTTGATATTATTAATTCCCTCCTGAGGGCATTAGTCTCTTGACGAGCGGCATGTACTTCGGCCCGTAATTCCCCCAGTAATTGGGCCAACTGATCAGTCTCAGAACTTTGGGTGGGAATTTGTAGGAAGGCTTTGCGTTCTGTTACGCTCACCTGACTCCCACGGAGGCGCTGGCCTGGTTCGCGCTGCTGTGACCTCTTCTAAGGTGATGCGCAGGGTTCGGAAGACGGACTGGACCGGGCCCCCAAATCTGGCTTGTCTGGCTCGCAGAAGTATCCTTCTGTAGGTGAAAATAGGGGATTAACTGTCTGCGGGGGTAATGCAATCAGCAACCCACTTTCCCCTCTCACCCTCCTTGAAACCCTTCTGTGATTTCTCGTAGTGTCTCACCTTAAGGTCTGGAAGGATGAGCTCTCCATCCTGCTTCTGATGCAGGGGCGCGTTGGTATCCAGTTACTTCACTGGATTTTCGGATTGGTGAGAACCAAACTTGCTTGGCTTCCAGGTAAGTTTTTTGATAAGAGGTTTCCCTTGTGTCCATGCATTAATGTTCTAATGCTAGTGTCTTTTTCCCCATAGGGGCCGGGGTACGGAATGCCGGGGAACAGGCACCAACCCGAGATGAGAGGTGAAATCCTTGTAGCAATCAGGTAAGTCTTTAATGAATGTTTTTTGGTAATGTCTTTTCATTCGCTCATTAACGCTGATGTCCCTTTTTCCCCTTAGGGGCCGGGGTCCGGAAATGCCAGGATGCGGCGCGGACCCGAAATGAAGAGGGAATGAATCAACAGGTAAGTCTTAACATGGAGATTTAGCTTTCCTTATTCCCTTTTCTCTCTCACCTTTTGTTCTGGTCTTTTTCTCCCTAGGCGCTGGGGCGTGACTGCGAATCCGGATGATCGCTGCTGAACATGGAGGCGCCCTGTAAAGGTGAGTGGAATGTGGCGCTGCAGCGATCGACGCGATGAGCTTTTAAATTAAAGTCTTCCTTTTCAGGATTGTCGGCGAGATGTCTCCGGGATGCGGATTTAGCAGGTAAGGACTTTTCCTTCTTCTGTTCTCTTCTTCTCTTCCTTTGCAGGTGATCCAGGATGCTGGCAGGCGTGGCAGAAGTCAGGATGCAGGAGCAGACACGGTGAGCGTCCAGCTGCTAGATGCAGAGCAACGCGAAGCACGTGTGGCTGTTCGGGTGGGGTTTAAATAGCCTTGGAAGAAGTTCCAGGTATGTATCCTTCCCCGACCACGCCCGGATGGTAAATTAGTCCCACAGGTAAAGTAGTTCCTTTCAGGCCTCAAGGAGGCCGGGATCCTGCAGCATGGTCTGCATCAGGTAAGTGCACCGAAGCATTCCCATAATGAGCCTGGCGCCTATGGCGCCAGGACTGATGTCTTTTATGAGCCTGGCGCCATAGGCGCCAGGACACTGTCCAAAGGGCCCCTATATGGGGTTGCTGGGTCCTTCCTTGGGGACTGGATGTCCGCTTTCGGGGACGCCAGGCTTGAACCGGCTCCCCGGGAGCGGGCATCATGACAGAATGTTGGTGGTCCGAGGCATCATATTGGAAATGTGTGAGAGCCCCCTGGAAAATCCCTCATATACTGCCATTGGTGTCAGCATCTCAGAGGTGTTGACTTTCCCCAGCCCCCAGGAGCACTCTCACCCAGTTCCCAGCCTCTTAGTTGTGACTTTGTCAAACTGCATAAAGGTGGGGGTTAACAGGCCACAGGTTCACAATTGGGTGAAGGCAACTCCATCTGGAATTGGATAAAAAGGCTGTGAAATTGTATAAATACATGCTGAACAGTAATAATCCAGGTTGTGGGGCATGGACACACCTTACTAGCCACCTGACACATCCCTACTTAAGTTAATTTGGTATTTTTTAGTTTCTTGCTGTTGTGGCCTATTCACAGCTCAGATGTAATGCTACTGGTGGCATATCAAGCTGCTGAAGGTTAAGATCAGCAGCCTTACTAGATTTTAATTTCCTTTGTTGTATTATTTGTATTGTCACTACTAAGAATGTTTCAACTATACATTATTATTTCAGAAATAGAAGACCAAAAGGAGAGAAAACCCTAAATGTTGACTCCTTCAGTGCTCCAGCCCCTTGCAACCCTTTCTCTCCAAGGTAGATAGAAGGTCGAATAATTGTCTTGAGTAAATATTAAACTGCAGTGGTGACAGGCATGACCCCTGAGGAACGCCGCAAGTAAGAACAGTCCTGTTGGAGTATGCATTGTCCTTTGCAACATTTATACTTCTAGGACCAAGAAATGCCAACAGTAGATAGACAATCCGACAGAAGACCATGGTCCCCAAGATCAAAAGTGGCGGATAGATTTAAAAGCAGAAGCAATGCTGCATTTCCCTCTTCAATAAGGCCTGCAATATGTCAGGTCTAGCAGAGCCATCTCGGTTGGGACAAAAACCAGATTGCTGGACTGCCAAGATGTCCTGGTTTTCAACAAACATTTGGTACTGTGTGTATGTTATTTCATCCAGAATATTCAGGATAAAGGGAGCGTTGGTTATGGGGCAATAGTTACCAACTTCTGCCAGATCAAGGTTGTCCTTCTTCAATAGTGGTGTAACCCAGGCCTCCGTAATATTTCAGGGACATAGGCCTCTTGGAAGGAACGATTTATGAACCTTGTGACCCAAAGTGCTAATGTGGAGATAAACTCTTTGAACAATGTAGCAGGAAATATATCGCCTTAGCAAGAGGTGGGTGTATGTTTGTGGACTACTGTTGTGATTGGCCTTTCTTCCTGTGTATTCACCTCAATACCTCCTTCCTTTACACCACAAGAACATACATCCGTAACACTTCGTTCACTTGTTGTAGTGTGGGCTGCACAAAGTGTTATGGGTGTATGTTCTTGTGGTGTAAAGGAAAGCGGTGTTGATGTGTCTGTCTGTGAGGTGAGATGCATGTTGTATGGTATGGTGTGGTGTGCTTGTTTCAGTAAGGGAAGGAGGTGTGGTGATTGGCCTTTCTTCCTGTGTATTCACCCTGCCTGGATGATGTATGATGGAGTGATGTCACTTGTGGAATGTTTGGGTATGAATGGGTTCCACCCCAGGCAGTTGAGATATGTGATCCTGGGTGGTGGGAGCCAGTGGGTTCCTGTCATGTACTTCCTATTCTCCTGATGGGCTGGTTACATCTGATGAATTTATGTACCTGAATAAAGCCACTGAAGACTATTATCAACTTGACAGTGTATCCTTTTGAATTATAAACCTGAACAACCTGTCATAACAACTACCTCCAGGACATCCTCCTCTGATACTGTTTTTTTTTTTTAAACTTTTTTTTATTTGAATTGACAGAGTAACAGAAAACAGAGGGAGCCACACGGCGCCCGCATCAAAACACAAGCAATGTACATATTAGACAATATATCTCGAGCAGACTGAAACCATGGAAAAGAAGAAGAAAAAAACCCACAGAGCACTAACAGCTGAACACAAGGAGTATGCATCTATGGGCAGCCCCCCGGAGAGGAGGGCGGGGAACTTGATGGTGAAGCCATGGCGGTTATATATTGCCGGAATCTACACCAAATATCCCTTGGCCTGAAATGCGGGTGTTGTATTGCGTTCCAGGACTGCTCGGTGTCGTGAGCCCATGTGACTGATCTGAGCCACTGTGTATAGGTAGGCGCCCTAGGGCGAAGCCAACATAGTAATATGCAGCAAACTGCCAGCAGCATGCAGAGGCCCGCTAGTTTCTTAGAGTCGCGGGGCAATTGAGGGAGGTCGTGGAACAAGCAATGCAGTGGGGTGGGGTCAATAGTGTGTTCCAGAATGTCACAGTGTGGAGCAAATGTCCAGCCAGAATTGGGTTAGGTGGGGACAGTACCATAGCATATGGATATAGGAAGCTTGATCCATGCCACACCTGGGGCAAGTGGGAGGGACAGTACCAAACATATGATGAAGTCTCATTGGTGTATTGTGGAACCTGTGCAGAACCTTGAATTGAATAAGTTTAAATTTGGTGTTATAGGACACATCATGAGTTCGAGCACACATTCGCGACCATCTTTCATCAGTAATTTCGAACCCGAGATCCTCCTCCCACCTGCGCCTCAGCTTGGTGAAGTGGGGGGCTGTTCTAGTCTGCAATAAGGAGTAGAGTCTCGACACCTTGCCCCTAAAGGAGAGATGGGAACAAAGCTCAGCCACTATAGGTTCGTTGGGGGGCAAGGCAGGGAAATCGGGATACCTGGATTTGAGACTCTCCCGGAGTGAAGAGTATTGCAGCCACACCGAGGGCCGGCGTTTGAGTAAGAGAGGGAGATCAGGCCACTTGATAAAGCCTCCTTGTTCAAATGCATCGCGAGGCATCTGATAACCGGTGTCCGCCCAGTGGGTTACCATTGATCGTGGGATGAGTGGGATATCGGGAAGGAAGTTCCATAATGGTAGATCTCCGTGAAATGGTTGCGGAGTGTGGACCATTGCCCATAGTTTGGTTAATGCCAAGGATGTGCTAGCGACAGGGTCTGCCGAGTTTGAGTCAGGGGGGATCGGCTTGAGGATCAGAGATCCAATCATTCGGTCACTGACCGCCAGCTTCTCCAGGCGAACATGTGGGGGGGGTCGGTAGTGTTGAACCAATATGCAGTGAATTGAGATTGGATCACCACCCAGTACCCGACAAAGTCTGGCGCGTTGAATCCGCCCAGCATCTTGGGAGCGGTAAGAGTGGACAGTTTGAGGTGGACCGTGCCAGAGTGCCATAGGAAGGTGTTGGTGATGGAGCGCAGTGTTTGGAAAAAAGCATCACCCGGCCACACAGGCAGATTGGTAAATCGATAAAGTAATTGGGGTAATACAACCATTTTAAGTATTCCAATTTTGCCTGCTAGCGAGATGGGGAGCCGGGTCCAGTAAGAGGTTTTTGTCGCCAGGTTAGTAAGGTAACTAACAGTTGTTGTCACGTAGCTGCGCTGGGTGTCGGGAGACCACCACCCCCAGGTAAGTGAAACCCAACGGAGACCAGCTGAACCCATGTAGATCCGGGGGGAGGGTAACGTTGAGTCTGTGAGCGGGAATAAGGTTGACTTGGAACAATTTACTATCAGACCAGATATGTCACCAAAAAGGGCCCCATCAGCCAGTATGGGGGCAAGGTTGGTTTCAGGGGAGCGGATGTATAGGAGGGCGTCATCCGCATAGAGGGAGACTATATCGGATTGGCCGGCAGTGCGCAATCCCCTGTGCGAGTGTGAATTCCGCATCATGGCGGCAAAGGGCTCCATGGCTATGGCAAAGATAAGTGGGGAAAAGGGGCATCCGTGGCGTGTGCCTCTGGATACCCGGAAGGAAACGGAGCATCTATCTTCCGTGTGGACTCTGGCCGACGGGGCGGTGTAGAGTAGCTTAATCCAGGATCGGAAGTTGGGGCCGAACTTGCATTTCTCGAGAACTCGCCATAGATATTTCCACGAGTCAAATGCCTTCTGCATGTCCAGCGTGGCCGCAACCGCCTGTGTAGACGGGGCGATCCTGCTGATCACATTGAAGAGCCTTTGCAGATTTAGGGATGTGGATCTTCCAGGGACAAAACCGCACTGGTCGGGTGGATGATGTGGGGCATGTATGGGGCAAGACGGTTGGCTAGCAGTTTCGCATATATTTTAACATCACTGTTAATCAGTGAGAGTGGTTGGTACGAACCGCACTGAGTAGGGGGTTTACCAGGTTTAAGAAGCACTGTGATCAGTGCCTCACGAAGCAACGGGGGTAGTATTCCATTGTCGCATGATTCCTCCCACAGGGCTAGTAGGTGTGGTGCTAGGAGAGATTTGTATTGTTTATAGAAGTCCATAGGGAGTCCATCAGGACCGGGGGCCTTCCCAGCTGATAGTGACTCAATGGCTTCGACAAGTTCCGTAAAGGGTCTCTCAAGGAAGCCGACAACGTCGACTGAGAGGACTGAGATGGGAAGGCCATCTAAGTAAGAGTAAATTTCAGGGACTCGGGGTCCATCAGTCTCTGAGTATAAGGAGGTGTAGAACGAGAGGAACTCGGAATTGATGTCTTGTGGAGAGGTAGCGAGTGAGCCATCAGGTCTAGTTATGGCTGAGATATTTGGGGCACCAAGTTCGCGGCGCAGTAATCTAGCTAGCATTCGACCAGGTCGTACCCCTTCCCCGTATCTCCTCGCGGATTGGGGGGAGTCTAGGAACTTAACCTCACGCTCAGCGAGGGCACGGAAGCTCTGATACTGTTTTGAATGTAAAAAGTACCCGATCAGGAGCAGGTCCTTTAGCCATACTTGTAGTAAAATCAGCAGAAGCAGGCAGTAATTTTACTTGGTCTCGTATATTGTCCTGATGTTTATGTGTTTAATCTGTGAAACCATCATGGACACGTTGGCACCAATTGTTGTCTGCAAGTATTGTGGAGGTAGTAGTACATCTTTTTAGTTCCTTCAAAATTGAAAAAAGCTGTTTAGGCTGTGATTTTGCTGCTGGGATCCGAGTATTTAGATTTGTTTCTTTAGCCTTAAAAATCAATGATTTGAAGATTTTAGCAGCCTGTTTGTAGCACTATGATTAAGATCTGTGGGATATTTTTGCCAGGGGCGTTCCAGTTTTCGCTTCTGTGCTATGGAGTAAGTATGCAGTCACATCTGTGCCTTCCACAGATTTCAGTGCCACACAGGAATCCTTTCCTCCATGTTAGTAGGAGGAAGCTGCTGGTTCATGGTTCTTTGAAGGATATATTAAGTGGGGATAGTGAAGAAGGGATCTGGATGATCCCTCGAAAGGGCTCGGGGAGAACCAACCAAGTTCAAAATATTGGTTATCCAATGCACGAGCGAACAACAAAGGCACAAGCATGATGCCAGAAGAAGATGCGTTGAGAGGAAGGTCACGAATGAACACAAGGACAAAACAGATCTGGAAGCAAAAGGCACCTATTCAACCCTGGATGTTTCCAGGCAAGGTGTAAATTGAGAAACAGCCTTTTATGCTGATGTAGTTTCAGCTACCACAAAAGGAGTTGGGATGAGTGTGAGAATCATTTCATGATCCCTTGTTACCTTCTTGCTTGGATCAATAATAATTGAAGTAAATGGGCAGGTCCCTACGGCCTGTCCGTTGGAGAAATGCAATCCATGCATGACAGTAAGAGGCTGCATTTGCCCAGTATATTAATGCCAACTTGCTATATGTCACAAGACTCAAACCAGGCTAAGGCTAGGTCTGCTGTCATCTGCTGTGCAGACATTCTATATCACAAATGAGTACAGATAATGCCTCTACGGGCCAACAGAAGAGTACAAGGAGAGGTATAGAGTGGAAAAGCGTGTGCAGGTTGAAAGCCGCGCCATGACTAGGACCACAAACAAAAGGGGCAACTTTCTCCAGCATTGGATCTTTCATGGATTCACATGCTCTTTGAATATTCTCCATCGCCAGGCTGGGAATCCTCGATAACCTTAAAGCAGTTTAGCTTGACATTCTCAAACTGCGTGTCCCTTTAGTGCTCTTTTATAGTCATTATTGGGTCATACTGCTCACAGCCAATTAGACAGGTTCCCTTACCTCTTCCCTTGGTGGCCAACTTCACATTTGTTACTGCACGTTAAGTGTTGGGAGTCCTGGAGAATTGTCTCTTCTGCAATTGTCATTTATTGTCTATTTTGATAGTTTGCTCATCAAATGTTCCGGTTTTGATGCTGCATCATTTCTCGCCTACAACACTGAGGGTTTGGCCCATTCCACTGCCTCTGGAGTTCAGATCTTGTATCAGAGGCCTTCAAAAGTTCATTGAGATGACAGACACGAGGAAGAAAAGCCTTTTTGAAGACCGTTTACATCAAGCATCTTCACGAACAGTGCCTCTACTGTCTGTATCCGGACCACGACTTGAACAACTGTGCCATCTGCAAGTTGTTCTCATTCAAGACCCACAAGGACCAAAAGAGTGTGCAGGTAGAAAGCAGCGCCATAACTAGGACCTCAAACACAAGGGGCAGATTTGAGCAGTGTATTCATATTTTATGAGCATTCCTTCTTTCACAGTATGGCTTTACTGAGCAGCATCGGGGTAAAATTGAGGGAGCCCCAGACTTGCTTGAGAAGCACCAGTGTAAGTAATTTTAAACTAACCAGGGTCATTGTCGAGAATCACACGGGGGCCTAATTAAGCAGCATCCACTGTTTAACTGAGCAGTACCATAAGGCAATCGGTGATCAGCAGCAGAGGCATCTTTGCACAAACATGATGCACAGCTATGCCTGACCACAACTGATTACTGTGTTGCCAATAGCAACCCTTGTGTGTATACACGACATGCTTTGACTCCAACATTACGCACTGTTTGTATACTTAAAAAGATTTAACTGTTTTAGTGCAAACGTAGCATGACAACGTCCCGCTATGGGATATTGTGAAGCACATTTATTTATTAATTATCCCCACTCATTCTTGTTGAACTCTTTAAAGAGCTCAAATAGTGCTTGACACAAGGCATGATTTTGTTAATGGCAATGAAGTTACACCGAGAGAGACTTTGTGAGATGAAGGATTTGCTATTCAAACACTCCTCCACATTCTCAATGCCACGCCATTTGCATGTAGAGTGGTGAGACAGAGACACTAAACACTTGTGTATAGGCGCGTTACAAATGCCATATCATATCATATATCATATGGGGCGGGGGGATTGGGTCATAGGGGACAATGGGGATCGTATTCCCTGGTTTAAACTTCCTCTCAGAGACGTGGTACTAACCTGACCACCAAGAAGAGCCCCATATCCAAGATAACCAAAGGGGACCACATGTCTCAGCAGGCAAACACTGCAAAGTGGAACATCAAATCTCAAGAAGGGCACCAGAGGAAACGCGCCCACAAGTTTCTCCAAGCAGTCTAAAGCCACTTCTGTACAGGTGCGTAATAAATGACTTATCATATCATTAATTGTTCGCTTACCTCATGAACCTGTGAACACTCCTCTGGAACTCGATGGAAGGCAGCTGGAGGCCTCGGAATTCTGCAGAGTCACGGAAAATATAAATTCCAAGATGTCGGTGAGGTTGGCGAACCCATTTTGCCCTGCCCACCAACAGCAGAGGAACACTGGCACATAACGGCTCCCCTATAATGATTACAAGACGGGGGATTCTGATTACCGGAGTTTCAACCAGCACACGGGACCTTACGAGGTCCCACACTGGGCCAATCAGAGGTGTGCTTACAAGACCGTCCACTTCCTCATTGGTATAAAAGAGGTTGCAAGCAGTCATTTCTTGTCTTTGACTCAGAGGAAGTATATGTACCTATCACTACTCCCTGCCTAATACAAGGAATGCCTGGAGAACTGATAACCAGCAAGAACTGGAAGACCCTGATACAATCCTGAAGGGAGAGGATCGCACTGGGTGGAAGTTGCAAATATTGTTCGAGCTCATGAGAAAAGGACCCTGGCATGTAAGGGCTAGTAGGGGAAGCCCTAGTAGAGCTGCCTTCTGGGAGCCTGAGTTCAGTGGGAACGAACTAGACCACCATGGGGCTGGTGAGAAAGAACCGGAAGCATGAGAAAGAGCCCATCGACTGGGATGACTCCTCAGTGAGTACTCCCAAAGGAGGCAGGCTCAGGCCTGTGCTGTTATGGGTTATTTTGTAGCACAGGGCTGGGCAATTTAGTGATAGGTGTGTTTGGCCGGAACTTTGAAGTCTGTGTTGCTCCTACTACGGTTAGCCTGAGGGGTTACGAGTACTGCTCAGAATTTGGTTTGCAACAGTTTGTTTGGCCAACTCACTGGAACATTTGATTTCAGAGGTTAGTGCGTTCCTGGCAGATGGACAGATTAAGAGTAGTTTGAGGCTGCTGTGTGGTGAATCAGATGTGCTCACCACCCTTTTAATGAGTCTGATGGAGTCACTGGGAAATGGGGTGATCCACAGGCAAGTATGCTCAAGTCATTCCCCAAGTCCATGTTTCTGCATTCAGTAACCACTGCTGTGGCAGACTACAGTCCTCAGCACTCCGCTGGATGTTGTGAGAAGATGTGCTTACCTTGTGTGTAGGACACAAGACACATACCCCTACCAGGAGTCCCAGAGACATGCAGTAAGATTCTTCCCAGGGCAACCCGGCCTGTCAATCAACCAGAGGACTTCACTTCCGGGAACACCTCGCGCAGGAACAAACAGTGCACAGACTGGAGCAACAAACCTCCCATGACTGGGAGACCACGGAACGCCAAAGATTACTGGCCACTAATCAAAGCACTTCCAAGAAGGTGTTGTATGCCATGGATGCCTTCAGAAACGTGCAGCTCCAGCTCAGAGCTAATGGAACAAAGTCATCAACCAATACTGAAACCTGACTACTAACTGTCGGTTCCATGTCATTTCGCTGACAGTAATTACTTCAAGGTAATTTACTTAGTTTTGTTTTATTAATTGGTGGGGGACACCACCAATACCACCTTCCTCTTCATTACTACTCCTATCCAAAACCCCTCTCCACATCCTTTTAACCTCTTAATCCACAGATAGTTATATTATTCAAAGTACTTTCGAAGTGATTACTTCGAAGTAAATTACCTCAAAGTAATTACTGTCGTTGAAACCACGGGATACGCAACAGTCTAACAAGGGGAATTCAGAGTTCCACAGGGACTAACCTATCGCAGGGAAGAAAACATAGCACTCTGGGAAATGGAAGCAAAGCCTCATGTATATAGATCCACCTTGGATGGAAAGTTCATTCAGTGCATTGGATCTTGGGGAAGCAGACATACCTGATGATGCTCCATTGATACAGGGAGAGGCTGCAGAGAGACCAGGCTGGCAGGAAAAGGGCCCTTGACAGTGGGTGGGGGGGGTCACTATACATTAAATCCAAAGCCCAGGAGGGACATGCAATGAATCCGGAAGCTAAGGACCAGGTGGGCCTTTTGGTGAATCCTAAATAGGAGGTCCAGGGGGACTTGTCCTGCACATAGAAAACAAGCTCTAAGAAAAGGGCTTGCCTTGAATGCTGTATCCTGAGGTCTAATGAAGAGGCCTACTGTGAGTTCTGTAGTCCAAGGTAATGAAAAGAGGCATGTGGTGAATGCTGGAACGCAAGTCATATGGAGAAGCCTGCTGGAAATCCTGCACCCAAGGGCCTATGCGATAGGCCCACTGTGTACCCTATTATCTTGATACAAATCAGCCAGAGAAAGAAAAAACCTGATACAAGGAGACGGTCCAAGAGTGAATTATCTTGCATTTCTGAAACCTGAGGTCAGGGAGGGGCATATTGCAAACCTTGGGAGACCTAAGGAACATGTTTGTTTGGTGTTTGTAATAGACTAGGGAAGAATTCTGAGGAGTGTTTTTTCTCGGCCAAGTCCTTGGAACTTTTTTGTTATTAGCCAGTAGGCTAACGGCTCGTCAGTCAAGATTAGAACTGAGATGCCTGTTGGCCACATCATTTGGACATTTCTGTGTAGAGTGGGGTGCCCCTGCAGGCATGAGGACTAAATAGAACAGGGTTGCACCTTTATTTTCATGAGGGGATCATTGGGAACACTACTGGAACACCATTTAGTTCAGCCCATCCTAACACATTTTTAGTCAGGAATCCCTCTTTAGTGGTAGCGTTTCCCCCTTGTTCCTCTAAGGCATTTATCTCACTCTCACCATTTTGTTTTTTAAATAAAGATATAGGGCCTCATTACACGGATGGCGGAGAACCATGGCGCTATTAGCGCCATGGTTCATGCCGGTAAAATACCGGCACCGCCTTGGTGGAAAGGGGAAATACCGCCCCATTCCAAGGTTGGCGGGGCGGTAATTCCCCCTTCCACCATTGCCCTTCCCCATTCCCATTTTTGCCCCATAGGGCATAATGGGAATGGGGAAGGCGCTAATTACGGTACCGCAAATTGCGGTACCGTAATTAGCTCCCTGGGTCCCTTTGCGGGTTGGTTTTTAACACCTGCAAAAAGCAGGCGTTAAATCCCCCAACCCTCAAAGGGACCTCGTAGTAAGGCGGTAAGGATTTACCGGTACCGGTATTTTACCGGTACCGGTAAATCCTTACCGCCATCCGTGTAATGAGGCCCATAGTTGGAGCCGTACTTTGTGGTTAGGTTGCATCATTGCCTCAAGCCCCCCACAGTTGCCCATCCCTGACACGTTTCAATAGCTCTTGCTTTTTTGTTTTTTAGCCATTTCCCCTCGACCCCATAGGCGTTTTACCAACCCCATCCCGAGAATATTCCAAAATAAAAGGTTGGTTGAGCACTATCGCATCATACCTCGTTCATATCATTTCTTGGTTTCCACAACATGCACGCATTACTTTGAATGAAGTCATGATTTGTTTGCGTCCCACAGAGCACAGAGAATCCCTCATTCAGAAACCTTTCTGTGCTCCCGGTGGGGGGGCTTTTAGTCGAAGTGGTGAGTGAATGTTACAATAACACCGCTGCTGACTTTTCAACGGTGTCACTGACCACAAGTTCATGAACTCTACTAACAATAGCTCATTTTTGTATGCATGATAAGCGTTCAGTCCATTATTGCACACTGATTGTTTGCTTTCGTTGGAAATTGTCATATGGCAGCAACTACTCAGTTATGGCAATGGCACTACTCTATTTGCAGCTGGTGTAGCCGATATCATCTTCTGTATGGCACAATCGTGCATGTGGCTCCCTTCCATCATACCCCATGATTCGGAAGACATGTGTTCCTGGAGTTGCGCAGTACAACACAGAGGTCGGTAAGGGCACGCAAAGGTCAGTAGCCATGCGGCTGGGAGCTATGAAACTGGCAGGAGCATATTGAGTTGGGGGAAATATTTCCATCACACCCGAGACAAACTACCTTCGCAACTCGTGGCATTGTTGGGCATCAGCCTGGGGCTGAGTTATTTCTGGAGATTGTGGCAGACATTCTAGTAAAGACCTATATCATTCTTGAAGTTCCTTCTGAGCTTTCTTCAGAAATGCTTCTAAAGCTAATGGCTTTCGGCCAATTTATTTTAAACATTTACTGTAAAAACCACAATTTTTCCATGAAGTTTTTTGGATGAAGTCGGATAATGTGAGGGATGAGAATCCCTGCACCCATAAAAACTCATTTCAGAAAATTGGGCTTTCTCAGCGCTGCTATTAAAATACATGTTCCTTTACCGCTAATGGCTAGCATTGCTCCTTTGCCTCAGTGGAGAGTATTCAGCAAAATGGAACAGGTTTGCTCTCAGCCCAAGCGCGCCTTTGGATCCACTGTCTTTTAAGCAGGCGTTCGTTCTTTAGATGTTGCAAGCTGCGGGCTGCATATTTCTGCTGTGTCCTAAGCACGCTGAGAAGGCTCGTATTGCCTCGCTGTCAGATGCTTCTCTGATTCTGAAAACATTTTAATTCTGTTCCGTGCCTGTCTTCCTAATTGGACACTGACTTTTGTATTGCCAAAGCCTATCTCAGCTCCCTTTGTAGGGATCAGTGTCTGCTAAAGCGGATTAGTTTCAGGAATTTTTTACACAGTTTCTGAATTAGCTTGCACATAGCTGTAGGAGAACAGGTGTTTCCAGATGCAATATCCCCTGCACTCTTTTCATCAAGTAAGTATTAACAATGGAGATTAGTCACTCGTTAGAGAGACAGGCTGCTTTGCTTAGCCAAAACCCCAACCACCACAACATCAAACCAACACAAGATAACGAGGCAAAACACAGATGGAAAAGTTTCGGACACTGCATAATGCTCCTATAGAGGAAAGGGAGAAGAACAAATAGAGCCGTTCTAAGCGGATTATTGGTAGGAAGTAACTTACGGCAATTGTAGCAGGCATCAGGAATTGACTTTTTGCAATTGGCCAGTGGGTGATCCAGAACTGACTCAGGCTAAACGGGGACAAGACCGAGGTTCTGATCAATGGTCCCCGTCCACAAAAAGTCTTTGGTCCATGGACTGCTGGCCCTCAGAACTCGGTACTCTTCCGTCGCCCGTCGCATCTGCAAAGGATCCAGGCATACAAATCTCGGAATCCCTGGCCTCGACACTTCAGGTCAGAGCCAGATGTAGTGCGGTTCATCTGAAACTCAAAATCTTACTGAAAGTTGAATTGAGTTGATTGTTTATTTGTATAGCGCCTATACACAATGTGTTTCAAAGCGCTTCAAGGAGGGGGGGGGACATGGCAGAAATAACAGTTACATTCTTACAAGTCCTTGAAACAGTTCAGAATGTGAAAAATATCTATCTTAATCAGCCTGGCAACATTTCAGATAGTGCAAGTGCAGGGAACAAATAAGGAATGCGGGGAGGGCAAAGGAGACAAAAACAAGCAGTTACATTACTATGCCTGACGACAATCAACGTAGTGATGGAAAATTTACAAGAGGAGGGGGGTATGGAATGAAGGAGAAGGAGAAGAACAACACAAGCAACTAACAAACTAGGTCTGACGAGGATTCACCATAGTGCTGGAGGGGGAAGTGGGAGGAGAAACAAGGAGGGGAGGGGGAAGAGACAAACAAGCTGCTATCATAAGGTCACGGGACAAATGATGGAGTGTGCTTAAGAACAAGAACGGGAAGGGAAGAGGAGAGTGGATGAGAAAGACAGGCGGCTACAATTACTATGCCTAACATTGTACCAGAGGACCTTTGGCTACCATTGATCTTGGCCTCTATTCCGGGAACAATAGATTATTGTAATGTCACATTACTAGCCCAGGCAAAATCTCATATTAAGTGCTTGCAGGTCTTGCCAAATTCGGCTGCAAAGCTTGATACCAAATCCTCCCCATCCAAATCCCTCCTTGATTGACCCATGTCTCCCCACTTCTAAATAAAATTGAATTGGCTCCCACTGGAGGCCAGAATTAGTTATAAGATCCTATGCCTAGTACATAGGGCCTACTATGATACAGACTCTGAGTACCTTCAGAAAAGGCTTTGCAAGTATAGACCATCGCGAAAGTTGCGCTCGACAGACAGATTGCTTTTGACGGATCCTCGCTTTAGTAAAAGTACAATGGATGGCCGTGCCTTTTCCGTGGCAGCTCCAAAACTTTGGAATAGCCTCCCATTGACGCTGCAGGCCACTAAAAGCTATTAGTCTTATGTAAAAAATTAAAAACATTCCTTTTTCCAATGAAATGCTAGGCATTTGGTAGTCTGATTCTTGATGCCCTGTTTCACGAGACTCTGCTCTCCAATGCTCCTTTCTTGCCATTTCTCAGTGCCAGGATACGCCATGAGTCACAGCTGCGCTTTACAAAAACAAATTCCATACCATACAGAAATACATCCCAGGAGAAGAATAGAGAACTTAAGTGGGTCTCATAATTACTTTTTAAAGATAACAACTATATATGCATGCTCCCAATGTTGGAAAAAATGTGTGGACAAGTAACCTCCCAGTCATTGTCAGAAGGGAATTGAGTGATATCAAAAGGTTCATGAGGCCAAGAAGGACTATTATAAGCTTATCACAAGGACAAGCACATTTGGAAGACACAAACAAATTGAAAATAAGGACTGCATCTCCCAGAATCCCCCTTCTCACTGAGGGTAAATCCAGAGCAGATCTGGGAAACTCAACTACTCCTCATGTATAGATTATATATTTTCCTCAAACTCCCTGGCATTTCAATTTACCAATCTGCTAGTAAATGAACGAGAGTAAAGTGATCATACATGCTTGCAATTGTCACTGAAGGTAATGAATGTGGATTTTTATCAGGTTACCCGCCCGACTACTGTGGTATCAAACCACACGTGTCATCTTTTAATCTGGTAGGGATTCATAATAGATACATTCAATAAGCTTTTGAGCATACAGTTGAATAATCCACAGTGATGCGTTTTTTTCTTCTCTCAGCAATATCATGGGAAGTTAGAGAAGTACAAAATCTTGATATGTCCACGGAAATGAGGGTTTTTCCATCGACATGCCTTTCCAGTGAAATAAAAGAACATAAGAAAGAGTTAAGAAAGAGGATGAGAAGGCTGTAGGCTAAAGGCCTAGTACATTACAAGGTGTTGCGTAAGGAACTAGTTCAGCAGTATACACATTGTCTTAAACAACAGAATAGGATGGTAATCCAGCAGGATGCAGAAAAGATGTTGAGCATCCTAAAGATCCGGGACTCAGGGCAGTTTTGGGAGGTGCTAAGAAAACTGTTCACTGCCAACCTCTAATTCAGGCAAATCCTATTTCAGAAAAAACACGGTTGGCCTTTTATAACAAAGTCTATTTTGATATTAATGTGGATGCTAAGTCTGTATCATTGAATACTGGGGTACCTTGGTCTCTCAATTTTGACCTGGAGGACATCGTATTAATTATTAAACAGAGCAAAGCCTCAAGAGCCCTTGGGCCCAACGGATTATCCAATATCACACTTAAGTGAGCCCCGGAAATGTGGGCGGTGGTATTACTGATATTATTTACCAACATAATAAGCACAAAGTATATACAGCAATCCTGGAAAACCTTGATAATAATTACATTACACAAAAAAGTGGACCATCTAAATCCTAAGAACTATAGGCCCATCACGCTCTTAGATGTCCCAGGAAAAGTCTTCAGCTCTATCATAGAGAAAGAGTTTCAACAATGAGCCGAAAAAGGCAACATTTTAAATCTTTGGCAATCTGGCTTTGTTCATGGTGTAGTGTGTTTTATAGATTTTACAATGACTTTTGACTCCGTGTGCACCCCCTTTTAGGGCATAAGCACAGGTCATGGGGCTGTCCTCAATATTTGAATGACATTTTGTAGGAATTATCAAAAACATTGTTGTAAATTCGGTTAAACGCAGAGGGCCTACTGTCTTTTTCAATTAACACCAATAAGGGCCTAAAACAAAGCTGCATTCTGGCCCCTTTACTTTTCAATCTTTTCATCTCTTATCTGAGGGCAGCCCTAGATGAAACCAGCTCTCCCCCTCCCACCCAAGACTAGACTTTCTTAAAGTGAAACATCTGCTTTTACGCCGATGACATAGTTTTATGCAATCAAACTCCCATTGGCTTAAGCGCCAACTAACAACACTGCTGCACTATACAACAGTTAATAGGCTGGAAATTAACATAAATAAAACCAAGGTGCTGATTTTAAAACCAACTAGGAAGAAATGATCAGTGAATTTTAAATGGGTTTTATTGGAGGAAGTTTTAGGGAAAGTCACTGACTTTATATATCTAGGCTTTCACATCTATGAGGCTGTAAGTCCTCTGTTAAATTATACCAATTTTAGGAAACAATTAGGCAACCTGATTGTCCAGGCAGAAATGACAGACCACTATTATCGGAAATTTACGGCTAAACCCATTCTCCAATTTTATCTTACTAAAGTTGTCTCTGTAATTACCTATGGAGCAGATGTTTTATTGATGTGGAGGAAGGTGAACTGAGCCAACCTGGAGGCGATTATTTGGAAAAAGGTCTTGGGTCTACCTCTAAGTACACCCCATGCGCTCATTCGATTTGAGTTAGGTTTAACGTCCCATAGATCTGAAGTCATTTGGAGAGTGCTAACATTGTATAGAAAAATGCTTTGTGCAGACCAGACCTCAGTGATGGGGCAAGTCTGGTTGGTCTTGGACCATAAGAAGGAACCTAGTCTATGTTCTTTGGCTGAGACGTGACAACCATCTCTAACGGTTCAAATGCTGAAAGACTGTCCGCAGTTAGTATGGAAACGTTTCATAGAGAGAGATTGTATTGTCACTCTTGAAACCTGTAAAACCTGTGCTCATCCACCACTGTGTGGTACTGGGTGGCCAAGCAGTAAATACAGTTCCATATTATATGTCCCTGTGTCAAGATTGTTCTTGGAGGAAATTCTTTCTGAGAATTAGGTTGAATCTATTAGATACATTGGAAATTGTGGGCCCACTGAGGGTATTTCCCCAAGTAGATCTTGGAAATCCCTTATTCAAGTGGCCAAGGAAGAACTGGCTCTCTCAAAGTCCAAAGGTAGGAGGGGTAAACGAACAGAGGAGGATCACACGGATAAGGGAACCCGGGGTTATGCTCAGGGAAATGCCCCAGGTGAGACGCGGTACTATACTCAGGGAAGTAAGAAATCCCTGAGGCCTTTGTAGGCTACAATACATCTGGTTCGCCTCTTCCCATTGAATCTCTCCTACCCAGATCCAATGACCCCTCCGAACAGAACCAATTCTCTAATATCTCCAACCCGCTTGCACCCGAAGATTGTTTAGCCCAGAATCCCTATTTTACTCCGTCCTGGCTGTACATTTCCAGATGCTCTTCTCCACGTCCCTCTGATTATTATATTCCACACTCCCAATCTGCTCTGATAAAACACTACTGTTTCCACAATCCCCCCTTGTTTATGTTGCAATCCCAGCTATTCCCGGTTGCCCCACAAACCGCACCAATCACGTTGCTCTGATTATAATGTTCCAAACTCTCAGTCAAATGTCCCGACACAAGGGTCAAACAGAGTCACGCAATTAATCAGAATCACACACACCTGACAGCCCTTTACTTTCCCCACAGTGATAAAAGATGGAGCAAGAGAGCACAGTATGAGCAAGGCAGACCGCACAACAAGACATATATCCAGACCCGGCAGTTCAAGAGGAGGAGAAAGGCGGCAACTATCGAGAGGCTGACAAGGAGAGACCCGAACTTGCCCATGTTGACACAGACATGCGAATCCTCTGTGGAGGGAATTGTAAGACCGAGGACAATAGCCCAAGTATGCTGCAACAGGTGTCAATGGTAAACGGAGCACTACAGACATCAGAAGGCAGTAGGAGAGCCATCAAGTTAGGTCAAAGTGGTCATACAGTCGGTCAAGCAAAATACCCATACAGTCGAAAGCCTTTGACCTAAGAACTGTAAAGAAAGCAAGGGAAGTGAATCCTGCAAATAGTAAGAGCAAATGTAAATGTGAAGTTGGCAAGAGTGTACCTGAATGAGGGATGCTGACGAAGAGGGGGCAAAGTCTAAAGTCCCAAGAGACAGTGTGTTGACAAACGTGAACCCGGCCGAGGGATGTCCACTGGAACTGTTTAAAAAGACATTAAGATTAGTGATGAGAAAAGCCATAGTGAACCCGGTGGAGGGAGGCTGGAAGCAAAGAGGGGTCCATGCCCGGAAGAGGGGGAACCCGGGTTGAAGCCATCACCTTAGAGAAATACGTAGAACAGAACTTTGTGTTTGTTAGTAATTTGAAAACTTATCAGGCCCTCGGAACCAGGAGGTACAATTACTGAAGGCCCTGATACAAACTGTTTTAGGATCTAAAGCCCGGACGAGAGGGGTTCAGGGGTGAAAAGCTATCACCCAGCACCACGAGGAACAAGGGTCAGCACCCAGAAGAGGGGCACCGAGGGGTGAAGTATCTTCACCCTAAGTAAAACCAGAAAGCAAACTTTAATTTTGTTGAAGGAATTTTTGTTTTGGTATTTGAATACATCAAGCCCTTGAAGGCAAGAGACTTTTCAGAGAAACGAGACTTGGCCATCAAGGCTCCTGATAGACTGGAACATAACTGTCAATCCATGCTGGGAAGGCTCGAGTGTGTGCTGTGCTCCAAGATCCCACCTTACACCGTGCTCAAAACGTGGGGAAAGGAGACCCAAGCTACCACATCCTGACATATTATTTGAGAACCCTTTTTTCTTTTCTTGAAAACTATCCCACACACTTTTTGTATTAGTTGTAAGGTGTGGCAATAGATTTCATAGTATAGGCCCATTTTATTTGAGGCAATGCCACTAGGACTGCCTTATTTTCATTTGATGGTCAACGCTTGCTCCTATCTTAGATTTAGGTTTAGATTAGGTGTTTTTCCAACCTGCACACAGTTTAACAAACACCCTTGAACTGTGATAACTTGTGTCTGTCTGTCTTTACTGTTCCCACCATGAGTTCTCTACATTTGCAACATATTTATCTGGCAGAATCTTTAATGATTTTGTAACTATGGAAGAGGATGAAATTTGGAAGATGATTTCGGAAGGGTCAAATGTGAGCATCAAATTGAATTTCGTTTGATGGTTTTTATGAGGATTCAAGAGGAAGTTGAGTAGTAGTGGACTTTGGTGGTAAGGGGTATATTTTGTAGTATTGTTAAGGACCTTTAAGAGAAATACACATTTATAAATGTATTTATGAAATAAGCTATGCATATAATCTTTTAAATTCAATGTCATATCTATGAAATTGTTTTTTTCTTGTTTTAAAAATGTGTTTATTTTTGAAAGGCTTGTTGAGCAAAACATAATAAAGAAATATAAAATCTACAGATCAATGTGCCCAACTATTATGGGAACACCCTAATCATCCCACAGAAGTATCTTCCCCACCTAGAAGAGCACAATCATTGGAGACTCACAATTCCTTCCCACAAACGAACCTGCCAAGAACAGGGGACAGCCATAGCTGACTTCATGAAGGGGAAGTCCTGCACCAACCGAGCAACTCGCAACAACTCACATGAATGAAATCTAAAATGGTGGTAGACCTATTATTTAAAAGCATCTATCCCAGGCTCAGAACTAACCTCAGCACCTAAGCCACTGGACATTCTCAGATGGATTACCTGACCTTGCTAACCCGTTAAGGGAGAAGCTGTTCAGTTAAAGCCCTATGTGAAAGCCATCTGCCAGGACATGGGTGAAAAGGGAGTATAATGCACACATCTGGTGAGTTATAATATTGGTGAGATGGAGAACTACAGGATAAAAAGGAAAAGACTGTTAAGTGGTGGGAGGGAAGCATCCTGTAAGACCTGGAACATGGAGGAAGGTGGAGTAGAAGGAGGATTACTGTGAAATGGTCGAAAAGATTACCTTCTGAGAAATTACCAAATTTGTTTTGATCAATAATGCAAGGGGAGACCCCCTGCGCCCCCCACTTACCTCTACCTTAACCTATCCCCTTACACCACACCAAATCTATTTTTAATACAAAATATGAACAAAACTACCTAACAAATTCGACCCAAAAAATGTGGTGACCCAAAATATTTGGTCATTTCTCATTAGGTATTTTGTACTCATTTCATTTCTGCAGATACCGTAGAAGAAGGCAGAACCTCTAGAGTTGTGGAAGGTGAAGTGAAAGAGAAAATCATGGAGGATGGAAGAAGGGGACATCTGTAGATTGGTGGATGGTGGAGTGAAAGAGCATAAAATAGAGAGTGGAGGTAGCGAAAACCCAGAAATTGGAAGACGTTGGCGTTAAAAGTAAAAATGTGTAAATGGGAGGCAAAACCTAGAGAGTAAAGGAAGGAGGAGAAAAGGGGAAAACCCAGAGAGTGGAAGAAGTAGGAGCGAAAGAAAACATTCAGAGAGTAGAGCAAGGTGGAAGTAGAGAATACCAAAGAGGAGGAGAAGAGCGCGGGGGGGACAACTTACTCTAAGAAGAGGAGAAGGTGGGTGAAGCACCTCAGCCCCAAAGGAGAAAGACAGAGGCTGTGGCCCGTGAAAAGTCAGCAAAAGCAGCAACTGTGGCTAAAGAGACGGTGGCAAGGTAAAATACCTATGCCCAAACCAAAAAGAGAGTGGAAAGAGAAACTCTGACTAAAGAGAAAGCAGGGAAAGAAAAGGCAACAACTATGGCCACGGAAAGAACACAGAAAGGAAAATTAGAAGTTATGGCCAAGTAAAAGAAAGAAAAAGGAAAGACTCATGCCGTGATTAGGGTAAATGAGAAACAAACCGGAAGTGCCCCCTGACACTATCACAGGAAGGAGACTATCTGAAAGAGACACATGGCATTAAATCAGGCAAAAGAAAATAATCTTTTCAGGGCAGAAACCTTGAGAACAATCATTTAAACTTGTTCTTGGCATGCGTCATGGGTTCACCTTTTACATGTGGTGTCATTGTGGGATCACAGAGCCTGATATGGCTTATAACCCATGTTCACTCATCACCCTGAGATTCCAATTGGATGCTGGGGAGTCCTGTACCATGGCCACTACAAATGTCTGCCCCCAAGTCAAAACATCCCGTGCTATGGTTCCCACTGAAAACCCAATAAATTTCATGGACCTATTATTTTTTCAGACTAAACCCAACGGGGAAAGAAAGGGGATGCCATTGGTCAATTCTACTGTCTGCCTATTTGGTTCATGGCAGATGAGACTAAACCTATACACCCTCAGAGTCAATCTACCAAGTCCCCCGTATGGAGAATGTCAAAGATCAGCTGCAAGTGGCTTGGAGAAGAGCAGCAAGTGGCCTATTCCTAGCAGACGTAGAGGTCATCTCACTTCCTACTGTCCAATAAAGCTCTGACCCTCTACATCTTCCCAACACTGGCTTCAATCAACCTGGACAACCACAGACGGGCGCTGAGGAGGCTGCTGCGGAAAGAGAGTCCGACAACAACCCAAACTGAGGCCTCTAGGCACAAACTCCTAAGAGAACTGAGGATGTAGAGACTCGCAAACTGCACAGAGTTTCCTTCATCAACTCAGCAGATACCCATTGCAGGCCAGTGCAAAAATGGGAAAGAAATCTGCGAAAGATGTTTTTGGATGTGGGAAGCAGGACTAGAAGATTAAAGTTATGATGAAGACTGTTAGGTAAGAATTGGTGTAGTAACACTGTGTGAGACTACACAAGACTTATCTGCTTGGTATTAGGTAACCCACCTTTTGGTATAGGGCTGTACTACACAAGTTGGTAGTGTGACTGAGCAGCCAGGCCTATCTCAAGAGGGGTAAATGTGAGCTGTAGAGCTGTACAATTGAAATCCATAAATAAAAGTAGCCAAGTAACGCTTACACTCAAGGTTTCAGTCATATTTAGTTATTTAGTTATTTATTTATTTATTTAACACCAGTTTTAGGTGTTAGATTGTAACAATACGAATAAACTTTGAAATTACTTTTCAGAATCAAACAAGCCAGTGAATAATCTTTGGATATGCTTAATAGATTTCTCTTACACCCGGAGGTGACTTCAATCACAACGGGTCCATGAAGATGGCCGCCGTGCTTGAGTAGCACAATTGTTGCATAGCAACACTGACCTTTGCATGCCACCCTGATGCGGATCAGATATAGGGAATCTTTTAATCCCTTCTACTCTACGGCCCTTTGAAAACCGATCTGCCCATTAATTCCACTAATGCTGTTTTTGGCTTCACCACGGTCAAAGCCCATGAAGATGGCCGCCGTGCTTGAGTAGCACGATTGTTGCATAGCAACACTGCCCTTTGCACGCCACCCTGCCACAGAACCCAATTGGCTAGCTACGTTGCCTTGAGCCAACCGGAAGCACCGGAAGGCGCGAGCCGGCAACCCAACATTCCGAAGCCCCGACACCCAAAGTTCCATTGCCTGTCTGTGTCTGTCTTGGTAGGAGGGCATGAACCCATCCTCTTCCCCCGTGTCGACGCTGCTGGGAGCTACTGCTGTATTACTTGGTAAGGTGCTGCAGGCACACTAACTTACAGATTGCTTGTGATGCAGATCAGATATAGGGAATCTTTTAATCCCCTCTACTCTACGGCCCTATGAAGACCGATCTGCCCATTACTTCCACCAATGCTGTTTTTGGCTTCACCACCGTCGAGGCCCATGAAGATGGCCACCGTGCTTGAGTAGCCTGATTGTTGCATAGCAACACTGACCTTTGCACGCCACCCTGCAACAGAACCCGATTGGCTAGCCGGAAGGTGCGAGCTGGAAACCCAACATTCCGAAGCCCCGACCTTCAAAGGACCACTTCCTGTCTGCGTATTATGTCTTGGAAGGAGGACAGGAGCCCATCCTCTCCCCTGTGTCGATGCTGCTCGGAGGTGCTGCTGTATTACTTGGTAAGGTTCTGCATTGAGGAAGTGCATTGTGTAAGTGGATTGTGCTGTCTGGCTGTCCGCTCTGCTATTTTCTTGCTAGCAACCTTTTGCAATTGAAGAAAAGCGGTCTCTGCTGCATGCTGATTGGCCCAGGGCCATTGGACTTTGCTATTGGACTTTCCTCTGGACCACTGTCCCACCTCCTGTAACAGGAAGAATATCAACGTAACACACGCACATTGAGGAAGTGCATTTTGTAAGTGGATTGTGCTGGCTGGCTGTCTAGCGGTCTAGTAGGTATAGTAGTAGTAATTGTTTATTGCTAACTCTATCTATGTCCACGAACAGGTAATGCCTGCAGCCGTATTGTCACAGGTGAATTTACCCAAAACTGTTTATGATAAAGTTAATGCCCTTATAAATGGTAAACAGCTGGATAACTTGTCTAAACGGCAGAAACAGCAGTCTCAGAAAGGTTCAGCACGATCCGCCTCGATAACGTCCGACATTAGGACCTTTTGTAAGGTTCACTGTTCTCTTCAAGATGGTAACAGCAGACCGGTGTGTGCCCATGGACAAACGAACAATTCAGTGGGACCGAGTCCTTCTACTTTAATATCTGACTGTGGTGTTCCTGTGGTTGAAAGTAACCAAATGGCTACGAGTAATGAGATAAGACCACGGGCCCACAATTCAATTCTAGATTGTGGGGCTTTTCTTTCGGAAAACATACCAAACCCCCACCCTACTGACCCCGCTCAAGAGCCTAATGTTTTGATTGCTCCCACTGATACCAATATGCTAATAGCCTGCCCCGATGGAGTGTGTGATTTAGAGCAACCAGTATGTATTAACGATGTAACTAGAAAAATATTGCTGTGTCCTTAAAGTCAGGCCCCAGTGTCGTTAAACACTGCGCACTCATCTGTGCGTACGCACTTGGGGCTTGAAATCTTAAACCCTCTGCCCTGCTCGGTGTCCGCGCAACATAGATTGCGGCAAGCGTATGAACATTTAACATTGGCGGGGGACATTGATGATGAAGCTATGGACTTCATGAATACCTCGCATAAAACAAATGATATTTCACAGGACATATTATTTATATGTTCTAACACGGGCGATCTCATTCAGCTAGAAGAAAGCCATGATGTTGTGCATGACTTAAAATGTCGTTGTAATGTAGTTGCTTCTCCCTCACCGGACATCCCAGTTGAGAGTGTTTCTTTGGATATAATTCCTTGTACCACTGAAAGTAACCACATACACTTTGTTGATGAATCAGTATCTTTTATAGCTCCGACTCCAGGGCGATCTCGATTTGATGAAGGAGCCCGGGACTCCAGGTTCTTCATACATACCTCCCAGAATGCACGGTACTCATTTCCTGAGGCCCCGGCGTTGAACAATACTTTAGCTGCAATGAACACTGCGTTATTGGCAGTGGCTAAGCTGTATGAAATCTTAGACACTAAGCTTACAACACAAACAGCTAAAATTGATCAAGTGCTGGCCTTGTTCACTAACCCGGATGGGTCTTATATTACCCCTATCAGGTAAACTGTTCCAGTTCAAGTACTGTCAGAAAATGTAGGCGATCTTGACCAACAAGCTCTTGTTGATGATGAGCACATTGCTCAATATAGATTGCTGCAACCAATATTATCCAATGAGACATTGTTGGTTCAGCACACAAATAACATGCAAAATAGAGGCGTGAATCCATCTAGCATGCATGAAAACATCATCATATGCCCAGCGCCTCATGGTCAAGGAGTGTCATTAAAGTGTGGCTCCGACAAATAAATTGGTCCCAAATCCAACATGGCCCAACCTGTGAGTAAACAAAACATCTTTAATGTTTTTAAAAAACCAGGAGCCTCATTTAATGATAGTAAAGTGAGTGAACCCACTACCTTGCGGGTGCCACCAGATAAACAGTTAAAACGAATAAAGAAAATCAAACCTAGGAGAATAAGAAGGATAGTTGGTCTACAAAAAAATTTGAACAAATAATCCAGAGCTCAACAGGTTCAGCAGTGGAGCCAAATCACATCACACACTTACCATATAAACCTTTAGATGATTTAGTAGCCCTATCAAATGACACAATCATAGGGAAACACACAGCTATGCCTGTTGAGGCACATGTCACAAAGGTCCCCTGCCACGATCGCGCAATAAGGACAAAGGATTCGAGCAGTGTGTCCTTTTTGCCGAGTTTAATTATTACACCAAGTGCAGTACAGAATACTCCCTCTTTACTCCAAGATATACGACAGGAAATTAAATCCTCACTAGAATCTTACATGAATCAACATCAATCCAGGTGTCCTAAATCTGTCCTGGACATAGCACTGCATGGAGCTAACAATCCTAGTAAACAACTGTCCTTGGTACTCGAAGCCCAGAATCAACAGCTTGTAAGCAGGGCCTTACTATTGTCCTCGCAAAATCAATCACAAGAGGATTTACCACCAGGGCCCACAAAGCCCAGCCAGTATTCATTACAGGTGATGGAACTAGCATCCCCCGAACAAATAGGTCTCAAAGGGACGTCTCAGCCATTTATACAAAATTTACGAGACAAAATTAAATCTGCGCTTGCCGCATATATATCTCAGAATCAGGGCTCAAAACTCAGAGTTCATGCCCCAGGGACAGCACAAAGCATTCCTCCAGCCTTGGGATCCCTCTTGAAGGGTCCCTTCATTACAAACCAGCCAGACAGGGAGAATCAGATTACTCAAGAGCATAGCTCTAACCACAAAGGACAAAGAGAAGAAAGTGTAAGGGCACCCATAAAAAGATTTGAGCCACAGCAGTTTGGACAGGGATCTATACAGCAGGATTATAAGTAGAAGAGTGCTCACAAGCTACTTATAAAATGCAGAGAGCACCCGTATAGCTCGAACGATCTAAACAGAATGAGCATACATAATATTTGTGCTGAAATTCCCGATTTGACAAAAATGTCAACAGTTGATATTGATTTAGTAGAATTTCCAGATCAAAACGTGCTGTGTGAAGCACGAATGCATATTAAATCAGTACTAGTTGCAGATGCATTCTGGGGATCTAGAAGAGCATTGTTCGATATAGGCTTTAAACTAACACAAGAACCGAGTCTGCAAGAGCAACCTACTAAAAGATATACCTCTCAGATCTTTACAGCACAGAATAAAGGTGCTCAATTTAATAAAAGTTCCATTTTGTCTACAGAAAGAAAATGTTTGCAAGCATAACTATCTATAGCAACAGAAAATATAAGTCTCAGTTCATGGAACACCAGAGGTCATAACCACCTTCTTAACGCAGTGACTGGGGTGTGGGTTGATCATGACATAATTGCTTTTCAAGAGACATGGTTGGTGTCACCACCAATCTGGGACTCTCATGTGGTCACGATCATTTCAAGATACTCTCCACCGCGCACAAATGCATCAACCTTACCGCACCCCCTTACTTATCAGACACTCTAGTCAGAACACAATCCACCAGACCCACCAGACTAGAGTACACCAACCAACTCACAGTGCCACGAATTACAAGGGCCAAAGCAGGAGGAATAGGATTCCCCTACCTGGCACGTAAGCTCTGGAACACGCTACCCACAGCCCTCAAAGCTGAAACCTCTCTCCATGCTTTCCGCAAAAATCTAAAAACGACACTCTTCAATTAGCTGTTAGCTCACTGTATGAACTTGCTCACAGCTTTCTGCACCTATTGTACAAGCGCCATAATGCCACCTCATACTGTATGTGTTTACGTGACTACTGTAACTAAGATATGAACTTCAACTTTAACCAGCGCCACAATGCCCACGGGCTGCTGTGCGCTTAACAAATGTGAATAAATAAATCCCAGCATACAAAACTCCTTGGGTCATCCCAAGGGTGGACTATTGCTTGCTGTTAATAACAATAAAGGTTTCCATGTTTATGCATGCAAGGTGCCATCTCCTAGTTTCCAAGTGGTTAAATTAACCAGAGATCTAGCGGTCATAGCCATAATAAATGTGTATTGGAGTCCTCAGACGTTAAAAAGTGATGCATTCTTGATGCATTAACAGCAGATCAACAAATTACACACACTATAATATTGGGTGATTTTAATCTTCATTTGCACCCTGGAATGGACATCTAACCAAGAGGTAATGAAGAAATGTGGTCAACTCTCATGGGTGACCGAAATTTTATAACGCTTAATGGAAGTGTGCCAGGAGACATACCTTCTCAGCCTGCATGGCACAGACAGTCTCAGCAAGGGACACTTGACTATATTTACATCGATTGCTGTTTTATGAATGTTATTAAATCTCTGAAGGTGGTATACTCCTATTTCAGCAATCATGATAGCTTATGGTTAGAGTTTTCACTTCCTATTCTATCAAACCGAATGCAGCTGAACGCTAATGTTACAAATCTCATTTCAAATAACCAAGGTAATCGGTTGAAATGGACAAGGTCGAAATTGGAACATCTTAATCTACATTTGCGTGATTTATTTCTCACGCTGTTTCAAAACCCAGTGAGGGACTATGTCCATGCAATGAAAATGTTTGTTCAAACAACCCATGTGGATCTTAGCAGAACACAGAAGGATCGCCACAGCTTTGACGATATTCTACAGAGACAAAAAGCACAACTAAGAAGAGAAATCCGAAACTTGAGTCGATCTAATAATTTTGACAAATGTACAAAAATAAGACACCCTAAGGCAAGCTATAAAATGTGGCTAAAGGAGAGGCGAGTTAATAACAACATACGCGACACCGAACAAATGTTAACATACGTTACAAGTAAATCAACAGCTGGTATTTGGTCCCTATTGAATCAATCCACTGGTGGCATTCAAGCCGCGACCCAGATCAACTCGATTTCAAGTAACGAATGGCAGCGTTACTTTCACAGCATCTACATGACACCTTTCCCGAATATGAATGTGCCACTTACTAAAGAAGGTGGTGAACATGAATTTCCAGCTCAAATCTAGGACATATTGTATTGCATGGGCAAACTAAGTCGTTCTCGTGCCAGGGGTCCGGATGGCCTCCACAATGGAATGTTCAAAAAACATCCACAGGAATGGGCTGAGATCCTATATCAAATTTTAAAAAATGTCTTTACAACTGGCAATATTCCAGATACGTTGAAGAAATCAATAATAGTACCGATATTTAAAAAGGGTGATCGCTCAGACCCCAAATCATATAGGCCCAGAGCGCTGTTGGACACCCCAGGTAAGATGTTTACCAGATTATTGTTGAGCTTGTTAAATCAATGGCTAGATGACAAAAATATATGGGATCCCTTTCAAACAGAGTTCCTCCCAGGGCTAGGGACATCAGTAAACATCATTACGCATACTAGCATCATTCAACGTGCGCACCGTCAAAAACGAACAATATACATTGCGTACATAGATTTCAAAACGGCATTCGATGGTGTCCCCTGAGAATTATTTTACAAGAAACTGGCCATTCTCCAGTGTCCTTGGGCAATCCTTAAATGGGTGTCTGAACTTCACTCAGACACCACAATCCAGATAAGGTTGGACAGTGCTGGGCTGTTAACGGACGCGATAAAAACAGAACGAGGCCTAAAACAAGGCTGCTTATTAGCCTCAACATTGTTCAACTTTTTTATCTGGGATGTGGGTGTTTCTTTTGAGGGCTTGACTACAGATTTCCCTAAGCTAATGGGAGTCAAGATACAATGGTTGTTATACGACGATGATATGGTGTTGATTTCCCAAACCCCGAAGGGACTATGATCGTTATTGCAGGCACTAGACCAATATGCACAGAGAAACTGCATAACAATTAACATCGCCAAGTCAAAAGTGATGCAGTTTGGGTCAATTTATCAGCGCAAGGCTGTCCTCTCATTGCCCCTCCAAAAGGATAAACTATCATCGGTTTCCTCTTACATCTATTTAGGTGTTTGCATTTCTAACCAATGGAGCGATGACAGATACCATCATCAAATTGCCCAGAAACTACAAACAGCTGTGTCGCAAGCTAAGATCATCAAGGCCAAATTTTGCAGATTTTCTATACTTCTCTTAATAACTTACTAGAAACATAAAGTTACCCCAATCTTAACATATGGCTCCGAAGCAATGCAATGTCAAATGTATAATTTCTGGGCCCAAAAAGAAGGAGCCTTTTGGAAACAGGTCTTGGGGCTGCCCATGTTCGAGCCAATAGCTATTGTAAGACATAAATTAGGATTACTATTGTTGTATGCTATGGCAAAATGGAAACTTTGTTCATTGTAACGTAAATGTCTTATGGATGAAGTAACATCAGGTCTGTTGAAGGTTACCTCTGGTTATCTGGAAACCTCCATGGACCCATTTCCCAAGAGGTGGCGTCTGCAAGCGCAGAAGGTTCTTGAGGGGGCAGATATTTCTGTAAAATTGTTGATAAAAAATCCCAACAAAGCAAAAACCAAATTATGAGAGCATGATTGGATCAAAACAAGAGCCGCCTGTTGTGGCTATAAAAACTTCTTGGAAAACCCGTTTAATCTGAAGCGCCATATTACTGTGGAAAGTTATTTGGCCAAATTTCCCAACTCAGGCCTCCGAGATGATTATCTGCGCTTCCGACTTAATCTATGGGCTACTCGTGAGGTATTAAGCAGAAGAAAACTGATTGATCTAAAAGATGTACGATGTTGATTCTATCATATTGCTGTCGAATCACTTAAACATCTATGTACAGAATGCCCTATGACAAGTGCACAAATAATATTACATCTTAAACATTTGTTTGTAGATCAATGTGTTATGACAAGCTAAAACCTATGGTTATTGTTATTTCACACTGAGAAAAAAGCTGTCAGGTATGCTAAACTTAGTCGGTTATATCAACTAGGCCTGAAAGGGAAAGTTAATAATTATACATCGGGTATTTCTTTATCCAGTAAAGGATTAGAATATCACAGTGGGCCTCATTACGAGTAGCACGGTAAAAACGGGGTCATTACCAGCATGGAGGTAAGAGCATGTCTGTGCTCGTATGACACCGCTAAAAGCGGGTGATTACGAGTGTGCGAGCACGTGCAAACCACTATGCTGGTAACGGCCATACCGGCATGCCACTAAAGGCCCTCCAACCCCCTGATAGCGCCATCACGGGACCCGCCGATACCAGCTGGGGCTAGGAGAAACCCCTTAATACTGACCCGGTAATACCAACATGCAAAAACTGGGCTCGTAATACCGGACCCGGAAGGAACGTCATTGCGTCGGAACTGGAAATGTGCCGGTGGCCATCTTTAAAAACACAATCCATTGCAATCCTCCCAAACCAACAGTTGACTACAGGAGAGACCAGTGGCAATACATACACCATGTCCAAGGCAACCCGGAAGAGCACCCCCCGCCTGTGGAAAAAACTTTTTTCTGACGCAGAATTAAACATGCTTGCCGCACATGCTGATGCCATTAAAGATCCGAACCTGAAGCGTGAGGTGCAACAGCGCAAGAAGGACATCTGGTAGGAGGTAACCCACCAGGTGTCTGCTGTTGGAACCCCCCACGGACAGTGCGGGATTGCAAGAAGAGGTGGGATGACCTCCGCCTCAGGGTCCACAATATCCTTGCAAGCAACAAGAGGGAGGCCATGGCTACAGATGGGGGTCCCCACTCTCCTGCCAAACTGACCACCTGGGAGGAGACGGCAAGCATCTTCATTAATCTGGAGTCCATCGAGGGATTTGGGGAGATGGAGACGGGTGCAGCAACATCAGCAGATGGAGGTGAGTGACCCTGCATATCCCTGTAGGGGAACCCATGACGTAGCACAAGTGATGTGGAAGAGAGTCTAGGCAAGGCAATGCATGTCCCAACACACACATCAACATATTCTTGTCTAGATGGAGGGCCAAACCCTACCACACTGAAATGCATGCTGAGTGCCAATCCCATTACCAGCACACAGCCAACACACAGTAGGGCTGTACCGAATAGCATATTTAGTATTCGGCTGAATACCGAATAGTTTGTCAACTATTCGGCCGGAGCTGAATAGTGAGACGAATAGTAGTTTTTTTAGGCAAACATTCTAGGGCATAATAAGCAGCATTTCAATGAATAAACTAAGGAGGCATTCTATGCATGGGTACATATGTATTCATTGGACACATCTCTGTAAGCTTATGACAAAAGACAAAAAAAGAAAGTTATGGGAAAAGCCCTCACTCCTAGTAAGAGAAACCTGTAAGGAGAAGGTTGTATTTTAGGAAAACAAGCCTTTCGACATTTTCGCTAAGAGGCTACTTCTGTGTTCAGAATAAATATCTCCAGCTGAACTGAACACTCTCTCGCTGTTCACACTGGTAGGAGGAGGTGCCAAGTACACACGCGCAACTTTTGCCAACCCTGGAAACCTAACACTGTTCATGTCCCACCACTCCAGCGGGTCTGCAGTTTTAGGGAGCAGCGGCTCTCTCAAAAAGACAGTGAGCTCAGTGTCCAGGGAACTTATTGACTGACTCACACCAGCCGTGGACTGCTCAACAACACTGTCCCAGAATGCCCATATGCCACATGGTGGAATGCTCTTCTTGTGTGGTGGCTCGTCCTCTTGTGGGTCAGGGTCTGCAGGTTGCCCCTCAGGAGGGGAGGTCTGCTCACAGAGGGCTAAGGCAGTAGAGTGCGATTAAAAAATGTGATCCTTTGACCTGTCGACCCTTTGGTGTCGATCCTTTGACCTGTCGACCCTTTAGATTCGATCCTTTGACTAGACACCGAGCAAATCTCCTTTGTGAGCCCTGCAAAGGGTGCCAACAAAGATAAAACATTTTCTGCCAAAAGCCACTGGCAGGCAGAAAGATTTGACACTTTATCGTCCTCCGCACAGTACAAACTTACTGGCCGCCTCTGCCCTACCAGTCGCCCAAGCATCAAAAAGGACGAGTTCCACCGTGTTGACACATCTTGAATCAACTGCAATTCAGGCAACCCTAGATCTTTTTGCAGTGCGTGCAGGCGGGACGTGGCGGAACTAGAATGTTTGAAGTGGCCTACAAGTTTTCTTGCATGTGCCATCATGTCCGACACAAATCTTTGCACAAAAAGGCCATCATGGATGCGAAGCTGTAGGGTGTGAGCAAAACACCCCACACTAGCTAAGTCTGCTTCTCTGAAAGCCTTGCACATGTTAGCAGCATTATCCTGAAGAATTACGTGCACTTTAGAATGGCTAATTTGCCACCTCTCTAGCTTTTCTTGGAATGCTAATCCTATATTGGCACCAGTATGGCTTCCGCCAAAAGCCTCGCACTGCAACAAAACTCCATGCCTTATCATGTAGCTGGCCAGGCAATGCCCTGTTAAGATCATAAAAGATTTCACAGTCTTATCAGATGTCCAAATGTCCACAGTAAATGCAATTTTCTCAGCCCTCTGAACCGCTCAAGCAATAAACTGGCTCACTTTCTCATACAGGTCCGGGATGCTGCGTGTTGAAAAATATTTACGTGATGGTACTTTGTACCTAGGCTCCAATTTATGGAGTAAACGCACAAAACCGACATCATCAACAACAGAAAATGGTTGCAAATCTAGTGCTATCATTTCGCCAATACTGCGATGCACCGCATGTGCGGAAGGGCTGTCCAGAGGCCACACTTGTTTTTTGTCTAGACAATCTTTAATGGACAGCTGTGACAATGCCCTCTTGCACTTTGCGGGAGACGCATTGCTGTTGATTCTCCCAACAATAGCCTCTATTTTCCTTTCATATTGGACATAGTCATGGTGATGTTTGGAACGCAGATGGTTGGTCAGGTCTGATGTGCTGCACTGTCTCGAGTTTGCAGATCCACGAGACAAAACCGCAAGGCACAAAGAACACACTGCATTGGAGTTATCATCCATTTTAACGGTAAAGTAATCCCACACAGGGCTGGTTTTCTCCTTGGTGCTACTCATGTCGACAACGAAGGGGGTTCTGCAGCTCTGGGCGAGGGATAGGGTAACTTTCTGCTGGGCACGTCTCCTAGCTGTTGCTTGTGGGCCTTTAGGTAAATCAGAAGCTCATACTGGTGACAAAGAAATGTAAAGCAAAAGTCAAACTTAAGAGTTTTGGCAGGGCAGTACTACATGGTGCCTCTGGGCTCTGAAGTGGTATTGGGGTTCCCTTTAAAAATGTTTTTGAAAAAGCCTTTTATCAAAAATAACTATGTAAAAAACGAAATATGAACGACAAAAGCCACACTTGAAATAGCCAGGAGTTGAAGGAGCCATTATGTACATCCATTGACGGCTGCAAGCATAATATAGCAGTCTTTCATTTAATCGGGCATATGCACTGAGTGGTAACTTCCCACCTCAAGCTTCCCCTGAATAGTAAAACCCGTATAGTACTCACCAGGATTGTAGGCACTAAGCAGGAAGGTGGTGTAAGTCCGTCTCAGGGGTGAGCTTTCTTGGTAGGTGATGCGTCTTTTCTGGGCTGTGGTACAACTAAAGTAAAGAAAAGGATGATGTTACTGCTAGACAAGTGTTGCAGGATTCAGAAAATGCACACATTTTCTACTCATCACATTTTGTCACAACCAGTCTACAAGAACAAATAAATGGCCCCGGACAATTGGGTCATAAGGTAGAATTCAGAAGATCAAGAAACTCTATGGCCTAAAAGGAACAAACGATGAGACTCTTAGGGACGCAGAAGTCCCATGACAGCCAGCGGAACTGAGATCCACTTATAAAACATTTCAGACACAGAACTCTATGGAGGGCAAGGCTAAAAGCAACTCTGGGGGCCTCTCCTGCAGGGACATCATGGGACAATGGAGGGGGTGGGGGACATGGGAGATCATCATGGGACAATGGAGGGATGGGGGGACATGAGAGAACATTGCGGGACAACAGAAGGGGTGGGGGGACATGGGAGATCATCATGGGACAATGGAGGGGGTGGGGGAAATGGGAGTATATTGCGGGACAACGGAGGGGGTGGGGGGACATAGGAGATCATCATGGGACAATGGAGGGGTTGTGGGGACATGGGAGATCATCATGGGACAATGGAGGGGTGGGGGGAAATGGGAGTACATTGCGGGACAACAGAGGGGGTGGGGGGACATGGGAGAACACTGCGGGACAACAGAGGGGGTGGGGAGAAATGGGAGTACATTGCGGGACAATGGAGGGGTGGGGGAACATGGGAGATCATGGGACAAAGGAGGGGGTGGGGGGGCTCATTTGAATGCGAGGCCACCGGAGTGGGCAAAGTCTGGGGAGGAGCAGCCCCCCATTGCACAACAACAATGTCGGGCCAGCAGGAACAACATTGTTGCAGTGAGGCGCGGGGGTTCCCTGTGGCCCCGCGGCCTCACCGTGCTGAAAGGGCGGGGGGAATATTGGAAATCGAGGCCGCCGGGGCGGGCAAAGTGCCCTGGCGGTCTCATGATTCTCGGGGGGGGGGCCCGCATTGAACAACAATTTCGGGCCACCGGCTTTGCACTGGTGGCCCCACCAGCAGGAACAATATTATTGCGGTGAGACCGCGGGGGTGCACCCCCGCAGCCTCACCCTGATGAGGGAGCATGGAGGGGGTCATAGGCAGTCACTTACCTGGGGATGGTGGTCTCTCCGGGTCTGGGTGCTGCTGGCATCTGCTGGAGCCCGTCCGTTGGCATAGGAAGCACGGGAAGGGAAGAACTGTTCCCTTCCCTCGCTTCCTATTTCAACACGTTCTTCTGACTGAGGCTGGTTCCTCTGTGGTCAGGCTGTAGAAGCCAATAGGCAAACAGCTTGTTTGGCTTCTGCAGCCTGAAGACTGTACAACTTTCTATGATTGGCTGTCATCTCCCAAACAGGGAGAAGGCAGCTAATCATAAAAAGTGGACTTTGGCTTTGAGTCACTACGCAGAAACTAATCTGCCGAAGCCGGATAGCTGTATTTCAGCCGAACTTCGGCAGAATAGGGACTTGAAGCCGAAGTTCGGTAAAGCCCTAACACACACAGACCTTGCCCATGTAAGACATCACACAAATCCCAATACAATGGCATGCCACCTGCCATGCAGCAAATGGCAAAATGCCCCCTCATACTACCCTGTGTGACACACCTGTAAGACATGAATGCATGAAAAATGAAATACTCCACAGTACCATAGAATGCATCCGGCATGTAACACCATCACTGATGCCCTGCATCTCTTCTACCCCCCCAGGCACCAATGGAGAAGATGCCAGCCAGGATACCACCACAAGGGCATCCACCTCCCGGCCACAGAAAATGGCAACCGACACCACCACCTCGAGGGCAGCCTCGCAGCCCACCCCTACACCCAGTGCGCCTGACACTGTGGACACCGGTGGAAGGCGAGGCCCAATAACCACTGGCCACCAGCGAAGATGATGTGGAGGAGTATGTGGACCAAGAAGGAGTCACGCATGTGGGATGTCCACGCTCCCCAAGCCCCGTTTCCACCCCCCCGCCCCAAACCCAGCCCTCACCCACATACAGCAGTGCCAATCCCTGCCTGCACGATTCCGACCTGAGCCCCATCCCCGAGGACAGCACTGTTAATGCAGGCCCTGTAACAGCACCCTTGACCACTGCTGCACCCACCAACAGATGATATACGGGGGGTGGTGTGTCGTGTCCTTGCTCGGGTTCCATAACTCACCTACCTTCGTCGGAAGCGGCGGCACTGCCGTGCGGTTTGACGTGCATTGTGGAGTTCCAGGTCCCTTCCTCTAACCGGCACGGCTCAGCGTTCGCGTTCAGCTGCTGTTTTGCGTGGCTCCCCCGCGGCCCGCGAGGAGGACGCGACTGTGGCTGGGTGAACCAGGAGCCGCCACCACCGAGAGTCGGTGTCAGGGGGTCAAGATCGATGCGGATGCCTGGCGGTCGTGTGCCTGGCTGGCGGATCGGGAAGACACGCTCCAGCGTTGGATGCGACCCGGCGGCCGGTGAAGAGATATGCTGGGTTTGTTACTCAGGCCCCTGGGGGAAAGGGCGCTGAGCGCCATATTCCGCCTTCTGTCGCCACAGTGCGGGAGGCACGAGGCAGAATAAGAGGGGTCACACTCATACGTATGGAGTTCTCCCTGGAGAGAGGGGCTGTGCACACGCTGAGTGGGCCACTCACCCTGCTGGTGTTTCCACATCTGTGGAAGGAACATCGCCTCTTAATCACGCATATATCAGGGGGGCTTCAATCATTCAATCCTAAGGAGCCAGGAGTAGCTCCTTTCTTCCCCTATCTGTAGTACGTAAAGTCCCACTAATCAGTTCGATATGGAATTGGAGCAGGCTGGCCCTGCACCCTCCCTATCTCTTGAACAATCTATTCTCGATCATTGGCCGGACTTCATGGCCAGTATCGCCAAAGAGCTGCTGCTATGTACTAGCCCCTTTGATTTGGGACTCCTAGTGAACTCTCTTAGTAAACTTGTGGGGGGTCCAAGCTCTTTGAGCAAGAACTTGGCTTCACAAACTAATGATTCTTTTTGCCTACATGCTGGAACTGGGACATATAAGCTGAATAAGGCCTGTCAATTCAATCCTCAAAAAAAGCTATTAGATAAGGCCTCGCAATCGGACCATTGTGTTAAGGTAGTTCAGACACCACTCAGTGCTCCGATAAATAAAAGTAGCGCTACTACAAAGTCCCTCATCGTTTCTCCGCTTGTGGAACCAGCTGCTGCTTTTTCAGCAGTAGCACAGAAATTGGGTCAAGAAGCCCACAATCAACCGAATGCTCCTCCGATTATGGGCTCCTCCCAGAACCTGCGTATTAGAAAATGCTGGATGCCTAGGATAGAAGATACAAACATTCAGGTTTTTGTTTCTGATCCGAGAAACATGATCATCACCAATATTAGCAAGGTTGAGGGGCATGAACCCAAAGAAGCCTTACGTCTTAAAGTCTTAGCCTGGCTCATGCAAAGAACAGGGCCGGGTGTAGTCAGGCTATCAGATCTTAAAATCCTCCGTAGGTTGGACTTGAGAGACTGGAATACAAATGACAATATAGATTGTGTCTTGGTGGGGTGTGGGTCCAGCTCCCTACCGGCCTTCCTAAGACTCTGTAAATATATGCCCAGGGGATCCACTGGTTGTAACTTGATTATTTGATCATTTATGCAGTTTTAGCCGGTTCTCTATGTTATGTCTTTCTGTTGCTTGTTTTTGTAATATGTTTACGATTTATTTCCCTTTGCTCAGTCTTGTTCCTGTTCTAAGAGTTGTTTGTATTGTGTGCTTTTTGTTTGTATGCGCCCTTAAGCCCTTGGGTACCTGGTGCGCAATAGAAATAATAAACATAAACATAAACATAAACAGCCTTGAGGTACGGCTGGCAAGGGTGGAGGCCAGGCAGGAGTTGATGTTCGACTTGCTGCGCCAATACATTGCGGATGGCGAGGACACCAAGCGGGAGATAGCCACAGCCATAGCGGGGACCACAGCCGCCATAACGGCCAACACAGCCGCAGTCAATGCCTCCGCAGCCCTGAAGAGAGAGAGTCTGGGTGCCATAACACAGGTCTTGACATCCATCCTGCTGCTCATGCAGCGGCCACGACTTGCAGCAGGCGTGGAAATCCCCACCGACTCCTCACCAGCCACCACACCTGCTTCCTCTGTCCTCACTTTCTCTGGACCCCCCAGCCCTGTGCGTCCTATGAGAAGGAGTGCGAGGCACACTGATATGCTGCCCCCGGATAGCAAGAAGTCCCGCAAATAGTGTGGGAGAACAATGGGACTGGCTCAGATGGTGTTGGGGGTGATTGGGAGCATTAGGGAGAGTTCACTGGGGGAGTTTGGGAGTTTACTGGGGGGGTTTGGGAGTTCACTGAGGGGGTTTGGGAGTTTACTGGGGGTTTGGGGAGGGGGTTGCCACATTTTTTTCAGTTTGAATCAATACACCCGTTGTGTGAAGAAACATTCAATGCCTGGACATTGTTCATTTCGTGTGTATTCATTTAATGTATGACGGTGTTCAGTGCCCAACTCCCAACATTCCCTGTGTGCATGTCCACATGGACCCATGTGTCACTGACACCTATATATCAAAGTCCCTGTGGTTCAGAAGTATTTGTGGATCAGTGATTGGTGTACTGCATGCCCATTCTGTGCATCACGTATTGGCAGGGGTGCTGCTTCACCTCCGTCTCCATCCTCATCATCCTCACCCAGTGCATGCATGTCAATGTCAGGTGGCAGTGGTACATTTCTCCGGACGCACATCTTGTGCAGCATGACACAGGCCATGGTGATCTTTGCCACCTTCTCAGGCCTATAAAGGAGTGCTCCACTAGACCTGCTTAGGCAGCGGAACCGTGCCTTCAAAAGGTCAAAGGTCTGCTCAATCACAACACGGGTACGGGTGTGAACCCGATTGTACTCCTCTTCTTGGCTGTTCCGCGGGTTCCGCACAGGGGTAAGTAGCCATGGCTTCAAGGGATATCCTCCATCACCTGCAAGCACATACAAATAAGTGTGTGTCACTCTGAGCTGCCACCTTCAGGATTCACAGTCATGCCTGCAGCTATTTGGTGTGGACATGCACATGTCCCTGTACGTATGCACAAATATTATCTAGATGCATTCTATACTGCTATAAGGTGTGGTAGTCTGGATGGTGTTGAATAGATGATGCAGGATGAAATAATGCATGCTGAGGCGTATGTACTGTGGTTGTACAACAATGTTTAGCCTCCCATTTATGCTGTGTATACTACACTGTGCATGGTCACTCTAGCCACTTTGGCAGAGTTGCGATCCTGTTTAGTCATGCATTACTTGACATACACATGGTGGCCAGGTTGTGCGTTTTACATGTGGTCATTTATATGCGTTAATGGTCAGATGTGTGCCAATGATGTGTCATGTTGGGGTTGGGGGGTTCAGGTCAGGAGTCATTAGCTCTGCGTGCATCCTCCACTCACTGTCCATTCCCACCCAGGTGGAGTATGCACCCCCCATTCCCACCCCAGTGGAGTATGCATCCCCCTCATTTCCACCCAGGTGGAGTATGCATCCACCCCCCATTCCCACCCAGGTGGAGTATGCACCCCAACACATCACTACCCCGATGCACTACCATGGGCCAGTTAGGCAACTTACCAAGCAGCCAGGCACGTGGTCCAGCATGTCGCTCCATGTGACGGGGTAGTGTGGAGTTACACAGCACCATGGCATCATGTGTTGATCCGGGAAATCAGGTGCAGCAATGTGTGATGATCTTGCTGGAGTCACATACCATCTGCACATTGATGGAGTGGTATTGCTTGTGATTGCGGTACACCGCCTCTACGGCATGGGGGACTATCAATTCTACATGGGTGTTGTCCAGGGCACCAACGCAATTGGACATGCCTGCCAGTGCATGGAAGCCTACTTTGGTTTCGGCTATCTCCTGGCCAGTCCGTGGTAGGGATATGTGGGTGCTAGCGTGCTTCAGGAGGGCATCCAGCACTTGGGTCAGCATGTGTGAAAATAGTGGTTGTGAAATGCCATGCAGCTGCCCCATTGTGTTCTGGTAGGTGCCTGTGGCCAGTAAGTGGTGCACAGATACCACCTTTAGTAGTGGGGGGAAGGCAGCACGTGTTTCTATGAGGCTGGCAATGTTGTTGCCTATCATGCCCACTATGGTGGTGCTGGTGTCCCGGTCCAACCGGTACAGGGTGTGGGTCTGGTCAGGGGTTAGATTGAATGGGCGTGGTCGATGCGAGAGATTGGTGGCTGCCTACGAGGTACTACTGGCTGCACTGGTGGTAATTGCTGGCCTGTCTCACCCTCCTTCTCCTCCTGCATCTCCTCTGTGCTGCCTGTTGTTGCTGCTGTAGTTGTTGTTGTAGTTGCTGTTGTTGCTGAAGTTGTAGCAGTATAGGCATGTCCTCCAGCGCCATGAGTGCAACAGCTAGTGGTGGCATTTTGGTGTAGGAAGGGGTGTGGTGTGTGGGTATACTCCTTTTATACTGGGCCTGACTCCATTGAGTCCACCTGTGGTGATTGTGTGCACCTGTGCCAGTTGGCTTGATTGCTGAATACTGTTTACGGGTGGTCCGTGATGCCTGTATGTCCGCCATTGTACAGGCCCTGATTACCGGCTTCGGGATGCCGGTATTTGCATGCCCGCGTGGGTTGTAATGTCCTCCTAATACCGGCATGCCGATATTAACTCCCCGAAGGGGCACGTGTACGCGCCCATGCCGATATGGGAAGGCACGTTACGGCAGGTGCTGGTATTGGCAGGTTGTCGGGGCGGAATGTCCCGGACCCGTTAACGATGCCGCTATTAACATTCCGCCTTCCTTTTTTCATTACCTCCAATCGCGTAATGAGGCCCAGTGACTTGTAAAATTTGCAAAAATCGATTTCAAGAATCCTTAGATTCGGCTAATTGTAGGCAGTGTTGAAGTAACAAATTTGTTTTAAGTAGTTATAATTTTAATCATTTTTGAGTATTTTGATTTAAACAAATAAGAGAGAAAAGGAAACAATTGATCTTGTAATCAAGAACATTTGATCTGACTTTCATGTGTTTTCTTTTTTTTTTTTTTTTTTGCTTGTGTTTAATTGTATTACAATTTTTACAAGATTTTTTCCTTCACTCGATTCCAACATGTTTCCTTTAATTGTTTGGTTTATTTGTGCTTCCTGCTACCTTCCATGATATTCTTTTTCTTCTAAAAAGAAGAGAACAATTTCCTATTTGTTCTCAGATGTCTTTTCTTCCAACTTCAAGCTGTCCAGAAATTTTGCAGTCGCTATAGTCAAGGTAGTTGAATCCCCGCTCATTAGCTTATTCCACCAATCCTCTTCGCTGACAGTCTGATACTTTAATCCGTGTGGGTGGAGGTAAGTTTGTCTGAGTTTGTTCGTTCCTGGGCAGTGAAGAAGTAGATGTCGTAGTGTTTCAGTATCCAACCTTTTACAATAGCGGCAGTTGTTATTCTCCGATTGCTTACTGAGAAAGAGAATCTCATTTGTCTTCAGAATGTTCAGGCGTGCTCTCAGGAAGATTGTTTGCAGTCTTTTGTCTGGGAACATTTTTAGATAGTTTCTTACTTCGTCCGCTTTTTCTAACGTATCGATCCAGTCTTGTAACTTTAATTTCTTCTTTATTTTCCCTGGAATACGTTCGATTTCCCATTCAGAGCAACCAATTTGTGCTGCTTGTTCCAAAAGGCTGTTATACCAAGTTGTTAGCATAGGGTTTTTGCCGCTCTTCATTTCTTTGAAAATGATGTCCAAAATTTTTGGTCTGGGCATCCTTAAGATTTTTCCCAGAAACAGTAGACTGTTTCTCTCTACCACTGATTTCAATGATTACAAACTTAGTTTGCGTTGGATGTTTGCTACAAGGGTGGAGTTTGGCAAACGGAACACCCTCCGCCAAAATGTGCCTTCCAGTTTTGCCCACAGCGTCTTCGGGAGATATGGCATTGCCTCTGCTCCATAGGTCAAAGCTGGGGTGGCTTTTGCTTTAAAGAATTTTATTATTGCTAGAGTTGAAAATTTACCGAATTTTCGTTCCATGGATAGTGCTGCTAGTGTTTTTGCCGTAGAGAACAGGTGTTCTTGCATCGTTATTTCAATTCTGCTGCAAGATAATTTCAACCCCAGGTATGTGAAACTCTTTACTGTATCCAGTTTTTCTGAGTTTGCAAACCATTGAGGGCATTTACTTGGTCTAGATGCTTTTCCCAAGATCATTATTTTGGCCTTTGAAGTGTTAAATTCCAGGTTGTTTTTCTTTAAGTAGCGGGTAAGACTATCCAGTTGTCTCTGGAGCCCGATCGGCGTTTGGTCCAGTAAAAGGATGTCATCCGCGTAAAGCAGGCGAGTCACTTTCAGCTCACCTAATTGGGGAGGAAAGGAACGGGTGTCATTTTCTGCGTCCACTATGTCCGCCATGTATGCCTTGTACAGCGCCGGTGCCAGGGGACAACCTTGCTTGACTCCTCTGGCCGTCTGTATGGTTGTTGACAGCAAGCCGGCTGCATTGAGCCGCACTCTAATTGAAGTGTCGCTGTGCAAGGCCTTCATGGGTTCGAGGATAAATAATGGGCAGTTTTGTTTTTCCAGTTTCTTCCATCATTTCCCTCTATTTACACGGTCGAAAGCTTGGACCAGATCAATCGTGGCGATGAAAGTTGTAGGTTGAAAGAATTTGGATTTCAAGATGCTAATCAGCATAATATTGACAGAGGTGCCTAAGTTCTTTTCGAACCCTGATTGTAATGGGTCCGCTGTTTTTGCCTCCTTCTGCCATGTCTGAAGTTCGTCCAACACCAAGGAGCCGAAAAGTTTCCCGAGCACATCCAGAAGTGCAATCGGCCTATAATTTTTCGGGTCGTTCGTCAAGCCCTTCTTGTAAATAGGAACGATATTTGCTGTTTTCCACGTGTCGGGAATGGATCTTGTAATCCTGCATCTTTGGAAAATGTCCGTTATTAACGGTGTCCAGGCTTGTGCATCCTGTTTGAGGTGAGTGTTAGAAATTCCGTCTGGGCCAGGTGCACGAGAGTTGTTTAACTTCCTGATCTTTTCCAGAATAACCTGCTCAGAGCATGTTATCCATTGCGATTTATCTCGTTTTGCCACTTTAGTTTCTATTGGCGTTGGTTCTTTGAATAGTTCGGTAAAGTATTCTACCCATTTCTCTTCTGAGACACTGTTGGTAATAGTCTGCGACTGCCAATTTGTTTTTTATTTGCTTCCAAAAGTCTTGCGAGTTCTTTTTACACACTGCTTTCAACATGGACTCTGCGTCTTCTTGATACAGTTCCCGTCAAACTGATTGGAGCCATGCTTTGTAACCTTTTTTTTGTGTAGTTGCCAACTTAAGATTTGTTTGTGTTGGGTTTAATTTAGCCTGCCGTGTTACTTTTCGTAAGTAGGATTTCTTTATCCTCAGTTCTTCATTATGTTTGTGCAGATGAGTTTTTTCTGGTCTTCTCTTATGCATTGGGAACAAGTAGGGAATGAGAAGTGGACAGTAGTCCAGTTTTTCAGTGAGAACATTCGCACTGGATTGTCTATTGTAAGTTGCTGTAATGTCAATTAAGGCATCTGATGTCATTTTCAGCCGATTCCCTTGTGAATTTGTTTCGAGCTTGTATGACATTACCACCGGTGCGTGTGTTCTTACTGACCATGTCGCAGTTAATAGATTGTGATCACTGCAGGTGGTTTTCACTACCGTAAAGCTCTTGATTATTGAATATAGCTCTTTAGAGGCAAAGATGTAATCAATAGTACTTTCCTTTCCTTCACTTTCCCATGTTGGAATCTTGGGACTAGTTGTTTCTAGGGAGTTCAAGTTATACAGGTCCCGGGATTTCATCAACTCAGACCATGCAAGTCCTCGTGCTATTGATTGTGAATTGGCGGTGTTTCGCAGTGTCTTTGTAGCTTTAGAAACAGGACAAGTAGCGTTCAGGTCGCCGCATATCAAGATGTGATCCACATCGTAAGTTTCAGCGACGTCTGTTAATATTTTTTCCACAGTGTTCAGAAAATCATTTGTTTTGGGTTCCATTGGATTCCAATAGATGTTCAGTAAGAGGATAAGGTCGTGACTGGGCTTTTCCTGGGATGTTTCGTCTTTTGCCCATTTCAACAGTATTGCCTGGATTGCCAAGGATGATCTCAGGTTGTGGGCTATTCGCAAGGTCCCCCCTGACCTGACAGCTGTTAGAAGGCCTGATATAGGTCAGCCTCTATCCCCTTTTAGAGCAAGAGAGAGTAAGACTTCGTAGCCATCCAAGCTAGGCGGGTAGAGCAGCCAGGTCTCTTGCAAGCTTATTAGGTCAAATCGGCCAAGATTTATCTCCCAAGGTTGAGTCAGATGGGTGTGGCCTCTGGTGTTCCATGAGCCAATAATGATCGTTTGCTCCTGCTTCTGTGCACAATGCGTTTGCTTTGATGAGACCCTTCCAGTAGTCGCCGGGGGACGATTTGATTGCTATTTCTTGACATAGCATGTCAGTACCGATGGAATCCATGCCCATTTTTTGGGGTCTTTTTCAACCTTATCTGCATGATTCTGGGTCAGAGGCTGTTCTTGTTCACTGCGTGTTTCTTTTTCCCTTGCGACCAGTCGGGGGAGTGGACCCCTTGGTTTTCTATTTGATGTGCTTCCTGAGGCCTCCTTGTTTGTTCTCCACCGCCCTTTGGTGGTAGAACTTTCGCTGATCTTTGCTCTTTCTTTATCTCTTCTGATGTACGACGAGTTTGAACTTATGATTTCTCGAACTATACTTCTTTCATCTACGTTTTTTCGCTCATTCTTCTCTGGTGTGTGGTTGAATTTTCTCTTCGTTCTAAGAGTGTCTTCACATTTGGAGTTCTCTGTGCCGGTTTCCATCTTTCTTTTTCGTTGGTCTCATAATTGCGTTCTGGTTTTGTTACGTGTGAATGGGCTCTCCTGTGACCTCTTTCTTCTGATGTAGTTTCACTTAGGAGATACCCTCTTTTTGACAGCTCTCCTGCCGCCAAGAGCAAGAGTTTTTTCACTGTTTGAGACGTGATATGCAGAAAGATGCTGTCTGTCCTAGCTTTATGTGCAAATCCCACTATGTTTATGTCCACACTTCTGATTTGGTCTCCTTTATGATTTTTTTCCAAGAGCTTCATAGTTGCTCTTCTGTTTAGGACAATTTTTTCTCCCGTTCTGTCACGTCGTTCTAGTTTCAGCGTGTGTGACGAGTGACTCTTGTGAGTGAAGATAGCAGATGTTCGCGTAGGATTTTGCTGTGAAGGCGAGACAAAGAGTCTTCAATTTGATCTGGTTGTCCTGTCCAAGGATTTGTCTCTTCGTCTGGTTTTTTCTGTCCTGTGACTAGTTTTTCTGTATGTTCGAGTATTAGAGTTTTTTTGTTTTTCACTTTGACAAGTCGAGTACTTGTGTCTACAATAAGAATCGCTGTTTGGTGTCTCTTCGGGCCTTGCAGCATCAAGTTTTTCCTTATTAATCTTTAAACGAGAATCATCGTTTCCTCCAAGCTTCAGTTCGGTTTTGTTGATCTATGTATTAGCCAAGCGGAACAGCGTTTTCCTCTCTGGAGTAATCTGACGTCTTCTGTCGCTTGTATCTTCTGCTTTGTCTTTCTTTTTTATTGATGTTGATATTTGAGTCTGATGTTGTGTATCCTTTGGATCTTGCTTCGGAGATTTGTCGTCCAAAAAAGACACCTTTCTTTTTTTTATGGACGGTCGAGGTATTTCTGACTCCGATGTTTCAATGGAGTAGACACTTAAATTGGATAGGTCAAGTAAGTTATCTTCAATGACTTGACCCGACTCTCCTAATTTGATGTTCTGTTGGGAGTCATTTTTCGTGGACTTTGATTTTTTATCAATCACGTTATCCATTTAGTCATGAGTTTGTTTGTATTGCTTTCGGTTGACATTTTCTTCTGTATGTGGAGTGCTTTTGTGTTTTTTGTTTTTCTTTCACTAATGATTGACTTTTTATAGTCTTTTCTCTCAGCTGTTGTTGGACACTCTCTTTGTTCTGCAGTTTGAATTGAACTTCATCAGTTTGATCTTTAGGAGTCTTTTCCATGTTGCAAGGCTTTACGTGTGAGCTCATGTCTCTTTTAGTGATGCATGGTTGTCGTGAATACTCCTCGAGTGTTTCTTTGTTAGAGGTATATGTCGGCCTCTCGCCAGTTTTATCAGTGGTCGTTGAGTATGCATCTTCGATTTTTTTTTCCTTATTCTCAATCAAGTCCGTTTGGGAACTGACGATCACTGATTTGTTTTTGAACTGAAATACCTCGGGATTATAAGTCATGGAGCCTTGGTCGTTTGTGCTTGCCTTCCATGCTTCTAGGGCCATTATATAGCCTTCAAGATGGATTAGCTTTGAGTTGCATGCCGCTAGTAGTGAGGTGTGGTCCCTCAGCGTGTCATTGATGGTTTCATATAATTTCCCAAATGGTGCAAGCGCAATGGTCACGGCTGACATAATAGGTAATATGTCAATGCTTTTAGCGGGTGAGTTTTTCTCCTTTTTTTTTGCATTTCATTTTCCATCTTTGCTTTATGTGGAGTAGAGAGTAGCAGTCGTAAGGCGTCCGCTGAGACATCGTCCTTTCTTTGCTGAGGGGCAGGTTTCCTACCTGAAATTGTGTCTCTGAGTTTTAACATGTTTTTGTAATTTAGTATTGCCTCCGCCAATTTGATTTCTTCCTGTTTTCTCTGGTGGTTTGGTTGAGTCATCGTTGAATTGTTTTCCCTTTCTTTCTCCTTCACCATATTAGTTTCATTGGATAGTTCAACTTTGTCCGTTTCGTCTAACAATCCTGGTAGCAAAGGCGGTGGTTTTTGGCTCATGGTAAATTCTGGCGTTTTTGCTACTTCATGATTTATTTCTTCAGTCAAATCTAACTGTGATACAGATTCTTGTTTCTTTTCTTCCCCATCTGTGGGGACAGCTGATTGTCCCGGGACATTTTTGTTGCCCTTCATCGTTGTTTTCCGACTTTTGCTCTGTAATTCTTGAATCTGTGTTAATATTGATTGATTCAGTTTTTTGTTGAGATGTGGGTGGATTGTAGTGCCAGCGTATTTGGGGAAATGAGCTGGCATTTTCCATTTGCGGTACTAAAACGTTTCTTCGGGGAGATGGGGGGATCCCCTCCAAGATTTCCAGGTCGGACAGTTCAAACCGGTTAACCGGTGGGATCTTTCCCAATTTTTCAAAGAACCTTCCAATCGGGTTATTTGTCGAGGTTATTATTTTACCTGTTCTTTTCGTATGTGTCTTTAATGGTAATCTGTTGTTGGGTGTTGATGAGCCAGTTGGCTTAGATTTTTTTTCCCCTTGACTTTTTGTGTTTTGATTAAATGGGATTTCGTTTGATTTGAAATCTGTGGTGTTTACCTTTTCATCAACATCTTTTCGGAAATTGAATGAATGATCCAAAACTGTTTTGGACTGAAACCCGTCTTGTGCTTCTGTCATTGAGTAAGTGTATATCTTGCCCCAGTTGTGTTCTCTCAAGATGTTCAAATCATCTGTTACTTCTGCATCAGGGTCCTCCAGGTATGATAAAGTTCTGTTGGAGCAATTATGGTCTCTGTTGTCCGTTAAATCCAAGTCAGGGCTCGGTAAAGCGGCTCTTATGATCACTGGGTGAGTCTCACTTTCAATCCTTGTTTTTTTTGCAGGGTGCGCTTTTTTCCACACCAGTGTCTTTTTTCGCAAACGTTTTGTCCAAAAATTCCTTCAATCCTTTCACAGTGGTTAGGTTGTTGCCATTGACTTCATCTGAATTCATTGCTCCATGTAGCGGCTACGTTCTGCCACCAGAGGGCAGGTCGCGGCAGCACTCGGTCTCGGGCTCTCCGCCCTCCGCTTCCTGAAACGCCGAACTCGATTCCGGGCACGCTTGGATGAGGACCGCCCCTGTCCCCCTCTCCTCAGCACCCAGGTCCTCCGCAAAGGGACCCCCAGCAACCCCGATGGCATCCCGCTCGGGGGGCGGCGGGGTTGTTTGAATCGCCGGTGGGATCCCGCGTCCGCCCCCACAGCCCAGCCAAGAAGCCGGCGGCAAGGCTCTGTCCCCGGAGAGAGGGCACCCCACGGCCGTCCGACTTGCTCCGACGCCAGCGGGCCCAACGTCCGACGATGCGGCCTCCCTCCAAGGTAGGTCATGTTGATGCCGGTGGGGCGATCTACGGGGAGGAATCGGGGGTGAGCGTGTAGGCATTCCTACTTGCTGCGTGTCCGTCGTTTTATTTTTGGTTTCTTGTTTGGTACGTGCGTGTGAGTCAAATTGACATTTTCAGTGTTAGAAGGCCACTTCTTAGCACTCGGCTAGTTTCTTCGTAATCAGTGGGCCCTAGCTAGGGCTCTTCTATCGGGGGGGGGTCCTCCATAAGTACGCAATTTGCAAACGGTGTACAAGTGAATTCTTAGTTTCTTGTACTTAGGCAAACTTTACAGGGAGCGGTCAGGGGGGCAATCAGCCAACACGCCAGCAGCCGGAGCGCCGCTCCGGAGCCAAAATGGGTTTTTAAACCCTGTGCCTTAATGAAAGGCAAGAACAAACTTCAGGTAGCTGGTAGCAGAAAAAAGGTTCAGGGTTCACTGCCAGACTGCACCTCCTCGCAGCTCTCCGCTTCGTGTTTTCTTTTTATATATTGGAAGATGGTTTTATTCTCTTTTCCTATTTTTTTTAAAAAAATGTAATCATTGGAAATAAGTGTGATGTAATTTTGTTTTTCATTCTTGCAAATTGTTGAAAGGTCATGAATTTTTCATGACCAAACCAACTGATCTTAATAAAACAAAAATTAAAAAAATTACTTGGTAAGGTGCTGCAGGCACACTAATTTACCGATTGCTTGTGATGCGGATCAGATATAGGGAATCTTTTGATCCCTTCTACTCTACGGCCCTATGAAGACCGATCTGCCCATTACTTCCACTAATGCTGTTTTTGGCTTCACCACTGTCGAGGCCCATGAAGATGGCCGCCGTGCTCGAGTAGCACGATTGTTGCATAGCAACACTGACCTTTGTACAACACCCTGCCACAGAACCCGATTGGCTAGCTACGTTGCCTTGAGCCAACCGGAAGCATCGGAATGCGCAAGCAGGCAACCCAACATTCCGAAGCCCCGACATCCAAAGGGCCATTGCCTGCTGCGCCTGTCCGCGACGGGAAGACGGCAAGACGTATAGCCTACTGCTGTGAAACGTAAGTGGAAACTTGTCTGCACTACCCGTCCGATCCCGACAAATGAAATGTCCTTCTAACATTAATCAAAGACTCAGACCCAGCTACACGTTCCCTCAGATGATCGATCATATGATTGTATTAAGTAACCTTGCCTTCATCATGATCCTTAAACTCGATCCAACAAATTGATGGCGTACAATGCTAACTACCTCACCACATCTAACCCCTATCCTGAGTCGCCACCCTTTATCTTACCTCCTGACTCATACTAGCTAACTCAGCACCTTGCTTCAGCCGTATGTTTTGCCTCTACCTGTTGTACTAGCGTGGCCTTACAATAATTGCATTTATACCGTAACCTATACTATCTTCTGTTAGTGCTGCCAACAATGTCGATTATACTGCACTTGTATGATAACTGATTACTATGACTTTAAATTTTTCTGTAATTTATCCTATGCATTTATCGTAATGCCTGCATCTTCACTTTGTCTCTAGCAATGGCACATAATTACCATGTAATCTGCTCGTAACTTGATTGTGCGCGACTGCATTATACCGACTGTAAGCACCTACATGCTTCCTTCACATACTTACGAGCTAGTGAAAAATCTATTCCAATCACTACTACTGTAAATAATACTTACTGCTAGAATGATTGCGCTTTAACCTGGCCATCTATGCTGCATTAGTCTTATCAATGACTTGTCTGCCACACTCCCGTTATATGTAATATATATGCAACGACACAGCCTTTTAAGTTGATACTGTCATGTATCATTCCTGATAGAAAACTATTGCAAGCCTTGCTACCACGGCCACCCATTTATGCTAACTTGTGTCCACCCATTGCCCACTGCAGTATAATTTGAATATCGACGGCAGTCTGCGTTGCAAACTACACCACACTAGACTGTAACTGATTTACATGTCCAAACTAATGTTAAACTGCACTCCTTGCTACTAGCCATGCTCTCCTCACAAATAATGTTGCTCTTACTCTTATTTATTGAGCGTACTTCAGGTATCTCATCCAACCATATTCGTAAAACCAAGATCCTCTATTCAAATTGCATGGACTCCCATCTGGGCCCCAATATACCTATTTTACAGCTTAGTATGACAACCAACCTGCCTTTATCGAATGATATTGCCCCCTCAAAATTCCTACAGCCTTGCATTAATATACTCGCATACTCTCCACCGAGGCTCCCTCCACTTACTCTTAACTTGGCCCATACTGTCCCTCACCACAAAACAGTTGCGCCCCACAATTTAAAGGCTGAACTATGGACTACATCTTTGGCTGACAAAACATCTGTGTATCCAGTATATAGGTTCTCCTCTAGAAGGAATATTGCTGCCCCATGTCTTACATTGTTGCGAAACCTAAGACTTGGCACTAGAACCTCACAACAACAGTCATTGGTTAAAGCCAACAATATAGGTACTACTTTTAAAGTTAACAACACAGTTACCATTCCTACGTTCCAAGGAGATAGATGCTCCTCCCAAAGGACCACTACAGCACTGTGCCTCACACCATTGTGAAACCTGAGACTTGGCTCTATAACATCACAACAGTCGCAGATGCCTAAAGTTCACAAAACAGTAACTATTCCTAAAGACCAGTCCTCAGCAAGACTCATCAAACCTACCATTTACGGTAAAACACAAATACCTGCACAAAGTAACACTACTGAGATCTGGCCTCATCAATGCCAGATCTCTTCAAGCAGATGCTTTAGACATAGTGGATATTTTGACTATCCATGACCTTGATGTCATTGCCATTACAGAAACATGGCTAAACCCTCCTTCAGGACCCTCACTAGCATTAGCCTTACCAGACCATTATACTATTCTACGCGTGTATAGAGAGGCTAACACCACTAAAGGTGGCGCGGTTGCGTTCATCTAGAAATCAGTGTTAGAACTAATAAAGGTTAGCAAACAACACCTACCATCCGCTGAACTACTTTCTATTAAAATATCCACCTCTGCCTCATCTACTATCACAATGCATTTAATTTACCGTCCCCCAGGCACTACTTCCATCTTCGAAAAGGATATATCTCATCTACTGTCCACTAATACCAAAAGTAAATCTCAAGTTATCATCCTTGTTGATTTTAATCTAGGCCTCAATGATCCCAAAGACTCCAAAGCATCTGCCCTTAAGGACACTATCTCCGAACTTGGGTTCACACAACGCATAACCGGCCCTACCCACAACAAAGGAAGAATGCTTGATTGGCTAGCGGACCACAACTGCAGCATTAATGCACTGGCCAACACTCCCTGTGCTTGGACCGACCACCACCTTATCACATTCACCATCTATAAGGCAGTACCTTCCTTGACACAAACCCAAGCTCCAGCTATGTTAACAAGAAGTAAACGGAACCTCACATTAGAAAAATTGATACCCTTACTACATCCAATCACACACCCTAGTACCCTGTATTCGGACCCGTCCGATTTAGTCAATCTATACAATGAAACCATCCTGAAAGCTATCAATACGGTAGCTCCTCTTAAAATGCAAAAAACTCAACCTCGCGCCCATATTAACAAATGGTACCCGCCTCACCTAAAGACTCTCAGGAAAGAAAAACATACAGCTGAAACAGTATGGAAAAAATCCCCAACAGAATCCAATAAAGTCTTATTCACAGTAGCTTCACTTAACTATAAAACAGCTATTGTACAGGCAAAAAAAGATAACTTCATGACCGTATCGCCAAAGCTAATTCTAGTACTAAGGAATTATTCAATATATTGAAAGAACTTGAATCTCCTGCCCCCATACCTGACTCATGCATGAAGGATATCTTATGGTGTACTAATATACAGAATGTGTTCCAAGATAAAATCAATGTGCTGCTAAACAAAATAAAAACATTATTGACAATGTCATTCCGCTGGTCCTACCATCACTATCAACTCCAAATATGCCACAATTTAACTTCAAGCCTCTCTCAACAAAAGAAGTAGAATTGATCATACTTAAACTTAAATCTTCCAACTGTAATGGTGACGTCTGTCTGGCAACGCTTATTAAGGGGGCAGCTAATGTACTCGCTCCCTTCATCACCTTGTTCATTAATGCATCTTTTAACTCCAGTACCGTACCCACTAACTTAAACGACGCTTGGGTACTTCCATTATTAAAAAAACCTTCTCTGTATCCTAATAACCCATCGAACTACAGACCTATTACCACTGTACCGTTTCTGCTAAAAATTCTGGATCGTGCAGCATACCTCCAGATACAGCAATATTTGCAAACTAACAACCTGCTAGGCCTAACACAGTCTGGCTTCAGACCTAGACATGGGACTGAAACAGCGCGTATCGACTTAAAGACACAAATTCAGATCCTAAAAGATAAAGGCAAATCTGCCTTACTACTACTACTCGACTTATCAGCGGCATTTGATTTAGTGAACCATGAAATATTATGCAAACATTTGTCATCTGCCGCACACTTCTCCTACCAAGCCAATGCTTGGATCAAATCCTTCCTTAGTAATAGATCCATGAGGGTCTTCGCACCTTCGGCATCATCATCACCTACGCCAGTTACTTGTGGAGTCCCTCAGGGATCCTGTGTGTCCCCCACCCTCTACAACATATTCACCAAACCTCTATTTGATATACTTGATTATCTGGGTGTAATATACACCAACTACATGGACGACACCCAGATACTCATCCCTATCACTGGTGACTACGCTGCTGACAATAAAACTCTCAACGATATATACAGCACTATCCAAATTTGGATGGCTAAGCACGGTTTATGCTTAAACGATGATAAAACCGAACTACTCCTCCTTGGCTCTCCAACTAAATTGAACAAATTAGGACCCCTCTTCAAATCCTTCAATATCGACGGTAACATCATTAAATTGCCAATGACATCAAAACATTAGGAATCTACATTGATTTAGCACTATCACTCACACGACAAACTAATGCCCTAGCATCATCCACAGCATACATGTGTAAGCTTATTACAGCTTGCCGACCTTATTTGACCACTCCAAACTGCATCTCAGTAGCAAGAGCACTTGTCATATCCCAGCTGGACTATTGCAATGCGCTCTCTTTAGGAACATCCCAACAAAATATCAAGAAAATGCAAGTCATGCAAAATAATGCTGTCCGATCAGCATGCAACATCCCGAGAAAACAGCACATCACTGCAACCAGACAGAATATCAAATGGCTCAATATTAAACAAAGAATAGACCTCAAATCGCTCTCACTTACCCACAAATGCCTCAATAACACCTTTTCACGCCACGCATCCATGCGACCCAGTAGAATAGCGCAAACACATTGGCCCTCATTACGACCCTGGCGGAAATCGAAAAACGATGGCGGAAATGCAATACCGCCATCGAATAGCGCTCGGTGCGACTATGACCCGTCACCGCAAAGTACGATGCCATTAGCGACACCGTAGTGAACGCCAACGCTAACTGCACCAAGCACGCGCGCGCGCGCCATGCCAAACCGTAAACACCACCATGGCGCAAGGGTACGCCAATTCCGACCCTAGCGGACATATACCTAACGCCATCAAGCATGGCGGAATGCACCATTCCGCCATGGTGAGAAGTACGGCATCGCGAATCAACCGTAAACGGCCCCACTGAGTGCCCGTACACCGCTCCCTGCCCACAAAGTACAACTCCCCGTAGGTGCAATGAAGTCACAATGCAACCATTGAAATGTACAAGTCACCCATGCATGCCAACGAACAAAAGAAACACAACAGGGGCCAATGGGAGCTGCAGGCCACAGATGGCACGAATACAGAAGCCATCCCAATGGACATGACCACAGTCCCCCACCAAGAAACGCACGCAAACACAGGCACCTGTGACCAGCAATATTCCGAAAATCACATCATTCCACCAGTCCACCTGGCTGACCGGCATCTGGCACACAAAACCCAATCCCCCGCCCCTGAGCATGACAACATTGGGCAGCCCCCATCCCTGACCTCACGGGCTTCGTAGGCAAACGCGCCCAGTACAGTACCACGCAACTAAACTCCGAAGCTGGAACCCAGTGCAGATCTCCTCACAATACATCGCCCCCCAAATAGGCATATGCCACATCACTTGCAAAGAAGAACGCTACACGGGCCAAATCAGAATAGAAATTTAATGCACAACAAAATCACCAAGCCCATACAGCCATCAGGCCATGAACTCCAAAACACATTTCACCATTGTGGGCTGCATCCGCAAGAAATGACCAGCCACTACTTGTGTGACGCCCTGTTCCCTCATGGTACACAGAGCCACATTCACGTACGAAAAGGCAACATGGAAGCGCACAGAACCGCAGGGCCGTCCCAATGTGGAGGCACTAGTCCAGCTGAAAGGCCGAAATGTTGCTCCGAGCCACCAGTACTGCGTAAGGGCATGTGGCCCATTGGCGATCGTCCCATAAGATCGTAATGCTGCTCCACTGATTAACACGAAGCAGCAGGTGTCGGGAGTAAAACCCATCTGCAGGAGTGGCATACAGATGGCAGTGGCAAAAGGGGAGGAGATACCTGTCAACCAAAAGAAAAGAAAAAGGACAGAATGGCCATCAGTACTACATTCCAACAACTCACTGCAATGATCACACTAAATCCACAGCCACATGCATGCTAGCCCACTCCAAAGGTCCATCACCACCCAAAAACCACTTGCGACTCATAACTATCTATGTCGAGGTGTAAACACCATCACAAACGAGTGTACCTGTGCATGCGCGTGTGAAAACAGAATCCATCTGATGGGATTGGTAACGTGCGTGGACACAAGTGTCTGAGGGCGCGTCGAGACAGGGAGGGCTCAACAAGGCCAGATAGACGATGGTCCCACTATGGCAGCCCTGCATCACATAGCGTAGGGGAGGCGGATAGATCCCAAGAAGCCCTGTACATGGCAAACTCTGTATCAAATCACCTGCCCATGCATCCATTCATCATTCCCTCATCCCGGGATTAAAACGCCTGAATATTTACTCACATAACATTAGAAATATCCATTGAGTCTGTGCGTTATGCAGCCTGCAAAATCCACAGTGCCCCAGCCCGTAATTCCAGTGTAGTGAAGTAACATGTATATGGGAACGTCCGGCCTCATCGCCCACGTCGCTATTGCGCATCCCAAACCATTCATATCAATCATTGCATTCTCGCCATGGCCCCTGTCCCAAGGACATTGAACAATAGAACGTTATATTTGCAGTCAGACCTGTGGGCATCTCCTCGCCGCTAGCTGAAAACCGAAAGCGCCGCCCTACGAATTCCTCATTTGCAACATCACGTCGAAGAGGCATCTGTGGCCGTTTGAATACACTAATTAATCCATCGAGTGCGGCTGTGTGTGAAAACGGCAACTGCCTTCACCCACGAATGGGACGCCCCGCCCGTCGTTGCAACTCGGTACAGTGATGAATGAGGGCCCACCGTTACTCGAGTACTACGTTCCACTGACCCTTCACAACTCTGTTCGCGACTGCACAGATAGTATGTGAACCAATGGGACCACAGCAGAATGAACATATCAACCAATGTTACACGGCCATCGGGTACAAATACATGATTGCAATAGCAAGATGCCATTCCACGAATTGCAGCGTTGTGCGCGGGACGTGCTCGGCCAAAGGGGAGAGCAGTTTGCACAGGTGGAATGAATCACCACAGGTGGAGGCCATTCAGCCTGAAAACACATAAATTGCACAGCCAGTCTCCTCCCACAACCACACCGAAATGCTACCGGCAGGACTCGCGATGTTGGCCCTGGGGGACCTGATAGCACTGCAAGTACTCCAACTCCAAGAAGAAGACGAACACCAACTACAACCGGCCGCACGGAGGAGACGCAGGAGGAGGAGGAGGCCAAGGCAGGGCCAGCAAGGGCCGCCAGCACAGCCACTACCACCACGCAGGCAGCCCGCAATCCCACGCCTCCGAGCACATCCGTTCAACCTCACTGATGAGCAGATCCACACCCTCTACCGTCTGGACCGGGACACCATAGCCGCCATTGTGGACATGACACAGGCTGACCTTGTCAGCATGATAGATAGCCCAACCGCCATCCCACCCCTACTGAAGGTGGTGTCTGTACTCCACTTCCTGGCCACAGGCACCTACCAGCACACAGTCGGACAGTTGCATGGCATTTCTCAGCCACTGTTCTCACGGACACTATTGCAAGTGCTCGATGCCCTCCTGCAGCACGCAGACGACTACATCTCCCTACCACGCTCGGAGCAGGAAATTACCAACACAAAAGTGGGATTCCATGCACTTGCCGGCATACCGGGTTGCATTGGTGCCATCGACTGCACCCATGTGGAATTGGTCGTCCCACATGCCATGGAGGCCCAGTACCGCAACCGAAAACAATTTCATTCTCTGAATGTACAAATGGTGTGTGACTCCAACAGGATCATTACACATTGTTGTGCCCGATTTCCTGGATCAACCCATGATTCTATGGTCTTGAGGAACTCTACAATACCACGCTACATGGAGCGACACGCAGGGAACAGATCCTGGCTACTCGGTGAGTCTCATTTCATGCATGATAATGTGGGGTATGTGATTCGGCAATGACCTGGCAGGAAGGGGGGGGGTGTGCGTACGTAGCAATGGCATTCCACATCATACGTTTCTCGTCCACATACAGGTGATGCTGGATATCCACTGAAGAGATGGCTCCTCACACCAGTCCGGAACCCACGGGACCAGCATGAGGAGGACTACAACCATGCCCACTCACGTACCCGTGTAGTCATTGAACAGGCATTCGGCCTACTGAAGGGTCGTTTCCGCTGCCTCAGCAGGTCTGGCGGGGCACTCCTGTACCGCCATGTGAAGGTTGCAAAGATGGTGATGGCATGTGTCATGCTCCACAACATGTGCGTACGTAGAAATGTGCCCATGCCCCCTGACGCAGAACTGCAAGCACCTGATGATGGTCATGATGAGGGTGGGGATGTGGCAGCACCTCAAGGAGTCTGCGAGGCACCGGAGGGCCGTGACATTCATCAGCATCTCATTGATGTATGCTTCTAGCACTCACGCCTGGTGGCTGATACATGGACACGGGACTCGTGGCACTGTGTGTGTCTGGGACATGCACAATATGGACTGTACGCCTATGATGGCCTAGTACACAAAGATCAATGTCCACACATCTCATTGGTTGATCGTGCACTTTTTATGGCATATGTGATATCATGTTGTACACCCTATCGACCCGCCACCCAAGTGAGCCCAACACACCCCCTCCACCCTCCTACCTCCCCCCCGAACACCAGTGTCCAAAGATGCTCATTGTCAGTGGGCAGTCGCTATTGCAAGCCCCCTCTGCGGGTATCAGGGGCACCCCTGCCTGTGGAGCGCAGGTTCCTCCCAGATCTACGTTGGGGGCTGCCCTGGACGGAACTTGCAACGGATGATGTCTCTGCCTGCTCACGTCTATGCATGTCCCTAAGGGTTTGCGAGAGCTCAGTGAGCACACGGCGCACTGCGGCAAGTTCGGCACATACGTCCTTGGACGTCGCATGCAGTTCCCCCCTCAGGCTCTCGGTGCTTCTCTCCATTTGGACTCTCAAGCTCTCGGTGCTACTCTCCATTTGTGCCCTTAGTGTCTCTGTACTCCTCTCCATTTCTGCCCTAAGTGTCTCAGTTGATGTTTCTATGTCTGCCTTAGTGCCCCCACATTCATCGGCATGGTCCTTGAGGAGCGTGGCCAGTTGCTGCTGTTGCACGATTAACTGGTCGAGGGACTGTTGCCTCTGCTGGGCCATGGCCATTTGCGGGGGTGTCACAGAGGGGCTGTTGTCCTCATGTTGCCTTGCCACAGGGCTTGTGGGGGATGGCCAGTCGTCGTCTTGTGGGTGCCCCTGCGTGGTATCCTCATGTTGTACGGGATGGGACAGACAGGGGGATTGGGACAGGTCATGGATGGATCTGACTTCGACATCCCCGTCTTCTGTGTCGGAGCATGCTGCCATCAATGGGGTGTCACCTATGGTGCTGCTGCCACCGGAGGCAGTGCCTTCTGTGGCATCCGTTGGGGGGACCTGTGGTGGTGGTGTTGTGGGCATGCTGGCTGCTGGGGTGCCTGTTGATGTTCCCTCCTCTGTGCTGCCACCTGATTTGTGCTGCTGCCGTGTCTTGATGCGTGCAGCTGAGGTGGAGGGTCTTTGGCCGTTGGTCTTGGCCCTCTTTGCAGGTGTGCTGGTAGGGGTGTCCTGAAGCTCGTCGTTTGGATCGGACCCTGTGGTGGAGTAAAGGAGGGCGAGGGTTATTGATGGGTCTGTGGAAATTGGAATGGCATTGTATCACATGCATTGGGGTGGTACCTGAGGGTGATTTGGGTCGGGGCCTTGGAGGTGCTTTCATTTGTGTGTGGAGTGAGGGTGCAGTTGTTTGGCAGCCTGCAGTTAGGGTGTGCCTGCTGCACGTGTAGTGCGTGTTTTAGGGGTTTTTAATTATTTATGTATTTATTGTGGGTTTTAACGTGCGCTATCAGGCCGATGTGTGTGGACGTTCTCCTGGACATGTGTTTCTGTTGCACTATGTGGACGCATGGTACTTCACATGGATGGACTTTGTGGATTTGGCATTGTTTTATTTGGCCCACCTACCTGAATCTTCGGATGTCTGCACTCCTTTCTCCATCCCTCCGACTCCCTCTATGCTCTCCATTCCGATGGTGGAGGCACAGATTTCTTCCCAGGGGGTCAACTTGATGGGTGATTCAGGACCTCCCCCGGTGGCTGTGGCAATGTTGCGGTTGGCAGAGAGTATGCTGCGGACGCGTATCCGCAGGTCGTCCCATCGCTTACGGCATTGCTGTGGGGTGCGGGGTGCGGTCCCCACCGCACTTACCCGCTGTGCCACCAGAGCCCATATGGCCTTCTTGTTTGCAAGTGCCGTCCTGGTCATTTGCGTGCAGAAGACGACGGCAGCATTCTCCTGGAGGGTCTCTGTTAGCACGGTGAGTTCCTCACGGGAGAAGTGGACCTGCCGCTTGCGGTCGCACGCTTTCTTCGCTACTTTTCCCATTTTACTTGGTTTCGCTAGGGTGGATGACGGGTTGGGGTGTGTCTCAGGGTAGTGTTTTTAGTGGTTGTGTGGTTTTAGTGGTTTTATAGGTGTACGGCGGGATGTTTCCCGTTCCGGGCCCATGTTTTAACTTCCGTTTCCGTATATTTCCGGTCACCGTACTTTCCGGTAGGCGCACACTGCGGTGTCCGCTGTGATGGGTGGCGGTATTGCACCTAGGGCGCCGTACGGCGGCGGTGTGGGCCGTTTTGGGGTCATTTCCGCCATCGCGGACTTTGCACTTCCGCCATGCCGTGGTGCTCGTGCCCGATGGGTCGGAATGGGCCGCACTTTGCTCCTTCGTGCAATGGCGGAAACGCTATTTACGCTGTGGCGGTCCGGTCAGTCTCTTTCCGCCAGGGTCGTAATGAGGGCCATTGTGTTGTCATCCCACGATTCAACCAACAATGAGCGAGAGGAGCTAGTTTTCCAGTTCTTGCAGCAAAAAATTGGAATACGCTACCCATCTCCATAAGAGAAGAACCTTCCTCCCCTCTCTTCCGAAATAAGGTTAAGGCCTGGCTTATGGAGCATGACCTTTACCCACCCCCCACATAAAAACATGTCAATATACTAGGATGCTTCCTTACTGTCATTGTTGTGTATATATCTTCTGCAAACTGTATACTATCTTCTCCTTGAATATTCACATTTGTAGTGCTTGTGTATATATGATTATGTAACTTACCTGTCTGTGTTTTCCCCCCACCTATTGCCATGCCCCTTTAGCATGTATTATCTTTTCTGTATAGTTGGATTGTGTAACATGTAAGTTCCCAGCGCCCAGCTGCCCCAGTGCTTGGCCGCACTTTACAAGTAAATAAAATACAAATACAAGGGTAGTATTTACATTTATATATTACAATAGTATACTTTCCAGATTCAGAGTTTTAGCAAGGAAAGGTTAAGGGAAGCAAAAAAAGTTAGAACATATTCTCAGGAGATGCGAGGTCAACTGAATCCTCCAATGAAGTCTAGATAAGCCCTTTACAGCAGTAACAGTGTTTAACAAGCCACAAACTATGGGGAAGAAACAATACCAAAGTCAATGGATTTAGAAGAGTGCCTGTAGGGAGCCAGGACAGCCAAAGTCATTTGAACACAGTCTACAGTTCTGATGCACCTCTTGGATAAAAGTCTTGCACAAAGTTAGAGAGTTCAGAAAAATCACTTGTAGGGCCACACGCTGTGTAAAGGGAGTCGAAATCAACTCAGAAAGTAAGTGCAAACCTCAAGTGAGACAGCACGACTCAAGGCAAGAATATCAGTACCATCAAGCCCAAACAGTACCTCTGGTTAGAAGAAAAGGTGGTCCAGCTGGATTCCGTCTTGCTACGGCCAAGCAGACCCTGGTTCCTGAGTCTCAGTCGTGGAGACTAGAAGGAGGATGTCTGCAGGGCATCTGTGGCAGTACTCGGGAAGGTTGTTGGCAGCTACGGGCTCTTTTCGTTTCAGCTGCACTTCGCGGTTTCAGCGCTTTGTAAACAGCACTGATGCAGAACGCTGGACACTGGTTGGAATTTCCGTTGTCCCTCGGTCTTGCACTCTGGTGAGGGAACTCTGGATCGAGATGTCCTGCTTCTGGAGGATCCTTAGGAGGTTCCTAGAAATTTTGGCCAGATTCCTTCCGCGCCAGACGTAGCACTCGATTATGTACACTCGACACCGGGCATTTGAAGGTCCAGGAGGTTGCAGCTTCGTTCACGGTTTCTTCTTTGGATGTTTCTTCCAGTGGTCGACTCTTCCTGTAGTCCCAAAACCTTCGCAGGTTTCTCCCATTCATGCACATCCTAGGCTGTCAATCACACAGCAGGGTGGGACAGCCAGCCAGCCAATCAGGTCTAGTTTCGTTCAGGCACTCCTAGAGACAAAGAAAGTTGAGTTTCGGGCACCCTCTCTCACATCCTGTCCTTCCAGACACACTGTAGCCAGGGGCGGGCTTCAGGGCTGGAACGTGCCAAAGGCAAGACAAACAAAGGACTCAAACCTGTCTCAACGCACAGAGTAAAAGCCAAGAAAGACCTCACAAACAGAAAATGGCGAGAAAAGAAGACAGGGGCCTTTTGACAAAATGGTCACCCATGTGTGCTGTACTGCAGCTGAGGATTCAGCCTGCAGTGAGAATGAAGGATAAGGGACTACTTTGTAACCCCCCAGCACTCCACATAAGATGGTGTGTGCTGGACCTACAAAGAGAAAAGGTAAGTAAAGTCAATTTCACTTTACTATTCATGGGAACTGTAGTTTGCACAAGAAAAAGGTATTTAAACCTTATGAGAAATCCAAAGGATTTCCCAGTGACACTGCACTGAAGGTGCTGTGTGTCACCATACAAAAAGCAGATGCCTATGGAGTTTGTCAGGCTCCAAAAACAGTGAAAACACCTAATCCAAATCAGGTAAAAAAACGCATGAGAGAGTGAGAAAAACGTCCCACTCACTCAGGTTAAAATTAAAAAGTCCTAAATCCAGCAGAGCTGGGGGTCTCTAAGGTTGAAGGGAATTAGCACAGAAATGAAAATTCTCTCTAACAAAAGACCTGTCCAGTGCCAGTGTGTTGGTGTGAGTGATGAATTGTCGCCATGCAAACAATCAGCGGCAGAATTGCTGTTTTTTGCTGGGACATTATTACATGGAACATGCGGGTGGAACCCCGCAAATCCCAAAACCTTTTTTTATTTTTTCAAGGAGTAGCAGCGGACTCCCCCGCAACCCCACTCCCTGTCCCCATGTATATGGTCACCACTTATATAATGTCGCCACAAACCTTTCCCAGTGACATTTATGTACGGCAACTACTATATATATATATATATATTTCTGAGGCTTGTGGAATCTGCTTAGATCACATGCTGTGCATAGGCCGACATCTAGTGGAAGCTGCGGAGTATTACAGTTTGTTTTTCGAAAATCGAAAATGGGGGTCGACACAGGCGTGCCAGTAATACTATCCCTAGTGTGACGTCCACTGTACCCAAGATCCCTCACGCGTCTAGGATCCTCAGATTGTTTTTTTCCGCCATACTGGTCGGAAGCATCTTGCGGAGTTCCCTGGCCTTAGCCATACTTTTGCTGTTATTATAATTATAATTCTTATTCATTCCCTTCCCCACCCCAACGTCGACCCTCGACCTCGACGACGGCTGGAGAAGTCATCGACCGTCGACTGCTGCACGACGGATCTGGGCCTCGGAAGGCCGCTGGCCTCGGCCCGGGCCTAGTAGGCCGCTGGCCTCGGCCCTTACAAGTAGGGAGAGTGGGGGGTGGTACATACTCTTCACTCTTGATATATAGTTACATTTTATATATTCCTACACTTAGCAGCCCGCTGCCTTAAGGTGCGTATGGAGGGTACCCCTTTTCAATTCTGCCCCAAGTGCAATCGCAAATACCCTTGGGTCGACAGGCACGCCACGTGCAATCTCTGCTTGCCAAGGGATCACCCCGAAGCGAACTGCAGAGCGTGTAGTAGGTTTAAACCTAAGACACTTAAGGACCGTTCGACAAAGCGTTGGGCCCACCACGCCAGGCAGGAGGCCATGGCAGCGGAGGGCGCCTTCAGCGATGGCAGCGACCCCGTACTTTCGGACGGCGAGGGCATTACGGCGTCGAAAGACAGCCGGCGAGCGCAGGTCCCCGACCTCGGAAGGTCGTCCGGCAGGGCGGCTATGGGGAAGACCCCCGGCGACGCAAGCGCTACACACCTAACACACACTAAACACACTAAGACCAACCGGACCTCGACGACGTCGACTTCACGGAAAGAGGCACAAAAAGAACGGTCCGACTCGGTGTCCTCTGGGCGCTCTCGATCGAGATCACCTCACGACGCAAGGCAATCATCCACTCTTGCCAAGAGTGCCTCGCTACACACATTAACGGAAGTTCGATCGTCGGGAGACGAAGACGACTTCCACCCCCAGGCCGCGCTCCAAGATACCGAGACCGCGGTTAACACCAGTGAGGCCCCACGAAAGCACACAGATACCTCTCCAGACCCTCGGCGCCAGGCGTCGAAAGTCTCTGGGGCCTCCAAGGGACAGGGAAAACATTTTTCCACGCACGGGGAGGGGGGGAAACAGCGGAAAGCACAGCCTTCCACTCCTGTAAAGCCATCCTCTCACCCTAGGCAGACAAGCAAACACAAGTCTACCCTTGAAATGTCCCATAAATCATCACCTACTAAAGTAATACCCTGTTCCAGGGAATGGTCCAGTGAAGACAAAGACAGGGTTATGTCTAGGATGTCTTCCTTGGCTGATTTTTATGATAAGAACCCAGAACATTTTCTTTCATATAACCCTCAAGGGGCCACACCCTCAGGCTCCTCCGATCCTATCCCGCTAAGTAAAAAGCCCCGGTTCGAAAGACCTGAACCCTTCGAGGTTCAGCCTTACTCCATTCCATATTCTACTCCACTCCCCAGTTTCCAGGGACAAGTTTTCCCTGAAGAGGACCAGGAGTTTGAATTTATGGAAGAACAAACCGGGACAGATTACCTTGCAGAGGATGAGGACCTGGAGGAGGGAGAAAATGAGCAGGAAATTTACAGAGTAGATTCCCCAGTACAAAGCGAAGCCCCAGTTACCGACTCTCCAGTTGATAACCAGCCCCTCCTCAACGAGGTTCTCGCTCGAGCAGCGGAACATTTCCACATCGACACCCACGGTGTACAGGAGGAAAGGGACTTCGCGGAGGAGTTTGTAGGAGAAAGGAGACCGGTCGCTCAGACCATCCCTATCCTCAAGTCCATCCAACGAAGAATAGATCCTTCCCTGGTGAATCCTAACCTCACCAGAGCTGTCAACCCCAGAATTGAAAAGATTTTCCGGGCAGCCCAGTCTGACCCTCTGTATATAAGGGGACATCTTAAACCAGATTCCCTAGTGGTTACCAACACTAGAAAAAGGGCTGGCACGCCCTTATCTTCATCAGAAGCTCCTCCCGACAAGGAGAGCAAAAAACTTTACGGGTTTGGCAGGAAGGTAGCCTCAACGTCCGCCTACCAAGCAAGGATTGCGAATTCCACCACCCTGTTGGCTAGTTACAATTGACATCAATGGGAAGAAGTCGCGGCGCTCATTGCCTCTGCTCCAGAACCGTTAAAGGGCCAGCTGGCTCGGATCTCGGCAGAGGGGAGAGCCGTGTCTGGTTGCATTTTAAAAGCAACTTTCGACGCCGCTGACAACGCAGGGAGATTGATAGCAGAGGGTACTGTTATCAAGAGACATGCGTGGTTACGGCAGTCGGGATTCAAGACAGAAACCCAGGCTTCTTTAATAGACAAGCCAGTGGAACCCGACCTATTGTTTGGGAAAGCGGTCGAAGACGCACTTAAAAATGCCAAAGATGAATATGAGACTCTCAAATCCCTTGGCCAGCTTACCAACAAACCCCCTAACCAGAGGGGGAACAGTAATTTTCGTCGCCCACGCGGCCAAAATTCACAAAGAGGCAACTATGCCCAGGGACAGGGTACACAATGGAATAACAACCAGCAGTCTACCCAGAGTTACGGCAGGGGTAACAAGAGAGGTCGTGGAAGAGGCAGAGGCAGCCCCAACAAGGGAGGTGGCACGCCTCCACCAAAACAGTGACGCTCAGTTCAGGGTCCCTTGTCACGCAACCCCAGTAGGGGGACGCATTTCCACCTTCACCCAAGCTTGGGAAGGGATCACCTCAGACAGATGGGTGCTGTCAACAGTATCCGCAGGATATTGTATAGAACTACTGCAGCGTCCCCGGAACCATCCTCCACGACAAAGAGTGCACTCCCTAGAGCATCAAAGGATCCTTCTCGAGGAGATCGCCATTCTGCTAGAAAAGGACGCGATAGAACTCGTCCCAGGACACCAGGTAAACAAGGGTATCTATTCAACTTACTTCCTTGTGCCAAAGAAAGATTTGACAATGCGCCCAGTATTGGACTTACGGCCTGCCAACAAGTATGTCAAGCCCCAAAAATTCCGTATGACCACGCTACAAGAGGTAATCCCCCTCCTAAAAAAGGGGGATTACATGGCAACCTTGGATATGAAAGATGCTTATTTTCATATTTCCATGCTCCCAGCGCACAGAAAGTACTTACGCTTCAAGGTGGACAGTCGCCACTACCAATTCAAGGTACTGCCCTTCGGGATAGCTTCAGCACCAAGGGTATTCACCAAGGTACTGGCGGTGGCAGCTGCACACCTACGCAGGGAGGCAATCCCGGTGTACCCTTATCTGGACGACTGGCTCATAACGGGGGAAACCCCAGGAATTTGCAGGTCGAACATTCAGAGGACTATCGACCTCCTCCACGAATTAGGCTTTTCTATCAACGATAAAAAGTCAAGACTGGTGCCAAGCACCTCAAACAGTTTCTAGGAGCTATCCTAGATACTCAGAAAGGATTGACCTTCCCTTCGGAAGAGAGAATTCGGAATATACTTCGGCAAATTCCGCATTATCAGTCAGGTCAACAGATAACAGTACGCAAAGCTATGCGGTTACTGGGCATGATGGCGTCATGCATTTACCTGGTCCCCCACGCGCGTCTGCGCATGCGTCCCATGCAAGAATGGTTGGCGAAACAGTGGTCTCAGGCAAGTGGTCAGTGGGACGATCTAGTGGTCGTTTCGCCAACACTCGTACAGAGCCTACACTGGTGGACAAGAGAGAATCTCGCAAAGGGGAAACCCTTTTACGATCCCGAAGTACAAGCCGTGGTGACTACAGATGCATGCCTGACTGGGTGGGGAGCTCACCATCTCCACCACACAGCTCAGGGTCTCTGGTCTCACTCAGTAGCCAAGAACCACATCAATCTGCTAGAGCTTCTGGCAGTATTCCGAGCGCTAAAGGCGTTCGAGCCCCATCTACTGAACTTGTCGGTGCAGATCAGGACGGACAGCACGACAGCCATGTTCTATCTGAACAAGCAAGGGGGGACTCGTTCGCCAAATCTGTCCAAGCTTGCCCAGAAAATATGGATATGGGCACTCAGACAGAACATCTTCCTGTCATCACAACATGTTCCAGGGGAGCTCAATTCCCTAGCGGATGCTCTAAGCAGAGACTCCCTCCCAGAAGAACACGAATGGGTCCTTCACAGAAACGTAGTAGAAGACCTCTTCTCTCAGTGGGGTTTCCCCACTATAGACCTATTCGCCACAAGCGAAAACAAACAATGCCCAGGATTTGCATCCAGGTTCCCCCAGCCAGACTCCCAAGGGAATGCCCTGTGGATGAACTGGTCAGGGATGTTTGCGTACGCTTTTCCACCAACTCCTCTCATCAGGAAAGTGGTGTACAAAATGAACAAGGAATCGATGACGCTCATCCTAGTTGCTCCCATGTGGGCGAGACAACCATGGTTTCCACACCTACGCAGGATGGCGGTGTGCGAGCCCATCAGACTCCCAGCCTGGTACAACCTACTGTCCCAGCAACAGGGTCAAACAGTGCATCAGGAACCCAACTCTATGAACCTAGCAGCATGGCTCCTGAAGTCATAGAGTTTGGACATCTCAAATTACCACAGAGGTGTATGGACATTCTAAAAGAGTCCAGGAAACCAAATACAAGGCACTGTTACTTTGATAAGTGGAAAAGATTCGTTATCTGGTGCCAGAATAAACAAATCAACCCGGTTGATTGCACTCCTTCCAACGTTGTGACATACATACTCCACCTGCTGGATGCAGGGTTGGTTTTTAACTCGCTGAAAGTACACCTGGCAGCCCTCTCGGCTTACACCACATCCCATAACAAGGTCTCGTGGTGGAAAGTACCAGTGGTTAAAGCCTTCATGGAAGGGGTAAAGAGACTTCACCCTCCTATTTCGAACCCACCGCCAGGATGGGACCTCAACGTGGTGCTAGCTAAGCTCATGGGACCCCCATTCAAACCCATGCATAAAAGTAGTCTCAAACACCTGACTTATAAAACGGCCTTCTTAGTAGCCATTACCTCCATAAGAAGGGTCAGTGAAATTCAGGCTCTGTCAGTGCAGGATCCTTTCTTTACTATCCACAAGGACAAACTGGTTTTACGCACACACCCTAGGTTCTCACCTAAATTCATATCCAAGTTCCATGTAAACCAGTCCATCGAGCTTCCGGCTTTCTTCCAAAACCCGCAAAGCTCGGCTGAGGTGAAACTACACACCCTAGATGTGCGTAGGGCGGTCCTATACTATGTAAATAAAACCAGACCGCTAAGGAAAACAGATCAACTGTTTGTCTCCGTAGCTACAGGCAGAGAGGGGGATCGCGTCTCTAAGGGCGCTATCTCGAAGTGGATTATCAACTGTATACAGCTGTGTTACTCTCTCTCTGAAAAGACTCTGCCTTTTACGCCAAGGGCCCACTCTACTAGAGGCATTGGTGCCACTCTGGCTTTCATTGCAAATGTTCCCCTCGACACCATTTGCAAAGCAGCTACTTGGAGCTCTATTCACACTTTTACTCAGCATTACTGCATTGACACTCATTCCAAGACAGATACACAAGTGGGACAAGCGGTTCTAAGACACCTGTTTGCTCATGACCCTTCTCACATCCCACCTCCTTCTTCTGGTACTGCTCGCTAATCTATGCACAGCATGTGATCTAAGCAGATTCCACAAGCCTCAGAAGGGATACATTACTCACCGTAATCGTATTTCTGATGCTTGTATCTGCTTAGATTCACATGCGACCCACCCTTCCTCCCCTCCGAGAGAAGGCGCATGATTGCTTGTAGTCTTACCTTTCTGTCTATCTGCTTGGATTATCTGTACTCACGCTACTCCTCATGCTTCCTCATGTCAGAAAAAATACAATCTGAGGATCCTAGACGCGTGAGGGATCTTGGGTACAGTGGACGTCACACTAGGGATAGTATTACTGGCACGCCTGTGTCGACGCCCATTTTCGATTTTCGAAAAACAAACTGTAATACTCCGCAGCTTCCACTAGATGTCGGCCTATGCACAGCATGTGATCTAAGCAGATACAAGCATCAGAAATACGATTACGGTGAGTAATGTATCCCATATATATATATATATATATATATATATATATATATATATATATATATATATATATATATATATATATACACATATAGGGACATTATTACCTGATACCGAAATAACTGAAGATGACACTCCAGAAAAGGAGACCTTACCCATTGCCACTTTGAGTGCATTTATGATGGAAGATCAGAGCAGACGGTGCACAGTGTGAAAAGAAAAAAAAATGTTCTTATAGCTGTGGCATCTAAGGAAGCCACAGAAGCCACAGGTAGGTTTTGGGCTACCATATAAGGTCAATTAGCTGTAGAATAAAATGGATCTAGAGCTGTTGGGCTACTTGAGGAAGGATTGGCCTTGTGAAACATTGGCAGAGGGAATCAGTTCTATCATCTCCAAGATACCGAACATTTAAAAAGTTGGAAAGCTCCCAGACAGTTTCACTTTTCAGGCTAAAGCATATCGGAGCAGTGCCCACTGGTGAACATAGAAAGGAGATTTTTGCGGGGGAAAGGTCCACCTGGTTCTGAAGCCACATGGTGCCACCATGGACCAGGGTATGGTGATGAACGTCTGCTACCATACTGCCAAACTATTTAGTCATTCTCCCTGTAAGAAGAATATAGGATTCCTAAAAGGTTTTGGCTGTGGAGACGTCATGATTCACCGAAAGCTCTGAGGAAAACACTCCCACGGAATGGGCCTTGTAATACAATTCCAACCTCTCTTGATTGAGGGACCAAGCCTGAAGAACCTGTGGAAATGGGGAACAGACCCTCCAAAAAAGCATCAATAAAGTCTGTAAATATACCTTTACTCTATTTTCACATGAGGAACCCGCCTCAAACCAGCACCAAACACCAGTTCTTTGGAGAAAACGCTGATCGGGAAGAAGATGATACCAATGTACCTATTTCTTCGTAGACCATAATAATTTCATGATATACAGATATCTATACAGAAGAAAATACCAGCTTCCAGTTTGGGATTCGAGAATGTGATTCTGGCCCTTATCCATTCGGGTTATCGTCAGGAGAAATCTGAATGTAGTTGGTACTCTTAGATCTATGTTTAAAAACATTTAGAGGTGCCTGGACCGTTTGCGTGCCCACCGAATCATTTCCTTTTCATTTTATTTGTCATTTGTATAACACCTTTCACCATTGTTGTGGTCCCAATGCGATGTAGGTTGAACGCCCTCAGTGGACCAAAGCACAGGTTTTGGAAATTTGTCAGAGGACTTTAGAACACGTGTGCATTTTAGCCAATACAAGTCCTGACTTTTTGGATTTTTATTAACAAAAAGAATGATGAGGGTATTTCCATCTCCGAAAGGGGTAATCTGACGAACAGATTCCCGTTTTCCGCCGACTTCATGCCAAAAGCAAAGATCACTCGTGCCCAGCCACCTCAGTAGCCTGACCCGTGAAGCCAGTTCTACTTGTGGCACAGAGCAGGTTCGAAGGTCAGGAGATGCCCACGTGACAGCCGCAGAGACAGCCAAGTCCCTGCGGCACAGGGGAGGAATTTAAGCTATGCCCCCATATGCAAAACTAGTATGATCACAAGTAACCCATGCTAGTGGCAGAGTAAACTTTAAATAAAAGTTATGCCTGAGTGTAGGCATAGTTCATAGTGCTACTTATGGTCACGACCGCCACATTCCAATTGATAGCACACCTGTATGTGGAAGGTGAAATGTATCGCGATTAGCCATGTGTAGCCCGCTAAATGATGGAACAGGACCCTGGACAGCCTGGGCCTCCTCTTTGATCTCTTTGTGAGGGCAGGTAGCTCCCTCTGTCCAAGACAGTTGCACAGCACACAGCTGGTCTGGGTCTGGGCATCAAAGGAGCACACCCATTCAAACGGAGTAGCCTCACACCAGGGTGCTGCCTCTCTAAAGGTATTTGTTCTCAGTGAGAGGGTTATTATAGGCAGGAGGGCTCTGATGAAAAGAAGGACGCTTCCACCATCTTGATCTTGATTCTCACTGTCCCTCTCTCTTTCTTCCCTGTCCCTTCCACTTCCTCTGGAGAAAAACACTTTGAGTGTGACATCAGAGGGGCAAAGTTCACTCTGTTCAAGAGCAGGGACTGGACTACTAAGGCAGGCTAGCTTCAGTCCAATCGCCTGAGGACTTTTGCCTCCCACCCATCTTCAGGTTCTCTCAAGACATGGATGATTTGCTTGTAAGTAACCAAGAACTCGCTGGACTTCATTTAGGAAAGTTGTACTTTCCAAAGCCCTCAGCCTGAGATGAAGAGGGAATCATCCAAGACAGAAGAAAGATCTGTTCCCTACCCACAAATGCACATCGGGAGTGACCTCTGCTGTGGACCAGAACCTGGCACACAGCACTGGCATCTCCTGAGCTGGGAGAGCAGACCCTAAACAGAACCATCCTATTCTCGAGTTGCCCTGAGGGCAACCGAAGGACCAGATCAGCAGAAGCTCCCTGTTCTACCACACGAAACTGGTTGCTCTGTGTTCACTGCACCTGTAATAAGAGGGAAGTCGCCGGCACCGGTTGCGGTGTTCCTCCACAATATTGAACATTCCTTGCACTTTTTACCAGCTCGACACTGCATCGTGTCCTGGCTAGAGCTCATCACCTGCTAGGCCCAAAATGACTGCTCATCGCTGAGACCCGAACCGAATGACTGGAGAGTCACATGTTGTCTCTAACTTAGGGTTTCCCCTGTCACGTTCGGGGGGGAGTTCACCCCATATCCTCAATTTTATTGCACAGCCCCGTAACCACACTCCCCTGCTGCCACCAGTTACCTCTGCCAGCCCCCACTGGCTCTTTTGACATAGTTTAAGGCTGCTTTCCTGTAAGCAGTCTACAGACCATAGTCACATTTACCTCAACTGTTGGGTAGAAGAAACCTTTAATGACAGTGGGCTTGAGGGATGCAGGGACAACGATTGCCCGTTTGATGTAAACCTATGCACGATCTGGGCGAGATGAGAACCAATTGGACAGAAATTGAACTTGTCCTACAAGATAATGCACTTCAAGGGCAGTCATGGAGAAGTCACCTTACCCTTGTGGGTTTACCACCCCAATTGAAGTCCACTAATGTAACACAGAGCCTGGTGATGAAAGATGTAAGTAGGTAAAGGGGAATTTTAAGAAACAGACTGACACTTTGGCAAGATCCCCATTTTAATTATGAGGATGATAAGCGATAAAAGGAGTGACCAACACTTTTCTAATTAATAATAAATCTGCTCATAGTTAGACTGAAAAAGACTAACCATAACCCCAAGTATTTAACAGTCTCAATGCCATTTATAGCCTTTTAATCCACCTTGGAAATGTGCCGCTACTGTATGAGGCAAACTTTCAAAATTGTTCTAGAGAGCGTGCGAAAGTGGCCCACATCAGATAAACAATTACTGATGTTCTCATGGGGATAGCATTATATCATTAGGGTACAATAAAACTATGAATTTATGCAAGTATAATTGAATTGCCCCCTCTATATGTTTTTCAAGCATCAGAGGCTCGCCAGGTAAGAAAAAAAGAAGGGGTGACATAAGCCAACCTAGACGAGTCCCATGTTCCATCCGTAGTTCCTCCGTCAGCCGCCCTTTCGCATATACCTTTGCAAGGGCGGTGTATAATGAACCTCAACTGTCGAGATGTAGGGTTCCCCTGGCCTCCATCTTTGAAAGAACATAAAACATAAAAGGCTGCCCTATGGAGTCGAACACCTTTTCAGTAGCCTCTGGTTTGATAGACTGGAAAATATAGAAAATTCTCCTAAGATTGTATGAGGTAGATTGTCCCTGGATAAAACTTGATTGATCTGATAGAACTCAGAGGGGTGTCTTATTGCCTGTTCTTTTCTGTTTTTCTTCCCTTTCTTCATGTGCCACTAGTGTCATACACTGCGTAGGTGGGACTCATAGCGAGGGCACCCTTATATGAACTCTATGCAATGAAGACATCACTGTTAAAGAATATTTTATTTTTATTTAACATTTATAAAGCGCTCACACAGCCCACAGGCATCGAGGCGCTGTTACAGGAATTGTTTGTTTTTCTTAGTTGTGTAATTGTGTTGTTTTTTTTTTTTTGTCTTAGTTACGTGTTTATAACGCGCTTAAACACCCAGAGGTTTCTAAGCGCGGACCCGGGGATCGAACCTGTTGTTGCTTCGTGTCGTCTTGCTTCCAAGACGCGCACGCTGCCGCTGAGCTATCCTCCCGGGACGAATAGAGAGACTCTCTTATTTGTTTGCTCTTTTTTCAGTGGCATCACTCAAGAAGAGTGGTGCTCTTCAATTCCGAAGGTATGGATCTCTTTTTCGTTGAATGTTGAACTGTTAAGGTGTTTTATTTTGCAGGTTAGCAATCATTCCATTGGGATTGTAGGGAGTGCCCTGAGTAATTTAGGTTCTCCTCTCCCCACCACTTGCCTTGTCGGATTCATTTATCTGTATATCCGCGGCAAGGGATTATTTATTTATTTTTTATTTTTTACATTTGTAAAGCGCACTACAGCCCCAAGGCATTGAGGCGCTGTTTACATGAAAGTGTACGTAGTCATGTGTACATTAGGACATGCGGTTACTTGGTTACAACATATGTGCTAGGTTACAGAGTACAGATGGGAATGCGGCGCCTGTCTTTTAGACAAACAGGCTAGTTTTAATGGCCTTGCGGAAAGCTAGGTGAGAGTCGATTACCCTAAGGTGTGAAGGTAGTGCGTTCCAGTGGGTGGCAGCGATGGCTGGGAAGCTGGAGCCCCCTGCACGCACTCTGCAGGTTTTGGGCTTGGTGATCAAGTTGGTGTAGGCTAGCCTGGATGGCTTTGTGGAAGTGGGGAAGGCTTAGGGACGGTATGTTCCTTTACGTCCTTCTATTTATCTAGGCTTCCACACTATGGCCCTCATTACGACCCAGGCGGTAAGTGAAAAACGATGCAGGTAAATGATTACCGGCATCGTTTTCCGCTAGGTCCGATCATGACCGTTAACTACGATGCCATTAGCGGCATCGTAGTTAACGCTGCCACTAACTGCACCAAGGACACGCGCATGCGACCTGCCACATCGTAAATAACGGCATGACGCAAAGCTATGCGAATGACGACCCAAGCGGACATGCACCTAACACCATCACCCAGCCCGTTAAGTACCTTACCGCCATGGAGCTAATTACACCATCGCGAACCAACCCTAAAGGGCCTTGTGCAGTGAATCCAGCTGCCACAGGTGCACAGAATCAGCACAGGTGGAGGCAATACAGACTCAGGAAGTACAAAAAGAGCACACCCCACCCCTTCCCACACACAGTCACACTCCACAATGATTCCAATAGGACTAGCATTGTTGGGGCTGGAGGACCTGATAGCAATGCAAGTGCTACAACTTCAACTACAACAACAACAAGAACAGGCTGCACAGAGGAGACACAGGAGGAGAAGGAGGGCAAGGCAGGGCCAGCAAGCCCCACCAGCACAGCCAGTGGCACCACGCAGGCAGCCCACAATCCCACGCATCAGAGCCAGTCCATTCAACCTCACCGCTGAGCAGATCCACACCCTGTACCGTTTGGACCGGGACACCATCACCGCCATCGTAGACATGACACACAACGACATCGTCAGCATGATAGAAACACCAACCGCCATCCCACCCCTACTGAAGGTAGTGTCTGTACTCCACTTCCTGGCCACAGGCACCTACCAGCACACAGTGGGACACTTGCATGGCATTTCACAACCATTATTCTCACGTACACTGATCCAAGTGCTTGATGCCCTCCTCAAGCACACAGACGACTACATCTCATTACCACGGTCTGCCCAGGAGATTGCAAACACCAAGGTGGGTTTCCATGCACTAGCCGGCATACCTGGTTGCATTGGTGCCATCGACTGTACCTATGTGGAATTGGTGGTGCCACATGCCATGGAGGTACGGTACCGTACCGCAACCGTAAACTATTTCAATCAATCAACGTGCAAATGGTCTGTGACTCCAACAGGATCATCACACATTGCTGTGCCCGATTCCCCGGAGCAACTCATGATTCAATGGTCCTTCGGAACTCCACAATACCACGCTACATGGAGCGACATGCAGGGCCAAGATCCTGGCTACTCGGTGAGCCACATGTCATGACCATGGAAATGTGAAGTGGGTAGGTGAATGACGTACCAATGCATACTCCACTTGGCTGAAAGGAGGGAGGGAATGATGCATACTCCACCTGGCTGTGAGTAGCAGAGACAACGGAGCCAGATCATACCCTAAAGCAGCACAAACTTCAGCTGACACCACTAAACCTAATGCCCGATGTATGCAGCCCCACCACGTGAATGAAGGTGTGCCCCAACCATGACACAACCATCTGCAAGTGCATTGTACCAATTCACACCACATTAATTTCAACGAAATGCACCTACATGCACGTCACCAAACACCATCAACTGAAAGGCCTGTCCCCCATAACTGTGCATGAAGGAGGCACATGACGGACAGAAACATAAACACACCATCACACAGACAGCAAGGCTCACAAAATGTCCCTATCAACATCACTATTGCTCACTGGGGTCATGATGAGGTTAACAGCAATGTTGCAATGATGTGAGCGTTGACATCACATGACACGTGCCAGGCCACCAAAACAAACGGCATGAACAAACACAGTGGATGGGCACTCACAAGGCATTTGACCCCCCTGCATACATTGGTTGATGGCATGCACAACAGTCCATAAGAGCCATGAGCATATACTGGTTGCATAGTGTGATTCAATTAGTGCATTTAAAAGAGGTCCGAAGTAACAGTTGGATGCAAGCCATGGTGGCACATCATGTTTTGAAATAGACGTCATGACTGACACATACATTCTCGCCCACATACAGGTGATGCAGGCTATCCCCTGAAGAGGTGGCACCTTACACCAGTCCGGAACCCACAGAACCAGCACGAGGAGGACTTCAACCGTGCATATACACGTACCCGTGTGGTGATTGAGCAGGCATTTGGCCTATTGAAGGCACGGTTTCGCTGCCTCAGCAGGTCTGGTGGGGCACTCCTGTACCGCCATGAGAAGGTGGCAAAGATCGTCATGGCATGTGTCATGCTACACAATATGTGCGTCAGACGAACTGTGCCCCTGCCCCCTGATGCAGAACTGCAACCACCTGACGATGAGGATGATGAGGGTGGGGATGGGGCAGCACCTCATGGAGGCAGCGATGCACAGGAAGGGCGTGAAATGCGTAGTACTCTGATCAACCAATTATTCTAGCACACGCGGATGGGGGGTGCCACCTGGAGATGACGATTGTGGCACTGTGTGCGTCTGTTATATGGACACTGGGGACTGTTCACCAATAAATCACACATACGCAATGAGCAATGTCCACACATGTGATTTGTGCAAATAGGAAAAGTGTATTGTAAAAGTGATTTTGTTGAACACACCCACTCCCCACTCCCCCTTCCCCCCTCCCCCCTGAACTCCCCAACACACCGACTACCCCCTCCCCCCTGAACTCCCCAACACACCCACCTCCCCCCTGAACTCCCCAACACACACACTCCCCCCTCCCCCCTGAACTCCCCAACACACCCACTCCCCCCTCCACCCTCCCCCCTGAACTCCCCAACACACCCACCTCCCCCCTGAACTCCCCAACACACACACTCCCCCCTCCCCCCTGAACTCCCCAACACACCCACTCCCCCCTCCACCCTCCCCCCTGAACTCCCCAACACACCCACTCCCCCTTCCACCCTCCCCCCTGGAATCCCTACAAAGGTGTGAGAAAGACTGTGAAGCAGTGTCTGATGTAGGATTTCTCCACTGTGCGGCCACTATTGGCAGCCCCCTCCCCTGGCCCCCGGGGCACCCCTGCCTGTGCTACGCAGGTTCCTCCCCGATCGGCAGATGGGGCTACTTGGTGTCGAACTGGCACCCAAGGAGGTTCCTGCCTGCTCATTTGGACGCATGTCCCGAATTGTCTGCACTAGTTCAGAGATGACGTGCCGCACAGCGGCGAGTTCTGCGCAGATGTCCTTTGTGGAGGACTCTATAGCAGCCTTCACTGTCTCCGCGCATTTCTCCATTGCAGCCCTGGCCCCCCCATATTCTGCAACATGCTCAGTAAGGAGCGAGGATAGGTGCTGCTGCCGGGTGACGATCTCCTCCAGCGTTTGTTGGTTTCTCTGGCCCATGGATAATGGCAGTGGTATTCCCATTGGGCTGCTCACCTCCTGCACCGAGGATGGAGAGCCTGGCCAATCCTCATCCTCTAACTGCCCCTGTGTGGCATCCGCATGCGTGCTGCTTCGTGACAGGTAGGGGGAATGAGGGTGGGCAGTGGGGCTTCCGACATCAATCTCCTCAATAATCCCTGCTTCGCTGTCGGAGGAGGCTGCAATGGCAGCAGTTTCCCCAATAGTGCTGCTTGCAGCAGAGCCTGTCCCTTCTGTGGGCACGATTTGGGTAATGTCCGCTCCTGCTGCTGCTTCTGTGCTGCCTGCTGGGGTGGCTGTCAGTGCCCTGTCCTGTTTTCCTGGCACGGATTTTGGCTGCTGTGGGGTTTTCCTCAGTACGGCAGAGTTGGAGGGTTGTGGTGTTGGCACAGTTGTCCTGGCCCTCTTGGTAGGTGTGGAGGCAGTGTTGTCCTCATCCTCAAGGTCGGAATTTGAGCCTGTAGTGGAGCAAAGAAGGGAAAGTGTTATTGATGGGTCTGCGGACATGGGGCGGGCATTGTGACGACTGACATCTTATCAGTTAGTACATGCGGCACATTTGAGGCAGGGGCATACAGGTTGTCTCCCTTTTGTGTGGAAGTAGCATGGAGGTATGTGGGTGCCTGCAGTTAGGGTGTGCATACTGCATGTGTACAGGGTGGAGATCGGATGTGTCTGTGGGCAGTCTCCTGCTGATGTGTTGCATTTACACTATAGGGCAACATTGTACTTCACATGAATGGACTTTGGTGACTTTTGCATGGCTTGATTTGAGCCACCTACCTGCATCGCCTGATGTCGGGGCTCCTCTCTTCATTCCTCCTACTCCTTCTATGCTCTCCATGCCAATTGTGGAGGCACAGATTTCCTCCCATGGCTGCAATTTAATAGGGGACTCCGATCCACCCCCGGTTGCCGTGCCCAGGTTCCTATTTGCTGATAGGATGCTCCTGACTCGGAGCCGGAGATCGTCCCACCGCTTGCGGCACTGTCTCACATTGCGGGGTACTGTTCCCACAGCACTAACCCGCTGAGCTACCAGGGCCCATATGGCCTTCTTCTTTGTTATGGCTGGTCTGCTCATTTGGTTTGAGAATACCACTCCGGCGTTCTCCTGGAGGGTCTCCGCAAGCATGGTAAGCTCCTCTCTGGTGAAACGGTCTTGCCGCTGGCGGTCACAGGCTTTTTTAACAACTTTGGGCATTTTCTTGCAGGAAGAAGGTCGCTGATGGTATTTGCCGGGTCTCAGGCTCGGATGTCCAGTGGTTGCGGAGGATTGCGAGGATTGTGTTTTTAAAGATGGCCGCCGTGCTCTTTCCCGTTCCACTGCGATGACGCTACTTCCGGTTCTGCTTATTTACGGTCACCGCTAATTGCGGTGACCGCTAATTGCGGTGACCGCTAACTACGGTCACTGCTATGAATGGTGGTCGGGGTGGCGGTAGTGCACCTTGCGTGGCATACGATGCCGGTAGGTGCTGTTTTGGGGGCATTAACGCCATGGCGCAGTTTACATTACTGGCATGGCGTAATGCTCGTGCACGATGGGTCGTAATGTCCCGCGTTTTACGGCTTTGACCCAGCACGGAAACGTTAGTTACGCCATGCCGGTAATGTCGTATACTTACCGCCTGGGTCGTAATGAGGGCATATGACTTTGACTGAGCATTCTGTGTATGCTTTTTGAACTAATGTCAAGAACAACATTATTATTGCTTGTATGGAGTAACTGTGGGGTTTCTAGTTCAGGTCAAGGATTTTTAACTCTGTGTTTTTAACTTTATTATGCTTGTTGGTTTATTTTTTCCTCTTTCTTTTTTCTTTATTCTTTTGATGTAGTTTAATAATGAATCGAATCAAGATGGAACGCATTGACCATCTTTACACACAGAGGAAGAATCACGCTAAGAAAGGACATATGGAATAACATCAAGATATCCATTTATTTTCTGTTCAAAACTGTGTGTGTTCTTAATAAATTATAACCATCTCTGCCCTGTCCTGAGGAATACGACTGTCAAGCCTTCTCTCTCTTTCTTGATAAAGAGATAGACGTCTTAGACAACTTTTGCAAGTCGTCAAAACTACCTACTTTTAGATACCAGTGTAGCACATGAGATTGATGGTAGCTGAACCAGGTACTGGTCGTTGACTGTTTAGGTCGGAATGGAGACAAGTAGTGCATTGTTTTTTTTATTACTGCTGCACTTTTAGCTTGTCAGGTCATTTTAAATGCTATTTGTAATTGGGGACAATATTAGAACTTCACAGGGGATATTACTTTCCTTTTATACCCCTGGTGTGTTTTGCCCGCCTTTTTCTTCTTCTTTCTTTTTCTTTTTTGGCATATTTTTGTTTTGGAATATTTTTTCATTACTTTTGACATTGGATTTGGTTTTGTGCATTATGGTTTTGAATTGTATTCGCATTATGCACTTTATGTCCACCCTACATTATAGGATGTTCATTGGATAAATATGGACTTTAATTGTAGATATCTAACATTGACCGTTTGTTTTTATGCTGTTTTACTATGGACTCAGCACTATGTATAATGTAATTTGACATGTGTATAATAAAGATTGATTGATTTTATACTATCCTTTACCTGGCCTATCCCCTCATTGAGCTCCTATACTGAGAGCAATTTACCCCGCTTGATTTTTTCAGTGGTGTAGTTCACGTGACCCCTCTCCTCCTTTGTTATTTGTTCTGTTACTACCCTGGGTCTAAATGGTTGGGGACGCCTATCCTTGAATATATATTAGTACAACACTTTGTTGCATGGGCTACATTGAATGATAATTCTCTCATTTGAGAACTTGTGGCATGCTACCGCAGTGTGGAGCATTTTGACAGTTCAGCACTTCTCGCCACTATTTTCCTCTTTTTCTAGCATTCATTCACGATGGCGGCAGCAGATTCAGTTTTCTTTTCGGATGAACAATTAGCTGCGGCAATTGAGATACCTTCCTTTTTTGACAATATAGATGTCATCACAGGTACTGGTGATGATTCTAACATTACCAGTGAAACTCTTTTAAAACTTGGGAAACTAAATTTCGCACGGAAATGCATAGTCATCTGCTTACAGAATATTTGAAAAAGAACATAATTCCCCAGGGTCTAGTGGTACGCCTAGAACCCTGTTTATTCATTGACGACATAGAATATAAACAGGCTTTTTCTGGCGTAGCTATTAAATGCAGTCGCGTTTTAATGCTCCTTACGATTAATACAGCACTCAAGAAGAGTGCGACAATTCGGGAAGAGATTGAAAAAGCAGAAACTGCATTTTCTTTAGATACTTCAATCGCCAATATAAAGGAGAAATTGGACCTTATTGAAAAGCAAACAAAGGAGTTTATCAAAATAACAACTAACAAAAAAATGGAAAAACTCAAGAAAGACATCTTGGCCTTCACTAAGGAAGGCACGTTTCCCTATCTCAATGCTGATCATAAAGGACCAGGGCACTGGATAAATCCTAATAATTCACAAATGGGCCCTACATCATATAATAAGAGGGTCACTTTTTCAGATACGTGTTCTGACGGCAGTACGTCATACCCTAACAGAGGGACATGAAATAGAGGAAACAGAAGGAATAGAGGACAGCATAGAGGGAGAGGAGGCAGACACTACTGGCAAGATCCTCAATATGGTCCTCCTCCACCTTTTGTACAGTATGGCCAGAGCACCCTGTTTCCGACTCTGAATCTCCCTTTTCCTCCTCCAGAACTAGGACCACCACCATTAGACAACCAATTCCACACCAGGAGACGGTCCTACTGGAGGTAATACCTAAGTCAGCGGTGTACAATATTTCCCATAGGGCCTTAAGCCCTCTTGAAATTTCTACACTTGAGAGAGGGTTTTCATTTGTACCCATGCAAAATCCTTCTAAAATGAATACGGAAATCGAATTACGCAGTTTATTCCGTAAAATTAGATTGAGAGATTTTTTCGGGACATACGAAAGAGAACCAACTGATGCAGATTCTAATACTCCATTTAGATGTAAGTCCACCTTCACGCCTAGCCTCAATATGGTTTCGGAAGAAACGGCGATCTTTGAGAAGGCGGTACTTAGAGACTTCAATTTACTACACAAACGCATTGATAGCCATCCACGTACACCAAGCTTTCATTTTTCCAAAAAGGAATGGGACTGCCTTAGGAAACTTAAAGAAGACTCTACTATTATAATCAAGCAGGCAGATAAGGGGGGTGGTATCGTTGTTCTTGATGCCGCCCAGTATGACCAAGAGGTTATGCGTCAACTTGATAACCCCTTGATTTGCCATAAATTGAGTGGAGACGCGACTGAAGGGATCAGTAAGGAAATAAATGCCATCTTCATGGCAGCTCGTGAGGCAGACATTATCAGTGAAAAGGAACTGTTGTTCCTTACAGCCAAAGGGACTAGAGTCCCGCTGTTCTATGTATTACCCAAAATACATAAGAACCCCATCAATCCTCTGGGCCGTCCTATAGTTTCTTTATGTAGCTCCATATTAGAACCTCTGGGCCAATTTCTAGATTATTTTTTGAAACCTCTGGCAGCTAATACCGACACTTACGTATCAGACACTACAGATGCCATTAAACATCTCGAAAATGTACCTTTCAACCCGGAACATGAGATGCTAATTACCTTGGTTGTAGAGTCGCTCTACTCAAACATACCCCAAGCAGAGTCTCTACAAGTCATTAAAAGCTTTCTGGACAGCTGCCCTGAGACCCAACATATACCCAGTGAATTTCTGATTCAGTTATTAGAATTAGCTCTTACCAAGAATTACTTTAGATTTACAAATTCTTATTTTTTACAGGTAAAGGGCATGGCAATGGGGGCGTCTTTCGCCCCCATTTACGCTATCTTGTACATATGGCAGTTTGAGAAGTCTCTTATTTTACATGACTCTAATCCCTTCCTTGCGGCCATACGTCTATATAAGAGGTTCATAGACGATATAATAATGGACTGGGATACAACTAAGGGTGATTATACAACTTTCCTTCCCTGGATCAACTCTCTTAATCCTCACCTTAAATTCACGATAGCAACCAGCAACACTTCTCTTCCATTTTTGGATCTGGCCATCAAGATTGACATGGACTACATTTTTGTAGATCTATTTTGTAAAGAAACAGACCATAATACCATTCTACGATTCGATAGCTTTCACCCACAGGCCCTCAGGGAAAGTATCCCCTATGGGCAATTTTTGAGAGCAAGGCGTAATTGCACAAAAATCAGTGATTATTCCACACAGGCTGGAATTATTTTCACCAGATTAACGGCTAGAGGTTATCCCCCATACTTACTCAAACAGGCATGGAAGAGAGCCAGATACCAACACCGTGACATACTACTTACTAGGCGGGATAGACCTGATATTACTAACCAACGTATTGTATGCGTCACTACCTTTAATTCTCATCATAAAGAGATAAAAAAATGATCCACAAACATTGGCACCTTCTCCAATTTAACAATCCTGATTTGGAACAGCCGCTGTTTGCTTTCAAAAAGGGTAAAAATCTTAAAAACTGGCTCTCACAAGCAGACCGAACCAAACCTGCCCCTCGACAATCTACTCTTCATTCACAATGGGGTTTTCAACCTATTTTGGGGCATTTCCCATGCGGCTTCTGTAATGCTTGCAAATCCACCACGGCCTGCTCTACTGTTACCATCAACGAGAGAGCATGGTCCCTCAAGCAACACACTACGTGCAATTCTACCAATGTGATCTATGTCATCATCTGTCCATGTAACAAATCCTATATAGGTAAAACAGCTAGATTCATTAAAATCTGGATCTCGGAACATAAATCGAGAATCCGGACTAATACCAGCAATGCCCTGTTAGACCCCCATTTTTTGGAACTAGGTCACAATTGCGACAACTTCAAATGGTGGCATTGGAACGTGTGATAGGGACAGACCGACTCAACACAGCAGCGAGACTCTCCCAAAAGGAACAGTGGTGAATGTACCAAACTGACAACTACCACAGTGGCTTAAATCACCAAGAAGAATGGCTTCACAGCATTACTTGAAGGGCATCTGAAAGTACTGTGTAGACTACACAATCTGTGGATATGCCTATTGTTAGGTGATTTCTTTACAAGGAATTTCGTGTAACTAGGCTATTATTCTATATGAATAGCATTCCTCTTGGTAGACTTGGTTTGACATCCGCTCTACTTCTTATTACCTGTAGTAAAATTGGACCCTACGGTGGTACAATTCCGGACTCCATATATTGCTCCCTTCTCCTTATACATCCTTAATGAGGAGGCTACTGTATGGCAATCACAGATCCCTGGTTCAAGTATATTGGTGTATTTATGTGAATTTTCTATACACATCCACACAGATGTGGAGTGCATACACCTTTACCTTATCCAATTGTCGGTTTGGGCATCGGGATGCGTCTTTTTCTTTCGTTTTGATGTAAACTGTTACGGTATTTGTTTATGCGCCATTGACAAATCCATGTTATGAATGCACTGCTCCTTTAAGAGCCAGGTTACACTCGTCAGTCACGTCACTATTCGGGAAAGTCACATGTGGAGTGGACCTGGTATTTCAGGAAACGGATACGGCAATTGATTTGACTTCCGATTTACATCAGAGCCAAATGAGGACCACGCACATATGTCAGGATTCTTTCTCGCCGGCTGCACAAGATCCTGGCTGCTAAGGACGAGAACTTGTGCATTACGCGTCTAGCAACAGTATGGTTCCTGGCACGCAGGTAAGTTCGCGTCTACTCATTCGGGAATCTTTTCAAATTATTTCTGCCGCGTAAACGATTTTCTCCTGAACCCGATTTAACCTTATTGTTGGAGGTTCGAATTACAGGATAGGGCTTTCCTACTTCACTGCAGGGCTTTCTACTTCACTGCAATATTTTATGTTTATGGTAAGCAGTGTCTCTAGACTACGACAAGGAGTAGTAATGATAGTTGGCTTGTGAACACAATGGGTCCCCATTTCTGTTCATTGCTGTGCCGTAAAATACGGCCAGACTGCGATAGGGATTGCTATTTAGATTTATGTTGCACTTTTAGCGATCATCCCTTCTTTGATGGGGGCAACAACATATTAGCAATGCTAATTGCTGAATAAACAGGCTAACTTTTCCTAAATTACAGATAGATAAGCTGTTTTGGCACTTATAACAGTCCATGATGAAATGAGGCAGATGTCGCTGCTCGAATTGGACTGGATTGAATTTCTTTATCTAATTCTTATTAATTTGTTATTTCCCCATTTTCTTATTGCCTGTTCTTTTCTGTTTTTCTTCCCTTTCTTCATGTGCCACTAGTGTCATACACTGCATAGGTGGGACTCATATCGAGGGCACTGTTATATGAACTCTATGCAATCAAGACATCACCGCTCCGGAATAGAGAGACTCTCTTGTTTCTTTGCTCCTTTTTCTGTGGCTTCACTCAAGAAGAGTGGTGCTCTTCAATTCCGAAGGTATGGATCTCTTTTTCGTTGAATGTTGAACTGTTAAGGTGTTTTATTTTGCAGGTTAGCAATCATGCCATTGGGATTGTAGTGAGTGCCCTGAGTAATTTAGGTTCTCCTCTCCCCGCCACTTGCCTTGTCGGATTCATTTATCTGTATATCCGCGGCAAGGGATTATGGACGGTATGTTCCTTTACGTCCTTCTATTTATCTAGGTTTCCACATTATGACTTCGACTGAGCATTCTGTTTATGAACTAATGTCAAGAACAACATTATTATTGCTTGTATGGAGTAACTGTGGGGTTGCTAGTTCAGGTCAAGGATTTTTAACTCTATGTTTTTAACTTTATTATGCGTGTTGGTTTATCTTTTCCTCTTTCTTGTTTGTTTATTCTTTTGATGTAGTTTAATAATGAATCGAATCAAGATGGAACGCATTGACCATCTTTACACACAGAGGAAGAATCACGCTAAGAAAGGACATATGGAATAACATCAAGATATCCATTTATTGTCTGTTCAAAACTGTGTGTGTTCTTAACAAATTATAACCATCTCTGCCCAGTCCTGAGGAAGACGACTGTCAAGCCTTCTCTCTCTTTCTTGATAAAGAGATAGACGTCTTAGACAACTTTTGCAGGTCGTCGAAACTACCGTCTTTTAGATACCAGTGTAGCACATGAGATTGATAGTAGCTGCATCAGGTACTGGTCGTTGACTGTTTAGATCGGAATGGAGACAAGTAGTGCATTGTTTTTTTATTACTGGTGCACTTTTAGCTTGTCAGGTCATTTTAAATACTATTTGTAATTGGGGACATATTAGAACTTCACAGGGGATATTATTTTCCGTTTATACCCCTGGTGTGTTTTGCCCGCCTTTTTCTTCTTTTTTCTTTTTCTTTTTTGCATATTTTTGTTTTGGAATATTTTTTCATTACTTTTGACATTGGATTTGGTTTTGTGCATTATGGTTTTGAATTGTATTCGCATTATGCACTTTATGTCCACCCTAAATTATAGGATGTTCATTGGATAAATATAGACTTTAATTGTAGATATCTAACATTGACTGTTTTTATGCTGTTTTACTATGGACTCAGCACTATGTATAATGTAATTTGACATGTGTATAATAAAGATTGATTGATTTTATACTATCCTTTACCTGGCCTATCCCCTCATTGAGCTCCTATACTGAGAGCAATTTACCCCGCTTGATTTTTTCAGTGGTGTAGTTCACGTGACCCCTCTCCTCCTTTGTTATTTGTTCTGTTTCTCCCCTGGGTCTATGTGGTTGGGGACACCTATCCTTGAATATATGAAAGAGGCCGAGAAGTCAAGTAGAACCAGGAGTCTGGGGGGTGGTCATCATGAAGGATGTTTAGGGTGTCATCAACTACCTGTATGGTTGCTGTCTACGTGCTGCATCTGAACCCGGATTTGCAGGTTTGGAGGAGATTGTTAGTGTTGATGTGTTGCTGCAGCTCTGTTCTATCTGTCGCTCTCTTTCTTCTTCCTTTTCTCTTGCACTCTTTTCCTCCACTTCCCTTTGCCTTTCCCTTTCTTGCTTTTGTTTCCTCACTCTTTCTTTTTCTCTCCCCTCTTTTCTCTTTCCTCTAGCTCCCTTCTCATTTCCTCCTATCGCTTCTGCTCCTTTTCTTTGTTTGCTCCATGTTTTCTTCCCATGTCTTTCACTTCTTCCATTACCCTGTCCCATTCTCTTTCTCCCTTCTCCTGCTTCTTTCTCTGGCGTGACTCCTGTTTTCTTTCCTCTTCTTCCTGTCTTTCCTTAACTTCCCTTTCTTTGTCTTTAGGATCGTCCATATTCCTCCTGTCCAATTTAAGTCATATCTGTCCTCCCAACCACTAGTTCAGAGTGATCGCTGTCTCTTCATTGTTGCTCTGCCTGCCTTTCTGTCTCTGGGCCTCATTACGAGTTTGGAGGTAGCCCATGGCTGCCTCCAAACTCGGGTCCGGCTTCCTTGAATGAGGAATTACCGGGCATTCCAACCTTGGAGGACCCGGTAATTCCTCATTCAGAAAACCCATCCCCATTCCCATTGGGCCCCTACCCATCCCCATTCCCATTGAGCCCCATAGGGGCTCAATGGGAATGGGGAGGGAGCTAATAACGTGCCCGTTATTAAAGGGCCCGTTATTAGCCCCCTGGCCCCCTGCGGGACCCGCAAAGGACATCTGGTCTGACCAGACGTTCAGAGCGGGTCCCGCAAGGGAACCTCGTAATAGGGTGGAATGGGTTTATCGGCACCAGCACTATTACCAGCGCCGTTAAACCCATTCCGCCCATCTCGTAATGAGGCCCTCTGTATCACTTCTTCAGCCTCTGTCAGCTTTGCTTGCAATTTGCTGCGCTCACTATATTCATCGCGCATAGACACTGGTTTGCGTTGGTCCAATTTAGTTCCACTTACAGCATCTTCACTACTGTAAGCAAGGGGTGCATATATCGGGTTAGTGTATATGGTTTCTGCTTTTAACTTTTTCAATGGGTAGAATCACTGGCCTTCATCTGGCAGATCGATGCTCTAAGTAGGAGAAGGAGGAGGACGAGGAGGAGGAGGAAGAAGAGCCGAGGGCGCTGCACCCTCCCCATCTTGCTGACTGAGCATCCACTCCCTCGCGGTGGCTCTGCCATTTCTTCCCCGAACATTTTCCATAATTCTAAAATGACCAATCTCTTTTGTAGTTTCTTTCCTTCAAAGGCAGTGGATAAAAATGTTTTCATGTGTTACAGAACTGATTTTGAAAGAGTGGCATCCTGGGGCCAAACAGTAAACATTTTGCCTACTTTTCCCCATACCCACTACACATTATATTTACATATTTTGCCTTTATACCTTGGAAGGGATTTGCACAAGTGCATAAGGGAAGTTTCTCCCATGATGGCACATCACGCTCTTGACTGCCGATACTTATCGGACCTTAAAAAAAAAACCTGCAGGGCCACTATACCTTCACTCCTCCTTCATAATCTCTTATCAACAATACTTTCCTTTATTTCCAGCACTTTCTACACCTCTTTCTCAGCCTTTCGGCTGCAACACCAACTATTTGGGGAAGTACCACAGACACTGCCCGTGCTCAGGACTCCGCTCTTTGAGCTCAAGTGACAATTCCACATGCTCTATGATGTAAACCAATATTCACAAAGCCTTGTTTTTCTCAGTTTAAACCACTTCCCAACCTCCTGCTGGCACCAGCAATCACTACCCATATGAGTGCACCCTCAATAAAACACAACACAACAAAACCCCTACGGCTGTCTTTCTGCTCTTCTTGACAAGGTATCCTTTTATCTCTTGAAATGACCCCAAACAGGGCCTGGCACATTCTTCTTTGACTGTTTTGCAGGCAATCTCTTTACTCTTAATAATTGAATACCCCATTTCGAGGTTTAATGCACCACCTTCCATAACCCCAGTTACAGGTATCATCTCATAAATAAATCCTTTATCATTCTTCTCCAATATTATACAAACAAATGCCTCCTACCTTTGTATGTCAATTCGATGCTCTATGCTTACATCTGTGGATTGGCTGAGGCCTTCGGTATTGACCCTCTTTCAATCCGACACTCGCCTTCGCCCTGCGGGGCACCCGTGGGACCGGGCAGGACTTTCTCCAAGGGGGCTCCTGTCGACCGTCTCAGTACACGCGTGATTCACTGTTCTCCACAGGTCACCTCTGCAGTCCTCAGGCTTGCAGGGTGGGCATCAAATATCTGAGGGCCTGGACATAACCATTCGAGCCGCTACCGTATGTACGGAAGAGCTGGAAATCACCAGTCCAAGTGGAACAGACAGGCTCGGAAATCCTGCATTTAATAACAAAAGAGTCAAGGTAATTGACAAAGGCCTTTTTTAAATCAATAATCCAGATAATCCAGATAAAACAGCGAAATCAGTAAACAGAAAACATCTCAACGCTCTCCTCCTTCTCGAGCTTGACAACAGTTTAAGAATAGAAAATACATCACAACTGACGTTTTATTACAATCTTGGTTACAAAAACCTATGGGAAGGTGGGATTGGTTAGGGGAATCATCTATGCATACTATGTATAGGTGTTAGTTTCTTCATTGGTCACTACGTATCTATTGGCCACACCACGGGCCACCTCTAAATAGATAACGGGTAAGAAGACATCATCACAACAACAAAATGTTGGCTACTGCAACAGTTACAAGACGGAATCATTTAAGAACTGCGATTGGTTGGCAGTAGCTTTGCCAGCCTTGACTACTTGGCAGGTCATCAGCACATGAGCAACAATGGTGATAGGGGGAGCGACATCCAGGTGCTGATTTTCACAATTAATAAGACTGCATCTCTGATTTCTTAGGCCACAAGCCAGGACTTTAGCTTTGAACTTGGTTCTGTCTGGCATCTTTGCTCTGAGAACTTAAGGGGAGTGAAGGCCTTAGCTATCTGTTTCTGGAGTTAATGAATAGCCATTGTTCGCCAACTATAAGTCACGTCTGAAAAGACCATGTTTTGAATTATTCTACTCCACTTTTACTAGGATTTTAGCCCCTATTAATATGGGTATCCTTACCCTTCCTGGCCACCCTTCCAAACCTCCCTTTTTCCACAGTAACCTTGGCAGGAGTTGTGCAGCTATTGTCTGGTCTGCTCAGATCTGTATTTTCAGCTAATTCGAATTTCCCCACAGCGTCGATGTTTCTTTGATGCTTCCATTCACTCAAACGTGGCTGCACCATCCTTTTTATCCAAAATGCTCACTCGTTACCATTGTATTTCTACACTAATCAAACACTGCGTTTATCTCATTTGCCTTGCATTTTAGAGTATACATTGTTTATGATATGTGTTCTAGTGTTTATTGGTGCAGGCAACATTCTTCATGTCTAAATGCAAGTTTGACCAAGTGTCCGTGTATCTTCATAGTGAGTGAATATCTGCTTCATGTCACGTGTGTCAGTTTTGGTAGTGAGGTCAGTTGTTCACGTGATCTTTGGTTACAACATGTCCATTTCCGCTAGAGCTTGCAAATCCATCTCTTTGGCGATTGCTCCAGGATAGGGTCGGTATTTTTGCCTTAGTGAATAGCATCTTTCATACTTACGGCATGGCAGTGGAGTTGGGGCAGATGCCATAAATAATGCACTCCTTTTGTTCATACGATATAGAGGATGGGGAGGGGCTGGCGCTATGAATGATGCATTCATCTGCCTCGCGACATTCGCGATATAAAAACGGAAGGCAGCAACAAAAGCACCTCAGCACAGCATCTGAAGCTAGATGCCGGAGGGAAGGTTGCTGAAGTCCCATAGACTAGCTTTTTTTCTTTTTTGCACAAGTGAGCTCAAGGTGTTTGTTCACTGTGCTGCTGAATTCCAAGCAACTAGATGAGTGGAGTTAATGACCAGATGAGCATTTGGGTGCCTGCGCCCCAGCAGACTGGCAAAGACTGGGCTCCTGGGACTTGGCTTAACATTAGCAGATATTCTATGCCTTTGGCGTCTTCCCTTGACTCTGCACCTTCATCATCTTCTGACAATGATAATCCTCAACATGTCAGGAATGCACGTGGAATATATAAAGGGGCACCTGGCAACTCCCTGATCTACCCAGGTAATCATGTATTTATATCTATAGGAAATGATCAGGGCGAGCGCTAATGAAGAGAGACCCACTCTTGTTTATTCCATATATGACACGTATACAGAAAAAATAAAAAAGTGTGAAATCTCCAAACAATATAATACATTGATGCGTGTTGCACAGGACAGAAAATATAGTGCATTACATGGACATAAAAGTAATGATTATCAAAAAAACACATATATAACTCATGAACGTGGAACAACCCTAATCAATTTCCTCGGGTTGTGTAAGTATAGCTGCCACATAAATTGGTGAATTTTACAGTTATGAATAAACCCTGCCATTTTTTAAAGTTGTTGACCCAATTGTGTTTCAACCTGTAGAGCGGTTGAAGGGCGCTCTCATTTCAACGGCCTTCATCAGGACAGAGGCTGATTTCTGTGTCTCATTCAAGCGGTGTGACCACAGGATACCTCATTGGATGACATTGAAGGTGAGGGATCCCAGAACGGAAGAGAAGAACGTGAAGGGAGACGGTTTGAGGATGGGACATTGGGAGCAGGGCTCATTCCTGCTACTTGTGTACATGTTATTCGATAAAAATAATATGTGTTCATAATTTCCATGTTGTCCTTGTTCCCTGGGAGGCAGGACACTACAATCCTACAGTAATCTACTTCTATTTTGTGAATAACGAAAATAGTGAAGTAGCCCACCTGTCGCTGATTAATCACTCAAGACTGTTGATTCTTTTCTATTCAAGCTTTCCTATTATTGATATATTTGTAAACATTGCTAAATTTACAAACAAATCTGATTTTTTTTCACACAAGTACCATCCAACATATTATTGTAATGATAGTTGGGAATGGCCTGAAATCTCTCCCTAGCCCGAATCCCAGCTCCTCATTACAACAGAGCTCTGTGCGATTTCTAAATTTTGATGATCAATAAGGCGGTATCTGTGTTATGTTGGAACATTGCGGGCCATTAACTGGCCATTGTAGGTGTGTTATATGTCATTTATGCTTGATTGAATCATTTACTGTTCCATTAGGTACTATGACATTGTTCTGTTTCAAGAGACTTGGGCATGTGTACAGGGATATATTTTGATCAACTTTATGATAGCTTCCCAGTAAGTACGAGGCTACCTAGATTGGGTATTTACAGACATATTGATGCCTGTTTAAGTTGTATGCTTGTGTTAAATCTGAGTATTTCTGATATGTTTTTCAAAGTACGAGCATGTGTGTCATTTGTGGAATAATGTCTATTTTTCCCTAATTAATGCATACTGGAGCTCTGTGCAACATTCAAATGACGCCTAGATTAACCCTGTGCTAAGTGATTTCCTTATAGGAGCTAGAACTTGTTATGCTCCAGAGATTGTTGTCATAGCATGAGATTTTAATTGCCCGCTAATTGCATCATTTGACGATGCATCTGTTGTGAGAAATCAGAATGAGGTCTGGGGTTGATGGAATTTGTTACTGATAAATCCCAGTTAAGTATAAGAAATGCATTCTGTTTAAATAGTTTTGAAACATAACATATGCAGCCCTCAAATAGTACATCTCAGACTGCCTTCCCAGTCGACCACATGCTGGTTACTGGAAAATGTTTTTCATATGTTTTCAAGTTCTAGGTGGCAATTGATAATTGTTTTTGGGCAATGAAAAGGGTAAGTTGTAGGCACATATCGCAGTAGCAAGTCCAGGAAAGATGATGTATCAAATGGTTGAGTCCATTTTCTGAAACAATTCAGGTTCTAGTTTGAAAACAAGTGAGGAAGTAGCATAACTTGTTATGCTTTTGCAGGCTAAGATAAGTAAAGGGAGAGATAAACTGATGGACTGCCTGCTTCTATGAGTCTGTGAGTATGGATGGAGAAGGCACAGAAATACTCAAGCCAAAAACCCGAAGCTTAATGACAATCATTTGCCGGGTGTTTGGCTCTATTTGTTATGGGTGGAGTTCCTTGTGGAGCATGTTCTCGAATCTAGGGCAAGGTTCAACTGTATCCCCCTAAGGGCTGTGGTGGCAGCATGGTCCGGGGGGTATGAGGGGGGTGCAGACCGGTTTTACCCTGTGTGCAAAGCACATTACAAGGACCTGGCCCATCTGGTTTTCTTTTGTCCTACTTATGCACAAGCTAGAGGAAAGCTTATACGACCTCTATTGCAGATCTTTGGCTTTGCACAATATCGGCACGTGCTAATTTATCTGTTGTGGGTGGACTCACGACGTGTGGGTTGGTCCTTACTTACATACTGAAAACAGCACTTTATCTTCAGAAACAGCTGCAAAGCATACCACCCTGAATCGAGTTTAGGTATATTTACCTATGACCCATGTTTTGAGATATCCCTTAGTAATGAGTCACAATTGGTATGTATTTTTGTATTTTGTACTGTTTTTATGGATTGTTTTGTATGCATACTCATTAATGATCTGTGCCCGGAGATCCTTTTTATCTGCTATTTATGAGCATTTGTTTTATTGTATTAAAATTGGCATGTATTTTTTGTATCTTGTATTGTTTTTAAGGATTGTTTTTATGCATATCCGAAATAAACATGATGATGATAAGTAAAGTCAAGTGTGATTTCAATGTGCTTGAGGTCCATTGGGGCAGTCTGGTATGATAATGACTGCACAGAGACCAAATCTAACATTAGGGTTACGAGTTGACATCGGTTTTAACAACTACTGTGCCTTGTATGTTCAATGTGATGCAAAAATGCTTAAAAGGGAGTACGGGCCATCGACAAAATGCACCATTTCAGTATGAACAGTGAAGTGACAAGATGGAGGTGTTGAACACTAGCTACTCAATGCTTTTGTGGGCCTTTGTGGAGGAGAGTGACAGGAGTGCTTCTGCTTTAGCAAATCAAAAGTGAAAGACGTGTGTTGGAGCTTCTTCAGTAGGGTAAGCCTGACATGCATGAAAGTTTCAAGTTAATGCTAGTGCTAAAGGTATTTGTACCGTGCACCGTCACCTCCGGAGTGGTCCCAAGGTGCTCTGGTGGATGTGAAAAGGAGGGTGTGGGAGTGGGTGGTTAGTAGGGTGTAGTGGGAATAGGAACGTGAGAGTTGTGATGTCCTGTTGGCATCTTCAGTTTGGTTTGCACCTTTCGCGGAGCTTGAGTGTGGTTTTCTGGTGGGTGTGGCTTCCTGTGCGCTTGGTGCTGGGGTGTGATGTTGTTGGTCTGTTTTTGCAGTGTGGTGAAGTGCATGCAGATTTCTGTGCAGAGATGTGGTTGTGTGAGTTTGTGTATGGGAAGTATGCGGAAAATTGAGATATTAGAGTTTGGTTTGCTCGTTTTTCTTACCTGTTTCTCACCACAGCTCTGCGCTCGAACTCCACAACCATCCTGTGTGCCTGGTACTGCAGTCTGTCTGCCTAATTGTCAGGCATGTCAAGGCGCCACAGCTTTACTCTGTGTTAGTCTAGTAGTATGTCTACCTGGCTGAGGCAAGCATCTTCCTGGCTCCGGATTAGCAATGTTACGGTTTGGGGTTCTGGTCAGTGCCTGCATGTCTCTTGGGGTTTCTTACCTATCTAGGTTTTCTCTGCAGACTGGCTCTATGTGGGCATGGGTTGTCGGGGTGTCCTCCTACCGCCCCTCGGTTAGGGAAGATTATGTCAGGGTCATGGCATAGTCATTTGGATTCTTGTTTCCTGATCAGGTTCATTCTTCCTACTTGTTTCCCTCTGGTTCTGGGGCAACGAGCCAAGATTTGAGTAGTTTCCTGAATTCCACATGATCCCTTGTGTTGCGTATGTTTTTTCATAGCTAGTTCCATGTTATTGCTGCCAGGTGAGAGAATGTTGATCCTACGATTTTTCTTTGATTGTATGGTTTTGGTTCTAAGCCAATGTCGTTGCTTGATCTCAGTGCTCTTGTCAGCTGGTAGATAGTTATTTTCTCTTTTAAGAACTCTGCTCGCTAGCCGTGGGTTGTTCTGTGCATTATACAGATTGTTTTGAACTTTATTCGCTCTGTTATTGGTGGCCAGTAGAGCATTTTTAGCGCTGGGGTAATGTGTTCTCTTTGTGGTAGTTTGAGCAGGAGTCTGGTTGCAGCGTTCTGAATGCACTGAAGTTTCTTGAGTAGTTGTTCTGGCATTCCTAGGTATAGGCTGTTGGCTTAGTCTAATCTGGACATGAGTGTGATGATGGTGAGTGTTTTTTGGGTGAAAGAGAGGAATGGTAGGATCCTTTTTACTCCCTGTAGGAGGAAAAAAATGTCTTGATTATGGCATTTACTTGTGTCTTAAGTGTTAGTTCGTTGTCTATCAAGACTCACAGGTTTTTTACTATCGTTGATGGAGTCGGTGCTGTTCCTAGTACCGTCGGCCATAGGATGCAGTGATTATTTTCCCCGCTTTTGGATCCGATCATTATTTCAGTTTTGACCGGGTTGAGTATGAGGTTGTTGAAGTCCTTCCAGCCGTAGAGTTCTTGTAGGCAGTCCTCCAACGTTGTCTTTCCTTCCTGTGTATCTTGTAATTTTTAGACAATCTATGTATCATCAACGTAGTTGTAGGATGTAAGGCCGTTATTTTTAATGAGCTTGATTAGTGGCGCCAGGTATATGTTGAAGAGCAATGGGATAAAAAAGATCCTTGCGGTACTCCACATGTGGGTTCTCTCTGAGATGATTTGAAAGGTTTTATCCATACAGTTTCTGTTCTGTTAGTAAGAATTTGATCCATTGTAGGGCTAGGTCTGTGATTCCTATTTCTTCCAATCTCGCGATAAGGGTGTCATGATTGACTGTGTTAAATGCTGCAGAGAGATCATTAGTAGTAAAGCCGTGTTTTTGTCTGAATCTACATTGGTCTTCAGATCGTCCCAGATTGAGAGCAGTGCCGTTTCCTGTTCCTCTCACTGGTCTGAAGCCTACTTGAGCTTGATCCAGCCGTAAGTGTTCTTCTACGAATTATTGTGTTATTCTGTAGACTCTGCTCTGTCCTTAAGGAGCGGCTTGATGTATGCCGATTTGAATGATTTTGGTAAATTCCCTGTTGAGAGTGATTGGTTGAAAAGGTTTCTCTAGTATTCCATTGGTGTTCCTTGTGTGGGGATTAATTTGTGTATAACAGGAGGGCAGGGATCCATGGTGGAGCCAGCTTTGTTGCCTGAGGTTTCAAGTAGAAAGTGGAATATGAAGTGTTGCCGAGTGTGAGGTCATCTGGAATGAAAGAGGTGGTCTTTTGAGGAGAGTGAGTGGGGAAGCCAGCCAGGCAGGGCTGCTGCTGTTTTGTGAGCTGAAATAAAACACCAACTCGCCACTCATCTGCATCTTGATGTGAACGTTATACGTGGGTTTAAGAACACAACAATGTGCCAATTAAGAATTTGGTTTTCCCTAGATTATATCATGTAGGGACAACCTCAACAGAAGCTTCAACCATTCAGATGACCAGGAACATGGCAAAATCAGACAATGAAAGCCTACATTACACCCTGGCTGCCAATGTTTCTCCCATAGGCCACCACATATTTGTATCCATAAGCCTGCAAAACCTTCCATCCTACCCCCTGGAATCCTGCACCTCTGTGTCCCTGACCTTCTCTTGCAAACCACCTGCTCCCTTCTCCCCACTCACTCCATGTCGGCAACCTCCTCGGCATGCCTCAAACCGCCACCATGGAAATAGTAAAGCGACTGACCCGCTAGCCCTTTCCTATTTTACAGGTAGCCATTTTTTAAGTTTTTGTAAAAGAAATCAGAATGTGCAACTCACTTCTGTCAGCGCTTCAAGAGACACTAGCTGTAGAGCACTAATTTTCTCTAAAGATTTGGCAGGGGTACACGAGGGTGTGTTAAGATGCACAGTTGACAAAAGCCTCTTAGAGCTAACTCTGGTTGAATTACAGCATACGATTGATGCCTTGGGGAGGTATTGCATCTGGAATTTTCTAAGAGCAAACAACTCTGAGATGAAGGTTTTAGACTTTGGATGCGCCTCCTTTTATACGGTGCTCTCTCCCCCCCCTGTGTGGTACTTGGATTTACAAGCAGCGGCTATGAACTGTAGGCTGAGCTAATGTGTGGTTGGACCATGTGCCTGGGAATCATGTGGGTTGAGGGGACGGGCCTAAGGTTACTTTAAGGCCTGCTCCCATTTTAGATTGCATATTCGCCTTTAACTGTTGGACGTTCTCTCCCCCATCCCTCTGGAGGTCTGCTGGCTAGCCTTGCAGTGTATCACATACCTTTGTTTTTCCAGCGTGCGATCATGTGTTCAGGAATCCCTTCAGGAAGCTTGGGGTTACCAGCCTAAACATTTGCGTTACCCGTGATGCATGCGTGGGATGACGAGCATAGTCTGTCAGTGTTTTGCTTCTCAAGTCTGGTACAGGAGTTAAATGAACTCTGCAAGACTCAAGAATTTGAATCAAAGGTTTATTTGGCAGTGGTGTAGATGGAAACAATGGTCCACATCACTCTCTGGGGAACTCCGGAGAATGCGTCTTCATTATCTTAAAGAGGGATGCTAGAATTTGTATGTGGGTAATTTGACCGGGTAGGTGGAAATGACTCATCAGAAACGTTGTTATAGTAGGAGGTGAAGTGTGTTCCTCTCTTTCAGGTTATCAGTGGAGCTGTGAGGGTCCTGGGTCCTGGTGACTGCCCATACCCTGGTGACTTCCCACTTTGGTCTCCTGACCGCTCTCTTTATCATAGATGTCAAGAGGGTGCATCTACGTATGGGGACTCCTGTGGCAGGCCATACCTTTGTCTTGGGACCCAGGTGAGGACCCATATACTGCCTGTGGGTACAGCATCCAGTAGCTCGGAGCAGCCCCAGGGCCTTTGACCATGCCACTGTTGACCCTAAGGTCAAGCAGGGGACTTTGTCACACCACAATTATAGAGCACCTGCCCCAGTTATTTGTCAAAATATGTAGCAAAAAGCCTGACATGAATAAGTGTTAATAAACCATTCAATATTTCGTAATGATGAACTCTGCTTGATCTATTCTGGAACAGGGCTGCCTACCTTTTTAGGTCAAAGCAGTACCAGTCATAACAAAGTCTCAATTGTCACCTGTTTGCCTGCTCATCAGACCAGGGTCGGACTGGGACAAGAAATAGGCCCGGACACCCAAAATAAAGTGACCCACTCTTCGCCTCAAAAAAGTGTCCCACCCCTCGCCTCATGAACCTTGATCTCTGATGACATCACAGGAAGTGATGTCATTTGACCCCCCCCAAAGTGACATCCCGGGAAGCGATGAAACACGACCTTTCACCCCTTGACAAAACAGGAAGTGGCATCAAATAGCATTGTTCCTAAGTACACTACGAAAAATATGGTTATGATTTCACTAATGTGATATATACATTTCATACAAGAATGGATCACCATATGTGTCATTAATATCTGTGTGTATAGATCCATAGTGTCAAATTACTGTGAATGCAAGCAGACGTCCAAGGCCAAATGATGTGTTATTGTATAGCACTTACGCTTAAGCTCTTTTTTTTATAGAACAACTATGCATACAATATCACCTAGCCTGTGTTGGTACTCATTTATCGACCTAAGAAGGATGAAAGGCTGAGATGGCCTTGCTGGGATTCGAACCTACAGATCTCACACACATCGCAGCAGCGAGCGCTCAACCCACTGAGCTATCATATCGGCTATAGTAAAATGACCAATTATTATGTAGTGGATACCATTAAACTGGTAACTGAGATTTAACAGTAGACCAGTTAAGTTCATCTCCAGATCTGGTGCAAAATTGGCCGCATGTCAAGCCTGCGTGAATCTATTTTCAGGCCTCAGAGTTTGGCAAAATAGGGAAAGCAGCGCACCCACAGGACATCCCATACTCTGAGCACTTGTTACCTCATACATGCAAACAAACATCCTGAATAGCATGCCAGGGAGATAGGAAAGATAGACACATTACAACAAAGCATTACTTGTGGCACAATGAAGTCAATGGCCACTTGATGTGCTATGGTCAAATAATTCTAGACTGTACAGAAGCTTTTAGGCACAAGGATTTTATCAAGTGACCGAGGACACTGAAATGGAATGTCTTGTGATGATCGTAACAGAGACAACGGCAGAAAAAATCCATGCTATTACTGCACATTGCAAAAGGCAAAATACATAGTCCGAAATGGATGCTTATTCTACTCTAAAATTGGTAGTTTAGCACTGACATCACTAATACAACAGCACAGCAACTCAAGGGAGCACCGTGCCCCCTGGACTGGCGGCACAGTGACAGCTGCCAGCACTGCCCCGGCCCCTCAACTTTGCATGCATCATAATTTATGATGCACACATCATGCATGCAAATAAATCATAAAAGCAAGGTAACATATGTTACCTTGCTTTGATGAATTATGCTATTGAAGGCGTTTTGCTTTTTACCATATATATTTATTTTTAATTTCTTTTTTTCACATTTTTTTTTCTTCAAAACTGACCCAGGCATGGGCAGAAACAGGCCCCCACTCACCAGTGACAAATTCGGGCAAGCCATGGGGCCAAATGACCGAGGGTCCAATCCGACCCTGCATCAGCCATGGTCAAGGTTGTGCTACAGCTGCTGGGAGAGAGGATTTTTCATAATTGATACTCCCTGCAGCTGAAAGTGCCACACACCTACAGCTATAAAAGCGAATCAAGATCTATCCTGTGAATACCCTAGAATATGGAGCCATCACCTCCTTTGGCAACCCAAGGACTGTATCTTACCTGATGTCACCACCATGTGGAACCCAAACTCTGCCAGAATGCAAAAGTGCATAGTCTACATCTCTGGAAACTGTCTACCTCTTTCGGTGTCACAGTGCATGGAACCATGTCTCTGTCAAAACTGAAGGTCCCCACTTCACCCTGGCAGCACTAACCGGCACGTGGTTGCACCTCATCTGCTCCAATGCCTCCCAGGAAATTTGCATCAACACCACACAAGTAAGAACAGTGAAATACACTATCTGAGATGAGGGTCGATTCTTCCAAAACCCCAGGTACCAGCAAAGTCAGACCGAGGCAGTCCCTGAAACCCAAAGAAGAAGTTCCCACCATGTGTTTTACTGCTGGAAACTCTCAACTTCTGAATGACCCTGACCACGAGGTATGGTCAATGTCCTTGTCCATGTCCTTGTACTTGACCTTGGAAGACCAGACATCAAAGAACAATGTGGTAGCCAAAAATAATTAACATCTACAACACCATTTAAAGGTATGGTAAACCAGCTCAGCATGAAGACCATCTCCCACTCAGCCAGTGTACCTAGGACTGTATGGAAACTGGAGCTTCCATAGCAGGGCGCAAAGTGTATAGACATTTTGAGTCTTATTGAGATCCCGAGATCCACAGTGACCATGCAGTTGACCCTTAAAACTTGTTTAATGCTTTCAACTAGAGACTTGATGTTTTTTGCTAAAAGGCATGACCTTTTCTGTACCTGACAAAAATACAAACATTATAAAGTGATAAAATATTAAAACCACCCACTTGCCTGGACAGTGGTTTCATTCACTGTGAAGAAGTGATACTCTGTATCTTGAACCACCACACTCCACAGTTGATGGCTTAGCCTAGATTAGTCAACCACTTACTCCTGCCAATTGGTGGTCAAAGAGCATTTTACAGAGCTACCTATGCCAATTTGCGAAACACTACTGACCCTCCACCTTCCACAATCCTGATAGTGTTTTTTTGTTGGTTCGTAAGTCCTGTAGGCAGCTCTTCCACTGCATTTGTGAGAATCGTCTTAGGGGGCCCATCCCTATTTAAGGCTTTATGTGTGTGTGTGTGTGTGTTGGGGGAGGTTCTACCATTGGAAATAATCTATAATTCAAAGACCTTCCTGAAAAAAAATATCAAAATTCTTCTTGAAGATGTGGCAGATGTGTAGTGCTTTAAGAGAAAGGGCGCCTTGCACTATGATGGATTTGGATCTCTTTGTAATGCTCTTGAAATTGGTCTAGGTGTACACAAAGGTATGGCAAGGTCTACAGTTGAAGTGTAGCAGAGAGGCAGGTTTCAGAGTTACCCCAGATCTTGGCTCTCACTGTTCCTGAATGTGTGAATGGGAACTATTTTCCCACCAGAAGCCAAAGGAGTAATTTCAGAACCAATACAGTCCGATTCAGAATTCTTGGCAATTTATGTTGGCTACTGCTGTAGTGCAGTGTTGCAATTGCAAATAACCTAATTAGCTCCATGTGGTTTCCATGATGTGCATGAGGAGGCCAGAACCTTGTGTAACATCTGTAACGAGAGGATGCTCCTTTCTCCACACTATCTAACGGTGGAGTGAAAGAAACATCTGCATTAAAGTGAATCTCAAGGTTCTTCACTCAGATAACGGGCCTGTTCTTCAGATGGGTGTCTAGTTGGCAAAGGGGCAATAACGGACCTGTTCTTCAAATAGGTGTCTAGTTGGCAAAGGGGCATGTACAGTATGACTGCAAAGACTAGCGAACCTGAGGTCAAAAGTAGCCAAGAGCAGTGAGCCTTGCATTGCCAATTTACCTTAAGATGGTAGGGCAGCAGAGGTGGAAACCCCCGAAAGGGAACAGGAGCGATCCGGTAACAAAAGTCCTACTTTGTAGATTAAGCCATTTTGGTCTGGAATCCACAAGGTGGGACACCTTTTATTGGCCTACAGACCTAGATACTTAAGACGGGCTATGGGTTTAGGAGCATCATTGCTGACAAGACTCCCTCTGACAAGAGATCTGCTTGCAAATTGACCAACTAGATCCCTCTCCAACTTTGAGGGATGAAGGCAGATTGGTCTCTGTGAATTAGCTGGTTTTCTGGTATTCATGTAGTTGGTTTGTTATTTTGCTCGCCTGGATTTTATGCGGATACAGAAGATTGAAGATGGGCAAGTTGTTTGAATATTGCTTCGGAACTATAGTTTTCCTATTATTTGTAATAGCACATTAGTTGTGATGTATTTCAGTGGGGTTGCTATGGTACATTGCAAGAAGGATGCATTGAGAAGGGTTGTGATATTCAATGCAGGGATTGCAGGTTCACGGCAGCTGCAGAGTTCTGGATGTTTCGAAGCTTTGGTGTTGCTTGCTAACTTTTGACTTGTCTTAACCAGTTCTGTTGAAATAAAAAAATCTATTGTGCGCAAAACCTAAAAAACACAGAAATTCACCAGGTATGGTTACCAAGGCAACCATCACTCTGAAATCACCTATTCAAGGCTCATGGCATCAAATGTTGAGAATATTTAGAAGGGCAATTGGGCCTCATTACGAGTTAGGCAGAAATTCAGAGGTAAATCCTCCAAAAGTTATCCCTGAGGAATTACTGTTACCGTCACTTGGTTAGGCGGAATTTCCACCTGATTACAAGTGGTGGTGGCGGTGTAATTCCCCATTTATTTTGGGCCCATTGGACCCAATGGGGCTTTTTTTGTGGAATTACTGTGGTGGAATTACCGCTGTGGTAATTCCACCAATTCTGCCAATTTATTTGGGCGTTGAGTGAGAAGATTTACCTTCAGGGTTTCGCTGGAGGTAAATCCTCCACTCAACACACAAACTCATGGGGCCTCCTTACGAGTTTGGAGGTATTTCAGATTTTTCCTCATGCCCTGTGTCAACTGTAGTTGTGAGCATGTTGTCTGTGATGTCATGGGCAGTGCATGGCGCTGGCCAGGTTATTGTTACTTTGGAAATCGTAGCTAGTAAATTTCTATGGTTTTTAGGTTTTTGCATTGCAACAATTATGATAACGTTTTTTCAATTAATTACATCATTTTTATTATACATGGTAAAACATAACTGTACTTAGCAATGTTTGTTCAGTGCAAACTTTTTTATGATATGCACTAATATGCCCACAGTGCTCAATGGGCATGGCTGCAAGCCAAGCCATAGGAACCTTAAAGAGAGTGCCTAGTCAGTGGACATTGTGTCTTTGGGCATGGCCAAATCTATGTCTTGAACACTGCACGCATCACGCCTGAACAAATTGGTGAATGGGCATGGCCACTGTACCGGGGCATAGCAGAAAAGCACACCCCACAATCTACAAGCACTTCCAAAGTGCCCACTGCCCATGATCTTTCTCCATGCACTGACCACTGAAAACACACATAAACTTACGACTGACCATGGCCTTGGGTCGTGTCCATTGGACAATGTATGTGAAGGCAATGCCCAGGGACTCCACATACTCACCTCCAAAGTGCTCATTGGGCAGACACTGTGCCCCCGCCCTGGGCACAATGTATTGAGGATGAAGGAGGAGCAAGATAGAAGGCAGGCAGGTGGGTTGGAGCATGAGAAATAAGGAACATCTGAAGGGGAGGGGTTTGGGGGAAATGTTGAATGTGGCAAGAGGACAAGATGAGAGGGAAGACGGAGAGAAAGGAGAGAGGTGCGGAAAGAGGGAAGGAAGCTGCCATTAAGTCATTGACACAGAAACAACTGGCTAAGAGGAAGGAGGTTGATGGAGAGAGAGTGGTGGAGGGAGAAGTAGAAGAATTGAAGCCAGACCTGCACCTAAGTGAATATGCTGTAACAGTGCCACAATGCCTGAGGGCAGTTGTGTGCTTTATAAATGGAAATAAATAAATAAGAAGGGGAGGTAAAGTGGGCCTGATCATTGCAGTGAAGAGGGATGGGCAAATGTGGTCCCTCCTCCCCCTCCTATAAGGTACATGACACGGAAGAAGACCAGGAGATACCGTGTTTGCCCATACTATTTCAGACCAATTCCCAGTGCTCCAATGATTGATAAGTATGTTGAGAGGTACCCACTCAGCTAGCCCTACAGACCAGATGCAGTGCAAACCTTACCCAGAGTGGACGACGAGCCTCAGGTTGCAACTAAAGAGACCTCAAATGACAGTGTTGATTAAAGCTCCAAAAAGCCAAAGCCACTGACGTCGTTAGAGACACCATGACACAGCAGCGTTAGACAGGAAGCACACGTGCCATCCGCACATCGGGAGACAAACACACACCCGAATAAATGAAGAACACGAGCATATAGTTCTATAAGTCAGAGGACAGATACATACACATACTGTCTTTGCCTTTATTATTTAGTCGTTAGCTAACACAACAACGCAGAAACCGCAAGAAGCAAGAGATCCTGAGTGAAGCTTGCAGATGCTGATGAGCAATTAACCTTATGGAACTGCAGGAGCACCTATGGCACCTGACAGAGCCACATGTGACTAACATATGGAAAATATAGAATAGCACAAACATGTAGTAGCCACATTATGGCTTAGGAAATTTACAGCAGGCCACAAGCCTCTCAGCAAGAGCTGAGCTGAGCTGAATTCTGGTGGCACAGAGAGCAGACTTGTGGGATAGGATAAGCTGCCAATGCCACCAGATACAAAGGACATTCCGTTCCCTGAAGGACAGTAACACCAGCTGCAATAAATGCAAATACTTCCTCATAATTCAGAGTAATTCAGAGCTGCAGAAGCTCCAAATCATGGTCTCGGAACATGTGACCCGGCTGACTCAGATGATGAATCGAAACCAGAGCTGGGAAAGAGGATCGATCTCACGCTGCCAGACATAGGCTTGCAACAAAGATGTCACAACGTGAGACAAGTTTTGCACGATGTGAACGGGCACTTTCATAGGCTATGGTGATACACACAAGTTACAATGCAGACACATAGTCATTCATATTACCTTAAGAAGGTACACAAAGAGCTGAGAACCATTGCAGATCCCAGGCCTGGGGACGTCGGCTCTAGCCAACCACAGTTCAGTATCCTAGGGGTGGGTAGCAACAGGTAAGAACCAATGGTAAGAACCTCAAACTGCAATTGTGGGTGTGAGGGAGGGTGTTGAGTATTGTGGAGTATAGTTGAGTATTGTCAAGTATTGTTGAAGTATTGTTTAGTAGTGTCATAGCATCATTTAGTACTGTTGTTGGGAGTAGAGATAGGATCGGAGGTAGAAGTCCCTTTTCTATGTTTAGGGCACATTCGGTCTTCGAAGTAAAAGTTTCTGGGGAATAACCTAGACTATTGATTTAAAGGCTTGGATGACAGAAGTTTTGTATATAAAGTACTCCTGTGGGTTGGGCATTTTAGCTCAGGTCATAGATGATGGTATTCCCGTAAGGTTTAGCAAGGGAGCTAGCCTAGATTGCGGAAGGTGAATTGACTGCTTAAGTCTACTGGTGAGAGGTGTTTCACGCATTAGGCAATGCAACTGGTCCAGTTCAATCACAACAGAATATTGGTATGCTCTGCCTGGAGAGCAGTAAAACAGCTGTGGGGGTTTTGTGTGGGTTTGGGAGTAACAGGCTATTACTGTGTGTGCGCAATATTCAATTTACCTATATTGTGTTGATAGCTTGATGACGTCACCCTTAGGTTTGCACCTAGGGCACAGAGAGCTTGGATCCCTGAGGAGCTAGTTTTGAAAACTTGAGATTGGCAGGTGAACAAGTGGCAGTGCGTGGAAGGCATATGCGCAGGACTGTGGTTCTGTGCCTAAGGAGGCAGCGATTGTAAAGGAGGGGAGGTGCATGGAGCACGCCTGATAAGGTGTAGAGCCAGAGAGGCTCGTAGAAACTTAAAAGTATTATCATTGCATTGTTACTTTTATCCCAGAACAGCGGATTATCGAAAACCTCGACGTGAGGTCAGGTGAGAGGTATTTAAATTTATCACGGTAGCAGTGAGGGGGGGTTACTCCCCTTCACATTTGTGTAAGACACTTCCACCTTATAAGGAGAACATCTGTAAATATAGCATAGAATGGTCCGAAAATACAGAAGGTAAATTAACCAAACCATGGCCACCTTGTAGAAGTTTCTCCAAAGACGTGCAGCAATCGCTATTCACACACAAACAGGGTGCTTACAAGGGGAAGAAATTGACCAAACACATGGACATATTTGAGTTGTCAGGAAGGAGAGGGGGGCACTGCGAGGTGTCAATGCATGCTAAGCCAGCAGGACGTGAAGGACCAAGAGGTCCACCACCCTCTGCACCTCCCCCTGTTCCTCCAAGTGTAGCATCTGATGATATAGACGATGAACAAGGAATGTATCCAATGAGGGAACTAAGGGCAGCAGAGGGATATTCAAATTTGACATGTAAGCCACCACCATACACTAAAGAGGATAAGCCAGGGGGGCTCAGGACAGCCAGCTAGTGATGCAGGGGCGAGCAGTGATGCACATCAATGCGCGAAGGAGGAGTTTGAGGGCATAAGCATGAACGAATGGATAGCAGTGCAGGTACTCTTAAAACTTCAAGGGAAGACAACTGGAGAGGCAGAAGGGGCATCTGCGGCAATAGAAAGCCTGAAGAGGGACAGTGACACAATGGACTGGGCAGAACTAATGGATGAGGAGGAAAGAAGGGAGAAAGACAGGGAAGTGAGGGTAGAGCGCAAGGATAGAGAGAAACTGGAGTGAGAAGAAAGGGAACAGTGAATGGAAGAAGAGAAGGAACTCTTGGAAAGGGAACAGGAAGAAAGTATAGAAAGGGATCTGAAGGAAAGGAAGAGAGCGGAAAGGGAGATGAGGAGAGAAAAGAGAGAGAGAACTGGAGAAGGCAGAGAGGCATATATAACTGAGGGGTAATGGAGGAAACATGAACCCTTCTAAACACCCAATTATTCCCCATACTACACCTCCTAGTCTCTTCGCCCACCTGCTTATGTGAACTTGGAAAGATCAGAGAAAAGGGAGGGAGTACATGGGTATCCCAAGTGGCAGGGAACATTAACATTACTTTCTCATAAGTGTAGCCCATTTTATTTGCTTGAAAAGAATTGACAATATGTCGCAAAATAAAATTATAACACGAGTGGAAAAATATTTTCAATTAATATTCCTAAGTGTTTGCTTCAATTGGAATTTCAGATAAGAAACATTGCAGGCTGTGTAGTATTGTAAAGTATGTGCAGTTGGATATATGGATGACTCAAAAACGTGTGCAGAAGGTGTGCAAAAGGTGTTCACATGGCAATAAACTTATTTAAAGGAGCAACATTACCCAAAAGCTTCATTGATTGGATTTTGCAATCATTTTGTACACTTTTTTTTTCTTCTTTTAATCCGATTGGTCATGAGCTCTAGCTTTATCAAATTGGGTGTCCTGCAATGCCTTTTACACTGTCTGACTTCCCCTTATCAAGTACGGTTTTGTTCTGGTTTACAGAAACCCCATTTGCTAAACATACTTCATCACATGTATTGGGACTGATTTCCTTCTTTTGTCCATAATGCTGAAGTGTTTGAAGGTGAATTCCCTGTGAGTGACTTCACGGCCTTGTCCACTTTTCTTGACTGAGAAATGTGGCAACTGAGTACCAGGCAGGTTGCTGAAGATGTCTTCCTGTGATTTCTCTGCTATTCCCACAAGCCAGATGGTTCAGACTGGGAGTCAGAGCCTTCTGATTTCCGGAATCCACTTTGTGGAATTCAATCCTTGACTTTGAATAGAAAAATCTGCATATTTCAGGAAGGTCATAAAGGCTTATTGCAGTTTCTCGACCAATAGGATGTTTGTCTTGCTCCTCTAATCATCCATTATCGTCTCTAGGGTCTGTGATGCTCTGGGCATGGGAGGAGGGATGTCTGCGCTTTATGAGCAAAATACCACGCCTACCACGAACATGACTCAGTAGAAGAACCTTCCATGAATCCTCATGTAGACACATCTGCCTCTAGTTGTCCCAGTGATTGCTCTAATAAGTGTACAGCTCAAATAATATGAATCAGACCTGCCAAACCCCCTTGCAGCTAATGTGCAAGCTGAGCAGGACGAGTAGGACACTGAAGACTCCAAGGAGGTGCCATATCTCCTGGTTCTTCTTTCAGAAGGAATAGGCAGAACAACCCACACTCTCACAAGACCATTAAACTACAGCTGACATTTGGTTGGTTCCTCATGAAAGGTGTGTCGGTGTTATTATGACTTCAAAGTTTTAAGTAAAAGTATAAACCCTGAGGTTTGTACTTCTTGTGCAAGTACAAAACCATGTGCTCTTCCGACCCAGACGAGGAAAGCAAAGCAGAGAGATTGCCGCTTTACTGCACCCCTGCACCTCACAACGGTAAGAACATTGGAATAGAGCTGAAAATAAAAGTGAAAAAACACTTTCATGCCTTCATTTTCTGCTCCTCTCATAGAATGATCCCCACAGAAGGAGCATTGAGCGGAAATAACATTTCTGCTGTGCTTTCCTTTTTAGAGCTAATTTTCAATGCGTCGTAAAGTAAATCACATGTATAAAAGCCTTGCGTAAGACTTTTACGTGTGTGATTTTACTTCATGGCTCATTTTCAACCATTGGTATGGAGGAAAGCAGGGGCTGAACGCAATTTGCGTTTCCGCCGTTTCCTTCCTCTCCGCCATAAAAGTGCACCAGTTTTTGCACCGGCATGCATTTTCATGCTGGTGCAAATGCGGGTATCCCTATGGGGTCGGCCGGCTTTATAGGTCAAGAAAAAGCATGCGAACCCCATCGGGATCCATTGTAAATGCTGCCTTTTGTACTGGATTTATGCACTATGCTGTGCAAATGACCAATATTTGGTGGGTGGGTCCCGCTTATGTTGAAGTCTTAACGTAACGCGTTTCTGCTGTCAAATGCACAGCGACTCGAAAATTAGCCACTGTGGGCCTCATCCAGTAAAGGTGGCGGTAACGGAAATACCGCAAATTTTACCACATCACCAAATAAAGAGTTGGTGCTAGTTCCACCGGCAGAATTAGCACCAGCGGACTTATCGCTGGCAACATTTCCGGCAACATCTGGTGGAATTAGCCACTGGGCTAATTCCAATGATGGAATTACTGCCAAGAGTGAAAATGGTATTTACGTTGTATCACAAGTCAAATGTGTGCCAAAATACTGCTGAAAATGGGCAGTAATGCAGCTGAAAACACAGTAGAGTTACCTCAACCTAAAAGCAAAGGTGGAGATAAATGCATACAGGTGATGGAAAACAAGTCACAGGTGCACCCAATCCACTCTGAAAGACTACAAAAGGCCTATACCTGACCAAAAATAGAAAAAAAGGTAGCAGGCACCCCTTTCTCGAAAGAACACGACATGATAACCTGTCCAGTGGTTTTTGACCACTTTGAGAGTTTGCAGCCATCTGCTTTTTGCTCACTGTACCTTTCACAGATGGGGCATTTTAATTTTCATATCAGTCTTTGTCCCGCCCACATGGGCAGTCCAGCACCAAAATGCTATGACAATTCCCTTCTGAACAAGAGTACCAACAGCAACCCCATACACATGTTTCAGCCTTGTTGGGCCTCATCAGTGAGGTGAAGCTGTGCCTCTCTGAGCAAAGCGAGCAGGGAGTCCACGTCTGGTTGCCCCGAGGTAACTTAGGGTGACCAACCCAAAGTTCCTTCCAAAAATACAAAAAGGGAACACGGCATGATAACCTGTTCAGTGGTTTTTAACCACTTTGAGAGTTCGCAGCCATCTGCTTTTTGCTCACTTTACCTTTTACAGATGGGAAATTTAATTTGCATATCAGTCTTTGTCCCGCCCACATGGGCAGTCCAGCACCGAAATGCTATGACAATTCCCTTCTGAACAAGAGTACCAACAGCAACCCCATACACGTGTTTCAGCCTTGTTGGGCCTCATCAGTGAGGTGAAGCTGTGCCTCCCTGAGCGCAGTGAGCATGCAGTCCACGTCTGGTTTCCCCTAGGTAACTTAGGGTGACCAACCCCAAGTTCCTTCCAAAAATACAAAAAAGGTAGCAGGCGCCCCTCTCTCGAAAGAACATGGCATGATAACCTGTCGAGTGGTTTTTAACCACTTTGAGAGTTTGCAGCCATCTGCTTTTTGCTCACTGTACCTTTCACAGATGGGGCATTTTAATTTGCATATCAGTCTTTGTCCCGCCCACATGGGCAGTCCAGCACCAAAATGCTATGACAATTCCCTTCTGAACAAGAGTACCAACATCAACCCCATACACATGTTTCAGCCTTGTTGGGCCTCATCAGTGAGGTGAAGCTGTGCCTCTCTGAGCAAAGCGAGCAGGGAGTCCACGTCTGGTTGCCCCTAGGTAACTTAGGGTGACCAACCCAAAGTTCCTTCCAAAAATACAAAAAGGGAACACGGCATGATAACCTGTTCAGTGGTTTTTAACCACTTTGAGAGTTTGCAGCCATCTGCTTTTTGCTCACTTTACCTTTCACAGATGGGAAATTTAATTTGCATATCAGTCTTTGTCCCGCCCACATGGGCAGTCCAGCACCGAAATGCTATGACTATTCCCTTCTGAACAAGAGTACCAACAGCAACCCCATACACGTGTTTCAGCCTTGTTGGGCCTCATCAGTGAGGTGAAGCTGTGCCTCCCTGAGCGCAGTGAGCATGCAGTCCACGTCTGGTTTCCCCTAGGTAACTTAGGGTGACCAACCCCAAGTTCCTTCCAAAAATACAAAAAAGGTAGCAGCCGCCCCTCTCTCGAAAGAACATGGCATGATAACCTGTTGAGTGGTTTTTAACCACTTTGAGAGTTTGCAGCCATCTGCTTTTTGCTCACTGTACCTTTCACAGATGGGGCATTTTAATTTGCATATCAGTCTTTGTCCCGCCCACATGGGCAGTCCAGCACCAAAATGCTATGACAATTCCCTTCTGAACAAGAGTACCAACAGCAACCCCATACACATGTTTCAGCCTTGTTGGGCCTCATCAGTGAGGTGAAGCTGTGCCTCTCTGAGCAAAGCGAGCAGGGAGTCCATGTCTGGTTGCCCCCAGGTAACTTAGGGTGACCAACCCAAAGTTCCTCCCAAAAATACAAAAAGGGAACACAGCATGACAACCTGTTCAGTGGTTTTTAACCACTTTGAGAGTTCGCAGCCATCTGCTTTTTGCTCACTTTACCTGTCACAGATGGGAAATTTAATTTGCATATCAGTCTTTGTCCCGCCCACATGGGCAGTCCAGCACCGAAATGCTATGACAATTCCCTTCTGAACAAGAGTACCAACAGCAACCCCATACACGTGTATCAGCCTTGTTGGGCCTCATCAGTGAGGTGAAGCTGTGCCTCCCTGAGCACAGTGAGCATGCAGTCCACGTCTGGTTTCCCCCAGGTAACTTAGGGTGACCAACCCCAAGTTCCTTCCAAAAATACAAAAAAGGTAGCAGGTGCCCCTCTCTCGAAAGAACACGGCATGATAACGTGTTCAGTGGTTTTTAACCACTTTGAGAGTTCACAGCCATCTGCTTTTTGCTCACTGTACCTTTCACCGATGGGAAATTTCATTTGCATATCAGTCTTTGTCCCGCCCACATGGGCAGTCCAGCACCGAAATGCTATGACAATTCCCTTCTGAACAAGAGTACCAACAGCAACCCCATACACGTGTTTCAGCCTTGTTGGGCCTCATCAATGAGGTGAAGCTGTGCCTCTCTGAGCACAGTGAGCAGGGAGTCCACGTCTGGTTGCCCCCAGGTAACGTAGGGTGACCAACCCCAAGTTCCTTCCAAAAATACAAAAAAGGTAGCAGGCGCCCCTCTCTCGAAAGAACATGGCATGCTAACCTGTTGAGTGGTTTTTAACCACTTTGAGAGTTTGCAGCCATCTGCTTTTTGCTCACTGTACCTTTCTCAGATGGGAAATTTTCATTTGCATATCAGTCTTTGTCCTATACCTGACCAAACACACTTTCCAACACCATGCTGCCACTAGCTGTCGCAAACTGGGACATTGAGCTCCTCCTGTTCCACATTGAGCTGCAGAGCCAGAGCTCAAAGCACAGGGCGCAGAGAGGAGGATGAGGAGACACCATGTAAGGCGAGAGCACATTCCCCGGGCCAGGCCCTCACCCTGGACATTAACTGACATCCAGCTGATTACCATGTACCGGCTGAACAGGGAGATCATTGTAAAGCTACTGCCGAGATCCATGTTGACACAGAGCAGGATTAAGATCAGAACTACCTTACCACCACTGCTGAAGCTTGTGTCGGTCCTACATTTCTTTGCAACTGGGACCTACCAGCACACTGTGGGCACAGATAAATGCCACGAAATGCCACAAAAGCATGTTTCTCTGCAGCAGCCCGCCTGCCCAATACAACTTGTGCTCTGGACTGCACTGCACCCATGAGCATTGGTTTCCTCCCAGGCATCCGAAGAGGTATACTGCAATATCACTCCATGAATGTCCAGCTCACCTGCTTCATGGGATCCACACACAATGCTATGTTCCTGCAGTACAGCACACTGCTTGCATACATTGCATACACGGAGAGCCAATGGACATGGATACTGGGTGAGATCAAGTGCCATCACGCATACTGATCTCACAAAACCAGTGAAATGCTGTGAAAAAAAGGTGAGGGACGTTACCACAACTGAACAATGAATGCCCTGTCAAGGTCCTGTACATGGAGGACCTGCTCTCTCAACCTGCAGTTGACAGGCACAACCCACAGGACTCGGACAGGCAAGACAATACAGTCGTTTGATGAGAATGCATATTGCCTCAACAGGCAAGCAATACATACACCCAGGAATGCAGGAACCACAATGCAATTGAACAAATACCTACACAATGAATGTTTAACACGGCACAATGACGATGCAACACTGGCAAAAAGGTAATGCCATGTACTCTGGTAACTATATTTTTGAAGCCATAATTGAAGGAACTCAGACACCGCAGACCTGCACATGAACAACTAATCACCCATTAGGGCACATGCATGATAGCAAGGCACAGGCACAACACAGGCAATATTCATTCTGCCATGTCAATCCCAGACTATGGAAGCAATGTGTGTTGGTTGTGAGGTGTGTGCATGGTTCAACACAACACTGCATATGTTTCCCTATAGTAAATGACTCTACATTCGATTACTGTGACAGTAAATCATGTTGAACGACAATTCAGGAAAAATGCCTGCACAGAGAGTACATCAACATGCCTTTAGAAAAAGCTAACACATCCACAATGCACTGTGACTGGCAACTGCGACCTGGATAACCCCCATCTACCATGGCTAATGACACCTATTCACAACACACGTACGCCACAGGATGTGGCCTACAATGAGGCACACGCCAGTACCAGGCTCTGCATAGAGAGGACCTTTAGCCTTCTGACGGGTCGTTTTTGGTTTGTACATTGGACCGGAGGTACCTTGATGTAGAGGCCAGGGAAGGTTGGATGGATTTTTCTTGCCTGTGCCATGCTGCACGACACCTGCTTCAGGTGAAATGTCTGCATGCCCCTGATGAGGACATGCCACCAACAGAAGACAACGACTCACTACCTGCAAGTGCAGTGCTGCTACACAGTGAGCAGGAGGAAAGGGATGGTCGACTTGTGCAGCAAGAACTAATTGACAATTATTTGTCAACGGATTGACAGTCACATGCTGCCCACCTTTTTATATAGTCACCTTTTGAACACATCACATTCACACAATGAGGAATGTCCTAGCATTGCTTCAAGTGAGCTAGTATTTAATACGGATCTATGTCAAAATGACGAATCCCAAAAGCTCGAGTTACAAAAATGCAAAGTTGACTTGTTCGCATTTTGTAACTCGAGTTTTTGGGGATTTTCTTCTTCTGTCCCCCGCTCTACATTTAATATATGCAGGGGACACTCCCGCAACCCCCGAAGCAAAAAATGCCAAATTAGAGGAGTGGGGGACACCCCTGCAACCACAGCTCAGCTAGTTTGGCATTTGTAGCTTTGACATTTTCTGCAATTCCGAATGCGCAACAAGCTGGCATTCAGCGTTTTCTTTACGATATTTTGTGCCAATATCATTTAATACTAACGTGTGAAAAAGACATAACCAAAACACCATCCCTAATACCCGTGCCGCCCACCTCCCCCTCCTCTCCCAGCTCTCCTTGTGTTGAAACTACAAATACCAGGAGGCCCTAGGAGAGCCCGACGTAAGAGCTAAAAGTTGTCATGCAAGGGTTGAGTAAAACCCCTTGTACAATCGAAAGATTTTGACACGTTGTCAGGAGGAAACCTAAGGGAAGTGAATCCTGCATGGTGATAAAGAAAAGTGAACAGTTTATATGGCAAATTCGAACCAGGCTAAGGGATGCCTCCAAGTTGAGGTGAAGCATAATATCCCCCTGAACATTGTGTTGACAAGAGTGAACCCGGCTGAGGGATGTCAACAGTGAATGATTGTTTAAAAAGACGTTACGGCTCATGAGAACAACAGGTGAAAACATTTTGCGTGAAAGGCCGTAGAGAACTCGACGGAGAGAGGATAACATTAAAGAAGGATTGGAGCCCGGTTGAGGGGGATCCAGGGGTGAAGAGTCATCACCCAACATAAAAGAATACGGAAATAAACTTTTTGTTTTGTTATTGTTGACACATCAGGTCCTCGGATGCAAGAGACTTTGTATGAAAGAGACTTGGACACAAAAGGTCCTGATTCACTGAAAAGACCTATAACCTTGTGCTGGAGAAGCCAAGGGGTGTGTTGTGCTCAGGAGTCCTGCCTTGTCCCGTGCTAAAAACGTGGGAAACGGAGACCCCAGCTATACCAACCTGACTTATCATTTTGTGAACACTTCTTTCTTTTCTGGTGAACATTATCCCACACTCTTTCGTAATTTAGCGGTAAGGATTGGAAATAGGTTTTTTTCAGTATAGACCATTTTATTTGACAAGACACAACTAGGACTGCCTTATTATTATTATTTGATGGTTGTAGCTTGCCCCCATCTTCGATTTTGGTTTCGATTATGCATTTTTCTCACCCATTTATACAGTTTAATAAACACCCTTGAACTGTGATTACTTGTGTCTTTCTTTACTGTTGCCACCATGCGTTCCTTACACTACCCACATCCCCCCTCACCATCACACCATCCGCACACTCCTGCCCACCCATCTCCCCAACACACCATCCCCAACACCCATGCCCTCCCACATCCCTTGTGCCTATGTATAGTGTGCCCTGACATGTCACTTCCATGGCCTCTTGCCCTTGCCAGCCTGCTCAGGTACTGTTGGGGTCAGATAACTCAAGGAGCACCCCCTTGGGGTGCTGGACAATGATCCCTCTGTTGGGGTGACTGAGGTGGAGGGCTTGGACTCCTGGCCCCGAATGTGCTGTATTGTCAAGAGCATGCGGAATGGAGGGATTCTGCAAAGGCTGACATGCCTTAAGTGTGCTCCCTCATCCTGTGCCCGCCAGCAGTGATTGCAGTGAGGGACTGGGAGAGCTGCCAGCACTGGCGGTCCAGTGACTGAGAATTCCTCCTGGCTGATCCCTGCACACTGTCCCAGATTTCCTGGAGATGCTGCACCTGCTCCCCTGCAAGGTGTTCAGTGGGAACTGGAGCTGCTCTGTGTCATCCAGCCTTGCCCATTTTGCTGCGAGTGAGAGCTAATGCACTGGCTGTGGGATTTGGAGAGAGCCAGGACTAAAGCAGGGTGACCCGAAGCCCCTCTCTTCCTCCTCATCTGGAGAGCCATTGCTCCCTGTGTCTACCCCAACCTGGCCCTGGTGATCCCTGTTCGACACAGGTGACGAGAGGGCCTCAGGGGGCAGATGGGTGGGATGGTACCATTTGCACCATTGGGGATTTCCACAGGGGCTGGCTGTGGTGTGGCTGTCACAGCACCTGCATCAGCATGTGCTGTGCCTCATGTGCCATCGGCATGGCTGGTGGAGCCACTGGACACTGATGTGAGGACAATGGGTGTCGCCACACCGAGCATGGCTGACACTGTGCTAGTTGCCTGTGGCCTTGGTGCCTCCCTCCTGCTCTTCCTCCCGCTGCTCCCACGTTCGGCCTGCATAGGGGTGGAGGTGGATATACTGCCAGCATTGGGGGGTCTCCTAGGCAGTGGAGGGACCTTCCTCTTCAGCCTCAGTTGACTGTGCATCTGTTTGGGTGGATAATTACATGCAGTCAGTCATCATGCATTCAAGTAAGTAGGCCAAAGATACACTCATGCAACATGAAGTTTGTTCTTCCTAGTACTTCCTGGTTTATGATGGCCATGGTTGGTTTCAGGCCAATGAGTACATCTACTGCTAGATGGGAGTAGTGTTTGCTGGGGGTGTACACAGTGCATGCATGTGCACTTTGCCTGTTGGCCTGCCAGTATTGGTTGTTGTGGTGGCACAGGGGGTTCACTTGGCAGCATGGACCGTCACAGCACACATGGGTGCATCTCATGGTTCCATGTCTTCACATGCACATGTCCCCTAGAGTGCATGTGCATTACATTATCCCCACTTCCCTGGCACATGCATGTATTTACTGTGACTTTTACTGATTGCCATGTGGTTGCCCATTTCCCTGCCCATTGTGCTCATCTATGCTGGGCGACACATGCTTTTGGCCACTACATTCACCTGGGAGTGGAGTCTGACAGACTCACCCCCATCCCCTTGGTTGCTTGCTCCAAGGTCTGACCTGCCGATCCCCTCTATTCCTTCCATGTGAAGGATGGAACTGGCCTTCTGCTTTCATGGAGTCAGGGTGCGGGGTTTCATTGCCACCTACTGTGGCTGTGGTCTCTCTCCTGTGTCTGGCAATGAGGCTGCGGACCCTGGCCTTGAAGTCATTCCATGGCTTACGGCAGTCTTCGCTCTGTGGGACAATGCCCACTGCCACCACCTTGTCCCTGATGGTGGCCAAGATGGCAGCCTTCCTCTGGCCAGAGGTCCTGCACTGTCCGCTCCCATCAAGCTCCTCAGAGTGGCAGAAGACCTCATCTAGCAGCATCTGGAGTTCTGCCTCAGCCTCAGTCTTATCTCGGGAAGCTTAGGCATCCCATTTTCCTGTGATATGATTGTGCCAAGAATGGTGTCCGGATGGCAACAGGAAATAGCAGATTCAGAGTAGATTTAACTTTTTGAAAAGGCTGCCGCCATGCTTCCCTTTCCGGCAATGACACTATTTCCACCAGCTATAATTCTGATGGCGGAATTACTGCTGATTGTACCAGCGGAATTAGTAATTCCACCCATTCTGGACAGAATTACCATCAGAAACTCATTTTCGGTGGTAATTCCACCAGATGGAATTACTGTTACCGCCAGAGGGTGTGTGCACGGTCCTGCCACGTTGTAATACGGTGGTCATTTCTATGGAATCTGCCTCCAAAAAAGAGGTCTATTTTGTAATTTGCAGGTGTCATTTAAATGTTTACAAAATGGAGCGCAAAAACAAGGAATAAAGGTGTTCTCGTCTGGTTTACTCTTTATGTTTACACTCCACTTGCAGGGGATCCAATAGCATATAGGTTTCCCTGCTTGCAATTAACACCATTTATTTATCTATCTTTAGGCAATAAGCCCTGAGCCGGGGGTGGGAGGAGCATTACCACATAGGACTCCATGGGAATGGGGACACTGAAGCAACGCCACTGTTGTTAACGCTGCCAGCGCTTCCGTGAAAACACTGCCGGAATGGGCCTGAACTCCCACCAGGTCAGGCCTGCTGGAAGTTCTGTGCCCCTACCGGCAAACTTGCAGTTTGGCAGTCCAGAAAGGGTGCCGTTACATTTCTACCAGCACCCTTATTTCCAGACCGCCAAACTTGTAATGATGCCCAATGTGTTTGAAGCAACAAAGAGCTCCTCTCTATGATACACCTTAGAAGCCAACCCACATAATCCCGGGATGGTGTGTCCTTAGGTTACCTTGAAAGTTCTAGAGCTTCCTGCATGGACTAATGATTGGATCAGTTATGTTTTTCATTCAACACTCAATATTTCACACAGAGTGGAAAGCGGGATGCCATGCCTCAAATAGGTGGGGTTATTACTTTTCACTCCACCCCTCTATGCACCCTTCTGGCCTCCTAGCCTCCGGTATATTATTGGTGTATGGCAGTGCTATCCTGCAAAGGATTTAATAGTTTCTCATAACTCCAAGCTTACTTCTGCTTTACCCCCCTGGTGGAATACAGTGGGCATAGGAGGAATTGTTATTATGTTGGTTCATTGTTCACATGCTCTGGTCTTTTGCTGACACACAATGCTATTTTTATTCTTTGGCCATATAGTATCTCGAAAATTCCATTTATTATTTGTTCCCTTTTCAGAATACCAAGTAGTTGTGTATATATACATTGCATGTGTGGCTCAATGGGTATGCCACTGTCCGTGGATTCTTGGCCCTGTTAGTACAACCTAATGGGTGATTACAGATTTCTAAAAAATAAATATTAAGGCGATGGGAAACGCAGTGGAAAACCACAGACACAGCCAACATCTCACGAACCTTTAGGCTGCTGCAGTTGTTTACAGGAGACTCATGATTCCTTTATTGATTCGCAGAAAGGTCCCAGGGATTGGTAGATCACTTTTTAGCGCAGCTTACTTATAAGAAAAGTAAGGAGTTGCTGTTGCTGATGAAAACATGATGCCTTTTTGTAAAAGAGCTGATCCAGAAGGAAGGTATGTATTGTTTCCTGGTTCCCTTCAGTCTCATGAGATCATCCTACCAAATGCTTCTTGCCTTTTACGAAACAGGCTATCCTTTTCACAGAAATGCTTACGAAGTGTGCACATTCCCTCTCGTACATGACGTTCATTAATGGGGGGATTTAATTTGACGCTTCATCCAATGGTAGACCGATGTCTCCGCTTGCATATCTAACGCATGCAACACAGGAGTTTTTAGATCTTAATGTCACTCAGGGCATTACTGATGTATGATGTGCACAACACCCCATCCAGTTAGGATTCGACTCTTATTCGGGTGCCCATGCTGCATATTCAAAACGTGATTTATTGCTTGCAAAATAGATGCCAAATGTTGTTTGCAGTACTATCCTCCCAATTGTTATCTCAGACCGTGCTGCCCTTACCCTAATAGTTAGACTCCCCTCAAGTCCAAGACCCCCTCCGATATCATTCCTAAATCTTGCCAAGTTGAATTACACTGATATAAATTAAGCACCTTAAACAGCCATAGAGGAATTTTAGAAACTGAACCCTGTTCGAGACTTGTTGGTCTCTGTCTGCTGGGATATACTTAAAGCTCATATTAGGGGGTCTATGTATCTCCCTACGGTCATTTAAACTGAGAACAGCCCTTGATCTCTGAGAGTATAGATTTGGAACGACAAGATACAAATACAGGTTCAACTAGAGTTTGGAGGTGATTAAACAGAACATGGTTACAGTGTAAGGAAGTGACTCAAAATAAGCTAGGAAATATTATGCAACATTTAAGCAATACTTTTTCGAAGGTGATGGCAGGCCTACTAGATGAATGGCCTACAGTAGAAACATGAGAATGCAATTCAGCAAATAACAGAGCATGATGGTTCATTAGTGTCTGATGACATGGGCTTAACTAAACCTTTACTCGTTTCTATGAAAACCTGTGTGGTGGTCCCCCATGCTCCCTAATTCATTCATGGTACATCTCTGTGGCCCTTTTTAGATGGGTTGGATCTACCCAAGATCAGACAATCCTAATGCAACGGATTGCCATCTGGCAAAGGTGTACAAGCCCTGGCGTTTTTATTTTTATTGAAAAAAAATGATGCAGGTAATTCTATCTGAGAAAGGCTGGTCTGCTAACCAGAACCCCCTTTCAACCAACACAATGACAAAAGCATAGTGTATACATGTACTTGCTTAATAAGTATCCTAATCTGCAGTACCGGCTCTCCTGTGGCACAGAAAAGACTCAGAGGTCACAGGTAGCTTCTTGAAAGTCGGGGTGACAGCAAGGTCACTTCAGCACAGAGGTTGCATTTAAAATATGCACCTTTGTTCCAAAACCACATAATTATTATGAAATACCATCTTGGTGGCAGTTTAATCTTTAAACATAAGCCATACCTGAGTTTGGGGTATGGTGGCTAGTATTTCATATAGCTATTAAAGCCATATCTGATGAGTATCCTACTTGTGTCAACACTGTGAGCTGGGCCAGCCCTGCACAGGCTGTATGTATTCTCCTGAGACTGGTTGGCTCTGCTGCACTGAGCATGTCTATAGCCAGTTGGGGTTGCCGCTCCTCTGAGTCTTTGTGAGTTCAGGTAACACCTATCTCCAGAAAAAGAGCCCCTTAGCAGGAGCTGTCCTGGGAAACAGGACATAACCTACAGAAAAAGGACTTATCGCACATCAGGGTTTTACGTACCGAAGGGCATTTGATGCTATGGGTCTGGGACACGGCAGAGTTAGTGTAGTTCGAGGGAGCTCAGCACAGTTGGTGAAGGATTCCACCATCTTATTTTTCTCTGTACATCTTTCCATCTTGCCTCCTCCACTTCCTTTAGCAAAAACCACTTTGAGAATGATGCAAGAAGGCAAGAAACACTTGTCACAAAGAGAGGGATTAGCCCCCTTAAAGCAAACTTGTTTTTGTTCAGTCCCCTGTGGGTATTTGCCTATAAAACTGGGGGTCGCCTACTCCTTCTTTGATTTACTTTTGGACCAGATAGGACATAAGGACGAATTAACGTGTACCTCTTTTGGGAGGGTTTGGCCTTTCCAAATCTCTAAGCCATTGAGATGAAGGAGTGTTCCAAGGCAGGCGTTAGCTCTGCTCCGCATCAACTACCAGAGCACATTGGGCTGACTCTCGCTGAGGCTGAGGACAAGGTCCTGCCATTCTTCTCCAAACCTCCCAAGGCTGGGAGTGCTGAACCTGAAAGGACTCACTCTGCTCTAGAGCCCCTGCAGTGGGTCTCACAATATCTGGAGAGGTAGAAAGCCAGGTTCCCTGCTCTACTACATTGAACTGGTCAAACTGCATTTGAACTGTGTTCACTGCATTGAAACCAGGGGGAATCGCTGGTGCTGCTTTGGCACTCTATCAAACTTTGAACATTTCTGCTTTGTTTCCATCAAACCGCCTCACCGTTGCATCATGTCAAGTGAAGCATGTCACCTGTTCAGCTAGTGCAACCAGCTCACACTGCAGACAAACTTTAACTGCCACCTCTTACAACCTTGCATCAGATCACCAAAGTCACTGCATCAAACCTACAGGCCTCAACTCATCACTCTTCAACCGGGACCAGCGGTTATCAATATTCTCAAATGGACTTGACTCTTTAACCGACCCTGATGAGCCAACCAAACTGCATGACATGAATGCTGCACATGTCAGCACCAAGCTGCCGATTCCAACTGGTCAGACACCATCTCGCCATTTGGACCAGCACGACTCTTTGCACCTCACCCTGGTTCAACCCACACTGCAGTACAGTTCGAAGCCTGTAATGATGCTGTCAAACTGCCGATTATAGAATTAGGGTACTTTGAGCTCACCCTGTCACCCTGGTCCACCTTTCCGGTCCCTGGATGCTGGCTAAGCCCCTTTTGCGCACTTTTCTATTAAGGACATATCCTTCTTGAATTCCTTGGGCATTTCTTGCCTGTTTTTCTACCCTGCTGAAAACTCAGAGTGCTGCTCCATTACATTCTGCATTCCTCTGTATTTCATTTCCATGGTGTACGTTTTTATGGAACCTTTGATTGGATATTCCTTTTATTTTTGACTGTCGTACTTTACTATTCAGGTTTCTACTGGATCACATTCACACCCTGAGTGGTTAGCCTTCCCTCGGCCCACGCTACCACAAACAGCAAAGGAGGTAAATCTCTCAGCTGCATCTGTTTTATCTTTATGATTAGGATCACTGTTGGTTCGTAGAAGTGTGGGGGTGGAGTAGGCGGTTACGCCACTACTCTCCGTTCTGCTCATGCATAGCATAAATCATTTCATCACACTTACTTGCAAACTGAATTCTACTTTCACTATGGAAGATGATAAGATCCAGAAACCCGGTGGCGGGGAAGATGAGCTATACAGATGTCTTTCCAATCAATATTGTTTAGGGGATGCACCTTTTCCCTTTGCACGAAGCACCAGAATGGTAAGTGGCCTTTGACCGCTCATGATGTTTGGAGGTATTGAGTCTTGGTTACACAGACCTATGGTGAGCTGCTACCCCTTAACTGCAACTTTTGAGAAGGCCTGAGCTCGCTTTAGAAAAACATTCACCACTGGGGCGAGCGATGCCCAGTTCAAGAGTACTTAGAGCTCTGCCTCTTGTCCACAATACCAGGTGCTGCCTGCCATTCTTCCAGAGTTTTCTGGGGGGGAGGGCTGCTTTGCACATATCACCCTGTGAACTGCAGCTGCTTTCCAGATCAGCTGGCCACGCCCTCCCAAAGAGCACGACACCCACTTCCGCTGGTCCAGATCTCCACCCCTCATAACCCCGTTTGGGGGTGTATTTTACCCATGCTTCGATCCTCACCATGGGGCTTGGGGGAGTCCAGGATGTTGCCGGTTAGCCTATTCGGCTGCTGGTCCTGCAAGCCACGCCTATCCCAGAGTGTCTTCTCGGCCTCCGGGGCTCCTGATCATTCCTGCAAGCCAGGGGTGGTCACCTGACCAGATGTCAGCCCGGATGGGCGTTTTTTCGGCTGGTCAGATACTCTCTAATAATTCAGGATCTGCAGAGCACTCCACCGCACGTCTTCAAATCGTGGTCGCCATCTTGGAATCCACTCCAATCAATTTTGATAAGAACTTTTAGAAATAGATTGGCACCCAATTTAGTGCAAATGTTTAATGAAGCTCTAAAAATGGCAGTCTCCTTCCTCTCTATATAAAGCCACCATAGATCTATTTGCAAAAGCAGGGATGGAGCCTGTGCTGAAATAGACTGATGTCCTTAAAAATACAGATGTAAAGATTAAAGAGACCTTTTTGCACTTGGATAAGAGATGGTCCACCCAGGCTTGGTCCATTAGGATCAAACAAGGGTTATTTAAGGGCACCACACAACTGATAATGTCCACTGCTTACTTAACAACATTGCAGAAATTAAGAGGGTCACTGGGTACCAAAGAGGCATTTTACTGAGTTGAATGGGGCTTTACCTCTGAGGTGTTAAACTGAGTGGGACTTGTGGGACGATTTCAATCTCTAGTAAAGGCTTTGTATAGAACTACTACTAACACATGGCCATACTGCCCCTCCCTTTCTGCTATTTTCTGTGATGATACAGGTGTGTCCTTTTCCTTTCTACTTTTTGCCTTGTTCGTCGAAGCAATCACTGCAGTAGTTTGTCAATCTAGGCTGCTGAAAGGGATTATCAAACGGGGTAAAAAAGCATTATATATCATTTTATTTGGATGATGTGGTCATTAATATATCTCATCCAATGCAATCTATTTTAATATTACTAGATATTCTCAAACTATATGGGATCATGGCAGAATAAGGAGTGATCATTTCTAAGTCTGAAGCAATGGCGATTGGGAGGAAAAGATGGATACCGACACAAGAAGCAATTCCCTGTCATATACAAAATTGACAAATAAAATATTGAGAGGATTGGGACTCAAAGTACTTGGCTGACCTTTTTGCACTTAATAACATACCTTCCGTGGAAAAAATAAAAAAATAACCTAAATATTAAGAAAATAAGGCACCTCCTTCCTTTCACACCGCCAAGCATCTCTTAACCACTCTTGTCTTTCCTAAATTGGACTACTGTGCCAGCATCCTCTTTGATCTCCCCATCTATGCTTTCTGTCCTCTCGACAAGATCATTAATTGCGCTACCAGGACACACTTTGTACTCCCTCACTTCACCCCGACTTCCTCGTACCATCACAATGCTGGATGGCTGATGTTGGAAAACAGGTCCAGATTTAAATGTCTTCTTCTGGTTCATAATTCTCTTCATGGTAAGGCACCTCTGTATCTATCCTCCTCTATCCAACTCTACAAGCCTTCTCGTAATCTCTGCTCTGCCCTCTCTACTATGCTTATGGCTCCTCACACTCCCTGTGTTTCCTCTCACTTCGGCTCTTTCTCTCTTTTTGCTCCACTTGCATGGAATTCTCTAAACAGTCCACATGATTTGTCCAAAACTAAACCTCCTCACCTTCGAGTTACCCTTTTAACCTACCTCTCATCTGCTTACTAGCTAACATTTTCTCTTGTCTCTAACATGCCTCTGTCCTCACTTACTCTGCCTCCACTCTAATACTTCACCCATCATGGTCACATCCCGAGCACAGCTGGCTGTACCGCCTAGCAGCACTCCAAAATATAGAATGTTGGTTGTTCTTAATCTATGTATGTCCACTTATGTATTGTCCCAGTGACTTTTCCATTTACTCCCCTCCACGACCTGGTCAGAATGTCCCACAAGCTCGCCCCTTTGTAAGAAGCTCATTGCTTTATGTCAAATCTGATTTCTTATCTATTGTACAATCTTTTGTGATGGAAATAGTATTGATCCTCCTGTATATAAATAAATAAATAGATTGGGCAATCTTTCTTGCTCCTGTACAAAAAGGATTAATGCAATAAAAAAGGAATGCAATGACAAAACAACTGTACATGCCTCAACTGCTTCCCATTGCTATTCTGGTCGTATTCTGGTGTGATCTCAAATAACATTTCTGGAGGCACAGATGAATAATACTTAAAATGAGTGTCCTCAAGGCAAATACATTCATGGCTTGATTGTGTGGTGTGGTGGAGTAAGGAATTGGGCCAAGTGATGACATGGTTCAACCAGCTTTTATTAAGATTTGATGAAAATAACCTACCTCTCCGTATCTCTATAGGGTTATCCGTACCTAAACCAATAATTTGGGTGTTTGTCGTCAGGAGGTTTCTTCAAATAAAAAGCATTCAAACACTGTCCAAAACCTACTCTCACCCTACCACTAATCTACAAAATGGGTTCAGCATTCACATTAAAATAATACTAGGAGAATTACTCTCTTCTCCCGGTGTACTAGCTCAGTCTTTATCTCTTTCACAGCAATCCTTTGCTTTAGCTTCTGATTCAACAAGGAAAGCGTGGCCAGGAGTATTACTCCCTTCTCCTGACCCACCTTTCACAGCCTTGAGGGCTGTTGTGGGATATTCTTTAGCAATAGTCCTCAAAAGTCTTGTTACTTTTTCCCAATGACTTCTGAAAGCTTGCTTTACAGTTCCAGCAATTCTTCCCAGTCTTACAACATTCTGAATATTATCTTTAGACACATCCTGTTGTCTCATCTCCTCTTTAATCCTATTTGGATTATCTGTGTGATGAGGGAGACGCCTCCCGATGCAGTCTTGATTATTGAATCCAGGGATATTACTTCTGTGGTGGGGGAGATGACTCCTAAGCCTCTGGATATCTGTACTGTGATGAGGGAGATGAATACAGTGCTTCTCTTGGATCTGACTAGGGACGTTTATACCAAACCAGGACCAATTCCATTTGAAGATTTGTGTTCCAAAGGGATTTTGAAGATTGACTTCAACATAGAGCATTATTAGATTAACTGCAGAAACTGACTGATCCCTTGCTTGCCAGTCGCACACTAACATGCTCGGAGGAGATGGTTGAAAAGCCTGACGATCAGTATCCAAGCATAAAAAACAACCTATACTTACATGATTGCTGTGTTAAAAATTATCCAAACCTTTACTTTTATATAGCCACTGGTTTCCGACCCTAAGCCAAGCCAGGGAGCCCCCATTCCTGGCCTAGGTCAGGGACAGTCCCCCTGGATATCACCATCCCCACCCACCAGGCCCTCTGGGTAGGGAGGGGCTATGCAGTTGCAAACAATGTTGCTGTTAACAGGAGATGGGCTACACCCTGAGTTCCTGGATTACCAATGGACACAGACACCAGACGTAATTTTATATGGATTCCAACGGGGATCCCTCTTTATTTAAGAAAAAAAAAGTTATCCGTATAATACCTTTTCATTTCCTATTTCCTAGGATTCCCTTGGCACAAGCACCAACTAAATGGAGGCCTACATCAGGACACCCTCCCTTGAAGGTGTATTAGGAACCCTTAGGGTGAGTCTGATGCAACAGACCACTTTTCTAAACTCAGGTACCACCCACATGGAGTTTGAGGTCAGAGGATTGACACTGTGGGTCTCATTATAACCCTGCCGGTCTGGAATTTATGTGCCAGTAATTCCGTTAACTGGTTCGTTTCCGGATTGGCAGAGTACAAGTTTACTGCTGGGGTGCCTGAGTTACCTGCAGCCAAGAGCTGGAGGTAAGTCAGTCAGGCACCTCACCAACAAACAGCTGGTATTTATTCATTTGAATTTGTAAAGCGCCCACTGCCCTGGGGCATCGTGGCGCTGTTCAGAACGGTTACTTGGTTACATAAGTGCATTAGCAGGCATACAAAGATGTTGCTTCGTGAAAATTAAAAAGTGCATGACATAAAATGCATTTTCAACCAATTGTGATCTGCCGGTAATTTCAGTAGATCAAGTGGTGCGAATGATAATTCTGTTTGGTGGTATCCCGCTGGATTTACTGGCAGGGTAGCACCAAACTCTTAATCAGGCCCTATGTCACTATGTACTGCTGCAGTCAGTCACCCCATTTCACAGAACCTCCCATGAGTCTGTCCTGGTGACTCTGGCACTGTCCCTTCTATGGCTGGCTGGCTGAGGGCCTGCCCCTGATGATGGATGGGGGTCTGGCTCCTCTTCTCTCTTCAGGCTGGCCGCGTCCACCACATGGGGCCACCTGCACTCACTGCATAATCCATGCTCTGTATGTCTTCTTGGCAGCCCCTTTGCCAGTGAGAGTCTGCCATCAGTCACCACCACTGTCTGTGGCCTCATTGAACTCTTCTGGTTGGGCCCCATAGGCTGAAGGCCCACCCACACTCACCGCTGCACCCACAGCTTAATTTAAAATCTTTGGGGCAGCCAGTAGCGTGGGGGCCACTTCACATCAACACTGCAGCCTGGGCTGCCATCTTAACTCCATGCAGTGTCCCCTGCTGCAATCGTGCTTGCTCCCGAGTGGCACTTTGGCTTCAGGCAGCATTTCTTCATGGCAATGGGGATATCGCTGCTGTCACTGCCGTATGCTGTGGCCTGTTCGGCTCCTTGGCCCACCCCCTCTGCAATGCATCATGGTCTACACCCGGGCTGCTCCGCGAGGCACCCTAGGGGTTTCCTTCTCCCGGGCTGATCGACAGAGCAGCCCAGTACTTCACTTCCTCATGCTTTTCACCGATGAGCCAGCCCGGGGCTTTCCTTCACCGCTCTTTACCTCCCTTAATGACATGACAAAAAGGGTTCCTAGCAAAGCACTGATAAGTGAGCTGTTATTCAAAACCATTCAATAGATACCGCAAAAGAGCAATATCTGAGCCTATTAACTAATGCATTGAATTAATCAAAACAGTTCACCATAACAATTTCAAGAATGCATCAAGCATTTCATTTATTAATGCACGTGAACAGAAAAAGTGAATTAAGAAACAGACAAATATTTGATTTCAAACAACCGTGAAAATAATCAACATGTAGACAGGAGACATAAGTAATTGCCAAATAAACTTGTAATGTACTGCTGTGGCCAAGGCGAAATCAAATAGCTAACTGACTAACAAGCCGATTCATGGAAATACAGTCAAAAGTATCGCACGCGGCTGGCGCAGAGTGTTCCCGTGCTAATGTCTGCGCCAGCCGCATGCGATAAAATCCATTTCAGCGCACATCGTATTCATGGAATAATCCTCCAAAACAAGCCGTGGCGCAGAGTATCGCAGCGACCCTGCAGCAGCGCCAGTTACGCCCCCAAGAACGCCCTCGCGCAAGGAAAAGCCATCAAGATCGCAAAACCATCGCAAAGGGCTGTGCCAACCCTGTACCAGTGCGAGAAGAAACACACGCGACCTGGGGGAGCGTGTGCGTGTACTTCAGGGGTGCGCGGGTGGTTTCACACGCGATTGGGCTGCGTGCGTGTAATTCAGGGGTGCGCGGGAAGATCCACACGTGATTGGCCTTGGCGCGTGTATTCCAGGGGCCCGCGGGTGGTTTCTCACGCGATTGGCCTGGGCACGTGTATTCCAGGGATGCACATGAAGATGCACACGCGATTGACCTGGGTGCGTGTATTCCAGGGGCTCGCGGGTGGTTTCACACGCGATTGGGCTGCGTGCGTGTATTCCAGGGGTGCGCGTGAAGATCCACACGCGATTGGCCTGGGCGCGTGTATTCCAGGGGCTCGCGGGTGGTTTCACACGCGATTGGGCTGCGTGCGTGTATTCCAGGGGTGCGCGTGAAGATCCACACGCGATTGGCCTGGGCGCGTGTATTCCAGGGGCTCGCGGGTGGTATCACACGCGAATGGGCTGCGTGCGTGTATTTCAGGGGTGCGCGGGAAGATCCACACGCGATTGGGCTGCGTGCGTGTATTCCAGGGGTGCGCGGGAAGTCCCACACGCGATTGGCCTGGGCGCGTGGATTCCAGGGGCTTGCGGGTAGTTTCACACGCGATTGGGCTGCGTGCGTGTATTTCAAGGGTGCGCGGGAAGATCCACACGCGATTGAGCTGCGTGCGTGAATTACAGGGGTGCGCGGGAAGATCCACACGCGATTGTGCTGCGTGCGTGTATTCCAGGGGTGCGCGGGAAGTTCCACACGCGATTAGCCTGGGCGCGTGTATTCCAGGGGCTCGCGGGTGGTTTCACACGCGATTGGGCTGCGTGCGTGTATTCCAGGGGTGCGCGTGAAGATCCACACGCGATTGGCCTGGGCGCGTGTATTCAGGGGCTCGCGGGTGGTTTCACACGCGATTGGGCTGCGTGCGTGTATTTCAGGGGTGCCGGGGAGTCCTACATGTGATTTGCCAGTGTGGGTCCTCCCAGGTGTTCCCTGTACACCCTCCACGGCCCCTGCAGGCAGCCCACACCACAGGGGACTATCCTGCATCCCTGGTCATGTCCCGCAGGCAGCCCACCCAACATGGGCATGCCCCCCAGCAAAGGCACATGTCTCCTTGCACAAATAATCACCAACTCATGTTCTCCGCTATCCCCACCCCCCAGCAGTGCAGGGGCACCCACCACCAGGCCCCCACCCATGTCCAACTCATGTTCCCCACCACCCCCACCCCCCAGCACTGTGGGGCACCTGCCAGCAGGCCCCCACCCATGTCCAACTCATGTTCCCCACCACCCCCACCCCCAGCACTGTGGGGCACCTGCCAGCAGGCCACCACCCATGTCCAATCCATGCCCCCCTGCACCTGGGTCCCAACAATCCCCAATCATGTCCGTAATGCCCATCCTCCCCTGCCAAAAGGGCCAACCAACTATCACACCCACCCACATATCAAAGGCAATTACATGTTACACCCCCATTTCAAATAATGCAAATGAACAAATGTCTGTCACACACAATGGCTGCAAGTGAATGACAAAACACCCAACATGACATGCCTGAAAGCAATGAGATGATACGACACATTGAAGAATTAAAATAATATGTATTGAACAGCAAGTAGAATGTAAATGAAATAAGAAAAAACACAAAGCAAATCAAACAAAACAAGATGAATGTCCAAGAAAATAATCTGAAAAATTAAAAATAAAAATGAAGAACCATGAAGAAGATCATCCCGGGTCCATGAGCGCAACCAAATTAAACCTAACTATGCCTACTAACTAAAAACTGAACTATATACAAAAAAGTGGTGCATTGTCCAATCGCAACCAAAAAAAAATAAAAAAAACAAAGGAAACCTATCCCTAACTATACAACTATATACAAAGGCAGCGGGCTATTCGGACGGCTCACTGGTTGTTGTCATGGGCCAGGGCATCATCGAACTCCTGGTCAATGTCTTTGAGGCGGGCATGTTCCCTGGCCCCGAGGTCCCGCAGGGATAACGCAGTGTCAAGCTCAAACTCCCTGCGAAGACCCTCGAGGCACTCAGCCCGCCTCAGCGCCCTCCGCATGGAGTCCTCCGCCCTGACCATCGTGAGCCGTTCCTCCTCTGCCCGCTGCCGCTCCGCACCTATCCGCTGGCACAACCACTCCCACACGGAAGACACTCCCATTCCAGGGTTCTCCTGCCCTCCGGCCGATGCCTGCACCCCTGATGTTGATGGCCCCGAGCCATGATGCCTTTCACGTTGAGCCTGCTGCTGCCTCTGACGCAACTGCCTGTGCCAGCACGACGGCATCCAGGCTGATGGAAACCACCGACGCCGTCGTGCACGTGCCCTGCCCGATGATGCCGTCACATCCTCCATCTGCTGGGGTCCAGTTGCTGTGGTGTCCACCCCTGCTGGACCTCTGACTCCCGACTGTGGCAGGGATGGGATCCCCACCGAGCTGGCTGCATTGGTCAGGGCAGGTCCACAGGGGGCCCTGGTGGCATCTGGGCTGGAAGACGGCAAGGAGAACGACTGGCGTATAGTCTCCACAGAGGAGGAGAGGGCCGCCAGATTGGCCGACACATGCAGGAAACCCCCGAACATGGCCGATCCCGATTGGGCCATGTTGGCACGGTGCTCTTCGTGATGACGTGCGTGCTCCTCATGGGAAGCACGCACGGCATCACGAATCACAGCCGTGCGCATCGTGACTCCAATCAGGACCTTCTCCACACGGCCAGGGGTCCCCTCGTCCGCAGGTGGAGGGGAGTCAGATGACATGGACATCCCCTCTACCTGCGGACGGGCCTGGGACGGGGCATCCCTGCTGGTGCAAGGTGGTGCACCCTCAGGTTCAGGGACAGCGACACGCACAGGCCCCTCCACGGAGACCTGTGCTGCCTCCTGCCCCTGCCCCTGGACTGCACCACTTGCACCAGCAGGGATGCCCCCACCAGGCCCCTTGTGCGCCTCAGTGGCGGCCTCCTCCTCCTCTGTGGAAACCACCAACCTGGATGGCTCCTCACCGTCTACCGCCGTGGCAGGCCCCTGTGGGGGCTCACCCACCCCTTCCACTGCAGCCGTGGGGGCATCCCCGCCGCCTTGCTCCACAGCGCCGTCTTCGCCCTCTCCTTCACTAGCCGCTGTGTAGAGGGAGACATAGAACACAAGCATCAGGGTACTGTACTGTGGTCCCCTAGACAGGAAGCAATAGCAGATGAGTGCCACTGTCAAAGTACACTTCCATCATGTCACACCACAACACATGTGTCAGTCCAGGCAATACACACACAGTGACAGTCATCGTGCGTGCCATGGACATTTAAATACATGTCCAATGGACTCTCGAATCATACAATGTAATGGGACTCACATGCATCATGGGTCATGCCTATCACATGCACACACTTCACCTCGGTCACATCCATCTGGCCCCGTACACCCCAATCACAGTGCATACAAGGATGACTAGGCTGCATCAGTGAATCTGTACATTGTCACAGACATGTGTCATGCATCCATGGCACTCACAGGTCACAGACATGCAGGTCAGGCACACAGACATGGATACCACATATGTATCTGGCATCAGCACCCATCCCTCGCCCCCACCCATGTCCAGGAACAGAGACTGCCATGCTCTCATGTGTGCAATCTGCACAGGGCTCCCCATGTCGCATTCAAACACATGCAACAACCGTGCGGTTCACACATTACAGGTCGCACATGCATTCCCATGATGTCCCTGCACACATACATGCGTACATGGCCTATGTCACACATGCAGGCAAGTATCAGACAACCAGCACACTGCAACATGCCCTGTCTCACACAGCAATGCTTGGCCACTTACCGCTCAACTCCAGACGGGTCTCCCTCTCAAGGACCTGGGCGTGGAGCCCTGGGTGTACGCGTTCCAGGACCCTCAACTGGATGGAACTCATGCGGCCCCGGCTCCCCTCCACGAGGCGCCGGGCCTTCATAATGGTCCTGGACCTCAAGTCCTCCCAGCGCTTCTTGACCTTCTGGATGGTGCGGGTTGCCACCCCCTCCGCATTGATGGCAACCACACAGTCGGCCCAGATCCTCTCCCGTCCTTCCCTGTTGGCGCGGGACGATCCGAAGAGGGCATCATACTGTCCCAGGACTTGCTCCACCAGGACACCAACTTCGGTGGCAGTGAAGCTGGTGCCCCTCTGCCCCATCTGGCCGGGGGTTGCCACTGGTGTCAGATGTAGATGTGCCCGACATGGCAACCCCAGGGGCAGGAGTGGGTGGGCAACTGGGTCCTGGGGCTGGGCTGTGGAGCGATGTTATTCGAGTCGGGAGTCTTCTGTACCAGCAGGGGTGGACACAGCAACTGGACCCCTGCAGATGGCTGATGTGCAGGCACCAAATGGCAGGGCACGGTGGCAGCAGGCAGGCAGGCAGGCAGGCAGCAGCAGATGGCACGTGGGAGGCTGCTCGGGGCACTGGGGGGCAGTGATTCGGCCTTCTGGGCAGGTGCGTCGTCTTCCGTGTGTTTTCGCGTGGCCAGCTTGATACAGAGTGATTTGGCACGTGAAAATCCTGCACGTCAGCGTGAAATTCGAGGAAAGGGCCCTAGCGCGTAAGCGCGTCAGCACGCGTACGCGATTTCATTGGACCAAAGGCCCTTACAGCGTAAGCGCGTCTGTGCAGTTTCGCGCACGGGTGTTGCCCTGGCAGGGCTTCTCTGTACGTGCTTTTCGTGCGGTGCGTGTGTTTTCCATCAGTTGTGGTTCACTCGCTATTACTTCACAGCGGGTGTTGGCTACGCGTTCTTCTACATGCAAGGCAGACGGTGAGTGGTACCCCGCTCCCCCAGGCCCCATCGCGTGTGAAACCACCCGCAGGCCCCTGAATTACACGCACCCCGCTCCCCCAAGCCCCATCACGTGTGAAACCACCCGCAGGCTCCTGAAATACACGCACCACGCTCCCCCAGGCCCCATCGCGTGTGAAACCACCCGCAGGCCCCTGAAATACACGCACCCCGCTCCCCCAGGCCCCATCGCGTGTGAAACCACCCGCAGGCCCCTGAATTACACGCACCCCGCTCCCCCAGGCCCCATCACGTGTGAAACCACCCGCAGGCCCCTGAAATACACGCACCCCGCTCCCCCAGGCCCCATCGCGTGTGAAACCACCCGCAGGCCCCTGAAATACACGCACCCCGCTCCCCCAGACCCCATCGCGTGTGAAACCACCCGCAGGCCCCTGAAATACACGCACCCCACTCCCCCAGGCCCCATCACGTGTGAATCCACCCGCAGGCCCCTGAAATACACGCACCCCGCTCCCCCAGGCCCCATCGCGTGTGAAACCACCCGCAGGCCCCTGAAATACACGCACCCCGCTCCCCCAGGCCCCATCGCGTGTGAAACCACCCACAGGCCCCTGAAATACACGCAACCCACTCCCCCAGGCCCCATCGCGTGTGAATCCACCCGCAGGCCCCTGAATTACACGCACCCCGCTCCCCCAGCCCCCATCGCGTGTGATACTTCTCGCGCACCCCTGATATACACGCACCCAGCCAAAACGCGTGTGTGACTTCGCGCGCACCCCTGAAATGCATGCACACGCTCCCCCAGGCACAATCGCTGAGCTGTGTATACGGTAAGCGCACATTTTGACGCACATGTATTGGGACGCTACCGCCTGCTTTCTGTGGCATACGGGTATGGGCCTGTGCGCGTCTTTGGCCGTGCGCTGTTTTACCCGATTCGATTCCATGAATGCCTGTTGTAGGCGAGCGTCTGGGCGTTCCGCGCACTTGCCTCCTGGACCTCCCCTGTGACGCCACATTTTCACGAGTTGTTCCCCATTCTGCGTGTGACGCCCCGTGTTACGCCTACTTTTATTCTGTGCGCCGCGCTATGTGCGAATTCGCTGTGGCTTTATCGCATGGCGTTCGTTGACCTGTGCGCCAGCGTGCGCCAGCGTGCGCCGCGCACTTTCTCAGCGCACATCCCACATTTCGCGCGTGCCCGTGCTTCCATGAATGGATGTGCGCTGTTTTCTGTGCGATTTTCTGCGATTTTTTCTGTGCCACTGCGAATCGCACGTTTTCGCACGCGTGCGCCGGTTTTTCCGCGCACATTATTTCCATGAATCGGCCTGTAAGTGCTTTCTTTGCTAAATATCGACTCAAACATAAAACTTAAAGAAGAATGAAATAGCATCCCTCCATGGTGACAACTCTGACCTAGTCCAAATTATTTGGCGAGGACTGGCCTAAACTTCAATATGTATAGCAGGGTCCACGTCAGACTGTAGTGCAGGTGAGTCTTTACACAGCGCTGTTGTTTGGTAACGGATGTTTCGGCTAAGGGGGTTATGTGTACACCTTCATTAGGACTGTGAATTATGGATGACCCTGTCCGTATAAACCAAAATCAAAAGCTACTTGAAAGAGACACTTAACCTGGTGAAGAGGGACTACCATATTCTTAAAAAAAATGTGGCGTTGAAACTCACCATCATTAGTGATAGAGGGGACGCAAGACCTCACATCACAAGGCAAGGTTTGGGGGGTGGCTGCTGGATCTGCGGGCTGCACCTGAGTGCTAAAAGAATGATAATGAAGAGCTTTAGAAGCTGGCGGGTGTTCATGTGCCATTCCAAACAAAACCCATAGGTGGTGTTTTAAACTATCATACCTGCATGAAATGGAATTTTGAGGCATCTTGGTAAATAGCGGGGTAGTGGACAAAGTTAGTGCCGTTTAAGTGAAAGGGAGGGGCTTGTCAAAGACTATAAATATGAGCGGTGCCATCCTTATACATAAAGATTAGAGCACAGCTATATTGTATCACTGGCAAGTGGACGTCTTTGCTGGGGCGGACTTTAAAAAGGCCCTGGGGAGTGCCTAGATGCAGCCGGTGAGAATAGTGCCTGGACGTGTTGTGCATGATGACATCACAGACTAATGTTACGAAGAGACTAGTGCTGCCTCAAGACTGTTGAATAATAGTGCAGAGGGGAATCGTTATGTAGATAGGAGGTTACCACAAAATGTTTTAAACGTTTGGAAAATGGACTGTATTAAGAGATAAATAAGTGGGTAAGCTTGCGGCATAAGGAAGTCCTCGCGGGGCTGAATCTTTTGTATACCAATTCAGTAGCCTACAGTTCCCTATCAGCCAGCTCCCTGGTGCTGGGGGGCTATGATGTTGCATTAGTAAATGGAAGAGACACGAATGTTTGGATACAGTAGTGTCTAAATCTGTGTAGGCAAATTGTCATTAAGACCTCTGCTATGTGATTGCATGTGGTGAATCCACCATACTTCTTTGTACAGCAGGGAGCGCTGTGTGTCTGCGGAGGTTCCGCATGTGGTGAATCCACCATACTTCTTTGTACAGCAGGGAGCGCTGTGTGTCTGCGGAGGTTTTGCATGTGGTGAGTCCACCATACTTCTTTGTACAGCAGGGAGCGCTGTGTGTTTGCAGAGGTTTTGCATGTGGTGAGTCCACCATACTTCTTTGTACAGCAGGGAGTGCTGTGTATCTGCAGAGGTTTTGTATGTGGTGAATCCACCATACTTCTTTGTATAGCTTTGTGTCTGCAGAGGTTTTGATGGTATCTAGGATCCACCAACAGATATCATCGGGTGTGTGGTGGTGTTCTAGATAGTTTTACACCTGATCCTGGATCGGTGGTCCGCTATACGAACATGCGCTTCTCTGTTGGTCTGCCCAATATGCAGCCGTCCTCAGGGCCATTGAATGTCATAGAGCACTTTGGTAGTTTTGCACTTAGAAAAGTGCCGGATTTCCCATACTTTATAATCCATCAACAAAGAATTCGCCTTAGAGGTCATTTTACAAAGAGTGCACATACCGCAAGGAAAATGTTCATTGAGTGGTCTTAAATCCCAAAGCATGTTCTATGTTTGTTTTTCTTAAATTGCAAGTGAACCAAATGCTCACCTAAGTTTGTTGAGCGTGTAAGTGCAACTCTGGGGATTGGTTCAAGGGGAAGATTCAGTTATATCAAGGGCCAGTAGTTTCTCATCATTTTTCTTAAATCTGAGGATTTTGGTCAATAGGTTAACACACGTCATCCTCTCCTGTGGATTGTGTCTTGCCCGGTTGTCAGTAGTGTCTCTCTAAGTGTACAGCATGCATGTTTTTTAGAATGGCTAAGCAATTTCCTCAGGTAGCCTCTAGCTTGGAGTCTGGCGTCTAAGCTTGTGGCAGTTGTGTAAAAGTCTGTAAGAGAGTGCAATTCCTTCTAAGCCTTAGGTATTGACGATATTAAACTTTGGGGGTGGAAGCTGTTGAAGTGGAGCGTGGTATTACGGTCAGTGGTTTTCCCGAACAGCGTGTATCCTAGTGTGCCATTGATGTTCTTGATAGTAAGGTCAAGGAAGTTGATGTGGTTGGAAATACTTTCACCCAGAAAAATCAAACGAGCGTCCTGTGGGAAAAGAGAAAATAAGAGACAATGGATCCAGGGTCGAACTTGGACAAGAAATAGGCCCGGACACCCAAACAAAAGTGGCACACCCCTTGCCTCAAAAAAGTGGCCCACCCCTCGCCTCACGACCCTTGACCTCTGATGATATCACCAGAAGGGATGCCATTTGACACCACCCCAAAGTGACATCCCGGGAAGCGATGAAACACAACCTTTCACCCCTTGACAAAACAGGAAGTGGCATCAAATAGCATTGTTCCTAAGTACACTACGAAAAATATGGTAATGATTTCACTAATGTGATACACATTTCATACAAGAATGAATCACCATATGTATCATTAATATCTGTGTGTATAGATCCATATTGTCAAATTACTGTGAAGGCAAGCAGACGTCCAAGGCCAAATGATAATATGTTATTGTATAGCACTTACGCTTAAGCTCTTTTTTATAGAACAAATATGCATGCAATATCACCCAGCTTGTGTTGTTACTCATTTATCGTCCTAAGAAGGATAAAAGGCTGCAATGGCCTTGCTGGGATTCAAACCTGCAGATCACACACACACATCGCAGCAGCGATCGCTCAACCCACTGAGCTATCATATCGGCTATAATAAAATGAGCAATTATTCTGTAGTGGATACCATTAAACTGGTAACTGAGATTTAACAGCAGACCAGTTAAGTTCATCTGCAGGTCTGTTGCAAAGTTGGCCGCATGTCAAGCCTGCATGCACCTACTTTCAGGCTTCAGAGGTTGGCAAAATAGGGAAAGGAGTGGACTCACAGGACATCCCATACTCTGAGCATTCATTACCTCATACATGCAAACACACATCCTGAACAGCATGCCAGGGAGATGGGAAACATAGACACATTACAACAACACATTCATTGTGGCATAATGAAGTAAATGGCACTTGATGTGCTATGATCAAATATTTCCACACTGTACAGAAGCTTTTAGGCACAAGGGTTTTGTCAAGTGAGCGAGGACACAAAGATGGAATGCCTTGTGATGATTATAACAGAGACAACGGCAGGAAACAAATACATGCTATTACTGCAACTTGCGAAAGGCAAAATACATTGTTCCAAAATGGATGCTTATTCTACTCTAAAATTGGTCGTTTATCACTAATATCACTAATAAATATTTATGACTAATACAACAGAACAGCAGCAGTGTGTGAATGATGCATGCATCATCATTTTTGAATCACACATCATGCATGCAACTAAATCATCCTTGCTTACCTTGCTTTGATGAATGATGCCGTAGCTATGAAAAGAGGTAAACTGTACATAAATAGAGCCGAACTGGTATGAAGAGCATATGTCCTACCAAAGGATGCACGCGAGGATTCAATGCTCTCTAAGCATCTCTGAGCACACTACAAGTGACAGAGCACTGAGAGCAAGCTCGCACACTGAATACATAAATAGTAAAGAAAAACCCAACAACATTTTTTCACAGCGATGAATGGATGCCTTTCACCCATATCTCTGCTTGGGAAAATAAATTGCATTTTCGTACATGGGCAAATGCTGACATTTTAGGGCATAGCCATCAAAGTGTGTCATTACAGGGGCAAGTGCTGGTAATAATTGGGCAAAGCCATCATGAGTGTTCTTTCAGTGGCAGTACTGGCAATTTTCCCTGCCTATACTATATATCTACAAAACGCTCCAAGGGCAGCGGTTTCTCTTCACGTGTACCGCATGTTTATTCCTGTGTGCAGTTACGTAGCCTCCGATTGAAGTCATTGTGGCCTATCACAGCAGCAATTAAAACATATATACTTATGAATGGAATAATTTGGTGGCTACTGGTGGCATTGCTACTTTGATTTAGTATAAAGCATCTGTTTCTGCTTGAATTAAAAAGATAGAAAGTAAGAAGAAAAAAAAGAAGAGACACATTCTTGCATTTACACCCTTTAATTGTCCGCAGTGAATGTTCCATTTACTCCCCCACAACCTGGCCAGAATGTCACTTGATATACTTATATATATATATTTTTTTTTATTTTTTTTTTTCAAACTGGCCCATTTCCGGCCAGAAACTGGCCCCCAAAACTGGACCCCACTCCTCAAGGGGGATTTTGGCCCAGCCACAGGCCGAGAGGCAAAGGGGCCAATCCGACCCTGGATGGATCTACGTGATCACTGCACAACCCGTTTTGTTGAATACAAAAATACCAAATCCGAAAAATGGAGGCACGCAGTAAGGGCATAGATCACACTGTTCCGCTTTCCCCTACCCTCGACCCCCCGCTCCCTACTTACCTTTGCCTCTTCATGCTTACCTTCACTCTGGACTTAACCTCCACTCGTCCATCTCCCTGTAATGTAAGTCTCCTACTCCTAAAGTGGGTATAAATTTCCTTCGCTGGGTCCTTTTCTTTCGCTTTACTTTATTAATCGACGGCACCGCACTGCATCCATTGGAAGTAGGGGACACCCCTGCATTCCCCAAACATATAATTCCAAACATGGGGAGCGTGGGACACCTCTGCAACTCCTTGTTAGGTATTATGGGATTCAGCATTTTTGTTTGTGTCGAATGCGCAGTAAAAGCGCATTCGGCATTTTATTTTCGATATTTTGCAGCAATACCACAGAAGAGCAAAATCATTATAGAAGGAGTTCAGCGGCTCAGGGGGCAGGTAAATCAGTAGAAAAACAATAGAAAAAGGCTTTGTGAAACATGAGAACTGGTATTCAAAAATAGAATGAAAAAGAGGGAGATTAGGAGGGGGAGGAGCCACAGAGTAGCAAGAGCGATACTGAATGCCAGCACCACCCCATGATGGGGGTCTGGAAGAAGGAAGTGGAAGTATAACAAAGGGCAGCAGGGGTGATGAGGTTAGTTTGGGTAAGCTATGTTTCTGTGAGGCAGAGAATGTGTAGACTGAGACAAAGGGCCTCATTACACGGTAGGCAGTGAGCCATGGCGCTATTAGCGCCATGGCTCATGCCGGTAAAATACCGGCACTGCCTTGGCGGAAAGGGGATTTACCACCCCATTCCAAGGTTGGAGGGGCGGTAAATCCCCCTTCCGCCATTGCCCTTCCCCATTCCCATTTCTGCCCCATAGGGCTCTATGGGAATGGGGAAGGCGCTAATTACGGCACTGCAATTTTGCGGTGCCGTAATTAGCTCCGAGGTCCCTTAGCGGGTTGGATTTTAACGCCTGCAAAAAGCAGGTGTTAAATCCCCCAACCCACAAAGGGACCTCGTAGTAAGGCGGTAAGGATTTACCAGTACCGGTATTTTACCGGTACCAGTAAATCCCTACCGCCATCCGTGTAATGAGGCCCAAAGAAAGGCATTGAGGACAGAGTGGGCTTGTTACAAATGAAACACACATTCCAAGACCAAGATTGAAAGGAGAAAGGGACGAAGAGAGAGGAGGATAGATAAGATTATTGAGGTTACGTGTTAAAGTATGAGAGACCTAGTAGTAGGAGAGTAATGTGAAGTGTAAAAGGATGCTTTTGGCAGAATTGTTCTGGCGGTGTTGAGGCAGGACGCTGACTGTTTTCTATGTGGAACACTAAGGGACACTGTTTCTTTAAATTGTATGCAGGTCTATACTACAAATAGCCTCGTCACAGGGAAGTGAGGCAAAGTGTGTCAAGTGTTTTGGCGGTGTTGAGGGAGGACGCTCACTGTTTTCGCTGACAGTTTGGAAAAAAAGGACACTGTTTCTTTAAATTTTGTGCTGCTCCATTCTACAAATAGCTTCTTCACAGCAGAGCGAGGAGAAGTGTGGCAGAAGTGTTTTGGTAGTGTTTGGGTGGTTTTGGGATGAGGATCTTAATGCAGAGTTCGTTGCAAAGGACTCACATATGTGCCTAGGCGCCGTGCTGCCACACATCATCTTTGTGCTAAGCCTCGCATCATCAACGGATCTTGCTCGCATTTGCATGTCAGAACTGGTCAAAGCTGTGACCGATCTTTGGACTGATCGATAAGAAATTCCTGCCATAGTACAGTGTCTGACATGATTGTAGTGTATTGTGGGAGCTAAGGTAGTGTGTGCTTTGGATGCATAGCCCTTACGAGTGTTTTCCTCATTGATTAAAACCATTTTCACTGCTAATACAAGAGAGTGTGTGTCTTGGACACATAGCCCTTACAAGTGTTTTCCTCGTTGGTTAAAACTGCTTTGATTGTGTGGGATGTATTGACCCACTCCGCTATGCTATGCGGCATCACCCTGCCAGTTATGGGGATAGAAACAGCAACAATGGCGGCAAAACCCTTGTGCTTGCCAAAAACCTACAAAAACCCACAAATCCGTGTGCTTCTGCACACAAAAAGAGGGATGCACAACCTGCCACCCATGGTGCATGTGCAGTGGAATAGAGCACATCCTGCAGAAATGTGCCAGTGGGTCCCATGACCAGCAAACAGGAATGGAAATAAATGTGGGTTTATGGGGTCTGTATAAAGTGTGTTCATAGCGAAAAGGGCAAAATTCCGTAGAAAGGGGAAACATGATCCCACAGCTATGGGGTTTTGAGGAATAGCTGCTATGTAAAATATGTAATCTGTATATGTGATTTTTATAGAGGGTGCACATGTGCAAATATGTATTTTGCCAATATTAGACTTTGTGTTCCAGTGGCTAGGGATGGATTCTCAGCATCATAAAATTACACCATAAAGATAACACTCTATTTCTCTCCTCCTATCAAGGCAGAGAGTAGACTCTGAGCCAATCACCTTTCACAGGGGCAAGCTTAGCTAAACCGGCCATTCACCCCCTTGGGATGTTATTTTTAAGCCATAAATAGAGACCGCAGAGGGCAGATAGGGACTCACTGATCCAGCCACCTTCCTGATTCCGGCAAAGCACTCTAATCCAGCTTCCTACATCCAGCTTTAAATATTCTTCCAGATCCAGATGCCAAATCCCTTGCCAGCAATAGAGACTATTGATTTCCAGAAAGGCCGCAATCCTCAAATGTATTCTCTCCACTCAGTAAAGCGATGTGTGGGTGAGAAGGCATTTTGAACCAGTATCCAGAAATTCCCTGGCTTGCCACCACTAGGCTTGCCCGAGGAACTCACCATCCAGCTGATCCAAATATCCACAGACTAGGAGAGCAGATCCTGTGCCAATCCGGTTACCGGCCCAGATGATCCAGTCCCGTGCCTGATAGGCTGTTTTCTTAGACCAGACCCTATCCATGACCAGAACTGACGGTTACATTTAAAACCTATCCATTGAGTATAAATAGGAAGAATTGTGTCACATAGCATATGTACTTTGCATAGTCTTATCCCTATCTCCAACCCATCCTCTCTTTCATTCAGAACCAGTATTGTTAGTAGTATCTTTGCCTTGCCTTATACCTAGCTCTAACCCATCCTATCTTCCCTTCAGAAACACTATTGTTAGAACTATCTTTGCGATGACCTTTTGTTTTTCATCTGAAGAAGTCGGGTTTCCTTATCAGGTGGTCACCCTGATCCAGTGACTGTAATCCCTGTGTGGTATTCGCTTCTTCATAGTCATCCCCTAGTGTAAGCAAACTCATTTGTCATTTTTAAAAGTGCCTTTCTGTTTTACAAAAACGACCATGACTGAAACCTCCATAACTCCCTCTGTTTTCGTCATAGAAACAAAATTTCAACTCCTACTTGTAGCTCTCCCATTATCGCGAATATCGCACACAAAAATTTGCCGCAAATTTCCATTTTGAGAAATGTTTACATGTGTAAAATAGCTTTTAACTGCTTCCGACTTGGTCCTTAAGATTTCAATTCTTTTCTGCTGACCAAACCATTGCTTGTGCTTGTGTGCAACTATCCAAAGCAGCTCCCATCAGAATTTTTAACAATTTTAGCAATTTTGACCTTATTTGATGTTTTTGCCCAGTCCCTTCTAAAGTCAATCTTGAAAGCCAGTCTGACAGCTGAAAAGTCAATTCCGTTTTTCTCTTGTGTTTGCTGGGGGAAAGTGGGACTGATATTTTGTTTGATTTGTGCTATTCCTGAATACCTGCTCTCTCCTCCTATTTATTTAAATTGCCTATTGGAGGTTGAGGGGTGTTGTAGGGGCAACTGCTAACCACAGTGCTATCTGATCTGAACCAACACAAAAGTATTATTTTCTGTGCTGCATTTGTTTTGCTTATTACCTATTCCTACTAAAGATATTATTCAGTGTTCTGTCACCCCATTGGTGATTGTTGTGTACTTATTAAACATATTGTGATTAAAATTTAAATACATAAATAAATATTTACCTTTGCAAACCAGCCTGATTCCTGGTTCAGTGTGACCGGGGGGTTCCAGGAGAAGGGTGTGATATGAGTGGTATATCGTCAGAATAATTAACTTTTAGACAAACAAAATAAGGATTTCAGTTGTGCACTACATGCTGAGCGTTGACTTGGGTATGTGCTGGATTGAAATCACTTACAGCATGGGGGCTCGTCCGAGATCCTGAATTAGACATACCACTCGTGACAGTCTAACACAGCGTGCTAACTGACGGGGTACATACACCTGTTGGGTTACCATACTGTGCTACACTGTAAAAACACCCTTCAAAAGAAATACTAAAAGGATTTGGGACTGTTTGCAAAAGTAAAGTAACCCTGAGATAAGTCAGAAGGAAATTAATATTTCCGGAATGGCGACCCAATGGAAATCAATATTGCAAGGGAACACTTACTGCACAAATTGTTTTTCAGGAGTGAATGGGTAGAACAGGACGAACAGGTATGGCTGCAGGGAATAAAACATGAAGTCACTGAAACCAAACATAATAGCTGGCAGGATAAGGGGCCATTACATCAAGCACTCGGTGAGCTGCACATGACCCCTAAAATAAAAGAGGAGCAATCCAAAATTGCCAAAATAGCGGCCTACCTATACCTCCACATGGGAGTCATACAGGAAAAGTATGTAGGCCATGTAGACTTCATAAAGAGGCATGGGGAAGCAATGCAGAAAATCCAGACTAATCTGGACTCTGCAGAGCAAAGACTCCAGAGTAGCCAAGAAGCTGAAACAGAGGCTAGGCAGTATGCCGGCAAACTGCAAGAAGAACTGACGCTCTTACTGCAAAAGAATGCAGAGCAAGATGCCCAGGTACTGAAACTGCAAAAAGAGTGTCAAAAGCTGGCACAACAGTTAGATTTTAATAGAGCCTGCGCAGAGCAAGTAGTCACATTACAGAACCACCTAGAATCCTTAAAAGAGGAAAATAATAAATTAATTATTAAGGATCTAGAATCCCAAGCAGTGTTTGATGAGGAGTGCCAGAAAGTTGGTGCGTTCAAAAAACAGAGGGAAGACCTGGCTACACAGAGGGGCACTCTAACTCAGGAAAGGGACGCCTTAGGCAAGGAAGTGTGGGATGTTCTAACCCACTGGTCTATGCCCTGCAACATTACTGTGTGCTGCTTTCATCAAAAACAACAGAATGGCCGCCAGAAAGCCTTATGCGCGCTAAAAATCACCCAGAAGTGCGCAAGAAAACCTGAAAAATAGGCCGCCAATCCATTTTTCCTATGTCAGTGGTCACACAGGAGACCACTGCCCACAGAGGAAAATGAAACTACTTGAAAAAGCAGTGCTGCATTACAAGGGAATCCCAGAACTGCTTTAAAAATCAGTTTTTCCTTGGCTGTGAAAGTGCAAAAATCATGGTTCCCAAACATCACAAAAGTTCCAACATCCTTGTTGGGTGTTCAACATCACTTTATTTAAAGAATCCACTTAAGCCCAATGTCCGCAGAAGTACCTTCTATCAGAAGAAAATCCACATTCAAAGATGCTTGCATTGGAAAAATATGTCAGATATGGGTGCAGTGCCGCCGCCCGCCTGTGTCAGAAACTGTCATTTTCCTGTAAGTTTCCTGTAAGTTTAAAACTTGTACATTAGAATCAAAGTATGGAAAAGAAGAGACTTCCTATCAAAAGCAATATAGGGTGACAATTCAATCTCTATGTTTTAAAAAGGCTGGAATTAGGAGATTTGTGGCTATATTTGTAAAAATGTAAATTGTATTTTCGAAAAAGACTATTTTAAACATTGTTTTAAAAGTAAGTTAAAGCCAGCCACACTGAGCTTCAAAGACATTCCACACTTTCTCCCAAACAAAGGAATCTTCCCCCCTGCTCTCTGCTGAGGAACTGGCAGGGAGGTGTGAAAGGAAGTGGGAGGGGACTTTGGCCTGTTGCTCTGACAGGAGACAAAAGAATCCCTTGACTGAAAGGAAATGCTAATTTGGGTGTCGACAGAAAACAACTGCTGGCAGGAAGAAGCCTGGGACTGCTCTGGACCAGCCAAACCTTGGAGGCGGGGACAGACAGTTTTGTTTATTCGGAGAGCACAGCAAATATCTTTTTTGAAAAAGACTAATAGAAAACTGAACAAAATTGGTAAAAATCTCTTATCTTTAAGTAACCTAATCCAACCCATTCTATCATATCCAGAACTGCATTGTAGAATCTCTTTTGTCTATCCTGAATCCTTTCCTCATCCATATGGTCCTGTGATAATTGTAATGATAATCATCTTTGCGCTAATATATAGTTGCTGAAGAAAGGCAAGTGTCGCAGCGGGCAAAGATCAGACCGAGGCGCCTCTGGACTGGTGGCTGTACCGTTGGTATCTCGCATCTTCATAGCCCCTTAGTGTAAAGCCAATCCTTGTTTGTAATCTTCAAAAGCGCATCTTTCATTTGAAATCTTGACTCTTTTTGAGAAAATCGACCTTTACTAAAACCTCTGTTTTGCATGCTGGAAACGAAATGTAAGTGTCAAGTTGAAGCTAACATCGGCAGCTTTCAAACAAACGCATGTCAACTCCTTATAGTTTTGCCACAATTCTGCATTTGGCTGAATTTCACCCCATGTAAAATAGCTATTTCTTTGCATTCAACCTCTGAATTCAGTTTCCTATCTGCCAGCCATTCAATCATCATTGCTAATGTCTACCTGGAACTATCTAAAGCGGCTCCCACTAGTTCTGAATCATATTTGGCGAATTAAAGTCATTTTCAGTGTTTTTCCCATTCATTACAAGCCACATTCCAAAGCCTTTGAACTTTTTAAAATCATTCCTGTTTCTCTCTATGCTTGCTGGGGGGAACCCGGATTGAAACTGCATTTGTAGAGTGAAAGGAAATGCTAATTTGGGTATCGACAGAAAACAAATGCTGGCAGGAAGAAGCCTGGGACTGCTCTGAACAAGCCAACCTTGGAGGCGGGGACAGACAGTTTTGTTTATTCGGAGAGCACAGCAAATATCTTTTTTGAAGAAGACTCATAGAAAACTGAACAAAATTGGTAAAAATCATCTGTAAATATAGTGTTGTTAAAATGAAATTTCTGCTCACGTTTTAAAATTACTCTGGAATTTGTGCGATATTCAGAGACAGAACTATCAAAATGTTGACTTTGTAGCAGTTGTGATAATGCTAAAAATATGAAACTTCACAGGAGTATGCCCAGGTGTTTTGCGCATGTATTTGGAATAATTTGTACAGATCTGACACTGGGTAACCAACCAAAAGCACGAAAAACTGTCATTTGTGAACCGAAACTAACTCTTAAGAAGATGGGACTTGGACAGATATGTGCCTTATTTGATTTGGGATGTAAATATGTATTATTAGCAAGTTGGCGATATTCTAAATATGCTTTATATGAAAAATATATTTTCTGTGTAAAAACAAAGGGGAGTTTTTTTCCCTGGACCATAAACACAGCATCATCATGACACATCATGACACTCTCAAATCAGGAGAGAGGGAATACACTGACCAATCAGTTTCCTAGAGGGTGGGCTTATTATAATCAGCCTATCCACCCCTTGGGAAATATATAAATAGGGACTGTTGAGGACCTAGAGACACACATTCACCCATCAACTGATTTACTGGCGAAGCACTCTGCAGGAAGAACCCAGATCCAGACTCCAGAACCCTGAAAGCAGAAGGCCCAAATCCAAAGCTGAACCGTTTGCAGCTGTCTTTAAAATCTTGCAACCTTATTTTAACCCCAAACTTCCAAGGGGCACAACAAATTCAACAGCCGGGCTGTGCTGTTTTTCTGCTTCTTGCCAAGAACACTTGCTAGAACCCAGAGATCCAAACCAGTAGAGCAGTGCTGTAACCCGGAACCAACCCGTCAGAACCAGTCCAGAGGGCCTTGCAGAGAAAGAGTGCCGTGCTGAGAGCCGAACTAAGCGCCTGAATCCTGTCCGGTGCCGAGCAGGTTCCAGTCCAAAACCCTTGACCAGATCTCTGACGTGCCTATTCCAAAACCATAGTTGTGAGTATTTAGCATAGAACTGTCCATAGCCAATCTCTTATCCTTAAGTAACCTAATCCAACCCATTCTATCATATCCAGAACTGCATTGTAGAATCTCTTTTGTCTATCCTGAATCCTTCTCTCATCCATATGGTTCTTTGATAATTGTAATGATAATCATCTTTGCGCTAATATATAGTTGCTGAAGAAAGGCAAGTGTCGCAGCGGGCAAAGATCAGACAGAGGCGCCTCTGGACTGATGGCTCTACCGTTGGTATCTCGCATCTTTATAGCCCCTTAGTGTAAAGCCAATCCTTGTTTGTAATCTTCAAAAGCGCATCTTTCATTTGAAATCTTGACTCTTTTTGAGAAAATCGACCTTTACTAAAACTTCTGTAACTTTTGAACCATACATGCTAGAAACGTAATTTAAGTGTCAAGTTGGCGCTAACATTGGCAGCTCTCAAAAAAATGCATGTCGACTCCTTATCATTTTGCCACGATTCTGCATTTGGCTCAATTTCACCCCATGTAAAATAGCTATTTATTTGCATTCCACCTCTGAATTCAGTTTCCTATCTGCCAGCCATTTAATCATCATTGCTAGTGTCTACCTGGAACTATCCAAAGCGGCTCCCACTACTTTTGAATCCTATTTAGCGAATTAAAGTAATTTTCAGTGTTTTTCCCATTAATTACAAGCCACATTCCAAAGCCTTTGACCTGTTTTAAAATCATTCCTGTTTCTCTCTATGCTTGCTGGGGGGAACTTGGATTGAAACTGCATTTGTAGAGTGTTTATTCCTGAAACCTGTTTTCTCTCCTTCCATCTCTATATTGCATATTAGTGGGGATTGAGTAGCATCAGGGGAAAGAGTGATTACATTGCATTTGATTGAATTCATATCAAGTTTTATTTCTGTGCTGTATTCATTCCTATCATTGCATTTCATTGAACCCACACAAAGTTTTATCCGATGCTACATTATTCTTCTCATCCATATTCCTATTGATTAAAGAGATTGTTGACTGTCATATCACCCATTGCTGATCATTGTATAAATATTAACAGTGTGATATTTAGATATTGTTCATATTCATAAAAGTGTGATATATATATATTGTTCAATGCATCAAATACATCTTTTAACTTTGCAAAACAACCTACTTCTTGGTTCAGTGAGACTGGGGGGGGTTCAAAGAGAGGGGTGTGATATAAGGGTACATCGTTCAGAAATAAAAGACCTTTAGACATAAAAATATATAATTAAGGGTTCCAGCTGGGCATCTCATGCTAGGCATTGACTTAGGTCGAGTGCTAGGTTGAAACCACTTGCAGATTGGGGGCTCGTAGCAGGATTTCTGGATTAGATATACCACTTGTGACAGTTTAATACAGTGTGCTAACTGACAGGGTACATAAATCCTATTGGGCTACCTCGCTACCACGCTGTGTCACACTGAAAAAGCACCCCTCAAAAGGGAACGCTCCAAGGAAACAGTCTGTTTTGCAAAAATAAAAGAAAACTTCTGTAAGTCAGGAAGGAAATCAATATTTCCAGAATGGCGACATTGGTAGAGATCAACAGGGCTAGAGAACACCTTTTGCATAAGTTATTTGTGAGAGGTGAATGGACAGAGCAGGATCAGAATGTGTGGTTGCAGGCAATCACAGAACAGATCACTGCAACAGGGTTAGATATATGGCAGGATCATGGTCCCTTACATATGGCCCCGAGTGAACTATATATGGCCCCTAAGGCAAAGGGAGAAGTAAATAAGATTACCAAAATAGCGGCATATCTATATCTGTATATTGGAGCTATACAGGATAAATATGCTGAGGGCCAAGATCTGGCAAGCAGGCAACTGCAGGCATTAGAAAAGGCCAAAACTGATATGGACTCTTCTGAGCAGAGGCTGCAGAGGAGCCAGGAGTAAGAAAATGAAAGTAGGCAGTATATAGTCAAAATAAAAGAGGACATGGGTGTCCTGCAGCAGGAAAAGGCAGAACAGGATACCAGAATTCTGGCCTTGCAGAAGGAGTACCAAGAAAGTTTGGACTCTCTACTGCAGAGCCAGAAAAAGCTGGAGCAACAGATACATTTCAACAGGGCATGCACAGAGCAGGTAGCCAACCTGCAAAGCCAACTAGACAGAGAGAAAGAGGAGAGCAATACATTAATCCTGAAAGACCTGGACACCCAGGCAGAATTTGACGAAGAGCACCAGAAAGCTAGTGTGCTTCAAAGACAGAGGAACGACCTGGCTGCACAGAGGCAGGTTCTTATTCAGGAAAGGGACACCTTAGGCCAGGAAGTCTGTCATTTAAAAGTGAAAGTAGAAGAAAATCACCTGGCCCTTCAGGGACTGGGTGACCTCCAAAAAGAGCATGAGAGATTGTTAGAGCACACCAGGAGGGTGGAGGAGGCTCTAGCAAGGAAGGACCAGGCCAGTATGGACAGGACTCAGGAGGTAACCCTCCTGCATCAAAGACTGGCCCAGTACTCAAAAACAGCGCAGGAAACACAGAGAGAAAATGAGGCTCTCTGTGAGAACAATGACAGGCTCCACAGACAGGTAGCCATGCAAGAGAGATTGATAGAGACTAGTAGGGCCTTTATTGAGGAACAGAAAGCTCAGGTTCTTGCATGGCAACAGGGAGCAGGGGCTGATAGAGATGAGGTTCGCTGGGAAATGGAAACACCTGAGCATAACCTCAGGAACCCTAGTACCAGAGGCCTTCATCTCTCCCAATCGCTGGACTCTGCCACGCCCATGTCCATTGGCGCATATGAGCCCAGGGCCATGGGGATGACAGATTTCAATCCAATCAGAAATATGGGGCTCATAGACCAGCACCTCCCAGGAATGGATGGGTGGGCATCTGGGTATGGGTACCCAAGTACTGTGAAATTTAGTGGGGAACTCCATGAGAGTAGGCCCACTAAGGGCATCCTGAAAACCTCTGCCCAGCTAGGACAGTGGGGGGGGTACCCATCCAATCCTGGGAGCAAGGAGGAATCAGAATACTCCCATGAGCACCCCAGGACACAGGAGACCAGGACCCCACATTCTGCCAGCCATTACCAGGCTCGCAGACTCCGGAAAAACCTAGAAGACCAGATGGGCACTTCTGAGAGCAGTGCCTCTGAGTCAGAGGAGGAATAGACCAGGGTTACCCGAACTAAGAAGGCCAATAAGGCAAAAAGGGCCTTGCTTGAGCACCCCTTAAAACAGATCAAAGCGATAAGGAGCGTCATCACGCCTTATCATAAGAACGCCAAATATTATGTTTGGGAGCACTTAGAGCTCTTTGAGCAGATGATGAAAACTTTCTATTTGAAAGACAGCAGTAGCTGTGTTCAGTATGTGAAATGGACCTTCTCACCAGAATACTCCAGCTTCATTGCGGGGCTGGAGGACCAAAATCATTCTAGATGGTCCACCTATAGGGCGGCCATCTTGAAGCATTTTTCTGTGCATAGAAATCCCCAGGAGGCTCGTAAGGCAGCCTACAACTTGCAATGTGGGGAGGATCAGGCCCCTCAAGAATTTGTGCAGGAATTAAAGCGTGCCTTTGTGCAGACCACTAAAAGGGTGCGCACGGACAGCAAAGAATTTGTCAATACTTTTCTCCATGCTCTACCAAAGTACATCATAACCCAGCTAGTGAGAGATTTGCATGAGAAAAGATCACTAGACTGGGTCATTGAACAGGCCAAATGAATTTATGAGGTGCAAAAGCCCATAGAAAACAAGAATACTGCTAAAAGCCCCAAACAAACCAACACCCCTGCTGCTGCTAAGGTGGCAGAGGTGAAGGTTGCCCCCATTTTAGATTTGGAGATGGGGGGCCTAAAACCCGCCTGCACAAAATCAGAGCAATCCCAATCCCAGAAAGCCCTCGGGCCAGTCACAGACAGGGAGCCAAGGAGGTAGTCCCACAAATGGGATCCCTCACTCCCCTGACTACATAAATCCCCGCCATAAGGGGAACAGACCCATCCTAGGTTATGTGTGGACTCCTCCAGCCCAAAAGGGGTGATCCAACCAAGCACCAGATAACCCAGGGAACTTCCCTCCTCACTTCCCCCACGAGGGCAGAAATTCCCCAAATCTTGGACAGAACCTTTTCCCCAGGTACCTGCAGAACTTTCAACCCCAGAACAATCCATCCTTCTTTCCCTACTTTCCTGAGCCCAGACAACCCAATCCGGTAGAGGGTAGGCCAAGGGTGGAGGGGTACCCAAATTTTCCAAACCCGTGGAATTTTCAGAGAAGGGATAGCTACCCTCCCCGGGATCAGCCCAGGGGAGACAATAGAACCCTGTATCAGCCGGAGCGGGTGTCACAGCTAGAGCGCCAGGTCCAAAACATGGCACAGGATCTGGGTCGCGTGCTGAGGGCTCAACAGAACCCTCAGATGAGCATGCTGGCACAGAATGCCTCAAACTCCGGACCTGGTGCTCCAGAACAATGATGGGGGCAGAACCCCGACAACCCACCAGTTCCCAGGGAGGAGGCACAAGGGGAAGGGGTGTGTAAAGCCTTGGAGTAAGCTTCCTTCCCCACTTGTAAAAAGCCCTTGGAAACCCAGGAACTGGAACCAAAATCTCCTGCCCCTGAAAGTCTGCCACCCAAGGAGCAGAGGGGGGGTAGGAGAAACAAAGAACCCAAACAGACCCATTTTGTGGAGGAGGTACAAGTCTTCCAATTTGAAGGAGAGGGTTCCTCAGAGGATCCTGGAAAAGGATCTTCTCCTTCAGAGATGGGGGAACTCCTCCCAAAGAGAAATGGGTCCCAAAAGATCCAAATCCAGACTGGATAGATGTGGGGACTGAGCTAGCACCGCCCATCATCCAACCCCAGAACCAACAAAATGAAGATCCCCTGGTTCAAACCCATCCAGGTGACTGCCTCCAAAAAGGGGGGGGGGCGGTCCAGAACTGGAACTAGGGGAACCAAAACTTCTCCCATATCTAGTTGCCACCTTTTCTTTTCAGATTCCCTAGACTCCCCACAGAGTTCTGCCCAAATCTCTTCTCTATCAGTGTCCAGAACTAGAAAACTAACCCACCGGTTGTCCAGAAATGTACATTATCTGTGCCCCCTTGCGGAGAAGGAGGGAATATTCTATGCCCCGGTTCCAATACAGGGGCAGGGTACAATTTTGGCACTGGTGGACACTGGATCCCAAGCTACCCTTCTGTCCAAAAAGGCCTTTGAAATACTGAATTCAGGAAGGGGGGAGAATTAGGTAGTAGGAATGTCCAAAGGTTTCAGAAGGCCAGATGATTTGTGTTTTTGCGATTTATTCTGTGCGCAGACTCCACAAGACTGAATGTATTGGATGATATCTCTTCGCCAGTTAGGCCACCAGAAGTTCTGTTTAACCTTGGCTAAGGTTTTGGTAATTCCGGGGTGTCCCACAATTAGGGAGTCATGGTAACTTGAAATAACCTGTTGTTGTAAGTTCTTGGTGGGTGTGTATAAGCGATTCTTGAAGAATGGTAATTGGTCTTGGACGGAATACTGTTCTCCTTGCGCTGGCCACGCAAGGTGGGCATCCGGATTCATTCTCTGTTGAATTTCTTTTTTCAGTTCTGTGTGGGTTAAGGCAGTAGTAAGGACTAAGAGCTTGTCTACTGGTATGATAGGGACCGGATCTGGAGCCGTATAAACCAAGTCATTAGTGTCAGTACGAGAAAGTGCGTCAGCCTTTCCATTCTTGACGCTGGGTCGAAACGTTATGACAAAATCATATTCGGCAAAGAAAAGAGCCCATCGCAGCTGGCGTGAAGATTGGGCTTTGGCTGTCTTAAGATATTGCAGGTTTCGATGGTCTGTGATTACTGTAATGGTGTGTCTGGCTCCCAGAAGGTAGTGTCGCCAGGCTTTAAAGGGGGACTTGATTGCCAAGAGTTCTTTGTCTGTTATTGCATGATTTCTTTCTGGGGTGAGAACTTCTTTGGCCAGAAGGCCACGGGATGTAGCTGGCCAGTTTCGGGATCCTTTTGAGAGAGGACAGCTCCCATTGCTACACTGGAAGCGTCCGTTTCCAAGATGTATGGGAGGTCTGGACGTGGATGTCGCAGGATTGGTGCTGAGGTGAACCTTTTTTTTTAGTTCCTGAAAAGCCTTTTCTGCGTCTTCAGTCCAGGCACATTTTTTGTTATTTTTTCGCAGTAATGCAGTTATTGGGTGTACGATTTGGGAGAAGTCTGATATAAACCGGCGAAAAAAGTTTGCAAAGCCTAACATGCTTTGTACTCCTTTTACAGACGTTGGTGATGGTCATTTCAGAACGGCGTCGACTTTGTGCAGGTCCATCTTGATGCCTACGGGAGTAAGAATGAAACCTAGAAACTCTACTTCGGTTACGTGAAAATGGCACTTTTCCATCTTGGCAAATAAACGATGTTCACAGAGTTTGGCGAGGACTGAACGGACATGTTTGACATGGTCTTGTTTGGAAGTTGAGTACACTAGGATGTCATCAATGTACACTAAGGCGCAGACATCAATTAGCCCTCTCAGGATGTCATTCATGAAGTATTGGAATGCTGCCGGCACATTGCATAACCCAAAGGGCATGACTTGATATTCGAACAAACCATATTTAGTACGGAAAGCAGTTTTCCATTTGTCACCGCTTCTGACCCGAACCAGGTGATATGCTCCCCGCAGGTCCAATTTGGTGTAAATTTGAGCATCTTTGACCTGGTCCAGCATTTCCGGAATGAGTGGCAAAGGGTAACGGTTCTTTACAGTGATCTGGTTCAATGCGCGGTAGTCAATACAGGTCCTTAAGTCCCCTTCTTATTTCGGTACGAAGAACAAAGGACTGGCTGCAGGGGACTTCGACGGACGGATGAATCCGTTTGCAAGGTATTGGTCTAAATAGGACTTCAGGTGAAGGTTTTCGGGTTCAGTTAGAGCATAGATTCTCCCACAGGGGACTTGGGCACCAGGGACAAGGTCGATTTGACAGTCATAGGGCCTGTGGGGTGGCAGGGTATTTGCCTGGTCCTTCTGGAATACATCCTGGAAATCGCGCTATTCCTCAGGCAGATTACTGATTGCACCCAAGACAGATGTTGTTGTTCGGGGAGTTGTTGAACTACTGCAAGCTGTCTTCTGTTCTTGGTAATAACAGGTTAGAGAACAGTCACTGGGGAAGGTTCATTTCCTGTCTCACCAGTTAATCAAAGGATTATGAGCAACTAACCATGGCATCCCTAGTATAAGCTGAAATTGAGGCGCTTTGATGATGTCAAATGAAATGAGATCTCTATGCCCATCCTGACACAGCAATGTTATTTCAGCTGTGCATTGGGTAACGGGTCCGGAAGCAATTTCAGTTCCATCAACTGTAGTCACCTTCTCCAGCATGGGGTCTGGCATGGATTCACATGCTCATGAATATTCCCCGTCGTCAGGCCGGGAATCCTCGGTATAGAAAAAATCAGTATCAGTTTCGTTTCTGATCTGTCTTTCTCAGTAGTAACCAATCACTGGTCTCTGGGTCATACTGCACCCAGCCAATGACTGCCCTCTCCCTAAGCCCCGCCCCTGGCAGCCATCCTCAGATTTTTACTGCACGTTCAAGTGTTGGGAGTCCTCGTGCTGTAGCTCTCGAGCTTTTGCTGCGTTTTCGCGCTTTTTTCAGAGATTTTCTCATTTTTTCGGTTAAATAGAGCCTCAGGCTCCACCGTTTCTACATCCGATCAACGGGGATCCGTTTCGGAGTTTCTATGCCCCTCAAGGGTGAAGATTTTGTCAAGTTATGCTTTTGGAGGATTCCAGAAGTTCCGAGGCCTACCCCGGACATGGCCCAGGAGAAAGGGAGCTCGACGCCCGGGAAGCTGTTCAGGACCTGCCCTGGATGCCAGCTTCAGAACGTTTTCAAGGAGGACGAGCATTCGTTATGCCTCTACTGTCTCCATGAGGACAAGACGCACAAGGAAAAGGATTGCGCGTTTTGTGGGAACATGTCGGAGCGGACCATGAAGGATCGCCACCTCCGTCTCACCAACTGGCTGGAAGGTAAGAGCCCGCCAGGCGAGAAGAAGAAAAAGAAGTCTGAGCGGTCTTCTAAGTCCTGTGAGGGTGCCCCGGCGACGGGGGCCCAACAAAAGGCTAAGCACCGCGAGTCCGCGGGCACCGGGAGCGCCGAACGGTCGGGCTCCTTGGCTGCCAGGCAGGGCGTATCCTCCCAGCGCCATCAACCACGAGCCAACGCTCTGGCTCGGGTAAGAGGAAGACCCAGAACCCGGCGAAGCTTCTGGAGAGGCCCCGGTCGATCTCGATGATTCCGGCAGAGGGGGAGCGAGGCTCGGACCTTCCCCCCAAGGTGAAGGCCCCAGGCGTACAGAAGGAGGCGTTGGCCTTAATTCACCCTGCTAAGACCTCGATTGAGGATGTCGCCGCGGCCCTGGCTCAGCCTGTGGAGGCTACACCAGCGGAGGCGCCCTCAGGTACCAGAGTCTCCCTGCCACCGCGGAGGGAGTCGTCTTTCAGGCCCATCAAGAAGACCCCCACAAAGTCCTCGTTGGAAAGGGTGGGGGAGGGGCTGGTGGCCATCGTGGATACAGACACGACCTCTGATGAGGAGCTCATCCAAGTTGTGGAGGAGACCCAGCCCATCGGGTGGGATCCCGACGAGGGCGACGACGAGGGCGATGGTGTTGCAGATGAGGCTCCTCAAGAGCCCTCGCTCCCGTCGTTTCCGGCGCCGCAGGACACCTCAGCAGCCATTTTGTCAGCCATCCAGTCCTTATGCTCGGAGATAAGGACTAGGTTGCCCCTTTCCCCGACGGAGGTACCTGAGCCAGACCAGACGGAGGAACCGGAGCCAGGACCTTCGGAGAGCCCACCACTTAAGAGGAGGAGGACGCATCCTAGGACTCCTCTCCCGCCTCTGCGGCCTTCTGTGCCTTCCCCCAGTCCACTACCCACGGGGATGATACAGGCATGGACACGACTACGACGGGTATGGATGATGACGGAGGCGACGACGGGACGTGTCCCCTGTCCCCCCCTGCCCGGGCGTCCCCGCCCGATGAGATTGGATCCTTCCATGCTATGATTTCCAGGGCATCCAAGCTCTTCCAGCTCTGCCCCGAAGAAAAGAAGAAGGAAGGGTTCCTTTACCAACGGCGCAAGGCTAAAAGGAAGACAGTCCTCGCCGTACCGCCTCTTGATGACATCTGGGATGAGGGGCTCGCCCTCCTCAAGAACCCTGCCACGGCTCCTGCGAAGAGGGACCGGTACGAGAAGAAGTACCGGGTCCCCGATGCTGCCCCCTTGTGCCTTAGGGCGCAACCTACCCCGGATTCGGTCGTTTCGGTGGCGGCCAAGAAGAAAGCGGGGGGCATCGGCCTCGACTTCAACCTTCCCGCCGGACGGCGAGGGTAGGAAGCTGGATGCGATGGGACGACGGGTCATCTCATCTGCAGCGACGACCATCAAGGTGGCCAATGCCCTGGCCATCGTAGCCCGTAACGACAGGGAGTTGTGGTTCAAGATCACCCCTCTGTTGGACTTCCTTGCGGACGCCCAGAGGGCTGAGGCCCTGGAAATCTTACAGGAAGGTGAGATTGCCTCGGACCACGCCATTACGGTGGCTACGGACATCGCCGACACCGGTTTCCGTCAGTTGGGCAATAGCGTTTGCCTGAGACGACGAGGATGGCTCAAGGCGACGGATTTCCGCCAGGACGTACAGACCAAGGTTTTGGACATGCCCATCGATGAGAACAACCTTTTTGGCAAGGCGGTTGATGATTCCCTTCAGGCGTTCAAGACGGACACGGAAACGTCCCGTGCACTGGGTGTGCTCCAACAGCGACGGCCGTCCTTTCGGAGCTCCGGAGGCAGACAGGGTGCCTCCAAGGGAGCCGGCAGCAGCTCCTCTACGTACCGTCAAGCGGCAAGATCTTCATCGCAGGAGGCCTACAGGGGACGCGGCAAGTCAGGTGGATCCCGCCGTCGTCGCCAAGGTGGTCAAGGAGGGAAAGTGGCCTCCAAGCAAGATTGAACCGACCGTCGGGTCGGGCCCCCGCCGAAGCACCCCGGTGGGAGGCCGGCTGACGAAGTTCATCGGCGTGTGGGAGTCCAACCGTTGGGTGCTGGACGCCCTGGCCCTGGGGCACGCCCTCGAGTTCCAGAAGAGGTGCCCCCGCATTCCTCCCATGGCCAGGAAGGAAAATCACGTCCCTCAACTGCTGTTGGAAGTAAGGGCGATGCTTAGGAAAGGTGCCATCGAGCTCATTCCAAAGAGGCTTCGGGGCTCCGGAGTTTACTCAAGATACTTCCTCGTAAAGAAGAAGACAGGAGGATGGCGTCCCATCCTGGACCTGCGACGACTGAACAAATACATCAAGGCACAGAAGTTCCGGATGGTCACCCTCCAGCATGTGCTGGGACAGCTGGAGGAGGGCGATTTTCTGTCGTTGTTGGACTTGGAGGATGCATACTTCCACATCCCTATTCTAAAGAGACACCGAAAGTTCCTCAGGTTCGTGGTCAAAGGGCGGCACTACCAGTTCAAGGCCCTCTCGTTTGGATTAAAATCGGCGCCTAGGGTGTTCACCAAGTGCCTAGCACCGGTGGCGGTGCGGCTGCGCCTGCAGGGGATCCACGTCTACCCCTACCTGGACGACTGGCTCATACGGGCAAGGACAAGGGAGCACGCCGTGGAACACACTGCGAAGACCGTCCAGCTGCTCACGGACCTGGGGTTCTCCATCAACTTTCCAAAATCCCACCTGGTCCCGTCGCAAGTCGCCCTGTTTCTGGGAGCACAGCTCGACACAGTGGCGCGGCGGGCCTCACTGTCGGAGGAAAGGATAAGGACCATCCTGGGAAAGGTGCAACGTCTGCTGTCCGCGGACGTGGCCAGAGTGAGGTCTATCAAGTCCCTCCTCGGAATGATGTCCTCCTGCATTTATCTGGTGCGCCACTGCAGACTTCGGATGCGGCCCTTGCAAGAATTCCTCGACGCCCACTGGATCCAGACGACGGGCAGCTTCGAGTACAGGATCCCGCTCGATGAAGTGTTCCGTCAGGCGATACGATTGTGGGGTGTCCGCTCTCATCTGATGGCGGGAACAGGTTTCCTAGCTCCAGCCCACCAGGTGACAGTGACGACGGATGCCTCCCTGGAAGGTTGGGGAGCGCACACCGGGGGTCTCCACGCGAGAGGCCTTTGGCTCCCGGAGGAGAAGACTCTCCACATCAACATCTTGGAGCTCCGTGTAGTGTTCTGGGCCCTCAGGTCCTTCCTTCCGTCCCTCAAGGGCAAGGTGATCTTCACCGACAACATCACCACGATGTTTTACATTCGGAAGCAGGGCGGAACCAGATCCCCTGCCCTATCCAAGGAAGCCCAGGATCTGTGGCATTGGGCCGTTGCCCAAGGGATGCTTCTGGTACCCTTTCATCTGGCAGGGATAAAAAACATCATCGCCGACTCACTCAGCAGAGAGCTGCGCTCGTGCCACGAGTGGGAACTGCGCCAGGATCAAGTGGACCGACTCTTCCGACGATGGGGCGAACCCCAGATCAATCTCTTCACGACGGCGGCGAACTCCAAGTGCCGGAGGTTCGCCAACAGATTTCCCCAACCGAGGAGCATGGGCGATGCTTTCTCGTTCCCCTGGGACGGCCTGTTCCTTTATGCGTTCCCGCCGTTGCCGTTGCTACTCCGGCTCGTCATCCAGCTCAAGAGGTCCCGGTGCAGGATGATCCTCGTCGCACCGGCGTGGCCGAGGCAGATCTGGTTCCCGGACCTTCTGGACTTGTCAGCATCCACACCATCCGACGGACGCGGATCTTCTCTCCAGAGAAGGAGGCGCCATTCTTCATCACAAACCAGAGTCGCTGAACTTGCAGGCCTGGCTCCTGCAGCACTAGAGTTTGGAGGATACAACATCCCGGCCGACTGCAGAGAGGTTCTTGCGAAGGCCAGGGCATCCTCAACTCTCAAGTGCTACGGACACAAATGGAAGAGGTTCTCTGTCTCGTGCCGTGCACAGAAGATTAACCCTCTGCGGATTAGGTCCCCTCAAGTATTGTCGTACCTATTGTCCTTGGCCAAGGCTGGCCTATCTCACGCTTCCATCAAGGTACATCTGGCTGCCGTCTCACATTACACCAGAACTACAGGACGGGCGTCCTTGTGGTCTCATCGACTGGTGAAGGAATTTATGAAAGGACTGTTCCGATCATTCCCGCCGGTGAAGGCACCTGCCCCGGCGTGGGAGCTCAACGTGGTGCTGACTAGGCTCATGGGGGCCCCATTCGAGCCTATGCATTCAGTGCAGTTGAAGTTTCTGTCGTGGAAAACAGCATTCCTCGTGGCCATCACCTCTGCACGACGAGTGGGAGAGATCCAGGCCCTGTCTTGCAAGCCTCCATACTTGACTTTTCACGACACGAGGGTGGTGCTGAGGACGCACCCCTCCTTCATGCCCAAGGTGCTGTCGGACTTCCACCTCAACGAGCCCTTGGTGTTGCCAGTTTTCTTCCCGTCGCCTTCGTCGCCGGCTGAAAGGACTCTGCACTCGCTGGATGTAGCTAGAGCGCTGAAGTTCTACGTGGACCGCACAAAGAGTTTTCGGAAGACATCACAGCTGTTTGTGAACTTTGGACCTGTGAATCAAGGGAAGGCTCTCTCAAAGACTTCCATTTCCAGATGGCTCTCCGGCTGCATCATGCACTGTCACCGGTTGGCAAACCGACCGTTGCCAGGCCGTCCGAGGGCCCATTCGACCAGAGCGATCGCTGCTACTACGGCGTTCCTGTCTGGTGTGCCCCTGCTCGAGATCTGCAGGGCTGCTACGTGGAGGTCGACGCACACCTTCACGAGATTCTACTGCGTCGACCGGGATTCCAGGGAGGAGTCCAGAGTCGGCCAGGCAGTGCTGCGCAACCGGTCCGCCTAAGGTGAGCCTGATGAGGAGGTAAGAGTTGCTTAATGTTGAGTTGTTGTATTGCTTGATATTGAGCCTTTTGCCACCTCCCGTGGTTGTGCATGTGTATACTGCTATGTATTCTTATATTCATGAGCATGTGAATCCATGCCAGACCCCATGCTGGAGAAGGAACAAGTTACTTACCTGTAACTGTTATTCTCCAGCATGGGTCTGGCATGGATTCACATGCGAACCCTCCCGCCTACCCCTCTGCGGCTCTTCACTTGGTCATTCTGCCACTTCACGTGCTACCAAATCTGAGGATGGCTGCAAGGGGCGGGGCTTAGGGAGAGGGCAGTCATTGGCTGGGGGCAGTATGACCCAGAGACCAGTGATTGGTTACTACTGAGAAAGACAGATCAGAAACGAAACTAATACTGATTTTTTCTATACCGAGGATTCCCGGCCTGACGACGGGGAATATTCATGAGCATGTGAATCCATGCCAGACCCCATGCTGGAGAACTTGTTCCTTATCAGTAGTCGGCTTGGAACATAAGGGAAGTCCCGGCTCTGCAACCGGATCCTGATCAATATAATTTTCGACTGCCACACTGTCGATGTAAGCATCAATGGCATGCATTCTTGAGGACCGTTGGTTGTTGATTAGTATCACTGGTATTGCAAAGTGTGAGGTCGGTGGCTCCTTTCTCTCACTCGACAAACTGACTGCTACGTTTGTTGAGCTGGGTAGTTTTCTGACTTAGGTTCTTTTTCCTCATCTTTCTCAGTGGCCCCGACGACCTTCCTAGGGGGTTTTACTGGGCAGTCCTTCAGAAAGTGTCCTGATTTTCCACAATACAGGCATAGTTGTTGCTGCCTTCTTTTGTCTCGCTCTTGTTTGGTTAACGGTGGTCGCACTCCCCCAAGTTGTATGGGCTCCACAGGGTTTTCTTGTGCACGAGTTACATTGGGCCTCATTACGACCCAGGCGGACTTCGCGGTGCTAAATGCACCGCGAAGCATGGCGGAAAGCCGCCGATAGCGCCATGGGGGTTGGCGGATTTACCGCCCCATTCCGACCTCGGCGGAGCGGTAAATCCCCAATCCCCATTCTGCCCTTCCCCATTCCCATTTTCGCCCCATAGGGTATAATGGGAGTGGGGAAGGAGTTAATTACGCCACCGTAAAATACGGTGGCGTAATTAACAACGAGGTCCCGTAGCGCCATGGTTTTCTCCGCCTGGTAAAACCAGGCGGAGAAAACCTCCATGGCGCTACGGGAACTCGTAGTATGGCGGAGAGGTACGCCATGCACTACGCTGGCGTAATACCCTCTCCGCCAGGGTCCTAATGAGGCCCATTGTCTCTTGACAGAACATACACTGCCCGTGGATCCATTTTGGAGCGATCTGCTTTTCGGTCTTACAGCCGATGATCTAATTGCACGACTAAGTTTATGAACTCTGAACAGTCTCGAGGGGGGTCCACTACTTGAACTAGAACGTCTTTTAACTCTCCCCTTAACCCCCGATGAAACAACGTGGTTCTCTTGTTGTCAGGCCACCTAGCTTCAGCGACTAGTCTGTTGAAAGTTGCGATGTACATTACCAAATCCTGATTTCCCTGTCGGAGGGAAAGGAGTTCATTGTCCACTGCTTGTTCTCGAGTGTGATGCGCAAACAGCTTCTCCATCTACCCCAAAGTCATGTAATATAGGATCATCATGGGTCACTAATGGTACTCACCAATCTGCTGCGTTACCGCTCAAATATGACAGAACAAAGGCCACCCGAGCTTGGTCATTTGGAAATGCTCCTGGCCTGCAAAGAAAGTGAAGGCGCCATTGAGTCATGAAAGAGGCATATTTCCGTGGATCGCCTGTAAATCGTTCCGGTGGGGCTAAAGGAACTGCTCCTGGTAGACTAATTTGCACCGGAATCAAAGAAGCGGAAGGCAGTGTAGGTTTCTGCATCGTTGGATTGCCTCCAGGCAGAGGTGTCTGGCCTGCCTGTGATTGCAAGTATTGTCTGCTAAGGTCTTCTGTGCGTTCCTTAGTCACAATTAAATCTCTTCGGAGAGCAATAGTCTCCTGACGGGCAGATTGAACCTTGGCCTCGTAATTCTCCTATCAGACGGGTCAATTGGTCTAGTTCTGAGGTTTCCATGGCGCCCAGGTGGATTTTAGTTTGGAGGCTTTGCGTTCTGTTACGCTCACCTGGTTCCACGGGGGCACCACCCAGCAATAGGTGTCCAGGTATCCCTCTCTGCGATGCCCAGTAGTGACCAGTGGAAGAATCCTGCCTGAAATACAGGTAAACAATGTTTAGGACCGGGTAACTGGGATTAACAGCCTCCCACCACCCGGTATGTTTGCGGTCCCTCTGGGCTTCCTCTCACCTTGTTCTTGATGTTGGCGGGTTCTCCGTCCTGCTGTCTCAGCAGGGGCGCGTGGTGCTTTGCGGGCAATGGCCTTTCTGGAATTAACAATGTCTTTTTTCTCATCCTTAGGTACGTGAAAGTCCAATTCGTGGCAAAGATTGGATTCGGGGTTCGCTGGTAAGTATTAGCGTTTTTGGAGCACCTAGATGCGGCGTGTTGGCTCTTAACACAGCGCTCAGGTGCCTTGCCTTTGCTAACCTGTTATCTTTTGTGTTCACAGGTCGCGGTGCTCCACCGGAGTGTAGTATTCCAGAGATGTTGCGGAATGAAGTGCGAGTGGGAAGGTAAGCCTTTTGGCGGAGTTCGTTAACTGTGTAAAATGTCTAAAGCCTTGTCTTTCCCTTTTTGCAGGTCTGTCGATCCGAAGCGAAGCGCTGGTTCCAGGATGCCGATTGGAAGAGCTGAGAACCACTAATGATGGAATTCAGGTAAGCTGCAACCTTTTCTAACAATGTCTTCTTTCTTTTTCTGAGGTTTGTGGCTGGAGCTGAACGCGGTGAGCGTCATGTTGCAGTATTGCAAACTAACGCGAAGCGTGTCAGTCCAGTCGGGCGTGGTTTAAATAGCTTCTAGAAAGAAGTCCAGGTAAAAGTGTTCCAAGGTGCCACACCGAAACCATCCTTCTGCAAGCCAGGTTCCAAGAAGCCTGATTCTGTGGATGCTTCCACATTGAATGACAGTAACAAAAAGTAGTTCCCAAGCACAAACTCATTAAGTATGAGCCTGGCGCCAAAGGCACCAGGACTGGCCCCAAGAAGGCCTCGGTTGGGATTTAGAGGAGACTGGGGTCAAGGCTGCCCCTGGCCCATGGGTAGACCAGGGGGGCTTCGGGGTAAGGGTCGTGACAGTAAGACATCTCAAAAGAAGGCTCTCACAAGCGCCTTGCCTAGCTTACTCTGTCAAAAACAAGGAGTTCTTCTTGGAGACAGGGTTCTCTAATACATGCTTGACTGCAGTATTATATCAAAAGCATGACAAGGTCAATAAAGTAATCTCCTATGTGAGTAAAACTTTATCCTCTGTGGAGGAATAATTCAACGATTGTGAGAAGGCACTCCTGGAAACAGTGTGGGCATTGAAGAATTACTGCCTGTTTATCCAGGGGGAACACATCATAGTGGATACTCCACACCAGCCTCTGCAATACCTCCAAAGTGACAGAATCTGGGCCGGAAATGTAAGTAATTCCTGAATTACTTCTTGGATTCTGTCAATGCAAGGCTTTCCTGTGGAGGTCAGATATGGCCAAAACAAGAAGAGTCCCCTCGCGCGAGGTCTGGCTGACTTGCATGATTGTGCCAGAGAAAACTGTCTCGAGGACGAAAGTCTAAAAATTAAGGACAACATGGAGGCATACCTCAATTCCCCACACAAAGACTTTGAAGAAGACAAGTGTGAGGGAATGACCTCTGTCTATGTGGATGGATGCTCTTACCATGTTGACAACAACGGGGAAAATAAACTTGTGGCCGGCGTAGGGAATGCATGGGTGAATGAGACCCCAGAACCATCCTCTGGGTACAAGATTGGTCCCTGAAGTAGTCAAGTGGCAGAGTTGATGGCTGTGCATCAAGCCATTCTCACTGCTGTCCAACATCAACTCCATGAACTGGTCATAATTACAGATTCGGATTATGTACGGAACGGGTTTGTGGAGCACCTGGTTAACTGGAAAACCATAGGCATGTTATGTGCTAATAATAAACCCTTGAAACATGGGAAATTAATTCAAAACATTGATGATCTGGTCAGCTCAATTGGGATGACCATCTACTGGAAAAAGATCAAGGGCCATTCCAAAATAGAGGCACCAGACAAAACTGGAAATGACTTAGCTGATCAGCTGGCTAAAATCGGGGCCATCCAAGGGGATCTAATCGAAATAGAGTCCCTGTTGGGGGAAATCCAGGTCACTGCTATCACTAGGTCCCAGACAAATGCTCACAATGAACTCTCAACTGCACAATGGAGTAAGGAGACCGCAGATGCTGATTTGATTATGGCTCAAAAAGGGGATCCAATAATTGGTAAGTTTTATCAACACATTGAGGACCCAGAGAACTCTCCCCTGATGGATACCGATTACATTGGGATAGAGGACCTCAGAGTGTTGGATGAAATGTCCAAAAATGTTCTGAATCCAAGACAGTTTGTTGGTAAGGAGATCCCTAGCTGGCCATGATCAGTGGGTGGTCCCTACCTAATTCCGAAGCCTGATGTTAAGTCACGCCCATGATGCGGCCACAGCCGGTCATCGGGGGTTTCATACAACATTTGAAATCTTAAGAGAAGTTGCATACTGGCCACACATGGGGCAGGACCTCGACCAATATTTGAAGGGATGTCTTGTGTGTGCACAATTTCAGCCAACATCCCTCACACACTGTGCGCCTCTCCAAAAGAGGGGAATGACACTGCCTTGGTCAGATTTACAAGTCGATTATATCGGGCCCGTGATTCGCTCCTCTAGGGGGAACAAGTACATATTGACCGTGACATGCTTGTTTACTAAATGGGTGGAATGTCTCCCGGCCCCAAACTGCAAGGCAGAAACAGCAGCTGCCCTGATGATCAACCACATCTTTTCACGTTTTGCACTACTCCAAAGGATCGAGTCAGACCGAGGTAGCCATTTCACCAGCGAAGTAATGACAAAGATGTGGGAGATACTTGGGGTCAAAAGGAAGCTACACATTGCTTACCAGCCAGCCTCTAGCGGTGCAGTAGAGAGATACAACAAAACAATTGTGAGCATATTAAAAAAGTTTGTGGCAGATTCTGGGCCAAGTTGGGATATCCGATTACCTCTTGTCCCAATGGCCATCAGATCTACACCTTCATCTGCAACTAAAATGTCACTGTTTGAGCTGATGACTGGACGGAGGATGGTGCTTCCCCAGCATCTGCTCTACAGAACCCAAGAGCAGACATTGATCAATGCCTCCACAACTCATGAGTATGTGGAAAATCTAAGAAAGCACCTTCAACATGCTTTTGCCTATGCTCAGCGAAATCTAGAGAGATCTTCAGACAGCATGAAGACCCACTATGACTTAAAGACTACCAGAAAAGAATACAATGTAGGAGACCGGGTCTACTTATACAATTTCCAAAGGAACCAGGCCAAACAGTGCAAATGTTTGCCTTCCTGGAGGGGTCCTTTTGAAATTGTAGACACAATCTCACCAGTCACCTACAAAATCCGCATTCCCAAAGGCAGTTTGACAGAGGGGGACGATAAGTGGGTCCATATCAACCAACTGAAGTGTTGCCATCCTAGGCACACTCTGCAGCAACTGGAGGAGTCTCCTGGAAGCCCAGAGGGGGTCACTCCAGCTCCCTAGAATCCAACTATAAAATATTCCATATATAGTCCATAAATTACAATCGAAAAATGTGTCCTGATTATCAAAATGTATGTGTCCGCACCACTACATTAATAGTGGTGGGGAAATGTCTACAAATATGCTTTTGCTTTGTCATCCTAGGATTGGAAACCATGGAGATGAAGACCAAGGAGGACTACCCAGGGACGGGAGCAAAGATCCAAGGGGTCCGGAGTATCGCTCAATACTCACATCAGGACTGGGCGAGGAGAACCGGTCGATCCACCCCTGATGGAGGAAAAGATGATGAATTTTGCCATTTTTGGAACCAAAAGAAATGAGACTGACATCCCAGTCTTGCGACTTCCCATTGATGGACAATCAACGCCCATTCGCAAGAGGGGGGATTGTGGGATGTTCTAACCCACTACTCTATGCCCTGCAACATTACTGTGCGGTGCTTTCATCAAAAACAAAAGAATGGCCGCCGGAAAGCCTTATGCCCGCTAAAAACTGCCCAGAAATGCGCAAGAAAACCTGAAAAATAGGCCGCCAATCCATTTTTCCTACGTCAGTGGTAACACAGTAACACAGGAGACCACTGCCAAAACCTATCATTTGGCTGCCCACAGAGGAAAATGAAACTACTTGAAAAAGTAGTGCTGCATTGCAAGGGAAACCCAGAACTGCTTTAAAAATCTGTTTTTCCTTGGCTGTGGAAAGTGCAAAAATCATGGTTCCCAAACATCACAAAAGATCCAACATCCTTGTTGGGTGTTAAACATCACTTTATTTAAAGAATCCACTTAAGCAAAATGTCAGCAGAAGTTCCTTTTATCAGAAGAAAATCCACATTCAAAGATGCTTGCATTGGAAAAATATGTCAGATATGGGTGCAGTACCGCCGCTCGCCTGTGCCAGAAACTGTCATTTACTTAACATGTCAGTTTAAAACTTGTACATTAAAATCAAAGTATGGAAAAGAAGAGACTTCCTATCAAAAGTAATATAGGGTGACAATTAAATCTCTATGTTTTAAAAAGGCTGGAATTAGGAGATTTGTGGCTATATTTGCAAAAATGTAAATTGTATTTTAGAAAAAGACTATTTTAAACATTGTTTTAAAAGTAAGTTAAAGCCAGCCACACTGAGCTTCAAAGACATTCCACACTTTCTCCCAAACAAAGGAATCTTCCCCCTGCTCTCTGCTGAGGAACTGGCAGGGAGGTGTGAAAGGAAGTGGGAGGGGACTTTGGCCTGTTGCTCTGACAGGAGACAAAAGACTCCCTTGACTGAAAGGAAATGCTAATTTGGGTGTTGACAGAAAACAACTGCTGGCAGGAAGAAGCCTGGGACTGCTCTGGCCCAGCTAAACCTTGGGGGCGGGGACGGACAGTTTTGTTTATTCGGAGAGCACAGAAAACATCTTTTTGAAAAAGACTCATAGAAAACTGAACAAAATTGGTAAAAATCTGTAAATATAGAGTTGTTAAAGTGAAATTTCTGCTCACGTTTTAAAATTACTCTGGAATTTGTGCGATATTCAGAGACAGAACTATCAAAATGTTGACTTTGTAGCAGTTGTGATAATGCTAAAAATATGAAACTTCACAGGAGTATGCCCAGGTGTTTTGCGCATGTATGTGGAATAATTTGTACAGATCTGACACTGGGTAACCAGCCAAAAGCACGAAAAACTGTCATTTGTGAACCGAAACTCTTAAGAAGATGGGACTTGGACAGATACGTGCCTTATTTGATTTGGGATGTAAATATGTATTATTAGCAAGTTGGCGATATTCTAAATATGCTTTATATGAAAAATAGATTTTCTGTGTAAAAACAAAGGGGAGGTTTTTTTCCCTGGACCATAAACACAGCATCATCATGACACATCATGACACTGTCAAATCAGGAGAGAGGGAATACATTGACCAATCAATTTCCTAGAGGGTGGGCTTATTATAATCAGCCTATCCACCCCTTGGGAAATATATAAATAGGGACTGTTGAGGACCTAGAGACACACATTCACCCATCAACTGATTTACTGGTGAATATCTGCAGGAAGAACCCTGATCCAGACTCCAGAACCCTGAAAGCAGAAGGCCCAAATCCAAAGCTGAACCTTTCTCAGCTGGCCTTTAAAATCTTGCAACCTGATTTTAACCCCAAACTTCCAAGGGGCACAACAAATTCAACAGCCGGGCTGTGCTGTTTTTCTGCTTCTTGCCAAGAACACTTGCTAGAACCCAGAAATCCAAACCAGTAGAGCAGAGCTGTAACTCAGAACCAACCCGTCAGATCCAGTCCAGAGGGCCGTGCAGAGACAGAGTGCCGTGCTGAGAGCCAAACTAAGCACCTGAATCCTGTCCTTTGGCGAGCAGATTCCAGTCCAAAACCCTTGATCAGATCTCTGACGGGCCTATTCCAAAACCATAGTTGTGAGTATTTAGCATAGAACTGTCCATAGCCAATCTCTTATCCTTAAGTAACCTAATCCAACCCATTCTATCATATCCAGAACTGCATTGTAGAATCTCTTTTGTCTGTCCTGAATCCTTCTCTCATCCATATGGATCCTGTGATAATTGTGATGATAATCATCTTTGCGCTAATATATAGTTGCTGAAGAAAGGCAAGTGTCGCAGTGGGCAAAGATCAGACAGTGGCGACTCTGGACTGGTGGCTGTACCGTTGGTATCTCGTATCTTCATAGCCCCTTATTGTAAAGCCAATTCTTGTTTGTAATCTTCAAAAGCGCATCTTTCATTTGAAATCTTGACTCTTTTTGAGAAAATCAATCTTTACTAAAACCTCTGTAACCTTTGAACAGTACATGCTAGAAACAAAATTTTAGTGTCAGATTGTAGCTAACATCCTCAGCTTTCAACTCCTTGTAGTTCTTCCGCAATTCCGCCCGACGCACGCGGAAAAGGTTGCTGCGATTCTGCATTTGGCTCAATTTCACCACATGTAAAATAGCTATTTCTTTGAATTCAGCCTCTGAATTCAGTTTCCTATCTGCCAGCCATTCAATCATCATTGCTAGTGTCTACCTGGAACTATCCAAAGCGGCTCCCACTAGTTCTGAATCCTATTTAGCGAATTAAAGTCATTTTCAGTGTTTTTCCCATTCATTACAAGCCACATTCAAAAGCCTTTGACCTGTTTTAAAATCATTCCTGTTTCTCTCTATGCTTGCTGGGGGAAACTGGGATTGAAACTGCATTTGTAGAGTGTTTATTCCTCAAACCTGTTTTCTCTCCTTCCATCTCTATATTGCATATTAGGGGGATTGAGTAGCATCAGGGGGAAAGAGTGATTACATTGCATTTGATTGAATTCATATCAAGTTTTATTTCTGTGCTGCATTCTTTCCTATCATTGCATTTCATTGAACCCACACAAAGTTTTATCCGATACTAGATTATTCTTCTCATCCATGTTCCTATTGATGAAAGAGATTGTTGACTGTCATATCACCCATTGCTGATCATTGTATAAATATTAATATGTGATATTTAGATATTGTTCATATTCATAAAAGTGTGATGTATATATTGTTCAATTCATCAAATAAATCTTTTAACTTTTCAAAACAACCTACTTCTTGGTCAGTCAGACTGGGGGGGATTCAAAGAGAGGGGCGTGATATAAGGGTACATAGTTCAGAAATAAAAGAACTTTAGACATAAAAATATATAATTAAGGGTTCCAGCTGGGCATCTCACACTAGGTATTGGCTTAGGTGGAGTTCTGGGTTGAAACCACTTACAGGTGTCAGTCATTTAAAAACAAAGTTAGAAGAAAATCACCTGGCCTGTCAGGAACTTGGTGAAATCAAAAGGGATTATGAAAAACTGTTACAGCACACCAGGTGGGTGGAGGAGGCTCTGGCAAAGAATAATCAGGCCAGTAAGGACCAAACTCAGGAGGTGAGTCTCCTGCAGCAAAAATTGGCCCAATACTCCCAAAAAAGACAGGAAGCACAGAGAGACAATGAGGCTCTCTGTGAAAATAAAGACAGGCTCCATAGACAGATAGCCATGCAAGAACAACTCATAGAGACCAGTAAGCCTTAATAGAGGAAGAAAAGGGTCAGATTTTGGTAGGTCATCAGGGCGTAGGGGCTGAAAGAGATGGGGTAAGATGGGAGAGAGAAAGCCCTGAGCATAACCTCAGGAACCCTGGCATCAGTGACTTTAATCCCTTCAATTCCATGGACTCTGCCACCCCATGTCCACTGGCTCATATGAACCAAGGTCCATGGGGATGGTAGACTTCAACACAATGGGAAATATGGGACTGACAGGTCAGCACCTCCCAGAAATGGATGGGCAGGCATCTCTGTACAGGCTCCCAAATTCTCGGGCCATCTTCTCTGATCATGGAGACTCCAGCGAGGGGAGAATCAGAGAACTGGATCCTCAACAATATCATTTACCAAGAGATCAGTCAGTAAAATTTGCTGGGGAATTCCAAGAGACTAGGCCCACTAAGAGCATACTAAAAACCTCTTATCAGCTAGGACAGTGGGGGGAGTACTCAGCCAATACTGGGAGCAGGGGAGAGTCAGAAGACTCTGCTGAGCACCACAGGTCCCAAGAGACTAAGTCCCCACATTCTGCCAGCCATTCCCAAGCTCGCAGAATCCGGGAGAGCCTAGAAGATCAGACAGCCACCTCTGGTAGCAGTGCTTCTGAGTCAGAGGATGAGTGGACCAGGGTGACCAGAACTAAAAAAGCCAACAAAGTTAAGAGAACTTTACTCAAAAATCCCCTGAAGCAAATAAAGACTATTAGGAGCGTCATCACTCCCTACCACGAAAATGGCAAATATTCAGTTTGGTAGCACCTTGAATTGTTTGAGCAAATGATGGAGACTTTTCACCTGAAGGACAGCCAAAGCTGTATTCAGTATGTAAAGTGGACATTTTCACCTGAGTACTCCAGCTTCTTTGCGGGGCTGGAGGATCAGAACCATTCAAGATGGTCCACCCATAGGGCGGCCACCCTAAAGCATTTTTCTATTCATAGAAACCCTCAAGAGGTCCGCAAGGCAGCCTACAACCTGCAATATGGGAGGACCAGGCCCCACAAGAATTTGTCCAAGAACTGAAACATGCCTTTGCGCAGACCACCAGAAGGGTGCACACTGACAGTAGGGAATTTGTCAATACCTTCTCTCATGCCCTCCCTAAATACATTATGACCCAGCTAGTGAGAGACTTTCATGAGAAAAGATCACTAGACTGGTCATTGAACAAGCAACTCGTATCTACGAAGTGTAGAAGCCACTAGAAAGTAAAAATACTAACAAAAGCCCAAAACCAATCAACACCCCTGCTGCTGCTAAGGTGGCAGAGATGAAGGTTGCCCCCATTTTAGATCTGGAGATGGGGGGGCCTAAAAACCTTCCCGCACAGAATCTTACCAACCCCAGACCCAGAAGGCCCTCGGGCCAATCCCAAACAGGGTGTCAGGGAGGTAACCCCACAAATGGGACCCTAACTCCCCTGACTACATCAGCCCCCGTTACAAGGGCAACAGGCCCATCCTGGGCTATGTGAGGACTCCAACAGCCCAAGGGGTTGGGGATGCAACCAGGCAGCTGCCAATACAGGGAACTTCCCTCCTCACTTTACCCAGGAGGGCAGTAATCCCCCAAATGCCGGGCCAAGTTTCTTTCCCCGGTACCCGCCAAACCTCAACCCCCAAAACAACCCTTCTTTCTTTCCCCGCTTTCCTGAGCCCAGACAGCCCAATCCAGGTGAGAGGAGGCCAAGGGTGGAGGGGTACCCAAACTATCCTCACCAGGGGTATTATGCGAGAAGGGATAGCTACCCTTCCTGTTATCAACCAAGGGTAGACTAGAGGACCCTGTAGCAGCCAGAGCGGGTGTCCCAACTGGATCGCCAGGTCCAGAACATTGCACAGGATCTGGGTCGCATGCTGAGAGCTGGAAATTAAAATTGGGCAACACAAAAAGAAGCACCCGGTCTTGGTTGTGGTGCCAGAGGGAACCCGCTGTCTATTAGGGAATGACATCCTCCGCAGGCTGTCTCCCCTCATAGACTGTGTCAACAAGGTCCTCTGGACCCAGACCCACAGGCCAATTAAATTAAAGCAAAGCGTCAACCATGTGAGTCTAAATGGCACATGCCACATGGTGGAGCAAAAACCGTACCTAGTTCGGTTCTACTTTCAGAACAATGATACACCCCATGTCACCGTCATAGCTATGGGACCACCAAACGGTGAGGTGAACTCTTCTCCATTTCTGCATATCAGCCTCCCTTCCAGTCTCAAGTGGCATTCCACCCTGGAGGGAGATACATTGAAATTTTATACTAATGTACAATTCGAAAATCCCAAGTCCATAGCCAAAATTGACATCAAATCAGCACAGAACTTAGCTGGCATTTTGAAAAGGGGTGAACAGCTCTTCCTCCCGATTCAGTTAAATGACGGGAAGGAGTCTGTCCTCGCCCGAGTTGACTTGAAGAGCGAAGAAAGCTTCATCAGCGAAGCACTATTAAAAAAACTCCCAAAAGACCAGACCCTGCTCACCGCAGAGTCAGTGCAGCAATGATTAAGGGATCTGGAACCCCCCCGCTCCAAACATCCTCTGCTTAGCAGTTGCATGATCAAAATTTCTAGGAATAACAAAAGCATAATAAATACTTGTTGGGTTGTGCAAGGTGTTCCTTTTGCCTTTTATATGAGCCGGGACCTCCTCAACCAACTTGATATTAATTTGGACCCTAGTTATTAATGGAATTTCCGAAATGGAGGAAAAGTGACCATCCCAGTACTCACCTACAGAATCCGCATCCCCAAGGGTAGCGTGGCAGAAGGGGAAGATAAGTGGGTCCACATAAACCAGCTGAGGAGTTGCCATCCCAGGCATAATTTGCGGCAAATAGAGGAACCAACCGGGAACCCAGAGGGGGAATAGTACCAATTATAACCCATGCAAGTGTCTTTCCCACTGCTGACACCCCCAAATGATGTGTGGACACAGTAGTTGGAAATAACTATGCTCTGTTCTATCTTCTAGCTTCTGGACTAAGAATTATCCAAAGGACTACCAAGGAGGACCACTCGGGGACCGGGAGGAAAGATCCAGGGAGCCCGCAGTGCCGCTCAATACTCCCAACCAGAACCAGCAAGACTCCTGACCAGAACCGGCGAGGAGAGCGTGTCGCTTCATCACTGACGGGAGAAGCAGCTGAATTTCTCCACATGGACAAAAGAAAAGAACATCCCAATCTCCCGACTTCCCCTTGACGGGCGGACAAAATCAAGTCGGGAGGGGGGGCTCTGTGGGATGTATTGACCCACTCCGCTATGCTATGCGGCATCACCCTGCCAGTTATGGGGATAGAAACAGCAAAAATGGTGGCAAAACCCCTGTGTGCGCCAAAAACCTACAAAAAGCCACAAAAACCATGTGCTTCAGCACACAAAAAGAGGGATGCACAACCTGCCACCCATGGTGCATGTGCAGTGGAATAGAGCACATCCTGCAGAAATGTGTCAGTGGGTCCCATGACCAGCAAACAGAGTGCACAGAGAAAAGCAACACCTTGCAAATGAAACCCAAAATGTGCCTAAAATGACATTTGTTTTGTTCCCAAAATCTCCAAAATGCTTATAACACAACACTTTTCAACATTCACAATCTTGCCTGATGCTAAAGGTCATGTATCTGATGAAGCATTGTAAAACATACAAAGTCCTGACATGAAGAGCAAAACATTCATCAGAAAACTGGATTGTCTGAAAACTGACAGCCATGCCAAAATCTGGGTGGAGTACCCTGGGCCGCCTGAATGACAGCTGTCAGAGGAGAACTAAGGCAGCTTTAAATGACCTAAAACTCAAAAGTTTGCTGAATTAGCAACACAAACATGATTGTTGCCAAAAAGGAATATACATTTTAGTTGTGTTTTGATTCCACAGATTTTAAGGCCAAGAAAGAAATGTTTTTGTATGTGGTGCAACAAATGTGGGTTTTGCTAAATTTAAAAAGAAATTGAAAAGCAGGTTTTTCTCCCAGAAGGAAGGCCTTCTCTCCGCAGGAACTCACGGGAAGGTGTTAATTGCGGGGTTTGAACAGAATCTGATCCAAAGGGCAAAGGAACAATGACCATCCTCAACCCAGGACATTGAAGGTGTGAAAGGCCGTAAAACTGCTGCAGCACAGGAAACTCCTGGCTGACAGAAGCAAATTCCAAAGGAGGCGGCCACCACATGCTTCAAAGTGTGACCAAGACTGACCATTGGGTGTTAACAGGATATTTAATGGACATTTTTAGAAGGTGTATAACTTATCAAAAGGAGTGCAAAATCTGAAAATGGCAGATTAATTACCCTAATTTTTAGCACTACCTTTGAAAATTTAGTACAGCCATGTAGCTTATTCTGAACAGCACAGGGAATTAAATGTGGGTTTTTGGGGTCTGTATTTCCGCTAGAATTGTGAAACTGTATACGCTCATTCCCATGTTAAACACGCACATTTGTGGAAACTTGCATACAAATTGAAAAGTGTGTTCATAGCGAAAATGGCAAAATTCTGTAGAAAGGGGAAACATGATCCCACAGCTATGGGGTTTTGAGGAATAGCTGCTATGTAAAATATGCAATCTGTATATGTGATTTTTATAGAGGTTGCACATGTGTAAATATGTATTTTGCCAAAATTAAACTTAGTGTTCCAGTGGCTAGGGGTGGATTCTCAGCATCATAAAATTATACCATAAAGATGACACTCTGTTTCTCTCCTCCTATCAAGGCAGAGAGTAGACTCTGACCCAGTCACCTTTCACAGGGGCAAGCTTAGCTAAACCGGCCCATACACTCTTGTGATGTCATTGTTAAGGCATAAATAGAGACCGCAGAGGGCAGATAGGGACTCACTGATCCAGCCACCTTCCTGATTCCGGCGAAGCACTCTGATCCAGCTTCTTACATCCAGCTTTAAATATTCTTCCAGATCCAGATGCCAAATCTCTTGCCAGCAAAGTACTATTGATTTCCAGCAAGGCCCCAATCCTCAAATGTATTCTCTCCACTCAGTAAAGCGCTGTGTGGGTGAGAAGGTCTTTTGAACCAGTATCCAGAAATACTCTGGCTTGCCACCACTAGGCTTGCCCGAGGAACTCGCCATCCAGCTGATCCAAATACCCACAGACTAGGAGAGCAGATCCTGTGCCAATCCGGCAACCGGCCCAGATGATCCAGTCCCGTGCCTGATGTGCTGTTTTCTTAGACCAGACCCTATCCATGACCAGAACTGACGGTCCCATTTAAAACTTATCCAGTGAGTATAAATATGAAGAATTGTGTCACATAGCATATGTACTTTGCATAGTCTTATCCCTATATCCAACCCATCCTCTCTTTCATTCAGAACCAGTATTGTTAGTAGCATCTTTGCCTTGCCTTATCCCTAGCTCCAACCCATCCTATCTTCCCTTCAGAAACAATATTGTTAGAACTATCTTTGCGCTGACCCTTTGTTTTTCATCTGAAGAAGTCAGGTTTCCTTATCAGGTGGTCACCCTGATCCAGTGACTGTAATCCCTATGTGGTATTCGCTTCTTCATAGTCATCCCCTAGCGTAAGCAAACTCATTTGTCATTTTTAAAGGTGCATTTCTGTTTTTCTTTCTTGTGCCTATTTTACAAAAACGACCTTGACTAAAACCTCCATAACTCCCTCAGTTTTCGTGACAGAACCGAAATGTCAACCCCTACTTGTAGCTAACATCTGTACCTATCCCTCAAACCCAAAACATTCACGCATTTCAACTCAGTGCAATTCTCCCATTATCGCGAATATCGCGCACGTAAAAGTTTGCAGCGAATTTCCATTTTGAGAAGTTTTTACACGGGTAAAATAGCTTTTAACTGCTACCAACTTAGACCTTAAGATTTCAATTATTTTTTGCTGACCAAACCATTTCTTGTGCTTGTGTGCAACTATCCAAAGCGGCTCCCATCAGAATTTATAACAATTTCAGCAATTTTGACCATATTTGATGTTTTTGCCCAGTCCCTTCTAAAGTCAATCTTGAAAGCCAGTCTGACAGCTGAAAAGTCAATTCTGTTTTTCTCTTGTGTTTGCTGGGGGAAAGTGGGATTGATATTCTGTTTGATTTGTGGTATTCCTGAATACCGGCTCTCTCCGCCTATTTCTTTACATTGCCTATTGGGGGTTGAGGGGTGTTGCAGGGGGAACTGCTAACCACAGTGCTATATGATCTGAACCAACACAAAAGTATTATTTTCTGTGCTGCATTTGTTTTGCTTATTACCTATTCCTAGTGTACTAAAGATATTATTCAGAATCTGTCACCCCATTGGTGATTGCTATGTACTTATTAAACATATTGTGATAAAAATTTGAATAAATAAATACATATTTACCTTTGCAAACCAGCCTGATTCCTGGCTCAGTGTGACCAGGGGTTGGGGTGTTCCAGGAGAAGGGTGTGATATGAGTGGTATATATCGTTCAGAATAATGAACTTTTTGACAAAAATAAATAAGGATTTCAGTTGTGCACTATATGCTGAGCGTTGACTTGGGTGTGTGCTTGATTGAAATCACTTACAATTGCCATCTGTGTAATACAAGGGAGTGTGTGTCTTGGATGCATAGCCCTTACAAGTGTTTTCCTCGTTGATTAAAACTGCTTTCACTGCCATCTGTGCAACCCAATTTTATGGGTGAGACTGTGGGCTAATGAGCCTTTGTTCTCCCAGGAAGTTGTTTACTCCAACTCCTTGAATAATATTTTCTGAATTTTAAAATCCGCAGAGCCACAAAACTGTGGTCTGTATTCCACCACAATTTAAACTCCAAAAGCTGTTACTTGGTGGTGCCAGACTGTGGGCCTCATTACAAGGTTGGAGGTGGATGTAGCCTTGCCGGTTTTACCAGCAAGTCTACCTCCAAACTTGCATCTGGGTCTGGCACCCATGAAAGGGCAATTACCAGGCAATTCTGGCCCAGCCGGACCCCGGTAATTGCCCTTTCATGGGTGCCAGGCCCGGTACATCCTCATTCCTATTTGAGCCCCATAGGGTTCAATGGGAACGGGGAGGGTGGTAACACCGGTACCGTTAATAACGGTACCGGTGCTACCATCATGTTCTGCTCGCGGGTGCCGGTACGGCCACCAGGTCAGACCTGGTGGCTGCAAGGGCACCCGCGAGCAGAACTCCTAGTATGGCGGTACGGTAGCAACGGTGCCAGTAGCGATACCGATGTTGCCTTACCGCCATACTTGTATTGATGCCCTGTGTCTCGTCAACCGGCTCTGGCACCAGAGTTGGATGATTTTCTTATTGAAGGATTCTAGGAGTGCGAGCCCAGAATATGGGTTATTAGCCATATTGACATTTTTATAATGCTGACTTATACCGGGCCAATCATTTTGTGTGTTATATTATAATAAGGAATAGACTGCGGGCAAACAAGCCTTTGATCTTCCATAAAATCGATTTATTGCAAAACCTTTTTTCGAAGTGGAAAAGTTAAACCTGCAAAGCTTTCAAGTTGCAGAGCTACTGTTGTTCAGCTCTGTTTATTTTCTTGTCAACACTTTAAAAATATATATATATATATCTTTTAATGTGACTTATTTAGAATTGGTGGGTTGATTCAGTAGGTAGTTGGTTTCTGACCTCCTTCCGTATCAACCTTAAGTAATCTTGAGGCAAAGTTGAAAAGGGTTATTTTTGAGCCTCAAGTAAAAATTTCCTTCCTTATTTGACAATCCTTAAAGCCTGAAACTCTTAAAAAACTACATATTTGCAGCTGCACAAGTCTACTATTTCTGCCTATGATATTACGAAGGGGGTTTTATTTAGAGCATTTGTCACTACTCTGTGTTGTGGACTTTGAAGGATTTGCGTCGAGGGACCAATTGATTTTGTGAAGAAAAAGGAAAACTAGGAAAGTCTAAAATCATCCCATCGTAGTTGGTTTGAGAAGCGGTAAGCATTTAGGAGTGCCGGTTTCAATCTGCAAAAAAAATCTACAAAAAACGTGAATATTTTAGATGAAGCAGACTCTTCAAATAATGAAGCTACTAAATTACCATGTTAACCTAATGTTGCAACTACATCTACTAATGTTATTTCTTCACTAAAAATGGGATTAATTAATTCCGAAGAAACCGGGGTTGCCCCTATTGAAGGAGAACATAAGGCAGTAATTGTTTTGGAGAACCCAATAATGCTCTTTGCTCGACAGAAGATGCAAATGCAAACGATGTAAATGTGTTGGAAACAAACACCACAAACAGCAAGACAACCCAACAATTTAGTGTTTCTTCGTGCTCCTTAACTCATGTGGACCAGGAGGACCTTTTAGATTGTGGTGCCAATTTTATATCTCATGTATCAATTTTGGCCCCGGTTGTATTAACTGAGCTGGACAAGCGTATTAGACTGTCTTTGGGCCCACCAACTCCACGATCATTATCATCTCCTGCAGTTGAAGAAATATGTCTATTTAATCAACCTAGTATGTCTCATAAATTTACAGAGGGTAGATCCTCCTTTAAAAAGCAAAACCACTCCACTTATTCACTTGATCCTGAGAATCAACAAAAAATTAAATATAATGTCACCACAAAATGAGGGTCATCCGCCCCATGGTAACTTAAATCAACTAACGAGATCCTTTCAGTTTGATCAAGGGAACAATGTTACATGTCAAAAATAATGCATATCTACACGCTTAGGAGCCAATATTCCTCTGTTAGAATCCTCCTTAATTGATGCCTGCTCCTTCCCACTGTTAACAAGAACTTTAAATTTACTGGATAGGGGGCACGACACGACACAAAATGAATAAGTTGACCTTAACAGAAATTTTGGCCAAGATAAATATCTTGCCGGGCTTTATTTTGGCTTGTGGTTCCAAACCCCTAAACAAATGAGGTGTCTTGTGAAAAGAGAGTATATACAGTCTCGACTGCTAGCCAGACCCATAGGACCAATGACAATCTTCCAAATCCTCCTGTCCAGGTATCCTCTGGTGCCCAGATTTCCGCATCACCAGCTGCGAGAGTATATAATAACTCAAAGCATAACTAGGAGGGAATTGGTAACCAAGAATGGGTTTGGAAAGAAGATACTGGGCCTCATTACACGGTAAGCGCTAAGGGATTACCGGTACCAGTAAGGTCACCGGTGCCGTAATCTCTTAGCGCCCTACTACGAGGTCCCTCAGCGGGTCCCGTTCTTAATGCCTGGTCTGACCAGGCGTTAAGGACGGGACCGGCTAAGGGACTTCAGAGCTAATAATGGTACCGCAAATTGCGGTACCATTATTAGCTCCTTCCCCATTCCCATTGAGCCCTATGGGGGCTCGAATGGGAATGGGGAATGGTATTTGGAATGGGGACTTACCGTGTCCTCCAGGGTCGGAATGACCTGGTAAGTCCCCATACCGCCTACCCGGACCCGGTATGCGGTAAGGGAGTAGCCATGCCGCTAATAGCGGCATGGTTACCTCCTACCATGTAATGAGGCCCACACTGTCTATAGAGACCATACAAATAACTCATGAGAAAGAAGTTTGGGATGCTGTCAAATCTAATATGTGAAACTAGAAAGAGACATTTAGACTTTAATGTGCTCTAAGGACAAGAGGCATTTAATGGAGAACATGGCAATAGGGGTAAATATAAGTCAGGGTGAGTTAGACTTATCTTCACCAAATAGTCCTGCACCATTGGTGGAATTAATGACACAGAGACTACACACAAATCTATCATAGTAATAGATTCTCCTAAGTCATCCCCAATCATCACATTAAACTCTCGTAGAACCAGACGGAAAGAAGACAAAGCCAGAAGAAATGCAAAAAAGAATAATCAAAAGGGAAAAAAACCTTAAAATATGCAAGCGGTTAAAATCCATGGTCACAACACTATAGTAAAAATCATATGTAAACTGTCTAAAGGGAATAAAATCATTGATGTAAATACCCCTGGCCATACAGCAGATAAAGAGGATGATGTGCAGATTCCCACTAGGAGAGCTGCCACCAAACCCATAGTCTGTGGTGCAGTTGGTAAATAAATTGTGATACAAAAAGGGTGTGTTTCAGGTTGTTCTCACACTTTGGGAAAGCTTGAATAGGTAAGTAAACCTAAGATTTTGCAGGTTGATTTAATGATTCTAAGGTCCCATTTTAATAAGGGAGGCAAGGGCATTAAACAAAGTAATCTGCCCTCGTTCTTTCCAATGTTGGGTGAAAAGACGAAGGAAGGAATTGCAAAGACAGTGGCAAACACCATAGCTTTGAACGTGGTTGATTTAATTGCCAACTCAAACATTGCTCATGAACAGGAAACAGCGTTGGGCACAGGTGTGTTGAATTCAATTCCTAATGCTGTTCAAGAACATGCAAAAATGGCCGTTGCCATCATATCATCTGCAGGCCCATGGTGCTTCCTGCTCCCAAATCATTGATCAATCAACCAACTGAACAAAAATCAGAGAACCATCCCTCTAAGATCATGGGATGGGAAAGTGACTCAAAATTAAATGGTTTTGGCAAAATTAATAGATCATGAATCTTGGAACTCTTTACACAAATACCAGCTTTAAGATCATTAAACTCAAAATTATATTGATTGGGTTACTCTACCTCAGAGTAACAACAATCGCATGACATGTGGGTGTCAAAGTATTATTATTCCGAAATTAAAATGGGAACTGCGCTGGAATCTATTGACTTTGGGGTATCAACTGTTCATCATGGATTCCTTGGAGGATGCTAAGGAATTAATTTAGTTCCAAAATGAATCACATAATGTTACTAACAAAGATCATAATCCGGGTGAGAATGATTTGGCTATAATAAAAACAGTTGCAGACCAAATTTCAGACTTAAACAAAGCAGGTCAGGATTAGTCGTGGTTTAACCAGCATTTAAGACTTTTATGGCACTCCAAAGGGGGCTCTCTCAGCTTTAGCCTGCAATCCATGAGTATACTTTCATGGAATGCTTGTGGTATAAATAATCTAAATGTATGGTTACACAATTCATTTCAACCCACCCGGGAAATGATCCATATGATCCAGTAAACTATGATAAGCTCACACTTTCAGCTAGATGGATATGAAATCCATACTTTTCCAGTGATTCAAGCTGCTCCACCTAGTGGATGGCTAGCAAAAGCAATAGATGGTGATCTGAAAATAAAGACCCAGTTAGTCCATTCCACTGATGGTCTTCTAGCTGTAAATGTGGACTTGCTGGAAAAAGGTAGATCTCTACTCCTCTTAGTGAATATATATTGAAATCCATTGAAAATCAAATTGGAAGATTGCTTATATACATTAACACTAGTTTTGGAAAATTGGGTTAACATTCTTCCAAATAGCTCAATTATATTAGGTGGTGATTTTAATTGTGATTGCTCAGAGGGCTTGAAAATCAACAGAAATATGATGCAGGAATCGATGTCCACTAAAGGTGGGCTCAAAGGAAGTATATAAGATACATATATTGCAGAGTGGGAGATGTGGCAGTTGGAGCCGTGTCCTAATTCTGTTCCTACATATACATGGCATAGAGGTGATTTTCATTCCACAATAGACTACTTTTATGTAACTTCTGGTATTAAATACAAATGTGGGCATGTGTCAGAATCGGAAACTACCACCCCCGAAGACTCCTCACCTGACTCCTTAGAGGAATACTCCTTAGTAGATGTCTTTGGTCTTCTTTTCTCCTCCTTCTTGATCTCCTGCGGGTCTTCGTCTGTCTTGGTGCTCTTCCTTCCCTTCTTGTCCTTCTTGCGCTCGTAGAGATAGGGACGAGCTCCGCTTGAGGCCACCCTGACAGTGGTAGGAACAAGCTGTCAGGTGGACCCAGGGGAGCCAGTCCCGTAACGTCAGGGAAAAAGCCAGTGACGGCAGAAAAAACCCTGTTAGATGGTGAGTCCTTGCTGGCAAGGAGTGTTTCGGAAGTGGAGGGCTGATGTCGAAAAAGGATTGGAAGAGAGTCCACTGCGATCCAAGGAAGGCTACGCAGAGGCTGTTCACGAGTAGTCAGGAGGAATGGTAAGGCTATAATGCTGGTAAGAGTGAGAAAGAGAGAGAGAGAGAGAGAGAGAGAGAGAAAAAGAGAGAGAGAGAAGAAAGAGAGCGTGATCAGAAGCGGGAGCGAGCAAGGAGGGGAGAGAGCGAAATAGTAAGGAGAGTGAGCAGGAGCGAAGGCGTATGCTCAAGAGTCAGGTATCTAGCGAAAGCGAGAGAGAGAGCAAGCGGGAGCGAAAGCGTATATGCACAAGAGTCAGGTATCTGGCGAAAGAGAGAGAGAGAGTAAGCGGGAGCGAAAGCGTATGCACAAGAGTCAGGTATCTGGCGAAAGCGAGAGAGAGAGCAACAGAGAGGCAAAAAGGATGGCTTTACAGTACGGAGCCTGAACAAAAGGAAAGAGCTGAGGAAACAGGGAAGCCAAGGCGGGCTGAGTACTAGGTAAATAAAGTATCAAGGGACCGAGCTCAAAGAGCGGCACTGCAGGCGAAGTTAGCGAAAGGCTGACAATGCGAGTTGCAACGCACAGCGTTGTGGGCGTGGCTACCTTTTAAAGGAAAAAGGACCAAAAAGACTAGAACGGTAAGGTCCGCAAGGTGCCTAAGTAAGCCTCCATCTTTTCCACAGTGTCCAGGGTCGCGTTGTGACAGCATGCCAAAATTAGAGATCTGGGTTTGGGTGATCACATGATGCTAGAGGTTAATTATGCAAAACAAGTTCAAGTCTATGAAATGAATCCCTTGCGTACCGGTCTTTCTCTAATATGGAACAACAGAGTAAGCACAGTCTTTATGAATTTACTAAAAGCTGATATTCTTTCTTCTGGTGCTTTATGTGAAGAGAATACCTACTATTCAACTAGAGATAACCTCCTATCAGAGATTGTGTTTAATTGTTGAAGAAAATTGCTCATTCAAACAGGCATAAAACTGTAAAGCTAAAACCACATGTTTACAATAAGGAAGTAGCTTTAGCAAAAAAACTTAAAAACAGGAGAATCAGACATCTTCAAAAGCTAAATCTTCCTCATTTAGAATATAAAGAGGAAAAGAGATGATGTGCCAGTCCCACAGGAACCTACTTAAATCATTGAGAATTAGTATTTACACAGGAGACAATCAGACTATGATTAAAAATGTATGCAATAACAACACAAAAGCATTCTGGTCCACCATGAATCAAACTGTTGCCAAGAGTAGTAATAATACTGAATCTCAAATCTCAGAAGAATTCTGGCTCAACTTCTGTTTGGACAAATACAAAATGCCTGTCACGGCTTGCAGAAATCTGCATACCCCTTGCTGTATTTTACACTACAATTCCCGTACCTTCTCTGGACCCTGGCGGTTGCCATGGCACCTTTACCAATGCCCGAAACTCAGAAGGCGAGCATGATCCAACGCCTAATGCGCCTCTATGGCAACCATGCTGTATCGTCACACACTGCCGTCTACAACGGATTTAAGTGCTGTGCTTTAATTCATCTAGTGCTTCTGATTAATACGGTACGCGCTCCAATCGTACCATTCATTGAAGTTACTTAACCATTTTTTCTTCCGTTTGGAGATCCTTCCTTCTTGCGAATTGACCACGGACTGCCCACGGACTTCCTCGCTGTTACCCTTTTTTCTGCCTGCCTCCGGTTCTTCTGTGCTCGATGCAAGCCATTCGGAGCATCTTCCAGACGATTCTATTGTACTTCACCACCCGCAAGGTAATGACCACGGTCTAACGGATTGCATGCAATATCGCATTTACGATCAATTTTCTTGTTTGTTTGCTATCTTCTCTGATTGTTTGTGAGGAGCATTAGATGCTTGTGAGAAGTAGTGCCTACTAGAGTTCTTACAGGATTTCTCTCTGCCTTATCAGTTGTCCCAATGCTTGGTATGAGACTTTGGGCGCTATGCTGCTGTTTTCACCCTACGTTAGTGCGTTCTCATTTCATCGGGCTTAGTTCCCACTAACCACTACCATTACCACTAATTAATTCCTGTTCTTCCTTCTGCCAAAATCTGCTTCTTCACTCCAAGTTCCATCTCCTGACAAACAGGTTAGTTATATTCAGGTGTAATTAGTCTGTTGTGGGTTCTTCTAATTGACTATATTCTAATTGTTGTCTCTTTTCCTTTCCCTTTCTCCCAGTGGCTGTACTGGTTAGTACACTGCGCTTTCATTTGAAACACTGTGGTGCCCGTTTGTTCTACGGGCAGCACAGTATCTCAAAGGGAAGGTTGCACTCTTTTGGCGAGAACCCTTTTCTTTGGGTTTTATTTTCTTGGACAAAACAGTCAAGAAGATACCAACTGGAAGTCACCAAGGCAGCCTGATTCCACTCATCTGAGTCTGTAACAATGCTCAAAACCTTTACCGGTGTGTCCAATCCATGTGATGGTTTAGTTCTATTGGGCCCCTGTCCATGGAACAAAGAAGACATCACATGGGCCATTAACAAATTAAATCCATCAAGAGCAGCTGGCCCAGATGGCATTCCACAAATTGTACTGAAAAGAGATCCTCTCCACTGGGCCTCTACACTAACAATAACATTTGATATGATATTCATCACAACTACAATCCCAGGCTCATGGTCCAAGTCTCTTCTTATCCCTATTTTCAAAAAGGTGATCCTTCTGTGGCCTCAAACTACAGGACCATAGCCCTAACTGATGCTTCTTATGAGGTGTTCGCATATCTGGTTTTAAGGGAGTTGGAAAGTATTCTACATCAAACAGGGGCCTTGTCACGTTTTCAGGTTGGCTTTCGTAAAAGGATGGGGACCCCCTGAATGCGATGACATTGGCTCATCTCCTAGACATGGTCAAGCACAGTCAGTGGGGTCTGATATTTTTGGCCTCACTAGATATGACTTCTGCTTTTGACTATGTAATAAGACCATTACTATGGCACAAGTTCCTCAGATGTGGAATCCAGTGAGATTAGTTCAGTTGGTGGTTGTTTTACATATTAACACCACTTATAGAATTCATGTCACACAGGAAGGAGCTCATTCAAGAGCAATTCCTACCTACACTGGGGCCAAGCAGGGTGCTGTATGGCATACACCCTTTTTAATCTGTATCTTACTGATATGGATGAAATCTGGTATAATGACAAAATTACTCCTGTAAGACTGGGCCAATGAAGAATACACTGGATGGCATTTGCTGATGATCTTATCTTTTTTGATAGGACGCCTATGGTGTTGCAAGCCAAGCTCTCACTATTCATGCAGTATGCCCTTAAAAATAATCTTCAGGGTAATGCTACTTAATCAAAAATGGTTGTCTTTACAGGAAATCACAAGCCAAAAACCATGAGGTGGTTTCTGGGGTCAGAGAGAATAGAACAAGTAGCCAAGTTAAAATATCTAGGATATAATTTTATAATGTATGTAATTCCTAATCCATATCTATGTTGAAAGATTCTCTGGAAATCAAACTACGTCCTCTTCTCTGTCATATGAAATGTCTTTTTTCGAGGGTTTGTAAGTTTTCCTTAAGACCAATTCTTGATTATTATGTGTTGAAGATTGAACCAATTCTACTTTACGGATTGAACATGTGTCTAATGGATACATGTGAACATCTGAATTCGATTCAGGGTCGGGTATGGAAAGTTGTCCTTTGCTTTTCAAATTCATTGCCTAATGCATTACTAAGCCACAAACTAGGTTTGGTCTAGCTATCCTCAAGACTGCATTGGAGGCAACTTTCCAATTACTTAAACATTCTAGATACACCATCCAACTCTCTATATGAGGATTCCGGTAAACTCTTGAAGGCAACCTCTGTTAAATCGTGAAATGTGTATGGCAATAGAATGCAATCCCTGCTTTTCTCCATTGATTCGAGTAAAGAGGAATTGAATCAACGCCCAGAGAAAGCTAAACAAAAATTATATAATTATGATTGGTTGAAAACCATTGAGACTATAGGAAAATATAAACTCCATAAAGAATTTATGTGTTTTCCACGAAAAAGAAATCAAATTTGTCCTTATATTCTGAAATTCCCATGCAACAAAGCATGTGCACTTTATATGTGATTTCAGTTTAATCACTTTTTAACAAGAGAACATACTAAGCACTGGAATGCTGAAAATACACCACATGAAAATATGTATTGTCGCTTTTGCAAAATATCTACAGAGGTAGAAACATTAAAATATTGGGTATTAAAATGCCATCATTTTGATCCTCTGAGAGTGCAGACATTTGGTGTTGATTTGTTTATAAAATCCGACTACTATATTGATTTTTTCTGGTCAAGACTCATGTGGGATGAACATGTTGCTCTTGTCGTAGTATTTAATCGTTTTCTTGAAACTGTTCATCTCCAATTGTCACTTTAGAATGAATCCAAAAAAGTCACTTTAGAATGAATGTATAGGATATTGACAGTTCTTTATAATCTGCTTGTTGTGTAATGCCACCATCAATACAATTTAAAATAATGTGGATGTATTCAAAATTGCTTCTAGGTTTTTAAAGAATGATGTTTTAGAACACCGTGAATTTTTAGATAATTTGTGATAAATAAAAAGTGTTGTGGATTAATAACAACATTGTTTATCAAATGACAATAATTCGTATATGATGTTGAGATGAAATTCATTATTTTAATTATTTTTGGAAAGGATGATTGTTTCAGCCAAATACAATTAAAACATGTTTAATAATGAAGTGTAAAAGAAGGGGATTGTAGACGGCATGGCAGAGGAGGGTACGGAAAAGGAGAAAAGAAGAGAGAGCAGAAAAACTGAGGAAGGTGCAAAGCAACAAGCACCACAGCATTGTTAACTGAACAGGAACTCGGAAATGAAAGCGTGTAAGCATGGTCATGGGTGGAAACCGGAGGTAGTGGTGTTGTGCAGGTGCCGAGATGGCAACATGACGATGGAAGCAGCATAGCCAAGAAGAAAGCACTAGAGATATCACAGATAACAGAAGAGAGGAAGAAAAGTAGACGGGGCGAGTAAGGTGCTTCTGCCATCCGCTGACAGCCACAGACAGCAGTGGGACTTAATTGGACTTCGCCATGTGCTTCATCCCGGAAGTGATCATAAGTATGTCTGGTTTCAGGGTGGAGCCGGATAGAGGGGCGTGGCCAGCGATCCAAAGCACTGCGCAGTGCGGTGACACAATGCGATTCCCCGATGGTAGCGGGAGATGGCCGTACCAGACAGCAGCTCAAGGAAATAGTATGTCCAGATAAGGAAGCTAGACCTACTGGTACCATTTTCCCAGCACTGTAGTAGATGGTGCTACAGACAGAGAGCTCAGGATGCTGCAGCACAGACCCACTTCCAGTGTAGCTCCCAGTCCCACTGCCGCAGACAGCAGGGGGGACTCAACTGGACTTTGCTGGGGCTTCAACCTGGATATCATCTTAAATATGTCTGGGTTTGGGTGGAGACGGTGGCAGAGAGAGGAGGCGTGGCCAGCAGGGCTCGGCAATCAGAAGCACCGCAATGCCCAAATGATAGCGGGAGAAGGACTAGACCTCAGCTCAAGGAGGTGATATGTCCAGGTAAGGAAGCTAGTCCTTGAGTGGCCTGTGCCCCAGCACTCCCATTCATTGGTCTCTTTCTTTTTTATTTCTTTCTCTGAAACTTCGTTTAACCCAAAACAGATACACACATGCATAAATAAACACACACTACACATTTAATAAAGTACTTTTAGTACCCTGCTGTCTGTGTCTTTATTTCTAGGGTCCCTTAAGAGACAAAGATGTAACTAATACTAACAGGACCCCTTGGGGCCCTGGGTTACATTTGACTGTATATGGGGGGGGGAATTGAAAATAGTGATAGGAGAGGCTGATTTTAGAGCATACCAGTGTTAAAATGGCCTGAAAAGTCCCAGATTACACAGAGGTTCTGGAGCCAGTTCAAACGGGTCTCAGTAACAGACATCGACAAAGTGAAAGGCAAACCCCAGCTTTATTATCATCAAAATAAAGCAGGAACAGTTTAAACACATTAAATTCTTAGAGCTCTCACTCCTTACATAACAAAATAATGGTTTTGGTTTATATATTCAACATTTGTCGTTACTGACATCATACCGTAATCTTAGTTACCAAAAACATATGGGGAACGAGGATTGGCTAATACTGGTGATTACATATACATTCCATAGGGGTTACATTTCTAATTGGGTAACGCTTGTCTGATAGCTCCCCCTACGATGACCTCTAAATTGATAAAGGCAAAAAGACATAATCTCTGCAATATGTAATTGGCTGGCACCTTACTTCATGGGCGGCGTAACATTGGGGGTTTTCATTGGTTGGTTTCAGACTAACCAACCTTGGACAACTGACAGTTCGGCAGTTTGGTCGTCAAGACATGAGCCAGACAGGAGTATGGGAGAGAGATCCACAGACTGCTTTCCTTTCAATTAAAGGAGATACCGTCCCGCATTTCTAGGCCAAGAGCCAGAGTGATCATTTTGTATTTGGCCTTGTGTGGCGTATGATTTCTGAGTGTACGTGTAAGGAGTACGACAGATGTCCTATCTGTGTTTGTTGCTAATAAATAGACAGTGTTCTTCAACTATGGGTCACATGTGATTGAACCATGTTTGGAATTATTTCACCCTGCATTTATTGGGATTTTAGATAATATTGATGTGAGTGTTATGTTTTCTCTTGCCACTTGGGACACTCTTGCGTTATTCTTCATGGAGTCTCTTGGCTTAAAGTTGTCCTGCATCTGGCTTCCAAAGGCTGGTTTTACTCTTATAAGACTTTTTTTATATTTATTTTTAGTGCACAAGCACCTTTGTAAATATTTAATTACATAACTGTATAAAACAATATATTCCAATATATATGAAAACATACATTTCTAAAATCATACATTTTAACAATAATTGCGAATCGAACGAGTACAAAAATAAAGATCAAGGGTTCAGGAAAGGTAATATGATATACAAGGGGCAGGCCATGTGTTATCACTAATGCAAAAATGGTCATGGTTAAAAAAACACACGTAAATACAATAATCCATTGTACTCCATTATACCATAGACCCTAAATCTGAATTAAAGAATTAAAGACAATAAAACAAGAACAATACCAAAACAATACCGAAACAAAAAACAAAAAAAAAAAATAAATCACATGAAAACTAATATTTCATATTACACAAACGACCGCAGATCATACAATTCAAATAAACATCTCTGAATGACATCTTTGTTTCATTAACAATGAACATCAAACATTTCTTATACAAATATAACAGAACTGTCAGTACAAGGGTGGCTGTAAAACAGACGTTAATAACACATTGCTATAGCCTGTGTTGAACAATGTTAAATGTCAAACAATAATTAAATACAAATTACAACAGCACACCTTTAAAAAAAAGCTAGACCAATTCCTCTTCAAGTTTTACATTAATATGATTTATCATACGAGATGCTGCAAAAATTATCGAATAGATCTTCACCACATGCATCTCATCCAAATGAGGTTCCGGGATAATGGTGATGATGCCAACAAAAATTCACTCAAAAGGAAAAGGTGTTTTAAGGATTCATCAACCCCATTGGCGGCCAAAAATGACAATCAGTATCTGGCCATGCCTCAGAACCAATGGACCAATTCCTAGTACGCAATTTCGTGTGGAATAAATCCAAACGAAATCTCATATATAAGGTTCTTGTTTTGTTACATGGTATGGAAGGTGCGGAACCTGATTGTGTCTAAATTTTGCATATTCCTAAATGAGGAATAAACAGCGACAAGATCTGAGGTTACAGCCCAGTCATTACGAAAATGTCTTTTTTTGGCCAAAACAGTGCGCCATTTGAGATCTTCAGTTGTTAAGTTCAAAGATGCAAGTAGGCTCTGTATGTGTGCATATAATTGCGCTATCGAGGCAGATGACAACTTGGTTCACATAATAGCGAAATCTTTGTAAAGAGAATTTGGTGGCGGAAAAGACATTTTGGCTAAGTTTGATAACATATGCCAAGTAAATTTAGAAGCCAGTGAAGAAAGACCTAGTTCATGTCTCAAGATGGCATTGGGTAAACACTTGGGAAGACCCAACACTGACTTCCAAATTGTTCCCTGGATTTTATTCAAAAATGGGCCAATCTCAGCAAGACATAGATCTAGACCATAAAGAATCACTGCCTCGACCTTCATCTGATAGAAGTCTAAGAGAGGGTCTAGTGAGAATTTAAAATGTTTTCGAAATATGATTTGCATTTGTGCTGCTAGATGTATGACTTTTGACGACACAGATGTCTGCCACTTAGTCAAGGATGTCAAATTCAATAGATTATACCCTAAGTAAGTCATATCAGGGGAGACGTTAATTATACTATAGTTGATGGTCCATTTGAAGGATCGAAGGTTTTTTTTGGATGCAAAAATAAGGATATTAGACTTAGATGAGTTTATGGCCAAGTTGTTAAGTGAACAATAAGAAAAGAAAAGATTGAGCTTGTTTTGAAGACCGAATTGTGTCCGGTCAAAGAGCATCACATCGTCCGCGAAAGCCATTGTAGTCGCAAATCACCCAGTCTAACTGGAAAAACATCAGAAACATTCCATATGAGATTGGTGTCAGCAAGGTAAAGATTAAATAAAGTGGCTGCAAGATTGCAGCCTTGCTTGACACCGATCTGAGTAGGAATAGGATCTGACAAGAGCCCTGCGGCATTAATCCGGACTTTAAAGTTGGTATTATGATGCAGCAGGGAGATGAGAGCAACAATATAAGGCGGAAACCCATAAGCCAACATCTTTTCCCACAGACGCCCTCTAATGATACTGTCAAAGGCTGATGATAGGTCGATGGCTGCCATGTAGATAGGCCCAGAGGAGGTATGATGGGCTGTGGAGATGAGATGAGCAAGTATGGTGGCGTTCAATTGTGTTCCCATAGCCTTTCTGGAGCCGACCTGTGCTTTAGACAGAATAGAATTCTGCGCCATAAAGGTTTCCAATTCAGTAAGTATAAGTAAAGCAAAGATATTGGCTGCTACGTCGATTAGCGCAATAGGCCTAAAATTATTGGGATCCTTTTTTGTGAAGAGGAATGACAATAGAGCTATGCCATGGACAGGGAATTTTCTTGAAATTAAAAATGTTATAAGAAATTTGCAAAAAGAACATCGCCCAAAGAGCGGGTCATCTTTTGTCACACATGGAGGGAGTCCATCGGGAACTGCAGCTTTAGAAAATTTTAATTTATGTATGGCCCAAATTATGTCTTTTATGGACCATGGGCATATTGGCGGAATGTGATGACGCAAAATATCCACTTCAAAAGGCGTGTACTGCAAAGGTAGTGTGTATTTAGATTTTAAAAAGTTTTGCCAATACAGGCCATCAATCCCTGTATCCAATACGGAGCGAGATGCCCCTATGGGCTTCTTCAAAATTGCCCAGATGTCTTTAGTTTTTCCTTGGGTAGTTAACACGTTTGAGCAAAAAGGTTTTCCTCTTTTTTTCGGGGGCACGGGTGTACGGGGAAAGAACTGTGTTAAAGAGCAGAAGAACACACCACTAGCTACCCAAATTCCCTACACACTGTCAGAGGGGTGGTTATTCCTATAAGTGATTATTAATTTCACTTAGCTGCATTGATCACATAAACGTAGGTATCAGAAAAAAACTATTTTTTATTAATGTCCACATAGTTAAAACGACCATCTGTAGGCCAAATAAATCAATGGTCTGGCTAAAATACAAAACGATATACAATGATATGTCAGTGTTGTCTCGGGGTACTTCAGAATATGAATCATGACATCAACATCACATATTTCACAAAGATGTAATAGTCACAGCTTTTCATGGCACGTCATGATAAAAGTTATGATGTCATGCTTACCTAAAGTCACCTTGGCACTAACATCACAGTTGTTGGAATAGAAATCATGAGAAATATATCTATCCAAAAAGGTGAAAAGCTGTGACTATTACATCTTTGTGAAATATGTGATGTTGATGTCATGATTCATATTCTGAAGTACCCCGAGACAACAGAACGTCCACATCCCAAAAATGTTACCCACCAACCAAAGAAATCTCAGGTATTTTATAGGCTTTACACAATAAGCCTTATTCAGAAGAGTCAGTATGGTACAGTTAGTCGATCACATCAGACAGGAAGTTCTTAAAAGAGTCTCCTCGAACCATAGAGGGCGTGGCTTCATAGCAGCATTCGCGAGCTCAACAATTCCACTTCCGCCTACCCACGTGATACAGACCACCACCTCTAGTGTGTCTTCCCATTACACATAATAAGATCTGATCTAGGGAGTCTTACACTCATGTGTTCCCTGTTGCAGTTCTCAGGTATAACACGCTTGCATTAGTGGCGTGAAGTGTGTCACTGGCAATATCTGCAGCTTAGGTGGAGGCTAAAGTCATGACTGCACGCCCTTATGGGTCTTCATGTACACGCCAATCCATTGGACCCCTTAGCACATCCGCTCCCTTAGCATGGCTGCAGTCAACACATCATCTCCCGACTATAGCAGCAGCGGTTTTAGTCTTTCCGTGGCTCATGTACATCGGCAGCTCATAAGAGATAACATCCTGTCAGCTACGACAAGACTCCCCGGCATGCAGGTGAAACTGCACATCTCAGGTTGCAATGGCCCACATCATATGTCTGTGCTCCAAGGTTCTTTCAGTACAGCTTGCCCCAACTCCTCCTCCCCAGATGTAACTTCTCTTGCATTCCTTCTTTCCTTCTGTCTCTCTTCTCTCTCTCCCTTCTCCTTCCGTCTGAGTACTCCTCTCTCAACTCTCTCTCCAGGTATTACTTCTCACTCACCGGCCTCGTATCCGATCTCACTTATATTCTCATCCTCTTTCCTTTCAAACCATTGTTGAATATTTGGTTGTTTTGAGCTTGGGGTCCCTCTGTTATCTTCCTCCTCAATGGGTCTCACCGCAATCATATGGAGTTCTTTTGTGACGCCATGTACCCCAAAGGCAGTTTCCTGCACTACGTTCTGAAAGTGGATTAATTGGTTGAAAGATTCAGCTTCCTGTCCAAGCATAGGCTGACTCCATTCATTCACTTTAAGAGCACCTGAGTCACAGGTCCTTTTTGGATACATAGGGTTTGGAGGGTGGCACAACAGTGCAGAGTTGGGGGCACTTAAATAAGAGGCCAGGTTGACTATTAGTAAAAAGTAATCCTGGCACTGGGGAGGCAATGGGGTGCTGGAGTGTAGCTGGTAATGAGATTGGTTGTTCGGGTTTTTTCCCCGAATCTTGGTCTCAGGTATTCCTTCTTATGGGGTCTCCATCCCTTGCAGGGCCTGGTTTCCTCTGGGGCTTTTTGATCTAGTACTTTTAGTGAGGCTGGTGATGGACTAGAGAGCCTGGGGATTGCGTGTTTACCATCTCCAATCCCTATATCATGATATGATATGATAGTTTATTTATATAGCGCCTATACACAATGTGTTTAAAAGCGCTTCAAGGCAAGGGAGGAAACAAGGGAAAATACAATGACATTCTTACAGGCCATGAACAGTAAAGATGTGAAATTAACTATCATACTCAGCCTGACGATATTTCAGATAGTGCAAGAGCTAAGACATGGATAAGGAAGGGAGGGGGGAGTGGGAAGGAAATGGAAACAGACAGGCGACTACCGTACTAGGCCTGATGACATTTCTGGTAGAGCCGGAGTAAAACAAAAGGTGAGGGAGAGGGGTGCAGAAAGGTATGGGAGGAACAAACAAGCGACTATTATACTAGGCCTGACAAGATTTCAGATAGTGCTAGGGGGGGGGAGTAGGAAAAAACCAGTAAGGGGCGGGGGGAGGAGACAGACCAGTTTGTTATCATACTAGGTCCAGGCACAATTCTGATAGATTAAGTGCATAGAAGAAAGTAAGGGGAGGAGGGGAGGCTATAGGAAAAGGGATAAAGGGAGAGGAGGAGAGAACAGAGCGTAAGAAGTCAAAAAGAGTGGAGAAGCAAGAAGGGAGAGCAAATACAATTGCAGAAGTCAGTAGTAGCACATAATGTTGCAAGCCAGGATACAAGATGAAGATGGGAACAGCATGATTCATGGCCACCATGAGTACAAGATGCAAAGGAAGTCCAGCATGAGAGTTGAGAAAGGGTGACGCACCGTGAATCAATGAAGGCCTTAAAAGTCAAATCCAGTATTGGCCACAAGATGGTGATGGTGAAACCAGAATTTATCAGGACAGACTCCTGCAGAAATAGGCTTGAAGAGGGTTAGGGGGGAGCAGGGTAGAAGAATCAAGCAAAACAGGTAACGCCTGGGAGCGAGAAGGGTGCAGGCACAAGGGAATATCACAGGGGGACCAGAGGGGATGGGGATGGCCTGTGGGGACAGAGGGAGTAACACATGTTGGTGCATGCTTACCTGCTGTCTGTAGCCAGCCCTCATGGTCACCCCAGTCCCATTACTCAATCTAATGTATGGGACTTTGTCACATTGTACATATTACAGCACCACACCTCCACTTATACTCCAAAGTAAAAAGAAGAGGAATCCTCTGCTATGAATTTCTAGGTCATGAAGGTTTTGGCGCTCGGTTGGGACCACTCCTTGTGCTTCCATGCAGAGCCTTGCGTTGGGACCTGGGATCTCATGGCTGTCCATTTGGGAGATTTAGCTTGGTTCTGAGATTGTTGGTCTTCTATTCAGTCTTCACTCTTTGACATTTTCAGCCTATGTTATACACCTGTCTTCTCTCATGCTGCACATTCGATTTGCCCCTTTTCCTTCCTTTATTGCAACCTAATGTCCCTGTCCAGTGGTACGGATGGGAAGATACCAGCAAAATACATGAATATTGAAAGGGAGATGCACAGAAACTGTGAAACTCCCTCCGGAGGATAGCTCAGGCTCTCGGGAGGATGGTTCAGGGGCAACACACTCGTCTTGGAAACAAGACGAGGGATCCCTGGGTCGCGCTTAGAATCCTCTGGGTATTAAGCGCGTTGTAAATAACCAAATATAATATAGTAGATCATGTAACAGTGTATGTATTGTCTTGTCCAGTTGGGAGACTGAACTGCACTATGCACAGCCTGCTGCCCTGCAGAGGAACCATTCATCACCATTACCTCTGGCAGACATTTCTTGGCGTGGACATTTTATGGTGCACCCCCAGAGAACATTTCAACCTGAACAACTTCTTCCATGTTGGCCCATATGTGCACTTATTTGACAATCTTTTGATCTATGTCCATAACATGTGACTCAATCTCAAAGGGGTGTGAGCCAAGTTGAGCCGTGGCTTTCCTTCAATGCACTTGCCGGGGAATGCTTTGGATGATTACCCATAATGACACTACACAGAAGGTGGATTGAGGGTAATGTGCTAACAGGACGAATGTTCTGGGGCAAACTCTGTTCAGCTGTGCAATGAAATGGAATAGTGATAGCACTGCTGCTCGGGTGGGTGGGTAAAGGCTTCCCCACATCCTATAGCTAGAACATATTGGGAAACTGTACCCCCCAACCCATGCGCACGTTCCTATGAGAGCAATGGATCATTTAGCCTTGTGTTACACCAATAACAGTTTTGAATCATCAGCTCTAGTAGTTCCTTATAATTAGAGCAAATAAACAGAATCTAATGTTCTGATCGGCTGAGCTTTTATCCCAAGATTAGATGTCAAAATGTTTAATTTACAGAGTTCAGATGCCCATGTTCTCACAAACTAAATTTGTATTCCAAATGCAAAATGCTTCTTATAATCCTTCCCTCAGTGGGTTCAGATGCTCCAAATCCAGAGTCTCCTCGGTAGAGGGAGGGTCAGCCTAGTTCAGCGGCGCACATGCTTTCTGCGTTCTCTCCCCGAGGTGAGGGTACATGCATTATCCATTAAGCAATAAACCCGAAAACCGGAGGCTTCCAACCTTTTTACTCTGCAGTGACCTAAAGCTAATTTTATGACTCAAGGCACTTTCAGCCGAGTACTAGACAAAGTCAACCTTCGGATTTCTTACAACAGTACAGTTTTCAAGTTCAATACGTGGTTTCACTGAATAAAGCAACTGTATGTTCCCTCACAGAACCTTCAGACACATAAAAGCCGAATGGCAACTGTAGTCTGCCACATGAAATAAAGTATTGGGGATCCCACAACATTGAAAAATAAATCTGGTTACCTGGTTGTTCATGCGCTGCTATCGACATCTCCTTTTCCCCTGCACCCACCTGCCACAGGTAGAATGACTGAAGGGGTTCCTCTGCAGGCCCTCCGAGGGAGGGCAAAGAGGAAGGTCTTCCACGGGACGACTGTTGATTAATTTTCTTTAGCACTGTTGTTGTCACCCACACGGGGATGTCATTTAACCAAAATGCCAGAGGTGGTGCAAGTGACATCACATAACCCTTGACCTCTAATGACATCACATGAAGTGATGTAATTTGACTCCACCTTAAAGTGACATCACAGGAAGCGATGGAACATGACCTTTCACCCCTTGACAAAACAGAAAGTGGCATCACTTAGCATTGTTCCTAAGTACACTATGAAAAATCTGGTTACAATATCACTGTAAAGTGATATTTGTTTCATACAAGAATGGATCACCATATGTATCGTTAATATCAGTGTGTATTTATTTATTTTGTATATCACGCACAAGGCCTCAGGCATCAGGGCGCTGGAGTGAACCGGTTACAAGAGGTCCTTAGGCACAGTAGGTAGTAAACATAGTTCCAGTGTTACATACAATCATAGAAGTAAATAAGTTACAGTCATAGGAGTACATGCATGAGGCTCCAGAAGTCAGGATGTGGTTGGATGCATGAAACAAGGAGAGTTAATCGAAGAACCATATTCTGAGCGCTTTGCAGATAGCCCAGTAGGAGTCCTCTGATCTGAGTTTGAGTGGGAGGGAGTACCATTGCTTTGCTGCTGTGTCTAAGAAGCTTGAGCCACCTGCTTTGGTACGTTTGACTGTCGGTGGAACTAGTCTTTGGGAGTATGGCTTTCTAATGGGCCTGGTTGAGTGTGATTTGGAGAATCTTTGGGAACGGTAGAGCGGTGCTGACTTTGAAATGTAACTATGTGTGATGGTTAGGGTCTTGATGAGTATTCTTTCCCAGATGGGCAGCCAGTGTACCGCCTTGCAAGCAGCTGATATGTGTTCAGGTCTGGGGAGGTTGAGGGCAGTTTTTTAGATTATGGGCTGAAATGCCGGCAGATAGAGCATTGCAGTAGTCTAACCTTGTGCTCACCACCGCGCGAGCGATCATCAAGCAGCTGTCTGGCGATAGGAAGGGTCCTGAGGCATTTAGGAGTCTGAGATGAATAGTGATGCAGAAGTTACTCAAACATCAATAATCAAAACGGCTCAGCAAGTTGGCAAAGTTGACTGTTTTAATATCAATTATCTAAAACAGGGAGTACAACGGACATCAATGGATGTCTCATAGCATGTTCTCTCAATGCATTTCACAAAAAACATCATACTTATAGTAAAAATCCGTCATAGCTGACATCAACCTATGTATTTGCTACCGTCATCCTATTTGGCAAACTACAAAAACCTAGTGGCAAATGTGATAGGCTTAAGCGGAACATCTAGCTATACGTTCCATACTATTCTAAGAAAGTGATAGGCTCTTTAACATCAGATGGGACTACTAAGCCCATCCTTCAAACAAGTCACTATGACCGTCACTAAATACACAATGTCTCATTGGTTATACAAACTATAGGGCTCTTAATTACGTGGCCCCATACAATTGGTTGGAACTCTTACATTCATCAGTACTTTTCCACCCACATTAGCAGCACACAGGCTGTACTTCCAGGTGCTGGTGAGCTGGTCATAGCTATAGCTTCACACCAATTAGCACATCATCTATCATCACCTCAGTGGTCTGCACATCAGTTAAGCCTTTGAACTTGCCTTGGAAATGTTTTTTGCTCTGGAGAATACAGGGGACTAGAGGCACGCTCTGCCTCTCTGCGTAGGTGTGGTTCGTCATGTTTGTCCAAGTTCATCCCTCCATATGACTGAAGATCACAAATTTGAGCTCTGGTGTATTTAAAATACTACTATTTAATGAAACTCTTACATCTTTCTTCTGAACAGGAGTTTCATTCTTTCACACGATTGTAACTAATGTCTGCTCATCCCAGTCCGATAAGACGTTGGCTTCTTGGGGCTGATCTAGCCTCGTCTTTCTGAGATTCACTTTTGTAATTCAATTGTTTTTAAACTGCAACACACTGAAAAAGGCCATCCTTCTCTGGTCCAGCTCTGCTATAACACATTGTGGAAACATCCATTCTTTACTTACTCCTATGCATGTATACGTTGGTCTATGCCGTGATCTATTCACTTCATAGCTAGCCTTAAGAATACTTTGTCTACTTGCGTTTCTTTGCATCGGTACACGTATAAAATTACTTAATATCTTCATTGTTTCTGTAGCATACGTTTCTTCATCTCGAGCCCGAGCTATAATTATCTTTGATCCTTTCTTGATGCCTTATAGAATATCCTCACTCTCTCATCTCTGCATCTCTTCTATGCACATCAGTCTGGCTTCGTGTGACATCACCAATCTGCTCTTTCATTTATTGGTCCTGGTCCTTATGGAATTTCATTCAAATGAACATCATACTATCTCGTATGCAAGTATGGTTTTCTCAATGGGAATCTTGACTCCATTTATGGTAGTGTTGATTGTCTGCAACAACTCCCATCTGGTAGTTTGCAGCCATTTAGTATTTGCTCCAACATGGATACTCAGCATAAAGATCAACATACATTTCAACGAAGTCTGGCTGAACAGTCTGTGTTCATATGGAATGGCATCAAAAGCTTCTATTAACTTGGCTGAGAAATAGTTCTCTCTCTTCATTCTACTTATCAGTTCCACAGATCTCTTCTTCCTCAGGTGAGCATCTGCTTTTAGAAAGCTGTCAATGTTCAAGTCACTTTTAGGAATACCAAGGCTGGAACATGAACATTTACTATAGAATATCGTCCTCCCCAGTCTTTGGGCAGCTTCATATAAGCTCTGGATCCACACCCAGTAGTGATCCATTATCACTGCTGTTCCAATGCTCATTCCTGGTACATTGAAGATTCAACCACAGTTCTGGTTCTTTCCCAATGTTCCTATGCCATTGACACCATTCTTGCAACCTTTAAAGCACAGTTTTGCACTTTCCAAAGGCACTGTCTTCAACGGTCCTCCTTTATCTTCCACCCATGTCAGTAGTTTAGCCAGTTTTGGCCATAGAGGTTTGCATCCATTCTGTACTATCTAAATGGTTTGCTGATAGATACCAATGACTACCAAGGCTCTGCAGATGACCACTCCTTCTTCCTATCCATCTGGTGAAAGCACTGATCCCCAAATCTGCATCTGTCCTCTGATCTTCCATCTATGAATTTCTTCTACAGATTTTCCTGGACTCTCCAGTCTTCTTTTCACTTCCCATCTGATTCCAGCTCCTTTTACGCCAGGCTTCATATCTGATCACATGATTCTTGGTATGAGCTTTTAGCCTTGTCTTTGTATCTTGGATATAATCATCTTCTTCTGGATTTGTCCATTCAGTTGCCCATTTGAGATAGGCTGTTTGGCTCATGAACTGACCTCTTGTACGGCAGAGTGATTTGTGTGATAGACAATGTGCTGTCTGGATGTCTATTTCAATAACTATGGAGATTTTAGACTTGCCCATGCTATAAGGCAGGAGGACACATACAAAGCATTCCTCCTTCAATGACCTTTTTCCCCACTTATTTCATATGCTGATACCATATGTTATTCCCCAGGTGTGCTGTACTATCCAGGTAATCATTTAACTCATGATCATCCTCCCTAGCACTTCTCTTAGGTCTCATTCCTTTCCTAGGAGTTTTTATAATCATCTCATACAATATGTCAGCATAATTCCTTCTTATTTGACCAATTACAGAAACATGTGTCAGTGGACTTGGTGTTTTTACATGTACTACCTGTGTAGGAGAAAGTACCAGAAGCCACATCCTATTATCATAATATATATGGAGGCAAAAAAGAGTCCTGTATAATCTCATACGTGACGTTCCCCCAAAAGGAAGCCTAGATTTATCTATCATAGGACTAGGTGCCTTTGAATGTACCTCTAGAGTAGGGACAATTACATAAGGTCTCGGCTGCCTTGTAGTTGCCACATCTGTACCCTCCTTCTGTATAGGAAGATACACAGGAATCCTTGCCTTGCCTTGCCCACCAACGAAGGGCATGAATGAAGAATGTAAAGAAAAATACCAAGGATGATCTGATGAACGTTGTTATTGGGCACCATCATGGGCGCCTCCAAAGAGAAACTCAGTGAGAAAGGAATCGGGGACCTGTTCCCTTTTGCAGTCGTCGAAAAGGAAATCCAGATCTGGCATTCTTTCCTTCCTGATCAAGAATTAAGCATGTCTGAGTCCAATGTTTAGCAAGCTCCTGTGGCGCAAGAACAAATAGCCTTCTTTCACTCCTTTTTTAGCAGCTTAAAAGAGTGTCCTGAAACAGGCCACAGTCAAAAGTATTCTATATCCGTCTATTTGACAATTTCTGCATCCTTCTTACTCGTCATGGATCTCGTCTGCACGTGTTGAGGTTCTTCCTCGATGCTTGCTTTGGATTGGGGTCGGGGTGAAGGGGGTTCTCCAGCGTAGATATTTACGTCTCCAAGAAATATCCACGCAGTCTTCCTAGCACTTTCACTGCTGACAGCGTTACATCATCCACAATGAATGGGCCGTTAAAGCGTGGCTTGTGCCACCTACGCGTAAAGTTCCTGATCAGGATCTGATCACCGGGGAAAAGTTTGGGAAGACATAATTCTTCAGATCTGGTTGCTGGATTGTCTCCATCTGTGTTCTGAGCCCCACACCCCTTCCACTGGAGGTGATCTGAAATGACAGAGATACTTGTAGTCATACATGTTAAATAATCACGTAACTCCTTTCCTAACAATTCTGCTGTCATCTGGGCATCAATTCTAGTTCTAGATCGAGGTGTGAGGGATGTCCTCATCTGCCTCCCTGTCACTTTTTCATGGGGCGTAAGATGGTGCTCGGAACTGGGTTGATTTCTCCATGAACAAAATGCCCGTGGTAGGCAATGCAACCATCATTTCTTCAAGGTAAACTTGAAGTTGGCTATTCTTTCTTTAAGCAGGCCATTGAGACTCTCACAGAATCTGTTCATTTGCGGGTGATAAGCCGATGAAAACTTGTGCTTTATACTGAGCAACAAGCATATCTGTTCAAAGACTTCATTAACAAAATGAGGGCCATTATCTGATCTTAATACTTCACATAGTCTCCATCTAGGAAATACTTCTTGTACTAATAATTTTGCTGTGCAGGTGGAATCTGGATGTGTACATGGACCAGCATCAATCCACCTTGAAAAGGAACATATTACCACTATCATATATCTGTATCCATTACAGACTTGCAGCACGTTGACATATATCTAAATGCTGAAAGGGACTGTATGCAGTGTGTGCCCAGCAGTAAACTTTTAACATACGATGCAGTTCACCACACAAAATGAAACGTGCTCTAACAAATTCGGAAAACAAACAAATCCTCTGCAATTGTTGCAGAGAGGCTCGCTATAGTGACAACACCACCCTTAATAAGGCTACAGGCATCACCGGTTTACCAGTGTTCTCCTGTCGCCACAATGATTCGGAAGGAGTTAAAGAACACCCCTTCTGCATCCACAGGTCTTGCTCATCCTGCAGCACTTCCTCTTGGATTTCCATTAACTGAGTTTTAGACAAATTAATATAACAATCAGGCACACTCATCATTACCACCATACTTTCACTCACATCAGACGTGTCAAACTTCATAATATGTTCTGAAAATGCAACATGTTTTGCTTTCTCGTCTGCAGCTTGATTTCCATGTAAGATTAAATCTGCTCCTTTAGTGTGAGCTGTGCATTTAACGACTGCGATGGCTACTGGGAGTTGTAGTGCTTTATTAAGTCTGTCCAATAAGGCGGCATGTTGCCCAGGAGTGCCGCCCGCTCTGAGGTAGCTCCTCCTTTTCCAACGTGCTAACCCTGCATGTACTGTCGATGTCACGTAGGCAGAGTCACTGTACACAGTTACTTCCTGGTCTGTGTGATTCTCGAGCGTGACAATCAGCGCCACTAATTCTGCAGCCTGTGCCAAAAAGTGAGATGGTAGTCGTGCACTTATCAATACTTCAAATTCTCCATTGGCCCTGTGCTTTACCATAGCGGCACCGCTATATCTCTGTCCATCATTTTGATCAATTCTAGAAGAACCGTCAATAAAGAGAATCTCCCCAGCTGCCAACGCATTTTCCTTTTCTCTCGGGATTTCATCATAGAATTCCTCATAATTCGAGCAATCATGTGTATGCTCGCCTTCTGCCAGTGGTTCTGCTATAAAGATGGCAGGGTTCACTATTGTACATCTGACTATTTTAATTGCTGGATTCGATATGACTACCTCGTAGGCAGAAGCCCTTTGAGAAGTCAACATACCTTTCAGCTTTTACAAAATGGCAAACAAAGCATGGCCAACAAATAATGCCATGGAACATCCCATTACTATGCTAGCAGCCTTCTCAATGGCGATATGCAGCGGCTGCCAAAGATTGTTCACAAGTGAAGTGACCCCTCATTACTGGGTCCAAAATACCACTATATTATGCTAGAGGCTTGTACCTCAACATGGTTCTCTGTGTGAGTACTGCCAACATAATTGTGCCATTAGTATGCAAAAATAAGAAGAATTCCTCAGCATAATTGCGAATCCCTAAAACTGGGGCCGTACAAATTGCCTTTTTCAACTCATCAAACCCTTCTTCCATTTCCTCAGTCCAGACAAATTTTGCCTGGGTTGCCTGTGCTTTTTTCTGCAACAAGGGCCTTATGCATGTACTGTAATCAAAGACCCATGCTCTCACATAATTGCATAGTCCCAAAAATCTTTGAATGTGCTTGTGGCTTTGCTGTCTTTAAAATAGCCTCAACTCTCTCAGGAGTCATTTTCCTACCTTCATGCAAAATTAACTGACCTACATACAACACTTCCTCTTGGCAATAATACAATTTCTCCTTATCTACTTTATATACTTTTTCTGCAAGAATAATCAACAACTGAACTGAGTCACGTCTGCACTCTTCCTCTGAGATGCTACAGACCAATATGCCATCTACGTATTGCAACACAACACTTTGGAAATTGATATTGCTTAAGTCCATCTACAAGACTCTATTGAAAATTGATGGAGACTCACAGTACCCCGAGGTAATCTCGTGCTTTTTAAGTTAGTCTGATGAAACGTAAATGACCTCAGATCTTGAGAATCTTTATGCAATGGGATTGAGAAAAACACCTTTTTCAAGTCAATCACTGTGAAATATATTGCCTCAACAGGGATACTACATAAGTTTGTCGCATGATTAGGAACTAGATGTAACTCGGCCTCTACAATCTGGTCAATTGGGTGTAAATCCTGAATTAAACGCCACGACACCTCCTTAGATTTCTTGATAGGGTACACTGGGGGTCATTGTAAGGTTGGCAGTAGCCGTGCCTGCCGCTAGAGTCATTTTTTTACCGTCATCCGGCAATGGGGATGTACTGGAGCATTCCAGCCCTGGCGGACCCGATAATTCCCCTTTGACAGGTGCCAGTAAAAATTACTCCCATGAGGAGGCCGGTAGCACCGGCACCTTTAATGACGGTGCCGGTGCTACCATGTAGGTCTGCTCGCGGGTGCCGTTCCACCCAGCAGGTCAGACCTGTCAGGCTTACAGGCATCCGTGAGCAGACCTCATAGTTTGCCGGTCTGGTAACAACAGTTCCGGCAAGCTTACCAGTACCGTTGTTACTGGACCGGCAACCTTGTAATGAGACCCACTGATGTATTACATGGTGACTCTGACATCACTAAAATACCTTGTTCCATTATGGCGGATATCGTTTTGAAAATACCTTCATCTGCTTCTCGAGACATGGGGTACTGTCGTTCTCGAGGTAAAATTGCTCCTGGTTTCAATTTAATCTTACCTTCTCCAGTCCCTTCCAATAGGCCTATGTCATAGGGGCCTGTTGTCCATAATGAAGCGGTTACCTTTGCCATATCTTCATCAAAAAACCCGGGACGTTTTAATGCTAGCATCCTTTTTCAGGAACCTCCCATTTAATTGCTCGTACCCAATAAGTTATACTAATTTCAAATACTACTTTGTCATCTGACGGATGGTCTCTAAATATATTCTCGTCAGTGACATCAGTCAACTTATAACCTCCCCCAATGGCATCACTGTACACCATTGTCTTCCTTCATAATCAGTTCCATCAAACAAAGCCATTTCTCCCCGCACTATGGCTGCTTGTAATTCTAAGGGAAAGACTTGTCCTCCCTCTTCATCCATAGGTATCTTTGGTCTGAATAAAAACTCATCAGGCACTCTCATAGTTTTACCCACTAAACCTGGCAGCCATGTTAACAAAATGCATACCCCATAGTGAAACACTTCTGGTTCTAATGGTGCTCCTCCTATGGCCATTTGTCCTGTGAATGCCATAATAAATTCACTTACGTTTAAATAATGCATTCCTGTCGTTGAACATACTATGCCTTCATCAGTGAACGAAATCGTCATGCTTAATTTTGTCAATAAATCTCGACCTAATATATTAACAGGTGTCTGTCTCGAATATAATAATGGTACAGACATGTCACATTCTCCAATAGATACTGGCAATTTCTCAGTAAAATTAACTCTACCTGTAGCTCCTGTGAAAACTTGAGCATGCATGGCATTCCCTGATAATGTAAATGTTCCCTCTTGTATTCATGAGCGTGTTGCCCAAGTGTCTACTAAAAAAAGAAAAAGATTTGCCTCCTATATTGACATCAACCCTTGGTTCCTTTTGATGGTTGGGCGTCACTGATAGTATCGAACACATAAAATCTTCCAGCGAGCTGTCCTATTGTGGTTATATGCTCATTCCTGTACCTGTGAAAGGATGTCCTCCTTCGACAGTCACACCCCCTTATCCTAGGAGTCATTAACTGTCCTGTGCTTGTGCCCTGCTGTATTTGCATAGGCGAATGCTGTGACTGCCCTTGCGGTGAATTCATTGTTGTCTGCTGTGTTTGTAAACCCTGCTGCATTCTCGGCGCTTGTGTTTGCTGCACTGTCTGATTTTGGGTGAATCCCTCTCCATTCTGTTGAGTGTATGCAGGCGGATATGTAATCCCCCCTCTTGAGAATTGCCCATTTTGCACGAACCCTTGGCTTCTACACATGCGTGCAAGGTGTCCTGACATACCACATGTCCAACATACAGGAGGTCTCCTAATTTGCCTCTACCTTGGAAGCCTCCCTTTCCCCGTGGTATGAATTTATTATTACCTTGATCGAACTGCCTTTGGTTATTTACCTGTGGCATGCCTGCTGTTTGCTGTAAACTCGATCTTTCTCCACTAGTCAACATCGCCCCTTCTATGGCATATTTTGAAAAATAATTCTGCATTAATTTCACTTCTTCACCTTACCTAGCATCATCTTTCTTTCGATTCTTCTCTTGTAATAATCTGCAATCATCTGCGATGGTCAGTTGTATTTCTGACCATGGCTTTGCTTCCATGCCCACCAATTTTTTGAGCTGCTTCTGTACTGGCTCTGGCAACCCTTGGCATAGTATATGATAAAATACAGCTAAAGATTTCCCGCAAGGCTCACAGGTTTCCAACAGACCACTGCTCTTGGAAATTTTGAATGTACACAAGAGGATCATCCCCTTCCTGCATCTTTTTCATCATTGTAGCTCCCATATCTGACGTATCCGGATACAGCAGTCTGAGCGCTTTCCAGACTGCTGCTCTACAGTTATTAAATGGTGCTCCATCGTGAGCCGTGTTCTGCATAGTGACACTCGAGTATCCTGCTCTTAACCAAACATCATCAGCTCTCTCCCCAAGGATAGAAACTAGAAAACCTTTAATGCCCATATAGATAACGTGTTTCCTCCTGTAATTTTTCATAACTCATCAATCCATTTCCCAGCACCAGAAGTCGAAACTCTGATGTTTACACCTTAAATTGTCCTTATCCATCTGTGGCCATGGTATATATTGTGGCCTGGCTCCTCCTTTTTCTAAAAAAGGAAACTGCAATATCCCAAATTCACACTCATCCCCCATCGTATGTCTGTCCATAGCAGGGACAATGCTTCCACACTGCCTTCTTCCTGGCAATGATCTTAACCTGCTCACATAAGGTGGCGAGTCCCCCCTCTCACTATGTGATCACCCTCTGGGTTGATTTAGTTGTGCCAAGGATTCTGACACCCTCGATTTGGGTAGATCTAGATCTGACCATCTCACTTCTTTGTCCATCGGAAATCATCCCTCGGGACCACATGCATTACCTCCCTCCTACCCACGGATGGATTCTCTGTCTTCGTCTGACATATCCTCTCCCCAACTTGTCTGTCTTCCTTCCTCTTCATCTCTATTCAGCGTTAGTCTGTATAAAGATAACTCTTTAGGCTCAAAACTACACAAGCCTCCCTCTCTGTCGTATAACTGTGTACTCTCGAGTCGATCATTTTTTCCCTTCCCTTTCAGTTCTTTCATAGTCCTCATATCATGATAGACTTTATCAATTGCGTTCCCAATGCTTCTAGAGTCAAACTCATCCTCTAAGTTCGCTCTAGACAGACCTGGCATCGGTTCATGTGCAGGGAAGAATTCTTCTATGTCCTCCCGTGCTACTACTGGATTAGGCTCCAATAATTTGTTTTTGACACACTCAATGTTGCGTGCTCCCTGCCTTCTCTTTCGTTCTATTTCATCATCAAACTCTCTTTGTGTCTTTGCTTCTTCTCTCACCCTTTCTTCTTCCTTTCTTTTCATATCTCTTCTCTAATTTGTCCTTTGTATTTTTTCGTCTCTACGTCTTTGTATCCTTTTATCCCTTAATTTCTGTTCTTCCTGTTCCTCTCTCTTTCTTTCTAGCCTTTCTCGTTCTTCGATTGCCCTCTGTCTGTTGTCATATTTCCTCTGTTCTTCTGCCCTTTCCTGCTTTTTCATTTGTTCATCTTGATACAACGATTCCCTTCTTTGTCTATACTTCCTTCTTGCCCCATCTTCTTTCAATAATTCCTCTCTGTCTTTATCTTTTTTGTCCTGTTTGTCTCGATCTTCCTTTTGCCTTACTTACTCAATGCTCTTACCATCAACTTTGAGAAAAATCTGGCCACCCATCCATTCGTTCTGTATGAGTGCGATCACATCAGCCTTATTTTTTTCGCCCTTCCATCTCTTTATTTCCCTTCCTATATCTAAGGATGTACTTGGTCGGTCACTTCTCTCCTTGTCCTTTCTCTCTTTGTCCCTCGGGACTTCTGAGATCACCTCTCTTTCAGGATTTTTCTCTGCACCCTCGTCGCTGCTATGCACAGGCGACTCGTATGACGGATTGCTGTACCCTGCCGCTGCCTTAAGTACACTGCTTCATCTTTCTTACAATCGCTGTTTAATTCAGGTGCGGCGGGGAGCAGAAGGCTCCTCACCCCCCTCTTTGCATACGTTAAGTATCCAGTCTACAGGAGGCGGCTCTTCTCTTTCCTCCTGGTACATTTTCCAGAGCTCTATGCTTGCTAGCCTTTTATCTAACTTTTTCCTGTGTATGCTGCGTGCAAATATGCCATGTGTTGCAAAACTGCTTTTGAAAGTGATCCCCCTTGTGGTCATGGCATGAACATCATGTCTGCCGTGCCATTCCGCACTGTACTGTTTAAGCTTAGGTGCGTGCTTTGGTAACTGTTTACATAAATGTATAAGCAGATTGATATCTTCCATTTTGACTCATCACACTTGACTGTCAATACTCACCTTTACACTTTGCACTTTTTCAAAAATACGTGTTCAGAAAAATAATACAATATGAGCGTACACCAATCGTCGCAGCTCCAAACCCTTTATATCACGTTTTTACTCCAATCTACTTATCCACTAAACACCAACAATTCAATTTCAACAAATACATAATTATCTTTTAACTCTCGTGTTTTCCTTTTCGTGGGCCTCATTACATGGTAGGCGGTAGGGGTTTACCGGTACCGGTAAGGGCACCAGTATCGGTAAACCCCTACCACCTTACTACGAGTTCCCTTTGCGGACCCGACTTTAACGGCTGGTTTTACCACCCGTTGAAGTAGGGTGCCACAAAGGGACCTTGGAGCTAATTACGGTACCGCAATTTGCGGTACCGTAATTAGCACCTTCCCCATTCCCATTATGCCCTATGGGGGAAAAAATGGGAATGGGGAAGAGCCTTGGTGAATGGGGAATTACCGCCCCCGCTCACCTTGGAGTAGGGCGGTAATTCCGCCATCCACCAAGGCGGACACGGTAAAATACCGGCGGCCACCATGGCGCTATTAGCGCCATGGTTACCGCCTAGCGTGTAATGAGGCCCCATGTCTCTTAATTCATCTATTATTTCTTCACCACATATATATCTATACAATACATGAAACAAACAAACAAACTAACATACTTGACCGGTCACATATATCTCAGTCTGCGATCCTCGAGACTTATCCCTGTCCCAAAAAAATACCCCAATTGGGATGTGAATTGTTCTCTTTAGACACATCTTTGAATGAGTCCGTAGCCTATGCCATCCACTAATGGGACTCTAGTTACGACTCCTTGTGTTACGTGCTACGACGCAGGACACTGGACTTACTCTATTGTGACATTCCTCATCTCACAGTTTCTCAATTGCTTGGCTCCTCTCCTCAAGTCCATTACTTAATAACTTGACACTCATCGTCACGAGTTGTTTACCCCCAACCTCCCTCCGTTACTTGTTTCCCCTTATCACTTTCTCTACTCACTGCCCATTCACAATTTTGCCACCTCACTCAGTTTTACTCACCATTCACTTTTTAGACTTCCGGCTCTTGGGATCGATGCCTCTTTATCAGCCGCTTCAACCTTCCGTCCGTTCAGCTTCCTGTAGAAGTCGAGAGGGGATTTTGTACAAACCGAGGGACCCGTCTCACCTACGATTGCAAGCCTTAGTTTAAAAACTGTTTCCGCTATCTACAGTGAGCTTCACGTCCTTATAGCCGAATGGCAGAGGACATCCAATATTCCCGGGACCGCAAAGCTTACTTAGGTCGATGGCTCTTGAACCATCATCACTGCTACCACGTGAACCGGTACAGCCGACCCAGGCCTTTAAGAAGAGGTAGCAATACTTTGAGATGAATGGGGATGTAGAAGTTACTCAAACATCAATAATCAAAACAACTCAGGAAGTTGGCAAAGTTGACTCTTTTAATATCAATTATCTAAAACACGGAGTACAACAAACATCAACGACGCCTCATAGCATGGTCTCTCAATGCATTTCACAAAAAACATCATACGTATAGTAAAAATCCATCATAGCTGACGTCAACCTTTGTATTTGCTACCGTCATCCTATGTGGCAAACTACAAAAACCTAGCGGCAAATGTAATAGGCTTAAGGGGAACATCTAGGTATACATTCCATACTAGTCTAAGAAAGTGATAGGCTCCTTAACATCAGGTGGGACTACTAAGCCCATCCTTCAAACAAGTCACTATGTCACTATGAACATCACTAAATACTCAACGTCTCATTGGTTATACAAACTATAGGGCTCTTAATTACGCAGCCCCTACAATTGGTTGGCACTCTTACATTCCTCAGTACTTTTCCACCCACGTTAGCAGCACGCAGGCTTGACTTCCAGGTGCTGGAGAGCTTGTATAACCATAGCTTCCCACCAATTAGCAGACCATCTATCATCATCTCAGTGGTATGCACGCCAATTAAGCCTTTGAACTTGGCCTTGGAAATGTTCTTTGTTCTGGAGAATACAGGGAGTAGAGGCACACTCTGCCTCTCTGCATAGGTGTAGTTAGTCATGTTTATCAAAGTTCATCCCTCCACGTGACTGAAGACCACACATTTGAGCTCTGGTGCATTTAAAATACTACTATTTAATGAAACTGACGTCTTCCTTGTTTTTAACCATGCCTTTTGGGCATGAGTTTCATTCTTTCACACAATTGTAACTAATGTCTGCTCATCCCAGTCTGATAAGACCTTGGCTTCTTGAGACTGATCCAGCCTCACTTTTCTGTGATTCACTTCTGTAATTCAATTGTTTTTCAACTGCGACACACTGGAAAAGGCCTTCCTTATCTGGTCCAGCTCCGCTATAACACTTTGTGGAAACATCCATTCTTTACTTACTCCTATATATGTATACGTTGGCGCATCCCACAATCTATTCACTACATAGCTAGCCTCAAGAATACTTTGTCTACTTGCGTTTCTTTGCATCTGTACACAGACAAAAAGACTTAATATCTTCATTGTTGAGCCGGAGATGCCACTTATCTTCAATCCTTTCTTGATGCCTTATGGAATATCCTCATCCTCTCGTCTCTGCATCTCTTCTATGCACATCAGTCTGGCTTTATGTGATGTCACCAATCTGCTCTTTCATTTATTGATCCTGCTTCTTCTGGAATTTCATTCAAATGGCCATCATACTGTTTTATATGCAAGTATGGTTTTCTCAATGGGAAACTTGCCTCCAGGATTCTCCTTGGTATCAGTATTTTCACTCGTACTGCACGTGTCTCAAACTCTGGTTCCCAACATATGGGAATATGGCGGAGATGGTTGAGGTGGTGGTACTTGGCTCCTTCTCTACAAATCTCTGATTAAATTGAAACCTGTTCCTCATCCTCCTGTCAATATGATTAATGACTTGATCATGCAGGATGTTGCAATCAAACAATTTATGGCTATTAATATATATGACTCTGAAGATTCTGATGATGATGTATGAGCTCAATGGGCCTCATTACGAGGTATGCCGGTAAGGCAAAAACGATGCCGGTATGGTAATACTGGCATCGTTTACCGTCCCGTCGCATTCCGACCCGCAAACCCGGTATTAGCGGCACACTAAACAACGGTGCCGGTAATAGCGGCATAGGCGCATACACGCACACCTTCAAAGAGCAAATACCGGAATGCCGGTAATAGGGGGTAATTCCAACCCACGCATACATGCCAAGCACTAATTGACGAATACTTTTGAAATGTAGGGACCATGAAAGTAATGTGCCTGTGACCCACTGGCTGCATGTGGACATGCACACTTGTTTTGTCAGAAGTGCCCCACTGTACACCATCACACATTAAATGTACATGCACAAAAAGAAGTATGTCCAGCCAATGATTGTCTTGCACACAACGGGTGTATTTTCCAGACACGTGATAATGTGAACATAATCCCCTCACAACCCCCAGTGAACTCCCTCTCCCACCCTACAAACCCCAAAAATACCAAAGTAAACTCCCTCACCCACCCTACAAACCCCCCAAATGTCCCCATATGTACAACAAACACTGGTCCCTTGACCAACGTACATTTTTCAAATGTCATTGTCTGCCCACTCTATTTCTTTGTTTTTTTGGGATCCGGGGGTGCCATGGTCAAGCGCCGTGCACTCCTCCGCGCCATCCGCACGGGGCTCGATTGGGCCGAGGTAGAAGGGGTTGGGGCAGTGGAGGTGTCGATGGTCAGTCCCATGCCTGCCCCAAGGTGTGGGCGCTGCATATGAGGCAGGTTTGCAAGGAGGGCCTGCGTAAGTGCCCCCAGACACTCCCTCATGGCACTTGTGGATGCCTCAACAGCAGCAGTGTTGGCTGCGATGGCTGTGGCAATGGCCCTCATGGAGTCATTTCCATCTGATATTTGTTGCCGCATCAGTTCAAGCATCGACTCCTGTTGTGCCTCAACCCTTGACAGGCGAGCCTCAAAGGAGTCGCTGGCTGCAGGAGTGCTGGTGACCGGGGTGGTGGTAGGCAGGGTGGTGTAGGCAGGGTGGTGGATGGCACTTGTGTGGTGCCCACGTCCAGGGCACACTCCTCCTCAAAGAGGCATATGTCTGACTCATCAAGGTCTGAGTCGTGGAGGCAGGGATCGTACATGCTCTCTGCCTCTGTAGGGGTAGGGATGCTGGTAATGGGGCTTGGGGTGGGTGTGCCGGACATGATGTCACCCTCATTCTCCACCTCTGCATCCACAACGTCCGCAGTGGTTGGCGGAGCATGAATAGAAACACCTCCCACTGTTGTGGGTGGCTGCTGCTGGACAGTGTGTTCAGGTGTTTCCTGCAGGGTTACTGCCCGGTGTGGCACACTGCCTGTTGCTCTGGGCAGTTTCTTGGGCTGGGTAGTGGCGGTGGCCCTGGTCCCTTGTCGTGCAGTGGATGAACTTGCACCCCTGTCCTGCATGCCATCTTCCTCATCGGTGCCTTGGGGATAGTAGAGATGCAGGTCATCAGTGATGGTGTCACATGGCAGCGATAATCCATTGCGCTGTGATATGTTCATACATTCATGTATGAAATTATTTTAGGGGTGTGGCAGTTGGTGTTCTGAGGGGGCATGTGGGCAATTAATGCATGGCTGGTGGCATGGCATTGGTATGGTGGATGTGTGGTGAGTTCCATGGGCACGGTTGGGTCATGTTGCACTTGTGTTGGGATTGGGATTGGCCCTCGGCATGCGTTTGTAGCAGGGTGTGGCACACATTCTTGACTGGATATGTTGATGTGGGCCTGGGACATGCATTGCCTTGGCTAGTCTCACTTCCACGTCACTTGTGCCACATCATGGTTTAGCCTACACGGATGTGATGGGTCACTCACCTTGTTCTGTGGATGATGCGGCGCCCACCTCTTGGTCTCCGATTCCCTCTATGGATTCAGGATCTATAAAGGTACTGGCTGTCTCCTCCGATGTAGTCAACTTCACTGGGGAGTGTGGGCCTCCGCCTGTCGCCATTGCGGCCCTCCTGTTCTCCGACAGGATCTTCCTCACCCTGAGGCGGAGATCATCCCACCGCTTCCGACAGTGCCGCACACTCCTTGGGGTGTTTCCCACTGCCGACACCCTCTGTGCGACCTCCTGCCACACCTCCTTCTTTTTGGTCTGGGCCGCATGCTTCATGTCGGTGCTCCTGATGGTGTCCGCATGCTGGGCCAGGGTGTCAGCGAGCATACTTAGCTCAGCGTCTGAAAAACACCTGGGGGTCGCCTTCCTGGTAGCCTTGGACATCCTGCTTCTATTCTGCCACAGCACAACACAAAAGAACTGGTGGTTGGGGAGGATGGCAATGGATTGTGTTTTTAAAGATGGCCGCCGGCCCATTTCCCGTTCCTTCGCGATGATGTAATTTCCGGGTCAGTTTTTTGCGAACACGGTATTACCATGCCGGTATTACCATGCCGGTATTTAGGGGTTGGTATGAGGCGGTATCGCTATGGGCGGGTCCCGCGATGCCGGTATAGGGGGGTTGGAGGGCCTTTAGCGGCATGCCGGTATTACCATTACCGGCATGGGGGCTCGCGCGTGCTCGCACACTCGTAATCAACCGCTATTAGCGGGTTCATACGAGCACGGACCCGCTCTTACCGGCATGCCGGTAATGGACCCGTTTTTACCGGCCAACTCGTAATGAGGCCCAATGTTGGCTTAGGCCAAAAGGAGAGTTTGTAAAAGTATGTCTGTTCTGTATTATGTTGTGTTGGCCTAAGAATACACATTGAAACGTGCTGTCCGAACTTATTCTTGGCCATTTTGCTCACTTTTCTGGGTTTTCACTGCACATGCAGTAAAGGTTCACAGATTCACTGCTCAGAAAGCTCTTAAACATCTCCCTGCATAGAAATGCAAGAAATGCTGAGCACATTGTTTGTCTAATTTGGGACCTTGAAGAGCTGGCACAAACGTAGATAATCAGTAGTTTACATGCCTTTCTGTCTTTCTGTTTTCCTGACTCCTGAGGCTTATTGCACAACTAGATGATTAAAAGAAGCACAATTCTTGCCATGTGTATTTTTGAAAGCCTAAGCTACCGGGTCGAAATGCAGACTGACCTTTTAGTCAGAAGCAACATGTAGGTAGTGGGACGCAAGGAATGTTACCTTGTATGTGTTGCCATGGCAAAATACCCACGTTTCACGGGTCATGAACTGTGAGCATACAATGGACTGGAACAAATTTGAAGGGAACCGAAAAATGTATAAGACATGTGTGCTCCCCCATACCTTTGTTCACCTTCTCTATGGCTGTACACAGACATGGATGAATCTGGGTCCGCTTAAGCGATAATAAACTGTTTTTATATCTTTGTTTCGTGACTGGTGTGTCTTCATTTATTCACAGTAACTCAGATTTGGGACTAACACAACCATCATGTTGAAATGGTGCCCCCCTTCCACTCTTCTTCAGCCAGGCCTGCACTATGGCAAGTGTGACTTGGCTCAAATGGCTTAGTCCACACATAAATTATTTTATATTCCTCACTCTCACACCAGGGTCTGCTTGTTTTTTTTCTTTGTACAAAGAGGCTCATTTGATTCCTGTGTGCAATGTTTACTTTATTTTTCATCCTGGGCCATGTGAGAAGGACCAGCTCATTAAGAGCCTACCCTTAATTTCCTTAATTTAATTTCTTATTCATGCTTTACTATTTTTGTCATCCTACAGGTTTCTCAGCATAGGAAATGAGCCTAAACAAGATAGAGTGGAGCTCTGTCATGGCCTGTCTTGCCAGAGCATTGCCCTGTCCCCAGGTCCAGAGGGTGACACTCAAGGATCTGCTCTGAAGCTCCGTTATCACACGGATGAGCAAAACCGCTTCAACTCTGCTCGTTAAAGTGCATGATAACTCGGATTCAGAACAAGATCCGTCCTGAAGCTGAGTTATTACATGCACGAGCACCCCACATTTCAAAAAGCAGCCACGTTCAGTAGACTTAGCTTGGGAAACTGAATACAGAAACAGCCAAAGCCTCACATACTTGTTGCAGCTGTCCAAACTGGTATATATGTCCTGCAATGTGCAGACATTTTTTTCCTTAGGGTGAGTACTGTGACCAATCAAAACTGCAGAGCCCAACATCCATCATGTGCTCAAAAAGGTTTCTTACTGTATCATTATATAAGACATGTTTAAAATTGTGGACAATCTTATGTTCCCATAATGCTCTTCGCTTTTATGCAAATGGCCAGGATTGGGTTCTATGAAGAGATATTGTTTTGGGTGACCGGGCCTGGGACCATGCTACTCGGCCCCACTCCCTACTCTCCACGGCCCCCCCTCCAAGGATGAGAGGATTCCCCCAGTACAATATTAAAGGGTCCATGGATCTGCATTCCTTTTGTCTACTCCGGTTGGTGTTAGTGCATACTAACGAGATAATTGAGACAAGCCTGAGAGGCTTGGTTGCCGGAAGAGACAACAGGAAGTCAGGACTAATGCCCCTTTGGTATGCTGTGTGTCAACTTGAAGCTAGTTCCCACCTCTCTGTGTGAAAGGCAGTGCATCATCTGTCTGCAGAGGAGACCCCTTTCAGAGGGGAGAAGTATGTGATTTGGGGGAGACAGAAAGTCTTCTCCCAGCAAAACTGTCAAGTTAAAACCTGTGCTTTAATCAAGGGTCACAGAGGACTCAGTTAACCAGAGAGACACTTTGATCTACAACAGACAGGAAGATGGGTGGGAATGAGGTATATGTTGTCACCCCTTGTCTGTCCTGTTGCAGATCACTCTGGTCATGACCACATGCATAACAGAAGATTGTTGGTGGGTACCCAGGAATGGTTCACTAAGGTAGGCTTAGCATGCACCAATCACTGGGGCTCATTTGGCTTTTAAAAGAGGGCTGAACCCCTCACTTAGCAGATCATCTGAAGACTTGGAAAGGAGTAAGAAGAAGGGCTAATTTTGGACCCGAGCTGAAGGTAGAGTCTACCGTATACCTTCGACCAGTGAAGGAAGGCCAGGAGTTCCAAGAAGGAAGCAAGATCCTTCCCATAAACATTTTCCAGGGAACAGAGGGAGATACCTGACTCAGAGGACCCGTCCAGCAGCTCCAGAACCAGTACCCAGCCAGTACACAGCATGCCTTGTTAGGTTCTGCCAGCAAGCTTCCTATGCGGGAAGTGCTGGAGAGTCTCTGGACAAAAGACAAGGCCGTTGCCTGAAATCACTCTCCTGAGCTTTGACCCGTCCACCTTGAAAGGACGATACGAGCCCTACGAAGAAGTTAGGAGGAGCACCACACAAGCATCATCCAGCGTCCATCTTTTAAGGACATTTCCGAGACAGTAGAGTCCTTGAAACACATCTGGCTGCACCGCTGACTGTTGTCACGCCTCAGTCACCAGAGCCATCGGAGAAACCTCGACCAGCATTCCAGATCTGCCAACCAGCTCAGAGATGCTTCTTGGGCTGAGCTGCCACGCTGGACAGCCTTCAGTCGTCCGTCGAGTCTCGCTTGCCGAACTGCCTGCCGCCTGGTACCAGCAGCTCTCTCCCGCCACTAACTCTGTCTCAAGGGCTGCAAAGTGCCCTGGGACCACCTTGATGCTGCCGAGCACCAAAAACTTCTTCAGCACCAGTTACATTGTGGTTCCAAAGACCCTAGAGACAGTTACAACCCTTTGCCCACTGAATAACTTTGAACAGTAAGACTGATTACTTTACCAACTACCCTCCTGTCAGTATCCAGAGTGCATCTCTTTTCCTTCGTGAAACTGTCTGTTCTCTGCATTCCTATCAGGGAGGGTTGTATTTTGCAGAGTGCTAGAACTGTCTGTTGTAGTAATAATAAAGTAGAGATTTGTATACAACCTTGACTGGACAGTCCCTTTTATCATTGGGTAATAATTGTTTTTTCGCTGTGTTGCAACTAACCAACGATCCACGACTTTGCAGAGATAAGCCTGCCGTTCCGTCCACGTAACCAAAATCGGACAAGGAGGTCTTATAATTAACTTGTATTCAAATCTGTTCTAGAGGTGTGGATTTGTTTGATGGTTTAGAGACTGATATTCATCCCTGGATGAATGGTGCGCCGGAAGTTGATTCGTCTCAAGAACCTTCTCCTGGGCTGCACAGAACCCAGGTTCCCGAGCAGCAAGGACCTTCAATGCATGTGGGAGGGTGCTACATTGCAGACCTCCTAGTCAGGGAAACAGTGACTCCCCGCTTAGCTCAGAATACGGTTGTAGGGTCTACCCTGGCTTCTGTGGCCTTTGTTTATTTTTGTATGTATGCCCCAAGCAAGGGCGAGGGCAGGTGTAGCTGGGGCACCAACAACTCCAGTGGTGCAACACCATTGAGCTGACCGGACTTCAGCATCCCCCCCTGACATTTTGGGCTAGTATGTTGACTCGACCTGCCTGACCTACAGGGCCTTGGCAACAAAGAACAGGACACAGATTTTGAACGGCACCTGGGCTTTGCTGTTAACAAAGGCCCGGCTGTGGTCGAAGTGTAAAACAAAAAGTAGTGGAATTAAGTTCCTGTTGCCCCTGTCCTGTTTTCTGCCCATTCCCCCCCAAATCAAACCTCACACCGGGTGCTTTCTTTCCTACACCCTGCAACATTGAGTTTTACAGCAGTTCTGGGAAGACCGTAGAAAACACAGTGCAAGAAAATCATTTTAAATGACCACCATTTGTGTGTCATTGTCCCCACAGCATGCAGCTTTATGCAGGCTCCCCTTCCAATCACCCAACATTCGCACCTCTTAAGGGATGAAGTGGGAGAATGGAACAAAAGACTCCCACCAATCCCCTCACGCCCCCGGCCTAGAGGATCGCGGCCAAGACACCCGCCACGAGAGGAGTTTGCCTATCTACCAGACAACCAAATACCCTGGTACAGGAACATACAGATGTGCCCACCAGCCTGCCCTGCCCAAACCGGCACCTGCGGCATGGATGAACTCGACTGAACCATTCAACAGTAAAAAAACACATCGTTAGAGATGCCATGACGACCTAGCCAACGGTCAGAGCACCCGTGCAAACATGCACACTGGACACTCCCACACCAATCCACACGAAGAACATATTCAGTGCTATGACGTAGGTGACGAACACACCCACTGACGCGCATCTTTATTATTTTACACATAGGTTTTTCAAAATGCAGAAACGCAAGACGCACAACAAACTCATCTAAAATGCTTGCTGACGCTTCTCCTGACCCATGCATTGCAATGAGAAATATAACGAAGACATGATACTGGGGATAAAGCAATATGAAACTGTAATTTAAAGCGCCGTGCATCAAACATCCCCACCTATGCACCAGGCCCAAGTAGGCCGCAAGCAAGAGCCTCCACGAACATTGAACGAGCAAGAGTACAATTGCTGACCCTGCAGAATGAGCCGGCGAGAACAGACAGCCAAGGGAGCAATGTTGCAAACTTGCATACCACAAGCCGAGGCCAAGGTCACACCTGCAAACTAAGCCAGACACACACTGGAAAATGCAACATTAAATGTGCAGAATTCTGCCTCAACCACGGTCTCTCCTCACGTGACCAAGGCGGAGGAGGCGCCTGGGTCCCATGTCTTGAGACACAGGCAGCAACAATGAAGCGACTCAATGGACATCTGCAGTGATCGGAGTAGTCTGCTCTCAAGCTTATGAACAAATCCACGCATTGTCTGCACAAACACATAGTTATACATTGTTGCAAATGGCAGGTGCACCGCGAGCTGGGAACAACGATGGTCCCAAGCTGGGGGGGCTCGCGAGTGGACCAATCAGAACATGGGGCACTTATCACTGACGCCATTAACATTAGCCAATCATCAGGGGCCTTCATGTAACAATTTTCATGTATCTAATAGAAGGGACAACCCAAGTATACCACCTGACTGACCCTTAACCACTAACAGCGTTCTCTATATGTATGCTATACTAACCCTACCACTCGAGGAACCAATCCAGAGTGACGATAGGTTTTTCTTGCTAACTTTCCCAGGTGACGCAAGTAGCGCGTCATACTGAGGTAAAAAGGGCCTGCGAGCCCCACGAATTTTGAGAGAGAGTCAGGACGGACGCGTACGATCCTTGACCCATCCCTGCCGTTGTTTAATAAACAGCAGAACCACCTTGCTTCTTGCGTGTGCCTCATACTCATTTTTGGGATACGCGGGAGGAGTTGGGGCCTCCCTGCCGGGGGGGTCCGAGGACGGCCCAGCAGACCCCGGGAGAATTTCCCCCCGACAATTTGGAGGCGCTGCTGAGATCTGTTTAAAATCTGCTTTTATTTTATTTTTCCCGAGTGCTCTCGTTGCGAGGAGGCCCGGCGGCGCGGCCCCCTCTGCCGCTGCCCCCTTTTTGAGGACTACAGGACCATCGCGGAACTGCAAGAAGACCGGACAGCGCAATCCGGATATTGGCCTTCGGGAGCCGGTTGAGAAGTATCCCGCCCGCGGTTGGCGAGTGTCCAGACGTGGTCCAGACGAGGGGAGGTGGCAAGCCGCTTGAAGGGGTGCACGCGGTCGAGCGGCCCCGCATCAAGAGAACTTGGTGAGTATGCCACGCCCAACAAGCAATTTGAAATTGTAAGGGAGGGGGGAGGAATAGAATACGGGAGGTGGGAGGTGTTAGACAGGTGCGCGGCGAAGGTTTGATAAATAAGTGTTGAGGGTAAAGTGAATGGTAGCTGGACAAGTGCGAGAGCAGTCCGCTACGTTACGGAAGAGGAGGGGGCGGAGCACGAAAACATCATGTGCGGCCGCTCGTAGACACTGATTGGCCTAGGTCGCGACCACCTGTAAGGGTGTGTGTGTGGTTTCCTACGATTTGGTGATTATTGATCAATGAGTAGATGAGGATCCCTATTGATTGAGCAGAAAACTCGATAGATAGATGACGTTTCCCTGTAGGCGGTAGCTAGCTGGTTGCCTAATACTGCAGATAATTGGCTGGTTAAGTCCTCCTGTCGAGGGGCGTATCACACGCGAGGCGACGCAGCGTGTGCAGTCTGATTATATCGTTGATTAGCTTGTTCCAGGCGAGACGAGAGGACAGCTGTGGGGTTAACGGGGGTAGATTGAAAGCGTATTTCGAACTTTTAAAAACATGTAAAGAACTTATCAGTAGTTTTGGAAGAGATCGGTGATGTCACCAGTAGGGCTTTTATAGGATATCTCGAACACAAGGCATTTTTCGGAGAGTGGTGGGGAAGAGAATAATGGTAAGGGAGTGGAGACGGAGATAAACAGTAACGAGTAGATCGGGGCAAGGTGAAAAGGGGGACGTGGCCGCGCACGGAGAACGCCGGCCACGACAAGTGAAGAAAGAGGAGGAGGGGTAAAACAAAGTGGGACGGCTGTATAAGAACGTCACACAGGGCACACAGCCGCAGGGGGCTACGTGCGCCTCGGCCGTAGGGGGCCGTAAAGGTGTTCGGTAAAGGAAGAAAAGAAAGAAAAGAATATACAAATGCAAATGCTATATTTTACTATTTTTTTTTAGCGGACAATCGCAAGTCCCCAAAATTACGGGGCCAGGTAAAGATCTAAGATTGTATAGCGTAAACTGTTAGCAAGATAACCGCTACCTAATAGGGGTAGGATAACAAGTGAAGTGCTACTATGTCATACGGGACAGGATCAGGAGGGTGGGGGAACACCTTCACTACCCCGCTACAGCATATATGTAAAACACTGTCACCCCATAGGGAGAAACTGATCAAATACAGCATAGAATGGACACAGGGGATGGACAACAAAATGATGACACCATGGCCGCCTAATGGCAGTTTCGATCCATATACCCAACATTCACTATTAACCCATCTGCATAACACATACAAGGGGAAGAAGTTGACACACCACGTGGAGGTGTTTAACTTATGGAGGATGTTCCAAGGGTCCCGACCAGGACCAAACGGAATGTTCACTATGGGGGAAACAACGGAAGAAACGAAGATTAAGGTGGAAGGAGAGAATGGGGAAAAAGAGAGTGAAGGCACACAGAACACGGGGAACGGACAAGAGGGAGGAGAAAAGAGTAACAACTCAAACGAAAAGCAAATAAAAAAGGAGCAGAGCGACGATATGCCCCTAGCGAAGGTAGTGAAAACGGAGGGAGGGGGGTTATATCCTTTAAGAGAACTAGGAGAAATAGTAAGAGAACAATTAAGGGCGGCTGAGGGGTACTCGAACCTGGCATACAGCCCGCCACCATATACAGCTACAGGTGGCCACACAGGAGGGGAGCAAACTAGTACGACGGGATCAGCTCATAGGAAGATGCCCGCAGGGGAGGGGAGGACTGGCGAAGAGCAGATTGCGGAAATAGGACATGATGAGTGGGTAGCTGCGCAGGTACTATTAAAATTACGAGGTTCATTAACAGGAGAAGAGAAAGAGGTAGTAAGGAAAATGGACGAGGATAATACCAGAAAGAGTGAAATGAAAGGGGAAGAGGGGAAAAGAAAGGAGGAAGAGCTGTTACGACAAAAGGAAGAGATTTTGGAGGAACGATTAGCAAGAATTAAGGGATGAGCAGAATGCACTGATCAAGCAGCTTGAGAGATAGGAAAGAGAGAGAGCACGGGAAATGAAAGAAAGTAAGAATGAGTTGGAAAAAATGAGGGAACGAACTGAGGAGCAAAAGAGAGAAGCCGAAAGGGTAAAGGCAGTAGCAGAAAGGGTATCCAGAGCCGCACTGCGTGACAAGAAAAGAGAGGAAGAAGAGAAAGAAAAAGAAATGGAAATATGGAAGAGGAGATTACTATCAGAAAGGACGAAGAAATACGAAGAAGGGAGGATGATAGAGAGTATATTAGAGCGGGAAAGAGCGAGATGGGAAAGGAAGAGAGAAGAATAAAGGATATTGGAAAAGATGAGTAGTGAAGTAATGGAGGAATTGAAAAAGAAAAGAGAGGAAATTGGTAGAGCAATAGCGGAGAAAAATGAAGGGGAAAGAGAAGATAGGAGAGGGGAGAGTGAAGTAAGGAGGTATGTACACAGAGACACAGAAGTAGCAACAACATCAGCACAAAGGGGAGCAATTGGTAAAGAAGAAACGGGAGGAACGGATCTAATAGACTTAAAAACAGTAACGATTAGGGGGAAAAAAACAGATTGGGGGTTGTCATTCCTGGATGACTTTTGTAGTGAGGAAGAAGAAGGAATGGAGAAGGAAGGAAGAAATAGTGAAAGGGAAAGCCTAGATAAATTATACATCACCCGGACAAATAGAGAATCACCATGGGCCTGCAGGAGAAAGGAAGAACTGGAGGGAAGTGAGGGGGAAGAGCAAGGAATGGCGGGAAGGCAGACACGTGTAGCTACACCCTCGTCATCCCGTCCAACATGCTCCACCACCCCACACTCATCCCGTGCAACATGCCCACCTACACCCGCACCCGCCCCTCACGAACTGAGACCCTATGCAGGAAGGCTTAGAGATCTCCCTGGACGCAGGCAGGAAGAACGAATACACACGCCCACATCAAATAAAGGAAACAATAAAAGAAGGGGAAGAGATCGAGGAGAAACAGTTACGAACAGGGGAAATATGGACACAATTGACGATGTAGACGACACGGAAGAAGAGGAGGGGTACACGGACTCGATTTTGTGGAACCCAGGGGGTCAAACAGGGCACAACTTAATGCCACTTCTGGAGAGGGGAGGGGTTAGACCACAATACGTCCCTTGGAAGCATGCAGACAAGGAAAATATAAAGTGCAGGCTCCCATCATTAAGTGGAGGTGCAGGAAAATGGATATATGAAATGGAAAAACACACCGCAGGACAGAAACTAGCAGTGGGGGATGTAAAGGGCCTTCTAATATCAATATTGGGGGATGCAGCAGATGACATCTGGAAGAGAGCAGGCTTCCCCGGGGTCACAATAACAAACACATCACACGATGGGGCACCATTCGCAAACTGCAGACATGCATTATGGCAAGCGCTGAGGGTACAGTACCCAGACACATCAGACATAGGAGCGATTACATCACGCAAGATGCGTGAGAACGAAGATCCTGTTGATTATATCCAGGAAATTCAAGAGAAGTGGCGTATGGAAACTAGAGAACAATGGGACAAAACACCCGCAATATTCTACCATATACTAATACAAGGGCTCCCAGAAGCAGTTCAGAAACAATTGAATAAGGTAGTGGGGATGGAAGCAAAAGCATGGCCAGAAATACAACTGACGATAGTACATCATTGTAGGACATAGCAAGAAAAGATGAAACAAAAGGAAGAGGATAGAAAAGCGGAAGAGGCTAAATTGGTACAGAAATACACGATGGAAGGTGCACTAATAACTACACCTGCAACAATGACTCAAAACCCCACACAACTAGTGGCTGCACAAGATCCCTCCCAAATACAATCATCACAGATTGTAGCACAACAGCTGCCACCCCCCCAACCATACACGACTAACATGGGAGGAGGATACTCAACGCCAGGAGCTGGATATTATAATTATAACAGGAGAAGGGGAGGAATGATGAGGGGGAGGGGGTACGGCTATAACACATAACAGCAAGGGGGAGGATTCAGAAATGTCTACCCCACCGGGCAACCAGTATACCAGGACAACTCAGGGAGCTTCCCATGGCAGGACAGGGAACCACCGGTATGTTGGATTTGTGGATTACTAGGGCACATGTCGCGCACATGTAGAATGAGACCCGGCACACCATCATGGGGAGAACAGGGACGACAAGGGCCTACAAGGGAACAGCAGGGCATCCAACAACAGCAGGTACTGCAACCGGGAGATGTGCAGCAACAACTAGTAACACAACAACAGCCACAGACATATCCACTACCACAACAACAGGTGGCGATAACACAACGACGTCAAGTGCAGCAAGTACAGCAACCTGCCCAAATTCAAGACCATAAAATAACCTCTACCAATGCACAACTACAGCAAACACAACTGGGAAGGGTGACGGTCCTGGGACACAACCCTTACACAGGAAGTGGTCAATCATTATACCCACAATAGGACACCCCACAGGCGGCCTTGGTGTGTCCCATCCTGTCGGTAACACCTAATAGTGCGGAGGAACCACGCATAGAGGTAACGATAGGTGACAAAAAATTGTCATTCCTTGTTGACACCGGGGCGACCCGGTCTTGCATAAGGGAAGGTAAATTTAAGATGTCAGGTGAGGCCATGAACACCCAAGGATTCTCTGGGGCTAGGGGGTTGGTTCCCTTTACTGATAGCATTCCCTTATTGATAGGGGATTATGACATGTCCGTCCCGCTTTTATATTCTAGGGACTCACCAGTAAACATACTTTGGAGAGACATAATGAGCAGGTTGAATATGACAATCTCCTTTACGGAAGACGGCATAATTTGCTCCACTCCTGGAATAAACATGCTCACTGCACGGCAAATTATGCAAGCATACTGTGGACAGACAGTGATTAGGGCTGAGCCAGTAGATGGCGAACTGTTCCAGTACGGAACAGACATGGCATTCGCATGGATGCCAGGAATAGAAGGAAAGATCTGGAGGAGGCCAACAGCCTATTTGTTTAGACCAGAAACACCAGCCAATGAACCAGAAGGAAAGGTGATTTCAGTGAGCATGGAGAGCATTATAGCAACTGCTGATTATATCACAGTACATGCCCAAGACAGGGAAGGAAGAGCATGGAGGGCAGTGATAGCTCTAGCTGAGGGATGGAAGCTCACCCAGGTGTCAGACGAGGAGCTCTTTTCAGAAGAAAAGGAAGAAGGTGAAATGGTACTTATGATGAGTGTAGACATATGGCTAAGAGTGACATACAAACAAGTGGCACAGAAAATTGCAATGGCACTTGAAGCACCAACATCCACTCCAGTTCCCTTCTTTGAGGAGGATATGGCAAAAGTCCCAACATCATTATGGACTACTAGTCCCTATGACGTGGGGTGCATAAAGAGTATTGGGGGAGTAAGAATAAAATTGAAAAAAGGTGCAATACTCCCTAGAGTGAAGCAATACCCACTATCAAAAGAGGCAGATGAGGGCATATATGAAACAATAACGGCCCTTATAAATAATGGCATATTGGTACCATCAGAATCACCATGTAACACAGCCGTATACCCAGTGCGCAAAGCTAAAGGAGGGTCTTGGCGTTTCATCCAGGACCTCAGGCCCTTGAACAACATAGTGGAAGCAGAATACCCCATAGCAGCAAACCCGGCCACAATATTGTGTGGCATTCCAGCAGAGGCATCACGATTTACAGTGATTGACCTCAAAAATGCCTTTTTCTCAATACCCCTGCATCCAGACTCACAAGATCTAACAAGCTTCACGTACAGAAACACAAAATGGAAACACACCAGATTGCCACAAGGATACTGCGAGTCACCCTCAATTTTCAACAGAGTAATACAGATGGACTTGGGAAACATTGAATTGGAAAGCACAGTGTTGCAGTATGTTGATGATATAATAATTTGCAGCACAAGCGGAAAAAAATGCAGAGAGGACTCATTGAAGATGCTGACAATATTGGCTGAAAAGGGTTACAAGGTGGACAAAGAAAAGTTACAGTACTGTCAGGAACAGGTAGTATACATTGGTCAGCTCATATCCCAATACGGAAAAAAAGATTGCACCACAGAGAGCACAGGCCATATCAAAAACGCCGTTGCCACAAACAGTGAGGGAATTGCAGCAGTTCCTGGGACTGTGCAACTACTGTAGAGCATGGGTATTTGATTACAGCTCATACATAGGACCCCTACTTGAGGCATTAAGAGAAGCTAACCAAGGGGAGAAAAAATTGGGGTGGACAATGGAAATGAAAGAGGCCTTTGAGGAACTGAAAGATGCAATATCAACTGCTCCGGTACTGGCCACCCCAGATTATGAACGACAATTCTTTATATTCTCACATTGCGACTCAGCAGTAATGAAAGCAGTGTTGGCTCAAAAAACAAGCATGGGTTACAAACCAGTAGCATTTTACAGCGGTCACTTGGATCCTGTAATATTAGGACATTTCCCTTGCGAACAAGGTCTCGCCGCAGCTGCCTTCGCGGTAGAGAAAGCATCATCAATTACAATGGGGTGCCCAACCACACTATTTGTGGAACATGCACTATTTGCAATATTGAACAAGCCTAAGTCCACACTAACCACGCAGAGGGCGTCAGGTTATGAGATCATCTTATCTAGACCAGAACTATCAATCGTTAGATGCAGCACAGTTAATCCTGCAAGGTTTATAGCGGAAGTAATTGAGGAAGGCGACTATGCACATGATTGTACGCAGACTACCGAAATGTACTCATGTACTAGAAAAGTTGAAGAGAACGCGCTGGATGGAGGAGAGCTCTTGTTCATTGATGGGTCATAAACAATAGACCAAAGTGATGGGATAAGGAGAATTGGGGCAGCAGTGGTAAAAATGACAGAGGAATTGGTGTATGTGGCGGTGAAATGCGTACAATTACCACAACACTACTCTGCTCAAGCAGCAGAATTGGTTGCACTGATCTTGGCGTTGAAGGAAAGCTTTGACGAAAGAGTGACTATATATTCTGACAGCGCATATGTCACGTCTACTGTCCACTTAGGATTGTCCAAATGGAGGAGAAGAGGGTTTAGGAGAGCTGACAGCACCCCAGTGCAACATGCTCTCTTATTAGCTGAGTTAATTGAAGTAATAAATGATCCCCAAGAACTAGCCTTGGTCAAATGCCTCGCACACACTAACGGGGAAGACCATATCTCAAAAGGAAATGCAGCAGCAGACGCACATGCGAAGTATGCCGCATATTTTGGTGAGATATGGAACCCCCCAGAGTCAGAGAGAGGGAGAGGGAGGGGGATAGCTAAAGAGATGTTGAGGAGAGAAGGGTACACCCATCTCCTAGCCACACAGATAATGGAGTTACAGGCGGCTGCACCAATGGCAGAAAAAGAAACATGGGTAAAAAGAGGATGTACAATGTCGCCAACTGATGCACTATGGCGCCAGGGTAACACTGGAAAGATGGTAATGCCATTGGCACTATTGAACACCGCCCTGAGCCAACTCCACCACCCAGCCCACACAGGCAAGGAAGTTATTGCAGCACGAATTAGGGAAGATTGGTTCTGTCCCGAGTTAAATTCCCATGTGACAAATTTTATCAGCAATTGTCTCACATGTCAACATTTTACGGCCGGTCACACGCTGAAAGTGATAAAAAGGTACTATACCCCGGCCAGAGGGACCTTTCCTGCACATCCATATTGACTACGTTGATATGATCAACGTATATCAAGGAAATAGGTATATGATTGTAGTAGTATGCCCATTCTCCAGGTGGATTGAGGCAGGACCCTGCTCACATCCAGATGCATTTAGAGCAGCTAAATTTCTAGTGAGGGAGGTTTTCCCCAGGTGGGGAGTGTGCGAGGTACTGCGGTCGGATAATGGCCCGCATTTTGCTAATGAAATGTTCCAGCACATCGCATCCTTACTGAACATCAAACATAAATTTGCATGTGCATATCACCCGCAGGCCAACGGTATATGCGAACGCCTGAATGGCCTACTGAAGGAGGCAATTGCAAAGATACAGCAAACAACAAAGAAGAGTTGGTTGTATTGCCTCCCGCTAGCTCTATTTGAGCTAAGGAATAGACCAGGCTCCGACCACCACCTCACCCCTCATGAGGTGGTGACCGGACGTCAAATGCGCCTTCCTCTAACGCCAACATCAAGGGCATTCACAGAATATGAAAACACTGCAACTGTTCTTGGTGATGAAATGTACCAATATGTGTCTTCTTTGATTACTAGTGTAGTGTTTGTGTCTCAACAGCTCGAGCGCACGCGGGGCGGGTCTAAGAGTTATCAACAAGAAGACGAGGACCAAGGATCGGAAAAGGAAAAACTGTGTAAAATTGCTAAAGGTGACCACATGCTACTCCGCAATTTCAATAGAAAGTGGAACAGCCCACGCTTCACTGGTCCCCACCTTGTAGAGGAGGTATCTACGAGAGCAGTAAAGTTGCAGGATAAGCGTGCTTGGAATCACCTACACGACGTAAAGATCTGCAAACTCCAGACCCGCCCTAGCGTCACCGACAGGGCCATTGGAAGAACAGCGACAGTGTCATATTCCATAGAAGGAGATGGTCATTGTGGCGCCGTTGGTCCCAATCACGGGTGGCGGCCATTTTTTCTCCCAAGATGGCGGCGCCGTCCGAGGGCGGTGTTCCAGTCTTGCAAGAGTTGCTGGCTGTGGAGGCTCCTCCTCCTCAGCAGAGATCCGGTTATCTTGCGGCAGGCACAACGCTCGAGTGCGTTGTTACTCTTCCCAGTCAGCGCTTCGTAAGTTCGTCCCTAGGCTTACCACTATTTGCATTCTCATTTACTTCTTGCTAAACCTTCTTCTGTCTCTGTTTTTATAGAAGCCTTCTTGTTGCACTCCAAAGACAGAGATTCCGCTTCCTAAACTCTATTTACGAGTTCCAGTGCTGATCAAAACAGATCCTTCTCCTTTCTTCTACAACCGCTTCCATTCACACCAGGTTGGACAGTTTACACACATTGATTCGAGTCAGCTGTTTCACTCATTTCCCAGCCGCGTTGTTCGTAAGGCTTTTGCTTCGATTCGAATCTGCTGCCAGGTACCCTTCTCTCCTTCTCTTCTCGTTATTTAGAACTACCTGCCCGCCTTTTCTACCTTCTAGTCTCCTCACGCTTCCTTTTATATATATTGGGCTCCCGAAGTTACATCACGTTATCCACGAGTCATCACTCTCAACGTTCCACAGATGAAATCCAAACGTATGCAATCTTGAGGCAATATAGATCACAATCCTCTTTATACTGGTAACTATTAGGCTACTGACATCCGCTTCTACTCTGTGTTTAAGCACATACTTACCTTTCTCTAATCTGTGCCTTTCTTATTTTTCTTTACGGTACCTGCATCCAGTCACCTGGAAATGTGTTAAAGACTCGCCCTTACCTGCTCACAGAGAAGACTTCCAACAACTGAGGCGGACAGGGTTTTCTTCCCCAGAGGGTTTCCCTGGGGAGTTCATTCCTTCCTGGTGTAAGCTATCACGGGATAGGAGGGGATTCCCCCAGGGGGGCTTCTCAAATTCCACACGTCCGGGCTACAGGATCAGGTCAGTGGGTGCATGTTTATAGGGAAACATTATTATTACTGGAAACGATAAAAACTGAACAGAAATATTACAGTTAGCAACGCCTAAAAATATATATATTTAGAGATTATCTTAGTCTCTTTTTTTTACTTCCATTCGGTTTCCAGGCATAATTGTTCTTTCCCTTACGCTCACACTGAAATGGATCCGGCTCAACAACAACAATTATTGGCGGCGGTCCAGTCACTAACGGCCGAAGTCCAGGCACTTAAACAAGAGAATGCGGTGTTATGGCAACACATGGGGAGGTCCCCTAGTTGTTCCGAGCTACCTCCTGGACCTTTACCAGGGGGACGCTTTGATGGAGACCCGCATAAGTTGAGAGAGTTTTTAGAATCTTGCACAGTGCAGTTTACGTTTAAGACGGCATTCTTTCACACTGATAGGGATAAGGTGGGACACATGATTGCTCACCTTACCGGTCCTGCTCTAGCCTGGGCTACCCCTTTAGTCACTTCAAACAATCCAATTCTAGATTCGTATCCCGCCTTTGTGAATAGTCTTAAGACCATGTTCGGGAGACAGGAGGTCACAGTATCAGCTCAAGAACAACTATTAGACTTCCATCAGGGTTCTTTGGATCTCTTGGTTTATATTACCCGTTTCAAACAATTGGCAGCAGGCACGTCTTGGGCAGATGACGCCTTGATTACGCTTTTTAGACGGGGCTTGAATGAGGAGCTAAAGGATGAGGTCTCTAGAGTTCCTCGCCCACCTAATTTGGCCGAATTAATATCCATGGTTATGCAGATGGACTATAGAATTTTGGAAAGACGTCAGGAAAAGAGACGGCAAAAGAATTTTAGGTCTCAGCCTGAAAAGTCAATGGTCTCCCCCAAGGGAAACTTCTCTGACGAACCAATGCAAATAGGAGCTGCTCGGGGTCCTTTGTCCACTGAGGAGCGGCTTCGACGTCGCACCTTAGGGCTATGCATGTACTGTGGTTCCAAGGAGCATTCTTTACAAAATTGTCCGATAATTCTCTCTCGGAAGCAGGGAAACGCTCGAACCCGACCGTCAGGGGAACCGCGGTTAGGGAATCAGTGAGCGGTTCCCCTTCTTCCTCCATTTCATCCAATGGTACTGACGTCCCTGACACCTCTATGTTGGTTCTAAAGGTTACTTTTTCTTGTGATTCCTTGGGTTTAGTTGAGGTTCCCGCATTGGTGGATTGCGGGGCAGCAGGCAATTTTATTGATGACATTTGGGCGACCCAATTTAGAATTCCCCGTTCTTCCAAATCTATGGCTATTCCCGTTGAATCAGTTGATGGGAGTCCGTTGGTCTCAGGTCCCATTAAGGAGCAGACAGTTCCTTTACAGATGTCTATTGCTAATCATAGGGAAGTCATCACGTTAGACATTATCCGGACTGCCCATTATCCTGTGATATTGGGTTTACCTTGGCTTAGAGTGCACAACCCCTACATCAATTGGTCAGCGGGAACATTTTTTCTGGGTTCTGTTCACTGTCAAGCTCATTGTTTTATTCGTGGTACTGGTGAACTACTTTCTGCCTCGTCACGCGAAAGGGAGGGATTAAGAACCACTGTGCTAAATCAGATTCAGGGGATTCCTGAACCTTATCAATCTTTCCATAAAGTATTTTCTAATACTGAATATGCTGAACTGCCACCTCATCGTAGGGATGATTGTGCCATTGATCTACTTCCGGACCTCCCTATCCCATTTGGTCGCTTGTACGTGCTATCCGCGAGAGAAAAGGAGGTTCTTAAAGAGTATCTTCGCAAGAATATGCACAATGGTCTCATTGCCGAATCCACCTCCCCTGCTGGGGCTTCCTTGTTTTTTATTCCCAAAAAAGACTCTGCTGAACTCCGACCTTGCATAGACTTTCGCGGATTGAACAGGATTACGGTTCCTGATCGTTATCCGATGCCCCTAATAGCTGACATCCTTGAAGCCATAAAAGGAGCCAGGATTTTCACCAAGCTAGATCTGCGAGGAGCCTACCATCTCATCCGCATCAAATCGGGTGATGAGTGGAAGACGGCTTTTCGGACGCCATTTGGTCATTATGAGTATCGCGTGATGCCTTTTGGATTGTCCAATGCTCCAGCAGTTTTTCAGCGCTTTATGGACCATTTATTCTCTGACATTCTCCTGCATTCAGTTATTGTATATCTCGATGATATTTTGGTTTTTTCTAATACTCCCACTGAACACATTGGTCACGTTACGGATGTACTACAGCGCCTTCTAGACAATCATTTGTTCTGTAAGCTGGACAAGTGTGAGTTTCATCAAGACAGTGTGGCATATTTGGGCTTCATTCTATCCGCTCAGGGGGTTTCTATGGATCCCCGGAAGGTTTCTGCTATCCGAGACTGGGCTTCTCCAAATTGCGTTAAGGATATCCAGCGATTCCTGGGGTTTGCCAACTTCTATCGGCGATTTATTCCCAGATTCTCTGAGATCATCTTACCGTTAACGGCTCTCCTCAAGAAAGGGGTTCCATTCCATTGGTCCAAACAAGCAGAAGAAGCTTTCACCTCCCTGAAAGACTGTTTCATGACTGACCGGGCCTATTCTACTCTCTCCTGATCAGGGAAAGCGATTTATCGTAGAATCGGATGCCTCCCACTTTGCCCTTGGAGCTATCCTTCTTCAAGAAGATGATCAGGGGGTGGAGTGTCCCGTGGCGTATATGTCTAAGACCCTTTCTCCTTCAGAACTGAACTATACAGTCCTTGAGAAGGAGTTACTTGCCATCAAACGGGCTTTTGAGGAATGGCGACATTTACTGCTAGGAGCCCAATTTCCGGTGGAGGTTCGGACTGACCACCACAATCTTCGAGCCCTTCAGAATGCACAAACTCGCAATAGCAGACAAGCCCGTTGGGCTCATTTTTTCTCTCCATATGAGATCGTGTTTACCTTCATTCCTGGCAAAAGTAATTTAAAGGCTGATGCCTTATCTAGGAAGGAATCTACCGAGTGGGCTCATTTCCGGGCCGAACCTTTATTTCCCAATGCTCGTTTTGTGCATGTGATATACAGTTTTCTTCAGTCCGTAGCAAGAGCTACGTCGGTTTTCCAACGGGATAACCCTGACCTGTTTCGGGCCCTGGGACTCACTGTATTTCAGGACTGTGCTTACCGACATCAGAAACTGTTTTTACCCTCAGCGGAACTCCAAAGGTCTGTTCTTACAATGTGTCATGACTCACTCATAGCTGGTCATCGAGGAGTCAACAATACTATGGAACTGGTCCGCCGCAACTTCTGGTGGCCTAGTCTTGTGGAAGATGTTAAACAATATGTGGCTGCCTGTACCGTCTGTTTACAATCAAAGGCACCTCGAGGTTCCCCCTTAGGTCTACTCACGAGAATGCCCGTGCCGATTCGTCCATGGCAGATCATTTCCACGGACTTTGTAGTGGACCTTCCTAAATCAGCAGGATGTACGACCATTATGGTCACTATTGACTATTTCACTAAAATGGCCCACTTCGTGGCCTTGCCTAAAGTACCTACCTCAGCGCAGATGGCAAGGATCTTTATTACGCATATCTTTTCTGTTCACGGCTTACCAGATACTATCGTTTCGGACAGAGGTCCCCAGTACACGTCTAGATATTGGCAGCAACTGTGCAAGATGCTTGGTGTTACCCGCGCCTTGAGCTCGGGTTTCCATCCGCAAACCAATGGACAGACGGAACGATTAAATCAGACCCTTGAGGGCTACCTCAGATGCTATGTTTCAGCATCTCAAGACAATTGGATGGAGTTATTGTCGTTGGCTGAATTTGCTTATAATAATGCGCATCACACATCATTGGGATCCAGTCCTTTTCACTGTTCCTATGGATTCCATCCTACCTGCTTCCCTGTGGGGGTGTCGTCTGCGTCTTCTTTCCCGGATGTAGTCTGTCTGCTGCAGGATATCCAGCAGGGTCACCAGAAGGCTCTATCTTCTCTTCGGAACACTCAGGAACGAATCAAACGTTTTGCTGATCGCAGACGCTCTCCAGCTCCGGTTTTTGCATCCGGGGACAGGGTATGGTTGGCCTCTCGTTTTCTTCCTCGACACCTGGTGCCTTCCAAACTTTCTCCTAAGTACTTTGGTCCGTTTCCTGTGCTTCAACGTCTGGGTGAGGCAGCCTATCGTCTACGTCTTCCTCCTTCTTGGTCCAGGATTCACCCAGTATTTCATGTTTCTCAGCTTAAACAGGACGTGGCGGATCGCTTTTCCCGTCATCGGATGGCTCGTCCTCCTCCTATTTCGACTCCTTCGTGGCCGGAGTTTGAAGTTGCCGGCATTTGCGATTCCCGTTACCACCGGGGCCGTCTTCAGTGGATTGGCGGGGGTATTCGCCGGCTGAACGGTCCTGGGAACCGGCTTCTGCCGTTCATGCTCCACAACTGGTTCGCCGCTTTCATCGTTCTCATCCAGGCAAACCGGGTACGTCAGCTCTTTGGAGGGGGCATACTGTCATATTCCATAGAAGGAGATGGTCATTGTGGCGCCGTTGGTCCCAATCACGGGTGGCGGCCATTTTTTCTCCCAAGATGGCGGCGCCGTCCGAGGGCGGTGTTCCAGTCTTGCAAGAGTTGCTGGCTGTGGAGGCTCCTCCTCCTCAGCAGAGATCCGGTTATCTTGCGGCAGGCACAACGCTCGAGTGCGTTGCTACTCTTCCCAGTCAGCGCTTCGTAAGTTCGTCCCTAGGCTTACCACTATTTGCATTCTCATTTACTTCTTGCTAAACCTTCTTCTGTCTCTGTTTTTATAGAAGCCTTCTTGTTGCACTCCAAAGACAGAGATTCCGCTTCCTAAACTCTATTTACGAGTTCCAGTGCTGATCAAAACAGATCCTTCTCCTTTCTTCTACAACCGCTTCCATTCACACCAGGTTGGACAGTTTACACACATTGATTCGAGTCAGCTGTTTCACTCATTTCCCAGCCGCGTTGTTCGTAAGGCTTTTGCTTCGATTCGAATCTGCTGCCAGGTACCCTTCTCTCCTTCTCTTCTCGTTATTTAGAACTACCTGCCCGCCTTTTCTACCTTCTAGTCTCCTCACGCTTCCTTTTATATATATTAGGCTCCCGAACTTACATCACGTTATCCACGAGTCATCACTCTCAACGTTCCACAGATGAAATCCGAACGTATGCAATCTTGAGGCAATATAGATCACAATCCTCTTTATACTGGTAACTATTGGGCTACTGACATCCGCTTCTACTCTGTGTTTAAGCACATACTTACCTTTCTCTAATCTGTGCCTTTCTTATTTTTCTTTACGGTACCTGCATCCAGTCACCTGGAAATGTGTTAAAGACTCGCCCTTACCTGCTCACAGAGAAGACTTCCAACAAATGAGGCGGACAGGGTTTTCTTCCCCAGAGGGTTTCCCTGGGGAGTTCATTCCTTCCTGGTGTAAGCTATCACGGGATAGGAGGGGATTCCCCCGGGGGGGCTTCTCAAATTCCACACGTCCGGGCTACAGGATCAGGTCAGTGGGTGCATGTTTATAGGGAAACATTATTATTACTGGAAACGATAAAAACTGAACAGAAATATTACAGACAGCATCACCCACGGAGGAAGGGAGTTCTACCACAGCTGACGACATAAGTGTCTCCATACCCTGCCACCCCTCAGATTCCCCAGAGACAACTACTAAAATAGAAACTGGTAATTCCCATACCGCCCACCCCATAGTCACACGATCAAAGAGTAAAGAGACTTCTGCCAGTTTAACCCCAATCCCTCTGCCCATCGACCTCCTACCCACTACAGTAACCACCCAATTGAAGGACATTGTCTTGCACATATACACATTTAAACACTTGAATGTTCTCTTTTTTCTTTCTCGCACATGCAGGTACCGCGTATTATTGTATTGCTAAGAAATCAGATAACTAATAAAGTTCATTGCCGAGGAGTAGATGCTACCCTCAGACGATAACTACCCTGAAGCCCTATCACACCAATTTGTCTATCACTTAAAAAGGCCAAAGTACCTAAAAAGAAGGAGGGTACGTGTCTACTACACAGCATTTATCTTGGCCATAGAACAATCAATGCCCCATCTTTACCAACACTTGCCTGCCCTAAGAGACAGATCGCTTAGATTGGCGTGGGAACAGCTCTTCGCCTGGGCACTGAACGACTACTTGATAGGGAGAGCTTGAAAACAACAACTAACACTAATAACAAGCATATTGAGAATTTTCAGGCAGACAACTTTAACGTCGCAAGAATAAGCTGCCGGACTGCAGCAAGGTAAGAGCAAAATGCCGGTGAGACTAGCTTCTGTAATAAAGATGATAGGGATTTTGATGATCACTGGGTTTTTGGCTGCCTCTGTATGGCAGAAAAGTTATGCTATCAATATTTTGGCTGTACCCAAACCTAATGTACCCCCACCCACAGCTGCAACAGGTGTTACGTCAGGTGGTACTAGCACGCCTTCACATAAGGGAACTAGAGTTAAACGCAGCACATACTCAGATAATAAAGGTATTGATAATTACATAACAGATTCAGCACACATCTCGAACAACATGTGGTACCAACACATGACCCAAATAGGTAAGCAGACAACAGAAGACAGCTGCTATGTCTGTTCATTGATCCCATACGCCATGAGCGCTTCTCAAACATTTGTTGCTACGGAAATAGATGAAAAGACAGCACGATGCATAATATACCTGGCACTGTTCCAAACGAAAGGGAGATTTCAAGGGACGGTGGTGAAATTGGTGTGGAAAACGCGAGACACGTATCCATACGAAAACAACTTCCTCAAGACTTATTTGAGTTACCACGAAAGCAGTTTGCATGCTGAAGCATTCAGATACGTGACACGTGGTCCTGAAAAGGGAGAAACAAAGAAAGTAACACTACAATACCTACCGTGTGACTGGTACGCCACTGAAGTTCCTGGTAAACAAGGATGTTGGGAAAGACCACTGGTAACAGTAACAGCGAAGGTGTACATGGACAACAAATGGGACATAGGAGTGATTGGCAGCAACATGGTACCAAGAGAAAATATTACAACTATTGATGAACACAATAACAGATGTTGGACGATTTGGGGCAAGTAGGTGCCCATGATGACGTGGATGGAGAAGGATGAAGACCCAATAAGCATACTGCCGCTGTCTGCACCTAAGATATGCTACCAACATAGAGGAGAAGTGGACGTGGGATACAACACCAACTGTGCAAGCGTGACAGAGTTACCTGAGGGGGGAGCAGGAACAGCAGTATTAATGGACCATTACTGGGCCTGCGGAAACAAGGCGTACCACACACTGCCCCCGCTGTGGAATGCCATATGCACAATGGTACACGTTAATGTACCATCACTAGGGATGCCCCAGAAACATGTGAACATGGCGAACTTCCCTAAAATGGATGAAGGAAACAAGAGGAAGAAGAGATCTGTAAAACCTCAGAAGGGGTCAGTGAACGAAAACAACAACAACAATGTCCTGAATAGAAAGAAGAGACAAGGAGAACATCTGACAGGAAATTACCTAAGGGGAAGGTCGGAAACAGCACTCACTTCAATCCCACCAGAACACAGACTATTCAGCAGAGCAGCAATGTTCTTCTCGTCAATAATACATCCGGGACAAGAAGCTTACGCAAACGCAAAATGGCTCCAGATAACTCGATGGGAGCTAATGATGACAATTAATTCTACAGTAAATGGATTCAACGCAATAAAAGAGGAACTGCGAGCAGTGAGGATGGTAGCACTACAGAACAGATATGTATTAGATCTCCTTACAGCAATGGAAGGAGGAGTTTGCGCAAGGATAGGACAATCATGCTGCACATTAATTCCTGCTAACAATGCTGACAATGGTACACTGACAGAAGCAGTATCACAACTGGCCCAGATGCACTCCAAAATGATGGAAGAAAGTAAAGGAGTGAAGAAGGATGACAGCTGGTTTTCAATGTTATGGTCGTGGATGCCATCTTGGCTGTCGGACGGACTGAAGATTATAGTTGGATGCATAATACTGGCTGGAGCTGCACTGATCATAATAAGATTTTGGAAGGCCCGGAAAGGCACGCACTACAGACGAAATGATCGAAATGATTGGTATGCACCCCTTCATGCCGACAGATGATGACCAGCACACAGGCACAATAATAAAAGAAAGAGAAAAACTGCGCAAACAGATCATCACCAACCACCTGGACCCACCATCTGTGAAGCTCGAAAACCCAAGAAACCCAAGGAGCTACATAGTGAAATGGGTATACTGCACACCTGGAGGAACCAGTGTATATATGTATTGGTCATTTGAAGACCATGTCAACCACTATGGACACTTGGAAGGAATAACTAAAATATGGAGAGTAAGAGGAGATAAGGAAAAAGATCTGTTTGTGGTCGACAAGTCGACCAGAGGGGGGACTGAAGTGGGAGAATGGAACAAAAGACTCCCACCAATCCCCTCACGCCCCTGGCCTAGAGGATCGCGGCCCAGACACCCGCCACGAGAGGAGTTTGCCTATCTACCAGACGACCAAATACCCTGGTACAGGAACATACGATGTGCCCACCAGCCTGCCCTGCCCAAACCGACACCTGCGGCATGGATGAACTCGACTGAACCATTCAACAGTAAAAAAACACATTGTTAGAGATGCCATGACGACCTAGCCAATGGTCAGAGCACCCGTGCAAACATGCACACTGGACACTCCCACACCAATCCACACGAAGAACATATTCAGTGCTATGACGTATGTGACGGACACACGCACTGACGCGCATCTTTATTATTTTTCACATAGGTTTTTCAAAATGCAGAAACGCAAGACGCACAACAAACTCATCTAAAATGCTTGCTGACGCTTCTCCTGACCCATGCATTGCAATGAGAAATATAACGAAGACATGATACTGGGGATAAAGCAATATGAAACTGTAACTTAAAGCGCTGTGCATCAAACATCCCCACCTATGCACCAGGCCCAAGTAGGCCGCAAGCAAGAGCCTCCACGAACATTGAACGAGCAAGAGTACAATTGCTGACCCTGCAGAATGAGCCGGCGAGAACAGACAGCCAAGGGAGCAATGTTGCAAACTTGCATACCACAAGCCAAGGCCAAGGTCACACCTGCAAACTAAGCCAGACACACACTGGAAAATGCAACATTAAATGTGCAGAATTCTGCCTCAACCACGGTCTCTCCTCACGTGACCAAGCCAAACCTGACAGGGTCCCAGGCCCAGGAGGGAGGAGGCGCCTGGGTCCCACGTCTTGAGACACAGGCAGCAACAATGAAGCGACTCAATGGACATCTGCAGCGGTGGGAGTAGTCTGCTCTCAAGCTTATAAACAAATCCACGCATTGTCTGCACAAACACATAGTTATACATTGTTGCAAATGGCAGGTGCACCGCGAGCTGGGAACAACGATGGTCCCAAGCTGGGGGGGCTCGCGAGTGGACCAATCAGAACATGGGGCACTTATCACTGACGCCATTAACATTAGCCAATCATCAGGGACCTTCATGTAACAATTTTCATGTATCTAATAGAAGGGACAACCCAAGTATACCACCTGACTGACCCTTAACCACTAACAGCGTTCTCTATACGTATGCTCTACTAACCCTACCACTCGAGGAACCAATCCAGAGTGACGATAGGTTTTTCTTGCTAACTTTCCCAGGTGACGCAAGTAGCGCGTCAAACTGAGGTAAAAAGGGCCTGCCAGCCCCACGAATTTTGAGAGAGAGTCAGGATGGACGCGTACGATCCTTGACCCATCCCTGCCTTTGTTTAATAAACAGCAGAACCACCTTGCTTCTTGCGTGTGCCTCATACTCATTTTTGGGATACGCGGGAGGAGTTGGGGCCTCCCTGCCGGGGGGGTCCGCGGACGGCCCAGCAGACCCCGGGAGAATTTCCCCCCGACAGGGACATGCCCATATCTATAGCCACACACACCCCTCCCATTAACTTCACACATTGATGCACCTACAGCAATTCATATGCAGATCACCGCCGAGCTGGGCTTTTTCGCAGCTTGGGAATGCTTTTTATGTCCCAAGCAGTCTATTGAAATAAACAACACCTATCAAATCATGCAAGACGACACAGTGACATGTAACACTGGCTCGTTATCAGGAAGGCTCAGGTTCGAATCCCCAGTAGGGGAGAAGTTTCAAAAAAAGAAAAAAAATGAAGTTGCAGCCCTGCAACGGTAACTCAGGTTACATAAGGTAAGGGAATAATCATGCATTGTGCTGAGAAGTAAGGGCACGTTGTAACCTTTAGTTTCTATCCACTTTGACTTCTGAGGCCCAGGAGTGATTGAAAGGGGTAGAGATGGGACAGGAGACCACTCATTCTCACACTAGTCCTTAAGTAGGTGTTTTCAGACTTAAAGGAGAGAGTAAACTGCTTGTAAGATTAAAGTTGCACTAGAATAGTCTCATTGGAATGTGCAAAGAAGTTAGATGCCCCCACACAAATAAGTTTGCCCCTCCCCACCATCTATGAAGTTAGCCTCTCTCCCAACAATTGAAGGGTTAGACACCCACTCCAAAATGTAGGTTTAGTTGCACCCCTGAATAGCTCCCACATTCTTCTTGCCGTGCTAGGTGAACCCCAGAGAAAAGGCACAGCAGCAACTCTCTCTTTCTTCACCTGGGCCTAGATAGAGCAGGAGGTGCCTTCTTGGCTTACTATGGTCTTCAAACTGTGGGGCTACCACCGTTGGGTGGCCCAAAGGATGTGGTGGGGGGAGAGAGCACCAAAGGCAACAGGGCTGAGTGGATAATCAGGCAGCAACGTGCTACAGGCGTGGCACAACCCATGTGGGGCCGGGTCACTTAACTAAAAGACCTGTTCCAGATTGAATGGCTTTATCCAGTACTGGGAAGCCTATTTATTTAGTTAGTGCGCCCACTGCCAGAATGAGGGCGGGTGACTGCAGGGAATGTTATTGATCTTTTTTATAGCGCTAGCACTGGGCAAATGGTCCTCCCTCTCCACAGCACACTCTCCCTTGCTTATCGGGGTGCCATAGATGAAACCGCAGTCTTCCTTAATTTTCTTCATCTGAGCTGTGACATTCATGCGGTCTGGGACATGGGTAGGCTCGCCATGATCCATCAATATTGCGGTGCTTGACCTAGTTTACGGGATCGCCACACTGATAGGCAATATGTTCCTGGGTACCAAGCACGTTTCTCTTGCAGTTACTCATCCCATGGTAATGGCCCAATCACTGACGCTCTCCAGGCTCTCCTTATCTTTGCTGACAATAAACCCATACCATGTATCCATTCCTCATGCAGTGATTTTTCTGAACTCTTCCATTTTCTTAAGATCATTTTCTTGGACATTTCTAAAGCTCTGTGCAACCAGTATTTTGTATCTTAAGACACAGTCAGGATTAAATGCCAATTGACCGAAAACAATAAGCATTGGCGACCTGGGAATATTACAATTTGTCACCATCTCCATTTTATCAATAACATCATCCAAATCAGCCCCAATTTTGCTACATTCCCAAAACATATGCAAGTTTGTACCCCTCACAGCTTTACATGACCAGCATAAATCTGTTGGTAACAGTTTTGTCTCGCATCTTGGATGGCGTCCAATATAAACAATGAACAATTCTCTGTTGGGTGTACCTCTGATCTAAATTTGCCTTCATCTGAACGATGTTGCTAAATATGCCTGACCAAGCAACTTCTGATATAAGAACTTGAAGTTCGTTCTCCCAGAATAAAGGCTTTGAGACAGCAATGCAGGAAGCTGGCAGTAGTGGCTAGTAAATTAGGACATTGAGGACTGCCCCTCCTGCAAGCTCAGTCACTCCCTGTATATCAGGTCGAGAAGGAAGAGCCTCCTTCATTGATATACTGTTTAAACTTTGCATGTGTAAGGTTGGGGTGCTCGTCTGGGCAGCCCCCTCCGTACATGCACGGTTGGGAGTTGCAGGTGCTGGCGCATTAACTTTTTAAATTGCAGGAAAGAAGGTCTTAGTGGGGCAATTTCTGACTGAGCCCCGTGAGCACAAAGGACACTAACTCCACCCCCTGCACTTGCCTGCGCTGTGTGAAAATTGATTTATGAAAATGAAAAATGTTGTCTCACATCCATACCTAATTTACATCATCACCAGTTCCTGGTGACATAATGTGCACATGTTGTTTCTCCCTGCCCCCATCATCCTCGTTATGGGGCGGGATTGCCACATTCTGCTGAATTGCAATCTACTGTAGACTAGCTAGAACACATGACTGTGATGAAGCACCCCTTATCAAGTGTCTGTATCTATAAGTGTGAGCAAAGGAATGAGAGTGTGTCTGTTGTTTGTGCGCAAGAGTGAATGGGAGAAATGAATGGATGTATGAATGCGTGTGATAGGGAGAAAATGCATGTGTCTGGCCGGGGAGCGGGCCTCTACTTGTGCAAGGGTGGTATTTAAAGCAAACATGTTGAAGAGGGATTTGGGATCCTGCAACCCCCTCCCTCTAAATTCATGACAAGAAAGAAAGCCAGGAAAAACCACAATCATCCATTTTATTTTGGACAGATTCCCAACGGACCAATGATTGACAAAAACTTTGAGAGGTATCCCTTCAGCCTGCCATACAGACCAGGTGCAGTACAGATCTATCCCTGTGTGGATGAAGAGCCACAGACCAAGGTCAAAGAAACCTATATGTACAGGCTGGACTGAGCACCGAGAAGCAATGTTACTGACGTCGATAGAGAGACCACGACATAGCAGCGTTAGACATGAAGCACACATGCCATACGCACTTCGGGACACAAACACAGACTCGAATACATGAAGAACACAGGCATACATTTCTATAGATAGAGGACATATACATACTGAAGTTTGCTTTTATTATTTTGTCATTAGCCAGATGCAGCAACGCAGAAACCTCAAGACATAAGAGATCCTGATCAAAGCTTGCAGATGCTTAATTGCAAATAACACTATGGAACTGCAGGAGCACCTATGGGGCATGACCGAGCCAAGTGTGACTAAGCTACAGAGAATGTAGCAATACATGGGCAATGTAGAAACCACATTATAATGGTTGTAGGAAAAGTACAGAAGGCCTCAGGCCACAGAGCAGAAGATGAGCTAAGCTATTGCCAGACTGCACAGGGAGCAAGACGTATGAGACGAGCTCCGCAGTGAAGGTCAAGAGATATGGATGATATTCCAATCCCCAGACGACAAGGGACCAGCTGCAGAAAATGCGAATAAATCCTCATAATTTAGACCTGCAGAGCTCAAATCCGTGGTCTCAGGAACATGTGACCCGACCGAAGCAGACAATGGACAGTGATCGGCCGTGGGAAAGGAGAGCCGCTCTCAGGCAGTCAGACACAGACTGAAGAAAGTATGCAACAGTATGTAACAGGTGTCGCGCCAGACTGGAGAGCATTCTCATAAGGCAAAAGTGGTACACGCAAGTTACAATACAGACACATAATCATTCTCATCACCTTAAAAAGGTGTACACTGGGCTGAGAACCATTTCAGGTCCCAGGCCTGGGGACGTTAGCTCGAGCCACCCACAGTTTAGTACTCTAGGGGTGGGTAGCAAAGTGCAAGAACCAATGGTAAGACTATAACACTGAAACAATGTTATAGATGTTGACTTTGGGGATGGAACAGGCCAACCACCTCACATGCTAGGACCAGTCGAATAACATCTATAATGGCCTATATAGGTTATTGAATACTCAATACCCAATCACCTGGCCTGATAGGTTTTCAGGACAAAGGCCCAGGTTGTGATGAAGTGTTGACGCTATTCAAGGGTAAAGCTGGCCTGCAAGCTGAGGAAGAACAAGATGTGAATGGGTATTTCTCTGTTTCTGTGCTGATCCCTGTAGGTTTTGTTTGTAATAAACTGCAGTTTGAATTTGCCTTTGACTGAGTCCTCTGGCTGTTCTGGGGGAGGCTGTTGGGCCCTCAAGGTCAACAGACTTTCAGTATCCCTGTGGCATACCTGAGAGTTCCTCCCAATAATGTTATAATGTGGCATGACGGGCATATGTCGGTGGGCCAATCTGAATATATTTCCTTACTGTAGCATGGCATGTTTAATGGTCATCAAGAATAAAGCAGACATGATAAGTGTTATTACATGGAAAGAATGGCATATGTTGGTGGGCCAGTCTGGACATATTCTCCTGCTTTGGCATGGAATGTTTCAATGGGCATGGGGAGAAAAACACACATTATACTTGTTATCACGTGCCTGATTTCTATTACAAGGCTACACTGGCCTACTTTGGTGCAAGCAGTCTGGATATGTTTTCTGACATGGCATTGAATTTTTTAATGACATCAAGTGTAAAGCCAGTATGAGTGTTCTTAGCTGGCTGGACTGGTCTATATTGGTGCAGCCAGTCTTGTCATGTTTTATTGTGGCACAGCATTTTCAATGGCAAATGCAGCAGGAGTAGGTTCTTACTTGGGGAGACTGGCATGTAATAACAGAGCCAGCGTGGCCATGTTTTCTTATAATATCATCACTGCCATTATGTGCAAAGCAAATATGAGTATATTCTGATTTGGGAATGCTGGCACATATTGGTCCAGCCAGCATGGAAATGTGTGGACACAGCCTACATGAAAATGTTTTTTATACAGACAAATATTGTGTGCAAAAGCATCATGAAAATGTATTGGAAAATTCTCCTGTGCACTGTTGAATTTTTCCATGAGCTACCTACAAAGCTAATTACAAACTGTATGGCTTCTTACCTAATTTTTCAAAAATGTGTGCTGTAAAACGTGCTATTTTCACCCATTATGTTAAAAGATTTCTCACGGGAAACGCATCACCCACGCCGCACCTTCTACTATGGGAAATATTTACAAATCCTGCGTCTAACCCTATTCTTAAAACAATCCTGGAGTATTGCTCAGTACATTTTCGAATTTCGAACTGTGGCGAAAAGTGAGGACGGGAGTGTTTCAGTGACACATTAGTAAATAGTGTGTGGAGCAAGCACGGCTGGGTAGTTGGGAGACTTTTGCATGCATGCTTCGATTAGAAGGGACTCATCTCACCCTGCACAGCATCAGTCATATGTATGTCGTATTGTGAATGAAAGTGCCATCTTGAAATGAAACAGTAATTCCATTTCAGCCTCAGGTTTGAGCCAATTGGTGCTTATTGCCTTGGAATTATCGTCCACAATCGCTTAACCCGGGTTACCTCTTGGATTATACAAGAGAGACGCACATTGTAACAAATAAAACAGGAAATGCAGCCCCACTTCTTACAAAGATGAAAGAGTCGCAATTAGTAGCCACTTCGGGGAAAAGGAGCACTGCTCTATGACCTTTGAGGGCGTGTTCTGCAGCACTGCAAAGAAATATGCTAAAGTGCTGGGAACAGAACATTGAAATGTGCGATCTGAATTTGTGCACGAACAATAAAGACTAAAAGCAGAATAACAATGTGCAACAGTGATAGGCAATTGTGCTCAGATGATGGGCAATTTTGTGCAATACCATCATTTGCACAGCCTGACCGGGAAAGGGCAGGGAAGCAAACGTAGGCATGCACGTGTTTTTTTTTTTAAATTGCCCGCAATATTACCCCATACGAACAACCCCAAGCCCTCTAAGTAGGGTTTACGAGAGGGTCTCCAACTTGAACATTTGGAAACAATGTGTCTAAATAGTGATTCTTAAAGCACATTTGACCCTATATAGGGATCAAAAGTTAGTTAAACATAACAACAACTACAAATATAATATTTGTAAAAGTGAGGAATACAATACTGGCATCTTTCTCATATTTACTTTACTGCAAAGGGTATGGGGATGATGAGAGATGTAAGGGAGAGGACGTAGCACGAGCGAGCGAGGTTTAGATGAGCGTCCAACAAGGGTACCCACTTAAAGTAAGCCCATGGTGCAGAGGTCCACCTGGACATCTCCGAGGTTCCCTGGAGGCTGGTTCACCCCTGAGCCTGACACTTACAACAACAACAACATTTTTCATCTTTTGGTGAGTGCTGCGAATGAATGGGTGGATTATTCAAAAAGCCTGCACTGCAGCGATACCATCTGTTGGCATTGCTGCGCACTGACCGGATCTAGGAGCTAGGAGGCACTTAGATGCCAACGAGTAGGGTTTTCAGGGTATGTCTGAATGTGAGGTAGCTGTGTTCTGCTCTGAGGATGAACAGAAGCTTTTATCCAGAGCCAGGGGCCCCAAACACTGAAGCATCACCCACCTCAAGTGGTACAGGCAAATTTAGAGATGAGGAGCAGGAGTATGTCACATATGGATCAGAGGCAAAGATCAAGAGTGTATGCCTGGAACTTTTGGAGGAGATATGTAGTCGGCTGCCATATCCTGCCTCCTTCACAGAACATTGAGGAGGATCTGCTCTTTTACACGCTGTCAATAAAGTGATGCTCGACCTTCAGAGATGTCATGTTTCCTAGAGATGCCTGTGAGAAATTCGACCATCCGCGCGAGAAAAGTGTGCTCGCTAGGGCTTTTTTGTTTGTTTTAAAAAGAATGGCAATTTCCACGCTCACCGCACAACAGAAAAATAGTCATGTACACTGGGAGGACACCACTTACCAGCGCTACCCTCCCCTTTTATGTATAGCGGACATCTAACAGCCATGGGTACATCAAAAGCCTTTGGCCATGGGCAGCCTGATTAGAATTTCAAGCCCCCATGTATTTGCATGTTGTAAGTGATTTCAATCTGGCGCACACCCAAGTCTCGCACAGCATGTATTGCACAAATGAAACCCTTATTTATTTTTATCTAAAAGTTCAATATTCTGAATGATATACCACTCATATCACACCCTTCTCCTGAGACCCCCGGTCACACTGAATAAGGAATCAAGCTAGTTTGTAAGCGTAAATATTTAGTTAATTATTTATTTATTCAAATCACGCATAAGCTTACTATAGATATATATATGGGGCAGCAATCACCCAGCGGGTGACAATACAATTCAGAAATAAGCCAAGCAATTGAATTCACTTATAAGGAGGCAAAATAGAAAACACAGGGAAGAAGAAAAGAAGAACAGTTTGTTTTGAACACAGATAGTGTTTAGGTTAATGTTCCAAAGTTTTGTTTAAATACACATGAGCAATCCTACACCAATGTGAGTAGTCAGCAGGTTTTTAGGAATGAAATACAATGTCTAGAGTTATAGGCAATCCTCCCTCCCAAACAAGAGAGAAAATCTTATTTGGAAAATAACACTTTGAAATGACAGGTGAAAAATGGCTTTGTGAAATACTGCAAAAGGTGCAAAATGCTTAAATGGAGACAAGTTCTACAGAAAGCAACACTAATCAGGTCCTAAAATACCTGAGCAATAATATCAAAAACAATACACACTTCAGATCAGGATGGGATGGAAAAAGCACTTTGAAATGATACAAAGACATGTGTACATTTTTGAACTTTGCAAATTCCCGGCAAACTTTTACTTATCCGATATTGGCGAAAAACTCTAGTTTCCATTTGGTTTGGTTTGGGAATTACTTTTCTTAAGCAAATCAATAAGGAGTTATGGTTTAGTAACACAGATAAGAGAAAAGTCAGCGCAAGGATAGTTCTAACAATACTATGGTTCTGAATTAAAGATGGGATGGGTTTGAGATTGGGATCATACAATGCAGATATATTATGGGTCTCTGTTCTTCCTATTCATACTTACCGTCCTTTGTAATTAAATTGGACCGTCAGTTCTGGTCATTGGATTGGGCAGGTTTACCGGCAAACAGGCACCTCAGGAGGGATTTGGATCAGCGGCGCGGTTCTGGTCAAGTTTGGACTGCACCTCAGACTGGATTTGGAAAGGCTCCTTCTGGTTACTGGACACAGTAGATAGCTTGATGCAAGTTTTCAGCGAGCAAGCCTAATGGTAGCCAGCCAAGCTGAATTAAAATTAAATCCCTTCAAGTTTGGGATTTTTGCAATGGGGTCAGGCTAGCAATAATTTTGCAATACTAGAATCTGGATTCTGCAAAGAAATCTGGATCTTTCAAAGAATTTTGGAGTCAGCTATAAGTTGAAAAGTTCTTCAATAAGGTGCTGCGTGGACATCTGGATAGGTTCTGGAGGCAGTCTGTTCTGGAAGCAGTGTGTTCTGGAAGCAGTTTCCTTCCTATATTTATCCATTATAAATTTTATGGCATGGGCAGAACTTCAAAACACACCCCATGTCTGTGAGTGGCTACAGGCGTGCGCTTTGATTTGGTTGGCAGCCTAAACAGAGCTGTCATTTTATGACAGGATTTAGGAATTCCCACCTGGATTTTTACCCAAAACATACTTTTGCACAAATGTACATTTCTACCATTATGTATCCTCATACAATTAGACACATATTTTTCACATTTGATTGTCTACATTTAGATTCAATTTCCATCTTTGTGAGAGCTGTATTGGTCATTCTATGGATTTTTATCAATTTTACCCATAACATTTTAGATTAATCATTTCTAATTCAATACACCTCTGGGCGCTGATCAGTGGATCGTGTACATACAATTTTAAGCTTGCACCATTAATAGCTTTGCCACAATCAGTGTTTTAGTGTAAGTTTGGTTCCTTATTTAGTAAGAACTCCTACCACATCTTCAACTGTCTAGCATGAGTTCAGACTTATAAGTTTGTATTTTTCACTTGTCTACTTATTTTGGCTGTCATGTTAAATGTCATGAAGTTCTGAGGCCAAAACAAGTCATTTCCATTCAAAATCCAGTCCAGGTTTCTTTTTTTCTTACTTCCAAACTGAGCAGATGGCCAGTCCTTTGAAGTTCACTGAGAAAGCTCCCCCACATCCTGTTCCTCCTTGCAGAGGCCAATTCTCAGCATGTCATTTGTTCTTTTGTCAGCCAGCAGACGAATGTCTAATGCAGCCCCATTGAGTGGCTTGCTGGGATTATGCATGAACCATTAACAGCCATTAGCATTCCTGTTCTCAAGGGACTGTCAAACGGAGATGTCTGTTTTCCCAGGCCAGGCACTGTCAGATCAGATACAGAATGGGCTCTTGGATATTAAATTATTTTCATTTCAAACATAAAATATAAGCACAGTGTATGAAGGATTTAAACATTTGAAAAGAATTAGACCTTCACCAACATGCTTGAAATAGTGGATATAGCAATTTTTTAGGACAAAGAAAATACATTTAAGCTGAGTTTTACAGCCAATTTCTTTAGGCAGCTGTCAGGCTGTGATGCCTGGATTCCTCTGACTGCCTGGAGGATCCATGATTCCAGCACACTTTCTTTTCAATAATTCACTGGGAAAAATAACAGAATTTAGCGCCAAAACAGCACTTTGAAGGTTGTCACTGATTAGAAAACTGTATTTAGGGGCATTTTAGGATTTTAGCCATTCTGTGGGCTTGTTTCCAGTGACAGATGACAGCAGTGATGACAGTTGACAGATGTCCGCAGTGATTCCTGCTTTTACACCACTTTGCCGGTGTATCAGGCAGGGCGAGCAGCTCTTTTGGTGGGTTATAAATTCTGCGCAATTTTGCAGACTTAGTGCGCACCGGGGTTATTGCCTCCATTCTTGGCAATTTCCTTTCCGCATTGGCAAAGGGGTACAGTGTGGCACAGTGGCGTGGATAAAAATACTCCACATACCCCCCCGACTTCCTCGTGACATCCAGCCATGGGGGAGTTGGGCAAGTGGTATTATTTTTCTTTCGGTCCATGTGGAAAGATCCGGTTGTTTCTCCCCTCAGCGATAGATGCAACACACTCTCCTTGCTGGTTCTGGTTGGGTGTGTAGAGCGACACTCTGGGCTTTTGGTTCTTTTTCCGGTCCCCGAGGAGTCCTCCTTGGTGATTCTTGGGATCATTCTTAATTCAAATACTAGAAGACAGAACATAGCATGGTTATGGAAGTTTTCCCACTACTGTTTCCACACATCTTCGGGGGATGTCAGCAGTTGGAAAAACACGTGCATTCCTTAACAATTGGTAATATTCCCCCTCTATTATTCAGAGATCCTTTACTCATTTTCTTAGGTGTAATAAATGAAGATTTAATAATTCTTCTAGGTGTCCGGAATTTCCCCCTCTGGGTTTCCGGTAAGCCCTTCTATCTGCAGCAAAGTATGCCTGGGGTGGCAACTCTTTAGCTGGTTTATGTGGACCCGCTTGTCTTCCCCTTCCATAAAACTGCCCTTGGGGATGCGGATTCTATAGGTGACTACTGAGATTCTGTCCACAATTTCAAAAGGACCCCGCCAAGTGGGGAGGTATTTGCACTTTTTGGCTTGGTTCCTTTGGAAATTGTACAAGTAGACCCGGTCTCCTACTTGATATTCTTTTTTAGTTGTCTTAAGATCATAGTGGGTCTTCATACTGTCTGCAGATCTTTCTAAATTCCACATGGGCAGTCCAGCACCGAAATGCTATGGCAATTCCTCTCTGAACAAGAGTACCACCAGCAACCCCATACACGTGTTTCAGATGGCTGCAAACTCTCAATGTGGTTAACAAACACTGAACAGGTTATCATGCCTTGTTCTTCCGAGAGAGGGGCGCCTGCTACCTTTGTTGAATTCTTTGAAGGAACTTGGGATTGGTCACCCTAGGAGACATGGACTCCCTGCTCACTGTGCTTAGAGAGGCTCAGCTTCACCTCACTGATGATGCCCAACAAGGCTGAAACACGTGTATGGGGTTGCTGGTGGTACTCTTGTTCAGAGAGGAATTGCCATAGCATTTCGGTGCTGGACTGCCCATGTGGGCGGGACAAAGACTGATATGCAAATCGTTATTTCCCATCTGTGAAAGGTACAGTGAACAAAAAGCAGATGGCTGCAAACTCTCAATGTGGTCAACAACCACTGAACAGGTTATCATGCCTTGTTCTTCCGAGAGAGGGGCGCCTGCTACCTTTGTTGAATTGTCTGATCCCTTGTTAGGTGATATTTGTGAGGATCCAGTTCTCCGATTCTCCCCTCACTGGAGACTTCCTGATCAGATAGGCTGGCCCTAATATTTGGGAATCTGTACATAGATGCCCGCCCATCCATTTCTGGGAGGCGCTCATCTGCCAGTCCCATATTTCCCATGGTGCTGAAGTCTACCATCCCCGTGGCCCTTGGTTCATATGAGCCAGTGGACATGAGGGTGGCAGAGTCCATGGGACTGAAGGGATTAAACTCCCTGATACCAGGGGTCCTGAGGTTATGCTCAGGGTTTTCTCTTTCCCATCTTACCTCATCTCTTTCAGCCCCTGTTCCATGATGACATGCCAAAATCTGACCCTTTTGCTCTTCTATTAAGGCCTTACTGGTCTCTATGATTTGTTCTTGCACAGCTATCCGTTTGTGGACCCTGTCATTCTTTTCATAGAGAGCCTCATTGTCTCTCTGTGCTTCCTGCCTAGATTGGAAATACCAGGCCAATTTTTGCTGCAGGAGACTCACCTCCTGAGTGTGGTCCTTATTGGTCTGAGTATTCTTTTCCAAAGCATCCTCCACCCACCTTGTGTGCTCTAATAGCTTTTCATAATCAGTTTTGAGTTCACTAAACTCCTGAAGGGCCAGCTTTCTTTCCTCTAACTTTGTTTTTAATTGGCTGACTTCCTGGCCTAAGGCGTCCCTCTCCTGAGTTAGAGTGCCCCTCTGTGCAGCCCGGTCATCCCTCTGTTTTTTAAATGCACTAGATTGCTTGCGCTCCTCATCAAACTCCTCTTGAGAGTGGATGTCTTTAATAATTAATTTATTATTTTCCTCTTTCAAGGATTCTAGGCGGTTTTGTAAGGTGACTATCTGTTCTGCACAGACTCTATTATAATTCAATTGATGCTCCAGTTTCTGTTGACCCTGTTGTAGAGAGTCAACTCTTTCCTAATACTCCTCTTGCAGTATCTGTAATGTGAGATCTTGTTCTACATTCTTTTGCTGCAAGAGAGCCAGATCTTCTTTTAGTTTGGTGACATATTGCCTAGACTCTGTTTCAGATTCTTGGCTATCCTGGAGCCTTTGCTCTGCAGAGTCCAGATTAGTCTGGATTTTCTGCAGCACTTCCCCTTGCCTCTTTGTCAAATCCATATTTTCTGCGTGCTTTCCCTGTATTACTCCTATGTGGAGGTACCGGTAGGCTGCTATTTTGGCAATTTTACACTGCTCTTCATTTATTTTTGGGGCCAGGTATAGTTCGCTAAATGCTTGATGTAATGGACCCTTGTCCTGCCAGGTATCAAGGTCGATTGCAGTGATTTGTTGTTTTATTTCCTGCCGCCATACCTGTTCGTCCTGTTCTGGCCATTCACCCCTGACAAACACTTTGTGCAGGCGGTGTTCCATAGCAATATTAATTTCCACTGTGGTCGCCATTCCGGAAATATTAATTTCCTTCTGGCTTATCTCAGGGTTAATTTACTTTTGCAAACAGGCCCAATCCCTTTGAGTATTTCTTTTGAGGGGTGCTTGTACAGTGTAGCACAGTATGGCAACCCAACAAGGTGTATGTACCCCGCTGGCTAGCCCGCTGTGTTAGACTGTCACGAGTGGTATGTCAAATTCAGGATCCCGGCACCAAGCCCCCAAGCTGCAAGTGATTTCAATCTGGCACACACCCAAGTCTCGCACAGCATGTATTGCACAAATGAAACCGTTATTTATTTTTATCTAAAGGTTCAATATTCTGAATGATATACCACTCATATCACACCCTTCTCCTGAGACCCCCCGGTCACACTGAACCAGGAATCAGGCTAATTTGTAAGGGTAAATATTTAGTTAATTATTTATTTATTCAAATCACGCATAAGCTTACTATAGATATATATATGGGGCAGCAATCACCCAGAGGGTGACAATACGATTCAGAAATAAGCCAAGAAATTGAATTCACTTATAAGGAGGCAAAATAGAAAATACAGAGAAGAAGAACAGCTTGTTTTGCATACAGATAGCGTTTAGGTTAATATCTCCCCTGCAAAGTTTTGTTTAAATACAAATGAGCAATCCTACACCAATGTTAGTAGGCAGCAGGTTTTTAGGAATTAAATACAATGTCTAGAGTTATAGGCAATCCTCCCTCATAAACAAGAGAGAAAACCTTATTTGGCAAATAACACTTTGAAATGACAGGTGAAAAATGGCTTTGGGAAATACTGCAAAAGGTGCAAAATGCTTAAATGGAGACAAGTTCTACAGAAAGCAACACTAATCAGGTCCTAACACATGAGCAATAATATCAACACAACAACAATACACACTTCAGATCAGGATGGGATGGAAAAAGCACTTTGAAATGGTACAAAGACACGTGTACATTTTTGAACTTTGCAAATTCGTGGCAAACTTTTACTTATGCGATATTGGTGGAAAACAGGTCAATACACAGTTCCGCTATGAGCGTGTAGCCGAGGATGTTAGGTATCAGTGAGAGGTGAAATTTTGTTTCTATCTTTAAAACTGAAGGAGTTATCAAGATTTTCGTGAGAGGTGTTTTTGCAAAGTAGGCGTGAAAATGGAAAACAGAAATTCGGGTTTAAAAATGACAGATAGGTTTTCTTATACTATATTAAGGACTACGAAAAAGAGAATGCCACACAGGAATCAGTTATTCACGGACGATCATAACTCTTCATGCGTGATACTCTAGTTTCCGTTTGGTTTGGGAATTACTTTTCTTTATCAAATCAATAAGGAGTTATGGTTTAGTAACACAGATGAGAGAAAAGTCAGCACAAAGATAATTCTAACAATACTGTGGTTCTGAATTAAAGATGGGATGGTTTGAGATTGGGATCATACAATGCAGATATATTATGGGTCACTATTCTTCCTATTCATACTTACAGTCCTTTGTAATTAAATTGGACCATCAGTTTTGGTCATTGGATTGGGCAGGGCTACCGGCAAACAAGCACCTCTGGAAGGATTTGGATCAGTGGCGCTGTTCTAGTCAAGTTTGGACTGCACCTCAGACTGGATTTTGAAGGGCCCCTTCTGGTTACTGTACACGGTAGATAGCCAGATGCAAGTTGTCAGCGGGTAAGCCTAATGGTAGCCAACAAAGCTGAATCAAAATTAAGTCCCTTCAAGTTTGGGATGTTTGCAATGGGGTCAGGCTAGCAATAGTTTTGCAAGGCTAGAATCTGGATTCTGCAAAGAAATTTGGATCTTTCAAAGAATTCTGGAGTAAGCTATAAGTTGAAAAGTTCTGCAATAAGGTGATGCACGGACATCTGGATGGGTTATGGAATCAGTCTGTTCTGGAAGCAGTCTTTTCTGAAAGCAGTTTCCTTCCTATATTAATCCATTACAAATGTTATGGCATGGCCAGAACTTGAAAACACACCCCCATGTCTGTGAGTGGCTACAGGCCTGTGTCTTGTTTTGGTTGGCAGCCTAAACAGAGCTGTCATTTTATGACAAGATTTAGGAACTCCCACCTGGATTTTTACCCAAAACATACTTTTGCACAAATGTACATTTCTACCATTGTGTACTCTCATAAAATTAGACACATATTTTTCACATTTGATTGTCTACATTTACATTCAATTTTCATCTTTTTGAGAGCTGTATTGGTCATTCTATGGATTTTTATCAATTTTACCCATAATACTTTGGATTAATCATTTCTAACTCGATACACCCCTGGAAGCTGAGCAGTGGACCGTGTACATCCAATTTTAAGCTTGCAACATTAATAGTTTTGCCACAATCATTGTTTTAGTGTATCTTCATTTCCTTATGTAGTAAGAACTCCTACCACATCTTCAACTGTCTAGCATGAGTTCAGATTTATAAGATTGTATTTTTTACTTCTCTACTTATATTGGCTGTCATGTTAAATGTCATAAAGTTCTGAGGCCAAAACACGTAATTTCCATTCAAAAGCCATTCCATGTTTTTTTCTTACTTCCAAACTGAGCAGATGGCCAGTTCTTTGAAGTTCACTGAGAAACCTCCCCCATATCTTGCTCCCCCTGCAGATGCCAATTCTCAGCATGTCCTTTGTTCTTTGGTCAGCCAGCAGACGAAAGTGTAATTCAGCCCCATTGAGTGGCTTGCTGGGATTATGAGTGAACGATTAACAGCCATTAGCATTCCTGTTCTCAAGGGAGTGTCAAACGGAGATCCGTTTTCCCAGGCCAGGCACTGTCAGATCAGAATTCACATGTGGATTGGCCCAGACTGGGCTCTTTGGTATTAAAGTATTTTAATTTCAAACATAAAATATATGAAGGATTTAAACATTGTAGGATGTTTTAACCCATTAGTCTATGCCCTGCAAAATTACTGTGCGCTGTGTGCATCAGGAACATCAGAATGGCTGCCGGAAAGCATTATGCGTGCTAAGAATCACCCAGAGGTGCGCAGGAAACCTGAAAAATAGGCCGCCAATCCATGTTGCCTATGTCTGCAGTAACACAGAAGACCACTGCCAAAACCTATCATTTGGCTACCCACAAAGTAAAATGAAACTACTTGAAAAAGTAGTGCTGCATTGCAAAAGAAACACAGAGCTGCTTGAAAATCCATTTTTCCTTGGCTGTTAAATTTGCAAAAATCATGGTTCCCAAACCTCACAAAAAATCCAATCTCCTTGTTGGGTGTTATGCATTACTTTACTTCAAGAATCCACCTAAGTACAATGTCAGCAGAAGTACACTTATCAGAAGAAAATCCACATTTAAAGATGCTTGCTTGGAAAAATATGTTAAAAATGGGCGCAGTACCGCCTCTCACCCGTGTCAGAAGCTGGCGATTACTTAACCTGTCTTTTAAAACTTGTGTCTTAAAATCAAAGTGTGGGGAGAGAAGATACTTCCTATCAAATGCAATATAGGTTGCCTCTATTTAATTTCTATGTTGAAAAAGACTGGAATTGAAGATATGTTTGCTTGTTTTTAAATTTGTAACTTTCATTTTCACAAAGAACAATGGCACAATTTACTGTAAGGTAACCTGATTCAGCTAAACTTCAAAGACGTTTCCCCCACTGAGGAACACATCACCCTTCTCCTTCCCACCAAAAGGACAGGATCTCTCATTTGGATGCTAATGAGAGGAGGAGGGGATTTGCTCTGCTGCTCTGCTAAAGAGACAATGGGCTTCTTGAGCTGAAAGGGAATGATAATTTGGGGCATCAACAGAAACCAGCCCAGGCAGGAACAAGCTCATGTTACTCTCTGGCTCAGCCAAGCCTTGGAGGCCGAGCTAGACTGAAAATGTGGATTTGGAACTGAAGAACTATATGTTTGAGAAAAAGATTTATAGAAAACTGTGCCGAACTGGTCAAAATATGGAATTTAGAGGTTATTAAAATGAAAATGTCGCTCACAGTTTAAAACTACTCTGGAATCTGTGCGATATTCAGAGACTGAACCACGAAAATGTTGATATTGTAGCTATTGTGATAATGTTAAAAATATGAAAATGTACAGGAATATGCCCAGATGGTATGCGCATGTATGTGGAAAAATGTGTACAGATCTGACACTGGGTAACCGACTAAAAGCGTGAAAAACTGCCATTTGTGATCCGAAACTCTTAAAAAGATGTGACTTTAACAGATACATGCTTTATTTAATTTGGGATGTAAAGATGTAGTATTAGTAAGTTGGTGATATTATACATATGTGTTTTGTGAAAAATAAGATATACTGTACAGAAACAAAGGGGAGGGTTTTCTCCCAGTACCATAAACATCACACATCATGACACATCATGACACTCTGGCTGTTTCTCAAATCAGGGGAGAGGAAATTCTCTGACCTATCGGCTTCTTAGAGGGTTGGGCATAGTATAATCAGCCTCCCCACCCCCTTGGGAAATACATAAATAGGGACTGTTGAGGGCCCAGAGAGACACACATTCACCCATCAAATGATCTACTTGCGAAGCACTCTGAAGGAAGAATCCAGATCTAGTCTCCAGAACCCTGAAGCAGAAGGCCCAATCCAAAAAGCTGAACCCTTCTCAGCTACCCCTTAAAATCTTGCAACCTGATTTTAACCCCAAACTTCCAACGGGCACAATAAATTCAACAGCCTGGCTGTGCTGTTTTGCTGCTTCTGGCCAAGAACCCTTGCTAGAACCCAGAGATCCAAACCAGTAGAGCAGAGCTGTATCCCAGAACCAACCCGTCAGATCCAGTCCAAGAAGCTGCGCAGAGACCAGAGTGCCTTGCTGAAGTGCAGAACCAAGCGCCTGAATCCTGTCCGGTGGCGAGCAAATTCCAGTCCAAACCTTTGACCAGATCTTGATGGGCCCATTCCAAACCCATAGTTGTGAGTATTTAGCATAGAACTGTCCATAGCCAATCCCTTAGTTTTAGGTAATCCTATCCTACCCATTCCAACATATCCAGAACTGCATTGTAGAATCTCTTTTGTCCATCCTGAATCCTTCTCTCATCCATATAATTCTGTGAAAATTGTAGTGATAAATCATCTTTGTGCTAATATAGTCTTGAAGAAAGGCAAGCGTCTCAGCAGCCCCAATCAACCAGTGGCGCCACTGGGCTGGTGGGTGCGCTGTCAGTGTAGCTTGTGGCTTCATAGACTCTCTAGTGTAAAGAACTTGTTTGTAATTCAAAAGGGCATTTCCCATTTGTAAATTCTTGACTCTTTTTGAGAAAAATCGACCTTTACTAAAACCTTCATAACTTTTGAACCGTACGTGTTAGGAACGAAATTTGAATGTCAAATTGAAGCTAACATCCTCAGCCTTCAAACGAACTAAGAACACACTCCAGCCCCTTTGTTTTTTCTGTAATCGCATTTCTCGCGCGCTGAAATGTTTGCCGCGATTTTGCATTTGGCTCAATTTCACCACATGTAAAAAAGCTATTTCTTGCATTCAACCTCTGAATTCAATTTCCAATCTGCCAGTCATTCAAACTTCATTGCTAGTGTTTACCTGAACCTATCCAAAGCAGCTCCCACTAGTTTTGAATCCCATTTAGTGAATTAAAGTCATTTTTAGCATTTTTCCCAGTCATTTCAAATCACATTCAACAGCATTTGACCTGTTTTAAAATCATTCCTGTTCTCTCTAAACTTGCTGGGAGAATTAGGATTGAACTTGCATTTGTTGATTGTATATTCTTGAAACCTGTGTGCCCTCATTCCATCTCTTCATATTGCATATTACGGGGGATTGAGTAGTAACAGGGGGAAAGAGTGATTACATTGTCTTTGATTGAATTCATATCAAGTTTCATTTCTGTGCTGCATTAATTTCATATCATTGCATTTCATTGAACCCACGCACAGTTTTATTCTCTGCTACATTATTCTTCTCACCCATAATCCTATTGATTAAAGAGATTGTTGTGACATCACCCATTGCTGATCATTGTATAAATATTAATAAGTGTGATATCTAGATATTGTTCATATTCATAAAAGTGTGATATATATATATATTGTTTCATTCATCAAATAAATCTTTTAACTTCGCAAAACAACCTTCTTCTTGGTTCAGTGAGACAGGGGGAATTCAAAGAGAGGGGCGTTATATAAGGGTACATCGTCCAGAAATAATAATAATAATAATTTAATAATAAAATAACTTTAGACATAGAAATATATAATTAAGGGTCTCAATTGGGAATCCCATGCTAGGCATTGACTTAGGTGGAGTGCTGGGTTGAAACCACTTACAACATTTTAAAAGAATTAGCCCTTCACCAACATGCTTGAAATAGTGGATTATGCAATTTTTCAGGACAAAGAAAATACATTTAAGCTGAGTTTGACAGCCAATTTCTTTAGGCAGCTGTCAGGCTGTGAGGCCTGGATTCCTCTGACTTCCTGGAGGATCCATGATTCCAGCACACTTTCCTTTCAATAATTCACTGAGGAAAATAATTGAATTCAGCGCCAAAACAGCACTTTGAATATTGCCACTGATTAGGAAACCGCATTTATGGGCATTTTCGGATTTTAGCCATTCTGTGGGCTTGTTGCCAGTGACAAATGACAGATGACAGCAGTGATGACAGATGACAGATGTCAGCAGTGATTCCTGATTTTACACCACCTTACCGGTGTATGTGGCAGAGCGTGCAGATCTTTTGGTGGGTTATGAACTCTGTACAATTTTGCAGACTTAGTTCGCACCGGGGTTATTGCCTCCATTCTTGGCAATTTCCTTTCCCCATTGGCAAAGGGGTTCAGTGTGGCGCAGTGGCATGGATAATAATACTCCACAATGTCCATTGTGAAACCTTGCTGGTGGTGTTAATTAGTAGGCCTCAGGGAAGGCCTGGTTGTAGAGAGTGACAATGGAGGCCAAAGCCGGACACCTCTTTGTAATGCAATATGTCAACTTGATACTAACACCCATCCTTGGAATGAAAGGGCATTGAATGTCCTGTCTGGAACCACTCCTTTCAGAGCAGGCAAGTATGTTAATTGTAGGAGACGAAAGTCTGTCTGCAGCCCCCTACTTCAAAGGAGGCCCATGTTGTGATCAAGCTCTGCATTAATTAATTAGGGAGTCACTTTGATGTACAGCAGACAGGAAGATTGGTGGGTCTTAGAAGTATATTTTGTCATCCTTTTACTGTCTGTTGCCAAGTGCCCCGGTTCTGACCTGAAGCACCACTGAAGATTGTTTGTGGGGACCCAGGATTGGTCAATTAAGGTGGGCATAGCCTACACCAATCGCTGGAGCCCATTTGGCTTTAAAAGAGGGCTGAAACCCCCACTGATTAGATCATTGAAAGACTTTGCAAGGATTAAGAAGAAGGACTTATATGGACCCAAGCTGAAGGTACAGTCTATCTTCCCCAAGTGAAGGAAGGCCAGGAGTTCCAAGAGGGAAGCAAGATCCCTCCCCTAAACATCTCAGATGGAACAGAGGGAGATACCGGACTCAGAGAACCCGTCCAGCAGCTCCAGAACTGGTACCCAGTCAGCACACAGTGTGCCCTGCTAGGCTCTGACAGCAAGCTTACTAGGTGGGTAGTGCCAGAGAGTCTCTGGACAAAGGACAAGGCTGTTGCCTGCTAACACCCTCCTGAGCTTTGCGCCGTCTGCCTTGAAAGGACATGAGCCCTGTGAAGAAGCTAAGAGGAGTGCCACACAAGCATCAACAAGCATCGATCTTTTTGATTTATTTATTTATTTATTTATTTATTTATTTATTTATTTATTTATTTATTTATTTATGGAGCGCCTTACACCAAGGCGCTGTACAATGGAACAACAAATACAGAGAAATATCAACAATTAACATTGTGAGCAAGAATACAACTTGAATCATTCTACAAAACAGTGCAAGGAGCAATTAACTGAGAGGTGGGGGGAGTAGTGGGGATAGGAGTGTTGAGGGGGGCAGGAGAAGGATAGAATAAGTGTAGAAGAAAGGGGAGAAAGAATGTAATGGGAGAGGGGAGAGAGGAATTAAAATCTTTAAGGACAATTTCGAGACAGTCGAGTCCCTGAACCACATCTGACTGCACCGCTAACTGTTGTCATGCCGCAGTCACCAGAGCCATCCGAGATGCATCGACCAGCATTCCAGATACGCCAACCAGCACATAGACAAGGATTCTTGGCCCTGAGCCACCGCGCCGGACAGCCTGCAGACGTCCGTCCAGCCTCGCTTGCTGAATTGCTTGCCGCCTGGTACCCGCAACTGTATCCCACCACTAACTCTGTCTCACGGGCTGCAAAGCACCCTGGAACTGCCACAACGCTCTCGCGCACCAAGAAAGTCTTCAGCACCAGGTACATTGTGGTTCTGCCCCCGTGGTCCTGCTCTGAAGGCCCCAAGAGACAGTTACAACCCTTTTCCCCTTTGGTTTCGAAACCAAATAACTTTGAACTGTAAGACAAATAGCTTTACCAACTACCCTCCCGTCCGTATCCAGATTGCATCCCTTTCCTTTGTGAAACTGTCTGTCCTCTGTGTTTCTTTACAGTGTGGGTTGTAATTGTAGTGTGATAGAACTGTCTGTTGTAGTAATAATAAAATAGATATTTGTGTACACCCTTGACTGAACAGTCCCTTTTATCATTGGGTAATAATTGTATTTTCGCTGTGTTGCAACTAATCAAATATCCACAACCTTGCAGAGATAAGCCTGCGGTTCTGTTCTCGTTGCCAAAATTGAACAAGGAGTTTTATAATTGACTTGTGTTCCAATCTCTTTGGATCCCTTCTGGTGTACTAGAGGTGTGGGGTTGATTGATGGTTTAGAAACAGATATTCATCCCTGGACCACTTGTGCCCCGGATGTTGATTTGTCACAATGACAAAGATGAGGCAGACGATGGCATTTTTCACTAACTGCAGCTTGTTGTCAAGATGGGAATTCATTAAAGCTCCCACCAAAATTTCTTTTAATTCGTTTTAGCCTTCTGGGAATAAATGGGAGAAAAACTGGGCATTTGTTTATACGGAAGAAGCAATTTGTCTTTTCTTTTTAGATGTGAGTGAGGAGAGACAAGGTGGAATCTATCCAGATGCCCCCATCTAAAGGGAATCCAGGCGAGAGATAGATTGGATTGAAAAGAAGGGATGAATGAGTAGGAGAGATTATTCATCAGTGGGAGCAACAAAGCAGGGGAGCATTTTCCAACTAATTTTTATAATGCCTTTGCCCACAACATATGCCAGTATAAAAAAAACATGTTCATGCTGGCTATGCCCATACATGTCCCTGGAGGCTGCACAAAAATACACCAATATTACAATATAAGAACATAGTCCAGTTGGCTTTACCAGTCCAAAATGCATTGCCACAGAAACCAAAATAGGTTCAGGATGGCTGCACCAATTTAGGCAAGCCTCGGCAGGAAATAAAACGTATCATGTTTTTGTTACCTTTGATGTTTATCAATAAATGCCATGCCACAGGAAGAACATATATCCAGATTAGGTACACAAATGTATCCCAGTCTAGCCAGATAATAATACTCAACATGATCGCTTCTCTCTTGATGCCCAGTACGAGATGCTGTAACACAGTACAGAAATATGTTCAGGGCCAGTACCACGTAGAAACACTCATGTCGCCTTCACCCTTGATGCCCAGTAAAAAATGTCATGACACATTAAATGAATATGTTCAGACTGACACACCAACGTGGGCCAGTACCACATAGGAACATTCACTATACTGCCCTCACACACTTGATGTCCAAGTCAAAATGCCATTCCACAGTAATGAAGTATCTCTAGACTGGCCCACAAATGTGGCACAGTACCATGTAGGAACACTCATCATGCTGCCTTCACTCTTGATGCCCAATCCACAGTAAGGAATTATACCCACACAGGAACGGTATCCTGTGATTTTACCCCAAAATATGTTTTGATGTATTTTTTAACCAAAACAAAGTCCCTGTTCCTTTAGCTCACAATCAAACCTGTATCCTTTGTACTAGTGAACTGGGTTGGGTCGGTCCTCTGTCATTAAAATTCTACTCTCACTTGAACTTCGCTTTAGTATGCATTTGCTTCCTCTCTTGTACTTTTTCCTCCCTCTCTTTCACCTTTCTGCTATCAACGCTATCAATGTCTCCCATTTTATAGCTGTGACTTTTTTCTCTTTCTCATGTTGCTGCTCCTTCTCTATCTTCCTTTGTCTCATCTTCTTGTCCTACTATATCATTCCTTATTTCCTCCCTCTAGTTGTCACTTCCATGGCTGCATCGTGAATTTCCTCTCGGTCATTATCTGTTGTTCGCCCTTTCGCCTATTGTTTCTCATTCATGTCTATCATTTTCTCTCTACTATGTCTCCTTCCTGTGGGTTCATCTACTGCCTTCCACTAAGTAGTTTGCTTTCCTTCATTGCTTACACTCTGTCAATATCTTGTATTTCATCTGTTCATTTCACCCGAGTCTCTCTCCACATCTGTTTCTTTATATCCTCCTCACTGGATCTGTTGCTCTTTGTCAATCTCTTTTATTTCATAGATACCTGGGCATTCCTTTTCCTATTACTCTAATTCTATCTTTCCCAGTCTCTCTCTGAACATTTCATCTGGGCGGTCTCTCTTCTAATCTGATATTCTGCCCCTGCCTTTCACTTCGGCTGTTGCTCAATATCTTTCCTGCCTCTTACTTCATTGGTTGATATCTACCTCTGCCTCACATTTCCTCTTTTGATTGTCTCTCACTTCCCTTTTTATGTTTGTCCTAATTGAATCTACTGATGTCTGTCCTTGGCTCAGTTCCTTTTTCTTATTTATGTTGCTGTCCCTGATATCAGATGGTTCTCTATGCCTCTGCCACTTTGTCTTCCATCTCTTCATTTTCGGCCCTCAGTCTCCCATTTCCTGTGTAGCTTCTTGTCCCTGTCTTGCTGATTACCTTATTAATACAAGAGACTCGAAACAGGGAGGCATCTGGCTGCCCTGAATTACCCAGAGACCTATGTAGTCCTTCATTGTAAACAAATAAGTGCAAGGCCCCAAATATTTCCTATCTCTCCTGTGACGCTGCAGGCGGCAGTTCCCCACCACCGCTGCCACCACCCATAGCTGCTGCCCACAGTGTCGAGTATTTGGGGTTTCACTGCATCTCGCACCTGCTCATTGTGGTTAATGGATGCACTGACTATCACTACTTCATCATTAAAGTGAATCTGAGACAATACGTCCCAGTGCTCAAAGATAAGTGCCAGGGCTGAGCCCTGGCAAACACCCCCACAAATTAAGCACTGGATCTCAGGATCCAAGCTCTTGAGAGATGAAAATCTGTGGGGAAGAAATGGGGGTTTATGGCTTAAAGGCAAAAACCATATCATGGTGTGTGACATTTTAAATAACCATTTATTGTAAATGGAACAACGTAAAAACGAAACTGTTAACCACTTAAATTAATTGAACTAGTACATCTTTAAAGTGACTGTGACAGTAATTTAATCAAGAACAGTTTGACAAATACTCTGGCTTTAAAGCACCTCCTGATGATAATCAGCTGGTCAGATTTCCGGTGATAATATGTTACGCATGCCTGCAGAAAGACACACCCAGGCTTACCTTGAGATATTTGCTGTCATCTGCAGCAGATGCCATTGGTCAGCCGGACCCAGGGTGCAATGCAAAGAAAAGTGGAGGAGAGCTCCAGAGGTCAGAGGTGAGAGCCAGGGCTTTATATGCCACCTGTGAAGACTGAGCAATACAATCGCTTCACCCGAGCAGGGCACAGTGCATGTGCGAGTCACATCTCCTAGCAACAGGCAGGGCGCCAGAAGCAGGCGATGGGAGCCTGGTGGGATGTTACAGCCTTCAGTAAAAAACATACTATAGGCTCCTAGCACGGCCCATCACGATCCCAATTGACTTTGATGCAAAGGGGAACTGATAACCCTTGGCAAGGGGGAAAGTTGTGCATCGGCCCCAGACAATACTGGAAATTACATATTTGCTATATAAAACACATAGAAAACAAAAGCATAATGTGCAAAGGCTAGCCCTGGCAACAGTTATGCATGTGGTACTGCCAGCCATGTTCTACCGAGTCTGCCATCCACAAAATACAAGGAGACTGGCCCAGGGGGTTGCACTTAGACCGAATGTGCCTTCTCGGGTGCTGCTTCTTTTGCCTGCTACTATTGTTTTGAATACCTTCTAATATCACACTGCTTAGACTAAAATAATTGTTTATTTCTATATGAACTTTTTTTATTTTATAGATGCAAAGAGAACACAAAATGCAGCATTCAAGGTTACATATGAAGAGTCATATAACAGGTAAAGTAAATAAACATGTATAGCACATCAGAGATACAACCATATCAGGTTAGCAATGAGCATTTGATATCAAACCTCCAGAGAGGGAGAGAGAGAATAAAAAAATAAATTTAAAAAAAGTACCACATCAGATCTAGAGCATGGCAGGTAAGAATAAACAAAACCACAGGGAACAGTGTGACGAATCAACTCCTGGGGCACAAGTGGTCTAGGGATTAATATCGGTTTCTGAACCATCACTCAGCCCCACACCTCTAGTACACTAGAAGGTATCCGAACAGATTGGTAACACAAGTAAATAATAAACCTCCTTGTCCAATTTTGGTAATGTCATCGGAACGGCAGGCTTATGTCAGAAAGGTCGTGCATTGGTGGTTAGTTGCAACACAACAAAAATACAATTATTACCCAATGATAAAAGGGACTGTCCGACAAGGTTGTATAAAAATATCTACTTTATTATTATTACAAGAGACAGTTCTATTGTAGCCCACCCTGTAAAGGAACAGTGAGGACAGACAGTTTCACAAAGGAAAGGGGGGCACTCTGGATACTGACAGGAAGGTAAAGCAATCATTCTTAACTCTTCAAGGTTATTTGGTTTCAGCACCAAGGGAGCAAGGGGCCGTAAATGTTACAAGGGGAGGCTTCCGGGAAGGACCAGGGGGACAGAACCACAATGTACCTGGTGCTTGAGATTATCTGGATGCTCGACATTGTTGAGTCAGTTCCAGGATGCTTTGCAGTTCCTCCGACAGAGTTCAAGTCGGGAGAAAGCTGCGGGTATCAGGCAGCAGGCAGTTTGGCAAGCGAGGCTGGATGGATGGCTGCAGGCTGGCCTACACAGCATCTCAGGGTCAAGAATCGTTGTCTCTGTGCTGGTTGGTGGACCTGGAACGCTGGTCGAGGCGTCCTGGACGGCCTTAGTCACTGCAGCATGACAACAAACAGTGGTGTAGGTGGTTGCGGTTCGAGGGCTCGACTGCCTCAAAAATGTCCTTAAAAGATGGACGCTGGTTGATGCTTGTCGTGGCACTCATAGCTTCTTTGCAGGGATTGTGTCGTCCTTTAAGGCAGACGCCCTAAGTTGTGGAGAGTTTTTACAGGCAATGGCCTTGTCTTTTCAGAGACTCTCTGGCACTTCCCACCTAGAAAGCTTGCTGGCAGAACCTAGCAGAGCATGCTGTGTGCTAGCTGGGTACCGGTTCGGGACCTGCTGGATGGGTTCTTACATTTCGGTATCTCCCTCTGTTCCCTGGGAGATGTTTAGGTGGGGGTCTTCCCTCTTGAAAATCCTAGCCTTCCTTCACTGGAGGAAGCTCTAAGGCAGGCTGTACCTTTAGCTAGGGTCCAAATGAGTTATCTTTCTTACCCCCTCTCAAAATCCTCGGAGTATCTGCTAAGTGAGGGGCTCAGCCCTCTTATAAAGCCAAATGGGCCCCAGTGATTGGTGCTGGCTAAACCTACCTTAATGAACCAATCCTGGGTCCCCACTAACAATATTCTGTTATGTGTGAGGTCTTAACCAGAGTGCTTTGCAACAGGAAAATAAGGGGTGACAACATGTACTACTAGGTCCCACCCTTCTTCCTGTCTGTTGTGGATCAAAATGTCCCGTTCTTGAATCTCATCCAACCCCCTCTCCTCCCCACTCTCCTCACCTGATTCAAGGTTTTCGAAGTGTAGCTGTCGGTGGGCCAGGTAATCCTTTTCCCTTTTGTGCGAGGTATGCCTGCCTCGGGAGGAAGCCACAGTGAATGCTATTAAACAGCAGTCCTGGGGCCCCTTTCCCGTGGTCAGGCCGTGTAGAAGGGAAAAAGCCTTTGCAGGTGGAAAAACCCTTCTGGCGAGTCGTAGAGCTGAGAGACAGTGCCTGCAGTAGGAGTTGGCCCTGGAGCATGGAGAAGATAGAATTCCAGGACTCAGATGCGCCGGAAGAAGCTGGCTGGAGCTGGTTGATGAGCGGAATGGGAGCCGCTATCTTTAGGAGTGAAGCAGGGAGCCACACCGCGCGGACGCCCAATTGCGGAAGTCTGGTGAGGAGCTGGTAAATAATTGGGAATAAACACTGCTGTCCTCAGAAGTGAAGCAGGTAGCCACATCGAGCGAGCGCCCAATGCGGGAGGCGGAGTAGGAGGAGAAAAAGGAGCCCGCTGCGGCGAGGAGGCGCCAAGCGCGGGAGAGGGAGAGAGCGAGCCGGAGGAAGAAGAACAGGGCAGCAGTAGAGCGAGAAAAGATCCGGAACGCTAGAGAGGTGAACCCAAAGGAAAGAGACGAGAGAGCGAGAACGCCAAGCAGGGGGTTGCAACGCGACGACCGCTGGGGGTGTGTGAGCTAAGTACCTCAGAGCGGTCGCCATATTGGAAACCACTAGACCCATCCTCTTCGTTAGAGGAGACGTGACGGAACTGTCCGTACCTTCTCCCGCAGAGGAGCCGCCAACGCAGAGGTAGTCGCCAAGTGCGTTGGCGGAGGACACAAAGTGTCTCTCTGATAAATTGAGCTCTCTGTGACTCCTGATCAAAGCGCAGGCCTCCCTTGAAGTTTGTGGCGAGAACAGACTTCCTGTCTCCATTGAATCACATACTTCTTCCCTCTGAAAGGGGGTTCCCTGCAGGGGCTGTCTACTGTAAACAGTTGTCCCAAAAATGACATTCACTGCCCTTCACACAGAGGGGTAGGAGCTAGCTTCAAGCTGACACATTGCATATCAAAGAAGTGTTGGGGTTTCCTGCCCTTTGTTAGTTCTGTGAACATGCCCCTTTGCAGGCCTGATTCAATTGACTCTCATCAGTATTTGCTGCAACCAGTAGAACTTAGACAATAGAGTGGGCGGATCCATGGAGCCTTTGATATTTTAATTGGACATGACCAGGGGAAGATGTTGCCTTCCTCTTCAGTGATGCTTTGATGTACCTGTGGCTTTCACATTCCAGCTAAGTGTGACAGGGAGGACTGCTCCTGCAGGCTGTGTCCCCCCCCAGAGTACACATGACTATGGGCCTCATTCCGAGTATGGAGGTAATCATGGAGCTATTTGCGCCATGACTACCTCCCATACCGGTACCGAGTTCAACCTGGTTCAATGGGGATTTTCCGGTCCATTCCGACCTTGGAAGGACCAGTAAGTCCCCATTGAAGAAACCATTCCCCATTCCCATTTCAGCCCCCATAGGGCTCAATGGGAATGGGGAAGTAGCTAATAACGGTACCGCAATTTGCGGTACCGTTTTTAGCTCTAAAGTACCTTAACGGGTCCCGTCCTTAACGCCTAGTCAGATCAGGCGTTAAGGAAGGGACCCGCTAAGGGAACTCGGAATAGGGCACAAAGGGATTACCAGCACCGATGTCCTTAACGGTGCCCGGTATCCCTTTGCGCCCAACTCGTAATGAGGCCCTATGTGTTTGTTGTTCAGCGAGCAGAGGAAAATGTGTGCGGATTAGCCCCACACATTTTCTGAGGTTGATCTGCCATCATACATTTTAATTACAAAACTTCAAAAAAAGCCCAGGTGAGCACACACTCCCCGTTCGGATGATCAAATTCCTCACAAACAGGTAGGTGCCTCAGATGAAATGTAGGGTGTAATGCCCTCAATATATGACGGTGTCAGCCGCATATATCCAGGAATGGAGCCCGTATTTCATAAAATGGATCCATTTCACCTTTTTGCATGGAAAATATTAATTTGTAACCCAGATAGCCTGTTTCGAAATTAAACAACAGTTTGACACACAAATACATTTCCAGGGTAAGTGAACTAATTACCCCACTCTCCCTCTCTAACCTTCTCTAATGAAAAATGCTGTAGTAGCGCATCACTGAGTTGACCTTTTAGTGCTAGAGCTATGGCATACATGTCAAGTTGCCATGAGAGGGCTCAGAGAAAATCCAGCCTGTGCTATGTATTCTATATGTGGCATTACATGGAGCAACACGGTAGTCCACTCACTATGCATAACTGACGCGGTATCGTCAATGCTTAACAACATCTCAGAGCTGCTCGCAATTTAAGCCTCAGAGTGAGGTTAGTGATTTGATTTGACCACTAGGTTAACTTAATTTGGTGAGATGGGAAGCTGGGGTGTGAGGCCCTCTTTCCTAGTTGCACACTTTACAGTTTGGAAGCAGATGACATCTCTTAGCGAGCCGTCATTGGGCGATTGAAAGCTTGTATGCTGCCTGCTACCAAACGCAGGCCTTCACTGAGGAGTTGTTTAATGCAGCCAAGGACCAATCCAACAGGGCAAGCCTAACCTTGCCTACATGGAACGCCACATCGAAGGGGGCTGCTGTGGAAAGCCGAACTTCTGTAATTCTACGCATTACATAATTATTCTCTGCTAACGGTACTGCCACATTGCCTCGCAGCCGACTACAAAACATCGAATCCGTTACAACGAATTGTGGCGAAAATATAGATGGGGTGGTGGGTTGGGGTATTTATTAAAGTGAGGGATGTGGCCTGTGGGGGCAGCGGGTGTCTCCCGCCGCATTTATTTTACCAACAATTCGTTGTAAAAAAAAAATCGAGGTTCTAGATGCGATGTTTTCGCGTAGATCCCGGCTTTACGGTCTTCTCTACCTAATCACGTTAAAATAAAGACACTTTTAAATGTGGCCTAAATGATGTGTCGCAATATAATTATTCACATAATAACTCTCCAACTACATCCTCTATATAAGATCGATCACATGAATAGAAACAGCGGATAAATAGCCACGTTACATCAGGACAGCCCTGGCAGGTCAGAGCCTCGCTTCGAACTCCGATACCCTGTGCTGTGGATTTAAGAGGCGGCTTTCAGGGCAGGGTGTATACGTGGTCATTTGAAAGGAGGATGGCGTGCACGCTGATCACTTACAAGTGTGCATGCACAGTGCATGTTTCATGCAGAACTAGCTATTGGCGCTCTTGTGAGACAGACCACGCACTGCTCGGGTTTTCATTAACCATTTAGTGGTTTAAAATACAGCTGTGACTGACGGAATGCAATCAATAGTATTGGGGTGATGTACATTAAAAATGCATTTCTGCCATATATGATTACATCATGTTTAAAGGCAAATCGGGGTGGCAAAAAAATCCTGTTGGTGTGGGGACTCGAGTGCTGAGAAATCGCGATAGCACCCACGCATTACATCACCTGCAGGAGGCTGGGTACAGAAGAAACAGGCCTTGCCTCACAGAACATGGCTCCTGCCAGTAGGTTTGGATTAAAGGCATTGTAATGATTCAAGGGCAAGTCCCCCCTAGCAATCAAAATCACAAATCAAGACATCTCCATTTAAATGTGTGCTCTGCATGTAGGCCGGCCCACTGGCATAACAGGGGCCCCCGCAGCCCCTGCGGTGCGGGGGGCCCCGCGACTACATGTCCTGGGAGGGGGGCCCCACTTGGAGTAAAAAAATAAAATGTTAAAAAAATTGTTTCTTTTTGAATTCACTCTTCATTTATAAATAAATAATTTCTGTAACAGAAATAATTTCTTTATGAAGGCAGAGTGAATACAAAAATAAACTTTATTTTTGAAGTCCGGGGGCTACCCCCACCCCATGAGATGAAGACCCTAGGCTGGAGGCCTTCTTGTCATGGGGTGGGGGAAGCCCTATGACTTCAAAAATGAATAGTTTATTTTTGTCAGTCACTCTGCCTTCATAAAGAAAGAAGTGTGGTGAAAGGGTGCACACTTAAATGTATAGTTGACTGTGTGAGTGTATGGTGAAAGGGTGCACACCTAAATGTATAGGTGGGTGCCTGTGTGAGTGTATGGTGAAAGGGTGCACAGAAATGTATGGGTGACTGGGTGTGTGTGCCTGTATGGTGAAAGGATGCACACTTAAATGTACGGGTGGCTGCCTGGGTGTGCCTCTATGATGAAAGGGTGCACACTTGCCTGGGTGTGCATGTATGGAGAACGAGTGCACACTTAAATGTATGGATGGCTGGCTGTGCATGTTTATATATGGTGAATGGTCTGTGCGCTTGTGTTCAGTGGCGCTACAAAACCTACATTTCAGGGGGGCTAACTCTTCAAATGTTGGGAGAGGCGCTAACTTCACGTTTGTTGGGGAGGAGCAAACATATTTGTGTAGCGGCATCTAACTTCTTTACATATTTTAATGAGACTATTCTAGTGCAGCTTCAATGTTACAAGCAGTTAACTCTCCCCTTTAAGTCTGAAAGCACCCACTATGGACTGCTTTGAGAATGACTGGTCTCCTGTTGCCTCTCTACCCTTCCAATCACTCCCCTGGCATGCAAGTACTAAACCCACATCACTATTTCAATTGCTTAAACAATCAGGCCCTTGTTAACAGTGAAACCCAGGTGCCGTTTAACATCTGTGTCCTTTTCTGTCCGGCAACTGCTCTGTAGGTCAATCAGGTCAAGTCAACATTGCCCACAATTTCAGGGGGGGGGGGAGTGCTGAAGCCCAGTCAGCTCAATAGTTTGCACCACTACTTGTGCTTAATGCCTTGATTACTGATTGGTAATCTTCTTTACTCCTAGCCCTATTCTTCCTCATCCCAGTACTTGTGTATGAGGCACTATGCCTCATACACAAGTATTAGGATGAGGTAGAAGTACATGAAGGTAATGCCTGACTTAGCTACTTGTAATCTTCATTACCCCTAGTCCCACTCTTCCTCATCCCAGTACTTACCTATGAGGCAAGGAGCCTCATACGTAAGCACTGGGACAAGGAAGAGGGACGTGGAGGTAATTCTGGGCCAATTAACTGATTTTGGAGGTTAGGGTAGGGGATGGGAGGGAGAGGGGATGTGTGGGGGTGGGATTATGCAATAAATCATAATGGTCGTTCATGTCCAGGCTAAGCAGGCATGATATGTGGTATCAGTGGCTAGAGAGGCATTTAGATGCAGCCAGTCTAGTCATTCCTCAGTTTGGTATGACTTCTTTTAACTGTGCATTTCTGATAAAGCAGTCCTGCTAAGTGTAATTATATGGCTAGATGGGCATTTGGGTTCTGCCAGTCTAGCCGTTTCTTATTGCGGCACTGTATATTTTTCTGGGCAACTGTGATAAATAATATGATATAAGTCATGTATAACGTGCCTGTACACAAGGGTTTTAGGCACGACAAGACAAGGGAAGGAAAACAGAGGGAGGACAAGACAACTGATCTTACTAAGCCTTGTATCATTCAGATCGTGCAAGTGCGAGAACGAGAAGTGCAAGGGGAGAGGGGGAAGTGCAAGGGAGAGGGGAAAAGCAGTGCTCTGAGTAAGTGCAGCCAGGGCAGCGTGGCTCTGGTCAGTGCAAGGAGAACAAGGGACTGTAGGGTTACAGTTACAGCCCCTAACTGCATGGTAGGCCCGGAGGCAGTGCAAGGGGGACTGATCAAGAAAGAGCCTGGACTCAGTGAGACTGAGGGTAGCCAAGCAACCAGTTGTTACAGTGGAAAGGTAGGTCAGCAGGCAAGGGAGAGAGAGAAAGCAGAGAAGGGGGACATTTTTAGCTGCTTCCAGAACTTCAGGTGGTTCGGCTCAAGTTTGGGAGGGGCAGGGAGGCCATTGCAGAGGGAAGCACCTGCAGAGGAGAGGGATATACCCCCCACTCTCTGTCTGGAGAAGCAGCTAACCCTTAGGGTTCGAGAAGGAAGGTATTTTGGAAGAGAGTGTTGGATGTAGTCTGGATCCCAGCCCCAGAAAGCCTTGTGGACAATGCAAAGGGTCTTGAACTTGATCCTTGCAGCAACCGTGAGACAGTGGAGAGATTTCATGGCTGGAGAGATATGGCCCCTGGGCTTGAGGCCAAGGAGAAGTCGCGCAGTCCTGTTCTGGATTAGATGCAGAGGGCGGAGAGTAGAGAAAGGCAGATTGAGAAAGTGGCTGTTGCAGTAGTCCAGCCTAAAGAGAACCCGGGCTCTGGAGACAGAGAGCTTCTGGGGGAAAGTGAGAAAGGGAAAAGTCCCTTTGAGGAGGTGCAGCTGGTAGTGGGACTTCTTGGCGAAGTCCGAGATGTGAAGAGAGAAAGAGAGAGTGGAGTTGAAGATGACACCAGGATCGAGCGAGAGAGGAGAGTAGGCTGAGGGGAGCCTGAAGGAAAGCTGAGTGTCATTCGCATAACACTGAAAGTTAGAAGAGAAGGTAGAGATCAGGTGGGCCAAAGGGGCCAAGTAGAGGTTGAGAAACCAGGGTGGGAGGATAGAGTCCTGGGGAATGCCACAGGTAGAAAGAGGTGGTGAAGTGAAAGGGACCAAGTTGGACATGGGAGGGGCAGTCCAAGAGGAAGGAGGACAGCTACTCCAGGGCCTGATCCTTGATGCCCAGGTTCTCACAGAGTCAATTGATCAGGATGGTTGACTGTGTCGAAAGCAGAGGAAAGTTCAAGAAGGACGAGGACAGAAGGAATGCTGGAATCAAGGTTAGAGATCAGATCTTCAAAGGTGTTCAGGAGAGTAGTTTCCGTGCCTCTGGCAGTCTCTGGTAGCTCTTAAACCAGGCTGATGGTCATGGAGACAACCAACAGATTCAGTGTGGAGAATAAGCTGGGAGATGCCAGCTTTTCCAAAAGTTTGGGAGAGGAGAAGGTTCCATGGCAAAATATTGATTACAGAAATCGGCCAAGGCTGGATCAAGGTTGTCAATATGGTCCTTTATAGTTCTGGAGGAGTGGGCGAGCACCTGTTTCGACAACACTTCCATAGATGGGACTTGTCTAGAAACCTCGTCAGGTGTTAGAGAGAAAGAGGAGAAAGGAGGAAGAGAGGGGGAGATGACCAAAGCGGGGCTGAGAGAGGAAGAGGGAAAGGAAGAGGAGGTAGCAGACAGGATATCCTTTGTTTTAGGGGAGAAGCGAGAGGCCAAAGCAGTACAGAGGGCCTCTTGAGGGAACAGGAGAGGTAGAGACTGCAACAGGATTGGCCAGCTCCTTGTGGATTTTAAAGTTTGGCTGTGTTGTTAGAGGCTGCAGAGATGCAGGCTTGAATGTGTGCTCTCTTCTTGACGAGTCTTATTGCCTCGACTGCCATTTTGGTGAAACCAGTGTAGGTACGTCTAAATGTGGCCTGGCATGCTTTACTGTAATGTTATTACGTGTCTACACTGGTCTACATTATGTGCAGCCAGTTGGACACGTTTTCATTTTGGCATGGCATTTTTAATAGCAAAGCATTCATGTTCATGTGCACTGTTGGTGACTTGCGTGTATTGGTTTTGTGATACCCTACAACCATAACCCACACTGTGGTTCTTTAGCCACTTTTTCTCAGAAAGTGTGCTGTATAATCCATTAAAACACATATTTATATGTTTCTCCTAGTGCAGTGTGCGGCATACCCCTTCAGCAGCACGTTTGTGCGTATTGCGTAAGCGTGGTAATCTAGGCCGGCCCACAGTGTGGCGTGACACGTGATTTGTTGCCAAATTGGGCGGGGCCCTCATCGTGGCTCGCAGGGGGGCCCCCAGATCTTGTGTTACGCCACTGGGTAGGCCCCCACTCAGAATCTGCTTTCCCCTTTAATGCTGCTTGTCAACTCAGATCAATATATAATCTAGACCGCTGGGGGTCATGGCACTGGAACAGCTCCTCCAAAGCAGCTTGCTGAGCTCTTCTTTCAATGATGTCCCTATCACTGTGTGTGTGCTTACATGTCAGGACTAGGCACCCTCACCGGCCATCTGGTGACCTGGGACTTTGAATCATTATCATGGCTTCTTGCCGGAAGTGCTACTCTCTGCAGTGCCCCATGCATTCCTGCCTGGTCGCGCAAAGGCACACTTTGGGGTGCATTATAAGTTCCCCGGTCCAGATAAAAAATGACAGTAATTCTGGCACCAGCATTTTTCCTGGACTGCCAAAACAGAAGTTTGCTGGTGCTGGAACTGATCTACCAGCAGACCTGACCTGCCAGGAGTTCAGGCCCCTCCTAGCATATAAATGCCAGAATCACTGGCACAGGTACAACCGGGCTGGTAATTCAGCCAATCCCAGCCCATAGAATTTTAAGGGACTCCATAGAATGGGAACTTACTGGCATCTCCGCCGCCCGTAATATCCGGGTTATACCGGAATATCGGGCAGCGGAAAGAGTAAGGCAGCGGGACACTGGCAAAACTGTAATGAGGATCTTTTGAGTGTTTGGATGGTGTCCATAGAGAAAGGAATACAACTGATTGCGGAGTGGAATATGTTTAGCGGGTGCGATCCAGCAACACACACATGTTCCTCTGCTCGTTGTTGACATAGCTCAATGCTTAAAAACGCTGATTTCTTAAGGTTAAGAGCGTTCATTTGTATGACTTCGAATGTTCATGAAATTAAGCATTTGACGGAATTGTTTTAAAAACCTAAGGGAGGAGCAGGAAGAGAACACTTGACAGGAGAGAAAATAGAGCAACATCTCTGCCTGGGCTTTGCTCTTGCTTACACAACTGCAGGAGTGGATGCCAGAGAGTGGGGTCGGCTGGGCAGGCACCTTTGCCAGTTAACCATTGTGGCAAACGACAAGAGTGCCTCAGCATTGTGGTGTGGTGACTTGTGTTCTTCCATGTCGGGGTTGAGGATTAGAGCTCAACATATGGAAAGAAGAACTCCTGAAACTCCATCAAGGAGCTCTTCGTGTATTAGTCTACTTAATATGGTTTAAATGAAGGCGCTTTCAAATGTGGTTTACAGAATGTGTCAAGAGCTTGGAAGCTTCTCCTGCCAGGCTTTGTGATAGGAATACGTTCAACAGTGTATCCCTGAATGGGGGTGGAGTCCGCAGTGAGTCACGCAATCTCTCTCAAGCATAAGTCCCTCTATTCATATCTGTGGTCGAAGTGTGCGAAAAGAAGTAGTGAACCTATGAGCCAAGCTGGCTTGTCCCCTCTCCCCACAAACCCCATTACCACGCCCCCTCCCACTCGCAATTAAACCCCTGAACAAACGTGCCTGCTGTTTAAGGGAATATTCAGTGCAGTGCACTGAATTGCAAGTTTCAACTTCTTTCAGCACTTTTATTTTAAAACGAAAGCATTCTGGAATTATTTTTTTAAACAAAATAAAAGTATAGGAACAGTCAAACTTAATTTTAAAAAGCAGAGGAGCACCGCTGCGCAACCACTCCCACCCACTTCAACCACTGATTCATATGCATACACGCCTCTAAAGGAGCTACAGTCAGCCTAATTATCTCAGGAGGGGCCACAGCAAGGAATGCATTCACTGACTGAAGTGCAACCCATGCCCCTCTCCCATGCCTTTAATGTTAGACGCCGCTGAAGTAGCTCAGTGCGTTGAGTCAGAAGATCTTTCAGCTTCATAGCTTCAAATCCCAGCAAGGCTGACTGAGCCCTTTGAAGGTCCTGAAATTAAAGTGCTGGGTGTTTTTAAGTAAATGAAAATCAGGAATCATCCTAAAAATAGACCCTAGCTGCAGGAGTGTACGATATCAAACAGCATTGTCATCAGCCTACCTGCGCTCAGCTCAAGCTTGCCCACGTTTATTTATTTATTTATTTTGCGCCATAGCCCGCAGGTATCAGGGCGCACACAAACACACAAGAGCCAACACAAAAGACAGCACACAACGTAAAAATGGCTAAGAGGGACAGAATCGAAACAATTATTCAAATAAACCGGTTTTCAGGAGTTTTCGAATAGTGAGCTGATTCCTTTCTTGATGCAAACACATGGGGCCTCATTACGAGGTTGGAGGTAGCCATGGAGTAATTAGCTCCATGGCTGCCTCCAAAACCCTTCCGACTCCGCCCGGGTAAATGGAGCAATTACCGGTCCATTCCGAGGTCGGAAGGACCGGTAATTCCCCATTCACCAGGGCCATTCCCCATTCCCATTGAGCCCCCATAGGGCTCAATGGGAATGGGGACGGCGCTAATAGCGGTACCGTTATTAGCTCTAGAGTCCCTTTGAGGGTCCCGTCCTTAACTCCTGCAAAAACCAGGTGTTAAGGAAGGACCCGCAAAGGGAACTCGTAGTAGGGAGGTAAGGGATTACCGGCACCGGTGCCCTTACCGGTGCCCGTAATCCCTTACCTCCCACCTCGTAAAGAGTTCCCAGCATTAGCTGCTTGTACTGGGAAGGACTGGACATTTCCATTCACGTGCCAAAGTCTGGGACAGGAGAGAAGGCTAGTATTAACAGAGCGCTATGGTCTACATGCCTCATATTTAACCAAGTTTTCCTTGGGATAAAGAGGAGCGATACTGTTAGGCAGAATCACATGCAGTATCCTTGGGGAACACTACATGCAATTAAGACTACAAGTGTCAGTACAATTTCACCTTTGGTACAAGCCTGTACTACACAGTTATGTGGTAGCAGTGGCTGAGCAGCCAGACTTATCTCAAGAGTTGAGTGAGCAGTAGAACAAGTTATACATAGGGCCAACAAATACAGTGATTCAAACAAACACTTTACTCAAGATTTCTTGGTAAAAGAATATACATTTATTTACACAGTCAGTTTGAAAACATTACTCTAGCAAGAGCAGCTCAATATCATATACTAATATACTACAAATACACAACCAATAAGTACTTAACAAGTTCAGCTCCCCTGAAGTGGGAGCTAATTGGCACTTCAGATACTTTTAAAAGGGGTAAAAAGACAAGGTTATAAGAATCAACAGCACAAATGCTTTCATCGGCAGGGCAAAGGGTTTCAGTAAACTACAACCAGCAATTCAGTTCATAGGCCTGGCCCAAAGTCAATGGTTCAGAGTCTTTGCATAGGATAGCACAGTTCTGGTAGTAACCGGTTAAGTCTTTCCCACGGATTTTAGGAGAATTTGGCTAGGCGAAAAGTTTGACGAATGTTTAGGGAAGGACAAGCCTTCGAAATCGGGAATGTTTCCCAAACTTTCACTGTGTTCGAATAGATTTCTGGACCGCGTTTGCACAGTACCTTTAAAGTGAAGAAGAGCTGTAGCTGAGGCAGTTGTTCCTGGCAGTTCGAGCAGATCTCGCTGTTCCTGAGCTTCAGTTGTGGCGACAAGAAGGAGGACGTCGGGAGGTTCCTGCACTGCCCAGGGATGAGGCCACAAGCTTGGCAAAAAGTCGATTTAAGGTGTGAGTTCCTTAAAGACCACAAACTGGTATCCTTCCCACTGGCTATCCAGTTTTCCATAGCACTCTGCAGAAAATTCGACCAGGAGGAGACGGTGTCCAGGCGGTTTATGAGTTGGTTGTTCCCACCAAACTCAAGGGAAGAAGGATTTCTCTGTCAATGGAGTTTCAGGCAATTCGGATCTGCAGCAGGGCTTCACCGGTCGTCCAGGAGTTGCAGCAGCCCTCTTCCTTCAGCTCATCTTCGGTTCTTTCATTCCAGTGGTCGACTCTGCTTTCCAAGTCCCAGAGACCTGCTTTTAAACAGTTTCCCCCCATTCATTCCAGCCTTGCTGTCACTCACACAGCAGGGTGGCTGTCCTTGCCGGACAGCCAACTGGCCAATCACGCCAGAGTGCATTCAGGTCTCCTAGGAGACTAAGCACAGGGAGTTTCGGGCACTTCCCTCACATCCTGTCCACCACAGACATCAGGCTCCAGAGGAGGGCTTCAGCACTGAAGCCCGCCAAAGGCCAATGAACAAAGGGACCAAACCTGGTTTGGCACGCAGAGACAAACACAAGAAGGACCTTTCCTAAAAGAAATGGCGACAAAAGTTGACCAGAGTCTGTTTTTACAGATAGGTATTGGGCGCCACATTGAAAAACATGGCTGACCCTATTTTTAGCTACCATTGTTTGCCGTCGGGAAAAATCATGGTGATTTGATCTAAACCACTGCCACAAGCCATTTAGAGTAGGAAAGGGTAACATTTGACTGTTACATGAGTGTTTTGACTCAGGGGATGCTAGGCAACCCCTCCAGCACTCTATAGGACGATAGGGTGTGCTGGTTCTGTAAATTTAAAGACTAGTAAAGTCAATTTAACTTTACATGCTCTGTGAGTAGGTAGTCAGTTCCAGAGATGGTATTTAAACCTTGGATAGTCTGAAAGACATCCCTGTGCCACTGTACTGAAGGTGCTGTGTGACACACAGAAAACAATGATGGCTATGGAGTTGTTTTAAAACTCCATAACCAAAGAACACACAAGTAAAACACATTGAAAATGAAAAGTTCAAAGACCCAAAATATAGCAAAAAAGCTGGAGGGCTCTAAGGTAGAGGGGCTTTAGCACTTGTGTGACACATCTCCATAACACATACTGTAAAGGATTTATGTGCCAGAGTAATTGGTACATATAGCTAGAGTCAGAGATGTGGGCTCTATGAGAGATGTTTTTCACAGCGCGACCTCCCTCATTCTGCAAAACTTGAAGTTTGTGAATAACACCTTTGCCAGTACCAGCCAAAAGGGCATTGCACCACTGAATCCTAGGCAGAATAGTAGCTTGAGACAGAGTTTTTCAGTTTTTATTATAGACAAAAGGCTCAATCTGTCTAAGTCTTAGGTAATATTGCACATTTTTAACAATGTTGTTAACATGTGCTTTCGTACCAAGACAGGATTCTAATTAGACTCAATGGGGGTCATTCCGAGTTGGGCAGTAAGGGTTTACGGGCACCGGTAAAGATTCTGGTGCCGGTAAACCCTTACCACCCTATTCCGGGGTCCCTTAGCGGGTCCCAGCAGGAACAGCTGGTCTCACCAGCCTTTCTCTGCGGGTCCCGTTAAGGGACCTTAGAGCTAATAACGGTACCGCAAATTGCGGGCCCGTTAATCGGGCCTTCCCCATTCCCATTGAGCTCTACGGGGGCTCAAATGGGAATGGGGAATGGTTTACTGAGCGGGGACTTACCGGGTCCTCCAAGGTCAGAATGACCCAGTAAGTCCCCATTCAGTCAGACCGGACCCGGACTCGGGTTTGGAGGCAGCCATGGTGCTAATAGCACCATGGCTGCCTCCAAACTCGTAATGACCCCCAATGCCAAAGTTAGAATACTTTGGATCAGGTTTTGCTCTGGCCTGAATTGATCCAAATATCATACATTCCGTTTTGGAACTATTTAGGCACATCCAGTATGTGGACATCCAATGTTTTATGGACTTATATATGAAGGTTAATCTAGCTGCATCTGGGACGTAGTTACCATCCAGTACCAATGGCAACTGAGTGTCATCAGCATAATTCGTAAACTGCACTCCCATTTGATTAAGCAGGCCACAAAGTGGTTTGATGTAAACGTTGAAGCGCACAGGTGACACGCATACGCCCTGGGGACTCAACGATATAGTGGGCCGGGTCCGAAAGCAGCATTACCCCAGTATACCATGGATCTCATGTTATTTAAAAAGGAACTAATCCATAACACAGTGTTTTCTGAACATTCTCCTGTTGTTAATAATGTCGTCAGGAGGCGCTCATGATTTCAAAGACCGATTGCCGCTGATAGGTCCAATAACTCCAATAGCCTAATATTGCCTCTATCCATAATGTCCAGTGTGTGGGTCTGAAGATCCATTAGGGCACTCTCAGTGCCATAATTAGGACAAATCCAGTTTGTCTCAGGTCGAGAATCAAAGAGAGGTCCATATGTTTTTGGAACTGCATAGTAGCTATTGTGTCAATGGTTTTTAGAAGGAATTGGACAGTCATGATAGGTTTTAGGTTTGCAGCTTCCCTTGGGATTTAGGCCCACTTTGTTCAGGAGGGGAGCAACCATAACCTCCCTTATGGAGGCTGGAACATTGTTATATGCAAAGGTGGCATTCACAAACCGTGTGGGAAAGGGGGGCAGATCTCTATATTGCATAGGATGAGCTTTGACAGGATGGTGTCCCACTACCAAATTGTAGAATGCATCTCTCCAAGTGTCTTTTCCATATCAGCCACGGTGATAGCTTTAAAAGAGAATTTAAAGTAAATAGCAATTCCCTTGGCTTCCAGTGGTCTTTGTTGCATGTCAGTTATCAAATAACTCATTCATACGAGCTGTACTAATTTTGTTTGCTAATGCTTGCTGGGTTCTAATGTAATCTTCCTTAGTGGGAATAAAGAATTGGGATTGAACCTTAGGTTTCTCCAGTTTTTTAGAGCCTCAAAAAGCTTTTTGGCAATATGTTTAGCATTAGTAATGTGCTTGTGAAAGACGTTTTTCTATACTTCAGAAATCACCAGCCTATACGTTTTTCCTGGATTGTCCATGCGGCTTTATTTATATCTGTTTTAGCGTCACGCTACATATGTTCATCCTGCCTGCTCTTCTTCTTGAGGTCATCTAAAGCAGGCGTAAACCAGTTGTTATGACATAGCCCTTTGCTTACTATTCTAGACTTCATAGGAGGTAAACTGTTCAGCGTTTGTGTGACACATGTTCTATATGAAGTTTCAAGGGGTGTCCGAGTCCATAGTGGAATCCATAAGCATATTAAAACAACCAATGAGATCATTGGCTTCAACTTTTTAAAAATTCCTACTTTTAGGTTTATTAACCTTGCAAGATGGCTGCCCAGGAAGCAAAATCCAGAATTCTATAAAAGAGTGGTCACACCAGAAACATGGCTTGGTTTTAATGAAGTGTATTTTGATATTATGTGAGGCCACCCAATACAGAATATTTTCTTTGATATGAACAGGCTCATTATTATAAATAAAGAACTCAATATCATTAAGGCTTTGCTCCGAAGGTATTGCTTCCTTATCAATGGCATCCCCACACCATCAATTCAGATCACCTAGCAACAAAGTCGAGCAATTTGGTTTGTTTGACAGAGGCAACAACTGAGTTATATCATCACTGAAACCAGGCATATCACCCGGAGGGCGATAAAGAAGAGTAGCTGTTGCAACTGGGAGTACATTTAAGATGAATAACTTCACACCCTTCACAAATGCTGGGTGATTCAAAGAAACAAAGCCCTGTTTTGGCTATGATAGCCACTCCCCTCCATTTCCATGCTCATGATTCTTTGGGAAGTAGTTATAACCTGAAGGAACAGCCAGATCAATATCCGGTCCGTCGGAATCCTTGAGCCATGTTTCTGTTAGAGACAACAGATCAATTTCACTATCCATAATAAAGTCATGAACATCAACGCATGTTTATTCAATGGCCAGGTGTTCAGGAGAGAGGCTTTTAGGGTTCTGCCCTCGGTAACACATGCAGCAATAGAAGGACCTTTTGGGCAGGTGTGACCTGATTGGCATCAAGTAAAGGGTACAACGTCCTTTCATCCTGGGATGACATTTCGCAGGGTTTTTTTTGCCACGGGTTTTATAAATAATGAGTTTTTTCATTATAATATCCGCCGAAGAAATCCCAGCGAAATTTCGTCTCGTGATGAAATGACATGGAACCGAAGTAAAGAGAAGGCACTACTAAGCACATCTTTAGAAATTGTGTCAATCATGACATCAGAACCTGTGGCTATATGAACACCATTAGATACGGTAGCCAGGTCCATCATTTTACTATCATGACGAAAAAGAGATGAGCGAGGATTATTATCAATAACCATGCCTGAATATGTGTCATGGGAGATCGAATTCAAATAGGAATCTTTAATAACATAATTCGTGACCTTAACAGTGACATCGTCCTGAGGTATGACACTGGGTGCATTAGTAAGATGTCAATCATTAGTTGTGTAGGGCACGACCGGATCCGTTCCAGAGCGATGATCTAATATACAGCATCCTGCTGCGAGGTTAGTACAGAGGGCCCAGTGAAGGCATCAGCAAAATCCTCAGGGGAAACATTGATGAGATTTGTAACGCCATCAGTAGTAGGTAAGGAGCCACACGTGGCGGTACCCGTTTGACGACTGATCCCAGAACCATCTGGCTGGGTAGCAACAAGTATAGGTAGTGCTTCCGATGGTTAGGTTTCAAAGGTAAGATCAGGTTAAAAGCGGGCTGAAGGCTATTTGCTTTTCGAAGGAAACCGCTGGCTGCGAGGGACTCGTGGCTGTACATTGGAGGTAAGTACACAGGATACAAAAGGCCCTGAAGTTGATTTAGTTAACCTGAGCATTTCCAGCAACGTCTAGCACTTAGCACTTTTCATGCTTTTCATGCGCTTCAACTTATAGCAGCAGCTCATGTGGTTGCAGCGGTATCAGGCGCTTCGCGGTGGGGAATGTGAATCGTGCTTATAAGCACGTGGAATAAAGGAGGTTATGCAAGATATTTAACAAGGTACAGCTGTGTCCACTATAGATAGATTGGTGCACCAAGCTTTAAAATCAAAATGTATATGAACTAATGTCTAAAAAGGTTATGTCCTTGCTTTGCAGCATAAGACTATATGGTAGCTGGAAATAAAACTTCATTTGTGAGTACGAATTGCACTACCACAGGCCTATTTAACTACTAGGTTATGCAAACTGCACAATAGCATTAGTAGAGGGTGTATCCATGTACTGGACCTAAAGGGCGGTCTAGCACCCAAATCTTCCCTTAAATATAATGGTTCCACAATAGGATTCAGGTATATTTATTCTTCAATGATTTGTTAGGGAGCCAAAATTTGGTCAAATCACATTACTTTTCTTTCATAAAAGGCTGTCCTCTAAGTGAAACACTTTATGGGCCTCATTACGACCCAGGCGGTAAGTTACCGCCTGGGCTGTGACTTTACCACCATGGCGTAAACTATGTTTACGCCATGGTGGTAGGCGGACTTACCGCCCCATTCCAACCTTGGCGGGGCGGTAAATCCCCATTTTCCCATTTTCCCTTCCCCATTCCCATTTTGCCCCATAGGGCATAATGGGAGTGGGGAAGGCGTTAATTACGCCACCGTAAATTACGGTGGCGTAATTAACTCCATGGTCCCTTAGCGCCATGGATTTTAACACCTGCTAAAAGCAGGTGTTAAGTCCGCCATGGCGCTAAGGGACCTTGTACTCAGGCGGTAAGGGTCGGCGCTGTTTACGCCGCCGTAAAACCCTTACCGCCTGAGTCGTAATGAGGCCCTATGACTTTATTCAGTTTCTATAGAGGGCAGATTTTCTTTAAAAAGCCCACAGTTTCCTGGTTGGTATCGTAGCATTTTTGCCATGCAACCGTGGTGTTTATAAGTGGGTATTGATAGTGGTTGCTGGACATGAAAGTCCTCGTTTAAATTTCTTTTTCTATCCTCATGCATGAAGTCTCAATTTGATTTTGGTCCCTATGACTTCAAAGCACAGCAGGATTCCTTGATCTGTCCTGTTTTTTCATTTGTATGGAGAGATCAAAACTGTAATCTGGCATTTTTGTTTTATCCAGTTAGACTGCACAGATGCAGTATAATGATGAGCCGACCGGTTTCAGTAGTGAGAACCACTTTCATCAGGGCTTTAACAGCTGATAGTAGATGAGACGCTGTTATCGATGTTTAGTGTTTCTGCTGGATCTAGCTTGTTTTATTCTATGGACCTGCCTGTAGAGGATACAAAGCGGGTGGGGGGTGGGAGAGAACATGGAGCAATAGTAAGTAAGTATGTTGAAACTCAAAATCAGAGTGTTGAAAAAGTCTTCCTTAGCCCTCTGGGTAGATGGAGTCTTACCCTAGACACTGGTGTCCTGTCGCATCGTGGTGGTCCTAGTGTGGGAATGGATAACTTCAGTCTCACTGCAGGTGCTGATGGTGCTCAGCCTCAAGCAAAGTAACCTAGATGGAACCCATATGTGGTTTCAGGTAATCTGGGTTAACACTTTTATGACAAGATACATAACAATTTTCTGGGAATTTAAAAACATGTTCACAAGGAACATATATGTATGAATTGCTCCATACACACATAAATACACATACCAGCCAAAAAGTTCAGAACACATGGGTGCTATACCCTCTGTGCACACATTTGTGGGGCTCTATGGTGTCTACCAGGTTTAAAAAGTGCCCGTTGTAAATTACAGACAGTTGGATAAAGGTGAATATATAAATATCACACTAATGAAAAAACATCTAAGCTGTTGTATTTTGTTTCCTCTTTCCTTGTTACAGGCCGTGTGGAATGCGGGCAGGCTGTCGCGATTAGATTTAAATGGCGCACTGGAAAAAGAATGAAAGGAAGAAGTCTAAGTAATCCTAACGCACAACATAGGGAGGAAGCAAGTGATGTAAAGTACTCACAAGTAAAGGCAGACTCGTCCTGTATGTGGCATTTTGTTCGCAAATTGGGACACTCACCTAGGTGGATTTTAGGTAGTCCTCCAGAAATTCTGAAATTAGAAATTCATATATTTACTAGCAATAGCCTCACAAGTAGCTTTTTGTGTGGCTAATAGCAAACTGAGCTCAGTATGGTGGCCCATGGTCACGAAAGAAGGAGGAAAAAAATTGGGGGAAATACTGAACCGGTAATACAAATACACAGGGAGCCGCCTACATCCCGCTACATAATTACATGGAGTGGAACAGAAATAATGCTTCCACTCACTCAGGATGAACGGACCTGACCACATACCACAACCATACACAGGGTCCAAGTCATCGATTTCCTCAATCACAATCATACCAAGTCTACACCAGCTCCTACGCATCCACTGCCTCAGCTAATGGCTGCCTCACGTAGGGTCACAGTAGCGGCACAGCAAGAAATGTTAGAGGAAAGGACCCTTCACCGTGACAAAGAGTGTGAGGAAGAGTTTGACAGTGAGTGTTATTCCACACCTAGCAGGCCACTTCCGACACTACAGGGAACAATGTGACCCTTCCTCATTGGTGTAATGTGCACAAGTGCGAGCAAAGGAAGGGTCCAATAAGGCGTCACATCAGGGCCTGCAGGCCCAGTCCGCCCCTGCTCTGATGCCCATTTTCCAAAGCACCCTAAAACATGAAAAATGGAAAGCAGAGCTGATCAGATTGTGAAGGCGCACAATTGGGGAGGGTGGGCCTTCCTTCGAGAACCTCCCACCTGACTTGGGATGGCGGGCAGGCATGTGTGCTTGTTTGACTCTCTCACTCACATTCAATCATATAGACACTGACACACAAACTGGGCAAATTCACAGAAACATACACATATGACGCACAAACGCTTACGTAGACCGCACACACCTTCACATAAACATAACTTCCTACTACGCCTTCAGGAAACATCTTAAAACCTTTCTCTTCAACTGACATTCTCTCTTCCTTCCTGCAGAAAAAATAACCCGTGACGAAGAGATACCAATCTCGAAACGCGTTGGGTATATTAAACAATATAATTGAACTAAATCATCAAATTGGAAATTGGTATTAGTTCAGATTGGAAAATATCCAAATATTGAAAAATGGAATTGTACTTACTAAAAGGCTTAATAATGATTAAATAAATACTGCAAGATAACTACAAAGAATTCACAAACAGATCCAAAACCCAAAAATATTTTTGGGATACACATAGTGTGCAGAGGACGCGAGTCCCCCAACTATCCAACCCTCCTTTTGTTCTATTCTCTCTTCCTTCCAACACCTCTCCCCTCTTCCTTTTCTTCTTCTGTAACCAGCGCCTAGATGCCGCTGGGCTATGTGCGCTTCTTATAAATGTACTAAATAAATAAATACAGACATATGCATTTTATTTTTGTTTTAAATTAAACTCACCTGGACTTCACACGAGGGATAGTGGTATCTTCTCCCTCCTGGCTCACTAGTCTCCACGAGCAGCACTTTCTCCACACAGCAGGTCAGGAGTTAGGGCCCTCCATTCACCGCTTACTTCACCCCTCCCCTTTCCTGTTGTGGAATCAGTACAGGGGTGGGGTTAGCATTCTGATCCCGCCACTGGCTATTGACAGGCAGGAAGAGGGAGGAGTGAATAGGCTTGCTTTTCTCCATGCGCTGGATTTTCTAGAGCCCATGGAAGGAGATGAAGTCTGTGACGCTAGGGCTGGTCTTCCTAATGCTTTTCATAGGCTGTCCATGAATCAGTGCATGGGCGTCTATCGCACCAGCCCTGCTCCAGGGGCTGCTGGGAAGACCACCAGTCTCTGCATTTACAAAAAATATACATATGTTTAGATTCTTTGCAAATGTAAAGACTATCTGCATTATGGAATGAGTTCAAAAAAAGAATTGCTCCATAATGCAACATTTTTTAAATTTTTTGTGTGAAAGCCCCCGGGTACTTTTTGGCACCCATTGGGTCCCAAAAATAGATGGAGTGCTATCCTGGTGCTCCCTAATGATGAGCCTCCATGTCAGGGACGTCAATTCACCAAAATGCCAGAGGTAGCGGAAGTGAAATTACACGACCCTTGACCACTGATGAAGATGAAGTGATGTCATTTGACCCCACCTCAAGTGACATCACAGGAAGTGATGACACATGACCTTTCACCCCTTGACACAACAGGAAGTGGCATCACATATCAGTGTTCCTCAGTACACGAAGAACAATATAGTTACAATATGACTGCAATATGATAAACATTTCGTACAAGAATGAATCATCATTTGTAGCATTAATATCAGTGTGTGTAGGCCCTTATTACCAAATTACTGTGAATGTAAGAAGACATCCAACACAACATCTTGGACTACTGTACATCACTCGGGCTAACTTGTAAAGAGACCAAGCACCATGAAGAGGCCTAAAGCCCAAAGCACAGACATCCAGTGCATGCCAAGTGTCTGACCACAGACTGTAAACAGCAACTGACCAACATAAGTCCAACCAGAAAAACAATGTTCTGGAGAGTTGTCCCAGAGCTGTGCCAGTGGTTATGAACGACTTGAAACCTGACAGCTATTACCTTTTTGTTTAGCTTATTTGGTAAATAACCCACATTTATTTTTGTTAAATGGGAAATAGAGGGGAAGGATGTGTTGCAGGTCACTGAAATTGCATTTTATTTTTCATTTAAACAGCAGCAGCAGCCCCATGATATCACCGCTAGAAAAGCCCCATTTTATTATTTTCTTTGGTCCTTTATATCTCGCTTAATGCCAGCTTCCTCCAGCTTCTAAGCACTAGAAATGGAACTGTACCCATGTTGCACTACATCCTCTTGTTCCCAAAACAAGTGCGCTGCCCCTGAGATATCCTTTCAAATAGATAGTTTACTTCAAAGGGCGGAGAGCAACTTAATGTGAATTAATTATCTTACCTTACGTCTATCTACTGTGTGCCTGTCATGCAGGTCTGGAAGATCTGGGTCAGGTCACACAGTGCCCAGGCAGGATTGTTGGCAGAAGCCACTGGGGCACACCCCTCCCATCACAGGCCCAGTGGCTCACTAGATTTGCAAAGCAGACAACGAGAAACACTGATGAGATTTGCATTCATGCTGTGCAGTCACTGAGTACTGCAGGCTGCTCTTACCCATTCCCAGCTAGCCAGGCCTAGCCCCCATACCCTTCCTGTTGCTACTGTACTGGGTATGAGCTGCACAGAGAGACCTGCCTCTAAATCCAACCATTCAGGCATTCTTCACTAATGGCCTGCCAACCTGGCTTCATGTTTTTATCCTGCATCCCTATTATTTCTCCAGTTAAAGAGATCGAGAATCCAGGTGAAAAAAGCTGTGGCACATTTAGCAGCATTTCCAACCTCAACACATATCTCTGCTATTGGCACTGCCTCTTTGTCCAGTGGCCCAGGAGTAGCAAGGACAGGTGTAGGGTAGCAGAGAGGGAGCCAGCGGTAGCAGCTGCTTTCCCTGGCATCCCCCAAACGACGTCCCTGCTCCACTGGTGTTTGGTGGAATATTAAAAGGACCAAAGAACATCGTTTCCGTTTAAGATCGGTTGACCTTGAACCAGTTGGAGGACATCCAGCCCTCAAAAGAATCAAGGCAGGTCCCCAGAGTGGCAGCATGGGCGGGAAATGAGAAATGCAGATGTAAAGCAGAGTGTTATCTGCATTGGAAAGATGACACATATCCTGCAGGAAGAAAAGGGGCCAACGATAGATACTAAAGAGAATAAGGGAGAAAGGGTTAAGAGATCAAAATTAAGCCAACTAACTGAATACTGGCAGGGCCATCCTTCTGTGGTGTACATATAGAGTAACAGTACATTTGGATGATAACAATAATAATAAATAATAATAATAATTATAATAATAATGATAATAATAACAATCCTCACAATGCCTTTTTCTATAGGGTTTATAGGGTTTAGAAGTCAGAGCAATCTGGCAATGAATTCTATATGAAAGCATAATATTATTTATCGACCTCCTATTTGAAAATTGGCTCCTCAGTTACACCTTTTGAGGAATATTGGCGAAATTAGGCAGGAAATATAAAGAGGAAATTGCTCTCACTGCCGCATGTGTTCCCTGTCTGCACGTCCAGTTCTGTGGTGCACAATGCTGGCCCCCAATCTGCAACCCTATCTGGCTTTCAGACTATGCAAATGACTTCCCATTTAGATGCGGCGGATGCAAACGAACCTCATGAATATTCATGATGCATATCCTGAAAATCTGACCCTGGCACAGCCCCCGAGGACCGGAGCTGTGCCCTCTTGAGTAGAAAAATAATTGCCATAAGTTTGACTTCACTGAGGATCTCAGCATCACTCTGTTCATGTGATCAGCATCTTAAAAAGTGTTCATACTGTGAGCCCGATTCATGGAATTCTTTGCACTGCTGAAAAGTGACTTTGCACTGCTGAAACTTTGCACTGCTGACACAAACCCTGATTCATGGAACTGTGAAAAGTGTATTTTTGCAGTGCAAAGCCGTGTTGTAAGTCATTTTTGCAGTACAAAATGACTTTGCACTGCAAAAATCGGGCCCTTCGTGTCATAAGATGAAGGTGTGATGTGTCGTCTTTGCACTTGGCTAGGGTGCAGCAAAAACAATTGAATGCACTTGTCAAGGTTACATCATGCTGACTTACAACCGTAAGAACTTGATAGCATTAGCAAAAAAGAGAGTCACTCATGCGATACCAGGCATTTCAGTATTTCAATTTCGAAGGGGCTCATTTTGTCTCGTTTTTGCAAATTGCACTGAGGGGGCGGCTAACGTGTGCACTAGAATGCGTACGTGCGATCTTTGCTCTAATTAGCACAATAAATGAACACAAATCTGGGTGCACCCAGGCTTACGTTCATTATTTGCACTGTGCAGTGTAAACAAATGCAATTTATTTGCAGTGCGCAGTGTAAAGACATGCAAATGCCTGCCATCATGTAGCAAGTGCTAAAAGCTGATGGGTTCCATAGCAATGCTACGCATTAACTGAATCCTCAATTTCAGATGCTGGCATTCAGACAGCGGAGGGGATGGAGAGGAGGAATCAGTAATTGCATTCCGCACCCGGCTCCACCTCCCAAAATCAGGAAAACCCTGCAGGCCAGTAAAACATGAGTAAAACTCTGAGTACATGTTTTACACATGGTTTTTACTCATACTGCAATAGTCCAGCCGAGAGAGAGAGGGGGCCAACCTCCTAGTCACCTCCGCCTTATGAGAGAAGTTTACAAAAGGGCAGCTGCATCAAAGTAGGTGAACCTGGAAGCAGAATGCCTCTGATGGGTCAAGGACTTGTGGAGTTAAGGAGAAAGAGCTGACGATATGGACACCCAGGTGTCTGGCTCCGGGAACCTTAGACAATAGGCTGCCCATAGAAGGAGGCCAAACAAAAGGAAAAAGGGGATGAATGGTAGAGCCCAAGTAGATGATTGAATTCTTGGTGGCATTAAGATTAAGGGTGCTGCTAGGTCTGGAATAGTCTGGAATAGATCCGGGGCTACGCTAATGTTGGGACTGTCGCCACTTGGGGCTCGCTAGCCTTTTGGTTGTAGCCACTGAGCTTCTATCCTACACCCTAGGCTAGAGCCCTCCCAGCCATTCTAGCTATGCCTCTGATTAAGACATGACAGGCCTGAATCACAGAGCATTTTCCTATGGGAATGTACCATTATACAACGCTTCTCTGAATCAGGCCCACAGTGTTATTGAAAATCCATGCCTTTATGCAAGAGATAGGCAGGAAGAGATCAGTCTACGGGTGAATGTATAGTCAACATCCAGAATGAAAGCAATTTGAGTATCATCAGCATAGGACTGAAGAAAATAAGAGAAGGGTGAGATCAGGTCAGACAGAGGAGAAAGGTAGGTGCTAGAAAGCCAAAGGAGAGGATGGAACTTTAGGGAACCTCATTGTGAGTAGAGACAGGGAAAAGGCAGACCTGACTTGAGGAGGAAGTATGAATGCTACCCCAAGGTCTTATATTTCATGCTGAACTGGTATCTGGTATCAAGACAGTTAAGGAGGGCCGCATGGTTGACAGTGTTGAAGGCAGAAGACAGGTCACAGTTATTATCAAGGGACAGAAGGATCCCCCATGAAAAGGAGGGGGGACCCTGTTCCCCTTGAAGAGCCAGAAGGCTGGTTGATTGCCATACAATAGGCCATAATTTGTCTGATTAAAATGTTGATGGTGATGGGACGTGAGTTGGATTGGACATTGGGTGATCAGAGGGTTTCGTAAGGAGAGGAAAGATGCAAGATAGTTTTAGCTCAGATGCAAAGGCACCAGAATGACCTGATACAGAGAGCAGCCAAGGAAGGGGCTAGTTTGACAATGTTGTCATTAACGGTGGTTGCCTGGCAAGGAAGGACCTGCTCAGCTGAAGCTTTCCTCTTATAAACTGTACCCACAATATGCCCTGGAAAGATGGGTTTGAAGGAAGCAAAGAATTAGGAACCATGGATGTGGAAATTAAAGGGAGTAAAGTAGTCATAGATTGGCAGTCAATGGAGGCCGCAAAGGGGAAAGGTAGGCTGTCAGCAAAGGATTGGGTGGCAATGGACACTATGGAGCAGGTATCAGTTGTACTCAACTCACTGCAAATCATAAACACCCCAGAAGATGTATTAGTTACCAGGTATATGCATTGTTGCAGGAGGGCCTTTCTTATGCATGAAGGAAGCATTGAAGCCTCTTGAATGGCACAGGGGAGCACTGGTCTTAGTTCTATGCCAGATTCGTTACCGATATCAGTTCTTCATGTTGGAGAGATCAGAGTCAAACTAAGCATTGAATTTCTGGAGGGCATGTTTCATCTTCATGACTGTGGGAGCCAGGACATCCAAGGGGTCAGAAAGAGCACTGTAGGGGTTTTCTGGCAGAGTGCCAGTTGAGGACGCCAGATGATCAGGATCTGTACTAGTAGACAAGAAGGTAGCTGCAAAGGTGGCAGTCGTGACACGTTGTATAGGTCTGTGCAAGAGAAGATCCAACACAATAGAGCATGAAGGGGTGGCTGCTTGGTTTGGTGGAGTAAGCTAACATCAAAGAGTGATCTGTCCTGTGTAGCACAGTGGAGGTGATGTTTGGGAATGCAAGGTGCATTGACACAAAGTATCCAGGGTATGCCCACTCACAAGAGTTCGAGGGCCGGGCCAGATTCTGAGGGATAACGCATATCTCATCACAGGAGTCATAGAAAAGGTAAGTAACTTTGTTATTAGGGACCCCCAGCCAGATGTTGAAATCCCAGAGAATAAGGGGGTTGTTGGAGGCAGACTGGATACTTGCAATGAAACCAGGCCATTCACTAACAGAGGAAGGAATCACATGGGGTCCTGTAGATGGTTGCAAATGCTATGTTGATAGGCTTTCATATTGGTGAGAAAGGTGTTACAATAATGAATGTGGAGAGGTGTGGCTACCCTTCAACTAAGAGGGCAGGGACTCTGTGATTCTCAACATAGCCTGCAGCATCTACTGATAATATCCAGGTTTAACACCTTAGTATGAAGCCCAGAAATATGTGACCGCCTGAGGCAATATGAGGGCAGTCGGAGAGTGTGCAGCCACGTTGGGAGGTGGGGGGGGCGTGGCCTTCGCATAGAAACGGAAGCTGAAGGAAAGGACCCCCTCAGCCCTCGCACACTTCATGGGCAGGCCCTGCAGCACCATGGATCGATGCAAGCAGCGGCATAGCCATGGGCCGGTAGCATGGTCTTGGGCCGGCCAAACAAATATCTTCTGAATCTACCTGTCGCGTGTGAACATGCACCGCTAGTCCCGGGCAGCTCTGAGTAGCGGCGCGCCACCACAAACTGATGAGAGATTCCTGCAATGGGCATTACGGAGACGGGTGCTGAGGGAGAAAGATGGACGGGCTGGAAGAGTAAGGAGCAGATACTGATGTGGCTGTACAGAGGGAAGATACAGACAGGGGCTGTAATCAGATTGTTTGTAGTGGGAAATCATGGTTATCAGAATGCAGCGGGGATTCATAGTCTGAGGCTCAAGTGACAAGTGTTGAGAGACCCAATACAGCAGTGCAAGGATGCATGCCAGGACCGCAGCTATCTTGTAAGGGACGGTGTGTTATTTCCTCTTCTCTAGAATCAGTGTGCTAGACGTCTGGGGCAGCGACGTACAAGGAGAAATGACACAGCTTTCTGTGTAACCCACCAGGGAGTCCACTGGGAGGGATATATCTTAAGAGCAACCTTAGTTATTGCACTACAGATCTGATGCCAATCTGCCCTTCCTGTCCCTGTCATGGCTGCCAAGCTAAGTGCCAAGGACGAGTATGCTCGTCCTTTTTTGCATAAACTTGCATAATAGCCTGGCACTTAAGGTGTTAAACTGTGAAACTCATTACCACTGGGTGTACGCACCTTGCCCCTTTCCATGGCACATAAATAAACGGCTGATAATCTCGCACAGCCAAATACTGAACTGTAAGGGGCACTTCCCATTACTGATACCCCTTGGCAACACACCTTCCCACTGGTAAGGCGAGCCGTGCCATTGAGCTGGCCAGGCTTCAGCCCCCCACCCGAAATTAGAGCTGAGGGGCGGGGCTTTTTATTATTCATAGAGGGGAGGGAAGCCTTTCCTAAAGGCGGCGGGTTTATAGTGTTCGAGCAGAAACATTTATTTGCACAAACTCAGCAACACTTTAAAGCTGCTATTCTCAGGAAAGGCTTCCATCACTGCACTGCCTTACAACAATGAAATGCACCCATCAGCCCCCTCCCAACCGATGCAAGCGAACATGTAACAAGGTTGTGGGTTTTTTTCACATCCGAGGGGAAGGGGCTGATGTGAGCACTTGCTTTTTGGTGTGCAGAGAAAAGAGGGGGGCCTTTTCAGAAGCTAGAAGTGTTAAAGTGGGTTGCATGTTATCTCATTATTAATGTATGCATGTGTGCAAGGAGTGTGTATGTAATGTTATGTAATGACTGAGTATGTATGGGGGCTGGGTGTGACTGTTAATGAGCGAATGTATGATCAATGGGATGTTTAAATGAGTGTGTGAATGTGTAATTCAGTGTGTGTATATGTGTGCGCTGGACTGAGGAGGAACTGATTCTGATGGCCAGAGGTTGGGAGGTGGGGGTGTGTGGTGGCTGGTAGGAGAGGAACAGATGGGGGAATGGGATATATGGGCTCCCTGCTAGATAACCCTTTGGGGTAGAACAGAGGGGGTAAAGCCTCTAAGTTTGCCCCGCCCAGTTTCTGAAGTTGCCCTGTCCAGTTTCTGAAGTGACCCCGCCCATCACCTGTTAGCCCCCCGAAATGTAGGGTTGGTTGCACTCTTGCCACTAGTGATCATGTTCATGATAATTCTCCACCCTAAAGCAGCCCATCCACTCCCCCGCCCCCTTGTCCCCACCCACCTCCTTCTCCCCAGCATCCACCCCAATCCAACACCTTCGCGCCAGTGCCCCACCCCTAATGCCAAATACGCACACTTCCAACCCCTCATCAAAAAAAACCTTATCCCTACCCATTCCTTGCCAATTAGCCACGCCACCAACTGCACTCTCCCTTACCCCGTTCAACCCCAATGCCTTACAACCATACACCTAACATTCCTCATCCCTCTCAACACCACCCACCCTCAACATCTCTCACCACCACACTCTCCCTTAACTCTTCTCACTCCCAACTTCCCACCTCCAAACACCAATACACTACAATGCACACTACTTTCATGCCATGACATATCAGATATACTTGTCAAAGTGGTATATGCAATGACATGTTAGTGAAGTATGCAATTCTGTGACATCTCTTTTCTGGTGACCCGTAGAGGCAATCTGTGCTTTGATTTCTGCAAGAATGAGGCACAGCTGTCAGTCTGTTTTCTTCAGGAAAAACGTCTTTTCCTCGCACAAAGATGGGAAATAAATGGAGAGGAAATGTCCCTCATTTTCCACTTCTCCCCTGTCTCAATGCCAGCGGATTCTAGTATGTTTGGGTGTTGGGTTTGGTCTGTTTCAGCCCATCTTCGGTCCCAGTTTGTTCTCACTCTATAATGAGAGAGATTTCGGAGTTGTAATTTTAAGGTCTTGTGTAAGTGTTCGGCAGCAAAGGCTTTGTCCGGGCTTATTATAATCCATTTTAGGTTTGTGGGAGATACCGCTTCCTGTATGGGGGTTTCCCATATTCGTCTGATAGTATTGATGTGGGAAGCCATCTTGCTGATACAGAACCCCAGTAAATCTTTGCTGAGATTTTTGGTTTGGCCTTGTAGGGTCTGGAAATGCAGGGTGTGTGGGTGTGTGGGTCACTGTAATATTCTCTCACTCCCACTTACTCACTCTCACTCACTCAGACCCCCATTTACCATCCTTCATTCCCACCCCATGTCACTCTCCCCCACTCATATGAGACTGAGAACAAATCACTATCACTAGCAACAAACACAGCCAAATCAACACCACATCACAATCATACACAATGCAACCACAGCAGTACATATGGCAAACAAGTATCAGAAAGGGAGAGTCAATTTTCTCTGCCAGTATATCAGGCTATTCTAGGGAGATGTGTCTCCCACAAACCTAACCTTCTATTCTTCCTGCAATGTATGTTAATGTCCAGGTACAATGTGTACACATGCCAAACGTGGACCACTCTGCAACTTTTCAATCAGTGCATTTATTATGCAATGGAGATGTACACTCCTCCAGAAAACCAGAATAATCCAAGCTGGCATTCCCAACTGCCCAAAGCACTACGAGGCCTTACCAATATCAGCAGACCATTTTATAGATGACACATATCAGTATCAACAAGATGGCATTACCTGGCCAGATGGTAGGCTCTACTGGCACACAGAGACAGTCCCATTGCTTCTGCTGGTTCTATTTGGAGGGGGGGGGGGGGTACACCTGACATTTCATGACTCCGTCCATGCCATATTAAGCCAGAAAGCCAGTTAAAATGTGGCTGGGATTTAAAATATTGGGAAAAGCTGGAGATACAGTGGACCACACTGGAACATTGTTCATGTCTATTTTAACAGACCAAAACTAACAGCTTACTGGACTGGGATCCGAGGGTCACCTGCAGCAGACAACTAACACTACAATTCTGAGAGCCCCAGCATTCTGAACTTTGCAAAACGTCGCACCATAAGACAAGATGACTGCTGACAAGCATTCATCAGGGTTAATCAGGTCCTATAATGATAGTAGAACTCCAAAAAACCCTCAGCTGGTTGAGGACGATCAGGAACTCAAAGTCTGCATCCTATTAGACACTGATATACAGATCCTTGGGCCAGGACGCTGGTTGTGTCTCCATAAAAGGGAACGGCTCCAAATATCTTCACCCTCGTTGCAGAACCTGGTTGCTGTACCGACTGATTGCTTGGTTACCTTCAGGGTCTCGCTGGGTACCAGACTCTTTCTTGATCAGTCACCCTTGCACTACCTCCTGGCCTACAACACACTAAGGGGATGTAACTGTAACCCTACAGTCCCTGTTACTCGGAGCATTGCTGCCCTATTTTCCCCTTCCCTCTCCCTTGCACTTCCCCCTTCCTTTCCCCTTGCACTTCTTGTTCTCGCACTTGCGCGATCTGAATGACACAAGTCCTAGTAAGATTGTTTGTCTTGTCCTCCCTCTGTCTTCCCTCCCTGGTCTTGTCGCACCTTGAAACACTTGTGTACAGGCGTGTTATAAAGTACTTATCATATCATGAATCCCTGATCCTGATTTTATTTATTTATTTTATTTATTGAACATTTATTTGGTGCCAATACAGCAAAAGGAGCCACAAGATAAAAGGGATGGCAGGGGGGACAAGGGAGATAAGTAACAATAACGGTCCTACTAGGACTTGTGACATTCGGATCATGCAAGCGTAGTAACAGAAATGCAGGGGGGAAAGGAGTTGGGGGGGATGAGGGTCAGGAGAGGTGACATACAATGGGGGGGGGCAATCCTGCCCAGGACTCATCTCTTTGTAGCTAGTTTTGGGTGCCACCTTAAAATGGGTGTTTGGATGGGTGCAGAAGGAGGCACACAGAGGTCAGAGTTCTTGTTTAATTTTAATAGTCTGTTTGACAAGTCTAGTCCTTAATATCCTTTGCAGGCGAACATAGAAATCGGGGGTGGAGGGAAAGTGTGGGGTAGGGCGGGTTTCACTGTTTTAACGAACAAGAGACACATTGGGAAAACCACTGATACCGCTATCCAATAAATAAACACACACACACAGATACACACACTCACACACCCACACACACACATCTGAAAGCTCCACCTCAGCGGATATTCACACAATGGGACTGTTCATAGTACGTCAACAAACTTTAATATTATTAAATATATTTGAGATGACGTGAGAATGGCTTTTCTTTTAATTAACACGAGGAAGGATTAATGTGAAGTAGATTGTTAGTCAAGTTTAATAGAGAATTAACATAGCTGTACCAAGTCTATCATATGGCAATTTCTTTGCTTGGCCCACTACAGCCAGTGCTGACAGCAGTATCACCAGAGAAAAAGCACAGATAACTTGAAGAAGGGAGGGTAGAAGAGTTGTGATTTTTATGGTTAAATGTAGAATGGCAGCAGCCCTGACCGACATAACCTGAGGTGGAGTCCAGCCCGGTATTTGGACACATAGATTGTCATTGCCTGTGTTCTGCAGGAATGTTTCCATTGCACTCAGGTGCATTATCCATGCAAGGGATTGAGGGGTGGGCGAGGCAGATGTAAAATGGGTATGGATGAGTTGAAGCTGAGCCTAGCCATTTACACAAACCTTTTAGTATTACTGTTTTACATACTGTAACACTTGTCCATATTCAGCAACAGTACCAACCAATTAGTGATCCTCACAAAAAGAAACATTGCCTTGGTGCTCACAGAGGAGACCGATCATTGGGTTAAATCTGAGGATGACCGTTTCCAAGAAGGAAGGACATTTTGAGAGACCAATGGTGTGTATTCTCAGCAAAAGATGCTTTTGAAATGGAAATGATCTAATTTTATGATTACAAAGTGGCTTTTTAAAAAAATACTCCATGTTCATTTCTAATGATCACTTCTAGTATATGTTATACTCACAATAAAAATGTTACACTTTTCTTACAGAGCAAAACACATTAAGAAAACCTAGCATAACCACATCAAATATTTTCTGATGAAAAAGGTCATCATTCCAAGATGTCAGTTTAGTACAATCATATTGTACTATTTCAAAACACAATTTTGAGAAAGGCAAAGGGTCAAATTGCATAAATGGGTGTTCCTGTCCGTTTTTGCATAAAATCAAAGAGCATTCTGGGATCATATGAATGACCGCATATCTTTATATTTGATCAATATATCTTTGATAAAAGGGCTGCATAATGGAACATAATGCGCTCCAAGCTTGGTGCTGAGTTCAATTGTCAAAGCACTCACCCTAGTATGAAAATGTTGTAAACCATGGTGACAAGGCCAGGAGCCCGGCCTTGTTAAAATAGGGAAAGAACCCCTCTACTGGGGGTGGGAAGGGGAGAACATACTGATGAACTTGGAGTAAAGATTCAGGCTACAAACAAAGCCACGTGTGGGCCGCGAACTCCCGATCCCCCTACATGCCTTCCTATATTCAGACAACAATCACACATATCAATCTCTAACGAAACTTTCCAACTCTATCATACACCTATGCTACCTCACTATATTAATGCATCAATCCACACAGAGGCAATGGGCAACGGTTTGCTAGACAATAATCCCAGGCACAGGGCTAACTGTAGAGAAAGCACTTGCACAGCCCTCTGTAGGCAATGGTAAAACATGGCCGCCTCATCCAGTTGACACCGCTCCCACAACCTACCCATAAGGCCACCGTTTTACCTGCGGGACCGAAAGTTTCAATCGACTGTGCAAATGCCAAAAGCAGTGCTATAGCATAACCCAGTAACATAGCATATGCAATGGTTTTGTAGCTGCTGTAGATGGATCTAACAGGTGTGCTAACACATTTTCAGTGTTTAAAAAACCTACACGAGCAGATGGTAAAAATAATGGAATTTCGGAATCAACAGAGAAACTGCTATATTCATCAAAAGTTCTGAAGAAAGCCATTTCAATAACTATTGTAGGTTGAAACATCCTGGCAGTTTTTCATTATACATAGACCACATTCAAGTAGGGTAGTATGGTAGTTGTGAGTCTAAGGGTCCTTCAGAGGAATCATGTCTAATGTTACTTGTGCTGTGATTCTGGGCGGAAAATTCATGGTAACAGAAAAGATTCTGTCAGCAAGCTTCCTGCTCCCACGAAGTGTATTTTGTATTTTATAGAATGCTAACATCCACCCTGAGGCATCTTGGCTCTGTAGAGTTGCAGAGGAGAGGCAGGGCATACTCATGAATAACATAGCGTCCCAGGCCTATACCATTTTGGTAAGGCTCCATGTCTTTCATTTTGTTCTAAAGCTTTACTAACTGCTTTCCACACTCAGTTGCACTGGAAGAGTATTTCATATTTTGGCAGCCTGAAAGATCTTCGACCTAATTTTGCTTTCTTGAATCTAAATACTTTTGATAAACAGGTGTTTGTAATCTTGAATATCTGGTCAGAGAAAACAGCGAGACAACTGTTTGATTGGGGCTGTGATTTTCCTGCCCTAGGTCAGAAAGACAACATAAGCAACATAGGTTCGATCCCCGGGTCTGCGCTTAGAAACCTCAAGGTGTCATTATCTACTTTGCATATATGATTTCTTTATATTCGTTTGCATGTTTCTCTTGTTACTTCAGTTACATCTTTATTCTTTAACTATTTGCAGTGCTTCTTAGCATCTTTCCTTCAGAACGTCACTCTGCTCTCATCAGATTTCATGTATAGCTCTATGATGTCCAATGGTTTGTGCCGACATCCTTCCAGCCTTTCAGTGCAAGGGTACATTTAATATGGCTGTCTGAGTACATATAGTCTCTAATACACTCAATGTGGTATTGGGATGGCACCTGGTCTCCCACATAGGGCTCTTCTGCTGTTCCAGTATGACAGAGGTGAGGGGGTGGGAGCTAGGGATGACACCTTCATCTGCTCCTCTACAACATGTTGGCGACAAGGAAGGGCAATAGGGTGTGAGGGAGAAGGGCAGACTTAGAAACAAAGGTCACCTGTGAAAGGGCAATCCCCAGTTCCTCATCATAAAAACAAAATGCTCAATTTACCATGGCATGCAAACCAGAAAGAGACCTATGTTCGCCACAAGCACACAAATAAGTCCTTTCAACCACATCTCCAGACTCTGCACCAACCACCAACCCCCCCTTTTGGACACCACAGTAAATGGACATGACAATATCCAGCTGTTGCCTCACCCTCCCACAGACCACACAGCCTGGACAAGGCATTCCCAGGAAGGATGCAGGGTTCATAGGGTGCACCGGCAACACCTACATGAACAACAGATGAAAAGAAGATGTGCCACATGCATGCGCCCACAATGTACACACACATACCGTCTAGTCACTCACAGTGCTGGTTAGAACAACAAGTAATGGCAAAAAAAGTAATGCAATACATTCTATTACTAATGAGGAAACTTCTCTGTTACTTGCTAAAGCTCACACCACTGCTCCTTCTACTGATCCTATTCCCTTAGCACTTATTCCGAAAGTCTACCCTTCTCTTGTTTCTTATCTCACTTCTTTTTTCAATATTTGTCTTTCATCCTCAAAATCCCCACTATCTTTTAAGCATGCTTCTATTATTCCAATCTTGAAGAAACCTACTGCTGACCCCTTCCTTTTCTCAAAGTTCCGTCTTATCTCTTTACTGCCCTATCTTTCTAAACTACTTGAATGGTTGGTGTATTCCCAAGATTCTGCCTTTGTTTCTAATTCTTTTATTCTCCCACCATTTCAGTCAAGCTTGTTATTCTACCGAATCCTCCCTTCTTTCTGTTTTGAATTCATTACTCACTGAATGCTACTCTAAGCACTCTTCTCTTCTTATTCTGTTGGATATCTCGGCTGCATTTGACACGGTTGATCACTATCTTCCTTTGGCTTCTCTATCTTCTTTCGGTCTTTCTGGCTCTGCTTTCTCCTGGTTTCAGTCGTACTTGTCCAAAAGGACCTTCTTGGTTTCTTGGGCCGGTAAAACATCTGACACCTTCTCTCTAGCTCATGGTGTTTCGCAAGGGTCTGTCCTGGGTCCTTTTCTGTTTTCGCTTTACAATTCCCTTCTTGCTGCAGCTATTTCCTCGTTCGGCCTATCGCATAATTTCTACGCTTATGGTACTAGCTCTTTTTGTCTTTTTCTTCTCTCTCTTCTGACATTCACCTTAAACTCTCTGCTTGTCTTGTTGCCATTAAATCCTGGATGTCGACTCACTATCTTGCACTTAATGCTGCCAAAACTGAGGTTCTCTTATTTTCTGCCAATGCTCTTCCTTCTCCTATTTCTGACCTTTCACGCTACAAAACTGTTGATATCTTCTCTCAGCTTTTTTATTGCTCTACTGCTCTTTTCGGTCTTCCACTTACTCGTCTGGCACCTTTGAGATCAGTGGTCAATGCTTCTATCCGTCTTATTTGTCTTCTTCCTTTTTATGACTCCATTTCTTCTTCACTCTCTACTCTTGGTTGGCTTTCTTTTCACTCTCAGCTTAAACTCAATTTTCATTGTCTGGTTTTTAAGTCACTTTATGGTCTTGCACCCGACTATCTTTCTTCTCTTGTCTCTTTCTATACTCCTTCTCGATCTCTTCACTCTTCTTCTCAATTTCTTCTTGTGGCTCTACGTCCTCCCTGTGCTCAGTCTCGCTTTCGGTCCATTGCCCTCTTAGCTCCCTTACAATGGAATGTTCTCCCTCTCTCCCTTCGCTCTATTTCTCTCTATTTTCTATTTCGTAAGTCATTGACGTCCCATCTTCTTCATCTTGGTTAGTGTGACAGATTGCTTTTATTTTTCATGTTACTCATTTTATTGTACTGTTTCTGATTTCTGTACAGCGCCTTAGCTTAAGGCGCTGTATAAAATACAAATACAAAAATTCAGGAGGAAAGAACAATACCAAAAACAACAATGAACCAACAAGTGGCTTGATTAGGGAACACAGGTAAAGTCTGTCAAGGGTTCACGTGTGCAAACCAGTACAAACCTAGATGCAACAAGTGTGCTAAACCTGTCCTGTGGAGTTAATGGAGGCAAATTGCCAGATCTGTGTTTCCGGAGGCAAGGCCATGTAGGGTAGCAGCCGAGGGAGTGTAGACCTGTAAATTGACATGTCTGTAGGATGTGGAATTGTAGCAGGGCAGGTAATGTGAGTGGATAAGGGTGTGGAGTGGGCTCTGGCACAGGTCAAAGAGTAGTGCAGACAGGGTGTACACCTGCTGGGCCTCGTAGGACACATGGGCTGGGGGCAGGAGAAGGGTGGCAGTAAGCAGACATCTTTATGGTCAGTGAGGCAAGTAGTGAACAATCAGAAACACAGAGTCCAGATGTACAGACAATTCAGGATGTGAATGATGATGCTGATGTAGAATGTGGCAAATGCAGCCAATGGCTCAAATCTGATAAGTGCTGCACATTCCCATTATTTGGCTGTCCATTGGGGAAGTGCAACCTGAAAAACAATGCACACGCATGGATGTTCAAGGGCACATAAACACACATGCATGTGGACACACACACATCTGCACATTCACAGTGACAAAATGATTACACCTGTAGAAAATGAAATGTGTAAAAATGCATGCAAAGATTGTTGTGACCACTAATACAGACATTACATGATTGACAGTGCTCAACCTTACCTGCTGACAGAGCTGTTCTGATGAGATTCCCTCATCACCTACACCGGACACTGCACTTCCACATTTGTAAATGGAGGGCCAGTGCCCGGCAGAGGGCATGTTAACTTGGGAGGTGAAAGGGTGTAGGGTGGACCTCTCATGGAGTGCAGTCACCTCTTCATGTAGCTGGATCCTTGTGGCTGAGAGTGCATCGTGAGGTGAAGCCCTCAAGCTCTTTATCTCATGGTGATAGTATTTACAAGACGCCAACATCTCCTGCTTCAGGGCCACGCTATGTGCCTTAGGATTTGCATGCAGGGAGTCCTGCAGACACTTCAGATCAGCCCGTTGGCCTTTGATGTTGGCCTCCATGTCCAGTCTGTGGGAGAGCCCTGAGGACCACATGCGTTTCTGCTGTTGTGCATCCCGGGCTGCTGGTGTGGACATGTTCTCGGCCAGGCGAACCATCCCCTCTGCAATTTGGCATGCAAAATTTGCTGCTCCCACCCTGCCTCTCCAGCATGCACACATCCACCACGTGTGCGGGCCCACAGTACTGCGGTGCAAGAGACCAGGCCTGTTGCTGCAGGGCCCCTGTCATTGACTGCAGGTCTGCAGCCCTTAATTGGACACAGAATCTGCCACCAATTCATGGGAGGGAGGACTTGCAGCCATAATCACCGCAGATGTGGGGCTCACCACTGACTGGCCTCGTAAAGCCTGGGGCACCGCCACAGACTCAACTGCCCCATCTGATCTGCTCAAAGGGGCACTCACCTTCTCCCCAGTGAGTCATCCACTTCTGGTTGTGCATCCAAATCTGCAGAGTCAGAAGAGTCAGAAGAAGTAGGAGCACGACTGACAATTGCCTGTAGCACCTGTGGAGTTTCATGGCCACGTACACCACGGCATCCACTGGTGGACTGATGTACCACCTCCTCCTCTTCTCCTTTCTCCTCCTCCTCTACATCTGCTGCATCATCACCTGCACATGGACAGACAACGACATTTTGAGTCATGTGTATCCAGAACAAAATGTCCATTTGCATAAGAGTGCATGCAGAGTGAAAATGTCTGTACCCCCATACATCAGACATTGTGACTTGTCACACTATGAGCAGTACACCACAGATATATGGCTTTTGTCGATATATGCCCCCCCCCCAATTTCTTGCCCATGCAGTTAATGTGGACATAGCCATAAAATGTGGCCTACTCATGACTGATGGGCCTTACACCAAGAATTTGAGTACACAATCCAGGGAGACGTACTGCACATGGTGCACCATAATGCACAAGGCCAGCACATGGCATCAGTTAGCCAGCTAAATCCACATATAATTCCAAGAACAATATGTGACATAAATTATGTGATTCCAACTATGTACTTGATAACCATGTCATGTTGATTTCCACATGAAGACTGTTCATGCATCTAACTATATTGTCACACATTCTGCATGCCTGAGGAAGGCAAACTTTGATGTACTTGCCAAAGTGCTCCAATGGATGCATTGGGACATGGCGCACATGCATTCCCTCACCATCAAATTCATCCCCATCCTCCCAACATGCCTACATGTGACTCTGCACCTTGATTTGGACAGCAGGGGCCATTGTGCCATTGTGCAGACCGTAGTCCATGTACAGTCAATTATGTAAAATGTGTGCAGCAATGACGAGTGTGCAGGCAAAATCACAACCCTCGCAGTGAAGCCCTCCCTGTCCTGGGCAAAAATGTGAATAGACATATAACTGTTAACATCTGATGTGTCACGTCAATGATGACCCCAGGTCTACCAGCACCCTATGTGTGATTGTATGTGTGCATGAGTCCCCTGCTGTATGCCTAACAAAGTTTGTGTATATACAGTGTCAATTCACATTGTGTCTGATGACAGTGCCATTCACATGACATTGTCATGTGAAGTGTCATGCATTGACGTCCATGAGTGAGTGACTGACAGTCATTGAGTGTCACTTTGAATGGCACTGTCATGTAAAGGGCACTGTCATGCCACACAATGTGAAGTGACACTTCACATTGTGTGTTGGCTGTGCACTATATGTGCCCTGGCCCTGTGGGACCGCACAACTTAGTAGTCCCTTGAGCCAGCTCTGTGTCACTTGTACAGACAACACTGCACTGGGAACGTTGACATATGCAGCTATTACGAGTGTGCCATAATATACCCACACTCAATCACATGAATCTATCACAGAATTCGCCACAAAATCCAAACTCCACTGGACCAAACCCACATACCACACCACTACAACATTGTATGCACTAGCTGCAGGCCGGCACATACTAGAGACGCTAATGCCAGCACTGTTAGTCGAAGCATGGCCCTGGTCTGTTGTGCACAAATCACCCATGAGGCATGCATAATGGTGAGTTGGCAGTGTCACTGTAAAGGTGGACCACATACATGTCAAGAGCAGCTTTTATCATTCATAGTGCTGAAGCTCATTCACAGCACCAATCATTCCCTACATTCATGCCTCCTGTATGGGTGATTCTGTTGGGGCAACAGTCCCTGTCTAGGGGCAGCATCCTACAAAGATGTGTCAGTACTCTTGACCTGAGCATACTCAGACTGAGGACCAGCACTTCATCATCTACAAATCACATGACACGAGGAGATACAGAGGCCTCATGCCACATCTGAGTGGGCCATTTTGTTGCCTTGTCATTAAACATCAAACAGAATCCACAGGATGAGTATGTGTGTATGTCTAAAGGACACAAACAGCACAGTGTTCGTGTGAGTGTCATCAACAGTGATGCGAGCAACAAGCCATGTGTGTGTTGTGTATCCACTGATAACCACATACAGGCCTTAGATACCAAACAGGTGATACAAACCTGAACTGCATTGTCATATTTGCTATTTGAAAATGCACATACATGAAAAGCAATGCAGACAGGCACGCTCATTGGTATGACTCAACTCTGTAATTGTTTGCATGGGCTGTCTACAGACATATCAATGGGAAAGTACCAGACTGACCACCTTAGAATGATGACCCATCATCAGCTGATTTCACCTATGAAATGATTAGTGCGGGCCCTGGCAATTGACAAGTCAAGTTGTCTGAACATAACAACTGCTACAAGGGGCAGTGGTCTGTGGGCACTCCTACCCTGGAAGGCAGGTCACACCAGAGTGTGTCATAACAGTCAGCTTTGAAATGCATCCTGATGAGGCATTACATAAGTGCTGGTGACAGTACTTAGATGCACCTCAGCAGCAAATGAGGTGTGTGGCCAACATATGTTGCATGTACTTGATGAACAATGCAAAGAGACAGGCCCCATGAGCATTGCAATGATTGAGTCATATAGATGAGGAATTTCTGGATGTGACACAGGTGTGCCTTTTGGATGATGTGTGCCTGTCAGGGGCCACATCATGGGGTCTTGCTATATGCACATGTTTATTGACATTGCAACCCTGCATGCAAGTACTGGCACAGCTATGAGGCCCATTAGACGGTGATGTCACATGTGCAACATAAGTGATCCACTCAGCAGCCTCCCAGAATGCAGGCCATGTCAAAGAAGCCAGCTATACTACAACACATACAAGGGTTGGTCAACCATAATTGTCCAGACATATGATGCACACAAATGCCACTCACCAGATGTGTTCTCATAGGTCTCCATGACTCCCACGCCTTGCACCTGCTCACTGCTGATGAGTTCACTCGTAACCTCTTCGATTGGGGTCAGCTGCTCCTCCTCTGCTGGCCCTCCTCCAGTGGCCAGTGCAGAGGCCAGCTGGTCATTGAGCTTCTGCTTGGTCCTTCATGTGAGGTAATTCATCCGCTTCTGGACATGTTTAGCATTGCGTACCTCCACCCCACATGCATTGAAGCGGGCTGTGACGTGCTTCCAATACACCATTCATTGCTGGAGTATTAGTGCTTCCTGCAAACTGGTACATCTCATGAAGGTGTTCTGTGACATAGTCTACAAGGATCTGGCACTCCTCATTGGTGAAGCGCCTCTTCCTCTGTTGATCCTTCTCCTGTGCCGTGTCTTGGGGTCGAGCCCCTTCCTGCTCTACAGGGTGTCCCCTCTTGGACCTAGTGGCCCTAGGTGGTGCTGCTTCACCTGTCTGCCTCTGACCAGGTCCACATACAGGTGCTGGGTCACCTGTGGGCTGAGGCACACAACGGCCTCCTAAGACTGGGGCAGATGTGTCCTCACCATGTCTCTGTCTTCTCCCTTTCCCTTTTGGTCCCTTACCACTCATGGTGCAGATTAAATGGATCAATGGAATATGCACCAATATATTGTTCTGGGCAATATGAGGAAGCCAACAGTCTATCTATGTGTTCTCCGTTGTAGATACGGGGTCCAGCAAGGGTCCAATGCACCCCAAAAGCAAACATATGTGGTAAACAATACCCAGAAGCACCTTAAGAGCCACAAATTGCGTATGTGATACCTGGATAGCTTCTGAAAAGTGAAATAAAAGGTACACGATATGCAGAGGCACTCCAAAAAGAGAAATTGTGTACACTTCTCTCCCACAGCATCCGCTGGACCATCAACGGTTCTATGTGGCGTCCCCCAAGGTTCTTGTGTATCGCCTACACTATATAATGTGTTTACCAAACCATTATTCGATATTCTTGACTATCTGGGTGTCCCCTATACCAACTATGCGGATGATACCCAGATACTCATCCCCATCACAGGAGGCTATCTGGCTGACACTAACGCTCTGAACAAGGTCCACCTGGTCATTCAGGCGTGGATGGCTCAACACAAGCTGTGCCTCAATGATGATAAGACCGAGCTCCTCATCTTGGGTTCCCACTACCAATTTACTTGACGACGCTTTCAAAACCTTCACCATCGACGGCAATACCATCAAGGTCTCAAATGACACTAAAACGCTTGGCATCTACCTTGACTCCACTTTATCACTTGTAAGGCAAACTAATGCAGTTAGCTCCGCTTCTGCCTACATATGTAAACTTATCACTGCCTGCCGCCCTTTCCTCACTACAGCAAATTGCATCACCTTAGCGAGAACCCTCATCATGTCCAAGATTGACTATTGTAATGCACTGTACTTAGGGACAAGTCAACATAATCTAAACAAACTCCAGGTCATGCAGAATAATGCCATCAGGGCGGCTCTCAACTTCCCCTGGGTCCAGCACATCTCAGACACCATATGCAATTTACGCTGGCTTTCAGTATGCCAAAGAATTTCGTTGAAAGCACTGGCTCTCACACATAAATGCCTAAACAACCAGGCGCCTACCTACTTGGCTGGCCGCTTCACACTGACCACTCAGATCGGCACAAACAAATTGCCTTGTTTTGAATAGATTCAAACTACAGAAAGCGGGTGTGTCCAGCTTCCCTACACTAGCTTCCAAACTTTGGAACACCATGCCCAATCAGTTGAGATCTGATCCCTCATTCCACTCCTTTAAATACAAGACCAAATCGTGGCTAGCAGCCCCTGTCAACCCTCTGACTGTTTAGTCTGTGCCGCTTTCCACTACACCTACGACAACCTGCTCCTGTATATACTGTGTACTTTCCTGTACAATCAGTTATGCATATCCCTCATGCTCTTCAGTTACTGCACTGTATATTTTGTAATTATCAATATCATGTTGTATTATACTTGTGCACTGTAAAATGTATCACATGCCGCATCTACCTCATTGTATATTTTGTAATTATTATTATCATTATGTATTATACCCTTGTACCTTAACTGTATCACATGCCTGTAACCTAAAACAAAGCGCCCAGATGCCTCTGGGCCCGGCACGCTCTACAAATAAAGAAATACAAATACAAATACGATATCCGGAAAGCATACAAAAGGTAAAAAAAGCAGTACATGATAAACAGAGGCACCCTAAAAACAAAAATTGCATATGCGAAATCCGGAAAGCTTACAAAGGTGAAAAAAGCTGTATGCAACACGCTGAGTCACCCGAAAAACAATTGCACACTCGATACATCGTAGGCTTCAAAATAGACAAAATCCCTGAGAAGAAAAATGAGGTATGTGTTACTTGAAGGAAATGGCTTGCATAGCACCCCCAAATACATGTCTGTGAAACTCATACATCTTTTTATCTTTGCGTGCACAAACAGTGAAGTGCACCACACACCCTTTAAATATCACTTTCATTGCTGTGAGCCGTGTAGGCATGCTGTGTGCAGCATGTAACATATAGGAATACGTGCTAATGGCCTTTTCTCTGTATTCAGCTGCCTTGACGTGAGACGCGGACGACACCCCTTCTCTTGCCTCCAGTGCAAATTCTTCTGCCTCCTGCTGCCCTGTGCTGCCTCCCACCTCGCCATCTACTGCTGCCTGTCGAGAGTGAGTGCCTGCTTCCCACCTGCACTGCGGTGGAGAGCCTGTTGACCTATCATAGCCTGCGCTCCTGTGTTTGGCACTGTGGTCACCTCATCTGCTGTATCGGAATCCCACCTCTCCATTCCACCACCACAGCTCCACAGCACATTTCCAGGACCAGTTTGCCGAGCCAGACTTGCCTCGGGAGTTGCCATGTCTGGGCCATCGTCATCATCACCAAGTGGCACCCCCATGGCAGCGAGGCAGAGGGCTGCCAACTTCAGCTCCAAAGAAGTTGGCATCCTGGTGGATCTGGTCCTGGAGAACTATGATGTGAGCCGTGTAGGCATGCTGTGTGCAGCATGTAACATATAGGAATACGTGCTAATGGCCTTTTCTCTGTATTCAGCTGCCTTGACGTGAGACGCGGACGACACCCCTTCTCTTGCCTCCAGTGCAAATTCTTCTGCCTCCTGCTGCCCTGTGCTGCCTCCCACCTCGCCATCTACTGCTGCCTGTCGAGAGTGAGTGCCTGCTTCCCACCTGCACTGCGGTGGAGAGCCTGTTGACCTATCATAGCCTGCGCTCCTGTGTTTGGCACTGTGGTCACCTCATCTGCTGTATCGGAATCCCACCTCTCCATTCCACCACCACAGCTCCACAGCACATTTCCAGGACCAGTTTGCCGAGCCAGACTTGCCTCGGGAGTTGCCATGTCTGGGCCATCGTCATCATCACCAAGTGGCACCCCCATGGCAGCGAGGCAGAGGGCTGCCAACTTCAGCTCCAAAGAAGTTGGCATCCTGGTGGATCTGGTCCTGGAGAACTATGATGCCCTCTTTAACCCAGCAACGCAGCGGGACTGAAGGACTCACACAGATCTGGGTGACCATTGTTTTGTAAGTCCCAATCAAAGTGCAAATATCAATCCAAAAGGAAAAATTAAGGCATGAGATATGAGAAGAACAAAAATATATTAAGCTGCCTCGGCAGGGAAACATCTAAACAGTCATTCAATCACATTCTGAAAAATGGCCAGATTTATAGTGTGGTACAGAAAGGAAAAGAACAAATGCTACAAGTCACTTGAATTTTCCATTCTTCTGATTCTCCTGCATCATTTTCACTCTAAGCATTTCCATACATTTCCTAATTCTATTCGATTAATCTAACAACATGACTATCTTTGATTATCAAAAAAGTTCACTCATTGGCATTGAGCTTATCTTCTTTCTCAGACGCAATAATTGGCTTGCTCATTTTGAAACATGTATCTGCTACATGCAGCTTGCAATTGGTTCCTGAACAAGAAGTATGAGGGGAGTGAATGATTACGTATATTTCGACCAATCCCTTATGTGAGCTGTGACAGTGTTACCTTATGATTGTAGCTTGACATCCTTTTCCTATTGACCTAAGCAGTTTGACACCATCGTACCGTTCTCACCATTTATGAACCATTTGTCTCTGGTACACTTTGCAACTCGTTGTTGCAAAAATTGCTAGCCAAACCTCTGTTTCTCATGAGTTATTCTATGCTGTGTTTGACCTTTCAGGTTGGGACTTAGCTGTTTGCGAATTTCATTCCCTGACAATGATATGTGTATATATTTATATGCTTATTTGTATGTGTAATTGTAAGAAAGTAGCTATATTTCCATTATGTACATGCAGTGTGGATTATGTGTGAGTTTCTAGAAACCTAATCGATGATTCCTTATCAATCCCACTTTATTTGTAATGGTGATCTACATGACTTCTGCCTTGCCAAACTGAGCCTTAAAAGTGTGCTTTATCCTACAGGTCTGCGATCAGACACACGGCAGCAACTCGCAGCCTTGAACGTATTGAAGTGTTAAAATGGAGTCCCTTAATTGATACACCTGATTCAAGACATTATGCCGTTTGGAAAATACATCCCACCACGGGCAATACATTGAGAGTGGTGGATTAAATTACATCACATGGATGTTTCCCTCAGATTAGAAGCCAAAACAACCCAACACTCCGCGGCTGTATGTACACAGCTAGTACCTTTTTGGCAAAATATCAGCTATTTTTGTCTAATCTCAGCGATATTTGTTTACGCCCTGAAGACGGCCCAGATAGGGTTGAAACACGTGTTGGCGTGGCGTTTTCTGTTCATGGAACATTAAAAATCACCTGTCAAATTCATATATTTGTCAACTTGGATTATTCTGAAGGATGGAATTTATAAATTCTCCATACATACTACAGGTTTTGCAACAGGTCCCACTTAGACACTAGTTGGAAGCGCAGACAGTGGGGTTTTTCCAAATCTACTGTTACTTTTTTTGAAGGGGTTTCTGAGAAATTGCCCTTCTGTCCTTACTGCTGATGCATACCTCTTATAGAACTTTATACACGTCTACTAATATTTTAGGAACCCATTGCACTTTTGTTTTTGCGCGTACCTCCCAGCATAGCAACATTTCTCAGACAATCGTTTCCTTTATCCTAAAGAGGGCAGTGTTGTGCCCAGTCACTCTGTCTTACTAGACATATCTTCACCAGTTATTGCTCTGCTCATACAAGCTTATGACCTTCATTCCAATTCTATTGGCTGTCTCCATGACCACCAGTCTGGCTTCAGAACTGCCAGAAGCATGGACACTGCTCTTCTGAACATCCGTGAAGATCTGCTCTCCAACCATGACTCTAACATTCCCTCGGTACTCATCCTCCTCGATCTCTCTTCTGCCTTCGACACGGTCAACCATACCATCCTGCTCAACCGTCTCTGTGATAACCTGGGTATCACTGATCAGGCTCTGGCCTGGCTGACCTCTTTCCTCTCTGATCGACCCTCCCAGTTCCAACTTGGGTCCTTCCTATCATCTATCTTCCTCTCTACCTGTGGGGGTTCCCCAGGGGTCTAACCTATCGCACTGGCTTTTCAACCAATGCCTGGCAACTCTCGCCCACTGCATTGCCATTTTCTGCTCAAATTTCTAATGCTATGCTATGCTGACGAAACTCAACTTATTTTCAGGCTGCTCTCGGCCACCTCCTCTCCAGCTCTCATCTCTGATTGCCTAACTGTCATTCAAGATTGGTGTGCCACCAATGATCTTTGTCTGAATGCCAGCAAGACGGAGATCCTCCTCATTGGCACACCTTCACCATCCTCCATTGGCCCTCTTCCTACCCCCACCTGCGAGGCTAAGAACCTCGAGTTATCTTTGACTCCACACTTTCCTTCTCCGCCCACATCTCTGATGTATCTAAAAAGTCAAACCTCCTACTGTGCCTTCTCAGAGGTAATCTGCCTTTCCTATCCTTCCCCCAGAAGCTCAGTGTCTCCCAAGCTCTGGTTCTCTCTAGCCTCTTTCTAAATCTACCTGCCTCTACTCCCTCCCCTCTGCAACTAATCCAGAAAAGGACTGAGAGACTTTTCCTTGGCCTCAAGCCCTGGCATCGTATCTCTCCAGCTCTCAAATCTCTCCATTGGCTCCCCGTGGATGCAAGGATTAAATTCAAAACCCTCTGCATTGTCCACAAGGCTTTCTGGGGCCTGAGTCCAACATACCTTCAGCTATCCCTCCACAAATACCTCCCCTCTCGAGATCTTCGCTCCTCTACCTCTAACTCCCTCATGGTCAGTTGTTTTTCAAAGAAACAAGCTGGGGGTAGATCTCTGTCTTCAGAAAAGTCTTTGGAACAGTCTCCCTACCGAGGACTGCTGGAGCAGTACCCCCCCCCCCAACGAGATGTCTAAGCTGCCGGACCCTCATGGTGAGAAAATGCCATAGTCTGCAGCAACCTACAGCCACGATTGTTTTTTGCCCGAAATAGTGCTAATCTACGCAATGCAGAGAGCATTATTTTAAATAGCGCCTAAATACATGCTAAGCACGTAATTTCGTCCGTCTTCCGAATTTACCAACGGATCTGCACCTGCTCCCACCATTGAGCACCACGAGGCAGGTCACTCCAAGATGGCCTCCCCGCTTCAGCCCCACTCTGCTGATGCCTAACCCCTACCAAGCAGCTAGCCATACTTCGATTGGCCTCTGTGTGCAACTTAAGCACCTATCAGAAGCCGGGCAGGCGTAAGCCGGCCCACAGTCACGAAGGCCCAGGAACAAAGGCAAGTTCCTGTCCAAGCCTGTCCCTGCCTTTCCGGCCGTCGGCTGGAACCCCTGCCTGCCCGCCCCGCCGGGAGCCGTGGACCCCGTGGAGAACCCCTGCATCAGGTACTACACAGCCCGCCGTAAGGAATTAACATATCTTAAGTTGTACCTACACTGTAACTATCTCGTGTGATGACACCAGCGAGCCTCATATATACTATCCACCTGATGATTGCTTCGCTCTCTAATGAATTCTCCTGCCACACACCCGATTTGCCTACACAGTGCTAGCTGATCCGGCCTGACATTACTCAATCAGTTACTGCCTGCAAGCGTCTTTAAGTATGACTCAGTTCCCTGTGCCTCGCCACTTTGCTGCAACCTGCGCATGCCGACTGAACGTGTAGTAAATACACTGCAAAGTTTGTCATCCTGTGATCACCTACCGACTTCATAGAGACCCCGCTACCTGAATACTGCCCGAAATCCCCCACTGCATTACTCGTACCCCCGGATGCACTTCTTGCTCTATTAGTAGTTTCGAATGCTCCATTGTCTACTCATTGTCTCTTAGGCACGCGTAGCACCACTCGAATTTGATTGGAATTCTGCACTGTTACTACTTTGAATGCATCATGTTTGCTCATTGCTCTTATGCACGATAATGCTTGACATGGAATGACTGTTTGATGCGACACATTACCGAATGGTGCCTTGTGTACTCCGCACAGACCTGCACATACATGATGCAAATGCAGTGTACTAGCATAACCCAACCTGCTCTGCCTCACTATTGTTTGGTACCTATGTAAGTTGCCTGTTGCCTGATCTGCCCACACCAGTCGCAGGCCTGCTACTTTGCTTTGCCTTTACTACTGCTATAACGTGCCTGCTCATTCACTCAGTACTTTGTGTCATCTTAGCCTGATTTAATGTGCTTAGTCAGCACTACCTTTGCCTCTCAAGCATATAGGTGCACAGTCGCTTTTAGCTTGCCCTAATGTGCTCAGTCAGTACTACCATTGCCTTTCTAGCACATAGGTGCACAGTCGCTCTTAGCTTGCCCTAATGTGTTCAGTCACTACTACCTTTGCCTTTCAAGCACATAGGTGCACAGTCGCTTTTAGCTTACCCTAATGTGCTCAGTCAGTACTACCACTGCCTTCTAGCACATAGGTGCACAATCGCTTTTAGCTTGCCTAATGTGTTTAGTCAGCACTACCTTTGCCTCTCAAGCACATAGGTGCACAGTCGCTTTTAGCCTGCCCTAATGTGTTCAGTCACTACTACCTTGCCTTTCAAGCACATAGGTTCACAGTCGCTTTTAGCTTGCCCTAATGTGTTCAGTCAGTACTACCATTGCCTTTCTAGCACATAGGTGCACAGCCACATCTAGTCTGATCCAATGTGCTTAGTTAGCACTACCTAATGTGCTTAGTCAGTACTACCTTTGCCTTATCTCTTAGCACTACCTAATGTGCTTAGTCAGTACTACCTTTGCCTTATCTTGCACGTAGGTGAACAGCCGCCTTAGATCAGTCAGATTGTCATTCACAAATTTGGACTCTTGCCCTGCCCACATAGCCTTACCCCACAACTAGGTTACCTCTTCCCCAGTATAGAAACACTTACCTGCATGCCGTCTACTCTCCCAATTAAGTGACAACATTGAATAATGTCAAGCTTACTTAGTATTTACTGCATCATGGCCACTGCTATATTCCACACCTCCAGTGATCAGGCCAGCCATATAGGGACCTCCCTAGGTGGACTAGCACCATTCTCGCTCCTATCGGCCGACACTACCACCAACACGCCCGTCCACCCTGAGCATAAATTCCAGGCTATGCCAGCCTATGACTCACAGCCTAGCTCTACATACGATAGAAATAATAAACTACGAGCTAGACTTAACAAACTGCACGAGATACCTAGACGACTCCTCCCTCTTACAAAATGTGAAACGAAGCCCCACACTGTCAAGGACTGCAATGTCTCCAGCACCACCTTAGCCACAATGAACCTACAAATACCTAAATTTAAAACAAAATCTAGTGCCAAGAATAGCCCTAATCTTACACAATCCAAAGCAGAAACCAAGGATCATTCATACAAAGGAGCGCTTCTCAATGCTAGGTCATTAGTCGCCCATGCCCTCGACATAGCTGATTTAATCACTGAGGCAAATTTAGATTTCATTGCAATAACTGAGACCTGGCTACACAAGGCAGCAGGCCCGTCACTCATGTTGGCCATCCCTAACGGCTACACTATATGCAGGCAAGACCGAGAGGGCACCCATGGAGGTGGAATTGCCATCATCTCCAAATCGAACCTATCGCTAAGGCTTGCCCCGTCCAAAACATATCAATCTTGTGAAGCCCTCACTGCAAAACTCATCATAAATAATACTCAATCCTTAACCATTCACCTAATCTACAGACCTCCAGGCCCGCTTGGGACTTTCGAAGAGGATCTGCACACGCTACTAACCAATAATGCTAAAACGAATTCACAATTGCTGGTACTAGGGGACTTCAACCTAGGATTGAATGACTAAACAGACGCGCACGCTTCGACCATTGCCAACGCTATCAACTCCCTAGGACTTTCCCAAAAAGTTAACAATGCTACCCACACACAGGGTAGAATATTAGACTGGGTCGCTGAATCTAACTGTACAGCAGCCATCTCGTCTATCACACCTTTATCATGGACCGACCACTCATTAGTGTCCTTCAACCGCTTAACTTCCCGACCATCCCCCATAGTTGCTCCTACGGCACCACCATGCCTGACCAGAAATAAGAAGAACATGACAACAGACAATGTCATACCTGCCATCCTCCCCACATTAAATGCACTACCTGTCAATTCAGACCCCAGTACTCTCGTTCATGAGTATAACAAAATAATGACTGAGACTATGGACAAAACTGCCCCACTTAAAATGCGCACAAGTCAACCTAAAGCCCACCTAAACAAATGGTTTACACCTGAACTCAAGGTCCTACGCCTTACTAAGAGAAAATGTGAATCTAACTGGAAACTACAGCCCACCAATGAGAATAAGGCCAACCTAACATCCATCTCATGCCTCTATAAAAAGGAAGTTTGCCTGGCTAAGAAGAACTCTTATAACGATCGCATTGGCAATTCTAATTCAAGCATGAAGGAACTCTTCTCCATACTGAAGGAACTTGAATCACCCATCACCACACCAGACATCTGCACCAAGGACCAGACCTGGTGTACAGATATCCAACATGCCCTAGTCAACAAAATAAACACTCTCCAAAACAAAATCCAACTAAAAAAAGACTTGATCAACTTCGCTAATCTGCCTTTGCCACCAACTAATGCCACCCACAATTCCCAAACAAGTAAATTCTCCTTTACCAATACTACCACATTAGAAGTAGAGAAAATCATCCTCACCCTTAAACCATCCAACTGCAAAGGCGACATCTGCCCAGCACAGCTAATAAAAGACACTGCCAGAGATCTATCACCTTTTATCTCCAAACTTGTCAACGCGTCCTTCTCCACAGGTATCATCCCTGCTAACTTAAAACAATCCTGGGTGCTCCCGCTGCTCAAAAAGCAGACACTAGACCCTCTGATCCCTACTAATTACCGTCCAATTACCACAGTTCCATTTCTTCTGAAGATCCTGGACAAAGTGGCCTACACGCAGATTCAAAAACACCTTGAACTGCACAAGCTACTAGGAGCTAGACAATCTGGCTTCCGCCCATTACACGGAACAGAAACTGCTCTTATCGACTTAAAGACCCAATTAGACAAACTGAGAGATCAAGGCAAAACAGCTCTCCTCCTCCTGCTAGATCTCTCAGCAGCCTTCGATCTTGTCGATCACAAGGTCCTTTGTAAACATCTGGACACTGCCGCTCACTTCCCCACACAAGCCATCAGTTGGATAGAATCCTTTCTGAGTGAGAGAACTATGAGAGATTTTTCCCCATCGGCAGCAGCAGACCCCACACCCATTACATGTGGAGTCCCTCAGGGATCCTGCGTCTCCCCAACTCTATACAATATTTTCACCAAACCTCTGTTCGACGATCTGGATAATCTAGGTATCATCTATACTAACTATGCAGATGATACACAGATTCTCCTCCTGCTTTCTGGGGATCATAGCAAGGACAGAGAGTTGGTGAACAGAGTGTATCTCATCATTCAGGCATGGATGGCAACCCATGGTCTCTGCCTGAATGATGACAAGACAGAGCTGATTATTCTGGGCACACAAGCCAACATCAACAAACTGGGCCCAGACTACTCTGCGTTCAGTATTGATGGACATGTGATCAAAGTCTCGAGGGAAGTAAAAACACTTGGTTTTTACCTCGATTCTACCATGTCTTTCACTAAACAGGTTAACTCCCTTGCCTCTACCACAGCCTACACCTGTAAATTGATAAGAGCAGGTAAGCCCTTCTTATCTAACAACAGTTGTCTAACCCTGGCGAGAGCCTTAATACTCTCCCGACTCGATTACTGCAATGCCCTCTATAGTGGTGCCAACAAAGCCACTACCCAAAGACTCCAAACACTACAAAATAATGCTCTTAGAGCTGCATTAGGCATAAAGAAGGGGGAGCATAACTCCTCTATTAGACGGCAACATAAATGTCTCTCTACTGACAATAAAATCCATCTAAAAATGATATCCTTAACTCATAAGGCTCTCAATAATGCTGCCCCTAGCTACTTGACGGACAAAATAATAAGAAAAACATCCAACAGACCTACAAGAACTGCTAACTCCAACTGCCTGGTAGTACCTAGATTCAGACTTTCCAAAATTGGCGGTACTAGCTTCCCTGTGAGAGCTGCCAATTTGTGGAACACTTTGCCTCCTAACCTAAGAGCAGACCAACCTTTCTCACATTTCAGAAGAAACTTCATTAAACATATCAATGATAACAATGCCTAGACACTGTATATGATTCCTCTCCACTGTACGCCTAACCTTTCTCAATTGTATATAGAGACTATTAGCTATCTGTATTATACTTATAACTGTCTTATATTGTATATATTGTTCCTGCACATTTCTGAGTGCACACGGTAACGACTTAAACACACTGTAAATTTGTAACTATATAATTATGTAATACTGTACATTTTGTGTTCAATACTGTAAATGTTTTATTCATAGCAAATTCGTTTTATGTAACATTGTAAGCTTTGCATATATCTTCTGCTGCGCCCGGTAACCTTTGGGTTACATTACAAATAAAGAAACAAACAAACAAATAAAGAAACAAACAAACAAACTCTAAAACTTGAGGAGAACCATCTCCGGTTCCGGAAGCACCTCAAGACCTTCCTCTTTGCTTCTGCCTTCGCTCCCCATCACCCCTGCTGATCTGTTCTCTCTTGCACTGTGCACTGTGCACCTGGCCACCCTCTGTCCTTTGGGCCCAGGTACCTGCTCAGCCTGCCACCCTCCAGCATTGCCTCCGGGCCACCCCTTGCACTGGGGTCTGTATTTGTAACCATAAAGTCCCCCCTCTTTTTTCTTCCTGCACTTATCAGACCTACCCTATTTGCTGCCTTAAACCCAGCACTTGCCAATTGCTGACTGCACTACCACTGTTTGTTGCCTTTATTATGTATTTCTTTATTATTATTTATCTGTTTCTTCTTTGCCCCACACTCTCCACTTCTCCCCCCTTCCATGCACTTTCCCCCTCCCCCTCTCCCATGCAATTGGCATTCTGAATGTCTCTGGGTCTAGTAAGATCATTGTTTTGTTCTCCCCTGTTCCCCTCACCTTGCCTCCCTTGCCTTGTCGCGCTCTGAAACACTTGTGTACGAGCGTGATAGAAATAAAATATCAATATCAATTGTAATACTTTTTGACATACTGTTCAGGAACACAATTTGTTATATGTCATTTGAATGCTTGCCTCGGAACTCAACTACAACCATATATTTTAACAAATTAGTATGCAGCATCCTTTCCTTCTAGCACTTGAGTCTGCTATTTCTTTGTCACGCTCTCATTACCTCACTACCACATCTTGAGCATGGGAACTGGTTCAACTCCCTTGTCTTAGCCAATCGCTGTGCAGCTTTTAACTGTGTGATCTGAAAAGTTACAGTTGAGATATGTTTATGCTTACTTGAATGGTTTGGTCAATGTTTTCGGCTGTGGGGGTTGAGGTTGTTCACCCTTGTGAGGTGGCTAACTGGATTTCAAGGCCTACATGTACTGTGTGCTCAGTTCAATGTAAGAAGCTACTGTCATTCATTATTGTAGTTACATCATGCAATACTTCCCAAATTAGTGTTAAACGTAGCTGTGATTATTATGACATGGGGTTATATTCAGCTATAGCGTGAATATGCTATGGTTCCCTAAATCATGGCTGCTCCTGTTTTGTTGGGTCTTCATAAGGGAATCTCTTTTGGATATGTGCTTATGCGGCTGCTAGCTTCCATGCTGCATGCTCATGTTATATGGACTTTTGCAGCTTGTATTTCCATGCTCAGTTAGGGCACTGGATGATAATACTGTTGTAATAACCCATTTTTTGCATACTCCCCAATACCATCACGGCTGCCATCAACACATAGGGGTGGCAGACCGTTGTCCGAAGAGCCTGCACAAGCATTGGGAGGACCTCAAGTCCTGGACCCACTACAAAGTATTAGGATCCCTCGATGCCAGTGCCACCATTCTACCAACAATATGCAGATCCTGGAGAGGTTTTACCTGGAGCTCTATCCCCAGATCTGTGAGTGGCAATGGCGTCTGGATGCTGCTGGTGAGTAGCTATGTAACTATGTGGAGCACTGCTCCACAGTGCATGTGTGTTGTGCTTGGGCCTGCATGATTGCAGTTACTCCCTGCAGTATGTGTGTTTGTGTACAGTGACATGCAGCCCCCAGACAATGCTCGCCATGTGTGATGTCAGACATCTGATGATTGGACATGCACTGGTATGTGCATGTTTGTAAGAGAAGACTTGCGCCAACCCTGCACATGCAATTTCAGTTGATGGTTTCACGTACTTGGACAGTAAGGGTGCCAGATTGCAAAGTTGTGCCCATGTGAGGGGCATGTGTGATGGACATATTGTTGAGTGGTTCATTACAAAGTGTAGCCATCCACCTTCAATGTCTGGAGGTGACCACGTGTGTATGGATGTTGGTGATTGTCATGTTGGAGCATTGACCTTTCAGGGACATTGATGTGATCTGTCATCCTCTGCATGCGTAGTCGGAGTTGATGTGTGATCATGCCATGTGTTTGTGCTTGGGGCTACAGAAGACTCATGTGTGCCTCTGAAATTTGTGCAAGTATTTGTTACGTGCTTACAGGTCAGGTTTTCAGGGAGGCATGTTCATTGATGTAAATGTGTGGACAGATGCCCAAACAGGTGTTTTCATGGCCATGCTGTACGTAGTACAATCATGAGTGTCTACTGTAATCCAGCATTCCACTGGGTCCCTTGCCTCCAATGTTTTCCCAGCAGCACCTTGGTCCATCTGTGCTTCTATGCATTCCATGGTAGGCCAACCTACCAATTGACTCCCTGCCCACCCCTGTGCCCCTGTGCCATGACTTCCATGGCAACACAGCAGGTTGCAATTGACTCAACTTGGCATTGACATTGTGCCATGTCGTGTTTCTTGGTATGTGTCTGTGGACTGCCATCTATGTGCTGTGTTGACATGTGAATGTGTGATGACTGTGCTCTTCAGTGACCCTAGAGTGGTGTGTCAGTTTTCATGGGAATTGCATGGGCGTGTGCGTGTGTGGCTGTTACTGGCTGCCTCATGGTGACTTCATGCTACTGTAAATGTTGTGTGTGCCACACATGCTTTCACACTGTTGACTGGTGTCAATGCTCTATGTCTGCTTTCCTGCAGTTGCTGCAGCTGGTGAAGAGGGTGGAACCAGTGCTGTGGAGAGTGGATGCAGGGACCTGGCCACCAGACCAAGGCGCAGACCCCAGCCACTCTCCCGTGACACCTCTTCTTCGGGGATCGCAGTGGCTGTGAGAGCACCTGGACCATCGGGTGTGGCTGATGGGGGTACGTCCCAGGAGGTGAAGGAGGCAGGGTACACCTCAGCAGTGGTGGTACAGGGTGATGCCACCTAGGGGCCACCCACGGGGGAACACACCCTGGAGTCATTCAGGTTGATGGAGGTGGAGATGGAGGAGTTGGCCATTGCAGGCCAACCCATGGAGTCAGGTGGGGGCATCGAGGAGGGTGTGCATGCTGCAATCCTGTCCCGGGGCATGAGGCCATGCAGGCCACTGTGGAGGTACCTGTACAAAATCCTGTCCCTGGGCCATCGGATGCAGCAGTGTCCACCTTCCGGGATGCGTCCACTCAGACCAGCATCCCCATGCCAGCCGATGTGTCCATCTGGATCAAGTGCTGCCCCTGCGGGCTGGTCTCACAAGGCGGACCACAGTGATACATGATGATGTACAGGCTAGTCACAGTATGCTTGTACATCATCACAATGAGCTGTGCTGCCTCATGGCCTTGCTGACAACAGCAAAGTTCTCGGGTGGGCTTTGTGGGCTGTTCTCTGTAGGGACCCCCTCCCCCATTTCCTCCTCTGTGCACCAGTCATCCTCCAGGAGTGCCTTCCGGGCCATATTCCATAATGCCCCCTGTGCGCCAGTCCCACCACCGCCACCCCGTCTGGTTGAGCGAACATCCCTGCCTTCAGGTGGGATTCCCTTCAACATCAGATGAGGTGGTCACTGTGCCTACCGAGACACTGACACGCACACAGGCAGTGGAGGGTCAGAAGGCAACAGAGAGCAGTGCACATGACGTACGCCCCCCAGTGACAGTCATCAGGTCAGAGCTGGCAGTCTGCATGATGGCAGCAGGTTGCAACCATGAGGATGCAGACCAGCACAGGGACTAACACCCTGAGGAGGCATGTAGCACCTTTGAGGGAGGAGGAACATAGGGGGACCATACAGGCTTTGTCCTCCATGTTCAGGTGCAACCAGACACAAGCTGGTGGCAGAAAGGCAGTGGGCAAGGGAGGCGGTGGTGATGGTTGCCAGGGCTAAGGTGGGACTGCGGCAAGCACAGAGGCGTGCTGCCATCCTGGAGGAAACATACAGGTCTGCAGGAGAGGCAGAGCAACAGATGGTAACCACCCTTGAAGCTCTCCAGGCAACAAAGCCTGAGGCAAGAGGATGTTGCTTGCGACTCAGCCCTCATCGAAAAGTTGTCTGAGATTGGAAAGGAATTGTCCGCTGCCTTTGTAAATAGTTATTTAGGATTATGTTTCATTTGTGACTTTTATTTTTTTCCCCAGACTTTTATGACATTCCTTCCCTTTTATCATGTATATCGTCCAATTTCAATACAGGTTTTACATCACTTCATTCCACACTTCATGCAGTCTATTTGTCTGTCTACGCATTAGATTTTTTTATGTTCGCCCAGTGCACCTGTTCATTGTTTGTCATGTGTATTGTGGCCTGACTGAGTGTGTCATGTTGATGCTGTGAAGTTTGCTTGTTGAGGGGTGCATTTGTGCCTGACATTTGGGGGTGTGGCCATCAGACAGCTTGAGGGTGCACTGGATGATTTACATATTCTGTTACGTGTGCAGGCTTCATTTGGGTGTGTGATGGTGTACATATGGGTATGGTTGTAGTGATGTGTGGATGTCTTATGGTGGTTTTTATAGTCTCTCATTGTGCATAAATTGCCTCCTGTTCATTTGTATTTCTATGTGTTACACATGTTTTCATTGTGTGTAGTATATGGTGTCATCTGTATTGCCTCTGCACATTTGCTACTGAGGTGGTGTTTCTTTTGCATTGTTTTAATTTCAGGTCCACTGTTGTTCAGGTGTCCACTTGGCGCATGCTTGGGATTGTTTATGTACCCACACTCTATTCACTGGACTGTATATTTGGCATTGTGGGTGCTGCAGTGGGAAGTGGGCTCACTGTGGATGGGTGGCCTGGACACATCATTTGTGCATATGAGATTTAATTGAGGTGTCACTCCCATGTCATGGTCACCCACCCATATCTGCAGTCATGCACTGCCTGCTCTCATGTCATGCCCCATATCTGCCACTGGAATACAGATGAGTCCCATGATAGCTGTTTCAGTGTGGCGGCACACATTTCCTGTGTCACTGAGTCACACACTCTCTGACTGGCTTCCCATCACCCATGCACAGGCCTGTCATGTTTTTGTCCCTGTCAGGGACTTTGCCACACATTCCACCCGGGCTACTTTTGCGCATACTGTAATGCACCCACTCATTCTTTGTGGATATGCCCAATCTATGATTCTGTGTACTTCTGTCCTCCACAGGCATTCACTTGCTATGGTTTGAGACCATTGAAATGACATATGGGCAATGTGCACATGCCACTTGGCATTGCATTCACATGTACATGGGGTGGCCTCAGTGTAGGTGATGCAACAGTGTGCTGTCCAGTTGAGGTGCTGCTGATTCTGGTCTACTTGGGAGTGACAGGAGATGCTTGAGTCATGGATTCAACAACAGTGCAACTAGCTGATTGTGTTGGTGGTGGACATGTGGCAGGTCTGCTTCATGGTGTAAGCAGACCAGTGAGGTTGAGGTATGTTGCGGCTCCACATTGGACTAGTAAGGTGGCAAACTGTCATTGTGCTGCCTGGGGGTAGTGGCGGAGGTAAGGGGGGCTGGTGGGTGGTGTCAGAATTTGAGGGAGCTGCCTGGAGTAGTGGCATGGGTGTGGGGGGGCTGGTGGGTGGAGTCAGGACTTGAGCGGGCTGCCTGGGGTAGTGGCAGAGGTGAGGGGGACTGGTGGGTAGTGGTGGAGCTGAGGGGGGCTAGTAGGTGGGGGTACTGGAGGAGGTGAGGGGTGCTGGTGGGTGGTGTCAGGACTTGAGGGGGCTGTCTGGGGTAGTGGCAGAGGTGAAAGGGGCTGGTGGGTGGTGTCAGGACTTGAGGGGGCTGCCTATGGTCGTGGCGGATGTGAGCAGGGATGGTGGGTGGTATCAGGACTTGAGGGGGCTGTGTGGGGTAGTGGCTGAGGTGAGTGGGGCTGGCTGGGGTAGTGGAGGAGGTCAGAATGGTATAGGGACGGGGTGTACTGTCAGGGTGCTTCCTGGGGTAATAGAGGAGGTGAAGGAGGCTGGTGGGTGGTGTTAGGACTTGAGAAGGCTGCCTGGAGTACTGACGGAGGCGAGTGGGGCTGGTGGGTGGTGTCAGGACTTGAGGGTGCTTCCCGAGGTAGTGGCAGAGGTGAGGGGGCTGGTGGGTTCTGTCAGGACTTGAGGGTGCTGCCTGGGGTGGTGGTGGAGGTGAGGGGGGCTGGTGGGTGGTATCGGGACTTGAGGGGGCTGCCTGGGGTAGTGGCTAAGGTGAGGGGGCTGGTGGATGGTGCCAGGACTTGAGGGTGCAGCCTGGGGTAGTGGCCGAGGTGAGGGGGCTGGTGGGTTGTGTCAGGACTTGAGGGTGCTGCCTGGGGTAGTGGCTAAGGTGAGGGGGCTGGTGGATGGTGCCAGTACTTGAGGGTGCAGCCTGGGGTAGTGGCCGAGGTGAGGGGGCTGGTGGGTGGTATCAGGAATTGAGGGGGCTGCCTGGGGTAGTGGTGAAGGTGAGGGAGGCTGGTGGGTGATATCAGGACTTGAGGGGGCTGCCTGGGGTAGTGGCTAAGGTGGGTGGGGCTGGCTGGGGGTATTGGAGGAGGGCAGAAGGGTGTAGGGAGGGGAGTGTACTGTCAGGGTGCTTCCTGGGGTAGTGGCAGAGGTGAAGGGTGCTGGTAGGTGGTGTCAGGACTTGAGAGAGCTGCCTGGGGTACTGACGGAGGCGAGGGTGGCTGGTGAGTGGTGTCAGGACTTGAGGGTGCTTCCTGGGGTAGTGGTGGAGGTGAAGAGGAAGGGTAGCTGGTGTCAGGACTAGATGAGGCAGGCTGAGGCTAATGGCAAAGGTGAGGGTGGCTGGTGGGTGATGTCAGGACTTGAGGAGGCTGCCTTGGATAGTGGCAGAGGTCAGGGGAGCTGGTGGGTGGTTTGAGGATTTGAGGGGGCTGTCAGGAGTAGTAGCAGAGGTGAGCGAGGCTGGTGGTTGGTGTCAGGACTTGAATGGGATGGCTGGGGGTGCTGGCGGAGGTGAAGGGGGCTGGGACTGGGCTGGGTGGTGTCAGGACTTGAGGGGGCTGCCTGGGGTAGTGGCTAAGGAGAGGGGGCTGGTGGCTGTGTCAGGACTTGAGGGGGCTGCCTGGGGTGTTGGCAGAGGTGATAGGGGCAGGTGGGTGGTGTCAGGACTTGAGGGGGCTGCTGTATGCCAGCAGTTTGGGTGCTTTGGGAGTAGGGAGGACGGTTCGCAGTTTCTCTGGGGTCCAGCCGTGACTAACGAGGTGCCGTGTTTAGTTTTGCAGGGGGGCAGTCGTTGCTTATGGAGGACAACGTGCAGTTTTGTGAAACTGTTACTTACAGGGGAGTGCGCTGTTTCACTGGGGTGCAGCCGTGATTTATGGGCGTCCGTGTGCAGTTTCAGCCGGATGCAGCCTTGAATTAAGGGGCCGCGTGCAGTTTTGCCAGGGTGCTGGATGGTGGGTCAGAAGTGGACACGAAGATTTGTGCAAAGGTTGGTCTTTGGCAATGATCTTGGTTTGTGTGGGGGGGGGTGTGTTGTGGGCATGCCTGCCTCAGCTCAATTTTCTTTGCGCATGGGGTTAATTTGTGCTTTGAAATCCATGAATACCCGGAATGCGCAAAGGGACTTTCACACGCAGTTGTGCGCAAAGTTGTTTTACGTGCAGAGTACTTTGCAGGGTCTTTGCTCCTTTTGTACGAATCCGGCCCATTGTCTACTATTTTCTGTGATGAGAGTAAATCAGTTTTTAATGAAAGTGGATTGATCAGTGTGTTTAGTTTTGCAAAAATGTCCGTATTAGCAGTTCGAGATGACAGATGGTCCTTTCTTGCTTTTCGCGCTGCAGTTCTACATGTTCACATCACTTTCCGGGACAGAATGATGTCCTCTAAGTCGTAGAATTTCGTCTGTCTGTGAAGGTTCTGGGTTTTGCAACGTAGAGAATTAGGACCTGATTCACAGAAATGTTATATAATGGCACAATCCCATAGGAAAACGTTCTGTGAACCAGGCCTTAATCTCTTGAGAGAACCAATCTTTCTTTGCAATGTTCAATAGAGGCAAGGCCGGCCTTAAGGGCAGTAGCACCCTGGGCGAAATGGCGCACCTCCCTCGCCCACTGCGCGCCCCTGGTTAACAGGGGGCGCCTGCCACGCCTTCTGACACTATGCCAGTTCGGGCAAGCCCTTGAAAGACTCCCCCGAGCTGGCGTGGTGGGGGGATAATGACGCCTTTTCTAATGAAAAGTGCCATGGCGGAGGGGCGCATTTAAATGCACCTGCCGCCACAGCCATATTTTACAGTAAAAGGCCGCCTGCCACGCCTTCTCCCACAACTCCAGCTCGGGGGAGCCCATGAAAGATTCCCCTGAGCTGGCATGGTGGGGGCTAATGGCACACTGGAGGGCTTGGTGCCCCGGGCGGCCACCCTGCTCGCCTCCCCTAAGGCCGGCTCTGAATAGAGGAATCAGGTAATTGAAGATATGACGGAGTTTGGGGGGTGCAGGGATAGGGAATGTTCTGTGAGAATATGCCCCAACCCATGTAATTGTCCAGATGTAAGTCGGTGGGATGCATAGTGCCAGGCAGAGTGTCCGGCGACTGTTCCCGTCCCTCTGCGCTGTGGAAGGATTAAGTTGAGTGTGTGAATCCCAGGGGACACTGTGCAAACATGCTCCTACTGCAGTAGATGCGCCGAGTATTAATGAATATGAGTTTAGTATGCATAGGTCTAGAAGTGAGCACCCTGGGACTCCTATAGCTATTACTTACATCACAGTAAAGGAAGATATGCCTAGTTACATAAAGGGCAGGGGGCAGACGACCTAAGCCCTATGCCTCTGGATTCAATGAATGCATGGCTGATGCATGTGAGCATGATTCCATATGCCCCCTGAACACATATATATATGGTCTGTTCTAGGAATGAGACTTGCAGCCATACCATAGTGCCTGTAACTGAATGGGAATGAATGTGTGATTGCTATTTGTATGAGGGCAGAGCTGATAGGGCCTGCACACATCTTGGCAGGTCCAGAGCATGTGTGTTGTCTATAACACACGACCTTAACAAATCGCTGAAAGTATTACATACACATCTTCTCGTGGTAGCCAGGTACACATTTAATTTTCGGAAAGTTTATAACATTTCGGATGAGATGATATAAATTCATCTGAAGTCAAATACATTCTCAACTGAATGTATACATTTGTTAAGGTCCACAACTGCTACCTTACAGATTCGGCTAGCCATTTGTTTGCCCCCAATCAGGGCAGAGCAGTTGCCCTAATGAGCCTTGCTGCCCTTTCATTTGCCAGGTCTAGGAAGAGTCTTTCCCAGGCGAGAGACCTGGCAGGTGCCAAATGGGACACATCGAATGTGAATGGGGGAGGGCTCGAGGGAGCCCTCCATTCTTAGTTTTCCCAGGCCCAGCTAGAGGGCACAAGGCCACGCACGCAATACCTCTCTGTGCACGTGCCAGCCATATGGTAGTCCCTTTGAAGAATGGAGGTAGAGATGTTCCCCTGAACAGAAGCTCATTCCAGTGCTTGAAGCAGCAACCTTTAGGGGTGAGGACTTACCTATGACCTCCAAGCAGAGGACAGGTATCAGTGTGTAAATGGTGAGTGGACACTAGCTAGTTATTTCATTAATTTGCACTGCCTTTCTATTTGTTTTAATCTTTAATAATTTAAATAAAACCCCCAAATTCTATTTCAACAGCCAAACTGATTTTGATTTTAATAAGGCAAAATAAATTGTGACAGCATCTAATAAATTGTGGAGAGAATACTGAAAATATCCATATTCGCCAAATTTGAATTGTGACAAAACATAAGCAAGTGTGTACGGAGTTCTGAAAAATACCCCAGAATTCCAGCACTTGTTTCGAGTTATAAAGCTCTGCTTCGGGTTGAGTATACATGTCAGTGCTGGTTAATACATCATGCAAAACATAACGTTAGACCATTAAAATCAAACGATGACATTAATTGTGATGTGACAACAAAACCAATACACCAAATTAAAATGCAAAAGGAAAATAAAAACATAACAAAGTGAAAAAAAGGAAAATCAATGTTAGCAGCCATTCTTTGTTGATAACTGTCCATAGTAGATCAACATTTTCTATTTTTTTCATGATTATTATTTATGTATGAAATTATCATGATTTATAATACTCTTTAGATATTAATTATGCTGCAGAAGTGACCTTGCGTTGGTCGCAGTGGTTCACCGGCATTCAATGCCCCTCTAGCACACATCGGTATCTGCATAAATTCGAAAACTTCTCAGTTCTCTCCCTTTTTTTCCCAAACATGTTTGTCATGTGCTACTTAAGCAATATGCCCCAAGTGGCGGGGGCATTACTGACCAGAGTCGGTATTGCCCCCGCCGCGAGGGGCATATTGCTATTAGCACCCTGGCTCGCAATATCTGCTTGACCGGGGCACTAAAACCATTTTTTTCTGTCCCGAAACTCAGCAGCGTTTCGGGATAGGAAAAAAAAAAGAAACAATCAAGAAAGTGGCCGCTGAGAAAGGGAAAACGCAGTCCGTTTTCCCTTTCCATGACACCCATCGGGAGCGGATGCGCTGGGAACATAGGTGTTCCCAGCGCGTCCGCTCCCGAAAAAAGAAAGGAGCAGAAGGTAAGTGGGGTTGGGAGGGAGGGGAAGGGAAAAAAAATACGTACCTGCGTCCCTGGCGGGGGACGATGGAAGCCTCCAGCCGTGTGGAGGCACGGAGCGGGGATGGCCCCGCTCCGAGTCTCCAACCAGCTGGAGGCTGCCATCGTCCCCCGCCAGGGACGAAGTAGCAAGAAGGTAAGTGGGGTGGGGAGGGCAGGGAGGAGGGAGGAAAGGGAAACATTTTTTTTTTAAAAAGCCTTACCTGAGTCCCCGGTGGGGGGCGAAAGCAGCCTCTCAGCCGTGGGGAGGCTCAGAGTGGGGATAGCTCTGCTTCGAGCCTCCTCATTGGCTGAGGGGCTGCCACATGCCCCGCCGAGGACAAGGCGGCTGGAATCCTGGCCGAGAATCGAAGGATTCTCAGCCGGGTAATGACACGGCGAGAGCCAATCAGAATGCATGTTGCATTCTTCTTGGCTCTCGCCGGGTACTAATAAACAAATAAAAATGTAAGATGTACACAATCGTACAGCTGGTTAATGGCAGGCTAAAGTTAAATTCCTACACACTGGAACTTATCCTCAGTATGTAGAAGTTTCCATGTCAAGTTCCATTTTTTTTTGTTTCTCAAAGTATTATACAAATTAGCGGTAGGGATGTTTGGGGTGACCAGGACTGGGGTGCCGTGGCTAAAATGAGAGAAAGTGTGACGAATTCCTTGTCGGCTGCAGACTATGGAACTCTACGCTACCCCGGCCCAGTGTAATATCACAGATATTTAGATTTGTTCCATGTACATGCAGTGATATCAGCAGAGTAACTATAATTGTACACAAAATTAATCAAAATGTATATGCTGTAATGACAATATTTATTCCATGGTCAATGCTGATTATGCCTATGTAATCCGATATTCGCATATGTCCTGGCCAATTTAGCCCAGAACGGTGTCTGATTTTGGTACTAAATATCTGTATTATACAAATTAGTTGAATAAGTCAATGTTCCTCATTACATGTTTGCCGGTCTGGAAACAAGGGTGTTGGTAAACTCACCAGCACCCGTGTTTCTGGACCGGCAACCTACAAGTCTGCCTGCCGGAGCCGCTGTGCCCGACAGGTCTGACCCTGCGGGCCGCATCGGCCATGGTAGGCAGACTTGTCCCTGGAGCACTGACACCATTGTTAACGGTGCTGGTGCTCCCGTGTCCCCACTCCCATAGATGGGAAAGGGGATTAACAAATGTACCAGTGCCTGACTTCCCGGCTGCCAGACTTGTAATAGCCGGTGGCACTGGGAAGTCAGGCGCTGGTAAATTATTACGGGTTTGGCAGCAACCTGCCGTTAGCACCGGCAGGTTTACCGCCAGACCCGTAATGAGGCCCAATGAAGTCTTCTGTAACACCAAAGAAATAAAGTTATCTAAAAAAATACATATTTTATTTCATGTAACCCTATGTTTCAATACTTGCATAACATGACATACCTCTCAGCCTGTTACAGGTAAGAATGGTGCTTGTGGTGACTATATAATTAGGGCCTGATTTATCAACTGTTATGCACGTTTCAAAGTGACTTTGGACTGCTGAAAAGTGACTTTGCACTGCCGACAGAAACCCCGATTCTTGGAACTGTGCAAAGTGTATTTTTTCAGTGCAAAGTTCGTGCAGTCATTTTGTACTGCAAAAATGACTATGCACTGACTTTGCACTGCAAACATGCACTTCTTAACTATCAAGTAAACAAAAGTATTATTATTATCGAGTACACACATATTTGTATATTGTACTTTGATAAAAGTGGATTCCTTTGTAGACTTGCAGCTTGCTTTCTGTTGGAAAATTCAGCACTAATTTAACCCCCCATCCCCCACAACACCCCCGTGAAGAAGAGCTTTTTTAGGTCGAAACACATTGGCATTCGTTTATGTTTTTCGGTACTCTGTACACATTTGATTGCGTTTTGTCACAATTTAATTTTGCTTTATTAAAAGTAAATTCAGTATAGATGTTAGAATACAGGTTGTGGGTTGTATTTCAATTATTTAATGTTAAAATAAAGATGGATTATGCTGTACCACCTTTAAAGGGATGCAGATGCAGCGACCTTCCTATCTCACTGCCCCATAGGTGCTCTTCGGGTGCTCATGGGGAATTGCAAAACAAAGTCCTTTCATGTGTGGATATTCCTCATGTGAGAAAGGCATCCATTTCTAAACATGCCTTTTGCTGCCCATTTATTAGCATCTTGAACACCCTTCTAGTACATATATACCTTGCTCCTTCTCTCTTTGCTTTCTGCAAAGAATCAAAGACAGATCGATGACACTTCCGGTGACCTGGTTGGACCAGCTGGGACTTTGTTGCAATATCCAGGAATGGTAAACATGATGTACCTAACAGGGTCTGACGTCTTGGAGCCCTAACCCAGCATCTGCAATCATGTGGTCCTACTCTCCATTCCCTTTATCACATTGCGACGGTCACTTTTGTGTTAGGTTTAGGTTTTAGTAACACGCTAATCCCTGAGGAACCGGCTGTGAGAACCTGTACCTGGTTGCATATGTCAATCAATGGGGTCCGAATTTAGCGACCATTGAGTGAATCAGCAAAAGAGAAGGGTTTTGAGTTTTTTTCTGAATGTCAGTAGTGTTGTCAGCCTTGTGTAGCTCCAAGGGAAGTTTGTTCCACAATGTGGGTCCAATTACTGAAAATCATCTCTCAACCCTAGTACAACAAACTATGTGAGGAATTACCAGGAGGTTAATGTGTTCTGACCTTAAACACCTTGCAAGTTTATAACATTTCAAAAGCGAGATTAGGTAGGGCGGGTCCAGGCTATGCTTGCATTCAAAGACCCAGCAAAGGATTTTAAAATGTATCCTTTGCTCGATCGGAAGTCGCTGACGTACCCGCTGATACGGTGTAATTGAAGTAGCGTTAGAAAGCCGAAAAATAAAATGCACAGCCGCATTTATTATCTTTTGGGGTCTTTGTAGTTGATAATTCGACAAACCAGCAAATACGGCACTACCATAATCAATATCAGAATTGATAAGAGGGCCAGTAACAAGACGCCAATGTTAGTTTGAGATCAAGAGCAGAGCTCGTTTCAGTAATCGAAGACGAAAGAAGGCTGCTTTAGAGACTTTGCTAATCTGAGATGAAAATGACAAATCCTGGTCCCAGAGGATCCCAAGATTTTTCCCACTTGAAGCGTAAAAGGTGGGAAGCCCAAAAAGTTGGGGAAGGCTAGAGTACAGTGAGGGTCATTAAGCATTGGTTTTGGGCTGAGCAGTAGAACCTCCATTTTTTCTGCGGTTGAGTTATAAGCCATTAGTAGTCAGCCATTTATAAACCTTAGCTAAACCTTCCACCAGGGAACAAAATATTTCGGAGGGTCTAGATTCTGCATGTGTCATCTGCATGTGAATGAAATTTTAGCTGGAACCTTTGTAGGATGCTCATCAAAGGCTGCAAATACAGGTTGATCAGCAGTGGAAAATAATGGAGACTCTTGAGGGACATCACAGAATAGATCAATTTGACCATTTCCTCTCAACCAGAGAGAAAGCTCTTAAACCAGTTGTGAGTCAGGTCGTCCATCCCTGTCAGACCGAGTCAATAAAAGGACATGATTCATGGTATTGAAGGCCGCAGTGAGGACCAGCATAATTAATAAGGACATCTGTCCATTGTCTGCATTGTAACACACAGGGAATGAGTGGAGAAAAAACACTGCCAAGTTATTTAGTGTGAACTGAATTCAGCTGTATGACAACTAAGACTGACCTTAGAGAGAAGCACACCCTATCCCTAGTGGGGAGTGCTGTCCTGAGGTCTGTGGTGATATGCCGCCTAACTAAAAAGGAAAGAGTGGAGAAACTGTCCCTCCACTACAGCATTAATTCCTGTTTTAATGAAAGAACTCAATAGCTTGGAAAAAGGAGGGTGGTGGGAGAAATATGAATTCCATTTTCAACCTTTTTTAACAATCTCAACATTCCAGAGGGGAATTATATGTGGTACTAAATCTGTTTATTCACCCGTAGAGCAATACGTATGAGAAGTGATATTTCGGAGCTATGTGTTTTGTAAAACTCAAAAAAGGCAAGCCATACGGGTGGGTTTGGTGTACCAGTCAGGACGAATGGTACTGGGTTAAAATGGTATCCCTACTGCTCAAAGGATATTAGAGTCGGGGTGGGGGATTTGGGGTCTCCACACATTCCCTGTGTGTTATATAAAGCTTGTGTTTATAATGGTGGAGAACAATTTTTTTTTGCAACTAGCCTAGCTTTCCCTGACTGTTATAGTGCATTGTCTGCATTGGCCAGGATGTCATCCCAGCGAGCAACAAGGAGAGCAGACTCTGTGCCATGCTTGGGGTGGATGCCTGATTGAAAAATATCTAGGATGTTGTTTTTTCTAAATAATCCTGCAATTGCAAGGTGACCGTTTTCTCTAGGATTTTTGCTATCCAAGATGAGTTGCCAATGGGCCTGAGATTATTCAAGGAAGAATTTTTTAAACGTGGAGAAATTAAAACCTTCTTTAATGTGATTGGGACTATGCCATGAGAAAAGGACAGATTGATAATAGCTACTTGAGTAACTATTGTGGCTAAATGAGGTGATCAATTGCCTGCTACAATGGCAACAATGACATCTAGACTAAACTGTGTGGGCTTAAATTGATGAAGTAGAGCTAAAACTGCCTCGACGGAGGTCATTTGCAGAGCAAAAGAAGGAGGGGCAATTGATGTTCTTGAAACTTCCCTCTGAGTTAAGATAGTACTCATGTAGGACTAATTAGGACTAATTGGAACAATTCCGTGTTTCAAGACCCTCTGAGATCAATGGTTGATTACAACAGGGGCACATTTTTGTCCTTTGTCGAGTTAGTCTTGAATGCCCTTTATTTAATAAATAAAGAAGATATTGAAATACTGGATCAATTTCTCTGAGGAAATGAATGGGAGATATAGGCAAGGGGGATGAATAAAAGTCTTGGTGGACCTTAAAAGTTTCTTTGGTTTATTACTTGCTGCTGAGATTTGCTCTTGGATGAAAGAGGCTTTGGAGGAAATAATCTCGTTCTTATTGGCCAACTGTGCCTTGCGTGATATCTACAAACAGAAAGTGCTGCGAGAAAATCACCAGTTTCTTCCGGTTCTTCCGGTCTTTTTTGTTATGGCCACTAGACTCTGTGAATAATAAGGTTTGGAAATATATTTTTGTTCCACAGACTTCCTGGGGATTACTGGATTATTATAGGCAACAGAGTGTTGCAGCACTGGGACCAAAAAGAGCCACAATTAACATTATTTTCAAGGAGGGGTATGTTAGCCATCAGGCTTGCCAAAAATTTAGAACTCTAGCTTAAAGGGGCGCCTATATTTGGGAGCATTGACATATCAACTGAGACAATAGAAAAACCATCTCATATAATGGTCGTTCCAGGTTACCAGATCTGGCCCTGGTGTTACTTATTTCTGGAGGACCAGAAGAAACATATGGAACTGGTCCAACATAATGGAGATCTCACTCAGCCACAAAACTTGCAAAGTTCTTTTCCCTTCTGCTGCATGCAACTTTTAAATGTTTTCACAATGTTTTATTTACCGCAGAAGAATATCAGACCTCATGCAGCTGCCGCCAGGGACATCCCTGGGACTTGACCAACAGGTGAAGTTAATTTTATTTGGTTTCCTTTCATCACTTATCTACATATATATTATCATAACAAGATATTATAATTGGTCATTTTTGTAACTATGATTTTGTTTCTGCACAATTTCGAATGGATTCACGGGTTGCTGTACTTTCCAGGGGATGTCAGAATTTCAGAGGATCATCACTGAAGGGATTTGTTGTCACTTGGAAGCTGTCTTTGCAGTGAGACTGAGATGACTTTCCTTAAAGGGACTGTTTAAGACCGTAGAAGGAAAAACCTGGGACATCCATTCATGCTGCGTTTGCTCTAAGGGTGAACTCTGCCTGCAACTCCAGTGGTCTCATTTGGCTTAGGGATGTTGCACCAGTCTGTTTAGCACACTATGAGGGCATATCCTTTCAGCTTTATCATCGGGAAAGGTACTGCTCATTGTGACCACCGGGTAACCCCTTGCAGGTGGCTATTGAGAAGTCGAGTCCCTCACTGGTTTATGACAGTCATGCAACTGGTCAAGGAACTGTGTGCTCATCTCTTCCGGACCACCCGAGCTCTTCTAGCACCATAACCAATTCCTGCACTAAAACAAACTCCAGTGACTCACTGCAGCAGCACTGCTGCATTCACTGTTTCATTCATCTTCAGAGGAGCCCAGTGTGCACCCCAGAAACTTTGAGATGTTGCCTTTCTTTAGTGTATTCTAAGATGTCCCTGCAGAGGTCCTTGAATCCAGCAGAGTCACCGTCTGTGATTTCCCATCTCAGAGCTCCCCCTTAGTAATTACTGACCTTTTTGTTTGGTGCCCCTGACAACTTGTACATACAGGTCCCAGGGCCCGGCTCCCGACAACGGGTTCATAGGATAATGAGATCCAAGAAGAGGGCCCTGTACACTGGGAGAGGGTCCACAGCGGATTGAGACATTTAGAGCCCCATCGCATGGAAAGCTACGGCAGTGGATTTGGTGTGGGATGTGGGATAAATTAACCCACTCAGCTGTGCTTTACTACATCACTTTGCTGCAGTGGTGCAAGAAACAGCAAAATGGCCGTGCTGACTCCTGTGCGCGCCACGATCTCTAAACTGCGTTTTTGCAACAACCAGAAAGTGGCTGCACCACCCTGCCACACACATTTCAGGTGGGGTGGAACAGAGTACTCACTGCAGGAATGTGCCAGTGTGCTTTGCAACATTTAACATGGAGTGAAGTGAAATAGGCAGCATTACTTTGCTGAAAGCCCAAAATGACTCTTTAAAATGACACCTCTTTCAACCTTTAAAAGTGCTGCTTGGTGCTAAACTCATCCAGTCCTTATGAACCACTGTGATTAAAAAGGCCCTGCAATGCTCAGGATCATCCATTGTGTCTCGGAGGAACCAGGCCTAATTTGAATGACAGCTCCTGTCAAAAGTATCTTTGAAAAATCAACCAGGGGCTTTGTTTTCATTTTACATGGGAAATGCCTCTATTTTCTTTGCAAAAGTATCTAAATCAGCTGTTCAGTGAAAGACTCTAAACAGATGCCTGTGTAAATGTATCCATGCTGCAAAACAACTCCAGCACTCAAGAAAAGAACTATAGCTGCAAATACAAAAGTGTGTATTTGCTGGAGGTGAAATCCGAATTTAAAGAAATAGTAACATTTTCTTTTTCTGACTGAAGAGAGAAAATCGCCTATGCAAAAGTAAATTGTTGTTTGAAGGCCTGTTTACTTAGCAATGTATAAGGATTTGTTGTTGGTAAAAGTAAATCTATAAACTGTATTGATGTCACAGGTGTAAGTCAAGATGTAAAACTCATAGGCTAAGTTGGCAAGCTAAAAAAAACTTGCTCTGCCAGTTGCTAGCCTTGAGAAAGGGTGACACATCATAAACTTCTGGCACAAGACTTTGAATTTACCAGGACAAAGAAACTTCACAAGCTCATCAGACATTCGTCTTTGCTCCAGGCTGGGACAATAGCAGACTGAGACTCTCACCTGTCAAGTGTGAGGGGCAATAAAACCTTCAATCAAGAGAGAGGCCCCTCATCCTGCTTCAAAGGAAGTGACAATTGACAGCAGTTGGGGAAAAAAGAAAACAAAAACTGATCAAGTGACACTGGACTTCCTTTTGGTTTAAAGGCTATTTTGTAACTGAACTTTAAAGACGTTTAACTTTACAGCAAGGATTAAGAAAAATATGAAACATTTGTAGTTCTAAATCAAATTTTATGCTCTTTCTTTGAAAACTTGGTAGAACTCATTACTGCATAAGGAACAGAAGTTATCAAAAATGACCGATTACGGGGAAAGTATTGATGTTGTGAACATAACATTCTGTACACATATCCCTGGGGACAATTTGCATCTGTGTATAAAGTTGGGGAATTTTAGGCCAAATCTTTCATATTTAAAATCAACAAAACATGTCAGAAAGGCGAAACCAGGTCCCACAGACTTGGGGTTTGGATTGAAATATGACGCACAAAATATGTAACCTGTGTATCTGATTTGCTCAGAGGTTGCAACTGCATAAAAATGTGTTTGTGTTAAAATTAGATATTGGTTCCAATAGCTAGAGGAGGTTTCTAGACATTGTAAAAATCACCCCATGAACATGACATCCTTTTGCTGTGATCCAATCAGCGAAGAGCCAGGAGGAGACTTCTACCTTGCACAATCCTGTTATTAGAGGCAGGAGTAGTAAGCCTGCCCTGGTCATGTACTTTAGTGATGTCACCTGGCATGATAAATAAGGGCCCTTGACAGCACACACAAACACACTGATTCCTGACTTTCTTTCTGAATTCCTGCGTGGAGTCCGGTTCCTGATTTCTTCATCCTGTTTGATCCTGATTTCAGATTTTCATTACAAAACCAAGGCCTATGCATTGCTGACCCCATTTTCAGCTAGGCCTCAAATTCTAAAAAATAAAAATCCCCAAAACCCAAGGGAAGCATGCTGATCCAGCCTAGCTTGCTGCTACTAGATGCATGCCTGCTGCAAACCTAGTATCCAGTAACCAGAAGTGTCAGTCAAGTGCAGTTCGGTGACCAGAATGGCCCAGCTGATTCTGTCCCACCAGATTTGCCCAGCTGTGCTGTGTTAGACCAGATCTGTGTGGTGATCAGAACCCTTGATGGTCCAAAATCCTAAATTAAAGTGGACTGTGAGTATTAATAGAAATCATAGAAAACCATAGCATACATTGTCTTGCCTTCTCCTATCCCAATCTCTAAACCATCCTATCTTTACCTTAATAACTTGTAACATTGTCAGAATCCTTATTGCAATCCTGTCCTTGATTTATCTTGCTAAGTGCCATTTCTTTAGTCATTTTTATCTTGTGTAAATCCTAAACTATCAATCCTATTTTGAGTGATCCGATTGGTCCCGCCAAGGCGGGTGCTGGGGATCTGGGGTTGAAGTCATGAATCAACTCTAGAGCTTACTGTGTCCCTCTTTGCTATTGTAGCCGGAATGCTCTAGTATAGAGTAAAACTTAGAGTAAAACTATTATTGTCCAAACTGAGTTTCTTTTCTGTTTTCAGTACCTGATTTTCTAAAAACGCCTCTCTTTCTACATTGCATATCTCCCTCAGTTTAATAGCTAGAGACCTCAGTTCAATTCTTGATTATACCTAAGACTTATAGCTACACCGCAAACCCAAAAACCACACTCAAAATCAGTGAATTTCACCCGTTTTTATTGAAAACCGTTTGGTTAATTTTAGGCGGGAATCAATATTTTTGCAAAGTTTTACACATGTTATTTTTATTCTAAATAATTTGCAACCTTCCATTCAAATTCAAATTGTTTATTTTTGCTCAAAATATTGCTTATGACTACTAGTATCTTTCCAATGTTGCTCCCATAGAAATGTGTACTGATTTAGGGATTTTTACACACTTTCAGTGTTTTATTCAGCCATTTTCGAGTGTCAGTTTATCATTGTAAGGTTTCAAATTAGTTTTTCTCTCTTGTTTTGAGGAGGGAAGGTTGGATTCGCATTGTGTTTATTGTTCCTCATTCCTGATTACCTGCTGCTTCCTTCTATCTCTTTAGAACTGATTATTGGTGGGTTGAGGAATATTGCAGGGGAGAATTCTAACTTGAGTGCTATCTTTCTCTGGTGTTTTCTATTTTGTGTTGCTAAAGAGTGAATTTAAGTGCATTACATACCTTCTTATTTGTTACTGTTACCACATTGGTGATTGCTGCCCCATATATTAAAAAGTATATGTTTGAGCTGAATTTTAAATAAATAAATATTACCTTTACCAACCAGCCTGATTCCTTGTCCATCGTGACCATGGGTATTTGAAAAGGGGTGTGATATGAGTGGTGTATCTCTCAAATATTGAACCTACATGCATAACAAAATAAGCATTTCGGTTGTGCACTGCATACTAGGCTGAGACTACGGTGTATCACCTGATTGAAATCCGTATCAAATTTTGGTGCTCAAGTCCGGGGATTGAGTTTGGTTGCCACCTGTGACAGTCTAACACAGCAGACTAACCTTCAGAGTAGTAATACTTTGTGTGGTTGGAATACTGTGCTACACTGTACAAGCGCCTCCCAAAAGAAATACTCCAGAAGCAGGACTGTCTGTAAAAGTAAAATTAAATCAACCCTGAAATAATTAATAAAGAAAGAACATCTCCAAAATGGCTGTCCCTGTAGAAATCCGTATGGCTAGGGAACACCTCCTGCACAAGCTTTTTGTCAGAGGTGAGTGCCCAGAACAGGATGAACATGTCTGGCTACATGAAATCACACAATAGGTCACTGCCATGAACATGAATACGGGACAATGGCCTATTACACCAAGCTCTTAGTGAATTATACACGGCCCCAAAAGTTAAAGAGGAGCAAAGCAAAATTGTCACAATTGCGGCCTACCTATACATCCACCTAGGAGTGATGCGGGAAAAGCATGCTGAAAACACAGCTCTGGGACAGAATGAAATTGAATTATTAGGAAAAATCCAGAATGATCTAGACTCAGCAGAACAAAGGCTACTGAAGAGCCAAGAATTATAGGCAGAATCTAGTGATGTCACAAAATTAAAAGAGGAGTTGGCTCACGAACAGCAGGATAATGCAGAGCAAGACACCCAAGTACAGGCATTGAAAGAGAGGGTGTGGGGAAAAGGTTGGCTCTCTGCAAGAGAGTCACCAGAAGTTAAATCAACAGATAAAATATAATAGGGTCTGCGCAGAGCAGATAGTTACTCTACGAGATCAGATAAAGAAATGGGAAGAGGAAAATGACCAATTAATTATGAGAGACCTACACTCTCAGACAGAATTTGATGAGGAGCGTCAGAAATCCAATGCTATTAAAGAACAAAGATATGACCTAGCGGAGCAGAGGGGCTCCCTAAATCAAGAGAAAGGTGCCTTAGGCCAGTAAATACTTGGTACGAGGGGGTAGTCCTGTCCTCAAATGTTTTGCAAACTGCAATATTTTGTTGCAGTAATTATTTGAAAACCTCCAAAGTTTAGTAGTAATACATCGTGACAAGTATGAGTTACTGAAAAGAGGTAATAATCCAACTTCTGGAAAGAAACTACTGTTGCCTTTATTTTAATTAGGCCACACATGTAGGAATAAAAATGGAAAGCAAATGAATTAAACAAATAAGCAGATAAACAAACATACACTTTGTGTTAGATCAATAACAGGATATTCAAGTGTTCTGTACACATACATTTCAAAAGGTGCAAGTAAATTTGTAACAGGCGGACACTGAATAGCACACTTTTAGGTGAGTGTAAAGCAAAGTTCTAAAGTGTCCTGTAGACATACATTCTAAATTCAAAAATCAAAAACCACACTTGAGAAGTTGTGTGGTGTGTTTACAACACACATGGGCAATTGTGTGGTATGGTTTCTCCTGTACACAGTTTGGCTAAGTATTGCTTCATATTAGTCAAGAACAATGTACTAGGCAGTTAAACGATGCATAAGAGAATCAAAGCAACTTGCCAGGAAATAAGCAAGTTTCAAACCAAGTTACAGGAAAGTAAGTTGGCCCTCCAGAGACACACAAACCCAGGAGATGAATCACTTGCAACAGAGACTGTCCCAGTACTCCCAAAACATGCAGGAAGCACAGAGGGACAATGAGGCCCTATGTGAATAGATTGATCGACTCCACCAACAAGTAGCAGTGCAAAAGTAAATCATTGAGACCAGTAAGGCCTTGATAGATGAACAAAAGGCCCAGATTTTTGCTTATCACCTGGAAATAGGGGCTGAAAAAGAAAAGGTAGCAAGATTGGAGAAAGAGGGTGCTAGACAAATTTCTAACTGGAGGGACCCTGAACATGCAGAGAGGGAGAGAGCAACTCCTGATCATAACATAAGGACCCCTGTACTCATGGACTTAAACCCATTCAATACCATGAACACTGCCAGGTTCATGTTTACTGGCTCATATGAACCAGGGGCCATAGGGATGGCAGAATTCAATAGGGTTGGTAAAATGGGACCGACAGATCAGCGCCCCGCAGAAATTGATGAACTGCCATCCATGTACAGATACCCAAATGTTAGGGCTGATATCTCTGACAAGGAAGACTCCTGTGAGGGGGGGGTCAGGGAATTAGATCCGCTAAAATAGCAACTTCCAAGGGACAAGTTTGTGATATTTGGTGGGGAACTCAAGGAAATAAAGCAGAAAAAAAAGAGCATCCTAATAACCTCTACCCAATTAGGTCAGTGGGGGGATACTCTACCAACCCTGGGAGAAGGGGAGAGTTAGAAGACGCTTCTGAGCACGACAGGAGTAGAGAAACTAGGCCCCAACATTCTGTGAGCTCTTCTCAAACTCACAGAATCCAGGAGTGCCTGAGGATCAAGAAGGGACCTCCAGTAGCAGCGCCTCTGAGGCTGAGGATGAGTGGACTTGCGTGACTAGAAACAAGAAGGCAAACAAACTTAAGAGAGCTATAAAAAAAAAGATCCCATTAGGCAGATAAAGGCCATTAGGAGTGTTATAACTCCATATCATAAAAATTCAAAGGGCCTCATCACAACTTTGGCGGTAACCCTTAAATCTGACAGTAGCGCTATTACCGCCGGATTTAAGGGTCCGCCAAAGCAGGACTTTGGCGGATTTCTCCCCAGCTCTGAGCTGGGGGGAAATCCACCGAAAATTTGCGCTATTACCGCTGGCGGGAAATCCGTTGGCGGTATTAGCATGAAATTTCCCCATTGAGCCCAATGGGGAATGGGGCATTCCTGAATGGGCTCAATGGGGAATGGGGATTGACATTACCGCCGAACTCGTGATCCGGCGCTATTAGCGCCGGGGAGTTCGGCGGTAGGGCTAATACCGTCGGCGGTAATACCGCCAGCGTTACCGCCCAAGTCGTGATGAGGCCCAAAGTCTTCTGTCTGGGAACACCTAGAATTATATGAATAAATGATGGACACTTTTCATATGAAGGACAGCCAGAATTGCATACAGTATGTGAAATGGACATTCTCCCCTGAATATTCCAGTTTCTTTGCAGGAATGGAGGATCAGAACCACTCAAGATGGTCCACCTACAGGGCGGCCATCTTAAAACATTTCTCTGCACACAGATACCCCCAAGAGGCCCGCAAGGCGGCCTACAATTTGCAGTGTGGGGAAGATCAGGCCCCACAAAAATTTGGGCAAGAGCTCCAACACGCCTTTGCGCAGACCACCAGGAGGGTGCGCTCAGATAGTCGGGAGTTCATCACCACCTTCTTTCATGCACTCCCCAAATATATAATGACCCAGCTGGTGAGGGAATTTCATGAGAAGAAATCACTGGACTGGGTCGTAGAACACGCGATCCGCATTTATGAGGTACAAAAACTGGCAGATAACAATTAACAAAAAAAAACAAAACAGCCAACACCCCTGCTGCTGCTAAGGTGACGGAGGTGAAGGTTGCCCCATTTAAGATCTGGAGATGGGGGGGGGCCTAAAAATATACATGTACAAAATCCATCCAATCAAAGAACCAGAAGGCCCTCGGGCCAATCCCAGACAGGCGGTAATCACGGAGGTAATCCTAAGAATGGGACCCCTAACTCCCATGATTACATCAGCCCCCGATACAAGGGTAACAGACCAATGCTGGGGTATGTGTGGACTCCCCAGCCCAATGGGGGGGATCCAACCAGGTAGGTGCCACCCCAGGAAACTACCCTCCTTTATTTCCCCAGGAGGGCAGTAATCCCCCAAATGCCGGGTTCAGTTTCTTTCCCCGGTACCCTCAAAACCGTGACCTACAGAACCACCCTCCTTTCTTTCCCCACTTCCAAGAGCCCAGACAGCCAAGTCCGGGAGAGGGGAGGCCAAGGGTGGAGGATTACCAAAATTCTCCAAACCCAGGGTACTATGGGAGAAGGGATAGTTACCCTTCCTTTGATTCACCTAGGATTGACCAGAGACACCCGTACAAGCCGGAACGGGTGTCCCAACTGGAGCGCCAGGTCCAGAACCTGTCCCAGGATCTGGGTCGCATGTTGAGGGTTCAACAGAACCCTCAGATGAACATGGCGGCGCAGATCCCACAAACCAAGGGTCTGGTACTCCAGAACAATGACAGGGAGAGCACCCTGACAACTCACCGGTTCCAGAGGAGGAGGCCTGGGGAAGGGGTGTGTAAAGCCTTAGAGGAAGCCTCCTTCCTCAACTGTGGAAAGCCCCTGGACACCCAGGAACCAGAGCAAAAATCACCTGCCCCTGAAAGTCTGCAACCCAGGGAACAGAGGGTGGGTAGGAGAAATGAAGAACCCAAAAAGGCCCATTTTGTGGAGGAGATTAGTGTCCTCCAATTTGAAGGGGAAGGATCCTTAGAGGATTTTGGGAAAAAGATTTTCTCCTTCAGGGATGGGGGAACTCCTCCCAAAGAAAAATGGGTCCCAAGAGATCCTAATGAAGACTGGGGGCATGTGGGGACTGAGTCAGAATCGCCCATTATTGAACCCCAGAATGAAAATCAAGGAAACCAAACTGTCCAAACCTATTCTGGTGACTGCCTCCAAATAGGGGGGGGGGCAGAATTAGCAGAAGGGGAGCCCAAAACTCCCCAAATATCCAATTGTCACATTTTTCTTGCAGATCCCCAAGCTCCCACACAGATTCATGCCCAGACTACCCCTGTGTCAGAGTCAAGAATCAGGAAATTGACCGACCAACTTGCACAAAACACACATTATCTTTGCCCCCGTGAGGAGAAGGAGGGAAGATGTTATGCCCCAGTCCAAGGACAAGGCCAGTGTACAGTGTCGGAACTGGGGAACACTGGATCCAAGCAACTCTTCTGTCAAAGAGAGCCTTTGATCATCTGAATTTCGGAAGGGGGAGAGATACCAGATCCCTCTCACCCCTCTTCCTGGACAACTTCAGAACTTCGATGGGAATGAAATTCCTGTCAAGGGGACTGCGGCTCTGGAAATTAAAAATGGGCTAAACAAGGTGAGACACCCAGTCCTAGTCGTGACTCCGGAGTACACACCCTGTCTGCTAGGGAATGACATCCTGCGTAGTTTGTCCCCCTTAATAGACTCTGTGAACAAGGTCCTCTGGACCCAGACTAACAGGCCAATAAAATTAAGACATAGTGTCAACCATGTTAGTTTAAATGGCACATGTCACATGGTTGAACAAAAATCAGATCATATTGAGTTCCATTTTCAGAACAACCAAGTACCTGACGTGACAGTAATTGCTGTAGGACAACAAAATGGTGATGGGAACTCCTCTCCATTTCTGACCATCAACCTTCCTTCCAGTTTCAAGTGCATTTCACACTGGAAGGAAATACTTTGAAATTCTATACTAATTCACAATCTGAAAATCCCAATTCCATAGTCAAGAGTGATGAGAAACCAGCTCAAAGTTTAGCTGACATTCAGAAGATTAGAGAATAGTTATTCATCCCTATTCAGTTAAATGAGGGGAAGGAATCTGTTCTCGCCCGAGTGTGCGTGAACAACGGTAAGAGCTTCATCAGCGAAGCCATGTTCCGATAACTCCGAAAAGATCCAGCCATTCCCACATTTAAATTGATCGATAAATGGGAAATGGACCTGGAAACTCCCAATTCCAAACATCTCCTGCCTTGCAGGTGTATGCTCAAAGTTTCTATAGGTAACAAAAGCATAGTGCATAATTGTTGGGTCGTGCGAGACGTCCCTGCTGCATTCTATTTAGGCAGTGACATTCTCAATCGGTTTGCCATTAATTTGGACCTGATCAATTACATAGCCTGGTCCTGATTAGGGGGTAATCCCATGGACTTTGATGATTTAGAAAAAGCATTTCGGTCAGCCCAATTGCTTCCGTATGTAGTTGAAGTTCAAATTGGAGAGGAAATCACCATCCCAGGACGGACCGACTGTTCCCACTTGAATTAAAAATTAAAAGAGGACAGAAACTGCAAAATCCTGATGCATATGTACACCTCAACACCCATCTCCAACAGCAAGGATTGGGGTTAAACCCAACACCACTAGTCAATGTAGAACACAACATTATTCCAATATTGTTGGATAACAGTGACCTTAGGGGTATCACTTTGGCCGCAGGCACCATTATGGGAATGGTGGTTGATGACCGATATTTTTCCATGGATCTAGGTAACGAACTGGTAGGACCAATCCCCAATGACTGTTTTGACAATGATAGCAAAAATGACATAACACCAGACAGGATCTTCACCCAGCCAGGGGGGAATTTCCTGGTGTACTCTTCCTGCCCTTATGGTAAAGAAGAGGTGACCTGTGACATCAGGAGGGATGAGGTGATCTTCCAGGTCCACAAGGACTGCCTCCTGGCCTGAAACCCTCGGTCCAGGTCAATACTTTAACCATGGACCTCTCCACCCAGCTACCTGTAACTAAACCACACCTCACTAGTAAAACCATAAGTACCCTAACGGCAACAGGATCTCTTATTAATGCCAGATCTCTGGTGGCCCATGCCACTGATATTGCAGATACCCTAACAAACGAGAATCTGGACCTGCTTGCTATAACTGAGACCTGGCTTCATGATACAGCAGGACCCGCCCTTATGGTAGCCGTACCTGATAGCTACCAGATACTCAGAGCTGATAGACCTAACGCCAGAGGCGGTGGCCTAGCCATTATTTCCAAAACTAACTTATCCATCAGACTTGCCAGCTCTCCATCCTACCAATCATGTGAGACACTTATAGCTAAACCTCCCCTATCTAATAACCGTACACTCACCATCCACCTGGTGTATAGACCGCCAGGCCCAATAAGAACTTTTGAGGAATTTCCTGGTGTACTCTTCCTGCCCTTATGGTAAGGAAGAGGTGAACTGTGACATCAGGAGGGATGAGGTGATCTTCCAGGTCCACAAGGACTGCCTCCCGGCCTGAAACCCTCGGTCCAGGTCAATACTTTAACCATGGACCTCTCCACCCAGCTGGAGGAGGCAGCTGAAATAGCCAAACCAGAAGTATTTCTGGGCTTCAGGCAAATGGTTGAAGAGAGAATCAACCTAGCTGATGCCGGTGAGACTCTGGAGCAAAAGTAAAAGTTAAAGCAGGTATTGTTAGATTTTCAAGATCTCTTTGCGGTAGACTCATATGACTGTGGTCGCACCGAAATCCATACAACAACAATTCCCATGGACCCTGGCATGACTCCAGTGTTTGTGAAGCAGTACCGCTTGCCTCTCACATCCATGGAGTCCCTGACAGAAATGTACAAAAACCTTGAGTCCCGTGGGATAATTCGTCCAGTCCACAGCACCTTTAATAATCCGGTGTTGGGGATTTTAAAACCCAACGGCCAGTGAAGACTCTGTGCTGACCTAAGGGAGCTGAACAAATGGGTCCATATGTCCCGAATGCCCCTCCCCTACATTGACCAGCGGCTGGCCCAGATCCAGGGGTCAAAGGTATACACTGCCATTGACCTGACCAATGGGTACTAGACCGTACCTGTCAGAAGGGAGGACCAATAAAAGCTGGCCTTTACCTTTGGGGGGCAGCAGTATACATGGACCCGGACTCACTTCAGATACATCAACTCCGGCAATGAATTTAACATCTTCTTACACAACGTAGCCTATTCAGTCATTTAACAGCAACTACTAGCCTATGTCTACAAAGATATCTCAGCCTATGTATGCAAAGTAATTCTAGCGTATGTCTACAAAGATATCTCAGCCTCTGTATGCAAAGTAATTCTAGCCTATGTCTACAAAGATATCTCAGCCTATGTATGCAAAGTAATTCTAGCCTATGTCTACAACGATATCTCAGCCTCTGTATGCAAAGTAATTCTAGCCTATGTCTACCAAGATATCTCAGCCTCTGCATGCAAAGTAATTCTAGCCTATGTCTACAAAGATATCTCAGCCTATGTGTGAAAAGTAATCTCAGCCTATGCCTATTAAGCAATTCTTGCCTATGTCTACATAGACATTTCACCCCACTACTGTGCGAATGAATACCAGCCTAACTGCTATGCAAGCGTGCTCAACCTACTGTTGGAAGTGTTAGTATCCCACCGTATTAGCCTATCGCGCTACCATTAGATACTAACTGCCCGTGCCCTCATTACAGTCTACCTAGTCCACAAACATGAGTATAACCTTGAGACTGCAGACAACCTTACTCCCAATCAGCCTCCTTGCCATAATGTCATTTGCTCTGCTGGCAACATGCCCTCCCAAAGACAGAAATATAAGACTTAGATCTAGATTATCCCGTCTCTATGAGCCTAAATTAAACTGTACTGAAAGATTGCCCACACGCAACATCGCCCAAAACTCAGAGATAAATACAAGACATGCGCAGCTAAACATGTCCAACAACCTGACCTCTGCACAGGTCTCCATTAGCCAGAAGACACCCTTCAGTAGTAAGCTACCTGTAACTAAACCACACCTCACTAGTAAAACCATAAGTACCCTAACGGCAACAGGATCTCTTATTAATGCCAGATCTCTGGTGGCCCATGCCACTGATATTGCAGATACCCTACCAAACGAGAATCTGGACCTGCTTGCTATAACTGAGACCTGGCTTCATGATACAGCAGGACCCGCCCTTATGGTAGCCGTACCTGATAGCTACCAGATACTCAGAGCTGATAGACCTAACGCCAGAGGCGGTGGCCTAGCCATTATATCCAAAACTAACTTATCCATCAGACTTGCCAGCTCTCCATCCTACCAATCATGTGAGACACTTACAGCTAAACCTCCCCTATCTAATAACCGTACACTCACCATCCACCTGGTGTATAGACCGCAAGGCCCAATAGGAACTTTTGAGGAAGACCTTACCTGCCGCCTAACCAACAATACTAAAGACCATGCCCAAATCCTGCTGCTGGGCGACTTCAATCTTGGCTTTAATGACAGTGAGGATAAACATGCTCAATATGTAGCAGCCCTTCTAAAGGACCATGGACTGACACAAAAAGTCATTACCCCTACCCACACCAAAGGAAGGACCTTTGACTGGGTTGCTGACCTGAACTGTAACATTACCATTACTAACAGTGTCCCACAACCATGGACTGATCACTACCTTATCTCCTTCTAAACCACACTAGACCTCCTCTGCCCTAAAAATATTGTTATGGCACCCCCCACTCCCCACCAGAAGCAAAAAGGATATAACAGTGGAAAACCTACTCCAACACCTCCTCCCCGCTATTAACAACATATCCCGTAACACAGACCCTACCCTACTAGTGGAAGTCTTCAACAGCGCGATGATCAACGCACTGGATTCCATCGCACCTGTCAAACTTTGCAAAGAAAGACAGAAATCTCATCTCAATACTTGGTGCACGCCCCAACTTAAAGAATTAAGAATCCAAAAAAGAAAGCTCCAATCAACCTGGCGACACTCCCCCACTGACGAGAATAGAGCTAAATTATCAAACCTCTCCAAACTCTACAAAAAGGAAATAATCAGTACTAAAAAGAACATATTCAATGATAGAATTTCAAAGGCGAAATCAGACACCAAGGAACTATTCTCCATCCTCCGGGAAATGGAATCACCAGTACCACAGGTCGACAATATTCCTAGGGATAAGCCCTGGTGTGCTGACATACAAAATGCCCTGACGAACAAAATTGCTTCCCTCCAACTTAAAATAGCTAATAAGAAAGCCTCCCTGCTCCTCCCTGAGCAGCAACCCCCACTAGTCACATGGCCGGACAGTACCACCCCACTGTTTAGTTTTAAAAAAAGGTCTATCTCTGAGACAAAAAAAGTTATCTCTCTCTTAAACCTTCAAAGTGCAAAGGAGACCATTGCCCAGACCAAATTATAAAGGATGCAGCTAGAGGCCTAGCCCCCCTCATCTCAAAGCTTATTAATGCCTCCTTCAAGACCAATTCAGTGCCCAATAACCTCAAAGAATCATGGGTGCTCCCACTGCTAAAAAAACAAACATTGTGACCAACTATAGACCTATCACCACAGTTCCCTTCTTACTTAAAATGATCGATAGAGTGACATATCTTCAAATACAGGACTACCTGGAAGTTAACCACCTATTAGGATCATGCCAATCTGGCTTCCGCCCCTCCACGGCACAGAAACAGCCTCAATAGACCTCAAGACCCAAATTGACGAGTTGAAGGACAAAGGGAAATCAGCTATGCTACTCCTCCTTGATTTGTCTGCAGCCTTCCACTTGGTGGATCACACAGTGTTATGCAACCACCTCAAATCAGCTGCTCACTTCTCAAGTGATGCTATAACCTGGGTTCGGTCCTTCCTAGCTAACCGTACAATGAGAATCTTCTCCCCCTCAGCTTCGGCTGATCCCATACAAATCTCCTCCGGCGTACCGCAGGGATCATGTGTCTCTCCCACCATGTATAACATCTTTACTAAGCCTCTGTTTGACAAGTTGGATAGGCTAGGTGTCATTTAGAATAATTAGGCAGATGACACCCAGATCCTCATTCCTCTTTCGGGCAACTTCCTGGAAGACTCAGCTTTAGTAAACAGGATATATCTCATCGTTCAGGCATGGATGGCATCCCATGGCCTCCGCCTGAACGATGACAAAACGGAGCTTCTGATCCTAAGCTCAGAGATGGCCCTTAAAAAACTCAACCCCAGCTATGCCTCATTCAATATTGACAATAACGTCATCAAGGTGATGCCCGGCGTCAAAACTTTGGGATACTACCTCGAATCTGCACTTACCCTTAGGAAGCAAGTCAACTCACTTGCATCCTCAACAGCCTACACCTGCAAACTGATCCGGGCCTGCAGACCTTATCTTTAGGAAACCAGTTGCATCACCCTGGCTAATGCACTTATAATATCCAAATTGGATTATTGTAATGCATAATACGTGGGAGCTAATAAATACATCTCTAACAAATTACAAAGACTCCAAAATAATGCCCTTAGAGCAGCCTTGAATATCTCCCCTAGAGAACACATCTCCTCATTCAGAAGAGATGTCCACTGACTCAAGATTAATGATAGGATCACCCTCAAAACACTCTCTCTGACATCCAAATGTCTGAACAACATAGCGCCACCCTACCTTGCAGAAAGAATAAACAAGAGATTCACCACCCGCCCTATGAGATCCGCTAATGCCTACACCCCCGAGATTCCTAGATTTAAACGTACTACAGCTGGTGGTTCTAGCTTCCCAGTCATAGCTGCGCAATCCTGGAATGCACTCCCCCTAGACCTGAGAATGGATCAACCCTACTCTAGATTTACAAGGAAAATCCTCACCTGGATATGAACAAATGACTCCTAAGTAGCTTAACCTGTATTATGACCACACCTGTGACTGCTTTCTCGGCCATGACCTACCCTTCGGTATGTACCTGTTACCACTGCATCACATAACTCTATTCATGTTTTACCTAGAGGCGCTAGTCACTATGTAACCCAACGTGACAGTAATTCTGGATATTTCCTGTATCTATGTAACTAAGCTCTAAGTTTACTTGTCTTTTTGTATTTATGTAACCAAGCTCTAAGCCTACTTGTCTCTTTTGCCCAGCAACCTGAGGGTTTGGTGCGCACTATCAAATAAATAAACAAGCAAACAAACAAACAAACAAGGCCATGCCCGACTTGGGTGAAAGGGGTAACCTGGCCTATATAGACGATCTCCTGATCAAAAGCTCAACTGTGGAGGAACATATAGCCGAAATCCGTTATGTTCTGACACAGTTGAGGGTTGCCGGAGCAAAACTATGCGATAACTCCTGAGGGTCTCTGTTCCCAGGAAAAGAAAGTGGAAGCACTCCTGAAACTAAAAGACCCCACAACTCTGCGTGAGCTAAGGTGCCTAATTACAGTAGAAAGTTCATTGAGGATTACGCAGAGATCACAAGACCCCTGATCCATCTGTTGAAGTGGGGGTCAAGTGGGAGTGGGGTCCAGAGCAAGCCGAGGCAGTAAACCAACTCAAAAGAAGCCTCTCACAAGCCCCTTGTCTAGCTTACTCTGTCAAAAACAAGGTTTCTTCTTGGAGACAGGGTCCTCGAATACATGCTCGACCGCAGTATTATATCAAAAGCATGACAAGGTCAATAAAGTAATCTCCTATGCAAGCAAGACTTTATCCTCTGTGGAGGAAAAATTCAACGATTGTGAGAAAACACTCCTGGCAATGGTGTGGGCATTGGAAAAAAAATTACCGCCCGTTCATCCAGGGGGAACACATCATAGTGGAGACTCCACACCAGCCTTCGCAATATCTCCAAAGTGACAGAATCTGGGCCAGAAATGTGAGTAATTCCAGAATTACTTCCTGGATTCTGTCAATGCAAGGCTTTCCTGTGGAGGTCAGATATGGCCAAAACAAGAAGAGTCCCCTCGCGCAAGGTCCGGTTGACTTGCATGATTGTGCCAGAGAAAACTTGAGGACGAAAGTCTTAAAACCCAGGACAACATGGAGGCGTACCTGAATTCCCTGCACAAAGTCTATGAAGAAGACAAGTGTGAGGGAATGCCCACCATTTATGTGGACGGGTGCTCCTACCATGTTGACAACAACGGGGACAAGGAACCGGTGGTCGGCGTTGGGAATGCCTTGGTGAATGATGCCCCGGAACCCTCTGCTGGGTACAAAATCGGTCCCCATAGTAGTCAAGTGGCAGAGCTGATGGCAGTTCATCAAGCCATCCTCACTGCTGTCCAACACCAACTCCACGAACTGGTCATAATCACTGATTCAGATTATGTCCGGAAGGGGTTCGTGGAGCACCTGGTAAATTGGAAAACCAGAGGCATGCTATGTGCTAACAACAAACCGCTCAAACATGGCAAACTCATCCAAAATATTGGTGATCTGGTCACCTTTAGTGGGATGACCATCTATTGGAAGAAGATCAACGGTCATTCCAGAATAGAGGCGCCAGACAAAACTGGAAATGACTTAGCTGATCAGCTGGCCAAAACCGGAGCCATCCAACAGGATCTCCTTGAGATCGAGTCCCTGTTGAGGGAAATCTAGGTCACTGCTATCACTAGGTCCCAGACAAATGCTCACAATGAACTCTCAGCTGCCCAGTGGAGTAAGGAGACCCCAGATGCTGATTTAATCACGTCTCAAAAAGAGGATCCAATCATTGGTAAATTTGATCAACACATGGAGGACCCTGAGAACTTTCCCCTGATGGATACAGATTGCATTGGGAAAGAAGACCTCAGGGTGTTGATGAAATGTCCAAAAAATGTTCAGAATCCAAGATGGTTTGTTGGTAAGGAGATCAATATCTGGCTGTGACCAGTGGGTGGTCCCTACCTCATTCAGAAGCCTGATGCTAAATCACGGCCATGATGCGGCCACAGCCGGTCATCAGGGGTTTCATACTACATTAGAAATATTGCGAGAGGTTGCATACTGGCCACACATGGGGCAGGACCTTGACCAATAATTGAAGGGGTGTCTTGTGTGTGCACAGTTTCAGCCAACATCACTCACACACCAAGCTCCCCTCCAAAAGAGGGGGATGACACTGCCTTGGTCAGATTTACAAGTAGATTTCATCGGGCCCGTGATTCGCTCCTCTAGGGGGAACAAGTACATGTTAACCGTAACATGCTTGTTTACTAAATGGGTGGAATATCTCCCGGCCCCAAATGGCAAGGTAGAAACAGCAGCTGCCCTGATGATCAATCACATCTTCTTGCATTTTGGACTACCCCAAAGGATTGCGTCAGACCGAGGTAGTCACTTCACCAGCGAAGTGATGACAAAGATGTGGGAGATACTTGGGGTAAAAAGGAAACTACACATTGCATACTGGAAGTCCTCTAGTGGGGGAGTTGAGATGTATAATAAAATCTTTGTGAGCATACTTAAAACGTTTGTGGCAGATTCTGGGCCAAGATGGGACATCGGATTACTGCTTGTCCTGATAGCCATCAGATCTACCCTTTCTTCTGCAAATAAGATGTGCCCATTTGAGCTGATGACTGGACGAAGGATGGTGCTACCCCAGCATCTGCTCTATAGAACACAAGAGCAGACACTAATAAATGCCTCCACAACTCATGAGTATGTTCAGAATATGAGAAAACACCTTCAACATGCTTTTGAGTACGCTCAGCGGAATCGAGAAAGATCTGCAAACAGCATGAAGACCCACTATGATCTAAAGACAACCAAAAAGGAATACCAAGTAGGAGACAGGGGGCCTCATTACGAGTCACCCGGTCCGGAAATAATGGTGGCGGTAAACCCTGATCTCGAGTTCTGCAGGCGGGAGGTGTCATTCCTGCCAGGTCTGACCTGGCAGGTTTAACACCACCCGCCTGCAGGCAGACATGGAAACACTGGCACCATTACAAGATAGTGCCAGTGTTTCCACATCCCCATTCCCATGGAGTCCTCTGGGACTCCATGGGAATGGGGATTTAACGAATTCCATCTCCGGAATCACCGGGTCACCGGGGTTGTAATGCCCCGGTGATTCCGGGAATCACGGAGGCGGAATGATAATACGAGTCCGACGGTAACCTGACAGAAGTTCCGGCACGGTTACCGCCGGACTCGTAATGAGGTCCAGGGTCTACTTGTACAATTTCCAATGGAACCAGACCAAAGAGTGCACATTTTTGCCTAGCTGGCGGGGACCTTTTGAAATTGTGGACAAAATCTCATCAGTTGCCTACGGAATCTGTATCCCCAAATGTGACTTGACAGAAGAGAAGTGGATCAACATCAATCAGCTAAAGAGTTGCCACCCCAGGCACACTTTGCAACAGATAGATGAGTCCATAGAAAGCCCAGTGGGAGATACATCTGAAGCATAGGAATATTTCAATTGTCACTGAATGCATGTGTATCCCACTGCTGTCATCCCGATTGGAGGACAGTTAGTGGGAAATTGTCGTAACCGGTTTGTGTTCTCTTTTATAGATTCATACTGGTTGCACCTACCTAAAAATCAAGGAGGATCGTCCTGGCAACTTGGAAGGTAGAAACCAAAGAAGATCCAGAGGTGTCGCTCCACACTATGAAAGGAAGATCCTAGGGAAAGCGAGGAAGTGTCATTCCACGTTTCGTCCAGAGACAACAGGGGGAACATGTTGCATCATTCGCTGATGCAAGAAGGACTCATACCCAATGGATAAATTAACCCACTCAGCTGGGCTTTATTACATCACTTTGCTGCAGTGGTGCACAGCAAAATGGCTGCGCTGACTCCTGTGCACGCCAGGATCTCTAAACTGCATTTTTGCAACAACCAGAAAATGGGCTGCACCACCCTGCCACATACATTTCAGGTGGGGTGGAACAGAGTACTCACTGGAGGAATGTGCCAGTGTGCTCTGCAACATTTAACATGGAGTGAAGTGAAAGAGGCAGCATTACTGTGCTGAAAACCTAAAATGCCTCTTTACAATGACACCTCTTTCAACCTTTAAAAGTGCTGTTTGGCGCTAAACTCATCCAGTCCTTATGAACCACTGTGATTAAAAAGGCCCTGCAATGCCCAGGATCATCCATTGTGTCTCAGAGGAACCGGGCCGCATTTGAATGACAGATCCTGTCAAAAGTATCTTTGAAAAATCAACCAGGGGCTTTGTTTTCATTTTACACAGGAAACACGTCTATTTTCTTTGCAAAAGCATTTAAATCAGCTCTTCAGAGAAAGACTCTAAATAGATGGGTGTGTAAATGTATCCATGCAAAACAACTCCAGCACTCAAGAAAAGAACTATAGCTGCATAAAGTGTGTATTTGCTGGAGATAAAATCCGAATTTAATGAAATAGTTAAATGTTCTTTTTCCGACTGAAGAGAGAAAATTGCCTATGCAAAAGTAAATTGTTGTGTGAAGGCCTTTTTACTTAGCAATGTAAAAGGATTTGTTGCTGGTAAAAGTACACCTATAAACTGTTTTGATTCCACAGGTTTAAGTCAAGATGTAAAACTCATAGGCTAAGTTGGCAAGCTAAATAAAAAAACTTGCTCTGCCAGTTGGTAGCCTTGAGAAAGGATGACACAGCATAAACTTCTGGCACAGGAAAGCACTAATTGCGAGCTTGAAAGATTTTGAATACACCAGGACAAAGTAACTTCACAAGCTCATCAGCCATTTATCTTTTCTCCAGGCTGGGACAATAGCAGGCTGAGACTCTCACCTGTCAAGTGTGAGGGGCAATAAAACAAATCAAGAGAGAGGTCCCTCATCCTGCATCAAAGGAAGTGACAATTGACAGCAGTTGGGAAAAAAAGAAAAAGAAAATTGATCAAGTGACACTGGACTTCCTTTTGGTTTTAAAGGCTATTTTGTAACTGAACTTTAAAGACGTTTAACTTTGCAGCAAGAATCAGGAAAAATCTGAAATATTCGTAGTTCTAAATCTAATTTTCTGCTCTTTCTTTGAAAACTTGGTAGAACTCATTACTGCATAAGGAACAGAAGTTATAAAAAATGACAGATTACGGGGAAAGTATTGATGTTGCGAACATAACATTTTGTAGACATATCCCTGGGGACAATTTGCATCTGTGTACTAAGTTGGGGAATTATAGGCCAAATCTTTCATGTTTAAAATCACCAAAATGTGTCAGAAAGGCGAAACAAGGTCCCACAGACTTGGGGGTTTGGATTGAAATATGACGCACAAAATATGTAACCTGTGTATCTGATTTTCTCAGAGGTTGCAACTGCATAACTATGTGTTTGTGGCCAAAGTAGATTTTGGTTCCAATAGCTAAGGGAGGTTTCTAGACATTGTTAAAATCATCCCATAAACATGACATTCTTTTGCTGTGATCCAATCAGCGAAGATCTAGGAGGAGACTTCTACCTTACCCAATCCTGTTATTAGAGGCAGGAGTAGTAAGCCTGCCCTGGCCATATACTTTAGTGATGTCACCTGGCATGATAAATAAGGGCCCTTGACAGCACATAGACACACTGATTCCTGACTTTCTTCCTGAATTCCTACGTGGCGTCCGGTTCCTGATTTCATCATCCTGTTTGATCCTGATTCCAGATTTTCATTACAAAGCCAAGGCCTAATCATTGCTGATCCCATTTTCAGCTAGGCCTCAAATTCTAAAAAATAAAATCCCCAAAACCCAAGGGAAGCATCCTGATCCAGCCTGGCTTGCTGCTACTAGATGCATGCCTGCTGCTAACGTAGTATCCAGTAACCAGAAGTGTCAGTCCAGTGCAGTCCGGTGACCAGAACGGCACAGCTGATCCTGTTCCACCAGATTTGCCTAGCTGTGCTGTGTTAGACCAGATCTGTGTGGTGATCAGAACCCTTGACGGTCCAAAATCCTAAATGAAAGTGGACTGTAAGTATTAATAGGAATCATAGAAACCCATGACATACCTTGCCTTGCCTTGTCCTATCCCAATCTCTAAATGATCCTATCCTTATCTTAATAACTTGTAAAATCTTTTACTTATTTATTTCATTTGTTGCACGCACAGACCCTAGGGTATCACAGCATGGTTACAGACAACTTAGTAAATGGTAATACATTTGAAGGGCAAAAATTAGACAATATTTACACACAGAAGAAATTATTCATGCAAGGTATAGGTAAAAAATATATACAATGTAGAAGCGGTTACACTGGTGTTCGTTCAGAAATGTGCTATTATTGATTAAACAACCATATCTTTATTTTCTTCTTGAATCCGGCAAAGGAGGTCTCTAATTTGATGTTGATAGGGAGGGAGTTCCAGTGTTTGGGGGCTAGGACCTGGAAGCTGCTGCCTCCTGCTCTGGTGTTGTTGTACCGGGGTACCACAAGGAGATGACTGTCATTAGATCTCAGAGTTATAACATTTTCTTTTTTCGGAAGGGTGTTGTTCAGATATAGGGGAGCTCTTTTGGCCAGACACTTATGCGCAATGCATAGAGTTTGAAAGGTGATCCTAGCTTTGATAGGTAGCCAATGGACATCCTTTCTAATCTTAGAGATATGTTCATGTTTTTTTTATGCCTAATGCTGCCCTTAGGGCTTTGTTTTGCAAGAGTTGCAGCTTGCCGAGATTGGTGTTGGAGGTTCCTAGTATAAGCCCATTACAATAGTCCAACTTTGATAATACCAGGGCTCTGGCCAAGGTAAGGCAGTTGGTCGGTGTCAGAAATTGTCGACTTAATGCTATCAATTTGGCTGTGTACGCAGTGGATGATGACAGGGAGTTGATATATTTAGTCATGTTGAGGTTAGCGTCTAGGTAAACGCCTGGTGTTTCAGAGATCCATCTATATTAATGGATTTGTAATCTGCATGGAGGGTTTCTATTTTAGTTGGTGATCCAACGATGAGGATTTCTGTCTTCTTATCATTGAGACAGAGGCTTTTTAGCGCCATCCAGTTCTGGATGATAGCATATATTTTGTTGATGGTAATGGTATCCTGGGTGTAGATTCTTGTGATGGGTATGAGGATCTGGGTGTCATCTGCGAAGTTAGTATAGATGACACCCATGTCGTGGAGGGCAGAGAAGAGGAGTTTAGTTTAGGCATTATAGAGTGTCGGGGATAGGCACGAGCCCTGAGGTACTCCTAAGGGTACTGATATGGGATCAGCAGCTTCCTTCCCTATGGTCACTCTAGATGTCCGTTCAGCAAGGAAGGATTTAACCCACAGCATCGCGTCTTTGGAGAAATTGAAGTCATTGGCTAGTGAGATACACAGCTTATCATGGTCCACAAGGTGGAATGCTGCAGAGAGGTCTAATAGCAGCAGGATGCAGAGTTTCCCTTGGTCCCTGATGATGTCCATCTGGCTTTTTAGGTCCAAAAGGGCCGTTTCTGTGCTATGATTAGGCCTAAATCCTGATTGTCTGGTTCCTAGGAGCTGGTTCTGTTCGAGATGAGATTGAATCTGTATGCTATTTTATCTATGACATTGTCAGAATCCTTATTGCAATCCTGTCCTTGATTTATCTTGCTAAGCGCCATTTCTTTAGTCATTTTTATCTTGTGTAAATCCTAAACTATCAATCCTATTTCAAATGATCTGATTGGTTCCGCCAGGGCGGGCACTGGGGATCTGGAGTTCAAGTCATGAATCAACTCTTGAGCTTACTGTGTCCCTCTTTGGTATTCTAGCCGGAATGCTCTAGTATAGAGTCAAACTTCGAGTAAAAATATTCTTGTCCAAACTGAGTTTCTTTTTTTGTTTTCACTACCTGATTTTCTAAAAACACCTCTCATTCTACATTGCATAGCTAGAGACCTCATTTCAATTCTTGATTATACCTAAGACCTATAGCTACACGCAAACCCAAAAACCACACTCAAAATTTCACCCGTTCTTATTGAAAACCGTTTGGTTAATTTTAGGTGGTAATCAACATTTTTGCAAAGTTTTACACATTAATTTTATTCTAAATTATTCCATTGAACCTTCAATTCAAATTATTAGAATTGTTTATTTTTGCTCAAACTATTGCTTATGACTGCTAGCATCTTTCCAATGTTGCTCCCATAGACATGTGTACTGATTTAGGGATTTTTGCACACTTTCAGTGTTTTATTCAGCCATTTTCGAGTGCAGGTTTATCATTGGAAGGTTTCAAATCCGTTTTTCTCTCTTGTTTGAGGAGGGAAGGTTGGATTCAAATTGTGTTTATTGTTCCTCCTTTCTGATTACCTGCTGCTTCCTTCTCTTTAGAACTGATTATTGGTGGCTTGAGAAATTTGCAGCGGTAAATTAACTTGAGTGCTATCTTTCCAAAAATTCAAAGTGTTCCTATTTTTCTGGTGTTTTCTATATTGTGTTGCTAAAGAGTGAATTTAAGTGCATTGCATGCCTTCTTATTTGTTATTGTCACCACATTGTTGATTGCTGCCCCATATATAAAAAAGTATATGTTTGATCTGAATTTTAAATAAATAAATAAATACATATTACCTTTCCCAACCAGCCTGATTCCTGGTCCATCGTGACCCGGGGTATTTGAAAAGGGGTGTGATATGAGTGGTGTATCTCTCAAATATTGAATCTACATATATAACAAAATAAGCATTTTGGTTGTGCGCTTCATACTAGGCTGAGACCAGGGGATAAATATCGCCTGATTGAAATCCTTAACAGGCAGAAGTGCCTTTCAAGAACAGTTCACCCTGCTGAAGTCCGACCTAAATCAATCTATTCAGTAAATTAAAGACACCATAGGTTTTATCCAGCGCAAACAGTCAACCATTATATTCACATGGAAACCTACTGTTTGCTGCTGGTAAGGCATTTGCATGTGCACCTACATATTCGTGCATGGAAGATTGTGTCTGGGATTGAATAATTTGGCACTGCTCTTGATGCAGTATACTTACCTGGTGAGACTCGGATGGGCAATTGTAGTGCCCCACCTGAATGGGGAGGAATACCTATTGTTGGAGTTTGGGAGTAAGACCTACAGGTTAGCTGGCATGGAGGATTCGGTCTGAAATGGGAGGTCCACCTCTGGACTGCCTGCAGTGTCCTGCGGGGGCCACCTGCTCAGTCTGAGAGTCTGTGGTCTTGCTGGTGAGGGCTCCCAGCACCTGATTGTAGATCCTGCTGGGGTTCTTTTTTCGAAATCCCTTTGCAGTACATTGTGACTCCAGAAACTTGCAGCAGGGGGAGATTTGGGCATAGAACCTATTGGGCCTCATTCCTAGTATGGTGGTAGCCATGGAGCAATTAGCTCCATGGCTGCCTCCCATACTGGTACCGCCTCCGGGTTGGTTCAATGGGGACTTACCAGTCCATTCCGACCTTGGAGGGACCGGTAAATCCCCATTGAAAAAACCATTCCCCATTCCCATTTCAGCCCCCATAAGGCTCAATGGGAATGTGAAAGTAGCTAATAATGGTACTGCAATTTGCGTTACCGTTATTAGCTCCGAAGTCCCTTAACGGGTCCCGTCCACAATGCCTGGTCAGACCAGGCGTCCAAGGAGGGACCCACTAAGGGACCTCGGAATAGGGCACAAAGGGCTTACCGGCACCGGTGTCCTTACCGGTGCCGGTAATCCCTTTGCGGCCAACTAGGAATGAGGCCCACTGTGTGGAATCGTGTGTGTGCTGAATACAGAGGGCTGCCTATTCCAGCATTGTCCTACTGATCCATCTTCCAAGCATTACAAGATCAAAAGGTAAAAAGCCTTGACATTTGGTGTGCACAAAAGATTCGCTGCAATAGTGCTTCTGACGTCGCATGTTGCCCTTTTATAGGCCCCCCTACTTTTGTCTGTGGCCCCCCCTACTTTTGTCTGTGCCCCTCCCAAATTTGATTCCTGGCGACGCCACTGCATATAAATCTATTAAAGAAAAACTAAATTGAGATGATGGCGGCGGCCACTGGACGGCATCCCAGGAATTCCAGCTCATAATCCTTTAGAATTGGAGAAATTAAAGAGGGACAAGGTTGTTCACCTTCTCATGTCATCTTTACAGTCATTAAATGAGACGGTTTGGGGAGGTGAGGCTAGTGGGGCACAGAGGTTGGGACAGGGCTGTATGTGTTGGATCAGTTATTGAGAAGATGGTTTGAGTTGAAATGAAAGAAGTGAAGGGGTTGCGAGCCAATGAGTGTACTGAGTGCCGGGAGCATGAAGGAATGACACGGATCTCTCCTTTGGAGTTCAGACGTGGTGAGGTTGACTTGTTATATTTAAGCACAGGCTACATCTACTACTCATGAAGGTAGAGAAGGAACACTTTAAAAAAGCATGTCAGAAAGGCTGGAGGGGAGAAGAAACAACATCTATGGAGGGGCACTTCTGGGTGCCCTAATAGTTTTCGTATGATTGCTGAAGTTGGGGCTTACATTTTCAGAGATGGGAGTCTGCAACGATAGCCAGACTCTTGTCCAATGTGAGCAGTCTGACATGGGGACCTTTGGGCTTATGTATAGGATGACGTTCTGAACACAAAGAGATGAAAGGTGGCGAGAGACTGGATGTATGATAGAGAAGCATCCTCCCTCTTCTTCTCTGGGTCATTGACGTGGCAGGGGGCAGCTCATTCCCTCGCCCCTGTTGGTTGGCCGGGGACTGCTCAGTCTCCTCATTGTTCAGCTGCCATTACAGGGATCACGGTATGCATACGCTGGGGTCTGATGTGTTGCGTCTTCTCTGCTGGTGCACGTGGCGTCACTTTTATGCATGTATCTTCATTGGTCGTATAGGGTTAAAGAATGGGGGATTCTTTTGAGGTAGGTTATGTCATGTACGGTTACATGTCTAGGAGTTCTACGATTTATAAACTGACAGTAATGGTTATTTGCCGAAACCACTGTGAGATTGCACTAATATGTAGGTTAAGTTATGTAGGTTAAGGTTGGCTCAAAGGTTGAGAGTTAAAGTGCTATGAAGGGAATCTTCGGGATGGCTGGCCAACATTAACATGAATAGATAAGGAGGGTGAGGGAAATGTGTCCGGAGGGCCGGGGAGGTGTTTGGGCTAGAGCCTGTGGCGGGAACAGGTTCGACGATTCGGATATTTAGGAACGGGTTTAGGGGCTGGATATTTGTATGCATTAGATTGACAACTGAGACATTCTGAGGCTGTGCGGTGATGAGACTAAGAGTGTCCTTTATGTATGATGGGGCTTGTCTCCGAACAGAGCAATCCTTTTTCAACCCTTCATGCACACCTCTCGAGCTATTCATACTCCAAGGCGGGTGAAACCTGTTTTTGTGGGGTGAGAGCCCTTTGAAGCCGATGCCGGTGTAAGTGGCTTGCAGTGAGTGTGAACTCAGACCCATGCGGATGATACCCTTCGATTGCGGGTGGGATGAGAGGTATGAAATATGAGTTAGCAAGACTGTGGCACCCTCAGTCCACATATGCATCAGTAGGTAGCGGTGCCTCGTCTCCTTTACTTGCTATCCTTCTGCCTGTTCTTTTCATGAAGCTCCCGCAGGAGGAGGCAGTAGCATTGATTCTGCATCAGCCTACATTACTCCTAACCCCCCTCCCCGCCAGCCCTATGCCATGCTATCTCTCATCACTCCACAGACGCGGCGTTCATTCCCCACTCCAGGGGATTTACTGCAGAGCCTCCTAAGTGGAGAATTGAGTTAGGAAAGCTTTTCCTGCTCTCTGGAACTCCTCGGAGGTGGTTACAGGAGGGAAGGCTAGCAGAGCAATCTTCTTCCCCAAGCACCACTTTCCAGAAATTATCCGAGGTTGCTCTCTGCTGCCTTCGTTTCCAAAAAGCAGCGGGTCTGGGCACATTGTTCGCTTCGTGAACAGTTCCCTTTGTTCTGGGAGGAAGGTATCCCCTGCCAGGAGCTGCTTCCTGCGCGTCCTTCCTGTGGAGACTGTCGCCGTTTATCAGATGCCTCGAGGCTGTGCATTCGAAATTGCAGGTCCCCGCCATTTTATTTGGATACCGCAAAACATCGCAGTTCTCACTGTCCCATTTACTGCAGAGCACCTGCCCTCAATCCTCAAGCATACTTGCCATCCCTACATATGTTGCCGGTAGGCTGCTGCTTTTAAGTAGTCCTACTCCCTACAGATTTTAGTGACTGATCATAGCACATTTCTGTGTATACATCAGGAAAATTCAGAAGTGCTTACATTAGTACTCCAAGTTCATCCTTGAATGGTCTGTGGAATTCATGTTTAAAATACGGAGTTGTAGGCAAACAAAGGAAGTTGAGAATAAACCTGTTAGAGTGAATTTTTGTATTTTTGAGCATTCAATAACATGTTCTGCATCTTGACAATCACAAGGAACGTTGAAGTGACACTGGACAGTAGAGCTGGGGGTCGGGAAATTCATGGGTAGGGCCGAGCCAGATTGGAGTTGGGGTGTGGACTGGTTCTAATAGCCAAACATGAGCCTAGCTTGAAAATGTGAAACACGGAATGGAATATTTTGGAAATCATACAAATGTTTGTACAAACTAGAGCTCGTCATTGGAAGATACATGACGAAGAGCCTACATCACAGACCTGCTCAAATCCCAGGTCCATCCCGGAACCAAAGTAGATTTATTATTTTATTTATTTTATTAGAATTTTTTGTTCAGCACTAGCCCCACCTATAGGGGTTTGGAACATCTTACAAGGTTAAGAGGTTAAAAAGGTGGGAGGTGAAACAGACGTTACAAAATGATGCAGAAACACTGTTTATTTTCCAATTGTGCCCCTTAAATCGTTCGCTGCATAATAGACACAATTGAATGCCAAAAGCAAGAGACTACACAAACTGTCTTCGTGACTGCTTTCGTGACAAACCATCTGCTGTACAAACGAGGATTGTCACAGCAACCAATATAGCGGCACGAAAAAAAAGCAACGCGCGCAAAGTCCTTTCCTCGAGGCAATGACTTTCGCTCCCTCACACGCTGTACACTTGCTCTGACCAGAGCAGCCAAAGCTCAAAGCAACAGTGTGCACTTACTCATGCGCTGTATGCTCACTCCAAACTGAACGCGCCATACCCAAAATAGGAACCGGGAATAAGAAATCCTTCACCCATACCTCACGAGCCACTCACTTGGAGTCACCATGCTTCTTGTGTACTTGATTGACCACTCCTCTTGCTGGTGCAGACGAGTCTCTGACTCGGTTTCACCGCCTTCCTTGCTAGTGCGGACACTAGGGATAGCTCATTTCAAGAACAGGGTGCACCGGTGAACAAGGCGTAGCAGGCAGCCAACCAGCCCGATGACAGCAAAGCAGCAGGAATCACTTGCCATCCAATACAATAAGGGTCCAACAACAACGGCTACTAGGTGGGGACACCGCTTTGTCACCCGTTGCCAGTGAAATGATGAAGGAGATCAGGTAAGATGGCAAATCTCCTTTACAAGAAAAGCCAGGTCACGGCCATGCTCTGCTCCGGCCCCCACCCCAATAAGGAATGCACAACTAGACTCGGGAACATAGGATAAACCCAAAGCCACTAACCCAGACTCCAAAGCCTCATTACACGGTACAAGAACATTACTCTCTTATAAACAACCCACCAAAAATCAGAGCAGTAAGCGGATAATCATAAGGTCCAATCACGCCAACTGCACCACCCACAAACAGTCCAAGGGGAGTCACTACCTTATGGGAACACTGTTGAGCCAACATCATTGGCTCTAAACCACATGAACACCTCGAGAAACACAGCAGCCAGACCTCTCACCTCGAGACTGCAGTCCCACACAACTTCTGTCCCCACCTCCACTAAGCAGGCAGGGTCCCCCCTCCACTCCTCAAGAGACCTCTCAACTCTAGATCACTCAATGCCCATGCCCTAGACATACATGACCTTATCAACGCTCAAAATGAAGACTTGCTAGGAGGCATGGCCAACAGACGTAGCATGAAGACGTGAGCCTTCGGTGCTCCTGAGGCCGCCAGCCGTATCCTGTAATATCCTGCTAGAATAACGACTGCCCATGTGAAGTAAAAGGTGTTTTCGGGCATCGGAACATAACGGATCTCATGTCCGGTGGTCGAAGTATGAAACCGGCTGCCAATTTCAAAGAAATAAGCCGGTGAAAGTTGGAGTGATGGCGTCTGATAAAGATCCAAGATGGCCGCCGGGTGCTGCTGAGCGCGAACCCAGCAACGCTGCATATCCTGGTACCTGTGGAAGGGTGGCTGCGTAGAGACAATTGCCGCTTCGGAGGGAGGGGACTGCCTCCTCCCCCTTGCGCAGACCAACACATTACCAGAGTGCGAGCAGCGGTGACTGGAGGTGCGGTCCGGCTACATGAGGCGATCCGCGCCGGAATGCCTGCCCCCCAGCCCCCTGAGTGGATGCGGGCGCTCCGTGCATCGTCGAGTGCCCGCCAGCCTGCTGCTTTGCCTGCCTGCTGCTCTACTGGCCTGCGGTGCACACCGGGAGACGGAACCCGAGAGACCCGGTAAGGAGAGGCGGGGGCGGGCCCTGAACTCTGTCCACCTGTCCGGAAAACGCTGTGAGGGAGGAATCTCACAATCCCCTCTCAGTGCAAGCGGGCCCCCACCTGACACGGGGCAACACAAGGAAAGACCCACTGCGGATTAGTGTATAAAGCAAAGGGCTTCCCCACCCCGAGAGACAGCCGAATGAGTGCTGCGCGACCCAGGAGCTGAACTGGGACCCGTCTGCTTTTTCAGAGCAGGCTTTGTAAAATTGATGCACAATCGCAGCCCATACAACACGCAGGCCCTCAGCAGCAGTTCCTCCCAATCCAAAGCTATTTGAGAAAAGCAGCCTAACGAACTTCCGGTAATACTGAAACTATATCACTGCTCGTATTTTTCGCTCCTGCATGGATGGGGGCAGGGAGCGCTGGGTGACCAGGAAGAACGGCGGTGGCCTACCAAAATAGATTAACTACTGCCTACCACCTATTAACTGAGGGTCCAAGCAAGCACTATCCTAACAACCACACAGCGACAAAACGTCGAGCATGTGGGAGGGCGCAGCAGTGACCGCAACTCGCCCCCTGACACAAAAGATGATGGACCGGAGATCCCCCTGTCGCAATTGAACCACGAAGGAGAGCCAGGGGAACCCGCAGACCCATAACATAAGAACAGTGAGGCGAAGAACGTAATCTCCATACCCTGAAGGGAGCCGAAACAGGGCGCCAAACCCTGCACACAGGCAAGACACTCTTGCAACCCATAAAAACGTGACACCAACATAAAACCGTCCCTATGCATAGCTACTGATCTGGACTGCAGAATTATTTCTCGCCAGTGGATAATAAAAGCACAGCGCTCCAAGCAGTGAAGAAGAGTGCATGCCACAACAATCATAGACACTGATAACGGCCTGTAAACCATAATTGCTCCCGACACTACCGGATCAAAAGATCACTTGCCTGGTCTGTGCACTTCCTGAGAACTCTGTGCTCGACCGGACCTGATGATCTCGTGAACAACTAAGCAAAGATACCTCTGTAACGACACTGCTAGCCCCTCTCAAACGCAAAATGTACTTCTCTTTACATTACAAGGCCTGCTTCGCAATATGGGGAAGGACAAGCCCAGAAAAACCTCCACACAAAGCAGGATAGAACAGTATGCAACCACTCCACTGTCTCGCTCGCCAGAGAGGTCAGCATCGACCGGACCTGAGAACCTGGAAGACAACATCTCCCTCAGAGACGTGATGGGTGCCATTGCCAGCTCCAGGACATCAATGGATAAGAAAATGGACACCATAGGTGCTGAGGTATCCCTATTGAGACAAGACTTGCAGAAGCTGACTGCACGCACTGGAGAGGTGGAAGCACGCATATCGGAGACCGAGGACAACCTGCAGGGAGTCAACCGCCAGATGACCGGCATGTTAGAACAAATAAAATCCCTGGAGGGAAGAGTGGACGAAAGTGAAGGAAGATCAAGGCGCAATAACGTCCGCATCCTAGGCCTTCCGGAAAAAGTGGAAGGAGAATGTATGGAGCTGTTCCTCTAAAGATGGCTGCTGGACATATATGATACCGAATCCTTCTCCAAATTCATTTCTATTGAGAGAGCCCACCGCATCCCAATGGGCAGGATTACACATGGTGCACCGCCGCGTGCAGTCATAGCAAGACTTTTAAATTATAGGGATAGAGATACCATACTACAAATGCCAAGAACGAAAGGATCCATCACCTATAACAGCTTGAAAATCTCCTTCTTCCCTGACTTCACCAGAGAAGTCCAAAAAGCACGCCAATCCTTTGACCCACTTAAAAAACGCCTGTAATTACTGGGAACCAAATATGGCCTGATCTTCCCTGCTCAACTCAAAATCTATCACAAGGGCACAACAGTGCACTTCACGGATCCCAGGGAAGCTTGGAGCTGGGCGGAAAGGCATATTGAAGGTGACTGGAACACAAGGAAGAAGGCCGGAAATGACCGTAATAGGCCACATCCAGAGAGACCACCGGACAACAGACCACTACAGCAGCAGGAAGAAGTGCCGCAACAGGGGAACGCATGACGGAAAACAGCAACAGACAAGGCAAGTGTAACCACGAGATACGAAAAGGAAATGAATCCAGCTTAAAACAAAATTCACATGGCAGAAAGTAATTAATGGCTGGCGACTGGAACCGACCCGCCCCCTTTAGCAAGAAACGAACGTACAACGATAGGCAAAGCTCTAGACTGCCTAGATATACTGTTTAATTAGTGTTTGAACTGTTAAGGGGCGACAGATGCTTCAGTTGGGGATGAAGTATGGGGAGGGGGGAGTTTGGCATAAGTTTATAAGTTGGAAATACTCAGTGAAGCACTACACATTATATAAAACAGTGGTTAATCGAACAACAATTACTGTTCCCTGTTGCGAGTCACACGCGTCCAACCCCCCTACTATGGGGGGCCCCATTGTCAGTTGGAACCATGAACACGAATGCAACTCTGCAAGACAATAAGAACAAAAGCTTAAAATGACTCACCTGGAATGTAAATGGCCTAGGAAACGGCCTGAAAAGGAGGCTAGTAAGACAGTTCCTGAACATGCACCGCCCGGATATAGTCTTCCTAACGGAGACCCATCTGGCAGGTACATCCAATGCATTATTCAAGCGCTCGAATTACCGAACAACCATACAAGCAGGTTTTACGATGGGAGCTAGAGGAGTACTGATACTAATACACAAAAGGCTACCGCTCACCCTCACCAAAACAATACAGGACACTGGGGGCAGATTCACATATGCCATAGGCACGCTCTGGAATAAAACGATAACCCTTATGGCAATTTATGCTCCACCTAGTCTTCAATCCAGATTTATGGATGATATAACGCTCTTGCTGACCAGCGACACCTCGGACATTCTAGTCCTAGGAGGAGACTTCAATGACGTCATGAGCAATGTACAAGACCGTACGCACCTACGCAACAGAGACCCCAACCGTCGAACCAACCTGGCTACATTTGTGGAAGCGTTTGGTATTAGGGATGTATGGAGTGACCTGCATCCGGAAGAAAAGGAGTACTCCTTCCACTCTGGAGTACACGCATTGCTGTCACGCTTGGATTATTTCTTCATGCCTGCGACATTAACACATACAGCAACGCAAGCTGAATACCTTCCAACGGGCATTTCAGATCACTCTCCTCTACTCATGTCACTCACGACGTGCAAACCAGCTTCCTCACCGCTATGGAGATTAAATAACTACTACCTAGGCTCTCCCGAGCTGATTGAACGCGCACAAAATGCCACTACAGAGTACTTTGAGACAAATGAGGGATCAGTGGAAAGTCCCTCGACACTCTGGGAGGCATACAAACCGGTGCTACGAGGAGAAATCATCTCCTGGACGGCGGCATAAAAGAAAATATACTTGGAATCATTGAGAGATGCAGAAACAAACGTAAAACAGGCAGAAGAAACACATCTAATCAACGACTGTCCAGATACTAACAGAGCCCTGATGCTAGCCCAAAAGAAACTGCAAAACATTGCATTGGACAACGCCAAACAGGCACATACTGCAATGAGAGCCAGAATATATGACACTGGAGACAAGGCGGGGAAGGTCCTAGCCTGGCTTTAGCGGAGAGATGAAGGACACAATCATATGAGAGCGATTGTATCCCAAAACTTGGAATCCCGCCTGACGGATGAGGACATAGCTGAGGAATGCGCAAGATTTTATGAGGGGCTATACAAGGCACCTACAACTCCCCCTGAAACCTCCATACTAGATGGAATCACCCTTCCGTCCCTCAATGAGACCCAGATTGGTGGCCAAGAAAGAGACATCACGGAAGAAGAAATTGCAATGGCCATGATGCAGCTCCAATCCGGGGAGACCCCTGGACCAAACGGCTTTCCAATAGAAACCTGGAAGAAGATAGGCTGTAACAACCTAGCCCCCCACCTACTCAATATGTTCCAGCAGGCCTGGACAACGGGACATCTCTCGGCGGACCTAAGGAAAGCAACGATAATTGTGATACCCAAAGCAGATAAACCCCCGGACCAATGCAGCTCATATAGGCCCATCTCCCTCATTAATAGCGAAACCAAGATACTGGCCAAACTCCTAGCGACACGCCTACAGCAAGTCATAACATCGCTAGTCCACCCGGACCAATGTGGCTTCATGCCCGGCAGATCCATGAGAATGAACATAAGAAGAATACACTTGGTCATCGAGCGAGCCCAGACCCTCAACATTCCCCTGGGCGTACTTGCAATAGATTTTGAAAAGGCGTTCGATTCTATTCAGTGGGAGGCACTCTGGGCTATCATGCGTAAAATGGGGTTTCAAGAACAGTTTCTATCCTGGGTCCAACTGCTATATGAGGCACCAATGGCTGAAGTCCGAGTGAACGGCTGGACCTCACGCTCCTTTGTCTTGGGAAAAGGGACCCGCGACAAGGCTGCCCACTATCAGCACTTCTCTTTGCACTGGCCATGGAACCACTGGCCCAGCTGCTGAGAGAGGCACCCACATGGAGCAGCATCCCGGGTGGTCCAGAATGGGAGGACAAAGTCTCATTGTATGCAGATGACCTATTGCTATATTTGAGGGACCCCAAGACGACATGCCCGGTGGTGACACAGCTGCTCCAGCAATATGGTGCCTTTAGTGGCCTGAGAGTAAACTGGCCCAAATCCACGCTATTTACACTAAATGCTCTGGGTAGTGAGGTTCCTGAGCCCTGCCCAGACAGGATAGCTCCTGAACACTTCCAGTATTTGGGAATTAAGATCACGAGGAACCTTGATGACTGCACACCAAATAACCTATAACCCATTACGGAGCGATTTACAGGTGATGTACATCACTGGATGTCCCTGCCCTTGACCCTGTTAGGCCGAGCTGCACTGTTCAAAATGCTGACACTCCCCCGCTACCTATATGTGCTCCAAAACGCCCCTCTACATATACCTGTGAAGGAGTTCCGGAAAATAGACAGCATAGTCAGAAAACTCTTATGGGGGGGTGGACGCCCAAGAATCGCCCTTCAAACAATACAAAGGTCAATATGGGAGGGTGGGATTGGCCTACCAAGGCTACAGACATGCTACTGGGCCAGTCAGATGTCGATAGTAAATGATGCAATGCATGCGGACCCAGCACTGCCACATGTACGGGCATCGCCCCCCCTGGAACTGTACAAGGCAATACCCAGAACGACCCCCCGAAACATGGCAAGCACAGGCGCCCCGTATTTGGGCAGAATCACATAGCTTCATGTGATGGGGAGACAGAGTCACGCCAATCCAACCATAATGGAATAATAGAAACTACCAAATAGTAATGAGGTAGCCAAATTTCCAAAATGGGCAGTATGGACGGGATGTGGTATAGAGAAGGTGGGTGACTTTATAACAAATGGCGCCATCAGATCCTATGATGAACTGGCTCTATCCTTTAACCTCCCAGAGGCGGAAAGGTACCATTACACACAGCTTCGACATGCACTCCAGCGGCATCTTCCTACACTTGCTGATATGCCAGATACTATTCCAATAGAACGCAACATAATAACAGATCGCATTCAGGCTAAAGTCACCACAGTAATGTACAGCGCCATCACCTCCTTCGCCACAACGGAACTGGTGCGGCTCAGGACAAAATGGGAAGCCGAAGTTGGGGAGATATTACCGGAAGACTGGGTTCAGATTTTAATATTCCCCTGGGAGGGAGCCATATCGACCAGACTGCGACTAGTCCAACTAAAAATACTACATAGAATCTATTACCCAAGGGTAGCCTTATACCGCTTGTGGTAGGATAGCGGAACCCAACTGCCTACCCTGCCATAGAGAAGAAGGAACTTTCTTTCACACGCTATGGGAATGCCCAAATATCTGCGATTATTGGCAGCAATGCTGCAACATCCTTACCAGAGTGCTACATCAGACAATCCCCAGAGACCCTAAACTACTACTGCTTGGGGCAGACAGCGAAATAGACTTGTTGAGATACGGAAAGCTCTGCTTCATGACAACAACTGCAATTGTTAAAAGGAATATAGCGCAACTATGGGGGGCTGCAGAGACGCCGCAAATAAGCCAGTGGATAACTGATGTACAGATTTGCATTGCCATAGAAAGGAGAGTCTATAAAGCCAGGGGATGTCCCGAAAAGGCAAACAAGATATGGCAACGATGGGAAGACGTGGTGTGAACTCTGAAACCCGACTTGATATGACACCCCAGAATGTAGAATGTGCATGGCAGCAGGGGATCCTTCTCCTTAGTACAACAACTTTAACGTGACTTTGTATGATTTGCTTGATTGAGTATTCCATTGAACGTTACTACAATTTTGTTTGTGGTTTTTTTTGTTTTTTTTTGTTTTTTTTTGTTTTTGTTTTTTTTTGTGTCCTGGCGGTGAGGACCAGTGTTTGTATGTTACAAAACCAATAAAATGTAATATTAAAAAAAAAAATGAAGACTTGTTAGACATCACAGAAACCTGACTCCATCAGGCCCCAGAACCTGCCTTATCCTTAGCACTACCAGAGTGGTTTACCATACTCAGAAGTGACAGAATTGATGCAAGAGGTGGTGGCGTCACCCTCATCTACAGAGACTCACTACTGATCAGACTTGCCAATTGCTCCATGGAAGGGAACTGCAAACTCCTATCTTTCCAGCTCGAATCCTCACCAGTGGACATTGGGCCTCATTACAACTCTGGTGGTAGCAGTGCCCTTATTAAGGGCACGGCTGCCGCCGGAGTTGCATTATTTCCGGCATCCGCGAATGGGCAAGACACGGGTCATGCCAAGTTTGGCGGACCCTGTAATTGCCCATTTGCGGGTGCCAGAATCAAGGGCCCTCCGATCCCCATTCTGCCCCATCCGGCTGAATGGGGATGGGGAGGTTGGATGCACCGGCACATACAGAGTTGTGCCGGGGCATCCGACGTGCTCTGCTCACGGGTGCCGTTACACCCGCCAGAAAAACCTGCCGGGTGAAATGGCACCCGCAATCAGAGCACGTAGTATGCCGGTCCAGGAACTAGGGTACTGGAATGCTTACCAGTACCGTAGTTCCCAAATCCGCCATGCTTGTAATGAGGCCCATTATTACCATTCACATTATCTACCGACTGCACAGTTAAACTCCCTCCTTTGAGAGAAACCTCATCCATCATGTAGGAGGGAACATGAAGTCCACTTCGAGAACGTTTCTTCTCTGTGACTTAAACCTAGGCCTCAATGACCCCCTGAATTATACTGCCCTATCCGTGGCAAATGCACTCTCTGATCTCACTTTAGGCATTGTGTAACTACTCCAACTCACAATAAGGGTTGAACACTGTATTGGGTAGCTGATCTAAACACCAATATCTCAATCACCTCCAACACCCTTTGCCGATGGTAGGATCACCACATCCTAACCTTCACTCCCCCCTGCAAACAGCAGCCACCCCCTACTCCAGATATGCCCCCTACCATGTTGCAGAGTTTTCTGAAGATTTCCAAACATTCTATCTCCCCTTTGCTCACACCTCTCCTACTGGAGAGCTCAATTCAACCGACCTGAAGGTCCTAGCTGATGTTTATTTGAACACCCAGACAACGAAAATTAACATGGTTGCCTCATAAATGCCCCTAAGGCCCAAACCAGGTCAGAGTCGTACCAAGTGTTGCACTTGGCTTTGGGCTTCAGGCGGATCTTCATTACAGGGACAAGAACATCAAGAGTATCAGAGATAGCAGAGTGGAGCTTGGAAAGGGCAGTGTCAGGATGAGAGTCAGCAGAGGTGGAAAAGGGGGACAGAAAGTGGCAGCGAAAGCCTTGACTGACACATGCTTCATGGGCCGGATAGCTGAGAAGGTAGGTGGCAGTACTGGAGTAGGCTTGGCCTGCAGGGTAGAGAGGGAGATATGGGAGGAAAGGAGAAAGGGATCGGTCCAGGAGAGAGGAGTGGTGAGAGGGTTAGAAAGGGGGGGCAGAGGAGATGCAAACATCCAGGGTGTTCCCTGCAGAGGGAGTTGGGCCAGAAGGAAGAATAGAAAGAGAGAGAGAGTCGCACAGGTCACGAAAGAGTACAGATGAGGGACAGGAAGCATCCAGGTGGATATTGAGGTCTCCAAGGAGGAGGAGTTGAGTGGTCGAGGCCAGGAGGGAGGAGGAGAGGTCAGCACACTCAGAGCAGAAAAGGTAGTCGGACCAGGTGGCCGATAGATAGTAGCAATTGTGAGAGCGTGGCCGGGAGAGAGAGAAAGCCTACAGACAAGGCATTTGAAGGAGGACTAGGCCTGCGTAGGGATCACAAAGGCAGGAATCCACTCAGGGAAGATCAGGGCTACACCCCCACCGGAACGGTTGGATCTGGGCACGGAGAGAATTTTGTAGCCATCAGGGAGGAGAGTATCAAAGCTCGTGACAGAGCTGGATGTGAACCATGTCTTGGTGAGACTGAGGACATCGAGGTTGAGTTCTTCCAGGAGATGGCATATGTTAGAGGAGTGTTTGACAGCCGAGCGAGAGTTGAGAGTGGCAATATGGAGAAGTTTGCCAGCTTTAAAAGACTTCCAGGGAGGGGTAAAAATCAGAGGTACGCCCTGTGCAGGTGCAGAGGAGGAAGGAGGACAGGGCGAGGTAGCCAAGGAGGATGCAGAGGTGGGAGACAAGGAAGCCAGAGAGGAGAGAGAGAGGGCACAGCAGGAGAAGGAAGGAAGTTGATGAGGCACGGGAAGCGTCTATCAAAGAGGAGAAGGTTGTCCTGAGGGCCCTGGACCGGGACAGTGCCATTCAGGTAGACATTAATGATTACCTTACAGGAGTGGAAGGGGTCCAGGAGTGCCTCCCAGCGGGTGCCACCATTAATGGGAGAAGAAGATAAAGGAGAGAGCACAGAGACCATATGAGAAGTCCAAAGGTCTGACAAAGGAACGACAATGACGATGTCCGTGACGGTCTGTCTAGCGGATGCGCTGGTGTATTATAAGTACAGAGCTTGTAGACCTACTTCATTTTTCCTTATAATTCACGTATGTGTTGCTCTTTAAACATGTTCAGTTTCTTTGCTGCATGCTACCATAATGTAAAACAACCCCTGAGCTATTGGGTAGTGTGGATGCTACCCGACATCCATGAACAGTGGAGTAGTCCATGGGTCCAGGCATGGTGTGGGGAAATAAAAATAATTTAAATTGTTTTTCATGGAAACATGTGGTTATTAAAAGAATTTTTTGTATTTTTGACTTTTATTTATTGTTTGATTATTTTGTTTTATATACTAAACGAACAAAGATCACACACAACGTAATTATTATGTGCTCACAAATATTTCTCCAATGCATTTTGAAACACATGCAGTCCATCTCTCCAAAAAATGTTGACAATATCAAATGTTATGTTCTCATTATGAAAAGATGTCATGCCAACATCTAGCAAAAAATCACACATAGTTTTATTCACGTTGCGCCCTGCTTTTTCTGTTTGCGGACAAAATACATTCAAATGCATCCACAGTTGTCTCTGAGGAATTGGAGGAAAAAAAAATTTGGAATTTGGAAACATTTCCATTAACTTTCCAAATGTCTCCTTCTTTGCAAACTGCAATGAAGTTCTAGTAACGTACCCCAAACTGTTCCCCCCACAATGGAGAACAATGATGTCCGAATGGGAACTATTTTCTCACAAAATTGCACCAAGACCACCCACTTCATAACTCGCACTCCATACCATGACACTTCAAAAACATGGAATCCAATATTTTCAGCCAATCGACAGTGCTCAACATAGACCTTCAGCCAATACATCCAAAAGTCCCCCAAAATCCATACAATGTGCCTCCTCAAAGCATAGCCATAGCCATTTTCCGTGCTCTCAAAACTCCTGCAGACAAAACTCCTGCTACCCTCTCCTCCTGTACACCACACCCAGGAAACCTGATTGGTTAATCCCCACAGTCCCCTTTCCATGCCTGGCATCCTTAAAAGGCCCGGATGTGCATGTGCCATCTGCAGACTACGACAGTGTCTGTGGATGTTGCAGCCACTCAAAGGGGTTTGGCCGAGTTTAAACTCAATTTCAGTTATTTATTCTTTAGTGGTGTCTTTCAAAATAACCTTTGTTTCTTTGTGGTGTTTTGGGGGTTTGTTAACAAACACCTTTTCCGGTGTCCATGGACCACGTAGCACAGGGGCAGCCCTTCAACCCTTTCCACTTTCATGTTCTCAACACTCTCTCATTGGCTGCTTTTAAAGAGTCACACACCCATAATCAATCAAACCTAAAAACTCTCAAACCTAACCCTGTCATCTCAGTTCAACACTTCAGATGTACACTTGAACTCTGAGAGTACATATCTCCTGTTAAACAAAGGCATCTGCATCTAAAACTACTCTGAAACTGTCAGAGATTTCTATTTCCTGATTCAACAAGATCTGCATCTAACAAGATATAGTAGAGGTATGCTTATATTTTTTTAAAAAAATCTTCAACTCACACAACACAAATATATATATATATATATATATATATATATATATATATATATATAGAGAGAGAGAGAGAGAGAGAGATAATTCCTGCTACGTACCCTGTAATAAGCACATTCTATTTTTTAACCACTCTAGCAAATGCCATGTATTGTAGCATTCAGCACCTGCTCGCATGAAGCAGCAAATATTTACAATGCTGTGCGTTTAAACATGTTTATTTGAAAGACAAATTTCATGAAAGTAAAAAAATGCATATGTGCATTGTAAGGGAGGCATGGTATCACAAGTATGACACTGACACAGGAAAACATTTATTCAATTTTCATAGTTTGGAAAAACTCCTACTTTGCCCTATAGCTATGATGGGAGTAGGCTGCAGCATCAAATAATAAAAAAAACACAGTCCTAGTCAGTCTTTGTCAAATCAAAAACGAATGCCTGCCCTATCTCTTACACAAAAAGTGTGTCATGGGGAATATGTATGCAAAGAAAATCAGTGTTATAACCTAAATGTCAGCTCTCTTCCCAGTCAGACTGACAGACAAACTAAGAAATGCGGAAGCCCAGACAATTAGTGGGACTGATGAGGACGATGCTGTTACAATAACCTGAAACAAACCTTATGCCAAAATCCAATAATAAAAGTAGTGGACTTCTCAAAGGAATTCGTATTACAGATCGATGCCTCCCTCACAGGGTTAGGAGCAGTATTATCGCAAATACACAATGGATTAGAACACCCCATCCTATTCACTAGTCGTTAACTCTTCCCCCTAGAGAACAACTACTCTGTGTTGGAACTGGAAGCCCTTGCCATACAATGGCCTATCGTCCATCTTAGATACTACCTTCTAGCGAGAACATTCACACTCATCACTGACCACTCACCTTTGGTGTGGATAAGTCAACGAAAGGACTGGAACCATCGAGTCATGCAATGGTTCTTAGACCTGCTAGCCTACTATTTCAGGAAGAAAAATGGGCTTTCCTTTTCTTGTCCTTCTCCCACAGGAATCACTTGTAAGAAAGCCTCTGTGAGTACGGGATCATTTTGCTGGATGAAGGCTAGGTTGGGAAGGATGGTAGGTTCCTCTTCCGTTTTTGCTTCGCTAGTACGTATTTCATCGGCCTCTCGAAAGTCTAAGTTACCCCTCTCAGTTTCCTCTGATTCAACTTCTTCCTCAAAACTGGGAAATACAACTTTCTCAAGAATTCCCTGTGCAATTTGGTCCCCAGGATATATTTCAAATGGGTCTCGCCATGGTTCTGTAAGAGAACTTTTATGTCTCCCTGAAAGACTGCATCCATGACGCCTGCTAGGACATTTAGACCACATTTCCAAGCTAGGTCAGATCTTGGGGCCAATCTTATATAACAACCTACAGGGGTTATTCAAACTATGTCAGTGGGAATCATTCCTCTTTTCCCGGGTCGGATAGTGGCTTCTCTGCTGTTACAAATATCAAAGCCTATGGATTCTTTTGTGGCGGTAGAGGGGTCTGAGGCTCTGTGACTACGTCTCTGGAATTTTAGGGCCCCACAGTTCATCTCAATTGAGTTGTATCCCACACCTGACACCATATGTAAGGGAGGCATTGTATCACAAGTATGACACTGAACAAGAGATATAATTTCAAAACCTTTATTCAATTTTCAGGGTTTGGAAAAACTCCTACTTTGCCCTATAACTATGATGGGAGTAGTCTCTACATCAAATAATAAAGAAAACACAGTCCTAGTCAGTCTTTGTCAAATCAAAATGGCCTATACTAACAAAACCTAATGCCTGCCCTATCTCTTATACAAAAAGTGTGTCAAGGGGAATAAGTATGCAAAGGAAAATCAGTGTTATGACCTATGTCCCCACATTGGACAGTATAGAGTAAGGTGGCCCCCGTAAACAGGATGACACATTCAGGTTCTCAAAAACAAAGGCAGTTCAAAACATGGATCGAGGCACTTATTCTAGCGTTCCAAAAGTTCTTTTACAGCTCAACAAAAAGTTCACGTAGGTCTCACTTCGTCAGGCCTGGACCTCTCAAAGCTTTACAGTTCACATAGGTACCCATCAGCCAGGGTCGGACCTCTCAATCACAGCACTTGCAGGGGTTCCCTTCCCCAAGCTTAATTCACATTCATTAGGGCTTCCCTTCCCCTAACTTATCACACTTCCGGTCTCCTTCAGTCGGGCTCTGACCTTTTACTAATGTCGAACACTTTCAAATGTGTGAGGCTTTTACTATAGACCTATGCAGGACCACTTCGACTTTCTCTTCAGCTCGCACGCTTATGTGTATTTGTCTCAGTGTCTCTTGGTCTTGGTAATTCAGCACCATAAGCACAAAGTTCAAAGAAATATTTCTCTTCAAGTATTCACCTTTTCACTTTTCCTTTTGACGGGGTTAATCTTGACCATTACACATTTCAGAGTTTGTTCACTTTGCAGCTGTATAACAAACATTTCACATTTCGCAGAGATTTGTGAGGGCCTTCTTCCCTTTTGCCGGACCACTCCGCTACTCTGTATCACTGGATTCACAGTTATCGGCCACTTAAAAGTTCATCACTAGTTAGCTTTCTTTCATGCTCCATCAGCACATGCACAGCCTTCAATTGTGAGACATACTGTTGTAACTTCAATATTTCCTTAACACACACCAGCCTTTCATGTCGTTAGCTAACTCAACAGCTGTGTGAATTCCTTTCTTGTCTCTGCAGCCCTAATCCACGAGTCAAGGTCAATGCCACAGGATTGGGCCTTGCCTCCCCAAATCTGTTGTTCACCCGGGAGGGTCACTGGCATCCTTGAAACACAATACAATCTTCTTGTCTGGTATTTGACCTTCTCCGTGTATCCTTCACTGCTCTTCAGAGGCAACAACCTCTCTACCCTTTGCTCTCGTTCCTTGATCGGTCATTCTTCTCCAGTAGGTTTGCCCTCGCCCCGGATGATCTGCTCCTTCTCATGTTGTACCGTGCTCAGAGTGTGTCTCTATGTTCCGCCTTTATCCGTGTGGGGAGAGCTAATGGGTATCAGATGAAATGATTAAAGTCAAGTGCCTGACTTTGTCTGACCCAATTATCGGACATGTCCAACGAGATATGTAAAGTTAGCCTCTTTACTCTCAGTCGCCCTCTTCCTCGGCCCAGTGTTTGTGCAGAAAGGTGGGGGAAGTTGGGGCATTGGAGAATCCTATAAAATAGGATGATGTAGGGGAACGGGAAAGGGGGGAATACTATGTCTCACCATCGTTTATGTCCTCCCTACTCATCAAAGACCCCTCACCCAGGTGATACCCCGCACTAGTCCACGTCCAGGGTCTGGATCCAAAGGCGATGGCTGTACCCTGGCCACCTGAGAGAGAGATCCCCCGGAACTAATAGGTGAGACACCCTTTGGATTCTCACAGAATTTACAGAACCACTGTCTGTCATGTTTTCATAAAAGAAAGGCAACGCAGATAGAATAGATTTGTAGACCATTTTTAAGTGGCACTTAATATGTCCAGTTTAAAATGTTGGCAGCACATGCATACATCCCTATATCACCCATTCCAATCTGTAGGTGCTTATCAAGTCTTCATTTTTTCCTTTGCATTCTGTGACTTCCAATTCCACTTCTCTGATTAGAAAACTAAAACTGCAAGTCCCAGAATTCATAGAAGAAAACAGCATTGGACTTGAAGATTCGAAACAGTGACATTAATATCAGATCAAACATGTAGAATGCTGTGCGTTTTAAAATGTTTCTTTCTACAAACTTTTTGATAAATGTTAAAAAATGCATATGTTCATTTATAGCAGCACTGTGTCACTTTCTCATAAAAGAAAAGAAAAGCAAATAGAAGAGATTTGTAGACCATTTTTAAGTGGTAGTGAGAGTGTGCCAGATTAATATGTTGGCAGTACATGCATACATCCCAACATCACCGATTCCAATATGTAGGTGCTTATATAGACCTGATGTTTTCTCTACAATCTGGAACTTGTACTCCAACTTTTATAATGGGAAAGGTAGACCTACAAGTCCCAGAACACAAACAAAAAATGTAGGACTTCATAAACACAAACAGATTAGAATGCATCATTTTGGCAAGAATGCATATACTCCTAAAATATTAAACTTCCACACACAAAGTGTGCTACAAATCTTTTCCATCAACTTTTCTTCACTTTTGCAAAATATTACACACTGAGCTTCTAGAAATGCACATATGCATTTCTTAACTTTCATGAAAATGCTCGTAAAAACAAACATTTTTAAACGTCAAGCAATTTCATGAACTCTTTTTCCCATCAACTCCTCCTACCTTCATTAATAACAACCTTGCTTACTAAAAGTACTTCACCATCACCACATATCCCCACTAACTTTCTTTTACAATTACAGGAAAGAAGCACATTTCCGAAAACAAGTACTGAAAAAAGAATACCCTTTACATCCTAATAAGTAAGTACATTAATGTACCATGTATATGTATATAATTGCAACATTACAGTTCTACTATATATTACCACAGCCTACTCTTTTCGAACCAACATTTATTTCACTCTAACTCATTATATTGCAACATTCACACTCTTTCTATTGCCATCTAAACACCACCATTGCAACACCCACTGTTTTCCTGAAAACATCACAATGTCCCTACTGATTCAATCACATCATCACTCCCTTACTCAGTAACCCAATGATATCACACCTTTACAGACTCTTACTCTCACACCCTTCCTAACCACACCTAGTATGCCACCTCACAATCAAACATCACTGTATTAACTTCTCCAATCTCACTCACACACCCATTCACAATAGATACATATACATTCCACAACTTTCAAACCAAAATATTTGCTTTTCCCAAACGACACAACAAAATGGCTACTAAAAAGCAACTCTGGAGAAAAGAAAGGAAAAATAGAGCAAATAAGAATAAAAGCAAACCATTTAGTCATCTACCTCTAAAACAATTAATAGAAAACATTAAAACAAAATAGCGAGTAATCTCACTTAACAAAACTAAACCAGCCACAACTAAAAAAGGTAAGGCCCCTCTTTCAAAAAATAAAAATAAAACAAATTTTCAAGGAAAAGCAGACCTGCTTATGAACCTACCACTGCATCTACCAGTGTTAACGTAGTCACAGTAAAGCAATCCAAATAATTAATGTTACAGAAAATGTTCCACCATAGAGTTCTTCAAAATCTTATAAAAACTGCTGGAAAGTCATGATCTACCCTTAAAAACGACAGCACAAGACTATTGCTTGAAGCTCTAATTGACATCACATTTCAACTAAAGAGAACATTGTTTATATTAATTTTAAACCGAATGAAACCTGTTGGGAGTCCTGACCCACGTTTGAGCTATCATGCTGCAACATTTGGTGCTGTGGGCTTAGAAAATCCAAGATGGCCAAAAAGCCCACAAGTGCGCCAGAATCCAGGAGAACCACGCAGTTTGTGCGCACACCAAAATGGTTACCTAACTTGCCACCCACCAGTTTAAAGAAAGATCTTTGGTAACAAAATCCACTGTTACTGATGTCAAAAAGTTGCTGAAATCGTGACTCATTGGACCACTTTAAGATTCAACCCTTTTGTGGGGTTCCACATAACCATCTTACTGTAACAAGCCCCATCAAAACAATGTTAAGCAAGGATTTACTACCATGGAAGAACCATTCCTGTTTAGAATGCATTAATCCAAGAAAGATCCCAAAATTGCATGCAGTACCAACAAAATCCTCAAGGCGGCGCTAGCGGTCTAAACTCTGACAGGAGAACTGAGTGCAGTTGCTGACAAAGGGATTTGACTCAGCTGACTTCAAAGGCTGCATTTTAATTAAAAATTAGCCACATGCTGTTCCCAGAGGCCTGAAGCCTGGGAAACCCTCTCACCTCCAGAGATTCACACCAGGAGTTAGAATCTCACATGACCTCTTGATTGATAGAAGGCAGACTGGCTGGGAGCCTCCTGGAGACCACACAATAGGCTCTTGCAATTGAATAGGATATGTTGATTTTGACTGTTTCCTGTCAACAAAGGCCTGCCTGCCAGAAGACACATGTGACTGACCCACCCAAGTCTTGGAGGCGGACTCCAACACTCTGAGAACTGAATTGAAAGCAAAATATATATTTTACAGAAACACTGATAACTCTTTGTAATCAAATGACAGAAATGTATAACTTTGAGAGCCTTAATTTAAAAAATGTACCTTCAATTCAAGCCCAAACTCCAATTTGTGTGATGTTCTGGGGGAAAACTAGCAGTTAAGAGGGTATTACTTAAAATGTCTGCATGTGAAAAGTCTGATACTTCATCAATCAATGCCTGCATGCCTTGCACACATTTGGGTAAATTTGAGTAAGAATCTGATATTGGTAACCTGACCAAAAAGTGAAATATGTTGCCATTTCTCAATGCAAGCTCCCAGGAAGAGCAGATTTGGACAGGGTATACCTCCTGTGATATGTGATGGGTGCATGTAATTTTAAACAAATGTGTACCTGTGCAAATATGTCTTTTGGGTCAAAATATAGATGACACTTCATTTCATTCCCCCAATCAAGGGGAAGAGGAGGAAGTGGCCAATGACAAGCGGAGAGGGGTAGGGCCTAGGAAGCTAGCCTCTCCACCCATTTTCAAAACACATAAAAGCAGACAGTCAGGACAGATAGGGACATTCAATTCCATTTGCTGCGGAGCATGCTGCCGGACCATACAACATCCAGAGATCCAGACTTCAAATCCATCAATCTCCAGAATCCAGAGAGGCTAGACCAGCAGAGCAGAGCTGACCCAGACCGCTGTTAGCAGAACCAGAGAGCTGACCCAGATCACTGTGAAGTGCCGAGACCAGACCAGAGTCCAGTCTAAAACCTGACCAGATCCGTGGCGAGGCCCATTCTATTTTAAAATATATTGTGAGTACCTAGCAGAACTGTGCAGAACCAATCTCTTAGTTAAAATAATCTAATCCAAGCTATTTTAATCTAAGTAGAACTGCCTCCTAACTGTCACCTGTCATTTCTAGTTGCTAGCTGTCACTTGTCACTTTGAATTTTAAAATTTCAAATCTGAAAAACGACCTTTACCATATCGCTCATATCTCCCTGACCGTTTGTCTTAGAGACTTGCAGTAACTTTCCTCTGAAAGCTGGGAATCTTGGCTTTTCAACGAACCTAGAACCGCATTCCTATTCCATACACTATTGCCTCAATCGTGAAAAAGGCACTCGCGAATTTTGCCGCGATTTGCAAATTTCTCCACGTGTGAAAACAGCAGTTTCCTTGCTAAAAATTTGTTTGCCTCTTAAGAACCATCCCTGAATCATTGCTAGAGTGAGCCTGGACTAATATTAACTAGATACCACTCAACCTGAACCTCTAGAGGGAATTAAAAGCATTTTAGCATATTTTTCACTTCATTTCCTGCACATATAAAAGCATTTTGGACCTGTGTTTCAAACTTCTGTAGTCTAAGCTTGCTGGGGTGAACTGAATTACATTTGATTGCATTTCTGAGAACTGTGTGCTTTCCTTCCATTTCCTTGCATTGCATAAAGGGGGGAGGGGATTACCAGAGAAAAGTGATTACATTGTTTTGTTGAAATCATATTGAGTATTTTCTGTATTGCATTTTCATTCAACATTACATCCATCTGAACTTATATAAAGCATTCTCTACCACCTTATTCTTCTGTTCCCATTCACAAGTGTGCTAGTGCCAGACTATCCATTATTGATTACTGCTCAGATTCAGTGTGATATTCAATTATTAATTTATTATAAAGCGTGATATATATATATATATTGTTTAAATTATCAAATAAACCTTTAAACTTGCAAAACAGAACTACTTCTTGGCTCAGTGGGGTCAGGGGGATTCCAAGAGAGGGGTGTTATATAGGGGTAGTCATCCAGAACGCATGAACTGGACATAAAGATATATTAATAAGGGTTTCCATTCAGTATCCCAGACTAGGCATTGACTTAGCTGTAGTGTTGAATTGAATCCTCTTACAAACCACAAACTAAATTAATCAATACATTACAGAAAGTAGTTCTAAACATACACAATTTCTATATAGATACCTTTTTCAAACTTCTGTGAAGGTGAATGGATTCACACAAGCAGCACAGAACCATATTTTAATGAAGAGGCTTGTAAGCAAGAACAACAAAAAACAATTGCTATAGACAGTAGTGATTGAGGGTATTAAATGATAGGAGACACCATTAAACCCTTATAGAATAAATGTCCCCAACAAACTTTCAACCAAATACTCCTTTCACCCAAACAATCTGTACAGTGTACAAATGGACATGCATCTCAATATACAACATATGCCAACAATCCTTTAAGGGGGTAATTCATAGATTTCAGGGCAGAGGCAGCGCACGCGAGCAGCGCAGAGAGGGAGCGTGCGCCAGCGTGTGCCAGCCATGTCCGCTAAACAGCATTCTGGCGCACCGCGTATTCATGGAATTACCAAGCCATTATGAGCGCTGGCGCAGAGAACATCCTGCAGTGCCAGTTACGCCCCCAAGAACGCCCTTTGCACAAGGAAAAGGCATTGAAATCCCCAATGCAGCGCAAAGGGCCGCGCTAACCCTGCACCAGTTTACAGGGCCGGTACACTGTAATTGTGTGAAAATACTACGCGCTCCCCGCTCACGGCAGCCAAAAGTGTGAAAATGTACTGGCGCACCCCTCGGAATATGCGTACCCCGCTCGCGCTAGGTAAATTGCGTAGAAAAAGCACCCCCCTGTGGAGTGGGCTGCCTGTGGGGCATGCCCAGGGTGGATGGGGTGCCTGCGTGTATTTCAGGGTGAGCGGGGAGTCTCACATGCGATAGGCCTTGGGCGAGCGGGGTACGTGTATTTCAGGGGTGCGCGGGAAGTTTCACAAGCGATAATCCAGGCGAGAGCGGGGTACGTGTATTTCGGGGGTACGCAGGAAGTTTCACATGCGTTACTCTAGGCGAGAGCAGGGTACGTGTATTTGGGGTGTGCGCAGGAAGTTTCACACACGATACTCCAGGCGAGGGCGGAGTACGTGTATTTTGGGGATACGCGGGGACTTTTACACGCGATAGGCCTTGTGCGAGTGGGGTACATGTATTTCGGGGGTGCGTGGGAAGTTTCACATGCGATACTCCAGGCGAGAGCGGGGTACGTGTATTTCGGGGGTACACGGGAAGTTTCACACGTGATACTCGAGGCGAGAGCGGGGTACGTGTATTTCGGGGGTACGCAGGAAGTTTCACAAGCGATACTCCAGACGAGAGCTGGCTACGTGTATTTGGGGACTGTGCGGGGAGTATTACATGCGATAGACCTAGTGCATGCGGGGTATGTGTATGTTGGGGGTGCACGGGAAGTTTCACATGCGATACTCCAGGCGAGAGCGGGGTACGTGTATTTGGGGGGTATGCGGGGACTTTCACATGCTATTTGGCATTGTGGGCCCCAGGTGTGTGGTTTCCCCCCTTTCAATGCCCTGCAGGCAGCCCACACCACGGGAGACTAACCTACAACCCTCACCATGCCCTGCAGGCAGCCCACATGGCACCATGCACTTGTGAGCACACTTGTGAGCCCCGACTCATGTCCCCCCACCCACTCACCCACCCGCCATTGACAGGCACCTGTCAGCAGGCCCCGATTCATGTCCCCTTGGACCCCCACCCACCCCCAGTGACGAGCACCTGCCAGCAGGCCCCGACTCATGTCCCCCTGCACCCCCACCCATCCCCATTGACGGGCACCTGCCAGCATGCCCCGACTTATATCCCCCCACCCACTCACCCACCCACCATTGACGGGCACCTGCCAGCAGGCCCCAACTCATGTCCCCCTGCACTCCCACCCCACCCCCAGTGATGGGCACCTGCCAGCAGGCCCCGACTCATGACCCCCCACCCTCCCACCATTGAGGGGCACCTGCCACCAGGCCCTGACTCATGTCCCCCCCCAACACGTCATCACGATCCACGCTTATGGCCACCCAAATCCCTTCCCACGCCACCCAAGTCCAAACACCCAACCAAGTATTCCATCCACTCCACATTGAAATCCCCATATCATGATAGATCCCAAATGACAAGTATGCACATCAATACATGTCCGTCAGACACACACAATGGGGGCAAGTGAATGAGAAAACCCACATCGTGACATGCACAAAACCAATGAGAGAATACCACACAAATGAAGTATGAAATCAAAATGTATTAAATACAAAATCAACGAATGAGAGAAAATCACACAAGAAAATAAATAATGAACAAAAGGCTGGATGTTCAAAATGAATGAAAAATATATGAATGGTGAATCCAAATAAAACCAAATGAAAATGGCTCCAAAGCGTTCGTCCATCAAACCAAACCCAAAGGTAAAAAAAAAAAGAAAACCATTGCTCCATGGGAAAAAAAAAATGAATGACGTCAAATCCAGTCCTGAACTATATACAAAGTAAAAATCCAGGGTCCATGAGCCCAAAAATCCAAAGGAAACCTACAAAAAACCCTACCTAATAAATAACTATATACAAAAAGGTGGGGCATAGTCCATGCGCCCCAAATGAAAGAAAAATAGAAAGGAAACCTAACACTAATTAACTATATACAATGGCGGCGGGCAAGTCCTACGGCTCACTTGTTGATTTCCTGGGCCCTCTTTATCAGTTGACGCTGCAGACAGGGAGAGACAGAACACAGGCATCAAGGCACTGTACAATGGTCTGATACACACATGACAGTTGCACATGAGTGGCAGTGTCAAACTTCACACATGGCATCACACTCCCCAACACACATATCATTTCAACCCACACACGCGCAAATTAACAGGAATGTTGCAGAAGGCAGCACCATCCATACACATACAACAGCATGAGCATCCGAAGGTTAGCCTGACGTCACATGTAACACGGGGAGTGCTGAACACATGCACACACGCCACCAGACATGCATGCATCTGTACATCTCCACCACCTGTCGCAGTGATATCATCGCCATCCATGTCACATCTGCCAATCAGCCTCCTACATGTCAGTGTCACATGCATCCATGGTGTATCACAGTGGCACACATGTCAAATACACATGCACATGTACATTGTGCACATACATGAAGGAGGAACCAGCATCCAAGTGTCACACCACAACCATGCTACAGTACATACACAGAAATTTGAACATGTGTGCACCCACACATGCATTTGGCCACCATGCATTTGAACACATACACCATTGATGTGCCTCACACATGACTGGACTCACATGCGGCAGGCTCATGTCCCTGTGCATACACATCCATACATGGGCCGACCAAGACTTATGTCCAACCTGCACACTCCTGCCACACCTCAACATGCACAGCGTCCAATTAGTACACATGTACACTTACCGCTCGACTCCGGACGGGTCTGCCTCTGAAGGATCTGGAGGTGGAGCGCTGGGTCTATGCATTCCAGGACCCTCATCTGGATGTTGGTAAGGCGGACCTGGCACCCTCTGCATGCTTTGCCTTCAAGAGGCACCGGGCCTGCTGAGGGTCCTGGACCTGAAGTCCTCCCAGTGCTTCCGGACGTGTTGCATGTCGCGGGCTGCCACCCCCTCCACGTTGATGTCAGCCACGATGTCCTTCCAGATCCTCTTCCGTCCTTCATTGTCGGCGCGTAAACTTCCAAAGAGGTCATCATAATGCCCCAGGACTTGCTCCACCAGGATGCCAACTTCATTGGCACTGAAGCTGGCAGCCATCTGCCTCTCTGCTGGGGGGTTGCCACTGGTGCCAGATGGTGTTGTGTTGGACATGGCAACCCCTGCGGCAGGTGTGGGTGGGCAACTTGGTCCTGGGGCTGGGCTGTGGAGCGATGGAATACCAGTCGGGAGTCTTCTGTTCCAGCAGGGGTGGTCACAGCAACTGGACCCCTGCAGATGGCTGACATGCAGGCACCAAATAGCAGGGCACGTGGCCAGCAAGCAGGCAGGCAGCAGCAGATGGCAGGTGGGAGCGTGCTCGGGGCTCTGGAGGGCAGTAATTTGGCCTTCTGGGCAGGAGTGTGGTCTTCCGCATCTTGTTGCGTGGCCAGCTTCATACAGAGTAATTTGGCACGTGAAAAAACTGCACGTCAGCGTGTAATTTGAGGAAAGGCCCTTAGCATGTAAGTGCATCTGTGATGTAACGCGCACGGGCATTTTCCTCAACATGGGTGCATGTTGATTGTACACGTGCAAAAACTGCACGTCCGGGTGTCAGTGTGGGTAATTACGCATATGCGCGTAAGTGACGTCGCACGTGTGTGCTGGGTTAAAAGGTACGGGTAGGACGCCATTTTCTTGTACGTGCTTTTTGTGGAGAGCGAGCGGGTGATTCTTGTACTTCTTGTCAGTTCACACGCGATTACTTCACAACGGTTCCAGTTCGTACTCCTTGTATACTCAAACAGCGGTCAATTCTTCTTTTGGCTGGGGTGTTGCCAATGTGCACACAAGCGTATTTTTCACGTTATTTTTCCAGGCTGATGGTGAGTCGCGCATGTATTTTTCAACTGTGGTTGCCCCCGTGTGTCGCGTACCCATTCAGAGGTCATTGTAGCCTGCGTGTACCATGCGTACGCTTCTTTTTGTGTTTCTGGGTGCCACAGCGTAGTGTGGGTTCTTTATTCCACTCACGTGGGCAACCAGGGGTCATGTGCACATAAAACTTTGTTTTGCGTGACCCGTCATCTTCCCCCAGGGGTCACAGACAGCCTTGCTAGAGCACTAGGGTACGTATTCCATCTAGTACCCTGCCCCTTTCACCCCAATTGCCCAGGACAATTGTTTACTGCACCTCCCATTCACAAAAGAACATCAGTGCCATGGTTGGGAGGTGACCAAGCGGTAAGGGAGGCAAAGGTGGCTTACCTCCAAGAGGTGGGCGCGGTACGGGATGTGGCCAGGATGTGCAGGGTGGCCCAAGAGGCCAGTGTGTGGAGGACCAATCAGGGACACCTATGCCCCCCCCCAATGGGTCGGGGAGATGCAGCTGACACCATCCCAGCTCAGGCCTTGTTAACCCGGCCCATATTGTCAACCAAATCGGCACAGGATGACTCCCAGGCTGACTTCCGTGTCACCAAGTCAAAGCCACGTGTGGCGGTGAAAGTTGCTGTCACCAGGCCACGTGGATCTGGTGCAGCAATGTCATCTGCTGCCCCAAGTAGCCAGGGTGAGGAGGCTGCAGGGGCAGCTGCAGCTCAATCCACCCCAGCTCCAAGTCTCCCAGCCGGGACAGTGTTGGTCAAAGTCCATCACACCGAGGTTGGTCCTGCCAACATCACCCAGCCAATGCCTGCAGTGAGACCTTTGGTCATCGTGCCTTTGGCTACTTCCAGTGCCCAGTCCACCTGCGCTTCAGCCCCTACCAACCAGAGCGGCGTACGCCACTTAGGGTCCGCACCACCTCCCAAGAGGAAGAAGGGTGCTCTTGCGGTACAGGCTGGGACCCCAGACATGGCTCCCCCTCCGGCACGTCAAGGAAGCGTAGTTTCAATGATGTGGAACTAGACGCACTTGTGGACTACGTGTCGGCCCATGGCCGCGAAATGCTGGTGACTGCAGGGTGCAAGACTATGACTGCTCAATGTAGGGCCCACTGGCAGTGCATCGCTGACCAGATTAGTGCCCTTGGATTTGTCAGGCGCAAAGCTGATGATTGCTCTAACCGGTGGAATGACCTCAAACGCAGAGCAAAGAACAAGTTGGCTTCCAATCATGCCTCTACTCTGGTGACTGGCAGTGGGTCTCCACCAGAGGAGGAAGTACTCACAGAACATGAGTCTATCGCTGGAGGCTTCATCACAGAGGATCAGATCCAAGGCGTGGGAGACCTACCAGATCTTGATGCAATGTCCGGTGAGTGGCCATGCATGTGTGTGCAAACCATGTGTATGTTGCTTGGGTGATGTGTTCTGATTGAGTGCCAGGTGAGGCTGTGTAGTCATGATGGCTATGGGTCACCCATGTGGTGCCTCCAAACCATACCCTGGCCTTGGGTTTGGGTTTTCAGTTATCCCTTATGACCGCAGTTGACAATTTGCACCTGATTACTGCACTTGTCCTTCAACTGCCATCTTGGCACAACATTGTTCATACTGTTTTCCTGTTCATTCTGCCTGATTGATGAAATCCTTTGCATGTTTACCACACATTTGTGTGCCCTTCTGCCCCAAATGTAACATACTTCAGACATAGACTACATCCCACAATGGCCCACATATGTTTCCTTATTATGGGAATGATTTCATCAATCAGGCTGACTGAGTAATGTGCACCTACACATGGCCTGCACACAATCACTTCGGGGCCCTCTTTGAATGTTCAACATGACAATTATCTTCTGTCATTGCGAAGTGACCAACCATTGATGTATCCATGTGCCTGCCATCACTGCATTAGTGAACACTGGCTTTGTTGCAGCGTGTGGCACATGCGTGTTTTGTCACACTATTTTGCATGTTCCATTTCTTGATGTCCATCTCACATGGATGGGTGACAGTACTGATTTGCTACCATCTGGGTGTCCTTGTCAAATCTGCCATAGATATGCTACGTGCCATCTGTGTGCTGGCATGTGTCATGTATGTGGATTGTCCATGCCACTCAGAGGCTAATGTGTGATGCCAGTGCTATCCAGCATGCAGCACATGTGTTGCTTTTCCATCTTGGAGTCCTCAGTGTCTGCTTTTTGCCTCCCCTTCCAACTCATTGCCAGTGCATGCATGCCAGACTTATTTTCATGTGTGACATGTGTCATTAATGTACTCGATGTCTACCTCGTCATGCCTATGTGTGTGGGCTATGGTGCTCATGTCGGTTTTTATTACTTTTCTTTTATGTTTTTGCAGGTGATGAGGCACTAGATGCTGTTGAGGAGGAGGAGGTGGCGCAGAGGCAGGAGTACTCACAGTCACAACCAGGCACCAGTGGAGGACGTGGGGTGGTGGTGGATGAAAACCCATTACTCCTACAGACCATACTGTCCACGGGTGTCTCTGGGTACACCTCCGGAGACCTCTATGAATCAGGTGCTGAATCTGACATTGAGACATATGTGCCGTCGCCGGTGAGTGTTTCTGGCAGGGATGCTGTTCTGTCCAACACACCTGCACTGGGGGTAGACCCCTCTATGGGGCATTCAGTGTTGGAAACTCCGCCTGTGGCGGTTACGGATGCAGGGTCACACTCCACAATATTTGCTCCTGTTCCTGGGCCAGCAGATCAAAGGAGGAATGCAGTCCTGCAGCCTCAGGCAGTGCCAGCACAGCAAGGTGCACATCACATTGCCCCAAACAGGTGTGGTGCCCGCCAACGCGGTGGCCATGCGCCACCAGGCAATACTGTGTTGGAGAACTCCATGTACACTATAGCAGCACAACAGGGGGCATCATGTGAGATGATGTCTCAGGCCATGGATAGGGTGGCCACTTCCATTATACCCCCTGAAAGGCAGGTGGAGCTCCAGAAGCCGGCAACAGAGTCCATGTGCCGCTCACACAGAGAGGATATGTTGGCGTCCAACAGGGACCGACAGGCTGGACAGGAGACTCTGCGCACAGCCATATCTGCAGAGTCATAGGCCCACAGGGATGCCCTGAGGTTAGAACACATGTCCCTCAGAGATACTCTGGGTGCACTTGAGGTGTCCCGGAGTAAAATGTCAGAACAGCAGCTGGAGCAGCTAATACGCACACTCTCACCTGAGCTCCAGGCAACCTGTGAGGAGATCCGGGCATCACGCGAGGCCTTGCAGGCAGAAATGCGTGCTACCCGTGAGGTGCTGCATGGGGATCTCCGTACCATCATCCTGCAGAACCAAACCTTTCTGACCCGCATGCTTGCTGCCATGGAGGAGCGTGCCAGGGCTTTGCGTGGTCTGCCTCCCATATCACGCCCATCTTCTGATGTACCACCAGAGGGTGATGACAGCGACGGCAGTTCTCCCACTGTAGGGTAGCCGTGCAGGCCATGAGCCCATGGAGGTTTTTTTTTTCTCAACATCCACGCATGTGGGTGTTGCGGTGCACCCTGTGCCTCGTCCCTGCTGGGTGGCCCAACACACCCCTGGTCGACACATGGCCATTTTGATTTTTTCTTTTTTTTTCTTTTTGGTGTTTTCACATTTCATTCCTATTTGCTAAATGAAATTAGTATTTAATTCATTTGTTATCTTTATTTCTTCTTCTTTTTTCTATTTATTATTTTTATTTTATTTTAATTCTTGATTTGTTATTTTGATTTTCATACATTTATTTTTATTTGGTTATGCTTCTGATTTTTACTTTATTATTTCATTTATTTCTTTTACTTTACATTTACTTTTTCTTTTTCTATATTTGATTTTCATTTACTTTTTTGTTCATAACCATTTTCTTTCAGATTGTGAATTAATGTTACAGTGGGCCTCATTACAACCCTGTCGTTAAGGGGTTAACGGCGCCGTAAAAGGCTGCGGCGCAGTTAAACCCTTAACGCCAGATTCACACTTTAACGCCTGCTTTTTGCAGGCGTTAAAGTCCAAGGCGCTAAGCGACCTTGGAGCTAATTACGGCACCGTAATTTACGGTGCCGTAATTAGCGCCTTCCCCATCCCCATTGAGCCCTATGGGGCAAAAATGGGAATGGGGAAGGGGCAATGGTGAATGGGGATTTACCGCCCCGCCAACCTTGGAATGGGGCGGTAAATCCGCCATCCACCATGGCGGAATCCGGCATGGACCATGGTGCTAACAGCACCATGGTCCAACGCCAGGGTTGTAATGAGGCCCAGTGTGTTGCTTTGTGTGGCTCCCGTAGGCATCCACTGTGTATTCCAGCTGGGCACATGCAGGCTTGTCCTGTCTTTGGGTTAGAAACTTGGGTTCCTGACACACACACCCCTCCTGCTTCCCCTTTCCATCAGCTCGCAAAGGGTGTGACCAAGTGACAGTAATTACACAGAGGCATTGGGCTCCCATACGTTGTGTGGGCAGTCTGTAGTCCAAACTGTGTATACATCCCTAGTGGGGATTGTTGTTCATTTCTCCACTGCATGGTGGATTTGTATATGGTTTTACATACAGGACTTTTTGCATATATGCATGTAGCTTCTTCATGCTTTAACGAGCCCGTCTCCTTTGCACATGCAGTTCATGTTGTATGCAGTACACTGCAACATTTGCCTACCAGCAACACTCTGCAGTTGGAAGGGGTCGATGTGCTGCCTTAGTCAGGTTGTGACACTTGCACTACTTTAATTGTTTACTGTCATATGTTACCACTGTTGGATCCTGTACTGATGTTTTGTCTTGCTGGTAAGTATTTGTTAGTGTGTGCTGTTTATTTTTCATTGGTGAGAGGCAATTGTCTGTGGCCTGTTTCCATTTGGGACGATGCACTTTGTCACACTTGTGTCATGTGATGTGCATTAATTTGGTTGCTTTCACATCGCATGACACGCCATGGTGTGTTGGGTAGCTGAGGTGGGGTTAGGGAGGGGTTGGGTGACATGCCACTATTTGTTTGTAGTGTTTTGCAAGGGGGTAGACCTTCATGCTGCATGAATGTGGGCCTTTTACTGACACAGCATTGGTGTGTTTAAGTAGCTAGGGATGCACACAATGTATCACTTCCAGGTAAACAATCTCAGGGTGGTATGGTTGTGACAGTTGACTGTCCCTTTTGTCATCATCATAAATTGTCAGCTGGTATGTGCCAGGCCTGTGTGCACTCCTCAGGGTTGGGATTTTAGGTGAAGAAATTTGCCACAAGCTGGGTACGGGCTGCCTCACCACGTGCCCTTTCAGCTCCCATGCCCAGTGGCTGTGCATGTGGTTGGGGATGTGGGGGCACCACCATGTCCACCGGCATGCCCCGCCGGGTTGCAATGTTGTTCAGGACACATGCTGCCACTATGATCCTGCACACAATATGGGCTGTGTTGTATCTTACCTCATGTGGTGTGTTGGGGTTCCGTATTGGCATCATCATGTAGGTGCTCAGAGGGTAGGCACTGTCCCCTGGGGAGGTGATAATGGTTGTCATTAGTGGGTTTTTCCCATTTCTCAGTGTCTGACATGCATGCATGTGCAGAGGCATTTATACTCACCAATTAGCCATGTGTTGCCATGCCGCCCAGCTTCCAGGTCCCGGTTTAGGGGTGACATTCGGAATATGAAACTATCATGGCTGGACCCCGAATAGTTGGCATATACTGAGGTGATGATTCCCTTGGCATCACATACAACTTGCACTCTGATGGAATGCCAGTGCTTGCGGTTTCGATAGATGTGCTCAGTGGCCCTGGGAGGACGTAGAGCCACATGGGTGCAATCAATGGAACCTAGCACTTTAGGGAAGTGTGCCACCCAGTAAAAGTCCTGGACGACAGCCTGCCTTTCTGCAGGTGTTCTGGGCATGTATTTGTGCCTGCGGACTGAGGGGCGTGCAGCCATGATTGCCAACACCTGGTGTAGGCAGTGTGACTGCGTGGCCTGTGAGACACCCCCAACTATGGCACTTGTCCGCTGAAATGACCCAGTAGCCAAGAAGTGCAGTACATTGAGCACCTTTTCCAAGGGGCTTAGTGCTTGGGAGCACAGGGTGGGTGATGTGAGGTCATCCTCCCACTCCCTGACCAGTTAGTTCTAGGATTATTTGTGGTGCAAACCTGTACCTCCCATACACCTGGTCATCAGGCATCCCAAAAAGGCTGGTCATGGGTAACAAAATGCTGGGCCTGGCTATCCTCCTCCTCCTGCGGTGTCCACGACCACTGCTGCGAGGAACGGTGAGCTTGTTTGTTGTTTGCGTGTACTTTTATGCTGCGTGGGGCCACTTACGCCTGCTTCCTTTTGGCGTAAGTATTTCCGGATTAGCGCATCTTTTTTGGCGCACGGGTTTCCCCTGCCATTCCATGAATACGTGCTCTTAGAGCACGTGTGGGCATTGCGAGCATTTACCTCCCGTACTTCCCCCGTAATGCCCACATTTTCACACGTTGTTCCCTATTCCGCGTGTTATGCCCCGTGTTACGCCCACTTTTCTTGTGTGCGCTACACGGTGTGTGCTTTTCCTGTGCACATCGTGCATGGTGTTTAGTGGCGTGTGCGCCCGCGTGCGCCACCCACAGATTTGGCGCACATCCCAGGTTTTACACGCGCAGCGCATTCCATGAATCGACGAACGGCTGTGTGCGCGGCTTTAGCACGCGTGCACTGCAATTTTCACGCTTGCGCTCCCTTTTTCGGCTCACATTTATTCCATGAATTACCCTGTAAATCTTCACGACAATTGCTCAATCACTATGTGAAATTAACAGACAAAGGTAAAATGAAAACTTTACAAACCATGGACTCTCGTCCAGTGTGCAGCCAAACTGGATTTGGAGGACATTCATTAGCCTGCATTTTAGGAACTGGTTGCAAAAGCACCTTTCACCACATCAAAATGTTAGCAACACACCATTCCGCTATGCAGAATCTTGTGCATAGACTATACTATGCAAAAAGTCCTGCGCTAGAACTAAAACATTTAAATTACATTCTCCTACATGGAACATCCAAGCAACTGATTCATGAAATAGAGCACATACAAAGTAAATACTTTGGAAGTGAAGTTGACTTAGAAAATTCAGTAACTTCATAATACATTACTGAAAATCTCACAAACACTAACCTCCTGAGAAACACATACAAAAAAGAACATTTCAAAACACATCTGCTGAATTTCAGACCAAGTATTTGTCTTTTGTCGCAGAACATTTTATTAAAAGGGAACAAAAATAGTAGATATAGGGCCTCATTCCGAGTACGGCGCTAACCAATGGCGCTATTAACGCCTTGGTTGACGCCGTACCCGGACCGGCAGCGCCTTGGTGGATGGCGGAATTACCGCCCCATTCCAAGGTTGGCGGGGCGGTAATTCCCCATTCACCAAGGCTCTTCCCCATTCCCAAATGAGCCCCCATAGGGCTCAATGGGAATGGGGAAGATGCAAATAACGGTGACCGTTCATTACGGTCACCGTTATTGGCTTGGAGGCTCAAAGCAGGCGTTAAGGGCGAGGGCGCAAAGGGAACTCGGAGTATGGCGGTAAGGGATTACCGCCACCGGTCTCGTTACCGGTGGCCGCTATCCCTTACCGCCATACTCGGAATGAGGCCCATAGTCTACAGAATAGCAGACACTGAGGAATCCCAAAGGTTCTAATTAGCTTAATATCTAACAGCAGAAACTAAATACAAAATAACTGACCCCTCAATAGTTTGCACATACTGCCACACAAAGTTTGACAATAACCAAATGCCATCATGTTCTATCACTAATAACTTCAAGCTATAATACGGCTTCAACTGAAATCAGCCAAATTACCTCCATCCGAGTTACTAAAGGGCATTTGTGGCAAAGTAGTATATTTGCCATTAGCTCTGAAAGAAAATGTATTAACTCCAGGAATACAAAGACCAATAGATCAATTTCTGATTGTACTAGTTAATGGTGTACAAACAAAAGACAAAACAACGTGGCAACAACTAGTCGGCTTAAACAAAGTCAGATAAGCCCTACAATATCTAAAACAAAACAATGAATACTACAAACATATAAACATAGAGGAAAACCTAAGAGAAACCACCCAAATAATTTAAGATTCACCAGCAACTGGCCAATTTGAACGTGTCGATCCTGCTACTGCAGCCAACATTTTAGACCTGCATACCATTCACCCACTACACTCCAAAGACACCATTGAAGATGCATTAGAAACATTTCAATTGTGTGAAGCCAAAGTATCCCCATTAAGCATATGGGAAAAAAGTATAGAAGCACGTTCTTTTCCTCTACTCTTTCCTACAGGAAAAGGAGGAAGATATGATGAAAGGTCTACACAAATTAGTGCATCAGAATATCGCTCTTTACAATGTATTCTGAAGACCCCACATTCAGACAAAATGTAGAATACATTTTACACCTCATGTTAGAATGTGAACTAGCAACTCTATGTTATGGAGTTGGACACACATTAAAAACAGGTTCTACCTTTTTAAACATGACCGCTGCCCAACTGCTTCAAAAGATCAAAGACATGGATGAAGTTTTACAGTCAAGTATCACAAATCACTTGGGAAACATGCGTGGTACAAAATAATACTGGTCCTGATGTCTCTGATGTACGTTTTATGCTAAAGAACCTAGGCCCACCCAGATGTTTTGTTCCTTTAAGTTGTGCTGAGTATGTATGGGATGACTTGCATGACTTCTTATGCATTGCAAACCAAAATAAAGAGGGAATAGATATAGAAACACCAGGAGAACTCTGTTCTCTTGACCCTGTTAATGTATCAAGGTACTTTCACCATCGCTTCATTACCATGCCACACTTTATCTGCAATAAAAATACCCCTCCGCTCGGAGAAGTGCAACACTTCTTTTGGCGAAAAGAAAATCAATCCAGGGGAGCACCACACATCCACATACTTTTGTGGATAAAAGATGATCCCAAATTTGGCCGTGACGCCACTAATTTACGGTTTATTGAAAAATACTTTACTTGGGACATCCCTTCAGAAACCACAGATAGGGACCTACGTACACAAATCTTATGCTTCCAAAAACATAAGTGTGGCAAATACTGCCAACTTAGATATAAAAACGAAGGCAAATACCATACCAAATGTCGCTTTGACTTCCTTAGACCAGTTTGCAAAAAAGGACAGGCAAATAGCTTCATGTCTTCTGTTAGACACAGCGTAAAAGGCAAATCCCCTAAAAACACATACAACATTAAAAGTGACGAAACATCCAAGTACATGAATGATTATGATGCAATCATTGCCCTCTTTGCAATGCAAAAATAGAAAGAATACATTGCAGACAATTCCACTGCAGTTGCAAGATATCTCACCAAAGCTGACAAAACAGAGCTAAAAGACCTCTGGGAGGACATATCATCTGACAAAACACTAGCACAAAATTGTACAGCTTTGGTATAAAAATGTTCTCCAACAGAGAATTCAGGTGCTACGAAGATGCAGATAGTTTAACAGGAACAGCCTTATATGGCAAATCTGAACACATTGGGCCTCATTACGAGGTCAACGGTAGCCTGCCGCTGCTACTGGCGGGCTGCTGCCGAACTCAAAACACTGAATCCACCGCCTGACTTCCTGGTGCCACCGGGACATTACAAGTCCAAGAGGACTCCATGGGAATGGGGACTCGTAAGCACTGGCACCGTGGCTAATGGTGCTGGTGCTTCTGTAAAAGTCTGCCTGCAGGGGCCTTTGTGCCCAGCAGGTCTGTCCCTGCCGGGTGCAACAGCCCCTACAATCAAACTCGGAGTGTGGCGGTCTGGAAACAACCCTTGTTTCCAGACTGCCACATTCGGAATGAGGCCCATGGTCTGGCTAAACCTTGGTCCTGTTTCATCCCAAAAAAGAGTCTTAAAATGCTACCAAGAGATCGGAACAATGGCCACAAATGATCCCAACACCAGGACATTTTTTTAAAACAATTTAATTGACACATACTAGCCAAACAGAAGTACTGCTTTGAAAAACATGTGCTTGTACAACACAGCCGAAAACTACTCCTAATAAAACGATGGGCCTCATTACGAGTCAGCCGGTCCGGAAAGAACGGTGGTGGTAAATCCACCACCACCATTCTTTTCCGGACCGGCTGATTAAGAATCCTGCTGGCGGGAGGTGTCACTCCCGCCAGGTCTGACCTGGCGGGTTTAACACCACTTGCCTGCAGGCGGACATGGAAACACTGGCACCATTACAGCATGGTGCCGGTGTTTCCACTTCCCCATTCCCATGGAGTCCTACGGGACTCCATGGGAATGGGGAGTAACAAAATTCTGCCTCTGGAATTACCGGGTCACCGGGGTTGTAATGCCCCGGTGATTTCGACAATCACAGAGGCAGATTGGTAATACGAGTCCGGCGGTAACCTGCCGGAATTTCTGGCACGGTTACCACCGGACTCATAATCAGGCCCAATGTCACACCAGATGAGACAACTGGCAGATATTCGTCTCAATTTGTGAAGGAAGCCTAGTAAAAATTACCAACCCCAGCCTAGTAATCACATAAAGTTATCATTTAAATTTCCACAACATAGAGAACTGTATTGCATGGGCCTACTACATCTTTCTAAACCTTTGAGAAAAGACTTAGAGTTATCAGTTGACAATGGGCCTCATTATGAGTGTGGCGGTCGGGAAACAAGGGTGCTGGTAAGCTCATCGGCATCCTGGTTTCTGGACTGCCACACTCTGTGTCTACCTGCTGGAGCCTCTGCGTCTGACAGAACTGACCTTGCCGGGCACAGTCGCCATGGTAGGCAGAGCTGTCATGGACGCATCAGCATCATTAGCAACGGTGCTACCGTGAACCCATTCCCGTGGAGTCCTATAGGACTCCACGGGAATGGGGACTAACATTTATCGGCACCTATCATCCCGGTCCGCCGGGACTTGTAATGTCCCAGTGGCAGCGGGAAGCTAGGTGCCGTCAAAATGTAACAAGTCTGCCGTCAACCCACCGGTAGCACCGGCAGGGTTACCTCCAGACTTATAATGAGGCCCTAAGACTAAATTGAAACTGCATTCAAAGCAAATGAAAGCAGTGTAACAAATGTCAATTTCAAACAATACAAAGAAATGTTGACAATGAACTCCAACAAGAGGAAGAAATTGAAACTCAACTTGATAAAGACACACCTGAGGGCAGTCAACCTTCCCTTACAGGAAGCCAAGAACCACTTGGAGAACCATTCATTCTAAATGCACCAGAAATAGCCATGACTGATTTACAAAATACCATGTGTCAATATAAACAATCTGCAGAAGACTTGTCAGTGCTCAAATCACAGCTAAATGATGAACAACTTACCATTTATCTAGAAGTCACTAACGAAACTGTACATGGTTTTAAACATGAAACTACAACGTGTGGCTGTAAACATTATAAACCTCTGCTCCTGTATGTAAGCGGTGAAGCTGGTTCTGGTAAAACATTCTTAATTAAAATAATCAGCACATTTCTACAAACCTTAACAAACAACAACCTTTCAGCTGTTGTAACTGCCCCCACAGGTTTAGCTGCCTACAATATAGGACGTTTAATTTTAAACCGACTACTCCTCCGTCCAGTAGAACACCAAAAGAAATGAGAATACTACAATTTATCAGCAGAGGCTGCTAGTGAAGTATGAAGAATTCTGAAACAAATGAAAGTGCTCCTAATAGACCAGGTAAGCATGGTTTCCAACCTCATGTTGGCTTTAATTCATCTCGGAATGCAAGAAGTCCTAAAAATCGACTACGAAGAACTGTTTGGAGGAAACCATGTTATTGTTTTCGGAGACCTACTACAGTTAACACCAGTAAAAAGTCAACCTATTTTCAAAATATTAGCACACAAACAATGCTTCAGCATACTCGGCAGCATTGGAAATGTAAATCTCTGGCAACATTTTCAGTACAGAGAACTAACTCAAAACATGCATCAGTCTGCAGACCTCACCTATGCTAACATTTTAAAAGGCATTAGAACTGGTCTGCTTATAAAAGATGCAAAATCCATCATAAATACTCGAATAATCCATGAGCTATATGGGCGAAACACATCTGCTCCTGTTGTCATGGAAAAACGAACTCAACAAAATCTAAAATGCATGTCTTTAATGCCAACCCTTGCAAGCTGTAGTCAATTCAATGAGACAATGAGACAATGGGCTTCATTACAACTGTGCTGGTCCTGTAACAGCGGTGCCGGTAAGCATACTGGTACCGTTGTTATTGGACGGCACAGTACGACTCTGCGGGTGGGTGCTCTCCCGCGTGCCAGGTTCAGCTTTGACGAGCGGAACATCACCCGCCCCACAGAGTTTCATGGAAGCACCGGCACCGTTATTAACGGTGCCGGTGCTTCCATGGTCCCCATTCCCATTGAGTCCTATGGGATTCCAATGTGAATGGGGATTTACAATTTACTGGTGCCTGACTTCCCGGAATGCCGGTGTTGTAAGCCACGCACCCGTAAATATTACCGCCAGACTTGTAATGAGGCCCAATGATAAAAAAAGAAATGCAACCCAATCTGCATATTAGCTCCACAAACACATTAGAAGTGCACGGCATGACACTTCCTATGTGTCAACAGCCAACAACACGATGAAATACCTTAGAAAAATCTATCTCCAACACAGCTGGATTGAAGAAAAAATGTACTTTGTGCAGAGTAATTCTAAAACATAACCTTGATGTAGAACAAGGTTTAGTTAATGGAGCAATTGGTACAGTTGTCGGCTTCCAAACATATCCACTTGACAACAACATTCAGTTTGTCAACATCCACTTTGACAAAGTTGACGAAGTAAAAAGAAGTGGCGGGACAATTGCACATGTCCTTCTTTTCAAAGATATGTACTTATGCAGCAAACAATTTTGTTTATCTCTTGCATATGCCGTCACTAATCACAAACTGCAGGGTCTAACCCTAGATCACGTGTTGATTGGCATTGGCAGCACTGTCTTTGAGGAAGGTATGAGTTATGTAGCACTTAAACGTCTGTGTACACTCAATAGTCTATTCCTAGTTAACTTTGTGATGCAAACAACGCTGACATTCCTTGCATCGTAGAATACAACAGGCTATGTGCACTGTACACCCCCCATCTAGATGAGGTGAGGAAGGATAGACCAGGGGCAACACATTTGTCTTGGAAGCAAGACAACGCAGCACCACACAGGTTTGATTCCCAATCCTGTGCTTAGAAACCACAACTCTGGAATAAAGAACTTGTAAATGAACAATGAAATAAAATAGATGTGTACACTGTACTTCAAAAAATAAAACCTTTAAAAAAAAAGAACGCAAACAGAATCTACGACAGATCTCCCAACAATACTCCTAAAGAAACAACGACCAACTCCTTCTCCGTCATATAATACAACCACAAAACTGTCTACGACAAACTGAACTGCACGTCCATCAGAAAAGAAAGAGGCAAATATCTCTTCTCCAAAGAAATCTGAAGGCCCATCGAACGATGCAGACACGCAACTCTCTGGTCCATTTAAATTCAGCAATACAACTGATCTAAATAGCTATGCATATGTAACAATCAATCTTGTCTTCCAATTGCCACCAATTATTCACAACATTTACTTAAACGGCTCGGATCAGTTGTGTTTACAAATGCTCGTCTTTCATGGAAATGCCACAAATAATCCTGACAGCACTTACAGTGTCTTAGCTATGAGACAAGAATTGGACTACTGTGCAGGAATGGTACAATTTACCATAAACACACAAGAAGATCCTCAAGAATTCCTAATGTACTTACGACAAGTACTGGAAACCAAAAACAGCCCTATAAATGAAATCTTTCAGATTTCATACATGTTAAAACATACATGTACTCTCTGGGACCCTGCTTCACAAGAGCACATCCCTAATGAACGATGTGTACATGTATCCATACCAAACTCTGAATCCATTCCATTTCACCAGTTTCTGTAGAATGCAAATCATGGCATGTTATGCTTTTTTTTGCAGTTCAGACAATCATTCCAGCATACAAATAAACTCACATGGGCAATATGCCATAAAAATGCTTCTTAGGTACAAAGCAAATGGTACCAAAAATAACTGTCACACACAACCAAGTATCACTTGGCAAGAAAACCTTCACAACAGTAGGTGTGTTATACCACATTGATGCCACAACCACTTCAGGGCACTATACTGCATATGTCAAAAAAAGAAGTGGTTGGTTTGAATGTAACAACACTGCTGTTACTCCAACACAAGTACATCTAACAAATGCCTACTTAATATTCCTCTAACCGAAATGTACTCACTAAACTGTAGCACAATAAACTGTTAGAAGACGCCAACAGGTATCTAACTACATCCATAATACTAGAATACTACTTTTATAAGTCAAGATAGTTAGAATACGCCAACAGGTATTTAACTACTTAAATACCCTTCATTGCAATACACTTGAAATACGCCATCAATGTAATGTAACTACTTTAAACATTCCCTTAATAAGAACACACTTCCAACAAACATACTATCACACTTACACTGACATAATTGTAGTCGTTTTTTCTTTTTTAGTCCTCCATGTATTTTTTTTCCAAATGACCCAATGATTATTCAAGTCAATCCAACAACAGTGTACCACTCACTAATGTTGTACCAAACATGAGGGTCAGAAAAACTAAGGGGGTAATTCATAGAATTTAGCGCACAAGTGGTGCACGCGGCTGTCACACAGTGTGCGCGTGCGAATGTCTGTGCCAGCCGTGTGCACTAAAATCCATTTCTGCTGGATTTTAGCTACCAAAACCAGCCGTGGTGCACAGTGGCGCAGCGACCCTGCAGCAGCGCCAGTTACGCCTCCAAGAATGCCCCTAGCACAGGGAAAAGCCATCACAATCCCCAATCCAGTGCAAAGGGCTGCGCTAACCCTGTACCAGTATACATGGCCGCCACACAGCACACGGCAAGCGGGGAACGCGTATTACTGGGGTGCACGGGAAGTTTCACACGCGATTGGCCCTGTGCAGTAGGGTACGTGCATTACTGGGGTTTGCGGGAAGTTTCACACGCGATTGGCCCTGTGCGATTGGGGTACGTGTATTACTGGGGTTCGCGGGAAGTTTTACACGCGAAAGGGCCCTGTGTGAATGGGGTACGTGTATTACTGGGGTTCGCGGGAAGTTTCACACGCGATTGGCCCTGTGCGAGTGGGGTACATGTATTACTGGGGTTCGCGGGAAGTTTCACACGCGATTGGCCCTGTGCGAGTGGGGTACGTGTATTACTGGGGTTCGCGGGAAGTTTCACACATGATTGGCCCTGTGCGAGTGGGGTATATGTATTACTGGGGTGCGCAGGAAGTTTCACATGCGATTGGCCTTGTGAGAGTGGGGTACGTGTATTACTGGGGCTCGCGGGAAGTTTCACACGCGATTGGCCCTGTGCGAGTGGGGTACGTGTATTACTGGGGTTCGCGGGAAGTTTCATACGCGATTGGCCCTGTGCGAGTATGGTACGTGTATAACTGGGGTTCGCGTGAAGTCTCACATGCGATTTGAGCATGGTACATGTATTTCGGGGGTGCGCAGGAAATTTCACACGCGAATGGCCCTGTGCGAGTGGGGTACAGTGGGGTACATGTATAACTGGGGTTTGCGTGAATTCTCACACGCGATTTGAACACGGTACGTGTATTTCTGGGGTGCACGGGGAGTCCTACATGTGAATTGGCAGTGTGGGTCCTCCCAGGTGTTCCCTCTACACCCTCCACGGCCCCTGCAGGCAGCCCACACCACAGGGGACTACCCTGCACCCCTGGTCATGTCCCGCAGGCAGCCCATCCACCATGGGCATGCCCCCCAGCCAAGCCACATGTCAGCTTGCACTACTGATCACCAACTCATGTCCCCCTGCACCCCCACCCCCCAGTAGTATGGGGCAACTGCCAGCAGGCCCCCACTCATGTCCCACTCATGTCCCCCTGCACCTCCACCCCCCAGCAGTGCGGGGCACCTTCCAGCAGGCCCCCACTCATGTCCCCCTGTACCCCCATCCCCCAGCAGTGCGGGGCACCTGCCAGCAGGCCCCCACTCATGTTCCCCTGCACCCCCATCCTCCAGCAGTGCAGGGCACCTGCCAGCAGGCCCCCACTCATGTCCCCCTGCACCCACACCCCCCAGCAGTGCGTGAAAGGGGCCCCTAGGGGTCCCTCGTGCTATGGAAACAAGGCAATAACCATACACGAAAAGATGCGCCAGACACGAGATTTCAAATTCCCAATGCTAGGGTTTATTGCAAGCAAAAATAGTATCAATTGGCCAATTCTGATTTTACGCCCCGCGATGTGAGTTTCCTAGACCTCGAGGGACGCAAGAGAGCGAATTACGTACATCAGTTACATATATACATATTTTTTCTGCTGGCGGGGTTGGTCTAGTTTGCCTATGTAATCTAGTCTTGTTATCTTTCGTGTATTCTTCCTCATGGGTTCTAGTGAAAACACGCAAGCTTTTTGGAATATGGAACAACCCACAGGTCTCATGATCACTTCCGCAAATTCATTCATATTGGTCTCATCTAGCTGACCCGTATTACTCTTGTTCCATTTCCCAAAGAACATTGCACTTAATGTTACTTCACATGAATAAATCAATGGCAACGGTTGTACATACCAGCCTATCCCTTTCCCACTGTGCTGTGGTAAATGGGCGCAAACCCAGCAATCTTTTTTCTTTAAAACCGCATGGGTCATGTTCATGATGAGCAACAATGTATTGTTGCCGTATCCTTCTCTATGTCTCTCTTCCATTGGGGGCAAAGTACCAGTGATTACATGAACCGGGCTTTCAGTAGCTGCTTTTGGCAAAAGTGTTTCTAATAGGTGCACGTACTCCAGGAACCATAGTGTAATAGCTGTTATTGTTGGTACTACCATACACAGGACCAATGTCCAAATCAGTACCTTATTCCTTTTACCATGCTTTTCCCCTAAATTTACAGTCTCTAAATCTATCATCTTTTCAGCAGGGGTGCAGGAGGAGGATGAAACCGGTCTTGACTTGTTCTTCATCGTCCTTCTTCTTGCTGGCAAAGTTTTTCGCAAATGTCTTTCATTCTTGATGCCAGAAAAGTTCAACGAAAAATGTCACAGTTCAATTCTGCCAGCCTTTTCACAGCCTAGATCACTTATCCACCCCGAGCAAGATTAGTTGTTCTTTCTCCCACTGCTCAGACGATTTCTGAACAGTTCTTTATTGATAGAGTACTATGTGCATCCAGCTTGTCCCGCTCTGGCTTAGGACACGTGTACTCTATCAGCCTTAGTACTTATGTGCGTCCAGCTTGTCCTGCTCTGGCTCTTGACACATGTACTTTTATAAGCGCACCGAGGAGCCGTGAGTCTTGAATTGTCCGACTTGCACAATTCTCACACTTCTCTCCTCTACGCCCCTGGCTCCTACTCCGTCCGTGAGTGGAACCAAAGGCAAAAGAAAAGCACCAAAGATCTGTGGATCACTTTGCCTGTCGAGGCCGCAAATTATACTGATGCACTCCTGGTATTGTATGATCCGTGAATAGTGCCGTTGTATTTCCAGTATCAGGCTCAGTGTCAGCCTGTGGCACAATGATGGGTAGCGATGAGCGCCGTGGCAATGATGTAGTTTCTTTCTTTGGCTTTGGTGCATTTGCAGAATCTGGTGGGCGCCAAAGGGGTACACGTGTTGTTTCTACTCGTCTTTGCAATGCAGGGTTTGTGTCGCTCGGCAGTGATGTTGTTTCTGCTGAGCAACGTTGGGGCACTTTTCGCCCTCTCCCCTTACTGGCAGCCTCCTCAGGCTCTGTTTCGAGTTTCACTTCTCGCTTGCGCTTTGTTTCAACTTTCACTTCTCGCTCAGGCTGATGCTGTGGCAATGGACTGGTAACAGTTTCTTTCGTCTCCGAGATCGTTTCCTTTCTCTGGTCGTCGGAAGTTGTCAGCAGTCCTGGGAATCTTTTTGCATGTGTTGCATGGATCCATGCCTTCCGTCCGCCTACTCGGATGGCCGTTTGCGTCGCCAAAAGTACTTGGTAGGGGCCGCGCCACCTGGGTGCTAATGCTGTCTTCCGTTCAAAGTTCTTTATTAAGACCCCACTTCCAGGCTCCAGCGAGTGCCCCGGTCCGGTATATCGCACGGGTAACGCCTCCTGCACCTGCTGATGAATCAAATGCAACTTCTGTATTAAAAGTCAACAGTACGTGCTTAACATAGGATGCTCGACCTCACATAATCTTTTGGGCTGCGGTGCGCACCATACATTTGCTGGTCTCCCCATTATAATCTCATAGGGGGAGAGCACAGTCTTAGCCTGCACAGACGTGCACATGCACAACAGCGCTAGGGGTAATCCATCCACCCAACTCAACTTGCTCCCAGCACAGATTTTTGCTATCTTTGACTTCAAGATTCCGTTATGTCTCTCCACAAGCCCGGCAGAACTGGGATGCCTGGAACTGTGGAATCTCTTCTCTATCTGCAGACCTGCACAGATCTGTAGCACTACTGCGCCCACAAAGTGGGGGCCGTTGTCTGACCACAGGACACGGGGCAACCCAAACCGGGAGAAATACTCCTTTAACATTACTTTTGCCGTTGACATGGCAGTACAGTCTTTTAAAGGATATGCCTCCACCCACTTGCTGAATACACAAATCACCACTAACACATATTTGTAGTTCTGGCACCTTTCCATTTCTATGAAATCAAAATGGACCACCTCAAATGGCATAGAGGGTGGGCCGAAACTACCTGCTGGAGTCACAGTTCCCTTCCCTACATTGTGTTGCAGGCACGTAATACAATTCTGCACTAGTCTTTCTGCATTCTTTTTTATGTGCTCATTTTTCCATACTGTGGATAAATGCTGTACCATCTTCTTCGCGCAAATGTGGGTAGGGCTATGCGCCATTTGGCAACATCCAGTTCTTTGTTTCCTTGTCCACCCAACATCCTTCCAAATCTAACTCAGCAGAGCCCTCAGCCCACCCCTGAATCTCTTCGGTCGTGGCCTCAACCTGCATTTCTTTGACTGTGGCAACTCCATTCTCTATCATACAAGGTACTTCCTCAGTCTGTACTGTCATCATTTTATTTCCCAAATCTGTGGCTGTTTGCTTCGCAATCCTGTCTGCAAATGCGTTTCCCTCTCCCACTTTACATGTTACTTTCTTATGCGCCTCGCACTTCACTATAGCTATGCGCTTTGGAAACGTGAGTGCAGATAACAATCGCACAATCAAAGTGCCATGCTGAATCCTGGCCCCATGTGATGTCAAGAAACCCCTCTCAGCCCAAAGTCGGACAAAGTTATGAACCACGCCAAAGGCGTACTGGCTGTCAGTATAAATATTCACGTTCAAATTCTCAGAGAGTTCACAGGCTCGGGTCAGTGCTATTATTTCTGCGGCTTGCGCCGAATTGTAGGGGATTCTTCTGCTTTCTACAACACTCTCTAGGGTAGTAATTGCATATGCGGCCGTTGATGTGCCATCAGGTAATTTAAAACAAGAGCCATCACAAAATAATTCCCCATCTGGCTCTTTCTGTGGGATATCGCACAGATCGCAAACATCGTGGTAGTGCGCGCGCTACAGGGTCCAACGTGCAAGAAAAATAGCCGCACAGCCTATTTCTTCCACCTTGTTCCTGTGTCAAAACCGCCAATGCACATCCTTCACTCTCACTCACAAATAGTCTAAAGATCTTTTTATAGTTAGGAGTGCCTAAAACTGGCACAGCACACAATGCAGCTTTCAATTGCTCAAACGCTTTCTGACATTCCTCATCCCACTGTAAAGGCATCTCTGCATCCTTTTTAGTCAACTTTATCATCGGCTTCACAATCAATGCAAAATTACTGATCCACTGCCGACAATAAGAGGCCATGCCTATTACAGCTCTCACTCCTTTTTGAGTTTTTGGAATAGGCGTACTAGAAATACTTTCTATGCGTTCTGGTGTTAATCTTCTCCCTTCTCTCGAAAGTAGGTAACCCAAATAAGACACCTCCTTCTGATTATACTGGAATTTCTTCAAACTTGCCTTATGACCATGGGTCGCTAAGTGTGTCAATAGTAATATAGTACTTTCTTTACAGATCTCTTTCGTGTCAGCAGCTAATAACAAGTAATCTATGTACTGCAAGAGTACGCAACCTTCGGGTAATTCTAGCATGTCTAGCTGCTCTTTTAGCGCTCTGCTGTAAATGCTTGGGCTTTCTGTATATCCTTGTGGAATGCGTGTGAATGATCGACCTCCTAGAGTGAACGCGAACAGATATCTACTGCTTTTATCCACTGGAATGCTAAAGAACGCGTTCTTCAAATCAACTACACTAAAGTATTCTGCAGTGGCCGGTATTGTCAGTATTGTTGTGACATCTGGGACCAAAGGGAATTGTGGGTCTACCACTTTGTTTAATGCGCGTAGATCAATTATGAAACGATAGGGTACCTCATTGCCTCCTTTCTTGTAAACTGGAAGAATCGGGCTGTTGCACGTGCTACCTGCAATTTCCTCAACCACCCCCAATCTCACCAGGTCAGTAACAATGCTTTTCAATCCCTTCTCACCTTCAACAGAAATTTTATGCTGGGGAATTCGTGGTAGTGTGACACCTTCTTTCAAAGTTATTTTTGCTGGCTCTACTTTCAAGCATCCTACATCGTTATCATGCATTGCCCACAGACAGGTTGGTACTCTACTTAGCTCTTCTGGCAACTCTTTTGACATAAATTCCATCACCGGTGCATCGTGAGGCCGCATCGTGAGGAACACCCCGTCTGCCGTACAATGTATGACTGCCCCCAATTTTCTCAACAAATTTAATCCTAGCAAGTTCTCTCCACAATTTTCTGTCAAAAGAAATGGACACTGTTCCGTAAATGGTCCTATTGTAATTGGGACAGCTTCGGACATGGGGTTAATTACTGGTGTACCTGCGAACCCTACAGAAACATTCTTCTGCCCCGACAGTGGTATCTCCGGAACCAAGTGGTGGTCTATCGAGCACTTCTGTGCCCCTGTATCTACAAGGAAACAGTGCTCCTTATTCCCGACACTCATTTCTACATAGGGTCCTCTCTAATTCACGGGAATAGACACTGGTTCCGACCCCTGCCGTGGGCTGTCCTATCGCGAAAATACACATCGTCCGATGTGTAGTCACCGCTACTGCTATAATACATGTTTGGCTGTGTATCAAAAATATTCCCATTTCACCCTCGATGTCCTCCACTCTGATCATTTCTCTGTTGGCCCTGCCCGCCCTGATTTTGGTTCGAAACACTTTGGTTCAATGTCCGGTTCTGTTGCGCTTGGTTTTGACCATAGGATTGGGTTTGACCAATCCCTGCTGCTGCTGCATGCTATTTCTGCTTGGGCCGTTTGACCCCTGATGTCCTCTATGAGACCTTCTCTGACCAAAACCACCTCTATTCTGTAAGTGCGGGCATTGCGCTCGCCAGTGCCCTTCCTCCTTACAGTACGCACATTGATTTAATCCCAATGACACCCCATGCATATTATTCAAATTTCCTCTGCCTTGTGCATTTCCCCTACCTCTATTGTATCCAATGACCTGCTGCAGTAACACCCTCGTTTTTAAATTTACTCTATCCTTCACCTCTCTTTCTTTCGCCACATTTACCCTGTTCTCGTAATACTGGGCTATGTGTAATATCTCACTCACTGGTTTTGCTGCCCAGGAACTTTCCGACGTCATTAACATATCTTGAATTGGTGATATTAGTCCCCTCACATATTTATCAACAAATAGCCTTTTCCCCGACTCTGTGCTCACATCCTGCCCACTGAAGTCTGTGAATACTCCTTCAAATCTATTGAAATAATCTGTTACTGGCTCATCCTTGCCATGTACACATGTAGTTAATTTGTCCCACTGAATCCTTTTTTCTGGAATTATTTCCCTCAATCTCCACATTATCCGTTCTGGTAGATCTGCCATGCGGGTTCCCGGATTTTCCCCTACTTTCCTATTTTTGTCCTCCAATAGTAACTCCGCCCATGTGGCGCCAAAAGCCCCCGCATCATCTACCGTCCTCATCTGTTTCCATACATCTGCTGGCAAAATGACTGGGAAAATCAAATCTATATCGCTCATAGTAAGCACTGCTGATCTCAGGGTTGACTCTACTTCCTTGTAGAAACCTGCTGGATTCTTTCTTATATTGGGAATCGTCTGTTTTATAGTATTCACCTCTTGCCTGGAAAAGGGGACATGCACATACTGGGCGGTGAAATGGGCTGGTGTTACCTGCGCTCCTACTGTACCCGTCGCAGGGATCTCTACTTTTGGTACAAACGTGGGCGGGACCTCTCTCATTGGAAATGCCCCACTCACGATCCCTCCCCCTTCTCTTAGGTTTAATAGTATTCCTAAGTCCAGTGATAAGCCCGTTTCTCCTGTACTTCGCTCGAATGCTCTCCTGTATACCGCTAGTATCTCAGGTGGGCTAGCCTTGTTATTTTTTATATCCTTCTCCATCAAATGTTCAGCCATCGATTGCAGTGCTTTTCTTTTCATTGGCGTGGAATATTCGTCAAATATGTCATGTATGACCATTGTTGGGATACTAAGATTCGATACCCATTTTATCGCTTCTCGTATACATACTTTCAGCTTCTCGCCGTTGAATGTCTCCGCTCTATGTATGATTCTACCGTCCCTCTCCACTCTCTTCTAATATCCCAACCCTTGTATCCAGGTGCAGCAAACATTTCAGCATATTCATTATCCAACTCATTTTTAAGATCAAAAAGTCCATTCACATGTTCCTTTACTTCTTCATCTTTTATTCTACAACATGCTAATTGGTTCAAATCTAACAATCGTTGTGGTGGTAATTTGTCAAGTAACTTTTTCCATTCTCCCACCAAAAATGTCCCCATGCATTCCAACACTACCTGTCTCTCGTTGCTTCTTCGGTACCCATACAATGAGGCCAATGCTGCCGTCCCATCGTTTCCTTCTATGTACATTTCTGCCTCTTGCCGTAATTCAATCTTTCTTTCTTTGTTGATCGCGCTGCGAGTTACCCGTCCAAATCCTGTTCCTTCAGCCTGCCTCTCGCCTCCCCGGTCTCAATTTCGACTTCGGGAGGGGCGGATGGTGCTGAATCTGTCTCTGGAGCGGGAGGTGCGGATGGGACAAGTGACACAGGTGGCATCTGTGAAGGGCCTTCCTGGATGCTGGGAAATTGTGTGTCCGCGGTCTGCACTTGTGGGAGTGCTCGCGCTGTGGGGGGGGTTGGGTTAATGCTTGCATGAGGGGAAGTGCTTGGGCTACGGGAGGGGGTATGAGAGCTACTGGTTGGCCCTGAGCAGTCACTGCTGACGTGTTCGGTTTCGATTCTGGTTTTGGGACTCGACCCGTGTTAGTTAACAAATGTTCCATTAATTCGTCTGCTATGTGTAGTTCCCGTTGCGGGTATATTCTTTCTGTGTTCATTTGGTCACGTCTCCCTTCCCGTCTTAGACTTGCCGTCCACTCCTCCTCTTCCTTTTCTTCTGCTACCTCAAGCTTCGTTTTGTGCCTACGTGCGTGCTTCTCTCTACTCCTAAATCGGAGCATTGCTTTCCTCCTCCAATCTTTGACAGTCTCAAAATCTATCCTCCCAATCTCAAAACTACCATTAATCGGCCACTGATGGTCGGGTTGCTTTCTAGTTTGCCTATGCCAAATTTCACAAAATATTATCGCACCCACACCATATTTTGCATACATATCATAAGCCGGCGTTCCCCCAGACGGTGCACTTTGGCCATTTTCCAAGGACTGTCTACTGCAGCTGAAAAGCCCCGCTAAAGTGGACAGTACTCCAGGCATGTTTCTTTAACCTTCCCCTTTGGTTAGCTAACTTTTACCTGGACGTTTGAATTTGCAAAATCAACACTCTACCAAAAATCAGGTTTTTCTTTGAATCGGGGAATGGCTCACCTGATAAAAACAAGTCGCCTGTCCTAACGCAACCTCTCCCAACGTCGTGTCTGCGCTTCTCTGGCTTCTGCCTCGTCTCGGGACAGTCGCCTCCTTTGCCCTCTGGCCCGGTACGTCGATCAGGGATCAGATGTGTGCAGATCTGCAGAAGGAATCTCTCCTCACTTCTACAGGGCGCCCCGTACACTTCTTGATCCCGGCTCGACCGTCCCGTCCTCGCCGTTCTTCCGCCTTTACTCCGTTACAACGTATATGATGGGGCAAGTGGGGGAGGGTCCCCATTCGGGCGCCATCTTGAAAGGGGCCCCTAGGTGACCCTCGTGCTATGGAAACAAGGCAATAACCATACACAAAAAGATGCGCCAGACACGAGGTTCAAATTCCCAATGCTAGGGTTTATTGCAAGCAAAAATAGTATCAATTGGCCAATTCTGATCTCACGCCCCGCGACATGAGTTTCCTATACCTCGAGGGATGCAAGAGAGCGAATTACGTACATCAGTTACATATATACAAAATGCATATCATACAATCAGCAATGTCATGTTTAACACCCCTCTTTATTAAGTTCCTTTGAACTCGGGATGACGATGGACATATCCGACGAGTATGACGATTATGACACTTTCGATGTCTATTCTAGCAACAATGTGAAATTAAAAAGTGCGGAGGCATATTTTAGTTGTTGAACAGAACACAGTGGTTCTGTTCTTGGAAGCAAGCTGCACAAGGGGGAAGAGACACATTCCAAGCTTTGCTATCTATGAGGTACTATTCGTGTCCTGGGAGCCGACACGTTCTAAAGGGTTTTGCGAAGGGGGGCCGTAGGAAGAGCATAATTCAAGCCTTTAGCTGTTTTATTCTAACATATCCTACCATCGTACGAGACTGGCTGGCAGCTGTGAAGTGATTAAATGCCCTGCAGCTCTCTCCCAAGGCTACATAGATGGAGCGTGGGCATTCCTTTCTGGGCTACTCATGAGGAGTTTCAACGAACTCCTCAGTCCCGCGACCTTGTCCTTTCATATTCAGACAACAATGTTAACAGTTGAGCAGAGTAAGCAGAATTCGCAAGAATTGCAAGCTGCAAAGCAGTTTTAGACAGAAAGCAATGAGCAATGGTTAACAAGCAAAATGGCGATTCTTGCTACATTTAAAATGGCCGCTTGTTGGTCAAGCATAGCAGTTTATATTTCTATAATTCGGTGCATAAGACGGTTGGCCTACGGCCATCAAGTTACGTCTGTCATCCAAATGAAGGGTATTCATTTTTCCAGATTGACATGCGGGGCACCTGCCAGCAGGCCCCCACTCATGTCCCCCTGCACCCCCACCCCCCAGCAGTGCGGGGCACCTGCCAGCAGGCCCCCACTCATGTCCCCCTGCAACCCCACCCCCAGCAGTGCAGGGCACCTGCCAGCAGGCCCCCACTCATGTCCCCCTGCACCCTACCCCCCAGCAGTGCAGGGCACCTGCCAGCAGGCCCCCACTCATGTCCCCCTGCACCCCCAACCCCCAGCAGTGCGGGGCACCTGCCAGCAGGCCCCCACTCATGTCCCCCCTTACACAAAATAAAGAAACACAATCATGGGCCACTTCTACACCAAAAAACCACATCACGCCACCCCATTCTTGAGACGCAATGATTTCCCAATCCACCCCACACTGACATGCCTATCTCAAGACACAAACCTAAAGTCAACTATGTACATCAACACATGTCCGTCACACAGATACACTGGTTGGCATTGATTGTGTAAACACACATTTTCACATGCATCAATCCAATGAGCGAATCCCATACATGGAAATAAAATATGAATATGTATTATGTACAAAAATAAATAAATGAAATGAAATCATACAATAATAGCAAATATGAAATGAAAAGCATGTGCAAAAGATGAGTGAATGAAAATTATAACCAATCCAAAAAAATTTGAAAGAAAAACAGTCCAAAGTCTCCCTCCACCAACGCAAATCCAAAGGAAAGGTAAAAAAAAAAAAAATCAATTTCTTCATGTTAATAATGAAAAAAAAATTCAAATTATTCCATAGTCCAACTATTTACAATACATTGCTCCAAAAGAAAATACATTACTCCATGTCCATGATGAAATAAAATATTCTAATTAATCCATGATCAAACTATTCACAATCCATTGTCCAAAAGAAAAATCCATGATTCCATGTGCAAAATCCAAAAAATAAATCAAATCAATCCATTGTCCAACTATGTTAAGGGTCCATTAGCCCAACCAAACAAATGAAACCTAGCTAAGAAAATACATAAAAATAAAACTATATACAAATGTGTGTGGCATTGTCCATTGACCACAAATTAAAGGAAAAGGAAAAGGAAACCTATTTACAATGGCAGCGGGCTAGTCGGACGGCTCACTTCCCGATTTCCCGGGCCAGGGCATCATCGAACTCCTGCTCGATGTCCCGGAGGTGGTCCTCTTCCATGGCCCCGAGGGTTCGCAGGGACAATGACATGTGGACCTCCAGGTCCGTGCAATTTGCCTCGAGTCAATCGGCCCGCCTCAGAGCCCTACGCATGGAGTTCTCCACCCTGACCATTGTGAGCCGTGCCTCTTCTGCCTGCTGCCGCTCCACATCTATAGCATGGCCTAACCGCTGCCACATGGAAGACACTTCCAGTCCTGGGTCCTCCTGCCCTCTGGCCGATGCCTGCCCCTCCGATGTTGAAGGTCCCGAGCCATCATGGCTCCCACCTTGTTGCTGCTGCTGCTGTGCCTCTGCCTGTGCCCTGGCTCTTGCTGCCTGCACATCCTCCTCCAGCTGGGGTGCAGTTGTTGAGGTAGCCACCCCTGCTGGATGTCCGACTCCCGACTGTGGCAGGGATGTATCCTCCACAAGCCTGGCCGCAGGGTCAGAGGCAGATCCACAGGGTACCCAGATGATACATGGGTGGGAAAATGGCATGGAGGACGACTGGCGCATAGGGGGTTCAGGTGAGGAGGGGGTCGGAACAAGGTCCAGCAAACGGAGGAATCCGGCCCTGGTGACCCGTCCCAGTAGGTCAACATCGGTCAACGAGGCATTCGAGATGACGTGCAGTGTCCTCACGAAAACACTGCAGGTCACCTCGCATGCCCCGTTGACGCAACGCCATCCCACTCAGGACAGGCTCAACCCGGTCCCGGATAGCCACGTCCGCAGGGAGAGGAAGGCCAGTTGTTGTAATCGGATCCCCTCCCTGAAAACGGGTCTGGACGTAGGCATCCCTGCTGGTGCAGGATGATGCAGTCACAGGATCGGGGACAGGATTACACACAGGCACCTCCGCGGTGGCCTGTGCTGCCTCCTGTCCCTGCACTGCACCACTAGCACCAGTGGAATCCCCACCTCCAGACCCCATGTCTGTCCCTTGCACGGCATCCTCATCCACCAAACCCCCCACCAACCTGGATGACTCCGTGCCATCTTCCTCCGTCAGACCCTGTGGGGTCTCAGCTGCCCCTTCTGCTGCCGAGGAGTCCAACTCCGACCTCCGCCTCTTGGACCTACCCTCGGCAGCTGCGGCCTGGGATGCGGCACCTGACTCCTCACTCCCTGACGAGATGACAACCCGGGAGGGAAGCCGGGCCTTGCGTCTCCAGCTGGAGGTGCGATCAATGCCGCTGTGCTCCACAGCAACCTCTCCGCCCTCTTCAACAGTTGACGCTTCAGAAAGGGAGAGATAGGACACAGGCATCAGGGCACTGTACAATGGACTGATACACACATGACAGTTGCACATGAGTGGCAGTGTCAAACTTCAGACATGGCATCACAATCCCCAACACACATGTCATTTCAACTCACACACATGAGCAATTCCACAGCCATATCACAACAGCCAGCACCATCCATACACATACAACAGCATGAGCATCCAAAGGTGAGCCAGACATCACATGAAACACAGGGAGTGCAGTAGACATGCACACACACCACCACACTTACATGCATGTCTACATCTCCTCCAACTGTTGCATTGATGAGATCGCCATACATGTCAGATCTGCCATTCAGCCTTCTACATATCAGTGTCACATGCATCCATGTTGCATCACAGTTGCACACTGTGTCAAATACACACACATGCACATGTACACAGTGCAGATACATGCATTAGGAACCACCATCCATGCCACAACCATGCCAATGTACATACACAGAAATTCAAACATGTGTGCTCCCACACCTGCATTTGTCCAGTATGCTAACCAACACATACACCATCAATGTGTCTCACACATGAGAGGACACACATGTGGCAGCCTCACGCCCATGTTCAAACACAACCCTACATGGCCCTACAAAAACACATGTGCAACATGCACACTACTGGCACACCACGACACGCACAGCGTCCAATCACTCTGCATGTACACTTACCTCTCAACTCCAGACGGGTCTGCCTCTCAAGGATCTGGACGTAGAGCGCTGGGCATATGCGTTCCAGGACCCTCATTTGGTGGTCTGACAGCTGACCCCGGTGCCCCTCGGCATCCGCTGCCTTCGCGAGGCGCCGGGCCTTGTTGAGGGTCCTGAACCTGAAGTCCTCCCAGTGCTTCTTGACATGATGTAAGTCACGGACTGCCACCGCCTCCGCGTTGATGGCAGTCACGATGTCCATCCAGATCCTGGTCCGTCCTTCCTTGTCGGCGCGCAAACTTCCAAAGAGGGCATCATACTGCCCCAGGACTTGCTCCACCAGGACACAAACTTCCCTGGCACTGAAGCTGGTGGCCCTCTGCCTCTCTGGCTGGGGGTTGCCAGTGGTGCCAGATGGTGTTGTGCCCGACATGGCAACCCCAGAGGCAGGAGTGGGTGGGCAACTGGGTCCTGGGGCTGGGCTGTGGAGCGATGGTATCCCAGTCGGGAGTCTTTGGTTCCAGCAGGGGTGGTCACAGCAACTGCACCCCTGGCTGACGTGCAGGCAGCAAATAGCAGTGCACGTGGGCAGCAGGCAGTCAGGCAGCAGCAGATGGCAGGTGGGAGCGTGCTTGGGGCTCTGGGGGGCAGTAAATCGGCCTTCTGGGCAGGAGTGTGGTCTTCCGTGTGTTGTTGCATGGCCAGCTTGATACGGAGTGATTTGGCATGTGAAAATCTTGCACGTCAGGGTGTAATTCGAGGAAAGGGCCTTCGCGCGTAAGCGCGTCAGCACACGTACGCGGTTTCATTGGACCAAAGGCGTAAGCGTGTCTGTGACATATCGCGCACGGGCGTTGGCCTGGCACGGGTTGAAGATCCCACGTGGCTTTCCATTGCTCTGTACGTGCTTTTCGTGGGGTGCGGGCGTGTGTTTTCCAGCCGTTGGGGTTCACACGCTATTACTTCACAGCGGGTCGGTGTTGGCTACGCGTTCTTCTACACACAAGGCAGATGGTGAGTGTTATCCCGCTCGCCCAGGGCCAATTGCGTGTAAAACTTCCTGCGAACCCCAGTAATACACGTACCCCACTCGCACAGGGCCAATCGCGTGTGAAACTTCCCGCGCACCACAGTAATACACGTACCCCACTCGCACAGGGACCTTTCGCGTGTAAAACTTCCCACGAACCCCAGTAATACACGTACCCCACTCGCACAGGGGCAATCGCGTGTGAAACTTCCTGCGCACACCAGTAATACACATACCCCACTCGCACAGGGCCAATCGCCTGTGAAACATCCCGTGAACCCCAGGAATACACATACCCCACTCGCACAGGGCGAAGCCGAGGAATACACGAACCCCACTCGCACAGGGCCAACCGTGTGTGAAACTTCCCGTGCACCCCAGTAATACACGTACCCCACTCGCACAGGGACCTTTCGCATGTAAAACTTCCCGCGAACCCCAGTAATAGACGTACCCCACTCGCACAGGGGCAATCGCGTGTGAAACTTCCCGCGCACCCTAGTAATACACATACCCCACTCGCACAGGGCCCTTTTGCGTGTAAAACTTCCCGCAAACCCCAGTAATACAAGTACCCCACTCGCACAGGGCCAATCGCGTGTGAAACTTCCTGCGCACCCCAGTAAAACATGTACCCCACTCGCACAGGGCCCTTTCGCATGTAAAACTTTCCGTGAACCCCAGTAATACACGTACCCCACTCGCACAGGGCCAATCGCGTGTGAAACTTCCCGCGAACCCCAGGAATACACGTACCCCACTCACACAGGGCCAATCGCGTGTGAAACTTCCTGCGAACCGAAGTAATACACATACCCCACTCGCACAGGGCCAATCGCGTGTGAAACTTCCCATGCACCCCAGTAATACATGTACCCCACTTGCACAGGGACCTTTCGCGTGTAAAACTTCCTGCGAACCCCAGTAATACACGTACCCCACTCGCACAGGGGCAATCGCGTGTGAAACTTCCCGCGCACCCCAGTAATACACATACCCCACTCGCACAGGGCCCTTTCGCGTGTAAAACTTCCCGCAAACCCCAGTAATACACGTACCCCACTCGCACAGGGCCCTTTCGCGTGTAAAACTTCCCGCAAACCCCAGTAATACACGTACCCCACTCGCACAGGGCCACTCGCGTGTGAAACTTCCCGCGCACCCCAGTAAAACACGTACCCCACTCGCACAGGGCCCTTTCGCATGTAAAACTTCCCGCGAACCCCAGGAATACACATACCCCACTCGCACAGGGCCAATCGCGTGTGAAACTTCCCGCAAAACCCAGGAATACACGTACCCCACTCGCACAGGGACAATCGCGTGTGAAACTTCCAGTGAACCCCAGGAATACATGTACCCCACACGCGCAGGGACAATCGCGTGTGAAACTTCCCGCGCACCCCCCGAAATACACGCACATGCTATTTTTCACACAGCGTGTGTCCGTGTTTGCCGCGTACCCCTTTTTTTTTCCGGCCATACTGGCCTGGCTGTTGATCGCGTACTTTTTTTTGGGCTCCTGGCTGCCACACCGTACTACGTGTGTCATTTTTGCACGCACGTGGGCTACTGGGGGGCGCTTGTCTCTTTTTCTTCTTTTTATGGGGTGCCTGTGTGTAGCGTGCATGTCATTTATCCTAGGGGGCCACAGTATGGGACATTCATCATAGCTGTATATACGTGCTTTTTGTTTCCGCACACTTTTGTAATGCGCAGGGACGCTACCGCCTGCCTTCGTGTGGCGGACGTGTTATTCCTGTGCGTGTCTTTGCCCGTGCGCAGGTTTGCCCTATTTGATTCCATGAATATGTGTGGTTTGCGTGCGTGTGGGCGTTCCGTGTACTTCCCAGCAGTACTTCCCCAGTTACGCCTTCTTTTTCACGCGTTGTTCCCCATTCCGCGTGTTACGCCCTATGTCCCACCCCCTTTTTAGTGTGTGTGCGGACGTTGTGCACTTTCCCTGTGAGCGTCGCACACAACGTTTGGGCTGTTGCAATGACGTGTGCGCCCGTGTGCGCCACGCTCGGTTTTGGCGCACATCCCAAGGAAAACATGCGCAGGGACTTCCATGAATCGCACGCGCACTGTTTTTTCATGCTTGCGTCTGCTTGCACCAAGATTTTCGGCGCACGTTTGTTCCATGAATCGGCCCCTAAATGCATATGTAAAATTGTATGCTATTAAACTGTTTCAACTATCCTGCTTTACAAATGATTCTGTTTTTTTACAGAAAACGAACCAGAGATTCCAGCTTTACTACTTTATACAACTAATTAACCGTACCAACCGTAAACAAATACATATTCCATAAGCACTATCCTCAATTGTACTACAATCATATATACCACACAAATTCTTCTCCCCCTACAGTACCTAAAGTTACTATACACATATTACTATAATGGTTGTGGCCAGAGGCCAGATTTATGGGGCCTTGGCCTATGGCCATGTTCCCAAAAATCTGTCCACTGGCCACATCCAACACATCCAACACAATATAATTAAACCATATAACATAGACATACAATACACCTACAAATAGCAAAACTCGCCCTGAACCCACAGCCATTGAATTGGTGTCCACGGACATCAAAAAATGTCTGCAGACTCGGCAGCACCTGATAACCCTATTTTTACCTATAAAAACAGCGCTATATCATCTTCATCCCATTCCCTACCCTTTCTAGGCCCTATTTCAGCCATGAAATTACCTCAAATGTGTTTTCTAAGCTGCTTGTTCACTGCACTATATGTGTATTGCCGCAGTGTCCGCGGAGCGGGCGGCACCCTTGCCCACTTTTTTCACCTAGAAAAACAGCCCCATATCATCTCTATTCCACCCCCTGCCTCCTTTACAGGCCCTTTTTTCGGCCATCAAATAACCCAAAATGTGTTTTCCATACTTTTGCCCCACTGCGCTGTCCGCGGACATCAGCCGCTGTCCGCAGATCCAACATGGCCACTGTTTCCATAAATATGACACACCTCATGCTTTGCACCATCCAATCAGTGGGCACGTCCAATGACCACGGACATCACACCACCCCCTGATTGGTCCAGGGGGGTGTCTGCGGACTGAATAGGGAAGTGAGTCCGTGAACCTAACCCAGATGTAACTAATTATTTTGACCTACTTTTTGGCCATTTAAAAAAATACTACTGGATGGATTCACACCAATTTTACAAACCTACATTTTCGGAAACAAGCCACTGCTCCTGGAATAAATTTTGTGAAAATCCGTTCAGCGTTTTGGGCTGTAGATGTGAGCAAACGTCTTTTTGCATTGCGTCTATGAGGAAAACTGTACATTTTGCACCCCCCAAATAACTTTGCCCCCGACTGGACGAAACCTCACCAAACTTTGCAGAATCAATCCGAGGTGGCCAATGTTTTGTGAGGATTCAAAGTTATCAGCCACCCAAATGGTGTTCTTCCTATGGGTTGAGCAACTTAACATAAAGACAGGGCCCTGTAAAATATATATCTTATCTTTCTTAGATAAACTGTTGATCCATTGGTCAGATCATGAGGTGCAAACATTTCTAATAGCTGCCAAATCGAAGAACACTCGTGGTCCCAAAGATGATATTGGGATATTAAAATGGAAGCGTAAAGATTTGGATAAAATATCTGCACAGGAAGTACTGGAACTGCTATTCTCAGTTGATAATATGCTACCTAATGAGGATTTTTACTGGTACCAAGCACCATATGCTCTAGGACAGCATGCAGGAAACCCATGCAAAAGAAGAAGCCTTGATTTACACCGAATTTGATTCTGTTGCATAAACAAGTAAGCTTGACCGGGTGTAAATGGCAAAAACATCATACTGAAGAAAACAGTATCAAAGCTAAAACGATAATTCTTGCCTATAAAAAGGCAAATTTTGAGGCTAAAAGAAAGTTCCTAAAGAAATTAGTGAGGCAAGTAATCATCCACGAGAACTTTTCTCAATTATATCACCACCCTATAAGTAACAACTTATACATTTTACCATCACTTGCACAGGCAAATGCTTTTAATAGTTTCTTTGAAGATTTTATTTTGCAATTAAGAGTAATATTGCAGCTAAGAGCCCAACACCATTTATCGCCTCATTGCACTTGAGCATGGAGCATGACTCTGGTGGACATGATCAAGTTGAAGATGTTGTGCCTCGAAAGCCGTTCAATTTCCTTCATGTGACTGAGGATAATATATGTACACTGATAAAAACTATGGGAAACCAACCAATGACTCTTTGTTCCCTCTCCCTGCAGTGGTAGCTAAGCGCAAGGCTGAGGAAATTGCTCCATTCATCAATACTTTTGTTAATAAATCGTTAGATCAAGGTTCACTACCTCAGATGCTCAAATACACCATATTAACACCTTTATTAAAAAAATAACTAACTTGACCCTTTGGTACTCCAGAACTATCGCTCCATTGCTGGCCTTCCCTGGCCAGGGAAAGTCCTGGAAAAAGTGGTGAATCGGTAACAGCAGGCTTTTGTTCAAGAAGAGTCACTTTTTGACACCTTGCAGTCCGGGTTCTGTCCAAAGTTTGGTATGGAGACAGCCCTGTTGGTGGTCCAGGACGAACTGCTGAGGGTGGCTGATCAGGGCAAGCTTTCACTTGTGGTGATGCTTGACCAGTCAGCCACCTTCGATACAGTTAACCATGCTATCCTTCGGAACCGTTTGAGGTCAGTCGGTAGAGTATCGGAACAGGCCATTCAGTGGTTCGGCTCCTTTTTGGAGAATCGCCAACAATGTGTTAGACTCAGAGGCTTTACCTCAGACCCAAGTATTTTTGGATGTGATGTCCCACAGGGATCATTGTTATCGCCACTTCTTTTTAATTTGTATCTTTGACTTTTGATGGAAATCTTGAGACGTCATGAAATGAGTTTCCAATCTTTTGCAGATGACACTGATTTTCATGACAATGTCGAAGAAACCTTTGCCAGGATTAGTGAATGCGTCCAGGAGATTAGTGAGTGTATGGCCTCTAATCAACTTCAATTGAATGCCACAAAAACAGAATTCATTCTGTTTGGTCCTGAACACCCTCCGACTACCATGGAAAAACAGTCAATTCCCAATTTACTGTGAGTAGAACCTAAATTATCCATTAAAGTAAAAAACCTTGGTTGCTACTGGCAGGATAATCTTGGCTGTGAAAGCCAGGTTGGAGCCAAGGTGAAAGCAATCTTCTACTCCTTAAGAATTCTTCGGCAGACTCTTCCATATATTCCAGAAGAGGACCATGCTCTGGTGGTGGGAGCACTTACAAATACCCATTTAGATTACTGTAACAGCCAATTGATGGCATTCCAAAAAAACAGCTTTATAGACTCCAAAAGGCACAGAATGCAGCAGTCAGGCGGCCTGTGGATTGAAAAAACCTCTCATGTCTCCCCCTCACGTCGATTACTCCACTGGTTAGGGGTTGAGGATCGCATTAAGTTTAAGGTAGCATGTCTGGTGTGTAGGTGCTTGAATAATCTAGCACCGGACTATCTGAAGGAGAAGTTCAAGCAATAGCAGCCTTCCAGATGTCTAATTTCAAGGGACCAAGTTTTGTTGGTTATCCCTCCATCTACATGTGTATCAAGAGGGGACAGAAGATTTGCAGTGTTTAGCCCCAGACTCTGGAATAGTATACCTAGTGAAATTAGGACCCTTGACTCACTTTTTAAGTTCCGTAAGGCCCTAAAAACGTTCTTATTTAAATAAAGTTTTAGCTAGCTTCGGGCCTGTTAGGAACTACCGGGCCCCCAGGATGGGATACAGAGTATCTATATAACTCTGGTAACTAATTTCTCTGGATGTCACCTGCGCCATTATACGGTTTAGTCGTTTCGAGCGCGTTATAAATTCTTCAACATCTTCAAAATCAAAAAAAGATCTATATATTCAGTGAAAAAACTTTGTTAAAGGGGCATTACGGTTAAGTTGCACTAATAAAAACCTATCAAATTCAGTGAAAAAACATTGTTAAAGGGACATTATAGTTGCTTTGCACTAAGAAAAAACCTATCCGTGTTATGGTTACAAGAAAAATCGTAAAACCACAGAAATTCCCAGTTATGGTAAGCTAAGCAACCATAACTCGCACCTCCACCGTACACTGCTAAGACTAACACTCATGACAGCAAAGAAGACATCACAAATGTCATTGATGATATCACTGATGACATCACATGTCTGGCCCATTGTTTTTTGTTGACTGACATATCTAGGCCATGTGGTTTCTTTTACTGACAGTCAGAAACTGAAAATTCTAAAGCTACTGTATTTGCAGACGTTACCATTCTCATATGTTCTTACAGTACTTTCCTTAGGGTTCAGTTGCATCTTGTGATGCATATACATAGGGGAAGAAGCAGGCCTGAAACACAGCTATCATTTCTGTACATCAAGATAACCATTTAGGTTATGAACAGTTTCTGATGATACTGCTTCTCTTTGGGTTACTTTATGTTCCCTCTATATGCCCCAGATTTGTATGCAGTGTGGCCTCCTTATGTTTTGTTTGTAGCAGTGATGCATTATTAGCTAGTATTACATGTTGCACAGTATGCAAAAGTCTGATACGGAAGCATTCACCATTTTACTATCCAACATTGCAACATTATGTATATTGCACCTCTATGGTGCATGCTGCAACCAATGCCTATGTTTCTGAATGAGTAGGTTGCTGTACTAGAAAGAATGCTGCAATGGAATGTTGGTTATATCAGTACAATGCTCATTGAAGTACGTGGTTCATAATGCGTCTCCCAATCACCCTGACACTTTTTTGTCAACATGATACTCACAACCCCTTGTAGGAACTTTTCATGAAAAGTAACTGCACATGTGATGTCATCAGTGATGTCATTGATGACATTTGTTATGTTATCTTTGATGTCATCGGTGTTAGCAGTGCACAGTGGTGGCGTGAGTTATGGTTGCTTAGCTTACCATAACTGGCAAATTTCTGGGGTTTTTCGATTTTAATCGTAACTATAACAGGGATAGGTTTTTGTTAGTACAAAGTAACTATAAGGTCCTTTTAGCAACGTTTTGTACACTGAATTTGATAGGTTTTTATTAGCGCAACTTAACCGTAACATCCCTTTAACAAAGTTGTTTCACTGAATTTGATAGGTTTTTATTAGCGCAACTTAACCATATCGTCCCTTTAACAAAGTTCTTTCACTGAATTTCATAGGTTTTTATCAGGATACCCTTAATTTGTGTAGCTGTACCATGCAACAACTGAACCCCCTAGCCCAATGCCCATAACCACAAGGTCCGCAGACTATGCGACTGTTCGCGGACCTCGGGTAGCATCCACACTACGCAAAAGCTCAGGGGTTGTCTTACATCATGGTAGCATGCAGCAAAGAAACTGAAGATGTTTAAAGAGCAACTCATAAGTGTATTATAAGAAAAAATGAAGTAGGTCTACAAAATCTGAACTTATGAACGCAGCAGGGCAATTGCATAGGGTGTGCAACATAAGGGAATGCACTTAGCAGAAAAATAACCTTTGCTTCCAACAGTATTACCTCAGTGCTGCTTTACATGCAAACTCAGAAGCAACTGTCAGCGGGGGAAGTGCAAAGTAGTGACAGCAGAACCATACTAGAAAGTGGTAAGTACACTATATTTTTTCCTATAACTGTGAAGTTTGTTTTGTGTACATGACTAGTAGTATTACTTTATTTTTTACACTGAAATGGCAAGCACCCGGGAGTGGCTTTAGGAGAATTTCCCACTTGATGAAATGAGTGAAGATAGTAACTCCAACGGTACACAGTGCAATTTCAAAAATAGGAAAATAAATACACATTGCTTCACATGTAACTGAAACATGTTTTCTTTTTTAACAGTACATACTAGAAATGAAGGGAATGGCCCAAACGCACCAGTTACTACACAATTGCACGAGCACATACAAACCCAAGCTGAGAGTGTGGGCAATTAACTAGTGAGCCTGGGGGCAAAAATGGACCAATTGAATAACAGTTTTTCAGACATGAATTTACTTATTCAAAGGCATATAATGGAAAATATAATGTACCACTGCCACACTTGCACCTCTACCCCTTGCCCCTGTCCCAGCCTACCATCCCCACAAATTCCCTGTAAGCAAAGACGTTATGATGAGACCTCAACTCCTTCCTCCCCTGATGACCAGCCTGTGCAAAACCCCAATTCCCCTGTATATGTTTCCATTTCCGCTACCCCTTCCCTTTCCTAATTGTGCGTATTTGTGTGTGTAAATAAAGTTCTATGTGTATACTGTTGCTGTGTGTGTGTGTTTTCACTTTTAAAAGCCCTTTTAGGAGACTGCGAAGCGCACGACTGTCCGGCCTGTTCTTAATCAAAATGGAGGTGTCCTACAGACACTGCGCCTGTCCGGGCTGTCCGCAATCCAAATGGAGGTGTCTGTAGGACACGCGCTTGTCCGGACATGTCCGCAAAGTTGTGACGTACCTCTAATTGGTTCGGAGAGCCCACCCCAGTCCTGAGGACACCTGGGTGCACGCACATCACTTTCCCTGTGTCCTGCAGACAACGCGCGTGTCTGCAAAGTTGTGGCATACTTTTAATTAGTTTGGGGAGCCCAACCCTGTCCAGCTACTCCTGGGGGCACATCCCGTCCCACTGGGTCCTACGAACACTGTGCCTGTCCGGCATGTCTGCAAAACAGTGACGTACTTTAATTAGTTCGGGGACCCACCCATGTCCAGCCGACACCTGGGCACATGCAAATCACCACCCCCGGGTCCTACGAATACTGAGCCTGTTCAGAACTGTCCGCCAAGCGTGTGTTGCACTTTTAATTAGTTTGGGGAGCCCAACCCTGTCCCATTCGCAAACGTTTGCGACATCACCAGGTGACCGCACCCACACTGAGCGGCGGTCCTTATTTGCAAACCGGGTCCAGGCCCACAAACAGCAGAAAAGTGCATTTCTGAGCATTCTAGTTGTTTGACTGTGGAACTTCACCCTTGCAGAGGTCCCAGACCATGCCCCTGTCGATCTAGAGACTTTTTGGATCTTTTTTAGCCCAACTTGGGGTTTGAAGTGTTCAGTGAGTGCGTGACTGTTTGGAGAGCACTCCCCAGCACCCCTGTAAAAGGCCACAACCCAGTGCTGCTCCTGATTCTGATTTTGGATTTCCTGAACAGAGCACTCTGCCAGATTGCTGCTTGCACCAGTTTGCTGCTTCCTGGTTTCCTGTTTGCAATTCTGCTGAGGGATGGCTTCCAATGCTACCTCTGCGGCTGCTGGGTCCTCATCCTCACCCTTACCCCCATCACCACCACCACCAACATCTTCTGGGGGCCTGTGGAGGGGCAACAGAACACCAAAGGAGAGGTAAGAGGATTAAGAGCCTTCTTCTTGGCACAACCTCTACATTTTTAGGAAAAACCTAAAACCAAAAACAAAACAGTGCCAAGAGGCTTAAACTGTTCCCCTTTCAATTTGTGTCCCAATACCTGCAGGGTTAGTCACCCATTACAAAAATAGATTCCAGACAAGTTTATGAAAAAAATATATATATCTCATTTCTTTATTATCATCATGCTTAAAAACTTTGAATTGCTTCATAGTCATCATTAAAAACAACAGTAACCAGAAAACTGGTATAAAGTGCAAGTGCTAGTATCATATGCCTCTTCACAATGTGGAGGTAAAACAGCAGAACAGATAGAAAAAATATGTATATAAAGTAATCACCAAAGATACCAGAAATTAATACTAATAAACCAAGTGAAAAACAGGAGTGACTGAAGGGTGGGATCACTCCGGGGTAGTGCTGTGTAAATATCACTCAACTCAACCTAATCACTCAATACATTCTTGCTAATTCAAATTCAGACATTCTCATTCATACATTCATCATTTTCCCAACATGTTTCTTTCAGAACGTGTGTGTAAACAAAAAATAAACAGAAATTCATCAGGGGTAGTCTGCCGTCTACCAAAACCACAAACACCAATTACTAGTGTTGGTGAGAGTACATAACATGAGTTAATCATTAGATTCGGAACAATACGGATACCAGCATTTAAAAACCACAGTAACTCATGCAATAATTAGATGCATATGTACAAATACAATGGTAATCCAAGAGAACTCTTCTTGTCCAATAAATGATCCAAAAAGGAGTTTGAAACTCAACAACAGGAAAGGGACACCATATCTGAAAAGGGAACAGATCAGGGTAAAGGGTAAGTGATGCCCTGTGTATTCATTCTCACACAGGGGGACAGGTTTGATGATGCAGAGGGGGAACAAGAAGAGGGAGAGGATGAGGTAGTGGAAGTCCCCAATACCAACTGCCAACCTGAATCTTGGGTGTGGAGGCTTTTTACCACTGTTGGGGGGTAGCCAAGGCTCGTGCGGCCAAGGTTTGCTGAAATGAGTGGTACTCAGTTGCGGCGAACCTGGGCTGTACAGTTATGGCACCACCTCCATGGGCGACACCTGCGATCGAGCCACAAGGCAGCAGTTTGGAGAGTCGTCCCCTATGAGCAGGGTAGTAGGTTGACTTCCTCTGCAGCATCCTCGGCATCTGCACTTGTCACCACAAGGGACACTCCTGTGGGGCAGCAGATCCCTGAGCCAGCCTCACAAAGCATACCCACCGCAGTAGACCCTTACCTTTCAATGGTCACTGTGTTGTGTGTGGTGTACTGGTGTCCTTTAGATGTCCTGTTGAAAATGTAGAGTACAGATCTCCTGTAATTGAAAAGCATCTCCATCAAAAATGACAGCAAAACCAAACTAAAGGTATGAATATATGTTGTAGAGTACCCTGTCACAAATACATTTGAACAGACTGCCTGCCACTTACCCAGCATAACCTACTGAATAATGATACTCTTATTTGTCTCATCTCCTGACATCAAGTGGAAGTTACTTACGATGCTGTGTGCTTTAAACACTTTCTTTTAATGCCCACTTGCAGAACAGCTGCAAACTACTTATTTCAATTTTATGAGCTCTCTCTCTGTTGTTTTAAAAAAAAAGAAAACCACATTGGGAACATTTCTACAGCAAATTCAAGTGGCAGATCCTATGTTAAATGCCCAAAATGCATACAGAAAAGGGAAACTGTATGTAGGTTAGCAAAGCATGGCAAGTACATACATTGCAAAATTACCACAATGCACCATTGCAAGGAAAGCAAAGAAATTCATGTGTACATTGGCAACAGTGCTATCCGTACATTTTAATAAATGAATGCAAGAAAAGGAAACGATTTCTGCACTCATGTAGCAAGTATCTATGTGTGGGAAACTTAACAAAGTTCCACACACGGTAACATTCTCCTTTCCAATCTGTACATCTTTTTGCCCTTTTTCTCAACCTAGTAGGCCTTGCACTAATACATTTCCAAAGCAAGTAGTGCAACAACATTTCACACACTTCCAAAAGTGCAGCCCCATAGGGCACAGTTATCACTGCAGCACTGGCCCCCATAGCAACAATGCTGATGCTCCCAAGTCCCCAATCCTATGCAGTGCTGTACAATTGGACACACACACTAACTATTCCTGCCAACAAATCCTCCTACAATCTAAAATAATGTGTTCTCTTAGTGCTATTACTGTGCCATTAACACACATACCCATTAACTTCCTTCTTTTACAATTGCAGTGAAGAGCCACCTTCTAAAAGCCAATGACATCTTTGCTGGAAGATAAAACCCAGAAGAAACCTAGTCTTCACATCCAACAAAGTAAGTGCAGTACTGTAGTAGTGTTCTGCCTGCTATTCAGACAGTGCAGTGTTAAATTGTAGCCTAGTCAATTCTATCCAACCCCACAGCACTTGCTTCACTCTTACTTATTGCACCTTAGAAGGTCCACTCTTTGTATTGTCATCTGAACACCAGTATGGTAACACCCACTAGTTTTGTGAAAACATCATAATGTCCTTACCTCTTCAAGCACAGTACACTATCATACACCTCGAAGCAAACCTTTCACAGAGGAACACATACACATACCAGTACAACCTTCCCAACCAAAAGTAACAGCCCTTTTCACAATTACACCACCCTCTATGTATGCCTACATTCATATTCAGACACTCATGCACAGTGCACACAAATACATTGTACAACTTCCAAACCCACACTTTCCTTTTTTCTCCAACAGACACAAGAGAATGCCTACCAAAAAGCAACTCCATAGAAAACAACGGACAAATAGAGCAGATAAAACTCCAAGCATGCAAAATAGCCATCCACCTCTAGCATACTTTGTACAAAAAGTTTAAACAAAACAGCTAATACAGTCACTGAGCGAAACAGAACCAGATAGCAGGAAAAAACTGTTCCATGTGTTAAAATTGCAGCAAAATGGCAATTTACACAAAAGAACGTGGTAAAAAGGCAATGGCTTTGCTGCCACCATACATGTGAAGGAAGCAGGGGACACCCCCACAGCCCCAGACCCATTATACCAAAATGTAAAACTAAAAGTAAATGTATTAAGAAGAATGCAAATACTAGTAGTGCTAACTCTGCATCTACCAATGTTAACATAGCCACAGGTAAGCATTCCAAAAAATATATTTTACAAAAGATTTTCCACCATAGAGTCCTTTAGAACCTTATAAAACAGGGGAGAAATCATGCTCAACCCTTAAAACTTACAGCAGAAACCTGATCCTGGAAGCTCTCATAAACAGTGCAATGCTCCTCAAAAGGAAATTGTTTATATTAATTTTAAATAAAAAGAAACCACTAGCAACGTGTATTAGTAAACTACAAAAAGTACTTCGCAACATACTCAATATCAACATAGATACCTTTGTAAAACTTCTGTGCAGGTGAGTGGATTCACAGAACTAGCACAGAGCCATATTTCAATGAAGAGGCATACAAACAAGAGCAAATAAACCTAATTGTCATACATTGCAGTGGCCGAGGGTATGAAGAGGTAGACAGTACCATTATGGCAGAAGAAACGCTGATTGAAAGAATATCCCCAACAAACTTACAATCAACTCTCCATTCTTCTGAACCAATCTGTTCCGTCTACAAATGACTGTACACCTCAATGTGTAACGTACAAAAACAATCCTTCAAATCTTTACGGCAATTCCTCGATCAGTATGTGAAAGCCAAAGCCAAATAAAAAAATTAAATATTACAAAAAATGGACTGCTGTCCAGTGTGCAAATACACAGGACTGCAAAGACATTCATTACCCTGCATTTCCAGGCCTGTTTGCAAAAGCACCTTCCACCACATCAAAATGTTAGCAACACACCATTCTACTATACAAAATCTCATTCAGAGACTGTACTATGCAAAAAGTCCTGCTTTAGTACTGGAGGATTTTTATCACATTCTCCTACATGGCACAGCCAAAGAACTCCTGCAGGAAATAAACCACATCCAAAGCAAATATTTTGGAAGTGAAGAGCATTTACAAAATCCAGTAACTTTAGAACAAAGTAGCAACAACCGTGCAGATGCCAACCTTCTATTACAAATGTACAAAAAATAAATAGTAACATTTAAAAGCACATCTGCTGAAGTACCAAACCAAGTATGTCTATGTTGTCAAAGACATTTTTATACAAAGAGCACCAAAACTGTAGACATAGCATACAAAATAGAACACAATGAGGAACCCCAATGGTTCCAATGATCTCTCTACCTTATAGCAGAAAATTGAAATTACTAACCCCTCAATACTTTGCACATACCGCACAGGAAAACTTGATAATAACCAAATGCCTTCATGAGCTATCACTAATAGCTTGAAAATATTCCCACTTCCCAAACCACTCCAACAGCTTAATTTGTATGAGAGCATTGTAATTCAAACAGTACACCCATTTCAAGTGATAATACGCCTTCAACCCAAAACAGCCAAGTTGCCTCCTTCTGAATTACTGAAAGGCATTTGTGGCAAAGTAGTTTATTTGCCATTAGATCTTAAAGAAAATGTAGATACTCTGGGAGTGCAACGGCCAATAGATCAATCTTTGATTATCCTATTGAATGGTGTACCTATAAAAGACAAAACAAATTGGCAGCATCTAGTAGGCCTAAACAAAGTTAGAGAAGCCCTGCAATATCTTAAAGAGAACAATGAATACTACAAAGAAATAAACATTGAAGAAAACCTGAGAGGAAACACCAAAATAATTCAGGATTCCTCATCAACTGGCCAATTTGAACTTCTAGATCTTACTACAGCATCCAATATTTTAAACCAGTATACAATTCACCCACTGCACTCCAAAGACAGCATAGATGATGTACTAGAAACATATCAAATGCGGCAAGCCAAATGATCTCCAATCAGCATATGGAAACAAAGTGTAAAAGCACAAGCCTTTCGTCTACTCTTTCCTACTAGAAAAGGTGCAAGGTATGATGAAAGATGAACACAAATAACAGATTCAAAATACCGCTCTTTACAAATGTATTCTGAAGACCCCAGATTCAGACAAAACATTGAATACATATATCACCTCCTGTTTGAAAGTGAACTAGCAACTCTATGTTACAGAGTTGCACACACATTGAAAACAGTTTCCAATTTTTTTAACGTCTGCTACGCAGCTACTTCAAAAGGTGCAAGAAAAAGATGAAGTTGTACAGTCAAGTATTACAAATCTCTTCGCAAATATGCGTGGTTCAAATGAATACTGGTTCTGACGTCACGCATATGTACGGGGTATGCCACGCAACCTTGGCCCACCCACATGGTTTGTTACTTTAAGTTGTGCAGAGTATGTATGGGAAGACTTGAACCATTTCCTATGCATAGCAAACGAAAACAAAGCAGGCATACAAATGAAAAAAACAGGAAATCTTTGCTCTCCTGACCCTGTAAATGTGTCAAGGTACTTCCATCACCACTTTATTGCCATGTTGCACTTTATCTGTAATAAAACAATTCCTCCCCTTGGAGAAGTGCAACACTTCTTTTGGAAAAAAGAATTTTCATCCAGAGAAGCACCACACAACCACATGCTTTTGTGGATTAAAGATGCTCCTAAATTTGGTCAGGACAGCAATGCCATGGTTTTGCAGTTCATTCACAATTATGTCACTTGCGAAATCCCTTCAGAAAGTGCACATAGTGAGCTACATGAACACATTTTGCGGTTTCAAAGACATAAATGTGGCAAGTATTGTCGACGCAGACATAAAAACAAAGGCAAATGCTACACCAAATGCTGCTTTGGTTTCCCTAGACCTTTTTCAGCAAAAGGACAAGTTATCAGCTTCATGTCTTCTGTTAGACACAGGGTCTCATCACGAGTTATGTGATATTCCGGCGGTATTACTGCCGGGACCCCGCCGGGTTAATAGCGTTACTGCCACCTGGTCCAGTGCTATTAGCGCAGATCAAGGGTAGGGTAGTAATGGGTATTCCCCATTAGGTCCATAGGACCCAATGAGGCATTTTCGGTGCAATTAGCACACGCTAATAGCGCAGCACTAATTGCACCCACAAATTGGCATTTTTCAGCTGCATTTTCCCTCAGCTTGGAGATGGGGGTAAATGCTGCCAGACTCATGTTTGGGCGGACCCTTAAATGCAGCGGTAATAGCGTTACCACCGCATTTAAGGCTACCGCCCAACTCGTGATGAGGCCTACAGTGTGAAAGGCAAATTGCCTAAAACACATACTGTATTAAAAGAAGCAAAGCATCAAAGTACATCAATGATTACAATGCAATCTTTGCCCTCCTGTGGAATGCAAACTGATGTGTAGTACATTGCATATATTTCCACTGCAGTTGCACGATATGTCACAGCCTACTTAACCAAAGCTGTGAAAACAGAGCTGAAATACCTCTGGGATGACATATCATCCGGACAAACACTGTCACATAAGTTATACAGCTTTGGCATAAAAATGCTCTCCCATTGAGAATGTAGTTGCTACAAAGCCGCAGACTGTTTAACCGGCACAGCCTTATATGGGAACTCTGAAAACATAGTCCGGCTAAGCCTTGGTCCTGCTGCATCCAGAAAAAGAGTTCTCAAATCAGACCAAGACATAGAAATAATAGCCAAAAACGATCACAAAAGCCACGCCATTTTGAAAAACAGTTTATTGGGCACATACTGCCCAAACAGGAACACTGCCTTGGAAACCATTTGTCTATACCACATAGCCCAAAACCTCTCACACAAAAAAAAATATTAAACCAGATGAGAAAAAAGGTAAATACATTGTCAACAGTTGAGGGCAGCCTGGTTAAACTTTCCAAACATAGCCTGATTAATCATATGAAGCTATTATTTAAAACACTTCAACATAGAGAACTTTACTACATGTCCCTACTGCAACTTTTTAAACCATGGAGAAAAGAAAAAGATTTATTGGGCACCCATGCCTCCTGTGAAGATGCTTTCAATGCAAGTGAAAGCACTATAACAGATATACATTTCAAACAGTACAAAACATGTTGGACAATGAACGCCAACAAGAAGAACTTCAAGCACAACTAAATGTCGACATTCTTGAGAGCAGTCAACCTTTTCTCACAGGAAGCCAAGAACCACTTGTAGAGCCTTTCATAGTAAATGAAGCAGAATTAGCCATGACAGTAGAAAACAGCATATGTCTGTATGAGGAATATGAAGAACACTTTGCTCTAAAGCACAACTGAATGATGAACAGCGTAGCATTTTCCTGGAAGTAACTAAATAAATTGAAGATGGTGTGCAGCACGAAACTAAAACTTGTACCTGTCAAAACTATAAACCTGTACTCCTGTATGTAAGTGGTGAAGTTGGTTCAGGAAAAACATTCTTAATAAAAATCGTCAGAAAGTTCCTCCAACAATTGACAAACAACAAGCTTTCAGCTATCATAACTGCCTCCACTGGTTTAGCAGCCTACCGCATAGGTGCTGTTACTTTACACCAATTGCTACTCCTTCCAGGAGAACACCAAAACAAATTAGACTACTACAAACGTTCAGCAGAAGCTGCTATGGAGCTACACCAAATTTTGAAACAAATGAAAATGCTCCTAATAGATGAGGTGAGCATGGTCTCCAACCTAATGTTGGCTTTGATTTACCTCAGAATGCAAGAGGTCCTTTAAAACGAACTACGAAGAACTCTTTGGAGGAAAACACGTTATTGTTTTCGGAGGTCTTCTTCAATGAACACCAGTGAACGGTGAACCTATTTTTAAAACCTTAGGACACAAACTGTGCCATAACACACTTGACAGCAGAGGAAATGTAAATCTCTGGTAACATTTCCAATACGGAGAACTAACTGAAAACAGGCGTCATTCTGCAGACCTCACCTATGGCAACATTTTAAAAAGCATTCGGATTGGTGTGCTTTCTAAGGAAGCACAGTCTATCTTAAATAGCAGACTCATCCATAAACTATACGGGCATAACACATCTGCTACTGATATCATAGAACAATTAGCACACAAAAATGTAAAATGTATGTCCTTAATGCCAACCCTAGCAAGCTGTGCACAATTTAATGAAACAATGTTGAAAAAAGAAATGCAACCAATAGTGCAAATTTACTCCACAGACAAACTGAACGTGCACGGTATGACAGTGCCTATGTGTCAACAAGCCACAGCACGACAAAATAGCTTAGAAAACTCTATCTCCAACACAGCTGGTTTGGAGAAAATGTTAACATTGTGTTTAAACTGTAGAGTAATGCTAAAGCGTAACCTTGACGTGGACAAGGTTTAGTAAATGGAGCACTTGGTACAGTAGTTGGCTTCCAGACATACCCACGTGACAACAACATTCAGTTTGTCAACATCCAGCTTGACAAACTTTCGGAAGTCAAAAGGATAGGATGCTCAACAACCCAATTCCTTCTTTTCAAAGACATGTATACGCAGAGAACAATTTTCTCTGGCTCTTGTATATGCAGTCACTATTCATAAATCGCAAGGTCTAACCCTAAATGTTAAGAGCTCTGAACTCCAAAAACACAGCCGTTATCTGGAGTATGCTAAATAACACCACGGGCAACACCCAAATGGCATCCCAAACGAATAGTGTCACGGAAGAACAATGGCTACAGCACTTTAAAAACCTTTACAAAAGTTATGAACAGAAGGACGTCTCTTATCCATCTACAACCTGTCCCACTTGGCAAATCCAGATGCCCGCTGAAGGCATTGAATACTTTATCAAGAAATCGAGTGGATCCCATGCACCAGGACCGGATGGCTTAAGTAATGCAACACTCAAAGCCAACCCTATTAACTGGTCCATAGTGTTACACAACATCTTTTCCAATGTTATACAAAACAGATCCATACCAGTCTCTTGGCGATCTTCGGTAGTGATACCAATTTATAAAAGTGGCGATCGATCTAGGCCACAAACCTATAGACACATCTCTTTATTAGTTGTAATGGAGAAGGTCTTTTCTCGCTTTGTCCAGCAGGATTTCAACCTGTGGACTAAGCAAGAAATTAAACGCGATCTGCACCAGACAGACTTCGTGGCAGCTATGGGCACTGCCATTAATCTTGTGTCTCTTTATGCCATCAAACATGAGTTGAAAAATTCGAAACAACCTTTATATTTAGCGTATATTGACTTACATGCTGCTTTCGATTAAATCTCACGAGATTTATTAATTAAGAAACTGCAAAAAGCTAAATGTCAAGAGATTATTCTGAACATTATTCATGAACTTCACTCTAACACTATGATGCATGTCCGTCTGAATATCGAGGGTACCCTCTCGGTGCCAATAAAGGTCAATAGACCCTATTCAACTTCTTTCTGTTTGACATGCCTGAGATATTTAATAATGTGAACACTGATGCGCCCTGACTGGGTCGTGAGAGAGTATCAGCTTTACTATATGCCGATGATTTAATCTTAATCTCAAAGACCCCAATTGGCCTACAAAATTCTTTAGAAGTATTGGCTGATGACATGACGACTAACCAGCTCACAATCAAAATTGCTAAATCCAAAATCATGATATGTAATGCCCCTAGACTCAGATCAAACAAACACCACTGGAAGTTACAAGAGCCAGAACATGAAATTGTGGTACAATACACTTATTTGGGTATGAGAATCAATAATAAGCATTCTGATGAAGCTCATGTACAAATCCTATACTCTAAAGTCATGACTGCTATCTCCCAAACTAAAGTGATACAACATAAATACGGTAAATTTTCAATTACACCAGCCAAAACTTATTATAACCAAAAAACAACCCCAGTACTTTTATATGGACTGGAAACATGGCTCAATTTAGAAAATGACATCTTGCAAAAATGTGAGGGAAAATTTTGGAGATCGATCTTTAATGTGGCACAATGTGTTCCAATGGTGTTTGTGCGCCATGAGTTGGGTTTACTATCGTTAATGATCAAATATCAATGGCGACAATGTGCACTACTAAGGAAATGTTTACTGGCAGGCACACAAATGACTCTGCTTGCGTCTGTTTCCTATTTCATGCTACAATCAAACTACTGGTTTGCTAAGAAATGGAAAAACGCAGTTTTCGACATAATGGCAGTGGCAGATCTCCCGTTACATATTCTATTAGAAGATCCAACCAGAGCTAAGAGGAAACTATACCTCTATGACTGGATAAAGACACAAGAATTATGCTGTACTTACAAGGATTTTAGAGATAACCCTTTTGCAATTAAAAAGTTTGGGCAATGTGAACCATATCTGATTCGTTATCCATCAGTAGCTTTGCGCTCAGCCACCTTATGTTTCAGATACAATTTGTGGCCAACACGAGAGGTAATGCTTAAACGCAAACTTATTCAGGGTTCAAATGGGTTTTGCTGGTTTTGCGAAAATCCAAACCACAACGAATCTCTTAGACACATTATGTTAGAGTGTGCCGAATTAACTATTGAAAGAGCAATGTATTTAACCAAATACTACATGCAGTTCTCTACTTTTGATGATGATGAAAAATGGAATGTTTTCTTTTCCACTGTTCGTCTGTCAATTCACATTGCCACTAAAAATTTCTTGGAAAAAATATTTGAATTGTCACATACTGAAAAAGCAAATGTTTGAGATCAAAGTAACTGGAAGCAGAAGCATCAATCTGTAATGTAGTACATTGTCACAATAAGGTCAAACAAATGAAAGAATTTGTTGCTAACAATTGTATTTTAATTGTCTTTTTAATGTTTTTTGTACTAAATTATTGTCAGGTTGATTTATCAGCTATAAACAATAAAAAATAAAAAATAAACCTTAATGTGGTGCAAGGTTTAGTTAATGGAGCACTTGGTACAGTAGTTGGCTTCCAGAGACACCCACGTGACAACAACATTCAGTTTGTCAACATCCACTTTGACAGACTTACAGAAGTGAAAAGGAGAGGACGCTCAATGTATATACGCAGAGAACAATTTTCTCTGGCTCTTGCATAGGCAGTCACTATTCATAAATTGCGAGGTCTAACCCTAGATCAAGCATTGATTGACATTGACAGGAGAGTCTTTAAAGAAGGCATGAGTTACATAGCACTGTCACACCTGCGTACACTTGAAGGACTATTTCTAGTCAATTTTGATGCAAGCAAAGTCAAGGCTGACATTCCTTGCATCGTAAAATACAACCAACCATGTGCACTCTACACAGTCCATCTCAAAATGTATCCTGTTCCTCAAAAAGGAAAACTTGGTAAAAGAAAACTAGTGCAAACACAAGTTATAAGTGATCTCCCAACAGTACTACCAAATAAATTGAAAGCAGCTGCTATTTCATCATTTAGTACAACCACAAAAGGATGTAGTGAAAAGGCAAATGCATATCCAACTGCACAAGAGAAGTACTTCTTCAAAAAAAGCAAGTGGAGTTCCATCAAATGGCTCAGACACAGAACTGTCTGGTCCATTCAAATTTTCCAACACAACTGGTATAAATTGCTATGCAAATGTAACACTCAATGTTCTATTCCAATTGTCTTCAATTGTTGGAAACATTTACTTGAACGGTACAGACCAGTTGTGTTTGCAAATGCTACTCCTTCATAGAAATGCAACAAACAATCCTGACAATACTTACAGTGTCTCAGGAATAAGGCAGGACTTGGATTACTGTGCAGGAATGGTGAGATTCATTATAAACACACAAGAAGATCCACAAGAATTTCTAATGTACTTAGTGCAAGTGCTGCAAAGCAAAAACATACCTATAAATGAAAACCTCCAGATTTCATACATGTGGAAACATACATGCACTTTCTGAAGCCATGTGGCGCAGGAGCAAGTCCCTAACGAGTGCTTTGTGCGTGTATCTATACCTAATTGGGAATCCATTCCATTTCAGAAGCAGGTACAAAATGCAAATCATGGCATATTATGTACTACTTGAAATTCAGACAATCGTTCCACCTTACAGATAAACTTGCATAGCCAATACGTAATAGTAATGCTTTTATGATGCAACACAGATGGTACCAAAAACAACTGCAAGCTTAATAGCTGCGCACACAGGCAAGTATCACTTGGCAAAAAAACCTTCAGCATAGTTGGCATAATCTACCACGTGGGTGCCACAACCACTTCATGTCACTATACTGCATACATTAAAAAAGAAATGTGGGTGGTTTGCATGCCATTATACTTCCATTACTCTGAAGCAGAGAATACCAGCAAATCTTGCAAATGCCTATTTAATATTCCTGAATCCAAAATGTACTTCACTGATCTACAAAAGTAGCATAGCCTACTGCCCGAGGCCCAACAACAGATGTGTAACTGGAAACTAAAAATATCCTTCTGCCCTGTAAAACTGGAACAACTTAGCATGAACCAACTGGCCCAGGAGTACATCAGTTGCGCTGCTATGACCCAATGATTATAGTCACAAAAGCAACAACTATGGAAAACACACACTAAAAATTGTTTCACCCATAGTACTGAAAAAGAAAAGTACTGAGTATGAGGGTCTACAAACTGTCCTCAATGACCAGTAGAACGACCAACTGTTAGAATAAGGCAACAGCTGTTTTACTGTACCCATACCACTGCAATAAATATGCAACTGCATGTAACTGCACCCATAGTACTGCAATGATACTTGGCAATTGTGTAAAATGGAAATCTGCCAACAAGAACGAAGGTGCTTGAAAACATACCCTGCAAAACTGTGAAACTGTAAACAGTTAGAATACTCCAACTGGTATCTAACTGCAACCATAATACTGCACTATTACTTCCCATTACTACACAATTTAAAATCCACTAGCAAAAATAAAACTTATTCTGAAGAAGCCCTTCAAGACTTATTAAGTATCAACAACCAAAATACACCAACTGGTATCTTAGAGCACCCGCAGTACTGCAATGTCACTTCCAGCGGGCAAACTACTAAAATCGACCTTCATGCAACAAAAGATACCCTCAACAACTTTCAAACTATCAACAGTTAGAATACACCAACAGATATCTAACTGCTCCCACAATACTGCAAAATTAGTTCTCAATAGTACAGTATTTAGGAAACTCCAACAGCAATCGAACAGCATTAACGGATACTGTTAAAAAGAGGAAACATATAAACAGTTAGAATACGCCAACTGGTATCTAACTGCAACCATAGCACCACCACTTCCAAAAAGAAAAACACATTCACCATTTAAATTCCTCCTACTGTAACAGTGTTAATAGCAGTAGGACCACATAGATGTGCACCTTAAATATTCCTGTAAGTACTGCACACGTCAATGAAACAGAGTGTGCCACATAACATCAAATGAATGTAGAAGTTTTTTTTTTAACCCTGCATGGATTCTTTTTCCCACAGACCCAATGATTATGCAAACAAACACAGGAACTGAGCACCTTGCACAGAACACTTGTTTGAAGCATAGTACTTGTAATGTACTAATTATGAGGGTCCAAAAGTACATAAATGACTGAAATGTTGTACAATACAACACTATGAAGTACCTTCCCTAACATGTTATGTTTTTTTAAGTCACAGACAATGAAACAAAGATTTCTCCTGCATTTCCACATGCAACAAAGAAAATATGTGGCCGCAGTGCCACAATATTTAAATGTACTATTGCCACTTCAATGGCATTCTGTCACTGAGTTCCAAAAAGGTATAAAGTGCCTCAACAATATGTACAGTGAGTATACGCTTATTGGTGTCATGCTTCTTTGTAATGAGCAAATTGCATTTCTATACACATGTTTGCGCAATCCATATGTCAGTGTCACATTCTTGGGTGCATGTGTGTATTATGCTGCAGTGGTTGTGGCCAGCCCCTAGATTTATGGGTGTATGACCTATGGCATACAACCTCGGGCCATGCACCCAAGAGTCTAGGGCCTGGCCACAACCACTGCAGCACAATACAGCCATGCACCCAAAATCTGTCACATAATCCAGACACCCAAGTCCCTATCCACTTCTATACACATACAATTACTCTTCTTGCAACCAGTGGGTAGACTCTCATGCACCCAAACGTCTAGGAGCAGCCCACAAGAATCACAGCATAATACAGCCATGCACCCAAGACTCTAGGGGCATGCCACAGCCATCGCACCCAAGAATCTCACCACTGCCCACAACCCACACACACAATACAGGCGCCCAAGACCCTGTCCACTTCTGTACACATATTAACACAGTGCTTGCACCCAATCTGCAGACTCCACAGCACCCAACAGTCTAGGGGCAGGCCACAACCACCACGGCACAATACAGCCATAAACCCAAGAACCTGGCCAGTGGCCACAGCTCACACACATAAGGCAAGCGGCCGAGAGCCTGTCCACTTCTGTACACCCACTATTACAATTCTTATACCCAGTGCACAGACTCTCATACACCCAAGAATCCCGGGACAGTCCAATAAGCCAGCTGCCACACACCCTGTCCACTTCTGGACACATACTATTACAGTACTTCTGGCCATGCACCCACAAATCTAGTAGCTGGCCACAACCACCACAGCATAATACAACCATGCACCCAAGAATCTGCCCAGTGGCCACAACCCACACACATAAGCCAGCCGCCTGAGGCCCTGTCCACTTCTGTACACATACTATTACCGTACTTGCACACAGTGGGCAGACTCCCATAACCCAAGAAGCTCGGGGCAGTCCAAAAAAGTGGCTGCCACATGCCCTGTCCACTTCTACACACATACTATTGCAGTACTTTCAACCAGTAGGCAGACTCTTGGGTGCGTCGCACAAGCACCACAACATAATACAGCCTATACAAACATCCTCATATAATCTACATTCCAGTCCACTACCCTAATCAAGCCTGCCTGCAGTCAACAAATATGCTGCTCGCTTGAGGACCTACGCGCGAACTGCCGCAGTGTCATTGGACTGCCTTGGACACAACATAGTCTTCTTCCCCCTAAACAAATACATCATATGAACCATCCTTCACTGCCCCACCCTTTCCAGCCCATCTTCCCAACATCAGATGCGCCAAAACATTTATTCCAGCCCTGTTTGCCACGTTCTATCCGCGGATACAACATGGCGGGCGTTTCGGTAAAATGTGACACGCATCACATTTCCGTCCAGCCAACCATCGGGCGCGTTGGATGTCCACGGCAATCACGTGGACTGGCAAGCCAATCGGATTCCTGCTCGCGGAGCGAACATGGAAATAGGTCTGTGAAGCGGACCCAGATTGCGCCAATTTTTTGGCACCTACATTTCGCCTGTTTTAAAACAAAACAACTGGGTGGATTTACACCAAATTTACGGTTTTAAGCTTCTGCTCCTACCACAAATTTGGTGAAAATCCATACAGTGGTTTGGGCTGTAGGAGTGACCAAAGTTTTTTTCCTTGTTTTTGTGTCTATAAAAAAAAAATGTTGGGCCTCCCTATCACTCTGCCCTCCCTTGACGAAACCTCACCAAACTGACCCCAAAAAATTCAGAGCAGGCCATATACTTTGTTTTGCAAAGTTTGATAAGGATTCGTCCAGGGGGAGCGAAATTATAAGCCGCCCAAAAACTGCTCTTCCTATGAGTTGAGCAACTTCACCATAACTACACGCCCGCTACCGCATATATATATATATTCACTGAACAAACTTTGTTAAAGGGATGTTATGGTAAAAATGTATGCAATTCACTGAAAAGACTTTGTTAGAGGGACGTTATGATTTAATTGCACTAATAAAAACCTTGTCGAGCGTACCAACACAATACGGAAGTATAAGGACCTACAAGGATTCAAACACAGGCAGCAACATGTTATGTTATGTTACTAACACTTATAAAGCGCACGGTCGCCCAAAGGCATCATGGCGCTAGAAAGGAGAACTGTGCAGTCAAGGAGAAACCAGTAGAAGGGCCAGACTTAGAATAGATTAGTTTTCAAAGCTCTTCTAAAACAGAGATGGTCAGCAGTAGCCTTAAGAAGCGGATGGAGATTGTTCCAAAGTTTGGCCGCGGCAATAGAGAAGGCTCTGCCTCCGAGCCTTTCCCGGTTAAATTTAGGAACAATAAGAAGATTAGAAGTAGCGGAACGGAGCTCCCGATCCGGAACGTATCGGCCGAATTTGGACTGCAAGAATTCGGCTCCCTGACCATGAATTGCCCGATGAACTATGCACAGTGATTTAAAATGAATTTGCTGATTCACCGGGAGCCAATGAAGATGGCGAAGCACTGGCGTGATGTGGGCACCATAGGGAGAGCCAGTGGCTAACCTAGTTGCAAGGTTTAGTAGTAGATTTCAACCATGCAGCGCACTTGGCCTGAACACTGGACAGAGCACACTGGACTATCTGTCTGGCGAGTCAGGAAAGAGTGAGTATTGGACTTAATGACACCCAGTGGACCAGTGTTTTACACCTTATATGCATAAAAATAGGTCATAATCATGAGGGTGACTGTGCAACACTCTCCATGGATCGCAAGTCAGTAGAATAAGACTATCTTGATGGCCCTAGACACCAGTGTCATGGGCATTAATTTCAACAGACTTGCAAAGCAAATGTAGTGCGATTAGACAGTGCCATTTCTTGACACCTTGCTGTTTTATGTGTGGGTGCCAGGAATAGGATTTGGCAAAATCTATACTCTAATACCCGTACAAATCTTTGACCTCAGGGCCTCAACACAGAACAGTTGGTTTACTAACATTAATCATCAAACGTCTGCCTTACATTAAATCAAAACAGACGTTAATCAGCTTTCCAAGATAACGTGCATAATGTCATTTCGATACCTACAGGGAGTGTGGTTTTAGACATCCTCAGTGGAAACAATTCTGACCAGCATTTCTCCCTCTCATTAATTCAAAATGACTTATGCCCATAACCATATTAGGAGTTCATGCAATGCACTGCTTTGTTTTTTAAGTATGCATTTTATTCCTTCAAGTCCTGCAGCAGCTGTGAATTTCAAGCTTTCTTTGATACATATATTTGCACAGTCAATGTCCCCATTAACCTGAGGGTGATAAGGTGTGATACAACTATTATTTATTCCTTTTTCTTTGAGATACCTTGCAATTTCTTGTGAGGTGAGTTGAACTCCATCTGTGACTCCTTCTTCTGATTAGCCTTCCCCCTGAAAAATAGATTCCAATGTTCGTATGGCAGGGGAGGTAGTTACATTGTTTATGAAATACAATCTCCAATCCTATTTAATTTTTATATGGAAGCCTTTGGCAATTTGGTGCAGAAAGTCAAATTCATTAATATGCCGATGACACCCAAATCTATCTTCAGGTCTCATTGGCTAATGTAATTTGTCATTTGTATAGCACCGTTTCCCATTGCTTTGGCCTCAAAGCACTGTAGGTGAACGCCCCTGGGGGACAGAAGTCCAAGATATGGGAAAGGCGTCAAAGTAGTTTAGAATTTGTGTGTCCATTTTAGGCAATACTAAGGTGGGTAGGGGTGGCCAAGTGCCTCTTAACCACCCATGTCAAGCTGGCATGTGGATGGATGCTGTGAGGTAATCGGGAGAGTATGCAAGTGCAGGAGACTCCTAATGTGTCCAGCTCGACCAAATATCTGACGTGGAATGTGTCTTAAAAGAGTATGATGAGAGCCGATGGGTGCAGGTGGGTGGCCGTGCCTCCGGCTATTTTTCATCGACTTAGATTGCAATATGTATCCATGTGTCCTGTCTGGTTTCTTTATTTCATAGATGTGGTGTGGGCCGTGACCAGATGTCTGCTGGACTATACTCTCTCCGCCACTCAGTACATTTCATGAGTGCTTTGGCCTATTTGACATGTGGTTAAGCAACCTGCAGAGTGATATTGGTTTGTCAGGATGCGGGGGTGGGGGAGAAGATGGGTTTTGAGGGCCTTCCGGAAGGCAAGGTGATCCTCTAAGCAGTGGATACTAAGGGGAATTGTGTTCCAGATTTTGGGTGCTTGGACAAGAAGGAGGATCTTGTTGATTTGAAAGGGGAGAACACATGGAATAGTGCAGTGCCTGACTGCAGGTTTCTATTGAGTTGGTAACTGGTGAGTTTGTGTTGAAGGTATTCTAGTCACAAGATAGATACTCACAACCAAGTCGCTTGCTTGTTTGAAATAAAGTGCTGGCTGAGATTTGCCAATGTCAAATTTAATAGTCATAAAACAGAATTCATTTCGGTTTGCTATCCCCAGGAAAGAATCACAAATATCCCCTTGGCTGGACGTAGACTTTCACCAAAAACACACATTGAAAAGGGAGCCCAAACAGTTTATGTTCCACTCTCTCTTCTCTGAAATAGCAAACTATTTATTCCAATTGAACTATTTTTCCCCTTTACTGAGACTTTGGTTCTCTCACACATTAATGGGGAAAATACCATATTTCTGGGACCAACTCATATTTATTCATTTATTTAAATGTTTATAAAACGTTGTACGCCTGTGGGCCTCAGAGGGCATATAGTGCTTGTTGACCTCTCAAATCTGCTTTGCATGCAGCCACTCGACTGGTAGCTGATATAGGAGTCCATCACCATATATTCCAAAACTATGGAAATCTCAAACTTCTCAAATTTCTAAAGAGGTCCTTTCAGCCACCTTGCCTAGATTTTGGATTCTTTTTTACACTCCCTCTACATCTGGCCCCCTCATTAGAACTTTTTCGGAAAGGCCGTAATACTTTATTTTCCCCAAAATATTTTAGCGATGTCATTATGATTCTTTCTAGATTTCTTTTATTTTTCTTGCTGTTGTTCCATGCTCTGATTGCCTCAAGTTAGATTTCGTCAACACAAACCATTTCAATTAAATGTAATATTTAGTCAGCTACCGCTGTGCCCCATTTATCGTTGTCCGGTAATTTGTTTAATTGTCCTATAAAGTCCAATCTCAGTTTGTTCATTACTTGGCCAGAAATGTCATTTGATCCATGGGAACGTCTCTAGTTTGTAGTATTCTCTCTCTTTGTATGCAAGCTGTGCAGTATGCACGTCTCGCTTGTACTACAGTGTCCAAGACAGGCCACCAGTGGACATTGCAAAGTCTCTTTTTGGTAAGTGTGGCACATAAATGGTCTTGATGTGCTCTTCCTATTAAATCCTTCCTAAGGCTCGTATATGGTGCAAATAATTGGTTCCTTGTTATTATGTGTACTTCCGCTTTTAGGTCATGTGCTATTTTTCAGTATGCTTGAATATGTGAAGGTGGTATTAGATCAAGACACCTTTCACAGAAAAGCGCGAAAAAAAATTGTTTTAGAAAGACTGCTCTGTGACCACACAGAGCGGTCTGTCTAGATTGAACGGTCAGCCTCTTCGGTTCACACGAATGCGCCCAGGGGCTGACAAGTATGCCAGGACCTGGAGGCGGCCACGAGGGAGACCGGGTAAGTGGATATGTGCGTGTGTGTTTGTTGAGTGTTCGTGTTTGTGTGCGTGTTTGTGTGGGTTTTGGTGGGGGAGAGTGTTGGGAGGAGAAGGAGGTGGCAAGGGCCGAGGGAGGGGGCATATGGGGAGGTGAAACCCCCTGATTTGGAGTGATGGCGGGAAGAGGTGGCTGGGGGCCTTTGGAAGTAAACCTACCTTCACGGTACTTTGTCATTATTTAGTTCTTTGTAGGCCGCCTAAAATCTGCTGAAAAAAACTGTGTTTTGGTTAGACGACCTACAAAAATCGATATAATGACATAGAACCGTGAAGGTAGTTTTCTTTCCAAAGGCCACACCCTTTAGGTTTCATCCTGTTTAGTGTGTCTCAGCCACTCTTCTTCACTGATTGCACTTAATGTCTCACATTCCACATCATTAAAGGTGGCTACAATGGCTTTCTCCTTTCAGAGGTCTCCTCGATCCTTTTGTAAGGGATGCCTCAATAGGCGATCTGCCCGCTTGTAGTTGTTGAATCCTTGTAATTACGTTGCCGATCTGGACAGCCAATGAGTTACAGTTCTGTATCCCCTGGACTGAGATGTTACTCAGTCGTGTGTAGACAGTGTGAAGCTTAAAACCTCTGCCTCATATGTATGATCAGAAGCTTGTTGTGGCCCAGGCACACGCCATCATCTCTTTCTGAAGGGCTGAACAGTTCACTCCACAGTGAGGGTCAGTGAAGCGTGGGCCAATACTTGCTCTTCTGCTCTCCTGGCTTGCGTCTGTGTCACTCTCATGCCACATGCACTGACATCTATTTTAATGCATTTTCACGTTTCCGTGTTCCATGGCTTAAGGCATGAATTGCATTTCCTCAGTCCATACTAATTGGCTGTGTTTCATTAATCCTTCAATGGTTTAGTTTTCGAAGGGAAATTCATAAAGAATTTCGAGTAGTATTCAGTCAGACATTAAAAGATTCTTAATTGATCTTTGTTGATTGATTTGGGTTCTTATTTGATGCTGGACACTATGGGCATCATTTTAAGTTTGCGGTTCCTGAAACAACTGTCCCAGTAAGCTTATCAGCACCGTTGTTTCCTAACCTGCAAACTACGGTTTGCCTGCTGTGGCCGATGCGCCCGACAGGTCTGACCCTGCCGGGCACAGCTGTCATGGCAGGCAAAGCCGTTAACAACGGTGCGGGTACTTCTGTGTACTCACTCCCATATCGGACTCTATAGGAATGGGGAGTCATTTATTATGGTTTGGAGGCAACCCACCGGTAGCACTGGCACGCTTACCGCCATGCCCCGTAATGAGGCCCCATGTTAAGTTCTCGTTCTACACCTCCTCTCAGATATTGTATTTCCCAGATAATCCACTTGGGTTTTAAGACGTAGAAAATGTTTCCTTCTCCAGTGGTAGAGGTTCAGCCCCTCGTCAAATGCTTGGCTGTGTTCTGAAACTGCTTCTCTGTAGATCAATACATCATTCTGAAAATATATTGCATTTTTCACACTGCTTAATAAGTGATGCATCATCCGTTGAAACACAGATGCAGCCGATAAAGGACCAAACGGCATTCTGGTCATTTGGAATACCCCCACGAACATTAAGAATGCCATGTGTGGTTTGGAGTTTTCCTCTAACTGTACTTGAAAATATATCTTTTCCATACCCATCTTGATCTGACTTGGTGAAGGGGTTTGCTTTCCTTACATTGGTACAAATTATGATATTTTTGGTAAAGGATAATTATCTGTAATGATCGATTTGTTGAGACAATGGGCCTCATTACAACTCTGGTGGTAGCCGTGCAGGTAAAACTGGCACGGCTGCCACCGGAGTTGTATTTTTTCCGGCACCCGCGAATGGGCAAGAACCGGGTCATGCCGAGTTCGAGGGACCCAGTAATTGCCCATTTGTGGGTGCCGGAAACAAGGGACTCCCCATCCTCATTCGGCCCCATAGGGCTGAATGGGAATGGGGACGTCGGATGCACCAGCGCATACAGAGTGCTGCCGGTGCATCCGACATGCTGTGCTCGCGGGTGCCAGTCAGTACGCCAGGAAAAACCTGGTGGACTGACAGGCACCCGCGAGCACAGCTCGTAGCATGGCCGTCTGGGAACTACGGTACCGGCATGCTTACCGGTACCGTAGTTCCCGGAGCGCCATGCTTGTAATGAGGCCCAATGTAAGTTAATGTAGAGCCTTATTTGCCTGCTTCTTTCTTTTTTATAAGCACAACTGGGCTTAGCCACTTTGTAGCCTCTAGTCTACAGGCTCAATTGTGCCCTCGTTGACCATCTGATTCAACAGTGTTTGCAGTTTATTCCATGCAGTTATTTGAACCTGTCTGACGTTGGTTTCACCTAAATACCATTGTGTTTAAGTTTGTATCAGGTAGGTATAGCCCTTGACACCCCCATCTTCTCTGTTGAACATTGTTTCATGCCTTTTGACTATGTCTGACCATTCTTCAGTGTGCAGTAAATATACTTGGGTGTCTTCTTTTAAGGATTTTCAAGCAAAGGGCAAGGTCGCTGGTATCCTGGCGGTAAATCAGCAAACTGAAATACTGATACCGGCACTCAGTGCAGCGGGATTACCAACAGATTATGAGTGCAATTGTCAAATGTAAATCCCCATTCCATGGAGTTGGACTCCATGGGGGGATTTGGCTGGTATTACCGGCACCAGTAATACAAGCGAATTTTGCCTGTAATGTGCCTGAATTACCTCCAGATCCTAGCTGGAGGTAATTCAGGCACCTCACTGGCAAACCTGTAGTTGGCAGGTGCGGAAACTTGGCAGTATACGTTAGTACCGGCATGTTAATCCCACAGAAGCCAATTTATAACGAGGCTCAATATCCCAGCCTTCTTCCCTCAGCTGCTTGCTTATGTGCCTTTGCTGTGTCCTGCTATTTGTGTGTAAGTACCTTTAATTGCTTCTTCTCAGCTGCAACCTTGACATGCATTTCTCATGCTATCTCTTGCTTTCCCTTCTACTTCTCTCTACACTATGCCCTGCTCAGAACCATCTCAACTCTCTTGCCATCCCTTTCATTTCTTCTCCTCTGCATCGCCCCTCTTCTTGCTCTAGTACGCTCACAAAATCTACTCCAACTCCAGCTTTCATTACACTTTCTTTTCTCGCATATACCCCCAGCGCCTCTCTGTTTCTCAGATTCAACATCGATGTTCATATACATGTCACTCTCTTTCTATTGCTCTTTGTAATGTGCTGTCTGTCTGCTTTATAACCTCCTTTACCTCTGACTTCTTCCTTTCTCATTCTGCTTCTCTTGACCTCATTACCCACACTGAAACGTGTATCTTTCCCCCTGATTCTGCAACCTTTTCTGCCCTTCATGACCCTGTCTACACCTTCACCCATTCTCCCTGTCTCACTGAAGGGTTGTGGTTTAGGGCTGTTTTCATCCTCCAAATTTCCTATCTCTCCTACTCCCATATCTCTTTCTAATTCTACCTCTTTTGAATACACTATCTCCACAATCACTATCCCCTATGGCATACATATCATCTCTCTCTATTGGCCACCAAGTCCAGTATGCCAATTCTTCTACCACCTCTCCCAAATAATTGTCTCTCTCCTTTCCAATCACCACCTCTGTCATTGGTGACTTTAACCTCCCCTCGCTCTCTTCTGCGCTATCCACTGACTTTAACTCTCTTCTCCTTAAGCACTCTCTCTCCTCTGTCAACTCTCTGCCCACCCATTCAAATGGAAACTCCTTCATCCTTATTGTCATCTCCTCTCAACTCTCTGCCTTTAATATCTCCACCGCTCCTTCTCCCTCCAATCACTCTATCGTTGTTGCCTCAATCTCCACTCCTGCTTCGTCCTCACTCTCGTCATATAATACTACCGTTACTAAGTGCAAGTTTTCCTACTCCAAACTCCCTGACTGCCTCTCTTACCTACACCACTCTCTCTGATCCTATGCTGAACTCATAATTCCATCCACAGAAGAAGCCTTCATTGATGTCAACACTGATATCTATGCTCCCTTCTCTTGCTACCCTCTTTCCACATTTACTCCTAAATCCCACCCCCCCCTGCACGGCCCTGGACTGCACCTCTCATGCACACCCTGAAAGAAAACAATGTAGGACTTGGCAAAGATCTAGACATTTACCATACAAGACCAACATTTGGCTGCCTAGACCCTGTACATAATCCCAAATGCTAAACACACACAGAGTACAGGACAAACATGCTTATTTATATTGTTCAAAAAACATTACCAAATAGCCTATATGACCCTCCAAACAATGCTAACTGGCTCCTTTGAGATGGTCTATCCCTAGACGGAAGTGGTGGGTTGCCTATCCAGGGTGAAAGGACAGAGAAGAGACTAGCACTCCTTTAACTAATGCTGGAAAAGTCCAAAGACATAAGTGCATACAAAAAGATATGAAATAAAAATCTGGAAAACAAAGGGGCTATCTGGATTATGAGCTCAAGTAGAAGAAAATCTATGTTATTGCTCCCACTTATCTGCTCAAAAAAAGTTCAAATCTATATTCAATCAAGGGTGTCCAGTCATTGGCTGAACATCCCACTTCGTCTATGGTCAACCGATTTCAGTGGGTTATCATATCTCTTTTGTCCCACTTTCTTCAGGACTCAAGGGGTAAGTAGTACAAATTAAAATAAAAAATATCTCCCAGCTGGTCGCTAAATTCAAAGGCTTGGGACACTCTGTCTAATTGTAAACTATAAGTGAATGCAAAAGCACTGACTCCCTATTAGGCGACATAAAGCAGCATACGTAAATTTGAATTGTATCAAATTCCCATAAAAATTCCTCCCTATTTTGTAACAACATTCATTGTTTGTAAAGTGGTTCCAACTCACCAACACATTTTGTCTCTGCTTAAATTTGCACAGAGATGCCAGCCATCTCATCGCAGGCTACTTGATTACACCTAGACAAATCAAATGATTAGGTATGAAGAGAACAGCTGATGGGCAAAGAATTCAGCGGTGCTTTTGTAAGACACCACACTAAACTATTAGTTTCTTCAGACACGCTTCTAATGTCCACCCTGTGTATATATTCTTACAGGGGCTCCTTATCTTGCCACAAGGGCTACGGTCGCATCTCGCACTGCTTCTTGGTGCCGTTGCAAGGAACTGGTCGGTACGTTCACGCGGGAGAAGCCATTAATAGCAACGCGTGTCTCCAGCTTCACCCAGTCTGTGTACACATACGCAAAAAGGACAAGTCTCCATAGTAATAGAAACCACCTTTGCCCAGTGGCGTAAAGCATACCTTTGGCTCTGTTGTATTGTTTTCTCCGCTGTTATAACTATCAATTATGTATAGGATGCGATCTTCATCAATCAGTAATATGTTCCCATATATAATCATAACTATACTGCATATGGAATGTAAAACCCGGCATTACATGTGTCATTTCACTATTATGAAACACTTGTGTATGAGCGCTATACAAAAAAAAATATCATATCATATCATGTTATTCAATCGCAGCTTGTTCGGGATGTGTATTTAAGATGTCCTGAGGGTTCTCTATTAACGCTGACTTACTCTTAGGAGTGAGTGTATCAAGAGCTCTCTAATACAAAAAGTGTGATCCCTTTGAAAATAATGGCTGCCATTGCTGCGTTTTGAAAAACATCATGTTGATCCGATTACATTGGATAGTTTCTTTACCTAAATCTGTCCGAGTTAGAGCCGAAATGCCATGAGCAATTATGTAAACTGGAGCGTTTTAATAAATATTTAGAAACTCTGGGGTTACAATGATTGCAAGATCTTCAAAAGATAACAGAACACAATCTTACATAGTGTCCATCATATGGTATTTAAACCTGAATTCAACTTTCTATATATCTAAAATGTAAGATTAATATCTACTATGAAGGATAACTGATAGAAAGGTCTCATGGTTTTGGCCATTGAGACATAGAGTTTCACCCATATAATCATAATGTAGCCAGGGTGTGCCAACTGGTGTGTTCATTTAGGCCTATGGAGTCTGTTTTGAGGTGGAACATCCACAGTTATTCCCTCTTGATGTGCTATGATATGATATGATAGGTTATTTATAACACGCTTACTACCGAGAGTTTTCTAAGTGCAGAGCCGGGGATCAAACCTGTGTTCCTCTGTGTCGCCTTGCTTCCAAGGCGAGCACGTTGCTCCTAAGTGATCCTCCTGAGACAAAGTGCACAAAAATGCCCCAATATTTCCTCCACATTGCAGAATCTTGTTTTTTTCTAACACAGTCCATATTAAGTCGAATATGTGTGTCTTGTGAGTCACAAAATGTTCCACCATGGATGTTGTCAGTTTCTTCATACGGATACATGACCTGTATTCCCCAATTCTGACCTTAACAGGACAGCTAGTCATTCCCACGTATCTAAGGCCCCATGGGCATGTGATAAGATAGATAACATCACTATTATTGCAATTGGTTAAAGAACTCTGTGTTCATTGGAAATGCCAGCCTATGCTGACAGATGTGCTCCGTTGAGTTTGGGAGCATTCTACACAGCACCCAGGGTTGTTCCACAATGTGTTTTGACTATCACTGTCTCTATATATGTAGGTAGAGACAAGTGAGTCTCTAAGGTTATGCCTGTGTTTGATTGCAAATCTTGGACTTGGAATAGTATAAGCTCCTATATTCAAGATCGGACAGAGAATTAGAATCTCTCATTTAATATGGTTTGTTAAAGGCGTGTAACTCAAAAGTGCTCTAATGCTTGCAGAGGTCTGTTTCCTAGATGTGTGTTGGGCTAGGGTAATATCTCTTGGAATATGTCTGGTTCGTTTACAAGCATGTCATATTACTTTGTTGGGGTATCCCCTCGTGCATACTTTCTGGGTGAGGTCAGCTGCTGATGTAATGAGGAACAATTTCTTCTATAGTGGAGACATTGTCCAAAGGGAAGATTCTTTTTGAGACTCTGCGGGTGATGGATTTGGAATTTGAGGAAATAATTCCTACCGGTTGGTTTGTGATATACCCTAGAGTTAATACTTCCTTCCTGGGCACATAACACAAGGTCCAGAAAATTGATCTTTGAATGACTAGGAAGCGATTCTGGTCATTGAGCCAGAGCAAAAAAACATGTAATTGCTTCCAAGACCATGAGCACGCTGTCAATATATCTTGTCCAATGGCTGATATTTCCTTTGAAGTGATTATCAGTATCGTGAATAGGGACCTTCTCAAATTCAGTAACGTTTACTTTTGCCAGACTGGGGGCAAATGTAGCCCTCATCACCGTGTCAGAGATTTGTTAGAAATAGTCTTTCTCAAAAATAAAAATGTTTTTGTCACAGCTATTTCAACCAACTCCAAGGTCACTGGACTCTCTAATGGTGGATCCTTCTCCCTAAGGTATTTTACGAATAACCGTATGAGTCTCTTGTTGGAGATCTTAGCATATAATGGGCATCATTCCAAGTTGGGCGCAAAGGGATTACCGGCACCGGTAAGGACACCGGTGCTGGTAATCCCTGTGTGCCCTATTCCGAGGTCCCTTAGCGGGTCCCTCCTTTAACGCCTGGTCTGACCAGGCGTTGTGGACGGTACCGTTAAGGGACTTTGGAGCTAATAACAGTACCGCAATTTGTGGTACCGTTATTAGCTACTACCCCATTCCCATTGAGCCCTACAAGGGCTCAATGGGAATGGGGAATGGTTTGGTGAATGGGGACTTACCGGTCCCCCCAAGGTCAGACTGGACTGGTAAGTCCCCCTTTCACCAAACCGGAGTCGGAACCGGTATGGGAGGTAGTCATGGTGCAAATAGCGCCATGACTACCTCCATACTCGGAATGAGGCCCTATGCCTCGCTTACGAGGGTGACAAGGAATTGAGTCACAGGGTTGAATGGTAATTCTTTTATCATGCACGAAACTGCTGTGGTATGCTTTAGAAATGATTTCATCCTTACAACTTTGTTTTTAAGGAAAAAGTCTACAAACTGGGAAAGTGGTTCCAAAATTGATCTTATCACAAAGACTGTTGGACGTCCTGGTGGGGGGGTTGAGTTTTGTATGAACTTTAGGGAGTGCATGGAAAGCTGGACATTTTGGGTGGCACAGAATGAGAAATGTGTATTTATTTCTGCTGATGTAACCCTCATGAAGGGCTTCCTCTACAATCGGGTCAATCAGTTGTTTAATAATAGGTGTAGGATAATTTCTCAGATCTCCAACTCTACCTCACTATTCCTCAGCTCTTGACTCTGCCAAACGTGACTTCTATCTCTCTATCATTTTGTCTCAATCCTCCCAACCCAGGTGCCTCCAAAAATCTCTCAGCTCAATTCTCTCACCTCCAAAAGCCTCCTCCATCTCCTGCACTCTCTCGTCAAAGTATCTTGCTCTCTACATTGCTTCTAACAGTTCTACCATTCGTAGTACCCTCGCTACTTACCTTCTATCTTCTATTCCTGCTCACTGTTCTCCACCACTCCTACCCTCCTCTCCCACTACTGTGTCTTCTTTTGCACCCACCAAACCTGATGTGATTCTTACCTTACTCCTCATGACTAACTCTTCCTGTGCCCCAACTGTCCCCACACGTCGTGAAGCACATAGCTCCCAGTGCTTCTCAACATCTTACTTAGCTCTTCAACCCCCTCTCTTGATAATTCTACTTTCTGTCATCCCTCTTCTTAGGAAACCTGTTCTTGATCCAAACTGCCCTGCCAACTTTCACCCTGTCTCTCTTCTACCACACTATTCCAAAATTCTAGAACGAGTAGTATTCAATCCACTCACTGAGTTCCTTGATACTCACAACCTCCGGGACCCTCTGGGATCTTCTTCAATCTGGCCTCTGAGCTCTACATTCTACCGAGACAGCTCTCCTTAATGTCAGCAGCTTCATCTCTTCTGCAAGCCATGTGAACCGTTCATCTATTCTTATTCTTTTTTACCTCTCTGCTGCCTTCGATACTGCTGACCATTCTGACCTTCTCTCTAGATCATTCCTCCCCTTAAGGCCTCTCCTAACAACTCTTTGCTGATGACACTCAGATCTTCTTCCCCTTGTCCTCCTTGTCTGACCAACTGTTGTCAAAAATAAAGTGTCTTTCCGTCATCGAATATTGAATAGCATCTCATTCGCTCATTCTCAACTCCACTAAGATTGAAGCTCTCTACTTCATAACCAAACAGATTATCTCTTCCTCTGCCCCACTTCTTCTCTTCTCTCCTGACTACCTTCCTTACTCTGCTTCCGGTGTCATCTTTGACCCATCTCACAACTTCTCGCTCTTCATCTCCAAATCTGCAACTGCTTTCAGACTCAACCTCCTCAGTATCGGGAAAATCCTTCATCTTCTTCCTTCAATACTGCTAAACAGCTAATTTCCTCCTTAGTCCTTTCTAGATCTGACTACTGTGCCAGTTTCGTCTATGGTCTTCCAAACTATGCTCTTCACATCTGGACAAAGTCCTCAATTTCATGGTCTGCGCACTTTTTCAACCTTTCTTGCTTTATCTCTACCTCCTCTGCCCATCACCAGATTATCTGAGATTATCTGACTATCTATAAAACAAATAGCTAAGTCAAACCTTCTTCTCATCATCTTCAAAACTATCCATTGACTTGCTCCACACTACTTATCCACTCATCTCACTTCCTACTCTCCCCCTTGCTCATTGTGATCCTTGGCTCACTTCCTTGCCACTACTAGAGCCCCCTGTGCTCTATCTTATTTCTGCTCTCTCTCTCTCCTCACTCCCCTACTCTGGAATGCTCTTCTTCTCTCTATCCATAGTACTGTAACTCTATGACAATTTAAATACAACCTCAAAGCCCTCTTCCTTTCTGAAGAACCTGTTTCCCAGCACTTAACGTTACTCCATCACCATGTTGCCCTCTCTCCCTACCTTCACAGACAACCTTACAGAACTTTTCTGTTACTGCTCCATCCTTCATATAGCACTTTCTCCGCCATCCTGTTCCTATTTTATTCTGTCCTGTCCTCGTCCCAGATTTATGTTTCCATCTCCCGCTGCAACATCTGGTCTTCAAGTCGCATTCTTTCACCCTATTGTCAAGGACCCATCTTCTCTGCTTTCTTATAAATGGTCAATTTTGTAAGTGTTTTTGTGCCAAACATACATTGCTTGCCTGTGATTTCTATTACAAATAAATCTACATGGATCTAATTTCATTTTCAATGCTCTCTGCTTATGCCAGCACAAAAAAGGATTTTCTGCATCAGTAGCATATGCTCTTTTGTGGGCATAGTGATTTTTGCATTTGATCATGCATTTGGTATATGCCAGCTAATCAATTTCCATACCTTCACTTCGGGACTCACGTCTGACCTGTGCGACTTGAGATTGTCAACAGCAACACTTTGTTTAAGTGTTTGCTCTGTCAGTACAGGCAAACCTGAGCTCGAATCAGCCATATGATTTACTTCTTGATCGTTAACTTCTACGCACAATGTGGTTGAGCTTTTCCCTTACCTTTACTTTGGTGTACCTCCAGTACAGGAGGTTCACTATCTTGTCCTGAATCTTCACTCTCTGATGATGCTTTTATTATATTTGTATTAACATTATTATCATTATTATTATTATTATGGTATTTATTGAGCGTGTACCTAGCTTCGAGAAGCAACTGACCACTTTACAGAGGTATAAACAATACATATGCATAACAGAGCGCTTTTCAGAGGTAACAACGGAACAGATATACAGCGGGGGTAAGATATAGAGGAGCACATAGGAGGGGTACAGCTATACCAGGTGGCGAGAAGGAGAGGGGCGGGCGGCGTCTTGCGAGTCAAGTGGTGCATGGGGTGACGTGATGGCCTAGGTGCTGAGGAGGAAAGATTCCTTGAAGAGGTGGTTCTTGAGTTCTTTTCTGAATTGTAAGAGCGTGGGGGCGAGTCTGATGCTGACGGGGAGCAGGTTCAACATTCTTGGGGCAGAGAGAGGGCTGTTTTTCTGGTCCTTTCCTTCTTGCAGCAGCAGATTTCAAGTCACTCTGGCTTCTGGTGGTGGGCTGTCTGCCAGAGATGCTGAGTTTCTTCGGTAGGTAGCTGGTTGACTTGAGGGCGACTGCCTTATAGTTGATGCAACAAGACTTGAAGATGAATTGCATGCAGTGGGAGCCAGTGAAAGTCGATGAGGGGCGGGTGATGTTGTCGTATCTGCGTCGACCCTTGTGTGTAGGATAGTTCTCAGGGGCACAAGGGAGGATGACGGGAGACCTTCAACGAGTGGATTGCCCACATCCAGGTGGAATGGGACCAGTGCTTGCTTCTGCAGTTCTTAATGCTGTGTGTTGTTGCAGCTTGCACAATTTGGTGAAATGGCCTCTTATTTTCAATTTAGAACATGTCCGTTCTTCAGAAGGACACAAGGTTTCTTTGGCTAGATGAAGGATCACTGAATTTGATATTTCTTGTCAACATTTCTTTTGTCAATGGTGTGAATTTCAGGCGCTTGTACTTTTCTTTCTCTTGCTTTTCACCTGACTGATGTCTCTTCTGTCGTCTGTGCATGACTGTAGTGGTGCCAAAATTGCAGTCTAATAAAAGTTCTCTCAAATTAGTTACAAAGTCATTTATGGTTTCATTTGCAGCTTGAATTTGGCTGCGTTGACTCTGTGGTTCATTACCTTTTCTGTACTTCCGAAACTCTCGTCTAATCTGCCAATGAGTTCTGCGTGGCAGCCATAGTCATCTCCGGGAGCAGCAGCTGTGCCATCTGGAAGACTCTAAAATATTCGGAGTCCTTCAACACCTATGTTTTTTAACAGCATGGCTTCCTTTCTTGCATGTTCAAACCCTTCTCCATCCATCTCTTCAAAGTAGTTTGATAACCGCTTGAGACGGTGTCGCCAGCAGTCTCCGCTCTGCATGGATGTTTTTCATGATGAGGATGTAGTATTGTCTTTTGACAATGTATGTTGTAAAATTGACGAGTCACAGGGGTGTTGCTAGGTCTGGAAAAGATCTGGGGCTATGCTAATGTAGGGACTGTCGGGACTGGGGCTAGCTAGCCTTTTGGTTGTAACTGCTGAACTTCTATCCGGGGCTACAACCAAAAGACCCGGGGCTATAGCCCCCTTAGCCATCTCCTAGCAACGCCTCAGCGAGTCAGAGTCGTCACCAGTGTTGTGTTAGTACGTTCGGCAATAATACATCATGGGATCCAATTTAAAGTTTTGAGTAGAGCTCTATTTCAAGATTTCAATTCGATGAAGGTGCGACTGCATTTGTGGCTCGATTGCCTGTGCGTTGCTTTCCTTACTGCCTCTCCCTGGGGCGTGGTCAAGTATTCTGCCCCGGGGCTCGGGGTAGGTTGGAAAACCTAATGACCACATTCTGCAGCTCATTTTGCTGCATGGGGTAATTTGTCGGTGGGGAGCCGTTACGTGTAGACATACAGGTAGGCGGTTCCCTGACACTAAATTTGGTTCATTTGCACGTCGGAGTGCAAATGTGCAGGGCAGAAGGCGGCGTACACGCATGTAGGCCGACTTTTGCCCTGCACATTTACACTCCACCGTGCAAATGAGTAAACAATGCCTACCGTAAAAGCATGGCAGGCAGGTGTAAGTGGATCCTATGGAGACCACCCGCTTTATGCCTGTGCGATCCCCAGCACTTGCTCTGGCATGAAAATGAAGGCTGGAGCATTTGTATGCAAGGGAGGAAGGGAGGCGGCAGGAATGCACGTTGCGTTTCACTGCTGCTCTCTGCCATAAAAATGAATGAAATTGAGCCGTGGCGTCAATGGACGTTACGGCTCTGAAGAAAATGAGCCCCCTGTCTTTTAAGCAATGCTGACCAGAACTTTTATATGTAAGCCTTCGGGTGGGACCCGCACTCTGATTTCCTTATAGCAATTTTTGATACACACATTTACAATTAGAGTGCAAATTAGATCTAGAATTAGGCTCTTTTAGCCCTATATTAACTCTTGTTGACACTTTGAATCCTGTGATTCTGCTTTTTATTTATGTCAGTGGATGCATGCATTTGGCAGAGGAAGGGTAATTGTTTCAGCGTATTTCAAATAACTATCTCTTTTAAGATTTGGCTATTAGGTAGTGGTGAACATGCTTCCTATATGTCAAACCTATTGTCATGGGAAGGGAAGATAGCTGGAGATAGGAAGTGAGGAAGGAAATACAGCATGTGGCCGTGTTTGGTTATTTACCAACCCATTGATTGCCAAGGTCTTACTGGTCCCTATGGCCATTCCCACCCACTACCTGCCTCTCCAAACTCAAAAATCATCCTCCAGCATATCTTTTAGTATACTTCTGTGCTTTCTGAGCACCCTTCTGAAAGGTTGTGGTTTAATTGAAGCTATAAACCAGCTGCACACCCTCCTGATATAACAAAATTGTCTTAAGCAAATATGCATTCTGCCACTTTATTTTTAATCTTGCTGTATGGTTGTCCTTATATCTGTTCCTTGCACTAAATGCCTGCTAAAAACAAGAAATGGCAAAGCCAACTGTTATGGCTCTTTTATAAGCATTTGTCAGGAACTGGCATAGTATGTTCCCAGACTATCACCATTTTCATGCATTTGATATTTTACAAGGTAGTACCATTATGACAGTGCCTGGCAAATGCAAACCCCAAGCCTACACAAAAGACAAAACTGTGGGTGTGAGGAATTCGACCATCCTCATGGTGCGTGTGCGCTCACCTGATCTTTTTGACATTTTTTATTAAATGGAATTATGGTAGACCAACCTCAAGAAAATGTGTGGGGCTAATTCACACACATTTCCCTATGCCCCCACCACGACAAACCATAGACCTGTGTACTCTGAGCTGGACACACCTACAGGTACAGTCTGCCCCCGTCATATTTAGTTGGAATGTGACAGCCAAGGAGTGCACAATGTCATCCTAGAAAGAGTGAGGACCAAACTTCCCCCACTATGGTCAGCCTGAATAACTTACAAAGGATCCATGGAACCATCCTGCTCTTTTGTTAGACCCTGCAGCTGATGGCAGAGATTAGCATACCAACAGGGGGTACTTCAAACAGGCCCACATGGGGCTTGGCTGCAGAGGATACAAAGGAGACAGGAACCCTGACAACCTTTCATATTTAACTGTGTTAAACAGAAGCAAGCTTCTGCTTCTCAGTGTTGATGGCAGTGAGCTGTCATGTCTGGGTTTGTTGTTAACAGTAGGCAACCCAGCTAGGGAGGACCCATTTCATAAAGTACGAGAATGTGGTTTGCAGGAGTCTGAGAGTCTGGTCTCCCACCATCTTCAAAGAAGACCTGCCGCTTTGACAGGAACTGCATAGGGAGGACCATTAGCCAGAGAGACTCTTTGAACACAACAGACAGGAAGATGGGTGGGACTTAGTAGCGCAAGGGAGTGAGTCCAGAGCTCTTTCTGTTGAGAGAAGGGTTCTGCCATATCAGTTCGGGCACACCTTATTCCTGTTTTCACCCCTATACCTTTCCTGTTGCAAAACACTCATTGTAAATGATTGTTTGCAGGGACCCTAGGATTGGTTCACTAAGGTAGGCTTTGTCTACACCATTCACTGTGGCCCACCTGGCTTTGAAAGAAGGCAGAGCCATCTTTTGGTAGATCACCTGAAGACTTCACAAGAAGTACGAAAGAAGAAGTTAACCTTGGACCCTGGCTGAAGGTACAGTTTGCCTTACATCTTCCGCTAGTGAAGGAAGGCCAGAATATCCAAAGAGGGAAGCAAAATCCCTCCCCTAAACTTTTCCCGAGGAAAAGAGACAGATAAAGAACTCAGAGGACCCTGCAGCCGCTCCAGAATCGGTCCCCAGCCAGAACACAGCGTGCCCTGCTTGGCTCTGTAGCAAGCTTCCTGGATAGGGAGTGCCAGAAGGCCTCTGAACCTACAACCAAGGACAAGGCAGCTGCCTGTAACACACTCCCAAGCTTTGGGAACTCCACCTTAAAGGACGAAAATAGCCCACTGAAGAAGCTGTCATGTACCTTGACGAGTACCTATTGCAGTCCGCTCTAAAGGATATTTTCAAGCCAGTTGAGTTCCTTGATCCACAACCGATGACAATGCTGACTGTTGTCAAGCCGCAGTCGCTTAAAGACACCCAAGACGTCTTGACCTGTGCTTCAGAACCACAAAGAGAACTGAGACAACCATGCCTGTCCCTGGGCCACTGTGTAGGACAGCCTGCAGACGTTTGTCCAGCTTTGCTCGCCGAACCATCTTGCAGCCTGATACCCGCAGTTGACTCTCATCTCAAGCTCTGTCACAGAAGCCTGCAAAGAGCTGTCAAGCCGACTCGACCCTGTTGAGCACAAAGAACTAAAGCAAAATATACATTGTGGTCCTGTCCCCCTGGTCCTTCTCAGAAGGCACACAGCACTGACTCAGCCTTTACCCTGCCTACGACAACAAAATAAATACTGTTGAGTTGGGTAACAAAAGTATCTGTTATTCAAGCACTCAGTTGTAAGTGGATATTCTCCCACACCCGAGTTTGATTTTGACTCGTGCCTGTGTGTATCTGTGGATCACTGTCAAAATACTGTGTTTGCCTGTTCCTTCAAGGTGGTTGGGGTTCACAGCCTTCCCCAACACATTTAATGGTGAGGCTCGTGCCCTCACGTGCAACGCGCACACTTTCCTTTTTTATGGCCTGGTACACAGGTTCATTCCAATCCTGTGTCGAGGAAGGTTGCAAAACCCAAAAGCCTTATAATTATTGGTAATTTATAGTGCTTCATGATGGACTCTTCCAGCATCTAAACGCTGGACCGAGAATTTAACCCATTGTGCACAGCATCGTTCTGCACCCTTTGGTAAAATGGGTACTTTTAACGTGCTGCCAGTAAATTGTTATTAGAATGAGAAAATAACTGTTTTATTAGCTAAGATATTGTTGGGGCTGCTGCTCACTGCTCTGTGCATTTGCATGTCACTTTTAAACCCTTAAAATCCAATATTTTTTAAAAATAATGATATAAACATTATTTTTAGTCATTTCTATAGTCACTTTGTGCATTCTAGCATTTTAGAAATGAAACGTGGCCTCTATGCCTCTTTTTGCTGCTATTTCTCTGCTGGGTGCATTGTTCTAAGACTCCACTTTCAGTAGCCTCTGCATCCCGTGCCGTATTTTTTTGGTTTCAGGTGGTGCGTCAGCACCGGCGCATCAGGGACTAGCAAGTCTACGCAAGACTGCACGGGATGCGCCATGCTGACCTTTCTTCGTGGTGTACCGCCTTGGGAGTAAGCTTCTAACTATTATATAATGGGCTCTAGGAAGGACACCTGTGATATTTCAATTGGCAGGCACAAGCTTCACAAACAATTATATAGCAATGTCTGGTTACACAGACACGAAGAACCTCTGGTAGATGAAAAGCAACAAGTAATTATTACTGTGTTGAAAAGGGACAGCAGCCCCAGGCCTCGCATGCAGCGTGGCCCAGAAACCCACTTCCTGGTCCTGCCTCCCTCCAGCCCTGATTGGCTAACCCTCCGGCTACTGCCGGACTACATCTTGGAGCCATCAGCATCCTCCCACTCTCTCCACCCGCAACCACAGGTAAACCGCTTGCTTAGCAAGGCCCGCTAGCCCATTTTTGAAAAAGGGCAGCAGCCCCAGGCCCCACGTGTGGCACCAGGCCAGAACCCCACTTCCTGGTCCCGCCTCCCTCCAACCCTGATTGGCTAACCCCCGCTCTCTGCCAATTCCACCCGAATTCTGATTGGAGTGCCAAAGGTCATCAGTGACCCTCCCAGGGCAGCCTCTGCCCGTGCAGCCCCTGAGGCTAAGGACCTGAGGAAAAGGGCAGCTCCAATGGAGGCGGCTCAGCAGACACCAACAAAAACTTGAAGTGTGGCATGGGTGGAGTGTAGAGCAATTACTCTACTCCAGAAAGCCCCTGCCACTCTACCTTATCTCCCCATAGCATAGACTGCCATTGACGTACATAATGCATACCTATAGAGACTTGAGAGCACTATAAATGCTGCCTTGCAATACACACTTACTTACTTACCATTGTTAGCTAGTGCCACACCTGGAGGGAACTGTGAAGACTAGCCAGCGCTGCAGCTAGACGGGATCATGATTGTTGGCATGCACCACACTCAGATAGAATTCTTAACTTTAGTTTGTGTCACATCTGGAAGGGATTGTGGATGTTAGCACGTGCCACACTTAGGATGAAACTGTGGTATAGTTGATTCTAGAAAGTGTGCCTAATAGCATCACTGTAGTATAAATGAACTCAGAAAGTGTGCATAATAGCGTAACTGTGGTATAGTTGAATCTAGAAAGTCTACCTAATAGCATAACTGTGGTAAAGTTGAACTTAGAAATTGTACCTAATAGCGTCACTGTGATAAAGTTGAACTTAGAAAGTGTGCCTAATAGCGTAACTGTGGTAATGTTGAACTTAGAAAGTGTGCCTATTGGCGTCACTGTCGTAAAGTTGTACTTAGAAAGTGTGCCTATTAGCATCACTGTGATTAAGTTGAATTTAGAAAGTGTACATAATAGCGTAACTGTGGTAATGTTGAACTTAGAAAGTGTGCCTATTAGCGTCACTGTAGTATAAATGAACTTAGAAAGTGTGCCTAATAGCGTAACTGTGGTATAGTTGAATCTAGAAAGTGTACCTAATAGCGTAACTGTGGTAAAGTTGAACTTAGAAAGTGTTCCTATTCGCGTCACTGTGATAAAGTTGAACTTAGAAAGTGTGCCTAATAGTGTAACTGTGGTATAGTTGAATCTAGAAAGTGTACCTAATAGCGTAACTGTGGTAAAGTTGAACTTAGAAAGTGTTCCTATTAGCGTCACTGTGATAAAGTTGAACTTAGAAAGCGTGCCTAATAGTGTAACTGTGGTATAGTTGAATCTAGAAAGTGTACCTAATAGCTTAACTGTGGTAAATTTGAACTTAGAAAATGTGCCTATTAGTGTCACTGTGGTAAAGTTGAACTTAGAAAGTGTGCCTATTAGCGTCACTGTGATAAAGTTGAACTTAGAAAGTGTGCCTAATAGTGTAACTGTGGTATAGTTGAATCTAGAAAGTGTACCTAATAGCGTAACTGTGGTAAAGTTGAACTTAGAAAGTGTGCCTATTACCATCACTGTAGTATAAATGAACTTAGAAAGTGTGCCTATTAGCGTCACTGTGATAAAATTGAACTTAGAACGTGTGCCTAATAGCGTAACTGTGGTATAGTTGAATCTAGAAAGTGTACCTAAAAGCGTAAATGTGGTAAAGTTGAACTTAGAAAGTATGCCTATTAGCGTCACTGTGATAAAGTTGAACTTAGAAGGTGTACCTAATAGCTTAACTGTGGTAAAGTTGAACTTGGAAAGTGTGCCTATTAGTGTAACTGTAGTATAAATGAACTTAGAAAGTGTGCCTAACAGCATAACTGTGGTATAGTTGAATCTAGAAAGTGTACCAAATAGCGTAACTGTGGTAAAGTTGAACTTAGAAAGTGTACCTAATAGCATAACTGTGGTAAAGTTGTGCCTATTAGCGTCACTGTAGTATAAATGAACTTAGAAAGTGTGCCTATTAGTGTCACTGTGATAAAGTTGAACTTAGAAAGTGTGCCTAATAGTGTAACTGTGGTATAGTTGAATCTAGAAAGTGTACCTAATAGCGTAACTGTGATAAAGTTGAACTTAGAAAGTGTGCCTAATAGCGCAACTGTGGTAAATTGAATCTAGAAAGTGTACCTAATAGCGTAACTGTGGTACAGTTGAATCTAGAAAGCGTGCCTATTAGCGTAACTGTGCCAAGGTTTGAACTTAGAAAGTGTGCCTAATAGCGATTCTGTGGTATTGTTGAACTTAGAAATAGCGTAACTGTGATATAGTTGAACTTAGAAAGTGCGCCTAATAGCTTAACTGTTGTACAGTGAATTTAGAAAGTATGCCTAATTTATCATCACTGTGCTAAAGTTACATTTAGAAAGTGTGCCTAATAGCATCACTCTGCCAAACATTGAATTTAGAAAGTATAAATAATATCATCACTGAGTTAAATGCTGAATCTATAAATTGTGCCTAATAGCGTAACTATAATATAGTTGAACTTAGAAATTGTGCCTAATAGCATCACTCTGCCAAAGTTTGAACTTAGAAAGTGTGCCTAATAACGTCACTCTGGTATAGTCGAATTCAGAAGGTGTGTCTAATAGCATCATTCTGCCAAAGTCTGTATTTAGAAAGTGTGCCCAATATCACTGCTGTGCTAAATGCTGAATCTGGACATCGTGCCTAACAGTGTAACTGTGGTATTGTTGAACTTTGACATTGTGCCTAATATACACCCCCTGTCCTGCTCTCGTGCTTGATCATAGGTGCTTTACTGATAACCACCATATCAAACTACTATGCTTACTCTCCCCTGTCGGGGTGATTTCCCGGGGTTGGCAGGGCCGTCCGCGGACCTCTGGGGTTGGAGAGGCCTCAACTCCTCCCGCTCTTCCCAAAAGAGTATGAGATACATGCAAGAGCAAGGCATTACTGCTGTTTATTACATGAAATGGCAGGGATAGGTTCTGGGATCACAGGTCCTCCGGGAAAACTTCTCACCAGAGTGGGCTCGCAGGCCCTTTTTCTGCCAGTGTGACACCATAGCGTGCGTCACCTGGGAAACTTCCCCCAAAACCTAACGCCACCTTGGGTTGGTGGAAAAGAGGTCAGGTGGTATGCTTGGGTCGTCCCTAGAAGTTGTTACTCCAAAATGGTTACATGGAGAAGGTTAGTGATTGGCTACGTTGTGATGCCGTCAGTGGTTAGCCCCGTGCCCTGATTGGTTCATCCGCTAGCCCCCAACCGCCCAAGCCTGGGACCATCGTTGTTCCCAGCTCGCGGTGTACCTGGTGTTAGAAACAATGTTTGACTATGTGTCAGTGGTGGACAATGGACAGGTCTGCCAGTTGCTGCAGGAGCACGTCTTTCTCACTGTCGTCAGTATTCAATTTGTCACTCCATTGTTGCGGCCTGTGTCCCAAACGTGAGAACTCAGAGTTTCCCTGGTCCTTGAGACTTGGAATCGTATCAGGTCGGCTTGGTCACGTGTTGTGAGACCATGGCTGAGGCAGAATTACAGGGATTCTATTTGTATTTCGGCTCCAAGGAGATTCTAGCAGTGGCAGGTGTAACCTTGGTGCTGGGAGCGCGGCGTGTATGTTACAACTTTGTGGCCTTGGCTGTGCGGCCCTCGTCAGGGTTTGTTCTACATGAGCAGCTCCGTCTGAGCTGCTCTGGGCCTGGGAACTCTGGTTTTGCCTCCTACTCTGGCCTAGTTTGTGGATGGCGGCATATGGTTCACAACACTGGGGTCGCGCAGGGCGGCATGTGTCCTTATACATAAGTTCCTTACGTCGCTGTGGTTTTAGTAGCAAGGAAGCGTTTGCGAGCATGTACACAAGCTCTTCTTGCGTCTTGCGTTTCTGCAGTGCTGTCGCTTAGCCTATATGAAAAATAACAACGATGCATGAGTGAGTGTAAGCGGTCCTCTACGTCATGGTGCTGAGTATGTTCTGCGTGTGGATTGGTATGGGTATGACCAGTGTGCATGGTGGCACATGTGTTACTGTCCGTTGGCTATGTCGTCATGGCATCTCTAACGATGGCGGTTTTTATGGTTGCTGTCTAATTGATTTGATCCATATGGTCGATGTCAGCTTCCCCTGAGGTTACGACACATGCTTTGATTGACGGGCAGTTTCCCTGGCTGCGTGGGGTGTGGCCACAGTGGATGTTGACGTCTGGGGCATCTGTGAGCGGGTCGAATTCCTCTCGTGGTGGGTGCTTGTGCCATGACATTCTAGGCCATGGTTTGGATGAGAATCAGGGGAAGGGAACATCCCATTTTCCTTCTTCAGTCCCCCCTCTGGTCGACCACAAAATTATCCACTCTCTTGTCTCCTCTCACTCGCCATACCTTTGTATTCCCAGCCAAGTGTCCGTATCGGTCCACATGATCTTCAAAAGACCAATACATATAAACACATCCACCACCGGGTTTGCAATAAATCGATTTCCCAACGTAGCTTTTCGGGTTCCTTGGATTTTCAATTTTAATTGATGGTGGGTACAAGTCTGCTTCTATAATCTGCTGGCGCAGTCGTTCACGTTACTTGATGATAATGTCTGCATTCTTGTTGACTTCAGCTGGCATTAAGACATGCATGCCAATCATTTCTTCAGCTGTGCACTTAGATCTTGTCTTCCATACCTTCAGCCACATTATAGCAGCCATTCCTAAAATCCGACACCCTGCCACTACTTTGAGGCCGTCTGAAAGCCATGATGGCATCCAAGACCAGATGTAGGAAAACCAGCTGCCGTCCTTCTTCACTCCTTTTGCCGCTTCTTCCATCTTGGCATGCATCTGAGCCAGCTGCGATACAGCTTCTGATAACGTACCATTGTCTTCATCATTGCTAGTGGTAAATGTGCAGCATGAACTTCCAATTTATTTGCAAACACCTCCTTCCATTGCTGTCAAAAGGTCCAATATATATCGGTTTTGTAGGGCTACCATTCTGATTGCTCTTAGTTCTTCTTTTATTGTGTTGAATCCATTTACTGTGGAGTTGATTTTCAGCATGAGCTCCCACCTAGTTATTTGCAACCATTTTGCATTTGCGTATGCTTGCAATCCTGGATGTGTGATGGAAGAGAAGAACATTGCTGCTCTGCTAAATAGTCTGTGTGCTGGTGGAATGTCACTCAGGGCTGTGTCTGATTTTCCCCAGAGGTAGTTCCCTATCAGTGGTTCTCCTTGTCTCTTTACTCTCGATAAGTGTGTTGTGTCGTTTCGTTGTTTGCTTTCTGCCATCTTCAGTGACCTTTTCTTTCTTTTATTCCCTTCGTACATCTTAGGGAAATTTTCCAAGTTAACATGCTTTTGTGGTACCACTAGTGATGGTACATTGATGTGTTCCATAGTGCATACTCCATCCCACATTGGTGGCAACTGCTGTATGCTCTTGCTCCACAGGCCCAATAGTGGTCCATCAATACCGCTGTTACCGCACCCCCCTCAGGGAGCTTTATTGTTCTTTTGCATCCTTCGTTTGTTCTAACGTCTATTTCTCCGTCATGTTGGTAACACAGTGTTGGTGCTGTGAGTGGGAGTATGGTTATGGGTTCCTCTTCTTTATCTCCCCATGTCACCAGTGCTGCACTCTTTGTCCATTCTTTATAGCACTTGTCATTTTCTTCTTGCACCTCCATCACTGATGACTTTGACAAGGTCAGCATTTTGCTCCCTACAACTCCATCAACCCATCCACCCTTCGTATATACTTTTCCGTATATCAGTATCAGCGGTCTTTCCCAGCATCCTGGTTCACCTGCAACTTCCTTTGCATACCATTCGCATGGTAGGTAATCCAGTGTAACCTCTTCTGTCTCTCCCTTTTCTGGTCCTTCTGCCATATAATTGAGTCCTTTCATCTGCTGCCACGAGTCATCATACATTGGAAGTGTTTTGATGAAGTTATTTTCATACGGGTACATTGATCTTGATTTCCATCGTAGCGTCGCCCTTTTCCCTTGAAATCTTCCTCGCGTTTGGAACAATGCTAGATCTAGCAAGCATTCAGTAGTTGTTGCAGGCACTTCAGTTGCAAATGTCCTTGAGGCGCTCATTGCGTATGGGATCAATAAGCACACATAGCAGTTGTCCTTTGTCGCATCCTTACCGATCTTAGGCATGTGTTTATACCACATGTTGTTAGAAACATGTGCGGATTCTGTGAGATATGTGTCCACCCCATTTACATCAATAGACACACTACGCTTATTCCTTTTTACGTTTTGCCCCGTACTGGTTGTACCACCTGACACAGTGCTCCTTGCAGGCATGGTGGGGGAGATATTAGTAGTGGGAGCTGCAGCCACATAGAAAGCATAGTAGGCCTGCCAGACAACGGCAGTAATCAGACCAGTGGTGAAAAATATTCCTAACATTTTAATTATAGTTGCTAATACCACTGGCATTCTCACGTTTACCTTTGCTGCGGTCCTGCAGCTACTTTACTTTAGATGATATAGGTGCCCACCTGAAAATATGCGTTATTAGTGTTAGTGGTTTTATTAAAGCCGTGTGTATTAAGTAATCGTTCAATGCCCAGGCAAAAAGCTCTTCCCACGCTTTCCTTACCGTCTTAATTTCGCAGGGCTGGTAGTACTTCTTGGAGGTGTGGAAATGATTGAGAAATTATCATAAGGAACGTATTATAATATACACGTATTCTTCTTCATTTAAGTATTTTGGCCTTTTTATAACATATACAAACTGGTGTGACAGTGCTTTTGGAGTATTATCGTCCGCGGGCAGTATTTACCCCTGGGCAGTGACGTTTGTTTCTATTCTATATGTACTTTATCTTTTATTGCAAACACAATAACAATACACAATACCTGCATGTGCGCAACAATAAAGAAGAGAGCATGCACGTGTTTACACAGTGTGGTGTATATTGCAGATAATTCTGACGACGAAACTTTATTAGCAGGTGGCTCGGGAGTGTTAATTCATGCTAAGTTTGTTTGCTTGTTGGGACCTTGTGATCATGGGGTGGCCTATGGGAGCTGACTGTTTGTGTCTTTTGGGGCGCTTTGATCTTGCGCTGTGTCTTTGTCTCTGTTAGGTGTTTGTTGCTGAATGTCCCTTTGCTAAGGTGAGGGTGGGTCTGTGCTTTGTAGGGCTTGATGTCGTGGATATGCATCCACACGTCCTTGCCCCTGAGCTTTATCGCTCTCGGGGCTACCTTGTCCACCAGGTAAGGACCTGTAAATCTGGGATTCTTCCAAGTCCGGCAGAAGTTCCTCAGGAGAACCTGGTCTCCCTCTTTCACTGTCCACTGTGCAGTCTGTTCCTGCTCCTCGTTGGTTGCTTCTCCTTGCTGATGGTTCTTCAACCCGCCCTGTGTCCGTTCGATCTGTTGAGAGATAAAAGCGGCACTAGTAACCAAGGAAGAGACATATTCGTGCATTTGATCACCAAAAACAGTACTGGTTGCTTGGCAGTCAGTTGTGGCTCTTGATGGTGGTGTGAGCGGGAGATGCATTTGACGTCCGGTCACCACCTTGTGGTGTGAGGTAGTGGTCTGACCCTGGTCTGTTCCTCAACTCAAACAAAGCCAAACAGAGGCAATACAGCCAACTCTTCTTGGTTGTTTGCTGTATTTTTGCTATTTATTCTTTTAGGAGGCTGTTGAGGCGATCGCAGATGCCATTTGCTTGGGGGTGGTACGCACATGCAAACTTATGCTTGATCCCTAATAAGGTAGTTACATCTTGGAACAGTTCATTAGCGAAGTGGGGGCCATTATCTGACCGCAACACTTTGCATACTCCCCACCTCAGGAACACCTCTCTCACCAAGAACTTTGCTGCTCTGAATGCGTCAGCATGAGAGCATGGACCAGTTTCGATCCAACATGAAAATGCGCATACCACTACAATCATGTATCTGTAGCCTTGACATACATTGATCATGTCAACATAGTCAATGTGGAGGTGTAGAAAGGGTCCTTCAGGCCGGGGTATGGTATCTTTGATCACCTGCAGCGTGTGACCAACCGTAAATTGCTGGCATGTGAGGCAGCTACTAATGAAATTTACAACATGTGAGTTTAACTCGGGGCAAAACCAGTATTCTTTTATTCGTGCTGCAATTATCTCTTTCCCTGTGTGTGTGAGATGGTGTAGTTGGGCCAGGGCTATTTTCAATAGTGCCAGGGGCATTACAACTTTCCCTGTATTGTTCTGTCGTCATAATGCATCTGTGGGGAACATGGTACATCCCATTTTTACCCACAGTTCCTTCTCTGCCATTGGTGCAGCTGCCTGCAGCTCCATGATCTGTGCCTCTGGGATGTGTGTATACCCATCCTTCATCAACAGTTGTCTTACGCCCCCCTTTTCCTTTTGTATTTCTGGGAGGGTCCATGTCTCACCAAAGTATGCAGCATATTTGGCATGAGTATCAGCTGTTTCGTTACCTCTTGATATTGGGCCATCACCATTGGAGTGGGCCTGACACTTCACAAGTGCTACCTCTTCTGGGTAATGAATTACTTCAATTAGCTTGGCCAGTAGAAGAGCATGTTGTACTGGAGTACCATCGGCTCTTCTAAATCCTCTCCTTTCCCATTTTATTAATCCTGAGTGTACCGTTGATGTGACATATGCACTATCAGAGTATATCGTTACTTTTTTGTCATTTCCTTCTTCTGGGGCCAAGATAAGGGCTACTAGTTCTGCTGCTTAGGCTGAGTAGTGCTGGGGTAATTTGACACATCTTACTGGAACGTAAGTTCAATCCTCTCTTAGCCCCACGACTGCTGCTCCTGTTCCTCTTATTTCATCACCTTGGTCAATAGTCGATGACCTATCAATGTACATAACCCCCCCAGGACATTTAACGCTACTTTCCTAGCACCTGAGTAATTTTCAATTGCTTCTGGGCAGTCATGTGAGTATTCTCCATTTTGTGCTGGATTTACATTGCTATATCTCACCATTTTTAAGTCTGGTCTGGACAATATTATTTCATACCCTGTTGCTCTTTGAGTGTTCAGTGTGCACTTAGGTTTGGTTAATATTGCAAAGAGGGTGTGCTCCACATACAGTGTAGTGGGGCATCCCATAGTGATTGAGGATGATTTTTCCACTGCAAATGCTGCAGCTGCTAGGCTTTGTTTGCACTGGAAATGCCCCATCACTACCAGATCCAAATGGCCACTGTAAAATGCCACTGGCCTGTGTCCCATGCTTGTTTTTTGAGTCAGTACTGCTTTCATTGCTGCATTATAACAATGTGAGAAAATGTAGAATTATTTTCCGTAATTGGGGGTGGCTAATACTGGTGCAGTTGAAATAGCATTCTTCAATTCATTGAATGCTTCTTTCATTTCCCTTGTCCATTCCAACTTCCTCGCCCCCTCTTTACCTCTCTGAGAGCCTCTAGCAGAGGTCCTATGTATGAGCTGTAATCGAAGACCCATACCCTGCAGTAGCTGCATAGGCAGAGGAATTGCTGCAGTTCTTTCACTGTCTGCGGCTGTGGTGTGTTTTGTATTGCTTGTGCCCTCTGTGGTGCAATGTTCCTTCCTTTCTGTGAAATGATCTGTCCGATGTACAGTACTTGCTCTTGGCAGTATTGCATTTTCTCCTTTTCAACATTGTATCCTTTCTCAGCTAGTATTGTGAGCATTTGTACAAAGTCCCTCCTGCACCTTTCCTTAGTGGTGCTACAAATTATAATATCATCTACATTCTGCAGTACCGTGCTTTCCATTTCTATGTTTCCTAAATCCATTTGTATCACTCTGTTAAAAATAGATGGTGACTCACGGTACCCCTGGGGCAATCTAGTGTGTTTCCACTTTGTGTTGCGGTATGTGAAGCTTGTTAAATCCTGTGAATCAGGGTGCAGTGGAATGGAGAAGAAAGCATTTTTGAGGTCAATCACAGTAAACCGTGATGCCTCCGCTGGTATCCCGCACAGTATAGTGGCTGGGTTAGCTGCTATAGGGGTATTCTGCTTCCACAATGTTGTTGAGAGGCCTCAAATCCTGGATGAAACGCCATGACCCTCCCTTTGCCTTACGCACTGGATACACTGCTGTGTTGCATGGTGATTCTGATGGTACTAGTGTTCCCCTATCCACTAGGGCAGATATTGTCTCGTATATCCCCTCATCAGCTTCCTTGTATAGCGGGTACTGTTTCACCCTGGGCAGCAATGCACCTTTCTTTAGCTTAATTTGCACTCCTCCAATGCTTTTGATGCAACCCACGTCATAGGGACTAGTAGTCCATAAGGAGGCGGGTACAGCAGCTAGGTCTTCCTCATAGAATGGTACTTTGGTAGAGGAAGGCACTTCTAGCGCCATTGCCATCTTTTGAGCTGCATCCTTGAATGTTACTTTCACCCAAATGTAAACGCTCATTTCAAACACCATCTCCCCATCTCCTTCCCCATCAAAAAACAATTTCTCATCTGATATCTGTGTTCGCCTGCATCCTTCTGCCAATGCTATCACTGTTCTCCATGCCTTCCCTTCCCCATCCTGGGCGTGTACTGCAATGTAGCTTTGTGTTGCCACAATACTTTCGACGTCCACTGATATTATTGCCCTTTCCTCCTCATTAGTGGGTGTTTCTGGTTTGAAAAGATATGCCGCTAGTCTCCTCCACACCTTGCCCTCAATTCCTGGTAGCCACGCTATTGCCATGTCTGTCCCATATTGGAAAAGGTCCCCGTCCACTGGTTCTGCCCTTGTTACTTTCCTTCCACTGTAAGCCTGTAGTATGTGTCGGGCTGTAAGCATGTTTATGCCTGGTATGGAACACACTATTCCTTTGTCAGTGAAGGAGATAGTCATGTTCAGTCTGCTCATGATGTCTCATCCCAATATGATTGTTTTGAATATAACAAGGGTAAAGATAGGTTGTGCTCTCCAACAGATAAGGAGATGTTATCAGTAAAAGGAACCAGCCCTTTATCCCAAGAGAATCCTTGAGTGTGCATGGCATCGCCTGACAAGGTGAACTTCCCTTCTCTGATGCAAGACCTAGTTGCGCCTGTGTCAACTAAGAAGGAAAATATTTTGTCACCTATCACCACCTTTATGCGTGGTTCCTCCGCAGGTTTAGGTGTTACCGACAGGATGGGACACAACAAGGACGTCTGTGGGCTGTCCTATTGCGCATATAGTGATTGTCCGTTCCCTGTGTATGGGTTGTGACCCATTATTGTCACCCTCCCCAATTGTGTCTGTTGCATTGGTACATCTGCAGATGGTTGCTTACTGTCCTGTATTTGTGTGAGCTGTTGTACTGTCTGGACCTGTTGTTGATGTGCCGTTGTCATTTGCTGTTGTGCTTGCTGCTGTGCCAGTTGATGTTGCACCTGTTGTGTATGGGGCGTCGTGTATGCGTGATGTTGCAGCTGTGTTGGCATATGTTGTTGCTGTGTTGGTGTCTCTGTTGTAGCGGTGGCTGTTGGTAATACTGCTGTCCACCATTGCAACCCTGTTGTCCTTGCTCTCCCCATCCTGCTTGTGCCAGTCTTGCCCTGCATGTGCGTGACACGTGCCCTACCAATCCACACGTCCAGCATGTTGGTGGCACTCATGCTTGCCGTGGGTACCCCCCAGTGGTGTCTAAATACCCCTGATGTCCATATTGGTTGTATCCTCTGACCCTCCCCCTTGCTGTGGTGCTGCTGATCTAAATCCCTGCCCCCTTGCTACTCCGCCCCTTCCTCTTTAGTTGTTCGCGTAACCATTTCCCATTTGTGTGTATCCATCCCCCCATCGGAGGACCATAGGAGTGTTGTGCTGTGTGTGGGGGTGGTGGTGGCATTTGTTGTGTCATCATCTGCGCTTTCTGAGGTTGTGCTACTAAGTGCTGTGGCTGTTGTGCAGTGTCCGGTGTTTGTGTCATCTGTGCGGGGCCTGTTATTAGCGCACCTTCCATTGCATATTTGGACAGTTTCTTTTGTACCAGTTATGCCTCCTCTGCCTTCCTATCCTCTTCTTTCTGTTTCATCTTTTCCTGCCATAATCTGCAATGGTGAACTATTGTTAGCTGTATTTCTGGCCATGCCTTTGCTTCCATTCCCACTAGTTTCTTTAACTGTCTTTGTACTGGCTCCGGGAGGCCCTGTATCAGTATGTGGTAAAAGAATTGCTAGTGTCTTGTACCACGGTTCCCGTGTTTCCAAGCACCACTTCTCTTCAATTTCCTGGATGTAATTAACAGGATCTTCATTTTCACGCATCTTGCGTGATGTTATTGCTCCTATGTCTGACGTGTCTGGGTATTGTATTCTCAGTGCCTGCCATAATGCATGTCTGAAATTTGCAAATGGTGCTCCATCATGTGATGTGTCATTAATGGTCACCCCTGGGAATCCCACCCTCTTCCAAATCTCATCTGCTGCGTCACCCAATATGGAAATTAACAACCCCTTTACATCTCCCACTGCTAGCTTTAGTCCAGCAGTTTTTTTTTTCCATTTCATATATCAATTTCCCAGCTCCTCCGCTCAATGATGGCAATCTACATTTAATGTTCTCCTTATCTGTTTCCATGGAACATATTGTGGCCTCGCTCCCCCTCTCTCTAGTAATGGCATTTGTGTATATTCTCTCACCTCCCTGGGTGTGCGTTTGTGTGGTGTTATGTGGGTGTATTCGCTATCCTCTCCATGTCAGAAAGTTCCTCAATAAAGTCAGTAAGGTGTTGTGTAAGCCTATTCTCTCCTCTGGCCACATGTCCCCTCTGCTTTTCTACCTGGTCCTTGTTATGTGGTGTTGTCGATTCCTCCATTCTAGGTCCTGGGAGGTCCATATGCCTGTTAACATATGGCATGTGTTGTGCTGGTGGTGCTAGTGGTCTTTGTGCCTTTTCTCTTTGTTGTCTCTTGTTCACCCTTCCTACCTCTCCCTCTTCCTGTGTCCTGCATTCCCAATGACGACCGGCAGTCTGTGCATGTTATGTATGGTTTACTTAGCCCTTCCCCGCTTACATTGCTTTGTCCTTCACAATATTCTTCTTCTTCCTCACTGCAAAACCCGTCTGAGAACATCAACCTTGTAGTTATGTTTTTCCCTCCTACTGTTACTGTTTCTAAATCTATGTCAATGTACTCACCTGTCCCTTTCGCTTCTCCCTGTGCTTGTTCCATCTTCACTTCCTCCGTGTTACTCGCAGGTGTCTTATCCTCATGTGCCTTGCTTGTTCCTCTTGGTCCTGTATTTCTTTGTTTATTTCCTTCATCCTTTATTTCCGCTCTTGCCCTGCTAAACTCGTTCATTAGTGCGTTACTTACCTGTTTTAGTGCCCTTGCATCTCTATCCTTGTCATTCCAGGTCCCACCCTCCTTTTCCAGTAAGCTCTCTAGTATTCTCTCTTCTTCGTATTTACGTGCGCTTTCTGCTATAATCTTCCTTTTCCATAACGTCATCTCCCTGTCATTTTCTTCTCTCTCCTCTTCTTTCCTCCTAAATTCCCGTTGCTCCATGCGTGCTAATCTTTCTGCAATTCCCCTTAGGCGGTCTTTCTCCTGCTTTTACCTCTCTATCTCTTGTTTGTTTAATCCTGCTCTATCACCCTTACCTCCCGTCTTCTTCCCCTGTTTCTCACGTTCCTCCTGCTCCAGTTGCCTGATCAGTATGCTCCGTGCATCCCTCAGTTCTACTAGCTTTTTCTCTAACACCGCCTCCTCCGTCCTTGTCATCCTCCTGTCTTCTGTTGTACTTACCTCACATCTTCCTTGTGCGTTTCCCTCCTCCTCCTTTCCTACCCTGCTGACCGCTTTTCCTCTTCTCCTGTTAGTTTCCCCCGTAGTTTCAGTAACACCTGTGCAGCTATCCACAAATCTGGTCCTATATTTGCGAAGTCAAATTGCATCTTTTGTGCACTCCCCTTGTTCACCTGTACCTGTTGTGTGCCCGTTGTGTTCCCCGCACCCAGCCCCTTTTGGTAGCTATCTGCTGGTGCGTATGGTGGCAGGCTATACGTCGGGTTTGAATAGCCTTCGGTGGCTGTCAACTGTGATCGCGCTGCTTCCCTCAGTTCTCTTATTGGGTACTGCCCTTCTGTTTCCTTCTTTACTTTTTTGTTTATGGGTGTCTCACCTTGGCTTTCCTGTTTTCCCTCTGCTACTGGGTATGATCCTTCCGACTGTTCCTCACTTTCCTCCGAGCTGGGATGCGCTGGATGTGCACTACACCCGCCCTCTTCCTTCAACTTCTCCTCCTTCACCCCTTTATTGTTAACATCCCTGTTACACCAGGTACGCATCACTGGAACATTCTCCAGAGATCGAAAACTTCTAGGTGGTTCGTTAGCTTCTTTCCTTTATATGTGTTATGTAAATACGCTAGCACTGAGTGTTGTGTGTACATATCAAAACTGCCGTTGGGCGGCCATGGTATTCCTATTTTATTGTCTGTCCCTTGTGTCCATTCAATACTGTATTTTACAATTTTATCTCTATGTGGTATTAGCGTGGCACATATGTGTTGAAGTGGGGTGGTTAGTGTGCTGGCCCTATACCCTGCCCCTATTCCATAGTACACAGACATCCTTAAAACTTTACTTTTTCAGCACCGGTGTTTCCTGGCCCCATAAACTGGGGTCTTCCGACTTTCCGCTGCAAGGAAAAGAAATTTTATTACAGTACTGTTGGTGCCACGGCCCTCCTTTCCTTTTATGACAATATCACCATTTTACACTTCTCCTTCCAGAACTAGGGTCCCCTTCGACCTGTGGTGCACGCAGGCCCCTGTGGCTTCGCGTCCTGCGCGGAGTGCCTATGGGCCACCCCACCTTTCCTGCGCTGCTGCCACTCGGCGCGCCTTCAATCACAACTTCAACTTCTCCCCCTTTCTCCTCTCGTTCCACCGCCAGCGGCGCCTCTGTTCTCCCCTTCTCTCTCCCACTGTTTTCCACCATCTCCCAGAGCTACCCCTTTATTGAGGCAGGCCGGCTTTCTCCGTGCGCTGCCGCCTCTTCCCTTCACTCCTCCCTTTACCGCGTGCCTTCGCTCCAATCATAATTCAGAAATACAGCAGAATCCTATGCAGACACAATGCGCGACGTCACCAGCTACTAAGATAATGGGATACGGGTACGTACAAGTACAACAAATAAATTATGTGCGCACTATTTTTACAATGCTATTCCCCACAATCCCCACAGCTGCCTTCCCACTGTGCCTGGAGTGCAGTATTCATTAATCACTTTGTTATTATAATTGCACTGCGCACGCTGCATCGCCTCGCGTGAGATACGCTCCCTCACTGGGGGAACTTAACCAGCCAACTATCTTCTGCAACGGGAAACAATCAAGCTACCTCTCTCAGGGATACATAATCTATTCACCGAGCTATAGCACTCAACCAATAGGAATCCTCATCTACTCATCGATCAAAAACGCCAACTCGGAGGAATTTCACACCCCCTTACACAGGTGTCCACGATCAAGACCAATCGGCGCGATTCATCAGTCGTATGTGGGTGACTTAAACCCCACCCTGCTCACTCTGCAATACTATACGGGGCGGCCCTTGTGCTGGTCCCCGCAATACCTTACACATCAACCGCCGCTCAATTGGCAAAACCTTTCTCAACACACTGCAAATGCCACCCACCACCCTTGTTACAGTGCCTCCCACCACCCACGCAACTTTACATTGCTTATTGCGTGTGCCATAATCACATCGGCTTTCGCCTGCCGGTGCTGCCCGGCTGCGGTCACCCCTCCCAATCAGCTCGCCACCTCCCCTCGTCTGGACCATGTCTGGACACTCGCAAACCCCTGGGTGGGATACTTCTCAATTCGGCTCCCGATGGCCACTTTCTGGATTGCGCAGTCCGGTCGTTTCGCAGTTCCGCGATGGTCCTGTAGTCCTCCAAAGGGGGCAACGACTGAGGGGGCTGTGTTCAACAGATCTTAGCAGTGCCTCCAATTTGTCGGGGTGCTTTCCCGGGGTCGGCAGGGCTGTCCGCAGACCTCCGGGGTTGGGGAGGCTCCAACTCCTCCCGCTGTCCCCAAAAGAGTATGAGACACACGCAAGAGCATGGTGTTACTGCTGTTTATTATACGAAACGGCAGGGATAGGTTCTGGGATCACAGGTCATCCGGGAACACTTCTCACCAGAGGGGCTCGCAGACCCTTTTTCTGGCTTCGTGACGCCAGACCCTTGCATCACCTGGGAAACTTCCCCCAAAACCTAATGTCACCTCGGGTTGGCTCCCCAAGTGATGGGCCATTATAGATATGTATAGGAAGGTTAGTAATTGGTAGAAAAGGGCTCAGGTGGGACGCTTGGGTCGTCCCTAGAAGTTGTTACACCAAAATGGTTACATGGAAAATGTTAGTGATTGGCTAGGCTGTGATGCCGTCAGTGGTTAGCCCCCCGTGCCCTGATTGGTTCATCCGCAAGCCCCCAAGCCTGGGACCAGCGTTGTTTCCAGCTCGCGGTGTACCTGGTGTTAGAAACAATGTATGACTATGTGTCAGTGGTGGAAAATGGACAGGTCTGCCAGTTGTTGCAGGAGCACGTCTTTCTCACCATCGTCAGTGTCCAATTTGTCACTCCATTGTTGCGGCCTGTGTCCCAAACGTGAGACCTCAGAGTTTCCCTGGTCCTTGAGACTTGGCAATGCATCAGGTCAGCTTGGTCACGTGTTGTGAGACCATGGCTGAGGCAGAAATACGGGGATTTTATTTGTATTTCGGCTCCGAGGAGAGTCTAGCATTGGCAGGTGTAACCTTGGTGCAGGGAGCGCGGGGTGTATGTTGCAACCTTGTGGCCTTGGCTGTGCGGCCCTCGTCAGAGTTTGTTCTGCATGAGCAGCTCCGTCTGAGCTGCTCTGGGCCTGGGGACTCTGGTTTTGCGGCCTACTCTGGCCTAGCTTGTGGATGGCGGCATATGGTTCACAACACGGGGTTGCGCAGGGCGACATGGGTCCTTATACATAAGTTCCTTACACCGCTGTGGTTTTAGTAGCAAGGAAGCATTTGCAAGCATGTACACAAGCTCTTCTTGCGTCTTGCGTTTCTGCAGTGCTGTCGCTTAGCCTATATGAAAAATAACAACGATGCATGAGTGTGTGTAAGCGGTCCTCTACATCATGGTGCTGAGTATGTTCTTCGCGTGGATTGGTGTGGGTATGACCAGTGTGCATGGTGGCACATGTGTTACCGTCCGTTGGCTATGTCGTCATGGCATCTCTAACGATGGCGGTTTTTGTGGTTGCTGTCTAATCGATTTGATCCATATGGTCGATGTCAGCTTCACCTGAGGTTCCGACACGTGGTTTGATTGACGAGCAGTTTCCCTGGCTGTGTGGGGCATGGCCACAGTGGATGTTGATGTCTGGGGCATCTGTGAATGGGTCGAATTCCTCTCGTGGTGGGTGCTTGGGCCGTGACGTTCTAGGCCATCTTCTGGATGAGAATCGAGGGAAGGGAACGTCCCATTTTCCCTCTTCACCCCTATCCACCATCATTCAAATAGAACACAGCTGTACTATGACACATTCGGTCAAGCTGTTCCCATAATAACATGACCCCACGAACTCCACATCATCCTAATAAAACACAGCTAGCTGAGCAAATTCCGGCTAGCTTAAGCGTCTCTTCAGGCCTAACGCAGCCAGAACTCAGTCTGGGTGTCTGCCCTCCAGACTGAACACATCCAACTGATTTCCTCAGCACCACACCTACCGCTAAGAAGCAGTTTCATGCAACAACCACACCAGCTGCACCCACTCACCATACCACACTCTCTCTCCACTGACTGAACTGTGGTTCCCAAGGGCGTTTAACCTACCAGCGCTTTGGGATCATACCAATGATACATAAAGCGCTATATAAATGCCAAGTAACATAACATAACATAACAAAACATTATTGAACACCAGATCATTAGATAGACACGCAATTGAAGTATGTGAATTTATTACCGATCATGACATTGATGTCATGTGCATTACCGAAAAGTGTCTACAAGACTCCAGTGGACTAACATTAAATTAGCAACCCCCCCATGGTTTCTCTTTCCGTTGTCAAAATGGAGTTGAAAAAAGGGCTAGAGGGGTTGCTATTATAGCCCGCTCACAGTTCAACTTCTTTCAAACCACACTAACTTGTCAGGGTTGTGAAATTCTGTCCCTCAGAAGTACACCTTCCCTTAACAATTGTATCAACATTATTGGAATGTATCATCCTCCCCATGAATCTCCCTACTTCTATGACGACATGGTGGACATCTTATCCTCGTCTCACAAACCCAACACAGCCACCATTGTATTAGGAGACTTTAATAATTGATTAAATAATCTGCTTGATGTCCAAGCCATTAAACTTGCACAATTGTTTACTACCAACAACTTTGTGATTGGTAACGGCAAGGAACATACGCATAACTTAGGCAATACACTAGATTGAGTTGCTAGTAAAAATATACTACTAAGCCTACTTGATGTGCAACCCAGCGTCTGGTCTGATCACTCTCTTGTTACCTTTGAGTTTAGGCTTCCTTACCTGTTCACTCAAAAAACGAATCCTCTACATAAGGTAACAAGTAGGAAGTTTAATAAAGTTTGTAAAGAAGACTTAGGGTCTCATTACGACCCTGCCGCTCCCGTAATGAAGGGTGCCGGTACGGGACCAGCACCGTTCATTACGGGAGCGCCTATTACGAGGTTTCCTTTGTGGGACGAGGAACAGATGTCTGGTAAAACCAGACGTCCTTTCCGGGTCCCGCGAGGGGAAGAGGGAGCTAATAACAGGCCATTAGTAACGTGCCCGTTATTAACTCCATCCCCATTTCAATTGAGCCTTATGGGGGCTCAAATGGGAATGGAGAATGGTTCCTTCAAGGAGGAATTACCGGGTCCTCCAATGTTGGAATGACCCGGTTATTCCTCATTGAAGGAACATGGTATTGGAGCCTGGAATGGAGGCAGCCATGGCGCTAATAGCACCATGGCTACCTCCATACTCGTAATGAGGCCCTTAGTCTTGTTTCCTTTTGCTTATGGCATCTACTACTGCCTCAGACCCCCCCCCCCTCCCATCACCTGGCGTCAGAATTTGAGAAATGTTTTCTGGCCATGTTGAACAGTCTTGCGCCTATTACCACCAAGCTTATCAGAAAAAAAGATAATGACCAGAACTGGTATGGCCAGACTTTACATGTTCTAAAAAAGGACAAAAATAAGGCTGAAAGAGCCAGGAAGAAGGATCAATCCCAGGTTAATAAGGACAAATGGAAGGCTATTGAAAGAGTATACCGGGCAGACATTTTTCTTGCCAAAAAATCCTTCCTGGATAATCAGATTGCTCTGGCGGATAACAACTCTGGGAAACTTTTTCAGACCCTTAGGAACCTAGAAAAACCTGCATCCATGTCACAACAGATCTCTCCCACTAATGCAAGAAGCCTTTGCAAATAAGATATTAGCAGCACAAACTAAAATTAACACCAGTCTTGGTAGGATGGACAACATTAACTTTTCAATACCCGCTGAAAATACTACGCGATCAAATCCCTCTGGCTTTGAGTTTAGGAGTATAACGCAAGAAGTGTTAATCAACATTTTAATCTACTATGAAGCCCACTACTTGCGCAGGAGAAATTCTCCCTGATAAAGTCATGTTAGAAAATAAAAATATATTCCTCCCATTCATTAACCATTCATTTAATGACAGATTTAGGGATGGTTGTGTACCGAGTGCGGTAAAAAAGGTATCCGTGACCCCTTTATTTAAAAAAAACCTGTCCTCGACTCAAAGGGTTATTCCAATTTTAGACCCATTGTAAATGCGCCCTTCATTCTGAAGGTCTCAGACAAAGTGACTACACTGCAACTCCACCTCTTTTTGGAAACTTCGGGAGCTCTTCATTGTGGGCAATCCGGCTTCTGTGCCAAGTTTGGTACTGAGAGCGCCTTAATAAATCTGAAGTCAGAGATGCTCCAGATCATGGATCAGGGCAAGGCAGGGCTGCTGATGTTGTTGGACCTATCAGCAGCCTTTGACTTTGTTGAACATGACAGGTTAATAGATATGCTGAGGAACATAGGGGTTGTGTCAGATAATGCCGTGGCCTGGGTTAGACATTTCGAGTCAGACCATATGTCAAAGATTGCATGGGTCAATGCATGGTCACCAGAGGAATGTCTCAAATGGTGTGTCCCTCAGGGTGCCTGTATGTCGCCCTCTCTTTTTAACATATAGTGCCGTCGCTTTGTGATATTTGGGATGAGCTGGGTGTTCACTTTACAAATTACGCTGATGACAACTAGCTCATCCTTCCTTGAATTAAGCGGTCAATGCACAGATGATTCAAATCGCTAAATAAAGTGTATGTTGCCATTCAACATTGGACGGCAACAAACGGAATGTGTTTTAATGCAAATAAAACAGAGATTATGCTCTTTGGGTCATCACAGGCGAGCTCCAAGCTGGACCCGTCATATGCCGCTTTTTGCGTCGAAGGTCATGTAATCAAAACACCGGACAAAGTCAAGACCTTGGGAGTTATCTTTGAGTCATCACTAAACATAGACGTAAATACAGACAACATGGCAAACAAAGCACAGTATATTCTACGACTTCTTAGACTAGTTAAACCATATTTGTTAGAGGCTAACTGCGTCACGTTGGTTTGTGCGCTCGTGATGCCTCAGCTGGATTACTGTAGTTCCCTAATGCTAGGGGCAAGTAAAAACAGTCTTAGACGACTTCCGGTCGTACAAAATGATGCAGTACGTATCATTAAGAGTATACCCAGATACAACCCCATCTCTGCCCACAGGAGGGACCTCCATTGCCTTCCAGTGGAAGCGGGTATTCAATTCAAGGCATTGACAATTGTGCACAAATGTCTCTTTGGGAAAGCTCCTAGCTATCTCAAAGAACATATTCAAATCCACAACCCAACCAGGCCTGCTCGGTTTAGTGATGGAATCTGTCTCTGGGTTCATAGGAGCAAGTGGGCACGGGAATGGGTAGGACCTTCTCGACTCAAGCTGCCTCCCTATGGAAGAAACTTCCAAAACATTTATGCTCTGAAACAGACCTTATGAAGTTTAGGAAGGGAGTTAAAACTATCCTCTTCAGATAACTTTTCATCTCTTGTGTATCTCAACGCTTCGTACAGTCGCTTTCTTCTGTGCCCTGATGCCTGTGGGCTCCAGAGCATTATAAATGCAAATCAATCAATCAATCAAAACATGGTTCAATACCCGGTCCAACAATAAGAAGCTGGAGGAGGAGTCTGACATGAAGCACTATATAAATCACTATTAGTAATAAATGTGGTTGGGTTTTGCAACCTTCCAGGATACCTGAGTGCAATGAACCTGTGTGCCAGTTTGAGGAAGGGTGAGATTTCCCGGTGCAGAAGTTCTCTACTGAGTCAGGCTGAGTGTTTATGTGAGTCTCATTCCACAGTCTTCCAAGACATCAGAGTGTTATCTTACTGTGTCTGGTGCTCCGGGCGGGCATCTGCGTGAGTACTGCGTCCTTTCCCTCGGGGTGCCCTTGTTACGCAATCTTTTTATTTTACTTTTGCATATTACGTTTTTGTTGGATAACCAAGAGAAAGAAAAGTACAACATTTCTATGAACTGTACATGTCTCGCTTTTCTGCTTCAAGGAAAAAGGGTTTTTTAATCACGCTGGCCTCCTCTAGTAATATCTTGTATGAGTGTAGATAGAATATTGATGATACAGTAACAATCAAAGCCTGAAGACCCATCACTGTGCAGTTGAAAGCATAAAGGACTGTAGGCAGCAGGAGAGGCCAAAACGTGAGTGTATGGTGATTATGAGCAAGCTCAGCCTAATGCCAACACAGGCAAGGGCCTCGTTCGAAGTCAGCAGTCGATGGCAAGGATGGTAAAAATCAGGCAGAGGCCAGGTCCCCACTTATTTTTCTTTGTGTTTGATATCCAGGGGTTTGCAACATGTGGCACTCCATGTGTGTTGAACTACGGCTGCCATGATCCCTCAGTAGCGACTATGATGGCTAGGATTTACGGGATTTGTAGTCCAAAACATCAGAGGAGCCAAAGGTTGTAGACCCATGTTCTAGATGGAGCACGGGCATAAAGCATAATGGGCCTCATTCTAAGTTGACCGGTCTGGTAAAAAAGTGCCGGTATTCATGGATGCCGTCACTTTACCGGACCAGCGAACCCGGCCGACTACAGGTTTACCGGTGGTGCACCTGAGTTACATCCAGTTAAAAGCTGGAGGTACGGCAGGTGGCCCACTGGGAAAAAAGCTGTAATTACCGGCACCGATATTGCCAGTGCCGGTTATGACGGCATATCCCCTCATTGAGTCCTACGGGAATCAATGAATGGGTATTAACACCATCTCTCCTGCACCCGTAATCCGGCGGCAATGCCGCTGGACCACGTGCTGGAAACGGTAACAACATTTGCCAGAATCCTGGCGACTCTACTGCCAGGATACCTGCAATGTTGGAAAGAAGCCCAATATGCGCTATGCATGTTTTCCTACTGGATGATAGTAAACCGCCAGTTTCGCCCCATCAGATATCTGTGATTTCACCGAAAATAAAGAAGAAACCATTGGATTTTTTTTTTCTTTATATTTGTTTTATTATGCAGGGGGAGACCCCCCCTGCAAATTCCCCCTACCTTATCCTATCCCCCAACACCACCCATCTTCTATGTTTTTAAATGTACATACCTACCTAACCAATTCAAAGAAAAAAAAGCTCAGTGATTTCTCAGTAGGTGAAAGCGGATTGGGTGAAATCTAGGGTATCGCGCCCCATCTAATGGTGGTGCAGCAGCAGAAGCTTGATTCCCTATGGGCTTACACCTTCTTTCCACACTTGTCAAAAGCAGGCAGAATCCATGGGGATTTCTTATAATGCCAGCAGGCATGCATGCACATGGTGGTTGGCATTACTCCTTGCTTGCTGCTCCAGGATCAGGACCACTCTGATTCCCATGCCTTTTCCCTGCCCCCGACCAGTAAATAATCCAAGGGTCATGGATCGATTCTTTTCAATAGTTCACCGCCCCCTTTAATATCAGCCAGTGAGCATACTGAGCGCCAGTGCAGCATCAGTGTCATTCATTCTAGAATGACGGCTTCATGATCCACTGACTGAAAGGGTGCAAAGTAAGACCCATTGCGTCCCCCGCAGCATTCTGTCTGCACAAGTTATTCAAAGAGGGTTTAAGACTAGTCAATTGAAGGCATGGGAAATCAGTGTGTGAATAAAATAAAACTAAAGACACACTAAGAGCAAGATAGCCCATCACTCTGGTTGCCCTTTATCCCTGTCACCACAAGTGGACTGGCCTGCAGGGAACTCTGGAGATTTCCCGGTAGGCCTCTGCACCCTCGGCCAATTTTGTGTGGTAAACTATTTTTTTCCAAGTTTTCTCATAGGAAAAGGGATGGGCTTGCTCAAAATGAGCAACATGGGGCCACTTTGAAAATGATTTCCAGGGGCTCTTTTTGTTCACAATCCATCCCTTCCTGTCACTGAAGGAGCATCCATACATCAAGGTCAGGTCAAGAACGACTGAGTAGAGTTCTGCAAGATCCCCGCACTTGTGATGGAGTCTGGATCAATGTGGTCACCCCATCTTTCGAGTGTCAACCCCACTATGCGTAACCTATCAATGGTGCCTTCATAAGAAGCCATTCTGGCCATACCACCCAGGCACTTATCAGTGGGGAGTTATGTTACACCATCTTGTAAGTGTACACGACTTGGCAACCATCAACGTCTACACTATCCACTGCCTCCAGTGTTTAGATATTCAATTAGTATCTGATAAGTTTTGAAGCAATAGAGATCACAATTTAATAATACACGGGCACTTCGCGAGTGTCCCATACAACTCTAACAACTCAGAACACCAAAACTGTGGTGACGATGAGCGATTCCGAAGAATACATTGGACCGTTGCATGGGTTCGTCTCCATCTCCAACATTTGAAGTCTCTCCTTCATCTTGCCTTACGCACCCTATCTGGGTCCAGTGCCAGACATGTACCAATGGAAACTAAGTAAACTCACTCTAGCCTCCATTGCTTCCTTGTGACTTTCCAAAAGCCGGCCGATTGGATGTCTAGATAGATCATGAATCCTTATCCCGCTTGTATTTAGGTGCTTCTGGGCCTGTGAAAGGTTGAGCTGATCACATTTTAATAAAGAATACAATTCTTTGAAATCACCTGCATTTGAAAGTAATACTGCCTCAATGAAGTCATCCCAGTTTAAGAGCTTAAAACCCCTTTCTTTTCTAGAAATCGTTGAAGCTTGCTATTGCTCTAAATTTGTGCCACAGGTAACTGGAAGCCCCAGTCTATCAAATGGGACAACAATAGTTAATCCTCGTGCCAGGCATCATCTTGCAATTCTTTCCAGCACAATGGTGTCGCCCCCCATTTTAAAACTGATGTTATTTCATGTGCAGCTAAGGATTTACACCTGATAGCGTATGGTGCTGCTTTTCCAGTAGAGAAGGGCCTGAGACAATGGGTCTCAATATAAGTGACCCGGTCCGGTGATAAAGTTGCCAGTAACAAATTACCGATAGAGGCACAGAATTGCTGGGAGTTCAGGCCCCTACCGGCATGTTTTTCACTGAAGCATTCGAACCGTTACTAACTGTGCCGGTGCTTCAGGGTTCCCAATCCCATGGAGTCCTACCGAACTCCATGGGAATGGGAACTTACTGTATCACCGCCTCTTGTGATATCCCGGTAGCACCGGAATGTCAGGCAGCAGTAATGGTAATACAGGGTTGGTGGTAATCTGCCAGTAGCACCGGCGGGTTATATTCAACCTTGTAACGAGGGCCGATATTATCTTAGTTTCATGATAGTGGTCGTTATTGCTTTATTGCTTGAACAGTGTTTCTTTAAGAAGCATTCACTGATTTCATGAGTAACCTATGCAGGGGAGTAGAGAAGCTATGTCATTATGGATTCCTTAATACCTAAATAAGTATAGAAAACAAAACATTTGTCAACAGAGGAAGACCAACGGAAGAACACAAAGCAAAGAAATCTAAAGAGTTCTGTAAATTAGTATCCATCCTTTACCACCCATCCCACATGTATAGCAATACAATAATATGCTATCCAATTCCTTAAGAAGCCTAAGCTGAAAATATGGATGTGCCGGGGCACAGGGCTTGAAAATATCTACTTCTTCAAAGAACTGGCTCGAGGGGATGTCTGGTCTGGCCTAATGTGTCCTCTCATCCTGCCTATGATTGCCAAGATATACTCTTGTGTCCAGTAAGGTGACCTTTGCCATCTGATACTTGCCCAATCCCTTCTTCGGAAGGATTTCTATATAGGAGTGGTTTCCTTTAATCTCACCCAGATGGAGGTAATTATTCAGGTATTAGCCTTGATGTTCCCCCATCCTGTTCCCACCTCTTTTGTTTTGGACCTGAAGGCCTTCCGTGTTGGAAATCCAGCTATTGAGTTGGTGCACTTGGATGCATTTCCCTGTTTTGTTTTCAATTAATGCTCATTTACACCCGGGGGAGAGTGTATGGCTGGGGAAATGGGCAGAATCCAACAGTAATTGCCTAGGTTCACTCGGCCACCCAAGCACCTCCCCCAAATGCCTGCCATTTTCTGTTTCTACTGGACCTCTCATCTTGCCCCTTGCCCCTCCCCTCATGCCCCAGGGAAACATGCAACCTTTGCCCCCACCCACCCCCCAACCCCACTTACCTGTTTTGTTTACATGCGATTATAACGAATTGAGAAATAACTAATGCAATTTTACTGAGTTAAAAAAATTAACACATTTAGATTTTTTTTAAAATTGGGGGTACCACCCAAACCCCCGTTTAACCATGCCTCTAACCCCACCCCGAAACACCCCCACACCTTTTAACCCTTTACCCCCACCCCTTATATATTTAACATTCAGTATTTTTTTTAGTAAAATTGCATTTGTTATTTCCTATTCGATATAATCACTGCATACCACCTGTTTCCAGTCATTAATTTGTAAAAAAAAAACAAGTGTCAGGGCTCAAATGATCTTATCTCACTAATGTCAGACCCGGCAGCACCGGCGGCCCTGCTCAGTGCTAGAACGGCCCACCACCAGCCCATCACACTGCTGCTGCGCCATGTCACATGAGACAAATTGTGATGCGCTATATCACAGCATAGATGGGTGGTATAGACTGCTGTGCTAAATAGCAATAAGATCTCGCATTACTGTGCCATCTTATTTTTTTATTTTTTTTTATTGTTTTAGTTGAATTTAATCAATCTTTCAATATTCTTACAACACAACACAAAGACAAAAAATCTAATACATAAAATCAACCTAGCAATGGGGTGACAACAACATAAGGGTTCAATAAGATTAAAATAATCCAATCTGTTTATTCCTAAAGACATGAAACAGTTACATTTAGACATAATAAAATGAACCTTCACATTTGTAGCACACACAGAAGCAGACTTTAAAATTATTTTAAACTCACTTAACAAACTCATTGGTGTTAAGCATGTCCAAACTACTTGTATCTAAACAACAATTCATTGCATTAATCACGGCACAAATAAAACCTTTAAAATTGTAACATAACTGAAGGGGTATATACTCTATATTACAGCATAGGCCATACTCAACACAACTGTGCAAGACAAATCGCCAAACATTACTTGATCCATTATACAGAGTAAATATTAATTGCAAAAAATGTACATCAATCTTCCCAAAAGCCACAACATGCACAGTAATTTGTCATTCGTCCAGTCTTGGATGGCCATGATCCTAGCTAGATCGATGTCTGGTTAATTGGTGCACCCCAACTGCACAGACCCTGGTGTATCTGAATTTAACTGAAGGCTATTTAAGAAATTAATAGTTGCCAATTGCAGAGACAAATGTTCACTGCTCATGATGATGGTCCAACAGGTACTATATTGCAAGTTACCTAAAAACTTGCAATGTTTATCATAATGGATTTGTCTGATATGATGTAGAGCCGGACATTGGGTGATCAAATGTTCCAACGTTTCCGGCATATCTACATCATTACCAGTAGATGGCGTTTCACCAAAATATCTTTTACAGCCCACAGGTTAAATCGTAAGCGGAGAATTGATTGTCTATAATGTGGGGACGGAGCTTTGAGTAAATATGAGGGCATAGTGCGTACTTTTTTTGGTTGAAACCTACAGGCACTACTGTCCTTATAGCTTACGCTTTAGCTTTATCCGGATTGAAGAGTAGCAACTCAATAGTAATATCTCCCTCTACTAAGATTTTACACACATTGTTCACCCAGTTGGCCATGAATGAATGTAAACTGTCACGTCCCCGGTCCTGCCCTCCTCCCGTCACTCACCAGGCACCATTCGTTCCCATACCCACCACCCACACCAACGGGGAAGACACGGCAGGCGGGATGTCCGAGGGGGCAGAACCACCTCTTTCCGCCCATTTCCGTGCTGGCGCTTGCCATGGCGTCTCATACATGCCCGACGGCTCCGGCGTCGTCGACTCCAGCTCCCGCGCACGGGGGACTCTGATCGCGTCTCGCTCAGACGATCACGTGACTGGTCACGGGATCGCCTGTAGCCGACGCTGGCGTCCACATCGGACGAACACCAATCACTGATGGCGTACGTCCATCACGTGACGCTCCTGTGCGGTCACGTGCCCTGTCACGTGATCTACCTTTCCTTCAAAAAGAGCTGAGAGGAAACACTCAGTGCTTCACAGCTGTTTCCACCAGAGACCTGTTCGGCATTACCCTCGTTCTTTCTGATACACTTTGGAACTCGACCACGGACCGTTACTTGGACTTGTCTTGGATTGCCCTTTTGTTTCGACGCATCTACTGGACCCTTGGAACTCTTGACCCCTCTTTTCTGGCCCTGCAATTGCTCTGGATTATCCTTCTGTTTTGGCGAACTTCTACCCACGCAATTCCTGGCGATCACGTTTTGTCTCCTGAGTCATTTGGGGTTCACCACCTGGACCTTGGATGGACTTACTATCTGGTCACGCTCTGGCTACCGGTGTGAGTTGGAGGAAGTGCTGTACATCCCAGCCTGCTGTCGGTCTTCCCTCGTTGTCTATTCAGGTTTACTACCTGTCCTATCATCCCCAGGGTAAGCTTTGTCATTATTCCTTGTTTGCTTGCACTGCCATTATTGTTCATAGTATACCTGATCCTAACCTTTGCCTTACAGCACTCAGGGGTCCTTCCGGTGTTCCGGGTATCTGATTGACGACGCCACTCATCACCTGTGGCCTCAAAGATTGCTAGGGCAGTATTCTTTACCTGCTCGAGCGGTACTTGGGGACGGAGGTAGTTTATAGCTGCACGACCATCAAGGCGAATCACCGAGATCAGAACAGACTGTGAAGCCTACTGGTCGTCCAGCTATGGACACCTCAGCCGGGGACCCCGTGACGGCTCTAATGCAGGCAGTGACAGCACTCAGGGTCGATATGGCAACCGCTACTGCAACCCTACGCGCTGATATGACCGCCGCCACCACCGCATTACACCACCGCCTCGACACGGTACTAAGTACACGCCATCCCTTACCTGCAGAAGCCGAATTTGACGAAACCATTCCTCCCCAAAACCCTCCTCCTGTCATACCCCCTTCCTTCCCGGCCGCTCCTGTGGTGATCCAAAGCCCTCTCCCCTTAGCTACCCCCGAAAGATACCAGGGCGACCCAAAGAAATACCGTACTTTCATCAATCACTGTAAACTCCATTTCATGTGTCGCCCTCAGGCTTTCCCCGATTCCGTATCAAAAGCAGCCTTTCTTCTCTCCCATCTATCAGGGGTAGCCGCCACATGGGCCAATCCATTGCTGGAAAACAACCACCCTGCGTTGTACGATTCTGAATTACTGACCCAAGAGATGGCAAAAGTATTCGACACCAGGCACAAAGCGCAGTCTAGAGACATGGAATTCTTAGATCTCACGCAGGGTCGCTCAACCCTCATAGAATACATCACCAGGTTCAATCAGCTGTCTGCGGAGACCTCCTGGCCAGAAAATAAAAAGGCTGTGGTGTATTACCGGGGTTTATCTGGGGCCATGAAAGATGCCTTGTCCGTAGTGCCTACGCTTCCCACTGTATATGCTGATTTGGTGGACTTAACATTGCAAGTCGATGCCAGACGATCGGAGCGACGCGGAGAAGGTTCATCCTCGTTCCCACTTCCATCCACGGCCGTTGCTACCCCCGAACCCATGCAGATAGGCGGGATCCGCAGCCCTATCTCTCACGTTGAACGAGAGCGCAGGAGAACGGACAATGCCTGTTTTTACTGCGGTCTTAACGGACATTTCATAAAAGAGTGCCCTCGCCGTCCAAAAAACAGAAACCCGGGTTTTCAGAAGGCTCGCCCCTAAGATCAGAGGTGGGAGCGAGTACTATCCGGAATACCTCTGAACCTACCTTTGGTCCTGTGCGACCCATTATAGTACAGGCCTTTCTGAACCATGCTACTGGTTCTCACGCCGTGTCAATAGTAAAAGACTCAGGTGCTACAGGCTGCTTCATAGACATAGCCTTGGCCGGTTCATTGAACCTGCCTTTGGTCACAAAGGAATGTCCCGAACCGGTCCAGGCGGTGGATGGTACGTCTCTTGCCTCTGGCCCGATCCAGCAACAGACCGCTCCCTTAGAGCTGGTTGTTCAGGAAAACCACAAAGAGACGATATCATTCGATCTCATCTCTACCCCTCAGTTCGGAGTAATATTAGGCATTCCTTGGCTAAGGCTACACAATCCCCTCATTAACTGGGGGACGGGTCAGGTTTCATTCGAATCCGAAACTTGCCAACACTACTGCCTCCTGGCAACGCCTCAGTTCTCCAGTCCAGCGGGCATCCTGGGAAGCGTCACGTCCATGACTATAGGGGACGATACAGACCACCATGATACGCACACAGTAGGGGCTGTCACGGGTGGGATACCTGCTGTTTACCACGATTTCCAGGCGGTATTCGATAAGGGTTCGGCAGAAGGCCTACCCCCGCATCGACCGTACGACTGTCCTATCGACCTGATACCTGGCGCATCTATCCCGAAGGGTCGTATCTACTCCCTTACTCAGGTGGAAGAGCGGACCTTGCAGGAGTATGTCCAACAGGCTTTACGGCTAGGACACATTCGTCCATCGACTTCTCCGGCTGCAAGCCCTATATTCTTCGTTCCAAAGAAGGAAGGGGACCTCCGTCCCTGTGTCGATTATAGGCGCTTGAACGCCGTCACAGTAAAGAACCGCTACCCCATACCTCTGATCACTCCCTTGCTGGACAAACTCACCCATGCCACAATATACACCAAACTTGACCTCTGCGGGGCATACAATCTTATACGCATGCGTGACGGTGATGAATGGAAAACGGCCTTCTGCTCACGACAAGGCCTATTCGAGTATACTGTCATGCCTTTTGGCCTATGTAACGCCCCGGCTACCTTCCAACACTTTATGGACGACGTTTTCAACGACATCTTAAACACTTATGTAATTGTTTATCTAGATGACATTCTGGTGTTCTCCACTTCCCTTGATGAACACATAACACATGTCAGAGAAGTACTGTCGCGACTACAAAGCAACGCCCTTTACGCCAAACCCGAGAAATGTACGTTCCATGCTAATCAAATCGAATTTCTGGGGTTCCATATCACGCCCAAGGGGCTCTCTATGAATCAAACCAAGGTACGGGCGATCGACGAATGGCCCACTCCGACCAATCTCAAGCAGCTGCAGTCGTTCCTAGGATTCGCGAACTTCTATCGGAGATTCATATCAGGGTTTTCTTCGGTTGCGGCTCCACTTACGGCACTCACTAGCCCTTCTGTCCCCTATGTATGGTCCACGGCTCAGCAATCTGCTTTCGATATACTGAAAACCCTGTTCACCTCCGCTCCGGTATTACAGCACCCTGATCCCGACCTTCCGTATATTCTGGAAGCAGATGCCTCGTCCTATGCATTAGGTGCGGTGTTATCCCAGACCTGCCCTACCACCAACCGTTTGCATCCGGTAGCATTCCACTCCCGCAAGTTCACGACTACCGAACTACACTACACGGTTACAGAAAAGGAACTACTGGCTATTAAGGATGCACTACAGGTCTGGAGACACCACCTTCTAGGTGCCAAACATCAAACCACGGTGTTCTCCGATCATAAAAATCTCCAGGACCTTGCTTCCTTGAAGTGTACAAACAGTCGCCAGGTTAGGTGGCATCTTTTCTTTGCCGCTTATGATTTTGTGGTCAAACACAGGCCCGGTGTTGGACACGGTAAAGCCGATGCCCTGTCCCGTTCACCTGGGGGGGAGACCCTTCCCTTTTTTCCGGACACCCTGTTGGGAAAGAATCACGTAATCTGTCTATGCACACCGACTCCCTCCTTGTTGTCCACTATCCGCCAATGGGCCTCTCAGTATCCGCAATCACTGGCGGAATGGGACCCAGTCATGCAAGATGGGTTGCCTTTCGTTCAGGGGGTAAACTCCTTCTACCCACAAGTGAAACCCGGAACCAAGCGCTGACCTGGTCCCACGACGCTGCCATCAACGGTCACCCCGGACAGCTTCGCACCTTAGATCTACTTAAGCGTTGGTGCTGGTGGCCTACGATGAAGCGTGACGTACGGGACTATGTCAATACCTGTGCGGTGTGTGCCCAGGGCAAATTGCGCAGGGGTCGGCCTTTGGGTCTGCTCCTTCCTCTCCCAATCCCTCCACGACCTTGGCATACGATCTCCATGGATCTGGTCACTGATCTCCCCCGCACTCATGGGTTTGACACTATTTGGGTCATAGTTGACTCATATACCAAGTTTGCGCGTTTTATACCCTGTAAGGGAATACCTTCAGCCCCTGTCTTGGCCAAACATTTCTTCAAACATGTCTTCTGCCTTTTCGGATTGCCCCATGTGTTGGTCTCTGATCGTGGTTCCCAGTTCACTTCCCGCTGTTGGCGGGCCCTAACGGCTCTGTTGGGCATAGATGCCCGGTTTTCCTCTTCGTATCACCCGGAGAGTGACAGTCAGACCGAAAGGGTCAACCAAACGATGGAACAGTATCTACGCTGTCTGACACTACAATACCAGGACACATGGCTCAATCTGCTACAAATTGCGGAGTTTGCCTACAACAATGCTCTGCACTCGGCTACCGGTTACTCACCTTTCTTTTCACTCTACGGTCAGCATCCTCGTGCCCTCCCCATTCCAGACTTTTCCTCTTCCGACACCCCAGCCGCATCGGCTTGTGCCCGAGACATCGTATCTGTACACGCTCAGACCTTGGTCCACTTACGTGAGGCACAGGCTTCTATGAAGGCGGCTGCTGACAAAAAGAGGGCTGTTCCACCCGTTTACGGGGTGGGGGATAGGGTTTGGCTGTCCACTCGTCATCTACATATCCATGGCTGCCGCAAGCTGTTGCCTCGTTTTGTGGGTCCTTATGAAGTAGTCAAAGTTCTGAACCCGGTGGTGTTGCGTCTGGCGGTTCCCCCCGCCTGGCGGATCCACCCAGTTTTCCACGTTTCTCTCCTTAAGCCTTGCCTTGGCCCTACCCGCTTGGTTTCTCCTCCTGCTCCCGTCTCTGTCTCTTCTCCCGATGTGTTTGAAGTCCGGGCTATTTTGGGTTCTTGCGTTCATCGGGGTGTCCTGCAGTACTTGGTGGACTGGTTGGGTTATGGCCCAGAGGACCGTTCGTGGGTGGCTTCCCGGGATGTTCATGCCCCCCGTTTGTTGGCCCGTTTTCATCATGATAATCCTACGAGCCCACGCGGTCGTGGGCCTTTGGGGGGGGGCTCTGTCACGTCCCCGGTCCTGCCCTCCTCCCGTCACTCACCAGGCACCATTCGTTCCCATACCCACCACCCACACCAACGGGGAAGACACGGCAGGCGGGATGTCCGAGGGGGCAGAACCACCTCTTTCCGCCCATTTCCGTGCTGGCGCTTGCCATGGCATCTCATACATGCCCGACGGCTCCGGCGTCGTCGACTCCAGCTCCCGCGCACGGGGGACTCTGATCGCGTCTCGCTCAGACGATCACATGACTGGTCACGGGATCGCCTGTAGCCGACGCTGGCGTCCACATCGGACGAACACCAATCACTGATGGCGTACGTCCATCACGTGACGCTCCTGTGCGGTCACGTGCCCTGTCACGTGATCTACCTTTCCTTCAAAAAGAGCTGAGAGGAAACACTCAGTGCTTCACAGCTGTTTCCACCAGAGACCTGTTCGGCATTACCCTCGTTCTTTCTGATACACTTTGGAACTCGACCACGGACCGTTACTTGGACTTGTCTTGGATTGCCCTTTTGTTTCGACGCATCTACTGGACCCTTGGAACTCTTGACCCCTCTTTTCTGGCCCTGGAATTGCTCTGGATTACCCTTCTGTTTTGGCGAACTTCTACCCACGCAATTCCTGGCGATCACGTTTTGTCTCCTGAGTCATTTGGGGTTCACCACCTGGACCTTGGATGGACTTACTATCTGGTCACGCTCTGGCTACCGGTGTAAGTTGGAGGAAGTGCTGTACATCCCAGCCTGCTGTCGGTCTTCCCTCGTTGTCTATTCAGGTTTACTACCTGTCCTATCATCCCCAGGGTAAGCTTTGTCATTATTCCTTGTTTGCTTGCACTGCCATTATTGTTCATAGTATACCTGATCCTAACCTTTGCCTTACAGCACTCAGGGGTCCTTCCGGTGTTCCGGGTATCTGATTGATGACGCCACTCATCACCTGTGGCCTCAAAGATTGCTAGGGCAGTATTCTTTACCTGCTCGAGCGGTACTTGGGGACGGAGGTAGTTTATAGCTGCACGACCATCAAGGCGAATCACCGAGATCAGAACATAAACTTATATATAGACAACAGTCTCAAGATGATGTTAACCTTGGTGGAAATCAAGCATTTCCTGAATAAAGAGCAGCATCTCCAGTTGTATAGAGCATGCAAGGAAACCAACCCTAATTCATTTCTGATCCATGAATGTGGAACGCAAGTCGGCAGGTGCAGGATCGGCCTCCAGAATGACGCCTCCCACTTATCAGATATGATGGGAAAGGTTTCCAGGCCATACAATATTGCCGGCACTGCCTTTTGATTCCAGTATGAACAAGCTGGTTTAACAGAAAATTTTCCATATCTATGCATTATGTTGTGTGATTGACATACTGCTGTATTTACTTTCCTTTCTACACAGGTAATCTGACTTTTTGAGTTAATTGTGCCTTCAAAGCATGTACCCGAATAAGTATATTCAGCTATAATTTGTAATTGCATTTTATTGACAAACCAGGGAAAACGCTTCAATCCAGCTTTTGTCGGAGCGAGAAAAAACACATGTTTTTCTCATGGTTCACTGGTTCAGACTTAATTCATTCAATTGGATATAACCTTGAAAAGCTGTTAGAAGTGTCTGCAGACCCACTTGTGTTTTTGAGATTAAGACGAGGTCGTCTGCACATAGCAAAGATTTTATGGGTTGGTTGGCCACTTTGGGAGAGTCTGATTGGACCTTAGCAAATACATGCTTAAGATCATATATGTAATAATTAAACACAGACGATGCCAATAGGCAACCTTGTTTGAGACCACGTGCTGTTAAAATGGGTGCAGACAAGACGCCATCCAATGAAAGTGGAACGCGCATAGAAGTATCTGTGTGTAGCGCACTGAGCCTTGATTGTCAAATTAACATGCGTACCCATACCTGGGACAAAACCAGTCTGGTTCGGATCACGTAGATCGTTGGTTAGTGTCCAGGAATTATAATCTCTGAGTACCAGCTTTGTGAAGATTTTACTTGGTGCATCCAACAGTGCAATTGAACGATAGTTTTGGGGTAATATGTGATCCCCCTTTTCAAATATTGGTATGATCACAGAGGTTTTCCAAGACTTCGGCACTTGTTGGTATTTTATTATATGATGGTAAATTTGGTACAAAATCAGTGCCCATTCAGAGACATTTGCCTTAAACATGCAATTTGTGAGTCCATCTGGCCCTCCAGCCCTAGACCAACTGGCACGCAAAATCTGCTCTTCAATGTCTGTCAAGGAGAAATCCAGGGACCAACTTGTATCGGTGGAGGGCTCACACTCCAAGCTACTAAATCTCGGATCTTTGTAGAAACTAGTGTAAAAGAGGACAAGATATCCATTGACGGGCCCATAGGTCAGTGCTCACCCTCTAGTACTTGTAAGACAAGTTAGCTGCACCACGTGAGGGATGGGGGTGCAGGATTCACTTACTCCAACACGACTCAATAATGAGGACTCAGTAGTTTGGCAAAGGGATGTCCGTTTAATGACAAGTACATCAAACAAGGAAGCAGTTGGGAATCAGCATCGTTGCGACCACCTCTCTCGCTCTGACTTCCTCGAACTTCAGTTGAACAGCAATTTTTATACACAAAACTCGTCATCATTGGCGTCTAATTCTAAAAAAACGTGTCATGCAATATAATTGGTTAGGAAAGGTAACTTAAATATAGGTGCTATATCTGTATATGATAATGGAGCATGTGGATAGGATTATCGGGTGGGCGTCTACAACCCTCCCTCTACATAACACGTGATAGACATCACTACAAGTACGACGTCTCATTGGTTCTATAATATATAGGACCCTAGATAACTTGGTCCATTGTGATTGGGCAGGTTACACCCCTAGACATAAATCTCCACTTTTAATTAGCAGCATGCAGAATGGACACCCAGGTGCTTGGTGTCCCAAGTTTCACCCTGCCTCCCTTCCATCAATCAGTATCTCGGGCTGTGTGTCAATTAGTTGGCTGGGTATCCCCTCGAAACTGTAGCCTCTCATCAGGAAAAGTTATGGCATCCTCGGGTTCTGGGTGACATCAGGCGCTGCTACCTCTTTGCACCTGGCTGGTCACGTGCTAGTTTCACCATGAATCTGCTTCAGTTTCCAGCTTTTTGTGTATTTGTTCTTCTTTAGCCTCGCCACCTGCCAGGGGCCTCCTTATCTTGACCTTCATGGGTCATGCTGGTATGCTCTGAAGTTTGATTCGTGTTAGCTGACGCTCTCCTCCTTTTCTGGATGACCTCGATTTCCTAGGCATGAGCCGCTCTTTGTTAAGTTTCGATTTCACTCCTTCTCTTGACTCTGGCTGGGTTATGAAACTTGACCTGTTAGGCCTCTGGCAGCCTGGGTACATTTCTGCTTTACAAAATCGAGTTGCACTGTTATAATGTGCATTGTTGAGGTAGATATATGGTTGCGCTTGCCGCTCTACTCTTCTACCAAGCATTGCAAGCATTATCGTTTTCTTTAGCTTCTTGCGTTTCAAGCCTATTTACACGCATTTTAACTGGTTGGTTGCTTCCATCTCGTCTCATAGCAACGTTTCCTTACGTTTTAACATCGTCTCTTTCCTGTGTACATTACATGTATTTTCATGACTGCTTGCACTGGCGTGCTGTCTTCGATAGCCGTTTTTGTTCATTTGCGAGTCTGTCCAGGCCCTTGTGCCATCTCCACTGGCCTTCCATTAATGCTCTTTGGGTCTCTTCATGGACCATCTGTAGGTACTCTTCATTCCGTCTCAGCGGCTGGTACGGCTGTCTGATAGGGTACTGTGCTGCTCAGGGCTGTCTAGTTATGGCCGCTTCAACAGGTATGGATCTTCTGATGTACACTGGGCAGAGTCCCAGTGCAGCTCTTTGATGGTTCATCTGCTCCTCGTACGTCACATACCTTGGCGGGTCTGCTCCTGGTACCTCAAAATGAGGGGCAGGGGTGCAGGCCATGCCTGGGACCTCCTCTAGACTCCCCCCTCTGGTCGGTTCATTGACCACTTTTGCAATCTCTTTTGCATTTATTTCCTTTGATTCTTCGGTGTCATGTTCATCTTCTTCAGAGTTTGTACATGATGGTGTGAATGTGTGAGTCTTCGGGTCCAGATTTTTATCACCCCTTTCAAGCTCCCTGCTGTTTTCACATGCTCATCTTTGTTCCAGGTTCGCAGCTGGCATTGTCCATTTGGGCTAGAGTAGATCCATTTCCCTTCATACTTTCTTCATTTCCTGGGATATGTAAACTTTGTTCCCTCTGGTGCAAATTCACTAGCCTTCACAAAGTCTCTTATTTCTTTATCGGTCAAATCTCTGGGCTTCGACATCGACCATGATTTTCATCCCAATGGCTTTCTTCGTAATTTTCTGGCACTGTGTGATGATTATCTTGATAACACAGAATCCTAGCAGTACCATTGCTAGTAAGGCTCCTAGAAACTTGAATATATCTGCCATCCATTGTGGGACCCACATGAATAGGTCTCCAAACCAGCTGTCATTGTCCTTTTCATCACTTTCATCGATCATCTGGTTTTTCAAGTTTGTCGACATACTTATGGTTTCTGTTAAGGTTCCATTTTCTTCATCGTGTGATGGTACAAATGTACAACATGATTCTCCGATTTTTGCACAAACAGCTCCATCCATCGCTGTGATCATGTCAAGCACATATCTGTTCTGGAGGGTCATCAGTCTGATTGCTCTCAGTTCCTCTTTGATCGCGTTAAATCCTTTTATAGTGGTATTGATGGTTTGCAGTAACTCCCATCTGGTTATCTGCAGCCATTTAGCATTCACTCCAATTTGGATGTGTGGCAAGAGCATTGTGATGAACACTGTTGAGGTTAGGTTGAACAACCTGTGTTCGTATGGGATTGCATGGAATGCCTCTTCTGATTTGGTAGAAAAGTAATTTTCTCTCTTCATCCTGGATACCACTTCCACAGATCTCCTTCTCCTTAGATGAGCATCTGCTTTTGGGAAACTGTCCAAATTCAGGTCATTCTTAGGGATCACTAGCACGGGAACGTGGACATTCACCAGTGTGCATATGCCTCCCAGTTTTTCGGCAGTCTTATGTATGCCTTGGATCCACATGCCCAGTAATGGTCCATAATAACTGCGGTTCCTTGTCTCATTCCTGGGGATTCAAAGATTTGTCCGCAGTTTACATTCTCCCATCTTCCTCGTGCCATTACTTCTGAAGCATAGCTTTGGGCTTTCCAGTGGTACTATCTGCATGAGTCCTCCCCTGTCTTCAACCCATGCTAGCAGCTTTACCAGTTTTGGCCATAGAGGTTTGCATAACTTCTGCAGATTCTCTATTGCTTCTCGGCAGGCTCGAAAGACCATCCAAGCTCGGCAGATTACTACTCCTTCTTCCCATCCATCTGGGGAAACCAATGTTCCCCAAATCTGCATTTGGCCTCTGTTCTTCCAGATTTGAGCCTCTTCTGCAGTTTTTCCTTGAACATTCAATCTTGTGTTTATTACCCAACACGTTCCTGATCCTTTGACGTCAGGATTCTCGTATCTGATCACGTGATTCCTTGTGTGCGCCCTGTTTCTTGTCTTAATGTCCTGGACGTAGCCATCTTCATCCGGGTAATCCTTTTCGTTGGCCCATATCAACAAGGCATCTCTTCCCATAAATTGTCCTCTAGTGTTGCACATCGCTACATGTGACATACAGTGTGCTGTGGGTACATCCATTTCTACAGCCACGAAGATCTTGGATTTTCCCATGCTGTATGGTAGAAGAGCACAGACAAAGCATTCTCCTTCAGACTGTCTTCGTCCTACTTCCTTCATGTGCTGGTACCACATGTTATTTCTGAGATGGGCTGCGCTGTCCAGGTAATCATTGAGCTCATTGTCATCTTAATGCAGGGTTCTCTTGATTCTCAGCGCTCTTCTGTAGTTTGCTATTACTATGTCCTTAAAAGCATCTGTGCTGCTTTTCCACTCTGTGCGTCTTGGTAGAGCGGGCTGGCTTGGCTGTATCGCAGTGGTACGAGAAGGTTCTTAGTTTCTTTTCCTTTCCTCTTGTAATCTTCCATAGAGGTTCTCTAACCGCTGTTGGCTCACCAACTCCCCAATGCGTGGCTGTGTCGTAGGTCTGGTGCTTGTTCCTTGCGTCTGAGCTGGCGTGCTTACTGTTATAGTCTCTGTAGTTCTATTTTTCAGCTTCTCGTGCAGTTTCTTTGCTCTGACTATGAATGGGAACAAATAATCTACCAGTGCTTGTGTTTTCTCTGTGAGTTCCTTTGTGGCTGCTTCTGTTCTTTTGAGGGATTTTGCTATGCCCTCTTTCATTGGTTTCTCACTTGGTTCTCCTTGGTTGCTTCCGCTTTTTTCTGGAACTGATTGTTGGGCAGGCAGTCTCTCCTTCTCTGCTGCCTTTGTTGGAGGCCCTGTAGCCATAGACACTTGCCCTTGTCTGCATTCATTCTGTGTGTGGGTGCGTGCCGTGGTCAGTGCCGTGTTTCCATTCATTCCGTGCTGACCCTGTCTCCAGCTTTTTTCATCATTAGTTACCTGAGGTGTGTCTGAATCACTGCTAATTATACTTAATTTTAGTTTGTTAACTTTACCATCAGGTTTTCTTGAGATTGGGATGACTATATAGGGTCTGGGTGCTTTCGTAGGCCCCAGACGTTCATTATCTGGTGGGTGCACTGAGATTGGGACACTTTGCGCACCAATAAAGAAAGCAGTTCTGATAGTCAGCGATAGAAAGACAATGATAATTACTACGCATATACACATAATAAACTTGTAGGACATCTGGCAGCATTTCCTTCTAGGGAAGCGGGGGCGCCCCTGTGCTGGTGGCAAAACCAAGTTACTGTTCTGTGCCCCCATTTCAAACAAGTCCATAGTCAGTTATTTATTCCTTTTCTTGCTCTGATCTCGTAGCTCATGAGTTCATTACTACTAAAGTGACAAGTGCTTTTCAAGTGTCCCCCCTCTTGCGGGTGCTGTCGGTAATCTCTGGGTATACAGTACTATTCCTGTGCTAAACTATGGAAAAGGGTTAGGCTAGCAACTTTGGTACGTCACATTCATAATGCATATTTACAGTAGGTAAAGTCCCAGTGCATCCCTCGAATTTGCCTTGGTTCTGAGGATATGCTGGAACCTGTTCAATGTGAAGGAATGAAAAGGTGGAACTGCTACAAATCACACAAAAATAAAATGTTGTAAAAATAAAGATAAAAATAAAAATGAAAGTGAACATGAAAAATAAAAATAAAATACTGAGAAATAGAGGAAAAGGTAAAAAGTAAAAATAAGATTGTGTAGTTCTTGTCTCTGCTCTCCTCGATCTGTCCTGTGACGGAAAATTGAAGAACTGTGTCTCTGTCCTTGATTTGTCCTACGGCGGAAGATAAAGCACTGTCTCTCTATCTCCACGATCTGTCCCACGGCGGAAGATAAAGCACTGTCTCTCTGTCTCCACGATCTGTCCCACGGCGGAAGATAAAGCCCTGTCACTCTGTCTCCACGGTCTGTCCCACAGCGGAAGATAAAGCACTGTCTCTCTGTCTCCACGATCTGTCCCACGGTGGAAAGTCTCACTGGAACCTCCTAAGGTATTCTCGCTGGACGTTAGATAGCTCCACCTGGAGCATTATGCCGTGGAGGAGTGTGCCCATGTGTGGGACGTTGGCTGGATCTCTAAGGAAGCTGATGACGTCAACATCTGCAGGCCTACCCACCATTTCTGGATAGTCTGTGACTACTCTAAACAGGACGTTGTGTGCCAACCGGGTGTCCTCGGGTGATGGGGACATTTGTCCTGTTTGGCTGGGTCCTGGTCATGAGCTTTCCTTTTGATTCGCACAGTCTCTGCACCTTCCTGTTGTGTGGACTACCACGAGGTGATTTAGTTTAGTCCACAGCTGGTTCAACTGAGCTAGGTTTCTTGGTTCCCTGATGAAAGTAAGTGTGTCAGTTGTTCTCCCGACGAGTCCTGGGCATTTCTTGATTATTTGAAAGATCAAAGTGAATGTGAGTTCATCAATGTCTACCGGCGGCGGAAGCATTTGTGTCCTCCTTGCTGTGCTCGGGTAGCTTGGTGAAGGCTTCCATGATGACAGTCAGCAGTTGCCTGATTATTTTCTCATTCGCAGGATCTTGAATAAAGTCTGTGACACTGGTTTCTCTCACTATGAGTGACGGATATGATATTACCACCAGCTGGAAGTAGGTTAACACATCCCACTTGAGGTCTCTGCTGGGAGATACCATAGTTCTCTAAACAAAGTCTCGACACTGGTTGCTTTCAGGACGCTGTGTTACGCTCTCAAGAAATGTCTTTCCCCTTTTTTCTTCTATCAGAGTCTTGATTCTTTATACTACTTGAGCGTGACGTTATTTCAAAAGTTTGTTTAGCAGCGTTGTTGTGACTTTGTGTATGTAGTTTTCTTCTTTATCCTGCAACTGTGGTGCATAGAGTGTCCGTATTATTGTTTTTTATCACCTTTCTCTGGTTTGGGGAAATGTTTTTATTTAAAAGTCACAAATTAAAACAGAGTTCTTTGTCATTTTTTTGCTGCTCATGCGTCCTTCTTCCTCGCCATGGATCTTGTCTGCACATGCTGAGGTTCTTCCCCGTTGTCTGTGGCTTCTTTGTGGTTGGATGCAGCTGGAGGGCTTTCTCCTATATAAGGTTTAATGTCATTCAGGAAGAGCCATGCCCTTCTGCCCTGGACTTTGACGGCTGAAGGAGTGCAGTCCTCTACGATGAAAGGGCCATTGAATCGTGGCTCATCCCACTTCTTCCTTGTAAAGTTCCTTATAAGAACAGCATCCCCAGGGAAGATGACAGGTGCGCCTAAACCTTGCGCAGCGTCTGTTTCAGCATTTCCTGTTGTATTTTGTACTGTGCTGCACCCTTTTCGCCATCGCTGCAGCTGGCCTGAAATGACAGAGACGCTGGATGTCATACAATTCAAGTACTCCTGCATCTCTGTCCCCAAGACCTCACTTGTTGGCTGGGCATCACATCTAGCTCTAGGGGGTAAGAGGGATCCTCATCCTTCTGCATGTCACTATCTCGTGTGGAGTGAGATGATGGTCGGAGCCTGGTTGGTTCCGAAGGGCATACAATGCCAGTGGTAGACAGTGCAACCATCCCTTTTTTAATGTGAGTTTCAGCTTGGCTATCCTCTCCTTTAACAAGCTGTTGAGCCGCTCACATATGCCATTCCCCTCCGGATGATACGCTGACGAGAACTTGTGCTTTATACCAAGCAACAAGCTGATCTGCTCGAAAACTGCATTAACAAAGTGAGCCCCATTGTCTGACCTCATTACCTCGCACATCCCCCATCTAGGGAACACTTCCCTCACTAGAATTTTGGCAGCACAGGTAGAGTATGGGTGTGCACAGGGACCTGCTTCTATCCATCTAGAGAATGGACACACCACCACAATTAAATACCTGTACCCATTGCACACTTAAATCATGTCGACGCAGTCGCTATGCAAGTGCTGGAATGGCCCATTTGGCTGGGGGATAACTCCTCTTACTACCTTTAGTGTGTGCCCAGCGGTGAATTGCTGGCAGATTATGCAGTTCACCATGAAGAACGCAACATGCTCTGATAAATTCGGTGCAAATCAGTCTTTTGCGAGCGTTGCAGCGAGATTTTCTTTTGACATGTGTATAGGGTAGTGTAATTGCTCTAATGCAACTTTCAGTAGGGCGACAGGCATTACTGGTTTACCAGTGCTGTCTTGCCTCCACAACCCGTCAGAGGGGTTTAAGGAACACCCTCGACGTTTCCAAAAATGTTTCTCCTCCTGAGGTGCCTCCCCTTGGAGTTCCATTAGCTGAGTCTGTCCCATGTTGCTATAGGCCTCTGGTGTGGCTCGTGCTACTATCATACGCTCATGGGTACGTGCCACCTCCACGTCCATGATTGTTTCATCCTTGGATGCCATGCGCTTGGCTTCCGTGTCCACCTCATGATTTCCATGTGACACGAAATTCGTCCCTTTGGTGTGGGCGGCGCATTTCACAACCGCTATGCCCACTGGGAGCTGTAGTGCTTTCATCAACCTGTCCAATAAGGCTGCATGTTGCATTGGTGTGCTGTCCGCTCGGAGGTAGCCCCTCCTTTTCCAGCGCGCTAAGCCTGCGTGCACGGTAGATGTCACATAGGCAGAGTCACTGTAAACCGTTACTTCCTGGTCTGCATGATTCTCAATGGCGAGTATCAGCGCCAATTGTTCTGCAGATTGCACAGAATAGTGAGATGGTATTCATGCACTGACGGGTACCTGGAACTCTCCATTCACTAGGTGTTTTATCTCGGCCATGCCTGTGTATCTTTGTCCATCTTCTTGGTCGATTCTTGATGAGCTGTCAATAAACACGATCTCACCACCTGCCAGGGCATTTTCCTTTACCCTGGGGATTTCATCATAGAATTCCTCATATTTTGCGCAGTCATGTACAGGTTCTCCCTCTGTGACTGGCTCAGCTATGAACGTGGCCGGATTCACAGTTTTACATCGCACTATCGTGATCGATGGGTTAGAGATAATCACTTCATATGCGGATGCTCTCTGAGATGTCAGCGTGCACTTTGGCTTCTCTAGTATGGCAAATAGCGAGTGCTCGACGTACAATGTCATGGAGCACCCCATCACAATGGATGACACCTTTTCAATGGCGAACGCGGCAGCAGCTAGATTTTGTTCGCATGGGAAGTGGCCCTTCATGACCGGGTCCAGACTCCCGCTGCAATATGCTAGGGGCTTCTACCCCAGTGAGGTTCGCTGCGTGAGCACTGCCGTCATAAAATTACCATCGGTATGTGAGAACAGGTAGAATTCCTCTGCATAATTAGGAATCCCGAGAACTTGGGACTTACAAATCGCCCCCTTGAGTTCTGCAAACCCCTTTTCTATTGCCTCAGTCTATTCGATTTTTTCCCTTGTCGCCTGGGCCTTCTTTAGGGCCTGAAGCAAGGGCTTGGTATACGAGCTGTAGTCGAAAACCCATGCTCTGACATAATTGCATAGGCCTAAGAAGCTTTGCATTTGTTTTATCATTTGCGGTTTAGCCGTGTTCATGATAGCTTCAGCCCTTTCTCGGGTTACCTTTTTCCCTCATGTGAGATTAGCTGGCCTATGTACAACACCTCTCGCTGACAGTATTGTAGCTTTTCCTTGTCAACTTTATATCCTTTCCCAGCCAGGATAGTCAATAGCTGGACAGAGTCACGCTTGCATTGTTCCTCAGTGACGCTGAAGATCAGAATGTCATCCACATACTGCAAAACAACACTGTCTACTGCAATATTGCTTAGGTCCATCTGCAGGACTCTGTTGAAAATGGATGGAGACTCACAGTACCCCTGTGGAAGCCTCGTGCTTTTCAGGCGCATTTGCCTGAAAGTAAATGACGTCAGGTCTTGTGAGTCACGGTGCAACGGGATTGAGAAAAATGCATTTTTCAAGTCAATCACCGTGAAATATTTTGCCTCAGTGGGAATATGGCATAGAATTGTGGATGGATTAGGGACTAGAGGGAACTCGGCTTCAACTATGTCATTTAATGCTCTTAAATCTTGGATTAAACGCCAGGACCCTCCCTTTGGTTTCTTGACAGGGTAAATCACTGTATTGCAAGGTGATTCTGATGTCACTAGGATGCCCTGCTCCATCATGGCGGAAATTGTCTGTGTGTGACGGCAGGCTGATTCACCATGACTATTCCCATTCCTTGGCTGCTTTGCCACATGCCATGGCTTCCGCACATGCGCGCCACATGTCCTGTCATTCCACACAGCCAACATACTGGCGGTGGTTGGGCCATCTGTCCATCTGGCGTAGCTAGACTGCCCATCTGCATGTTCTGGAAGCCACCTTGATTATTCTGAAAGCCACCCTGGTTACCTCGAAACCCACCCTGATTACTCTGCCATCCTCTTCCTCCAAAGCCCCTTCCCCTCGGGTAAAATCCTGCACTACCCTGATTATTCAGTGATGGGTTAGTCGCTTGCTGTGCGCGTGGTTCAGCTGGGCTTGACAGCATGGCTCCCTCGAGAGCATACTTTGAGTTTCTTTTGCACCAGCTTCGCCTCCTTACCCTTACGAGTTGCCTCCTTTTTCCAATTCTTTTCTTGCAACAATCTACAGTAATGTGCAATTGTCAACTGTATTTCAGCCCATGGTTTGGCTTCTATTCCTACCAATTTCTTGAGCTGTTTTTGCACTGGCTCGGGCAACCCTTTGCATAATATGTGGTAGAATACAGGGATAGATTTCGTCAAAGACTCATGCGTTTCGAGCACCCATAGGTCTTCCTAGTCATTATAGCCCCCATATCGGAAGTGTCTGGATATAGCGTTCGCAAGCGCTTTCCACACTGCTGCTCTACAATTATTAAATGCCGCTCCATCATGGGAGGTGTTAATTAGGGTTACCCTAGGGTAGCCAGCCCGTTTCCATACATCGTCTGCTCTTTCACCAAGTATGGCAATTAGGAGGCCCTTAAAGTCCCCTATATCTAAAGTGACACCCCTCGTCATTTTCTCTAACTCATGTATCCACTTCCCGGCTCCTGATGTCAGCATTGGGAGCTTATTTTTTAGGTTCTCTCGGTCCATGTGTGGCCATGGAATATATTGTGGTCTCCCCCCTTTTCTAGCAGTGGGAATTGGAATGCGCAGTCTTCCTTTTCTTTCCCCATAGCTCTCCGGTCTTTCGCTGGGGTGGCATATCTGCATTGCCGTCTTCCTGGCAATGCCCTTAATCTATCTGCATAGGCAGGTGCTGATGCCCCCCTCTGACCGTGGGGTGTTCCTTCATGTCGGCCGGACTGCGCGGCAGACTTCGGTGTGCTACTTGTGGACTCGCTAGCATCTGACCTTCGTACCCCTTGGTCCCCTGCGAGCCGTTTTTCGCACCGTCTCCCTTCCTCATGTGCCTCATTTTCCGTTTCCCCACCGGAGTCAGATTCTGAATACTCCCAGTTTACACAACTCCTTGCATCTTCTTTGTCCTGCCCAATCTCCAGTCTGTCTAGGGACAGTCTCCTGCTCCCACTGCTTCGTATGACATCCTCAGTGTCATATAGCTGAATGCTCTCCAGGCGCTCATCTTCCCTTCCCCCATCCAATCTCTGTTCTAGCCCCATCTCATCGTACATTTTATCAATCGTTTCCCCAATGCTTCTGGTGTCGAAGTCATCCTCAATATTTGTCCCACTCGTACCTGGTACCGAGTCATGTGCAGGAAAGAATTCTTCCATGTCTTCCCATTTTACAACAGGATTGGGTTTTTTAACTTCCCACTCCAAATATTCGAGATCCGTGCCCTCTGTCTGCGCTTGCGTTCTGCTTCCTCATCTATTTCCTTGCTCTTCCTCGCTTCTTCTCTAGCCTTGTCTACTTCCCTCATCCTTTCGTTTCTACGTTCCCTTGCTTTTCTAATTTCCTCATCTTCTCTTCTCTTCACTCGCCTCTCATGTACCCTTTGCTCTTCTTCCAACCTTTGCTTATTCTGTTTGTACTGGTCGTAGGCTGCCTTCTGTTTGAAAACGAACTGTTTCTCTTGCTGTTCGCAATATTGTTGTTCTCGCTTCACCCTATCCTTCCTTCTTGTCCTTTCATCCCTTATTTCCTTTTCCTTTTCTCTTTCTCACCTTGGCGTCTCATCAGACCTCTCTCTTGGCCTTTCATCATCACTTCCTTTTCCATCTAGTTTCAGCAATATCTTCCCTCCCATCCATTCGTCTTTTGCAAATGTTATCTCATCAGTTCTACCTTTGTTTCCCTTTCGTTTCTTTCCCTCTCTCTCCTTATCAGGAGGTGCACAACTCTGCGCCTGATCCTTCCTTTCATCTTCGCGTCTCTCCTTGTCCCTCAGGACCGCGGAGGCAAGATTGTTTTCCTGTTCCTTTCCCTTATTGTCGTCACTACTGTACGTAGGCGACTTATATGCGGGATTGCTATACCCCGTGGCTGCCTTAAGATCTCTTAGCGGGTAGAGTCCCTCTGTCTTACTTCCCTCGATGACTGGCTCAGGCGGGGCTGGTGGCATGGTAGGCGTCTCACCCCCTTCCATACATACATTTAATACCAGTCTGCAGGAGGCTCTTTCTCCTTCGTCTGCTCAAACATCTTCCATAGTTCCAGAACAGCAAGACGTTTCTCTAGCTTCTTGCCTGTATATGTGGCATGTAGATAAGTCGTCATGTGTTGTAAGACGGCTTTTGATAGGGACCCATTCTGTGGCCAGGGCATAAACATCTTGTGGGTGGTACCTTTAACCCACTCTGTGCTATACTTTTTTAATTTAGGTGCATGCTTAGGTAGTTGCTTGCATAGATGCGCCAGTGGGGTGACCTCCTCCCTTTTCAATTCCGTTACCAACAATATTTATACAGTTTGTTATCCTTCTACTAGTATGAGTGAGCACCAGATACGTAAGCTCCAATCCAATCTTTTCCCGCCAAAATGTATACCATCAATTAACTCAAAACCTTCAATTCATTGGCGATTCCCTCTTCTTCACAGAATCGTGTACAACCCAATTTCATCTCAAACAATCAACGATACAGTTCTCTTACATTCAACACACAACAGAACACATAGGACAGACACTTGACAGACTAGACAGACACCAGCTGGTCATATATATACCTGCCTTCTAACCATTACCCCATCATGGAGTTTAAACAAACTCCTTTAATTCGTCTTTAAACGTCATCGTAGTCTAATTGTCCCTTATTATATGGGCTGTGAGTTCACGTTTCTTCTGACCGCTGTATTAAAGCGCAGGAACAAGGTGAATCCTTACATTTTCTCTCGGGTGGCCCCCCCGGTAACCTTACGTTTTTCTCTCGGGTGCCCCCGGTAACCTTACGTTTTTCTCTCGGGTGCCCCCCAGGAACCTTACGTTTTTCTCTCGGGTGCCCCCCGGTATCCTTACGTTTTTCTCTCGGGTGCCCCCCGGTACCCTTATGTTTTTCTCTTGGGTGCCCCCCCGGTATCTTTACATTTTTCTCTTGGGTGCCCCCCGGTATCCTTACGTTTTTCTCTTGGGTGCCCGCCCCCCCGGTATCCTTACGTTTTTCTCTCGGGTGTCCCCCCGGTATCCTTTACATTTTTCTCTCGGGCGCCCCCCCGGTAACCTTACGTTTTTCTCTCTTATACTCAAGTTATTAACCCCTTATATATATATACAGTATTCTCTACTTCTGACTATTTTATTTTTTCTCCGCCACCCTCCGTTACCTTTCCCTTGCTTGTTCTAATGCCTACAAGACATTTGCCAAAGTAGCGAGCTTGTTGTTTCACTCACCGATCACATCTTTTTCCTCTCTGGAGCTTCGGGATCACCGCCCCTTCCTCTTCAGCCTCTTGAGGTCTTTTCGTCCGATTGGCTGCCCATGGGAATGAGAAGGGTTATGCTTGGAAAGGCGGGTTCCTTCAGACCCACTGCAGATTTTTATGGACTTACACTATCATTGTCCACAGGAAGCTTCTCAGCCTACTCAACCGGAATGGCGAAAGGACTTGTGATATTGCCGAAGGCCTAGAGTTACTTCATGCCGTCGGTCTATAGGTGTCTTATAACTATATTAATCAATAATTCATAATCGATGGCCGAAACCATCCTCACGCTATCAAGTGTAAAAGAGGACATGATATCCACTGACGGGCCCATAGGTATGTGCTCACCCTCTAGTACTTGTAAGACAAGATAGCTGCACCACGTGAGGGATGGGGGTGCAGGATTCACTTATTCCAACACGACTCAATAATGAGGACTCAGTAGTTTGGCAAAGGGAAGTCCGTTTAATGACAAGTACATCAAACAGGGAAGCAGTTGGGAATCAGCATTGTTGCGACCACCTGTCTCGCTCCGACTTCCTCGAACTTCAGTTGAACAGCAATTTTTATACACAAAACTCGTCATCATTGAAGTCTAATTCTAAAAAACTTGTCATGCATCATGCAATATAATTGGTTAGGAAAGGTAACTTAAATATAGGTGCTATATCTGTATATGATAATGGAGCATGCAGATTGGATAACTCTTATCGAGTTGGCGCTACACCCCTCCCTCTACATCACACGTGATAGACGTCACTATAAGTACGACGTCTCATTGGTTCTATGATATATAGGACCCTAGATAACTTCATCCATTGTGATTGGGCAGGTTACACCCCTAGACATAAATCTCCACTTTTGATTAGCAGCATGCAGAATGGACACCCAGGTGCCTGGTGTCCCAAGTTTCACCCTGCCTCCCTTCCATCAATCAGTATCTTGGGATATGTGTCAATTAGTTGGCTGGGTATGGCCTCGAAACTGTAGCCTCTTATCAGGAAAAGTTATGGCATCCTCGGGTTCTGGGTGACATCAGGCGATGCTACCTCTTCGCACCTGGCTGGTCACGTGCTAGTTTCACCATGAATCTGCTTCAGTTTCCAGCTTTTCGTGTATTTGTTCTTCTTTAGCCTCGCCACCTGCCAGGGCTCCCCTTATCCTGACCTTTATGGGGCATGCTGGTATGCTCTGAAGTTTGATTTGTGTTAGCTGACACTCTCCTCCCTTTCTCTGGATAACCTCGATTGTCTAGGCATGAGCCGCTCTTTGTTAAGTTTCAATTTCGCTCCTTCTCTTGACTTTGGCTGGGTTATGAAACTTTGCCTGTTAGGCCTCTGGCAGCCTGGGTACATTTCTGCTTTACAAAATGGAGTTGCACTGTTATAATGTGCCTTTTTGAGGTAGATATATGGTTGCGCTTGCCGCTCTACTCTTTTACCAAGCATTGCGAGCAGTATCGTTTTCTTTAGCTTCTTGCGTTTCAAGCCTATTTACACACGTTTAATTGGTTGGTTGCTTCCATCTCGACTTGTAGCAACGATTCCTTACGTTTTAACATCGTCTCTTTCCTATGTCCATTACATCTATTTTCATGACTGCTTGCACTGGCGTGCTGTCTTCGAGAGCCGTTTTTGTTCATTTGCGAGTCTGTCCAGGCCCTTGTGTCATCTCCACTGGCCTTCCATTAAGGCTCTTTGGGTCTCTTCATGGACCGTCTGTAGGTACTCTTCATTTCGTCTCAGCTGCTGGTACGGCTGTCAGATACGGTACCGTGCTGCCCTGGGTTGTCTGGTTATGGGCGCTTCAACAGGTATGGATCTTCTGATGTACACTGGGCAGAGTCCCAGTGCAGCTCTTTGACGGTTCATCTGCTCCTTGTACGTCACATACCTTGGCAAGTCTGCTCCTGGTACCTCGAAATGAGGGGTAGGGGTGCAGGCCATGTCTGGGACATCCTCTACACTAGTGTAGTACTCAATCCACCTGTTCTCATTGATCACATTCAGTTGGGCATCCGCTTGACTAAAGGAAGAGTGAGTATTCAATAGTTACCACATCCCAGCAGAATTTCTATTTGCCATCCCATGTGCTCGCTATCATGTTGGAACATTATTTGTTTATGGGCCTTTAGCCTGTTCTTATAAATACATTTGGCATTATTCAAATCCTGCTGACAGGTCAAGGATTGCATAGCTAGCAGATGTCTTCTCTGTTTCCGATACGCTGCTCGCTTGATTGAAATCTCAGAGTCAAATGCATGTTTATGATTCAAACGACCATTCCTCATGACGGTTATGATGTTGATATAGGGTGCTAGTAACTCTGTGTAGGGTGCTGGAGCAACCAAGTTCACATTTCTTTCCAGATTGTACCTAAAAGATGCAAGTTTAGGAAGGGTCCATCTTATTCTGTTTCTGGCCACATTTGTCGACAAACAGTGGTTGCCAATATGATCTCTAGAGTGTTGTTGCTGGCCATCGACAGTCAAGGACAGAAGTTTGTGATCACTATATTGTAAAGTGATAATGTCTAGGTGATGCAAATACTTGAATAACATTTGATTGACATATATATAGTCGATTGTGCTTATAGTTTTATTACGAAACCAGGTTGTTTGTGCAGGGATGTCTCCCTGGATTGCCCCATTCACCATAATAAATTGTCTTTCTGCCATGAAAGAAGACCAAGCCTGTACCTGTTGCTTGTGGTGTTTGGTGTTCAAGCAATCCACATTTAGATTCCCCAGGATAATGGTATGATTAATGTCACTGGCAATGTGAATCAGATGTAACATGTGACTTAACCCTGCATAAAAGGCCTCGTCTATTAAAGCAGCTGGATTACGATACAGGTTTACTAAGTCGCGTATTTTCAAACCATATGTGATTTTAACCAACAAAATGTGATCACTTACTACACCCCACTCTGCAATAGAGAGACCCAATTTCAAGTTTACAGACACTAGTAAACCAGGTGCAGGCCTCCCTCCAGTCAACCGAGACGGAGCTAAAACAATATCGTAGCCATCCCAAGCTGGGGATGTTATTAACCAAGTTTCCTTTAAGGCAATGATTTGAAACACATGTGGAAAATTTTGAATGGCAGCTTCTAAATGAGCATTCCCCCTAGTATTCCAGCATGTAATGAATAGATCTTTGGACGGTACTATCAATGATGGTTACTGGCACATACCCGCATGCACTCTCGTGTCTATATTTTCACATGAATGATTACGTTGGTAGATGTTTGTTTTATGCATAATTGTGTGAGGTTTACCAGTTGCCCTGGCGTGGTCTTCTGCCAGTAAAAAGCCCATTTCGAACAACTACATCTTTGCTTGCCATAGAAGATTTGCAACCACCCCAGAGGGAATCCATAGATGAATTATTGATTGCGTTGTATCTGCAATAAATTCAATTTGTTCAATGTCTTGTGAGGTGATGGCTTGCAAAGAACTCACATCACTGAAGATATTCAGTACACTCTTTCTATTTAAATCATATGAAGGAAAGTTACCCTCTCTACATTTTAATATAAATGAGTGGGCAACGCTACCCCTTGACTGTACCAATTTCCCTGAGTTGGATGCCAGACGCGCAAAATGCAGGTCGGTAGTACGGGGTGTCAAATTCAAGGATAGTAACGGATAGTTTTCACTATCAAATCTTGCCACGTCAGAGGGTCGTGGAGGATGTGCAGTATCTAAGGTTGCATTTAGTATGTGCATACCAGAATTGAAAGTGTCTGGAGCTTTCGCAAGTACTTCATGGACCGGAGCACGTTCTAACAAATACGTCGCTATCATATGCTTTATGGATTCAATTTTCTCTGTTGGCTGGCCTCCATGAACCAAAGTGGGCTGGATAAGGGGTGGCTGAATAGAGACTGTTTTCTTATTTACTGAGCTCAGACCTGAGGCTCTTGCACATGGGGGCTCTAAGTTGTGTGAGATGCTCTGGGCCACTGCTGTGACTTTCATGGCATCTGCATTCTTGATGGGGTAAATCAGTTGGTTCAAGGGAGAATGAGGAGTAGGAGCTAGCAATGAAGCATCCGCAGTTGATATTACAGCTCCCGAAGTCCTCACAGGGGCTACACTCACTGGAATTACTTCAGGCAGGCTAATAATCGGTTTAGAACTTGCAAGTGGCTTCTTTTAGATTGGAAGTGGAGTAGAGCCAACAATAGCTTGGAAAAAAGCATTTAGAGTATTTTTGGCGCTCTAATACTGGACATGTTTTTTTATTTTTTTAGATATGACCCATAATCTGACTTTAGCAGATTTTTTTCATGTAGCAGATTGCCCGCTAAACAGCGAACCGAAGGACATCTAGGAGCCACCACTTCCGCCTCGCCACTGCTACCTGAATCTGCCGGTAGATCAATGTACGAGGTGTCTTTCTCGACATTGATTATCTCTGATAATGAAGCTGCTGGTAGCGGACAAATAACGTCTTCAAACACAGGGAGCGAAGAAACTTGAATTGCTTCCTTAATGGCATCACATTTCAGCATGTGTTCAGACAGCAAGACGTGATTTACACTAATCCTTGATGCCAGGTCTGTCAAGAGTGCGGCTTGAGATGTTAACCTGTGGTCCAATACTTCAAATAATTTGACCAATGTTAGTACCAAGGTGTTAATAGCTGTAAGTGCTAATTCAACGCCACGGGGGTAGTTAGCAAACACTGCTTGCAGGGCAAAGGCCTCTTGGTTTGGTTTTGCAGGCACTCGTGGTGTTGGAGGGACAAAAGAAGGTAAGGTGGCAGAGGATATGGAGAGAGTGGAGGTCAATTGATCCATTGATACCTTAAGCGAGGTACTATCTGGCATCATAGAAATGGGGGACTCACACTGACTGGCATAAATGGAGATGCCTGAGCACTCTCCATTTTCAGTCGGAAATGTAATCAGGGACAGCACGGGCAGTGTAGTGTGTTTGTGAGTCACCATGTGGCCCTTTACTGAATCTAGTATGGTTTGGTCCGACAGGCTGTTTACCACCTGCCACAGATGTAGAGTCCAGATCGCAATTGACTGATTTAGCTGCAGGGAAGGATGGCGCAGTCACCACCACTCCTGCAGGCGGGACTGTAAAATCGTCACCAGATGCCCGTGCGGAATGTTTGGAGCTATAAGGGGTTAAATTAATTACTGTGTGTGGGCAATGCTGCATGGGCATCCCACAAGCGAGGCAGGGTAACTGCTGTTACCATCTGCAGCTGGGAGAGGGGCAGCCCCAATCCCCCGCGCCTGCTCCTCTCCTTTCCCCCAGCTACGGAGACACGCAGTCTCGGCAGCACAAAAGCCACGGAAGGGTAAGGTGCAAACAGTCATCGCACCCTTCCTCCAAACAGCAAGGTGCTAAGCGCCATAAGGAAACAACCATCAGGCAGAGCCAGGTTCAAAGATCTGCCCCCACCAGGGGGTCAGACAGTCGGCTATCCGGCCGGGGGCTGCGACAACAGTGGCCCCCACCACATACACAACAAAGACTCAAGGCCTCTCTGGGTCCTATAAATGAGAGCAGCATGCACAGAGTAAACACAATGGGCCTCATTCCGAGTATGGGGGTAAGGGATAGCGGCCACCGCTAACGAGAGCGGTGGCGGTAATCCCTTACCACCCTACTCCGAGTTCCCTTTGCGCCATGGAGGTTTTAACACCTGCTTTTAGCAGGTGTTAAAAACCATGGCGCTAAGGGACCTTGATGTTAATTACGCCACCGTAATTTACGGTGGCGTAATTAACGCCTTCCCCACTCCCATTATGCCCTATGGGGCAAGAATGGGAATGGGGAAGGGTAAATGGGGATTGGGGAATTACCGCCCCGCCAACCTTGGAATGGGGCGGTAATTCCGCCATCCACCAAGGCGCTGCCGGTCCGGGTACGGCGTCAACCAAGGCGTTAATAGCGCCATTGGTTAGCGCCGTACTCGGAATGAGGCCCAATGGGCCTCATTAGGACCCAGGCGGTAAGGGGTTTACGCCGGCGTAAACATAGCCGACCCTTACCGCCTGAGTACGAGTTCCCTTAGCGCCATGGCGGATCTAACATCTGCTTTTAGCAGGCGTTAAAATCCATGGCGCTAAGGGACCTTGTTGTTAATTACGCCACCGTAATTTACGGTGGCATAATTAACGCCTTCCCCACTCCCATTATGCCCTATGGGGCAAAAATGGGAATGGGGAAGGGTAAATGGGGATTGGGGACTTACCGTCCCGCCAAGGTCGGAATGGGGCGGTAAGTCCGCCAACCACCATGGCGGAGTTGGCAGTTTAGCGCCATGGACCATGGTGCTAATAGCGCCATGGTCCTCCGCCAAGGTCCTAATGAGGGCCAATCTGTTTGTGGACCCTGAACGGGGACCCAAGCAAACAGGAGGTTCACTGTTTATTCAGTGTCTTCCAAATCTTCTTGCCTCTTTACCACAGAACCCACCCACCCTACAAAAGGGGAGAAGAACAAAAAGAAGTACACTGCACTGTACGGTGCCCACAACAAGTCGTGGGACACAAGAATGCGGGACGGGTCCGAGGGGGTAAGCTCAGGACCCGGTGCCCAAAAGTATGATACCATCATGATATGTGATATTGTAATTGTCATAACCCATATTTGTACAATAAAATCCTACAGCCTTTTTATTGCCAAAACTTGAAACAAGTTGTGAGCCTATCATTATGGGTGAGGGTTTGGGGTTCGGCCATTACTAATGCATGCATATGGGTTCAGCAGTTATGCGGTGTGTACTGTTCCAATCACTACTCCAGTCGCGACTGTGGCAACTGGAGTCTTGTTTTCGGGAAAACTTGAGGGCATATTTGATTTTAATGTGTACCTTGAATACGCCATGAAAAGAAAGCAGTCTACACACCAGTATACAAATGGTTCAATAAATGCCAGACAATACCTAAAGTAACTTGCACTATAGCTTACCCAGCAAGCTTTGCTAATAGGTGTAACTACAAAAGCAGCGTGATGAAACCCTCACGGAGCCGCTGAGCCGATGCAGCAAAGCGGCAAAGCAGAACTTATCCGTGAACTTGCTTGTGCACACGCGCTGTGCACGTGCAAGCCCAATTTAATGAAGGCAGACCATGCCATTTCCTGGGAGGGTGCTGTGCAAAATGTCAATCAAAACGCTGAGTGGTCCACTGATAATAGTGGTAGCAGTCCACAATCACAGGCTCATACAAGTCTGGAAGCGGGAGCTCAATCCACAAAAAGCAGTCCTCTCGAGCGGCAAAGCAGAACTTATCCGTGAACTTGCTTGTGCTCCTGTGCCATCTTATGATAATGGAGAGCAGTGCAGCTCTGTTAACTGGGTATTGTTAAATATGGGACTGTTATAATAAGCGGGTACAGCAGACAGTGATGCTGCAATCCTCAGGGGACATAATGTTTTCTGGATTCACTGTGTTAAAAGGGCATAATGAACCCTGACACTATTGTCCTACCGTAGCATAGTGGAATTATGCACCACTATGCTACTGGACAGATCTTTAGCAATGGTGTGATTACCTGGGCATTAGATAGCAATAGTGCCATCACCTGAGCTCTTGAGAACAAAAGTCAATAAATCTGCAAGCATTATTCTAAATTGCTTTTGATTGAACTGGGTACTCGGTTGATGGGTACTCAGCCCATCATGCCCGAACTTGGCTGATGCATCTGCAACGGGCACAATTATGATCCCAGAGGTCAGACACAGTGTTATGAAATTATTTGCACTTCATCTAAGCAATGAAATTATATTTATGTAATTGATGTACCTTGTATCAGCTTGGCCTTTCTGTGGCATTGTAAGAAATTTTGATATGATCTTGGCCTTATTTACACATCAAAAAACAACAGGATAGTCCCTTAGTGCACACAATGTCTGGGTTCGTACAGAACTTGATCACAGGCAAATGAGGGGTGAATTCAATGTACAGAGCCCATTCCTTGCATTCAACTCACAACATCTTGTGTATTCTATGGGCAGGTAGTCAAGTGCTTATTCCTCACACACACTTAGAGCTCTACATTCTTATGGTGCGTGCTGCGTGTCTGTGTCTCATATACGGTCATATTTGGTCATATTTGGTCAGAAAAGGGCACTCATTCTCAAAGAGAAAATGTTCTGTGGATGGGGAGATCTCTCATCTCTCTTGTTCACTGAAGAGCTCGGGCGTTATCGAAGAAAAAACATGAAGCCCTCTCATGAGGTATGCAGGCACCCTTGCGTTCGTGGAAGCGGGCAGTATGGAGTGCCTTCAGAACCCAGTTATGAGTTTTCTTCTTGTGGTATTATGCGCGCGTAATAAGATAAGGATAAGGAGCGTGGCACAGCGTTTGTTCGTTTTAGGAAACTATAGCTTTCTTTGGTAAAGTGCAGCATTGGAATGTGAGGTGAGCCTCGTTGGAGCTTCATGTACGTAAATGCGTACGTTCTTTTCTGTCACTTTTATTCTGTAGTGTTCATTAATTAACTACTGTACCTTTGTCTTGTAGGTTTTCGGAATTCGGGAAGTCTCTGAATGATGCTGCTGCTGTGGACGAAGACTGTTGACTGAACTGAGGACTACGATGGAAGAAATCACCTGTAGGAAAACTTTGGCTGTGAAAAACTTTGATCAGGTAAGTTTACATCTGTGGTCTGTGAATATTCTGTGAGCCTTTTAAGTTTTTGATAAGACTTTTTCTTTTGTTCTGCAGGTTCTGTGACCTGAGCGCCGGTAGTGTTACACCGCTGTCAGCAGAACTAACGCGAAGCACCCGTTAAAACAGAGGTGGGGCTTATATAGCCTTCTATGCCCAATGTTTGGTGCTCTATGATAACTTAAGCAGTGAACCAAAGGGTGGCCATTTTAGGGGAATTATGATGCTATAAATTTCTATGGGAACTCATGGGTACCTTGATACTGGGGAATGTAAGAATGCCATGTTTGCCGTGCTGAAACCCACCTAGAGCCTGCAGATCGGGACAAATAACCCTTCGTGCCCTGTATTCTTGAACCTGAAACCTTGGAAGTGATCATGATATTGTCCCAGTATGCCTTTTGTCAGTCGTTTGGTCAATTTTTGAAGAACCATCAATAAACCATCAATAAAGAGAACCCCCACTCCGAGGGCATTTTTTCTAACATGGGGAATATCATCATAAAACTCAGTATATGTGGATAGGTTGGGAAATTGTGTACATAATACTCTTTCTCTACCAAGTCTGCTAGAAATGTCAGTGGATCCACTATTCTACACCTAACAATATTAATTGCTGGATTTGAAATAATTTCCTCATATCCTGATGGACTTTGTGTAGTCAATGCACTTTTAGCTTTCTCTAGAATGACAAATAGGGAGTGCTCGACAAATAAAGCCATTGAGCACGCCATTGTAATATTTGCAGCCTTTTCAATCGTAAAAGTGGCAGCAGCTAAAGCTTGTTTGCAAGAGTAATGTTCTTTCATTACTGGGTCTAAAATTCTGCTATAGTAATGTAAGGAAGGCATGGTATCAACAGTAAGACAGACACAAGTGATCACAGTTCAAGGGTGTTTACTGAACTTCAAAAAGGGTTTGATAAATGCTCATCTTATCCTAAATCTAAAGATGGGAGCAAGCTACGACCATCAAATAATAATAACGCAGTCTTAGTGGTGTCTTCTCAAAATAAAAGGGCATATACTAAAACATCTATCGCCAATCCTTACCTCTAAATACAAACAGTGTGGGAAACAATGTTATGTAAAGGAAAGTGTTCAAGAAATTATATGTCAGGATATTCACATCATTGGTCTGCCTTCCCCACGTTTTCAGCACAGGACAAGGTGGCACACCCAAGCTTAGCACAGTCTCTGGCTTCTCTAGCACAAGGGTGCAGTTTAAACATTAGCATCAGGGCCTTCTGTGCCCAAGTCTCTTTGGGCTTCATTACACGGACCGCGGTAAGGGTTAACAGTCACCGTTAATGGTACCGGTGACCGTTAACCCTTACCGCCTTACTACGAGTGCCCTTTGCGGGTTGGAGGATTTAACGCCTGCTTTTTGCAGGTGTTAAAAACCAACCCGCAAAGGGACCAGGCAGCTAATTACGGTACCGCAATTTGCGGTGCCGTAATTAGCACCTTCACCATTCCCATTATGCCCTATGGGGCAGAAAAGGGAATGGGGAAGGGCAATGGGGGAAGGGGGAATTACCGCCCCACCAACCATGGAATAGGGCGGTAATTCCCCTTTCCTCCAAGGCGGTGCCGGTATTTTACCGGCATGGACCAAGGTGTTAATAGCACCTTGGTCCACCGCTGTCCGTGTAATGAGGCCCTTTGTCTTACAAAATCTCTTCTTTCAGAGGGCCTGATGCGACAAACAAACACTACGTTATTTTCCTCTCTGGATTTCACATGTACTCAATTTCACAGATGATGCACTATTCACCTTGGATCCCCCTCAGCCGGGTTCAGATCCCCTTTAACACAATGCTCGTTGAATGTTCATGTATCCAATTTCTAGGATGATTCACGGTTCAACCCGGATCCCCCTCAGCTGGCTCAGATCCGTTTTAACACATTGTTCAATCAGTCTCCCTCCACCGGGATCGGACCATTTTAATGCACTTTAACACAAACTTGCTTCATCCCAAAAGCTTTCCATTGTTCCCCCTTGTTCGCGCGTGCACCAACTTTATCTATTTTGTCATCAACTTGCTTGCCAGTTTCAACATCGAAGACTTTCGATTGTGCACAGGATTTAGTTTGACCCATCGCAGGCCCACTTCGATGCACAGTTCTTTGCCACTCTTTCACCTTTCTCAACTCTCAGTTGGTTACTTTACAGAGACCTTCGAAGGAGCACACACGCAATGTCGGACCATTCTGTCAAAGGTATTTTATCTTGGTTTCAAAGTTCATTCACACATTTGTTGTTCAATTTTACTTGCGTTGGTTATCACATGCGTTTCATACACTGTTGGCTTCAGCGCTCACCATACAATGTTGCTGCTTGCACCCTTGGCTTCAACACAGACCAGTTTGGTATCAGTCTCCCCAACTCACTGGCTATGTTGATTTCACTGGTGCTGCTTTGTTGTAGGAGCTAAGGACAATACCAGGGCAGCAGGCGATGTTTCCCGCCTTGATATTCGACGCAGGCGGTCCCTGGGTACCTCCGACACACAATGCACCATTCTTCAGCCTAGTTTCCTGGTCTTACGCTTTCTAGTCTCGAGGTTTTGTGAAAGTAACAGTTCCTTGTCGAAAAGGGCACTTCTCTCCTTGTAATCCCCATCTGTTTTGCTGTCTTTCTCCTTGTGTTAAACTGACATCTTAGAACTACTGCTTCATTGCAGAGCACATCCGGAATGTTGTCGTAAGCCTCTATTGATTTTGATGAGAAGTAATTCTCTCTATTTAGTTGGAGAAGATGAAGTGATCTCTTACTGTTATATTAATTCATTTTTGGGAACTCTTCAATGTGGAGGTCACTTTGGGGAATCACTATTGCTGGGACATGTACATTTACTATGGAGCATACTCCTCCCCAATCTTTAGGCAACTTCATGTAGGCTCTGGATCCGCAGGCCCAACATTGATCCATCAGGACTGAAGTTCCTCCATTCATTCCTGGTACTTCAATGGTTTCTCCACAACCTTGGTTCTTTCCAACATAGGGCCTCATACTGAGTTGAGCGCTAGCCTTTAAATGGGGCAGTAACTATTACTGCCGCTATTACTGCTGTTTTTGGTGCTATTACCGCCAGCGCAATTTCCGCTGGTGGTAATAGCCCCCCAATCCCGTTGGGTCCATAGGAAATAACTGCCCAAAAACTACTTGTGATCCGGCGCTAATAGCACCAGACCGAGTAGCGATAATGCTATTTCTGCTGGTGCTATCCTGGCGGTATTACTTCCGGGATACCACCAGACTCCTGATGAGGCCTATAGACCTTGCCATCATTCTTGAAGCAGGTTGTCGCGTTCTTCACTTGCAATATATGCACTGGTCCTGCTTCGTTCCCAACCCAGGTAAGTAGTCTTGCATGCTTGGCCCATGATTCTAGGCATTCACCATACACCTTTTGCACCTCGCAGATTGTTTCTTTCTTCAATAAGTGTGCAGGGCATGATATTAGGCCATCCTATCATGCAGCCCTGCTTGCTATGCGCCCATACACTAATAGCTGTGTCCTTTCCCAGCATCCTAGCTCTCCTGATTTTTCAGTCAAGTTGTAGCAATTCATTCTCTTCATATCAACAACTTGTATCTTTCGTCCAAATAGGGATGGATACATAGGTTTTCTGTTTGTCCCCCTATCCACTATCCTTTTTGTCTTTACGTATGTATCGTCGTAAGGAATTGTCTGTCTTGATTGCCATCTTAAAGTCACCCACTTCCCTTCAAATTGGGCCTCTATTAGTGCAGGCTGCTAGATGACTGAGACATTTTGCATCGTTTGTTTGTTTGTTTGTTTTATTTCTAATGCGCTCCAGACCCATAGGTAGAAGGGCGCAGCAGGTAGGATAATGCGAAACTTACATTGTTACAGATTATACAGGATACAGTAAAAGTTATACATATTATACAAGATACAGTAATGGATATTATAGATATTATACAAGTTATACAAATTATACAGGATACAGTATTAGTATACAAATGTGCAGGACCATCATCGTGCAGGTCGATGAGTTACATAGGGGATGGTACGCATAACATATCGTGAGATAGAAGAGAGGGACAAGTGTCAGGTCTGGGAATGTTATAAACCTATATCTAGTGGTCGTTGGAGATAAGATATTGGATAACATTCCTTCTGAAAATCGTGTGGGGAAATTTCTCTTGCAATAAATGTTCTTGCCTCATTCATGGCATACGGTATTAAGGAGCAGACATAGCAACTTTCTTCTGACTTCTGTCTTTCTCTCACCTCTTTCATGTGCTGATACCTTAAGTTATTTGCCAAATTAGCCGATTTATCTAAGTATGAGTTGATACTTTCATTATCTTCCTCAGCATCTCTCTTTACTCAGGAAAAGTGTTTTTTAATATCAGAACGTAATGGGTTCTTGGTTTCTTCATAGGGAAAACAGGAATAATGGGACTAGTGAGGGATGTCTTATTTTCTGTTTTCTCCCTGCTTATAACATGTGTGAATGCCAGCGTTATATGAAGAACTGTACAAACAAAAATACCACAAAAAGATCCAGTAATTATTTTTCCTTTGGTATATCTCTTTCATGGAGCTACAGTTCTCACCTCTTGAAACATTTCCACTTTATTTTTCATATATCAATTCCTATTCTTTTAACTCTGCGTCATACATTTATAACAAGAACTGTAAAATTATTGCCAACAACCATTTTCTAAAATGATGAAGCCACTCTTTGGATCTCTGATAAATATCACAATGTTTGTAGTTCTTCGTATTAAAGCTGGATAAAACCGAGGTATGTAGGAAAAAACTGAAAGTAAGAATGTATGAGCAATCGGCAACATTAAAGCTCAAATATTATTTTCCTTCTTCGATTATTTTATTGTCTTCTCTCTCTTAGTCTAGGTAAAGGTGTTCCAAGATTACTGCACATAAATCAATCCATAAATGAATTCTAATCTAAAAATATTTTGCTTTCTTTGTCAAGTTTTTGACCATTGGTCGTCTGGTCATTTTTTGTTGCTTTTATCTTGTTTCACTCTGGACACTTGCTTCAATGTCGGTGGGTGCAGGAGAGGTCAATGTTGCTTCACCTTTATAGGGTTTGATGTCATGCAGGTGGATCCCCTCCCTTCTTCCCTTCAGTTTAACTGCATTAGGGCTTATGTCCTCCACTTCATGTGCGCCTTCAAATCGAGGGGTACCCCAGGTATGCACAAATTTGCGTACAAGCACCTGGTCCCCTATATATAATGGCAATGTATTTAATGCATTTTCCAAATTAATAGGCACAGTGTCTTCTTTATTTACATTTGACCCCTCCTGTTGACACTTGATCTATTGAGAAATAAAAGCAACACTTTGAGTCATCATTTTCAAAAAATCATGCATCTCATCGCCTTAGGCTCTCACTACACTGTGGGCAACTGTATTTGCCCTTGTTGGGGGAGTGAGAAGAGTTTTCATTTGGGGTCCAGTCACCAGCTCATCAGGCTTTAAATGGTGATCTGAAACAGGTTGATATCGTAGTGCACATAATGCAAGGGATAGGCAATATAGCCATCCTTTCTTTAATGTCAATTTAATCTTTGCTATCCTTTCATTCAGAAGTCCATTTAATCTCTCACATATTCCATTGGCTTGCAGGTGATTGGCCGAAACAAACTTACGTGTGATGCCTAATAGTGAGACTATATTTTCAAAGAGTTCCTTCACAAAATGCGGTCCATTATCGGATCGCAAACCTTTGCACAACCACCATCTTGAAATTACTTTGCAGTGCATGCAGCATCAGGATGTATGCATGTACCTGCTTCAATCCATCTAGAAAAGGGACAAACTACAACTATGATGTATCGATAGCCATTACATCTTTTCAACATATCCACATAATCTACATGCAAATGTTGGAAGGGGCCATTAGGTCTGGGGATTATTCCTCTCACTGTTCTCGGGGTGTGCCATGCCATACATTTCTGGCTCACAATACAGTTTACACTGAACTGTGCCACATGTTCACTGAGGTTTGGTACAAACCAGTCTTCTGCGATTGCAGCAGCTAGACTCTCTCGAGTGACATGCCCGGGATAGTGGAGCTGCTACAGTGCTACTTTCATCAATGCTAGAGGCATAACTGGCTTTCCTGCATTGTCCTGTCTCCAAATTGCTTCACTTTTTCCATAGCTCCTTTTCTTCTTGAGATGCTCGTCTTTGTATTTCAATTAACTGTACAATGGATGTCATATTAAATCCTTCATTAACCAACATGCTTCGCCCTTCCGGCTTTCTACAAATCTTTTAACTCATCTTCATACATGGTTGAATAATATGCAGCACGTTTGGGTTCTAGGTCTGCGGCTTCGTTCCTGCAAGAGATTTAGTCTGTTCCTTTTTAATGTGTTGCACATTTCACGTTGGCTATGGTTGCTGGAAAGCTTAAGGATTCAATGAGTTTGTCCAATAGCCCCGCATATTGCACTGGAGTGCCATCTGCGCAGGATAGGGGCCTCCTCTTCCAACGTGTTAGGCATGTATGTACTGTTGACATCACATAGGTGGAGTCAGAGTACACCGTCACTTCCTCATCCTCAAAACTTTGTAGTGCATCAATATGTGTGGCTAATTCTGAAGCCAGTGCTGAATAGGTTGACGGTAATCGCCTGCTCATTAATACTTCAAAGGTGCCCTCTCGGGTCAGCTTTACTACTGCTGATCCCAGTCTGTTGGTCAATTTTAGATGAACCATCAATGAAAACCACTTCCCCTCTTCCTAGAGAATTATCTATAACATGGGGAATATCATTATAACATTCACTGTAAGTAACACAGTCATGCACATCATCATCCTCTCCCACTGGTTCAGCTATGAACATTGCTGGATTCACTATACTACATCTTACAATTATGATCACAGGTTTTCAGATAATTACCTCATACCCAAATGCTCTTTGAGTGGTCAATGTACTTTTGGGTTTCTCTAGAATTGCAAATAAAGCATGCTCTACAAATAGAGTTACTGAACACCCCATCGTTATACTTGAAGCCTCTTCTATGGTAAATGCAGCAGCTGCCAAAGATTGTTCGCAAGGGTAGTGTCCTTTCATTACTGGGTAAAGAATCCCACTGTAATAAGCTAATGGTTTATGACTGCGTCCTAATGTTGTTTTCTGAGTAATGACTGCTGTCATGGCTTCTCCATTTGAATGGGAAAACAAGTAAAATTCTTCAATGTAATTTGGAATTCCGAAGACAGGAGCTATACTAATCCATTTTTTTAATTCATTAAATGCTTCAGTCATGTCTTTTGCCCACACTATTTTAGTTTTAGCCGCCTGTGCCTCTTTAAGCGCTTTTAAAAGTGGTCAAATATATGTACTGTAGTCAAAGATCCAGACCCTGTAAAAATTGCCAAGATGCTATCTGCCCGGATTAGCCTTTTCCTCTGAGATATGCTGACTCAGTGAGTACTTTAACACTAAATGTATGCTCTTTAATGTTACCATACATATCCGTAACTGAAGGTATACCCTAGTACTGCTCCTATGCTGTACTGCTGTATCTCACATGTGCAGCTCCCAACCACTCCTTATAGCACAGACCCCTCATGGAGTCTCACCTACAACTATACATGTGATATTTCAATGCACCCTTGTGTAAATAGTAGAGAAAGGTTAGATTGCATTAACAGCATTCATTGCATCCCTCTCCTAGGTAAACCCTGTTGCCAAATTGTTAGTTCATGTTGATATTACTAGCATACATTGTGTTTCGCATTTAGGTGACCCCTGCCACCAAATTGCTCCTACATGTTGATATTACTAGCATATATTGTGTTTCGCACTTAGGTGACCCTTCCCACCAAATTGCTCCTACATGTTGATATTTCTAGCATATATTGTGTTTCGCATTTAGGTGACCTTTGCCACCAAATTGCTCCTACATGTTGATACTACTAGCATACATTGTGTTTCGCATTTAGGTGACCCTTGCTACCAAATTGCTCCTACACGTCGATATTACTAGCATATATTGTGTGTCGCATTTAGGTGACCCGTGCTACCAAATTGCTCCCACATGTTGATATTACTAGCATATATTGTGTTTCGCATTTAGGTGACCCCTGCCACCAAATTGCTCCTACATGTTGATATCTCCAGAATATATTGTGCTCTGTATTTAGGCAACCTCTGCTGCTAAACTATTCCACTCATTCATACCCTGCCTAGTATACAGTGTTCTTGGAACCTTGATAAATCCTGTTACCAATGGTTCCCACCGTCTACTAATGTGGTACGCTAGATAGGCCACCTTTATATAATTATGTATCTACCAGCTATTTACACAGGGCCTCATTACGACCCAGGCGGTAAGGGGTTTACGCCAGCGTAAACAGCGCCGACCCTTACCGCCTGAGTACGAGATCCCTTAGCGCCATGGCGGATTTAACACCTGCTTTTAGCAGGTGTTAAAATCCATGGCGCTAAGGGACCTTGATGTTAATTACGCCACCGTAATTTACGGTGGCGTAATTAACGCCTTCCCCACTGCCATTATGCCCTATGGGGCAAAAATGGGAATGGGGAAGGGTAAATGGGGTTTGGGGACTTACCGCCCCGCCAAGGTCGGAATGGGGCGGTAAGTCCACCATCCACCATGGCGGAGTTGGCAACTTAGCGCCATGGACCATGGTGCCAATAGCGCCATGGTCCTCCGCCAAGGTCGTAATGAGGCCCACAGTCCTAATGAGGACTATCCTACGCTCACTTATCATGCTAGATGCCAACTTACCTAACATCTTGCCTCCTTTGACGTCTGTAATACGCCTGAACTGTAATTCTTCTGGCCAATATTTACATCCTAGCCACAGATCCCCTGAGACAGCCACTTCTGCATCATTCCCATGTGATACACTTAGCAGAAACCTTAGACAGACTAACTAACTAACTAAATTACATGAACCTCTGCGCAAGTCTCTTACCAACCTCAAAACTAACTTTCAGCAGGTGTGCAAACCTCATTATACTACGCTACCTTTACAACCTAACTCCAATATTTACCCAACTCAGAATAGCAAGACTAAGACACCCATTACATCTACTACTCCATCCCGCCAAGCCATAGAGGTCACTAAGACCCCAACCATCGTTGGAGCACTCCTTAACATGAGATTGCTTGTCGCCCATCCCCTAGACATTGCCGACCTAATTACAGAGGGCAACCTCGACTTTCTTGCAATCACAGAGACCTGGCTACATAATGCCGCAGGACCTTCGCTTATGCTAGCCATCCCGGATGGCTACACGATAGTCAGACACGATCTAGAAGGTGCAAGAGGTAGCGGCATTGCTATAATCTCCAAAACGAGCCTCTCACTCAGACTAGTACCTACCCAATTGACTCAATCCTGCGAGACCCTATCTGCCAAACTCCAGTTAAATAATAATCAATCACTCACCATTCACCTTTTATATAGACCCCCAGGCCCCTTAGGCACCTTTGAAGAGGATCTCCATAACCTACTCACTAACAACTTCAAACCTTGTTCTCAACTAAAACTCCTTGGGGACTTTAACTTAGGTTTCCATGACACCACGGATACTAATGCCACTGTGGTAGCCAATATCATTCACGCACTAGGCCTAACTCAAAGAGTTGACAAGCCTACGCACCTGAAGGGGAGAGTGTTAGATTAGATAGCTGACTGTAACTGTCCAGCCACTATTTCTTCCATAATGCCCTTACCTTGGACAGACCACTCTTTGGTGTCCTTTATCCTAGCTACATCCAGACCCAACCCTACGGCCCCTCCACAAGCACCACCAGGCTTGACCAGAAATAAAAAATGTATTACTGTAGAGAAAGTTATCCCAGCTATACTACCGGCCCTTAACGCACTATCAGCAAATAGAAATCCCAGCACCCTAGTGCAAGAATTTAATAATATTATGCTCTCTACTCTAGACAAACTGGCACCTCTCAAACTTAGATCAAGTAAACCGAAAGCTCACCTAAACAAGTGGTTTACTCCACAGTTAAGAGACCTACGCATCCTGAAAAGAAAGAGTGAATCCACTTGGAGGCTCTGCCCCCCAGTCGATAACAAAGCTAAATTAACTTCTCTCTCCTCACTTTACAAAAAAGAAGTTTGCCTGGCAAAACGTAACTCGTATGATGATCGCATAGCCAAATCCAATTCCAGCATGAAAGAGCTCTTTACCATTCTAAAGGAACTTGAGTCTCCTATCGCCACACCGGACACCTGCACCAAGGACAAACTTTGGTGTACAGATATCCAGCAAGCCCTAGCTAATAAAATGATCACACTCCAAAATAAAATTCCGCAACAAAAAAGAAATACTAAACATTCAGGATTCACCTAAAATGCCCTATAATAATAATGTATTGGCGCACAGTAATACCTTCCACTTCTCCAAAATGATGACCTTGGAAGTAGAAAAAATTATCTTGTCGCTTAAACCATCTAATTGTAAAGGCGACATCTGCCCAGCACAATTAATAAAAGATGCTGCCAGAGAATTATCTCCCTTTATTACTAAATTGATCAACGCCTCCTTTGCCTCAGGCACCATCCCTGCCAACCTCAAACAGTCCTGGGTGCTCCCCCTCCTTAAAAAGCAGACACTAGACCCCCTCATCCCCACTAATTACCGTCCTATCACTACGGTACCGTTTCTTCTCAAGATTCTGGACAAAGCTGCATACAACCAAATTCAAAAGCATCTAGAACTACATAACCTCCTAGGTGAGAGACAATCGGGCTTCCGTCCCCTACATGGAACAGAAACTGCCCTCATTGACTTGAAATCCCAAATTGACGAGCTGAGAGACAAAGGGAGAACAGTACTCTTGCTACTCCTGGACCTCTCAGCTGCCTTTGATTTGGTGGATCACAAAGTCCTCTGCAGTCACCTGGATTCCGCCGCCCACTTCTCCTCGGAAGCCATTAGATGGATTGAATCATTCCTGAGTGAAAGAACGATGAGAGTTTTCTCCCCTTCAGCAGCAGCAGATCCCACCCCATCTCATGCGGTGTCCCCCAGGGCTCTTGTGTCTCCCCAACTCTATACAATATCTTCACCAAGCCTTTGTTTGATGATCTGGACCTTCTTGGTATCACCTACACTAACTATGCAGATGATACACAGATCCTCCTCCCGCTTTCTGGGGATCATGCGAAAGACACGGAATTGGTGAACAAGGTATATCTTATCATCCAGGCTTGGATGGCCATGCACGGCCTCTGTCTGAACGATGATAAGACAGTGTTGATTATCCTGGGCACCCAAGCTAACATCAAAAAACTAGGCCAGGATTTCTCCTCATTCAACATAGATGGGAATATCATCCAAGTGTCCAAGAATGTAAAAGCCCTGGGATTCTATCTTGATTTTACCCTATCACTTGATAAACAACTAAAATCCCTTGCCTCCTCTACGGCTTACACGTGCAAACTGATAAGAGCCAGCAAACCATTCCTCTCCAATAAGAGTTGCTTAATCCTGGCTAGAGCCTTAATACTCTCCAGAATTCATTAATGCAACGCACTATACTCCGGAGCCAATAAAACAATAACACAAAGGGCCTCATTACACGGATGGCGGAGAACCATGGCGCTATTAGCGCCATGGTTCATGCTGGTAAAATGCCGGCACCGCCCTGGTGGAAAGGGGAATTACCGCCCCATTCCAAGGTCGGCGGGGCGGTAATTCCCCCTTCCACCATTGCCCTTCCCCATTTTTGCCCCATAGGGCATAATGGCAATGGGGAAGGCGCTAATTACGGTACCGCAAATTGCGGTACCGTAATTAGCTCCCTGGATCCCTTTGCGGGTTGGTTTTTAATGCCTGCAAAAAGCAGGCGTTAAATTCCCCAACCCGCAAAGGGACCTCGTAGTAAGGCGGTAAGGATTTACCGGTACCGGTAAAATACCGGTACCGGTAAATCCTTACCGCCATCCATGTAATGAGGCCCAAAGACTACAAATACTACAAAATAATGCGCTGAGAGCAGCTTTAGGCATAAACAAAAGATCCCATAGCTCCTCCGCCAGACGCCATCACAACTGGTTGACCACGGACAACAAAATAAAACTCAAGATGCTACCCACAAAGCCCTTAATAACTCTGCCCCTAGATACCTGATTGACAAATTCCACAGGAGACCATCTCTTAGACCAACCAGAGCTGTCAACTCTAATTGTTTGACAATACCAAACTTTAGACTCACCATGATCGGAGAAAATAGCTTCCCAGTAAAGGCTGCAAAAACCTGGAACTCTCTGCCACAAGACCTGAGAGTGGACTTGCCCTACCTTGGCTTCAGAAAAAATGTCATTCAACTTCTCACCTCGACTGACCTTAGCTGACCTGTGTCACCTACCTCCTACTGCAATTACTCGCATTAATTTGTTACATCTGAAACCCTTATTGACCTTACCTGAACATTGTATATTCTGTAATTATTTGTGTTATAGAGCCCTTATTGTATTTTATAATGTACGTTATGCTATGTTGTAACCATGCAAGTTTTGCATTTTCTTGCCACTGCTCCCTGCTACCCCTGGGTCTGACGCGCATAAGAAGTGAATAAAACAAACAAACAAACCAACAAACAAACAAACAAACAATTGCATAGACCTACAAATTGCTGCATCTGTCTCACTGTGTTTGACTACACGGTTCTCATAACAGCGTCTGCTCTTTCGGGTGTCACTCTTTTACCTTCATGTGAGATTAACTGTCCTATGTGTAATACTTCTTCTTGACAATACTGTAATTATTCTTTGTCTACTTTGTGCCCTTTCTCTGCAAGTATAATAATAAGTTTGACAGAGTCTTCTCTGCATTTTTCTTCTGTCTCACTGCACATTAAAATGTCATCCACATATCCAATGATTGTGATCTCACCAAGCTCAACATTTCCTAAATCCATCTGAAAGACTCTATTAATAATAGAAGGTGACTCACAGTACCCCTGAGGCAAATGAGTATGTTTCAGGTGAATTGTTCTATATGAAAAGGAAGTCACATCCTGTGAGTCTTCATGTAAGGGAATTGAGAAAAATGCATTTTTCAAATCAACAACAGTAAAATACCTGGCTGTTGATGGGAAATTGCACAATATTGTAGCAGGGTTTGGCACTAAAGGAAACTCTGCCTCGAATGTATGGCTTAGAGGGCAAATGTCCTGGATACATCTACACAACCCCCCCTTTGATTTTTCGACAGGGTACACAGCTGTGTTGTATGGAGAATCTGATGGTACCAGAATGCCTTGTTTCGTTAGAGCAGATATGGTTTCGAATATCCCCTCAACTGCTTCTCTGGACATTGGATACTTTTTTGTATGTGTCAAAATAGCTCCTGGTTTAAGCTTAATTTTCAATGCTCCTACTTCTTTCAATAGGCCCACATCATATGGACTTGTGGTCCATAAGATACTTGCACCTTCTCCATGTCTTACTGAAAAAATGATGGTTTGGTTTTTACCAATGCCATTCTCTGTGGTACTTCAACTTTAATCCAGTAAGTGAGACTTATAAAAAATACTAATTTGTCATCTGAATAGTCATCCCTAAATAGTTCCTCATCTGTCAAATCTGTCAGTCTATATCCTTCATTGAGGGCTATCACTGTTATCCATCCCCTTCCCTCATCTGTCCCATGAAGCATCACCCTTTCTTCTCTTACCACTGCTGCTTCTAATTCCAAAGGAATAACTTGCCCTTCCTCATTATCCATGGGAATTTCCGGCCTGAACAAAAATGTATCCGCCATCATTATTTTACCTGTCAATTTGGGTAACCATGATAACAGAATGTTCACTCCATACAAGAACACATCCTCATCTAGAGAGACTCCCCTTAAGGCTTTCTCTCCTGCAAAGGCTAATATAAATTCCCTCACATTTATATAATGTGTCCCCGGGGTTGAGCACACTATGTCTTTGCCACTAAAGGATACCGTCATGTTAAGTTTTGTCATCAAATCACATCCTATTATGTTCACTGGTGTTTGTTTCAAATACAGTAATGGCATGGACATATCGTGTTCCCCTATAGAAATGGGTTATTTGTCTGTAAATGAAACTAAACGCATCGCCCCAGTATCCCTGAGCATTCATGGCAATGTCTGACATTGGGTATTTTCCTGCACCGACACAGGAATGAGTCACTCCAGTGTCTACAAGAAATCAAAATTTCTTGCCTCCTATCGTCACCTTGGCCCTTGGTTCCTCTTGGGGGATAGTACTGAACACATCAGGTCATCCTGTGGGCTGTACTATTGTGGGTATAAATTCATCCCTGTACCTGTGAAAGGATTCCCTCCCGCCACAGTCAAACTCTCTAATTTAGGTTTGGTCATTTGGTAAACTCCCTTGTCCATCTGCCATTGTGTTGCACCTGTCTGTTGCATTGGGATATATTGTGTCTGTTGTGTGGGTGCCTGTTGCATTTACATAGGTGCTTGCTGTTGCTGCCCCTGCACTGACTGTGTCTGCATTGGTACTTGTTGAAATTGCTGCGGTTATGGCACATAAGACTGAAATTCTCATTCTTGGTCAAAAGTCCACATTGGCCAATCTTGACTCACTCTACCTCAACTTCCGTATTGACAACTATGTCATTCCAGTATTATCCTCTGTTAAAGTTCTCGGAGTCCACATTGATGCTACACTTTCCATGGATAAACAAGTCAACACCATTGTCTCTGCCTCCGCTCTGAGCACGAAACTTATCAATGCTATAAAGCCGTTTCTAACAAAGGATAACTGCCTCTCTATTGCCAGAGCTACTATAGGAGCCAAGCTGGATTACCGCAATGCGCTCCTAGCTGGCACCTCCAAAAAAAACCTAGCCAGACTCCAAACCACCCAAAATAACTCGCTCAGAGCAGCTCTTGGTATACCTAAAAGAGACCACATCACACAAGCAAGAAAGATCGTTTATTGGCTCCCAGTCAAAGACCGCATCACATTCAAAATTCTCAAAACCACATACAAATGCATCTACCTCTCAGCACCCTCATACCTATAAGACACACTATCCAGATCACAATCAACAAGGCCTACTAGATTATGCAACACTAAACAACTCACAGTACCGCGCATCAATAGGGCCAGGGCAGGAGGAATAGGCTTCCCCTATCTCGCCCCCAAGTTATGGAATGCTCTCCCTTCTGCCTTCAGAGCCGAAGCGTCTCTCCATGCCTTCCGCAAAAACCTCAAAACTGCTCTCACTGCTCACACCCACTCACCTACTATCTGTATACTCCTCTAATTCCCATACTATCTATTCACAGTATGCTTGTCTGTACTTTTTTGTATGTAACTAAGCTATGATCTCCTACTGTAACAAGCCTTGATGTCCCCGGGCTGCTCTCTGTATTTTTGTATGTAACTAAGTTATAAGCACCCACTGTAACAAGCGCCACAATGCCCACGGGCTGCTGTTCACTCAAATGTAAATAAATATATAAATATGCCTGATTCTGCTTGTGATCTTGGGCATAATATCCTTGCGAGTCTGCATTATATTGTGGAGCATATCCTATCGCCCCTCTTGGAGATTGCGAATTCTGTTGTTGCATGCTCCTCTGCTTCTGCATACTCTGTCCTATTTTTCCACAATTCCAACATATAAAGGGCTGTCCACCATTAAATCCTTCTTTTCCTTGAGGGTTTTGAAATCCTCTTCATCCTCCTCCTCAAGGCCCTTTCCCTCTGCCTCTTGGCAAATAATTATACCCACTCTGATCTTGAGCATTGGCTACATTATTTTGCTGTGGGACTTGCATCACTTGTGCCGTGCTTCCCTCATTACTGGTCAACACTGCTCCTTCTATGGTGAACCTTGATAATTTTTACTGCATCAACTTCACCTCTTCTTGCTTTCTATCCTCGACTTTCTTCTTGTCTTTCTCTTTTAGCATTCTGCAATAATGTACGATTGCCAATTGTATCTCTGACCATGGTTCTGCTTCCATTCCCACCTGTTTCTTTAAATGCCTCTGTACTGGTTCTGGAAGTCCCTGACATCATATGTGGTCAAATAACGCTACCTTTTTATCTCACGGTTCGTGCATTTCCGCACTCCATCTATCCTGAATATCCTGAATAAAATTAAGAGGGTCTTCATCCTTCCTCATCTTCCTAGTCATTATTTCCTCAATATGCAATGCATCTGGATATTGTATTCTAAGCACTCGCCATAGGTCTGCTCTACAGTTATTAAGTGGTGCCCCATCGTGCACTTTGTTTTGCACAGTTACTTTTGGATACCCTGCTCTTTTCCAAATGTCATCTGATCTTTCCCCTAGAATGCCTGACAATAGGCCTTTTATATTGCCTATTGCTAACGTCATTCCTGACATCCTTTTCTCCAATTCCTTAATCCATTTTCTCACACCGGAATTCAAACTCTGGTATATGCATTTTAAATTATTCTTATCCATCTGGAGCCATGGTATATATTGTGGTCGACCCCCCCCTTTCTCTAAAAATGGGAACTGTGAAAACCCTGATCTTTTGTCATACCTACCCACACTCCTTGTCTTCCAGACAGTATTATCATTGTCTGCTTGTCTTCTCCCTGGCAATGCTCTTAGTCTGCTCACATAGGGTGGGGTTGCATCTCCTGTACTGTGTGATCGTACTTGTGGTTGTTCAGGATATGGTATTGGTTCTGGTGTTTTTCTTATAGGGTCCTCTAGATTTAACCATTTTACTCCTTTATCTACACTTGATTCTCTTGAATATCCATATGCACCTTCTTCTCGGGTGTTCTTATTTTGTTTCCTTGTCTGACATTATTATGCCTCAACTCGTATAACTATTGTCCTCTTCCCCATCCTCAAGATCTAACCCACTTAACAATATAGTTCTATGATAGTTGTTATGCAAGAAATGATGTAGTAACCCTTGGGGAGACTACACAACCCTTGTCCACTTGGTATTATTTAACCCACCTATTGGTATATGTCTGTACTACACATGTTGGTAGTCTGACTGAACAGCCAGACTTATCTCAAGAGGGGTACATGTGAGCTGTAGAGCTGTAGCAATAAAATCCACCAATACAAGTACCCAAGTAACACTTATACTCAAGGTTTATGTATAAAAAACTATTTATTTATTTAACAGTAGTTTTTAAATAATCATTCTTTAAAAAACTGCAATATATTTAGCATTCAAATACACTTTACAATACCTGTTCAGAATCAACACAAAGCTAGTAGAGACTCTTTAGAGATGCTTGTTACACACTTCCTACACCCTGAGGGGACTTCACTAACTAGGACAGTAATTGCATTTGTATATCAATAGTACACTTTGTAAATTCTGAGGTTTGTAGAAAGGAAAGGTTAAAGGAAGGATAAAGGTTAAACAGGTTCTCAGAGCATGTGAGCACTTTAAATGAAGTTTAGATGATCACTTTTCCCAGCAATATTTGTTTAAAACCAATGCAACACCTATGAGGGACAGTAAGTACCAAAGTCAAATGGAATTGAAGAGTCTGCAGGGAGCCAGTTTGTTGAAGAAAGATCGCTGTAGGGTCACAAGCTGTTACACTTTTGAAGGGTAGAGCTGAAATCAACCCTAGCAAAGCAGCTACTGCAAGTCTCAACTGAGAAGAGCAAGCTGCAGACACTGATATAAGTACCCTAAATCAGACCAGTACCTTTGGCTAGACGAGGGTCCAGCTGGCTTCTGTCTGGTTGCAGCGATGCAGATCCTGTGTTCCTGGGCCTCAGTCATGGTGACAAGAGGGAGGACATCTGGGGACTCCTGCGGCAGCAATTCGGAGATTGGTGGCAGCTATGGGCTCTTTTCGGATCAGCGGCACTTCACGGTTTTAGTGCTCGGTAAACAGCACCACCGCCGATCTTGGACACTGGTTGGGCTTCGTTCACTCCTTGAGTCCTGCACTCTGGTGAGGGGACTCAAGCTCAGGTCGTCGTGCTTCCGTAGGGACCTAGGGAGACTCCTGGAGCTTTTGGCCGGCTTACAGACGTTGCATTCGACAACTGATTTATCGACCACTGGCACTCAGATCTTGCAGCAGCAATGAAGTACAGCCAGTCGGGGAAGGTGTTCCAGTGGAGTTTGTGTCAGGGTTAGTTGGCCCCACTAACCCAATGTAAGATGTCGTCCCTTCCGGAGCTTCTCTTGTCGATCAGAAAAAGGGGTTTCAGCACAGCAGCAGGGCTTTAACGGGCAGTTCAATGGTCCAGGAGGATGCAGCAAGCTTCGTTCACGGTTTCTTCATCGTGTAGTTCTTCCCAGTGGTCCCAAATCCCTCCCCTTTTAAGCAGGATTCTCCCACTCATGCACAGCCTAGCTGTCACTCTAACAGCAGGGTGGCTGTCCTGCAAGGACAGCCAGCCAGCCAATCAGGACTGGGTGCATTCAGGCATTCCAAAAGACAATGGACGGGAGAACCTCCCTCACTTTCTGCCCTTCCTGACGCACTGGAGCCAGAGGCGCGTTTCAGTACTGAAGCCTGCCAAAGGCAAAACGAAGAAAGGGCTCAAACCTGGTTTGGCGTGCAAGGTAAAACCCAAGAAAGACCTCAAAAACAGAAAATGTCAAAAAAGAACAGCGCCATTTTGACAAAATGGTTACCCAATGGTTCTATACTGCAGGATTCAGCCTGCGGTAGAAAAGTACAATGGTAGGAAAGTTAGACCACTGCCACCAGCCATTTAAAGTAGTGAGGGTGACATAAAAAAATGTTACATGAGTAGGTAGGAAAAGGGGCTATTAGGTAACTCCCCAGCACTCCACATAAAATGGTGTGTGCTGGACCTACAAAGAGAAAAGGTAAGTAAAGTCAATTTCATTTTACTATTCTTGGGAACAGTAGTTCACACAAGAAAAGGTATTTAAACCTTATGAGAGCTCTAAATGATTTCTCTGTGGTACTACACTGAAGGTACTATGTGTCACCATACAAAAAGTAGATGCCTATGGAGTTTGTCAGACTCCAGAAACAAAGGAAACACATAATCCAAATCAGATCAAAATACATGAAAGCGTGAGAAAAAGGGCTCACTCACTCCAGGGTTAAAATTAAAAAGTCCTAAAGTCCAGCAAAAGAGCTGGTGGTCTCTAAGGTTGAAGGGAATTAGCACAGAAATGATAATTCTCCCTAACAATAGTTTGATCTGACATCATATAAGCATCCTCCTGTTCCTCTAAAGGATGATCCTTGTTCTCCCGCTTGAGTTCTATACCCTTGCTTATCTCTCATTTGTCTATACAGGTTCCCCATTCTTTTTCCTTTGGTCTCTGTATCTTCTTCGCTCCATATCGGCATACCTAATAGTCCTCACCAACATCCATGGGATGGTTGTGACCCTCTCTCCACTTCGGTTCGCTCATGCTTCTATGGCATAACTATTCAATCTCATCATCTTTAAATCCCCTACTTCTGTTCATTTCTTTCTCCCTTATCCTTATTTCCATTTATTCCTCTTCCTCTCGCCTTCTTTGTAAACTACGTGCTTTCAATATTTGGGCTTCTATTTCTTCTCGTTTCACTTCTTCTAGCCTCTACTTCTCCCTTTTTGCCTCATATTTTGCCTCATATGTTCTTTGTTCTTCCCTCCGCTTACATTCCTTGTCTCTTTCTGGTTTGTATAACCTTTCTTCTTCCCTTTCTTTCACTTTCTTGTCTTGCTTTTCCCTTTCCTCTCTTTCCCAAACTCCACCAATTGTCATCTAGTTTGAGCAATATTTGTTTTCCCATCCATTCAATCTGTACTATTGGCGTACCCTTAGCTATATCTGTTATTCTTCTTTATTTCTCTGCCTCTTCTTCTTTCTCAATCTGTTTGTTCTGTTTATCCTTTTTCTCATCACGTTGTTTACTTTCAGTGCATGTCTATATATTTTTGCATTCTCTTCCTCTGTTCGTTCACTAGTATATGCAGGGGTTTTGTATGGTGGATACGCATTCCCCGTTGCTGCTTTCTATTCCTCTAGAGGGTAAAATCCCTTCTCTTTTTCTTCTACACTTCTTTCTCTGGAGGGGAACGAGGAGCTGAAGGAGTTACATCCTCCCCTTTTTGCTGACAAAGCATCCACTCCCTATAGACTGGGTCTTCTTTCTCATTCTGGTACATTTTCCAAAGCTCAAATACTGCCAATCGTTCCTCTAGCTTCTTTCCCTTATGTGTGGTATGTAAACATGCCATCAGGTTTTGTAATACCGTATTTGACAACAAGCCTCCTGAAAGTCAAGGCATAAATGTCTTATTGGTCGTTTCGTTAAGCCATTCGGAATGGTACTGCATAACCATGGCTGTATATCTTGGCATTTTCTTTGTTTTATTTATAGAATGCTCCCCACCCGAAGGTATCTGGACGCAAGTTTACATGTTACACTTGAGGATACACAGTTTAACAGGTTACATTCAATATACATGTATGTTACATTACAATAATTGTGGTAAATCATATCAAGTTGCAGTTACAGTGTGCATACCGACAAAGTACAGGTTGGCGGTGGTCAAAGATCAGTTATCAGTGAATAATAACATAGTCATAGATTGGTACTCAAAAGGATAAGCGTTAAGATCTGCCTCTATGGATCTAGGTTATTCTTGGGAGACTGGGCACGCTTTTAGTTTCACACCTCTCACACATCTATGCAGTGTTCTTCATAGATGTGTGAGAGGTGTTTCTTCCATTACGACAAGCCAATTCAGACTGTTACTACTTACTCACATTTTTCTCTTACTTCCAAATTAATTAAATATAATGTTTCAATATATTTGAGTAGGCACCATCAATCGCCACTCGTATTTCAGGGGATCGGGATATTTTCCCTACCTTTGCTTATTATTTTTTTGAAACAAAATGTTTTTGATACTATTTTTCTAGCTCCTTGGTGTAAACTTTCCATTAATTATTTTTATATTGTCCTTGGTTTTTTAATATCTTCAAACTGTGTTTTTCACTTCGATTTTGGTTTTGCCTAATTCTAGCTTTTTGGTCGTGTCGATCATTTGTTAAAATAAAGTGTAAGGAAAAAATAGATTTTTATTTATTTATTTGCGCTATTCTTTCTTTGTTTTTTGTTGTTAGTTTTAAAGATGTTGGGCCTCATTACAACTCTCACGGTAGCCGTGCCGGTAAAACCAGAAGGCTGCCGCCTGAGTTGTGATTTTTTCCACCGTCTGGCTTGCCGGTAACAGCGGGGGATTCTAACCATGCCGGTCCGGGAAGGCAGGCGCCAGAAAAATGGTATTCGCCATTCCCATTGAGTCCCATAGGACTCAATGGGAATGGGGATGATGGAAACACTGGCACCGTTAATAACGGTGCCAGTGCTTCCCAAAAAGTCTGCGTGCCGTTGCCGTCCTGCCCGGCAGGTCTGACCTGGCTGTCAGGACGGCACCCGCCCGCAGACTCGTAGACTTGTAGACTCGTTGTGTGCCGGATCGGCAGGTCCAGTAACAACAGTGTACCGGTCTGGTAACAACTGTGCTGGTAAGCTTACTGGCACAATGTTACCGGATCGGCAAACTCGTAATGAGGACTGTTATCTTTTATACAATCATATTATACCATTTATATATGTGCACTTCCAATATATACATATTCCCCTTTATGTACATCTTTCCCCACTGACTTAGTGCGTGTGTATTCTCCTCTGTTTTTATTACCCCCTCTGAGAGTTTAATACATGCTCTTCTAGTAGACTCTGGCCTTAGGAATTCTTAATGCTCATTCTGTCTCTCTTTAGGTTTCTCATTTACACCACAACATAATTACAATCTCTCCCCCCTTATGTTATTACCAACTATGATGGTCTACTTGTATCTTGTACTCAGCTTTAGTCACCCGGCATCGACTCTCCCACAATGGGTCTAACCGTGGGTTACCTGCAGGGACCAAACAGGAATTATTTCAAAGGGAGACTTGTCGACCATATGTTGATCACGTGATACTTTTGCGCACCGCTCACCACAGGAATCTCTGCACTCGTCTGGTTTATGGCGGGAGTCGTTGATCATCCGGAATCTAGGTCTGAGTTCCTGGTCTGGTCACTAGGTCGATTAGACCTGAACCATCCGCACGGCTACCAAATGTGCTCTAGCACCTTGAAGCATCTGTGTGCTAGATGGAATTACCAATAAAATATGTCAGACCAAATAATCAGACAGACTCAAAATAGATGGTAAAATACTGCTTTAATCTCAAAGAAGTAAAGCAGGGCGAATAAACACACATCAAGTCGATTCATGCAGGATCACAACGTCTTTTCGATCATACTTAGTTTATACAATGCTAGATGTGTCATCTGTGATTTCATCCTACGTGGCAAGTTGCAAAAACCTATCGAGGGGTGGGATTGGATTAGGGAACTATGTCTAACTATAGAATATACACGTGTTAGTCCCTCATTGGTGGTCTCTTATCTGTAAGACACACCTTGAGCTACTTCTATACATGTGGTCATAGCAGAGAATGTGGCAGCGGAAGAATACTTAGCAACATTGTGTGTATAAGTGCATGGCAGGCTTTTAATTGGTTGGCAACCCAACTCCAACCATGGACATTCAGCTTGCTAGCAGCACATACATAGAAACGAAACCCAGGTGCTTGGAGATATGTCAGCTTTCCCCTTATTTCCCAATCAGTCTACCCTCTCTCATCGGTAGGCCTCATGCCAGTGTCTTCTGTTTGAAGGCTGACCTTGCCAGTTTGCACTGTCAGGGCACAATTGAGGGAGTGTGGGCGCATCATTATCTTAGCTTCGAACTTAATTAATAACCCTTGTTTGCGAGCTCTTTGTCACATGTTACAAGATTATGAAATTGTCCATATCGACGGTGCTGTTACACCATTTGATTCAGTTATGCTGGGTGCAGTTGCTCCTCTTGGCCTTTAGAGACTTGCTCACTCTATTGCATATTAACTTCATGCCCTTTTAATTGTCCAATATTTGGCCTCAATAAATGTTCTTGTTCCTTCTAATCTTTGGGAAATATGCCCTTGCTCATGGTCTGCTCATAAACTCCCTGTTTGCTTTTCTTGCATTTCTCAAAATAGCATCCTTGGTTCCAAGCCAATGTACGCCTTTATTTTGCAAGCGTAAATAGCTTCTTGATCATCTTTCCACGTTAAGATCCTTGGCTCGTATTTGGAGGTAGCTGGGTTGATTGACATAATCTGTTGTCCATCTTCTTCTAATGGTCATCCTAAACAAGGAATACATACCTCTCATAAGCAAGCTTCTACGTATTCTTCCTACCTTGTGCTTCAATGTATTTACAGATACTGAACAGTGGGTCACTTCATTCTTCTTTGTGTTCATATGTACTGCATCATGGGGCACATATTTTTCTTAGTACTCCAGTTACATAGTCATTCTTAAGTATATTCATATCTTTTCAGCATAGATTTATATATCTTCTTTGGGTCATTATTTTGCTGTCATTAGGCTTTGTTTAACATACATCCATGTCATGCACCATTTTATTCATGGCTGTATTGTGACAACTCGGAAGGGACATCCTCCTTGGTAGCTTTCCCCCACTGTTTAAATGTGAGGGTATCTTCTGAATGGCTGCCTGAGTGAATATCGTCTTTCATATAATCGACGTGGTATGGACACGTCGCATACACTTGTGCATGGGTTTTCAATGTGGCTCCACGTCTGTTATTCCAATACTACGGGGGTGAGAGGGTGCTGTCTAGGGAGAATGCATCCACTTGCTCCTCTGCAACACGTAGTGGGAAATTCCTTGAGCGAGCTGGACCTGGGAAACCTCGATCTGAAACAGGTGACCAATACAACAGTGCTCTGCACAGGGGGTGGGACATAAGCTACTCATCACAAGAAAAATAACATGACTAGAGCAAGGTGATGGTGATGTAATTATGGGGCGGTCAGCCAAACTAGTCGCCCTTCACGGCAGCTGGGAGGGAGGCTCTCTACCAGTGTGCCGGACACATGACCGCAAATGCCCATCGGCGGGTGGCTGTGGGAGAGGAACACTGGACGGAGTGGTATTCCTGGGAGAACCAATCAGATGGTAAGTTCTTGAGCTCTGGGAAGGTGGACAGCCTCCAAAGTATCTACCAAGTGTTTGCGAAGGTCATCATCTAACAGGTATCGTGTGAATGTCCCCTTTCCCACCAGTTACGGGGTGTCTCGTGTTCCGTTCTCAATGGTGTTGACCAATGGCAGTGTAATAAAGTTTCATCTGTCAGCACAAATGTTACTTCAGTAATAACAAGTTGTTCTGGGGTGGGGTGGGAATAAATGTGGTAACACTTGGGGATCCATTGTAATGGGAAACTGTTAAACTGTTTGCTTCAATTAGGCTTCTCTAATCAACATAAACTGGAGGTGATGTGTACGAGCCAATGAAATCCCTGGAAAACATAGACAAAGTGAATTCTCCAACTTGCAAGTGTTTCGATGGATTTTCTGACAATTGTATTTCTTGGTATAAAACTACTGTTTGTATTCCATTCAGATGCCAGCCTTTCGATCAGAGCCTGTCCACGGTTCAGTTTGATTTGTGCTCACCCAGCTGTAATAAAGTGTTGCTCCTTGCCTGGTGCTTGCTAAACATTTTGATTATGTGGTTCATTTTATTATGCTCTAATTGGTGGACCACTGACTACACATCCATTAGAAAGGCAACATCAAAATTAGGCACCACTCATACGAGTACTCCAAGCACTCCTCTTCACTCCCTACCTATTGAGCTATGTATTTCTTTGTACCACTTATCGGTAGAAGAATTCAGCTAAATCCTGAAAAACTCTTTAGCCAGCTCTCCTTCTAACCCGTGTTCCCCTTTTTCCTCTAAAGAACTCCTACAGCTGAAGCAGCACCATATGCCATCAATGGATCATTCTCAGCGGATGAAATATGGGAGGAATGCAGGGTAGATGTCTGCAAACTGCTTATAAAGAAAACTGGATTAAACTCCATAAATCTGAAATATTTTAGGGCTATTTCCAAGTGCAAACTCATGGCCAAGCTAATAGAGAGGCATACCTTCAACTGTTGCAATTCACTGAAAAGAATTAACTACTTGACCCAGTTCAAACAGGTTTTAGACTGTGACAACACAAAGAGGTTTGAAGGCGGGCACCACGTCCTGTTGCTATAGTTTTAATCAATCGTGATTCATTAAGTATTCATTGATCAAGTCTTAGCCTGGGGCTACCAGTCTGATGTAGGTCCTATGGCATAAGGACCAAAATATATGCAAAAAGAAAAATAGAGTGGAATCACTCTATTAAGACTGGTGCTCTCAGTTTGCCCTTATAGTAGGGACCTTCCAATTCCGTGCTGTAATTCCTGTATTTACGTAAAAATACAATATAGACATAGTCCGTCGTTTTCTCAAAGAAATGTAATATTTATTGCACATCGGTTAATGTTCTTATCACTCCTGAATATTCATTCTCATATTCAAAGTGGATGGGCTTAAAAATACTGGCTATAATATTGTGTACGTTAGCCAATGCATTTCGGTTAATTTAACCTTCGTCAGGGCTGTACAATGATTTAGATATGCCCAATCTATCGCCATTACAAAACAATAATTCAACACAATGCAGGAACAGTCATTGAACAATCAATTCAAAATTAAACGTATATGGGCACACATACCAATTCCAAGATGCATTCCAACGGTATAGTAGTAGTTGTAAGAGAGGAAAGAAAAAGAAACAAGAAACATAATCAGAGATTTGCAGTAGGACTTTTATAGATGTCCTTAATGTAGATTAAAATATGTCTAATATTTGATTAAAATATGTCTAATGAATCAAATTATGTCTAATCAATCAAATGTACCTTGTAATCCATAGGACGCTAATGTTCGTTATGGACCAGTCCAGTCTGGGTAATCAATCCTGTTAAAGTTATGTGAAAAAGGGTATCAGAATACCGTCAATCTTTAAGCCTGTTCTGATCTCGAACGCGAAAAATCTGCTTACCGTTACTCAGCAAAAATGCTCCTACAATGTCAAACGCTGCCGCAGGAGTGCGAGCACGATTGACAAGGGCGGTATTTATTGGTTACCATGGTGATACCAAGGCGTCGCGTCTCAATAATAGAGTAGAATTATTGAAACCCAAAACCAAGACAGAACAAAAGACGCCATTAGACTTTGCATCAAAATATTCAAGGCAAAGTAGTCGAATCAAATCGATAATTAAGAAACATTGGAACACCATAACCTGTGACCAAAGAATAGAACATCTTTTCAAAGAACTCCCCTCTTTCGCATATCAAAGGAGCCAGAACCTTAAAGACAAATTAGTTCACACAAAACCCATACGGAAACAAAAGTTAACAGATCGGATTGTCAATGTTCCATGTCTTAACTGCAGTAATTGCAACTATATAATTAAAGGAACACGTATAAACCATCCACATTCGGGAACGAAGATCAAGTTGAAAGATTATGCTACTTGTGACACACAAAACATTATTTATGCCATAAAATGCCCCTCTGGGCTATACTATTTTGGCCAGACACAACGGACTGCAAACATTCGATGGAATGAACACCGTTCATACATAAGGTAAAACACAGTGACTTCAGCGGTGTCTAGACATTGGCAAGAGAAACACCACAATTTGGCACAGATCAGATTCATAATTTTGGAAGTGGTCCAGAAATACAACAAGTATGAAAATCTACAAAAAAGACTCGACCAACGAGAAACATTTTGGATAGATCGTCTCAGTTCTCTGAGACACAGGGGATTGAATGAAGAAATAAACTTTAATGTGCTTCTTATGAGTGAAACCACCTTTTGAAAATTAGAATTGAGAATTTTGACTGTTGATGTTGAATTTTTCTGCTATTTTTTTCCCATGATTTTGGAATGTTTTTGGGATCCTCTTTAGGTGCTGCTACCGTGGGTGGGGGCCCTTACGCGCGTAAAATCTACCCCAGTTGATTTGTACATGCGACAACACAATGTACTCAGACATCCATACCACAGTTAAATGAGTACGTGCATGATATTCAGTACTTCACAAACACCATGTTCCTCTTAAACAACGGTTTTCATTGCTCACCTTTGGTGAGGCTCGAGTGCAATGTGCACCCGTATTTTCTAGTAGTGTATCTCTTTAAATATCTCGCACTCACTTTCCACCCAGCATGGCCTCTTTGCTACCTATCACGTAAACATTAGGCTTCTCTGCCAACACAGGCGAGACATTCTCATTCCTCAGATACTAAGCACTGAGCGTTTGTTCTTGTATAACCCGACGTCAACAAGCGTCTAGTAGTTATGGTGACAGTCCCGCCTCTTGTGCCCGCACAGAGGCGGGACCAAAGGCGTACGTGCATCCACGCGACGCCTTGGTATCACCATGGTAACCAATAAATACCACCCTTGTCAATCGCGCTCGCACTCCTGCGGCAGCGTTTGACATTGTAGGAGCGTTTTTGCTGAGTAACGGTAAGCAGATTTTTCGCGTTCGAGATCAGAACAGGCTTAAAGATTGACGCTATTCTGATACCCTTTTTCACATAACTTTAACAGGATTGATTACCCAGACTGGACTGGTCCATAACGAACATTAGCGTCCTATGGATTACAAGTTACATTTGATTGATTAGAGATATTTTTACGCGCTACATTAAGGACATCCATAAGAGTCCCACTGCAAATCTCTGATTATGTTTCTTGTTTCTTTTTCTTTCGTCTCTTACAACTACTACTATACCGTTGGAACGCATCTTGGAATTGGTATGTGTGCTCATATATGTTTAATTTTGAATTGATTGTGCAATGACTGTTCCTGCATTGTGTTGAATTATTGTTTTGTAACGACGATAGATTGGGCATATCTAAATCATTGTACGGCCCTGACGAAGGTTAAATTAACCGAAATGCATTGGCTAACGTACACAATATTATAGCCAGTATTTTTAAGCCCATCCACTTTGAATATGAGAATGAATATTTAGGAGTGATAAGAACATTAACCGATGTGCAATAAATATTACATTTCTTTGAGAAAACGACGGACTATGTCTATATTGTATTTTTACGTAAATGCAGGTATTACATCACAGAATTGGAAGGTCCCTACTATAAGGGCAAACTGAGAGCACCAGTCTTAATAGAGTGATTCCACTCTATTTTTCTTTTTGTTTAGACTGAGACAAAGCACAAAATCTGCCCTGATGTCCATGTGGGATAATCTGTAAACTAGCGGCATCAGGACAATGTAGCACCTCTGCTTGACCTTTCGGCTGCCTTTGATCTAGTACATCATTATATTCTCTGATCACGACTCTCAGATTTTTGCATTAGGAACTTATCCCTAGAGTGGATAATGTGCTTTTCTTTATGGATACTCACTATTGATCACCACTGATCCACATGTCTCGGCCTCCAGAGAAGGCATGTTTTGCTGTGCTCCAATGATCCCCACTTTCTCCACTTCTTTTCAATCTTTATTTCTCTCCTCCCGCTACCCTTTTAATAACACTACTCCTATCTTGCCACAATTACTCTAACATCAATCCACCTATTAGTTGATTGAGGTAAAATTGATGTTCCCATCACAGGCAACTCTGAGCATTGAATGTTATTCTATTCAGGCCTTAGTAACCCAAACCTCTATCAATCACTGGCCTCGACAGTAAATATTATTATTGATCACAACCAATCCCTAGAACCCCAGGTTACATCAATGGCTAAGTACATATTCATTCTCATCCTGGCATTTGCACAGGAATATATGGCAATTCCGCATTCATTATTTCCAGACTTTGATGCTGCCAAATGTCTAATTGCGAGACTTCAGTGAGTACAGAATGCGGTGGCAAGATTATTGGATATTGGGGCATAGAGGCTGCATAACCCCAGCAGTGATATCTTTGGCTCCCGGTGTGGTGCAGAGAGTCCAGCCAAGATGGCCACGAGCCCGTGAGCTCCCTGCCCCTCACCAAATCCGGACAAAATCCTGTCAACTTCCCGGCTAATCTGAATGACCTGAAGCAGTGTTGAGCTAGGTGAAGGTCTTGCCCACACTCGAGCGAAATCTCAAGTCTGTTGGTCCCCGAGGAGTGGAGCTACAAGTAGCGCCACTGCAGCCCTCCTACACTGCAGCATTAACATTGAGATGCAGAACTTTCCTGAATGAGGAGGCGGTCCTGCGTGGAACACAGAATCCGGCGTGTGGCGGTATACAACGAGGGATAAAACGAGAGCTGAGAGGGCCCACCACACTAGACTGGGCTGCAACGTGGCCCAGAGGAGAATCAGGCACTCAGCGGAGGAGGGAGAACCATGTCCCTGAAACCAGGAGCGGCGCTGTCCAGTGAGGTATCCGACCAACTATCATCTGATCAGGAAACGATACGCAGCTGAGGGAACAATCAGGAGCTGCGATCAAGTGGCAACCCTTGGGGGTGGAGGAACACCCGAAGAGCTAAGAACAGCCCACGAATGATGCGTAGGAGGATCGAGGATTTACCTTGGTGAAGCCAGAGGATCGAGCTTAGCCGAATGTCCCAGGAAGGAGACACAAATAGCAGAGGAGAAGCCCACCAAAGGTGAGCCGTTACATTGCAGCCCGTGGGCAACCCGGAGTGAAAATCAAGGTACGTTCTAACCCGAGTGACAGAGACCAGTGGGGCTCAGGGCGCAGGCCCGAGGCCTCTTTCCCCCCAGGTCCTCTGAGCCCGAACCCGGACCACGGGAGGGCCATTGGAAGATGCCGGGAGAGCCATCCCCTCCATTCATGAAAGAAGGGGAATAAACTGAGGAACTGTGGCCATTGATTCTTGTATAAGCTGCAAACCCGCCACACCAATCTGGAATCCTGAGCTAAGGCACTGCCAGGAGACATCAATCTCCCCCCTACAATGACGAGGTTGATGTAATGAACTGGTGTGCCCCACGCAAACAGTGATCTGGTTACTAGATAGAGATCCACAGCAAATAAATAGCAGTGAGTGAGCCGAGGAAGGGTATACTTAATGGAATACTAAAGAAGTGCTCAATCGAATTCTGGTGAAAAGTAGCTTGTGAGTGTTATAAATAGAGCTGTAAAAAAAGGCATACAGAAACTTTACCAGGAGGGCTGACCAGTGATAACAGACGTTAGACTGGATGGCTGTTGTTTACATTAGAAAATCAGACACAGAAGGTGAAGCAAGACCTGCAGAGTACAAACGGTCATATACCCAGCAAGTTGTTCAAAGCAAGTAAAGGGGGGAAACAGCAAACCAAACTTCAATTTGACAACCCATCCCAGTCAAAAAATAACAAAACCATGGACGATTTACAAGACGGGAGTGCTCAACCCATGACTCACGACTCTTCAATTGCGTTCCTAAATATCAAGGAGATGTTCAATAAGCTACAAAACAGTATATAGTCTCTCGATGGGACGATGGACACCTTAAAGTGCAAGGTGGACCAAATGCAGCTCTGTCTTGATAAGCACGGAGAGAGAATGGACGAAGCAAAAGGGCAAATTTCTACAGATGAAGATGAATCTTTGTCGACATCCAGGGAAATTACACAAGTGAAATGTGCAACAAAAGAAATGACTGAAAAACAGGAGGACCTCGAATCCAGATCCCGGAGGAATAGTTTACGAATAATAGGGGTGCCTGAAGACGTGAAGCAAAGATCCATGAAGCCTTTAGTCGAAGAGATCCTAAGAGAGGCACTGGGAACAGTAGACTTTTAGGCAGTAGTTATTGTGGAAAGAGCACAACGGATACCAGGTGGGAGAGGGCTGATACCCATCCCCCCACGCCCAATCATAGCATGATTGCTAAACTACCGGGACAGAGATCTAGCTCTTTGCAAAGCCAGAGAAAAGGGAACCTTGATATACAAGGGAGAAATCATCAAACTTTTCCCAGACTTTTCTGACAAGGCGCAAGCATCTTGAAGAACGTACATAGATGTGAAGAAAAGACTACAGGAAAGAGGCATACGTTATGCCATGATGTTCCCAGTCAAACTACAACTAGAACATGGGGAATGCACACTGTACTTTCATACCCCAGATGAAGCTAACACCTTCCATAAATAGTTGCCACAGAACCGCAGACACAGGGAACAATGGGTGACACCGCAAATTACATGATTTGTCCTGACTCGTGGTCACTAGACAACACGGGTGGGGGAAGAGCCCTGATTATAGCCGGGGGAACTAATGTTTATGTTGGTGAGGATGGCTGTGCATCTAGCTGCCATTCAAGCGGAAACTCAAGTTTGTTAAAGGGGAGTGGGAATGATGCTGTTTTGTTGGGGTTGTCAGCTGGGGGTGGGGTAGGAAACTCAAATTACTGACAAGTTGGGGTTGTCGTGGGGGAGAGGAGAAGCAAGGAGAAGGGGGGGATGCTGGAAAACAGAAAGGGCAAAGATCACACAACTGGGATGTACAAAGGCGAATTAAATTGGTCCGTACTGAGCAAATAATGGAACCAGGGCAGGATTACCGCCATGGACATGCAATGCCCAGGCCACTTAGGTGCATCACGTGGAATGTAAGGGGGCTAAATTGTCCATCCAAATGCTGCAAGGTCCTACTATACATGCAGCGACATAAGGTCGGAATAGCGTTCATACAGGAGACAGACTTAATGTCAGAGGTAGAGTCGAAGTTTGGAAGAAATTGGGGATGCCACCGCTATTTCTCATCCTACTCACCGTACGTGAGAGGGATAGGCATTCTCATTCACAGCTCTGTATGATTTTGTATGGTTACCACAACCAAAGACAGGGAGGGAAGGGGTCTAATAGTACAAGGCACTATCCAGGGATGACTCTACACCTTAATCATTTACCAGGGCCTGAATCAGGACACTGAAACAATGCTCGAGTGGATAGACCTTCATTTGGGGAAACACCCACCTTGGGATATTATCCGGGTGGGGGAATTCAATGCGGTCATGGACCTAAGGGGACGGGCAAATTTCGGGACATGTGTCAAACATTGGAGGTTGAAGATGTCTGGAGACTTAGAAACCAGGAGGCGTCACAGTAGACTTTCCACTCATCTGTTCACTACTCAGCATTGCGTCTGGACTTATTCCTGGTCTCTCAGGTCATGCTAGGGGCAGTCACAGAAGTGTCTATCCTGGCACGCACACTATCGGACCATGCCCCGGTACTACTGAATGTGAAACTGGTGGGCTGGGAGAGAGAGAGAGAAGACCCTAGATGTTTAAAAGTGATAGCCTGACAGATACCCGGTTCCGGGAAGGCTTATCAGGTCCGATAGACACTTTTTTGAGATCAATGAGGGGTCGGTGGGATCAGCTGGGCTCCTCTGGGAGAGCTTTACATGCGTAATGAGGGTGGATTGCATATCGAGAAAATCTGGGATGCTCAAACAAATTAGGTGGGAGCTGACCGACACAAAGGCCCATATGCACACACTGCAGGTAGCAGCAGACACATCAACGTCTCAAGAACAAGCAGAAATTATGAAGCACCTGCGACAGTTTAACATACTAGCACATAAGGAAGCTAAACTAATTGGGTGGAAAACAGTGGTGCAACAGTTTGTGGAGGAAAAAAAGCCAGGCAGCCTACTGGCGAGAGCAGCAAGGTTGGATAATCACAAAGAACTGGTCCTGTCCGTAACAGATACTCAAGGAGAAGAGAGGTTTGCCGATCGGGAAATTATTCGGGAATTCTCTTAGTTCTATGGTCAGTTATATTCCTTTGTTGTTTCCAGCTGAGCACACGTTTGATGAGGGAGAGATGAGGGGAAGTTTCCACAGGTGCTGAGGTGCTGTAATTTTATCTGGAGCACTGGCCCCCCCTGCTGCCTGCTAATTGTAAACAGGCTGCAAGTCCAAATCAAGAGGAAAGTTCCATCTAATCCTATTGACAGCGAATTAAATATGGAGGAATGCCTTCCAGCACTCAATCATGGGTTGACTAATTGCGTTCAACCTCTATTGATTGCTATGATAGTCTGTTTTTTAATTATACTCTGTGGTGAATACACAAGGGATAGCATTGTCCTGATGAAGACGGGAATCAACTGGAGTCCAGTTAGAAGAACGTTTTTCCTCCGTCAAAACTACTTGTATTATACAATGAACAACACTAGGTTGATCTGTTACATTATTATTTTATTTATGGTCCCTAGGTCAATGTAGTTGATATACAGCACTCCCTTGCTATTATATTGTGTTTTTTTGTCTTAGCTGTATCTGTGAGAGCAGTTGGAGCGGCACATTTGAACATCTAGAACTATCCTGCTGCCGTAGACATTTATTCTACAATTGAGGTTGATGCCCATTTACTAACTGTATTGCTTTCCGTTGACACACTTTCAAATACCGGCTCATCCCGGCCTAGGCAATCTGCTTCACCTGCACTGGGAGTCCCGCTTTTTCGGCTGTGCCAGCGACACATTCATTAATTGCGTGGGTTTTTGTTGGGGGCCCTTATCGATAGGTGAGTCCTCATTATGGTTTGAATCTTATTTCTTGCCTTATCACTTTTGAGAGCAAATGTTTAGCTTAATTTTTACATTTTTGTCTCTTCCAGCACGCTAGACACTTTGTAAATTGCACTATGGGATATTGCAGAGGTTAAATAGTGGACTGTATGCATAGTTTTTAATCGAATATGGCCCAATATCCATTAAGGGTCATTGAAATTTAATATGTGTTTTAATAAATTGTTTATGAAATAAACATTTTTATATTTTTCCAAAATGTTTCATGGGTTGTTGGTCCAATTGAATCTTCCCTCCATGTGCTAATTGGAGGTCAGTCCAGCCATCACGTGTTAAATTAAAGGTCGTTCTCCACCTGACAGGTCCACTGTTTTCTATACAGTTATATTCCTCCCACACACGAGTCTCCCGGGAAGAGCTGAATAAGTACTTAGACCAGATGGCTCTACACTGGTGAGTGGACAAGGAAAGGGAGAGACTGGGTCATCCAATATCTTTGGACGAGGTCGTGAATGCTACTATGTCCATGCCATCAGGGAAATCCCCTTGGCCAGATGGGTTCACGGCAGAATTTCATAAACACTATGCCACGAAGCTTGCTCCCTACTAACTGCAGATGTTCCTTCAAAGTTTACAAGAAGGTAGATTACCGGAATCCCTGAGAGAGGCGCTGGTGGCGGTGTTGCTTAAATCGGATAAACCCCCCAACGACTGCTTATCATGCCGACAAATCTATGTGATCACTGCACCGCCCGTAACTGCACTGATGAAAATGTCGACGCCAATTACGCCGTGGCACAGTGATCAAATAGATCTCTTTACCCACCTCCCCACACTGCATAACCCTACCGGATCCCCACTCCCCACTTACCTTCACGGCAGCACAATTCTGTATGCGCCACCGACTCACCGCTATCCCTGCACCGTTGGTTCCTCCCACTTGCGTTGGTCGGAGCTGACGCAGAAGGTGAGGGTTTATTTTTGTATTTTGTTTTTGTTTTACTTTGTTGTCCCTTGCTCACCAAAGTGGTAAGCGGGGGACACCCCCTCAACAACCAACTCCCTTTAGTGCCCCCAGGGAGAGCGGGGCACACCCCTGCGACCCCTGCTCTGCTTGGGGGCAGTAATGGGAGTCAATATTTTGTGCGCCCCCAAAGTCGCAGTTACTGCTGGGGTGCTCAAATGAGGGCGATATTTTGGTATATTTCCATACCGACCAATCCCCCTCATTAATGTAGACAATAAAATCCTGGCCAAAATATTACCCTCCAGACTGGCACCCCTGCTGAACACAATGGTAAGGGTGGATCAAACAGGGAATCATTCCTGGGCGCTCCACCTCCTATGGAATACGGAGGATGTTCAGACTGATCTCAGCAGTGGAACAGGAAGATCCGATAGTGGCGGCCTTGTTGGATGCCACCAAGGCATTTGACTCTGTAGAATGGCCCTTCTTGTTCACAGTGATGCGCAGGATGGGATTGGGGGAGCAATTTATAGCCAAGGTGTCACTGCTATATATGCTGCCGTTGCCAGAATCAGAGAGAACGGTCAGCTCACACCAAAAATACAGCTGGGAGTGGTACCCAACAGGGATGCCCCATCACAATTATTATTCGCATTGGTGATAGAGCCACTCATGGAAAAAATAAGGGAAGCTCATCCTCAACTCTACAAGCTCAAAGTGGTGATCTCCCTCTATGCGGACGATATGGTGCTCTTTATTAACATCCCCAAACCTAGATCCTAGATGGTGTGAAACAATATCAAGATGGGTGGGGGTTTCAGTGGCACTCAACCCAGACTCGATATCTAGGGGTTAACATAGCCTGAGACACAAACGTCCTATACAAGAACAATTAGCAGACGGTACTGGAACAAGCAAGAGACGCCCTGGCCAGATGGGGGTATCTATCTCTCAACCTCTATGGCAGAATCTCCCTAATTAAAATGGTCTTACTCCCCTGATTTCTATACATATTTCTTAATGTCCCGATCGCAGTACCGGCAGAGTACTTCCAAGACCTGAGATCCATGATAACGCAGTTTATTTGGGCGGGGAAACAAGCCAGACTATCATGGGACAAATTGGTAGGCCAGATACATGAGGGGGGCCTAGCACTACCTGAGTTTGAAACATATTACAATGTTGCCCAGGAAGGGTTTATCCTTTACTGGTTTTGGAGACCAGGGGGAGGTATGTGGAGGTGGAATGCGCAATAGCGGCACCGTTCCTCTTGAGATCAGTTATCCACACCTGACAGGGTATCCAGAGCAGACACATGGTAGACCTGACACGCAGGGCATGGACCCGTATCAAACATAAATCCAGAGGAGAGGTCCTTTACTCCCTGGTATCGCCCATCACACACACATCTGGGATCCCCCAGATGAAATATTCTTTGTTAACCTCATGAAAAGACTGAAGGTGAGCTGTCACTGTGATTTATTTCCCAACGGGCAGTTCATAACGCTGGAAGAGTTGAGGACCAGGGGGGAAACATCAAACTTGGATGTGTTCCTGTATTACAGGCTAAAAACCTCACTGCAACAAATATTCCTGACATTCCCCGAACAGCCGAATGTGGCCCCCATACTAGACAAGACACTCCAAGGGGGGTACGACAATAGAGTGGTCTCGGTCATATATGCCTTGAGCTTCAACTGCAGGGCAAGGAAGACATGCCCCAGGGAAAAATGGGAACTCTCTCTGGACACATGGAATATCTAGTGAGGAATGGAGATATGGTTGCAAGGAGACGAGGATGTTGGCACTAAATGCTAGATTTAAACTAATCCACTGTAAATACCTGCATCAATTCTACTAAACACCTGTTCAACTGCACAGCTATTTCCTGGAGACCTCCAGCAGCTGTACCTGAGGTGGTGCCGCAGCAGCCGACTTCATACATGTGTCATGGGAATGCCCTCCGGTATTCTCATTCTGGGAGTCAGTGTTTGAGATTATAGGTGTAATAACTGGGGAGAGAATAGAATCGAACCATATTATAGCACTGCTGGGACACACCAAATTGATCCCCAGAGGTATGAGGAGACTGATTGGACTACTTCTACTTCTGGCTAAGAGACGTGTAGCAATGGTTTGGGGGGAACAAAGTGCCCCATATATGAGAACTGGCAGACTGATATCCTATATTGTAACGATATAGACATGGGGTACAATGGAGTAGCGATTCACTGAACGGACATAAGAGATATATGGGGACCATATATACACTATTTGTTATCTCAATCACGAGAGATGAATGACACCCCACCACAACCCCCCGAGAACTAAAAGAAGAGATGCTGCGAAGTGTGGAGTCCATGGACACAAGGAAGTGTACAATCCTAATCCCAACCACAAAATGGTGGTCAAAAAGAAATGATTGGCAATTAGTACGCCATGAATTCCTAACATGTGACACCCACATGGCAGCAATCCAAATAGGAAGCCCTAATCGAAATGTTGTTATTGACAAGGGATGTGGGGGAAGTTGGGGTATTGGTTTTTGTTGACACCCAGATGCCAGTTGTGTTGGAAAATACCAATTAGCTTTTTTTTTAAATGATGCTTTGCTCTACTTATAAAGCTATCCATGGGTTTGAATCAGTATGTCTGGAAAATAAAAAAAGAGGCATTTTGTGATTTGGGTTTTTAGCTCCTTATTTATTTTTATTTATTTATTCGCATTTGTTGAGCGTGCAGCAGACCGGAGGCATTGTGGCGCTTGTTACAGTGATTCTTAGACTTAGTTACATACAGATTGGTGCCCGTGGTTACAGTGGCAATACATTGTACTTTAAAGACATACATGTTTTAGTCATCTAGATCAGAATGGTAAGTTAGTTGAAGAGGGTAGTTTTGAGTTGTTTGCGGAAGGAGAGGAGAGATGTCTCGGCTCTGAGGTGGGTGGGTAGCGCGTTCCATAGCTCAGGTACGAGGTATGGGAAGCCTATACCTCCAGCCTTGGTTCTATTGATGCGTGGAATGGTAAGTAGGTTGGTGTAGGTAGATCTGATAGGCCTGGTGGATTGAGATCTTTGCAGTGTGTCGGATAGGTATGAAGGTGCTGTATGGTTGATGCATTTATGTGTGGTTGTGAGAATTTTGAAGGTGATCCGTTCCTTGACTGGGAGCCAGTGGACTGCCTTTCTCGCTTGGGTGATGTGATCTCTTTTAGGTATGCTGAGGGCTGCTCTGAGCGCGTTGTTTTGAGTGGTTTGGAGCCTGGATAAGTTGTTCTTAGAGGTGCCGGCTAGGAGAGCATTACAATAGTCCAGTTTGGCTCCTATAGTGGCTCTGGCGAAGGATAGGCAGTTATCTTTAGTTAGGAAGGGTTTTATTGCGTTAATGAGTTTGGTACTCAGTGCAGACACCGATACTATGGAGCTAACTTGTTTGTCCATGGATAGGGTGGCATCTAAGTGCACTCCTGGCGTTTTGACTGAGGATAAGAGTGGGATGATGCAGTTGTCTATGTTAAAGTTGATGTATAGCGGGTTTAGGTTGGACAGGGTGGGTTTCTGACCTAAGATGAGGAATTCTGTCTTGTCCCCATTCAAGCAAAGGCCGTTGGTAGCCATCCAAGCTTGTATGGTGGAGTATATCAGTTGTAGGGTGGTGGAGTCATGGTGATAGTTCTCTGACAGAGGAAGGAGAATCTGCGTGCCGTCGGCGTAGTTGGTGTAGGTGATCTCCATAGCGTCTAGTTTCTCAAATAAAGGCTTGGTGAAAAGGTTATATAGAGTGGGGGCTGTACAAGACCCTTGTGGGACCCCACAGTGTATGATGGCGGGTGTTGCGTGAGCTGTGTTGGAGAATACTTTCATAGCTCTGCCTTGTAGGAAGGAAGTTACTCAAGAAGCAGCGTCCTTAGAGAAGTGTGCTGCATGCTTTAAGTGACTGGTAAGAGTGGTGTGATCTACCAAGTCAAATGCCACTGATAGGTCGAGGAGAAGGAGGAGTGCAGGCTTTGTCCAGAATGTTCGTGATTTCGTTTTTTAGGTCTAGAAGGGAAGTTTCAGTTCCGTGCCCCTTACGAAACCCCGATTGTCTTTGACCTAGGATTGAGTTTGATTCAAGGTAGAGTTGGATCTGAATGTGGGCGGCTTTGTCAAGTAGTTTTAGGAGGAATGGAACTGTGGTTATGGGTCGGTAGTTATTGGGGTTGGCGGGGCCTAGCGTGGCCTTTTTTATGAGGGGGCGTACCCAGGCCTCTTTGAGGCTGTCCGGGACTATGCCTGTCTTGAATGAGGCATTGATGAAAGCCGTGAGTAGAGGGGCGAGCTGTTCTGCACAGTCTTTGATGATTTTAGGGGGGCATACATCACCCTTACATTTTGAGGGTTTGAGATGTTTGAGGATGTTAATGACATCGGTTTCGGAAATCTTGGTGAATGTGAATTCGGTTAAGTTGGTAGCTTTAACGCTAGGTTTCATCTGTACATGTGTACTTTGCTTGGGTAAGGAGTTGTAGTGGTGGGATATTTTGTTTTGGAGGAGGTTTATTTTTTTTAGCATGGCTGATTGTATGCCTGTGCACCAGGCCTCGTCTTTGACGATCTCATCTGGGCACGTTGGTGGTACAGTTAGTTCTTTAAATATACTGAAGAGTTCTTTAGATTGGGAGTTAGCAGCGGTGATTCGGTGGTTGTAGGCTTCAGATTTAGCAAGGAAGATGGCTTCCTTGTATTTTTGGGCTATGGTTTTGAATATTTCTTTTGTGTTGTCACCGGGGTTACGTTGCCAGTTTTTTAGCGCCTGACATTTGTCTGTGCGCAGAATTTGGAGATCCTCCGTGAACCAGGAGTTTGAGTGGAAGGATTTTTTCTCTTTTTTGAGTTCTAGGGGGGCAGCTGTGTTGACAGCCCTTGTAATGGACTCTTTGAATATATCAGCAAGAATATTGGGGTCTGATGAGAAAGGGGGCTTTAGACAAGACATGTTGAGGAGAGCGCTGATATTGGCTGCCGTGAGCTTTTTGGCACTTCTGGCTAGGGTTGCCAAGGCAATAGTGGGCACTTTAGAGCTTGTTGTGACAGGGATGTCGAATAAGATGAGATTGTGGTCTGTCCACGGGAGGCTAGAATTGGCGGTGATTGCTATGTTACAGTTGTGGTCTATAATCCAATCTAGGGTGCGTCCTTTGGCGTGTGTGGGCGAAGTGATCTTTTGGGAGAAGACAAGGTTGTGGAGGTCTTTGGCTAGGGATATAGCAGCTTTGTCATTGGGATCGTTGAAACCTAAGTTAAGGTCTCCTATCAGGAGTGCTTTAGTAGATTTTTTGAAATTATTTCCTATGAGATGATTAATTTGACCTTGGAAGTTGGTGGTAGGGCCAGGTGGGCGGTATATTGTGTGAATATTTATAGTGCTGTTGGGCGTGAGTGCTAGCTTGATTGATAGAATGTCAACATTACCTTCCTCTTGGTGGGGTAGGGTTCTGATAGATAGGGTTTCTTTATGGATAAAGGCTACCCCCCTCCTGATTTAGCGATCCTATCTTGTCTGATGATGGCATACCCTTGAGGTAGGGCTAGTGTGATGGCTGGGCCAGACGCTGCGTGCAGCCAGGTCTCCGTAATGGCGAGTATGTCTAGATCATGGGTGGTAATAAGGTCATATATTTCTAAGGCGTGGGCATTGAGGGATCTTACATTGATTAATGCGCATGTGTATGGAGTGTGGCATGGGTTCTTAGGGCCTGGGTAGGAGGGTCTACTTTAGGTATAGCAGTTCCTGGAGAGCAGAGATTATTGTTAGATGTGGAATATGTGGGAGTGCTGCTTTGACATGAGGCAATGTTCTTTCGGCGGTGGGGTGTGTTGACTTTTTTGGTGCGTGAGCTAAGTCTACAATTTCTTTGCGGTGTGTGTGCAGGTGTAGCCTGGTATTGGGTGGGAGAGGTGCGCGCTCTGAGTCTGTCTAGTCTGAGGCTAGTATTGAGAGTCAGCACAGTGATTTCTAGTGGGTGTGAGGGCGTAGATAAGAGGCCCATCGTGGACGGATGATTTTGGGAGATTTGGTGGTGGTGGTGAGGCTCTTGGCTGCCGAAGAGTGGTGTGTTCGAGAGTGTTAGTATCGCGCTCAGTAGGCAGGTGTGGAGGAGCGAGGAGTACATATTGAGTATGAGTTAGTAGCGCTAAGCAGTGGGGCCAAGGAGGCGCTATGCAACAATCACAGTGGGGCCAAGGAGGCGCTATGCAACAATCACAGTGGGGCCAAGGAGGCGCTATGCAACAATCACAGTGGGGCCAAGGAGGCGCTATGCACAATCACAGTGGGGCCAAGGAGGCGCTATGCACAATCACAGTGGGGCCAAGGAGGCGCTATGCAACAATCACAGTGGGGCCAAGGAGAAGCTATGCAACAATCACAGTGGGGCCAAGGAGGCGCTAAGCAGCAATCACAGAATAATCACAGAGGGGACTGGGGTGGCGCTGGTGGGTCGTGGTAGACAATTATACAGTTGACCCAGTGTTAGCCTGGGGTGGTGCATGATGGCTAGGAAGCATCCAGTAAGCATGATCAACATTGCCTAGGGTATACTAATTTAAGCTGGATCAACAGTGGCTGGGATGCACACACGGAGCATATAACGGGCGTCATCAACAGTTTAGCGTCATTTCATCAATGGGCACAATGGTAAACGGGAGACTTGCATTTAAGCAGCTGGTATTAGAGGGTGGTTGCGACACCAAGTGAGAGCGCACAGGGGAGGGTTATAATGCGCGGATTTAACAGTACCGTAAATTGCAATGCCCGGTACAGGATCCAGCAGAGTTTTCAGCCGATGGCGAGGAAAGGCGTGGACAGGCTGGGACAGGAGTACAGCCTTTGAGCAGGCCTTTGAGCAGAGGCCGGCTTACGCCTCCCGGTCTGTAATTGGCCCAATTGTAGCAGTGGGTGGCCAATGGGAGCGTAGGCGGGTCCAGAGAGGTCCAGGCACAGTATGGGTAGTGCCTAGCGTTGCCGGGCGGCCATCTTGGAATGGCGCTGAGGCAAAACAGAAGAATAGATTTCGGCAATGAGGTGATCACAGCAAGCATGTGCTGTTGTGACTGCGGCGATTTCGGCATTGAGGGCTGCGGCAGTGATGATCTGTAAATGCCCATTTACAGAACGGCGAGATGGTATTAAAAACTCGCTTTTCGGCAGAATTTCCGGGTGGCCTGCCTATGTGATGAAGGAAGCTCCGGCTTCCCTTCTAGGCGGCTCACTGCTCCAGCAGTGGTGGATGAGGCTACCACTCCAGTGGTCTCACATGTAACACGTGTAATGCCATCATAGTGCAAAAGACGTATGGGGGTAGAGCAGTGGACTTTGAACTTTTTTGGCCTGGGCCCCCCTGAGTAAAATGTGGGCAGGCTGGGCCTCCCCATAAATGCCAAATGGCCAGTAAGTCCAATTGGCTATGAACTATCACGCTCTGTCCCAGCATCCCGCTCCCAGTATAGTCCCTGGGCTCCCCCACCTGCTCCCATAACCGTCTCTGGGCTCCCTCATTCCACTCCTAGTCCAGTGCCTGGGCTCTCCCTGCCCACCACAGCTCCCACCCTGCTCCCACCGCAATCGCATGATATGATAGGTTATTTATAACACGCCTCATACCCAGAGTTTTCTAAGCGTGGACCCGGGGATCAAACCCGTGTTGCTCCGTGTTGTCTTGCTTCCAAGGCGAGCATGTTGCAGCTGAGCTATCCTCGTGAGACTGCAGCTGAGCTATCCTCCCGAGGCATGGCCCCCTGCTCCCAGCACAGTCCCTGCACTCCCCTACCATGCTCCCAGCACAGTCCCAGTTCTCCCTCCCGCCCGCTCCTTCTACCCCACTGCCTGGGGTAGAAGGAGTGGGCTCACCCTGGGCTCCCCCTATCCCATATCCTGCATAGTCCTAGGGCCCCCACGCTCTCCAAAAACAGCCCCAGGCCCTCCCACCCACGTCAAAAACAATCCCAGGGCTCCACCACAGGCTCCAAAAATAATCCAAGGTACCCACACCTGCTCCAAAATCAATCCCGGGGCTTCCCCACCAGTTCCACATGGGTACAGTCGATGGCCCTGATGCAACTTGGGATGTCTGCCAGTGAATAGAAGCCAACTTTGGTGTTAGAGATCTCCTGGGCAGTCCGTGGCAGGGATATGTGTTCACTTGTGTGCTTCAGGAGGGCATCAAGGACCTGGTTCAGCGTGCGTGAAAACACTGGTTGTGATATGCCATGCATCTGCCCTACCGTATGCTGGTTGGTGCCTGTGGCCAGGAAGTGGAGCGCACTTACCACCTTCAGTAGAGGGGGGATGGCAGTACGGATGTCTATGAGGCCCACAATGTCGTCGTGTATCATGTCCACAATGGTGGTGATGGTATCCCGGTCCAGACGGTACAGGGTGTGTACCTGCTCAGGAGTTAGGTTGAATGGACTGGTTCTGATCCTGGGGATTGGTGGCTGCCTCTGGGGTATGACTAGGTGCACTGGTGGGGTTTGCTGGGCCTGTCTTGCCCTCCTCCTCCTCCTCCTGCGTCTCCTCTGTGCTGCCTGTTGTTGTTGGTGCTGCAATGCAAGCATGTCCTCCAGCCCATGTAATGCTGCTAGATTTGGAACCATCTTGGTGTGAGAAGGGGTGTGGGAAGGGGTGTGGTGTGCTCCTTTTGTGCTGCCCCAGTCTCCATTGCCTCCACCTGTGCTGATTGTGGCCACCTGTGGCAGGTGGGAACACTACTCATGTCTCTTAACGGGTGGTCCGCGATGCTGGTATTTCCTCCATGCCGGTATGGCCATTTTTGGCCTAATGCATGCCGCTATTTGCGGGTCCGCATGGCTTGTGATGGCCTGCTATTAGCGCCATGCCGCTATTTGCGTCATGAGTGGTTGCGTGCCCGCGAACTGCCCGCTATTAGAGGCACCGTTCTTAGCCGGGCCGCTATTAGCGGTTGATCGGGTCGTAATTAGCAAGGAAATTTAGCGATACCGGTAATCCCTTACCGGTATCGTTATTCCCTTACCGCCATCCGTGTAATGAGGCCCATAATCTTTTGCTCAATAACTTCAGAGCTTCCCCAATATGCAAGGAATATGAGTACATTATCATTATGTTGGATACTTATATCTATTAAAGTAACAGCATGAACTCAGGCTGTGACTGGGCGGTATTGTCTGTTTTATTTTCTAGAAAGGACTAAGGGACTACTTCTTCCGGGATAATTTGACTAAAGCTTCCCTACTATACATTGGAAGAGCAAACGTTTCTCTGCAGTGAAAACTAGATTGAAATGTAAGCAATGATCATGATTACAATGGGATACAGACAGAGTTGTAGTCCTTATGTTTTATTATTACCTCTACATCATTCAATCATATGCAGCTCGCAATAAAAATCCCATTGGCACTCTTCATTGAGGCAACAACCCAAAAGTGATCCTAATGCATCTAAGTTCTTGGGTATTTCAGAATGGGCACTGGACTCGTTGACATCCTTGCTTACTGATCGCTCTTCCGAAGTCATCCGGGGCACTTTCACCTCCCCTATTTAGCTCTCCGACTGTGGTGTCCCCAGGGTTCTATCCTCTCCCCCTGGCCCTTTAACATCTACCTTGCTCTGCTTGCATGTCTCATCTCCTCCTTCTCTTCCAATTTCCAGTGTTACGCAGATGACACACAGCTCTTTTTCAAACTCTCTGCCAACCCTCTTGCATCCTCCATCATCCCTGACTGACATCATCTGCCATCCAGTCCTGGTGCACCGCCAATGATCTCTGCCTCAATGCCTGTAAAACTGAGATGCTTCCCATCAGGACCCCTGCTCCCTCCTTCTTCCCTTCACTCTGGCCTTCCTCTCTGGGCTCTCCCCCTGCACTCTCTTCTGAAGCCAGAAACCTTGAAGTCATCTTCGACTCCTCTCTCTCCTTCATCCCTCAGACTTAGGACATTGCCAAGAAGCCCCACTTCCTTCTCAAAGGAATTCTCCCTTTTCTCACTTTCCCCAGAGGCCCAATGTGACCCAAGCCCTGGTTCGCTCTAGGCTTGACTATTGCAATAGCCTCCTCCTGAATCTACCAAATTCCACTCTGCGACTCCTCCAGATAATCCAGAATAGGGCAGCAAAATGTATGCTTGGTCAGAAGCCCAGGGACTACATCTCCCCTGCACTAAAAAGTCTTCACTGGCTCACGGTTGCTGCATGAATTAAATTCAAATCCCTTTGCATCATCCACAAGGCAGTCTGGGCCCAGGGACCACACTATCTTCAAATGTATCTTACTAATTACTCCCCCTCTAGACCACTATGCTCCTCTGGCTTTAACTCTCTATGTGTAAAGTGTTTTTCTAAACAGAGGGCAGATGGTTGTTCGCTTTCCTCAGCTGCCTCCCTCCAATGGAACAGCCTCCCCCCCCCCACTGGGCCTAGAGCAGGATCTTCTTAAATTCCAGAAGCTCCTTAAGACTCTCCTCTTTACCTCCTCCTTCCCTTTTTCTCTCCCCTGCTAATCACACAGTTGCTGCGATTGGTATCCTGAGCCCTTATGCATCCCTGGGGCTCTGACCTCCCGCACCCAATCGGCTCAGCTCCTGTCTATCTGAACTTGAACTTACACCCTGCGGCCTTACACACTTACACCCCTCTTGGCACCAGGCTGTGTAGCACTCAACATTCCTAGCACGTCATCTGTGGCACACCCATGAGCTCAGACTCCACAGCACTGACCCTCTGCCTTCTTCCTTGCTGCACTTGCACGTTCTGAATACTCACAAGGCATAGTAGGTTGGTCCTGTTTTCCTCTTCCCCCCACTGCCCTTATAGATTGTGTTTCTAATGTATTTTGATGTCCCACTCCTGCTCCCTCCCTTGCACTGTGGGCACTTTGAATCAGTATTTTCTTATTGTATAAGCGCTTAACAAGCAAACAATAAAATACAAAATAAATAAATAATGTAGACCACTTACTATCTATGATGGTGTAGTCGGAACCGGTGTCTATGAGCATCTGTACTCCAACACTATCAATCAGTACAATATCATGGGGTTTTCCCCCCTGTCTTTCTTTACACCAACTTGATTCAAAAACCAGCACACCTCAGTATCACTCACTTCAGCATCTTCTTCACTTTCTTTCTTTGAAAAATGTTTACACCATTTTGGGAAATGTCCAATCTTCCCACACTTGAGGCAAGATGCCTTGAGTCTGTTACAATTCATATTGTTCGTCAAATGAGCACTGCTACCACAACAAAAACAGCTTCGAACAGTACCTCTTCTCCAATCTCGCTGTGGATCCAGAGTGCTTTGGGTCACTCCTTTCTTAGTACCCTCCCTGCGAAGGATGAAGGTTTGCCTCTGCAGGGAATTTCCCTGTTCGCTTCTTTCTATAACTTCAATCTTTGCAATGTGAGGCATACTTTAATCTTTATCCAACTGCCTCACACAGGCCAACATATGTTCCATTGCCTTTGAGATTTCCAATACTTCGGTAAGTCTACGATCACTTTTTGTTCAAATCTCCTCTTATTTTCTCTAACTTTTAACATAAGCTGATCCTGCAGGTATTCATCGTAAGTATTTTTAAATATACATTTGTTTGCTATCTCCCTCAAACCAGGGAGGCCTGGGGCCTCAATATCTTTAACTCTCTCTTCCTAAATATCTTCCTTCTCTAGTTATTTGCTCATCCGCCTCAAACTCCCTCAGGGTCAGTGGCTTCTCCAAGCAACGAGTTGGTGGTAGATCTCTTTCCTCAGCTGGGGCCTCCCTCTGAAACAGCCTCCTTGCCTCTCTGAAACTTGAGGAGAACCATCTCCCATTCCGGAAGCACCGCAAAACCTTCCTCTTTGCCTCTGCTTTCTCTTCTCCTATCCCCTGCTGAATTCCTGTCTGAACTGTACTGCTTACCTGGCCGCCCTCTGATCTCGAGCCCAGGTCCCCTCACACACCAGTTACACACTTGCACTGCCTCCCTGGCAACCCCCACACTTGGGGACTGTTTTCTGTATCCCTACAGTCCCCCACCAGCACTTGACACCTGATGTCTGCACTTATCCTTGCACTTGCAACCAGCTGGCCCTACTTCTCATATTGTTTTATTTCCCATGTACTGCACTGTCCCCACCCCCCCTCTCACTCTACACTTTTCCTCTTCCGCCTTCCCCTGCACTTGCGCGATCTGAATGACACCTGGCCTTGTAGGATTGTTATCTCTGTCTTCCCTCTGTTCCCCCTCCCTTGCCACGTTGTGCCTTGAAACACTTGTGTATAGGCGCATTATAAATGCCTTATCATATCATATCATTTCAGTGCTGGAGAGATATGATCCCTGGCTTGAGGCCAAGGACAAATCTCTCACTTCTGTTCTGGATGAGTTGCAGAGAGCGGAGAGTATAGGCAGGCAGATATAGAAAGAGGCTGTTTCAGTAGTCCAGCCTAGAGAGAACCAGTGCTCTAGAGACAGTGAGCTTCTTGGTGAAGGAGAGGAAAGGAAGAATACCTCTGAGGAGGTGGAGTTGGTAGTTTGACTTCTTAGAGACTTCAGAGATGTGAGGAGAGAAGGAGAGTGTGGAGTCAAATATGACCCCAAGGTTCTTAGCCTCACAGCTGGGAGCAGGAAGATGGCCAAGCAAGGTTGGCCAGAGAATGACAGGAAAGGAGGGTGCAGGTCTGCCGATGAGGAGAATCTCCATTTTACTGGGTTAAGGCTGAGATCGTTGGCGGCACACCACTCCTGGATAGCAGACAGACAGTCAGAGATGAGAGAAGAGGTGGCAGAGGGAAGCCTGAAAACGAGCTGAGTGTCATTCGCATAGCAGTGAAAGTTGGACCAGAGAGCGGCAATGCAGTGGTCGAGAGGTGCCAGGTATTGGTTGGACACCCAGGGACACTAGCACACATCCGAGGCACTGAGTCTTACCCCTACGGTTACAACAAGCCGGGCCTCGCAACCAATTCCCACATGCAAGACAATGCACACTGATGCCAGTTTCTCCTATAGGACTCTATGGGAATGAGGACCTAAAAAATCCCGGGCCTGACTTCCTGTGCCACCGGGACTTGTAATATCCCTCTAGCACCGGGAAGTCAGGCACCAGATTTGGTGTTACAGGGTTGGCAGAAACCCACCGGTGGCATTCGCGGGTTACCGCCAACCTCGTAATGAAGCCTAATGGCTTTTCTTCTCTTGACAATGTTCACAAACACACCAGAGGGAATGACTCCCTTCCAAGAAAATGCCTTTCTTCTTGTGGTTTACCTGGCTCTCTCTAGGCTTCTCGTAATTCCAAGATATTGCTTCTCTTCTCTCGACTTTTTGCAATGTTCACAAACACACCAGGGGGAATGATTTCCTTCCCCTGGTTCTCTCTCGGCTCCTTGCACTGCCAAGAGGAAAGAGTCCTGGACTGGAGTGTGCAGCATTTTTAAATCTGTAACATCAAGAAGTATGTTGGACAGGCTGAAGCTTCCTCCATTGTTTTACAAGCTGAAACGCCGGGCTGTGTGTCATAGATATCTTGTTGCATAATGATTCCAGGGCGTATTCTTTGGTCCCGGCTATGATGTTGACTATGGATGAATTGGCTGAGGGAAGAACAGCAGGCTGCCCATTGATGTTCTTATGTGTGAAGAAAGTCGGTACCTTGCTCATTTCCTGTGTAGGGTCAGTAATATCGACCGTTAATGGTGTATCCTGTATACTACATTCAGTAGTGACGCCAGGAGGGGAAAATATGAAGACTTTAGGGTTGGTCAGAGATGGCATGTGCAGATTATCACTACTATCGAGTATGACCACCACTTTAGCTAAAATGTATTTCAATTCCCATCAACGCATTATTAGTGCATAGAGTTAGTAATGCTTCAAGTTTGGGTAATATGGAGATTATATGCGGCAAAGGGCTGGACTGCAGGGCCTGAGAGCCAAAGGAATCATTATGAAAAAGGATGGAACTGTCCTCATCGCTCTCACTTACACTACTAGAAGTAACAGACAATGATATCAGGCATTTCAAATTTGAACTTGTAGAAAGATTTGTGCCTATGATGTTATCTTGAAGGTTGCTGTTGTTCCTTTGTATAGACTGTCTGGGACATAACGCTCATTGTCAAACAGTCACAAAGCCGCATTTTTGGCACTGACATGTGCCTTCTGCAATGAATCATGGATTGCTGCAGACACAGTGGGCCTGATTCATGGAATTGTTTGCACATTTCAAAGTGACTTTGCACCGCTGAAAAGTGACTGTACTGCCGGCACAAACCCTCATTCATAGAACTGTGCAAATAGTATTTTTGCAGTGCCAAGTCAGTACAAAGAAAAACATTAACCTTCAAGATAGCTCAGTATGGTGGGCCACTAGAGTCTTACTCACGTGACCCAGGTTCAAATCCCCAGTAGGGAATAAATTACTAAATGCATAAATAAAGTTGTCCATTCCTGCCAGTCCTAGAACAGTGGGTTAAATAAAGTAAGGTAACGCGATACCCTTTAGTACCCACCCACTTTGACCTCTGCTCTTCTAACGCAGGCCTGGTGCACTGCAAGAATTGAACTCATGATAAACTGGGGATCCTCTCTTGAAGCGCCTGAAAGGCCCGAAGTGAAATTTTCTACTGCTGTGGCTCAGTAAATGAGATATGCTGGTCCATGGAAGGAGCAGGTGCTCACTTGACACATTGTACGCGCTTATATAGTGGCCTTAAGCACTTGGGTCATCTACCCCAGACACATGTGCCGTCGATTGCAGGCCAGGCACTAGAGGAATCAAGAATATCACCCACTTCATCTTAGTTCATCAGAGCACATAGAAACCATTGCATCTTATCATGGCAGACAAGCTCACACTGTCTTATTTTATTTTTATTCTTGTGTTTTGTTTAATTGAATTACAATTTTTACAAAAGCTTTGAACGAGTCCATATGTTCCATGTTTTCTTTCAGTCTTTGGGCTTATTCGTTCTCATTCCCATTGTTCATCGTGTTTATCAATCTTCAAAGATCTGAAGAAGAGAGCTACCCCCGTTGCCCATCGTGTATTCGTCCCGTTTGCCAGAGTATTCCACCATGTCTCTGCATCGTAAGAGGTCTTACTTACCAACATTTTTGTCAGATGTTGTTCTCTTTGCAGGTTAGTCCCTGGGCAGGCTAATAGTAGATGGCGGGAAGTTTCTTTTATGGCATTTCCTACACAAGACCAACAGTTATTTGTGGCTGCTTGGTTCCTTCTTGCTCTTACTTCGTTTGTCAAAATTCGGTTTAAGCTAAACCTCAGGAATAGTCTGCCCAATTTTTTATCTGGAAATTTAGCCAAATAATTTCTTACTGTATTCACATTCGCAGGTATAGTTGGAATATTTCTTGTTGTCTTGTTCTGTTCTGCCAGATCCAGGGTGGCAATCCAGTCCATTTCTATCAATTTCTTGATGGCTTTATTTGGATTTGTAGATAGTTCTTCAGTTGTGATGTTCATATCTATCAGCATTTGCTTGCTTTTTGCTGCCCATTTAGACATAACAATATTCTTTCTGCACTCCTTTTCTGCGTTGATGATTTGTGTTATCCTTGATTTCGGCTCTGTGATCGTTTTCCTATAGAGCATCAGCGTATTTCTCGCCGCCATTGCCGATAGTGATGATAGACACAGTTCTCCTCTAATCAGCGTTATAGATGTAGTTCATGACGGGCCTAAGATATTCCTCCAGAAATAGCTCTCTATTTTGGCCCCGATATGACCTGGCAGGTGTGGTATGGCATCAGATCCATATAATATACTTGTTGTTACTTTCGACTTATAAAAGTCGATCATTGGGATTAAGGAATATCGGCTGTATTTGTTATCGATGGCTTTTGCCTGCGATTTTAGCATTTGTACTTGTGCGAAAAGTACCTCCTGCATTGGTTGTTCCAAAGCTGTGCTACTTAGCGTCACACCTAGATATTTAAACACCTCTACTTTTTCTAAGACTGTGCCATTTCCAGTCCATCTATACTTCGCTCCTTGTTTTTTATTTTCTCCCGAGGCCAAGATTTTGGTTTTTGTTTTGTTAATTTCTAGGTTGTTCCTTTCCAGATAATTTGTCAGATTGTTTATCTGCCTTTGAAGGCACACCGGCGTCAGGTCAAGCAAAATAATATAATCAGCATAGATGATTCTGGAGAACTTTGCGCCTCCTACTGTTGGAGGAAAGATTCTTAACTCTTTATCAGAGCCTGCAAAGTCTGCAATATAAGCGTTATACAAAGCAGGGGCCAGCGGGCACCCCTGCTTCACGCCGCTGGCCGTTTTTATCTCGTCCGACAGATCCCCCACTTTGTTCAAACTTACTCCCATTGTAGTGTTTTGGTACAATGCTTGAATTGGACCAGTGATTGCCTCTGGACAATTGTTTTCAAGTTTTTTCCATAGCCTTTCTCTGCATACATGGTCAAACGCTTGCACCAGATCTATTAGTGCTGGGTAGACTGTCGGGCCTTTCTGGAGGGTTTTTGCTTTTATGGCGCTCACCGGCAAGATGTTTGTTGTGGTCCCCGTGTTTTTTGTGAATCCTGATTGGAATGGATCGGCCAAACCGCCGGCTCTTTGCCAAGTCTGGAAGGCATCCAGGACAAGGGACCCGAAAACCTTGCTAATTACATCCAGTAATGCAATCAGCCGATATTGAGCTGGATCGTCCCTTGCACCTCTTTTGAAGAATGGAATTACCGTAGCTTTTTTCGATGAGGCTGGAATTTCTCTTGTGTTGTTACATCACTTAAAGATTTCACTCATTACTTGGGCCCAAGCTTCCAGATTTTTCTTCAATTCTAAATTAGATAGCCCATCTGGGCCGGGTGCTCGCGAGTTCGACAGTTTCTTGATTTTAGATAGGATTGTTTCAATATCCTCCGATATCCCCCAGTTTGCCTTAGAGCGTGTTGCAGTTTCATCTTTTGAAGACAATCAGAGTTTGTATAGGTTGCTAAAATGTGAGACCCATTTGTCTTCCCCAACAGTATTCATCAACAGATCATCCGTTGAACCATTGGTGTTTCTAATTAGCGACCAGAAGGCTTTTGTATTTTTTCCATGTATTGCCCTGAGCATATCCTCAGCATCTTTTTGATATAGGGCATATTTTCGTTGTGTCAGCCAGTGACTGTACTGTATCTTGACCAGGTTCAGCCTTTTTTGATTTTCCAACGTGAAAGATTTTTTGTTAATTCGGGTTAGTTGCCTCAGAATTTTCCTTTTCTCTACCAGCTGTATATCGTAGCTATGACGATGTTTCTTCTTTCTTTCAAGGTTGCTTCCTCTTTTTGTTGTATAGATTTGAAGGAGGGTAGTATAGTCGATGACTTTGTTTGTATCTCTTTTACTTGTGATTATACTTGCCAAATTTTCTAGATACTTTCTTGTTATTGACTGGATTGCCCTTTCGGATAACTTCACTCTATTGCCATGATTTGTCGGTTCTATTTCGTGTCGCATTTTTAACTTCATGTCTTTCAGGGCTCTCCAACTTGATTTTAAGATGTTATGATAGCTGTTGGAATTTCTAATGACTGCAAAGTTTACTGTCAGCCCCAGAATTTCTTTAGAAACGTAAGTATGGTCTATTGTGCTGACTTGATTATTGCGTTCACAGGTAGGCACATTAGTGTTCGATCTGTGTCGGGTCCAATGGAGATTGTGAAGATCTTTTCTAGCCATCCATTGTTCTAGCAATTTTCCTCTTATGAGAATTGGAGCAGATCTTGCAAGGTGCTTTTTTTGATCGCCTATATCCGCGCAAATCGCGTTAAAGTCCCCAGTGATTATGATGTGGTCAAGATGAAAGTTCAAGGAAGCATCATCTAAAGTATCAGTTAGTGTCTTTAGATATTCTTCATCTTTGATGGCCTCCGGTTTCCAGTATGTATTTATTAGGGCGATATTTTCCTTAACAATGGGCCCTTCCGTACTCCATCTTCATCAGTACTACAGCGGATTGCTATTATAAGGCCTGCTGTTGGGCGGCCTGTCAGGCCTTTTTTTGCTGGAGTAAAGATTATTTCATAGCCATCCAGGTGGGGCTTTGTCATGAACCACGTCTCTTGTAGACAGATGATATCGTTTGAGCCCAGGTCTGCATCATTAGAGGTTGCCAAATGGTTGAATCCTCTTGTGTTCCAAGATATCATTTGGATGACTTACATATTTCCCTGTCTGGCTGCACTTACTGCTCCTTCCATCAAAGTCTCCCTGTCTTTTGCTGGTGGCTATTTGCCGGAGCTGGGTCTCATTGGGGGTGCGGTCCATGTCCAGTTTTTTGGGTCAATCTTTCTTGAGAGGGGTCTTTTTTCCCTTTCCCCTTCTAAATCGATTCCCTTATGTTTGCTTACTTGTAAGCCTGCTTTTCCTTGTCTTAGGGGCCCAAGTGGAGATCGCCTTCGCTCTTGCCTTTCTTCCCGCCTTAAGCTTTCTCGAGGCTGTTCCGAACAATCTCTACTGTGCCTTCTTCTGTTTTTTCTATTTTATCTTTCTATAGGCTCTTGTTTTTCTTCCGTCAGCTCGTATCCCAAGATGTTTAACCTTTGTTCTTCCTCTTTTAATTGGTTTCGTATTATTTTTGATTTGATATGAAGATTGGAGCAGTCTCTTCTGCCAGTCTGACACGGATCTACTATCCAAATGTCCTCGTTTTGGAGTTGCCGAAGATTTGGTATTTGTTGGAACAGACCCAGTATAGTCATTCTGTTCAGGGTCAGCTTGTCATCCAATTTTTTAATTTGCTTCATTATCAGCTCGAGAAAAAGCTGATAAATCAATTTACTTTTGATTTATGTCCCCTTTCTTGCCTTTCTGTTTGTTTTTTGGGTGAGTTGCTCCTCGCTTTGGTAAGTGGCCGTTTGTTCCTCACGGTCTGATCACGAGTGGAGTTGCAAGGGGATCTGCTTGATGATTTTCTTGTCTCCCTTGTCCATCTTTTTGTGACCGATGAAATTTGTCTATCCCTGGTTTTGTTCAGATTCTACCTCTGTGATTGAATGAGTACTTAGATTCATCAGGTCAGTTATGGATGTACGGCTGTCTTCTACCAGGACTGGTGATCGATTTTTTTTGTCATCTTTCCATTCCGGGTCGTTGGGGGTCATTCCAAGGTGGGTGGTAAGAGATACCGGGCACCGGTAAGGAGACCGGTGCCGGTAATCCCTTACCGCCCTACTACAAGGTCGCTTAGCGGGTTCCTCCAGTAATGACTGGTCTGACCAGCAGTTGTGGACGGGACCCGTTTAGGGACCAGGGCGCAAATAACGAGCTTGACATACACGAGCCCATTATTTGCACCCTCCACATTCCCATTGAGCCCTATGGGGGCTCAAATGGGAATGGGGAATGGCATTTTCAATGGGGACTTACCGGTCCCGCAAAGGTCGGACTACACTGGTAAGTCCCTAATGAACTATACCGGTTCCAGTCCCGTTATTGGTGGCAGTCATGGCGCAAATAGCGCCATGACTACCACCTATCTCGGAATGAGGGCCATTGTGTTGGAGACCCCCTGGTTTATCGCTGTCTTTTTTTGTTGTCTGCTCTTTTTGTCCATTTTCTTGAGCTTGTGATATTTTATGCGGCTTTACTCGGTCCTTTGGCCATTTCGTTTGATTGAAAATGCCGTAGGAAAATTGATTTGTCGTATTGGGTTCTTTATTTTTGGTCTGTTCTTCTGAAATTACTTTTTAAATTATTTTTAAGACGTTGTCTTCTCCCTTCAAGATACATTCATTCCCTTTCCCTGATTTTGTGGCAGTTTGATTCTTCTTTTGCTGAGTTTTTAATCCGGCCATACTCGCTATTATAGGTGCTGGGTTATTCTCATTCTTTCCGAGGTTTCAACTCTCACAATCGTGCTTGATGGAGGGTCTTGCGGGCCTACCAGATTTGTTTGCGTTGCAACTTCATTGCAATCCTTTGTTGCCTTTCCTGGCATACTCCCGGAATATTGTGTGACTCTTTGTCATTACCAGCTTGTATTTGGTTTTGGTTTAGTATTTCAGTGGTACCCCATCCTTTCGCCATGATATAATCCTCGAGGAAGTGCATCTTGGTGTGCATCAGAGCGATCATCGTTGTTTGATCTTTTAATGTATCGTTGATGCTCTCATACAATTTCCTGAATGGCGCCAATGCGATTGTAACTGTGGCCATTATATTTAAGAGATCTGTTTTTTTCCCCGGGGTATCTTTCAATTGAGAGGACTCGCTTTGTCCACGTGTTTTCCTCTGAAGGGAGTATAGTTCTTCTTGTCTATGTAGGACTTGTTGCATGTTTCTCCCCGGTAATTTTTGGCTTAAGGGTGTGATTTGAGGCACACCTGGTATTTCCTCTTGGAATCCAAGTCCTTTTGCCCTAAGCTGCACTGAGGGTCCTCTTTTCCCAGGTGTTGTTGCCGTACCCCGTGCGCCCTCAATGGCATTTTTTTCCGCCACACCAACCGATTCTTGCACTGCAACTGGGCTTTGAGGCGTTTCGGATTGATCTTTTTGCAGCATGTGGCCTTCAGCCGCTATTACTTGTTGTTCATTCAAAGGTGTTAATTGCTCATTTCGGTTTGTGGGTTTTAAATGGGCCGTATTCATTGGATTTTGTCCAAAGTGCCATTGTATCGGTGTCGACGTTGGATGTGATTTGTAGTCCTTCTGCGACTCTGCTGGCGATTTTATGACCGAGATGTCCTGGGAGCTCTGATTCATTTCATCTGGCAAGACGCACTGATGTGGTGGGTTAACACTCTCCAACATATCGCTGACTGAAATATCATTAGCCGTTTTTTCTGACTCAAAAATGTTCTTCTTAAAAAATGTCTCCAGAAAGTCGTGATTTGGTGGCTTTGAAGTGATTTTTTGTTCTGGTTCAGCTTTGCTTTCTATAATTCCTATTGTTTGGTAACATTGTCCGGACCATCTCCACCTTTTTCGTTCTGTCTATTTGTTTTCCCAATTCTTTGCTCGCCTTGGTATAGGACTGGTTTTTGTTCCTATTCTTTTTTGATGGCGAGGTCCATTCTTCTTCGCTTTCCAAGGTTGATGCTTCGTATTAGCACTCGCCGTATTTTGATATTTCAGTTGATCGAATCTGGGTTTCTTTTTCCACGATCTCTCTATTGGCCAATGGACTCGTTTTCTTTGATGGTAATATGTCCCTTGCCTCTAGCTCTTTATTACTTTTTGGCAGGCGAGTCATTTTATTTGTTGGTAATGAGTCCATCGCTTCCAACTCCTTAATTCTTTGAATAGAGTTGTTTGTATGTTGCGGACCAGTTGAGGGCTGCCCGCCAGATTTTTCTGGGTAGGGGTTCCTTAGATCTTCCACTTCATTATGTGGGTGCACATCGATCTGCGTGTTTTTGCTTTGGGTGGAGCTTTTCAAAGCTTGTTGGCAGTCTGGGGGGCTGCCTGCCTCTGGGATCTCTGGCTCACAGTCTACGGGCACGCAGATGCCTAACGCTGGAGGCTCTATGCCTGCTGAAACAGCTCCGATGGAATCACTCCTCCACCATTGATCCGCCCTCGCGGCTCTCCTCGTGTGCTCTCCGGAGCTCCGATGGCGTTTCTGGTGCTGCGCCAGCAAGCATTCCAGGGAAGACACCGACGCCCATGACAACAGGTGAGGAGTTTTCCACTAGCCCTTTCCCCTCAGCATTCACTGCTAGATTGAAGCCGCCTTTCTTGCCGGCTAGCTGTTCTCTCCATTGCGGGCTAGCTGTCTCATACGGTTGACTGTTTGAGAAAGGCAGAGTTTCTCCCTCCACCAAATGGGGGGCAGGTGACAACTGGGACTCTGACAGTTTATTTGAGTCTCCGCGTAAGAGCGGGAGTGCATCAGGATTTGAGTTAGAATTTTTGCCTCCTGTGTTTAATTCAGGGTATAGCTGGACAATGTCAGCGCTATCAATGCTGTCAGTGTTTTCAATACTTTCAGCGCTTTCCATGCTACGAATTAGTAACGTACCTGCTTTCTCGTCTTGAAGCTGCGTTTGCATGCAGGTTGGAGTAGATTTCAGCCGCTACGCATGGGAAGATGGTTTTAAGAGGCCATACCCCAATCTTCCCGTGATAGGCGCCCACTCCGTAACCTTCTGTCAGATAGCTCAGACATTTCCGGGTGGTTGCACCTTCATCACACCGCACCCTTGATGTCCTTTAATCTTGATGCCGACGACTGTAAAACACTCTGTGGTCCTTGGAGGAAAGCAGTCTTTAAGAGTTGCTGGTGGGAGGGGTTTGAAAAGCTCTCAGTTCAGGGAGGCTTGTATGTAGTCTAGGTGGCTGGGCTGTGACTCTTTCTATGTTTTCATTATTTGCAACATAGTTTGACAAAACACCCCCTTGGATAGTACTCAGTTTGTTCTGGATAGTAATGAAATGTAATGTGTGATTTTTTGCCAGTTTTTCATTGGTGCCTGAACTGATTTTATGCCCCACTGATTCCCTGGTCGCAGATGGCAAGAGAAAGAGCTACACTGTGAAGGGAATTTTCTGAAGTACAGCTCCATTCCCAAGGAAGGTGGGCTGGGAAGGTCAGAGGCCTAATTCATGGAACTATCTAGCACTGCACTGCCAACAAACAAGGTGAACCGGCCCTGATTCACAGAGCAGTGCGAAATGTACTTTCCTCTACACAAATACACTTTGCACCTCTCTGTGAATCAGGGCCATTCAAGGTGTTTGCTGGCAGTGCCAAGTGACTTTGCACGGCCTAAAAGTTCCATGAATTAGGCCCTCAGTCCCTCCATGCTGTTTGTGTGCTGTGGTGGGGCAGAGCTGCGCACTACTGTCTTGCAATTTTGGAAAGCGGAGGGTTTATGGACTCTTGGCTGCAGGAGTAAAAGATGGAATTATTTGCGTGTAAAACCGGGATTTGCGAGCCATTCTGCCCGCAAATCCCTGTTTGACGAATGAGGATTTGCGGACAGGATGGCGCGCAAATCCCCGTTTTACACCCTGAGGGCGAGGAAACTGGAAACCCTCTTATTCGTCCAGTTCAAGTGATGCGCAGATGTTGCAAATAGAGTGTAGTTTTCGGTTCCTGTAACGGGCGGTAGGGCAGCCAGGTGTGATCTGGTGCGGGGCAAACAGCCTCATCGAGCGTTGACTAGATCCGCCGGCCCTACCTCCCGCTGGCACTGGCAGGCTGACAGCACCCGGGGCCGCTCTCCTCCGCTCTATGCGCTCGCGCACAGGCTGTTTTCCAGTGCCCGCTGTTCCCAACACGGAAACAACGGAACCAAGTCTAATAACGGCGAGAGGCGCCTCGTTACGGGGGGAGGGGGTGATAAATTGGGGCGAAAAAGCAATAACAAATTGTTCCGACATGTTTTCGTCTGGCTTGGGAGCCAAGGAGGTGCAAGTGAAGTGGGCGGAAGATTTCAGCGCTGAGCGATGCTGGGAGGTGAAAATGAGCTCAGAGCAAGAACGAGGGGGTGAGGGGAGAAGGCGGCGATGCAGGGGGGCAGAGAATGGAGTGGGGGGGGGGCGGGGTTGGCGTAAGAAAGTGGGGTGGGGGAACACCGGACTGAAAGAGACGACAATCACATTAAAAGAGAGAGAAGGGAAAAGCATTGAGAATAGGACCGCAGGCAATGGGAAGAGAGGGAAGCTGGAAGCAGCGTGTGAAGGAGGCGAGTGGGGGAGCGAGGAAGAGGGGTATACAGGAGGCAGGGGAACCAGGCCGAAAGAAAGGGGGGCACGATTTAAAGGGCGAAGAGAGCCATGGAGAAACGAAAGATTTCCCAATAACGAGTGACGCGCTCAGACTATAACTGTCACGTGATGTGTACCTCTAGCAGACTAGATGCAGACATCTTGTCGATGATATGAACATTATATACATGTACATGCAGGAATGTGTGAGCATGCTCTTGTGTCATGGAATAATGGCATAGCTACCTTGTCCTCGTTTAATGAGTCCCAGATTCCTGCTCCATCACTACCAATACAGTTCTACTGAGGAGTAGGCCTTGTCTTCTGGGCAGGGATGGGCCTTGGAGCAGGGGTGTGTTTGGGGCAGGGATGGGGGAGGAGTGTGTCTCAGGACAGGGGATGTACCCCTGAGTAGCGATTGGCCTCGGCAAAGGGGTGTGACGCTAGGCAGGGATAGGCCTTCTTGAAGGAAGGGCCTTACAGGAAAGTATGGGAATCAGAGAAAGAATAGGCCTCAGGGAGGGTCTGGCCTAAGTGTAGGGGTAGACCTCAGGCCATACATGGCAGAAGTTGCAGTCATCCGTAAAGGTATTGCCAAGGGGTCCTTTATAAAACCACTTTACATTACCCTTTAATGGAGAACATTACCATGTTAGCTAATATGGCAGTAAATTGCACCTGCTAAAGTGCAAAGCATTAGGCTGCTTAAATATATCAAGCATACAAAACATCCCAACAAAGGCGTTTCATAATTCAAATATCTTTAGTTCTTCGAAACAGCCCCCAGGGTCATCACTAGGTGGCTGTGAGCATACAGCGCTCAGCGTACATATGCACTGAGATTTTTCTTGTGGTCCCTAGACGAATGAAGACCAAATAGGAACCCTTAAACATCTGATGGGGTCCTGTAAAGATCATGGCTCAGTTGCGATTACATACGTTAGTTGCTTTGCGCATAATCTGTTCTCAGATGCGTTTTGTCACAGGTTACACTCTGGAACCAAGGTCATCTTGGGGTTGCCATTTTTAAATGTTTGCATTTTTTGTCTCCCCAGAATGGTTTTGTATTGTTCTAGATAATGATGTACACTCAATTAAGTATGCTACTTTCTTTTTTAGATCTTCGTTTTATATGCCCTAAGATATTTTTATAAAAATTGAAAGGTATATTAAAACCATGGCACTGCAAATACAAACAGATACCATGTTCCTGAACTGGAGTCAGTATTTACCAGGATTGCCTGTGTAGGCAGTTTTATCGACAATATGTCAAAATAAATTCCTATAGTGCATTGTGGCGATGATCCGTGATGGTTTGGACAACTGACTCAAGACCAGGAGGATAGAGTGGATAGACACGCACATTTTCGGAATAAACCTGGTATCAGGTCTCATAATAAATGCTTCCGCAAGGATTAGCAAATGAGGACACTTGCACCAGAGTGCCCTCAAAACATCCATCTCCCAATCAATGAAACTGCCACTAGGATGAAAGCCTTACAGGACAATGATTATATCTCTATGGAGGCTAAAAGCACAAAGGGAGGTTTTGTTAGAGCCTTTAGGACCAAAGGAAAGAACCGTTGAAGAACAGTCTTCTGTCTGAGAGGAGTAAGTAACAGGAAACCCTTAAAAAACCTGAGAACCAGATCTTCCAGCCTGGCCTAAGGACCCCTGAATGCTTTAATCGTAGCCAATTGCACTGTCAAAGAAGCTCCCGCTGATCCCTAGTGAAATCACTCCAAAAGAAAATCCAGAATCCTGGGCAAAAAGGTCCTCTTACTACAGCATGCATGAAATTACCCCCAGTGATCGGGTTGCTGGTGGACAGCCATCGAGCATCCCGTGCACCACTGCTGACATCTCACCTGATAGCTCTAAGCTATTTAAACCCTTCGTCTTGTAAGTGATTTCAATCCGGCACACACCAAAGTCAACGCCTAGCATGTAGTGCACAACTGAAATCCTTATTTATTTTTTGTCTAAAAGTTCTTTATTCTGAACCATATACCACTCATATCACGCCCTTCTCCTGGAATCCCCCACCCCCTGGTCACACTGAACCAGGAATCAGGCTGGTTTGCAAAGGTAAATATTTATTTATGTATTTAAAATGTAATCACACAATGTTTTAATAGGTACACAACAATCACCAATGGGGTGATGTAACACTGAATAATCTCTTTAATACACAAGGAGTAGTAGTGAGCAAAACAATTCAGCACAGAAATAATACTTTTGTGTTGGTTCAGACCAGATAGCACTGTGGTTAAAGGTACGCCCTGCACACCCCTCAACCCCCCAATAGGTAATGTAAAGAGATAGGAGGAGAGAGCAGGTATTGAGGAATGGCAGAATTCAAACAGATAATCAATTACACTTTCCCCCAGCAAACACGAGAGAAAAACGGAATTGACTGTCAAGGTGTCAGAATGGCTTTTAAAGTTATCTTGAGAATGGACTGGGCAAAAACACCAAATATGGTCAAAATTGCTAAAATTGTTATAATTTCTTATGGGAGCTGCTTAGTTGCACGCAAACACGAGCAATGATTTAATCCCAAGAAAACATTTGAAATTTTAAAATTCAAATCAAAAGCAATTCAAAGCTGTTTTACACTTGTAAAAATGTCCCAAAATGAAAATTCTCTGCAAACATTTCACTGCGCGATATTCGTGATAACGGGAGAATCACATGGATTTGATAGGTATGGATGTTAGCTACAAGCAGAAGTTGACATTTTGTTTCTATCACAAAAACTGAGGGAGTTATAGACGTTTCTGTAGAGGTTGTTTTTTCGGGATAGGCGCAAGAATGGGAAACGGGAATGCGATTTTAAAATGATAAAAGGGTTTCTTACACTAGAGGATGACCATGAACAAAACCAATACCACACAGGAACACAATCACTTGATCAGGGTGACTGCCTGCTAAGGAAACTCGCCTTCTTCAGATGAGAAAAGATCAGCGGAAAGATAGTTTTAACAATACAGTTCTGAAGGGAAGATAGGATAGGTGGATAGAGGGTTCAGACAATGCATAGATACTCTTAACATTACAGGTTCTGAATACAAGATAGGATGGGTCTAAGATATGGCTAAGACGATGCAAAGTGCATATGCTAGTGACACACTTCTTCCTATTTATACTCACTGGATACGTTTTTAAACAAAACCGTCAGTTATGGTCAGGGAATGGGATCTGGTTTAGGAAAAACAACTGGGCACATCAGACTGGGCAGCGTCAGCAAGGCGCTCTGGTCACAACACGTCACAGGACTGGACTGGATCTGCAAGGCACTCTGGTCACAGCACGGCACAGACCGCTTTTGCTGTGAAAATCTCTTTATGCTTTTGTCTTTTCAGGACCTTGTAAGTTCACAATGATTTCTTAAGCTAAGTGAATTGTAGCACCCAGCAAGAATTTTGAATATTTGAAAGTGTTCTGTACCGGCATTCTGACATTTCAGCAACAAAGAAAAAGGTGATTTAAAGCAAGATTTGGGGTTTCATTTAGCAAAGGACTGATTTTTCCTTCTGCACTCCACTTTCAATTGTTTTGGGGCCCAGTGACGCATTCCGGTAGTGAGAGCTCTGTTCCACCACTGACAACATGCGTAGCAGATTGGGCAGCCATCTTTTTGTGCGTAGAAAAGCACTATTTTCAGGGGTTATGATCCCATCATAACAAAGTGATGCAGCATAGCAGAGCAAAAGTGGGTAAATACATCCCACAGTTTCGACTTACATTCCATCAACCACATCTGAGATAACTGAAAACCTGACTGACAGCAATGGGGCGCTGAGTGGGGTAGATACGAGGTGAAGACTCAGCTGCTGAGTCACTGCTAGCTCCAGCTGGAGCAAAACCCAAGTCATCCTTGGCCAACATGGGGCTGCAAGACTCAACTCTCAGGGTTACTGCAAACAGGAAACGGGCACGCAAAAGGCTACTGAGCTAAGGAAAGGTCAGTGCATCCAATTGCCTGTGGGTTGGTGAATCTGCTGAAGAAGAGCCTCAGCTGTGCATTCACCATGGAAGCAAACATATCTAACTCTGGGAGGCCACAGGTGCTGCAAATCCAAAGAAAGGCAGTGATTCATAAAGTCAGTTCCGAGGAGGACGGGAAGACCCTCTTTAGCCTCTCCGCCTCCATTTTTGGTGATCCTTTCAGGTGAATAGGAGGTATAGAGAGAATATATGTCTCTGCCCATGGAGTGATAATTTCCAAAATCTGGGGCAACTTAACAAATGAAGTGCCTTGGTCAACATGTTGGTGTCCCTCATTAAAACTACCTTGTTCTTCAAACAAGAATCAAAGGGCAGAAGTGCTTGGTAAGTTGCAAATAACTCCCTCCAGTTTCACGACTGTGCACTCTACTGAGGGGTCCATTTCATCTGTATTGAAAGGGGATCCAGGGTGGCTCCCCACCCCAGGCGGATCACATCAGTTGTCAGTATTTCCGGTATCATTCTTTCCATAGAGCTTCCATAGAGAATCCCTTCTACAAAATTCCTCGAACCACTCACCTTTTAAACATTGACTCTCATTTCCTTTCTCACTGGTATCGTTAGTTCGTGACCCCCAATTCTGAGTTCCTGGGAGTCAGAACATCATTGGCGAAATGTTTAAGGTGGAATCTAAGAAAATACAAGCTGCCATAAAATCCTGTTTACAAGGCCAATTACGGCTCCAACTTAGATTTGTAAAAAATGTATCAGAACCCCCAACTATGAGATTAATATTCAATGTGAGTGGACGTTATCACCTGAAAGGTGTTCTGAACAGCTAATCAGCAAGATAAAGCTGAATCCGGATTCCCACCTTGTGGAGAACAGCCTTGACTAGAGCTATGATTTTGGTAAATATGCATTTTAGGCCAAACTGCAGGACTGAATTTTGCAGGTGCTGATCCCACATGATGAACTGGAGACATCTTCAGTGATAATGAGCTATGGGAAAATTTTGATAAGCATCCTGCAGGGCTAGTGACATGAGAATAAGTCCATTCAGGCTTCTCAAGCTCAGGGACATCCTGAACCCCTTGAAGTTTTCTGTACCAAAAACAATGTACAATAGAAATCCTGACCCTTTTCATCTGGGGGACTTTCTGGATGGCTTTCGTGAGAAGACAATCCTGAATCATTGCCCTTAGAGCTTTCTGTTTGACTTGGTCCTGTGGAATTTATGTCCACCTCCCCCCCGGTGCATGGGGCAATTCCAAAATCTATAGTGTACCATTCAGACACACGGTTGACTGTGCATGGATAGGATTTAATCCTTGCCCAGTGATCTTAAAAGAAACAGAGCCAACATCCTTCCGTGATGGTGGACCCATTGGTAGATGGGTTTCTTCCTCTGATGACTGCTGCTTGGTCCCTTCATTTGCTTTTCCTCCTGATTTTTACCCTGCATATATTGTGAGAAGGGATAACCCTCACATGGCTTTTTTGTATTGGCATCCAGCTTGGGCCCAAAAAGAACATTCCCTAAAAAGGGCATGTGTATCAGAATATTCTTTATACTGTGGTCAGTCTTCCAGTCTCCAATATAGATATTCTATAGATATAATCTCCATAACAGGATGTCAGTACAGTCCTTCCCCCCATCTCCATCATGGCATACATGTTATGTAGATATTTGAAAATCGCTTGTGCTGTATAGAGGTGATAAACCCTTGCTCTTAATGCCAGGTTTGAACCCGGATCGTCTTTGCCTAAGGCTGGATCCAACTTAAGGTCGGCTTCGTCTCTTGGTTCCACATGCTCTGCTGCCATGGAGCACATTCCTGTTTAGTTGGGGACCAGTGCATCCATTACCATATGCCCTTAGAGTGCATTTTCACTTCAGTCGCCTGTACTGGTTTCGCTTGGATATGAACTTTGGCAACCTCATTTGTTAGAGAACTCACGGATTTCCGAAATATAATATGGTAGGCCTAGCCTCACCTCCTTGGAGATATTGTGTCCCTTTTCATATGGGTTAGTCTTCTCCACACTCTCTTTTATTGGGGTTTTCTCCATTTCTTCTTTTCTTCTTTCTGGGGAGCCTCACCAATGGCTGCATCCATCAATGCCTATAATTCTGCCTCTGATTTGGGCAGGCTGGGGGAGTTAGCCTCTTTCTCCTCCCTTCCATGAACCTTGTGAATGGACTTACCAGAGGTTCCTGGCAACCACCATCCTCTTGGTGCAATGAGATTTCTATGACCTTGTCAAACCCCTCCTTGTTTTCTGGGTGGGGGAGACGAGGAAGACCTGTGTCCATGTGTTTGCAAGCACATTTCCCCATTCGTTCAACGAATTGTAGATGCTCAGAGGAAAATCAGAATCTTACAGCAAATACCGCTAGGCATGAATACTTTACCGGTTGTTACTACTCGGGGGATTCATGTTCCTCTATCGCATCCCGGGGCCTCACACCTTGGTTCTGCAAGCATCATCCAAGCGCAACACCCCTGGCACTGATTGTCATGTGCCCAGCCCGCTCTGTCATGTTACGCTGCAGAAGCCAATTGCCTGCCCATTACAATGCCACCCCGAGCCCAGCCAAGGATTGCGGGGTTGCGCCAGTGTCAATCCTTCAGCATGCCCATCTGCAGCTGACAACGAGAACAAATTAATAGGAGGAGGGTGAATGCGCCACAGACTTATTGGACCTGGAAGGAGAGGGGATGGTAAGGGTGAACTCCGGAGGTGAGGACGTTTTATCTTTGAAAAATTGTTCTGATGGGAGGAAAGAACTCCTCATTAACTAAGGAATGTGCTGGGAGGAAAGCTAAGAGTAATGGGATTTGTGAAGTGCAGACCTAGCTGGGAATCAATGGAGCACTGCACGTAAGAGAGCCATGTAGGAGGTTACGGATAGGATGCAGTGGTGGCAGAAGTCGCTGCGATGGTTAGGGCAAGTAATGGAGGGAAGAACTCCATAGAGGGAGAAGTAGGTTTGAGTGGAGTGATCAGTGATTGGAGAGACGCTCTTTGAAAAGTAGGCTCTTCTGGTCCTTCCTGAAGTGTGGGATGGTGGGGCCTGTCTGATATGTAATGATAGCTTGTTCTAGAGAGAGGGTGCATAAGTTAACTATTTCTCTGGCATTTTGAGTAATTGTTTTCCATTCTGGCATTGTTGTGGCTTCTTGTGTTGCATTGGCCTCCACAGATATTACGTTTCTTGGCTAGGTAGAGTGCTGCTTTCTTTCTGGCCACTTTGTTGGTAATGCAGGCTGTCTTGAACATGATTTTTGCTTGAAGGTCCACCTGCTGCAGCTCCTTGAGGATGGTGGACATGGGATCTAATTTTCTTTCACTATTATGAGGTTTGCTTCAGCATGCTAGATGGCCCACAGAAGGATAACAGTGGCATCTGGGACTCCTGCGAGTGTTGCCATGCCAGGTGGGAGCAGATAAGGGCTTGAATGGTAGTTCAGAATCTCGGGGTGAGGATGAAGCATGACTGTGCGGCGGGGTACAAGCTGCTACCATGCTGTTTAGGTCTTCTCAGCAATATGTGTTTTCAATAAGAGGCCGTAAATCTTCAAAAAGCTCAGGGATTTTGTACAGGGGGGAATTTAGGTGTGAGCCCTTCCAGCTTCATTTCCGTCAGACCGTTCTGGACTTGGGCATGCTTGGTGGGGTTTTCTAGGAAAATTGATATGTTCCTTGTACGGTTGAGCTTCATGTAGGAGCTTAACATTCAGGCTTGGATGAAGGACAGAAAGTGCTTTAGTGGATGGATTTCGGGAGATGGCAAAGAAAAAAAGGAAGATAGTTGAAGATAGAACCCCCAAGGAAAATTATGGAGAAATGGGTAGAGGAAGAGGTGATGACAACAAACAAAATGTAGATCTGACTTCCCCCATTTTGCCAATTGCCCACCCTTCCCTGATAACTCCCAACTACTTTTTTCTCTGCCTCACTGTGTTCTTCCTCCTATGATTGCAAAGAACTCTGTTGCTTCCCAATTCTAGGTCTTTGCTTAATAAATACAATAATAATAATAATAATAATAATAAAAATAATAATAATAATAGAAAATCAGTGGGCAGTTAATAATATTAGGTGATTCCAAAAGCATAATAAAGTTTCTTCTAGGAGAGTAAAAAAAGTCTGGGACTAAGTGAAAGGCGATGACTCAAGACAGAAATAAAATGGGAGCATGAATAGAGTTGTATGGGAACATGAGTGAGAGGGAGAAAGTGAGAAAGAATGTTGGGGTAGGAAAAGATGCGCTAGAAAGGGAGAGGCAACAGATTTGCAGGGTGAAAAGGAGAGAAGGTGATGGTGAGTAAGAGAAAGGAAGAGAAAGAAAGAATGAAAGGGGGTAGAGATAGTGGGGCAGAGATCGAGAGAGACAGAAGTGACCGAGACAATTGAAGCTGATGGATTGTAACAGGTGAGGAGGAATTAATCACATTGTCTTAGAGTCTTAGAGTATGCAGTCTTAGTATTACTGTCTTAGAGTATGCAGTAGAGAGCGAAAGGGAGTAATTGAGAAAGAAAAAAGAAGAACTGGAGCATGAATGGACTAAGCAAAGTTAAAAAAACGACATGGAAGGAAGGAATTGAAGAAAGTTAGTGAATATCGAATGGGGAATGTGAAAGAATAAGGGTGGGTATAGTTAATGGATGATGTCGGAAAAAGGGGCTGGAGGAAAGAAGTTTAGGAAAAAAAGGAGCTCGAACTGTGCCTGGGGCAAGGAAATGTATGAGGCTGGGGACTGGGAACATGGACATTGTGGAATGGGAACAGAGGATCTATGCAAGTTCAAGAAGGAGACCAGGTTGTGCTTCAGAATTGTGGGTGGATGACTGTCAATGAGGCTGGGAGAGTGGCAATAGAGGAAGCATGGAGGGATACTGCAGATTGTCGATACAGAGGGAATAGGGGATTTTGGAAAGAGGAAAATGGCAGGCCTGTAGAGACGGGACAATAGATGGGCAGGGATGCAATGATACTGAAGATGATTAAAGCATTGACCGTGCTAAGGAAGGGAAAAAAGGACAAGAACACACTAGAAGGAGATGGGTATAGAATCGAGGTCGCTGAATAGAGGAAATCAAGGAAGGTTGGAGGGTGTAGCTCTAGAGTGTGGAGAAAATATACCATGTAAGAGAAGGAAAAAACAAACTGGAAAAGGAAACACATGCTTCTGTCTTTGAGTGAGTCCATTCTTTTTAGAAGTGAGTAGAAATAAATGAATGTAGCTGGGAGGGGAGGAGCAGAAGCATGGAGTGATCCTGAGAAGGAAGCGAGAAAAGGCCCGAAAGACGTACGCAGATGAGGATGAAGTAATAAAGAATAGAAATAATGTGACATGCATGAAAGAGGGAGTAGAAGAGGCAGAGTGCAGGAACAAAGCCTGCAGGGCGAGCAGGAAAACATAATGCTGGGAGAGACCACAAGGCTAGACTAGGGCAGGGGCAATGGATAATGGTGTTGGTGAGATGGAGGATAACTGGGAAAGAAAGGAAGATGGGAAGATGGAAATAGGTGAACACATCTTGGTGAGATAAGTGGCATTGGACAATAGCTGGTAGAGGAGCACCAAAGTCTACCTGCTATAAGGGGGCTGAAACATAGAAAATCTGATGAAAATCTGAAAGCGTAGAAAAGAAGCCGATCAAGAAGAGAATGAACAAGGGAGGACAAAGGTAGAGCGTGGGATCTATACGAGAACCAAAACAATTGGCCAATGAGCGCAAAGGAGGTCTGAGAGGGGGAGAGTGTTGAACCCTTCAGAGATGTAATGTAAGGAGCCAGCCAAAGGGAAGAGTTGATGAGGAGAGAGTCAGGGAAGAGGGCCTTGGGTGACCAGTGGCAGCAAAGCTGAGAGGAGAAGACAGAAGTAGGAGGTAGAGAATGAGAGATTAAATTTAAGGAGAACTGGGAATGGCATTGTTCAGACTTGACGAAAGGCGTTGGTTCAATGCCAGCTGAATGGATTGCTGTGCAGTGAGAGATGAGATATCCCAAGGAATAGGCTAACCACAGACATCACACTTCAGCCACTTTCCACAGATTGCAAACTGAGCTAATATTAAAAACGTGTGCATTCTTCAAGATGCTTCGTGCTTGTAGGTCATAGGATTTTGCAAACAATGATGATGACACCTAATCTATGAACAATGACCCTCTTCCCTGCAAAAGCAAAAGGTGATGCCTTCTACTTAATGATGGACAATGCCTCTGTACATGGTTCCAGGATTACACTTGTAATGCCCCTGCACTAAATGTACTGCCCCCTTTCATATCGTCAGCCAACATTGCGTTGTGTTCCATGTGTAGATGGGGTTCGTTTTGCTTTGCTTATGATGCTACCAGGAACACTTTCCCACTGCTCCACTGTAGAATGGAATACACACACAACGTTAAGGCCAACCGGATTCTGTTAATTATGCAATTAAGGTTCTCCAGGAAGCTTTCTGCAGGGTCTCCATCCTGCAAGAAGAAAAGGGAATGGATCTACCTATACACCAAAAGTGAAGAACAAGCTGGGAATGATCTGAGACACATTTTAAGACCTGTACTGTAATGTAATGTGGTATTTTATGCTGCAACACCTCTATTAGTGGTTTTGGTGCATGGTTTTGAAAAGGAAAGGGGAGATAGCGAGAGGACAGGGAGAATCAGTTTCCCATTTCCTTTTCTGCTGGTAAGTTTCCAAGTAGTTCCTGGCACTGACACTTGTATATATTATGATGGCCTTGGGATCAGCCAGTGACTAGAAACCAGCCTGAGTTGTCTTTAGTTCTTGTATTATTCTTATCACAATGCTTACAGGTAGGAGACATTGCTAACACAAACAGTAGTTTGGCGCTGCAAAAAGAACCAGTGATTTCTGGTCCACTTTCTACTCCTAACAGGACCACAGTGTGACATATTGCCATACGTGTAATTCCTTCTTTGGAAGGGCAATCTGCCTAGATTCCCTTTTATAGGCTCCATGCCAAAAGCATAGTGTGTGCCTGTGCTCTGCTACACCAGCATCCTGATCTGCAGCACCTGCTTTGCCAGTGGCACAGAATAAGTTCAGAGGTCACAGCTGCCTATTTGGTAGCAGCAGTGGCAGCCAAGTCTCTGAAACACAGGGGCTACATTAAAGACATGCAGCACTGTCTCAAAACACCATCATTAGGAGTCTATTGTTCTGGTGGGAGATACATCTTTAAATATGAGCCATACCTGGGTCATGGAATGGTGAATGGCATTTCTCATAATTGTTACCGCCGCAGCAATTGGCCATCACAAGTGTCAGCCATGTGAGCACAGCTCAGATGTGAAAAGATGATGTGTATTCTTCTCAGACAAGGCTGTCCTTGCTACTGCTGGCAGGGCTTTAGCCTTGGGGATTGCTTGTCTTTGTTCGTTTATTGGGGGAAGTTAACACCCCCTCCAAAAGACAGCCGCTTCACAGGAAGTGAACTGGGAACAGGTATCAAATGTCACACCCATTCACAAAAGTCTTGGCCTCATACCAGAGTGCTCTATATTTAAAGCCCTTTGATTCTATTGAGAAGGGAAAGGGTGGGCTTAGTGTAGACAGAGGAAGCACTTTAAAGCCGCAGGAAGGTTTCACCATTTTGTTTCTCTCTGCTTCTATCTTTCATTCCTGTCCACTCCACTTCCTTTAGCACAGAGCACTTTATGTGTGATGTCAGGAGGCAAATTCCACTTCGTTCTAAGAACAGGGATTGGATCCCGAAAGCAGGCTAGCTTTAGTCCAATCGCATGGTGGCTTTTGCCTTTAAAAGAAGGGGTCTCCCACCTCTTCTTTCATTCTCTTTGGAACACACACCTAAGGAAGAATGAATTGGATTTCTTTTGGTAGAGTTAATCTCTCATGTCCTCCGCCAGTGAGGTGAAGAATGACTGTCCAAAGCATAGGTGAGCTATGCTCCCTAACCATCACCAGGGACCGGTGGGACTGAATTGTTCTTGGGGCAAGACCTACCTCGCTGCCAGCCACAACAGTACGCAGGACGTCACTGTGTTGAGGGACACCTGCATTTGTGGGCTAACCTTGCCTGTGTGTGAGATCATGAGAACAATGACTGACACATATCCTTCAGTCCCTAGATTTGGACTCACAGCAACCAGAGGACCAAGGCAGCTGGGAAGCCTGTGCTTCTCTGACAAACTACTTTGAACCATGATTTGAGCCCGTTCAACACCATCAAACCTACAGGACATCCCAGAGCTGCTTCAGGCAGTCTATCACACCAAACCCCTTCACTGCATGTTCAAAGCTATGCATGGCTGCACTGCTCTGGCTGATCATGTCATTGCCCAGCTTGAACTTCATGTTCTTCAGTTCTCCTATCACCTTCGAACCTTCTCTTCAAACCGCCAACATATTTTTTGTCAATCTTCATCGACAGTCGCCCGGACCCTGGATGATCCTTCGAACTGCAACCTTTGCACGCCGGACTGGAGTCACTTGATTCGAACTGCGTATCCATTCATCAGCCTCTTCACCATCAAACCATCTGCAGCACCAAACCTGGTGGCCCATGCGATCCACACTGCTCTGAGTCTTGCCTTCAAACCATGCACGCTCCTGTTTGACCCTGTTCGACATCCGCGCCCTCTAGAACATTGTCAAAACTGGACCTGAACTGCTGAACTGCACGTTCAAACCTGCTCGCTCAGCGCATTGTTACCTCAACTCAAACCACAAGCTCTTTATTGCATCTCCTGTCTTCGAGCCACCACTCGTCCCACCGGCATCTTCGCTGATGATTGCCATCACCAGCTGAACCGACTGAGGTGGATCATTAAGCCCTACCTTAGAACACTGCATGAAGTCACTCAAAACAGATTGTGCATCCAGTCTCCAGTATCTTCACTGTTGAACAAACCGATGAACTGACCCTAGAGGCCCTTACAAAGTGCAGTCACACGAGTGCTTCATCGAACTGATCCAGTAAGATCCATGCATCCAGTCACCAGCATCTTCACAGTCGAACCAACCGTCGCACCGATGCTGCTGGCCCTCACAATCCGCACTTCTTCAAGCATTGGCTTTGAAATGCAGCAAACCTGCTTGACCCCTGCTTGACACCGTTCTCCATCTGCCAAACAACTGCTGCACTCAAACTACATCGAACTCCACAAACAGCACCAAGAAGCCTGGTTCAATGCTGTGGGACTGCTAAAAACCACAGGACGTTATTAGTGACTGAAAACTACCTAGCCTGTCTAGATTTGGGCCCTAAAGACTTGTTAAATCATTAATTCCCTTTCTGTAGCCATTAACATATCCTTTCACAAACATTGTGGTTTTTACTTGCCTTGCACCCCTGATTCATTACCCGAGTGCTACATCTTTTTATCTGTACACCTTCAGTGTACCTTTGTCATGGGTTGGTTTTGTACAGTGTTTTCTATTCTGTTATTTATTACAGATGTATGTTCCCTTTATTTTGAACTATTGTACTATTGTTGTTTGAGTTGTTTCTTAATCACATTCATACCTCTCTTGAGAGTATAGCCTTCCCTCGGCCCACATTAGCACAAAAGGCAAAAGAGGTATATCTCTTAACTATGCCTGTTTACCTTTACGATTGGGATCTCTCTTGGTTTGTAGCAATTTGAGGGTGGAGTAGGAGATTGAGCAATTACTCATCCTTCCACTCCTGAAATGATATGACATGATATGATATGGCATTTATAACGCGCCTATACACAATTGTTTCAAGGCGCGATGAGGCAAGGGAGGGGAAAAAGAAGGAAGACAGAGACAGCTATCCTACTAGGCCAGGTGACATTGAGATTGTGCAAGTGCAGGGGAGGGTGGAAGGGGAAAAATGCAGGGGTCAGTACATAGGATGACAGTAAAATAAATAAAGAAAATAAACAGAAGTGCAGTCAGCTGGTGGCAAGTGCAAGGGTAAGTGCAGACATCAGGTGTCACGTGCTAGTAGGGGCTGTAGGGATACAGAAACAGTCCCTGAGTGCAAGCGTTGTCAGGGGGGCAGTGCAGGTGTGCAACTGGTGGTGGGGGGGGCCTGGGCCTGAGATCAGAGGGTAGCCAGGTAAACCAGTGCAGTTTCAGATTCAGCCAGGAGATCAGCAGGCGACAGGAGGAGAGAAAGCAGAAGAAAAGAGGAAGGTCTTGAGGTGCTTCCGAAACCAGAGTTGGTTCTCCTCAAGTTTCAGAGGGGCAATGAGGCTGTTCCAGGCAGAGACCCCAGCAGAAGAAGGAGATCTACCACCAACTTGCTGCTTGGAGAAGCGACTAACCCTGAGGGAGTTGGAGGCAAATGAGCAAAGAGCCCGAGACATAAGATATTTAGGAAGAGAGATTTGAAGGTATTGAGGTCCAAGGCCCCAGAAGGCCTTGTGGACAATGCAGAGGGTTTTGAACGTCATCCTCACCGCCACTGTGAGCCAGTGCAGAGATTTCAGTCTTGGAGAGATGCGATCCCTGGGCTTGAGGCCAAGGACAAGTCTTGCAGTCGTGTTTTGAATGAGTTGCAGAGAGCGGAGAGTAGAGGCAGACAGATTTAGAAAGTGGCTGTTGCAGTAGTCTCTGCAGAGCTCTGGAGACAGTGAGCTTCTGGGGGAAGGAGAGGAAAGGAAGAATACCTCTGAGGAGGTGCAGCTCGTAGTGTGACTTCTTAGAGACGTCAGAGATGTGAGGAGAGAATGCAGAAGTCAATTGGTCACGCACAGACTATCCCTCACAATGTTGCCTCAGGACCATTGCCCTGAGCAGATTAAAAGTCACTTAATCTCTTGAATATTGGAGTACTTCTTTCTTCTTAAGGTTCTTTCTTTACTTCTGTAGAATTTGTCAAAATATTGTGTTGGCCGTCCTGGGCTTTCTGCTATGAGACACCAGTATTGCAGCACCCTTAGGTCGTGTGATGGGTGCCAGGTGTCCCTACAGGTAAGGCTTTATGTGGCCCTTCTATTCGGGGTTTATTGGCATGCACTTCCACTACTCTGTTTATCTCACTTGCCTTTGATCCTTTGGCTGGCACCTTCCCCGCCAGCTGCAGTGCGCCCCTCTAACCCAATTTCTCCAAAGCATGCTACCACCTTCCTCCTAATGGTCAATTTCCCCCCTCCTCCCTATGGTATTGTTCATCCTCCTTTCATCATACTCTCTCATCCTCTCCTCTGTATTTCCTGCTCCCTGCTGCACTCCTTTACCGCCACTCTTTTTTCTCTCTCTTGATGTTTTTCTTTGCCCTTTATCCTTTGATGTTTCCTCTCCTATCCTTTCTAACACCCTTCATGTTCATCCTCCTCCTCCTCCTCCTCCTCCTCTCTCTTTCCTGATGTTCTCATCCTCTCTCCTTTATCACCACTTGAAATAGTTTCCCCTTCTCTCTTTCTCACCTACAGCTTCCCCTTCTCGTCTTCTCTCCCTCTCCTTTGCACATCTTTCGCCTCCACTACTCTTTCCCCTATCTCTTTCTCTTGTTCCCTCCCTCTGTTTCTGCCATTCAATTGCTCACTCCCACACTCCTTGTCTGATCAGGTTCCCTTATATATTACTCCTCTTTCCATGATTATAGTACTAGGATTTTGAGTGGGTGTACTTGAGCCTGCTGATTACCTAAACTGTGGTTTGTTCTAGCCACTCCCCTTGTGCTACTAATGAGTTTACAATTACTCTGGAGTGGCACATGGCTCTATATGCCAAATGCACAAAAGGGTGATCTGCCCACTCACTTGAAGACAGACGGCCTTTTCTTGGTTCCATGTGTTAATATCCCTGCAAAAATATTGCCAAACAAAAATATAGCCATATTTTTGCTGCGATATTAAGACATGGAACCTGTAGGGGACACCCCTGCATTATTTTTAAAGGAGCAGGGAACACCCCTGCAACACCTGCTCCCAAAAACCCCAACATTATCCCCCCCAAAAATATCGCCTATGGCCGTTCCAGACGACCATAACTACGGCAATATTTTTTGGGGGGATAATATGTAGTGCTACCCTTTTCTTTTTGCTATACATGTCTCTGCATTCAGTGGTGCATAGTTTGGAAAGCATCTAAGCTTGCCAAGCACAGGGGCCATGAGTGAAGATTACACTTTCTGCGGGTCTCATGTTCTCATAGGTGTCACCAAAAGGCATCCCAGCGTTAGATTGCAAATGTAGCCGGTGGCCCAAATTGGGACCAGCTAGGGAGGAGTGCCTATTTGTTCCCTAAAGGAAATCTAGAAATATCTATACGGACAACATGGTGTGGAAATAACATACTTTATTTAGTGTTTGTGTAGTGTGTGTATGTATTAGTTTTTTGATGGACTTACCTGGACTGATCCATCCAGTCCACAATGCGCTGGATGGAATGATGCTGCAACAAATGAAAAGAAAGAACAATAAGGAACAGAATATTTTAAAGAAAACCATTACAAAACAGTTGGATAAGAAAAGGGAGAGAAGAAAGAAAGGAGATGGAAGCAAAGGAAGAGGACTGTTGGATCAGGGGTCACCGGATGCATGCCTGGAACAGCCTGAGTTCCCGTGGAACCATGGTGGCTGTCTGCTAGCCCGGGGTCCAGTACATATGGGTGAGGTATGCTCGAGAGACCAAATGAATGTAAATCACACGTTTATTTACATATACACATCTGGCGCCCTGCACTGCTGCTCACACACTATCTGAAAAATTCAGACAAAGAAAGTACTGTGAGGAGGATGAGGAGATTACTATGTACTCCTCATCCTGCTGCCTGACCTTAGAGAAGACGGATCACGTGACTCGAGTCCGTGGTGTGGGCCCCTTCCTTTAATCCAACCGAAGCGCTGTGTTGTCACGGATCAGCAGCCCTGCAGGATCAGCTCTCCTTTGCTACGACGTGAGATACAATACAGCACAAACTAACGTGCGTAACACGTTAGTTCGGAGCAACTGCTCTCTCCGTTCGTCGTCAGCACAAGCCAAAGCAACACTGTGCTGTAGCTTGGAGCACCGGCTCTAATTCTCTGTGGGTCCTCAGGGCACCAGCATCCTCGTCACCAAAATGAGGTATGCTCTAGAGACCAAATGAATGTAAATCACACGTTTATTTACATATACACATCTGGCGCCCTGCAAGGCTGCTCACACACTATCTGATGACTGCTCTCTCCCGTTCTCCAACCCTCTCTCCCGAACCTACTTTAAACCTAAACATTCCTAACTACGCTAGCAGGCAGGGACGCTGTTACCATGAGAACCATTGCTACGTGATGCACGCAATGGAATACTACAATGGGCCCATCATTGCAAGCCCCACACTGCATGTGAGGTGGTCCAGGGTGAAGAAACAAGAGCCGCCCAGTCTGGGTTATGTATGTGGTGCAGCTTGAATCGAGCGACCTGGTCATGTCATCCTGCCTCGTGGCCAGGTGAGGCAAGCCCCAAAGAGAAGTCCTTCCGGGCTGTGTATGCCCAGTGCAGTTTGGGTGGTGAAGGGAATTTCCATCATGTCCCATAAGGCAAGGCAGCGAAGGAAAGTCACGGGCCACTCGGAGATCCTTGAGAAGAGTGGCCCACCTTCTGCATCACGACATACATGATGAACTTCCGTTGGTAGTGACTGTTGTGTTCGGGCCTCGCGTAGTGCAGGCTTGGGCCCGAACGTGAGTGGCCGTGTGTGTAGGCCGCTCTGGCGTCGCTCCAGCAGGAGCTGACAAGAAAACACGCACACACGCAGATGGCTTTGTGCCCCGGAACTGCCTCCTTCACAAAAAGGGGCGGAGCATTTATTCACTTGCCCTGCGTCACCGCGTAGCGGGACGCAGGGCGGAAACATAACATTCCTCCTTTATTCCAAAATGAATAAAACCAAACACAAACATGCATCAACCATAGATCTGTTCAAATAACAGCCCAACATTGCATTAGTGGATCAACATTAGATATATCTGAATAAACATTTACAGCATAAAAATGCCTCCCACATTTCTAGTCCTTGGGGGCCCACACTGGACATACATAGTCTTTTAAATGAGCTGGAGGCCGGGTGGCTCCTCTCAGGCTATAGCCCCCCCCTTGTGACCGGGGTCCCACTGTCTCACAGGGTGCCTCACCTTCAGCGTCCTGCTCACCCATCTCAGGCTCACTCCACAGCTCCCATGCTCCATCATCAGCTCTTTCTTCTTCATGTGGATATACTGTCCCTCCGCCATCCGGCGTAGAGGTGTCAGCTTCTTGGGGCTGTTCACCATCAGTCCACAGATTGCAGGGCACAGCTTTAAACCATGCTGCATTACGTGTTACACTTTGGTGTCCTTTTTGTGCTGTAAGCATGGTGCCTTTTCTTTCCTTGATGATCCATGGGGATGGCTCATACCGAGAGTTCAACTTGGATCTGGTAGGATTACGCAACATTATCACATGGTCACCCACTTGAAGATTTGACTGCTTGGCCCTTCTCATGGTGCTCATGTGCTCGTTGGCTTCTGTTCTTCTTCTTTCTGTTCGTTCAGTGTCAAAATTATCCGGACTTCTGTTAGGGAGGTGTGGTATGGAAGAGTTGACCAACACACCAAACATTAAGTCTGCTGGGGGAATTCCAGTCGTGCTGTGTGGAGTCACTCTATAGTTGCGTAGAAACCGATACAGATCGAGTTTCCAAGAGCTGGCATTTTCCTTCGATATCCTCAGCACTTTATTTAGTGTCCGCATAAAACGTTCCACATCTCCATTGGCTTGGGGCCATCTTGGCATTATGTGGTGATATTGTATGTTTAGATCCTGTAAGTAACGTTTGAATTCTTCCCCTTGGAATGGAGGGCCATTGTCACTTTTTATTCTTGTAGGTAAACCGTGTGTCGCGAACACTGTTGAGTTCACTATCTCTACTTCAGGGTAGCCCGAATAGTCATCAATAGCCACTAGGAGATATACGTTTTCCTGTATTTTGCAAAAATCAAGGCTGATAGCGTCCCATCTTCCACATCCTCGCACTGGTGACTGAATCGGCGTCGGGTGTGGTGGGGCACCAGTGATTTGGCAAGGTAAGCAAGTGTTGATGAGTTTTTCAACCATGGCATCGATTTGTGGAAACCACACTCGGTATCTGATGCGAGCTTTTGTTCGTGCCATTCCTTGGTGGCCTTCATGTGCCAACGCTACTATTCTTTCTTGAAGACTCATGGGGATGATAATGTGGTCTCCTCTAAGGATCAGGCCTTGTTCTGTGATAGATAAGTCTTGCCGTACTGTGAACATCCCTTCAAGAAATGTTTTGGCTTCTTGTGTCTTGTTATGAATGTTCTTCAGGAAAGAATTCCATTCACCTGATAAAATTGTGTTTTTCACCAAGTCACAACATTGGTCTTTGCGTGTTTCCTCTGCAATTTCCTCGCTGCTGACCGCTTTTGGTCTCATTTCACACACCACTTGGCATATGTGTTCTTCTGTTTCTGCTGCCACTTGGACCTCCTGTGTGGTTGCTTCTCTGGGACGCCTTGACAGAAAATCTGCTGGATTTCCAGTTCCTGGTTGATATTTTAGTTCAAAGTCATATTGTTGCAGATGCAAAAGCCATTTTGCAATCCTGGCCGGAGGATGGGAGGAGGTGCCCATGAATATGGGTAATAAAGGCTTATGATCGGTATATGTTGTGAATTTCCTGCCATACAAATATATGTGAAAATGTCTACATCCCCATAAAACAGTAATGGCCTCCTTCTCAATATGAGAGTATCGTTGTTCAGTCATAGTGAGAGCTCGTGATGCATATGCTATCGGCCTTTGTACCCCTTCTCTTGTCACCTGAGTCAGTATGGCTCCCAGACCCACGGGACTGGCATCAACATACAGCTCTGTAGGAAGTGTGGTGTCATAATAGGCCATTTTGGTGTCCGTTGATAAGGATTCTTTAATGTTTTCAAATGCGTCTTGACATGCTAGCCCCCATTCCCACTTTGTGTTGGTTTTAGTTAGCTCACGCAATGGTTCCGACAGTGTAGCTAGATTCTTGATAAATCTTCCACAGTATGTGGCCATCCCTAGGAAACTGCGCACTTCCGTCGGCGATGTAGGGGGACTGGCTGTTTGAATGTCAGCAACCTTCTGTGGGTCCGGCGAGATGCCCGTACTACTGAATGTATAGCCGAAAAAAGACAACTCTGTTTCGAAAAATTCACATTTTTCACGGTGGATGGTTAGTCCAACACTTTCCAATCTGCCGAGGAGCATATGCAGTCTTTTCAAATGTTCGTCTCTGTCAGCTGCATGGATTAAAATATCATCGCTCACATTTAACACACCCGGTATGTCCCTTATGAGCTCTTGAATAGTCTGCTGAAAAACCTCCGCTGCTGAGGAGATCCCAAAACTTAAACGTTTGTATCGTCGCAGACCAATATGTGTTGAAAACGTTGTTATGTACCGGGATTCCTTATGTAATCGTAGTTGGTGATATCCAGCCTTCAAATCTATTTTGGAGAATACTTTTGATCCCGTGAGATCAGCCACGATCTCATCCAGTGTTGGCGTTATGTGTCGCTCCCTCTTGATTGCAGCGTTGGGTAACCTCATGTCTATGCAGATGCGGACCTTCCCTGGCTGCTTTGGTTTTTTTGTGACAACCATTGGAGAAACCCAAGGTGTAGGTCCTGTTACTTCTTCGATTATCCCGGCCTTCTCAAGTGTTCTTAGTTCTTTTTCTACTTGCTCACGCATATGGAATGGTGTTCTTCGGTGTCTGACAGCCTTTGGTTGTACGGATTCATCTATGTGGAGTTTAATGGATTTTCCTTTTAAACACCCGATTCCTTTCAACAGGTTAGGGTATGTTCCCAGGAGTTTTTCAACCTCTTGAGCTTCATTCACTTTGCAAATGAATCTCACCAACCCCAGATCTTCTGCTGCGTCACCACTCAAAAGGCACTCGATGCCAGCATTTACTACATATATTTTGGATGTTAAACTGTTTTCGCCATGCTTAAGAGTGGTGCGGAATCTGCCCACCACAGGTAAGGGTTTCTTACATCCATATGCAAATAGTAGCGTGTCCGTGTTTTTGAGGTCTGGCTGAGGCAGTAGTAACCGGAAAGTGCTTATGGGCATAACATTGACTGATGCCCCCGTGTCGATGGTCATCCACACATGCTGGTCCTGGATCATGACTTGGCATTTTCGTCTCCTGCGGCCTTTTCTTGACGTGGCTTGTCGGTGATTAAGGGCTGAGACCATATATACTTTTCTCCCTTTTCTCCAATTTTCCTTGATCACCTCTTGAGGTGCTGCATTCATGTCATCTCCTTCATCGTCAGTGGATGAGTTTGTGGCCTCTATTTGTCGGGCTCCAGCTTGTTTCTTTTTCTTGTTCCCACTTTTCTCATTGACGTGGCGTGGTTTGTTTGTTGATGGTTGAGCTCCTGATGACCGGCATACTTTTGCATAGTGGTCCAACCTACCACATGCACCACACGTGGTCCCTTGTGCCGGGCAGTTTTGCCGTCCATGTCGAGGACCACCACACCATCCACACTCCATTGGCCCTGGAATTCGCGGTTGCCATCGGGTATGTATAGTGTTTCCCCCAACCTCTTCTTTTGTTGAGTGACGATTGGCGACATGAGCCACCATGGTTGTTGTGAGGGCAGGTTGTAGTTTTTGAAGCGTTGTGCCCATGTGGGCTGCTCTGGCATGTGCTAATTCTCTCTGGCGACCCAATTCCAGAATGCGTGTTAGCGTGATACCTCTTTCACTTAATACCAGCCTTCTCAACTTCTCCGATTGGATGCCATTAATTATTTGTCTCCTGATTTCTTTCTCAGTGTCTGTGAATTCACATGAAATGGCTAATTTTCTGAGCCGGGTGTGGTATGCATCAAGGGTCTCCTCCTCTGCTTGAATTGTTGTACAGATTATGAAAGTCTCATAATCCGGGTTGAGTTGTGGGAGAAAATGGGCCGTTAGGGCATCCTTGGCCTGTTGGTAAATGTCCTGGCCATCGTCAATGGTTAGTGAGTTGAAGATTCGCAGTACTTCATCCCCGACATTTAACAACAAATGTGATCTCATCTTCCTGGCAGTAGTAATATCTTTACAATCCATAGCCATTTCAAATTTCTGAATCCATAACTGCCATCGGGGGCCAACCGATGAAGGATCCGTGAAAGGGTCAAATGGCTGTATCATTATGGATGAGCTGCCCTGTGATCGAGTTTGTGGCGTTGACACAGATAGGTTGGCTGCAAGTCTAGATGGTGTGCTTGGCCTGGGGGTGGACATTCCAGTGGCCATGACGTGGCCTCCCTCTCCCCTACCAGGGAATTTCTCCTCACCTCAAAGCATCGACTGTGGCTCCTCCTGCGGGCGATAATTTCCAGCTGATCTTGACACCATCAGTTTATGTGGACCTGTTCACTGCTTTCCTTGTACCTGTGTGTTGGCCCATCAATGTCCCGCGTTTGCTGGGTTTACAGAGGTGACTTGATCACCATTTGACAAATCACAGCGTGCGCGCGTGATGGCTGCATATGAAAGAGAAAAAAAAAAATTATTATTATTTATTTTTTTTTTTTGGGTGGGGGGGTTTGTCGTGTGGCCCACCCCCACCGGGTGTTCAAAAATTATGTGCGTCGCTTCAAAGCGCACGTCCGACGATGTGTGGCACACGTGTTCGGATCTCGTTCCTCGTCGCCAATGTTGTGTTCGGGCCTCGCGTAGTGCAGGCTTGGGCCCGAACGTGAGTGGCCGTGTGTGTAGGCCGCTCTGGCTTCGCTCCAGCAGGAGCTGACAAGAAAACACGCACACACGCAGATGGCTTTGTGCCCCGGAACTGCCTCCTTCACAAAAAGGGGCGGAGCATTTATTCACTTGCCCTGCGTCACCGCGTAGCGGGACGCAGGGCGGAAACATAACAGTGACTATCGTAATGAAACCGCAGGAAAGCGTTGACGTTTACTGCATAGACTAGTACAGTATTCAGAAGCACAACCCCTAGAGGGGATATGTGCTGAGGTGCGGAAAATGTGTACCTGGTACATCTTTTAACAGAATGAGTTTATGCCGGCATTAGGAACAATTTAGTTTATCTTCTTAATCAATGGTCTGAATCACATGCTAGGACTAGACTATTATAACGAGTGAGATAAATTTAATTTTATACAGATGTTCAAGTTACTGCTGTGGATGAGACAACATTGACAGGGTAAAGATAGATAAAACAATAGGATCTATTGCCCATTCGGAAGAACCGGGATAGTATTGGGTCTTGCTACTGGATGCATCCATTATCAAGGTAATTTTTCAGAATCTATACAACACTGCTTAGTTTAGTAATAACCACATTAGTAAGAGAATAATACATCCTTGTTTCATTGTAGAAAGGAATGACTGAATACACAAGATTGTTGTCGTGTTAAGAAGTGACTTTCCCAAGACACGTAGAAGAAATAGAAGGTGGGTGGCTAGCTACGGTTATGGGTGTGGGTTTTGAGAGAAACCTAAGGGGATTCTCCCAAGTAGACCCCAAGAATCCCTTATTCAGGTAGCCAGGGAAAGACTGGTGCTCTCAGATCCCAACCCTGGGGGTGGACGAGCGAGGGAGGATCACTTGGGTAGAGTAGCACAACACTTGCCCAGGACACGTAGAAGAAATAGAAGTTTGGTGGCGAGCTATGGTTATTTGTGTTGGTTTTAAATACATTTTAAGCTCCTAGGGTAAGGGTTTTAAAAGAATGGGTTATGTTTATGTTTCATTGATTAACTAGAGGTGTTCTTCAAAAGTGGGGAATCATGTCTGCATTGAATTCGAATTGTGTGTCCTGAGGAAGGCTTTTTGGTATCAATAAATTCACAAGCTGATCAAAAACACAGCCCTCCCTATAGCCAGAAACAAAATGTGTCAACATTGATGGGTTTAATTTATGTCACACTTATACTAACCTTACTGAGATGTGGGAATCATGTGTAGTAATTGGTATGCTCATGTGATAGCTGAATGTTTTAGTACAGCCATCTCCAGTGGCTGTTTATGCATAGATATTGATTGAGGTCCATGTCTTTTTTGTGATGATTTTTTTGTGATGAATTATGCGAGATGTTTTGATATTGAGACAGATTTTTATGTTACTAAGCTGTTTTTATCTTTCTGACCATGTGTGCTGTTAAGTGGTAAATATCAATTTTCGTAGCTAGAGTTCACCTACCGATGTGAGGAAGGGTGGTGTAGCCCATCTCTAGTGTATATCAGTGCAATCTGTGTACTCTTTCCTGGTGGCCTGTTTGTCCTGCAGTCTCCTCTCAAGCGTACTTAGGCGTAGTCCCACTTGAGCACATGGCCCTTGCTTCACACCCAACTAGGACACAAAACTGTGCAAGGCATATTAACTCTCATTAACTCAAATGGGATAACTCCTGTGGTACTGTGTGGTATGATATTAAAACAGAAACCTAAACGCTCCTTTTTGAAGTTCAAAATGTTCTGCAAAAACATTTTCACTAGCTCTTCATACTTCTATTAAACCAGTCTACAAGTGCATTGGACTGGGGATGGTAAACATAGGTGCACTTGTGTTTGACCTCATCTGATGTGTTAGAAATGTACCCATCTCCTGTTAGGTGAACTGTAACTTATTTCCTGACCCAATGCCTTCAGGTACCCCTTCACTAAACAGACTTTCTCAAAAAATCCAACCACCAGCTAGTGATCACCTTCCTCGTAGGCTGGACAATCGGCTACCTAGAATAAAAATCCACCATACACACCAGATATTGGCACTATTCAGGAAGAAAATTAAATGTTCATGAAACATCTATTACTATTTTTTGCCAAGGTTGGGCACGTTAATCGACAGGAGTCATACATACAGCACATGTGGGAAAATACAAAGTTAAAGCTGGATTGGCAAGATCTGCATTATCTTAGACCTTATTGTCTGCCGCCACACCCATTCTGGGCCACAGAAAATCAGCCCACAACTCTTTCTCTGTAGCATTTATGCCCGATTGCCCTGGTGGACTTGATTTATCAGTTTTTACCTCATTGAAGAAGGTGGCACCAACCTATCACCATGTATAATGCAATTACCCTGTACATTTAACTCTGGCAAAATCTTACACAAGGTATTCAGATCACCATTGAGGTTACACATGGGCTGCAAACTCTTATGGCTATCAACCTGGATATTTGACTTGACCTACTCTGACACTTAGCCCATGTTATGTGTATTGGTTTTTGCCTGTAAGCGCACTGAGGCCTATGGGCGTGTTACGCAGTACAACGTTGTTATAATAATCAAAGTTATTAAGGCATACATGCCTTACTTTAGCCAAAACATCATCCACTTCCGGAGTCTCCTTCTTCACCCTTAATGAAATGACTGATTCCTAAAGCCATAAAATGTCAGAAAATACTTTGGCACCACTCTTCTCCCATACAACTTCACACTCTGATTCATTCTAGGCATGACCTCCTTCCACCAGAAGGCTAGACGAACAATAAGACCCCATATTGCTCCTTCTTGCTATGTACTCTACATAAATTAAAGTGTTATGATCTGTTCCTATCGTGAAATGTGTGCTGCATATAAACATCCCAAACAAAAGCCAAGTCTTCACAACCTATCAAAGTAGTTCAGCTCCCTCTGTGCTAAGGTGCAGGATGCATATGCCAATGTCCTGATTTTTTCTCCCACTCTCTGAGAAAGGGCAGAGACTAAACCGTACATATTTGCATAAACACTCAAAACCCATTTCTTGCCCAGTTCAAAACCCTATAGTGGCTGCTCCTTTATGATTTTCATTTTCACTTAAACGTTCTCCAAATCGTCCATCCACTCAAATTTCACACCTTTTCTTAGCAACTATCACAGTGGGTCCCTCTTAATAACAAAGCACCGGGGATGTTCTTGAAGAGATTAAACATAATGCGCTGGAAAAAGGGGTGACCCACTAGCCACCCCAAAGGGATGTCTTTTGAATTGAAACAAGCCATTTGGTGTGATAAACACAGTCAAACATCTGGATGTATCATGCAACCATACATGAGGATAAGCATAACGTCATATCGAGAGTGCTTACGATTATAGGCCAGTAACACAAGCAGCTCTTGTAAGTTTGGTAAGTGAAGACCATCAGTCACACAAACTCATGGAGCCTGAGCAAGTCTACACATATGGGGCTCGCTAAAAGTCCCTGGGCATCCCGCCGGTAATCCCAGGGGGATACCGGTGGACTACTGTACCGTCTCTGCTGCCCGATACACCAGTACTACCGGGATATTACGGGTGGCGGAGACACTGGAAAATCCCCATTCCCATGGGATGGGGATGCCGCAATCACCGGCACTGCTAATACCGGTGCCAGTGATTGCAGCAATTGCCTGCCAGTAGGGTCCTGACGTACCAGCAGGCCACGCATGCCCGTAGATCACAGCCCCTACCGGCAACCTTGGAGTTTGCAGGTTCGGAAAGGTGCCGGTACATGTTGTTACCGGCACCTTATTTCTGAACCGACAAACCGATAAACTCATAATGAGCCCCATACCCTCGATTTTACATCAGTTATTTTTTAGTTAAAACAAAAGGAGAAACCAATTCAGAACTTTCAATCGGTTCAACCTCATCCTTTGAAATCAGCTCATCTGCTAGTTCAGTACGCACAGTAATTGGGACACAATTTTGTCAAAACCATGTTCAGTACTACTAACCTCTTTTCAAATGATTCTGGGTAACTTTCCACAATTTCCCTAGGAATCTGCTCATCAACACACAACACCTGCTACTTTCCCAGATGCAATTTTATTTTCAACTCTGCCTGCTGAATCCAACCCAAAATGGGGTCCCCTTGAAAAGTAGCATAAAACCTGGCCTGGGTGTTGTTCTCTTTGCAATCTGGGCCACAGTATACATACCCTATGATTTCTATCCTACCCCTTTTCAAAGCCTCCTGGGCACATACCAGATTGATACATCTTGTAATCACAAATGTTTTCCATGACCCCCTCGAACTCGATCATCATGCACTTTGAACATGAATCAGCCCCCGCTCTCTTCGCAATTCCATTAAATGATACGGCACACCATGGCCACTCATGTTCCCTTCTACCTGTAGCTTCCTGGACCCTGGGCACAAAAATCTCACTCTCGTCTTTCTTTTCCATTTCCAAAGTTAACTTTAGTTCTAATCCTTGTATGTCACAAATCCGAGAACATTCTTCCATAATCTGTGCAGTCCTTGTCAACTGGGGGACACTGCAGGGACGTCATTTCACCAAAATGCTAGGGGTAGCGGGAGTGACATCACGCAACCCTTGACCCCCTGATGACAACACAGGAAGTGATGTCATTGGACCCCACCCCGAAGTGATATCGCGGGAAGTGATGGAAAACGACATTTCATCCATTGACAAAACAGAAGTGGCATCACATAGCATTGTACATTACGAAAAATATGGTTACATATCACTATAATGTGATGTACATTTCATACAAAAATGGATTGCCATATGTATCATTAAGATCAGTGTTTAGGCCCATATTACCAAATTACTGTGAATGCAAGCAGACGTCCATGACCAAATGATAATGATGCGTCATTATATAGCACTCACACTTAAACGCTTTATATAGAAAAAATATACACCCAATATCACCCAACCTGTGTTGGTACTCGTTTATCGACCTCCGAAAGATGAAAAGCTGAGTTGAGGCGTTTAAGAACAGACTTAATCAGTGACTCACCCCTGAAGTGTACCTGAAATAAACCTTTAAGCAGTCTAGCAATTATTGTATAGAATTCCAGAAAGATACTTTATTTGGTATTCCTATTCTTTCTTATTTAGGGTCAGTACTGAAAGTGTTAGACTTGCGGCACTCCTATTCTTATTTTTCTTCTTTTTTTTTTTTAAGAGGCCTGGACAAGAAAGCCAGCCACTCCAGAAGTAAATTGACACATGGTGCTGGCCACAGCCCAGGAGCTTGCATTACTATAAAAAAAATTTTTAAAAACCTTTTTGTTTTCGTTTTTTTTAGAGGTCGCAAGGGAGACCTCAGAGGTCGCAGTTGCGACCTCTGGTGACCCCTAAATGACATCCCTGGGACACTGTCTAGAGCTTGTCATGTGATCGGATATTTCACACCTAAAATATGTGCCTCTAAAAGTTCCTGAAATCGTCACACCAGTATCCTGGCCCGTTCTTCCTTTTGCCTAGATCATGTAAAGAGCGTATCTCGTCTCACCTTCCAGTGCTTGTATGCTTACTTCCAATGAGCCTATGATCCTTTCAATGACATTGGTACTGTTCCAGTCCACATTCGCTCCTGTCCACATCCTTTAATCTATTTTCTTATAATGTGTGGGATGAATGCAACAGGACGAACAGGATGCAGGGAAGTCTTTATTGTTAACAGAGACACCTCGGCAACCTCTCCAGCCTTGATATGATATGATAGTTTATTTATATAGCACCTATACACAATGTGTTTCAAAGCAATTCAAGACAAGGGAGTGTACAAGGGAAAATACAATGATATTCTTACAGGCCATGAACAGTAAGGATGTGAATTTAACTGTCGCACTCGGCCTGACGACTTTTCAGATAGTGCAAGAGCTAAGACATAGACAAGGAAGGGAGGGGGGAGACTGGGAAGGAAATGGAAACAGACAGGCGACTACCGTACTAGGCCTGACGACATTTCTTGTAGAGACAGAGAAAAACAAGAGGTGAGGGAGAGGGGTGCAGAAATGGAGGGGACGAATAAAACAAGCGACTCTCGTACTAGGCCTGATGACATTTCAGATAGTGCTGGGGGAGGAGGGAAGGAAAAAAACAAGTAAGGGAAGGGGGGAGGAGATTGATGAGGTTGCTATCATACCAGGTGCAGGGACAATTCTGATAGAGTAAGTGCATAGAAGAAAGTAAGGGGAGGATGGGAGGAGATAGGAAATGGGTGAAAGGGAGAGGAGGAGAGAACAGAGTAAGCAGTTAAAAAAGAGTGGAGAAGCCTCTTCTCTTAACTGACCCTGCTTCCAGGTTCCAAGTTCTAGAACTTGGAGCCTGGCAAACCATCCAGGATACCACACACCCCTTCCCCTGAAGCATTAAAATAAAAGCACATGAGAATAATACCACAAATAAAACTGTAAAAGCATCAAGGAAAATAAAAATGACATCAATTGAAAACTATAGTACAGCAGTTACGAATGTGTAAGAATATTACAAATATTACAGATATAAGCAATAGATAGAAAGACACGAATAAATAGACATGGGATGAATGATCACATCTCACATACGGACAAAGTCTTTCAGCCAAACCGGCCCTTTCCTCACCAGCCTAGGCTTATCAACCACTTCCTCCATCCCATTGATACCACTACCCACACTTCTCCCAGCCACTTGCTCTTCCAAACTTCCACCTCTCTCACCACCAACCACCACATTTACTTCTTCCAAACCACCCTATACATAAACAACCGACTGCCCCCTGTGAGGCAGGCATGGTATCGAGAGAGACGACGCAGACAACAGAACTCAAGTTTCAAAGAGCTTTTTTCAAATGTCAGGATGGTGTAAGGCCTAACCTAACCTATAACTAAGGTAGGGATTTCTACTGCCTAAATAAATGAAAAGGAAGTCCTTGGGCCTCATTACAAGTAGCGCAGTAAAAACGGGGTCATTACCGGCATGGAGGTACGAGCGGGTCCGTGCTCGTATGACGCCGCCAATAGCGGGTGATTACGATTGCGTGAGCACGCGCGAACCCCCTTGCTGGTAATGGCCATACCGGTATGCCACTAAAGGCCCTCCAACCCCCGATAGTGCCATCACGGGACCCGCCGATATCGCCTCTGCCTTGGAGGAACCCCTTAATACCGACCCGGTAATAACAACATGCTAATACCGGGCTCGTAATACCGGACCCAGAAGTAACGTCATCGCGTCTGAAAGGGAAATGGGCCGGCGGCCATCTTTAAAAATACAATCCATTGCAATCCTCCCAAACCAACAGTTGTTTCCAGGAGAGACCAGTGGCAATCCATCACCATGCCGAAGGCAACCCGGAAAAGTACCCCCTGCCTGCGCAAAAAGCGCTTTTCTGATGCAGAACTGAACATGCTGGCAGACACCCTTGCCACACATGCTGATTTGATAAATGAGCAGAACCTGAAGCGTGAGGTGCAGCAATGCAAGAAGGAGATCTGGCAGGAGGTAGCCCGCAAGGTCTCCACTGTTGGAACAACCCCACGGACAGTGAAGGATTGCAAGAAGAGGTGGGATGACCTCCGCCTCAGGGTCCGTAATATCCTGTCAAGCAACAGGAGGGAGGCTATGGCTACATGCAGGGGTCCCCCCTCTCCTGCCAAACTGACCACCTGGGAGGAGACAGCAAGCACATTCATCAATATGGAGTCCATCGAGGGATTTGGGGAGATGGAGACGGGTGCAGCAACATCTGCAGACTGAGGTAGTGGCCCTGCAGATCCCTGTAGGGGAAACCATGACGTTGCACAAGTGATGTCGAAGAGAGTCTAGGCAAGGCAATGCATGTCCCAACACACACATGAACATATTCTTGTCCAGATGGAGGGCCAAACCCTGCCACACTGAAATGCATGCTGAGTGCCAATCCCATTACCAACACACGGCCAACACACACGGACCGTGCCCATGTAACACATCACAGAAACCCCAATGCAATGGCATGCCAACTGTCATGCAGCAAATGCCAAAATGCCCCCTTCATACTACCCTGTGTGACACACCTGTAAGATATGAATGAATGATAAATGAAGTACTCCATAGCACCCTACAATGCATCTAGCATGTAACACCATTACTAATGCCCTGCATCTCTTCTCCCCCCCCCCAGGCACCGATGGAGAAGATGCCAGCCAGGATCCCACCACAAGGGCATCCGTGTCTCGGCCAATGACAATGGACAGCGACAACACCACCTCCGGGGCAGCCTCACAGCCCACTCTGACACCCAGTGCGCCTGACACCATAGACACTGAGCTGCCTACACCCACACCAGTGGAAGGCGAGGCCATAGAACCACTCACCAACACCGATGAAGCAGTGGAGGAGCATATATGGACCAGGAAGGACCAAGCCCCGTGCCCACCGCCCCACCCCACATTCAACTCTCACCCACCTGCAGCAGTGCAGATCCCTGCCTGCATGATTCAGACCTGAGCAGCCTCCACGAGGACAGCACTGCCATTGCAGCCCCCATCACAGCACCCTCCACCACTGCTGATTCGGACCTGAGCAGCATCCACGAGGACAGCACTGCCATTGCAGTCCCCATCACAGCACCCTCGACCACTGCTGCTCCCACCATCAGCCTTGAAGCACGGCTGGCGAGGGTGGAGACCAGGCAGGAGTCTATGTTGGACCTGCTCCGGCAATATATTGTGGATGGGGAGGACACCAAGCGTGGGATAGCCCAGGCCATAGCGGGGACCACAGCTGCCACAGCCGCCAACACAGCCACCATAGCTGCCAACACAGACGCCGTCAACACCTCGGCATTGTTGATGAGAGACTGTCTGGGGGCCATCACGCAGGTCCTCACATCCATCCTGCTGCACATGCAGCAGCCACAACCTGCACCAGGTGTGCAAATGGCCACAGCTTCCTCCCCATCCACCACAAACGCTTCCTCTGCCCCCTCTTCCTCTGGACCCTCCAGCCCTGTGCGTCAAACAAGGTGCAGTGCGAGGCACCTTGAAATGCCGCCCCCGGTCAGCAAGAAGTCCCAAAAATAGTGTGCAAGAACTATGGGAGTGGGCCTGATGGTGTTGGCAGTGAATGGGAGTGTTAAGGGGAGTTTACTGGGGGGTTTAGGGAGTTTACTGGGGGGTTTGGGAGTTCACTGGGGGGTTATGGGAGTTTACTGGGGGGTTTAGGGAGTTTACTGGGGGTTTAGGGAGTTTACTGGGGGGTTTAGGGGTGGGGCTTGGCACTTTCTTCACTTGTTGTCAATACACCCGTTTTGTTAAAAAAAACATTCTATGGCTGGACATTGTTCATTTCGTGTGTATCCATTTAATCAATGATGGTGTACAGTGCCCAACTACACACATTCCCTGTATGCATGTCCACATGGACACAGTGTACTAAGTGTCACTGACACAAATCTATCAACGTCCCTGTGGGTCAGAAGTATTTGTCAATCAGTGATTGGCATACTGCACAGCCATCCTGTGCATCACGTACTGGCAGGGGTGCTGCTTCCCCTCCATCTTCATCCTCATTATCCTCACCGGTGCATGCATGTCAATGTCAGGTGGCAGTGGTATATTTTGGACGCACATGTGAAGCATGACACAGGCCATGGTGATCTTAGCCACCTTCTCAGGAGCATAGAGGAGTGCTCCACCAGACCTGCTTAGGCAGCGGAACCGCGCCTTCAACATGCCAAAGGTCTGCTCAATGACTACATGGGTACGGGTATGTACCCGATTGTACTCCTCCTCATGGCTGTTCCGCGGGTTCCGCACAGGGGTAAGTAGCCACCGCTTCAAGGGATATCCTGCATCACCTGCAAGCGAATACAGATAGGTCTATATGAGTCACTCTGAGCTGCCACCTTCAGGATACACAGTCATGGCTGCAGCTATTTGCTGTTGACCTGCACATTTCCCTGTAGGTATGCACGGATATTGTTTAATGCATTGTATACTGCAATATGGTGTGGTAGTCTGGATGATGTTGTACAGATGATGCAGGGTGAAATCATGCATGCTAATGCGGATGTACTGTGGTTGTAGGACTTTATTTTGCCTCCCATTTCTGCTGTGTGTACTACACTGTGCATGGTCACACTAGCCACATTGGCACAGTTGCAATTCTGTTCAGTCAAGCATTGCTTGACATACCCATGGTGGCCTGGTTGTGCGTTTTACTTGTTGTCAAATGTGTGTCAGTGATGTGTCATGTTGGGTTTGGGAGGTTCAGGTTAGGAGTGTTTAGCTCTGCGTGCATGCTCCAATCACTGTCAATTGCCACCCAGGTGGAGCATGCATCCCCCCCTTCCTACCCAGGGGGAGTATGCACCCCCCCTTCCCAACCAGGTGGAGTATGCATCCCCCCTTTTCCCACCCAGGTGGCGTATGCATCCCCCTGCTTCCCCACCCAGGTGGAGTATGCATCCCTACACATCAGTACCCTAAAGCACTGCCATGGGCCAGTTAGGCAACTCACCAAACAGCCAGGCACGTGGTCCAGCATGTCGCTCCATGTGACAGGGTAGCGTGGAGTTGCACAGCACCATGGCATCATGTGTTGACCCGGGAAATCGGGTGCAGCAATGTGTGATGATCTTGCTGGAGTCACATACCATCTGCACATTGATCGAGTGGTATTGGTTGCGATTGCGGTACACCGCCTCTATGGCATGGTGGACTACCAATTCCACATGGGTGCAGTCCAGGGCACCAACACAATTGGGCATGCCTGCCAGTGCATGGAAGGCTACTTTGGTGTCGGCTATCTCCTGGGCAGTCCGTAGTAGTGATATGTGGGTGCTAGCGTGCTTCAGGAGGGCATCCAGCACTTGGTTCAGCATGCGTGAAAATTGTGGTTGCGAAATACCATGCAGCTGGCCCACTGTCTGCTGGTAGGTGCCTGTGGCCAGGAAGTGGAGCACAGATGCCACCTTTATTAGCGGGGGGATGGCAGTGCGTATTTCTATGAGGCTGGCAATGTCGTTGCCTATCATGTCCACTATGGTGGTGATGGTGTCCCGGTCCAACCGGTACAGGGTATGGATCTGGTCAGGGGTTAGATTGAATGGACTGGGTCTGATACAAGTGATTGGTGGCTGTCTATGAGGTACTACTGGCTGCACTGGTGGTAATTGCTGGGCCTGTCTCACCCTCCTTATCCTCCTGCGTCTCCTCTGTGCTGCCTGTTGCTGCTGATGTAGTTGTTGTTGTAGTTGCTGTTGTTGCTGTATTTGTAGCAGTATAGGCATGTCCTCCAGCGCCATGATTGCAACAGCTAGTGGTATCATTTTGGTGTTGGAAGGGGTGTGGTGTGTGCGTGTACTCCTTTTATACTGGGCCAGGCTCCATTGAGTCCACCTGTGGTGATTGTGTGAATCTGTGGCAGTTGGCTTGAATGCTGATTTCTGTTTACGGGTTGGTCTGCAATACCTGTATGGCCGTCATCGTGCAGGCCCTGTTTACCACCTTCTGGATGCCGATATTTGCATGCCCACGTGGGTTGTGATGTCCTCCTGTTACCGGCATGCCAGTATTTACTCCCTGAAGGGGCGCGTGTTTGCGCCCATGCCGGTATGAGGGGTCACGGTACGGGCGGTGCCGGTATTGGTGGGTTGTCAGGTTGTAATGGTCGGACCCGTTAACGATGCCGGTATTACCATTCCGCCTTCCTTTTTTCATTACCTCCATTCTCGTAATGAGGCCCCTTGTCTGTAAGTCCAAACGAAGAGTCTGTCTGTGTCAAAAACTATGCTTACCCTCACATCTAGAAATTAACATGGTGTGGGGTTTCTTCTTAACAAAAATAGTGTTTGAAAATAATGTCTCAGGTGCTCTCAGCTTAAGTCCTTCTTTAGCCTTCTGTTTCAGGCTCAATACAGTTCCAATGGCTATTTGTCTCCTCAAAGTTTAACCAGACCTTGAGGTTCCCTTCTCCAAGTTCAACATGGTACAGTTCACACAAAAGGAAGATCCTGAGCTTCCCTTCCCCGAGAAAACAATTCTCAGTTCCTTCGATTCTCAGGCTTCCCTTCCCCAAGATTTAAATGTAGTGCACAATTCTCAGTGACTTACTAACAATGGCCTCATCACGAGTAGGGCGGTAGCCCTTAAATACCGTGGTAACAATGTTACCGCCACATTTAAGGCTCCATCCAATCTCGAGTCTGGCCTGTTTGCTCCTAGCACAGAGCTGGGGGTAAACACGCCTGATAAATGACAATTTTTGGTGCAATTACCGCCAGCAGTATTAAGGCACAGTAATTGTGCCAAACATTGCGCATTGGGTCGACCCAATGGCGAATGGGGACTAATGGTTAGCACCCAACCCGTGATCAGGCAGTAATACCGCCGGCTGTGGTGGGCAGTAATGCAAATAAAGTTGGGCGGTATCCCTACTGGGATACCGCCCAACTCGTGATGAGGCCCAATGTTCTTTGCTGGTCATCATTTAGAGTCTCCATGGTCTACGAGTAGTTATCAGATCACACGGTACACCCATCACAGGTCACACAACCAGAAATCTTCTGCTTATGCTTGGCTTGATTCAGGATATCTGCGATCTTCACAGTAGAGAGCTCTTTGGTCTAGCCACAGTTATCAGACCGAACGTTCCGCCCACTACATGTTGCGTAACCTAACTCTCCCCCTTAGGTTTGGTTTGCTCCTCACAGGCTGTTCTGCCTTGGGATTCGGGTTTTTCACACTTGTCTTTCCTTTTGGCTAATGCAACCCTTTTCTGCATCAGTCTTTGCTTTGCCGCGAGTTTATAAATCTTCCTTGCATTTGTAATTCAAATATTTCAGTGTTTGTTCAATTTTCCACATATATGTTCATTTGGTATTCAATATCACATGCTCTTAATCAAATAATTTCCATTCAGTTCGGTATTCAATATGATGTGCTTTCACTCAAATAGCACTTTCCATTCAGTTTGGTATTCAATATGATTTGCTTTTCACGCAAATAGCACTTTGCATTCCGTTTGGCATTCAATATTGTTAGCATACACTTATGCTTATGGAATGTTACTTGCCTGCGGTCCCATGGGAGAACTCTGGTCTTCCCATGTCCACTGACACTCACCGGATGTTCGTGTCTCCCCAGCTGCAGTTCCTACTGCTCCCACTCACCTCCTCCGAAGTCGAGAAGCAGACAGCATAGGCTCTGCTCATTCGCTGGGCACGTCCTTGCACACACTGGCTTCTCAGTTCCTTGCAAAGACCACAGACTGCGTTCTCTCTGCTGTCAGATCCGTTCTTTAGCTCAGCTCTCTTGCAGTTCTGCCTGCCCACCTTCCACATTGAAGGCTCCCAGTCCTGCATATGCCACGCAACCCTTTCTTCCCTGGTCGTGGATCGCTGGCAGTCTTCACACTTCCCTGTCTCACTCCAATCCAGTGGCTCTCCTTCTCCACAGGCATGGTTTATTTATTTATTTATTTATTTATTTATTTATTCATTTATATAGCGCACCTAACCCAAGGGTATCTGGCCGCATTCTTGGAATGAGTGTTACCATACAGGAGTAGTTTACAAGACATTGATTGATTACAGATAGGTTGCAGTAGGTACACCAGTTACAGAATAAGATAGGCAGTGCAAGGCAAAACAGTTATACCACAGTATGGACATAGGATTACTTAATATACTAGGCAGTACCTGACAGTGCCAAAACTGTGGTGGGCGAGGACCATAAGTGTGTTAACGCTCTTGCGCGAAGAGCAGGTTTTCTGTTTTTTTTCGGAACATCTAGTAGGACGGTTCTGCTTTTGATGTCAGGTGCATGGAGTTTCAGAGTTTTGCGTCCTGAACTGGGAAACTGTTGCCGCCTGATTTCTGTCCATTGAATCTAGGTATATTGAGACGGTGGGCATGAGTGGACTGTGTGGGTCTGTGGCTAAAGCATTTTGTGAATTTGTTAGTTAGGTATTTAGGAGCATCGTTGGAGAGGCACTTGTGTGTTAGTGATAGTATTTTGAAAACAATTCTGTCCTGGTCTGAGAGCCAGTGGGCTTTGCATCTAGCAGCTGAGATGTGGTTGGTTTTCACTCAAATAGTGGTTGGTTTTCGGGATGTTAAGCGCCACTCTCAAGGCATTGTTCTGTAGAACTTGGAGTTATTTTATATTGCGATTGTTAGTTCCCACATACAAGGCGTTACAGTAGTCAAGTCTTGAAACTATAAGGGCCCTAGCCAAGGTAATGCAGTTGTCTGAGGAGAAGAACAGTCTGCAGGCATTGATACGTTTCGAGGTGTAGGCAGCCACCGAGACTGTGGTGTTTACTTGTCTGGTTAGCATGAGGGTTGATTCCATGTAGATGCCTAATGTTTTAACTTCTTTGGAGACCTTGATATTTATGTTGTCTGTGTTGAATGATTTAAATTGGTCATCTAATTTCTTCTGTTGGTTCTGAAACCGATGAGGAGCAACTTGGTCTTGTCATCATTAAGGCATAGGCCATGAATAGCCATCCATGCCTGAATGATTTTGCAAGTTTCATTAGGTTGTAGGAGCCCGAGGTGGGAATTGTGATTTGGGTGTCATCTGCATAGTTGGTGTAGGTGACACCCAAGTTGCCAAGGTGGTCAAATTTGTAAATATGTTATATAGGGTGGGTGACACACAGGAACCCTGTGGAACACTGCAGTCAACTCCTCCCTTCAAGGAGGTTGCCCCTCCTTTCTTTATACACCTGAGCCCTATTGAGGGGCCTCAGCTGTATATTGTTGACTGGATTTGTCTGGCTATAATGAGCCCAATTAGTGGTACATGCTTGACATTCAGTAAAGCATGTTCTTACACCTCTCTTCTTCGTCTCAGTTCTAGAGTGGTGTTTCTAATAGGAATGTGCATTGCTCCTAGATGCCTATTCCTCTTCTCAGTACTTGCTGGGTATCTACGGGGAAAGATAGGGCATGAGTGGACATAGCCCATGAAGGCTGAGGGAAAGGAGGGTGAGTCTATATTAGGGAAGGGGGTATACCATATCTCGCCATCCTGCACTCTCTCCCCAATCCCCAAGGACCCTCCACCCAGCTGATTCTCCCTCACTTGTCCACCCCCAGTGTTAGGATCTAAAGCAAAGGCCCTTTCCTGGCCACCTAAGGAAAAGATCCCTGTGGAGTGGCTGTGAGAGTGCCTTCTGGTTTCTCACCCCAAGACCCCTGTATTATCAATGCACACCCTTCCGTTTCCCTCCATCAGGTCCACTACCACAACTATATAAATATTCCAAATTGAACTGGGTTCAAATATAACTGACTTGGGCAACTCCTCTATCAGTCTAATCTGTTCTGAATATGAAGACCTTCCATTTGCAACATGTGTGCCTTCTCTTAATTCTCACCCATGATCCAGGAAACCAACAGAGCTTGGAAGAACTCATTTTCCCTATTGACTTTTCATAGTCTTTCTTATTCTGCAACCTCCTCCGTAGCTGCTTCCTGCACTCCATGTCCCAGACACTCCATGCCCTTCCTTACACTCAAGAATGTTGTTCACCCAACAGGGATTGAGTCTGGCATTTGCTTCTCTTCACCTCATCAGCTTGAACAGTGAAACTCCTGTAACACCACTGGAAGACATGGCAGTGTTCCATGATAACTTCAAGGTTGTTTTCACATCCATACCATTCCCAACTGCTTGCTCCTCAGCACCAACAATCACCCTATTTTAACGCTACACCAACCCGTTGGATTGTCGATGATGCAATGATGTAAACTTCCACTACATACCCTTACTTTTGGCATACTGAGCCACTCTAGCACATTTAAATTGAGAGCCATTATTACTTATTACCTCACAAGGATATCCCTCCCATCTATAAACCTGTTCCAGAAAACATACAATCTCACCACTAGACCCTCGCCTAACCAATTTCAACTCTTGCGACTTTGAGAAGTAATCAACCATCCCTATCATGAACTTGATCTCTTTGCCAAGTATATTGTGCGGCCCCAAAAGATGTCTATTCCAAGGTGTGTCCATGTACCTTCTGGAGGCGTGATAGGCAACAATTCCTGTTGCTAGACTCCTATGCTTTTGACCGAATTCTGATATGGCCAGCACTCCTCCACTTTCCTTTCCAACATCAAATATATTGCAGGCCACCAATATTTCTCCCTCAACTTCCATTTAGTACTCGTTATCCCTAAATGCCCCTCATGAGCTTTCTCCGCCAACCTTTCCCTAACACTCTCAGGAGCCACCAACACGTGTCCTCTAAGAAGTAACTCATCCTCCACAGGTAGCTCTCCTCTGACCTCCAAAAATGCTACACACTCCTCCTTGACATCCTTCCTAGCCGGCCATGTTTGTTGCATTCACTCAATAACTTCTCTCATTACACCATCAGACATATACCCTGTTTTCCACTCTTCCTTGCCGATCACCACATGTTAGTCAACAAACCCTGTTCCCAAACACGCAGCCACCTCATCTTCCTCCCTATCATTTCTGGCATCCACTCTCTCCAATGGTAACCTTGACAGACAGTCTGCTATTTTGTACTGTACTCCTGGAAAGTATAACACTTCGAAGTCATATTCCTGCACACGCATGCACAACCTAGCGATTCTGGGTTTCACCCTCAGCCAGGGGTGTTGCTAGGTCTGGAAAAGATCTGGGACTACGCTAATGTTGTGACTGTTGGAACTTGTGGCTAACAAGCCATTTGGTTGTAGCCCCTCAGATTCTATCTGGGCAATTTTCTGTGAATTTTCATGTCAACGCTAGTCATACACTCTCCTCTGCAATTCCTGAGAACTAGCTAGGGCAGTTCTTACCCCTCCTTTGCCTCTAGAATACTTACCAGTAATTCCACTCTTCAGAACTAGAGCCCCTGAACAGATGCAGGATGGAGAGCTTGCCCAAAAAATAAATAAGGTAAAAATAATAATTAAGGAGAGTGTTTGCATTCTAACTGTAGTAAGAACATTCTTGTTGAAACATAGGTTGTAGTGCTCTTCCACACCCTAAGGAATCTTTTGTGTTTGATTTAGGGAGTCCTTATTAGGGGAAGTTGAAGAGAGGAGCTGTGCCACGTAGTTCCACTTGTGAGTGTCCCCACAGAGTCAAGGTAAGCGTTACACTAAGAAGTGTAGAGAAGATAGTCTACACCTAAACTTATGACAGAAGTCAACCAGATAATACACAAGGCATGAAGAAAGATTAATCACCATAATTTATTTGCTCCTGAGGAAGGACCAAGCCCGACATGAGTAGAGCGGAAGATTCTATTGCATAATTCATTGATTAACACAACATACATTTTCTCCACTAATGACTTACTCAAGTCTTTTTATCCATACTGTATATTCATCCTTCCCCTCTTACTCAGGTCCATGTTGTACATTTTTCATTTGTCTCACAGATTCTGGACCCATGGCAGTTTTAAGAATGGATCATTTCTTTGTGGCGGAAAAAGCTTCCACGTCTTGTGCATCTAGCTACGCTTCAAATAGTTCCTTCCAGAGATCCAACTTCCCATTTGGGCTGCGTCTTAAGCCAAGAATCGAGGAGGTGGGGTGACAGTCACAGTTATGACTCACAGAGTAATTCTGACACTTGCCACCCCCCCACTAATTCATTAACGTGTAGGAATGATCTTCTTTTCTTCTTTTTTATCCTCTGTCAGTTTATTTACTATCTCTTTACCCACACACTGGCATAAACGTACTTGGCACGCGAACATGAATTTAATATTATAAGCACGCTTTGTTTATTTTTCTTTTTTTCTTTTGCTTTCTTCACTTCTTATGTCAAAACTATATTGCATACAAATGTACTTAACGCCACTCCGTCTTTCATTCAATAATTAAATACTCCTTAGCACAGAGTAAATGTTACATCAAACCTGAAGCACTCTGGAACTGATTGCAGTTGAGCTGATTGAAATAGTCGGGAATGGCATGGGAGATGCACTGGAGTTCTCAGACATGTTGTCAGCCTTGAGGGTGGACGGATGTGCAAGGCCAACCATGTCTAACTTCCCCTTAAGGGCAAAGTGGAAAAATTTTGGCCTTGCGCAGTGGCTCAGAACCGCATCTCTCGTCGCCACAATGTGTTGAGGAAGAAAGACATCAGCAGTCTTTTGATAAGTTCAATTTTATTTGCAATGAAAGAGAGAGGTGAGCGTTCAGTGAGGGAAGACAGAGAAAGTACCTCCAACCATCATTGAACGCTCAGGAGTGTTCCACACGGGTCTCATGTGCAGGTGAACCCGCGTGGCATCAATACAATGACATGACAATCCCTTCCTATACATAGGAGCTCAAGATTGTTGTGGTGTGGTAAATTAAATGGCTTCACTAATTTCCTATCGTTCACTGCTTCCCTTGATCTTCAAGTGTTTGTGTCCTCTATGGATACACTGAGCTGTAGCCCTTCGAGTCGGTGAGGTCAGAGAGTAAAGCATTGGAAACATTACTGGGCTAAAGTGTTTTCAAATGGAAAACATAAAGTGCAAAGATAGCACCAACGGACAGGAATGCCCAAATTGTCCACCACAGAGTTAATCTCGTTCACAGTTGTATGGAGTTTGTAATTGGACAAGGAAGCCGAGAATTCAAACATTCTTTGTATTCGGCTATGCAATATTCCAAAATGCATAATCTATTCTCTTTATACCCGCATATTTCTCTTAATATCCTTTACTATTTTACCAATGGTAAGGAGCTTGCTTGTGAATTTGATGGAAGTGCTTTAACATCTCTCTAGCCACTTATGCAGGACTTGACTGACATCATCACAGGCGGAAATTGTAGATTGGCAACTAGCGACAGCAAATGGAGAATTTCCTCGAGATGAAAGAATGCCATTTTCATAATCAAACTCAGCCATAGCTGGAAAATGCAGCCACCTACCTCGTTACAAGGTTCCAGACTGTCTCTTCCATTCTTTCAGTTTGCCCATCTGAATTGATGACCACTAGGTTCATGCTTTACATCTGAGGTAACTCTGCTCCCACAACAATCCGTCAAACATCAAACTTAACACTTCTAACTTCTGTGAAACGTATTGCATTTCTTGATGCATCTATTGAACAGAAACGTGAGAGCTTCATTCAATAAAGCTGTACATGAGCAATCCTTTTCTATGAGGTGAGTTACAAAAAGATCAAAATGAGAATTGGGCAGTGATCCAGGTGAGTAGTACACGGGGAGCCCTTTGTAATCATGTTACATTTTGACAGGTGGACACACACCCTGTTTCTGAACTATCAATATCAATATCAATTTGATATAAAGTTAATATAAATTTTATATCAAAATTATATCAAATTATTTTTGATAGCATTGTTTTGGTGGGTCATTAAATTAATTTTACATAAATAAATATTATTTTTTATATTCATTTTTATATACATTTGTATATTATTTTGTATCTTAATAGTATATAAAAATATATACATTTTATATATATTTTGTATAACGTATGATATATAGTATAGATCCCGCCGTGACAATCTCGGACCTTGGATGGCGGGCAAAATAATCCTAGGTGAATTTGCTTTATACTCACAAAGTGGGGCTCACAATGCAAATTACCCCCAAACTATTGGCTTTCGGCAATGCTTGATGCTTTTTTTAATTAACTCAGGGCATACCCTGTGAAACTTGTAGAAACACTGATCTACATCAGTCCTCTACATCTTCCAGAAAGCCCACCGCTGTTTTAATGTATTTTTTCTTTTAATGGTAGATGGGCTCTGTGCATATTTCTCATGCCCAATCTACCATAAAAAGAAAGACATACAGAGCTGGCCACTGCAACATCAAATAGAAAAGGGGGCAAGTTATTTTCCATTTCTATTGTGGCAGTGATGCCAATGCAATGTGGGGCTTAGAAGGAACAGGCCCCAGGACGATCAAGTAAGTTGGGTTGGGAGGGAAGGCTGGGGGTGGTTGGTGCGGGATGCCCTAGGGGTCAAGGCTGGGATGAGGGTACTGGGGCAGGGCGAGAGAAAAAAGCTGCACCTTGGATATATGCTCAGGGTGCTGGGAAAACGCTAGCAGATGTTGCCAGATTCCACCCATGATCCTGGCTACCTGGCTGAGCACCATTCCTATGTTCATTGGCACATTTGAATTTGTCAATAACATCCCAAAAACAAATCGAGCAATGCGAAATGACAAACGGTGGATATAAATAGTCAGATTAGTTGGCAACATGTCATACTAGATGGAGTTGATTGGGAACTAATCATAAATGGAAAGAGTAACGTTTATATTGCAAGACCGAGAGCAAAAATGTTAAGACATTTGGAGAAACTTGTAAAATCTTTATTTTGACTAACTAGCTGCCGTAAGACTAAAGTTTCCGGATCCGATGAATTGTAACATGATACAATTACAGTTTGCTTTGACTCTGTGCTAAGGGATGACATAAGTAATTATCAATTTTTCAGCATTCAATTTGATAGAATCCTGTATAAAATATTGCAGTTCATGATGACAGTTAATTGATTGTAGACCTGATTGTAGACCTGTATTATCGTTTGAAAAGCCTTATAACACTCCACCCCCCCAAAAAAAGATGAACAAGTTATTCAGGCTTCATGATGCGCGGCTGGATCGGGTTGAAGAATCCAAACGAGAACCATTGCCTTTTTCTACTCGGATAATTTTATTGGGAAACGGAATCACCTGAACAAGACAAATATTTTAAAGTGCACAATCTCAAATAGGCTGCTTAAACCCACAGTATATTAGGGGGGATTTTTATATTTGCCATAGATCAAGGATTGTCTTATAAATAATAATAAAAATAGCAGGTGAATAAGAAAATGTCCTTTATTTCTATGATCCGTATCATAACATAGCATAACAGAGGATCGATTGGTGGAAGGGAGTGTCCCTGCAAAGGAAATTCTTCTCATCAAATGCTGACATAAATAAAATGACTATGGGCTGCACTTTGCATCAAATCTGGCAATTTTATTTCTGGCAGCATTTGAAGAGAAGAATATCCGTTGCTATAATAATCCCTTCTGTCAATCGATCCTCTTTTACAAGAGGTACATTAATGCTATATTAGTCACCTGAGAGGCTACAGAGATGATTTGAAAAAATGGTCCTTTAGATTAATAACTTGGATGCAAATTTACATTTCCCATATGTGCCTCATGCAGGTCGCATTGCGTTTCTGGACTTGTAGATAATCCATCAGTCTGATTATGTTGTAGTTGACTTATCTTGCAAGCAAACCGATCGAATACCACCCTGCATTTCTCTAGCCATCACCCAAAGATACCCTATGGTACGTTACTTTGAATAGGGTGAAATTGCACTAGGGTTACCAGTTTTACTCTTCAAGCAACATCCTACAGCATAGGTTGCCTTTCCATTAATACCCCTCGAAATTGACTAAACAATGCCACAAGCGAGCAAGATTCAATAATCGTGAATCTTTGATCGTGTCTACTTTTAGTGTCGAGGAAGAACCCATGACACTAGTATGTGTCAACACATTTTGTAAATTTAGCACTGCGATAAAAGCAACATCTTTAAAGCACTTGCAAGTTTTACGCACTTGTGACCGTACTATTGCAAAACCATTGTTCATTCAGAAAAGGAAGGAGTCTTAAATAAAAATGTGTTAACGCATCAAGAAATATCAATAATCAAACTATTTAATCAATTTTAAATATGTGGATTCTAGCTGTGACTGGCCATGCCCCATCTGGTTCTTGCACGGCTTGCACAGTTTCAAGCTGCATGTCTGCATTTACTCATGAAGGGAACACTTGGCAACTTTGCAGACTCACCACACGCAATACCAAAAATGTAGTATATGCCATCATGTGCCCGGGTCAAAAACTATTGGTAGGAAACACTTGCCCTGTAGTGCATTTTAGTATTAACGAACATTGCTCCAAAATACGCACACGTACAGTGACTGCACTCCTGGACCCACACTATATTGAGAATGAGCATAGTGTGGAAGATTTATCATGGTTTGCGATTGTGAAAGTGAGCTATACTTCAACTGAAAGCCTGCCCAATAAACTTTCATCTAAAGAACAGAGGTGGATATTCATTTTAAGAACTACCGAGCATCGCCTTAACTGTATGGAGGAATGGCAATCTTTCTCCTAATTTCTTTGTATTCCAACATACAGTTCTATAAGATGGCACCTTAATGAGTTAAATCATCTCCCTAAGATATCTTAATCTCTTTTGATAGCTGTGGGCAGGGGGGGACTGGGAACCAAAAGAGGCCCAGGCAAATCATTTTCAAAGTGGCCCTATATTAGACATTTTAAGCAAGCCCAACCCTTTTCCTATGAGAAAATGTGAAGATAAAATACAAAAGAGGCCCAGGGTGCAGAGGCCGACCGGGAAATCTCTAGAGTTCCCTGTAGGCCAGTCCAGCCCTGGCCATGGGCTGTTTTCTAAACTGTATTTACATGTATTTCTATCCATTAAAAGATGGCTGCCACTATGCTGAGTACCTACTTCCAATGACATCATTGCCTATAGTACTTTGACGTAAGGCTTTACTACACCGTTGTTTAATAAGGAGAATCATGCGTCTTTGCCGGGACTTTGTCTAATATGGCAGATAGCTGTTTCCTAACACACAGTTCGGTTCCATTCACTTTGATGCACTGCATTACATAGAGGGATCCGTGCTAAGTACATCACTGCATGCATCATTTGCCTCATGGGCTTTGCCTTAAATTCAGGTAAAATGTCGTTGTTCAGCAGAATTCGTTTGTACATATTGCGTCCTCACATTTTGAAACACTAACAGAGTTCAGTTCTTTTTTTTCAGTTAAATTTCACAGCCTACGGTCATGACACTGTGAGTACTCCTCCGGTGTGTGCACATGGGTGGAGGGTGCACATGGATGGAGGGTGCACCCTTCCTTTGTAATTTCTTTAATGTTTTTATTTTTATTAGTGTACATGGTCTAACACAAACCTTACACTACACAATCCAAATACTGAAATGCACATACACAAGTATACATTTCATTAAATCTAAAAAATCAATTCCCGTAATCAGGAATTAATTCCTCTAAATTAATCTGCTTTAAAAATCGCATGGGAGCCTAAGTCATTTTCAGAGAGGTCCCTCACAGAAGCAGAGCTCAAAACACATCATTGAAAACAGCAGAGGGATCATGAACCAAATGTTTAAAACACAGAGAGTGTTCTGTCCATAATGCAACATTATGGCTTATATGGTTTAGTGCCACAGAGTTTCAATTTCTTGCCTATAGAACCTGCATAGTGCTTTCTGCTGTGGCAGTTTATCTCTAATGCATTGCTGGAGTTTTGTGTTCAGCAAATTTAGGTGGAATCTCATCATTAACCTTCTTAAATACAGTGACGGGGATTGGGTTAGGTACATGCTCCTTTCATCAATTTTCTTGACTTCCTTGTGCATTTGTTCATAATACTGATACATTGCATAATACAGAAATAGCATTGCAGGTTTCACACCAATTATAGTATATTAGGCAACGTTTAGCGCTTCCCATATTCTGCCATACATGTTCCAGGTTAAAGCCTTGTTTCAACAATGTGTTATCCAACTTCCTGGCATAAACCAGAGCCTTAAATGAAAACGTGTAGAGGAGGGCAGTACACTTGATAATTGTATGTTGATCCAATTCTATAACTGAATTCAGCTTAGCATTCCAATACTTTAGCCTGGAGCTGCCAGTCCAAATCGGTCCTATAGCACAAGGACCTATCCAAACCTCAAAAAACAAAAAAACAAAGTGAAAAACACCTTGTTAGGAATGGCGCTTCTCAGTTTGCCCCATAAGGTTGCTACCAATAGTAGGTAAAAAACATTTTGTAACAAAATTGATCAGGGTATAAAAAGTCAATTGGAAAATGGATTTTTAGTAACGGGATATGTTTAATTCACATTCCTGTTGTTTTCTTTACAGCAACGTTTGCTCATAAAGGATTGAGTTTTCATCCCAAGTTGCCCATAATACTTAATTGCCAATGCATTTCGCATTAAACCTTCTTCAGGGCAGTATGTAGGCAATACTTTAGTACCATATGTCTAATTTTCTATAAAAACATATGCTTTTTCATTTTAGGCAAATTAGCAAACCATGCTAATTTAACCAATAAAGAATCACATACCATTTCGTGTAGAAATAATCCATGCGCACCAAAGTGGACAGAAAACAAAATAAAAACACATTATCCGTTAGCTGACATGCTATTAAATATTATTTGCATTTTAAACGGAGAAGTAAAACTAAGGTGCTCGTCCTACCTGGGTTACTGTAATTTTCTTATCTGTATGCTAGCTAGTACTCATAGAGTCTCTGTAGAAAGAAGAACAAACTTCTACTAGACTGTTGGAAACACCGAATTATGGCAAGGTTTCCTCCCAGACCCCTTTCTTACCGTACGTCTTGTTAGCACGAGAAGCATTAGCCGAGTGAGCCGCTGTCAAGCGTGCTCACGCCGGCTTCGGATTCCTTTTATAGGTCTCCATGGAGATGGTGCGAGGCGTCGTGGTCCAGCTGGAGCACGTAAGCCTTGCGCCCGACCCCCGGGTGTGCGCCCTGGGGCGGGGATGTCTCCATGGAGACCATGTTCTATAGGACACTAAATCTAGAGTAAACCGGAGCCTTGCCTTGGGCATTCCTACGTGACAGTTCGGAAAGGGTATTTTACAGTGAGAACAGGATTTTCTTACTTAGAGTTAGCTTCCTCCACAAATTATTGACATTCAAAGGTTTTAACCCTAACTAGAACCACAGAAATCCTTCAAATTTTGATTAATCGTACTCATCCAAAAGATGGTAATTTTCTGTCCCATAAAGAATTGCCGGAATCACCTTCCTCTTGTAGAATGCAGTCAGCAGGTTTATAGAGAATTTCCCATATGGAGATGTTAAAAATTGTATTTGAGCTCTAAAATAGGTGACTTTTTCTTTGAAGACTATTAAAAGTGCCTTACGTGACAGAACCTGCGTGACTAATACACCCAAATACATTAGTACATTAATACATTCTAATTCTACTCTGTTCAACCACCAATTAAAACTGTCCTTTTTATGGAAAGCTGTCAGAAGACGTTGCAGACCAATAGAGGTGGAGTCTAGAAGAATAACATCATCTGCATATGTAACGCAATGGATCTTAACCTTATTTATCTTGGATGAAACAAAAGCAACTCCCTTGAGCTCTTTAACTAGGTCCGCCAAACAAAAATTAAATAAACAAGGGGCTAGGATGCAACCCTGTTGCAAACCCCTGCCTGTAACGTTTGGGGCAGAGACTTCCCTCTGGAGATTTAGGTATACCTGCACTGACGTATCATTATGCAGGTGCATTAAGATGTCCAAAAGATGCGTTTGGCAACTCCCAGCTATTTAATTTTTCCGACAAATGGTTCCTATTTACAGTATCGAATGCTAGTGATAAATCAATACTAGCTAAAAATCAGGTACCAGTCGAACTCTCCCAGCAACCTCTTTGGAGTTTATCAATTATGTATCCATTCTACGAGGTGCTTGTACCTCGCCTAGACCCAGTCTGAAATTCACAGAGAATATTATTTTTCTTAGCACAGTTATTCAATTCTTTTACACCAATAGACGCAAACATTTTTGATTCTGCATCCAGTAATGCTGTGGGTCTACAATTACTAGGATACAGGTTCAAGTCCTTTTTAAAAATGAACATAATAATTGATGATTTCCATGTAGAAGGAGTAATGAAAAGTCTTAGAAATTTTACAAAGTAGACGATGTTAAAATTGAAGCCCAAAAAACAGGGTTATGAGAAAAAAAATGTAAAAAACGTCTGTTCTGGCCGAAGCTCTGTAGTTACTACATTATGTAATAAGCACCCTAATATCCTCTTCGCTGAAGGTGACCTTCCACTATACATTCTTTTCTAACTTAATCCTTTCATTGCTCAATACTGCATATAGTTTAGAATAATAATCGCACCCAATGGATTACAAGATAGAATTCTCCTGTAAAGTTTGATTGGGAGGTATGTGAGGAGTTAACTGGCTTCCAGGACTCAGTGTCTGATTTTCTGAGGAGTGTGTTTAGCATCGTTTCCCCATCTAACTGAAATATTATGCTACAAAATGCCTTCAATGCCTTTTTATATTGCTGATAAAACGTGCACAAGGCAATCGCCTTCGCATTTGGGACAAGCATGCTCTTAGCTTGCCTTACCTGAGAGCTCACGGTTTTCTTAATCTCCGGGACCTCCCTAAGAAAGCTGTGGGGTCTCTCGGATATCGCTCTATACTGGTTTATGCTTTCATGCATAGCTAACCTGATAAACCTGGGGAAGTCTACTGGGGAAAAATCCTGGCAACTGAATTTAGCTAAGGAGTTTGCCATTTTCATTGAGATCATCATTGTATGTGCGGTAATGTAATCTTTGGGAGTGGGATTCCCTCCTTAATAGCAGTATCCCCACCACTGTTTTTGCACAGGCACAATTATTTATTACCCTGGATTTAAACCAACACAAAACGATTGTATGTTAAAATGTATACTTTGGAGAGTTTCAGACAGCAATATAAGGCTAAATAATTATACAGGGGATTTACCGTTTGCTCAATCCTTGTTGTTTAGTTCATTTAACCATGAGGAAGTATAGCAGTATAGTTGAAACTGGCTGGTGATAGCGATAAAGCTTTTCAAAAAAACTTCTGACCACCAACGATTACTATGTCCTTAGATTTTTTTTAAGCAATTTAAACATTAAATATATCTCTGATACTAAATTGGATTAAGCAGGCCTGAGTAGCCTTCATTGTTCTACGTCAAATGTTCTTATATGTTTGCCCTTTTGCACTTTTGTAGGCATATTTTTACTGCATGTACGTTCCAGTGGATGTATGTAATTCTTATAGCAATCATTTGCTAAATTTTTAGAATATATTATTGGATGTATATTTGATTGTAACAGGTACTTTAACGAAGGCCATATGCATTTGTAATTAATTGCGCGCTTGTGACTTTTGTGTATGTTTTTCTTTGTTTTTTTTGTAATGTACTTCATGAATATTAACTATTTTATTAATAAAATTGTGTTTTATCGAATATTTGGAAATGTATCCCATAGACATTTCTGTTCTACAAATACTCTGCTAGGCGGACCACTGAACATAAGAAAGGTTTGCATGCTCCCCATTCATGAAAGGGTTATCAAGAGACAACAATTGATGTTTGTGCCACAAGATTACAACTCTTTCACAGAGCAGGTATAGCGATATCTGTCTGAAGGGAACCCCTTCTTTTATACATTAAGTTTAACATGTTACCTCTCAGGGCCATTACAGGGAAATGGTCTCCAACTACCCCAGGCATTATGAACGATTTAAGTTGTGTATTATGTAATGGGGCATTAGAAGACACAATGTATTTTTTATTTTTTGTCCTCTCTATACCCACCTTAAGAGGAGAACAATAATATTGCTTCTGCAAAAAATGACATTTAGGCAATGTAGACCTTCTCTGTCTCTCATATTATTAGCTAACACTCACTAGTAGCCGGTTCCATGTGTTAAAATCGCGGCAAAAATGGCCGTTTACACAGAAAATCGCGGCAAAAAGGCTGTGGTTTTGCCGCAGCCATCCATGTAAAGGATGCAGGGGACACCACTGCAACCCCCAGACCCATTATACCATTTAATGGGAGTGCGGGACACCCCCGCAACCCTGCTCCCCTTAAATGGTATAATAGGGTACACCTTTACCAGGTCAAACCACAGCATTTTTGCCGTGATTTTTTTGTAAAGGCGACATTTTTGCCACAATTTTATTACTGCATACCTAGTAGCCCGAACCCTGCTCTCTTACTTGCACTGCGTGCTGAATCTGAGAGAGATGTTAATGAACTCAATTCTAGGATTATGATTTTTTAATGTATTGATCTATTCTTTTTATTATTTATTTGTGCTTTGTTTAGTGTTTTACATCTGTAATATGTCATGATGTATTTATTGCTGTTGATAGTTGGACTTTGATGGAGATTTTTATCTGAAAAAAGTTTTTGAACGAACATTCAGTTTAAACATACGTCACTGTGCAACAGTGCTTCCTGATCATTCAAAGTGAAGGAAACCTGCATTTCAGCCCATTTTTCAACTGGAATTTTGTTTATCATGAGGTGACGTTCTGCAAGTCACTACTCTGACTCTCTCTTCTCCCCTTGGAACTGCTACTCCATTTCCTCTTCCTCCTTTTATTTTCCCCGTCCTCATTCTGATCATCGCTCCTAAATAATATGACAATAGAGTGGACTGCCAAACAAAGACAAGAGCAGAGAGAGAGAGAGAGAGAGAGAGAGAGAAAGAGAGAACGATATGGAGGTAGTAAATCGGGGATGTAGAGAAAGAGCGAGCGAATGGGAAGGGGATAGGCATAGTCTGGAAAACGGAGGGGGATGATTAGATGAGAAAGTGACAGAGGGAGCGAGAGAGAGCAGCACAAGAGAGAAAGGGACAGAGAGAAAAAAGGGGGCATAGAGTCCTTCAGTATGCGTCTGGTGGCAACAGTAAACATATGGGTGTCCAGTCATTTGGTCGAATTAAAACTGGTCGAATGACATTTGATCGACGCAATTTGGTCGAAAACCAAATGGTCAATTTTTTTTTTTTATTATATATTTATTTTTCGGGTTTTCGTTTTTTAGAAGGCCCCCCCCCCCAAAAAAAAGAGTGAAAAAAATTCGACCATTTGGTTTTCGACCAAATTGGTTCGACCATTTGTCTGGTCGACCAATTTTTTTCGACCAAATGTCTGGTAACCATCTTATGCAGTAATGAAAAATACCACTGTTTTTCTCGAAAACCACATAGTGGCCAATGTATTATTTACTGCATGCAGTGTTCCATGAGAATACCGCCCATTTTTTTTAGATGGAATACCTCATGTTTTACTCAATTTTTTACATCCACCCAAGAGGTGACTCCTAGAAACACATGTTTCCAGGTGCGTTATAAATGCCATATCGTATCATATCATGTAAACATTTCAACAAGTCTGCTGATGTTTGCAAACTGTGGTAATGTAGCAAAGGGAAACACACGTGCTTCTGGTCAATGCAGGAACCGATGTTCAGCAGAGGAACAATAAAGGCAGTGGAAAAGGGGGCATCTCTGATGCCCAGCTCTTCAACTACCTTCAAGTGCACTGCAAAAAGTGTCAAAATGGACCTTTGTGTGCATTAAAATCAAATTATACCAACTCACAGTACGGTCCAATATCACGCACAGTCCAATTCCATCCTTAAAATGTGGCTGGTAATGGATTATAATGCATACATATTTACTCAAATACTCTGGCAGATTTCTTATACTGTGAGAATTTCTGGAATAACTGCCTGTGGTTACAAGAATAGCACCATGCAGGCATTTCAAGTAAAAATCACAAGCGCCAGAGGGAAGGATAGGGTCAGGGACAAGGGCTGAGAGAGAGGGTGGGTTGTATGGAGGGGTAAAGAGAGACACAGAAAGAAAGGGAGAGTGAGAGAGCAATAGAATGAAATTAAAAAGAATGAAAGTGCCTGATAAATAGATATACAGAGAAAGGTGGAGCAATACATAGAGAGCAATGGCAAAATGTCGAGGAAAGTGCGAAAGAAGGAAGGAGAAAGAAAGAGGTAGAAGGAAACAATGGCAACATTTAGAGAAAAGCCCAAAGAAGAAAAGAGAAAGAAAGAGGGAGAATGAAAGTAACGCAATAAAGATAGGGACATGGAAATGAGAGAGAAACAAAGAATCACAGGGGTCTGACCTGTGAAAGGTACAGTGAGTTAAAACATGATTGTAGATCCTCCCAAGTGGAAATCTATCAATGGAACAGGTTATTTGGCCATACTCGTTCTCGGTTACAAGCTTCAGATCTTCGTATAAATGTTTAGGGACCTAAAGCTTCACCCTAAGTTACCCAGGGGAATCCAGACGTGGAACCCTTGGTCACTGGGCTTAGCAAGGCACATCTTCACCTCACTGATGAGTCCCAATAAGGCCGAAACCTGTGTCTCGGGTTGCTGTTTGCACTCTTGTTCAGAGGAGAATTGCCTTCCATTTCAGTGCTCGACTGCCCAGGTGGGTGATACGTACAGTGAGCAAAAAACATGGTTGTAGACCCTCCTGAGTGGGAACCTACACATACAACAGGTTATTTGGTGGTGTTCGTTCTCAGTAGAGGGGCTCTCAGATCTTTGCATAGAGGAGAAGAGGGAGCACAAGAAAAAGGGAGCCCCTGTAACTGCAAATCTTCTGTCAGCCATTGAAGCAGACTTGAAGGCAGGAGGGTTCAATACGTTCTTGTTGGTGGAATGGGGGAGATGGGGGTATCAGATCAGTTTTTGGTTGTGGGTCACATTGGATTAATAATCAGGAGTATATTTCCCTGGTGTGCTATGTGCACTAGCGCCAGGACCTTTGCATAGTTTTCTCACTGGTAACCAGTGAATGGATTTTGGAGAAGTGTGAATGTGGTCATGCCGAGTGTTGTTAGTAATGAGCCTGGCCACCTGTGATAAGAGTGCGGCTTGAGCTTTGAGGATGAGTTACAGTAGTCCTTTTTCGGAGTGATGAGTGCCTGAGTTACTGTGCCAATATGAGAGGGTGAGAGGAAAGGTTTTATATTGTACAGACGTTTCAAAGTGTAGTAGCCAGTAGAGTGAGTGTAGTCAATGTGTGCCTCAGATGAGACTAAGTTGTTCGGTGTCACAACAAAGCTATTGGCTTTTTTGAGAAATAGAGTGTAGTTTAATTATGGCTTTGCGAGGAACCAAGAGTCAAAACTTTGGTTTTGGTGACGGTTAAGACGGGCATTCCACTAGGATTGGATATAGCTCAAGATCAAAGTAATGTATTTGATGTGAGGAGAGCCCTTGCCAGGAGATTCTGAATAGGGAAAATGTTGATGTTGAAGTGCATGGGGAACAGGAAATAGCCATGGAAGACTTCCCAGCCAGCTACCATAGGAGGAGCAGAAAAAGGACGTTGGTACACTTGGGGTACTCTATTGTGAAAAAGGGAAGGAGCGATATGAGCCACTGATAACCGTTGATCAACGAGTATTTGGTGGTTAGGAGTGTCAAATGCAGCTGCAAGGTCGTGGACTGCCAACAGTGTGGAAGCAGATGTGAATCAATGATTCTCTGAAGGTCATCTACAGCTGTCGTCATAGATCTTTGGGTGCCATGTTTTATTTGAAAAAGCCAGATTCCATAAGGTTGAAGACATCGTTGGTTTTAAGGAGAGATTGAAGTTGGCAATAGATTTGTGAACTTCACCAGGAATTAAACAGCGGCTCCTGGCCTGTAATTGACTAGAATGTTTGGGTGAAATGTCGGTTTCTTGAGTCGCAATTTAATCCAAGCAAGTTTTAGTTAATCTGCGAATTTATTTTGAGAGAAGCTGTGGTCGCAGAAGGGTTAGATTATTGGTTTGAATGACGGGCTGCTTTCTTTGAAGAAGAGGGTGAGGATCAACAGTCGGATGGAGAATGGAACGATCTCTAGAAAGGATGGATTGCTCAGAGGTGGGAAAGGAAAACAGGCAGATACAGATTAGGATAATGCTGGGGAGGTGAATCTGAAGTGATAAAGGTTGTAGGCGAAAGGAAACCCGGCTGGAATCGAGATGAGAGAATGAGACGGGTAGGAACTGAATGCTGGGTGCCGAGAGGGTGATGATGGCAGGCACTTTTCTAAGGGATAATGTGCTACCCAGAGTGAATAGAGTAGGGAGCGTGCAGACTGTTTCACACATGTTCTCTGTATTCCTTTGTCAGAAACACCAAGGCACCTATGCAAATGCCAAGACCCAGTAACATAACATAATATGACAGGGGAAAAAAGGATACGTCTCTTTGCGATGAATGTTACTGATGGGAAGAAGGTGAGGTGTTAGAGGACAGAGGAGAGCTGCTGCGTGCGCTACTAGGTGGGCAGAAGCCCTTGCATGCCATACACTGTGAAGTGTAGGGTGGGTGGACTGACTGTGTCACTGTAATCCAGTATTTCTTTTTTTATCAGTGACATTCAGAGAGATTTTTCCCTCTGGGTAGGTGCTTACTGCGGGTTGGCGAATTTGGACTAATCTGGCGTTTGCGCCCGGGGGAAGGCTGCGCTCGCCGGCTGACGCAGTCTGGTGGGGGCGGCTTGCGGGAGAGCATTCACGAGCGAATGCTCCACTGCTTGGAAACTGTATTGAAAATCTTCAAAGCCAGGCAGCCTAGAATTCCTGCGAACAAAAAAGACACATGAAAGGGATGACATTTATATTAAAAAGAGAGAGAGAGAAGGCTGGAGCAGAACGGAGCCTTTGAAGTCCGGCCCCTCTGCCCCTCTGCCCAACAATCTGTGAGCCCACTCTGTCTGAACCCAGCATACCATCCTGCGCCAGCTTCACCACTCTTCCTGGTGAAGGATGTGGTGCTTTGGGTTGCTCAGAGGGGCCTAGACTGATATCTCCCCCCAGCTGTTTCGATAATCCTTTTTCATGTTGGTGTTACTAGTGTCACTTTCTACCCTTCTCACCAGATTGCTTCCTGTTTCATGACGTTTTTAATGTATTGAATCAGAGAGCAGGGGGCTTTCCTCAGGGGTAGGGGGGTTGCTGTGTCTGGAAAAGATCCAGGGTTGTGCTAATGTCAGGACTTTGGGGACTCGGGGCTAGCTAGAGTTTCGGCTGTAGCCCCTGAGCTTCTATCCGGGTCTACAACCAAAAGACCCGGGGCTATAGTCCTAACCCCACCACCCAGCAACGCCTGTGCTGAGTGGCATAGGAACTGGGGGGTGGAGGGGTGAGGAGGATATATTCCCCCACATTCCTAAGAGGAGGGGACACATGATATTTTTTCCCCCATATCTATGTGTCGGAGGTTGAGAAACCACCTTCTGCTGCACTATGGCAATTGCCAAAGATAACACGCATTTAAAAAAATACAAATGCAGTTTACATTTGCAATTCTACTGTTGAAAATGATTGAGAAAAATTGAAGAGTCCGATAAATCAATCAGAGGCTTTACCAGTCTGTCACAGATCATTGATCAGACAGTGACACACTCTAGACCTGACACACAACGTCCATGGAGTAGCTGGGCCTTCATGAGGGGATGATAGCCCTTGCATCTGGTTTAAGATGTGAAGGTGGGGATTATGACTGCTTTTAACATTGAAGCATCAGCAGAAGAGTCTCACTAGAATGCGTAAAAACGTTAACTAGGCACCACATTTGCTCAAGAATGCCCACAGAAAGAAAGTGACTAACCAAATGAAGCACTTTCTTTTTTTAAAGATTTGCTTACATCCATGAGGTCTATTGTTTAAGATGAAATAAAAAGTAGGTTTGCTGTCTGGGACTTGTAGTCTGCGATTCTGGGTGCAGCAAATACACGCACAAAGATATTTTTTGGCTTAATATATGGTATGGTTGTTTTGCTTGATTTGTGTACTTTGTAAGTATACTCTATAATACCATATTATTGTGGTTCGTGAAGGCCCAAGCAAATATTTGTACTAACTAGAGCTTGAAAGGCATGTTTTAAGTGGGCAGAATTCCTAGGTTCAAATCCTGGCTTCAGTGCTTAACTAAAGTGTGTGATCCTGGGCAAATATTTTGAGCAATCCCAGCCACAACATTAGCATGCTGAGAAGTCCTTCAATCATGTCATATTTAGAGGCAGTGTCAGTGGCCTGATGTGCATTGAATTGCACAAGTTGCTGCTAACTTGACACACACATGCCTTTGGTGGAGAATGGTCCCACACAAGTACGTTTGTTCATCCCCCCACAGTTTTTGAAGTTAGCCCCTCCCCCTGTTGCCAGGCACTCGAGGGTTAAGGAGCGAGGCCCCCGCCGTTGGGAAGGCGGAGTTATTGTAGCAGGGAGCGGGAAGAAAAGAGGGGAGTTCTGGGTAAGGCGCGAGAGCGCCAGGTCCTGTTAGACATCGGATGAATAAAGATTTGTTTGTTTCCACTCCGTGTGCGAGTCCTGCTTATTGGCCCACCCAAGTGGGTAACACTGGCGACGAGGCCATCCCGTGCGCACGACGGAGTCCACCTCCTCCTTGGCAATCCGCCACCTCTGTGCCTCCGAACTCCTTCCTTGGCAGTCCGCCACACTGGTGCTCGGCAGTCCGCACGCACGTCCACCCACATCCGGGCCTCCTCCTGTCCTGGCGACGGTTGCACGCCGCCGTCACGCGCATTCACGCGCCACCACCGTCCTCCCTCCGCTCCACCAGGAGAAGGCCGCCTGCCCCAGCGAGAGCAGAAGCACGAAGCAGTGTGCAGTTGGGCCCTGACAGCCCGCTTGGTTTTCCCGCAGCCGCGTGTTGGTGATCCCGCCCACCCCTCCACGAGCTACCATCACCAGCCATCATGAGCAGAAGGGGTTCCACTTCTGGGTCCGGGCCCAGCTCGCCTCAACAAGTACGCGCAACGCAGCCAATTCAACTACGGCTACCCCCGCCTTTCACCATGACCCCACAGTCCACGAAGGGACCGAGATGGACTGACTGGATGGAGGATTTCCAACATTACGTAAGGGGGTCTGGCGATGGTGACTCTCCCAACATCAGGGATATTTTCCTCAACCTGGTAGGGGGGGAGATAAAAACCGTAGTGAAGACGATCCCTGCAGCGGAACAGAACACATTCAAAAACTTAATCACGGTGCTGGATAAACTCCTCATAATAGAAGTCAATCGTGACTATGAACGCTACCTGTTCAATAAGTGCACCCAAATGCCACAAGAGACTGTAGATGAGTTCATAACCCGCCTACGGGTAAAAGGCGCAAACTGCCAATTTGACGCATTTTCACTAGAGGAAGCCATAAGACTGAGAGTCATCGAAGGATGTCTGTCCCCTGCCCTCAAGAAACAGCTCTTGAAGAAACCTCTCACCATCCAAGAGGTGAGCGAACTCGCCCGCATACATGAAAGGGTCGACGCCCAAGCCACATCCATGGGCAATCCGGGCAACCCCAAACAAGAGACAGTCGAGCGCGTCGCGGCCATGCAGCCAGCTCGCCCAGGGGACAGAGGCTCACATCCATACAGAACGCAACCCACGCAAGTCCCCCGACAACAGCGGCAATGCTATCGTTGTGGGATGTCATTTCCCCATGCTGGGTCGTGCCCAGCGCTATCCCAACGGTGCACTAACTGTGGAAGAGAGGGTCATTTTCACTCTGTATGCCGAGAAGGCATACCATTTCTGCCGATGAGGCCTCCAACACAGACCAGGACGCCGTTCCGCCCGCCGCCTCAACAATACAATCAACCCAGAAACAACCAACAAGGGCTGTGACAAAGGCGATACATCAGAGCCATTGATGAGTACCAACCCCAGGGATACTCGACGCAGCCTGACCAGGCAGATCAACCCAGGGTTCTCACCGACGAATATGACCACCCACCGATGGATTTCAGATACGAGACTGCCTATCACGATGAACAGGAAGGGGCATACGATTTGACTTATGATACATATGACCAGGATGAATTTGTCAATCTGATACTTGACACTGAAGAGGCCCGAGAGGCCCCCAAAATCCCTGTCAAAATGGGTAACTACCAGTTCCAATTCATGATTGATTCAGGCGCAACCGTTAACATTATGGGTGAGCAGGACTACGCCAAGATTCCGAACCCACCTGCACTCGAACTCTCTCGCTCGAGGATCTTCCAGTGGGGTGCTGCAACCCCCCTACAGACAGTGGGATGCTTCACGCAACGTCTCCTCTTGAACGGCCGGCAGATTGACACGACGATACACATCATCCAGTCACTCGCCAGAAGCCGATGCCTACTCAGCTACCACACGGCGTCTCGCTTGGGGCTAATTGAAATGCACGTGAAATCGGGAGACATCATCGCGGCAACCTCGAACGGCCCAAATCTGAGAGACTCAGTCAGCACCGTAACGTGCTATCAATCACAAAACGTGATCACACAAGCTGACATTGCAAGAGACTTCCCTAACCTATGTAGAGGCCTGGGCAAGCTCAAGGCCCCCCCCATCCGGCTGCACATCGACCCCTCGGTAACGCCAGTACCACAACACCCACGGAGAGTTGGATTTCACCTACAAACAGCAGTGTCGGAGGCACTCCAACAATTACTGTCCGACGGCATCATCGAACCTGCCACAGGGCCGATGCCATGGGTATCCCCCCTTGTGGTCGTGCCCAAGGAAGGGGGCAAGATCTGGCTGTGCGTGGATATGAGAGTGGCAAACACTGCTATTCAGCGTGAGAGACATCCGGGACCGTGCATCGAAGACATGATCGTCCAACTAAACAACGCACAGATGTTCTCCAAGCTCGACCTCATTCAAGGGTACCATCAGTTGGAGTTACACCCGGAGGCCAGGCCCATCACAACGTTCGCCACCCATGATGGACTCTACAGATACCGGCGGCTAAACTTCGGGATCTCATCCGCTGCGGAAATTTTTCAGGAGGCCATACGGCAGGTAATCAGACCCATCAAAGGCACGCTAAACTACAGGGACGATATCCTCGTCTTTGGATCGACAAAGGAGTCCCATGACAAGGCCCTGCTTGCCACGTGCGTGGCACTTCAGGAGGCGGGCCTCACGCTCAACATCACCAAGTGTCGGTTTAGCAAGTCAAAGCTGAAATTGTTCGGACACATTTTCTCCCGCGAAGGGATGCTCCCAGACCCTGACAAGGTCGACACGATTACCAACCTGGGTGAGCCGAAACAGGTAGCTGAGGTCCGCTCATTCCTCGGCATGGCGGGGTACTGCGCGAGATACATACCCCACGATGCGTCCCTCACCGACCCGCTGAGGAAACTTCTACAAAAGGAGGCAATCTTCGAGTGGATCCCTGCCTGTCGTGAAGCGTTCTCAGACATCAAGCGTGCCCTTACGGAGGCGCACCGCCTCGCATACTTCAACCCGTCGTGGTACACTGAAATTGTCGTGGATGCGAGCCCGGTGGGCCTTGGCGCCATCCTGGCCCAGACCAGCAGTGAAGATGTCCACCCAAGGCACGTGATCGCCTACGCGAGTAGGGCGCTGTCCACCCCGGAACTCGCCTACTCCCAGGCAGAGAAGGAGAGCTTGGACGCTGTCTGGGCCTGTGAGAATTTCCATAACTTCATCATCGGGAAAAAGTTTACGTTAATCACAGACCATCAGGCCCTGCTGTCCCTATTTGGGAACCCACACACCAAAATGCCCCCAGGATTGAGAGGTGGGGCATCCGCCTGCAGGAATACAATTATGATATTGTACATCGCCCTGGGGGTTACCTTAACCCCGCTGACTATCTATCACGACATCCCGTCGGGGCGCCACTGACCCGGAAGAGAGACGTCGCCTATGTACAGTACATATCAGCCAACTCACTACCACCTGCGCTATCCCTTGAGAGGGTTGCCGCCACCTCAGCCGCTGACCCTACCACAGCCCTCGCCATCAGCCTCACATCCACCAACAAGTGGAACGACCATCGCAGAGCAATGCTGGCGCACCCGGGGGTGTGCAAACAGGAGATTGAGAGGCTGGCCAGGATACATACGGAACTGGCCGTCAAAGACAACAACATCCTCCTCAGAGGGTGCAAAATCGTCATCCCTGCCACGCTAAGGAACAAGGTCGTCAACATAGCCCATGAAGGACACAGAGGGGCCGACAACACAAAGAAGCAGCTGAGGTGCCACGTCTGGTTCCCATTTCTAGACGCGGCAGTGGGTGAGGAACTGTCACGCATGCCAGTGCACAGCCCCTCCAGAGCATCCACCCCCACTGCAACACACACAGATTCCAGAACGTCCATGGGAGCGCGTGGCAATGGACTTCTATGGGCCGACGGAAGCTGGTGACTACCTCCTGCTTCTCATAGACGAGCATTCAAGATTTCCCATCGTCAAGACAGTCACCACCACCGCATTCCCGCAAGTAGCGGCCGCGCTAGAGGAAGTATTTAGCGAGTGGGGGATCCCCAAAACAGTCAAATCCGACAATGGGCCACCGTTCTGCGGGCACAAATTCAGGACACTAGCGGAACACTTGGGGTTTGAACACATGAAGGTGACTCCTCGCCACCCGCGAATGGCATGGCCGAACGCTTCATGGCATCAATCAAGAAGACGAGACAAAGAGCCAGAGTAGAGGCAGTCGACCCTCACCAGGCATTGTGCCGACTCCTACGGGATTATAGAAACACCCCCCATGAAGCCACAAACAAGACGCCCGCGGAATTAATGCTCCGTTACAATGTGAGAACCCGCATACCTCACAACTCATCATTTGAGGAGCCGCCCAACATGGACGTACTCCAAAGGGACGCAGAGGCAAAAGAGAAAGCAAGATGGGACACCGGTTCCCGCCGCCACGCGGTGATACCGGATTTTCACATAGGGGATGAAGTGCTCGTTCAGCAACCAACACCCAGGAACACAGATCCGCGGTTTGCCCCGAGCCCCATGAGGGTAACCGCAGTAAAAGGCACAATGGTGACAGCCGAGGACCAGAACAGAGCTGTCACCAGGAACTGTCAACAATTCAGACACTACAGCAGACGGGGAGGAGTGGATCTGCCCCAGCGGTCGGTCTCTCCGGAGTCATGAGAGTCGCGGGATGACTCGTGGATTCCCCTGGGAAGAGACCCGGGAAGAATGAGTCAGGAAGAAGGAACTCCGGAATCATCCGGGCCAGGCACCCTTGACGAGATACCTCGGAGAGTCGTCAAGAAGCCGGTGAGATTAGTTGAAGAATGTTGACTCTGATGTTTGGACATATTTGTTCGGGGGTGGTGTTGCCAGGCACTCGAGGGTTAAGGAGCGAGGCCCCCGCCGTTGGGAAGGTGGAGTTATTGTAGCGGGGAGCGGGAAGAAAAGAGGGGAGTTCTGGGTAAGGCGCGAGAGCGCCAGGTCCTGTTAGACATCGGATGAATAAAGATTTGTTTGTTTCCACTCCGTGTGCGCGTCCTCCTTATTGGCCCACCCAAGTGGGTAACACCCCCCCCCCAAGCAAAATGCAAGCTCTGAGCTCCCAACTGTATCAAAAACATTAAATAACTGTACCAGTAGAGTGAAAACAGCACACGGCACAGGAGCCAGCATAAGGAACTCTTCCTGTTTTAAGACTTGTTTGCTAGCCTATGCATTGTTTAACAGGAAAATGTCATGGCTCAGTGGTTTGAGCGCTTACGGCAGAGATCAGCTTGTAACACGCAGGGCAGTTTTTGGTTTGTGCTGCAGTAGGCCCCACCTAGAGTGTGTTAGTGTGAGACTAGTCACTCAATTCCTAGAAAACACTTTTTCCGGGGTTCTTCCTTCTAGGCTTGATACAGTGAGCACCAGTTAGGTATTAGTTGCACCTATCATCCAAGGGTATCCATAGAATTAATCGAAAAAGAAAACCCACGAATGGTAGATTTGACCGAATTTTGGCTGAACGAACATTTCGAACAGCTGAATATTTCGATCAAATCTACCATTAGATGCAATTATAGTGAACAAGGGCAACAGGGGTTGTGAGGGTGTCCCGCACACCCTTGTTCTCTACAATCGCATAAAGCGTATGGGAAAGGGTGTCCCGCACAACCTAAATGAAAAAGAAAAAAAAAAGAAACGGACCCTGTGGCGCCAGTTCCAATGCATGTAAGTGAAGGGAACCCACGTCACAGAAGGATGGCAGAGTCAGCGCCACACTTCGATGCGTGCCGCCAGAAGGTAAGTAGGGGGGTTGAGGGGAGCGATTTGCAAGAAATGTCAAAGGGAGACAAAACCAAAAGGTATTATCGGTAAAATAACTTTCGTTTTTTTCTCCCTCTGACGTTTCGTGTTCTAACTAATCATGGACAAACTTATCCAAGTACTAAGAAACCATTACGTTTTTTATGGGCTCGATATGAAAATGGACTATGCAGTGTAATGTAAAGTGGCCTGTGTAGTGCAGAGTCTGGCAACCTCTTAGCACTACTGGACAGCTAGCCCAGTTCTGCCTTGCCATTTGCTATCTGTGCCAGCAGGACACAATCCTCTCACAGAGGTCCTGCTGCAGAAAACTTCCACATCAAGCTCTACGTTGTTATCCTATGTTGAATGCTTGTAAACTCAATCACTATATGCATTGATGGGAAAGCAAATGGCGCCTGCACAGAGAAGACTTTTAGGCAAATTGAAAACAAGATGCAACGTAATCCTAGAAAGGAATGATATTGCGCTGGAGATTCTCTTTGTGAAAAAGGAAATCCTTGCTTGGGACTGGATCCGTTCTTGTGAGAGCTGCGAGGAGGTGCAGTCTGGCAGGAAACTCTGATCTTTTTTTTTTTCCTGTTTGCAGTGGAAGTCTGTCTACAGTGTTTACTGCTACAAGGGCTTAAAAACCCATTTTGGCCGCGGAGCGGCCGCGGAGAGCGGCGAGGAGGTGCAGTCTGGCAGTCTGGCCGCTGGAGCGCTGGAACACTGGGTACTGAGACTGCATAAAGTCAACATACAGCAACTTTGAAAAGGATTAAACAAAGTGTCGGTACCCTTTGTCAGGAATGGACAAAAAAACGGATATCCACCCTACCGCTCCTCCCTCATTACAATACATCTCTATTGACCCACTGTTTAAGAAACAAATAAAAAAATCATCTAGAGGAGAGTTTTGCGACACCATGGATGACACCACTGGGGGCAACAACCCACGGTCAAAAGAACATGAAGAAATGGGCCGCGTGTTAAGGAGCAGCGCACAAAATATAAAAGAAACAGTGTTGAGCGAAACAAGAAAAAAACCACTAAAGAAAACGACTGAAACCTCAATCTCGAAAATCAGCACAGCCTCTCCTTCAATACCCCCCCTCAGATCCCCCCACCAATATGTCTCACCTTGGAGAGAGGAGATGAATTCGGAGCCTGGATGCGAGGGACGTGAGCGGCCGCAGAGCTGGGAGAGGCGGGTGCCCCAGTCTCGGTCTCTGCGAGGCGAGGCCGGCGATGATGAAGGGGAGGTGTTCCCAGAGAGACCAGGGCGGGTTCCGCCGTCTCCCGCTCAGGAGGAATGGGGAAAAGGTGTGTCGGGCAGCGGTAGTGATGTGAGAGACTGTTGTGGGGTGAGGGAGAGAGGAATCGAGGCCAACCTGGAACGAGTGGCTCCAGAGCCCAGTGCGGAGCCCGCGGGGAGCGGAGCTAGCGAGCCCACCACTATGCAGGGAGAGATGGTGCCTGCCGAGGGCGGGGCGAAGGAGTGCAAAGTCACAGATAGGAGCAAGGTGTCTGCACGAGTGGTTTTAGGGCTGAGCGCGGAGCTCTTGGGGAACGGAGCTCGCGGGCCCTCCACCGTGCAGAAAAAGGAAGAGACACCACCGGAGGACTTGCTGAGAGAGCAAAGAGAAATTGTCATGGAAGAAGAGCCCGCACGAGCGGTTTCAGGGCTGAGCGTGGAGCTCTTGGAGAGCGGAGCCCACGGGCCCGCTGCCGTGCGGATTGAGGAGACACCATCTGGTGGTACAGCGAAGAAGTGCAAAGCTACAAATTTAACCAGTACAAATGAAAACACACAAAAGAATACAGAGATCGAGGTGAGAAAGACAAATAAGAGGCCAGATCCACAAGATCTTCAAACATGCGAAAGTGACCTTCATCCAGTGATAGTGAGATCTGACCTACCCAGCCCGGAATGGAATCAATCAGAGCCCAGAGATGCGAGCTGTCAGAACATTACCCTATCATACTCGGAGGAACAGGAAGGAGAAGATATGGATGAATTAAATATCCTGAGAGAACATAACTGGGCAAAAACACATACTTATTTACAACTAGAGAAGCAAGAAGAAGAGCCTCATCAACCAGTAACAAAACAGTTACTTGAGGACAACTTAAAAGGAAAAGAAACACAAATACTTTCTAGTCACAAAGATAATGAACTTTTAATGGACCAACAAACAAAAAGACTAGGAGGGGAAAAATACAATCCCACTGAGGCGTCGACTCCGAAAAATAGATTCCCACCAAAGCCACAAACGAAAAAAACGGGAAAACCGTTAATACCGTCAAATAACCCGATTGGAAGATTCTTTGAAAAACTGGGGAAGCCTCCGACTGTAAATCGTTTTGAGCTTTCCGATTTAGAAATCTTGGCAGGAATTCCACCATCCCCCCAAAGAAATAAAATAAACCCACTGAAGATAGAAAAGTCGACAGAGGGAGGAGTCCTACTACCACACATACGTTGGCACCCAAGCCAACCTCCTGCATGCCAAAGGACAGAAACAACTAAAACTGGCATAGATAAGAAAACTACAGAGAATAGACCTCAGGAGCACGAGAAAGATAAAAACAAATCAATACTGAAAATAGTAACATCAGAAAAGGATATCGAAAAAAAACAGGAAGACATATCAAACTCTATTCAGACAGAAGGAAACAATAAAGCCAGGGAATCATCAGAGGTAACAAATAACGAAAACCAAAAAGTGGGGTACACACAGCCAGACAAACCAGTGGAAAAAACTATTGAGATTATAGACAACGAAAATAAAAATACGAAAAAGGATAAGAAAGTGGAAGACTTGATAAAGCCAAAACCAAGCCATATGTGGAATCAAGAAGAAATAAAATTGGCAGAAGCAATTCTGAACTATAAAAAAATGCTAAAACAAAGAGAGAATACTATAGGCGAGAAGTGCTCGCCGCAACATAAAAAGTTGGACATCTCGACAGACGCCTTACGAGTTTTGTTATCAACGCCACAGAAAGCAAAAATCGAAATTGGAACCCTATTGAAAAAAAAAGAAAAAAACTCACCAGTTAAAAACTCGGACATTTTACCTGTAATGTCAGCCATGACCATTGCTCTGGCACCTTTTGGGAAATTGTACGAAACAATAAATGAAACACTTAAAGATCACACTTCAGTACTAGCAGCATGCAATATGAAGTTAACTCACTTGGAAGGATACATAACAACGTTGGAGGCCTGGAAAGCCTCCACAAAGGAACAAGGCACCATGACGGATAAAATTGAGGTGTTTCAGTTTAAAAAAAAAGCAGTATCCTCTTATTCCCAAACTGACCAGAGGGAGACCAGACAAAATAGTTACGAAGAGGAACTAATAGAAACCTCAGCAGATACCAATTGTGATCTGACACCAACTAAAGAAAACGACACGAACTTAAAGAAAATGGAAAAAAAACTAAAAGCGGGACACAAAGAAACTCAGCAAACGAGGGATCAAAATGAAAATAACCCTCAATCCCAGAAACAGAAGATCTCAAAAATCAGTTCAAGTCAAAAAGATAAACTGAGCACTACAGGGTCAAAAGTACAGGAGAAACAAAACACAGAAAAAAACGCAAATTTGAGTATTTCCAAATGGATAGCTGGGATATCCCAAAAAACCAAAAATGTAGAAAGCGAATTACAAGAGATAAACATGAAAGCAAATCACAAACAGGTGGAGGAGAGCTCGTCAAATCTGTTGGACCTGAGTACATATTCGATTGAAAACTCAGAGTCAGAAATTCCTCGTCCAATTAAAAAAAAAAGAAAGGTGTCATTTATGGAAGATACCTTACCAATAACAGAACAAAGGGTCAATCGCAAAGCAGATACAACTAAAAGCACCTGAAAAAGAAATAAATAAAACAGATGACTTAAGCTACAGAAGAAGTCGGATAACCCCAGAAAGGAAAACGTTGTTCCGAGTGGCCAACACAAAGATAAACAAAATTGAACACGAAAAAGTCAGGGATGGCCCTGCACAGAACACAAAGGAAAAGCACGTGAGAGAATGGGCCGGATACACGCCGAATAGCGGAACACGCCACAAACAACACTTTCAACATAACAAAAATGCTCGACAATACAAACCAGAAACTTCTCCATATAGAAAAAGGACAAAAACACCAGAAAATCGAAATAAAAGAAGAGAAAAAACGAGCTCAAGTGAGAGACACTCAGAAAGAAATAAGAGATCAAACAGAAGACCTTCGGATCACCTTACACAGTCTAACTCCACCCGGACATCAACAATTTTCACTCACAAGAGCAATTCATCACGTACCTTGAAACTAGAAAAAAGTGACAAAAAGGGAGAAAAACTTTTATTAAACAGGAGAGCAACCATGAGATTACTACAAAAAGTACAGAATGGAGATCAAATCAAAAGTGTCGACCTAAACATAGTGGAATTCGCACATAAAACTAGAACGGACAGTATCTTCCTCCATATTACATCGCATACAGTGAAGAAACTGCTGTTGTCTGTGGCAGGAGATTTAGCCAAAAGAGGGTATACCTTAAGAGAAACAACTGCAGAAGAAAGAGGGCACAGAAGAGAGGATGAGTATGACACAAAAGAAAAATGTAAACACGGGACAAACGCAAAAGAAACATGGAAGACAACGCCTGTAACAGAAAGACGAACAAGAACAAAGAGAAAACACAACTATACACCGGAAAGAGAAGAGCAAAAGGAAGAAGATGAACGTCGAAAACCACGAGAAACATTAGATCAAAGTGACTTAAGAAAGAAAAAGGACAAAGAAAGAGACAAGATCAAAGAAAATTCTTCAGCCCAAGACAACCGGATACAAAATGATAAGAAATCTCACAAAGACTACCCCCAAAATACCCGAAAGGGCCGTTTCTGACACAGTCCGGCAGAGAAAAAGATAAACGTATCACATGTAGAAACACATCAACACAGATCCAGACGCAAGAAATAGAAAAAAACACCAATACATGGGCATGGATTTCTACAGCACTAACAAAATATGTGAGGAAATAGCAATCAAATCGTCAATCTGACAATTTCGTTGGAGAGACGTTAAAGGAGCTACACGAGGGCAAAGAACTGGATCAAAACATCATTCTTGGCTCCTGGAACACAAGAGGCCACATTCACCTGACTCATTCAGGAGATGTCAACCTGGGCCTTTTTGACCTTATAACTTTGCAGGAGACCTGGTTATTATCTCAACCGAGCCTGGATGGTTTTGAAGTATCACTCTCGCCGGCACAAAAAGGAACACGAGGACGTCCTACCTCAGGCTTGTTGACAGCTGTAAAAACTGGCGGAGCGCTTAGAATAGTTCATAACCTGATATCATCCCTGACAATTCAGGCGACATTGCTGGAATGGAATAAAGAGGACCCCCGGCAAAAAAAAAAACCAAGGCAGGAGCTTATCCTGGTACTAAACATCTACTGGAATCCGTCAATAACAAAGACAAAAAACTTTCTAAATAAGGTGGAAAAAATCCTTACAGATACAACAGAGATGTATGATATGGACCACATCCTGATATGTGGCGATTTAAACGCCTCTTGCCCGGTATCGGAGAAAGAAAGACCAACGCACAACACGAGCAACACTCAATCAACAACGAGAGGTGCAGCATGGGTCAAACTGATGGACTCCAGGGATTTGTACAATTTAAACTCCCTTGATTCAGCCAAATCCAGAATTCCAACATGGGAAAGTGCGGGCAAAAGAAGTACAATTGACTACATCTTTGCCTCTAAAGAATTATATCTCCTAACCACAAGCTTCAAGGTAGTGAAGACTACGGCCAGTGATCATAATTTACTAACCGTAACATGGCCAGCAAAAAAAAAGGTGCCGGTGACAATGTCGAAAAATCTGGAACTAAATCAACAAGGAAACCGATTGAAAATTACAACAGAAGGCATAACTTCCATCACGGCAGCCTATAATGGACAAACGACCTTAAATACATTGAAAGCAAACTTGGATTACACGCCTCTCTTGATCCCTTATCTCCATCTACGACGTAAAAGAGTAGATGATAAAACTCATTTACATACTCACAATGAGGAATTGAGAGCAAAGAAATCAAATCTAAGAAAGGTGATTCGGCTTGCACGAACAAATCCAACACAAACTAATGTAGACCTGGCATCCAAAACTAAAAAATTGTATAAATCCTGGCTACAAGCGACACGATGGAAATTATACCAGATGGACGCAGAGAACATGTTGAGAGCAGTTTGTAAAAGGAATTCAAGAGATTTTTGGACAATCGTAAAACATAAAATCTCGCCCATGGACGCAAGAATTACAAACAGTGTCGCAGAAGAAAAATGGAGTGACCATTTCACTGACCTATACAATGACCCCACTCCAGGAGAAGTAACATCGATTATCCAAGAAGAGGTCAACTGGATAGTATGCTCAGAGAAGGACATTTTGTCTAAGATTAAGAAACTGAACAACTCCTGGGCCCCCGGACCGGATGGCATCTCCAACGCCATTCTGAAGCAGGACCCAGAAAATTGGGCTCCATTAATAGCAGAAATCTTTAGGAGATCTAGGATTTCGAGAACTATTCCGGAGACATGGAAGACTGCAAACATCGTCCCAATTTACAAAAAGGGCCCAAGAGACGATCCGAGAAACTACAGGCCAATTGCACTTCTAGATGTACTCGGCAAACTTTACGGATCATTGTTGTTGGACGAACTTCAGATATGGCAAAAAGAGGCAAAAACAACTGACCCCTTTCAATCAGGATTCGAGAAGAACCTGGGAACGTCGGTAAATATTATGCTGACCAGCATACTAAAATCAAAGGTCTTCGAGGGGCAACCACCAATATTCATTGCTTCAATTGATCTGGTGCAAGCTTTTGATCGTGTGAACAGAAAAAAACTATGGAAAAAACTGGAGAAACAAAAATGTCCATCAGCCATTCTCGCTCAAGTAAAAGCGCTATATAGTGGAACATCGATCAAAATTCGACTCAATGAAGCAGGCTTGTTGTCAGAAAATATAAAAACAAACAGAGGGGTGAAACAAGGCTGCCCCCTGGCACCGGCACTATATAAGGCCTACATGGCGGACATTGCAGATCCCGAAAATGACACCAGATCATTTCCTCCTCAAATAGGCGACTCAAAAGTGACAAGATTGCTGTATGCAGACGACATCTTATTGCTAGATCAAACAGCAATTGGTCTACAGAGACAAATAGACAGCCTCACAGCCTACCTGACTAAAAACGACTTGGAACTTAATACATCTAAAACAAAAATCCTGATCTTAGAAAAACCAGCGAGAACAAAAAAAAAAAAGAAATGGTTCGCAAACTCGGAGCCACTAGAAATAGTGAAAAGCTGTACCTACTTAGGGGTAAAACTATCGTCGAGCAAAATTGAAATATCTATGCAAGAGCATCTTATCTCCAAAACAAAAATGCTAGCAGCTCAGGCAATATCCATGGACAGAAAATTTGGGAAATTTTCAATCCTCCCATTAATAAACTTTTATAGAGCAAAGGTAGGTCCAACTTTGACCTATGGAGCCGAGGCCATGCTATACCTGCCAAAGTCATTGTGGGCTAAATTAGAAGGTATATTTTGGCGGAGAGTACTACATCTTCCAAATTCCACTTCTGCGACAATCATTCGATGCAAATTGAGTCTCCAATCATTGGAATCTTTGGTAACAAGAAACAGTCTCCTATTCCTGGGTAAAATCATAAGGCAGCCGCGTCCTAAAATACTGGAGATAATATATCAAGAGATGAAGAGTAAAACAAACCCAATGCTATCAAGTTGGTACAGCAGACTATTGGAACAAGCGGAAAAAATTGGATGTTCTGAATGGGAAATAGAACGGATCCCGGAAAAAGTAAAGAAAAAACTGAAAATAAAAGACTGGATTGAGACTTTAGATAAGACAGAAGAACTCACAATTACAACACATCACACTATGAACACCCAAAAAGTAGATGAAGTCAGAAATTACCTAAAAAAGTTCCCAGACAAACGACTGAGAACAACTTTCTTGAGAGCAAGGCTAAACATATTGAAAACCAATGAGATTCTCTTTCGAAGAAAACAGTCGACAACCAAAAACTGTAGATATTGTGAGCAGAGGGAAACCGAAACACTACGCCATCTTCTTCTTCACTGCGCAGGAACGGCAACCATGCGAACTATCCATCTCAAACCACTCAAAGATCGGTATCAAACGGCAAACGAAGAAACCTGGTGGAATATGCTAATGTGCGGCAATTCCGCATCTTTGACGGTGGCCACAGCGACCTTCTTGGAAAAATTGAAGCTGGACGAAAAAGAAATAACAACAGAGAGCTTTCAAACATCCCATTGAACAGAAAATTCCAGGACAGTCCCAAAGGAAAACAGGAAACAAGGATATAAAAATTTGGACAGAATTTGTAAAAATTGTAATACAATTATATACAAAAAAAAAAAAAAAAAAAAAAAAAAAAAAAAGTAAATCTAAACTGTATGTTGAGGAGTGTGAGGCAACATTACAATGTTTTAACTTGCAATGCTGGCATATATTGAGTGCACATTCAACGTGGAAATGTGTTTTAAAGTGGAATGTTGGCATATTGTGTGCACATCCAACTTTTATGTGTTCTTACAGAGGCATGCTACATAGTTTATGTACAGCCAGTAGGAATGCGTCCTTACAGTGGCATGCAGACATGCTTTGGGCACAGCCAGCAATACGTTTACTCATATTGACTTCCGAGTATATATTGGGTACTGCCAGCATTATTGTGTTCTGGTACTAGCTTGCTGGGAAATGGGCACAGCCAGCACGAAAATGTGTTCTCGCAGTGGCATGCTGCGATATATTGGTCACAGCCAACCTCAAAATGTGTTCTTGCAGTGTCAATACTATGCCACGCCACTGTGTTGGCCAGTGACAAGAAAATAAATTGTCTTCCAGGGCAATGGTCGCATATTGTTGACTTTTTCTATGAACACAGCCAGCAAGAAAGATGTTTAAAAAATGAAATATCTCTATGTTTTGTTGGTGTGGTGTCCTAGCATCTATCAGAGTTTATTATGTGTTCCCGTACAGAAGCAATTATACATTTTATTTCTTTTTTACGCAATGTTTTTATAAATGTTTGCTGTAAATGCATCATTCCCACAAATCACTTAAATAAAATTCTTCCTGGGAACCCCCTCTGCCAACCTTCGCTCCCCAAATCTATCTAACCGGCTCGGGTACACTTGCTCCTACACTCCTACAAAGTCCATGAAAAGATGTTTGTTCCTCCACTAGAAACAAATCACACACGATCATGACATCAATATACTTTACTCTTGAGGGAATGCTTATATGGAAACAGAAGGCTCTGCGGCTGGATCGAAAGAAAGCCATAGTGGAATCTACGTCCAGTAGGAGCTATTTCCATAATTCGGGCACTACAGCCGAGAGAGGGCGCCCTCCTGTAGATGGGTGATAGGGAGTGGCATCATTTCTATAATGCCCCGACGAGATAACCAACACTTGCTTCTAGTCATTGCTACAGCTGCCAGAAGAGAGGGTACACGATCAAAATCAATCTAATCGATCATGGCAAATGCACCAGCTTTGGCTTTTGCATAGTGTGTTGCCAGGCATGGCCAGATAGTTCCACCTTCGGGCCATATACATACATACAGGGCGGGCGCATATACAGCTGTAAGGGGGAACCACAAGTAAACAAATGATGGAGCATTCTAAATATCAATAAAATTGAAACATATGAATAACCGTGATCGGAAGCAATGCTCACACACGTTGGAGGGTCAAGGCAGGGGTGTTGCTAGCTCTGGAAAAGATCTGGGGCTAAGCTAATGTCGGCATTTGCGGGACTTGGGGCTTGCTAGCATTTTGGTTGTAGCACCTGACATTCTATCCGGGGCTACAACCAAAAGACCCGGGGCTATAGCCTCCTCTGCCCCCCCCTAGCAATCCCCCTGGTTCAAGGTATATAGTAACGAAGACGCTTATTTAGCTGTATGTAAGTATGATACGTGTATCAATACAGACACTTAGAACCATAATGTACAAACCTGCTGTTCCTAAAAGGAACCAAGCAAGAGAGCAGGAAAACTGAACCCATGTGCTGCTACAAATATCGAATTGCACTAACAGAGCAGTAGTGTAGAACATGAAGACATGATGACAGCCCCACTCATGAGAACCTGTACAGTCTAAGAATGAATGCCCTGCAAACAATACATAATCCAGAAATGGCCAAATCCACCAAATTGAGGAATACTCTTGTTTGGGTCCCTAAAGGGGCACCAAAAAAACAGACACCCTGCAAATACTTTTTACTAATACAGTTGGTACTAAACAACACATGCACCACTCTTAAGGTGTCTTATTGCAATCATTTTATTTATCATTTCATTCAATACTGTACTCATTGTTTTGTACATTAATATTATAGCACGGCTAATGAAAAGCTATTCACATTCTAGTATTTTGAGCAATCACTTTCTGCATGGCCTAAGGTACTACCAAAGCAGCAACTTCATGCGCAGAGACGCAAAATGGAGGGGCAGGACCTCGAATTCAACAATGGTATTGGTAGGTTCCTAAAATGGAACTATTCAGGATCCCTTTTGGGAGATCCTTTTAAGAAAATGAGCAAACATTCGAGATCTCTGCTGGAACATTCTTCTGATAAAATTAGTAGAATTTCCAGATTCCTTTCGAAGGATCCTCAGGGTATTTTCTCAACAGCTTTTAGGTCTCTTTTTGGAGTCCATTTGGGATGTCTAGGTCTGATTCCAGATCACATTAGTGAGATCCCATTGGGATGGTGGGTCAGTGATTTAGGCAGTATTCCTCTACCAAACCTGCCACTCTTTCAGTAGCCGTTCTTTCTTTTCTGCTCTCTGACATTTCAGCAGCTCTGTCCTGCCCAGTCCCCAGATGGGCCTGAAGGCTGCCATTGGCTCAGGGATCATATAGGGGAATCAGTGTCCTTCTCTTGATATGAAACCCTTCTCATGCTCAGATTTATGCATTCCAGTGCCGTCATCATGAACGGTAGGGGCCCACACCCTGCCTGCAAGGGGATGGCCAAGAAGGAGCTATGTGATAAGGAGCTTAGTCTAGAGGTGAGCCATGGTCATTGTTCCCAGAGGCAGCAACTCCATTTATCTCTCAGCAAGTTGGAAACTGTGTCTCCATCTGCAAACACTCTCGAGCAGGTCAGTGTCTTGGCATAGAGCCTGTTTCACTTTCTATCGCTCTCAGTGACATCAGCCAGGCATCCATATTCTGGCAGGCAGCTTCTGTGTCACAGTCTGCCACCTGCCGCAGCCCATCCCACACCATACACTCCCTCTTACTAATGAAAGCTTTGGGGGCAGGTGGAAAATTAACTTTATAAAAGCCCCTGATCCTCATTCTGGGTCCAGTCTGTGTACATTCCCACTAAATATAGGAAACATTCCATCTGGGCTATATCATTTACACTTCATCAAGTGAGCCTAGCTTTATACATTGGTAAAGGAAACCCCTGGTGCTCCTTGGGCATCAACACTGTAAAGACTTTTGGGGCTGAGGAGGGATTTGACCGAACACAAATTTGAGAAGCAGAATATTTTGTAAGATTAAAGATCTGTTTCTGCATGTAAGGGATTCCAAAATATGCTGAAAATAAAGAGTTTGCTTCATGGGTTTCTTCAAGTGTTGACATTTGTTAGCCAAAGTAAGTTGAGGATGTGCAATTCTCAAAGTAAGTCCAGATATTAGGTAGTTCCATGTTGAAATAGCAATGTGAAACTGTTAATGTTGCAAAACATCATCAAAGTCCTTACATCAATATCAACTAGTTTACTTTTTGGGCAGTTGGGGGTCCTTTTTTCAATTCTCTCTCTTCTCAGCTACTTAATCAGGATCCAACATAGCAACCCCCATCTTTTTCTCTCATCACTTGTGTTTCTTTTTTTAGTTTGCTTTTGTATTTTTTTCTCAAATTTTTTAAAAAAAATGTTTTTATTTATTTATTTATTTATTTGTGTTTGTTCTAAAGGAACTTTACAAAAAGAAAGATTGCGTTTATGTTCAAGGTGACTTAGCAAGGTGGGACCCTGGTCATGTTAGCAATTTCATTGTGTGCTCCAGGATTTTAACTGTCGCTAAAAGCCAGGTTGTTAGGTCGCCCCCTATCAATCTATGCCACCATATTTCTTCGTCCCACCCGCGTTCGTTGGCTCGTAGATGTTTGAGGTACGTATGTCTGAGATGCTGGTTTTTAGGGCACAACATAAGGAGGTGTCGAATAGATTTAATTTCGGTGTCGCACAAGCGCCACTTGTTTGGTTCTGAAAGCACTCTGATGGTGCAGATTTCATTTGTGTCCAGTAGGTGCAGCCTTATCCTTAACAGGGAATTGCGAGCCCCCCTGCTAGGGAATTTCTTAAAGTATCTCATTGGGTTGTTTAGATTGCTCCACGGTTGTGGGAGTTGCTGAAGTAGTTTGTTTTTTGTAGCTGTCTCTTGTGTTTGGATCCAGTCTAGGTCTTTCAATTTCTTGGTCACTCTTGTTGGGTGGCTAATGAGGTCATCCTCAGAGCAGGCAACTGACTGTAGTAAGGGTGTGTTGGCAGATTTCCAAGCTGACAGCATTTTCATCTTGTCTGCTTGTAGTTCTTTATTTAGCAAACCATTGATTTCTTTACCTTCTTCAGTAATGCATTTTCAGTATAGGCGTAAGATGTTGTTTACTGCTGCCATAAGCGATAAGAGGCTGAGTTCTCGCCGTATTGCTGCCATGGACGTGGATTGTGGGAGGCACAGAACCGTCTTCCAAAACTGCCCTTCTAGTTTTGGCCAGAGTTTCTTTGGTATCAAAGGCATAGCTTCCACACTGTAGGTGATTGAAGGGACCACTTTTTTCTTATAGAATTCTATAACTGGGATGGCAGAACATTTCCCAAATTTCGAGTCTATCGCCTTTCCTTTCGCTGCCAACCTTTTTATTTTCTTTTCGAGGTTTTGCTGCATCGAAATTTCTTTTTTCAAGCTGTCCATTATCACGCCCAGGTATTCAGTTACCTTTTCAATCTCTGTGTCCTCTAAAAACCATTTGTATGTTTCCGGTCTTTTTTTTTTACTTCCTTCTAAGATCATGATTTTGGTTTGTCTTTGTTTATTTTCAGGTTGTTTTCTGAGGTGTAAATTAGTAAATTTGTTAGCTGTCTCTGGAGAGATGTGGGGTTTTCCCTCCAGTACCTTACTTTTAAGGGTGCTGATTGTTAGTATATTAGCAGCTCTGCCCGCGTTTCTTTTGAAGCCCGTTTGAAAGATGTCGTTACAGGGCGCCGTCTTGGACCAGGTTTGAAATCTTTTTAGGAGAAGGCTCCCAAAAACATTCCCAATGCAGTCCAAAAGGGCTATGGGATGGTAGTTTGATGGATCTGTGATATCGCCCTTCTTATAAATTGGGACAATGATCGCTTTTATCCAGGATGGCGGGATGGATTTCTGAAGAGCCCATCTCTTGAAGATGTTGTTGATGAGCATTGCCCAATCCGCTGGGTTGGCTCTCAGATCTATGTTGGATATCCCGTCCGGGCCCACCGCTCGAGAGTCTTTCAACTTCTTGAGATGGTCTTGAATTTCTTCTTGGTCATCCAGTACCAGCCAATTTGTGTCATCCGGTGGCCTTAAAGGTGAGTCCAGGATGGGAAGTGGTTGGAAGAGGGAGGTGAAGTGGTCAATCCACTTGTGTTACGCCATGCAATTTAAAATCAGATTGTTATTCGAAGGCGACGCTGTTTTTAGGAGAAACCAGAACTCCTTTGCTTTGTTTCCGCATATTGCTTTTAACATATTTTCAGCGTCCTGCTGAAAAAGTTGGTGCCGGCGATTTTTCGCCCAGTTTCGATACGTTTTTATTACAACCATTAGTTCTTCTTTGTTTTTTGGAGATTTTCCTAGCCTTCTTTTCGTCCTTCGCAGCTCTCGTCGTTTATCTACCAAGATTGCGTCGAAAGTGTGTTTTGGGGCATTGAGATGGGTATGCATGGCTTTATTTTTCACCAAGAACTGGACAAGGAGAGGCACAAAGTCAGAATTTTCTTTGTTTTCGGGGGGCCCTCTGGGAGCGTACCTGGCGGTCAATTTTCTGACTGAATCGGCTGTTAATTTCAGGTGATTTCCCCATAAATTTGGTTCCACCCCCAAGGACATTGTTAGCTGGTTGTGATCACTATCTTTTGTTTTGAGGACTTCAAAATTCCTCACCTTTTCAAAGAGGTGGCGTGAAATGAAGATGTAGTCGATGGTGGCGTGAAGGGATCCTTGCTCCCAGGTAGGGAGACAGTCTTTTTTTGGAAATGTTGAGTCAAGGTTCATTAATTTTCTTGAAGCCATTAAGATGACCAATGTCGACCTCTTTTAGCGGCTGGGGTCAGAGATGAGTTTGGACCCGTCTTGGTTGTAAGATCGTGACAATGTGCATTCAGGTCACCACAAATAATGATGGAGGGAACCAGATGTGTAGATTGAATCTCGTCTAGGATTTCCTCCATCATAGTCAAATATGTGTGTTGATTTATGGCCGCCGGATTCCAATATGTATTCACAATTGCTATTTGCGACTCCCTGGAGTTCTTCGGCTCAGTCCAGTCGATGAGCACCGCCCGTATTGATAGATTTGATAGTAATGTGTCTTTTATCTTCAGACCAATACCCTGTCGGCAGGCTATAAGGAAACCAGAAGTGGGGCGACCCAAAAGTCCTTTGTTTGCGGGAGCTAGGGTGATATCGTACCCGGCCAAGACCGGTGTTTTACGTAACCAGGTCTCTTGTAGACGAATAATATCAAACAAGGCCAAATTGGCGTCGCCCGGCATCGTCAGGTGAAGGTGTCCTTCGGTGTTCCATGAGCAAAAGCGGAGGGGAGTTGATGTAAGCTCGGTTGTCGGGACGTCATTAACCCTATTGCGCCGGCATGCGAGTTGCTATTTTCTCGTTTAGGTCAGGGCCCTTGGGAGCCAAGCCCAGAGTCCCTGGAGATTGTCTTTTGCATGGGACTTTGGCGAGGGCCTTTCTTTTTCTGAAGTTGTTCTGGTGAGCGGGTTCTGGGCTTGTTGGTTTTCTGCCTCATTTCCAGCTTTCTCATTTTGGCTGGAGGGTAATCTGTCCTCTGTGGTGTTGGGTCTTGATCTTGAACTTTGTGCCGGCAATGAGTTATGGGTGGAGTCGAAGGTTTTTACTGAAATTTTGTGTTTGATCCTTTCAGTTGATGTGTAATCGATGGTGTCTCTCCTGTTTGAGCTCACAATTTATTTTCCTCTGTTTTTTTCCAGTGGTGCTCTTTCTATCGAAACACCCTCTTGATCTCTATTTTGGAATTTTCGGCTTTGATCTTTCAGGATGTAACGCAAGGATAATAGATCTTCCTTTGCACGAGATATTTACTTTTTTACACTCCTAGAGGAGATGTGTAAGTAGGCTTTAGCTCTGTGATTTGAGTGGTATGGATCCACAATTTTCAAGTCTGCAGACTTTATCCGACGTAAAGCTGGAATAAGTCCGAACAGGGTGAGTATACCCCTTCTGTTAAGGATTATGTCGTCCTTGTTGCCTGCGTGTTGTTCCAGTTTTATAGGTGATGCCGATGAGAACCGTTTTTCCTTGTGATATTTCTCGGTTCTGGAAGTATAATGCGTTTGGGGCTGTGACAGGTTCTCTGTATATTTGCTTTGCATCGGACTATGCCGGCATTTTGTCTTGAGGACCTGTTCTGACCCACGCCCTTCGTTCTTCTGGTGACAGGACTGATGACGAGAGTCCCTCCATCTGCTAGTAGAAGAAGGGGAAGACAGTGGAGATGCGAAAGAGACCACTCGAAAGCTAGGCGGGCTGGGTGTCTTCTTTTTTGGGATCTGGTGTAATTTTGTTCTTCGGTATTCCAAGGTGCTGAAGGGAGGGGAAACATCGGCTTCAACAAATGGGAGTTTAGCCTGAAAGGAACATTTCACAGGCGTTGCTTTAGCATGGACCCTTTGGTCTTTTTTTCCCTCGTTGGGTGGCGAACTTTCAAGATCAATGTCAATATGTTGGGACATTTCTTTTTTTGTATTTTTTTTTTGGTTTGTTACAAACCTTTAAAAAGTGTACAAACAACAGAACTCAATATACTTCTACAAGAGATTCCTCAAAATAATACTAAACGAAAAAGGGGAAATCATAATACTAATATTACTCACTCAGGGAAGGACCAAAACTTAAGTAAATAGTTTCATAAGCATCTTAATTTATATATTAACTGTTCAAATCTCATGCCCGATTCATAACAGATTTAAGTTCATTTTCCTATTTTTCCAGTTTTTCAACCAATTTTTCTAAAAAGAAAGTAAGTTCAATTCTTAGTGTGCGATCGACATCTTGGTGCGTCTCTGTCCACCAATCATCCACAGACATTGTTGGTCTTGCCACAATGAATCTTCCCAAATGAGTAGTACGTTCCTGCCGCAAGTTGGCACAAAGAAATGTCAGATGTTTTAATGTTTCATTGTTTTTCCCACATAAGCGACAGATCACGGAAGAATCTCTATCTTTTTCTCGTATCAATAGCGTTTCTCTTGTTGGAAATTGATTCAATCAATATTTCATAAAGAGGAATCTACGATTGGGGACTGGGAACTTAGGTAAATAAGACTGTGGATTGTTTAGTTTTTTTGCCTCACCCGGAAATGTTCTCATGATTCTGTGGGTCCCTCGCGTATCACATGTATCAATCCAATCTTAGCGCCATAATAATGATTTGACCTTATTTGGATCGGCATGAAGTAAGCTTCTGCTTGCACTTATATCACTCAGGATATTTTCACAACGAGATGCCCATTTGGACAAAACACTATCTGTATTGCCTGTTCGTATTTCGGTCAGGATATGATATTGTGGCACAGTTGGTTCGATGGTCATCTTTCTATATTCATTTAAAGTATTCCACATGATTATTGCATTAATAGACAAGAGACTTAGCTCATACCTTATACATGCGGTCGGCACACCAATCGGAAGCCGCAATACTTTGGACCAGAAAGAGTGTTCTAATGATGACCACAATTTTTCTGAACATCCCAGGGTACAGTTTGCTCCATGTGTTATTGCCGGGATAAATTTCATTTTATAGAAATCTATCACTGGTTTTAGAGAATGTTTGCCATATTTTCTGTTTAGGATACAAGCCTGAGCTGTTGGTTGTTTACATTTGTCTTTAGTTTTCGAAACCCAGGGAAAGTCGTTGATACTGGAGCTGATGCACATGCCAAGATACAATGATTGATTTACAACCTTTATTGACTCTTTTCCAATTCTCCATACAAACATTTTTCTTCCCACACACTTTTTGTTTTTTTGGAGATTTTGCAGAGTTAGAATTTCTGATTTTTTTGAATTCACAGTCAGGCCATTTTGTTGTATATATTGATCCAGTATATTCAATTTGCATTGAAGTCCTATGGGTGTTAGATCTATAAGGACTAAATCATCCGCATATAAGAGCCAATTTACTTCCTTCCCATTGATTTTTGGGGGGAATGTATTTGTGTTCATATATGCTTCACCCAGATCTGAAATAAACAAATTGAATATTATTGAGGCCGGAGGACAACCCTGTTTGACTCCTCGGCTTGTTTTTATTGGGTCTGATAGTAAACCCTGTTGATTCAACCTGACCCTTATTACTGTATGCAGGGCTTTAATGGCCAGTAGAAGACTGATCAGACAGTTCCAGTTCGACATTTTTTTCCATAGTAGTTCTCTATCGATGCTGTCGAACGCTTGGGAAAGATCCACAAACGCGAGATAGTTTTTTTTGTTTGTTCTTATTTCATCCATATATCATTATATTCAATATCAGCCTACGCCTCTGACAAAACCTGTTTGTCGGCAATCCAGGTGTTTAGATAATTCATTCCACTCCATTAGTTGTTTTTGTAACTGGATAGCAAATATTTTGCCAAGGACGTCTAGGAGTGCAATAGGCCTGTAGTTCTTAGGGTCCTCGTGTTGCCCTTCTTGAATATTGGAATTACTATCTCTGTTTTCCAACTGGACGGTATACTGGCTTCCTCTGCTATCCCTGCAAATAGTACCATAAAGAATTCAGACCAGTCTTTGGGATTTTGCTTGATCATGAGGTTTGTTAACCCGTCAGGTCCGGGAGCTCTTGAAGATGAGCACCGTTGAATGCTCTGTACTATAATTTCCTTGTCAAAGTATAGATCCCATTTGGTAAGCTGAGGTAATTTAGGTTCAATGGTTGTACTTCTCTTTTTATAGACAGATTCAAAGTGTTTAATCCATTCCACTTGAGTCACCATATTTGTTTGAATTGCGTTTTGTTGACAATGCATATTATTTATTAATTTCCAGAAATCAGATCAATTCTTATTGTTAAGAGTCACAAGCATGGGTTCACTATCCTGTTGGTATAGGATGGATTTGTAGGAGATTAGCCAATTTCTATATTTTTGCTTTGACGCTTTTTTTTGCGTGTTGTCGCTGGCCAGACTCTTTGTCGCAGTTCTTTGCGTAATTGCCGCTTTCTTGTGACAATTTCGTGGTTATAACAATGTTTGGGTTTGAACTCAGATCTTCTTAGACCATTCTGTACAACCTTGAACTGCTGTAATAAAGTGGTGTACCCCAGTCTGTTGTCTGTCGAATTGGTTAAGAAGTTATGGTATGATTTTGTGACCATTTTTACCTCAGATGGTTTTATTTTCAGGCGTGTTCTATTGGGCTCAACTTCAACTTGATTTAGCCACTTTTTTGGTGTTTCTGTGACAGGAGAGAGACAAGTAAGTATTAGCTTACTGTGATCACTACTTGGATCATCCATTATTATCAGTGACACTGCAAGTCGATTTAAGTTTTCGGAGATGAAGAAATAGTCTATGGTAGAAGATGAATTTCTATTTTTCCAAGTTTTTTGGGCAGGAATGTCTCCAGGCGTGTTACCATTTACTATTGTTATGTTTCTTTCTTCCATTGCTAGGCACCATTTCGCAGCCAATTTTTGCAAAGTGACGGATGGAAAAGGGTCTTTCACATCTTTTATACACGACAGATTCAAGTCACCACAGCAAATTATTTTGGGGGCATATTGCACACTATTGATATCATCAATTATGTCCAAGACTATTTTCATGAATTTATTTGTGCCAGCTTCTTTATGATGCCAATAGAGATTAAGTATATTAAGTTGACTTTTATTTTCAGCGGCCATAATTGTAGCTTCGAATATTGTATGTTGAATATAAGATGTATGATTTGTTGTACTTATCAATTTCCATCCCAAATTTTTTTTCACCATTGTTACTAAAGCAGCAGATGGGCGACCCTTTTTTCTTGATATGGCTGGATTCATAGCTAAGTCATAGTCGTCTGAAATTGGACAAAGAGTCAACCAAGTTTCCTGAAGACATATAAATGTTTGATTCAAAGAGCTTTTTTTGGATTCATTGAATACATGGGTAAAGCCTCTAGTATTCCATGAGAGAATACTCACGTTCGGGCTGAGCTGCCTTTTGTGGCATTAGCTAGAATGTCCCCCTAAAACTCCTGCAAGCCAATTCAATTGTTCGGGGTGTTATTCACGCTTAACATTTGTGGAGTATGGTTTTCCTCACTCAAAACAGATGAGGTACCTTGAATCGTGATTTTGATCTTTTCCTCCATATTAATTTTTTCCTGGGGCACACTGTGTTCTATGATGTCATTTTCAGGTTTTTTACTCTCTGTTGGATTGAATTCTCTACTCTGTTTTATACTGGCAGCACTTCAAAAGTGACTTTGCAGGTTAAAGGTAAAGTCTTTTCCAAGGCTTGTTCAAACCTTTTAGCTGAAGAGGCTGGATCCTTATCTACAATTTCCTCGTGAATGTCAAACCCCAGTGATAGCAAGAAGGGGACCGCATTTAGAAGTAGATCGCAGATTAACCTGGAATCTATATGTAATCGGACTTTATCATTGTGGTGGTCATTAAAGAAGTCCACCGTTTGTATGTCATTGGACTCTATTGAACTTAGTCCTGGAACGTGATGTAATAGGCGAAGAACGTTGTTTCGATTTACAGTTAGACCATCGTTTGTGTCCAAAATTCATTCCAGAATTAGCATGTATTTAGCTGATTTTTTCGATTTCTCCATTTTTGACGAGAGATTTTGGGCTGATCTTCCTCGGTTTTGGCTATCTGAGTTTGTTGTTGGGTTTATTTTGGCATTAATCGTGTTGCGATGTCTAATGTTAGCCATGTTTGACCCATTGAGTGTTTCTCTCGTCAATGATTCTGCTTGCTTTTTGTTGGACAAGATCAAGGCAGCCAAGCTATTATCATTTACAGTTTTTGGGGTTTCTTTCTGGGCGCACAAGCGCCTTCTTTTGTCAGCCATGGTTTCAAATTTGTTTTGTTCCTCAACAGGCATCAGAGATTTGGCTTCAGGTGGAGGTAATATTAATTGACGTACTCTCCCACCTTTTGTGGAAACTTCTTCATTCGGTGCAGTTTGCCGATCTGATTTTGCCAATACAACAGAACAAGCATTTTTTTGCTCAAGTCCATCGCCATTAATTTCGAGGCTTGTGTCATCTTTGTAAATTGATAGGTCCATGAGCTCCTGCTGATCAATTTCAGCACTTTCATCAAGCAAAATTGCAGATTCAGGTAATATGGTTTCATTTGTCTTATTCATTGAATTGATCTTTTTGCATGTTGCATTTGCCTTTTCTGTGTTAACGAAGACATTCACTGATTTTAAATTCCTTAGAAATTTCCTTGAGCCTGTATTATTGCTTTTTCGTTTGCATTTTTGGTTTTTAGGTTTTTTTTCCTGCAGTTTGTTTGCATCTGCAATTTGCGATTTCTGAAATATTTCATAAATGTTGTCACTTTTGTCAGTGCAAGTAATTTCTTTTTCTTCAGGATTACCAGTGATTCCGTCTGCATTAACTGAGGGAGATGGCATTGAATTATTTGCATCGAGCACAATGTTACCAGTGGAGTCAGTTGGATCAATTTGAGGGATTTTCAATGGTGATTGTTGATAAGAGGCCAGAATGCTGCTGTCTTCATTAAAGGTCACTTCCTCACTTTTGAGGGCCAGTCGAGAATTATTCATGTTGTCCTGCTGCACTAAGGACATAGATGTAAGTTCAACTGATGAGCCATTCATTGTCGAGAGTGGCAATCTGGGTCTTGTTGACATTCGGCATTCATTGTTTTGAGATGTATTGTCATTCTGAGCACTTGTTGAGGCATCCGAAATGTGTTTGTTGAACCCAAAGCACTGAGAGGGTGGATGTCTCTCTTGTTCCGTTGTCTTGGGTTTCTGGATTTGTTTTAGTAGACTTAAGGCTTCTGTTGTTATTTCAGCTAATAAACGCTTGTCATCGATGTTTGTGCGCTTTTGATCGACTAGGTCCTTTATTGAGACATCACTTCTTTGAATGTTTTCCCAAACTTTGGTGTTTCCTCCATTAAGGAACACATCTGCGGAGGATAATTTGGTATTTGTAAGTGTGGCTAATGTGGTTAGATCTTTTAGGTTGTCATTGATTTGCTCATATAGCTTGAGCATTGGCGCTATAGCTATAGTCAGAGACGACAAGACGAATGGTCTGAGTTCATTTAGAGCCTCCTTAACAAGGTTCTGAAGATTGGCATCTCTCAAGATTTGATTTGCACTTTTTTTTGGTTTAGAAAGTTTTGCTTTGACTCAGTGAAGTCTGGCAGGTGAATCATGCATCGTCTCATCTCAGGATGAGGGTTCAGACCCATCATCATCACTTGAGGTTACTGATAGCCTTATGTTGTCTTTGTTTTGACTCCTGGGCAGCAATGGTGAGTTTTGAGTTGCAGATGTTCCGCGCTGATGCTTCCTATTTTGGGAGCATTGCATTGGAGGAGAAGTGCTGGATTCTACTCTTCTTCTTTTTCTGAGGCCCCTCGGCCATGTGACACTCGATGGATTCTTGGCAACAGGCTGTTCGTGAATTTGTGCGTTTATGCAGGGCTCAGTGACAAGACTCTCAATATTGGATCCAGTATCATTTGAGGCTGGTTTGACATTTATGGAGTTATTCATCTTTGTTAGATCTATTAGTAATTTGTTGACTATTGCCAAGGAGTTACGCCTTTCATCAGGAGGTGTAATTATGCTTTTGGGATCAGTAGTTTTAGCAGGAGCATGATTGTCTTTGGCTTCCCTTGAACCTTGTTCCACACATTTTGTGGAGATCACTAACATATTACTTGACAAGGCTTCATCAGCATATTCTCCATCGCCCCCGTTCATAAACAAGTCACAAGGAGGCAGGCAGACGTGAGCACTCTGTAAGAATGGTTGGTCTCTACTTGGCTGGAGCAGACTTTCCAGCGAGGCATTTGGGAAAACAGACTCACGAGCACAACTTAAGATGTTATTTGATTCAAAGGCACTTTCTAACCAAATGCCAGTGCATTCTGACGTTAGCCTTTGTGATTTATGGTTCACAGTTCCCCGCGCTGAAACAGCCGGAAAGCTTGAGAGCTCTACATCTGCCGGCGAGCAGGAGGGCACAACCATGTCCACAAGCTGAACACATGAAGACTGTACCGCCAACAGAACGTCGAGAGTGTCAGGTTTACTTACGGGAAATGTCTCGTCTATCACATGTTTATCGATCCGGGCGGACTCTTCCGCACTCGCGGTCCTGGGTCCGGAAGAGATACTATTATCCTCCGTGTCACCAGAAGACATATCACCCGCTTCCATGGCGCCATGAGCCAAAGGTATGTTTCCTTTTTGATTCATCTTTATCAGGGCAAAAGTCACTGTCAAAATCAGTATGTCTGTCATTCAAGACAGTAGGAGACACAAGCCTAGATTCGCTGGCGCGCCTGTTCTCCATGATCGCTTTCTTACTTGATCACTCCTGGCTGTTGCGTCGGCGCGATTCCAGCAATCAGTTAGCTTGACTTCGGCTCCTTCTCCCACGCGTTTCAGCTGCAAACGTGTGAGGGGATGGTGTATAGTCCTCAGCGTTGAGCTTGGGATTTTTCCTCGATCCATAAAAGAAGGTGCGGTCTGAGCCTCGAGAGCCTCCAGAGACTCACGAGACTCTGCACCGACTCTACGCCGCTCTGTGGAGTACAAGGGGTTTTTAAGCTCCATTCCCCTTCAGGAAAATGATGGTAGTAGAAAGAGGACTGCAGAGGCACAGCAGACCAGCAGGGTTGTAGTAGGTTAGCAGACTCACGAGACTCTGCACCGACTGCGCGCCACTCCGCGGAGTACAAGGGGTTTTTAAGCTCCACTCCCCTTCAGGAAAATGATGGTAGTAGAAAGAGGACTGCAGAGGCACAGCAGACACAGCACAGCAGACCAGCAGGGTTCTAGTAGGTTAGCAGACTCACAAGACTCTGTTGGAAAATGTTCATCAGATCTTCCTCCGCCAAGAACTCTTCCGTTGTTTTAGGCGAGGATTTGTTTTCCTTTTCCTTTTCCAGTTATAGGACAAGAATTTGCTCCATTTTGCCATCTACGACAACTTTTTTATTTGGGCGCGGGTCAGATTTCTGTTCTTTTTACCCCTTGGGTTTATGGCCAAAGAGCAGTTTTTGGTGTTTTCTTCTTTCGCTGTGGAAAACAGCGAGTAGGCATAATCTTTTTCCTCCAGGGTTGGTTTTTGGTGTGGAGCACTTGGCACAGGATCATCTATGATGTCGATAACTTCTCAATTTACCACTCTAGATTTGCCGACAGCTGGAGCCAGCCGAAAGTACCCGCAGGGTACTGGTGGTCGAAGTGGTGTGGAAAGCCTTGCTCCGGGCGTTTCAGCCAAGAGGGATTTTTCTTGGATGAGAAGATGAACGTCCTTCCGACCATTTTCAGCGTTGTTGTTTTGAATCTTTAGTCGCTCGTCTAAGGCGGTGATGTAACCTTCTAAGAAGATTAATTTTGTGTGCATCATCGCTTGAATGGTGGTGTGATCTTTTAGGTTTTCATTTATGCCTTCATATAGTTTGGTGAATGGTGCCAGGGCAATAGTTACAGCCAACATAATAGATAAAATGTCCAGCGTTTTTTCGAGGGGGACTCCTTTGGTTGTCCAGTTGCTGAGAGTGTCTTTTTGACGATGGAGTTGTTGTGTGGCTCTCATTTAACAGCCTTCTGGCTGTGGGGGTGGAAGATAACTCTAGTGACCCTCGCCTTTCCCGATCTAAAGTCGTCTTTTTATTTGTGGGTTCAGAAGGCACACCCTCCTGGGCGTTTCGAATTGGCAGCCGGTTTTCAGTACATATTGAGAGTGGGTCTTGATTTGGGAAACCCACTGTCAGTCCCGTAGTTGCCCGTTTGGCCCTTTGATCAAGGTGGCCCGGGGGCACATTTTGTGGTAGAAGTTCAAGTTGTGGCGCTTGGGGCGTCTGGTTTTCAAGCGGCTTAATTGCGTGGTTTGGACTTTGATTTTCCCTTTGCGTGGTGTTTTGGTCAGTCGCTGTTTTTGCCTGGAGTTCCTCTCTTTCCACCCGGCTACTGTCGTTGGTTGGTGTCAGGCTTTCTATGTCCCCAGTAGATGGAGTTGGAAGTGGATTTCCATCTTGGTAAGAGGGAGGATTGATCGTAGGGATTGGTACTGGGGATCATGGGGGAGGTCTATATGGCAACTTAAGCGCCTTGGAAACCTCTTGAGTCTTTAAGAGCTAATCTGCGGTAGGGGTCCTTTTTCTGGCTTTTTGTGGAGGTTGGCAGATCTTGACAGCCTCTAGGATTTCCTCATCTGTGAGGTCATCTTGCCGACGCAGCGGATCAGGGGCGAAAGCATTGAAGAAGTCTGTTACTAGGCTTGCCACTGATGGCTTAGTTGATTCTGGTTTCCATGGTTTTTTGTTTGATTTTTGTCCACATTTTTTTGTTGTGAAAGACGGCGGTGCTGTGGGTAGTTTTTTCTGAGATTTTGATTTCTGATTTCCTTTCCTTTTCAGGAGCCGCCTTTTCCTTTTTTCTGGTGACTCAGACTCACTCCAGCATCGCTCTTTAGCATTTAGGGCTCGTGGAGAAAAGGAAATCTCTGTGTGAGGGACATCGATGGAGCTCTGCTGTTTTGTGGGTGGGTGCTTGTGGCCCGTGTGGTTGACTTGTGAAATAGATGGGAGCCCGCAGGAAAGAGGTGAAACTTTATGGGGCAGGTCCGAGTGCACTTGAGCCACTATTTGAATATGGGTAGTGTGGCCGCTTGTGTTTGGCACCTGATGGGCATCCATATGTGGTTTCAGATGTAGAGAGTTTTCGCCCTCGTGAGTAATTTCCTTGTGTAAAGATGCGGCCGGCTCTGAGGGCGAGACTGTATTCAGGGAAGAAGGGGGCGTGGTCTCGATACAACGCGCCGGCTCCAGTCTCGCTCCAGCAGCTGGGGGAGCCACCGCGTCATCTGCGGGAGCCAGCCCCTCCAGATCCCGAGGCTGCGGGACCAATGTCTGGCCTCTGTCGGGCTCTCCCCACCGCTCACGGGCCTCGGTCTTCCCTCCGGAGGCGGAGTGGGAGTTGCCACTACGGAGACGGCGGGAGCAAGAGCCGTGACGGTGGGAGCTCCTCCAAGGGTGAGTGAAATCCTTCTTCATCCCGGACCCCGCTCCCTCGGTCCTGGAGGGGGGGATTACTCATAGAAAGCTGGTCTGTATTGTCCACCCACTCCTGCATAGGATGTACGGTGGCAATGTGTGGTAGACTTTGGCTCTGATTTAGAGCTGGGAATTTCGGAGGCAGACAGTTTTGTGATGATTTTTTTGTTGAGGATAAACGAAGGGCACGTGCTTCGGAGCAGGCGTCCCTCCTCCTTCCCCATAGAATCGAGGTCCGTGTCCAAGATCAACGGGTTTGCCGAGACCGGTGCCATGGCAGCCATGCACAGACTGCAATAGACTGCACACTCAAAGCCACACTCCGCGGCCCGCTCCGCGGTGTGGTGGAGGTCTTGTAGAGGAACAGCAGTGAAGGCACCTCCCACAGGAACAGTAGGGAGTGAAGAGTGACTGCAATAGACTGCACACTCGAAGCCACACTCCGCGGCCCGCTCCGCGGTGTGGTGGAGTTCTTGTAGAGGAACAGCAGTGAAGGCACCTCCCACAGGAACAGTAGAGAGTGAAGAGTGACTGCAATAGACTGCCTACTCGAAACCCACAATCCGTGGCCTGCTCCGCGGTGTGGTGGAGGTCTTGTAGAGGAACAGCAGTGAAGGCACCTCCCACAGGAACAGTAGAGGGTGAAGAGTGACTGCAATAAACTGCACACTCGAAGCCACACTCTTTTTGGTTTTGCACTCTTGTTACTATCACCTTGATGCCCCTATTTCCCCTGCACAGTTTGGCTTAAGGAACACATTTTTAGACTTCTAGTGCTGAATTGTGCTAATTTATAGGGTTTCAAACATTGAATACCAGAAACGTCAATTAATTTTAATTACTGATGTTATTGGTTGTGATATGATAAATTCCTCTAGTAGCCATTGGAACATGAGCAGGAAAAATGAGTGAAAGAGATGGACTGGATAGAAGGCAGCGATAGGCGGGGAAGAGGTGGCATGGACGGACACCTGGCGAACAAACGTAAAGGAGGTATGGCTTAGAAACAGGATAAATGATAAAGAACTGGGGTGAGAAAGGCTGAGTGGCGAATCACGTGTGAATTATTCGACAAGAGTCACAGGGCTGCAGCTGGGAAGTCAGGAAAGGCGAGCTTGAGTAGGCATCTCTTAAGGGTGGCTGGGTAAGGCTGGGTGAGAGGCGGTGCATGTGATCAAGAATGATGGATGAAACAAAGAAAGGGTGTAGTCATGCAGTTTGCCCCCACACACACAATAGAGAAAGCAGGCGGGGGAAATTAGTTCAGTATGCAAGCCCAATTAAAGGAAACTCACTCGTCAATAACATGTTTTTTTGCATTGGCCAGCTGCTCTAAGTGGTCCTTGGGGTTTCATGCAATGCCCAGTTTCTGTTTTTTCTTTTCTTTTTCTTTTTTTCGTCTTAATATCTTAAAAAACGATTGTTTGCGTGCTTTATCCCAAATGGCTTTTGTCACTACAGCCATATTCCTGTTCTGCACAGAAAATGCTTCATTTTTGCATGCCTTGGCATTAATCTGATATTTATATGGCAACCTCTTAATGCAGGCAAACTCGTAGTCTCTGGATCTTTTTCAGGAACATTAGGCTCAAGGCTCTTTGCACTAATCACAGAACCTATTATGCCAAGATCCCACCCTTTCCCATTCTCAGATTTGATCACAATATTCCCTTCCAACTCACTTCCAATGACAAACTGTCAATCACCCCATGTCCTTGTGAAATCATACATAGAACAATATCTTACCTTTAGAAAACGTGCTTTGAATTGCCCCATTCCTCAGTAGTGGATTGACCCTGCTAGCCCACGGTCCAGACTTAGGGTCTCATTACGAGTTGGGTGGTAATTCCGCAGAAATTCTGTTGGACGGCTATACCATTTAATGCCGGGAGAACGCACAAACCATTGACGGAAACAGTAAATCCGTCCTGTGGAATTACTGGCAAATACGACCCGCCAACGGTTATTCCGGCCATATATGGCGGAATTACCGTTACTGCAATACAAGTGACGTTAATTCTGCCAAACAACGAGGTGAGTTAGATTCCTCCCCCTGGCCAATGCACGGGGGCAAAGGTCCAACCAAATAGCGTGTCCCTTAGCTCAAATGGGCCCAATGGACAGGGTTAGATGCCAGCACATGGCGATAAGTATACGCTACCGAATGCATATCCGTGCAGAGCCAGTTGCAGGCATGGATGATCCAACCATTTGGCCGGGCTGCCACATTAGCACCACAAACACACTGGGGTGGGGTAAGGGGTGGGGGGCGCAGAATGAAATCATTCCTGATGCCCTGACGGACCAACGCTGTAATTGCATGCATGGGTGGTGTGTAAACTGTGCATGTAACCCTGCACAGCAGCATGCATTGTGCAATTGCAGCACCCATGTGTGCTGAGAAAGGCCAAGTGCCAAAGTCTACTCAAAGCCCACCTGTATAGACTGGCCGCCTTGGCAGAACAAGGGGCAAAGAGCACCTGTCCATAGGGTGGACATCATCAACAGCGACTATACCCACCTTGCTGGGGTCACATACAATGGTCCATGAACAACCATAGCCTTTTGTCCACATGTGTGGGATGTCCCTCAAATAGTTAGCAGTTGTGACTAGCAAGCCAACGTACAGGAATGCATGATGACTGGCAGCATATCATTTATCCCCCTAGAGGATCGCAGTCGACTCAGGAGGAGGCAGAGGAGGAGGGTGAAGGCCCAGCGACATCCCAAGGCCAGGCCTTTCAGGGTGACAACATCGACTAACACCCCTAAAGGGCCAAGCGATGGCAAGAGCAGGCGTAAGAGGCCGTCAAGATCTGCCAACCTCCACAAAAAGCCAGGAAAATGACCCCTACCGCAGATCAGCTCCTAAAGACTCAAGAGGTTTCCAAGGCGCTTCATATAGACCTCCCCCATGATCCCCAGTACCAATCCCTACGATCAATCCTCCCTCTTACCAAGCTGGAAATTCACTTCCAACTCCATCTACTGGGGACATAGAAAGCCCGACACCAACCAACGACAGTAGCCGGGTGGAAAGAGAGGAACTCCAGGCAAAAACAGCGACTGACCAAAACACCACGCAGTTCAACATCACCACACCTTCCAGTGCCAGCACTAGCCTTTCACTGATTGCGACTGATGCAGACACAGCCACAGTGACTGCACCCATGGCATCTCCAACTTCTCCACAACAACCGGCCAATATGGGCAGGAGAGGTGAGCCAGCTGCTGGCAGGCATGCAGAAGACACTGTGGTTCCACCCACCCAACAGTCCCATGAAGCCCTCACATCAATGGGGTAGGGCAGCCAGCATCATGGGCGACTCGGGCATGAGGTCCTTTGGTTCGCCTTGCTTCAGCCTAAGCCCTCCCCATATCCCTTAACCCTTTCCCCATGCCACACTCATGAGGAGGCTTGAGGCAATGGAACGGCCCAGGTGCACCTGGAAGTACTTGCACACACACAGGTCCTCCACCTCCAGGCCATCCGGGACTGTATCCAGGGTGCCAAGTGCCGGATTTTGCGGGCCATAGAGTGTGACCGACGTCAGGTGGCTGCTACATCTGCTATCTTGACTTTCCACGGGCAGAGGGTGCATGAGCTGACTGAAGGGATTCCAGCCTTTACCAAGCCCATGCATCAAAACACCAAACACACCTCTATGACCACAATCACAAGAGTGATCTGGGCGTTGTGAATGTCGCTTCAAACCAAAAGCGGGGAGACGATTCAAAATGGACTATTGCGTTTGGGTGCGTAATATGTACCACCCCTTCGCATTGCTATTCTGTGGTGCAGCACATTGCAGGTGTGTGTAGGCACTTGTACTCCTCCACAATGCACATCCTTTGGCCTCTGTGCCTCTCCATGTATCTCGGTAGTGTATTATTGCTCAGAACCATGTCGTTGTCGGTGGATCCTGGGAAGCGGGCACAGCAGTGTGTGATCTGGAGTTTGGGATCACAGGTGACCTGGATGTTCAGGGAGTGGAAGTGCTTCCTGTTTCTGTACACCTCCTCATGTGCCTGGGGCGGTCACCCATGCCACGTGGGTGCAGTCTATCGCACCATTGACATTGGACATGTGCGCCACAGGATGGAACCGTGATTTCATGGCATGCACCTGTGCCGGGGTAGTGGGCAGAGAGATGTACCGGGACACATGTCGCAGGAGGGTGTCCTACACCTGTCCAAGCATGATGGAGAATGTGGAATGTGCAATGCCGTGCAGCATGGTCACAGAGTGGTGGAAGGTGCAAGTCCTCAGGAATTGCAGGATGGACACTAGCTTCGGCAGCGCGGGCGCAGCTATGCAGATGTATATTCTGTTCTCTAGGTCTGCCTGGAATAGGGTTAGCCGCTCACCTATAGTGTCCTAGTTCAGTCGGTAGAGGGTTAACAGCTGGGTATCTGTGTAGACCTGGGTATGACTGCTCACATGGCATGGCATCTCCTCCTCCTCCTCTCTGCTCCCTGGGCCCTGTGCAGGTCTCCCTGCCTCTGCACATGGATACGCAGCCTCAGCAGCTGAAAGTCCCATTCCTCAATAGCAAATGGCAGCATGGTGTTTGGGAGTGTGTTTTTGGAGGGCGTGTGCCTTATGTAGTGATCTGGAGTGGATTGGGTGGACCTCTGTTTTCATTTCTGGCACCTGTCTGCATTTACCTCCACCTAACTGCATTGTGGTTTTGGTGGAATTACCCCACATTTTCAGCAGTATTTCGGTGGTATTTCTAATTTTAATGCAGCAGAAATACCATTTCGGATTTGGGCAGTAATTCCGTTAGCGCAATTAGCCCTGCCGCTCATTCCAGCAGATCTTGGCGCTAACTCTGCCAGTGGTAATTCAGTCAGGGCTATTTCCGCCAGGGCTAATTCCGCCAACTCCTGATTCAGCGGTATGTTAAAAGGCGGTGATAATTCCGTTATCACCACATTTAACATTTACCGGCCAGCTTGTAATTAGTTCCTGGTTTATGCAGCCCCCTGAAGCCATGTTGATGTTAACAGGGAACTTGTTTATACTTATCAGAAAGTACAAACAAACGTGTGGTAGAAGGGGTAGGAGTAGAGAATGAAGGCAGAGGAAACCGAAGTGCGAGCTAGAAAATGAGTGAGGGTGTTACAACAATTTTGTAAATTTTGTTAGGGTGTTACATTGTGTTACATTGCGAGCATGCTGTTCTGGTGTATGGTCACAATGCTAGGCTTAGGAAGCATGACTGGGAGAGACAAACCACAGGCATAAGCTTCAAAATACACTGGGCCTTATTATGAATTGGGTGGTGCAATAAAATGCAGTGGTAATACTGTATACCACCAATTACTGCACCGCCCAACTATTGATTTGGCGGTAAATTGGAGGATCCACTTCCAGCTATGACCTGGAGGTAAATCTGGCAGGCACATTTTGGTGGATTGACCGCTGTGGTAATCCCACCATAATCCCCCATGTAGTCCTATGAACTCCAATTAAATGGGAACTAACGCTGCCACCACCACTTACAATATCGGTGGTATCTCAACAGATCGTCTGACGAGATACCAATGAAATCATAATGAGCCCCAATTTATCTGTAAACGGAGATGAATATAACAGTGAACAATATTATAGCCCACACTGCACACTGTTCTGCTAACAGAAACTACTATTATCCAACCCAGGGAGAATCTTTCCTTCATCTTCGGTGGGTTATAATGTTGAGTCAAACGCCCAGGATTTCATGTGGTGACCTCCAGGGCACACAAAAAGTTTTCCTGTGGTTTCATTATGCCATCGAGCTGGTCTACCCACAGGGCAAGAGATACACCTGAGAAACAGCCAGAGGGAAGGCAGGCCAACTGATAAGCGAGAAGAGACCGCGTTTTGTCATATCGGTAGACTGTAGCGGCAGAATATGCCATTTCCTGGCCTGTGGTCAGAGATGGCTATTCAAGCATCTAAAAATAAAAGTCCTAGTGTGGAAAATATATCTGTGATAAAAGCAGCAGCCAATTCCATTAATAATAAACCAGGCAAGACACCACCTGTGCGCTCATCTTCATTCAGCAGAAGGCATCAAGTCTGGAGCTAACCTTTAGCTAATGAAAAAGAACCGGGATGCACCTATAACACCTATAGCTTTACTAAAACATCTATACGTTGGGCTACTGACCCAGGCTATGGCATGAGGGTTTACCATTCACCTGACATGAACCCTGATTTACAGGTCCATATACTCTCTTCTTACAAACACATGAAATATTGCAAAACAATTTACATTTCAGGTTTCAGGGCAGGTGGGAGACTCCAGCAGTCTAAGTGGCTTTTTCACCCCTCACCCTATGTAGAGCATATTTGAACCTGTATGATGCTTTTGAAGAGGGGACTAAAATTCCATAATAAAGTTCATAGTTGCAATCCCTCGCTGTCTCTGCCTTCTCTGGTGACATCACACCCATATGTCTGAAGGGCGCAGGAGGGTCGGCTTGTGGTAAGAAGAGCCTATGGAGAGCCTGGAAAGGAGGCAGACTAAAATCAGCCCAATGAGCAGAACGGGTGACAAACGTGGAGGGAAGATCACTGGCCATATTTAACCAGACCAATAGTTAAAACACTTGCATGGGTTTGGGAAGCAATGGGAGAGGACGCTCGAGCTTCAGAACCTTCCCAGGAGCCTGAATAGAAGCTACAGATACCAAGGAGACATCTGTGTCTCCCTTCCACAGTGGACCTTGTGAGAAAGCACCCCAGGAGACTACTGAAGCTCAACCATGAAAAAGAAAGCTGCTGGGAGTCATAGAGCCTCATTACAAGGTAGGCGGCTGCGGAATGAACAGTGCCGGTAAGGGACCTGCACAGTTCATTCCGGGCCGCCACATTGCAAGGTCTGCAGCGGGTCCCACTTTGGACGCCTGGCCAGACCAGACATGCAGAGTGGGACCCGCTAGCAGACCAGGGTACTAACAATGGGCCCGTCATTAACAAGCCCGTTGTTAGCATCCTCCCCATTCCCATTGAGTCCTATGGGGCTCAAATGGGAATAGGGATGTACCGGGTCCGGGTCCCGGTCCTGTGAAAGGGAATTACTGGGCCCTCCAAAGTCGGAATGGCCCGGTAAGTCCCCTTTTGCGGGACCTGGTACCCGGTTTGGGGGTAGCCATGCTGGCTACCTCCAAACTCGTAACGAGGCCCATAGACCTCTTCCACACCCTGAGAGGTTTACAATGACCCGAAAGATTGTTGAGCCTCACCCTTGCAAACACGCTTGTAAAGAGGCCTTTGGGAGTCACATACTTACCCTATACCCTGAGAGGTGTAAAAGCGCCCCAGGAGACTACTGACTCTCATGCATTTCAACGTGCTTGTAAAGAAGTTTCTGGGAGTTACACACTTACACCACACCATGAGAGTTCTAAATGCACCCCAGGAGATTATTGAGTCTCATCCAAGCAAAGGTGCCTGTAAAGAAGCGATGGTGAGTCACCCACTTGCCTTACACCTTCAGTGTGTAAATGCACCCCAGGAGTCAGAACGCTGAGCCTCACCATGCAAAAGCACTTACAAAGAAGCTGATGGGAGTCACACACTTACCCCACACCATGAGAGGTGTAAAAGGACCTCAGGAGACTACTTAGTTTCACCCATGCAAAAGTGCTTCTAAGGAAGCTGCTGGGAGTCACACACTTACCCTACACCCTGTGAGGTGTAAAAGGACCCCGGGAGACTACTGAGTCTCACCCATGCAACAGTGCTTCTAAGGAAGCTGCTGGGAGTCACACACTTACACCACACCATGAGTGTTCTAAATGCACCCCAGGAGATTATTGAGTCTCATCCAAGATAAAGTGCCTGTAAAGAAGCGATGGTGAGTCACCCACTTGCCTTACACCTTCAGTGTGTAAACGCATCCCAGGAGTCAGACTGCTGAGCCTCACCATGCAAAAGCACTTGCAAAGAAGCTGATGGGAGTCACACACTTACCCCACACCATTAAAGGTGTAAAAGGACCTCAGGAGACTACTGAGTCTCACCCATGCAAAAGAGCTTATAAGGAAGCTGCTGGGAGTCACACACTTACCCTACGCCCTGAGAGTTGTAAAAGGACCCCGGGATACTACTGAGTCTCACCCATGCAAAAGTGCTTCTAAGGAAGCTGCTGGGAGTCACACACTTACACCACACCATGATAGTTCTAAATGCACCCCAGGAGATTATTGAGTCTCATCTAAGCAAAAGTGCCTGTAAAGAAGCAATGGTGAGTCACCCACTTGCCTTACACCTTCAGTGTGTAAACGCACCCCAGGAGTCAGAATGCTGAGCCTCACCATGCAAAAGCACTTGCAAAGAAGCTGATGGGAGTCACACACTTACCCCACACCATGAGAGGTGTAAAAGGACCTCAGGAGACTACTGAGTTTCACCCATGCAAAAGTTCTTTTAAGGAAGCTGCTGGGAGTCACACACTTACCCTACACCCTAAGAGGTGTAAAAGTACCCCGGGAGACTACTGAGTCTCACCCATGCAAAAGTGCTTCTAAGGAAGCTGCTGGGAGTCACACACTTACACTACACCATGAGAGGTATAAATGCACCCCAGGAGATTATTGAGACTCATCCAAGCACATGTGCCTGTAAAGAAGTGATGGTGAGTCACACACTTACCCTACACCTTGAGATGTGTAAAAGCACCCTAGGAGACTGACTGCTGAGCTTACCCATGCATAAGCACTTGCAAAGAAGCTGCTGGGAGTCACACGCTTACCCCACACCCTGAGAGGTGTTAAAGGACTCCAGGAGACTACTGAGTTTCACCTGTGCCAAAGCACTTGCAAAGAAGCTGCTGGGAGTCACACACTTACCCCACACCCTAAGAGGTGTAAAAGAACTCCAGGAGATTGTTGAGCCTTACCCATGCTAAGGTGCTTATAAAGAAGCCATTGGGAGTTCCACAGTTACACCTACATCCTGAGAGGTGTAAAAGAACCCCAGAAGATTGTTGAGCATCACCCATGAAAAAGCACGTGTAAAGAAGCCATGGGGAGACACACACTTGCCCTACACCTTGAGAGGTGTAAAGACACCCAAGGAGACTGCTGAGCTTCACTCATGCAAAACATCTTGTAAAGAAGGAAATGGGATTCACACACTTATCCTACACCCTGAGAGGAGTAAAGGCACACCAGGAGGTTGTGAAGACTTACCCTTGCAAAAACTCTTGTAAAGAAGCCAAGGGGCGTCCCACAGTTACCCTTCACCTTGAGAGGAGTAAAAGCACCCCAGGAGATTGTGAACCCTCACCCATGCAAAAACTCTTGTAAAGAAGCCAAGGGGCATCCCACACTTACCCTTCACCTTGAGAGATGTAAAAGCACCCCAGGAGACTACTGAGTCTCATCCCTGCAAAAGTGCTTATAAAGAAGACACTGGGAGTCACACACTTACCCTAGGAGGTCTGAAAACATCAATGGAATTTCTGGAGTTTCCCAATTACACCTGCCGTGCAGCTTGGAATGGAATGAAGAACCTGAAGCAAAAGGCCAACTCTATATACTACCTATCTCCTTAAAGGTGAGAAGGGGCTGATGCGAGCTTAAGAAAATAGTGAAGCAGTATTCAACTAGAAGGGGAGAAAGGGTGATATAAGCCTACGAACTGTTCAAGCATGTTATGTTATTGTGGTATATACCATGCACCGCTGCCATTTTCATGGTCTCCAGGTGCTCTGGCAGATCTGCAAAGGAAGGATGGCTGGGAGGGCTTAGTTAGTGGGATTCAGAGAGAAAAGCGCAAGAGATTTTTGATGTGCTGTTGGTAGCTTTACGGTCACTGTGTGCTGGTTTGTTTTTAGTTGGTAGATGTTATGCAGTGTTTGGTGTATGAGTGTGCATGGGGAGATTTGTGAGTAATTGGTTTAGTTTCCTCTTTGGTGTTGCGAAGTGTGCGCAGTTTGTGGTGGTTTTACGTTTTTGTTGCAGTAAAGTATGAGTGTGTTTTGTTCAGTGTTTGAGGGTGAGTATGCAGGATATTGGAGAGTCTTTAGTAGGGTTAGTGGAGAGTCGTCTGTGTCATTTTGTGCCATGGTTATGTTGATCTGTCGAGTTCATATTATTGTATGTTGATTGGCAGTAGAATGCTTTATTTTGTTAGGTAGCCATGTTTCAGTTCATAACGTTTTGGTTGTTTTTGGTGTTTCTATTGTGATGTGTTGGCAGATTCCCTTCAATGATGTTTCCTGTTTAGCTCAGTGAATTAAAGAGCCATGTTTTTAGAAATGTTTTGAACTTTAGATGATCTTCTGTTGTTCATATGTCCTTTGGGAGTGAGTTTCAAAAGTTTGCAGCGATGCAGGAGAACGCTGTTCAAGCAAATATCCGTTTTGAGTATTGTTTAGGTTTGAGGCGATGTCATTGCTGGACCTCAGTGTTCGGTTTGGTTTGTAAATGGACATTTTTCCCTTTATGAATTTTCCTCCTTGACCATGGATTGCTCTGTCTGTAATGCAGAATGTTTTGAAGAAAATGCATTTTTTTTACCATTAGCCAATATAGGGTTCTCAGTGTTGGTGTGATATGTTCTCTCTTAGTCAGTCTGAGGAGTAGCCTTGCTGCTGCGTTCTGTATTCATTACAGCTTTTTGGTTAGGTAGTCTGGCATTCTGAGATAGATGCTGTTGGTGTAGTCTATTCTTGACATGACAAGAGAAATGACGGCGAACGTTCTATATGGGAAGATTAAAAAGGGAAGAACACGCTTCATTAAGTGTGGGTGTAAGAAGCAGTTCTTTACAACTGTATTCTCTTCCGGTTCATGTGTTAAGTTGTTTTCCATTAGTATTCCAAGATTTTTAACCACTTTGGATGGTTCCCTGTCGATTTCCAGGTCATTGGGCGTGATCATGATTCCTGTTTTGTCCAGGTTGAGTTTAACGCTGTTGGTGCTTGTCCAATGGTTTATTCCTGTGAGGCAGTTGATAAGGGTTGGGACTTGTTCTCCACTAGTGTTGATTTTGTAGATGCTTTGTGTGTCGTATGCATAATTGTAGCAAGTGAAACTGTGTCTTTTGATGCGGTTGATGAGAGGGGTCATGTAGATGTTGAATAGCAGTGGTGAGCGGGATGAGCCTTGAGGCACTCTGCAAGTTGTTGTGTGGCGTGGTGGGTTAAAGGGGGTTAGGCATGTTGTTTCTGTTTTTTCTGCCATGAAGGATTTTGCCCAACTTAACACTCTGTTGCGGATTCCTATTTCTTCGAGTATTTCAATGAGTGTTTTGTGGTGGACTGTAATGAAGGCTGCTGATAGATCAAGTTGTATTAGTGCCGATTTGACGGTGGAGTCTGCGTTGGTTTTTTGATCATCCCATATCGATGAAAATGTTGTTTCCGTTTCATGGGTCTGAAGCAGACTTGTGCCTGATCAAGTATCCGATTGTTTTCTAGGATTGGTTTGTAACATTAGCTTTTTAGGAGTTTCACCGAGTATTGGATGTTTGAAATTGATCGGTAGTTGGTTAGGTCTTCAGTGTTTCCCGATGGGTCTTTAAGGAGTGCTATGCCGATTTGAATGCTAATGGAAAATTTCTTGTTGCTCGTGAGTGCTTGAAGAGGTTGAGGAAATATTCTGCAGGTGTTTTCAGGGTGAGGATAGTCTTGTATATGTCTGGTGGCCAGAAGTCTGCTGGAGAGCGGGCTCTATTGCTTTTGTTCACTCGGCTGTTGAATTATTCTGTCTTGTAGATGCTACCGGCATTGGCTGGTTAGGGGGTTGTTAGTATCTTCGGTCATTCTCTGAATGACTTACTGGATGTTTGTGATTTTGTTCTTGAAGTGGTCTGGAAGGTCGTTGCATAGTTTTTGTGATGGTATTGGTTTGTTGCTGCATGCTGCTGGGTTTCTTAGCTTGTTGATGGTGTTGAACATCTCTTTTTGGGTATTGCTTGAGTTTATGATGCGTTCGCTGTAGTATGCATTTTCTGCTTTGAGTATTTCAGCTTTGTATAGTTGTATCTGTCATTGGTATGTGAGTTTTAGGTGTGTCAATGTTTTCTTCTTCGAACCAGATGTTGAAATCTCACAGTATGATCAGGTGATAATGTTTTATAGCGACGTTGGTGATGGCGCCCACAAGTGTGTGCATGAAGGTAGGGTTGTATGTAGGTGGTCTGAGGATCAGTAGGAATGATAGGTTAGTTTGGTGGTGTAAGGGTATGTGCAGAAGGAGTCATTTGCAGTTTGGGATGTTTAGTGGTGGTGCTATTGTCATCTTCAGCCAGTCTTTGTATGCAAAGGTGAGACCTCCTCCTCTTTTTCCTTCTTGGTTGTCTTGTTTCAATTTGAAGTTGTTGGGCAGGGAATCGTGTGCTATTACCTTGAAGGTTTGAGTTAACCATATTTCAGTGAGGAATAGGATGTCTACCCCTCCATTGCTTAGCAGTTTGTATATATCTCTTTTGTGTGTTTTGACATTGATCTGACGTTGACTAGGTTGCAGTGTATCTTATTGTTTTCTGGGTTTTGTTTGTCCTTTAACGGTGGCATTGTTGATTTGAGCAGACATTGATTCACTTTTCCATCAGATAGTACCTTATTTATTATTTTTAATTCTTGTACAGTGCCTTTCGCCCACAAGCCTCAAAGCGCTTACAAAACATAAACATAACATACAACACTTACAAATAAAAGAACAAAAGCACCTCAATATGCTACTACAGATGGGGACACGAAATCAGACAATGAGGTCAAGATTCGTAGAGCCCATAGGTAGATATTTAAAGAGTTTTAAGTACATGGGCAAAGTGCAAACTCCACAACCCACCAGGGTACAATCACTGTTCCCTTGGGAGCACCAATTGGCCAGGTCAATTCTGTGCAGGAGTTTCAAGTAAGAGGAACGCACTACGCCTGGTCCCGTTCTTGCACGTAGCCAGGCAAGGATGTTATTACGTAGTGCGTCTCTGGGTTCGTTCTTGGCTGGTCTGGAGACATTAGAAATGATAAAGTTCCAATTGTCCAACACTAGAGCTTTGATGTCTTCATTCTCCAGGGGAGGCATGTTAGTTTTCCTGAGGCACACAGTCCTTAGATCTGTCATTCTAGGCTTCTGGAGTTCCCGATGGCCAGCCGAACGTGCTGGTGCAGGAGCAGTGGAGGGTTCTGACAGAGGCAGACTGAGATTCTGTCGTGGCTGAAGGAGAGGGGGGAAAATACTACATCTTTCTGAGGGGGAACAGGTCAGCCCTGATGCTAGTGCGCAAAGCCCCCATCCAGTGAGCAAGATTTACGACTACTTTCTGAAGAAACCCTAGAGCAGTTTACTTTGGCCGAGGGCCACAAACTCACAGGTGGAGTGTTATCTGCTTCTGGCCGATCAGTCTGGGAGGAGCAGGACACATTAATGATAGGCAATACAGTCGTAAATGGAGCATTGCGCATTTTTAAAGAAGAAAAACGCATTATATTTTTGTGCAGAAATATCTAAAGACACAAGCCATGCGTCGAAGTCCTTGGAAGTGTTACAATTATTCAGTTCTGTTACAAGCGTCTGTTTCCAAAGGCTCCAGTTCTCAAGTATAGAATTCATAGCAGTGTTCTCCAACAAAGCAGGGGGCGAGGCGGGGTAAATGTGTTAGTACGCCCCACCAGGGAAAGGGATGCCAGCATGGTGGAGTATAGCCAATCCCCATTAGTTTCAGAGATTTGGGGAGACAATTGGGAGACCTTGTTAATGTTGTCTTCCCCACTAGACATTACCGGTGTAGTAGGAGTGAAGGGGACAGAATTATTTACCTGAGAGTTAAAGCTAACTGCCCTATGGGCTGAGAAGCTTTTGTTGATTATGCCCATGGTTACTGGACTCCTTGGGAGTTGAACCAGACCGGTATCAGAAGTTATACAGGACTCCTCAGGAGAGCCCAAAGACTAAGACAATAGCTCAGTATACCTGGAACGAATATGCTCTCTCCTGCGAGATTTGTGGGCCAAGACTTCAGAAAGTCAATCTTTTTAAAGGCTGGCAGGGAGATCGGAGAATCAACCACAGGGCTTTTTGTTTGAGGCATCATAAAGCAACTTATGCAGCTGCTGATCAAGTGCAGGACGCGTAAGAGAAAGGCTGTTTGAGAAAAAACAGACACTGAAGAGCAGCAAAAGCGTACCTGCAGCTCGACATTGGAGAGAGGCGGCAATGCTCAACGTTTTCTGCAACAGTGCCGTGTCTGGGTCGAGGGCTGCAGCTCACGGCGGCGACAGTCAATAACCGCCAGGTCAAAGTGACCACATGGATAAGTAGGAACACTGCAAACTGCGGGCTGTGGGCAGAGTGGCCGTAGGCTCGAGGCACCAAACCAAGCTTTCCAGAGGTGCTGCAGAGTGTGGCGAGGCACATCGAAACGCAGTAACAGTCCCCCTCCAGGAGGAAAGAGCCTCATACAAAGCGCGCTGGCACGCCAGCATGAGTACAATTAGAGGAAGGGACCTGCAAAACACGATGAGAGCCGTCAAGCCGCACTGCCGTGAAAACGGACATCCACTTCCGACAACATCGAAACCTTTGGTTTTGTTGTTTCTGTTTCTTCATTGAGTATGTCAAGACGGTTGCGTTTTGGGTTGATGTTTTCTTTGGGGCCGTCTGTCTGCTCGCATTGATGATGCTTTGTGTCTCGACATTTCTTTGCCACAAATGTTCTGTTGAGGTTGTTTCGTTCAGTTGTGCTTCTGTGGAATTCATTTTTGTCTGTTTTATTTCCAGCAACACTTCTTATGTGCTTCCGAGGCGTGTGGTTGGTTGTGCGAGTGGGTGGTAGGTTGATAGCTAGCGTGATAAGTAGAGTGATTCTGGTATTGTTCCAGCAAAAGGGCTCTCTTCCAGTGGGTGGTTAGGTGTGCTAGTCCTTGGTGTTAGTTGGCTCATGGGTGTGGTGGTTTGAGATGGTTGGCCTTGTTCAATTTGGTTTGTTCTGTTTGGTTGATTCTTGTGTGTCGGTCTTTCCTGGTAAGATGCAGTTTTGTGGTGTGGGCTTGCTGCTTGGGGGCTGGGTTTCTTGTGTGATTCTGTTTTTTCAATCAGGATGGTGGTTTGTGTTTTTCCTGGTGGGTTGTCTGTTTGTCCTCACATATTTTTTCTCTTTGCTTGGACTGTGTTTGTTTGTGCTATTCAAGCATAGAGCTGAGGTGTCGCAGGGTGTAGTGTGTAGGATGATATTATAGAGCAAGCCACCCCAGGGGTCAAGCTGTCCCACGGACTAGACTACTTCAGGCGTCAAACTGTCCAATGGATAAACCTATCCCTGGGGCTGACCTTATCCCAGGGGCTAACCTTATTCTTGGTCTAAACCCTATCCCACGGGCAAAACCTTATCCTTGCAGTGGGCCCTATCCCAGGGGGGGACCTATCTCAGGGGCGGGACCTACCCCAGGGGCAGAGCTACCCCAGGGCTGAGATCTCCCAGGGGCTGAACTATCCAAGGGGCTGAACTATCTCTGGGGCAGAGCAATCCCAGGGACTGAGCTAACCCAGGAGCTGAGTTATCCCATAAGCAGAGCTATCCCAGCAGCAGAGCTATCCCATGATCAGAGCTATCCCGGGACAGAGCTATTCAAGAGGAAGATCTATTCACATGGCAGAATTATCCCAGTGGCAGACCTATTCCAGGGGCAGAAGTATCCCTGGTGGAAACTACCTTAGGCGAAAACTCTCCAAAGAGCAGTCTTATTCCATTGTCCCCGGTTGTTCTTTTTTTATTTTTTATGTTGTGTTTTTCTTGTGGTGGAGGCCTCTTAGTGCTAGAGGCTTGTGATGGGGAGGTCTCCCAATGGCAAGATCTCAGAGTGGTAAGTCCTCATTGTGTTAGGCCTTCTGGTCGTAAGACCCCATAACAATGGTGCCCTGCATTGGCCAATGGCTCAATGTGGCTTCAGCTTCCAGATGGTTTGGGCCCGCTTTGTTAGGGCCTTTTAGTGGTATCATGTTCACAGTGGCAAAAGCCTCTTTGTGGTGGTTGTATCTCAGTCTCAGAGGCTCATGGTGCATGGGAACCCCCACTTCATAGTGCTAGGGCTCAATGTGGTAGATTGAAAGTTACCAGAATTAGCAGTTGGAGGTTCAGAGTACAAAGGACTGGGTGGCAGAGACACGAGGTTCAGAGGTGGCAAACTGTGGAGGTGTAAAAAGTGTTAACATCTCACAGTAGTAAACCTCTGTGTGGCTGTGCCCCACCGTGGCACAAATAAGAGTGAATCTAACCTCAAAGCAGCAGAATTCGAAAAGACAGAGCTCACTAGGACAACATTCAAAGTAAGGGGAACAGAATCACAGTGGCAGGATTTAAGCGAGTCAAGGTGCAAGATCAGCAAAACCTTAAGGACAAAATTCAAGGTAAGGTGACTTAAAGAAGGCATGTTTAGAGTGACATGGGTGTTACAGTAGCAAAATTCAGAGTCACAACTCACAGTAATAAAGTTAAAGGTGGCAGTCTCATAGAGGCAAAATATGAGTTAGGAGGTTCACAGCATCTAGGTTCAGAGTGACAGAATCTGACAGTGGCTAGTTCAAAGTGGCAGAGTTACCATGTGGTAGAAATCAGCGTTTGGAAGGCTGCACAGTAACACAGTTCAGGTTAAGCGATTCCCTCAGTGACATTATCCAGAGTAAGAGTACTTACAGCAGGTTATGGGTGAAAGGATCGAATACAAAGGATCGAAATGCAATACATTAGAGCAGTGGTCTTCAAACTTTTTTGGTATGGGTACCCCCCCCCCTGAGCAAAGTTTGGGCAGGCAGGGACCCCCGAAAAGTGCCAGATGGACAGTATGTAGAAATCGCTATGAACTTTTTCGTGTCGTCGCCGCACCCTACTCCCAGTACACACCCTAGGCTGCCGCCCATCCTGCTCCCACCACAGTCCCATAACACAAGCATACACACATAAATAAAAAATAAATCGCCATAAACGTAGTTCTGCAGGGCCCTACGCATGGTTGCTAAAATGCTCCGCTCCAGGTTGCTCTGCCCGTATGTGCGAGGAGGCGCAGGAGCACCCCCTCGCACATACATACATACAGTGCCCCAGCCAGCATTTGCAATGAGCTATGCAAGGCTGGTGAAGCAAAACACCCCCAGCGTTGCATGGCTCAGTGATCATGTGCGGCTGGGGAAATGAACTGTCAAAGGCAAACAGTGTTTCCCTTTGACAGTTCAGCCAGCCTAGGAGCACTCCCTCCGCTGGAAAAAGCAGCTAAGGGAGTGCTCAGTGTTTCACTGGGCTGGCTCCTCGGCTTCTCCATAATGGGTGAAGTGACCAGTGGGTGGACGTCCCCTCACCCATTATGGATGAGCCAGCAGGCTTGGACTGGCCGATAGGGCAATAGGGTGATGACTGTACCAAACATGCAAAATGCTAGTGTAAGCCAGTCAAAATGGCCCACTTTTTGGGCCAATGTGGGCGAGTTTGAGGAGTTACTTCACTATGCAGCTAGTAGTTTTGACCATTGTTGCTGAATAAATATTCTTTAAATATCACAATTTGTTTACATTTGATCAAAAAACACCCCCTTCAGTACTATTCAAACAGTCTGTGACTAGAGGACTGAATATCCATTTGCAACTGCTGGTCCTTTTTTCATTGGTGCCTAAGACCGTTTTATGGTCCAGTCTGACCATGTGAGCTGCCCCTTCCCATTTCCTCCAATCTATTAAAAAAAAAAAACACTTTTTTTTTTTTACATTTCATGCTGGGCTCTGCCCCCACCCCACTGCCCCCCTGGGATGCCCACAGTTTGAAGACCTCTGCATTAGAGTCAAAAGGACCGGAAAAAAAGACCACATTTTTTTTGGGGGGTGTCCTCCCCCAAACCACCGTTTTTAGGCCAAAAACCATTAATTTTACCTATACAAAACTCCCCAAAAAATACGTTAAAAAAAGGCATTCAGTCTTTTTTTTCGGTCCTTTTGACTCGAATGTATTGCATTCGATCCTTTTGTTTTCGAATGAATGACTGGACACCCTTACAGCAGCCAGGTTCAAAGAGACAGAATCCCACAGTGTAAAAATACTCAAACTTCGAAAACACACAGAAAGAGAGTTCAGAGCACTGGCACCTCACACTGGTAACTTTCAACAGGCAAAGCTCATGCTTATAAAATTCCAAGTGATAGAGTAACACAGTTGCAAGTGGCAAGGTTAGGAAGCTCATGGTGGCTATGCTCAAAGTGACAGAATCTTACAGGGGTAAGTTAAAAGTTAGAAAATTCACAGAGCTGTGAAATTAACAGAGTTGTAAGTGAAAGAATCTCAGAATCTCACAGTGGCAAAAAAGATTCAGAGTTAGAAAATTCACAGCATAATTCAGAACTCAGGGTCACAGAATCTCACAGTGCTACAATTAAAAGTGCCAGATTCAACATTTCGGACAGTGGGGAACCTCGATGGTGATAATAGACAGAGGCAAGAAAAGAATTGATGATGTGCCTCCTCGATGGGGATTAGAGGATGATGTAAGCTTAAGACACTGTTGAATCACATGAATTCTAGAAGGGGAGAAGATGGTGATGTAAGCCTAATAGACTATTTAATTAAATGCCTCGTAGAAGAGGAGAAAAGGGTGACATAAGGCTAAAGTACTGTTGAATTATATTCAGTAAAAAATCTTTGTTAAAGCAACGTTATGGTTAAGTTGCATTCGCCATTTATGGTAAGCTAAGCAACCATAACTCGTGCCACCACCGTGCACTGCTAAGACTAACACCCAGGACATCAGTGATGACATATTTAACTACGTTTTTTTACTGAAATTCATAGGGTTTTAGTAGCGCAACTTAACCATAACCATAACGCCCCTTTAACAAAGTTTTTTAAACTGAATATAGATATAGACAATAAAAATTGGAGAAATGTTTCCTAGGATTCCCTTAGTTTATATACATATAACATTGAACACACTGAACCCCCTACCTGCGCCAGTGGGTCTGATGTTTGCGGACCATGCTTATGTTCGCGGATGGACTCGGTCAACATCAGCACTATCCTAAAACTCAGGGGGTATCTTACATTGTTGTATTTTGCAATAGAAACACTGAACATGTTCAAAAAGCAGCATATAAATACATTACATTCAATAATAAATAAGAAGTGGAAACTGTATATGTAAGACACCAACCGTCCAATTACATAACATATGCAACATAATGCAATATACCAAAACAAAATAAATATGCCTCCAACAGAATTACCTCACGCAAACAGCACAGCAAAAATCATCAGCACATCTTCTCAGCAGTAACAGCAAAACTTAGCAAGAAACTAGTGAGTACACTACATTTATTTTATATATTTATAAACTTTCTGTATTAGGTACAGTAAAAATAATATATATATATTTTTCTTTTCACAGATATGTCTAGTACATTGGAATGCCTGGAAGAAAGTTTTCCTCGTGATGAAATGAGTGAAAACAGTGATAATAATGGTAGACACTATACACTTCTCTATATAAACAAATTATTACCCATTACTTTATGTGTACTTACCAATTTATTTTTTTAACACACCATACAGCCATTAAAAATAATATGGAAACAGAGACCTTAGAAAATCATCTGCAGTGAATGGAGCAAAAAATGGATCAATTGAAGAAATAGTGCGATCAGAAATATTATTGTCCCGAGGGTTCGAGCATGTGTTTCTAAGCATACGTTGATCGATTGTACAAACATTTCCTATGCACCTTACCGTAGTTTTCCTCTTTTTTACACATGCAAAATCAGGCAGCAGGGCACAGTCATCTTGTGATAATCTTATCCGTTTCTGCATGCCCCAAGGTGGACTGCCCTGGTGGCACTAATTCATATGCCCCGACCTGAGGTGGACATGACCAAACCTAGTGATATTCTCCACCTATCTCCAGGACGTTACTGGGCAGTGTAGCCAAACGCACCCAGTCATCACCTACATGATAATGTTAGTTGACGCAGAACCCGGAATATCAACACACATCATCTCACAACACAGCGCGTCCCAATTTTGAATTTAAAACCATACTTTTAAAGGAAATGGCAAAACTGTTCCTTTTTTAAAGTACTTTTATTCACAATAAACGGTCCGAGAACTTCCGGCGATTGCCATAATCAAGCAAATGGGTAATTTATTTCTTTGTTCTCGATCCACAAATGTTTATCGTGAGTCACGCAGTGTTCCTTTTGAGTATAGAAAGCGCATTAGACACACTGTGAATTGCAAAGCTATGCCATCAGCTTGGCGCAAGGCCACCGTAAACAATGTCAGGTTGCTCCTTATCACTGGTACCACGTAAAAGCATATCGCCTCGCGCTGATCGTCCAAAAAAAGAGTCACTGTTATCCACCCATTCACGTGTATCTGCAGCTCTGGTTGAAAAACCCATCAGTTGGTATCTGCAATCGATGACAATCGCAGAAAGGCAGGATGTAGCTGTTTAAAAACGATAACAGAAATGTGTCACAGTAGCCGATCTTTAATACAGTTTATCATTTTACCCATTAATTCGGCCCCATGTTAAAACTAATGATGACCACGGACGTGAAACAATGGGAACACATAAAAAACAATGTGGAAAGTAGTCTTCAATTTACTTCAAAGGTTACTGCTATGCAGCATGTTCAGCTCGAAATGGGATGCTGGCACTACAATCAGGGAGCAAGCTAAAGGCAAGAAGAACACATAGATGGAATTTTAATTAAATATTTGCGTTGAATTACGCGTTTGTTGAACCTGGGGGATCCCACTAGTGGAGTACACGCATCGTGATGCTGGACTGCCCATGAGCCCGGGACAAAGGAAAGGACACATACAGGTTGTATTTGTGTGTCGTTCCAATAAGACACAAACAACAACCGAGTACAATGCAAGCCAGCAATAACGGTCGGCGAATGATAAGTTGACTTGTTGGTCTATAAAATCGTTGAAGGTAAAACGTACATAATATTTGGCATTTCCATTCTCTCAGCGTAACGCAGACACTCCGTTCAGGTCAACAAGTTTTAATAAAATGAAATTGCATGTTCCTTTGTCTAGTTTTGGAATGATGAACCTTATCATATTTGACAGTGTTAAATCCCTCCCTAAAAGCATTCCTTTTGGAATCCTCCCTTTGTTTCGAGGTCAAAAAACAATTGAACCTTATACTGTGTACGATGCGTGGATTTACTGAGCTCAGAAGCAAAATTTCAACAGTGCTGACCTTCACTCAGAATGGGAGCCAATAGTCCTTTAGACCATAGTGGCTACCATTCACCAATGCGGGTGACATTTCTACGGATTTAATTTGTTCCTCTGGAGAACTTCGCACTCTCCCAGCGACTCCCACAGCCAGGCAGCACCACCTGTCAGCTGAGCCCATCTTCTCTTCACACGGCAAATCACGTAAACATTTTTCACAAGGGGCAAATCTCGAGCCCTGACAAAATGTGCATGTAGGAGAATGTCAGAGCAAGCCCTGCTGCAACCCCCTCCGGCCAGGCCTCGGTCCCCTGACCCCATGACCGCAGTTATGTGTTAGAGGCCTATAATTTTCACACGTGTCTTTGTACTATCCCACTTTGTGTCACTAGTGAGGTGAAGGGTTTGGGGGTCTTGCCACCTTACAAATACAGACACACAGTAAATACGTAATAATAATGCTTTTACGTTATAATGCAGATGGTACCAAAAACAACTGCAGGCTAATTGGATTCACACATGGTAAAGTATTACTTGGTAAGGAAACCTTCACAACAATAGGTATAATCTGCCATGCAGGAACCACAACCAATGCAGGTCACTACACTGCATATATAAAAAACAATTTGTGGATGGGTCAAATGTAATGATACTAACATTACTGTAAAACTGAGATTACCAGCAAATCTTGTAAACGCTTACTTAATATTCTTAAAACCAAAATTTACTAACTAATCTGTGTATGAACTTAAACAAAACTTGACCTTCAAAACTATGACCAGTTAGAAAATGCCAACAGGTACCTAACTGCCCCAAGATTCTGCAACATGCAAACAAATAAATGAATACCATTAAAATGAAACAAGAAATAAACAGTTACAATACGTCAAAAAATTCTGCAACAAACCAACATATAGATGAATACCACTAAAATGGGAAAAGAAATAAACAAATAAAAAACACCAAGTGCTATCTAATTGCAACAAAACTACCACCACTTCCAAATCAAAAACCATATACATATTCAATTCCTCCTACTGAATTCAATGAAAGAAATGTATTGTACCACAACGTAGAAAGGTTTTTTTTAATCAGCATGGATTTTTTTCCCACACACCCAATGATTTAATCAACAAACACAGGAAGTGAGAAAATTGCACAGTACACTGGTTTGAACTATAGTACTTCTAAAGTGCTAACTATGAGGGTCTACAAAATACAGAAATATCTACTATACAATGCAATACTCATTATAAACTACCTACACTAAGATGTGTTTTTTTCTTTTATAACAGAGATTGAAAAGAAATGTCTGCTCGAACTACCCATGTCATGAAAAAACTGCAAAAAACAAGGGGGTTCCTGGGAGTCCTTTGCCAGACATTAGTCCTGGGTACGAGAGCCTTACCCAGATTCCTTAGCTCACTATCTTTCACAGAGGAGAAATATCCCAATCATATCAGTCTTTGTCCTGCCCAGGGGCAGTCCAGCACCGAAATGCTAGGCAATTCTCATTTAAACAAGAGTACCAACAGTAACCCCAGACACGTGTTTCGGTCTGGTTGGACCTCATTAGTAGCGTGGAGCTGTGCCTCTCTCAGAATAGTGAGCACGGGGTCCACGTCTGGGTTCCCCTACTAACTTAGGGTGAGACCCAAAGTTACTTAAATATGCAGAAAACAAGGGTGATCCTGGGAGTCTCTCTGTCACACATTAGTCCTGGTTGCGAGAGCCTTACCCAGAATCTTTAGCCCACTATCTTTCACAGAGGAGAAATATCGCAATCATATCAGTATTTTTCCTGCCCAGGGGCAGTCCAGCACCGAAATGCTAGTCAATTCTCCTCTGAACAACAGTGCCAACAGGCACCTGAGACACGTGTTTCGGTCTGGTTGGATCTCATCAGTAAGGTGGAGCTGTGCCTCTCTAAGAATAGTGAGTGAGGGATCTGCATCTGGATTCCCCTAGTAACTTAGGGTATGACCCAAAGTTACTTAAATATGCAAAAACAATGGGGTTCCTGGCAGTCTCTCTGCCAGATATTAGACCTGGGTGCAAGAGCCTTACCCAGATTCTTTAGCTCACTGCCTTTCACACAGGAGAAATATCCCAATCATATCAGTATGTGTCCTGCCTAGGGGCAGTCCAGCACCAAAATGCTAGGCAATTCTCCTCTCAACAAGAGTACCAACAGCAACCCCAGACCCATGTTTCGGTCTGATTGGACCTCATCAGTACGGTGGAGCTGTCCCTCTGTAAGAATAGTGAGTAAGGGGTCCACGTCTGGAATCTCCTAGTAACTCAAGGTGAAACCCAAAGTTACTTAAATGTGCACAAAACAAGGGGGATCCTGGGAGTCTCTCTGCCAGACATTAGTCCTGGGTGTGAGAGCCTCACCCAGATTCTTTAGCTCACTATCTTTCACAGAGGAGAAATATCCCAATCATATCAGTCTTTGCCCTGCTCAGGTGCATTCCAGCACCGAAAAGCTAGGCATTTGTACTCTGAACAAGAGTACCAACAGCAACCCCAGACACGTGTTTCGGTCTGGTTGGACCTCATCAATAGGGTGGAGCTGTGCCTCTCTAAGAATAGTGACCAAGGGGTCCACGTCTGGATTCCCCTAGAAATTTAAGGTGTGACCCAAAGTTACTTATATATGCAAACAACAAGGGGTGTCCTGTGATTGCTATTGGTACTCTTCTTCAGAGAATTGCCTAGCATTTTGGAGCTGGACTGCCCGAGGGCAGGACAAAGACTGATATGTTTAGGATATTTCTTCTCTGTGGAAGATAGTGAGATGAAGACTCTGGGTAAGTCTCTCGTTACCAGAACTAATGTCTAGCAGCAGGACTCCAAGGACCCCTCTTGGTAATTTGCATGAAAAACCTGCATACAACCACAAAAAGTCAAACATTAAGTATATAATAATTGGATTCACAAACACCACAGCATAACGCACCCATTCAAGCAAACACCTCACCATACACCACAATCCAAAATGTTTGCTTCCATGGGTATCTTATGCTGCAGCGCTTGTTGCCAAACACTACCATCTTGACTCCATGGCCTGGCCAAAACTCTTCATACATCCTCACCAAAAGAAACACTAAGTATATGATAATTAAACTCGCCACAACATAACACAGCCATGCAAACAAACACCTCACCAATAAATACAACCCAAAATGCCTAGAGTCTTCAATACCAACATTCTGAACACAATCCAACAAACAAAGACACATCATGTCACTGTCCTATAAACACTATTACACTACTACCAATCAGTACATACATTTTTAAAAACATATCCCCTAAGCAGCCCACATACCGCAGTCACAATCTTTGGTAACATGGGTGTGTTATGCTGCGGTGGTTGTAGCGACCATGCACCCAACCACTGCAGCATAACACACCCATAGAAACCAACACCTACCAAATGACCACAACCCAAAAACATAATACACCCACCTCAAAACTGTGCACTTCAATTAACATTCTTAAAAATAATTACAACCAACGTACAAACTCTTCAATACATACCCTCTTCACCCAATGCTCTTCTAACGACCCAAAACCAACATCACACTAAACTAAAATAGCCAGTAGTGCACCCACACAATCCAACAAAAAAACGAACACACATCATCTCACTATCCTATAAACACTATTACACTACTACCAATCAGTACTCACATTTTTGAAAACATATTCCCTAAGCAGCCCACATACCACAATCAAAATGTTTGGTAGCATTGTAGACTTATACTGCAGTGGTTGTGGGCAGGGCCTAGAGTCTTGGATGCATGGGCTGCAGCCTATTGCCTTCAGCCACGCACCCAAAACTCTAGGCCCTGGCCACAACCACTGCAGCATAACACACGCATAGAAACAAACACCTACCAAACGACCACAACCCAAAAACATAATACATCCACCTCAAAACTGTGCACTTCAATTAACATTCTAAAAAATAATTACAACCAACGTACAAACTCTTCAATACATACCCTCTTCACCCAATGCTCTTCTAACGACCCAAAACCAACATCATACTAAACTAAAATAGCCAGTAGTGCACCCAGTGTCTAGTATGTCTGCGGACAACACATTACGGCCTTCTGCCACCTAAACAAATACAGCATTTGACCCATCTCTTACTCCCCTACCCTTTCCAAGCACTCATGCACACCAACACACTCCCCAAAATTGGATTTATGCTCACTTCCAGTGCATGTCCGCGCATCCAATATGGCGGGCGCATTGAAACAATTTGATTCACCTCATGTCTCATCCCAGCCAATCAGAGAGCATGTCACGTGTCCGCAGACATGAAGCAAGCCGATTATCCAATCGGTGTCCTGTCCGCGAAGTGAACAGGGAAGTGTTTCCGCGGAGGGGACATAGACATCACTAATTCTTTTAAACCGACTTTTTGGTCGTTTTTTAAAAAATGACTGGACAGATTTTCACAAAAATTTGCAAAAGCACGCTTTTGGGACCAAGCCGCTGCTCCCACTGCAAATTTGGTGAAAATCCGTCCAGCGGTTTGGGCTGTAGGCACGACAGAATGTTTTTCTCCATTCAGTCTATGAGAAAAAAATACATTTTGGGACCCCACCTATAACCTTGCCCCCCCTTGACCAAACCTCACCAAACTTATTCAGAGTGGACCATATACGATTTTCGCAGAGTTTGGTGAGGATTCGTCCAGGGGAGCAAAGTTATAAACCGCCCAAAAAGTGCTCTTCCTCTGAGATGAGCAATTTAACCATAACTACATGGCCGCTACAGCAGACCATGTAATGCCACCTAGAAGGTGGAAGAGGCTGATATAATTGTAGTGGGGGGATGATCTACTGAAGGCTGAGCTAAAGATAGGTGTAGGCAGGCAAGCAATATGTAAAGTGGTCTAATATAGTGCCATTCTGCCAATAATGTTGGCCGGGCTGCGCATGTCTCTGTAAGAAAGGAGCGCAGGATGTGTTAGTCGGGCAGTGGGAAGTCAGATGCAGAAACCTTTGTTGTTGAGGGATGCAGGTCAGAAGTACCCGTTACCTGTGTGTCAATATGAAAATCTCTATGGTTTTTGTGGGTGGTATACACCAGACAAGTTATCCATATGGGCTGCGCCCAAATTGTGGAGAGCAAAACTTAACAGCATGGTGTCTGAATCTGTTAAATACACTAGACCACGGAGGACATCTGTAGGAGTGTGGGAGGTATAAGGATGCAAGATTATAGCAGTGAGAACTTGAGGGATGAAGGGTTGGAGAGTTGGGGATAGGGTGTTGTCACGTCCTGGCTCCTGGTGGTAGATTTCACTGAGATTAAAGGTGTGGACCAGTGTCACGCATGCAATGTGGGTGTTGGTCCATCTGCGGATATCGTAGATCTAGTTACTTCTAGTCTTCCTAGTAGGGAGTTGATGTGTATTTCTTTCCAGGGTCTGGTCATGGTTGGCGGTTCTTTTGAAGGTCCTCTGAGCATTGGTGTCTGTGAATATTGTGAACGGGATAGATAAGTCATCACCCAGGGGAAGTAAGCTGGGAAGCAAAAAGTTATTATGTTTTCTTTACAAAAAAATGCCATCCTGAGTGTGTCCAGGTACGTGGGTGGTACCCTTGACCAAGAGGTGTAATGATGCATGGTTTGTTCCAAGTGAATTTGCAATAGCGTCGTCTTCTATCTCTGCCAGATATTGAAATCTCCAAGTATAGTTAGTAGCTGGCGAGCTATGGACAGGATGATGGCAGAAGGTTTGTCACCTAAGTGGGAGCTGTAGGTGGGGAGTAAATAGATTAAGAGGATGCTTAGTGTACCTCTGGGAGGCATGGAGCAGGTCACAGTGAGTAATTTGCATTTTGGGACGGGGTCAATGAAGGGTGTTGAGACTAGGAAGGAGTCTCTGTACACCAGAGCTATGCCATCTCCTCTCCTATTATTGTGATTAGCACAGATTATCTTGAACCCTGATGGGATACTCTGATGGATAACCAGGGACTGATCATCTGAAAAACAAGTTTCTGTGATGAAAAGTAAGTCTATCTTGTCTTCGAAGAGAAGGTACAAAATGTCACAGTTGTGCTTGGAGGCAGAACGTGCATTGATCAGGAGGCATCTTGTGTCTGTCATTTCTGGGTTGGTTCAGCTGATTGGCCAGTGCTGTTGGGTTGTTCAAGCTTTCTTTCATGAGTTTCCCTGGGCTCTATGATAAGGCTTTCAGAGTCAAAGAGGCTTAGCATGTTCTTCTTGGGTTCTGGCACATGTCTTACTTCCTGCTTCGTGGTTGTGGTGGATGATGCAGTGTGTTTAGTAATGAATGTAGTGACAGGTATTGTTTCTTGCAGGGTCCTGTCTTATGGTTGGTTGAATGGCTGTCAGGGTAAATGCAGGTTAGGATGTTAAGTTGTTGGTGGGTCCTGTTTCTCGGATAAATGTTAGGTCATAGTAGTGTGGTTTAGCTGGATGCTTCAGGAGGTATCTGGATATAAAAGCAGTCAATGGTCTCTTGTGTTGAGGTACTGGGAAGCCTCTAGAGTCCCAAGATGCCTAATTGTAAGGGGTAGTGAAGGCTGCTCCCATTTCTCTCCTTGTTCTTTTTTCCTTTCTGATTCTGCTATCTTTGCAGTTCCTAGGCATCTTTCCACCCTGTCATTTTTAAGGATCTTCTTCGGGCCTACATTTGTGGTTGGTTCATTTAAGGATTTCCTTGTCCCTCTGTGATGATGTTTAGTTGGGAAATTATGGAACGGCTCTGAGAATTTTATAGCCCAATTGGCCTGTAGACTATACAGATGGGATGAATTTCCAAGGGTCAGGTTTTGGAAAGGGTTCCTTCAATGTAGCAGTATATGCTGCTGTGGATATATGGTTATATACACACCACACACATTTCTTATACACCCTTGTCACTCTTGCCCCACCACCTACCTGCTGTGGCTCATGGTCTTGCAGGTCCTGATGCCAAGGACTACCCAGGGTTCGCACCACAGTATATGCATGATAGGTACAGGAAAGTAGGTTAGTGGGATGGTAAAAGTACAGGAAAGGGGGGGCGTGGCTTGACGCCGAGGAAGATGGCGGCGTGACCTGGCAGCTCCGTCTCACTGTTTACTAAATAAGGCATTTCCCCATATTCTTTTCCCCTATTACTTACCTTTTCCTTCCTGCGCCATGGCCGGACCTCCTCCACGAACCGCTGAACGAAATTCAGCGCAGCTCCACGCTCGCCCGCGCCTGCTCACCAGCTCCAGCATACAAGCTCTGGGGAGCGTCGCAGCCGCCTTCCGGTATCCGCCCACAGTGAAGTAAGTGTCGGCGTCACGTGATACGTGACGCGCCGGCTGCGGCCTGGTCCGCCCTCCTTCACTTCTCTGCCTCAAAACTGCTGCCTCTGGTGCTGGCGCGCAACAGCACCATTAATACAGCACCATAAATAAAGCTTTCCCTGAGGAGAAAAAAAAAAAACAAAAAGAGGATTAGGAAGCCCAACGCGGCTTTATAAGAAACCACACGCCACAAGACACAGAAACTATTTCAATATAACCAATATCTCGGCTATACCCTTCCCCACAAAGAAGAAATTGAACATCCCATTTTCTTTTTTTTTTTTTTTTAATTTATTTTTATACGGTTTGTTCAACCTTTAAAAGCACAGGACAGGAAAATCACACCCGATCAACAGTATCTCCTAGACCTTTTTTAAAGTCCATTGCCCTCGCCACCCTTCTACACCCAATTTCACAAGTTATATGAATCTTGGTGTCCAAGCCGTGTTCACTGCAGAGGTTCATTTGACTCTGGGCACTTGAGTTGGATCCTTCATGTCTAATCTTGTTTTTAAGACCTGTAGCAGCGTTATCAGATTAAACAATATAGTTCGGTTTGAGCCTTCGAAGAACATTTCCCACCATTTTTCCGAGCTCCTTGGGCTAATATTATGAATGATTGGCGAAAAAATCCGTCCTCTTTCTTTCACAAAACTCGAGCATGACATGATCAAGTGCTTTAGAGATTCTATATCAAGATTGCAGAAGCGGCACCTTTGATCAATATTTGCATACTTAGGCCAAGAGCTTAAACGTTCTTTTGTATTTAGTACGTTTAGTCTGAATCTCATGTACAATGCTCTTGCGTGCTGATTTGGCAGATGCGTTAGGTAAGAGTGGCGTTGGTTGAAAGCTTTCGCCTCGCCTGGGACTTCGTGCATTAACTTGCACTTTGTTCTTTGATCACAAGTCTTAATCCAATCTAGCCGCCAAATCTTCATCTTTGCTGCATCCGGATTTTCCACTAGCAAAGCAGGAGTGATGTCGTACTCACCTAACAGATCTTGGCACAGCTGATTCCACTTGGCGAGTATTGTATAGTTCTTTGCACTGTCAGGCATATGTACAATTAGAAATTGGGGTGCCGGAGTCCTTAGCACCGTTTTACGATAAAGGCTTAGCAGGTTCCACAGAACTCTTGCATGTATTGAAATTAAGCCAAGCTCGTATCGTATACAAACAGTTGCGACCCCCCTCGGAAGGTGAAGTACACGAGACCAAAAGATGTTTTCTAGTGAGTTCCATAAGTCATTAGAGCAGCCGAAGGCATTTTCCCCTCCGTATATCAGACTCGGGACCACTTTCTGCTGATAAAATAAAATTGCCGGCTTCAGCGAAAATTTGCCATATTTGTTATTAATTAAACATGCTTGGCTTGCTAATTGCCGACATTTACTTTTTACCACTTCTGTCCAAGGTGCGTCGTTTCTGCTTGCGCTGATGGTCATACCTAGATATTTCGTACATTTTACTGTCTTGATGCGTTCGTTGTCAATATACCAATGATCTTTCGACCCCTTACCGAGGCCTCCTTGAAGGTTACCCAATATCAAATTTTCAGTTTTTAGTCTATTAATTTGCAATCCGTTTGATGTTATGTAGGTATTTATCAGATTCATTTTACGCTGAAGACCTATCGGCGTCTGGTCTATTAAGACAAGATCGTCAGCGTATAACAGGTAGTTGATGGGTACTCCGTGGATTTTTGGGGGGAACAGATTGCTACCACCAAAAATCTCGTTCACATCCGATATAAACAAGTTGAATAATGTTGCTGCCAGGGGGCAGCCCTGCTTCACCCCCTTAAGTGTTTTGATTTTTGCAGACAGAGTGCCCTTCAAGTCCAACCGAATTCTAATAGTCGTCTCCGAGTGTAGTTCCTGAATTGCACTCAATAAACTGGGCGGACAGTCCCATTTACTCAGTTTTTCCCACATCCTCTCTCTGTTGATACTATCAAACGCCTGTGAGAGGTCAATCAGAGCCAAATAAATGTTTGTATTAGTTCTGAGTGCTTCCATCTTTAGGAGATTTAATAGCAACAGGTTGAGGCCACAACCTACTCCTCTTACGAATCCAGCTTGTCTCTGATCTATGTGCTTAGATTCTTTTGCCCACCTCACAAGTTTGCGTTGAAGCAGCGTTGCATATATCTTCCCCACAACATCAAGAAGTGCTATTGGGCGATAGTTTTTAGGGTTGGTTCTATCACCTTTTTTAAAGATGGGCACCACAATAGCACTTTTCCATGAGTTGGGGGTAGATCCACTCATTGCAATGCGATTGAACAGTGTGACACAGAAGTCTGCCCACAGTTCTGGATTACGTTTGATTGTATAATTAGTTAGTCCATCAGGACCTGGCGCTCTGGATTCACTCAATCCCTTGATTATTAAGAGAAATTGAACATCCCATTTTCATAATCTCTGAGATTTTTGGGACTAAATAAAGAGGAAAAAAAATAAAAAAAATAAAAAAACACAGAAAGGAATACTGTTTTATTGCACAGGATCTCCTCCACACTTTGCCACTCTTGTGACACAACCCTTTCTATTTTTTGCTCGATTTTGGTTCTGATAGCGAGCACACATATGTGAACCACGCATTCTATATGCGGGAATACGCATGGAACTGGGTATAACTACAACTCAAAATTGAACTTGACTATAACTGGATACCCATATTAACTGGAAGCTTCCTACCACTACAAGGCTTGTAGCACTCTCAACTCACACCTAAGTTTACGCCTTATTATTCAACAGTGCTTCTATTAACCTCCTCTATCAGGAGTAGTACTACCTAAATAATATGGATGTAATAATTGTAAACTTTGGAATATAGAACCCCACGAAGTTGCTATTTAAAGACTCTATACATATGTGCTTACCACCACAAGCCCTTCTCAAAATAGCTTCCATTTGAAATGGAACCTACTATTGCTCTACATGTAACAACTTTCTGCAATTCTTTACCTTCCATCATTAATATTGCTAACCAAGCTCTTTTCAATTGCTTATATATCGATATTTTGCTGCCAATATCATGGCGGCAAACAAAAAAACCAATACTTCAACTACCAAAGAACCTAATACTCCCACCTCCAACCTCAAGAGACCCAAAAGTGACTCACCCCCTCCGTTGGGCATCTCGGACCCTGCTTTGGATGCCATTTTGTCAGAAATTAGATCACTCAAACCCTTCATAGAGACTACAAATTTAAAATTACAACAGTTGGACGACAGATGGAGGGGTTTTGAGAATAGAATGGATGAGGTGGAGAAGAGAGTGGGTCTAGTAGAAGAAACTACACCTAAAGTAACACAACTGGAAAATGCAATAAAAGAACTTCAAAAACACAATGAAGATTTGGAAAATCGCAGCAGACGTAATAACCTCCGCATTTCATGGGTGCCAGATGGATCAGAAGGAACTAATACCATTGTCTTTTTGCAAACATTTTTAGCAAAGCTGCTTCACTTACCCCCTGATCTAACACTTAATATTCAACGTGCTCATAGAATCGGCCAACTATCTGCTTCCACCTCTCCTCGACCTTCGTCCAGAACAATGATCTTTTATCTTCTGGAATACTCCCAACTTCAGCTCATTATATCTGCAGCAAAGGAACGTAAATCCCTTATATGGAATGGCTCTAAGATTTTAATTTCACAGGATGTCGCTAAAAGCACGGCCCAGCGCAGGAAAGTATTCTTATCCTTTCGCCCAGTTTTGAAACAGCTCAATATACGTTATGGGCTATTGTTCTTTCAAAATAACATAGGAAGGCCGTACCAGAATGTTTGAAGAACCAGCAGACCTAAAAGCATTTATACAATCCATCAAATCTGATAACATGGACACTACCTCGCCTGCAAGTACCTCCACCTCTTTTGTTACATGAACGTTTTACTCCCTTTCTCTCCTTACTATTACAAATGTAATGCCATGATTATCTCCTATATATATGACGTGGGACGAGTGGTCTCGTGACGTCCATCTTCCATCCTGAGTCGCTCTACTTCCCTTTTGACGACTCAGCGGGTGTCACCCTTCCCTACAAATTTATACTCCCCTAGCCTCCTTTTTTTTCCAGTCTGATCATTGTTCTATTCCATATCTCCAATCCACTAGGCAACCGTTTATGATCAGACACCCCAACCCTCATCCTATTACCTCATGTGTTTTCCTAATGTGTCCTTTTCTCATTAATTGGTATTCAAAATATTGTTCTTGGGCACTTATTATTTGTATCTATATGGTTCACAAATGCTATTTCAGATACTGTTCTAGAGCACCTAACATTTGCATGTATATGGTCTTATCGCTATGCTATCATAATATTTAAACTGCTATTATGATTTTTAAATGTGTCACATGGAACATCAAAGGTTGCAATAGTCCCATCAAAGGTGTAAGGTCATCTCGCATCTTAACAAACTAAACCGCTCCATAGCATGTATACAGGAAACGCATTTATCTGTTAGAGAAACACTGAAACTGAAGTCCCGTTGGATCAAAGAAATCATTTCTAGTCCTGCTGTTGCTAAAAAAAATGGGGTAGCTATTTTAATCAGCAAGAAATTATCATACAAAGTTCTCGACCAAGGTGCGGACACAGATGGCAGATGGGTTTGGGCTAAACTAAATATGGATTCTACTGATGTTACCATTCTGAATATTTATGGCCCCACCAACCCAGATCCCAAGTTTTGGACCACCATCAAACAAATGATACTTCAAAAAAACTTTACCAATTTCATTATGTGTGGGGATATGAATCAAGTCCTTGATCCTTTTCTGGACAGAAAATCTAGCTGCTTGTTCAAAAATAACAAAACACACAAATCCTTTTCAGGATGCTTAGCCGAAACGGGTCTTATTGATACATGGAGAATATCTCACCCCACTCAACTTGACTATACTTTCCACTCTTCACCACATAATACTCTCTCTCGTCTTGACTATATTTTCTCCACTAAAAACCTTACAGGTACCATTATAGATTCCGAAATAGAAAATATAATTATTTCTGATCATGCCCCTGTTTGTACTTCTTTCAGTCTTTCTGATGTTCGGAAACCGTCATCTCAGTGGAAGCTTAACAATTTTCTTTTACAAGACCCTCAATTCATCCTATCCGTAGAGTCTTTTGTTCAACAATTCTATGCGGATAATCAAGACAGTGACACTTCGGTAGTGATTAATTGGGATACCTTTAAAGCTGCCTTGAGAGGTCACATCATGGCTTACTCTGGAAAAATGAAAGCACTACGCAAAAAACACTTAGATGACCTTTATTCTCAGCTAACTACAGCTGAACAACATTATTATAGTGTCTCCAACCCTACCAATCTCCACAAAGTACTGACTTTACGCTTCTCAATTAATAAGGAGATCACAAATCTTGCTGCAGGGACAATTCTTAAATACAAAACGAAAATATATCAAACATCCAACAAAGCTGGAAAAGCACTGGCCTCTTACTTAAAAACCAAAAAGGAACAATTTTTCATATCCCACATCAAAGATCCTTCAGGCAATGTGCATCACCATCCCAAAGATATACTAAATTGTTTTAGAGACTTCTACACCAAACTATATACTCCAGAGAACTCCATTCCCCATAACAACATCACGTCCTTTTTTGATAATATTAATAGATCCTCCTACCCCCAAGCTGATTTATCCTCTTTAGACACTGTAATTACTCTTGCAGAGATTTCCAAAGCAATTAAAGGATTGGGTAAAAGCAAGGCTCCAGGCCCAGATGGCCTTTCCACAGAATTCTATGATAGGTTAGCTCAATCTCTCATACCCAAGCTTCAAAATCTATTTTCTTACTTTATTTCCCAAGAAGCGTCCTCAGGTTCCTTCTCAGAAGCCTTGCTTATTCTATTCCCCAAACCCGATAAGGACCCGTCGTTACCAGGTAATTATCGGCCCATCTCTCTAATAAAGGTAGAAAGTAAAATCTTTGCAAAAATCTTAGCCAACAGGATAGAATCCTCCCTTCCTTCTCTTGTCAAACCTGAACAAGTCGGCTATGTTAAAGGGTGCAACATCTCTTCCAATGCCAGACTCCTTCTAAATGCTATCCACCTATCTAATAATTATAAAAAAGATAAACAGGGCGCAGCGGTTATAGCACTAGATGCAGAAAAAGCCTTTGACCGAGTCAGCTGGGACTTCATGTTTCAATCCCTCCGCTGGCACGGTTGCAGTGACAAGTTCATTTCTCTAGTCAGCTTACTTTACTCCTCCCCAAAATCTTCAAATTGTATTAATTGTCTTACCTCCCCACTTTTTCCCTCAGCAGAGGTATTAGACAAGGTTGCCCCCTCTCACCTATTCTATACATCCTCTCCTTGGAACCGTTACTAGAATTAATCAGATCCAATAAAAATATTCCAGGTATAGCAAGTGGCACATCCCATATTAAAATAGCTGCTTACGCCGATGACATCCTTATTCTCATCAAAAACCCAAAAACACACCTCCCATATTTACTCGAAGTACTATCCCAATTTAGCTCGGTTTCAGGGTACAAATTTAACAAAGATAAGTCAGAAATTATGCCCCTCAATCCCTACTGCTTTAAACATGACATAGACCCCTTTGGTTTTAAATGGTGCAGTTCCTCTATTAAATACCTAGGCCTTAGATTTGCTCCTACCATCCAAGACACCATTAAACAGAACACACAATCATTACTAGATAGACTTAAGGAATTAATATCCAGATGGTCCCCCTTATATCTGTCTTGGTGGGGCCGACAAGATACGATCAAGATGATGTTGTCAACAATAATTTTATATTATCTACAACTCTTATGTGTTCCGATATCTCCTTCCTTTTATAAATCAATTTACTCTATCCTACTAAATTTCCTATGGGGGGAGGGCAAAAGCAAAAGAATAGTTTTAATCAAATTGAAGGCACCATATGACAAAGGAGGGGTCAGGTTTCCTGATTTCAAAGCATACCACACTGCCTTTCTTTTGAAGCAAGCTAGATATTGGTTTGCCTGCCCCATAACGTCAGACATTGCCACATCGTGTACCATAGAGAAGCAGTTAACGTATCCTGTAGAAATCACTGACCTCATTTATATATTTAAGCACTCCTCGCTGGCTATATCAGAACCCATTAGAGCCACAATATTAGCCCTCCAACTCTTTTTATTCACACAGACAGACTCCCCAAAAAAACGCCTTTCTCCTTATCTATGGCATAACAATAAAATACTGATTAAGAATAAAACCCTAAACAGAAAATTCTGGAAGAAAAAGGGTATTAGATTTATACAACAAATCATAAAAAAGATCATCTATCCTTTCCTTTCAGCAGCTTAAAAATCAATTCTCAATCCCCAACACAGATTACAACTTCTATAATGAATTAGTTAATTCTTGCTTTGACTCTCTCCACAGCTCCTAGAATGATATTCTGACTCCTGATGCCTCAAGATTGCTACATCTTACAATGCCCACTGACACAAAGGCTTCAACATTCTGCAACATTCTCATATCATCCCTGAAGTTGTGCTCGATACGCCACAAATGGGAAGATGACTTTGGATACATTTTAAACTATCACACATGGTCTAAGCTCTTCTCTAGAATCAAATATATCCCAACATCAGCAAATAACTCCCAACATTTTTTCTTCTTTATACACAGAGCTTTCATCACACCAGCCAAACTATTTCTATCCAATATCAATAACAATGATAATTGTTGGACATGTGGAGTCACTCCTGCATCGTACGAGCACATGTTCTTCTCATGTCCCTATACCATCAAGTTCTGGTATGGAAATACCTTAACTCTATTTTTTTCACTGACATACCACTTTCATTTATGAATATTGTTTTAGGTAGCCTGGCTATTACCACCCACTTGCCTTCTGGTGCATCCAAGCTTTATGATCTTTTTATTTGTTTGGCTAAGAAGTGCATAACTGCCAATTGGAAAGATTCTCGTTCCTTGTGTATAAGAAGCTGGTGGAACAATATATGTCTCTCGCAAAAGATGGAAATGTGCATGGCAAACAATCTTAATTATATACCCAAGTTTAATGCTAAGTGGTCATTTTTCATTCGCTACCTGAATCACTTTAATGTAACCACGCACGGAATGTGACATCCTGAAATATCTCATACTCCTTTGATACTCCCAAGATCTTTACATGTGAATATTGATCCGATCACTTAAATGAATATTTACTGTAATATATGCCAATGTGCCTTTCTTCATCAATACCTACCTCCCCTCTTTTTCCCCCCTCCCCTCACATTTCGTGTTTGTCAAATGTCAGTCTTGTGTTTGTCGTCCCCCCACTTAAGACATCATAATGCAGAAATCGTTCTACACTAAGTTTTGCACAACACTGTGCTATAGTTGTTTCGCGTATGTTTTCAATTATATTGACAATTTGTTCCTCAAATGCTCAACTCCTAATTATACACAGTGTACTCAATTAACTGCTCTTTCAGAACACTTTCTTTTACCATTGTTTAATCTATACTAATGTAAAGGTTTCACTGCATTATGTTTATGAAGTTATGACTTTATGATTGTATACTACATACCTTAATAAAAAAAAAAAATATTAAAATAAAAAAAAAAGTACAGGAAAGGGTCCCAAGTCCCCTAAATAGAAACAAATGCAATTTTAACCCACGATGTAGGCATGCACTACAGATAAAAAACAGACTTCTTTAGTTTGGGTCTACGTTTCCTTTAGTTAGATTTTTTTATATATAGCTTCCAGTTGTGCCCCAGATAAAAATGTGGTGGCAGCTCCTCTGTCAGTACACCAGTTCTTTTAAAAGTTGTTTTGTATAAGAGGATATATTCACCAGTTATGGTAAACTAAACATCATAACTCATGACACCACTGTGCAGTGCTAACACTAACACTCATAGCATCAAATATGACATTACAAATGTAATTGATCACATTACTGATGACATCACATATCTGGGCCACTTGTTTTGTTTTTGTGGACTGACATATGTAGGCCGGGCCGTTTTGTTTACGAACAGTCAGAATTTGAAACTTGAAAAGGTGCTATATATATATAGACGTTAATCCTTTTGTACTTTCCTTAGGGTTTAGTCTCAGCTCGTGGTGCACATATATTCAGCAATAAGCAGGCCTCAAAAACACAATTCATTTGTATACATGTTGATCCACTTAAATGTTATTGACATTTTCTGGTGATGTTGTTTCTTTCTTGCTTACTTTACTTTCCCTGTATGTGCCTCTGATTTGAATGCATTGTGGGTCCACATATATATTGTTTGTACTAACACAATTATGTAGTAAGTCTTGCATTATTACCATTTATTCCATGTTTAACATTACTAAAGACTCTGCAAAATTAGCATTCATTATTTTAGTAGCCACCATTGCCAAATTAAACATACTGTACTTCTATGGTGCATGCTGCACCCATTACCTATGTGTATGTATAAGATTCCTCTAGTAACAACAACACTCCAATATAATATTTTGTTTCGACAAGTACATTCTTTAATACATGAAGTACTTCATACCAACATAGTAAACACAACCTCTTATAGGAACTTTTTATCACAATTAATTTAATATGTGATGTTATCAGTGATGTGATCAATGAGATTTGCAATGTCATCTGTGATGTCCTGGCTGTTAGTGTTAGCAGTGCACGGTGGTGGCGCGAGTTAAAGTTCCTTCGCTTACCATAACTGGAGAATATCTGGGTTTCTTTGGGTTTCGCTTGTAAGTTGTTTCACTGAATTTCATATGTTTTTACCAGTGCACCCTAGGTTGCTACAACTTCCTAATATTATACTTACCCCCAATATAGCAGCATTTTCAGCCGGTCTAAAAATGTTCACCTTAAAACTGTGCCATTCCCCACCTTGTAGTACAATTTTTAACACTATGCACTTTCTGTAACTTTTCTGCACCATATTCTTACTGATTTTCCTTCTGCAAACCAGGGGAGAGCATATGATTAGAAGAATATTAGCACAACTGCTATTTAACTTCAAAAATTGCATCAGCCATGGCCACCCCTCTTCCCCAAGAACGACCACCACCAACACCACCACCACCACCAGCTGGATGGCCTGGACAACAGACAAAGCGCAATGATGTAGAAAAGAATCAGGAGGATAGGAAATGCCTAACTCCAGCGCCCAGAGAGAATCATGGGTGTGGATGTTCTTTGCCACCATTGGAGGTGTACCGAAGGCTAAGGCTACCAAGGTAAAATGCACTGAGTGCAACATTGTACTAAGTCACAGACAACCTGGGCAGTTCTCCTTTGGGACCACCTCCATGCGCCGCCACACCAAATCCAACCACTGGGATGTTCTGAAAGGCTGTTCCTTTCTCAGGAAGTAGTAGGCTTTCTTCCTCTACCTCATCTTTCTCAACCAATACTGCCATCACACAGGCTACTCCTGTGGGGCAGAAGATTCTACCAGCTACCTTGTGAGCCGTAAAAGAGGCTGTTGATCCATATCTTTCCAGGACAACATTACTCTTTATATATTGCAACACTCCACTCTTCAGGGTGATGCAGTTTCGAAGTGTTTTGGATGCTGCAATCAAGGAGCATGAGAAACACTGCGCCTTACCTTAAATTTAAGGCACATAGAACATCTTCCCTTGTCCACCTGCCTCCCCGTATCTGACATTGATGCCCCTTCCCTTATTTCACCTCCCTGCTTTACTTTCTCACCTCTTCTGAAAAAGAAAATATAAAATACAAAATCAAAAAACACCAAAAAAGGTTCCTTTTTGAGCCACCTCTCACAGTTAAAAAATAGAAGAAAAACAATCTAATTGATTCCATCTACTTTACAGTTTTGAATAAAGTAGTTATACTCAATAAGATTCTCCAACATTTCCATTACAACCTTGTACTTTGCTAATGGAAATAATGGACAATTTCATAGTGGAGAAAAAGGAAAAAGGAGAGAAACAATTCTTTGTCACAAATACTTTTCTCTAGCATACAGTAAGGACCATAATACATGCACCTTCATAACTATCCGTGGTCTCTGCAGTCCCCTTTCCAGGCCACACATCATTAAAAGATTCAAATGACAAATGCACACCATCAGACAGGACAGTCCTTCTACCCTTTTTACTTTTATGATTCTAACACTCCCTCATTGCCTGCTTTTAAACATTCACACATCCATCCAGCAATCTCTTCTGAAAACTGTACATGTAACCGTATCAACATATTAAATTTCCACACGCCAACTGCCACTTAACGATGTTATGGAAATATTTTCCATCTACATTTCCCTTACTTACATACACACTATACAAAAATGTTGTACATGGTGCTGCTGCAAATGCATATATGCATTGTCCAGTGTGAGAAGTGCATGAATTCATGAATAGAAGGGAGAGTAGGAATGCGCAAGTGCGGAAGGGAGCCTAAGAAGGAAGTGCCAAGGAGTACAAAAGTTGGAGGTCACTGCCTAAGTCCTGGGGCAGAGCAGTCCCAAGAGTGGGGTGCACAGGCGCCAGGCGGTGGGTCCACAAGCACAGTGCTAAAGAAAGAATGGGGTTCTGATGTGAACTAGGTATAGGGCCTGCAACCTGTCATGTTTATGAGGGACCAGGCCACCAGTTTCAATGGTAGTAGCATGACCTTATAGGGAAGGGAAAGAAGGAAAGAGGAAGAGAAAAGCAAACTTTTGAGAAGTTTCCAGAACTTAAGGAAATCTGGCTCAAGTCTAAGAGGATCAAAACACACTGGGCCTCATTACGAGTTTGGAGGCAGCCATAAATGGCTGCCTCCAAACTCGGGTCCGGGTTCCGTGAATGAGGAATTACTGGGCCATTCCAACCTTGGAGGACCCGGTAATTCCTCATTCAATGTACCCATCCCCATTCAAGCCCCCATAGGGCTCAATGGGAATGGGGAGGGAGATATCAACGGGCCCGTTAACAACTGGTCTGACCAGACGTCCAGAGCGGGTCCCACAAGGGAACCTCATAATAGGGTGGAATGGGTTTAATGGCACCGGCACCTTTACCGGTGCCGTTAAACCCATTCCGCCAGGGTCGTTGAGGCCCACTGTCTTGGAAAAGGGCCTGAAAGCAGCAACTTCCACCTGATGCTCACACATCTTTAACACAACACAGCAAGAGGTTATTAGAGATTGTATTCATTACTTCTTTCTTTTTGGTGGCCTGCATCTCACTTCCTTTCCCTATTGGAAAGTCTAACTGTCCCTAAACATCATTCACTAACCCTAGATGGTGCTGATGTTCCACCTATCTAGCAAAGGGATAGAGAAGAGTCTGTCCCTTGCCTTACTCACTACTTTCCTATTTCTAAAAACACTCTTTCAGAAGTTTATGGTTATTTATTACTTCCTTCTAGAGTGAAACTTTAAAATCAAAGTATGCATGTATATCAACAACTTGTAAAGCAGTGTTAGTCTGCTGTTTAAAACAACCATTTTTACTTATACGCAAGCTCTCAATTAACCTGAGGGTCTTGGGGGTTCAGGATTCCACTCTGAACCTCTAAATGTGGTCAACCGATTTCAGCGGGATTGGCCTGAGTCTAACCGCTTTCTTCAGGACAGTGTCCCAGTCCTAGGGCTGGGATCACTAGCACATGCATTGCTTTCTTTTTGCCTGGGACTCCATCATTTTCTTTGGAGAGGGTCTCTTCTTGTTTTTTGTATTTGTGGGTCCTGCATGGGTACACAACATGAACAAGGGGGAAATCACTGTCTATGGTATTCTAAACGGAATACTAAAATAGGTTATTTTTCTCCATCTGCACCATCTTACCCTTGATGACAATGAGGTGTGGTCTCTGTAGTTGACCACCTTCTTGCAATCTACCTATTCAGAAAAAACATAGGTGTATAGTCGAATGTGGTTTTTGACAACATCTGTGTCATGGTATCATATCGTTTTAGCATTATTGCATCAATGGTGTACAACTTTTTATCTTCTTACCAGTGGCTTCTCATCTGTATCAACATTCAGTCGTTTTTCTTCTTTTATTTTTAGCTCTCTAGACCTATGGGTTACAAGGTTCAATGAATATAACCTTATAATATGTAATGCCAAAGCTTTCACACAGTACTATTTGTTTAATTTGTTTATGTAATCAGTTTAATGGGGGCAGCGTGAGCGCTGTCTCCCACTATCTACATATTTGGTGGCAACCATACGCTTACCTTAAACTTTCTCCAGTTGTTCTTTTCTGTTTTTCCCTTTTCTGTCACAATGCTCCGTTATTGAAACCATTTGCGCAGTATGCTGTTTGACGAATGCCAACGTCGATCACATGATATATTTTCTGACTTCTGGGTGGCCGCATCACGTGATGTCAACTGTATTCCCATTACGTTTGCGGACCGGCCTGTCCTCTTTCTCCCTTTACTTTCTATTCGTAGCGCAATGTTATCAGCTCTTTTAAATGTTACTTCATTGAATTTCCCATGATGTTTAGTTTCATATTTCTTTATGAGCCTACCTTGTTATTTGGACAGTTATTTCAAAAAAATATATTCCAATAATGGTATATATATTCTCATCATCATTTTGTCTGTTTTGCATGTGATCAGGCAGCATGCCCACAGTTGGTGCTTTATTCTACACATTTTGGAATCCACTATTTTCGGAATTTGGGCCGTCATGTTTACTAGGTTGCCACCTGCTTCAGAATGTTAATATTTTTTATTTGTTTATTTGTTCTGCTTTGTTATAAACCTTTACAAAATCGTAAAATATATAAGACTTTTACAGTAAACTATACAAAATGAGTAACAAATATTACAAGAAAAAGAAAGAAACATTTCTAACTATCAATGAAGATAAGAAAATGCCTATGATACAAATACCAAATGAATAAGGAGAAAAAAATCATACAAAATAACTACAGGAACATTTTTTAAAAAGATAACATTCTAAACCCATTCCTACACAATTCTAAAACACTTTCAAGTTAAAGTTAAAGTACCCCAATAACTTTTCCATTAAAAAAAATAAGCATTTGGATCCCATCTATAAGATTAGCATCAGAATCCCATTCAGTTAAAACATAGGAAAGGAAAAGAAAAACACTCTTTACCTTTTTTTTTATAGCTCAGATCACATACATTTCTCAAAAAGGCTGTCACACAAATGTTTAACCTGGGACAGTTATCATGAAGCATTCTATACCATATGAACTCTCTGTTCACATTGTGGATAGTCTCTACAAATTGGGCAAAATAAGTTAACCTTTGTGCCTTAAGATCAGAACAAACCAACAGAATGTGTTGCAGAGTTTCCACCACCCCTTCTTTTTTACAAAATCTGCACCAAGGCCATTGATCTGTATTGCAGTTTCTAATACCTCTAATCTGGTTGGTTAACATGACATTAAAGCGAAAATGCATAAAATCATTACGTAGACGTTTGCTAGGGTATTGAGTCAAGTAACCTTCCATAACTGTAAGCCATTCCAAGTGGAGCAAGCAGATTTGTATAGATTTATTCCAAAATTTTGAGCTTAGTTTTCTGCCTCAAAGCCCATAAGGCTAACTTTAATTTTTTCTGGTTTCTTACACATAGAAGTGACTGACATACCTAGCTCCACTAGACAAAACATGCTCTCCACATATGAATAAAAGGATTAGTAGATTCAAGATAGGCGCAAGCATATAGAGTGTCATCCAAAGCTATTTTACATTTTTTCCATAGACAGAGTCTTTTCCATGCTGCATAAGTTGATAGATTGCAAACCTAATTCATATTTTATTAGTTCCAAAGGAATGCATTTGGGCAAGAAAAACAGAACAGACCTCCAAATTTTACCTTCTATATACTTCAGATACTCATGTAAACCATTTGAGACCTGTTCCATGGCAAACATTAAACGAGGTATAATTGTTTTTAATGTAGAATTCCCTTAAAGGGACCATGGAGAATTTCCCAAATTTATTATCAATGGCACGCATTTGTCTAATGGTGATTTCAGATTTTAGTTTTAGCTGGCTCTTTATCAGGATGGTGGAATCGGTCCCAGAAAAGTGGAAGCCTAAGTACTTAAGTGTGGATTGGGCTTTGATCGTCTTGTCCCCACAGTGCCATAAAAAGGCATTCTCTATTTTGTTCGGACTTCCAAAATGGACGATTACCGTCTTTGATGGATTAATTTTGAGTTGTAAATTGTTGATAAATATTTCAAATTCTTTTAATAGTCCTTGTAGACCAACTTTGGTGTTGTCCATCAAGAGGAAGTCGTCCGCGTAGGCCAACCATGAGATACAGACATTATTAAGTTTAGGACACAACAAACCTTTGCTACTTAGGGTATTATTAGCACCAGACACATATAAATTAAATACTGTAGGAGCCAGCATACACCCCTGCCGTAGGCCATTGGGTATAATGAGTTCCTTAGATAATAAGCCATCGGAGTTTAGACGTACCTTCAATCTTGTATCTGTGTATAGTGCAATAAGGAAATCAAGTATATGAGCTGGAATTTCAAGATCTTTTAGCTTCTGCCACAAAAGTTTCCTATCCACCAAGTCAAAAGCAGAGCTCAAGTCCATGGAGGCCACAAAAAGAGGTCTTTTACCCAGTTTCATAGACTTAGCTATTAAGGATTTTAATATTAGTCCCCCACAATCGGTTCCAATATTTTTTTTTAAACCTATTTGTTTAGGATTTAAGATGGAATTTTCAGTGATCCATTCTTGCAGTTCTAATAAAACCAGGGTGCAGAATATTTTAGACTCCAGGTCCGCAATCGCAATTGGTCTATAACTAGTTGGACACATATGAGAACCTTTCTTGAAGGCAGGTATTACAATTGAAACTTTCCAATATTGAGGGATACTCTTATGTAATAGAATATTTCCGTATAGTACAAACAAGATGTTAGCCCAAATGACTGGATCAAGTTTCAACAACTTATTAGAAAGATTATTAGGGCCAGTGGCACCCACATTTTTGGATTTGTTAATGAGAAAGGTTATGTCTTCCACAGTACCTTTCAGTAACCATTTTCGACTGTCTGAGATCTTAAGGATGTCAGAACCGTTATTGCCAGTATAAAGTTTAGAGAAATGACCCAGCCAAGAGGCCTCATCGATTACATTCAGCACAGCATCTTTCTGGGGTCTTTCCAAGTCATTAGTTAAATACCAAGAATTTGTACTGCTATACCCTCGCAGAGCTTTCAGCATTTCCTCCCCATCGCGTTGTGACCGGCTACCTCTATGATGGATAAGACAATTTTTGTAGCTCTGTTTAAGTTTATTTTTCCTAGACAGAACATCTGAGTGAGATAAACCAGATTTGTTTCTAAGTTGGTTCTTACGGTCATGAACTGCTGTGTCCGTATGATGTCTGTGACAGTTGGTTAAGTTCGGATTCTTATAAGAGTGTGCAGTCAGATTGTCTATGGCAGATTTGATATAGTTGGAAAAATGTACAGCCGAATAACATTCATCACATTGATACTTGGACATAGTATGGAAGTCTCTGACCATCGTGGCAGTGAATTTCACATTCTGTCTATGGCACCACTTCATTCTATTCCCTTTAAAGTTAGCCCTCACACCGTTTTTATACGTGTTCATTGTTGGGCTCTGATAGCCAATTACCATTTCGAAGTTAAGGAAGCAATAATCACTAGTGTCAGAGTCTTTAACTACAAACTTATACAAAGTTCTTGAAAGACTAGCTAAAAGAAAAACATAATCAATAATTGATTCCAAACCTCTAGAATTCTATGTATAATGATCATTATGTAGAAGGTCAAGTCTCCATGATTCGGCAAAGTGCATCTACATTCTTCCCTGTAAATTGCTGTTGCCCCCCAGTCTAACCTGTGAGCCTGCATTAGCAAGAGCAGCATCACCAGATAGACTGTCACAGTGACAATTGGCATTCATGTCCCCAGCCATTATAAGCTGCCCTCCCGGGTTAGTTGCAAGCCATAGTTCCATTATAGATCCCAACTTAATTCATTCTCAAGTTGGAGATCAGTTAATTCACTGGGGTTCCAATACACATTAATAACAAGGACAGAAATGTAGTCATTATTCTGCCCAGCCTTTAAGGAAACCACAAGGAAATGATGGACACAACAACATTCCCCCGTTTTGGTAAAATGAGTCGCTTGTTTTGCAGCTATAATCAGACCCCCCTTCGGCCGTCCCCTGTTTGTACCATGGGCACAAGCAGAAATAACAGTAAATCCTTCCCAACATAGCTGTACCCTGGACCAGGTCTCCTGTATAAGGATAAGATCAAATTGAGCAAGACACCTTATGAGTTTTTCATTATGCAAAAGATTTAGGCAGCCTCTCGAGTTCCAGCTCACACATTTAAGAGTGTTGCAAGGGCTAGAGGGGCTTACCCAATTGTTTGAGCAAATCAATGGTCTCCCCTCATGGACAAAGCCAACCATCTCCATTCCTGTTTATTCAGATCAGAATCAGCCTTAGAACTCTCTTTAACAAGGTTTTGTTCTTGATACCCCACGTCCTGGGGGACCGACTTCTGTGATATTAGTTGGGCAGGTGGTGCAGAGGGTTTATGTTCATATATATCAAAGCCTTGTACCTGAAATTGTTCAGCCTCCTTTAAGAGCAAGGACCTCACCAATGAAGAAGGAATGACAAGTCAGACATAATCATACCTAAATCTATTTATGAAGTCCACCAACTTGATGTCCGAAGAGAGCAGGCTGAGCTCCGGTATGGTCGCCAGTAAAGACAGAATGTAAGCTCTATTCAGGGAAACCTGACCCATATCCCCAAATAAGACTTTAAGTATTAGTCCAGGCATTTCCGGAATGGCCAGTTTTCTTAAATCAGTGTCCTGGTTCCAGGGGGCCTGACATGTATCAGCAGCATTCCACTCATTAAACCCCACACCCGTAACACCGTTTCTAGTTCCTTCGGTGGCATTCCCTATGTTTGTATCGGGGACAGATTCTTGCATCTTCCTTGAATAAATTGGAAATGCAAGAACTTGCTTGGGTTCAGAAGAGTGATTTTCCCCAAGCACCTTAAGGGTAAGTCTGTGTAATTCATTTTCCTTCATATCGTCATCCATGGCCACAGGACCCATTGATTCCTCGCGATCAGTTTTGGGAGGGGAGAGTATTTGTACCTGGGTGACATTTCTAGTAGGTTCACAATCTGTATGCTTGTTTGAATGCATCACTCCTTTGTTATTTTTCCATTCTGAATCACCCAAGCCTGTATTCACAGTAACCTTATGAGCCCCTGTAGGACCCATTGTAGTGGATTTTTCCCATTGAGCGCCCAAAGGACCCAGTTTGGTTGGGGGTACCGGTTTAGTTGTAATCATTGCTCCGTTGCCCCTGCAATCGGTATGTAAGTTTGGCCTTCACATAAAATTTAGTTTAGGAGTCTCGTTATTAGTGCCCAAATAAGGGGCAGTTTTGAAGATTTCAAACATGGCTTCTCTCTTCTTTTTCATGGCTTCACTCAAGGAGTACTCACCCTCAGTGAACACACCTTGTGAGATTACATCATTACTGGTTTTTGGGTTCACCATATCACCCAGAGTACCACCAGCTTCCTTCTCCTCCGACATTGTTTGTTTTAAGTCAATATTCCTCAAAAATTTCCTTGAGGATTTTTTAGGTGCCTCATTGTTTTTTTTTTGTTTCTTTAGTTTGGCAATTTTTTGCTTTGTCTTTTGGATAATTTTACCTCGAAAACATCATTAGTCTGAACCTCAGAAGAGGCATTCCCTTCTGTTTCTTCCCTAAAACCCTCATCCTGCTGATCTTTATTCACAGCAGGGATTTTAGTGCCCCCCCCTCATTTTCCTGAGTGGATGGTATTATAATTATCTCATCACTTTGTGGGGAGTTGTCAAATAGAATATTCGGTTGATCCATTTTGCTAACTTTGAGATTTAACAGCATAGTGACAATTTCACTCTTCAGAGCAGGAACAAGAGACTCTGTTAGATTTAGGGGTAATTTCCCAACCTCTGAGGCTGGACTCATTATAGCTGCTGTGTGCGTTCTCAGTTTGGACAGCAGTAGTCTGTTAAAGATGCTTATCATGACTACAAAGTCAGGTCCCATTGCTGAATTCGTCGGGTCATTCATATTCCCGACCGCAAAAGCCTCTGCTTGGTTTTCCTCAGAAGGTAGGGTAAACGGGTAGTCTGAGAGGTTATCATAACAGAAACTACTAATTTTAGATATGTCCGGCTCTGCAGGGGTGCCTTCCTTGTCAGGTATTTTTTCCTACAAAAAGGGGTTGTGGTGGGTCTATTTTCCTACAAGACTCATTAGTGAGCACATACCGAGAAAAACATGAGGAGGAGGGAGCCCAAAATACACTCTGGAGCCTACCAAGAGCAGTAGGGCATATTCCCTGTGATCATTGCTTAGTATGTCTGTAAACAAAGCGTACAACACAGATAGACATAGGATGGGCATCACCTTGGGAACAAAGAACATTGACGATTTGCAATACTACCCATGTAATATATCAAATGATGTGTCCCTGTCAAAAAAGATATATCGGAATGAATGCCAGAGCCATCAAAGTTAGAATATGAGAACACTGCTCGAATATCCAGACAAAACGGATGACTGCACCTCTGGCAGAACATTTTGTGAAGATGAAACACACTGAGAATGACATAAAATGGACAATATTAGAAAAATTAAAGATACCGAAAAGAGGAGGTGATGTAGGATCCATGCTATTAAAGAGAGAACAACTATAGATATTTCAGCTCAAGAGTTTCAAAGAGGGTTTAATGAGGAGATCTGTTGGCAAATCATGGCTACATTATTAATTATATGAAGTAAGATCCCCATGAGCCACATGGAATGAGAACCACAAACAGAAGGTCGAATAACTATGTACCAACACATTGTGGGACTCGGTATATGGGAAGAAAATAAGTATTATACAAATAACTCAACACCATATAAACTAGATGGGAAATGCAGTTGGCCGATACATCCCAGGCTGATGCAGTACCTCTATTAGCCACATGGAGGTAAATACTTTTTCAATATTACCATTCAGAAGCAGGTGGCAACCTAGTAAACATGACTGCCCGTATTACAAAAATAGTTGATTCCAAAATGTGTAATACAGCAACTGCGGGCATGCCGCTTGATCACACGCGAAAAAGACAAAACACCTGTAGTTTTAGAAAAAAAACAAAATGATGGTGAGAATATATATACCATTATTGGAATATATTTTCTTGAAAAAACTGTCCAAATAACGAGGTATGCATATAAAGAAAAATGAAACTAAACATCAGGGGCAATGCAATGAAGTAACATTTAAAAGAGCTGATAACATTGTGGTATGAATAGAAAGTAAAGGTAGAAAGAGGACAGGCCGGTCCGCACGCAAAATGTGAATGCAGTTGACATCACGTGATGCGGCCGCCCAGAAGTCGGAAAATATATCAGGTGATTGGCTTTGGTGTTCTGCAAATGACATACTTCACCAATGGTCTCACTAACGGAGCATCGCAACAGAAAAGGGAAAAACAGAAAAGAACAACAGGAGAAAGGTTAAGGTAAGCGTATGGCTGCCACCAAATATGAAGATAGTGGGAGACAAATTAAACAAATAGTACTGTGTCAAAGCTTTGGCATTACATATTATAAGGTTATATATACTCATTGAACCTTGTAACCCATAGGTCTAGAAAGAGAAAAATAAAAGAAGAAAAACAAATGAATGTTGATATAGATGAGAAGCCTCTGGTAAGAAGATAAAAAATGGTACACAATTGATGCTATAATGCTAAAACGGTATGATACCATGACATAGTTGTTGTCAAAAACAGCATTATACTAAACACCTATGTTTTTTCTGTATAGGTAGATCGCAAGAAGATGGTCAACTACAGAGACCACACCTCATTGTCATCAAGGGTAAGATGATGCAGATGTAGAAAAATAACCCATTTTAGTATTCCAATAAGGATGCCATAGACAGTGATGGCCCCTTTGTTAATGTTGTGTGCCCATACAGTACCCACAAATACAAAAAAACAAGAAGAGTCCCTCTCCAAAGAAAATGATCGAGTCTCAGGCAATAAGAAAAAGGATGCCATACTTGTGCTAGTGATCCCAGCCCTAGGACTTGGACACTGTCCTGAGGAAAGCGGTTGGACTCAGACCAATCCCGCAGAAACCGGTCAACCACATTTAAAGATTCAGGGTGGATTTCTGAACCTCCAAGACCCTAAGATTAATTGAGAGCTTGGGTAAAGTGAAAATTGTTGTTTTAAGCAGCGGACTAAAACTGCTTTACAAGTAATTTTTTATTTTTTTATTTTATGTGCTTATAAAGCGCTGAAAGCCTGCAGGCATTGTTGGTATACACGTATACTTTGATTTTAAAGTTTCACTCTAGAAGGAAGCTATAAATATCCATAAACTTCTGAAAGAGTGTTTTTAGAAATAAGAAAGTAGTGAGTAAGGCAAGGGACAGACTCTTCTCTATGCCTGTTCTAGATAGGCAGAGCATCAGTGCCAACTATGGTTAGTGAATGATATTTAGGGACAGTTAGACTTTCCAATAGGGAAATGAGGTGAGATGCAGGCCACTAAAATGAAAGAAGTAATGAATAAAATCTCTAATGACGTCTTCCTGTGTTGTGTCAAGTCTAAGAGGGGCAGGGAGCCTGTTCCAAAAAGAGGCACCAGCCAAATAGAGAGACCTGCCTCCCACTCTCTTTTTCAACAAGCGTTTAACAAGCAGATAATTCAAGTTACAGGAGCAGAGGGCTCTAGCAGCGAAGTATTTAAGGAGACACAGTGGTAAATAGCATGGTCCTAGGCCCCAAACACCCTTCTGGATAATGCACACAATCTTTAATGTCATTCTTGCGGCCACCAGGAGTCAGTGTAGAGATTTTAGAGCTGCAAAGATACAAATCATGGGCTTGAGTCCAAGAATAAGTCTTGCAGTCCGATTCTGGATGAGCTGAAGGTGGTGTAGGGAAAAAAGGGGGAGGTTGAGGAAGAGGCTGTTGCAGGAGTACAGCCTCCAACCCTGGGAAACACTCCAAGTAGACAGTTGGGTGGTGGGGGAAAAACAGCCCAGTTGCAGCTGCAAAGGGTAGTTAATTGCGGAAGAGGTCAGCCAGTCCAGTGCCCGGTCCATAATCCCAAAGGTATCGTGGAGCCGTTTAATAAGGATAGAATGGTTAACCGTATCAAAGGCAAATCAAAGATTGACAGTTGCTATGCTCAATTGTACTACAATTATAAATACAATATCTACTTCAATTATATCTTTGCACCATATTACAAATATGATATACTCCCCTTAAAGTGCCTAGTCTAACTATACACATATTACTATGGTGCATGTGGCCAGTGGCCACAACCACCACAATGCAATTAAACCATATAACAAGTATGTCCAATACACCTTGAAATAACAATACTTAGCCACCTCACACCAATCCCAATAGTGTCCACAAACAGAAAGATTCACGGAACACACCCCAGCATATACACAACTTTTTTTCATCAATAAAAAGAGCTCTATATCAACTTTTTTCTACTCTTCCACCCTTTCCAGGCCCTCTTACATCCGAAAAATAACCCCAAATATATTTTCCAGACTTCCTTTTCCACACTGTCCACGCACAAAGGCCATCATCCGCCCGTCCAATATGGCCACCGTTTAAAAAATGATGATGCACCTCACATTTTCAAACATCGAATGAGCGACGCCTCTCTACAAAGTTTGGTGACAATTTGATTTGTCAAATGTTGCTTAAGTTATAAGCCGCCTAAAAAGCTCTCTTTCTTTAGGTTCAGCAACTTAACCAATAATAATATTACCATTCATTATATAAACATCCCTCCCTTATCTGATCATCACTGTATATAAATTCCAAATTCTCACATTTATGTTTCTCGTTCTGATATCACTTTTATAAATACATGTATTTGTTATACTATAAATATCTTCCATAATATTCTCGTATACGTTCCTTTTTTTTCAACCCAAATTAATAGTCCACAGATTACACAACTATTCAGGGGTCCGTTTACGAAATAGAGTGTCCGCACACATTATGCCATGTCCACACATATCTGGTTTCACATAACACACTTTTAATTATTTCACCGACAACACACCCATTTCCGAGCATTCATGTGCATGCACCCAATGTCTCCCACTCAACACACACACACATCCTCATACGTCATCATGTACCCGTGCCTCAGACAGTTTGAAATTGCATTTTCAGCGAATCTACAATATTTAATTTTCAAAGTTTACCCCTCCAGATCTCGTCGACCCATTCTTACTTGATCTGTCAACTCTTTACAACATTCCAAGGCCTACTTTCGGCCTGGTAGTCCGCAGACGGTTCCTCTAAAGGGACCCATCCACTACTTTTAGTCATTTATAATCTGGCACACCAGAAGACAGAGTCTTCCACGTGAGCTATTTCCAACAAACATCCAGAAGTTTAACAATGGCATCTCTCATAGCCATCCTTCTTTCCGAGGGGCCCCCACCACCACCACCACCACAACCACCAAGTGAAAGGCCTGGCGAGGGCAACAGGCGCGGTGATGTGGAAGAGAATAACAAGCAACAGTAGTAGTAGGTAGAGGAAGTGCCTACCTCCAGTGCCTGAAGAGAGTCATGGTTGTGGTGATTTTTTCCACCATTGGGGGGAGTACCAAAGGCTCAGGCTGCCCAGGTGAAATGCTTTCAGTGCAGGGTCGTACTTACTCACAAACAACCCGAGCAGTATGTTATAATCTGTGTGTATTATATTGGTGCGTGGTGGAGTGCTCGCGCGGCTCTTGGAAGGTTGGAATGTTGTGAAGGATGATGTGCGAGTGCTCTGACGGTTGACAGTTGGAGATATATGCCTGCCGGGTGTGGTGCTGCCAGTGTCTCTCCAATGTTACCAGCTTACCTAAGAGACAATAAAGACACTGTAAAGTAACACGTTGTGTCTTACCTGATTACCAACTTACATTTTACTACACTGGCAACAAGGATTTGTGCTGCTGCGGAGGGGGCAGCAGAGTGGATGATGACACTGCCATCCAGCGTAGTCATCCCATCCGGCGGGGCGCTGGGCCAGTCATTCGGACTATGAGTGTGGTCCGCGGTGCTGTTGAGGGTGACATTAGCTGTCTCCAGCGGGGTCCAGTGCGTCCAGCAGAGTTTGGTGGTCTTTTGCGGGGGTGTAGTGAGAACCCCTGGCTCTAGAGCTGGAGAGCCCAGAGCCAGAGTGTCCAGTGTTTACCGGTATCTGCAGCAGCCAGACAGTCGGACTGTGTCAATCGGACTGTGAGCCTAGTCCGTGGTGCCGTCGAGGGTGACTTTCTGTCTCCGGCGGGGGACCAGTGCGGGAGTTCCTGGGTCCTACTCTTGAAGGACCAGCTTTCAGGACTGAAGAAATATACCCCGTCCAGTCTAGTGCCCAGTGTTGTTGACCGAGGAGTGGACATCCGTCCAGTGGTCCATAGCTGGATGGTCCGGCGGTATCGTGTAGCTGCAGCGTGTGTAGTGTTGGTCCCTGGGTCCGGAGTCGGAGAGTCTTGGGGTCGAGGAGTGGACCCCGTCCGGTGGTCTGTAGCGGGCTGACGGTAGCCCTGGGTCCAGAGCCAGAGTGCACTGGAAAGTTCAGTGGAGTACAGTGGTCTGCGGTGGGGATCAAGCTCTTGGCCTGTGGTGGGCGACTGCTGCCTGCCATTGGTGAGGTATCTAATGGTGCATGAACTGTTGTCATGCATATTTCCGTGGCCTGTGCTCCCTGGTCTAGGTAGGGCATGGTGCCTTTCTGTTGTTGGAAAGGAAGAACCTACTGCGCGGGATACTAACGGTGCATGAACTGTTGTCATGCATTTTATTTTGTGGCCTGTGCTCCCTGGTATAGGTAGAGCGTGGTGTCTTTCTGTTGTTGTAAAGGAAGAACCTACAGCGTGGCGTACTCCTAAGTACATGGCTGAATCAGAGGGACGTGTTGAAGCTTCCTGTGGCCCTATAGTGTCGGAAATAACTAAGGAACATTTCGGAGATTTCGAACATGGTGTTGTTCCCTGCCATGGCGCCTGCGCGATCTTGGAGCGCAACATGTTCCTGCCTGTGGAACGCAGCGTGGTGCTGCATCTGGTTCCGGGTGAAAGTTGCAGAGGGATTGGTCACGGCATCATGGCAGTTGTGTCTGTGCCTCTGTTACCCTGTGTACCATCGTACACGCACCATGGATTTTACGAGGTAGATGTTTTAAGGGAGGAGCACCTGCAGCTGTCATTGGCGAGTGCCGCACACATTGGTGGGCATGTTTTCAAGAAGCTTTCTGGAGTCAAGAGGAGGTCTGGGGAACTGGAAGTTGAGGGGCTAAAGAAAGTTTGTACCCATCAGTGTGCTGTGTGTGGAATGGGAAGATGTATTGACAAGGAGTACTGCATATCCTGTGATGTGCTGCTACGGGAGTTTAAGGAGTTGGATCCCGAGATGTTTGATTTCTATATGCTTATAAGAGATCTTACCTTATCTGAAACATAATGTCTTATCTTGTTGTGTCATCCTGGCCAGGATATTTGTGTGTGCTGTTTACTTCTGTTTATGCATGACAGTCTGAGTGGTGTGCGTGTGTATGGATCTTCTTAGGATATTGTGCGCAGTATACTTTGTGTTTGATTGCGATCATTAACTTGTGTTTTCCTTCCAGGTATGGACGATGTGTACCATTTTTGAGACATGTACAATTTTATGCAAATGTTGGGTCTTACTATGCCTTTTTGGACTTTGGGCTGGACTTGAGGGTAATGTGTCGACGGACTCTTGGGTGGCGGGTCCAGGCAGTTCTATTTGTTCCTAGAACTTCCATGTAATAAGTTCACCTTGACAGTGAGTTATTATCGTGCTGTTTTCATGAGATGATGTGCCTACATGTGCAAGTGTAGTGACGTGCGCGGCGACTTGGGTGCCAGTATGTGTCAGATGTTGCGTGTGGTTCTGAGTGCCGTTTGGGTTCGGACTACTTGGTTGTGGTTATGGATGTCCGGGTTTTTATTTGGATGTTCTGCGTCTAGTAGTTATGAATGCTGGGTGGTTTCAGACTACGTTGGTGCCGATTACATTGGTGCTGTTAGTGATGCATGAAGATGTTGTTCTGTTACTAGTATTCTATGGGTTACTTTGGTGTTCCCTGTGTTCTTTTGCTGATTTAGCTTAGTGAGAGAAGCGCTAGTACCATTTGATGGTAATACGGCTTTGATGTGTGTTGCTGCTATGGATGGCCGGGCGGGTCTATTGCAGCACTTAGGTATTCCTAGTGAGTTTTCTCTGGCTAGGATGGTTCCTGCAGTTCTCACACGTTTTTCCATGGTGAGGTGTTAGGTGGACGGGCACGTGTTATGGTGGCAGTGCGTGTTCATTGTGCTTCAGTGCCTGGTTTAGTGAAAGGTTGTTTAGTGAGGGTTAGTGTGATGGTTTACGTTTGAGGTGGGTGTGTGCACCTAGTGCGTGGTGACACTGGTTTCCAGTGAGTAAGGGTGTTGTTTAGTCTAGTTTCGATCCATTTGGTGGATGACGGGACCTGTTGTGGTGCTTGTTGTGGGCTATGGATGGCCGTGAGGGGCCATTTGCCAGTTGATTAGTGCTCTGGTGTGGCAGGCTGGAGGCACTGGGGTGGAGCCCGGGGTGGAAGGTGTTAGGTGTGTACCGATGGTTTAGGATTGTTAGTTTGGATTTCCAGGCTTAGTCGGGTGTGGCAGACCTGTCCTCCGAGGAGCAGCTCGGGGTTGGTGGTAGTGCTTAGTTCTCTTATTGTTATGTCCTGGTTCTGTCAGGGTTTAGGTAGGAGTGTGTTTTAGTTTGTGTTAGGATGGGTTACAGTAGGGTGGAGTGGTAGAGATTCTTCTTATATGCCGGTTAGTTAGTTGCAGTAGGATGTTGTGGCCTGGGTAGGCTGTTGTATCAAGTGGTCTGGGTGTGCTATTTGGCCCTCTGTTCCCTTAAAGTAGTGTTACTTTGGCAGCGTTCTGTTTTGTGGGTTATTACGGTTTCTTATGGGCAGGTTCAGTTTGTCTTTTCAGGTTGTTGCATGGCATGGTGGCCACATGTCTGTGCATCTCGAGTTGGTTTTGTTCTCGTTGGGTCTATTGAAAACTGTCGGGGGGAGAAGTGTTATAATCTGTGTGTATTATATTGATGCATGGTGGAGTGCTCGTTTGGCTCTTGGAAGGTTGGAATGTTGTGCAGGATGGCGTGCGAGTGCTCTGAAGGTTGACAGTTGGTGATATATGCCTGCCGGGTGGGGTGATGCCAGTGTCTCTCCAATGTTACCAGCTTACCTAAGAGAAAATAAAGACACTGTAAAGTAACACGTTGTGTCTTACCTGATTACCAACTTACATTTACTACACAGTACTCCTTCGGCACCACCTACATGCGCCACCATACCAAAAACAACCACTCGGGTGCTCTGAGAAAGTCTGTTCCTTTGTCACAGAGAGGCAGTTCACTTCCTCTACCCCATCTTCCTCCACCACTTCTACCAGCACACAAGGTACTCCTGTGGAGCAGAGCATCACACCAACTCTCTCGCAGGCCATACTGTCAATGCTTAGATTTCAAAACTCACAGTTCTCTGTTTATACTGCGACACACCACTCTTCAGAGGGGCAGCACTTTCAAAGTGCTTTCAAAGCTGCAGACAAAAAACACAAGAAACACTGCCCCCTACCTTACATTTAAGGCACACCCAAAATCTCCTCCTGTCCATCTGCTCGTCTGTATCTGTGTTTGCTACCGCTTTTCTACCTACCATCCCTTCCCTCCACCACTTTACTTACTCACATCTCCGACAAAAAAAAACAAAATCCCAAAAAACATAAAGAAAGACAAAAAAAGGTTCCGTTTGGAGCACCATTAACTTAAAAAAATTAGAACTAAAAAAAATCAGAGTACCTTTTCAACCTCTAGACCACAGACACTATTATAGTGCTGGGACACCTCAAAAATTCCAGGCTTGCAGCATGGGAATTAAAATCATTTGTTTTTCTTTCAAAAATGGTGGCTCTTAAAATAACCTTTTTTTTAACTTTCTGACTTCTATATATTTTTGGGATTATTTGGTTTTAAGTAACAAATGTTCTACTAAACTTCCTAATTTTTTCTAACTTTCACAAAAAATGCTTCACATTTTTTTTCCTGTTTTTCCTTTTTGTTTACTACAAGTACTAAAAAATACTTCAATCCATATTTTATATATTAACAGAAACTGTTTCAATACATTTCGAACAATTTCAACAAGAATCTGATTGCCAACATCAGTCAAATGAACTCCATCTCTTCCAAAATTGTTGACAATATGAAACTTAATATTTTCACTCTGAAAAGATATCATTCCAACATCCTGCAAAAATCTAAAAACAGCTTTGTTTACATTGTGCCTTGCTTACTCAATTTGTGGACAAAATAAATTTGAACACTTCAACATTTGCCTTTCATGTTGTTCGAGAGAAACAAATCGTCAAATGTGAAAATAGTCCCATCAACTATGAAAATGTATCCTTCATTACAAACTGTAATACAATTCCAATTACATAGCCCAAACTATTGCCACAACAGTGAACTACAATGATGTTGGGATGCTTCAAAGTAACAATACTCTCACAAAACAGGAGAAATTCCACCCACTTTATTCATTAAACTCCAAACCAGGAAACTTCAAATTCTTGAAATCCAAGATTCCCAGCTAATCCACAATGCTCACAGTACACATTAAGCTAATGGACCCAAGAATTGCCCACCAACCAGACACTCTGCATCCTCAAAGCCATAGCCATCGTCACTGCACACAACAAAGATAACTCTTGCTGCCCAGTCTTCCTTTACACCACACCCACAAAACATGCAGTCCACTTTTCATGTCTAGCATCCTTAAAATACCCAGATTTAACATAGTGTGTCCGCGTAATACCATGTTGTCCGCCGACAGCATGACCAATTGAAGGGGGTGGGGAAGTTTAAACTCAATTGTATGCATTTATTTACCAATAGTGCTCTTAAAAGAGCCTCTTTTCTTATTTTTATTTGGTTTTCAATTTTTTTTTCTCTAATTTATATGCCCTACACCTTGTAAGGAAGGCATGGTATCAAACAGTAAGACAGACACAAGTGATCACAGTTCAAGGGTGTTTATTGTACTTCAAAGGATTGGATGAATGCCTATATAACCCTAAATCTAACAATGGGAGTAAGCTACAACCATCAAAGTAAAACTAACGCGGTCGTAGTGGAGTCTTGCCAAAATAAAAAGGGCCTATACTAATGAATCTATTGCCAATCCATACTTCTACATACAAATGGTGTGGGAAAATGATGTATGCAAAAGAAAGAGTGTTCAGGAAATGATATGTCAGGATATTCAAGCCGTTGGCTTCCCTTCCCCATGTTTTCAGCACAGGACAAGGCGGCTCACTCGAGTTTAGCACACTCTCAACATCAACATCAGGACCTTCTCTGCCAAAGTCTCTTATTTCAGTGGGCCTGATGAAACACAACAAACGTTAAAGTTCCTTTCTTCATAGGATTTCATATATACAACTTCTCGGGTGATTTTTGATTCACCTCAGGTCCCCCTCAGCCGGGCTCAGACTCATTTTAACACAAAACCTTCTTGGGTGATACACTGTTCACCCCGGGTTCCCCTCCGCAAGCTCAGACCCACTTTATCACAAAGCTTTCAACTGATCTCCTTCCTCCAGGTTCAGACCAACTCTATCTACTTTTCCAAGCTTTCTTTACTTTAAAAATCTAAGACTTTCGACTGTGCACAGGATTTTTCTCAACCCGTCGCAGGACCACTTCGATTTACAGTTACTCATTCTCTTCTTGATATAACCTTTTTCTCCATTTCACTTTTGGCACTTCTCAGCTGGTTAGCTCACAGAGACCGTCGATTGAGCACCCACGTGGTGCTGGACCACTCTGTCAAAGGTATTATATCTTGCTTTGAAAGTTCAATCACTCCTCAGCAGTTCAACTTTACTCCGTCCTTTATCACACGCGTTTTAACAATGTTCATTCCAGCACTCGCCATACAATGTTGCTGCTTGCAACCTTAGCGTCAACACAGACCGGTCTTGTATCGGTCTCCCAACTCACCAGCTTTGTTGATTTCAGTGTGATTGCTTTGTTCTTGGAGCCAAGGTCAGTGCAATGGTGGCTCATGCTTCTCTCGCTTTGATTATTGACGCAGGAGGGCACCGGGTATCTCTGACAGACAATGCAGAATTCTTCAGCCTGGTTTCCTGATCTTACGCTTTTTATTGTCGAGGGTTCGGGAAAGTAATAGTTCCTTGTCGAAAAGGTCAAGGGAACTTCCCTCCTTGTGATCCGGTTCTGTTTTGCAGACTTTCTTCTATCATTCAGCAGGCATTTCGAAACTGCTGTTTCCTTGTGTGCTTTGCCTAGCTTAAGGTGTGTTCTTGTGTTCTGCCCTTTATCCATGTGGGGAACATTAATGGATGTCAGGTGTGTGTGGTGGTCAGTAATTGCCTGTCCTCGTTTGACCATTGTATTGGGACACGTCAGGTATACGGCTCGGGTATTAGTCTTTTTTCTCTCATAGCGAGCTGTCCGTGTGAAAATGTTTGTGTTGTAAAAGGGGGGATAAGAGTTCCTAAATATCCTGCCAGGTAGGATGGGGTGCAGGTGTTAAAGCAAAGGGAGTACCGCGTCTCACCATCCGGTGTCCAAGTCCTACTCCCCGAAGACCCCTCACCCAGGTGATCCTCCCACACTGGCCCACGCCCAGGAACTGTATCCAAAATCGATGGCTGTGTCCTGGCCACCTGGATGACAGATCCCTGCAGAGTAGTGGGTGAGACTAAGAAAAGCTACAGTATACACTCTTCATCTTCCCTTTTAACTTGTTTACATGTACTTTTTTAATGCATGTTTAACATTCCAAAGAATCATCAGTTAAATGCACTCCATCGCTCTGAAAAATATTTATACCATCCAACTTCACATTTCCATTCTCAAAAGATGCCATCCCTTAACCATATAAAAAAGCACAAACACCTCTATTAACAAGGTGCCTTGCTTCTTCCATTTGTGGAGAAAACAAATGAGAACATCTCCATATTTGCCTTGGATTGATTTGGGGAAAAATAATCTTCGCATCTGGAAACAGTTCCATTAGGCTTCTCGACATATAATTGATGGCAAGCTGCAAAGATACTGGACTTATATAGCCCAAACTGTTGCCTCCACAATGCACAACAATAATATCTGGATGTTTAAAGTGAGCCATACGATTAAAGAATGGCAATAAGGTTGCCCAGTTTAACTCACAAACTGCATACCACCAAACTTCCACTTCTTCCAAAACAATATTTATTTATTTTATTTTATTTATTCATTCATACCGCGCCATAGCCCATGGGTATCAGGGCGCAAAACTTATGACATATAGACTTTTAGGATTTGATGACTGGTTTACTCAGACAGGGTTATTTTCAGACTTTTTCTGAAGACCTCATAGTTTGCTTCTGTTCACATTGGTATGGAGAGTTTATTCCAGTTTTTTGCAGCAGAAGCGGGAAAGATCTGCCGGATACTCTAGCTCTTTTGATCTGTGGTATGATCAGGAGGTGTGAAGCACTAGATCGCAGAGCCCTGCTTGGTGAGTATTTTCTTACTGTTTGCTTCAGATATAGTAGGGCCTCTCCATGCACATACTCATGCTTAAGGGTCAGTTTCTTGAATTTAATTATTTTTTCTATTGGTAGCCAGTGAAGCTTCTTACGATACTGTGAGATGTCCTCTCTTTTAGTGGCATTGAAAATTATTCTGACCGCATCGTTCTGGATTATCTGCAATTTTTGAATGTTTCCTTTGCATGCTCCATTCAATAAGGCATTCCAGTAATCTAAGAGGGGCATAAATCCCATCATTTTTGCAAGATACTAAAGAATTGATCTGTCACAGAATTTTAGGTGGCAATGTGAATTTTATGTTGCATATTTGACATGAGCATTTGCATTTAAAGATGCTTCAAAAATGATGCCCAGGGTTTTTACCCTTTGATCCACCTTTATGTCGCAGGAGTTGATCGTAAAACTTGTGAAGGATGGGTCAAGTTTCTTTCTAGCCTGGGTAGATCTGAAGACCATAAGCACAGTCTTAGAGCTGTTTAAAAACATCCATTTTTGTGTCATCCACTCCTGGATGACCGAGTAGATGTGGTTGAGTGTTTTGGTGTCCCTAGTGAGATCCAGTAAGACGAGCAGGCCCGTTTTCCCCTCATCCAAGCGATTTAACATTTGAGTTTGCAGATCTAGTAATGCAGTTTCAGTACCATTATTCCGGTGGAAATGCAATTGTTTATGTTGAAACACTGAGGTAGATTCAAAATGGGCCTGCAGTTGTTTAGTGGCTGCTTTATATAGTATCTTTAAAAGGAAAGGGGTGTTTGTCATTGGGCCTAGGTTTATGGTATCCTTCTCACTAAACCCAGGCTTTTTAACAATCGAGTGACCACCACTTCCTTAATGGCAGTTGACACACTGTTATGCGCAAAAGAGGTGTTTATAAAATGTGTGAGAAATGGAGCAAAGATGTTATTATGCTTGAGAATGATTTTCGAGGGGAGGGTGTCCCCAATGCAAGTGGTGGGTCTGATATTAGCATGCATGAGCAAGGTAGCAGAGATGCCACAAGATTCAGTGTAACCCTTCCATCCAAGAATCTCCCACCATCCACACACTCTGCTTCTTTATAGCCATAGCTACAGACATCGTCACTTCACCCAACAAAAAAAACACCTGCTACCCTCTCTTCCTGTACACCACAACCACAGAACCTGATTGGCTGATCCCCCGATGTCCGCGGACCTTCACAACTGTCTGCAGTCACTGCAGTCAACTTTCCATGACTGGCACCCTTAAAGGCATGGTCTAGTAAAAAATGTTATTGTCCCTACGGGTCGGCCATGTTTTTTAAGCCTAAGTGGCTCGATTTTAGAAAACTTTCCTATGGACCTTACCCGAGTTTTCGTCCATTAAACGCACGCGAAAAAAAGCACCAAGGAGCTGCCATTTTGTGATAATCCTATCATTTCCCCCATCGCCCTGGCTGACCTGCTTTTGCGGCACTAAATTATATCCCCGCCCCTGAGCCTGTCATCAGCAGACTCGTACCGCCCATTTCCCGACGCCAAAGCATGTCTTGTGTCAACATTCGCTGCGCTTCAGCTAATGACGTGTCGCCATGGAAATGGCAGGACGCCGCTTTCCTCAATAAGTATAAACAGACCGTTTCACAACACACAGCAGCAGATTTTCGATTCCATTCCTCTCTCTGTGTTACTTTGAGTATTGTGTGACTCGTTTCTGTGCTCTGGTCAGCTACCTTCGCCGCTTGTAGCCCGTGTGAACACCTGTACCATCTTGGTAAATTATTTTACTTTGTTTACCACACAATGGCTACAATAATGCCTACATGTACGAGCCCGAGTATACCGAGGAGAAACTACTGGAAAGGGAAGCACGCGAAAACTATGGGGATTCAGACGGCAGTTGGCAAGACGAATCAACAGATGAAGAGCCTGGGCCTAGTCGCATGGACGGCGTCTCCACCTGGTGCACATGCAATCGGTGTGAGCTAATGCCAACCGAGGACGAGAACTGCTGCTGCCGAGAAAACTCAGGATGCGTAGCCTACATCTCGGAAGGCTAGCCACGACCGCAATGCATCACCGAGCTGCCAGACTTCAGGGCAGCCTGCCTCACACGGGCCGTGTTGAGAATAATGATGGTGCTTATGCACAAACTTCGCGCAAATGTTCGTCCTCGTAATCCGAGTAACGAGTAAGTATACTCTGCTTGTCATGCCACTCCTATTTCATGTTCTTCTACTATATCCAAAATTACATCTACATATCATTGTAACGCATGTAAGTCGTTCAATAGTGTGCATTGTCTAGATAGCATTTGTCCGTGCAGAATGCCATTAGTTACAAGAATTGTCATTGACAACAAACGTTTATTAAACTTATCTTGATCATTTAAAAACAGTTTGTTTCATTCCTTTTCACAGGTGGTACAGGCTGGTGGCCTATCGTTCCTTTACATGGTGGCTCCACGGGAGGGTTGGACACCGCGTTCGAAGAGTGATACCCGCCTGTGCCGTTCGTGCCATTAGAGAAACGTTCCCGAGTGACAGCGGTCAGTACAGGGGATTTTCTCTCGCTGTGCTGCAACCTGACCTGTATAATCTTTAAAGTCTTGTATTTTTGTGTCATGAAAATAAGATACAAAATAAAACACCACATATATTTTAACAACGGTTGTTTCGATTTTTTAAATGAATCAAGTGTGTCTCCATTCAAGGATGGACGTCAGACATCTGTGCTCCGAATGGGTGAAGGTCTGGTCGCTGTGAAGCAGGGTGGTCACTATCTATCTAAGCTAACATAAAATATTCTCGATAATGCATGCACTAAATAACACTTGTTCAAAGTCTTTCAGTAGGTTATGTCTCTATAAAAGTCACACATATATCTATACTAACAATTACCATTGGATTATACAGGCCTTAGGGTCTTGACCACTATAATACACCGGTTGAAGTGTGGGTCTGTGCTCACAAGAATCTCCGGTATGTGGCATTTGTTATTGATAAGCAACGATATACTATCAAAGGCGGTTCTCGCCAGTGGATGAGCGCTGGCATGGGGGGCTGTCAGGGGCGCGAAAGGCCAAGGTGCCAAACTGCATGTACACTTCAAAAGGTATCCCACACCAAGGGGCCATCGGTCACATGGCCTCCTCAGACCCCGTGTCTCCAGCCAGGCCTCCCTTTGCAGCAGGCCGCCCCCCTGCAATCCACATAAGTGTGTCTCCATTCAGCAGTCTTCCTGTGCCTTATCTGCACGCCCCAGGCCCATCCATCCCACCCCCCTCTATCAAAGGCGGTTCACACCCGGGGATGAGCGCTGGCATGGGGGGCTGTCAGGGGCACGAAAGGCCAAGGTGCCAAACTGCATGTACACTTCAAAAGGTATCCCACGCCAAGGGGCCATCAGTCACATGGCCTCCTCAGACCCCGTGTCTCCAGCCAGGCCTCCCCTTGAAGCAGGCCGCCCCCCTAAGACCACGACATACATACGTCATTCATTCACAAACACACCCCTGTTTCTAATACTTTATAAACCACTTGATATGTCTCATGAGAACATCTTTGTGCTTTGCAAGTCAACTCCTGAACGTGTTACCTGGCAACCACTGAGATCTACGCTAATCTGCTTGTCGTTGTGCTATCCGTGAACTTCTGTGACCACTTAGAGCAAACCCATCAGTGTGCTACCTGTGGCCACCCACCTATTCTCCTGCAACATACTGCTCTGCTTGCTGAATCCAACTGTTTGTTGGTCAAGGTAAGGCCATGTATCCTAGTCATATTTCGCAGATTTTTAAATTTCTATCTATTTGCGAGTAGAGTACACAATAGTGCTATGTTCATTGGTCTCATTGCTATTGACTTGAGTTTCCATTGCTATGCTATCAATAGATCTATTTATTTTCATCTGTGTCTATTGTCATCGAATTGCATCCTTCATGGGTCCAGTCTATAATGTAAGCATGTTTCCATCTCGTGCAAGACAGAACATCCAAGGGACGAGTCACATGTTCAGATTTTAGTCACATCATTTATACATTTCTGCAACTTATGCAAATACTAAGCCGTGCATGATGAACTGGTATAGTTCCTGCGACCAAAACAAACCTTGCATTGATCATTGTATGATTCATTTACTTTTGTATCAAATCTTTATTCTTGAAGATTGTATAATAATGTCGATATTTACTTTTCAGATTTATCAACAATGCCTGCCTGTTCGATTAGCGGTTGCCCTTCGAAGACCCATGCGAAATCTGAAGGCACTACAATGCATGTATTCCCGAAAACTGTTGATCGAATAAGAGAATGGGTCAGACATTGCGGATATCCACTGGATGAGCTGGAAAGTAGAGTCCAACAAGTCTTACAGGACAAGAGGGGTGATCGATACTGCATCTGCAGCCGGCACTTTTCCTTAGACATGTACACAACATCTTGGGTAACAAAGAAGAATAAACGGCGAACGACACGGAAATTGCTTGAAAACGCTATTCCCACTCTATTCGTCCACATTCCGCCACCGGTGAGTCAAGTGTCCGGATTTAGCTTTAGGCCTTGCGGTAGTGTGTAGGTAGCCGAACGGATTAATTGATATTGTAGGTGTTCTATCCCTTGTAATAATTTCGATATTGATATGAGTGTATAGTTTTTTGAATAATGACATTTATCAATATATTCTTTTTCGATTTCATAACCCACAAACGCAATGTATATATATGGGAACAGGGAACTGTGCTGTATTGAGCATTTTTCAAGTATTCTGTCGCCTTACATGGCTATTTTTAATATTGGCATTTCATTATCAATCATTAATTTACCTTTACAACTTCTTGACTATCCCTTGAATCTGAAGCAAGAACATTCTACATCCTTGACGTGGTCGCAGTTATCAACCACTTCTGGCGCGTATCAGGTAATCTTACTAGGCTAATCCGCTACAGACTTGTTTTATGCATGTCAAGTAATAGTTTTATTTTATGGTGTAATTATTTTACCGAATGTTTGGTTAGTGCTTTCCAATTGATATACACCTTAGTTATCGTCCACTGGTGTTTGTTTTCAGTTATAATTAGTGTTATCCATACTAATGCAAGTACTGTCTTTCAGGGAGATGCTGAAGCGTCCGCCACATCTACAACATTTCTAGATGTTCTTCACCAGCAGGAGGTATGGATACTGACAGCTCCATCGAGTGTCATCATCAGAACTGGAATTCTTGTCGTTTCATTGTTCTACACAATGTTTCATTCGTGGTTAGCCGTTGATATGTACCTGTGCTGTCGACCCCAGGTGTGTGTTATGTTTTCACTATTGTAATCCTCACTAATGCAAGTACTATGTTTCAGGCAGTTGATGGAGCGTCAACCCCTGCACTTGATGCAGAGCCTGACATTCAAGTAATTCCAGGGGAAGTGGAAGCGGGACCATGCGTATACAAATCGACGCAACAGCTTTCGGAAGTGCGCACTACATTTGCAACATCCATAGATATTCTTCAGCAGCACGAGGTATGGATACTGACAGCTCCATCATGTGTGATCATATACCGTGATTCCGTTTGCTATACTTTCTTCCCTATTAACGCAAGTGCTGTGTTTCAGGGAGACGACGAAGCTTCCACTACAATCACAACAGCCAATTTAGATGATGCAGATGTAAATAAATCGGAGAAATAAGTCGATGAAATGTGATCATATTTAGATTTTCTTTGATTCTTTTGGACAATGCATCATTTGTGGTTATCTCTTTATATGTACCTGTGTGTTGGACCCCAAGTGTGTGTTATGTTTCCAATATTGAAAACCATACTAATCCAAGTACTGTGTTTCAGGGAGACGACAGAGCTTCCACTACAATCACAACATCTCATTTAGATGATGCAGATGTAAAGGAATCGGAGAAATAAGTCGATGAAATCTGCATACTTAAATTTTCCTTGATTGTTTTAGACAATGCATCATTTGTGGTTATCTCTTTATATGTACCTGTGCCGTCGACCCCAAGTGTGTGTTATGTTTCTAATATTGAAAAGCATACTAATGCAAGTACTGTGTTTCAGGGAGATGCGGATGCCTCCTCTCCAATACAACCATTCATGGCAGTCCATGCAGAGCCAGAGGTATGGATACTGACAGCTCCATCGAAATAGATCATCACTGGTCGAATACTTGTCGTTTGATTGTTGCACACAATGTTTAAATCGTGTTTGGCTATTGAGATGTACCCGTGTGTTCGTCCTCACGTGTGTTTTATGCTAACAATATTTTGATACATAGTAATGAATGTACTATGTTTCAGGGAGACAATGGAGCCTCATTCCGTGCTGTCTATGCGGATACAGAAAATATAGTCATTGCACGCAAGAGGAAGGGAGGACATGCAGAAACGAATCGGAGCTACAGCATGCAGATGTTGAAGGTCGAGTCAAAAAAGTTGCAAAGAAAAAAAAACAAAAAAAGGTTAGTTACAAACAGTTCATAACTTTAGAATTTTTTTTTGTGCTGGGGACTATTTTATGTTTTTTTCTAGTCAATTGTACTATACTTTATCTTGTGTTTAAACTGAACATCTCTTTTCCGATCTGTCCTCTAGTTACCCGTGGGTCTACGAACTATACATACACAGACAGTGAAGCGAATGAGAGATGTTGCTTGCCAGACCATGTACACTATGGAGGAACTATTAATTAAGGTGAGACTGTTCAGGCTCGAGATGCTCATGTCCAATGGCCAGAACATGAATTAACTGTGTTTGGAGACTACAGCAAAGTTGCATTGGACCATAGCTACAGTGCGACCGCACCACCACAAGAAGATGTTATTGAATGTATTGAAGATAGCTCTGAAGTAGTTGCAGATCAATTCACACAATCTACACCCGCCAAAAATTTGCCACCAAAAAACCTGTCGACATTGTTGTGTTCTCCCATCAATGTTGAAGTAATAGATGTCGAAATGACAGAGAATGACCCAGCCGCAGCATCCATAGACACATCAGAACTTGATATCAGTGATATTACTTTCCAATGTGTTGAAATCTCCACAACGTCACAGGCCGAAACAACGTTGATGCAGGATGACAGTCTAATGAAAGAGAGCAAATACATTGTATTCGACAGTTGTTTGATGGAAAATTATAAGTGTGCTGAAATGTGTGCATTCCATTAGAGGGAAAGTATGTGGGAAGCCATTGATTAATGTGACTCGTCAAATAAAAGGCAGTAACGTCAAAATAAATGCCGCCTGTCGATTAAATCATAGGTTCTCATGGTCTGCACAACCGATGCTGGGGAAACTGCCAGCAGGCAATCTACTGTGTGCAGCTGCATCACTTTTTAGTGGCTCCAGTTTTAGAAAGTTAGAGGCTTTCTTTCAGTTTGTGGGACTCCATTTCATTTCTAAAGCGCTGTACTACATAGTAGTATAGCGCTGTACAAACAACTTGATTATCTGTTTCCGGCCATTAGTGATGCTTGGAAAATTGAACAATTGTCTCTAGCAAGTACATTCAAAGGCAAACGATTCAGGCTAGCCGGCGATGGACCACTTTCAGGACATGGATAGTAAGAAAATTGTGAGTTCGGTGGTCGTGCAGGTAACACAATGTACATCGTCAGTGGCCATGGAGAAACTAGGATTTATAAAATCAGTGGAATATCTACAATTAAGGGGAATTCACATCGACCGCATAGCCACGGACAGACACGTTTCAATTGCCAAGACAATGAGAGAGCAGTTCCCACATATTAAACATCAATTTGACGTATGGCATTTTGCTAAATCAATCAATAAGAAAATCTCGGCTGCAGGGGAAAAAAAAGGATTTGAAAGTATTTTGCAGTGGTCCCATTCTATCACCAACCATCTTTGGTGGAGCTCAAAAACTTGTGAAGGGTCAGTGGAAATACTACTTGAAAAATGGCGGTCACTGATGCACCACTGTACCAATGTTCACCGCTGGACAGCAAATCAACATTTCCACCAATGTGAACATGGCCCTTTGTCCCCAGAGGAGGCACGGAAGAAGAAGTGGTTGATTCCATCTTCACCGACACACAAAGCCAATGAGAAGATTGTTTTCGACAAAACTCTATCAAGAGATTTGAGAGGACTAACAGAATTCTGTCACACAGGAGATTTGGAGGTGTTCCACAATATGTGCCTAAAGTACAGGCCAAAGCGCTTGCATTTTAGCTTTCGGGGCATGAAACATCGCACTCTACTAGCGGTCTTGGCCCATAACAGCAATGTCGGACGTGAACAATCTAGGACTAGGGGTAAAGTAAGGATGCCTCGCTACGCTAAGGTGTTTTCAAAACGAAGTAAGCAATGGGTGATAAAACCAGTCTATGATGAAATGCAGTTCGACTTTGTGAAAGGCCTTATTGTTGCTGTGTTAGAGAAGCACAGATATGGAATTTTGGATGTTTCTGTGCAGAGCAGTGATCCATTGCCACCGAACATTGCGACTGTGCCATGCCCACTCGAAGCACAGCTGGTTGTGAAGTACAAATCCTGGTTTAAATAATTGCAATACGATTGTCTTTTTGTAAATAAATGTTATTGTACAGTGTTCCTGTAACCCTAACCCCTACCTTCACCATCATGGGTGGCGAACAAGCTGGGTGTCATCTTTGAATTCTCTCTATTCACCTCATATATGTGTATGTATATATTTTTCTCATGTCTCATCTCATGTAAATGTAAATGCTGCGCACTGTTAACGGAGGGGAGGCTTGCGTATTGCAAATAATAAAACAAACAAACCAACAATAAATCTCACTTTTAACTCAACTCCTGTGGTACTTTATACTTTCCCTGACCTTCTGCCAAAAATTAAATGTCTCAATTTGGGCTGCAAAGCTCGCAGACAACGGGGACAAAATTGGGGCACTTAGAACGCGCCAAGCGGGCCGTGGCATTTGGGAGAGAAACCAGTTCGCATTTGCACATTGAGGCGCACTACATAGACGGATTCTAAACTTCAAGTTCTCACAGATGCCTATACTACGTGATGTTGCAAATAAAGAATGCGAAGGACAGCAGCTTTGATTTTCAGCTCGCGCCCAGATGAGGCCCACAAGTCGCACTGGAAGTATAAGGGACTATTGTTTTTTCACATTGAGACAGGGACCATGCCTAAAGAACTACATTTGAAGGGGGTGCGCAATAATGTAAGAGAACATAAGGCAGAAAATTCTGATTTTAGTTCAGTATACAAAAAATCGTTGTCAAGAGCACGGTCCGTTTTACAGACTGCATTACGAAGAGACACAATGGAAATTTCAAATATAATGTAAGTAAATCTTTACACGCTTTTATACCGGAATGAAGATTTAATGAATAGATGCATGAAAAAATGAATGAATGAAGAGCTAGGAAAAGCAAGGAAAATGTGTTCGTAGTGGGCACATGGGCATGCAGGTCCACTGGTCTCACCGATCTGGGTCCTTGGCCCAGCCACTTTTCCCTGCACTGCCTACCTGCACTACGGGACTGTCTCTGTATCCTTCAGCCCCTTCTCCCGGCATTTACCTTGCGCTTGCCACCAGCTGGCCCTATTATTTAATTTGTTTTCAACTAACCATGTACAGCACTTTTACCCCCTCCCCCCTTCCCCATGCGCGATCAGAAAGACACCTGGCCTAGTAGGATCGTTGTCTGTCTGCCCTTGTTCCCCACCTGCCTCGTCGCGCCTAGAAACACTTGAGTATAGGCGCGTTACAAATGCCATATCATATATCATATCATTCCTCACGCATGAAGACGTGCTGACGTTTATCATTGTGTGTTGGCCTCGATTTATTTCGTTACTTTTCGCATTGATTTTAGAGCCAAACATATTCCATTGAACTATCCTTGCAAGCAAATAGTTTCTGATCGGCTGTAATAAATAAAATGAGTAATATTAATGAAGATCGGCTGGCGAGACTAATTATATTTTTTTTGTTTTCATAACAGGTATTTGCTCCCCTTCTGCTACTGCCATCGGTTTGAGACACCAGCAGGTGGCTTTTACAGTAGACACCTGCAGCTTCGTGTGAACAACTGGAGCACACTGACAATTTTATGGAACGATCGCCAAGGGCCCACATGCCCTTACGCTGTACTAGTGGCTAGAAGCAATATATCAACCTTTACGATAGACTAGTGCCTAGTTGATGGAACAGCCTTGCGGTTCACCGTGCTTCCAAAGTGCTTCTTTTAACGAAAAGCAACACCCTGTGTACCATGGCGGATACAGATAAAAGAAAATAAATGGCTTTCGGAGTTCATATGGCAATTGCTGAATATTCTCTAAACATTTAATGTCAAATAAATGTACGTTACCAAATGTACCGTGTTGCTGTTTGATTTTAAAGTGCAGTTTCATATTCCGAATTGTGGCGCGCTGTGTTTTGGGATGGTCTGTGTTGGTTTCCGGGTTCTGTGTGGAGTCCCGTAGAAGACGACTGGGCGCGTTTGCCTACGCAGCACAGTAACGTCACGGAGAGAGGGGGGAATATGAATGTTTGGATAATGTCAGGCTCAGGGGCGGGGGAATTGATTTAGTGCCGCAGAAGCAGGTCAGCCAGGGTGATGCAGCAAGTGATAGGATTATCACAAAATGGCCGCACCCTGGTGCTTGTTTTCGCGTGCGTTTAATGGACGAAAACTCGGGTAAGGTCCATAGGAAAGTTTTCTAAAATCGAGCCACTTAGGCTTAAAAAAACATGGCCGACCCGTAGGGACAATAACATTTTTTACTAGACCATGCCTTTAAAGGACCTGGATGGCACATCTGGTGTCTGCAGACTACTGCAATGTCCGCGGATAACGTAGCACCAGGCAGCCCTTCTACCTATACTGGCCACAACCACCACAATGGAATAAAGAAAAATGTTACCTACAAAAATTGCTCCATTTTATCTTTTTTTCCACTCCCCCACCCTTCCCAGGTCCTCTTTCAGCCACAAAATAACCCCAATGTGTTTTCCTCAGTTTTTTCTCACTGCGCTGTTCACGGTCAGCAGTGATGTCCGTGGACTTAGTGGCACCTACACACCTTTTTTTCATCTATAAAAACAGCTCCATATCTACTTTATCCACTAACCCACCCTTTCCAGGCCTTCTTTCGTCCACCAAATAATGGCAAATATTTTTTCCACAATTGTTGCTCACTGCGCTGACCGTGTAACAAAATACTTACGCAGCTCACATTTTCCAAAAACCAATCAATGGGGACATACAATGTCCGCGAATATCAAGCCAGACCCTGTTTGCCCCAGAGGTGTCAGCAGACCCCTAATCAGGAAATTAGTCCGTGGACTGGATCCAGGTATCACACATTTTTTATACCAACTTTTGGGCAATTTAAAAAAAAAATGACTGGACGTATTTATACCAAATTTACAAAAGCATGCTTTCAAGATCAAGCTGCTGCTAATACCACAAATTTGGTAAAAATCCATCCTGCGGTTTGGGCTGTAGGTGCGAGCAAAATTCTTTTGCCATTGTGTCTATGAGGATTTCCACACATTTTGGAACTCCACCTATAACTTTGCCTCCCAGGACAAAACCACACCAGACTGTGCAAAATCATTCTGAGGGGGCCATATACTTTTTGTGCAACATTTGGTGACGATTCGTCCAGTGGGGGCAAAGTTATAACCCACCCGAAAAGTGCTCTTTCTATGAGTTGAGCAATTTACCATAACTACAGGGCCACTACTGCTGGCACTGTAATATATTTATATATTAACCTTAACTATGCCTTGCACTAGCGCGGAGGCAAAATATGTAAATAGATCTAGCAGGATAGTCCATTTGAGTCAAGTCACACATTCCAAAACACTACCTATTAGCCATCATTGGAAGTTCACTTCCAGTTCTGAGCCACCACAGCAAGGCATTGTGGGTATGCACATTTGCCCAAATTTCCATATTAGTTATGGTGCAGTTAAGCTGAACAGATCTCACAACAAAACCCTTGAAATTCAATAGATGTGTGAAGTCATTGCCAGCTTAACTCGGGGCACTCCGTTGATATCCCCCATAATGCCATGTCCCCCATCATGCCATTTTGTATGTCATTGTGAATCCCTTGTCTTATGTGCTCATGGGCTTTGCAATAGGAACACATCCAGTTAAGCTGGTCATGACTTCCCACACCCGCTGAATTTCAAGGGTTTTGTTGCATTAAATATGCACAACTTAACTGCACCTTAACTAAGGTTTTTTTCAGTGAATTTATAGATAGGTATCCTTTGATGCGTATCCCAGTAGCAGCCTGGGTGGATGAGAGATACAGGAGGCCATAGTACTTGTGCTCCCCAGTCCACGTATGCCAGGAGCAGCCACTGCTGTTGAGGTGGAGCAGGCGTACAGCTGAAGTCTAGGCCTGTAGTCTTTGTGGGGCGCCCCTGGTGAAGATTAAGTCCTGTGTCATGTGTGCTGGGCAGCCCAGATGAAGTGAAGGGCAGTGCTGTTGGGGGCGGGGGGACATGGAGTTTAAGTCCCAGGCTGCATCTGCCAGCAGCACAAGGGTGACGATTAGAGCAGGATGTGGGCAGCAGAACCTGCAGGCCTGTGATCACTGGAGGTGCTGCACAGAGTCAGGACCCCAATGCAGAATCTGCCAGGTATTTATGAGAGTGATCATGGGCCCGCGCTGGGGGGTCCTCTCTCATCAGAGATAGATGCCAGAAGCACAGCCCACCAGGTAACAGTGTCCAGCTGAACCTCTGCCGATGGGGATCCATGCTGAAGCATTTAAGCCTCACGTGCCCTAAGCATGATCCATGTAGGTGCAGTGCAGACCAGAGGAGCCTGGCATGCACCATAAAAGAACACATGCATGCTCAAATATTATTATTTATATACACATGCTTGTTGTTAGACTTCTACATTTATGGGGAGGGCTTTATGTGGAGGGCGTTCACATCAGGCTAAGAGACCACTGAATCACATGCCTCCTAGAAAGGAGCCTAAAAGACTGGTAAAACTCACAAAGTACAAAACTTAGAAGGGCTGATAAGAGCCTTGCGACAGTTAGATCCCATCAGAATCAATTGGAGATTTTCTAATAGCTATTTGGAACTGAAATGTTTCAACCAGCGATCCATGACAGGTGATGTTTGAAGTTGGATCCACAATACCAGATCTATAGGCATAGCCACCAGCATATAAGGACATCAAAACCAGACAAATAGCTGTAAAAGCCAAACACCAAAACATCAAATGCCATAGTTATCCAATGTTTGCTAAAAGAAGGTGTGGGCTCACCATTGACCATTTAAGAAGACCCTGTTACTAGGAAGAAATCTCATTCTGGTGCATCACAACCCAAATCAAGAAATAGCGAGTGAAGGAAATGCAAAGTGGGGTGGGGGGATATGGAATAAATAACCACAGACCTCTATTTCCCACACACTAATAAAATTGAAGGACAAAATGCAGTCCAAAGTTTTTGTGTCCACTTTAATCTGTGAATCAGTTCCTAGTTCTTCAGAATTAGATCCCCCAACTAGCAGATTCATCCCAGGAGTAGTAGTCACTATGGAACTGCTAATACAGAACCCTGCAGGAGGACAGAACATTTTTCAAAAGGCTTAATAGACACATGCAAAACAAAGATGCCCAATAAGGCCGGAATATGTCTGGGGATGCTTGTGGTCTCGTGCAGAAGGGGCAGTCCAGCCTGAACTGCTAGGTCACAGCAGTTCAGGCTGGACTGCCCCTTTGGGGGTGGGAACAAGCCTGATTAGCATATGGTCTTTCCCATTTCTGTAATGGCTTGGCAGGTGAAGAGCGATGGTCTGGAGAGTTGCCCAGAGCAATCGCCAAATGTTTCAGATTAATTCTAAACCTTCCAGCCATCAACTCTTTGTTTTGTTTTTGAACCCCTAATGCAACCCAATGGCAGGGATCCTGATCTAGTGTCAGAATCCACACTCCAGAAATCCCTAGTCCTAAATCTCTCACATGTTGCCCTAAGCCATGACCAAACCGCCATATTGGAAAAAGGACTCTCCTTTGAACCCACATCGGGCCATGATCCTTTTTAGGCCAGAATTGAAATCGCACAACTTTTGCGAAAAGTTTGACTAAAGCAATTCTTTGGAAACAAATAATTTGAAGGTCCCATGAGGGCCACAGTCCTGAAAAATAAATCAACCTTCTACCCACCATTAGCAGCAATTAGCGCAGGATCCATAACATTTGAAAAAGCCGTTTAAAAAAAACTTCAGGAAGTGGAAGGAACCTACACCATGGATTCACTTACATTTTGCACAGAGACAAGAATACCATCACATCACTTATCAATGATGATGGTATTATCATCAAACCAGCGTATAAAGGTGGGGCATCAGTGATTAGGCATATCGAAGAATACCGCAGCATGGTTAACGTCCTACTAGATGACCATGCCAGATACCGAAGATTGGGGATTCCACAAATTAAGATTCTGATTGACCCTAGTGTAGAATAGGCCTTGCTTGAAGGATACATCAGTAGGAAAGAGTGTGAATTCTTTATATCATGCTATCCTAAATGTCCTGTGTTTTATGCACTGCCAAAAGTGCAAAAACATCTGCACCCACCACCTGGAAGACCTTTTGTCTCTGTCAAAGGTTCCATACCGGAACACTTGTCACAGTTTATGGATTTATTTGTAAAACATGAAGTCACACTAAGGTGATCATATTTGAAAGACACCACAGCCATCTTATGGCTCATGAAAGACCACCACTTCAACCCTACTATGCAAATTCTGGTAACCGTAGACATTGAGGCGTTGTACACAAAAATTCTTCATGGAGAAACCCTTAGAGTGATTGAATGTATCTTGAGAGAGACAGTCACCTTTAGAGACACCAGTGAATTTCATTATGCAATTAGCTGATTTGCCCCAACCAAGACCTTTTTCATTTATGAAAAAGAGTTCGACAAACAAATATCTGGCACCGTAATAGGGGCAACCTTTGCCCCCAGTCTTGCCAACCTGTATGTAGCAGAATTTGGGAAAACCACCACCTACAACACTGGAAACCCCTTTAAGAACAACATAACACTAGGGACAAGATACATTGATGGAATCCTAACGGTATTTGGAGGCACAGAGGAAGAACTTAAAACCTTACTCACCTGGCATAATGTCCAGAATGAGTTTTTCAACTTCACCATGACGAGCAGCCATCTACAGATCAATCTCGTAGACTTAAACTGCACAGTTTATCACAAACCCACTGACAGGAACTCCCTCCTGCATGTTGAACGTTATAACCCCCAAAGTCTCAGAGAGAATTTGCCGTTCAGGCAATTTCTCTGCCACAGAAGGAACTGCACCTCACTGCTGGACTATGACCAACAGACTGGAGAGTTGGCACACATGGATACCCTAAAAAACAATACAAGCCAGACATATCCCGATAGATACCGCACTGGAATAACATGGAATAACATGCAAGGAAAGGTAATAATCCTGATAACATCACAGCCGTGCTAAGTTTCTCTCTACTAATTAATTGTCTGAAGTGGCACATTTTAAGACTTTGGCCTGTGCTCAATGTGGGATCACATACTCTGGGGCCCCCCAGATTTGCTCTCAAATGGAGACAAAATCTCTGAGACACATTGGTATACACATATAAAGACAGAGAGGAAGAAACCCAAATCACTTTGTGTAATCTCCCTGGTCCTGCCGGACATGCACCATATGGACACTACACGGCATTCCCCCAAACTCAAAGAAGCACATACATTGACATAGGTTGGTATTACCCATGGACGCAAACATGCTTAATCAACTACAATACGAGTAATGTTGTATACCTAATCACATGACCATGTTCCCTTAGATATGTGGGCATGACTACTCGACCTGTCAACACCCTCATCGGGGAACGCTGGTCATGCATCTGAACCAAGAAAATCACTGCTCCCATGGTAGAACATTTTCTAGTCAAAGGACACACCCATTCTGACTTCACTTGGACAGTACTGGAGAAGATAAAGATCCCACAATCTGGAGGGGATCTGAATTCCATTCCGTTCAAAAGAGAGAAACTGTGGATCTTCCAATTAAAAATGGACACATTTAGCATCAATGAACTCACAGGTTGGTAAACACTAGTCACTTTGTGAAGTCCTGTTAAGAAGTCCACTTAGCCCACATATCTGGAGGAGTGCAATACTTTGCAAACACTTTGGGCGAGTCTATACTCCATGCACCCTTGAATAGCTTAGCATCCATGTATTGCAATCCACACATGGTTAATAACTAGACACCAGAGAACACCCATCCACCATGAGTGTTGTCCCTGGTTGAACCATCATCAGCAACAATGAATCGCTCCTATAGGCTATGAGGACTTTGGACTCCCCATTTATAATGATCAGGGTGTGGTGTGGCCCAAACATGTAAAAAACTAGATTTTACTTTTTGGAAACCACCAAGAGACTGCTATATGGCCCGCCACTCTAGATGGCAGGTACCATAGCTCTCAACCGTTTGTGTCGCAAAAGCGGGTGAAAACACCCGATATTGTTTTTGGCGGGTGAGAGGTCCATTGAAATGAATGGGCATGCAAGAGGCTTGGCGGGTGAGTCCGCTCTTTACAAGGTGGGTGACACCTGCCAAAAGCGTGTGAGTTGAGAGCTATGCAGGTACACTACACCTGTGACTTCATTTCATGAAATAAACAACAGCGGTTTCAATGACACTGGACACAACTTCCTGCATGCCTTTGTTATAGGATCAACTATTTTGTGGCCAGATCACAACCAGTATAACCTTGTATTGGAATACATGATGGTAGCACTGGTCAGGAGCCAAGCCTTGCCATTGCAGGGCACACCCTGCACCCACCAAGATTTTGTTTTGTGTGTCTAAATATTTTAGATTTAATAAATCCTTCCACCGAGTTATGCAGACTTTATCCTACAATCAGGAATTTATTGACATTTCTGGGCTCAGGATCCAAGAACGAATTGGGGCACATTGCGGAAGCCCCTTTCCAATATGGCGCTCAGGTTTTCACCCTCCACAGCTACCAATCACACATGCCTATACGACCCGGGAGATGCAGACTTTGTGATCATTAATAAGCGTCCCTCACTTCATGCCGCTATGAAGAAATACTGCGTCATCGAAGGACTCTTTAGCACGGAAGTGTAGTCAAAACGGACTTCCATTAGAGGTAAGAGGTGCCTGCTAGCACCTGAAATTACAGAGCATGATTTGCCACTGCCTCTGCTTTTTTGTCGTTATGGGGATATATGAACAATTATGTACTGCAGCACTGACCACACATTGAATGATTCCTGGTTTAAATGCCCTTCAAAAAGCCCTGATAAGGAATCTCTTATCAGGTCTAGGTGGAACTTAACACCTTTAATCCAAAAGAGGTCATCCCTCTCATCTTCTGACAAGAATAACAGCAGTCACCTTAGGTAAGCTTTTAAGCCTTTGCCAAAAAACACGTCCTTAACACAACAGTTTGAAAAAGGATGAAATAAAAATATCCATCCCTGTGTTCTATCTTCTCACCTTCTCCATACCCACTTTGTGTTTTCCTACAGGTATCCAATGACCTATGGATGAGGGATTGAACCAATTGCAACATCACGCGCACATGATGTTATCCCAAACCATGATCTTTTGAGCTTTTTAAGGTCCTGAAGAAAGTGGCAACACCTATTCCAGCCACTGAAACAGGTCGACCAGATATTAGTAGGGATGCCCGATTAATAACTGGTCACTCTCCTATTTTGTTCCTTTGCTTTTGTTTGTTTGTGGTTTTAAAGAGTTCAGTCTTTTTTTTAGTTACAAAAGCAGGTGCATTAAAGTACCATAACCCTCCTGCTTATTCTCTGGACCCAGGCACTCACTTTTTTGCCTGGTATTTTATTGAAGAAATATGAGTAGCTGCAGGGACAGCTGGCATTGGTTGGAGGGTGTAATAGGACATGAATTAGCATATGTGTCTACTTCAGCTGGAAACGGCACCTGCACCTTAAAGTGTGTGAAGAGCCTTCAACATGCCATCATACAGCAGAGAAAAGCTCTCGCCCCTGCAAGGGTATGCAACAAAGGTACTGGCATCAGTCCTGGAAAAATGCATGTTAGGTGAAGATAATGCCACATTTTTTAAAATATACATTTTATTTTATTCATTAAAGCGTGAACCTAGCTCGAGAGCATCGGAGCATTGTACAGAGTGTGCGTAGCTAGCATGTGGGCTGGCATCTTTTAACAGTAGAGCAGTACTGTGTGTTCTGTGCATCGGTATGTGTGTCCATTGGAATTTTCTGTGGATTCCAAGAGATTAGCTGGCACAAGAAGTTAACGAGAAGGGGAGAAGAGCCAAAAACCATACGTCTGAGCGCCATTTACCCAGCTACCGAGAATTATGGAGATTGATGCAACACTTCCAAATGTTTCCAGAACTAGGCTGAAGCAGTACCCAGTTAAATCATCAGATTCAGGAGGATGGAACACATGCACAGGTGCTCCAAACTTGTTAGGGGCCTGCTCCACTAGAACTCACTACCACAAGCATAGTGATGTTAGCCCTCTATTACAGCAGGTTACTGTGCCTTTTATCCCCGACCAAAGTAGCTGTAGGTTTGTTTTATGAAACCGATGAGGCAGTGTCTTCTTCTGGCGACGGTGTTTTCTGGCGGCTGCTTTCCAACGTTTTAAAAGGTGCTCTTGGACTCTCAGAGCTGGAATTTGCATTATGAACCCTCAGGGCAGGCCTTGTGAAGTCAGAATGTTGGTGATTGGATTTGTGTTCGTTTATCATTGATGTATTGTACTCCCCACTGGGTAACGGAAGGATTGGCCACGATTGGTGGAGTCCAATTTCATCGAATTATTTTGAACAGTTATTTCATATGTGGGGATGGGTTTAGGTGAATAACTAATGTGGAGGGTTATGGGGGGACACTTTGGGGGTCAAACCCGCATGTATTTGCTGCGAAGTAAAAAATAAAACATTCAATAAAATTGTTTTTGACCAAATAAATTCGACCAGATCACATAGAACCCTCCCCTGCGCAACACACTAGGGGCCTCATTACGAGTATCCCGGTAATAGCGAGTTCAATACCAGAATGCCCAAACGATCATCGAGTCCTTGCCCGTATGAACCCGCTAACAGCGGGTGATTACGAGTGCGCGAGAACGCACGTTCCCCCATGCTGGTATTGGCAAAACCGCCATGCCAGTAACGTGCCACCAACCCCCCTATACCGGCATTGCGGGTGCCGCCCATTCCGTAACTGCGTCATAACAACCACTAAATACCGGCACGGTAATACCGGCACGCAAAAAAAAGGACCCGGTAATTACGTCATCGCGCAGGAACGGGAAATGGGCTGGCGGCCATCTTTGAAAACACAATCCATTGCCATCCTCCATAACCACTACTACTCTCGTGTTGTTGTGTGCTACAACAGAAGCAGGATGTCGAAGGCCACCAGGAAATCCTCCCAAAGGAAGAGAAAGCAGCGTTTTTCTGACACGGAACTCACCATGCTTGCCAACACCCTCGAACAGCATGCAGATACAATCAGGAGCACAGACCTCAAGCATGCGGCCCAAACAAAAAAAAAAAGAGGTCTGGCAGGAGGTCTCACAGAGGGTGTCGGCAGTGGGGAGCACCCCAAGGAGTGTGCATGACTGCCGGAAGCGCTGGGACGACCTCCACCTCCGGGTGAGGAAGATCCTGGCGGAGAACAGGAGGGCCACAATGGCGACAGGCGGTGGCCCACACTCCCCTGTGAAGTTGACGGCATGGGAGGAGACCGCAAGTGCATTCATTGACCCGGAATCAATTGAGGGAATAGGAGACCAGGAGGTTGGCGCTGCATCTATCACAGAGGAAGGTGAGTGAACCATCACATCCGCTTATACTAAACCATGATGTGGCTCAAGTGATGTGGAAGTGAGACTAGGCAAGGTAATGCATGTCCCAAGGCTACATCAACATACCCACCCTGCCCACACGCATGCTGAGTGACAATCCCAATCCCAACAGAGATGCAACATGACCCAACCATGCCCATGGAACATACCACACAGACACCAAACCAATGCTATGCCACCAGCCATGCATTGATTGGCCACATGTCCCCTCAGGATACCAAATGCCACACCCCAGAAATGAAATGATGCCTGAATGTATGAACATATCACACTGCAATACATCATAGCTGCCATTTGACAACATCACTGATGACCTACATTTCTTCTATCCCCCAGGCACTGATGAGGAAGGTGGAACACAGGACAGGGGTGCAAGTACATCCAGTGCACGCAAAGGGACCAGGGCCACCGCCACCCCGCAGGCCAAGAAAATACCTGCAGCAACAGCCAGTGTGCCACACAAGGCAGTAACCCTGTAGGGGCCACCTGCAGCCACAGAACAGCAGCAGGTACCCACAACAGTGGGAGCCGTTCCGCCAGCCACCACGGACGCTGTGTCCACAGAGGTGGATGATGAGGCTGGAATCATGCCTGGCACACCCACCCCAAGCCCCATTGCCAGCCCCCCCCCCTGCGGAGTCTGAGAGCCTGGACGATCTGTGCCTCCATGACTCGGACCTAGGAGAATCAGATATTGCCATCTTTGAGAAGGACAGTGCCCTGGACGAGGGCCCCACGCAGGTGCCTTCCACCACCCTTCCAGCCACCACCCTTCCAGCCACCACCCTGCCAGCCACCACCCTGCCAGCCACCAGTACACCTGCGGCCGACAACTCTTTTGAGGCTCGCCTAGCAAGGGTAGAGGGCTGCCAAGAGTCCATGCTGCAACTCATGCGGCAACAGGTTGATGCTGGGAATGAGGCCATGAGGGCCATTGCCACAGCCATTGCAGCCAATACTGCTGCTGTGGAGGCATCTACGTGTGCCTTCAGGGAGTGCATGGGGTCACTTACACAGGCCCTTCTTGCAAATCTCCCGCAAATGCAGCGGCCACACCTTGGGCCAGCCATGGGACTGACAATTGACACCTCCACTACAAAAACCCCTTCCACCTCGGCGCAATCAAGCCCTGTGCGGTTCACGCAGAGGAGCGCACGGCGCTCAGCCATGGCACCCCCAGACCCAAAAATTGCCAAGAAATAACAGTACATGCAATGACATTTAGAAGAACTACATTGGTGAAGGGAACACTGTTTGTTGCACATATGGGGAGATTTGGGATCTGTGGGGTGGGTGAGGGAGCTCAGAGGGGTATTTTCTGGGGTTTGTGGGGTGGGTGAGGGAGTTTAGAGGGGTATTTTCTGGGGTTTGTGGGGTGGGTGAGGGAGTTTACTGGGTGTTGTGAGGGGATTATGTTCACCATATCACGTCTGCTGAAAATACACTGTTGTGTGCTAGCAAATCATTGGTTGGACATTGTTCATTTTGTACATGTTCATTTATTGTGTGTTGATGTACAGCGGGGCAATTCTATTAAAAAAAGTGTGCATGTCCACATCCAGCCAGTGTGTTGTAGACACATTACTCACATTTTGTCCATGTATTTCAAAAATATTCGTCAATTAGTGCTTGGCGAACAGCATGGCCATCCCGTGCATCACGTACTGGCAGGGAGGCTCCTTCGCCTCCGTCTCCATCCCCTTCATCCTCACCCGGCCCATGTATGTCAATGTTAGGTGGTAGTGGTACATTCCTTCGGACGCACATGTTGTGCAGCATGACACAGGCGATGGTGATCTTTGCAACCTTCTCAGGCCTATATAGGAGTGCCCCACCAGACCTGCTAGGCAGCGGAACCGCGCCTTCAGGAGGCCAAAGGCCTGCTCAATGACAACACGTGTGCAAGTGTGCACACGATTGTACTCCTCTTCATGTCTGTTCTGCGGGTTCCGCACAGGAGTAAGTAGCCAAGGCCTCAAGGGATATCCTCCATCACCTGCAAGAAGAAACAAATCGGTGTGTGTCACTCTGAACTGCCACCTTCAGGGAGCACAGTCATGGCAGCAGCTACTTGGTGTGGGCATGCACATGTCCCTGTACATATAGAAAATAATCACCTAGATGCAATGTATACTGTAATGAGGTGTGGTACACTGGATGGGATTAACTAGATGATGCAGGGTGTATTCCTGCATGCTGAGGCAGATGTGCTGTGGTATTGCGACAATGTTTAGTCTCTAATTCATGCAGGATATTGTTTGCTATGCATGGTCACACTAGCCGCATTGCACAGTTGCCATCCTATTCAGTAATGCATTGCTTGCCAACAGCATGGTGCCCTGGTTGTGCCTCTTACTTATTATCATCCATATGCATTATTTGTGATATGTGGCCCAGTGATGTGTCCTGTTCCGTTTGGCTGGTTCAGGTGAGGAGTGTTTAGCTCTGCATGCATTCTCCACTCACTGGCTATTGGCTCCCCGGTGACCTTTTACCCCCCCTTTTCGCACCCTAGTGCAGTAGGCCACCACCCTTCTGCATCCGCACACATCTGTACCCCACAGCATGGCCATGGTCCTGTTGTGCAACTCACCGAGCAGCCAGGCACGTGGTCCAGCATGTCGCGCCATGTGACGGGGTAGCGTGGAGTTGCGCAGTACCATGGCATCATGTGTGGATCCAGGAAATCGGGCGCAGCAATGGGTGATGATCTTGCTGGAGTCACATACCATTTGCACATTGATGGAGTGGTACTGCTTGCAATTGCGGTACACCGCCTCTATGGCATGGGGGGCTACCAATTCTACATGGGTGCAGTCGATGGCACCAACACAATTGGGCATGCATTCCAGTGCATGGAAGCCTACTTTGGTTTTGGCTATCTCCTGGTCAGTCCGTGGTAGGGATATATGGGTGCTTGCGTGCTTCAGGAGGGCATCCAGCACTTGGTTCAGTATGCGTGAAAATAGTGGTTGTGAAATGCCATGCAGCTGGCCCACTGTGTGTTGGTAGGTGCCTGTGGCTAGGAAGTGTAGCACGGACACCACCTTTACTAGTGGGGGGATGGCAGTGCGTATTTCTATGTGGCTGGCAATGTCGTTCTGTATCATGTCCACTATGGTGGTGATGGTGTTACGGTCCAGCCGGTACAGGGTGTAGATCTGCTCAGGGGTTAGGTTGAATGGGCTGGGTCTGGTGCGAGGGATTGGTGGCTGCCTGCGAGGCAGTGGTGGCTGCCCTGGTGGTAATTGCTGGGCCTGTCTCACCCTCCTTCTCCTCATGCGTCTCCATTGTGCTGCCTGTTTTTGCTGCTGTGGTTGTTGTGGTTGTTGCTGTTGTTGCTGTAGTTGTAGCAGTATAGGCATGTCCTCCAGCGCCATGATTGCAACTGCTAGTGGTAGCATTTTGGTGTAGGAAGGGGTGTGGTGTGTAGGTGTGTTCCTTTTGTACTGGGCCACTCTACATTGCCTACACCTGGGGGGGGGGTTGTGGTGTGTGGGTGTGCTCAGTTTATACTAGCACAGCCTCCATTGGCTCCACCTGTGGTGATTGTGTGCACCTGTGGCAGCTGCCTTGTATCCTACTTGCTGTTTGCGGGTGGTCCGCGATGCCTGTATGGCCGGCATTGTGCTGCCCGTGATTTTGCGATGCCGGTATTTGCATGTATGCGTGGGTTGGAATCTCCCCCTATTACCGGCATGCCGGTATTTGCTCCCTGAAGGGGCGCGTGTACGTGCCTATGCCGCTATTAGCGGCACCGTTGTTTAGTGTATTTACATACAGGCATCGTTTTTACCTTACCGGCATACCTCGTAATGAGGCCCTAGTTGTTTTTTTGCTGTCCAGTAACTGAGTATCCTGATGACGTCCTTATTCCTCTACAGTTCCTGCAGGTACCTTTTAATAAAATGCCTGATTACTCTGTATGTCCTTGGATTCAAGTAGATAAAAACTACAAGCACCAGAATACACATTCAAAAGTTGAACTGACTGAACTCACTTCTGGAAAGAGATGAGGCAATGCTGTAAAGGACAGCTGCTATTCTAAACCAACTCAGTAGCACTCACTTCGACTGATCAGTGTCAGATTGTATTCGGTACTCAGGGACAGCAGCTGCCCTGAGCTATTTCAAGGCAAATGTGGGTATAGCATTCAGTCCTGAGTTTGTCAATGCATTATGACACTGTAGTTCGTCATTTGGCAAAAGCAAAACTACTATTACCAGAATGCAATTAAAACCAGAACTCGATAGGCAACAAATACCTGACGTTGGAGATTTTGGAAAAACGATTCCATAGAATCACAACAAAACAGAAAACAAACTCTTCGAGCAGTTTTTAAAAAGTAAAGCCTACCTTGGAAAGCGTGCAACTTGCTACTGATATTAGGAAGGATCCTTTCAACATCTCGCTCTCTATGGGTAACATTTATTAATTAGCAGTTGCCTCTCCGCAGCCACACGTTTCTTAGAAACCCTTTCCTATTGCATTGATTTGCTTTTCCTGGGTTGTTTAATTATTTATTGTTTGGATAGTGCTTGGGCGCCCATTCCACTGTTTAGATCCACACAAGATGAAATACAACATGTTATAACAGTAGAACAATAGTTATTTTCCACTGCTTGTTAGGTGGGACCCTCCTGTGTGCAGTGCCCCTGTAAGGGGATGTGTTTCCCGTATGTGTATTGCCCCTTTAGGATGGGCCATGACTGTGTCATGGCCCAAGTTAGTAAAAGGAGCCCCTGCTGGCACGTGAAGCAGAGCGGCTGCAGACTCCCAAAGAGGAACGACTGAGTCCGTGTCTCATTATCGATGTAGGCCGCAGGCCTACACGTGGAGGCACAGGCCTGCACGCCCTGATGCTGTGGGACCCGCATGCCAGGATGACAGCCGATGTCCGCACGGTCAGAGGCCTGGCAGGCTGTGACCCCACTTCATGGTGCTGATGTCCCATAGCACCAGGGGCCCTGACGGATGTCCAGGGGAGGCCCCAACCCCCACACATAGTGGGACTGTCTGGTGCTAACAGAGATAGCACCCAGGGGCGCCTGTCGGATGACCATGGCAGGCGACCCCCAACAATGGTGACGAGGACCACAAGTCCACATGGCCCCCATGCTGCCAGAAAGTGGTGGGGGGGAAAGAGGAGTGTTTGACCCCACCGCGGGTCCAGTGTGGCCTGCGCCACACCGTCACGGCGTGGGCAATGTGGGCCCGTGCTGCCCCGCGGTGAGGTGCACACCCCGCGGTGTTCCGCCGCAAAGAGAAGATATGTTCAGCGAGGGAGGAGCGGCGGCTCAGTGCCCTTGTGGAGAGGTGTGGGGAGCCCTGATGTGCTTCGCCCCGGCCGTGGCCCTCAGTAATGGGGATGCTCGTGCAGCCGGGATCGGAGCATGGTGCCCCCCCCTGCGGTGTCTGCTGCAGGGATGAAGAGGTGAGCGGCCGATGTCGTGAAGGAGGACAGCGAGTTGTGCTGCCCGGGCCCCGGAGAGAGAAGAAGATGGGTGCGGGCCGTCCCGGCGTTGTTCCCCTGGCTGCGGCCCTCAGAAGAGAGGGTGCTCGTGCGGCCGGGGTGGGAGCCGTCACGCCCCTGCCCCTGCTGCATCGGCAGTGATGGGGAGAAGCGGACAGTGACTCCCGGCGGCATATGCCCGGCCCGTCTGCCAATGCATTAGAGGAGAAAGTGTCCCCGCCCCGGAGAAGAAATTGAGCGACTAATGCCGCAAGAAAAGGGAGGCAGCCGGCCAGCAGACCCTGACGGCATCATAGCAGCCGCAAAGGGGGAGCCAGCCCAGCCCGTGCGGCGCCCACTGCCGGAATGGGAAATATCTTGGGGCTCGTTTGCAGCCCAGGCCAACCGGAGGGGTGGAGAGAAGACCCGCTGACCCCCTGATGGAAGGCAGTGCTGGCGGCGCTGCCGCAAATTAATAAAGAATTCTCCCACCGGGGGAGAGAAGATGTTGTGTCGGTGGGCTAGCCGGAGGAGGTGATTGCCTGGCCTGCCTGGGATGCAAAGGCACCATAGGTGTGCAGTCTCTGGGTGGGATGTCGGGGCCCGGCAGACAGCATGATCACTGGGCTATGTGTCGGACAAACGAAATTTGTTAAAACGCTCCATATCTGTGCTAACAAAAAAAAAGGAGATCTGCGAACGGCTCGCCTGCAGAGAGGTCTCGGTCTGGACATCCTGCCCCACAGTGTGGAAAGTAAAGGCCAGCCTGCTTCCATGGCCTCTGCCGTGTGCCTCCCACCGGCAGAATAAGAAATTATCTACGGCCACAGCCAGGCCCATCGGAATATCGGGGGAGTAGGAAGAAGTCCCGCTGACCCCGCCCACGGGTACGGCAGTGCGGGCCACCTGTCTAACAAAGAAGCCTCCCGCTTCGGGGAAAGAAGTTGCTGCCAACATGGAGGTGAGCGTGAGGTGTGGATGCCCCGCACGCCCAGTAGACAAAAGCGGCACACGCTAAATTTGTCTCATGCCCGCATGCTCGGGCCCTGTAGACAGTGTGGTCACAGTGCTCTCGGGCAGATCAAAGGCCCCTGTTGGAGAAGGACGCACCCCTAACATCCAGGGTGCCAGGGGTGACTGCTGCTGTGCTCCCGGAGGAACCGAGAAACAAAGCACGTCATGTGTGGCATACAATTGGATGGCTAGATGTGCTACGGAGGCGCGCGTCCTCCGTGAGTGCGGACGCTCAGCTGTGGCCCCTGATTCCCTTCCCATGGTCGCACCGGGCAGTATGGAGCCGCGCATGTCGGCCCCCAGGAAAACCCGGGCCACGGAACGGCAATCAGTGGAAGAAATCCATCGCAAGGAGAACAAAGGAGGCATCCCCGCCGGCAGATGCAGTCGCCCTCACACGAGAGGTGGCACCCGTGGAGTGTTAGACTACACCCTCTTACCCCATGGAGGTGCCTGGGCTGCTGTGGGTGTAAGTCACTGTGATCCGGTAAGAGCCCTGGAAAGAAGAAAGCGAACGCTCCCCGTCGGAGCTCCCAGAAGAGAGAAGGGCCCCAGTGAAGATCCTGGACGTGGGGCGAATGGAGGACCCCAGCGGGCACCCGAGCCAGAAGACTGCAAGAAGAGACAGTCTCAATGAAAGAGCAGAAAGGACAGAGGAATGCTTGCTCCGCGGGAGCCCATATGAAGGCACGCAGAGGACCCTGAGCCATCTAGTGATGAGAGGGAAGGTAGTGCAGAGAGTTGGCAACCCGGGGCCGGAGGCGCCCGAGCCGCTGATACTGAGGCGCAGGCGGTAGTGAGCGCACAGGACACCAAAGAGAGCTACTGCACCCGTGCCACACCAGTGCCAGAACGCAACGCCTCTGAAAGGGGAAGTCCACAGGTAGGACGCTGGAGTGTCCTACGATTTGCACACCTGCGATACCAGTACTGTTCAGCAAGGAAGCAGCCTGATCAAATGAGTATGGGGTAAAGGCCCTCCAACACCGGGGAAGAGGCACGGTGTACCATCTGGTGATTCGAGAGGGTGGCTCCCACCAGACACCTGTAACGCCAGTCCAGCCCAGTGTTGGTATCCAGACAAAATCTGGTACACTGTGACAGTAATCGGAAAAGAAGGCCAACCAGCATAAAGGTGATCATTTCCCAACATCGCCCCAGAGGGACACGAGCCATCCTGCCTGCCATGTTTGTGGCCCCGACCACTGGTCCCTGCGGACACCCTGGCTGCATGCCAATAGGGACACCTGCACGCTATGCCATTTGAAGAACCAGTACATCTGGCGAGAGGGGGGGTTGCAGCTCATCACAAGTGCTTGTGCGCCCTCCTGCGCTCCGGGAGAAAGTTGCAGACGAGAGGGATGAGTGACGTCCTGCCGCACCGGGCCCCATCACAGGCACATAGAACCGCCGGGAGGACCTACGCCCTATGTCACCTGGATGCCCTTCGGCCTGCATCTCGCTGCTCTGAACATCAAAGGACTATGCCGATGTGGCCCCTGGTACCTGCCAGGTGCGGCTTTTCCGGCCATGAACTGTACCATCAATGGGCCTGGGGTTGGGAAGTAGCTCCTGAACGGACGCTGATGGAAGACAAACGGTCTCGGCGGTCCTGCAATTGCTTAAAGAGGACTCTGTAATCCTGTGTGTTTTGATGCTGGGAACCTGCCCAGTCGGCACATGGTTAGAGTGGTATCAGTAAAGGACGGTAAGGTGAAGCAGTGGTCCTGCAGTTGTGAGGTGTGCACATAGTGCTAGTCGCCGACCTTGGAATTGTTGGCAGTGGTAGCTTCTCCGAACCCCAGGTTAATAAAGGGTGTGATAAAGTGTGGTAGGGCTGCCCTGATGCCGTGGGACCCGCATGCCAGGATGGCAGCCGATGTCCGCACGGTCAGAGGCCTGGCAGGCTGTGACCCCACTTCATGGTGCTGATGCCCCATAGCACCAGGGGCCCTGTCGGATGTTCAGGGCAGGCCCCAACCCCCACACATAGTGGGACTGTCTGGTGCTAACAGCGATAGCACCCAGGGGCGCCTGCCGGATGACCATGGCAGGCGACCCCCAACACTGCTTACATGTTAGGTTACCTGATGATTTTGCGAAGTAGTTTCATCTTAACTGCTTGACTAAGATATTTGAAAATAGCACAAGCAGGTGTGATCAGGTCGAGGGTCACGCTGATCACGTGACCTGCAGGCTTTCCGATTCCTATGAAGCAAAGAAGACCAAAGACCCTACCCAATCCAGATATCATATAGCTGCCGTCCAGGTGCCCGGGGTGCTTTCCAGGTGCCATTGTCACCCTGGTATTGCGTCACATAGACCTGGCTCCCCTGTCCCATGATGGTGTCTCCTTTTTTAAATTTGTTTTTATGGAACGCTTCACGAATTTGCGTGTCATCCTTGGATCAGGGCCTGTGCTTACCTTGGAGACTGGGTGAAGTGTAACATGGCCTGAAGAGTGAAGGTTTTCCCTGTGGTGGCAAAAGTGAGTGGCAACAAGGGGGGGATGCAGGGATTGGTCGGGAGAACTGCGCAGGCTTGCACTCTTTCCTCAAGCACTGTTGTGGGCTTGCTTCCTTAGCCCCCCTCCTCATGGCTGACTGGTGATCTTGAGCCATGCTGCAGCTCACGAGTGGCAACTATCCCTCTCTGGACTTTAGGACTGTCCCTGTGAGGGGCTGTCACACACAAGTGCGTCTCCTGCTGGCTCTGGAGGGGAACTGACGACCAGGAAGCTTCAGAACGGTGAAGAAAGAACAACTGGGTTGGCTAATCGACAGCCCCCATGATATGTGAAGTGCAGCCCTTTCTTATTTACCAACAAGTGCACATCGTAACACATACAAGCTATCATGTTACAGAGATGATCTCATTTAATTATCTAGAATTGGGTCCCTGAAATGCATTGGCCAAACCACGAATTGCCCGTGTCTCTGAAAATAAACAATTCTTTTGAAATGTACAACTGTTGTCCGGAAAAGTCTATACAAGAACAGTATAAAAACTACTACTTTGAACCTATACATAATATTTGTATAATTACAAGCAACTTTAGATGTTGAATGACGCAAAGGGGCCCTTTCCACTTCCTAGGTTACTAAACCTAGGATCCATTCTTGTACTAGCATCTCCATACCTCATAGTGCATGTGAGGTCTGTTGGCTACAGGGCCACATACTTTATCTAAAATGTATTGAACACATTTCCATCGTTAATTAACAAGATGTGCCCTCCCACCCTATCTCTTACTCACAAGTGCAGCCCTTCTGCCACTCATTGAACTTGGATCAGATGAGGACTGAACCCCTTCAGCGGAAATCAATGCACGTTTGGGCATCATGCCCAACAGAGCATGCTCCGAAGTGAAACCTGCTTTGAATGTTACCTGACGCGCTTTCATTAAACCTCACTGTAGTGGGTTTATTCTTTTGTGGGCATTCAGTAGCCCAGCATGAGTCGGAACAGCAGAGGTTGATGTATTCTGCTAGACGGAAAAAGGGCCCTGCAATCACTTAAAATAGGGAAAACTGGTGGCATAGGTGTAATTTCTACAATTGCATTGCCAAGCCTTGCCTAAATGCCACATTATAAGTTTTGGCTTTTTTTGATAGAATTCATACATTTTCCTCACTTCCTGCAATGGCCAAAAAGAATTAGGAGCCCAGGAGTTAGAGAAATGCTCCCCACGATGCCCACCCAAGACACATCTAAAACCAGAAGTGGTGGAAGTCATCTGGGTCCATGAAGCTCTTTTGGTTTATCTGGTGTCAGATGCCACAGCACTAAACGGGACCTTCATAATATACTGCTTGATATAAAAAAGCAAATGCAGGTGATCAAGAAGCTAATCGTTGACATGCAAAGCGCAACTTGTGACCATTATTATGACATATCTGAACTGTCCAGAATTGCCCTAGAATAACTATGTGAATGTCTCCAAACCAAGCTTAAAGATAAAGATATCAGTTTTAAAAGAAACAATATTCATATTCAGGGGATTCTGAAGTTTCCATCCGTGGTCGCCAGTAAGTACTGCGTGTGCCCCATTGCTGTGAGTGCTGCCTTGTGCCCATTTTGTGTCCTCATCATCTCCAGGCCCTTGTTCCCCTCGCTGCGCTCCTTGATCGCTCCCTGCTTCCTGGTTCCACATCCTCCTGCCTCCCGACCCGCCCCTCTACCCTGATTGGTTGAGGACCTCCTACCCCAGCCATTACAGACCTTCCCAGGGCAGCCCTCTGCCCGTGCAGCCCTGCGACGAAGGGCCCAAGACAAAGGGCGGCTCCTACAGAGGCGGCTCCAGAACGTATCTTCAGGTATCCGCAGGAGAAGCAGGAAGCCAGCAGCCACCAGAAAGTGGGGACTGAAGAATTTACTTCAAGCTATACTACCCTACCACTCAGCCCTACTGCTGTAAACTCTTACATCCAAACTGTACTCTCAACAAGTTTGAGCTCACTTGATTTGTTTCAATGAGTTGTATCTCACTGCTAGATTCAGTTAGTTGAATTGAAAGTGTGCCGAATAGCGTAACGTGGGAAACTGAATAATCTTATCCTGTGGTATAGTTGAACTTAGAAAGTGTGAATAATATCATCCTGTGGCATAGTTGAACTTAGAAAGTGTGAATAATATCATCCTGTGGTATAACTGATCTTCGAAAGTGTAAATAATATCTTCCTGTGGTACAATTGAACTTAGAAAATGTGAATAATATCATCCTGTGCTACAGCCGAATTAAAAGTCTACCTACTGTGGTATAGGTAAACTTAGAAAGTACGAACGATACCATCCTGTGCTACAGCCAAATTAAGTCTACCTAACTGTGCTATAGGTAAACTTAAAGTGTGAATAATATCTTCCTGTAGCTCAATTGTACTTAAAAAATGTCCCTAACTGTGGTATAGGTAAATTTAGAAAGTACGAACAATACCATCCTGTGCTACAGCCAAATTAAAAGACTACCTAACTGTGGTTTAGGTAAACTTAAAGTGTGAATAATATCTTCCTGTAGCTCAATTGAACTTAGAAAATGTCCCTAACTGTGGTATAGGTTAAATTAGAAAGTACAAACGATACCTTGCTGTGGTTTATGCTGACCTTAGAAACCTGTCCTTAAATGTGGTATAGGTAAACTAAGAAAGTGTGAATAACTAACACCCTGCGATATAGTTAAACCTGGAAAATGTGAACAAAATCTTCCTAGGCCAACGGTAACACAGTTCAAACTTAGCCACGCCATGACTCCACCCGATCCACCAAGGTCCGCCCAAAAAGACCCACTCGCGCCCACCTCCATGCCTCCGCCTCCACTTCCCACCCCCCCACCACTCATCCCGCCTGCCTCCCTACCTCCCGCTCCACTTCCCACCCCCGTCACCAACCCATCCCGCCCTCCACCACATCCTCAGCCCACTCTGTATCCAACTCGCAAGACAGAAGGACCATCCCATCCCAATCCAGTCCACCCACCACCTTGCCCCCTCCCCGTCCCCTATCCAAACACCAAGCCAGAGGAGCCCAATGGCGAGCCAACCTCCCTATGACCCCTGCACCTCCGATCCCCCCCACCAACCCGCCCGCTACCATCATGTCTGCTCCCCCAGAACCCCCAACTAACGTGCCACCCAGCTTCCCAGGCACACCATGCCCCGCAACCACCCCCTCCCCTTTAACCCCATCAACCCCCCACAAACATCCTCCTCCGACCACACTCCTTCCCATCCCTAAAAACTGCATGTCTCGCCCTGGCAAGAACAGTAACCTCATCCCTTTAACCCTCCGCGCCCCCTACCCAATCTCACACACCAACCGCAACAAAAACCCTGAAAAGGAAATGTTCCTGGTCTCCCTCAATCTCTCATTACTCCTTGCCAATCCTGTCTCGACCCACCACCTCATTCTCCCAATCTCGAACATCATCACCCTCCCCCTCCATCACCCTGCCTGAAACCCTTCTCCCTTGAATTCTCACCAACCACAACAGGAGCTCCTAACCCCCTACATCCCACTTTCAAGTCCCCTGATGCAAACCCATCCAACCTCACTCGATTACCCCAACCCCGCCACCCCACCACCCACCACCTCGACTGCCCGCCTACTTCTCTTTGACCATTCACCACACCCTCTCTCACACCCCAGCTTCCGCTCTCTCCCCTCAACCCCCAAATCCACCCCATCCCGCCTCCCCTCCTCCACCTACACAACCTCCACATCATCCTCCTGTTCCAAAGTTAGATGCATCCTTTTTAATTCCCACCCCCCTCACCACTCATCCCGCCCGCCTCCCTACCTCCCGCTCCACTTCCCACCCCCGTCACCAACCCATCCCGCCCTCCACCACATCCTCAGCCCACTCTGTATCCAACTCGCAAGACAGAAGGACCATCCCATCCCAATCCAGTCCACCCACCACCTCGCCCCCTCCCCGTCCCCTATCCAAACACCAAGCCAGAGGAGCCCAATGGCGAGCCAACCTCCCTATGACCCCTGCACCTCCGATCCCCCCCACCAACCCGCCCGCTACCATCATGTCTGCTCCCCCAGAACCCCCAACTAACGTGCCACCCAGCTTCCCAGGCACACCATGCCCCGCAACCACCCCCTCCCCTTTAACCCCATCAACCCCCCACAAACATCCTCCTCCGACCACACTCCTTCCCATCCCTAAAAACTGCATGTCTCGCCCTGGCAAGAACAGTAACCTCATCCCTTTAACCCTCTGCGCCCCCTACCCACTCTCACACACCAACCGCAACAAAAACCCTGAAAAGGAAATGTTCCTGGTCTCCCTCAATCTCTCATTACTCCTTGCCAATCCTGTCTCGACCCACCACCTCATTCTCCCAATCTCGAACATCATCACCCTCCCCCTCCATCACCCTGCCTGAAACCCTTCTCCCTTGAATTCTCACCAACCACAACAGGAGCTCCTAACCCCCTACATCCCACTTTCAAGTCCCCTGATGCAAACCCATCCAACCTCACTCGATTACCCCAACCCCGCCACCCCACCACCCACTACCTCGACTGCCCGCCTACTTCTCTTTGACCATTGACCACACCCTCTCTCACACCCCAGCTTCCGCTCTCTCCCCTCAACCCCCAAATCCACCCCATCCCGCCTCCCCTCCTCCACCTACACAACCTCCACATCATCCTCCTGTTCCAAAGTTAGATGCATCCTTTTTAATGCCCAATCTGTTGGAAGGAACAGACAAGGCATCTTTGACCTCCTCGCCTCGGACAAACCAGACCTAGTCTTTATCACAGAAACCTGGTTCTTAGATGACTTTGCCCCAATTGCCAACGAAAGGCCTTCCCCCCCAGACTACTCCCTCATCCCACTCAACCGACCCTCTAGAGGAGGAGGAGTAGCAATCGCCTTCAAGTCACACTTCACTGCCCCAAGCGTCGACAGCCAGCCATCCATCACTTCTTGTGAATCACTTCTTGTCAAACTATCCCTCCACCCAACGTTCTCCCACAGCTTCCTACTCATATACAGACCCCCTGGCTACGACAGACAATTCTCAAGCAACCTCTGCGATTCGATAGCCACCATCCAATTAAACCATCCCAGCCTCACTGTTCTAGGAGATTTCAATATCTGGCTTGACATCCCCACCAACCCTATGACCCACTCTCTGGTCGACTGCCTAGACGTGATAAACCTCCGTCCCCACATAAACAGCCCAACACACTATAAAGGACACACCCTTGATGCCATCTTCAGCTCCCACGACCAGATACACCTAAACCCCCCCACCCCTATCATCTGGCCGATCACTTCATTGTCCCTTTCAGCACCTACTCACCCGCCTGCCTCCCCCCACCCAAACCAGATCCCCCAAATCTATGCAAATGCTGGAAGAAACTAAAAATCCTTCCTGACCTAGCCGAGGCGCTCCTTCAGTCTCCTCCACCGACATCCCCTTGCAATGAACTCCTAACCTCCGACACCTTTGACTCATGGCTCAATACCTCATTAATCCCGCTCACCCCGACTTGCCAATCATCCACTCGCCATGGCCCTTTTCCAAGATGGTTTACACCAGAACTGAAGACTGCAAAACAACTATATAAATCCCTCGAACGCAAATGGAGGAGAGACAAAACCACCCTGAGCAGATGCAACTTGGCCATCGCCACTACAAATCCGAAATCCGGAAAGCAAAAAAAGCCGATTACAACTCTCGAATCCTGAACTGTGAAAACTCCAGCATGAAACCGATGGAGTGGAGGGAACGGATGGAGCAGAAAGAATGAATGGAAGGGATAGAACAGGCGGATTGGATGGAACGGGTGGAATGAATAGAACAGACGGACAAATTGGAACAGTAGGAGTGGATGGAACGAAAGGAGTGAAGGAATGGAAGGAACAAACAGTACGGAAGGAGAAGATGGAACGAATTGAGTAGATAAAACGGTTGACGTAGATGGAACGGATGTAGTGGAACGAACGGATCGAGTGGATGGAACGGATGAAATGGATGGAACAGATGGAGTTCGATGAACGGAAGAAGCGGATGGAGTGGATGGAGTGGATGGAGCGGATGGAGTGGATGGAGCGGATGGAGCAGATGGAGCGGATGAATTGGATGGAGCGGATGAAATGGTTAGCGAGGATCAGTGGATGGAACGGATGGAACAAACAGAGTGGATGGTAAGGATCGAATTGAAAGAATGGATGAGTGGATCAAACGGATGAGACGAACGAGCAGATTGAACAGATGGAAAGATGAGTAGCTTTAACAAATGAAACAAATGGAACAAATCAACTGAATGGAACAGATGCAGTGGATGAAACGGCTACAGTAGACGGTACAGATGGAGTTGATGAAAAAGATGGAGTGGATGGAACAAATGAAGTTGATGGAACAGATAGTGGATGGAACATTTAGAGTGGATGGAACGGTCGGAGTGGATGGAACAGACAGAGTGGATGGAACTGACGGAGTGGATGGAACCAACGGAGTGGATGGAATGGACGGGTGGAGTGGATGGAGCGGAATGAGTGGATGGACAGATGGAATGAATGGAACAGCTGGAGTGGATGGAACAGATGGAGTGGATGGAAACATCTAGTGGATGGAAAGTTGCAATGGATGAAACGGATAGAGCAGATGAAACAAATAGAGTCGATAGGAGTGGATGGAACAGATGGAATGGATAGAACAGATGAAGTCGATAGAACAGATGGAGTGGACAGAACAGATGGAGCGGATGGAAGAGATAGAGCAAACGGAACAAATAGAGCAGATAGAACAGATGGAATGGATAGAACAGATGGAATGGACGAAACGGATAGAGTGGATGGAACAGATAGAGTGAAGGAAACGGATAGAATGGATGGAACAGATTGAGCAGATGTAACTAATCGGGCGAGTGGAACACACAGAGCGGATCGAATGATTTGGATGGATGGAACCGATGGAACACTCTAAAACAGATGGGAAGGATGAAATGGAACAACAGAATGGATAGACTAGTTTATGTAGATGAAGGATTGAGTGATGGAATGGATGGAAAAACTAGTAAATTAAATGACGAACCAGTCGAAACGTATGAACATAAGAAGTGGAATGAAATGACAGAGTGAATAAACTGGATGGAATAGATGGTACTGATGGAATGCTCGATCTCAAGCGCCTTACTGATAACCACCATATCACAATACCAGGCTTACTCTCTCCTATACACCACCACTCAAATAGAACACAGCGATACTATGACACTTTCGGTATAGCTGTTCTCATACTATCAACTGCCACATACTCCTCATCATCCTATTAAACACACCAAGCTGAGCACGCACAGCCAGCTTAAGCGTTCTCCTCAGGCCTAACGCAACCGGAAAACAGTCTGGGCGTCAACCCCCCAGAATGAACACATATACCTGCCCTCCCAACCACCACACCTACCGCTAAGAAGCAGCTACCATGCAACTGCCACACCGGCTGCACACATATCCGATGCACCCACGCACCTTATGACCATCTCTCAACTGACTTGAACTACGGTTCCCGAGGGCGTTCAACCTACCAGCGCTTTGAGATCATACCAATGATACATAAGGTGCTATATAAATGTAAAGTAACATAACATAACATAACATACCAGAGACAGATTTTGAAGGTTTCATGCAGGACCTCTTTTGTAACATTGTATCTCTCCCAGGCGATGCTGAGATGTTCCTGGGCAGGAACCATAGCGTCTACTCATCATTTCAGCACAAGAAAAAGTTGATCACAGAAGTCCTGAAGTGAGTACATGTCTATCAAATCAAAGAATGTATTCAAAAAGTCGCCAGAAAATCTTCAGAGATCTCCTTCAGAGATGCTAATATCAAACATTTCCAAGATTTTCATCATCTACATTGTCCAAGTGCAGAGTCCTTTGTGATGTATCCATAAACATGAGAAAAAATACTGCTGGAGATGTTCCTGCTTGCTCCTCTTCTTGTGCAAGGAATGCCCATGGTCCATCTCTATTTTACAACAAGCAGAGACACCTCTCAACCGGATCAACAGGACAAGTCAGAAGAAACCTCTGATTAATCAGTGAACTCCAGAAAATTCCAGAAAGGCCTCAGTGGTTGGAGAGACTTGGCCATGGAAACCTGGAAATGAAGGCACTTGATCACATGTACTGTTTTATTGTACAATTTGAGGTGTGGCAAATGCTTAGCACTATGTTTCCACCTTAATCTTTAACCTACTATGAAACCCCTCATAGCTCTTATTGTTCTTTTCCTTTCATCATTATGCTAGTTGATTCTATGAGTTTTCGGTGACCTGATGCAGAAGAGAATTAAGATTAGTAAAGGTCTGTGACTGGGGAGTCTCAGAAAATCTGAGCTATGTTTCACTGCCTCTGCAATGTCAGCTTGTTATTGTTTACTAGTTGGTTTTGGATTCCTCTACTGACGGCTGTTTGGGGAGACCCCTTAAGCCATGTGTTAGGCTTGGCTGTTTGGACACTTGCTAAAGGGAAGGGAGTGGTTAGTATTGCAGGAAGAACAACCCAGAGTTTCCATTGAATGGTGAATGGAGTATTGGCAGGCAAAATGTTAATAAATGACTCAATGTTTCTCAGAAGATCGATGACACTACGATCTTCACAGCATTGGAAATATGTTCGTCAATATCATGGCCGATATCCTACTAGTGACCCTGAATGTTCACGGCCTCAATTCTCCAGTTAAGCATAGGGGCATACTGTTCCACCTACAAATGTTTGGGTCGGGAGTCACAATGCTACAGGAGATCCACTTGCTCTCTCATGATGATCATCGCCTTTGAAATGTTTGCCTCCAAAATATTCAGTGATACAAATAGGAGATTTGTGACGGGCCTAATCTGTGGCTATTTTGTGATGTTCAAAATGATTTATCCACCAAATGAAAAATAGGACACTTTTTTCTCTGGCCTCATACCCAGCATTGTGGTTCCCTGCTGAGGGGTGTTGATTTTAATATGCTCCTTCATCCACAGAAGGACAAATCACTGACTCACACATAGGCATATTTTAAAATGCAATCACCATGTCGAGTCTCATGAGAGACAGAGACATGGTAATTGTTTTGAACCCAATGAAACAGATCACATCCATTAATCTTTTGTACATAATGAACATTCACAAATTAATATGTTTCTTCTATATTCCATGCTCATTCCATTAATGTCCAGGGTTCACATTGGGGGTAATGCTTTATCGTATTATTCCCCATTGATATGGTCCCTCTTAGTTGATCATCTTCTGGTGTCTCCAAAACTTCCTTGCAGCTTTACAGACAACTTAACGAGAGACGTGGTGGTCCAAGGTGTACTCTCAAAGGTCATTACTAACTACTTTTCTACTATTATAAAGCTAGTGTGAGCCTGGATGTGATATGGGAAGCCTTTAAAGCAGTTCTATGTGATAAATGTACCAGTTGCATTTGTCAAGGTGGGGGAGAAACTGAGAATTCAACAATGTACAGACCGGAGGAGAGACACTTAAGCACAAAGGCAAAGCATGAGCCAGAGGAACTTGGACATAGCCAGAGCAAAGTTGAAAGCACATTTGGACAAAAAAACATCACACTCATACTGCAAACACAACAATCCTGTTATGCTAGAGGGAACATGTCAATATCAGCTGTTCCACTCTCTTCCAGGCCCCACTGCTCCTCACCTGATTCTTCGGAAGATGACTTCTTCCTGCACCCTTCTTCTTCTGTGGCCTTTTTCTTGAGTAGAGATATGGCCAACCTCGGACGGAAGCCACCCTGCCTCCCTAGAGAGACAGGGATCGAGGGGACCCCTCTCCGAGGTGGCCCCGTGAGAGGAAAAAAGCGAGTGCTTAAAAACCCTCTCTTGTCAGCAGTATCAAGTTGGGTGTAGGGATGGTCCAGAGGGGTAATCTGTTAAGCGGAGGTCTGTTGTAATGTTCATAAAACAAAGGATAAGCCAGACGGTGAGTCTCTTTGTATTATTCTTAGCTGAGCAGTGATGGCTTCCGTAGCAGAAGAATTCAGAAGAGATGGCGACTTCAAAGAAGAAATCAGAAAAAACACAGAGAAGAGGCAAAGAAAAACAGGGGGAAAGACAGAAATCAAATTGCAAACTGAGGGAACCCAAAGAGTTGGAAAATATGGGAGAGCACCCAGCAAAGAATTCAAGGGAGAGAGAGGACGAGAGGAGGAGGAAGGGAGTGGTAGAAAAGCAGGAACGCCGATAAGCAGCAGAAAAAACGGCGAGGAACAGAAAACCAAGAGAGAGCACGAGCGAACGCGGAAGAAATCAGAGAGATGAGCGGACAGGAAAGCAAGCAAAAAACTAGCAGAACAAAGAAGAAGACGGGACGAGACCCGGGGACTAGAGAAACAGGAGCGGATGCAAAGTTGGTAAAGCGCCGGCACCCGAAGCACAAAGCAATGGTTTGCAACTCGTGGAATGAAAGCAGAGGCAAGGCTTAAGACCGGAACCAAAACAAGGAAAGGGAAAGAGCTAGAACGCTAACAAAGAAAAGAGGAAGGAAGAATGGAAACACATAATGGCGGAGTAGCCGCCATCTCTGCCATACTTGCCAGGATGGAGGGAGCGCAAGGCGCGTGACAGTATTCCCCCACCTAAGGTGAATCCCCCCCAGCTTGCCGGGATGGGCCCGGTGGAATCTCTGCATTAGTATTGGAGCATGTAAATGGGACACAGGCCCCCAGGAGTCATCAGTCTGCGGATAGCCCTTCCAGTGTACCAGGTACTCCAATCTACCCTTTTTATATCTAGAGTCTCTTATGTTGGCAACCTCAAACTCTTCAGGAGTAGTATCTTTGATCGTGGGTGATCTAGGAAGGGCCCGTCGATAAAGATCCTCATGGTATTCCTTTAATTGGGAGGAATGGAATACCAGATGAATCTGCTTCATGTGCTTCGGCAATTGGAGACGGTAAAATACGGGGTCGAGACGGTCAAGAATGACATACGGACCAAGATACCTCAGGGTAAGTTTTGAGGGATGTAACCAACGAGGCAAATATCTAGTAGACAACCAAACCTTAGTGCCTACGGTCCATCTGGGGGAAGGAAGCCGGTGCAGATCTTTTTTATGGCAATAACATGCCTGACTCGCCCGTAAACAGTCCGAGGTGATCTTATGGGCTTCAGTAATGTTGAAGAGACTAGCATCAACCGAGGGTATAACAGAAGCTGGCATGTGTAAGTCATGAACGAAGTTGGGATGAAAACCATAAGAACAAAAGAATGGACTAAGATTTGTGGCACTATGTCTGGCATTATTATAGGCAAATTCTGCAGTAGGCAACAAAGAAACCCAGTTGTCCTGCTGTGTGTTGACAAAACAACGTAAATATTGCTCCAAGGAAGCGTTAGTCCGTTCGGTCTGACCATTTGCCTGCGGGTGAAAACCAGAAGACATGGCCCTCTCAATACCCAAGTTCTCGCATAAAGTCTTCCAAAAGCGTGAAGAGTACTGTGAACCCCGATCGGATATGATCCTCTTAGGTAAACCGTGCAGACGAAAGATGTCCTTAGTAAAGACAGATGCCATTTCCGCAGCTGTAGGGGGACCCGGGAGAGGAGAAAAATGGGCCATCATAGTAAAACAATCCCCGGTCACCATTATGCAGGAACAACCTCGGAGGGGGGTAGATCAACAATGAAGTCAGTAGAGATAACGCTCCAAGGTCTGTCAGGCAGAGGTTCTTGTTGGAGAAAGCCTATAGGTTTCTGTGTGTTATACTTGGCCTGTTACAGACTGGACAGGCCGTGACAAAAAGCCGCTGTCTCTTGTCTCATGTTAGGCCTTCAAAAATGCCTCTTAAGAAGATCGATAGTGTTGGATGTTCACCTATGTCCCGCCACTGGATCGTCGTGACACCATCTAAGTGCTCTCAAGCGGGTCTTTTGATCAGGTAAGAATAGACGGTGGTCAATGAAGTAAAATCCATTGGTCTTGTGTTGAATATGCAGAGGTTTGGTGGAAGATGGAGCTGGATGAGTTATGGAACTCTTTCGTACTTCTTCCAAAAAGAAGGATACAGCACCTACAAACCACTTTTGAGGTAAAATGAGATTTGGCCATTTCTTGTTGGAATTACCAGGAGAAGGTATTCTTGAGAGGGTATCAGCCAGTATGTTCTTAGACCCAGGTAAGTAGGTCAGAACGAAGTTGTATTGTGAAAAATAATGTGCCCACCGGGCTTGTCGAGAATGTATGCATTCCATACGTGGATCACCTTTAAGTTCTTATGATCGGTCCTCAGTTCGAATGGGTAGGATGCTCCTTTTAATAGGTGATGCCATTCTTCACAGGCCATCTTCATGGCTAGTAATTCTTTCTCGATTACAGAGTAGTGGATTTGGCTGGCGGTCAAAGTTTTAGAAAGAGAGGCTACTGGGTGTTCAGTACCATCATGGTCCTGAAGTAAGGCTGCGCCAATGGCCCCGGCTGAGCCGTCTGTCTCGATGATAAACGGTCGTCCATGATCCAGCTGCCGTAATACAGGAGCCGAACAGAAAGCCTTCTTAAGTTGTTGAAATGCCTCGTTGTCCTCAGCAGATCATAGAAAAGGTAATGAAGACTTATTTAGAAGTTTAGTAATAGGCAGTACTACCTCAGAGAATCCAGAGATGAACCTTCGGTAAATATTGGCCAGTCCTAAAAATCTTTGGACATCTTTGGACATCTTTGACCGACGTGGGAACAGGCCATTGGAGTATGAAATCAACCTTGCGTGGATCCATGCTAATGCCCTCTGCTGACAAAATAAACCCCAACTATGGAACACTGGGGACTTGAAACATACACTTCTCTGGGTTGACTAATAGGTGATTCTCTTTAAGCTGTTCGAAAACTCTGTGAAGATGTTCAATATGGCTCTGTTTTGAGGTTGAGTACACCAAGATATCATCCAAATAGACAAAGGTGCATTGGAATTGAAGGTCAGAAAAGATGCTATCCATAAATCTTTGGAAAATAGAGGGAGCATTAACAAGTCCAAAGGGCATTACCCGGTATTCGAAGTGGCCGAATGGAGTCCTAAATGCCGTCTTCCACTTGTCCCCCGCCCGTATGCGCAAGAGATGGTAAGCTCGGCGTAAATCTGGTTTTGAAAAAATGACGGCTCCTTGGATGGCCTCCAGGATGTCCTTTATGAGAGGCATGGGGTAGCGATCTCTGATGGTGATCTGGTTAAGGCCTCTATAGTCGATACAGAGTCGTAATTCACTCATACCTTTTTTCGGGACAAAAAACAAAGAAGCCCCAACTTGCGAGCGAGAAAGTTGGATTAGCCCATTCTGGAGGTTGACGTTGAGATATTCCTTAACATTTTCTTTTCCTTAAGGGACAGGGAAAACATTCACCCAAAAGGAACAATAGCATCAGAAATGATATCTATGACAGAATCCTCTGGTCGGTGTGGTGGGAGCTCTTGAGGCACCTTGTCCAAAAATACTTCCTTGTCTCGACAAAGCTCTGTGGGTAATGCGTGGGTCCCCACAGAGTGAGAGGAAAGATCCTTAACAGCCTGTACCATAGAGAATTGGGACTCAGACATACAAGTTCGTAGACAGTAGTTGGAAGAGAATGCTATCTGATTCTTTTCCCAATCTACGGCATGATTGTCTCTCCGAAGCCATGAAATTCTGAGAATAACAGGGAAGTAGGCAGCTCTGATAAGATCAAATTGGATGGTCTTGGTGTGTTGAAGTATCTTCATCTCTAGAGGGGGGGAGGTGTGAGTAATGATTTCGGAACTGAGAGGCTTACCATCCACTCCTTCCACCTTTTGATCTATTTCCTTCTCTCGGCGTTCAATTCCTGACTTGTTGGCCCAAACTGTGTCCATGAAGCAGCCAGCAGCTCCACTGTCAATGAGGGCTAGTACATCAAAAAGTTCTTGGTGGAATACTAGTTGAACTGCGACCACCATTAGTCGATTGTCTTCAGACAGGGTGACTGAAGCTATGGACATGGAAACATAGGGACCAGGTCTTTCTCCTCGGTAACTAGTCCCTAGTAGTTCCGAGGACGAGCGTTTCCCGACCGCCATGGTGGGACCTAGGGACAGTCCCTTAACAAGTGCTGTTCCATACCACTGTACATACACAGGTTATTGTCCTTCCTCCTCTTTCTTTCTTCGGTTTTGAGTGGACCTCTTGTGGTGCCGATCTGCATAGGCTCTTCTTTAGAACGTAGAGGTGAGGAAGAGAATGGAACAGGGAAGTCTTGGAGAGCGGGAGGATTGCGACTCTTACACTGTTCTGAACGCCTTTCAGCATTCGAAAGTCCAATTGTAAAACGGTGGACCATTGGTCGGTAAGCATAGCAGGTCGTGGCAAACGATCAAGTTCGTCCTTCAACTCCTCCCTTAATCCACGCCAGAAAATGGTGTACTGTGCGGTCTCTGGCCAGCCAGTTTCTGCTGTGATTCTTTTGAATGTTGAGATGTAAGTTAATAGGTCACTGCTCCGTTGACAAATGTCCAGTAGCTGTTCGCTGGCCACTTGGACGGTCTCCTTTCTTTCAAAGGCTTCTTTGAACTGGGCTGTGAAACCGCTGTAATCTTGCAGCAGAGGACTAGCACTGGTTACCAAAGGTGTGGCCCAGGCTAAGGCATTGCCTGTTAGGTTTGATATCAGGAATCGTATGCGAGCCTGCTCTGAAAAGAAGGTCTGTGGCCTAAAGGTAAAGTGAATAATGCAAGCTTCCATGAATTTTTTAAACTTGCGTGGTGAGCCATCGTATTTCGCAGAGATAAGTGGTAGAGGAGGTAATTCATTCTGCATCCTCTCGTGGTTGCCTACCCTTTGTCTGAGAGCAGCATTTTCTGCCTTGAGATTCTGGAGTTCCTGAGAAAGCCCTTGGACAGCCGTGAGACATTCCTGAACTTGTTCTGCAGAGGCCATAATAGATGTTTTTGGGCATTGCAAACTGTCAATATCAGCCGTTCCACTCTCTGCCAGACCTCACTCCTCCTCACCTGATTCTTTGGAAGATGACTTCTTCCTGTGCCCCTTCTTCTTCTGTGGCCTTTTCTTGAGTAGAGATATGGCCGACCTCGGACGGAAGGTACCCTGCCTCTCTAGAGGGACAGGATGCAGGGGACCCCCCTCCGAGGGGGCCTGTGAGAGGAAAAAAGCGAGTGCTTAAAAAAACCTCTCTTGTCAGCAGTATCAAGTTGGGCATAGGGATGGTCCAGTGGGGTAATCTGTTAAGAGGAGGTCTGTTGTAATGTTCATAGAACAAAGGATAAGCCAGACGGTAAGTCTTTTTGCATTATTCTTAGCTGAACAGTGATGGCTTCCGTAGCAGAAGAATTCAGAAGAGATGGCGACTCGAAAGAAGAAATCAGAAAAAACAGAGAAGAGGCAAAGAAAGACAAGGGGAAAGACAGAAATCAAATTACAAACTGAGGGAACCCAAAGAGTTGGAAAATATGGGAGAGCACCCAGCAAAGAATTCAAGGGAGAGAGAGAGGACGAGAGGAGGAGGAAGAAGGGAGCGTTAGAAAAGCAGGAACACCGATGCCGCAGCAGAAAAAACAGACAGCGAGGAACAGAAAACCAAGAGAAAGCACGAGCGAAGGCGGAAGAAATCAGAGAGAGGAGTGGACAGGAAAGCAAGCAAAAAATAAGCAGAACGAAGAAGAGGACGGGACGAGACCCGGGGACAAGAGAAACAGGAGCGGATACAAAGCTGATAAAGCGCCGGCTCCTGAAGCACAAAGCGATGGGTTGCAACGCGCTAAATGAAAGCAGAGACGGGGTTTAAAACCGGAACCAAAACAAGAAAAGGGAAAGAGCTAGACCGCTAACAAAGAAAAGAGGAAGGAAGAATGGAAACACCTAATGGCGGAGTAGCCTCCATCTCTGCCATACGCGCCAGGATGGAGGGCGCGCAAGGCGTGTGACTGAACAAGGCCAACAGATTCTTGTCCTACAGGCTCAAACTGACTTGTTCTAGCAACATTATCGTGAGCCTCATTATTTTGAGACTCACAGATAGCGAGTGCTACCTGCAGTCTCACAAGAGTGATGAAATACAAATACTCTCCAATTATTTAGACAACAGATGACTGGAAAAGCAAAAAAACTTTATAGATTTGGTGACTGACAGTCAGATCAATATCATGCCATTCTTGACTCCTATATCTCTTGGGATGAGTTTGATGCAGCTATTATGTCCCTCAGATCTTTTTTTGCAATACAACTTTAAAGCCTTAACTCCTGGATGTCATGAAGCAACCCTTTAATTTATTTCAAGAACCTGACCCTGTCGCACATACCATTGCAGATTATACTCTCCCATTATTATTAAAACCTGGGAAGGATGTAGCTGACTGTCACAGATCTCACCACAGCTCTATTGAACGTGGAGGAAAGGATCTATGCCAGGCTCCTGACCTTGTGCCTATTGCAGCTTCTTCCCCTTTTTGGTTGAAATTGACTATCAAACCATCCTCCGGAAGATGAAACCCCTCCTTCCACACAAGGACTTCAGAACCACAGCCAAGCCCCTGGTAATCTCCCACAATGATGGGGGCATATACCTTCACACTGGTGGTCAGCAACACACATGGCCCCACTTAGGGCCGACCAACACCCTACAGTATGATTCGTAATGGGAACCAAAACATTCAACAACATTACTCCCATTCTAAGTGAGCTGCATCGAGCTGCACTGGCTTTCCACCTCAAGCAGAATACCTTTTAGGAATGCATGCATTACCTGTAAGGCATCTCTGTAGCTCAGGTGGGTCACACACCTCCATGATCCAGGCCATTACTAAGCTTGAGACGTAATAGGTGCACACAAGAAAAAATAGAAAACAAGCTTTTTTTTGCTACACCTCTGCCAAATGGAACACCATCCCAATGGCAATTCGGACCTCGCCAACGCTGTTGCATTACACAAAGGAACTCAACATCTTAACCTTCGGTCAATACCTGGTTGCCACTGAGGCTTCTTACATTACAAATCATATCCCACCCCCATGGAAGAAATACCCCGTGAAGCATATTCCAAATCCCCCTCCTTACCTAATACGCAACCCTCAATGAAATGTATAGTGATCCATTGAATCCTACCTACGTAAAACCTCAAATACACATGCAAAAATGTTTTATGGGTGGCCTTTGCTCTCACAATAACATCTGAAGGACTATTGATCACATTGACAAATTGCATTGCATGCAGATGCAGGACAAAGATACTTTGCTCGTTGCTCTAATGGAATCAAGGCTGAACCAGCCCTCAGAAGTGCCAATTGTGCTTGCCGCAGAGCATGCCAGCATTTTGCTGGTGCAACTGTACATGTGACTACAAAACTACAGATTCTCTGGTAGATTAGAAATGTTCTAGCCTCGTCAATCTACATCCTTTGGAGAAATTATTGCTGTTGCAATGTTTTGAACACGAGTAACTGTTTTTGTGTTTTCTCTGAAGGCTAAATAACCATGGAATCATTGATGCTACCCCGCCAATTCAAAGTTGTTTTGTCCTGATGAAGGTGGTTCCCAAAAATCAGGGGAGCACTAGAGCCGAAACTCAAGTAGATATACTAAAAGAACTTTGGTTCATCAAAAGTCCCCTTTGTTTCAATGGGTTTTATTATTATATATAACCTGACTATAGAGAATAAGTATTAGTGCAGGTTGAGTTTTAAGTGATAGTTGTGGATACAAATCGAAGGGTGTGGCACACCAAGTCCCCGAGGGGACCCGAATCACAGAATTGTTAACTATTTCACAATCATGGTTTTTACTTATTGTGTTTTGTCTGAAGGATATGTGGAATGAGAGTTGTGAGTGTGGATATGGTAGGAATGTTTTCAGGGTTATGCACAGGCACTTTGGATTATGCAGAGTAGAGTATCCTCTGTGTAGCAAATGTTCGTTTCTGGACCCATGTACTTGTTACTATGAATAGTTGGTTCTTAATGAAAATTGTGTGATGAATTAAGAAATAAAATACATTTGTATGTACACATTATTGATTCTTTTTAAGGGTATCTAACTGTTGTTTTCTAATGAATGCTTTGGCAGATTTCAGAGTTTCTGTTTTCTTGGTTGACTTTGACAAATCAAATGGGCTGATTATTAATGATGACCTGACTACTCTTGCCACTATAAAAAAAAACTCATACCCTTTTCACTGGAAATATACTTCTCTTGACTATTAGAAGTTAAGCTCACGCCTAACCCCTCTGAGTTGTTTTAGATATAGCAACCTGCCCATTGGTTAGAGATCTGATAGGGCACATTGATTGATGGGGAACCAAGGAATGTTTAAGGCAAGTAGGGTTCCTTCAGTGACAATGGGCCTCATTACGAATGTGGCAGAAAGGCAGCAACGGTGCCAGTAGTGCTACCAGCGCCGTTGTTGCCACTCCACCACATTACGAGTTCTGCTTGCCGGTGCCGTGCTCCACGCGTGGTCTGACCAGGTCTTCAGACCGGCACCCGCAAGCAGAACTCGTGATTGCACCGGCACCGTTATTAACGGTGCCGGTGCAAGCATGCTCCCAACCCCCATTCTGCCCTATGGGACAGAATGAGGATCGGGATGCCGCCATACCGAACCCGCAAATGGTCAAGAACCAGCCCATTCATCTCGTAATGGGCCGGTAATGGCCCATTCGCGGGTGCCGGAGCCTGTAGCGAGTTTGGCGGAAGCCGTGCCCTTAGAAAGGGCACGGCTACCGCCAAACTTGTAATGAGGCCCAATGCCTTTGATTCCTAGACCTTTTTATATCGTCCAGACCTTCATAATCCAGATCCCAGAGCGTTCTCTTCACACAATGCAATAGGGGCTTTGGCCTTCACTTGGGCTGTGAGATCTTCGAGTGACGTGGAGGGTGCTTCTTGGGTCGGCTATGCTTGGAGGGCTTGGTGTCTCGAGGATAAGCCACTATTTACTGGCACCTTAAGTGCCCCATATCTGTGAGTGGTTTCATCCAAGATCGTGGGTTAAATGGTACTGACCTTCGACAGTATGCAGTGATTATATTGAATACGAAACAACTAATGAAAAAATTACGAATACGAAAATAACTAATTCTGGAAAAAACTAAAAATGGGGTTGTGAGAGGGTATAGCGGTTCTGGGTGTGGGGGTAAAGTATTATTAAAAAATGAGGGGCTTTGGGGGGAACCCCCCCAAAAACCCTGAAAAAGAAATTAGTTATTTGGAATTGTTTGTTATTTGTTATTTTTTCGTTACGTACTATTTCATTAGTTATAATTACATGCAACCACTTTCTACTTCATAACTGCAGAACTGCAAGTCCCAGAATGTGAAGAAAAATATAGGTCTGGGTGGGTTACACCCGTCTGGCATAGATCTAGTTCAATGATCTGCCATGTATGTAATTAAAATAATAACTTTGTGTCTGAGGTCTTCATCGACAAACAACCAAACAAGAAAAAAAGAAGTTCACGTCTACAGTGGTGATTAGTCTTCCGTTTAGTTTTGGTTCTACACTAGGTGCTTGATTGTCTGGTGGACATAACCACAGAGGTGCGGGTGATTAAATGATTTTGATGTGCTAAGGTAGGCACATAGGAGAAGGTTAGGGACAGGGCTTGAGTACACAGGGTACAACCCTATCACTACTGCACGCTCCTGGAGCAGCACGATTGTTCAATTCCAAGGAGAAAAATGGGACTAACTGGCTACTCATGTCTGACTTGGGACAACTTGAGAACTCTGATCCTCCTGTGGTTTCGCTGAACGCTGATTTATTTCTGAGCGTAGCTAATCCACCTGAAAGAGGAATGATACACCAGAAAGGCCGCTCGTGTGCCATAGGGCCTTCCCATGATGCCATATGGTTCTGTGCACAGTTTGAGTGCTTGGTGGGTGAGTGGGGTGAAGGGCAGGTGGATGTTCGGTGTTCGTGGGAAAGTGTCGGTGAAGGTGGTTGCAGGGAGTTCAGAATGGAGGAGGGGGGAGGAGGTAATGCTGAATCGGTTGAGGATAGCTCATGTGGGGCTGAATGACTGTCTATTTCGAATAGGGAAGCGTAAATCAAGGGACTGTGCGGTGTGTGGGGTGCCTGAAACGGTGGGGCATTTTTTGATTAGGTGTGAGAGACATGTTGCAGAGAGAGAATTGATGAGGGTTCGGTTGACTGCGTTGGGTGTGGCTGAGCTGAGCGGGAGGGTTTTGCTGGGAGGTGATGGGGAGAGAGGCAGGATGAGGAGCAGTGTGATGTTGGATTTTGTGAGGCAGACGGGGAGGTGGGAGGAGCTGTGAGTTTAAATGGAGCTAAATAATAATTAGTGGGTACGGTGCACATCATCCTATAGGTTGGGGAAGCGCCTGCGTGGGTCGGCCCACGCCTCCGATAATTAAGAAGAAGAAGAAGAAGAGTGCTTGCTTCGGATACTTTCTTACATGATGGCATTAGTACCTCAGGGCTGGAGAGCTTGAAGGGGCAGTCCGTTGTTTTCCGCCCCTCCTGTTTGTCTGGAGTGATTAAGCTAATTTGTAACCTCATTTACCTCACTCCTAACCACATCCACTCGCCTTCACCCCTGAATTGTGGTGAGTTTTGGTGGGTGGGCTTAGGTCGAGGACTGAGAGGACTAAAGGGCTGAAAACATTGGAAGTGTTTCAGCGTTGTCCTTTGAGACACGTGCGTTCTGGGACATGTAGTCCTATGACGGGCTCTTTCCCAATTGTGATAGAGTGCATTCTTGACAGAATGCATTCTGTGAAATGTCCTCTTATGCAGTGCCTTTCGTAAATAAGGCATTATTATTGTGTGTTGGAATTTTGAATCCTTTGGGGATCCTAAACAGAGTTATGCATTTTAAATTAACCATAACCACTAGCATTACTCTACGCAACCTACATACCATACTTTAGTGCCAGAACCAAGACTGGTCTGCAACTGGCTGGTCCCCTTCTGTGATGGGGAAGAAGGTCTGACTAAAAAATAATGTCATGGGAGGCTGCTCAAAGCAATGATAGTGGTCGGAATTCATTCAAATCCTTGACTCCATCAATTTTTGCTGTGCAAAAAGGCCATCCACATGGAAGATTTGTGCTATTTAAATCTAGTTATATGTAACTGTGACTTCAACCTCCGTGAATTACTAAACCAGCCCAATTTATAGAGAGCCTGAAAAGGTCTTTCTTAACAATCAACAACAAACAAACAAATGAGGCAGTCTGGGAATAGTTCCTACCTTGTCTTAATGAAGACAGGTGCACGATGGGGGCTGCGCTGATCCTGATGAAATAAAGGATCCTCCTGGAACCCCCTCCGCGGTCAGCACTACAAAGGCTACCCCCCCGAAGGGAATTCCAGGGAAACCCTTGAGGGGGAAAAAACCCTGAGCTGAGCTGCTGTGGAGCGTGGATGAACGTTCTCCTTCCCTCCGGAATGTTCGGAATAATTCCTGCTTTCCGGTACCAATGTTGAAAGCTTGTTCTAATTAGCCCAGCTGTAGATGAATTTTAAGAACAATATTAGCTAGGGACTAGAACAGAAAAAGGAAAATAAAGATTACAGAAAAGCTCCCCTGCCCTTACCAAAATGCTGAAACCAAGTGGTAATTTAATGATGAAGGCAGAGCAAAGAGTCCGTGTTCCTGAAGCCTTCAACTACTATGAGGAAATGAAAAAGGAAGCGTAGATGGTAACGGAGTTAGCCCCAAGAAATATCAGATAGAAATAAGTAAGGGAAGAAAGGGTTTCTCCACCTGCAAGAGATGAAGGCTGCGCGACCTCGTCCGCAGAATGGGGAGTGAGCACCAGATGACAAAGAGGATTCTGGGAGTCGTAGTTCTCGAGAAAGAGAGAGTGGCTCTCAAAACAAATGCGGCTTCCTAACTGAAAATGAACCAACAACATAAAAATATCAAACCCTCCGCCAACAGTCAAAACAAGAATAAACTACTAATGACAAGTTATGCCTACCCGAACACTGTGTACCTGGTATAATGAAGGATGGCAAAGAGTTTAACAGAAGGAGGATCGAAAGAGGTCACCGTTCCAAAGCTGAGTTCCTAGCGGAATACAAGAGAAAAGGTAAACAGTGATGCAAGTTTGCAAGGATCCAAAGGGTAAATAGAAGCACAAAGAGCACGAAGAGAGATTCCAAAAAGATCCTGTAGCGTACTCACGGAGCGTCTGACAACCTCTAATCGAGTAGTGATGCGACGTGAATCCCGCTCTCCATTCCTTTATCGGATCTTCTTCGGTGGGCGTGACTACGTCCCCCTGACGTCCTACTGCTTCCTGTGGTAATGTCGTGACCGTAATCACAACTAGACCGTCAACTCTTCTTGCAGCTATACTGTCTCAGAAAAGCTAAAGGCACGATCATCACACACGTCTCGGAATGTAATGGAAGAAACCATTACATTATATTACATTGCATTACCTTTGGATTTGACTCCACTTTCCCCTCTGAATTACTTCTCTCATGTATGAAACCTTATTATTATCCTATCCTGAAAAAAGGTTAACCTGCCGAATAGACAAATTGAATATAATGTGTCCGGGAAGGCACGGGCATTACAGTAAGTTGGTTCCTGCTCTCCTGTATGGGAAGGCATGGGCATGGCATTAAGTTGGCTCATGCTCTTCTGCCTGGGATGGCATGGGCATGGGAAGGCATGGGCATGGCATTAAGGTGGTACATGCTATCCTCTCTGGGAAGGCATGGGAATGGCATTAAGTTGGTTCATGCTTTCCTCTCTGGGAAGGCATAGGCATGGCATTAAGTTGGAACATTCTGGCATGGCATTACGATGGTTCATGCTATCCTCTCTGGGAAGGCATGGGCATGGCATTAAGTTGTTTCATGCTCTCCTCTCTGGGAAGGCATGGGCATGGCATTAAGTTGGTACAAGCTCTGTCTGGGAAGGCATGGGCATGGCATTACGTTGGTTCATACTCTCCTCTCTGGGAAGGCATGGGCATGGCATTAAGTTGGTACATGCTCTGTCTGGGAAGGCATCGGCATAGCATTAAGTTGGTACATGCTCTGTCTGGGAATGCATGGGCAAAACATTAAGTGGGTACATGCTCTGTCTGGGAAGGCATGGGCATGACAGTAAGTTGGTTCATGCTTTTCTGTCTGGAAAGGCATGGGCATGGCATTACATTGGTTCATGCTCTTCTGTCTGGTATGGCATGGGCATGGTATTAAGTTGGTTCATGCTCTCCCCGCTGGGAAGGCACAGGCATGACATTACATTGGTTCATGCTCTTCTGTCTGGGATGGCATGGGCATGGCATTAAGTTGGTTCATGCACTGTCTGGGAAGGTACGGCCATGACATTAAGTTGGTACGTGCTCTGTCTGGGATGGCATGGGCATGACATTAAGTTGGTTCATGCCCTCCTCTCTGGGAAGGCATGGGCATGGCATTAAGTTGGTTCACGCTTTTCTGTCTGGGAAGGCATGGGCATGCCATTGCATTTGTTCATGCTCTTCTGTCTGGGATGGCATGGGCATGGCATTAAGTTGGTTCAAGCTCTGTCTGGGAAGGTACGGCCATGACATTAAGTTGGTACAGGCTCTGTCTGGGATGGCATGGGCATGACATTAAGTTGGTTCATGCCCTCCTCTCTGGGAAGGCATAGGCATGGCATTCAATTGGTTCACGCTTTTCTGTCTGGGAAGGCACGGGCATGGCATTAAGTTGGTACATGCTCTGTCTGGGAAGGCATTGGCATGACATTAAGTTGGTTCATGCTCTCCCCTCTGGGAAGGCATGGGCATGGCATTAAGTGGGTACATGCTCTGTCTGGGAAGGTACGGGCATGACAGTAAGTTGGTTCATGCTTTTCTGTCTGGGAAGGCATGGGCATGGCATTACATTGGTTCATGCTCTTCTGTCTGGGATGGCATGGGCATGGCATTAAGTTGGTTCATGCTCTCCCCTCTGGGAAGGCACGGGCATGACATTACATTGGTTCATGCTCTTCTGTCTGGGAAGGTACGGGCATGACAGTAAGTTGGTTCATGCTCTGTCTGGGAAGGTATGGCCATGACATTAAGTTGGTACGTGCTCTGTCTGGGAATGGCATGGGCATGACATTAAGTTGGTTCATGCTCTGGGAAGGTACGGACATGACATTAAGTTGGTTCATGCTTTTCTGTCTGGGAAGGCATGGGCATGGCATTACATTGGTTCATGCTCTTCTGTCTTGGATGGCATGGGCATGGCATTAAGTTGGTTCATGCTCTCCCCTCTGGGAAGGCACGGGCATGACATTACATTGGTTCATGCTCTTCTGTCTGGGAAGGCACGGGCATGACAGTAAGTTGGTTTATGCTTTTCTGTCTGGGAAGGCATGGTCATGGCATTGCATTGGTTCATGCTCTTCTGTCTGGGATGGCATGGGCATGGCATTAAGTTGGTTCATGCTCTGTCTGGGATGGCATGGGCATGACATTAAGTTGGTTCATGCCCTCCTCTCTGGGAAGGCATGGACATGGCATTAAGTTGGTTCACGCTTTTCTGTCTGGGAAGGCATGGCCATGGCATTAAGCTGGTACATGCTCTGTCTGGGAAGGCATTGGCATGACATTAAGTTGGTTCATGCTCTCCCCTCTGGGAAGGCATGGGCATGGCATTAAGTTGGTTCACGCTTTTCTGTCTGGGAAGGCATGGGCATAGCATTGCATTGGTTCATGCACTTCTGTCTGGGATGGCATGGGCATGGCATTAAGTTGGTTCATGCTATGTCTGGGAAGGTATGGCCATGACATTAAGTTGGTACATGCTCTGTATGGGATCGCATGGGCATGACATTAAATTGGTTCATGCCCTCCTCTCTGGGAAGGCATGGGCATGGCATTAAGTTGGTTCACGCTTTTCTGTCTGGGAAGGCATGGCATTGAGTTGGTACATGCTCTGTCTAGGAAGGCACGGGCATGACAGTAAGTTGGTTCATGCTTTTCTGTCTGGGAAGGCATGGGCATGGCATTACATTGGTTCATGCTCTTCTGTCTGAGATGGCATCGGCATGGCATTAAGTTGGTTCATGCTCTCCCCTCTGGGAAGGCATGGGCATGGCATTAAGTGGGTACATGCTCTGTCTGGGAAGGCACGGGCATGACAGTAAGTTGGTTCATGCTTTTCTGTCTGGGAAGGCATGGGCATGGCATTACATTGGTTCATGCTCTTCTGTCTGGGATGGCATGGGCATGGCATTAAGTTGGTTCATGCTCTCCCCTCTGGGAAGGCACGGGCATGACATTACATTGGTTCATGCACTTCTGTCTGGGAAGGCACGGGCATGACAGTAAGTTGGTTCATGCCCTCCTCTCTGGGAAGGCCTGGGCATGGCATTAAGTTAGTTCATGCTTTTCTGTCTGGGAAGGCATGGGCATGGCATTGCATTGGTTCATGCTCTTCTGTCTAGGATGGCATGGGCATGGCATTAAGTTGGTTCATGCTCTGTCTTGGAAGGTACGGCCATGACATTAAGTTGGTATGTGCTCTGTCTGGGATGGCATGGGCATGACATTAAGTTGGTTCATGCCCTCCTCTCTGGGAAGGCATGGGCATGGCATTAAGTTGGTTCACGCTTTTCTGTCTGGGAAGGCATGGGTATGACATTAAGTTGGTACATGCTCCGACTGGGAAGGCATTGGCATGACATTAAGTTGGTTCATGCTCTACACTGTGGGAAGGCATGGGCATGGCATTAAGTGGGTACATGCTCTGTCTGGGAAGGCACGGGCATGACAGTAAGTTGGTTCATGCTTTTCTGTCTGGGAAGGCATGGGCATGGCATTACATTGGTTCATGCTCTTCTGTCTGGGATGGCATGGGCATGGCATTAAGTTGGTTAATGCCCTCCCCTCTGGGAAGGCACAGGCATGACATTACATTGGTTCATGCTCTTCTGTCTGGGATGGCATGGGCATGGCATTAAGTTGGTTCATGCTCTGTCTGGGAAGGTACGGCCATGACATTAAGTTGGTACGTGCTCTGTCTGGGATAGCATGGGCATGACATTAAGTTGGTTCATGCCCTCCTCTCTGGGAAGGCATGGGCATGGCATTAAGTTGGTTCACGCTTTTCTGTCTGGGAAGGCATGGGCATGGCATTAAGTTGGTTCATGCTCTTCTGTCTGGGATGGCATGGGCATGGCATTAAGTTGGTTCATGCTTTTCTGTCTGGGAATGCATGGGCATGGCATTGCATTGGTTCATGCTTTTCTGTCTGGGAAAGCATGGGCATGGCATTAAGTTGGTTCACGCTTTTCTGTCTGGGAAGGCGTGGGCATGGCATTAAGTTGGTTCATGCTCTTCTGTCTGGGATGGCATGGGCATGGCATTAAGTTGGTTCATGCTTTTCTGTCTGGGAAGGCATGGGCATGGCATTGCATTGGTTCATGCTCTTCTGTCTGGGATGGCATGGGCATGGCATTAAGTTGGTTCACGCTTTTCTGTCTGGAAATGCACGGGCATGCAGCAATAGTGCTGCTAGTGGGTGCAAGTTCTGGCAGTGCTTTCGTCATCCTACAACAGAGAAAAGTGTGGGAAGCAGGTGGCGCCACAAGTCCTGGATGTTGGAAGAGAGGTGGGAGAAAAGTAAAGCAATGCCAGGACTACGCAAGCAGCCCCCGTGCATACCACGAGTGTTTTCTCCTCTATCTCCCCACTCACAAATTGTATATCAGATGGCGACCTATTGCCTCTAGCCCGATGGGGGTGCTAAAATTAAATCAAACTGGGCAACTCCTTACACAGGCCCAGGGAAGCCCCCTCACCAACTAACCATTGTAGTAATTAATTTATTTTACTTTTCTCTGAAGAGGGTGTCATGGTTCAGAGGTGAAGGTGCCATGACCATTGATCAAGCTAAGGGGCAATTCAGTGTGTGATGTGCATTTTATAAATAGTAAACACTGGACCTCTACAATTGTTTGTGCAGAACTCTGAGAGCGTATGAGGCAAAGTTGGCAGAATATTAAATGACTGAATTATTATTAACATTAATAAATATAATAATCATAATAAAATTGGTGATTGGCACATGACATGCCACACATGGAGCAAACGACATACTCTATTAACCAAGGTATGAGCGAGGCTTGTTGTGTAGTTCACACTTCACAGAATCACATCTAGATGATTTCAGTTTTGGCAGCCAAAGAAAATAAAATCTATTTTTTTTTGTTTTTTTTATTTTTTTTATTGATTTGTATTTCAGGCAAGCCTGTCATTTTATCAAAAGATGTCTTGAGTTTTCTTTTGAAACGTCTTTCTTTCCGGGTTCTTCTAAAAAGGCTTTCCATAGATCAAACTAGGTGAGTGATGCGGAGTACGTCGGCCACAAAAGATTGTCACGCGTTTTGTCGACTAGGCTCGCTGCGTGAAAGCGGCCTCAGTAAGGGGTGGTCTCGTTGATCTGTGTGAAAGCCAGTTCAACTAGGATCGCTATGGCCACCGTCCACCGTGTGGATTCTCCGGAGATTAGTCTGTTCCACATATCGTCTTCATGGGCCATTAAGGGGTTCGTAATCAGCGGTGACAGGTAAGTGGTTCTGTTTTGTTTGGTGCAGGGACAAGTTAGCACCAGGTGCCTGAGCGTTTCCACGCTCTCTGTGTGTTTACATAGCCGGCAAATTTGATTTTCCACCATGCCTCGAATGGCGAGTATTTCTTTTGACTGCAGTATGTTCAGTCTCGCTTTCAGGAACAGCAGTCTTTTTTTCTTTTCTGGAAATTTGCTGACATACTTGATTGGCACTTTTGGTTTGTTAAACGTGGGCGGAAGATGTCATAATAGTTTGTTTTCAGCTGCTGCATGTAATGTCCTAATCCAGTCCCTTTCTTCGAGTTTACGTTTGATTTTATCCGGATTTTCTTTTAGGTCTGTTTCCGTACATGATACGTCAGATAAACTTTCTTCTCTGATTTTAGCCCATTTCTTGAATGCGACGCAGTTACCGTTCTCCAGTTCTTCTTTGATCAAAGCGTAGATTGGCAGGGAGTCTGCTAGGATGATTTTTCTGAATAGTCTCATTGCACTGAAATCGGCTATCGATGCCAATGATAGCAGTCCCAGTTCTCTTCGGATAGCCGCGATTGCCGTTGATTTGGGAAGCCCTAGGACGGCTTTCCAGACCATACCTTCTATTTTGTTCCATATCGTCTGAGGCATGCTGAGTGAGGCCTCTGTTCCAAAGATTAATGTCGGCACAAGTTTCATTTTATAAAAATTGATTGCTGGGCTTAGCGAAAATTTGCCAAATTTCCTGTCCAGTGTTGTCATTTGCGCTGACAGTCTCTTCGCTTTGTCCCAGATTGCTGCTTGCATTGCCTGGTCGGTTTTTGAGTTGTCTAGTTCGAACCCTAGATATCTGATCTCTTTGACCTTTTCAATTGTTATGTCATCTAAGTGCCATGACTCCGCTCTTGTTGGTTTTTTCAATTGTTTCTCAAGTGTCATGATTTTTGTTTTATTTTTGTTTATGTCTAGATGATCCGTCGCGATGTATTCTGTAAGGTTAGTTAGTTTCCTTTGCAGTCCCACTTTAGTCTGGTCTATCAAAATTATGTCGTCAGTGTATAGTAGGCAGGGGATGGTGGTTTTCCCTATTTTTGGCGGAAATGTTCTGATGTTTTCTTCAGCGTATTGCAAGTCCCCCAGAAAGGCGATAAAGAGCGCCGGTGCAAGCGGGCAGCCCTGTTTTACTCCCCTTTTTACCTGGATTTCCTCCGATAAGATTGCCTCTTGATTAAGCTTCACTCTTACAGTTGTGTGCGAGTGTAGTGCGATTAGAGGATCGAGCACCGATTGGGGACAGTCCCAGGCTTCCAATTTTTTCCATAACAGGTTTCTGTCTATTTTGTCAAACGCTTTTGACAGGTCAACAAAAGCCAGATAGATCTTTGGTGCCCCTTCTTTTACTTAGGCTTTTAAGATGTTAATTATCAAGATGTTGGTAGCTGTTGATCATTTTTTTGGAAGCCAGTTTGCAGAGTGTCTTTACACTTTGCTGATTTTTCCCAAATCCTCCACTGGTCCAGAATGAGCGAAGAGAAGATCTTTCCCATAATGTCTAGTAATGCGATTGGTCTATAGTTTACTGGATCTTCCTGACTACCCTTCTTGTAAATCGGGACGATAACAGCATTTAGCCAGGTCTCTGGAATTTGTTGGGTTCTTCCGCATTCCTCGAAGATCTTTCCAATCAGCTCTGCCCATTCTTTTGGAAATTGCTTGAGGGTGGTGTTTGTTAATCCATCTGGACCTGGAGCTCTAGATGTTTTCAATTTTCTGATTTTTGATTCGATAACTTCCGGGTTCGAGGTGGACACCCAAGTCGAGGTTGTAGTTGTTTCAGTCTGTTCTACTGATTCCTTGGGCTCTTCAAACTCCCTCGAAAGGTACTCGATCCATTTCGCTTCTGGGATGGCATTTGTCGGAGCTGAGTTCGATGTGAGGTTACTTTTTTTGATTAATGACCAGAAGTTGCTAGATTTGTTCGTTGCCAGTCTTCTCATAATTTCTTCAGCATCCAGTTGGTATTGCGCTGCTCTAGTTTGTTTCCGCCAATTTGCATATCTTTTTGCTTCAGTTTTCCATTCCCGCCAGTCTTGTTCTTTTTTTGAGTTTTTTGCCCTTCTTTTTAGTTGTCGCCCTTTTACCAGCTCTTTGTTATATGCGTGGGCGATGTGGGATTGAGGCGTCCTTCTGACTCCTGCAGGTTTCTTGTAGGGCAAAAGCAATGCGAGGTAATTTGGCCTCTCTTTTGTCTTGCTTTGTTGGTTAGCTGATGTTTTTTTCTCCCAGACAGATTTTATTTGTTCGAGGTTTGCTTCCGTTAGGCATAACCATGTTTGCTGGGCGTTAGTTTCCACCGTGGCCGTGTAGACCGGTTTCCTTGGTCTCCACCCACGCCAAGTGCATGTGAGTAAGTTGTGGTAGCTGTTAATCGTTTTTATAACTTCGAAGCTTGTTATGTTTGTTGCCACGGCCGAGGAGATGAAGATGTAATCTAAGGTCGCTTTAGAAGCACCCCGTTCCCAAGTTGGAAATTTCAGTTGGCTGGGGAATAGGGCAGCTGTGTTTTGTACGTTTTTCGAGCTGATTACTTCCATCCAAGCTTTTCCACGTTCCAGAGTTGCATCTGTCCACGTTCCCTTGTTTTCTTTGTTGCATTTTGCGTTAAAGTCACCACATACCATTATCTCCATTTCGTCAAACTCTTCATATAGCTGATCAATGGTCGAACTCATCGCTGAGCAGAACTCTTTAACAGTCGTTCGTTGGGGATTCCAATCGCAATTTATAATTGCCAAAGTGTTGCGTTTTGGCCTCTTGTCGTTCTGGGTGGATGGGGACCATGTAGTCAGGGTCACCAACATTTCATATGATTCTTTCCATTTCTTCGGAGCTTCGAGACCCAGGCCGTTTTTTATCGCAGTTAGCAGCCCAGATGATGGTCTTCCTAAGGGTCCCATAGTTGCTGCTGCGATTTCCAAACAGAATCCGTCCAAGGTGGGTTTCTCTAGCAGCCATGTCTCTTGTAGACATAAAATGTCGAAAAAACCCAGATTCACATCTCCCGGCGTTGTTAGGTGATTGTGTCCTTTGGTGTTCCAGGATCCAAGGGTGAAGAGATCCTTGTCGGGCCGTTTCTCGATGGTCGACGTTGTTCCCACTATTTCGAGGCCCGGCCCTGCTCGCTGCTATTTCGTAGTTTTCTTAGACCAGGTAGATGTAAACCAGTCCCACGGGCCTCCAGATGGTATAAAGTTCTGTGTTTTTTGTGGGCTCTTCTGGTCGTCCGCTTTTGCGATGAAATGCCTAGTTGGATGTGGTGTTAGGTCTTCTTTTCCTCTTCTTCTGTTTGATCTAGTTTCGTGTGGACGATGGTTGTAGTCCCCGTCGCTTCTTTTGCGCGAGTTTGGGTGTGCGAGGTTTGTGGCCCCACTCTGGTCTTGTGGAGTGTCTCTACGGTACTGTTTGATGTCTTCATGCGCGTTTTCTTTGTCCTTCGTCTTGTTCCATCGGTTGTGCGCATATAGGTCTTCTGTTTTTGAGTGATAATGCGCTTTGTAGTTTTTGAATTTTGTTATTTTCCAGTCTTGCTCCTCTCGTTTAGTCTTTATCATTTCGGTCAGCTGGAGTCCCATCAATGCCATTTCTTCAAAAACTGCTTTGTCCATATGGGTGATGCTCTCAGCCTGTACATGTAAATAGGCTTTCGCCGTCTTACCCTTGTGATATGGCTCCACCAACTCGATATCCCTTGACCTCACATCCCTGAGGGTTTTTGATTTTTTCATGATCTGAAGGATGGTTGGTCGGTTTAAGATTAAATGCTCTTTTGTGATGACTTGTTGTTCGAGTTTAAATAGGCGGGTGGGACCCTTATTTGTAGTTTCCGTTTTCCTCTTGTCTCCCGAGGGAGATTGGAGTCTCGGATTGCTTCTGCCTCTCGCACTCTCTTTCCGTTTGGATGGTTTGTTTGCTTTCAAATGCATACTGGTGGACGTGACAACGTCGCCTTTTTTGCAGATTTGTCCCTTTGTTTCACTTCATCCCATTTGTCCTTTTCCTCACTTGAGGCTCTTTTTTCTTCGCTATTGTTTTCTACTTCCATCGTTATTCCGGCTGTTACGTTGGAGGTTATGTCTTGTTCTCTGCTGTCCGGGTGAGTTGTTTCCCCGTGCTGTGATACGTTCATTAGCGGCGAGTCTGTCATGAATTCTTCCACCGTTCGTGGAGATCTTTGGGCGATGTTCTTCGGCGAGCAGGGATCATCCAAGGTTACGATCTCATCTGTTTTCACCTCTCCTTTTTTTAAAGTTATGACCAATTGCCCTGGTAGTAGTTTAGTGACCACAGGGGGTTTGTGTCATGATCTCTGCTTCCAAAAGGCCAGGACTTACCCAACTCCCTTGGAAGCAGACCCATAACCCAGGTTCCGAGTGCGAGCCAGTCCCAATTGGGACCTTTTGGACCCTGTCCTGGCGCCAGTGGCGCCAGGCTCATAAATATGCCCAGTCCCAGCGCTGCAAGCGCCGGGCTCATAATGCTTGGGTGGACTTACCTGGAGCAGACCATGCTGCTTACTTACCTGCCAGTTGAACCCCTGATCCTCTTCTGTTTGGGACTACTTTTCCTGTTGGGTGGGGCAGGAGCCACTCCCTAGGTTCAGAACACTGGAACTCTTCTGGAAAGCAGGAACTCTTTTCTTACCTAGGCGTGGCTGTGGAAGGAGACACCTAAGCACTACAGGAGGCTATTTAAACCACACCCGATGGATCAATCTTGCTTTGCATTATTCTGCATCCTCTGCAGCAGAACGCTCATCGTGTCTTCTGCATCTGATCCTGGGCCTAAAGGAAAAAGGCTTACCATCCTGAATCCAGTCTTCAGCAACATCTATAAAGACAAGAAAGAACAGGTTAGCACTACGGTCTTCAGTGACAGCGCATCTCTTACCTGGTCCATCGGCTGTCATCAACGCCTCGCGCAGCATTCCTGCATCTGAAAGACAAAGGCTTACCTACTCTTCACGCGCTCCGGAGGTCATCGCACTGCATTCCGGCATCTGAAAGACAAAAGCTTACCAACTCTTTGCACGCTCCGGAGGCCTTTGGCGCTGCATCCCGCATCTGTAAGACAAAAGAAGGTGCGTTTAAAGACATTGGGTAACGTTAAATACTCACGTGCCATTACTCCATCCACGCCGAACTCAGTGGGCATTCCGGCATCCTTCAGCAGCTCCGAACTGGTACCTGCAAAATAAAAGGACAGTTAGTGCGCATCGTGAAGCAAGCAACAAGCGCTTACTTACGCGCTTCCAGGCGCTTCTATTCCGCATACGGGTCCATCCTCAACTCACTTCAGCCTGTCAACCGCCATCGCCGGAACCCTGCAAAATAAGAGACAGCATTACAAAAGACTTTTAAAGACATTTGAAATATTCGGAACTCACCGTTCGTGAAGTGAACGATGGACAGCAGTCCTCTGAAGTCAAGAGGCCTGCGCTACCTATCCAGTGAAGAAACTGGTTACAGCACCCTGCCCCGAGGCAGATGGAGAGCTTGGCGTTCACTTACCTAAGGTGAGAGCGTTAACCTTTGGGGTTCTACAGGAGAGGAGAAAAGGAAAGAGATAGGGACACCCCAATAACCCCAGTTCATTAATCCCATATTTTCTATCTGCAGACATCTTACTCTTCGAGTCAGGCATACAGTGCACAGAGGTCCAGCCCAAAGAGCCAACCGGATGCTACACATCACTTTTGAAGATACGGTAGTCGCCCAGTCAAAACCGGCGCCTCTGCGAGAATCAGGTGAGCGTTACAGTTTGCCGGATGTGCTCGCTCTTGTTTCTTTTTTTTTGTTTATCGGGAAGTTTGTCTGGATCTTCTCTGTAATGTCCTCCGGGCCTTTTTTCCCACTGAGCACTTTCTGGGTTCGGACTTCCGGGCTTATTGTCCCACTGTGTAGCTTCTGTATTTGGAGTTCTAGAAGATTTCCCACTTTTGTACCCTGAGATGGTGTAGGGTTTCTAGTTTGTTGCTCCAGATGTTCAATTTTTCACTCAAGCGCCTCGATTTTTCTTTCCCAGTTTGTTTCCTGGATATTTTTATGTGTTTCTATGGCCGTTATATAGCTTTCTACATGGGACATTTTTGCGCTCATATTTGAGAGGATTGCTGTGTTGTCCTGAATTTCATCCTTTAGTGCTTCATATAATTTACAGAAGGGCGCTAACACAATTGACATTGCCGAAATGGTTGCTATCATGTCCGGTTTCTGGTTCGAGGTGTCTTTGTGAACGGCCGCGGCAATGTCGCTTAGTCAGCGATTTTTGGGAGAGGTTTGGGTTTTCTCAGCTCTTTTTGGCGTGCCTGTGGTGTGTGGGCCCCAGCGTTCTATTTGTGAAGTAAGGTCCTGGCTTGTTGACAGTCTCCCCGCCTGGAGCTTCCGAGGTGTCCGTTGGGGTTTCCAGTTCCTTGTGGATGGTAGGGCCGATGTTTGGAGTTCCATGATCAGGTGCGGCTTCGTCCATGCGAGCCGTTGTTTGCTGTCATCTGTTAGGTCGAATGGTCTTTGGGTTTCCTCCAAAGACAGGCTTGATACGTGATCTTCTACAGTCGCCTTTGTCCTTCCATCCTTGTTTGTTGTTGGGGTTTTTTGCTTCTTTTTGTTGGGCTCTGAGTTTGTAGTTTCTGGATCCGACGGGATCTTGGGATTGGAGGATTCCATTTGTCTCTCCCGAGGCTGATCCTCCACCCTGCTCTTGGACTGGGCTTTGGTTTCTCTCTCATTGCTTTTTTCTGTGCATGCTGAGGCGTTTCTTTTTTTTTCCATAGGTGTAGCATTTGTGGTTTGGGTATCGCCTGTTTTTCTTAGTTTTGACCCTGGCATGATTTCTTTCGCTACTTCGAGCATCTCTGCGTCTGATACCTCTGAGTCCACTGTTAGTTTACGTTCGTACTGTTGGGTAAAGAATGTTTTTAGGGGGCAGGATAGTAGCGGTGCCGGAAGTTTTGATGGTCTTTTTCTTTTAACCATCTTTCCTTCTTCTCTGCTTTTAGTGTTCGAGTCTTTTATACACCTTTTATTACCTTGAGTTGAAGTTGCCTTCCGAGGTGTTTGGTTTCTCTTAGATTTGAGTTTTTTCTTTCTTTGTTGATTTGCGCCGGTCTTTGTTCTCTCATCCTCTGTTTCCTTGGTTCAGTCCTCCTGGTCACTCACTCTGTGTGCATCCCCTCGTTTATTACCCTCTTCGAAGACTTCGTCACTCTCTCTGTCTGAGGGCGATTCACCGGAACTGATTTCCACTGGTTCCTTATTTTCCTTTACCTGATTTTTGTACACGTATGTTGTGTTTCTCTGGTCTGGGTCTTGACTTTTGTAATCTGAGTGAATCATTGCCTTGATGTTCAGAGTTTTCTTAGGGAAGTGTATTTTTTTTGCTGTTCCCACGGGGGAAAGCAATGTCTTTTTTGTTCCTTCCTCCACGTTGTTTTGGTTCTGCACATTTTTCCCCTGTGCATCCACTGGGTCTTGGCTGCTGGGGGGGTTGAGTCCTTTCTCCAAGGGGGTGTTACATGTTGGGGGAGTCATCCCACTGGCTGCTGCATCGACGCTGTTAGGCATCAGGTTACCCGCGGGCTCCTCCAAACTCGGAGTCTTCCAGACGTCGTCCACCTCCTCACTCCGCCCTTCCCCGTCCGCCCCACAGCTGAAGCCCCGCAAAGGTGGCGACGCCGGTCATCCTCCGACATCCCTGACGCCGCCACCACTCGTCGCCAGGACGGCGGCTGAGGCCCCCGCTGCAGCGCGGGCGTTTGGGAAGGCAGCTGGGTCAGCCATGCTCGTTGTCTCTCTCCTGCCCAGCCCGGCGGGGTTTTCACAGTGGCTGGGCCTCTCCACCTCTTCCACCCCCGTCTCCGCCGGCTGGCTTCCTCGCTCTCCACGCTCTGCAGGCACTGCGTCGACGGGGATGTACCCGACGGGAGAGCTCAGGCTCGCAGTTTCAGACGCACTTGCGCTCACCGGCGTTGAGACCGAAGCCGAACCCCATAAAGCCGGTAAGCCCGTTACTGCTTGTCTATGGTGCGTTTTTACTATAAGTTTACCTCTGGGGGTTCTTGATTTTTCCACTCTCTTGACCACAACCCCAGAGGCGTCTGAGGCATCAGCCACCGGTGCCCTCATTTTCTGTATTTGTTTGGACGTTGATTCTCCGTGTTCCTCCGGCTCCAGATAGGACTTCTTGGCCTTTCCTACTGGTGGTGTGGGCGGACGCACTTCAGGCTCCATCGCGCTTTTATTCCGCATCTGCAGCGGACTGCTGCAGACTGCTCTCACCTCGGCTCGAAGCTCTGCGGTGTTCTGGGATAATTAACCACTTCCTGACACAACGATGTGGTTAGATTGCAGAACTGCTGCAGACTGCTCTCATCTCGGCTCGCAGCTCCGCTCACCGCTCCGCGGTGTTCTGGGATAATTAACCACTTCCTGGCACAACGATGTGGTTAGATTGCAGAACTGCTGCAGACTGCTCCCACCTCGGCTCGCAGCTCCGCTCACCGCTCTGCGGTGTTCTGGGATAATTAACCACTTCCTGGCACAACGATGTGGTTAGATTGCAGAACTGCTGCAGACTGCTCTCACCTCGGCTATTAGGAACAGTGATTTGCCCAAGATCACATAGTTTAGTCAAATGGAGAAGCCTAGCTGTGAGAGCAGGTTTTCTGGTTCCACAGTCTAAAAATGTGTGCATGTTCTTTTTTCATCTTAAGTTGCCGTGGGAAAAGGATGGCTGTTTAACAATGTCTGGCTTTTTAACTCATATTAATGTGTATTCATTTACAGTATTTGTAGTTTCATTTTGCCAACATTATACAAAGAGCTGCACGTACCAGAATGCAACCTGGTGGGAGCCTGCAAGCCAGGCCTCGCATAGTTTCTCACACGGAGCAACCTGAGATTACTTTAATATTCATGTGTGACAAGCTGCTCTTCAAACAAGAGGACATCTCCTTGATATGCATGATGTGAATTCTGGTTGTATTGTCACAAAACCCCAAGCGTTCAGAAACTTGCATCAACTGGGGATTTTCAGTTTTAGAAAATGGTTTTACAATGTAACCTATTTCCTTAGATGCTTTGGAATGGCTTGTGTTATGTTCGGCACATATCTGGCCCACTAAGCAAATAATTCACGCTCTTGTAATTTCATCAGTAACCTGCTTCCAACAGTAGATCCTGTAACCCCTAGAAACATGAAAGCAGAGCTGCCAAATATGTGTAAATTGTAAACAAAAGTGTAATTTCAAATCAAGAAAATTTGAAATATCACCTGAGAGAAGTTGGAATAATATTGTGTTTTGAGCAACAAAGGAAATGTGTTTTTAGAGATTACCTACTATTGGCTCTACTTGAGGTATGGCTCTGTGTCAGCAGGTGGATTGATTCTCCATCACACAGCTGATGAATGCTTGTGTCTGCTTGCTGCTGATTGGCCAGAGTAAACAAAGAAAAGGTGATCTTGAAAGGATTTCCGGGACATCACTCCTTGGGTCTGTAAGTTGCTGTTTCTGGAGGGGTTTTGGAGGGGGCTCGGCACAAGCACGCCCCCAGAATTTCCCAGTGGGGGCAGAAAATCTCCAGCCCCAGGTAGTCTGTGCCACTGGCCATTGACAAAGGAATCAGTCAGGCCCACAGTTTTGTAGGCACCATGTGTATGCTGGCTATCGGGTGGCCACCTGTTCGGATTTAGACCGGACTGGCCATTTTTCTGGTGCTTTGTCCTGACATCTCTTCGCTGGTCTGGTCTATCAGCAAAGTGAAGGCAGAGATGTCTGAGAGTGACAGAGACGCACCACTGCTAAGTGGGATTGATTGAGGTGTGTTGGTTGCTGCCCAGCCTCTTGTTTGATCTATTTCTCAACTCTCAGCTATGAAGCACTTGGGTTATCTGAATAGAGTGAGGGACAGGCGCTATAGTGGCACACATTAAGGACTCATCACAAATGTACAAAGGAGGACCGCGAGGCCTTAAAAGAGACTGTTCTTTTTTTATGCTTGAATACACTTTCAGTGCCTTGTGCAATTCATGGAGCAATTTTTTGTTTTGTGCCTGCATACATGGTCATTTGTTTTGTTTGGATAATTTTGTAATTCAGTAGGTGCAGACACATTCCCAGCCACTTTTGTTCTGTAGTGGTAAGAACCTTGAATATATGTGCAGTCATGTATTTTTTGTTTATAACATATTTATCTCTTTGGTATTGTTTCATAAGGCACTTTCTGCGAAAACCCCAGCGGTAGGTCAGCAGGCGGGTATCTGGAGATTTAATGGTCCGAACTGCTCTAGTGCTGATCCCACAACAAATACTTCTTAAGATCAAAGACCTTCTTGCTAAGGGTATACCTGTAAAATTGTAAGCTCACGGCCTAACACATGCAGGGCTTTATTTGGGCACCTGGCTTAATATAGGTGTTTTGCAAATTACTCAAGTACCCTTACCTGTGACTTTATAGTCATAAAACGTATATTAGCATCATTAGACCTGTGTGACCCATTCAAGCATGGCATGCAGAATCTGCATTTAGATTACTGAATGTGCTGATTTACTGTCTATTGTTAGCGAGACCCCCTAGAGCACCAACTGTGCAATATAAGTACACGTTTGATTTTTCTGCCACTAAATTGCTTCCTGATTTAAGGAGTAAATCTGTTCCAGTGACAAGATACAACATTCTCATTTGTTTGGAGGAGTCACCGAGCTCCCAAATAGAACCATGTCAGGCAGGCGTAGGCCTTCCAGCTTTGCCTTCTAGGCATGAAATCCTCTGTTTTTAATACAATGTAAATATTCAAGTCCCACAATGTGAAGATAAAAACACTTACGAGGCTACACTGGCCCTGACATGGGTCTATTTGAGCATGGGCATTGGACAGGGAATTAGATATTGTTAACAATCGGAGTAAAATATTATATATCTCTTCAAATCATTGCATGTCATATCATGTTATGCTAATGAGCTTGCACACCAAGACTTAATTTCCTAACTACTCGTTGCGGCCCCTAATCACGCTCGCGCACTCCTGAAACTGAGCCTTGACAGCTCTCCACACTACCTTGATTGTGCATTGGCTAGACTCTGAATCTCCCTGTTCACTGTACCCACACCACTCCTATTACCTAATTATCCTATACCTCCTTGCATCTAGCCTAACTGTGTAGCTGGTATTTCATTATACTGCCAAAGTTTGAAACTAAGCGGTTTTTCATAACACTGTTGAATCTAAGTCAGTTTGGAATTTAGGTGCTTTTCCCACTAGTGTATATTTTAAATCTAGGTTCTTTTTCCCACTACTCTTTTGCTAATTTAAATCTAAGTGCTTTTCCATCTAATGTGAGTTTTGAATCTAGGTGCTTTTTTCACTACTGTATATTTTAAATCTAGGTGCTCAAACCACTACTATGGGTTTTGAATCTAAGGGGTTTTTCCCACTACAGTATATTTTAATTCTCAGTGAATTTTCCCACTACTGTGAGTTTTGAATCTAGATCTGGGTGCTTTTCCCACTACTGTATATTTTAAATCTAGGTGCATGTTCCCACTGCTGTGAGTTTTGAATCTAGGTGTTTTTTCCCACTACAGTATATTTTGAATCTAGGTGCATTTTCCCACTACTGTATGTTTAAAATATAGGTGCATTTTCCCACTACTGTATATTTTAAATCTAGGTGCTTTTTCCCACTGCTGTGAGATTTGAATCTAGGTGCATTTTCCCACCGCTGTGCATTCTAAAAGCGCTCTGAATGTTTCATTAGATGGATTGTTGGGGGTAGGAAAAGTGGTGCATCTAGTTTGTATTTTGGGGGTAGGAAATGAGTTACACTTAGATGGATGGCTGGGAGAGAAAATGTGTTTACACTCAGATGTACTGCTGGGGCAGGAAATGAGTTACACTTAGATGGATTGCCAGAGGAATGCATCATACCTAGATTGTCTGTGAGGGATTGGATGTGTGATACACTTAGGTTGCTGAGGTAGGAAATGTGTTATACTTATCTATGAAAGACAAGCAATGCTTTACACTAAGATGGATTGTTAGAGGACATGTGTTACTCCTGAAGAATTGTGAAGTTTAGCACATTCTTGCATTAGAAGAAACAGTGTAGTTTTAGTAGGCTCATTTCTCTTGAAGAACTTAGACTTGCACCCGTATGGCCAGTGCACGCATTACATTGATGTGGGAATGACCATTTGTGCAGCGTCCCTTGAGGTTAGCTGCCTTTACACCCCACATTTAAACTGGTAACCCCTCCATTACACTTAAAAATCCAAACTCAGCCTTGGTATCCTGATATCGCAGTTAGTAGACGGCTGTTAGGAGTGCACATAGCACAAGGAAAATATCAAGTAAGACTATAAAGGTAGCCTGTCCATGGCGTCTATGGAACCCTACTACCCAAAATCCTATGGTAGCCACCTAGTAGGTATACTAGGTCAGCCAGTCTATTGTGCTAAGAAGGCTTGAGGAAAGCCCCCGGCCCCCCAATGATGCCTGAAAGAGTCTATGAGGGTAGCTGGTCTATTTCTTTTTGAAGTCTGAGGGCTGTCCCCACCCCATGACATGGAAGCCTCCAGGCTGGAGGCTTCCATGTTATGGGGTGGGGAGAGCCCTATGTCTTCAAAAACAAAAATAGTTTCTTTTTGAAGTCACTCTGCCTTCATAAAAAAATAATTTTCATTACGGCTTGGTCCTTTAGCGGAAATAATTTTTTTATGAAGTCAGAGTGACTTAAAAAATAATCCATTTCTTTTTGAAGTAATAGGTCTCCCCTCCACCCCAGCGGTGGAGGCTTCAGGATCCTCTGCAGATGATTGGCACAAGCATTCCTGGCTGAAGGCCTCATTCCCTGGACCAACGGATTAAAGGTAAGAGCATGTATTTTCTTTAAATGTGTGTGCATGCATTTAAGTGTGTATATATATATATATATATATATAGCACATGAATGTGTGCATGATGTATGGGTGGCTGCCTGGATGTGCCTGTGTGAGTGCACGGTGCAAGGGTGCACACTTAAATGTATGGGTTGCTTGGTGTTTGTGTATGGGGAAAGGGTGCACACTTTAGTCTATGGGTGGCTGCCTGGGCGTTCATGTATGGTGAAAGGGTGCACACTTAAATGTATGGGTGGCTGCCTGGGTGTGCCTGTATGGTAAAAGGGTACACACCTCAATGTATGGTTAGATTGGTGCACATGTGTGTGTAAGGTGAATGGTGTGTGTGCTTGTGTTCAGGGGTGCAACAAAACCTACATTAAGGGGCTAACCCTTCAAATGTTGGGAGAGGCACTAACTTCACAGGTGGCTTGGGGAGGGGCAAACCGATTTGTATGGGGGCATCTAACTTCTTTATGCATTTTAATGAGATTATTACAATAGGGCACAGTTTGCCCTATTGCTAATGCAGAATAGTATTAGCAATAGGCCACATTTTGTCCTGGTGCAAAAATGCATCAAAAATGTATCTTTTTTTGCACTTGGCCATTTTTTGCCCTGCTACTTATACCATGAACAACTTCACTTGACATGAGGCAATGATTTTCTAATATGTCCCAGTGTTTCTAGAAATAGGGCAAACTTTGCCCTACTACCAATGCCGGGAAACTTTGCACTAGCACCGGTGCACAGTTTAGGTAATCTGGCGCGGATGGGCATACTTGAAGGACGTGGTTTCTCTAAATAGGGAGACCAAGTCAATAAAAACAATAACTACGGTCGGGACTACGGTCTGGAACCTCCTGGTGTTGGCACAATATGCACCTTTTTGGGCAAGCCTTGGCTCTCTGAGTCTACTGCGGTGAGTTGGCATAGTAGAAAGTAACAGTCACAATGTGACCTCCCTGAGTTTCTAATCGTGAACCCTAAAGGGCAGGAAGTGCCATGACCACATTTATACAGTTAGATATTTTACATGGCAGAGCTGAAAAAGGCAATGCAAAGGCATTCTGATGAATTATATTTTGAACCCAAAGATGGTGGTAGCCGGCGGAGGTGCCTGCACTACCTGCAAAAAGTCCTATCTAAGACACTTGTGATTAGTTAATTGTCTAGATTCCTTGCACCATGCTAATTGATTTATGCCAACCACAGAGGCACCGCAGGAACTTCATAAGCATTCATGTTTATCTATTTATTGGATATCTGTACGGCGCCTATAAAACAAATGTTTCAAGGCGGTTTTCAATGTTTATGTGGCATTCTGTTTAGTCAACAACCCCCAACCAATGACAGGGGATAAACATGCCCTGTTCTATCCCAGACTCCCCATGTCACTGATGCTGATGTTCTGTGGTTAAGCCCATGCAGCATTAATTGGGCACAGCTCTGTGACCGCTGACTCTCCAGCTGTTCTGGACTATGACGCCCTTGATGCCTCACCATTGACTATGCTATCCAGGACTGATGAAGGTTATAGTCCAAAACATCTGCAGAGCCAAAGTTTGCAGTCCATTGTGATAGGGCTTCCGGGATCCACCAGCCCACACGTGCTTTTTTTGTTTTCCTTCCTCCAGGATATTCCTTTTTGTGTGTGTGCTTCTGGCACAGCTGGCACTTCACTTGTTTTTTTTTTTAAATAGCTCTAAGACAAAAGAATTAGAGTTCAGAGAAAGAGGTTTTGACCGGTTTTAAAATCAAACAAAATCCACTTTTGATATTTTGATAAATGTTATCGAACTAACTAGAACTATTATGCTGGTATCGTAGATGCATAAACTTTCAAAATCTCAGAAACTTCTTCATCAGATGGTGGACACTTGATAAATGAACAACAAAGAAAAGCACACACAGAGCTGGACATATCTTTTGCAGAGAAAGAAAAAAACAAGAAAATCTCCCACTTTAGACTCCATTTGCTGCAGGACGGCTTCTGCAAGGAATGCAGTCCTGCCTAGCTCCTTAATCTACAATGCATAAAATTGGTAAGAAACCAACACATACTCAAAGAATAGAAAGCAATTCTCATTGCTGGTGCAGGTGCAGATAAATTACATTTCAAGCAGCGGCACGTTCTCCGCATAATGTTTTGCAGATAATGTGTAATGTGTCCAAGCACGTCAGCATGAAGTGTCTAATAAGTGCAACCCAGTATAGAGAAAACAGTGTTGCTGTTGTAGACACATTCCAAAATGTAAGATTCAAAGGAACACAGTTTCAGAAAAAGGGGATAGGCTTTTTCAAACCTGGCCTGGACGGTCTAAAGCTTTTCACATGTACAGTGGTCTTACATTGTTTAACCAGCTTCCAGTTTTTCCAACTCCTTTGTGTCTTTGCATCTTCATGGCAATCACATGTGAAAAATTGTCTGCACCAGTGTGTTGAGACAAAGACATTGTCAGGGGCCAGTCCATGTTTTCGCAGCTTCCATGCTGTGCCAGGGTTGTACAGAAGGTCAACCAGAGTTTTGTATGCCTACTTGTATGCATGTGCTTGAGCTAATACAAAAATATTTCCTAAATGTCAGAGGTACCATGTCCAAATGTATCCTATTTGTGCCTCATGTGTGACAATGCCATACTGACGTGCGTACAAATTGGCACATACAATGATACGGTACCACTTGTGACTATTCTTGGGATCATGTCACTTCTCCCCAAGGGGGAGCCCTTCTCTGTGAGGCTAGAGAGGTAAACCTGCTATGATACACTCTCGCTAGGGCTGGAAGAAAGGTGGACCTCACAGGGAGAGACTCCCCTTATGAGGACAGGGGCTCTTTTTCTGTGGTAGAACTCCCTAACCATCTTGTCCTTGAGTCTGTGATTCCCATAAAGTCTGCTGAGAGGACTAAAATGGACATACAGTCTGCTCTCAAGTCATCTTCCAAGAGTACTGAGAAGAAGATTGATGGAGTTATACAAACTACTCCTAGAGTAAAGAAGGTAATGGGAAGATAGGTATGACGAATACCCAATGGACACAAACAAAGGACTATGACACTAGGCTGGGGAGGAACACGATGAATAGAATACAAATAGAGAAAGGACCCAATAAGAGGCAGAGCAGGCGTGAATCCTGGCAGACCCGGGAATTCAATCCTGGAAGCAAGAAGCTATGTTGGGGAAGCAAACCTCCCGTTGGGAGGATGCAAATAGCAGATTCAGGAGTCTTTGACAGACCGACCCAGACGGTGGTGTGACCTCGACGCGGTGGACCAAGCGGTCCATTAAGTGCCCTGATACCATCTGGCCGGGGACCCTGCTGAGCAACAGTACAGCAGCAGGGATCAGAAAGAAAAGCGGAGAGAGCGTTCCGTGGGAATGCATTGACTCAACACCACAAAAAGATCCGGTGACTTGGCTCCACCAAAGAAGAGGAAGCAGGAGTCATGGGGGAACTGGTAGTGGATTGGAGAAGGGTGCTGAACCTAAAGAAGACATCGGGAGTAATCTCCCTCATTGCAGTTACTGTATCAAAAGTAGTGAATGTAAAGAAGGCATCAGGAGTAATTTCCCTCGTCTCTGTAAATGTTTCAAGAATATTGAATGGGAAGAAAAGCTCTGGAGAAATTTCCCTCGTCTCAGTGATTTCCTCAAAAGTAACAAAGGTAAAGAATGCATTGGGAGCAATCTCCCCCGTCTCAGTACTTGTACCAGAAGTACCAAATGGGAAGAAAATATTGGGAGTAATCTCCCTCGTTTTTGTAATTGCATCAAAAGAATTGAAAGGAAAGAAAGCCTCAGGAGTAATCTCCCTCATCTCCAGAGTTGGGATAGAAGTATCAAGTGTGAAGATTATATCGTTAGTGATCTTCCTTGTCTTAGTTGTGACAAAGAGACAAAGAGACTGACAAAGAGACTGAAAGAGAATAACATATCGGGAGGACTCTCGTTCAACACTCTATCATCAAAATCAAGGCTAGAGAGTGCCACACGAACAATCTCCTTTGTCAGAGTGTTAGAAGAAATCAAGGACAATACAGGAACAGTTTCCCTTGTTTTCACCAACAAGAGGAGGGGAAGAAAGACAAGAAATAACTGAGTTGGAAACAACAGGAGTGTTTGACTTTTAAGAAAGTCCCAAGAGAAGCCTGGAAATAAGGGCAAATGTTGATAAAAAACGGTTGCAGGAAACTATCCAAAGTTAGCCGATGGCTGAACCAACTGAATGAGGAGAAGGGAATAATTCTCCTGGTTCCTTAAACTAAATAGTCGAATCAGAAACTAAGGTAAAAGGTTACTAAACAGTAGCTTGGAGGCTGACCAAGTCAACCAGGAGGAGATAACAATTGTTGAACTGTAGGACCAGGAGAAGGGAGTCATTCTCCTAGTATTCTCTACAAGTGCAGAACTTGAACTATTATCAGCGACTAATCGAAATACGCCCCTAGAGCCGATCCCATTGCACCAGGAGAAGTGAGTTATTCTCCTAGTGCTGTTTATGTTAATGCCTTTTGCTACTCATAGGGCTAGAGTAGGTTAGTTTGGAGAGAGGACAGACTCTTTGAGTTTGACAACCACCTGGACAATGAGCATCCAAGCTCTTCTTTAGTTAGGTAGGGAAAACCCTTCACAGATATGGGAAGATAGGCCTTTTTCACTATTATTTAAATGCAAGATTGTTAGAAACATGCCACACCTTTAGCCGACTCCTTACTCCAGGACACCACACACTGTTTGGGTCTGATGTAGCCGTACATGCTGCCTGCGTCCTTACTCATTCAGGGTTATCACATATTGTGTCCAACAGTTGTACATAAGAGGTGGTACTGTACTTCTGGCACATACCCTAGTGTGTCTAAATCAGTAGCCAGTGACTATATTGAATAAAAAAAGAGAGGTTTTTAATAACGAAAACATTTACAATGAAAAAATACCAAATTTGTATTAAATATATATGGGGGTGGGGTAAGGGGTTAACACATGTGGGCAGGGGGTTGGTGTGGGGTTACAAATGTAGAGAAATGGGTAATTTGGGGGAACTCCCAAATTAAGAAAATAATAATTCAGTATTTATTCATTTTAAAAGTTTCATTATAAACTATCTCACTATTTATTTGTTATAATCACATGTAACCATCTGTTTTTTTTAACTTTGTTTATTTTAAATCAAGGCAGGATGACAAGTACAGACATTATAAGCAGTGGTTATTTAGGCATGTTGATCCCCAGTCTTTTATCCCCCCCTGCGTTTCCTCCCTCCCCCCTCCCCTTGGTCCAACTGTCCCATGGGCCTTGTAGGCGGGCTCTTCCCTCCCGGGCTGTTCAGATAGGGCCTCAGCGTTTATGTATCTTCTTCCGGGATCTCCTGATTTTTTAAGATCCAGCGGGCCCCGATGGTTTTATAGGTCAGGGCGGGGAAGCGCTGGTCGAATTCCAGCACTGGGGCCCAGATATTCTGGAAACGATGAAGAGTTCCCGCTTGCGCTGCCGTCACCTTCTCCGCTACCAAAATGTCCCAAAGTTTGATCCACCATTGGGCTATGTGAGGGCCTTCCGTGGTTTTCCAGGCTCAGGCCACCACCGTTTTCCCTGCAAGTAGGCAGTGGGTTAGTAGTTTCGCTCTAGGTCCGGAGCGCGGGTAGGTCCCGGGAATTGGAGCTCCCAGCAAAACCGGTTCTGGTTCCAGGGGAATCGTTGTTCCAGTAATTTGTGTGATGGACCCTAGGCAAGCTTTCCAGAATGGTTGGATCTTCGGGCAAGCCCACCACATGTGGAAGAAGGAGCCTGGGTGGCCGCATCCTCACCAGCAAGAATGATCCACCTGGGGGTTCATATGGTGAAGTCTGAGGGGCGGATAGTACCACCGCAGCGTGATCTTGTACGCACATTGGTGCGCAGGTGGACGAGGTGTGTGTTCTGGTCCATATGTCAACCCAGGTTTGATCCTCTATCGGGTGACCCAGGTCCGCCTTCCATTGGGCCATGCAGCGGGTTCTTGTGGTCAGGAAGTCGCTTAGGAAGCGCCTGTATAAGGTGGATACTCTGCCGCGGGTTGGAAGGTCTCCCAGAGTGAGTTCTAGGGCAGTAGGAGGGCGTGTCGCTGCTTGCAAAGTTTGGGGATGTGAGCACCAGTGGCGTAGTTGAATGTATGTGAATCTATACCGTTCCTGGAGTTGGAATTTCTCCTTGCATTGGGCGAATGTGAGAGGTCTCCCCCCCGTATACAGCTGGTCTATGGTCTCCAGCCCGCCTTTGATCCAGTTACGAAAATTGCGAGGATTCGTTCCCGGTGTGAACGTTGGATTATGGAAGACCGGGGAACGTGGGCTCAGTCCTCTTGGCACTCCCTTTCGCTTTAGCGCCCAGTCCCAGGTGCTAAGGGTGTGTTTGGTTGATAGCAGGAGCTCTCCCCATTGGGTCCTGAGGGGGGGCGGGATGTGCGGTAGAAATCGTAGGGGTAGGGGCGCCCGTGATTGTACCAGCTCTACCAATCTGGGGCGGTTTGTCGTATTTTGCCAGGCCTGGACCTGGGCCAGTTGGGCTGCCACTCTGTAGGCCTGCAAGTCTGGGACCCCCAGCCCTCCCAATTTGGAACTCCCCAGCATAGTTCTGAGAGGGATTCTCGCTTTCTTACCTCTCCAGATAAAGTTCAGCATTTTTCTCTGGATCCCTCGAAGAGTTGGCGTGGGGATTGCTGCTGGTAGGGAGGCACAGGCGTATAGGAATCTCGGAAGGAGGTTCATCTTGCATGCAGTGATGCGCCCGAGCAGTGAGATCTCTTGGGTCTCCCTGCGCTTCAAGTCGCCTTCCAGTTCTTTAAAGAGTCGGGGGAAATTGGCTTTTTACGTGTCTCTTGGGTCAGCCGGGATGTGGACCCCTAGATAAGGGATGGCACTCTTTTCCCATGTTATCGGGCACATCTTAGTCAACGGTTCTCGTTCTGCTGGGGTGAGGCCGATACCCAAAGCGGATGATTTATCGAAGTTTATGGTGAGGCCTGTGACTTCGCCGTAGCTGGCGATTTCACGTATCGCGTGTTTGAGAGATGAGTGGGCCTCCGAGATCGTAAGCAGAATGTCATCCGCGTATAGGGCGAGTTTGTGATGCGTGGGGCCACTTTGTACGCCCTTGATTTGGTCATTTCGCCTGATCTTTTGTGCAAAGGGCTCCATGGTGAGTGCAAAGAGCAAGGGCGACAGTGGACAGCCTTGCCGGTTTCCGCATGATAAGGGGATTGGGGCCGAGTTATGACCGTTCATCCTCAGGCTTGTTTTAGGGCTATCATAGTTGGCTAGAACCATCGTTTGGAAAGCTGGCCCGAAGCCGAAGGCCCCTAGGGTGTGTCTCATGAACGTCCAATCCACCCTATCAAACACCTTAGCTGCGTCGAGAGCCACCAAGACTAGTTTTTGGGAGCTCCGGGCGGCAAGGTCCACCAGGTTCAGGGTTCTCCGGATGTTGTCACCTGCTGTCCGGTGTAGGATGAAACCTGCCTGGTCGGGGTGAATGATCTTCGGCAAGATGCGGTTTAAGCGGGTTGCTAGAATTTTTGAGTATATGTTCGCATTGATGTGCAATCGGTCTGTAGGATGTTATGCTTCTTGGATCTTTTCCAGGTTTAGGCAGGAGGATGGTGGTTGATTCCTGCATCGATGGGGTCACCGCTCCCGTTTCCCTGAAGGAGTTGAATAGGGTAGCCAGGTGGGGTGTCAATTGTGCTCTGAATAGTTTGTAAAACCTGGTTGAGAAGCCGTCCGGGCCGGGGGCCCGTGTTTTAAGTGATTTGATGGCCTCCTCAATTTCCTCCCCTGTAATGGGCTCCTCCAGTTCGTCTCTCGTTGCGTCGGAGAGCCGGGGCACTGCTGCCTGCTGCAGGTATTCCTTCTGTTGTGGTAAGTTTCGTGGGGTTGCCTTCATGATTTGGGTCAAATAATCTATTGCGAGGCGTTGCTTTTCGGGCTCTGAGTATAGTGTGACCCTGTTGGAATCACGCAGGCCAGTAATTGCGTTGACGCGTCTCTGCTTGGCTAGTTTGGCCACCAGGAATTTGTTCGCCTTGTTACCCTTCGCGTAATATGACTGTTTGGCCTTCGCCATTAGTTGGGCGGTTTGTTCCGCATAGTGGGCTTCCAGTTTTTTCCGTGCCGTACGAATGATCCGTTGCGTTTTGGGGGACCAGCCTTTCTCCTTATGGAGTGCCTCTGCCTCTCTTAGTTCGTTCTCTAGGGCCGTCCAGGTCTGACGCCTGTCTCGGTGGTAGGCCGCACCTTGGGCTATCAGGGAGCCCCTGATTACTGCCTTCATGGCATCCCAGTTGTTCGCTAATGAGGTGTCTGAGGCTGGGTTTTCGTTAAAGAAATTTCTTATTCCTGTTGCGATCTTGTCTCTGGTGGCCATGTCGTTAAGGATCGGGTCGTACAACATCCATTTACGTGGGTTATTGGGGTTAGGGTTATGAACCCGGAGTTCCAGGAGCACTGGGGCGTGGTCGGATATCGCTCTTGTGCCTATGGAGACTTCTTTGACTGAGGGGAACGTTTGCGGGGAGATCAGGAATAGGTCGATCCTTGAAAAGGTGCGATGGACAAAAGAGTAAAAGGATAAATCTTTTTCGTCAGGGTGGAACACCCACCATGAGTCTATTATCTCCAGGGTCCTGAAGAATCGGAGGAGGCTAAGTGCTTGGGCGAAGTCGCCTGGAGTCGGGGGGTGTGATCGGTCTTTGGTAGGGTCGGGAACCCCATTGAAATCCCCACCGACAATTGTTTGGCCCTCCACAAAGCTAGCGAGAGATGTGCCCAAGGAGTCATAGAAGTGTGACTGTCCAGAGTTAGGGGCGTACACAGAGATGAGGGTATATATGTCTCCCATCAGGAGGCATTTGACCGCTGTAAATCGGCCTTCTGGGCATATTTTCGTTTCCAGGATCTGTGGGTTCAAGTCTTTCCTGAAGAGGATCGCCGTACCTCCTTTTTTGTTTGCGCCAGAGGCGAAGAATTGGAGCGGGAATAACCGGGATCGGAGACGGGTTGCATCTGCCGGCAGCAGGTGAGTCTCTTGGAGCATGGCTATCGCTGCGTCTTCGTCCCGGAGTTTCAGTAGCATTGCCTTTCGCTTGTTAGGGGAGTTCAGGCCATTAACATTCAGGGAGAGGATCCGGAGCGTCTGGAGGTCCACTGAAGACTCACTCTCCTTTCCTTGGGTTAGGGGGGGTCGTGGGGCGGTGGCTCAACTGCCATGTCTGTTCGGGAATCTCTTGATATCATCCTGCACTTGAGGTTTTAACGCGGAGCCCCAACGGGGGGCCGCAACTATAACAGGGGGGTAGACCGACATTGTAAGTACGGTCGTACCTACGGCCAACAGGGCCAACTGTCCCATCACGTATCGTGTACTATGGGTTTCCAAGGAACAAGGGATGGAAAGTATCCTTGGAGTGGGTATGAACCATGGGTATGGCCCGCCGCCACCGCGTTCAAGGTTCCTTAGCTCGAAATCTAGGTGGCGGGTCCTACTTTAGGTAGGGGCATCTGTGTCCAGGCTTAATCGCTGATGGAACCTGGGATCGTGGGAGCGTCCCCGTTCATCTCTTTCTGTTGCTCCACTGGGTTGATGACCATGGCGTGCGTTTGGGCTTTGGAGAGGGAAGCGGTCCAGAGTCTTCGGTCCCCTCTGGGTTTGGCGTGGAAGGATCTCGGGGTGAGGTTGGGTGTAAGATTTTCTCTGCGTCTTCCAAGTGGCTGATTCGGCGTAGGGTGCCATTATGTGTAAACTGGAGAGCTGTCGGAAATACCACCTGTAACGGATCTGTTGCTCCTGAAGGAACGCTGTCAGAGGCCGAAGTGCTCTTCTTTTCTGGAGAGTAAGTGGTGAGAGGTCCTGGTATATTTGAAGTGGAGTGCTCTGAAAAGTGATCTCATCTCCTTGGCGACTGATTGCTGATATTGCCTCTTTAGTCGTAAAGAAGTGGACCCTGGTAATAACATCTGGGGGGGTCCGAATCTGTCCAACGGCGCGGGCGGAGTCTGTGGGTCCGGTCCAGTAAAAGCTGGGATTTGTCCAGGTCCGGGAGTAGGGCCTCAAAGAAGCTTCCCACGTAGTCCGCTAGCTTGTTGTCGGGGATAGAGGATGGGACGCCCCGAATGCGGAGGATATTGCAGCGTGCTCTGTTTTCAAGGTCTTCATGTTTGAACTCCAGGATCTCGTATTTGTGATGCAGGGAATCGATGGGTTTTTGCACTTCCCCCAGTGTGGTAGCGTGATCCTGAGAATGGTCCTCAATCTCTCCGAGCCTCTGTTCGATTTCTGTGACCCTCTGATCCTTTTGATCAACTTTAGCGGTGAGTTCCGAAAGGCAGGCACGAAACTCCGATTTGATGTCCACCATGCAGGCTATCAGGTCTCCTTTGGTGGTGAGAGCGCCCCTGTCTTCTTGTGGCTTCTGTGGGGTCAGTTTAGGAGGATCCTGTTTCTTGGGTTTCTCCGGTGCAGTAAACATGGCAGAGATATCTGTGCCCTTGCTCACCTTCGTTTGCCTCGACATGCTGCTCGTAACAGGCGGTCTTGATTGAGAGAGTAGCAGCGAGGGGTGAATCTCGCACTCGACCTCCGCTCTGGGCTAGATCTGGGCGAGTGGGCAGGGGCGCCCCAGGAAGCGTTGGTGTGGGGAGGGTCTCCGTCGGGGACAGTGCAGGATGGCCGATTGTTGCACGAGGGGGGGGTACGTCGCTACGATGAGGCACACAGGTTCAAGGCCTCTCTGGATGAAAGCACGTCTTCCGTTGCTTCCCCGCCCCTCCTCCGGTCTCCATCGGTGATCCCTCGCTGGTGGGGGTTCCAGGTCCCTCTGTGAGCTTCTCGTGTGCGGTTTTGTGATGGTATAGGCTGTCGTTGAGCGGGGGTCCCGACTCGTTCTGCGTAGCGGGGGGAGGGGTGGAAGCCCGCTCTCCCGGTCCCTCGGAGTGTGTGCCGGGAACCAAGCCCTAGTCTGGGCCGCCTTGGTATGAATCGGATGATTCTGTGCTAGAGTCCGCTCCCCCTCTCCAGCTCTCCAGCTCCCCAGTGTTCTAGGGCCCCGCTACCGCCGAGTGCGGAGTGTGCTGCTGGGTTCCGGCTTGGCGGCCATCTTGGTTTCTTCGGTTGAAGACGGGGGAGAAGTTCGGCCGCTGAATTCTGGTAAAACGCCTCCTCGGTCGAAGGTTATGTTTGGCCAGGTTGTGCCATGTCGGTTCCGGTCGCCGTAAATGGCATTGGCGACGCGGAACCCCACTTAAAACCGCCGGAATTCGACGGCGGCGGCTGGCATCCCACGGGCGGCCTCAGAGGAGCGACCACATCAATGGCGCTCCAAGCTACGCCCCCCAAATGTAACCATCTTAATCATGTATCTATGTTCATACCAGCATTTTGCAGGATGAGAAACTCTGATGTTCTTCATTTTGTTGTAGCCAAGAGGTAACCTTTCAGTAACATCATGACTGGTCCTGCACCCTGCAGTGTGTTCCCATCCCATGAGAAGTGTGACCGCCATCTACGCTCAAGGATGTGGTTCAAGGTTTTTAGTTTTTTGAGAGTTGGTAGGAATCATCTGGGTGAATGGCATTTTCTGTTCGAGAAACACCTGAAGGCCGAGAGGGAGATGAGTGCTTTGGAAAGCCAGTTATCAAAGGATGAGATGGTGACCTGAGCTGGGCAATGGGAAAGGTTGGTCTGAGAGCCAAGTAGTATACTTGCCAGATCAGGGATTACTTTGATTTCTTTCCACATGCAGGATTGGGTTCATGGTCCAGAGGTTACCAAACTGGTGTTTCTGATTTGCAGTTCATGATGCATATCATTGCAGCTTAATTATTTCACCAACATAATTGTTTTGTGGCATTTCTTGCCTCGGATGAGGTGTAACACATTGGATGATTTGTATGTACCTTTTATCTGTTGTTTGGTTCTATGGAGGTGTTACGGCCGTTTTGGTGCAGATGTGTTGGCAGGTTTCGTATCTCGTTACATTGCATGTGGACGTTTCCTGTGCTATTTATTCTTGATCTGGTAGAAATGTGCTACTGGCAAGGGACTGTGCTAGATTTATCGCTGCTTATGTGCAATTAAACGAGTTTCCTTGAACATGTTCTTCAGCTCCTTAGCTCTGCTAAATATTGATTTTAGGTTCTTAACAGTTCTATTCAGTTGTGTTAGTGCTGGATGATACATGACAACCAGACGCATTCTTTCTGTTGTTTCACTGTTTCTGCATTGGAGCAGGTTATTTCTGGATATTCTCAACATCCAATTAAATTCCCTGTCAGAGTGTCTTTCTGAGTGGTCCTTTTGCAAGATGGATGTACAGAGTGTGGCTTGTTGATTGACCCATGTCTTTCTGTTGGAGCATATATGTTGTTTTCAGATGGCCTGGTTGTAAATAATAGATTGTTTTGTATGCCTTGGATGGAAACAAGGCCTCAAAGGTATGTGTTCCTGTCTGTTGGTTTCCTACCTACAGCTGTTTATAGGAGTCTGGTCTTTCCAACAGAAATGGTGGTGCCCAGAAAGTGTATGTTCATATTGGAGTATTCCATGGGAAAACTAATGCAGCGGTGGAAGCCATTTAGGGATTCATAGAATTGTTTCAGGGAATATTTGCCTTCACTCCAAATTAAGAAAACGTCAATTTACAGCATATATGTTCTGAAGTTCTGGGATTGTTGTAAAGACCGGTACTCGAGGTATGCCATGAAAAGGTTTGCATGCTTGGGTGCCATTTTTGTGCCAATAGCCATTCCAGTGTTTTCTAGGAAATATCTTCCATTAAAGCAGAAATTGTTGTGTGTAAGTGTGAAGCTCATATGGTCTGTCATGGTCCTAATTGGGGTGTCTGTCTTGCCGGTTGTATTGTGCAGGAATCTCTAGCATGTAGCTATTCCATCTTCATGTGGAATGTTGGAATAAAGTGCAGTGGCATCCAACGTGGCTAGGAGTGCATGCAGTGCTACACATTCTGCCTCTTTAATCTCCCGTATGAAATGTGTTGTGTCCTCTGTAAAGCTGCTTGTGCCCATCACCAGAGGTTCTAGGATGGATTCAATGCATCTAGTTATGACTTTGGTTAATGTGTTGAACTCAGAGAGGATTGGGTGGCCGAGAATTCCTGCTTTGTGGGTCTTTGAAGGTATATAGAATGTCCCAGGAGCCGGATGTGTCGCATGCCAAAGGTATTCCTCCACACTTTTTTGCACGGACATGATGGTTTGTTCCAGAGTTTTTTTTACACTCAATGTTAGGGTCATCACTAAGTTTATGGTAATACTCTTGCTCAAGATGTTTCAATATGCCTCAGCTTTATATTTCTACATATCCATGACCACAACAGCTCCACCCTTTTCTGCAAGTTTTATTATGATTTCTTTGTTTGATTGGAGTGTTAAAATGTCCCTTATTTCTTGGGAGGTACGGTTCTGTTTAGTTATATGTTGTTTTCCAAATATGTCAGATCGTACACATTTTCGGAGACAATGGGCATCATTAGGAGTTTGCCGGTATGAAAAAAAGGGTACCAGAGAGCTTACCGGCACAATTGTTTCTGGATCGGCAAATTCTGAGTCTGCCTGCTCTGGACGCTGTGCCCGACAGGTGTGACCCTGCCGGGCAATGCAGCCACGGTAGGAAGACTGTCCACGGAAGTACCAGAACCGTTCCTAACAGCGCCGGTGCTTCCGTGTCCCCACTCCTATGGGAATGGGGATTAACAATTTGGCGGCACCTGACTTCCCGGGCTGTCCGACTTGGAATCTCCTGATGGCACTGGGAAGTCAGGCGCCGGTAAATGTTTCCGAGTCTGGCGGCAACCCGCAGGGTTACCGCCAGACTCAGAATGTGGCCTAATGTCTTATAATGGACTCCATAATATTTAGAATGTTTTGATATGATGCTGGGCTCATATTTGTACTGTCATTGTGTGGGCTGCTCAACTTTTCTATGGAGATCGTCTGGACTATGGTTGTTTGGGGGGATTATCCAAAATACTAATTTGCAGTTTTTAGATATTTTGAAATAGTTACTGGTACATGTGTATTCCGGCTAGCACCGTGGATTCAGCCTTTGGCTCTCTAGATGTTTTGGACTATAACTCCCATGAGTCATAGCCAGCATAGTCCTTATTTTCAGATCATTGCATTTAATCGTGTATGTTTGATAAATGGTCCCATTTTCTGATGCATTACGAACATTGAAATTTGATCAAACATTTTCCTTCATAACCTTAATAAAAAAAGTTTTTTAATATCAAATGCTGGCAGTGGTGGGAATCTGGTATTTCTGGGTGACATAGAACAGCCACAATAGTGTGCAGGGATTACAGCAAATCAATGAGGAGATAATAACCTCCTCATATCATAGCCCATGTATATTTTATGTTATGTTAAGTTATGCTATGTTTAAGGCTTTAAACCATGCTCCGCTGCCATTTGCATGGTTTCCAGGCACTCTGGCAGATTTAAATGGGGGGCTGTGGATGAGGAAAGTGAGGAGAGAGGGGAAAATGCAAGATACCTTTGTTGTTGTGCAGATGCATGCAGAATGCAAGTACTCTGAGCGCTGCCTGTGGATCATTTCCTAGGTGTTCTATGTTGAGGGAACAGAGGCATTTCTTCCCAAAGGGTGCTTTCCACTGGGTCAGACAGGTTCGCACTGGGGGAACCAGAGCCAACAAATTACTCATGTGCTTTTTGAAGACTTTTTTTTCTATTATTATTATTATTTTCTGGTGCTAGAATGCATTGCCTTGGGATGTGGTATATACGCTGGTTGTATAGATGTAGTGTACTCATGTTTGATGTCTGTTAGGAGGGGTCTTTAATTACCATGTGTGGGTGGCTTAGTTGGGATGCCTGCTTTGTGTGCCTGTGATAATGCTGGAAACAGGCTGCAATTAAATCCCACTAAAACTGAGATTATTCTGTTTGGGCCAAAAACGTGTTGGCAGATTCCCATTCTTGCGTGTTGGCAGATTCACATTCTTGCATTCCATGTCCTGCGTTATTTGAAGTACCCACCATCTTCTTTTCCAAGGTCATAACGGTTGCATCTGGCAGTCGAACCTGAATTGTAACCATCAGTGAAACTGTCAAAGGAATCTATTACCAACTTAAGATACTGCAGCCTACTCTTCCCCTCATAGCCGAAAGTGATTGTCCAGCCGTTGTCTGGGCATTGGTCAATTCTTAATTGGACTTCTTCAATGCACTTCTTATGGGGATTCTGGCTGGCCAGGTGCATCATATTCAAGTTGCACAAAATGCAGCCATCAGACTCCTATCTTATCTTCCAAGAACAACAAAAGCCTCTTTTCGCAGACGTCTCTATTGACTCCCAGTGCATCAGAGGATCATTTTCAGGTAACTCTGCCTTGTTTTCAAATGCATTCAAGGCTCAACACTGAATTACCTTACTTCTTACAGCTGATACGTTCACTTCGATCTGTGGATCAACACTTTTTAATTATTCCCCGTTCCCATTTTGTCCATCGCGGAGACAGATATTTCTCTATTTGCAGCCCTCGAACCTAGAATTTGTTTCCTTCTGAACATTGGTCAATCAAGTTGCTCTCGTTGTTTAAGAAGAAGCCACATACTCGTCCCTTTCAATAACTAATTACTTCACCTATGATTACATTGGTTTCCTGGTTCACCGTGCTGTTGACTGCTGCGCCTAGATGCTGTTTCTGCTTGATTCCCCTGAGGATGTGCGCAATACAAACAACCAAAAGCAAATCAAATTGTGCTCAAAAATAGAATTTAAACGTGTTAGTGTGGGGAGCAGTCAGAGACCGCGATGGGCAGACAAAATCTGAAACTACAAATAGCAGTTCATAGCATGCATAGCAATCCTTGTGAAAAGCCATGAAATCCATCACATGGCATTATAAGTCATAGGAACATATGTAAGACCCTGTCTCCACTCTCTGATGGATACACTTTACCCAATGTGCCACAAAGGTCTGGGAATTGGCTGATGCGATTGGGTGGCAGTCTGGAGACCCCACTCATTACCATCAGCTGGGTGATATTTGTAATGGGAGGCAAGAACATTTGATTTAGAGAAACAGCTGCTTGAAATGTGAAGAGCCCAAGCACCACTTCCTACTTCCTTAGTATGTAGATGTAGATTGCAAGGATGAGTGTCACCTTTGGCCGCACTCTGCACTGTTCTCAGTGGCCAGCTGGGACATTTGACCGTCAGGACATCTCAAGGCGTTTGACAGATGTTCGGAGCAGGTGCAAGAATCCCTATACATTTCTCCCAGTAATATCACACAAACCTCGAACTCCGCTCACACAGTGCAAAAGTCACAGGCCAGAATTAAATTAAAGTAAATCCCCCACTTGCCACCCCTCACCTGGTTTAGCAACCCTTACATAAATTGACTTTCAGACTAATGCAGCCAGGGTTTATTCATGGTGAAAATAGGAAGAGGAACGACAGATAATGGAATGCTCAAAGTGCCGCATGAAGCTGGGTGCGCCATCGCTTTGGCCTAGATGTGTGTTGTTTTTGCACGCCGGTGAAGAGAAGTATGCTGAGAGTGAACGAGTCAGGGGGTGGGCACGGACAATCTAGTAACAGTACAATTTCTACTTTGCAGTATCTCCTGCCCCTTATTTGGTATTACTCTTCGACTGAGGTCCTAGAATGTGTTTTTTCCCCAGAAATAACTAATGATACCAGCGTGAGCGCAGTGACCAGTGTTCATCTGTCTTTACAGGCAGTCCTTCCAGAGATAGGGATAGGATATCAGGGATTATCATATGCACATGGTGTGATCTGTCCCCACGTGCGGTCTCCTTGAGCCAGAAAGGAAACGCCACAACCGGTCACTATTTGCACTACAAAAGAGGGAATAAGGATGGAACTGGCTGCCTTTTTGGTACAAGATTGCTTTCACTGATGTGTAGACTAATATTTACAATTGGTATCATTTCTAGAATGATTGTAAAAGATTGAATGTTTGTACTTTAGAAGCGAGTTCCAAAAGCTATGCACAGACATGTTTTACCCATGTGGGCTCAATTTGGTTGCCTGGTCAATTTCTTATGGCACCCTCCATGGGTCCTAGCTTACCCTTGCCTGACTATAGCTGGCCCCTCTAGTCTGCATATTTTCTGACATCTTGTTGAAACACTGGTCCCAAGGCATCTCCCACTGTACCCTCAACATTTCAGTACTTCTCTCACTTTGTTATCTCTGACACATATGCCCTTCATGGTCTCTAACTTTGACTAGACCTCCTCAGTACAATTTCTCCCTTTTTTCTGTGCATGTTCGCCCTTTTTGTGTAATGCAGGAACTTCGGGGTCTCCAGTGTGTGTGATGTAGTTGGATAGCTCTGCTGTCTTAAGCCAGACACTGTAAGGGGCAGTATGTGTAATTTAGGAGGGTTGCTCTGCTGTCTGAAGTCAAACCATGTGTGAGTGCAGCTTGCACTGCTTTAGGCTCAAGCAATATCCATTCTGTGTGAGGGGTGCTCACCCTGCTGTACCTGCTGTTTGAGAGAGGAGGTTGCCCTCTGTAGCACATGTCGTAATGTTGTGAGTGAAATTTGCACTGCTTTGAGCCATGCTGTACTTGTTCTGTGTGAGAGAAGCTTGGCCTACTGTGGACATGCTGTAACACTAGCTTGCACTGCACTGGCCCATGCTTTACCTCTTCTGTGTGAGTGAAGCTTTCACTGCTCTGCCTATCCTTTACCTCTTCTGTGTGAGTGAAGCTTGCACTAGTCTGCCTGTTCTGTGTGAGAGTAGCTTGCACTGCAGTGGCCCATGCTGTACCTCTTCTGTGTGAGTGACGCTTGCGCTGCTCTGCCTGTACTGTGTGAGAGTAGCTTGCACTGAAGTGGCCCATGCTGTACCTCTTCTGTGTGAGTGAAGCTTGCGCTGCTATGTCTGTTTTGTGTGAGAGTAGCTTGCACTGCAGTGGCCCATGCTGTACCTCTTCTGTGTGAGTGACGCTTGCGGTGCTCTGCCTTTTCTGTGTGAGAGTAGCTTGCACTACAGTGACCCATGCTTTACCTCTTCTGTGTGAGTGAAGCTTGCACTTCTCTGCCGGTTCTGTGTGAGAGTAGCTTGCACTGAACTTGCCCATGCTTTACCTCTTCTGTTTGAGTGAAGCTTGCACTGCTCTGCCTATGCTTTTCCTCTTCTGTGTGAGTGCAGCTTGTGCTGCTCTGCCTGTTCTGTGTGAGAGTAGCTTGCACTGCAGTGACCCTGCTGTACCTCTTCTGTCTGAGTGATGCTTGCGCTGCTCTGCCTGTTCTGTGTGAGAGCAGCTTGCACTGCAGTGGCCCATGCTGTACCTCTTCTGTGTGAGTGAAGCTTGCGCTGCTCTGCCTGTTTTGTGTGAGAGTTGTTTGCACTGCAGTGGCCCATGCTGTACCTCTTCTGTGTGAGTGAAGCTTGTGCTGCCCTGCCCGTTCTGTGTGAGTAGCTTGCACTGCAGTGACCCATGCTGTACCTCTTCTGTGTGAGTGAAGACTGCGCTGCTCTGCCCGTTCTGTGTGAGAGTAGCTTGCCCTGCAGTGGACCATGCTGTACCTCTTCTGTGTGAGTGACGCTTGCGCTGGTCTGCCTGTTCTGTGTCAGAGTAGCTTGCACTGCTCTGCCTATGCTTTACCTCTTCATTGTTAGTGAATCTTGCACTGCTCTACCTGTTTTGTGTATGCGAGTGTCTTGCACTGCAGTGGCCCATGCTGTACCTCTTCTGTGTGAGTGAAGCTTGCACTGCTCTGACTGTTCTGTGTGAAAGGGGCTTGCGCTGCAGTGTCCCATGCTGTACCTCTTCTGTGTGAGTCAAGATTATGCTGCTCTGCCCATTCTGTGTGAGAGTAGCTTGCCCTGCAGTGGACCATGCTGTACCTCTTCTGTGTGAGTGAAGCTTGCACTAGTCTGCCCGTTCTGTGTGAGAGTAGCTTGCTCTGCAGTGGCACATGCTGTACCTCTTCTGTGTGAGTGAAGCTTGCACTGCTCTGACTGGTCTGTCTGAGAGTAGCTTGCACAGCAGTGGCCCATGCTTTACCTCTTCTGTGTGAGTGAAGCTTGCGCTGCTCTGCCTGTTTTGTGTGAGAGTGGCTTGCACTGCAGTGGCCCATGCTGTATCTCTTCTGTGTGAGTGAAGCTTGCGCTGCTTTGCCTGTTCTGTTTGAGAGTAGCTTGCACTGCAGTGGCCCATGCTGTACCTCTTCTGTGTGAGTGAAGCTTGTGCTGCCCTGCCCGTTCTGTGTGAGTAGCTTTCACTGCAGTGGCCCATGCTGTACCTCCTCTGTGTGAGTGAAGACTGCGCTGCTCTGCCCGTTCTGTGTGAGAGTAGCTTGCCCTGCAGTGGGCCATGCTGTACCTCTTCTGTGTGAGTGACGCTTGCGCTGGTCTGCCTGTTCTGTGTCAGAGCAGCTTGCACTGCTCTGCCTATGCTTTACCTCTTCATTGTGAGTGAATCTTGCACTGCTCTACCTGTTTTGTGTGAGAGTGTCTTGCACTGCAGTGGCCCATGCTGTACCTCTTCTGTGTGAGTGGAGCTTGCACTGCTCTGACTGTTCTGTGTGAAAGTGGCTTGCGCTGCAGTGTCCCATGCTGTACCTCTTCTGTGTGAGTGAAGCTTGCACTCGTCTGCCCGTTCTGTGTGAGAGTAGCTTGCTCTGCAGTGGCACATGCTGTACCTCTTCTGTGTGAGTGAAGCTTGCACTGCTCTGACTGTTCTGTGTGAAAGGGGCTTGCGCTGCAGTGTCCCATGCTGTACCTCTTCTGTGTGAGTCAAGATTATGCTGCTCTGCCCATTCTGTGTGAGAGTAGCTTGCCCTGCAGTGGACCATGCTGTACCTCTTCTGTGTGAGTGAAGCTTGCACTAGTCTGCCCGTTCTGTGTGAGAGTAGCTTGCTCTGCAGTGGCACATGCTGTACCTCTTCTGTGTGAGTGAAGCTTGCACTGCTCTGACTGGTCTGTCTGAGAGTAGCTTGCACAGCAGTGGCCCATGCTTTACCTCTTCTGTGTGAGTGAAGCTTGCGCTGCTCTGCCTGTTTTGTGTGAGAGTGGCTTGCACTGCAGTGGCCCATGCTGTATCTCTTCTGTGTGAGTGAAGCTTGCGCTGCTTTGCCTGTTCTGTTTGAGAGTAGCTTGCACTGCAGTGGCCCATGCTGTACCTCTTCTGTGTGAGTGAAGCTTGTGCTGCCCTGCCCGTTCTGTGTGAGTAGCTTTCACTGCAGTGGCCCATGCTGTACCTCCTCTGTGTGAGTGAAGACTGCGCTGCTCTGCCCGTTCTGTGTGAGAGTAGCTTGCCCTGCAGTGGGCCATGCTGTACCTCTTCTGTGTGAGTGACGCTTGCGCTGGTCTGCCTGTTCTGTGTCAGAGCAGCTTGCACTGCTCTGCCTATGCTTTACCTCTTCATTGTGAGTGAATCTTGCACTGCTCTACCTGTTTTGTGTGAGAGTGTCTTGCACTGCAGTGGCCCATGCTGTACCTCTTCTGTGTGAGTGGAGCTTGCACTGCTCTGACTGTTCTGTGTGAAAGTGGCTTGCGCTGCAGTGTCCCATGCTGTACCTCTTCTGTGTGAGTGAAGCTTGCACTAGTCTGCCCGTTCTGTGTGAGAGTAGCTTGCTCTGCAGTGGCACATGCTGTACCTCTTCTATGTGAGTGAAGCTTGCGCTGCTCTGCCCGTTCTGAGTGAGAGTGGCTTGCACTGCAGTGGCCCATGCTGTACCTCTTCTGTGTGAGTGAAGCTTGCACTGCTCTGACTGGTCTGTCTGATAGTAGCTTGCACAGCAGTGGCCCATGCTTTACCTCTTCTGTGTGAGTGATGCTTGCACTGCTCTGCCTGTTCTGTGTGAGAGTGGCTTGCACTGCAGTGTCCCATCCTGTACCTCTTCTATGTGAGTGACGCGTGCACTGCTCTGCCTGTTCTGTTCTGTGTTAGAGTAGCTTGTACTGCAATGGCTCATGCTTTACCTCTTCTGTGTGAGTGAAGCTTGCACTGCTCTGCCTGTTTTGTGTGAGTGACGCTTGCTCTGCTGTGGCCCATGCTGTGCCTATTGCATGTGAAGGAATTTTCCCCCTGTGGATAGCTTGCAATGCTGTGACTCATAGCTTGCAATGGGTGTGTACCCGTTCTGTGATGCTTACCCTGTGGTTGTGCATGCAGCGCCGTTCTGTGAGAGGGAAGCTTGCACTGCTGGGTCCAGGCTGTACTCGTTCCGTCGTATGGACATTTTCCCTTCTGTGGCCCTTGATGTATCCAATTCGATATAAGTGAAGCTTACGCTGCTATGGATATTGCTATGTGAGGGAAGCTTGCTCTACTGTGGCATATGCTCAATTTGTGAGTGAAATCTGCCCTGCTATGGAATATGCTCCTTTACATGTCCGGGAAGCTCGCCCTGTTGTGGCACAGGCTCTAAATGTTCTCTTATGTTATGAGAATTTATACCGCGCTCTGCAGCCATTAGCACGGTCCCCATCAGGGACGTCATTTCACCAAAATGCCAAGGGTAGCGGAAAGGACATCACATGACCCTTGACCCCTGATGACATCACAGGAAGTGATGTCATTTGACCCGACCCCGAAGTGATATTGCAGCAAGCGATGGAACATGACCTTTCACCCGTTGACAAAACAGGAACTGACATCACATAGCATTGTATACTATGAAAAATATGGTTAGGATATCACTATAATGTGATGTACATTTCATACAAGAATGAATCGATATATGTATCATTAAGATCAGTGTGTATAGGCCCATATTACCAAATTACTGTGAATGGAAGCAGACGTCATGAACAAATGATAATGATGTGTTATTATATAGCTTTTGCGCTTAAGTGCTTTATAGAGAATAAATATACACCCAATATCACCCAACCTGTGTTGGTACTCATTTATCGACCTTGGAAGGATCAAAGGCTGAGTTGAGGTGTTTAAGAACAGACTAAATCAGTGACTCGCCCCCTGAAGTGTGCCTGAAATAAACCTTTAATGAGTCTAGCAATTATTGTATAGAATTCCAGAAACACATATTATTTGGTATTCCTAGTCTTTCTTATTTAGGATCAGTGCTGAAAGTGTTAGACTTGTGGCACTCCTGTTCTTATTTTTCTTCTTTTTTTAAGGGGCCTGAACAAGAAAGCCAGCCACACCAGAAGTAAAGAGCCACATGGTGCTGGCCACAGCCCAGGAGCATGCATTACAACAAATAAAAAAGTCGCATGGGACACCACAGAGATTGCAAGGGAGAGCTCAGAGGTCACAATTGCGACCTCTGGTGACCCCTAAATGACATCTCTGGTCTCCATGCATTCTGGTGGATCTAGTTTTGTGGCCGTTTCATAACTTCAGTTTCAGAATGATGCTGAAAGCCTCATGGGGGATCGAGGAGCAGGGAAGATAAAAGGCGGAAGTCTGGATTCCCGAAAGTGTCCTCCCTGTCTTTCAGTCTCCTATATGACATATGACAAATGGGAAACTCCTGTAACAAATGGCTATCACAGAGACAGTCAAGGCATACACATGGCGGTCTTGTCAGCAGGCACATTTATCAAAAAGGAACATTCTAGCAAAAGACAGTGGAAAGAAGACTTCAATAACACCTACCTTTCGGAGAAGACAGCTTTTACCAGGGAGCCCTAAGCAGATGATATCGAGTGAAAATTGATTTTCATACCCGAAAAAAGAAATGTTTTCGTTTTTTAGGTCAAACACCTTTTAAAGTATTGCTTAGAGTCTGTGTTCCTCGGTCTTTCCTCACAAGTTCGGGAAACGGCAAATAGGCTGCGTGATGGCATTTAGGAAGTCTCCAGGGTTAAAGTAACAGTATGTTCTATTGTATGTGACTCAAACTACCTATTGCTGCCTGTCTAGCCATTGCTCCTCAGTGGTTGTAGGTTTTAGAGAAATCCTTGCAGGGACCCTGCGTGCATGTGCTTTTAATATGGGGAGAGTAGAAGTCATAACTGACCAGATACGTGTTTTCTTTTGTTTCATAATGATTTACCGGTTATGAAAGGATTGTATTATTTTTTACAGCGTTTTCTCTCCGTTTTAAAAATGTGTACCGAGGTTTCGCCCAAGGGCTGAGATAGTCATTGCTTATGAATATCAACGAAGCAAACCTTGTGATGGAAAGGTAGGGGTGGCAGAAGATGGTGGCTGCAGCCTTACTCAAGTCTGGTGAGGATTTGGGGTCCTGTTCCCCCTGATCAGTGAGGACTGTGGCTGGTGGTATCTGAAATAGGATGTGGAGGAAGAGGCGCGTTTAAGGCAATGTGCGACTCTGAACAGGTTAAAGGCGCGCAGTTCCCAATGTGAAGCGAAAGCCATGGCTCAGTCAGATTGAAACATTTTTCAACAGCCTATTGCCATCAAATGCCACACCCAGAAAGCGGGACGGGGACCATGAACGAAAGCCTTGCGGTCTTCATCCAAGCCCGCCTCATCGCTGAGCCGTTTGCCAGGGAGCATTAAACTGCTGTATTGAAATCATGTTTAAACATGGCTTCACTTCCAAAGAACATTTTTTACCTCTTCTTACTTGTCCATAGGCAAGTACTGAACGGAGCTGATCATTCTGGACCAATGTTTGATGTCCTATCTTTCCATAACACGGAGTGTGCAGACGGCCAGGAGAAGCCGTAGAGGAGTTACCTCCCCACGGCGTCCAGCTTGCAGGCTTCTCTGTCATAGGGCTGGTAAATGCCGATGCAAAGGATCATAGTAAGGTGTCCAGCTGTCCCCATTACAGGAGTCGGGCCCAGGAGGCCATGGTTGACGGCCTTCCTTTTTTTAATCCGGTGCTTGCTGGCACAGACATACCTTAAGAAGGCCTTGACTGTACCTGAATCCCAAATAGAATTCATTATGGTAATGGTAGTGACCGCACGATAAAGGGCAAGCTGTAGGAGCTCGTGCGGGCTTGTCCTGCTAGAGGATAAAACAATAATCACATTTATCTCCCTTAGCTTAAGGAATTTTCCCTTCCGCCACGATAGATGGGCCTTCCACTGGATAAGGCAACTCCTCTTGTGCTGGTTCAATCATCCGTAATTAAATCTTGGTGAACTCAGATCACCCCAGGCCTCGGCCCCTTTCAATGACTGGCAAAGCACAAAGCTCCCAAGTGGGTTCCAGGATCATTACTTTGAATGTAGGTTTCCTAGTTGCCGCCAGCTTCTCTTCACCAATGTTCACAGAAACGTAAGGCACCCTCTCCCATCTTTTAAAGACCTTGTTGGACTTTTAGGCTTGACGTATTTGCATCCGACCACTGCAGTTTGTGAAGAAGGCATGGGCTCAGAGGATATAGACCGGTGCAACTCGATCCTAATTATAGCTGAAGTAACACCTCAGGGTGTTTAGGACCCTTAGGCGCCTATATGTTCTTCATTGCCGTAGTCAGAGTATGCCTGCCAAGATCTTTCCAGCACAGCTGGTCCCTACTTTATGGTTGACAGATCAATGAACATCTCTGCTGGTCAGCCAGTGGTTCCTTGAACAGCAGTTCTCGGGCCCTTCGTCGTAGATTACGTTATCTCAGACTGGGCCTCGTTGACATGCTGAATGACTGATTGCTTTGACCAACTGCCCATGTCCAGGCACTCTGTTTGCACCTTGCTGGCAGTGGCCTGGATTTAGAAACTTGAATCACTTGTCTGCGGGTTGTATTTCTGGGGAGATGTTTCTTGTCATTCAGATGTTAGGATGTTTGTGTTCTCTTCTTCTTCCTCCATCTTGAGTGTCCTCCCTTTCTTCTCTTCAGCTGTTATCACACAACAAGGGCCCATCCTGATTGACTTCACCAGAGAAAACCACCATCCATTTCCTGGGGAAAGGGGGCCTCCAGTGCCAAAGCATCAATGTTTTGCCAGGGAAAGATTTGCATCCAGACCATCTACCTGAGGCTTGCTTCACTGGTCAGGCCGAATATGCAATTATTGTGTGGGTCCTTTAGAAAACAATTTTGGTGGGGCTTTTGACTTTTTACAGTCTTAAGAAGAGAAGTGTTTGCATTTGATGCTTGAGGGCCAGCTGGAAATTCAGTCGTGATGTGCTACTGTATGTGGGCAGTCCGGTAAGTGGGCAGTCAACTTAAGCTTCTTGACAATAATGCCCAACTGATTGGAAAAAAGGTTGTAGTAAATGCAAGGCCTCAAAGGTCTGAAGGAACTTCTGCACAGCGCTAAGGGGTAACCTTTGTGAAAAAAAAGTAAAAGCCAAGGTTGCAGGTTCCCAGAGTGGAGCCTGTAGTGTCCAACAAGTAACATGCATTGGCAAAGCCAACAGTTTTGGCTTTTGTGTTGGCTTGGCAAAGGCATTTACCAGGCACTGCCATAGTGGTATTAACTGGACATTGATGGTAGCAGCTGCAAAATTGTGCTGGTATCTAGGCATATAATAGCCGTGCCTGACAGATGTCGATTACTTATAAACAAGCCAATGCTTGTTCTAACATGATTTCAGTGAAGGACACGCAGAGTGCTTATAAATCGAGTGACTGCGCTCTTCCAATCAACTTCTGCTCTCTGTTTCTGTTCCCTGCTTTCGGCGTGCAGGCGGCAGATCTTTTTCCGTGATGGCGCCGTCATTGTGAAATGCTCTTCGTTCCATATTAGGAGCAACCATGTATTGTCAAGCTTTTGCAAACAACTCAAAACAATGCTGTTTTAGAGGTGGCCACCTTCCTCTCCTCTCTTGCTCCATTAGCGCTTAGATGTCATCAGGTCTTTGCTGCGCTTTATAAGTAGCGTTACAATACAATACTGAAGGCAGGCCTGGTTAAGACATTTTTATAACAGCAGTAGTGTGTTTAAAGCTCCAAATAAGTAAATAACTCTCAGAATACTGCTTTAAAAAAACACTGACAGGTACTTTGAGCGCAGAGTATGATGGTAAGGAAGGAAGTGGGTGGGAATGACCATTGTCCTTAGGATGGCCATAGGCAGTCAATGGATGGGTAAATACCCTATTAACACCTGCAAACTTTGTGTCCCTCCCCACATGCCAGTTATCTCCAGTTGTACACTAATGCAATAGTTTTGGCTTGCAGGTGGCGATTTAGCACCACCTGATAGCTAAAACAAAAAGGACCCATGATTTGGGGGCATGTAGGGTGAAGCATCAGCTGTGTCTCATCCCATCCCAGCGGCACCCATGATGACATGCCTGATCCCGTCTGAAGCCATGCCGGCACCTCTTTAATGTGGCTAGTATTCTGTATCAAGTCTACACATGAAGCCATTTGAAATGAAGAGTAATACAAAGATGAACAATCTGTGGCAAGACATCCATTAGAAATTGTGGTCCAAGATAAAGGTCAGTGCATTCTTCTCCTGCCCACACACAGGGCATGCAATGTTAAAGAAGATGTTGACCAGTCAAGCCAGGTTGTGCTGCTTGAGTTGGCTTTGGCTGGGCCGAAGCTTTCTACACTTGTTCACCAGGTGTGTACTTCACTGATGGTCCTTGCTGATACCGGCAATTGGAAGAAGAAGTGTCTCTCTTTCAAGGCTGGTTGGGTACACGGAAGTGCCTTTTGTCTTCTTTCCAAAATCTAGACTGAACAGTAGGTCCATCATGCGTAGGATTTAAACAAAATGGCTGGAGCTTTCCATGTTGTCTCTGCTGTTCACAACTCATGAACGGGTTTGGCAATTACAACTTGATCAAGGGAGATAATGAGGCCAGTTTACCCCACAATGTCATGGTACATGTACATAGGGAATGAGCAGCTTCCAGACCTCAACCGAGGGATCGTGTAGCGTGGTCAATGGAACCCTGGATCATACACCCTTTATTGAGACTCAGGGCTTCTAGTGGAGCTGTCCATGAGTGATTCTGGCTTTGATTGATTTGCAGAGTGCATGGCGTGCACACCTGTCTTCATAGCATTATAGATCAGGATTGGGATCACCAATTCTGTGAAGTAAAAGGCAGTTTCCTTCTGCATGCAGCTTAAGTTACGCCCAAGAAGATATGGTGGCTGCTTATACAGGTGAAAATAGACTACCAATGCTACCAGCTCCACAAATATTTCAGAGATTTAAAAGAAGTAGACCAAGATCAAAGGTTGAACAATAAGGTAAATATCCATATAACATAAAAATCATGGACGCGTCACGGAGTTAAATTATTGTGTATTCCTATAAATTTAAAGAAGAGCACCAAACATCCTTCACCACAGGACATCTGGTTGTGAGCGCCAGAAGTCTTTGCTTGTGTTTTACACTATTCGTGTAGGTTTAAAGGACCATGCTCTAATGTTCCAATGAGCGATTCCGCTTGGTCTGGGCTGCAAAATACGCAAAACCACGACCTTCAGGTGTGAAGTGGAGAACATTTCAGAACCTGCGCCTCCCACTCACAGAGTCTTTGCCAAGTGGCTCCAGGGCTTCTCATCATCTTGCTGACTCTGCACGCTCTTCGGGGACGGGGTGAATCCACAGACCCTTACAAGCGAATTTGTTTTTCATGTTGGCAGCTCACACAGCATGATGCAGGCAAGATTGCTGTAACTGAAGCCCTTTGGTGGATTTTGTACAGGGATCTTCCAGCCACGAGCCTGTCTTGTGCATGTTCCTAGCTACCAGCTGTGTTGCTCGGGCGGCGGGTCGCGCAGAAACATTTTTTAATGCTTCTGTGCAACGCGCTGCGTGGGGCCTGTCAGAGTGACGGTTGCTTCCTCTGATGAGGGTGCGGCTCACATGCTCGGAACAGGCTACAAATAAATCTCTTAACCTACCTCCTGTCTTCCGGCTCCGATTCGCAGCAGGTAACCATAAAAGGATTATTGGGAAAGGAGAACTTATGCCCTGCATAACCTCTTGCGCAACCAATGTTAAGGGGAGTATTATTTGCAGCACACGGAGTGTCTATTTGATCATTTTCTCAGTAGCTCTGACAGTGTTTAGGAGGATTTAGTGTTGTGAATTGGAGAGCCGCACCGAGTGAAGTGTAACAGAGTGGAAGCAACAATACAGGCACCACCTGTATTTCAACCTATGCCTGCTGAAACATCCATTGTGTGGGTTCAATGGAAGAACATTTTCGACACCTACCTGATTGAGATTGGAGGGAAAGGGTTTGACCAAGAGAGTAAGCAGGCCATTCTCCTCACCTGCTTGAGTGTGAAAGGGCAAAGGATCTTCGAGACCCTGCCAGTGATCCTTGTTGGTAATGGGCAAGGGGATGCACCAGATGTCCACTAGGCCACAGAGCGTGCTCTGCTTGCTCAATTTAGTGTTGTATCAATGTCATCATGGAGAGCAATCTTTTTTTTTCATGCACGCAGCATCCAGCAGAGAAGGTGACATGTTTGTGGCTGCCCTGAGAGGATTGACAGATTTCTTTGAATTCGGAGCACTTCCTGACAGTCTGGTTAGAGACCAGATAGTGAGATGCACTGTAGACAAGAAACTGCAAGAGAGGCTCCTGATGGTGAAAGACCTTTCGCTGGCTCAGGCCATCGCTATGGCTAAACTTGCTGAACAGTCCTCAATGTATTCCATGACCTTGAATGCATCCGGTGGGGAAGTGAACAATGTTGGGAATACGCCTGTTAAACAGTTAAAGCCACAGCCTTCCCCATGCAAATTCAGGTCTGGTACTTCTCAAGCTCCCCAGCCACCGGCTCCCAGAGTGAACATGACGTGCTTCACCTGTGGTGAGGAGGACCACTTCTCCACTAGTCTACGTTGTCCTGCGAGGGGGACAACATGTGCCAAATGCAACATGAAGGAGCACATGGCGAAAGTGCGCAGGAGCAGGGGAGATGTGCGATGCATTGAGGAGGAAGATAACCTGTTTCATGAGGGTTGGAATGATCTGCTCATTACCAGTGTGAATGGGGAAGATGTGGGTGCCCTTTGGTGCGAAGTGGTACGTCATAGGGGTGGATGTTTTACACACACTGGGCACCACTGTTGGTGAATTGGACCCTCCTGACATATGTTTTAAAGGTTATGGGGGCTCACCAATACACATTTTGGCTTCATAAAATGGCAAAATTGCCTTCAAGGATAGGGTAATAGGAGCTGACAAGGGGGTGCCACTACTGAGCTGGAGGCACCAAAAAGGACTACGTATGGTTCTCAATCCCAATGCTCTGCAAGAAGTTATGTTTGTGGGAAATGATTGGAGTGGCCGGTTTAATGATGTGAAACTTGTCCATACCCAGTTACCTTGCTCTATTTATTAGGCTGATTGATAGCTACACAACCGGTTTTTACTTAAGTGTGGTTTTTATTTAGTGTTTACAAGTGGTCAGCTGACACGTGTTTCAACCCCTCAGGGTCCTTATCAAGACTAGAATTGAATTGTTACCGCCACATACTTTGGCTCATGGATTAGAAGTTTCCTGCATGCTGCAATGCTGATAAGCAGCTCACATTCGTGCTGTTCATCTTCTCCTGATGGGGTTTCATGATGTGTTTGCCAACCGTCTTGGTTGTCTGAAGGGTTTCAGCCACAAGATCATTTTGAAAAGGGGGGTGAAACCTGTGGTGCACGATGTTTATTCTGTTCCCCTGTTGCTGAGGGGGAAACCTAAGGCTGTGCTCAACAAGTTTTGCTTGAATGATGTCATTGAACCTATTAAAGCTGCCAAGTGAGTGTCCCCTGTGGTTATTGGCAAAAAGGGGGATAGCAATATTAGGTTGTGTGTGGACCTTAGATCCCTAAACAATAACATCTGGGTAGATCGGCATCTTCTACCCAAAGTGCAGGAAATGATTACCCTTTTGTATGGTGCCAAGTACTTTTCCACGGTTGATTTATTGAGTGCCTATCAGTAGATTAAGTTGCATCCAGATTGTAGATCCTTGACCTCGTTTGTTACACCGGTTGGCGCATACAGGTTTGAAAGGATCCCTTTTGGGTTGGCGTCCAACGCAGCCGTCTTTAAAAGAGTTATGGAGCAGTTTTTTAGAGGCTTGCCCTATGTAAAGTGCTTTCAGGATGACATCTTGGTATTTGCTCATGATCCTGTCTGTCATGAAGAGTATGTGTGTGAGGTATTGAAGATTTTGGACTGTGCTGGTCGCACTGTCAAGAAAGAAAAGTGTAAGTTCAGTATGACGGAAGTGTCATACCTGTGGCATGTCATTGATTGGCAGGGCATCAGGCCCAGGGTTGATTTGGTGGAGGCAGTGTTGAAGGTTCCAACTCCTCAGAACAAGGACGCATTGAAGTTGTTTTTAGGATTAGCGCAGTATTATTCAAGGTTTATGAAAAGGTTTGCACACATTTGTGCCCCTCTGAGGGAACTTTTTAAGCAATATTACCTGAGCGGCGGGGGCATTACCGACTCAGGTAATGCCCCCGGTCCCATAGTTATAGGCTCGAGCGAAGCAGCAAGGGTCATATTGCTTTTAGTACCCCGGCCCGCAAGATTTGACACTAAAAGCATTTTGTTCTGTCCCGAAATGTTTCCAAAAAAAAAACACCGGGAAAATGTCCATCAGGAAAGGGAAAACAGAGTCCATTTTCCCTTTCCATAGCGGCCATCGGGAGCGGATGCGCTGGAAACAGAAGTATTCCCAGTGCATCCACTCCCGAAAAAAAAGTAAGGTAAGTGGGTTTGGGAGAGAGGGAGGGTAAAAAAGAAAAGAAAAAAAAAACGGGGGATGGCCCTGCTCTGAGCCTCCACATGGCTGGAGACTGCCATCGTCCCCCACCAGGGACAAAGGAGGAAGAAGCTAAGTGGGCTGGGGAGGGCAGGGAGGAGGGAGGGAAAAAATAAAAAATAAAAAGCCTTACCTGAGTCCCCGGCAGGGGGCGAAGGCAGCCTCTCGGCCGTGGGGAGGCTCGGAGCGGGGACAATGGGCGTGGAATACCAGCTGAGGGATTTCCGGCCGGGTAATGCCTCAGGGAGGGCCAATCAGAATGGTTGTTTCATTCTGATTGTGCCCTCGCTGGTTACTAATAAAGAAAAATGCCAGGTTTGTGTGGAGCACAGAGTGCCAGGAGGCATTTTCATGCATCAAAAGCAGAATTACGAGTGTCCCCACCCTCAGCATGTTTAATCCGTGTTGTAAAACTATTCTCATGACAGATGCCAGTGCAGTGAGGCCTTGGGGCTGCTCTTATTCAGGTTCAGGAGGGATGAGGATGTGTTATAGCATTTGCTTCCAGGGCATTACAGGGTCCAAAAACAAACTATTCTACCATGGAGAGATAAGCTGTGGGATGTATTTTGGCAGTCAACCACTTCAGATTCTTTTTGTGGAGTGTTCCTTTCATTTTGATAACTGAGCACAAACCTTTGGTCCATGCATTGAATGGAAGAAATGTGGGAGGATCCCTGAGGATTAATCGTTGGGCCCTTGCCCTCCAAGAGTACAATTTTTCTATTGTCTATGTCCCAGGCTTGAACAATGTTGTGGCAGATTGTCTCTCTTGCCTTCCCCTTGAAGGGGGGAGCAGATTGGTGAGGAAGGTTGGTCCATGTTTGCGGCTATTGGTCAGAATAAGATGTTGGATTTGGCTGGGTGGCGTGTGAGGAAGAAGAAGAGATGGATGGGTGGTGTGTGTGTGCACAGTTTGAGTAGGTTAAAGGAGAGCTCGGGATGGACGGTAAGGTTTTGTGCAGAGGTGAGAACGTTGTTCCTCCAAAGGGCATGAGGAGTGTTATTTTGGAAATCGCTCAACAAAGGTCATGTAGGAAGGAATATGACCAAAATTAGGGTGATAGAAACGTATTGGTGGCCAAACATGAATGCGCAAGTGGAGTCTTTGGTTAAAAATGTTATGTCTTGCGCTCCAAGTGATAAGTCACATGTGGTGATAGAACCTCGCTTGTGTCCCATGAAATTTCTGTCGAAGCCTTGGGAGAGGTTAGCGCTGGATATAATTGGTCCCTGTTATCTGGGGAGAGAGATTCGCGTTTGTGCTTATGGACTATCACTAAAAGTGGCCTTGTTTAGGGTGGTCAGATGACATCACTGGCAGGTCAGTGTTGCAGTTCCTGTATGCTATTTTCAGGGTGGAAGGATTGCCTTCAGTTTGGTTTACTGACAATGGTGTGCAGTTCAAGTCCAATGTGGGGGCCGACTATTTGAGGAGGGTGGCAGTACGTCATGAGACTAGAGCCTTGTACTGTCCATGCCAGAATGGCATGGTGGAGTGTTTCAAAAGGGCGGTGAAAGGGAAACTTCAACTGGCCAAAATGTCCAATATAGATGTGATTTACAGGACTACACCCCATTCCACTGCAGGTGTTACGCCCTTTGTGGCATTGAGGTGCAGGAAACCGATTGATGAGATGACTGCGGAATGGCTGGGGACTTCGGGTCCTGTTGAAGTTAACAGAGTGGAGCTTATCAATAGAGCAGAAAAATGCCAGGAGAGGTATGAGCGGCTGTATGATAGTCGGAAGCAAGTGTGTAATACAACATTTGTGGCTATTGATTTTGTCAGGGTAGGAACGTGAGGCTGAGGGGTGTGGATGCCACATCTCTGTCTGCTCCTAGAAGGATTTGCAGGGTTCTAGGTACAGTTGTGGTATTGGAAGATAACACTAAATGGATTGTAAGCTAATTGGTGAGATGCCATGAGATAGAGTGTGAGTCCAGAAGAGTAGTGCACAGGGAAGTCCTAGAGGAATTGCCTGGTGATTCTGGCGGGAGTGGTACAAGTGGAGATATGGCTGTGGGGTCTCTGGAGGAAAGTGATAGGAGTAGGGATGACTCTTCGGTTGAGAGTGATGATGTGGTAAATCAGAGTGTTAAAGGTGCGGAGGGGGAAGTGATGGGAGAAAGTTTTGGGGAAGGATCATTGGAGAGGCAAGTTGAGGCCGGCCTGCAAAAAAGTGATGAACTGAAGATTCGGTAAGAAGAAGGTGGTGTACGGGTTCAGTGACCACCTATCATGTTCAAAGACAATGTTTTGAGTTTCTTTACTTAAGGGGGAAGGTGTGTACGGGGATATTCAAGCTGCGAGCGGGTCTTGTGCAGGCTCGTAGCTACCTGCTCTGTTCCTTGGGTGGCGGGTCGTGCAGAGACATCCTTTGAATGCCTCTGTGCGACGTGCTGTGCGGGGGACATCAGAGAGACCGTTGTTTCCTCTGATGGGGGTACGGCTCCCATGCTGGAAGCAGGCTACCAATAAACCTCTAAATTTACCTCATCTCTTCCGACTCTTTTCTTCTCCTGGTGTCCGGCTTCCGTGTGCCCACAACAGATTTCACTCATTTTTTTGTAAACTGTGTCCCAGACACAGCCTTCAGCAAATCCGTCGAACACACCACTGGGGAAGCCAAAAATATGAGACTTTCCCACATTCAAGACAATTATTGAACTCTGAATAATCCCTCATTGAGTTTGAGCATTGTCTGTTTGTTGAATCATCCTGAAAACTAGAGGTGGATAGCACTGCACTATGGAGATATGGTCCATTGAGAGGTTCCACCTGACATCTTAAAGACAATGGGAGCGAAACTCGGGTTGTCTAAGCTGTCACTTAGGACCCAGAGGTGAAATGCAAACTGCAGTAGAAATGCTCCCATCTATAAATGTATTTTGTGTGTTGCCCCCGCAGTCATCTAAAGCAAGAACAGACTGTGGCGGGCGGGATTAGGTTTTTCCTCGATAATTACAATAATATGTGTGTACTAGGAATCTGTAATGTCAACAATAATAAGTTGCCACAATAGGAAGAAATAAGTCAATTTTATTTCTGGTGCTATTTATTTAGAAGTGTGTGCACAATATCTCAACATATTGGCGCATACTATTGTGAAAACCAAACACAGTATGTGTTTATATAATTACACAATACTTTGAAGGGCAAACGGACACGCGTTTCGCACAACCCATGGCTTAATCAAGGTAAACATTGGCCAATTACAAAAGTTGAAATTTATTGCACTAAAGATATTGTCCCCAATTGCGCTAATCATGTCAATCTATCCACTCGGGTTAAAGAGGAAGATGCAATTTTCTTAGACAATATTTCTTGCATCAAAATTGTCATTAACATTACGTGTCAAAAGTGATACACAGTCACCACTTCCTTGATTCGTTTGTGATAACAATCCAATGACGCAATTATTCATTATTTTCCAGACCACTGATATAATTCAATGGAGAACAGGGCCTGCGGCTGAGACAACCAGGAATTTGAAAATCTTGATATGCAGTTCGGAAGAACAAAAAACACTTTTGCGCTACAGCACCCAGAGAAAGCAACTTGCCCTTATTGACATTATAGATTCGGATTATGTAAATTGATCTATTATTGGAATCAGTGCAGCTCCATCTTGCCCCTCGGGGTCTTTTCTCACTTAAAATGGTGCCTTCCATTTTTACCAAATACAATCAATCTACTCTCCAGATCTCGTTTAATTTAATTCAAGAGATTCCTTTTACAGTCCAAATGTGCAGTGATATTGTCAGCATTTGTGCCGCTGTAACGACGCTAGCGGCAGCATTCACGTGTACCCCCTATACAGGTGGGTGACACAAAGGGTGACTGATTTGAGCGAAGGGGTAAGAGGTGCACAGAGGAACCACCACTGGGCATGTCACCACCAGTATACTTAACATTGGCATAAATGAACCGACAGATTCACCATGCAAGTTCCCCCAATCTTCCTGCAATCACTGCGAGGGTGGGGTGCCCAGTGAACCCATCTACTGTCACTTATTAGTCTATGACTGACATATTTGTGCTACGGGCTTATTCAGCCGGGCTGCTTGTTTCTGGCATGACTGCTCAGGATTCGAGTGGCTTACTGTGGCATGTCACAGCAAGAATCCAGGGCCCACCACTGTGCACCAGCTGCACGCCGCCTGCTTCTACTGGGCCATCTGGGGACGCTGCTGATGCTAATTTTAAATGTTAATAAAGACTGTTGATCAGTAGGGAGCTACAGAAATTATTTCTGGGACTGGTTATTTCATTTTTTCACAGGCAAGTATTTAAAGAGCCTGGGAGGAGTGTGTCCATGGAACAAAGATATGCCGAAAGGAGTCTGAGGGTGGGGAGGAGTGAAGTGAGGGGAAGGCATTTACCTTTGGTGACTTATGGATGCCTTGTCTGAGAATCTTACATAGATGCGATGTTACTTGCAGAGGGCACCGAGGGTCAAAATTTTCAATTTCCACCCAGTTTATAGGATTGTTTGACAAACTAATCTACTTGTTAATTTACCTGAGACATGTTAGAAAGCCTTAGGGCCTCATTACAAGTTTGCTGATATCACTGGCGGGATACCGGCAAACTGTAATACCGTTTCCATCACTTGGACTGCCGGAATTACTGTCAGATTGCAAATGGTAGAAACACTGGAAAATCCCCATTCCAGGGAGTCCCATAGGACTTCATGGGGGGATTTGCCTGTATTAACAGCACTGGTATTACCGGGCCGGTAATATCAGCAGTTTTCTGCCGGTAGGGTGGCGGATATACTTTCAGCTGAGAGTTGGAGGTAAATCTGCCACCCTACCAGCAAACTTGGAGTGTGCCGGTGCAGTAACGTGCTGGTATACAGGTTATTACCGCACCGGCACACTCATAGGAGATCAGCCAGAATGCTCACTTGCTAGACTAGCACAGCGTATCACTGGACTGTTTGAGGCCGATGCAAATCAGGCAGCAATTTGCAATGATAGTAAAGTAGGGTATTGAAGTGATCATATCTGCTTACCTAACCATGAACTGACAGTGTGAAAATGCAGGGGATAGAGCCAGCAGAATAGTACACAGAGAACTGTAACCAACACAAGAGACCGGCTTGTATGTCCAGTTATAGATGGCACATCTTAACAGAGACTTGTGCTCGGAACACTTATTTTGGTTAGCATAAATGGTATTGCAAATACAGGCAAGCTTCAGCAAATTTTTCAATTATCCATATTGCAAGACTGAGTCATTTTTCAGGATTGTAAATTGTGCATTAAAGACTGGGGACTTTTTTCAGGTTTTGGTCACAAATTGATTAATTATTGATCACAAATTTTTTAGGCACAACTCGTTTGTGATATTGGTGTAATTCCCAGATTGTACTAAACACAAAACCTTAGCTAAAGGTTGTAAACCTCCATACTTTCCAAACTTGGGTTCTTGACTGTTCAATCAAATCTAATACAGGTGATCAAAGAAAGCTATTGAGCCCCATCTGACCTATACAGACATAGGGCCTCATCACGAGTTGGGCAGTATCCCGGCTGTAATATTGCCCAACTGTAACAGCGTTAGCGCCAACCGGCCCGGCGGTATTACCGCCGGATCACTGGTTGGGCGTTAACGGTAAATTCCCATTCTGCATTGAGTCCTTTGGACCCAATGGGGAATTTTCAGCGCTAATACAGTGCACTAATACAGATGGAGGTAATTACACCAAAACAGGGCGCTAAATGGATTTTCACCTCCAGAAAAAAGCTGTAGGTAAAGCAGCCCATTTAGCTCCCAACTCGTGATAGGTCCAACCCTTAAATGCGGCGGTAATATTGTTACCGCTGCATTTAAAGGCTACCGCCCAACTCGTGATGAGGCCCATAGTATCCTAACACCCTAGCACCAGATCGCAAGCAGCAGTATCTTTCGAATTTCACACAGATCTTTCCTGGAACCAGAATCTGGACAAATGTCAAACAGTGATTCTGCCAGCAGCCCAAACCCCAAGGACTCTGTGCAAAGTGCCGCAGGGTGATCAATGCACCACAATTCCAGAGGAAGCTGAAGGAATTGACATCATGTGACCATCAATCACGGTGACATCAGAGGAAATGTCCTCACAGGACGCCTGGCCTCAATGGTATCACAGAGATTTAAGGTTGGGGATGCACAAAAATAAGCTTAAGATTTACATGACAGCGCAGCCTCCAATAGCCAGGCACTGCCCTTTAGACCAGTTATAAACTCACACACCAACATTAAACATCCGACGTGAAATAGAGCCCTATAGCCCAGATGCTGCTGTAACACAAAAAGTCTAGCTTGCTATGTGTAAGTGCTGGCTGTGTATGGCAACACTAGCCTCACATGCCAGATATATAATATGTAAGATGCACCTTTGTGCATTCAGGTGCTGACATCATAATGTGCGTGCATCCTCAAATATCCGAGTGATCCAATCTAAAGTCAGATAAGACCGAATTTACAAGGTCCAGCCTCCATATGCAACGTACTGCCTCACATTCCCAGGTGATTCCATCATATGTCATGTGCTGCCACAAATGCCCCGGTACTGTTATCTAATGCCTCATGTGCTTGGTATAGTCACCATATGCAAAGTACAGCTTCAAATGTTTAGTGCTGCGATAACTTGCAAAGTGTAGCCTCAAATATCCCAGTGATGCTGGCAATCTCACGGAATGGTTCATACAACTGCAATAATCATCACGTCGAAGGTACAGCCACACTTGTCTGTGTGCCTCCATCATCCTCTTTCTGCCTTTCTGCACTGTTACTCTTACTTTAGTGGGCCTCGTTTAAGAGCTAGCCTTAGCCCCCCTGGATAGAGCCCTTCGGCACCAGAACCACAGCTTCAACTCATTTGCAAGACGGAGCCAGGTCCTGGGCAGCCATTTTCTGTGCAGGCTCAAATGCCTGACTCTGGCGACGCACAGCCCTATTCCATGATGTAGCTGGTCATCCAACTGCCCTCTCCTTGAATTCCACTCCCAGCGCATCCTAAATATACTGCTGGTTCTGTGATTGAGATAAGAGGAGTTTCCACACATTGCCCCTACCATACCCCTTCAGCTGCTGCTTGGAGGCTGATTAAGGAGCAAGGGAGGGACATGGGGTATGATATGATATGATAGGTTATTTATAACATGCTTAATACCCAGAGGTTTCTAAGCGCGGACCCGGGGATCGAACCTGTGTTGCTCTGTGTCGTCTTGCTTCCAAGGCGAGCAGGCTGCCCCTGAGCTGTCCTCCCGAGGGTGGAATCTGCAGTCACTAAAGTTCAATACTTCCCTGCAAACTTTAAACCTGGGATAACAAGGGAAACTCCAGAGGAACCAAGAGATTTGACCTGGGGATCTTTGGATATGCCCAAATGATGATCATTAGATGACATCTACTTTAATCCCATAAAGTCAAACCTCATGGAGCAACATAGCGAACGGTCCACATTTATCCCATCTGAACTAGGAATCTTATTCTTTGGAAGACTTCGAACAGCATTGCTCAATATGAGCTAACCAAGTCAATGACGACTGCTGCTCCTAATGGAAAGGACACTTACCCACATTAAATTGGAGCTAATACTCCTATCACTTGATGACTTTCCACAGCACAGTTTCTCTTAATCTACTCTAGCATACTGCCCCCCCCAGTTCTTCCATAGGTACCGTCAATACATTTAACTAAGCTACTTGGATATAAAACGTAAACAACTGTCATACTGACCGTCAATCTGCTTCTAAGTGTGAAAGAGAAGACCCCCCAAGCATGTATGCACTGAAGTCCAGATATAGCTTCAGAACATTTGATTGTACACTCATCATCATCAAGCCCAACATTCATGAAAGGAGACAAACTCTGAAGGATCTTAATTTTTTTACATTTATTTTATTTGTATTGGTTTTACAAAACCTTTACAAAATGCACACAAGAAATTGAAACATAAAAATTCAAATCGTAACAATAAAGCTATTCGTAACAATAAACAATTCTGCTGACCTATGAACCAACAGCAAAGCAAAACAAAATCTGTAGTACAATTTTCCATAGACATTTTTAGAGACGTTGATCATACCTTATGCTATTTTTGGCTGCTAAGTATCCTGTCTTTCCAGTACTTACTCACGGTCTTAAATTCAAGGTTCTATAACATGGAGATTGGAAGGCCTAATGTATAAATCCAAAATGTTTTAGAAATTCAACTACAGAGAATGTCAGGAGAGTCTCATGTCCAGAGATGATTCTGTTCCAGAAGAAATCGGAGATCAACCCTTCATTATTTCTTACATATTTCCTGAATAGCAAGTATCTCAGGTTCCAGGTGCCTTCGCATTCCATTAACAAGTGCCTCAGAGACTGATTTGAGGGGTGCTCACACACTTTGCATAGTTTCTGTGAGTCTTCCTCTTGTCTTCTCTGTACCAGCACTTCCCCAACTGGTAAAAGGTTTAGCCTTACCCTAAGAAAGTTATTTCTCGCCTGCCTATCTGGATATTTCATCAGGTATTTCGCTAGGAACCCCAACTTTTTGTCCACAGATTGGAAGACATTTGGTCTATTCGCGTTTCTGACCTTTGCAATTGTTTAAGTTCAATCACCTCTTTCACCAACAGCTTTCACTTTCTGGGGTGTGTTAATCAAGGTCTCCAGTTTTGAGTCATATTCGGACAGAAAGTCTTTGACTTTTTTATCCAGATGGATTAGATGTTCAAATCTTGAGCATCCCAAATGAGCTTTGACATCCGCATACAATAAGTTACGATCTGCTGTAATTATCTGGCGATAAAGTGATGCTAATTTCCAGCTTGTCAACAAATCTAAGGAGTTCAGGCCTAGTTCAAACCTCTAATTCCTGGATGGTGTTCTAGATGGCAGACACAAAACTGTCTTCCAGACGAGTGATTCCCATTTATTCCAGTTTGTATTCCAAAGTAACGGCTTGGCCTCCAAGCCGTAAAGAATAATTGGAGTCACCTTTGCCCTAAAGTATTTAATTAGGGGAAGAATTGAGAACCTACAGTATTTAGTATAGATCTTCTTCATCTGCGGGATGAGTTGAAGAATCTTCATCTCCACAACTGTCTCCACCTTGTGGGAAGCCGGGGAGGCATATATTCTATAACCCAAATACATCAGATCTTCTACTTTTGGAATTGTATCAGTTTGCAGGACCCAATTGGAGAATAGGGTCTTTTTTTGAGTGTGTTTGCAAATCATGATTTTAGATTTCAGTGGGTTAATTCACAGGCTGTTTTTTCTGACATATTCTCCCAAACCTGTCAGCAGGCACTACAAACCTATTGCCGTCCTATCCAGCAGCACTATGTTGTCTGCGTAGGCCAGCCAATGGATCTTTCTTCCAATGATCACAGGGCTGGCCAATGCAGATCGTTCCAGTCACCCATGTCCGCCAGGAACAGATTAAAGAAAGTGGGTGCAACCAGACACCCTTGCCGTTTGACCTCTCTCCACTTTGATTGGGGCAGAGAGGTGACCTTGTTCATCCAGGCGCACTCTTAACGTGGTCTCCCCGTGAAATTTAGTTAACATTGACAGGAGCGACTCTGAGATCCCCCATTCCTTCAATTTTCTCCACAGATGCGCTCTATCGACCTGATCGAAAGCTTTTGACAGATCTACCCAGGCACCATAGAGTGGCAATTCTCCCTTGACCATTGTTCGTTCACTTAACATATTCAGGATAAGGCATTTCAAGGAGGTAGAGACGTCTTGTCTGAAGCCTGTTTGGTGGCAAGAAAGAATTTGTGCAGTATCTACCCATTTGGTAAGTTCCCTCAGTAGCAGTTTCATAAAGATTTTACTTTCTATATCAAGCAGGGCGATGGGCCGATAATTTGCTGGATCTAGTCTATCGCCCCCCCTTGAAGAAAGGTATGATTATTGCGGTCTTCCAAGATGGGGGAAGTTGACGCTGGCTAAGTATTTCCTTAAAGAGATGGTACAAAAGTCTGGACCATAATTCTGGTTCATTTTTAAGTACCTGATAAGTCAGGCCATTCGGGCCGGCCACTCTGGAAATGGAAGACTTAGCTATAATGTCCATACTATCGTCTTCCTGAAACGGCAGATGCCATGCGACGTTTGGTTGGACAGTATCCGGCAATTGGCCTTTAAATATTTTGGTTAAATGGTCCACCCATATCGATTCGGGGAGTAGATTACAGAGGGTGCTACTGTGATTTTTTCTCCAGCTGTGTAAACACAGACCAGAAGTTTCTGGTATTACTTTCACTTAGCAACCACAGCATGTGTTCTCCGTCTTGGTGCATCCGAAGCATTCTTTGATTTTTGGACCAGTTTTTGCAAGTTTGCAGTGCCTTTTTAACTTCCGACTTGTATTGACACGCGCTGAGGTGCAACGTTTTTAGGCTTCTGATTTTGAGTCTAAGGGCCCTCTTCCTGTCCCGGGTTTCTTCGTCAAAACAATGTACGTGAGTATATTGTTTACCTCTCCCAGGTTTGCTGGGGGAAGGACTGGCCATATTGATTTGGCAATGTTTTCCAGAAAACAGTAGTCTAATAGGGTGGATTCAGGTATTTCTTTTAACCTATTATTTCATTTTTTTACTTCTTGTCTATATTTAGCCAGACGTATTTTGCCTGAGTTAATGCCTATTATTTTTTGTCGATGATGTTCTGCGGCTAATAATGACAGATCAGGAAAAAATAACTCTAAGTGTGAGTGGTCGCTTATATCGTCCTGCTTAATAACAAGCAAAGAGCGCTGCGAAAAGAGGCCCTGGGAGACAAAGATGTGGTCCAAAGTGGATGAAGACCGACCGCAATGCCACGTAGCAGTGGCCTCTAAGTCTCCCTTAGCATTTTCAACCCCCAAGAGTCCAGAAAATCTAGCCAGATTCGACCCTTCTTAGTTAACCTTTTCGGGGGTGGCTTCTCTACGACCCTAGCTATATGGTAGCAATCAGTGTTGAAGTCTCCTGCAAGGATTATGTTGGCATCAGCATGGCCCAGCTTAATTAGTTCCAGTAGAGAGGACAGAATTGCCAAAAAGGCCAGAAGTTCGGAGCAGGCAGGGTTCCACTAGATGTCAATAAAGCTTTGCTTGGGCCTATAACCATGGGCCCCGGGCATTACCTGAATCGGTAATGCCCCCGCCGCTCGGGTCATATTGCTTTTAGCAACCCGGCCCGCAAGAATTGTGTGACCGGGGTACTTAAAGCATTTTTTTTGTCCCAAAACATTTCGGGACAGAAAAAAAAAGAAAGCGGCCAAGAAAATGGCCGCCGGGAAAGAACAAGCAGGCTGGTATCCCAGCCGAGAATCGATGGATTCTCGGCCGGGTAACGACCCGGCGAGAGCCAATCAGAATGCGTGTTGCATTCTGCTTGACTCTCGCCGGGTACTAATAGTAATTAATGCAGGGTCTGGCATGACACAATTTAGGAGGACTTTACACTCCTGGATTCGTATTGCGTTGTTAAAGATAGTTACTATGGGCCTCATTACGACCCTTGCGGAAATGGAAAAATGATGGCGGAAATGCAATACCGCCATCGAACACCGCTCGTTGCGATCATGACCCGTCACCGTAAAGTACGATGCCATTAGCGACACCGCAGTGAACGGCAACGCTAACTGCACCAAGTACGCGCACGCGCGCCTTGCAAAACCGGAATCACCGCCATGGCGCAACGGTACGCGAATTCTGACCCTAGCGGACATGTACTGAACGCCATCAAGCACGTCGTAAAGTACCATTCCGCCATGGCGAGAAATACGGCAACGCGAACCAACCGTAAATGGCCCACTGAGTGCCTGTACTCCACTCCCTGGCCTCATTGCACAACTCCTGGCAGGCGCAATGTACTCACACTATGCAACCAGTGAAATCCACAATTCACCCATGCATGCCAACGTAGAAAAGCATGCAGGGGCTCAAAGCGCCCCGTGAGTGGGCATCCATGTACGGCATGTCACCATAGCCGTACTGACGCAGCACAGGCATGTGAAGCTACAAAACATCAAAATGAAAATCAAGAACACATGACACAAAACAACAGTAGTCCCCCATCGCTTGCCACCAGCGCAAGGCAACATCCAAAACAGCATCCTGAGGGGGATTGCACCAGCCCTGTACTCATGCCAGTAAACAAACCAACCATCAGCAGAAGCATGTACCACACAAGTCGGCAGAGTGACTGAGCAGCCAGGCTCATCCCAAGAGGGGCCGATGGGAGCTGCAGGGCACAGATGGCATCAATACAGAAGCTATTCCAATGGACATGACCCCAGTCCCCCTCCAACAAACGCACGCAAACACAGTCACCTGTGACCAGCCACATTCTGAACAACCCATCATTCCACCAATCGACCTGGCTGACAGGCACCAGTCGGCCAAAAGCCAATACCCCGCCCCTGAACAGCACATCATGTAAACAGTCACAATGGCAGCCCCTATCCGTGACCATACTGTGCTACGTAGGCAAACGCGGCCAGTACTGTACCACACAACTCAACTCAGAAGCCGGAACACAATGCAGATCATCACGCAATACATACCGCCACAAAGCGAAAATCGCCACATCACCTGCAAAGAACAACGCAACACGACAAATATCGGAATACAATTTAAATGCACATCCAAATGACAAAGGCCCCACAGCAATTTGCAAAATACCACCAAAACAACCATCATCACCGAGGGCTGCATCTGCAATAATTGACCGGCTTCCACTTGTGTGACGCCCTGTACCATCATGGCACACAGGGCCTACATCAACGTTCCAAAAGGCCACATGGAAGCGGCAAGAACCGCAGGTCCGTCCCATGAGGCAGGCGCTAGTCGAGCTGAAAGGCCGAAATGTTGCACCTAGCCACCAGTACAGCGTAAGGGCATGTGGCCCATTGGCGATCGTCCCATATGATCGAAATGGTGCTCCACTGATTCACCCGAAGCTGCAGGAGTCGAGAGTAAAAACCATCTGGAGGAGTGGCGTAGAGATGGCATCTGCAATAGGGCAGGAGATACCTGTCACCCAAAAGAAACACAAATCAACCGATTGCATTACGGGACTCATGATGCATTACAATCTTCATTCAACACACCAAATCCACACCCATATGCATGCTAGCCCACTCCAAAGGAATATACACACCCCTAAATCAGTATCGAATCATAACGAAACCAATCGAGCTAAATACACCATTGTCAACGTCGGTTACTGTGCATGCGTCCGTCAAGATAGAACCCATGACATGGGATTAGTAACGTGCCTAGACACAAGTGTATGAAGGCGCGTCGAGACAGGGAGGATCCGACAAGGGCAGATAGACGTATGTCCCACTATGGCAGCCTTGCATCACATAACGCAGGGGAAGGGGAGAGAATCAAAAAACCCATGTACATGGCAGACCCTAAACGGAATCATCAGTCCATGCATCCACACATCATTCCCTCATACCGCAATGAAAACGCATGAATATTCACTCACATAATATGTGAAACTTCCATCGCGTCTGTGCGTAATGCAGTCCGCAAAAACCACTGTGCCCCTGGCCGGATCTGTAGTGTTGTGAAGCAAGATGGATTTGGGAACGTCCTGCCTTATCGTCCACTACGCTGTTGCGCATCCCATTCAATTCATATCATTCATTGCCTGCTCGTTATGGGCCATGTCCCAAGGACATTCTACAATAGAACGTTACATTTCCAGCCAGACCTGTGGGCGTATCCTCGCCGCTACTTCAAAACCCAAAATGCTGGCCTTCGAATTCCTCACTTGCAACATTACGTCGAAAAGGCTTCTGTGAACGCTTGCATTCACAATTACATCAATGTAGTGCGGCTGTGTGTCATGATGCTAACTGGCTGCAATCACAAATGGCACGCCACGCCCGTCGGTGAAGTACGTTACTGTGCTGCATGAGGGTCGGCCATCGATCGAGCCCTACATACCACTGACTCTTCACAGGTATGTAAGCGGCTGCAATCATAGCATGTGTAACAATGGGAGCATAGCATGAAGATCAGTCAAAGTACATCACACTGCCATCGGGATTTGATACATGAATCAAATCCCAAGATGCCATGTGGCCAAATGCAGCCTTACGTGCGGGACGTGCTCGGCCAGAAGGGATTGCATCTGCCACAGATTCATTCAATCAGCACAGGTGGAGGCCATACAGGCCGACAGCACATATATTGCAGACCCAAACCCCTCCCACAACCACTCCCACTCCAAAATGCTACCGGCAGGACTAGCGATGTTGGGCCTGGGGTACCAGATAGCACTGCAAGTGCTACAACTACAAGAAGACGACGAACAACAACAGGTGCAACAACCGGGCGCACAGGGGAGACGGAGGAGAAGGAGGAGGAGGAGGGCAAGGCAGGGTCAGCAAGGCCCACAAGCACTGCCACTACCACCACGCAGGCGGCCCGCAATCCCACGCCTCCGAGCCGATCCGTTCAACCTCACTGCTGAGCAGATCCACACCCTCTACCGTTTGGACCGGGACACCATAATCGCCATTGTGGACATGACACATGCTGACCTCGTGAGCATGATAGATAGCCCAACCGCCATCCCACCCCTACTGAAGGTGGTGTCTGCACTCCACTTCCTGGCCACAGGCACCTACCAGCACACAGTGGGACAGTTGCATGGCATTTCACAGCCACTGTTCTCACGGACACTCTTCCAAGTGCACGATGCCCTCCTGAAGCACGCCGACGACCACATCACACTACCACGCACGTACCAGGAGATTACCAACGCTAAAGTGGGATTCCATGCACTTGGCGGCATCCCGGGTTGCATTGGTGCCATCGACTGCACCCATGTTGAATTGGTTGTCCCACATGCCATGGAGGTCCAGTACCGCAACCGGAAACAATTTCATTCAATCAATGTGCAAATGGTGTGTGACTCCAACAAGATATTTACGCATTGTTGTGCCAGATTTCCAGGATCTACCCATGATTCTATGGTCCTGAGGAACACAAGAATACCACGCTACATGGAGAGACACGCAGGGCACAGATCCTGGCTACTCGGTGAGTCTCATTCCATGCATGACATCGTGGCCCATTTGATGCGTCAATGACCTTGCAGGGGGGGGGGGGGCTACTTAGCACTATCATTCCACTGACACCCTTTATTCGTCTCATACAGGTGATGCCGGGTATCCACTGAAGAGATGGCTCCTTACACCAATCCGGAACCCACAGAACGAGCATGAGGAGGACTACAACCATGCCCACTCACGTACCCGTGTGGTCATTGAACAGGCATTCGGCCTACTGAAGGCTCGTTTCCGCAGCCTCAGCAGGTCTGGCGGGGCACTCATGTACAGCCATGAGAAGGTTTCTAAGATGGTCATGGCATGTGTCATGCTGCACAACATGTGCATACGTAGGAATGTGCCCATGCCCCCTGACGCTGTACTGCATGCACCTGAAGATGATGATGATGATGAGGGTGGGGATGTGGAGGCACCTCAAGGAGTCCATGAGGCACAGGATGTACGTGCAATCCGACAGAGCATCATAGATGCATGCTTCTAGCAACCACGCATGGTGCCTATTACACGGAAAGGGGACCTGTGGCACTGTGTGTGTGTAGTACAGGCACATTGTGGACTGTACGCCTATGAAGGCCTCGTACGCAAATATCAATGTCCACACATGTCATTGGATGATAATGAGGTGCTGTATTGTTAATGTGATTTGATTTATACACCCTATGGACCCGCCACCCAGTGAAGCCCAACACACCCCCTCCACCCTACTACCTCCCCCCCCAACACCAGTGTCCAAATATGCATGCTGTCCGTGGGTAGACGCTATTGCAAGCCCCCTCTACGGGTATCAGGGGCACCCCTGCCCGTGGAGCGCAGGTTCCTGCCAGATCTGCGTTGGGGGCTGCCCTGGACGGAACTTGCCACGGATGATGTCTCTGCCTGCTCGCGTCCATGCATGTCTCTGAGGGTTTGTGAGAGCTCCGAGAGCACACGGCGCACAGCAGCAAGTTCAGCACAAACGTCTTTGGACGTCGCATGCAGTTCCCCCCTCAGGCTCTCGGTGCTTTTCTCCATTTGTGCTCTCAGGCTCTCGGTGCTTCTCTCCATTTCTCCCCTGAGGCTCTCACTACTTTTCTCTATTTGTGCCCTGAGTGTCTCGGTGGATGTTTCCATGGCTGCCCTGGAACCCCCGCATTCATTTGCATGGTCCTTGAGTAGCGTGGACGCTTCCTGCTGTTGCTCGATCAGCAGGTCGAGGGACTGTTGCCTCTGCTGGGCCATGGACATTTGCGGTGGTGTGACAGGGGGGCTGCTCAACACATGTTGCCTTGGCACAGGACTTGTGGGGGTTGGCCAGTCGTCGTCTTCAGGGTGCCCCTGCGTGGTTTCGTCATGGTGTAGGGGATGGAACATGCAGGGGGATTGGGAAAGGTCATGGATGGTACCTACGTCGCCAGCACTGTTTTCCGTGTCGGAGCATGCTGGCATGACAGCTGTGTCACCTATGGTGCTGCTACCACCAGAGGCAGTGCCATCAGATACGTTCTTTGGGGGGACCTGTGGTGCTGGGGTTGTGGACTTGCTGGCTGCTGGGGTGCCTGTTGCAGTCCCCTCCAGTGTGCTGCCACTTGATTCCTGCTGCTGCCGTGTCTTGATCCTTGCACCTGAGGTGGAGGCTCTTGGGACGTTGGTCCTGGCCCTCTTTGCAGGCGTGCTGGTAGGGGTGTCCTGCAGCTCGTCGTTGGTATCGGACCCTGTGGTGGAGTAAAGAGGGGCGAGCGTTAGTTATGGGTCTGTCGGATTTGGAATGGCAACGTATCAAATGCATTGGGGTGGTACATGAGGCTGATTTGGGACTGGGCCTTGGAGGTGGTCTCATTTTCGTGTGGATTGAGGATGCATTCATTTGGCTGCCTGCAGTTAGGGGGTGCATGCTGCACATGTAGGGGTTGTTTATGGCTTCTTGATTGATTTGTTTGTTCATTCTGACTTTTAGAGGGCGCTGTCAGGGCAAAGTATGTATTGCACTATGGGGTCACATGGTACTGCACATGTTCGTGGTTTGTGGATTTCGCATTGTTTCTCTTGGCCAACCTACCTGATTCTCCGGATGTCGGCACTCCTTTCTCCATCCCTCCGACTCCCTCTATGCTCTCCATTCCTATGGTGGAGGCGCAGATTTCCTCCCAGGGGGTCAACTTGATGGGCGACTCTGAACCCCCCCCGGTAGCTGTGGCGATGTTCCTGTTCGCAGAAAGTATGCTGCGTACGCGGATCCGCAGGTCGTCCCACCGCTTGCGACATTGCTGTGGCGTGCGGGGTGTTGTCCCCACCGCACTTACGCGCTGTGCCACCAGGGCCCATATGGCCTTCTTGTTGGCAAGGGCCGTCCTGGTCATTTGACTGGAGAAGACGACGGCGGAATTTTCCTGGAGGGTCTCGGTGAGCACGGTCAGTTCCTCTCGGGAGAAGTGTACCTGCCGCTTGCGGTCACACGCTTTCTTGGCTACCTTTCCCATATTTATTTTTTTAACTGGGGTTGCTAACGGGTTGGGATGTGTGTCAGGGTCGGATTTTTTATGGTTGTGTTGGGATTCGGATTTTATAGTTGTGCGGCGTGCTGTTTCCCGTTCCGGCCACATGCTTTTACTTCCGTTTCCGTATATTTACGGTGGCCGTAATTTGCGGTGCACGCTCGTTACGGTGACCGCTCATTACGGTGACCGCTAAGATGGGTGGCGGTATTGCACCTGGTGCAGCGTACGGCGGCGGTAAGGGCCGTTTTGGGGTCATTTCCGCCATCGCAGCCTTTCGGATTCCGCCATGGCGTAATGCTCGTGCCCGATGGGTCGTGATTGGCCGCACTTTGCTCCTTCGTGCAATGGCGGAAACGCTATTTACGCTGTTGCGGTCCGGTCAGTCACTTTCCGCCAGGGTCGTAATGAGGCCCTATGTCTTTGATTGAGAGATTTTTGAAAGCCATCAATAAACCCCCTAATGGTCTGCCCATCGCTTTTTGTGATGCAGAAAGGCAGAATGATGTATATCCCTCAATTTCCACCGGATTAACCAACCACGTTTCCTGGAGCAAAATTATATCATTTAGCGTAAAAAGACTTTCTCTCATGGATCTAGATTTAAAGATGCTGGGACGCCGCTTGTTCCAACTTGCCACTCTAAAGGATCTTAATACAGGAAGCATTACTGCCATTCAACATTAACAGCATCTACACCTTCTTGTTCTTAAGCAAAGACATTGTTCTCACGTTAATTTACTCTCCCTATTTATGAACATCTGCTACAATACATTCAGGGTCCTTCAGGCTAGTACATCAATACCTCTCACATAAGGGCACACCAACACCATCCCATCAGCAGATTCTAAACGTCATGCAAATACATACATTCTGCAGAAACTCCTTGCTCCTTTACCATACCCACTCTGCATGTAGTAGGGGCATCTTGAAGACATAGCCCACACACTCAAGACACTGTATAAGAGTTGGATTACTGAAATCAACCCATCAGGATCCACCATTATGACAGCAGATCCAGAATCAATAAATGATCAAGTGCTGCTACTGTCTACACTCCGTCCATCCAGGATCCAGAGGCTGCTTGAGCCTTTATGTGCCATGCAAAATACAATGTTAAAAAACGCCCTTGCGATGTCACAAAACTTCCAGCCAGGCAGACACACAAGACCCAATCCCTAGTGAGAAGCGCTCAGACACAGACTCTCCAAGCACCAGCAACCTTTTCCAGATCAAACAAGCTAAAAGGAGATTTGCTCTACAATCAACATGAAGAGTCTTGAAGCAGGTGAAGGCGAGAAACCTGGAGGCATCGATGTTGCATCGAGTTAATGCAGGCATGTGCGGCTGAGAGTGAGAAATGTCACAAACTGGACAATACACCGCAATCATGTCAGCAGTGTGAGTGCTCTATGTTTGCCAGATGACCGTGAGAGCTAAGGAAGGGATTGCCTTTTGCTATGATTAAATGGTGAGTCCTGATCCTGGTCATTGTAAATTACAGAAGAAACTAACAACTTCATTTTCATATTCCTCATTTCAGCCTGGTCTCTTCTACATGCAGCATAGATTTTGTGGTATGTTATGTTAAAGGATAGTTATACTGCACACTATCACCACCTGAGTGGTCCCCTGGCAGCAAATCTGAAAAGCAAGAGGGTATGGTAGGTTAGTAGCACTGAGCATGGAAAAAGCACAAGAGAGCTGTGATGTGCTGTTGGCAGCTTCAGTTCGGTTTACACCGTTCTCTGATTGCAGGTGTGGTTTTTCAGTCAGTAGTTGTCATGTGCTGTTGTGCGAGGCAAAGTGTGGTTTGTTTCATTATTGCGGTGTAAGTGTGTGCGTTTTGTTGTTCTGTATATGTATGGTTGTGTATGCAGAAATTAGTCCTGACATGCCACTTTAGAAGGAAATGCTCATTGGTCTTCAACCGCAAGATTTTTTCTTAGCCTACTTGCGAGGGTTCAGATGGGGAAATTAAATGGCAATTCCCCGCCAAATGTTTTTTCTTGCTTGGCTTCAGTTCCATGATTTAGAGCACTGGCGAATTCTCAACTTTATATTTAGGGGCTTAGGAATGGCATGAGACCCCATTCCCTGATTCTCTGTGAGTGCGCCGGGGAACTGGAAGCACCAGTAGAAATTGACTGCAAGGATTTATAAGGAAAGAACCTATTTCTGCACAATGACTGAACTACCCTTTCAAGTAGGAGGTGGTTCCCAGGCATTTTGCATGATCTTTACAGGAAGAAGAACGACCTTTCACACACGTAGTGTTGCACATGCCCCAGGTCTGCCTGCACCTTCTCTGGACATTTAAACACCAATCTTCAGCTGCGGCGGGGTAGCTCCACCTTTAGTGCACTGTGAGCATCATGTGGGCATTAACTTCTATGCTATGGGGACATTGTGGTAAGCTAAAGGACATGTGACTTGTGATATTTTTTTGATGACAAGATGTGAAACATTTCTGAAGACCCTGCAGTGCCATCGGAGTCTCAAGCCTACAAAATGGTCCTTTGATTGGGCATCATTACGAGTACAGCAGTGCAGGTAAAAATGGCAGCAAAGAGGTGGTAATTCAGTTGCTGCAACTTTACTGGTTCATTACCCCACTGCCATACTGTGAGTTTTGGAGGTAAGGTAAAGGATGTACTTGCAGTTTTTGCTGGAGGTAAATCTTTCACCTTAGGGCCAAAACTTGTCATATTTCCCATGCAGAATTACCACTCATGGTAAATCCACACACAATCCCCATGGATTCATATGGACTCCAAAAATGGGAACTAATACCACCATGCCACCACTCGTATTCCCGTGTAAATGCAATGGGACTAAGTGGTGGTAAAAGTAAACAAATTTGACCCAATGCGTCTCCATCATTCATTAACTTGATGCCACTTTTGCATTGTGAGTCTTAGTAACCTGACACATTACCTTTAACCTTTGACAGATTTGCAGACCCACTCCTTGATTCCAAACCAACTAACACACTAGGCCGGAGGTTCACCCACGCCGCTCTATTGTTCATACAGTTGTCAAGGATGTACCGTAGGACGCACCGGGTTCTAAATTCCAAAGGTGATCGGCACTCCAACAAAACATGGAAGTCAAGGGGCCTCATTACGACCCTGGCGGTAAGTGAAAAACGATGGCGGTAAATGGTTACCGCCATCGTTTTCCGCCAGGTCCGATCATGACTCCTGACCGTAAACTACGATGCCAATAGCGGCATCGTAGTTAACGCTGCCGCTAACTGCGCTAAGGGTGCGCGCACGCGACCGGCCACACCGTACTTAGCGCCATGGCGGAAAGGTACGCAAATGCCGACCCAAGCGGACATGCACCTAACGCCATCACCGAGGCCGCTAAGTACCTTACCGCCATGGTGCAAATAATGCCATCGCGAACCAACCGTAAAGGGCCAATTCAAGTGAATGCAGCTGCCACAGGTGCACAGAAACAGCACAGGTGAAGGCAATACAGACTCAGGGGAGTACAAAAAGAGCACACCCCACCCCTACCCACACCCAGTCACACTCCACAATGATGGCAATACGACTAGCAATGTTGGGGCTGGAGGACCTGATAGCAATGCATGTGCTACTACAACAGCAACAACAACAACAACAGGCAGCACAGAGGAGACGCAGGAGGAGAAGGAGGGCAAGGCAGGCCCAGCAAGCCCCACCAGCACAGCCAGTGCCACCACGCAGGCAGCCCCCAATCCCACGCATCAGAGCCAATCCAAACAACCTCACTGCTGAGCAGATCCACACCCTGTACCGTTTGGACCGGGACACCATCACCGCCATCGTAGACATGACACACGACGACATCGTCAGCATGATAGAAAGTCCAACCGCCATCCCCCCCCTACTGAAGGTAGTGGCTGTACTCCACTTCCTTGCCACAGGCACCTACCAGCACACAGTGGGGCACCTGCATGGCATTTCACAACCATTATTCTCACGAACACTCATCAAAGTGCTCGATGCCCTCCTCAAGCACACAGACGACCACATCTCATTACCACGGACTGCCCAGGAGATTGCAAACACCAAAGTGGGTTTCCATGCACTAGCCAGCATACCCGGTTGCATTGGTGCCATCGACTGCACCCATGTGGAATTGGTGGTTCCACGTGCCATGGAGGTACCGTACCGCAACCGGAAACAGTTCCACTCTATCAACGTGCAAATGGTCTGTGACTCCAACAAGATCATCACACATTGTTGTGCCCGATTCCCCGGATCAACCCATGATTCAATGGCCCTGAGGAACTCCACAATACCACGCTACATGGAGCGACATGCAGGCCCAAGATCCTGGCTACTCGGTGAGTGCAATGTCATGGAAGTGGGCATGGGAATGACGTACCAGTGCATACTCCACCTGGCAGAAAGGGGGGGGGGATGCATACTCCACCTGGCAGAAAGGGGGGGGGAAGATGCATACTCCACCTGGCAGAAAGGGGGGGGGAGATGCATACTCCACCTGGCAGAAAGGGGGGGGGGGAAGATGCATACTCCACCTGGCTGTGAGTAACACAGAGAACGGATACAGAGGAAGGGCACTCACAATGCACAAAACCCCTCTGCATACATAGGGTGATGGCATGCAAAACAGGCCATGGCAGCAATGAGCATATACTGGTTGCATAGTGTGAATCAATTAGTGCATGTAGAAGTGAGCCAAGGTAACAGTTCCATGCCAGCCATGGTGGAACATCATGTTCCTGATCAGACAACATGACTGACACATACATTCTCGCCTACATACAGGTGATGCAGCCTATCCCCTGAAGAGGTGGCTCCTCACGCCAGTCCGGAACCCGCAGAACCAGCACGAGGAGGACTTCAACCGTGCACATACACGTACTCGTGTGGTCATAGAGCAGACATTCGGCCTCCTGAAGGCACGGTTCCGAAGCCTCAGCAGGTCTGGTGGGGCACTCCTGTATGGCCATGAGAAGGTGGCAAAGATCGTCATGGCATGTGTCATGCTGCACAATATGTGCGTCAGACGGAATGTGCCCCTGCCCCCTGACGCAGAACTGCAACCACCTGACGATGAGGATGAGGAGGGTGCAGATGGGGCGCCACCACATGGAGGAGGCGATGCACAGGAGGGGCGTGCCATGCGCCAAAGTATCATCGACCACTGCTTCTAGCACACACGGCTGGTGTTTATCGCATGGAGACTGCACTTGGGGCACTGTGTGTCTCTGGGACATGCACACTGTGGACTGTACACCAATAAAGCACACATACGCAATGAAAATGTCCACACATTTCTTTTTTTGAAAGAAAAAAGTGTATTGGAACTATGAACTGTCGTGTCACACCCCCTCCCACCTCCCCCCTGCACACCCCAACACACCCCCTCCCACCTCCCACCTCCCCCCTGCACACCCCAACACACCCCCTCCCACCTCCCACCTCCCCCCTGCACACCCCAACACACCCCCTCCCACCTCCCCCCTGCACACCCCAACACACCCCCTCCCACCTCCCACCTCCCCCCTGCACACCCCAACACACCCCCTCCCACCTCCCACCTCCCCCCTGCACACCCCAACACACCCCATGTAGCTGTCAACAGATGCCTGTGGCCGTGTCCACAGGCCGTCACAAGCCCCCTCTCCCGGCACCCGGGGCACCCCTGGCTGTGGAGCGCAGGTTGCGTCCAGAACGGCGCACAGGGCTGCTCTGCGCAGAACTGGCAGTGGAGGATGTCCCTGGCTGCCCATGTGCATGCAGCTCCTGTCGTGTGTGGGTGAGGTCAGTGACCGCACGACGCAAGCCCGCAAGTTCGGCACAGATGTCCCTGGACATGGCCTGCATGGCATCCCTCAGGGTGGCAGTGCTCCGCGCCACTTCCGCCCTTAGTGTCTCCGTGGCCTGTTCAATGCTGAACCTAGCCCCCACACATTCCGCGGCATGCTCATCCAGCATTGCGGACAGTTGATGCTGCCGCTGAGTGATGTCCTCGAGGGACGGCTGGCCGTGCTGGCCCATGGCCAGTGCAGGTGGAGTGATGGAGGGGCTGGTCCCCTCCTGTGGAGTGTGGACAGGGCATGGGGTGGAAGGCCACTCCTCTGCCTCAGTGTGCCCCTGTGTGTCGCCCTCATGGGGGCTGGCGTCTGAGAAACAGGGGGAATGTAGTTGGTCAGTGGGGCTTCTGACCTCCTGCTCCATGTCCGAGTCAGAACATGCAGCTGTTGCAGCTGTCTCCCCGATGTTGCTGCTGGCCGCTGACCCCCTGCCTTCTGTGGCAGGCAATGTCGGTGGAGGTGGAGCAGCTGCTGCTGGCCTGCTGCCAACAGGGGTGCTTGCCGGTGGGACCTCCGGTATGCCTGCAGTGGGACCTGCTTGTCGTGGGGTCTGCCTCACTGCAGCTGAGGTTGAGGGTGCAGGGAGGTTGTCGTTGGACTTCGCTCTCTTCGGCGCAGGGGTGTCCTGGTCCTCTGGGTGTGATTCTGTGCCTGTGGTGGAGCAAAGGTGGGAGGGCGTTATTGATGGGTCTACGGACTTCTGAATGACAATGGTTGACATTATTTTGGCCAGTGGATGAGGCAGATTTCAGGCAGTGCCATGCAGGTTGTCTCCTTTTGGTGTGGTATGTGGATGCAGGTATGCGGGTGCCAGCAGTGTATGCAGGGTGGTGCTCGCATGTGGCTATGGGCAGTATTGATTTGTGTTGCATTTACACTCTAGGGCAACCTTGTGCTACACATGATTGGACTGCTGTGACTATGGCATGTCTTGTATGAGGCACCTACCTTCATCGCCTGATGTCGGGGCTCCCCTTTCCATCCCTCCAACGCCTTCGATGGATTCCATGCCGATGGTGGTAGCACAGATCTCCTCCCACGGTTGGAGTTTCAGGGGGGATTCCGACCCTCCACCGGTTCCCTGGGCAAGGTTGCGGTTTGCCGAGATGACGGCTCTGACCCGTATGCGCAGGTCATCCCAGCGCTTCCGGCACTGCTGTGGGGTGCGGGGTACGGTCCCCACCGCGCTGACGCGCTCAGCCACCAGGGCCCAGATGGCCTTCTTCTTCCCAATTGCTGTCCTGGTCATTTCAGGGGAGAATACAACACCTGCGTTGTCCTGCAGGGTCTCCGCTAGCATGCAGAGTTCCTCCCGGCTGAATCGCTCCTGGCGCTGGCGGTCACATGCCTTTTTCACAGATTTTGGCATTTTCGGGTACTTGGATGGGTGGGTGTTTGGTTGGGACAGGTGTCAGGGTTGGGTCTGGTGTTGTTTGGTAGGATGGCGATGGATTGTGTTTTTAAAGATGGCCGACGGGCTGCTTCCCGTTCCGGCGCGATGACGCTATTTCCGGTTTGGCCTTTTACGGCCGCCGCTAATTACGGTGGCCGTACATTACGGTGGTCGTAAATTACGGTGGCCGCTACTTACGCTGGCGGAAGGGCACCTTGCTCGCTTAGCGATGACGGTAGGGGCCTTTTCCGCCATGGCGTTAATTGCATTACCGCCATGGCGTAATGCTCGTGCGCGATGGGTCGTGATGTGGCGCTCTTTACGCCATCGTCCCACGGCGTAAACGCTCATTACGCCATGGCGGTAATGACGGGCGATTACCGCCAGGGTCGTAATGAGGCCCAAGGTGTGTGAGAATTGTGGCATCAGCTGTGAACGATAGCAGAATATAACAAGACTGCACACCCATGATCCTCTCGTGTAAGTATAAATCCACCCAGCGTAACTCTCCACCCACAGATTGAGTGCCAAAAATTGAAAGGGCTTCATTTCGTATATGGTGGTAATGGTAAAAATATGTTCTATTTTAAATATCACTAATTTAAAAAATAACACATAATTATGAGTTGGGATTGCATGGGAGATTTACTGCACATGGTACACAGAAAGTACTGTGTGGGTTAATTACCCCATTCAGTATTTTCGGTGTACCCTCTACCATAAATAGCCTATGTAATCCCAATTCAAAATGGGAGGTATTTACAAAACCATGCTGTTATTGTTATCACCACACTCATAATTATGCCCTAAGTGTCGTGAGTCAGAGCAAGGCTATGTGCAGTGAACACCTGTCCCCAGTAGTCAGTGCTCCCTCTCCCAGAAGTCTCGGCCTCCACGTTAGACCTAGCAGAAAAAAGAAAGTTCTGGTGGAATAGAGCCGGAGGATGCATGGGGGTGAGATCTCAGTGTAGAGGAGGTCCCAGACATGGCCTGCACCCCTACCCCTCATTTCGAGGTACCAGGAGAGTACTCACCAAGGTATGTGACATATGAGGAACAGATGAACCAACAAAGAGCTGCACTGGGGCTCTGCCCAGTGTACATCAGAAGATCCATACCTGTTGAAGCACCCATAACCAGACAACCCTGGGCAGCACGGTACCCTATCAGACAGCCGTACCAGCCGCTGATACGAAACGAAGAATACCTACAGACGATCCATGAAGAGACCCAAAGAGCTCTATGGAAGGCCAGTGGAAATGACACAAGGGCCTGAACAGACTCGTGAATGAACAAAAGCGACTATCGAAGACAAGAACGCCAGTGCGAGTAGTTACGAAAATAAATGTAATGGACACACAGCAGAGACAATGTTAAAACGTAAGGAAACGTTGCTACGAGACAAGATGGAAGCAACCGACCAGTTAAACGTGTGTAAATAGGCTTGGAACGCAAGGGGCTAAAGAAAACGATACTGCTTGCAATGCATAGTAGAAGATTAGAGCGGAAAGCACCAACCATATATCGACCTCAATAAGACACATTATACAAGTGCGACTCCATTTTGTAAAAGCAGAAATGTAGCCAGGCTGCCAGAGGCCTAACAGGCCAAGTTTCATAAACCCAGCTAGAGGCAAGAGAAGGAGGGGAATCGAAACTCAACAGAGCGGCTCATGCTAGGACATCGAGGTCATCCAGAGAAGGGGAGGAGAGCATCAGGTAACAAGACTCAGACTTCAGAGCGTACCAGCCTGCCCCATGAAGGTCACTATAAGGAGGGCCCATGCAGGTGGCGAGGCCGAAACAGCATTAAATACACTAAAAGCTGGAAACTGAAGCAGATTCATTATGAACTAGCACGTGATCAGCCAGGCACGAAGAGGTACCACCGCCTGATGTCACCCAGAACCCGAGGATGCCATAACTTTTCCTGATAAGAGGCTACAGTTTCGAGGCCATACCCAGCCAACTAATTGACACATAGCCCAAGATACTGATTGATGGAAGGGAGGCAGGGTGAAACTTGGGCCAACAGGCACCTGGGTGTCCATTCTGCATGCTGCTAATTAAAAGTGGAAATGTATGTCTAGGGGTGTAACCTTCCCAATCACAATAGACCAAGTTATCTGGGGTCCTATATATCGTAGAACCAATGAGACGTCGTACTTGCTGTGATGTCTATCACGTGTGATGTAGAGGGAGGGGCGTAGACGCCCTCCCGATAAGAATTATCCAATCCGCATGCTCTATTATCATATACAGATATAGCACCTATATTTAAGTTACCTTTCCTAACGAATTATATAGCATGATGAGTTTTGTAGAATTAAACGTCAATGATGACGAATATTGCCTTTAAGAATTGCTGTTCAACTGAAGTTCGAGGAAGTTGGAGCGAGACAGGTGATCGCAACAATGCTGATTCCCATTTGTTTCCCTGTTTGATGTACTTGTCATTAATCAGACTTCCCTTTGCCAAACTACTGAGTCCTCATTATTGAGTCGTGTTGGAGTAAGTGAATCTTGCACCCCAATCCCTCACATGGTGCAGCTATCCTGTCTTACAAGTACTAGAGGGTGAGCACTGACCTATGGGCCCGTCGGTGAATTTCCCGCCCTCCTGTACACTACCATATACAGAAAGCTCACAGAAGAGCATATGGAGGCAGGCATCCAAGTCCTCCCACACTCTTGTGCTGTCTTAGCGCGTTCCCAAACATGGCAGGTGGAGCAACTTCCATAAATTGGTGAGGGCTCTAGAGGATACCACCTGTTCCCAGAATAGCGCTGAATTCTGCACTCAGCTGGCATCCAGAAGCAAGGCAGCCCAAGCTGTGGGCTGGGGCTCAGTGATTGGTCAGTGATGCATGTTTCTTCCTTTTTGCTGCTTTGAGCACAAGCTCCATAATTTCCATCTCAGAGTGTAGCGGTGAAAACATATCCGGGGGTAGGTGCTGAACAGGACGGAACAAAAAGGCCTGCAGCACTGAGCAACACCCATGAGCAGAAGGAAGGTCCCTTTCGTACTTGATGTGTCTGCGCTGGGAAATGAAAATCACAGATCAAGCCGCTGAAGCAACTTATTTACCCAGGGAAATGCATGCAATCTATTCCGACATCTAGTGTGGCAAAGTGGTCACAAAGCATCTGAGGACAAGGAACACATTTCAACACCATTACTGAAATTCTAAATCGTATGCAGAGTTACTGCACTTATCGCAATCCGATTTTCATGCCTCGAATGTGGCAACACACTATACTTAGGATCCCTGCCTCGCATCTGGGAACAATCCAACTAATTCAAAATACTGCTACAATACTCCTCCTAGCCTTAGGTCCTAGAAAACACATCTCTCCTGCTCTCCGAGTTCTATATTGGCTTCCAATCGGTCGGTGCACTACCTTCACAGTGATTTGTGTCACTCACCGAGCCTTCTACAATGAATGACCAGGACACCTGCAGAAAACATTTACTAGCTACAGATGAAACAGAATCCTGACATCTGGTTCAGCTCTTTTACTCGTAATTGAATTGAGCAGATCAACACGTATTGGGGGAACCTCCACCTCAGTTGCATAGAAGGCCACCTTGTCTTCAGGAAAGCTCTCAATAAGTGACTCTTCCCCTCCTCTCTTCCCCTTTCACACAACACAGGAAACAACCCTCACATTCACCTCAAACCACCTACCAGAATACAGCCCCCTTACTCCCCCACAATGTACATAATCCATCCATATGTCTTCCTACCCAAACAATTCAAATGGCGCCACTGTGACAAGAGCCAGCGAATGCCATTGAATGGTAGCAAGCCCTCCAAACATAAGCTATTCCAGCCTACTCCAGAGCCCACCTGTTACTTGATTCAATGCAGTTAAGCTCTCTTAACCTAAGCTGTTCTAGCATCTCACAGAGCCCTGCGGCTCTGAACATTATGAAATTAGACTCTCCTAACATAAGCCTGTCTAGTCCATCCCATGGGCCTACCAGACACTGAAGCCTTCTTCGACTTTCACTCCCTTTCACTGACAGTGTAAGCCTGTGTTTAGAGGGAGCTGGAAGCATGTTCCCTATGTGAAGTGTGCCATTGTCCCCCATGCCCACTTGCCCTCACTCTACCAAAATCTTCCCACTAGAAATACCTCTTTCCTCCTTACCACCCATCCCCATGCCTACTCCCAGCCACCCAAGGCTGCTTGCAGTATGTAACCTCCCTTATCGCCCATGCTTGCATGGACAGCAACAAGGGAGACACTCCAAAGCCTCATTCGCATGTCCATGGAATTGAGCCTCTCCCTCAGTTTCCACCACCTTGCTATGTGAAAAGGATCAGGCAGTCAGAACGTTGTGGTGTGAAATGGACATTCAAGGGACTCGGTTGTACGGTTGAATGGGGGTTGAAGGGGTAGCGAGCAGCGACTCTCTAGAGGACCGGGTGACCTGCAGACTGGCAATGGCACGGATGATCATTTCGGTATTTCTATAAAGGACTATGCTTTAGTACCATCACGCTTAAATCCATTATAGGAGATCCTTAATCCAATAAAGAGATGGTACAGACAAGATGATCTATGCTGATAGTATCTGTTTTTCTTATCTGGCAACTGTGCATGCAATAGCATGTTGACTGCATGTTAGCCAGTGCTGCATGTGTTCTGAATGTAAAGTATAGCAGAGCCCTCAACTGTAGACAGTGTCCCTAGGGATTGATGGACAATTTACAATACCCACGCCCCTCTCCCGCCGCAACCCATCGATAACAGCCGAGTCCCATGAAAAAATGTGGTCCCGCTGTCACATAGCCATTGACATTACAGTCTCTCCATACACCTATGCACGGAATGTTCATTACTGTTGCATTGCTCCTTTATTTACCTGTTTGCAAAGACCATAATCTCCCGAAGTGCGTTTACCCACCGCATCGCTTCGAAGACATACTAATAGCATTAGACGCTATACGCATTCATTTTCACTGTAAATCACTTTCATGAATCTATGCTAGCTAAAGTTGCCAATATTGTCACCAAAGATCACTTTGATGATGTAGGACCCACATTGTGTGCAGGCATTCCTTTTTTAAATCACTTTCATGATGCTGCACTCTCAATAAATGCTAACATTGCCAGGGTAAACCCCTTTCATGAAGCTATGCCCACAACATACATCGGCGTTGTCACTGTGTTTCAATTTCATGAAGCTGTGCCCACAATATACGCCAGTATTATCACTGTATTTCATGTCTATGAAGCTCACCCACAATATAGGTTAGCATCATTACTGTATTTCATGTGCATAATGCTGCTGCACCATGTGCCCCACCTCCCTGGCACACACATACACATACGTGCCATGATCTACATCAGGCATCACGTTCTCCCTGGTCTGGCGTGGCCTGCTGCAGGTCACATCACAAACAGCAATACAAAGGAGAAAGATGCTGGCCACTCGGGTTGGGCAGGGAGTTACTTTGTTGCCTAGCAATGGTAATGTTCAGCTGAATTGCCATGCAAGCAGATATTCCCTTGCGTGAACATTTTATTTCTCTTTTTAAAGGGGCAACTTTCATTCGGCAGTACCTGCCCATGGGGCAGAAGGAGGAGAGCTTCAAAGGGGGGCGGCCAAATCCCCCTGCATACTATAGACTCTGCCACTGGCTAATCACCTTTTCACAACTTTCTTGTCTCTGGCTTCTGTTAGAGGACCCTTGACGGTGAGATGATATAAGCCTGATTGGTCATCTTGGATTGATTTTGTCACGTACTGTGTATTTGGTAAAGTAATCATGTGAACCTGTTATTTTATGAGGTGAAGATGTGATGCTACAGAAACTACTGTTTTAAGGTAATCCAGCATGTGTTCCCTCAAGGAAAGTGGTGCTTCTTCGTGCCCCTTCCCCATAGATTTTTCCCATTACCACTTTGGGAAGAACCAGGTGTATATTTGAAAATGAAAATCAGCATTTCAATATTTTTTGCCAGTTTGTCTTTGCTAAATATCTGTCACATTCTTGCTTTTCGCTTTCTCTGGAATAGATATTATTGACATAACTGCACCCCATATAAGAGTCTCCATCAGGGTGGGGTTATTTTTAAATCTATTCATTATAGATTACTTTTTTCCTTTTGGGTGAATAACTGTTCACCTTCACAGGAACTCTGAGTTTTGTTGTTTGGTGTAATCAGTGTTTTACCCACGTGCCTCTTTCTTGATCGTTTACTGTCTGTGAACGGTCAAAGGGTACTTTGGCCTGGGGTTGACCTGGTAAAAGCCAAGGCTTAGCTTAAACTGCCAGATCCCTGGTTATGATTACCTACACCCTTGATATGATATGATAGGGCATTTATAAACACACCTATACACAAGTGTTTCAAGGCACGACGAGGCAAGGGAGGGGGAACAGTGAGAAGACAACGATCCTACTAGGCCAGGTGTCATTCAGATCGTGCAAGTGCATGGGGAAGGGGAAACTGCGGGGGAGAGGGGAAGGGGACAGTGTGGTACATGGGATAGTAGATAAATAACAATAGGAAAAGGTACGGCCAGCTGGTGGCAAGTGCAAAGGTAAGTGCAGACATTGGGTGTCAAGTGCTGGAAGTGGGACTGATGGGATACAGAGACAGTCCCCAAGTACGGGGGTTGCCCGCAAGGCACTGCAGGAGTGTGACTGGCGGGGGAGGGGACCTGGGCCCGAGATCAGAGGGTGGCCAGGTAGCCAGTGCAATTTCAGTTTCAGCCAGGAATTCAGCAGGGGATAGGATGTGAAAAAGCAGAGCAAACAGAAAGGTTTTGAGGTGCTTCCGGAACCGGAGATGATTATCCATCACTGTCTTCCTTCTAACCACCCTTATTCCTGCTGCTTACAACCAACTACTCCACCATGAGCACTCTATGTTGCCTGTTTTTTCTATCTATGTAACTAAGATGTGACCTTTATGTACTGATATCTATGTAACTATACTGCTATCTCTGTAACTGTACTGATATACCCGCTGTACTGCTACCCTGTAACTAAGACTGACCTCTTTGCCATGCTAACTATGTAACTAAGTTGTCACCCTTCACTGTAACAAGCGCCACGATGCTCACGAGCTGTTGCGCACTATACAAATCTGAATAAATAAATAAATAAATTATCCTCAAGTTTCAGGTTGGCAGGGAGGCTATTTCAGAGGGAGGCCCCAGCCGAAGAAAGATATTTATCACCAACTCGTTGCTTGAAGAAGCGGCTGACCCTGAGGGAGCTGGAGGCTTATGAGCGAAGAGCTTGAGAAGGAAGATATTTAGGAAGAGAGCGTTGAAGGTATTGAGGCCCCAGGCCCCAGAAGGCCTTGTGGACAATGCAGAGGGTTTTGAACTTAATCCTCACAGCCACTGGCAGCCAGTGCAGAGATTTCAGTCCTGGAGAGATACGATCCCTGGGCTTGAGGCCAAGGACAAGACTTGCAGTCTTGTTCTGGATGAGTTGCAGAGGGCGAAGAGTAGAAGCAGGCAGATTTAGGAAGAGGCTGTTGCAGTAGTCCAGCTTAGAGAGAACCAAATCTCTGGAGACAGTGAGCTTCTGGGGGAAGGAGAGGAAAGGAAGAATACCTCTGAGGAGGTGCAGCTGGTAGTGTGACTTCTTAGAGATGTCGGAGATGTGAGGAGGGAAGGAGAGTGTGGAGTCGAAGATGACCCTGAGGTTTTTATCCTCACAGGTGGGAGCAGGAAGAGGGCCTAGAGAGGCCGGCCAGAGAGTGACAGGTAAGGAGGGAGCAGGTGTGCCGATGAGGAGAATCTCAGTCTTACTGGCATTGAGGCAGAGATCATTGGTGGCACACTACTCCTGGATGGCGGACACACAGTCAAAGTTGAGAGAGGGAGAAGAGGTGGCTAAAGGTAGCCTGAAAATGAGCTGAGTGTCATCCGCATAGCACTTGAAGTTGGGACAGAGTGCTGCAATGCGGTGGGAAAGCAGTGCCATGTATTGGTTGAACAGCCAGGGAGAGAGGTTATACCCCTGGGGAACACCACAGGTAGAGATAGAGATAGAAGAGAGGAGGGACCCAAGGTGTACCTGGGAGGGTCAATCAGAGAGGAAAGAAGTCAGCCACACTAAGAAGCCCTAGTTGGGAACACCATGGATACAGTGAGAATCTCTGTACTTTCCCTAAATGACTGAAAGGTCGGTGGGACCAACTATGTACCAGAACATGCTTATGGGCTAGATAACCCTAAGATATCATAACCAAATGTGAATCCCCTGATTCACCTAATAATGGACACAGGGCCTGACACATGGGGACACAGGGCCTGACACATGCCACTTTACTCCTGTAATGGCATAGATTTCCAGCAGGAAGACTTACTACTTTCCGCCCAAGGAGATGTGTCTCTTTGAAGGCACTGCTGCTGTTTCTCATTAACAGGTCTAGCAGGTTAGACAATACTGCGTGTCCACACTCCTTAAGTGGCAGGCATAATTTACGACCTCTCAGGAACTGACTATTTAATAATGATGTCACTTTGGGCAGCGTCTACCAAAGATATGTCTGGGGTCACTTTGAATGCTAGGACAAGGACCATCAGACACTTGGAATCTGCCTTCCACTCACTTGAACAGGGAACTCTTGTGAACTCTCTTTATCCATAATCTAATAACCATAAGAGCATTTCAGCACATGCTCCACATCCCGTCTTTAATCACTTTGAAACAGCCGCAGAGAAGTCTCAGGTGCAGCAACCTCAGATTGATGGGGCCTGCTTTTCCTATCCACTCTCCCAATCGCTCTAACCCCTTCCACCGTCTCTCTTCATCCCCCTCGGCCCTTTAGATTGAAGAATAGTCAATATGTTTCCCCTCCCTCAAAACCAATAGATTGTATAGGTTAGGTATTCATTATTTTACACCACATTTACATATCTATGTATTGGCGAAGTTGCTTTGCAATTCACCTTTCAGGCAATTTCTCTCAAATGTTCCTGGGGGAAGAAACCAGTCAAGCCTTCCTTAGATAGGCTGGGCTTGCTTGTTATGTTTCATCGCATGTTTGCCTCCCCTGGGCCGAGATCTTTGAGGAGTGTTAAGGGTGGACATGTTCAGGGCCTGCTGGGCAAAGCACCGCCTCCCGCGTCCAGTATGCCAGAAATTAGTGCAGATACAGTGTTCAGAGCCTCGGCTGCCTCTCACACGCTCTTCCAAAGGAACATGTGCATCCTCTCTTGTTGCACCTTGCGCAGTTTTGATACTGCACGTCCTACCTCTGTTTCCATCTGCCCCGCTGCCTTCTGGACGCCGCTCAGCGTGTCCACAGGTGCAGATGAAATCATGTCTTGTGTGGGTATCCTGCCTCTGCTCCACGGTGCAGATTGCCTGAGCCCGCGATGGACTGGATCTTATATCTTCAGCCCATTCAGGTGATGGTTTGGGCAATGGGAGGTGTCAGCATCAGCAGCACCGCCAGAATCAATCCCATGTTCATCCTCAGTGGTGTAATGTGTGTTATCCTGATGATGGTAATCGGAGTTGTCTTGGACGTTGCGCTCCCCTGGATGGTACAGTTGGCTTACATGCAAAACATAAATGTGGATATGTAACAAATACATTAGAGGCTTTACCATTTAAACACCAACAAAGATGTGGCTATAATGGTACACAGAGTCACAGTGTGTCAGTCTTCACCAGATGTTACACTCGTGGTCTGACCAAGAGGACTGTACGAAAGCATTCAAGGGATGCATAATTAGCACAAAATCACATACATAGCCATGCAACAATGACCTTTTTGGAGCAACTTTAAAATGTCCATAATATCGAATAGAAAATGTATCATAATATTACAATGGATTGTTTTCCTAATCCGGCTGCTCTTGGCAACCAGTGGGACAACCCACATCGGATGCATATATAGACTATGGGCCTCATTACACGTTATGCGGTAAACCATGGTGCCATTAGCACCATGGTTTACTGCATAAAGTGTAATGAGGTGTGCCGCATGTTGCCGCTGGTACCATACCGGTACCACCATGGAGGAAAGGGGAATTACCACCCCATTCCAAGGTTGGCGGGGCGGTAATTCCCCCTTTCTCCATGGCCCTTCCCCATTCCCATTTTTGCCCCATAGGGCTCAATGGGAATGGGGAAGGAGCTAATTACGGTACCGCAAATTGTGGTACCGTAATTAGCACCAAGGTCCCTCTGCGGGTCCCAACTTTAACGGCTGGTCTACACCAGCAGTTAAGGTCGGGTCCCGCAAATGGACTTCGTAGTAAGGTGGTAGTGGTTTACCGGTACTGGTGCCCTTACCGGTAAACCCTTACCGCCTACCGTGTAATGAGGCCCTATGCCTGTTTGATAACCACCAAAATATACCATTATAAAGCCAGCTGCATAATATGTTTTGGCTGATAGCTACACAATAATGTGTAATAAAGATCCGTGCATAATATTACAAAGAAAAACTCATGCATAAATAAATACATATGAAGACTAACACAATCATTCATGAATATAGAACTAAGTGCCACGGTAAACTTGACAACCAACTCTACTTGTTTGACTTCTCGTGTCCAAAAAAGCTGGAGTCTTCCAATGTCCCCCACAGAAAACCTCTATTCCTTGATGTCTTTTACTGTGTTTGGCAATAAAGAGTAAGTGGCATAAACATCCGTTAGCAGCATTCAGAACAGTCACTAATCCCTTAAAGTGGGCGATTCCGAGAGTCAGCAAATGAGTTTATCCACGACCAGTCTGGGGTTGTTGAGGTATGTATACCAGATAAAAACCCTGATTAATTAGATGTGCTTAGGCTGAGTGAAGCATAGAGATTGCCACCACATGAACAATTAAGCAGAGCCACATATGTGATAGCAAGGAAACTAAGAAGCAGTGAAATAGTTTATCAAATTTAGCGTTCAGTAAGTTTTCATTCAGTAATCTACAGCCATTGCTATGTTATGTTGATTTATACCGCGCACCGCTACCATTTGCATGGTCTCCAGGTACTCACGTGACTCTGTAAGAAAGTGTGTGGGGTAAGTTAGTGAGCAAAGAGGAATAGGATAGAGGTTGTGCTCTTCTTTCGTTACTTACAGAACCAGGAGAAACTGGGGTCTGTGGGTGCTGGCTTTCTGAGTGTCCTTTGATTGTGTGCACTGGGCTTATTGTGTCTAGAGGGGCAGCATTCAGTGTCTGGGCTGTTTGTTATTTGCGGCAGTTTTTTCTCATGGTGTATGTGTGGCTTGTGTGTTTGCGTGTAGTAAGTCTAGCCTATATGGTATGTGGGAGGTATGCGGAAGAGGAGCGAGGAGCAAGGGTTGTTAGTAGTTAGTAGTGTATGGTTGTTTTATTGTTGGTTCCAAGATCCACACTGTCACATGATTGCCTTGGGGCTGGGTGGGTACGAATTGTGGTAGGTGCCCGTTTCTAATCCTGTCTCTGTTAATTGAATCGCCAGGCATGCAGTAGTTTCATCAACTGCTAACAATAGTGAGATAGAGACTGATCTGACAGATCAGGAAGCTGAAAAGATTATAACATTAAATCTTTGAGTACTGTTAAAATCAATTTAATCATTGACACAATGGGCCTCATCATGAGTTTGGCGATAACCCTTAAATCCGGCGGTAGCGCTATTAACGCCGGATTTAAGGGTCCGCAAAATCAGGGCTTCGGCGGATTTCTCCCTAGCTCTGAGCTGGGGGGAAATCTGCCGAAAATTCACGCTCATACCGCAGGCGGGAAATCTGCCGGCGGTATGAGCGTGAAAATTCCCCATTCAGCCCAATGGGGAATGGGGCATACCCGAATGGGCTCAGTGGGGAATGGGGACTTCCATTACCGCCAAACCCGTGATCCGGCACTAATAGCGCTGGGGGGGGGTTGGCGGTGGGCAGATAGCGCCAGCGATATTAGCGCTGGCGTTACCGCCCAACTCGTGATGAGGCCCAATAAATCATAAAGAAATCAATATATAATATTGTTTTAAAAACAAACACACAAGGTACTATTAATAGTCCTTTCATTTACAATCTCAACGGGCGTGGATTGGACAACCAAATATACATGAGTGTACATCAGATTTTCCACAGGATTGTCTTCTGGTTCATTGAGCATAAGAACAGGAAGTCATATGCGAGCTTATTGCTCATCTTATTCTCTTAACACTGTGTAATGAATCACAGATTGTCGTCTCAACATGTTTCAGTTCATCTACACGTTAATGTTGAACATTCATTAGGAGTTTATCACCCAGAGATTTAAAAGAATGTGGTTCACTGTGGTGTTTAGAATCAATCACATGTTGTTTTTCTAGCAAATTTTCTTGGCCTGTCAGTAAAAACAAACATGAACAGTGTGAGCTATTCCTGCTACAATTCTATTCTTCCTTCCATGGGGGCGTTCAAAAATGTAGTCAGTTGTTGCCAGGACTCTGGTGTGTTCTTTTTGGTGCCTATTCAGGAGAAAGGCATGGAGATATGCTTTTACTGTCGCCTGTGTAAGCCACCCAGGGATGTAAACCCATAATACAACAGAAATCTGTACTTTAGGTTTAAATTAATTGCGAAGCAAATGTACCCACCTAATGATGTACTCATGGGTTGCATCCGCGGGTATGTGGCATGGAGTAGAAGGCACCTGTTAATGTTATCTGAGATGTTGGCTTGTCTGAACTCGTCTGGCGCAATTCCTTAAGAAAGAGTTAGGGATTTGGATGTGATCCTGAAAGCGAGGTACAGAGAACAACGTTTTGTTGGTTTTAGTTGTGTGCCAAGCACCCACAGGTCTCTGCAAAACCGATAGTCACGAGTTAAATCCTACCTTACAGGTTTCGTGGCACAATCTCATATGTGCGTGCTGACTAGGAGCTCAGACCGTTCTTGAGCATTAGCTTTTTCACTTCGGCGCGTCTGTGTTCGCACTGTTCTGTTAGGGTTAAATGGAGCTATTATCAATGTGAGTTCAGAAGGTACCAGGGATTGTCCTGTGTGCTTTGTATTACCAAGGCTTTGTGCAGTCTGCTGTTAATGCGTTCTAGAGATTTGTCTCTCACCTTCTTGTGGATTTAGAATCCCGCTTGTGTTCGTATTCTCGAGCTTTGGATCGCTTTCATCACTCCTGGCGTCGTGCTGGTAATGCGAACAGGGCTACCGTGGTGTGTCATTTGTCGGGTTTATAGGCAGTAAGCGTCAGTTGCTAGGTGACCGATCGTAACATAGGGCGTGCTGTGTCCTTGATCTCTGTTGTTGGTCAGACCTCCAAACTGAGCGCCATCTTAGAGTGCCCAGTACCATGATGGACTTAGTATGGATACCTTGTCTGTACCTGATATTGTGTGCTGGGTCTTCAAACTTTATGATGGTGGTCCCATGTGTTTAAGCAGACTGTCAGTAGTTATTTAAATTCTGCCCAATCGGTATTATAACAGCCACAAAGGATGGACTTGGGTCATATTAGTTGAGTGTCTCTGCTACTGGATAGTGGGGTAATAGAAAGTTCTATCAATATAATTTCGTTAACCATATCAACAACAAAGAATACCCCATGTGAGTACCAATACCGTAATGCTAAGGTAGGTATGGGTGTGTCTACGGGTGGTTCCTTGTCCAAACCATTGTTAATCCATAGCTAATTGGTAGGTGCTGATAGATATGCAAGGTCTTAGGATAGGGCATCCGCAGTTGGGTGGTCATCAGGTACATGGGGTCCAGCTATGCCAGGGTCGGTGTGTGGACCTAGATGTATTCTCTGTGCAGATTAGCCTTTTACTTTGTGCCATTTGATGGCCTTGTTTAGTCCTCTGGTGTTGCTACCTAGGATGCAGATCATCGCTTGCTCCTTTTTGAGGAGCAGATTTTCCATGTATGCTGAGTTGTCACCTTTTAAGACTTTCAGGACTGTCCACATGAAGTCTTCGTGTCCATTGTTCTTTTCCATGAAGTGCTTCACCATCGGTGCTTTTTGTACTTTATTCTTCAAACAGCTACGGTGTTCAATTATTCTGGTTTGCACTTTTCTATTTGTTTTACCCACATAGGGCAATCCACAAGGAGAATTGATTAGGTAGATCATGTGGTCCGTATTACAGTTGGAGAATGTCCTTCGTTCCCATTTTCTGTTTGTACCAATGTCCACCTCTTTACTTTTTGTGGTCATTTTGCACACACCGCAGGTGCCACACGGTTTGGTATCCTTTTGGTTTGTCCATCCTCCACAGCGTGGTGATACTCTGTGCGGGAGTTTGATTGGTTCTTAGTTTGCTATAAATCACTCTGTTGCCAATCAAGTTATTGTTTTTGTATGCAAAGACTGAAGATTCTAGGGGGTTCTTTGTTATGTTGAAAATCCTCCAGTGTTTCTGGATTACATTTCTGATTTTTAGGCTCAGGTCGGTGAAGGTGGTGACACACACCATTCTCTCCTCTGGAGTTTTTTCTTGCTTTCTTTTGAGGAACGATTCCCTGTTATTGTTACTCGCCCTTTTAGATGCCCTCTTGATCATTTTGTTAGGGTAGCCTCTTCTCTGTAGTTTAGTTGTTAGTGTCTATGCTTCATCTTCAAAAGTGGTGTTCTGTGAGCTGTACCTTTTTAAACTAAGGAACTGACTGAAAGGCTGGTTTTCACAGAGATATTTGACATGATGGCTAGTGTAGTCCAACTGTGAATTCTTATCTGTGGTTTTGTGGTATGGTTTCACTATGAGTTTGCCTTCTTGGTGGAAAATGGTCAAATCCCAAAAATTAGTCGGCTGTTTATTCACTGTCATAATGAATTTGAGATGGAGGTTGAGTGAATTGAGCTCGTTGAAAAATAATGTTGTGCCTTGTGTAGAGCCTTCCCAGATGATGAGGATGTCATTGATATACGTGTCCACTTCTTGATGTTTCTCATGAATGGATTTGTATCATTGTAAATATGGATTTTCTCAAAGGTTTCTACGTACAGGTTGGCTAAACTGGAAGCCATTGTTGCACCCATAGCTGTACCTTCAATTTGCTGGTACAACATGCCTTCAAACTCAAAATAGTTCCTCCTTAGTGCAACGTCAATGCGCCAGAGGATAAAGGAGGTGGGGAATGGGTCTGTATCCGTTCTGTTGAGCAAAATTTCCTCCACCGTGTCAATTGTCGCTTGTTGTGGGATGTTTGTATACAGTGCCACTATATCCAGTCAGATGAGGAGTGAGGTTTCTGTGTTAAAGTCCAGGTTTTAAAAATGCCTAATGACTTCCGTTGTGTCTTTGAGGTAAGACTTAATTTCCTTTAGATATCCTTTCAAGTAGTGGTCCGCAAATTTTGATAATGGCTCTAACACTGAGTTAATGCCGGACACAATTGGTCTAAATTTGCTTCAATTTAAGCAAGTGGCTGCTCACACCACTCTCAGCGTCCTACTACCAGTGTCACCCTGTCACTAGTATCACCCTACCACTGGTGCGTGCTCCTGCCTGAAGAAGAGGAGGTGAACATCTTACGCCTGGAAGAGGGAGTGGCGGAGGCTGGAGTGTGGCCTCCTGCTGCTGTGGAGAGAACTAGGCAGCAAGTGGCCCCAACAACGTGCCACCACAGTAACCCTGCCTGCCCTACAGGTGGCTTCGGCACCATGCAACAAATGCTCCTGGAATGTAATATCATCAGATATCCAGGCCAGTGTAGGCCGAAGGGCGATAACTGCTGGCCCCCTGAGATGAACCCACAACTCTGAACCAACACCTTCTGTTGGACCAACCAACACATGCACCCCTGGCCCCCAACACCAAGAAGCAGTGCAACGGGCAAGGTAAGGGTTGCAGCTCAGCACAAGTGCTTGTGCGCCCTCCTGTGCCCCTGGAGACAAGTGTCACTCCTAGCGGGGGAGCATGGCCAAAGAGAGGGGTGAGTGTCATTCTGTTACCCCAAGCCCTCACAACATCACATGGCCTAGCCTAGATGCCTGGCTATCTGCGTCTTGCTGCCCTGCCCCGACATCAAAGGGACAGGGACTGACTGTGAAACTGAACATGGCGCAACCTGGACACCCTGCTAACTGTGTCAGGGACTGACTGTGAACCTGAACATGGCACAGCCTGGACGCCCTGCTATCTGCGTCCCGCTGCCCTGCCCCAACATTAAGGGATGATGCCGGCGTGGCCCCTGGTACCCGCCAGATGTGGCTTTGCCGGCCTCTGAACAGTACCATCAATGGACCTGGACCCGGGGAAGCGACTGCTGAATGGACACTGATGGAAATTGAACTGGTCTGCTGCAGTACTGCAATTGCTTAAAGAGGACTCAGTGAACATGGGTTTTGGTACTGTGAACCTGCATGTTAGCTACATAGCTTAAAGTGGTCTCAGTGTACTGAGATGGGAAGATGTGATCCCACAGTTTGTTTGCAGGGGTGCTCTAGATGGTACCAGCAGCTACCCAGTTGCATTATGCAGGGGTTACAATTCCATACCCCAGGTTATTAACAGATTTGTGTAACTTGTGGTCCAACTGTCCATCATCCACTGACGGTTTGCCCACCGTGACTGTCACCTGAGGGTGATGGGTTGATATGTATTATATGTGCATAGATATGTGAGCCCCATGTGTGTAGCAGTGGCATATCCTATTTGTTGTTGATCTCCATGATTCTGAACTAGCCCATTTAATGTCGTTCTGTAACAGGGGGAGGTGATCATTTATGTTGTAGTAACAATTGTTTGCTTGTTATGAAAAAAGAGAAGTGTTGTGTGGTGGCCCTCCCACGTGTATTGCCCCTTTAAGGGAATGTGTCCCTCCCCCATGTATTGCCCTTTTAAGACGGCTGCAGACTCCAACATGGAATGTCCTGAGTCCTGTCTCATTTCAGGCCTGCAGGCCCACACCTTGTAAGCACGGCCCTGTAGGTCATGTTGCCATGGGGCATCTCTTGCCAGTAAGCTAGACAGGGTATGCATGTGTGGGTAGGCCCTCTCTGCCCCATCTAAGACCGGGCCCCCCCCGGCAACCCCTCGAGGCACTGGGCCTCCACATTGCTGGTACCCATAGCTTCCGCAGGGGGCTGGTGCGATTTCCATGGCCAGCCCCCCCCTCATCACACCACACACAATTTGTCCCCAAGCAATTTACCGCCATCATTTAGTCCTAGTGTGACGACCTGGACTCCAGGTTCTGAAACGCCCAAAAATGTGATGTTTTCTTCCGAGTTCGTGCTGAGAACAGCAAGTGAGTCATCCAGCACAACCAATAGGCTTGCACGTTGTCATGTGACAGCCCAGCTCATACATATAACTAAGCTGGGCTACAGGCTTAGTGTAATTAAACTTGTTAGTGGTTGTATGCCCATTCTGCCACTAAATACAAAATAGAGCATTGCACTAAATTAATGTTTATGCATTGCACAACATACACTGCTGCTGAACAAAATGGCCCCCTCATTGTCTATAAAACAGGTCCATGTTAGTTGTCGGTTTTTTGGGCACTGGACCAAATGACAAAACTGCCATTTAAGACTGCATCTTATCTAGGTAATTTTGGATCTGTATCTTTTTGTTTCTGAATTGTGCAAAGTTGCAAGTTCTTGGGATGGTGACAGTGTGGTGCTGCAAAATAAACGTTTTTTTAAAATTCTTTGATATCGAAGAACATTTCCTAAGCAACACGCTTGTATGCCACTTATTGTTTCTGCTCATAGATTGTTTTTCTTCTAGATTTGCTCTAGCCTCTTGTTCTCCTTCATGATATGATTGAGTTTGGTGGTGAACCATCTATAGTTTCTTCTTTTCAGAGCATTTGGAGCACTTCCTTGGGACCTGTATTTTGAGAGTTTATGAGATCGATTTGTAGAAGCAGTGAGGTTGTTCATCTATTGTTTCTGCTTGGTTCTGGGAGGGGTGGGGTTTGGATGTTTCCAGTTTTACCCTAAAGCAGCCTGTCAAGCTCGGAATCTTTCCATGGTCTGATCAATGTCAATGGAGGCTTCAATCTTTGAGGAGCATGTCTAGGAGCTTGATATCCTTCCATGGTCTGATCTATGTCAATGGAGGTTTGAAACATTTTCGTTCCAACGTAGTTGGGGTGAATATGGTGAAACGGATAGTGAGGGGGTGATCTTAGAGTACTGGTAGTGGGGGTGCAACAAGGATAATATGTTTAAAGCACAATACACCATCCAAGGTGTTTGTGATTTCATAAGTATGTCCTCTTTTGAGGTATTTAATGTGGAAGGGGTCCAGATCCTCAGACAAGTATTTGGTACCTGTGTTATTGTTTTCCAACAGCTAAAAGTTGAAAGGTCTTGGCGGTCTATCATGAGGTTAACTAAGAAATCCGGAAAGTGATCCGGCAGTGGCAGGTTGTATGAAGAGTGATCTGTTGATTAGGAGGAACATGGCCCTGTACGTGTGTGCAGTAGCACAAGTCCAATAGAAAAATGTTTCTAGGCTGGAGAGGTCTCCAAGTGAGGTACATTAGTATTGACTGGTTGTAGGTGCAAATAAAATACAGCAACATACATACTTTGGGCAATTCCTGTTCCATAAGCTGGTAAAGGCATAAATAAATAAATACATTTTACAAGCAGATGCATCCAATGGCTGGGGATAGTCTTTTGTCAGCTGAATAGGAAATGGTGATACCGTCCCATGTATTTCCTCATCAACAGCATGAAAAATTAAGCAACAAACAAGCTGGATTATTTTGAAATGATTTGAGTTCTGAAGATGTTAGTTCATCTGCATTTAGTATCCACTCTACTGCCCAAACTGATCACATGCCCAGAAATGGCTTATGAACATGAATGGGGGATGCAAGGCAACTTGTATATTGCCTTAATAAGCCTAAATATTGCTATGGTTTGTAGACCAGTCCTGCTACATGGAAGTGCAGAGGAACTCTCTTGTGCTTGTTCTCAGCTTGAGGGTGAGCCATACTTAGTAATATTAGTCCATGGACTCGTCAAAGGTGAGAGGCTGTAGTGTTTCCACTCGCTAGTGTACCTCTCCCAGACTCATGTTGAGCTGTAGGAATTTGGTTTACAAGAGTATTGCCATGCTCGTATGCAGGCTTGGGTATCCCCAAGTGTTGTGTAATTAACCTCCTTTCTCCTGAGCTAGGCAAGGGCAGAAACCTGGAAGTAAATTAGTTTAAATATGTGCCAAGGCCACAGCTTCTTTCCTACTCCACAGATCACTTTGTAGTGAGTTTGGTTTGAAATTTAAAATGGTAGATCCAAGTGGGAAAATCCTAGGGGTTCTCTTCCTTTCTATTGTTTCCTCCAATCGATGTATCTCAGAAATGGCCATTCCAAATATCCTGTTTCCCCATAAATGCTGTTTGGTACTGGGAACACAACTTGGAATCACAGTGAGGTTTTCAATCAGCTGGACACATCTGCACAGGCCTTCTAAGGGTTGCATAGGATTTCCTGCAGCATCTGCTAGGGATAAGGAGGAATAACTTTCTCTGGCGATGATGGATTTTCCAGACTCAAGGCAGCTTATTCGGACCTCCAAGCAAGTCTTTCAACTACACTCTGTGTGATTGAGATAATTTTGCCAGATATGGGTTGTTTGACCGAGGTCAATATATTTGTGGCAGAATTGACCGCAGTCGATTTCACTGCAAATGTATTTGACCTTCAGTCAACCAACCAAAATCTCTGTTCCGCCAGCAGCCCTATATCAATCCCCTCTCCCCAACTTACCTTTTTCACCAGCTGCTTGCCGCTGGCACCTCTGCTATACCCCTGCGGCTTCAGTTCCATCCCTCCAAAGCGGGTTGGAGCTGACGCGGCAGGGTCCCTTTTTTTTCTTTCTTTTTTGAGTCCCCGCTTTCAATGTCCTGGAAGGGAGGGACACCCCTGCAGCCCTGGAAGCTAATAATAATGAAACAGGGGACACCCCCGCAACCCCACCTCCTCATGTTCTTACAATGGGTTTCAATTTTTTTGTAGTGGCCAAATTCGGCCAATTTGTCCATAGAGACACATTTATTCGGTCAAATTGGGAGTTTCCAAGCTTGCCATTGTCTGGACTGCATCCGTTAAATCTTAGCATACTATTTGATGAGAAGAGGTTTTATGCCTGTCCATAGATGTTTGTTGAAAAAAGTGTAACGCAATACTGCATAGCGGTTCCAGAGACACTTTGGTAACAAGGCCCAGTATTATATACTGAAGTCTTTAGGAAAGTCTATCTTTTTTCGATCATTTTCAAAACAACTCTTTCATTCTGCTGCCAAAGGGCTCTACTGTGATTTCACTATTCTGGCACATCCCCTCTACCAAAGAATTTGGCTGCAAGGTCAGATTCTTAAAGCCATGTTATTCTGAACGCCCCACTGAAAAAATGCATCCTAACCACAGAGAAAGGCATTCTCCCTTTCCCCGCCTTCTCCCAGAAGCTCAATGTCTCTTGAGCTCTGCTCCTCTCCAGGCTGGATTACTGTAAAAGCCTCTTCCTCAACCAGCCTCTTTCCTCACTATGCCCTCTCCAACTAATCCAGAATAGGGTTTCAAGACTTGTCATTGGCCGCAATCCCAGGGACCATATATCTCCAGTACTAACATCTCTCCATTGGCTCCTGATTGCTAAAAAGATCAAATTCAAGACCCTTTGCATCATCCACAAGGCTGTCTGGGGCCTGGGAGCACATTACCTGCAGCTTTCAAAATATTTTCTTTCCCGTTCCTTTCGACCTTCTTGCTCAAACTCTCTGCTGGTCAAACACTTCTCCAAGCATAGAGCTGCAGGCAGATCTCGCTCCTCAGCTGGCTCCCTCATATGGCACACTGTCTCTCTCTCTGACCGGAACCAGACCACCTGAAGTTTCACAAACAACTTAAGACATTTCTCTTCTCCTCCTCCTTCCCTCTCCCCCTTCTGTTTGAACCACCCCTGTGTTGCTGAGATTCGTGGCCTGATCCCTGAACAGTCCAATAGGATCCTGGCACCCCTGCCCAGTCGCCACCAGCATCCCACCTGCACTGCCCTCAAATAACCCGCCTGTTGGGTGGTTTGCCTTCACCTTGCACTTACCTTGGGCAGTAGACCTTCCCCCCTTCACCGGGAACGTCTCCACCCATTTACTTACCTGTTGCCTTCCAACATGCATCTCAGGTACTCCTCCCCCCCAGCCCCTGGGACACCTAAATTGCACATACCCCTACTGCACCCCCCTTTTTATTTCTCTTCATTACACTTGCACACTCTGAATGTCACAAGGTTTAGTAGCACCGTTGTTTGTTTCTTTTCTTCAGTGTCAATTTTCAATGTACATTTGCTTTCTTGCTCCCTTCCCTTTTGCCTTGTGGCACTTTGATACACTGTCTTGTTGTATAAGCGCCTTATAAATATCTAATAAATAAGTACATAATTAAAAGACAATGGCCCTCATTACGACCCTGGCGGTTATCGAAAAACGATGGCGGAAATGCAATACCGCCATCGAATAGCGCTCGGTGCGATTATGACCCGTCACCGTAAAGTACGATGCCATTAGCGACACCGTAGTGAACGCCAACGCTAACTGCACCAAGTACGCGCACGCGCGCCATGCGAAACCGTAATTACCACCATGGCGCAACGGTACGCGAATTCTGACCCTAGCGGACATATACCTAACGCCATCAAGCATGGCGGAAAGTACCATTCCGCCATGGTGAGAAGTACGGCATCGCGAACCAACCGTAAAAGGCCCTACTGAGTGCCTGTACACCACTCCCTGGCCACATTGCACAACTCCTCGTAGGTGCAATGAAGTCACAATGCAACCAGTGAAATGTACAAGTCACCCATGCATGCCAACGAACAAATGAATCTAGGGGCTCCAAGTGCCTTGTGAGTGGCCATCCATATTTGCCATGGCACCATTGCCGTACTGATGCAGCACAGGCATGTGAAGGTTCAAGTCCAGCAACATGAACTGAAATATGAGACAAACAAAAACAGGCCCCCCATCGCTTGACACCAGTGTAGGGCAACATTCAAAGCAGTATCCTGAGTGAGACTGCACCAGCCCTGTACTCCTGCCAGTAAACAAACCAACCATCAGCATAAGCATGTACCACACAAGTTGGCAGAGTGACTGAGCAGCCAGGCTCATCTCAAGAGGGGCCAATGGGAGCTGCAGGGCACAGATGGCACGAATACAGAAGCTATTCCAATGGACATGACCTCAGTCTCCCTCCAAGAAACGCACGCAAACACAGGCACCTGTGACCAGCCATATTCTGATAATCACATCATTCCACCAATCCACCTGGCTGACCGGCATCTGTTACACAAAAGCTAATCCCCCGCCCCTGAGCATGCATCATTACAACAGTCATAATGGCAGCCCCTATCCCTGACCTCACTGGGCTTCGTAGGCAAACGCGCCTAGTACAGTACCACGCAACTATACTCAGAAGCCGGAACCCAATGCAGATCTTCTCACAATACATCGCTCCACAAATAGGAATATGCTACATTACTTGCAAAGAATAACGCTACACGGTCAATATCATAATCAAAATTTAATGCACAACAAAATCACCAAGCCCATACAGCTATTAGGTCATGAACTCCAAAATATATTTCATTATTGTGGGCTGCATCCGCAATAAATGACCAGCTTCTTCTTGTGTGACGCCCTGTTCCTTCATGGTACACAGGGGCTACATTCACGTCCAAAAAGGCAACATGGAAGCGCCTAGAACCGCAGGGCCGTCCCATTAGGTAGGCACTAGTCCAGCTGAAAGGTCGATACGTTGCTCCTAGCCACTAGTACTGCGTAAGGGCATGTGGCCCATTGGCGATCGTCCCATAAGATCGTAATGGTGCTCCACTGATTAACACGAAGCAGCAGGTGTCGGGAGTAAAAGCCATCTGCAGGAGTGGCATACAGATGGCAGCGGCAAAAGGGGAGGAGATACCTGTCACCCAAATGAAATGAAAAAGAATAGTATGGGCATCAGAACTTCATTTGAATTACTCACTTCAATGATCACACTAAATCCACAGCCATATGCATGCAAGCCCACTCAAAAGGATTATTCCCACCCAAAAATCACTTGCGAATCATAACTATATAAATCGAGGTGAAAACACTATTACAAACGAGTGTTTGTGTGCATGCGTCTGTTAAAACAGAATCCATTAGATGGGATTAGTAACGTGCATAGACACAAGTGTTTGAAGGCGCGTCGAGACAGGGAGGGTTCAACAAGGGCAGATAGACGATGGTCCCACTATGGCAGCCCTGCATCACATAGCGCAGGGGAAGTGGATAGATTCCAAAAAGCCCTGTACATGGCAAACTCTCCATTAAATCATCTGTCCATGCATCCATACATCATTCCCTCATCCCGGTATGAAAACGCCTAATTATTTACTCACATAACATGTGAAATTTCCATTGAGTCTGTGCGTAATGCAGTCTGCAAAATCCACTGTGCTCCAGCCCGGAATTCCAGTGTTGTGAAGTAACATGTATTTGGGAACGTCCTGCCTTATCGTCCACTACGCTATTGCGCATCCCATACTATTCATATCAATCATTGCATTCTCGCCATGGCCCCTGTCCGAAGGACATTAAACAATAGAACTTTATATCTGCAGTCAGACCTGTGGGCGTCTCCTCGCCGCTAGCTGAAAACCGAAAGCGCTGTCCTTCGAATTCCTCATTTGCAACATCACGTCGAAAAGGCATCTGTGACCGCTTGAAATCACAAATCCATCCATGTAGTGCGGCAGTGTGTGAAAATGGCAACTGGCTTCACTCACAAATGGGACGCCCCGCCCGTCGGTGAACCTCGGTACAGTGCTGCATGAGGGTCCACCGTCAATCGAGTACTACATTCCACTGACCCTTCACAAGTTTGTTCGCGACTGCAAAGATAGTATGTGAAACAATGGGACCATAGCAGAATGAACATATGAACCAATATTTCACTGCCATCGGGATTAAATACATGATTGTAATAGCAAGATGCCATGCGTCGAATTGCAGCGTTGCGTGCGGGACGTGCTCGCCCAAAGGGGATTGCAGCCTGCACAGGTGGAATGAATCACCACAGGTGGAGGCTATACAGCCTGAAAACACATAAATTGCACACCCAACCCCCTCCCACAACCACACCCACTCCAAAATGCTACCGGCAGGACTAGCGATGTTGGCCCTGGGGGACCTGATTGCACTGCAAGTACTCCAACTTCAAGAAGAAGACGAACACCAACTACTACAACAACCGGCCGCACAGAGGAGACGCAGGAGGAGGAGGAGGGCAAGGCAGGGCCAGCAAGGCCCACCAGCACAGCCACTACCACCACGCAGGCAGCCCGCAATCCCACGCCTCCGAGCACATCCGTTCAACCTCACTGATGAGCAGATCCACACCCTCTACCGTTTGGACCGGGACACCATAACCGCCATTGTGGACATGACACACGCTGACCTTGTCAGCATGATAGATAGCCCAACCGCCATCCCACCCCTACTGAAGGTGGTGTCTGTACTCCACTTCCTGGCCACAGGCACCTACCAGCACACAGTCGGACAGTTGCATGGCATTTCACAGCCACTGTTGTCACGGACACTATTGCAAGTGCTCGATGCCCTCCTGAAGCACGCAGACGACTACATCTCTCTACCACGCTCGGAGCAGGAAATTACGAACACAAAAGTGGGATTCCATGCACTTGCCGGCATACCGGGTTGCATTGGTGCCATCGACTGCACCCATGTGGAATTGGTTGTCCCACATGCCATGGAGGCCCAGTACCGCAACCGAAAACAATATCATTCTCTTAATGTACAAATGGTGTGTGACTCCAACAGGATCATTACACATTGTTGTGCCCGATTTCCTGGATCAACCCATGATTCTATGGTCTTGAGGAACTCTACAATACCACGCTACATGGAGCGACACGCAGGGAACAGATCCTGGCTACTCGGTGAGTCTCATTTCATGCATGATAATGTGGGGTATGTGATGCGGCAATGACCTGGCAGGAAGGGGGGGGGTGCGTACGTAGCTATGTCATTCCACAAACATCCTTTATTGTCCACATACAGGTGATGCCGGGTATCCACTGAAGAGATGGCTCCTTACACCACTCCGGAACCCACAGAACCAGCATGAGGAGGACTACAACCATGCCCACTCACGTACCCGTGTAGTCATAGAACAGGCATTCGGCCTACTGAAGACTCGTTTCCGCTGCCTCAGAAGGTCTGGCGGGGCACTCCTGTACCGCCATGAGAAGGTTGCAAAGATGGTCATGGCATGTGACATGCTACACAACATGTGCGTACGTAGAAATGTGCCCATGCCCCCTGACGCAGAACTGCAAGCACCTGAGGATGGTCATGATGAGGGTGGGGATGTGGCAGCACCTCAAGGAGTCCGCGAGGCACAGGAGGGCCGTGAAATTCGTCAGATTCTCATAGATTCATGCTTCTAGCACTCACGCCTGGTGGCTGATACATGGACACGGGACTTGTGGCACTGTGTGTGTCTGGAACATGCACAATATGGACTGTACGCCTATAAAGGCCTCGTACACAAAGATCAATGTCCACACATCTCATTGGATGATTGTGCAATGTTTATAGCATATGTGAAATTATGTTACACACCCCATCGACCCGCCACCCAAGTGAGCCCAACACACCCCCTCCACCCTCCTACCTCCCCCCCGAACACCAGTGTCCAAAGATGCTCATTGTCAGTGGGCAGACGCTATTGCAAGCCCCCTCTCCGGGTATCAGGGGCACCCCTGCCTGTGGAACGCAAGTTCCTCCCAGATCTACGTTGGGGGCTGCCCTGGACGGAACTTGCAACGGATGATGTCTCTGCCTGCTCACGTCCATGCATGTCCCTAAGGGTTTGTGAGAGCTCAGTGAGCACACGGCGCACAGCGGCAAGTTCAGCACATACATCTTTGGACGTCGCATGCAGTTCCCCACTCAGGCTCTCGGTGCTTCTCTCCATTTGTACTCTCAGGCTCTCGGTGCTTCTCTCCATTTGTGCCCTTAGTGTCTCTGTACTTCTCTCCATTTCTGCCCTAAGTGTCTCAGTTGATGTTTCTATGGCTGCCTTAGTACCCCCACATTCATCAGCATGGTCCTTGAGGAGCGTGGCCAGTTGCTGCTGTTGCACGATCACCTGGTCGAGGGACTGTTGCCTCTGCTGTGCCATGGCCATTTGCGGTGGTGTCACAGAGGGGCTGATCACCTCATGTTGCCTTGCCACAGGGTTTGTGGGGAATGGCCAGTCGTCGTCTTGTGGGTGCCCCTGCGTGGTATCCTCATGGTGTACGGGATGAAACAAACAGGGGGATTGAGACAGGTCATGGATGGATCCTACATCGACATCACCGTTTTCTGTGTCGGAGCATGCTGCCATTAATGCAGTGTCACCTATGGTGCTGCTGCCACCAGAAGCAGTGCCTTCTGTGGCATCCATTGGGGGGACCTGTGGTGGTGCTGTTGTGGGCATGCTGGCTGCTGGGGTGCCTGTTGAAGTCCCCTCCTGTGTGCTGCCACTTGATTTGTGCTGCTGCCGTGTCTTGATCCGTGCAGCTGAGGTGGAGGGTCTTTGGCCGTTGGTCTTGGCCCTCTTTTCAGGTGTGCTGGTAGGGGTGTCCTGGAGCTCGTCGTTTGAATCGGACCCTGTGGTGGAGTAAAGGAGGGCGAGCGTTAATAATGGGTCTGTGGAAATTGGAATGGCAATGTATCACATGCATTGGGGTGGTACCTGAGGGTGATTTGGGTCAGGGCCTTGGAGGTGGTTTCATTTTTGTGTGGATTGCGGATGCAGTTGTTTTGCAGCCTGCAGTTAGGGTGTGCCTGCTGCACGTGTAGAGGGTGTTTTTAGGATTTTTAATTATTTATGTATTTAATGTGACTTTTAAAGTGCGCTATCAGGCCAATGTATGTGGACGTTCTCCTGGCCATGTGTTTCTGTTGCACTATGTGGACACATGGTACTTCACATGATTGGACATTGTGGATTTAGCATTGTTTTATTTGGGCCACCTACCTGATTCTTCGGATGTCTGCACTCCTTTCTCCATCCCTCTGACTCCCTCTATACTCTCCATTCCAATGGTGGAGGCACAGATTTCTTCCCAGGGGGTCAACTTGATGGGTGATTCCGATCCTCCCCCGGTAGCTGTGGCAATGTTACGGTTGGCGGATAGTATGCTCCGTACGCGTATCCGCAAGTCGTCCCATCGCTTTCTGCATTGCTGTGGGTTGCGGGGTGCGGTCCCCACCGCACTTACCCGCTGTGCCACCAGGGCCCATATGGCCTTCTTGTTCGCAAGTGCCGTCCTGGTCATTTGCGTCGAGAAGACGACGGCAGAATTCTCCTGGAGGGTCTCTGTGAGCACGGTGAGTTCCTCACGGGAGAAGTGGACCTGCCGCTTGCGGTCGCACGCTTTTTTCGCTACTTTTCCCATTTTTATTGTTTTCACTAGGGTGGATGACGGGTTGGGATGTGTCTCAGGGTAGTATTTTTAATGGTTGTGTGGGAATTCTGATTTTATAGGTGTACGGCGTGCTGTTTCCCGTTCCGGGACCATGTTTTTACTTCCGTTTCCGTATATTTACGGTCACCGTATTTTCCGATTGCTGCTCATTACGGTGACCGCTATGATGGGTGGCGGAATTGCACCTAGGGCGCCGTACGACGGCGGTGAGGGGCGTTTTGGGGACATTTCCGCCATCGCGGACTTTGCACTTCCGCCATGGCGTAGTGCTCGTGCCCGATGGGTCGGAATTAGCCGCACTTTACTCCGTTGTGCAATGGCGGAAACGCTATTTACGCTATGGCGGTCAGGTCAGTTACTTTCCGCCAGGGTCGTAATGAGGGCCAATGACATGTTGATCTTAGTCTGTCGGCACAGCATATTTCCTAACCATGCTGCCTAATGAAGTTTTACCTTGCTCCTGTGCGGTTCGTACTAGAAGGATGGGGGGAGGGTGACAGAGTTTAAATTCCTCTGTACATTTGTAATTTGGACCTAGTGGGAGCATCTGCCATCAATATCCTGCCAGGGCATGTTCAAATCAAGATTTTTAATGAGTTCACCCAGCTTGATTCTCCCCTCAATTATTTCACTCTCAGGTCACATGCTGAAAGTATTTGCTAGAAAACAGGACTCTGTTTATAAAGATTAAAGTAACTCACGAGAAAGGAAAACGTAATGCCAGATTTCATCTCTGGTCGCCACAGACCATCATCGATTTTCAACCTCAATAACCTACATGGCTATGGTCACCTTACTTACGTGCGTGCGGCTGTCACTAGAAAAGAGGAATGACTGATTTTAAGTTAATTCCCAAGGGCTACTTAGACAAAATCTGGAGGAAATGCTGCATTATGAGTGTGAGTGTGGGTGACAGCTAGTGGTTTGCAGGCAGGTTGCACCCAAATCGGTCTCTTCATTGAGTCTGATCTGCCCACTAATCCATCCTTGAATTTGACTTCAGGTTCAGGTCCTGATGTGACTTGTAAGAAAGAGCATTGAGATTCTGCCCGACTCCCACTTCAGAACTGGACGGAATCAACGAACATACATCAATGGAAATAGAACACACCACAAACAAACTCACGTGGTAAGAAATAGATGGGTAGGGAGGAAGCGCAGGATTTCACCTTCTGCTAATCGCCTCTGCTAGGCAAAGCCAAAGGGACAGGGACAGTAGCTGGAGACGAAGGAGCATTAATCATTAACTAGCACACAACAGGACAGGGAGCACTTAGAATTCGAAGGAAGGAGCCCATATTGTAGGAGTTCCGGAAGGCGAGGGAAGGAAGACCCACTGACAACCAAAGAGCAACCCACAACCTTTGTGATCTCAAACCTGGAGAGGTGGGAGCCCCTCACCACCTTCCTGCCTACAGATCATACTAGACAGTCACAGAGACATGTCATCGCCTTGCACCGAACCAGACAGATGAACCGCCAAAGGAACGCTCCTGCAGGCATCAAGGGCAGAGACACCTAACAAAGATGTCCGAAACAACAAGGCAACCTCACTAACCCATCCTCTAAAAATCTCAACTCTTTGCTCACACCTCTCACACCCTAAACAAACACAACCACTTTCTTGTACAGCAAACCAAATGCACTTCACTACACTGCAACAACAAAACAAACCACACATAGGGCCTCATCATGAGTTTGGCAGTAGCACTTAATTGTGGCGGTAACACTATTACTGCCGCATTTAAGGGTCTGCCAAATCACGGGTTTGGCTGCATTTACCCCCCAGCTCTGAGCTCTGAGCTCTGAGCTGGGGGTAAATGCACCAGGAATTTGCCAATTTATGGCGCAATTACCGTGCGGTAATACCGCTGACAGTAGTTGCGCCGAAAAATCCCCATTGGGTCCAATGGGGAATTGGTAATTCCCAAATGAGCCCAATAGGGGATGGGGAATTACCATTGAAGCCAAACCTGTGATCCGGCACTAATAGGGGTTTGGCAGTAACGCTATTAGCCCTGGCAGTATCCGGTGGCCGACCCACGGGATACCACCCAACTCATAATGAGGCCCATAGTCTCGCACAACAGCACATGGGACTCTACCGATCCGAAAACTGCGCCCATGCTCAGCGAACAGTGTTAACTGAACTGAAGCTGCCAACAGGACATCACTAAATATTGCTCTACCTTTATCCCCACTACACCCTACTAACTCTCCCTACTCTCTTACCTTTCAGATCTGCCAGAGCACCAGGGGACCACTCCCGTGATGATAGTGTGCAGTATAAATGTCCTTTAACATTAACATGGCTCAGGCCAGTGACAAGTTGAAGGCGTGTCAGGCGTTGGTCCAACACTGGTATGACCAGAAAGCTTCACTTGTACACTTCCCCCCTGGTCAAGAAGTCCTGATCATGAATCCCATAAGGCCCAGGGCCCTACAGGATAAATGGTCAGGCCCTTAAATAGTTGTGGAGCGACTAAAATAAGTGAGGTGAACTATTTAGTGGACCTTGGAAGGCCTGGTCAAGCCCCAAGAGTTTCCATATAAATAGACTGACGGCATTCACCCCAAGGGTGGAAATGGCTGCTCTGCTCCTGCCATCAGATAGAGTGGATGATGAATCTGAACCCTTCCCTGAGCTGTTCCAAGGCAGTCCTTCAGATGGCTCCATTGAGGGTGCCAGATTGGCTCCTCAGCTGTCTTCTAAGCAGCAAGGTGAGGTGAGAACATTGATGATGCAATTCTCCCCCTTTCACTCACTCCAGGTTTGACATCTTTGTGCAAACATGACGTTAACACTGGAGATACTGTGCCTACCAAAGGTAGGAGCTATAGGATGTCAGACAAAGTAAGGTCCCACGTCAAGTCTGAGGTCAACAAGATGTTGGATCTTGGGTTCATTGAACCCTTCAGTAGTCCATGGTCCAGTCCTGTGGTTCTGGTGCCAAATGCAGGTACCTATGAATTGAGGTTCTGTGTTGATTACAGGGCTTTGAATATTGTCACCAAGACAGATGCCCACCCCCTAACAAGAAAAGATACATTGGTTGACAATCTAGGTGCTGCAAAGTACCACAGCACCTTTGATCTCACTGCACGGTATTGGCACATATCCATGACAGAATGGGCCAAGGGGAAGACAGCATTTAAACTCCAGAAGGGCTTTACCAGTTCAGGGTAATGCCATTTGGATTGAAGAATGCACCTGCCATATTCCAGAGGTTGGTTAACCATGTTCTGAATGGGTTAGACGAATTATGCATTGCATATCTGGATGATATGGCAGTCTTCAGATCTACTTGCAAGGAACATGTAAAGCACCTTGGGATTGTGTTGCAGGCTCTTCAGATGGCCCACCTGACCATAAAGGCCAGCAAGTGTCAGATTGGTTAGGATGTAGAATTCAGCCTCTCCCCTGTAAAGTACAAACAGTTTACTCCCACAACCCAAACCAAAGTGAGAGCTTCCCTGGGCTTCACTAGGTACTATGGGAATTTCATGGCAGATTATGGTACCATAGCTGCCCCCTGACTGCCCTCACTACTCCAAAGAAACCCAACAAAAAGTCTCTTGGTCTGAGGAGTGTCAGACTGCCTTTCAAGGCTTAAAGGACTCCTTGTGCCAGGCACCCTGTTCTCAGGGCTCCCGAATTTCAGAAATCTTTTATTGTGCAAACAGATGCCTCTGACACCAGGATGGATGCAGTTCTATCACAGCTAGATGACAACAGCAGTGAACACTCTATTGGATTCATCAGTCGTCAGCTACCGGAAAGAGAGCTCAGGCAGTCTACTGTAGAAAAATAATGTTTTTCTATTGTGTGGGCCCTAGGGCAGCGATACCTTACCTCTGTGGGACCCATTTCACTGTGCAGACTGGCCATAAGCCCTTAGAGTGTCTGATGAACATGAAGGGAGAGAATCCTAAATTGCTCAGGTGGTCTATTAGCCTCCAAGGCTTTGACTTCACTGTTGAGCATAGGCCAGGTGTCCAAAATAGCAATGCTGATGGGTTGTCCAGAATGTTTAACCGACCTGAACATGAAACTCATCCATGGGTGGATTAAGTCCCCCTGTCCTTAGTCTGGAGGGGCAAGTGTTATGTAAAATTTCACTTACTGCTATTTTACCTCTATAAATGTAGACCCCACCCAACATTTTGCTTTTGTTTCAGCCTCCTGTCCTGCCTTTCTGCCAGTGAAGCACAGCCATTAGCTGCACTCCATTGGGTTTTCACTCATTGTTATGGGGAAACTGACTTGTCCTTCAGGCAGTTAGTACAGAGAAAATTTGTTTCTCTTAGTCTGATTACTTTGTTACCACTTTTGGCAACCGTATTTCAGTACCACACACTGGGGTCCTTGCGTTTTTGGGCCCTAGACACCCCTTAAGTATTTTCTGGTAACTGGACAATGTGCCTAGGTGGTAGTAGAAGCTTTTTAATGTGTTTTTATATTTCTTTACCAAGCCATACCACTCTTATCGGGTTTAGCTCCTGACTGTGGCTAGTGTCCATCATGGCTGTGTCACAAGGTCCTTTGTCTTCTCCTTTGGCCATTTTGCCTTCCTCCTGGTCTTTGTGTCCTGGGGAGTCCTTTTTGTGGCATGCATTCACCCACAAAAGCCGGCGCATTACACTGGCTAATGCATGTCATGTGTTTGGGTACCCAGGAAGTTGGCTGTGACTGTCAGGTCCCAATCTACACAATCTACACTACTGGAGCCAGGATATCTGGTGGGCATGGGAGCATGAGAGCCACAGTAGTCCCTCATTGGACCACTGCTGGGATGCATGACTGGGGCAGATCTCATTGGCCAGCTGGGTGCGAGCACTCACTGGACTTTGGGATATGAGGAGGGGGCCTAAGTGCAGACCCTCAGATCACCCATAAATCCAAATCGACCTATACATGGAGCCACGTATCCAGTAAAGCAAAGCAGATCCAAGAACTATCCAGTACCGCACAGAGAAGGTTTGGCACCCTGAGCCTGCTGTTTTCCCGGTAGAGCCCTGCTTTGCACTCGATCTTCGAAGACCTGTAAAGCTGCTTCAACCCCTTGGAGTGGTGGGACCAATCACCCTAAACGCCTCCTTGTTGCCCTGCAAACAAGCCTTCTCCGAAGTGTCCCTGGGCCCTTCAGTGGACTGACCAGCTTGTATGTTGGCACCTCCTTTGGATCATTGCTACATTGAGTTTTGCCTTGAGCTATAGGGAAATCCTAGTACAGACTGAAAAGCATCTCCTTGCCAAGTTTCATTGACAAAGAGGCTTTGGGACTCGAGATAGGAGCGTGCATCAGACTGCGAGATTTGGGTGCCCCTGCGTCACTTTGCAGCAGTGACGTGCGCTGCTGGCAATGTTCCCGCCTTTCTTCAAGTGTACTAAGACTCGCTGCATTGGTGGTTTATTTGTCCTGCATTCGTGACGAGAGATCCAGTTCTAGTTGTAAACCGGACCCACACCTGCACCCGAAAGCGCCTGTGCTCTTTGAAGCTTAACCAAGGAGGGAATTTCATACTCTAGGAAACCATTTCCAAGTCTGTCAAGTTTGGACCAACAGTGAGTTAAGGGCAGTGAGCAATCATGCCACTTACCGGTGGCCCTTAGTTCATCCAACCTGTTTTTACACACAAAGGATCCCTTGTGGTTCTTGCCTTAGCTTGGGTGACTCTTGCTTCCTTAAGTCCTCCAAAAGTTGGAGACAGTCCTGTTCTCCACAGCAGATCCTCCTCTGACTCTCAGAACTGAATTTCCAAACCCTAGAATCATTTTCATAACTTTTCCTTCACCTTGATTATTTCCCGTTTATGCACAAACTTGACACTGAGCAGAAGGATCCAATCTTCATAGGTTGGACTTTTCAAGTTAGGGATATTTATCTCTAGAGTATGCCAATGTATTAAAGTTTGTCTGCTTTCGCTCCCGACAGGTTTTGGTGGGAAACCGCAAATTACTGCATTGACTGAAAAGTGATTGTACATATATTTGACATAGTGTGTGTTTGAGTAGTGATATTACTGAGTTTGCCATTATTCACTTGTGTTTGTTCTGGGTCTAATAAACTGTATATTTTTGATATACTACTGTCTAAGGGCAATTCTTGTTGTCCTACTGTGTGTGCTCGTCCAGGACCTCAGATCACCCCCACTACCTCTGAGACTTAGCCTTGGTTGCTCTCCAAACTACCTTGAATTGTCCTGGCTAACTTCACAGAAGTGTACCCTGTTTCACTAAAAAAGGTGGCCTCCTAAACATCTGTTCACTATAGCAGAGTTTAGAAATCCATTTTAAAAACATGCAAACATAATCTATTACAAGTCACAGCTGGTCTAAGACTTATTCACCATAAATGTAGTTGTACGTGGTTTGCACAAATACTTCAAACAACATGAGGAGAAGAAGAATAAAGAGGTTCCCTTTGAACTGAGGATACACATCTCACCCACCCCGACTTGCTGGTATCTCTGGAACACTCTAAATGACTACCAATTCAACATACATGGCACATCCTGAGAAAACAATCAAAACCCATGAGTGTCGGTCACTCTGGCTTCAAGCTGCTCTTCACTCCGAGTTCATTGTTTGTCAAAAGCAAATGGCTGTATAAACTGAACAATAAATAAACTCCCATGCACATAAAAAGATTACATCTTCCTTTGCAATACTGCCAAGCCATAGAAACTGTGGCTGGTTTATTGGCTGACCATCTGTTTGTTTGATCATTATTTCTCCTTTGGCCTCCAACCCTGCATAACCAGTTGTTCCCGGTTACTCAGAATTCACCTTGCGAACCCCTGACTGCAGAGTTTAACAATTTCATAAAAAGAGCTTTCCACATGTAGATTTATAAATGCCCTATGTATGTATCTGAGTGTGAATGCATGTTTAATAACTACCATCTCTTCTTCACAGTGGTCCCCTTCTTCACATGTGCAATATGAAACTACTTGCTGCCCAGCTTCTAGGCACTTCGTAGCACACCATATCTAGATCTTGTTCTATATCCTGTTCATATTTCATTGTCGGTTTTGACATTTATCTTTCTGTGCACATGTAAATCTAATATGTATCAACTTGAACACAAATTAAACCTTTAAAGTAACACATCCCATTCCCATTAACTACACTGGATGTATATAAATTGCAACATCACGTCATCAATTACAAATATGGCACACACAACATGAACCCCTCTTTCTCGGTGGGACCTTTCCTGACCACCCAAACATACCCCACTTAGTTGATACTTGAACTAATAAACCAAATTCTTGTTCTTTAAATCAATCTTCTTGAGGATAAATCCTACAATCAACTCTCACACTGATCCCAATATGGGCATAATCCTTAGCTGAACAACCTAAACTCGCCTCCCCACCGTTTCTGCAATGTACCCGCTGCTCCAACCAACTTTCCCAACTTGGTGAAGAACACAAGTCAGATTCAGTGTGAGTAACCATGTGATATGAAACTGTAGTGGTTCTAGTTTTGGTCAGGGTCACAGTCATTATGGCAGCTGCTTTCGGTACCTGGGCAGAACAACATTGCAAGAGCATTTGACAGGAACAAAAGATAATAAGGAAAAAGACAAAAATAGACATTATGATTTTTACAGCGAGGCTAATCCAGGATGGTACCCAAGTAAAAAGAGAGTCCAACTAAGGGTCATTTGAGAATCCTGCCTTGTTCTCCATAATCACTCCAAGCATGCAAGGTTGCAATTGTATGAGTTAAGGACCCATTCTCTGAATCATTGGGAGGCACACATGTGCACACATGCTCCGTATCTTCTGGCAGACCCCTCCCTCTGTAGCTGTTAGAAGGTTGAATATATACCTGTTCTACAAGGCTATGATCTTCAGGGTCCACAGTTCTTCCTTGTTGGTACTGAAAGCTGATTTAGAAGAATTAATAAATAGCAGAAGTTCATACTGGGTCACGTGGAGTCACTTGGCATTTGTCACAGCTCCGACACCAGGTGCCAGAAGGGACAAGAAGAAATGTTCTGTGTGACTAAATCGATACTGTTCAGGAATGTCCATCAAAGCTTTTGATGATGCCGCCAATAGGTAATTGGACCGCTTGGTCTATTGAAATAGTCCCTGCTTTCCATGATCTTAGAGAGTCATTGAAGTGTCCATGTATGATGATACAAGGGACGCAATGGGCACAGGGGATAAAGGGGGTTTACAGGAGCAGGTCGACACCTTCTCCTTGGTCTCTATCCCCTTAGCACCATCCCATTGGAATGACAGACGAAGAGCCACAATTGGGATCCACACATGAATCCTTGAAATATTCCTGTACCATGTTGAGTATATGAGAGACGATATGCACTCAGGCAGCCATTTAGAGTGCACCCACAAGTTGACATAGTGGAGGAAAGTTACCAAGAAGGATGTTCTTTGCCGAGCTGTCAAAATGCAGCCATGAACAGAATGGATGTACGTTAAAACAAAGTTTGATGTCAGCAAATGAATGTCATAAGAAAGATGTAAGAACCTATGCTGAAACTCATGAGAATACTTAAGAATGACGATGTAACTGAAGTACTAAGAGAAAGATGTACCCCACAATACAGTAATCACAAAAACAAAGAAGAATGAAGTGACTCACTGGTCAATAACTGTAAATACGTTGAAACACAAGGTAGAAAGAACATATAGAAGCTTGCTTATGAGAGGTATGTATTGAACGTTTAGGATGACCATTAGAATAATGTGGACGACGGCTTATTCAATTAACCCAGCTACCTCAACATTTTAGCCCAGGATCTTAAAGTGAAAATATGATGAAGTTGTTTTCCCTTGAAAAATAGAGGAATACATTGGCCTAGAACCAAGGATGCTGTTTCGAGAGATGAAGGCAATTTATGAAGGGAGCCCAACGAGCAGACCATGGGCCTGATTCACAGAATGTTTTCCTATGGATTATAAAAAACATCTGTGAATCAGGTCCCATGTGCGGAGGACATATTTCCCAAGATTAGGAGGAACAAGAACATTCCCGGATGCCATGTATTGGGCAATTAAAAGTGCATGAAGTTTATATGGGATATAAGTGAGCAAGTCTCTAAAGACCAAGAGGAGCAACTGCACCCAGTATAATTGAATCAAATACTGAATACACTGTCGAAATAGGACAAATTTGTGGTCTCTTAACATGCGACGAAGAGCTTGCAAACCAGGTCTATTCATTAGGCTTGAAGCTAAGATAATAGTGTGCCTACACTTCCTTGAATGTTCAGAGACAGTGCAGACTGGCAAGGTCACCCTTTAAACAGAGGACACCAGTATGAGGCCTACCGATGAGAGAGGGTAGACTAATTGGGAAAACAAGGGGAGAGCTGACATATCTCCACTTATCGATGAGCTGACGGCGAAGTTTGAGCAGCGTGTGCAGTTGGCTGTGTTATCTGTTTTCTTTTAGCTGTATTTTCTGTCCATGGTTATTGAGTTTGTGGGAATTAGATGTTTTATGTTTGATGTTTTGTCTTTGGGGGATGTTATGAATTAGAGCATGCTTCGTCCACAATTCTGTTCAATTTAGGAAGGGTAACATAATTGTCTGATTGTGACTTTGTTTGAATCCAGAATTTGAATTGGAATTGATCCAGAGCAGTGTTTTATGGCTAGCAATTATTTTGGAATGAATGTACATCCATTTGGCCAAGCTAGAGAAATGTTTTTTGTTCTTGACGACGCTTGAGGTATTTTATCTGACACTTTTTGGAACATCTGACCATTGTTTGGATTTCAAAGGATTTGAATTTGTGCACATATTTGGCAAGTCGACGACTGTATCTGCATGTTTAGAGAAGTCTTGAAGCTTGTTTTTTGAAACTCACTTAAGTGTCGTGGGGTTTGGTTGAAGAAAATCCTGAGGGTGAATTAATACTGCAGAATGAGGTCATTTTTTAGTGACTTGAAAGCAATGAGAAATCGGCTTAGACATATGCTTGATGCCTGGGAAGTTTTGCTGGCAACAACCATAATGATGGGAGGGTTGAGAGTGAATAATGAAGCTGCAGGAACAGAAATGACACCATATATTGTTGACTTACGAGCAATAATATATCATGTCAGACATGTAATTGATAACTGGGAAGATGCCCCAGCAGCACCTGCAGACCCATTGAAAGCCCCATTGAAACCATTGACAACCATAGTCATGGAACGGAACAGAGTTACTATGGCAGGAGTGATGCACAAAGTAGTGCATGGAGAAGATGTGAATATTGTTTGTGAGGAGAAAGAGTTACCTCAGGATAATAACATAGATAGTGTGACCCAGACAGTTTGTTCCACTGACAGTGAGGAAACTGAAAAGATTGCAGCAACACCAGAGCAACAAATTGAACAAGATGTTTGCCAGGAAGAAATGGAGAGTGCATTTTTGATAGACATGTGCAGTATGCCTAGAGGAATGCATAGAAGGATTGCCTTTGCACACTTGCATTATGGGGATTTGAATTGTGAAACTGTATCATTGGAGACACCTTTGCATGGAAACAGTTATGTGCATGGAGGCGGTTATGGGAAGCATTTGCAAACTAGAATTGTGGGAAGAGATGAGATGGTTAGAATCTTTGATTTGAATGGTAATGGAATGTGTGGTGGCATTTTTGGCAGAATTTGTGACAGCAGTGCTTTGCTTAAGTTAGGGAGTGAAAATCTTGTTTTGTCTAACGGCTTTACAACATGTATAGCAAGCAAGAGGAAAGTGAATTGACTGAATTGTGCTAATTTTGAATGTTCTGAGATATGGCATTCTTTGAATATTTTGAAAAATGGGTGTTTACGTTCTGATAGCAATGATGCAGAAACATCGCGCGGGATTAGCAGACTGTTGATTTGAAGACGGAGTAGGCCAAGAAGGGAAGGAATGTTTACTGAATCTGAATTGCATTGCACATGCAGGAAGCAGTGTCCATTTGAATGAAATCAATTTGTTTTGTCAACATTTACTGATTCAGTGTTGTGAATACATCATGTTGAAAGGGGAGTCTGTGGCTAGAAGACATGAAAATGACATGAAGTGTAATGCTTTTGCAGAACACAGAGTGCAATTGAGTGAAATGCATCTGTTGTGTGAAAATGAATGGATTAAGATTGAATCATTAATGTTCAAAAGGGAGATGGATTCTATGACTAGAGAAGGTTTTGCCACAGAGAGAAACACACAGAGGAATGCAGTTGTGACATTTCCGAATTTGCATTTTCTGAACTAAGTCAAATGGACTGTCCTGTTTTGTTTTGAGAAGGACGGGGATGGATGGAGTAATGCATCATGCAGCATGGAGAGACAGGCATGGTTCGACAGATGCTCTGGCACACTGAATTAGACACTGACTGATTTTGCAGACACAGAGATTAGCATTGATGTCTTTTGAGAGACATGGGGAGTTTAGAACTAGCTATGTACACTGAAGCACAATGAGAAATGCTGTTTTGTTTTTGAATTTGAATACATCTGAAATCTGAGAAAACTGATACTTGCAATTTTGTTTTCCTTGCATGACACCTGGAGAGACACCTTGATCAGACCGAGACTTGCAGACCGTTAGACTAGATTCACCAGACCTTGATTCGAGATCCATGATGGCTGACAACCTTTATGACTTTGCATCCTGGCTGTTTTGAAGCAGCACTGAAAGACACTGGCTTTTGTCACTTTGTGATGTGACTATTTGACACCTACGCTTTGCCGCAGCACTTCTGGGGAATGTCTCCGATTTGAGGCCTTAGGGCGTAGCTTTGTCAATGTCTGTGCTCTGAGAAGGTACTCAGAAGACCTGTTTGCTGCCTGATTTCCTGGCATGACAACTGAAGCCATGGGAAATGAAGATCCTGACTGTTTTGAAAATCAACACCTTGCAGCATTCTGTGCAAGAAAGTGAAAGATGTTCAGCAAAGGAGAGAAACTGTTTGTGGGCTGTTTTGTAATCTGCAGCGAGAACAGAATCCATTTGGAATGCCTTACCCTGTGACTTCTTCTTGTTTCACACAAGATGGGGCTAAGGGAAAAGGAGAGAAATGCAAATGAGCAGTAAGACACGCTCTGAAAGCATTTGAATTCCCGGTGCTAAACAACGTTTGAAGAGCAGTGAAGTTCTTGTCTCTTGTGGGAGTGAGAGAGAGCATTGATCTGACACCATTGTGCTTTGAAATCAAAACGTTGACATGCTTTGTTGACCTTCCTTGGCTGAAACCTTTGCATTGGCTTTGTTGCCGTACTGACTGAGAAGTTCACACAGGTGTGAGGACACACATACTGTTCTGACAGAATGAACTGAAATTAACTAGAATGGACTGGGCCTGCATGACCAATACACTGGGAATGAATACATTGGAGTCTTTGACACCCTGACACCTGTGAAAGTGAAATATTGTCATTTTGACACACTGAAATTGAATACATCTTGATGTCCACAATACACATGCATTGATTCTATGCTTTATTTTCGTTCTGAATTCAATCTGCTGTAGAGACATAGTTGGCTACAGACATTTTGTCCTGACTTTTTGCTTGAATTGCTACATTAGAGATTTGTTTAGAAACGTGAATATGCCATTTTGAATTCTGAAACGCTTACAGCTATGCATTTGAGATTCGAGTTTTAGCTTGACACTGATAGAGTGGAGTTTTTGCATTTGGGGTTTTTTGCATTATTGAGATAGAATGCTTTTTTCTCTTTCTAATTTTGCTTGTTTTTAGCATGCCACATTGAGATTTGTTTTGACATTTTGTAACACTCGTAATGTATTATCTAATGATACAAGGAGAGATTTGTAAAACCAGATATTGTATGAAGAAGCCTGGTATGTTATCATAGGAAATCCATTACTTATTTAGTGAATCATGACTCATTTAGAGATTCATTCATCCATCATCTCATCCTGAGCATTTATCCATCATTCATTCTGACTAGTAGTGACATTAGACTATCCCGATATTATTTAGCCATTTGCAATTGCTAGAGAATGAGGCCTGTTATATATTAAGTGCCTTGTAGACTGACTGTTATGTATTATGTATGCATTGTAGAGACAAGCATGAGTGTGCACTTAGAGAGTATGCATTGAGCTATGGTATAGTGCTTGGGGTTGCGAGAGAGAATGAGTAAACACTAGAATGCATGAGGCCTCTGGCTCTGAAGCAATTGAAGACACACAGAGAAGCGCTACGGACTGCGAAAGAATGTTTGAGTTACACTGGTACGAGGAATGCGTAAACAGTTTGCTTGGCAGACAGAGATAAGAGGTCGCCTTTGCCTTAGTAGAAATGGAGAAGGGCATGGTATCAGCAGGCCTGCCTGGCTGGTTGTTCGCCGACAGAAAAGGTGGGGGTATGCAGCAGGGAGCGAGGAGGTTCAGACAGAGAGACAGGAGAGAGGGATTTCACTGAATGCAGTGGAGGGAGATGGGAGGATGGTATGGTTTTGTAATACAGAACGCAGACAGGAGAAGTCCATGGTATAGATATGATGTACGAATGTCACGATGGCAGAACCTGCAGTGACTGAGAACAGAACAAGAAATGCTTAACAGACTTCCAGGCACTGTTCGGATTTAGCAATGCTGACAGAGAAAGAGAGTGAATGCTTAATGTAACCATAGAGATTTACGTACATCATTTGATACTACAACTGAGCAGTAGGAGTCTATGCTGGAGTCTGAGAGGGGAGATGTTTAGCGGTGGCATAGAAGAGGCATTTTGGAAGAGAGTTGGCATGAGATCGAGAGGAAAATGAAAGGAAGTTGCCATTGAGGGAGAAGCGTTTTGGGTGCAGCAGAATCGGATGGCTTTGGTAGTTCGGAAGCTTGTGCAAGCATTCTGATGAGAGCTGATGCAGATCGATCTAGCAGGGAGACTAGCAGAGCTTTGGCAGTAGATGCAGACTGCTGAGGGGCCAAAGGGAGAGAGGCCCTGACTGACTGGCTGGTTGCAAGGAAGCTGGAGAGGAGAGAGACGAGAAAGGGAAGCTTGCACATGGCAGAGGGGAGTATTGCTGATTGATCTGAATAAGACATGTGCAATGGGGAATTAGGACAGACACTCACACAGAGCTTTTGGTTTGATAGAAGGGGAAATCAGACAGGGATTGTCTTGAGAGAAAGTGTGGTGTGGATTGGAGAGGAATGCTGAATGCTGACACTTTCCATATGTATTTTGCTATTAGACATGATAGATCCAGCAAGACTGGATAATTGCTATTAAACGGCTTGCATTAGAAGCCTGTAAGGCTTACATTTATTGCAGTGCATTGTAGATTTGCATCCAGAGCATAAAAGGGTGCAAATTCAAGATTTGCATTATAGTAGTGTTTGCATCATGCCTTGCTGTGCATGAATACATGTATTCTATTGTTATAAATGCAACGACTTGTGTGTTTTCATTTGTGTCCATTGTTATCTTATTTCTCGTGTCATTTCTTAGGGTTTGGTTTGTCGTGTATGTTGTATTTTGTTTTTATTTGTATGGTTATGTAACAGGTTATGTTTGTGCGTCCATAGCATAGTAACTTAGGAGTAACACAGTGCACAATCGCCCTGAGATACAAGAACAGGGGGGGCATAGTGATCCACACCCCCCTAGAAAGATTTGGAGACTAGCAAGCGGTCGGCCATAAGGGGCTATGCCAAAGGTCATTTTGTTTTTCAGTCTAACACACCTGGGTTCGTTTCTATCTACGGGTTGCTAGCAAGCCAAATGTCCAAGGTTGGATTTCGATTGCCAGCCAATCAGAAAAGCCTGCCATGCACATTTACATACAATGTTGCCATATTCTTTGCTGCAATCAGTGTGCTATGTGTATAGAAGTAGCTCAGGGTGTGTCCTACAGACAAGGGAACGCCAACAGGAGATTAACAACTCATGCATTCTATATGTAGACATGTTCCCCTAATCCAATACCACCCCTCAATAGGTTTTTGTAATATGCCACGTAGGATGACATCATAGGTGGCGGATTTAGTCATTTATAAACTATAATCAAAAAGACATTGTGATCCTACATACATCCATTTGATGAATGACGATTTACCCAGCTTTCCTTCATTGAGGTAAAGGCAGTATTGTATCCTCTTCTTTGAGTCTGTCTGGTTATTTGGTCTGAGAAATGTTATTTGTTACTCCATCTAGCACAAAGATGCTTCAATGTGCTAGAGCACATTTGGTAGCAGTGTGGAAGGTTCAGGTCTAATCGACCTAGAGCCCAGAACCAGATTCTTGGACCATCGACTGCTCTCGCCATGAGCCAAACGATTGCAGAGTTTCCTGCAGAGTGCGGCACGCAAGGAATTACATGATCAACGTCGGTCGACAAGTCCCCCTTTGATGAAATTCTTGTACAGTCCCTGCTGGTGCTCCACAGACAAAAGGCGAACTGGTCAATTGAGGGAGAGTCGATGCCAAGAGACTCGAGCTGAGCCACGGATGTAAGTAGACCACTACAGCTGGTAGAAATATAGAGGGGGAGGGACTGTACTTGTGTTATGTTCTATATATATAAGGGACATAATGATTAACTTAATTTTGGGGATTATAAAAGCAAGAGAGATAAGAATACCTCATATTCACAGGCCCAAGAGAGACGGAAAGGGCACATGCTATAGCTACATAACGGAGCATTAAGGATTCCAAAAGGCCGAGCCGATTAGAAGAGCATGTATTAAACTACCAGAGGGAGTTGCAAAAAGAAAAGAGTTACATTTAATAAAACGATAAAGGCAGACATACATAGGGGAATAATTATATGTATTGAAAGAAAACATATGTGAAAGGTAGACTATTTTTGTGTAAAGGATAACTTGTTTAAAGCAAACAGCAAAAAATAAGAAATGGTACAATGAATAAAGAACAATTATTTTCCTTACTTTTTTGGTCAAGGGATTGACGTCAATCAAATAACCAGAATTAGATTAAACCAAATTATAAATAAAGGAGACAGTTTAAAGATACTAAAAAACAAAGAATGGTATAAAAATAATTAATGGAAAGTATGAACAAAGGCACAAGAAGAACAGTGTAAATAGATTTTTTTCAAAAATAATCAATAAAGGTAGGGAAAATATTCTGATTTTCTGAAATATGAGTGGCGATTGATAGTGCCTGCTCAAATATATTAAAAAGCTACATTTAATAAGCTTGGAAGGAAGAGGAAAAAATTGGGAAAGTATTGCTAGTCTGAATTGACTTGTCATCATGGAAGAAACACCTCTCACATTTATGCAGAACATTACTAAAATATACAGCCAAAATTAGGCAGTATCATTCCGAATGGATTAAGGGCATGACCAATAAGACATTTATGCCCTGGCCTCCAGGAGGTTCATTGTCAAATACGTTATTACACAATCTGGCCACATATTTACATGCCACAAATAAGGAAAAGAAGCTAGAGAGACTACAGTGTTAGAGCTCTGGAAAATGTACCAGAATGAGAAAGAAGACCCAGTCTATAGGGAGTGGATGCTAAGTCAGAATTAAGGGGATGATGTAACGCCTTCAACTCCTCTTTTCACTCCCTAGAAAGAAGACAGAGGATAAAGAGAAGGGATTTTACCTTCTTAATAAATTGACAGCATCAGCGGGGTATGTTAATCTACAATACAAACTCCCTCCCTTTACTAGTGAAGAGACAGAGGAAGAGAGTAAAAGCAGAGAATACAAATATGTATAGACATGCAATGAAAGTAAGCAGCATGATGAGAAAAGGGACAGATGGAGTAAACAGATAGAGATAGAGGAAGATGCCGAGAAACACAAAGGAATAAAGGATATAGCTTAGGATACGACAATAGAAAAAGAACGAATGGATAGGAGGACAAACATTGCTTAAATTACATTATAAAGGTATTGATGGAGTTCGAGAAAAAGAGGAAAGGGAAGTGCGAGATAAGAAAGTGAAAGAGAAGGAAGAAGAGAAGCTATACAAACAAGAAAGGGACAAGGAATGTAAGCAAATGGAAGAACAAAGAAAGTATGAGGCAAAACAAAAAGAGAAAATGAGTGGCCAGAAGAAGAGAAACAAGAAAAATTAGAAGCCCAAACATTGAAAGCAGGTAGGTTACAAAGAAGATGAGAGGAAGAGGAATTAAGGGAAATAAAGAGAAGAGAGGAATTGATTAACAGAAGTAAGTGATTTAAAGATGATGAAATTGAATATTTATGATGAAGAAGCATGATACCCATAGAAAGGCAAGAATGAGACGAGGAAGAGAGAGGGTCACAACCGTCCTGTGGAGGGTAGCAATAATTATTAGACATAAGAACATGGAGAGAAGAAGACACAGACACCATAGGGACAAGAATGGGGAAATTATATAGACAAATGAGGGATAAGGAAGGATATATAATCAAGATGGTGAACAAAGAGCCTATTTTAAAGAAATCGGATGCAGCTTAAATGGCGTTAGACCAGGCAATCATAGACCATTATCCTTAAATAGGTTAGATCATGAGGTTGTGGAAGAGGACAATAGTCATACGAGTTGGGGCGTAGTAATGTCAGACGAGGAAAGGAAACAAAATGAGAAGACACACGAAGAGGGTGCATATGGATATTCAAGAGAATCAAGTGTAGTTAAAGGGGTAAAATGGTTAGATGCAGAGGACCCTATAAAACGAACACCAGAACCAATACCATATATGGAACAACAAAAGGTAAGATCGCACAATACAGGGGATGTGGCCCCACCCTATGTGGGCAGATTGAGGGCATTGTCATGGAGAAAACAAGCAGGCAATGATAATTCTGCCTGGAGAACAAGGAGTGTGGATAGGTATGACGAAGGACAAGCGTTTTCAGTTTCCACTATTAGAGAAAGGAGGGGGTTTATCACAATATATACCATGGCCACAAATGGATAAGGAACATTTAAAATGCACACTGCCAAGTTTGATTTCCATTGTGGGAAAATGGATTATGGAATTAGAGAAAAGGATGCTAGGGATGACTTTAGCTACAGGAAACATAAAAGGCCTATTATCAGCTATCCTTCGGGAGAGAGCTGATGACATTTGGAGAAGAGCTGGGTACCCAAAAGTAATCGCGCAAAACACAGTGCATAATGGAGCGCCATTTAATACATCATATATTGGGGTGATAATGACTAGGAAAAGGAGGAAGGATGAAGGCCCCATTGCTTTTATTCAAGATATTCAGGATAGATGGAGTTTGGAGATGCACGAACCGTGGGATTAAACGGTAGTGTTATTTTACCACATATTATGCCAGAGGGTGCCAGATCCAGTACAGAGGCATTTAAAAGAAACAGGTGGAAATGGAAGCAAAACCATGGCCCGAGATACCATTGGAAATTGTGCATTATTGCAGAATGCTAAAAGAAAAATTAAGAAGAAAGCTGAGTTAAAGGGGTAAAATGTTTTTTTGGGACTGTGTGTTGTAAATATCTTTCTGTTTTTTTGTCTGATTGTTCTGTTTTAGCAAACCATTGTGATGTCTTAATTTCTCTAAATGTTGGATTTATGTCTTTTTGCACACAACTCTAATATAAAAAAATGAGATTTATCTCTACAACATACTATTGAAGAGTGATTCCTTCCTTAGCAATGCAGAGTTTGATAATACATGTGGAGGTGTTGTTCTGAGCCTAGCATCCTTGGACCTATTCATTTGTTTCTTTTGTTTTCCTACCGTGCGGTGGCCAGAGGGTCTTGCTGATCGCTGACCAGACCAGTCCGGTGTGCCCAGCAGTCTGTCCCAGAAAGTATCCCTGACCAGATCCCTGACGGGTCCATTCAAAACATTGGTAGTGAGTATCCATGGTAACTGATTGTCACTAGCCTATGAACTATTGAATGTAAGATGAATCTTGCGGGGTTAACCACCTTGCATCTTACCACATGTATATTGGCGCTTGACAGTATTACCTCATATGCAGTGGCTCTCTGTGTGGTTAACGTGCTTTTTGATCGCTCAAGTATGGCGAACAATGAATGTTCTACATACAGTGTCAGTGAGCACCCCATTACTATGGGACACTTTTCTCAATGGCGAACGCGGCGGCTGCGAGAGCCTGTTCACACGCGAAATGTCCCTGCATTACTGCATCTAATGTCCTGCTGTAGTATGCCAGAGGCTTGTGACCTAGTGATGTTTTCTGCCTTAAGACTGCTGTCATGAGTGCCCCCTTGCAGTGCGAGAACAGGTAGAACTCACGCTCATAATCTGGGTTCGCGAGCACTGGTGCGCTTGAAATGAGTTCTTTGAGTGATGTGAATGCATCGCATGACTCTGAGTCCCACTGTATCTCTGTATTTTCCTTCTGTGCTTCTTTGAGTGCCTGGAGCAATGGGCGTGTGTATGCAGCAAAGTCTAATATCCAGGCGCGACAATAGTTGCACATCCCTAGGAATGTTTGCATGTCTTTCACTGTCTTTGGTCTCCCAACAGCCGAGATAGCTGCTACTCTGTCTGGGATTATTTTCTTGCCATCTTTTGAGATCAATTGCCCTAGGTACAGCACCTCACGTTGACAATATTGCAACTTTTCTTTGTCCACCTTGTACCCCTTTTGGGCTAGTAATGTCAAAAGGGCAATGGAGTCTTTTCTACACTCTCCCTCGTTTTTGCTGCAAATTAAAGATCATCCATGTACTGTATTATTGTGCTGTCAGCTGTCATGTTTCCAAGATCTTCTTGCAATATTCTGTTGAATATGCTGGGACTTTCGCCATAACCCTGGGGTAATCCGCAGTGTTCGTACCTCCTCCCCCCTAGGGTGAATGCTGTCAGGTATCTGCACTCTTCTGCGAGTGGTATTGAGAAGAATGCATTTTTCAAATCCACCACGGTGAAGTGAGATGCGTCTTTTGGGATGCTGCATAGAATGGATGCTGGGTTCGGGACCAAAGGGAACTCTTTCTGGATGACGTCATTTTGTGGGCGTAGGTCCTGGATCATCCTCCAGGCCCCTCCTTTCACTTTTTTGATTGGGTAAATACAGTTGTTACACGGGGAGTTCGAGGGTACTATTATCCCCTGTGCGAGTAGGGCATTTATTGTTTCTTTTAATCCCTCTTCTGCTTCCCGGGACAAGGGGTATTGTTTGACCCGGGGCAGAATTGCTCCAGGCTTGAGATTGATCTTTACTGGTGTGACCCCGCGTAGTAGTCCTACGTCATGGGGATCAGTTGTCCACAATTGCCAGGGCACTGAATTCATGTCATCATTAAAGAACGAAGGTGGGGCGCCCACTACTGCCATTAACTGCACTGGCAACTGCCTCTGCTGAATCATTATTTCACAAGGGATGGCTATCTCCATGATTATTTCTCCATCACTCTCTGAATCTGTGAAAAGCTCCTCGTCTGACAAATCTTGGAGTGCAATGTCTGCGTTTATGCATAATACTGTACGCCACTCACAGCCATGTATGTCCATTGCAATTACAGCTATTCTTTTGGCTGTGATTTGTACTGCATGTATGTCCAGTGACATCACTGTCCCTGGCATTATCTCGGGGCGGGCTATTGGGCGGAAGCCAAATTCTGCTGGTACTCTCCATTCTAGTTTTTTCAACTCTGGGACCACCCGTGCTAATGTTTTTAACCCTTGAACATATCCGGGTTCACGGGTATGCCGCGCACCTCTGGGCATGTCGCTCTTGAATATATCACTAGCATCACACGCATAGAACACATCCCTGGGGTTGAGCACACAATCCCTCCTCTTTTGGTAAACAAAATAGTCATGTTCAGTTTGCTGAGGAGATCCCTTCCCAGCAGGTTGACGGGGGATTGCTCATAATACAATAGAGGTGCCCTTACTGTTTTTCCCCCCACTGTCACGTCCAAATTTTCTGTGTAAGGAACTTCGACCACCGCCCCAGAGAACCCCTGCATCTCCAATTTACGATTAGATAGCGGAAACCGGCCTTCACGTATGCATGATTTTTCAGCTCCCGAATCTACCATAAAGATTAATTCTTTATTTCCTATCTCTGCTCCTATCAATGGTTCCTCGCTTGCATTGAAGGTTGTCGATAGGATTGGACACGCAAGTGTTCTATGTGGGCTGTCCTATGCTGGATGCCTGGTTGTTCCCCCTTGGCTGAAAACGTTACCTGAAACTACCGCTACTCCTCCATATGGGGCAGGCGCGCCATTGGATGTTGTAGTGAAGGGGTTGTTTTGAGTGTAGGGTAGGTGCTCACTGCTTTGTGGATGTTGTTGAACGTTGTGTGGTCTTTCCCTGTATTGCTCTTGCCCCCTTTGGTCTTGCTGTTCTCTTCCCCCATCCCAGGGTAACCCATATGGGCTCCCCGGATGGGGGTGCCCGTAAAATTGGTCATCTTGGTAACTCGGGTTAGGCCTGCTTCTGCACTCGTGCGAGAAATGTCCACACCTCCCACAATTCCAACAGTTTCCTTGTCCCCCTCTGGGTCCTGACCCCCCATTTCTGCCATTACCTCCGTATCCCTGTCCACCTCCTCCTCACCCCCTGTACCCACCTCTTCTGTTGCTGGGGTGCCACACTTGCCACTGCTGTCCTCCGTATTCCTCCTGTCCATTCCACTGTCTCTGCCCGTTGTCTGCCCAATTTGCAGCCATCCTCCCCTGTATCGCTACCAGTCCCCCCACCTCCTCCTCCGTGTCTCTATCGTGTGGGAGTGCTGCTACAGCTGCAGCAACCTTCACCAGTTTTGTTTGTACTAACTTGGCCTCGTCTGCCAGGCTTTTTTGTGCCACCTCCTTCTCTCTTTCCTTGATTCTTTTGCAATGGTGCACTATTATGCTCTGTATCTGGCCATCCTTTCTCTTCAATCCCTGCTATTTTGTCAAGCGCTTTTTGCACTTCTTTTGGGAGCCCCCTCTTTATTATGAAGTAAAACAACAATGTTGACTGGTCATATGGTGTACCCATTTCAGCTCTCCACATCTCCTGTACTCGAAAAATGTAATCCATAACTTCTTCCCCATCATTCATAGTGCATTGCATTACTGACTGTAAATCTGGCGTGTCTGGAAATGTTTCCCTCAATGCGTCCCAAACGCGCGCGCGCGCATTGTATTGAAGGCAGCGCCATCATGTCTGTCACTATCCAGTGTTATTCCCGGGAAACCTGCTTTTGCCTACACCCGGTCTGATTGGTCCCCTACTGCTGACACAAGTACATTTTTAACATCTCCTATGGCCAAGGGCACCCCTGCAGTGTGTTTCTCAAAGGCGTATATCCACTTGCTAGCTCCACCTGATTGCGGGGGCAGTGATTTTAGCAAGTTTGCCTTATCCATCTGTGCCCAGGGTATATAATTCGGTCTTCCTGCCCCCCGATGTATTAGTGGGAGTTGTAATTGTCCCTTACTTCCTTTCCCAATACTCACCTTTGTTCCTTTTTCCCCACCATGGCTATCCTTCCCGTCCTGTTTCTTAACCTCCCTGTCCATTCCTGTTCCATTGTCCTCCCCAGTGGTGTTTCCCCTAATTCCACTAAACTACCTACTGCCGCCATTCCCAATCTCCCAGCTTCCTGCTCATCTTCTTCCAGGTCACACCACAGCTCTTCTCTCCCATCACCTTCCACTTCTCCTCCCTCTACACTTCCTTCTATACTGTTCGCTCCTAGTTCTACTATCTGGGTGGGCTCCTCTTGTATTCTGAATAGTATCTCCCCTTTCTTCCACCCTTCCTCATTTGACTTATCTAAGGGGTGGGACCGGGACAATCGTTCTGACCTTGTTGTACTGGGCTCACCTTGTTCACATAGGCTTTGTATTCTTGACAACTCTTCTCTGGCTATCAAGAGCCTGGCGTCTAAGTCTTCTGTAAACTTACATATGTTTACTGAGGGGGTACTCACCTGCCCATTTGATTGGGGGCACTCGTATGGCGGTGGTGCAGTTGGCCTTGCTGTGTGGGTGCTAGTGGGCACATATGTGGGATCACTGTATCCTTCAGCGGGTGGGGGCTTATTCAGAAGTGGGTACAATTGAGTCACCTCTATCACTCCCTCTTTTCCCTCGTCCTCCTTGCTACCCTCTGCTCGTGATGATGGGTTAGCCGTGAAGGCAGGTTGATCAAGTGTGGTGTCTATTTTCTTTGGTGGAGGTATTTCCTCAAATAATCGCCATAGATCTAGTATCTCTCTCCTGTTATGAAAGTGTTTTCCTTTGTATTTTAGGAATATTCAGGTGGCTACCATGTCCAGAACACTTTAATCAAAGGACCCTCCTTGTGGCCAAACCTGGGGGAGACCCTCCCCCTTTAGTTCCGTTACCCACTGGTCATGGTACTTAGTTATTCTTTCTGCATGTCCCGGCAAACTTTTACAGATGTGCGCTAAGGGTGTCTCCACTCCCATGCCTAGACCGGTGTTACTCTATTCTCTTGTATCAGTCTCTTCTGTCACTGTGCATGGGTCACTGTGTACATGGGACTTCAACCACTTTCAGGTTCTAATAATCAATTCACACTTTTACTCAACAAAAGGTGCTGGTTTGTCAAATCTTACCAGGTAACACTTACATTGACCGTACCCCCTAGAAAAGTACTTAAAACAGTGCTATTATATAGAGTGAATTGATTGCAAAAAATCATAAACACACAATGTACACAACACACAACAGACATTCATCATACCTCAGCATACACATATAGCATTTACCCTCCCTGCCTTGCCCTTCGCCTTCTACGGCGACCCCCTCTAACCCTCACACAGCTTCTTTTGTTTATCTATATATACATATATATATATTTTTTTTTTTTTAAGACCTTATTTTACCCCGGATGAGAGGAATTAGAGAAGAATAAGAGGATGAAAAGCTAGTCCTAACGTATTTTCCGTGTCTCTTCACTCAGACACCCTTAATTTATGTTTTCACTGATTTACTTATTCCCAGCACTAGTCGAGATAGCACTACGCGGCGCCGCCTTCTACCACCTTGCAGAGTTAGGTTCCCGTCCTCTTTTCCCTTTTTCACTTTTGTATCCTAATGGCCATATGCAAAGAAGGAGAAAGTATTAGAAGTAAAAAGTCTTCTTTATGTCCCCAACTCGGTTCCCCTTGTCCTCCAGATTTGTTCCCCTTTTAGTATCACTTACACTTAATACTCACGTGCCTGTCTTGATCCGAGACTCTCCGGATTTGGTCCGTCCAAGCGGCGTGGCCTCGCACTCAATGGCCCTACCCGGCTCCAGCGAGCAGTACTAAGGATTTTGCCCTAACTGTGTGCGCACGTCTCTGCGTACCAGTTGCCATCGGCGGGCGGCTCTGTTGAGCGGGCGCGTCGTGCGTCTCCACTGCGACCGGGGCCGTCTCGTGACAAGGGGACAGTTTAAAGTTAAAAAATACATCACGTCGGGGTCACCACTGAATGTAAGCGTCCCCAGAAACGCACCACCCTTAGTGAGAGACAATAAAGGACACACCCCAGAAGGGGAATGAGGCCAGGACCAAGTGCGGGTGAGATCAAAAGAGCTTTATATAGATCAATATAGGGCATGCAAAGGACTCTGCAAACTCCGAGAGCGCTCTGTCTGACAATGGCAAAGACAGTCCTACTTATTACAGAACTACGTCATGCATGACACAAGCTATAGGGAGCACATAGTCTTAGGGATTGGGTGGTGATAGCTAGGTGGTATACATTGTATACAGTTGCTTCTCCAGGATTGGCGGACGTTGGTACTGCGCCACGTGGGGTGGAAGGTCAGCTGGGCTCATCGGGGTGGAGTGCCGGGCCGGACATGCCTTGTAATGATGATTGATAACTAAACTAACATTTGCCCTTTCAGCCACACATTCCCACCCATTTGTCACAAATATGCTTTCTGTTGGTTTGCAACTCTTGTAAGCGCTGACCTTAGATCAATATGTGGACAGGAACATTGATGTGCGATCTGAAGTGTCTCAATAAATCAGTTTGGAGGATACCTTAGGTTCAAACAATCTGGTCTCATGTGCATAGTCAGGGGCATGGAAGGGGTCGCTTGACCACCCTGTCTTGGCAGTTTAGGTGAGGGATGGTATTACGATCTGTTGGTACGTGTGTGGGCGTCCCACTTTTTAGGGTCATTAACTTGGGGTCGATGGAGATACCACTGGCCCGTGGGGGGCATGTGACTGGTGCCTGAGAGATGGTGGGATTTAGGACCAGGTAGCTCGTAAGTCATGGAGTCAGGCTGTGTCGACCTCTGACATGGGGGAGGCGGATGCTTGAAATGGGTCCAGCAGGGTTGGGAGGGGAGGTGAAGATGTGCTGTTTGAACACCAGCTATTTCTAGAGGGCCTGGGCAGGAGGAGGGGGAAATGGCCTTGCAGCTCTGTGCGCGGCATCTTGCACAAGGCGGTATACTGTCCCGTGGTTGAGGGGCGAATAACAATACATGGGGTCTCTAAAAGGACTCGTATGCATTTGCATTAGAAGGAATACTAACTGGGGACCATACCCTTTAGCACAACAATTCACATCTATAGTTGACATACGAACATGCTATAGTTGACATACGAGCATGAGGTAGTGTTAGGCAGGTGTGTGTATAAAGGAGGGCAACACATGTTATTACATATTGTTATTAGCTAGCCAGTCTTTGTACATCTCTACATTATAAACAATATCGGTTGCATATTTACTCTTTACCCATTCTCCTTCACGTTAGCAGCGAACGTTAGTCAACAGGACATACATTACATAAATGGTTTCTACACATTGCAAGAGTTTTCGGGGTAGATATGGGTCTGAGGCGCCACACTGTCTAATGTTGGGGGCTTGGTGCAGGGTCAGGGCCTGCAGGGTTTGGGCTGGTCTCAGTTACTTCCTAATGTTCCCGTTTATGGCTGGGGCAATGATGTACTGCGGAAGGTCAACAACTACTGTGTTTTATTTTGTTGTTTGTTCGTGTCTGGTGGCTTGTGAGAACGAGTCCTCAGCGGATCTGCCAGGCAGTGGGAGGTGGGGGAAGTGTGGGCCTCTGTGAGCACGGTCGAGTGGGGGTCAATCTGCAGCTTTCAGTGTGCACGTTTGCTCTGCCTGGGTTAGATCTGCACGTTTCTAGCCAGATGGGGTTGGCTTAATACAAGATGGCGTCTGTGCTCTGCCACATAACGTGGTGGTGCAGCCTCACGTGTCGGTCTGCAGCCGCCCTGCCACCTGGGCCTGGGGGCCGGTGGGCTGCCGACGAGTCATGAGTCTTCACCAGAGTGGGACATGCAGTGGGAGGGGGGGTCCTATTGACCTACCCTCCCCTACACTATCTATAGTCATTCCTATCCAAATCAAATCTATCTCATATCCAGAACTGTATTGTTAGAAATCCTTTTTGTCTTGCCTGAACTCTCTTTATTATCCTATAGTCCTTCTGTAATAATATTGTAAAAACCATCTTTGCGCTGATATATTTTATCTGAAGAAAGGCAAGCGTCTCGGCGGGCAAAAACCGGATCGGTGGCGTCCTGATCTGGTGGCTGCGCTGTCGTGTAATTTGTATCTTCATAGTTTATCCCTAGTGTAAAGAAACCTTGTTTGTACTTTTAAAAGCAGAGCCTTGTTTTACATTTTGCCTCTATCTGAAAAAAACTACCTCCACGAAAATGCTCATAACGTCTTCATACTTTATGCTAGAAAGCTAAGCTTTCCAATGAACCCAAAACCGCATCTCAACTCCTTATAGTTATTCTGCAATTGCGTTTACCGCGCGTAGAAAATTTTGCAGCAAATTTTTCATTTGGCTCAAATCTATAACGTGTGAAATAGCTTTTCATTGCACCCGACCTCAAAATTAACTTTTCTACTTGCTCCTTACTCTCAATCATTGCTAGTGTTAGTCGAATACCATACCCAGTGGCTCCCATGAGAATTTGAACAATTTCAGTGATTTAAAATCATTTTTAGTGTTTTCCCCATTCATTCAAGCCAAATATAAAAACATTTTTGACAAGTTTGCAATCATTCCTGTTTCTCTCTCTGTGTTTGCTGGGGGAAATTGGGATTGTTATATTTTGATGAATTCTGTATTTCTGAAACCTGTTCTCTCTCCTTCCATCTCGTTATATTGCATATTGGGGGATTGAGGGTGTACAGGACGAAAGAGTAATCACATTGGCCCTCATTAGGACCCAGGCGGTAAGGGGTTTACGCCGGCGTAAACCATGGCGCCCCTTACCGCCTGAGTACGAGTTCCCTTAGCGCCATGGTGATTTTAACGCCTGCTTTTAGCAGGCGTTAAAATCCATGGCGCTAAGGGACCTTGTTGTTAATTACGCCACCGTAATTTACGGTGGCGTAATTAACGGCTTCCCCACTCCCATTATGCCCTATGGGGCCAGAAATGGGAATGGGGAAGGGTAAATGGGGATTGGGGACTTACCGCCCCGCCAACCTCGGAATGGGGCGGTAAGTCCGCCAACCCCCATGGCGGAGTTGGCAGCTTAGCGCCATGGACCATGGTGCTAATAGCGCCATGGTCCTCCGCCAAGGTCCTAATGAGGGCCATTGCCATTTGATTTGAACATACCCAAAGTATTATTTCTGTACTGCATTATTTTTCCCATCATTACTCCTTGTGATTAAAGAGATTGTTTAGTGTAAAACCACCCATTGGTGATCATTGTATAAACATTAGAAATAGTGTGATATATATATATATTGTGCAATACATAATAAATATTTTAACTTTGCAAACCAGCCTGATTCCTGGTTCAGTGTGAAGGGGAGGATTCAAAGAGAGGGGTGTGATATAAGTGGTACATCGTTCAGAAATAAAAGAATTTATAGACACCAATAAATAATTAAGGGTTTCAGCTGTGCATCACACGCTAGGCATTGATTTAGGTGAAGTGCCGGGTTGAAATCACTTACACTCTACTGCTGCTAAGCTCAAGGGCCAACAGGCTTGGATCCATCTGCACGATATCAAGCCCTATAAAGGTGAAGCATTGACCTTGCCTGCACCTACCCCCAGTGAAGCAAATATCTCCAGTGAAGCAAGTGCTCCCATTAAAGCAAGAGAAGAGTGGCAACGAATGACAACACAATCTATGTCGAAGAACACAGATACACAATTTGAAACATTTTTAGATTAGGGTTGTCTTATGAACTGATTAATTAAACAGTAATCATGAAACACTTTCCCTAGATTAAGCCCAAAGAGACAATGTGAGAAGAGTTTGAGCTTTAAAAGAAAAAAAGAAGAAAAACATGTTTTGATCTTTATCTATGATACCTATTATTATATTGGTATACACATTATTAGTTATTCTTTCGTCTTAGATTTCTGAAACATAGCCAGCTTTTACCAAAAGGGGAATAAACATTGTTACATTTTTGAAGAACCCCAAGAACAGTTGGATCATTTGGAGAGTGATAGTTGAAACAATACTCCAATGTCTTGTATAGAATTGATCATTTATACAATGGAGAAGCTTCAACAGTTTAGAGATTCATTGGGCCTCATTACGAGTATGGAGGTAGCCATGGTGCTATTAGCATCATGGCTGCCTCCATACCGTGCTCCAATACCGGGGTCTGTGAATGAGGAATTACCGGGTCATTCCGACCTTGGAGGACCCGGCAATTCCTTATGCACAGAAACATTGCCCATTCCCATTTGAGTCCCCATAGGGCTCAATGGGAATGTGGATGGAGCTAATAACGGGCCTGTTAATAACGGGCCCGTTATTAGCTCCTTGGTCCCCTTGCGGGACCCGGAAAGGACATCTGGTTTTACCAGACGTCTGTTCCAGGTCCCGGAAGGGAACCTCGTAATAGGGCATCCTGTAATGAAGGGTGCCGGTCCCGTACCAGCACCCTTCATTACGGGGGCGCCTATGTTATAATGAAGCCCATTGTCTTCTGGGAAATCCATAGGCTTTCATATGATATTAATAGTGATATCAATTTGCATTTTCCTCCTTATTATAATGGCCTTCATACATTTTATAAATGATGTTAGTATAATCAATGATACAGAAACATCTACTGTTATCCCTGCCTAAAATATAATGGCCAGATTTCATAGTATAAAAATGCACCTGTTTCAGTATAAAAGAGAGATTGGGGACAATGGTGAAAATATAAATACATATTTAGATGAAGCAGTGCATTTAAAAAATAACCTATGGTACCAGCATAAGAAAGAAGTGGGAAGAAAAATGTCACACTAAAGCTGTTATGTATGTTCCTTGATACCCTATGCCTTGGCACCATCCAAAATATCCATAACTACAAAGTTTGACGTACCTTGCACTTTGCCTAACCAGAGGGCAATTCCAGGGGAGAACAGCATCCATAGTATGATGAATAAGAATACAAATCTGAGAGAAGACGTCTATGTACAGGATATAAAATCAAGATAAAACAAAAACACAATGCATCAAATTCTAAAATATGAACAAACCGAAATGAATGGTGCAGGAATCAAGAGGGAGGAGAACAAGATGTTGAACTGCAAAGGCAAGTGTGAAGAAGAAATACGAATAGGTCGGGAGAGTGGACAATGGCAAATAAAGGGGACAGTGCTCACTCCTGAATTATGGGCCAATGGAGTAGTTGTGTGCAGAGCAAAGCAAGAGTATTAACAGGACAATGGAGCTTAGTTGTGCTGAATGCAGAAGGTGAATGCAAAGCCCAATGGCCTAATATTGTAAGATTACTGACTTTGGATGATGATGAGGTGGGACCATTACAGATATTATTGTCCCTAAAGAAGGCATCCTTGTCCTTCAGAAATAATGGCAAAATAAAAGTTGGAGAAAACCTCAAGTATGGCCGAATTTTTGATGTACCAGGAATGAAAGATGGAAACGCAGTCCTGATGTATCATTATTGGGCCTGTGGAACAAGAGCATATATAAAGTTACCACCAGACTGGGTAGGACTTTCTTCATTAGTACTGGTAAGTATACTAGCCTTGGTAGTACCAGAAAGCGATCTACAGATAGTAGACTTCCCAAAGATGAGTGCACACCTGAAGAATAGAAGATCGCTTCACAGAAACCAACTCAAAAGAGAGAATTACCTCTCAGCAAAATCGATAGAGGCGTATCATGATATCCCAGATGTACATAAATTGTTCATCCATACAGCAGTAATATTCACATCCATATTCTTGCAGGAATCCAGGCTGGAGTGAAAGCCAAGTGGATCCAGATCACTAGATGGCAACTGCTGCAGTCGATCAATAGAACAATAAAGGCATTCAAAGCGATCAGAGGCAATTAAGGACAATAAGCCTTATGGCCCCCCCAGAATAGGTATGTCCTGGAATTGATTACAGAAATAGAAGGAGGCATATGCATGAAGGTTTGACCTTATGGCTGTACGTACATGCCCATGATGAAGAAAATGAAACCTTAACTGAAGCGATAACTACATTGACTAACCTACATATGAAAATGGTGGAGGAAGTAGATGAAATTGAAGATGATGATTTGTTTACAACTCAGTTCTCACGGATTCCAATTTGGCTAGCAAATGCTTTCAAAATGTTTGGAACAATACTAGTGTGTGTATTGCTAGGATTCTGTCTCATAAGGATCATTGTAGGACAATGCAAAAAGACAACCAAGAAAGCTATTGGAATGAAGATAATGATTGACATTGACAATGGAAAAATTGAGCAAACATAAACCAGTACCCAAGAGCACACAATGAAAAGTTCCTTTGTACCTCCAGAAACTAGGTATCTTTATCCCATGGATCAGAAGAAGAATGTGGCACGATGGATATTCTGTTCACCAACAGGGGATTGCTGTTAGATGACCTGGAGTGGGGATGAAAACATAAAGAATGTCAGTCACCTGAGGGGGTTGACAAAGTTATGGATCCCAAAGAAAAGACAATATTACCAAATGGTAGAGGATGTAATGGTTTATTGAGAAGCCACCCACAATATGGGGAGTTCCTCTCCTCCTCACTCATGTGGTTATGCAACAAAATGTTTAACAGATTTGTTTGTTTAGCCATAGCTCAGACACATATCATGCCCCTTGGAACTCTCGCCCGTGAGCTAACAATGAGCCAAGTGCCAGACCGGTGTATGGGAAATACATAGGGATTTATTTATATTAAAAGTTATAGAAATTAGCAAGAACATGTCAAAACACCACTTTATCGATGGCACAACACAATCTACTTCTCTCAGCATAAATAAATCACAAAAGTGAGTTAAAAGAACACAAACACAATTCTTACTTTTTTTGCAAATTTCACTTCATGAAATAATTACACTGATCAATAACAAAGGCACTTATATAATGTCGTGCAATTTTGATTTTCCTGCAGGCTTAAAAGGGTAGCAGTAGGATTTCAAGATTTGTAAAAATACATTTGGAAATTATAATTTTGCCCACACGTTTGGTTTAAAATAAACACAGGGTTATTTATCAGTTTGGTTTTCAGACCCCCCCTTGCTTTGGTCTATGTTGGGAAGTCAGACAGAAAGGTTGGAATGCTTTGGGGAATTTTGGATTTCAGACCCCTGCTTTAAGAACACACACACCCCTCTTCCTTAAGAAGTCGGGGTCAACTGGACAACAAGGATTACCTAATTAAATTATAGGCTATAGTCTTCAGCACACACTGGGAAGTGAGCTTTGTTTATTTTGAATTGCAACAATATATTTACCACGCAGTGTTCTGCTAAATTGGTAATTAATTAAATTAATATTTTTGGTTAAATAGGTTAAGGATCTCCAGAGTCCCCCCCACCCACTATAAAGGGATTCAAAGCAAGCAGACTTCCCCAACTTTTGTTTTCCCAGAGCTCAGTTCTACTTTCATAGCAAGTCTATGTTTAAGGTTCAGGAAAGCCAGCTGCATCTCAGGAGACTCTGGACAGATAGAGCAGGGGTCTGGTCACTCCACTCTCAAAGATGGCCTGCCGGTCTGCACCCATAGGACCCAGTCAGCTTTGAGGCGTTCCGAGAGATAGACATCTCCACACAATGCACTCTCTGCAATCTCTTCTGGTGTCTCCTTACAGCTGTCAGATCGTAGGTCTCAGCAGCCTTCCTGATGGTCTGTCTCTTCTCTATGTCGTCCTATCTTTCTCCTTTTTCTCCTCTTTGAAAAAGAAATGTCTCCCATATATAGCAGTGATGACACCACCAATTTTACAATCTTGGGGAGGTACCCTGCAATAATTCCTGCCACTAGGACTGGCCAGTTACCCTTCTCTCTCCTTGCAACCCAGCCTCCAAGTCAGGATTGGTTCAGGGGTCTTAAGCAACATATGACAATTGCCATATGTTATCGCCCCTTTGTTCTCCTTTTAACTTTTTGGCAAAAAGTAGTTCTGTATCACAACTTCATAATGTTACTAGCAACTGCCATACTAAACATATTTTCTGTTTCCGCTAATCATGGGGAATTAATTAAAATGATCACCAAATCCGTATGATCTACCATGGTCATGTGGCACATATCTGCCGGTACCATTAAAAGCACAACAGTCATGAATATGTAAGTTGTTAAGCATATCCCTAATTTCATCTTCCACCCGCTCATCAACTCTCATATTTGGAACATGTTCAGATCAGACAGAAACCTAGTTTAACTGGCCATTACAGTTCCCAGAGTCACAGGTGGATACATTTTACATCCCCAAAATTGCCTGTAAATTACATAGAAAATGGTACATAGATGAAATCCATCCGCCTTATGATGGCTGAGAAAAAGGCCTAAATGATAATAGTCTTTTTAAGTAAACTGTGAGTCTTCATGTGGGAAAAAATGGTCCTGCTCCTGCTTCTGGCCATTTGTTTTACACTGAGTCAGCTTGTCCCCACAGTTTATTTTCGAATCTCCTTTGTGTTGGAAGCTTGCTCTTTGAAGTGAGTGCCCCGATTTTTACACATATTAGTCATGCTCCAACCAATGGTAACTTTTGCTTTCTGAGCCAGCAGGTCTGGAGAACACTGAATTTTGGTGCCTTCAGCAGGACCTTTTTATGGCAGTTGGGCTTTACATGGGAGATGTGACAATCTGGCTGGATATGGGAGTTTTCCTTGTGAAGTTTTGCCCACAGCCAGCACAAGGGCATGCCTTGTGCTGAAGTTTTTTTATAAAGACAAAGTGGCTCTTCAAATGTCAACTGCAGTTTTGTGGGTGAACATAATATACATTGCTCTTTGTCAACCCACACATCAAGTTTTGTTTTCCTGCAATTTTTCTGTGAGCAGTGATATTTTTTTCACTTTTACTTTGTCAAATCTGTTTTTATTTGCACTTTGTTTTCAATGTGTAAAAACCATGTTTTTCATGTGACAATGATCTTTGATTCCTCCTTTCTTTTGTAAATTAAAATGCTGCTTATCCATTGGTAATGACAGGTACGCCCCTTTCCACATGGCTCTTTAATTTTTACTTGAAAACCAAAAAATAAGTCCAGGCAGTTTTTGTTTCAGTGTTTAAAATCCTGCCATTCATGTAAAAAGGACTTCTGTTTGGGGCCTTTAAAGGCATCCCACAAAGAAGATGAAGCAGGAATTGCAGAAGAATAGGTGAAGAGTTTGGTCGAGAACTTCACCAGAAGGGGGAATGTAGAGGAGCAGGTGGACACCGTCTCCCTGTTGTCTGCCCCTTAGCACTGTCTCATTGTAATGACAGACGAAGAGCCACATTTGGGAACCCATGCATGAATCCTTGCAATATTCCTGTACCACGTAGAGTATACAAGAGACGATATGCACTGAGGCAACCATTTAGAGTGTACTAACAAGCTGACATAGTGGAGGAAAGTTACCAAGAAGGATGCTCTTTGCCGAACTGTCAAAATGCAGCCATGATCAGAATCGATGTATGTTAAAGCAAAGTCTGCTGACAGAAAAAGAAAATCTAGAACCTATGCCGAAACAATATGAAAATACTTAAGAATGACGATGTAACTGAAGCACTAAGAAAAACAAGTACCCCACATTACAGTTATAACAAACACAAAGAAGAATGCAGTGAGTCACTGGTCAATCCCTTGAATGTTCCGAAACAGTGCAGACTGGCAAGGACAGCCTTCATGAGGCCTACGGATGAGAGAGGGTAGACTAATTGGGAAAGCAAGTGGAGAGCTGACGTATCTCCAAGCACCTGGATTTCATTTCTATGTACATACGGCTAGCAAGCCGAATATCCAAGGTTGGATTTGGGTTGCCAGCCAATCAGATAAGTCTGCCATGTACTTTTACATACAATGATATGATATGTTATTTTTAATGTGCTTAATATCCAGAGGTTTCTAAGGGCGGACCCGGGAATCAAACCTGTGTTGCTCTGTGTCGTCTTGCTTTCAAGGGGAACACATTGCCCCTGAGCTATCCTCCAAAAACAATGTTGCAAGTATTATTCCGCTGTCATATTCTTTGCTGTAATCAATGTGTTTATGTGTGTAGAAGTAGCTCAGGCTTGTCCTACAGACAAGGGACAGCCAATGGAAGACTACCAACTCATGCATTCTATATGGAGACATGTGCCCCAAATCCAATCCCACCCCTTTATAGGTTTTTGTAATATGCCATGTGTGATAATGTCATAGATGACACATCTAGTATCATATAAACTAAGTATAATGTATAATTTAAAAAAAAGATTGTGCTCCTACATGAATCAATTTAATGAATGATGATTTACCCTGCTTTCCTTCATTGAGATAAAAGCATTATTTTACCATCTTCTTTGAGTCTGTGTGTTTATTTGGTCTGAGACATTTTATTGGTAATTCCATCTAGCACAAAGACGCTTCAATGTGCTAGAGCACAGGGACACATATGTGGCTTTGATCATCAAGCGGTCAACAATCAAAGGTTTCTCAGGAATAACAAATACAGGCCATGTAACGTGAAACTGCACACACCTTGCCAGGCTGGAGGTAACTGCCTGTAGGCGTATGATCCGTAAGGCCAAACAATGTCCAGAGAGCAGCAGTACCTCCAGCCAAGTCGGCAATGTGAAGCATGCAGCTACAGTGCCCATTTGTGCCAACAGCCACCGTGCCATCACCCTTAAAACACAGAGACAAATGGTGTCTGTATCCTAACATGCTTTTCTGGCTGTGACTCATTGCCCTTGGAACTACCATCAGACCCTGCACAAAGCTACATGCAGTAGACACAGTGCATCTGCCAACTCCACTTCATCCGGGATAAATATCCCAGGGACACCAGAAGCATGAGGGATGAGAGAGCAGATAAAGCTAAATCCTACAGTTCTGTCTCTCCCAACTCTCCTTATGTGGCTATAGCACACATTATCGGCTGCAGAACCATCTGTATCTACTATCGGGTCTACATTTTCATTATCCTCATTGTTCAGGAAATCAGCATCAACATTTCTTTGTGACTTAAATAAAATGTCATCCATTTTTATGATTCTAGATACATTTAAACCATTCACATCCATGCTGTTTGCCATCTTTGAACATGATGACACAAGAAACAAAAAAGCCATATAAGCAGTCATTATAAATCCAACATTTTCTTGTTATCAAAAAAATGTAAGGTTCTGGTTTTTATCTGCACCCCTGCTTTTCCAAAGCAATGGACTGCATATCCTTACTTACTTAAATTTGAGCCTGCTCCTGCTTCTGTGCCAGTGGAGGAGCACCACTATCCCTTCGTACGTTACTGATATGGACCCAGCTCGTATTGCCCTCCATCATCACAGCAGTTGGAGTTGTGAAAATCACATGGTGCGGCACATGGAAGCGCTGCTCATTCCAGTGTTGCACGAAGGCTCGGATAAATATCCAGTCCCTGGTAGCCGTATTTGCTTGTGCAGATCATCACATTATTTGTAGCTTCTTCCTGTAGGTATGTTGGTGAGATGATACAACCTGTGACGAGTCAATTCTGACACTTTTAGTTAAAGCCCTAAGGTAGTCCTTAAACTCCTCACCCAGGACATCTGCGGTCTTATGTGCATCTGATGATGTGCAGTCAGGTGAGAGCAGTGTGTGTAATCTATGCCCCATCACGATCTGATGAGGGCTGAGGTAGTGTTCTTTCCCAGGCTGATTCGTCATATAAAACCAAAGAAGACAGTGTAACCATGGTTTACTTAAATCGCTACCCATTTTTGCTAACCAGGCCTTAAGAACCCCATTTTCTATGATCCCATTGGCCTGCGGGTGGTGTACTGAGTACAACCCGTTCTTGATTTCCGAGAGTGAAGTGATTTCTAAGAACAAGGCATTAAAAAAGCGGTTTCCATTGTCGGACTTCAAGACCTCACAAATTCCCCACCGTGGACATACTTTACTCACCAGAAGTTTGTCTGCAGACTTAGCATCAGGGTGTATGCAGGGACCAACTGCAAGCCACCGGAAGAATGGACAAACTATGACTATAGGGTACCAGTAGTTGTTACATCTCCCAAGCACATTCATAAAGTCAATGTGGCATTCCCAAATTGGCCCGCAGGGCCTAGGAAAAACTCCCCTTACTAATCTTATGGTGTTTCCAGGATTGAATGCCCTCCAAACCATGCAGTTTCCTACAAATGTACGTATTTGTTCTTGGAGGTTTGGTTTACACCATTCCTCCTGGAGCTCTGCTGAAATTTGTCATTGAGAAGTGCACAATTGGTAATGAGCCAAAAGAAGAAGTTCTACAGGAATTACTACTTTCCCCATCAGCTCCTGCCTGCACAGCAAATTCATGGGCAAGAGGGTGCATCCTCTCCTAGCCCAAAGCTCATATTCCTTTTTAGGTGCTGTTCCTTGCATTTCTACGAACTGGAGGACCAGGTCTGCAGTGTAAGGAGCTGGCAACTGTACTTTCTGGAGACAGTTTCCATTTTCTGGCAAATATGCAGCTTCTTTTGCCACCCTGTCTGTGGCCTAATTTCCAAGTGTTATTAAGTTTGTACGATTAGTGTGTGCAGCCCATTTTATGATTCCTACCTCTGTGGACAGGGTTAACACTTTGATTAGTCAGGATAGCAATGCAGCATGCTTGACAGGTGTCAACATCAGATCTCCTAAACCCTCTTCTCTGCCACCTTGCTAACCACACAGGTTGCACAGTGGAGGTTACATATGCAGAGTCAGAATAAATAGTGTCCACCTTCCCCTTACTTGTTTTTAGAGCCTCTATATGTGCCTCTATAAGTACCACTAGTCACGCCGCTTGCGTGGAATAATGTGAAGGCAACTGTTACTTAAGTCTGACCGGGTATTCCCCATCCAGAAGACCCACAACGGCTGCACGTCTATGCATCTCACCAGTGTTGTGATTGATTATCGAGGATCCATCAACAAAAATACATCACCTCCCTCCAAAGCATCCTCCTCAACCCCCATTCTCACTCCCTCTTCTCCTTCATAAGTAGCACAATCATGGACCATGTCTTCAGGTTTCACTGGCTCGGCTACAAATTTCACAGGATTGACTAGGTAACACCATATGGGATGTATAGATGCATATAGGTATAGAATACCCTGATACCCCGACACTCTTGGGGTTGCCAAAGTTGAACTGGATTTTTCCAAGATTGTAAAGACTGCATGCTCCACATAAAATGTCACCAGGTAACCCATGGAAATGGTTGAAGACCTTTGAATTGCAAAAGTTGCTGACGCTAAAGCTTGCTCACAAGGGAACTGTCCCTGCATCTCTGGGTCTAAGAGTCTGCTATAGTATGCTAAAGGGTTATGGCCTAATGATGTTTACTGGGCAAGGACTGCTGTCATCACCTGCCCGTTCCAATGAGTAAACAAATCAAGTTTTTTTTTATAATTTCACGGTTGCAAAACCGGAGCATTGCTGATCACAGCCTTGAGTTCCCGGAAGCAAGACACCATTTCTTCAGGCCATTCTATCAGACCCTTCACCTTCTGCACTTTGTTATGTACCTGCAGCAAGGGTCTCATGTAACTATAGTAGTCAAAGATCCAAGATGTACAACAGTTACAGAGTGCCAGAAACTGCTGCATGTGTTTCACCGTGCCTAGCTGACGTGTATTTTGAACTGTGGTGGCTCTCCTTGGTATTACCTTCCTTTCTGCCGATGATAGCATCCCTGCATCATGAGGATTGCTGGTCCAAAAATAGTCCTACATTTTCTTCTAAATCTTTCTTCCAATATGGCGATGTATTTCTAACAATGAGCATGGTCTGCGGTACTTCCCTTTGTTCTATCACTATCTGTCAAGGCACTGCAATCTCAAAAAACATCTCTTCTGTGTCTTCCGTGTCTTTGAACAATTGCTTGTCGGACATGTTCCTTAGCGATAAGATCGGATAGATGCAGAAAAGTGTGTGCCAGTCTGCATCTTCCTCATCAGTGCCTTAGAGAATCACCCTGTTCTTCTAAATGACTACTGCTTCTAGGAGAATCGCAACAATGGTACCTGGTGTTATCTCATGCGGCACAATAAGCCCAAAAAAACTCGATTGGTACCCGCCAAGTCTGATATCTGATACCTGGGATGCAACTCAACAAAACCAATACAAGAAACAAAGTTGAATGAACAGGCATCACCCTTATTGCGCTGTCATTACAGTATGCATGCAAATGCTCTTCTTCTCTTACTAATACAAACCTGGAGTCAAGCATACTATACCTTCCTCTGTGAAAGTGATCGGCATGTGGAGTCGACTGCCCAAGAGATTTGCTGCATTATCTGAGAAATACAACAAAGGAGCAGATACATTTTGTGTACCTATCTTAATGGTCTCTGACTGACCATCCCAGGTTCAACTAGGCCTTTTTCTATCCTCAATCACACTCTCCACCTGCGGTGTACCTCAGGGCTCTATTCTCTTGGTGTGGCTCTTCAACATCTACTTTGCCCCTCTAGCCCATTTGATCTTCTCCTTATCTCCTTGCTTCCAGTGTTATGCGGATGACACACAGCTCTCCTTCAAACTTCCCTCCACTGCCTCTTCTTCTTCCTCTCTCATTCCTGGCAGACTAACTGCTATTCAGGCATGGTGCGCTGCTAACGATCTCTGCCTTAATGCCAGTAAGACTGAGATCTTTCTCATTGAGACCCAAGCTCCCTACTTCCCTCCCACTCTCTGGCCACCATCCATGGGCCACCTCCTCTCACCCTCCTGTGAGGCAAAACAATTTGGTCTCAATTTCAACTCCTCTTTCTCCTTCTCTCCTCACATCATGGACCTTGCATATTCATTTCCTTACCTTTCCCCAGAATCTCCAGTCCTCTCTAGGCTGGACTACTGCAACAACCTCTTCCTCAATCTGCATATTTCCTCCCTTCATCAACTTAAACTTATCCAGAATAGGACTGCAAGACTTATTCTTGGCCTCAAGCCCAGGGATCGCATCTCTCCAGCCCTAAAATCTCTTCTCTGGTTCCTGTTTTCTGCGAGGATCAAGTTCAAGTCCCTCTGCATCATCCACAAGGCTTTCTGGGACCCGGGGCCCAACTACATCCAACTCTCTCTCCCTAAATACCTCCCTGCTAGGACCCTTCAGTCATCTGGCTCCAATTCTCTGCAGATCAGACGTTATTCCAAGCACAGAGTGGGGGGAGGTCTCTCTCTTCTGCAGGTGCCTTTCTCTGGAATGGCCTCCCAGCCCCTCTCAGACTTGAGCCAGATCTCTGTAAGCTCTGGAAGCTTCACAAGACTCTGCTTTTCTCTTCTTCCTTCGCTCTCACACTCCCCTGATAATATCCCTCTCTGCCGCTTCTTGACTGGCTGCCTGGTTCCTTCTGATTCATACAGGGAACCAGGTCCTCCTCACACAGTCTACCAGGCACTTCGGTCTCACTGACCCTCCCTATGCTCCCTAACTTGCACTTGCCCTTCTGGATTCCCTCCCCCTGCATCTGCCTGGCTGGGCCTGCATCCTATTGAGCCCTTACAGCCCCTTCCTCACACTTAGCATGTGGAAATTCCATCCCTCACATTCTCTGCATTCCCCTGGCATGTGTCCACCTGGCCTCCCTATTAGCACTCGCCTAGCCCAACAAGCACTTTTCCCCCACTTCCTCTTCCCCCCAGCACTTGCGTGCTTCCATTCCAACCTGCACTTCCTCTCCCACCTTAGCTTTAGCGCTTTCCGGTCTGATCGGCACTTTTCCTCCTTAGCATTAGCGTATTCTGCCTAACTGGCACTTGCCCCCTCTTCCCTACTCTCTTGCACTTTCTGTTATGGCACTTGCACGATCCGAATGTCACAAAGCCTAGAAGGACCATTTTGTGTTATTCTTCATCTGTCCCCGCGCTTATTTCTTGTTGCTCCTTGGAACACCATTTGCTCTATAGACACCTTATAGATACCCAATAAAAAAATAAAATACATACACCTTCAGTGTAAGGAATTGACAGGATAGCCCCAGAGAATCCGTGTGTGTCCATTGTTTTGCCTGACAAGGGGAACTCACCTTCCTTGATGCAAGATTGTGTAGCCCTTTTTATCGACCATAAATGAAAATGTTTGGTCAAGTACCTGCACACCTATCCAACTTTCTCTTCCAGATCCAGGGTAATGGACAGGACAGGACACATCAGAGATCCCTATGGACTGTCCTTCTCTTGGTACATATTAGCACCGGAGAGCGAGAAAGGATTCCCTCCTGAAACACTTGCTCCAGTGTAATGAGTGACTGTTCCTTGGGGTAATGGACTTTTCTCCCATGTTTGTACTAGTGCCGGTGCTGGCATGGTTGGTTGTACCAGATATGACTGTGCATCCCCAGTCGCTTAGTTCTGTTCAACCCATGCCTACTGTAATTGCACTGAGCCTGGGGCATATGGCATGGTCGGGGATTGCATTTGCTGAGCTCCCGCAGTAAAATACTGTGGCCTGTCTCTACAATCTTGTAACATGTGTCCTATCCTTCCGCATGACCAACACTGAATCTCCTACAACCCTCCATAGTTATTCCCCATTGGCTCATTAAACCGGGGCGTCATTCCTCTGAATCCACCAAATGACCCACTTTCTCATGAAAATTATCTCCTACCCTTCGGAAACCCTCTCATTTCCTTGGACTGGGAGCATACCCATCCATCCAACCTTATGTCATAGGCAATTCACTATGTCCCTGTCTGCCGTTGTCACAATTATCCCTGCTGTTTCTCCCTGGAGCTGGTAATCACTGCTCCTTCCAGATTTTTGCTGGCTTTTTCTGAACAAGCTTTGCCTCTGCATTCTGCTCCTGTTCTATACTTTCCTTTTCCTTCTCTTGCCTCCTTTTACAAAAATGCACAATATGTGCCTGAATTTCCAACCAACTCTTAGCCTCGATCCCTACTACTTTATCTAGAACATGCTGGACTTCTTTAGCATGTGGTAAGAAAACCCCTCATTCTTATCCCATACCTCTCCCATCCCTGCCCTCCACATCTCCTGAATTAACTGGATGTGGGTGGTAGGAGCATACTCCAACTTCATTGTTTTAGCTAGAACAGAATTTGTATCAGCCGTATCAGGATACATAATCTGCAGGGCCCCCCATACCTGCACCTTGTAATTATTAAAATGTGTTCCATCGTGGGTATGTGTAACCAACTGAACTCCCAGATACCCCCTCTCCTCCAAAGCTTGTCTGACCGTTCCCCCATTAGAGCCGAAAATACGTTTTTCATATCCCCTATGGCCAACATGACACTGACAGTGTGTTTCTGCAATGCATAAATCTACTTCCCTGCAGTGAGAGAAGGGAGTGTCCTCATCAAATTATCACGGTCCATGTGTGACCATGGGACATAATACACCATTACCTGACCCCTCTGGAGCAATGGAAATTTAGTTACACCCACTCTTACTGGGGCTTCCCATCTCTCTCCAGCTACTTACTACAGCCATGCGAGTGCCACGGCATGTCCTAAGACCCCCAGGTGTACTCTCTGTTGCTGCTACTAGATTGGGAGTTGGGGCTGCTACACCTTGCTCTCCCGGCTCAACATCTTCTACTCTTGTTACCACTTCTCCTGACACTTCTCCAGGCACGGACGCATACTCGGCACTACCGTAGAGCACCAGCTCCCATTCTCCCTGCTCGAATCCTGTACCCATAGCAATACTTCTGTTCTCCAGGTGCACATTGACCTCTTTCATGATCAATTTAGTTATTTATTTATTTATTGTATTTGGTTATATGCCCAAACCCTGGGGTATCAGGGCATAGGTTACAAGGATACTTTCATACTTGATGCCGAAAGGCTTACTAGTTTCTTGGTTACATGAACTGCTTGGAGTTGGTTACAGAAGGAAGTTGCAGCAAGAGTAATACAAGGGTTGCAAATTGAATGTTAGGCAAACATTAAGCATACGTAATGTAAACATTTAGCAATGGCATGTAGAGGTTCAGAACTGAAGGTCAGGATGGTAGGCAGATGATTATGTGGAGTGTCTGTCGAGAGGTTAGCATTTATTAAAGATCCAAGTCTTTAGTGGTTTCTTGAAATGTGGAAGGGACGGCTCATTGCAGATCTTGGGTGGGAGAGAGTTCCAAATTCTGGGGGCTGCTACAGGGAAGCTGGAGTTACCCGTTTTGTGTTATTAAACTGGGAGATGAGTAGGTGTGTGTTGGAATTGCATCTGAGTGTTTTGGATGTTGTTTTGCGTGTGAGGCAGTGGTTAAGGTAGGTAGGGGCATGTGAGGTGATACATTTGTGTGTGATGGTGAGTGTTTTATGTAGTATTTTAGCTTGTATGGGTAGCCAGTGTGCCTCTCTTCTGTACTGTGATATGTGATTCCTCTTATTGATACCTAGCGCTGATCTCAAGGCCTTGTTGTGAAGTAGTTGCATTTTATTTAGGTTTTTCTTTGAGGTTCCTAGTAGGGGTAAGTTGCAATAGTCTATCGTGGCCAAACTGAGGGCTCTTGAAATTGAGATGAAATTTTGGGGTGTGAGGAAAGGTCAACTCAGTGCGATAAGTTTGGTGGTGTATGACATGGATGATGCAAGTGAATTGATGTGCTTGCACATGGTGAGGCTGGAGTCGAGGTAAACCCCTAGGGTTTTGACTTGGTGCGAGATGGTGATTGGGGTGCCATCTATGACTATGGCTGTGTAATCTGGATGTAATTTACTAAGACGGGAAGGAGCACCTACTATGTGGATCTCTATTTTTTTTACATTTAGGCAAAGGCTGTTATTTGCCATCCAGTTCTGGATCAGTGAGTAGATTTTGTTGACACAGATAGTGGGCCTCATTGTAAAATTGACGGTCCAGTGACAACGGTACCGGTAAGCTTGCCAGTACCATTGTTACCGGACCGGCAAACTACAAGTTCTGCTCGCGTGTGCCTTTTCGCCCGCCAGGTCTGACCTGGCAGGCGGACCGGCACCTGCGAGTAGACCTCGATGGATGCACCTGTACTATTCACAAATGGTGCTGGTGCATCCGACCTCCCCATTCCCATTAAGTCCAACGGGACTCAAATGGGAATGGGGAGTAATAATTACTGGCACCCGGCAATGAGGATTTACCGGGTCCGCCAAGTCCCCATTGCCACGTGCCGGTAAATTCATGGCACAGCTACCGCCGGACTCATAATGAGGCCCAGTGTCTTGTTCAATATCCTCTGTGATGGGGATGAGTATCTGCATATCATCCGCGAAGTTGTGTAAATTACTCCTATGGCATCAAGGACAGTGAACAATAGTTTGATGTAGGTGTTATGGAGAGTGGGATAGAGGCATGATCCCTGCGCGAGACCCAGTGGTACTATTATGGGATCAGCTGCTTCATTTCTGATGGCTACTCTAGACGTGGCGTCTGACAAAAATGATTTAATCCAGGAGGTTGCTTCCTTGGAGAAATAGAAGTGGTTTGGTGGTGTTTGGCATAGCTTGTTATGATCCACTAGGTCAAATGCTGGAGATAGATCAAGTAATAGTAGGATGCATAGGTTCCCTGTATCTCTGATGGTGTCCAGCTGGTTTTATAAATCCAGTCCGGCTGTCTCCTTGCTATGCCTAGGCGGGAAGCCTGATTGTCTATCCACTAGCAGATTTGGGTATAACTGATTTTGTCTATAATTTTAAGGCGAAAGGGAACTGTGGTTATCAGTCGGTAATTGGTGGGAATAGTGGGAACTAAGGAGGGTTTCTTGAGAAGGGGAGTTACCCAGGCTTCTTTGATATTGGCTGAGATGGCATTGGAGCTGAATGAAGCATTAATGAAGTTGGTTATGAAGGGTTCAGGCACAGGCCTTGACTAGTTTTGCAGGAAAGCTATCGCCTTTGCAATTGGACATTTTAAAGGAGGCTATAGTTTTGAGTACCTGGGTAGTGGTCACTGCCGTGAAATGAAATTGTGGTATGTTCGCTATGGTGTTTTCCAATAGCGCAATGGTAAACCCTGCTGTTTGTGCTAGAAGCTTTCCTTGTAGGGCAATGCTCCACTGTGTGTGCTAGAAGCTTTCTTTGAAGGGCAATTTTGTTTTGAAGCATGTTTATTTTCGATGCTAATGTGTCCTGAATAGTGGTGTACCATGCTTTGCTTGCGATGGCAGGGCTGGGTGGTGGGTGTTAGGCAGAATCATATGCAGTACCCTTTGGGAACACCACACACAATTAAGACTACAAGTGACAGTACAAATTCACCTTTGATACAAGCCTGTACTACACAGTAAAGTGGTAGCGATGGCTGAGCAGCCAGACTTATCTCAAGAGTAAAGTGAGCAGTATCAGAAGTTACACAAAGGGCAGCAATTGCTATGGTTCAAACAAACACTGACTCAAGGTTTCTGAGTAAAAGAATATACATTTATTTGCACAATCATTTGTAAAACAGTTCGCTAATGTAAGGCAGCAAAAAATCACAATCTTAATACACTACACACCACCCAATGAATTCTGGACAAGTTAAGCTCAAAATGAACTATGAGCAAAATGGAACTCCAGCAATTTAAACAGGGAGGGACAGACAAGGTTATTCAAAATCAAGCAGAACCAACAAGTAAGTAGGCAGGGCAATCTAGAAATGGCTTACTACAACTAGGATTGAAATCAATAGGCCTGGGCTAATGTTAATGGTTCAGAGTCTTTGCAGAGGATCACACAGTTCAGGGTAGTTCACGGTTAAGTCTTTGTCAAGAGTTTGAAATGAAGTTGGTCGGAAGAAAAGTTATTTAAACGAGTAGAGAAGGACAAGCCCTCGGATTAGCGAAAGATTTCAAACACTTTCACTGCGGTCGGACGGAAAGAACGACCGGATTTCAACAGTACCTTAGTAGAAGAAGAAGGCTGTAACTGAGGCAGAAGTTCCTGGCAGATCCTGCAGGCTCATGGTTCCTGAAGCGACTATCGGACTGACACGAAGGAGAAAGACTGGAGGGTCCTGCACTGCCCAGGCAAGAACCCAGCAGCAGAGCAAAGCGACAAATAAAAGATGCGTTCCTTAAAACCGAAACAGGGTCCGTTCTTTCTGGCTATCCGGTTCACTGCAGCGATGCACAGAAAATTCAACCAGAGAAGAGAGGCCTTGCTTGGTGTTTGGCGAACTGGTTGCTCCCACCAGCTCAGGGGAAGAAGATTCCTTGCAGATCTACTCTGTCGTCGAAGTGTAGGAGATTCGGACCCGGAGCAGGGCTTCACCGGGAGGTTCAGTAGTTGCAGTAGTCCTTTTCCTTCAGCTTCTCTTCGGTTCTCTTGATCCAGTAGCGACCCTGCCTTCCAAGTCCCAGAGACCTCCTTTTTATACAGTGTTTCCCCCATTCAAACAGCCTGGCTGTCAATAACACAGCAGGGTGGCTGTCCTGGCAGGAGAGTCATCTAGCCAATCAAACAAGAATGTGACTTGGGTCTCCAAGGAGACCCTGTGCAGAGGGCCTAAAACCCCTCCCTAACATCTTGTCTACCTAGACTCTCAGGCGCCTAAGGAGGGCTTCTGTGCAGAAGCCTGCCAAAGGCCGGCGAACAAAGGAACCAAACCTGGTTTGGCACGTAAAGTAAAACATGAGAAAGACCTTTACAAAAAGAAATGGCGAATAAACCCAGCCGGAACCAAATCAAATTAAAAGGGGTCCAGCGGATTGAAGTTCGAGGCTACTAACTTAGCCTAAAACAGTACCAAGGCTATTTTCATAGTCTGCGGTAGGGAAAAAATGGTAGATACCACTGCCACCAGCCAAATCTTAAAGAAAGGGGAACGAAATAATGTTCCATGAGAAACAGACAAAAAGGGATAACTATTAACCCTTTACAGTACTCTATGGAAGATAGTTTGTACTGGGTCTGTCGATTTAAAAAGACTAATAAAGTCAATGGCAACTTTACATGCTCTGGGAGACAGTAGTCAATCCTAGAAAATGGAGTTTAAAGTGGGAGGTCTGACAAAGACAACCCTGTGTCACTGCACTAAAGGTGCTGTGTGACACACAGTAAAAAGATGATACCTATGGAGTAGGTGAGGCTCCACAGTCTATGAACACAATAATGTAAAACACACAGCAAAAAACATGTAAGAGTGGGAAAAAAAGCTCACATTCTTACAGGGTGAAAAAAATTAATCCTAGAAATCCAGCAAAGCTGCCGAGGGACTCAGTAGGTAAGGGAAATTAGCCATTCTGGAGAATTCTCCCTAACAATGGGATGCGTCATTCTAGTTCTCTGATGATTGAGAACAATTCTTTTCTATTAGAGGCAGCATTGGTAATGCGTTGGTGCAAGGAATTAGCTATATGGGTGATCACTGCAAGTTTGTATGTTTTGGATATAACATGGAATTCTTCTTTGGATTCACTGGTGTTGTTTTTTCTGGATAAGTGTTCTAATCCAACCTAACAAGGACTTGGCAATGCCTCCAACTTCCTTTCTCTACATCCTTTGCCCCTCTATTCACTTCTTCCCCCTTTTAACTTCTCTGCCACTGTAACAGCACAACTTCTTCCTTTACTAGCCTCAGCTAGTGAAGGAAGGAAATAATTCCACAAAAATAACATCAAACCCGAACCTGCTGCACAACATGTCTATCCAAAGAACCACCTTCTTTCCCCTTCCCAGTTTCCTAGACATTCCTCACAATCACTCACCTTACTCGCTTTCACTACAATCACATTGCTTAGCTATTTACATTAATCATACATCTCACTCTCACACAAAAGACAGCCTCTTATCCAAAAAACACACACTGGCCAATGTCTCGGAGATATCTCCTTCACGCTAGCATAGAAGTTGCACAATGTTTTCCAATGCAACTCCCCTGCTCCCATTCTCTTCATCGTGAGTACTGTATTTTCTACTACAACGCCGTCCTTCCTGACTACAGGAAGATACCTTTCACTACTTCAACTAACCTAGAAAAGTGAGGTGAGGACTCTGTCCACAGAGTCAATATAAAATGAAGGGTGCCAAGGGTATACTCCAGGAAGCTATCTACAGGTGAACTTTCTATAACGATGGCACCTAACCGCTGGTGAGGGCCCCAACCAACCAGACAAGCAAACTGAAGGGTATCAGGGCAATTCTCACAATGGACGTGCTGGTGCAGGCTACCACCTCACACCTTCAAAATAACAAACAGAGTAAAAATATATACAAAAGACTTAAAATGTAAAACAGTTCACTCACTCCTTCAAATCATCCCCCTTCCCATCCCTGTAAACTCAGTTAACTCCATGCACATACTCGGATTCTACTCCTACCAAACCACTTAAATCAAAGAAATAGCCCTCTTTTTCCCCTATTTCCCCTCTTGCTTTACCCCCAAAAGTGCACTCATGTGAACCTGAAGCACTCCCAAGTGGTGCTCCTTCAATTCTCCCTGCACAGCTGGACCACGGTTCCATGCCTCTGGGGAACAGACAGGCCTTTGACCGATATGGTGCCCGTAAACCTCTCTTTTTCACTGTGCATGGAAGACTGGTACCTGCAGAGAGGTGCTGCATCTGAGTTGTGCAGACAGGAGACCCCCAATGTCTTGGAATGCCTGGGGTCCCTTTGTGGTCACCAACTGTGTGGATGGGCCTTTAATCACCTTAACCCAAGCAGGTCCACCACTTAAAAAGCAAGTGCATGTTTGTACATAAAGCAAGTTTATTGTACAATCGTCCGGGGATGGGCTAGATGATGCTGTAGAGTCAATCTAACCCGAGTCTCCCAGAACCATACAAGTTGTTACATTATATATATATTTTTGAAACAGTTAAAACACTCCCATATATTTTATTTCAATCCACCCCCACATGTGATTGGTTAAAGCCTATACAAAGAAATCTAATCTTTCTCCAATTCCCCCAATCCCATTGGTTACAGTTATCTTAACTAGCATTGTCAGCTCATGTGTACAACACACCCCTTTTTAGGATTTGTCCATGGCAGGTCATGACATCATCACATAGGTACACATTCACAAACAAACATAATCTATTACAATTCACTGCTTTTCTGTGTCCTCCTAACCCTAAATGTAATTGCACATGGATTGCACAAATACTTCAAACAACATAAGGAGAAGAAGAATAAACAGGTCTCCTTTGAACTGACAATAACCATCTCACCCACCTGAACTTGCTGGCACCTCCAGAACACTTTAGTCTAAACAACTACCAAGTCAACATTGATGGCACATCCTGAGAAAACAATAAAAATCCATGAGTATCGGTCACTCTGGCCTTGAGCGCCACTTCACCTCGAGTTTATTGTTGGTCAAAAGCAAGAACAAATGCAAACTCCAATGCACTTAAAAAGATAACATTTGCCTTTGCGATACTGCCAAGCCATAGAAACCCTGGCCAGTTTATTGGCTGACCATCTGCTCGGTTAATCATTACTTCTCCTCCGGCCTCCAACCCAGTAAAACCAGTTGTTCCCGGTCACTCAGAATTCTGCTCGCGAACCCCCAACTGCAGAGTTTGACAATTTTATAAGAAGAGCCTACTACATGTAGATTTATGAATTCACTATCTATCTCAGGAGCATGCATGCTTAATAACTATTTCTTCACAGTGGGATTTCCATGAAAAGTTCCCTTCTTCGCATGCACATTATGAAACTCCTTTCTACACAGCTTCTAGGCACTCCGTAGCACACCATATCTAGATCGTGTTCATATTTCATTGGCGATTTTGAAATGGATCTGGTTGCGCGCATGCAAATCTAATATGTATAAACTTGAACACAAAGTAACCCTTTAAAGTAACACATCCCATTCACATTAACTATGCTTGATACATATAAAATGTCAACACGCACCAACTTCACCACACCCCCAGTCACAAATATGGCGCTCGCAACATGAACCCCTCTTTTTCAGTGGGTCTTCTCCTTGCCACCCCTTAATTGGCAGGGGTATAGAGTATGGGGGTAAGTGGTGCAGTGTATGTCTGTGGTGTTTCACGACTGAAGGAATAACCTCACTCTTTAAACAATTTAAAAACAATCGTTGCTACTTTGCACTCTGCGTTGTTAACATCCAGTGTCCTACTTTTTGTTACCAAACAGATAATGGACCTCACTGTCCTGAGCTGCACAGTAGGTTACAGTGTCATAAACATGATTCACGTCTAGTTGTGTTTAATGCTCCTTCAAGTTTTCAAATAACTGATCAATATCATAATTCCTTTTAAAAAAAAGTTATCTTGTTTTTTTTCCGTATTCCATCCATTTCGATGTGACATAACAGATATCACAGTTGGTGAAAACCTGCACCAGACTTTGATAAATGTCTATCTCTGGGTCATGTGAAACTTCAGAAGCATCATTAGGATGCAAGACGTGCCCAATCATGGGGGGGTCATTACGAGTTGGGCGGTAAGGGTTAACAGTCACCGGTAATGATGCCGGTGCCGGTAAACCCTTACTGCCCTATTCCGAGGTCCCTTAGCGGGTCCCAGCAGGAACGGCTGGTCTGACCAGCCGTTCTCTGCGGGTCCTGTTAAGGGACCTTGGAGCTAATTACGGGCCCATAATTTACAGGCCCGTTATTAGCGCCTTCCGCTAATAACGGGCCCGCAAATCGAGGCTCAAATGGGAATGGGGAATGGTTAACTGAATGGGGACTTACCGGGTCTGCATAGGTCGGAATGTCCCGGTAAGTCCCCATTCAGCCAGACCGGACCCAGACCCGGACCCGGGTTTGGAGGCAGCCATTATCGTAATGATAAATTGGAGGATGAATTTAATTAAAGATAGTGTATATCATGACAAAAGATGGCTATAAAGGCATACAATTAATTGAAACTATTGTCAATCTTAGGTTTGATGTTTAAAATATGTCTGTCTAATTACACTGATTGGCTGAAAAGATACAGGAGCACAGCTGATGCAATGTCATGTGTAGACTTGAATTCTGCCAGCACAGGAAGGAAAGGACCAAAGGCAGGTTGTTCATGTCTACACCCCCAGACTGTGGAACCTACACCCCATCAACAACAGACTCGCCCTTTCACTTCTACATTTCAGGAAGGAACCCAAGACCCTTCTCTCCAGGAAATGGCTCCTCTCTAATAACTAGGCACACACATCCTCCACTCACCACCGAACCTGAGATTTGGTGACTTTCTCCCTCTGTTTCCTGCCCTGGTTGTTTGTAGATGCTTGACTGGAAAATTGCTCGCCCACCCAGTCCCTGCTGTTAGGCCCCCACTCCCTTCCCCCCCCGTGGACTTTCTCCTATGACTTGTAAAGCGCTCCGTTGCTTCCCAAAGCTAGGTCCATGCCCAATAAATACAACAATAATAATGAGATAATAAAAGCTGCTTCCTTTCAGACCTGAACTGTCAACAAATGGGTCAGCAGCTCCCAGGAAACATGTTGTGTTTCTGGTGAGAGTCTTGGTGATTCACAGACATGCAAGGACTGGCTTTCCTGGGGGAGAGCTGGGCTCTGTGTATTTCAAAGAGGGCAGGCTAGCCGGGGCTACGTGGGCTCAGAGGAGGCAAAGAACAAGGAGACCCTTTGATCAGTCAGAGACAGGAAACAGTGAAAACGATGGTATAGAGAGGGGGCAAATGACTCAGAAAAGAAGAACCCTGACAACTTGGAAAATACTCGAACATCACTTCCTTATTACCACACCTGATTTCATGAAGATGGATAACTCTTGGAACAACACACCAAAGAAGACTAGACTTGTAAAAATTACAATTTTAGGCTCTTGACAGTAGGCTTGTAAATGGAATAATCCTGAGGCATTGCTGGGGGATTAGGGGGCTATAACCCCAGGTCTTTGGGTTATAGCGCCGGATAGAGACTGAGGGGCTGCTCAAAATGCTTGCTAGCCCGAGTCCCCTCAGTCCGGACATTAGCTTAGCCCCTGATCTTTTCCAGACCTAGCAACACCCCTGAGTGTCGTCCGCTTGAATCATCTTGGATATATATAATAAGAATCATATTGAAGCTGTCCCAGGCCCTGGTATTGGGCCGAGAGATAACCATAACCGAAAGATTCAATCCCCTTTCATCAACAACATCATGGGGCTAAGAGAGGTTACCTATTGGGAGAGTCAGGAGTCCTCTGCTGCTGTTGTAGCAATCCCTGGTAAACTTTCACTGATGGACTGAAGCAGAAGAGGGCCCCCAACCTTAAGGTAACCCTCACTGGAAGCCACAATGCTTTCTAATTCCAAGGGCACTAACCCCAGGCGAATGCTGTCGCTCGGCACAACAACCTTTCATCAAAGAAGAATTAGAATGTGTCTTGAGACTGCAAAGCCACATGTGTACCCCTGACTGAAATGCTTGATGCTTCCCCCCCCGCCCCCCTGGCTGCCTTCTGAGTCGGAGCCATCTGCCACACCAACAGGTCTGGGCAGAAATCTTCTGCTTCTGTGCAAGACGACGTGCCAAGTGGCCTGTTTGACACTGCTGCGCGTGCTTGAAGAGGCGAGGATAGTGAATCCATTGTCTAGATGCACCATTCAAAGGCATTCTAGGTACTTGAACCCCTGCACCACGGAGACCACTTTTTGACCAAATACAAAAAGACATTTTAAAAGTAACTCTTTGTTTTATGTTTTGTCCATTTGATTTATTCTTGCCTGCACTGTTTTCCTCCTGTATTATAATAACCAGAACATGCAGTCTCTGTATTTGCATTTTCTGGGAGTTCAGTGTTTTATTACTGTTGTATGTCAAAGAAAATTACACTTTTTTATAGAACCTTGCTTATACATTGTTGTATTTAATGCTTGCCATATTATCAGTGTTTGCATGCTTCCTCTGAGGACCTACACTGTTTAAGAGCGTGGCTTCCTCTCGTGCCCACTTTACTAAGGTGGAGGAGAAGGAGGTCTATGGTTCACTTTCTGGCGGTTTTACCTTCATGACTGAGACACTGCTTGCCCCAAATGTAGTGGGGGGTATGGGTACAGCCCTTGGAAGCCTTTGCTCTCCCTTGTACTTTCTCAGACCAGTGTGTGTTTTGTTGCGCTTCACAATAGTCCATACTGAGCTAAAGCACTGCTAGAGCGGTGATAGCACAACTCGGGCCTCACTACCAAAACTTTGCTAACTAGAGCCACTGCAATTTTGGAAGTTATTAGCACTGGGGCAAAATGTTTGCCCTAGTGTTAATGACCTGCAACATTGATCTTGCGCAGGTGTAAAACTTTTCTAATTATACCCCGTGACCACGAAAGCTTCACACAAACATTTCCCAGAAGTCGATTGATCGATCATTAAATTAGACATTACTTATGACACCAAGGAATCGATGATGCTTTTCCCAAGGACATTAAGACTCAAGCCTCGCGGGGAGGCACTGAAACCACTTCTCTGGACAGGCATGGGGGTGTCTTCGCATCTTGAGGCCGTGGTGATCCACTGGTGGCAGTGGTGGAGGCCGCAGGTGCCGGTGTCTGCAAGGGTTTGCTCCGATGCACATTCAGTGTACATACTGGAACTCTGTATTGATTTACACAATTTACACAATCTGCACTCGGTGATCAATGCGATTCCTGTCAATTGTTTTTCCACTTTGTTTCTTAGAAATGCAATTATGTTTATTGTAACCCTGGCTAATGTATTTTTTTTAACTTAATCTGTTCTTGTTATTTTTTCTTTGGTCTTACTGTATTCCTTAATTATTTGAGTGGGCCTCATAACTTGTCTATATCAATCCATCAGGGTTGAAGGGCACCTGCCTCGGATTTCAGCAGTGGTTACTAGAAGAAGACAGTATTCTTTCTGTTTTAACTATGGGTGTGTGATTTTGATGGGGATTTAGATTTGTTGCCATTTATGACCTTACTCATCCTCCCTCTGACCGAGGCAAAAACCCCATAATACTGGTTACAGGACATGGATGTGTATAGTGTCTTCCCAGTCCAATTCACAAGTCTGCACGCCTTTTAGTAACTGAACACAGACAATTAAAAGAAACTGTGACTGACCGGGTATAATAAACCAGTTGCCTCCATACACCCTTCACTTGCGATCAAAAATGCTGTACTCGCAGGGAGGCACCAGTGTACACTGAGACTTAAGTGCTGTGCCGTGCGTTGCTAAGCATCCTTGCGCCATAGTCCTCAGGTCTGCACGATTTAGTGACACGGCCTCCACTGGCCTGAATCTCTGCCACACCTAATCTGTGCCTTATTGATCACATTTTCAAACAGAGCAACAGAAACCGCAGCTCATTTCCCAGTTGGATTGAGAATGCGGGCATTTGTTTGTTGGTGACAAGGCTACTGCTGGCAGAATTCCTCTCACATCCCTCCTAGGCTTACTCCATCTGTCCAGTCGCACATGCGTTAAGGGGGATACCCAAGGTATCCCTGGATCCACAGAGGTGTTAGGGGGTGTTCCCAGCTGAGCTGGCAGCCTGTGCTCCAGGGCACAGGCAGGCAGGATTCCCAGCCTCTCTGGTATTGATGATGATCTGGCCGGTAGAAGCGCTTTGGCAAGGCAGCTTCCCACCTCTCCATCACCCGTATCCCCCTCTTTCTTTTAATTATGGGAACTTTCTGTCTCCTGGCCTGGTGGATGACATGTTGAGAAGTGTTCTCAAAGACACCTAGAACTGGGGGCTGTGGTTCCATGTCTCAGATTGTTTTAAAGAACGTTTTTTTTCCCAACCCTTAACTGAGCAACGTCTCATGTCTCCAGAAGAACAAAACTGTCAAAACCTATGAAGAGATGTTAAAGTCAGAGAAAGAAGGTACGACTAACACTGGATGGCTGAAATGAGTCTGGCAGCATTGGTGCAGGTATTGAAGCCCTGCACATGAACTCAGCGGGGCTACAGGGGCACGCATTGCCCAAAAGAGAACGATTTCACACTCTCCTAAATATTCCGCAAGACACTGCTGAGGTTCCCTGGGAGACATCTTTCCCCTGACTGAGTTCAAGGAAATCTACATCGAATGTGGCAACGAGGTCCACTTCTTCATTTATCACGCTGTACAAATACAGAGAGGCCCAACAACGCTTACAGTGGCCTCTATGACGCTGCAATTGTGGTAAGCCCCGCCCGCCGGTGCTGCTCAACCTACGGCCTTATTCAAGGTTGCAATTTGTGGGCAAGATGCTGAAGTGAGAAGTGCCGCAACAAATGCAGTCGATGGTGGGGGGAAAAAACACACTTAAGGACGCCCAGGCAGATTGTAGTCTCCCAGGATGCACTGGATCGTGCATTATGAGTTTATTTGACTGTGAATGCGATGGAGAAAGCTTCAGTACCCTTCTGGCTCTGTCTGCAACATTCCATACAGAGAGCCTCTCTATTCTACTCTCCTCGCTGCGACTGTCTCATGGTGGGGAAATTGACGCTGCTCTTGACCTGGCTTGATGCTACTGGAAAACTGCAGCCAAATCTAACACATGTAGCCATTCAGATCCCGATGGTGAAGATGAGGTGAGGGCTATCAATGGACTCCATCTTGTCGACCGTTCCATTTAATATCTACCTTGCACAACTGTTTCAGATGAATCATACGATTAGATGTCCAAGGGTTCAATTAAGCTGATGAGATCCAATTACTATTAACATTACCACTCTGCAAGTAAACACTCAGACAACCTTTCACTTCTTACATGCTGGCAACAGACCACTGAATGTGTCCCAAGACCTCAATGCTTCATCCTGACAAGGCAGAGATCCTGGACACTGGATGTCCAGTTTGTCCATAGGTGATCTATCTATGGTGTGAAAACCTGCAAAGTTGCCCAGAGCCGTTACAGTTGTGGGCATCCTGGACTTATTAATTGACCATGAGAGCAAATGCATCAGAAATATTTAGAGAGGCTTTTTTTTTCGATCAAAAGATCTCGACGGGTATCTTCACTTAACTGAATTTTTCTACACCATGTCCAAGCCACACTTTTTGTAGCCCTACAGTCTCAGATGTAGAAAATTGTGTTTATATGGGTCTGACACAACATTTGATATAGCAGCTGCAGTGGTTATGAACCTCTGCAATTCACATTCCACTTTGTCTTAACAAATAAGGTCTCAGCACCCTTGCCGTAATATCACTGCATGGATTACCAGAGGAATAGCGCATACAATTAAAACCTTATACATTATCCACCAGGCACTTTATTGTGACAGACAACAATTTATCACTGAAACAATTGAACGATATAGCCCCCCCCCATCGAGTTGTGAGATCATCTAGTTAAAATGTAGAACCTCTGGAAACAACAGCGTGGAAATTGATCTTTTTTTAGCCATTGCACTAAGGCTGTAGAAGACCTTACCTGGCCATCAGAGGAGAACAGAAGACTGTAGTGTGACTCGTGCTCGGGGTGCTACGCGGATGCACTGGGTAACCGCGCTGCTGTATGACGAGGTCAGGATTCCAGGAGTGGAACTTGGGGAGCCGACTGTTGAACCTGGACATGGAGAGGGACATGAACGCTGGCAGGGCTCAATACGTACAGAGTTACTTGCCAATAAATATAACTTGATTTACCTACCTTTGCCTCCACGTCCCCATACACACTGCAACTTTGGCGACGAGGATGGCATGTCATAATAAATGTTTTAAAATGTTCTTGCAAGGATGACCTAAAGAAATGTGTGAAATAATTCTTCTTGCACACTTGTTTTCTTGTATTTTTGTATATTCAATGTCTAATTTAATTTGTGAGGGTTGCTTAGTGGTTACCAACAGCTTTCATTGGCCCATAGCGATGTGAATTGTATAGTTTCAGCTGTGCTGAAGCTGTGAAGAAATCATCAGGTGCATGTTGTAGCGACATTAAGGTAAACAGTATTTCTCTTCATGGTGATTACCTATACACGGTAATATGGTAATGCTCCTGCAATGTTGGCATAGACATGGACTGTTGCAAATTTAATGGAGCTGATCCCCCGGCTGTAGTGGTTAGTTACCCCCTGCATGTAGGGCAGAAAAGATGTAAAACTGGTGTTGGAGGGGTCGGCTCACCTTTCACTGCTGCCGGCTCACCTCAACACTGTTACCATGCCAGGGGCTGCTGCGAGGTTGTGATGTCATGTCACGTTGCAGGATTGCGGCAGGGGTCATACAGTTCACTGGGTTCCGGAGGCACATGTTGCCAAAATTGCAGTGTATGGGGATGAGGAGGCAAAGGAAGGTAAATTAAGTTATATTTATTATTAGATACAGTTCTGAGAATAGCCAAAGAGGTGGAGCACACCGAAAAATGTGTCAAGGTCCTGGAGGACAGGATACAAGATACGAATGTGAAGGAAGAATTTAATTTACACCACAACTAGTGAAAATAGCCAAGATAAATGATGCAGTATCAGCAGTTAGTGACAATATATCTGTGAAGAGGAGGCCAGGAGAAAAATGCCAGAGATCTGGATGGAAGGATGACAGGAGAGGTAGGACAGCCTCGGAGGCGAGATAGCCCAAGGCAGGGTAGCCCAAGGAGAGGTTTCAGGTGTGATAGTGTGAACCATTGGGCAGACATCCCAGAGTGTCCTGCCCTAAGGATCATCTGTCGAATCTTTAGGGGTAAAGGTCATCTCGCAAGATGTTGTAGGAACAGGAAGTCTGCAACCAACTGAATTGGTAGTGATCATAGTGAAGAAGAAAGTGAAGCATGTATATCACTAGTGATGGATGAATATGAAGAAGAAATAAATAGTCCAAATGCTTCAATAACTCTTGATGGTGTCATGATATCCATGATGATTGACCCCGGAACCAATGGGAAAGACTAGGATGCAACTATCTAAATGAAGTTGACATCAATCCAAGAGCCTATGTAGAGGTGGAAATTGTGTTAGTTTTATGGTTCTGGGCCACTTTGAAGTTCAAGGATAGAAAAGCTAGAGGTAAAGTGTACATGACAAAGAAAGGCAAGGCTGCCTTATTAAGCTGGACACATCAAAGGAAAGCTCGAGTCAAACTGGATCCTAATGCAGAGAAGGCAGTGTTAGCAAATGAAAATATTAGTGCTAGTAATCAGTTAATAGATGAAGTATTCCAAGACAAGATAGTCTGTCTACACAGATTTTTACATAAAATAACATTGAAAGTCAACTGTATACCGGTGGCACACAAATTGTGCAGCATTCTTTTTGTTGATGAGGGAAGAAGTCAAACAAGAACTGAAGAAGTTAGAAGATCAAGGCATCATAGAGAGCATAGACGCATCAGAGTGGGTGTCACCTTTGGTCGTCCTGAGGAAAAGTTCAGGAAAACTGAGGATTTGTGTAGACATGAGAGAACTTAATAATTTTGTAGTTCCGGAGAGACACCCATTACCCAACATTCAAGAAATGATATCGACCAATTATATCGACCATGGGTCCCGCGAAATATTTCTCCAAGTTGGATCTCACTTCCGCATACCATCAGGTGAAATTGCATGATGAGTTCAGGTGTTTAACAGCTTTCATCACCGCTCAGGGGCTATTTCAGTACAAACAGATGCATTTGGCCTAGTGTCAGCGGCCTCCGTCTTCCAGAAAAGCTGTTCGATAGAGACAAGGTCATTTTGTGCTTTCAGGATGATGTCCTAGTTTATGCAGACAACCTCAGGTTCCATGACGAGAGGCTGAATGGAGTAATCAAGAAATTGTGTGCTGAGGCGTGAAGTTGAGCCATGAGAAATGTAAAATCAATAGGCTGGAGATTGAATACCCAAGACATGTCATCTCTGCCGATGGGATCCGCCCCAAGAGACAGTTGCCAGAAGCCATTGAAACCAAGCCTAGCCCCGTACATCTGCAGGAAGTACCGACTTTTCTAGGGATGGCTGAGTATTACTCTAAATTTATTTGAGACTTTGCGAAGCATAATTTGTCCATACATGAACCAGTTAAAGTGAAAGATGGATTTGTTTGGAATAGGACATGCAAGGCAGAATTCAAATTCATTAAAGAAACTTTGACTAGAACTCTGGTGCTACAGAATTTCAGAAGTAACAGGAAGACGATTATATTGATAGATTCCAGCAATGTAGGTTTGGGCACAGTGGTGACACAAGAGGAAGGTGGAAAGGAGTTTCTCATTGCTTTTGCCTCCTGATTGCTGTAGGGGGCCGAGAAAACCTACGCCACAATATAGAAAGAAGCACTAGCAATGAAGTGGGTTGCAGAAAAAATTTAGAAACATTATATGGGGCATAAATTTCAGGTTTCACACAGATCATAAACCTCTTGTGGAGATAATAACTTCAAAAGGTCTGGACAGAGTCTCAGCTCGCATCAGGAGATGGGTATCCCAAATGCAAGAGTACGATTGTGTGGTCAAATACATATACAGGTGTGTGAAATGATGCAGTTTATTGTCGAGAATGATGACTATGGTGGAGTTGGGCAATGAGGAAAAGGATCACGAGATGGGTTTCGAAGTCTCATCTTTGCCTGTACCATGAGAAGAATGGGAAGAAGCCTTGAGGCAAGATATCATTTTAATAGAATTAAGCAAGAGTTGTAAGAGGACAGACCTCACAGGAAAAAAGCCTTCGAGCTGACGATTTTCTGGAATGTGGAAGGTGATTTGTGTTTCCAAGGAGGAATGGTGATGCATGGCGACAAGCTCGTCCCACCTGAAGTGATTCGAGAACACCTCATAGAACTTGGACGTATCAGTCACTAGGGAATCGTTAAAACGAAGAAAAGGATAAGAAATTACTACTGGTGGCCAGCATCTGATCTACAAATTGAGAGGATTGTTAGAAACGTTATCATTTGCAATAACAGTGATAAAGTGTGTGTGCTTACCAGACATCCCATGTTATCACAGATGTTCCAGAGTGGCCATGGGACAAGTTAGGAATGGATGTTCTGGGTCCTCTGTTGTGTGATGGTGCGTGGTCCCAACAAACTGGTGAGTGCAGTTAAAAATCGCAAAAGAGTCAATTGAGGAACAACAGAGCACCTGATGATGGTGGTGTGGAGAGGAACAACATTCTACCTGCCATAGGGAATATGGTAAGAATGAAATTACCTCCCATTCTCAGAGATGGGTGTTGTAGATGTTCTAAGCCCAATAAGGGGAGTGAGGTTTTCAAACATGCTGGAAAATTGGATGATGGCAGCGTATGGAACATGGAGAGAGGAGAGACATGTCTCTTGTAAGAAGGGTGGAGAGAGGAGAGAAAGAGAAGGGCACTGGCAGGCGTGATGTTGGGTCAAGTGTCAGCAAAAGTGATGATGGTGCAAGGATGAGACCGGTGGAACCCAAAGACGGGGAATTTTCCTTGCCTAACTGTACAGCTGGAAAATCGTTCAGTTTGAGTTCTGGGAGGTGCTTTCAGAGACCTAAGCATCTCACAGAATATGTTTAGAGGAGGATGACGCCTGAAGCTTCCCAAGGTGTATGGAGAAACTTTGTGAAGGGTAGGGGATGTGTAGTGTGGCTCATGCTCAGTGTGCCACACTCTGGGTAACCACGCTGCTGTATGTCGATATCGGGATTCCAGAGTAGAACACGGGGAGCCGACCATTGAACCTGGACATGGAGAGGCGCATGAACGTTGGCAGGGCTCAATATGTATAGAACAAGTTGCCAATAAATATAACTTAATTTACCTACCTTTGCCTCCGCATCCCCAAACACTGCAAAGACCTAAGTACCTTTAATACATTACTAAATGTGAATGCTGTTCTAATTTAAAATGGACCGTTTTCCAATTTAAGATGAACTGTTATGATCTGTTATTTTTCTGCTCTTTATGACAAGCAACAGCCTTGCCATAATCGTTGCATAAGAATATTCAACATTATATAACATAAAAAGAAAGTTGAAAATGTAGGATAACAGAGACTGCAGAAAAACATTTAAAAGTATCCACTCTTTCGATAGGTAAGAGTTGACCTTGCCCAGGGTTAACCTAGAATGACAGGGCAGTGTTATAAACTCTTGCCTGGTCCATTCACCTATTGGGGAGCAGATTTAAAGCGCTAGAGTTGTGTCTCAATGGTCTCTTGAATGCAGGAGTGGTGTACCTAAAACACAACACAGGGCTGGGAGCTACTTCTTTCACAGATCCTAGTGCTGTCGGCTTAGTCTAGCAAGAGCTTGGGCCAGTCTGCAAACCTGGAGTGATGGCATGGAAAGCACAAGCTCCCAAACAGTTCACTCCATGGCCCTTCCAGTGCTAATGTTGTCAGAGTGGAGTTGAGCTCCACTGAATGAGAATGAAGCTGTTCTTGATATAGCCAGCCCTAGAAACAAGGCAGGGGCTTTGAGTCTCGCTGCTTACATTCTTTTCTTAGAACATGGGCCAAGTGAGCTCTGGATCATGGCTCCAACCTTTCAGGGGCCCCAATGGTGCAACACAACCCAAACTAGTGCAGAGATGTAAATGCACCTGCAACAGCAGAAAAATAAATCTACTTTCACTTATTCTAAAATATTTTCCACAAACTAATTTTAGAACCTGCTCTTTGTGTGTGATAATTCTACAGATAAACATTATAGCCAAATAGTTTTCAAAGTCTTAATAGATGTAACACGCCTTGTGCATGCATCCTTGTAAAATAAATCACAACTTTTTCAATGCACTTTAATTATGACTTGCAATAGCATTTGAACCCAAACACGGCAATCCTCATGCACCCCATTCCTGGTTTACAACAACCCCTTCTATGTCACTTACACACCCAGCATAGCTCTGATAAAATGCCTTAGCTCTTGGCCTTATGCACATGCAGAAGTGTTTTTCAAGCACTGAATATTCTTCTGAGATCTGCTTTTGTACTGCAATCAGATGTGAGGCACCCCTACCTAATTTTTTTTCCAGCACAGTTCTATTAATGCACCTCAGATCAACATACAGTCACATTACACATGTTGAGGTGGTCAGAAAAGGTCCCATTGGTGAAGAGGGAATTCATGTTGCAAACACCATATTTGTGTCTGAGGGGTGTGACAATGTTAGCGCGAGGTTGCTATTTTATATATGTATCCAGTTTAGTTAAATGTGAATGGGATGTGTTACTTTAAGTTATACTTTGTGTTCAAGTTGATACATATTAGATTTGCACGTGTATGGCAAGATAAATACCACAATCGCCAAATGAAATATAAACACGATCCAGATATGGTGGGCTTTGAAGTGCCTAAAAGCTGGGCAACAAGGAGTTTCATAATGTGCATGCAAGGCAGGGGACTTGCCATGGAGAGCCCACTGTGAAGAAAATATGATAGATATTCAACATGCATGCATACTGATATGCATACAAAAGGAATTATAAATCTGCATGCAGTAATCTTTTTTATAACTCACAGTCAGGGTTTCGTTAGGTGAATTTTAAGTGACTTGGAGAAACTTGTTTTACATCGTTTTAGAGGCCAGAGGAAGGGTAAATGAGTAACTACGACCTTAGCAGATGATCAGCTCAGCTAAAAAAATGGCCAGGGTTTTTATGGCCTGATAATTTCGCAAAGCCAGATGTAATCTTTTTTAAGTGCATGGGGGCTTGCAGAGGGATCAGAACATTTGCTTTTGACCAACAATAAATGTGGAGTGAGGTGATGCTCAAGGCCAGAGTGACCCATACTTAGGGGTTTTGATTCCTTTCTCAGATGTGTGGTGCTTGCTGAAATGGTAGTCATTTAGATTAAAGTGATTTCCGGGAATCCAGTAAAACCAGGGTGGATGAGATAGTTATCGTCAGTTCAAAGGGAACCTATTTATTCTACTGACTCTCAAGTTGTTGAAGTATCCATGTGAACCATGTGCAATTATGTTCAGGGTTAAGAGGTCTCGGACCAGCTGGTACTTGAAATGAATTATGTTTGTATGTGAATATATAACTGTATGATAATGTCATGACCTACCACAGAGGAATCCCAAGAAGGAGTGTGCTGTGAATATGATTTGAATATGACAGTTAAGATAACGGCCACTAATGAGAATGGGGAATTGGAGAAAGATGGGATTTATTTGTATAGATTTTAACCAATCACGCGGTGCTTTGTAATAAAATATATGGTGGTGTATTAACTGTTGCAAAAATGTATATAATGTGTTAACTTGTGCGCTTCAGGGAGACTTAGGTTAGTTCGATTTAACAAGGTCCTCTAGCTCCTCCCCGGACGATTGTACAATAAACTTGCTTTACGTACAAACGTGCACTTGTTCCTTAAGTGGAGGGCCTGATTGGGTTAAGGTGATTAGGGGGACACCCATACACATACTAACATTCAAAGGTTAGTACCGTCCAGTTCAATTTATTACAGTCCTGCTCTGAAGTTTCAAGCAGAAATGAGAATCCACTCTCTTTTCTTCTCATTTATTTATTTTTTTTAACGATTGCTTCACATGACATGATATGGCATGACATAAGATCACAAGTTGTGTCTTGAAATGAGATGCCAAATGTTTAAATGTTTCTTCAAAAACATAGTCCTTTTGATCATGTTCCTCTGATTCTAGAGGTGGAAGTGGGACATTCTACCTGGCTTTCTCTAACAAATACAGCAAACAGGCTTTCATCCTGCAGTAAAGTGATAGACAAATGCAGAAAAAAATCATCTCTGACCTGTTGAACTTGCCTGCCAAACACCACAGCAAGAGTTTCTTCTATCGGTCGGCAAATTAACCACTAGCTACAAATGTCCACTCGTTTTGCTCTACAGGCATATCAAGAGATGCATTTGAACTAGAGAAGCTCAGCTCTGCTTTAAAGATCCTGAAATGTTTCACTGCTGGCAAGTGGCTTTGCAAACATCATTAAAAGTGTTGCAGTGGTGATGAGAAGTGTCATTCTTTTGTTCTGTCATGATTCGACGTTTCAGTCCCTTCTGGACTACGTGGTCCATAAAACATTGCTACATTCCTTCCAAGGAACACCCAACAAGGCCGACGCTAGTGCATGACTACCGCTCTAGTGTTTCCAGGAGTTCGCCAGTTCCTTGAAAAGAGACACGCCCCCACGGCTCTTCGCGTCTCAACGCTAACTTCCTGAACTTCGGCAAGTGTGGCATACTTTTCCTTGTGCTTAGTACGCATCCTTTCCAGGTTCTGTTAAGCCCCCACCTCTACCGTAGCTGTCTTATCCGTGCTCTCCTTTCCTGGGGCCTTGCCGCCATTAGCACTTATTCCTTACCGCCCTTGTACTTGTCCTGGTTCCTTCCTGGCTTCCTTCCTCCCGGGCTGCGAATTATTGCTCTTCCTCCCTGGATTTGAACGCATACTCACCTCTCAGTCGGATTTCAACTGCACGCTGGCAACAGAGGATACGCGACCATGTCTCTACAAGACCCAAGCTGTCCGGAAGAAGGAAAAACCCCAGTCCAAGACGTCGAAAGATAAACAGGTGAAAATTCAGGCAAAGTGTGACATGTTCGGTTTATAACATTCCAGATCAAAAGTGATTTTGTATTGTAATTTGATCTTTATAGAAGTTCGAAGGCCCTTACATGAAAAAGGGTTTTGATTCTGAATAAAAGGCACTACTGTTATAATTTTAGCTAAAACGAATTGTGTTCCTACCTTAAAGCAGACAATATAGCAAACACCCCCACGTCGGGTAGCATACTGGCCGGTAACTTCCCGCCAGCATGAACTTAGTGAGGGATCAGGGCCATAACCGGGCCGGTACAACTCGGACAAGGGGGTGAGAGCCTTTTGCAACCCGGGGCTCCATCCAAATGTTTTTATTTTGAGGGAGATGGGATCTGCATGCATTGTGCGAGCCCAAATCACCTGTGAAAATAACCTATGATGGCTGCCACTACAGGAAATAGAAAAGGTCCCCTTTTCTATTTCTATGACGGCCCGAGGTGGGAAGGAGATATCAGCAAGTGGGTTGGGGGGCATTTGGGGGATGAAGTGCGGATGGGGGGTGGGTACAGTGCTGGGCGGAGGGCTGGTGAGGGGCCGGGGCCTAGGTGCTGAGGCACCTACAAAAATATAGCAGCACTCGGGGAAGGGCCTTGGGTGACTGGTAGAATGCCGGCTGGATGCTGGCAGTTCTTGCCCACATTTCTAGCCACCTCGTTACCAGAGCGCCCTTCCCCGGCTGCTAATATACAGTGTGTCCATTTAAGTTCCAAGAAACCCCCCTCTAAATCACTCTTCTAAACCTACTACTGACCAAAGTTCTGGTCCAATGTTCTTCAGAATTTGCTTTTTGCCACAAACATCCTTGAGAATATCTCTGGGGAGAGATTTCCAAACCATCTATTAAGAGGTCTCTATATATTATCAAGTGTTACTTGGCGAAATCAGAAATTTATAATCTAGAACATTGGAACTTTCTCTCATCGACCACTCCAACAGTACATATTTTGGCTTGCCGAACAAAATTACTCAGTCATCAGTTCCAAAGCGCAGGACTGATGCTAGGACCATATATTCCATCAACCTAGACCTCATAAGTCTCCACTGGCATCCGGTGGAGAATAGAATTGATTTCAAAGCATTGGGCATCATTCACCAGACCTCTGTGAATAAGAGACACAATTACTTTTACTGTGTATTCCTCAACTACCGATCATGAAGGAACAGCAGGTGAAAATGGATTCAAGCAAATTCCTTCAAAAGACTCATTCATAGAAGACATTCCCTGGCCACTAAAGGTCTAAGATGTGGAACCATTGTCATGGTTCACACTAAAGGCTCCATGGATCTGATGCCCCCCCCAGTCAGCGACTCCCATAAGGGCTTTTCAAGCCCCCACAGCCTCTTAGACTCAGTCCTGGCGCCATTGGCGCCAGGCTCATAATATGGGATAAATCATGTGGAACTACTTGCCTAGTCTAGCCAGGCTGAGCCTTTCTGTTTCCTCAGGGTGTGGCTGAGGGACTATTTTATTCAAAGAACAGGGTGTGGTAAAGGGACAACTTTACCTGGGACTACTTGCATGGCTATTTAAGCCATGCCCTGCATACAGAACACGCTTTGCGGTATTCTCCACTCCTGCAGCGTAACGCTCACCGTGTCTGTTCTGTTCCTGAACTTCTACAGCCACTCCCGTCCAGGACTTCATCCATCGGTACCTGGAAGGGAAAAAGACAAAGGAAAAACAAGTCAGTACAACGGCTAAGCCTTACCTGCAGCATCCTTCCATCGGTTGCTTCTTCAGCTTCTTCAGCCGCTCCCGGGCCTTCTCACCAGCTGAAGGGGACGGTCTTCGTTCTGGCTGTAAGAGTCCTCTTCGGCGCGGTTCCTCCATTCTGCATTCCAGCGCCGTGCCGCCTCTGCAAAAGAAGAAGAGTGACAGGTTAGTCACGCACGGAAAGGAAAAAACAATACTTCAGACTTACAGCGCTTCATTCTTGCGTTCCACTCACCTGCAGGACATCTACTCAGCGCTCTAAGTCCATTTGAACCCTCATGCAAAATCCATTCAAAGTCGCTCCTGAAAGTAAAGACAAAGACACTGGGCCTCATTCCGACCCTGGCGTTAACCAAGGCGCTATTAGCGCCTTGGTTGACGCCGTTATCTTTCCGACTCCACCATGGTGAATGGCGGAATTACTGCCCCATTCCAAGGTTGGCGGGGTCGGTAATTCCCCATTCACCAAGGGCCCTTCCCCATTCCCATTTTTGCCCCAGAGGGCTCAATGGGAATGGGGAAGGTGCTAATTACGGCACCGTAAATTACGGTGCCGTAATTAGCTCCAAGGTCCCTTTGCGGGTTGGTTTTTTAACGCCTGCAAAAAGCAGGTGTTAAGTTCCAACCTGCAAAGGAAACTCGGAATAGGGCGGTAAGGGTTTAACGGCACCGGTCTCGTTACCGGTGACCGTTAACCCTTACCGCCAGACTCGGAATGAGGTCCACTGATTAAAAGGAATTGGGGCAAAATAAAGACTCAAAGACTTTATACCAAGCAGTCATTGGCATAGAGACTTACTGTCATGATGCCCGCTCCCGGGGAGCCGGTTCAAGCCCTGCATCCCCGAAAGCGGACATCCAGTCCCCAAGGAAGGACCCAGCAACCCCATTTAGGGGCCATTTGGACAGTGTCCTGGCGCCTATGGTGCCAGGCTCATAAAAGACATCAGTCCTGGTGCCATAGGCGCCAGGCTCATTATGGATGTGCTTGGGTGCACTTACCTGATGCAGACCCTGCTGCAGGATCCCGGCCTCCTTGAGGCCTGAAAGGAACTACTTTACCTGTGGGACTAATTTACCATCCGGGCGTGGTCGGGGAAGGATACATACCTGATTGGAGGAAGGATACATACCTAGAACTTCTTCCAAGGCTATTTAAACCCCACCCGAACAGCCACACGTGCTTCGCGTTGTTCTGCATCTAGCAGCTGGACGCTCACCGTGTCTGCTCCTGCATCCTGACTTCTGCCACGCCTGCCAGCATCCTGGATCACCTGCAAAGGAAAAGAAGAAGAGAACAGAAGAAGGAAAAGTCCTTACCTGCTAAATCCGCAGCCCGGAGACATCTCGCCGAAAATCCTGAAAAGGAAGACTTTTATTTAAAAGCTCATCGCGTCGATCGCTGCAGCGCCGTATTCCACTCACCTTTACTGGGCGCCTCCATGTTCAGCAGCGATCATCCGGATTCGCAGTCACGCCCCAGCACCTAGGGAGAAAAAGATCAGAACAAAAGGTGAGAGAGAGAAGGGAATAAGGAAAGCTAAATCTCCATGTTAAGACTTACCTGTTGATTCATTCCCTCTTCATTTCGGGTCTGCGCCGCATCCTGGCATTTCCGGACCCCGGCCCCTAAGGGGAAAAAGAGACATCAGCGTTAATGAGCGAGTGAAAAGACATTACCAAAAAACGCTCATTAAAGACTTACCTGATTTCTACAAGGATTTCACCTCTCATTTCGGGTCGGTGCCCATTCCCCGGCCCCTATGGGGAAAAAGACACTAGCATTAGTACATTACTGCATGGACACAAGGGAAACCTCTTATCAAAAAACTTACCTCGAAGCCAAGCAAGTTTGGTTCTCACCAATCCGAAAATCCAGTGAAGTAACTGGATACCAACGCGCCCCTGCATCAGAAGAAGGATGGAGAGCTCGTCCTTCCAGACCCTAAGGTGAGACGCTACGAGGAATCATAGAAAGGTTTTTAGGAGGGTGAGAGGGGAAAGTGGGAGGCTGATTGCATTACCCCGCAGACAGTTAATCCCCTATTTTCGCCTACAGAAGGATACTTCTGCGAGCCAGACAAGCCAGATTTAGGGGCCCGGTCCAGTCCGTCTTCCGAACCCTGCGCATCACCTTAGAAGAGGTCACAGCAGCGTGAACCAGGCCAGCGCCTCCGTGGGAGTCAGGTGAGCGTTACACTTACCCATTTGACCAAGTTCTCCAAGACTCGCCAATCGCTCATCGGATCAGTGAAGTAACTCGATCCTGGAAAGACTGTGTTATTTGCGCCCATGCTAGATTGCAGGATGGAGAGCCTACCTTACAAAACTTCAAGGTGAGAGCAAGCGGAGAAGGGCATCGGGTGGTGGCGGAGGTACGTCCAACTCAACTCCCTCCCCAGTCGCTAATACCTTATTTTGACCTTGCAGACCAAAGCCTCGGGAGGGTTATAACAAGGGAGAAGTCACAGCGACATCACCAATCACGCAGCACCACGCCAGCGCAGACATCATTCATGCAGCCACATGCTACGTCCCCGTGGAGACCAGGTGAGCGTAACAACCATCTACCCCTCAAACAAGGAAAGCAGGACAATCCCCTCAAGGTCTGTAAAATGCTTAAGACAGAACGGTGCAGGAAAGCCTTCAGGAATGATAAACGTTATCACTATGGAGCTTGACGGCATATACCCACTGCAACCAACCTGTATGTAATCTAGAATGTAACTGGTTTCCTGTGATGGTTATTTGTCTTACTCTTTGATTTCCCTGTTGCCCCTTTTTTCCTGACACCTGGAGAACAAATCTTCAACGGTCATTAGTAGAAGCTTTCTTATGGAAATTGCATACTGCAGAGTACAGAAGAGCCTGTAGGTATGGTTTATATGCCGAAGGGACTCATGAGATGAAGTCTCACCTGCGATTACTGCGCATGCACCACAGAATGTTGCTCGGTCTATCTGGTATCAAAGATCATCCAGGGGTCCATTCAACTTTGACACCAGTCATGTGCGGGGATGAGTGCTTCCATACGCACAATGGGTCACTACACAACTCTCTGTGCTGCAGACAGCATGCATGCCCCATGAGGTAGGCCACCCACATTGCTGAGGTCACTGTATTGACGGCCTTGTTGCAACATGCTCCTGACACTGCTCGACTCAGGCAAGCCATTCGAAGGCATGCGTGGTTGCAGAAATGTCTTCAATCCTCAGCTGTATGTAGGTTGGAAGGAGCTTACTTTAAAGCTGTGGTGGCTACCTAGATCCTTTTATTTTATTTATTTATTTGTATTTGTATAGCGCACTTACAGCCCAGAGGCATGGAGGCGCTTTTAAATGAATTTTTGTAGAAGATTTTGATTAAGTGGTTTACAGGCGACCAGGGAGGTCTCTTGATTACAAGTAAATTAGTAGTAAATAGCTACATAGAAAACAGGTGAGGTCAGAGTTGCATACACAAATAAGTTTCACAATGCAGTAATTATTACATCAGTGATCATTGACAGTATACATTCAGACAAAAAGCTTGGATTTTATTGCTTTGCGGAATGCTTGGTGGGACTCGATCAATCTTAGGTGAGTGGGAAGGGCATTCGAGTGGGAGGAGGCCATTGTGGGAAAACTAGAATCCCCAGCATGGACTCTTCATGTCTTGAGAGTGAGAATCATGTTGGCATAACCCTTCCTCCGAGGTCTCATGGTGGTGTGTTTAGCAATTCGTTGGACAAGGTTTTGGGAGCGCAAGATCATGGAAGCATTTATGTGTGAGGGAGAGGGTTGTAAAAACAATTCTCTCTTTGACAGGGAGCCAGTGAGCCTGCCTTCTCACTTCAGAGATGTGGTCTTTCCTTGAAGGTCCTGTGGTCACCCTAAGGGCGTTGATCTGAACCAGTTGGAGTTTAGCAAGGATTTTGGAAGATGTCCCTACGAGGATGGCACCTCAAATCCATATAGGGCTCGAATTTGAGGTGCGCAGGATAAAGCATTCCGGAGATACGGATCGAGGGAAGAGTTCGGGAAAGAACACTGCAAACAGAGCATTGTACATCACGTCAGAGGCCTCTTCTGGCCAGTGCTGGACATGGCATGGGGTTGTAGGAGGAGCCTGAGTGAGGGGGTGGGGCTGAGGGGAGGAGATAAGGTCGGAGTCCCTGCGTGCCCTGACTTAGGCATAGCCCCAGGTTTTCTTTTTACTTCAGCCAAGTGTAAGTAGTGGGCAACAGGACCATTTCTTTATGTATGGATGCTGTTAATAAGGCTGCATTTAGACTTGTGTGCAGTCCTTGCTCTAGCAGCAAATATAAGTTCACAGTAGAGGGATAGTATGCACATAAAAGGCATTAGGTGTCATTCTGGAAAGATGTGAACAGGGTTTCCTTCATCGGAAAGGTATTTTTCAAAGAGTTGAGTGTTCACTTCTTTCTTGAACTGCGTCCAGTCAGTGGGAAGTAAGTCAGTCACAGACTCTGACTCTCAGACTCACCTGGATCGTCCCACCTCCAGCACACCCACAGCAGTTTACAGCCTGAGGTCACAGCTTGCATCCTGCTGCCATAGTGTGCAGCCTGGGGCCATAGCTTGCCGTCTGAGGCCATAGCTTGCATCCCGAGTCCATAGCTTGCATCCTGGTGCCATTGTGTGCAGCCTGGGGACATAGCTTTCAGCCTGAGGCCAGTGCTTGCATCCTAGTGCCACAGTGAGGCCATAGCTTGCATCCTGCTACCATGGCGTGCATCCTGGTACCATAGCTTGAAGCCTGAGGACATAGCTTGCATCCTGCTGCCATAGCATGCACCCTGAGGCCAAAGCTTGCATCCTGGTACCATAGCTGGCAGCCTGAGGCCATAGCTTGAATCCTGTTGCCATAGCTTGCAGCCTGAGGCCATAGCTTGCATCCTGGTGCCATAGCTTGCAGCCTGAGGCCATACCGTGCAGGCTGAGGCCATAGCTTGCATCCTGCTGCCATAGCTTGCAGCCTGAGGCCATAGTTTGCATCATGCAACCATAGCTTGCATCCTGGTGCCAAAGCCTGCAGCCTGAGGCCATAGCCTGAACTCTGCTGCCATAGCTTGCAGCCCGAGGCCAAAGCTTGCATCCTGTTGCCATAGCTTGCAGTCTGAGGCCACAGCTTTCACCCTGAGGGCATAGTGTGCAGCCTGAGGCCATAGCTTGCATCCTGCAGCCACATCGTGCAGCCTGAGGCCATAGCTTGCATCCTGCTACCATAGCTTGCATCCTGGTGCCATAGCTTGCAGCCTGAGGCCATAGCTTGCAGCCTGAGGCCATAGCTTGAATCCCGGTGCAATAGCTTGCAGCCTTAGACCATAGCTTGCATCCTGCTGCCATAGCTTGCAGCCTGAGGCCATAGCTTGCATCCTGGTGCCATAGCTTTCTGCCAGGAGCCATAGTTTGCATCCTGGTGCCATAGCTTACAGCCTGAGGCCATAGCTTGAAACCTGAGGCCATTACGAAACATGCAGAGGCTGCCTTATGGCTGTCAGACCTTTTGCGTACCTGCCTCTCCTTTTCACAGTAATCATAGAAACGTCTATGCCCATAATGATGATCACCCACTCTGCATCGCCCCAAAGGATGATGAGGTGTTGATGGTCCTAGTACTTGCAGTGAGTGCTTCCCAATGCTCCCTCAGTGTCCTATTGTCAGTGTGGCTGTGTGCAGGACGGTCACCTGAGCACAGAGATCATTTTTGCCAGAAGACTGAACTGGGGGAATCTGTTCTATTTCCAACAGTGTGCTAGCCAGATTCACTCTCTCTTTCCACTAAAGGAGTGTTTTTGTGGTGGAAGTGTCCATTGTTGCTCTGCCTATGCAGTAGATAACTGGCAACAGGATGGCATGGAGTGCTTTACACCCGGTAGGTCATTGTTTTATGTATTTTGGGAGACTGGGAGAGCCAGTAGTTCTCAGAACCTCCCTGTAAATAGGTAATGGAGCACAGACGCAAAAGGAGACATAATGCATATACCAGTAGAAAAGATGCCGAGCACAGTGAGGGCAGTGTACTTTGGGAATATTCATTAAGAATAATACGTCCTCAGCTGAAGGCCTTTATGAGAAGTGCAACAGTTAACAAATTGGTATATAGAGAATTATAGATGCGTTGCTATCAAATTCCAGGGATATATTTCACAGCGGGGTTCCGTGTGACTTCTGATCAAATACAATAACAAAGCTGAAGTTGTCTATGATGACCCTCGGAGTTCTGAAGTGGAATACATCCAGTATTTGAAAGCTACCCATCTATAATTATATGTTGAGTGTCTACTCCATTATGTCACCTTTCCACTCATTGTGGTATCCCCAAGGACCAGAATTGCAGGAAGTGTGGACAAGAGGCATGAGGGAACTATGCATAACATTATTCCAGGTCCATTCGCCCCTCACCACTGTACATGATTTAAATCCGGCACTTCACCTAAGTCAATGCCTAGCGTGTAATGCACAACTGAAACCCTTATTTATTTATTTGAATCTAAAAGTTATTTTATTCTGAACGATGTACCACTTATATCACGCCCTTCTCTTTGAACCCCCCGGTCACACTGAACCAGGAAACAGTCTGGTTTGCAAATTTAAAATATTTATTATGTATTTCACAATGTAATCACACTATTTTTAATGGGAATACAATGTTCACCAATGGGGTGATGTCACACTAAGCAATCTCTTTAATCATAAGGAGTAATAATGAACAAAAATAATGCAGCACAGAAATAATACTTTTGTGGTTTGTTCAAATCAAATAGCAACGTGGTTAATATTTCCCCCTGCACACCCCTCAATCCCCCAATATGCAATGTAGAGATATAAGAGGAGAGAAAACAGGTTTCAGGAATGCAGAATTCAAGCAAACATATCAATCCCAATTTTCCCCCATCAAACACAAGAGAGAAACAGAACTAATTGACAAACTGTCAAAAAGGTTTTAAAGTTGGCTTTGAATGGAATGGGTAAAACACAAAAATTGGCTTGAATCACTGAAATGGTTTAAATTCTGATGGGAGCTGCTTTATATGGTTGCAGACAAACGCTAGCAATCATTTGAGAGTAATAAGGAATGGGAAAACTAAAATTGAGGTTGAGTGCAATGAAAAGCTATTTTACACGTTATAGATTTTGCCCAAACGGAAATTTGCGGCAAACTTTTCCATGCGTGGTAATCGCTATTGCGGGAGAACTATTGGGTTCCTTGGAAAGATGAGGATTTTAGCTACAAGCAGACACTTAAATTTCATTTCTAGCATGAACATTGAAGAAGTTATTATTGTTTTCGTGGACGTCGTTTTTTTCAGATAGAGGCAAATTGTAAAACAAAGATGCGTTTTTAACAAGACAAACAGGATTTCTTTACACTAGGGATGGACTATGATGAAGTAAACTACACTACATCACATGTTTTGCCTGCCGAGACGCTCGCCTTCTTCAGAAAAATATATCAGCGCAAAGATCGGTTTAACACTAGCAGTACAGAAGGAGATAATAGGGATGAGATAGAGAGTTCAGGCAGTTCAAAAATATTCTAACAATGCAGTTCTGGATATAAGAGAGGATGGGTTTGGATAGGGATGACTATGGGCAGTACACAGACTAGTGACAGTCCTATATTAAGGATACTCATTATATAGGTTTGGACAGAACCGTCAGGGATTCAGGTCAGTCAAGATTTCTGAACAGGAATTCTGCTGGGCACACCGGACTGGAAAGCAAGGAGCTCTGGTCTGCAATCAGCAAGGCGCTCTGGTCAATGCACGGTAGGACTGGACTGGATCTGTAATGGCTCTGGTTCACAGCTATCTGGTCACAGCACGGCTCTACCGGGTTGGGTCTTTGAATTCTGGCAATCATTCTTAGCAGGAAAGCAGTACAGCACATCCAGGCTGTTCTTTGGTTCCCTTAGATGTCTGGGGTAAATTCTGGTTTCTGGAACTTTCAAGGACTAGCTGAAAATGGTTCAGCTTTAGAACGGGCCTTTCTGCTTGTCCAGCATCTGGAGTCTGGAATATGGATAGTTCTCTTGCAAAGTGCTGTGCCAGCAATCGGTTGGTGGGTGAATGCGTGTGTGTCACTAAGCCCTCAGCTTTCTCCATTTATGCATTTGAAAAAGGGGTGTGTATGCTGAATTATCGTAGGTGCACCCCCTAGGTAGTCTATTTGCTAGAATCCACTCTCTCCCTTGATTGGAGGAGAAAACAGTGCGTCACCATGATGATGTGGTGTTATGAGCCAGAGAATCCTCCCTTTGGGTTTTGAACATGAACTCTACTTTTCATATAATACATCTTTACAATTTTACAAACTTGATAACAATAGCATATCTAGATCACATATTTAGTGGAGCAAATATTCTTCCAAGACCCGTCTCTGTAGGATCTTGGGTCTGGGTTTGACAGAATTTCGCACTTTTTGTCTGGGACACAATCTCTAGTTTGTCCAAAATTGGTACACATTTGCGCATTGTATATCGGCAGGTGACGTTTCATGCTTCTGACATCAGTACATTTAGTATTAAACCACAATTTCTACAGTTATGTCCCAGAACATAGCACCGAGTTCTGGCTCCTCTTAAAATGTGCAGCAAAAATTTAGGTTCAGAAGGCCGGGGTTTCTATATCTTTTTACAATTGTCCACAGTAAATTATCAGTTTTATTAGATATCTGCTTTTAGTCCACTGTGAATCAACAAAATTGTCTGTCCCCGCTTCTCCTTCTTGCAGCTTCAGCAGCAATCTCTGCCCACTTCCTTCTGGCAGAGGCCCTTCACAATCCTTCCTGATTAGCATCTCCATGCCTGGGAGGAAGCCCATTGTGCTCTTCCCAGAACACCTCCAGTGTCCCTCCCCTCTTAATCAACACATGAATGTGAGTTCTTGGCTCAGAGAGCAGAAGGGAGGTGCCTTGCCCAGTGGGGGAAGTTGTTTTGTAGTTTTGGCTCGAATCAGGCTTACTTTAAAAGTCACTTTGTTACATTTTTCTTTGTTGAAAATAAACTTGCAATTTTGAAACAAACATCTAGAACACTGATTCCAGGCTCTAAACCATGAACTTTAAATTGTTGCAACCTAGGCTACCCTTGATAACAGTTCACTTAGATTTTCGACTTAATGGTACAAGTTTACAGTTTAAATGCAGGCTTTTGAAAAAGTCACAGGCGGCTGCTGGTACTGCGCCCAGATTTTGACAGCTTTCAAAGGCAAGCAAATTGGCTGTGGATGTTTTTGTGACCAATTCAGCTTTCTAGGATATTGCAATTCCACAATGCTTTCTTGACTTCAGTAAAATGTGACACCCCGCAAGAGGATTGGATGTTTGCTGGTGTTTACGATCAGCATTTCGTATTTTCATCAACCAAGAAAAGATTTAAAGGCAAGATTCCGGACTTCTTTCAGCAAGCACTGCTTTTCATCTGTGCTCCATTTTTACATGCTGGGCAGCCCAATGACATGTTTCAGAAGTGCGGTCTCCATTCCACCGCTGACAACATGCATCGTAGATTTGGCAGCCATCTTTTTGTGCTTGGTAGAGCGCAATTTCCTTAGATTTTGGCGCACATGGTGTTTTGGCAGCCATTTTGTTGATTCTGGTGCCACCAGCACACAGTGATGCCACAGGGCAGAGCAGAGTGGGTTAAAACATCCTACACCACACAAGAACCGAAAAAGAAAAACACTGAGCAGAGAAAAAGTTGTATGCCTCTGCTGCGATGTCACACAAGTTGATTATGAACTCAATAATGCTGTCCCTTGACATCACAGTAGGAGGATACAGGATTCGGGAAGGGAAATAGTTGCTAAAGTCTTCCTATAGAGGCTATACAAAATAAAGTGATGGCATGGATGAGACTGACAAGAAGTACTGCAGAGCTTCATTAGGCATTTCCTCCATTTTCATATAGGTCCAATTAAGATGTTGCCATGTCCATTAGGACAATATCCTCTGGAACACAATGTCTTACTCAGGAAGATAGTCTCCTACATTTGATAATATCTAGTAGGAGGTATTGGAGGTTGGCCCGAATGGGAAATTAGCATAAACAGATAATCTATTCTTGGTAATTAGGAGAATATAGAGCATAGCCATCAAACCCAGAACTATTTCTGGACCGGGTAGATCTGTGCTACATAGATTACCTATAATTTACGTAGTAGATTATTTAATCTGAAGGAAAAGAGCATTGTCTTGAAGAATTATCTGTGTTTAGGTTTATGACCAAGAAAGAGTGTTGAAGGTGAATCTTGAGTTCCTCTGATGTGGCAATTTTTTGTGATCTGGCTTAATAGATAAACCTTACACATAGATAGTCGACAATCCATCAACATGTAAAAGAGAAAAGAAGATTTTTAGCAGTAACACCACATTTAAAAATGGATGAGATGGAGAACAGCACAATTTTAAGATTAAACACTGCAATAATTCATAGTGTTGCATGACAAAAAAACTGCAATTATAAAGATAACATTTGAACCTTTCATTAATCACAACCATGTGGGAAAGGAAATATGAAGGTAACCCCTTTAAAATACAAATATGAAGTTTATGAAATTCATGTGGTACTCGTATAAAATAAATAGAAAACAGTTAGCTATTAAGTACAGTATAACAACAATAATTCATACAATTGACATCAAAACCTATAAAGTGCAATTATTAATGATACATTTGAACCCTCCATTAATATCTGCCACTAGCTTTCGCCTGGTGTGTGGATCCTGTGAATCGGCCAATTAAGTGCATTATATGAGAGTTTAACAAATGAAGTCTTTGTGACCTGGGAGAAAATCTCCCCCAGCAATCCCATAGTCAACAAGAAGGGTAAACCAATATTTTGTAGACTTTAATTTTAAGGGATTTGACCTATACTATTTACCCAACTCAGTCTTTAGCAAGATATTCCAGGAAACTTACAGCAGTGGTTAATGATGGAACTAATGGGAATAATTGAGATGCAGGCTCCAATCTTTTCCGATGCTTCTTCCGATGGCCTGAGATTGGTGTTCCTAGAGGCAGACTGCAGCTGCCATGTGACATCTATGACCCATGGTCTTGAATTTTTGAGCTCATATCCTTTAGCATGTCAAGCTGTCGATAGACATGTGAAGATGTACCTGGACATGTGAGGATGTCCATGAGCAAATGAGACAGTCCATAAAAATCAAAGACTGTACTTGATCATATACAGCACTCCCTGAATGTCAGGCAGTCCCTGGGTGTTGGATGTGGCTATCTTTGGGCATATTAAGCTGTCACTGGACATATGAAGCTGTCCCTGGGCACATGCGGCTGTCCCTGCACATACCCGACTTTCCCTGGCAATGTGGGAATTCACTAGGTTTCTCAGGCGGCTCTTGCATGGATGAAGCTGTCCCATGGCATATCAAGGGCTCCACATGACCATTTGATGATGTTGTATCTTGACAAATGTAACTGTACCTAGGTATGTGATGAATACACTCAGACATATGAATCTGGTTATGGCTGTATGTGGTATTTCCGTCAGTGGCTGGACATATGAGGATAATTTCCTAGGGCAAATTTAGCTGGTCCCTATTACCCTACTTCAATCATACTACATGAAGCAATTTCCAGCCAATCCAAATTTCTCACATCTTGGAGGAAAAAGCATTTGAAATGTTGTGGACACTTAATTGCAGTCCGATATTCAATAGTGGCAATTCCATGTAAAAATATCTACTCTAAAAATATCTTTTGCCTTAATGTTGCCAAATTTGGCTGTTTTTTGGCTGGTCATTTTGTTAAAACTTGAATCCATGAGCCAATATGTTTTTAAAGTGCCCTTATTCAGGTTGACCGTATAGCAAAACACGTTCATATGTTATACTGGTGGGACCACCGAAGATTACACAAATCAGGATTTTGACCACAGCTCAGCATGATAATGGTGACTCTTCAGGTGTTTACATTAAATTGAGTTTTATATTGCACTTCATTCCAGAGGCAGCCTCTAAGACCGCAACCTGATTTCGAAACCATGCTACCCAGCATTGTCTTGTTTCCAAGACAAGCGTGATGCCCCTGAGGTATCCTTCTGTCCCGATTGATAGCATCTGGTCAAATGCTTCCTTGGGCTGCTGAATCTCTCTGCAATATTTCATCATCATTACATTTAATGCAAATTTATAATTCCTAAAACCTACGAAACACATAGTAGAAACAGTATCACATTGGGCAATTCATAGAATTTAGCGCACAAGTGGCGCACGCAGCTGGCGCACAGTGTGCGCGTGCAAATCTCAGCGCCAGCCGCGTGTGCTAAAATCCATTTCCGCGCACAGCGTATTCATGGATTTTAGCTACCAAAACCAGCCGTGGTGCACAGTGGCGCACCGACCCTGCAGCAGCGCCAGTTAAGCCCCCAAGAACGCCCCTCGTGCAAGGAAAAGCCATCAAAATCCCCAATCCAGCGCAAAGGGCTGCGCTAACCCTGTACCAGTATACAGGGCCGCCACACAGCACACGGCAAGCGGGAAACGTGTATTACTGGGTTCGCAGGAAGTTTCACACGTGATCGGAGCGTGGTACGTGTATTTCGGGTGTGGGCGGGAAGTTTCACACGCGATCGGAGCAGGGTACGTGTAATTCGGGGGTGCGCGGGAAGTTTCACACGCGATAGGCCCTGTGCGAGTGGGTTGCGTGTATTCCTGGGGTGCGCGGGAGGTTTCATATGCGATCGGAGCGGGGAACGTGTATTTCGGGGGTGCACGGGAAGTTTCAAACGCGACTGGCCCTGTACAAGTGGGGTACGTGGATTACTGGGATTCGTGGGAAGTTTCACAGGTGATTGGCCCTGTGCGAGTGGGGTACGTGTGTAACTGGGGTGCGTGGGAAGTTTCACATGCGATAGGCCCTGTGCGAGTGGGGTACGTGTATAACTGGGGTTTGCGGGAAGTTTCACACACGATAGGCCCTGTGCGAGTGGGTTACGTGTATTCCTGGGGTGCGCAGGAAGTTTCACACGCGATTGGCCCTGTGCGAGTGGGATACGTGGATTACTGGGGTTCGCGGGAAGTTTCACACACGATTGGCCCTGTGCAAGTGGGGTACGTGTATAACTGGGGTGTGAAGGAAGTTTCACACGCGATAGGCCCTGTGCGAGTGGGTTACGTGTATTCCTTGGGTGCACGGGAAGTTTCACACATGATAGGCCCTGTGCGAGTGGGGTACGTGTATTCCTGGGGTGCGCGGGAAGTTTCACACGCGATTGGAGAGGGGAACGTGTATTTCGGGGGTGTGCGGGAAGTTTCACACGCGATTGGCCCTGTGCGAGTGGGGTACGTGGATTACTGGGGTTCACGGGAAGTTTCACACACGATTGGCCCTGTGCGAGTGGGGTATGTGTATAACTGGGGTGCACGGGAAGTTTCACACACAATAGGCCCTGTGCAAGTGGGGTACATGTATAACTGGGGTGCGCGGGAAGTTTCACATGCAATAGGCCCTGTGCGAGTGAGTTACGTGTATTCCTGGGGTGCGCGGGAAGTTTCACACACGATAGGCCCTGTGCGAGTGGGGTACATGTATTCCTCGGGTGCGCAGGAAGTTTCACACGCGATTGGCCCTGTGCGAGTGGGATATGTGGATTACTGGGGTTCGCGGGAAGTTTCACACACGATTGGCCCTGTGCAAGTGAGGTACGTGTATAACTGGGGTGTGAAGGAAGTTTCACACGCGATAGCCCCTGTGCGAGTGGGTTACGTGTATTCCTTGGGTGCACGGGAAGTTTCACACATGATAGGCCCTGTGCGAGTGGGGTACGTGTATTCCTGGGGTGCGCGGGAAGTTTCACACGCGATTGGAGGGGGGAACGTGTATTTCGGGGGTGTGCAGGAAGTTTCACACGCGATTGGCCCTGTGCGAGTGGGGTACGTGGATTACTGGGGTTCACGGGAAGTTTCACACACGATTGGCCCTGTGCGAGTGGGGTATGTGTATAACTGGGGAGCACGGGAAGTTTCACACACGATAGGCCCTGTGCAAGTGGGGTACATGTATAACTGGGGTGCGCGGGAAGTTTCACATGCAATAGGCCCTGTGCGAGTGAGTTACGTGTATTCCTGGGGTGCGCGGGAAGTTTCACACGCGATAGGCCCTGTGCGAGTGGGGTACGTGTATTCCTGGGGTGTGCGGGAAGTTTCACACGCGATTGGAGAGGGGAACGTGTATTTCGGGGGTGCACGGGAAGTTTCACACGTGATTGGCCCTGTGCGAGTGTGGTATGTGGATTACTGGGGTTCATGGGAAGTTTCACACGCAATTGGCCCTGTGCGAGTGGGGTACATGTATAACTGGGGTGCGCGTGAAGTTTCACACGCAATCAGAGAGGGGAACGTGTATTTCGGGGGTGCGCGGGAAGTTTCACACGCGATTGGCCCTGTGCGAGTGGGGTACATGGATTACTGGGGTGTGCGGGAAGTTTCACACGCGATTGGCACTGTGCGAGTGGGGTACATGTATAACTGGGGTGCGCGTGAAGTTTCACACGCAATCAGAGAGGGGAAGGTGTATTTCGGGGGTGCGTGGGAAGTTTCACACGCGATTGGCCCTGTGCGAGTGGGGTACATGGATTACTGGGGTGTGCGGGAAGTTTCACATGCGATTGGCACTGTGCGAGTGGGGTACATGTATAACTGGGGTGCGCGGGAAGTTTCACATGCAATAGGCCCTGTGCGAGTGAGCTACGTGTATTCCTGGGGTGCGCGGGAAGTTTCACACGCGATAGGCCCTGTGCGAGTGGGGTACGTGTATTCCTGGGGTGTGCGGGAAGTTTCACATGCATTTGCCCTGTGCGAGTGGGGTACGTGTATAACTGGGGTGACGGGAATTTTCACACGCGATTGGCCCTGTGCGAGTGGGGTATGTGGATTACTGGGGTTCACGGGAAGTTTCACACACGATTGGCCCTGTGCGAGTGGGGTATGTGGATTACTGGGGTTTGCAGGAAGTTTCACATGCATTTGCCCTGTGCGAGTGGGGTACGTGTATAACTGGGGTGACGGGAATTTTCACACGCGAGTGGCCCTGTGCGAGTGGGGTATGTGGATTACTGGGGTTTGCGGGAAGTTTCACATGCATTTGCCCTGTGTGAGTGGGGTACGTGTATAACTGGGGTGACGGGAATTTTCACACGCGATTGGCCCTGTGCGATTGGGGTATGTGGATTACTGGGGTTCACGGGAAGTTTCATACACGATTGGCCCTGTGCGAGTGGGGTCTGTGGATTACTGGGGTGCGCGGGAAGTTTCACACACGATAGGCCCTGTGCAAGTGGGGTACATGTATAACTCGGGTGCGCTGGAAGTTTCACACACGATAGGGCCTATGCGAGTGGGTTACGTGTATTCCTGGGGTGCGCGGGAAGTTTCACACGCAATAGGCCCTGTGCGAGTGGGGTACGTGTATTCCTGGGGTGCGGTGGAAGTTTCACACGCGTTTGGAGAGGGGAACGTCTATTTCTGGGGTGCGCAGGAATTTTCACACGTGATTAGCCCTGTGCGAGTGGGGTATGTGGATTACTGGGATGCGCATGAAGTTTCACACGCGATAGGCCCTGTGCGAGTGGGGTACGTGTATAACTGGGGTGCGCGGAAAGTTTCACACGCAATAAGAGAGGGGAACGTGTATTTCGGGGGTGTGCGGGAAGTTTCACACGCGATTGGCCCTGTGCAAGTGGGGTACATGGATTACTGGGGTTTGCAGGAAGTTTCACATGCAATAGGCCCTGTGCGAGTGAGTTACGTGTTTTCCTGGGGTGCGCGGGAAGTTTCACACACGATTGGCCCTGTGCGAGTGGGGTATTTGTATAACTGGGGTGCACGGGAAGTTTCACACACGATAGGCCCTGTGCAAGTGGGGTACATGTATAACTGGGGTGCGCGGGAAGTTTCACATGCGATAGGCCCTGTGCGAGTGGGGTACGTGTATAACTGGGGTGCGCGGGAAGTTTCACATGCAATAGGCCCTGTGCGAGTGAGCTACGTGTATTCCTGGGGTGCGCGGGAAGTTTCACACGCGATAGGCCCTGTGCGAGTGGGGTACGTGTATTCCTGGGGTGTGCGGGAAGTTTCACATGCATTTGCCCTGTGCGAGTGGGGTACGTGTATAACTGGGGTGACGGGAATTTTCACACGCGATTGGCCCTGTGCGAGTGGGGTATGTGGATTACTGGGGTTCACGGGAAGTTTCACACACGATTGGCCCTGTGCGAGTGGGGTATGTGGATTACTGGGGTTTGCAGGAAGTTTCACATGCATTTGCCCTGTGTGAGTGGGGTACGTGTATAACTGGGGTGACGGGAATTTTCACACGCGAGTGGCCCTGTGCGAGTGGGGTATGTGGATTACTGGGGTTTGCGGGAAGTTTCACATGCATTTGCCCTGTGTGAGTGGGGTACGTGTATAACTGGGGTGACGGGAATGTTCACACGCGATTGGCCCTGTGCGATTGGGGTATGTGGATTACTGGGGTTCACGGGAAGTTTCATACACGATTGGCCCTGTGCGAGTGGGGTCTGTGGATTACTGGGGTGCGCGGGAAGTTTCACACACGATAGGCCCTGTGCAAGTGGGGTACATGTATAACTCGGGTGCGCTGGAAGTTTCACACACGATAGGGCCTATGCGAGTGGGTTACGTGTATTCCTGGGGTGCGCGGGAAGTTTCACACGCAATAGGCCCTGTGCGAGTGGGGTACGTGTATTCCTGGGGTGCGGTGGAAGTTTCACACGCGTTTGGAGAGGGGAACGTCTATTTCTGGGGTGCGCAGGAAGTTTCACACGTGATTAGCCCTGTGCGAGTGGGGTATGTGGATTACTGGGATGCGCATGAAGTTTCACACGCGATAGGCCCTGTGCGAGTGGGGTACGTGTATAACTGGGGTGCGCGGAAAGTTTCACACGCAATAAGAGAGGGGAACGTGTATTTCGGGGGTGTGCGGGAAGTTTCACACGCGATTGGCCCTGTGCAAGTGGGGTACATGGATTACTGGGGTTTGCAGGAAGTTTCACATGCAATAGGCCCTGTGCGAGTGAGTTACGTGTTTTCCTGGGGTGCGCGGGAAGTTTCACACACGATTGGCCCTGTGCGAGTGGGGTATTTGTATAACTGGGGTGCACGGGAAGTTTCACACACGATAGGCCCTGTGCAAGTGGGGTACATGTATAACTGGGGTGCGCGGGAAGTTTCACATGCGATAGGCCCTGTGCGAGTGGGGTACGTGTATTCCTGGGGTGTGCGGGAAGTTTCACATGCGATTGGAGAGGGGAACGTGTATTTCGGGGGTGCACGGGAAGTTTCACAGGTGATTGGCCCTGTGCGAGTGTGGTACATGGATTACTGGGGTTCCCGGTAAGTTTCACACGCAATTGGCCCTGTGCGAGTGGGGTACATGTATAACTGGGGTGCGCGTGAAGTTTCACACGCAATAAGAGAGGGGAACGTGTATTTCGGGGGTGCGCGGGAAGTTTCACACGCGATTGGCCCTGTGCGAGTGGGGTACATGGATTACTGGGGTGTGCGGGAAGTTTCACACGCGATTGGCACTGTGCGAGTGGGGTATGTGTATAACTGGGGTGCGCGGGAAGTTTCACATGCAATAGGCCCTGTGCAAGTGAGTGACGTGTATTCCTGGGGTGCGCGGGAAGTTTCACACGCGATTGGAGAGGGGAACATGTATTTCGGGGGTGCGTGGGAAGTTTCACACGCGATTGGCCCTGTGCGAGTGGAGTATGTGGATTACTGGGGTTTGCGGGAAGTTTCACATGCATTTGCCCTGTGCGAGTGGGGTACGTGTATAACTGGGGTGACGGGAATTTTCACACGCGATTGGCCCTGTGCGAGTGGAGTATGTGGATTACTGGGGTTCAAGGGAAGTTTCACACACGATTGGCCCTGTGGGAGTGGGGTATGTGGATTACTGGGGTGTGCGGGAAGTTTCACACACGACAGGCCCTGTGCAAGTGGGGTACATGTATAACTGGGGTGCGCTGGAAGTTTCACACACGATAGGGCCTGTGCGAGTGGGTTACGTGTATTCCTGGGGTGCGCGGGAAGTTTCACACGCAATACGCCCTGTGCGAGTGGGGTACGTGTATTCCTGGGGTGCGGTGGAAGTTTCACACGCGATTGGAGAGGGGAACGTCTATTTCTGGGGTGCGCAGGAAGTTTCACACGTGATTAGCCCTGTGCGAGTGGGGAGAGGGGAACGTGTATTTCGGGGGTGCACGGGAAGTTTCACACGTGATTGGCCCTGTGCGAGTGTGGTACGTGGATTACTGGGGTTCGCGGGAAGTTTCACACGCAATTGGCCCTGTGCGAGTGGGGTACATGTATAACTGGGGTGCGCGTGAAGTTTCACATGCAATAGGCCCTGTGCGAGTGAGTTACGTGTATTCCTGGGGTGCGTGGGAAGTTTCACACGCGATAGGCCCTCTGCGAGTGGGGTACGTGTATTCCTGGGGTACGCGGGAAGTTTCACATGCGATTGGAGAGGGGAACATGTATTTCGGGGGTGCGTGGGAAGTTTCACACGCGATTGGCCCTGTGCGAGTGGAGTACGTGGATTACTGGGGTTTGCGGGAAGTTTCACACGCGATAGGCCCTGTGCGAGTGGGGTACGTGTATAACTGGGGTGCGCGGGAAGTTTCACACGCAATAAGAGAGGGGAACGTGTATAACTGGGGTACGCAGGAAGTTTCACACGCGATTGCCCCTGTGTGAGTGGGGTACGTGGATTAGTGGGGTTCGCTGGAAGTTTCACACGCGATAGGCCCTGTGCAAGTGGGGTACGTGTATAACTGGGGTTCGTGGGAAGTTTCACACGCGATAGGCCCTGTGCGAGTGGGTTACGTGTATTCCTGGGGTGCGCGGGAAGTTTCACACACGATAGGCTCTGTGTGAGTGGGGTATGTGTATTCCTGGGGTGCGCAGGACGTTTCACACGCGATTGGAGAGGGGAACATGTATTTCGGGGGTGCGCAGGAAGTTTCACACGCGATTGGCCCTGTGCGAGTGGGGTACGTGGATTACTGGGGTTCGTGGGAAGTTTCACACGCGATTGGCCCTGTACGAGTGGGGTACGTGTATAACTGGGGTGCGCGGGAAGATTCACACGTGATTGGCCCTGTGTGAGTGGGGTACGTGGATTACTGGAGTTCGCGGGAAATTTCACAAGTGATAGGCCCTGTGCGAGTGGGGTACGTGTATAACTGGGGTGCGCGGGAAGTTTCACATGTGATAGGCCCTGTGCGAGTGGGGTACGTGTATTCCTGGGGTGTGCGGGAAGTTTCACACGCGATTGGAGAGGGGAACGTGTATTTCGGGGGTGCACGGGAAGTTTTAAAAGGCGATTGGCCCTGTGCGAGTGGGGTACGTGGATTACTGGGGTTCACAGGAAGTTTCCCACGCGATAGGCCCTGTGCGAGTGGGGTACATGTATAACTGGGGTGCTCGGGAAGTTTCACACGCGATTGGCCCTGTGCGAGTGGGGCACGTTGATTACTGGGGTTCGCGGGAAGTTTCACACGCAATTGGCCCTGTGCGAGTGGGGTACATGTATAACTGGGGCGCGCGTCAAGTTTCACACGCAATAAGAGAGGGGAACGTGTATTTCGGGGGTGCGCGGGAAGTTTCACACGCGATTGGCCCTGTGCGAGTGGGGTACATGGATTACTGGGGTGTGCGGGAAGTTTCACACGCGATTGGCACTGTGCGAGTGGGGTACGTGTATAACTGGGGTGCGCGGGAAGTTTCACATGCAATAGGCCCTGTGCAAGTGAGTGACGTGTATTCCTGGGGTGCGCGGGAAGTTTCACACGCGATTGGAGAGGGGAAAATGTATTTCGGGGGTGCGTGGGAAGTTTCACACGCGATTGGCCCTGTGCGAGTGGAGTATGTGGATTACTGGGGTTTGCGGGAAGTTTCACATGCATTTGCCCTGTGCGAGTGGGGTACGTGTATAACTGGGGTGACGGGAATTTTCACACGCGATTGGCCCTGTGCGAGTGGGGTATGTGGATTACTGGGGTTCACGGGAAGTTTCACACACGATTGGCCCTGTGGGAGTGGGGTATGTGGATTACTGGGGTGTGCGGGAAGTTTCACACACGATAGGCCCTGTGCAAGTGGGGTACATGTATAACTGGGGTGCGCTGGAAGTTTCACACACGATAGGGCCTGTGCGAGTGGGTTACGTGTATTCCTGGGGTGCGCGGGAAGTTTCACACGCAATAGGCCCTGTGCGAGTGGGGTACGTGTATTCCTGGGGTGCGGTGGAAGTTTCACACGCGATTGGAGAGGGGAACGTCTATTTCTGGGGTGCGCAGGAAGTTTCACACGTGATTAGCCCTGTGCGAGTGGGGAGAGGGGAACGTGTATTTCGGGGGTGCACGGGAAGTTTCACACGTGATTGGCCCTGTGCGAGTGTGGTACGTGGATTACTGGGGTTCGCGGGAAGTTTCACACGCAATTGGCCCTGTGCGAGTGGGGTACATGTATAACTGGGGTGCGCGTGAAGTTTCACATGCAATAGGCCCTGTGCGAGTGAGTTACGTGTATTCCTGGGGTGCGCTGGAAGTTTCACACGCGATAGGCCCTCTGCGAGTGGGGTACGTGTATTCCTGGGGTTTGCGGGAAGTTTCACACGCGATAGGCCCTGTGCGAGTGGAGTACGTGGATTACTGGGGTTTGCGGGAAGTTTCACACGCGATAGGCCCTGTGCGAGTGGGGTACGTGTATAACTGGGGTGCGCGGGAAGTTTCACACGCAATAAGAGAGGGGAACGTGTATAACTGGGGTACGCAGGAAGTTTCACACGCGATTGCCCCTGTGTGAGTGGGGTACGTGGATTAGTGGGGTTTGCTGGAAGTTTCACACGCGATAGGCCCTGTGCAAGTGGGGTACGTGTATAACTGGGGTTCGTGGGAAGTTTCACACGCGATAGGCCCTGTGCGAGTGGGTTACGTGTATTCCTGGGGTGCGCGGGAAGTTTCACACAAGATAGGCTCTGTGTGAGTGGGGTATGTGTATTCCTGGGGTGCGCAGGACGTTTCACACGCGATTGGAGAGGGGAACATGTATTTCGGGGGTGCGCAGGAAGTTTCACACGCGATTGGCCCTGTGCGAGTGGGGTACGTGGATTACTGGGGTTCGTGGGAAGTTTCACACGCGATTGGCCCTGTGTGAGTGGGGTACGTGGATTACTGGGGTTCGCGGGAAATTTCACAAGTGATAGGCCCTGTGCGAGTGGGGTACGTGTATAACTGGGGTGCGCGGGAAGTTTCACATGTGATAGGCCCTGTGCGAGTGGGGTACGTGTATTCCTGGGGTGTGCGGGAAGTTTCACACGCGATTGGAGAGGGGAACGTGTATTTCGGGGGTGCACGGGAAGTTTTAAAAGGCGATTGGCCCTGTGCGAGTGGGGTACGTGGATTACTGGGGTTCACAGGAAGTTTCCCACGCGATAGGCCCTGTGCGAGTGGGGTACATGTATAACTGGGGTGCGCGGGAAGTTTCACACGCGATTGGCCCTGTGCGAGTGGGGCACGTTGATTACTGGGGTTCGCGGGAAGTTTCACATGCGGTTGGCCCTGTGCGAGTGGTTTACGTGTATAACTGGGGTGCGCAGGAAGTTTCACATGCGATAGGCCCTGTGCAAGTGGGGTACGTGTATAACTGTGGTGTGCGGGAAGTTTCACACGCGATAGGCCCTGTGCGAGTGGGTTACATGTATTCCTGGGGTGCGCGGGAAGTTTCACCGCGATAATCCCTGTGCGAGTTGGGTACGTGGATTACTGGGGTTCGCAGGAAGTTTCACAAGTGATAGGCCCTGTGCAAGTAGGGTATGTGTATTCCTGGGGTTCACGGGAAGTTTCACACGTGATTGAAGAGGAGAACGTGTATTTCGGGGGTGCACGGGAAGTTTTAAAAGGCGATTGGCCCTGTGAGAGTGGGGTACATGGATTACTGGGGTTTGCGGGAAGTTTCACACGCGGCTGGCCCTGTGCGAGTGGGGTGCGTGTATAACTGGGGTGCGCAGGACGTTTCACATGCGATAGGCCCTTTGCAAGTGGGGTACGTGTATAACTGGGGTGCGCGGGAAGTTTCACACGCGATAGGCCCTGTGCGAGTGGGTTACATGTATTCCTGGTGTGCGCGGGAAGTTTCACACGCGATAATCCCTGTGCAAGTTGGGTACGTGGATTACTGGGGTTCGCAGGAAGTTTCACAAGTGATAGGCCCTGTGCGAGTGGGGTACGTGTATAACTGGGGTGCGCGGGAAGTGTCACATGAGATTGAAGAGGGGAAAGTGTATTTCGGGGGGGCACGGGAAGTTTTAAAAGGCGATTGGCACTGTGCGAGTGGGGTACGTGGATTAGTGGGGTTTGCGGGAAGTTTCACACGCGGTTGGCCCTGTGCGAGTGGGGTGCGTGTATAACTGGGGTGCACAGGAAGTTTCACATGCGATAGGCCCTGTGCAAGTGGGGTACATGTATAACTGTGGTGCGCGGGAAGTTTCACACGCGATAGGCCCTGTGCGAGTGGGTTACATGTATTCCTGGGGTGCGCGGGAAGTTTCACACGCGATAGGCCCTGTGCGAGTGGGGTACATGTATTCCTGGGGTGCATGGGAAGTTACACACGCGATTGGAGAGGGAAACGTGTATTTCGGGGGTGCGCGGGAAGTTTCACACGCGATTGGCCCTGTGCGAGTGGGGTACTTGTAAAACTGGGGTGCGTGGGAAGATTCACACGCGATTGGCCCTGTGCGAGTGGGGTACGTGGATTACTGGGGTTTGCGGGAAGTTTCACACGCGATTGGCCCTGTGCGAGTGGGGTATGTGTATAACTGGGGTGCGCGGGAAGTTTCACACGCGATAGACCCTATGTGAGTGGGGTACGTGTATTCCTGGGGTGCGCTGGAAGTTTCACACGCGATTGGAGAGGGGAACGTGTATTTCGGGGCTCCGCGGGAAGTTTCACACGAGATTGGCGCTGTGCAAGTGGGGTATGTGGATTACTGGGGTTCGCGGGAAGTTTCACACGCGATAGGCCCTGTGTGAGTGGAGTATGTGTATAACTGGGGTACCTGGGAAGTTTCACATGCGATTGGCCCTGTGTGAGTGGGGTACGTGTATAACTGGGGTGCGCAGGAAGTTTCACACGCGATAGGCCCTGTGCGAGTGGAGTACGTGTATAACTGGGGTGCGTGGGAAGTTTCACACGCGATAGGCCCTGTGCGAGTTGGGTACGTGTATTCCTGGGGTGCGCAGGAAGTTTCACACACGATTTTGCTGTCAGAGCGGGGTACGTGATTTTCGGGGAGCGCGGGGAGTCCTGCACGTGAATTGGCAGTGTGGGTCCTCCCAGGTGTTCCATCTACAGCCTCCACGGCCCCTGCAGGCAGCCCACTCCACAGGGGACTACCCTGCACCCCTGGTCATGTCCCACAGGCAGCCCATCCAACATGGGCATGCCCCCAAGCCAAGTCACATGTCAACTTGCACTACTGATCACCATCTCGTGTCCCCCAGCACCCCCGCCCCCCAGCAGTCAGGGGCACCTGTCAGCAGGCCCCCACTCATGTCCCGCAGTACCCCCACCCCCCAGCAGCCAGGGGCACCTGCCAGCAGGCCCCCACTCATGTCCCCCAGCACCCCCACCCTCCAGCAGTCAGGGGCACCTGCCAGCAGGCCCCCACTCATGTCCCCCAGCACCCCCACCCCCCAGCAGTCAGGGGCACCTGCCAGCAGGCCCCCACACATGTCCCCCTGCCCCCACGTCATGACGATCCTTAATCATGGGACTAATGGCCAGCCACATCACACCCCACGCCACCCCAGCCCAAAGACCCAACCAAGTATTGCATCCACCCACATAGAAATGCCCATTACATGATACAACCCGAATGGCAAGTATGTAAATGAACACATGTCCGTCACACACACAGAATGGGTGCAAGTGAATGTGAAAACCCACATCATGACATGCATGAAATCAATGAGAGAATGCCGCACATCGAAGTATGGAACAAAAATGTATTGACCCCAAAATGAATGTAACAAAAAGAAAACACACAATAATGTGAAGAAGAAATAAAACGCAGCATGTCCAGAAAATAATCAAAAATATGAAATCAGAATTCAAAGAAACCCAAATGAAAATGTGTCCAAAGTCTCAGTCCAACAAAGCAAATCCAAGGGAAAAAAATAAGTGAAATCCATTGCTCCATGGTAAATTAAAAAAAAAAGAAAAATCCACTGTTCAACTATATATAAATCACCAATCCAGGGTCCATGAGCCCAACAAATGAAATGAAACCTACAAAAAAGACTACCTAATAAAGAACTATATACAAAAACGTGGTGCATTGTCCAATCTCCCCAAAATAAACAAAAACAGAAAGGAAACCTAACACTATCTAACTATATACAATGGCGGCGGGCAAGTCCTGCGGCTCACTCTGTGCTGTCCCGGGCCAGGGCAACACCGAACTCCATGTCGATGACCCGGAGGCGGGCCTCTGCCCTGGCCCCGAGGTCTCGCAGGGAGGCACTCATGGCCTGTTCCAACTCCCTGCAAGTTGCCTCGAGGCACTCTGCCCGCCTCAACGCCCGACGCATGGAGAACTCCGCCCTGACCATGGTGAGCTACGCCACTTCTGCCCGCCGACGCTCCGCATCTATCCGCTGGCCCAACCGCTGCCACACGGAAGACACTCCCATTCCTGGGTCCTCCTGCCCTCCGGCCGATGCCTGCCCATCCGATGTTGATGACCCCGAGCAATCATTGCTCCCACCTACAGCCTGCTCCTGCTGCTGCTGTCCATGTGCCCTGTCCGATGGTGCACATCCTCCATCAGCTGGCTCCAGTTGTGATGTCCACCCCTGCTGGACCGCCGACTCCCGCCTGTGGCAGGGATGTGAGCTCCACCAAGTTGGCTGTGTTGGCCAGGCCAGGTCCACAGGGGGCCCTGGTGGAATTTGGGCCGGAAGACGGCAAGGAGAACGACTGGCGCATAGTCTCTACAGAGGAGGAGAGGTCCACTAGAGTGCGTGACACATGTAGGAACCCACCGACCAGGGCCCCTCCCAACAGTGCCACGCTGCGACACTGCTGTTCGTGATGGCGTGCGTTCTCCGCCCAAGATGAACGCACGTCATCACGAATGTCACGCGTGCGCAATGCGACACCAATCAGGACGGAGCCCATACGGTCATGGGACCCCTCATCTGCAGGTAGTGGAGAGGCAGATGACATGGCACTCTCCCCTACCTGCAGACAGGCCTGGGACGGGGCATCCCTGCTGGTGCATGGTGGTGCAGTCACAGGGTCAAGGACAGGGACATGCACAGGCCCCTGCGCGGTGACCTGTGCTGCCTCCTGACCCTGGCCTTGGACTGCACCACTTGCACCAGTGGTACTACCCCCACCAGGCCCCATGTGCGGCTCAGTAACGGGCTCCTCCTCCTCTGTGGAGACCACCAACCTGGATGTCTCTGTACCGTCTTCCGCCATTGCAAGCCCCTGTGGGGGCTCACCCGGCCCTTCCACCACAGCCGTAGTGGCAGACGCGGCTCCAGCCCCCTTGCTCCCAAATGATGGCAAGTCCTGGGAGGGTGGCTGGGCCTTGCGTCACCGCCCGGTGGAGGCATCATCGCCGCTTGGCTCTACAGCACTATCTCCGCCCTCTTCTTCACTTGACGCTGCATAGAGGGAGACATTGAACACAAGCATCAGAGTACAGTATAACATTCCACTAGACAGGAAGCAATAACACATGAGTTGCAGTGTCGTCACTTCCATCCTGCCCTCCATAACACATGGGTGAATGCACGCAACACACATGCATGCACAGGCACGGTGCCTGCAATCAACACCAGCATCCATGTACAAGGCCTCTATTAACCAAAATCTTGCCTTCAAACTCACATGCATCATGGCTCACACTGATCCCATGCACACACATCACCGGAGGGTCATGCATCATGCCTTGCACACCACATACACAGTGGATAGACACCGTGCATACAACGGTGACTGCACTGCATGAGTGAATGTACACATCATCACATACATGTGTCATGAAAACATGGCGTACCTAAGTCACACACACACTTCTCAGACACAAACACATGTGCACCATACATGTACATGACAGCAGCACCCATCCCTCACACCCCCACCATGTGCAAGAACAGACACTGGCATGCTTTCATGTGTGCATTTGCCATACAGCTACCCATGTTGCATTGTAACTCCTGCACCAACCATGTGCTTCACACATTACTGCATTACTGGTCTCACATGCAAGATCATGATGTCCCTGCACACACACATCCATACATGGCCTATGTCACACACACAGGCAAGTATCAGACTACCAGCATACTGCAACATGCCCTGTCTCACACACCAAAGCTTGGCCACTTACCACTCAACTCCAGACGGGTCTTCCTCTGCAGGATCTGGGCGTGGAGCGCTGGGCCTACGCGTTCCAGGACCCTCATCTGGATGTCACTTATGCTGACCCGGCCCTCCTCCGTGAGGCGCCGGGCCTTGTAGATGGTCCTGGACCTCAAGTCCTCCCAGCGCGGGAAGTTTCACATGCGATTGGAGAGGGGAACATGTATTTCGGGGGTGCGTGGGAAGTTTCACACGCGATTGGCCCTGTGCGAGTGGAGTACGTGGATTACTGGGGTTTGCGGGAAGTTTCACACGCGATAGGCCCTGTGCGAGTGGGGTACGTGTATAACCCTCCACGTTGATGGCAACCACTACGTCGTCCCAGATCCTCTCCCGTCCTTCCTTGTTGGCGTGTGATGTTCCAAAGAGGGCATCAAAATGCCCCAGGACATGCTCCACCAGGACACCAACTTCCTTCACACTGAAGCTGGTGGTCCTCTGCCTCTCTGGCTGTGGGTCGCCAGTGCTCTCAGATGGTGTTTAACCCGACATGGCGACCCCCGAGGCAGGCGTGTGTGGGCAACTGGGTCCTAGGGCTGGGCTGTGGAGCGATGGTATCCCAGTCGAGAGTCTTCTGTTCCAGCAGGGGTGGACACAGCAACTGGAACCCTGGCTGACGTGCAGGCACCAAATAGCAGGGCACATGGGCAGCAGGCAGGCAGGCAGCAGCAGATGGCAGGTGGGAGCATGCTCGGGGTTCTGGGGGGCAGTAATTCGGCCTTCTGGGCAGGAGCGTGGTCTTCTGTGTATTGTTGCGTGGCCAGCTTGATACGGAGGGATTTGGCACGTGAAAATCTTGCATGTCAGCATGTAATTCGAGGAAAGGCACTACGCGCGTAACCGCGTCAGCACACGTACGTGGTTTCATTGGACCAAAGACCCTTAGCGATAAGCGCTTCTGTGACGTGACTTGCGTGGGCGTTTCCCTCGTGACGTGGGCATAGTGGTTCAGCGTGCGTGAAAAAGCTGCACGTCTGCGAGTGGATGCGTGTAATCCAAGGAAAGGGCCTACGCGCGTAAGTGACATGACGCGCGCTGGCGTTTCCATCAACACGGGTGCATGTTCATTGTACACGTCCAAAAACTGCACGTCCGAGTGTCAGCTCGTGTAATTGGAGGAAAGGGCCTTAGCACGTACACGCGTAAGTGACGCTGTACATGTGGGCCGCTTTAAAAGGTACGAGTAGGACCCCATTCCCTTGTACGTGCTTTTCGTGGAGAGCAAGTGGGTGAATTCTGTACTTCTTCTCGGTTCACACACGATTATTTCACAGCGTTTCAAGTTCGTACTCCCTGTTACCTCTGATAGCGTTCTTTATTTTTTTCGGGCCTGTTTCCTCAAACAGCGTTCACTTCTTCTTTTGTCCTGTCTCCTCAGACAGCGTACAGTTCTTCTTTTGGCGGGGGTGTTGCCTACGCGCACACGCGCATTTTTTTCACATTCTTTTTCCAGGCAGATGGTGAGTCGCGCACGTATTTACCAACTGTGCTTGCCCCGTGTGTCGCGTACCCCCTCAGAGGTCATTGTAGGCTGTGTGTTTTACGCGTACGCTTACTTTTGTGTTTCTGGGTGCCACAGCATAGTGCGGGTTCATTTTTTCACGCACATGGTCTACGAGGGGTTGCGTGCACGTTATTTTTTGATTTTGGGCTGCCTGTGCGTTGCGTGACCCGTTATCTTCCCCCAGGGGTCACAGACAGCCTTGTTAGAGCACTAGGGTACGAATTCCATCTAGTACCCTACCCCTTTCACCCCCAATTGCCCAGGACAGTAGTTTACTGCTACTCCCATACGCACAACAACATCAGTGCCATGGTTGGGAGGCGACCAAGCGGTATGGGAGGCAAAGGTGGCCGACCTTCAAAAGGTGGGCGTGGTGGGCGCAATAGGGGATGTGGCTGGGATTTGTAGGGTGCGCCTAGGCCCCCATGTGTGGAGGACCAATCAGGGACACCCATGCCCTCCCCCCCCATTGTTGAGGGAAACGTGGCTGACACCATCCCACCTCAGCCCTTGTTGGACCAGCCCATTGTGGCACCTGACCTGGCACAGGATGACTCCCAAGCTGACTTCCAGGTCAGCAAGTCTAGGCCACGTGTGGCGGTGCAATTTGGTGTCACCAAGCCACGTGGATCTGGGGAAGCTATGTCATCTGCTGCCCCAAGTAGGCAGGGTGGGGAGGCTGCAGGGGCAGCTGCAGCTCCATCCACCCCAGCTCTGAGTCTCCCAGCCAGGACAGTGTCGGTCCAGGTCCATCAAACTGATGTTCGCCCTGCCAACATCACACTTCTGCCAATGCCTGCACCAGGGCCTATGGTCATTGTGCATTCGCACACTCCTACTACCCTGTCCACCGGTGCTTCTGCCCCTACTGACCAGAGCGGCGTAAGCCACTCAGGCTCTGCTCCACCTTTGAAAAAGATGAAGAAGGGTGCTCTGGCACAATAGGCTGAGACCCCAGACACGGCTACACACTCCGGCACGTCAAGGAAGCCTAGCTTTAATGACCCGGAACTTGATGCACTTGTGAGCTATGTGTCGGCACATAGCCGCAAAATGTTGGTGACTGCAGGGTGCAAGACCACACCTGGTCAACGTAGGGCACACTGGCAGACCATCAAGGACCGCATAAGTGCCCTTGAATTTGTGAGGCGCACAGCTGATGATTGCTACAAGCGGTGGAATGACCTGAAACGCAGAGCAAAGAAAAAGCTGGCCTCAAATCATGCCGCTACTCTGGTGACTGGCGGTGGGTCTCCACAAGAGGACAACGAACTCACTGAACATGAGTCTGTTGCTGGGACCTTCGTCACAGAGGAACAGATCCAAGGTGTGGGAGATCTACCTGATTATGATGCATTGTCCGGTGAGTGCCCATGCGTGTGTGTGTAATCCATGTGTATGTTGTTTGGGTGACGGGTTCTGATTGAGTGCCAGGTGAGGGTGTGTACTCCTGAGTGTTATGGGTCACCCATTTGCTTCCTCCCATACATTCACGTGCCTTGGATTTGGGTATGGCTGTATCCCTTCTGCCCACAGTTGCCAATTAGGCCCACATTAGTCAACTTTACCTTGAACTGTCATCTTGCAACTACATTGTTCAGATTTTGTAAGTGTTTATTCAGGCTGATTGTTTCAACTCTCCCATTTATGCTATGCATTATTCTGCCCTATTGCAACATATGTGATGTGCTTTAGTCATTGTTTACAGCCCACACTGGGCCACTATTTTTACCTGGTTATGTTAATGATTACACCATTCAGGCCGATGAGTATTGGGCTGCAGAAATGTTTTATTAGGGCCTGTTTGCATGTGGAAGATGACAGATGTTTCCTGTAATGTTAAAGTGACCAACCATTGATCAGCCCACAATGACTGTGTTATTGGACACTGGATGTGTTTCAGTATGTGGCACATGCCTATTTTGCAACACTATTCAGCATCAATCTTCACATCATGTCGATGTGACATGGATGTGTGACAGTACTCATTCACTGACATATTGCTGTAGTTTTGTAATTTACCGTGGCTATGCTACTTGACATCTGTGTGGTGGCATGTGTCATGTTTGTGTATTGGACATGCCACTCACAGCCTGATGTGTTATGCCAGTGCTACCCAACATGCTGCAAATGTGTTGCATATCCATCTTGCTCTCCCCAGTGACTGCCCTTTTGACTCCACTTCCAACTCTTTGACAGTGCATGCATGGCAGGGTTATAGTCATGTGGGACATGTGTAATTCATGTACTGGATCTCTAGCTTGTCACAGCCTATGTGTGTGCTATGGTGCTCATGCCTGTTTCCATTTGTTGTCTTTCATGTTTTTGCAGGTGATGATGCACTTGGTGGTGTTGAGGATGAGGAGATGGTGCAGACCCAGGAGGAATCTCAGGCACGACCGGGCACCAGTGGGGGACGTGGTGTGGTGGTGGGTGAAAACCCAATGTTACTGCACACTATACTGTCCAGGGGTGCCTCTGAGTGCACCTCCCCAGACCTCTATTCAGGTGCTGAGTCGGATGATGAGACTTATGTGCAGTAGCAGGTAAGTGTTTCTGGCAGGGATTCTGTTCTGTCCAACCCACCTGGACCAGGGGTAGAACCCTCTTTGGGGATGTCAGTGTTGGGAGGTCCGCCTTTGGTGGTTACTGATGCAGGGTCACACTCCACAGCATCTGACCCTGTTCCTGGGCCAGCAGATCAGAGGGAGAATGCAGTCCTGCAGCCGCAGGCAGTGCCAGCACAGCAAGGTGCAGATCGCCTTACCCCAATCAGGTATGGTGCCCGTCGACGTGGTGGCCGTGCGCCACCAGGCAATACTGTATGGGAAAACTCCATGTACGGTATGGCAATCCAACAGGTAGCATCAGTAGAAATGATGACTCAGGCAATGGAGAGGGTGGCTACTTCCATTATCCCCCCTGAAAGGCAGATGGAGCAACAACAGCAGGCAACAGACTCCATTTGCCAATCACACAGGGAAGACATGTTGGCGTCCAACAGGGACAGACGGGCGGCACTGGAGACTCTGCGCAAATCCATATCAATAGAGTCCCAGGCCCACAGGGAAGCCCTGAGGGTAGAACTCCATAACCTCAGGCAGAGTCTGCTTGAACTTGAGGCTTCCCGAAATGTTAGGGCAGAACAGCAGCTGGAGCAGCTCACACGTTCGCTATCAGCTGAGCTGCATACAACACGTGAGGAGATCCGGGCATCACGCGAGGCCATGCATGCAGAAATGCAGGTAACCCGTGATGTGCTGCATGGGGATCTCCACACTTTAATCCTCCAGAATCAGACCTTCCAAACCTGCATGCTTGCTGCCATGGAGGACCATACCAGGGCTTTGCGTGGGCTGCTTCCCATAGTGCCACCGAATCCTGATGCAGCAGCAGAGGATGAGCAGAGCGACAGCAGTTCTCCCACAATGGCATAGCCGTGCAGGCCATGAGTCCAAGGAGGTATTTTTTTTTTTTCGCAACATCCACGCAGGTGGGTGTTGGTGTGCACCCTGGCCTCGAACCTCCTGGGTGGCCTCCCCCAACCCCCCTGCCCCACACATGGCCATTTTTGATTTTTAATTTTTATTTTACAGTGTGTTGCCTTGTGTGGCTCCCGTGGGCATCCACTGTAATCCGGCTGGGCACATGCAGGCTTGTCCTGAGTTTGGGTTAGATGCTTGGGTTCGTGAGACACACACCCCTCCTGCTTCCCATTTCCCTGGGCTTGTAAAGGGTATGACCAAGTGACAGTGAATTACACAGTGACGTTGGGCTCCCATGAGCTGTGTGGGCAGTCTGTAGTCAATACTGTGTAGACATCCCTAGTGGATATTGTTGTTGTATTGTACACTGCATGGTGTATTCATATGTGCTTGTGCATCCATGTCTTCATCCTAATCTGCAGGTTCCTTCCTCATGTCTTCACAAGGCCGTCTACTTTACAGATGCAGTTCATGTTGTATGCAGTACACTGAGACATTTGCGTGGCAGCAACACTCTACAGTTCTAAGGGGTCGATGTGCTGGCGTGTTCAGGTTGTAAGACTACCACTACTTGAAGTTAGTACTGTCATGTTTTTGCATTTCTCCATGGTGTGTTGCAGCATTGTGTTGGTGGTAAGTATTTGGTAATGTGTGCTGTTAGTTATACATTACTGGGAGCATATTGTGTGTGGGCAGTTCCCATTAGGGACAGTGTACTTTGTGACACTTGTGTCAGGTCTTGTGCATTGCTTTGTTTGCTTTCACATTGCATGACATGCCATGGTGTGTTTGATGGTGGAGCTGGGGAGGAGTTGGGTGACATGGCGCTGTTCTCATGTTGTATTTAGAAAGGGGGTAATGAATTTCGCAGCATAGATGTATGTCTTTTGATGACACAGCATTGGTGGTGTTTGGGTAGGTAGGGATGCACACAATGTCACACTTCCAGGTGACCAATCTCAGGATGGTATGGTTGTGACAATTGAGTGTCCCTTATGTCATCATCATTGATTGTCAGCTGGTATGTGCCAGGGCTGTATGCACTCCACAGGGGTATGATTTTATGTAAAGTAATTAGCCACCAGCTGCGTACGGGCTGCCTCACCACGTGCCCTTTCCCCTCCCATGCACAGTGGGCGTGCATGTGGTTGGGGATGTGGGGCCACCACCATGTCCACCGGCAGGCGCCGGCGTGTTGCAACATTGTGCAGGACACATGCTGCCACTATGATCCTGCACACTACTAGGGGGGCATATAACAGCTGCCCACCAGAGCGGTCAAGGGAGCGAAAGCGTGACTTGAGCACTCCAAATGTGTGCTCCACTATGCCCCGGGTTGCAATATGGGCTGTGTTGTATCTTACCTCGGGTGACATGGTGGGATTCCGAATTGGCGTCATCATGTGGGTGCTCAGAGGGTAGGCACTGTCCCCTGGGGAGGTGGTGATGGGTATCATTAGTGGGGTTGTGACATTACTCAGTATCTGACATGCATGCATTTGCAGTGGCATTTATACTCACCAAGCAGCCATGTATCGCCATGCCGCCCAGCTTCTAGGTCCCGGTTTAGGGTTGACATTCTGTAAATGAAACTGTCGTGGATGGACCCTGGATAGTTGGCATATACTGAGGTGATTATTCCCTTGGCATCACATACTACCTGCACGTTGATGGAATGCCAGTGCTTGCGGTTTCTATAGATGTGCTCAGATGCCCTGGGGGGACGTAGAGCCACATGGGTGCAATCAATGGCACCTAGCACTTTGGGGAATTGTGCCACCCCGTAAAAATCCTGGACGGCAGCCTGCCTTTCTGCAGGTGTTCTGGGCAGGTATATGTGCCTGCGGACTGATGGGAGTGCAGTCATGATGGCCAACACCTGGTGTAGGCTGCGTGGCCTGTGACACCCCCCCAACTATAGCACTTGTCCGCTGAAATGATCCAGTGGCCAAGAAGTGCAGTACATTGAGGACCTTCTCAAGGGGGCTGAGTGCTTGGGAGCACAGGGTGGGTGATGTGAGGTCATCCTCCCACTCACTCACCAGGTCGAGTATTATAAGAGGTGGAAACCTGTACCTCCCATACACCTGGTCATCAGGCATCCCAAAAAGGCTGGTTCCGGGTGTAAAAATTCTGGCCCTCACTATCATCCTCCTCCTCCTGCGGTATCCCACGACCACTGCTTCTAGGAACGGTATATTCATCTTGGCGTCTGTGCTTGTTTGTTGTTTGTGCGCACTTTTATGCTGCGCAGGTCCACGTACGCCTGCTTCCTGCTGGCGTTCCTGTTTCCGGATTAGCGCGTCTTTTTTGGCGCACGCATTAGCCCCGTTCGATTCCATGAATACGTGTTGTAGACGCGCGTGTGGGCGTTCCGCGCATTTGCCTCCTGTACTTCCCCCGTGACGCCCACATTTTCATGCGTTGTTCCCCATTCCGCATGTTACGCCCCCTGTTCCGCCTACTTTTGTTGTGTGCGCTGCGCTATGTGCGCTTTCGCTGTGCGCTTAGCGCACGCTGTTTGAAGATATGTGCGCCACCGTGCGCCACGCAGAATTTTAGCGCACATCCAGGGATTTACACGCACACGGACTTCCATGAATCGCTGTGCATGGGTTTTGCTGCGATTTTCGCACTTGCACTGTGATTCGCACGCTTTCGCACGCTTGCGCTGAAAATGTCAGCGCACGTTAATTCCATGAATCAATACAGGCATTGATATACTTTATACACATTGGCTTATAACAGGGTAAACATTATACACATTGTACAATACCAAAATAGAGTTCAGTTTCCCAATATACATCATGTTAGTTGAAAAATGTTCTATTGCAAGACAAGCTCAGAGGACATCTAAGCAACATGACTATGACTCAAATTCATCTATCTTGAAAAGTGTATCAAAAAGTGCTTCACGTGACAATTCATAACATTTATAAAAGAATAGCATTTGCATATGAGATTGTATAGATGTGTTCTTGCATGTGCAAAAAGTAGTTGTTAACGTATTACAAGCCAGTGTATTGGCGTCAAAGGGAAGCTGCTGAAATCAGAGTTTAGTTATTCATTTTCTAGCATAGCTATTAGATAGCTAACCTCAGATCTGTATTGATCCCGGAGAAAAGCTTTAAAGGTTGATTTTTGATCCTCTGAACTCATAGCACACAGCTCCGGTCAAGCAGGTAAGTGGAGAGCGATGAGGGAAGGGAAAGGTTATGGTTTGTTTAGGGATTGGAGAGGAGGGACGTGAGGAGGCAACAGGGAGAGGCTCCCTGTTGCTCCCCACAATCAAAATAGCGCCGCCCAGTCAAGTGCCTCAGATGGCTGGAAACAGCAGGAAGTACACAGTGTGTTCTCACCTGCTGTTTCTGCCACATGATTGACTGAGCGCCCTTCCCCAGGGGCAAATAGCCCAAACTAAAGATGGGATCAAATGGGATCAGAGGAGGTGTTGCATGCTGTCAAATCGTCAACTGGGACAAAGAGAAACCTGGGCTCATGTGCCAGCTTTCCCATTTCACCAGTTATATTATATTCAATATCATTTTACTAGGTTTGGCATGTGGGAGAGTTTTCCTAGGTCTGGTTCTCTAGGAAATCACATTCATACCTGAAAGATATGTTGGATAAAAGGAAAGTAATGTCTATAACGTCTACTACATATACTTGAGATTGTGTGTGCGGGGCAGTGGTTGGTATTGAGTTTACTTCAGTCAGTGAGTCAAAACAGTTTATTTCGGATTTGCTCAAGCCATAAAACAACACAGATCCTAACATAATACAATAAATAAAGCCGGAGTGCTAGATACATAAGGATTAATCCTCCCTTAACAGGAGTAAGTCAGTTAAAAAACATTTCAGTGGGCCATACTGCCTGCACATATAACATATAACACACAACAGGTGAGAAATGCATTACAATCAATAAAAGCATTATGAAATCAATGCAAGAAGTAAAAGTAAAAGCGGATTGCAAATGGCGTCCACCTTTAAAAGCAGACTTTCCCTCGTTCTTACAGAAGCAGTAAGAAGGCAGGTTTCCACTGTCTTGCTCCACAACCCCTAAGCAATGCGAGTCGGTTGTTTACTTGTTCTGGAAGTTGGGGCTACTGCATTGTGAGCCTGGGCCACTGCATTGCACAATGGGCCAGAACATTGTACTTGTCCCCCCAGGCCAAATGTTGCAAGGGTCCACTCACCCTTATGATCCTTTGTCACACAACAGAACCAGCTGCCTCTATCATAAGAGCAGAACATGTGTGCTAGGTGGCCAGGAACCCTGCCTCATGTCCAGCATTTGTCAGATTGGCAGGTGTCCAGTTTCTGTTGTTGTTAGAATGTCAGATACAGCTAGAAGCGTAACTTCTACTCACTGCTTCCATCTTCCTTTTCTTACATTACGGGAAATGTTTCTCCATAGACCCCCACTTACCTCTAACTTTAATTCTCTCTGCCATCCCTCCTTGACTGAAACGAGGAGCTATTTGTAGTAGGAGATCCTTGCTTGCACCTTATTGGGAGACAGGTTTAGGTGGAAATGCAATATAGTTTATATGCCTTAACTTACTACTTGACCCACCTCTTACCTGTTTCCAAACCCTGCTTACCTCGGTTCGAGATCACCCTGGTGAGCTCCGTTGTGGCATGGAGAAGGGATGGAAAGACAAAGGTTGGAGCCGGATGGATTTTCCCCAAAACCCCTAAGGAGAAAGACACTAGGTTCAAATAACAGGCACACAAAAGGAAAGGTGGACAAAGGAATGCCGTTGTACAGTTCTTTTTGCTGTTGTTTGGTTTCACTTATCCTTTCTTCCACTACACCAGCACAGTTTTTTATGAGTTTTTTTAAAAAAAAGGGGGAAAACACAAGACACTATTTACATTCTTAACCAACTTTAAGCAGCTGCGTAACTAAACCTTACAAATTGTTTTGAAAGTCCTTTTAAAAATATAATCACTTCTTAAAAATGTAAAAATGTCTTTAAAAAATATGTACAAAGTCCATAAAGTGAATTGTAGAAAAAAGTACATATCATGTGCCTTCAGAGACATCCTGGCCAGGGATTTCTCAGGTCCTTGTTGCTGCTTCCTGATGTTCTTTCTGTTGATGGGGGATTCCCTTGCAGTAATGCAGTTTTTGGAGTGGCAGGCAGCAGCAGTTTGTTTAATATGTTTGTTTACTATTTATTATGTGCACCTGACCCAAGGGTAACAGGGCGCAGGCAATAAGAAGTCATACAGCTTAGTACACAGGTTACATTGATTACATCAGTTACAAAGTAATGCCAAAACATCTAATTTAGCAATTATTAGTATATGGGTGCATACAGTAGGCAGTGGTAGGAAAAATATAGACAGTCAATACACAGAGGAAATGTACAGTTATTTACACGTGTGGTCACGTTCTACAAGTTCAATTATCAGAATTCTCTATGAGCCATATAATTAGGTTTTGTCTAAATTTGGTGAAGGTTTGGTCCATTCTGAGTGTGGTAGGTAGTGGGTTCCAAAGTTGAGCTGCTTTGACTGGGAAACTGGTGCCCCCAATAGCGCATAGTTTGAAGCGAGGCACCTGAAGGCAGTTAGAGTTAACTAGTCTCGTAGGTCTAGCAGATATTTTTCTAGAAACTCTTTCTATTAAATATCATAGTGCTTTGTTGTTTAGGCTTTTATGGCTGAGGGAAGCTGTTTTTAGTTTGATTTTCTTAAGTGTTGATAGCCATTTGAAATTTCCTTTTGTTTCAGAAATATGTTCTTTCCTAGAGATACTCAGTGCAGTTCTAAGATCATTGTTTTGGAGTATCTCTATTTTGTTAGTAATATATTTGTTAGCTCCCATGTATAGGGCATTACAGTAGTCTAGTTTAGATATAGTGAGAGCTCTAGATAAGGTCCTACAGCTGTTGGATGAGTGGAATTGTTTACCAGTTCTAATTAGTTTGCATGTGTATGCTCTCAAGGACGCTAGGGAGTTTACCTGCTTAGTGAATGTTAAGGTGGAGTCTAAGTAAAAACCTAATGTTTTTACTTCCTTGGCAACCCCGATAAGGTTCCCATCAACGATGAATGATGAGTAGTTCGTGCCATCTCTGGTGAGAAGAGATGCAGAACCCAGGAGGAGAAGCTCTGTTTTGTCATCGTTCAGACAGAGGCGTGAGTGGCCATCCAAGACTGAACGATATTGTAAATTCTATTCACCAATGCTAAATCCTTGCAGTAGTCCCCGGTAAGTGGTAGGAGGACATGGGTATCATAATTAGTGTAGGTGATACCCAGATGGTCCAACTCATCAAACAGGGGCTTGGTGAATATATTATACAGGGTTGGAGAAACACATGAACCCTGGGGCACCCTGCAAGTGATGGGGATGTGGTCTGCGGCTGCAGAAGGCGAGAAGACCCTGATGGTTCGGTCACTGAGGAAGGATTGTATCCACACTATGGCCTCGCTGGAGAAGTGGCCGGTTGAAGCCAGGTGGTTACATAAGACGTTGTGATCGACCAAGTCAAAAGCCGCCGACGGGTCCAGGAGGAGGAGTGATGCAAGTTTTCCATTGTCTCTTAATTTGTTTAATTGGGCTTTAAGATCAATGAGAGTAGTTTATGTGCCGTGTAGTGGCTGGAAACCAGATTGACGAGTGCCTAAGAGTTGGTTGAGTTCTAGGAAGTTCTGATTTGGATTTATGCTACTTTGTCTAAGATTTTCAATAGGAATGACACCGTAGTGATGGGCCTGTAGTTGGTCGGTATGGAGGGGTCTAGCGTTTGTTTTTTAAGAAGAGGGAGTACCCAAGAGTCCTTCAGATTGCTCGGTATCGTGCCGGATGTGAAGGAAGCATTAATATGTTTGGTAATGAAAGGTGCTAGATCCCTAGCAGCGTCCTTGATAAGTTGTGCTGGGCATTGGTCACCTTTACAGTTAGATGGTTTGAGACTGTAAGGATTTATGTGAGGATTTTACTGCCAGTATGCTGTATGCAGTATGTAAATGCAGCCATTTCAAAGTAGGTGCAAGGCACAGCTTTTAGCAATAAGTCAATAATTGTTGGAAAAGCATATAAACAAACCAGCAAAATGGGTTTAGTTTTGGAAGTATTTAGCACAGTGTACTGTCATTTTAAGATGAAGAGGTGCACATATTTACAAATTGGATGTTTTCATGTGTGCGAATTGCATTAGAAATACATAATAAATTAACCTTATACTAACGGTCCTACTAATATATTAACCTCAATTCCTCTAACACTATTGATGCAGTTTCTGTGCACAATTAAATTAATTCTGTATTTTTTCCATGAAGAGATGCACACTCTGAAATTCATACAATGTCAGTGTTTTCAGAAATATGCCACTGTCAGGAAGGCAAACGGAAACAGTTGCTTTACAGGGCTGAAATCTTCATTGTCTTGAAAAACAAGGGATGGTACAGGACACATTCTTTTATTCTGATTGGTAGGGATTGGAGGTGGATGGGCCATGTCAATAGAGGGCTGACCTAGGGGTGATTAGTAGGAGGAGTATTCTTAAGGAATAAGCCAGGGAGAAGAGTTCAGTTTGAGCCGAGACGGAGGTACAGAGGGTACTTCCAAGAAAATGCTGCCAGGCTCCATGTGGGTGTGAGCGCTGGCTATAAAATTAAACAGCTGGGAGCTCCCCACACAAGGAGGTCGAGTTACTAGCTTTGATGTGAAGGAGCCCTTAGCACTGGGTCTGCGAAGCAGCAAGGTCGTGCAGATAAGGTCCTGACAACGAGAGTTTCAAACTTTGGTTGGCCTTGGTGAGTTCGGTGCTCACTGCTATGACATTAGCTTGTAATTATCCCCTTCCAGACTCCACTTTGTATATATATTCCCCTACTTACTGTACATATGTTTGTAAATATGCATTCCATGTATATAATTTTACTTGTGTGTATCCATGTATCCTGTATATATCTATTTAACCAAGCTTCGCATATACTTGTAACTGCTGCTCCCTGTTACCCCCGGGTATGATGCGCATTATAAATAATAAACAAACAAACAAACAAACAAACAAGTGAGGAATGAGAATGAATGAATGGGAGATGATGTAATTTGTTGGCAGTGCAGGGAGTTAGAAAAAATAATACTGCATGTTCATGTCTCTCTTTCTCCACGTTTAAAAGTGCTGAAAAACAAATTGTTTTTTTTGCAATGTGACTGTTGTCTTCTGTTCTCTTTATATTTTGTAGGCCCGATGCTGTGACATCATGTGGTAAGATGTAACTATGTTTATAATGGTTGTGTAATACATAGTCTACAAAAAACAAAGGCTGGGATTTTGGTGTCATTTCATGCGTCTATGAATCATTTCTACACAAGGGAATCACAAGGGTTTGATGTTCATGCTGAGTCACTAAACCATTTACCATTTTATCATCAGTGCTAAAAGTAGTAAACAAAACTATCTGCCAGACAGAACATTGTGTGAGTGGGAATGAGTCCTTATTTGCATGCGGAAAAGAAGGCAGTGTCAGATAAGACACATAGGTTACTGGATGTAAATAAGCCAGTTATACAAGCCAAATACAATAGGTAGCATTTTGAATAAACTCACTGTGTTCTCTGAAAATGTGATAGGTCTGGGGGGTTCTCTACAGGCAACCAAGAGATATTATAATAGAGAGGAAAGTTTTGTTTTGTGATGGGACGGTAGTATAAAAAGATATGCTCACCACTATACCACAAAAATGAGGTAATTCTGAAAATACCACAAAAACAAGATATCACTCAAAAGTACTGCCAATATAAGCTAACACTACATTATCACAAAAATAGAGTAATACTGAACTATCTCTAATGGTAAGGCCAATTTACCACCCGTTTACCACCAAAATATCACGGTAAGAAAATACCACCCAATCCCGAATTTGGGCCAATAAGACAAAACCTCCTACATATAAATGGTGCGTTGGGCTTGTGGGAACAGACTGTAGAGCAACTACTGGGCGTGGCAAGTGTTTTCCACACCGCCATACGTGCATTAAAGGGAACTCATTTTGTGAGAGCAGTGTGACACTGAAAGTGAATCTCAGAATGTCTCAAATTGATGCCACATTCCCAGAATTGGTGAAATATTTGGAGACAAAATTATATGCACATGGAACATGGTCATCAAATGATGCCACAGAATGGCATGACCGTATCTATGGGCAAGTTCAGAAAGAACCACTGGACAGAATTTCTGAAGAGGGTAGCATCATTCAGGTATGTCTTCTGAGATTATTTAATGCTGCTGACAAACATTCAGAGAAAGACTGTTTGATACGGCTCTATGCCAAAACATGGTTTATTTTAAATAGGTATCTTCGAATGCAAGAAAATGATGGCAAGCTAAATAGTAGATTAAAAGTCGAATTAGATGGAACTAGTAAACAGGAGAACAAGTTAAGAGCAGAACTGGAGATATGTCAAAAAAAAACATGCAATCAAAGTGTAAAGAATTCGATACTCAGTTGTCTCAAAGGAGAAAACTGTTTGAGGACAGTGAACGAGAATTAAAACACTTGAAAGGGTTGGTAGGTCACATTAGAAAAGATAAAGACGAGGATATTTTAGAAATACAAGTTTTACAAAGAGAGAATTTAGAGAAAAACGGTGAGCTTCACACTGTTGAACAAGAGATAGGTACAATTTTTCAAGAAAGTGACAAGCGGGATGAAGAGTTTAATGAATGTCAAATGCAGATGAGCGATATGCAAAATGTGATTAATAAAATGGGTGATGAAAACACTTACCTGTGTAAGGAGGCAGACCGACTCCTTAAAAAGTGCAAAGATTTGGAACAGCAGATATGCGATTTCAGGTCTCAGGACAAGCGACAGGGCACCACATTCAATGGGATTGAGGTGAACTCCATCTCTACATGGGGAAATAGCATCCCGGTGGCTGTGCTGGTGTCTGGACTTGATTGCAGCGCCTTTGGGGGTTTGACTCACCCCTTGGGGGTTACCACCAATCCCATACACCTGAGACAAGGGTTGAACCACAAAGTAATGCAATTCCAAATATAGCGCTAAGTAGCCCTATCAAGATAATGAAGTCAATCAAGGCCCTGATCAAACCGTTCAAAAAAGGAGGGGAGTGATGTATAGAGGACCACTTAGAAGTGGTGCACGATATATTTAAAGCCCTAAACATACCCAAGGAACATTACAGACAATACTTTAACTTAACCCTGGATGCTCCCACAGCGAGTAGCATCAGAGGATTGAATGAACAGGAGAAATGTCATGGGCAGAATTTGAAAAAGAGGTTAGGTGTCATTTTTCTCCATTTCAGTCATTACAGGAGGCAAAGACAGTTGCATATACGATCATAGCTGTGCCAAATACATCACCTTGCCAATTTCTTCAAGACTTAAAAAGAGCCTTTTCTCGTTTTGATGTATCTTTTGATCTCAATTTCAATAATTTTAAAACTGCCTATTTTTATGGTTTGCAGAAGGATATAATATCCCAGTTAGTCTACAAGTGTGATTGGGAGAGGTCCCTTGAATGGATTGTGCACTAAAGTACCAAACTGTATGAGGTGCTATACTGTCAGGGTAGAGAGAGTGATAAAATGAAAGAAACAAGATCAAAATCTAAGGAATCCTCGGTAACAGTAATGGAGATCAAGTCGGCTAAAATGTCACTTGAGTCTGCTCAAAGTCCAAGCAAAAATAATATGACACCTGAACAGAGGGGTACTCCACAGAGGTTGCCGCCCTCAACACCGGTGTTTCAGTCACATGATCCTAGTAATAGAGAGAGTTACATTAGCCCTAGGTACTTAGGAGACAGACCCTGGGAAGGATATCGGCCTGATATGTCAGGCATGAATAACAATCAGAGACAGAATCAAGATCAAAGAAGTAGTAGTTCCTACCAGACATTGGGGACACAAAGCAGATTTGACCCCAACACCATGATATATGGCAACCAAGACAGACCACGGGATGTGGCTCGATTTATTGAAAATGGGAATCAGCATAGGAGACAATACTCACAAAATGAGAGACAGGACATGAGGCAGAATATGAATTATGCTCCACCTCAATACAATAAATCACCGCCACCAAGGGATTACAGCCAAAGAATGGGTACACCCCACTCCCCGCTCCCATGAATCAAGAGTTCAGAAACAATTCAAATAGGAATAAATCTCCTGAGAGATATCAGAACAGATTTAACCAGGGGGAGAACAACCAATACTGGCCTAGGCCGCAAAGAGAAGATTCTAGAGAAATGGACAGGTTCCAGTGTCTCGAGGCCCAGGTAAAAATGTTGGCTGAACAAATAGGAAAATTCTGTACAGTTCAAAAACAGTCATCAAGTGAGGGGGCAGAAAGTCATAGAAGTGACCTGGTGGCTTCTGATAATAAGTGACTAAGTATTCATGACACCTGCAATGATAAAAAGACAGATTCCCACGAGCCGGTTTTGAATAATGGTCCTGAACTGCTTGATAATTTAAACATGGGAATACCTGCAAATGAACATGAGACAGAGGTTGCGAACACAAATTAAAAAGAGGTTTGGTTTAACCTAGCGTTTAATCAAATGTTGAAAGTCTGTACAAATGCAAACGGAGAAAGGGAAAAACATAAAGTTCCAAAGGAACAAAGAGACAGATTTAAGAAAGACAACTTATACAATGATAAAATAACTAAGGAGGGAGTAGATGTGGATATTAGAACACCCTTCCTAGACAATAAAGATGATAATAAATTGCAGGCAGGAAAAATAATACTAAAAAGGAGGGTACAGATCAGTCACCTGAAGAGTTCTTTGAGCCACATATTTTTGAAGAAATTAAAAAGACTGATATCATGCCAAATACCAATAAATGTCCAGAATTAGAAAATGACAACCTATCAGGTGATGTTTATACGCATATTCAGTTGGAGGATTGCAGTGTGTACTCTGATGATCCCCGGATGGAAGTGTGAACAGTGGCCATACTCCAAATGACCTCTCAACAGGGGGAAGGGACAAGGTTTATCAAATGGGAATGGAAAGAAAGGAGGGAAAAATGTCCTTTCATTTACCGATGTGCTTAGCCAAGAGTGAGAAGGGTCTGAGAAAAGTGTGTCCTGAAATCAGTAAAAATGTGCACTTTTTCTGTGTATTGGAGGAAGTTAAAGACAGGTATTATGCTCCCATTACTGTGGAAGAGAAGTGCAATACATTTGCAATGATTGACACAGGTGCACAGGCCACAATTATGTCCAAAACATTGGTAAAAAGTATCAATGAAGTGAGATCTCCACAGGATCAGATCAAAGTGAGATAAAGTGAAGGCCCAGTACATTACTTTAACGGTGAGGAGGTGCCTATTGAAGGTGTCACTGAAGTTGGCATAAAGATAGGAAAACACAGAATGAAACAGGAAGTATTGATCACATCTATTTGATGGGAACAGATTGCCTGAAAAGATTGTTTCATCTCATTGATGGGGTAAATGGTGTTCTGTGGTCTTTAACCTAAAAAACATTAAGGCCTAAGAAAATAAAGTCACAAAACAACAGTGTAAATGAATGCCATGCTGTTGCCAAATCAAATGATGCAGTGGAAGTGTATCTTTAAAATAGCTGTGTGCCTAGTGTCACTGTTATTTTAATGTGTCAGGACAAAATGCAAAGTGTAAAAGAAAAACAATCCGTACAGATCTATTTCGACCCTGGGAAGAAATGGCAAACTGAAATAGATGAACACACATTGTGCTTCTATTTAAAAGAAAAGAAGTGCAAACAGAACACCATCCCTAAAGCAGACACAGAAAAACACATCACCACTCTTGCCGAAATACATATGGAAGATAAGCAGTCACGGATTCATATTGGTATAAATGGCTATTCTGAAATGATAAAAGCCACTTTGGCACTTGAACAGGAAAGGAGTTTTGTTAATGAGAAACTACTGCAGAGAATGATAAGGGAGGAGATCCCGAAGTTTAGAATTAAAAACCAATACATCTCTGGGTTGGACAACCCAGATTTTGAAAATCAAATTGCAGGAAGGTGCATGCTAAAGATTACTATTGGACAAAAAAAAACATCTAACACAATGTGTGGATGGTGAGTGGAACACAAAATGATTTTTACCTGGGCAATGATATCATGCACAGGATGTGTATGGTGTTAGATTTCCTTAAACAAAAAGTATGGTCCTGCGCCCGAATTTGAAGACAAAAGAAAGGCTTATCATTGTGCACAATTGGTGCCATATGCAAATGGACTACAGGTGAAGAAGGATATTACTATTCCTGCATTCACCAGGGAGGTTGCTATAACAATAAAGTGCAAAAATGGACAGCAAATGAAGGATTCTGATGTATATGTGTGCTTGAATGAGTCCATGTAACAGCAAGGGCTGGACTATGAATATACCCCATTGGTAGATATTGGGGAGGGGTCCATCAAAATTATGGTGGATAATAAAGGATGTCAAGATGTTCATTTAGAAGAGAATTCCGTGCTAGGAATGGCAATACAAAAATCACATTATACTGCAGATTTCAACAATATGGTGATTGGAAATATCCCTGAGAGATATGTAAATGCACAGGGTGTCTTGCCAGAGTACCTGGATTCTCAACCCAAAGGGATGTTCAAAATTCAGTCTGTGTACCCTTATGATTCAGTGTGCTGTCACCAAGAGAATTGTATATTATTTGATTTAAATGAAAATTAAACAGGAAATCAGCACATTGAAATGGAGGCTGATATGCCAAAATATTTAAAAGTGGCAACTCTGCAGACAGCAACAGCCACACAGTTGGAAGAAAGCACAGAGGAGGATTTCCCGGAATTTTCAAAAATGGTAGAGGAGCAGATTCTGTTAGCAGATGCCTGTGATAGTGAAGAGGATAAGAATGAATTGAGAAAAAGATTTATGGAATGTAAGGAAGTTTTTGCCAAAGACGCATATGATTGCTCCCTAACTGATTTACATGTTGTCACATTACCGGAGGAGTGTGGTAGAAATCCAGTATTTGTGCGACAATATCGATTACCACTGGCATGCTTAGATTCCTTGGCAGAGATAATTAAAAACTTGGAGTCTAGGGGAATTATCAGGCCCATTCATAGTACCTCCAACACTCCCATTTTGGGTGTATTAAAGTCAAATGGTCAATGGCGTCTGTGTGCAGACCTGAGGGAATTAAATAAAAGAGTGCCAGTGTCTAGATGGCTGCTGCCATTCATTGATCAAGGCCTTGCTCATGTGCATGGGTCAAAGGCATTTACCACATTAGATCTTAAATCTGGGTACTGATGTGTGCCATTGGCAGAAGACATTCAGAATTTATTTGCATTTTCATTTGATAAAACGCAATACGCTTGGTCCAGAACACCATTTGGGTATGTCAATAATGGGAGCGAATTTGGCATATTTTTGAGAAAAGCTGTGCCAGATGCAGCGGAAAGAGGGACCATACTTTATGTAGATGATGTCCTGATAAAAAACGAAAGCTTAAAAAGTCATTTTGATGAAATTAGACATGTACTTGACCTGACCAATTGCAGAAGGAGGGTGCCAAAGTATCTTTACAGAAGGCCCAATGGTGCAAGAAAAGAGAAAAGGTGAATTTTTTTAGGCCATGAAGTAACTGAAAATGGGTTAAACCCACAAAAGAAAAAGGTGGAGGCCATACAGAAGTTGAAAGATCCTAGAAACATGAAAGCTTTAAAATGTTTATTAGGAATGACGGGATATAACAGGAAAATTATTTAAAATTATGCCTAAATCACTCAACCATTGACTAAACTGTTGAAGCTGAATATGCCCTGGAAATGGGAAAAAGAGCAATCTGAGGCAGTTGCTAAATTGAAGGAATGTCTCATAAAGGCACTATGCTTGGCCTATCCCATAAAGAACAAAGATTCCTTTATAGAAATAGGATTCACTGAGCAGTGTATGTCAGCAGTGTTATCTCAAAAACATGATTTGAACCATAAAACCATTGCTTATGCAAGTAAGGCATTTTCTCAGGTTTAGACTAAATTCAGTGAATGTGAAACGGCTCTTCTGACAACTGTATGGGCATTGCAGCATTTTCATCCCATTGTTCAAGGGTAAAAGGTGATAATTGAGACAAATCATTAACCATTGCAGTTTTTACAGAGTAAAATAATTAGATCAGGCAATCTAGCACAGTCCAGAATGACTTCATGGACATTGGCATTGCAGGGTTTTCCTGTAGAAGTGAGATATGGCCAGAATAAAAAGAGCCCAATTGCTCAAGGGTTGTCAGATCTACATGACTGTGCAGCTGAGTGTGTATCAGATGAGGTAGAGGTGGAGTCCAGTTTGCAGGAGTTTGAACAATCACCACGCAAAGCTTTTGATGAAAATACATGCAAGCAATTGCCAATTGTGTATGTGGATGGAAGTGCTTTTCACATTGAAAATGACAGCAATAGACAGTTGGTGTCAGGGATAGGAAATGTCTGGTTGAGATGTGAGGATATTACTAGTATAGGAATGAGAATTGGGACTAGGAGTAGCCAGGTAGAAGAGTTAGCAGCCATTTATAAAGCAATTACTACTGCAGTTGATAACAAATTCAGTGAAATTGTCCTGGTGACTGATTCTGATTATGCACGAAATATCTTTGTAGAATATTTGCCTGGCTGGAAAGCAAGGGGCATGCTCACATATAACAAAAAGCCCCTGAAACATGGGAAAATGATTCAAGCTATATATTTAGTGTCAGGGAATGATTTAACAGTATACTGGAGAAAAATGTGTGGACATTTGAAAACACCAGGAGAGGATAAGGAGGCAAATGATAGAGTAGATCAATTAGCTATGATTGGGGCTGTTATGAGAGAATTGTTGCCCATTGAACACTTAATTGGTGAAATACAAATAGATGCAGTCACACGCTCTAAATCTCCAAAAGAAGTTGAATAACCTGTAGTGCAATGGAGTTATGATACACCAGATCAGGATCTGATTAAGGAACAAAAAGAAGATCCATTGTTGGGGATCTAATATAATCATTTGATGGACCCCGAACAAAATCCTTTAACTGAAAATGATTGTACAGGAAAAGAAGAGTTGAGAGTGTTATTAAAGAACAAAAAACAAATTAAACTACAGGATGGTCTGATCATCATGGAATCCATAATGTCGAAATGGGTAGATTGTATTTGTGCACCAGATTGTAGTGCACAAACAGCGGCTACATTTTTGGTATGTCACATATTTTCAAGGTTTGGATTACCACAAAGAATAGAGTCAGACAGAGGAAGTCATTTTACGAGCGCCTTAATGAGCAAGGTGTGGCAGATATTGCGGGTAAAAATGAAATTGCATATTGCATATCGGCCTGCCTCTTTGTGGAACGTAGAAAGATGCAATAGATCTGTCGTGGAGATACTAAAGAAGTTTGGAGCGGAGGCAGGTTCTAGTTGGGATTTTCGATTACCTTTAGTTTTGATGACCATCAGGTCGACTCCTGCTAAAGCGACAGGTATCAGTCCTCATGAGGTGTTGGCAGGAAGGAAAATGGCACTGCCACAACATTTATTATACAGGACACATGAACAAACACTTGTGAGTGCATCTACAGTTTACAAATATGTGGAAGAATTGAGAAAGCATTTACAACATGCATTTGCATTTGGACAGCAAAATTTGGAAAGAGCTGCTGATAGTGCAAAGTCCTACTATGATAAAAAAGACATCTGTGAAAGAGTATAAAATAGGTGATCGGGTATATAAGTTTCATTTCGGAAGAGGTAAACATAAAAACTCAAAGTTTCTTTCAGCATGGCAAGGCCCATTCGAAATCATAGATAAGGTATCCCCAGTGTTGTACAAAATTTTGAAGCCAGAGGGTGAAATAGCGATGGAGATTTTTGTTCACGTCAATCAAATTAAGCCCTGTCATCCTAAGCATGAAATGAAGAGGCTTGAGCAGGTGGAGACGGATTAGGTGTACTAATTGCATGAGAAAGGGAGCTTGCAGTAAAATGACTGATGAAAACACAGTTAGTTTATATGTTAATGAATGAGTGAAGAACTGTTGACTATAATGTATGCTTAATGACTTTGGAGAAGTGAAATTGGGTGACATGTTTAATTTTAGCTGGACATTTTTTGTTGGGTGGTGGACTGGGAGCAATTAGTGAGGCTTTCTTTAGTGCTATTTTGTTTTGAAGATTAGCCACTTTGTTGGCTAACACATGCTGGATATTGGAGCACCATGTTTTATCTTTGACACAGTTGTCTTGGGATATGATCGGATTTTCTAATTCTTTTAGAATCGTGAAGATTGCGTGATTCTAGTATTGTAAGTGTCATGTTTGGCTAAGAGTATATCCTTCTTGTATTGGGATGAACTTTTAGTTAACTTTAGTTTGTTTTCTACATTGGGATGAAGTTTCTAGGCAGTTTCGCATTTTCTTTTGTCTAGTGTGAGATTTTTTAGATGGGGAGTAAACCAATTATTGAGGTGTCTTTTGGGTTTACTGTTTTGTGAGTTTTAGCAGGGTGATATTGTCGAGAGTTATGTTCATAGCTTTGTTATATTCTTCAACTAGAAGGCAAGGATCCATGTTGTCAGGTAGGGAGTTAAGGGTGGGCAGGATACAAGGGAGTAGTTTGTCTGCTGTAATATTTTTCTTGTTTCTCATAAGTGTGGGAAGGGCAAGAGGTGCCTGTAGGGTGGGTATTTTGGTTGCTAGAATAAAAGATATAAGGTAATGATCCGTCCAAATTTGGGGTGAGATGGAGGTGATGGAGACATTACAATTATGATCTGCAACGCAATCGAGACTTCTCCCTTTATTATGAGTTGGTTCATTCACTCTCTGGGTGAAGCCGAGTTCTGACAGGATGTTGGCCGTGGCAGTAGCATGTTGGTCATTGGCATCATTAAAGCCTATATTAAGGTCTCCTAACGGTAACTTTTGTGAAGTATCCTTTAGGTTTTCCGATAAAATCGTGGAAAGGTCTTCAATGAAAGTATTAATAGGGCCAGGGGCTCTGTATATAAGGTGAATGTTCAGCGTTTGTGAGTTGGCTGTGGGTATTTTGATTGACATAACTTCACAAGAGTTGATATTAGGCGAAGGTGATATTCTCATAGAGAGATTTGCTTTGGCAATGATAGCTAGTCCTCCACCTCGAACTTTGCCTCTATCAACTCTGAGGATGGTGTAGTTATTTGGTACGGCTAGGGACAGTGCAGGGCCTGCTGCCTCGTGGAGCCAGGATTCTGTGACAGTGATAAAGTCGTAGTCTTCTGTTAGGATAACTTCGGCTATTTCTGTGGCATGAGTGACTAAAGATCTTGTATTTTTTAAGGCTCCTTTGAGGTTAGCGGTGGATTTATCTGGGACCGGTGGAGTGGTGCTGTCTGGAGCGGCTGAACGGTTGTGAGTCCTAGTTCTTTTTGTGTGGGTTTGTTGTTGCTACTATTAGTAGTGTGGCTGAGCCTTAATGAGGTTTCGTGGGGTACTTTACTCTGGAGATTAGAGATAGTCACATGTTTGATAAGTGGGTCAACTATTCTAGGTAACCGTGCTCGGAGTCTGGAGTTTCTAAGCACAGTATTGCAAGGGGTCATTAGGAGAGGTATGTTGGACTTGTGCATGGGAGGTTTTGGAGACAAGGTATGCTTGTCCAATATATCTGCTATCCTAGTTGGTGTCGACATTATGTACAGTACCATTAGCATAAGTATGGCACCCAGGTAGGCTAAGTTAGGCCATGGGTACATAATGTATTAGTATAATGTACAATATAAGAGTGCGGTAACTTGACAGTAAAGGTGTTACCTTCGCATGGAGTATGGCTGGGTTCTATGAGCTAACCGGACGCATTTGCTAGTGGACTAGCCCCCCAGTAGTAGTGGAAATAGGATTTTGTCAATAGTTAATGTGGATTAGCATAAACATTATCATAAACATCAAGTGGCTATGACGTTAGACTAAAGATAACATGCCTATGTCTAGGAACTACTGGGCTATACCACACTGCTGGTTAGTCCAAGTTGTGTAGGCATCTGCATTTCCTAAGAAATTTAGTAAAGTATAGGCTAGTAGACAGTTAGAGATTAGTAATTATTAGCAACTGCGTACATAAACACTACTATGACATGTGAATACGATTTGCTGCTTTAACCAGTAGGCATGATGTGGAGAAGTCGGCACAATTTTGCATGGTCAACACATAAAAGTTGTTAGATCACCCATACAGGGAATCTTAGACATTTGGCAGAAGAGGTACAGTAATACAGTATATTTCTCTATTAGCAGTGGAGGACACTGAGTATCTAGTCAGGTAGTGTTAGCTTGCGGTATATACCTGATTACATAATAGCATTTGGCAACGTTCGTTCAAGCTTGTATGCGCGAGAATGATCTTATAGCATGCATGCACACAGCATGGCAGAGAGTTGTGTCTTTTGCTCAGCGCAATGGTCAATTAGAGTATGCCGGAGCTAGACCTTTAGGCAGTGTGACAATGGGTAGGCAGCTTACCAGCATTAAGCAGCGTTGACCAAGGATGTGCAGGAGTCGGTCAGACGCACGAGTGATACAGGCAGCAGCAGTCAATGGGGGCCGGGTGATAATGGAAAATAGTTAGAACGAAATACATGGGTGGACTTAGGCTGGCATAGTGGGGCCGCCTTGCCGCAGCGTCCTGGGCAAACAGGGGTAGAACAGGGCCTTTTCCTCGGGCCTTCTTCCGAAAGCCGGCTTCTGCCTACCGGTGTAGGGGATTGGCTAATCAACGAAGCTGGTTGCTTAGCAACCCAGGGCAGCCTCTTTTTCAGGCCCCGTTGCGACCGTCATTTTGAGTTCAGGCCGCATATGGAGGCACAGACGGAGCTCCAGGTGGTCAGCAGGGCTCAGAAAGCAGGTGTAAATTGCAACACATGGGCTAGATAGCCATGCATTGGCCTCACCATATGTATTGCTTCACTGGATGGTGCTCGTGTGATGGTCAGGCATCACAGGCAGAATGCTGGAACGGAGCGATTCGCGTCCGACGTGTTCTAGGAGAGCAGATGAGTGAGGATCACAGGGTAGAACAGGGCCTTTTTCCTCGGGCCTTCTTCGGAAAAGCCGGCTTCAGCCTACCGGTGTAGGGGATTGGCTAATCATCGAAGCTGGTTGCTTAGCAACCCAGGGCAGCCTCGTTCTCAAGCCGCGTTGTGACCGCCATTTTGGGGTCAGGCCGCATATGGAGACAAAATGGTGGATCGTCGAGGCAGAAGTGTGCATATGCACAGGCGGAGCTCCAGGTGGGCAGCTGGGCTCAGAAAGCAGGTATAAATTGCAACAAATGGGCTAGATAGCCATGCATTGGCCTCAGCATATGTATTGCTTCACTGGATGGTGCTTGTGTGATGGTCAGTCATCACAGGCAGAATGCTGGAACGGAGCGCTTCGGGTCTGACGTTTTCATGAGGGGCAAGGAAGGGCTCCAGCCCTCTCACCCTTCTAGGAGAGCAGTGTGTGGGGGGGGCAAAGTCTTATCTTTGGCTGGACTGCGTATGCTAAAAGCAGCCCAGCAAGTGCTAGCAACCTGGTGGGCGCCCCTGTAGTACGTTGGCCTGGTTATGTATGTTAGCTGCAGCACTGCATTGACTGCAGCAATGGGGGTGCCCCCACAGATGTCCTCAACCTGGGTCACATATGCTAGGTGTAGCCCAGGGAGTCCTGGTGGGCAGTCTGGCAGAGGAATCTGTGCGGCCCGGGAGGTTGTAAACATTGGGCAATAACTGCTGTGGACCCACGCTGGTGACTAGTGGCCATATGTGGAGTGCCAGTGGTTTTTGGCCTGCTCCCCTGTCTGTCAGAGTAGCGCCAAATCACAAAGGCCATGCAACGGCCCTCCACTCATACCAAGGAACTGCTGTGGGGTCCTTTACTTTAACTTGTTTTTCTTTTAAGGATCCTTGACGATCCTTTATTTTATATTTCTTGTTAGCTCCAGCAATGTGCTATGTTCATTGTATTCTCACCCAATCATACAGTCTGACAACCAACTATTACGCAACATGTGCCTTGTTGTCATTGTGTGACTTGTGGATGTTGACACTGTTGGGATCACTGAGTGTACCAGCTCATCATGTATGTGCCTCTTTTGTGCAGCATGCCAGATCTTCCCATAACGTCATCCATCATTTGCATTGGTTTGCCTTTTTCTAGTAATCTGAAAATAAATGGGAACGTCTCATGATGTTTGATAAGCCATTTCTTTTCCTTTACTTAGTTACATTTATGCGTTTCCTACCAGTGGTCAGACATGTGCATAAACAGATCCAGATGCATTGTTCTATTCCGTGACATATATCCCTTGTAATTGCGTATCCTAAATCACACGAAATACAAAAGGTTCTGCAAAGAAAAATGTGTGGCAAATGTCTTCCTTCATTCCTGCTTCATCAATTGATTCATTAAATTGACACACTTCCTCTCGCGCTCACCTGTGTGCGCAAAAGAGATGACAGCATTGCATAAACAATGGCCATTACAGCAGTAATATAACATCTTCATGACTAGTCCTTTGCATATAAACTGCAGATCGTCAGTGTAGGTCTTGTTCAAGTGTATGAAAAACAACCCCCAAGATGTTGCACTTCTAGCCTAAGTAAGGGGCACTGTGTGACTGCTAGGGGAGGGATGGAGTGGGACTTCTACTTAAAGTATTGTGTCCAAAAGCTCTTTGCTTGTCCCTCCACATACACTCCCCTCAATGTGAGTGGGCCAGTGTCATGGACCCTTCTATATGGCAGAAGGAAGCTATTGCAGGAACTCATTACTTTCGGTTCACTCTGGTCTTCAACTCATTCTTTTTACGGTAATTGCAAAGGTCTCTTCCGTGAAAGCCATTCTGTTTTTGAATATTAGTTCATAGGCAGGCTCTACTGACACCTAGGTGATCTCTCGGGGGTATAGAACCTTCCTCTGGTCTACACCCCTCAATACATTCTGTGTATTGACACATTGTGACATTCTGTGACTCAATCCCCCATCTCCCCATGTTCCTGTCCCCAGGAGGCAGCCTGCTGGGAGACTGCAGAAAGGGTGTACAGCTCCAAGTCAGGTAATTTAAAACAGCCCTGAACTGAAAGCTTCCAGCACTTTACGATGAGTAGCAATACCCTGGAGATGGGTGGGGATACAGATTCTACTCATACATCAATAATCAACACGACACAAATAGTTTTGGCAAAGTTTGTTTTAATGCAAGTCTTAAAACAGGGAGTACAACGAACATCAGCAATCGCTCGATACTCTGACTCTAACTACTTCATAAAAAAGTTGGGTTCTTATACCCATAATTGGTCATAGCTGACGTGTTGACCTGCTTCATTAATAACGTCATCCTACATGGCAAACTGCAGAAACTTATAGGGAAGCGGGATTGGTTCTAAGTGAATAACTAAGCATAGGTTCTCTATCTTTATGGAGTAACAGAGAAAGGTAATAGGATAGCTAACATCAGGTGGGGCAACTAAGCCCTCCCTCCAAAATGGCCACTATGAACCTCACTAAATGTACGATGTCCCATTGGCTATACAAACTATGGGACCCCTAACTGCGCGGTCCCCTACAATTGGTTGGCTTCTAAGCCTCGTCAGTAATTTCCACCTACGTTAGCAGCATGCAGAAACAACCAAGTGCGGATAAGCTCGTCTTGATACCAGCTTCCCTCCAATTAAAATATGATCCATCATCACCTCAATGGTCCAGTGTCAATTAGTAACTTTGAAATTGGCCTTGAGTCTGTACTGTTCTCTGAGAATTTTTAAGGAGTATGGGTACTATCCGGCTTCCGTGCGTAGGTGTGACCATCTTGTTCATCCAACTTTCTTCCATCAAGTGACTGGACTCCATGAATTGAGCCTTTTCATGTATTTGATGTTATGCTTCAATATTCCTCTGACATCCTTTGTTTTTGCTTGACCTTCTTGAACAGGAGCTTCTGTTCTTTCACATTAATTGTATCCAATGTCAGCCAACTCCTAGTTTGATAAGACCTTGGCTTTCTTGGCTTAGTGAACTCCTTAGCTGAAATGGATTCTGTTTAATTCAATTGCTTTTTGTAACTGCGACACTGAAATGAGGCCTTCTCGTGTTGTTCAGTACTGCTTTATACGTAGTGGAAACACTCTTTACTTAATCCATATGTATCTATGAGGTATATAGGTATATGTTGTCGCTTGCCGTGGTCTAATCTATTTAAGCATGTGGCTAGCTTCATGATTGTTTTGCTGCTTGCGTTTCATTGCATCTGTACACATTTAAACTAACTAAATATCTTCATCATGTTTGTGGCATAAATCTCTTCATCTTGATCCCAAGATGTCACTTATCCTTGGTACTTCATTCTTCTTTATAATCGTCTGCCTCTCTGGTCTGATTATCTTTCTATCTAGGTGTCAATTCGACTTTGTATGACATCACCATTCATCCTGGGCATTCAGTTTCTTTGTTTCATCAGGAATCTTATTCAAATGGCCATCATATTGTCTTGGATGCAAGTATGGTTTCCTCAATGGGTACTTTACTTCCCATATTCTCTTAGGCATAGGTATTCTTATGGGTACTGTACAGAGCCCACGCTCTTCTCATTGTTGGTTTAACTGTTCAGATACGTCACATATTTTGGTTCATACGTTTTAGGTAATGTAGGCGGGGCAGTTGGAGTGGGGGTACTTGAGCACTCCTCTACACTCCCCCCTCTGGGCGATTTATCGACCACTCTCACATTTTCTTCTCTATCTAGACATCCTGGTCTGTAGAAATGCTTCTTAGGGATCCATATCTTTATGACCCCCCTCAAGCATCCAGCTGATTTCACATTCATCCTTGTTCCATGTCATGAGCATGCACTGTCCACTTGGACTGCAGTAGATCCATCTTCCAACATACTTTTTATGGTCCTTTGGATACAGGAACTGTGTTCCCTCAGGTGCATAGATACTGGCCTTCACAAAGCCTCTGATTTCTTCATCAGTCAGATCTTTAGGATTCCATCCTGGTTCAACATCAATCATAATCTTCATCCCTATGGCTTTCTTTGCTGTCTTCTTGCATTGTGAGATTATTATTATTTTTTTATATTGCATTTTATTAAATTTAAACAACAACACAATCAACGAAAACTACAAGAAAAAACAAGATCAAAACATACGCATTCAAGGAACGAGTCAATAATTGAGGGCACGACAAGAGTCAAGTGATCTCCATTTGTCGCCCTTTCCATTTGCAGTTCAGTCTAGCGTTTTAGGGCCTCATGAGGTTACTGGGATTCTCTCTCCTCCCATTTGTCGGGCAGCCTCTTGCTTTATAAACTCTGCGCTCTAACATTGCCAGAGTGTCCATATCATCTGTCCATTGTTCCAGTGTTGGGGACTCTGGGGCTCCCCATTTTTGTGCAATGTTCCGCTTCATCAGTCCTGCGGCCGTAGATAGGAGCAATCCTTCCCATTTATCAGTAGTGTTCTCATCGGGAGAGCCCAACAGCTACACCTTCGGGTCCATTGTTGTATTGCGGCCTAGCACCCTGGATAGTTCATTGCAGCATTTCCCCCAGAAGTCTGGATCCGCGGACATTCCCAGAGGATGTGTATGAATGTACCAACCTCCCCCCCGCAATGGAGGCAGTTCGGGTTTGGGGCACGTTTCCAGCCATGCATCATGGTTCTTGGGTAATATATTCTGTGAATGATTTTAAGTTGGACCAAGCGGAGTCTGGAGGAGATAGCAATCTCCCTCGGATGCATTAGGATCTGGATCCAGTCCTCCGGGTCTATGGCTCCCACATCGTCCTCCCATTTGGATTTAAGACAAGGGAGTTCCGGAGTAGCAAAGGAGGACATAGCATTATACAGTATAGAGGTGACTCTAGTAGGGATATGTGCTGGGAGTATATTGCGTTCTATGGGTGTGTACTCGGGAATAGCGGGGTCCAACTGGATATGTGTTCATAGGGCGTGAGTCATTTGGGTGTGGTGATAGAATTCGGTCGTTGGAAGGTGGAATTTCTGCTGCAATGCTACAAAGGAGGCGATTTCCCCATCTATCAAGACATCCCCAATCCGTGTGATTTCGGCCTCCACCAATTTGGGCCATGGTCTGAGTTTCCCCAGTTCGGCCAGGTTACTGTTGTGCCACAGGGGTTGTGCCGTGGTGATCTTGTCTTTCCATCCCACATAGGCGTGGGCCCGTCTCCAGACCCTTGAGACATGTGTTGCCATTGTTTGGGGTAGGGGTCTGTGGAGGGGCTGGTAGAGCAGGGGTAATGGGTCAGTGTCGTGGATGGCTGCAATTTCTGCCTTTATGTGCGGGAGTTCCCTATCCCCTTGTAATAGGTTGTTAACCACCGCCAGTTGGGAGGCCCAGTAGTAAGCTCGGAGACAGGGGACGCCGATACCCCCGTCCCAAACCGATCTCTGGAGTGTAGCCAGTGCAATACAAGGCTGCCCCCCTCCCCATATGAGGTCTCTAAGGAGGGAGTCAAGGCGGTCAAACTCGGCGTCCTGAATCTCCAGTGGTGCATTTTGTAATACATAGAGGAATCTAGGCAGGGTGATCATCTTAAAAAGGGCAGCTCTGCCCATTAGTGTCAGGGGGAGAAGCCTCCAGTGGGGGACATCGTCTTTAAAACGGTCCATGATCGGCTGGAGGTTATGGGCTGCCTAGCGCGTCAGGTCCTCCGATATCCAAATCCCAAGATACCGGAAGCCGCTTGGTTCCACCTTGTATGGGCATTCCTGGGGGACGGCCAGTGTACCGCCCTTTACCGGGAACAGGATAGATTTGTCCCAGTTGATTCTCAACCCACTAAATTCCCCGTATCGGATGAGCATTTGCGTTACTATGGGGCAGGTTCGTATCGGGTCACCCAGGTATATCAAGAGGTCATCCGCGTACAGAGACGCCTTGTCTTCGTGTCCCTCCGGCCACTTGAATCCCAACCAGTCCCTGCTCTGGCAGAGCCACAGGGCGAGTGTCTCTATCACGAGGGTGAAGAGAAGGGGGGCAGGGGGCATCCCTGCCGTGTGCCCTGGCCCAGGGGGAAAAGTTCAGAGGGCCACCCATTTACTTTCACCTCTGCTTGTGGGTCTGTGTAGAGAAGTTGTACCCATCCCAGGAAGTTGTCCCCAAATCCCATTCTTCGCATAGTTTCCCAGAGACAGTCCCAGTGAACCGAGTCAAACGCCTTTTCAAAATCTATGGCAAGTAGTGCAAGCGGTTTGTCTATGATAGGGGCCCTTTCCAGCAATAGGTGGAGGCGCCGCAAGTTCATACGTGTCGATTTTTGTGGCATAAACCCACATTGGTCGGGTGGACCAGGGAGGTGATTACCGCTTGCACCCGGTTGGCCAGGATCTTGGCAAGGATTTTGGTTTCGCTATTGAGTAATGAGATAGGCCTATAGGAGGCACGTTGCTCAGGTGGTTTACCTGGTTTGGGAATAACGACTATCGTGGCTTTACGCAGATCCGGTGGGAGAGCGGCCTGGTCGCGGGCCCCGAGAAACATTTTGTGAAGGTATGGTGCCAGTTTCTCCCCACCCAATTTCTTCCAGGTCTCGACCGGGAACCCGTTGGGGCCTGGTGTTTTCCCCGACTACAATTGAGCTACAGCTTCAGCGATCTCAGCTTCGGTGAGAGCCGAGTCCAGTTGTGCCCTCTGTTGTTCCGATAGGAATGGCAGGGTGATATTGTCTAGTAGGGAGGGATCCAGAGGGGACACTGGGGCGGCATACAAAGTAGTATAAAAGTCAGCAAAAGCTTGGGCTATATGCCTGTCTGAGTGGCATTTCCCCTTCTCCGGGGTTATGATCTCTCTAACGTGGCGTTGACCCTCATCTCTTCTCTCGAGCCAGGCCAACATTTTCCAAGCTTTGTCCCCGTGTTCATATACCCTTGTCCTGGAGTCTTGGTGGGCTTGCCTGGCGTTGTCTAATTCGATGTGTCGAAGGCGTTCTCTAGCACCCTTAAGGGATCTGAGAGACTCCGGGCTTGTGTCACGAACATATTTGGTTTCCCAGTCGCCCACATCAGTTTCCGCCTCCAGCAGCTTCCGAAGTCGCTCCCTTTTGTTACCCGCTACCCAGGAAATCGCCTCCCCCCTCAATACTGTTTTGTATGCTTCCCATATCGTGACTGAGTCATCGACCGTAGGGGAATTACTTTCAAAATATTCATTAGTCACTTCCGTGAGGTGGTCAACAAGATCAGGGGAGCCCATATAGTAGCTATTCAGCCTCCATGATCGGGGTGGGATTTCCCTTTGTGTGCGCAGTACCGCCATGAGGGGTGAGTGGTCTGAGATGCCTTGAGAGAGTAGGTCTGCAGTGGTCGTGCTGTGTATGTCGGTGTTTGGGAGGAAGAGGTAGTCCAGTCTGGACATGGACCCGTGTGCTCCCGAGTGGAACGAGTAGGCCTCGTCCACAGGGTGGAGATGCCGCCACACGTCCCGAAGGCCCAGGGCCGACGCAAATTTTGCTAGTTTGGTGGGAGTGTTCGGGTTACAGTCCCTGATGTGAGTGCGATCTTTTATATTACACATGACGTCACTAAAATCGCCCCCCAAAATCCATGTATCAGGTTGGTGTTTTGCCATAAGGGTGACCAACTCCTCCAGGAATTCCTCTCCCAGTCCTAGCGGGGAGTACACTGACGCAATGGCCAGTGTTTCTTGTCCCAGTGTTCCTATAACCACCACATAGCGACCCCGGGGGTCTTGTTCAACTATTAGCGATGTGAATGGGACGCGTTTATGTATCAGGATAAGAGTCCCTCTGGATCCCACAGTGTATCCCGCATGTAGGGCCAGCCGGTACTTGGTTCTACGAAAGAAAGTACAGCTGGTCCCAGCTAAGTGTGTCTCATTTATCAGGGCAACGTTGGGAGAATGTCTGTTCAAGAACTGCAGAACAAGACGTTGTTTGATTTCGGACCCCAGCCCGTTCACGTTCCATGTGATCATTTTGAGAGACCTGGGACGCTCAGGGGTTGAGGCGTGGGTCAGTGTGGTCACCATTTATTGTGTACGGTATCAGGTTTGCAGACATTATGGGCTGTTTCATGGAGTTGCCATATTTTGGGAGTGTTGGGTGGCGTGATCCATTAGTTTCGTGAATGCGTAATAAACGTGTATCAATACTATAACAAAAACAACATAAACTCACCCATCCCCCCTCCCTATACTCCACCCCAACATGAAGTACCTGTCACCCGAACATCGTTGGCACTCGGAACTAGAGTGTCAGCTCAAACTTGGGGTCCTGGCTGGCAGGAGAACAGAGGGGGCCCGCTCTAGTCCGCAGTTCCTACCGCCTTTGAGCATTCCGTAGTTCTTAGGGTCCACTTATGAGGTCGGCCTCTCTTCGGTTCGATATTCCATCGCTTCCTAGTGTTCGTTGGTTTCCCTCGCTTTAGTTGGCGGGGTTTGCCGCTTGTTCCAGGATCGCTTGTTCCTGGGCCTACGGGTGCACGCTGGGAGGGGGGTGATCCGCCCCAGGCCGGGGTCTCCTTCCCCGATCTGTTGGTCTTGTCGTCCAGTCCCCTTCAATGTGCGTTTCCACCCATCTCCAGGCCTCCTTTGGATCCGTGAAATGAACTGTGGTTCCCCTGTGGTGGATCTTGAGTTGGGCCGGAAACAGCAGTCCGTATTTTACTTTCATGTGGAATAGTTGCCTCTTCAGCGGTTCAAACGACTGTTTCGCCCTCTGCACCTCCCGGGTGTAGTCAGGGAAAAAGGTGATTCGGGAGCCGTTATGGGTGATTGTACCCTTAGAGCGGGCCATTTGAAGGAGTGATCTCTGTCCCGATAGTTAAGGAATCTGGCTATGATCGTTCTGGGTGGTGCGCCTGGTATAGGCCTGCCCGATGGCATTCTGTGAGCTCTCTCCACCGAGAAGGGGTGAGGCGCATAGATGTCCGCCAACCATTGTTCCAGGAAGAGCTCCATACTGGGCCCTTCCTCCCCCTCCGGGAGGCCGAGGCTGCGCATATTGTTGCGGCGCGATCTTCCTTCCCCCTCATCCACACTGGCCTCTAACATTTTCAGACAGTTTAGTGTCTGGGAGAGTTGTTGATTAATGCCTCTAATGTTATCTTCAGTCCCTGAGATGCGCTGTTCCGCCTCCCCCGTACGAGCGGAGAGTTTCTGCAAGTCGTGGCGCAGAAAGGAGACATCCGCCGCTATGCTGTCGATTTTCATCTCCATCGAGGAGCGGGAGCTCGTGATGGCGGCCATCACGTCTCTCAGGGAGAGAGCAGTCTCGTCCTCGGGGGGAGTGTCTGTGGTGTGTGAGTCTGCGAGGTCTGGGCCTGTGCTACCGCAAATTGGTCCATTTTGCTTTGCATAGAGGCTTTTTTCAATTTGTCTTTGCCCATCCTTGTAGAGAGGCAGTTACGCGGAGTTATGTGCGCCCAGGAGGGACTGAGGCTTGCTGTGAGTCGGGTAGGACAGCGTGTGCGACGGCAATCCCAGTCGGGCGAGTTTTCAGGCCGAGGTCTCTCGCAGGAGTGGCTCGGAGAGGGCCTTCCACCTCGGGTTTACCAATGCGTGGGTTTGGGCTGGTGACTGGGGTCACTCTCCGGCCTCGCTGGATGTCACGGTAAGAGAGTCTCCCCGGTTCGGCCGTCGAGCTCCTCGTGGGCCAGAGATGGTCTGGCGATTTCCGTCAGGTCTGCTTGCAGTACCGTCGCTCCCCACCCGACAGTCCCCGAATTGCATCACGCGCCCGCGGCGGCCATCTTGGGAGCGCGGGGTCTCTCTCCATTTCGCTCTTCACTCGCCTCGGGTTCGCTCTTGGGGCTCTGATTTTCCCTAAATTTCGCATCCGATGGTCCCCCAGTGCGTCAGCTACTGATACAGGCGTCAGAAGTGTATAGAACTCTCAGGCTATAAAAGACAGGATATTTGCGGCGGTCACGGAGCCGATCGAACTCACGTCCGCTCCATTGCGCTGCTGGCCACACCCTCCCACTTCGTGAGATTATTATTTTGATCACACAGAATCCAAGCATTACTAATAATAATAAAGCTCCTAAAAACTTGAACATATCTGCCATTCATTGTGGAACCCATGAGAAGAGTGATCCAAACCAGCTGTCATCAGCAATGTCTTCGACCTCTTCTATCATCTGGCCATTTAGCTTTGTTAGCATATCTATGGCCTCTGTCAATGTTCCATTCTCGTCATCATGAGAAGGTATAAATGTGCAACATGATTCTCCAATTTTGGCAAAAAAGACCTCCATCCATAGCTCTGATCATATCTAGGACATATCTGTTCTGGAAGGTCATCAATCCCACAGCTCTCAGCTCTTCTCTGATTTCATTGAATCCCTTTATGGTAGTATTAATCATCTGTAGCAGTTGCCATCTGGTGATCTGAAGCCACTTGGCATTTGCTCCAACCTTGATCCTTGGCATGAAGATCAACATAAATAATGAAGAAGTCTGGCTGAACAGTCTATGTTCATATGGAATAGCATCAATGGCTTCTATTGATTTAGCTGAAAAGTAGTTCTCCATCTTCATTCGATTTATTAGTTCCACAGATCTCTTCTTTCTTAGATGAGCATTTGCTTTCGGGAAACTATCAATGTTCAGGTCACCTTTAGGAATCACTAATGCAGGAACATGGACATTCACCAATGTGCAGATTCCTCCCCAGTCTTTAGGCAGTCTGATGTAGGCCTTTTATCCACACGCCTAATAATGATACATGATTACTGCTGTCCCGATATCCATTCCTGGTGCATCGAAGATTCAACCACAGTTCTTATTTTCTCCCAGTTTTCTTGTACCATTGTTCCTGAAGCACAAATTAGAACTATTCAATGGTACTATCTGCAGTGGTCCTCCTCTATCTTCGACCCATGTCAGTAGTTTAGCAAGGTTTTGGCCATAATGGTTTACACAACATTTGTGCATTTTCGATTGTTGGTTGATGGTAACCTACTATTACCCAGTCTCTGCAGATTACTACTCCTTCTTCCCATCCATCTGGTGGTAGGACAGTTCCCCAAATCGGCATCTGGACTCTGTTCTTCCATCTGCGGATATCTTCTGTAGAGTGTCCTGGAACTTTCAGTTCTTTATTTAGTTCTCTTCTTACTCCAGTTCCGTTTACTCCAGGTTTCTCATATATGATCACAATGTGCTTTGTTTTAGCATTGTTTCTTGTCTTTATGTCTTGAACATAGTCATCTTCATTTGGATCTGTTACTTCAGTTGCCCATTTGATAGAGGCTGTTCAACCCATGAATTGGCCTGTGGTACTACAGAAAGCTAGGTGCACTATGCAGTGTGCAGTTAGGACATCTATTTCAACGTGCTTGCCTTGGAAGCAAGACGACATGGAACAACACAGGTTCGATTCCCGGGTTCGCGCTTAGAAACCTCTGGGTATTAAGCGCGTTATAAATAACTTATTATATCATGTTATATGAATAGCTATGAAGATATTTGACTTCCCCATGCTGTATGACAGGAGTGCACATACAAAGCATTCTTCATCTGACGTTCTTCTTCCAACTTCTTTCATGTGTTGGTACCATATGTTATTTCCCAAGTGTGTTGTGCTGTCCAGATAATCATTCAGTTCGTAATTATCTTCTTCAGTGCTTCTTTTGATCCTTAAAGTCTTCATGTAGTTGAATGCATCAGTATAGCTCCTTCTGACGTATCGATTTGCAGGATCATCCTTCCGAGTTCCCTGCGTAGAAGAAAGTTCAGCAAGTCTTTCTTTATCCATCTGTCTTTTTCTGGCAATTGCTAAAAAAGGCCATATAGATTCTGCTATAATCTCTGCTTGTGATATTTCTGTGGGACTTAGGCTTGGGCCTTTCGTTGCTGGACCAGGTGTGTCTGTATGCATTATTTGTGTAGGCCCAACCTTTGTCAACCCATTATTCTGCCTACTCTGCCGACTCTGTCTCTGGTGTTTAAAGGTAGTGTTTGAAACAAGTGCTGTGTGTGATTTATAACTGACAACATCCATCCCAAGATCAGATATCTTCCCATTTTGTCTTGGGACATGAATAACTATGTAGGGTCTAGGCTGCTTTGTAGTTGCCACGCTCACTGTTTCCTTCTGCTCAGAAATATATACAGGAATCTTTGAATCATGTGCTCCTGTATAGAAAGCAGTTCTCACTCTCAATGAAAGCAATATGAGTATGAATATAATGCATGTGTAAATAATACAGTGGTAGGTGATGCGACAGCATCTACTTCTTGGACACTGTGTACGTCTGTCCTCATGGGGCAGTACAACATTGCTGTTGAAGTTCCCCATCTCGATCATTTGATGCTAAGGAAGGAAAAACAATGTTTTAATGGCTCTGCATCTTTAGATTGTTTCTGGAAGCTGTTGTCTTTATTCAGCATTCGTCCTTCATCAATTGTCTGCTTTCTGGATGACTTTAAGAAGTGACTTCATCTTTCCCTCTTGAACCAGGTTTTTTTCCAAATCAGGATTGTTCCTTTATTGTGAAGAAAAATGTCCTCGGTGAGCCTCTATGAAATCTGCTTCATTTATTAGTTCCCAATCAATGCCTCACATCTGCTTCAGTCCATATGACATGTTGCTTCCCTGTGAGCATGAACAAAGAGTTTTGTCCTTCATTCAATTCCTCGATCTGTCCCTCGGAGGAAAGTTTCAACACAGCTCTGTGATTTCTTTCAGAATAGATTGCCACCTGGATGATAATTCCTTCCAGGATCACATTCAAGTTTGCAGTATTTCTTGGATCTCTTAAGAAAGTTACTACATCTGTGTGTCTTCCAACAAGAGGCAGGTATTCTTCAATTAGAAGAATGAACACCACACTGACCAGTCTATGTGCTGTGTCGGTTGATAGGGGCATTTGTGGTTTCCTCACTGAACTCAGGCAACTTCAAAAACTCTTCAGTGATGATTATGAGCAATCTTCTAATAAGTTTCTCATTGTTAGGATCCTGGATATATGCTGGAATACGGCAAGTTCTCCCCACCAACGTTATACCCACTTAAGATACGTGAGTAGGAACCTAGAAAGGTCATCACTGGATAACACCATGAGTAGAGTCAAACAAGAACTCTGTGTAAAATGAATCTAGGGTATTGTACCCTCCGATGTGTTGATGATCAACATTTGGCATATCCTTATTCTTATCAAGGCTTAAGTATGCCATTAGTCCAAAGTCAATAAGCTTCTGTAGCTTTCAAGAATGCAGATCTTCCCTTAACCCTGTAACTAAGATGCACAGAGTTTTCAAATGTGTCCTTTTACCCATTTATTTGTAGCTGAAAAGGGAGTGTCCACATTAAGCCAAAGTCCATTAGTAGGTTCCTTTCTTTCCACTTGTCGGGTTATACGTCCTTCTTCTTCCTCATAGATCTTGTCTGCATGTGGTGTTGTTCTTTCCCGATGTTTGTAGCTTCTTCGCAGTGGGGTGTAGGCAGAGGGGTCTCTCTGGAGTAGATCTTTATATCTCCCAGCAAAATCCAAGCTCGCCTACCCTGCAATTTGACAGCAGATGGCATCACGTCCTCAACGACAAAAATTCAGTTGAAACGGGACTCGTCCCACTTTTTCCTTGTGTGGTTACAAATTAGGATTTTATCTCCTGGGTAGATTCTTGGACATAGAAATTCAGGAGTTTGGGTTGTTGAGGTATCTCCTTCAGTATTCTGTACTGCCTTACACCCTTGTCTCTGCAACTGTCCTGAAATCACAGAAAAACTAGATGTTAAACAGTTCAAGTAGTTTTGCAATTCAAGTCCTAGAATTTCTGACGTTGGCTGAGCATCACTTCTAACTCGGGATGGAGGCATTAAAGGTATCCTCATTCGCCTGCCTGTCACAATCTCGTGTGGCGTAAGATGCTGGTCAGAACCTGGTTGGTTCCTCAATGCATACAATGCCAGTGGTAGGCAGTGCAACCACCCTTTTTTCAAAGTAAGCTTCAACTTAGCTATTCTTTCTTTTAACAATCCGTTGAGCTTTTCACAGATACAATTTCCTTGCGGATGATAAGCTGAAGAAAACTTGTGTTTTATACCAAGCAGCGAGGTGATCTGCTCGAAAACTGTTTTAACAAAGTGAGGTCCATTATCTGATCTCATTACTTTGCACACTCCCCATCTGGGAAATACTTTGCACACTAAGAACTTGGCTGCACAGGTAGAGTCTGGGTGTGTGCATGAACCTGCCTCTATCCATGTAGAGAAAGGACATATTACAACTAATAGGTATCTATATCCATTACAAACTTGTATCATGTCGACATAGCCGATATACAAGTGCTGAAAAGGGCCATTAGGTCTTGGGATGACTCCCCTTACTATGCGCAGTGGATGGCCAGCCATGATTTGTTGGCAAACAATACAATTTACCATAAAATATGCAACATGCTTCATTAGGTTCGGTACGAACCAATACTCAGCAATGGTTACAGCAAGATTCTCCCTAGTTGTATGCGCTGGGTAGTGTGGCTATTCTAGCACCACCCTTAATAATGCTATAGGTATCACTGGTTTACCAGTGCTGTCTTGTCACCACAATGCTTCCGAGGGGTTTAAAGAACACCCTCTTTGATTCCACAAGTTCTTTTCTTCTTGCGGTGCCTCTCCTTGAAGTTCAACTATCTGTGTTTTAGACTTATGATTATATACCTCATCCACACTCATCATCACAGGCATTCTTTCATTCACATTAATGGTTTCAATATTCATTCTCCCTGTCTCTCTATTTGCTATGCGCTTGGCTTCATCGTCTGCTGCTTGATTTCAGCGCAAGATAAAATCTGTCCCTTTCTTGTGAGCTGCGCATTTAACAACTGCTATGCCCATCGGGAGTTGTAGTGCCTTAATGAGCCTATCCAATAAGGCTGCGTGCTGTACCGGCGTGCCGTCTGCTCGGTGGTAGCCCCTCCTTTTCCAGTGTGCTAATCCTGCATGTACCATCGACGTCACATAGGCGGAGTCGCTATACACTGATACTGCTGGTCTGCTTGATTCTCAATTGCGAGTATCAACACCAATAATTCTGCAGCTTGTGCTGAATAATGAGATGGCAATCGGGTACTCACAAGCACTTGAAATTCTCCATTTGCAAAATATTTCACTACCACAGTGCCTGTATATCTTTGCCCATCATTTTGATCGATTCTCGAAGACCCGTCAATGAAGACAATCTCTCGAGTGCATTCTCTTTTACTCTAGGGAGCTCATCATAGAATTCTTCATAGTTTGCACAATCGTGTATAAGCTCTCCTTTAGTAATTGGCTCAGCTATAAACATGGCTGGATTCACTATTTTATATTGAACTATTTTAATCGCTGGAGTTGATATGATAACCTCATAGGCAGAAGCCCTTTGAGAAGTCAAAGTGCCTTCTGGTTTTTCTAAAATGGCAAATAATGCGTTTTCAACAAATAACATCATGGAGCATCCCATCACTATGTTTGTAGCATTTTCTATGGCGAACGCAGCAGATGCCAAACTTTGTTCCTATTGAAAGTGACCTCCCATTACTGGTTCCAAAATTCCACTGTAATATGCAAGGGGCTTGTACCACAACGTGGTTCTCTGTGTGAATACTGCTGTCATAAAAGTACCATCTTTATGCGAGAATAAAAATAATTCCTCAGCATAATTTGGGATCCCTAACACTGGAGCTGTGAAGATTGCTTTTTTCAATTCATCAAACCCTTCTTCCATTGCTTCAGTCCACACAATGTTTTCTTTTGTTGCTTGTGCTTTTTTCAAGGCCTGCAAAAGGGGCCTCATATATGAGCTGTAGTCAGACCCATGCTCTGACATAATTACATAGTTCTAAAAAACTCTGCATTTGTTTTATTGTGTGTGGCTTGGCGAGTCCGGATATAGCACGCAAAGCGCTTTCCAAATCGCTGCTCTACAGTTATTAAACGGTGGTCCATCATGCGCGGTATTGACTTTAGTCACACCAGGGTAACCTGCTCGTGTCCATACGTCATCATCTCTCTCACCAAGTATGGCGATGAGAAGACCTTTAATATCCCCTATAGCTAATGTGTTCCCTCCCGTCATTTTTTCTAACTCATGTATCCATTTTCCAGCACCAGACTTTAATTTGGGAGCTTACATTTTGAGTTTTCTCTGTCCATCTGGGGCCATGGTATATATTGTGGCCTGGCTCCTCCCTTTTCCAACAAAGGGAATTGTGATGCTCCAAACTAATTTGCATCTCTCATCATTTGTCTATCTACCGCTGGAGTAATATTCATACATTGCCGTCTACCTGGCAATGCTCTTAGCCTGCTTACATAAGGCAGGGACTCCCCCCTCTGACCATGGGGTTGCCCCTTATGTGGATCGGACTGTGTCAGTTGCTCTGGTGCCTTAGACATAGGTATTTCTGAATCTGACCATCTTACCAACTTATTCATAGGTGAACATCCCTCTGAACCACATATGTCACTTCTCTTTTCCCTCAGGAAGATTTCCCTTTCTTCGTCTGATACTTCTTGTGCCCAACTTGTGCAACTTCTCTCATCATCATCTCTATTTAACGTTATTCTGTCTAAAGATAGCTCCTTATGTCTCGCACTACAAGGGGCTTCCTCCGTGTCACACAACTGAGTGCTCTCAAAACGATAATTTTTTCCTTTCCTCTTTCTGTGCTTGCATTTCATGGTACACTTCATCAATCGTGTCCCCAATGCTTCGTGAGTCAAACTTGTCTTCTAGATTGTCTCTAGACATGCCTGGTAATGACTCGGACTCTGGGAAGAATTCCTCTATGTCTTCCCATGCTGCTGGTGGATTGGGATTTCTTATTTCCCATTACAAATACTCAAGATATCTTGCTCTCTGTTTTCTTTTATGTTCCGTATCGTCATTGTCTTCTCTGTGCTTTCTCACTTCTTCTCTTACTCTTTCTTCCTCTTTCTTTTTCATATCCTTTCGTACATATGCCCTTCGTATTTCCTCATCCCTTCGTCTTTGTATTCTTTTCTCTCTTATCATTTGCTGTTCATCATCTTCTATTCTTTTTTCTTTTAGCCTTTCCTGTTCATCGGTTGTTCTCTTTTTATTGTCACATTTAATTTGCTCCTCTGCTTTCTCTTGTTTTCTAGCTTGCTCATCTTGATATAACTGTTCTTGTCTTTGTCTATCTTTTCTTTTTGCTCCTTAATCTTTCAATCATTCCTCCCTCTCTTTCTCTTTTCTAACTTGTTCGTCTTGATCTCTCGTTTGTCTTACTTCTTCAATACTCTTGCTATCAAGTTTAAGTAAAATCTGACCTCCTAACCCATCGTTCTGTCAGAGCGCTATCTCACCAGTTTTATCCTGATCTCCTTTCCATCTCTTTATTTTTCTCCTTGTCCAGAGATGTCCTCACTCGATTGCTTCTCTCCTTATCACGTCTTTCCCGGGCCCTCAGGACTTTGGAGGTGATATCTTTCTCGGTGTCTTTTTCTGGGCTCTCGTCACTTCTTTGCGTAGGTGACTCATATGACGGATTGCTATATCCTGTGTCTGCTTTAAATTGGGTATAATCCTTCGTCTTTCTTAATTTTGTCTTTTATTTCAGACGGGGCGGGCGGAACAGAAGGCTCTTCACCCCCCTCTTTGCATATGCTGAGTATCAAATCTAAAGGCGGCTCCTTCTCCTTCTCCTTCTCATGTTCATACATTTTCCAAAGCTCTAGACTCTCTAGGTGCTTTTCTAACTTTTTTCCTGTGTACGCAGCATGAAAATGCTGGCCATGGCATAAACATTTTAACTGCTTTCCTTTAACCCATTCTGCACTGTACTGTTTAAGTTTAAGCGTGTGCTTTGGTAGCTGTTTGCAAAGATTCAATAATGGCGTAACTTCTACCATTTCTTAACCTTTACTTTTCTCTTTGCTACCACTTGCTTATGCTTTAGTTACAGTTTTTCAATTTTACGTCTCAATCAACATACATTTATGAGCAAGCACCAACCATCGCAAGATCCAATCTCGTCACAATACAATGTTTTACTTTAATCTTGCTAAAAACAACTATCAGAGTTTAATCTTAAAACAATCACTTTTCGTGTCTCAACTTCACGTTTTTTTAATTACTTAAAACATTTCTTTTTTCAACTCTGACATCATCACACCTTACAACCACATAAAACAAAACAGACAGACTTAACTGGTCACATGTATGTACTGCTTACGATCTTCTTCTAAGACTTGTCTTACCCTCTAGATATGCTCCGTTTGGAAATAGTAGTAAATCATTCCTTTAAGAAAGTCTTTAAACTAATCTTGTCTCCTATTTGTTCCACGCAAAGGGGCTATGAATTAAAGCTTCTGCTAGCACTCTTTAAAGTCTAGGAACAGGGCGTATCCTCAAAACGTGGCTACACTCACAACTATTTTTCCTCATATATTACTTGATCATACTCAAGTCAATAAATATCTCGTTTCCCATATACATATATATTACACTCCTACTCTTGCATTATATTTTATCTCGCTTCCCTTGGTTACTCTTTGTTATTTACTACTTATGCATCCCTTTGCCACACTCTTTGGTCTATTCACTCACCGTTTGCCTATTTTTCGTATTTGGCCGCTCAGGATCACTGCCTTTGTTGCCGCCTCTTCGAGCCACTTTCCGATCTGCTTCTCGTAGATGTGGGAGGGGTTTCTATGTCAAAAATAGGGGTCCCGTCAAACCTTTTCCGGCAGGGATTTTTCCTATACTAACCACTATCTTTGCGGAGCTTCATGTCCTGTCAGCCGAATGCCAAACGTTGTGCGATATTGCAAAGACTCTAAAATTACTTATGTCACCGGCCGATGGTATCTTATCTAACCATCAATCACTGCTACCAAGTGAACTGGAGGCTTCCAACCCTTTGAGATGAGTAGCAATACCCTGGAGATGGGTGGGATGCAGATTCTACTCATACATCAGTAATCAAGACGACACAAATATTTAGGCAAAGTTCGTCTGTTTTAATGCAAGTCTTAAAACAGGGAGTACAACGAACATCAACAAACGCTCAATACTCTGACCTTAACTACTTCATGAAAAAGTTGGGATCTTATACCCATAATTGGTCATAGCTGACGTATTGACCTGCGTCATTACTAACGTCATCCTACGAGGCACATTATAGAAACTTATCGGGAAGCTGGATTGGTTCTTAGTGAATAACTAATCATTGGTTCTATATCTGTATGGAATAACTGAGAAAGTTTATAGGATAGCTAACATCAGGTGGGGCAACTAAGCCCTCCCTCCAAAATGGCCACTATGAACGTCACTAAATGTACAACGTTCCATTGGCTACACAAACTATAGGACCCCTAACTGCGTGGTTCCCTACAATTGGTTGGCTTATAACCCTCGTCAGTAATTTTTGCCTACGTGAGCAGCATGCAGACTGAACAACCAGGTGCGGATAAGCTTGTTTTGATACCAGCTTCTCTTCCATTAAAATATGATCCATCATCACCTCAATGGTCCAGTGTCAATTAGTAACTTTGAAGTTGGCCTTCAGTCTGTACTGTTCTCTGAGAATTTTTAAGGAGTATGGGTACTATCCAGCTTCTGTGCGTAGGTGTGACCATCTCGTTCATCCAACTTTCTTCCATCACGTGACTGGACACCATGAATTGAGCCTTTTTGTGTATTTGATTTTATTCTTCGATAATCCTCGGACGTCTTTTGTTTTTGCTTGACCTTCTTGAATAGGAGCTTCTGTTCTTTCATGTTAATTGTATTAAATGTCAGCCAACTCCTAGTTTGATAAGTCCTTGGCTTTCTTGGCTTAGTGAACTCCTTAGCTGAAATGGATTCTGTGTAATTCAATTGCTTTTTGTAACTGCAACACTGAAATGAGGCCTTCTCGCGTTGTTCAGTACTGCTTTATATGTAATGGAAACATTCATGCTTTACTTAGTCCATATGTATCTATGAGATATATATGTATATGTTGGTGCTTGCCGTGGTCTAATCCGTTTATGCATGCAGCTAGCTTCATGATTGCTTTGCTGCTTGCATTTCATTGCATCTGTACACGTTTAAACTAACTAAATATCTTCATCATGTTTGTGGCATAAGTCTCTTCATCTTAATCCCAAGATGTCACTTATCCTCGGTACTTCTTTTTTCTTTATAATCGTCTGCCTCTCTGGTTTGATTATCTTTCTATCTGGGTGTCGATTCAACTTTGTATGACGTCACTATTCATCCTGGTCATTCAGTTTCTTTGTTTCATCAGAAATCTCATTCAAATGGCCATCATATTGCCTTGGATGCAAGTGTGGTTTCCTCAATGGGTACTTTACTTCCCATATTCTCTTAGGTATAGGTATTCATGAGCACTGCACGGAGCCCTCGCTCTTCTCTTTGTTGGTTTAACTGTTCAGAATACATCACATATTTTGGTTCATACGTTTCAGGTAATGTAGGCGGGGCACTTGGAGTGGGGGTACTTGGCTCCTCTTCTACAGCCTCTTCTTATGGTTACTGCAGTCAATGCAAAGACATGGTTAGCCTCCTTCCAGCATCTAGGAGGATGCAGTGGAATATCATATCTTACCTCCCAGTTGATTCCTTCCCATCCACTGTTCAGCGCTTGGTGCAGTTTTATAAAATGGTGGCAATGCATTGGTGGTCGGGGTCTCTAAGAGCGCTTTATAGCTGTTAAATCTGCCCTCCATTCCGCTGCTGGTCCACTGTCCGGAGATCACTGATCACGCACCTTTTTCAAACAACGGTGTCTGATCTACAAGGCGTTGGTATTGCACCAGCCAATCAATTGCTGGTCTTAATTGCATCTTCTGGTGAGGCTAGAGATTAATGGGGTTATAAACAGGCAAAACGTGGTGACAAGTTTTGAGGGGCTGCTCCTAGGTTTTTAAATACTCTTTCTGTATTGTTAAGGTTGGATCCTTTTTCATTAGCGTTTGCACATTGGCCTAAAACGTTCCTGTTCATTAATGTGGAGTGCACTGACCTTACTGGCCCTGGAATCCTCTGTTATACAGTTATAAGAATGTTGTGTGGTCTGGTTGGGGTGGGCGGGGACCAAACAGGTTATTCCCGTCCACTGTGGACTCCTACTCTACCATGGTGACTGGCACGAATAGGGTACTTGATGTATAGGCTAGGAAGACCTGTTCACCTAGCCTCTCAGCAGCGCAATGCATATTTAGACATCTGATGGGCAGTCCCTTAGAAGATAGGGACTGGACGTTGCACTGAGTTAGATCATATCAACCTGGTTGCCATACCTCATCAAGTTAAAAGGGGCAGAGCAGGCACATGTAACTGGCTCCCACTGAGTTGAATCACGGCCGCAGAAATGCTGTCCCAAAATGTTCCCCTGCTTGGACCGCTTTCTCTTCTTCTTACCCATGTTCTAAATTAGATACATTGGGAAAGTTGTCTCAGATGTTCGGTCTTGGTCCAGGGTTACCCTCTAGTTACCTTTCCCTTCTTCACACCACTTCACTCCTTTACCCCACAGTCTCGTGTGATGCTACCCAATAACAGCCATCCACAAGATGCTTTCCACTGACGCTGATGCTCACTTCATCGCATCTCACCCACGATCACTGACAACCATGTTATGACAGACCTTCCTAAAACCCCTCACTGACTCCCTACGTCCCGACCTCTGGAACAGGACCACCACACTCGCTGTTTGGGTTGGTATCTGTTTCTGAAAGTGTGGCTGTGGGATCACTGCCTGATATGGTAGCCTGACATTTTCTGTTGACATGTCTGTATATATCAGTGCAGGACTGCCAGTATATCTTTGCATCAATGTAAAGATAGATTTAAAAGAAATAATAAAAGAAATATCATTATAACTGATGCAAATACGACCGACACTTCAAGAAATGAGGTAGAGACATGGGTGCCCTTTTACTTGTAGGGCAATAAATGTTACTTGGGTTAATTTCGTTCCACACAGTGCGTAAGAGCAAAGTGGAAAACCACGGGATAAGTGGTTTACGCCTTCCTCTTACACTCCGGGGGATGTTGAAGATGTTTTGTAGGCAGAGTAGATGAAATTGGACGAAATACGATTCCTTCTCCTCATCCCTTCATCCCCACTCTGCCTGCAAAAGCACGCCGTTCAAACGTGCATTGCATTTTTATGCAGGTGAAAACCAATGGAGTCCTAGGAGAGCCACCTGCACGTAGCACCTGCTAAAAGAAGACAGTTTCATAGGGATCCATTGTAAATGCTGTCTGCAAAGTGTAATTTTCAGGCTGCTCATATATCATTCACAAAAAGGAGAATATCATGAAAGATAAGGCAATCAAACGTCTATGATTATCGCTGGAACTCATTTTGTATCCAGATTGTATGAAATTATCGATGAAAGATGTATTGTATGCCTTTTAATGCTTGATGGATAGGTGTGAATTTGGCATGGATTTTTTATACATTTATTTTTATTTTTGATATGATTTGTAAGCATTAAGGTTCAAATGTAATTTAATTGAAAAAATAAATTAAAGCAATTTCACCTGTATTTCCCAGTCCGTTTTTGTAAAAGTTTAACATTACATGTAGACGACCCAACATCATGTACATGCTAATGTTGGTGGTCCCCTGCATGTCATACCTAGGCTCGGGTTGGCGGGCGGTTACCTGCCATGTCTGCCCCCTGCCGTGGAGGTGAAAGCTATTCGCATCCCAGGGTCTATCCAGGGTGTGAATGGTTCATTTGTTATCCCCCAGGAGATTGGCTGCTCAAGCAATGGCTGTTTCTGGAGGAAGAAAAAGATTCCAGCCTCTAAATGGAAAATTGACTAAGTCCCTTTTCCATGTCTATTGTGGCGGCCGGAAGTTAGAGGAGGGCACAGCAAATACGTGGAGACAGAGGTAGGAGGTGGGGCGAGGTTTGGTTAGATTTGGGGGGTGGGCCCTGGCAGAAAGTCAACAGGGAGAGGCTGCCTGTCACCTACTCAAATTAATTTCTTTTTACAAAAAAATGCACCACTCGGGGAAGCGCCTCAGGTGGCTTGAACAGCCGGCAGAGAACGTGCATTCTCACCTGATATTCCAGCCACCTGATTGGCTAATCGCACTTCCCAGGGTGCAAATGTATTTTCTTTCAAGATTAGAGCTTAAAGCTTCTATTGGAGACTCTAAGGTAATATCCAGGTAAGGTGCTGTTTTGATGCTTTTATAGCTTTACAATTTATGGCTTTTATGGCCATACAATTTTACCGTTCGTGTTCCTAATGTTTTCATGATTATGTTGTGACAGTGCATCATCTTTTTAGAGTGTTTACAATTGTACCGAGCACTGTCCACCGCCTGGGGTAAAGTTAGTGCGTTATCAAATGCATTAAATGTAATTATAGAACTAAACTACAACACAAAAGACTAATCACGGGCATTTTTGGCAGCATCTGCTCATGTCACCGCAGAACTAGTGCACAATCCATAACGTATCCTAGAAGCGGCAAATACAGTAATTTCACAGTAAATTAAATACTTGAAGAAAATATATGTTTAATTACTGAAAACAATGAGTTGATAGTTGGAGTTTACTCATAAAACAATTGAACGTTGATATTTAGACCAAATGTTAATGTGCTTACTGACAGCTGATATTTAGTGACAAAAGAGTGAAGTTACGAAATGCGAAAAGCTGAATGGATCAAAACGATGACCTGCTCATCAGTGCTGACGAGTAGACACGTCCGACCCTTATTTACCAGCCAAAAAAAACCTCTAGTCTGTGGACATCGGTCTGGTCCAACTCAACAAGCAAAGACCAAAATACGACAAGAATGAAATGAAAGTTCAAGTACAAATTGTGTGTCGTTGGCATTGTTTGTGAATTGCACACCTATCTCTGTTAGAAGGTCACATAGTGGCTTTATGCAGATGTTAAATAATGCCAGCGACACACATGCACCCTTAGGTACTCCACATAATATGGGTGCAGAATCTGAGGTGGCATCTCCCCAACAAACCTCAAACCTCCAGTTCCTTAGGTAGGAGCACATCCAAGGCACAGCATTCTGTGAGCAGTAACCCACAGAAGCAAGTGTGTCTATGAGACGCTCATGGTCTAAAAGGTCCAAGGCTGCCGACAGATCCAGCAATATAAGCAGCCCAGTTTTTCCCATATCCGTCTGTACGTCTAACGGGGCGCTTTAAGGACTGAGGCCTGAGCGAAAACCTGATCTTCTTATATGCAATTTAAATATCCTTACAGTTGAACTGTTGCTATGTTGTCTGTTATTTTAAGCAAAAGTAGGCATTGGTGATAGGCCTAAGGTTTATTGCTTCTTTACAATTTGATTCTGCCTTCTTAACTTAAAATGGGGTGGCTGTGACCTCTTTTATAGAGCCTGGAACGTAGTCATGGTTAAAAGAGGCTTTTTGTACACATATGTGTGCTGTGAGTTGATCTACCTTTCTCAAATTGTTATAAGGGGACACATATGCCTGGTCTTCAGATTGGTGTGATGCATGGATGAGTTGTCTGACATATTTGTCCTGCTGGTCCGCCAGGCCTGCTGTTGGACGTTGGAATGTTGATGCCTCTGAGTCAGTGACAGCCGGGAATGTTACTAGCTAAGTGATGATGTGTCAATGCTTGAATGTAAGTTGGGTTCTGGGCTGTGCTGACTGAGAAGGTACAGGTAGGTGTGCAGTCTACATAAATAATAAATGGAATTTGTACCTATAAATAATAAAGCTATGCGTTTTCTACGTGCTTGGCCATGTGCCGTCTCTGTAAAATGTTTCACCTTTCAGCCTTTTAACAGACTGTGATGAAGTATTAATTCAAAGGAGAAGCCCTGTGATGATGAAAGATTGTGATGAATCATGGCTGTAATGAAGGAGAAGAACTATGATGAATGAGAAGTAGTGTGATGAAGGACTGTGACAAAGGACTATGATGAAGGGATAGAGCTGTCGTGAGTACTGTGATGAAGGCAAATAGATGTGAGGGAGGACAAGGACTCTGATGAAAAAGGACTGTGACAAACGAGAAAAACTGTGGCAATGCCTATGACAAAGTACAAGGAATCTAGGAGAAGGACTATGATGAAGATGAAAGGCTGTGACAAAGTTGATGAAGGTGAAGGACTATAATGAAGGAGGACTGAAGAAGAAAGACTGTGACCAAGGAGGACTGTGATGAAGAAGGACGGTGATGAAGGAAGAGCACTATAATGAAGAGCTATTTCAAAGTAGAAAACTGTGTTGAAGAAAGACTGTGATGAAGAATGACTGTGATGAAGGCGAAGGCCTATGATGAAGGAAACAATGAAACAGTAAAAGAATGGTGGTGAAAGAGAAGGACTGTGTAAATGGACTATGACTAAGGAGAAGGACCGTGTCAAAGAAGGACTTGAGGAATGAGAATGACTCTTACGGAGGAGAAAAACTGTGATGAAGAATAATTTTGATGAAGGTGAAAGACTGTGACAATGAGGAAGGACAATAAGAAAGGAGAAGATCTGGCAAAGGACTATGCTAAAGGAGAAGGGCTATGACGAAGAAGAAGGACTGTAACAGAGTTGAAAGAATATGATCAAGGAGAAGGACTGTGGTGAAGGCAAAGGAATGACAAAGGACTGTGATGAAGAAGGACTATGAGAAAAAAGGACTGTGAGGAATTCGACCATCCGCATGGTAGGCAGAATGATGGTAGACCAACCTTAGAAAAATGTGTGGGGCTAATCCACATGTATTTTCCTATGCTCACACCACGACAAAGCATAGGCCTGTGTACCCTGGGCTGGTCAACACCTACAGGAACCATCTGTCCCTTTTATATTTAGTTAGAATGTGACAGCCGAGGAGTGCACAATTTCATCCCCAGGAAGGCGGAGGACCAACCTTCCCCTGGCATGATCAGCCCGATAAACTGACAAAGGCCCCATGGAAGCACCCTGCACTTTTGGTAAGGCCTGCAGCTGGTGGCAACGATTAGCATACCAACAGGGGGAACTTCAAACAGGCCCACATGGGGCCTGGCTGCAGAGGATATCAAAGTATGCAGGAAACACAACCTTTCATATGTAACTGTGTAAGCCCCAATCCAGCTCCCGCCTCTCAGTATCGATGGCAGTGAACTGTCATGTCTGGGTCTTTTGTTGCAGGAGGCCACCCCCAGAGGTGGACCCTATTCATAAGGTATGAGAATGTGGTTTACATGAGCCAGAGAGTCTGGTCTCACAGCATCTTTCAGGGAGACCTGCCACTTTAACAGGAACCCCACAGGGAGGACCATTAACCAGAGAGACTCTTTGAACACAACAGATAGGAAGATGGGTGGGACTTAGTAGCACAAAGGAGTGAGCCCAATGCTTTTTCTATTAAGAGAAGGGTTCAGCCATTTTAGTTCTGGGGCACACCTTGCTCCTGGTTTAACTCCTTTAACTTTCCTGTTGCAAAGCACTCTGCTTATGACCTTATGCATACATGAGATTGTTGGCAGGGACCCCAGAATTGGTTCACTAAGGTTGGCTTAGCCTACACCAATCACCGTGACCTACTTGGCTTCCCTCTTTTGGCAGATCATCTGAAGACTTTAAAAGAAGTAAGAAAGAAGAACTGAACCTTGGATCCTGGCTGAAGGTACAGTCTGCCTTACATCTTCTGCCAGTGAAGGAAGGCCAGGATATCCATAGAGGTAAGCACAATTCCTCCCTTAACCTCTCATGGAACAGGGGGAGAAACAGAACTCATAGGACCATCCAGCCGCTCAAGAACCAGTACCCAGCCAGCACACAGCATGCCCTGCTAGGATCTGCAGCAAGCTCCCTGGACAGGGAGTGCCCGAAGGTCTTTGAACCAGAAACAAAGAACAAGGCAGCTGCCTGCAACACACTCCCGAGTTGTGGGCCATCCGCCTGAAAGGACGACACAAGCCCATTGAAGAAGACGGGAGAAGTGCCTCGACAAGCATCTATTGATGTCCACCTTAAAGGACATTTTTCGAGCCATTGGAGTTCCTCGATCCACAACCAACGGCAACGCTGACCGTTGTCAAGCGCTGTCGCTTAAAAACATCTGATACGTCTCAACCAGTGCTTCAAAGCCACCAAACAGCACTGAGACAACGATTCCTGACTCCTAGCCACCGTGTAAACCAGCCTGCAGCCGGTTTCTAGCTTCACTCGCTGCACCGTCTTGCCGCCTGATACCCGTAGCTGACTCCCGTCTCAAATTCTCTCACAGAAGCCTGCAAAGCACCGTGAAGCCGACTCAACCCTATCGACCACCAAGAACTCCTGAAGCACAAAGTACATTGTGGTTCTGTCCCCCTAGTCCTTCCCAGAAGGCCCCTATATCCATTTTAAGACCGCCTTTCTCCCTTTTGCTGAAGACAAAAAACCTTTACCAACGGTTGTCGTTATTCACCATACCGACTACCCCCATGTCAGAATCCAGAGTGCATCCCTTTTCCTTCTTTGAAACTGTCTGTTCTCTGCATTCATTTACAGGTGGGGTTGTATTTGGTAGTGTTGTTAGATTGTATGTTGTGATTAATAAAGTAGATATTTTCAATACAACCTTGACTGGACAATCCTTTTATCATCGGGTAATGATTGTATTTTTGCTGTGTTGCAACTACCAACAATCCACGACCTTTAAGATATAAGCCTGCTGGTCCGTCCATGTTATCAAAATTGGACAAGGAGGTATATCATTTGCTTTATTATTCCAATCTGTTTGGGTCCCTCTAGCATGCTAGAGGTGTGAGGCTGATTAATGGTTTAGAAACCAATATTTACCCCTGAACCACTGGTACCCTGGAAGTTGATTCGTCAATGCGTCACATTTAGATAGAGTTGTGAGGTTTAGCCATGCATCACACTTGGAGTGAGATGTGAGGATTGGCCATGCACCACACTTGGATAGAATTGTGAAGATTGACCACGCATCACACTTGGATAGAGTTGTGAAGTTTAGCCATGTTTCACACTTAGATAGAATTGTGAAGTATAGTCAAGGGTCACTTTTACATAGCATTGAGAAGAAGAAACTTGTGTCACACTCAGATAATTATGGATCAGTAATTTCTCACAACATATAGGACAGTGTAGATTAGCCACATAGAAGTATTTTTTGAATAGCCAAAGCACTAACCACCATGCTTCTACTTCCAAAAACACACCACCCAAACACTATACACACCCACTGGGCTAGCCAACCTATACCCGAACACACACCCAACACGGGAAACACACACTTACAACAAACAGACCTGGACACTGGACCTTACACGTGCGGGCACAACAAGCCAGTGTGCACAACCTTTAACACCTGCCAATCTACACATAAAAAACATACACACCCCAACATAACAAAAAGTCACATAGAAACACCCTAGGCATTGGACATTACCCGTATGGATACAACAAGCCAGTGCACGCAACCTACCATCTGCAAGCCAGCACACACAGACGCCAGTTTCTCCTGGTTCTGGACCTATCCTGTCATTCTTCTCTCAGTAACCAACCCTGTCCTCTTTCATGGAGAGCCACGTGAGCGCCTGGACACTTCTCTTGGGTAGTATTGTTGCGTAGTATAAATCAACATAACATAGCATAACATAACAAGGACTGTAATGAAATAGGAGGAATATGATGAAGAAGTACTGAAATAAAAGACTGCTATGAATGTGAAGGACTGCGATGAAGGGCTATAACAAAGGAAAAGGACTGTTATAAAGCACTGTGCCAAAGGAGAAGGACTGTGATGAAAGACAGTGAAAAAGGAGAGTAGCTGCAATGATACAGGAGAACAGTGACGATTAAGGAGAACACATGTCACGAAGGACTGTGACGAGTGTAAAACTGTGATGAAAAGAAAGGAATGTGATGAAGGACTTCTTTGAAGGAGAAAGACTGTGATGAAGAAGGAATATGATGAAGAAGGACTGCGATGAAGCAGGGCTGTGATTAAGGGGAAGGGCTGTGATGAAGGAAAAGGACTGTGACAAAGGAGATGGACTGTGAAGATGGACTTAGATGAAAGAGAAGGGCTGTATTGAAAGACCTTGACACAGGAAGAAGGGGCTATGACAAGGGTGTAGGATTATGAAGAAGGAGAAGGACTTTGCAGAATGACTAGGACATTGGGAAGGAGAAGGACTGACAAAGGAGTACTGTGATACAGGACTGTGATAAAGACATAGGGGCTCATTACGACCCTGGCGGTAGCAGGTTAACGGCGTCGGTAGAGCTGCCAGCCCCCTTAACCCTCTACCGCCTCATTACGAGGTCTGCTCGCGGGACCCGCTAAGGACGTCTGGTAAAACCAGGCATCCTTAGCGGCACCCGCGAGCAGACCAGGATGCTAACAACAGGCCTGTCATTAACGGGCCCATTGTTAGCATCCTCTCCATTCCCATTGAGCCCTATGGGGGCTCAAACGGGAATGGGGATGTACCGGGTCCGGGTTCCTTGAATGGGGAAATACCGGGCCCTCCAAGGTCGGAATGGCCCGGTATTTCCCCATTCCAGGAACCTGGACTCGCTACCCGGGCATGGGGGTAGCCATGCCGCTAAAAGCGGCATGGCTACCTGCATACTCGTAAACTCTTAAACCATGACTATGCCCATGAGTCCAATGAATGTTGACATAAAGGAGAAGGATTGTAGCGAAATAGAAGGACAGTGATGAAGGAGAGGGAATGAGGTGATGCTCAAGGATTGCGAAAATGAGGTAGAAGGATTTTCACAAATGATTGAGACCAATGAGAAGGACTGTGATGAAAGAGAGGACTATGATAAAGGAGATGGACTTTGATTAAGGAGAAGGATTGTGATGACAAAGGAGAAGGACTGTAATGAAGGTGCAGGACTCTACTGAGGGAGAAGGACATGATGAAGGGGAAGGACTAGCTAAGGAGGACTGTGTGGAAGTACTGTGATGTACAGAAGCACTGTGACACAGGACTTTGACTTAAAGTAGAAGGACTTTGATGAAGTTCTAATTTGAAAGAGAAGGACTGTGATGAAGAAGAACTGTGATGGAGCAGGACTGTGAAAAGTGAGAAGGTCTGTGGCAAAGCATAAGAACTATGATAAAGGAGAAGGACTTGAAGGAGGACTGTGATGAATGAGAAGTGGCGTGACGATAAATGAAGTCCATGACAAAGCTCTATGACAAAGTAGAAGAAGGTTGATGAAGGTGAAGGACTGTGATGATGTAGAAGGAAAATAATGAAAGAGGCAATATGACTTAAGACTGTGACAATGCAGGAATGTGAGAAAGTAGAATTAATATAATGAAGGAGATGTCTATGATGAAGGAGAATGACTGTGATGAAGGAGAATGACAGTGATGAAGAAACTCTGTGACCAAGAAGAACTGTAATGAAAGAGGAGTATTATGATGAAGGGCAAGGGCTACAATAACAGATGCTTATGAGGATAAAAGACTGTTACGAAGGACTGTTTTGAAGAAGGACTCTGATGAAAAAGAGTGACAAAGAAGGGCTATAATGATGCAGGAGAACTGTGATGATGAAGGAGAATTAATGTGATGATGGACTGTGACAAAGGAGATTGACTGGGATGAAAGGAAGTTGTGTGACAAAGGACTATATCAACAGAGAATGGCTGTGACAAAGAAGGGCTGTGAAGAAGGAGTGTGATGAAGGAGAAGGGCTGTGAGGAAGGAGAAGGACTGCGACTCAGGAGAAGGACTATAATGAAGGAGGTGGACTTTGACAATGAGGAGAGAAGGACCAGGACAAAGGCTGAGGCAAAGTAGATTGACTGTGATGAAAGGAACAGACTGTGATGAAGGGCTATGAGAAGGGCAAAAGACTGTGATGAAGGGGGAAGACTGCGAGGACGGGGGAGGACTTGAACAAAGAAACAGTAGACAATGATAAAGTACTGTGACAAGGAGAATGATTGTAACAAAGGACTAAAATGGAGGAGATGGGCTGTGATAAAAAGGGCGGTTATGAAGGATAATTACTGCGATGAAGGTGTGGGAATTGATGATGGAGAAGGACTGTGATAAAAGAGAAGGACTGACAAAAGACTGTGGCAAAGGAGAAGGACTGTGATGAAGTAGAAGTTGAAGTAAAAGTAATATGACAAAGGAGAAAAAATATGATGAAGGAGAAGGACTTCGACAAAGGAGAAGGACTGTGATGAAAGAGAAGTACTATGAAAATGGATTGTGGTTAAGTAGGGGGACTTGATGAAGGACAAGGACTATGACAATGAAACACTTTGACAATGTGGAAAGCCTATAATAGGGAAGGACTATGACAATGGAGGATAACTATGAGGAGGAGGTCTAGGACAAATGAGAAGGACTTTATTGACTGAGGACTGTAATGAAGAACTGTGATTAAGAGGAAGGTCTGTGGCCAAGCACTTTTATGCTGACAATAGGCAGATTCTCTTTTCTTTCCTGTCTTCTACTGACTTTGTACACCAGCGTCTATCCACTTGTTTATTGTCCTTTAATTATTGGATGGCTACACATTTTCTTCGCCTTAACCCAAAAGAAACTGACATTTTATTTTGTCTAGCTACTACAACAATCTACCCTCCATCAGCTATTTCCTTTTCCACAGTATATCTTCCAGTTTCTAGAAATGCTTTTGACCTTGGTTTTACATTTTTCTATCTAGTCTTTCTTATCATGAATTCATTGTTTTGGTTACACCTACTTGTCAGTTTCAGAAATTTGATATTCTTAAAAAATCATTCATTTGTTTATTTTTTCACCTTCTAATTTACTGTGCAAAACATGAATTCTTTCCTGCTTAAATACTCGTTTTGAATTGTATAATGCTTTACCCAGTTATGTTTTGCAACCTCTTTGCTCTATTCTACATTCTGCTGTTCGTGCCCTTTTTTCGACTTCGTTATTCTGCTAGAATTGTGCCATACGATGCTCAAATCTATTGACTTTCTATTCGGCTTGCTTCCTTCCTTAATTATTGTTGTCTTTAAATGTACACTGCTCTTGCGCCAAACTATCTGTGTAAACTGATTACCTTATATCAACCTACTAGATATCTTTGTACTTTTTCTCAATTTTGTTTTATTTAACCAGAATTGTACTGTTTTGTGTTTGTATGTTCAGCACTTTGGGGAAAGGCTCTGTATAAATAAGTTAATGCATACATAAAAAAACTATGATGAAGAAGGACTAGGATGAAGGCGGAGAACCAGAATGAATTCAACGGACAATGATGAAGGACTTTGGTGAAGGAGGAGGACTGTGATAAAGCAGAAGACTTGGACCAAGGAGTAAAGAAAAAGAATGGTGAGTGGAAGGGCATAAAAAATATCAATTCATGCCAATGCATTCCAATAGCTTTGCCAGTTGTAATGCCAACCGAGTATTGTGCTTCTCAGCTCACTTTCCCTTCTCTCTCATCACTGTAACACTGTTTTGGCCACAAAGCAACTCCATGTGTGCCAAACCTCAAAACTCAGGGTAGGAATACTACACCAAGCTCGGATGCAGGCTAATCTAGAAGAGGAAAGCAAAGCTAACTACAGTGTATCCTTACAGCTGGCAAAGTTGGCAAAGTTGGTGTTCTGAGCACCTTCTTTTCAAATCCAGGGATTTGGTGACACTGTACATTTACCATACGATCCTCTCAAGAGGGATGTCTTTGGGGGTCATTCCAAGTTTGGTGGTATCCCACCGGTAATTACAGCAGGATACCACCAAATGGTATTACTGTTTCTGCCACCTGATATTACAAGCAACTGAATTACTGGTAATTCACCATTCCATGGTATCCTATAGCACTACATGGGGGGAATTGGCAGTATTTCCAGCATTGGTAATACTGGTCCCAGAAATACCATCTGTTTAATGTCGGTGGGGGCCTAAGTTACCTCCAGTCATGTAACGCCCACTGGCAAACATGTATATTGCCGGTCCGGAAAAATGCCAGAAAAGTGCAGGTAAATGTTATTAACAGCACTTGTTTTCCAGTCCTGCAAACTTATAATGAGGTCCTTTGTGTCATAACCTGTGGTGTTGTCTTCATCTTGGGCCTGGAGGACTAGTAGCTATGGGGCACTTTACTAAGATTCTTTTGAGACCTCATTTACCAGCTTGCATTCTAGAACTATTTCAGATTACTTTTAAATCCTTAATGAGAAACCAGACGTTCTGATAAATAAGAAAACACATTGGGGGTCATTACAACCCAGGTGGTAGGGGGTTAATGGGGCCGGTAGAGCTGCCGGCCCCGTTAACCGATTAGCGCCTCATTACGAGGTCTGCTCGCAGGACCCGCTAAGGACGCCTGGTCAAATCCGGCGTCCTTAGCGGGTCCCGCGAGCGGTCCAGCATGCTAACAACGTGCCCGTCATTAACGGGCCCGTTTTAGCATGCGTCCCATTCCCACTGAGCCCTATGGGGGCTCGAATGGGAATGGGGATGCACAGGATCTGGGTTCCCTGAATGGGGAAATACGGGCCCTTCAAGGTCGGAATGGCCCGGTATTTCCCCATTCAGGGAACCCGGACCTGGTACCCGGTATGGGGGTAGCCATGCCGCTAGAAGCGGCATGGCTACCTCCATACTCGGAATGACCCCCATAGACTAAAGGTTCAACCCCTACCACTGTAAAAGCTACAAACTGTATGCAGTTACATGTCTTTAGCTCCATCCAACTACCATGAACGTTCTAAGTGCCAGTTGAGGCTGAAGAATTGTCCAAGGAGCAATGATCGAACAAACAATGTGGGGGAGTCTACTCGACCAGGAGGGTTAGGGGTTGGTTTTCTCCAAAAAACATGTTTTTTAAAATTGAAACATCTGCTTGTCCTTTTTCCTAAAAAACTATTACTACTAGCATACATGAATAGGTTCATGTGCCATGTACATACATCTATACCAGGTACAGCTTCGTAGTCTAGGTTCGACCTTATAAGCACACGTACTACCATTATGTGCTGTGTTAGGAACCCATTCATATGCCCAGCCTGCCCATATACCGCAATATATACTAGAATCCTCCCTGAAATATATGGTTTAGCTTAGCATGCCAATGTACTTCCATAGTATGCCAGTAATACCTTCACAAGACCGGATTCTGCATGGCATAGACATGTTCTCTACCAACATGTCCTCTACATGCATCCAGTAAACACAAACTGCACCCCCTCCACTAACCCCTTCTCACTCTATTCCATCCACCCTTTTTGTTTGTTCTACCCCTCATCGCCCCTCTCTGCCCTCTTTCCTTTCTCCTCATCACTGTAAACTAAGGGCAGGACTTCCCTGGTGAAGCCATAATACGTTAATTTCAGACAAGCTTCTGCAATGTTATACCACTAGGGTGGTGACTGAGGTAGTATAAAATAACTGTAACATATGCCTGGAACTAACATATACCCAGATTTAGCTTTGCAGACTATGCACTACCATCATATTCCAGCAACTGCTTCATATGACCAGGTTCAGCCCTGCATGCCCATATACCCCATATACCACCAGTATATGCCAATAATGTATTTGTATGTCCAGGTTAACCCCTACCATGCCCATGCCAAGCCATCATATACCAGGGACACCTTTGTGATTAAGTGGTGTGTAGCTACATTCTAGTACTAGGCGTGGTGCAGTGGTTGTGTGAGATCAGTAGAATGTGTGCTGCAAGGCCAATTGGACTTGGGTAGTTGCATTCTGGCGGTGGTGGAGTTTGTGAATGGGATTATGAGAGCAGCTAGGCCAATTTGTCATGGGCTATAGCTGCATTCTAAAGACTGCTGAGGTACTCATGGAGGTTTATAAGTATGTGTATGGTGAAACTACACACAATGTGATGACTCAAGGGAGCACAAACAAAGAGATCAGTTAGCATCATGCCAATGACTACAAGGAGCTACTTTGACAACTCAGGTCAACTGATCTCATAACAATTCCCCTCTGTGACATTAAATCTGTGTGTTTGGGAAAGAGTATGGGGAAACTTAAGAGCACATGTAGAAGACATTTCTAGCATGTTGGGTCATATACAATGGGCAAGGTGTCATAGCTTGCATCTCATGAGGAAATTAAATCAGCGACTTGCAATGCACTAGTACTAGCTCCCCCTTCCCCATAGGACGTTCTGACTTAGGTGTTTCCTGATACTCAGGAGCTGCTGTTAGCTCCCGCCCATCAAATTTGTATTTCGTTCCAATCCCTGGAAGCCCTGTTTTGCCGTTGCAATACTGGTAGCTAGAAGTTCTGGGATGTAAGATGACTTGTGTCCAGTGATAATGTTGCAGTGGAAATGGCTGCCAGATAGCAACATTTCTCTAAAAGAGCATTCAAGACAATCAAACAAGTTCTCCATATATTCTCGCATTGGAGGTATGATATGATATGATATGGCATTTATAATGCGCCTATACACAAGTGTTTCAAGGCGCGACGAGGCAAGGGAGGGGAACAAGGGAGGATGGACAGCGATCCTACTAGGCCAGGTCACTCAGATCGCGCAAGTGCATGGGAAGCGGGCAGGGACAGTGCAGTACATGGGAGAGATGATAACAGTAAGTAAATAAATAATGGCCAGCATGTGGCAAGTGCATGGGTAAGTGCATGGGTAAGTGCGGGCATCAGGTGTCAAGGGCTGTTAGGGGGACTGTAGGGAAACAGAAACAGTCCCCAAGTGCAGGGGTTGCCAGGTGGGCAGTGCAGGTGTGTAACACTGGCAGGGGAGGGACCTGGGCCCGAGATCAGAGAGTGTCCAGGTAGCCAGTGCAGTTCCGGTTACAGCCAGAAGGTCAGCAGAGGAGAGGAGGAGAAAAGGCAGCAGCAAAGAGAAAGGTTGTGAGGTGCTTCCGGAACCGGAGATGGTTCTCCTCAAGTTCAAGGGAGGTAGGGAGGCTGTTTCAGAGGGAGGCACCACCCGAAGAGAGAGATCTACCACCAACTCCTTGCTTGGAGAAGCGACTAACCCTGAGGGAGTTGGAGGCGGATGAGCGAAGAGCTCGATAAGGAAGATATTTAGGAAGAGAGAGTTGAAGGTATTGAGGCCCCAGGCCCCAGAAGGCCTTGTGAACGATGCAGAGGGTTTTGAACTTAATCCTTGTGGCCACTGGGAGCCATTGCAGAGATTTCAGTCCTGGAGAGATACGATCCCTGGGCTTGAGGGTAAGGACAAGTCTCGCAGTCCTGTTCTGGATAATTTGCAAACAGTGGAGAGTAGAAGCAGGCAGATTTTGAAAGAGGCTGTTACAATAGTCCACCCCAGAGAGAACCAGAGCTCTGGAGACAGTGAGCTTTTGGGGGAAGGAGAGGAAAGGAAGAATACCTCTGAGGAGGTGCAGCTGGTAGTATGGCTGCTTAGAGACGTCAGAGATGTGAGGAGAGAAGGAGAGTGTGGAGTCGAAGATGACCCGACGTTTTTAGCCACACATGTCGGAGCAGGAAGAGGGCCAAGAGAGGCCGGCCAGACAGCTACAGGGAAGGAGGGAGTGGGTGTGCCGATGAGGAGAATCTCAGTCTTACTGGCATTAAGGCAGAGGTAATTGGAAGCACACCACTCCTGGATAGCAGACAGACAGTCAGAGATGAGCGAAGGAGAGGAGGAGGCCGAGGGTAGCCTGAAAATGAGCTGTGTGTCATCCGAATAGCACTGAAAGTTGGGGCATAGAGCGGCAATGCAGTGGGCAAGGAGTGCCAGGTATTGGTTGAAAAGCCAAGGAGAGAGGTTAGACCCCTGGGGGGACACCACAGGTAGAGAAAAAGATAGCAGAGAGGAAGGACCCAAGTTGGACCTGGGAGGGTCGGTCGGAGAGGAAAGAAGTCAACCACGCCAGAGCCTGACCAGTGATCCCCAGGTTATCATGGAGACGTTGAACAGGATGGCATGGTTGACAGTGTCAAAGGCAGAAGAGAGATCAAGCAAGATGAGGACGCAAGGGGTGTTAGAGTCAAGGTTGGAGAGCAGGTCTTCACGGATGTTCAGGAGAGCAGTTTCCATGCTTCTGGCAGCTCTGCAGCCAGACTGATGGTCGTGAAGACAACCAACAGATTCAGTGAGGAGATTAAGCTGGGAAATGGCCAGTTTCTCCAGGAGCTTGCCCAGGAAGGGAGTGATGGAGATTGGGCGATAGTTGGCTGGGCAGGAGGGGACGGAAGAGGGTTTCTTAAGAAGAGGGTGCACAGGGGAGTGCTTCAGGGGGGGTGGGAAGATTGCAGTGGCGAAGGAATGATTGCAGAAATCAGCCAGGGCAGGAGCCAGGGAGTCGATGTGGTCCTTGATAGTTTTAGAGGAACATGGATGAACCTGTTTCGAAGAGACTTTCATAGATCGGACTTGTCTAGAAACCTTATCAGCAGAGAACAAGAAGAATATATAATTATACCAGTCCTAGAATATTAGGGGAAAGAATTTTAGGGGTCAGGAAAAAAAAGTTGTCTACCTGGTGACTTTTTCACGGCAACATTATCACATGGAACCGTATTTTCACCTTTGGGAATTCCTAACTCTCCTTTACTTCTACAAGGCCTGTAAAAGATCCCTGTCTTGTAAAGCTAATCATTTTTGTGGTTTCTGATAATATGAGGATTGTGTCACCCTCCATTTCTCTCTGTGACCAATCAATCGCCTGTGTCCCTCACTATGAACAAAGCCAATTATTTCTGCTTCTCTAGGGAATTTCAGGACGGTGTATGTCTTGAAATTCTGCTTTATGTGTGTTTCCTTACATTATAAATATAGACACTTGAAATTGGTTTTGAAATGACCCAAAAGATTTCTTTAAAGGTGCAGATCCGATGAAAGCTCTTGATATTGATACCAGAATGGCAGGAAAATATCATTACTTTACAGCAGGTGGTTGCAGCAGCTTCTGAAATCCTGTCTTGCGGCTAAAGGCTTTATTCTGATAATTTGAAAATCTCCGGCAGCACCAAATATTGACAATTGGATTAAGGAGAGAGTAAGGTCACAGCCACGGGGTGGATTTCATTTACACGGCATTTACCTTCAGCTGCATCTAAAGTGTACTTTTGGAGTTGTGAAGTAGTTCGATGGCTGACTGACAGAAGAATTATTCCATTCTAATTTATTTCCTTCCTTCCTTCCTTCCTTCCTTCCTTCCTTCCTTCCTTCCTTCCTTCCTTCCTTCCTTCCTTCCTTCCTTCCTTCCTTCCTTCCTTCCTTCCTTCCTTCCTTCCTTCCTTCCTTCCTTCCTTCCTTCCTCCCTCCGTCAACTTCTGCGTGCTCCAGCCTACCACCTAATATTCTACCTACCCTTTACATCGCTGAGTAGGCCCAGGCAGGATTCTAACTTTCAAAGTGCAGACTTGCCCTATTTCATAGGTGAGCGCTTAATGATTCATCCAACCGTACTTGGATGTTAGAGGTATGCTAGTTTCATGTAGCTGCACTATGATGCAGACATTGCTTTTGATTGGTCCATTTCATGTTCACTTTCTGTCCCCTCTTTTTCTCCTTACCTAATTTAAAGGCCAGCTAGGGCAAGAGATGCATATATTTGGCTGTTAAGGAGGGATAGCTCAGGGGCATAGCCCAGGGGCAATGCGTTTGTCTTGGGAGCATGACAACGCAGCAGCAACACAGGTTCGAATACCTAATCCCAACACCGGTTCGAATCCCCATCGCATGCTTAGAAACCAATCGCTGATAAAAGAACAATTATACGCGCCCCTTCCCCTGTCCAGCTCCCATTCTAATATTCCAAATCTATGAGAACAAGAGCAGAATGCAACACTAAACCAAGACAGATACCACCATCATTAACCCAGTGTGAGGACACAGTGAACACCAGCATGACTACTGGATCAACTTCAGCTCAGCAAGGACAGGACCAGCATTTGCAGGCCAAACACCTCTTTTTAGGGTAGCTACTATGCTGCCAAGTGTTTCAGCCAGCTCTGCCAGGAGACAGTACAGACCACCCTCTTGGGATATTTTTCCAACATGCTGACAGAGTATACAAAACACTCTTCACATAACATACAAAAAAGCGGATGAGAAGACTGACAAACAAGGAGTAATCACGCATATTTTTCAGATATGGAAAGGCAGATACTATTCGAAATAAGAGGCACATTTTGCCTTTAAATCCATGAAAATTAAAAATACAAAATGTATTTTCTAAATAGCACTTATTAGAACAATATGTTGTATTACATTATTTCAAGAACACTAACTTTCACTGACAATGTAAAACAATAGGTATTTCATTCTCTCATACCTATGAAACTATTACCTCTCCAAGATGGCAGCTGCACTACCTGGAAAGCTATGATGTGGCAATGAGCCAGGTTGTTAGCTGAGGCAGCCATCTTTCTTTGTCATTCTGGTTCTGATGATTGAAGTCTGTACATGATGTGAGCCTGAAGTGACACTGCCTCTTTCCACGGATATTGATGTAACTAGTCTCCTCTTAGGTAACATCAATACATGTCGTCTGTGCCCATTATTGGCTTTAATGAGGTCAGTCCTCGCAGGGATTGTGCTCCCCATTCCTGCCAGACACACAACTTCTGGTGACCATTCCAAGATGGCCACAGTTTGACCTGAATCTTAAAGCAGGAATCCATTCCCTAACTCTATTTTAATATACACGACTTTAGAATTAGCAGCGATATGCCCTGACCTTTCAAGGCAAGTTTAAATGAGAGCTTGGTATTTGTGCCATGCTGCAGTTGAATGGTTGTCTGTTAAGTATTTTTGTTTCTGGTACCTGTGGTTTTGTATTTCTTATCAGTGCAGGACGGCAGTTCACAGCATGCAGGTTTAAAGATAGCCTGCCAAATTATGCGATGTGACAGTTAACGTGACAGCTCTAATATAGCTTTATAGACTTGCAGCGAGGGCCGTACCGGGTGGTATGGGCCATGAAAACCGAGTTAAAGAGGTATGAGGGACAACAATGCCCGGTACGGCCCGAGCTGCAGGTCTATAAATCTATTAGAACACACTCCGTGTTTAATTAAAGTAGAACAAAGGAGACATGTTTAATTTAAGTACAAAAAATTGCAAAGTGGTAAATAAATGTTGCAGATATTTATTTACCATTTAGCAATTTTTTGTACTTCAATTAAACATGTCTCATGGTGGAAGGTGATAGGGTGGGAGGAGTATGCTATTAAACAGAAATCAGGCATAGTTATGCCTGCCCAGCGTTTCACTTAAGGGAATTTCAGGTTTTTTTTTTTTTTTTGCCTACACAAACATACCCTTCCAATTATTGCACACTTGAACACAGTAGCACAACATTAGAAAGGACACTGCCTATAAATTAACTTAGCATGCTATAAACTTACATTGTATGCTCTGGTTTCCAAACATCCAAACAACGTGAGGAGGTGAGAGCAAGGATCCCCATGACCTACTTGCGCGAAAAATGAAACATGCCACTTACTATAACAGAGGAAAATGCAGCTTTACTTTCTCTGCGGTTTTACATTGCATGAAACGGTTTCCATGTGAAGTGAAAGCAGAAAGCTTTCTTCTGGCTCCACATCAGTTACATCAGACATTACACCCAGACCAACGCAGCAAATTTGGGCGCCGGCAGCTGCAACACGTAAGTCATTTAAACACTACTTGCGAGTCCTAATCAATCTGCAGGCTATACCAGTTCGTATAGCCCACAGATTGACCAATCACAATTGTGAAATACCCGCTAGGGTTTCTAATAAGTATGAGCAGCGATTCCAGGGTCATTCACTGCCCTGTTGTAAACGTGTTATTCCTGAATGTATTTGGTCTCCCCCCACAATGTATCTCATTCACAACACTGTTACCCTGTCCGGTGCTTTGTGGATAGTTCTATACATTTTGGGTATGGATGTTATGGTTGTCTATGGGAAAATTGGCAGCATGTTATGGATCTGTTTGTCACAAAATTATAAATTATTCCTCCCCTGCTACCACTTTCCATCACAGCATACCTGCTACCCGTTTATTCTACTTTTAACCCCCAGAATGTGTCCCCTATGTACAGCTCTCCGTTGCTTCCTGTTGTAGGAGGATGCTCTCAATAAGGTAGAATTTGTGTTACTGTCTTTATTCAGTAGCATCTACAAGCACCTGCTCCAGGTTGTCCACTACTCTTCTCTTCTTCAATTGTCTCTCCCTTGCAAACTCTGGAACCCTTCCCTCAGTTTCTCACTAAAGATTCCACGTAACCATGGAACGGGTTTGGAAATCAATACCATAACTTACAGGAGATACAATACTTCCCAGCTAGGTTCAGACTTTATAAATCTCAATATACATTTTATCAGCAAACACCTTGCAGTGTCTGAACTGCTCGGCTGTATTGTTCCAGCATACAAGCACCCGCTGCATGTTTTGCAAAACCTTGTCTCCACTCACCTGCTAACAGAGACAGGGATTTAAGTGGGCTGGGGTTTATGGGTCCAGAGCCGGTGAAGCTACACAAAACCATCCAAGAAGAGTCCCAATGGTGTACTGTTTCTCAGGTGACAGACACTGGTACCTGTAGTCCAAAGCTTCTCTTTCACTTTGTTGCATTTATCTGACAGGCAACTGTTGCCTGCTCTCTGTTGCCTGCCTCCTGGCTGCTGATGAGCAAACAAGCGCACACACAAGCTAACAACAAGGGGTCCACTCAGCACACCCTAAAGAAGAAAGAAAACAATGCATGGGGTAATTTGAGTAATTTGCTGCAAACTAATACTCAATTGAAAACCATTATCATCTTAATAATTGTTTTGAAAGTGCTATCCCATTCTTTCTTCTTCTTGGCTTTCTATAATTATCAATGTCCACAAGTCTATCTGGGGCCATAGGCCCACACTACATCCAACGCTCTCTTCCAAAATGCCTTCCTTCTCAAGCCCTTCGTTTAGGTACCTCCCACTGTCTAAGGGTTAGATGCTTCTCCAGGCAGAGAGTGGGGGGTAGATCTCTCTCATCTGCAGGTGCCCCCCTCTGGAATGGCCTCTCTGCCCCTCTCAAACTTGAGCCAGACCACCTGAAGTTCCAGAAGCAGCTCCTCTGCTTTCTCTCTCTCCCTCCCCCGCTGACCTACCTGACCTACCTGTCTGCTATACCGACTGGTTGTTTGACTACCCTCAGAGTCTCACTGGGCACCAGGCTCTTTCTTGGTCAGCCACCCTTGCACTGACTCCGGGCCTACCACACACTTAGGGGCTGTATCTGTAACCCTAAGGTCCCTTGTTCTCCTTGCACACTTCCCCCCTCCCTTTCCCCCTGCAATTCTCGTTCTCGCACGATCTGAATGACACAAGTCCTAGTTAGATCGTTTGTCTCGCCCTCCCTCTGTCTTCCCTCCCTTGTCTTGTTGCGCCTAGAAGTACTTGTGTACAGGCCCGTTTATTAATGACTTATCATATCATAAGCAAGTTTTAAATATAATGTGGTTTATTCTTTTTTTCTCTGCAGCAGTACTTTGTGTTACAAATAAAATGTCTGTTGTATTCATCTATACAAGAGAACTCCCTCCTGCAGTGTCCCTTTGGACGGCAATTCATTTCTGTTAACATTTTGGAGCAATAGATAGCCCGTCCACTTAATTCTCCTGCTAATCTTCCTGACAAGCTCATATTTCTGATTCTAGAAATGTTGTAGGAGAAGATGTGGAATTTGGAAACAGTACAACAATCCCTGCGTACTGTTTTCCACATCACTGAACTGTGTGATCTTGACCACATCATCTTATGCTTCCGGACCTCAGTCCATTAATTGGCAAATTGTAAGATGATACAAGATTGGCCCTTGGAAGAACTAAATTTATTATAGTAGCTAAAAGAAACTTGACCATTCTGTTGCTGATTTACTTTCAAGTTTGCTGAACAAGAGCAGGATTTGTAATCAGAATTTTGGATGTACTGAGTGTGCAAGGGACACAGTTTCCAACTCTGCGCAGGCCACCAGGGGCTTCCCATTCACATAATGCAGTAAAACAAAATATTGAATAAGTATTACTAAAGTGGTACCCCCTCACTTCTTCGAACACAACACTTTTACGAACCTTTATGTTTATGGCTCGCGTCGTGATGCCAAGCGTCACGTGACGCAACGTGCCATCTTTGGGCTTCAAAATACGAGCACAAGGCACTTGACTGGTTTTCCAGCCGTAGCGCCTCACTGATCAAGATAGTTCTGGTCCTGAAATGGTAAGGAGGAGAGATAACGTAGCGATCCTATAACAAAATATCTAGGGATACATTTTGTGTGGGCCCTTATAATTTACCTACATAAAGAATGCCTTGTGTTTGGAAACATATTTGGAGCTATAATATGCCCCAGGGAACCAACACAGAAGGATTCCATAGGCCGCATGGATCTCTGTGGAGTTATGAGAGACCTGATCCAAGTCGTGAAAATGGATCAAGAAACACGGCAATATTTCTTTTTTTTTTCCTTCTTTTTTTTCATTGCGCTCCACTGACCCTGGGGCGCCAACAAATAAACATTTACAGAAATAAATAGCCCAGATAGTGAGCACAACATCTGACATATATAGGCAAGAAACAACATCACACATAAAAATAAAAACAGGGTGTGTTATACACGCATACATGATGAATAAAACAGGTCATCTCAAAACAATTCTTAACTTAGTAGAGGAAAGCATATTCTGCAAGTTTGTGGTTCTATTAAAAAACAAAGGTAAACTACTTTAGTAAGATACATCGAGCCATCGTGGAGTCGCACTCCTGTGCAAATAAATGTGGATATCATACCAGCTTTGAGTTACCCAGCATCAATAGCAATATGAGGTGGAGAGCCAGCAAAGGAAATGAAGAGGCAGGGGAGAGCAGTCAAACGTCAGAACACTAGGTTGGAACATCTGCCTGGACTTAAGATGGCTGCTGGGTCTTATCCAGGCTTGGGAAGCCACAAACCCACAGCAGTTGAGATAAATATTCCTATTCAGCTAATAGTCCAATCCGTGGGCCTCTTACAGCATTGGACCTGACTGAGCAATTCAGAAAGGACAGTAGGGAGAGAATGGAAACGCAAGGCAAGTAAAAGGCCAGATAAAATCAAGAGTCAGGTCGAATCAGTCCTCTGAGAGCGAGCGGAGCCGAGCGTGAGTGAGGAGAAGATTCCGAAACCACAGCCGGATGGTCTAAAGCAGGACCACAGGCACGGGCAGGGAGACCCAGAAGACTCTCGACTCCTCAGCCAATTTGGGTACTGGAAAAGATATTGAGCCAAATAAAGATGAAAGGTCATAGGAGTAGTAACATTTGGAGCTCCTGAAGGGACAAATAATGTTTGCCCATGGCAAGGGCACTATTTCCATCACGTGGACTACAAAGAGTGAGCTGGTCATTACTTAGCCGCGATTTTGTATATGTGTTATTGGGCACAGAAGATGCTGGGCACTATATACTCATCATGACTGTGAAAAGAGCTAAGAAGCCCCTGTGTGTCTGATCCTAACTGACCCAGGAAGTGGCTAATTCTTGATCCCTGGGACTGTGATTGTGAGGAAGATGTAGCGGTGCGATATACCCCTGAGAGTTCTTTGGAAATAGATAACCCGCGGGAGACCAGTAGCAAGACTAGAAAGAGGACAATTAGACTTTATTGGTTGACCCATCCTGGCAGTGTTTTATTTTGATTATTCCTGGGGAGGAACACATGTTCAACTGGAGAGGAAAACTCCACAGGTCACATAGGCATTTCTCCACATCCCTCTCCTGCTTCCTAGGACTGACAGGAGACTGAAGCCCCTGTTAACGTCATTTCTCAGAGATAGAAGGAGGATTTTAGTCTTCAGTGAAACTATAGATGTACCTTATATGGAACCCATACCCTTTGAATTTGACCCTTAATTTTTCCTTCCTGTTGGATACTTTGATATAATGCATAGTGCTGCCTGGCAACTTCTACCATCAATGAGAGATTGCGCCGTGCCAAGCTGATGCTCCAAAACCCACTTCAGCCATCACCTGTGACCAGCTCCTAGTCAAGTGATTTCTTTAATCGGGGCCAATGCTACAACATGAAGGTAAACAGTGTCACTGTATCCAGGGGTACTCTCCCATAGTTGTCCCAGGGAGAGTACCCATTGTGTACTTGTGTCCAAAGGATTTCGGATGCTAACAGAATGTACACTGAGTAGCCTATGGATGGAGCTCTTCTTCCCTGGTATGGACCCCTCATGCTTAATAAAAACAGAATGAATGGTGAGGGCACCTTGCCCCGCATGGTTGCCTCAGTAAATGTGTGCCCATTGGTGCTATGTTGCTGCCAAGGGATCATCAGCCTGGTAGACCAAAAAGAGTTAACAATGCATTGTTTTAGGAGGTTCTTTTTACCTAGGTTCCAAGTAAAACGCATATTTTCGGTGGGAGTGGTGCATACGCACTTGGCCAAAAAAGCACCCCATCCCCGCACACATCCAATGGAGATGCCACATGCTGGTTGGTGCAAGGAGGTGACAACATCATGGCTCAGCTGAATTTTCAGAATGCAGCTGCCACATTTTTTATGAACCTTTCAGCTTTAGGCCTAGTGGCTTAAATTAGATTTGGGCACAGGGACATTCATCCCAAAGAAAAGTGATTGGACTCTGAACAGAAATCCCCACCAGCACCCTATTACTACCTCAATCATCAATAAAGAGCCTACTCTGAGCAACAGTCACCATCAGAGAAACCCACAAAGTGAGGTGGAGAAGGTGTCAAAGCTGTAATAAAGCAGAATCCTGGAGACTTCTGGAGGTACACAGGTAAGTTCTTTTATTGCTTCTTGACAAGTTACATTAAGTTATCTCATAGGAGCCCACTGGCAACCATCACCCAGGAAAGATATCTCCAACTGCCTGAATATAGAACCATCACTTATAACCCTCACTCATACAACAACATTCTCACAGCATTCTCACTGACGTCATATGTTACATGCATCCACCCAAGCACTATACAACACATCTCCCTTCCTTTCCTAGCCCTCACCATATACCAAACAAGCCTCACTACTCTCACACACACGTTCACAACTGCACCCGCACTAATACAGTCTCACAGACTCCTCTCTCACAATGTACCTTGTTTTGAGAGGGATGCTGACCCGAGAACACTCTAGGGTGTGTGACCCTCTATCCATAACCAACTCTCATGCAAGAGAGACTACTTCCATTTTGCATTGACTACCCCACACACTGGAAGCAGTAGACCCATACTTTCACCACACAGAGCATTATAAGAGCGCAATGTCACACTGTACCACTGACTACCTCACACACCGAAAGCGATAGGCCTATCCTTTCACCACACTTGGTGTTTAAAGAGCGCAGTGTCACTCTGTTCCATTGACTATCCCACACACTGGAAGCAGTAGTCCCATACACTCACCATACACATTGCTCATTTAACGAGTGCAGTGTCATTCAACTCCTACTACACCCAGGTCTGGTGCAGTCTCAAACTTTGTTCCCATGACTACCCCACACACCGGAAGCAGTAGTCCCATACCTTCACTCTGCACATGGCTCATTTAACAAACAATGTGTCACTTGGTCTCTTCAACTGCCTGGGTTGGAACCTTTACACATAAACACACTCTCACTCATACAACAACATTCCCACAGCGTTCTCTCTGACATCATAAGTTCCAAACATATTCATAGGACTTGATATGGGAGTTGCAATGGTTTAATTGCAAAGGAAAGATGACCAGATGCAATTCTGGGTCCCTCAGCATTAAGCTAGGGAAATCCACCAGTAGGATGGAAGGCCTTGCTCTCTTTAGTAATGGATGGGTTCACAAACCTACATTCACAGATGGGGAATCTAACAGTCCCGTTTTTTGTGGAAGCAGAGAAGAGTGCTTGCGCTTGGGAGCGTTGGCAGTCATCACGTTTGAAGTGCCCTGGCATGGGGCATCTTTATCTCACTGAGACGGAGTTTTTGAGCGTGCAGGGTGCAATCCTTTTTTACCTCAATGTCAATGACCCTCAAAGTGCTAGGCAGAAGTTTGCTGGTAACGCATGGGCGAGGACTTCAAGGGGATGTCAGAATCAGTCGTATTAACCTTGTGTTCAAAGGCTGAAATGGGCTGCTAGCTGCAGTGGGAAATTGCTCATCTGATCTGGGTGCTTGTCCATGCCCCATGGTCTCGAGAGTAAGGGGAGAGACCTCAGGATATTTCCAAAGCAGCACAAAATTCACTCTGTGAGGCGAGCGGGCCTCAGGACGATTTATGTTGCACAAACCTAACAATAAGTATCAGGGTTTATTGAAATGTTTTTTTTTGTATTGTGCTTGGAACCAAGCACAATACAAAAAAAAAACATTTCAATCAGGAACCTTAAATCAGGAACAATAAGTATCAGGGTTTATTGAAATGTTTTTTTTGTATTGTGCTTGGAAGCACAATACAATAAAAAACATTTCAATAAACCCTGATACTTATTGTTAGGTTTGTGCAACATAAGTCGTCCTGAGGCCCGCTCGCCTCACAGAGTGAATTTTGTGCTGCTTTGGAAATATCCTGAGGTCTCTCCCCTTACTCTCGAGACCATGGGGCATGGACAAGCACCCAGATCAGATGAGCAATTTCCCACTGCAGCTAGCAGCCCATTTCAGCCTTTGAACACAAGGTTAATACGACTGCTTCTGACATCCCCTTAAAGTCCTCGCCCATGCGTTACCAGCAAACTTCTGCCTAGCACTTTGAGGGTCATTGACATTGAGGTAAAAAAGGATTGAACCCTGCACGCTCAAAAACTCCGTCTCAGTGAGATAAAGATGCCCCATGCCAGGGCACTTCAAACGTGATGACTGCCAACGCTCCCAGGCGCAAGCACTCTTCTCTGCTTCCACAAAAAAACGGGACTGTTAGATTCCCCATCTGTGAATGTAGGTTTGTGAACCCATCCACTACTAAAGAGAGCAAGGCCTTCCATCCTACTGGTGGATTATCCTAGCTTAATGCTGAGGGACCCAGAATTGCATCTGGTCATCTTTCCTTTGCAATTAAACCATTGCAACTCCCATATCAAGTCCTATGAATATGTTTCCTGCATACATTGGATGAAAGAACCTATTTCTGCTTTCAAATAAAATGTGACCGGTCTTGGCTTAATATATTTTATTGTATGTAGTGTTTTTTTGTCTGGTGATATCACTCCGCCACACATCAGTTCCAAGGAGCTTGACCTTCACTGTTTATCCACTGATATCATGCATGATTCAAGACATAAGAACTAGTGCTTCACAGATTCATATTGACTTCCTTGGAGAATGGGTACATGAAACAATCCTGTATGTGCTGCTGTTGAGCTCTACGGCTTTTCTAAATTCTCTCCAAGTCAAGCGACAGACCTCACACTTTAGTTTTTAACAGGGCTGCGTTGTCTTTAATTAAAAATGTATATGTTGATTTTTATAACTTTTCTTCCATATTTCTGATCAAACCATTTAGTGGAACTTAGTTAATAAATGTAAAATATTTCTATATGTATCCCAAAGAAACCATGGTAATATCTGCATGAATTGACATAATACAGTAAGAGACAGAGGGCCTCATTACGAGGTCGGTGGTAAGGGGTTAACGGCAACGGTAAGGGTGCCGTTGCCATTAACCCCTTACCGCCGCATTACGAGGTCCCTTAGCGGGTCCCGCTATGGGACCAGGGAGCTAATAACAAGCCTGCTATACGCGGGTCAGTTATAAGCTCCATCCCCATTCACATTGAGCCCTATGGGGGCTCGAATGGGGAATGGTTCTCAGAATGGGGATTTGCCGGGTCCTCCAAGGTTGGAATGACCCAGTAAATCCCTATTCCGAGAGCACGGACCCGGAATGCGGTACGGGGGTAGCCATGGTGCTAGTAGCACCATGTCTACCTCCTACCTCGTAATGAGGCCCTAGAGACTGGAGAAGACCTCATGTAGCAAGAAACACATATGGACTAACAGTTGAACGAATTACTCAAAAATGTACAAATAATAAAGAGAGATTCATTTAAGTAAAGTATGCATTCATGAAGAACTGATGTGTACTCATTGAAAGAAAATGATGGAATTATTTGATGGTGTGTATTACCTGCCTGGGGTTGGGTAATTACCTCCTATGAATGCTTCCCATATGAACAGGTTGCAGCCTGCTTATTTGCTTGGACCTTGTGGGAATGTGGTAGCATTCGGTTTTGCTCAGAAAGCTGTTTTACCTTAGTCCACTGTGTAGTTCAAATATTTTTGCTGGGCCTTTTATTCCCCAGAAACTCAAGCTTAGGCTTCAGCCTGCATTTCTATTGGTGAGAAATGGGAAATCTAAGAGGAGACTGACTTGCCTTTGTTTACACCTCAAAGAATTAGGAGAGCTGTGGAGTGCCGCCATTTTGATCTATTATGACCATTTGTAAATCACAGCATTTATCAATAAGGTGGTCTATCGCTGCTGGTGCCAATATGATGAGGGAGGCCAGGAAAGTCACATTCATTGGACGAGCCTTATCTTCAGGGTCATCAGGTAGACACATTGGGGGTCAGTACGAGTTTGGAGGTAGCCATGGTGCTATTAGCGCCATGGCTGCCTCCAGACCCGTGTCCGGGACCGGGTAGTCGGAATGGGGACTTACCGGGTTATTCCAACCTTGGAGGAGCCGGTAACCCCCATTCCGAAAACCATTCCCCATTCCGATTCGAGCACCCATAAGGCTCAATGGGAATGGGGAAGGAGCTAATAACGGCCCGTTATTAGCTCCCTGGTCCCTTAGCGGCTCCCGCTAAGGGCGGCTGGTAAAACCAACCAGCCTTAGTGAGACCCACTAAGGGACCTCGGAATGCGGCGGTAGGGGGTTAACGGCACCGACATCCTTACCAGTGCTGTTAACCCCTTACTGCCGCACTCGTAATGAGGCCCATTGTCAGTGATGTTTGTAACCCGCAAAGTCTGGGGATGTCAGCCATTTCCAAACTCTTTTGGCTAGTGTCTCAAATAGGAGTTCTTTTGAAGGGTGGGGTAGAGGGCAGGATTCTGGATGAAGAGCAGAGGTTTCTGGATAGGTTGTAGTGTTGGAATTTAGAATGGAGGAAAGCCAGTCCTATTTGGTCTATGCTTAGTGCATACTATGAAGAAATGGAGGGAGGGATGCAGGTAAGGGATGTAGTACTCAATCCTCTCAAGTGTGAGGATCTAATAAGTAGCTGTCACAGGACTGCTTAAATTATTCACTGATGCAGACAGGATTATTGTCTGGTAGAGACATACTGAAACCAGTGAGCCAATTTAAAAGGTGGAAGCCACTAGTGGTGGCTGTTGTGTTTGAGGTGAAGGGCAATGTCTTCTCAAGTGAAAAGATGTACATTAAATTCATATTCAAATTAAAAATGTATATCTTTCAAGTGGTACAAATGCACAGCACTTTTTGCAGACAGGCAGTGTGCCATTACGCGCAAATGAGTAAGTGTGGTGATGGCCACTGGGCTAGGTATCATGATGTTGGGGGGCGCCAAGAACATTTAGTTTGTTAGAGGGTGTACATTTTTTAATTGAAAGGTTGGCGGGTATCTGAAGTTTGATCCTGATGCATCTCCATTCTGTGTGCAAACAGGGCAACAACAATCACCCTCACTGACAGTGACTTGGGCAATCAGTGGCGTCTGGTGAATTTATTAACTGGAGGGTCATAAATATATTCCCCAGATATGCGACAGTGACCGAGCGTAGTGAGGGAGCAGGCACCAATCAAGGGGAATTTTGAGAGGTTCTCCCCCCTAGAATTTGTTTTAAATTGTGGGTTGAAATGGTGCATTTTAGAGCACAATTATTTTTTTTGAAAAATTGGGTGAAAAACCAAACAGTTTGCAATTGGTTTTCTAGGGTAACTCATGAAAATATCCAATATATGCAAGTCACCAACAGTGTGGAGGAGCATTTCTCCAACACAGTTTTATGATGCGTTTTCCCATGATATTTGCCAGTATAAAACAATTTCACACTGGCTGTGCCCCTACATTTCCATGCTGATATCACCATCGTACCCTAGTATTCCCATGTAAGGACATATTCATGTTTGCTTTGCACATAATGCCAGTAATGATTCCATAAGAAAACATGTACATGTTTGTTCTGTCAATATATGGCAGTATGCCCACGTAAGAACATACTCCAGTTGGCTATACCATTACAAATCTGTGACAAAGTATGAAAACATGTCCAATCTGGCTGCACTAACATGCCAGCCAAGCTACATAATAACACTTGTCATGCGTGCTTTACCAAAGATGCCTAATACAAAGGCATACGACCTCAGCGGTAGCCATGCCGCTATTGGCGGCATGGCTGCCGCCGAAATCGCGTCCGGGTCCGGGTTCCCAGAATGGGGAATTACTGGGCCATTCCAAGTTTGGAGGGCCCGGTAATTCCTCCCTCCAGGAACCCGGGCCCGGACCGTCCCCATTCCCATTTCTGCCCCCATAGGGCTGAATGGGAATGGGAGAGGGAGCAAACAACGGCCGATTAGGAGTGGCCCGTTGTTTGCTCCCTCTTCCTCTCGTGGGACCCGATAACGACACCTGGTTTTACCAGACGTCCTTGCCGGGTTCCGCGAGGGGCATCATAATGTGGCAGAACAGGTTTAATGGGTCTGTCTCCTTTTGCGGAGCCCGTTAACCCATTCTGCCAGGGTCGTAATGAGGCCCAAAATGTCATACCACAATAAGAAATTACCAAACTGGCTGCATTGAAATGCCAGTCTAGCTACATAATAACACATATGTTTGTTTTATTAAACATGCCCAATATACAATGTCATGCCACAGTAATAATAATACCACTGATCCTGCTTGCTTTATCAAAAATGCCCAATACAAAATGTCATACCACAGAAACAATATTACCACTAATTATGATTGCTTTAGCATAGCTGCCTAATATAAAATGTCATCACACAATAAGAAATGGCTAGACTGGGTGCATCAAAATGCCACTCTAGCTACATAATAACACGTATCATGCTTGCTTTATCAACCATGCACAGTAAGAAAATGCCATGCCTGCTTCATGGTGCACCAGCGCCTTGCACTCAGACAGAATCACATTAATGATTCATGTTTTTATGTGTAATTGTGAGGGGCTGGGAGCCCAGGAGTCAGATGTGGCTCAGGAGCTGGGGACCCAAGGTACAGCCATGGCATTTTTTACTTGGCACAGATGCCCAGTAAAAACTGCCATGCCTGCCCCCTCAGTCCCAGATCTCCTCACAGCCACACGGCCACACAGTAATTGTGTCTGCTCAAGGTGCTGGGGGGCACAGTCATGGTATTTTCTTACTGGCAATCTATCAGATGGCCATTAATAAATGGCATTCCTTCACCCCATTGCCCTCCAGTACCTCCCATGGACAGATAATCAATTAAGTGTACATACAAGGTGCTGGGGGGATTAGAAGTAAGGCATGTCATTGCATGTGAGGCGCTAGGAATCCCAGCGGACTGAGCTGGAATTCTTTATTGGGCATACCCAGTAAAAAAGGGCATGTCTGCCCCCTGGTCCCCAGTGCTTTACATGCACAATGTTAGTGTTAATGTTAATGTTAAAGGACATTTGTACTGCGCACTATCACCATCGGAGTGGTCTCCTGGCGCTCTGACGGCTCTGAAAGAGGTGGGGAGGTTGAGTTAGTGGGAGGAAGCAGGACAAGTGCAAGGGAGCAGTGATGTGCTGTTGGCGGCCTCAGCCCGGTGGGTCCGTTGGCTGGGCCTGGGGTGGTGTTTGCGGCCGGTAGTCGTCGTGTACTGTTGTGCAATACTATGTGTGTTTTTGTTTTGTTGTTGCGATGTAGTGAGGTTTGTGTGCTTTGTTGTGCTGTAGGTTTTGGTTGTGTTTGGTTTGGAGTTTGAGAGGCGTATGCAGAAAGGGAAATTGTTAGTAGGGTTGGTTAGTTTGCGCCTCTATCCTGAATTGAGGCACTCGGCTTGCTTAGTCTCCCCTAATGCGGCTCTGTCCTGATCTGGGTCCGACTGGCATATGCAGTTCCTTACTCCTCTGGCCCCCACCTCTAACATGCTCTCTCATAGCTCCCCTTATCCTCCCTTCATACTCCTGTGGTCAGTGCACCTGCCAATGTCAACCTCTCAGGTCATGTGGTGATTGCCAATATCTCAACAATTCCACATCACTGTGGTGCCTGGCGGTAACTAAGGGGCGGGCGAAAGTGATGGTGGGATTGTCTGGGGTAGTTGACTCAGTTTCCGTGCGTGCCACCTGTGTTCCAGTCTATCTGGTGTCACCCGTCCAGGTGCCATGGGAGTTACCCTCTCGGGTCGGGGATGTCCGTGTCCTTTCCGGTTTAGTCATACTTTTTCCGGTTTTGGTTTCCAGATTTAGTTTTACAAGATGAATGGGATTGTGTGTATGTGAGGCACTGGAGGGCAAAGTGGTCAGGCATGGTATTTTTTACTAGAAATCTATCATAGATATCTAGTAAAAGAAAAAAGACATGTTTGTCCCTTGGGGCCCACAGAGCCAAACATATGCACACAATCAAAGTGATTATGTGTGTATGCAAGGCACTGGAAACCCCAGGGAGGCAGATATGGTATTTTTTACTAGACATCTATGTCCAGTAAAATAAATACCATGCCTGTTCCCTGGGCTCCAAACTGCCTAACACGTGCACACAACCAACATGGTTATGTGTGTATGGGAGGTGCTGGGGTGCTCAGGGGGCAGGCATGTTTTACTGGACATCTATCATAGATGGCTAGTAAAGAAATGTCATGCCTGTCCCCTGGATCCTACAGCGCCAAGCACACACACACTATCAAAGTGATTATGTGTGTATGGTAGGCGCTGGGGGGGATAGTGGGACAGGTATCATATTTTTTACTAGACATCTATCATAGATGTCCAGTAAAAAAAATACCATGCCTTTCCCCTGGGCTCCAAAGTGCCTAACACATGCACACAATCAATGATGTGATTATGCCTGTATGCAAGGTGCTGGGGTGCCCAGGAGGCAGGAGTGGTATCTGTGACTAGACATCTATGATTGATGTCCAGTAAATAAATGCCACACCTGAACCCCACAGCGCCTAAAACACGCACACAATCAAAATGAGTATGTGTGTATGCAAGGTATTGTGAGACTCAAGGGGCAGGCATGGTATTTTTTACTAGACATCTATCCTAGATATCCATTAAAAAAAGGGCATCCCTGTCCCCTGGGCCCCACAGTGCCAAATACATGCACACAATCAAAGTGATTATGTGTGTATGCAAGGTGCCGGGGGGCGCCAGGGGGCGGGTATGGTATTTTTTACTGGACATCTATCATAGTGCCAAACACACGCACACAAACAAAGAGATTATGTGTTTATGCTAGGTGCTGGTGTACCCTGGGCACCCCAGCACCTCGCATACACGCATAATCACAGCGCCTCAGAAGAAGAGTTTATTTTGGCTGGTGGGGAGTAAGATTGTGCAACAAAGGCATTTTTAAAATGCCTTTTTTGTACAAACCTCCTCCCCCAACTCGCCAAAATCAGCTCCACTGAACAGCACAAACATACACACACACACACAAAACCAGCGGGTGTGTGCTGGTACACACACACACACATGCACCCATCATCATGCACTCACTCATAACACAAGCATACATACATCCATACACATATTTAAATAACAAAAAAGCGCATACAAACACACATTTACACAACATACACGCTGCAAGCACTCTGTCATTCACACCAGCATCCATCATCATAGTTTCACCTAACAACAAAAGCATGCACACATCCATACACATCATTTAAATATAAAAATATATGAACATAAACAAACGTACCTTCTGCCACGGGTCCTGAAGTTTCCTCTCCAACGATCCAGCCCCTGATAGCATGAACAGGAATAAAAAAGGCCTGAGCATGGGCGAGCAGATGCCCCAATTCAGCCTGCTATGTCTGTATGTGCGAGGAGGTGCAGAAGCCCCCCCTTGCACAGACAGACATGCAGTTCCCCAGACAGCATTTCTAATGAGCCATGCAAGTCTGGGGAAGCAAAACCCTCCCAGCCTTGTATGGCTCATTGAGCTTGCGCGTCTCGGGAAATGTTGTTAAACCATATTCTCATAAATACTGCCTGATTATGAACATTGACCTAAGACATTCGCATTTGTATTAAAACCTATGATTAACTCGATTTAGATATAATTTACTTTGCCGCCATCTTGAATACATCTGCCATTTTGATCTCAACTCCTGCTGCCTTTTCAGAAATGATTAACCATGTTTTCAGCAGCCACTGAGCAGAATGAGATTTGAGCCTATGTCAACACTGGGACTGCCAAAAGCAGAAATGTTTGTCCTGTGCAAAGAGACTTTGTAGTCAAAAAGAACTCCCATTCAAAGTGTTATCTGTACCTACAGACTCATCCTCTTTCAAACAACGACACACAAAGCAAAGCAACTACAACTGTGTGTTTTGGGAGAAATCCTTTATGCATCTATTGGAACAGGACTTATCCTAAAGCTCAAGAAACAAGGAAAAATCAACACAGCTGAATACAACAAAGTTTGCCAGTATTGTATCTTTAAGGAACCTTGGAGCCACAGTGAACCTCAATTCAAGTATTGTCTGCATCAATAGCTCCAGCCGTATACAAACATCAGAACTGAATGGCAGACAAACTAAAACCATGTGCCTTTGCAATAAACTATTGAATTTGTTTCTTGAAACTGGGCTTAACTTGAGCTGGAGAACCAACATTGCCATTGAATCTCTAAGGATAGGACAACATGTCAAAAGTGTAAACTAAGATTGTTATTTTTGTCATGTGAACTGGGAACAAACCCAAATTTGTAATTTATTAGTTTGGAGAAGGGCTGGGCAATGACCAGGACTGTGTACAAATACTGCATGCTTTGTGATGACTAGTACTGTCACCCCTCACTGTGTGTGCTGGTACACACTGCAAGGCACTTGGGAGCCAGATAGCTATCTGCTTTGATATTTGTATCTGTACAGAATAAAGTTATATTCATAACTTTGACTTCATGACTGGCGGATTCAATTTTTGGTGTTACTAAGCCTCGATATTCCTTGCTGATCTATCAGATGGTGCCCGACTAGGCACCCTCAACATTGATGTCACCTCGCTAATCAAGGACTTGACTACCGGGATCGGAGCGTGAGAAAGGGGCGCCTTTTTGTTTGAGACGTGACACCTTGACAGTACTGCACGATCTGATCCCTGAACGGTGAGCAAGCGGTTCGAGAGGACATCTTGACGATGGTCCCCATATCGAGGCAGGTATTTTTGCCGAAATCACCAGCCACGTCGGTCCTTTGTAATCCGATCGGACCTCCTTAGTCTTTGAAATCAGGTGAGTTGTGCCACAATTCCTAAGAATCCTGATATTGGTTGCAGTTTTGCTCTTGCAAGTACAAATGACGCCAGGTAACACCAGTGATCTGACATGCCTGGGAAATTGTCTGCCTGTTTCAGGGGTTTATTCCGCAGAGACAGACAATCTTTGGAACAAAGCTGACCAGCGCCACCTGTTGGTTCGCGGGCGTGTACTATGTGCTGTAAGTACGGCCTAGATAGTATTGTATTTAATGATATTTGGCACAGACAAACTAGACATACTTCTGAAATTTCAGTGGCCAGTTCATGGTAGTTTTGAAATTGCCCGTATAGAGTATTTAGAGTCTATATTTTTGAAGAAAAAGGCTAGGCCTGCAGCATTTGATGTAATCAAGGATTGCAAAAAGAAAGCTATGCAGCAACTTAAGAGTAAAGAGAAACATGCACATCAACATATGTCTAACTCTGAAAAAGCATTATTGTATGGATAGGGCTTTTTAACTTGGAGTACAGAAAATATATCCGTCTCAGGATTTTCATACCTCAGAGGAACGAATCGATAAGCTTTTGAATGAGCATAGGACTGTTGCCACTGCACCACCTCCTTATGTGACTCTCCCTGTTGTTTTACCTCTTCCCGCCGTTGCACCGCCTCCCGTTGTTGTTCACTTTCCTCCCGTTGTTGCTCCTCCTCCAGTTGTTGCTCTTCTTCCTGTTGTTGTTACCCCTTCTGCATCCGCGCCCTTACCAGCAGTTACTGTTCCCTTAATTCCGTCTTTAGTGCCAGCGGTAGTGTCTCCATTGCCTGTTGAACAAGATTTTTCTGAACTTTCTTTTGCAAGTGGTTCTGCTCCACTTGTAGCGATTGAAGGGGCGAGTGCGGATTTATGAATAGTGACTCGTAGTACAGTATCTAAAGCTAGGAAAAGAGAATTGTATGCATGGGCTAAGAAATATATAGAAGAGGGTGAAGAATCAGCTGTTTTAGTTGGGATTTCTGTCCAAGAAAGTATTCCCGAACAGGCTATTTTGATAGATGGGATGGGAACGCACTTAGCTGATATTGGGAGTGATTTGATGGACATGAATGTCCCACAGCGGTTGAGGGATTTGAATGCCCTTGCCCATTCAAGGGACACTGCAGAGAAAGTACATGAGCATGTTGAGAAGGTTTTTGAGTTTAAAAGGGAGCTAGATCGGTTACAGAATGATGGTAACAGATTGGAAGCCCCATATGTGCAGAAACAATTTCTTCCTTCATTGAAACCAATGAGTGAAGAAACGAGCATTTGCACAAGGGACGCTCTTAGATGGATTTTGTATGTTTCAATTTCTCCCATTGAAGTGCATGACACGTTTAGTCAGTATGCTCCGGCAATGCAAACAAAAGTGTTACAGGTGATGCTAGAGTATCTACAAGATGAGTTTATGAAGAGTAAGGTTTGTTGTCCAGCAGATTTGATGGTCATTTATAAGAGAGCATTTGCGCCCAATACTGCTTTGACTACTTTGTCACTAGATTTAGCTTTGTTGCTTAATAAGCATTCAGAATTGCCTACTTCTCACTTGCCAATGATGGAGGTTCCTCTGACATTCGTTCCTAAAGTAGAAATTCCAGCTGGTTCCGCAACAGGCACAGCAGCCTATTGAAGCCTATTGAAGCTCATTATGTTTCACAGTTTGTTCATATCCCATTTTCTAGACAGGAAGTGAATACCATTAGACAGACGATTCCAGATATCAGGAAAAAACCATCACGATTTTATAAAGAAATTGAATCTGTCTTGCATTCGTCAGTTTTCACGCTGGGTGATATAGATTTGATGTTCCCTGTGATCTTACCTGCTGATTTATGGAAACAGATTGGAACTGTAGATGATGAAGCAGGCCTGGTGACACATGCGTTAACTTGGTACGGATAGATGGAGAAAGGAAGGCTGGTGAGAAACCGCCACAGGTGATATTGACACTGCCAGACAGAATTGGAACTAAATTAAAAACTTTGGTATCAGAGAGAAGAATAGTTTGGGACAAGCTTACAGCTTACATCCAGGGGAAATCTGAGGGCGCTACCGAATATTTTAATCGGTTCAAACATGTGTTTTAAGATTTTAGCTGTCAGGACTACCGAGTCAGGAAAAAGGCTGTTTGTAGACAAATTTGTGCGTGGATTGTTGCCTGATATCCAATCACAAATCATGACTTCCGAAAGAGCCTGGCAAGCTAAATCACAGTCAGAAGTATTGCACATGGCTCAGTATTATAAAAATAGAGTCAATACTGAAAAAGAGAAGGTAGAAAAGAAGAAGTGAGACTTAAAAACAAAGGTATTGTTGCAGCAAATAGTAAGAGGAACTAAAGGTGGCAATACACAGTTTAGAGGACAGTTTGCATCACAGAATAATGCACAGATGGGTCCTGTACACATGAACCAATGTGCCTATTGCAGACAAGAATGTCATTGGCGAGCACAATGCCCGATCCTTCAGCAGCGATCGAATAACACATATAGTACCATGGGTATACTATCCAGAGGCCATCCTGGGAGAGGCGGTCCTGGTAGAAGTCAGTTTGCTCAGAATCAACAGTCATTCTCACAGGATAGTCAGCAGCATAGTGTTAACAATGGGAACATTTTTGACAATCCTTCGACTGACTATTTTTCTGAGGATCTTGCATTTGATGATGTACTGTTCCGTTAGGACAGCCCGAAGCAGAGTCTGGAACCAGTACCTATTCCCGTTGATCAGAAAGGACCCTACATTGAAATGAAGGTGTGGAATAGGAAGCATCTATTTTTGATAGATACAGGAGCACAGCAGTGTTCTGTCGGTCATTCACGGGTTCCAGATATTCCACTGTCAGGGCAGAATAACATTTCTGTAGGGTTCTCTGGTAGGCCAGTGGTTAGTCCGGTTTCTCAGCTGGTACTGATTTCACTGCAGCCATTCACTGATTCATGTCCATTTCTTTTGACGACGAATTGTGGTGAAAATATGTTGGGGTTGAATCTGTTGAAAGAATTGAATGCTGTAATTTACTGTTCTCCGGATGGAGTGCATTTAACAATTTCACCTCAATGAACTTCTGTTTCACAATTCTTGATTAGGCCTTTACCGATTGAATTGGATAAGGTTCTGGCATGTTTATGGGCGGTAGATGATAATGATGTTGGTATTTTGCAAACTTGAGCCTGTTAAAATTGTGCTGAAACCAGGTGTTAAATTGCCACGTATTCCCCAGTATAAGATTTCAGTTGATGATGAACAAGCTTTAAAAATTATAGTTTCTGATTTTGTACATCGAGGAGTGATTGAGGAAATTGCAGGAAGTTTGCGTAATAGTCTGATTCTATCGGTGTATAAGAAAGGGGATAATGCAATTCCTTTCCGTTTTATTATTGATTTGCGCGCTATCAATAAGATTGTTGCTCCACAATTTCCGATTATGCCTGATGTGGTTACAATATTGACAATGATTCCGGCTTCAGCTACTCATTTTAGTGTTGTGGATTGAAAGAATGCTTTCTTTAGTAGTCCTGTACATGTTGACAGTAGATATTTGTTCGCGTTCATCCTACAGGGACGCTCGTTTGCATTTACTCGTGTGCCACAAGGGTACACTGAGAATCCAAGCATTTATAGTAGAGCTTTGAAGGAACAGCTTGATACACCTGAGTTGCCTTCCACTTGTACGTTGTTGCAGTATGTTGACGATCTTCTTAAAGCTGCAGATTCAGAAGTTGCTTGCAAAGAAGGCACTGTGTTGCTGCTTATCCATCTAGCAGAACATGGGCATAAAGCTTCATTAAAAAAGTTTCAATATTGTCGACAGGAGGTTGCCTATCTAGGCTATCTCCTGTCAAAGGAGGGCAGAAGACTGACACCTGAACAGATACAAAGCATCTCTAGCATGTCTGTCCCACATACACAGAAAGAGGTCAGAACCTTGATAGGCATGGCCTCGTGCTGTAGACAGTGGATCCCTAACTTCTCATTAATGATAAAACCAATGTTGGCATTGATAAAGAAGGGCATTTCTTTTCCTTTTCCGTGGAACATGGATTGCCAGAAAGCCTTTCATCTGCTCAACCGTGCAGTTAGTTTTACTCCACGCTTCACCCTGTTGCATGTGCTTTGCCGAGATGTTTGAGAGCTGTTGTTGCTGTCACTGCATCTGTAAAACAAAGTGAGTGTATGGTTCTGGGTAACTCCTTAACCGTGATGGTACCTCACTCTGTAGACGTTCTTTAAAACAGAACGCAAATGCAACATCTCACATCAGCACGATTAACAAGATACAAGCTAATTCTATTTGCACCGCATATCCAAATTAAGAGATGTTGCTCATTAAATCCGGCTGAACTATTGCCTCTTCCACAAGAAATTGCTTGCAGTCACGAGATGTCACATGACTGCCTCTACACCACAGAAAAAGAGACTAAAGGCAGAATTGATTTAAATGATACACCATTAAAATATCCACAAGGGGAGCTGTTTTACGATGGCTCCTGCTTCAAACTTCCAAATGGTACATTCAATGCTGCTTACGCAATCACTGAATTAAGCACTACTGTGGAAACCAAAATAATTCTGCATAACTTTGCGCAGGCCGCAGAGATTATTGCATTGACTCGAGCTTGTGAACTTTCTGAAGGGTTTAGTGTGAATATATTTACAGACAGTCGGTATGCCTTTGGGGTGGTTCACAGCTTCGGTTGATTATGGACAGAGAGAGGTTCTTGATCTTGCATGGAACTAGGATACAACATGGTACCCTGATAGTTTGGCTACTTTCAGCCCAATTAGCTATAATGAAGTACGCAGCACACCAGAAAGTAACAGATGATGTGGGGAAAGGAAACCCCTTTGCTGACAGAATAGCCAAACAGACTGCCACCGATTTGCATTCCAAAATGTATATAACAAAACAGGTCACTAACACTTGTGTGATAGACATAGGAATTGGTTGTATAAAAGACATTCAGGCTGATGCCACTCCAGACGAACTTAAACAGTGGGCTGAGGGTTCAGCAAGTTTAGACGATGCAGGTTGTTGGGTAGATAATTCGAAACAAGAATGGATGCTGCCCGATGCTTATGTCACTGCTATGGTTACGATGGCTCATGGTCCCACTCACAGATGCGCTAAAAAGATTTGTAAATTGTTAGAATCTGTCTGGGTGAATGTAACTGCTGAGCGTTTTGTCCAAAATTGCATGGTATGCTTACAGCATAATGTTGAGAAAGGTACATCGACACCGAAGGGTAGTTTTGTTCCCCCCTCTATGCCTTTTGAGGTTATACAGTTCGATTTCATTGAAATGGAGTGTTGTCAGAATTACAAATATGTTCTAGTATTTATTTGCACTTTCAGTAAATGGGTCAAAGCTTTTCCTTTAAAAGATGCCACAGCAATGTTGACGGCAAAAACCATGCTGAAGGAATATTTTCCTAGGTTTGGTTTGCAGAGAGTCATTTGGTCGGACAATGGTCCACATTTTATCACTGCTGTTATCCTGCAAGTATGCGTGGGACTGCAGACTTGTAGAATGCCATAACGGTATATTAAAGAATAAAATGGCGAAAATCTGTGCGAGTACCAATTTGAAGTGGCCAGATGCCTTACCGATAGCGCTGATGACTGCACAGTCTAGGACTGGGCTCTCTCTCTATGAGATAATCATGGGTAGACCAACCAATATTTGGAATGTACCCAAACCCAATCGACTAAGAAATGTAGAGCATTTGCTCCTTTCTGAGTACTGTGACCAGTTAACTCAAAACTTGTATTTGATTTATCAACAGGTGCGTAAAGTCCTCGCAGTAAAATATGAGGGTCCAGGTCATCGACTCCGACCTGGCGACTGGGTGCTCGTCAAATCGTTTGAAAGAGCCTCCTGTCTCGCACCTCACTGGAGAGGACCGTATCAAGTCCTCCTTGCCACACAGACCGCTGTACGAGTGGAAGGGAAACGACACTGGATCCACGCAGTGCACATCAAGAAGATACCTTTTCCTCTGCCCCATGACAAATTGGAAGAGGAGGAGATTGTTCACTCTTCCTCATCACAAGTCTGTTCTAACTGACACCGAGGGTGTCCTGGAAATTCCTTGAGCCCGTGGGGCCTGAGGAGAGTTCTTCTTCAGATCTTTCTTCACTGTTGAGCAATCTTGCTTCTGCTTCATCACTTCCTTCAGGAAGCGATGACACTCTATTCGCAGATCACACCGTACCTGGAGTTTTGAGGTACGATCTACATCTGAGACAACGGACTTACAGCACAGCATCAGCAGTGCCCACAAGGAATCATTGTTGAGCCAGTCCCTGGTCACTCTTTCGCTGAAAATTAAATAAGAGGCAGGGACCGGCAAAATCACCTTCAAGCAAGATAGGCCATGTGGTCAGGAGCCACCGACGGATGAACTAAAAGAGCCTAACGGAGAGGCTTCTAAACGGACACTGAGAAACAATGTCCCTTCCTAAATCCACTTATGTGGAGCAAGCTATTGGTCTTGTGGCTGACAAAGAACATGTTCATTGGAGATCATGGTCCTTGAGGACCCACTGTTTTGTAATCACAATATTGGTTTGTTTAGTAATTATATTTGCGCTTAAGTTCTGGTACATGGAAGGGGTGCATCTGTTTGAAACTTTGTTACCCACTGAAATAATCTCCACTGTGTCTCCACCTTTCATGCATCTACACACTCTTCCTCCTCGAGACTCCCAACATAGACAAGGTTATCAAAATAACACTCTCCTAATGATCATTAATGCGACCCATGCGATTCTAAACAGAACAAATTGCTGGGTGTGTTCACACATGCCACAACACGGGGAAAAGGGACTGGGCTACTATATTCATCCTCTTCCTTTATGGAATGCTACACCTCGCTCAGGGCACTATTCTTTGGTCTTTGGAACAATAGTATTTCTGGGAACTTTGATGGGACTAATTTGAATGAATTTGAAAAACTAGTCCTAACACCTTTGGGATGTTCTCTCTTTGCGAATAGAAACAAACTCATTGTTGCTTCTATTAGGCCTTCTGATAGACTCTCTCGACCTTTTCAGTCACTAATTTCTTTCAAGATGGCTCCCATAGGTAACCGGGATGCCATGTCTCCTTCCTATATTATTAATCATAATCCCCACTCTGTTTCTTTCTGTATACAAAGGGAAGGTTCTCAGCCAATGGGTAAATTCGAGGGTTGTACTAACATTGTGAATCTAACCAGTGAGGACAGACCTCTGTATGTAGTGAGATCCCGTTTACTTTGTTTGTGGCAATGAAGCTTATATTTGGTTACCTAGAGATTGGCAGGGTATTTGTTATTTGGTTATCTTGTTACCAGGGGTATATGTGGCTACCACCTCTGAAGTTTCTAGAGTTCCTCCAAGGCGGGATGATAATAGTGATACTCCTTTGCAGGTCATGGGAATAGTGATACTCCTTCACAGGTCATGGGTGATAGCGAAATCCTTTGTGCCATTTTGGGGACTGATAATGAATTCCGAGGATATCAGAAGACTGGCAAGGGTATTGGAAAAAACCATCAAAAGGACCACCGATGTTCTGTACAACATGACGTTGGAGCAAAAGGCAATTAGATTAGTGGCCTTCTAAAATAGGATGGTGTTAGATGTCATCCTAGCTGAGCGTGGTGGGGTTTGTAAATTGGTGGGTTCGGTGTGCTGTTTTTTTGTACCTGACTATTCCCCTACTATATTCAAGGCAATACAAAATCTGCATACCTTGAGTACTGAAGTACATGTCCCCGAGGGAAACTGGGATCTTAGTGCTTGTTTCTGGGACTTACTACAATCATGGGTTTGGAAACTGTTTGCAGTCCTAATGATATGTCTTGGTGTTCTACTGTTTTGTTGTTGTTGTGTACAATGTCTTCCTGCCATATGTTCGATGTTAGGAGGATGTTGTGTACAAACGATAGGTACACTAGGACCTAAGATACATACGTCAAAGGAAACTACTAATGTTTTAGTAATGAAGGATATTACTATCAAGGAACAAATGGCGATTGCTATTTCTGAAGAATGTGATTCAGGAAGTACGGACATTGAGGTGTGGGGTTTTGAGTAAAGCGAATGTTTGAGTAATGCTCTTGGCTTAGGCCAAAAGGAGGGTTTGTTAAACCATATTCACATAAATACCGCCTGATTATGAACATTGGCCTAAGACATTGGCATTTGTATTAAATCCTATGATTAACTCAATTTAGATAGAATTGACTTCGCCGCCATCTTGAAAATATCCACCATTTTGATCTCAACTCCTGCTGCCTGTTCAGAAATGATTAACCATGTTTCAGCTGTCACTGAGAAGAATGACCTTTGAGTCTATGTCAACACTAGGACTGCCAGAAGCAGAAATGTTTGTCCTGTGCAAAGAAACCTTGTAGTCAAATGAACTCCCATTGAAAGTGTTATCTGTGCCTACAGACTCATCCTCTTTCAAACAACGACACACAAAGCAAAGCAACTTCACCCGTGTGTTTTGGATGAAATTCTTTATGTATCTATTGCAACAGGACTTATCCTAAAGCTCAAGAAACAAGGAAAGATCTACTGTGCTGAATACAACGAAGTTTGCCAGTATTGTATCTTTAAGGAACCTTGGAGCCACAGTGAACCTCAATTAAAGTGTTGTCTGCACCAATAGCTTCAGCCATATACAAACATCAGAATTGAATAGCAGACAAACTAAAACTATGTGCCTTTGAATTAAACTATTGAATTTGTTTCTAGAAACTGGTCTTACCTTGAGCTGGAGACCCAACATCGCCATTGAATCTCCAAGGATAGGACAACATGTTAAAAGTGTAAACTAATATTGTTATATTTGTCATGTGAACTGGGCACAAACCCAAATTTGTAACTCATTAGTTTGGAGAAGGGCTGGGCAATGACCAGGACTGTGTATAAATACTGCATGCTTTGTGATGACCAGTACTCTCACCCCTCACTGTGTCTGCTGGTACACACTGCGAGGTGCTTGGGAGCCAGATAGCTATCTGCTTTGATATTTGTATCAATACAGAATAAAGTTATATTCATAACTTTGATTTTGTGACTGGCGGATTCAATTTTTGGTGATCCTAAGCCTCCATATTCCCTGCTGATCTATCACTGTAACTGTCAATGGGAAAACCGTGGCTCTCGTCTGGTTATTTCCTTCCTGCACTGGCGGAGTTAAAGCCTGCACATGTTTTTACTTCGGGTGGATCATAGGCCTCCGGAGATGCTGGGTCTGAGCTTCTCAGTGAGGTAGCTTGGGTACCTGTGGGCGATGGCCTTGTAGAGGATGATGGAGCAGGCTTTGATGTTGATATTTGTTTGCAGCAGGAGCCAATGCAGTTCCATAAGGGATGCAGTGATGTGGTTGAATTTGCAGAGTCCTTCGACGAGTAGTGCTGCTGCATGTAGGACACATCTCAAGGGAGCCAGGGTTGTCAACAGATGGCTTTCCAGACGGCCATTGCCACCCTCCAGATGGAAGAGGACCAAGGCTTGGACAGGAGATTGAAAGTTGTTTTCTGGGATGAAAGGTTTGATTTTCCTCAGGGAGAAAGTTGGTACCAAGAGGTTTGTGTTTTCCTTGCTATGTGTTCCTTGACGGAGAGGTGATTGTTGATGTAGAAGCCAAGGGACTTGATTCAGCTGGTTGCCTTGGGTGTGACGCCCTTGATGTTCAGAGGGGAGAGGCAAGTCTGGATGCCATAGTGTTTGGTGTTGTTTGTCAGCAGCAGTAATTCCATCTTGGAGGGATTGAGCTTCAGGTAAGTACTGGACATCAAGGACTGAATCAATGGGAGGCAGGCCTTGAGTCTGTGGAAGCCTTTTATGGAGGATATCTTGAGGTTGAGCTTCGTGTCTTCTGCGTTTACGTGGATCTAGATGTTGCGTGGAACCAGGAGGGTTCTGGACAAAGTGAAAATGAATATGTTCTTACGTGGCAATACACCTACCTATGTATCTTGCCCTAGCCAGCATGGACTTGTCTGTACACAGTGGAATTGCATGCATTACGAACAAAGCCAACATAAATGTATTCTTATTTGGGCATACTGACATATATTACTACAGCCAGTAGGGACATGTTTTCTTACGCCCCAAATACTGGTATAACATCAAAGTCAACATGAGTGTGTGCATACAGCAGAGTACGGGCATAGATTGGGCCGGCCTGTATTGGACATATTTTTTTACAATGCTAATACTGGTATTGCAGGCAATGCCACTGTGAGCGGGTTCTTACGTGGGAATGGGAATAGTGGAACACATTAGCGTAACCAGCATACACATGATTTATTACAGTGGAAATTCTGGTGTTATGGGCAAAGCCAAAACGAATGTGTTGTTGCGTGCGAATGCTGGCATATATTGGCACAGTCAGCAAGCGCATGTGTTTTAAAGTGCCAATAAATGTATTATAGGCAAAGCCAATATGAAAACGTTCATATGTGGGGATACTGGCATATATTGGCACATCCGCCATGGACATGTTTTCTTGTAGTGTAAATTGTATGTTTTGTTCAAATTTTTGGCAAAAAAGTGTGCTGTAAAATGAACGACTGATTCCAACACTGCGTTGGGCTCCTTCATTACTCTTGGTCAATGGTGCACATTCATTAGAAACATGTACACCCCTGTAATTAACATTTCATCAGCTACCCCTGATGGGAGAAATCCTATCCTTTGGCCAATGTTCTTTTTGTTTTTTTTATAACGAGGCTAATACTATACCTGAGTTGAGTGGTTTCTAAGAGCGGATATGGTATTGGACCCTCTGTTGCTCTGCATGGTTTTGCTTTCAGGACCAGCGAGTTGCCCATGTGCTACCCTCCGTTCACCATGGCTCCGTAATATACATCAAGTATGCTGATTTTCAAAACGTGAAACCTGTTACCCCTCTTCACACTCAAGGGGTGATTTTAAGGCCAGAGCAGAGTTTGAGCCTCATGTCCTGTGGCAAGGCTTTTTTGTTCTTATGCTGTCCTGTGTTATAGTACTGTGTTTGTAATTCAGACATGCATCAAATGAATGCAAAAGATGTAATCTTCCTTTGGCACAGTTTAAACCCTACAGGAAGATTGCCGCGGACCTGCAGAGGAGGAGCACGGGAAAATAAAATGTTCACAGGTTGCTGGTTGCTGGAGATGACAGTGAGGAGCGGTCAGATCTGCAGGGGTAGGCGTTTGCAGACTTTGTGTGCCTGATCTGAAAATGGTCTTTTGCCATAGTTAACAAGCATGGAGGTGATGTATGAATTTAGGAAGCAAGTGGTTGGCTGAGGAGCGAGCTCCTTTGAAGTATTGGGTATTTTAACAACCGCTGTGAGGACCAGGGCGGCAGCAGAATTGCGTTTAGTAGCCAATCAGAACACATTCAACAGATTCAGCACCATGCAGAGGTGTTCACTGAGTTGCTGGTGGAGCTATGCCCCTTGGCGAGCAGTCGAGTCAGCCTGCATAGAGGGCTTTTGCATAGACCTGCTGATGGTCTGACTGGGACGCACTGTAAAATAACCTCTTCATTAGTGATCTGTTCGTATTGTAAGAAGCTAGACGAAATCGAATCACTATATCATTTATTAAATGACGTGTTTTAAAAAACCTGAGAATCGTTCTGTCGTTAAGATTTGTTGACCATGAGGATCCATTGTGGCTTTGCATGTTGGCGGGAAATGAAACCCCTTCATCAAATGCAGTTATTCCATTTTTACACAGAATTAACTTAATCACTCTTAGATGGTAATTTCACGTGCTTATATAACTATTGGAAACTCTAAATTTCGGAATTTATATTGTGATCCTTTTTATTATGTTTTGATTAATCTCAATTTTTCATCAACATATTTCTGAAGTGATTTTAACATTGTATTTTCATGGCACAAATATTGTGTACGGTTTAACATTTTTAGAACGTATTCACAAAAAAAAATAATAGTACTGGACACTGAAAAAAAGCAGTCCAGTCCGACTGTGATTTTTCCACCATGAGATTGCTTCCCTCTTTTGCCTGAGGATATCGGTCATATTCACTTAGCTGCTCTCCCACAAATTGATTAGTAGTTAGCTGGAAACAATTCCTGCAAAGTGTTATTAATCAATGGGCATGTGTATAAATTCTCCAGCAAGCTTTTCCTTGTTTAGACATAAAATTCCTGCCTGCACTGCAAGTTTAGGAATAAATATCATCCAACCCAAACGGAGGGATTTTTGAACAAGCAAGCACAAATGCGTGAAAGCAAGTGACATTTTGATGTCACATTCCAAAAATGTTCAGCCAGCAATGTATCTAATTTAAACCAATCAAGCACCGTCAAAGCAAATAGCTCTGTCCAGTGCTCTGGGAACAGTTATCATTTGCATGAACCCATGTATGACTCCTGTCTTGTCGCACAGGCATGACATCACCATCAGGCAGTATAAGTGTAAACCCAATCATGCAGTAAAAGAATAACAAGCAGAGCCTGATTAACTACAGTTATCAGCATGGGCATGTCCTGCAAAAGGCAGATTTGTTATGATCTTTGTCAGGAAGAAAGGGTATGACACCTCATCTCATAAGGAACTATGAGCCTCATTACGAGATTGGAAGAATTACCGTACTATTACATTTTGGTGATAACGATAATTCTGTGTGGTTGAATTGCCGCTGAAACTGATTCTACAACAGTAATTATGCTCACATTCGACAGAATTACCATTAATGCTGTATACTGAGCAGTAATTCTGCTGGCAGAATTACCGTTGGCGAAAATAGGGTCATTGACGGAACAGGAAGCACAGCAGCGCCCATTTTGAAAAACTAAATCTGCCCTGACGCCACAACTTCCTGTAGCCATCTAGACCCACAGGTCAGGGAAAACATGTCTCAGGACACATCCAAAGGGAAGGTGCCGGATCTGACGCTAAGAAAGCCAATGTTCAGTCAGGCCAAGCTTCAGATCCTCACTGACGAGGTGGTGGCCCATGCCAAAGAGGTGTATGGCTTCCGGCATCGAAAAACATCTGGTCAAAGGAAGGCAGCCATCTGGTCTGCCATATGTGACAAGGTGGCGGCTGTGGGCACAGTCTCACGGGATGTGGAGGACTTCAGGGAGGGGTGGAATGACCTGAAGGCCAGGGTCCGTAGCCTCCTGTCCAAACACCAGCGGGATTCATCGGCCACCAGAGGCAGTACCGTGGACCCCTTGTTCTTACCTTGTGGTAGGAGAAGGGCAGTTCTATATTCCACATTGAGCTGATCGAGGCACTTGGGAGCACTGAGGTCAGAGCCAGCAGCCAAGGAGAATCTGGTGAGTCTGAATGTCCACCTCCTCTCCCCCTGACAATGCACTGGACAAATGACCACCCAAAGCATGTCTCCATCAGCATAGGTGGGCCCAATGCACAGGGGAAGGTGCAAGTCTATGCGAATGCACCCAAAGGCAACCTCACCCTAAGCATGTTCATGCACAGCTGGGTTCAGTCATGGGTGATCTGGCGGTTGCGGGGGGTGCCACATCAGCCCCCCCTCCCGCAATACACCACCTTAGAGGAGTCTTACAAGGGCTCCCCCTTGCTGGCATGTTGAAGGCTTTCTATTGCAATGGACAGTGCCCAGCTCCCGTGCTGCAGTGAGGAGTCAATAATTTCAACAGAGCATTGCTGCCATAACAGCATGGGGCAGTCTTTGGAAGGCTAGCCCATGCTGGCATAGCAGCCGCACTCATTTGAAATCATAAGTGCCAAAGTGGACTCTCAGCACAACCGCATGTTAAGGTCACATTGGCAGCACAAAAGGCAACAGGCACATGCCAACGGGCTGTGTAACCACAGTAGACACTAATGCTGGCTTGCATTGGCCATATGCATTGGCCTGAAATCGACCATGCCCATCAGAACACATGTGCAGGATGCCCACCACCATGTAGCATGTGTAACTAGCAAGCCCATGTACAAGTATGTATGATGAATAACAGGATGTCTTTGTCCACCCTACAGCTTCACAGGAAACTCAGGAGGAGGGGGATGAGGCCCATCTACTTCCCATGGGGCCGCCTGCAGAGCAATACCAACAGCCACTAGTCCTGCACTGCCCAGCAAAGGCAAGGGAAGGGGTGAGGGCAGGCATGGGACTCCAAGGACCAGCAGTGCCACACATGCCAGCACTGGCACAGCACCTGATGGCATCAATGCCAACACAGTTTCAGCTACTGCACCCCCGGGACTTGCAACTGCCACCCAGCAGCGGGCCACTATGGCAGCGACAGCAAAGCCAGATGCTGGCAGGTGCACACATAGGGACTCCGCTGCACCCACCCAACTGGCCCATGACACGCCTTTGTCACCTGAGCAGGGTGACTAGCCTCATGGCCAGCGTGGTCAGGAGTCTGAGCGTGACACGGATGGTAGTGTGGGTGGCCGGTCGTACGTCTCACCCTGCTTCAGCACCAGCCCTCCCAAAGCCCATAGTGCAGGTGTCACAGCATGCCACCTGGAGGAGACTGACATCATCGAACAGCTATAGTTGTGGTTAGTAACCATGGCAGACATACAATTCCAACCCCTGCAAGCCATCAGCGGTTGGGTCCAGGGTACCGTTTTGAGTATAGCGATGGCCATGGACCGGAGCCGACGACAGTCGGCTGTCATATCTGCCCCCTGATTGTTGTGGGACAGAAGACTAAAATGGGCAGGAGACAATCTGATATATTTTAAACATTTCTCATCAAATGTTGTTTGGGACTTCCCGTTTAGTGGTGAGTGAGAGCATCTTGGCCTTTGAAGATGCAAGGCAGGCCAGTATGCTACTGACATTGCTATGCATCTGGGGTCCTGCGTCAGACCGTCCACCCCCTTCACTCCACAGGGAAGTCTCTGCCCAGCAGCCCAAGGCACTGCTCCACACACCATCTGAATCCAAAGGTGCTGGAGGAGTCCTGCATGGGTAAGAGGCCATACAAGTGACTTTACATAGCACTGTGTATATAGGCACAAGGGATGTGGGTAGCGAGGGTGTGTTGGGGATGATGTGGGAAGGGGGAGGTAGGTGGGGAGGGTGAGTTGGGGGTGGTGTTGTGGGGAGATGGGTGGGGAGGGTGTTTTGGGGATGGGGTTGTGGGGAGGGGGAAGTGGGTAGGGAGGGCATGATGGGGATAGTGTTGTGGGGAGGAGAGAGGTGGGTGGGGAGGGTGTGTTCACTATCCTAATTAAAACAACAGTTCAGTTGAGGCAATGCTGGGATATTCCTCATTGTATACATGTGTTGAATTGGTAATGTTGGGGTGGTCTGGAAAGCTCCCAATGAAAAAAAGGGGTTCATGTTGCGTGCGCCATATTGGTGAGTGGGGGAACAGAGAAGTTTGCGGTTAAGTTGCAATTTTTTATGTATCTAGCTTAGTTCATGAGAATTGGATGTGTGGTAGTTTAGTTTTACCTTGTGTTTAAGTTGATCCATTTAAATGTGCATGCTCGTAGAAAGATAAATATCAAAATCACTGATATATAAATACAAAATGGATATGGTGTGCCACAAAGTGCCTAGAAGCTGGGCAATGATGAGCTTCATAATGCGCATTCGAGAAAGGAGATTTGTCATGAAGGAGTCACTGTGAAGAGGATGCATTAGCTTTAAAGCAAGCATGCACCCATGGGGGTCTCAAGGGATATATGTTGAGGACAGTTTGGGGTACAATGGGAATGTATAAATCTTTATGCTGTATGCTTTTCATAGTGTGTCCAGGGCTTGCAGTCAGGGTGTTGCGAGGTGAACTCTCTGTGACTGGGACAACTGTTCTTTTCAAGATTGGAGGCCGAGGGAAGGCAATGAGTAGCCGCGACATTCAGTTACAGCCACGCTGGGTTTTTATGACTTAGCAGCATTGCAGAAAGAAGATGCAATCTTTTTAAGTGCACAGGAGCTTGTTATTTATTGTTGAAAGGAATCCGAGTTGACAGATATTTTGTGGGTTTCGATAATTTTCTCAGGTTGTGTCCGGAGGTCCTGCGTGTTTAATTGTTAGTCATTTAGATTACAGTGAAACAAGGATGCCAACAAGACTGGGTAGCTGAGATGTGTATAATGTGAAGTGTTTGTGTGGTTCATGGATTTCTGGGTTAGTTTGACTCTACAGCATCATATAGATCCTCCTGGCTGATTGTACAATAAACTTGCTTTACGTACAAACATACACTCACTTCGTTACTGGTGGGCCTACTTAGGGTTAAGGTGATTAGAGGCCCATCCTCACATTTGGCGAGTCAGGTAGGAGCCCAGGCTGTTCCGAGATACTGGGGGTTTCCTGTCTGCACAACTCAGCCGCAGCTGAGGGGACCAGACTTTCATACACAATTGAAAGAGAGGTCTACAGGCGCCATATTGTTTAGAAACCTGTCTGTTCCCCAGAGGCGTGGTAGCGTGGTCCAGCTGTGCACGGCGAATTGAAGGAGCACCACTTCAGAGAGCTTCAGGTTCATGTGAGTGCACTTTTGGCAGGTAAAGCAAGGTGCAAATAGGTGGAAAGGAGGGTTTATTCTTTGACTTAAGGGGATTGGCAAGGGTAGAATCAGAGTGCGTTTGTGGAGCTAGATAAGGTTACAGGGATTGGAATGGTGAATGCTTTGAAGGAGTGAGTGCACTGTTTTATGTTGTAAATCCTTTGTATATATTTTTACTTAGTTTATTTTAGAGGTGTGAGTTGGTATCCCCACTAGCATGTCCATTGTTAGGTTAGTCCTGATACCATTCAGTTTGCTTGTCTGGCTGGCTGGAGCCCTCACCTAGGGGTGAGGTGGCCTCTTATGGTAAGTCCACCCATAGATACCTTTCTGAAGTATACCCTTGACACCCTTCATTTTGTATTGACTGTGCGGACAGAGCGCTCGCCTCGCTTTTCCTGGTTAGTCAAAGTAGTAAAGTGAATCTTCCTGTAGACAGGAAAAGACAGTGGGCTTCATTACACGGACGGCGGTAAGGGTTAACGGTCACCGTTAATGGCAACGGTGACCGTTAACCCTTACCGCCGTACTACGAGGTCCCTTTGCGGGTTGGAGGATTTAACGCCTGCTTCTTGCAGGCGTTAATATCCAACCCGCTAAGGGACCTCGGAGCTAATTACGGCACCGCAAAATTGCGGTGCCGTAATTAGCGCCTTCCCCATTTCCATAGAGCCCTATGGGGCAGAAATGGGAATGGGGAAGGGCAATGGCGGAAAGGGGATTTACCGCCCCTCCAACCTTGGAATGGGGCGGTAAATCCCCTTTCCGCCAAGGCGGTGCCGGTATTTTACCGGCATGGACCAAGGTGCTAATAGCACCTTGGTCCACCGCCTACCGTGTAATGAGGCCCAGTGTTTTAGTAGAAAATACAGTACTAATGATGAAGAAAGTGAGAGCAGGGGCATTGTAGGGGAAAACATTGTGCAACTTCTATGCTCGAGTGTAGGAGATATCGCTGAGATATTAACCGGTATGTGTTTTTTGGATGAAGATGCTGTCTTTTGTGTAAGAGTGAAAAGTATAGTTAAAGTGAGTAGCTAACCAAGGTAATTGCAGTGAAAGCGAGCAAGGTGAGAGTTGTAGGGAAAGATTAAGAAACCGGGAAGGGGGAAAAATGGGCTCTTTGGATTGAGATTTTGTGTCACAGGTTAGGATTTGATGTTTCAAGTCATTTATTTTATTGTAGAATTGTTTAGGTTAAATTGGTTGGAGTATGGAAACTCCACTGAATCATTTGTGTCAGGTACTTCCTGGCTATAAGGTGGAGATGGTAATGTACCACTGGGAATGACAGCGGGAAACTAAGGGTAATATGCTCAATTCTTGGCATAATGAGGGGACCTAAAATGAGGGGATATTGGAAAAACCACATACTTACTTGGTTTCTAGGCACAAGGGTTCAAAGTTAGAGAAGCAGTTAAACATCTTACAGCTATGAAGGATGTTTGAGTAAAGTGGGAATGCCCATAGTGTTAAAATCTCAGAGGAAGGGCCCAAAAAGGAGGGTGCAGAAAATCCTTCCGCACCACTCCCATATGGGTGCTACCCTTTATCACCTGCAGAGCGGTATACAGGTCCTGAGTTCAAACCTTCATTTTATCCAGTGGTTGCATGCCGAACACAGATAACACCTTCATCAGCTACGATTCCTAACAGATGGGATATTGAGTGGAAGGATAACTCCTTTAATGGTTAGGACTATAGAAAGGTTGAGAACGGAGGGTGGAAATGGAATAACTCCCCCACTGCTAGGTTAACAGAGAGATTAAAGATGGAGGAATGACAGAGAATGAGGCTAGCAGCCAGAAGAGTAGATAAAGAGTTGAGAATGAGTGAAAGAATAGAAGACTATGCCTTTTTACTGCTAGCATAGTGGATAGGTTGCGAACGGTAGTAGAATGGAATCAATTGGAAGAACCACTGAGGCTAGCGGAAGAAGGTAGTGCTGTTACAACAGCAGAGAAGTGACGAGCGGGAACAAGTCAATAGACTGGCAAAGGACGTAGAGGAAGGAAGGTGGAGATATGGACAAGTTCTTGTTTGGTTGGACAAGTTAGTTATCAAGGAGCAGTAAGGGAACCTGGGGGTCGTAAGGTAGCAGTGCGCTAGTAAATACCACTTTTTAATAATAATATGTGATACTGCTGCTCTGGAAGCCTTTAAATGGTGCCCCCTAGCAAGCACCAAAACACATGAGACAAAAACTATGAAGTAAAGTCATGTCCAATGCGCAGTTTCAAATAATATGCAAAAGAATCAGATTTTGCAGCTAAGGTCATCTGCTTATGTGCAAGACTTATTGGTCATAGGCAGCCTACACGTGTTTCAACCAATCCGATCGTTGTCAAGGCCTGAGTCCAGTAGTGCAGTGAACAATTGTTCTCAATAGTTAGTAAATGGTAGAGCAGGATATATACCAACAATGGTAAATCTTTTGAAAATGTCTGGGTAGCTTAAATGCTATTGTAAGTCAAGGGGTCCAAACCCCAACAGCAGCGTGATTATGCACCAGCTTAGTAGCTACCCAGATCACTTTAGCAACAGACATTTTCAAAAGATTGACAGATGACCGTAGCTGCAAAATCTGATTCTTTTGCATATTATTTCAAACTGTGCTTTGGACATGCCTTTACTTCATAGTTTTAGTTATCAAGGAAGTCAACATAGATCTGGAGGATGGAAGTACTGCTATGGGTGTGGCTTTCGAGCACAGAAAACGGGAACCAGCACTCTATGGTAGTGCTGAGAATGCTTCTGTGCCTATCGAAGTATCAGGTGACAACAGGAGTAGTAGATGCAGGTGAATGGGTATCTGATGTTGAGCTGGGAGAGCAGGGTGTAACAGCTCCTCCTACCTCTCCAGTAGCAGTGACAGAGAGTACACCATGGGGTCTTAGGATGTACCATGGTACTTGCATGGCCATATGAAGTATTAGGAGAGAGATTGGGGAAGCCCCAGTAAAATCGAGTGTAACTCAATTACTTTGCTCCAGAAGGGTCAGGGAAGGACGTATTATGTCCCCTGGTCACACATTGACCAGAATAATTTGATGAAGACGCTTCCTTCTCTCATTGCAGTGGTGGGGAATTGGATGTATGCATTAGAGAAACATACTGCCAGTGTCATGTTGGCCAAAGGGGACATGAAAAGCTTATTCATGGCCCTAATCGGGGAACAGTCAGATGGGCTTTGGAGGTGAGCAGGGTATACATGAGTTCAGTTGGATACAAATACCCACGATGGAGCAGCATTCAATAATTCCAGGGCACAGGTATGGCATCCCTTCTATTTTGGCCAAAACAATGAAGTTAAACGATGAGCCTGCTGAACACATCCAGTTAATTCAGGAAATGTGGAGAGCAGAGACGGGAGAAGTCCCACATTCTAAAAAAGGGACTTCCTAAGGAAGTCCAGCACCATCTAGACAAAGTAGTTTGGATGGAGGTCAAGAGTTGGATGGAAATACAGGCACACATTCTCCATGTTTGTAAACGGAGGCAAGAAGAGGAGAGTATAGAGCAGGCACAAAAGGCAGACACCAAGCTTGTTCAGAAGAAGATAGAGAAAATCTGTTTGGAAAGAGCAGTGATTACCAGCTCCACGAAGGGACAGCAGAGACAATTGGGACAACAGGGATATAGTAAATAGGGTATGAAACAAGGTTGGATGCACGGGTATGCTCCCGGTCCAAAAATGAGAGGATTTCCGAGGGGTAGCAGAGGATTTCCAAGAGGAAATGCGTCATTTGGTGGGTTTGGAGGAATGGGTCCCTGGTTTAATAGGCCAATAGGAAATAACTATGGAGGGTGGTATGGGGTTCAGTGTTGGTCATGCAGAAGGATGGGACACATGGCATGAGATTGCCAAAACAGGCTGCAGTATTTTAACATAGGAGCTCAGCAAATGCAACCCCTGACCACGTCATATGCCCCAGGCTCTGTGCAATTGCAGTGGGCACGGATAGAACAGCAACCAGCAACTGGGCCTGCACAGACCTGTGTGATTCAACTGACCATGCCAGCAGAGGCATCAGTACAGACATGTGAGAGAAATCCTTCACCCAAAGAAACAGTCAGTCACTACACTGGAGCAAGTGTTTTTTGGAGGGAATACTTTCCTGCTCCCCGGTGCTAATATATACCAAGATTCACACAGCCCACCGGGATCACTGATGTTTCCGGTCCTGTCTGTTACCACCAATCTGGAAGAAGAACCCCGATAGGTGCGCAGGGAGGAGAATGTTTTCATTTATGGTCGATACAGGGGCTAAAAATACTTGCATCAAGTAAGGTGAGGTCCCCTTGTCAGGCAAAACAATGGACACACAGGGATTCTCTGGGGTTATCCTCAAGATCTTTTTATTAAGGTAGGTACACAAAAGTTATCTGCTCCTTTGATGTATTGCACAGATATCCCTGCAAATCTCTTGGGCAGAGATCTTCTCAGTCGACTCAACATGTTGATGCTTTCATGGACTAAGGTATTGAACATTCGACTCCAGGTTTGTATCCAGTAAGAGAAGCAACGTGTTTACATGCATACTCTAGTGACAGCGCAATAAGGGGGGTTCCTGTACGTTTGATTTTGTCTGTTAATGGAGTAATGGTTTTGATGATTTGGGTCTTTGAAATCAGAGATCAGACATGGTGGGCACTGATTGAGGGTTTTTTTTCTGCCCACTGTGCTGCAGGAGCAAACACCATTGTTACGATTCTCCTAGAAGCAGTAGTTATCAAGAAGAACAGGGTGGTTCCATCAGGAACCGACGAGGAAGGCGGAGAGTGGCGCACAGCTCTGTGCATCGATTCACCTTAATGCTAAGCGACATGTCAAATGTGCAATTGTTCCAAGACACCGAAGACACAGGAGAGATGCTTTTTGAGATTGAGGTGCCTTGCCAGATAACAATAGCGCAAAGGGAAGTACCACAGACCATGCTCATCATTAGAAATACGTTGCCATATTGGAAGGAGGATTTGGAGAAAGTGCCTAGCCATTTATGGACTAGTAACCCTCATGATGTGTGTCTGTTAAAGAGTGTTGGAGCAATGAGGATACGATTGAAACCTGGTGCGATATTACCGTGGGTTAAGCAGTATCCCATGATATGATATGATATGATTTGGCATTTATAAAACATTTGCAAGAGAGGGGGAACAGAGGGACGACAGAGAGAACGATCTTACTAGGGCAAGTGACACTGAGATCATGCAAGTGCAGGTGAGGTGTGAGGGGAAAAGTACCAGGGGAAAGGGGGGGAGGTGCTGCACATGTGATCAAAACAATTACAAGAAGTGCGGCCAGCAGGTGGCAGATGCAAGGGTAAGTGCAGACAGCAGGTGTCCAAAAATGCAGGTAGGGGGACTGTAGGGTTGCAGATACAGACCCAAGTGCAAGGGTTGCCGGGAGGCAGTGCGGGTGTGCAAATGGGCGGGCAGGGACCTGGGCCTGAAATCAGAGAGTAGCCAGATGACCAATGTAGTAATCGACAGGAAATCAGCAGGGGAGAGGAAGAGAGAAGACAGAAGCAGGATGATCTTGAAGTGCTTCCGGAACCAGAGATGATTCTCCTCAAGTTTCAGAGGGGCAGGAAGGTTGTTCCAGGGGGAGTCCCCGGCCGAAGAAAGAGATCTACCACCAACTCGTTAATTGGAGAAGCGACTGACCCTGATGGAGTTGGAGGTGGAGGAGCGAAGAGCTTGAGTAGGAAGGTATTAACACAGAGAGTTGGAGGTATTGAGGACCCAGGCCCCAGAAGGCCTTCTGGACAATGCAGAGGGTCTTGAACTTAATCACTGAAGCCACTGGGAGCCAATTCAGAGATTTCAGTGCTGGAGAGATACGATCCCTGGGCTTGAGGCCAAGGACAAGTCTTGCAATCCTGTTCTGGATGAGTTGCAGAGGGCCGAGAGTAGAAGCAGGCAGATTTAGAAAGAGGCTGTTGCAGTAGTACAGTCTAGAGAGAACCAGAGCTCTAGAGACAGTGAGCATCTGGGGGAAGGAGAGGAAAGAAGAATGCATCTGAGGAGGTTCAGTTGGTAGTTTGACTTCTTAGAGACGTCAGAGATGAGAGGAGAGTGTGGAGTCGAATATGACCCCAAGGTTCTTGGCCTCACAGGTGGGAGCAAGAAGAAGGCCAAGTGAGACCGACCAGAGAGTGTCAGGAAAGGAGGGTACAGGTGTGCCAATGAGAAGAAAATCCATCTTACTGGCATTAAGACAGAGATCATGGCGGCACACCACTTCTGGATAGCAGAAAGGAGATGAGGTGGCAGAGGGGAGTCTGGAAACAAGCTTAGTGTCATCTTCATAGCACTGAAAGTTGGAGCAGAGAGCGCCAATGCAGTGGGCGAGAGGTGCCAGGTATTGAGTGAACAGCCAGGGAGAGAGGTTAGATCCCTGGAGAACACCACAGGTAGAGAGTGAGATAGAGGAAAGAAAGGACCCAAGTTGGTCCTGGGAGAGTCAATCAGAGAGCAGTGAGGTCAGCCAGGCCAGGGCCTGATCGTGATACCCAGGTTATCACAGAGACTATTGGGCAGGATGGCATGGTTGACCGTGTCAAAGGCTGAAGAGAGATCGAGTAAGATGAGAACAGACGAGATTAGAATCAAGATTAGAGATCAGGTCTTCACAGATGTTCAGGACAGCGGTTTCACTGCTTCTGACTCCTCTGAAGCCAGACTGATGGTCATGGAGACAACCAACAGATTCAGTGTGATGATTCAGCTGGGAGATGGCCAGCTTTTCCAGGAGTTTTCCCAGGAAAGGACTGATGGCGATCGGGTGATAGTTAGCAAGGCAGGAGGGGTCGGCTGAGGGGTTCATGCGAAGAGGGTGCACAAGAGAGTGCCTCAGGGTTGAAGGGCAGGCTCTAGTGGCAAATGAGTGGTTGCAGAAGTCAGCCAGGGAAGGAGTGAGGATGTCAAAGTGGTCTTGGACGGTTTTGGAAGAACAGGGAAGAACCTGCTTTGACGAGACATTCATAGATCGGACTTGTTTAGAAACCTTGTCAGGGGAGAAAAGAGGAAAGTAAGAGAAAGAGGGAGGAGAGGTGGGCCCAGGGGGCTGGAGGTAGAGGACAGAGTAGAGGGAGGAGGACGAGAGGACGAGAGGGTGTCTTGAGAGGTGGACAAAGTGATTTATGAGACCATTATGGTGTTGCTGAAGCAAGGCATAATACAACCTTCTCTGTCCCCTTGTAACACAGCCATCTACCATGGGAAGAAAGCGAAGGCGTCCAGTTGGAGGATGGTCTAGGATTTGCTCCCTCTCAATAAGATTTTTGAGGCAGATTTCCTAGTGATACCAAATCCTTCTAGCATTCTCTGTAACATCCTTTTTGAGTCGACCCACTTCACAGTGATTGATTTGTACAAGGAATTCTTCTCAGTCCCCTTACACCCCGATTCTTAGTACCTCACGTGGAGCATGCAGTCTTTGCGATCTTGGAAAGATACAAGTCGACTTTGATGACCCAAAGATTTTCGGGGTATGAGGTTATTCTATCGAAGACAGAGGTTATTCTATCGAATGCATGCCAAATGTTATCACATAGTAAATCCTGTGACATTTATAGCTGAGTCAGTGAAACCTAATGCTATTGTCCATGATTGTACAACGTATGAGGGAGAAGAGGAAAAGAGGGCAAATGTTAAGGAGGATGCCTTGGAAGGAGGTGAGGTACTTTTTGTTGATGGATCCTCGATAATCAATCAGGGCACTGGTGAGAGCCATATGGGTGCAGCCGTTGTGGGCCTTGCGGATGGGGAAAGCCAGGTCAGACTGAAGAATAGGTTGCCTTCTCATTACTTCACACACGCTGTGGAACTTGTGGCATTTTACATATGTGCTAGAAATGAGTAAGGGGAAGGCAGTTACTATTTATTCTGACTCTGCATATGTAACCTCCACTGTGCATTCAGGTTTGTCATGGTGTCCGGGAAGATGGTTTAGGAGATCTGACAGGCCCCTGTCCAGCATTCTGCGTTGTTGTCCAGATTAGCCAAAGAGCTAACACTATCCACAGAGGTAGGGACTGTAAAGTGTGCTGCGCATACTAATCATACTAACTCAGTAGCACTTGGAAATTATGCCGTAGACAGGGCAGCGAAAGAAGCTGCATATTTGTCATTCCAAGATCCCAAGAAAATGAAAACTGTGTCCCAGCAGGTACAGTTGTAAGCTCCGTACACTGCAGTCCCTTTGCTTCAAATTATAAAAAGGCAGGAAAAAGCACCTAAGGAGGAACAGGATCTTTGGGCAAAGAGAGGATGTGCTCTCTTGCCCACAGATTTGCTGTCAAGACAGGAGCTTAAGAGGAAGGTAGTAATGCCTGTAGAACTGCTTCTTGTGGCTCTAGAGCAACTACATCACCTGTCGCACACTTCTCAGCAACAAATTGCAGCAGAGCTCCAGAAGGAATGATTAATACCAAACCTCCAGGAACAGGTAAGTATATTTGTAGGGAACTGCATAGTCTGTAGGGAATTCAATCCTGGAAACACCACGAGGTCAGTAAGGGAAGTTTTGCTGAGGCCCCTGGGCCTTTTCGGGAACTCCATATTGATTTCATCAACATGATTGTAAAATGTAATTCATTTATTTATTGGACATTTGTATGGCACCTACACACAAGTGATTCCAGCTGCCACAAGACAAAAAGCAGGGTTTGGGGGCAGAGGAAAAAAACAACAATAATGGGCATACTAGGCCTTGTGATATTCTGACCATGCAAGTGCAAGGACAAAAGTGCAAGGGGAGGGTGAAAGTCAGGGGGGCAGGGCTGGGATGGGGGAAAAGGGAAGGGGGGGTGCAGGCAGCAGGGGCCCAAGGGTCTGGACAAGTACTAGGCGTAGCCACAGAGAGCAAGTGCCAGGGGAAAAGGGGAAAGAGAAGCATGTGTGATGGATGGGGTGGACCAGATTCAGGCTAGTTCGGGAAGGTTGCACAAGGGCAAGTGCTGGTTAGGGATGCTAGTGTAGACTGGTCTCGGAGGGCCTGGCACCTGTAAGACTCAAAAGGGACCAGGCACCAGATGCAGGGGCTGGGGGACATTAGCACGGGAGGAGGAGAGGGAAGGAGGAACAGAAAAGGAACATCTTAAGTAGTTTCCGGAACTTAAGAAGATCCGCCTCAAGTCTGAGGGAGGCACAGAGGCCATTTCAGTGGGAGGCTCCTGGCAAAGAAAGAGATCACCTCCCACTCTCTGCTTGGAGAAACGTCTGATCTGCAGAGAGTTGGAGCTAGAGGACCAAAGAACTCTGGCACGCAGGTACTTATGGAAAGAAAGCTGGATGAAGCTAGGTCCCAGTGCCCAGACAGTCTTGTGGATGGTGGAAAAGGTCTTGAATTTGATCCTTGTAGTCACCGGGAGCCAGTGGAGAGATTTTAGGGCTGGAGATATGTGGTGCCTGAGCTTGAGGCCATGGATAAGTCTCCCAGCTCTATTCTCGATTAGTTGAAGAGTACAATGGAAGGAAAGAAGCAGATTGAGGAAGAGGCAGTAGTCCAGCCTATAGGGAACCAGAGCTCTGAAAACATTGAGCTTCTGGGGGAAGGTGTGGAAAGGGACAATGCCTCTGAGGAGGTGGAACTGAAAGTTAGACTTCTTGGCAAGGTCTGCGATGTGCGGAGAGAAGGAGAGAGAGGAGTCGAAGATGACCCCAAGGTTTTAGTCGCACAAGTGGGTAAGGGGAGGGGAGCCTAGGAGGGAGAGATATGGGGAGCAGGTGTCCCAATGAGAAGGATCTATGTCATACTGGCATTAAGGCAGATATTGTTAGCAGAGCACTAGAAGAGGAGGTAAAGGATGGAGCCTTAAAGGATAGAGGTTGTCATCAGCATACCACTGAAAGGGAGAAGAGAAGGTGGAGATCAAGTGGGTCAGAAGGGCCTTGTATTGCAGAGCAATGGCGATAGGAAAGAGTCCTGAGGAACACCTCAGCTAGGGAGTGAGGTGGAGGAAAGGAAAGGGACTAGTTGCACGTGGGAGGGTCAGTTTGAAAGGAAGGAGGGCAGTCACACCAGCGCCCGGTCAGTGATACCTAAGGTATCATGAAGATGATTTATGACGATGGCATGATTGACCATGTCTAAGGCAAAGGAAAGATCGAGAAGAAACAGAACAGAGGGAGATTTTGAATCCAGATTCAAGAGCAGGTCTACACGGGTGTTCAGGAGCGCAGTTTCCATGCTTCTGGAAGCTCCGAAGGCAGACTGGTGGTTTTGGAGGCAGCCAGCCAATTCAGTGTGGTGGGTCAGTTGGGGGATGGCCAACTTCTCCATGAATTTGCCCAAGAAAGGCGTGATAGAAATAGGGTGATAGTTATCTGAGCAGGAAGGGTCAGCAGATGGCTTTTTTAGCAGAGGGTGCACAAGCGAGTGCTTGAGGAGTTCTGGGAAAGAGCCAGTGGCAAATGAATGGTTACAGAAGTCGGCCAAGGAAGGGGTGAGAGGAGATGCTGTCCTTGATAGTTCTAAAAGAGCAGGGGAGCCCCTTGATTCAGGAGACTTTCATAGAGTAGACTACTCTATAGACCTCATCCGCATCCCAGAATCTGTTTGGGTTGAATACATCACCAGAACCTTGGGGGGTCGGGGGGATGTAACATCATTTAGATTGGATGTGTGTTGGGCCAAATGGATTGATTCCAAATACCCCATTGGCATTTTAGATTGATCATTGGAAGTAAATCCTTAAGGGCCCCTTCCCAGATGGTATCTGTAACTCCATGATTAAACCGGATGCCACCCAATGAGTGACCACTTTAGATTGGCACTTCTATTGTATTGGGGAATCCCAACTTGTCCCCCCTTCTTGGCATGATAGTATTAAAGTGCCCATCTCGAAAAAGAGCAACCATGCTTACCCTTTCACTATTGCCTGTTAGCAATGTTAGATGCTTCAGCAAAAACATTTGCATGCCTATTGCTAAACAAACTATCCAACTAGGCAGAAGCTTAAAAGCTTATTTTGCTAAATCAAACAGGCTTCCAGAAGGGGCTTAGTACAACGACCAATTGCCTTGCTCTGCTGACGGCTATCCAGCAGGCTTCTTGTGTCTGTCGGAGACCACTATTCGTGGCATTTATTGACTATGGTGAAACCTTTAATTCTGTTAATAGGAATAGGCTTTGGCTTAAACTAACTGATTGGAATATCCCAGCAGGTTGCTTTCTATGATCATCTCTTACATGACAATACTAGGGTTAAGACTCGGCTCAACCAATCGGATAGGATGTCTTCCTGGATCCCTACTCAGCAGGGATTAAAACAGTGGTGTATCCTTGCACCCCTCTTGATCAATCTTTACCTGGCATACATTGGAGTTACGTTAATGAATCCAACATCGATTCCCCCGAAACAGGGACATTTTCTGTTACAGTGGATGGGTTACGCCAATGATATCATGCTATTGGACCTTACCACGGTTGGTTTTCTCTCTAAACCAGCCAAAAGAAATCGGGGTTCCAATTCGTTGGTTGTCAATATCAATAAAACTGTCATGGCTTTCACTCCCCCATTTGCACAATGGAGTTTAGACGGAAATAACCTAGAGGTGGTCAGTGAACATAGATACCTGGGCATATATTTTGATTGTAAATTACTTGGCCTTTGCCCTCTAGAACATGTCAAGTTGAAATGTTCCCAAGTTATAGGGAGCTTTGGTAAACTGGCCTGTAACAGCAGAGGTTATTCTGTAGGGATATTGGCACAATTATATATGGCAAAGCCTCTCCCGATGCTTATGTATGGAGCTGAAAGCTGGGCTTTTGATAACTTCACTGAAGTAATTAAGTTCGAGTCTGTGTTGTTAAAGAAACTGTTTCGACTACCTGTATGAACATGTTTCGACTACCTGTATGAACACTGGTCAAGACTATTTAGCTTGAAATTGGTATTGTTTCTTGTATGGCGAGATTTCAGCTCACTTGCCTTAACACTAATTGGGAATTGGCCAATACTCGGACTTCATTTTTGAAGCAGCAGCCCGGACTAAGGCTGCATTCATGCAAGACTGCGCTTTGGTTAATATTAACCGTGTCATCAACAGATGGCTTGTCATGGGTCCCGGTAACCCACTGAACCATCAATGTATGCACTTTAATGTAGTGATGAGGGGTGTGGTGTTCCCACATTACTATGAACAGCAAATTGTGGATCTTTCTACGAAGATCAATGGTGCCCCATTTATTGACTACATACAATCTCGGGTACATCGCCCAAAATATACCAAACATTTTGTGGGTAACCCATTGGTTTGGGATTACCTTAGGCTTAAAACGAATTCTGTCAAGACGATGGAACTCAATGGAGCGTGGGCTAAAATCCCACAGACCCTCCACTTTGCCGTTTGTGTGGCGATAACCAACTCGAAACCATCAAACACTGACGAGCTGTGAGTCACTAGTGGCAATGAGGTCGACTGCTGCTGATGCTGCTGGACTTGAATCTACTATCCCGGGGGAGGCATTGTGGTCCTTGGTCATGGGTGGTAATAATGAGCCCTGTATTGTTTTCTTTACGGTTTTGTGGAGAAAGAGTTTACTGATTTTGGAGGACTGTAACATGTATTGATGGTTTTGGGAGTTTGGGCAATGACAGGCATGGGGAGGATGTTGTTTTCCATTCTTCATTTCTTTTCATTTGTTGTGAGTCGGTAATAATGAAAAAAAGAAGGGAAACATCATTCTTTACACGTGTTCAGTATGCATAATGTTGATTCTTATATCACCTGTATTTTTACATGTGTTCCATAGTATTTGTAAATGTGTGTTATCAGTGCAATGATTCATTCTTATTGTGGTTTATTGAACATTGTCAGTTTTCCTACAGAAGCACAGAGTACAATAACATCACAAACTGTCTGCTTCCGTGCGCATGGTGCCATGCAGGAGGCACGACTCGGTTCTCATGTCCATACTCTCAGTTTGGCTGCATGGCATATTGTTATATGTATAATTCCCATTCCAGGGTTTCCAAACATGTACCCCATAGGGTCTTCTAGTAAAACATATCCTCCCAGATTAAGAATTCTATTGGAAAACAAGATAAAATGATAAGAGCAAAGCATGGGCAACTCTGGGCGCAGGTGCTATTTGTGGTGTTACGATTAGACAGGGAAATGTAAATATGCCAAAGTATTGGTTAATTAGCACCTGAGGTGGACGTGGCAGCCAATCAGAGTGCTTAGATCACAACCTACTCTTGCCCCCACACACCTATTTTCCCTTCCAGCCACAATACTGCGGAGCTGCTACGGGATCCTGGGACTATGTGTACCTTTCCTTTCCATGGCAGCCATCTTGGATGAATAGTTGCTTGAATCAAAAGGTTGCTGCGAGCAAGCAACCCGTTGATTCAACCAAATACATTGTTAGTAGCAGCACTAGACATAAACATGGGGTTCTAATAGCAATAATAGCCTGATACCCGGTATCCATGGGGTGGTAACGTTCCAAGGAACTCTTGTTAAAGGCCTAAGTTATACCGGTACAGCCCAGTGACCTTGTTATTATTGCTATATTAGCATCCTAGATGGGGTTTGCTGGCCAATCCAGATGTTGAACATGGGCTGTATTCACTAATCCAAGCCCATGTTCAGATCATGCCTCTTGCTCTGCACCTCCATTACAAAGCTTCACCTAGAGTGGCGGAGAATGGCAGTCCTGCAGTTTCTAACCCTGTTTGTTTGTGCTCCAGGGAGAAGAAATCAGACTGCTTACAGTCTGTTTATTGTTTCTATTGATTCTCACCTGGGAGTGGAACCTTCATAATTTATCCGCGGAGTGGCGGAGAGTGGCAGTCCTGCAGTCCCGATGTCGCGCTGAGTGGTGAGCACTAGGCTTTATCGATCTTTATGAATCTTGACAAATCTCAAACCATTCCCCGCTAAATAATTCGCACAATGTTGGAGGGTAGTCTGTTGCACATCCCCTGTACATCGGTTGGAGAACCACAGCCACTTCACCAAATCTCCACCCTTAATAACAGTGAATCTTTGTTTTCAGCATTCCCTGCTAGCTTTTGAGGAATCACGCACAGAAATTGCTGACCTTGATAATTCCCCCTTAAAATCAAGACAAGCCTTAACCATGCCACAAGATCCACTCCTTTTGCCTGCTACAATTGCAATACAAACAAGTTCTTAATGCTTGAACAGAGAAATCTTTCCACTCGACGTAGATATAAATATTGTGACTACGACAGCTTCCCACATTAACATGTTACAACCGTGTGCAATTACAAAATCTGTCGAGATTGTGACAACAAAAAGTGAAAAAAATCAGAACAACATGCTAAGTGCACTAAATGCCATTGACAATAGCAAAACCACGTTAAACAAACAAAATCGGTCAAGTTCACCGTTGGCAAATTTGCTCACAAATTCTCTCGTAAACTTACCTTTGAGCTGCGCAAGTTCGGTTCTGCGGCCAGGGGAGGGTGAGGGAGCCTCCTCAGCTTTCGAGCTGCCGGTTGACGGCGCACCCAGTGGGGGCTTGGATGTCACCAAGTTAGGAGATGGAGACGGAGGAGCGGTGGAGGCGAGTGGCGAGCTCAGGCTGAGCACCATGGAGAAAATGCAGGCGTGTGAATCACACTGAGGTGTGTGCATGGTCTCGGGCTTCGGCAGTGATACAGACCCGCCCGCCCGCAATGTACCAAGTACAATCAACCTCAAACAGAGGATCAATGTTCGTCGGGTCAATGCCTGGCACCTACTGTATGCATCCTAGACCTTAGGGAAATGCAGACAGACAAAGGAAATCATATGATAAACAATACAACCATGTCTTCAATGCTCAAAAGAAAACACAACATAACTTTTCATGAGCAAAGGGCGGCAAAGCTTTTTTGCAAAACGAGACCACACAGCAAATACTCCATCAATATGGAAACCAATGTCTACTTAAACCACAAACCACAACATTTAACCCGCGATTATCCAACTATGCTAATGCTAAAGGGATACATTGGAACAACATGGAAAAGAAGACTGATCAACTGCCTTACTCCCAAATTAAAATGCAAACAAAAATACGCAATTAGAAGAAATAGAAATTCCGGACAAACTTTTACTAGAAACATCAACACTCAGGGAGACAGATGCTGCACAAATCTGTCAGGCTGATCCAAACAAATCTACTCTCCGCAGCAATAATCCAAAATCTACAAAAAGTTGGGGGTGGACCGCGACTGAACATGGATTGCTTGCAAACTCCTATCCATGTGAGGACAACATGCTTCAGGACACACAAATGAGATTGTCTCATTTACAACCAACAGTTAATGACTTTCCATCGGGAAATAGCTACCAGAAGATCAAAAATACCTATAATACAACTCAAACTGATGTCCAAAGCGCGGAGAAAATAATCAGGTAAATGCTGCTAATAATCATGAATTTCAATTAGTTTCAACTTTAACAGCAATTTTATTACCCTTCATGAAGTTACATGAGCAAATGAGCCAACAATTGAAAGACCAGACCACAGTACTCGCTATGTTGCATTCCAAAATGATATATGTCGACGGTTTTGTAACAGGAGTACAAAAGAATTTGCAATCGGGCGAAGCAAAAGTATCAACTCTACTCCATACAATCTTTCAGTCTGTCATCAAGGATGTGATATGATATGTTAGTCTATTTATATAGCACCTATACATAATGTGTTTCAAAGCGCTTCACGACAAGAGAGGAAAAAAGGGAAAATACAAAACATTCTTGAGGACCATGAACAACAAGAATATGAAATTAACTATCGTACTCGGCCTAGCGACATTTCAGATAGTGCATGTGCTGAGACACAGATAGGAAGGAAATGGGAACAGACGTGCGACTACTGTACTAGGCCTGATGCCATTTCTGGTAGAGCTGGAGAATTACACGAGGTGAGGGAGAGGGGAGGAGAGAGGATAGAGAGAAACAAAACAAGCGACTATCATAATAGACCTTAGTGCTGGAGAGGGAGGGGGATAGAGGGCGTAGACAGAAAGAAGAAGACGACAGATGATGAAGACAGAAAGACTGAGGCATACATGATAAAGACAGGTAAAAGGAGGCATAGATGGTGAAGACAGAACGAGTGGGAGATGGAGAAACCGGTGGAAAATGCTCTGTTATGTGTATCGAACTCCCATGTTTTTGAAGTGCACACTTTACGTACAACACTTTTATGTTTGTTTTGAAATAAGACCACCTCCAAAACACAAAATGAACCCCCTAATGTAGTAACACATGGAGGTTGTTTTATATGTTATTTAACTACCAGTGTGGTAGCAGGCTCAGTGTACATGACTTTTACAATACATTGCGAGTGTGATGTTGGCATTCATGCTAGGCGTGTCTTGGCATACAGGTTGGCAGGTTCTGCCAACAAACTATGTAAACTATGTAAAAAGCACTCTCTGCCATTCTTCAATCACTCACATTTAATATGTGTTTTATTTTTTGGTCTTGGCTACAGCTGGAATGAACTGGCCACTAACACTAGGCTTCCTATCAGGGATATTAGATGCCAGGCAGTCTCTGCTGCTGACACCATCCTCCGCTTAGTTTAAAACAGAGATATATCTCCCGTCACAGAAGTCACTAAATCGGCATCTGGGCACACATCAAACGGCAACTCTCAAATCAGCATGGTTGCTCCTGAAGGGTCTTGTCACCTATTTCTGGGGGTGCAGGTAACACATTATATGAGTTCAATGTCTCTACTGTGAGTTCAGCAATCAATTGACTTCAGATCGCGTATCCTCTGCGGACGGGCAAAAGTCCGCCTAACTCATGGGCGAACTCTGGGAATGATCCTCATGACCTTGAATCAATGCTATTAATGTGTACAAACACGCCCCTATAGTGGAATGCAAAGTTTTGTCTTGCATGGCCTGGATACGGACGTTAGGAAGTTTTCAAAGATAAGGCCACAGGAAGACACCTTCAGTGATGCCATCACCAACCTATATGCGCCCATGACACGTCACACAAAGCTACAGCTAGAGCCTGTGCATTCTTAGCGGACATCAATATGCAAAAAGACGTTGGTGGAAGCACTAGGGCAATGTCTGGTGGCTCAGGGAATGTCCTAATAGGAATGGAGAGTTTGTTTCCACATAATCCTACAAAGGGTCTGTGAATGTTGTTTGCAAAGTCTTGACTGTTGGAGGCAAATCTACAGCGCAAATAAAAGCCTGTTGCTCTCGGTGACGGGTCCTTTGCTCCTCCTCTAATCCATTTTTATCAGCAATAGTCTGGTGTGATGCCTCAAATGTAACATAGGGTGAGTAGCATCTCAGATATGTGATGGGAGATGTATAGGAGAGCAGATGGCATGATTAAAGCAGGTGAGCATTTGGACATCTACCATAAAAGGAAAAGACCAAACATGGAGTCACACACCCAAGGAAGAACGCATGTACACGTGTTCTATTCCCAATAGGGGCAGCAACATATCCCCCACTCAGACCTCTTCTCCTGGTGGCTGATTTGTATGTTGTACGGCGGACTAATAACAAATAAAGATTTAGAAACTCTTTAAAACACACAGGATTCCACTGAATATGTCTTTTTGAAAGCACTGAAGAACCTGCGCTCGCTTAAGATTATTAAACAAGACCGAAACATGTTGACATCTCTTAATATTATTAAACCGGACCGAAACATGTTGACATCTCCTCAATAGCTACTCGTGAGATCGTGCCTCATTACAACTTTGCGGGTCCAGAAAAAATACCAGTAATTTTATCCAGACTGGAAAAGTACATGTCTGCGGTTGGGGGCCACAGATCGCCCGGAAGGCCTGACATGCCAGTAGATTGGGCCCCCACCTGCAGATAAATTACTGAATCACCAGCAACACAAATGCCAGTGCTGGTAATTCAGTAGTTCCCATCCCATTGGGTCCTTTAGGACAACGGGAAGTTACTGCTGTTGCCGGCACCCATAATATCCTGGGAATTACCGGCGGGTTACCAGCAAATCCGTAATGAGCCTCATAGAGTTAATAGTTCCAGACCTTTAACTCTTACTATTGACCACTCCCTACTAAAGGAAAAACAAGTATGACGGCAATCTCGCTCATTTGAACCACTAGACTTCATGATGCAATTCGGCTTACATAAGAAATAGGTGCACTCAACTGCAACTCAAACGGACTTGACAGACAAACTAGAAAATCTGGTAGAAAATAATGACAACACAATGTCTGCAGCTACGACACCTAATAGTGACCAGATCTAGCAAAAAAGTAAACCTTCTGACAACTTACAAGGATTTAATACATTGGATTCAATAAACAGCAAACAAGGAGATCTTACATTGATAGCGCCGACACAGAGCTTTCATTGTAGTAAAGCTTTAGCAGAGTGCATTCAAGTGCAAATATTGCAACCAAAGGATAACACAACGGTGGTATCAACCACCAAAGAAATAAAAATCTGCTCAAAGGACAACATCACGGTTGTACCCATCACTAAAGAAAAAACAATGTGTCTGATCTTTAAGAAATCGATCAAAGGGAACACACTGCCATTGGGGCCTCAGATAGTCGCCATCAACCCAAAAGACAAAAATGCGGAAGGGAAAAAAAAAATTATGTTGGGCCGAAAGCAGAAGTGAAAAAAACAAAAAAATACCTCTTATCAAGAAACGAAATTCAAATGCAAGTAAGATCTTTATTAAAAATATAGTCCTGCCTGACTCGCAATTGACTACATCAGCAATGGTGCCCGAAAATCTGCAACATTTACAAACTAAAGGTGCTTCGGTGATAGAGACTCCACAAGCAGCTGATATCTCAATCAATGAACTTGTAGATCTTTCAACATACTCAATAATGTCATCAGAGAATCCTGAATCAGATCACAGTAATGCTGAAGAATCAACATGCGCTCCCGCATCTTCAGAATCCGATGACGACAATGACGAAGCCAATAAATTAAGATGGAACAAACCACTGGTAGGCCCGAGGTGCTTAAGGCGTCAAAGACAAACAAGATCAGCAACTGAGACCTGGAGAACAGAGGGGATCCCAAATTTTACATTAGTAAATAAAAACATCAAGCCACGTATAGCCTATAAGGAACCTGACTCTGAAAGGCCCCAGAACAATATAAATCTGTTGTTGCTACAAACAAAACCCATATGGCAAGCAGGCGCAACTTCATCAAAAGGAGAAACACGTATGAAAACAGCGGTAACCGCACAAGAAGAAGCAGAAACAGCAAAGATGTTCGAGCATCAAAAAGATGTGCAAGCTGTTGCATTCAGTGAGAGACATATTCCATACACGGCTCCAACTGAAGGACACCAAAAGTTGTCCACTGAAGATAACTTTGTGATATCACCAGTGCGAATAGTGCTGAAGAAATACACCCAAGAGGCACAGTATGCACCTACATCTGGCGAGTGCACACCATCAACTACAGCAAAACAAGCTGATCCAACACATCGAATCCTGTTGGAACGCATCAGTTTTGAAGATGATGGGCTAACCTTAAATCGCGCCAATGTTATCAGACTATTTCTACATTTACCAACACTAAGGTTATTATCATCGAAGGACTTATCAACCATCGAATTTCCGGAGGAAAATAGAACTGATAAAGTGATCGTACATTTAAGAAGCATCCTAATTAAACATGTTTTGTTAGGAGAGTCGCAGAAGCTACGACCATTGGGATTTGATCTAATGGAATTAAGTGACAAACTGTTAATATAGCATCAAAACAGAAATTGACTTCACACCATCACCAAAAAGCAGTGTGGAAACATATTGATACAAGAGATTGCCACAGCCCAAAAAGATTGTTACAAATAATAGTGGAAGATAGGTCTCAACCACCTGAACCACAAGACTCAATATTAGAGTCACAAATATTAGTAACAATGCACAACTGAGAATCGGAAATGGCTTTGGCTATGTTTGCTGCTAAAATGACCAACACAAAGAATTCAAAATCCAACATTAAGCTCTTTCTGAAAATTGCCAGCTGAAATTTGCAAGGCTTTATACATCTGACTACAAACAACAGTGCGGTGGGATTAACACAAGACATAATTTGCCTATATGAGACCTGGCTTCAATACCCACCAACTATCGAGGGATACTCTGTAGTCTTGAATCTAGCTGAAAAAGGGCTTTGAGGCAGATCAACATCGGACTTGCTAATTACCATTAAAAATATGCTTCAATTTGAGGTGTTAGAAACAAATCGTCCAAATTCACACATCCAACGGACAGTGGGCACGTTCCCGTTAAATACAATTGACAAACCACTAACTTTAATCTTTAGAAATCTTTACTGGAATCCCACAGTAAAGTATTTCATGGACAAAATAACATCCTACCTTGACAAATCTGGAGAACAATTCGACAATTCACATATCATCATTTGTGCTGATTTAAATGCCCTTTGTTGGAATACTAAAGGCTATGAAACAGATGACGATCCAGTAAACATAAGTCTGGCAAGACAGAGAGGCTTAAACTGGAGAAGAGCGATGACACAAAGAAACATCTGTATCCTAACCGATCACATATCGGGTGATAAACCAGGAGAAGCAAGCAAATCTTGGATTACATTTGCACTTTAGAGAATATAACAAAATTCTTAACCTCTATGCAAATCAAATCAGCATGGTTGCTCCTGAAGGGACTTGTCACCTATTTCTGGGGGTGCAGGTAACACATTATATGAGTTCAATGTCTCTACTGTGAGTTCAGCAATCAATTGACTTCAGATCGCGTATCCTCTGCGGACGGGCAAAAGTCCGCCTAACTCATGGGCGAACTCTGGGAATGATCCTCATGACCTTGAATCAATGCTATTAATGTGTACAAACACGCCCCTATAGTGGAATGCAAAGTTTTGTCTTGCATGGCCTGGATACGGACGTTAGGATGTTTTCAAAGATAAGGCCACAGGAAGACACCTTCAGTGATGCCATCACCAACCTATATGCGCCCATGACACGTCACACAAAGCTACAGCTAGAGCCTGTGCATTCTTAGCGGACATCAATATGCAAAAAGACATTGGTGGAAGCACTAGGGCAATGTCTGGTGGCTCAGGGAATGTCCTAATAGGAATGGAGAGTTTGTTTCCACATAATCCTACAAAGGGTCTGTGAATGTTGTTTGCAAAGTCTTGACTGTTGGAGGCAAATCTACAGCGCAAATAAAAGCCTGTTGCTCTCGGTGACGGGTCCTTTGCTCCTCCTCTAATCCATTTTTATCAGCAATAGTCTGGTGTGATGCCTCAAATGTAACATAGGGTGAGTAGCATCTCAGATATGTGATGGGAGATGTATAGGAGAGCAGATGGCATGATTAAAGCAGGTGAGCATTTGGACATCTACCATAAAAGGAAAAGACCAAACATGGAGTCACACACCCAAGGAAGAACGCATGTACACGTGTTCTATTCCCACTAGGGGCAGCAACATATCCCCCACTCAGACCTCTTCTCCTGGTGGCTGATTTGTATGTTGTACGGCAGACTAATAACAAATAAAGATTTACAAACTCTTTAAAACACACAGGATTCCACTGAATATGTCTTTTTGAAAGCACTGAAGAACCTGCGCTCGCTTAAGATTATTAAACAAGACCGAAACATGTTGACATCTCTTAATATTATTAAACTGGACCAAAACATGTTGACATCTCCTCAATAGCTACTCGTGAGATCGTGCCTCATTACAACTTTGCGGGTCCAGAAAAAATACCAGTAATTTTATCCAGACTGGAAAAGTACATGTCTGCGGTTGGGGGCCACAGATCGCCCGGAAGGCCTGACATGCCAGTAGATCGGGCCCCCACCTGCAGATAAATTACTGAATCACCAGCAACACAAATGCCAGTGCTGGTAATTCAGTAGTTCCCATCCCATTGGGTCCTTTAGGACAACGGGAAGTTACTGCTGTTGCCGGCACCCATAATATCCTGGGAATTACCGGCGGGTTACCAGCAAATCCGTAATGAGCCTCATAGAGTTAATAGTTCCAGACCTTTAACTCTTACTATTGACCACTCCCTACTAAAGGAAAAACAAGTATGACGGCAATCTCGCTCATTTGAACCACTAGACTTCATGATGCAATTCGGCTTACATAAGAAATAGGTGCACTCAACTGCAACTCAAATGGACTTGACAGACAAACTAGAAAATCTGGTAGAAAATAATGACAACACAATGTCTGCAGCTACGACACCTAATAGTGACCAGATCTAGCAAAAAAGTAAACCTTCTGACAACTTACAAGGATTTAATACATTGGATTCAATAAACAGCAAACAAGGAGATCTTACATTGATAGCACCGACACAGAGCTTTCATTGTAGTAAAGCTTTAGCAGAGTGCATTCAAGTGCAAATATTGCAACCAAAGGATAACACAACGGTGGTATCAACCACCAAAGAAATAAAAATCTGCCCAAAGGACAACATCACGGTTGTACCCATCACTAAAGAAAAAACAATGTGTCTGATCTTTAAGAAATCGATCAAAGGGAACACACTGCCATTGGGGCCTCAGATAGTCGCCATCAACCCAAAAGACAAAAATGCTGAAGGGAAAAAAAAAATAATGTTGGGCCGAAAGCAGAAGTGAAAAAAACAAAAAAAATACCTCTTATCAAGAAACGAAATTCAAATGCAAGTAAGATCTTTATTAAAAATATAGTCCTGCCTGACTCACAATTGACTACATCAGCAATGGTGCCCGAAAATCTGCAACATTTACAAACTAAAGGTGCTTCGGTGATAGAGACTCCACAAGCAGCTGATATCTCAATCAATGAACTTGTAGATCTTTCAACATACTCAATAATGTCATCAGAGAATCCTGAATCAGATCACAATAATGCTGAAGAATCAACACGCGCTCCCGCATCATCAGAATCCGATGACGACAATGACGAAGCCAATAAATTAAGATGGAACAAACCACTGGTAGGCCCGAGGTGCTTAAGGCGTCAAAGACAAACAAGATCAGCAACTGAGACCTGGAGAACAGAGGGGATCCCAAATTTTACATTAGTAAATAAAAACATCAAGCCACATATAGCCTATAAGGAACCTGACTCTGAAAGGCCCCAGAACAATATAAATCTGTTGTTGCTACAAACAAAACCCATATGGCAAGCAGGTGCAACTTCATCAAAAGGGGAAACACGTATGAAAACAGCGGTAACCGCACAAGAAGAAGCAGAAACAGCAAAGATGTTCGAGCATCAAAAAGATGTGCAAGCTGTTGCATTCAGTGAGAGACATATTCCATACACGGCTCCAACTGAAGGACACCAAAAGTTGTCCACTGAAGATAACTTTGTGATATCACCAGTGCGAATAGTGCTGAAGAAATACACCCAAGAGGCACAGTATGCACCTACATCTGGCGAGTGCACACCATCAACTACAGCAAAACAAGCTGATCCAACACATCGAATCCTGTTGGAACGCATCAGTTTTGAAGATGATGGGCTAACCTTAAATCGCGCCAATGTTATCAGACTATTTCTACATTTACCAACACTAAGGTTATTATCATCGAAGGACTTATCAACCATCGAATTTCCGGAGGAAAATAGAACTGATAAAGTGATCGTACATTTAAGAAGCATCCTAATTAAACATGTTTTGTTAGGAGAGTCGCAGAAGCTACGACCATTGGGATTTGATCTAATGGAATTAAGTGACAAACTGTTAATATAGCATCAAAACAGAAATTGACTTCACACCATCACCAAAAAGCAGTGTGGAAACATATTGATACAAGAGATTGCCACAGCCCAAAAAGATTGTTACAAATAATAGTGGAAGATAGGTCTCAACCACCTGAACCACAAGACTCAATATTAGAGTCACAAATATTAGTAACAATGCACAACTGAGAATCGGAAATGGCTTTGGCTATGTTTGCTGCTAAAATGACCAACACAAAGAATTCAAAATCCAACATTAAGCTCTTTCTGAAAATTGCCAGCTGAAATTTGCAAGGCGTTATACATCTGACTACAAACAACAGTGCGGTGGGATTAACACAAGACATAATTTGCCTACAGGAGACCTGGCTTCAATACCCACCAACTATCGAGGGATACTCTGTAGTCTTGAATCTAGCTGAAAAAGGGCTTTGAGGCAGATCAACATCGGACTTGCTAATTACCATTAAAAATATGCTTCAATTTGAGGTGTTAGAAACAAATCGTCCAAATTCACACATCCAACGGACAGTGGGCACGATCCCGTTAAATACAATTGACAAACCACTAACTTTAATCTTTAGAAATCTTTACTGGAATCCCACAGTAAAGTACCTAAGCGATTTCATGGACAAAATAACATCCTACCTTGACAAATTTGGAGAACAATTCGACAATTCACATATCATCATTTGTGCTGATTTAAATGCCCTTTGTTGGAATACTAAAGGCTATGAAACAGATGACGATCCAGTAAACATAAGTCTGGCAAGACAGAGAGGCTTAAACTGGAGAAGAGCGATGACACAAAGAAACATCTGTATCCTAACCGATCACATATCGGGTGATAAACCAGGAGAAGCAAGCAAATCTTGGATTACATTTGCACTTTAGAGAATATAACAAAATTCTTAACCTCTATGCAAATCAAATCAACATGGTTGCTCCTGAAGGGACTTGTCACCTATTTCTGGGGGTGCAGGTAACACATTATATGAGTTCAATGTCTCTACTGTGAGTTCAGCAATCAATTGACTTCAGATCGCGTATCCTCTGCGGACGGGCAAAAGTCCGCCTAACTCATGGGCGAACTCTGGGAATGATCCTCATGACCTTGAATCAATGCTATTAATGTGTACAAACACGCCCCTATAGTGGAATGCAAAGTTTTGTCTTGCATGGCCTGGATACGGACGTTAGGATGTTTTCAAAGATAAGGCCACAGGAAGACACCTTCAGTGATGCCATCACCAACCTATATGCGCCCATGACACGTCACACAAAGCTACAGCTAGAGCCTGTGCATTCTTAGCGGACATCAATATGCAAAAAGACATTGGTGGAAGCACTAGGGCAATGTCTGGTGGCTCAGGGAATGTCCTAATAGGAATGGAGAGTTTGTTTCCACATAATCCTACAAAGGGTCTGTGAATGTTGTTTGCAAAGTCTTGACTGTTGGAGGCAAATCTACAGCGCAAATAAAAGCCTGTTGCTCTCGGTGAAGGGTCCTTTGCTCCTCTTCTAATCCATTTTTATCAGCAATAGTCTGGTGTGATGCCTCAAATGTAACATAGGGTGAGTAGCATCTCAGATATGTGATGGGAGATGTATAGGAGAGCAGATGGCATGATTAAAGCAGGTGAGCATTTGGACATCTACCATAAAAGGAAAAGACCAAACATGGAGTCACACACCCAAGGAAGAACGCATGTACACGTGTTCTATTCCCACTAGGGGCAGCAACATATCCCCCACTCAGACCTCTTCTCCTGGTGGCTGATTTGTATGTTGTACGGCAGACTAATAACAAATAAAGATTTAGAAACTCTTTAAAACACACAGGATTCCACTGAATATGTCTTTTTGAAAGCACTGAAGAACCTGCGCTCGCTTAAGATTATTAAACAAGACCGAAACATGTTGACATCTCTTAATATTATTAAACTGGACCGAAACATGTTGACATCTCCTCAATAGCTACTCGTGAGATCGTGCCTCATTACAACTTTGCGGGTCCAGAAAAAATACCAGTAATTTTATCCAGACTGGAAAAGTACATGTCTGCGGTTGGGGGCCACAGATCGCCCGGAAGGCCTGACATGCCAGTAGATCGGGCCCCCACCTGCAGATAAATTACTGAATCACCAGCAACACAAATGCCAGTGCTGGTAATTCAGTAGTTCCCATCCCATTGGGTCCTTTAGGACAACGGGAAGTTACTGCTGTTGCCGGCACCCATAATATCCTGGGAATTACCGGCGGGTTACCAGCAAATCCGTAATGAGCCTCATAGAGTTAATAGTTCCAGACCTTTAACTCTTACTATTGACCACTCCCTACTAAAGGAAAAACAAGTATGACGGCAATCTCGCTCATTTGAACCACTAGACTTCATGATGCAATTCGGCTTACATAAGAAATAGGTGCACTCAACTGCAACTCAAACGGACTTGACAGACAAACTAGAAAATCTGGTAGAAAATAATGACAACACAATGTCTGCAGCTACGACACCTAATAGTGACCAGATCTAGCAAAAAAGTAAACCTTCTGACAACTTACAAGGATTTAATACATTGGATTCAATAAACAGCAAACAAGGAGATCTTACATTGATAGCGCCGACACAGAGCTTTCATTGTAGTAAAGCTTTAGCAGAGTGCATTCAAGTGCAAATATTGCAACCAAAGGATTACACAACGGTGGTATCAACCACCAAAGAAATAAAAATCTGCCCAAAGGACAACATCACGGTTGTACCCATCACTAAAGAAAAAACAATGTGTCTGATCTTTAAGAAATCGATCAAAGGGAACACACTGCCATTGGGGCCTCAGATAGTCTCCATCAACCCAAAAGACAAAAATGCAGAAGGGAAAAAAAAAATTATGTTGGGCCGAAAGCAGAAGTGAAAAAAACAAAAAAATACCTCTTATCAAGAAACGAAATTCAAATGCAAGTAAGATCTTTATTAAAAATATAGTCCTGCCTGACTCGCAATTGACTACATCAGCAATGGTGCCCGAAAATCTGCAACATTTACAAACTAAAGGTGCTTCGGTGATAGAGACTCCACAAGCAGCTGATCTCTCAATCAATGAACTTGTAGATCTTTCAACATACTCAATAATGTCATCAGAGAATCCTGAATCAGATCACAATAATGCTGAAGAATCAACATGCGCTCCCGCATCTTCAGAATCTGATGATGACAGTGACGAAGCCAATAAATTAAGATGGAACAAACCACTGGTAGGCCCGAGGTGCTTAAGGCGTCAAAGACAAACAAGATCAGCAACTGAGACCTGGAGAACAGAGGGGATCCCAAATTTTACATTAGTAAATAAAAACATCAAGCCACGTATAGCCTATAAGGAACATGACTCTGAAAGGCCCCAGAACAATATAAATCTGTTGTTGCTACAAACAAAACCCATATGGCAAGCAGGCGCAACTTCATCAAAAGGGGAAACACGTATGAAAACAGTGGTAACCGCACAAGAAGAAGCAGAAACAGCAAAGATGTTCGAGCATCAAAAAGATGTGCAAGCTGTTGCATTCAGTGAGAGACATATTCCATACACGGCTCCAACTGAAGGACACCAAAAGTTGTCCACTGAAGATAACTTTGTGATATCACCAGTGCGAATAGTGCTGAAGAAATACACCCAAGAGGCACAGTATGCACCTACATCTGGCGAGTGCACACCATCAACTACAGCAAAACAAGCTGATCCAACACATCGAATCCTGTTGGAACGCATCAGTTTTGAAGATGATGGGCTAACCTTAAATCGCGCCAATGTTATCAGACTATTTCTACATTTACCAACACTAAGGTTATTATCATCGAAGGACTTATCAACCATCGAATTTCCGGAGGAAAATAGAACTGATAAAGTGATCGTACATTTAAGAAGCATCCTAATTAAACATGTTTTGTTAGGAGAGTCACAGAAGCTACGACCATTGGGATTTGATCTAATGGAATTAAGTGACAAACTGTTAATATAGCATCAAAACAGAAATTGACTTCACACCATCACCAAAAAGCAGTGTGGAAACATATTGATACAAGAGATTGCCACAGCCCAAAAAGATTGTTACAAAAAATAGTGGAAGATCGGTCTCAACCACCTGAACCACAAGACTCAATATTAGAGTCACAAATATTAGTAACAATGCACAACTGAGAATCGGAAATGGCTTTGGCTATGTTTGCTGCTAAAATGACCAACACAAAGAATTCAAAATCCAACATTAAGCTCTTTCTGAAATTTGCCAGCTGAAATTTGCAAGGCTTTATACATCTGACTACAAACAACAGTGCGGTGGGATTAACACAAGACATAATTTGCCTACAGGAGACCTGGCTTCAATACCCACCAACTATCGAGGGATACTCTGTAGTCTTGAATCTAGCTGAAAAAGGGCTTTGAGGCAGATCAACATCGGACTTGCTAATTACCATTAAAAATATGCTTCAATTTGAGGTGTTAGAAACAAATCGTCCAAATTCACACATCCAACGGACAGTGGGCATGATCCCGTTAAATACAATTGACAAACCACTAACTTTAATCATTAGAAATCTTTACTGGAATCCCACAGTAAAGTACCTAAGCTATTTCATGGACAAAATAACATCCTACCTTGACAAATTTGGAGAACAATTCGACAATTCACATATCATCATTTGTGCTGATTTAAATGCCCTTTGTTGGAATACTAAAGGCTATGAAACAGATGGCGATCCAGTAAACATAAGTCTGGCAAGACAGAGAGGCTTAAACTGGAGAAGAGCGATGACACAAAGAAACATCTGTATCCTAACCGATCACATATCGGGTGACAAACCAGGAGAAGCAAGCAAATCTTGGATTATATTTGCACTTTAGAGAATATAACAAAATTCTTAACCTCTATGCAAGTATTGGAAAAACCTCAAAGCAATCACAATCTGTTAGAGTTGACCTGGCACTGCCGAACTGAATCCATAATGAACCAACATAATGTACAGATAGAAGTAATGCCAGGACGTTATCGTCTATGAATAACATCAGCAAAGCTATCTCAATTATATATTAGACTCCAGGCTTCGATTGGACCAACCACCCAGTGCAAACCCAAAAATGCAATACAATGTGGAGCCTTACTCCAACTGTTTGAAGACAAAGGTAGAAGCTCCTCAAAAATAAGAATGGTGCATCGACAATGCTTTCATTCCACACTGGCAGAGAAAAAAAGCAAATGAACAGAGAATTGCGTGCTCTGAACGTCGAAGAAATGGCCACATGACAAATCCAGGCTAAAGAATTCAAACAAAAATATCAGAACTGGAGAAAAGCACACTACAGATTGACGATCCAACGGGATGCTGAACAAATGCTCCATCATATTAAAACTAAAAACGTTGCTCAAATTTGGTCATTGATTAACAATCTGGATACGCCACAAGACGCCATAAGAACGAATTCAATCACAGCGACAGATTGCACTGATCATTTTTCAAAATTCTATGATGCTACTTCGAACGAGTTTGTGGATCAGAACGAATACCAATCAAGCTGGGATATATTTGAAATAGATATGGATGTCAGTAAGAGAAGCAAGAAAGAAATTGAATAGATCTAGAGCGCAGGACCTGACAGTCTCACAAAAGCTCATCTCAAAGAACACCCTGACCAATGGGCTGAGATCATGATGCTGCTATTTGCACAGGTAATTAAAAACTGAGAAGTGCCAACATCATGGAAAGCAGCAATCACAATACCAATTTTTAAAAAAGGTCTAAGATCTAAACCATCCAACTACAGGCTGATCTCTTTACTCAACGTGATTGGCAAGATGTTTGCTTCCTTTGCAGCAAAACAACTGGGCAAATGGAGTGTATAATCTGGCCATCGTGACCCCTGGCAAAGCGGCCTTGTTCAAGGTATTGGTACCTCACTAAATTTATTCATCATCAACATCCTAAAGTTGTAAACCGAATGATGTAAAGACAAAAAAATATTTGCAGCATTTATCGACCTTAGTGAAACATTCGACTCGGTGAACAGACCTAAATTATGGTACAAGCTAAAACAGTGGTGCTGTCTGAGTGCATTACGACATGTTATTCAAAAGTTGTATACAAACACCTCAATACAGATTCCCCTTGATCGCCAGGGTTTGTTCACTAAACCTGTCGCAACCAACGAAGGCCTCAAACAGGGCTGCCCATTGGCTGCCGACCTTTTCAATCTTTTCACTCTGATATTGAACAAGCGTTTTCTAATACGCTGAGCTTTGCACCAAAAATTGGCGAGACTGAAATAGCACGTCTACTCTATGCTGATGATGTAGTCCTGCTGGACCAAATACCAGTAGGACTGCAGCGCCAATTGAACGACTTGCAAGCCTATGTTCAAACAAACGGACTCAAAATCAACCCAACAAAATCCAGAGTGCTGGCCTTTGGTGAGTGATTAAGACTGAGCAATGAAAAAAGATCTAATGCGTGGTATATAAATGGTGAAAAAAATACTGCAAGCAACAGCATTTACCTACCTTGGCGTATTTCTTAACGATAGCAGTATTGATAAATCAAGACTTGATGCATTAAAAGCTGAAACTATAAATCTTGCAAGCCAAGGTAGAATCAGATTTAAACGCTATTGTGAGTTCTAAATAAACCCGCTGATAGATTTTTATAGACTTAAAGTGGTCCCCATACTCAGCTATGGAGCTGAAACTGTCTTCACATTCAAATCAGACAGCTGGACTGTGATCGAAGGACTCTTCTGGAAAAAAGTGTTGAGATTACCTTCCGGGACACCGATACAAGCTGTGTGCATGGAATTGGGGCTGACTTCATTAAAAGCAATCATAGTATGGAAATCACCCGCCCTTTACCGCAAATGCTTAGATCCTGCATGGAAATCTGGCTTTCAATCATACACTGCAAGAATGGAGGACCATCTGCCAAGCAATAATAGCCGATTTAGATGAGTCTGACCAATCACGGTTAGAGAACCCAGATAAGATCAAGAAGAAGCTCTACAGGAATGACTGGATCAACACACAAAATGAAAGGCAAAAGTTTGAACTGTATGGAAGACCTTTCCCTGAACGAAGAGCCCTACACACCGTTCCTCGATATTTGGAATTTTTTCCTAACCTAATACCTTGTTTAGAGACCAATACTTGAGGTTCAGGCTAAATCTGTTCCCCACTGGTGAAATACTAACCAAACGAGCAACAGAGAAGCAACATTGTAGATAAAGATGGCACTACAGAAACAATGAAACATCTTGTACTATACTGTACAGAATTAAACGAAATTAGATCTCGATTGATGTTCGAATTCACAATGCATAAGGCTTTTCGAACGGCTGAAGATTGATGGTTGGATCTCTTGAGAGGTCCACGACTGCGACTCACAATAGCTCTGGTCCAATTAATATTAGTAATCTGTAAGAGACTTAACAAGTTAACATCTATCGAAAGCTAATATTCAACACCTTTTGGACTAATCAGGCTGATGAAAACAAAGTGACTAATGCCGTTCCCGATCGATTTAAGATATATTTCTTTTATTTGTAAACTGCTAAATTTATATATTTTCATTTTTAACCATTTTCTGTTCTTTACGAATATGTGCTTTTTAATACTAAAGGCAAAAAGGTTTGTAACATACTAACCAAAAAATGACAATTTAAAAAAAATAAATAAAACAAAAATAAAAAATATAATGCTTCACCTGCCTGCAGTTACTAGCACACGCATCAGCACTTGCGATCCCCACGTGCAGGTGCTAAAGGCTCTTTATTTTGAAAATAACCTGCGCCATCTATGTAATCATGAGGTACTGATAAACTACTTTTTTCTGTGCTGATAACATCGTTGTCATCAATAATGAAAACAGCATTCAGCAATATTGCATGGCCTCATAGATATCACAGGTAATGTTATTTTTCTTTTTTAAATTTGGAAATAGATTTTAGCACCCACATATGGGGATTAAAGGTGCTAGCGGCTCTATTATCCCCCCTTGCAGCTGATAACTGCACTGTGTGACCCTCCTTCAAGGGAACCTTGCATTGCTTGAGCACTCACCGTGGGCAGATGGGCAGTTACAGGCAGGGTAAGCCCACAAGCATGGGTAACATGAGCAACATCACCTTATTATAACATTTCAATGTTAGCAGTTCCCTTTCACATTTCTTGTTTTAAGCTACCATCATTGGGTGAATTGTTTTCATACCAATAATGTTCTCCTCATTGAGCCATTAGAAGGTGGTAACGTCCCATGGCTCTCGCTAAAGGCCCTCTACTTGGATCAAGGGTCATTACCTCCCAGTTATGTTCCTAGGAATGCATCCTTTTTTCTTAATTAAGAAAAGTTCAACAAAGTCTGTGTTACTTCAGGTAGAAATAATCAACACCAATGCTGGGGAAACCATCTATCACTGCTAGCCATATGCTCTTAAAAATGAATCTCCATTTTAAACTGCTTTTCTACATGGTACTTGCCCACCAAAATCTTCAAAGCATGATTTTTCTATTTCGTGTATTGATAAGCCTTTTATCAATATTGCCGGTTGCATAATAATGACTGTTGTTACTAGGCACTGCTCTTCTTCAAAGGTTTTGTTTTTCTCAAGTAAAAGATGTGCTTCTTTTCTTCTGGAAATACTACCACTTAGCTCTTGTGCTTGTCCGTCAACCATTTTTATTCACCAAGCAGAGCACACAGAATTCCAAAAAGCAGTAATGGCCTATCACCTTCATGGCAAATCAATAATGGTATTTGTGTCAGTCTGAAAAAGAAACACATACTATTGCAGGCATTTGGATAGGCATCAACATTGGGGTACGACTGAGAACAAAACAAAAAAAAGAGTGACCCTCAAGTTGTTTTTGATGTTAGGAAAGCCACCTCGTGTTGACACCTACCCATTCGTAATTTTTTGTATGCAGTAGTGTTTTTGTTGTTATACCTATGCAGACCTGTTCGGTTTTCTCATTGGCCAATGTCTGGATACATTTGCCAGGGGGGCACAATTGGCCACTCTTCAAAAAATGCTCGCGGCTGTTTGACTACTTCAGCGGTGTCTGGCGTAGTATAAAAAACACGTTCCATTACATAACATTCCGAAGCCTGTAAAGCTAAGATGGCTCCTGTGTTGCTGGATCGGCGACAGCTGCCTCTTCCAATGAAGCCAACTGATGGGGCTGAGGTGGGGAAGTCACGAGGAGGTGCCAGGATGTAGGCTGCACTGTAGGAGGTGAGCACCGGATGAAGCTCTATTTTTTTGGCAGCCTGCTACTGAGAGAACACAGCAATGCAGATCGTGTTGTATGTACGCGCTGCAGCCTTCAGCAGCTGCAATGCAGGTCTAGTTCTATGCAATGAAACAATGCCACACGAATGATCTGAAACACGCCTGAGACACCATAACAGAGTGACTATTGCGTCAAGTTGCTTTCAATGACAAAACACGATGATTGTCAATGTATCAAGTTTGTCTCACCGACTGCAGTTTTTGGAAAAGCTTGTATGGTAATTTGGCTTCCATATTTTATAACACACTAATTAGAAAATTGGCAGTTTGTTATAATAAGGAATCATTTCCACTTACTTATTGGAATACAAACTCCCACACTTCCAGGAAACGCGCTGCAGGGTTGACATGTGTGTAGGCTTGTGGAATTGTGCATAGGATGTGCCTTCCAGTGTAGGCTGCCAGAGCTCTCCATGGGATGTGCTTCCAGGCAGCAGGGCTTGCAGAGCGTTGCCATGCGGGTTGACTACCTGGGGCCAGATTACAGAAACTTTGTACCGGTGCAAGGGCAAAGTTGCACGGTATTAGCACTAGGGCAAAGTTTGCCCTATTTTTTAAAACACTGGGGCATATTAGAAAACTATTGCACCATGACAACTGCACCTTGGTATTGTATAAGCACCTTGGAAAAAATTGCCCTAGTGCTAGAAAGATACATTTTGGATGCGTTTTTTCACCAGGGCAAAGTTTGCCCTAGTGCTAATACCATTCCGTATTAGCACTAGGGCAAACTTTGCCCTGTTGCAATAATGCCGTGAAAATCTATCTTTTTTGCCCAGGAGCAATGTTTGCCCTGATGCCTACACCATGTCAAACTGCACTTGTCATGGTGCAATAGTTTTCTAATGTGTCCCAGTGTTTTAAAAAATAGGGCAATCTTTGCCCTAGTGCTAATACCGTGCAACTTTGCACTTGCACCGGTGCAAGGCTCTTCAAGCCTAGACATATGGCAACCCTTGAATGCACATTCTTTGCAACTCTTTGCAACCCTGCATACATTGCAACACTGGATGGCACATCCCATGCAAAGCATTGCAAGGCTAGACACATGTATATAGCATCTCTGGAAGGCATTATCATGGCTTTGCAAACCTACACATGCAGCAAGTCTGAAAGGCACATCCATTCTAAATCTATTCAAGACCGTACACACGTCAACCCTGAATGGTATACTCCCTGCAATGCGCTGCAAGCCTACACACACTGCATACCTAGAAGACAAATACCATGCAACACTTTTCAAATATACATGCATGGTAACTATCGATGTGAATTATTCATAAGGAAGAATACATTTGAATTCCAGCCAGGCAAAATCCACTGTTAAGATTGTCTGGGAAACCCCAGTTGAAGCAGAAATGAGACGCTGGGATATCCAGCATTCAATAATGTCAATATTCAAAGTGAATGTCAAAACCTGATTTATGAACAATCCACATAACGCAGGGGCATCTGCCTCAGAGCTCTCATGCAAAACAAAGGATTATGAATCAAAAACACGTCACTACTGATGTCATACTACAATCTTGGTTACAAAAACCTACAGGGTGAATGGATTGGTTAAGGGAATTGAATATACACACATTATATAAGGGTTAGTCTTCAAATTGGACATTACATATCTAATGGCTCCATCTTAGACCACCTCTAAATTGATGATAGTGAATACATGTCATCTCAACACTTTTGATTGGTTAATGCAACATATACTAGGCTGCATAACATTGGAGGTTTCCACTGATTGACATTCTACTGACCAACCTTGGGAAACTGACAGGTTGTCAACACATAAGCCAAAATGGGATTAAGGGGAGGGAGTCCCTGGAACTGCTTTCCTTTCAGTTAAACGCAACACTATCCCTTCTTCCCAGGCCATGAGCCAGAGTGACCATTTGTAGATAAACCTGCAAAGTCCCTCAGTTGTGGGAATATGTGGGGAGTTGAGGCAAGTGCCTATCTGTGCCCAGGGCTAATGACTACACAGTGTTCTTGAATTATGGACCATGTGTGAGAGGACCACGTTTTGAATTATTTCACCTTGCATTTATTGGGATTTTAGCTAATATAAGTGCAAGTGTTATTGCTTTCTTTGCCACTTGGGACTTGGTCTACCCATTCTTTATGAAGGCTTTAGCTTATAATTATTCTGCACCGGGCGTTCAAAGGCTGGTTGTTCTTTAATTCATCTTAGAAAAATATGTCTTGTGCCATGGGAATTATTATTTTGTGTCCTCTCCGAACCCTCCAAACCCTCCCTAATTTCTCAGTAACCTTGGCTGGGTCCGCGCAGCTGCTGCCTGTGCCATGCATGGGTCTGTATTTCAGTAAATTCAACAGTTTAAGTTTTCATGAATCCCTGAGGCCTTTCTTTCATTTCAGTGCATACTGCTGCTTCAGTTTTGAAAAAGATGGCTGTTCACTGCTATCGCATTTCTATGTTAGTTAGCTATATATGTGTGTCGTTCATGTTGCGTTCATTTTATATGTTGCTTATATTATGTTCTTTATGTCTTTATGGTTGGAAGCAATATTCTTTGTGTATAAATGCATTTTTGACCTAGTGTCCATGTTTCTTCATGGAGAGTGTATATCTGCTTTGTGTCTATTGCATGTATGTGTGTCAGTTCACAGTGAGTTTGCTTATTTTCACCACCGTTAGTTACATTCGATCTATTTCCTCTTCTACCTTCCTGGGATATGGCCAGTATGGTCACCTTAGTGAGTAACGCCTCTCACCTATGTGATATAGGGGTGGGGGAGGGGCAGTATGAAGGACATATTCAACTGCCTGTTAACATTCACCACTCTGGTCGAGTTCTCGACCATGCCCTTTTTAGTGCCTTCCCCCACATAAGGTACCTTGGGAATCCATATCTTAGTCACCCCCCCACCCCCCCAGTTTGCTTGCACCACACCTTATGTGTTTGTCTACGCTCCAGGTCATATAGCAGCACTCCCTGACTGGTTTGCAAAAAACCCATCGCCAATATAATTGCACGGGTCTGGGGTATAAGTACATTTGTATCCTTAAGCAGTAATTGGCTTTTCCCTTACTTCGGCACATAGAGGGTCATCTGTTTGGGAATATTCATGTTCAGGAGCATTTAAGTCTTTTACTATTTCCATTCCAACTGCTCCTTTGGTTGCCTTTTTACACCCATGTATCGTTATTTATTGCTGGCGATATGTATTCTTGGCCTCAAGCCAGGGACTGTATCTCTCCAGCCCTGAAATCTCTCCACTGGCTCCTGGTGGCTCCAAGGATCAAGTTCAAGACCCTTTGCATTGTCCACAAGGCTTTCTGGGGCCAGGGCCCACACTACATCCAACGCTCTCTTCCAAAATACCTTCCTTCTCAAGTCCGTTTCTCAGCTACCTCCAACTCTCTAAGGGTTAGACACTTCTCCAGGCAAAGAGTGGGGTTAGATCTCTCTCCTCTGCAGGTGCCTCCCTCTGAAATGGCCTCCCTGCCCCTCTCAAAATTGAGCTGGACCACCTGAAGTTCCAGAAGCAGCTCAAAACGTTCCTCTTTTCCTCTGCTTTCTCTCTCTTCCTCCCCTGCTGACCTACCTGACATACCTGTCTGCTGTACCGACTGGTTGCTTGGCTACACTCTGAGTCTTACTGGGTACCAGGCTATTTCTTGATCAGTCACCTTTGCACTGCCTCCGAGTTTACCACACACTTAGGGGCTGTAATTGTAACCTTACAGTCCCTTGTTCTCCATGCACTACCCAGAGCATTGCTGCCCTATTTTCCCCTCCCCTCTCCCTTGCACTTCCCTCCTCCCTCTCCCCTTGCACTTCTCGTTATCTCACGTGCATGATCCGAATGACGCAAGGCCTAGTAAGATCGTTTGTCTTGTCCTTCCTATGTCTTCCCTACCTTTTCTTGTCGTGCCTAGAAACACTTGTGTACAAGCGCGTTATGAATAACTTATATCATATCATATATTATTAGAACACAGAAGGTCAGTAGTATGAATACTATTATGGCAATTAGTATCTTAAATTCATTAGCCAACCAGGTGGGTATCCAGGAGATCAGATTACTGACACAGTTATGATTTTCAGGTTCATCCATCGCCTCCATTTTTGCATATAATTAAATTAAAGTGGCTTTCACCTCCCTCAGGGTCCCATTTTCCTCATTGTGGGCAGGTATGTACATGCAGAAAGAAGGCCCCTCCCTGGCAATTATTAAATCAAGGACATACTGATTCTGGAGGGCCATGAGCTTGATGGCCTTAGCTCCTCCCTTATGGTTTTAAAGCCTTTTGCATTTGCATTAATTGTTTGCAAATACTCCCATCTTTTTATTTGCAGCCGTTTTGCATTCATAGCTGCTTGCAACCCGGGAGCAAGAATGGATGGGAGAATCATTGCTGTCTTGTAAAATAACTTGTGATCATCTGGTATGTCCTCATAAGCCTTTACTGATTTTCTTGAGATATAATTCCCCCTTTTACTGCCCCTAAGGGTAAGGGACCTTTTCTTTCACAGATGTGTGTCCATTTGGGGAAAACACTAATTTGTATGTCACTCTTGGATATTACCAGAGCTGGTGTACTCAAAAATACTATGGAACATAGGACTACCCATTTCTGGGGAATTGCATATATGCTTTTGAACCACAAGCCCAATAGTGATCCATCAATATGGCTGTTCCTGTTTTCATGCCTGGGACATCAAAAATGCAAGTGTTTTCCCCCACATTTATTGTACCATTATTTTGGAAACATAGGGTAGCATTCTTCAGGGGTACTATCTGTACTGGTCCCTTCTCGTTCTTGAGCCATGTGAGTAACTTTGTGATTATGGGCCATAGGTCGATACATGCTGCATTTGTATTTACCGCAACCTCTTTTTTATTGTTCCAAGATGGCTAGTGCTTTAAACACCACTAGTCCCTCAGTCCATCCCTCAGTTATGACCACAGTTACCTTTATTTGCAATTGGTAGCTTTCCCAACATGTGGGTATTTCCTTCCCATTTTTATCATTGCACTGGAACATTTTATTTTCTTCTATTCTGATCGCTGCTCCATTTGTTTCAGATGGTATATATCTTTTTAACCTAAGGGTTAGCCTGTGGTCGGGCAGGATGTTAAGGCTGGAATGATATTTAGTACAGGGGGTAGTCCTGACCTCAAACTTTTACATTACAGTGATTTGCTGTAGGAACAAGTCTAACACATCTCCATATTCAATACATCTACATAAGTATGCATCGTAGGAGGAAAAACGTACAAATCCGAATTCTGGAAAAAAACTGGAAAAACCAGTTGTTAAGACCTTTGTTTATTTAGGCCGCATATTTCAGCATGGATAGTTCAATTTTGCTGGCTGAAAGACTTACATACAAACAATAAACAGTAAACATAGTCACCAGCTTGCTAAGTTTTGTAGAGCGAGGACACAAATGTTTGACACACAGGTTACTGAATGCAACCTGTTATACTTGAAGTTGTACAGAAATCTAAAGTAACTTTTAGGCACTCTGCCAATGTATCAAAAAACAAACACATTCATAGGATAAGTATAGTGTGTTAACTCCACACTGCTATACTATTACTCTGTTGTGTTATCTGTGTGTTGTATTACAAGATATTGCTTCATATTTGTCAACACTTTTGCAACCAATACTTTGTACAATGCAATGTTTTGCTTCAAAAAACCTAAAAATAGGGTCTGCTAAGAGGCGACGTCCACACTTAAGGTGGTAAAGATGATGTGGGTCATTGGTCTCAATGTTGTAGGTTCAAGACACGATGACGTGGGACGTTTTGGCTGTGAGAGGGTGGCAGCCTTCTTCTGGGGCCAGGAAAAGAAGGTCTCCCTATGGTTAAAAAACAATATATAAAATATTGTTGAATGTTCCAGAACTTGGACCATGTATGCAAATGTTAAAAATGCCTGTGAGAAGCTACAATCTAGGAAAAGCCCTCCGGACCCAGGCACTGACCTTGCAATCAGAGGTATTTAGGTGTATCAGCTTATGCCGCGTCTCAGCCTTTGTCGTTATCTTCAATTCTTGTATATAATTATCCACTCTTGGGGAATTTGCTTTGTTTACCCATACTAGTGAAGCAGTCTGATCCTGGAATTGCCCTCTAGTCAGACAAAGTGCAAGGTGTGTTAGGCAATGTGCTGTGTTTGTGGTTACTTCTGTAGCTTTGAAAACTTGGGATGCGCTCATGGCACAGCATGCATAACAGCTCTCATCAGATGTCTCTCTCTCCACTTGGATCATATTCTGGTACCACAAATTATTATTGATTTGAGCCAAATTGGTCATTTATGAGTTCATGTGCTCAAAGTTATTCATCACACTCCTTTTTAATCTTATCTGTGTGGTGACTCCAAGAAATTCTTGGGTGCTCATTTCATTTGTCATGGTGATGGGGGTTATATTGCTGTTTGCTGGTTTGGATACATTATAAAGGACCCACTATCTTAATGTAATAAGAATAATAAAGTAGAGGCTGCAAAATGTAAAATACTTTGCTATGATCATTATTGCCAATGTATCAACTCTTTTCAAATAAGTATGAGCATTATTTTGTCTACGTGCTAAAAGCGAATATCTGACAAGGTTGGAAATTCCCATTTTACTTGTCCCAGAAAGTCTCATTACATTTTTCCAAAAGGTCAATGTTCACAGAAAAAAATGCATTAATACAGCAACAAAAGTTCTTTCAAAAAGGAAATTACGTCTTAAGCACAATACTTCTTATCAAAAGAACATCAAATGTTATTTTTCTCACGCCTAAAGCAGGATAGGTATTCACTAAATAAGAGAAAGCCATAAGAAATATAATTGTTAGAGGAAGCATTTGTTGCGTATATTTTTCTTTACGTTAAACTACTACTCCTTATCTAAAGCAGGTATGGTTGGAAACAGTGTCCACTTAGTCTCCTCTGTAGCTGTAAATAATCAAAAGGAACAATGTCTCTTTAACATTTTGATTGCTAGCTTGCTTTTGTTACGGATCTCATCTGTATCAGACTCATCTCTTCTTCATCTTCAGATTCAGGGGGTTGCTGCAGTGGGGTCGCTACTTTATAGGGTTTGACATCACCGAGGTGCAGCCGTGCCTGCCTTCCCCGCACCCTCATAGCTTTTGGTGTCACCTCTTCTACAACAAATTGTCCTTCAAACCACAGATTATGCCTGCGCCGGGTAAAACGCCTGCACAGGATTTTGTGCCCTGGGTATGGTAGAAGCAGTTTTAAAACTGTTGTAGCATCAATTTGTCCGTTGTCTTCATCAATCTCCTTCAACCTCCCCAGCGCTCAAAGCTGTTGAGGCATAAAAGTAACACTCGCCATCATAGCAGTCAAATAATCATGCATTTCAGCTCCCAATACATTTGAAACATTATGGGCATCATGTTTGCGCTTCAGTGGGAGGAGCAAGAGGTACACGCATACAGCGTCCGACCCCAGCTCATGAGGAGTCAGGTGATGGTCTCAGCCAGGTTGATTATGTAATGCAAATAGGGCTAAGGGTACGCAATGGAGCCATCCTTTTTTGAGGGTCACTTTTAATTTAGCAGTGCATTCCTTGAGGAGGCCATTGAGGCACCCACAAACACCTGCTTAATACCCAACAGAATTGTGATGTGTTAAAATACGTAATTTACAAAATGTGGTGCATTGTCAGAGTGAAGTAGTTTGCATACTCCCTGCCATGGGAAGACCTCACGTATGAGGAACTTTGCAGCACATGTGGCATCAGGATGTGTGCATGGACCTGCTTAAACCATCAAGAAAAAAAAGGGGCATACAACTAGTAGCATATACCTGTAGCAGTTACAAACTTGGATAATATCTACATGATCTATTTGTATATGCTGGAGGCATCCAGTAGGACAGGGTATTGCTCCTTTCACTGTTTGCAGTGTGTGCACAGCAGCAAAGTGCTGGCCGGTTAGACATATTCACGATCAATTCAGCAACATGTTCTGCCAGGTTGGGTACAAACCATTCTGCAGAGATCAGCACTGCAAGACACTCTCGCATTGTGTGTACTGGATGATGAAGCTGGTCTAATGCTACTTTAAGTAATCCTAAGGACATAACTGGTTTTCCAATGCTGTCCGGCCACCATATTGCATCTGTGAGGGACAAAGAGCATCACATTTGTTTCCATAATTCTTGGCTTTCTTATTGTACTCTTTCCTGCACCTCAGTAATTTGGGCTATGGGTAGTGTATTAAAGCCTTCTTTCATTACCATGTTACGTGTATGTCTGTGTGTATGTGTCAAATTCGGATATTTCAGTGAAATATGCTGCTCCTTTTGCTTCTAAATCAGCTGTGTTGATGCAGCAGGAATTTAAATCTGCACCTTTAGTGTGTGCTGCACACTTCACCACGGCGATGGCCGATGGGAGTTGAAGTGCATTTATGACCCTGTCCAATAGCAGTGCATGCTACACTGGTGTGTCATCTGCATTTAAGAAGCCACACCTCTTCCAATGTGGCAGTCCTGCATGTACTGTTGACGTCACATAGGGGGATATGGGATACACCGTTACCGCCTTGTACTCATGCGTTTTAAGTGCCAAAATGAATGCTACCAACTCTGCTGCTTGTGCAGAGAAATGCAGTGGCGATCTCGAACTTTCCACCATCCCAAAGCTGTCATTCATTCTTGCTTTTACCACTGTGGTCCCAGTGTACCTTTTGCCTGTGCTCTGATCAATTGATGAGGACCCATCAATAAAGAGCATTGTCTGCCCACAGGGAATTTTACTTAATATGTGGTAGGTATCTTGTCATGATATTCAGTCTACTTGGTGCATTCATGTACATTGTCTTTTTCTTCTACTGGTTCTGCTATGAATCTGGCTGGATTCACTACTCAATCAAATTCCAAGCGACCTACATCCCCAGTGTGTTTCAAATTCTAGATATTTATAAAATCAGACTTTTCTCTAGGTGACTAGCTCCTAATTCACCAATTGGTCACCCCTACACAGTATAATCACCTTCCATGCCACAGATATCAATCCACTCTCCACATCATCTGATGTTGGATGCATGCCCCTCATTGCATGCAGGTTAAATCGTATCTACATTCTGTAATGTGGTTAGGCCACTAACCTACCTTAGTTTCACACCTGTGGCAATCCTTAAGTGAATATAATTAGTGTTGTGTTAGCAGGAGGCCTACCCTACCTTCTGATCTTCAATAGGCTGGAACGTGATGGGACCCTGAAGTCCTGAACATAAAGAAATATTTAGAGTTATGACATGAGTCCACTTAGTGATATACAGTATGTCGCCTTGTCGGGCCAAGTGTCTCGGAATCATATATGGAGCAGCATGGGGTTTCGTGAACACACTTCGCCCTTATAGGTATGTACTAGTCAAGAAACAATGAAATTACTACTCCCATGAAGTCAAACGATCATTATTTGTATATCGGATTATAGGCAACTAGACCTGTGGGTGTATGAGTCTTACATCAATGCCTGTGTGATGGAGGTGGAGTGATAGCGGAACCTGCTCATTTCCGTGATCCCTTATCCCTCTGCGAAGTCCAAGCAAAGAACTTGCTGTGTTTAGTGTGTCTGTACGGTGCAGTATATGATTGCTGTCACGTGCTGTGTCACGCAATGTAATTCCGTAGGATGTTAGGCTTGGCTGCTGAAAAAACACTGAACCAAGTTGAGGAATCGGACAGTGCACCATGTTAGAGAGGAGTGTATTAATGAGTAGAGACCAGTCCTCAAAATCCCAATAAAGATGTGTGTAAAGTCTATAATATATGGAATGTGTGTTGTTAGGGTAGACAATGGCTGCTTAAACCCTTAATGGCTAAAATACAAATGTATCAAAATGTGCCTTAAAGAAATAAATGTATATGTGTTATTTTAGTAAAATAATGGATGAAAACAGGGAATCAATCCTGTGGGGTCAGTCAGGGATATTGAGTGTCTAGATATAGAGATAAATAGGATGTGTCCCCAATATGAGGGGTATTTCGATTTATACCTACTCGATTTTCAAGGTGCAGATCACAAAAAACCGAGTTAGAGGAAGCAGTTCAAAGAGAGCTCCTCATTCATCCCTCTTGAATATCTGGTGTCTAAAAAGTGGATCCAAAACACTACTCTCTGTGATAGTCCCCTCCTCTAATGGGGCGTTTAACCACCTCCAGTATGGTAAACTGCATCTGTGCAATGGATTGCCTAAATTCCTGAAAATGTTTGGCTACCAGTGACTTTTGATTATGACATCGTATGTTGGACTTCTTTAAATCATTCTTTAAATCAATCACTGTAAAATATTTTGCTTTGGAAGGAATATTGCACAATTTTCTGTCTGGGTTGGAACTAATGGAAACCCTGCTTCAACAATATTGTTCAGAGGGATTGGTCCTGAATAATTCTCCACAACCCCTGTTGCCTTTTTTACTGGTTTCACAGCTGTGTCACATGGGGATTCTGATGGCACCAATATCCTTTGTTGATTAAAGCGGCAATGGCGTCATAAATACATTCATCTGCTTCTTTTGACATTGGGTACTGTCTCACCTGTGGTAAAATAGCTCCTTCCTTCAATTTAATTGTGTGTGCCCCTATTCCTTTTAATAGGCCAACATCTAGGTGCAAATCTTCCTGGAGAAAATACAGTGGGACTCATTACCAGTCCGGCGGTAGCCATGCCGGTAAAACTGGCAGGCTGCTGCCAGACTCGTGGGGATTTACCAGCTCCAGACTTGCTAGAATTACCGGGGCATTACAGCACTGGTATTCCGGTAATTCCGGAGCCAGAAATCCATTACTCCCCATTCCAGTGGAGTCCCATAGACTTCACGGGAATGGGGGCCGTAGAAACACCAGCACCATGCGGTAATGGTGCCGGTGTTTCCACGTCCATCTGTGGCCAGTGGCGTTACGCCCGCCAGGTCAGACCTGGCGGGTGTAACACCACACAGCCACAAAACTTGTAGTTAGCTGGTCCAGAAAACGGTGCCAGTACGGTTTTACTGGCACTGTTAAATCCGGACTGGCTAACTTGTAATGAGGCCCAATATCTTTTTTAGTACTGCCATTCTCTGAGGCAGTACTTATGTGAAACACTACTTCATCATCTGAGTCATCGTCTGTAAACAAGTCTTCATCTGCCAAGTCAGTCAGTCTGTGTCCCTCGCCAAGAGCTATCACTGTCCTCCAGTTTATTCCCTCATCATCATCGACATGCAAATTCATCCTGTCTTCTCTCGGTATTGCTGCTTCTAGCTCTATTGTAATCACTTGCTCTTCTTCCTCATCCATGGGTACTTCTGGTCTGAACATAAACTATGTGAGTAGTTGCAACAGTTTACCCTTTAGTCTTGGACGCCATGCTAACAGTATGTGTACTATATAAAGGAATACTTCTGGGTCTAATGTCACACCCCTTTGTGCTTTCTGGTCGTAACTGCTGGTATTGACTCTTGTACATTTACATAATAAAGTCCTGAAGTGGAACATGTTATTCCCTGGTCAGTAAATGATATTGTCGTTTTCAGTTTGCTCATCAAATCTCTCTCCAGTAAGTTGACTGGTGTCTTGTGGGAATACAATAATGACATGGAATTCTCCCATAGTAATAGGAAAGTCATCAGTTAAAGGAACCATACTTGTCGCCCCAGAAAAATCTTGTGCATTAATGGCAATTCCTGGCATTGGATATTTTCACTATCTAACACCAGATCGAGTTGCCCCCGTATCGACAAGAAGGAAAATGTTTTATCACCTATGGTTACCCTGAACTTCGGTTCCTCTTGTGGTTCTGGTGTAACTGATAGGTCAGTCAATAAAACTTTATTCTGGTATAAATATCCAAAAAAGTAACAATCACAATTATGTAAAATCAACACATAAAAACATTAAAACATTTTAAAACTTGGCCAACCTCCTCAGACAGAGCGCAATAACATAAGACCCCCAGACTCTAGCCACATTCTTAGAAGGAAACTGTACTTTAGTACATTCCTAAAAGGCATCTTTTTTCTGTATGATCTTCTGACGCATTTTCAATACCCTATTTACAAAAAGTCGACAAGGCCCAGGCTGCCAAGGGGGCACCTTCAGCAGGAAGAGAAGCTCTGGGTAAAGTTTCTCTAAAGACAGGAGCCACCAACCCCCTCCTTAACCTAGAATAACAGGGGTAAAACAACAAGAAATGTGCCAGATTCTCCAAACCAGCACCACATACAAGACAACCAGCATTAATACACAATCACGTTCTATTTGTTATTACTTCCCCCAGTAATATGAAATTGAAACAGGCTCTAGTAATGTGACTTCTTTGGGTTTTCTTAAAGGACCAAACCAAATAGTCTTTGTTGATAGTAGTGTGAAACATCTATTCCAAGGTTTTACTATCTCTAAGTTTCCCTTTTATCATAAATCCAAGCTGTCACTCTCTTTCCCATTTCTCGGCTCATCGCTCTGGTCAATACAATTGGCTCGTCAAAAAGCCCATCTAAATTTAGATTCTGTAACATATGTTTTACATAAAAGAGCCATATTTAATGTGTTTCGCACCTTCATACCGTACAATGTTTATTATTAAATGCTGTAATAAGGAAGCATTAGGATTCACCCAAACCCCCTGAGCCACAATGAGATCATTTTTTTAGCTATCTCATCTGCAATAAAACTGAATCCCAACTCATTGTGGACAGCAAAGTTCGGGGCCGACAATGGCAAAGCCAACAGTGTTTTCAGTGTAGCAGCATCATATTTTGTGATTTCTCTAGTCGTAGCCATATGAATCACTCTAACTATCTTTAGCGGCTGCTGCCTATACAACGCCATAACGCAAAAAATGCCCCCTACTGACGGTTCTATGTAATTTCATCACCAGGCATTTCAAAGCCTGCCTTTTAAACGTGTAAAGAATAATGAAAAAGTTAATCAAACCCCCCTCCTCCACCTATTTTTAACTATACCCGACCCAATCCCTTATCTGCCCTTTCCCACCACCCCCAAAAATAATGTGATGAACTTTTTTGTTATTCTTTACACGTTTAAAATGCAGGCTTTGAAATGCCTGGCGATGAAAGGACGTTGTAACCTACTGACTGCCACCTACTACACAATTGTTTTTTAAAATGAGCCTCAGGAGAAAAAGCCTCTGAAAAACAGACCCCCAAATAGTCAAATGAGTCCACCTGTGGAATTGGATGCACCCCACACCACGTGATCTTCCCCTTCTTCCTAGTTTGTACACAGAACATAACTGCAGATGTATTTTAATTAATCTGCAGATCTAGTTCTCCCATAAATGCTGCTTAGCTATTAGTCAAGCGTTGCAAGGCTCTTGGAGACCAGGCTATAGGAAGAGTCGTCCGCTTCATCTAAGACTGGCAGTGGCATTCCCTCTATCTTTGGGACATTCACTTGACAATCCACAAAAGCCTTGTACAACTTATTAATATACAGGGAAAATAGGATCAGGGCAAGCTCGCACCCTTGTCTGACCCCGGCCTGAATTGAATGCCAGGACGTGCAACAACCCTCTAACCCTGATCTTACACAGGCAACATTCTTCTCATGTAGAGAAATAAGGAGAGCCAAGACCCCTGATGGAAAGTCATAGGACCTCAGCACCTGCCATAACTTACTTCTATTGACCTTGTCAAAAGCACTGCTGAGGTCCATAAATGGTAAGTTCACTGGCTCTTTCTTTATATATAGTGAGTGTGCAATAATTAGGTAGAGGTTAAGGTTTTGGTCAATAGAACCCACTGATGGAGAGAACCAATGTTGCATTGGGGATCATATTGAATTTGCTGATGCCCATTCCTCTATTATCTTCAGAAGACGTCTCCTGAACATTTTGCAACTTGTGTTTAAAAGTGAAATAGGGCAGTAAGATTGAGGAGGATCTCTACTCCCTTTCTTGAATAGAGGGACAATAATTGCATTCTTCCATTCTTCCGGGACAATGCCTGTCAACCTTATTGCATTGAACAACCCCACTAGAATGGGTCCCCAAATCTCAATACGGTCTTCATAATAGTCAACAGGAATTCCGTCCAAGCTTGTAGCTTTATTTCATTTTGATTGCTTTAACTACATTTAAATGTTCACATTTCACAGGATTGTTACTCTATAATCTCTGGATATTGAACCTACTAGCCAAAACATGCCTGCTTCCCCTCTCCTCATAGGCTCCTACTCTCATGGCGTTATTGTTATAAAGCTTGGGAAAATGTGCAACCCAACTACTATCTGAGATTATAGCCTCTAGTCAAGAGAGTTGCACCCAATATGTAGGGGTCGTATTCACTGCTGCCCAAAAGCTTTTCGAATTATTTTCTGAACTAGCTGCCTTCAGTGCTTCCTAAGCACTAATATCAATTCGTAACTTAAAATTTTCCACAGCTCTTTTGTAACAGGACCTCGCCCGTACAATTTGACACCTCTGCGCTACCTTGCCTTTCAATAACAAGAAGAGTACCGTTCGTGCTGCTCTGCACGGCTCATCAGAGCAGCCTTTGGACACTCCTTTCTTCCTTCCCAATGCCCTTTTTAGTAAGAAAAACTCCCGGATCCCCCTCGTATGGTCCTCATAGTTTGAGATGGTTGGCTCTGGCTACACCAGCCCTTCCAGCAACAACATACATTTTTGAATATTTAAGTTCAAGATTTGTTCCCCTATGTAGGGATAATCTGCCACCGTCCATCTCAGGTGTTCAGTAACAATACCCTTGCAAGTTAGCCCTTGAAGGTTTTTAATTGTATTCCTGCGTGGTGCTAGTGCATTTAACTGAACCACCAAGGCCAAGCCGTAATGATCACTAAAAAGGGCTGGCTGTGTACTAAAATCCACTATCCGTTTCCACTGATTTACTGTCACCATAAAATAAACAATGGTTGAACTCCCTCTAGTACTTCTAAAGGTTGCTAGGCCTGGAATATCATCGCCTATTCTACCATTTAACAATCTCATGCCCATTTTGACTAACCAGTGCCACATTTTCAATCCCTCTGCACTGGATCTAGGATCCTTCACCCTTGGCACAGGAATATCCAGCACTATATCTTCTTAAGGAACATATACCCCCCTGGGGGGACCGTTTCCCATTTTAAGGTTCCAGTCCCCCTCACAAATCCGCTCTACCTCATTCCCATGTTATTTCTTTCATAAACCTTCGAGGCTCATTTGTACTGTGGGGAGGGGTTTTGGCCCCTTTGGAGAAGATGCCCTATTATATATATTATCTACAAATACTGATGCAGCATTTGTTGTTTCATGTTCAAAAACCTGTAGGGGAACTTCAACAGACCCTTCCAATTCTACTATCTTACAACTAAAGGTGCTTTTGAAAAAGGTTGCCTCTACTCCATGCGGTCTTCCCCTTCTACCTCTCTTGGCCTTTATATGATAGGCCCTACACCCATCTGGCACTATGTCCTCCTCTCACCATGTCTCCTGGAGCAGGATAATGTCATACATTTTCAGCTTATCCTCAAACGCTGGTTCAGCTAGTTTTGTTTTAAAGCCGGCTATGCACCATGATAACATAGTTAATTTTCCTGCATTCACTCCCACACATGTTGGATATTGTGTAAGCCCAGTTGGATTTTTGTTACCCCCAAACCCCCCATTCCAGTCTGGCAGAAAGATACTTTGTTCATCAACACTACCATATTCAGTTGATTCCCAGGTGTGGAGACCAGATTACCTCCTTGTAATAGTAATGGCCCCCACCATTCCATTTGGAGTTGGCGTTTTTAACATGATTCCCCGAGCTCCTGCCTGCCCCCCCTATTCCTTCCAAAATGGCCCCTCAAAGCTGATTCAAAGGAGGGGCCTGAGTAGCAGATGCATATACTTTCTCCAATGCCTGCTTGGAAGGTCAATAACAACTGAGCTCAACCTGTCGCAATCTTAACACTAATTCAGTTCTTGTCAAGTCAATTATTAGACAATTGGGGTCAACATTTGCATCCCTATTTCCATTTGGCACACAGTCCACAATGGCCGTACTCGCCTCAGCCATGGTCACCTCTTCAGCCGTATTTAAATAACCTGGATACCATGAGTCTTGCCAATGGCAAACCTCTACCTTAACATCCTCAAACACTTCAATCCCCCTTGTTGCTCGTGCATCATGACAATTCAGGATGCTGAGCTGAGAAATCGGGTTTGCAGAACTTACGCGAACGTTGCACCCTTTGCGAAACACACAATCTGAAAGGATTCTGATAGTGGGGAACAGTTTAAATGAGATATCCGTCGACCCCAGGACTTCTGACAGGGCTTTCACCGAGGCTATTTTGTAGGCATTTTTATATCTGTGTGTTTACCCCTTGAAACAACAAATCAAGTTTTTCTCCCTCCAGCCGCTCAGTGGGTCCTCTTTGGGCATCTCTGTCACTTATCTGCAGTCAATTTGTGACCGTCCCCCTTCGCTCATTTGGTAGCCAGTAGATTCGTAACCAGCTCGGTTGCCAGCGTACTAGTCCTAGCAAGCATATTTGACATGGATTTAGTCAGTATACTAATGGCCTCCAAGCCAATTGATAGGATAGAACATATCAACTCCTTCTGTGTGCTGTCTTATTGTGAGTATAAGTTCAGTCCTGTGCCGGGGAAAGTGTTCCCTCCCACTAATGTCACACCCCCTATCCAAGGTCTAGATGTCTGCAGCAGTGTGTTTGCGGTGCATGTTCCTGCTGTTTTCTGCTCTGCAGGTGCTTGTGTCTGTGTCAGTATCTGCTGTGTCTGCATGGGGGCTTGCTGTGCTTAGATTGGCGCTTGTTGCATTTGCATTGGTCTTCCTTGCTGTGTAGGCTGCATTTGCGGCTCATGTGTCTGATACTGTATGTGATCTTGGGCATAATATTCAGGTGGTTCTGCACTAAAAGATGGACATATGCTTGATCTGTACAATTCTGTTGCATCCCTCCCTTGCTTCTACACACCTGGGAAATGTGGCCCATTTTTCCACATGTCCAACATTGCTGTACCTGTCCTCCATACTAAGATTGTCCTTAATTAAATCCTCCTCCCTGTGGAGCCTGAAATCCAAACCATCTGCCTCTGGACGCACCGCTTCTTCCTCGTAGGAAATAATTATACTCTCCCCTTCCTGCAAAAGTTCTATTAGCTATTGGCTTTACCTGCTGCGTTTCCTGTGTAATCACCCCCTCAACACTGGTTAACACAGCTAATTCCACTGAAAAAATTGAGTTTTCTCTGAACTATTTTTTCTTCCTCCAGCTTTCTTTCCTCAATTGTCTTCCTGTCTTTCTCTTGTTTTAGCCCACAGTGCTGAACAATAGTCAACTGAAATTCTAGGCATGATTTTGCTTACATTCCCACTATCTTTTTTAATTGTCTCTGCACTACCTCAGGTAGCCCTTGTCACCATATGTGATGAAAATAGATACAGTTTTTCTCATGGTTCTCTCCCTTTGAGCTGCCATTTCCTGAATATAAGCAACCAGGTCTTCATGATCATGAATCTTACGTGTCATAATTGCGCTCATGCCTGACGAATCGGGATATTGTACCCTAAGTACTCTCCATGATTGGTGTTCTGGGCCGTCACTCCAGGATAGCTTGCTTGTTTCCAAAGTCGTCTGCCCTCTCTCCTATTATGTCAGCAAGCAAGCTTTTTATCTCACCCATCGCTAACGTAATTCCTGCGGTTATTCTTTCAAATTCATAAATCCACTTGCCCACTACTGATCTCTGCATTGGTAGCTTACAGACTAAATTGTTCTTGTCCATCTGTGGCCATGGAAAATATTGCGGCGTCGTCCCCCTTTTCCAACAATTGGAACTGTGCCAATTCTGCCCCTTGTCCGAGTGCAGCCTCACCCTTTGTCTTTATAACTACATCAGGCATGCTAACTTTCTTTCACCCGCATAAAGTTCTTTACCTAGTCACATATAGTGCTCTCTCTTCCAAACTGCTTGATCGCACTTTTGGACATCTGGGGTATTCTACAGGTCTTCCAAATCTGATCTCTTTCCCTGTTCTCGTGCTTGCAGAGGAGGCTCATGTGGCTCTTTCCTCTTCATCTTCCTCCTCATCCATGAACATTGTATCCTCACTTTGATCTCCTTCCTCGTCCTCGCTGTCCTCAAAATCTAGTCTTCTAAGGTGGCTCGTCACATATGTCCCACTCATTACCTCTTCCAATACGTTCCTTCCCTCGCCTTGTGGAGACCATCCTCTCATCTTTGCTGTGTTACTTGCCCCATCCCTTCCGCTTCTGTACAAATTACGAATCCTTCTTTGCATGGCTTCTCGCCCATCTTCATCTGGAAGAGTATGCCTTTTGAGTATCTCATTCACTTCCTTGCTGCGTCTTTCCCAACTCCTTTGTCTTTCTCTCATTTCCTATGTTTTGTCGCTCTCTTCATCCAGGAATGTACATCCCCATATAATCTAATTTATCTGTCTTTGTCGTCTTTCCTTTCTTCTATCAAATTTTCTCTCCCTATCTCTTTCTTCCTCTTATTTCTTTTCCTTCCCTTCTTCCTACCTTCTTTCCCATTCGCTTTTCCTTTTCTCCTGTTCTCTTTTCTATTGTTCCCTTGTTCTCTATTTTCTTGTTCTCTTTTCTCTTCCTTTGTCTGTTTTCTCTAACTTCCCTTTCCCTTTTATTAAAGTCATCCATACCCTTTCCACTTATTTTAAGCACTATTTGTCCTCCCACCCATTCATTCGGTGCGATCGAGAGACATATGAATGCATCACCCATAGCGTCAGCTCCTCCCCTGCCTCTACACCGTAGGAAGGAAAGAAGTGCATCATTCTTGCCATCTGTCCCCTCTCCGCCACCATATCGCAAGCACGAGAGACATACAGTACTCACTAAGACAACCCTACCGGCCTTACCCCGGAACAATTGAGGGAGGATTGAGGTGTCTTAGGATGTTACCAAGAGATGAGTCTGCAAGATCTAGCAGACATGAACATGCTGTAACCAAAGAGGATGATGGCAAGTGACATCCCAGGCGAACCTGACACACGTAGACGCATTAGACATGAAGCAAATAAGCACTCACCGTGAAGTTACACAGATACTAGGTTAAACTACATTTAGACATGAAGAATGTTACCTGCACCAATAGACACAAAAAACATGTCATAATAAATGTATCTGCGGAAAACGAGCAGACATTTTGGGAAAAATGGACGGTGCAGCAACGTTCGAGTAAATGGGAACCATCGATGGTGCATTGAAGCTGCAGGTAAAATAGCTAAAATCACAGATCCTTGCAAGCCAGACAGTAGTTGTAGTGCCTGCCAAGGTTATGATAGAAAAGGGAGGGTTGGACTGGCACCGAGGAGAATAGAAGATAATAATTCCCAAGAGCAAGGCACATTTCTCTAAGATTAAGTGGAGAAACACACATTCTTTGAAGACCAGGTGCTCATTAAGGTTTAATATTGGAAGGAAAATAGCTCAAACAAGTCTCGAGTGGGCAACAAGGGTAAAGACACCTGCATGAAAATAGATTAAAATCCTAGTAAAAGTCTAACAGAATAATTCAAAACATGGTCTCCTCAAACGTGACTCCTAGTTAGAGAACAAGGGCTATTCATTAGCTCCAGACACAGATTGACTGAGGCCTTCACTCCCCTCAAATTCTCAGAATAAAAATGCAAGACAAGGATGGTGTGTTATAATTGGGAAAAGCAGCACCTTTATGTCCCTCCCCCTATCAGTATTGTTGCTCCTGGGCTGATGAACTTCCAATTAGTCAAGGTTGGTAAAACCACTGCCTACCAATCCCTGTCCTCCAATAACAATAATTTGCAATGGTTGCACTAGCCAATCCAGTAGTGTAGAGATGACATGTATTCATTGCTATCAATTTAGAGAGGGTCTTAGGTGGAGCCAACAGATAGAGTGTGACCTATGAGAAGATTAACCCTTATGGAATATATACCTAGATGATTCCCTAACCCATTCCCATCTTCCTTTTTTTTAACGAAGTGTGTAATATGATGCCGGTTATGACGTGCTTTGTATTTTTAAGTCACTGTCAAGCTCAAGACTGATGAGAGTGCTGAGACAATTTGTGTTTGCTGTTGTCCCTGTTTTATTTTGTTTGTTAATAAAACAGGCCTTTGTTATTTAACTTGACTGTTCCGTTTTTGTGCGCAGGACTTAACGGCCTGTCTGGTCTGCTTAGGCCTGGGACTTTCCACCCCACCACCACATAAGGTAGCAGAGCTGGATGATTGCAAGTGCCCTCGGAATTGTCGAGACCTCCTGCTGTGACCCAGAGGACTGCAGAGTGATCCTGCGAGACCAGAGAATAACGTATGAACTGAGTTGCTCACCAGTACCCACCTTGGTGATAATCCTGCCCCGATCACCACGGCACTCCCTGCAGGGCAAAGGCAGAGTGACCAGCTGAAGGAGGGTGATATTGAAGGCACCGGCTGATCCACTGATGTACATATAAGAGCATTGAATTGACAAACGAAGGTGGAAAGAATTTGTTGGTATAACATTGGGGAAAACAGATAAAGAATTTATTTATGAGAGAAAACATAGAGCCGGGGTTATAGAAGGTGGCGCCCAAACCACCCAGAATGTTGTATTAAGTTATTGAAAAGTGGAAGAGATAAACAGTGACAAGGGCATGGAGGAGGGCGTCATGTTGCATTGGGGGCAGTTTTAAGAAGAAGAGAGGATACCTTGTCAGAGTACGGCAGGGAGACGGCCGTAGAGGATTATTGATGCATTGTGTTATTTAGCAGGTGCACCTATATGTGTAGTGGTCACTGGTGCCAGTAGCGGGATGGTGAGTAGGTGTTTAAGGTTGTGAAAACAAGTCTCTGTCAATATTGGTTTGCATCATAGAGCATGTGGAGCTTTGCTTTGGACTCAAGGAGTAGAGTCCTGAGCATGGGCAGCGTTTGTGGTGCGCACCAAAAGTGTTGTTGAAGCCGAGAGGCTTAGAAAGAGGTGTAAAAAGTGTTTGAAATTGAACAGAATATTGTTGATAAGCGATGGTGAAGGAGGAGTGAAGGGGTAGTACATTTGCATGATTATTTAGGTCCGGTAAGTATCGGCAGTCAAGAGTGTGACGTACCATCATGGGAGGAGACACTCCCCTTATGCATCTGCAAATCCCTGCCAAGTGGGCATTCTTTCCAAATCAGTGCTGCAACACATTACCACATATTTACAGGCTGCGTACAAGGGATACAAACTGCAGAAGAGATTGTCTATTTTAGAATTATGGAAAATCTTTGGGGACGAGGTAGAAGATCCAACCCCAAAGGGAGTGGTTGCTTATACATCATGATTTGGAGGGCACAGTGCCCTCGGCTCCTCTTCCTCCTCCCCAGAGACTCAATCTGCCAGGTGAAGAACAGGGTTTCTATCTATTGAAATAATTAAAAGCAGCGGCAGGATACACTAACCCCACATATGAGTCACCTGCATACAGTAGTGAAAATCCTATTAATTGAGCCAAGTTAAATAATCAAAAGGCAGTGTCCATGTGCATTGTGTATAGTGATTGCGGCGTACTACAGGTGGAGCTAACAGAGCTCAAAGAGGGGATGCAAAGGCAGAAATCCAGGCAGAGTGACAGTGAAGAGACAGTGCTCACTTCGAATGAGTGGGTGGGAGAACTGAAACTACTTAAATTGGATGGAAGATATACAGACAATGAAGGGGAAGCTAGAAAGAGACAGGAAAAAGGCAGACAGAGGGGAATGTTAGAAGAGGAAGAAAGAGAATGGGGTAACATATTGGAGGAAGCGGAAGAAAGGGAAAGGAAGTACAGGGCAACCAAAGGGAAGGAGAAAAGACAACAACAAAAGATGAGCAGGGAATTAGAAGAAAGAGAAAAGTAGAAGGAGAGAGGAGACAAGACAGGGAAAAGGCGAGAAAGCAAAAGGAATAAAGAAAGAAGTAAAGGTAAGCAGAGGAGAACTGAGCAAAGGAAACAGAGGAAGAAAGAAAAAGACAGACAGAGTGGAGCCATGCGAGATGGCAAAAGGAAGTTCAAAGACTCATTAAAGAGCACATACTTCAAAAAAAGGAGAAAAGTGAGGAACAGGAGCGGGAAGGAGAAAAGAGTTTAGAAAGATGCTTTAGAGAAATGGAGGAGATAATGAAAACGTATACTCTCCACAATGAAGATGAGGGAACAGCAATACGCAGGAGGACTGGCAACCTAGACAGGAGCAGGAGGGACAGTGGTGCCATCCATGAAGTGAAAAGGGGTGTGGTAAGATCTCCACAGAGAGGAGAAACAAGGTTATTGGAGAAAGCATTTAAGGGAATTTATGAGGCAAACCCTCCAAAATGCTTAGATTTTGAGGGCAGAGAAGACAAAGAAAGTGATGACGATTGTGGGGCAATATGTTCAGATGAAGAGAGGCATGAAAGCGGCATTGAGGAAGCAGAGGGAGCCGCTCACGGGCCACCCACAGGCATGAGCCCAGAGAAAGAGACAGTGTTGTCTGATGTGGAAGAATTAGAAGGGGAAAAGCCTGAACCCATACAATACCCCAAGCGTTCAAAAGGATGATTGTATAGTTTAGACAAGGTAACCCCTAATGTGAACAGGTTAAGGAAATGACCAGGACAGAAGAAACGGAGCATGACAAGCGTTACCACAAAAACGAAAGGCACAACTGAACCTGGATATAATGCAGAATTGACAAAATTCACATTGTTAGAAAAGGGGAGAGAATGACTGCAATATATACCATGGCCACAAATGGACAAGGACAATTTGAGGTGTAAATTGCTAAGGTTAATGCCAGGGCGGGGAAATTGATTTATTAGCTAGAGAGGATGACATGAGGAATGACGATAGAAGTAGGCGACATTAAAAGTTTGCTTGCTTCCATCATTTGGGGAGAGAGCTGATGACATTTGGAAGTAAGCAGGGTATCCTGGGGTAAGTGCACAGAACACAGGTCATGATGGTGCACAATTTAATAACAGCAGGGAAGCTGTGTGGAGGCCTCTCAGAGTGCAATATCCCAATACACCAGACATAAGTGTAATTATTCTGCACAATATGCATGATGACAAAGACCCTGTTGCTTATATTCTGAGTGATGGCGTCTTAAGACTAAGGGCCTCATCACGAGTTTGGCGGTAACCCTTAAATGCAGCAGTAGCTCTGTTACCACTACATTTAAGGGTCCGCCAAATCATGGCTTTGGCTGATTTCCCCCCAGCTCTGAGCTGGAGGGAAATCTGCCAAAAATTAGCCGATTTTCATGGCGTTTACCGCCGGCAGGAAATCCGCCGGCAGTAAGAGCTTGAAAATTCCCCATTGGGCCCAATGGGGAATGAGGAATTCCCGAATGAGCTCAATGGGGAATGGGCAATACCCGTTCCGCCAAACCCGTGATCCGGCGCTAATAGCGCTGGGGGGTTTGGCGGGAGGGCTATATAGCGCTATTAGTGTCGGCGTTACCGCCTAACTCGTGATGAGGCCCTAAAGAGCCATGGGACGACGGCCACCAGGGGGCGCACAGATGGGGAAAGCCTCTGCGTGATCCTCCCGAGGAATGGTCCGTAAAAGTGGTCTGAACCCCAACTTTTAGTCCCCCTGCCCTCCAACAGACCACATAGTCCTGCGTGGGAACCTTAACTGCGTATGCCGTGTCAAAGGCGAAGAAAATCAGACCAGAACTCAGCGAGAAACTGCCCCTGAACAAATGCAGTCAAACCGAAAGTGGACGTCCCCGCTTTCCGAGGCACTCCGTGGACCTGGGTGCCGGAGTCACCCGCTGCAGCGGTGGACCCAATATAGTGTGGGGAGACGTGTCAACAGGGCTGAAGCTCCATCCTGCCCATAGAAAACCTCTGCGGGGACTCATGCACCGACAAGGGCTTTGTGCGATTGGACAGTGCGGGGCCTGACTCGCGCCCATATTGTGGAAAGGAACTAACGCACACGGTGGCCGACCGGCCTGAGCAGCGCCACCACCCCAAGGCCCTCTCAGCAGGGACCGGCTGACCCTCAGCCCGGTGCTGAGCAGGTAAAGCAGGTAAAGCAGAGGGCGAGGCGCGTTGGGAGGCACCCTCACACCCCTACGGTGTGCACTCTGTCCCTGCCTGAAGACGAACAAATGTGCTGCTGCGAATTGAGCCCCTGACGGGCACTATGAGCTGAGAAATTGCATTAGTAGGGCATCGTTGAGCCTATGCCCATCCCCCAAACAAGTGTGACACTGGCCCTGCGAACACTGCAGCTCCCAAGACAATGGGACTCGGCACGTTGGTTCAGTGCCCTGGAACATACGCCACCACAGTACTCCTCCAGCGCTGGCGCTTCTTCTCGCCCAGGGAATACAGAGGAAGAGACACCAGCCTTCGCACGGTTAATACTAGCCTCAGAGGTGACGCAACAGAGGGACGATAGACACATGAAGTGGCCAAGAACAGGAGGTAAGCGTGAGGTGGGTGAGTCCCACAGGCAGGCAGATCACCGGGATGACCTCCTACCATCTGAGACCCTATGTGGGTAAAGTGCCAAAGGCGCTCAATCCCCACTATCCCCTGGAGGACCTTATAGAGGGGTCCACAGTGGAGGAGCTTGTATTGGATTGTGGGAGGTTGCAGGCACCGGAGCATTGTGATTTAGTGGCGCACCCCCCCGGAAAAGAGGAGCGACAACACCCCGTAGACCTCGCACGCATAGGGACCAGGTGTGATGACCAAATGAAACAACATTTGGGTGAATCCTGTGCCCTCACCCACGCCCTTGAAGACCTGGGCCAGAGACCCGAACTTCAGTAGGATTTGCCTGCGGAGAGCATCCGGTGTAGATCGCGACACATACGGGTCCGCACAAGCTATTCATGAGATAAGGTCTCTCCGGCGCAGCCTGCACCGCACCCTCGCCACCCATATAACCACTGGGACAAACACAATACAGTGGGCCACAGGTCCCGTTGACAACAGGTCGTGTTCATCCTTGCGAGGGTTGGGCCCCCATCTATAGGGCGTGTGCCCTCCTCCAGGGTCTGAATTTCAGAAAAAAGGAAGCAATCAGAGGTGCACCTCGGGGACAGAGCCCTGGGCATCCAGAAATCACCTTCACCGTCTACCCCGTACTTGCCACCCAATTGCATATAGTCCCTCCTGAGGCACCCCTCCATTCTAGTGGCCATCTGAGGACAAGTCAGAGTCAAATCATCCCCAACTCCACAGAAGCAATGACGGGCAGGGCCCCAGCACTTGGGCGTGTGCCCTCCCTAACTACCCCAGGTCAACACTGAGCGGAACGGGCAGTGTTGGACTCAAGTTGCGAAACGAGACAACACACAGTGACCAACAGGAACTATGGACAACCAGTGAAAGACATTGGCCCTCATTACATCTCAGGCGTTAAGGGTTTAATGGCGCTGTCGGCGCCGTTAACCCTTAACGCCTGATTACAAGTGTCCCTTTGCGGGTTGGGGTTTAACGCCTGCTTTTAGCAGGCGTTAAAAATCCAACCCGCAAAGGGACTTTGGAGCTAATTACGGCACCGTAATTTATGGTGCCATAATTAGCGCCTTCCCCATTCCCATTATGCCCTATGGGGGCAAAAATGGGAATGGGGAAGGGCAAATGGTGAATGGGGAATTACCGCCTCACTCACCTTGGAATGGGGCGGTAATTCCGCCATCCACCATGGCGGAAACGTAACCTTAGCTAATAGCACCATGGTCCTCCGCCAAGGTTGTAATGAGGGCCATTGATGGCAACATGGATCGCACAAACCTGTGAGGGTTGGGCCCCTATTATTGCCTGGGGTGTGTGCCCTCCTCTAGTGCACAAATCCATGAAAAAGCATGGAACTGTCATCCCAACCCTGCAAACAGGGCTGATCACTCTACTTCTGACAACCTACCAACTACGAGGGGTCCCCACACTGTCAGAATGACAGTGAGAGACGGGACCACGAAAGTAACCCACTAACTTAACCCAAGGTGCAAGTCATAGAGTGCATGGACATACAATAGAAGTTGGCATCAAACAGATACTCTGCACTTCACCCTGAAATCGAATCTCGACAAAGACCGGACATGGCGACCTCAGGGACAGAAGCAGCAGCAACCAAGGGAGATGTGGCGGCCTTATTGGAGAAAATTAAGACTATGGGAGCGAGCATTGGGGGGAAGATTGAAAAAATCACTCAGAGAATGGACAAGATGGAGGAGAGACTCGAAGGAGTAGAACATAATCAAACCTTGCTAGACACCCTTGAGGCCCAAATGGACCAAAGAATCACCGAAATGGAACTAAGAGATTAAGAATGCTGTCTCAAAATTGATAACTTAGAGAACCGAGAACGACAGAACAATCTATGTTTGTTTGGCATTCCAGAGTTGGAGAGTGTCCAATCTGAGAGGGACATGAAAAAGACGCTCCACGAAATAATGAAGCTTCTATTTGAAGATGATGCCATTGATGAACCGAAAACCGAAAGGATACACAGAGCTGGGGGAGGCACGGAAGGACCAATAACGGTCCTAGTCCGCTTCCACAACTACCAAGACAATGCCCAGATCCAGGAGAAGGCCAAGCGCAGTTGGCCCATCACCCTTAATGAGGCAAGAATAACGATCTTCCAAGACTTATCCTCCTTGACGATCGCCTTGAGGCGGGTGTGCATGCCCCTCACTAAGTGACTGAAAGAAAAGGGTGTCCGCTATAGATGGGGCTACCCATTCTCCCTCACATTCACGCTCAAAGGCAAAAGAGAAAGATTGAGGTCTGAAAAAGACATTAATAACTTCATAAATGCACTACTGGGAAAAAGCAAAGATGGACAGGACCAAGACGCGAGAAGAGCCGAAGTTTGACAATGGCGCATCCAAGGCCTGAGACGGAGGCGGGTACCAGGGTCCAGAACATTCCAAAGGGGGAATGCCTCAGCGGAGGGAGCGGCCTGAAAAGGCTGAAAATTCCTGTAAACGCTGACACACGTTCTGAGGTGAGACTATAAGGTAGCCGATCCCCATTGGGGGCCCGGCATTGACTTCAGGATGGTATCCAAGATGAAACGGATGCCACGGGAGAATGGAAGGATGGGATGGACTTAAAAAATTTAAAGCAAATCAACCTGAGTTTGCGAGGGACCCCCCCATGAGAAGAGTCTGAAAGGTTCACTATTGCACGTATGCTGAGGGGGAGGGTGGCTGAGTTTGAAATACCCTATGAATGCCGCAAAAGAGCCCAGAGCATGACAGACCAGGGAAGTGGCTGGCCCCCAGCTTCTGTGGTAAGCAACTGAATGCATTATGCGCTTGGGGTATGGCCCAGTCACTGGAACGGCTTTGACGGTAGATCGTCCGCCCTGTGGATTCAAGACTGTGGGCCTCATTACGACCCAGGCGTTGGACCATGGTGCTAATAGCACCATGGTCCATGCCGGTAACTTACCGACTCCGCCATGGCGGAATGGGGAATTACCACCCCATTCCGAGGTTGGCGGGGCGGTAATTCCCCATGCCGCCATGGCCCTTCCCCATTCTCATTTTTGGCCCATAGGGCTCAATGGGAATGGGGAAGGCGCTAATTACGGCACTGTAAATTACGGTGCCGTAATGAGCTCCTAGGTCCCTTTGCGGGTTGGTTTTTTAACGCCTGCTAAAAGCAGGCGTTAAAGTGCAACCCGCAAAGGGACCTCGTAATCAGGCGTTAAGGGTTTAACGGCGCCGACACCTTTTACGGTGCCGTTAACCCCTTAATGCCTGGGTTGTAATGAGGCCCTGTGTCTCACGGAAAAAGAGGCAAATCAAAGACAACACTGACCCTGGAGACGTGTTGAACAAGGGAGCCTAAGTAATTTCTACAATGCTGGTCTAAATACAAGTTCAAGAGGGGTTTTCAGGGGTTGGGGGAGGCTCAATGTTACTTTGGTTGTTTTATAGGTAGGACCGTGTCCTATCCGGTCTCCACTGGTGGTCCGTACCCGACTCGGTGATGTTAACTGGGTAGAATTGGACACCGTCAGGGGAGGCGGTGGGGGTGAGAGGGAGGGGTGGATAGGAGCGGGATCCTCTTTAAGCCACAAAACCGTGACAACGTGTGTGTTCCTTCACGTGCACGGCCGCCGGTCCCCCTAGAGGGACCACCTGGTCTACACAAGAATAAATGGCGGTAGATCTAGAACCTTGTAGGAAGGGTCTTCTCAGGGTGGAGACACTTAATGCAAAAGGCGTAAATTCACCAACCAAGATGTCTCTGGTGGGCAGGGAGTTCTGCAGATCGGGACTTGACCTGATGTTCATACAAAAAACCAAGTATGCAAGAGGGGAAGAGCGGAAAATACTGACCCCGAAATCGGTGTCCGAACATTGGGGCTTGGGCCCACTGAAGAGGGCGGAAGTGGGGATTCTCATTATAAAAGAACTAGAATTCGAGGTGCCAAAGACGTGGGCTGGTGTGGAGGGTAGGGCGCTGCTGGTAGTCGGTACCGCCCAAAAGGAAACTTTTACGTTTGCCACAGTGTATTCTCCCAACTCTGGACAGTCTCAATTTCTGACGAGAACATTCCCCAAAATAATGCTGGAGGCCACTGGGCATGTAATCCTCGGTGGGAACTTCAACCTATGGGCAGACACCAGACTAGACAGGAGAGTGGGTAACCCCAGCACACATCAACCAGTCGAAGTAGGGCTGGCAAGTGCTATGGAGATGTTAGACCTCTATAAGTTGCCGGACGCATGGAGTGGAATCCACTCAGACAAAGAGGATTACACCTTTTATTCTGCTCCACACGGGACCTTCACTAGGATAGACTACTTATTTCTTACGGAGGACCTGTGGGAGGGTGCGATGGGATCACAGATTGTCCCTGTCACATGGTCAAACCACGACATGGCCACGGTAGACTTGAACTTCGATGGCCTTCCCCAGAAGGGGTCTAGGTGGAGATGCAATGAGTCACTCTGGGGGGACCCGGTCTTTAGGACGGAAATGGGGGATGAAATTAGGGAATACTTCAAAACAAACAACACGGGAGAGGTCCCAAAGATCACGGTGTGGGAGGCTGTGAAAGCAACTTGGCGGGGAATCCTGATTAGGGAGGGGGCCAGAAAAAAGAGGGAAAGAGCCTTGATTGAAACCAGACTGCGAAAAGAGATAACCCAACTAAATTAAGTGGCGATGAGGGCCGAAGAAGATAGGGAGGCGAAAGTACTCCAGGCAAAACAGAAGAGGGAGAAGCTATGTCATTTGAAGGAGGGGCAAGTAGTGCAGAAACTACAACTTCTCAAGCAGATGTTTTATGAAAAGGGAGACAAAGCGGACGCCCTGCTGGCTGCCAGGCTTCGGGGTCAACGGTCAGAGAGGAAGGTAACATCCAAAGAAGGAGGTGGCAGTCTCCAAGGTGCGGAGGAGAGACATATTCCAGAGGCCTTTGCAACATTTTACATGGCCCTATATAAATCAGAGGTTTGAAAAGATCACTTCAGCAAAAATGATCATACTCTGTGCACACTTTCAGGCATGAACATGCTAAACACATTATCTTAATGCAATTTATGATTTCACATTTTATTCAATTTTGTTGGTCATTCAAAAAATATATCAATTTTTCAACAAAAATGTTACATGTAGTTTTGTATTTCAAGTAATGTTCAATAAACCAAACAATATATCCGTATTTTCATCATTATTTCGAAACGAAAGTATTTCTAATGTCCCTTTAACATTCTTTTACTCATTAATCTTATTCAATTTAGAGTCCATAGTTCTCAAATGAAATAAAGGGACCATTGAGCAAATAGTCCCATGTCTTTCCGTTAATGCACAACGCGTTTCGGGCTCTCTCTCAGCCCTTCATCAGGTGCGTCCAAATTCTGTACTTCAATCTGATTTATCTGCAAGTTAAATACATTTCTATTTAGAACCTCAGTTCATGTTCCGTATAACTTCACAATTTACTTTTAACCAAGTTAACCTATGTACCTGTTATGCTGTGGATCTCTCCCATCCGTCAGTCTCTAATCCTTGTAACTTTCTTTCCTGTATCGTATTGTTCATCCACTCTACTGTTTGTCTTCAGTATTTCATCTAATCTGTAAAAAATGTATATGACATGGTTTGTTCTATGTGGATTTTGAGTGTTTATGAGCGGGTTTGGTGCTGGGAACAGTCGCTACATCATAGCGCTGTGCCCCAGTCACCCGACCCTAATTCAGCGTTTTTTTTCCATGCTTGACTTTTATATCATGTCCCCATTGTCTCACCTAACTGTGCGGATCGCTGTCGACTGTTTTCTTCGGCTTGCCGTGCGTTTGTGCTCGTTGTCGTTGGCTCAACACTGCCACAGGCCTCTCAAGTTGATGCTTCGTGCCGTTCACGATTATTGATTTTTCTCTTACACTTGGTCCGCGCTCTCCTGTCCCATGCACAGCGTGAGTGTCTCCATAAGGTCGCTCCGTAGTTGCCTTGATTGTATTTCTTAGAAAACCCTGGATGGAGTCCCTTCTTACTTTCTACCACGCTGTCAATTCACTGGTTTTCCATGATTGCATGGCCACCATCTTGGAATAGTTTCGATGACTGTAGTTTCAACTCCTATGATGTTGTAATTGCATCTAGATAGTCACTGCAGACGTCTAGGGATATTGCTGAACATGAAGTATGTTGTTTTCAGTATTACTGAAACATTGATTACAGTATTACATTGTAGAGCACCCTTTAAAATTTTTTTTCATATTTATTTAGTTTTGTGCCAGCCCAATTGTTTACAAATACAATTTTACACTGGGGGTCGTGTTTAGATTCTTGCTCTCCGATTGGTGATTCTAAGCCATTTTATAGAAAACAGCTCAAATCCCAATCTGCATTCATCCCATTGGGTTGCATTGAATTCAATTTGTCAATCCAGTATATTTCTCTTTGTAAAAGAATTTTATTTAAATTTCCGCCCCTTCTTGATGTTTTTATCTGTTCCAGGATAATAAATCTTGCTTGCGAGATGTTATGTCTTTCTTTTTTGAAATGTTGAGTCACTGGTGATTTAATTGCTCCTGTTCTGATGTTTGACTTGTGTTCAGACCATCTGATTTTCGCCTTCCTCAATGTCATGCCCACGTAATAGATTCCACATGGACATTTTATACCATAAATTACATTTTTTGAATCACAAGTCGAAGAATGATGCAAATTGATTTTGTAACCTTTATGGGGGTGAAAGATGGTGTTGCCCGTTACCAAGTTATTGCAATTATTGCAATTGTGGCATGGGGTTGTGCCTTTGTGAGTTTCCTGGCTTCGTTTTTCTGCTAGAAAATCTGCTTTTATGAGGTGTTCTCTCATTGATTTACTCTTGGAGTAGGCAAAGAGTGGAGGTTCTGGAAAAAGTCTTTTCATCATTGGGTCAAGGGTCAAAATTGACCAATTTTTTCTGATAATTTTTTTGATTTTAGGGCTCTGTTGAGAAAAAGTGGTAACATATACAAGTTTCTCCTGTTCCTCCTTTTCTTTTGGTTGTAACGCTATCTCTCTACTGATACTGTTGGCTTTTTCAGCACATGTTGTAATGATGGACGGTTGGTATCCTCTTTTCTCAAATTTTTCTTTTAGTTCTGCTGTTCTTCTGGTGTATTCCACTTCTTCTGAAATAATCCGTCTATATCTTAAAAATTGACTAAACGGTATGCTTTCTATTGTCCTCCGTGGATGAAAACTAGTCGCATGCAGTATACTGTTCCTGACTGTTAGTTTCGTGAATATTGTTGTTTCCAGTTTGCCTCCTTTCTTGTATATTAACACATCAAGGAATTCAATGGAATCCTTGCTCGTTTTAGATGTTAATTCAATCCTTGGTGCCATGTTATTAAGATGCTGAAAGAATGCCAACAATTCATCATGTGAACCATTCCAAATCCCGAATATGTCATCTATAAAGCGGAACATACATTTCAACTTATTTGTCCATCTTTCTTCACTGAAAATGTTCATTTCCTCCAAGTAGGCCATATATGTGTTCGCATAGCTTGGGCCATTGCGGCCCCCATAGAAGTTCCAGATGTTTGTATATAATATTTGTCCTCAAACATAAAGAAATTGTTTTGTAACACTATTTTAAGTAGTTTTAAAGTAAACAGTTTATCAGCCTCACAAACTGTATCTGCTTTCAGTAGTAGCCACTCCATGGCTTCCAGACCTCCCTCATGAGTGATGTTAGTGTAAAGACTTACCACGTCCATTGTGAAGAGAATATCTTGGTCGTCATCTATTTCAACTTGATTTAATTTGTTCAAAAAATCATTCGTGTCCTTTATGTATGTTTTGAATTTATGCACTGAAGGTTGGATTGCCTTATCTATATATTGTGCCAATGGTTCAAGTAAACTGTTGTTTGCAGCAATGATAGGTCTCCCTGGTGGGTGGGTTGGATTTTTGTGGACTTTCGGCAAAATATATATTATCGGCATCAATGGATGAGAATTCATTAGAAAATTCTTGGTACGATGACTTATTAGTTCGTCATTTTCTGCTTCATCTAATGTTTCTTTTATTAATTTCTGTACTTTCTCTGTGGGGTTTTCAAAAATTTCAAGATAAGTATTGACATCTGCCAATTGTCTTTTTATTTCCATTTTGTATTGTTCTACATTCATCAATACCAATGCTCCTCCTTTGTCCGCAGGTTTTAGTATTAAATTCGGATTTTTCCACAGTTTGTCAAGTACTTGTTGTTCTCTTTTCGAAAAATTCTTTTTTGATCTACGCTTATACTTCAATTTTTCCAAGTCTTTCAATACTTGCTTCTGAAACACATCTATTAGTGGATTCTGGATTGGTGGCATGAATGTGCTCTTAGGTTTCATTTCCAGATATTTACATTCCTGCTTACTTGTTCCCCATTCACATGTGTCAAAAAATAATTTCAATTTCATCTTACGAGTCAATTTAAAGAAGTCAATTTTTTCTTTTAACAGAGAACTGCTGTAGTATGGGACAAACGAGATTCCTTTTTGTAGAGTTTTTTCCTCAAATTTACTAAGACGGTAGTCTGAGATGTTGATTACTAACTTCTCTTTTGCAGGAAGTTCACTTTCCGAGATGGGTTTTTTCTTCTTGCTTCTTCTTGTTTTGACCTGTCTAAAAAAGACACAATGTTTTCTGAAGGTGACTTCGTCGTTTTAGATGTCGATGGTGTTAGTTCATTCCTTTCTACTAATTGTTCTTGTTCTTGTGGTTCTGATTCGCCACTTGATGTCTCAGACGATGCACTTCCTGTTGTTGGAGATCTCTTGTTGTAAGTTGTTCTCCCACTTTTTGCGTTGTCCTTTTGCTGGTAATATTCTTTCCACGAATACACTATGTCTAACTTGTAGTCTAGGGTGTCCCTCCGAAATTTTAAAGTATAAGCGTAGATCAAAAACGAATTTTTCGAAAAGAGAACAACAAGTACTTGACAAACTGTGGAAAAATCTGAATTTAATACTAAAACCTGCGGACAAAGGAGGAGCCTTGGTATTGATGAATGTAGAACAATACAAAATGGAAATAGAAAGACAATTGGCAGATGTCAATACTTATCTTGAAATTTTTGAAAACCCCACAGAGAAAGTACAGAAATTAATAAAAGAAACATTAGATGAAGCAGAAAATGACGAACTAATAAGTCATCGTACCAAGAATTTTCTAATGAATTCTCATCCATTGATGCCGATAATATATATTTTGCCGAAAGTCCACAAAAATCCAACCCACCCACCAGGGAGACCTATCATTGCTGCAAACAACAGTTTACTTGAACCATTGGCACAATATATAGATAAGGCAATCCAACCTTCAGTGCATAAATTCAAAACATACATAAAGGACACTAATGATTTTTTGAACAAATTAAATCAAGTTGAAATAGATGACGACCAAGATATTCTCTTCACAATGGACGTGGTAAGTCTTTACACTAACATCACTCATGAGGGAGGTCTGGAAGCCATGGAGTGGCTACTACTGAAAGCAGATACAGTTTGTGAGGCTGATAAACTGTTTACTTTAAAACTACTTAAAATAGTGTTACAAAACAATTTCTTTATGTTTGAGGACAAATATTATATACAAACATCTGGAACTTCTATGGGGGCCGCAATGGCCCCAAGCTATGCGAACACATATATGGCCTACTTGGAGGAAATGAACATTTTCAGTGAAGAAAGATGGACAAATAAGTTGAAATGTATGTTCCGCTTTATAGATGACATATTCGGGATTTGGAATGGTTCACATGATGAATTGTTGGCATTCTTTCAGCATCTTAATAACATGGCACCAAGGATTGAATTAACATCTAAAACGAGCAAGGACTCCATTGAATTCCTTGATGTGTTAATATACAAGAAAGGAGGCAAACTGGAAACAACAATATTCACGAAACTAACAGACAGGAACAGTATACTGCATGCGACTAGTTTTCATCCACGGAGGACAATAGAAAGCATACCGTTTAGTCAATTTTTAAGATATAGACGGATTATTTCAGAAGAAGTGGAATACACCAGAAGAACAGCAGAACTAAAAGAAAAATTTGAGAAAAGAGGATACCAACCGTCCATCATTACAACATGTGCTGAAAAAGCCAACAGTATCAGTAGAGAGATAGCGTTACAACCAAAAGAAAAGGAGGAACAGGAGAAACTTGTATATGTTACCACTTTTTCTCAACAGAGCCCTAAAATCAAAATAATTATCAGAAAAAATTAGTCAATTTTGACCCTTGACCTAATGATGAAAAGACTTTTTCCAGAACCTCCACTCTTTGCCTACTCCAAGAGTAAATCAATGAGAGAACACCTCATAAAAGCAGATTTTCTAGCAGAAAAACGAAGCCAGGAAACTCACAAAGGCACAACCCCATGCCACAATTGCAATAATTGCAATAACTTGATAACGGGCAACACCATCTTTCACCCCCATAAAGGTTACAAAATCAATTTGCATCATTCTTCGACTTGTGATTCAAAAAATGTAATTTATGGTATAAAATGTCCATGTGGAATCTATTACGTGGGCATGACATTGAGGAAGGCGAAAATCAGATGGTCTGAACACAAGTCAAACATCAGAACAGGAGCAATTAAATCACCAGTGACTCAACATTTCAAAAAAGAAAGACATAACATCTCGCAAGCAAGATTTATTATCCAAAAACATCAAGAAGGGGCGGAAATTTAAATAAAATTCTTTTACAAAGAGAAATATACTGGATTGACAAATTGAATTCAATGCAACCCAATGGGATGAATGCAGATTGGGATTTGAGCTGTTTTCTATAAAATGGCTTAGAATCACCAATCGGAGAGCAAGAATCTAAACACGCCCCCCCGTGTAAAATTGTATTTGTAAAAAATTGGGCTGGCACAAAACTAAATAAATACGAAAAAATTTTTTTAAAGGGTGCTCTACAATGAGCCAAGTAATACTGAAAACAACATACTTCATGTTCAGCAATATCCCTAGACGTCTGCAGTGACGATCTAGATGCAATTACAACATCATAGGAGTTGAAACTACAGTCATCGAAACTATTCCAAGATGGTGGCCATGCAATCATGGAAAACCAGTGAATTGACAGCGTGGTAGAAAGTAAGAAGGGACTCCATCCAGGGTTTTCTAAGAAATACAATCAAGGCAACTACGGAGCGACCTTATGGAGACACTCACGCTGTGCATGGGACAGGAGTGCGCGGACCAAGTGTAAGAGAAAAATCAAAAATGGTGAACGGCACGAAGCATCAACTTGAGAGGCCTGTGGCAGTGTTGAGCCAACGACAACGAGCACAAACGCACGGCAAGCCGAAGAAAACAGTCGACAGCGATCCGCACAGTTAGGTGAGACACTGGGGACATGATATAAAAGTCAAGCATAGAAAAAAAACACTGAATTAGGGTCGGGTGACTGGGGCACAGCGCTATGATGTAGCGACTGTTCCCAGCACCAAACCCGCTCATAAACACTCAAAATCCACGTAGAACAAACCATGTCATATACATTTTTTACAGATTAGATGAAATATTGAAGACAAACACTAGAGTGGATGAACAATACGATACAGGAAAGAAAGTTACAAGGATTAGAGACTGACGGATGGGAGAGATCCACAGCATTACAGGTACATAGGTTAACTTGGTTAAAGGTAATTGTGAAGTTATACGGAACATGAACTGAGGTTCTAAATAGAAATGTATTTAACTTGCAGATAAATCAGCTTGAAGTACAGAATTTGGACGCACCTGATGAAGGGTTGAGAGAGAGCCCGAAACGCGTTGTGCATTAACGGAAAGACATGGGACTATTTGCTCAATGGTCCCTTTATTTCATTTGAGAACTATGGACTCTAAATTGAATAAGATTAATGAGTAAAAGAATGTTAAAGGGACATTAGAAATACTTTCATTTCGAAATAATGATGAAAATACGGATATATTGTTTGGTTTATTGAACATTACTTGAAATACAAAACTACATGTAACATTTTTGTTGAAAAATTGATATATTTTTTGAATGACCAACAAAATTAAATAAAATGTGAAATCATAAATTGCATTAAGATAATGTGTTTAGCATGTTCATGCCTGAAAGTGTGCACAGAGTATGATCATTTTTGCTGAAGTGATCTTTTCAAACCTTTGTTTATCTGGATTCTGTAGCCTAGAATCAAACTCTGTTCAGCACCTAAATTTGTATTTAACATAAGCAAATACTTGAGTTTACATTAAGGTTTTTTGAATCAGGGAGTGCTCCTCTACACCTAGATTTCCTATATAAATCAGAGGCAGACCCAACAGAGGGGGGAATAGACGGAAGTGTAGCAGATGTTGATATGCCAAGGCTAACACAAATATAGATCCTCGTTCTTGATGCCGCCATCACCGATGAGGAAATTGAGATGGCTGTGAAAAAGACTATCCATAGGGAAATCCCCCAGTGAAGACGGTTATACCGCAGGGTTTTACATGTCCGTCCTCTCTTTGCTCCTCCCCTTCATGGTAGAGCTCTTTAATGATATTCTAGAGACTTGTACCGCCCCTGACTCCTTCTCGCGAGCACTCATCACTGTGATCCCGAAAGAAGGCCGAGACCCTAGGCAGTGTGGATCTTATCATCCCATATCGTTGTTAAACATTGATGCTAAGATTTTTACAAGGGTCCTCGCTGCGATAGAGAAGCTCATGCCCCGACTGATACACCCTGACCAGGTTGGAGTTATATCATGGGGAGACAGGGCACAGATACCATGCGAAAGACCCTCCATCTGATTCAAGCATCACAAAAGATGACTAACGACCCGGCCCTCCTCTCGGTTGATGCAGAGAAGGCCTTTGACAGGGTAGAATGGGACTTTTTGATGGTGGTTCTGGGAAAAGTTGGAATTGGCCCTAGATTTTGGAAAGGGATCCGGGAAGTGTACATGTCCCGCAAAGTGTTGGTTTTTGTCAACAGAGATTATTTCTGCTGGTTTGGCATGAAAGGGGTACACGAGAAGGGTGTCCCCTCTCCGCAATACTGTTTGTACTCTCTTTGGAGCCCCTGACCCAGAGACTTAGAGAAGATCAACAGGAGGAGGGACTTAGGATGGGTGTGAAGGAATACAAGGTGGCCCTATATGCAGATGACTTACTTCTGCACATCCAGAACCCCCTGACATCCATACCCAGAGCGATACACCTGATTGAAGAATACAGTATGCTCTCTGGCTTCAAAATAAACAGTGCCAAGTCCATCTTCTTTCCCCTTCATGGACCCACACAAGACGACACCTACAGATTATCCCCCTTGGGCCTAACGATCGGGGATGGCACACTCTGATTTCTGGGCATAAATATCACAAGGGACTTAGATAAGTTGTACAAAGCCAACTTCCCTCCCCTCCTGTTGAACTTAGACGCAGACCTCAAGAAATGGGAGAAACTAACAATATCCTGACTTGGGAGACTGAATGTGGTAAAGATGGTATGTCTCCCCAGATTTCTTTACCCCTTCCAAATGCTTCCGATCCGAATGACGAAGTCATTTTCAGATGACACAAAAAGGTTGATCTTATGATTCCTGTGGTAGGGGAAGAAGGCCAGGGTAGCCTATGAAATCTTAACATTACCCAAAGATCAAGGTGGGGTGGGTCTACCAGAAGTATTACGAGGCTGTACAATTAAGAATCCTGATCCCCATTTGAGAATGCAAAAAGAGCTCCAATGGTTAGCATTAGGCAACTCCCTATTGGCTCCAGCCACCGTTGCTGAATGGTTATGGGTCCCGAGGCATAAATAATATGTAGAATAAAGGATCACCCGATACCGGGGACCATATGGGATATATGGAGGGAGGGGGTCAACATGCGTGAGATCACTTCATGGCCCACCCCCTGCCTCACATCTGGTCACCTGGGATCAGAGATGATATTCTTAACCTCGAGAGATTTCAGCCCTGGTACGAGGCTGGGTTGGAGAGGGTGGGCCAACTCTGGAGAGAGGGAGCTTTCATAACAATTACAGAATTGGAGGAGGCACTGGGATTGGGCCATCTTCCGGTCTTTCCCTTTCTGCAGCTCAAGGGAATCTTCATGAGAAGTAAATGGAGAGAGAAGATCCAAAGGGACCTTACCCCCTTTGTTGAAAAGTTATAAAATTCCAGAACTGAGTCCAAAGGCCTGATATCCGTGATGTACAGAATGTTAATCAAAGCTGGGAAGGGGTGAACTCTAAATATGAAACATAGGTGGGAGAATGACTTCGGAGAGGAAATCGACCCTGACCTATGGGTGAAAATATGTAGAGGGGCTTCACAAGTCTCGATAGCCAGCCAGTATAAGCTACATACTCTAAAATTGTTGCATAGATGGCAGCACAATCCACACAGGTTGTCACAAATGTTCCAGTCATTAAGTCCCTTGTACTGGTGCAAATGTGGAGAGAGTGCTAACTACTGGCACATGTGGTGGGGATGCCCCCGTATTAGGATCTTTTAGGATGAGGTCCTATGATGGATAAGAGATCTGGACGGGATCCCACGCACCGCTGACCCCCTCCTAATAATGTTTGTGTTCGGAGAATGTGCGGATGAACGCAGGAGAATAACGGGACTAGCAGCGCCACTATTCTTAGCTACACGCGCCACCCTTGTGATGCGATGGAAAGCAAGCCAGGTGCCAGGGAAGAACGAATGGATAAATGTGGCCTCTAGCATCTGTATCATGGAGAGAATCACTGCAGCCCTCCATTGGCAATCCGCCCAACATGAGATACGATGGGGGGATTTTGTGAAGAAATATATGTCGTGGACTTGATAACTTGTAACCGAAGGGGGATGCAGACCCAACCTGGAGTGCACACCTCCATACTGCATGCAGCTACTGGCACTCCAAAAATTGTCTCACCCGAGAGGACCAACGTAACTGTTTGGACAAGATCCCAAAGAGGTGGCGACGTACACTATTGAATGATAATTGAGAACACCACACACAAATCACAAGCAAGAGAAATGTTTACAATACTTAGAAATCAGAGGATACACTGTACCTAGGGCGGAGGGGGAATTGCTTTTCTGAACTTAGTAATAAGGAATGGTTGATGATGGAAACTAAAACTGTATGTTAACATCCCTAATATTTTCTTGACAACGTTCCGGTAATGTTTATGATCTGTTTTGAAAACTTCAATAAAGATAAATAAAAAAATAAAAAGAGCCATGGGACAAAACTATAACCATTTTTTATCATATATTGTGCCAGGGGTTACCCAAGCCGGTGCAGAGACAATTGAAATAAATAGTGGGGATGGAAATAAAGCCATTGCCAGAGAGCCAAATGACTATTGTTCACCATTGTCGATTATTGCAAGAGAAGGCTAAGAAAAACCTTGAGGTGACACAGAAAGAAGAAGCAAAGTTAGTTCAGAAAAAGCTGTCAATGTTTTCTGTGGAAGGAGCCCTATTGACAAGTGTAGAGGGAGCGGTTACACAAGACAGACAGCAGGAACAGTCAATGGCTGGAGGGAATTTTGCAGGAAGAGGAAAGTATAAATATTGGCACAGAGGAAGAGGGGTTGCACCGAGGGGAGGAGGGGTTGCACAGAGGGGAGGATTGGTTGGATTTCAAACTCCACACGGAGGAGGGTTTAATGGGGGGGGGTGCAGCACAGATCTGGGGTCCACCTCAGCAATGCTGGACATGTGGGAAAATGGGACACATCGCTCAAGTGTAAAGAAGCAGGGGAGGGATGCAACAGAATTGGCAGGATCCAAGAGGGGGAATGGCGTATCCACCAACATACAGTGCAGAGCCACCTGAATTTTCTGCCCAGGATCACACACAGTATCAGACACATGCACCACAAATACAGCCACCACAACAAACACTGATGCAAGCACAACATCCACCAATACTGAGCGTTAGAGCCCTTTTGGTAGCACGCATGCAGTGGATGGGATGCAGAATAACTCTGACACCAAATAATAGAACCAACTCAGGAAGATGGCAAAGTTTTTTCTGTTTTATTATAAATTGTCTAAAACAGGGAGTTACAACGGACATCAATGGACATCGCACAAGCGTTCGTGAAGCATTTAATGAAAAATTACACTTTTATAGCAAATATTTGTCATACATGACTTCATACTACGTGGCAAACTAAGATAAACTTAAGAGGGTTTGTGATATGTTCATGGGGAACATCTAAGTATACTTTCTATAAGGGGTTGGTTTGTGATTGGATATCTACTGTCAGGTGGACCACTTATGCCCACCTCTAGTGGAAGTCATGTTTCATCATTATTAAGTACACAATATATTATTGGCTCTCAAACTATAAGGACCTTCGTTATATGGCCTTCTGCAATTGGTTGGCACGCTCGTGCCAATCGGAACATTCGGGTCACTAGCAGCACATAAACTCATTCCCAGGTGCCAGGAGGTGGACATGCCTTTACCTCCCCACCCAATTTGCCCAATGTTTCTCATCACACATGCCTTCTGCCATGAAGATTGTCTTTGAACTTGGCCTTGCAGTGTATTCTCGTCTCTGAGAATATAAGGGAGTGTGAGCACATGCTATCATAGTTCAGGAACTGTACGTGCAACTCTTTTTTCATCCTTGACTCACATGGCAGAGACCACAATTCTGCCAATTTTGCAGCATTTAATTGTCTTGAATGAATAGAACTTGGCACTCGTGGTGTTATTTCTTTGCCCCTTAACAAGGGATGATTCAGCATTTCACGGTTACTGCCTTCACGAATAGATAACCAGTTTTGGCTGCTTCAGGCTTCACACCAGGCCAGTCAGCCCTTCTCGATACTTTCATGATCCCAGCTAATTCTTTGCTGCGACACAGCTTTCGGTCCTTCTTTTCATGAGTTTGAACATACTATATTTGTGACACTGATGTTCAGTTTCTATACAATGGCGGCTCTGCCTGCGGTTTATTCACTATGTATAGCTAGCTTCTATGATCACTTAATCTACTTGTGTTAAGGCATCTGTACAGTTATTGAACTGCTTGCATTTTCTGCAGTGCTCTTCACATGTGCAATCTTCTTTTCGCATATGAATCTTCACTCAATTCCTTTTTTCGTCATCAGGTTCTATAAGGCCCATGCATCTTCTTCAGCCTGTCTTCTCAGTGCGCCATGCTCATCCCTTGTGACATCACCAGCTCCTCTTTCTCTCAATTTCATATCCCCTCCGGGAGCTCCTCCATTAGATTGTCTTGTCTTCGGGAATACATTTGATACAGCTTTCTCAATAGGTACCTTTTCTCAAAAATTCACCTGCGGAATGGCCACAACTGCTAGTGTCAAGCATGGCACAATTTCAGGCTCCCAGCATATAGGCAGTAGGGGGGGCGGGACTTCCTGCAGAGGCATGTGGCTGCTCCTCTACACTACCAACACAGCAAGTGCCTATAAAGACACAGCAAGAACAGATGCAGCCGCAAACACCAGTACAACAGAATACCATGGTGACTTGGAATGTGAATGCAGGGGCACAGGCACCTACACCCAGAATACGGAATGTGACCATAGTGAGATGGAACCCCTTCACTGGAACATGGATGAACGTAGACCCACAACAGACCACAGACTGACTTGATGTGACTTGGTGTGTTCAATCCTATCCGTTACACCTGACCCATAAGAGGAACCACTTGGAGTAAACACATGTGACAAAACATTTTCCTTCCTTGTTGATACAGGGGTGACAAGGTCCTGTATTAGGGAGAGGAGATACCCAATGTCAGGCATTGCCATGAATGCACAACCCTTTTCTGGGGATACAAATATGGCTCCATTCACTTATGATATGCCTATCACTATAAGAGAACATGACCTTTCCATGCCTCTGTTATACCTCCGCCAGGCACCTGTGAACATAATGGGGAGGGATATGATGAGTAAGCTTAACAAGACCATCTCATTCACTGACCAGGAGAATTTGTGCTTCTCTCCAGGGATTCATTATATGAATGTGTTGTCTTTGTTTATTTTATTGTACTGCACTGCCCCCTCCCCTTTCCCCCGTACTTTTCCCCCCCGTACTTTTCCCCTTCCCCCTGTCCCCTGAACTTGCGCAATCTCAATGCCACCTGGATTAGTAGGATCGTTGTCTGTCTTCCCTCTGTTTCCCCTCCCTTGCCTCGTTGCGCCTTGAAACACTTGTGTATAGGCGTGTTATAAATGCCATATCATATCATATCATGAATTTACGAGAATTCATAGCAGCATTCTCAGGACACAGAGCACAGAGTGAAGTGCCATTGGATCCGGAAGTATTTCTATATGGGGTGAACTCTGGCTACCGTGGCTCCCTAGGATAAAATGCAAAGTATTGAGATTACCTGCAGAGTTTTTGTTCAGGCCAGGGGTTCATATATATATGAGGAGGAAGGATAAGTGTTCCCATTAGAACTAGAAACTGTCATAGTGAAAGAAGAGAGGGGGATTATTCACGGGACTGATGATGAAGGAAAGGCATGGCAAGCAGTACTAGTTCTTGATGAAGGACACAGACTGACTGATTTGACAGATGAAGAACTATTTACCAATGAGAATTCAGATGATGAGGTAATATTTTTCATTAACCTAACTTTTCCAAGAAGATTTGGCACAGGTACCAAGTACACTGTAGACCAGTAGCCCTTATGACGTTGGCCTGCTTAAAGGAGTAGGTGCAGTCAAGATTAAAATTAACCCCGGAGCAATAATGCCAAGAGTGAAAGAATATCCCATGTCAAAAGATGCAGATAAGGGTATTTATGAAACAATCTCTGTGCTAGTGCAACAGGGGATACTAGTGCCATCAGAGTCCCAATACAACATGGTAGTGTACCCAGTGAATAAATTGATGGGAGTTGTATTCAGCATTTACGCCCCCTTAACAATATTGTTGAAGCAGAATTCCTGTTGGTGCCAAACCCAGTCAGGATACTGTGCAATATCCCAGCCAAAGCCATACATTTTACACTGATTGATTTAAAAAAGGTATTCTTTTCAATCCCCCTCAATGAAGAATCACAAAATCTGACCTTGTTTTTGTAAAGAAATAAAAAGTTGAATAATACAAGGTTGTGAGCCCCCTCGATATTCAACAGGGTGCTCCAGATGGATTTAGGAAACCTACACCTTGACAGTACATTAATTTAGTCTGTAGATGACATTCTGGTGTGTAGTCACATGGAAGAGCAGTAAAGAAAAGACTCAATACAGTTGATGACAGTTTTGGCAGACAAAGTATACAAAGTAGAAAAGGAAAAACTACAATATTGGCAGGAGGAGGTCTTGTATATTGGAGAGCTGATATCTCAAGAGGGCAGAAAAGTGACCCCTGAAAGAGAAGAAACAATCATGAAAACACTGCAGCCAAAGGAAGTGAGGGAAATTCAAACATGTCTGGGCCTTTGCAACGACTGCAGAGCATGGGTTTTTGATTACAGCGCAAATTTCAGACCCCTGTTAAAGGACTCAAGGAAGCTCATTAAGATAACAGTAGTGTAGCCTGGACAGGTGAAATGACAGAAGCATTCAATTAACTAAAAGAAGCAATATGCAGAGCATCCATTCTGGGAATCCCTGATTACAGTGCATAATTCTTTTTATTCTCGGATTCAAATGGGGTGGTAATGACAACAGTGCTCACACAGAAAACCCACTACTTTGGGGCACAAGCCATTAGCTTACTACAGTATGAGCCTAGATCAAGTGATGAGAGGCCATTATCCCTGTGAACAATTGTGGGCTGCAGTAGTCTTTTCAATTGAGAAATCAGTCAGTATCACGATGGGCTGTGAAGCAACACTGTACGTGGAGAATGCCCTGTTTGAAATTCTTGAGAAACCCAAAAGCACATTGACCACAAAGAGAGCATCTGGATACGAACTGATCATTTCAATCCCGGCAGTCAAGATAGTCAGATGCAGACTTGAACCCAGCAACATTCATAGCAGAACCAGTAGAGTAAGGAGATCACATGCATGACAGCACCAAACACACTGAGCATTATGACAATATACCCCATGTCAGAAAAAATGCCCTCAGAGCGAGGGAAGTGCTCTTTATTGATGGTTCTTCGTCAATTGACCAGAATTTGCAGGAAAAGCGCACTGGGACTGCAGTGGTAAAGCTAAAACAAAATTGCATCTTTTAAATAGTGGCAAGTTCAATATTGCCTTTACAGAATAAGTAGCGCTTATTGTAGCTATTGAAATGCATGAAGATGAAGAAATCACAGAATATTCTGACTCTGTCTATGTGACGTCAAAAGTACATGCAGGACTGTTATGTTGGAAGAGGCAGGACTTCTTACGCAGAAATGGCATGACAGTGCAGCATGTGCCATTACTGGACAGGTTTATAAATGCACGACAGCTCCCATGGGCCGTCGCCATGGTGAAGTGCATAGCCCACACCAGAGGAGGAGATTTAATTTCCTGCGGCAATGAAGCCACTGACACAGAGGCCAAAAAAGCAGCACATTTTTCTGAAATATCTGAATTTGTCACACCACCTAACAAGCACATGCAAGCATGCAGCATGGTGATGAAAGAAGGCTAAAACAAAGAGGTGATGGCTGGAAGGTTTAGAATGAATCTTAACCACTGGCATTGCTCTGGGCAACCCTCCATCCACTGTTCTTTGCCTGCCAAGCCATTACATAAGGGGAAAGACCATATGCAAATCAGGTTGGCAACACCCCAAAAGGGACAGTCCAGCCCGAACTGCTAGGCCACATCCCTTCTGCACGAGACCACAAGCATCCCCAAACATGTTTCGCCCTTGTTGGAGCTCATCAGTGAGGAGTAGCTTGGGTCTCTAGGCCCAGCAGGCACGAGACCCACGTCTGGGCATACCCGTCCCACTCGGGGTGACAAAGCAAAAACAAAGAGGTGATGGCTGGAAGGTTTAGAATGAATCTTAACCACTGGCATTGCTCTGGGCAACCCTCCAGACCACTGTTCTTCGTCTATTTTGTTAAAGTCACCCCGAGTGGGAGGGGCTGATGATTGGTTCACTTACCTGTTACCATGTATTCAAAGTTCTCATAGCAATATTAGTATTTGTATTAGTGGGATTCTTTACCCGTATGATAGCCATAAGCCAATGCAAGAAGGTGGCAAAAAGGCAGTAGGGATGAAGATAGTGATAAATGTGGACACGAAGACGCGAAGATGCATAAGTGCACACAAACCAACTATAATCTACCCTACAGTCCTATCATTCCTCCAGGATAAACATTATATTATACCCGAGACACCGGTAGTTAAATGGGACGTTAGGTATGCTGCAAACCAGATGGGGAGTGCTGCTATATAACCTGGAGTGTGGATGAACACATAAGGCATTGGGTGACCTCAGTGGGGTAAAAAAGATATGGACTCCCAAGTTACCCAACTGGGGAGATGGACCTCTGAGAGATTTGGTTGAAAATGCAACCAGAGGGGAAATGTCGAGAGACAGATGCATGCATCATCCATAGCGTTTGCCCCTTCCCTGCCTCTATACCATAGGAATGAAAGAAGTGAAACATTCATGGCATCTGTCCCCTCTCCACCACCATATTGCAAGCATGAGAGATGGTACTCACTAAGACAATCCTACCAGCCTTACCCCAAAACGATTAAAGAAGAGATGAGTCTGCAAGATCTAGCAGACCTGAACATGCTGTAACCAAAGACGATGAAGGCAAGTGACTGTGTTGCATCCGGTGAGGGTGTCCCCTAGCCGACACTCGGCGTGGCTTTTTCACTTCAGGATTTCCTTTGGTGAGTATCTGTAACATCCTGAGCTCCCGCTCTCATTGAAAGGATAATCTTTTGTGTTTTTGGGGATAACATTACCATCTGCCTCATCGTACCCCGTGGAGGGTGATTGTTTCCTGTTTCATCCTTCCCTCACACCCCGACCCCTGTTTGGGCAAGCGGCCCTCCCCTAGCCGACACTTGGAGTAGCTTTCTTACTTCAGGATTTCATTTGGTGAGAGCTCCCAACCTTATTGAAAGGATAATCTTTTCTGTTTTTTAGGATAACGTTAGCATCTGCCGCATTGTGGCCTGTGGAGGGTGATAGTTTCCTGGTTCCTCTTTCTCTCCCGCCCCGACCCCTGATTGGGTGAGTGGCCCTACTCAAGTGAACCCAGCAGGGCAGCCCCACTGCCAATGCAGCCCTAAGGGCACTGAGGCAGAGGGCAGTTCCTACAGTTGCAGCCCCAGTCTGTATTTGTCTTTGTTCGCCGGTGGAGCATGCATCAGATCCATCTACTGGCAGCGACTCACAAGGTAAGCGTGGTGGGACAGGGGAAACAGCCATAGCTTCTCCCTATTAAATTGTCCCAGCCCTCTTATTACTCCTATTAGCAAAAAGCTTGTAGTCTGCTGCATGTCATCCACAATGTATTTTATCATGGCATTTAGTTCTTTGTCTTAGTTAGCCATTTCTGGTAGCTATGCTTCTATCCAGGAATCCCGATTGTGGGTGTCCATGGTATTGCTGTTGTGTTTTTTGAGATGAAGGCTTTTCCCTATATCCAGGAAAATCAAATCTGGGTGGTTTTGCATTGCTGTGTGTTTATTGAGATTTAGGCGTTTTTCCTCTATATAGGAAAATCTAATCTGGGTGGTTCTGCATTTGCTGTGTGTTTGCGAGATTTGGGCTTTTTCCCCCCTTTCTAGGAAAATCGTATCTGAGAGGTTCTGCATTTGCTGTGTGTTTGCGAGATTTTGGTTTCTTCGCTCTATCTAGGAAAATAGAATCTGGCTGGTTCTGCATTTGCTGTGTGTTTGCGAGATTCAGGCTTCTTCCCTCTATCTAGGAAAATTGAATCTGGATGTCTGCATTGCTGTTGTGTTTGAAGTTCAGGTTTTTCCTTAGCTTGCTGCTAGGCTGACTGGTGTGCTTGTTGTGCTTTGTGCAGTTTCTACCAAGAAAGATCTCCTGGTCTCCAATCCATGCCTGCCCATCGCTGACACCTATGTCAATGCTTCCTCCAGGCAGACTGTCACTGACATCCTCTTTGTTGTTCCCTCTCTGGATCTTTGGGTTCCCCATATGATTTCAGTGGTCTCAGCCCAACCTCCTCCTCCTTGATAGGCGTATTCCGTCCCTCATCAACTTCCTCCCTTCTTCTGCAACTCCTGCTTCTGCCACCACTCTGACCCCTTCGCCACCACCGATGGGTGTACCACATTCTTGTACACCACCTCGGAAGACCTTCAAAGGTGGCAACCAGCTCTACTTAACTACCCTCAACTCTCACTTTGCCGTTAAACACTCCTCTAACATCTGCCACCTCCTTGAAGACTTGGACCTTGACATCCTCGCTCTCTCCGAGACGTGGTTCACGGTCAGCGGTTATAGGTCAAAGTTACGACTCAAAAGGGTCGAATGACAAAAGGGTTGAGTCAATTCAACCGAAAAAAAGGGTTGATTTTTTTTTTGGGGGGGGTGGGTCCCCCCGCAAACCCCTGTTTTTGTTGTAAAAATACCTTTTTTTACCTATACTAAAGCAAAAAATATATACATTTTTTCAAAAAATGTGATCCTTTTGTTTTCGGTCAAATTGACTCGACCCTTTTGTCATTCGACCCGTTTGAGTCAAAACGTTGACTGAACACCACGGCCAGCTCTGTCACTCCTTTTGACACACTCCTCCCTGAGGGCTACAAGATCATCTCTAAGGCCAGGCCTAACCGGGCTGGGGAGAGAGTGGCTCTGATCTTTACGAATGGGTCCCTGCTACTATCATACCCACTCAGTCCTACTCTTCCTTTGAGTGCCTCGTCTGCAGGCTTGGTGTCTTTCCAATCCTCTCGCTGACTCTTGCCACCATCTACAGGACCCCTTGTCTTGTCTCCCTCTTCCTCTCAGAGTGGTCTGACCTCACTTCTTCTCTCCTGGCCTCCACCTCCAAGCTGACTTCATCATTCACATCGACTTCTGTGATGCAGCCTCTGGACTCTTCTGCAGCCTCTGTGACCCTCTTTCCCTCACCATTCTCCTCTCTGGTCCGAAGCACTCAGCCGGACACACCTTGGATTCTCTCATCTCAGCAGACATCCCCATCATCAACCCTCAAACTACGACTCTTTCCGGGCCTGAACATGCTGTCCTGTTCTCTCTCCTGGATCTCTTGGGTCGCCCGACAAAGCCTCCGTCCGCACTACGGGTCTCCTTCACCGTCCTTTAACACATGAAGCTAATGTCAGTTGCTGCTTTTGTTGCCACTTTCATTTTCCTCTGAATCTGCCATATGTCTATCTCATTGACACAAACCTTGCTAACCTTCCCCTCTCCATCTCCAACACCCTGAACATCTTTGCCCCTGTCATGAGGATCTGCATGAAGCCTGACTCCAAGCGCAACACCTGGTATGATTCTGACCTAGAATCTCTGAAACACACCAAGCGCATCCTCTGACAAAATGGCCTGCTGCCTGCTCCAAACGCAATACAGATGCTCCATCTACTCGAAGAAGGCCTACATCTCTGGGGCCACTAACAACATGCCTGACCTCTTCAGAATCTGCAAAGAACTTGCCAATCCGACTGCAGTCTCCATTTCTCATCTGCCATCCCTGACCCTCTTCACTGTACTGGCCTCTCAAGTCTTAACCAATACTCATGACATCCTGACCTTGCTCTCCTCTACACCCCTCACTTTCCCCTCACTAGCCCTCAGGCCTCTCTTGGTCCCCCTGTCTCCTTCCCGCCTACTCTCTTATTTCTTGCCCATATCACCGGATGACATCTCTAGACAAGTCCTCTCTATGAAAGTCTCTTCCAAACAGGTGGACCTTTTCTCCTCCAGAACTATTAAGGACAACATTGCCTCCCTTGTTCTAGCCTTGGCTGATTTCTGCAATGACTCCTTTTCCACTGGCTCCTTCCCACCACTCATCAAGCACTGTTTTGTGCATCTTCTCCTCAAAATGCTGACCCCTCCTGCCCAGCCAACTACTGCCCTATCTACAGGTGCTCAGTGGCACACAGAAACACTTGTGTACAGGCACGTTATAAATGCTATATCATATCATTATCCTCTTCCTGGGCAAACTCTTGGAGAAGCTAGTCATCTCACAGCTGATGCACCAGGCTGAATTGGTTGGTTGTCTCCAGGACCACCAGTCACGCGCCATAAAAACTTGTGAAGACTTGCTCTCAAATCTCGATTCCAACTCTCCCTCCATTCTCATCATTCTTGACCTTTCCTCTGCCTTTGATACGGTTAATCATGCCACCTTTTTAAACCAGCTCCGTAATACCCTAGGCATCACAGACCTGGCACTGGACTGGTTGACCTCGTTCCTCTCTGACTGACCATCCTAGGTTGAACTGGGCCCTTTTCTCTCCTCTGTCACACTCTTCTCCGGAATACCTCAGGGCTCTATCCTTTCGCTGTGGCTCTTCAAAATCAACCTTAACCCTCCAGCCCATTTGATCTCTGCCTTCTCTCCTTGCTTCCAGTGTTATGCAGACGACACACAGCTCTCCTTCAAGTTCCCCTCCTCTTCTTCCTCTCTCATTCCCTACTGTGTGACTGCTATACAGGCATGGCATGCTGCTAACGATCTCTGCCTTAATGGCAGTAAGAGTAAGATCCTTCTCGTTGGGACCACATCAACCTCCTTGCCTCCTACTCTCTGGCCATGGGTCCCCCCCACCCTCCTGTGAGGCAAAAAACCTTGGAGTCATCTTCGACTCCTCTCTCTCTTTCTCTCCACACATCACAGACTTTGACAACAAGGACCACTTCAGATTAGCCAATCCGACGTGCAAGAATGGACACCCACAGAGACAGGCATGGGAGCAGAATAGGCACCCAATCAGAAGCACCCTGCCTCAGATTACTTACATCTCCTTTAAGATTCTATCAACATGAAGAAGCACCTGTGACCATATAGCACTGAGTGTGCCATGCCCTGAGCACAAAGCAACCATGCAATGGGACAGTGTTATGGCATACAAACACACACACACACACACACACACACAATCAAGGTGGTTGACAGCAGCTGCTTGAACTAACCGCCTGGATGAAAGTGGCAACACTTTCATCCCACCAAAACCGGTTGACAACATAAATGGATGTGTAAAAGCATAAACACGCACCAGGCAAAATAGCCAGGATAATAGATTAACAAGTGAAGGCTCTCCCCCACTTGCTGTTTTCTTTCATTGCCAATGATTATTTCGTCTTTTTAAAAATGTTTCCTTGTTTTTAGTAGTTATTTAGGCAATGTTTTTGTAACAAAGAATGTAATATGATGTTGGTTATGCCGTGTTCTGTATTTGTAAGTTGCTGTCAAGCACAAGCTGATGAGAGCACCCAGACAATTTGTATTTGCTGCTGTCCCTTTTTTATATTGATTGTTAATAAAACAGGCCTTTGTCATGTACATTGACTCTTCCGTTTTTGGGTGCAGGACTTCCCGGCCTATCTGCTCTGCTAAGGGCTGGGAATTCCCACCCCATCATTACACGTTTGCCCTGCCTGTCTCTCTGTCTCCAGATCTCCTCCTCAGCCTTTGTCAATTTTGCCTGTAACTGAAAAGGTTCACAATATTGGTTGCGTGAGGACACTGAATTTTGTTTTTCTTATTTTTACTGTTTACAAAATCTTCACTGCTGTAGGTGGGGGCGCATATGTGGGGTTATTTTATCCTGCCGCTGATTTTAATTCTCATAATGTGTATTGTCCCTGTGTTTCGGGAGGCAGTGAAAGAACAAAGAAATATCGAGGCTGAGTACCACAAAGGAAATACACCAATCATGGGCTAAAATGATTCACAGATCTTTTATTACTGTACAGTTTACAAAGAAAAACAGATAGCTATCTGGCTCCCAACACCTTGCAGTGTGTACCAGCCGACAAGGAGTGGTGAGAGAGAGATGAACATCTAAACATTCGTGCTTTTATACAATTCGTGTAATATTGTTGAGCCTCTCTTTACGCTAATAATTGGTGGTCTAGAGTTTGTGCCTAGTTCACATACAGATTTTACAATATTATGCAAAGGATTACATAGGTTTGCATTTCCACGAAGACACAATAGTGATATATGTTCTCGGATCCCGCGGTAAGCCTTATACTAAGTTTCTTCACAAGGTAGTTCAGCTAAAGCATACGCTCGAGGTTTGTTCTTCATTGTCCCAATTTTTATACAAGGATGAGGCTTGTGAGCGCAGACAACACTTAAATGACTCTTCATATGAAGCACAAGATCTCTTTGCTCAGTCTAAACAGTCGGCTCTCGGACAACCTAAACATTAACAGAACTCAAAGGTCGGAAGGCTTGGCTGCAAGTCAAAAACATCGACCACCATTTTAGAACGTAGAGCACACGAGTGGAAATCAAAATGGCGGATGAATCTTAAAATGGGGCGAAGTTAACCCAAAAATCGAAACTCTGCAACACGGTTTTCCGTGTAGCACAAATAGGCTTAGGCCAATATAAATACTAAGGAGGCATTATATAATTACCGTTTAACAAACCCTCCTTTTGGCCTAAGCCAGGAGCCTTACTAAAAATATTCGCTTTACTCGTAACTCCACGTTTCAATGAATCACATTCATCAGATATATCAATTGCCATCAAATCTTTGACAGTAAGATCCTCCATTATAAAAACATTAGTCATCTTCTCAGGTACATGTATTTTCGGTCCTAATATTCCTACAGTTTGCGCACAACATCGAACATATGACCGGAAGACATTGTATACAACAACAACAGAACAACAGAATACCAAGGATTACCATTAAAACTGAAAAGAGTTTCCATCCCCAAGACCGTAAAAAAGCCCAGAACCAAGTACTAAGATCCCAGTTTCCCTCGGGAACATGTACTTCCGTACGTAGGACGTGCAGATTTTGTATTGCCTTAAATATGGTAGGGGAGGAGTCAGGTACAAAAACACAACAAGCAGATCCCACCAATGTACATACTCCACCACGCTCAGCCAGGATGACGTCTAACACCATCCGGTTCTGTAGAGCCACTAATCTAATTGCTTTCTGTTCTAACGTCATGTTGTAGAGTATATCAGTGGTCCGGTTGATGGTTTTCTCCAATACTCTTGCTAGTCTCCTAATATCTTCAGAATTCATGATCTGTCCCCAAAATAGCACAAAGGATTTTGCTACATCACCCATGACCTGTGAAGGAGAATCACTGTTCTCGTCCCGCCTTGGACGAGCCCTAGAGACCTCAGAGGTGCTAGCTACATATACCCCTGGTAGCAAGATACCCAAATAACAAGTACCCTGCCAATCCCTAGGTAGCCAAGGATAAGCTTCATTTTGACAAATAAAATAAACAGGATCGCCTACATACAAGGGTACGTCCTCACTAGTCAAGTTTTGACATATTGGTACAACCCTCAAAAGTACCCATTGACTGAAAACCATGCCTTTGTATGCAGAAGGAAACCGAGTTGGGGCTGTGATTGATAGTATAGGAAGGAGGAGTAGAATCCCGGTTGCATACGGGGGCCATATTGAAAGAAATTAGTGATTGGAAAGGTCTAGAAAGTCTATCGGAAGGCCTAATGGAAGCAACACTAAGCTTGTTCCTATTTGCGAATAGGGAGCATCCCAGAGGCATCAGGACTCGCCTTTCAAATTAATTTAAATTAGTCCCATCAAAGTTCCCTGAGATGCTATAATTCCAACGACCAAAGATTAATGCCCTTAGAGAGGCACAGCATGCAGTAGTTAGAGGCAAAGGATGAATATACCAGCTCAACCCTTTTTCCCCGTGTTGTGGCAGATGCGTACATATCAAACAATTAGTTCTGTTTAAGATCACATGAGTCGCATTCATGATTAACAAAAGCGTATTGTTGTGATAACTCTGTCTGTGTTGGGAATCCCTAGGAGATAGAGTGTGCAGATGCACGAAAGGAGAAGACATAGTAGGAACACTCTCAGAGGGTATAAATGTTTCAAGTGGACGTACACCTTCAATGTACCAAAAACCAAGAGCAATTACTACTGTCAGACCAGTTAACATAATTACAAGAAAACAATACGTCCTCAAGGACCAGGTATTTTTCTGTCCAATTTCTTTGTTAGCCACACAATTGATCGGTTGCTCTGTACGAGTAGAGATAGCGGCAGGCATTGTTCCTCAAAGCGTCGGCCAGCTTCTCGTACAGCAGTCTGTGTGGCTAACAAGACCTGAAACAGTCCTCTCCAGCGCAGTGTGAGGCTGGATGCTCTCTCAAATGACTTCATGAGCACCCAGTCACCGGGTCGAATTCTGTGACCTGGCCCCTCATATTTAACTGGGAGGGTCTCTCGCACCTGTTGATAAATCAAATATAAGTTTTGAGTTAACTGGTCACAGTATTGAGCAAAGAGCAAATGTTCTACATCTTTTAATGCTCCGGGTCTCCGCAGGTTCCAAATGTTAGCTGTCCTCCCCATTATAATCTCATAAGGTGAGAGTCCAGTTCTAGTCTGTGGGGTTGGCCGCTGTAGGTAAAGCGTCTGGCCATTTAAAATTACTACTAGCACAGACCTTGGCAATTTTGTTCTTCGAGATACCATTATGGCGTTCTACAAGTCAAGCACTCTGAGCGTGTCTAGCCGAATTGAACCGTTTATCGATCTGTAATCCCACACATACATGCAGAATAACAGCAGAGTTAAAATGTGGGCCATTATCCGACCAGATATCGTGACCCTCAGCAAACCAAACCTAGGAAAATATTCCTTAACCATGGTTTTCGCCATTGTCATTGCTGTAGCATCTTTCACAGGGAAGGCTTCAACCCACTTGCTAAAGGGACAAATGACTACCAAAACATATTTGTAGTTATTACAGCACTCCATCTCGATGAAGTCGAAATTAATCACTTCAAAAGGCACAGAGGGGGGACCAAAACTACCCATTGGTGTCGTCGTACCCTTCCCCGCATTATGCTGTAGACAAACCATACAATTCTGGACAAAACGCTCAGCAGCTTTTGAGATGTTAACATTCACCCAGACAGATTCTAGAATTTTACAAATGTTCCTAGCACATATGTGAGTGGAACCATGAGCCATTGTGATAGCGATGACATATGCATCGGGAAACATCAATCTTATTTTTTAACTGTCTACCCAACACCCTTCCTCATCCAACCTTGCCAAACCCTCAGCCCAGTGTTTGAGCTCATCTGAAGTGGCATCAGCTTGAATATTCTTTATCGAGTCAATCCCTTCATCTACTGTACAGGTATTTGTGGATTCCTTTGTAACATACATTTCTGAATATAAATCAGTAGCAGTTTGTTTAGCTATCCTGTCAGCAAAAGCATTCCCTTTCCCTACATCATCTACTTCTTTCTGATGTGCCGTGCACTTCATGATTGCTAGTTCAGTAGGAAGCACAAGTGCTGAGAGTAGCTGAATTTTCAAGGTGCCATGTTGGATTTTTGTTCCGTGTGAGGTCAAGAAACCTCTTTCTGCCCATAATCTACCGAAGTCTTGGACCACCCCAAAGGATACTGGCTATCAGTATATATATTTACTCTAAGCCCTTCGGAAAGTTCACAAGCTCGAGTCAGTGCAATAATCGCTGCGGCCTGCGTGGAGTTATGCGAAATTCTCTTGGTTTCCACGATCGTGCTTAATGTAGTGATGGCATAAGCAGCAGTGGATGTACCATCCGGAAGTTTGAAGCAGGAGACATCGCAAAACAGCTCCCCTTGTGGATCATTCAGTGGTGTATCTTTTAAATCAATCCTGCCTTTAGTTTCTTGCTCTGTAGGATATAGGCAGTCATGTGACATTTCGTCATTTCAAGCAATATCTTGCGGAAGAGGTAATAATTCAGCCGGATTCAATACGCAACACCTTCTAATTTGAATATGTGGTGCAAATAGGATAAGTTCATATCTTGTTAATTGTGCGGAAGTAAGGTGTTGCGTTTGCGTTCTATTTAATAGAACGTCTACAGAGTGAGGTACCATCACTGTCAAAGTATGGCCTAGGATCATACTTCACTTTGTTTTACAGACAGCAGCAGCAGCGACAGCTCTCAAACATCTCGGCAAAGCGCATGCACATGATCAAGTGTGGAGGAAAAATAACCGCACTGTCTATTCTTCCCCCCATGCTCCAGCGTTAACACAGCCAAAGGACACCCATCACGTTCATGCACATACAACTCGTAGGCCTTATCATAATTTGGTGTGCCCAAAACTGTTGCTGAGCAGATCAAAAGCTTTCTGGTGTTCCAAGTTCCACGGTAGTGGCAAAGAAATGCCCTTCTTTGTCAATGCCAACATTGGTTTGATCACTAGTGAGAAGTTAGGGATACACTGTCTATAACAAGAAGCCATTCCTATCAAGGCTCTGACTTCCTTCTGTGTATTTGGGACAGACATGCAAGCAATGCTCTTAATTCGCTCCGGTGTCAATCTTCTTCCCTCCTTTGACAGGAGATAGCCTAAATAGGCGACCTCCTGTCGACAATACTGACACTTTTTCAATGAAGCTTTATGCCCATGCTTTGCTAGATGAATCAGCAGAACACAGTGCCTTACTTGCAAGCACTTTCTGAGTCTGCAGCTAAGAGAAGGTCGTCGACATACTGTAGCAATGTACAAGTAGAAGGCAACTCAAGGTTTACCAAGCTGCTCTTTTTAAAGCCCTACTATAAATGCGGGACTCTCCGTGTACCGTTGTGGTGCACGGGTGAATGAAACGAGCGCCCCCCTAGGGTGAACGCGAACAAATATCTACTATCCACGTATATGGGAATGCTAAAGAAGGCATTCTTAAGATCCAACACACTGAAATGAGAAGCAGAGCTGGTATCATTGTTAGTATCATTGTTACATCAGGCACAATTGGAAATTGTGGACCAACAATCTTATTGATTGCGCGCAAACCGATAATGAAACGGAATGTAATCACATTATCCCCTTTCTTATACACTGGTAAAATCGGGCTATTGCACAAACTTCCTGCAATTTCTTCAATTATCCAAGATGTACAAATTCGGAGACTATACACTTCAAAGCTTGCTCTCCATCAACTGAAAACTTATACTGTGGAATTCGTGGCAACTTAAGTCCTGGTTTCAAAACAATTTTAACAGGCTGAATTTGCAAAATGCTAACATTATTATCATCAATCGCCCATAAACACGCCGGAACTTCATTAAATTCTGGCGTCAAAGGTCTAGTCAAAACTTGTGAAGATTGCTGAGGTGAAATCGTCGAACACACTCCATCCGAAGAACAATGAATTACTGCATTTAATTCCTTCAACAGATTCAACCCCAACAAAATCTCTTCACAGTTCGTTGTCAGATGAAACGGACAGTAATCCGTAAATGGCCCCAGTGAAATCGGTACTGGCAGAGAAACTGGACTAACCACTGGCATACCAGAAAATGCCCTGACAGTGGAATGTCTGGAACCCGTGAATGATCAATGGAACACTTCTGTGCTCCTGTGTCTATCAAAAATAGATGCTTCCTATTCCCCATCATCATCTGAACGTAGGGACCTTTCTGATTAACGGGAATAGGCGCCGGTTCCAGACCCTGCTTCAGGCTGTCCTAATGAAACAATATATAATCGAAGACAAGATCTTCGGCAAGATAGGCAGTTGAAGGATTATCAAAAATATTTCTGCTATCTACACTAGGTTGCTGATTATCTTGCAAAAATGACTGAGGATTTTGAGTGAACTGGCTTCTACCAGGACCCCTACCCCAGGGCGGCCTCTTGATCGTCAACCCATGACACCATATGTCTTATTCAACCTTTGCTGGAGGATCGGGCATTGTGCTCGCCAATGACCCTCTTGTCTGCAATAAGCACATTGGTTCACATGTACAGGACCCAACGGTGCATTCCTTTGTGGAACGAATTGGCCTTGAAACTGTGTACTTCCACCTCTAGGCCCTCTGACCATCTGTTGCAATAATACTTTGGTTTTTAAATCTCCCATTTTCTTTTTTCTTTTTCATTATTGACCCTATTCTCGTAATACAACAATCCACGCACACATTTTTCCACAAACAATCTTTTGCCTGACTCAGTGCTTAAATCCTGTCCGCTAAAGTCTGAGAATACTTGTTCGAACTGATTAAAGAATTCGGTAGCACCTTCAGATTTTCCTTGGGTACAATCAGTGAGTTTGTCCCAGACAATCTTTCTCTCTGGAATCAAAGTCTTTAATTTTGTTACTTTTCTATCTGGCAAAGTCAGTATCACCTGCAGTGGTCTTTCACCAACTTTCCTTTTCCATCTAACCTAACCAAGTTAAGCCACGTGTCACCTAATCCCGCTGGATCATCTACAGTCCTAATCTGTTTCCATGAATCAGCAGGTAAGAGCACAGGAAACAACAAATCTATATCACCCAGAGTAAAAACTGACGAATGCAAGACAGGTTCTATTTCTTTGTAAAACCTGATTGCTTTTTTCCTTATGTCTGGAATCGACTGTCTAATAGTATTCACTTCGTGTCTTGAGAACGGGACATGAATAAACTGTGATACGCAGTGAGCTTCAATATCAATGGCTGCGGCACCCGTTGCAACATTAGCAGGAATCTCAACTTTATGAACCTCTCTCATAGGCAGCTGAGAAGTACGCAATTCTGAAATTTTACTAAGCAACAGAGCCAAATCGAGCGCTAAAGTGGTGGAAGCAGTATCAGACGCAATAAATATTAAATAATTCGGCATGACAACAAACCTTTTTCTTTATACATTCATCCTGTAGGTATTCTACCATTACCTGTAATACTTTCCTCTGCACTTCTGGAGTCTACTGACTTTATGTATCATATACTTCTACGGGAGATATCGACATATCTGAAATCCATCTAAGCACCTCCCTCGTGCAAATTCACGTTTCTTCACTCATTGACTTACAAGGAGGAAGGAACCGTTTCTGCAAGTAAAAAGCGTCCAAACTATCACCATCTATTTCATCATTCTGTAACCGTTCTAACTCCCTTCTAAACTCAAAAACCCTCTCGACATGTTCATGTACTTTCTCTGCAGTATCCCTTGAATAAGCTAAAACATTCAAATCCCTCAAACCTTGTGGGACATCCGTGTCCGTCAATCTATTCCACATTACAGCCAAATGTATCCGGATCCCCTCAATAAAGACGTTCTGATCGGGAATACTTTCTAGATTAAGGAGTGTAGCTAAGACAGTAGATTGTTCACCTTTCTCTATACATTGGTTAGCCCATGCATTCAAATTTCGCCTCTTCACTTTGGAAACTGTGTTCCGCATCACAAATTTTAATTCAGCACTCCCCCTTTATCAGCTACGAGCGGAGCAGAACCACTCGGGACAGAGAGAGTAGACAAATACTGTACAACAGGTAGTGGAGATACTACCACTGGCAATAAAAACGGATCTATTGGAACAGTAATAGTCGTTAAAGGTGGAGGTACAGGCGGAGGAACAACAACAGGAAGCGGAGCAATAACTGGTGGCGGAGGAGCAACAGGAAGAACAGGAATTGCTACGGGAGGAGAAACAACAGCAGGAAGAGGTAAGACAACAGGAAGAGGTACATAAAGAGGTGGTGCAGTGGCACCAGGCCTACGTTCATTTAAGAGTTTATCAATTAGCTCATCTGAGGCATGAAAATCTTTGGACGGATATATTTTCTGTATACCAAGTTGAAAAGCCCTATCCATGTTTCTAACAGACTCTGACTGTTTTTGTTGATCATATAATAATGCCTTTGCTGAATTTGACATGTGACAACATGCATCCTTCTCTTTACTCTTAAGTTGCTGCATAGCTTCCTTTTTCCAATTTTGTATTACATCAAATGCTGCAGGTATAGCTTTTTTCTTTAACAATATGGATTCTAAATACTCTATTCGAGCAATCTCAAAACTATCATTGACTGGCCACTGAAGTTCAGGAGCATGTCTACTTTGTCTGTGCCAAATATCATTGAATACCATACTACTAATGCCGTACTTACAGTACATAGTACATGCCTGCAACCCCTCCTGTGGTGCCGGACAGCCAAATTCCAAAGATTGTCTGTCTCTGAGGAATAATGCCCTGAAACAGGCAGACAATTTCCCAGGCTTGTCAGATTAATGGTGTTACCTGGCGTCGATTGTGCTTGCGAGTGCAATGCTACAACCAAATATCAGGATACTTAGGAATCGGGGCACGACTCACCTGATTCAAAAGACAAAGGGAGGTCCGATCGGATTACAAAGGACAAAGGACCCTCATGGTTGGTGATTACGGCAAAACTGCCCGCCTCGATATATGGACCCTCGTCAAGATGCTGTCTCGGACTGCGTGCTCACCGTCCAGGGATCGGATCGTGCAGTACTGTTGTGGTGTTGCGTCTCATCCAAAAGGGGCCCTCTTTTCTCGCTGTCAGATCCCGGTCCGATAGCCACATCAAATCTTCAACGAGATGGCATCAATCTTGCGGGTCCCTATTCGGGCCCCATCTGAAAGAACAAAGAAATATGGAGGCTGAGTACCACAAAGGAAATACACCAATCACGGGCTAAAAAGATTCACAGATCTTTTATTACTGTACAGTTTACAAAGAAAAACAGATAGCTATCTGGCTCCCAACACCTCGCAGTGTGAACCTGCCGACAAGGAGAGGTGAGAGAGAGATGAACATCTAAACATTTGTGCTTTTATACAATTCGTCTAATATTGTCCAGCAACTCTTTACGTTAATAATTCATGGTCTAGAGTTCGTGCCTAGTTCACATGCAGATTTTACAATATTATGCAAAGGATTACATAGGTTTGCATTTCCATGAAGACACAATAGTGATATATGTTCTCGGATCACGCGGTAAGCCTTATACTAAGTTTCTTCACAATGTAGTTCAGCTAAAGCATACGCTCGAGGTTTGTTCTTTATTGTCCCAGTGTTTATACAAGGATGAGACTTGTGAGTGCAGACAGCACTTAAATGACAGTTCATGTGAAGCACAAGGTCTCTGTGCTCAGTCTAAACAGACGGCTCTCGGACAACCTAAACATTAACACAACTCAAAGGTCGGAAGGCTTAGCTGCAAGTCGAAAACATAGACCACCATTTTGGAACGTAGAACACACGAGTGGAAATCAAAATGGTGGATGAATCTTAAAATGGCAGCGAAGTTATCCCAAAAATCGTAATTCTGTAACGCGGTTTTCTGTGTAGCGCAAATAGGTTTCGTCAAATATAAATACTAAGGAGGCATTACATAATTACCATTTAACAGCGGATCAGTGTTTTGGGGAGGATCAGGAACTCCACTGTGCCCTCCCCTTCATGCTGATTAAGCATCCACTCTTTCACAGGTGGTTCCACAGTCAGACCCCAAACATCTTCCACAGTTCTAGTATGGCTAATCGTTTTTCTAACTTTTCCCCTTTATGTGTGGCATGCAAATTGGTTGTCATGTGGTGCAGTACTGATCTCGAAAGAGTGCCTTCCTGCGGCCAAGGAATAAACATGTTGCCCGCACTGTCTTTAACCCACTGGGCGTAGTACTTGACTATCCTGCCCTTGTACCGGGTAAATGCATAACATAAATGAATAAGAGGAGTGTCTTCCATGATGACGTCAGAGTTTAGCCCGCCGATACTTACCAAACATCTATTTTGGTTCCCCTTACTCTCTATTCACCCCTCCGTCACACGCTCCCCCAACATTATTTCCCTGTACTCCAATGCTTCTATGTCTTCCCCAACACTACTCCTTCTACGTCACAACAAACTACCCGGGTAACACCACAAACTTTGCTCATGCTCTGGACCGCACTCTTTGGACCAAATCACAGCTTCACGTCCACAACAATATACACCAACATGCACAAAAAATCAGTTTTCACAAACCTAAACCATCTTATAACCTACGGCTGGTGCCAGGAATTATTACACAAATGAAAATAACAGAAATACAATATGGCTGTTTTCCCAGCTCCTGGTGAGGTTAACCAACTTTATCAATGTTACCCCACAAAGACGTGTATTATGTAATTGATATATTTAAAAAAAAAAATATTTGTGACCTTGTCCCGGGATATTGCATCACCATTAATACCTCATGTGAGGTGTATTACATAATCCTCTGGGACCTGGTCACATGCTATCCATCGACATTTTTCCTTTATTTTGTCAGCATTTCCTCCGATATGCAAACAATTCCCTTCCCATTTCTGTTTTGCCAGGCCAATGCTAATAATAACATTGGTGGATCAGTGGAGGCATTCGGTATCGAGCTTCACCCAATCAGCCAGCTGCCCTCTTCCCTACAGTGGGCCCCACAGGGACCGGACAGGAATTTCTCCAAGGGGGGTCCTGCTGACCTCACTCAGTTCACATGTCAGCTCATAGTCTTCAGGCCACGGCAAGAAAACTTTGACAATCTGAGTGCACTGTCCAACCATCTGATCCACTACCATATGTTAAGATGGTCTGGAAAACCCCAGTTTAAACAGAAATGGGAGGCCAGGAAATCCCACACTCAGTAACGGAAATGGTCAAATTGAATGGCAAAACCTGCTTTATTAACAATCCACATAAAACAGGGACAGTATACACGCATTAAGTATCTCACATCTCTCTCAGAGCTCTCAAGCAAAACAATGGATTATGATTCAAAAACACATCACTACTGACAACATACTACAATCTTGGTTATAAAAACCTACGGGTTGAAGGGTTTGGTTAATGGAATTGATTTTATATATGTTATACATGGATTAGTCGTGTAATTGAACATTACAACTCTGATGGCTGGCTCCACCTGAGACCACCTCTAAATTGATAATAGTGAATACATGTCATCTCAACACTACTTGATTGGTTAATACAACATATACTGGCCAGCATAACATTGGAGGTTCCAATTGGTTGGAATTCTACTGACCAACCTTGGGCAATTGATAGGTTGTTAACACATGTGCCAAAATCGGAGTAGGGAGAGAGGGCCAGGAACTGCTTTCCTTTCAATTAAAAAATATACTATCCCTTATTCGTAGACCATGAGCCAGAACAACCTCTTGGAAGTTAACCTTGCAAGGTGCCTCGTTCTGAGAATATGTTGGGAGTTGAGGCAGGTGCCTATCTATGCCCAGGAATAATGAATATGCAGTGTTCTTGAATTACGTCACGTGTGAGAGGACGCATTTTGAATTATTTCACCTTGCATTCATTGGGATTTTAGCTAATATAAGTGCGAGTGTTATTACTTTCTAGGCCACTAGGGACTCTGTCAATCCATTCCTTATGAAGACTTTGGGCCTCATTACGACTCAGGCGGTAAGGGGTTTACGGCGGCGTAAACAGCGCCGACCCTTACCGCCTGAGTACGAGGTCCCTTAGCGCCATGGCGGATTTAACACCTGCTTTTAGCAGGTGTTAAAATCCATGGCGCTAAGGGACCATGTTGTTAATTACGCCACCGTAATTTACGGTGGCGTAATTAACGCCTTCCCCACTCCCATTATGCCCTATGGGGCAAAAATGGGAATGGGGAAGGGTAAATGGGGATTGGGGACTTACCGCCCCACCGACCTCGGAATGGGGCGGTAAGTCCACCTACCACCATGGCGTAAACATAGTTTACGCCATGGTGGTAAAGTCACGGCCCAGGCGGTAACTTACCGCCTGGGTCGTAATGAGGCCCTTTAGCTTATAATTATTCTGCACTTGGCATTCAAAGGCTGGTTGTTCTTTAATTCATCTTAGAAAAATATGTCTTGTGCCATGGGAATTATCTTGTGTTCTCTCCGAACCATCTGCACCCTCCCTAAGTTCTCAATAACCTTTGCTGTGTCCGTGCAGGTACTGTGTGTGCCCTGCACAGGTCTGTATTACAGGTAATTCAACAGTTGCAGTTTTCATGAAGGCTCGAGGCCTTTTATTCATTTCGGTGTGTGCTGCTGCTTCCATTTTGAAAAAAGATGGCTGCTCAGTATGATCGCGTTTCTATGTTAGTGAGCTATATACGTGTGTCATTTGTGTTGCATTCAGCTTAGCTTATAGATTGCTTATGTTATGTTCTTCAAGTCTTTCTGATTGAAAGCAATATTCTTTGTGTATAAATGCATATTTGACATAGTGTCTGTGTTTTCTCATGATGAATGCATATCTACTTCACGTCTTTTGCATGCACGTGTGTCAGTTCACAGTATGTTTGCTTATTCTCGCCATCTTTAGTTACTTTAGATTCATTTCCTCTTGTACCTGCCTGGGATACGCCGGTATGGTCGCTGTAGTGAGTAACAACTCGCACCTATGCGATATTGGGGTGGGGGAGGGGCAGTAGCTATGAATGATGTATTGATCTGCCTGTCAACACCATAATCTTCTGCAAAGTTAAAATCAAACTGATCACATGGTAGGAACTCTATTCTCCAAACTCCCCAGATTTAAAGGGCCAGAATGAATTTAAGATTTTAACACTTAACAAGGCCTTATAATAAAATTCTCCACCTGGCGCCATGAAAGGCTTTACAATCAAATGAGGCATGTCAGCAAACCCTTTTAATCGATAACTTAAAGGCATGACTGGACATAAGATTTCATAATTCAGAGGAATGGAATGTATTTAAAGTTAGCACCAAAAGATGCATTTAAAAATGATCCTCTTGAGTTTTATTCCCATCTTTATCTCTCATTTGCCTATGTAAATCCATAATCCTCTTCTTGATGTTTTCTGCTTCATGCTTGTCAGCCCATGTCTGTATTCTTGGTATCCCTTGCAGCTCCCTACGGGTGCTGTAGTGACCCTCTTTCTTCCTCAAATCGTCCCTGTGCTTCTTTCGGCTCTATGCTTCTATGAAATTAATAATCTATCTCATCATCCTTTTGTCCCCTACCTCAGTCCGTCTCATCTTCCCTTTTTCTCATCTAACTTTTCTCTTCTTCCTCTTGCCTTTTTATCAACCTGCGTACCTGCATCTCCTTTTGCTTCTTCTCGTCTCTCCTTTTCTGTCCTTGCCTCACACCTTTTTTGTTCTTCCTTTCGCTTCCTCTCTTTTTCCTTCTCTTTTATGTATGCTCTCTTATGTTCTTTCTTTTTACGCTCTTCTCTTTCTTGCCTTTCTCAAACCCCATCAATGCCCTTATCATCTAACTTAAGTAATATCTGTCCTACCACTCATCCATTCTGTACTATTGTCCGTCTTATCTTTCAGTTCCCTTTGTCTTATTGCCTCTTCCTCTATCTCCATCTGTCTGTCCTTTCTCTCATCAGGCTGTTTACTTTTATCGTGTATTGGCATATATTTGCGTTCTCAACATTTTCTCTCTTCCGCATTATCCTCACTGTTATAAGCGGGGGCTCGTATGTCGGATTAACATACCCCGCTGCTGCTTTCAATTCCTTTAAAGGAAAAATCCCTGTTCCACAGTATCTGTGCTGCTGTTTTCAGAAGGAGAAATAGGAGTTTTTTCAGGAGTGGAATGACGAGCCGAAGACGTTATATCCTCCTCCTTATGCTGATTAAGCATCCACTCCTTCTCAGGAAGATCTTCTTTATCAATCTGATACATTTTCCACAACTCTAACTGGACAATCTTTTCTGTAACTTCTTCCCCCTGTATGTAGCATGTAAATATATTGTCATATGTGGCAATAGAGTTTTTGACAACAAATCATCTTGAGGCCACGCATGAGTGTTTTATTATTCATGCCTCTGACCCAGTCTGTGCTATACTGTCTTATCTTGGTTGTGTATCTCGGCAGAGTCTTGCATAGGTGTCGATCTCAACTGTCAATACTTACCAGCTAATGTATTCTTTTATTTATTTTATCAAGTATACCACAATGATTAATTTGAGCAGGGACCATCAATCGATGCTTATTATCAAAAAAACTATTGTTTAACCACTTTAAAAATCTATGCAAAGATGTTCTTTTTGTTCCTTTGTTTACACTTTCTATCAATTTTAACAGTTTCATTTTTTATTATTAATGTTTTTAGAGTCACTTCTTTATTTTATTATTATTCTCCTTTGATTTTTACCCTCATTATTGACATCAACCTCTTGATTTAAAAACCTGCAGATCTCCTTTATTTTTTACTATAGTTTTATATCTCCTAATCTAGACACAATAAAGGTTTTATACTGACATATTTATAACCTCATACACATGTGCACTTTTAAATTGTCTGCATATGCCTTCCTTTGCTATCTTAAGTAAATGTATCTCATCTCACTTTTGAACCCATTTTGGAGTTTGATACAGAGTCATCTTCTTGGCTTTGCCCCAGAAATCCTTAAATAATATTCCTATATTTTGAGTTTTAGTGTGTACCGTTTTCATCCCTCTTGGAACCAGGAACCAATGTATCTATTTCTCTTCTAACTTATCCCCAAAAATCCTGTTACCTATATAAATATATTTGCATTACAGTCTCTCCCCCTTTTTTTGCCACCTTCGATGTTCTACTTACATCCGTGGCTCAGCTCGAGACCCTCGGCATCAACTCTTCCCCAATTGACCATTTCAGTATACAGGACACCTTCGAGAACCAGCCAGGAATTTTGTCAACCAGGCACCTGCCGACCGATTCTTCTCACGCATGTGTATTTTCCCGCCAATCTCCACAGGAAGCTCCACGGTCTTCTGGCTAATGGCAGAATCAATCAGAGCTGTTTACTTTTATCGCGTATTGGCATATATTTGCGTTCTCTACATTTTCTCTCTTCCGCATTCTCCTCACTGTTATAAGCGAGTCAGAGAGTCTAGATCTGGGCCCAGGTCGATTAGACCAGAACCATCTGCACCGCTACCAAAATGTGCTCTAGTACCTTGAAGTGTCTCATGTTCTAGATGGAATTACCAATAATGATCATGGATCCAAATAATCAGACATACTCAAAGAACATGGCAAACTACTACTCTATTATCAGCATATAAATAAAGTAGGGCAATCTGGCAAATAACAGGCAGTAATTCACGCACTCACACCCAAATGTGATTATACAAAGGTTTTATACCTCGATATGCATTATCTGTGACATCATCCTACATGGAAAACTATAACCTATTGAAGGGAGGGATTTACTAAGGGAACTTATGGTGTACCTATAGTATATATAAGTGATAATAACTTCATTGGCGGCCCCTTATCTGGTGGGCACGCCTCAAAATACCTCTAAATATGTATAATACTGATTATAGTGGAAACTGGCAGTGGGTTGGTCTTTGCAAGATCGTATAGCATGTTGCTACATACTTGGACTTTAGGCTCGTTAGCAGCACATAAGCAAAATGAAACTCAGGTGCCGCAAGCAACGTCAGACTACTCCCCACTTTCCCAATTAGTCCATCCTCTCTCATTGGTAAGGCACCAAGTCAGCGCTTATCCTTTGTAGTTGACCTGCAAGCCTGCTCTCTGTTCTGGGACATTCAAGGTAGTGTAGGCACACTATTATCTTCGTTTGAGCTTAATTAATAGCCCTTGTTTTCAACTTCTGAATCATGTGTGATGAGACCCCAAATGTGTCCATCTCGACCTTCTATTTACTGCTATTTGATTCAATTGAATTGGGTGTCATTACCCTTCTTGGCCTCTAGATACTTGCTCACTCCATTTTACTTGGGTTTTATGCATCTTTAATTGTCTAATACTTGGCTTTTGACTCCCCCTGTGCTTTGCAATTATTCCTTGAAGTAGCATCCTTGATCGCAGGCCAATAGACTCCTCTTTATTCCTCACACAAAGCTGTTTTTCCAGTGTCTCCTGGTAGCTTGAATGGTTTTAGTACAAGTCCGATGTCCATCTTTCCATCACAGCCGCTCTAGCCATGTTATGTTTTCCTCTGCAGCAAGCTTCTATATGTCTAATCTACCTTGCGTTTCTGTGTATATACATGTGTTAATCAGCAGGGTACTTTATCTTCTTTGCATATACTATTTCTTCATGTTCAATTACATGTGTCTCTTGTTACTTCAGTTAAATCCTTATTCTTTGAGTATTTGCATATCATTTCAGTAAGTCTCAGTATCTTTCCTCTATGACATCACTCTACTCTTGTCAGATTCCACTTATTCCACTATGATGTCCAAGGGTGTGTGCAGACATCCTTCCACCCTATCAGTGCAAGGGTACATTCGATATGGTTGTCTGAGTGCATATTGTCTGTCATACACTCAATGCGGCATTGGGATGATACCTGGTGTCCCACATAGGGATCTTCTCCTACTGTTCCAGTATGACGGAGGTGAGTGGGTAGGAGCAAGGGATAATCTGTCCATCGGCTCTGCTCCTGCACAAGAGGAAAACTGTACGTAGTATATAAGGGGGCCAGTCTGCTCAGTTGGGATGAGCAGACTGCTTTGGACATCCAGATATGCCCCAGAAGGCCTGTAACTGTTCTATACATGAATGCTAAGTGGCATTATCAGGGAAGAGTCTCAAATCCATGTATCCAGCAGTCTTTTGAGACAAATGGGGAAAACCAGAAGGCTTTGCACACAAGATTGTGTTGAATAGAGGCGCGAAGCCCATTTCACTCAAAATAAGGAATTTCCAGTACTTGCCCATGAGGGGCTCAAGGCAGAATAGGAGAGGCTAACTCGAGAAGGGATAATTGTGGCCATTGAAGTATCACAATGGCTGTTGCCCGTGGTGTTGGCAAGGAAGTAAGATGGAGGAATAAGGATGTGCGTGGATTTACGTGACTTGAATGCCAACATCTGGGTGGATAGACATCCTCTCCTGAACACCACCATGGGGCAAGAGTCATGTATTCTAGCATTTGACCTGTCAATGGCATACCACCAGATCGAATTGCATGGGGCATCTTGTCATTTAACTTCATTTGTCATGCTGTTTGGGGCATACATGTTCCTTAGTATTCTGTTTGGTTTGGCATCCGCGGTAGCAAGCATTTGATACTAGAATTGTTTGGTGGTTTGGCTGGGGTAAACTATTTCCAGGATGATATTATGGTCTTGGACAAAACTGAGGAGGACCATGACCGAAGAGTGCACAGTGGGTTAAGAGTGTTGCAAGAGAAGGGGATGAATGTCAAGTTGTCAAAATGTCATGTGAAGGTGTGATGTGTTACTTATCTAAGGTAGAAGATTGATGGGATCAGGCACAGAGAGGGTTTGGTGGACATGTTGAAGAAGACACTTGCCCTGGAGTCCAAGGATCAGCTTAGGTTTTTCCTAGCATGGCTGAATACTATACTAACTTCATTCCAGGTTATTGGGAGAAGACAGTCCGGATGAGAGAGTTGCTCAAGAAGAATGTGGTGTTCAAATGGTCAGGTAGAGTTTGAAATGGTAAGGAAGGGTGTGGATTAGGCCCCTTCATTGTCAACTTTCAATATCAGGGCCAAGACTGTAGACTTCAGTGAGATTAGGGTAGGAGCTGTGCTGGCACAGTCAAAGGAAGGGGAGCACAGGTTAGTTGTGTTTGCCTCCAAGGTGTTGCGTGATCCTGAGACTAGGTACTCTGTGATCTAGAGGGAGGTGCTGGCGGTATACTGGGCATACAGCATTTTTTACCATTGTTATGTGGTTTGCCATATATGGTCAGGATAGACCACAGGCCTTTAGTTCATTTTCTAATCACTAGAGGTCTGGGGTCAGTGTCACCTAACATACCGCGTTGGATTGTGGAGCTTCAAGATTACAATTTTGTGGTGGAATATGTCCCTGTTCAGAACAACATGGTTGCTGATTGTTGGCCACAGCTGCCAGTGTGAGTGGGGGAAGATGATGGCCAAATGGGGGAGGAACAGGCCACAGGTGTCCTGCATTATACCGATGATAGACAAAAAAGGAGTGTTGGGAAGAGAGTGAAAAGGACCCAGAGGTAACATGGATAAAGAAAGGTTTGACAGAAGGGTGGGCCACCATCAGGGATCTGGCGGTGAACAAAAGGTACCGTTTAGTTTTCAAGGAGTTAGCGGAGGGACTATGTCTGCATGGAAGGTTGGTGGCTGTGGCCCATGATGAAAATTTGGGGCAGACTTTAATTAAAAATAGGTTGAGAGAGTTGTACAGATGGCCTGCCATGGACAGCGATGTGAAGCATGTGGTTGAGAGATTTCATACACTGTGGTTTAAGTGATCAGAGCCAGGTGGTCAGGGCACAGCCAGTGCACCCTGTGCCTATCACAGACAAAGTGTGGAGCATGGTAGCGATGGACATAATGGGTTTATTTGAATTGTTGCGTGATGGCGATAAGTACAGTCTTGTGTTAATAGATTACATGTCAAGGTGGATTGAGTTTACACCGGTATGGTCAGTGACTACTGAGAGGGTGTTGAGGGGGACCCTGGGGGAACCCAGATGTGGACTCCTTGCTCACTGTGCTCAGAGAGGCACAGCTCCACCTCACAGATGAGGCCCAACAAGGCTGAAACATGTGTATCGGGTTGCTGTTGGTACTCTTGTTCAAAAGAGGTTTCCCAGGCATTTTGGTGCTGGACTGCCCTTGTGGGCAGGACAAAGAGTGATATGTAAATGGATATTCCTCCTTTGTGAAAAGTACCGGGAGATTAAAGCGATAGCTGCAGACTCTCTCAGTGGGTAAAAACCACAGAACAGGTTATCATGCCATGTACTTTCGAGAGAGGGGCGCCTGCTATCTATTTTTTCATTTTTTTATGGAACTTGGGGTTGGTCGCACTAAGTTACGTGGGGGAACCAAGACGTGGACTCCTTGCTCCCTGTGCTCAGAGAGGCACAGCTCCACCTCACTGATGAGGCCCAACAAGGCTGAAACACGTGTATGGGGTTTCTGTTGGTACTCTTGTTCAAAGGAGGTTTGCCTGGCATTTTGGCACTGGACTTCCCTTGTGGGCGGGACAAATACTGATATGCAAATGGTTATTCCGCCTATGTGAAAAGTACCGGGAGATTAAAGCGATAGCTGCAGACTCTCTCAGTGGGTAAAAACCGCAGAAGGTTATCATGCCAAGTTCTTTCGAGAGAGGGGCACCTGCTACCTTTTTTGCATTTCTGTAAGGAACTTACTTGGGGTTGGTCACCCTAAGTTACCTGAGGGAACCCAGACGTGGACACCTTGCTCACTGTGCTCAGAGAGGCACAGCTCCACCTCTCTGATGAGGCCCAACAAGGCTGGAACACGTGTATGAAGTTGCTGTTAGTACTCTTGTTCAAAGGAAGTTTGCCTAGCATTTTGGTGCTGGACTACCCTTGTGGGCGGGACAAGGACTGATATGCAAATGGTTATTCCTCCTTTGTGAAAAGTACAGTGAGCTAAAAGCGATGGCTGCAGACTCTCACAGTGGGTAAAAACCACAGAACAGGTTATCATGCCATGTTCTTTTGAGAGAGGGGCACCTGCTACCTTTTTTGAATTTCTGTGGTCCATTCCACATTACTGCACACCCATTTTCCTTCGTAGTACTTTGCATCGAATGGATTGTCCAATTTCATTACTGCAAGTGGAAATGCTGGACAGTTTGCTATTCTCTCTCTCAGCTTGTCTCTTTCCTCAACTATTTTATCCCTTGCTCCTCTGATGTTCACGTCCATCAGGACCTTCATTCCAATAGTTTCTTCTCCTGTCTTCCAGCACTGAGTGGGGCAAATCTTTACCACACACCTTGTCACCCCTGCCAATATCAGTGCTCCCAATATCACCTTCAGCCCGTCTGTTAGCCATGGCAGCATCCACAACCATATTTATGCTATCCAGCTCTGGTCCTTACCAGTTCCCTTGGCTTCTTCTTCCACCTTGGCATGCATCAGAGATAGTTGGTTTACCGCTACTGTCATCGTACCGTTATCATCATCATTGGCAGGTCCGAATGTGCAACAGGAACTCCCAATTTTTGCACAAATTCCTCCTTCCATTGCTGTGAGCAGACCCAGAACATATCTATTCTGGAGCGCAACCAACCTCACTGCTCGGTGCTCTTTCTTTATTGCATTAAACCCATTCACTGTGGATTTTATCATCACCATCAGCTCCCAACGGGTGATCTGCAGCCATTTTGCATTTGTCTATGTCTGTATGGATGGTATTACTGAAGCGAAGAAGATTTGTGTCCTGCTGAACAGCCTTTGTTCTGGTGGTACTTCATTCAGTGCTGTTTCCGATGCATCTGAGAAGTAGTTCCCTCCTCTCTTTACTGTACTCAATTCAGCAGGCTTTTCACTCTTGCTTATTTGTTCCTCTCCCACAGACTTTTTCTTCCTTCTGTGGTGTCCATCTTTGGGAATTCATCGAGCTTCACATCTTTTCATGGCATGACAAATACCGGCATATTGATAGGTACCAACGAGCAAACTCCTCCCCAGTTGGGTGGCAGCTTCTCATATGCTTTTGATCTGTACGCTAGGTAGTGACCCATTAGTACTGATGTGCCTATCTTCACCGATGCATACTTTACTATGCTTGGGCATCCTACATTTTCGCCTTCAGGGGTATTATAGGCATTGGTCCAGCTTCATTTTCCAGCCACGTGATCAATTTTGCGTTTGTGTCCCATACCTTCAGGAACTTGTCATTTTCTTCTTGTACTTTGTTTATTGGTGATTGTGCTAGGGTGAGCGCCTTGCTCCCCACCACTTCATCCTTCCATCCATCCTTCGTGTAAACTTGACCATACACCAGTATCTGTGGTCTTTGCAAGCACCCAGGTTCCCCTCCTATCTCCTTCACTCTTGTCCATGGGCATGGCAATTCTTTCAGTGTTATAGTCTGTGTCTCCCCCTTCTCAGGCCCATCAGTGATATACTGTATTGCTTCGTCTGACTGCCAATAATTGTTCACCATCTCCTTTTCGCGCTCTGAAACACTTGTGAACGAGCGCAATAGAAATAAAATATCAATCAATCAATGTCTTTATGTAACTGTCTTTGTATGGGAACATTGCTCGGGACATCTTCATTAATGTTGCTGTCTTCCCTTGAAATATTTCTCGAGTTGTTACCATCAACAGCTACATCATTCATTGTGCTCTTGCTGCTGGTATTTCAGTCACTATGAACATTCTGGAGGCACTCAATGCATAGAGGATTAATGAGCAGACATATCAGCTCTCCTTGGTGGTTTCCTTACCTACTTTTGTCATGTGCTTGAACCACATGTTGTTAAACACTCGAGCAGTGTCAGTGAGATACATGTTTACCCCCTTGATGTCTGTGTCAACACTGTGCTTATCTCTCCTTACCATGCCTGCAGTGCTCTCCTGTCCACCTGACATGGTTGTTCCACCTGCTGGGGTCTGGGTAATATTAGTAGAGGATACAGTGGTAGCGCTAGCGACTAACAAAATTCTACAAAATATGAATGAAAATACCCCACTTGGAATAAAGAGACACAACAACAATATAATCACATTCTTTATTATTCCACCCATCTTTACCGGTGCTGCTTGATCCTTGTGCAGCCTGAAGATATGGTTGCCCACCTGAAATGCGTGAAAGTGTGTGTTATTTTGTTAGTATTTAGTTAATTCTTTAAGCCCCGCCAACTAGGTAGTCATTGATGGCAAAAATAAACACTTGATCCCACACTGCCATTACTGCTGCGTCTCTCAATGTGGCGAGAACAGGAGGGTTGCCTTGTTCGAGTTTGTGGGTAAGCTTGGGGCAAATATTCCACAAAGGCAAGATAATACACTCTGGGTGATTGTGCTCAGAAACTACTGGGTCTTCTCACATTTTGGACAAATCGGTTCGAGAAGGTATCAGGATGATATTCAGCGGGTAACATTAACAATCATCAATTATTGCAGTCGGCTTTCTCGACGAATGTATGTAGAGAATAAAATAACAAACAGACAGTGTATCCTCACCCTAGGTCTATAAGCAGTCCAGTTGTAGAGAAGGAGCCAAGTACCCCCGCCTCAACCATTTCACCCATATTGCCTATATGTTGGGAATCAGAGTGTGAGACACAAGCAAAACCATTGAACATACAGATACCGAAGAGAATCCTGGATGCAAGGTTCCCATTAAGAAAACCATACTTGCATACGAGACAGTATGATGTCCATTTGAATGAAATCCCAGAAGAAACAGGACAGGAATAGAAGAGAAGAATGGTGACGTCATTGTCACACATAGCAAGCTGACGTACATAGAAGAGATGCAGAGACAAGAGAATGAAGATATTCTATAAGGCCCCAAGAAAGTATCAAAGATAAGTGACATATTGGGATCAAGATCATGAAACTTATGCTACAGAAACGATGAAGATATAAAGTAATTTTACACGTGTACATATGCAATTATTCTTGAGGCTAGCTTTATAGTGAATAAATTGAGGCATGCACCAATGTATACATATGTAGGAGCAAGCAGAGAATGGATGTTTCCACTACGTATTATAGCAGAGCTGGACTAAAAAAGGAAGGCCTCTTTTCCAGTGTGTTGCAGTTAAAAACAATGAAATGAATTAACAGGAGTGAAACTCAGAAATTCGAGGCTGGAGGAGCCCAAAAAAGCCAATGTCTTATTAGACTGGTTTGAGCAGACATTGGATACAAATCATGTGAAAGAACAAAACTCCTGTTCAGAAGACATGGACGAAAACAAGGAAGGCGCCAGAGGTGTATTAGAAAATAGTATTTTAAATGCAGTAGAGACACCAGCACCTGGAAGCCCAGCCTGCGTGTTGCTAACATAGGTGGAAAGGTATTGACAGAGGTTAGAGTGCCAACAATTGTGGGGGGCCGTGTGATTAAGAGTCCTATAGTTTGTGTAACCAATGGGATGTCGTGTATTTAGTGACGTTCATAGTGTCCTGTTTAAGGGGAGAGCTTAGTTGCCCCACCTGATGTTAAGAAACCTAACACCTTCTTTCACTTTGTTAGACTAGTATGGATTGTATATTTAGGTGTTCCTTTAGAACCAATCACAATAGCCACTAGGTTTTTGAAGTTTTCCACATAGGATGACGTTAGTAAATATGTAGGTTGATGTCATCAATGACGATTTTGTGTTATAAAAGAATGCTTTTGTCAAGACGCATTGAGAAATTATGCGCTGAGACGTCCCTTGATGTCTGTTGTACTCCCTGTTTTAGATCATTTATAATAAACAGTTATCTTTTTGCCAACTAGCTGAGTCGTTTCGATTATTGATGTCTGAGTAACTTCTCCATTCCCATTCATCTCCTGGGTATTGCTACCTCATTTTAAAGGGCTAGAGTCTTCCAGTTCACAGGTCCTAGCTCTGCTACCTTTGAGCGAGTAACCATTGGATGTCCTCCACTCGGCAGTGTAAATTCATAATCGCTGATTTGCTCTGCTTGCTGCTGATCATTGGCCCTGTTGAGCTCATTGCCAGACGAGGCCGCTGCTTGGTAGGGCTTGATGTCTGAGAGGTGGTTCTAGACAGTTTTTCCTTTTGAGTTTTACTTCTCAGTCTACCACCTTCTCCACAGTGTGGGGGCATGTGAAACTCAGTGCGTCCCACCTTTTAATAAAATTGCGTAGCAAGACCAAGTCCCCAAGGTTAACCTGTCTCTTAATCGCAGAGTCCTTTGGTACATTTTCACTGATGCTTTATCCACTGTATTCTGGGCCTGCCCAGAACCGCAGTATCAGGCGAGAGATAAAAAAGGCACTAGCAATCAAGGAAGTAATGTAGTCATACATTTCCTGACATAATACATCTGCACTACTCTCACAGTCCTTCAGTGATCTAGTGGGAGGAGCCAATGGGAGTTGCATGCTTCATCCTGTCATGACCTCATAGGGCATTAAATGGTGTTCGGACTCAGGCTTACTGCACAATGCAAACAATGCAAGGGGTAGGCAGTGTAACCAATTCTTCTTTGTGCTCTGCTTTGTTGTAGCTATTGCCTGCTTCAGGAGGCCATTCAGGCATTCACAAATCCAATTTGCTTGCGAGTGGTAGGCACAGGAGAACTTGTGTTGAATGCCCACCAATGTGGTTATGTGCTTGAACATCTCATTGGCGAAGTGACAGACGCTGTCAGACCGCAGGACCTCACACATGCCCCATCTTGGGAACACCACCCAGACCAAGAACTTTGCCGCTCTGAGAGCATCAGGGTGTGAACAGGGGCCTGCCTCAATCCACCTGGAGAATGGGCACACAACCACTATCAGTAGCAGTATTCTTAACACACTGGGATAATGTCAATGTAGTCAACATGTAAATGCTGGAATGGGCCTATTGGTCGAGGTATAGCTCCTCTCACGACTCTCAATGTGTGTCCTGCTGTATATTGCTTGAATTTCAAACAGTTGTTTACAAATTCAGCCACATGTTCTGCCAAATTAAGGCAGAACCATATTTCTCCAATGCGGGCAGCAATGACCTCATTTCCTGTGTGTGTTGGATAGTGTAACTGTGTCAGTGCAGTGTTAAAAATTGCTAGTGACATTACCACTTTCCGTGTGTTATTCTGGTGCCATAAGGAGTCTGTCAGCTCCATGCAACTCCATAAATTGTGTTTCTGGCAATGCATTGTACCCTTCTTTCAATACCATGTTCCTTGCATAATCTCGAGCATTTAATGCTGTCTCCATTTCTAGTAGCTCCCCAAAATATGCTGCACATTTTGCTTCTGAGTCTGCTGCTTCATTTCCCCTTGAGATAGGATCTTCCCCTCGCATGTGTGCTTGGCACTTCAGGATTGCTATCTGTGCAGGGTACTGAACAACGTAAATCAATTTGCCCAATAGGAGTGCGTGCTGTACTGGTGTCCCATCTGCCCTCCTGAAGCCTCTCCTCATTCATCGGGCTAGTCCTGAGTGTACAGTCGACGTCACTTAGGCAGAGTCGGAGTACACTGTCACTTCCTTTCCTCTGCTATTCTCCAGTGCTAGTATTAGGGACACTAACTCTGCTGCCTGTGCTGAATAATGTGATGGCAATCGCACAATCACCAATACCTTACTTGTTCTATCGTCTCTTAACCTCACTACTGCAGTTCCTGTATGCCTGACCCCATCTGTCTGATCAATTGTCAAAGACCAATCAATGTACAACATGTCTCCCCCCTCTAGGGGGTCCTCACGTACTGTACTAATGTCACTGAATTCCTTTATGTTCTCTGTGCAGTCATGTGCATAGTCACCTTCTTGTAAAATGTCTGCTAGGAAAATCGCTGGGTTAACAAATCGCCACCTCACTATCTTTAATGAGGTATTTGATAGTAGTACCTTGTATCCTGATGCTCTCTGTGTTGTCAGTGTGCTTTTTGGCTTCTGCAGTATCATAAAAAGTGCATGCTCCACATAAAGAGTGGTAGTGCACCACATGGTAATTCCTGCTGATTTCTGTACCACGAATGCAGCAGCAGCCAAAGCCTGTTTGCACTGGTAGTGTCCTCTCATTACTGGGTCGAGCTTGCCAGTGTAGTATGCTATTGGCTTGTACCCCAGGCGTGTCTTCTTTGTCATTACTGCCTTCATCACTGCTCCGTCAGTGTGTGAGAACAGGACAAATTCCTTTTTGTAGTCTGGGATTCCTAAAACTGTAACTGTGCATATGGTTTCCGTCAGTGACTCAAATGCTTCAGTCATTTCTGTGGTCCAGTTTATTGCCTTGTGTCCCTTCTGTGCTTCTTTCAGAGTGCCCAGTAAAGGCCTTGTGTATGCACTCAAAAAACCATGCTTTGCAGTAATTACACAACCCCAAGAACTGGTGCATCTCTCTCACTGTCGTGCGTTTGGCTGTCTTGCGCATTGTGTCCGCCCTCTCCGTTGTGATCTGTCGGCCATTTTGATAGATCGTCTGTCCAATGTATAGCACCTCTTGCTGACAGTACTGTAGTATGGCCTTGTACACCTTGTACCCTTTGTCAGCTAACACTGTCAGCATGTGCGCTCAGTATTTCCTACACTTATCTTCTGTTGTGCTGCAAATCAAAATGTCACCTACGTACTGGAGGGCTGTGCTCTCCATCTGTACATTGCATAAGTCTATCTTGATGACCCTGTTAAAAATAGATGGTGACTCACAGTACCCTTGGGAAGTCTTGTAAGTTTCCTCTTCTGGTTTCTATACATAAAGGAAGTCAAGTATTGTGTGTCAGGGTGTAATGACCATGAAGCATTCTGCTTCTGCTGGAATGCTGCACAAAATTGTCAGTGGATTTGCAACCAGAGGATACTCTGCTTTTACAATGTGGTTTAGAGGTCTTACATTTTGGATAAAACGCCATGACCCTCCCTTTGATTTTTTCACTGTGTATTGCATGGGGACTCGGATGGCACTGGGATGCCTCGCACCACCAGTGCTGTAATCGTTTCATTCATAAATGCCCTCATCTGCTTCTTTTGAGAGTGGGTACTGTTTTACTCTTGGTTACATTTCTCCTGTTTTCAGCTTTATCTTCACTCTCCCTATGCCTTTCAGAAGCCCCACATCATAGGGACTTGTGGTCCATAGGATGTTGGGTACCTTGCCCAGATCCTCATCGCAGAAGGACAGAGGTGTTTCCAGCGCCATTGCCATCCTCTGTGGTGCTTCTCTGTAATGTATTCACAGCCAATATGTCATACTCCTTTCGGACACCATCTTGCTCTCTGACCTTTCGTCCTTGAATAGTTCTTTGTCTGTCACTGTGGTTAGCCTGCACCCTTCTGCCACTGCAATCACTGCTCGCCATGATCATCCTGTGTCATCCATACCATGTACTGCTATCCATTCGTCTCTCTCAACCACCGCCTCAATTTCTATTAGCACTATCGTCCCTTATGCCTCGTCCAATGGTATCTCAAGTCTGAATAGATACTCGTTTGGAACATGCCACCTCTTTTCTGAAATCCCTGGGAGCCATGCAAATGCAATGTCAGTCCCGTACTGGAACATCTCTACGTCCACCGGCACCCCCTTCTGTACCTTCTATCCACAATAGGCCTGAAAGATCTCTCTTACATTGAGCATCTGTATTCATGGTGTGGAGCACACTATCCCCTTGTCTGCGAATTAAATTGTCATGTTATCTGCTCATGGTGTCTCATTGTAGAGGTGCAGCTGTGTACCTCAGCAGGAGACCCCGCTCCCCTTCCTCACAGATGTTGGAGAAATGAGAGTGTGGCGTTTTTGACACCTGCCGTTGTGCCGATACCACAGTGTGTGTTCGAAAGAAAATACCCGTTGAGACAACCATACCAAATGTATCCACGAAGTGATGACAACCTAAGGGAGGAACTTAAAGGAACTGAAGGAATATGAAAAAGAGCAAAGAAAGAAGCTAGTGAGGTCACAAGAGGCATACACAACATCCCAAGATACTGGCTGAAGAGTATGTGTAGAACCTAAGGAAACTAATGATGAAGTAAAGAATTGAGTGAGCTTTTCACTACGAAGAAGAAGATCACAGGTGCAGGAAGTGCTGCCAAAAATCAACCGTTCAATAATCGTACAGATGCAACTCAAGGTAGACTAAGTCATAATAGATGCTGGCTATGTGTAGTAAATAGCATGCAGGCAAAGCCGCCATTGTACAGAAGCTGGACATCGGTATCATGAATTTAGTAAGCCTTGTCCAAGGAAGCGGGAAGGGAAAACTGGGTCGCAGCAAGAATAAGCAGAATCGTGGAGCTGCATGGCGAGGTTGTCAGGCCTGGAGTCAAGACTGAAGCAGCCAAGGTCAGCTATCTATTCTGGAAAGGAGCGAATGTGCAGAGGATGAATCATTCCATGTTAAGGTGCAAAGAAAGAAAGCCAAGAGTGCCAAATTTTATTCATTTAGAGCATTTAAAACCTGAAAAATTGACCAAATCATGGTCTCCTGTCACATGGGCCAAGGAGGAAAATAGATTTTGAACACAGAGTCCAAGACACAATAATGAGTGCCCTCACTCCTGTGCATTCTCAAAGACAAGGATACTTTTGCAAGACCAAGTACAAACACAATCTTCATTGCAGAAGGCATGGGTGATGAGAGACGCTGGGCTAATTGAGTGGGAAGGTAGTTTCATGCCCCATCTCCTTGCACCTGTGCCTGGGCTTGCGTGCTGCTAAGTGAACCGAATGTTTCTGGCATGGCACAAGTAAGCCAACCAATTATAGTTGTCCATATAAAAAAGAACCGTATAGTTTGAACAGCAATGAGAAACTGTGTATCTAATATTTCTGAAGATGACATGTTTTAGAGGTAGGCATATGTTGTCCACCTGATAGTGGACAGCCAATCAAAATTCTACTTCCTATAGAAGTATACTTAGATGTTCTCCTTAGCCAATCCCGGCCCTTGATAGGTTTTTCATTATTGTCCCGTATTACAACATCACCTGTGAAGTATTTTTGATATAAAAGCAATTGCTTGTGTAAAGATTACTGAGAGAACCTGAGCGTAAGTCCATTAATGTTCATTGTAAACTCCCTGTTTTAGATAATTGTTAACAAAACAGTACTTTGCCATCTTCCTGAGTTGGTTCGATTATTTGGACTTGGAGTTATTCTGTGTGATCCCATCCCTTACACATGCATGTTCCTAAAGGGCCCTAAGCTCACATGGTAGCAGTGTGGATGGTTTAAAGATCCAAACTACTTCAGCTCCAGAGTTTCGGATGATCGAGCATCCTCTGCCATTAGCTGGAAGATCGCATGGTTTCCTGTGGAGAGTGGCCGAATAGAAATAAACTTGCAAGAAGAACCTAGATGGTGGGCAGGTCCCCCTTTGAAAAAAATCCATGCTTGGTTTCCACGGGCGCCCTGCGGACCGCAGGTAAAGTGGTCAGATTGAAGGAGGAGTTGATACCGAAGGCCTCAAGTCAATTAATGAATGGTGAGTAGACTAAGGGGAATGGCAAATAAAGGAATGGGATTGAGATAATTTTGAGTAATGGGAAATAACTGTAGAGATAAGAGAGACCGCCTAGTAGTAGTAGTCCTTATTCAAGGGAATTAGAAGGAGACATTTCAAACTCCATTGGGAATAGAAGTAAAAAAACGCACAAGGCGAGAGAAGATGAGAAATAAATAAGTGGGGCAGTGATCACAGTGTTTATAATGTGTACATTTTTGACTAGTCTAAATGTTGTTTGTTGAATAAACTATTGAGGAGCGATAGAAATTGTGAAGAGCTGAAAAATAACGGTGACTAAAGATAAAGTGTAGCAAAACGATTGGCGCCAATTAAAAGAATAGATAGGTCATTCCAGTTAGAGGATTGAGCAGCGATTGATGGTGCTTGCTCATATCCGTTGTTTTTTTAAATGTAAAAAGTGGTGTTTTAAGTTAATTTACCGATCTGGTAAGTATTGACAGTCAATTGAGACTTATCATCATGGGGGATTCTCCTCTCATGCACCTATGCAAGACACTGCCCAAACATATGCCCAAGCTCAACAGAAAAGTGCAGAATGGGTAGAGGGCACAACAGATAAAATGTTCATGCCATGGCCACAAGGGGGATCGTTGTCAAAAGCGGTATTGCAACACATGACTACATACTTGCACACCGCATACACGGAAAAGTAATTAGAGAAAACTGTTACGCACACCTGGTATCCACGGGGACGCCACCCAGCCAGTTGGTCGTTGGTGCCCTTCCCAATGATTCCCTGGTGTGGTCTCGGTGTTGATGGGATTCCGCCTGGAAATTAAGACTATATTAGGACTGGGCGACTAAGGTAAGTTTTCCCACACCTCCCTTGTGTTTCCAGCCCCTCCAGGTTGTCTTCTCAACTGGTTGTCGGAATCGGTGGGCTCTCCGTCCTGCTCTCTGGGCAGTGACGTGTTGTCTTTTGTGGGCGCGGGTGGTCCAGTTACTTCACTGACTGCTGCCCTTGTAGTGTCTTTCAGGTAGGTCTTATTGCGATTGATGGCGTTGTAATTCTTGCATGCCTTTTCTCTGTTGTAAATGTCTCTTGGTGAACTGGATATGCTGGTTCTCACCGGGAGATGATGGCGCGCTATAGCGCTATGATGCGGTAAGGAGGCGCTTTGCGTAGCCAGCGATGTCTTGTCCTCACTGACCTGTGCTTTTCTCTTTTCATAGGTCACAGTGAGTTCGCAGCGCAGATGGAGTTCCGGAGCTATGCCGGCCGAAAAGCAAACAACCAGGTAAGTCTTTAAGCGCTTTGTGGTTGTAATGTCTCCACTACCTCTTTTAATGATGTCTTTCTCCTTTTCTCAGGTCCTTCGATCCGGGCGGTGAACTCCACCAACAGAGCTGCCCAGGAGCTGTGAGCAGTGAAGGATGATGAATGCAGGTAGGATTCTGCTGCTAACGATGTTCTTGGTTTTTCTGCAGGTCCAGAATTCACCAGGCTCGTGAGAAAGCTGGACACGGTGAGCGTCACGTTGCTAGAAGCAAAGTAACGCGAAGCGTGTTGTCTTGTTCGGGTATGGTTTAAATAGCCACTGTAAAGTAGTCCAGGTAAAGTAGTCCCCAGGCCACCACACCCAAAACACTAGACCGCATAGCTTGGTTCTAGGAATCAAGCTATGTGGATGCCTCCATGTTGGCTGAAAGCCTAAATAAAGTAGTTCCTCAAGCAGATGTCTTTCCTTACTGATGAGCCTTGCGCCAAAGGTGCCAGGACAGGCCCCAAGAGGGCCTGAGAAGTGGATGCCAGGCCTTATTAGTGATCCAAGCCCTGATTTGACCTGGCCAATGGGCTTGCCAGTAGGGATCACGGCTGAGGGTCGTGACAAAAACATTTGCAATTTTAGAACTTTAGAAGTCATATTAATAAGAAAGAGAAGATTCACCACCTGAGAAATCAAAGCTTAATCAGCATAAGGGGGAAGGTGTTGAGCCCTCAGCTCCCCTTACTTTGTCCGAAGCAAAGAGTGTTATTATGGAAGAGATAGGAGTGTATCCTTTCAAGGAATTAAGAACAGCGACGGAGTATAGTAATCCGATATATGAACCCCCTGCTTACAGTTGTGACGATAGTCAGGAAGAGAATAAAAGTAAGGAAGATATTTATAAATTCATACAAGACAAGGAAGAAAAAAGCGAACAGTCAAATTTGTCGACAGATATAGACAGAGAAATCAAGAGATGGAAATGAGGAAAAGATAAGGCTGACGACGTAGCACTCGTACAAAACGAATGGATGGGAGGACGGATATTACTCAAGATAGATGGGAGAAGTCTCAAGGAAGTTAGGCAAAGAGAAGATAAGGATGAACAAGAAAGGAAGGATAAGGAACAAGATAAGAGATTAACGGAGGATGAACAGAGAAGGAAAAGTAGGGGTCAACAGGAACAGATATATCAGGAAGAACAGGAGAAAATTGAAAAGCAGGCAAAAGAACAAAGGAAGTATGACAATAGAGAAAGGATGATAGAAGAAAGGGACAGAAAGGAAATAAAGTGAGAGGAGGAAGAATCACAAAGATTGAGGGACAAAAGGTTACAGAGACGAAGGGAAGAAGAGGAAAGAAGGGAAGGAGTAAGCAGGGAAGAACGAAGGCAAGAGGAAGAACGAGTTAGAGGAGATGCGAGAAAGCAAAGGGAAGTAGATGAAGAAATAGAACAAAACAGAAGACAGATGGGTTTGATTACCAGTTTTACTTGTAAAGAACAAACGAGGCAGAGCACAGACACACAATGGGATACAGTGGAAGAGATTCCTCCATAAGGGAAGGAATGCCAGCAGCATCTAGAGTAGTGCTAGAAGAAGAAAGAGATGATGCAGAAAGCCTTGGAGAAAGGATCGATAGGGTCTATCAACAGTTAAGATGTGGTAGCGAGTATGGAACTCGAGGGAATGGTGATCGATCCCTAGTACCTTAATCACAAAGTGAGGAGGGATACCTGTTAAGTGATGAACGTCGGGTATTGTCTTTGAGCAGACTGCTCTTAAACAAGGGTGAGAGGGATGATAGTCACACTAGTTGGGGCCTTGACATATTGGATGAGGAAAGAGAGTCCGGTCTTGGGTCAGAAGGAGGGAGCATGTGCGCCCCTGAAGTAAGCCCACAAATGGATAAGGAAGTGAAATGGCCAGATCTGGAACAGCCTAAAGCTAGAAAGCCAGATCCCATAGCATATCCTGAGCGTCCCTGGGGACAATAACATAGTGAGAAGGGAGAGTCTCCACTATATGTAAGCAGGTTAAGGTAATTGCTCGCAAGGAGACACACACGGACGATTATCCCTGACATGGATAGACTAATAGAGGGATATGACTATGGGATGGGGTTCACGTAGTTCCCCTTGCTAGAGAAGGTGGGGAGCAAGAACACAATATATGTCATGTCCACAGATGGACAAGGACAATTTAAAATGTAAGCTCCCTAGTTTGACTTCGGGGGCTGGGAAATGAATATATGGATTAGAGAAAGTGACAGGGCATAGGGGACCTAAAGGGTCTCCGGGAAGCCATTCTTGGAGAGAGGGCTAAGTACATATGGAGGAGAGCAGGAAATTCAAGTGTGACTGCACAAAACACAGCACATGATGGAGCGCCATGCAATAATTGTAGAGCAGACGTTTGTGGGGCTCTCAAGGTACAATATCCTGACACATCGGATATGGGTGCAATTATGACTCGTAAAAAGAAAGAGGATGAAGAACATTTTTATTACATTCAGGATATTTAGGAGAAATGGCAGCTTTAAACTTGCAAGCTGTGGGAAAAGACAATGGCATTATTTTACCATATTGTATGCCAAAGGTTTCCTGAACCAGTTCAGAGGCAGATGAAAAAACAAGTGGGGATGGAAGCGATGCCATGGGCTGAGATACAGTTGACAGTAGTACACCATTGTCGGTTAATATATGAGAAAAACAAGAAGAAAGCTGAAAATAGAAAAAGTGAGGAAGCCAAGTGAGTTCTGAAAATTCTTTCAAAATTTGCCATTGAATGGGTGGTATTGACAATCAGAGAAGGATTGAGAATGCAGGAAGCAATAGGTACATTGCAGAAGAATAATTTGCACCAGATGGACCAAGGTGGGTATGGGTTTATGTCATGAGGCAGAGGTATTGGTTATAGGGGAAGAGGAGGCGGATTTCAGAATAACCAAAGTGTGTTTCAAAACACACAAAATGAGAGCTAGAGTGTTCAGGGAGGATATAACCAAGGAGGGTTTATCAGAAGGGCTTCCCCAGTATGTTGGAAATGTGGAATGACAGGACATATTGCACGCATGTGCGAGAGCCGAGGGAGTGTACAAAACAGGCAGTTCTTCAAACGGGGAATCGCTTATCCTCCGCCATAAAGCACACAGACCAGAGAGGGATTTGACCAGGATCAGACATCTTGTCAGGCACAAGCACCGCAAGGACAGCAGGTCCCACAGCAGGGACAGGCACACATTTATCCACCCCAGGGGCAGTTGCAACAGGTCCATTTGCAGACACAGCAGTTTGCAAATACAGGAACAGTACTAACACCTAGAATAGGAGGTGTCACTGTGGTAGGCTGAAATACTTTCACAGGGACGGAGATGAGCTTCTACCTGCAATAGGACATCTCACAGGGTGATATGGTGTGTTCAGTACTATCTGTGACACCAGACCCGCAAGAGGAACCAAGAGTCAATGTGAGGATAGAAGGCAAATCTTTTTCTTTTCTTGTAGACATTGAGGCAACTCGTTTGTGTATATGAGAGGGAAAGTATCGAATGTCAGGTATTGCCATGAATGCTCAAGGGTTCTCTAGAGTTACGAGCCTAGTTTCTTTTACTGATAAATTACCGGTCTCCATATGAGAATCTGAAATGTCTGTCCCTTCGTTATATTCACAACAGACACCAGTTAACATTTTCGGAAGAAATTTAATGACGAAACTTAACATGACAATTTCTTTTACTGATCAAGGAATAGTGTGCTCCACTCCAGGAATACACAATTTTAATGTGGGAGAGTTTATACTGTCATTCACAGGACAAGTGGCTCTACAGGGCGTTCCAGTAGATAAAGAGATTTTTCTTCATGGTGTAAGCATTTTGCTGACATGGTTACCTGGTCTGGTAGGAAAGATTCTCAGGATACCTGATGAGTTTTTATTTAGACCACAAATGGATGAGGAAGGTGGGCAGACTATTCCTATAGAGCTAGAAGCAACTATAGTACGAAGAGATATGGCAATGTTCAAAGGGATAAATGATGAGTGTAGACCTTGGAGAACAGTGATAGCTCTTGAGGAGGGGTACAGACTGACTGACATAACCGATGATGATATGTTCAGGGAAGACTGAAGCGATGATGAAGTGGTGTTCTTCATGAGCATTACATACTGGATAAGGATAGAAAAAAGGGAAGTCCCACAGAGAATGGGGATAATGATGCAGCGACCAGCATTTCTTCAGGAGGATCTTGAAAAGGTGCTGAGTGCCCTATGGACCACTGGCCCCTATGACATAGGTTTGTGGAATGGGATAGCGGAGATTAAAATGAAGCTTAAGCCAGAATCAATTTTACCCTGAGCAAAACAGTACTCCATGTTTTGAGAAACTGATAAAGGAATATTTTAGACTATTTCAGCACTGATGAATCAGGGGATTGAGGTGCCTTCAAAGTGATCATGTAATACCACAGTGTATCTGATTAAAACATCTAAAGGGGGATCATGGAGTTTTATCAAGGATTTGAGACCTCTTAACCGGATTGTATATGATGAGTTTCCCTTAGTTCCTAATCCGTTGACAATATTGTGCAGTATCCCAGTAGAATCTCAGTACTTCACGGTGACCAATTTGAAAAATGTGTTTTTCTTGATCCAGTTGCACAAGGACTCATAATACTTGACTTCATTTACGTTTCACCAAAAAAAATAAACATACTCATTTGCCTCAAGGGTACTGAGAGACCCCACCAATCTTTAACAGGGTACTAGGCAATATAGATATTAAGAGTGCAGTGATACAATACGTAGATGACTTATTGATTTGCAGTAAAATGGAGGATGAGTGTAGGCAGGATTCTGTCCAATTGATGACTATTTTAGCAGACAAAGGATATAAGGTCGACAAGAAGAAATCACAGTATTGTCAGGAGGAAGTGTTGTATATAGGTCACTTAATTTCACATGAAGGAAAGAAAGTGACCCCTGAAGGGTCTGAGGCAATATTGAAAACACCAAAACCAAACACAGTAAGACAAATGCAGCAGTTTCTGGGTTTATGCAACTACATTAGAGCATGGGTGTTTGATTATAGCATGTGCACAAAGCCACTTGTGCAAGCATTAATGAAAACACAAGTTGGTAAGACAAAAATAGAATGGACTGAAGAAATGGAGACAGGATTTGAGGAGTTGAAAGAAGTGATTTGTACAGCTCCAGTTTTAGGGATTCCCAATTATATTTGTTTTCAGACACAAATGGGACAGTCATGACAGCAGTACCTACACAAAGAACCACATTGGGATATAAACCTTTGGAATATTACAGTTGGATTCTAGACCCAGTTATGAGAGGACACTTCCCTTGTGAACAATCTTTGGCAGCTGCCGCCTTTGCAATTGAGAAGTCCATAAGTATTGTGATGGGCTGCTCTATGACCCTTTACATGCAGTATGCTCTGTTTGCCATTTAAGAGAAACCCAAGGCAACATTGATATCCCAAAGAGCTTCATCTTATGAGATAATGATTTCCAACCCAATGATTAAGATTGTAAGATGTAAAATAGTGAACCCAACCACGTTCATAGCTGAGCCAGTAGAAGAAGGTGATCATGCGGTTGACTGTATGTTGAATTTTATGATGATATACTTTGTGTGAGGAGAATGCTTCAGTGGGAGGGGAGATTCGCTTTATTGATGGTTCTTCAAAAATTGATCAAAGTAGTGGGGAAAGTCATTCAGGCGTCACAGTAGTAAGACGTAGAGGGAATCGGGAATGGGGAATGGTTGGTTGAATCAGGACTTACGGGATCCGCACAGGTCGGAATGTCCCGGTAAATCCCCATTCAACCAGACTGGACCCGGACCCAGTATTGGAGACAGCCATGGTGCTATTAGCTATTAGCACCATGAACTACCTCCAATCTCGGAATGAGGCCCTTTATCTCTTGCGGGAGCAAAGCCGCAGACATAGAATCCTAGAGGGTTGCATATTCTCTAGAATGTTTGAGTTTTGACACAGCGGATATTAAAGAAAGCCTGATTGCAACTATGTTAGTACAGGAGGGGTTTAATATGCTGCTGAGAACCCAATTCATAGAGATTCAGGGAAGTGCACCACAGGAAGAGCAAGAACTATGGAAATGAATGGGGTGTTCTTCATCCCCCACTGAAGCTTTACGGTGACAGGAAAGCCCTGGAAAGCCTGTAAATTTATATCAAGTCACTCTTGAACAGCTGCATTACCCCGCACATGTAACTAGAGAAAGTCTTGCTGCCAATATTGTAGAAGACTAGGTCATTCTAATTTGGTGGAGCACATTGCACTGATTATGGTAAATTGAATGATTAGAGGAGCAATACCTCGACCGAATGGTCCAATTCAGCATTTACATATCGACTATGTCAATATGCTGTAGGCATGTAATGGATGTAGGTATCTATAAGTGGTGGTATGCCCCTTGCCTTGGTGGATCAAAGAAGGTCCATGTGCACACCCTGATGCCACTTGCGCCACAAAGTTTTTAGTATGCAAAGTTTTCCTGAGGTGGCGTGTGTACAAAGTATTAAGATCCGATAATGGGCCACATTTTGTCAATGAGCTATTCGAACCAATAGTGCTTTTATTAAGTATAAAGCACAGGTTCTCTTCTGCCTAGCACCTGCAAGCAAATGGAATATGTGATAGACTCAATGGATCCCCAAAGAAAGGATGGCCAAGACTAAATTGACTTTGAAATAGGGGTGTCTGTATTGCCTACCCCTGGCCTTATGTGCCCTTCTGAATCAGCCAGGTTTGGACCACCACTGCAACCCGCAAGAGCTAGTAACCGGGCATCGAATGAGAACACCCCTTACACCTTGGTCTAGGATCAGGAGTGATGCCCAGAGTGTAGCCAAAACTCTGGGTGATGAGATGCACGATTATTTGACATGTATAACAACCAGTATTTCTTTCAGATCAAATCAAGCATCGGGGGGAAGGTCTAGGAACATGGAAGCAGATAATTCAGCCACCAATCCAAGTGAACTATTACCGCCACCTAAGTTATATGTTGGGGACCTGATAATTATAAAAGACTTCACCCGAAAGTGGAACAAGACCCGCTTTAATGGCCCATTCTGTTTTGGGGAAGTGTCCCCCTCAGCTGTTAAAGTATCAGTACGACGAGATTGGTGGCATCTGAATGACGTGAAGGTTTATAAAGGTAAGACCATCCCTCCCACCATTGCTGATCCAGAAGCAAGACAAGAAGAAGAATATCTGCATGTGCAGACCCGATCGATGACTAAGAAGAAGGACGATAAAGCAACAGGTGATTAACGCATACTTTATTTGGACTGGAATTCAATAGACACACCTTATGTATATTTTAGCAGGGAGTGCAAGGACTTGCAGAGAAATTCCAGAGTTTTGAAATTAACTTTTAGAAATATATTGACACAGTAAATAAGGCATTAGAATCATGCCTAAATGTCAGTTCTTGATCTGACATTGTAAAAGAGACCAATATCCAGATTCATTTCATGGAGAATATCTGTTTTAAATGATAAAAATACATGATACCTGCCAATATTGACGTTCATCGGCTTGTGATTGCTGTTTTGTGTTCATACTTCAATCTTACCCTGCTCTTGTTAGAAGAGATGTTAATATCCACACTTTTTTTACAGGATTCTAAAATGGTCCAGTGATAAGGAGACTCCTTATTGCTATGATTGAGCAAATTGTACAATTGCAAATGTAAAAGAAATTTGATGATTGTATTAAAAATGATTAATGAAGAAGACGGCATGATCATAGAGCGTGAACAAGTTCAACAAGCAGTAGGATGGCACGAGAAATGGTTGCCCAGATTGCTATGCATAATATATATTTGCATGATTGTTCTAATAGTCTTTTTGTTCCTTATTTTTAACATTCTCTACCATCTTCATGCTTCTACCGAAGAAAGAGTTTCTGTGATTCTCCTCACTATGAGTACCAATGATGACAGGAGACATAAGAGAGGTGCAGAGGAAGATAAGGACGGGATAAATACCTATCTTTATAATACAGCTCACTTGGGGAATAACATGTGGTACCAGCATATGGAAAAGGTGGGGGAAAGAACATCTGATGAGAGTTGCTATGTCTGCTCTCTCCTCTCCTATACCATGAAAACAGCATGGACTTTCATTTTGAAGCAAACGATTCAAAATGTCTCAGCCATTTTGCAGCATGTACTACTCGAGGACAGTTCCAAAGAAGTTGGGTGACCTTATGATAGAGCAATCTAAACATTGGTGAATTTTCAAAAGTGGATTATCGCTTGAGAGAAAGAAGATCACTTGAACTCATACGGACTAAACCAGAAAATTATCTTTCCACCAAATCAATAACAGCATATGAAACAATGCCTGAAGAGCATTAATTGTTCAGCAAGACTTCTATGATAATGACAGCTATAGTCATGCCTGGAATCCAGACAGTGGCAAACACCAAATGGTTGCAAGTAATCAGATGAAGGCATCTGTATACAATCAATGCCACCGTAAAGGTATTCAATGACATTAAAGAAGAGATGAGGGCCATGCGTTTGATGACCCTCCAGAATAGGTATGTCCTTGATGTGATCACAGCGATGGAAGGAGGAGTTTGCTCCAAAATCGGGCCATCATGTTGCACATTCATAACTTCTCACAACAGCCAGAATGAAACCTTGTCAGAGGCCATAACGATGTTGAAAGACCTGCATACCAAGATGGAAGACGAGACAGATGACATTGAAGATGACAGTTGGTTTACCACCTTGTTCTCATGGATTCCTCAGTGGTTGGCAAATCTATAAAGGTTCTTGGAGTAGCACTGGTGCTAGTAATGTTTGGATTCTGTATAGTCAGGATGTGATCGCCCAATGCACGAAAACAGCAAAGAAGGTAGTGAGAATGAAGATCATGATTAATGTCAAAAATGAACCAAACGCCCAAGAGCTGCTTGATATATATAAAGGCTAGCATTGTGGCACCTGAGGGAACAAAGTGTCTGTATAAAAAGAATCATAAGAAGTATGTGAGATGATGGGTCTATTGTACCCCGAATGGACAATGTAACTGCATAACCTGGAGTGTAGATGTACATGTCAAAACCGCAGGCACCCTGAGGGGGGTGATGAAAATATGGACACCTAAGAAACACTTCTTCAAGAGAAAATATGGAGATCCCTTTTCTCATCCTGGTGTTAAGTACAAAAAAGGTCATTAAAAGTGTTAACAACCTTTTTTTTCCGAACTTAAGGCCGATTCTGAATTTAAGACCTATTCTGAAGGTGGCGCATTCTTCCGAAGGAATGCGCCACTTTCGGAATACATTTGACGGTTGCCAGGATGGGCTGAAAACCTGGCCTTTTTTAAGGGTATTCTTGTGGCACTCCTCCAGTTTAATATGTGTGCTAAAATAGTGCACATATATGTTACCATTTTGGTGCTGTTAGACTGGAGGAGTGACACAAGAAGCCTTGTTTGGTGTATATGAAAGTGTTCATACACACCTGTGTGGTGCATATGAACACTTTCATGTACACCAAAGCAAGCAGCTTCAACGTTGCATTCTGCATTGTGCTTTCTGCAACGTTGAAGCTGCTTACTTTGGTGTAAATGAAAGTGTTCATATACACCACACAGGTGTATATGAACACTTCCATTTACACCAAAGCAAGCAGCTTCAACGTTGCATTCTGAATTCTGCATTCTGCAACATTGAAGCTGCTTACTTTGGTGTAAATGAAACTGTTGATATACACCACACGGGTGGAACACATCACGTCCATCTGTGGGCTGTCCTATTGCGGGTATAAGGACATCCCGTTCCCTGAAAAGGGGTTGTTCCCCACCATGGTGACCCCTCCCAGTATTCTAATGGGGGCCGTTGCCATGGAGTCCATGTGTGACAATGTGCTGTTGTTCTGCTGTGGGTTGTCTTGTGTCCGTGGCAATTGCTGTGTGTTTCCTTGAATCTGTGGTGCTTGTAAATACTGTGGTATCAGTGCTTGTTTCAGTGGTGTCTGTGTCATTGGCTGGGGTGCCTGCTGGGGCATACCCTGTATCTGTCCTTGCTGTAGCTGTGGTTGGTCCTGAGTATAATAGTGGTCCTGGTCACCCTGATATGTCTGCTGGTGTTGTGTTCCCCAATTCTGCTGCATCCCGCTGTTTCTGCAAACTCTCGAAATGTGCCCTATATGGCTGCACATTCAACACTGTGGTTGCTCTCTCCTTTGTCCGTGGAAACCCCCTGTGAAATCCCTTGGGCCCTGCTGCACCTACTGCCCATATCAACTAAACCCTCCTGGAAAGCTCCCTTGGTTGTGATTTATCTCTTGGCCGAACCTGTGTCCTCTCAATGACCCCCTTTTTCTCGAATCCCTTGCTGCATGTTTCCTCGCCCCATGAATCCTTCCCCATGGGTGGCAGCATGTACCTCTGCAGCTGTGCTCCTTATGCACTCGTGCTCATCTGGGCTCCCTGCATGATCACGCTCGTTAGTACCGCCCCTTCCATGGCGTACTCGATAGTTTCTTCTGCACTAATTTTGCTTCATCTATCTTTCTGTCCTCCGCCTTTTTCTTAAGCATTTTCTTGCCATAGCCTATAATGGTGAGCGATCAGGAGCTGTATTTCTGGACAAGCTTTTGCTTCCATGCCTATTAACTCGTTTAGCTGCTTCTGTACCGGTTCTGTCAACCCCTGGCATAATATGTGGTCAAATACTGCTACTGTTTTATCCCACGGTTCTCGAGCTTTAAGGCGCCAAAGCTCTTGGATCTCCTGAATATATTTCACAGGGTCTTCATCTTCCATCATTTTCTGGGACATAATTGCCCCAATGTCTGATGAGTCTGTGTATTGTGTCCTTAATGCCCGCCATACGGAAGCTCTGCAGTTTGCCAATGGTGAACCATTGTGTGCTGTGTTTTGGGTTGTCACTCCGGGGCACACCACCCTTTTCCATGCGTCATCAGCAGCATCCCTGAGGATTGCCACTAGTAGTCCCTTTACTTCTCCTACTGCTAATCTCTCTCCATTTTGTAAATCCATTTTCCAGCACCCAGGCTTAAACATGGCAGCCTACACCTCACATTCTTCTTGTCAGTGTGTTTCCATGGTATATATTGAGATTACCCCCCTCCCTTTTCCAATAAAGGCATCTGTGTAAACCCTACCTCTCCATGCATGCTCCTAGTCAGTCTGCCCTGTCTGTCCTCATCCCCAATGCCCATGTATACATCTACTGGATCTGGTATGGGTATCAGAAATATGTCGTCCTGTTCCCCCGTCAACCTTTCTCTTGAGCATACTATGGCTGTTTCCCCCTTCCATCATGCTGGGAGGTCTCTAAGCCTCTCTACATATGATGTTACATCATTGAGGGTACATAAGTTCGGTTCTATGTCATTTCATCGCCTGCAATTTCATCCCCTTGCATTTTAATGTGTACATTCTAACAAAAACGCTCATCAATTTTTATTTTTAATTTTTTGGGGGGGTAACACCACCCAACCACCCCCTTCCTTACTTATTTTTAGCTATTGCCTACCCCCAACCCTTATCTGCCCTTGCCCACCGCCCATCTAAAAAAATTTGATGAGCATATTCGTTGTAATATACATGTTAAGATGTCAAGGGATGAAATTGCAGGCAATGAAAGGATGTCGTACCCATAAGTCGTCTCTCAACGTGGTTGGAGCCTGTGAAGTTCCCCCTCTCATCCCCACTGTTTCATTCTTCTTTGTCGGACCCCAAGCCCATGTGACTGCAAAAGTCATCTACGAAGCTTAGTCTTCTAGTTGTCGTGTCTGTGCTGGGTTTCAAGTTAATATCGATATCCCACAAATCGGATCTGCTGCCTCCTCCCCAGGCCCCTAGGCCTGTTTTGTCCCTTACTGTGGTACTCTTGTCCCGTGAGGTCGTGCTATCTGGCACCGCTAATCTGCCTTCCTTAAGAATGTTGTTTCCCTGATCTGCTGTCTATTGTGTTTTTACAGCCTTTATTGCCCGCTCATCCACCTCCTTGAGTGCGCGTTCCCTAGCCAGTCTGTCCAACTGCAACTTACTTTGTTCCCTCTCAATCAGCTATTTTCCTGCTGTGCTATCTCCCTCCACCTCTCGATCACTTCCAGCCCTCTAATCTGTCTGTCGCGCTGCTCGCGTTCCTCTCTCTTCCTCTCTCTACGATCCCTTTCTATCCTTTCTTCACTTTCTCTCTACACCTGTTCCTTCTCCCCCTCTCTTCTCCTCTGCCTGCCCTCTCTCTCTAGCCTCTCTTCTCTTTCCTTCTCCTTTCTGTCAGTTTCCTCCATTATCTCATCCCAATTACTTGCTTCTCTGCTCCCTTTCACCCCTTCCATTGCTTTAGTTGCCCTGTCTGACTCCCCATCTGTCTTCCCTTCCAACTTTAGGAGTATCTGTCCCCCTATCCATTTGTTTGTGGATATGCTCCCCAGCCCCTCCTTCACGTCCTGCTGCACTTCGCAGCTTGCTCCTCACCCAGTGGTTAGCTGCCCTGAGCCTCTCTGTCCCGCTCCCTTTGTTTATGGTGGTGGTTTATATGTCGGTTTTGAATACTCCTCTGCTGCTCTTAATTGTCATAATTGATACATCCCTTTCTCATCATCTGTGTCATCGGAGACCACACTCGGAGGGACGTGTGTGGGTGCGTAGGGCAGGGTCATGGGCCCTTGCACCTCCTGCTGGCTCAGCATCCACTGAGGCCTCGCTGCCCTGCCCCCTCACCCTCTTGGACCATTCTCCATAATTCGAATAGCGCCATGTGGTTTGCTAACTTCTTTCCCTTATCGGTACCCTGTATGTGTGTCAGTAGTGATTGCTGCACATCTTTGGAGAAACTTCCGCAAGGTGGCCATGGTTTAGTTAACTTCACCTTGGTGGCTTTAGATCATTCTATGGTATATTTACAGATCTTAATGAATGGTGAGAGGGCACCTCCTGCTTCAGAGTATTTTGTGATGGTACAGATAGTCAATGTTCATTAATTGTAGTCTGGTTGCTGGGGTGCAGCCCATTATTGTGTGCCACCGTGCAGGGCCCAGAAATGTGACAGATCTTGTCTTTGTAATGTGGAAGTGCCTTACACAGGTGCTGTGGGGGCGTGTCACCACCACACATTATTCTTGCTTTTACCTGACCTCAAGTCGAGGGTTTCGATAATCTGCTGCTAAGGGAGAAACACAATGTAATCATGTTGTTATCAATTTGCTACGAGCCTCTCTGGCTGAACAACCTGTCAGTCATGTTTCAGGCACCAACCCCTTCCCCCTCACTGCCTCCTCAGCCACACTCACAATCTTGCACATGCGCCTTCCGAGTACCGCCATTTGTTCACCTCATATGCCAATTCCAAATTTCCAATTCTAGCTCCTCACCGTCTCATGCTCTTCGTTTCCTATACACAACCCTATGGGTGACATCACCACTTTGCTAACCATATAGTGCTAAGAATTCAAATACTGTGTGCCCAATGCTACACCCCGTTACTCCCTAAAAGCATAAAACGCACCACAAACCCCAGAGCTGTCTTCCTGCTTCCAGGCAGAGTATAGCACTATTCTCTTGTGATCGAACTGTACCCACTGCGTCGCCTCACGTGCAAAATGTTTCACTCCAGGAGACTTAACCAGTTGTCTCACTTTCTGCAATCTAGGCCAGCTCCCTTACTAAACCTTATGGGGATACTGTCATCTATGATCAGAGCTAAAACACCTAACCCACAGGAAATCCACTATTCACATACTTCGGTAATCCATGCCTTTGATTCAATAGTTTAGGTTATTCACCAGAACCGTTTACCTCTAAACACGAATATGCCCTACCCACAAACAATGCCGTCTACCTCCACTCCTGTCCCTAAGTTTGACAATACTAGAAAATACTTAACACTACTAACGATACTCCTGAATACTGAATGCCCTCCCTCATACCCACAGTTGCCGTGTGACTGGGTCAATATTCATACTCGGTGGTCTGCTGGCCCTGCTCGGCTGGCGTGTCCTCCAAAGCTACCACTTCCTCCTCCTGGTCTGCCTGGACTCCTCGCTGACTTTGGTCAGGATATTCTCCAAGCTGGCTCCTGACGACCTTTCCACGGGTATGCATTTCCTGTCTTTATCAAAATATGCGAGGGTCGTGCAGCCTCTCGGGTTCTGCAGCGGAGGAGACGACTTTATGCAGTGCTGGCAGAGACAACCATCCTCTGCTACCAACTTGTTAGGTAAGACTTCCAGATATGCCAGAGCGATTCTGGGGGTCCGCCAACTCCATTGGCCTAACTCCCTCCCCAGAATACACGGAGGACTCAGTCAGACGGCAAGTAGAAACTGCTCTTTATTTGTACATAAAACCAACAGGGATCAGTGAATGAACACAGCAAGTTTCAGGTACAGCTTGAAGTTCCATGGCACGTAGGCCAGTTTTGTATGACTCTGGCATCATCACTTAGGCCCTTCTCCAAAAATCGGTCGCATGGATTTGGCATTGAGATCACTACAACCTATACGGTCACCCATAGGTATTATTCTACTGGCCCTCACATGTCAGGTGGCTGACCTGTCCCATCCCCAAGAAACTATCGATTACATTGTTGCAGAGTAATGGGTTTACCATTGGTTCTTGCCCCTTGCCATCCACCCCTGAAATACTAAACTGTGATTGGTCAGAGCTGATGCACCCAGGGCTGGGACTCAATCGAGTTCTCAGCTCACTGTGCACTACTTCAAGGCGATATGAATGATTATGCGTCTGTATTTCAATTTGTGTATACCACCTTTGCCTATGAGAAAATTCTCCTTGCGTAGCAACATTTGTTGTAGCCTGCGTATGGTTTTGCTGGGATCGGCTCCTCTTTCTCACCATGGATGACTCTCCATTGTCTCGCTTGGCTGCATCACATGTTCAGAGACCATGAATTTGAGCTCTGCAGCTTGCATTTATGAGGATTTATTCTGTTTCTCTGCAGCTGGTCCCCTTGTCATCTGGAGATTGGAATGTGTCTTCATATCTCTGACCTTGGCTGTGGGCCTGTCTCAAGTGTTTTGCTCTCTGTGCAGTCGGAATCAGCTCAGCTCGTCTCATGCTCAGTGGTTTGAGGCCGGCTGTAATTGTTTTCCTAAACCTTATAGTGTGGTTTCTATATTGTCCATGTTATACTATGTTCTCTATGGTTTAGCTGTATGTGGTTGGATTGGGTTCCATATATACTCCTGTATGTTCACACGACTATTAGCTTTAAGCATCAGAAAGCTTGCTCAGGATCTCTTGTGCCTTGTGGTTCTGTGTTATTGCCTTTGGCTAATGGCAAAAATAATAAAAGCATTGACAGTATGTATATGTATCTCTCCTCTAGCTATAACACTGTGCACTCATGTTCTACATGTATATGAGTGTGTGTTTATGTGGTGCAGTGCAGACTGCACATGTGCTTCATGTCTAACGCTGCTATGTTGTGGTGTCACAAATGATGTCAGCACCATGGCTTCTTGGTACTCAATCAAGGATGTCCATATAGGCTTCCCTGTCCAGGATCACAGGCTCTTCTCCCACATATGGAAAGATGTGCATTGTATTTGTTCTGTATGGCTGGCTGGGAGGATAGCTTTCAGTGTATTTGTCAATCATTGGTGCACTCGGGATCTGTCCAAAATAGGATGGGCAGCAGCAGGCGTTTCTGGCCTTTTGTCTCATCATGAACTTTGGAGAGCAGAGGGGTGGTCTCAGGATCCCCAGACCTCCCACTTTAGATGGATGATGGATTTCCTGACAGAAAGGGTGGGGCAGCTTGTGAGGGGGATGTGCCGGTACCAGAGGAGCGAATGGGGGGGGTGCAGGTTAACAATGATGGCAACAATGGACAGACAGCCGGCAGAGGTGAAGCAGTCAGCGATGACAGTGTGACTGCGGCGGGTGGGTTGCGTTGCTCTAACAGGATCAGAACATTGCCAAGGAAGTTGGATGATTATGTTTGTGATTATTCTGTTTTCTTTTCCATGTTCTGTACAGTAGTTACATTTTCTATGCAGGTGTTTCCAGGTTACATGCAACTGTTTTGTGTTTCATGCAATTGTTTTGTTTTTGTATCGTTCTTTGCTTTGTTTTCCATCTCCTTATACTCTTCTATATCTGTGATCTAAGTGTTGGTTTTTGGAATAAGGGAGGGAGGTGTGTGGTAGTGAAGTGTGTGAACGTGTGGTCCTGTGGTGCGAGAGTGTGCGGGTCTGTGAGGCATGTGTGAGTGCTGTTTGTGTGTATGTGAGAATGTTATGGGTGGAGATTCCATGGGTTGAAGGTTGATGGCGATGGTGAATAAACCATGGTGTGCCACGACAACACTTAACACTGTGTTGGCATCTTCTTTCCCCTGTGGGGCTACCACAAACGTCTTCGCTATCTCCACCTGAAACTTTAAGGTCCTCAACATGCGCTTGTTTCAGTGCTGTAGCGTCCTCATCCATATCTCTCAAAGATAGGAGATCCATACGTCTCCTTGCACACCGTTTGTCGTGTGCGCTTGTGCCAACGGAGCCTAAAGCTGCACCAGCTCCCGCTCACATCATCATTTCACCAAAGGAAGCAGTGTCACATGGACCACCTATGTCTTCACCACTTCTCAGACTTTTGCTGCTTTCGGCACCCCACCCCGCAGTGCCACCTCCCTAGTCCACCTAACAGGACCATGACTTGGATGATATTCCACAGCCTCCCCAGTGACACCCTTCCACGCATCTCTGGCTTGGACTCTATGCCAAGTCCGCTTTCTGAGCATTGAACCGGATAGGACTTTCAGAGTTGACTTGTGTGTAGGCTTGAACAGCCCTGCATGAGTTGTGACTTCCAGGGTTGTGATTTGTGAGTGTGTGTATGCTTGAAGAGCCATGTCTGGGAATGATGTTCTTGTTTTTTTGTTTTGTTTCTATATTATAAAACACGAATAGGAGATTCTGGTCAGAAATCACGAGGCACAGTTGGCTTTGCAAGCCGCTGTGAACTGAACACTCTGGTTAGCTAAACACACTTCTGGTAAAGTTAGAAATTACATTTAAAAAACGTTATTGGTGCACACACTTCAGGACTCTCCACTAAGGGTCTTTCAGAAATAACAGTAAAAAGAAGTCCCACAGAAGTCTCAGGAAGAAGGGTGTAGAACTCTCCTTGGAAAGAAAATCTGTAATGTATTAAACAAATAAGAAATTTGTGCCATTCAAATAATTGGTTCCAAGAATGTCATTATTTTTCAAATGTGTTAAGTGATCTTACTTTAAAATGTTTGCCCAACAAATCATGTAAAGTGACATGCATTGGCCATCTTGCAGAGTCAATAAAAAGAAATTGAAACAATGTATTTCAAATATCGAACGTGATCGCATTAAATAAAAATAGGCATCATTCATGCACATCGATTAATCCTTTATTAATGGTGTTCTGTCCCCAATAACAGCAACACATTTCTACAACTCGATGCGTTTCTGGACAGCAAACTCTTCTTTAACAAAGCAAGCGCATCACTTCACTAAAGTTCTACCCAGATATAAAATAACACAGTAACCAATGGAACTATAACGCGGGGTCTAACATACAATGTAAATTGTGCCTACTAACTTAATTTCAATGTGAGTCATATTTTGGTACTGAGGATAATTTCACTGTTCTTCCAGATTGCCATAAAAGGAGGATAACAATTGCGTGCAGCTGTGCCTCGAGGCTCATCCAGGTGGTGATGAAATTCCTTTCAAGGCGCCATGACACCATCTGACTGCAGCCAGCGCCGATTTTTCAAGCAGCGTTGTGCTAGCTCACCTCCTGGGGCATGACTGCAAATACATTTTCGGCCTTTGGAAAACGGATGGTTGACAGCAATTTAGACGGGTATTTCAGTCTGCACTGTATTACCGCTCAGCTTTGTTGGACTGCTCTGTTTTTTCGCAGACTGTTTTGCTCAGGCTTCTTTTCTCTTGTGGATACGAAATGAAACTGGAGTTGGACGAGGATGCTTTTTGCTTACATTGTTATGCTAAGAGTTTCTGTATTTTGCGCATATTTTTATGTTTGAGTTGCTGCATGCAAGTGCTTAGCGTATGACTCGAGTTGCAGCGAAATGAACGGATGTGATCTGACACCTTGAGCCAGTCCTGGCTGCCCACCTTGCAAATGGATAGCTGCGTGCCCTTTGCCATAATGCGTAAAAGAAGATGAAAGCACAAAATGTAGGTTGAATAAATAGGTTTGAATAGGTTTGTGAATTCTTTCATAAGTAGATACACGCAGACAGCAGGCACCCCCTTCTAGAGGCAGGCTCCAACTGACCACACTAGAACATACAGTAGAACGAGTAGAATTGCATGACATCATAATAACTCTACTCTGTTAAGACTAAGTAGAATGTATGCATGACCATTTTAAATAAGTATAACAAAATACACCAGAACACATCTCTTCCCTTTAATTTGTGGCAGATTTAACGCAGGTAATAATCATTCAGCCTGACAGGTTTGTTCCTGATCCTGTTTGCATTCAAACTGCTGTTGTGACTGAACGCTGTTCTCACATTCGGTTCAAACATATGTTCATCCTCTCCATGCTCAACCGAAACCTGCTCTTCTCTCGCTCCCTCACCGACATCATTGCCAAGCTTATTGCACTTAACCAGTTTGGCCAATGACCAACATTCTCCGCCCTCCATGTTGAAAACATTCCCCTTGATCACAGCAATTTTCTTAGGTCCAATGAATTTACTCGCAATACACTTGGGAGAAACCCTGGGATTCTTAACATAAACCCAGTCCCCCACTGACCATGGTATCACCATGACACCCCTCTTTGTATCAAACCTCTCTTTGAACTCATCTTGGGCCTCTCTGATGAGATCCATGATCTTTTCCCTGTTTACATGCACACTCCTCCCTAAATCCAACCAGCCCGGACATAACTTTGTACCGGGTTGTCTACCCTTGAGAGATACGAAGGGTGAAATGCCGGTGACAGTGTGTGGAGACACGCAATAGTTCCATACCATCTCCCTGGGAACTGTCTGCCACCTTACACCTGAAGCCATGGCTAATTGTAATCCTCCCTTTAGGAATCTGTTGGCTCTCTCAACAAGACCATTCGCTCTAGGCTGGTAAAGTGCTGTCCTGTAGTGTTTGATACCAAACCTATTAAGAAACTCCACCATTCTGTCCGAACAGAATTGTATTCCATTATCCGAAACCAGCTCTGAGGGAAATCCCTCCCTGTAAAACACTTCCTCAAAAAATTTCATCAATTGTGAAGTGGTTGCTTCTCTAATGGCTTTCCACTCAACCCATTTAGAGTGATAATCCACAAGGACAGTCAAGTATTTAAAATCCTCTCCCAGCTCCTGAATGGGCCCTATTAAATCCACTGCTAATTTCCTCCATGGCTCTCCCGGAACACTGACAGGTCTCAGGGGGGCTTCCTTAACCATCTTGCTTTTGTCACTTTTCTCACATTCTTTACAACTTCTCACACACCTCTCTACCTGACCATCAATTCCTGGCCACCAAAAGGATTGTTTGATATGCCTTTTGGTACCCCCCATACATAGGTGGCCTTGGTGAGCTATGTCCACTAATTTGGGCCTGATATCACAGGGAGGTACTATCTTCATTCCTTTTCTGAGTTGAGAACCATCCTCTGACATGCTCAACTCCTCTTTAATGCAATAAAAAGAATCACATTTCTTCTCAATGAGGTCTTTCCTGGGCCAACCTGTTTTGGTCCACAATTTGACTTGCCCCAGGACCTCATCCTTAGCATCAGCAGATTCCCATTCCTCTTTGCTTATGGCATTGTGTACAAGTTCGCAAATACCCACAGTACACTCTGCACTCACATCCTTGAAGCTCTCACTCTGTGCAGGCAGTCTAGAAAGACAATCAGCAACAACATTTTCTCCCCCAGGTATATACACCATTCTAAAATCATATGCCAGCAAGTCAATCATCCACCGAGATATTCTAGGTGAACCTTTAGCCCACTCCGCAAGCCCAATAGCTGAACTAGCAGTTTATGATCAGTCTTTACAACAAACGACTGGCCGCATAGAAAGAATTTGAAATGAGTCACAGCCCATGATACAGCTAGAGCCTCTCTCTCCACCACGGAATAATTGTTTTCCGCTCCCCTCAGTGGTCGGGAGGCAAAAGCTATGATGTGTTCAATGTTACCATCATACTGAAAAAGAGCAGCACCAAGCCTTAACGTGCTTGCGTCCACAGCCAGCACAGTTCGTCTGCCAGAAACAAACCCTCCTAATGAAGGTGCTTTCACAATACTAACTTTAATCTTACTAAAGGCATTTTGACATTCTTCCGACCACACATATTTGGTGCCCTTTTTCAAAAGATCTCTCAAGGGAGACGACATGGCAGAGAAACCATCAACAAACTTGTGATAGTACTCCGCCAACCCCATGAACAAGCGTAATTGTTCTTTATCCAGGGGTTGGGGAGCACCCACAATGCTATCTACTAAAGACTTTCTGGGAGAAATACCATTGCAGGAGATCTTATGCCCCAAGTAATCCACTTCCGTAACAGCAATTTTGCATTTCTCCCTTTGTACCGTCAAACCCGCGTCCCTAAGTCTGACCAACACTGACCTAAGTATCCTATCATGTTCAGGACCATCCTTGGCAAATATGAGAATGTTATCTTGGAACACAGTTACTTTCTCAAGGCCTTTGAGTACTGTCTCCATTACTCTCTGAAATACCGATGCCGCACAGGCCAAACCAAAGGGCATTCGGTTATACTTGAAAACACCCTCAGGAGTGATGAATGCAGTTAAATGTTGGCACTCTTTAGACAACGGAACCTGATGATAGGCAGCAGAGAGATCAATGATGGAAAATAACTTAGGTTCTCCTAGTGTGGACAAAACCTCTGAAATATTCGGTAACGGGTGCCTCTCCACCACTATGTTCTTATTGAGACTGCGTAGGTCGACACAAAATCTCATTTTACCATTAGCCTTGGTAACCAGAACAATTGGAGACACCCATTCAGTAGCTACAACTGGTTCAATCACCCCTTTGTCAACCAAGCTATTAAGCTCCTCCTTAAGTTGTGCCCTCATTTTCAGTGGTACTTGCCGTACCTTGTGTACCACTGGCTGGGCATTGTTCTTAAGTCTAATGTGATGCTCAAACTCTTTCAAACGTCCCAGACTCTCGGAAAACACTTGTGGAAATTCCTTGGTCCAGGAATCCCCCACCTCGGCAATAGTGACAGGATCTGGTGCGCTAGCCTGTACCCTTAAACCCAACTCCCTCTGCTCCTCCCAGCCTAACAGAGAGGTCCCTTTTTCCGCCACAAGGAGAATGGCTTGGCAGTCTCTTTCCTTATATGTTATTCTTGCAAGAAATTCACCCAGTATGTTTATATCAGAATCTGCATATCCACACACCCTGACATTGGTAGGGCGAATAACAGCATTGCTCTTCCCCAAAATATTTGTCAACGTGTCTTGGGATATAATGGTCCAAGGGGAACAAGTATCAACTTTCATTACGAGCTCAATACCATCAACTTGAAACTTATCCACGGGACCTTTGGTCACCCCAGACATCTCTGAAATTTCAAATATGTGTCTTAGGGTGAATTCCTGCGTACAGGATACCTCATGAATGTTGTGCCCCCTTCCAATGCCATCTTCATCATTGTCCATTGGCTTGAACTCTATACTATTGATAGCATTACTCTTGCAAACATTAGCAAAATGCCCTTTATTCTTGCACTTGAAACATTCCGCATATTTGGCGGGGCAGGAAGGATAGTTCACGCCATGTCTTGAACTGCCGCAACAGGGACACATATTCTTCGTATTCCCACTTCCTCTCTTGACTGTGGAATAGCCAACTCTTTTCTTTTGATTAACAACACATACAGAAGCCGATGGAAGATTTGGTTGTGAATCCTAAGTTCTTTAACATACTCTGAAGTTTGTTCGATGCTTCTGGCTAGTTCTAGAGCCTCATCCAATTTCATGTCTTTTGCAAGAAGTTTCTCCTGGACTCTCACATTATTTGTGCATCTAACCAGCTGATCTCTGATTAGGGAATCAGTCAAATGTTCAAACTCACAAGTATAACTCAGGGATCTGAGGCAGGCAATGTATGATTCCACCGATTCCGACTTCTCTTGAACCCACTGGGAGAATTTGTGTCTCTCAAAACTAACATTCTTCTTTGGCTCAAAGTGATCTCGAAGTTGGTTAAGGGCAAACATATATTCATCCATGTCATCAGCCTCTGGAGCACAATGCCTAGAAAGTCCATCATAAATCCTGCATCCCTCTATGCCAAGGTTGTGAAGGAGTAAGGCTCTCTTACGCGCAGAAGGAAATCTCTCTCCACCCATGGCCACCAGGTAGTTCTCAAACATGTCTGTCCACCTATCCCAAGCAATTGGAGGCCGTCCCGGTTCACTCAGGAAGGGGACAGGAGGCAGAATGGAAGTAGCCATGATTTGTGGTTACAACAAAAAACGCACCAAAAGTAGGACTGTTGAATATCTTCCCTTGTATGCGGATTGGCAATCGTATTTGCTGAGCACAATAGGCAAAAAAAAAAAACATATTTTTATTTTTTTATTTTTATTTTAAATGTTCTAGGCCACAAATAGCATGAGAACCATGTTGTGCCACATCTGTCTTGTTACAATGGCTCGTGTCCTTCCTGTATGAAGAGAACAAGTGCTCCCAGGCGTGGAAAGCTATGGTTGCTAGGCAGCATCTATGTCACAATGGGAGATCCAGGGCTTGGGCAACCTGGCTAGCAAGTTCTGCGTTCTTTCCTCTATTCCCAGGCGTGGGGAGGCTGTTGCTAGGCAGCCGATGTCACAATGGGAGGACCGGGGTTCCTGGAGGCCAACACACCCTCTGCAGTGCGTGTCTCGAGGTGCGCTCGGGACGTCAAAGCTCGCTCGGGAGCTGGCGCTGCGGCTCGCACCGTGGCCTGCTCAATGCCCCGCTCCCAGCCGGGGCTCACACACAGCTCTCCCGACAGCAGAGGTGCTGCATCAACCGCTGCGAGGAACCTCGCGCTGGCGTCCGCGCTGGGGGCTCGCGCAGGGGAAGGCTCTGGCAGGCTCCCTGCCCAATCTGGTGGCTCTGGGCCCTTTTCCAAATTAGAGTTGCGGCAGCGCCAGCCCAAAACAGACAACGACCAGTGCCGCAAGTGCTCACCTCCCTCAGTCTGCCTCCTGCCTGCTGTCTTCCAGGGAGAGAGGGCCGGTGTCCTGGCGGCGCCACCACACGAGGGCACAACAGAATTCCACAGTGGGTTGTCGCAGCAATCCTCGTCGCCAATGTTAAGATTGATGTACAGGCATGAATAGGTTTGTGAATTATTTAATAAGTAGATACACGCAGACAGCAGGCACCCCCTTCTAGAAGCAGGCTCCAACTGACCACACTAGAACATACAGTAGAACGAAAACACTCTGAGTAGGATTGCATGACATCATAATAACTCTACTCTGTTAAGACTAAGTATAATGTATGCATGACCATTTTAAATAAGTATAACAAAATACACCAGAACAGTTGTGCAGAGATTACTGTTAAAAAACATTTTGCCCAAGCCATATTTACGTTGTCGGTTTCTAGGCTTCCACTGCCCTAATGGTACTTATGCTTAATGAGTGGGTGCATAACTTCACTTATTACAGTGCTTAGAATCAGTGAAAATCGGGCATGGGCACTATCATGGCAGAAGGCAACATTCGTATAAAAGCCTGGAAGTATTAATTTTATTACAGTCTAGTTGTGACATCACAACTGACCTATAATAAGAAAATTACATCACGACTGCCCTGTCATTTGTTATTACTCTTTGTTTCTGATGTCACAATGCCTGCTGCTTGAGCCAGCACAGAGCATAACTCCACCTGTCACTGCTGCACTTAAAGCCGTGACAAGCTTTCAAATTCTGTGCTTGTAAAACAGTTTTCAGTGACACTTGCTCACAGAATTTCTTGGTGGCTTGCAACACCCTTATAACTTATGGTAGGGGGTACTTTATCCTATATATAAATTACAAACACAAACATGATATTATTAGAAAAGGTGGACTTTTACTGGTCAGGTGTATGATGCAATTATATGTGACTAGTTCAAAAATAAATCAGATTGTATAGAACAGAGTAATCAAATTTAGTCAAAGCATAGAGATCACTGCACCCCAGAGAGTCTGAGAAGTGGAATAGGCAATTTTAAAGCAGGGTCTGGGCAGGTAGAATGGGCCCTTTAACACCATGTGCCCCTTCTAGCGCCCGTTCCACCATCCCTAATCATTGACCCCACTAATGATGCTTGGTGGAGCAGGGGTTGCTAAATACAACAATGTGAAAAATGTCAGTGTCTAATTAGAGAGCGGTGTCGGGGGGGATTCTCCCGGGGTCGGCTGGGCCGTCCGCGGACCTCCGGGCAGGGAGGCCCCAACTCCTCCCGTATATCCCAAAAGAGATAGAGTATGAGACACACGCAAGAAGCAAGGAACGGCAGGGATGGGTCAAGGATCGTACGCGTCCGTCCTGACACTCTCTCAACATCGTGGGGCTCGCAGGCCCTTTTTACCTTAGTATGACGCGCTACTTGCGTCACCTGAGAAAGTTAGCAAAAAACCTATCGCCACTCTGGATTGGTTCCCTGAGTGGTAGGGTTAGTATAGCATACGTATAGAGAACGTTGTTATTGGTTAAGGGTCAGTCAGGTGGTATACTTGGGTTGTCCCTTCAGTTTGATACATAAAAATTGTTACATGAAGACCCCTGAGGATTGGTTAATGTTAATGGCGTCAGTGATAAGGGCCCCATGTTCTGATTGGTTCTCCCGCGAGCCCCCCAGTCTGGGACCATCGCTGTTCCCAGCTCGCGGTGCACATGTCATTTGCAACAATGTTTCAGTATGTGTATGAGCAGACAATGTGAGGATTTATTCATAAGCAGGAAGGCCGACTACTCCCACCGCCGCAGATGTCCATTGAGTCGCTTAATTGTATCTGCCTGTGTCTTGAGACGGGGGATCCAGGCGCCTTCTTCCTCCTGGGCTTGGCACCCTACCAGGTTCGGCTTGGTCACGTGAGGTGGGACCGTGGTTGAGGCAGAATTCTGCACAATTAATATTGCATTTCTCACTGTGTGCCTGGCTTATCTTGCAGGTGCGACCTTGGCGTCGGCTTGCGGTATGAGAGTTTGCAACGTTGTGCCCTTGACTGTCTGCTTTCGCTGGGCTCATTCTGCAAGGTCAGCAACCGAACTCTTGCTCATTCAATGTTCATGGAAGCTTTTGCTTGCGGCCTACTTGGGCCTGGTGCATAGGTGGAACCGTTTGATACAGAGCGCTTTAGGTTATGGTATCATATTGCTCTATCCCCAGTATCGTGTCTTCGTTATATTTCTCATTATGGTACAAGGGTTTAGAAGAAGCGTGAGCAAGCCTTTTTAGATGAGTCCATTATGCGTCTTGCGTTTCTGCATTTTGAAAAGCCTATGTGGAAAATAATAAAGATGCACGTCCGTGGGTGTGTCCGTCGCCTACGTCGTAGCACTGAGTATGTTCTTCGTGTGGATTGGTGTGGGAGTGTCCGGTTTGCACGAGTGTGCTGACCGTTGGCTAGGTCGTCATGGCATCTCTAACGATGTGTTGATTTGGTGCTGGATGATTCAGTCGAGTCCATCCATGCCGCAGGTGTCGGCATGTGCAGGGCAGGCTGGTGGGCAGGCGGGTGGGCACATCCGTATGTTCTTGTACCAGGGTATTTGGTCGTCTGGGAGATGGGCAAACTCCTCTTGTGGCGGGTGTCTGGGCCGTGATCCTCTAGGCCAGGGTTGAGAGGGGATTGGTGGGAGCCTTTTGTTCACTTTTCCCACTTCAGTCCCCCCTCTGGTCGACTTGTCGACCACAAACATATCCTTTTCCTTATCTCCTCTCACTCTCCATATTTTAGTTACTCCTCCCAAATGTCCATAGTGGTTAACATGGTCTTCAAATGACCAGTACATATATACACAGGTTCCTCCAGGTGTGCAGTATACCCATTTCCCTATGTAGCTCCTTGGGTTTCTTGGGTTTTCGAGCTTCACAGATGGTGGGTCCAGGTGGTTAGTGATGATCTGGTTGCGCAACCTCTCTCTCTCTTTTATTATTGTGCCTGTGTGTTGGCCGTCATCTGCTGGCATCAAGGGGTGCATACCGACCATTTCGATCATCTCGTATGTGGTGCGTGCCTTGCGGGCCTTCCAAAATCTTATTATGATAAGTGCAGCTCCAGCCAAAATAATGCATCCAACTATGATCTTCAGTCCATCTGACAGCCAAGATGGCATCCATGACCATACCGTCGAAAACCAGCTCTCATCCTTTTTTACACCTTTGCTTTCATCCATCATTTTGGAGTGCATCTGGGCCAATTGTGATACTGCTTCTGTCAGTGTACCATTGTCAGCATCGTTAGCAGGGATGAATGTGCAGCATGATTGTCCTATCTTTGCGCAATCTCCTCCTTCCATTGCTGTGAGGAGGTCCAGTACATATCTGTTCTGTAGTGCTACCATCCTCACTGCTCGCAGTTCCTCTTTTATTGCGTTGAATCCATTTGCTGTAGAGTTAATTGTCATCATTAGTTCCCATCTAGTTATCTGGAGCCATTTTGCGTTTGCGTAGGCCTGTAGTCCAGGATGTATTATTGAGGAGAAGAACATTGCTGCTCTGCTGAATAGTCTGTGTTCTGGCGGAATTGAAGTGAGTGCTGTTTTCTTCCCCACAGGTAATTTCCTGTCAGAGGTTCTCCTTGTCTTTTCTTTCTATTCAGGACAGTGTTGTTGCCGTTGTTTCGGTTCTCTGGCCCCTTCTGAAGCTGTGCAGATCTCTTCTTCCTCTTGTTTCCTTCATCCATTTTGGGGAAATTTGCCACATTCACATGTTTCTGGGGCACCACTAGTGATGGTACATTAACGTGTACTATTGTGCATATACCATTCCACAGAGGGGACAGTGTGAGGTATGCCTTGTCTCCACAGGCCCAGTAATGGTCCGTTACTACTGCTGTTCCTGCTCCCCCCTCAGGTAGCTCTGTCACGCTTGCACAGTTGGTGTTGTATCCTACGTCCACTTCTCCTTTGTGTTGGTAGCATACCTTAGGTGCAGTCATCGGCAGTATTGTTATTGGGTCTTCATCCTTTTCTATCCACGTTAGCATGGGTACATACTTGACCCAAGTCGTCCAACATCTGTTGTTGTGTTCAGCAATAGTTGTAGTATCTTCTCTCATTTCCATGTTGCTGCCAACCACTCCTGTGTCCCATTTGTCACCCAGGTACACCTTTCCTGTTATTATTATCAACGGTCTTTCCCAACATCCTTGTTTACCAGGAACTTCAGTGGCGTACCAATCACATGGTAGGTACTGTAGTGTAACTTTCTTTGTTTCTCCTTTTTCAGGGCCACTTGTTATGTATTTGAATGCTTCAGCATGTAAACTGGCCTTGTGGTAACTCAAATAACTCTTAAGGAAGTTATTTTCGTACGGGTATGTGCTCGTGTTTTCCATACCAGGTGCACCGTGTTCCCTTGAAATCTCCCTTTCGTTTGGAACAGTGCCAGGTATATTATACACCGTGCTGTTTTTTCATCTATTTCCGTGGCAACGAAAGTTTGGGAGGCACTCATGGCGTATGGGATCAATGAGCAGACGTAGCATCTGTCTTCTGTTGTTTGTTTACCTATTTGAGTCATGTGCTGGTACCACATGTTGTTTGAGACGTGTGCTGAATTTTGTATGTAGTTGTCAATATCTTTATTGTCTGAGTATGTGCTGCGTTTAACTCTATTTCCCTTGTGTAGAATTTTGTTAGTACCACCTGATGTAACACCTGTTGCAGCTGGGGGTGGGGGTATGTTAGGTTTGGGTACAGCAAAAATATTGATAGCATAACTGTTCTGCCATACAGAGGCAGCCACGAACCCGGTGATCATCAAAATCCCTATCATCTTTATTACAGAGGCTAGTCTCACCGGCATTTTGCTCTTACCTTGCTGCAGTCCGGCAGCTAATTCTTGCGACGTTAAAGTTGCCCACCTGAAAATTCTCAATATGCTTGTTATTAGTGTTAGTTGTTGTTTTCAAGCTCTCCCTATCAAGTAGTCGTTCAGTGCCCAGGCGAAGAGCTGTTCCCACGCCAATCTAAGCAATCTATCTCTTAGGACAGGCAAGTATGGGTGGAGGTGGGGCATTGATTGTTCTATGGCCAAGAGAAGTGCTGTGTAGTAGACACGTACCCTCCTCCTTTTCAGGTACTTTGGCCTTTTTATGTAATAGACAAATTGGTGCGATAATTCTTCAGGGTAGTTATTGTCTGAGGGTATCATCTACTCCTGGGCAGTGAACTTTGTTAGTTATCTGTTTTCTTAGCAGTACAATAATACACCGTGCCTGCATGTGCGAGAGAAAAAAAAGAACATTCAAGTGTTTACATGTGTATGTGCAAAACAATGTCCTTCAGTTGGGTTATTACTGCAGTGGGTAGGGGGTCGATGGGCAGAGGGTTGGGGCTCAACTGGTAGAGGTTTGTTTACTCTTTGATCGTGTGACCATGGGGTGAGCGGTATGGTAATTACCCCTTTCTATTTCAGTAGTTGTCTCTGGGGAATCAGGGGGATGGCAGGGTATGGGGACACTTTTGCCGTTAGTTGCGGTAGAAGTCCCTTCCTTCGTTGGCGACGATGTTGCTGTTCTTCCAATGGCCCTGTCGGTGACGCTAGGGCGGGTCTGGAATTTGCAGATCTTTACGTCGTGTAGGTGAGTCCAGGCACGTTTGTCCTGTAGCTTTACTGCTCTCGTTGATACTTCCTCTACCAGGTGGGGGCCAGTGAAGCGTGGGCTGTTCCACTTTCTGTTGAAATTGCGGAGTAGTACGTGGTCACCTTTGGCAATTTTGCACAGTTTTCCCTTTTCCAATTCTTCATCCGCATCTTCTTGTTGATCACTCTTAGACCCGCCCCGCGTGTGCTCGAGCTGTTGAGACACAAACACTACAATAGTAATCAAAGAAGACACATATTGGTACATTTCCTCACCAAGGACATTTGCAGTACTCTCATGGTCGGTGAATGCTCTTGATGTTGGCGACAGAGGAAGGCGCATTTGGCGTCCAGTCACCACCTCATGAGGGGTGAGGTGGTGGTCGGAGCCTGGTCTATTCCTTAGCTCAAATAGGGTTAGCGGAAGGCAATACAGCCAACTCTTCTTTGTTGTTTGCTGTATCTTTGCAATTGCCTCTTTTAATAGGCCATTCAGCCGTTCGCATACACCGTTGGCCTGCGGGTGATATGCACATGCAAATTTAGCTTGATGTTCAGTAAGGATGTGATATGCTGGAACATTTCATTGGCGAAATGCGGCCCATTGTATGACCGCAGTATTTCGCACGGCCCCCAACTGGGGAAGACCTCCCTCACTAGGAATTTAGCTGCTTGGAATGCATCTGGGTGTGAGCAGGGCCCTGCCTCAATCCACCTCGAGAATGGGCACACAACTACAATCATATACCTATTTCCTTGACATACGTTGATCATATCAACATAGTCAATATGGATGTGTCGGAAAGGTCCCTCTGGCCGGGGTATAGTACCTTTTATCACCTTCAGCGTGTGACCGGCCGTGAACTGCTGACATGTGAGACAATTGCTGATAAAATTTGACACGTGGGAATTTAACTCGGGGCAGAACCAATCTTCCCTAATTCGTGCTGCGATGACTTCCTTGCCTGTGTGGGCGGGGTGGTGTAGCTGGCTCAGGGCGGTGTTCAATAGTGCCAGGGCATTACCATCTTTCCAGTGCTACCCTGGCGCCATAGTGCGTCAGTTGGCGACATTGTACATCCTCTTTTTACCCATATTTCTTTTTCTGCCATTGGTGCAGCCGCTTGTAGCTCCATTACCTGTGTGGCTGGGAGATGGGTGTACCCTTCTCTTATTAACATCTCCTTAGCTATTCCCCTCCCTCTCCCTCTCTCTGACTCTGGGGGGTTATATATCTCGCCAAAATATGCAGCATACTTCGCGTGTGCGTCTGCTGCTGCATTCCCTTTTGAAATATGGTCTTCACCATTAGTGTGTGCGGTGCATTTGACCAAGGCTAATTCTTGGGGGTCATTTATTACTTCAATTAGTTCAGCCAATAAGAGGGCATGTTGCACTGGGGTGCCGTCAGCTCTCCTAAACCCTCTTCTCCTCCACTTGGACAACCCTGAGTGGACAGTAGATGTGACATATGCACTGTCGTAATAAATGGTCACTCGTTTGTCAAAGCTTTCCTTCAACGCCAAGATCAGTGCAACTAATTCCGCTGCTTGGACGGAGTAATACTGTGGTAATTGTACGCACTTCATCGCCACACACACCGGTACCTCTGTCATTTTTACCACTGCTGCCCCAGTTCTCCTAATCCCGTCACTTTGGTCAATTGTTGATGACCCATCAATGAACAAGAGCTCACCTCCGTCTAGTGCATTCTCTTCAACCCTTCTACTGTATGAATACATTTCAGTGATCTTTGTACAATCGTGTGCATAGTCTCCTTCCTCAATTGCTTCTGCTATAAACCTTGCAGGGTTGAGCGTGCTGCATCTAACAATTGATAGTTCAGCTCTAGATAATATTATCTCATAACCTGATGCCCTCTGCGTTGTTAGCGTGGACGTAGGCTTGTTCAATATTGCAAATAGTGCATGTTCCACAAATAGTGTGGTCGGGCACCCAATGGTGATTGCTGATGCTTTCTCTACCGCAAAGGCAGCTGCGGCGAGACCTTGTTCGCAAGGGAAATGACCTAGCATCACAGGATCCAAGTGGCCACTTTAAAACGCTACTGGTTTGTAGCCCATTCTTGTTTTTTGAGCCAACACTGCTTTCATTACTGTTGAGTCGCAATGTGAAAATATAAAAAATGGTCGTTCATAATCTGGGGTGGCCAGTACCGGAGTTGATATTGCATCTTTCAGTTCATCAAAAGCCTCTTTCATTTCCATTGTCCACCCCAACTTTTTCTCCCCTTTGTTAGCTTCCTTTAACCCCTCAAGTAGGGATCCTATGTATGAGCTGTAATCAAATACCCATGCTCTGCAGTAGTTGCACAGGCCCAGGAACTGCTGTAATTCTCTCACTGTTTGTGGCAATGGCGTTTTTGAAATGGCCTGTGCTCTTTGTGGTGCAATCTGTCTTCCATATTGGGATATGAGCTGTCCAATGTAAAGTACTTGTTCCTGACAGTATTGTAACTTTTCCTTGTCTACCTTGTAACCTTTTTCAGCCAATATTGTCAGCATCTTTAATGAGTCCTCTCTGCATCTTTTTTCGTTTGTGCTGCAAATTATTATGTCATCAACATACTGTAACACTGTGCTTTCTATTTCAATGTTACCCAAATCCATCTGTATTACTCTGTTGAATATTGAGGGTGACTCGCAGTACCCTTGTGGCAGTCTGGTGTGTTTCCACTTTGTGTTTCTGTAAGTGAAGCTTGTCAGATCTTGTGAGTCTGGGTGCAGTGGTATTGAGAAAAGGCATTTTTAATGTCGATCACTGTAAACCGTGATGCTTCTGCTGGAATACCGCACAATATTGTAGCCGGGTTTGCTGCTATGGGGTATTCTGCTTCCACTATGTTGTTCAAAGGCCTGAGGTCCTGCATGAAGCGCCAAGATCCCCCTTTAGCCTTGCGCATTGGGTATACAGCTGTGTTGCATGGAGATTCTGATGGGACCAATATGCCGTTATTTATAAGGGCCGTTATTGTTTCATATATGCCCTCATCTGCTTCTTTTGATAGTGGGTACACCCTTTTTCAATTTAATTCTTACTCCCCCTATGCTTTTTATGCACCCCACGTCATAGGGGCTAGTAGTCCATAATGACGTGGGTACTTTTGCCAGATCCTCCTCAAAAAAGGGAACTGGGGTGGACGTGGGTGCCTCAAGTGCCATTGCAATTTTCTGTGCCACTTGTTTGTACGTCACCCTTAGCCATATTTCCACACTCATCATAAATACCATTTCACCTTCTTCCTTTTCTCCTGAGAAGAGCTCCTCATCTGACACCTGGGTGAGTCTACATCCCTCTGCCAGTGCTATCACTGCCCTCCATGCTCTTCCTTCTCTGTCTTGGGCATGCACTGCAATGTAATCAGCGGTTGCTATAATGCTCTCTATGTCCACTGCAATCACCTTTCCTTCTGGTTTGTTGGCTGGTGTTTCTGGTCTCAACAAGTAGGCTGCTGGCCTCCTCCAGGTCTTTCCCTCTATCCCTGGCATCCATGCAATTGCCATGTCTGTCCCGTACTGGAACAGTTCACCATCTACTGGCTCAGCCCTAATCACTGTCTGTCCACAGTATGCCTGCATAATCTGTCGTGCAGTGAGCATGTTAATTCCTGGAGTGGAGCAAATTATGCCGTCCTCCGTAAAGGAGATCGTCATATTCAACCTGTTCATTATGTCTCTCCCCATTATATTTACTGGTGTGGCCCTAGAATATAAAAGTGGGACTGACATGTCATAATCCCTTATTGATAAGGGAATGTTATCAGTAAAGGGAACCAACCCCCTAGCCCCAGAGAATCCTTGGGTGTTCATGGCTTCACCTGACATCTTAAATTTACCTTCCCTTATGCAAGACCGGGTCGGCCCGGTGTCAACAAGGAATGATCATTTTTTGTCACCTATTGTCACCTCTATGCGTGGTTCCTCCGCACTATTAGGTGTTACCGACAGGATGGGACACACCAAGGCTGTCTGTGGGCTGTCCTATTGGGGGTATAATGATTGACCACTTCCCGTGTAAGGGTTGTCTCCCAGGACTGTCACCCTACCCAGTTGTGTTTGCTGTAGTTGGGTATTGGTTGAGGTTATGTTATGGTCTTGGACTTGTGTAGGTGGCTGTTGTTGTGTTACTAGTTGTTGCTGTCCATTTCCCTGTTGCAATGTCTGCTGTTGCTGGAAGCCCTGCTGTTCCTGTGTGAGCTCTTGTTGTCCCTGTTCACTCCACAACGGTGTCCCTGGTCTCACTCTACACGTACGTGACATGTGTCCTACCAATCCACAAATCCAACACACCAGTGGTTCCCTGTTCTGCCATGGAAAGCTTCCTGTGTTGTCCTGGTATACTGGGTTCCCGGTGGGGTAGGAATTTCTAAGTCCCCCCACCTGTTGTTGTGTGTTATATCCGTATCCTCTCCCTCTCATTATTCCTCCCCTTCTCCGGTTGTAATTATAATACCCAGCTCCTGGCGTTGAGTAACCTCCTCCCATGTTAGTCGTGTATGGTTGGAGTGGCGGCATCTGTTGTGTTACAGTCCGCGATGATTGTATTTGGGAGGGGTCTTGTGCAGCCACTACTTGTGTGGGGCTTTGAGTTATTGTGGCAGGTGTAGTTATTAGTGCGCCTTCCATCGTGTATTTAGTGAGTTTCTTCTGTAATAGTTTAGCCTCTTCCGTTTTCCTATCCTCTTCCTTTTTTTTCATTTTTTCTTGCCATGTCCTGCAATGATGTACTATAGTCAGTTGTATTTCTGGCCATGCTTTTGCTTCCATCCCCACTACTTTCTTTAGTTGCTTCTGGACTGCTTCTGGGAGCCCCTGTACTAGTATATGATAGAATATTGCTGGTGTTTTGTCCCATTGTTCTCTAGTTTCCATACGCCACTTCTCTTGAATTTCCTGGATATAATCAACAGGATCTTCGTTCACACGCATCTTGCGCAAGGTAATTGCTCCTATGTCTGATGTGTCTAGATACTGTACCCTCAGCGCCTGCCATAATGCATGTCTGCAGTTTGCGAATGGTGCCCCATCGTGCGATGTGTTTGTTATTGTGACCCCGGGGAAGCCCGCTCTCTTCCAGATTTCATCCGCAGCATCCCCTAATATTGATATTAGAAGGCCCTTTACATCTCCCACTGCCAACTTCTGTCCTCCGGTGTGTTTTTCCATTTCATATATCCATTTACCCGCACCTCCGCTTAATGATGGAAGTCTGCACTTTATATTTTCCTTGTCTGTATGCTTCCAAGGCACGTATTGTGGTCTAACCCCTCCCCTCTCTAGAAGAGGCATTAAGTTGTGTCCCGTTTTACCCCCTGGGTTCCACAAAATCGAGTCCTCACACCCCTCCTCTTCTTCCGTCTCTTCTACATCATCAGTTTCGTCCATATTTCTCCTGCTCTTCACCCTTTCTCCTCCACCACTTCCCCTTCTTTCATCGTTTCCTTTGTTTATTGTGGGCATGTGTATTAGTAGTCCCTGCCTGCGTCCAGGGAGGTCTCTAAGCCTTCCTGCATAGGGTGTCAGTTTGCTTGTGAAGGGCGCTAGTTTAGATGGGCATGTTGCACGTAATGAGCGTGAGGTGGTGGAGCATGTAGGACGGGACAGTGACAGCGTAGCTTCGCGTGTCTGCCTTTCCGCTATTCCATGCTCTTCCTCCTCACTTCTCTGCAGTTCTTCCTTTCTCCTGCAGATCCATGGTGAGTCTCTATTTGTACGGGTGGTGTATAGTTTATCTAGGCTTTCCCTTTCACTATTTCTTCCTTCCTTCTCCATTCCTTCTTCTTCCTCACTACAAAAGTCATTCATAAATGGCAACCCCCAAACTGTCTTTTTCCCCCAATCGTTACTGTTCTTAAGTCTATTAGGTCCGTTCCTCCCTTTTCTTCTTTACTACTCGCTCCCCTTTGTGCCGATGTTGTTGCTACTTCTGTACCTCTATATAGATGCCTCCTTACTTCACTCTCCCCCCTCCTATCTTCTCTTTCCCCTTCATTTCTCTCCGCTATTTCTCTACCAATTTCCTCTCTTTTCTTTTTTAATTCTTCCATTACTTTTCCAATATCTTTTCATCTTCTTTCTTCCTTTCCCATCTCTCCCTCTCCCTTTCTAATATACTCTCTATCATCCTCCCTTCTTCGTATTTCCTTGTCGTTTCTGACAGTAATCTCTTCTTCCATATTGCCATTTCTTTTTCTTTCTCCTCTTCCTCTTTTTTCCTGTCGCGCAGTGCTGCTCTTGATACCCTTTCTGCTGCTGCCTTTATCCTTTCAGCTTCTCTCCTTTGCTCCTCAGTTCGTTCTCTCATTTTTCCAACTCATTCTTACCTTCTTTCCTTTCCCGTGCTCTCTCTCTTTCCCCCTTCTCGAGCTGCTTGATCAGTGCATTCTGCTCATCCCTCAATTCTGCTAATCGTTCCTCCAAAGTCTCTTCCTTTTGTCTTAACAGCTCTTCCCCCTTTCCTTTCCCCTCTTCCCCTCTTCCCCTTCCATTTCACTCTCCCTGATATTATCCTCGTCCATTTTCCTTACCACCTCCTTCTCTTCTCCTGTTAATGAACCTCGTAATTTTAATAGTATCTGCGCAGCTACCCACTCATCATTTCCTACGTCCGTAGTCTGCTCTTCTTAAGCCCTCCCCACCCCTGCTAGCATCTTCCTATGGGCTGATCCCGTTGTACTAGTCCGCTCCCCTCCCGTGTGATCACCTGTAGCTGTATATGGAGGCGGGCTGTATGCCGGGTTCGAGTACCCCTCAGCTGCTCTTAATTGTTCTCTTGCTATTTCTCCTAGTTCTCTTAAAGGATACAACCCCCCTCCCTCTGTTTTCACTACCTTCGCTAGAGGTATATCGTCGCTCTGTTCCTTTTTTATTTCATTTTCGGTTGAGTTGTCACTCTTTTCTCCTCCCTCTTGTCCTTTCCCTGTGTTCTGTGTGCCTTCACTCTCCTTTTCCCCATTCTCTCCCTCCTCCTTAATCTCATTATCTCCCGTTTTTTCTCCTATAATGAACATTCCGTTTGGTCCTGGTCGGGACCCTTGGAACATCTTCCATAAGTTGAACACCTCCACGTGGTGTGCCAACTTCTTCCCCTTGTATGTATTATGCAGATGGTTTAATAGTGAGTGTTGGGTATATGGATCAAAGCTACCATTAGGTGGCCATGGTGTCGTCATTTTGTTGTCCGTCCCCTGTGTCCATTCTATGCTGTACTTGATCAATTTCTCCCTATGGGGTGATAGTGTTTTACATATGTGTTGCAGCGGGGTAGTGAGGGTGTTCCCCCACCCCCTGATCCAGTCCCGTATGACATAGTAGCACTCCACTTGTTACCCTTCCCCTATTTGGTAGCGGTTATCTCACTAGCAGTTTACAATACACAGCCTTATATCTTTACCTGGCCCCGTAAGTTTGGGGACTTGCGATAGTCCGCTAAGGAAAAATTATTAAAATATTGTATTTACATTTGTATATTCTTTTCTTTCGTTTCTTCCTCTATACAACACCCTTACGGCCCCCTGCGGCCGAGGGTGCACGTAGCCCCCTGCGGCTGCGTGCCCCTTGTGAGGTTCTTATACTGCCGTCCTACTTTCACTTGCTCCTCCTCCCTCTTGTACACTTGCCGTGGCCGGCGTTCTCCGTGCGCAGCCACGTCCCCCTTTTCGCCTTCCCCCGATCAACTCATTACTGTGTACCTCCGTTTCCACGCCCTCAACACAGCTCTCCTCCCCGCTACTCAAAAATAAAGATGCCTGGTTCTCGAGATGTCCTATGAAAGCCCTGCTGGTGACGTCACCGATCTCTTCGAACTACTGGTAAGTTCTTCATATATTCTTTAAGTCCAAAATACACTTGCAATCTACCCCCGTTAACTCCACAGCTGTCTTCCTGTCACTCCTGGAACAAGGTAGTCAATAATATAATTGGACTGCGCACACTGCGTCGCCTCGCGTGTGATACGCCCCTCGACAGGAGGGCTTAACCAGCCAATTATCTTCCGTATTGGGCAACTAGCTAGCTACCGCCTACAGGGAAACGTCATCTATCTATCGAGTTTCCTGCTCGAACAATAGGGATCCTCATCTACTCATTGATCAATAATTGCCAAATCGTAGGAAACCACGCACACACACCCTTACACATGGTCGCGACCTAGGCCAATCAGTGTCTACGATCGGCCGCACGTGATGTTTTCGTGCTCCGCCCCCTTCTCTCCCGTAACGCAGCGGACTGCTCTCGCACTCGTCCGGCTACCATTCATTTCATTGCCAACACTAAATTATCAAACCTTCGCCGCGCACCCGTTCAATACCTCCCTCATTCAATTCCTCCCCCCTCCCTCACAATTTCACATTGCTTGTTGGGTGTGGCATACTCACCAAGTTCTCTTGATGCGAGGCCGCTCGACTGCGTGCACCCCTCCAAGCGGCTCGCCACCTCCCCTCGTCTGGACTACGTCTGGACACTCGCCAACCGCGGGCGGGATACTTCTCAACCGGCTCCCGAAGGCCAATATCCGGATTGCGCTGTCCGGTCTTCTCGCAGTTCCGCGATGGTCCTGTAGTCCTCAAAAGGGGGCAGCGGCAGAGGGGGGGCCGCATCGCCGGGCCTCCTCGCAACGGGAGTACTTGGTAGCGGACCTTAAACAGATCTCAGCAGTGCCTCCAACTTGTCAGGGGGGGGATACTCCCGGGGTCGGCTGGGCCGTCCGCGGACCTCCGGGCAGGGAGGCCCCAACTCCTCCCGTATATATCCCAAAAGAGATAGAGTATGAAACACACGCAAGAAGCAAGGTGATTCTGCTGTTTATTAAACAAAACGGCAGGGATGGGTCAAGGATCGTGCGCGTCCGTCCTGACACTCTCTCAACATCGTGGGGCTCGCAGGCCCTTTTTACCTTAGTATGACGCGCTACTTGCGTCACCTGAGAAAGTTAGCAAAAAACCTATCGCCACTCTGGATTGGTTCCCTGAGTGGTAGGGTTAGTATAGCATACGTATAGAGAACGTTGTTATTGGTTAAGGGTCAGTCAGGTGGTATACTTGGGTTGTCCCTTCAGTTTGATACATAAAAATTGTTACATGAAGACCCCTGAGGATTGGTTAATGTTAATGGCGTCAGTGATAAGGGCCCCATGTTCTGATTGGTTCTCCCGCGAGCCCCCCAGTCTGGGACCATCGCTGTTCCCAGCTCGCGGTGCACCTGTCATTTGCAACAATGTTTTACTATGGGTATGTGCAGACAATGTGAGGATTTATTCATAAGCAGGAAGGCCGACTACTCCCACCGCCGCAGATGTCCATTGAGTCGCTTAATTGTATCTGCCTGTGTCTTGAGACGGGGGATCCAGGCGCCTTCTTCCTCCTGGGCTTGACACCCTACCAGGTTCGGCTTGGTCACGTGAGGTGGGACCGTGGTTGAGGCAGAATTCTGCACAATTAATATTGCATTTCTCACTGTGTGCCTGGCTTATCTTGCAGGTGCGACCTTGGCGTCGGCTTGCGGTATGAGAGTTTGCAACGTTGTGACCTTGACTGTCTGCTTTCGCTGGGCTCATTCTGCAAGGTCAGCAACCGAACTCTTGCTCATTCAATGCTCATGGAAGCTTTTGCTTGCGGCCTACTTGGGCCTGGTGCATAGGTGGAACCGTTTGATACAGAGCGCTTTAGGTTATGGTATCATATTGCTCTATCTCCAGTATCGTGTCTTCGTTATATTTCTCATTATGGTACAAGGGTTTAGAAGAAGCGTGAGCAAGCCTTTTTAGATGAGTCCATTATGCGTCTTGCGTTTCTGCATTTTGAAAAGCCTATGTGGAAAATAATAAAGATGCATGTCCGTGGGTGTGTCCGTCGCCTACGTCGTAGCACTGAGTATGTTCTTCGTGTGGATTGGTGTGGGAGTGTCCGGTGTGTATGTTTGCACGAGTGTGCTGACCGTTGGCTAGGTCGTCATGGCATCTCTAACGATGTGTTGATTTGGTGCTGGATGATTCAGTCGAGTCCATCCATGCCGTAGGTGTCGGCATGTGCAGGGCAGGCTGGTGGGCAGGCAGGTGGGCACATCCGTATGTTCTTGTACCAGGGTATTTGGTCGTCTGGGAGATGGGCAAACTCCTCTCGTGGCGGATGTCTGGGCCGTGATCCTCTAGGCCAGGGTTGAGAGGGGATTGGTGGGAGCCTTTTGTTCACTTTTCCCACTTCAGCGGGCACTAGTAACGTCACTGTCACTCAAGTTTCTGGTTTCTTAATTTTTTAATTAGGCACACTTCAGTCACTGGTTTCTTGTGCATCAGGTTTGTACTAGGTTTATACAGTAAAAATCAGAATGGAACAATTTAGCAATCATCACCCATTCCACAGGCTCCAATGGGGGATAACATCTTGGGGCCCCAGTTAAAGAGCCATGGGTCCGTGGTGCCATTACCACCCTTTCCAACACGTGGAATTGGTGATTATTTCTATTAGCAGCCCTAGTTGCTAATCCGGTAACCCAGGGTGCTGATATGTGTCTTTTGAATGAATGTATGCCTTGTGGCGTCCGATTCATTCTTAGAAAAGACTGACTCAAGATGTCTGCCACAGAGCGGGAAGATGGGCCTCCAAGCAAAGCACCTCTTCCATTTCCATGTTGGCCAGAAGAAGCAAGACGGAACAGCGGCAGCAGGACAGCCGCCGCCACAGCCTTCAGGTAAGTGGGGGTTGGAGGGAAGGGGAAAATAAAAGTTAAGGGAAGGGAGGGTGGGGGGTAGATGGTGTGGCGGCGGTTGGTGGCTTGCAATACCATTGGTTGCTCCCCCCCCACCCTGGGTGATAATAAATAAGAAAAGACAATGGATGTCAAAAAAAGCAACAATAAATATGTAACTTTGTCAGTATCATAGGTAGACGATTTTACAATGAAACACTTGTCAAAGGGAGAAAAGAGCTTCATGAACTGGGGGATGAAGCATAGATAAGCAATTTTCTATTAGCAATTTATTAATGGGTCCTTAAGGACCACATTAATATGAGGAAAAGGGAGTGGGGCGCCATGGCTAAATAACATTTCAGAAAACAAAGTTAAGGCACCACCTTCAAAGGTAATTGGTAAGAGGTTTGGTGAAAGGGGAGGGCAAGGTCTTGGTTGACCTTATAGCACCTGTCACAATGTATAGAACAAAAAACATCACCAATTAATGATCATGCTAAATATTCTGCTGCATTATTTGAACTATTCCTCGTTCCCCAGAGGGGGCGGAGACTGCTGCCAGTCACGTGCTCATCACGTGACTCTCAACCACCTTAAAGGGCAGCCACAGTCTGCCGAGCCGCGTGCTTCTGCTGCATTATTTGAACTTTTCCTGAAACGAACGTGCGTTTGTTTTGTCATTTCCTCACCAGCACTGCAGTCAGGAGACTCTTGCTGTTCCACGCTCGTTCCCCAGAGGGGGGGGGAGACTGCTGCCAGTCACATGCTCATCACGTGACTCTCAACCACCTTAAAGGGCAGCCACAGTCTGCCGAGCAGCATGCTTCTGCTGCATTATTTGAACTTTTCCTCGTTCCCCAGAGGGGGCGGAGACTGCTGTCAGTCACGTGCTCATCACGTGACTCTCAACCACCTTAAAGGGCAGCCACAGTCTGCCGAGCGGCGTGCTTCTGCTGCATTATTTGAACTTTTCCTGAAACGAACGTGCGTTTGTTTTGTCATTTCCTCACCAGCACTGCAGTCAGGAGACTCTTGCTGTTCCACGCTCGTTCCCCAGAGGGGGCGGAGACTGCTGCCAGTCACGTGCTCATCACGTGACTCTCAACCACCTTAAAGGGCAGCCACAGTCACCCTCGCGGCGTTAAGCCCGGTAGGAGTAAAGCCCAGGGACTGTTAAGCGACTGTTTGGTGCACTGGGGCTGCACCAAAAAGGTAAACAAATTCAAAGGCTACTCCATTGATTGGTATAAGCATCTGTCTCTGTTTAAGGCCCATAATGAGATTACGGAGTTCACCTCTTGAGGAAGATATGGCTGGACAGGATGGGTCATATTTGGAGGCTGGGAGCGAGGCTGGCCAGGGGGCATCTACCACTCTCGACCCTGCTATAGCTCAGCCGGTATGTGCTACGAACTACACTCTCAGTAATACAGAGAGTCAGCAAACCCCTGAGGGGTCGTTCCCAAATCTCCATATCCAGAAAGGTTGGAAACGAGGGCTGGAGTACACCCTGACAACACGAAAGATTCAGAGCAGAATTAATGACCACTTCTGCAGAAAAAGAAGCAAGAGTGCCAACGACCTGGTTGACATTATTTATTCCATCTCCCAGCCACCCTTCCACGACAATACGAATTTGGAAAATACTCCATCAATAGAGAGTGAAGAAAATAATCAAACGCCCGTAAATACCAACCAAGACAATAGGGCGAGCTCGCCAATCAACCAAGACCAATTGGAAGATCCAACAGCAGTCTTTCCTGAAAGATCCCCTCCACCAGGAGAAAGTCCCTTGGCAGCTTTGAGCTTTGTTCTAAATTCCTTGGTCTCGGTATTTGACCTTCTTAAAACTGAGGTACAGACTCAAGCGGGTCTCCTCTTGGAGATGTCACATGAAATCTCGAAGAATGAATCAGCACTGGTTGCCACTAACAACATCATGAATGCAATTTTGAATCCAATTTTGAAAGAAACCCAAATTGAGGGTGTCAAACAAGGGTTAGACATTGCCCAAATCCATAATCTACTGAAAGAGGGAGCAAAAAGTAGTGTTACAACTCAAGAACTCTTAAAGAAGCTCCCTTCGGAAATACAAAACTCCCAAAACCAGAATGAGATTCCAACAGGGGAGTGTGAAAAAGATTGCTTTGACGACACCCCGCTTTCAGACTCTATTCTGGAAGAATTTCGAAGACTGGCAAATGTCGACATTGACATCATTGAAGACACTGGCGATAGCGCCCAAAAAACTGACGGAGATAATACACAAGATCAACTGACCGGCAGTGGGAGCCAGAGCCCAGAAGAACCTTTGAAAACCAAAAGCAAAAAGGGCAAAAAAAGAAAAAAGAGGGCAGGTCCAAAGAAACCACTCCCTTTACTTTACATGACAAAAACACGAAGAAATCAAAGAACCAGAGAAACAATGTTCCTAAAAAAACAGGAAAGAACACATTTCTGAAAAATCTGACAATTCCGTCTGGTGAAAAGACAGCGGACACCAGTACAGCTGCTCTGCCTCTTTCCAATCCCTCTCAGACCACAAATCCGCTTACTTCACAAGCCAATAAATGTGCTCCGGGGGAAAAAGGGAAGAAAAAGGCAGGCCCAAATTGCAAGGAAGGTCCCAGTGTTGGCAAAATTCAAACTTCAAACTTTGGTATGCAAACTGACCCTATAACATCTCCATCTGCAGCCCTTAATAACAAAAATCAAAAATCATCCCATACAAACATCAAAATTGCCCCAATATTTTTGAAACAAAAATTGAATAGGGGAAAACAAATGTGGGTAAATTGGAGGGAAATCAAGTTGCTATAAAATTAGCGCCAATTTTCTTAAAACCGATGGGGAAAACAGGCTTCACCTCCGCTCTCACTAGTGCTGCTCCCTTAACAGCTGCCCAAGAAGCATCTCCACTAAGAGCCACAATTATTGAAGTTGATTGTCGGAATGGATTAGGGAAATTTACAAATCTTGCAATTCCTCCTCAGGATGACAACAGAGAGAAACTGGAAAGAAAACAGTACTGCTCCCCCATAAGAAAAGAAGAAACTGTGAAGCCTAATTTTACCATTCCAAAAGTGTGGCTGAGATTAGAAAAACAAAATAAGGAAAAATCACTGAGCAGATCAGTTCTACTTTCAGAGATTAAAAAGAACTACAATTTGTTTCTCTTTGCCTCAGAAGACATTGAGTATCTTTCATTTCCGATCAGAGAAGATAAATTCTTTGTGGAAATAGCCCTCACTTCTAAAAAAGGCGCAACAAGCCCTCATCACTAAGAAACACGATCTAGCTAAAGAAGGTCTTCGGGTATTTGAATCAGAGGAGGAAGGAAGGTATGGCAATTGCTCAGGTCCTAAACAGACAGGAGTGGAGGACGCATCCTCCTCTATGGGCACCACCAGAGCGACAAGAGAGCCCCAAAGCAAAGTTTCACCTGGGCCCAAACTAAATGAGAACCTGTTAGCAAAAATCCCAGAAATTGTCACACAAATCTTTCTGAAACTAGGCGAGGAGCAGAACAGTCTTTAGACAAAGGGGTCTCGGATTAATTTCCTGGAACACCAGAGGGCCGAGTTTCCTGAGGAAAAAGCAGCTAGAAAATGATCTTTTACAACAGAATGGCATCATGCTGTTTCAGGAAACATGGCTGGTTAACCCCATTGAAATAGAAGGCTTCACAATACAAAATCTTAAGGCCGCACAAAAACTGAAAGGGAGAACAGCAGGAGGCCTCTTAATAGCAACCAAAAATTCTACTGTCAAAGAAATCGTTCCACTATGCAACAACATGGTGGGCATACAAGCCTGCAAAGCAGAGATAGGACCGAAGGATTCTCGGCTTACCTAATCCTGGTTAATGTCTACTGGAACCCTGCTAGGTCAAAACTCCAAGACTTCATAGAATCCCTACACCTCCTACTGTCAACGGCTAAGAGCATATATGAGGGAGCACAGATCATCATTGCAGGGGACCTGAATACTGACTGTATTAATTCAGGGAATGTGAGGTTTGGCCAAACTAAACAAAGTACTATACGGAAAGGGAAGCAATGGTGGGATTTTTTCCAGTCATGGGACCTGGACATGATGATGAAAAAAGTAGGTCTGTGGAAGTGTCCGGACCAACCTAGCGTCAAGGGGCTCTGCAATCAACCTTAGACTACATCTTCATTTCATCATCTCTTACCCTACTTTGTCCCAGTCTTACTCTCGATTGAGAAGGGGGGAGTGACCACGCCAGGCTGGAACTCCTCTTCCCCAAAATTCAGAGAGCCCCCAACCCACATGTCACACAGGAATTGGAGGGCTGCAAAGGTAGACTGAAAGTGGTTAAATACAGAAATGTGGGAAATAAGCTCAACAAACTTCTGGAGGCAGTTCCTCCTGTTATATGGGCAAATGAAATGCACCCAGAAAAATTTTGGAAATTTGGTGTGGTCCACCTGCCAGCCAAGTGAAGGAAAGACCGCAGGGAAGCAGATGCACCTTCATAATTTCGATGAGGAAACATTCAACAAGAAGAGAATACTGCGCCAAACATTACGCCATATAAGACAAAATAAAACAGAAGACCAGCCCAGCTGTATACAAAAGCTCAAAAAGGCTAAACAAACATATCGGAATTGGTCAAAGAACCACAAGCATCAAAAATGTCAAGAAGACATGGAGAGAATGCTTTTCCTCCTCAATGGAAATAATTGCAGGAACTTTTGGGCGGCATTAAACCAACTGGAAACCGGACAAAATAGCTACTCTGCAATTTAGTCCCCGAGCACAAGTGGGTGGAATATCTGTCCAAAAACTTTGAAGCAACTGAACTCAGAGATCATCCTCACCCAAACGTAACCTGGTCGCTGACATTCTCTGAGGAAGAAATTGAGGACCTTATTACATCCTCCTCTGTCTCTAAGGCAGCAGGTCCGAATGGCCTCACTTATCAGGTGCTCAAAAACCGACCAAAGTTGTGGGCAAAATTACTCTTCCATTTATTTCAAGAAATTCTAAAGAACAAAGTCTTTCCACCATCATGGAAGAGCGCACTTATTATTCCATTTTTTAAGGGGGGTGACAGGCAAAACCCAGCGTGTTATCGACCCATCGCCCTTTTGGACATAGACAGCAAAATCTTTATGAAACTAATACTGAAAGAACTTACTCTATGGGTAGACTCTAGACACATCCTTCCCCCTCAGCAGACAGGTTTCAGGAAAGGCCTTTCTACCAGTCTTAATGGACTAATCCTGAACCTGTTGAGCGAAAGCTCAAATGAGAAAGAAGGTTCTCCACTATACAGGGCGTGGGTCGACTTATCAAAAGCGTTCGACCTTGTAGACAGATCCCTCCTCTGGCAGAAACTAAATAATTGGGGGATTCCGGCACCCCTTCTTGCAATGCTTATAGAACTCCACAAGAACATTACCATCAGAGTAAGATTGGACGAGCCAGGCAATTTATCTGAAACAATCAAAGTCCTGAAGGGAGTACGACAAGGTTGATTGGGTGCACCATTATTCTTTAATTTGTTTCTTTCAGACATTGGAGACTTCTTAGCATCTGCATCATTAATCTGCCCGAGTATTAATGGAAGAAAACTCCATTGGTTAGCCTACGCAGATGACTTGGTGCTACTGGATGGTTCAGCGATAGGGTTACAAAAACTCCTATCCAAACTTAATGAGTATGCCAAACTGAACGGTCTCATAATTAATCCATCTAAATCTAAGGTCCTCATCTTTAAACATGCAAAAAAAAGGGTGACCTCAAGAAACTGGGTTTTGGACAGCAAAGCAATCCCACGGGTGGACGAGTTAACATACCTGGGATATGAAATTCTTGCCCACCCTACCTTAAACAAGGTGATACACTCCATTCTGGGGAAGAAATCAAAAATTATTGCACAAATGAAAAATCTGAATGGAAGATTCTGCAAATTTTCTATAATTCCGCTCAAGAAGTTCTACATAGGCAAAGTTTTCCCGGTCCTTCTCTACGGCCTTGAGGCAAAGCCTCTTTTGTGGAACTATGATTGGAGCAAAGTTGAGGGCTCTTTGTGGAAATCTTCTCTTCATCTTCCATCGTGCACTCATCTCGCTAGTCTGAGATTTGAGTTGGGTCTGACCTCTCTGAATTTCCGCGCAGAGTGGAAGCTACTGTCCCTCTATCGTAACATAATTACAGCTAATGTATCCACCCTTTTCTTCGACGTAAATCAACATCTAAAAAAGTCAAAATCAAAAAAACTCCACGGCTTGGAAGAAAAGATTGCCTGCATTTTACATAGGCTGGAATTAACAACAGAAACTCTCACACAAAATCCTAAGAAAGTCAAAAAAATATTAGAAACGGAGGACTGGATTAAAACGATCGAGGGAATCAGAAGGCTTAACCCCCCAAACCTATTCCTGACAGCGGACAGAAAGCTCTGCACCATCCCGCGCTACCTGGAAAAATTCCCGGATCAAAGAATCAGAAACAATTTCCTCAGACTCAGACTGAATATAGCCCACACGGGTGAAATACTGGACCAAAGAAACCAGGGTGAGAAGGCAATAAGCTTTTGCAAGATCTGTGCCTCTCCGAATTTACAATCCCTCAAACACCTGCTGCTGGAGTGCGAAGGCACATGGGCGATCAGGGTATCATCACTGGGGAGATTTGTAACTAGAGAGGAGAGCCTAGTTCAGGGCACATTTTGGGATAGACTGATCTCTGGCCAAGAAGTCATGCTAACTGCTGAGATAGTAAACATTTTGGAGAAGCTTACTATCTTAAGGAACTATCAACAGACTAGTCATGTTCCTGAACTCTCCAGTCAAGGGGATCAGTCTGTCTAGTCAAATCCCTGGTTTCTGAGCCTGTATTTTGCCTTGTTATTTTATTTTGTCACTTTACTCCTTCGCTTCCTGTATTCTTAAATACGCAGGAAACAACTTCTTTTTGTATGAAATTGGAACTTTTAATATTCTTTCTTTGTAAAGGTTTTCTCATAAACCAAAAAAAAATAAAAAAATAAAAAAAAAATATTAAATCAGTCAGTCATAAAAAACGAAATACAATTTATATGTACTGCCAAATAAAATCACTTCCTAATATTCAATGGTAAAAAAGAATTAAACCAACATACACATTATTCATAACAGCCAATTTGAATAGATTTTAAGACTTTCATAAAATACTGCATTTAGAAATCTAAATTGTAGCTAAAGGCAAACCTATTTGTGAACCATTTAAAAGCATAATCTACCACTCCTCTTCAGTTATACTTTTATATTTTGAAAAGGTAGTCAAAGTTGTCTCATGTGCATCAAACCTGGACAATCTACCAGCACATGTTCCAAGGTTTGGATAGAATTGGCACAATTACAAAATCTACAATTATGAGGTTTTCTAACTATCTTTGATTGTGCTCCAAAAACCTTGTTCATTGGCTACAAAGTTAAACTAAACCTTAGAAATTGGCTTTTCCGATAGGCATTGTGAAGTTTCAAGAGATACCTTTTGATTCTATTAAAATTTTTCTCTTCTCTATTAAAATGATAAAATAGCTAATATCATTTACAATTAATGCCTGTCTCAATCTAATTGTTTAACCACAGTTTCTGTTTTATTTCCACTGGATTGAAATTACCACTTCCACTGAAGATCCTGTCTGGTAAATTACGTCTAAACAAAACTTTTCCCAGTTATCAAGGCATTTATCTTTTTAATGCTGTATGGTTGCATGCAGTTTTAAATACAATGTATCACCCTTAGATGTTAAACCTTTCCTAAATAATTACATCATTTTCCAAGTTACTCTAACCTTCAGAGACAGCAAGCCCAACTCAAATTTTATCTGCATTGGAAAACTCTTCGGGATACAGAGGAGTTTTTTTTTCTCCAAAAGAGCCCTTCTAATTTACTCCATAAATAAGTTGACACTTTCAGTAACATTTTGGAACCATATGTCAGCACAGTAACTACCTTCACCTGGTAAAATTTCAAAATTGGAAGGATCGAAAATCTAACAAATTTTACATTCAGAGCTGAGGCCTGGGCTGCTAGACAAATTACTTTCCATCCCTTCCGTACACTGAGTAGATTTTTCTAATGTTTAGTAGAGGAATTTGTGAGAAACCAAGTGATGGATCTAGATTCCTTCACAGGCAGACATGAGTGTGAAGTGTCATATACAGAAATAATGAAATGGGTTAGGGGTAGGTGAAGCTCAATTCCTCTAATGCTGTGTGCAAAACTCGAGGCTTTAGATAAAATGGAGACTTTAGTGTTCCTGCTACAGTTGAACTGCAGCTGATCTTTGGCATGTTGTTGCAGTGGGACAGTCATCCCCAGCGTTGGCCTTCATCCGCTCTCCATTTCATACTTCCATTATTAGATTTTTATTTGAATAATTGAATGGCCATCTTCAGTCTCTCACTAAGCAACAGAATGTTTATGAGAAGTCTTCTGCCACAGACCATGAGGATGCAATCTCTGTTGGGGATTGTTTACCATCCATCTATTCGGGTTGGAAAAGTTTATGGTATTGGGTCTAGCCAACATTGGCCCCATTTTGGTCTGCAGCTATGCCAGGCACTTATTCTTTACAGCATCACCTGTCATTTTGTATTGTATTTTGATAATGAGTCTTTAAAGGGGAACTTTATGGTAGGGATTTTTTTCTCTGAATCCAAGGCTCACAAATTTCTTTTGGCCTCCATTTGCTATGTAAGTGGACGTATCATTTATTTCATAACGTTTTGCAATTTTCCAAGTAGATATTCAGTGTTTTCCCTTCCTTCTTTTTGAAATTGCACCATCTAGAATGACACATGAATGCTTAGTCTTTGTGTTTCATGAGACTACTCTTTTAGCTCTTATTTAGTAACTATGCAGAAATCACTATATATTTATTTAAAACAAAAGATGGAAAAAGTGGCTTTGTAGTTTACTGCCGAATTGCAAACTGTGGAAACAGAAAACCCAGAAGCAAATCTCAACTTTGCCACTTGGCAATATTATGTGACCCTGGGCTGATCACTTTACTACACTGTGCCATATTTTTGTTAGCGACACGATTTGAGATTATGTGGAAGCGATTCTGTTTAGCATGCACTGTACAAAATGCCTCTCTCTTGAAAAGCTTACTCGACTGCAGCATTGCTTCTTAAATAATAATTACCACTTACACTGAGCACACCACACATTCATTTGTAATTTACATAACTCTTGGCACATTACCTATGATCCAAATTCTTCCGCAGAATGGTCACATAATGTTTGGTGGGTGGGAGAGATTGCTTGGGCCTGAGTCTCCAAAAGACAATAATGAAATGATATGTTGCATCCAGTCCTCAAATTGAACAAGAAAGTTAATACCAATGCATTTCCATCCAGTGAATATATTATGATAGAAGGATTGGCATTGAGTTTGCTGGTTCTGATAATGTATTTGTGTATCAAATTGTTGTAGGAGGGGGTGTAAAATTAGCAAAGAAGAGAGCTGAGTATTAATCCTGGCTTTCGCACATCACCAGAATTATGGGCCATAGCACAGAATCTCCCTATCATGCCCTCTTCACATTTCAATTAAGTAACAATATGAACAAAAGGGAAGACTAAAACTCCCATCATAAACCCCTCTGACGTGTTCACAGTCCATCCACCAATTCCTACACCACTGTATTGTGGAATGGCACCTCCTCCACTCAATCATTCTTTTTTTCTTAATGCTCCTAATTCATTGATGAGCATACCTTGTATTTTCTTTCTATATACTTCTTGTCGAGGAAAGCAGGCATTGGAATCGATTTGGGGTCAGCTTGGTTTGCCAAATTTGTATTAGCCGCAGGCAAGATGAGTACAGACAAGAAGAACAGACGATTCCCATGCAATCCCAGACTGTGTTCCCCCAGCCACAAAATGTCCCTACCCTTTATAGACTCTCCAATTAAGACAAGATCTGACTCTGCAGAGTCAGGTAAATGTTAACACTCACAGTCAGTTTCAAAACTACATGTGATAACCCTCAGAGATGTGCACCTCGAATACAATAATCCTTAATACTCTTCTAGCAGCATTCGTCTGAGGTAACTGCAATGCAAACATGTCACTAAATATTTTCTTGCTGGTCCAACAGATTACAAACATGCAAGAAAATACATTTTATTTGCCAAGCTACCTTTCTCCATCCCGCCTCCATGCACACACAGTCAACATGGATTCTTTCTTCAGCTGCACTGGGCCTGCTACTAATGTTGGGGCCTAATCGTTCTAAAATCAACATACTCTTACATTTGTATTACATCTACTTTCAATTACATTTCCAATAACCCTCCTTTAAGAAATATGCATTTACATTTTCCCTTAAACACTAAAGAGGTTTGCTTTTATGTGTGGTGTTAATATTGTGCTGAAATGGTGTAGTGAGAGAACGTACTTGATGTGCACTATTCTCTTGGGGACTGAGGGCAACACATTAAGAAGAGATCGCTGTGTCGTATCCCTTCTACCCCTCTTGGGGTGGCCTTGTAAGAAGTTTCCCTTCAAACCTTTTTCTTGTCAGGACACTGAATGGGGCTCTCCCATTCACAGGAATTACACATGCCAGCAGATGGGATATGAAGAATGGAACAGCGTATTGTAGAGGTTGGAATAAAGGACCCTGCAGCATAGTGTGGTGTTGGCATTAGAACGCGGAGGCTAGCTTGTGTTACTTTGATGCCGGTTCTGCAAGAGGCTGCTGCTTTCAGCAAACATGTTGAGAACAGTGCCCACAAGTGCAAAGAGGCTTTTTTTCAGGGCACTAAGGACTCTGGAAAGGGCAATTCAGAGACTTTGTGGGGAGCTCGGGATCCCCTTCTGCTGGAAAAGCGTTTTCTTTAACTTTTCAATCTCCTTAAAATTCTATTGATGCCGCCATTGAGAAGGCACTGTTGTGAGTGAAAAAGGACAGAGCCCCTTTAAGAGGGAAGCCCAGGACTATGAGAGGGAGCGGGAAGCGGGAGGAAAGGGAGGGGTAAGGGAAGAGGGAACACAGTCACTGCAAGGAGGAATAAAGTGAAGGTCATGAACAACCCTGGCTCCGGTGTGATATGTCTTTGGGTGTGTATGAGGCCCAGTTAAGAAGAGTACAACTGGCGACGAGGCCAATGAGAGCCCATGCTCTGCACCAGGGAGGGCCCATGTGCCCAGCAGTGGCGCGTGGCCTGTGTGCCCAGCAGTGACCAAGGGCCTGAGCGCCCGCAATGAAGAGGGCCCCGTGCGCCCAGCAACGAAGGAGGGCCTGTGTGCCCAGTGGAGGGCCCGAGCACCCAGCAGCGCCGAGGGGCCTGTGTGCCCATCAGCTACCGAGTGCCCTCGCGCCCGCAATGAGGAGGGGCCCGTGCGCCCAGCAACAGATGTGATGGAGGGCCTGTGCGCCACAACAGAAGAAGACCTGTGAGGAGCTCCGGAGGAGGGCCCGTGTGCCCCGCAGTGAAGAAGAACCCATGAAGAGGGCCCATGAGCCCAGCAACAATAAGGAGAGAAGAAAGCGGAAGGACCCAGCGGACCGGCCAAAGGAGATGTGCCGTGAATGAAGAGGGACAGAGAGGCAAGCCCAGCAACAAGGAACCCGGCGGGGCGTCCGGCAGCGAAGCAGTCCGTGCCAGAGCACGGAAGAGCCCAGCAGCACTGTGGATGTGACATGGTGTGCAATGGTGCCGCGAAGGAGGGCGAGGAGTGGCTGACAGGCGCAGCCCAGCAGCGAAAAGAGATGTGCCCTGACGGAGAAGCACTGGTGTGCCCGGCAGAAGAGGACTTTAGGAGACTCACAGAAAAGAGTGCCTGTGACCTGGACAGCAGTGAAGGAGCCCAGCGGTCCACAGCAGCACACAGGAAGATCCGGTGAGTAGGAGGACTCCGCCAAGGAGGAGAAGTGCCCAACGAACCCAGCGACCCACGAAAGGACCCGGTGAGCTGAGGGAAGAAGTTGCAAGTGACAGAGGCCACCCTGACGATGGGAGCAACGAGCAGCACGGCTGGGAGCCGGTAAGGACCCCCTCCCCCACTGCCATGGCCCTGAAGCAACCCACACGCACAACACGCTTGTATGCGAGCGTATTGAAACTGAAGAATATGTGCACAAACCTGACATCAGCACGGCTGGGAGCCGGTAAGGACCCCTCCTCCCACTGCCACGGCCCTGAAGCAACCCACACGCACAACACGCTTGTATGCGAGCATATGGAAACTGAAGAATATGTGCACAAACCTGACATCACTAGATAGGTATCCCGCTGCACAAGAGGTAACCCTTTCACCACGAAGACCACTAGAGCTACCCTCCCCGCAAGCCCACCGGATAAAGCCCACATAAACATTGGGCAAAGACCAGGTGGCACCAACCCTCAGGCCTACAGAGGGATAACCACAGACCACCACTACGGTGACCCCACGCTGTGCTGGTCAACCCAAGTGAGTGACACTGCAAGTACTCCCACAAAGCGGAACAATACCAACCCAGCAGGTCCCAGACACCACCGCAAAGACACAGTGTGTCCCCATGTTGGAAACTGCCAACACCCCATGAGGGCGCCAGCACACATTGGCCACTTCAAAGGACCCATGATCACTGCCACATAGCAGCGCACCACAGGAGCCCTCAGCCACTACTCCTGCCCCAAATGCCCACAAACCAGGCCAGCAAAGGCAGATAAGCTCATCCACCATACGGAAAACTAACTAGGTGCGCACTCCAACATTTGGCGACACGAAGGCCCGCTCCACCACAAAGACTATCAGAGTGGCACTCCAAGACAAGACCCCCTGCCAACTTGCAGAAGCCCAAGACTCGTGGCCTACCACCACTAGCAACACCACCACGGCACCTTGGCCTCACCAGACCTCAGAAATAAATCGAAGCAACAAAACGCTGCCACACCACGCCTAGACACAGCTCCTACAATCTCGAGGAGAGAGACACCACGAACACCGGCCAACATGGATGACCAATCGCAAGCACCTGATGCAGGAACACACACCTTAGAAAATTCAAGCACCACACTCCTCGCCAGCCTCATGAGACGGCCCAGCCCATTCGACCTGAACCCGCACCACGACCAAGGAACAAGGTGAGAAGACTGGGTCGAAGAGTTTGAAGACTTTCTAGGTGCAATCAGGAACCAAGACCCCCCAAACAAATTCAGCATATTCAAGAACTTGGTAGGAAAAGAAGTAAAGGACATCATCAAGACAATTCCAGCAACAGACAAGACCACATACCCACGCCTTCTTGATGCAGTCAACGATAAGCTGATAGGCTCCAATAAAGACTACGAATGCCTTGAATTCAACCAACACAGGCAGCGTCCACACAAATCCATTGGAGGGTTCGTTTTACGTCTCCAGCAGAAGATAGTGAACTGCGACTTTGCCAACTTCAATAATGAAGAAGCTATAAGACTGAGGATCATAGAAGGGTGCACCTCGCCAATGCTCAGAAAACTCCTTCTCAAAAAGTCCCTACTCCTAGCGAAAATACTCAATCTGGCAAAAGCATACGAGAGAGTTGATGCACAGGCAGCTGCCATTGAAAAGAAAGTTGAACGCAACGCCATTGCGGCCCTCACAGAAGGACAAACGCAACACTCGAAGCCCACTCGACCCTGGAGATGGCAAAAACTCAGAAGACACCGGCAACAAAGCCCGAGCAAAGAGCAATGCCACAGGAGGGGCTGGAAGCACGCACACAGACAACCATACTCAACCCTTGGACGAATATGCTGGTGCTGTGGTCAGGAAGGTCACCTTCAAGCAAAATGCAGAACAGGAACACCAACTAGCGCTGCATGCCAACCCACACCACCAGCCCAGGCAAGATACTCCAGTCCACCAATGGCACGGTCAGACATTAGGAAAGAGACCAAGGTCGTGAACACCAGCCCACCTAGACGTCACAGGCATGCACACCCCCTCTACCCTGAGTTGACCCATCCAAAAGAGGATGGACTGGCACTTGGCACACAAACCTCACCCGCCCTGCGAGAGGACTATGAGCCTCACTCGCACCCAGTACCCTTCGGGATGTCGTACCGGGGGGGAATGTGGAAACCACAGGAAACATTGGCACAAGGCAACTACACCAGACAGGGGCAGAAGAACAACCCCTAGAGAAAACCCAAAGCCATGCCGTCCAATGGAGGTCAGCACAGACAGTACAGCAAAAAGGACAGTCACAACACTACCCAACCCAAGGACACTGCAGAGTGCCTGACGCCATCCGCATGATACCGAGTCCCGCCATAGGGCACAGCCATCTCAGCCACCGGACAGCACTACAGCACGCACTCATCAGCATTCACTATAGGCCATTTGAAGTGACCCACAAGAAGGACCATGTACCCGAGCAAGACACAGGAGAGGCAAGCAAAGCCAAAGGACAGACAAATCGAACAGATCCTATCCTAGCGACAAGGGACGAAGAACAAGTGACAACCATGACAAGGAACTACGGCAAAATGACACCAAAGGACTCCCTCCTTCACGAGTTATACTTTGAAGAGCATGAACCAACGAAAGGGGAATCGATCAAGATGGAGGAACAAGAGAGAGCAGATATTCATGAAACACCACAATGAGAGAGTGCAGAGGAGACCCATGAGCAACCAGGCAGGCCCCATCGAACCACAAAGAGACCCCAACCGCTTATCGAGCAAATGTAACCCGGGAAGTCTCATGTTAAGCAAGGGGGAGGTGTTGCGAGTGAGAAAGGACAGAGCCCCTTTAAGAGGGAAGCCCAGGACTATAAGAGGGAGCGGGAAGCAGGAGGAAAGGGAGGGGCAAGGGAAGAGGGAACACAGTCACTGTAAGGAGGAATAAAGTGAAGGTCATGAACAACCCTGGCTCCGGTGTGATATGTCTTTGGGTGTGTATGAGGCCCAGTTAATAAGAGTACAACAGGTACTATCCAGGCGTAGGATACCTATCAAGACTTGTGAGACTCCTGCAAAGGGGTGATGTATTGCCAATGTCGAGTTGACCCCGCTTGCATAAAATGGCCCCAAAAGCGGAAACCCCCAGAGCATGAGGGAACATACCTTGTTGTTCATGCCTGGCAACTTCAGAGCCTTCATGGTATTAAGAACATCAGAAAGTGATGTACTTCTGACACTAACAGGACCCTCTGAAGAGGGTAAAGGACAGGACATGTCTACCTTCGCTCATCCGCCTCCAACTCCCTCAGGGTCAGCCGCTTCTCCAAACAACGAGTTGGGGGCAGATCTCTTTCCACTGCAGGGGCCTCCCTCTGGAACAGCCTTCCTGTCTCCCTGAAACTTGAGAAGAACCACCTCCGGTTCCGGAAGCACCTCAAAACCTTCCTCTTTGCCTCCGCTTTCTCTCCCCCTCTCCCCTGCTAATACTACTGATACTGCACTGAATCTGCAACTGGGCCATTCACCGTTCTCGGCCCAGACACTCTCCCCTGCACTGCCTCCACGGCAACCCCTGCACTATGGGACTGTGTCTGTATCCATACAGCCCCCCTTCCCAGCACTTGTCTGCACTTACCTCGCACTTGCCACCAGCTGGCCCTTGTTATTTATCCTGTATGCTGTATGCTAATAACCCTGTACTGCACTTTCCCCTCTCCCTTTCCCCCATGCACTTTTCCCTTCCCCTCTACCCTTGCACTTGCGCGATCTGAATGACACCTGGCCTAGTAAGATCGTTGTCTGTCTCCCCTTGTTCACCCCCTGCCTCGTCGCGCCTTGAAACACTTGTGTATAGGCCCGTTACAAATGCCTTATCATATCATATCATATCATAAAAAGGTTAACTATCTGCTCACCTTAAATCCATCAACTAGGTGTTGTATAATAATCAGGCCTTGTGCTGAGTTGTGACCTTGATTTTAATGAGCAAATTCATAGCAACATATATACATTCAATTACAAGTGACGGTTTACTTCATTGTCTTACCAAGTCTCTGGGGCTTTTCTATTAGTCTCTAAGTGCTGGGGTATGCCACCATCTCCTAATGCAGAATGAGCGCCAGGAGCTGCTTCTGCTCCATCGCTCTGGAGCCCTTCTAAACCGGCTATCGATTCCGGCGGCTTCAGCGCTTTTTGTTTCAAGTATTGCAAGAACTTGGCATTTCAGAGCCTCGTGAGTAGTTCTACATACCTTCCCTTGATGACCCAAAAATGTTTTATTCCATCATATAGTCATTATACTTCACTGGTCTTTTACACTCTCTCCTCGGCCGGATATACTTCTCGCACTCACCAACCGGCATGTGGAATGCTTCAAATGTTTTCTCCGGCAGCTCGGTCCCGGTCTCACTTTCTCTGGGGGGTACCCTCTGTGCCTCCAACTTTGGTTCCCCTGCTGCCTCATGGTCATGGTGTTCTCGGGTGCTTGTCTCCTCTTGTGCTTTCTCTGTTGGCTGATGCCTCTCAACATTGCCACTCGTTCCAAGTTCCACATGTGGCCATCTTGGATGTGAGACATGGTTGGTTCCTATGTGTACTAGCTTGATTGGCCGGTTGAATTTGACTCCTGTCATTTTGATCCAGTCCCCCGCTCTGACTTCTCAACTATGGGTTGCTCTCCGCTGATCGATCCATTTCTTCATCTGAGCCTTGCTGTTCTTTATCCTCCATACTACTTCTTTCATATTCACATCTTCATCTTCACTTACGCTAGCCAACCATGGAGGTACCAGCGTGGACGCCGCTCTCTTCCCCTCAGCATGCTGAAGGGTGACACTTGAGTGACACCGTTGGGGGTCAAGCAGTGACCTGCTATGGCTTCTTTGACTCTTTTCACCGGATCCATTCTGGATGCCATGGCCAGCTGTCTTGTCTTTAATCTCTTATCGATGTTCAGACACTCGAGATACCTGTCGATCATTGTACGAATGTCCTGATCCATGGCTGGCCACCAGTAGGCCTCTCTTACTCAACATCGCATCATGGTATTCCCCAAATGTCCTGTGTGGGCCCTACATCGGATGACTTCCCTCATGCCCACTGACGGAATCACCTGATCACCCTTGATAATCAGTCCTTCCGTATCAAATATTTCTGCTGCCACTTTCCAATTTGGCCTCATGCTTTCTGGGATGGCCCTTTCCACCGACAACCCTCGCCTGACCCATTCCGAGAGCCTCACCATTATGGGATCTTTGCAGGTTTCCTCATTCCAATGGACCTCGCTCATTTCCATAAATTTGCATTTGTCTTCCAGGAACGTGGTGGCCTTCTCTCTGTTTCCTGGTAACCTGGACAGGCAGTCTGCTTGGTCGTTCTTCCGCCCTGCTATGTGCGCTGTTTCATAGGTATACTCCTGGAGCTTTGCTGGAATGTGAGCTAGCCAAGGTGTCAATGTTTTTGTCCCTCCATGGCTTAACATGTGGATCAAGGGTTAATGATCTGTGACTAACTTAAATTTGGTGACCCAGATGTATGTTCTGAAGTATTCTACTGCCCACACGCAGGCTAACATCTCCTTTTCCACTGTCAAGTAGTTTCTTTCAGCCTTGGACAATGCCTTTGATGCAAATGCCACTATGTGCTCAGTGTCTCCCCTCTTTCGGGTCAGCACGTCTCCCAACCCATAATTCCTGGTATCGCTGGTGATGACTGTGTCCCAAGAGGGATTGAACGGTTGTAAGCACAGGGCTTTCACAATCCTTTCCTTCCTTTATGCCTTCGAACACTTCCTTCTGCCCCTGTAACCATGTAAACTCGGCTCCTTTCTTGAGCAGATCTCTCAATGGTGCAGTGATCTCCGAGAAGTTGGGAAGAAACTTTGCGTAATATTCAGCAAGCCCCAAAAAGGATCTTAACGCATCCTTGTTAACAGGTTTTGGGCTTTTACAATGGCCTGTACAAGTTTTGCCTAGGACTGATCCCCTGACAGGATATATTGTACCCTAGGTATTCCACTTCCTTGGCCCTCAGCATGCATTTGTCGTACATCAGCTTCAACCCTGCATCTTGTAACATTTTGAGGACTTTTCTTGGTATGGTATCTTGCATACACTAATCTTCAGCATATACCAATATATCATCTTGGAAATATGAGACATTTTCCACATCCCAAAGCAACAAAACCATCATCCGCTGGAATGCAGAGGCCGCTGATGATAGACCAAACACCATCCTGGTGAACTGATAGGTGCCGAACAGGGTAATGAACTCTGTTAGGGGCCTAGATTTTCTATGCAAATGTATTTGGTCATAGGCATTCCTCACGTCAAGCTTGGAAAATACTTTAGCCTCCTTATATCATATCATATCATTCATCATTAAAATCAGTTTGTTTATGTTGGGGAGGGGATAGCTGTCTGTAATGAACTCGAAATTGAGGCTTTGGAGTTCTATGCACAATCACCATGTACAGAACCAGTGTTTGTCTATTATACCAGATGTTAGAGTACTTGCAGGCCACGTCTCATCATGGTATGTTAGTAACACCATCTGGCATGAACTCGTGGTGATCAATTTGACATCATATACCACCGGGTAGGGTGATCAGGATCGTGCGGGACTGTTCTGATTGCATCTTGTGCTGGGGAACATGTACAAAAAGTCTTGTTCCCAGGTGCTCTCCTTCTTCATAGTGTGGTCAGGGTTTGCCAACTGGTGGGTTCGTTAAGGCCAGTCTTGTCTGTCTTGAGGCGGAAGATCCAAAGCTGTTCTCTTTTGAAGAGGAGGTCATGTATGTTGCCACCCCTCACAGGCCGTCCTTAGTTGAATGCAACAACGGCATCCTTCTGTTCAAATTCCGGTCTTAGATATTCCATAGACAGGTTACGCAGCATTCTAAATAGCAGTCGCAATATTTTTGATTCAAGTTGATTTAAATGTGTTAGAAACTTCTCACCCCATACGTCAACACTGTATAACATACATGGCAGGATTTTTGTCCTGTACAACATTAGTATTGTTTGAACTGACCAACCCGTCTGACAGCCAATAAATTCGCTCATTGAATAGGTAATCCTCACACAGTTTAGTACATTTGTGTCCCAGTGGAGATTCCATGTGAGATTATCATCAATAAACATACCAAGATATTTATAATTCTTAACAATTTCAATGCGCTCCTGTTTAATATTCTAGGAGGAGTGATTGTAAGAAGTATTTTTCACCTTGCGAAATATCATTATATTAGTTTTCCTCGTATTTATCTTAAGCCCACTCGTGGGGGCATAACTTCCCAGGGCATCAAGCAAACTTTGGAGTCCCTTCGGTGTATAGCCTAGGAGCAGCAGATCATCTGCATAACCTAGCCAATTAAAAGAAAAAGCTCCAAGTTTTACAGGGCATGTATCGGTTAATTGAAAGGTGTGTATCAAGTCACCCAGGAATAAATTAAAGAGTGTGGCAGCAAGGATGCAGCCTTGTTTGACTCCTCGATTGGTGATGATTGGTTTGGACAGACTACCTAGTCCGTCCAAGCAAACTCTGACACTAGTTTCCTGATGTAATATCTTTATCATGTTTAACAAGCCAATCGCGATATGCCAATCTGTCCGTTTCTGCCATAATCGATTACGCAGGATGGTGTTGAAGGCTGCACTGAAATCTATATATGCTGCATATACCAGCAGTTGGCGCCTATTTCAGGCGTACTCCACCACAGACATCAAGAGTCCCTGATGTTTTCCTAAAACCAGTCGGATTGGGTGGAAGTATGTTGTTGGTGGTGATCCAGTCGTTAAACTCTTTTAACAGTACCCTAGCAAATATTTTTCCATGTATGTCGAGCATTGGTAACAACCTGTATTTGCTGGGATTTTTGAAACAGCCCTTTTTATGTACTGGTAAGATGTTGTTTTGTTTGTTTATATTACTTTCATGCCAAGTAATAGGCAGTTTGCCATGCCTACCTATGTTCGTAAATAGTATATGAAGGGTCGCAGCCAATGCAAGGGGTGAGGCTTTCAGTAGTGCGTTGCAGGTAACATCAGGGCCAGCAGCTCTGGTGGAATTCAGTGTTAAGATTATAGCTGCAATTTCGTAAATTGACACTTTGCAGTCCCATGTTGTGGGTGTATTTTGAGCTGGTGCTATTTTGATTTCTGAAGTACCCAATGTATTTGCAATGTGGGTACACCAGGCTTCTTCAGGTACACTAATTACAGACAGATCATTTTGACAGCTACTCCTTATAACCCTCCAAATCCCTGTGGTGTTCCCCATCTTTGCATATGAAGCAAGTTCTTGCCATTTCTTCAGTTGTGTTTCGAAGCTATGATCTGTTGGGTTACAACATGGGTTGATTGGGAGTCTTGTATATCTAAGAGGCTTGCAGCAATGGTTTTCCGCAGAAATCCTTTGGCGTCCTGAATTTTGTAATCGTACCAGCTATAGTTTTTGCCAGTAACGTTCATTTGTTCTGCCGCACTCTTCGTTGTGTGCTTTTTATGAATGGTTTCCTTAATCCGCTCTGTGATTAGTGAAAATGCATCAATAGATTGCAAGTCCTCAGTTGCGGGCGAGTATACAATATGTGCCCAGACCCGGTAAGAGTGTTTGCGCTTGCTAGATTATTTGGGATCCAACGCATACAGTTTCTACCATTGTTGATATATATAGATGTTGTTATATATATTAACATTTAGGTCATGGTCGCAGTTTCCGATATTGGTGGTAAGGCATATGCATAGCGGCAAGTGGTCACTCTCCTCACGTATTAATTTGGACATATCTGCTACTAATTTCATTGCTGAGTGATTAGCAAAAACAAAGTCTATGGTGGAGGCACTTTTACCTCCAACACGTGTATATGCCTTGTCAGCATCCCAGCACAGTTGCCATTCAGCATAAATAGATGACGTTTATATAACATGTTCCCCCATGCTATACCCTGAGTGTTTTGGGAGTGGAGATCAAGTGGGCTAGACCTATGGGTCGATGTAATAGTCTATGGGTGGCTATTCTAGTGTTAAAAAGTCGTCTACAATCCAAAGAGGAGTATTTGGATTTAGTTGATCCATTATCTTTGCAACTATAGGAATGTTACATTCATGCACATTAGTATTCAGAGGATTGTACATCTTTACAATAACCATTTCCTCACTACCAGGGGAATCAGTAACTATAGTAACAGCGTGGACATCAGACGCAGTAGTTAGAACATTTTTGATACGCCAAGGATGACGAACTGATATCAATGCCGTCTTTTTCGCATAGTTCACATGACCATGTTTCTTGAAACAGATCTATATATTTTAGGAGTCCATGTTCAACCGTTAGGTTACTAGATCCTTTAGTGTTCCACGAGGCCGTCATGTAATTTCAGCGTGAGGGATTGGTAAAGTGTGATTTAAAGGCTTTGGGCAGCCACTGCCAATAGCCATCGATGTTGTGTGCATCGTCCTTCTCGCTATCTGGTGTATCATTACCATCACTACTTTGGTCTAGCACACGTTGAGGCAGGCTTTTTTGTTTTAAGGGTTGGTCTTACTGCTGCACCCGTGTCAATGTTCATAGTTGGCTTAGGGTGCACATGGGTTGTAGAATTTTTAGTGGGAGGAATTTTCACAACCTTAAAGTTGTAGCCTAGTTGGTACAGATCATGCTCATAAAGCAGGAGGTATTCTAGTGTCAGCTCGTTGGTAAGCCAGATGTTAGAAGATGAAACTGAAGCGTGTACCTCTTGGCCGACTATCTTTATATCTTCTGTAGGCATACCTCCAAGGGGAACTATGCTATGGAATAGGCGCAGAATCGCTGCACGGTTTAATGGTGGGTGGATTTTATCTGAGCACCTTGGTCGTAGTTGAAGTGCCTGATTTCTAGAGGTATTTATCTCGCTGGAAAAGATGGGTGCAGTGTTGTGTGAGGAGAGTTGAGGTGGTGACTGATTTCCTGTAATCGGTTGTTGGGCAGTTCTGTGAGGGTTATTGCTGCCATCATTTTTTTATTTGCTTGCTGTTTGAATGTTACTGGATGAGGTTTCACTTATAAAAAGACACTGAACGTCTACAAGTACCTGGTCTTCCATAAGGTTCGCTGCACGATTTTCCCCCGTTTTCTTGCCCTTCGCAGTGAGTATTCCCTGCTATATTGCTTTTAACATACTCCTTTTGTGTATGTTTGTTAACGGTGTCCAAAAACCTGCGAATATCATGTGTACCTTGAGGGTCTTTTGCACTGGTGGCCCCAGCTACTGATGAATTCAGAGGCTGGGCGGTCTCGTTAGATGTTATAGGAGCACTAGCTTGAGTCTTTATGCTAGATTTTTTTTTTTATTTACTCTGTCCCCAAGGGAGTGTCTGGTTCTCTACTGATTCAACTATTTCCATAACAACAAAGTATTCTCGTCGGACATAGGCGTTTTAGTGCACCTGTTGGAGGGTCGCTCATACATGAATGCCTGCAATATTTTCTTACATGGACGCACTGAAGCTTGTGCGTGACTCTGGGTACTAGCAATCACAGTACCTCGACCACTCTGAGGGTCAGTGGAGTCAGGTCCGCAAATTGCTTTTACAGTATTGGGGTCTACGACCTCGAGGGGTGTAAGGCAGGAGTTTTCCCCGTGTTTGTACATTGATCTATTAGTGGTTTTCTATTGTGGTTTATACGTTTATGAAGAAGGAAAGAGTGGATATCCAGATCAATTCAGCTGTTTCACTAATCACACTGTTGGTGTTGCTTATCACGGGTGTCATATCAACACTAGCGGACATAGTAGGTTTTGTGTTACTAATGACTGATATTATGCTCGGTGCTGTGTGGTTATTGCACTGGATGGCCAACTGCAAAGAGTTCAGTGTGTCTGTACACGGTACGGTTTGAGCTACGCATGGCGGATGTTCCTTCATTTGCTCATGTCCAGAGATGTGGTTTTGGTGTACAGTGCTAGCAGTTGGGAGTACTGGAGGTATGGTACTCATTGCACTACACTCTCTGCCAACACACATGTTTCCAGGAGGAACGTCTTCCTCAAGCTCTCAGGTAGACATGGACGATGCGTTTTCTGTAGTGTTGAGCGGGGCCGCTGTTACGCCCAACACAAGTAGACTGACAGCTGGGGGCATGTTTTCAGTAGGTGAGGCTTGATGTATAACAGCCTTCACTATGGTGATAGTTTTAATCAGAGTGTCAGAGGTCATCACTATGCTAGCTTTAATAGTCGGGTCCTGGAAGTTTCCAGTATCATTCCTCATGTCATCGAGTACCGGAGATCTGTTACTGTGCGAAGGTATCACTGAGCTAAGAGGACAAGAAACAGGGGGGCTAGCGGACATAGTAGGTTTTGTGTTACTAATGACTGATATTATGCTCGGTGCTGTGTGGTTATTGCACTGGATGGCCAACTGCAAAGAGTTCAGTGTGTCTGTACACGGTACGGTTTGAGCTACGCATGGCGGATGTTCCTTCATTTGCTCATCTCCAGAGATGTGGTTTTGGTGTACAGTGCTAGCGGTTGGGAGTACTGGAGGTATGGTACTCATTGCACTACACTCTCTGCCAACACACATGTTTCCAGGAGGAACGTCTTCCTCAAGCTCTCAGGTAGACATGGACGTTGCGTTATCTATAGTGTTGAGCGGGACCGCTGCTACGCCCAACACAAGTAGACTGACAGCTGGGGGCATGTTTTCAGTAGGTGAGGCTTGATGTATAACAGCCTTCACTATGGTGATAGTTTTAATCAGAGTGTCAGAGGTCATCACTGTGCTAGCTTTAATAGTCGGGTCCTGGAAGTTTCCAGTATCATTCCTCATGTCATCGAGTACCGGAGACCTGTTACTGTGCGAAGGTATCACTGAGCTAAGAGGACAAGAAACAGGGGGGCAGGAAAGGGGTGGTAGCGACTGGGCGTGACTAACTATGGTGCCATCTGTCAGTGACAGGGAGGGAGTGGTGAGAAGGCGGGGGCAGTGGAACCCCAGACCTGTTCTATTCGCTTCGAGCCCACACAAGATAGCAAGCAAGTACGTTCTGATACTATTGTTTGGGTAGCTTCGTCCATGATATCATCTGTGTTTATAACCGAGGACATGGTTGTGCCTACTTTTCAAAAAATAAATTCAGATATCTTGGGTGTTGACTTATCATTGGGCGCATTGGATATCATCTTTGGTGCACAGGTTTTCTGATGGCACAGCGGATAAGTACAGTTGTTGGTAATTACAGAGTAAGGGGACTGTGTGGAATCCTTGGGGGTACCTAAGGCACGAGTAGACATGGTATTGCACACACGAGCAGGTCTATACCGTCTACAGTCTACAGGGTCAAGGGCGAGAGCGCAACTCACGGTTTGTTTTATAGCATGCCTGCACTGTTGTTAGGTGTTGGGTTTCCTCACCACTGACCCCTGCACCCCGGAAGCAGCAAACAGCACGCTCACAGTATTTCTCCTGTTTCTGTGTGGGGGGCGGAGGGGGACATGGCCTAGATACTGGGTACTGCAAAAAATAGAGAAACAATAAAGATTAAAGCAAAATTAAGCTACCAGTATATTACCAGTATATTATATAAACTGAACAGGACTAACAGAGGATGACTCAGGGGAGAGGGAGGTGAAAAAACTGTCTCTGAGTAAAGAGGTTCAGTGGTACATACCAATGCACTGTCCAATACGTCTTATCAATCAAGGAAGTGTCCTGACAGCAAACAGCACTCGTCAGCACTCAGCTCCATGCATGCGCTCAGATGCGCGTGCTCACAGTCTTTATCATGTTTCCGGGTCACAGGCGTGGTTTAGGCACTGGGTACAATGCACTGTCCAATACGTCTTGTTAATCAAGGGAGTGTCCTGACAGCAAACAGCAATCGTCAGCACTCAGCTCCATGCATGCACTCAGATGCGCGTGCTCACAGTCTTTATCATGTTTCCGGGTCACAGGCGTGGTTTAGGCACTGGGTACAATGCACTGTCCAATTCGTCTTGTTAATCAAGGGAGTGTCCTGACAGCAAACAGCACTCGTCAGCACTCAGCTCGATGCGCGCGATTTTCTTTCACAAATCTCATCATCTTATCAATGTTTTCCTCCAGTACAACATCAAGGTGAAGAAGGAGTTTCTTACCAGCATACACAACCATGTGACAGACTGGCCCTCTCGTTGATGGTCTAATTCAAATGATGGGAGACACCACATGTCTATTTACCTTTAGGAACCTGCTTCTGAACAGCTGAAGCAAGTCACGCGTCCTTGTGTTGGCAGGCCCTCTTTCTCTTTTGGCAGGGAGAGTTTCCTGGGTAGATGATCATACTAATGCCTTTCATCAGGGACTGCAGGCATCATTTAGCAATCCTGGGCCCCACGCACCATCAGGTCATATTAGTGGTCACGGAAGACCTGGGTTTGTATGTGTGCTGGGTGGACGTTGGATCTCTTTCACACAGATGTGATTAAAGTGGTCAATTTCATGCCCTCTTCATCATCATGTTTCTATCACACTGTCAATGTGTACTACTCAACTATCTCATCTTCTTCACTGGGTGCATGGTTGGTTCCCAGGGTTCCACCCTTTAGTCTAGTATGTACATTGCTATATAGGATTACGGTTTCAAGTCTATGTAAATCCTGCTACTCAGAGTTATGGAGCATAAATGTAGTTCTTCCTTGTTTAGATAATGTCCTGATGAAGCTCCCTTTTCACTAGAGGATCGTCCAGCTAAGCAAGTTATGTTGGTGCACTTGGTGTCTACTCGCAGGACGTGAGATGCTAGAGCATTGGAATGATCTGCTAGATCCTTTGCTCCAGGCCTGGTCAACTTCAGGATATCCCATACATATACAATGTGTGTATTCCCTGCTTTTACTAAAAGACCCTGTTTATGTGAAGTGAAACGCCTCCAAATCTATGAGGACAAAACCATGATCTTGTCTCTGCTCCAGTTTGACCTAGATCACTTGGATGGGTCATGGCTCAGGCGGGGGTAAACATTTCCTTTTTTGGAACTCATTCCTTGTGGGGCTTATGGTATCCAGGGCCTATTGGGCAGATATCAGGCTTGAGGATATTTTCATGGCAGCCAGCTGGTCTAAAGGGCAGGTTTTCACAGGTTTTCCTGTAATTCTATAGAAAATGCTGCTTTTTTATGTAATTTCTATGGATTTCATATGCACAATACGAACCCTCTGTGCTAAGACATAGAATTTCGATTATTCCTACTAATGTCACGACGGAGTTGGAATTCTTTTACTTACACAGAGGCAGGCAGTATCCTTCCATTCGGATGCTCCCTATTTTTTGTTCTTTCAGCACCCTATAATTTCTCCAGACAGCAGTTATTTTGGTGCATGCAATGTTTTTTTTAATTTTCCGCCTGGATACGTACGTCAAGTGAGTATGATATGATATGACATGGCATTTATAACGTGCCTATACACAAGTGTTTCAAGGCGTGACGAGGCAAGGGAGGGGAAACGGAAGACAGAGACAGCGATCCTACTAGGTCGGGTGACATTCAGATTGCGCAAGTGCAGTGAAGGGAGGGAAAGGAGAAAGTGCAGGGGAGAGGGGATGGGGAAGTGCAGTACATGGGATAACAGTAAAATAAATAAAGACAGTAAAAATAAATAAAAGTGCCCCCAGCAGGCGGCAAGTGCGGGGGTACGTACAGACAAGAGGTGTCAAGTGCTAGAAGGGGCTATAGGGGTACAGAAACAGTACCCAAGTGCAAGGGTTGCCAGGGGGGCAGTGCAGGTGTGCAACTGGTGGGAAGGGGACCTGGGCCAGAGATCAGAGGGCAGCCAGGTAACCAATGAAGTTTCAGAATCAGCAGGAGATCAGCAGGTGAGAGGAGGAGAGAAAGCAGAAGCAAAGAGGTCTTGAGGTGCTTCCGTAACCGGTGATGGTTCTCCTCAAGTTTCAGAGACGCAGGGAGGCTGTTCCAGAGGGTGGCCCCAGCAGAGGAAAGAGATCTACCACCAACTCGCTGCTTGGAGAAGTGACTGACCCTGAGGGAGTTAGAGGCGGATGAGCAAAGATCTCGAGAAGGAAGATATTTAGGAAAGGAGAGTTGAAGGTCTTAAGGCCCCAGACCCCAGAAGGCCTTGTGGACAATGCAGAGGGTTTTGAACTTAATCCTCGCAGCCACTGGGAGCCAGTGCAGAGATTTCAGTGCGGGAGAGATACGATCCTTGGTTTGAGGCCAAGGACAAGTCTCACAGTCCTGTTTTGGATGAGTTGCAGAGGGCGGAGAGTAGAGGCAGGCAGATTTAGAAAGAGGCTATTGCAGTAGTCCAGCCTAGAGAGAACCAAATCTCTGGAGACAGTGAGCTTCTGGGCGAAGGAGAGGAAAGGAAGAATACCTCTGAGGAGGTGCAGCTGGTAGTGTGACTTCTTAGAGACATCAGAGATATGAGGAGAGAAGGGGAGTGTGGAATCGAAGATGACCCCAAGACTTTTAGCCTCACAGGTGGGAGCAGGAAGAGGGCCAAAAAATGGGCTAGGGCTTTTTTTGGCAATCCGGCCGAAGATGGCAGAGGATGGGCTGGATGGCAGCAGCTGAACAGAGCATAATTGAGATGGGGCCATTCAAAGAGGCTGTGATTTAAGGGTGGGTAGATGCACTGTGACACGGGCAGAGGGGTTTATAGGAGAAGTAGTTCTTTCCATTTTGTGCTTATTGATATTTCAAATCAATTAAAGGGTTTTTGTGCATAAACTTCACCTCCATTTCATTAATAGAAGCCCGACTTTCTGCCGTAACATTACTAGGACTGATTGTGTGACCCTAGGGACATCAATGTATACCTAAGTGCGCCAGTCCACCTATTACAGCAGTGACCCCTAGAAGAAGTGCTATATAAAAGCTAAACAAATAAACGGGCCATTGTGTTGCTTCGGGAAGTGTTCAGAACCGCGTGTAGTGTTGATCTATTCTCAAGGCTTTGTTTACTTGCAGGCCCGCTTGCTCAGAGCAAGATTTGCATTGTAGACACTGGGGATCATGTATGTGCACAGACACGGAGGTCAAACTCTGAACAGGCTGCAAGGTTGGGGGGCATTCATACACAAACCTAACAAAATAATGAATAGTTGTGAGTACGCCACATGCCCTCATTTTGCAAGTCACACCCCAACGGTCACGATTTAGGGAGCTTCAGTTGCTCATCCTACTTACATCACTAGCATATGACTGTGGCATGGACTGGCCCAGCGGGAAGCAGGGAGTTTTCCTGCCTGGCCTCTGCACCCTGGGCCTCTTTTCCATGCAGCAGTAGAGGGTAATGGAGTACTAGAGTTGCATATTTTGTCAGGAGTTTTCTTTCTGGCCCGGACTCTTGTGCTCAGGACAGAGCTGCCGGTTCAACTGTGTCTGCATAGTAACTTCCGAGCAGTCAGACATACACATGGTATCTTTTTTGCCTGTGTCCGCCATTTCACATTTGCATTGGTACTGAGGCATCATTTAGTTCGCATTTGAATTGGGGTGCATCGAGGGTGATGGAATTGGGGTGCATTGAGCGTGATGGAAAGACAAGGGACTCACGGGGGCATGATCGGCTGAATATTTTTTATTTTTTATTTCAAAACATAATTCAGTCAAGAGGGGGCTTATGTCTCAACGTCGAAAACTAAGGTGGCCCCAGTCTGCAAGTTCCCTCATAGTGGGTGTTTTAAAGAGGCGCAAAACGCACATTTTATTGTCCCACAGGAGTACGTCCTAGCTGGAGCTCTTCGTCGTCTATTGGCTTGTGGGAGGTTGTAGCTCCTCTGTGCGGATGTGACAGGAACACATAATTGAGGTACAGGAGAAGCTTTATTAAGGATGGACCCTGTGACGCATGTCCTCATGGAGCACCTCCAACCGAACAGGTCAGAACCCAGCTCACAACATAACGAGCTGGGAGGGAATTACACACTAGGGTGCCAAAGAACCACTAGAACACTTCTCCCTCCCTCACAAAGCACAAATGAAAAGGAACAAACGCAGAACAGCTAATAAGCGAACTGAACAGATATAAATAACAGAGCAAAAGAACCAATACACGACCAATGGAAATCTCAATGCCTTTCCCACAGGTAATCTCTCAACTTGACCAGGAGCATCCTGGGCCTTGGGACACGACCCTGGACCACGGGACCCTGAGCCCCGACTGTGCCACCAATCACTTCAGAGACACTCATCACTTTCCCTACTTCCGTTGTGCTCACTCCCTTCGTCTGAGGAACTGGAAACCTCTTAATGGGACCAGCAAGTTGACCCACACGAGTCATCACCTGGAACATCCGGTACGTAGTCTTGCACCACAATCCTTTTCTTTCTCCACCATGAGCCATCATCCATACAGCAACAACAACGCCCAACGTCACCACTGCACGTGGAGACATGTTGTTAAGATGGATTTCTGAACTCTGTCCTGGTGGCGCAGAAGTTCAGAAGGCCAACCTAATTACTTGGAACAGGGTAACCTCTGGACGAGCCAGACCAATCAAGGTAGCGATCGCGGCGGTCAAGACTAGGTCTCAAGAGGGGTGAGGGTGACTGAAAGCCCGCAATGAGCACACAAAGCAAGATCACTTACAAACTACTCCAAACAGGTGTTATATAAAAAATATATACACATTTATTTTAAGGCCTTTAAAACAATGACCGTAGCGAGAAAATCACAATATCACAATATTAAACCAACACATACCATATCAAAACAATATATATACAAATACGACAGTCACAAGCGTTATATGCACGAAATGTGTAGTCCACCTGCAAGGGAAGGAAAACAGGCAGTGTGATACAATGCTTTAGACTCAGCTCGCCTTCAGAGGCACCTAACTAGATGGAAGTCCGAGCCCTGCGAAGAGTGGAGCCTTGTGCTCAAAGTACCTGCACGCGCTGGTGCCAACGGGCAAAAGGAGAAGCTCTTCGAAGGAAGTCAGGCAGTTCAGTTTAGTACTTACAGAAGAAGAACAAGTTCCGCGACTCAAGCGCAGCCTCCACAGTGGGCAGAAGCAGAGCGCGAGTACGGCAAAAGGGTGCTGTTTTACACAGCGGGGAAAAGCAATGGGCTCCTGCAGGAGGGCGACCAGATTCTAGCTAAGCTACTCACCGGTCCCCGATGCAAGCAGACCCAGGCTTCTCTGCGTCAGTTTCAGCAGCTGGCAGGTTCAGAAGAGCAGGGAACGCCTCGTCGTCGTGTTGAGTAAAAACTCGTCCCAATCGAAGAAACCCGCACAGTTTTGTCACCACAGCAGGGCAACGGAGCGGCCGTGTGTATCTGAGCCAAATGTACACTACTCACTTCCGACCTGGGAACGACAAGTGTACAAAGTGTGTGAGAGTGACAAGGACTCGAAATACTACACAACCTGGCGGCGGTTACAGAGCAAGACTCCCGTGTAAGCTGGTCAGTCAGCTGGATGGCCCAGAGACGCTTCCGAAGGCTTACTGGCAGGAGATGGTGAAGATGCCGAGAATAGCTGTTCCCGCTATTCCAAAGGGTCGAAGTACCAGTACAGGCCTTCTGGTTCGATCAAAGGTGAAAAGGGTTTCACAAGGCGACAGCAGTGCAGAGGAGGAGTCCTTCAGCGGGTCACCAGCGATTCCTCGGTCCAGCCTCTTGGTTGCAGGATACTTGGCTCCTGTATTCCTTCGTTCGTGAGAACTCAGGAGATCAACATGGTAGTGGTGTTTCCAGCCCCCTCTTATCCACGGTTCCCTTCGCGCCAAAACGGAGGGGACCCAATGGGAGATCCGCTCATCAACACTCACACCATACGTGGACCAATCACGGACCACGGTGGTCCCAGGCATTCACACCACCCTAGACTCTCTGGCACCCAGGATGTGTATTGGGACCAGACATCCCAGCCCACATCCTGGAGGGACACACAAGACATGTAGAAGCCCACGAAAGCATCCGTGTTTCGCAGGAAAGTACATGCCCAAATAAGGAATGCCCCGGGTCGGCTCGACCTGGGGAAGGTGAAGGGAGCAAGACGGTCAGCGGACAGGACAAAGGAGCCTCGTGGTCTGGCCATTTTGGGAGCCAGGCCACCATTTTGGGTTAAGCGCAGAAAACGCGCTTAGAATGCCAAAAGGAGCTCAAAACACAAAGAAACGATCACTGCCACCATTCCCGTCCCTGAATTACTTGCACCGATCAGATACAATCCTAAACGAGTATCTAGGGCCTGTAGAAGGCTAGAGACCCAAGAGAGCTGTAACTTAGCTTACAGTGCCCTCTTGTGTCATGTTGCACTAAAGCCGCAACATGATAAAAGAAACTACGGGAAACAGCGTTCCCCGGTACTGACTGTCTTAAGGGCATGTCAGTTTCCCCGTAAGAAAGGAGCGAAAGCCCAGAGGAGTGCGGCAGAAGGCTGCACTTCTCTGGCAAAGTCAAGAACAAGGTGAAAAACAACAGCAAAAAGTTTAGGGGTTGCCACATGGAAGGAACATTACCTACAATTACGAAATCTTTCCTAACACTCGCCCCTCCCAGACTATGGACAGGGGGAACTAATCCACCCCTGGATGAGTCTCTTGTTCAGGTCGGTTAAACATTCTGGACAACCCATCAGCATTGCTATGTTGGACACCTGGCCTATGCTCAATAGTGAAGTCGAAGCCTTGTAGACTTATGGACCACCTAAGCAACTTTGGATTCTCCCCCTTCATGTTCATTAGCCACTTTAACGGCTTATGGTCAGTTTGCACAGTGAAGTGGGTCCCATAGAGGTAGGGCCTCAGCTTCCTTAGGGCCCACACAACAGAGAAACATTCTTTCTCTACCGTGGACCATCTGAGCTCTCTGTCCTTAAGCTGGAGACTAATAAAAACGATAGGGTGTTCCTTACCCTTCTCATCTACTTGTGATAGTACAGCTCCTATCCCAGTGTCAGAGGCGTCCGTCTGCACGATAAAAGGTCTTTGATAATCAGGGGCCCTGAGGACAGGGGCCTGGCACAAGGAGTCTTTTAAGCCATTGAAGGCCTTCTCACACTCGTCGGTCCAAGTTACCTTCTTGGGTTTCTTCGGAGTTGTGAGGGCAGTCAGAGGAGCAGCTATGGTGCCATAGTCTGCCACAAAATTGCGGTAATACCCCGTGAGTCCTAAGAAGGCTCTCACTTGGGTTTGCGTAGTGGGGGTAGGCCAGTCTTGTACTGCTTGTACTTTACTGGGAAGAGGCTGTATCCTCCCTCCACCTACTTCATGTCCAAGGTAAACCACTGAGCCTTGTCCAATCTGGCATTTACTAGCCTTTATGGTCAAGTGGGCTTTCTGAAGAGCCTGGAGCACAATCCCGAGGTGTTTCACATGGTCTTCCCAGGTGGCACTGAAAACTGCTATATCGTCCAGATATGCAAGACAGAATTCGTCCAACCCATTCAACACATGATTCACAAGCCTCTGGAAAGTGGCAGGTGCATTCTTCAACCCGAACGGCATTACCCGGAATTGGTAAAGGCCGTCTGGAGTAGAAAATGCTGTCTTCTCCTTGGCATGTTCTGCTAAAGCTATTTGCCAATAGCCAGCAGTGAGGTCAAACGTGCTGAGGTACTTGGAGGCACCCAAAGTATCCACCAGCTCTTCTGTTCGAGGCAAGGGGTGTGCATCTGTCTTGGTGACAGCATTCAGAGCCCTGTAATCCACGCAGAACCTCAATTCAGAAGTGCCTGCCTTTGGAACCAAAACCACAGGGCTGGACCAAGGATTACTAGAGGGTTCAATAACCCCAAGGTCTAACATCTTGTTGACCTCGGTCTTAATATAAGACCGTACTTTGTCTGACATCCTGTATCCCCTACTTTTGGTAGGTACACTGTCTCCTGTGTCAATGTTATGTTTGCACCAAGGTGTCAAACCAGGCGACTGTGAAAACAGGGGGGAAAACTGCCTAAGCAAACTTTTCACCTCAGCCTGCTGATCAGAAGTCAGCTGAGGGGCCACTCGGACACCCTCAAAGGAGCTATCTGAAGGACCGCTTTGGAACAGGTCGGGGAGAGGTTCCGACTCCTCTTCCACAACATTTGAAGCCAGTAGCAGTGCTGCGATTTCGACTCTTGGGACGAAAGCCTTCAGCCTATTCACGTGAAACACTTTTGGAGCCTGTCCAGGCCTTCCAAGGTCCACTAAATAGTTAACCTCACCCAGGGGCTCCACCACTGTGTAAGGGCCTGACCATTTGTCCTGTAAAGCTCGAGGCCTTATGGGATTCATGATCAGGACTTGCTGACCAGGTGTAAAGTTGATGAGGGAAGCTTTCTGGTCATACCAATGTTTCATCAGCGCTTGTCCTGCCTTCAATTTATCACTAGCCAAGCCCATGAGAAGTACCATCCGTTTTCTGAGCCCTAGCACATAATCAACTACGTTGGTAGTAACAGGGGGAGTGGGCATCTCCCATCCCTCCTTGACGATGGCTAAGGGTCCCCGTACGGGATGACCGAACAGAAGTTCGAAGGGGCTGAAGCCAACACCCTCCTGTGGTACCTCTCGGTAGGCAAACAGTAAGCATGGTAAAAGAAGATCCCATTTTCTTCTCTGAGGTTCCTCCAGAGCCCCAATCATGCTCTTTAACGTTCTGTTGAAACGTTCCACCAGACCATTGGTCTGGGGGTGGTATGCAGAAGAGAACTTGTAGGTGACCCCACATTCTTTCCACATAGCCTGCATATACTTCGACATAAAGTTGCTGCCACGATCTGACACAACTTCTTTAGGGAAGCCAACCCTAGTAAATATGCCGAGTAAAGCTTTTGCAACCGACTTGGCAGTTACAGTTTTCAATGGGATGGCCTCAGGATATCGGGTTGCATGGTCGACCAGCACCAGGATAAACCTATTGCCCAAGGATGTTTGCGGGTCAAGGGGACCAACGATGTCGATCCCTACCCTTTCAAATGGTATCCCCACAACTGGGAGCGGTACCAACGGAGCTTGGATTGTCGCGCCAACCTTACCAGACAACTGGCAGGAGGCACAACTCCTGCAGTGACTTTCTACTTGCACCCCCATCTTGGGCCAGTAGAAGTGCATGGATAACCTTTGCTTGGTCCTCTTCATACCAAGGTGACCAGCAAGGGGAACTTCATGCGCCAACTGCAGGAGGAAGGGCCTAACAGCAAGGGGAACCACCAACCTCCTATGGTCTCCTTCTGTAGACTCTGTGGGCTCCCTATACAGGAGTCCACCTTCCCAATAAATCCTATGCGTCCCAGGAGGTTCACCCTCAAGCTGGGAGCAGGCCTGTCTCCTTAGGCCTTCCAGAGATGGGCACTCACGTTGGCCTTTACTGAATTCGTCCCTATCAGGACCTCCTTCAACTAACAAGTCTTTTAGTTCAGGATGATCGTTGGGGTCAAATACTTCAGGCATCGCCACCTCCTCGTCAGGCCCGGGCGGTTGACCAACTTCCTCCACCGCAGTGGTAGGCGAGCTCGGGGGAATATTCTCTTTTCCTCGTCTTGACTTGTCGACTCCTTTCGCCTTGTGTTTCCTCTTAGGCTGGGGCGGCGTATTGGACTTGGCCAATGCTGCCCGTGCTTGAGACCGTGTGTAGGGTCTTTCGGCAGTGTCTCCTACGAGCCCTAAAGCTCTGAGATCATTACCTAACAAGACCTTTCCCGGGACGTTTCTCTGAATGCTCACTGGACTCCTGACTGTTGTACCATTTAAAGTAAGATTTACAGGTATTACTGGAAACATACGGAGGGGGCCGTCAGCCAACTTAGTGGGCATCAGAGTAGCTCTGGCAACTTCCTCTGAGTCTACCAAGGTAGAATCCACTACAGTGCGACTGCACCCACTATCCCTAAGAGCTGGATTATCTACTCCATTGATCAGCACACTGTCTTTAAAGTAGTGCTTGGTATTATCCGGAATCCTAGCATAAGCCTCTGCGACTTTAGGCTCCCAGGAACCCAGGGACACTAAAACTACCTCAGCCTCTATCCCGCTGGGAAATGAGTCTGAGGAGAAGGATGCTCCTGTAATCTCTTCTTCCTCGTAGGAGGAGAAGGCCAGATTAGCGGAGTGGACCCCCAAAGGTCTAACCTTACACCGGGGATCCCCCTTCACGTGGTCAGTTGCTCCACAAGCAAAACAAGATCCATTGGGTCTGTTTACATAGGGAGGCTTATTGTAACCAGAGTTCTGTTTCGGAGGCGGACCTCCACTACCCTGCGAGTTCTCTTGTGTCTTACCCTTATTTTTCTTTTTGTGGCCCTTATGAGAAGAAGATTTAGCAGATTCTCCACCCTCCATATCTTTGGACTTTTTCCCTTCCTCCTGCTTACCAGGATGAGTTTTGTCCTTATGGGACACTCGATGTGACACCCATAAGTCTGCTGCAATGGCCAGCTTCTTAGGATCTATCTCCTTCGAATCGGCCAAATGCTGCTTAAGCTCCGGGGAAGAAGATGCAAAAATGTGTTCCAGCATGACAAGATTTATCATGCCTTCGAAGGTAGAAACCTTATAACCTTCGACCCAGCCAGTTAAGTTTTTCAAGGATTCAGTGACATAAGATACCCAAGTACCACCTTCCTTTTTCTTATACTCTCTGAAACGTTTCAAATATTGGGCCGGAGTCTTCCCAAACTTTAAAATGAGAGTTTGCTTTAACATTGCGAAATCAGCTCGCTCAGCCTTCGACATTTCCATAATGGCACTACAGCCAGAATGGGGCAGTCTGCTGAGTAACCATGCAATCTTATCAGCATTGTCAACTTGTTGAACTTCGAATGCATACTCAAACGCATTCAGCCAGTCCATAATGTCATTCCTTTCTTCATACACACTGAGCAGATCTTTCGGAAATCGTGGATGAGAGGAGGCCCCAGACCCATGTCCAGGACCCTTGGACCCATTTGCAACCTGAAGCTTGGCCAGTTCCAACTGGTGATCCCTGTCTTTTTGTTTTTCTGCCTGTTCGATTTTTAGTTTGGCTATGCTGAATTCAAGCTCCTGCTGCCTAAACCGCAGCTCTTGCTTCTTGAATTCAAGCATAGCCTCCCCATCAGCACTGGCAGAGGAAACATTAGACATCTCGTCCTCCCTGTCCTCGTGGTCGCGATGGATCAGTGCGGCGGCAGAACCGTCGGTTCTACCAGTGAGAGCAGCCCCACCACCTTCCGCACTGTCCTCAGAAGTTATAGCGTCAAGCTGCGCTTCTTGCCACGCCACGATTCTTTGGATCATTTCCAATTTCGTGCCTTGAGAGGAAACACCTCTCTCCGCACACATCTTCTTCAATGTTTCTGATTTGGAAGCATTTAAAGTTAACAAGGTATTTGTTTCCATACTGTTAGATAGGACTATGGCCTTTTTAAAGTTATACTACAACAATTCACCACGTGTCCTGGTTGGAATAACCCGAAATGCCCTAGTTCGTGCGCAACACTGCATACCTTCAGTCGTATCCCACCGCTGTACACCAATTTGTTAAGACGGATTTCTGAACTCTGTCCTGGTGGCGCAGAAGTTCAGAAGGCCAACCTAATTACTTGGAACAGGGTAACCTCTGGACGAGCCAGACCAATCAAGGTAGCGATCGCGGCGGTCAAGACTAGGTCTCAAGAGGGGTGAGGGTGACTGAAAGCCCGCAATGAGCACACAAAGCAAGATCACTTACAAACTACTCCAAACAGGTGTTATATAAAAAATATATACACATTTATTTTAAGGCCTTTAAAACAATGACCGTAGCGAGAAAATCACAATATCACAATATTAAACCAACACATACCATATCAACACAATATATATACAAATACGACAGTCGCAAGCGTTATATGCACGAAATGTGTAGTCCACCTGCAAGGGAAGGAAAACAGGCAGTGCGATACAATGCTTTAGACTCAGCTCGCCTTCAGAGGCACCTAACTAGATGGAAGTCCGAGCCCTGCGAAGAGTGGAGCCTTGTGCTCAAAGTACCTGCACGCGCTGGTGCCAACGGGCAAAAGGAGAAGCTCTTCGAAGGAAGTCAGGCAGTTCAGTTTAGTACTTACAGAAGAAGAACAAGTTCCGCGACTCAAGCGCAGCCTCCACAGTGGGCAGAAGCAGAGCGCGAGTACGGCAAAAGGGTGCTGTTTTACACAGCGGGGAAAAGCAATGGGCTCCTGCAGGAGGGCGACCAGATCCTAGCTAAGCTACTCACCGGTCCCCGATGCAAGCAGACCCAGGCTTCTCCGTGTCAGTTTCAGCAGCTGGCAGGTTCAGAAGAGCAGGGAACGCCTCGTCATCGTGTTGAGTAAAAAGACGTCCCAATCGAAGAAACCCGCACAGTTTTGTCACCACAGCAGGGCAACGGAGCGGCCGTGTGTATCTGAGCCAAATGTACACTACTCACTTCCGACCTGGGAACGCCAAGTGTACGAAGCGTGTGAGAGTGACAAGGACTCAAAATACTACACAACCTGGCGGCGTTTACAGAGCAAGACTCCCGTGTAAGCTGGTCAGTCAGCTGGATGGCCCAGAGACGCTTCCGAAGGCTTACTGGCAGGAGATGGTGAAGATGCTGAGAATAGCTGTTCCCGCTATTCCAAAGGGTAGAAGTACCAGTACAGGCCTTCTGGTTCGATCAAAGGTGAAAAGGGTTTCACAAGGCGACAGCAGTGCAGAGGAGGAGTCCTTCAGCGGGTCACCAGCGATTCCTCGGTCCAGCCTCTTGGTTGCAGGATACTTGGCTCCTGTATTCCTTCGTTCGTGAGAACTCAGATCGACATGGTAGTGGTGTTTCCAGCCCCCTCTTATCCACGGTTCCCTTCGCGCCAAAACGGAGGGGACCCAAATGGAGATCCGCTCATCAACACTCACACCATACGTGGACCAATCACGGACCACGGTGGTCCCAGGCATTCACACCACCCTAGACTCTCTGGCACCCAGGATGTGTATTGGGACCAGACAACCCAGACCCACATCCTGGAGGCACACACAAGACATGTAGAAGCCCGCGAAAGCATCCGTGTTTCGCGGGAAAGTACATGCCCAAATAAGGAAGGCCCCGGGTCGGCTCGACCTGGGGAAGGTGAAGGGAGCAAGACGGTCAGCAGACAGGACAAAGGAGCCTCGTGGTCTGGCCATTTTGGGAGCCAGGCCACCATTTTGGGTGAAGCGCAGAAAACGCGCTTAGAACGCCAAAAGGAGCTCAAAACACAAAGAAACGATCGCTGCCACCATTCCCGTCCCTGAATTACTTGCACCGATCAGATACAATCCTAAACGAGTATCTAGGGCCTGTAGAAGGCTAGAGACCCAAGAGAGCTGTAACTTAGCTTACAGTGCCCTCTTGTGTCATGTTGCACTAAAGCCGCAACATGATAAAAGAAACTACGGGAAACAGCGTTCCCCGGTACTGACTGTCTTAAGGGCATGTCAGTTTCCCCGTAAGAAAGGAGCGAAAGCCCAGAGGAGTGCGGCAGAAGGCTGCACTTCTCTGGCAAAGTCAAGAACAAGGTGAAAAACAACAGCAAAAAGTTTAGGGGTTGCCACATGGAAGGAAAATTACCTACAATTACGAAATCTTTCCTAACACATGTACACAGTGCTACCTTTGGGTGCGAATCTCAAATTCCTCACTCTCACAATATCACTGACTATCACTTTGGGCAAGAAAAGACAGAGACGTCCAGCGCTAGCACTCTGTCGGAAGCCGAAAGGCTGCTCAATAAATCGTTAATTAACAGGCATGACAAATATAATGGAAATGGCAGATAATGTGGCGTACTAATATCTATGACTTACTAATGCTTGTCTTGAAATCGAACTAGTGGAATTGCCTCAGAAGAAGAGACATTCTCGAAACATGTGTCAGTCTGACTCAACCCACTATTAAATCTGCATAACTATGCAATGAAAAATGTTGTGTTTGGCGCAGTGTGATTGTACAATCCTTGTGTGATACGACTATCACTTTGGTCGGTAACTTGCTCCCCTATGTGACCTCATCTGGTTCTGGCGAACACGTACCCTCTCCAAATCTTTAGCCATATTGACATCAACAAGCACCCCACCACCCAGGGATACAGTCCTAAGTTTAGAACCCATTTTCCTCCCTCACGCGAACAGAGAACGCCCTGTCAAAACAGATGGAGTACGCCTATATGCAGTCAACGCCACCGAGAACACACTCCGCCAATACAACCCATTTGCCACAGCCAACTGTATGGCCCCCTTAACAAACCTATTTATCCTTTCCACCACACCATTCACTGAATGATTATACAGGGCAGTTCCATCATGTCTAATGCCATGCTCTGACAAAAACTCCTGCATACAATAAGACACAAACTGAACACTGTTATCCATAATGATGCTTGCAGGTACTCCTTCCCTATCAAAGGCTTTTTGCAAAAACTCAATGGTCTTTTCTGTCGTCACTGATTGAACTATGACGTGAAGTCCACCGAAACCATTAACACCTCAAATTCACACTTAGCGCCTCCATGCAGCGCAAAATGTCTAATGGATTCGACCACAGCTCACCTGAAAATCTACACAGGATACACTGGTTGCAGGCATAACACCTTACTTTCGTCACTGATGGCACAAGCCGTGCAGTCCCTCACCTTAACCTGCACCTCCTCATACAACCCCGGCCATCAGTACAACTCCCACAGCCTCCTCTTTGTCGAGGATCTTCCCATGTGAACTTCATCCGCCAGTTCCACCAGTCGCACTCTCAGGCTAACAGGTAGCACCATCCTGTCACCCCTAGTCACACCACATGGGCACTCCGCCAATTAGTTGAGAACATGTATATAAACCTTACCCTCTTCTCAGGAATTCATGGCATCGCAGTCACCCTGCAGCCCCGCCCTGATCCAAGCCAACTCAAAGTCCTTAGAACACTCCTTCACCAACTTACTTTTCTCCACCGTCGGAATCACACTAGCCACATGTGTACCAGCATCCGCCTCCTCTGCTCTACCCCAGACAGGAATAGTCAACCTCGAAAGGCAATACGCGACAACATTTATGGATCCTAGAATGTACTCTAGCACACATTGTAATTCTTGAAGATCCACCATCCACCTAGCTGTATTGGGAGATACCAAGTCTAACCCTTTAGTAGTCATCACTTAAATTAGGGGTGTGTCACCTGTTCTGATAACATACGGGATGCCCCACAGAAATATTCCAATGTGTTTTGATGTCCAAGATGCTGCTAAAGCCTCCTTTTTCGATCACCACATATGATTTTTTGGCATCCCAAAGTACCCTAGGGGCAGACACAATGGGCCTGTTCTGCTCACTTGGCCATTGTGACAGAACCGCGCCCAAAGCCGCATCGCTGGCATCAACCGTAAGAAGTATCCTACATTTGGGATAAAATTAACTCAACAGCGAAGCTTTATCCACATCCTCCTTCAATTGCTCAAATTCCACCAGAAACTGGTCTGTCCACACTAAACCAGCATTTATCTTAAGCAGAGCATGCATACTGACCATCTTGTCTTAATACGAAGGGATAAACTTGACATAATACTCAGTCATTCCTCCCAGAAATGACCTGAGATGTTCCTTATTCACAGGGTCAGGCACCTTCCTCATCACCCTCACCACACCCTCTCTGGGCCTTATATCTGACACTCACACAACACTTTCCCAGCTTTAGCATCAAACCCCTCTCCTGCAAAATCTGCATCTGTCGATGCACCGTCACGCTATGTTCCTGCTTTTCCTTCCCCCACACAAAGAGGTCATCCTAGAAGTAGCTGACACCAGGCACTTCCCCGGCATCAAATGCTGGAAAACACCAGATGCCTAGACAGACCAAATGTCATGCGTAGATGCCGCTGAGAACCTTGCAATGAAAACACTGCCTGAAGCCGTTTCGTGACCTTGGAAACAGAGCAACATGTGTGGCAACAGGGGAGGGTGCATTCCTCTAATGTCTGAGGAACAAGTGCATCCTCGCGCCTATACTTGTACCACAGCCGGTTCAAGAGGTTCTTTGTGCCGATTCCTCTGTCGCACATCAGCCCCAATCTGGCTCTCTTCCTGGCCCCCGGGACCGGACCACACTCCAGGAAGAGCATTGCTCAATGCTGGCGGCCAGCAGCCCAATTGCAACATACAGTGTTGTGCACCCCTCACTGCTGCCTTCGCCTGGCCGTCCAGACCCTCCATCAACTCCACCTGACCCAGAACTGCACACGTGGACCACACGGGTCTGCTGCCTCTTCGCCAGTGAAGAAATGATGGGGGTCATGGCATTGAGGTACAGGAGAAGCTTTAGTTAGGATAGAACCCTCTAAAGAGTCACTGTGCCCCCCTTGTTTTCCTAGAAAGAATAACCGTAAAGTTTAACCCCCTTTTCAATATGGATGGCCATTTTAGCATTACCGTGTGATAAGTGCAGATTGTCAGGAGCAGTGAAAATAGTAAGTGTATGTCAAAACGTTGTACAACTTTCTTACCTTCCACATCTCTTTAATGCAATGGCTGACCTACATGGGTTGTTAAAAGTTATTTCCCTAGGTGTTGCTTATTAACAACTTTGGGTCTGAATAAAGAAATTATTTACTTTTCTTAGTAGTTCCAATGAGTCTGTTACTGTGTGATTGCTCATGTTGTGGAATCAGAAAAAATACAATATTAAGGCTGTTACACCAAGCAAAGGAAAATTCACCGACACGGGCTTGTAAAGATTCCCAGAATCTTTATTACAAAATTTAACAGTATTCAACAAAGTACACAAATAGCTATTTGGCTGTCAGTATATCACAGAGACCACCAGCAGGGTTCAATGTGAGCAGTGAGCAGAATTTGCTAGTTGGACATCAGTGTATTTATACAGTTTGTTATAATGATGTCCAGCCTCTTACAAGTTAATAATACATTGGGCTAGGGTCGCGCCAGGTTCACTTTCCTAATTTACATATCTCATGCACGCGGTTTACTTTTGAATACATTTACTAACACACTCTATTATTCTTTAATTTAACGTTACACTCTTTACGTATCGATTTAATACAGATCAAACAATTGTTTTGCATATCATATTATCATATTTGGATAGCATTACTGTTCTTGTATACTTGTAGTTTAACATCTCCGATTCAATTAATCCCCTGATCCCGAGGTCAACAAAGGACAAGGTCTACATGACCCTAACATGTAGCCTGCCGGCAGGTTGGACATTGACTCTCCTACAGAGGTTGAAGAGGTTAAAGCAAGAACAAGAGCACATGAGGCAACCATTTTAGACTACAGGGTGACTTTGTACAATAAACTAAAATGGCGGTTCTAACCTAAAATGGAGGCTTGATTCACTTAAGGTCACGACCTTGTAATACGGGTTTCCTCACAAAGCGACTGGGCATAGGCCAACATATATGATGAGGACGAAACAATATTATATAAGTTCTAACAAACCCTCCTTTTGGCCTATGCCAAGCGCTAAACTACCTTCAATCACTTTGCGACTAACTCCACATTTCGACATCTATACATCCCAAATCATTGTCTGACATATCTATTGCCATTAGATCTGCCCCCAAGAGTTTCTTTTAACACATACTCTTTGGAAACCTTCTCTGGGGCGTATATTTTATGCCCTAGTACACTTGTTGCTTGCGCGCAACATCCCCTTAATAATGAGCATATACCAGGGAGACACTGTATACAACAGCAAAGAAACAGAAAACCTCCCAAGATAATCCTCTAACGAATATGCTTCCTCCAGATACCATAACCCAAAACCAACAGTTACTAAAAATCTAGTAATTATCACAAAATGGCAGCAATACACTTTGGGGGGTCCCCTTACATGCTTGACCATTGTCTCTGCTAGTCACATGTTTATCTAAAAGTTCAGTTCGAGTGGTAGCGGGTGCAGGCATTGTAGTCTTCAACCGAAAAAACCCCAATTGTTCGTTTGCTGGCGACTCCAGTCGTGCGTCTTCTTAATGTCTTTTCCACAACCCTTAGCCAACAGAATCTTCCCGTACAGTCGGGCCAAAAGGCAAGCCCTCAAATGATTTTCTCAATCGCACAGTCAAACCATGCTGTACGTTTACTTCCTTTGACGCAAATTATATTTTGCAGTTTCTGGTGAGGACAAAGTGTCGTCACTTCCTCCTGGAAGTGGCGAATGAACAGAAATGGGATCAGAAAAGGATTGATCGGGAAGTTCCACTGCTGGGGAGTATGGAGACAAGATGGCCAGTTTGTCTGGCCTTGCGGATTCTGGAGCGGTCTCCGATTCTCCCTTGTTGGTTGTTGCTGTTTCGGGCACGTTAGTTACAGCAGTGGGAAGGGATTCTGTATCTTCTGTATCGTATGGCACGGGCTGTGGGATCCGTTTGGTGTGTGTCGCATGAATCCAGTTCTTACGACCCGCTACCCGCACAGCAGTCTGAGTGACTAGCAGGACTTGGTAGGGACCCCTCCACCAAGGTGCAAAGCAAAACGACCTCTCAAAAACCTTTGTGAAGATCCAGTCCCCCGGTCGTAGACTGTGACTGGGACCCTCGTAGCATACAGGTAAAGCCTCTCGCACCTGGTGATAAATTGAAAACAGATTTTTAGTCAACTTGTTACAGTAATCTGAAAGAAGCACATTTTGTATGTCCCGCAGTGAACGGCTTTTTGGCAAACCCCAAATATTAGCAGGTCTCCCCATTACCAGCTCAAAGGGAGAGAGCCCAGTCTTAGTTTGAGGGGTTGTTCTCATCGATAGCAACACGATAGGTAAGGCGTCCGGCCATTTTAGCTTGGTGCCAGCACACAGCTTAGCGAGCTTGTTCTTTATAATGCCGTTATGCCTTTCCACTAATCCGGCACTTTGGGCATGTCAGGCCGAATGGAACCATTTGTCAATCTGTAATCCTTTGCAAATTTGTAGGATTACAGTAGCGATGAAGTGGGGCCCATTTTCCAACCAGATGACTCTCGGTAGCCCGAATCTAGGAAAAAACTCTTTCAACAGAGTTTTTGCCGTGGTTATGGCCGTTGCATCTCTAACCGGGAAGGCCTCAACCCACTTACTAAAGGCACAAATGATAACCAACACATATTTAAGATTGTTACAACGTTCCATTTCAATAAAATCAAAGTGAATAACCTCAAACGGGACAGAAGGTGGAGTGAAACCTCCTCTAGGAGTCGAGGTACCTTTTCCTACATTGTGCTGCAAGCAGACCATGCAGCTTTGGACAAAACGCTCTGCAGTTTTGAAAATCTTATCATTGGACCATACACTGTGTAGCATTTTAGTCAATTTACGTGCACAAACATGTGTCGGACCATGAGCCATAATAACCATCATTGTAATGTAGGCGTCAGGGAGTAACCGTTTTCCTTCAATATTGTCCACCCAACATCCATCATCATCCATTCTCCCTGCACCCTCGATCCATCTCTTAGTGTCCTCTATGGTAGCATCTGCTTGAATGTCTTTTACAGCATCAATACTTTCACCCAAAGTGCAAACATTTACAGTTTCTCTTACAGCATACATTTCTGAACTGAAATCAGTGGCAGTTTGTTTAGCTATCTGATCGGCGAAAGCATTCCCTTTTCCTACATCATTTGTAACCTTTTGATGTGCTGAACATTTTATAATAGCTAACTGAACACGGAGTGCGAGTGCTGAAAGTAATCGCACTATTAAAGTGCCATGCTGGATTTTCGTTCCGTGCGAGGTCAAGAAACCTTGTTCTTTCCAAAGTCTACCGAAATTGTGGGCCACCCCAAAAGCATACTGACTATCGGTATATATATTTACTGTAAGCCCTTCAGAAAGTTCACAAACTCGAGTTAACGCTATAATTTCTGTGGCCTGCGCAGAATTATGCATAATTCTTTTGGTTTCCACAAACGTGTTTAAAGTAGTGACGGCATAACCAGCCGTGGATGTACAGTCTGAGAGTTTAAAACAAGAGCCATCACAAAATAGCTCTCCTTGTGGGCTATTCAAAGGCATGTTTTTCAGATCGATTCTGCCTTTAGTCTCCTGTTCTGTCATATAAAGGCAATCGTGTGACGTATCGTCACCATCAACAGTATCTTGCGAGACAGGTAAAAGTTCAGCCGGATTTAATACACAACACCTCTGAATTTGAATGTGGGGGGCAAACAAGATTAGTTCATATCTTGTCAATCGTGCAGAAGTGAGGTGTTGTGTTTGAGTTCTATTCAATAAAATATCTACAGAGTGAGGTACCATTAGGGTTAACGCATGACCCAAGACCATTCCCTCACTCTGTTTTACAGACGCAGCAGCAGCAGCAACAGCGCGCAAACATCTTGGCAAAGCGCATGCTACAGGATCAAGGACGGAGGAATAGTAACCGCACGGCCTATTCTTCCCTCCATGCTCCTGCGTTAATACAGCCAAAGCACATCCATCACGTTCATGCACAAACAATACAAAGGCCTTGTCATAATTTGGAGTTTCTAAAACCGGCGCTGAACACAGCGCGGATTTGAGCAAATCAAATGCTGTCTGGTGTTCCAAAGTCCATGGCAATGGCAAAGAAATGCCCTTCTTTGTCAAAGGCAGCATTGGTTTAATCGTTAACAAAAAGTTAGGGATCCACAATCTACAATAAGAAGCCATACCTATCAGGGCTCTAACTTCCTTCTGCGTATTTGGGACAGACATGCCAGAAATAGTCTTTATTCGTTCAGGTGTCAACCGTCTTCCCTCCTTTGACAGGAGGTAGCCTAAATAGGTGACCTCCTGACAACAATATTGGAATTTTTTAAGTGAAGCTTTGTGGCCATGTTTCGCTAGATGAAAAAGCAACAACACAGTGCCTTCTTTACAGGCGCTCTCAGAATCAGCAGCCAAGAGGAGCTCATCTACATACTGCAGTAATGTGCAAGCAGTAGGCAACTTCGAGAGTATTGAGCTGCTCTTTCACTGCCCTACTATAAATACTTGGACTCTCAGTGTATCCTTGTGGTGCACGAGTAAATGTAAACGCGCATCCACCTAGGGTAAACGCGAACAAATACCTGCTATCCGTGTGTATGGGAATACTGAAAAACACGTTTTTAAGATCGACAACGCTAAAATGAGTGGCAGAACCCGGAATCATGGTTAGTATCGTTGTAACATCAGGTACAATAGGAAATTGAGGGGCCACAATTTTGTAGAAAGCACGTAAATCAATTTTAAAACGAAAGGGAATCGCATTATCACCTTTTTTGTATACTGGCAAAATGGGGCTGTTACATAGGCTACCCGTAATTTCCTCAATTACTCCACGATGTACAAAATCAGAAACTATACATTTCAAAGCCCGTTCGCCTTCAACTGAGATCTTATATTGCGGGATGCGAGGCAATTTTACTCCATATTTAAAAATAATTTTAACAGGTTCAATTTGAAGAATACCCACATCATTACCATCAATTGCCCATAAGCATTCTGGGACATTACTGAATTCTGGCGGAAAAGGACGAGTCAAAAACTGAGAGGCGAGTGATTGCTGAGGTGAAATTGTTAACCGAACTCCGTCCGGAGAAAAATGTATTACTGCATGCAATGCCTTCAACAAATTTAGCCCCAGCAAGTTCTCCCCAAAGTTTGTGGTAAGTAGAAATGGACACTGTTCCGTGAAGGGACCCAGTGTTATCGGTACGGCAAAGAGACCGGACAAACTACAGGTGTACCTGAAAACCCTACAGAAACGTTGGACTGCACTGACAGGGGAATATTTGGAACCCGTGAATGATCAATGGAACATTTCTGTGCTCCCGTATCTACTAAAAATAGATGCTTCCTATTTCCCACCGCCATCTCAACGTAGGGGCCTTTCTGATGAACGGGAATAGGCGTAGGTTCCAAATCCTGCTTCGGGCAATCCTAGCAATCCTAGCAAAACAGAATATTATCAAAAGGAAGCTCTTTAGAGAGGTACGCGGCAGAAGGGTGATCAAAAATGTTTCTTTTATCCACATTCAAAACTTGCTTATCTTGTAAAGGAGGTTGCTGTGTTTCTGGTACAAACTGACCTCTACCAGGGCCCCCTGCACCTGGGCGACCTCTGGATCGTCTACCCATATTCCCAAATGACCTTTGCTGCAAGGTCGGACATTGTGCGCGCCAGTGGCCTTCCTGCCGGCAATAGGCACACTGCTTAATGGTTACCAAGGGCGAACTTCCCTGTGGAATGTACTGACCTCTAAATTGATTACCCCCTCTAGGGCTTCTAACAATCTGTTGTAATAACACTTTTGTTTTCAGGTCACCCTTTTTTTTCTCGAGTTTTTCCTTTTCAGTATTTACACAATTTTCATAGTACTGAGCCATATGCAGTACTTCTGATTGAGACTTCGCCTGCCAAGCGCTTTCAGAAGACATAATCTGTAACTGGATGTCAGGCAGCAATCCACATACAAATTTGTCGACAAACAGCCTTTTCCCTGACTCTGTGCCTAAGTCTTGTCCACTAAAATCTGAGAATACCTGCTCGAAACGATTGAAGAAATCGGTAGCACCCTCAGACTTTCCTTGGATACAGGCCGTAAGCTTGTCCCAAATGATTCTTTTTTCAGGAACTATAGTTTTCAATTTTACAATAATTCTATCAAGCAAAGTTAATATCACTTGAGGCGGTCGTTCGCCAGCTGGTCTTTCTCTATCTAGCCTAACCATGTTATCACATGTATCTCCCAACCCAGATATGTCATCTATAGTCCTAATCTGTTTCCACAAATCGACTGGTAGGAGTACGGGAAATAATAGGTCAATATCACTTAAGGTGAATACCGACGACTGTAAGACCGACTCTATTTCTTTATAGAACCCGGTCGGATTCTTTCTTACATCGGGAATAGATTGCTTTAGGGTGTTCACTTCCTGTCTTGAAAACGTGACGTGAACAAACTGTGATACGTAATGTGCAGGAATTTCTCTAGCGACTATTCCTCATCTAGCATCGGCCGCAATCTCAACTTTCAGGACAAATGTCGGAGGGACCTCTCTCATAGGCAAATGAGAAGTAGGCAGCTCCGAACGCTTACTAAGCAACAGAGCCAAATCAAGCGCTAGGGCAGTCGAAGAAGTATCAATCGAAAAAGCTCTTTTATAAACACTCAACAATTCTGCGGGACAACAAATCTTTCTTTTTACACACTCATCCTGCAGGTACTCTACCATTACCTGTATCACTTTCTTTTGCATTTCTAACGTATACTGACTATATGTGTCATATACTTCATCTGGAGTTATCGACATATCCGAAATTCATCTTATCGCATCCTTTATACAAATTTGCGCTTCCTCACCTTTTAATTCACAGCAAGGAGAAAACCGTTTCTGTAAGTACATAATACCTAAACTACCACCATCTGCTTCCTCATTCTGTAACCCTTCCAACTCCTTCCTATACTCAAAAATCCTCTCAACATGCTCATATACCTTCTCCGCAGTATCTCTGGACAACGCTAAGGCGTTCAAATCCCGTAACCCCTGTGGGAAATCTTCATCATTCAATCTATTCCACATTATACTCAAATGAGTCCCTAATTCTTCAATAAAAACATTTTTCTCAGGCATACCTTTTAAATTTTCGAGTGTGGAAAAACATCGGCTTGTTCACCCTTCTTCATACAATGTTTAGCCCAAGCAATCAATTCACTCTTTTTGTCTGGGGACACAGTATTACGAGTCACGACCCTTGGTCTCGCTCCCTGGTCTACTACAAGTGATGCAGTATCACTTGGAAGAAGAAAAGTAGGCACGTTCTGAATATCAACAGGTGGAGGCAAGGGTGCAGGCAAAGGAGTGACAGCTGGAAGAACAACAGGAAGAACAGCAGGGAGAACCAGAGGAACTGTAGGAGGGGGAACAACAACGGGAAGGGGCAAAGAGCCAGGAGGAGGGACGTACGGCGGTGGCGCGGAGGCATCGGGTCTTCGTTCATGCAAACGTTTATTAATCAATTCATCTGACGTATGAAAATCTTTTGAAGGGTAGATTTTCTGAATGCCTAATTGAAACGCCCTGTCCGTGTTCCTAACTGATTGCAATTGTTTATTTTGGTCATATAACCGTGCCTTTTCGACACTTGTCATATGCCTACGCATATGTTTTTCTCTACTCTTCTGTTGCTGCAAAGCTTCTGTTTTCCAACTATGTAACACGTCAAATGCTGCAGGTCTAGCCTTTTTCTTTACTAATACAGACTCTAAATATTCTATACGAGGGATTTCAAAACTACCATTGGTTGGCCACTGAAGATTAGAATTATGTCTGGTCTGTCTGTGCCAAATGTCATTACATGCTATACTACCAAAGCCTTTCTTACAGTACATAGTACATGCCGGCGACCCCTCCTGTGGTGCGGGACGGCTATCTTCCAAAGATTGTCTGTCGCTGCGGAATAATGCCCTAAAGCAGGCAGACAATTTCCCAGGCATATCAAAGTTCTGGTGTTACCTGGTTAAATAATTGAGCTTGCAAGTACAATGCTCCAAATTCAAATTGTCAGGGTTAGTTTAAGAATCGGGACACGATTCACCTGATCAAAGGAATGGGAGGCCCGATCGGGTTACTAAGGACAGTGCTAAGGACCCACGTGTCTGGTGATTATCGGCAAATTTACCCACCTCAAATGTAGGTACCCTCGTCAAGACGTCATCTCGGGCTACAGCTCACCGTTCAGGGATCGGGTCGTGCAGTTTCATCGAGGAATTCGCTTCTCGTGTGGCTGTTTCTGTTGGCACCGTCCGATCCCGGTCATATAGCCGAGCCAACCTTCAACGAGACAAAGTCAATCTTGAGGGTCCCTATTCGGGCGCCATCTGTGGAATCAGAAAAAATACAATATTAAGGCTGTTACACCAAGCAAAGGAAAATACACCGACACGGGCTTGTAAAGATTCCCAGAATCTTTATTACAAAACTGAACAGTATTCACCAAAGTACACAAATAGCTATTTGGCTGCCAGTATATCACAGAGACTACCAGCAGGGTTCATTGTGAGCAGTGAGCAGAATTTGCTAGTTGGATATCGGCGTATTTATACAGTTTGTTATAATGATGTCCAGCCTCTTACAAGTTAATAATACATTGGGCTACGGTCGCGCCAGTATCACTTTCCTAATTTACATATCTTGTGCATGCGGTTTACTTTTGAATACATTTACTAACACACTCTATTATTCTTTAATTCAACGTTACACTCTTTACGTATCGTTTTAATATAGATCAAACAAATGTTTTGCATATCATATTTGGATAGCATTACTGTTCTTGTATACTTGTAGTTTAACATCGCCGATTCAAGTAATCCCCTGATCCCGAGGTCAACAAAGGACAAGGTCTACATGACCCTAACATGTAGCCTGCAGGCAGGTTGGACATTAACTCTTCTACAGAGGTTGAAGAGGTTAAAGCAAGAACAAGAGCACACGAGGCGGCCATTTTAGACTACAGAGTGACTTTGTACAATAAACTAAAATGGCGGTTCTAATCTAAAATGGAGGCTTGAGTTACTTAAGGTCACGACCTTGTAATACGGGTTTCCTCACAAAGCGACTGGGCATAGGCCAACATATATGATGAGGACGCAACAATATTATATCAGTTCTAACAGTGTGTGTTGGTAAGCTTGTGCGGAGCTTCCATCAACACACACCCCTGGGAGTAAGGCACCCAGCTGCTAAACTACACCCGTCCCCCCGATAATATTTCTGGAAACAGGACTGGTTTCTTGCAGATGGGTGAAGGTAAGAAGATGACGGTTGGAAATGAGCTGCGCTTGAAAGAGGGTGGATAAGTGGGGGTATGCAGAAGAGCGTCACTGGGCAGACTGATGGGAGTTTTATAGAATCTTTCAAAGCAAGGGGTGTCTCTATCATGGAGGTGTGGGACAGGAGGAGGAGGGATTTCATCCTCCTTAGAGCCCAAGGGGGTGTGTGGGAAGGCAGGGGAGAGGTTGGGTAAAGGATTGAAGGAAGGGTGGGTAGCGAGAGACAGACAAGGAGCATGCCTTTGGTTAGACATATGATTGTTTAGTGTACAGAATACAAGAGTAATACTATGGATGTGTAGATAAAAGAAGTTCCCCAAAGTTTAGCCTTTTATCCACTCACTGCATTCCAGCCCTGCAGAAGGCCTCCCTTAGAAGGCAGCAGATGTCTGTCAGATAAGGTATGCACAGTTAATATTCTCGTCTCAGTTTGGGGGGAAAATGCTGCCAAGAGAAACAAGCAAATGACAGTGCACCACTGCACACCTGTGTATTAGGGGTCCACTAGGACTTGTAATCCAAAAGTGTTTACAGTAGTAGTCCAAGAAAGAGCATACACCAGGCAAGAAGTAACGCTGTCTATTACAGCTGGGCAAGCACAAATCAAACAACACTGTGGAATGGAACTAGTTGATGAGAGCTGACAAACTGGCTCACAGCGAACAGTGCTTTTATACAACTTATTCAATGTGGGTACAGTTTGAAACAGTTTCACTTCAAACTTAACGTCTTTTCTGTTCTCATTATGACGACTGGTTAGAATATGTCATGCCCCTAGCTTAGCTAGAGATACGTTAGTTTGCCATGATTGGAACAAAACAGACCTGCCCTCTTTCGACTCATCCCCTCCCAGTGTGGTGCTACATTGTTTCCCGCTCCACTGCGCTAACAGTTTGCAATTAGTAATAATATGATTTTGTTGATCCCCGTATCTTTATTCGTCTGCCATTGGCCAGCATCAGAAAGGAAGGAACATGACACACCCTAAAATAGTGGGAAAGCAGACATTCACATGGCACCTGCCTGATGATAACCTTTGCAAACACTATTTTAGACACACTATCGGCTTGTTACTTTCGAGGGACACCAAATCCTACCGTCTGATTTGCTCTTTTTCAAGCGCCCCTCCATCCCACATCCTGGTTCCCATACCCGCTGGCCAAGGGGCAATTAGAAACCGCCTTTGGTGTCATGCGAGTGCCTCCCTGGATTAGGTCGATTTCCCCAGCTGCCACAAGCACCCCTGGCACTGGCTTGCCGGCTTTGATAGTATCGTCCGGTGCTGTTGCCAGCGACTGCGGTCTGTTGGAGATGAGCAGCCTAACTTCAGCTTCCCCCCTCCTTCAGCCGCTCCATACGGGCTGTGTGTTTAAAAGCTGGTCTACTGTGTGAGGCCCACCTGTGGTGTCCCCAAGGAGGGCCCTTACCTGCATTTTCGCCTCCCGCGCATTTACGCAGCAGGTTCCCTTGTGTCCATATTATTCAATTCAATTCAATTCTTTATTGTGTGACGTAATTTCATCAAGTAAAACTTTACACACATACAGAAATAAAAACACATAACACTTCATAAAAGTTGGATTACATTAAATTAGACTAATTGTTTCTGTTAAAATGATTTTTCCAAAATTCATCACAGTTATAAACAATTGATCAGTGGGCTCTAAAAGAAAATTCCCCCACAGCAGTTCCCATGAGAACAATGGTCAGTTTTTAAAATATAACTCAAATATTTGCACCAGAACGTTACAAAGTGCTGGACATTCAACAATTATATGCTTTATAGTTTCTTTAGAAGTCAAACAGAAACAAAAACGATCTACCTTAGGCACTCTATTCCTTGCACCTATAACGTCATTTGTTAACAGCAGATTTAATTTTACCGGTAGCCAAAACTCTCTTAGTTGTTTGGACGGATGTCTTCTCATACGTTTCTGCATAGAGTTATAGGGCTATATTTCCAAGGAAAATCGCTGAAAATCCTATAGGACTCAAGACAGTGGGTCTCATTAGGAGGCTGGTGGAATGAGATTAACGGCGCTGGTAATGGTGCCGGCGCCGTTAATCCCATATTACGAGGTTCCCTCGCGGGACCCGCTCTGGACGTCTGGTTTTACGAGACGTCCACAGCGGGTCCTGTGAGGGGACCAGGCAACTAACAACGCGCCCATTATTAACGGGCCCATTGTTAGCTCCCTCCCCATTCCCATTGAGCCCTATGGGGGCTCGAATTGGAATGGGGAAGGACCGGGTCTGGGTTCCCTGAAGAAGGAAATACTGGGCCCTCCAAAGTCGGAATGGCCCCGTATTTCCCCATTCAAGCATGGCTACCTCCAAAGTAGTAATGAGGCCCAATGTCTATTCGCGATCCAATCATTTTCGTATATGTTCTTCTTAATCTTGCCAGGAATTAGCTCTAAATTCTCCACCAATACACCATTTTGCCCCAGAATGCTTAACACACGATTCATCCATAGATTCAGCGTCCCACAATCACCCTGCTTTAAAAGGACATTCAATTGCTCAAAAAGGGTAAAAGCAGGAGGAAACAAAATACTTCTCAGTAATAAAACTCTACGCCAAGTAACATTTGCCTTTAGAGATACAAGGCCCAGGATATGCTGGACAGCTGCAAATGGAGTGCCCAAGGGAGTGACAACACTCGCTTACAAATGAAGGACTCCAGCTTAGGCCAGGACAGACCCTATTCCCCTTCCCTGGGCCCCATAAATCAACTTGGGGACCAAGATTTGATTGTACATTTTCAAGGCTGGGAGTAAGGAGAAACGCCCATATTTTCTGTCAAGTACCCGAAGTTGAGTAACTGCTGTAATCGCCTCATACCTGAGAGGCTGGTTCACTACAGCCAAAGACCTTTTGGCTTTAAGCAAAACCCCAAAATATCTAAATTCGTGAGCCTGCTCCATTCTCGTATTATTGATGTACCAACCTAAATTAGTCCTAACAGAGATAATCTTATATCAATTTAGAACAAGGATCCCCGAAGTAGTCACCCACTGCTTTTAACGATCTCTGGAGGCCCATCGTGGTATAGTCCATCAACACAAGGTCGTTAGAGTATAAGAGGTAATGCAACTTCAAAGAGCCCAATCCAGGGGGGTTAACCAAAATACCAGCTTAAGCAGCCCCTATGCTCAGAATATAAAGATTAAATAGGAATGGGGCTAACATGCACCCCTGGCGTAGCTCGTGTTCAGCATAGATGCAACCACAAGCCCTTTTGATCCAGCCTAACTTTCAGGCTGATGTCTGAGTGCAAATGCTTCAGGATACTGACCAAAGGTTCCGGGCATTGCCACGCCCTTAGCAGCTCCCACAGCCTAAAACGATCAGCACAGTCAAAGACCTTAGAAATATCTAAAAAAGTCCAATATATGTTATGTTTAGACTGAACAGCCTGATTAGACAAAAGCTGAATCATCAAGTAATTCAGAGAAGTACTTGTGCCTTTTCGAAAACCTGACTGATTTTGATCCAATGTACCAGAGTCTTCAGCCCAACATTCAAGAGCCCGCAACATGAAGCATGGGAAGACCTTGTAGTGGGCGTCCAAAAGGGAGATAAGGCGGTAGTTCACTGGATACGATTTATCTCCCTTTTTGAAAATCACAACAACTATAGCTCCTTCCAAGTCTGGGGAAACTGATGAGTCACTAAAATACCTTTTAATGGCCATGAGAATCCCCTCAGAGTCTATGTCCAAATCTCCCAAGATTGGGTATTATTAAGTGCAAACCCGCCCCACTCCCCACCCCTGTGGAATCAGCTGCCATAGTGGACTGGGAAGCGTGCACATTTCTAAAATAAGTCTCCAAAGGGAGCCAGATATTGGCTGCAGTTGCAAGGATGTTTGAACATGAGCCCCTCTTATTAATTTCCAAAAATGTGCCGTATCTCTAGAACCAAGAACCGGTTAACATACGTTCCGCATCTTTTTGGAACATTAAATGCCTAAACTCTTTCAACCAATTTTTATGTGCTTGTTTTAGCTTTTTTATATTTGTGTTAGCAGTACATTCAAGTTTACTTGAATTTCTGATATCCTTTCTTAATTTTGTCTTCCTCATATTCACTCCTTTGTCGAATATGTGAGTAAAGTCCTCACTTAGGCTTTTCAATGGAATTAACCCTTGAAGTAAATCCTGCATGTGGGGATCAAAAGTCTGGGGAGACATTAGAAAAAATGCACCCTCCGATAAATTCTGGAACACCATAGCATGAAAACACAAAGCAAGCTTCGAACGCCATAGAATGGCATGGTCTCTAGGTCTGACTTCAATTGGATGCAATATCTGTGCCGCAGGACCAGATATACAGGACCCTCCCAGGAGAGAGATCAACTGTGAGTGTCCGCTACATGAGCTATCTGTTACTTCTAACAGGATGAAACTAGAGAACAAATCGCTAGAAGAAAATATATAATCCAGGGTAGAACAATGGGTACGATTTGACCATGTATAGTTTGGTGGTAAGTTTCAAGTCCCATAAATCCAAGAGAGAACGAAACAATAAGACTCTGTCGCTTGCTAACCTGGAGTGCTGTCGAGTAGTACCCAAATCATACCCTTGGCCATCTAAGCACTCCGAATTAAAATCCCCCATGATGACAATGCCCGTGTTGTTAGATGCACAGTGGGATTCAATCACCATGGTGATAACTAGCAATAAATTGACCAAAGATGTTACAGCAGGATTGTAATAAACATTCAACACTGTTAGAGACCTACAAGCAAGTTCAACCAAATCCCAACATGTTATTTTAATATTCAGGATATCAGGGTGGTCTAAAATGAATTTTTCCACATTTGAACCAGGAGACACCCGCCAGTTGCTAATTAGGCCCCCAACAGGCCTTCCTCTTTGGCCTTTCCTTGCGGGTTCATATGTAATGGAAAAACAATCTACAATTGGGGTATCTAACATAAATGTTTCTTGCAAACAAATCAAATCCGCTAATTTCCATATGACATCGTTAGTATGGAGGTGGTTGAACTGAAAGATTAATAGAATATCAAGGCTTAATACCACATAATAGAAATACACCAGTCACGAGTACTAAGGTACAAGTACACTTTATTTTAACAGAACAGCTGTCTGGCTCTCAACACCTGGCAATGTGTGCAAGCCGACACCATGAGATGGGAGAGTGCTGGACATTTCAAAAACATGAGTAGTTATACAGTTTTCTCACAAACTTGGACACATCGTCCAGCCCCTCATCGTGCCATACATTTACCTAAGGTACATAGCCTTTCCACATAACTAATACATGTTTAAACATCCTTGAATAGCTGGTTGTTTTCTGTCAAACACTTCATATGTTTTTCAAACATTGGACACAAAGGTAAGAGTCCTTATTTCATTTACTTATATTTATTTATTATTATTATTTTATATTTGTCTACCATTTGTTCTTAAGTTTAAAGTCAACTTAGTTTCAAGGAGCCAAAACAAAGATTTCTGGAAAAGCACATGTTCAGCTATTCATCTTTCTGTTTTGCTATTTGAACGGCTCTTGATTATCTCCAAGGTTTCCTTAGTGCAGGACAAACAATCCACTTCAGCAGCTTCAGCATGTTTATCTACGTTGACACAGTACAAAGTTTATTTTGCTCTGCTGGACCTGAAAACACTAATTCTAACATGGTACAGAAAGCAGGAGTTAATCAAAATGACAGATAACTTTAAATGGCTGCGTAGTCAGCCTATTTCAGGTTTACTCAAATGCGATTTACAGTGCGATGCGAATGTGCTTAGGCCAACATTCACTATCAGGCGGTATTCATGCAAAATATACTTTTACAGAACCTGCGCGTATTCCATACGAGGAACCTAATGGGGTTATTTCACTTGGAACCCCTTGGTACAGAATTATGCATGCGCAGGGAGTTAATAATGTGTGACCAATCATAAGCCACTGAGTGCTTCTCTGAGTGAGCGGGACCTGTGCCCTTTATACTTGTGGTATTCAATTTTACACTAATAATCAGGGGTTCACAAGGATTACGGTCGGGACCACCACCTCCACCTACAATTGATTCATTAGATTTTATATCCACCCACCAGTCTTCAGTCAGCAGATAATCCAAGTTTATCAAACTTCATGATTCAGCCACAACAAGATGTTTTATTAACTGAGAGTAAAACCCCACTTTTACTATATTCATACGTCTAAAAACAAGGAAAGAATTCTGGCAATGTCTTTTGATGTTAATAATTATAAGGTAGGAATTTCTCTAAACAGTGCTAAAATGTATTGACGGTTTAGAGGGTAAAACTCCTTAACCTTAAAGGTACGCCTCAAGCACAGTAAAATAAATTGTCCCCTGAATGCACCCCTAACGCAGGCAAATCGACCTGCTCATAAGCATCTTGGCTTCCTCCTTCAAAGGTAACTTGAACAGGGGAGCCCTATTGGGGCCATTAAGGGCATGTGAGTAATTAATTGCCGGGCTAGTTCGACGAGGAGGCATTGATGTGGTCCTCCTACTTTCTTCCATTTTGCAGAAATGTAAAGGTTCCCCCACCGCCACATGTGGCACTACAGTGGATGAAATAAAAATGGGAGCTGTTGGTTGCAAGGCCACCAAAGCTGAAGAGGTCATTGAAGTGGAGGGGTTACATAACACCCTCTCATGACCGGCATCGAAAGCGAGGAATCAAATTTTGCCAGGGCGGAAGAATCTAAGTCGTCTTCATGATACCCTGCTGAATAGATAGAGACTGAAGTTACGTCCAAGGAATCAACAACAGTAGCTTTAGATTTATGTTTCAAATAGGCAGTAATTAATGAATGCTCTTACTTGCAGGGTTTGCAAAAGGATTCTGCCTAGGCCCAATCACGATGGAACAATCATTACCATTACCATTCCTATGCCTGCCTACCACATTCAATTTGTCTTGAATGGCAGGAACAATTTCTTGAACAGCGGACAAACCGGATGCATCACAGTCCTCAGGGAAAACCTCTGTCTGGGCTTTGATTGAACGTAAACATTTTAAGGAACTTTTTTTGTTCTCGGCAAACAATGTTTTTACCTTTTTTAAGTTTTTAGACTTTCTTTCTTTTTAAACCCGAATTCTTGAGGAGGCAAGGAGTCCCATGCTGATACCAGTGCAACACTGGCAACAGCCTCCAATGGCTTCACATTTGAAGACAGAGCACCACATTTACTCTCAATGGCAGGAGAAATCTTACCATGTGATGGTAACGACCAAACCCCCACCTGGGTCATCAGGGAGGTTTTGCCAGATAATACTTCCAAATAATCCCTGGGCAAACACTCGATTGGCAGGTCTACGGAAGATGTTTGACAAGCAGTGGAAGCAGAGGTTGAATAGACCCACCACCACATTTATCACGAATAACTTGGGACATTCCCAAAGCAGTTATACAAACTTCAATATAGTTACATTTCAGACATAAGCTTTTTAAAATTGTGCGAACCTCACACAATTCATAAAGGGTAAGATCATGGCCTCTGTCCATAGTGTTGAGGATTCTCCAGAGAACCGGGAAAGAGAAAGTGTCTGCAATGGGCTCTTCCTGGCCAACATGAGGGGCATGGTTGGAAGTCATTGCAGAGTTTTGCTCTTCTTGATGATAAGTGGGTAGGTCATAGGATATTGGAGAAGAAAGAACACTGTGATGAATTTGGACCCAGCTGATCAAAAAACGCTTGCGCTTCTACTTGGTTTGAGAACCTTGGAAGTCTGAAGCAAAGTCTTTGCTCTGAGAAAAGGGTACTGGCGTTAAATTCCAGGTGGGTGTGTACAACTGAACCTCCTCCATTAGGTGCCCCGAACAACTAGGACTGCCTTGATGAGATTGTGAGCGTGCGTCCAAGGAAAGATGGATGCTTTCAGCTTATTCAGTAGAGATAACAGGAGCCAAAGTGAAACGTCAGATACGAAATTAGAGTCTGTGCAGTACAACAGGTCTTCTGGGTCCACATGACTAAAATATCAAGATCCCTCACAGGGGATCTGTGCAATGACTTTCCCAGGAGACGAGGAGGCAAGAGTTCCAGCCGAGCCCTTGGCTTTTGATTGAATTGGCCACGGGTGCTGAATGTCAGGGGTTTGACCCAGCCTTTCAAAGTCAGCCATGGCAAGCGTAACACCAGTTTTTGGAGTGGTAATAAGGACAGCGCTACTTTCTTCCTCTGGCACCCCCGACGGGTCTAGATCAATACCCATGTGTTTCCTGCTACGCAAGCCATGCATGGTTAAAAGCAAAGCTGATCTTGGTCAACGAAAAAGAAAGATGGTACCTTCACAGAAGATGCAAGTTCAGAGATGCGGAGTATGGAATAGTGACACAACCTTCAGTCAGGGATCGGCCACCCTTTCGGAGCCCACATATCCACGGGAACACAGAAACAACCAGCGCACACCACGCTCTGCATAGATAAGAGCTTTTTAGATTCGCCTCCTGAAGGTTGAAGGTAAAGAAAGACTCTGCAATAGGTTCCACTGGCTCTGCTTGGCGCTGCACACTGAGAAACACACAGGGGTGTTGTGGCCCACCCCCTTTATTCCCACAATTGGTAGTTGTGCCCCCCATCCTCCCTGTCTGGTGCTGAATCAGCACCTTCATTGCACCTGTCTGCTCCGAAATATGCCGGACTCTGTTTTCCTGCAATTACCCTGATATATAAAGAGCCTGAGCACTTATGGGCTATAGAATTTCCATAACCATGCTTTTCCTTGTCTTGTTTCATCGCCATGACCCACCCTTGGTATGCAGATTACCGATCAGTCCACAGATTCTTCTCCACACCATCCGGTGTCTTAGCCTTAGTTGTGACGCCTCCATGTATATGTTGAGCATAGGGGGAGCTTCATCATGCTCAAAGCTAGTTGGAATGGCAAATTGATGGCAATCGTTAATGTGTGTAACATCAGTGACTTATGGTGGGCATGTACTTTGTGTGTGTTCTGTGGGCTCAGTCTCATGAAATATATTTACAGTGTCAATGCTGACTTATATTGTAGTCTAGCGCAGCTTCATGAAAGTGATCTACTGTGTCATTGCAGGCATACGTTGTGGGACATTCGGTGTACTGTTGGTGACATGGCATCTATTATGTTTTGCATGTATTACTCAAGAGAACCATTTGTAAACTGCATGTTTTTTTAGCCCATGTTTGTCAAAATGTGTACAGTAAAATGCGACCTTCCAGCCCTTTGCTATGCTTGATTGCTCGCCCTAATTTGGGGTAGATGGTAATGCCTCTCCACTAAAATTATTCACCAGCCACACTAATTTCATTTAGAATGCCAGTGCCCTTCCAGGAACCACCTGCCCCATTGCCACATAAATCCACCTCTGCTTCTAGATGGGACACTGGGGCAATTCTAAACAACATTCTAGCCTCTGGCTGCCCGAGGCACAACTAGGCTGTGACGAAGGGCAGAGTGACGTGCCCTGCAAGATTTGGTGGCAACCACCAATCCTGGCCACATCCATGAGCATCGATTCTGGACTGTAGAGGGCAAGGACTAAGGAATGATTGGGATTTCAAATATGGAAGGAGGTGGACTGGGCATTTCCGTTTTTTTTCTGAATACATTAAATAGAAACCCTGGCCATCAGTGACAAATACCAGCGTCACCTCTTAACCAAATTGTATGATCCTGGGCAAATAATTTGGTCTCTCTGGGCCAAATCTGTCAAAATTGGCATGTTAGCTAAGGGTATTGTGTTGCACTGGAGTGCAGTGAGGAGGCAGATACCTGTTATGAATAAATGTGCTTCAAAGAGCCGTGATATTCATGGTTTACTAGGGGTGTGGGTTGGGCTGCTTTGTTACGCTTGCTTGGTGCAAAATGGGGGCCACTTTGAAAATAATTTCCAGGGCCGCCTTTTGTTCCCAGCCCACCCCTGACACCATCCCTAAGCACGGCACTGATTAGCCCCGTTGCTCATGCTGCACATCTCATCAGAGTACATCTTGCCATTTTGAGCACAGAACATAAGTGAGGCTAGCATACTGGGCAGTAATGACCCCTTGGTTTCAGAGCTGAAGGGAGAGACTAATGTGATAAACAAGGAAAGGTGAGGCTTTCAAACATGACAAAGAGGGATAATGTGTAGCGCTTCAGACAGAGTGCCACGTGTGGCTCCACCTGACTTTTCACTCACATATTCATAATAGCACTTGGTAGTTAGCCATGGCCTTCTTACTAAAAAAGTTACACGTATATACAGCCGTATTATGTAAACCTCACATCAGTAAAATTGTCCATGGGCAAAACATCTTCTTTCAATGCATCATTTTTGCACTTTGCATCAATGCTAGGACTATGGCAAGCATTTCCGCAGTGCAAAAATGACTTGTAGGAATATATTTTTGCATTTGGGCAATTCTTACTCTATTGCTATTTACAGTTGCACTGGTGCAAAGTTTCCGTAATACAGCCCATGATGTGTTGCATTCTTTAGTAGAACATGTGGTAATAATATGTAAACTCTATGCATAGGTAGATATAGATTTCAGCATTGCTTATTGATCTGTTCCTCCCTCCCCACATTGTGTCTCTCCAGTAACACTGATTTCTAGAACCGTCCTCGACAGGTTTCCTTCTAATAATTGACACCTTGAGTGACTGTACAATCACACTTCATCCTGCGTCACCGGCTGTGAATGAAACACCACGTACCCATGAGGCTCTGCTGGCAGATCACAAAAATAAGTGGTAGATGCACAGTCCATGCGCTTCTTTACCTCTGGGGAGTGAACCATTCAGGAGATGTGAGATCCTCTCACTGCCTCAACTGCTTCTTATTCCGCCCTATTATTGGAATCATGACCTTAGCGTTGGCGCCACGGCGTTTGCGTTGGCGCCATGGCGTACAAAAATACGTTTTAATCTGTTTCATCCTGCCTTGTCCCTGTTGTAAGGGTATTATCTTGTCTGGTCCTGTCCTGCTGGCCACCTATGTATGCTGTGGAGAATGTTGGTGACTGTAGTGATTGGCAGCTCAGGAGAATGTTGGTGAGTGTTGTAGGTGAGTGTTCCATGAGTGTCAGTTGGGGTCTGAGTTGGGCTGTGTGAGGATGGCCTGGGTGTGCTGCGGTCTTCCTGTCTTGTAATATAGCAAAGAGTAACTGAAACCTTGAACTGTAAATATGTATAATAAAGATGGCTTGGATTTATACTGCAGGCTCCACAGCTGGTCTGTCTCTGGACACCTGAACTGTCGTCTTTCTTTTTACAACAGTCAACACCGTCACTGATGCTGGGCGCAATGGAACCCCGGGACTGGAACAGTCCTTAACCCTGGCCTGCTGCCGGAGTCAAGCTTCCGCGTTCTCCCCAGGTGACACAGCATCCTTGCACGTATAAGAAGTTAAGGAAGGCCGTTGCTAGGGGGAACCAGCACCGAGAGCTAAAATCGAAGTGTGTGGTAGTGCTGGCTTCCCTCAGCGGGTTGGGGAAGCTACATTGTGGGGCGCAGATGTAATATGCTGAAGTTCTGATTCTTAATGAGAAAGCCTACATCCAAGCTTTGAATCTATCTCAATTTGTCGAGTGCTTTCCTCTTTCTCTGCGCGCATCTTGAAGCCTCTTGGATTCCCGGAGCTGCGCTTCACGTGTACCTCTTCAAGAGTAAAGGACTCTGATTCCGTTTTCACTCAAATGTACAATTCTTTTAGTCATAGTGCAGTGTCTTGCTGCACTATCAACAAGAGGACACCGAACACTCTGGCAGAAGGTTGAAAACGATGTGTAGGAACTGTTTACATGTTTATCATGTGTCGGTATTTAGGGGCCAAGCCTCAACATTTTGGGGTTTGGAAGGAAGTTCAGAACAGCAGATCCCGCATGAGTCATGACCTAATATCCAATGCCTGCATAAGTTGTGAGGGTAGTAAAACATTTTCAAAATGTGGTTTACTAAAACGAATTGAGTTAGATCATATTAAAAGTAAATAATGTGCCTTTACTAACCGAAAAATGGTCCACAAGGATGCTCCCACTGTATTGAGAGACCCATAAGGAAATTTCCACGAAGGACCCATCTGAACAGGAGACACAAAATGGCAACTGAATGTCTTTTAATGTAATATATAAACAGAAGGCTGAGCCATGCATCCTGGTAAATGAGAGATGCAGAGGCTAAACTTACTCGGTAATTGCTATTGGGAGTTGGATCGTGCATGTCAGAGAGGCATTTTCCTTTCTAAAATGTGGAAAAATGTTATAAGAAATATCCTCGTCCAAATTCATTAGAAGACAATTATTTTAAGTTGATACTGGATGTTCGTCATACCATAGACCCCTTGGATGTGCTGGACCTCCATCCTCGTATATATTGACTTTTCGTAATGCTGGAGAGATACATTAAGGTGTCGATTCATGGAATTAATGTGCGCCGAAAATACCCGCGCAGAGGTGCCAAAACGTGCGATTCGCAGTGCAAGTGCGAAAATCGCAGTGCAAGTGCGAAAATTGCAGTGAAACCAACGCACATCGATTCATGGAAGGCCGTGCGCGAGAAAAATATCGGATGTGCGCTGAAAAAGTGCGCAGCGCATGCCAGCGCACAGGATATCTAACGGCGCGCGCCACGGCCACAGCGAAATCGCACATAGCGCGGCGCACACAACAAAAGTAGGCGGAACACGGGGCGTAACACTCGGAATGGGGAACAACTCGTCAAAAAGTGGGCGTCACAGGGGAAGTACAGAAGGCAAGTGCGCGGAACGCCCACACGCTTGCCTACAACACGTATTCATGGAATCCAATAGGGCAAACCAGCGCACGGTCAAACCAGCGCACAGGCCCAAACACATCCGCCACAAGAAAGCAGGCGGTAGTGTCCCTGCTCCTGAAATAAATGTGTGCCAAAATGTGCGCCAACAAAAAGCACCTATATACAGCTATGATGAATGTCACATACTGTGGCCCTCTAAGACAAATGACGTGCAAAGGGGTACGCGACAAACACGGACACCCGCTGTGTGAAAAATAGCGTGTGCGTGTATTCTGTGCTGCGCGGAAAGTCCCACACGCGATTTGCCTGGGTATGTGTATTCTGGGGTGCGTGGAAAGTCCCACATGCGATTTGCCTGGGTACTTGTATTCCGGGGTGTGCGGGAAGTCCCACACGCGATTGGCTGGGTACGTGTATTCCGGGGTGCGCGGAAGTTCCACACGTGAATTGCCTGGGTCTGTGTATTCCGGGGTGCGTGGGAAGTCCCACACGCGATTGGCCTGGGTACGTGTATTCCGGGCTGCGAGGGAAGTTCCACACGCGAATTGCCTGGGTACGTGTATTCCGGGGTGCGCGGGAAGTTCCACACGCAATTGACCTGGGTACGTGTATTCCAGGGTGCGCGGGAAGTTCCACTCGTGAATTGCCTGGGTCCGTGTATTCCGGGGTGCGCGGGAAGTCCCACATGTGATTGGCCTGGGTACGTGTATTCCGGGCTGCGCGGGAAGTTCCACACGCGAATTGCCTTGGTCCGTGTATTCTGGGGTGTTCGGGAAGTCCCACACACGATTGGCCTGGGTACGTGTATTCCGGGGTGCGCGTAAAGTTCCACACACTAATTCTGCAGGGTACGTGTATTTCGGGGTGCGTGGGAAGTTCCACACGCGATTTCAGCAGGGTACGTGGATTCTGGGGTGCGCGTGAAGTTCCACACGCTAATTCTGCAGGGTACGTGTATTCCGGGGTGCGCGGGAAGTTCCACACGCGATTTCAGCAGGGTACGTGGATTCCGGGGTGCGCATGAAGTTCCAGACGCTAATTCTGCAGGGTACGTGTATTCCGGGGTGCGCGGGAAGTTCCACACGCGATTTCAGCAGGGTATGTGTATTTCGGGGGTGCCGGGTAGTACTACACGTGAATTGACCATGTGGGTCCTCCCAGGTGTTCCCTCTACACCCTTCACGGCTCCTGCAGGCAGCCCACACCACAGGGGACTACCCTGCACCCCTGCTAATGTCCCGCAGGCAGCCCATCCATCATGGCCATGCCCCCCAGCCAACCCACATGTCACCTTGCACTACTGATCACCAACGCATGTCTCCCAGCACCCCCACCCACCAGCATCCAGGGGCACCCTCCACCAGGCCCCCACACATGTCTCCCACCACCCCCACCCCCCAGCAGTCAGGGGCACTCTCCACCAGGCCCCCACACATGTCCCCCTGCACCCCCGGCAGCCAGGGGCACCCTCCACCAGGCCCCCACTCATGGCCCCCTGCACCCCCACCCACCAGCATCCAGGGGCACCCTCCACCAGGCCCCCACACATGTCTCCCACCACCCCCACCCCCCAGCAGTCAGGGGCACTCTCCACCAGGCCCCCACTCATGTCCCCCTGCACTCCCACACCCCAGCAGTCAGGGGCACCCTCCACCAGGCCCCCACTCATGTCCCCCTGCCCCCCCACCCCCCAGCAGCCAGGGGCACCCTCCACCAGGCCCCCACTCATGTCCCCCTGCACCCCCACCCCCCAGCAGCCAGGGGCACCCTCCACCAGGCCCCCACTCATGTCCCCCTGCACCCCCACCCCCAGCAGCCCGGGGCACCCTCCACCAGGCCCCCACTCATGTCCCCCTGCACCCCCACCCACCAGCATCCAGGGGCACCCTCCACCAGGCCCCCACACATGTCTTCCACCACCCCCACACCCAGCAGTCAGGGGCACCTGCCAGCAGGCCCACACACATGTCTCCCACCACCCTCACCCCCCAGCAGTCAGGGGCAGCCTCCACCAGGCCCCCACTCATGTCCAACTCATGTCCCCCTGCACCCCCACCCCCCAGCAGTCAGGGGCACCCTCCACCAGGTCCCCACTCATGTCCCCCTGCACCCCCACACCCCAGCAGCCAGGGGCAGCCTCCACCAGGCCCCCACTCATGTCCCCCTGCACCCCCACCCCCCAGCAGTCAGGGGCACCTTCCACCAGGCCCCCACTCATGTCCCCCTGCACCCCCACCCCCCAGCAGCCAGGGGTACCCTCCACCAGGCCCCCACTCATGTCCCCCTGCACCCCCACCCACCAGCATCCAGGGGCACCCTCCACCAGGCCCCCACACATGTCTCCCACCCACCCCACCCCCCAGCAGTGCGGGGCACCTGCCAGCAGGCCCCCACACATGTCCCCCAGCCAACACGTCATCACAATCCAGATCCCAGGCTCCTATGCCCACCCAAATCCCACCCCACGCCACCCCAGTCCAAACACCCAACCAAGCTTTACATCCATTCAAAATTGAAATACCCATTACATGATAGATAACAAATAAGCAGTATGCGCATGAGTACAAGTCCGTCAGACCCACACAATGGCTAACATGACTGTGAAAATCCACATTGTGACAGGCATGAAACCAATGAGAGAAGTCCACACATTGAAGTAAGAAACAAAAATGTATTACAGTGTAAATGAAGTGAATGAAATCTAAACAAACAATAATGGCAACAAATATCAAAATGCAGCATGTCCACAAAAATAATAAATAACGAAAATGGGACTCCAAAATAACCGTAAAGTAATTGGGCCTCATTCCGAGTATGGCGGTAAGGGATAGCGGCCACCGCTAACGAGAGCGGTGGCGGTAATCCCTTACCGCCATACTCCGAGTTCCCTTAGCGCCATGGTGGTTTTAACACCTGCTTTTAGCAGGCGTTAAAAACCATGGCGCTAAGGGACCTTGATGTTAATTACGCCACCGTAATTTACGGTGGCGTAATTGACGCCTTCCCCACTCCCATTATGCCCTATGGGGCAAGAATGGGAATGGGGAAGGGTAAATGGGGATTGGGGAATTACCGCCCCGCCAACCTTGGAATGGGGCGGTAATTCCGCCAACCACCAAGGCGCTGCCGGTCCGGGTACGGCGTCAACCAAGGCGGTAATAGCGCCATTGGTTAGCGCCGTACTCGGAATGAGGCCCATTGTGTCCAAAGTCACTGTCCAACAAAGCAAATCCAAAGGGAAAGTAAAGTGAAAATCCATTGCTCCATGCTGAAAAAAATAATAAAAGATGAAGGCCACAAATCCACTGTCAAACTATGTACAAAGAGCAAATTCATGGTCCATGATCCCAACGATGTAAATGAAACCTACAATAAAACCTACCTAACTAATAACTATATACAAAAAAGTGGGGCATAGTCTAAGCGCCCCAAATTAAAAAAAAGAAATAAAACCTAACACTAATTAACATACAAAGGCGGCGGGCTAGTCCTGCGGCTCACTCCGGGGTGTCCCGGGCCAGGGCATCATCGAACTCCTGTTCGATGTCCCGGAGGCGGTCCTGTTCCATGGCCCCGAGGGTCCGCAGGGACGCCGACATGTCCTCCTCCAACTCCCTGCAGATTCCCTCGAGGCACTCGGCCCGCCTCAGGGCCCTCCGCATGCAGTTCTCCGCCCTGACCATCGTGAGCTGCGCCTCTTCCGTCCGCCGCCGCTCCGCACCTATCTGCTGGCCCAACCGCTGCCACACGGAAGACACTTCCCGTCCTGGGTCCTCCTGCCCTCCGGCCGATGCCTGCCCCTCCGATGTAGATTGCCCCGAGCCATGATGCCTCCCACGTTGACTCCGCTGATGCCTCCAACGCAACTGCCTCGTCCAGCATGACGGCATCCAGGCTGATGGAATCCACCGACGCCGTTGTGTACGTGCCCTGCCCAATGATGCCGTCACATCCTCCATCTGCTGGGGTCAAGTTGCTGTGGTGTCCACCCCTGCTGGACCACCGACTCCTGACTGTGGCAGGGATGGGATCCCCACCAAGCTGGCTGTGTTGGTCAGGGCAGGTCCACAGGGGGCCCTGGTGGCATCTGGGCTGGAAGACGGCCTGGAGAACGACTGGCGTATAGTCTCCACAGAGGAGGAGAGGGCCGCCAGATTGGTCGACACATGTATGAAACCCCCGACCACGGCTGATCCCAACTGGGCCACATTGGCACGGTGCTCTTCATGATGACATGCAAGCTCCTCCCGGGAAGCATGCACGTCATCACGAATGACACCCGTGTTCAACGTGACACCAATCAGGACCTTCTCCATACGGCCACGGGTCCCCTCGTCCGCAGGTGGAGGGGAGTCAGATGACATGGACATCCCCCCTACCTGCGGACGGGCCTGGGATGGGGCATCCCTGCTGGTGCATGTTGGTGCAGTCACAGTGTCAGGGACAGTGACATGCACAGGCCCCTCCACGGCGACATGTGCTGCCTCCTGCCCCTGCCCCTGGACTGCACCACTTGCACCAGCAGGGATGCCCCCACCAGGCCCCATGTGCGCCTCAGTAGCAGCCTCCTCCTCCTCTGTGGAAACCACCAACCTGGATGGCTCCACACCGTCTTCCGCCGTTGCAAGCCCCTGTGGGGGCTCACCCACCCCTTCTGCTGCAGCCGTGGGGGCATCCCCGCCGCTTTGCTCCACAGCGCCGTCTCCGCCCTCTTCTTCACTTGCCGCTGTGTAGAGAGAGACATAGAACACAAGCATCAGAGTACTGTACAATGGTCCCCTAGACAGGAAGCAATAGCAGATGAGTGGCACTGTCAAAGATCACTTCCATCATGTCCCTCCACAACACATGGGTCAGTGCAGGCAAGACACACGCAGTAACAGGCATGGCACATGCTATGGACATTTGCATACATGTCCAAGGGACTCTCCAAACATACAATGTTGTTATGGAACTCACATGCATCATGGGTCATGCCTATCACATGCACACACATCAACGTAGTTTCATCCATCTGGCCTTGTACACCCCAGACACAGTGGATACAAGGATAACTAGGCTGCATCTGTGAATCTGTACATTTACACAGACATGTGTCATGCATCCATGGCATTCACAAGTCACAGACACGCAGGTCAGACACACAGATATGGATACCATACATGTACATGGCATCAGCACCCATCCCTCACCCCCACCCATGTCCAGGAACAGAGACTGGCATGCTCTCATGTGTCCAATCCGCATAGGGCTCCCCATGTTGCATTTAAACACATGCACCAACCGTGTGGTTCACACATTACTGGTCTCACATGCATGACCATGATGTCCCTGCACACATACATGCGTACATGGCCTATGTCACACATACAGGCAAGCATCAGACAACCAGCACACTGCAACATGCCCTGTCTCACACAGCAATGCTTGCCCACTTACCGCTCAACTCCAGACGGGTCTGCCTCGCAAGGATCTGGGCGTGGAGCGCTGGGTCTACATGTTCCAGGACCCTCAGCTGGATGGTACTCATGTGGCCCCGGCACCCCTCCACGAGGCGCCGGGCCTTCAAGAGGGTCCTGGACCTCAAGTCTTCCCAGCGCTTCTTGACTTTCTGGATGTTGCGGGTTGCCACCCCCTCCGCGTTGATGGCAACCACCAAGTCGTCCCAGATCCTGTCCCGTCCTTCCTTGTTGGCACGTGACGATCCGAAGAGGGCATCATACTGCCCCAGGACTTGCTCCACCAGCACACCAACTTCGGTGACAGGGAAGCTGGTGCCCCTCTGCCTCTCTGGCCGGGGGTTGCCACTGGTGCCAGATGTTGCAGTGCCCGACATGGCAACCCGAGAGACAGGAGTGGGTGGGCAACTGGGTCCTGGGGCTGGGCTGTGGAGCGATGGTATACCAGTCGGGAGTCTTCTGTTCCAGCAGGGGTGGACACAGCAACTGGACCCCTGCAGATGGCAGATGTGCAGGCACAAAATGGCAGGGCAGGGTGGCAGCAGGCAGGCAGGCAGCAGCAGATGGCTCGTGGGAGGCTGCTCGGGGCTCTGGGGGGCAGTAATTCGGCCTTCTGGGCAGGAGCGTGGTCTTCCGTGTGCTTACGCGTGGCCAGCTTGATACGGAGTGAATTGGCACGTGAAAATCCTGCACGTCAACGTGAAATTCGAGGAAAGGGCCTTAGCGCGTAAGCGCGTCAGCACGCATACGCGATTCCATTGGACCAAAGGCCCTCAGCGCGTAAGCGCGTCTGTGATGTGACGCGAGCGGGTGATTCCCTCATAGCACGTGATGACAGAGCACACGTGGAAACACTGCACGTCAGAGTATCATTGCGTGTAATTGGATGAAAGTGCGCGTACACGCAATTGGCCTGGGTACGTGTATTGCAGGGGTGCGTGGGAATTCTCACACGCGATTTGCTTGGGTACGTGTATTACAGGGGTGCGCGGGAATATTCACACGCGATTTGCTTGGGTACGTGTATTACAGGGGTGCGCGGGAATTCTCACACGCGATTTTCTTGGGTACGTGTATTACAGGGGTGCGCGGGAAGTTTTACACGCTCGCCAACAACATGTATCCATGGAATTGAACGGGGCTAAGGCATGCGCACAAAAAAACATGCTAATCCGGAAACACGTACGCCAGCAGGAAGCAGGCGTACATCGACCCGCGCAGCATAAAAGTGCACGCAAACAACAAACAAGCTCAGACGCCAGGATGAATATACCGTTCCTAGCAGCAGTGGCCGTGGGTTACCAAAGGAGGAGGAGGAGGATAGTGAGGGCCCGAATTTTCACACCCAGAACCAGCCTTTTTGGGATGCCTGATGACCAGGTATATGGGAGGTACAGGTTTCCACCTCACATAATACTGGACCTGGTGAGTGAGTGGGAGGATGACCTCACATCACCCACCCTGTGCTCCCAAGCACTCAGCCCCCTGGAGAAGGTCCTTAATGTACTGCACTTCTTGGCCACTGGATCATTTCAGCAGACAAGTGCCATAGTGGGTGGGGTGTCACAGGCCACGCAGTCACGCTGCCTACACCAGGTCTTGAACATCATCACTGCACGCCCATCAGTCCGCAGGCACATATACCTGCCCAGGACACCTGCAGAAAGGCAGGCTGCCGCCCTGGATTTCTACGGTGTGGCACAATTCCCCAAAGTGCTAGGTGCCATTGACTGCACCCATGTGGCACTACGTCCCCCCGGGCATCTGAGCACATCTATAGGAACTGCAAGCACTGGCATTCCATCAACGTGCAGGTAGTATGTAATGCCAAGGGAATCATCACCTCAGTATATGCCAACTATCCAGGGTCCACCCACGACAGCTTCATTTACCGAATGTCTACCCTAAGCCGGGGCCTAGAAGCTGGGCGGCATGGCGATACATGGCTGCTTGGTGAGTATGAATGCCACTGCACATGCATGCATGTCAGATGCAGAGTTATGTCACTACCCCACTAATGATACCCATCACCTCCTCACCAGGGGACAGTGCCTACCCTCTGAGCACCCACATGATGCCGCCAATTCGGAACCCCATCACGCCTCCCGAGGTAAGATACAACACAGCCCATATTGCAACCCGGGGCATAGTGGAGCGCACATTCGGAGTGCTCAAGTCACGCTTTCGCTCCCTTGACCGTTCTGGTGGGCAGCTGTTATATGCGCCCCCAGTAGTGTGCAGGATCATAGTGGCAGCATGTGTCCTGCACAATGTTGCAACACGCCGGGGCCTGGCTGTGGACATGGTGGTGCCCCCACATCCCCAACCACATGCACGCCCACTGCGTATGGGAGGGGAAAGGGCACGGGGTGAGGCAGCCCATACGCAGCTGGTGGCTAATTACTTCACATAGAAATCACACCCCTGTGGAGTGCACACAGCCCTGGCACATACCATCTGATAAGCAATGATGACTCGACCTGACAATTATGACGAACAAAGGGACAGTCAACTGTCAGAACCATAGCAGCCTGAGATTGTTCATGTGGAAGTGTCACAATGTGTGCATCCCTACCTACACAAACACCACCAATGCAGTGTCATCAAAAGACACACTTCCATGCAGCAGAAATGAATACCCACTTGCAAAATACTACATGAGAACAGTGCCATGTCACCCAACCCCTCCCCGGCACGGTCACACAACACACCATGGCATGTCATGCAATGTGAGAGCAAACAAATTAATCCCCACAACATGCCCCAAGTGTCACCAACTACAGTGTCCCTAATGGAAACTGGCCACACATGAAATGTTCACAGTAATGCAGGACCAACAACACACATTACCAAATACTTACCAAGAATACCAATCACCTACACAACCTCCAACCTACCATAAACATGACAGTACAGACTTAAAACATTGGTAGCCTCGCTACCTGATAATGCCAGCACTTTGAACACTTCCAAGTATACAGTGTTAGCGCCACACAAGAGTGTAGGTGCACTGCTTACAACATGGACTCCAGTTCCAAAGTAGACCGCCTTGTGAAGTCATGAGAAATGGACCTGCAAATTAGGAGGATGAGATGGATGCAGAGGCACATACCAATACACCATGCAGTGTACAATACAACAACAATATGCACTAGGAATGTATACACAGTATTGACTACAGACTGCCCACACATCAAATGGGAGTCCAACGTCACCGTGTACGTCAATGTCACTTGGGCACACCCTTTGCAAGCCCATGGAAACGGGAAGCAGGAGGGGTGCGTGTCACACAAACCCAAGCATCTGACCCAAATTCAGGACAAGCCTGCATGTGCCCAGCCACAATACAGCGTATGCCCACGGGAGCCACACAAGGCAACACACTGTCCAAAAAATCAAAAATTCCTAAAAAAATAATAATACTAAAATAAATCAAAAATGGCCATTAATGGGCCCGGGGGGTGGGGGAGGCCACCCAGGAAGTGCGAGGACAGGGTGCACACCAAAACCCACCTGTGTGGATCTTGCAGAAAAAAAACACCTCCATGGGCTCATGGCCTGCACGGCTACCCTATTGTGAGAGAATCACTGCTGTCGCTCTCCCGAGACTCTGCAGCTGCCTCAGGAGGTGGTGGCACTATGGGAGGCAGCCCACGCAAAGCCCTAGTCTGGTCCTCCATGGCAGCAAGCATGCGGGTCTGGAAGGTCTGGTTCTGGAGGATAATCGTGCGGAGGTCCCCATGCAATAACTCACGGGATGACCGGACCTCCTCACGAGTTGCCTGCATTTCAGCTGAGAGCATACGTGTGAGACAATTCAGCTGCTGTTCTGTCCTTGTGTTTGTTGAAGCCTCAAGCTCAACAAGAGTCGTCCTGAGGTGACGGAGTTCCACCCTCAGGGCTTCCCTGTGGCCCTGGGACTCTATGGAAATGGTTTCCCGCAGAGTCGCCAGTGCCGCCCGCGTGTCCCTGTCGGACGCCAACATGTCCTCCCTGTGTGACTGGCGGATGGAGTCTGTTTCCTGCTGTAGTCGCTCCATCAGCCTTTCTGGGGGGACAATGGAAGTGGCCACCCTATCCATGGCCTGAGCCATCATCTCTGATGATGCTGCCTGTTGGGTTGCCATACCGTATATGGATTGCTCCCATGCGGCATTGCCAGGTGGCGTACGGCCACCACGTCGGTGGGCACCACACCTGTCTGGGGCAAGGCGAACTGCTCCTTGCTGTGCCGGCACTGCTTGAGGCTGCAGGACTGCATTCCCCCTCTGATCTGCTGGCCCAGGAACAGGATCAGATGTTGCGGAGTGTGACCCTGCATCCGTAACCACCAAAGGCGTACCTGCCAACACTGACATCCCCATTGAGGGTTCTACTCCTGGTGCAGGTGGGTCGGACAGAACAGAATCCCTCACAGGAACACTCACCTGCGACGCCACACAGGTCTCATCATCCGAATCGACACCTGAATACAGCTCGGGGGAGGTGCACCCAGAGACACCCCTTGAGAGCACGACCTGCAGCAGTTGTGGGTTCTCAGCCACCACCACACCACGTCCCTCACTGGTGGTCGGTCGGCCCTGAGACCCCTCCTGGGTCTGCACCATCTCCACAACCCCAGCAGTATCAAGTGCGCCATCCCCTGCAAAGACATAAAAGAAAAGAAATGGAAACAGGCATTAGCACTATGGCACACAATTAGGGCTGAGAAGCTACAGAACCAGTACTTGATGACACATGTCCCACATGACTAAAACCCTCCCATGCATGCACCGTCACTGCGTACGAAGGGGAGGCAAATGGCACACATTGATGACACCAAGATGGAAGATCAACACATTTGCTGCATGCTGCCTAGCAGTGGCATCACACATTGGCCTGTGATTGGCAGGTCAAATACACATGCCATCACACAGATGGCATGTACCCTAGCCATAAAGTGAAGAGGGAGAGGAGGGCACCAATTGTTCATTCAGTCTAGTTTGCTCATGAAATTGCTTTTTTAATTGAAATAGTTCAAATGTTTAACCTGGAGCTGCCAGTCCAAAATGGTCCTATAGCACAGGGACATGTCTAAACAAATGATATCCAGGAAACAAAGTCAGTCCACTGTACCATAGCCATGTCAGACATGTGACAATACGACTGAGAAATGCCTAGTAAAAGTGTTGGAATGCAAACAATCTGCCTGAATAAACAGAGAAAAATAAGCAACAATGTTGTGGCAAGATGACACTTCAAGGGCAACTGGCGTGGTGTTGGGCTAGATGTCTACTGTTGGCAGAAGGGATACTGCTATACCCAAATGCTGGTGTGCAGAATGTATTGGATGAGGCACATGGGTGACCCAAACCACTCAGGCACACACACCCTCACCTGGCACCCAAACAGAAGCCCTCACACACACACCATGCACATGGATGACACACACATGCATGTGCACTCACCGGACAATGCCTCGTAATCTGCCAGTTCTCCCACGCCTTGGATCTGTTCCTCCGTGACGTAGGTCCCAGCAACATGCTCATGTGGAGTGAGTTCTATGTCCTCTGCTGGAGACCCACCTCCAGTCGCTAGAGTAGCGGCAGCTTATTTTTTGCCCTGCGCTTCAGGTCATTCCAGCGCTTGTAGCATTCAGTAGCTGTGCGCCTCACGATTCCAAGGGCACTTATGATGTCCGCGATGGTCTGCAGTGTGCCAGACGTTGTGCAGGTGTGGTCTTGGATCCTGCAATAATCACCATTTCGCGGTCATGTGTGGACACATACTCTACAAGTGCATTCAGTTTGGCCTCATTGAAGCTGGGCTTCCTTGACGGGCCGGACTGTGTAGCCGTGTCTGGGGCATCAGCCTCCACTGGACGAGCACTCTTCCTCTTCCGCTTGGAAGGTGGTGGGGATCCTGAGTGTCCTACGCCGCTCTGGACACTAGGGGCAGGAGCCCCGGTGGACTCTGTACTAGGAGTGTGGAATTGCACACACAGCATGGGAGTTGGTGCAGGCATTAGCTCAAGTGTGATGGTGTCAGGGGGAATGTCAGCAGGGTGGACTTGGACCGACACTGTCCTGGCTGGGTGTGTGAGAGGTGGGGTGGATGGAGCCGCAGCTGCCCCTGCAGCCTCCCCACCCTGCCTACTCGGGGCAGCAGATGACCTAGCTGCCCCTGATCCACGTGGCCTGATGACACCAACGTGCACTGGCGCACGTGGCCTAGACCTGCTGACCTGGAAGTCAGCCATGGAGTCACCCTGTGCCAGGTCTGGTGCCACAGTGGGCTGGTCCAACAAGGGCTGAGCATGGATGGTGTCAGCCACGTTACTCTCAACCAGGGGGGGGGCATGGGTGTCCCTGACTGGTCCTCCACACATGGGGGGCTAGGGGCACCCTGCAAGTCATGGCCACGTCCCCTACCGTATCCACCACGGCCACCACTTGGGGCTCGGCCACCTTTGCCACCCTTACGGCTTGTTCGCCTCCCAGCCATGGCACTGATGTTATTGTGCGTATGGGAGTCACTGTGAACTATTGTCCTGGGCAATTGGGGGTCAAAGGGGTTGGGTACCAGATGGTAATCGTACCCTAGTGCTCTAGCAAGGCTGTATGTCACCCCTGGGGAAAGATGACGGGTCACGCAACGCACAGGCACCCCAAAAAAGGGAAGTAAGGTGCACGCAACCCCTCCTAGACCACGTGTGCGGAAAAAATAAACCTGCACTACGCTGTGGCACCCAGAAACACAAGAATGAACGTATGCGTGTCACACGCAGCCTAGAATGACCTCTGAAAGGGTACGCGACACACGGGGCAAGCACAGATGTTAAATACGTGCGTGACTCACCGTCTGCCAGGAAAAAAAGCGTGAAAAAGACGCGCATGTGCGCGTTGGCAACACCCCCACCAAAAGAAGAATTGTACGCTGTCTGAGGAGACAGGACAACAGTAGAAGGGAACGCTGTTTGAGGAAACAGGCCCAGGAAAAAGAGGAAAAGAGAAAAAGGTGTCAGAGGTAACAGGGAGTACGAACTTGAAACGCTGTGAAGTAAATCGCGTGTGAACCGACAAGAAGTACAGATTTCACCCACTCGCTCTCCACAAAAAGCACGTACAAGGAAATGGTGTTCTACACGTACCTTTTATACACACGTCACAGACGCGCATACACGCTGAGGCCATTTCCACCAATTACACGCTTTGACACTCGGATGTGTATTTTTTTTTTACACGCGCCATTCTCAACGGCCATGCGCGTATCTTCATAGACGCGCCTGGGGGCCTTTGGGTCAATGAATTAACGTACGTGTGCTGACGCGCTTACGCGCTAAGGGCCTTTCCTCGAATTACACGCAGACGTTCTGGATTTTCACGTGCCAAATCACTCCATATCAAGCTGGCCACGCGTAAGCACACGGAAGACCACGCTCCTGCCCAGAAGGCCGAATTACTGCCCCCCAGAGCTCCGAGCACGCTCCCACCTGCCATCTGCTGCTGCCTGACTGCCTGCTGCCCACGTGTCCTGACATTTTCTGCCTGCACATCAGCCAGGGGTGCTGTTGCTGTGACCACCCCTGCTGGTACCGAAGACTCCCAACTGGGATACCATCGCTCCACAGCCCAGCCCCAGGACCCAGTTGCCCACCCACTCCTGCCTCTGGGGTTGCCATGTCGGGCACTGCAACATCTGGCACCAGTGGCAACCCCCGGCCAGAGAGGCAGAGGGGCACCAGCTTCACTGCCACCGACGTTGCTGTCCTGGTGGAGCATGTCCTGGGGCAGTATGATGCCCTCTTTGGAAGGTTGTGCGCCGACAAGGAAGGACGGACTCGGATCTGGACGGACATCGTGACTGCCATCAACGCAGAGGGGGTGGCAGTCCGACTATTCCATCATGTGAAGAAGCATTGGGAGGACTTCAGCTCCAGGACCCTCAAGAAGGCCCGGCGCCTCCTGAAAGCAGCGGATGCTAAGGGGCGCCGGGGCCACTTGTCGGAAGATCAGATGAGGGTCCTGGAACGCATATCCCCAGCGCTCCACGTCCAGGTCCTTGAGAGGCAGACCCGTCTGGAGTCGAGCGGTAAGTGTACATGCATACTGATTGTAAGCTGTGCGTGTGGTGGTGTGGCAGGAGTGTGCAGGTTGCACATGTGGTTTTATGTGGCCAAGTATGGGGGGGTACAGGGCCGTGAGGCTGACACATGCGAGGGCTCTCATGTGTGACACATGGATGGTGCTTGTGTGTGTAGGCTTGCATGGCAAAGGATGTGGGAGAATGATTGGCAGGTGTGACATGGATGCCGATCTGAACACTGCGACAGTTGGCGGAGGTGTACACATGCATGCAAGTGTGGTGGTGTGAGTGCATGTGTAGTGCACTCCCTGTGTCGCATGTGATGTCTGGCTCACCTTTGCCTGCTCATGCTGTTGTATGTGTATGGATGGTGCTGGCTGTTGCGATATGGCTGTGGTATAGCTCATGTGTGCAAGTTGAAATGACATGTGTGTTGGGGATTGTGATGCCATGTCTGAGGTTTGCCAATGCCACTCATGTACAACTGTCATGTGTTTATGAGTCCATTATACAGTGCCCTGATGCCTGTGTTTTATTTCTCCCTGTCTGCAGCGTCAACTGATGAAGAGGGCGGAGAAGGTGCTGTGGAGCACAGCGGCAGGGGTCGCACCACCAGCTGGAGACGCAAGGCACGGCTCCTCTCCCAGGTTGTGATCTCGTCGGGGAGTGAGGAGTCCGGTGCCGCATCCGAGGCCGCAGCTGCCGAGGGGAGGTCCAGGAGGCGGAGGTTGGAGTTGGACTCCTCGGCAGCAGAAGGGGCAGCTGGGACCCCACAGGGCCCAACGGAGGAAGATGGCACGGAGTCATCCAGGTTGGTGGGGGGTTTGGTGGAGGAGGCCATTCAAGCAACAGAGGCGGGATCTGGAGGTGGGGTTTCCACTTGTGCTAGTGGTGCAGTGCAGGACCATGGACAGGTGGTCCCTGCGGATGTGGCTATCCTGCAACAGGTTGAGCCTGGCCAGGGTGGGGTGGCGTTGCGTCAACGGGCCATGCGAGCTGACCTGCAGTTTTTCCATGATGAAACTGCACGTCTTCTCGCATGGCTCGTTGACCGCATTGACCCACTGGAACAGGTCACCATGGCCGGATTCCTCCGTTTCCTGGACCTTGTTCCGACCCCCTCCTCAACGGAATCCCCTATGCCCCAGTCGCCCTCCATGCCATCTTCCCACACATGTATCACCTGGGTGCCCTGTGGAGCTGCCTCGGACCGTGCGGCAAGGCTGGTGGACAACAGATCCCTGCCACAGTCGGGAGTCGGACGTCCAGCAGGGGTGGCCACATCAACTACTGCACCCCAGCTGGAGGAGGATGTGCAGGCACCATCGGACAGGGCACATGGACAGCAGCAGCAGCAGCAGGAGGCTGTAGGTGGGAGCCACGATGGCTCGGGGCCTTCGACATCGGAGGGGCAGGCATCGGCCGGAGGGAAGGAGGACCCAGGACGGGAAGTGTCTTCCGTGTGGCAGCGGTTGGGCCACGCCATAGATGCGGAGCGGCAGCGGACAGAAGAGGCACGGCTCACGATGGTCAGGGCGGAGAACTCCATGCGGAGGGCCCTGAGGCGGGCCGAGTGCTCGATGCAATCCGCAGGGAGTTGGAGGAGAACATGTCGTCGTCCCTGCGGACCCTCGGGGCCATGGAACAGGACCGCCTCCGGGACATTGAGCAGGAGTTCGATGATGCCCTGGCCCGCAACATCCAGAAGTGAGCCGTTGGACTAGCCCGCTGCCATTGTATATAGTTAATTAGTGTTAGGTTTTATTTATTTTTTTTAATTTGGGGCGCTTGGACTATGCCCCACTTTTTTGTATATAGTTATTAGTTAGGTGGGTTTTATTGTAGGTTTCATTTACATCGTTGGGATCATGGACCCTGGATTTGCTCTTTGTACATAGTTTGACAGTGGATTTGTGGCCTTCATCTTTTATTATTTTTTCACCATGGAGCAATGGATTTTCACTTTACTTTCCCTTTGGATTTGCTTTGTTGGACGGTGACTTTGGACACAATTTCATTACGGTTATTTTGGATTAGCATTTTCATTATTTATTATTTTGGTGGACATGCTGCATTTTGATATTTGTTGCCATTATTGTTTCTTTTGATTTCATTCACTTCATTTACACTGTAATACATTTTTGTTTCTTACTTCAATGTGTGGACTTCTCTCATTGGTTTCATACCTGCCACAATGTGGGATTTCACAGTCATGTGTTGCCATTGTGTGGGTCTGACAGACATGTACTCATGCGCATACTGCTTATTTGTTATCTATCATGTAATGGGTATTTCAATTTTGAATGGATGTAAAGCTTGGTTGGGTGTTTGGGCTGAGGTGGCGTGGGGTGTGATTTGGGTGGGCATAGGAGCCTGGGATCCGGATTGTGATGACGTGTTGGCTGGGGGACATGTGTGGGGGCCTGCTGGCAGGTGCCCCGCACTGCTGGGGGGTGGGGGTGCTGGGAGACATGAGTTGGACATGAGTGGCGGGCCTGGTGGAGGGTGCACCACAGTGCTGGTGGGTGAGGGTGCAGGGGGACATGAGTGGGGACCTGGTGGAGGGTGCCCCTGACTGCTGGGGGGTGTGGGTGCAGGGGGACATGAGCGGGGGCCTGGTGGAGGGTGCCCTGCACTGCTGGGGGGTGGGGGTGCAGGGGGACATGAGTGGGGGCCTGGTTGAGGGTGCCCCTGGATGCTGGGGGGTGGGGGTGCAGGGGGACATGAGTGGGGGCCTGGTGGAGGGTGCCCTGCACTGCTGGGGGGGTGGGGGTGCTGGGAGACATGAGTTGGACATGAGTGGGGGCCTGGTGGAGGGTGCACCACAGTGCTGGTGGGTGGGGGTGCAGGGGGACATGAGTGGGGCCTGGTGGAGGGTGCCCCTGGATGCTGGGGGGTGGGGGTGCAGGGGAACATGAGTGGGGGCCTGGTGAAGGGTGCCCCTGACTGCTGGGGGGTGTGGGTGCAGGGGGACATGAGCGGGGGCCTGGTGGAGGGTGCCCTGCACTGCTGGGGGGTGGGGGTGCAGGGGGACATGAGTGGGGGCCTGGTTGAGGGTGCCCCTGGATGCTGGGGGGTGGGGGTGCAGGGGGACATGAGTGGGGGCCTGGTGGAGGGTGCCCTGCACTGCTGGGGGGTGGGGGTGCTGGGAGACATGAGTTGGACATGAGTGGGGGCCTGGTGGAGGGTGCACCACAGTGCTGGTGGGTGGGGGTGCAGGGGGACATGAGTGGGGCCTGGTGGAGGGTGCCCCTGGATGCTGGGGGGTGGGGGTGCAGGGGAACATGAGTGGGGGCCTGGTGAAGGGTGCCCCTGGCTGCTGGGGGGTGGGGCTGCAGGGGGACATGAGTGGGGGCATGGTGGAGGGTGCCCTGCACTGCTGGGGGTGGGGGTGCTGGGAGACATGAGTTGGACATGAGTGGGGGCCTGGTGGAGGGTGCACCACAGTGCTGGGGGGTGGGAGTGCAGGGGGACATGAGTGGGGGCCTGGTGGAGGGTGCCCCTGACTGCTGGGGGGTGGGGGTGCTGGGAGACATGAGTTGGACATGAGTGGGGGCCTGGTGGAGGGTGCCCTTGACTGCTGGGGGGTCGGGCTGCATGGGGACATGAATGGGGGCCTGGTGGAGGGTGCCCTGCACTGCTGGGGGGTGGGGGTGCTGGGAGACATGAGTTGGACATGAGTGGGGGCCTGGTGGAGGGTGCACCACAGTGCTGGGGGGTGGGGGTGCAGGGGGACATGAGTGGGGGCCTGGTGGAGGGTGCCCCTGGCTGCTGGTGGGTGGGGGTGCAGGGGGACATGAGTGGGGGCCTGGTGGAGGGTGCCCTGCACTGCTGGGGGGTGGGGGTGCAGGGGACATGAGTGGGGGCCTGGTGGAGGGTGCCCTGCACTGCTGGGGGGTGGGGGTGCTAGGAGACATGAGTTGGACATGAGTGGGGGCCTGGTGTAGGGTGCACCACAGTGCTGGTGGGTGGGGGTGCAGGGGGACATGAGTGGAGGCCTGGTGGAGGGTGCCCCTGGCTGCTGGGGGGTGGGGGTGCAGGGGGACATGAGTGGGGGCCTGGTGGAGGGTGCCCCTGGCTGCTGGGGGTGGGGGTGCAGGGGGACATGAGTGGGGACCTGGTGGAGGGTACCCCTGACTGGTGGGGGGTGGGGGTGCCGGGGGACATGAGTGGGGGCCTGGTGGAGGGTGCCCCTGACTGCTGGGGGGTGTGGGTGCAGGGGGACATGAGCGGGGGTCTGGTGGAGGGTGCCCTGCACTGCTGGGGGGTGGGGGTGCAGGGGGACATGAGTGGGGGCCTGGTGGAGGGTGCCCCTGGATGCTGGGGGGTGGGGGTGCAGGGGGACATGAGTGGGGGCCTGGTGGAGGGTGCCCTGCACTGCTGGGGGGTGGGGGTGCTGGGAGACATGAGTTGGACATGAGTGGGGCCTGGTGGAGGGTGCACCACAGTGCTGGTGGGTGGGGGTGCAGGGGGACATGAGTGGGGCCTGGTGGAGGGTGCCCCTGGATGCTGCGGGGTGGGGGTGCAGGGGAACATGAGTGGGGGCCTGGTGAAGGGTGCCCCTGGCTGCTGGGGGGTGGGGCTGCAGGGGGACATGAGTGGGGGCATGGTGGAGGGTGCCTTGCACTGCTGGGGGTGGGGGTGCTGGGAGACATGAGTTGGACATGAGTGGGGGCCTGGTGGAGGGTGCACCACAGTGCTGGGGGGTGGGGGTGCAGGGGGACATGAGTGGGGGCCTGGTGGAGGGTGCCCCTGACTGCTGGGGGGTGGGGGTGCTGGGAGACATGAGTTGGACATGAGTGGGGGCCTGGTGAAGGGTGCCCTTGACTGCTGGGGGGTCGGGGTGCATGGGGACATGAATGGGGGCCTGGTGGAGGGTGCCCTGCACTGCTGGGGGGTGGGGGTGCTGGGAGACATGAGTTGGACATGATTGGGGGCCTGGTGGAGGGTGCACCACAGTGCTGGGGGGTGGGGGTGCAGGGGGACATGAGTGGGGGCCTGGTGGAGGGTGCCCCTGGCTGCTGGTGGGTGGGGGTGCAGGGGGACATGAGTGGGGGCCTGGTGGAGGGTGCCCTGCACTGCTGGGGGGTGGGGGTGCAGGGGACATGAGTGGGGGCCTGGTGGAGGGTGCCCTGCACTGCTGGGGGGTGGGGGTGCTAGGAGACATGAGTTGGACATGAGTGGGGGCCTGGTGGAGGGTGCACCACAGTGCTGGTGGGTGGGGGTGCAGGGGGACATGAGTGGAGGCCTGGTGGAGGGTGCCCCTGGCTGCTGGGGGGTGGGGGTGCAGGGGGACATGAGTGGGGGCCTGGTGGAGGGTGCCCCTGGCTGCTGGGGGTGGGGGTGCAGGGGGACATGAGTTGGGGGCCTGGTGGAGGGTGCCCTGCACTGCTGGGGGGTGGGAGTGCAGGGGGACATGAGTGGGGGCCTGGTGGAGGGTGCCCCTGGATGCTGGAGTGTGGGGGTTCAGGGGGACATGAGTGGGGGCCTGGTAGAGGGTGCCCCTGACTGGTGGGGGGTGGGGGTGCTGGGAGACATGAGTGGGGGCCTGGTGGAGGGTGCCCTGCACTGCTGGGGGGTGTGGGTGCAGGGGGACATGAGTGGGGGCCTGATGGAGGGTGCCCCTGACTGGTGGGGGGTGGGGGTGCAGGGGGACATGAGTGGGGCCTGGTGGAGGGTGCCCCTGACTGCTGGGGGGTGTGGGTGCAGGGGGACATGAGTGGGGGCCTGGTGGAGGGTGCCCTGCACTGCTGGGGGGTGGGGGTGCTGGGAGACATGAGTTGGACATGAGTGGGGGCCTGGTGGAGGGTGCACCACAGTGCTGGGGGGTGGGGGTGCAGGGGGACATGAGTGTGGGCCTGGTGGAGGGTGCCCTGCACTGCTGGGGGGTGGGGGTGCAGGGGGACATGAGTGGGGGCCTGGTGGAGAGTGCCCTGCACTGCTGGGGGGTGGGGGTGCTAGGAGACATGAGTTGGACATGTGTGGGGGCCTGGTGGAGGGTGCACCACAGTGCTGGTGGGTGGGGGTGCAGGGGGACATGAGTGGAGGCCTGGTGGAGGGTGCCCCTGGCTGCTGGGGGGTGGGGGTGCAGGGGGACATGAGTGGGGGCCTGGTGGAGGGTGCCCCTGGCTGCTGGGGGTGGGGGTGCAGGGGGACATGAGTGGGGGCCTGGTGGAGGGTGCCCTGCACTGCTGGGGGGTGGGATTGCAGGGGGGCATGAGTGGGGGCCTGGTGGAGGGTGCCCCTGGATGCTGGAGGGTGGGGGTGCAGGGGGACATGAGTGGGGGCCTGGTGGAGGGTGCCCCTGACTGGTGGGGGGTGGGGGTGCTGGGAGACATGAGTGGGGGCCTGATGGAGGGTGCCCTGCACTGCTGGGGGGTGGGGGTGCTGGGAGACATGAGTTGGACATGAGTGGGGGCCTGGTGGAGGGTGCACCACAGTGCTGGGGGGTGGGGGTGCAGGGGGACATGATTGTGGGCCTGGTGGAGGGTGCCCCTGGATGCTGGGGGGTGGGGGTGCAGGGGGACATGAGTTGGACATGAGTGGGGCCTGGTGGAGGGTGCCCCTGGATGCTGGGGGGTGGGGGTGCTGGGAGACATGATTGGGGGCCTGGTGGAGGGTGCCCCTGCATGCTGGGGGTGGGGGTGCAGGGAGACATGAGTGGGGGCCTGGTGGAGGGTGCCGCTGACTTCTGGGGGGTGGGGGTGCCGGGGGACATGAGTTGGACATGAGTGGGGGCCTGGTGGAGGGTGCCCCTGGATACTGGGGAGTGGGGGTGCAGGGGGACATGAGTGGGGGCCTGGTGGAGGGTGCCCCTGGCTGCTGGGGGTGCAGGGGGACATGAGTGGGGGCCTGGTGGAGGGTGCCCTGCACTGCTGGGGGGTGGGGGTGCTGGGAGACATGAGTTGGACATGAGTGGGGGCCTGGTGGAGGGTGCACCACAGTGCTGGGGGGTGGGGGTGCAGGGGGACATGAGTGGGGGCCTGGTGGAGGGTGCCCCTGACTGCTGGGGGGTGGGGGTGCTGGGAGACATGAGTTGGACATGAGTGGGGGCCTGGTGGAGGGTGACCCTAACTTCTGGGTGGTGGGGGTGCAGGGGGACATGAGTGGGGGCCTGGAGGAGGGTGCCCCTGGCTGCTGGTGGATAGGGGTGCAGGGGGACATGAGTGGGGGCCTGGTGGAGGGTGCCCTGCACTGCTGGGGGTGAAGTGCTGGGAGACATGAGTTGGACATGAGTGGGGGCCTGGTGGAGGGTGCCCCTGACTGCTGGGGGGTGTGGGTGCTGGGAGACATGAGTTGGACATGAGTGGGGGCCTGGTGGAGGGTGCCCCTGACTGCTGGGGGGTGGGGGTGCAGGGGGACATGCGTTGGTGGGCAGTAGTGCAAGGTGACATGTGGGTTGGCTGGGGGGCATGGGCATGGTGGATAGGCTGCCTGCGGGACATGTGAAGGGTAGTCCCCTGTGGTGTGGGCCGCCTGCAGGGGCTTTGGAGGGTGTACAGGGAACACCTGGGAGGACCCACACGGGCAATTCACGTGTAGTGCTCCCCGCGCACCCCTGGAATACACGTACCCTGTTGGAATCGCGTGTGATACATCCCGCGCTCCCCTGAAATACACATACCCTGCTGCTTTTGCGTGTGATACTTCCCGCACACCCCTGAAATACACGTACCCTGCTGCTTTTTCGTGTGATACTTCCCGCGCACCCCTGGAATACACGTACCCTGCTGCTTTTGCGTGTGATACTTCCCGTGCACCCCTGGAATACACGTACCCTGATGGAATTGCGTGTGATACTTCCTGCGCACCCCTGAAATGCACGTACCCTGCTGTTTTTGCGTGTGATACTTCCCGCGCACCCCTGGAATACATGTGCCCTGATGGAATCGCGTGTGTTACCTCCCGTGCACCCCTGATGTACACGTACCCATATAACTAGGTGTTAATGCTAGACTGCTATAACGCACGTAGAAACAGATATTAGTAGAAGCATTAAAGGGTGACTAGCATAACTACAAGAGTTTAACCCTTTAAGTGCCACCGACGAGCCGGCTTGTCGGTGGCAAGCGCTCCAGGTTTCCACCGACGAGCCGGCTCGTCGGTTTAGGCACTCTGTTTTCAAAGCAGGGATCGAGCAAAACTGTAATCCAACCCCCGGGCTATGTGAGGGGGAGGTCCCCCCTCACTGCCAGGGGGCTGGATTACCTTCAGTTTCATGTCAGCGTGCGTAACGCACGTCGGCATGAAACTGAAAGTAAATTCCCCGCAGCAGCCATTTTCAGCTGCTGAGGGGAAGAGAGAAGGTAAGAGACCTTCTTGTTCTGCCTCGATCTCCGGCTGTATTTCATCTCTCCTTCAGATCTCCTCTCCTTTCCAACGATACCCATTGTGTGACATTGCTGCCCGCGGATTGGGCGCAGGGCGCGCGATCCGCAGGCAGCAATGCCACCGGATCAGTACAGATCCATTTGTGACGCGGGGGGAGGGGAGGCTGCTTACTAGGTAAGCGGCTCCCTTCCCCCCGTGGCCCCAAAGCATGGGGCCACAGCGCCAGAGACCCCTGGGGGCAGATGATCAAGGGGTCTCTTGGGGGTCATTTGGGGTGTAATTGCAGTACAACATTTGCTGCCAATTTAGGGTGCCCCTCAGCCCCCCTAAAAAGCAGCCTACGATTTTGTATTATTTTCTTTGTTTACCCAACTTCGCTTGGCGCAGATGGCCACATTAGTGTACCAATCTGGCCCCAGGGTACCCAAACCCTACTGCCCCATCTATTGGGGGTCCTGCCCCACCTTTTGTGGTGGCCCCCTCCCCTCTCCCCTCCACTCCAAATGGCTGGGGGGGACACCTTATGCAACCCTCCCTGAGCCTCCTAGGAAGGACTGCATGATGTGCCCCCCCCCTAATTTCGGAGTGGGTGAGGAGAGGGCCACCACAAAAGGTGGGGCAGGACCCCCAATAGATGGGGCAGTAGGGTTTGGGCACCCTGGGGGCAGAATGGCACACTAATGTGGCCATCTGCGCCAAGCGAACTTGGGTAAACAAAAAATAAATCCAAAATTGTAGGCTGCATTTTAGGGGGGGGCTGAGGGGCACCCTAAATTGGCAGCGAATGTTGTACTGCAATGGGGGGTGGCACTCACCCACCCTCCCCAAATGGAGGGCCCCACCTCATGCAACCCTCCCTGACGGCAGATATCTGCTCCTAGGAAGGGGCATCTGACCCCAGGGAGGGATGGATGAGATGGGTCCTCCCCTATCTGACGCCAGGGAGGGATGCATGACGTGCGGACCTCCATTTGGGGTGAGGGGGAGAGGGCCACCACCCATTACAGTATAACATTTGCCGGCAATGTAGGGTGCCCCTCAGCACCCCCTAAAAAGCAGCCTATGATTTTGTATTATTTTCTTTGTTTACCCAACTTCGCTTGGCGCAGATGGCCACCTTAGTGTGCCCATCCTCCCCCAAGGTGGGTAAACACTACTGCCCCATGCAATGTGGGGGCCTGTCTGGGTGGTTTGGTGTTTGGCTGGGCTGACACAGATAATTTATGTGTTCCTTTGTTCCCTTTTCAGGTCTTGTGCAGTTCAAGCTTCTCCCTTGTTATCTAAGTATTGACTTTTGGTTATGGGTACATAGTTTATGCGGGGGACGGATTGATACTCGGGTGGGTGGGAACTGGCCCTGTAGTGTTGGTGGTGTGAACGGGATTGGGTGCTCTGGGGAGGTATTGGGGTGGCCAGGGACACAGTTGCCGTGGTAGGTCACAAATTTCCCCCCAGAGCAGCTAAACAGTGCTGTTTCCCTGGGAGGGCAGTTTGCCACATAGCTATCTGTACAAGTTTTTTGTTTTTGTGCTGGGGGTAGCCATACGCCTATTCGTCTTATTTCCATTTCCTATCAGTGTGCAGTGTAGCCTTCCGTGGTGGTAGATGACTGGGATGTGCCATGTTTCGGGTGGTAGAAATCGAAAAGTTAGCAGAAACCCCCAAGACAGTTTAGATGTGTTTTTGGTAGGCTAAGTACTGAATGTAATTATTTTGTGTTTCCTTTGCAGTTGTGGCTCCTGGAAAGCTTTCGCTGACTGATATAAGTACTGCATATATTACTATTGTAGATATCCATTGTAATGTGGAGGTGGATGGTTACTGTGGGTGGGAGGAAATGTGGCTGCAGTGTCAGTGGTATGGGTGGGAATGGGTAGTGGAGAGGTCCTGGGGGCAATGATGGTTGTGGCTAGCATAGAGGAAGGTGGTTGCTTTGCAGAAATACAAATGGGGTAATGATATCTAGCAGCAGTGTCACAAAAATGTTTGCAGTAGTAATGCAGATGGTCATTTCTTCTGAGCATGCAATGCCCACGTGGTACGGAGCTCATTCCTTTATTGCAATGGTCACCACTTCTGTCGTCCAAGTCCAGGAGTGGTCCCAGTGTGACCCGCCAGAGTCCCCATCCTTTCACAGGGGGCAAAGCTGTAGGGAAGGGTAGCCAGAGGAGCAGGACAGTCAGGGGGTGATGTCACTGGCCTTGGGCGCCCGTCTCTTATGTGGGTATTTTGTCCCCCAAGTTCAGCAGTGGTTGCAGGGTGCCCCGGCAGGGTCCCCATCCCTTCCTGGAGGGGAAAGCTGTAGCGTTGGCCAGGAAGAGATGTAGGATGGTTGTGGTTGATGTGTGTGACTCTGGCCGCCTCTCTGCCTTGTTGAAAAGTGTGCCAGCAATTGTCTGGAAGGGTCTGGCATGTACTTTCCTTTTGTTCCCTGTCTGAGTTTTGATCGCCTCTGCCTTTTCAACTCACCCAATCACTAATACGTTACATGGTTGCTTCTCAACGCCATTTCCCATGCATCAGCATTTCATGGAGGAGAGGAGGGTGCAACGCACGTTGGCTGTCTCTGAGTTGGTACTGTGGGTGCAATCCTCATCTCCACACTTGTATTTCTGTAATGTATAGTGGAAGAGGACATCTTCCTTGCATTTTTTGTTGTCTTTTTTTTAGGTGCAGGTGTGTTGTAGCTGTCTACCCACTTGTAAGTAAGCAGTGAGCTGGTCCTTAGCATTTCACGTGCATGTTTGCAAAATTGTACTCCGTTTTTTGTAGCGTGCTCAGAGTACTTCATATTGCAGAGGGCTGCTGCAGTTTGTGAGCAGAGTTTGGACATTTTGGCATCCTTGTATGGTGTAGGTTTGTGGCATTGCATAGCACTTACTCTACTAGGTTCCACACTTTGAGAAGCACACATACTTATTGTTTCAGTCTTTCTCTGTTCTTTGGACAGTGAAGGGTTCCATAGCGACAGTAGTCATGGCTTCTCGGCGACGATCCCTGTCTGGTGCAGAGGCGTTAGCTGCACTGATGAAATCTGGCTCAGAGCATGGCACAGAGGTGGATATGGAATCTGATACAGATACTGCTTCTGAGGGTCAGCATGAAAGTGATTGGGGAAGTGATTTCTCCGTGGATGGTAGTTCTTCCTGCTCATCATCTGAGGATGAAGAGGTGGAAAGAGTACATGCACCTATTCCCACCCTTCCCACACGCAGTATTCCCACCCTTCCCACACGCAGGAGACCTGTAAGGGGGAGGGGACAAGCAGGACGTGCAAGGCATGTGCCAGTTCCTGTCATGAATGATGAGTCGGAGTGGGTGCCTCCAGCAATGGCTCAGCCTGTTGTGCCCCCTTTCACTGGAATATCAGGGTGCACAGTAAATACAGAGGGGTTTCAGCCTATTGACTTTTTCAACCTTTTTGTTGATGATGGGTTAATTGCATATATGGTTCAGCAAACGAATGTGCACGCTGCACAGTTCTTGCGGTCAAGGGGTCCCACTCTGAAACCCCATTCCAGATCACAAGCATGGGTTCCAACAACGGATCTTGAGATGTGAAAATTTTGGGGTCTCATTCTGAACATGGGAATATTGCCGAAGCTGTCTGTCTCAATGTACTGGTCTACTGTAGCAGTTCATGCAACCCCGTTTTTTTCCAGCTACAATGAGTAGGAATCGCTTTCAAGCACTGCTACGTATGTTGCATTTCAATGACAACTCGGCAGCATTACCCAGAACGGACCCAAACTTTGATAGGCTGTTCAAACTTCAGCCATTTCTGAAGCACTTGACTCAGCGATTTGCAGAGGTATATGTTCCTAGCCAGAACAGACCGCGGAAGGGTAGGAGCCCCCACCGGTGTCTGCCATCCTGCCATCCCGTCCTGGATGTGCACCGGCAGCAAAGATGATCCCTTGCCCATCCATACAGATGGCTTCTTAAGCAGTAATCCGCATCTGCATACATCCTGTATGCTGTGATGAATGCAGCGCCGGTACGAGGTAACGCATCCTCACTGGTATCGATCGTGAAAGGTGACTATTCTAAGATGGCCGACATATTTTCCTCGGCCTGGTAGCACAGAGCTATGTCCTCGCTACGTCCTGGAACCCAGCCTATCCTGATTGGCCGCCCCTCTCCCTTTGAACACACGTCGGCAACCGGAGGCGGAAGCCGCGTTTCCAAGGGCCGCGTCCTAAGGGCACTGTCTGCAGCGACTGCAGCATTCCAGCTGATGACCGCGGAAGGGTAGGAGCCCCCACCCGTGTCTGCCATCCCGCCATCCCGCCCTGGATGCGCACCGGCAGCAAAGATGATCCCATGCCCATCCATACAGCTGGCTTACTAAGCAGTAATCTGCATCTACATACATCCTGTATGCTGTGATGACTGCAGCCCCGGTACGAGGTAACGCATCCTCACTGGTATCGATCGTGAAAGGTGACTATTCTAAGATGGCCGACATATTTTCCCAGGTCTGATAGCACAGAGCTACGTCCTCGCTACGTCCTGGAACCCAGCCTATCCTGATTGGCCGCCCCTCTCCCTTTGAACACACGTCGGCAACCGGAGGTGGAAGCCGCGTTTCCAAGGGCCGCGTCCTAAGGGCACTGTCTGCAGCTGTCCGCGGATGGCCGCCATCCATCCTGTAGGTTATACTGCTGACCTAGTAAGTACTGATGTTGTACTCCCATGCCTCCTCGAACATGATCTGATTATGGGCTAACTTTGACTTCTCTACAACTTTGATTGTCCTGTTCCATGTCCCCACTAGCTGCTCAAAGATACATGTACCCCCTGATTGTTGACCGACCGCAATTGCCTAGAGGCCATAGCCCATGTTTACTTATTACGGCCTGAACTTGAATGCCTAATTGTTTCTCTATACTATATGTCCTGCCGCTACTCCGCAGTGGCACCTGACCACATGTTATCACCGTGCTTTTCGCGCATAACTCTACCCACTTCCTTTGTGCCCACCTTTTACAGCCAATGCCACAATATTCCAGCTTCTTCCTTACTCATGCCTGGTCTACCAGACACTGATACTAAGATACCGGAGCCTGATACCCACTGCACCCCCAACGGCGTGCTGTGCACCATTCTCACCAGTGGCACTATCATGCCTTCATAGGCACCAGAGTCGAGACATTGCTCTCCCTGCCCCTCCAAATACCGTCTCAGGACAAGTGTTAAGTCCATTTGAAACGTGCCTTCTAGTCATGTACTACTGCTGCCCCCAGGTTAACCATTAATGCCAAATCTAATGTGTTTTTATCTCTGCATTGGAGCTACCGTTTATTAAGTTAAGTGTAAAAAACCGAATCTAGATGCGTCTTCTTATCCTTACTTCAGGAACCATTGTCTCATAGATGAACAACTAAAGCTGAATCTAGCTGTGTTTTTCCTTGCCGTAAGTACTATTGTCTCATACATGAACCACTTAAGCTGAATCTAGATGTGTTTGTTATCCTTGCTTTAGGAACTACTGTCTCATAGGTACTGTCTCATAGTAATCTAGACACGTTTCCACTTGCGTTGCTGATCTACTGATACCTAAACCTCACTGCCATAATCTACTTAACTGTGGTACAATCTGTATGCTATTTGCCAATAGCCACATTATACTACCTCTATTTGGTACACTCCCACAATGCATTTCCCACTACTCTACACTGTGCTACTTAGATCCTTACTATATATCATAAATTTGGATCTCTCCACCCTCTCACTTATGCCACTCATGTCAATGACCAATCTACACAAGCCAACCGACATGACTACCACTCCATGTACTGTTCTACAAAGAAACCTTAAACTACGGGCCAGACTTCCAAGACTCTATGGCCCTCATTACGACCCTTGCGGAAATCAACCGACCGGACCGCCATAGCGTAAATAGCGTTTCCGCCATTGCACGATGGAGCAAAGTGCGGCTCATTCCGACCCATCGGGCACGAGCACCACGCCATGGCGGAAGTGCAAAGTCCGCGATGGCGGAAATGACCCTAAAACGGCCCACACCGCCGCCGTACGGCGCCCTAGGTGCAATACCGCCACCCATCTCAGCGGACACCGCAGTGAGCGCCAACCGGAAAGTACGGTGACCGTAAATATACGGAAACGGAAGTAAAAGCATGGTCCCGGAACGGGAAACATCCCGCCGTACACCTATAAAACCACAAATTCCACACAACCATTAAAAATACTACCCTGAGACACATCCCAACCCGTCATCCACCCTAGTGAAACCAAGAAAAATGGGAAAAGTAGCGAAGAAAGCGTGTGACCGCAAGCGGCAGGTCCACTTCTCCCGTGAGGAACTCACCGTGCTCACAGAGACCATCCAGGAGAATGCTGCCGCCGTCTTCTCCACGCAAATGACCAGGACGGCACTTGCGAACAAGAAGGCCATATGGGCCCTGGTGGCCCAGCGGGTAAGTGCGGTGGGGACCGCACCCCGCAACCCACAGCAATGCAGAAAGCGATGGGACGACCTGCGGATACGCGTCCGTAGCATACTTTCTGCCAACCGCAACATTGCCACAGCTACCGGGGGAGGATCGGAATCACCCATCAAGTTGACCCCCTGGGAAGAAATCTGTGCCTCCACCATTGGAATGGAGAGCATAGAGGGAGTCGGAGGGATGGAGAAAGGAGTGCAGATATCCGAAGATTCAGGTAGGTGTCCCAAATAAAACAATGCCAAAACCACAATGTCCAATCATGTGAAGTACCACGTGCCCACATAGTGCAACAGGAACACATGTCCAGGAGAACGTCCACATACATAGGCCTGATAGCACACTTTAAAACACACATCAAATACATAAATAATTAAAAATCCTAAAAACACCCTCTACACGTGCAGCAGGCACACCCTAACTTCAGGCTGCCAAACAACTGCACCCTCACTCCACACACAAATGAAACCACCTCCAAGGCCCCGACCCAAATCACCCTCAGGTACCACCCCAATGCATGTGATACATTGCCATTCCAATACCCACAGACCCATTAATAACGCTCGCCCTCCTTTACTCCACCACAGGGTCCGATCCAAACGACGAGCTCCAGGACACCCCTACCAGCACACCTGCAAAGAGGGCCAAGACCAACGGCCAAAGACCCTCCACCTCAGCTGCACGCATCAAGACACGGCAGCAGCACAAATCAAGTGGCAGCACAGAGGAGGGAACTCCAACAGGCACCCCAGCAGCCAGCATGCCCACAACAACACCACCACAGGTCCCCCCAATGGATGCCACAGTAGGCACTGCTTCTGGTGGCAGCAGCACCATAGGTGACACTGCATTAATGGCAGCATGCTCCGACACAGAAAACGGGGATGTCGAAGTTAGATCCATCCATGACCTGTCTCAATCCCCCTGTCTGTTCCATCCCGTACACCATGAGGATACCACGCAGGGGCACCCACAAGACGACGACTGGCCATCCCCCACAAGCCCTGTGGCAAGGCAACATGAGGTGATCAGCCACTCTGTGACACCACCGCAAATGGCCATGGCCCAGCAGAGGCAACAGTCCCTCGACCAGGTAATCGTGCAACAGCAGCAACTGGCCACGCTCCTCAAGGACCATGCCGATGAATGTGAGGGCACTAAGGCAGACATAGAAACATCAACTGAGACACTTAGGGCAGAAATGGAGAGAAGTACAGAGACACTAAGGGCACAAATGGAGAGTAGCACCGAGAGCCTGAGAGTAGAAATGGAGAGAAGCACCGAGAGCCTGAGAGTACAAATGGAGAGAAGCACCGAGAGCCTGAGGGGGGAACTGCATGCGACGTCCAAAGACGTATGTGCCGAACTTGCCGCAGTGCGCCGTGTGCTCACTGAGCTCTCACAAACCCTTAGGGACATGCATGGACGTGAGCAGGCAGAGACATCATCCGTTGCAAGTTCCGTCCAGGGCAGCCCCCAACGTAGATCTGGGAGGAACCTGCGCTCCACAGGCAGGGGTGCCCCTGATACCCGCAGAGGGGGCTTGCAATAGCGACTGCCCACTGACAATGAGCATCTTTGGACACTGGTGTTCGGGGGGGAGGTAGGAGGGTGGAGGGGGTGTGTTGGGCTCACTTGGGTGGCGGGTCGATAGGGTGTTTAACATGATATCACATATGCCATAAACAATGCACGATCATCCAATGAGATGTGTGGACATTGATCTTTGTGTACGAGGCCATTATAGGCGTACAGTCCATATTGTGCATGTTCCAGACACACACAGTGCCACGAGTCCCGTGTCCATGTATCAGCCACCAAGCGTGAGTGCTAGAAGCATGCATCTATGAGATGCTGACGAATGTCACGGCCCTCCTGTGCCTCGCAGACTCCTTGAGGTGCTGCCACATCCCCACCCTCATCATGACCATCATCAGGTGCTTGCAGTTCTGCGTCAGGGGGCATGGGCACATTTCTAAGTACGCACATGTTGTGGAGCATGACCCATGCCATGACCATCTTTGCAACCTTCACATGGCGGTACAGGAGTGCCCCGCCAGACCTGCTGAGGCAGCGGAAACGAGTCTTCAGTAGGCCGAATGCCTGTTCTATGACTACACGGGTACGTGAGTGGGCATGGTTGTAGTCCTCCTCATGCTGGTCCCGTGGGTTCCGGACTGGTGTGAGGAGCCATCTCTTCAGTGGATACCCGGCATCACCTGTATGTGTACAATAAAGGAATTCTGAGGAATGCATTGCTACGTACGCACCCCCCCCCTTCCTGCCAGGTCATTGCCGCATCACATACCCCACATCATCATGCATGAAATGAGACTCACCGAGTAGCCAGGATCTGTTCCCTGCGTGTCGCTCCATGTAAGGTGGTATTGTAGAGTTCCTCAAGACCATAGAATCATGGGTTGATCCAGGGAATCGGGCACAACAATGTGTAATGATCCTGTTGGAGTCACACACCATTTGTACATTCAGAGAATGAAATTGTTTTCGGTTGCGGTACTGGGCCTCCACGGCATGTGGGACGACCAATTCCACATGGGTGCAGTCGATGGCACCAATGCAACCCGGTATGCCGGCAAGTGCATGGAATCCCACTTTTGTGTTGGTAATTTCCTGCTCCGAGCGTGGTAGAGAGATTTAGTCGTCTGCGTGCTTCAGGAGGGCATCGAGCACTTGCAATAGTGTCCGTGAGAACAGTGGCTGTGATATGCCATGCAACTGTCCGACTGTGTGCTGGTAGGTGCCTGTGGCCAGGAAGTGGAGTACAGACACCACCTTCAGTAGGGGTGGGATGGCGGTTGGGCTATCTATCATGCTGACAAGGTCAGCCTGTGTCATGTCCACAATGGCGGTTATGGTGTCCCGGTCCAAACGGTAGAGGGTGTGGATCTGCTCATCAGTGAGGTTGAACGGATGTGCTCGGAGGCGTAGGATTGCGGGCTGCCTGCGTGGTGGTAGTGGCTGTGCTGGCGGCCCTTGCTGGCCCTGCCTTGCCCTCCTCCTCCTCCTGCGTCTCCGCCGTGCGGCCGGTTGTAGTTGGTGTTCGTCTTCTTCTTGTAGTTGGAGTACTTGCAGTGCTATCAGGTCCCCCAGGGCCGACATAGCTAGTCCGGCCGGTAGCATTTCGGAGTGGGTGTGGTTGTGGGAGGAGACTGGGTGTGCAATTTATGTGTTTTCAGGCTGTATGGCCTCCACCTGTGGTGATTCATTCCACCTGTGCAAGCTGCTCTCCCCTTTGGGCGAGCACGTCCCGCACACAACGCTGCAATTCGACGAATGGCATCTTGCTATTACAATCATGTATTTGTACCCGATGGCAGTGTAACATTGGTTGATATGTTCATTCGGCTATGGTCCCATTGTTTCACATACTATCTTTGCAGTCGCGAACAGACTTGTGAAGGGTCAGTGGAACGTAGTACTCGAGTAACGGTGGACCCTCATGCAACACTGTACCGAGGTTCACCGACGGTCGGGGCGTCCCATTTGTGAGTGAAGGCAGTTGCCATTTTCACTCACAGCCGCACTAGATGGATTAATTTGTGAATTCAAGCGGCCACAGATGCCTTTTCGACGTGATGTTGCAAATGAGGAATTCGAAGGGCGGCGCTTTCGGTTTTCAGCTAGCGGCGAGGAGATGCCCACAGGTCTGACTGCAAATGTAACGTTCTATTGTTCAATGTCCTTGGGACAGGGGCCATGGCGAGGATGCAATGATTGATATGAATAGTTTGGGATGCGCAATAGCGACGTGGGCGATGAGGCCGGACGTTCCCAAATACATGTTACTTCACAACACTGGAATTACGGCCTGGGGCACAGTGGATTTTGCAGGCTGCATAACGCACAGACTCAATGGAAATTTCACATGTTATGTGAGTATGGAAACAGGCGTTTTCATTACGGGATGAGGGAATGATGTATGGATGCATGGACAGATGATTTGATACAGAGTTTGCCATGTACAGGGCTTCTTGGAATCTATCCGCCTCCCCTGCGCTATGTGATGCAGGGCTGCCATAGTGGGACCATCGTCTATCTGGCCTTGTTGAGCCCTCCCTGTCTCGACGCGCCTTCAGACACTTGTGTCTATGCACGTTACCAATCCCATCTGATGGATTCTGTTTTAACAGACGCATGCACAGGTACACTCGTTTGTGATAGTGTTTTCACCTCGATATGGATGGTTATGATTCGCAAGTGGTTTTTGGGTGGTGATGATCCTTTGGAGTGGGCTAGCATGCATATGGCTGTGGATTTGGTGTGATCATTGAAGTGAGTAATTCAAATGTAGTTCTGATGGCCATACTATTCTTTTTCATTTCATTTGGTTGACAGGTATCTCCTCCCCTTTTGCCACTGCCATCTGTATGCCACTCCTGCAGATGGATTTTACTCCCGACACCTGCTGCTTCGTGTTAATCAGTGGAGCAGCATTACGATCTTATGGGACGATCGCCAATGGGCCACATGCCCTTACGCACTACTAGTGGCTAGGAGCAACATTTCAGCCTTTCAGCTGGACTAGTGCCTCCCTATTGGGACGGCCCTGCGGTTCTAGGCGCTTCCATGTTGCCTTTTCGTACGAGAATGTAGCCCCTGTGTACCATGAAGGAACAGGGCGTCACACAAGAAGTAGCTGGTCATTTATTGCGGATGCAGCCCACAATGGTGAAATGTATTTTGGAGTTCATGGCCTAATGGCTGTATGGGCTTGGAGAATTTGTTGTGCATTAAATTTCTATTCTGATATGAACCGTGTAGCGTTCTTCTTTGCAAGTGATGTGGCATATTACTGTTTGGGGAGCGATGTATTGTGAGGAGATCTGCATTGGGTTCCAGCTTCGGGGTATAGTTGCGTGGTACTGTGCTGGGCGCGTTTGCCTACGAAGCCCAGTGAGGTCAGGGATAGGGGCTGCCATTATGACTGTTTTGATGTTGTCATGCTCAGGGGCGGGGGATTAGCTTTTGTGTAACAGATGCCGGTCAGCCAGTTGGATTGGTGTAATGATGTGATTATCGGAATATTGCTGGTCACAGGTGCCTGTGTTTGCGTGCGTTTCTTGGTGGGAGACTGAGGTCATGTCCATTTGTATAGCTTCTGTATTCGTGCCATCTGTGCCCTGCAGCTCCCATTGGGCCCTCTTGAGATTCATTTGTTCGTTGGCAGGCATGGATGACTAGTACATTTCACTGGTTGCATTGTGTGACTTCATTGCACCTACGGGGGGTTGTACAATGTGGCCAGGGAGCGGTGTACAGGCACTCAGTAGGGCCGTTTACGGTTGGTTCGCGATGCGTACTTCTCACCATGGCGGAATGGTACTTTCCGCCGTGCTTGATGGCGTTAGGTGCATGTCCGCTAGGGTCGGAATTCGCGTACCGTTGCGCCATGGTGGTAATTACGGTTTGGCATGGCGCGCGCGCGTACTTGGTGCAGTTAGCGTTGGCGTTCACTACGGTGTCGCTAATGGCATCGTACTTTGCGGTGACGGGTCATGATCGCACCGAGCGCTATTCGATGGCGGTATTGCATTTCCGCCATCGTTTTTCGATTTCCGCCAGGGTCGTAATGAGGGCCTATGATCTGTTATCCAAATCATTGCCTAGCAATGTCAGGGCTAACCCCTGCTATAATAGCCCCTCCCAACATCCTCTTGAACTTAACAGTAGACTCTTCCGAGAGCCCATCCGCACCCAGAAAACCACCCTTAAAACTCAGCGCCCACCGCTGAAACCAACACAACCTGGTATTAAGGGTGCCACCGCTGAAACCAACACAACCTGGTATTAAGGGTGCACTTATAAATGCCCGCTCCATGGTAGCCCATGCTACAGAATTAGCTGACGTACTGCACAATGACTATACCTTATTAAGACTAGACCGAACTACATCTAGAGGCAGAGGCCTTGCCATAATAGCTAAATCCAAACCTACTCTGAAATGCTCTCCACCCCTCAACTTAGATTCCTGTGAATCCTTAACAGCTAAATTAACGTTATCTAACACACAATCTATATCCATCCACCTCATTTACCGACCCCCAGGCCCTATGGGATCCTTCGAGGAAGACCTCACTAACATCATCTAGAACAATCTTAAGAACTCATCCAAAAGCATTTTACTAGGTGGCTTCAACCTTGGACTTAATGATTCCTCTGATGTCAATGCTTTATTAATTAACAATACCTTAGAGGAATTAGGCTTTATCCAGATGATCACAGAGCCTACCCACATTAAAAGTAGAACTCTTGACTGGCTAGCCGTGCATAACTGCCCCATTCTGGTCTCATCTATACTACCACAGCCTTGGACTGACCACCACTTGATCACGTTCTCAGTAGAGGCACTACCAGTACAAGTTACTAGTATCGCTCCAGCTGCCCAAACTAGAAACAAAAGAAATATTACCCCCGAAAATCTTATCCCCCTGATCCTACCGACCTTAAACGCTATTCCAGACCATACAGACCCCTCCATTATGGTAGATCTGTATAACAAAGCTATGCTCTCCTCCCTTGACATCATTGCACCTTTTAAGTTGAGAAAGAGCAAACCCCTCAAACATATCAACACGTGGTTCTCTCCCCATCTTAAAGTCCTCAGACAGGAGAAACAACGCTGTGAAAAAGCTTAGAGATCACACCTCACTGAAATTAATAAGAACAAACTGAATATGCTAGCCACCCAGTATAAAAAAGAAATCATCCAGGCCAAACAAACCTCCTACAACGCCCGAATCTCACTTGCAAAATCTAACCCCAAGGAGCTCTAGCTCTTAACTATTCTGAAAGAGGTAGAATCTCCTGTACAAACACCTGACTCCTGCCTTAAGGATAAAAATTGGTGCACGAGCATACAAAAAGCCCTAGCCAATAAAATCACATCTTTGCAAACTAAGATAAACAATAAAAAAGATTCACTTCCCCCAACTATCAAAACGAGTACCACTAGCCCTTCAACGGTACCACCTATTCTGCCACCCCCCTCTACACCTACTCCCCAGTTCAATTTCCATAAAGTCACTACTAAAGAGGTCGAAAAGGTTCTGCTCACTCTCAAACCTTCAAATTGCCATGGGGACCTTTGTCCTGCACAATTGATAAAGGATGCGGCGCGTGAGCTTGCACCATTCATTACCAAATTAATAAATGCCTCCTTCACCACAAGTACCATACCTAATAACCTGAAACAAGCATGGGTCCTCCCCTCCTTAAAAAACCTAACTTAGATCCCTCAACTCCTACGAACTACCGCCCAATTACTACAGTACCTTTCTTACTCAAAATCCTTGACAAAATAGCATACCAACAAATTCAATATTACCTCGAACATTTTCACCTCCTAGGAGTCCGACAATCCAGCTTCAGGCCACTGCACGGCACCGAAACTGCGCTCTTGGATCTCAAGACACAGATAGACGAGCTGAGAGACAAGGGAAAGACTGCACTATTGCTACTCCTTGATCTCTCTGCCGCCTTCGATTTGGTCGACCATGAGATACTATACTCTGTAATCATCTACAATCAGCGGCCCACTTCTCTCAAAAGGCAACGGACTGGATCCAATCCTTTCTTAACAACCGCACCATGAGAGTCTTCTCCCCTTTAGCAGCCACTGACCCTACACCTATTACTTGTGGGGTACCCCAAAGTTCTTGCATCTCTCCCACCCTGTACAACATATTTACAAAGCCCCTTTTCGTTGATCTAGATGGTCTGGGTATCACCTACACTAATTATGCTGATGATACTCAGATCCTCATCCCGCTGACGGGGGACTACGATGAGGACTTGGTCTTTGTAAATAAAGTGTACCTCATCATTCAGGCATGGATGGCCCTACATGGCCTATGCCTGAATGACGACAAAACAGAACTTCTCATTCTCGGCTCCCCTTCGAACCTCACTAAATTAGGCCCAAATTATTCTTCCTTTGTAATCAACAATAACAAGATTACAGTTGTCAAAGAGGTCAAAACCCTTGGCTTCTACCTAGATTTTACACTCACCTTCTCAAAACAAGTTAATGCTATGGCATCTGCCACATCATACACGTGCAAACTTATTAGGGCAGCTAAACCTTTCCTCTCATCGTCTAACTGCATTACACTAGCTAGAGCTTTAATACTGTCCAAGTTGGACTATTGTAATGCTCTCGATGCAGGCTGCAATAAATATATCACCGATAAAATGCAAATCCTTCAAAATAATGCTCTAAGAGCTGCATTGAGTATCCCTAAAAAAGCACATATCTTGGATACCAGAAGATCTGTCAATTGGCTCTCAACCAAAGACAAAATCTTCCTCAAAACTGTCTCCCTGACGCATAAGTGCCTCCACCAGGCAGCTCCTCAAAATCTAACAACTAGATTTATTAGACCTATCTCCTCTCGCCCATCTAGAAAGGCCAACTCCAATCTCCTCCTTGTGCCCAGATTCAAACGCATGATGTCTGGGGGGAATAGCTTCCCCGTCAAAGCAGCCCAATGTTGGAATTCTCTACCTCCACCACTTAGGGAGGACCTCCCATACCTACAATTTAGATCTAAGACTATTTACTGGCTTAAGGAACACAATACTTAATAGGTGCTATACTTAATATACTGTATATCCTGTGTGCTATTTGATTGATTGTCCATTAGTGTCAAGGTGCCCCAGCAATGTAACCTCTACTGGACTCACCTCCTGCTGATGCTATGTAACTAATTTGTACAATCCTCTTGATACTTTTGCGCCTTGTTAACCTCTGGGTTAGGTGCGCACTATAAATAAACAATACAATACAATAAAATTGATATTGTACAAAGGCCAGCTAGTGTTCAAGCAATTCATTCCTAGCAAGAGAGCACGATATGGAATCAAGTTTTACATGGTGTGTGAAAGTACCACTGGGTATGTCTGCAACATGAGAGTCTACACTGGGAAAGACTCTACCCTAAACCCTCTGGGCTGCCCAGCCCATTTAGGGACAACTGGGAAGATTGTTTGGGATCTTCTCACACCATGGCTTCACAAGGGTCACCATTTGTATGTGGACAATTTCTACACAGGAATTCCACTGTTCAGGGAATTGTTCAATGTGGACACACTGGCATGCGGTACAATGCGCTGTAACCGCAAAGGCTTCCCCAGAAAACTTGTGTGCAAGAAGTTGGCCAAGGGAGAATGTATGGCATTGAGGCGGGATGAACTGTTGGCAGTAAAATTCACCCACAAAAGGGATGTGTACATGCTGAGTACTATTCATGATGAAAGTACTTCAGCAGTCACTGAGCGCGGGCATACTCAGCAAGTGTTGAAGCCCAACTGCATTCTGGACTACAACAAGTACATGGGTGGAGTAGATAAAACCGACCAAGTGCTTGAGTCATACAAGGATGAACACAAGTCGCGCTTCTGGTACAAAAAGTTGGCCACACGCATTATGCATATAGCAACGTTCAATGCTTATGTGGTGTACCGTGCAGCTACTCCACAAAACAACCTGTTCTTATTGAACTTTGAAACAGAAATTGTTCAATCACTGACTATAGTCCATGTAGAAATTCCCTCTGTTCCAGAGATAGAAGATGTGGCCAGATTGCAAGATCGACACTTTGCTGATTTTGTTCCTGCCACACCAATGAAGACACACTCTTACAGAAGATGTAAGGTGCGTAGTAAACAAGGAGTGAGGAAGGATACTCGGGTGTACTGTCCCCAATGCCCTTCCAATCCAGGCCTCTGCCTACAGCCTTGTTTCTTTTTGTATCATACAAAGGAAAAGTATTGGGAGATGGACTGATTTCCGGAAATGGCCATCATCCCTTGAAAGGAACCCTTGGACTCTGATTTCGTGCACCTCTTACAAAGGAACAGCACTCCTGCTCCCTGCACTGGAGGTGTACCATCAATGAAAATGCAACAGCATTTCACCTCACGTCACTTCATTTAGCATGCCTTCACGAGCATTGCTAGTGCTGCTCCCTCCACTGGAGGGGTGCGTTGGTGAAGATCGGAACACCATTTCAGTTCCCTTCACTCAAGGGGTGTATTTTAGAAATAGTACACGCCACTTTGGCTCCCTCCCTTGAGGTCTACATGGCGGTGGTGTCTTGCGTACCTCGTACCACCCTGCCCTCTTTATTGTTTTACCATAACTTGTGGTATGTGTGGTGTAGCTGAAATGTCTTCTGTAGGAATGACTTGGATACGATTGGTGTGTGAGTGAGGTATAGCAACATAGAACATGCAGATGTCATTTCTGTGAATGCACTTTCCCAGCACTGCAGAAATGAGTAGCATGTTAGAGGGTGTTAGCTTTGTGTGGGTAAGCTTGCGCATATGAGTGCTGTAAAAATCTTGCTATGGACATACTTGAAGTTGGTGTGAGAGACAGTGCCTGTAGGCCAGGTAGCCAAGGGAGCCAATGTGCACTTGCTATCAGTGTGCAGATACGATTGTTGGCACATGCCATTTGAATGCGGACAGTTGATGTGCAATTGCTCGAAAATGATGTGAAAGATGTTGCCTGGAGACACGGTTGCATTGTGAGCACACGGACACATGGGACAAGTGTGCAGATACGCTTGCTCTGGCGCAAGTGATTTGGTAGAGGTGTGACTGCTGACATGGATGCCGACTGACTGCAGACACAAAAGGTGTATGAATGGCCAGTGATACGGTGGGTGCCTTGCCGTGGCATCACTTCTCACAAGGACGTTCCTCCTTGTGCTAAGCAGGGAGGCTTGTCCGTATGCTAAATCCCACCTTGCTTGTCCGACTGCATTGTGACGTGAATGTATGAGAAGTGTGAGCAAAGGTGCATGTGAAGAGGCTTACTGACAGCACTTTCCTATGTACTGGGAGCACTAAAGACCACTTGCTGTGCAAATGATGTACCCATTCTCACTCAGGTACCCACCCACCCACACATACTAGGTCTGCCTTTCATTGGGAACCTGTGGGAACATGGGACGGTAGCCCATGTGGTGCTGGCGACGTGTTTCTGTGGATTCCCACGGGTGTCCTCTTTTGGGAAATGCATGGGGTTCCCTGTTTCCCTTGCTGTCTTCGACACCCTAGGCCCAAATCTGTAGGTTGCCCACATGAACAAAATGGGCAGTGGCGAAAGGCCTGGGGTTACCAGTGGGTTACCCTTTTCCTTTTGCGCCCCCGGTAGGTGCACCCACACATGTGAGGTACCGTTTTCATCGGGACGCCTCTGGGAACGTGGGACGGTAGGCCATGTGTTGTTGGGGGCGTGTTTATATGGGTGAGCCGAGCGAAATGTGCGGAAAATGCATTTATTTTCCCACATTTCGGACTTTACAGGGGTGTCTGGGTAATAAATTCTGGGGCGATTTGCACAAATCATACCTCTGCGGATTCCCACGGGTGTCTTCTTTTCGGAAATGCATGGGGGTCCCTGTTTTTCTTGGTGGCTGCAACACCCCAGGCCTAAATCTGTAGGTTGGCTCCCCAAACCCTTTGGGGGGGATAGCAGTGATTTAGCCTTATTCCTTCGCGCCCAGGTAGGTGCACCCACACATTTAAGGTACCGTTTTCATCGGGACACCTGTGGGAACACGGGACGGTAGACCATGTGTTGTTGGAGGCGTGTTTCTATGGGTGAGCCAAGCGAAATGTGCGGAAAATGCGTTTCATTTCCCACATTTCGGATTTTGCGGGGGTGTCTGGGTAATACATTCTTGGGCGATTTGGGCATATCATACCTCTGTCTGCGGATTCCCACGGGTGTCCTCTTTTTGGAAATGCATGGGGTTCCCTGTTTTCCCCAGTGGCTTGGACACCCGAGGCCCATATCTGTATGTAGCGCTGGTTGGCAGAGCGTCTCAAATTCCGGTCAGAAAACAGACTTGGGGTTACTTGTGTTTTAGGCTTTCCCCTTGGCGGCCAGGTATGTGCACCCACACAAGTGAGGTACCGCTTTCATCGGGACACCTGTGTGAATGCGGGACGGTAGGCCATGTGTTGTTGGGGGCGTGTTTCGATGGGTGAGCCGAGCGAAATGTGCGGAAAATGCGTTTTCTTTCCCACATTTCGGAATTTGCAGCGGTGTCTGGGTAATAAATTCTGGGGCGATTTGGGCATATCATACCTCTGCTGATTCCCACGGGTGTACTCTTTTCGGAAATGCATGGGGTTCCCTGTTAATCCCTGTTTTCCCCAGTGGCTTGGACACCCGAGGCCCATATCTGTATGTTGCACCAGTCGGCAGAGCTTCTCAACTTCCGGTCAGAAAACAGACTTGGGGTTACTTGTGTTTTAGGCTTTCCCCTTGGCGGCCAGGTAGGTGCACCCACACATGTGAGGTACCGTTTTCATCGGGACACCTGTGGGAACTCGGGACGGTAGGCCATGTGTTCTTGGGGGCGTGTTTCGATGGGTGAGCCGAGCGAAATGTGCGGAAAATGCGTTATTTTCCCCACATTTCAGACTTTGCGGGGGTGTCTGAGTAATACATTCTGGGGTGATTTGGGTATATCATACCTCTGCGTATTCCCACGGGTGTCCTCTTTTCGGAAATGTGTGGGGTTCCCTGTTTTCCCCAGTGGCTTGGACACCCGAGGCCCATATCTGTATGTTGCGCTGGTCGGCAGAGCGTCTCAAATTCCGGTCAGAAAACAGACTTGGGGTTACTTGTGTTTTAGGCTTTCCCCTTGGCGGCAGGTATGTGCACCCACACAAGTGAGGTACCGTTTTCATCAGGACACCTGTGGGAAAGCGGGATAGTATGCCATGTGTTGTTGGGGGCGTATTTCGATGGGTGAGCTGAGCGAAATGTGCGGAAAATGCGTTTTCTTTCCCACATTTCGGAATTTGCAGGGGTGTCTGGGTAATAAATTCTGGGGCGTGAAAGGAAGCGCCCCCAATTTCAGCACGATCCTCCCCGCAATGAGAGACAATAAGGGACTCTCCCGTAGTGGGAATAAGGCCAAGACAGAGTGCGGGTGAGCGTAAGTGGGAGTTTATCCAAAGAATAGGGCATGCAAAGAACTCTGCAACCTCCGAGAGCGCTCTGTCTGACAATAGCAAAGACAGGCGTATTTCTAATACAAAAAACGTCATCAGAACCTACACACTATAGGGGGCACAAGTTAATTGGGATTGGGTGGCGTCGACTAACTATAGGTGTTGCTGCAGCGTGGTTGGTCTTGGTGTGAGGACGTCACTGGTCAGCCTCGTGGGTTGGGTTGGGCCTGGCAGGCCAGCTTGAGGTCATCCGAGCGGTGTTGGTATGCTGGGGCAGCCTGTGACAAAGATGAATACCTCTCCTGACTCGTTTGCCCTAGGCCATGCACACTGCAGTTATTCAAGAAACGACATCTAAGTTCATCAATAAATCGCTCGGCAGTTTGTCTTATACAATAAACGCAACGCATGAGGAATGCACCTCTTGAGAGGTCCGGTGATTGTCGGTTAGGGTGAGATTTACCTGTGTCCTATTGACCGGTATTTTAGGTCGAGGGGCTGAGTTTTGGGGCCTGAGCCGACTGGTACATGCCTGTCTGTCGCGTTAGAAGTTATTATATAAATGGGTCTCTGTGTCTTGTCCCAGTGATGGGGGTCGTTCTTGGGGTGGTCTAGGGGGGAGGGTTGTGGACTTTACGAGAGGGTGCTGGTAGATCAGTGGATTCAAAACGTGGGTTTATTACCGTGCTGTAAATAACGCAGGTGGTGGGCTGTGGCCTTGGGTGCGGTACCGGGGCCTCTGACTCTCTGAAGCGGCTCCAGCTTGGTTGGGGGAGGTGAGGGAGTGCGGCACAGGCCTTAGCTTCCTTATCTGGCAGGCTTGGCAGGGTGGGAGGGAGAATGGCCTTGCATATACTCACAAAGGTTTTTTCCTCGTGCGTTGCTAACTTTTAAATGCAGAACTTTTATAACGTTCCGCCTTATTTTGATGTTATTTAAACACACATATATATTTCCATTTCGTTACACATTTCTTTAATACAGTCGGTCCGAGTACCTTTTCGTTACCTAACATTATATTTACTACATGATGTGATTATTTTATGTACATTAAACGTTACACGAGGTCGTTCTAGGTTATGGCCTACAGAAATTGATGCTCGCTGCTTTAGGTGATTAAGAAAACATATATGAGTAAGTAAAGGCTATACATTTGGTCGACATCTTTCTCTGTGGTTGTAGCAGCACTAGTCCAGACCTAGGGTGGTATCATGTAACGTTACATCTTTATGGTTAATTCACAGTTTACATGATCTGTTTAAACCGAGGTAGTTCGTTAATACCAATACTTGAATTATTTTCTACTTTCTTCAGATAGTGATGCTTCAGCTTTTTTCCCGTCACCCCGGCCTCGCGGACCAGGTCATGCAGGGTGCGATATTACATTGTGGATGAGAATAATGTTACAGTGTTAGCATCTCGGGTTAGCTCATATCCGACTTTCTCATGGGAACGCGCTCGCAGCGGATCTACCAGGGCTACTGCGGCGGCAGAGATGCATGAAAGGTCCTCCAAAGGTGGGGGCCTCGTTACAGTGTGCTGAACTCACGCCATGTTTGCTAAACAAGATGGTTTCTAGGCCTAACTGAATTTGGGTATATGCAGGGAACGGATATGTGTGGGCAATGTCGTCGGCGGGTGACCCCTCCTCCACCTGGGCCCGGGTGGCATGAGGGGACGGCCACCGAGTCATGGTCCTCACCTGGGGAGAAGGCTGCAGGTGAGGAGGGCCTCGCGGCCAGTCCTCCCCTACATTTCCCCCCTTTCGTTACTAAAGTAACGAATTCTTTAGCTCTTCTAATCTTCTACATTCTTGCTCCTCTATCACTGCGTCATCCCATGCAGGTGTTCCTTTTCTAGGCATCCAGGCTCTGCATACCCCCCTCAAGCTCTCACCTCTTCTAGCATACTCATCTGGGGTACATGTTAAATATATACAGTCACCCGTCTCTTCCAAGTCTACCCAGACCTCCTCATACCATTCCAGTTCCACATCTCTGGGTTCTTTGATAGTGGTGTGCCATAGTTTGTCTACTATGTACTTATCACGGCACATAGGCACTAACTGGTATCTGGGAGTGTTATCCGGTCCTGTCTGTACATGTACTTCTTGTGTCGCCTTAATTGTACCACCAGAGTTGCCCATTGTCACCATCATCATCGCACCGTTAGGGACTGCGTTAGCACAACATCGAAGGCCCACCTGGCACAGGCAGAACACCACGAGGAGGACCACCGCAACCGGTATCAATAATTTCATCGTCATTCCAAGCCAGGAGGGAACCCAGGAGAAGATATTGTCGAACCATGAGCTGTCTTTAGCCCCACCTTCCAGCTTCATTTTCTCTCCCAGGTTATGGACTGCTTCAATGACATGGGACAGGGACCCATTTTCTGCGTCTTCAGAAGGTACGAACGTGCAGCACGCACTTCCTATTTTTCGGCAAACACCTCCATCGATTGCTGTTAGCAGGTCCAGAACATACCTGTTCTGCATGGTCATTAGTCGCAGAGCTCGTAATTCCACCTTTATTATGTTGAATCCTTCTTCAGTGTCATTGGCCAGCTGAATCAATTCCCACCGTGTGATCTGAAGCCATTTTGCATTTGCTCTTGCTTGGACACTTGAAACCAGTGAGGCGAAAAATGTCTCCACGGAGCTGAACAGGCGATACCTGTCTGGGATCTGTGCCAATAAATCGGATGACGCTTGTGATATATAGTTTGATGCTCGCTTGTTCCGTGATAGCTCCTCTTCTTTCCCTCCGGAGGACAGGACATAGAGGTGTGCTTCTGCAGTGGGAGACGTCTCGTCCTTGTTCATGTTTCCTTGCGTCTTTTTATTTTTGTCGACGTGGCTTTCTGGAATCACCATTAGGGCCGAATGCAAAGTGGCCATTGAGCAGCTGCCACTCCATGCCTGGGGAAGGTGCAAGTAAGCCTGATTCCCGCACACCCAGTATGTGTCCATTAGTGCTGCTGTTCCTTTTTTCATGTCTGGGATGGTGAGAGTTTTGTTACAGTTTTTGTTCGTTCCCATTGCCACTTTTCCTTCTCCCTTGAAACATAGTTCGTTTTGTATTTCACTTTGTAGCTTGAAGGGTTTCTCCATCGCTGTTACCCATGTTAGTTTAGAGATGTGTTCTTTCCATATTGGTAAGCACGTTTTTTCCATCCATCGCAGCTTGTCTGGTTGGACACCTCTCAGTGCTTCCGCTTTGCACAGTACTTCTTCATCTTTCCATTTGTTTTCTGAAAACAGCGTCCCTTGTATTGCAAAGAAAGGTTCTTTAGGACAGACCACTCCAGATGCTTTTGAATAGCACGTTTTGTTGTCCTGTATTATTTTGAAAGAGACATCGTGTGCTTGAAAGGTGTTCTTTATTCTACACAGTGTGAGATGAAGGAGACATTGGGCATCCACAATGGGCAATTCTCTTGGCAACAACACTTTGGGTGTACCTGATGCATGGGGGATGAGCGAACAGACATAGCAGCTTTCATTAGTTGTCTGTTTAGCTGTTGTACTCATATCTGCATACCATTTATTTGCTTGGTGGGGGTGTCGTGGGTCTTCCATCTTGTCTAATCCTAACCCATAATACTCATCATACCCCCTCCTGCTTGTCTCTCTTCTTCGCCTACTTCTCTCCCCCCTCCTATACCTTATAGTTTCGATAGGTGTAAGAATAGGCCCCCCTTTCTCATTCCCTCCCCCCTTTTCCAATTCTTCATGTAGGGACTTGTGTTCTGTCATTGTAATTACTTTTCCATTTTCCTCAATAAACAACAAGTCGCTGTTTTGTATCGGGGCGGGAAGGGTAGTGGGGCTGTTATATATTTCAGGTAGGGACATTGTGTCATTTTCCATACCTTTATCTTTTGATCGTGACGGGGCAGCAGTGGGTGGTGCAGTGTAGTAACCCCATACAAGGCGGGATCCATCCCAGATCAAAAAATCACCTTCTTTAATATTCATATTTGTAATTGAATTCGTGCCAGGGGCAAGGGTGGTGTTACTCCCCCCTCCCCCCTCGTTCATCTCAGTAGAGATGAACGCTATGACCCAATGTGTTATTAGGCACAATATTGAGATGAAGAACACAATAACACACATTGATAAACCGCATTCGTATGAATATGTCAATCTATCTACTAACATTTCTCTAAATCTAACAAATCTATTAGTTGCAGGCTGCCCATCCGATGCCATAGTAAATCCTGTTTGAGACATAAAAGTGCATTAAGTACACGCATGTAAACATTTAGAACGTTGTGAAATTTTTTCGGCAAAGTATGGGAGTGGGTGAAGGAGGGGGTATGTCCACAGACAAGGTAACTTTACAAATATTACTATCAGTACATTATTTCATACATAAAGAGAAAAGTCGAGAGAGAGAGAGAGAGAGAGAGAGAGAGAGAGAGAGAGAGAGAGAGAGAGAGAGAGAGAGAGAAAAGAAAACTTCTCCAAAACCCAAAAAGGACCAGACAAAAACCTTCAAAAGTTGTAAAAAATTATATATATATATATGTATATACACATGTTCATTTCAGTACGCATGTCGTGCGCCATTCGTGTTCAGTGTTCAACACTTAATGCACACAAAATTCCCCTCATCCATTCTGCACAATTTCATTGTCCGCAGTTGTCTGTGCCTCGTCCTGTACCTCACCTTCCGCGGCGCTATAAGCTCTGCGTACGTCTGTCAAATGCACCCAGTATCGTAGGCCCTTTACCTTTACTGCTGTCGGTGTGCAAAACACTACCTCATAAGGGCCATGGAAACGTGGTGCATTCCACCTTCGCACAAAACTTCGGACATATATAAGGTCACCAGGCATTAGTTGTAATGGTTTTTCAGGCATTGTCTCTGTTTCTGTTGTGTTCCCCTCCTCTCTTGTAGAGGGGGGGGCTAGTTGCTTTGCAATTACGCGCGCTGCCCGTGTCAGTTTTCTCAAGTACTCTGTGAACTCCTCTCCTAATATCGCTGCGCTTCTGTGTGCATCAGAACGTTCACGGAGAGGTGAATGCGCTGTGTGCATCCTCCTTCCCGTGACGATCTCATGCGGGGACAAGTGGTGGTCTTTACTTGGCTGATTTCGTAACTCGAACAAGGCCAAAGGCAGGCAGTACATCCAGGTCTTTTTAAGGGAAAAACACAGTTTTGACAATCTGCTTTTTAACAGACCGTTCATTTTTTCCACTACGCCATTACTTTGAGGATGATAAATTGAACATAATTTGTGCTTTATTCCCAATAGGGTAGTCACTTCCTTGAATAGTTCATTAACAAAATGCGTGCCGTTATCTGAGCGAATAACTTCGCAAATCCCCCAGCGCGGGAACACTTCCCGCACTAGAAACTTCGCGGCGCCCTTCGCATCAGGGCGCGCACAGGGGCCTGCCTCCACCCATCTCGAAAATGGACATACAACCACAATCATGTAGCGAGCCCCGTTACATCTTTCTCCCATGTCTACATAATCAATGTGGAGCTCTCTGAATGGGCCATTTGGTTTGGGTATCGTTCCTCTCAGTGTGCGCAATGTCATACCTGAGTTGTAAATCTGACATGTCGTGCATTCTAAAGCCAGTCTTGTGACATGTTCATGGAGGCAAGGTGCAAACCAATCTTCTTGTATCTCTGCCATTATGTGTTGCTTTGCGTTATGTGCGGGAAAGTGTAGTTGTTGAAATGCTATTTCTAACAATGTGACTGGCATTACCGCTTTTCCTGAACTTTTTTGTCGCCATAACAAATCAGTCGGCGATTTGCTGCATCCCCTTTTAGTCCACAGCAATTTTTCTTCTGCACTAGCTCCCTCTTGCAGCTCTATTATTTCCTGTGTGGGCATCATGTTGTATCCTGTGGGGACCTCTTGGCTTGCTGTGTGGTGCAACATGTATTCTCCTACTACACCTTTCTGTAAATACGAAGCTTCTTTGGCAGCGGCGTCTGCTGCCGCGTTCCCCAAAGATATAAAATCTGTATTTGTGGTGTGGGCTTGGCATTTTACGATGGCCACTGCCGTGGGGTCTTGCAGAGCCTCAATCAGTTCTTTCAATAGTTCTGCATGCTGAACTGGTGTTCCATCTGCTCGTCGGAACCCTCTCCGCCCCCACCGTGCCAACCCGCCGTGTACTGTCGTTGTCATGTATGCTGAGTCGGTATATATTGTCACTGCGCACCCCTTGGCGGCATGCAATGCTTCTATTAGCGCAATTAGTTCTGCTGCTTGGGCTGAATAGTGGGATGGGAGGCGGTGTTGCACTAGTGTCTCGTATTCATCTTCCTCTAATCGTACAACTGCCATACCCACATGTTTCTCTCCTGTCTCCATATCTATTGATGCTGACCCGTCTACGAAATACACCTCTCCCTCGTTCAGGGCATTCTCAAAAATCACTTGATCCTGACCTTCGTCACCTGTGAACGTAGCGCAGTTGTGGTTTTGCATGTCCTCTACGGTGCATGCCTCTGTGATGAATGTGGCTGGGTTCACTGTTTTACATCTTACTATGTGGATGTTTGCGCTGGACAGTATTATTTCATATGCTGTGGCGCGTTGTGTTGTCAATGTGCTCTTTGATCGCTCTAATATTGCAAAGAGTGAGTGTTCCACAAACAGTGTCACAGGACAGCCCATCACTATCGTGGCACTTTTCTCAATCGCGAACGCGGCTGCAGCTAGAGATTGCTCGCACGCGAAATGACCTTGCATTACTGCGTCTAGGGTGCCACTATAGTAAGCCAGTGGTTTGTGCCCTAACGATGTCTTTTGTGTCAATACTGCTGTCATCAGTGTTCCTTTGCAGTGTGAAAATAAGAAGAATTCGCGTCCATAGTCTGGATTTGCCAGTACTGGAGCGCTTGATATCAGCTCTTTTAGTGAGTCAAATGCTGTGTTCATCTCTTCTGCCCATTCTATGTGTTTGTTTTCCTGCTGTGCCTCTTTTAGTGCCTGTAACAAGGGCCTTGTGTATGCTGCATAATCCAATATCCATGCTCGGCAATAGTTGCACATACCCAGAAATTTCTGCATCTCTTTTACTGTTTTGGGCTCCCCAACTGCTCTAATCGCCTGTGCCCTGTCGGGTATGATCCGCTTGCCATCCTTTGATATCAGCTGTCCCAAGTATAGGACCTCGGTCAGACAGTATTGTAACTTCCCCTTGTCCAACTTGTACCCTTTATTGGCCAATAATGTCAGGAGTGTTATTGAATCCTTTCTACACTCTTCCTCAGTTTGTGCACAGATCAATAAATCATCAACGTACTGAATCACTGTGCTTTCTACACACAAATTCCCCAGATCTTCATGTAGTACCCTGTTGAATATGCTTGGGCTCTCGCAATACCCTTGAGGTAGTCTGCAGTGTTCGAACCTCCTCCCCCCTAGTGTAAACGCTGTTAAGTACCTGCTCTCCTCTGCTAAGGGAATCGAGAAAAATGCATTTTTTAAGTCAATAACTGTGAAGTGGGATGCCGTTTTTGGAATGTTGCACAGTATTGTTGAAGGGTTCGGGACTAAAGGGAACTCCTTCTGAATCACATCATTGAGTGGGCGTAAATCCTGTATCATCCTCCATGAACCTCCCTTCGCCTTTTTAATCGGGTAAATGCATGTGTTGCATGGGGAGTTTGAGGGCACTATTATTCCTTGTGCTAGCAGTGCATCTAGTGTCTCTTTGATCCCTTCTTCTGCTTCGCGTGACAATGGATATTGTTTTACCCGGGGTATAATTGCTCCCGGTTTCAGTTTTATTACCACAGGCTGAACCTCATGTAATAACCCCACGTCATGGGGGCCATTTGTCCATACGTTAGTGGGTACTAACCGCATGTCGTCATCAAAAAATGCATGTGGTGCTCCTACCACTGCCATTAATTCAACTTGAGTTTTTCTGGCTGTAACTACAATGTCACACGGCATTGCTAGTTCCATCACTATTTCGCCATCTGTCTCAGTGTCTGAAAATAGCTCCTCGTCCGAGAGCTCCCTCAGTGGGATATTTGCATTTGTACACAGTACTGTCCGCCACTCACATCCTTCCATGTCAACGCCAATCACACATATTCTGTTTGCTGACACGTGTACTGCGTGTAAATCCAACGATACCACTGACCCGAGAGCAGTGTCGGGGCTTGCTATGGGGCGGAAGAGGAATTCGGCTGGAATCCTCCAATCCATCCTTTTTAGTTCTGGTACTATGAGAGCCAATGCTCTCATGCCCTCAACAAACATCTCCTCGTTTCTTGGTAACCCTCTGATCTCTTGCATAATTGTGTGGCCGTGTATTACTGCTAATATGCGGAGGGGGCATATGCCTGGCGTCGAACATACGATACCGCTCCCTGTGAATGATATTGTCATATTTAGTTTGCTTAAGAGATCTCTCCCCAGCAAATTAATGGGAGAGTGTTCATAGTACAGTAAGGGTGCTTTCACTGTTTTACCCCCCACTGTCACATCCAATGCTTCTGTGTAAGGAACTTCAATTACAGCCCCAGAGAACCCCTGCGTCTCTAACGTTCTATTAGATAACGGGAACCGGCCCTCTCTAATGCATGATTTCTCCGCTCCCGAATCCACCATGAATATGAACTGCTTGTCTCCTATCTGCGCTCCTATCAATGGTTCCTCTGATGCATTGTGGGTCGTAGATAGTACTGGACACGCAAGTGCTCTCTGTGGGCTGTCCTATGCGGGGTGTCTCATTGCCCCCCCTTGATCAAAAATGTTCCCCGAAACTACTGACACCCCGCTGTAAGGTGCAGGAGCAGGTGCTCCGTTAGCTACTGTGGCGAAAGTGTTACCTGGCGTGTATTGCATATTGTCATTATTCTGTGGGTGGTTTTGTGTCCTGTACTGATGTCCGTGTAGTTGTGCGTTACTTCTTTGTCCTACATTTTCTGGTTGTTGGTATTGTCCCATGGGGAGGCCGTAGGGGCTTCCTGGGTGGGGGTGACCGTACTGTTCTGTCTCCTGGAACCCGTTGTTTTGTCTGCTCCTGCACTCTCTTGAGTAGTGCCCCCATCTCCCACAATTCCAGCAGCTCCCCTGTGGACCTCTGGGACCCTGCCACCCATTACCTCCCATTCCTCCATACCCTTGTCCTCCTCTTCGGCCCCGGTACCCACCTCTTCCCCCTCTTGGGGCCCACTCTTGCCACATTGGACCTCCGTTCTGCTCCTGCTCAGTCCACTGTCGTTGTCCTTGTCCTGCCCAATTTGCTGCTATTCTTCCTTGTATTGCTATTTGCCCCTCCTCTCCTTCCTCTCCCTCCCTCATGAGTGGGAGTCCTGCTACCGCTGCTGCAACCTTCACTAGTTTTGATTGTACCAACTTTGCCTCGTCTGCCAACCTTTTCTGTGCTACTTCCCTCTCTCTCTCTTTGATCCTTTTGCAATGGTGCACTATTATACTTTGGATCTCTGGCCACCCCTTCGCCTCAACGCCCGCTATCTTATCGAGTGCCTTCTGCACCTCTTTTGGGAGCCCTCTCTTAATGATGAAATAAAATAGAGATGTGGATTGGTGCCAGGGCGTGCCCGTTTCCGCTCTCCACATCTCCTGCACCCGGAGAATGTAATCCATAGCATCCTCCCCGTCATTCATTGTACATTGCATTACTGACTGTAAATCAGGGGTATCTGGGAATGTCTCCCGCAGCGCGTCCCACACCCTTGCTCGTACTGTATTAAAGGAAGCCCCATCATGACGATCATAATCTAACGTCACGGCCGGGAAACCAGCCTTAGCCCATACTCTGTCCGCTTGATCTCCTACTGCGGTTACTAGTAGGCTTTTCACATCGCCTACTGCCAATGGTATGCCGGCGGTATGTTTCTCAAATGCATATATCCACTTGCTCGCCCCTCCTGACAGCTGGGGCAATAATTTCATTAAATTAGCCTTATCCATCTGAGCCCATGGTATATAGTTTGGTCTCCCCCCCCCTCTGTGTATCAATGGAAGTTGTAACTTCCCTTTTGCAGTTGCACCCTCCCTTTCCTTAGTCGCTGCTGACTCCAATGACGCCATCTTCCCCACCCTATTTCTTAGTCGTCCCATCCATTCGTCGTCTATAGTCCCTAGTGAACATGCACCGTCCACTTCCTCGCTTTCCCCTCCCACTGCCATACTCAACCTCTCACTGTCATCCAACCCTCCTCTGACATCACATAACAAGTCCTCTCTGATCCCTCTCTCTCGTGATACATCACCAATGCTCCCTTCTACTGCTCCTACCTCTATTATTCGTGTCGGCTCTTCCTCAATCCTGAACAGTATTTCCCCCTTTTTCCATCCTTCCTCAATCTGTCTACCTTCGCTCGACGCTCTAGACGTGCGTCCTGATTGGGTAGGGGCACACGCTGTGCGCTCACATATGTCTTTTATCCTTGAGAGTTCATCCCTTGCCACAGTAAGCCTCGACTCTAAGTCACTCGTTAGCTTCTCTATATCCACCCTCTGTGTGCTTCCCTGGGCGCGCTCTCTGGTGCTTTCGTATGGCGGGGGGGCTGTTGGTCTTTGTGGTGTACCAGTTGTGGGGGGAGGCACATACGTAGGGTCGCTGTATCCTGCTGCGGGGGCTGGTTTAGGTAATATCGGGTACAAACTAATCACCTCCGCAGGTTGTGCTGTACTTAGCTGTTCCTTTTCCTCTCTTGGAATCATCAATGGATTATCTGTGGTGGAAGGTAGATCAATATTTGGTGCCGGAGCTTTGGGTGGGGGTACCTCCTCAAACAATCTCCAGAGGTCTAATATCTCCTTCCTATTTTGCCATTGTTTCCCCTTATACTTGAGGCTAATGCATGTTCGTACCATATCAAGAACGCTTTTGTCAAAAGACCCTCCCTCGGGCCAAATCTGGGGCAGACCCTCCCCCTTCAGTTCTGTTACCCATTGATCGTGATATTTATTTATTCGTTCAGCGTATCCCGGTAAGCTCTTACAAATATGTGACAAGGGAGTTTCGGCCCCCATCCTCTAAATCACTCTCACAGCCGTGTCCACCTTCTTTACGTTTAGTTAGGTGTAGATCTATGTATGTATACCCTTATGGCACAGACAAGAGCGGACGTCTCAAATATTATCACCCAAGTTTGTTCACTGCGCAAATCCTTTCGCACTCACCATAGCTCATCTCCTTCCCATTCCCATACACTCTCATATGATTCCGCTTACAACTGATCAAGTACTAGTTATGGTCAACACTCTCTGGCGCCACCTCGCGGTCAACCGATCGTCTCCAACACTCACACGGTGCGCGCACCCATCACAATGCCTTTCCACTCGCACTTCTTCTTATTTCCTCCCTTTCCTCCCTGGCCAGCTGTCCCTATTTTTCTGCTAAGGTTGCTATGTTCACGTCTGTACGTGCCACTACTTAGTCCCTACTCCTCAAAATGTGCTCCCTATTTTATAGTCCTTCTACAAGTATATTTATCTTATATCCTTTTCGCTTTCTTCCCCTGCCCCGTGGAATGGAAAAAAGAAATAGAGAGAGTAGCAATCACTAAAAAATATTCCCGGTGTCTCCTTTTGCCAGACACCAATAACTTATTTCTTACTTCTTCATATATTCCCAGTACTAGTTTAGATAGCACTATGCGGCGCCGCCTTCCACCCCCTTTCGGAGCTAGGTTTCCGTCACTTCTACCACTTCACTTATTTCTTACTCCTAATGGCCATATGCAAAGAAAAGATAAAGAAAGTTTCAAGACCCGTCTTTAGTAGACCCCCGTTATTCTTCTCCTCTGCCTGTCCCCGTTCTCCTGTTCACCGTTTCCCCTCCCTTCCCCTTTACGATCGCTCGCACTCAGTACTCACGTGCCCGTCTTGAACCGATAGTCTCCGAAACTGGGTCCGTCCAGGCGGTGTCACCGGTAACTCAACGGTCAGCCCCTGGCTCCGGCGAGCGGCACTCAAAGGGGATTTTTTTCCAATCGGGATCCCGTACCCTTTCTCATTGAGTGCGCACTTCTTATTGTGCCGGTCGCCGTTGGCGGGCGGCCTCCCGGAGCCGGCTCACCGTGCGTATCCCTTCTCGACCGGAGATTCTCGTGCCACAAGGGGGTCGTTAGAAAGGAGTTAGGAAAAATAATTTGGAGATATCACGCTATCGGGGTCACCACTGAAAGGAAGCGCCCCCAATTTCAGCACGATCCTCCCCGCAATGAGAGACAATAAGGGACTCTCCCGTAGTGGGAATAAGGCCAAGACAGAGTGCGGGTGAGCGTAAGTGGGAGTTTATCCAAAGAATAGGGCATGCAAAGAACTCTGCAACCTCCGAGAGCGCTCTGTCTGACAATAGCAAAGACAGGCGTATTTCTAATACAAAAAACGTCATCAGAACCTACACACTATAGGGGGCACAAGTTAATTGGGATTGGGTGGCGTCGACTAACTATAGGTGTTGCTGCAGCGTGGTTGGTCTTGGTGTGAGGACGTCACTGGTCAGCCTCGTGGGTTGGGTTGGGCCTGGCAGGCCAGCTTGAGGTCATCCGAGCGGTGTTGGTATGCTGGGGCAGCCTGTGACAAAGATGAATACCTCTCCTGACTCGTTTGCCCTAGGCCATGCACACTGCAGTTATTCAAGAAACGACATCTAAGTTCATCAAAAAATCGCTCGGCAGTTTGTCTTATACAATAAACGCAACGCATGAGGAATGCACCTCTTGAGAGGTCCGGTGATTGTCGGTTAGGGTGAGATTTACCTGTGTCCTATTGACCGGTATTTTAGGTCGAGGGGCTGAGTTTTGGGGCCTGAGCCGACTGGTACATGCCTGTCTGTCGCGTTAGAAGTTATTATATAAATGGGTCTCTGTGTCTTGTCCCAGTGATGGGGGTCGTTCTTGGGGTGGTCTAGGGGGGAGGGTTGTGGACTTTACGAGAGGGTGCTGGTAGATCAGTGGATTCAAAACGTGGGTTTATTACCGTGCTGTAAATAACGCAGGTGGTGGGCTGTGGCCTTGGGTGCGGTACCGGGGCCTCTGACTCTCTGAAGCGGCTCCAGCTTGGTTGGGGGAGGTGAGGGAGTGCGGCACAGGCCTTAGCTTCCTTATCTGGCAGGCTTGGCAGGGTGGGAGGGAGAATGGCCTTGCATATACTCACAAAGGTTTTTTCCTCGTGCGTTGCTAACTTTTAAATGCAGAACTTTTATAACGTTCCGCCTTATTTTGATGTTATTTAAACACACATATATATTTCCATTTCGTTACACATTTCTTTAATACAGTTGGTCCGAGTACCTTTTCGTTACCTAACATTATATTTACTACATGATGTGATTATTTTATGTACATTAAACGTTACACGAGGTCGTTCTAGGTTATGGCCTACAGAAATTGATGCTCGCTGCTTTAGGTGATTAAGAAAACATATATGAGTAAGTAAAGGCTATACATTTGGTCGACATCTTTCTCTGTGGTTGTAGCAGCACTAGTCCAGACCTAGGGTGGTATCATGTAACGTTACATCTTTATGGTTAATTCACAGTTTACATGATCTGTTTAAACCGAGGTAGTTCGTTAATACCAATACTTGAATTATTTTCTACTTTCTTCAGATAGTGATGCTTCAGCTTTTTTCCCGTCACCCCGGCCTCGCGGACCAGGTCATGCAGGGTGCGATATTACATTGTGGATGAGAATAATGTTACAGTGTTAGCATCTCGGGTTAGCTCATATCCGACTTTCTCATGGGAACGCGCTCGCAGCGGATCTACCAGGGCTACTGCGGCGGCAGAGATGCATGAAAGGTCCTCCAAAGGTGGGGGCCTCGTTACAGTGTGCTGAACTCACGCCATGTTTGCTAAACAAGATGGTTTCTAGGCCTAACTGAATTTGGGTATATGCAGGGAACGGATATGTGTGGGCAATGTCGTCGGCGGGTGACCCCTCCTCCACCTGGGCCCGGGTGGCATGAGGGGACGGCCACCGAGTCATGGTCCTCACCTGGGGAGAAGGCTGCAGGTGAGGAGGGCCTCGCGGCCAGTCCTCCCCTACAGGCGTTTTGGGCATATCATACCTCTGCCGATTCCCACGGGTGTACTCTTTTCAGAAATGCATGGGGTTCCCTGTTAATCCCTGTTTTCCCCAGTGGCTTGGACACCCGAGGCCCATATCTGCATGTTGCGCCGGTCAGCAGAGCTTCTCAAATTCCGGTCAGAAAACAGACTTGGGGTTACTTGTGTTTTAGGCTTTAGCCTTGGCGGCCAGGTAGGTGCACCCACACATGTGAGGTACCGTTTTCATCGGGACACCTGTGGGAACTCGGGACGGTAGGCCATGTGTTGTTGGGGGCGTGTTTCGATGGGTGAGCTGAGCGAAATGTGCGGAAAATGCGTTTTCTTTCCCACATTTCAGACTTTGCGGGGGTTTCTGAGTAATACATTCTGGGGTGATTTGGGCATATCATACCTCTGCGGATTCCCACGGGTGTCCTCTTTTCGGAAATGCATGGGACTCCCTGTTTTCCCCGGTGGCTTGGACACCCGAGGCCCATATCTGTATGTTGTGCCGGTCGGCAGAGCGTCTCAAATTCCGGTCAGAAAACAGACTTGGGGTTACTTGTGTTTTAGGCTTTCCCCTTGGCGGCCAGGTATGTGCACCCACACAAGTGAGGTACCGCTTTCATCGGGACACCTGTGGGAACGCGGGACGGTAGGCCATGTGTTGTTGGGGGCGTGTTTCGATGGGTGAGCTGAGCGAAATGTGCGGAAAATGCGTTTTCTTTCCCACATTTCGGAATTTGCAGGGGTGTCTGGGTAATAAATTCTGGGGCGATTTGGGCATATCATACCTCTGCCGATTCCCACGGGTGTACTCTTTTCGGAAAGGCATGGGGTTCCCTGTTAATCCCTGTTTTCCCCAGTGGCTTGGACACCCGAGGCCCATATCTGTATGTTGCGCCGGTCGGCAGAGCTTCTCAAATTCCGGTCAGAAAACAGACTTGGGGTTACTTGTGTTTTAGGCTTTCCCCTTGGCGGCCAGGTAGGTGCACCTACACATGTGAGGTGCCGTTTTCATCGGGACACCTGTGGGAACTCGGGACGGTAGGCCATGTGTTGTTGGGGGCGTGTTTCGATGGGTGAGCCGAGCGAAATATGCGGAAAAGGCGTTTTTTTCCCCACATTTCAGACTTTGCGGGGGTGTCCGGCCAATACATTCTGGGACGATTTGGGCATATCATACCTCTGCGGATTCCCACGGGTGTCCTCTTTTCGGAAATGCATGGGGTTCCCTGTTTTCCCCGGTGGCTTGGATACCCGAGGCCCATATCTGTATGTTGTGCCGGTCGGCAGAGCGTCTCAAATTCCGGTCAGAAAACAGACTTGGGGTTACTTGTGTTTTAGGCTTTCCCCTTGGCGGCCAGGTAGATGCACCCACACATGTGAGGTACCGTTTTCATTGGGATACCTGTGGGAACGCGGGACGGTAGTCCATGTGTTGTTGGGGGCGTGTTTCGATAGGTGAGCCGAGCAAAATGTGCAGAACATGTGTTTTTTCCCCACATTTTGGACTTTGAGAGGGTGTCTGGGTAAAACATTCTGGGGCGATTTGGGCATATCATACCTCTGCGGATTCCCACGGGTGTCCTCTTTTCGGAAATGCATGGGGTTCCCTGTTTTCCCCAGTGGCTTGGACTCCCGAGGCCCATATCTGTATGTTGTGCTGGTCGGCAGAGCGTCTCAAATTCCGGTCAGAAAACAGACTTGGGGTTACTTGTGAGGTGCCGTTTTCATCGGGACACCTGTGGGAACTCGGGACGGTAGGCCATGTGTTGTTGGGGGCGTGTTTCGATGGGTGAGCCGAGCGAAATGTGCGGAAAATGCGTTTTTTTCCCACATTTCAGACTTTGCTGGGGTGTCTGAGTAATACATTCTGGGGCGATTTGGGTATATCATACCTCTGCGGATTCCCACGGGTGTCCTCTTTTCGGAAATGCGTGGGGTTCCCTGTTTTCCCCAGTAACTTGGACACCCGAGGCCCATATCTGTATGTTGCGCTGGTCGGCAGAGCGTCTCAAATTCCGGTCAGAAAACAGACTTGGGGTTACTTGTGTTTTAGGCTTTCCCCTTGGCGGCCAGGTATGTGCACCCACACATGTGAGGTGCCGTTTTCATCGGGATACCTGTGGGAACGCGGGACGGTAGGCCATGTGTTGTTGGGGGCGTGTTTCGATGGGTGAGCCGAGCAAAATGTGCAGAACATGTGTTTTTTTCCCCACATTTTGGACTTTGAGAGGGTGTCTGGGTAAAAGATTCTGGGGCGATTTGGGCATATCATATCTCTGCTGATTCCCACGGGTGTACTCTTTTCGGAAATGCATGGGGTTCCCTGTTAATCCCTGTTTTCCCCAGTGGCTTGGACACCCGAGGCCCATATCTGTATGTTGCGCCGGTCGGCAGAGCGTCTCAAATTCCGGTCAGAAAACAGACTTGGGGTTACTTGTGTTTTAGGCTTTCCCCTTGGCGGCCAGGTAGGTGCACCCACACATGTGAGGTGCCGTTTTCATCGGGACACCTGTGGGAACTCGGGACGGTAGGCCATGTGTTGTTGGGGGCGTGTTTCGATGGGTGAGCCGAGCGAAATATGCGGAAAATGCGTTTTTTTTCCCACATTTCAGACTTTGCGGGGGTTTCTGAGTAATACATTCTGGGGCGATTTGGGCATATCATACCTCTGCGGATTTCCACGGGTGTCCTCTTTTCGGAAATGCATGGGGTTCCCTGTTTTCCCCAGTGGCTTGGACTCCCGAGGCCCATATCTGTATGTTGTGCTGGTCGGCAGAGCGTCTCAAATTCCGGTCAGAAAACAGACTTGGGGTTACTTGTGAGGTGCCGTTTTCATCGGGACACCTGTGGGAACTCGGGACGGTAGGCCATGTGTTGTTGGGGGCGTGTTTCGATGGGTGAGCCGAGCGAAATGTGCGGAAAATGCGTTTTTTTCCCACATTTCAGACTTTGCTGGGGTGTCTGAGTAAAACATTCTGGGGCGATTTGGGCATATCATACCTCTGCGGATTCCCACGGGTGTCCTCTTTTCGGAAATGCATGGGGTTCCCTGTTTTCCCCAGTGGCTTGGACTCCCGAGGCCCATATCTGTATGTTGCGCTGGTCGGCAGAGCGTCTCAAATTCCGGTCAGAAAACAGACTTGGGGTTACTTGTGTTTTAGGCTTTCCCCTTGGCGGCCAGGTATGTGCACCCACACAAGTGAGGTACCGCTTTCATCGGGACACCTGTGGGAACGCGGGACGGTAGTCCATGTGTTGTTGGGGGCGTGTTTCGATAGGTGAGCCGAGCGAAATGTGCAGAACATGTGTTTTTTTCCCCACATTTTGGACTTTGAGAGGGTGTCTGGGTAAAACATTCTGGGGCGATTTGGGCATATCATACCTCTGCGGATTCCCACGGGTGTCCTCTTTTCGGAAATGCATGGGGTTCCCTGTTTTCCCCAGTGGCTTGGACTCCCGAGGCCCATATCTGTATGTTGTGCTGGTCGGCAGAGCGTCTCAAATTCCGGTCAGAAAACAGACTTGGGGTTACTTGTGAGGTGCCGTTTTCATCGGGACACCTGTGGGAACTCGGGACGGTAGGCCATGTGTTGTTGGGGGCGTGTTTCGATGGGTGAGCCGAGCGAAATGTGCGGAAAATGCGTTTTTTTCCCACATTTCAGACTTTGCTGGGGTGTCTGAGTAATACATTCTGGGGCGATTTGGGTATATCATACCTCTGCGGATTCCCACGGGTGTCCTCTTTTCGGAAATGCGTGGGGTTCCCTGTTTTCCCCAGTAACTTGGACACCCGAGGCCCATATCTGTATGTTGCGCTGGTCGGCAGAGCGTCTCAAATTCCGGTCAGAAAACAGACTTGGGGTTACTTGTGTTTTAGGCTTTCCCCTTGGCGGCCAGGTATGTGCACCCACACATGTGAGGTGCCGTTTTCATCGGGATACCTGTGGGAACGCGGGACGGTAGGCCATGTGTTGTTGGGGGCGTGTTTCGATGGGTGAGCCGAGCAAAATGTGCAGAACATGTGTTTTTTTCCCCACATTTTGGACTTTGAGAGGGTGTCTGGGTAAAAGATTCTGGGGCGATTTGGGCATATCATATCTCTGCTGATTCCCACGGGTGTACTCTTTTCGGAAATGCATGGGGTTCCCTGTTAATCCCTGTTTTCCCCAGTGGCTTGGACACCCGAGGCCCATATCTGTATGTTGCGCCGGTCGGCAGAGCGTCTCAAATTCCGGTCAGAAAACAGACTTGGGGTTACTTGTGTTTTAGGCTTTCCCCTTGGCGGCCAGGTAGGTGCACCCACACATGTGAGGTGCCGTTTTCATCGGGACACCTGTGGGAACTCGGGACGGTAGGCCATGTGTTGTTGGGGGCGTGTTTCGATGGGTGAGCCGAGCGAAATATGCGGAAAATGCGTTTTTTTCCCACATTTCAGACTTTGCTGGGGTGTCTGAGTAATACATTCTGGGGCGATTTGGGTATATCATACCTCTGCGGATTCCCACTGGTGTCCTCTTTTCGGAAATGCGTGGGGTTCCCTGTTTTCCCCAGTAACTTGGACACCCGAGGCCCATATCTGTATGTTGCGCTGGTCGGCAGAGCGTCTCAAATTCCAGTCAGAAAATAGACTTGGGGTTACTTGTGTTTTAGGCTTTCCCCTTGGCAGCCAGGTTGGTGCTCCCACACATGTGAGGTGCCGTTTTCATTGGGACACCTGTGGGAACTCGGGACGGTAGGCCATGTGTTGTTGGGGGCGTGTTTTGATGGGTGAGCCGAGCGAAATGTGCGGAAAATGTATTTTTTTTCCCACATTTCAGACTTTGCGGGGGTTTCTGAGTAATAAATTCTGGGGCGATTTGGGCATATCATACCTCTGCGGATTCCCACGGGTGTCCTCTTTTCGGAAATGCTTGGGGTTCCCTGTTTTCCCCAGTGGCTTGGACTCCCGAGGCCCATATCTGTATGTTGCACTGGTCGGCAGAGCGTCTCAAATTCCGGTCAGAAAACAGACTTGGGGTTACTTGTGTTTTAGGCTTTCCCCTTGGCGGCCAGGTATGTGCACCCACACATGTGAGGTGCCGTTTTCATCGGGATACCTGTGGGAACGCGGGACGGTAGGCCATGGGTTGTTGGGGGCGTGTTTCGATGGGTGAGCCGAGCAAAATGTGCGGAAAATGTGTTTTCTTTCCCACATTTCGGAATTTGCAGCGGTGTCTGGGTAATAAATTCTGGGGCGATTTGGGCATATCATATCTCTGCTGATTCCCACGGGTGTACTCTTTTCGGAAATGCATGGGGTTCCCTGTTAATCCCTGTTTTCCCCAGTGGCTTGGACACCCGAGGCCCATATCTGTATGTTGTGCCGGTCGGCAGAGCGTCTCAAATTCCGGTCAGAAAACAGACTTGGGGTTACTTGTGTTTTAGGCTTTCCCCTTGGCGGCCAGGTAGATGCACCCACACATGTGAGGTACCGTTTTCATTGGGATACCTGTGGGAACGCGGGACGGTAGGCCATGTGTTGTTGGGGGCGTGTTTCGATGGGTGAGCCGAGCAAAATGTGCAGAACATGTGTTTTTTTCCCCACATTTTGGACTTTGAGAGGGTGTCTGGGTAAAACATTCTGGGGCGATTTGGGCATATCATACCTCTGCGTATTCCCACGGGTGTCCTCTTTTTGGAAATGCATGGGGTTCCCTGTTTTCCCCAGTGGCTTGGACTCCCGAGGCTCATATCTGTATGTTGCGCTGGTCGGCAGAGCGTCTCAAATTCCGTTCAGAAAACAGACTTGGGGTTACTTGTGTTTTAGGCTTTCCCCTTGGCGGCAGGTATGTGCACCCACACAAGTGAGGTATCGTTTTCATCAGGACACCTGTGGGAAAGCGGGATAGTACGCCATGTGTTGTTGGGGGCGTATTTCGATGGGTGAGCTGAGCGAAATGTGCGGAAAATGCGTTTTCTTTCCCACATTTCGGAATTTGCAGGGGTGGCTGGGTAATAAATTCTGGGGCGTTTTGGGCATATCATACCTCTGCCGATTCCCACGGGTGTACTCTTTTCGGAAATGCATGGGGTTCCCTGTTAATCCCCGTTTTCCCCAGTGGCTTGGACACCCGAGGCCCATATCTGCATGTTGCGCCGGTCAGCAGAGCTTCTCAAATTCCGGTCAGAAAACAGACTTGGGGTTACTTGTGTTTTAGGCTTTAGCCTTGGCGGCCAGGTAGGTGCACCCACACATGTGAGGTGCCATTTTCATCGGGACACCTGTGGGAACTCGGGACGGTAGGCCATGTGTTGTTGGGGGCGTGTTTCAATGGGTGAGCCGAGCGAAATGTGCGGAAAATGTGTTTTTTTCCCACATTTCAGACTTTGCGGGGGTTTCTGAGCAATACATTCTGGGGCGATTTGGGCATATCATACCTCTGCGGATTCCCACGGGTGTCCTCTTTTCGGAAATGCATGGGGTTCCCTGCTTTCCACGGTGGCTTGGACACCCGAGGCCCATATCTGTATGTTGTGCCGGTCGGCAGAGCGTCTCAAATTCCGGTCAGAAAACAGACTTGGGGTTACTTGTGTTTTAGGCTTTCCCCTTGGTGGCCAGGTAGGTGCACCCACACATGTGAGGTACCGTTTTCATTGGGACACCTGTGGGAACGCGGGACAGTAGGCCATGTGTTGTTGGGGGCGTGTTTCGATGGGTAAGCCGAGCAAAATGTGTGGAAAATAAGTTTTTTTCCCCACATTTCGGACTTTGTGGGGGTGTCCGGCCAATAAATTCTGGGGCGAGTTGGGCATATCATACCCCTGCGGATTCCCACGGGTGTCCTATTTTTGGAAATGCATGGGGTTCCCTGTTTTCCCCAGTGGCTTGGATACCCGAGGCCCATATCTGTATGTTGCGCTGGTCGGCAGAGCGTCTCAAATTCCGGTCAGAAAACAGACTTGGGGTTACTTGTGTTTTAGGCTTTACCCTTGGCGGCCAGGTATGTGCACCCACACAAGTGTGGTACCGTTTTCATCGGGACACCTGTGGGAACGCGGGACGGTAGGCCATGTGTTGTTGGGGGCGTGTTTCGATGGGTGAGCTGAGCGAAATGTGCGGAAAATGCGTTTTCTTTCCCACATTTCGGAATTTGCAGGGGTGTCTGGGTAATAAATTCTGGGGCGATTTGGGCATATCATACCTCTGCCGATTCCCACGGGTGTACTCTTTTCGGAAAGGCATGGGGTTCCCTGTTAATCCCTGTTTTCCCCAGTGGCTTGGACACCCGAGGCCCATATCTGTATGTTGCGCCGGTCGGCAGAGCTTCTCAAATTCCGGTCAGAAAACAGACTTGGGGTTACTTGTGTTTTAGGCTTTCCCCTTGGCGGCCAGGTAGGTGCACCTACACATGTGAGGTGCCGTTTTCATCGGGACACCTGTGGGAACTCGGGACGGTAGGCCATGTGTTGTTGGGGGCGTGTTTCGATGGGTGAGCCGAGCGAAATATGCGGAAAATGCGTTTTTTTCCCCACATTTCAGACTTTGCGGGGGTGTCCGGCCAATACATTCTGGGACGATTTGGGCATATCATACCTCTGTGGATTCCCACGGGTGTCCTCTTTTCGGAAATGCATGGGGTTCCCTGTTTTCCCCGGTGGCTTGGATACCCGAGGCCCATATCTGTATGTTGTGCCGGTCGGCAGAGCGTCTCAAATTCCGGTCAGAAAACAGACTTGGGGTTACTTGTGTTTTAGGCTTTCCCCTTGGCGGCCAGGTAGATGCACCCACACATGTGAGGTACCGTTTTCATTGGGATACCTGTGGGAACGCGGGACGGTAGGCCATGTGTTGTTGGGGGCGTGTTTCGATGGGTGAGCCGAGCAAAATGTGCAGAACATGTGTTTTTTTCCCCACATTTTGGACTTTGAGAGGGTGTCTGGGTAAAACATTCTGGGGCGATTTGGGCATATCATACCTCTGCGGATTCCCACGGGTGTCCTCTTTTCGGAAATGCATGGGGTTCCCTGTTTTCCCCAGTGGCTTGGACTCCCGAGGCCCATATCTGTATGTTGTGCTGGTCGGCAGAGCGTCTCAAATTCCGGTCAGAAAACAGACTTGGGGTTACTTGTGAGGTGCCGTTTTCATCGGGACACCTGTGGGAACTCGGGACGGTAGGCCATGTGGTGTTGTGGGCGTGTTTCGATGGGTGAGCCGAGCGAAATGTGCGGAAAATGCGTTTTTTTCCCACATTTCAGACTTTGCTGGGGTGTCTGAGTAATACATTCTGGGGCGATTTGGGTATATCATACCTCTGCGGATTCCCACGGGTGTCCTCTTTTCGGAAATGCGTGGGGTTCCCTGTTTTCCCAAGTAACTTGGACACCCGAGGCCCATATCTGTATGTTGCGCTGGTCGGCAGAGCGTCTCAAATTCCGGTCAGAAAATAGACTTGGGGTTACTTGTGTTTTAGGCTTTCCCCTTGGCAGCCAGGTTGGTGCTCCCACACATGTGAGGTGCCGTTTTCATTGGGACACCTGTAGGAACTCGGGACGGTAGGCCATGTGTTGTTGGGGGCGTGTTTCGATGGGTGAGCCGAGCGAAATGTGCGGAAAATGTGTTTTTTTTCCCACATTTCAGACTTTGCGGGGGTTTCTGAGTAATAAATTCTGGGGCGATTTGGGCATATCATACCTCTGCGGATTCCCACGGGTGTCCTCTTTTCGGAAATGCATGGGGTTCCCTGTTTTCCCCAGTGGCTTGGACTCCCGAGGCCCATATCTGTATGTTGCGCTGGTCGGCAGAGCGTCTCAAATTCCGGTCAGAAAACAGACTTGGGGTTACTTGTGTTTTAGGCTTTCCCCTTGGCGGCCAGGTATGTGCCCCCACACATGTGAGGTGCCGTTTTCATCGGGATACCTGTGGGAACGCGGGACGGTAGGCCATGTGTTGTTGGGGGCGTGTTTCGATGGGTGAGCCGAGCAAAATGTGCAGAACATGTGTTTTTTTCCCCACATTTTGGACTTTGAGAGGGTGTCTGGGTAAAAGATTCTGGGGCGATTTGGGCATATCATATCTCTGCTGATTCCCACGGGTGTACTCTTTTCGGAAATGCATGGGGTTCCCTGTTAATCCCTGTTTTCCCCAGTGGCTTGGACACCCGAGGCCCATATCTGTATGTTGTGCCGGTCGGCATAGCGTCTCAAATTCCGGTCAGAAAACAGACTTGGGGTTACTTGTGTTTTAGGCTTTCCCCTTGGCGGCCAGGTAGATGCACCCACACATGTGAGGTACCGTTTTCATTGGGATACCTGTGGGAACGCGGGACGGTAGGCCATGTGTTGTTGGGGGCGTGTTTCGATGGGTGAGCCGGGCAAAATGTGCAGAACATGTGTTTTTTTCCCCACATTTTGGACTTTGAGAGGGTGTCTGGGTAAAACATTCTGGGGCGATTTGGACATATCATACCTCTGCGGATTCCCACGGGTGTCCTCTTTTCGGAAATGCATGGGGTTCCCTGTTTTCCCCAGTGGCTTGGACTCCCGAGGCCCATATCTGTATGTTGCGCTGGTCGGCAGAGCGTCTCAAATTCCGGTCAGAAAACAGACTTGGGGTTACTTGTGTTTTCGGCTTTCCCCTTGGCGGCCAGGTATGTGCACCCACACAAGTGAGGTACCGCTTTCATCGGGATACCTGTGGGAACGCGGGACGGTAGGCCATGTGTTGTTGGGGGCCTGTTTCGATGGGTGAGCCGAGCAAAATGTGCAGAACATGTGTTTTTTTCCCCACATTTCAGACTTTGCGGGGGTGTCTGGGTAAAACATTCTGGGGTGATTTGGGTATATCATACCTCTGCGGATTCCCACGGGTGTCCTCTTTTCGGAAATGCATGGGGTTCCCTGTTAAGCCCTATTTTCCCCAGTGGCTTGGACACCCGAGGCCCATATCTTTATGTTGCGCCGGTCGGCAGAGCGTCTCAAATTCCGGTCAGAAAACAGACTTGGGGTTACTTGTGTTTTAGGCTTTCCCCTTGGCGGCCAGGTAGGTGCACCCACACATGTGAGGTACCGTTATCATCGGGACACCTGTGGGAACTCAAGACAGTAGGCCATGTGGTGTTGGGGGCGTGTTTCGATGGGTGAGCCGAGCGAAATGTGCGGAAAATGCGTTTTTTTCTCCCACATTTCGGACTTTGCGGGGTGTCTGAGTAATAAATTCTTGGGCGATTTGAGCATATCATACCTCTGCGGATTCCCACGGGTGTCCTCTTTTCGGAAATGCATGGGGTTCCCTGTTTTTTTCTGGTAGCTTGGACACCCGAGGCCCATATCTGTATGTTGTGCCGGTCGGCAGAGCATCTCAAATTTCAGTCAGAAAACAGAGTTGGGGTCACTTGTGTTTTAGGCTTTCCCCTTGGCGGCCAGGTAGGTGCGCCCACACATGTGAGGTACCGTTTTCATCGGGACACCTGTGGGAACGCGGGTCGGTAGGCCATGTGTTGTTGGGGGCGTGTTTCGATTGGTGAGCCGAGTGAAATGTGCGGCAAATGCGGATTTTTTTCCACATTTGAGGTACCGTTTTCATCGGGACACCTGTGGGAACTCGGGACGGTAGGCCATGTGGTGTTGTGGGCGTGTTTCGATGGGTGAGCCGAGGGAAATGTGCGGAAAATGCGTTTTTTTTCTCCCACATTTCGGACTTTGCGGGGTGTCTGAGTAATAAATTCTTGGGCGATTTGGGCATATCATAACTCTGCGGATTCCCACGGGTGTCCTCTTTTCGGATATGCATGGGGTTCCCTGTTTTCCCTGGTGGCTTGGACACCCTAGGCCCATATCTGTATGTTGTGCCGGTCGGCAGAGCGTCTCAAATTCCGGTCAGAAAACAGACTTGGGGTTACTTGTGTTTTAGGCTTTCCGCTTGGCGGCCAGGTAGGTGCACCCACACATGTGAGGTATTGTTTTCATCGGGACACCTGTGGGAACGTGGGACAGTAGGCCATGTGTTGTGTTTGTGTGGTTTTCATAACGTTTTGACCCATTTGCTGGTGGCCTTTGTCACACAACCCTTTCATTTTCCAAATGTGACCTTCATTTAGTCGCTGCTTTAGGCACCATACACTTTTGTAACCCGCACAAGTCACCTACCCTTGAAAAGGTCTGCCTGTGCTCTTTCAAAAAATGTATGCTTGCCGTTCCTCACCACATTGGTTTTCCCGATTTACACATGCTAAGTGCGTCTGTTCAGGCCGTGAGCGTAAAACTCCTGTGTACCTGTTTTGCTTGTTTTGTAAAACACTACAAAAAATGTGTGCTCTCCTAACTGCAAGAGTCGGGGGAATGTAGCGGAGCATTGCTTTTCTCAAAATTCATAGAAGCCATTGCCGTACTAAGCCAACCATGTCCAACACATATCTTTTTTTTCGGTCATTTTCCCGCAAATCCCCCAATCTATTGCAGTTTCCACTACCTAGTTGTTGCTTGACCTACGGAAATCACCCCTTCCGAAACTTGGAATTTTGTCTACTTTTCAGAAATACTTGCCTTTCTGTCCTCCAATTCGGCTTTCCTACCCTTTTCTTCCATTCCGTCCATGCATGTCCAATTGGCAAAAATGGCCAAAATCACCTACCTCTCACAAAATGGTTGATAACCACATCAAAATATTTTGTTCTCGTTTCCATTCAACCTGTTCTTGAAAGCCAGGAAATTGGGGAATTCAGCAAAGCAAACCATTCGTTCCTAGCTCTTACAAGGAAAAAACCACAGGCTTCTTTGTACATCATTTTATTGGCATTTTTTGAAAAAACCCAACATTTTCGCCCTTTTTGCTTATTTTCTCTCACCCCCCCTACAGCAACCTAAGGTTCCTGGGTGGCGTTACGACCGCCTACATGTGGGAAAAAAGGAGCCAAATTTGGCCAAGATACCTCATCTAACAAAAAGTTACAAGCCATTGAATGGCCACATACCGAAATCACCAAAAAAGGCCCTGGCACTGGGGAGAAATCCCCATGGCACTTAAGGGGTTAAGGGATATTTATTGGTAACACAGACATTAGTTCAGGAGGGATGCGAAAGAAAACAAAGAGGAACTCATCTTTCAAAACCCAGGCAGTAATGAACTTACTTGAGGGTGCAGTGCGAGCGCCAGGCAGAATATGGCTAACGCGTGAAGAGACCAGGAGGACGTCAGAGGAATGGACTTAAGAACGTTAGAAAACGTGCCGCCATGTTTGAGTACAGCCAAAGTAAATTGTAAAGGCTGCCATGGCAACATGATACATGATACGTTAGCAGAAACAAAACGTTGCGCTGAAACAGAATGAAAGCGAACATTAAAAATACAGCTAGTGTAAATTACAAAGGATGTCTGGATAACGTGACACACTAGTAAATGTGAAAGAGTGAACTGAAGTGAACGAAATAAAACCGGTAAAATAATGCTAGAGTGAAGTCAAGAATTATCCACAAATATATTATTCTAGTGGCACACTAAGCATAATTAACAGACAGCAAATATAATTAAAACATAACAAACTAATGCAAGCAAAATGATATGCTGGAATTTCACAAAGAAATGAAGGCAAGATAAATAAGCAACATTATCAAAGAGCAATCAGCAAGTTGGTGCAACAGGTTGACTGCAACAAAATAAACATTAAGACAGAATAAAGCAAGAACAAGATTGACAAATATTCATGATATTGCAAAGACATTAAAACAGAGTGTTCATACAACAAGAAAGAAAGAAATAAGCGGGCTTAGTGTAAAGAAAGAACAAGGAAACCTGAACACAAAACGATACATTCTTCGTGAGAGGAAAGTGTAAGAACACGTAAACTGTGCTGAATATATTTGTTTGCACGCTAAGATGGTCACCGCCTTTGTCGGCATCTCGTTGATGCTGTTTCACCTTGCAACCCTGATTGGTTATCAGTTGCATCTTCAAGCCCATTGGGCAGCTGGCATTGCCATTCGCATCTTCAAGCCCATTGGGGAGCAGGCAGCCGATCCGGCCCCCACCTCAAGCCCCACACAAGGCCCCTGTCTTGCCTTGGCTGCAGTTCCACCAGGATTCTCTCTGCCCCATTTGCTTTGTTTGCCTGCCTGCGCACCTACAGTCCTGGGGCCTGCCACATCGCTCATTTCTGCTTCAATGGGTAAGCGACTGACTACGTTCTTCCCGCCCATGTCCCCGGCCCAGTAATTTCATTCCCTCTGAGACCTTTCCTGGCTCTGCCAACTTCCATTTGTGCACATCTCTGAGCTCTTCCTCTGAGCTTGCGCTACCTTTTTACTGTGCTGCCGCATTCCTTGGGCCCAAGTTTGGCTTGTTTCCTGTGGCAGGTTCAGCCTGCCCTAATATCTTTCCACTAAATTTCATTGTGCATGCATTTTTTTCCTCACCAAGAAATTCCTAAATGCTTTTATACCCCATCTGTATGATTTGACTTTCCCTGTCCTCCCTCCATATGCACACTGCCAGCACTGAATCCTCTTCGTCCACCAGGAAATTGTCTTGCTCCTCCGGTGTATTCTACGCCTATTTGCTGAACTCTTACTTCTGACAATCATGTGTTTCCTGGAACCTTGCCTTATTGCTTATATGGTTATTTCCCATGCTATTGCCTTCCTACTGCTTGGGATGTTCTCATTCTGCTGCCTCTGTTTGGGTTCTCAAAAACTCGCAGTTTCATGTATGATTGAATACAAATTTTAGGCTTTTTAAAACCTGTTGCCCTGCTGAATTGCTCACATTTCATGTATGTTTGAATTTCAAATCATCTAGGTGCTTTTAAAATCTGTTGCCCTGCTGAATTGCTAGCATTTTCATGACTGTTTGAAATTAATTCAAATTGGGGCACGTTTAAAATCTGTTGCCCGGCAGAATTGCTCACATTCTCATGACTGTTCGAAATTCAAACTGAAGCCCTTTTCAAAATCTGTTGCCCTGCTGAATCTCTTGCTTTTTTCATGTGCGTTTGAAATTCTAATCTAGGTGCTTCTAAAATATTTTGCTCTGTTGAATTGTCCGCATTATCATGACTGTTTGAAATTCAAACGTAGGTGCTTCAAAAATCTGTTGCTTGTGCTGTAGTGCTGCATTTTCCCTGCTTTCTTGGAATTCCATATTTGGGTGTATGTAAAACGTGCTGCCCTGCTCCAGCACTCCTCATGTATGTTTGAATTTTCAAGTCTTTGTGTTTTTTTTAACTCTGTTGCCCTTGCAGGTCTATCCATTGCTGACACCAATGTCAATGCTTCCTCCAGGCAGACTATTACAGACATTCTCTTTGCCGTTCCCTCTCCTGACCTATGGACTCCCCATATGGTTTCTGCCCTCCCCCTTTCTCTTTGTCACACACCAATGGTAGAACCAGATGGGAAGTGCTCTTGGTGCACTTCTCATCATTCAGGTGCATCATCATTGTCTACTTTAATGGCACTATCATGGCCCAGGGCTCGCAGCCCAACCTCCTCCTTCTTTGCAGGTCTCTTCCATCTCTCTTCAACTTCCTCCCTTCTCCTGCCACTCCTCTGTCTTACACCCCCTCTACCTATATGGAGCTCTGGTTCTATCCTACCCATTCAATCCTTCTCCTCCTTTGACTGTCTTGTCTGCAAGCTTTGCATCTCTCCTACCCTATCAATCAATCTCACTACCATCTACAGGACCCCTGGGACAATCTCCCCTTCCTATCGAAGTGCGACAACCTTACCTCTTCTCTCCTGACCTCTACCTCTAAGCTTCTCTTCCTCTGAGACATTAATATTCATCTTGATTCCCCTGATGCTGCGCTACCTTTCTGCAACCTCTGTGAATCTTTCTCTCTCACCATTCCTCCCTCAGGTCTGACTCACTCAGCCAGTCACACTCTGGATGCGCTCATCTCAGCGGACCTCTCTGTCTCTCTGTCTCTCTGTCTCTCTGTCTCTGTCTCTCTCTCTCTCTCTCTCTCTCTCTCTCTTTCTCCCTCTCTCTCTCTCTTTCTCTCTCTTGCTCTCTCTCTCTCTTTTCCTAACTCTTTCAGTACACCTCTCTCTTGGTCTGATCATTCTCTCCTGCCCTCTAACCTGGAGCTCCTGGGCTCCCCGGCTAAGCCTTTGTGCGCACTGCCAGCCCCCTTCTCTGTCATCCGATCTATGAAGTGAGTGTCAGTACCTTCCTTTGCTGCCTCTTGTATTCCTCCTTTCCACCCCTGCTCTTGACTCTCACTCTGACTAAACCCTTGATAACCTTCACCTCTCCATCTGCAACACCCTTGACATCCTTGTCCCTGCCAGGAGGATGCACATGAAGGCTGTCTCCAAGTGCAACAGTTGGTATGATTCTGACCTAGCCTCACTGAAAAGCAAGTGTAGAGTTTCGGAACAGAAGTGGGTGACTTCTCACATATCCTCTGACAAACTGGCCTTTTGACTGCTCCGAAGGCATTACAGACTCCCCATCCAGTCGAAGAACCGGGCCCATATTCAAGCCTGCTTCTCTGGGTCCACCAACAACACGGCTGAACTCTTCAAAATCTGCAAGGAACTTGCTAATCCTACTTCAGTTTCAACTTCTCCCCTTCCATCCCAGGCCGTCCGAATGCTGTGGGCCTCCCACTTCATAAACAAAATGCAGGATGGCCTGTCCTCACTCTCCTCTACTCCCCTCCCTCCTCCACCTTCAATTAGTCCCCCCTTTGGGCCCTCTCTCACAATCCCTCCATCTATCCTCCTTCTCACCGTAGAGCCAGACGAGGTCACCAAGATTGTTTGCTCTATTTATTTATTTATTTATTTGGATTTATAAAGCGCCCAGCGGCCCGGAGGCATTGTGGCACTGTTACAGCATATTCACTTAGTACAGGTTAGGAGCAGTTGTTTCAGAGCAGTGATAGAAATTAGGACAGATATTATATAGGCAGTAAAATGAAAATCTCCTCTAAACATGTGTCGGATGTCTGAACCCACTAGTCCAAGCCTTGCAACATTACTGTGCATTGCTTGCAGCAGAAACATCATAATGGCTGCTGGAAAGCATGCTGCTCGCTAAGAATCACCAGAAAGTGCGCAGTAAAAATCTGAAACATAAGCCGCCACCCACTTCTGCCTATGTCAGTGGTAACACAGGAGAACACTGCCAAAACCCGTCACTTGGCTACCCAAAGAGCAAAATCATTGCAAAAGAAACACAGAGCTATTTTAAAAATCTGTTTCCCTGGTTATCAAAATTGCAAAAATCATGGCTCACAAACCACACAAAAAATATCCAACCTCCTTGTTGGGTGTTCCACATCCTTCTACTGCAAGAATCCACATCAATACAATGTCAGCAAGAATCCTATGTTATCAGAACAAAATCCACTTTTAAAGATACTTGATGGAAAGATGTAGTATCAAAAATGGGTGTAGTACCGTTACTCACCTCTGTCAGAAGCCGACGATTTAAAACCTATCATGTGTAAAGTTGAACATTGAACTCAAACGATGACAAAGAAGTGATTTCCATCAAAATGCCATATAAGGGTGCCACACATTGATTTTCATGTTGAAAAAGGACTGGAAGTAAAGATGGGTTTGCTTATTTTAAATTTATAAATGTATTTGTTTCACAAGAAACTATGTTACAATTGACCAGAAGGTAACCTGATTCAGTTAAAATTTCCAGGAGGCCTTCTTCCCCTGAGAAACTCACTCCAGGTTCCTTCCCACCAAAAGGAGAGCATTTCGCATTGGCATGTTAATCAGAAGGGGAGGAGATTTCCTCTGCTGCCCTGACCAAGAAACAATGGGTTCCTTGGATCGAATAGGAATGCTAATTCGGGTGTGAATGACCACAACTGCTCTGGCAGGAAGGCAAGCCATGTGACCCTCTGACTCAGCCCAGCTTTGGAGGTGGGCCAGACTGAAAATGTGGATAGAAGTGGAAGTAAATGCATGCTTTATAAAAATGTTTATAGCAAAGTATACTGAACTGACACAAATATAAAACTTAGAGATTGTTAAAATGGAAAATTCACTCACAGTTTAAGACTAAGCTGCAATCTGTGTGATGTTCTGAGACTGAACCCCGGAAATTGTTCATATTGTAGCCATGGTGTTTATGTTAGGACCATGAAAAATTAGAGGAATATGCCCGGATGGGATGTGCATGCATGTATAAAAATTGGTGCAGAACTAACATTGAGAAACCCACCAAAAGCGCGGAAAAGTTGTCATTTATGAACCATAGCTCGTAGGAAAATGAGAGTTGGACACAAATGTACCTTAGGCAATCTGTCATGTAATTGTGTATTATGAACAACTTGCATATCTTGGAAATATGTTTTTTTGGTAGAAAATAGAGTTTCTATGCAAAAGCAAAGGGGAGGGATTTCTTTTGGATCATAAACGCAGTGTCACTCTGACTCATGATGACACACTGCTCCTTTCTCAAATCAGGAGAGGGGAAATCCTCTGACCTATCAGATCCTTAGAGGGTTGGGCATAGATAATCAGCCTCCCCACCCACTTTGGAAATGGATAAATAGGGACTGTTGAGGACCCAGAGACACACTTTCCACTCATCAACTGATTCCTTGGTGAAGCACCATGTAGGAAGATCCAGGCTCCGGACTCTAGACATATACCCAGAATCCAGACTCTAGAACTTTGAAGCAGAGAGGCCAATCCCAAAAGCTGAACTCTTCTCAGCTGACCTTCAGAATCTTAAGCAACCTGATTTTAACCCCTAAACATCCAAGGGGCACCACAAAATCCAAAAGCCTGGCTGAGCTGTTTTGCTTCTGGCCCACAAACCTGTGCTGGAACCAAGATCCAGACCCATAGAGCAGAGCTGTACCCAGAACCAACCCGTCAGATCCAGTCCAAGAGGCCGCGCAGACCAGAGGGCCTTGCTGAGAGCAGAACCCAGTGCCTGAGACCTGTCCAGTGGCAAATGAAGTCCAAACCCTTGACCAGATCTTTGATGGGCCCATTCCATTCCAAAGCCATAGGAGTGAGTATTTAGGATAGAACTGTCCATAGTTATCTCTTAGTTTAAAGTAATCCTATTCAATCCATTTCATTCTGTCCAGAACTGCATTATAGAATCTTGTTTCCATCCTGAATTCTTCTCATTATATAGCCTGGGATAATTGTAGTGATAAGCATCTGTGCACTGATATTTTCTGAAGAAAGTCAAGTGTCCTGACGCACAACAAACAGAGTGGAAGGCACCCTGGTCTGGTGGTTGTCCAGTTGGGTATCTTGTACTTTCATAGCCCCTTAGTATAAGTCCATATTGGTTCTGAATCTCTAAAGCGCAATCGTTCATTTGGAAATCTTGACTCTGTTTCTGAAAAATCGACCTTCACAAAAACCTCTGTAACTTTTGAACTGCATGTCCTAGAAATGAAATTTAAATGTCATTTTGCAGCGAAGATAGTTTTCCGTAATCGCGTTTCCCGCACGCGGAAAAGTTGCTGCGATTTGCAATTTGGCTCAATTTCATTCTATGTAAAATAGCTATTTCTTGATTTCAACTTCTGAATTTAGTTTTCCATCTGCTAATCATTCATAAATCATTGCTAGTGTTGACCCGAACCAATCCAAAGCAACTCTCACTAGTTATGAATCTCACTTAGCGAATTAAAATCATTTTTAGCATTTTTCCCATTCATTGCAAATCACATGTAAAAGCGATTGACCTGTTTTAAAATCATTCCTGTTCTGTTTAAGCTTGCTGGGGGGAAGTGGGATTGAAACTGCAATTGTTGATTGTTATTCCCAATACCTGTGTGCCCTCATTCCATATCTCCAAATTTCATACTGGCCGGAGTGAGTGGTAACAGGGTAAAGAGTGATCATATTGTCTTTTGATTGAAGTCATACCAAGTTTTATTTCTGTGTTGCATTTCCTCTGATCATTTCAATCTCTTGAACCCATACAAAGTATTCTCTGCTACATTATTCTTCCTATTCCTACTCCTAATTGATTAAAGAGATTGTTGATATTGTAATATTACCCACTGCTGATCATTGTTCATATTCATCAGTGTGATATTCAGATATTATTCATATTCATAAAAGTGTAATCTATATATATTGTTCAATTCTTCAAATAAATCTTTTAATTTGGAAAACAAACCTATTTTTTGGCTCAGTGAGGACGGGGGGATTCAAAGAGAGGGGCGTTATATAAGGGCAGATCATCCAGAATTAAACAAACCTTTGACATAAAAATATATGAATAAGGGTTTCCATTAGGCATCCCATACTAGGCATTGACTTAGTTGGAGTGCGGGATTGAAATCACTTACGGATTGGGGGCTCGTGGCCGGGATTTCTGGATTAGAGCTACCACTTGTGCAGCTTAATACAGTGTGCTAACGGACAGGATACATAAATCCTGTTGGGCTACCATGCTGTGTTACGCTGTAAAAGCACCCCTCAAAAGGGAACACTCTAAGGAAACGATCTGTTTTGCAAACATAAAATAATAAACTTCTGTAAATCAGGAAGGAAATTAATATTTCCAGAATGGCGACATTGGTAGACATCAAGATAGCTAGAGAGCACCTTTTACATAAGTTATTTCTGAGAGGTGAGTGGACTGAGCAGGACCAGAATGTGTGGTTGCAGGCAATCACACAACAGATCACTGCGACAGAGTCAGATAAATGGAGAGACCAGGGTCCCTTACATGTGGCCCTGAGTGAACTATATATGTCCCCTAAGGCCAAGGAGGAGCACAACAAGATTGCCAAGATAGTGGCATATCTATATGTGTCTATTGGAGCCATACAGGATCAATATGCTGAAGGCCAAGATCTGGCAAGTAGGCAACTGATGGCATTCGAAAAGGCCCAATCTGATCTGGACTCTTCTGAGCAGAGGCTGCAGAGGAGCCAGGAGTCAGAAAATGAAAGCAGGCAGTATATAATTAAAATGTAAGAGGATATGGGCATCCTGCAACAGGAAAAGGCAGACCAGGATACCAGAATTCTGGCCTTGCTGAAGGAGTACCAAGAAGGTTTGGCCTCTTTACTGCAGAGCCAGAAAAAGTTGGAGCAACAACTGGATTTCAACAGGGCATGTGCAGAGCAGGTAGTCACCCTGCAAAGCCACCTAGATAGAGAGAAGGCAGAAAGCAACAAATTAATTCTGACATACCTGGACACCCAGGCAGAGTTTGATGAAGAGCGCTAGAAAGCTGGTGCCCTTCAAAGACAGAGGGACGACCTGGCGGCACAGAGGCAGGCTCTTACTCAGGAAAGGGACACCTTAGGCCAGGAAGTCTGCCACTTAAAAGGGAAACTGCTAGTGTTGACCCGAACCAATCCAAAGCAACTCTCACTAGTTATGAATCTCACTTAGCGAATTAAAATCATTTTTAGCATTTTTCCCATTCATTGCAAATCACATGTAAAAGCGATTGACCTGTTTTAAAATCATTCCTGTTCTGTTTAAGCTTGCTGGGGGGAAGTGGGATTGAAACTGCAATTGTTGATTGTTATTCCCAATACCTGTGTGCCCTCATTCCATATCTCCAAATTTCATACTGGCCGGAGTGAGTGGTAACAGGGTAAAGAGTGATCATATTGTCTTTTGATTGAAGTCATACCAAGTTTTATTTCTGTGTTGCATTTCCTCTGATCATTTCAATCTCTTGAACCCATACAAAGTATTCTCTGCTACATTATTCTTCCTATTCCTACTCCTAATTGATTAAAGAGATTGTTGATATTGTAATATTACCCACTGCTGATCATTGTTCATATTCATCAGTGTGATATTCAGATATTATTCATATTCATAAAAGTGTAATCTATATATATTGTTCAATTCTTCAAATAAATCTTTTAATTTGGAAAACAAACCTATTTCTTGGCTCAGTGAGGACGGGGGGATTCAAAGAGAGGGGCGTTATATAAGGGCAGATCATCCAGAATTAAACAAACCTTTGACATAAAAATATATGAATAAGGGTTTCCATTAGGCATCCCATACTAGGCATTGACTTAGTTGGAGTGCGGGATTGAAATCACTTACAGATTGGGGGCTCGTGGCCGGGATTTCTGGATTAGAGCTACCACTTGTGCAGCTTAATACAGTGTGCTAACGGACAGGATACATAAATCCTGTTGGGCTACCATGCTGTGTTACGCTGTAAAAGCACCCCTCAAAAGGGAACACTCTAAGGAAACGATCTGTTTTGCAAACATAAAATAATAAACTTCTGTAAATCAGGAAGGAAATTAATATTTCCAGAATGGCGACATTGGTAGACATCAAGATAGCTAGAGAGCACCTTTTACATAAGTTATTTCTGAGAGGTGAGTGGACTGAGCAGGACCAGAATGTGTGGTTGCAGGCAATCACACAACAGATCACTGCGACAGAGTCAGATAAATGGAGAGACCAGGGTCCCTTACATGTGGCCCTGAGTGAACTATATATGTCCCCTAAGGCCAAGGAGGAGCACAACAAGATTGCCAGGATAGTGGCATATCTATATGTGTCTATTGGAGCCATACAGGATCAATATGCTGAAGGCCAAGATCTGGCAAGTAGGCAACTGATGGCATTCGAAAAGGCCCAATCTGATCTGGACTCTTCTGAGCAGAGGCTGCAGAGGAGCCAGGAGTCAGAAAATGAAAGCAGGCAGTATATAATTAAAATGTAAGAGGATATGGGCATCCTGCAACAGGAAAAGGCAGACCAGGATACCAGAATTCTGGCCTTGCTGAAGGAGTACCAAGAAGGTTTGGCCTCTCTACTGCAGAGCCAGAAAAAGTTGGAGCAACAACTGGATTTCAACAGGGCATGTGCAGAGCAGGTAGTCACCCTGCAAAGCCACCTAGAAAGAGAGAAGGCAGAAAGCAACAAATTAATTCTGACATACCTGGACACCCAGGCAGAGTTTGATGAAGAGCGCTAGAAAGCTGGTGCCCTTCAAAGACAGAGGGACGACCTGGCGGCACAGAGGCAGGCTCTTACTCAGGAAAGGGACACCTTAGGCCAGGAAGTCTGCCACTTAAAAGGGAAACTGGAAGAAAATCACCTGGCCTTCCAGGGACTGGGTGACCTCCAAAAAGAGCATCAAAACGTGTTAGAGCACACCAGGAAGGTGGAAGATGCTCTGGCAAGAAAGGAGCAGGCCAGTATGGACAGGACTCAGGTAACCCTCCTGCAGCAAAAACTGGCCCAGTCCTCAAAGACAAACCAGGAAGCACAGAGAGAAAATGAGGCTCTCTGTGAGAACAATGATAGGCTCCTCAGACAGATAGCCATGCAAGAGAGACTGATAGAGACTATTAAGGCCTTGATTGAGGAACAGAAAGCTCAGGTTCTTGCATGGCAACAGGTAGCAGGGCTGATAGAGATGAGGTTCGCTGGGAAAAGGAAACACCTGAGCATAACCTCAGGAACCCTAGTACCAGAGGCCTTCATCTCTCCCAGTCCCTGGACTCTGCCACCCCCATGTCCCCTGGCGCACATGAGCCCAGGGCGACGGGGAAGGCAGATTTCTATCCAGTCAGAAGTATGGGACTCATAGGCCAGTACCTCCCAGGCATGGATGGGCGGGCATCTGGGTATGGGCACCCAAGTACTGTGAAATTTAGTGGGGAACTCCAGGAGAGTAGGCCCACGAAGGGCATCCTGAAAACCTCTGCCCAGTTAGGACAGTGGGGGGGGTACCCATCAAATCCTGGGAGCAAGGAGGAATCAGAAGACTCCTCTGAGCGCCCCAGGCCACAGGAGACTTGGTCTCCAACATTCTGCCAGCCATTCCCAGGCTCGCAGAATCCGGGAGAACCTAGAAGACCAGATGGGCACCTCTGGGAGCTGTGCCTCTGAGTCAGAAGATGAATGGACCAGGGTTACCCGAACCAAGAAGGCCAATAAGGCAAAAAAGGGCCTTGCTTAAGGACCCCTTAAAACAGATCAAGGCAAGAAGGAGCGTCATCACGCCTTATCATAAGAACGCTAAGTATTCTGTTTGGGAACACTTACAGCTCTTTGAGCAAATGTTGGAGACTTTCCATTTGAAAGACAGCAGTAGCTGCATTCAGTATGTGAAATGGACATTCTCCCCAGAATACTCCAGTTTCTTTGCAGGGCTGGAGGACCAAAATCATTCAAGATGGTCCACATATAGGGCAGCCATCCTAAAGCATTTTTCTGTTCACAGAAATCCCCAAGAGGCTTGCAAGTCAGCCTACAATTTACAATGTGGGGAGGATCAGGCCCCACAATAATTTGTGCAGGAACTAAAGCGTGCAGACTACCAGAAGGGTGCGCATGGACAGCAGAGAATTTGATAATACTTTTTTCCACGCTCTATCCAAGTACATCATGACACAGCTGTCAGTCCAGAAAAATCAAACACCCCTTGAGGGTCTGGAAATGAATAATAATTGGTTGGCCGAAGACCAACCGCCTCATTTACAGTGTAAGAATATATATTCATTAGTCATTGGTTATTACGTAGCTATTAGTTTAACTAGAGTGAAGCCATTTTAAGATGACCAGAATCGCCATTTTGTTTTCTCTCTCTGCTCTCTCTAACGTTGCCACTTTGCCTCTTGTAAAACTGCTTTGCTGTAGATATTATTTCGCTTCATTGGTCCAAGACTAAGAAACATGTTGAAACATTACATTGGAGAGCCAAACAGAAATGCCCGATTCCCTCCCTCACATATCCTTGAAGACAGGGAGCAAGGCATTTAATCAGTACACGAATGCCAGCGAGTCTCCTGAAATAATAGCAATGTACGAAACTAGCATTTAAAGAGTTGAATTATGATATTCTTTACGTCCCCCCTTTCTGAGCCCAGTGAGGCCCCGGAGAGCGGGATGACTTCTAGAGCGAGAATCGAAACTTAGAGATAGTGAGGCCTGGTATGTGCCAGTCTCCTAAGCGCAGCTTGCCCATGAAAACAGAAACGCTGTGTTCTCGCAAACAAAAAATGGTGTCTGTAAAACTGGAGATTGCAAACTTTTACTAAATATGGTGGTCTAAGGTGTCATATTTGTCACGATGGTCAATCATCGCCTCTAATTCAAAGGGAAATGAACTGGGGGGCGGCATCAAATGTGTCATTACTGATCGTAAGATGCTCCGTTTGTATATATGTAACTGATGTATGTTTCACACTCTCTTGCATCCCCGAGGTCTGTTAGACACACGTCGCGGGGCGTGGGACCACTTGGCCAACTGGGACTTCTTTGTATTGCAATAAACCCTAGATTTTGGGAAAAGAACCTTGTGTTTGGCGTATCTATTCGTGTGTGGTGACTGTGCCTTGTTTCCACATCCGAGGGTCCCTCAGGGGCCCCTTCAAGATGGCGCCCGAATAGGGACCCTGCCCCACTTTTTCCATCGTGTACGTTGCAAAATAAGGAAGGCGGTAAGAACGGCGAGGACGGGAGCTATCGAGCCGGGATCGAGAGGTGTTCGGGCACCCCTGTGAAAGCGATGAGAGACTCCTTTGCAGAGCTGCACACCGCTGATCCCTGATCGATGTCCCTGGCCAGTGAACAAGGAGGCGATGGTCCCAAAACAAGGCAGAACCAAGATACGCAGACACAACGTCATTGGTTGCGTCAGTATACGGACGAATTGTGTCTTGAAAAGACAAATTGATTGATCAGGTGAGTTGTGCCCCAATTCGTAAGTAATCCTGATATTGGTTGAGAGTTGATTTTGTAAAATCAAACACCCAGAGTAAGTTTGATTAGCCAAGGGTAAGGTTAAAACATGCCTGGGGTATTGTCCACCTTACTGGGATTTTTCCGTTGCGGTGAACAATCTTTGAAAACTGGCCAGGAAGCACCTCTGAGAGGAACGCTGGCTTATGATATGTACATAAAGTATGGTATGGGAGCGATAATGTTTTGTGAAACTTGGCATGAGCAAACCAGAAAACAGGAAAATCTTCAGTGGCCGAGGGATGGGAGTTTTGAGATGGAACGTATAGATAACCTGGAAAAGGTGTTGATAAGTAAAAGAGCTCGCCCTGGAGCACTTGATATCCTTAGGGACTGGAGGAGGAAGCAATGCTCCGATTTAGAAGTAGAGAGAAACATGCGCGCAGGCATAAGTCAAAGATGGAGAAAGCTGAGGAGAAAGAGGAGGAGGAGTGGAGTAATAGCTTGAGAAAGACAAGACGGCGCGATGAATTGAACATAGAAAAAATATATCCACAAAGAGAGCTACACTCATCGGACGAATGAATAAACAGAATCTTAACCGAAACAAAACAAGGCCTAAGGAGTGAAACTAAAAAGACTACGGCAGTAGTTGCCGCTCAACCCCCTCCCGTTGCTCAGCCCCTCCCAACACCAGCACAACCACAGACTGCATCAGACACTGCACTGCCCACTAGCCAGCCAGCCCTGAGTGTTTCGCAATTACCACAGCCCCAGCAGACGGATCCCACTCTCACTGCCCCCTCTGCACCTCCTGATCAAGAGGGTGCCACTGTCCCGACTGCCCGTCCCATGAGTGGAATTGAGCAGAATGAATGTACGAGAGTGACTCGCAGCGCAATCAGTAAGGAGAGAAAGCGTGAGCTGCAAGAACAGGCGGAAATTTATATAGACGATAATGATGAGGTATCCACGCTAGCGGCCCTATATGACTTCAGAAGAAACAACGAAAGACAGGTATTGTTGGAATGCATCGGGGAATATTTGTCAGGACAATGGAAAATGTTAATTGGGAAGTTACCATCGCAACGATTGTTGGATTTGAATGCATTAGCCCGTTGTAGAGGGAGAGATGAATAAATAGAAGAGCATGTGAAGCGACTGTTTGAGATGAAGAATGAATTGGATGAAGAGTATTCAGAAGTATTCCCACACCGGGGAATAGGAGAAGGAATATTGAGAGGGGCAGGAAGAGAGTGTCAAGACTGTATATGCAGAAATCTTTGCCGCCACCTGGACAGATCGGTGATAGACAAAGATTGCAGGTGTGTGTGCGGGAAACGATGAGATGGATGTCAAGCCCTAGGACTTCGGTAGGGGAGATAAATGAGATATGTAATGAGTATTCCTTGCAAATAAGAATAAAAGCTCTGCGGACGAAAGTGGGGGTGTTACTCCAGAAGATAGCATGACACCACAGGGGAAGGGGAAATGCACAGAGTAGGGGAAATTCGAATATGCATGGAGGGTTTTGGGATTAAATCAATGTGCATACTGCAGAGAGGAAGGACACTGGCAGGCACAATTTCCGCATTTGCAAAATAGAGGCGGATATAGTCAGAGAATGCCTCACAGAGGGCACATGGGAACAAATGGTCACAACAGAAATCATATGCAGCAGCATCAGAATGATCAAGGGAATGGTGCACAGACAGAATCAAGGCCAGGCTCCGAATCAAACTATTCAGAGTCAAAATCAGCAAGGTGCACAAATGGGAAATAGAGGGAGAGGGGGGAAAATGTCGGATGATGTGTTGTTACCCCAATAGGACAGCCCAGGACAGGGGTCAGAACCAGTGTCAATTCCCGTGAATCAGAAATGACCCTACATAGAGATGAAAATCGGGAATGATGAGCATAGATTCCTCGTAGATACGGGGGCACAAAAGTGCTCGATAGATCATCACTTGGTTCCAGACATACCTCTGTCAGGGCGACAGAATATCTCAGTAGGGTTCGCAAGTACCCCAGTAATAAACCCCGAGTCCAAATCAGTGGCAGTGACAATAAGGCTTTTTACTGAACATTGTCCATTTCTATTAACAGAGCATTGTGGGGAGAATCTTTTAGGATTGAATCTATTGAAAAAACTAAGCGCAGTTATTCATTGTACACCAGATGGGGTATTTTTGACTATTTCTTCCCAGAGTATGCCGACTTCTGAATTTATGAGAGAACCTTTAACAGGGGAATTGAGTACATTGCAAACTTGCAATGATGTGGGGTGTTTGAATATAGAGCCAGTAAAAATGACATTCAAAGAAGGAATAACGCTACCATGTATTCCGCAGTATAACATTTCAGCAGAAGGAGAAAAAGGATTGAAAAGTATTGTTTCTGATTTGGTGAAATTGGGAGCGATTGAAGAGATTACAGGTAGTGTATGTAACAGCCCCATTCTTCCCGTATACAAGAAAGGGGGTAATGAGGTACCGTACCGTTTCATAATTGATCTCCGTGCACTGAACAAAGTGGTAGATCCCCAATTCCCGTTAGTGCCAGACGTCACTACGATCTTGACAATGATCCCTGCTTCGGCAGAATACTTTAGTGTTATTGATTTGAAAAACGCTTTCTTCAGCATTCCAGTACACAAAGAAAGCAGATATTTATTTGCCTTCACTTTAGGAGGACGATCATTCACATTCACACGCATTCCCCAAGGCTATACTGAAAGTCTGAGCATATACAGTAGAGCATTGAAAGAGCAGTTGGACATGTTAGAATTACCAGCAGACTGTGTATTGTTACAATACATTGACGATTTATTAATCGCTGCTGATACGGAGGAGATATGCAAAAAAGGTACTGTTCTATTATTGACTCATCTAGCCACGCATGGCCATAAAGCAAGCCTAAAGAAATTCCAGTTCTGTCAGAAAGAAGTAGCTTATTTGGGTTACCTACTCTTAAAGGAAGGAAGAAGATTAACTCCAGAGAGAATAAAGAGTATATCTGGTATGCCTTTTCCAACAACACAGAAAGGTGTGAGAGCGATAATAGGGATGGCTTCTTATTGCCGTCAATGGGTTATGAACTTCGCTTTAATTCTGAAACCAATGGTGGAATTAACAAAAGAGGATGCTGTGATGCCTTTGCAGTGGAATGAAGACTGTCAGAAAGCATTTGATTCGCTAAAAACCATTTTGAGTTCTGCTCCAGTTTTGGGCACACCGAATTATGAAAAGGTTTTTAGGCTATTTGTGCATGAGAACGAAGGATGCGCGTTGTCTGTCTTAACACAGGAACAAGGTGGAAGAAATAGGATGTGCGGCTATTTTTCATCTGCGCTGGACCCTGTAGCGCGTGCACTACCACGATGTTTGCGAGCAGTTGCAGCGGCTGCTGCGTCAGTGAAACAAACAGAAGGGATGGTTTTGGGGCACACCTTGATTTTGATGGTGCCACATGCCATAGATGTTCTACTCAATAGAACACAGACACAACACCTCATCTCTGCTAGATTGACTAGATATGAAATTGTATTGTTCGCGCCCAACATCCAAATTATGAGGTGGAGCACTTTGAATCCAGCAGAATTGATGCCAATGCCCGGGGAAAACAGTGGTAGGATTCAATTGATTCCCCATGATTTCCTAATGGTTACTGAGGAAGAAACAAAAGGGAGAATTGATTTGAGTGACACACCACTAAAAGAACCAGATGGGGAACTGTTTTGTGACGGCTCCTGTTTTAAACTACGTGACGGCACATCAACTGCCGCATATGCTGTTACGACATTAAAAAGTGTTGTGGAGAGTAAAAGAATTCCTTATAACTCCGCCCAAGCAGAAGAGATAATTGCTTCAACAAGAGCTTGCGAAATTTCGGAGAACTTGAGCGTAAATATCTATACTGATAGCCAGTATGCCTTTGGCCAGTTCATAATTGTTGCCGATTATGGGCCGAGAGAGGTTTCTTAACATCCCATGGGACTAGAATTCAACATGGCCCTCTGATTGTGCGATTACTGTCTGCACTTACGTGTCCAAAGCACCTGGCAATAGTGAAATGCGAGGCGCATAAAAAAGTAACATGTAAAGTGGGAGAAGGAAACGCATTTGCAGACAAGATTGCGAAACAGACTGCTACTGATTTGAGTACAAAAATGTTGACAGTACAATCGGAGGAAGTGCCCTGCATGATAAAAAATGGAATTGTGACTGTTAAAGAAATGCAGGCGGAAGCTACCGCCGACGAAATACAGGGATGGGCCAGGGGCTCTGCAGAACTGGATTTGGAGGGTTGTTGGGTGGACAAAAAAAATGGGAATTGGATGTTGCCAAATGCGTATGTAAATGCAATGGTTACAATGGCTCACAGTCCCACACACATCTGTGCGAAGAAAATGGTCCAACATTTAGCCACGGTCTGGGAAAATCCACTCATAAAAAAGAATGCTGAGAGGCTGGTGCAAAACTGCATCACGTGCCTACAGCATAATGTGGGAAAAGGAACAGTGACTCCAACAAGAAGTTTTGGACCTCCCTCTATGCCATTCGAAGTGATGCACTTTGACTTCATATAGATGGAGAGATGCCAAAATCTGAAATACGTTCTGGTGATCATATGTGCATTCAGCAAATGGGTAGAAGCATATCCCTTGAAAGATTGCACAGCCAAGAGCACGGCAAAGGTAATGCTAAAAGAGTATTTCTCTTGCTTTGGTCTGCCCCGTGTCATATGGTCGGACAACGGTCCACACTTTGTAGGTGCAGTGATAATGCAGATTTGTGCAGGATTGCAGATCGATAAGCGATTCCATTGTTCGAGACATCCGAGTTCGGCCGGTCTTATAGAACACCATAACGGAATTTTGAAATCCAAAATCAGTAAGATCTGTGCAGGTAGAAAATTAAACTGGGTAGATGCATTACCAATAGCGTTACTTTGCATGCGAACGTCAGTGCAGGCCAGAACTGGGCTCTCCCCCTATGAGATCATAATGGGGAGACCGGCGAATGTGTGGTGCGCACCTCAGCCTAAAAGAATGAGAGAGGTAGAATACCCTGTACTCAGCATTTACTGTAATTTCTTAGTAAAAAAACTGTGTTTGATTCATCAGCAGGTGCAGGAGGCATTTCCGGTGCAGTATACTGGCCCAGGACATGCATTAGAGCCCAGAGCCTGGGTGCTCATCAGAAATTATGAACGGAAAACATTGCTACCACCCAGGTGGCGTGGGCCCTACCAGGTACTTTTAACCACGCAGACAGCATTACGCGTGGATGGACGCAAGGCGTGGATTCATGCCACGCACGCCAAGAAAGTCCCATCGCCATTCGACACGTCAACTGATCGGGACAAAGACCAGAAAGAGATAGCAGCGGTTCCAGAAACGAAAAATGCCATTGCCAGTCCCTTGCCACAGAAACTGCCTGATCCTGAAACAAAGCCTGATGAGATTGCCATAAAAACGGAAGAGCAAAGAGTGCCTCAACGTTGTCCAGCAGATTCTGCATCTCTGCTGGCTGACATCAAGCGCATACCTCTGTGGCGCCCACCATCTTCTGTTGCGCCACAGCCTGCATTGTCGCCTGGGCACCCATCATCATCTGCCATTGTGCCCCAGGCTGACACCAAGCTCGAGACCGGAAGTGCACCCACACTATTTGTTGATCACACGGTACCAGGAGCAAATCGGTACAACCTACGGAGCAGAAAGAAGGAGTGATCCCATTTTTCATCTCTTGGTGAATATCTTGCCTCTGTTTCCTATTTTCGGATGAAGTGGGAACCGGAGGCCTAGAGGAGGGTGGCGTAAGAGTTGTGCAAATTAGACAGCTCACGAAACGCAACTCCTCGGTGCTAAATCCATGTGTCAGGAACCCGAGTGAACAAGCGGGCGCACATGGTACAAAGGAAGCTGCTCTGAAATTCTAGAGCAGTGTGCAAAATGCACGGAGGCCTTGCCAAGTGAAAAAGCAATCCAGGCAGACAGAAAACTGGCATAAAAGATTGTAGACATTGATTGAACTTTTTCAACATCCTGGGAAGCACATGAACAAGAGATATTCACGACAAGCACAGCAGAAGAAGAAGGACGAGAGAAGAAATGGCCGAACCAGCAAATGCCCCCTCTTGCACCAATGCTGATAGCGAGTTAAACGCAGTACATAATAAGGTGAAAAAAGGACATGGTCGAAAGAATGGTATGTTGGGTCTAACCATAGTAATGTGCATAATGAGTATATTAGCCCCAGTGTTGACCATAACAGTGTTATGCTACCTAGAGGAAATGCACCCTCTTTAAGTACTTTTGCCTATGATGAACATTTCCACAACGGAAAGCCCAGTCCATGTGATTTCCTATACCTTGTCCCCAATGGAAGAGAAACATAGGGAAGGAAATGGGAACAACACATTGCTGTTAATAATGAATATGACACACTCAATCCTAAGAAAAAATAATTGTTGGGTTTGTGCCCACCTGCCGCAGCATGGTGGTCAGGGAATAGGATGGTATGTACAGCCCCTGCCCTTAACTTCTGCATGTTATGCTTCTCTGAGTGCCCTATATTATGGGAAATGGAACGAAAGTGAAACTGGTCAACTTGATAAAACAAATATGAATGAATTCGAGGAAGTGATTATGAAACCGGTGGGTTGCTCCGAGTTCCAAAAAAGACGATTAATTACACCAGTAATAATGCCACAGGATAGATTGTCTGTACCTTATAAAACCTCTGTGATCACGTTCCACATGAACCCACATGGGAATATGGATGCAGAACCCCCTTCATATACAGTGAATTATAACCCTCTTTCTGTCCCATTCTGTTTAAAGAAAAGGGTTCTTTCCAGGTAGGAACATTTACCAGATGCAGGAATATAGCATTCCTTGATAAAGAAGTGGAACCAATATATGTGGGAGTTCCTGTGTATTTCATATGTGGAGAAAAAGCATATCCTTGGTTACCTAGGAACTGCGGAGGTACGTGTTATTTGGGATTTCTGTTTCCTGGGGTGTTTCTTTTAAAAACATCAGACATAACAAATTGACTAGGTCATGACCTCGCAGTAATATTGAAGACGGGTTGATTGTAGAGGACATAGCAAAATCATTCATACCATTTTGGGGCCAGGCGATACACAATTATAACATAAGACGACTGTCTAGGATATTAGAAGAAACAATAAATGGAACGGAGGTGTTTGCAAAATCGTGGGATCAGCGTGTTGCGTATTTGTAAGTGACTCCTCCCCCACGATTTTTGAGGCGATAAGAAAATTGCATGTGTTAAGTTCTGATCTTCATCCGCCTGAAGGCGGTTGGCAATTGAACATAAGCTCCTGGTTCTGGGAAGTGTTGCGATCCTGGGGATGGAAACTATTTGCAATCCTAGTAGCAATCCTAGGAATATTCGTGACATGTTGTTGTTGCATACATTGTCTCCCCATAATATGTGCTGAAATTAGCGAAGAGTGTGGACAAATGATGAAACGAAAAAACATTACTAAACCAAGCACTCGCCATAGTAACAAATCTGAAACCATTAAAGAATTCATGGCAATTGATATTGATAATAATAACAAGGAGACAACAAGTGTACATGAGTCCGAATTTGAATCAGATTCTGAATCTAATCCAAATACTTGGTAGGAGGAGGATGCAATGTATGGATAAGACGTTTGGCTTACGGCCAAGAGGAGGGTTTGTCAGTCCAGAAAAACCAAACACCCCTTGAGGGTCCGGAAATGAATGATAATTGGTTGGCTGAAGACCAACCACCTCATTTACAGTGTAAGAATATATATTCATTAGTCATTGGTTATTACGTAGCTATTAGTTTAACTAGAGTGAAGCCATTTTAAGATGACCAGAATCGCCATTTTGTTTTCTTTCTCTGCTCTCTCTAACGTTGCCACTTTGCCTCATGTAAAACTGCTTTGCTGTAGATATTATTTCGCTTCAATGGTCCAAGGCTAAGAAACATGTTGAAACATTACACTGGAGAGCCAGACAGAAATGCCCGATTCCCTCCCTCACATATCCTTGAAGACAGGGAGCAAGGCATTTAATCAGTACACGAATGCCAGCGAGTCTCCTGAAAGAATAGCAATGTACGAAACTAGCATTTAAAGAGTTGAATTATGATCTTCTTTACGGCCCCCCTTTCTGAGCCCAGTGAGGCCCCGGAGAGCGGGCTGACTTCTAGAGCGAGAATCGAAACTTAGAGATAGTGAGGCTTGGTATGTGCCAGTCTCCTACGCGCAGCTTGCCCATGAAAAACAGAAACGCGGTGTTCTTGCAAACAAAGAATGGTGTCTGTAAAACTGGAGATTGCAAACTGTTACTAAATATGGTGGTCTAAGGTGTCATATTTGTCACGATGGTCAATCATTGCCTCTAATTCAAAGGGAAATGAATTGGGGGCGGCATCAAATGTGTCATTACTGATTGTAAGATGCTCCGTTTGTGTATATGTAACTGATGTACGTTTCGCAATCTCTTGCGTCCCCCGAGGTCGGTTAGACACATGTCGCGGGGCGTGGGACCACTTGGCCAACTGGGACTTCTTTGTATTGCAATAAACCCTAGATTTTGGGAAAAGAACCTTGTGTTCGGCGTATCTATTCGTGTGTGGTGACTGTGCCTGGTTTCCACATCCGAGGGTCCCTCAGTGGCCCCTTCACAGCTAGTGAGAGATTTTCATGAGAAAAGATCACTAGACTGGGTCATTGCACAGGCCACCCGGATATATGAGGTGCAAAAGCCCATAGACAACAAAAATACTCAAAAAAGCCCCAAAACAACCAACCCGCCTGCTGCTGCTAAGGTGGCAGAGGTAAAGGTTGCCCCCATGTTGGATTTGGAGATGGGGGGCCTAAAAACCTGCCTGCATAACAGATTAATTCCAAGCCCAGAAGGCCCTCGGGCCACTCACAGACAGGGAGACAAGGAGGTAGTCCCACAAATGGGATCCCTCACTCCCCTGACTATGTAAGTCCCCGCTACAAGGGGAACATACCCATTCTGGGTTATGTGTGGACTCCTCCAGCCCAAGGGGGAGGATCCAACCAAACAGCACCTAACCCAGGGAACTTCCCTCCTAACTTCCCCCAGGAGGGAGGAAACTCCCCAAATCCTGGACAGAACTTTTTCCCCAGGTATCCACAAAACTTCCAACCCCAGAAAAATCCATCCTTCTTTCCCCACTTCCCTGAGCCCAAACAACCAAATCTGGGAGAGGGGAGGCCAAGGGTGGAAGGGTACCCAAATCTTCCCAACCTGGGGTATTACCAGAGAAGGGATAGCTACCCTTCCTGGGATCAGCCCAGGGGAGAAAACAGAACCCCGTATCAGCTGGAGCGTGTTTCACAGATTGAGCGCCAGATCCAAAACATGGCCCAGGATCTGGGTCACATGCTGAGGGCTCAGCAGAACCCTCAGATGAGCATGCCGGTGCAGAATGCCCCAAACTCTGGACCTGGTGCTCCAGAACATTGACGGGGGCAGCACCCTGACAAACCACCGGTTCCCAAGGAGGAGGCACAAGGGGTAGGGGGGTGTAAAACCTTGGAGGAAGCTTCCTTCCCCACTTGTAAACAGCCCCTGGAAACCCAGGAACCGGAAACAAAATCTCCTGCCCCTGAAAGTCTGCCACCCAAGGAGCAGAGAGGGGGTAGGAGAAACAAAGGACCCAAACAGACCTATTTTGTGGAGGAGGTACAGATCTTCCAATTTGAAGGAGAGGGATCCTCAGAGGATCCTGGGAAAAGGATCTTATCATTCAGAGATGGGGGAACTCCTCCCAAAGAAAATTGGGTCCCAAAGGATTCAAATCCAGACTGGGTAGATGTGGGGACTGAGCTAGCACCGCCCATCATCCAATCCCAGAACCAACAACATGAAAATCCCCTGGTCAAACCCATCCTGGTGACTGCCTCCAAAAATGGGGGGGCGGCCCAGAACCGGAACCAGGTGAACTCAAAACTTCCCCCATCGCTAGTTGCCACCTTTTCATTTCAGATTCCCAAGACTCTCCACCGAATTCTGCCAAAATCTCTCCTCTCTCAATGTCCAAAACTAAAAAACTAGCCCACCAGTTGTCCAAAAATGTGCATTATCTGTGCCCCCTTGTGGAGAAGGAGGGAAGATACTATGCCCCAGTACAAATACAGGGGCAGGGTACAATTTTGGCACTGGTGGACACTGGATCCCAAGCTACCCTTCTGTCCAAAAAGGCCTTTGATAAACTGAATTCAGGAAGGGGGGAGAATTATCAAATTCCTCTCACCTCTCTTCCTGGACAACTTTATAACTTTGACGGGAAGGAAATTCCCATCGAGGGGACTGCGGATTTGGACATTAAAATTGGGTGACACAAGGTGAAGCACCCGGTCATAGTTGTGACTCCACAGGGCACTCTTTGTTTACTAGGGAATTACCTCCTGAGAAGGTTGTCATCCCTAATAGACTGTGTAAACAAGGTCCTCTAGACCCAGACTAGCCAACCAATGAAATTGAAACAGAGCATCAACCATGTTAGTTTAAACGGCACATGCCACATGGTTGAACAAAAATCTGATCAAGTCGAATTTCACTTCCAGAACAACCAAATTCCAGACGTGACAGTAATAGCAGTAGGACAACAAACTGGTGATGGGGGTCCTCTCTATTTCTGAAAATCAACCTTCCTTCCAGCTTAAGGTGGCATTCCACACTGGAAGGAAACACTTTGAAATTCTTTACCATTCCACAATCAGACATTCCCACTCCTATAGTCCAGAACGATGAGAAATCAGCTCAGAGCCTGGCTGATATTCAGCAAATTGGAGAGCAGTTGTTCATCCCTGTTCAGTTAAATGAAGGGAAGGACTCTGTTCTCGCCCGAGTGTGTGTGAACAACGGTAAGAGCTTCATCAGCGAAACCATGTTCCGCCAACTCCCAAAAGATCCAGCCATTCCAACATTTAGACTGATAGACAAATGGGAAACGGATCTGGAAACACCCAACTCCAAACATCTCCTGCCAAGCAGGTGTATGCTCAAAATCTCCATAGGCAACAAGAGCATAGTTCATAATTGTTGGGTCGTGCGAGACGTCACTGCCGCCTTTTACTTAGGCAGTGATATTCTCGATCGCTTGGACATTAGTTTGGACCTAATAAACTTCAAGGCTTGGTCTCGATTAGCGGATGATGCCATGGGCTTTGATGATCCAGAGAAAGCATTTAGGTCAGCTCAACTGCTGCCTTTTGCAGTTGAAATTCAGATTGGAGAGGAAGTCACCATCCCAGAAAGGACCCGACAATTCTCCCTGGAAGTGAAAGTTAAAAGAGGACAGAAATTGAAAAACCCTGATGCTTACATTCATCTAAATGCTTCTCCCCAACAGCAAGGGTTGGGGGTAAACCCAACACCATTAGTCAACATAGAACATGACACCATTCCAATGGAGGTGGATAACAGCAACTTAAAGAGTATCACTCTAGCCGCAGGCACCATTATTGCAATGGCGGTTGATGACCGACATTTTTCCATTGATTTAGGCAATGAACTGTTAGGACCAATCCCCAAGGACTGTTTTGACAGTGACAGTGGTGACAACACAACACCAGACAGGATCTTTACCCGGCATGGGGGGAACTTTCTGGTGTACACTTCCTTCCCTTATGGTAAGGAAGATGTGACTTGTGACTTCAGGAGGGATGAGGTAATTTTCCAGGTCCATGAGGGTTGCCTTTCCCACCTGAAGCCACCAGTCCAAATCAGCACTTTGACCAGGGACTCCTCCACCCAGCTGGAGGAGGCCGCTGAGACAGAGAAACCAGAAGTCTTTCCAGGCTTCAGGCAGATGGTTGAAGAGAGAGTCAACCTAGCTGATGCCTGTGAGACTCTGGAGCAGAAGCAAAAGTTGAAACAAGTTTTCTTGGATTTTCAAGATCTCTTTGCGGTGGACTCATATGACTGTGGGTGCACCGACATCCACACAACAACAATTCCTACGGACCCTGGCATGACTCCAGTGTTTGTGAAGCAATATCGATTGCCTCTCGCATCAATGGAGTCCCTTACTGAAATAATTAAGAACCTTCAGTCCCGTGGGATAATCTTTCCAGTCCACAGAACCTTCAATAATCCGGTGCTGGGGATATTGAAGCCAAACGGCCAGTGGAGATTGCGCTGACCTTAGGGAGCTCAACAAACGGGTCCCTAATTCCCAATGGCCACTTCCCTACATTGACCAAGGCCCAGATCCAGGGGTCACAGGTATTCACTGCAATAGACCTGACCAATGGATACTGGACTGTACCTGTCAGTAGAGAGGACGAATACAAGCTGGCCTTTACCTTTGGGGGGCAGCAGTACACATGGACCCGGACTCCCTTTGGATACATCAACTCCGGCAGTGAGTTCAACATTTTTCTACATAAGGCCATGCCCGACCTGGGTGAAAGGGGTAACCTGGCTTATGTAGATGATGTCCTCCTCAAAAGCCCAACTGTGGAGGAACACATAGCGGAGATCCGTTATGTTCTAACAAAGTTGAGGGCGGCCAGAGCTAAACTTTCCTTTCAAAAAGCACAGTGGTGTAGAACCCATGTAAATTCCTTGGGGCATGAGATTACACCTCAGAGTCTCTGTCCCCAGGAAAAGAAAGTGGAAGCACTCCAGAAACTGAAAGACCCCACAACTCTGCGGGAACTAAGGAGCCTCCTTGGACTGACTAATTACAGCAGAAAGTTCGTTGAGTTCTATGCAGAGATCACCAGACCCCTGATTCATCTTTTGAAGGGGGGGGTCAAGTGGGTATGTAGTCCAGAACAAGCCGAGGCAGTAAGACAACTCAAAAGAAGCCTCTCACAAGCACCTTGCCTAGCTTACCCTGTTAGAAACAAGGAGTTCTTCTTGGAGACAGGGTTCTCTAATACATGCTTGACTGCAGTATTATACCAAAAGCAAGGTCAATAAAGTAATCTCCTAAGCGTGTAAAACCTTATCCTCGGTGGAGGACAAATTCAACGATTGTGAGAAGGCACTCCTGGCAACGGTGTGGGCATTGAAGAATTACCGCCCGTTCATCCAGGGGGAACACATCATAGTGGAGACTTCACACCAGCCTCTGCAATATCTCCAAAGTGACATAATCCGGATCAGAAATGTGAGTAATTCCCGAATTACTTCCTGGATTCTGTCAATGCAAGGCTTTCCTGTGGATGTCAGATATGGTCAAAACAAGAAGAGTCCCCTGAGTCTGGCTGACTTGCATGATTGTGCCAGAGAAAACTGTCTAAAGGACGAAAGTCTAAAAATCAAGGACAACATAGAGGCATACCTTAATTCCCCACACAAAGTCTTTGAAGAAGACAAGTGTGAGGGAATGCCCACTGTCTACGTGGATGGATGCTCTTACCATGTTGACAACAACGGGGAAAAAGAACTTGTGGCCGGCGTAGGGAATGCATGGGTGAATGAGACCCCAGAACCCTCCACTGGGTACAAGATTGGTCCCCGAAGTAGTCAAGTGGCAGAGTTGATGGCTGTGCATCAAGCCATCCTCATTGCTGTCCAACATCAACTCCACAAACTGGTCATAATCACAGATTCAGATTATGTACAGAACGGGTTCATGGAGCACCTGGTTAATTGGAAAAGCAGAGGCATGTTATGTGCTAACAACAAACCATTGAAACATGGGAAGTTAATTCAAAATATTGATGATCTGGTCACCTTGAATGGGATGACCATCTACTGGAAAAAGATCAAGGGTCATTCCAAAGTAGAGGGACCAGACAAAACTGGAAATGACTTAGCTGATCAGCTGGCCAAAACTGGGGCCATCCAAGGGGATCTAATTGAGATCGAGTCCCTGTTGGGGGAAATCCAGGTCACTGCTATCACTAGGTCCCAGAAAAATGCTCACAATGACCTCTCAGCGGCACAATGGAGTAAGGAGACACCAGATGCTGATTTGATTACGGCTCAGAAAGGGGATCCAATAATTGGTAAGTTTTATCAACACATTGAGGACCCTGAGAACTTTCCCCTGATTGATTCCGATTATATAGGTAAAGAGGACCTCAGAGTGTTGATGAAATGTCCAAATATGTTCTGAATCCAAGACGGTTTGTTGGTAAGGAGATCCCTAGCTGGCCATGATCAGTGGGTGGTCCCTACCTCATTCTAAAGCCTCATGTTAAGTAACGCTCATGATGCGGCCACAGCCGGTCATAGGGGGTTTCATACAACACTTGAAATCTTAAGAGAGGTTGCATACTGGCCACACATGGGGCAGAACCTCAACCAGTAATTGAAGGGGTGTCTTGTGTGTGCAGAATTTCAGCCAACATCCCTCACACACTGCGCGCCTCCCAAAAGAGGAGGATGACACTGCCGTTGGCAGATTTGCAAGTAGATTTCTTTGGGCCTGTGATTCGCTCCTCTTGGGGGAACAAGTACATGTTGACCATGACATGCTTGTTTACTAAATGGGTGTAATGTCTCCCGGCCCCAAACTGCAAGGCAGAAACAGCAGCTGCCCTGATGATCAACGACATCTTTTCGCGTTTTGGTCTACCCCAAAGGATCGAGTCAGACAGAGGTAGCCATTTCACTAGCGAAGTAATGACAAAGATGTGGGAGATTATTGGGGTCAAAAGGAAGCTACACATTGCTTACCAGCCAGCCTCTAGTGGTGCAGTAGAGAGATACAACAAAACCATTGTGAGCATATTAAAAATGTTTGTGGCAGATTCTGGGCCAAGTAGAGATATTCTATTACCTCTTGCCCTAATGGCCATCAGATCTACCCCTTCCTCTGCAACTAAAATGTCACAGTTTGAGCTAATGACTGGACGCAGGATGGTGCTTCCCTAGCATCTGCTCTACAGAACCCAAGAGCAGACATTGATCAATGCCTGCACAACTCATGAGTATGTTGAAAATCTAAGTACACACCTTCAACATGTTTTTGCCTATGCTCAGCGAAATCTAGAAAGATCAGCCGACAGCATGAAGACCCACTATGACTTAAAGACTACCAGAAAGGAATACAATGTAGGAGACCGGGTCTACTTACACAATTTCCAAAGGAACCAGGCCAAACAGCGAAAATGTCTGCCTACATGGAGGGGTCCTTTTGAAATTGTAGACAAAATCTCACCAGTCGCCTACAAGATCCGCATCCCCAAAGGCAGTTTGGCAGAGGGGGAAGATAAGTGGGTCCATATTAATCATCTAAAGTGTTGCCATCCTAGGCACACTCTGCAGCAACCGGAGGTGTCTTCTGGAACCCCAGAGCAGGCCACTCCAGATCCATAAAACTCCAACTATAAAATATTCCACATATAGTTTATAAAATACAATAATGCAAATGTCTCCTGATTTCTCAAAATGTATATGTCCGCCCCACTACATTAATAGTGGTGGGGAAATGTCTACAAATGTGTTTTTGCTTTGTCATCCTAGGAGAGATAAACCATGGAGAAACCAAGGAGGAGTACCCGGGGACCAGGAGGAAAGATCCGAGGGGCCCGGAGTATCGCTCAATACTCACATCAGGACTGGCGAGGAGAACCGAGTGATCGACCCCTGATGGAGGAAAAGATGCTGAACTTTGCCATTTGTGGAATCAGAAGAGATGAGGCTGACATCCCAGTCTTGCGAGTTGCCATTGATGGTTGATCAACGCCAATCGCAAGAGGGGGTCTTGTGGGATGTCTCAATCCACTATTCTAAGCCTTGCAACATTACTGTGCATTGCTTGCAGCAGAAACATCATAATGGCCGCCGGAAAGCATGCTGCTCTCTAAAAATCACCAGAAAGTGCGCAGTAAAAATCTGAAACATATGCCGGCATCCACTTTTGCCTATGTCAGTGGTAACACAGGAGACCACTGCCAAAACCCATTACTTGGCTACCTACAGAGCAAAATCATTGCAAAAGAAACACAGATCTATTTTAAAAATCTGTTTCCCTGGTTATCAAAATTGCAAAAATCATGGCTCACAAACCACACAAAAAGATCCAACCTCCTTGTTGGGTGTTCCACATAATTCTACTGCAAGAATCCACATCAATACAATGTCAGCAAGAATCATATGTTGTCAGAACAAAATCCACTTTTAAAGATACTTGATGGAAAGAAATCTGTCAAAAATGGGTGTAGTACCGTTACTCACCTCTGTCAGAAGCCGGCGATTTGAAACCTATCATGTGTAAAGTTGAACATTGAACTCAAACTATGCCAAAGAAGAGATTTCCATCAAAATGCCATATAAGAGTGCCACACATTGATTTTCATGTTGAAAAAGGACTGGAAGTAAAGATGGGTTTGCTTATTTTAAATTTATAAATGTATTTTTTTCACAAGGAACTATGTTACAATTGACCAGAAGGTAACATGATTCAGTTAAAATTTCTAAGAGGCCTTCTTCCCCTGAGAAACTCACACCAGGTTCCTTCCCACCAAAAGGAGATCATTTCGCATTGGCATGTTAATCAGAAGGGGAGGAGATTTCCTCTGCTGCCCTGACCAAGAAACAATGGGTTCCTTGGACTGACCACAACTGGTGTTCTGGCAGGAAGGCAAGCCATGTGACCCTCTGACTCAGCCCAGCTTTGGAGGCGGGCCAGACTGAAAATGTGGATTGAAGCGGAAGTAAACGTATGTTTTATAAAAATGCTTATAGCAAAGTGTACAGAACTGACAAAAATATGAAACTTAGAGATTTTTAAAATGGATAATTAACTCACAGTTTAAGACTAAGCTGAAATCTGTGCGATGTTCTGAGACTGAACCACGGAAATTGTTCATATTGTAGCCATGGTCTTTATGTTAGGAACATGAAAAATTACAGCAATGTGCCCGGATGGGATGTGCATGCATGTATAAAAATTGGTGCAGAACTAACATTGAGAAACCCACCAAAAGCACGAAAAAGTTTTCAATTATGAACCGTAGCTCATAGGAAAATGAGAGTTGGACAGAAATGTACCTTAGGCAATATGTCATGTAATTATGTATTATGAACAACTTGTGTATCTTGGAAACATGTTTTTTGGAAAAAATAGAGTTTCTATGTAAAACCAAAGGGGAGGGATTTCTTTTGGATCATAAATGCAGTGTCACTCTGACTCATGATGACACACTGCTCCTTTCTCAAATCAGGAGAGGGGAAATCCTCTGACCTATCAGATCCTTCGAGGGTTGGGCATAGATAATCAGCCTCTCCACCCACTTTGGAAATTGATAAATAGGGACTGTTGAGGACCCAGAGACACACTTTCCACTCATTAACTGATTCCTTGGCGAAGCACCCTGCAGGAAGATCCAGGCTCCAGACTCTAGACATAGACCCAGAATGCAGACTCTAGAACTTTGAAGCAGAGAGGCCAATCCCAAAAGCTGAACTCTTCTCAGCTGGCCTTCAGAATCTTATGCAACCTGATTTTAACCCCTAAACTTCGAAGGGGCACCACAAAATCCAACAGCCTGGCTGAGCTGTTTTGCTTCTCGCCCAAAAACCTGTGCTAGAACCAAGATGCAGACCCATAGAGCAGAGCTGTACCCAGAACCAACCCGTCAGATCCAGTCCAAGAGGCCATGCAGACCAGAGGGCCTTGCTGAGAGCAGAACCCAGTGCCTGAGACCTGTCCGGTGGCGAGTGAAGTCCAAACCCTTGACCAGATCTTTGACGGGCCCATTCCATTCCAAAGCCATAGGAGTGAGTATTTAGTATAGAACTGTGCATAGTTATCTTTTAGTTTAAAGTAATCCTATTCAATCCATTTCAACCTGTCCAGAACTGCATTATAGAATCTTGTGTCCATCTTGAATTCTTCTCATTATATAGCCTGGGATAATTGTAGTGATAAGCATCTGTGCGCTGATATTTTCTGAAGAAAGTCAAGTGTCCTTGCACACAACAATCAGAGCGGAAGGTGCCCTGGTCTGGTGGTTGTCCAGTTGGGTATCTTGTACTTTCATAGCCTCTCAGTATAAGTCCATATTGGTTCCGAATCTTTAAAGCACAATCATTCATTTTGAAATATTGACTCTGTTTATGAAAAATCAACCTTCACAAAAACCTCTGTAATTTGCAATTTGGCTCAATTTCATTCTATGTAAAATAGCTATTTCTTGATTTCAACTTCTGAATTTCGTTTTCCTTCTGCTAATCATTCATAAATCATTGCTATTGTTGAACCAATCCAAAGCAACTCTCACTAGTTCTGAATCTCACTTAGCGAATTAAAATCATTTTTAACATTTTTCCCATTCGTTGCAAATCACATTTAAAAGCGATTGACCTGTTTTAAAATCATTCCTGTTCTCTCTAAGCTTGCTGGGGAGAAGTGGGATTGAAACTGCAATTGTTGATTGTTATTCCCGATACCTGTGTGCCCTCATTCCATATCTCCATATTGCATACTGGGGGAGTGAGTAGTAACAGGGGAAAGAGTGATCATATTGTCTTTTGATTGAAGTCATATCAAGTTTTATTTTTGTGTTGCATTTCTTCCTATCATTGCAATATCTTGAACCCATACAAAGTATTCTCTGCTACATTATTTTTCCTATTCCTACTCCTAATTGATTAAAGAGATTGTTGATATTGTAATATTACCCACTGCTGATCATTGTTCATATTCATAAGTGTGATATTCAGATATTATTCATATTCATAAAAGTGTAATCTAGATATATTGTTCAATTCTTCAAATAAATATTTTAATTTGCAAAACAAACCTATTTCTTGGCTCAGTGAGGCCGGGGGGATTCAAAGAGAGGGGTGTTATATAAGGGTACATCATCCAGAATTAAACAAACATTTGACATAAAAATATATAAATAAGGGTTTCCTTTAGGCATCCCATACTAGGCATTGACTTAGTTGGGGTGCTGGATTGAAATCACTTACACAGATTTTCCCCTGCTCCTCCAGAACTGTGAACGACAATATTGCCACCCTCGCTCCCTCTCTGGTTGAGTTCTGCAACCACTCTTTTAGCACTGGCTCCTTCCCTCTACCTCTTAAGCACTCCCCTGTGCACCCCCTCCTAAAAAGGTAGTCTGTGGACCCTTCCTGCCTGACTAACTACCGCCCTATCACCACTACTCCCTTCTTGGGCAAACCGTTGGAGAAGTTGGTCATCTCCCTACTAATCCACCACACAGAATCTGTTGGCTGTCTCCACAACCACCAGTCTGGCTTCAGAGCAGCCAGAGGCACAGAAACCGCTCTCCTCAACACTTGTGAAGATTTGCTCTCTAACCTCAACTCCAACACCCCATCTATCCTTATCCTCCTTGATCTGTCCTCTGCCTTCGACACTGTCATCACGCCACCCTCTTAAATCGACTCTGTGATATTCTAAGCATCACGGATCAGGCACTGGCTTGGTTGGCCTCTTTTCTTTCATATCCGGCCTCTTTTCTTTCAAATCAGCCTTCCAAGTTCAACTGGGCCCTTTGCTCTCCCTCTACCTCACTCTCTAGCTGCGGCATCCCTCAGGGCTCTATCCTCTCGCCATGGCTCTTCAACATTTACCTTGCCCCTTTTGCTCACTTGATCTCTACCATCTCTCCTCATTTTCAGTGTTAGGCGGATGACACTCAGCTCTCCTTTAAGCTTCCCTCCTCTACATCCTCTCCTTCCTCTCTGATTTCCGATTGTCTGGCTACTATTCAGACATGGTGTGCTGCTAACTATCTCTGTCTTAACGCCAGTAAGACCTCCTCCCCATTTATACCCCCTACTCTCTGGCCACCATCCTTGGGCCCCCCTCCCTTCACTATCTTGTGAGGCAAAAAACCTGGATATCATGTTCCATTCCTCGCACTCCTTCTCACCTCATATCGCTGACCTTGCCAAGAAAGATCACATACAGCTTCACCTACTCAGAGACATTCTCCCTTTCCCTACCTTCCCCCATAAACTCAATGGGCCACATTCTAACTATGCCGGTCCGGTAACAACGGTGCCGGTAAGCCTACCGGCACCGTTGTTACCGGACCGGCACAGTACGACTCTGCAGGTGGGTGCCGTCCTGCCCACCAGGGTCAGACCTGGCGGGCAGAACGGCACCCGGCCACAGAGTTTCATGGCAGCATCAGCGCCATTATTAACAGTGCCAGTGCTTCTGTGGTCCCCATTCCCATTTCAGTCCTGTTGGACTGAAATGGGAATGGGGATTTGCAATTACCGGCGCCTGACTTTCTGAAACCCCGGGGTTGTAATCCCACAGTGTTTTCCGGCAAGCCAGGTGGCGGTAAAATTTGCAAGTTTGGCGGCAACCTGCCAGTTTTACCGGCACAGTTACAGCTGAACTTGTGATGAGGCCCAATGTCTCTAGAGCTCTGGTTCTCTCCAGGCTAGACTACTGTAACAGCCATTTCCTCAACCTGCCTCTTTCCTCCCTCTGTCCTCTCCAACTAATCCAGAATAGGACTGAAAGACTTATCCTTGGCCTCAAGCACAGGGACCACAACTCTCCATCCCTAACATCTCTCCACTTGCTCCCAGTGGCTGCAACGATCATGACCCTCTGCATCATCCACAAGGCCTGGGACTGCGCTACTTCCAACTTTCTCTCCCTAAATACCTCCCTGCTAGAGTCCTTCGGTCCTCTAGCTCTAACTCTCTGCAGGTCAGACATTTCTCCAAGCAGAGAGTGGGGGGTAGATCTCTTTCTTCGGCAGGAGCCTCCCTCTGAAATGGCCTCCCCGTCCCTCTTAGACTTGAGCCGGATCTCCTTAAATTCTAGAAGCTTCTCAAGACTTTCCTTTTCTCCTCCTCCTTCCCCCTCCCCTTCCTTGCTAATGCTCCTGTGCTCCTGTGACTGGCTTCCCGGTCCCTTTTGAGTCATACAGGGGCCGGGCCCTGACTCAACCAGTCTGCCTCAGCACACCCTTACCAGCACTTGTCCTCAGGCACCCTTCCCTGACTAGACTACTGAGTGAGTCTGGTCTACCCCCCCCCCCTTCTCGCACTAGCTGACTCTCATCCCGTCCACCTGCACACTTCTAGACTACTGTGTCTGGCCCACTCCACCATCCTTGCACTTGACCCTCATCCCATCCCCTGCGCACCCTCCCTCCTGGCTTCTCCCAGCACTTACCCAGCCCCTGGGGCTCCCTTCCTCCTTCCCCTTTTCCCCTTTTCCCCCTCCCCTACATTTCCTTTCGCCCTGACCTGGCCCTCTTCCCCCTGAACTTTCTGCTTGCTGCATTTGCATGATCCAAATGCCACGAGACCTAGTAGGATTGTATATTGTTGGTTTATCCTCCCCTGTTTCCCCCTCCCCCTTTGTCTTGTGGCCCCTGCAATCAGTTTTTGCTGTATACAAATGTTCAATAAGTCAAATAAATAAATTAAGTCATGGCTTGCAGAAAGCCGAGGAATACACGCCTGTAGATTCTCTCTTAAAAAAGTATATTAGAAACAAGTCCTTTTCTCAGTTTCTTGAAATGCAAATGATCCTTCGTATTGCATAATGCGTGGAATTCTATTCGAGAGCTTGTTTGCCTGAGTTGTGAATACTCTTTTTCCATGCATTTCACATCTATATTTTTGTGTAATAAGAAGATTGTCATTTTACAAATGGCAAACGCAAAACAAAGAGGTCATGGCTGGAAGGTTTAATCTTAAACATTTGGCAGTTGCTCTGAGCAACCCTCCAGACCATCATTCTTCACCTGCCAAGCCATTACAGGAAGGATAAAAACCATATGCAAATCAGGCTTGGTCCCACCCTCAAAGGGGTAGTGAAGCCCAAATTGCTAGGTCACGACCCTTCTGCAGCTTGGGTCTCAACTCGGTTTGTATTATTTTAATGTTTCATTGGAGAAAGTTGAACCTGTCCATTAAATGCTTTTGGGGCTCATTACGGAATTACTGTCACTTTTACCACACTGCTGAATTGGGGGTTCACAGAAATGGGTGCTAATTCTGCCAGTGGAATTAGCACCGGCTGAATTAGCACCAGTGGAATTATCACCAACATATGGCGTCATTAGCAAGATGCAAAATGGTATTTCCGCCAGATTACAAATTGAAATACAACTCAAAATGGGTGGTAATTCCACCATATGCACAGTACATAAATACATATAGGTGAGGGAATCAAGTCACAGGTGCACCCAATTCACTCAGATGGAGTACGTAACCCATGCCCGACCCAAACACACTTTCCAACGCCATGCTGCCACTAGCAGTTGCTAACTGGGACATGCAGCACCTCCTGCCCCACATTGAGTTGCAGAGGCAGGAACAGCAACAGAAGGCACAGAGAGGAGGAGGAAGAGATGGCATGAAAAGTGCACCCCCAATTCCCGGTCAGGTCCTCAACCTGAACATTGACTGATGCCCGGCTAATTACCCTGGACTGGCTGAACGGGGAGATTGTAGAGGTACTGTCCATGATCTGCGACAACATCCAGAGCAGGATCAATATCTGGACTACCCTACCACCCTTCCTGAAGCTTGTGTTGGTGCCACATTTCCTTACCATTGGCTCCTTCCAGCACACTGTGGGCATGCTGCATGACATACAATTGTGTTTGAGACCAACCATGTACGCGCTGAACACTCAAGTAATTCTCTCTTGTATTGTTGCAATAGAATCCTCTTTTAGTCAAGCTCACAGATTCATATATTCTGTTGCAAACGACTGTCTTTTATTGCGATTTGCTGACACGTGTTTTTGACCTTACAGGTCATTTTCAAGGATAATCGGTTTAAACAGTTTACATTCATGAGTCATCCATATATGTGGTGTGTCAATAGTGCACCATGCCAAGATGGTTACAAGGTTGATGTGGCATACATGGAAATAATGTGTGTGTTGCAGGATTACATGAGGGGGACAAACAATACAACCAAAAACGTAGAGAGAGGAAAAGGGGAGATGAGTATAACCTAATTCCAGAAGGGAGACCAATTGTGAGTGTATTTAGACGGATAACGGAACCCATTGCTCAGTATATCAATACCATCAATCCCAGTCTTAAAGGAGCTCTCCTAAATGTCAGATCATTAGTCGCCCATGCCACAGAAGTCGCTGACATTATTCTAACAAACAACCTGGACTTCCTTGCGGTAACCGAAACATGGCTGCACGATGCTGCAGGTCCATCTCTTACCCTAGCCATACCTGATAACTACACCATCCTTAGAGCAGATAGACCGAACGCTCGAGGTGGCGGTGTAGCTATCATCTTTAAGTCCACGCTTGACATCAGACTATCCTCTGCTCCCCCACTCAAATCCTGTGAACACATTACAGTCAAATTTCAAACCTCCCCTAAAAGTACTATTACGCTGCACTTAATTTACCGACCCCCGGGCCCTCCTGGCTCATTTGAGGAAGACATCACTTCACTAGTTGCTGAAAGCTCCAAACCATCAGCACAATTGATTATACTCAGAGACTTTAACCTTGGGTTTAACGACCCCCTAGACACCCCAGCCACTGCCCTGGCCATGGCATTAGAGGAGCATGGCCTCCAACAACTTTGCTCCAAACCCACCCACTCGAAAGGCAGAATCCTTGACTGGATAACTACCCTTAACTGCAACATTACTACGAAAGATCCCACACAACTTATCTGGACTGACCACCACCTCCTCCCGTTTGACATTCTTACCAGCAACTCAGCACATAAAAGGCCTATCATGGCACCTGCCTGCCCTACTAGGAAAAAGAGCAATATCACAGCGGAAGCCCTAATACCTCTGGTGATCCCTACTTTAAACGCACTACCCGCCACAACGGACTTGAACCAACTGGTCAACGCCTACAATGAGTCCATGGCCAAAGCCATTGACATCATTGCCCCACTGAAACTGCGCAAAGGAATACCCAAAGCGCACCTGAACACATGGTTCACCCCGGAGCTCAAAACCCTGCGTCAACAAAAAAACAAACTTGAAGTACTCTGGAAATCAGTGCCTTCTATAAACAACAGAACCAATCTCACCAACATCTCCACCCTCTACAAAAATGAGATTATACGGGCCAAGAAAGAATCTCTCAATACTAGGATCTCCCAGGCAAGCTCCAGTACTAAGGAGCTCTTTAACATACTAAAGGAATTAGAAAACCCCATTACCCCCACTGACTCTTGCACTAAGGATAAACCCTGGTGCACAGGGATCCAGAATGCCCTAGCTAACAAAATCTCAGGGCTCCAAACTAAAATCAACAACAAACGACAACAACTCACTCTCGATCCCACCTCCTTCCCCACGCCCCCTCCACCTACTGCCACTAGTTCAGGCTTCACCTTCAAAAAGGTATCCATATTGGAGGTTCAGAAAATTATAGCATCCCTTAAACCATCGAATTGCAAGGGGGACAGCTGCCCCGCACAGATCATAAAAGATGCAGCTAGGGATCTCTCCCCATTTATCACCAAATTAATAAACCTGTCCTTCGCCAACAACATGGTCCCCAGCAATCTGAAACAGTCCTGGGTCCTACCGCTACTAAAAAAAACTACTCTCAACCCTGACATCCCCACGAATTACAGACCCATTACCACCGTCCCATTCCTACTAAAAATCTTGGATAGAGTGGCTTATTTACAAATCCAGGACTACCTTGAGGCCAATCACCTACTAGGAACTCGCCAATCTGGCTTTCGACCACAACACGGGACAGAAACGGCCCTTGTTGATCTCAAATGCCAGATAGACGAACTCAAAGACAAAAACAAGGCTGCCATCCTTCTACTCCTTGACCTCTCCGCTGCCTTTGACCTGGTCGACCATAAAATCCTGTGCAACCATTTGTCTCTGGCAGCACACTTCTCCCACTCTACAGTCACATGGATCCAATCTTTCCTGGACAACAGAACCATGCGGGTCTTCTCCCCCCTAGCAGCGGCTGACCCCATCCCCATCACCTGCGGTGTCCCACAAGGATCCTGTGTCTCACCTACCCTTTACAATATTTTCACCAAGCCCTTATTCGACAAGCTGGACAATCTGGGTGTCACCTATACTAACTACGCAGATGACACCCAGATACTCCTCACCCTATCAGGCAACTACAACAAGGACGCCAAATGGATCAATGAAGTCTTTTCCATCATTCAGGCATGGATGGCCACACATGGCCTATGCCTGAATGATGACAAGACTGAATTGCTTCTTGTCGGCTCACCGAACACTATCAGTAAACTCTGTCCCGGCTACACTAGCTTCACTATTGACGGTAACACCATACCCATTGCCAAGAGCGTAAAAACCCTCGGTTTCTACCTAGACACGAACATCAACCTAGCTAAACAAATCAACATGACCGCCTCAGCCACTGCCTACACCGGTAAACTAATCAGGGCCTGCAGACCACTGATCTCCCCTAGCAACTGTCTCATCCTAGCCAGAGCACTCATTCAATTTAAACTGGATTACTGTAATAGCCTCTATGTAGGTGCCAACAAAACAGTAATCAATAAATTGCAAGTTTTACAAAATAACGCACTCCGTGCCGCCCTCAATATTCCTAGAAGGGAGCACATCTCCGCCACCAGAACTGCCTGCAAATGGTTGTCCATCCAACAGAAAATTGACTTGAAAACCATATGCCTTACTTACAAAGCCCTCAATCATCTTGCCCCACCCTACCTCTCGAACAAATTTACACTAAGACAGAACACTAGAACCACCAGATCGTCCAACTCATTACAACTAACAGTTCCCAAATACTCCCTCAAAAGAGCTGGAGGATCTAGCTTCCCAACTTTGGCATCACAACTCTGGAATTCCATCCCACTGGATATTAAATCTACACCTACTTTCCAACCCTTCAGAACCAAGGTCATTTCCTGGTTAACCAACAAATAACTGTCCTACCACATATGTATGCACTCCGAATGTCCAACTTTATGTATATTGTTTGAATACTATTATCTATGCCCTATCAATACTGTACTATTGTCTTTTACCTGTAACCTGATGTTCAAAGCGCATATATACCCCCGGGTCAAGAGCGCTATATAAATAAATAAACAAACAAACAAACCATCATTCAAAGAGATGTCACCAAGATCCTCACGTACATATGTGATACAATGTGCATACGTGATACAATGCACATGTAGGACCTGCCCTCTGGTCACCACAAATGACATTCACCGACCCACAGGACTGGGCCCAGCAGGACAATGCAGTAGTATGTCAGCAATACATATTAACCGAACAAGTAACTGATATGCAAACAGAGGACTAATGGAACCACAATGCACAGGGCACAGATACCTACTCAGCCAATGCAACAGTTCAACACTGCAAAATTACAATGCAACAATGCCAGACAGTGATGGCATGTACACTGCAAACCATGCATGTTAATCCATTGCGGCAAGAACGCAGAAACTACAAACATGCACAAGAACAACCAATCACCCAGCAGGGCACAATGCGTGACAGCACAGGCCCAACACAGACAACAGGCACATTTGATATCCTATCACAGGCTATGTCTGGCAGAACTGGTGTGTGCGAGCTGTGTGCACACTGTATCTGTAAGTGACAATGCACATATAACTCTATAGTATATTAGTAATCGTAGCAAGTCCCGTTGAAGTCCCGCTTTGCCCGTGGTCTTCGTTTGTTGTGGATTGCAGCTTTTTCAGAGGAAGAGTATTACATTGTCCAAAAGGCTCTGCAGCACGTATAACGTGCCCTGCCTATTTAAACAGCGGACCGCGCGCATCGCACGCGCGCATCGTAGCAAGTCCTGTTAAAGTCCCGCTTTGCCCGTGGTCTTCGTCTGTTGTGGATTGCAGCGTTTTCAGAGGAAGAGTACTACATTGCCCAAAAGGTGTTTGCTGACATACTTCCAAAGATATAAGGACTTAAGGACTTCCATCCATGCACTATTACAGCTTTAACGTGTTTTTTTACTTTATTTAGGCTCTGCAGCATGTATAACGTGCCCCGCTTATTTAAACAGTAGACTGCGCGCATCGCGCGCGCATTGTAGCAAATCCCATTGAAGTCCTGCTTTGCCGCTTAGCCACGGCGACGCGGTGTCCGGGTCTGGGCTGCGGGTGCATTATTTTTTATTTTTTATTTTTTGTTTTGGTGGAGCAAAACGCAGGATAAGATTCATTGCCTCGTCAGCGAGCACATTCAGGTTTGTTAAAATTTGAGTCCACTCGAACCCTCTTTGTTTTATTTTGTTAACGCGCGAATTCTGTGCCATTGATAAACCTGTTTCCCTTCTCACTTTTATAGTTAAAGGATAGTTCCGGGACTTTTTTTTTATTGTCCCTACGGGTCGGCCATGTGTTTGTAAGCATAAATCGGTAGATCGTAGGAAACTTTCCTATGGACCTTACCCGACTTTTCGCCCATTATCGCACTCGAAATCAGCCTCCATTTTGTGATAATCCTATCATTCCGCCGCATCGACCTGGCTCACCTGCCTTTGCGGCACTAAATCAAATCCCCCGCCCCTGAGCCTGACATCAGCAGACGCGTACTGCCCATTTCAAGCACGTCTCGTGTCAACAATCGCTGCGCCTCAGCTATTGACGTGTTGCCATGGAAATGGCAGGACGCCTCTTTCCCCAATAAGTATAAACAGACCGTTTCACAACACACAGCAGCACATTTTCGATTCCATTCCTCTCTCTGTGTTACTTTGAGTATTCTGTGACTCGTTTCAGTGCTCTGGTCAGCTACCTTCGCCGCTTGTAGCCCGTGTGAACACCTGTACCATCTCTGTAAATTATTTTACTATCTTTACCGCACAATGGCCACAATAATGCCGTATATGTACGAGCCCGAGTACACCGAGGAAGAACTACTGGAAAGTCAAGCACGCGAAAACGATGGGGATTCGGACGGCAGTTGGGAGGACCAGTCAACGGATGAAGAGCCTGGACCATGTCGCATGGACGGCGTCTCCACCTGGTGCACGTGCAATCGGTGCGAGCTAATGCCAACTGAGGAGGAGAACTGCTGCTGCCGTGAAAATTCCGGGTGCTTGGCCTACATTTCGGAAAGCGAGCAAAGTCTGCAGGAAGGCGAGCAAAGTCCGCAATGCATCACCGAGCTGCCAGAGTTCAGGGAAGCCTGCCTCTCACGGACCGTGTTGAGGATGATGATGGTGCTTATGCACGAACTTCGCGGCACTGTTCGTCCGCGTAATCCGAGTAACGAGTAAGTATACTCTGTTTGTGATGTCAGTGATGCCACCACTATTTCATGGTCGTCTCCCACATATAAAATTACATTTACATATCATTCGAACGCATGTAAATTTGTTCCATATAGTGCATTTTCTAGATATAATTTTTTTCTAAGAAAAATGACATGTGTTACCTGAATCGACATTGATAAGAAAGTTTGGTCAGTTTAATACAGTTTGCATCTTTTTTTTTCACAGGTGGTACAGGCTGGTGGCCTATCGTTGCTTCACTTGGTGGCTTCACGGGAGGCTCGGACACCGCGTTCGGAGAGTAATACCTGCCTGTGCGGTACTTGCCATTAGACAACATTTCCCCAGTGACAGTGGACAATACCGCGGATTTTCCCTCGATGTGCTGCAACCTCAACTTTACAATGTGTAATGTTTATTATTTATGTTTAATTAAAATCTAAAATAAAGCCCAACATATATTTTAACAATGGTTGTTTTGATTTTTTAAATGAATCTAGTGTATATTCTCCTGGGAGGGTGAGGTATTTATAAACTCACCCCCCTGCATTCCATGTAGTAGATAGATCCTGCAGCCATCCTCTTACATTCAGTTAGATGGCCTCTCCTTGGTGAGGCCCTGCGGCAAACTGGTCTTGTCTGCACGACCACCGCCCCGATCCACCCCCCGCCCTATCAAAGGCAGTTCGCACCGGGGTACTTGTGCTGGCAAGTGGAGCTGTCAGGGAGCGATAAAGGCCAAGAGGTGCCAAAGACCATGTACACTTCAAAGTGGTCTATAGAGCATGGGTTGTTGTTCCCATGTCTACCTACAGACCCCGTGTCTCCTGCCAAGCATCCCCCCTCACGCTGGACGGCCCCCTGCAATCCACATAAGTGTGTCTCCATTCACGAGTCTTCCTGTGTCTTGTCTGCACGACCACCGCCCCGATCCACCCCCCGCCCTATCAAAGGCAGTTCGCACCGGGGTACTTGTGCTGGCAAGTGGAGCTGTCAGGGAGCGATAAAGGCCAAGAGGTGCCAAAGACCATGTACACTTCAAAGTGGTCTATAGAGCATGGGTTGTTGTTCCCATGTCTACCTACAGACCCCGTGTCTCCTGCCAAGCATCCCCCCTCACGCTGGACGGCCCCCTGCAATCCACATAAGTGTGTCTCCATTCACGAGTCTTCCTGTGTCTTGTCTGCACGACCACCGCCCCGATCCACCCCCCGCCCTATCAAAGGCAGTTCGCACCGGGGTACTTGTGCTGGCAAGTGGAGCTGTCAGGGAGCGATAAAGGCCAAGAGGTGCCAAAGACCATGTACACTTCAAAGTGGTCTATAGAGCATGGGTTGTTGTTCCCATGTCTACCTACAGACCCCGTGTCTCCTGCCAAGCATCCCCCCTAACGCTGGACGGCCCCCTGCAATCCACATAAGTGTGTCTCCATTCACGAGTCTTCCTGTGTCTTGTCTGCACGACCACCGCCCCGATCCACCCCCCGCCCTATCAAAGGCAGTTCGCACCGGGGTACTTGTGCTGGCAAGTGGAGCTGTCAGGGAGCGATAAAGGCCAAGAGGTGCCAAAGACCATGTACACTTCAAAGTGGTCTATAGAGCATGGGTTGTTGTTCCCATGTCTACCTACAGACCCCGTGTCTCCTGCCAAGCATCCCCCCTCACGCTGGACGGCCCCCTGCAGACCGCATAATGCCACGACATATACACGTCATTCATTCACAAACACACCCCTGTTTCGAATTCTTTATAACCCACTTCATATTTCTAATGAGAACTTCTTTGCGCTTTGCTAGTCAACCCGTGAAGGTGCTGGTTATCTGCTCTTCGTCTCTGTGAACTTCCGTGACCACTTTGAGCAAACTCGTCAGTTTGCAACCTGTGAACTGCTCCCTGTTCTACGACAAGAAACTACTCTGATCCCTGCATCTAACTGTTTGTTCGTCAAGGTAAGTCCATGTACCATAATCATTTTGCGTCCAATTTTTTAATTTATATCTATTTGCTAGTAGTCATCAAATTGCATCCATGTTTTCTTTTCGTTCACGACAGTACATGCAAGGAACTAGTCACATGTTCTGAGTTTAGTCAAATTACTTTTTCTATTTTTTGAAAGTTATTGAAATACTTATCCGCATGTGAATAACGTGTATAGTTCCAAGAACCAAAACGGACCTTGCATTGAACCTTGTATGTGTCATTTAATGTTTTAACACATTGGTATTCATAGAGAATTGTTGATCTTTACTTTTCAGAACTTTCCATAATGCCTGCCTGTTCCATTGGCGGTTGCCCTTCGAAGACCCATAACAAATCTGAAGGTACTATAATGCATGTTTTCCCTAAGACAATAGATCAGATAAGAGAATGGGTCCGATATTGCGGATATCCAGCCTCTGAGATAGAAAGTAGAGTCCTAGAAGTCTTTGCGGACAAGAGGGGTGATCGATACCGCATCTGCAGCAGGCACTTTAGCACAGACATGTACTCCACATCATTGCTAATAAGGACGAAAACACCGCGAGCGAGGCGAAAATTGCTCTCAACCGCTATTCCCACTCTATTCGTCCACATCCCTCCACTGGTGAGTCAAGTTTACGTATTTATCTCTCGGCATTGCGGTAGTGTGTAGCATTAGCTAACAATAATTTCCCCATTTATGTATCCACTCAATATGAAGGCTGAAGATTCTCCATCCGTGTCGTTATTGCAGTCATCAGCCACTTCAAGCGCCTATCGGGTAATCTTACTTAGCTATTCTGACACTGACTTGTTTTAGGCATGTAAATCAATAGTTTTAATTGATCGTGTAATTATTTTACCTAATGGTACACCACAGTACTCGTCCTCTAGTCTTTGTTTTCAGTTATAATTATTGTTATCCAAAATAATGCAAGTACTGTCTTTCAGGGAGATGCTGAGGAGTCCAACGCATTGACGACAACCGTAGATGTCACTCAGATGCTCGAGGTACGTTTCCGGACAGTTCCATCGATGGAGATCATCAGATCTTGCATTCTTGTAGCGTGATTGTTACACACAATGTTTCTTTCGTTTTTAGCCATTGGTATGTCCTTTTGTCGTCGCCCTCCTATGTGTCTTCTTTTTTCAATATTGTGTTCATTACTAATGAAAGTCCTATGTTTCAGGGAGTCGATGGAGCATTAGTCCAAGAGGAAGGGGGAGCATGCAGTTACGGGTCGGCGCAACAGCTTGCAGAAGTGTGCACCGCAGTTACAGCGTCCCTTGATGTTCTTATGCATTTCGAGGTATGGATACTGACAGATCAATCATGCGAGATCAAATGACGTGATTACATCCGCTATACTTCCTTCTTTATTAACGCAAGTACTATGTTTCAGGGAGCTGACGGAGCTTCTTCAACAAGAACATCACCCCTAGTAGTTGATGCAGATCTCTGGGTGGTGACACTTCCAACGATGGAGCAAATCGAATCATATTTAGATATCCATTATTTATTTTAGACAACTGATCATTTGTGCAGGTCTATTTAGATGAGCCGTTGACGCCTGCAGAAAGTTTATGTTCTTTTAAACAAAATACAAAACCATACTAATGCAATTACTGTGTTTCAGGGAGTTGCTGAAGCCTCATCTTCAATAATATCATCAATGGAAGTCTATGCGGAGCCCGAGGTATGGATCTTGACAGTTCAATCTAACTAGATCAACAATGCGTGAACTATTGTCGTTTGAATGTTCTACACAATGCGTTCATTCGTGTTTTGCTATTGAGATGTACGTATGGGTATTGGTCCCCAAGTACATTTTGTGTTTTCAATATTATTATACATACTAATGAAAGTTCTATGTTTCAGCGAGTCGATGGAGCCTCAGTGAGTGATGGATGTGCTTATCATGAAAGTATAGTCGTTGCAGCGCGAGAGGAAGTGGAGACATGCACACACGAGTCGGAGCAACAGCGTCCAGATGTTGAAGTTCGAGGAAAGAAAGTTTCAAAGAAAAGAAAGCAAAAGAAGGTTAGTGTCCTGTTCACTATATTATGTTGTCTTTCACTGTCAATAGTTCAATACTGTAAGTTGTGTTTAAACTGAACATCCCTTTTCTAATCTGTCCTCTAGTTGCGAGTGGGTGTAAGAACTAGATCTACACAGACAGTGAAGCGAACGAGAGATGTTGCTTGTCAAACCTTTTGGCAGGGACTTGAGACTGGAGATGCATCGTGCCAATGGGAAGAATATGAAGTGATTGACAACGGAGCTATACCACCACCAGCCATTGATAGTGAATGTCCTCCTGGTAGTTTGGATGCAGTCGTAGATCAATTCACAGAATCCACACCCGCAAAAAATAAGAGCACGCGAAAGTTGAAGACATTGTTTTTTTCTCCCATCTCCGGACAAGGAACAGATGTTGCAATGGAAGAGAATGAAGTGGACGACAATGAAACACCATCAATATCACTCAGCATAGCGGAAGACGATATCAGAGATTGTACCTTTCATGCGAGTGACATGTCCTCAACGTTACAGGCCGAACCAGCTGGGATGCAGAGTGACAGTATAAGGAAAGAGGCCAAATTCATTGTATTCGATAGCTGTTTGATGGATATTATTATGATGATGAAATGTGGGCATTGGGTTGGTGGGGAAGTATGTGGGGAGCCATTGATTAATGTGACTCGTGCAATTCGAGGCACTAACCTTAAAATACATGCCACCTGTACACAATATCATCCGTTCGCATGGTCTGCACAACCCATGCTGGGGCAACTGCCAGCAGGCAATCTACTTTGTGCAGCGGCCGCACTTTTTAGTGGTTCAAGTTTTAAAAAGTTACAGTATTTCTTTCAGTTTGTGGGAATCCATTTCATTGCGAAAAGTCAGTTCTACAAATACCAAACCGATTATCTATTTCCAGCCATCAGCGAAGCTTGGAGAATGGAAAAAATGTCAATGGAAAGTACATTCGCGGGCAAACGCTTCAGGCTAGCCGGTGATGGACAATGCGACAGTCCAGGATTTTCAGCCAAGTACTGCACCTACCACTTTCAGGACATGGAAAGTAAGAAAATTGTGAGTTCGTTGGTCGTGCAGGTGTCACAAAGTACATCCTCAGTGGCCATGGAGAAAGTTGGCTTTGTAGCATCATTGCAAGAACTACAATCGCGGGGAATGGTGATCGACCTGATAGCCACGGACAGACACGTTTCAATTGCCAAGACAATGAGAGAACAGTACAAAAATATAAATCACCAATTTGACGTTTGGCATCTTGCAAAATCAATCAATAAAAAATTGTCGGCTGCAGGAAAAAAAAAAGATATGCAAGGTATTTCACAGTGGTCCAAGTCAATCAGCAACCATCTTTGGTGGAGCTCAAAAACATGTGAAGGGTCGTTGGAAATTCTACTGGAAAAATGGCGGTCAGTAATGTTGCACTGTAGCAACGTACATCGATGGTCGACAAATGAGCATTTCCACAAATGTGAACATGGCCATTTGTCCACAGAGGAGGCACGGAAGAAGAAGTGGTTGATTCCTTCATCACCCACTCACAAGGCCATTGAAAAGATTGTATTTGATAAAACTATAACAAGAGATTTGAGGGGACTCACGGAATTCTGCCACACAGGAGATTTGGAGGTGTTCCACAATATGTGCCTAAAGTACAGGCCCAAAAGATTGCATTTTGGCATGGAAGGCATGATAAATCGGACTCTTCTAGCGGTCTTGGCACATAACCATAATGTTGGCCGTCAACAAAGTAGGACGACCGGAACTTTAGGGACGCTTCGCTACAATAAGGCCTTCACTAAAAGAAGTAAACAATGGGTGATCAAACCAGTGTTTGAGGATATGCAATATGAGTTTATTGAGAGACTTATCGTAGATGTCCTCGATAGGCACATACATGGAGTGGTGAACGAACCTATGCAGGGGACAACTGCATTGCCACCCAACATTGCCTCTGTTCCATGTCCACCTAAAGCAGAGCTCATTGAGAAATACACATCACGGTTTAAATGATTGTAATTTGATTGTCTGTTCTCTCGAGTCTCCTCATGTTGCAGGCCCATTGCAATTAAACCAAACAGTAATATAAATCATTTTTACAAAAATTATAGAATGTTTCCGTATTACAAACACATGGCCGACCCATAGGGACAATAAAAAAAAAGGCACGCAGACAAGATGTCCCTAAAACTAACTGCAGCTAACTAGAAATGTGTGCTCGCTCAAAGTGAAGGTCAGCTGCTTTGATGTTTTGCTCGGGTGGCGGAACGGCCCACGACCCAATATAAGGTTCTATTGTGATTTGACCTTGACAGGCCGGGACCATCCTGAAAGACTAAGAAAAGATAATGAATAAAATTTCAGAAACGAAACGATGAGCCACGTTCATTAGAAGAAGTAACGTCGGCAAAGAAGGAGTGGTGTTTCGGGTCTGCCCTACACAGAGACACAATGGAAAATGCAAATATAATGTAAGTAACTTTTGATGAGTTTATACCGCAATTTCATTACTATACAGTGGCTTTAAAGACGGGTTCAGTTGTACTTGTTCGTTCTATGTGGCATAGTGTTTTCTACCGCGCACTATCTGGAGGAGAAACATCTGCTTTTACTGAAGCACCTCAAAACCTTCCTCTTTGCTTCTGCTTTCTCTCTCCCTCTCCCCTGCTACAACTGGTCCACTGTCTGCGACCTCGGTCCTGGGCCCTTCCACTCTCCACCTGCACTGCCTCCCTGTCAACCCCTGCACTGGGGGACTGTCTCAGTATCCTACAGCCCCCCCTTCCCAGCACTTGTTCTGCACTTACCTTGCACTTGCCACCAGCTGGCCCTATTTATTTATTATTTTATGCTACTTACCTTGTACTCCACTCCCCCCCCCTCCATGCCTCGCCACGCCTTTAAACACTTGTGTACACCCAGTAGCGCTGTCCTCGCTATGAAATGAATAATTTTAATAAGGATCTGATGGTGAGACTAATTTCATTTTTTATGTTTTTAGGTACATCATTCACTACTGTCTGTGTCACGAGTACCAGACACCGGCGGACGGCTTCTACAGCCGCCAGTTGCTTCTCCGCGTGAACAACGTTACCACCCTGACCATTTTATGGGACGATCGCCAAGTACAAGTATGCCCTTACGCGGTACTAACGGTTAGATGCAACATACCTACCGTTGTGGTGGCCTAGTGCCTCGTTGTTGGAACAGCCATGCGATTATCAGTGCGACAGAAGAGCTTATTTTTATCGTAAACCAACACCCTGTGTACTGCACACGAACATCGCTTCCCTCAAGACGAACTAATTTGGATCGAGAGCAAAGAAAAATGCAAATCGCTGAATATTCTCTAAACATTTGATGTCCAATAAACGTACTTTGCCAAATGTACAATCTTGCCGTTTGCTTTTAAACCACGGTTTCACATTCCGAATTGTGGTGCTGTATTGTGAGATGCTCTAAGACCCTGTGTACAGCAAAGGACCATCGCGTTCCTCAATACGAACTTTTTGGAACATGAGCAAATAAAAATGCAAATCGCTGAATATTCTCTAAACATTTGATGTCAAATAAATGTACTTTACCACATTTACAATCTTGCGGTTTGATTTCAAAGTACAGTTTCATATTCCGAATTGTGGTGCGCTGTATTGTGAGCTGATCTGTGTTGATTTCCGGGGTCTGTGTGGAGTCGCGTAGAAGACGCCTGGGCGCGTTTGCCTACGCAGCTCAGTCACGTCACGGATAGAGGCGGGGAATATGAATGTTTTGATAAAGTCTGTTTCAGGGGCGGGGGATTTGATTTAGTGCCGCAAAGGCAGGTGAGCCAGGTCGATGCGGCGGAATGATAGGATTATCACAAAATGGAGGCTGATTTCGAGTGCGATAATGGGCGAAAAGTCGGGTAAGGTCCATAGGAAAGTTTCCTACGATCTACCGATTTATGCTTACAAACACATGGCCGACCCGTAGGGACAATAAAAAAAAAGTCCCGGAACTATCCTTTAACGAAGTATCACACAGCTCATATTTCTAAGGAATACGTTTGTGTTCTTGATCTTGGGTGATAAGGTGACAATGTCACGAGTTATGTATACTCTAAAATCTGACATGCCTAGTGTGCTAGGCCAAGGTCCGTGCAAAAATAATGTAAGTGCAACGCCTAATGGTTCATTAACAAACAACTTATGTGTAACCCCAATCAATGGTTCGGTGCCAAAACCGAGCGATCAAAACAAACGTGTCTCCCGCACATCTAAGAAAACTATCACTCTCACTCCAGTTAACAAAACGGCATCACAAAATCGAGATATTCGAATTTTTTATGAAAAAATAACCGAACCCTCAGCTTTAACTCAAGTGCTTACGCAAACTGAGGCGGCTGCTGCGCAAGTGGCTAACTCCATTCTGGAGTCCACAACTACTTACAATACTGATCACAATCTGTTGAATCCCTCGGTTATCATATCCGACCAAACCATTCTGACAATTCCTCAGACCCCTAAAAGAAGTGGTCAAAATTGTGGATGTGAGTGCCAAAGAGGCCACAATGATTGACATTCCACTGCATACTAGTATTAAAGATCTAGAAAGCTCAAGACTGTCTGTTGTAACGGACTATATCCTTCCAGGTTCTATGGACTCTACAATACATGTTGTGGATGAGTCCTTCATTTAACCAACACCGCAGTGTTGTCTGTCCTCTAAGAATCCAGGTGATGCATTTGCTAATTCTGCGCTCTTAGAGATCACTCTAGGGGCAGTTAATACTACTATGTCAAGTCTTTTCAAACTCTTTGAGGCGATGGATCGCAAGATCACTCACCAATCAACAAAAATAGATCAGATTGGTGAATGGATGAAATGCATCTCACATGATTCGTTCAATGCAGCGTCTATTAAGAACATCGTACAGAGACTATCAGTATTAGAGAACATCTCTGGCCCATTGCCCTCAGGGCCCGCAAGGTCGGCCTTACCCATGTTTACGAAGATCATTTGTCCTGTGGAGTGTGTGGATGAGACAATTGATAAGAAAAATGATTCATGGGTCAGTGTTAATTCGCCTGAACATAATGAACCATCTAAAGCGAATGTAAGTGAAAAGAGCTCTCAGCAGATCCAAAAAAATGGCAAGAAAACATTGCTTATAAAAAAAAGCCAAAACATTGACAAATTAAGTGTCAGCATTGGGAAAGACTAACAACATCAGTACAAACGCTTTACATGCATCAAATCCGCCCCCAGTAGTTTTAACTCCAATTAGCCAAATAACAGTCAAGTCTTCCCAGGCCATAGGAGGAACCACTGATGATGTTACGAACCCCAAGCCTCCAGTAGCTAAAGACTCTACCTCCCTGCCTCCATCACACCCTCCAGGAACAAGACAGACTCAGGCTTTGCCTTCTGTGTATGCACCTTTGAACGAGCGTGTAGACTTACTTGATAACAACTCGTTCATGGCACCTTCCCTGCAGAATCTAACTTCTGTTGAGGTACCTTCATCTATCCCGACTCGGCTATCCTCACTAGGCACTGATAAACACCACGCACCAGCATACATTCCGGGCCTTGAGGATCGTATGTCTACATTGAAATCGGCGGTGGATGCTTAGATGGCTAACCAAGGTGAACCCAGAGGTCTCCCGGGTAACTGATAAATCATTGTCTTCACAAATGAGTTCCTCTCTAATGCCACAAGCATCCTCACAGAGAAAATGCTATGGTATGCTAAAAAAACTTAGCTCCAGTGAATCCTAGTAGCCAAGTAGCCACCGTGATTCCTCCCCTAAAAACACTGTAATGACTAATGAGGACCATAACCCAAATCTTAAATCACAGATAAATAATCAGAAAAATCCTAATATACAAAGGTTTAACTCTTTCCACACCCTGATTCTGAAGTGTCGTGATGGACCATTTGCAAAATATGATCTGTGTCATTCAACTGTTTTAAATATTTTTGCTGAAATCCAGGCGCTAGAAGACCTGTCCTTGAGTGACTTTGATCAATTGTAAGGCTATGGATCAAATCAGGGTTGGTACGTAATACATTATGGAAAGCGAAAATGGATCTTTTCAATATGGGTTTTTTGCTAACCTTAGATCCAGCTCGTCAAAATCATCATGAGGCTAGCCAAGTGGCTACAAATGCAGTCCCATTGCCCGTTCCGGATTGTGTGTGTCCATTTTGCATTGTTGAAAACAGCACACAGAGAGTATTAACCTCAAAACATCAATCGTAACCACTAACAAGCAATAAAAGAGAGGTTATCTCGCTGGCAAGTTGGAACATGCAAGGTTTCTTACATCTTAAATGGGCTTCCAATGATCAATTCAATTGCTATGACATTGTGGCATTACAAGAAACATGGATGCTACACTCCCCCACATGGGACGATCACAATCTCATCTTATTACCAGCAGTAACGTCAGGTAAAGGCCATCCTACCTCAGGATTGCTATTTGCAGTGAAGTCAAGCAGGGGTTTTCAAATTTCTGAGTGGTTGTCTCCAAACAGGTTTATACAATTGGTCAAGGTCACTCATGGATCTCAAGTATATGATCTAATTAATCTTTACCGTAATCCAGCTGGTATTACTGATGATGCCTTCTATTGTGCCTTATCTTTGGTTTTTGAAACAATTGCTAAGCACCAGATCTCTGGCATTTTGTTGGTGGGTGATTTGAATCTCACGTGTTTTAACCCAAATAACAAGGGAACTAGCAATGCAAGTCTGAGATGGAGTATGTTTGTGAAAGATTTAAATCTAAAATGGCCAATGGAGCCATCCTGGGTGACATCCCTCCTAAACATACGTGGGAAAGGGGAGACTCTACGTCCACAATTGATTATATCTTTGTGTGCAATAGCATATTCATGAATATCACCAAATTCGAAATTATTAAGCAAACTAGAAGTGATCATCATCTGCTCTCCTTGTTTTCGACCATCGCGGACCAAACTAGCACACTTTATCAAAAGTGGTCCAAACAAATGCTGGTAATCAACAATGGTAAAAATCGATTCTGTTGGTCATTGGATAAGTTAACATTATTAAATATCTCCATTCTGAATAATCAAAGATAAAATGGTGTTAACTCATATGTAGATGTGCTAGATACATTTAGAAATATTTTACTATCCAACAACAGACAGTCTAGCACTCACACGCATGGCTTTTACCTCGCACTACAAGAGGGAAAAACAGCTTACAAAAGAGAGATACGAAAATTACGTAAATTGCCCTTGATTGACCAGCTCAAAGCCATTAAAACAGCGAAATGCTCCTACAGAAATTGGACTCGATCTAGAAAAGCCCATCTTTTTCAAATTGACGGCAAAAATTTCATGTCTGCCTGTGATAAGAAAAATTCTGCCCAGGTGTGGCAATTATTAAACAAATGTAACTCCACCACCCAAGTGGACTTTCAACTCAACGGGGTCGCGGAAGAATGGCTTATTCATTTCACTAATCTATATGCTGATGACAAAATGACTGATTTTGAGTACATTAATATATCTTGTACGTGCTGGCACTTGGCAATGCTTTTCAAGATTTTATAAACAAATCGTCTTCATCAAGAGCAGCTGGTCCTGACGGCCTCTCGAACTATATGTTCAAGCAAAATCCACAAGAATTGGTGATTATACTAAATAACACCTTCCAACATATCTTGTTATCTAAAGCGATACCAAAGTCCTTGCGTACATCACTAATAGTGCCTATTTACAAAAAAGGTGATCGTAAGGATCCCAAATACTATCGCCCTAGTGCACTGTTGGATGCCCCTGGGAAGATCTTTTCTCGCTTGGTCCTGAGGGAGTTCAACATATGGACGGCCAAAGTCCACCAGCGTGATCCAACCCAGACCGGTTTTGTAGCAGGTTTGGGGACCGCTGTTAATCTAATTACTTTACACGCCACCAAACAGCAAGCACAAGCTACAAAACAACCAATCTACTTTGCATTCGTGGACTTGCATTCTGCTTTTGATTCAGTTTCAAGCCCTAAATTAATGGACAAACTAATTAAGGCGGACTGCCCCTCCACTTTGAGCGACATTATCTTTGCGCTTCATTCTCATACGGCCGTGTTAATAAGACTGAATTCTGAAGGGTTGTTGTCATCAGCAGTATCAACTGAACGAGGATTGAAACAGGTATGTATTCTCGCCTCGGCACTGTTTAACTTTTTCATCAACGATGTTAGATGGGTCTTTGAGAAGGTCCTTGCTGATGCTCCAAAACTTAATGGTGTAGAAGTGAAAGATCTTTGGTACGCTGATGACCTTGTTTTGGTTTAAAAAATGCCAATTGGTCTTCAAAACCTTCTGACGGCGCTTTGTACTTATTTTAGAACCAATGAGCTGGTGGTAAATAGCAAAAAAAAACAAATTGTTGTGTATACACCTAGAGGCTCTCGCCGTCATAAAATGGAGTGGAAAATTGAACACACGATCTTAGAGGGGGTTCCAAATTATGTTTATTTAGGCCTCATATTCAATGGTCTACCATCGCGCCACTCTCAACTATCTAAAATTGAACATAAATGAATTGCTGCAATACGCCAGACAAGACTAATCGTGTTCAAGTATGGTAAATTCTCCATCAAATCAGCAATCATATTTTGGACACAAAATGTAGTGCCCACCATACTGTATGGGCTAGAGATAACAGTGCTATTCAACCGGCTTGAATGTATTGGAAGCAAAGTTCTGGCGTGTGATTCTTCATCTTCCACAGTGCATCCCAGGGGCTATGATCCGATATGAATTGGGGTTAACATCTTTAACTGCTTTGTACAACTGGCGCTTGTGTAGCTTATTTTGGAAATGTCTATTGTACACTCTGAACGATTCCACACTAGCTACAGTGTCAAGTTATTTATTATCATCGACTCATGAGTTCCCTAAGCAATGGTCCAGAAATATCATGTCTTTACCTCCCACAATCGGAGGTGAGGCCTCCCTCAGTGCCTTCCGCAAAACCATGAAAAGCATCTTATTCACATAAAATGCCTCGCAACAGTTGAATACATATCATATGTTCCTAATGCATAAACTGTATTGTAATGACTAACTGTACCAACCAAAATATCAGCTCTATGCCTTTTGGAATTCATTATGTACCACTGAATTCCTCTATTCCTATAACTAAGCTCTTGCAAGTAACAGCGCCTCAATTCCCATGGGCTACTTGCGCGCTATATAAATATAAGTAAATAAATAAATAAATAATGTTAAATGCTGAAATATCCATTGATATTCTTGTGACTAATCCTGATTGTGCAAAGAAAAACCTTTACATGATGGACTGGATCGACACAAGGACCACTTGTTTAAAGTATAAAGACTTTGACACCTCTGTGTTTGGCCCTAAGCGATACAGAGAAATAGCACCCTATCTCTTTAAAGCACCATCTCCTGCTACAAGAAATGCAATATTGTGCTTTCGTTTTAACTTGTGTTCCACTCGTGAAGTTTTAGCTCGAAGAAAGCAGATTGACCCTGAAACTAAATGTGTTGCTATTGTAAAAACCCTGAAATTGTAGAAACATTAGAGCATGTCATTGCCGATTGTCCAGATCTTATGTATTTAAGACAAATCCACTTTATTAAACATCTAGCTTATTTTGCACAAATGAAACATGAAAATAGATGGGTCGCAATAGCAGCCACTAATAGCACAAGTATCAGAATTGCAACAATTAACTTTTTGCATGCATTAAACATGGAATACATTATTTTAAATTATGCTGGCTAAATTAAGAACCCTGAAAAACAATGCTAACTACAATGTTACTGCAATCTACATAAAAAAAACATACTGTATCTCAATTTACAAGCTCACTTTATATATTATTTTGTTGTCCTAAGTTATTTCTTCGTGAAAATTGCATTTGTGATTCTAAGAGTTTAATTGTTAATGTAATTACTTAGTTTTGTCGATCTTAATAGTATTTGATCTTGAGTTTTATTGTGTTGTATAAATGAATTTTAAATAGCATATGTTAATGTTAATCTTGAGGTAATGTATTTGTAAATTGATTGCTAAATGCACTTATTATTTTATTTCATTTTTGTTAAATTGATTGATGAATTGTTATTTTGTAATTATTGTCCTTTTTACATAGACTTCAATAAAAGCCTGGCACTTAAGGGGTTAATTTCAGCTAATTTCAATAACAAAATAAAAAAGTACACTTAATTTAATTACCTGGAATGAAAGCCATGTTGTACAAATGTGCCATGACTGCATCAAGTCAGTGTCCAAAAATGGGACATGTAACATGCTAGCATCCTCAATGCACTGTGACGGATATCTGTGATCTATGCTCTTGTAGGTGACTAGCTACTCCGAGCTCCTGTTTCTGATGACACTTGTGCGCAATCCACGTATGTCACAGGAAGTGGCCTATAATGAGGCACACATCAGGACAAGGCTCTGCATTGAGCGGACCTTTGGCCTGCTGAAGGCACGTTTCCGGTGCCCCGTCTGTACAGAAGGGCCATCTATTTACAGGCCAGAGAAGGTTGGTCAGATATTTGTTGCCTGTGTCATTCTACACAACATCTGCCTCAGGAGAAATGCCCCCCCGCTTCCTGATGTGGACATGCCTTCCTCAGCAGACAATACTGCACTGTCTGAAGATGCAGTGCTGCCTCACAGGGTGCCAGGGACAGACGTCTGCTGTGGCAAGAACTTACTGAAAAATATTTCTAGACGCATTACTTTTTGCATGCATCACATTTTTTCTATGTAGGCACTTTTGAATCTATCACCTTCAACAAGAAGGCATTATCCGTGCATTTCTTCAAGTGAACTTGTATTTTATTGTGAACTGTGGTGAGCATCCATCCACAACATCTCTCCCCAACCACCTCCCCCTTCCCCAACACCACTTCACACCCAGCTCTCCTTCCCCAATACCCTTTCACACCCACCTCCCCCATCCTCAAGACCCCTTCGCCCCCAACTCCCCATCCCGAATACTCCTTTCCACCCACCTCACCCATCCGCAACAACACCTCCCACACACCTCCCTATCCCCAATACATATTCCATGATGTCCATCTTCCCCCAGATTGCATCGAGTGAATGCTGACACACAGAATGTGGACTATGGAGAGGGCCAGGGCTGAAGCAGGAGGACCTGAAGCCAGTGCCATCTCCATCAGGTGTACAAATGCCATCACTCCCTGTATCTAGCTCACCCTGGTGATGGGAATAGCCATCTGCCTCAGGTGACAAGAGGGAGTAAGGGGGCAGATGGGTTGGTGGAGATGTTGTGCCATGTGTAACACATGCTGGATTTTGCAAATCAGGGATCACCACAGAGGCCGGCTGTGGTATGGTGGTCTCAAATGCTGGAGGATCAGCTCCACCAGATGTATGTGGAGCACCTCCATTAGGTGCTGTGGCATCTGTGCCATGTGCAATGCTGTTGGAGAGGCAACTAGGCACACTTGTTGGGACTGTGGCTGTCTCACCACTTGGCACGGCTAAGATGGTGATGTTGTGCTCTGGCCCTGGTGCCTCGCTCCTGCTCATCCTCGTGCTTTTTCCATGGCTTGACTTGCCAGGGTGGAGATTGTTGCGTTCCCACCAGTAGAGAACTTCTGGGAAGTGGAGGGGCTGATCTCATCAGGCTGAGTTGACTGTGAACCTATTTCGTGCATAATGGCATGCTGTCAGTCGTCATGCATACCAGTACGTGGGCTAGTGAGACACTCATGCAACATGATGAATGGTCATCCTACACACATTTTGTCTGATAGGCAGGGCCGGTTTCAGGCTAATAAGTACAGGTCATGCAAGGGGGGAGTATTGTCTTCTGAGGGTGTACTCAGCACATTAACTTGCATGACTCATTGCCTGTTGGCCTGCTAATATGGCTTGTTGATGCAGCTGTGCAGGGGGTTTACTTTGAAACTTGGTCTTTCACAGCACACATGGGTGCTTGCCATGGCTCCATTGCTTCACATGCACATTTCCCCTATGGTACATGTTCATTTCAACAACATCCAACCTTCCCTTGCACATGTGTACAGATTGTCATGTGGTTGCCCATCCCCCTGACCATTGGGCCCCAAATATGCTGGGAGATGCATGCTTTTGCCCTGTGAATTCTCATTAGAGAGGGAATTTAAAGACTCAATAGCATCTCCTTGGCTGCTTGCTTCCACTTCGGCACTGCCAACGCCCTCTATCCCTTCGATGTGGAGAACACAGCTGTCCTTTTCCTCCCATGGTGTCAGAACGAGTAGTTCAAAGGTGCCGACTCCTGTGGTGGAAGTCTCATTCCTGTGGTTGGTAATGAGGCTGGGGACCCTGGTTTTGTGGTCGTTTGCAGCAGTTTTCCCCAATGCCACAACCTTGTCTTAAATGCTGGCCCAGATGACAGCCTTCCTTTGGCCAGAGGCCCTCCACTTTCTGAGCCATAGATCAGCAACCAACTCATCCGTTATCACCTGCAGGTCCCCCTCCCTGAATATTTGCTTTTGCATCCTCATATCCGGCACCTTGCCTTTTCCCTTTTCCTTCGACATGCTCTACACAACTGTTGTCTTCGGATGGCACCAGGAAATGGGAGATCCAGGATGGATTGGATTTTTAAAGAGGGCCCCTGTGACGCTTCCAGTTTCTGCAATAATGCTTTTTCTGCTCAGAGATAATTCCATCGGAAATAGCACTGAGTTGGTCGGCGGTAACAGTAATTCTACTGATGCTGAGTGGAATTACTGTCCGAAGTTTAGGGGTATAATTCCACTGAACGGAATTACTTTTACCGCTGATGGAGTGTGCACGCTCCGATAACTTGCAATGCTACTAAATTACCGGTGTCATCAACCCCAACTCGTAGTGAGGAACTTTATTTTTAGAATAGAGAGTATTGAACTGTGCTCTTTGGCATACTGAGAGACAACTCTTAACACCGTCGAGGTATGAGCTTTCTTTGGCCATTTTGAAAGCAATCTTGTTGCCACATTTTGTATGCATTGTAGTCTGTTTAAGGCCTGTTTGACAGTGCCCATATAGATGCAGTTACTTTAGTCTAATGTCGAGGAGAGGTAAGTATTCACTATGGTGACTTGCCAAGGCAATTGAGGCTGAGTTTGTTAATTAGTTAAAAATGTTATCAAACAAATGCCTGACTGTACTAACTGGTGCTGGAAGTGTACCATGCATACATAGGCCAGATCACAGGATTCAAGAGTATGGTCTGTGGGGCATAGATGATGTTCTCAGTGTTTATAGCTTTAAATTTGAACCTGTTGAAATTCTTCCATAATTACACTTCAGCATCACAATTTTAAAGGAAGCATGCAAAGCATTGTGATTATTATACAAGTCCAGCAAGCATGAGGTATAGTCAGCATAGGTGTAGAAGTGCATTTCACATTAGTCTAATAGTGTGGCATGCGGCAGAAGGAAGAGATTTAAAAGCAATGCAAATAATACCACATCTTCGGGAGCACCACAAGTGACCTTTCCTGGATGAGATGCAAACTCTCTCAAGGTCACTGATTGCAATGTATTCTTTAAGAAGGAGCATATTCATTTCTGGGGCATTCTTCAGATCCACATTGTTGGGGTCTTCTGATTAGTATGGTGTGGTCGACAGTTCCAACAATGCCAATAACACTGGCAACGGGTCTAATAATAACAGGTTGCCTTCAGTGCTTTTGTCTGCCAGTTTTCAAAAGTCATCTACCATTGCTGTTACTGCCATTTCGGTCCCCATTCTGGGGTAAAATCCTGCTTGGAAATATTCCAATATGTCATTAGTCACCTCATGATTTTGTAGCTGACGTGTAGCAGCCTTTTCCAGAACTGAGCCCAAAAAGTGAGCAGTCTGGCATGTACATTTTCTGGGACATTAGGACATTAGGAGACAATGCTATTTTTAGTAGTTATAAAACCAGGATATGAGTTTCTTGCTTGGTATACTTCCAGATTCAAAGAATGCATTTTTCATCTGAATTAGAACGATCGAATATCCTAAGAAGATTGGCTAACTTTCTTTGACACTGTCTCTTGAAGAGGGTAATTGGTTTCACTGTTCCAGTTCACTGGAACCTTTGCACTCACCGTTAGCCTTTGAGTAGTGATAATGAACTCTTGACGAGTAAGCAATTGTGTGCTTTGTGTCCAGGATATCCAAAGTGCTGAATGACCTTTTATGCCTGGCTAGCAGGCCCAGCTCCAGCAGGGGGCCAAAGGGGCCAGCCCCTCCCCCCACAAGCCACTGCCTGGCACCCCCTAGAAAGGAGACCTTGAATTTGGGACCCAAGGGAGTGTGCAAGTTGGGGTGTTGGGGGTGCAGTCCACTCTAAACATGCAGCAGGAACCTTGAGAGATTAGCAATCTGAGAGACTGAACTGCAGGTGGCCCGGCCAGGATATGTTTGCTTGCCCTGGATAAAGATCTATGCTTCACAGACATGAAAGCACAAACCCAGGGAGATGAAGGGCCATTCACACCTCTAAATGATGTAGCGCACTTAGTCATCAGTTACTTGTGGTCTATCTGTCTAACTATTTGGGGAGGGCTGCTCAATTTAGTGGTGTGGCAGGGCCAAGGCTAACTTGCAGACAATAGTATGGAAGGCTGACCAGAGCAATGCCAGTGGTTATGATTGATTCTGAGACTTACATCCATCCTTTTTTAGTTTTGCCTAAGAACTCTTGCAATGAAACACAGATAGGATGGAAACAAGGTGTGAGGAGAAACACACATACTATGGGTGTGTTTGGTCATTTATACACGCAATGACTAGCCATGGCTTTGTGAATGCCTATGGCATTACTACCACCTGCCTCTCACTGCCAAAACGTACCCTTTGGAAATTCTTTGAGCAAGCTCTATCACAAAGTAACACCACTTTTTCTGTTGTATACGACCTACCAGTTTGATATCTAAGCATTCATTTAAGTGTTTAATTACATAATTGCCTCTGTAAATGAGCTCTTGCATGATCAAAAAAAGAAGATTTTATATAAGCAATTTCTATGGTAATGCCTCTGTTCCTTGGACTGGTGTCTTGTCTAAAACAAGCAATCGCAAAGCCAGCATTGTTGGCTTCTGTATAGGTATTAGAGAGACATTTGCCAGGCAATTACATCATATGCCCAGGTACTCAGACAGTTCCCAGCTGTTCCCATTTTATGGCCAGGTAGTACCTTTATGGCAGTCCCTGCCAAATGACTATCCATGCTTAATCGAAAGCCGAAGCTGTTGGCTTTGCCAATGCGTGTTGATTTCAGTTTGTCTCCCTAAGTGAAAGTGTATATGCCCAGAGGTGGGTGCCTTGTTTGCTATGCCTAGGAAACAGGGGTGTTGCTAGGTCTGGAAAAGATCAGGGGCTAAACTAATGTTAGGACTGGTGGGATTTGGGGCTAGCTATAGCCTTTTGGTTGTAGTCCCTGAGCTTCTTTAACCCCCCCCCAGCAACGCCTCTGCTAGGAAATACAACAGCACGTCGGTGGTTTGCTCCAACAAGGTCCTGCATGAAAAAGACAAGGCTAGGATGGCAAGTATGGACTAGTTTCAGATCTTCATCTCATGTGTATGTACCAGTGTGGTTCGGACCTAAATAGAATGTATCTTTGTCTGTGTGGAAGCCTAGTCTACTCTGCCAGAACCTTTCATGATTCAAACTGGTAAGTACTGAATTGATAACCTCATACTCTTCGAATAACTTGACAGAGTTTGCATGCAAACAGAATAGATCATGTGTTTTGTGGATCTTGTTTAGAAAGTATGATGTAAATACTGGGTGCTGGGTGTTTAGGCAGTGCCGGAAATGGAAATTATTTGCTGTGAGACCCCACCAGTGATGGGTAGGGCAGTGAATTAGAAGGATTGTTACCACCCCCCCAATACATATTTGCCTCTCAGTAGAGTAATAATGAACGCCTGAAAAATAACACGAGAAGAGCATTTTCTTTTAATGGTGTGGGAAAAGTATGAAGGGTGTACATCTTTTCAAACTAAAAAATAATATTTAAATATGTCCTAATGAGTGCAATCAAAGGTGGATTTAACATCTGCACAAGGGAAAAATGCCCATGCCCTCTTCCCCCTGCTCTGTCTCTCTCCCCTCAAACACAAACAGCCAGGGATACACAGGCCCTCACAGTGAGGTTTTATCGTTTTAATGTGTCTCAGAAGAAGATTATTTACAAGAGGAAGTGATTAGAGATGCGAAACAGTAACTGGCAGTGACCCTTGCTGTGGCACTTTTTTCTTAAAATTATATAATGTGTGATTGTTGGGTGATTCGAAATTAAGGCGATGCAGAACAAGTTGTGTGAAACAATGATCTTGTCATGCATTTCATTTCACTTTGTGTCTTATCAGATTACTTCTAAATTCTCATTAATGTCTATGCTGGAGCTTGTAGGCTTCCATTCAGGATGGGGAAAAGGAAGCTACACTCATAGAGGGCCATTTGCCAAGTCAGGCAGAGTGGAAAAAATATAGCTAAAAGTATTTATCACCACTTGTTTTGCACTGCAGTATTTTGTATGATGTAGCAGGCGAAGTTGGCGAGCAGATCAGACTGAACAAGTTTGCCTGCTCTTATGGGACCCCCTGCCAAATCCGATTGGTTTTCCACCAGCGTGCATTTTTATGTTGGTGCAAAACCAAAGGATTCCTACGGTATACACCTGACTTTTACACATTGCTAAACGCAGGCAGATTCCAAAGGAAACCATTGTGGATGGTTCCCATAATTGTTAATTGTGGGAGGGATTTATACTTTTCCACACACATAGTAGAAAAGTGAAGAACAAAAGCGATATATACCAGTGTTTTATGCTTTACTTTACCGGTAATTGGTGGAAACAATTACAATTGCATGGAGGGGCCCTTTTGCAAAAAACTGCAAACAGGAGTGGTGCAATTTAGGATTCAAAACAAAATGACTCCCTTACTATTTTTCATCAACACATTTCTACAATGATGACATTGTCAGGTAGATTTATCATGTGACTTTTTAAAGTAATTGTGTAATATTGAGCATTATTTTAGGTATTCAAAACCAAACTTCAACACATATTTGTACCAACTTGAGCTTGGAGGTAACATGGTCAAGTATCTAAATGTCAAGCTAGTCTGAAATGTTGGCTTTACCGCTTAACCAAAGTGTGTGATCCTGGGCAAATCATTTAATCACTCTGTCCCTTACCTGCCAAAATTAGGTACCTCTAGAAGTGATTCAGTTCACGGTATAAGCTTTTTCAAAAAAGCCTCACTCGTGGTTTAATAGATGGGTAGTGTATGTGTCAGGACCTGCCAAGAACACACACACCATTTTTTGAAAATATCAGGCCAAATGTATTGAAGAAAATTATGAAATTAAATAGCAAATCAAAGTAAACAAATGAAACGAAAAGCCATCAAGGACAATTGCATATTTTATAACCAGTATGTAAACAGTATGTACCAGACAATGATGGATAAGAGCATGGCAGGGTAGCAATGGCCTATTCTCCCTGGCAAGCGCCAGCGGGAGCGATACCGGGAAGCTGGAAACCCCTCAACCTGCACTGTCTGCCTCCTGATCCCACTCCCCCCCAACCCTGGCTCTCTCTCCTGCATGCTTGCACTAACTCTTCAAAATACAACATAAAAGGGAGGGGGGCTGTCATTTACAACAAGATGGCGTGACCACAAGCACCTCCTTCGGGGCCTGTTGGGTGTAGTCACATTGTTCTGGGTTACCTTGTTGAGCGTACACCGTCTGAAATGGAAGACAGACTGAGGGCCTTGCTGCTCAGTCCTCGCAGGAGGATGCGTCATACTTGATTCTCCCCAGCCCGGCCAAGAAAGACATGATGGTTGTTTTTGGGTAGGTGGGAGTGGAGGTAAATGGGAATGGTGGTCAGAGGGAGCTGATGCAAGGTGACTGGGGGTGGAAGGTGAAGGAGAAGTGGATATAATAGAAAAGGGGGAGCAGATGGCAAGGGAAGATAGGCAGATTGTTATTGCAACACTATTTCCCCTGTTTTCCTTGTTTCTCTTTTTGTATGTACTGTTTTTTATTGAGTGGCGCAAATGTATATTTGTCTGGATCTGGGAAGACATTATTTTCTGTATCATGGATCTGGGAAATCTGGAATAAGGCCAGCACCTTGTTTAGGGTACTCATACACCCATAAACAATGGAAATGTGCCCCCTCTGATCACAAACCTGGCCCACCCAGATGAAAATTCCTGGAGCTGAGCCTGCTGGCTAGTAGCTGGCAAATTGGAAATGCTACCTCTGGTTCCAGTAATTTAGTAGCTTGCAAATCAAAATGTGTACCCCTAGTTCCATAAATGTGCTAGTCTTTGCTAGGGTAAGAGACATAAAATAATTCTGTTCATGTGCAACTATTTTGGTGTGCCATGATTGCAAATTATTTGGCTCACAATTGGTCACAGGAGCAGATCAGAGAGAACCTCTAGCCCACATTTAGCATTTCCTTCACAGAGACCAGCATATTGATCAATGTGCCTATTTAAAACCTTGGGCAGGTTTCTGTTCATTTAACATGTTAACGAGTTCCTAATGTGTGTTTGAGGAGGAAAAACAAACTATACGTTTATTATCTTTTCACTTTTTGATTTCTTCACATACATGTTTGCCACAACATGTGTGTTTATCATGTCTGCAGCTTATTTTGACATTTCCTTTATTATTTTCTGAGAAGTATTTTCTCAGTTGTAAATAACAACTTATACCATAGTTGTCATTTCTCAGGTGTCTTCCAGCATTTAAGATGTCTTTTTGGATCTACAGAATTGGATGCTCATTCAAGTTTATGAGTGTATCCAGAACCAATTCTATATTATCAATATCCATTTCCAAAGAGGATTCATTGAGAAATGGTTCGATATTCTTAGGAAATACTCTTTCATTTCCATATTTTTTGTTCTGAGGGATTATTTTCTTCCTTAATGTTCAACAGGGGAAGTTTAGTAGAATTGTAAAATGATATGTCCTGCTGAATTAATTTCTGTGGCAAACCAATATTCCTTGAAGGATCTAATGTGAAATAAAAACCCATCTAGAATGCAGCCCTGTTTGTGTGCAATCTCTTCTATTAACCACTTCAAGTTTATTCTTCACGTGTTTGCTAGAAAAGGCATTATTTTTTAATTCTCTGGAACAACCAATCAAGAAAGTCTCCCAAGATGAAAAGGTGTGCCCTTGATGGAATTAAAGATGCTATATAGTCACCAACCATTCCAGAGAAGACAGAATTCATATCCGGAGGGCAATATACCACCAATACATCCAAGAAACATTAGTATTACGAATGATGTTTTTAACATGTGATACATTGGCTTTAGAGATGTGTGGAGTTTCAATTTGGGCTATGGGCATAGAATCTTCATAGACGACTACGACTCCACCTACATTTTTGGACAGTCTGTTTTTTGGATGTGAGTTATAGTTTGGTGGTAAAATATAATTAAGGCACATACAGTTTATCTGGCACTCATCTTTTCACAAGACAAAGGCAAGATCCAAATCTTGAATTAGATCAGAATAGGAACAGTTTTTTTTACTGGTGATCTTAAATAAATCATATAGGCTCCCATCCCAAGGCATTCAACAGCATTGCTTTCTTTCTACCTGGGGATGTCATTTCCTCTTAGTGCTTCCATTGGCATCTGGAACAGCTTCAGCCACAGATTCCAAGGAATGGGAGATTTTCTTGGGATTCTAAAAAATGGCGGGTTGGCGTGGCTTCCTCCATGTTCAGTCTTCAAAATGTACCCTTTCATTGCTTGATTGGGTGAGGTGTGGGTACTTGAAATCCCATCACTCTCCACAACTGTGGTAGCATGCAACAGTACTAGTTCACACCAAACAGAGACTGGGAGAAGGCTGGACTTGAACTCTATGAACTATTTACAGATTTATAATGAGGCCACATTTATGGGTCAAACGAGTGGAAGAGTTGCGTAAGGGCACAGATCAATAGCTCAGCTCTGCTCATGGCTCCCTTACATTTCCTTGCCCCTTTTCCACACACCTTGTTTGTGGGTGCCTCCCCGCCCCCCACAAATATATTTCCCAGTTACTCCGGAAAGAGAGGCTGTTGGGTTCTCATGCTCCCCTCTTGAGCCACAGTGTATCTGTTAGGGAAGACATATTCTAATTGGTTGGTTCAAGTGTAACAGTCGTAAAGTGTGCCTTACACACTCGCCTCCCTATAGGCACTGCCGATCTTTCCTCATTAGACGGAAAAAGGGAAACTCTGAATAGAAGAACCGTCAGCCACTTAAAAGAAAAAAAACAGATATTTCTAACTCCAGAAAGCGATTGTTCCAAACCTGCGGGACTGAAGGAAAATAACCCTTTGTCTATGGATAGAATGCATACCATGGCAGGTGTCAGAAGGTGCAGGTCTGCAGAGATCATTGTCGTCCTGGAATAGAGCTGGATATGCCTTTGAATGTAAATACTGATTTGCCAAATAATACATTCACTTGAAGAAGAAACAATCGACTTTCAAGTGTTTATGCCAGTTGGCATGCCCCAACCCAGTTGAATATAAATGAACAAGTCTGTTTATTTCTTTTCTGTGTTAATTTATTGCCAGCAACTTTGGCTAGACACCCATTGAAGAAATACAGGTACGCAGAGTGCACAACTCGTGATAGCGCTTTTCTGCTATCCAACATGTTTAATGCAGAGCCCCATGTGATAGTCGGTACACCGTCTTTTCATCGTAAACAAATTTGCAGTAAACAACTCAGCGAAAAAACATCCTGTGATGAAATGACATGGAATCATGGTGCTCTGCACACCCCGATAATCACTTCCTGCTCATGCCGAGTTGTGGCTAATAGTTACCTGACTTTGGAGATAGACCACGAGCACCTGCCACTCCAAGCACGCCAGCCCCTATCTCAACGACCTTGCAAGGTTAAGGCCAAAGACATTAACATTGTAATATATAAATAATAGATAAATAAGACTGAAACAATTATAGCAAAAGATAAAAGAGGGCATATAGAAACATACAAATAGAAAAATGCCCATGTGAACAGAAACAAAATATGTATGAGTCCCATATGAACAGACAAACATAACTGTGACATTAAGGGACAACAGTTGGGTGGTTGAAGGATCCAGGTACTTCCCCAAGTTAGTGGGTGTTGAGAACCCAAGACCATCCATCCTGTGTCCTTGCTCCAAGGCACTTAATGGCAGGGCACACTCATAAGACCTACACCCACTTCCATAAACCAGGCAACATTACTACTAGTGTTGTCATCATAGTCCCTGTAGAGCCCACGCATTCCAGAGCCAGACCCGAAAACACCACCAACGAGAAAGAAACATCTCCACCTAACCCAGGTTACATGATCCAGGCAGGAACAGGCAAAGCCCAGGTTACAGACATGCAGGGCACCCAAAGGAGGTCAGCTGAGGGGAAGGGGTCACAGCCTCTCTGCACCTCTCCCCTTCCCTGCACGTGCAGGATCTGAATGACACAAGGCCTAGTAAGATCGTTATTTTGTCCTACCTTTGTTTCCCCTCCTTGCCATGTCCCGCCTAGAAACACTTGTGTACAGGCGTGTTATAAATGCCACATCATATCAAATCATATCATATCTCACTATTAAAGCTGGAGTCCTCAGTCTAAGAGAGGAAGAAGTAGGAGAAGGAGCATGTTTTGCAAAACATTAGCAAGCCTCATCCGTTCCCGCCTTCATCACAACTGCACCACTCTTCCTCCACATCAAAATGTAAGCATGGACATTTGCAATCTTCCAGTTAGGATAGCATCACGGTCATCTTTTATGATGACTCACGATATCCAATTCTAGCATTTATGCCCTCCACGGGGGCAAATGTAATACCAACTTTGAACAACATTTGTTCAGTCTTCCGCATCCTGGTGATGACATCAGAACATGTAAAACTGTTCCAAGGAAAGCAATTTGCAGACTTCCCCTGAAACCTTGGCTTCCAGTAGAGGCGGGTCATGTCGGATTAGCCCAAGGTGCTTTATGAAGTGTCTGTTACACATGTGACACGTTATAAAACACCAAATAAATGAAATCGTTTTTCAAAACGCCAACATAAGTGTCTAGTGCTTCAGATGGACATTGGAGCAAAGTGTTTGCATTGCAAATGTGAACAATGTGAATGTTGTGGTGTAGCAACTCAATTCCTGGGCACACACGCACCTGTGTGAATGAATGTCCTCATGTAATGTCACCCCTTGCGTATCTGCTCATTTTCCCTTTTTTTTTACCAGGCTGGATCACGGTATGATCCGATTTCGTGGCCTTTAGAATCTGATACCCATAGTCAGACATGCTTGCAATATGATCATATATATGTGCTGGCTGCACAACGCTCTGATGCATTCGTGCCATCTTCACGCTTCATAAAACATTTTAAATAAATAAATAAGGATGCATACCTATCATAAAACAAAGTGAAAGTCATTATGAAATGTTATAATTTATCAATTCTACTCGTATCATTTTGTGTAAATAATATTTTTGTTGAGTTCCCCTCTCCTTGAGTTAGGTGAGAGACACACGTGTTTTCTTGGATGCTGGATTTTGTTTGAGCATAATTGGTTAGTAGCTATATTTATAGTTTTTGGTGCTTGGGTGTGCGGAATTCGACCATCCCCACAGGGAGTGTGTGATCGCCCGGGCTTTTTTGATTTTTTTGAAAATGAATGATGGGAGATCAACCTCTGAAAATGTGTGAGGCCATTCCGCACACATTTTCCCTGCTCACCACACGAAACGCATATTCATGTGCAGGGACTTCATTTCACCCAAATGCCAGAGGTAGCGGAAGAGACATCCCAATTCCATGCCCCGAAGAGTGGCATCACAGGAAGCAATGTCATTTGACCACGCTCCCATGTGACATCACAGGAAGTGATGTCATTTGACCACACCCCCACATGACATCGCAGGAAGTGGCATCATAAAGCACTAACCCTCAGTACACTAAGACAAATATGGTTACGATATCACTGTATTGTGACATTTAATACAAGAATGGATCATCATATGGGAAGTGTAGGAACCCAAATCCCCTCTTTATGTGGATCCGGCCTGGTATTTCAACAGGACTACAGAGACTACAGTGGCGGATAGGTGGGTATGGGGTTAGGGGAAAGCCAAGATAAAAGGGGAGAGGGAGAATATTTCACCAGAGAACATGTATTCATCTAGTCGATGGCATCCACAGACTTTAATGATTTTGGCACTTTCCCCATTTTCTTCTGATTAGACAAGTTACCTTCAGTGTTGTGTTGTACTGTTTGCAGTTGTTTCATGGACTTCATTACTCCTGCACCAAACAGCCAGACGTCTCCGATTTGCATCTCCTTCAGAACCTAGAGCTAAGTTTAAAATGGGGTTGATTAGTACATTGGCAAATACTGCTACCTGATCATCTTCCTGTATCTCTTCAAGAGGAAAAACATTTCAAGTTCTTGTTTCTATACATTACTACCTTCGCACTCTCACACTTTCAAAACAAGTATAATTTGTTTGTTTCAGGTACACTCTGGCTTTGGAATGGACCTTAAAGATTCAGATAAAATGGCTCTTCAGTGCTAATTTCTTGTAATTTATGATGTACCTGCTCCAACGGAGCCATGACAACTCTCTGCAGTGGAACGGACGAGATTGAAGACAGCTTGAAAGAGGAAACTAGAAAAATGTACAGAGTGGCAGATGGCCATAGCTTAAGTAAATGGTAATTATATTTCAGCATGCATAAACTGGATATCCTTCATGGTGCAGGGGAGTGTAAGCTAATAGTGGCAAAAAAGTGCTGTGCGGATGAAGAACAGTGAACTGAAAGGTGAATGATATGATATATGATATGATATGTCATGTATAACGCGCCTATACACAAGTGTTTATTTTTAACATAGGAAACTATTCTGTCCACTGTCCATCTTCACCTCTCTAATCGCAAACTCAAGTGTCCTCTCTGCGCTTGTAAACAGCTTAGACAGCCGAGCTACGCAAACACCCAATTGAAGGGCAACCTCACAGCAAAACAATCAAGCACTGTAAAGGTTGGGAGGATAGGTCAGAGCCATTCTGCATGCCTTGAGAACATGATCCTGGAGCACGAGTCTGGCATGAAGTGCTATATACACACCGCTAATAATCATGATAAAGCCAACAGCTTTAGCTTTTGTGTAGGCATGAAGCCAATTTTCAGGCACTGCCTTAATGGTAAGATGTGGCCAAAATATAACAATAGCTGGCAAAGGGTGTTAGTACCTGGGCATATGAAGGCAGTGCCTGCCAAATGCCTATTCAGGTGTCAAGGCTGTTGGCTTTGTGAGGAAATCATGTGCGAGGAACAGATGCATGGACACACAATGCTTATAAGTAAAACAACACCACAACAATAGAGAAAAAGTGTGGGGGGGTTGAGTTGCACAATCCATCCTGGGGGGAGGGAGAAGCACAAACCATCCAGGGGGGCAGGGGGCACAAAGACAGTCACAGGGGGCGTAGGGATGGGTGGGGGATCAAAAACACAGTCACAGGGGGCATGGGGTGGGTGGTGGTCACAAACACAGTAACGGAGGGCATAGGGGTAGGTGGGGGGGCAACAAACACAGTCACAGTGGTGGGTGGGGGCACAAACAAGGTAACGGAGGGCATGGGGTGGGTGGGGGTAACACACCCAGTCACAGAGGTATGGGGGTGGGTGGGGGTCACAAACAAGGTCACACAGGGCATGGGGTGGGTGGGGGCACAAACACAGTAACAGAGAGCATGGGGGTGGATGGGGGAAACAAACACAGTCACAGAGGCATGGGGGAGGGTGGCGGTCACAAACAAGGTACTGGAGGGCATGGGGGTGGATGGGGGTCAACAAACACAGTTACAGTGAAAGACCACAAAATGAGGCTTACTACAAAGAAAAGGAAATAGCCAGTTACGAGGTGCAACAACAGTATTTATTACAGCCCAGACTGGGGTCTCAGCGCCCCACGATGCATGCGTACAGACACCATGGTGAGAGAGAGCCCTGAACAGTCAGTGTGTGATGCATATATACATTCAGGGATAACATACGATACACTTTTCCAACCCCCTCTTGCAATAGGGTCCATAGGGTTCATGACCTTTCCACATAGGTGATATTACTGAGACAATGTTTGTGCATTCTTCCCCATCCTCCTATTGACAATTTACTGTCTGGAGCGGGGCAAAATCGTGCGTGGGGGCATATTGTTTTCCCTGGTACAAGGTAACATTTGCTATATAGTTTATCTATGTTGCTCTTGAAGCCTGAGGTCAGTCTGCTCTAAATCTTGGAAAACAGGATTTTGTAATACTCACCTGATATCCACGGGGACGCCACTCAGCCGGTCGGGACTTCCGACCACTTCGAACCCTTCCCTGGACTTGCTCAACCAAGCACTGGGCCTGAAACACAGTATTATCAGAGGTCAATTCCCTATTGGTCTGACTTGTCTGGCCCCCCATTTCCTCCCTAGGTCCCAACCTTCCACCCGGAAACTCTCCTAACCTTGTTTTTTGATGTGGGGCGCTCTCCGTCCTGCCTTCGATGCAGGGGTGCGTTGGGTGATGCGGGCTGGAGTGTGCCTTGTTGCTTCACTGGCACGGGCCTGGCGGACGGGGCTTGCTGCGGCTTCAGCCCGACCGGTAATTGGAATGAGTCTTACAAAAGTTCTGATGGCTGTAGTCCCTTTAATACTGTGTCTTTCTTTCCTTAGGTGATGAAGGTCTTGAGGATGTGATGCGCTGCTGAAGTAAGTAGGAATGCGGAGTGTGATGATTATTGGCTTCCTTAGCACTAACCAATGTTCGTCTTTTCCGTGTCCTTTTAGGTGCCGCAGTAACCCAGCATGGAAGCGAGCTGAGGAGATGAGATGCGGTGAGAAAGCGCGACGTGCGGCGCCTCTTAAATGTTTTGCGCTAATCTGATGTGTCTTTTCCCCTTTTTTAGATCGGCGGGATGCTCCAGAGCAGAAGTTGTCCGATAGACAGAGTTCAGGTAAGGATTAAACTCTATTTGCAAATTCAAGAGAGCTAAGTATTGCAGAATGCTTACTAACGTCTTTTTTTCTTTTCTTCTCCCCTTTGGTAGGGCGCAGCGTGCCGAGATGGAGATGACTCTGTCGTAGGAATCCGCAAGACTGGGAAAAGCTGGACAGAAGTTGGATGCTCTTCGAGGTGAGTATTGGCAACAAAGTTCTTATTCTTGCAGGTGCGCTGGTGCTGAAGAAAGAAGTGGGCCTCTTCTGGAGATCCGAGCACGGTGAGAGTCACGCTGCAGGTGCAGAGAAACGTAAAGCATGTTTCTCAGGCCGGGTGTGGTTTAAATAGTCTGTAGGTATCCCAGGTATCCCTAGGCTGAGCCACACCCAAAAGACCACTGAATTACATGGGGGCATCCATTGCCACATAAGACATCGTAAGTCCAATACTAAGTGGATCGCAGGACTGTGTGTGAGCTTGGTGCCAAAGGCGCCAAGTCTGAGTCCAAGTAGGTTTCTGGGGAGATGGAGAGGCCCTTAGGGGCCGACTAGGTGGCCATGACCTGGCTCCAGCCTGATATGCCGAGGGGCTGGGGGCAGGAATCGTGACAGATTTCCACCAGGGGAGCACATTGCAGCTGCACATTATTACAATTAATGGTTCCATGGAGAAACATGGTCGAGACAGGCGGGCACCTAACTTATAGATTAGCTATGCCTCTGCAAGGACTTCAAGGTTCTACAGTGTAAAACAAACAACATGCTCAGCAGAATGTGCATTCATGTCTCGTAAATAACATTAAAGTTCATGCTGCTGTCTTCTACCGCGTTCAGAGTGAGAAGGGCAAAATGAGCAAGGAACTAAGCTGAACAATGCATCCAAGATGGCGAATAATAGAAAATGACAATGTATCCACCATTAGTGTGGCGGTAGGTTCGAAGCATGATGCGAATGTGCTTAGGTCAATATGCATACCGATTGGACACTTAAACTAAATATATTTTCACAAACCCTCCTTTTGGTCTAAGCCAAGAGCATCATCCAAAATGGCATCCTCAGACGACCGGGTTGTGGAGTCATCATCAGAACATCCCGAGTCATCACTGTCATAAATACTGATAGCCATAAACTCTTTTATAGCAACATCCTGCATTACCAGTGCATTGGTGACGTGTACAGGCAACTGTGGGTTTGGTTTCAATTTAACTAAGGATCGTGCACAACAATCCCCTACCATGGAACCCAGGACAGGTAGACATTGGATGCATCAGCAACAAAAAAGAACTATAATAAGGATTATAGCCATAACAGAGAATATCTTCCAACCCCAAGTTCGTAGTAGACTCCCAACCCATCCCCTTGGGGAATATGTACTTCTGAACCCAGAACATGCAGTCTTTTTATTTCTTGGGAAATGGTGGAGGTGGAATTAGGTACGTAAATGCAACACGCAGACCCAACCATTTTGCATACACCACCACGCTCAGCCAGGATGACGTCTAACACCATCCTGTCCTGAAGAGTCACTAGTCTAATGGCCTTTTATTCAAGTGTCATACTGACCATAATGTCAGTAATCTCATTGATAGTTTTCTCTAAAATCCTAGCTAATTTCCTAATGTCTTGGGAGTTAATTATCTGTCCTCAGAATGGGTCCATGGACTTAGCAATATCCCCCAATACCCGCAGGGGAGTGTTACCTTCTATTTCCCTTCTAGGATGAGTTTTCAAGATATCAGCAGTGGAAGTGATTCCCAAATAACATGTGCCCTGTCAATCATTTAGTAACCAAGGATAAGCTTCACTTCCACAGATGAAATAGATTGAGCTCCCTGGATATAGAGGCCTATCCTCTTTTACTAAAACAGCCCATAGGTCGGGAACCCTCTTTTCGTAAACAGAATGGGGCAGAGTCGGGGTTATGGTTGATGGTTATGATGGAGGAGTGACTTCCTTTTTCCCAACTGGAGTCATTTTAAAACAAATAATCGATTGGTAAGGTCTGGAATATGTGTCAGAATGTTTGGCAGTAGCAGTATTGAGGGTGCTTTTGTTTGCAAATACTGTAAATCCGAGGGGCAATAATACCAGTCGGTTGAATTCATTAACATTTGTTCCATTAAAGTTACCAGTGGCACTGTCATTCCATTGTCCAAAAAATAGTGCCCTGAATGAGACATAGCATGCAGAAGACAGAGGGAGAGGATGAATATACTAACCTATTCCCTTCTCAACATGCTGTGGCAGATGGGAGCAAACCAGGCAGTTTGTTTTATTCAAAATAGCATGTGTTGCATTCATAATCATCAGGAGAGCGTTGTTATGATAACCCCCTCTATGACTGAGATCACATGGACGAAGAGTGCGTGCGTACACATGTAAGGGAGACATTGTAGATGCACTGACAGTTGGCAACAGGGTATTGAGTGGATGTGCACTTTCCAAATACAATAGTACAGGTATCAATGTGACCATAATGCGGGTTATCACTGTAAGTGTTATCCATTTTGAACTCAGGGACAATGGCCCTTGACATACAGGCCCATCAATTTGAAAATGTACCATGATCCTCATTTAAACGTGCAGCCCCGAACGCAGGCATATTCCTTCAGCGTCTGTTAAGAAGCCTCACTGATAGGCTCTATAAATTCATCAGTTGGTGGCACCTGACCACATGGCCAATCTTGCTTGTAGTCTTCTTTGCCTCTCCCTGCCCCTTAGTTCGTCTGGAGGGGAATGACGAGGGAATGGCACAACGTTGGTTTCTTTGTTTGTGCAGTAGGCCTACCACACTTTACTATTCTATTACAAAACGTAATGTCAAACCCTGAACTAAATCCGATTTTGTGATCGAAGGTTGTACCTTAAAGCGCAAGGTAGTTAATGGTCAATAATAAAAGGATTGTTGATCTCCGAAGGAATAATGTCAGAAGATGCAGAAGGAGAAGAAAGAACTGTTTCCCCAGCCTCCACGGACCCAGGAAGTGGTTACGTATCACTCTTGGTGTCGGTCAGAATAGGCACATGATGGTCGACCTCCTTCTTGTCACACTCATCGAGAGGCAAAGGCAGTGGCACTCATTTCACGTGCATTGCGTGTATCCAGTGTTTCTTGGCGGTCACACTTACTGCTGTTTGCATAGCCAATAGCACATGGCAAGGCCCCTTATAGCGTGGTGTAAGGCACGTTTTCCTCTCAAAATTCTTCAATAGCACAAATTCCCCAGGCCAACATATTTTTCAGGCAGGGCTGCTCGAATCAAACGCAAGTTTTGAGTCAACTGGTCACAACAGTCAGACAGTAATGGGTACTCTATCTCAGCCAACATTTTAGGTCTCGGTGCATTCCATACATTTGCAGGTTTCTGCATGATCATTTTGTATTGTCCGCATTGAGAGTAAGGCTATTGGTAAAGTGTCAGCCCACTTTAAATTGCCTTGTGCACACACCGTCGCTAATTTATTCTTCAAAATACTGTTATGGCATTCCACCAGACCGGCACTCTGAGGATGTCTCACTGAGTGAAAACATTTATCGATCTGTAATCCCGCACAGATTTGCAGAATAATGTCATCGATAAAGTGCGGTCTGTTGTCGGACCAAATGACTCTCGGCAGACCAAACCTAGGAAAATATTCCTTTAACATGGCTTTGGCCGTCAAAATAGCAGTGTTGACTTTCAGAGGGAAAGCTTCAGCCCATTTGCTAAAGGCACGGATCACAACTAACACGTTTCTGTAGTTTTGGCAGCATTCCACTCGATAAAATCAAAATAAATTACTTCAAATGGCATGGAGGGAGGTCCAAAACTACCCTTCGGTGTTGATGTGCTCTTCCCAATGTTGTGTTGCAAACATGCCATACAATTCTGAACTAAATGTTCAGCAATTTTTGGGATATAGTTATTGTACCAATTGTGATCTAACTGCTGGCATATCTTTTTTGCACATATGTGTGCTGGACCATGAGCCATAGTGACTAAGGCAGTAACATAAGCATTGGGCAGCATCCATCTTTGCCTCTCATTGTCTACCCAACACCCCTCAACCTCCAATCCAGCCAGACCATTCCCCTATTGTTTGATCTGTTCTGCTGTTGCTTCAGCCTGAATTTCTTTCACACTATCGACCCCTTCTTCCATTGAACTAGTGTGAGTAACCCATTTAGCCGAATCCAACACATACATTCCCTAGTGTGGATCGGTAGCAGTCTGTTTGGCAATTCTATCGGCAAAAGCGTTTCCTTTTCCTACATTGTCCGTCACTTTCTGGTGTGCGGTGCATTTCATTATAGCTAACTGTGTAGGAAGCTCTAGTGCTGATAACAATTGTACTATCAGAGTGCCATGTTGAATTTTGGTGCCATGCGATGTCAAGAATCCCCTCTCTGCCCATAATCGCCCAAAATTGTGGACAACTCCAAAGGCATACTGGCTATCGGCATAGATGTTCACACTAAGTCCCTCAGAGAGTTTGCACGCTCTAGTCAATGAACAATCTCCGCTGCCTGGGTGGAATTATGTGGTATCTTTCTTCACTCAACGATGGTGTCTAATGTGGTTTTTGCATAGGCGGCAGTGGAGGTGCCATCAGGCAGTTTAAAACAAGAACCATCACAAAATAGTTCCCCATCTGGAGATTTCAAAGGTGTATCCTTCAAGTTGATTCTGCCTTTTGTTTCTTGTTCTGTAACATAGAGGCAATCATGCGGCATGTCATTAATGTAGTCTCCCTCATGTGGAGACGGCAGAATTTCGGCCAGATTCAATGTACAGCATCTCTTAATTTGGATATGCGGAGCAAATAGAATTAACTCATATCTCGTTAATCGAACAGAAGTGAGATGCTGAGTCTGTGTTCTGTTTAATAGAACATCAACTGAGTGAGGTACCATCACGGTTAAAGAGTGACCTAAAACCATACCCTCACTTTGTTTGACTGACGCAGCAGCAGCAGCCGCAGCTCTCAAACATTTCGGCAAATTACATGCAACAGGGTCTAACGTGGAGGAAAAATAGCCGCATTGTTTGCTCTTTCCCCCATGTGCCTGTGTCATTACAGCCAAAGTGCAACCCTATTGCTAATGCACGTACAAAACAAAATTCTTCTCTAATTTGGTGTACCCAGAACTGGCGCTGAGGACGACACAGTCATAGGCAGATCAAAAGCGTTCTGGCAATCCTTGTCCCATGACAAAGGCAAAGGAACATACTTCTTTGTCAATGCCAACATAGGTTTGATCAAGAGTGAAACAGTCTCACACGCGATTTCAGCAGGGTACGTGTATAACTGGGGTTCGCGGGAAGTCTCACATGCGATTTCAGCAGGGTACGTGCATAATTGGGGTTCGCAGGAAGTTTCACATGCAATTTCAGCAGGGTATGTGTATAACTTGGGTTCGCGGGAAGTTTCACACGCGATTTCAGCAGGTTATGTGTATAACTGGGGTTCGCAGGAAGTCTCACATGCGATTTCAGCAGGGTACATGTATTTCGGGGGTGCATGGGAGTCCTACACGTGAATTGGCACTGTGGGTCCTCCCAGGTGTTCCCTCTACACCCTCCACAGCCCCTGCAGGCAGCCCACACCACAGGGGACTACCCTGCATCCCTGGTCATGTCCCGCAGGCAGCCCATCCACCATGGGCATGCCCCCCAGCCAAGCCACATGTCACCTTGCACTACTGATCACCAACTCATGTCCCCATGCACCCCCACCCCCCAGCAGTACAGGGCACCTGCCTGCAGGCCCCCACTCATGTCCCACTCATGTCCCCTTGCAACCCCACCACCCAGCAGTGCAGGGCACCTGCCAGCAGGCCCTCACTCATGCCCCACTCATGTCCCCTTGAACCCCCACCCCCCAGCAGTGCAGGGCACCTGCCATCAGGCCCCCACTCATGTCCCCTTGCACCCCCACCCCCCAGCAGTGCAGAGCACCTGCCAGCAGGCCCCCACTCATGTCCCCTTGCATCCCCACCCCCCAGCAGTGCAAGGCACCTGCCAGCAGGCCCCCACTCATGTCCCACTCATGTCCCCTCGCACCCCCATCCCCCAGCAGTGCAGGGCACCTGCCAGCAGGCCCCCACTCATGTCCCCTTGCACCCCCACCCACCAGCAGTGAAATGCTGATCTCATGACACAAACCAAAAGTTTGTACATCAACACATGTCCGTCACACACATACACTGGTTGGCATTGCTTGTGTAAACCCACATTTTCACATGCATCAACCCAATGAGCGAATCCCACACATGGAACTAAAAAATGAAAATGTATTATGTACATGAAATCAAAAATGAAATGAAAGCTTACCAAAATATGAAACATGAAATGAAAAGCATGTGAAAAAGATGATTGAATGAAAATGATAACCAATCCATATACATTTGAAAGAAAAACAGTCCAAAGTCACCCTCCAACAACGAAAATCCAAAGGAAATGTAAAAAAAAGAAAAAATCCATTGCTTCATGTTCATAAAAAAATAAAAGAGAAATCAATCCATAGTCCAACTATTTACAATTCATTGTCCGGGAAAAAAAAATCCATTGCTCCATGTACATAATGCAAAAAAAAAAAAATTGAAAACATGATTAAACTATATACAATCCATTGTCCAAGGATGTAAAGGGTCCATGATACCAACCAAACAAATGAAACCTACCTACCTAACTACCTAAAAATATAACTATATACAAATTTGGGTGGCATTGTCCATTGACCACAAAGAAAAGGAAAGCATAAAGGAAACCTAACTCTAAAAACTATTTACAAGGGCAGCGGGCTAGTCCGACGGCTCACTTTTGGATGTCCCGGGCCAAGGCATCATCGAACTCCTGCTCAATGTCCTGGAGGCGGTCCTCTTCCATGGCCCCGAGGGTTCGCAGGGACAACGACATGTTCTCCTCCAACTCCCTGCGAATTGCCTCGAGGCACTCGGCCCGCCTCAGGGCCCTCCGCATGGAGTTCTCCGCCCTGACCATCGTGAACCGTGCCTCTTCTGCCCGCTGCCACACAAAGACACTTCCAGTCCTGGGTCCTCCTGCCCTCTGGCCGATGCCTGCCCCTCTGATGTCGAAGGCCCCGAGCCATCATTGCTCCCACCTAGAGCCAGCTCCTGCTGCTGCTGCTGTCCATGTGCCGTGTCTGATGGTGCCTGCACATCCTCCATCAGCTGGTCTCCAGTTGTGGTGTCCACCCCTGCTGGGCTGCCGACTCCCGACTGTGGCAGGGATGTGAGCTCTACCAAGCTGGCTGTGTTGGTCGGGCCAGGTCCACAGGGGGCCCTGGTGGAATCTGGGCTGGAAGACGGTGTGGAGAACGACTGGAGCATAGTCTCCACAGAGGAGGAGAGGTCCGCCAGAGTGCGCGACACATGTAGGGACCCACCAACCAGAATGGAGCCCATACGTTCATGGGACCCCTCGTCCGTAGGTAGTGGAGAGGCAGATGACATGGCACTCTCCCTTACCTGCGGATAGGCCTGGGACGGGGCCTCCCTGCTGGTGCATGGTGGTGCAGTCACAGGGTCAGGGACAGCGACATGCACAGCCCTCTCCGCGGTGACCTGTGCTGCCTCCTGACCCTGGCCCTGGACTGCACCACTTGCACCAGTGGGGCCCATGTGCGGCTCAGTAGCGGGCTCCTCCTCCTCTGTGGAGAACACCAACCTGGATGTGTCCACACCATCTTCCGCAATTGGAAGCCCCTGTGGGGGCTCACCCGGCCCTTCCGCCACAGCCGTTGTGGCAGACGCAGCACCAGCCCCCTTGGTCCCGGATGATGGTAATTCCTGGGAGGGTGGCTGGGCCTTGCGTCGCCGCCCAGTGGAGGCATCCCCGCCGCTTGGCTCCACAGCGCCGTCTCCGCCCTCTTCTTCACTTGACGCTGCGTAGAGGGAGACATAGAACACAGGCATCAGGGTACAGTACAAAATACCCTAGACAGGAAGCAATAACACATGAATGGCACTGTCGAATGTCACTTCCATCCTGTCATTCCACAACCCATGGGTCAATGCACACAACACACATGCAGAAACAGTCCCGGCGCATGCAATCAACATCAACATCCATGTAGAAGGGCCCCTGTAAACCAAGATGTTGCCTTCAAAGTCACATGCAGCCATGGCGTTTCAAAGTCACACACATACTTCTATGGCACACACACACACACGTGCACCATACAAGTACATGACATCAGCACCCATTCCTCACCCCCCTTCATGTACAGGAACAGAGACAGCCATGCTTTCATTTGTGCATTCCGCATAGAGCTCCCCATGTTGCATTAAAACACATGCACCAACCATCTGGTTCACACATAACTGGTCTCACATGCATGACCATGATGTCCCTGCACACACACATCCATACATGGCCTATGTCACACATACAGGCAAGTATCAGACTAGCAGCACACTGCAACATGCCCTGTGTCACACAGCAATGCTTGGCCACTTACCGCTCAACTCCGGACGGGTCTGCCTCCGAAGGATCTGGGCGTGGAGCGCTGGGCCTATGCGTTCCAGGACCCTCATCTGGATGTTACTCATGCGTGCCCGGCCCTCCTCCACGAGGCGCCGGGCCTTGTGGAGGGTCCTAGACCTGAAGTCCTCCCAGCGATTCTTGATGTGCTTGATGTTGCGGGTTGCCACCCCCTCCGCGTTGATGGCAGCCACTACGTCGTCCCAGATCCTCTCCCGTCCTTCCTTGTTGGCGTGTGATGTTCCGAAGAGGGCATCATAATGCCCCAGGACATGCTCCACCAGGACACCAACTTCGGTGGCAGTGAAGCTGGTGGCCCTCTGCCTCTCTGGCTGGGGGTTGCCAGTGGTGCCAGATAGAGATGTGCCCGACATGGCAACCCCAGAGGCAGGAGTGGGTGGGCAACTGGGTCCTGGGGCTGGGCTGTGGAGCGATGGTATCCCAGTCGGGAGTCTTCTGTTCCAGCAGGGGTGGACACAGCAACTAGACCTCTGCAGATGGCTGATGTGCAGGCACCAAATAGCAGGGCATGTGGGCAGCAGACAGTCAGGCAGCAGCAGATGGCAGGTGGGAGCATGCTCGGGGATCTGGGGGGCAGGAAAATGGCCTTCAGGGCAGGAGCGTGGTCTTCCGTGTGTGTATGCATGGCCAGCTTGATACGGAGTGATTTGGCACGTAAAAATGTGCGCGTAAGTGTGTAATTCGAGGAAAGGCCCTTAGCGCGTAAGCAGGTCAGCACACGTACGCGATTTCATTGGACCAAAGGCCCTTAGCACATAAGCGCGTCTGTGACGTGTCGCACACGGGCATTGCCCTTTCGCGTGTCAAACTTCACGCGAACCCCAGGAATACACGTACCCCACTCGCACAGGGCCCTATCACGTGTAAAACTTTACGCGAACCCCAGGAATACACGTACCCCACTCGCACAGGGCCCTTTCACGTGTAAAACTTCCTGCGAACCCCAGTTATACACGTACCCCACTCACACAGGCCCTTTCGCGTGTGAAACTTCCCGCGCACCCCCGAAATACACGTACCCGGATCCAATCGCGTGTGTGACTTCCCGCGAACCCCCGTAATACACATACCCTGCTGAAATCGCATGTGAAAGTTCCCGCGAACCCCAGTTATACACGTACCCCACTCGCACAGGCCTTTTCGCGTGTGAAACTTCACGTGCACCCCCCAAATACACGTACCCGGATCCAATCGCGTGTGTGACTTCCCACGCACCCCCGTAATACACGTACCCTGCTGAAATCGCGTGTGAAACTTCCCACGAACCCCAGTACTACACGTTCCCCGCTTGGCTTTGCTGTTTGGCAGCCTTGTAAACTGGTCCAGGGTTAGTGCAGCCCTTTGCGCTGGATTGGGGATTTTGATGGCTTTTCCTTGCGCGAGGGCGTTCTTGGGGGCGTAACTGGCGCTGCTGCTGGGTCGCTGCGCCACTCTGCGCCATGGCTGGTTTTGGAGGCTAAAATCCATGAATACGCTGTGCGCAGAAATTGATTTTAGCGAACGTGGCTGGCGCAGACATTCACACGCGCACGCTGTGCGCCAGCCGCGAGCGCCACTTTTGTGTGAAATTCTATGAATTACCCTGATAATTGAGATTAATAAATCTCAGTATAGTAAGGAGATAATTACTATTCCTGACTCACTATATCACGTAAAATAGAGTGACATAAGGAGAGATGCTGTAGTCGACATTGCTGAAAACATAGAGCAACAGAAACTTCAGCTAAGTGTAGGAGAATCAATGACTGTACCCAAAATCACTACTAACTTAAATAATAAAAAGGGAAAAAATAAAAAAGGGCAACAGACAAATTTGAATAAAGAGAAAAATCTGGCCAAATCGTCTCATAAGTATCTAAGAGATGCTTCATATAAAAACATAATTATAGAAGCCAGAGAAGATATGGCGAGTACTGACGATCTAGAAGAGACACGTACAATCCCAATGGCGAAAAAAAATAATAAGAAAACAAGTAAGGAAATTAGACCTGTTGTCCTGTCCATACAAGAAGGTTACTGTGATGCTGAAAACACTATTACTGAAGTGATTAAAAAGAAAAATTACTCTTTAGACATCAAACTCAATAATAACTTTGAATTCGAATACTCAGAACTCTGTGGTTGACATATCTGATAATGAGACAAATAATTTTGAAGATCCTAAGGCTAAAAATATCAAAGATCAAATATGTGGGGACGCACAGACTACTAAACATGTCCCCTGTCAAGATAAAAGATCAAAGATAAATATGACAAATGTTGGGTTGGGTGATAAACAACAGTGCGATAAGGAACATATGGCCAACACATCTTATGCTTGAGGTTTCTCTACTGTTCTGTCAGAGACTGAGTTTCCAGTCCTGGGTACTAAAGATCTGCCCAGGTCTGAGCAAAATATGAAGCATGTGGGAGATACATTAGCGGATGCAAAAGAGATTGATCTTGCAGTTGCTGAAGCAGTGGAACCACATACATCATATAATAACACTGCAAATGATATAAATACTACCACTAGGCAAGACGAAATAGTGAATATTGTAAAAGAAATTCTGGAAGAGAAATTTTCATCTAAAGGGAATGAATGGCAAGCATCCAGTAATAGCCAGAACATATATAGAGATACTGAAACAAATAACCAAAACATACATGAATGTCCTGGATGGGTTTATGTTGCTAAAGATCTGAGAAAACCAGCCTTGATTGAACTCCCTAGCCTGATATTGACAACATTATTCAGAGAGAGTAAGCAAATACCCCTGAATCGGCCATATATTCTTTTGCTATTTGCACCATACCTGAACTTTCATTGATTACATCTGCTGACATTACCGTTATTGACTTTATACATAGACAGAGGCTAGACTATGTGCGTCTGGTGATTCCATCGCCGCTGGTTAGAAATGTGTTATTAAAAGAGGCACAATTACTACAGTGTAGAGGTTTTGATATTTACCAATACATACCGCCTGACCAAAAAAGCAATGTGAAATATCCACTGCATAACATTTCAGAAAAAGAAGCTGTTGAGTCATACATACAAGGTGGATCATGAGAAATGATAATATTGACAAACAAGAATGGAGATGGCTGGCTCTTTCTCTTAGAGAATCCATGAACACATTGAGAGATCTATGAATACCCCTCTAGCATGACTGGGAAATTGGCCATAATGAGTTGGAATTCAAGAGGGCATCTACATCTGACCAAGAATATTGAAGTTACTGATATTTTACATTCATATGAATTGGTATTATTGCAAGAAACATGGGCGACGATGAGTCTATTATGGGAAAGTTTTGATATCTTGCAATTGCCAGCCATAAAAGGTACAAAAGGCAGACCAATGGGAGGTTTACTGATAGCATGTAAACAGTCTTTGCAAGCGGTTAAAATAAATGAATGGCCAAGTCTGAATTCTATGCTATCTGTAGCATATAAGATCAAAACTGGTGATATTGACTTGTATTTCTGCATTGCTAATGTTTATTGGAATGCTCTAAAATACACTGATATGCAATTGGTCAAATAATTTAAAAATGTAACTCTAAAAATCGATGCATGGTGAGGAATTCATGCAAATGGCTTGATATATATAGCAGGCGATCTAAATGCTGATTGTGAGATTGATTGTATAGAGGTTGATGCCTTAATGGGAAATATTGAATCTGGTAATTGCAGTGCGCGAAATGCGGTGGGGAGTCCTAAACTAAGGGGTGCAATATGGTTACATTTTCTCAAAATTAAGGGGGTTGGTTAACATTGCAAATAATACCCATACATGGAATGCTAGAGAAGTAGTTCAATTCTAGACTACATCTTTGTGACTGAAGGATTGGACAAATACATTCCTAAACTCACTTTGGTAGGAATGCCTACTAGTGGCCATAACTTTCTGCATATTGATATTATATACACAAAACTAATAGAAAAAACATCAAGGTAAAATAAAGGAGTGATAGTCAATGCTAGCGGTAACAGAATACGATGGACCTTCGCCAAAACAAAGAGGTTTACATCTGTGTTATTAAAGGATTTTGATGCGATGTCCAAAGAAGACTGTGTATCCAAACTCTCTACAACTACCTTTTCTAAATATCTTAATGGTATAAGATTGAAAATAGCTAAGGGTAAGAATGATACCAACACATGTAGCCATAAACATGTGCATGCTTTTGATATAGAGACACTTAAACAGAAAAAATAAATGTGGCAAGAAATTTGTTTTATTCTGAAGTTTAGTTTAGTTTAGTTTAGTTTAGTTTCTTTATTTGTACCGCGCATCGAACCCTGTGGTAACCGGGCGCCGGAGACTTGGAGACAGTTACAACATGGCAAAAATATACAATACAGACTGTGAAATAACATCATTAGGTGTAGTAGACCAGGTTACAAGATGGTCGACAAGGACAAGTGGAGAAGAAGTACATTAAGCAGAGTTTTTGTTGGCAAGCCATGTTTTAGTATTGGCTCTAAAGGTCCAAAAGGAGGGTTCCGATCTAAGGTTTAGATGCATAGCGTTCCATAGTTTGGCAGCTAGGACTGCGAAGCTGGCGCCACCTGCTTTTTTTAGGGCGAATTTGGGAATGGAGAGGCAATGTGAGTATGGCGTTCTAGTTGGTCTAGTTGATGTGTGATTGTGGAAGTCTCGACATGTAGAAGATGACTCAATAAAAATGATAAAAAAGATTAAACAACATTATAAAAATTGGCAAATTAGCCGTAAGTCATTAAGAGAACAATTAGATGGTGAATAAATGCTTAATGCCATCAAAGGAAAAAATATCTCCAACTTTTGGCAAATGATTAATAATGTTGAATTGACGCAAAAAGAGATCCTATTTACTCAAATTAGCGAAAGATCATGGAAAGAACATTTTACTAAAATGAATGTCAGCAAAAATACTAACTACATAAGTCAATATAGTAAAAATGGGTCATTGTCTCTAGACATTTCTGTTAGTAACATCTCACACATGATTAGGAGAGCAAAAAACAAAGCTGCATCAGGATCTAATAACCTATCAAATCTAATATTGAAAATCGACACAATATTGTGGGCAAAAATCCTAAATATATTATTTAAAGATATATTAATAACCAAGAATATACCAGAGTCATGCAGAGTTGCGCTTGTTATTCCTATATACAAAAAAGGACCAAGGATCGCACCGGAAAGCTACAGACCCAAAATGTAAGATCTTTGCGTCTATTGTGTTAAAAGAAATAGAAAACTAGCTTAGATGCCATAACATATTATATTGCAAGCCGATTGGGTTTAAAAAGGATACAGGTACTGATTGCGGCTGATTAATATTGAAATGCCTAGAAGCAAAAGCATTATCTAAAGAAGGGTCTTCTATTTTGTTGCCTCGATGGACCTTAGTAAGGTGTTTGATTTAATTGATCTACCTACACTATGGTTAGCTCTGAGAGATTTAAATATGCCTAAACACATATTAGAGATAATCATAGAACTTTACTCTGATTCAAGGATAAAGGTTAGGCTGAACTCAGAGGGCCGACTTACATCCGAGATCATGATACCTAACGGATTGCGACAAGTCTGTAAATTGGCAGCTACTCTGTTTAACTTATACGTTTGCAGAGCAGGCATGGAGCTGAAGAATAAAGGAATGATTACCCCTAGACTAGGAAATACGTCCATTGAATGGTTGGCATACGCTGATGATTTTTTACTATTAGACTGTACTAAAATTGGCTTACGGCAAATGATAAATGCGTTTACCTCTTTCATCTCTGGGATACATTTAAAAATCAATGCGTCCAAAACAACAGTTATACGATTGGGAAACATTAAATTGTATATCTAGGTTATTACTTTACAGGAAATTGCTCCACAATATCTATAAAACATCAATTGAGAATAAAAGCTGAGTTGATTTTGAGGCAGATGCGTAGAATAGAGACTAAATTTTGTAAATTTACAATGATACCACTGAGGAATTTCTATCTTATGAAGGGAATCCCGAAGCTTATGTATGGTTTGGAGTTTTACGACTTAGAGAATACGGATTTGATAAAAAGCTTAGAAAGTGTGATATGGAAAGGTATATTATTCTTCATGCCTAAATGTTTACCGATTGAGGCAATCAGATACGAACTTGGCCTTCAATCACTGAAATCCATCATACAGTGGAAGAAAATGTCGTTATGGAGAAAATGTCTGATAAAATGTAATCCCGTAACTGAAGCTTACCTTGATAAATATCCCTCGTGAAATTTACGAAACACATTCATGAGATTCAGGCTAAATGTTTTCAAAACTAATTATATTCTGAAAAAATGGAATATACTTCATGGGGTTGGTGCAGATATTGTAAAAATGAAGGTACTAAATAAACCTTACAACATATCTTACTTTTATGTCTAGCATTACTTAACCAACGTATTTTATATTTTCAGCAATTTGTTCATCATTTACACTGTGTAAACAGGGAATTGTTGTGGCATCAAACAAGGCAAAGCAATTCTACTATCTTAAAAATAAGAGTAATTGCCTTTCTAAAAAAGTTCTCTGATTTATCATAACCATTAGAAATTCATTTATATCGCACTGTACTGTTTTACTGGAATTATTTGTGATTTTATGTTTGACTCAGACAGGAGGATTATAGAATGAAAATCTTATTTATTGAAATTGTGATTTTAAATGTACTAATTATATGTTGATGTTTAAATTGATATGTTCTTAAACTTTTAAAGTTTGTATTCTGTTTGATGAAACTATTTTGTAAAGGTTTAAAACAAACCAAGACAAACAATAAATAATACAAAAAGGAAATAATAGTACCCAAATTGCATTCCCATGGCATGGATGTCAATACTTGGTAAATAAATGGCACAAAAAGGTCTTAACCTCTGCTACGGCCCTGCTGCTACTTCCATCCCAACATTCTGCATAAAGCGACAGTGACTCCCCTCAAACCCTTTACCCAATAATCTACCCTGACAATGTGTCAGAATCCAAGGTAAAACTCGACTTGTACCTGTAGTGTAGCCGTCAAGTTCTTTTTACCAATGTAACCCTCTGAACACACAAGGTAAATTACAGAGAGATCAATTAGTCAAACGATTAGGAACACCACACAAAGACCAGGCACTGCAGAGGGAAAAAAGGGAATGGTTACTTAAAAAGACCAGGTAATAAGTCAAGATAACAAAATTGCAACAAGACCCTAACACTAACCAGAGATATGAATCTTTCTAACAGATAGAGGTCTTCTCAAACTTGATGATTGGACCGAGATGTGATCTACAATACATAGGAAACCAAATGAGCCAAGAGTAGAGTGAGGAGCCAAGGAATGGAATCACAAGGAACAGTACTTACCACTTCTTGGGTATGGAATTATCTTGTATTGATGACACCCAGTGTATTCTATCCCTAACCCGACTGCACGAGGATGCCTGGACGAAGGGAGGCAGTCTCTAGTCCAGAAACTATCCCACCGGCACGAGGACGCCTAACGACCTCAGAGAGGTTTGTGGACAGTCTTAAGTTTAGCGCTCTTAGATAATACACTGGATGTAGCAAAACTCCCCAAGTGACAGGAATGATGGTGGTGATAAACCAGTAGTGTTCCAAATCCTTACGCAGGAGAACCAGGTTAAGTTGACAGGACGTTCCAGTAGGATGACAGACAAACCTACAAGAAGATGAGGAATCCGGAAGAAAGCTGGTTCAATACACGGGTAAGCAAGCAGTGTTGAATCGGCAGGCAAGAGAGTATCGATAGGACAGTCCGGGTCACAACGGATAGACACAAGGTGAGGAAACAGGAGCAAGAAGTTTTCAATGGAAGCAAAAACGAGACAAGGGAGAGCCTTGATTCATTAACAATCAGAAGCGGCGACGTGAGCAACCTGAAAGTCTATATAGGTTGCCATGGAATCCACGTCCCATTTTTCCTGATTACGCTATGTATGGAGAGCATAATGGCTGCCACAGTCTCCATGGCAACCGATGTCCACTGGTCCTAGGGAACCGCTTATTGCTGAAACGTAATAATACATCAGGCAAGCGCCGATTAAATTGATTTTTGTTCCTTTTGCCGTGTCTAATGTCGTATATTCCTGATTTGCCTAATAATGGACCAGTTAACATAGAAGGGTTCCTGACACAATACTCCCAGCATAGTTCCAAGTACTTTCTACTGGTGTCTTTACTCATCTAATGCTATGAATTATTTTCTACAAAATCCTGTGGAAAAAATAGGTGGCCATTACAGGCAGCCGGGGAGGGCTGGAACAGATGCTATTGTTTTCTACTCTTGTTATTATTCTTCTGCTACTCATCGAGCTCAGAATCATAGCCATCACCTCTAAATACCCCCCCACCCTTAGCTACGCCACTGCAAGCCCAGGCTGAAAAGATGGAAGCACCCAGGATCTCTTGCAATGTAGATTGTGGTTTCATCTTTTGAGTCATTAAAGAAAGATAAGAAGTTTATATTTTTTTTAAAAAAATCATTGATGATCTTTTTATTCAAAATGCACATTTCTAAACCACTGCATTTGATGCGTAAATGGACCTTTCTTGGCATTTGAGCTATGTAGCCTTCATATGGCATGAAGAGCATCTTTCTACCGTGCTACCCTCGCCATGCCCCTCTGTTCAGGGTGGGATTTGACAGCGTTCCCCTTTGTGCGTTCCAAATGTGCTCACAGTCGGCAGCTCGGCAGATTTTTATTAGGAATTGTACTAACTGCAACTTTGGATTTTCATTTTCTGAATCTATGGACCAGTGTGATTTATCTTAGCTCCATTGGCTCTACCTAATGGTGGAGTGGCCCGGCTTGCAACACTGTATCCTGTTGCTGCTCGTTCGAAGTGCATTCCATGTGTGTTCACATTCAGCAGGAACTGTAGTGGTGAGGCTGAGGCTAAACCGTTGGCTCGGCCAGCTCTGCTTTCAACCTGGACAGAGTAAGTGTGTTTGTTTTTGAAACAGTCTTGCCAACTTATCACATAATAACATTGTGTCTACTGTGGATTTTCTATAGCCATTTGCATCGGCATGCCAGCACAAAACAAAACCGAAAGCCACATCTACTTTGCAAGCAAAACCGAAAATGGTGATGTTAAATCGCCCAGGAAAAGTAGCAGGTAGTAGCTCAAGTTCTAACAACACCACCATCTGAGGAACTGGCTGAGATCCCGATATAGCACTCGGCATCCATTGATAACAACAATTTGCTTTTGGCATTTTGCTACTATTAATAAAAAGAAGAAATGGCGCAGAGCAAACGGTGGGACCAGTGCCGATCATTGACACCAGTGTTGTTCACAATAGTACCAATTAGCAAGTAGTTGTGTCTGAGCTGACCAATGCCCACCTTTCCGCCTCGCTGTTACTCTTTGCTGATACATCTGTTACCGACAGCACTGTGGCTGATTGCAGTTCAGTGCTGTACTGTGTACTTAGGCACAGTACAATATGCAGCAAACATTCTATTAAAGTTGTGTGGTAGGATTCATGAGGAGGTGGGGCCACAGAGATGCCTGCTGGGAAATGTTGAGTCAACTTGGACCAAACTGCCGGATAACATACCCGGAGAAGCCAACGGGTGATCGGTAAGGCAAAGTGGCTTGGTGAATTCCACTGGCTTCTTTAAGGTGGTTGTGAATGGGAACTAAGTTTCACTTTAAATGATGAGGAGGGAACTGACAAAGAGGCAATTATGCCGCCAACCCGCAAAGAAAGACAAAAGAGGTTGGAAACACTGAAAGCAAAATCTCACCTAGGCAAAAAGTATTTGTATTTTGTATTTATTTATTTATAGAGCGCAGCCTTGCCCTGAGGCATCTGGGCGCGTGTTACAAGAAAGTGGTTACAGGCAGGCATAGTCAGTCAGGATAATACAAAAGGCTTAACATAGCTTATAATCATGGAACATGATACACATAAAAGAGGGGCCTGAAGCTGCAGTTGGAAAGAATATTATGGTGAGCAATGCTGAGGTAGTTGGGTTCGGTGCCTATAAGTCGAGTGTAGTAGGCTCATCAAGCTTACGGAGCCAAAGTTTGGGTTTGTTTTTGAAGGAGAGGAACGTAGGCTCTGCTCTGAGTGTAGCAGGGGTAGTATTCCAGAGTTTAGCTGCAAGAACAGGGAAACTAGAACCTCCCCCCCCCCGCAGACTGCAGCTTAAATCTGGGTATAGTGAGAGTATTAACATAGGCTGATCTCAGCGGTCTGCTATTGACATGCTGCGAAAAGCGGCTGGTCAGATATGCTGGCACCTTGTAAGTTAAAGATAAGGTTTTGAGTGATATTCGTTGCCTGACGGGGAGCCAGAGAAGGCTGTGTCTGATGTCTGAGATGTGAGATCTTCTCGGGATGTTGAGGGCCGCCCTTATGGCGTTGTTTTGTGCAACTTGTAGCTTGTCTTTGTTTTTTTGACTGGTCCCTAGTTAGAGAGCGTTGCAATAGTCTATTTTAGCCAGTATTAATGTTCTAGCAAGGATGATGCAATTCTCAGTGTTCAGGAAGGGTCTACATGCTGTGATAAGTTTGCAGGTATATGCAGAGGCAGACGCTACAGCGTTGGTTTGTCTAGTTAGGGATAGAGTTGCATCAAGACAGATGCCAAGAGTTTTTGCTGTGTTCGACATGTTAATGATGTTGCCGTCTATGGTGAATGCTTTGTAAGCTGGATCAAGTTTGGCTAATTTTAAGTGCGAGCCATGGATGAGGATCTCCGTTTTCTCATCATTAAGGCAGAGCCCATGATGGGCCATCCAAGCCTGGATGATAGGAAAGACCTCATTGAGAGCCTTAGCGTCGAGAGCAAAGTCACCAGAGATAGGGATGAGTATCTGGGTGTAGTCAGCATAGTTGGTGTAAGAGACACCCAGATAGTCAAGTATGTCAAAGAGTGGCTTGGTAAACACATTGTATAATGTGGGAGAGACGCAAGATCCTTGAGGGACTCTGCATGGGACATGGGCAGGATCTCCGGAGGCTAGAAGAGAGAAGACCCTCATGGTTCTTTTTGCTAAAAACAAACTAATCCAGGATGACGCTGAGTCAGAAAAGTGTGCAGCAGTTTTGAGATGGTGGCAGAGAATTTTATGATCCACCAAGTCGAATGCCGCTGAAAGATCGAGCAGCAAGAGGAGTGTCAGCTTGTCCTTATATTTCAGGTCCTCAATTTGGGTTTTTAAATCTAACAGGGCAGTTTCCGTGCCATGTTTAGGACGGAAGCCTGATCGACAGAGACCTAGTAATTGGTTTGCTTCAAGATATGCCTGAATTTGCAAGTATGCAGCGCAGTCCAAGATTTTTAGGATGTATGGTACCGTGGTGATAGGCCTATAATTGGCAGGGTTGCTTGGGTCAAGGGATGGTTTTTTGATTAATGGGATGACCCAGGCATCCTTTAGGTTATCTGGGACAATGCCTGATCTGAAGGAAGCATTAATGAAGGTCGTGATAAAAGGTGCAAAGTTATGCGCAGCTTCCTTAATGATAGGTGCAGGGCAAGTGTCGCCTTGGCAATTTGAAGGTTTAAGCTTTGTGATAATATTTACCACTTCCTCGATGGATAGCGGGGAGAAGCTGAATGGTTTTATGGGGCGAGGAGGGGCTAGGATGTTAAATGATGGCGTGTGCAAGGTGAAATCAGATAAGCTATTCTTTTTAGCATTTATTTTCGCTTGCAGTAAGGCAATTTTATCCAGGAGTGCCTTTTGAATATTCGTACACCAGGCAGCATCAGGTGAGCAGGTCACTAAGGGAGCTACAGGGGACCCTAATTCCTTGAGGATCTTGAATAGTTCCTTAGTGTTGGATTGTGCCTGTGTGATACGTTTGTTGTAAACATCTTTTTTGGCTGCAAGAATAGCAGCTTTATAGGTGGAGGAGGCCTGAGTTAGGTTGTTTTTGTTAATCAGGGAGGGTATATTTTTCCAAAGGGATTCAGCCTTTCTTTTTTCTTTACCTAAGTCTCTGAGGTGGGGGGTGAACCAGGAGTTCAGATGAGCACAAGGTTTCTGTTTATGCAATTTTAGTGGTGCAATAGTATTGAGGGCTTTGAGCATAGCCTGGTTGTAAATACCCACTAAGACTTCTGAACTGGTGGTCAGATGAGTATTAAGTAGAGGAAGGAAGATGGGAAGAAGTTTCTCGGTAGAGATGTCCTTCTTATTATGGGTTTGCGTGGCAGGGGCTAGATTGGACTTGCCGATTTGTGGACTGAAGTTAATTGCAAAAGTTATTTTGTAATGGTCTGGCCAGAGGCATGGGGTCACCGAGAGCATGTTGAGCTTGCAGGTAAGGTCAGCAACCCAATCAAGAGTGCAGCCTTTAATATGAGTGGGCTCTTGGATATGTTAGGAGAGGCCAAAGTCAGTTAGTGTGTTCAGGAGGTCGGCAGCTTTAGGATCATTCACGTCTTGGTGTCCTAAATTAAAGTCACCAAGTAAAAGGATTTGCGAGTTGGGCTTTGTGCTGGATGCAAGGATGGATGATATATCATCATTAAATGAGGTGATAGGGCCAGGAGGCCTATATAGGAGGTGTGCTGTGATAGTTTGAAAAGTCACAGATACATTGTGCCAGGAAAACATTAACTCATCTGTTCTAGTGACAAATGAGGAAAGTAAAAAGGAAAATCAGAAGAGCTGATAAAAAATCAGGAATGCTGACAATCTGGCTCATTCCTGTCTCCCAGTCTAGGGGTAATGTTGTGATTCCAGAAGCAGGTGAACACTCAGTCATCAGTGATGGAAACTTAACTGTGTTGTCTAGTGGGGATAATGGCTCAGCTCGCATCGGCCACATTTCCATAGTGGAAAATGATGACAACTTGGGGGGCTGTACAGTCCCGTTCCCCAAATTGCCTCAAACTAAACATAACTGATAAAACCTTGGAGGGGCAATGGAAAAGTTCTACAATCAGCCGATTATTCGCAGGTGAGGAGGACAAATGGATTAGTAGAAGTGCTATAATGCAGATTTTGCATACTATCCTTCAATTTAGGGTGCTCTTAACTGGTGACTTTGATTATGTGGAAATTCACGGTGAGGGTAATGGGGCTTGTACTGTGGTCCATTGTTAAATCAGTTGAACAGTCGATTTGATCTTATTCTATCGTCAAAGTGTGCTGCGTATTAGATCTGATTCTGGAGTGGTCACACCTACTAGAGTTTCCAAAAATGTACAACAGATTAAGTGGTAGGAGAGCCAACATACTATTACAACTCTGGCTTCTAATAAAAGCTCATTAAGTGAACGTATGGGAAACATAACTTAACTGATGGAAAGCCAGATGCTGTCCTTAAAGAGAGAGTTGGACTGGGGCTGGTTTACTGAATTCTTTCTTGCCTGCAAATAATCATCCTAGACGTTGATTGTTAAATCTTTTGACTTGGCAGCTTTCGTCACTTTGTAAATAAGCAAGGGGTGACAATTTATTGTATGATCATGATGTTTTTCTCCTCAAAGAATATCAATTATGGGTGGCTATACAATTATTCTCGCCCTGGCCATTAAAGGTAAAAAGGCCAGACTGGTGAATGGTTTGATAATTGGTCTAACCAGTGAGTTTGCGGTAAAAACCATAATGAACAGTGCTAATTTACTGGCAGTTGAGATAAAAATTCTCATAACAACGGCCCACATTCTTACTTAGTTGTCAATATGTATGACCCCGTGGGAGGGTGGCAGCACTAGTAACATACAAGAGCTATTGTCATCAGCCATTGCAAACTGGTACCAAGTGCAAGGGGGTAGATGGATTGTAATTAGCAGAGATTTTAATGCACACTGCAATGATAAACCAAAAATAGCTCCAGCATCTATTTATCTATTTATTTATTTAAATTTTTATAATGCGCCACATACCCGTAAGTCTCAGGGCGCACATAAAAAGAACAAACATAAACAGACAAACAGAGTCAGAAGGAGCAGCAGGCTAAGACGTCTCATACGAGTAAGAACAAGATCTATACATCAGGCTGCTCTGAGGGTGGCACGGATAAATAGGGAGAAAAGTAAGTACCTTAACTGGTTAAAACGGTGGCAGCATATTCTCAGTATAATAATCAGAGGTGACTCGAAGCAACTGTGGAAAATAAACAGTGACATGAAAAGAAAGACCCTTATCTACAGTTGTCTCTAATCCAATCTCTGAAGACATACAGATAAACCATACTAGAAACACATATGGGGAAAGACCTGACCAGCCCACAAATCCTTGCCAAAGTCGAAACACAGGTTTTGTGATCAACTTTGATAGGGATGATATACTGCTCCTGGTCCAAAAGCTTAACAAATCCAGAGCACCTGGGCCCGAAAGTCTGGCCAGCACAGTTATATCAGGAAACCCAGAGATCTGAGCAGATATTCTGCTGCCTTTGTTTACCCGTGCATGTATGGGGGGTTATCACTGGCGTAACAGGGGCCCCTGCAGCCCCCGCAGTGCGGGTGGCCACGCGTCCACATGTCCTAGGAGGGGGCCCCACGTGGAGTAAAAAAAAAACATTTTTCTTTTTTAATTTCTTTTTGAATTCACTCTGCATTTATAAAGAAATTAATCTCTTTATGAAGGCAGAGTGAATACAAAAAGAAACTTTCTTTTTGAAGTCCAGGGCTACCCCCACCCCATGACATGAAGACCCTAGGCTGGAGGCCTCTATGTCATGGGATGGGGGAAGCCCTATGACTTCAAAAAATAAATAGTTTATTTTTGAAGTCCCTCTGCCTTCATAAATAAATCTTTCTGTTATGGTTCAGTCCTTAACGGAAATAATTTCTTAATTAAGTCAGAGTGACTTCAAAAAGAAACAATTTATTTTTGAAGTATTATGACCCCCCTCAACCCCATGACGTGTGCGTGTGTGAGTGTATGGTGAAAGAGTGCACAAAAATGTATGGGTGTCTGGGTATGCGTGTGTGCGTGTACAGTGACAGGGTGCACACTTACATGTATGGGTGGTGCCTGGGTGTGCCTGTATGATGAAAAGCTGCACACTTAAATTTATAGGTGACTGTCTGTGTGAGTGTATGGTGAAAGGGTACACACTTAAATGTATAGGTGGCTGCCCGTGTGAGTGTATGGTGAAAGGGTGCACACAAATGTATGGGTGGCTGGGTGTGCGTGTACGGTGAAAGGATGCACACTTAAATGTATGGGTGGCTGCCCGGGTGTGCCTGTATGGTGGTAGGGTGCACACTTAGGTGTATGGGTGGGTGTGTGGGTGTGTGTGCCTGTATGGTGAAATGTTGCACACTTAAATGTACGAGTGTCTTCCTGGGTGTGCCTGTATGGTGAAAGGATGCACACTGAAATGTATGGGTGGTTGCTTGGGTGTGCCTGTATGGTGAAATAGTGCACACTTAAATGTTTGGATGGCTGGGTCAGCGTGTGTATATATGGTGAATGGTGTATGTGCTTGTGTTCAGGGGTGCAACAAAACCTACATTTCAGGGGGGTCAACTCTTCAAATGTTGACAGAGGTGCTAACTTCACGTGTGGTGGGGAGGAGCAAACCTATTTGTGTGGGGGCATCTAACTTCTTTACACATTTTAATTACACTATTCTAGTGCAGCTTCAATGCGACAAACAGTTAACTCTCTCCTTTAAGTCTGAAAACCTCCACTTATGGACTGCTGTGAGAATGACTGGTCTCCTGTTCCCTTTCTACCCTTCCCCTGGCATGCAAGAACTAAACCCACATCACAATTTCAATTGCTTAGAAAATGTACCATTTTAATGCAGGTACTAACAGTGAAATGCTGTACATTAGTAATTGCTGGGCCGGGCCCTTGTTACCAGCATGTCCTTTTCTGTCCGGCAACTGCTCTGTAGGTCAGCCAGGCCAAGTCAACATAGCCCACAATTTCAGGGGGGGAGTGCTGAAGCCAAGTCAGCTCAATGGTGCTGCACCACTACTTGTGTTTAATGCCTTGATTACTTATTGGTAATCTTCATGACTCCTAGCCCTATTCTTCCTCATCCCAGTACTTGTGCATGAGGCAGTACTTGTGTATGAGGTACTATGCCTCATACACAAGTACTGAGATGAGGTAGGGGTACATGAAGGTAATGTGTGACTTAGCTACCTATAATCTTCATTACTCCTAGCCCCACTCGTCCTCATCCCAGTACTTACCTATGAGGCATGGAGCCTCATACATAAGCAATGGGACAAGGAAGAGGGGTGTAGAGGTAATTCTGGGCCAATGAGCTGATTTTGGAGGTTGGGTAGGGAATGGGGGGGAGAGGGGATGTGTGGGGGGTCGGATTGTGCAATAAATCATAATGGCCATCTATGTCCATGCTTAGCAGGCATGATATGTGGTATTAGTGGCATTTTGGTGCAATCAGCCTAGTCATTCCTCAGTTTAGTATGAATTTTTATAATTGGGCATTTCTGATAAAGCAGTCCTGCTAAGTGTAATTACCTGGCCAGACTGACATTTGCGTTCTGTCAGTCTAGCCATTTCTTACTGCGGCACTGTATATTTTTCTGGGCATCTGTGATAAAATGATATGATATGATATGGTAAGTCATATATAACGAGCCTGTGCACAAGTGTTTTTAGGCACGACAAGACAAGGGAAGGAAAATAGAGGGAGGACAAGACAAACAATCTTACTAAGCCTTGTGTCATTCAGATCGTGCAAGTGCGAGAAGAAGTGCAAGGGGAAAGGGAGGGGGGATGTGCAAGGGAGGGGGGAGGGGAAACAGGGCAGCAATGCTCTGAGTAAGTGCAGTCAAGGCAGTGCGGCTCTGGCTAGTGCAAAGAGAACAAGGGACTATATGGTTACAGTTACAGCCCTTATCTGCGTGTTAGGCCTGGAGGCAGTGCAAGGGTGACTGATCAAGAAAGAGCCTGGACTCAGTGAGACTGAGGGTAACCAAGCAACTAGTTGGTACAGCAGACAGGTAGGCCAGGTAGGTCAACAGGGGAGGGAGAAAGAGAAAGCAGAGGAAAAGAGGAACACTGAGCTGCTTCCAGAACTCCAGGTGGTCCGGCTCAAAATTGGGAGGGGCAGGAAGGCCATTCCAGAGGGAGGCACCTGCAGGGGAGAGGGATCTACCCACCCCCACTCTCTGCCTGGAGAAGCATCTAACCCTTAGGGCTCGAGAAGGAAGGTATTTTGGAAGAGAGCGTTGGATGTAGTGTTGATCCCAGCCTCAGAAAGCCTTGTGGACAATGCAAAGAGTCTTCAACTTGATACTTGCAGCCACTGGGAGCCAGTGGAGAGATTTCATGGCTGAAGAGATACGGTCCTTGGGCTTGAGGCCAAGGATAAGTCTCGCAGTCCTGTTCTGGATTAGTTGCAGAGGGCAGAGAGTAGAGGAAGGTAGATTGAGTAAGTGGCTGTTGCAGTAGTGCAGCCTAGAGAGTACCAGAGCTCTGGAGACAGTGAGCTTCTGGGGGAAGGAGAGAAATAGGAGGAATACCTCTGAGGAGGTGCAGCTGGTAGTGGGACTTCTTGGTGAAGTCCGAGATGTGAAGAGAGGAAGAGAGAGTGGAGTTGAAGATGACACCATGAATGAGTGAGAGAGGAGAGTAGGCTGAGGGCAGCCTGAATGAAAGCTGAGTGTCATCCGCATAACACTGAAAGTTAGAGAGAAGGTAGAGATCAGGTGGGCCAAAGGGGCCAAATAGAGGTTGAAAAACCAGGGTGAGAGGATAGAGCCCTGGGGAACGCCACAGGTAGAGAGAGTTGGCAGAGTGAAAGGGACCAATTTGGACCTGGGAGGGGCGGTCCAAGAGGAAGGAGGTCAGCCACTCCAGGGCCTGATCCATGATGCCCGGGTTCTCACACAGTCGATTGATCACAATGGTGTGGGTGACCATGTTGAAAGCTGAGGAAAGTTCAAGGAGGATGAGGACAGAAGGAATGCTGGAATCAAGGTTAGAGATCAGATCTTCACAGGTGTTCAGGAGAGCAGTTTCCGTGCCTCTGGCAGCTCTTAAGCCAGACTGATGGTCATGGAGACAACCAACAGATTCAGTGTGGAGAGTAAGCTGGCAGTTGGCCAAGAGTTTGGGAGAGGGGAAGGTTCCAGTGGCAAAAGAATGATTATAGAAATCGCCCAAGGCTGGATCAAGGGTGTCAGTGTGGTCCGTGATGGTTCTGGAAGAGCAGGCGAGCACCTATTTGGACGACACTTCCATAGATGGGACTTGTCTAGAAACCTTGTCAGCTGTTAGAGAGAAAGAGGAGAAAGGAGGAGGAGAGGGAGAGATGCACAAAGGTGGCCGAGAGAGGAAGAGGAGATAGTGGACCGGATGTCCTGAGTTTCAGCGCAGAAGCGAGAGGCCAAAGCCGCACAGAGGGTCTGTTGAGGGAACAGGAGAGGTAGAGACCGCAACAGGATTAACCAGTTCCTTGCAGATTTTAAAGAGTTTGGCTGTGTTGTTAGAGGCTGCAGAGACGCAGGCTTGAATGTGTGCTCTCTTCTTGATGAGTCTTATTGCTTCGACTGGCATTTTGGTGCAACTAGTCTAGGTATGTCTAAATGTGGCCTGGCATGCTTTACTGTAATGTTATTATGTGTCTACACTGGTCTACGTTGTGCAGCCAGTTGGACATGTTTTCATTGTGGCATGGCATTTTTAATAGCAAAGCATTAATGTTCATATGCACTGTTGGTGACTTACATGTATTGGATTAGTGTTACCCTACAAAACAATTGCAAACACTGTGGCTTTTGAGCCAGTTTCTCTCAGAATGTGCGCTGTATCTTGCATTAAAATACATATTTATATCTTTCTCCTAGTGCAGTGTGTGGCATACCCCTTCAGCAGCACGTTAGTGCGTATTGCGCAAGCGTGGTAATCTAGGCCAGCCCAGAGTGTGGCGCGATCCATGATTTGTTGCCGAGTTGGGGGGGTGGGCCCTCAGCATGGCTCGCAGGGGGGCCCCCACATCTTGTGTTACGCCACTGGGGGTTATCCATGAATCTTGGAGATCGGCATATCATGTTCTGTCCTTGAGTAATATTAGGCAAAGCAGCCAAAATGGAGCAGGGCAGTGTTGGGTGCAGTTTATGAAAATGTGTGGACTATGCATGTTAAATGGGCATGTTGTGCGGGATGAGCCAGGCAAATACACCTGGAGGACAGTGGGCAGGAAAGACAAACCTGACTATTTCTTTGTAAGCCATGCAGATGTCTAAAGCATAATGCCCTTAATGACACAATACACTATGTACAGTGACAACTCACTAGTTAACTATACACTTAATTAGAGTGGCATGATCAATGCAGTGCATATCTGACATAGTGGTGAATATGGGGAGAAAATGGGACATATGTTCTTTGAAAGATCTAGAGGCAATGAAGGAGGTAGTGATGGAGAATATGGAGGTTACAGCGTAAAGCAAACCTCTTTTTCTGCTTCTCAAATTATTAAATGGTTCACCCACTGTGCCACCAAAATTCTGGTGGTGTGGAAGGCCTATAGACATCAAGCAAAATCTTGACATGTGGGGATATGACCCTACTATTCGTGATGACAAAAAAAGGCTAAGACGTCTTCTACGAGTAAGAACAAGATCTATACCTCAGGCCGCTCTGAGGGTGGCACGGATAAATAGGGAGAAAAATAAGTACCATAATTGGTTAAAATGATGGAGGCTTTCCATACAAAATGGCCAGTGGCAGCATATGCTCAGTATAATGAAAAGAGGTGACTCGAAGGAACTGTGGAAAATAAACAATGACATGAAAAGAAAGACCCTTATCTACAGTTGTCTCTAATCCAATCTCTGAAGACATACAGATAAACCACATTAGGAACACATATGGGGAAAGACCTGACCAGCCCACAAATCCTTGACAAAGTCGAAACACGGGTTTTGTGATCAACTTAGATAGTGGTCATAATCTGCACCTGATCCAAAAGCTTAAAAAGTCCACAGCACCTGGGACCAGAGCACCTGGGCCCGAACGTCTGGCCAGCATAGTTATATCAGGAAACCCAGAGATCTGAACAGATATTCTGCTGCCTTTGTTTACCCATGCATCTATGGAGGGGTCATCCCTGAATCTTGGAGACGGGCAATACTGATACCTATCTATAAAAACAAGGATCTAAATGATCCGGCAAATTACGCCTTTTGTCAATGCTCGATGTTTCTGGAAAAATCTTTGCCTCTTTGACAATGCATGAGTAACAACGTTGGGAAAATTTGAAGCAGATTTTGTCTGCATTCCAGACCGGATTCATAGCAGGATGTTCTGTGTCTGATAATATTGTTATGCTGAGCACACTGACAAAGGAGGCAAAAAAAGAAAGGAAAGCCCCCTACTTACTTAGTCTATGTGGACTTTAAGTCTGCATTCGATACAGTCAATAGAGATCATGTGAGGGCCAAATTAAAACCTTGGAGGGCTTCAGCGTCAGTACTGGAGATGATACAGAAATACCATTTGGGACCGTGTTTGCAGGTAAGATTGAGTAGCATGAGCACTTGCTCAAGAACAATTTGCTCCAGAAAAGGATTAAAACAGTGGTGCGTGCTTGCGCCCAGGCTATTCAATCTCTAACTCGTGGACCAATCGGCTGTGTTGGCAGCTGCATAATGTTCCCCAACTAGGGTCAGTGAGCATCGGATCTATTGGCTATCTTATGCCGATGACGTGGTTCTTTTTGACCAGGTCTTGGCGGGCATTGGAAGGGCTTTCCATGAACTCTGTTTGTATGCTTCTGAAAATGAGCTGATTATAAATAAATCTCAGACTCCATGTTAGTTGGTATTGAGAGGGTGCCGGTATATGAAAACCTTGGTTTATTACTGACAACTGATAATAGATTTTTGGATATCATTGAAGCCAAGGAAAGAAATGTGGTTGCTCGGACAGCCATCACAAGGGCATTTGCCAGGAATACTGCTGGATACAGTCTTGAGCGAATCTTGCAGATCTACAAACAAGAGCATATTCCAGCTATTTTATATGGGCTGGAAGATTCCCTGATGACTGATATGCACTGGTTAAATAAACTTGAAGGAAAAATGTGGCGGGGACTTTTAGATCTCCCACAATGTGTACCATTTGAGGTGTTAAGAGTGGAGGTGAGTCTGACATCTCTGGCGGGCTCCCTGCAACTGTGCGGGGCTTGTATTACATCAAAAGCATGAAGCCCCTGAGTCTCTGTGTACAAGAGGGTGGAGCGACCTCTGACGGTCCCATGGGAATCAGAGCTCACCCTCGAGTACTTTAAGTCGAGATAGCTGCACCTTGAGAATGATATGGTGCGGGATTCTCTTACTCCAACACCAATCAATAAGGACAACTCAATGGTTTGTCAAAGGGAAGTCCGTTTAATGACAAGTACAAAAAACGGGGAAACAATAGGAAATCATCCGTGATGCGATAGCCCGTCTCGCTTCAACTTTCAAATTCTTCATGCAAACAGTAACTTTTATAACAAATTCTCATCATTATTGATGTGTAAAACTCAAAGGTTTGTCATGCAATTCTATTGGTTGGAAAAGGTAACGTAAGTATAGGTACTATATCTGTATATGGTAACGGAGTGTGAGGATTGGGTAACTCTTATCGGGTGGGCGTCTAAGCCCGTCCCCCTACGTCACTCATGTCAGATGTCACTAAAAGTACGACATCTCATTGGTTCTACTAGCTATAGGACCCTAGATTTTTTGGTCCATTGTGATTGGGTGGGTTACATCCCTAGGCATAAATCTCCACTTTAATTAGCAGCATGCAGAATTATCACCCAGATGCGGTATGCCCCAAGATTCACCCTGTCTCCCTTCCATCAATCAGTACTTTTAGGGCTATTTGTCAATTAGTTGGCAGAGGATGGCCTCGACTGTAGCTTCTTATCAGGAGAAGTTATGGCATCCTCTGGGTTTGGATGACATCAGACGTGGGTACATCTTCGCGCTTGGTTGGTCACGTGTCAGTTCACGGTGAATCTGCTTCATTTTCCCTCTATTTGTGTATTTGATTCTTCCTTTAGCCTTGCCACCTGCCTGTGCCACCTTATCTCGACCTTCACTGGCTGGCTGTAATGCTCTTAAGTTTTGTTTCTTCCAAGTTGCCGCTCCCCTCCTTCTCTTGGGTGACCTCGAATTCCCAGGCATGAGCTGCCTTTTGCTAAGTTTCAATTCTTCTCTTTCGTCTGGCTTTGTGCTGGTATACAAACCCTGGCTTGTTTTTGACCCCTACCATTCTGGGCTTAATTCTACTTTTGTAAAAATGGATTCGCACTTGTATAATGTGCTTCTTTGAGGTAGCTATATAGTTGGCGCTTGCCGCTCTATTCTTCTACTAAGCACAGCAAGCAGTACAGTTTTCCTTAGCTTCTTGCATTCCAAGCCTATTTACAGGCATTTAGCCAGTTGCATATCTTCATCCTGCTGTATGATTACGTTTCGTTACTGTTTAGCATTGTTTCTCCTTTTAGGTCCACTACATCATTATTCCTTACATTTTGTCTTTGCGTGTCATCTTTTGATTGTCGTTTTGTTCATCTGATCGTCTGTTTGGACCCTTATGTCATCATCATTCGCCTTCGATCACGGCCCTTCGGCTCTCTTCGGTGACAGTTTGTAAGAAGTCTTCATTTCGTGTCAGCTGCTGGTACGGTTGTCTCAATGAGTACCGTGCTGCTCATGGTTGTCAGATTATTGGCACTTCAATAGGTGTTACTCTTCTGATGGGCACTGGCCAGAGCCCCAGTGTGTCCCTCTGTTGGTTTAATTTCTCCTCATACGTCACATATCTTGGCAAGTATATTCTTAGTATTTCAAGATGGGTGGCTGGAGTGCAGGCCATGTCTGGGACCCCCTCTACGCTCCCCCCTCTGGTTGGTTCATCGACCTCTTCTTCTTCCTCCTTTGGATTAGACTGACTTGGTTCTTCTGCATCCACTTCTTCGTCTTCTGGGTTTTTACATGATGGTGTGAAAGAGCGTCTCTTATCAGTCCATATTTTTATCACTCCTTTCAAACTTCCTGCTCTTTTCACATGTTCGTCTTTGTTCCAGGTCATTAGCCGGCACTGTCTATTTGGGCTGCAATAGATCCATTTTCCTTCATCATTTCTATGTTTCCTGGGGTACAGGAAATGTGTTCCTTCTGGCGCATATCCGCTGGCCTTCACAAAGTCTCTTATTTCTTCATCAGTCAGGTCTCTGGGCTTCCATCCGGTTTGACATCGATCATGATTTTCATCCCTATGGCTTTCTTTGCAGTTTTCTGGCATTGTGAGAGGATTATCTTGATAACACAAAATCCTAATAGTATCATCAATAGCAGGACTCCCAGGAACTTAAATATGTCTGCCAACCATTGTGGAACCCACGAGAATTCGTGTTCCAAATCAGCTGTCAATAACTTTGTCAGTTTCATCGATCATCTGGTTTTGTAGGTTTGTCAGCATACTTATGGCCTCTGTTAAAGTTCCATTTTACTCATCATGCGAGGGTATAAATGTGCAACATGATTCTCCGATTTTTGCTTAAACTCCTCCATCCATCGCAGTGATCATGTCAAGTACATATCTGTTCTGTAACGTCATCAAACGGGTTGCTCTTAGTTCTTCCTTAATCGCATTCAATCACTTTATGGTAGTGTTGATGGTCTGCAATAACTCACATCTGGTTATATGCAACCATTTAGTGTTAGCTCCAAATTGGAATCTTGGCATGAGGATTGTTGCGAACACTGATGAGGTAAGGCTGAAAAGCCTGTGTTCATACGGTATTGCATGAAATGCTTCTTCTGATTTGGCAGAAAAATAGTTTTCTCTCTTCACTCGTGTTGTCAGTTCCACAGATCTCCTTTTCCTCAGGTGGGCATCTGCTTTCGGGAAACTGTCAATATTCAGGTTGCCTTTCGGGATCACTAGTGCGGGAACATGGACGTTCCCTAGTATGCATATGCCTCCCCAGTTTTTCGGCAGTCTTATGTATGCTGTGGATCCACATGCCCAGTAATGATCCATAATAACTGCGGTTCCATGAGTCATTCCTGGAGCTTCAAACATTCGTCCGCAGTTCTGATTCTCTCCCATCTTCCTTGTGCCATTGTTCCTGAAGCACAATTTTGGGCTCTCCAGTGGCACTATCTGTAGGGGTCCTCCTCTGTCTTTGACCCATGTCAGTAGTTTTGTGAGTTTTGGCCATAAAGGTTTGCACAACCCCTGTGAGTTTTCTATTGCTTCTTTGCAGGCTCCAAGGACCATCCATGCTCGGCAGATCACCACTCCTTCTTCCCATCCTTTTGGTGAAAGCACTGTTCCCCAAATCTGCATTTGGCCTCTGTTTTTCCGAATTAGAGCCTCTTCTGGAGTTTTTCCATGGACGTTCAGTCTTGGGTTAATTTCCCATCTTATTCTTGTTCCTATAACTCCTGGCTTTTCATACCTGATCACGTGATTCCTGGTATGAGCTCTATTTCTTGTCTTAATGTCCTGGACGTAATCATCTTCATCGGGGTAAGCTGTTTCAGTTGCCCATATCAATGAGGAATCCCTTCCCATAAACTGTCCTCTGGTGTTGCACATTGCTACGTGTGACAAACAGTGTGCTATCGGGACATCCATTTCTACAGCCACGAAGATCTTGGATTTCCCCAAGCTGTATGGTAGAAGTGCACAAACAAAGCATTCCCATTCTGATTGTCTTCCTCTGACTTCTTTAATGTGTTGATACCAGATGTTGTTTCCTAGATGTGCTGTGCTGTCCAGGTAGTCGCTCAGTTCATTGTTATCTTCACGTGGGCTTCTCTTGATTCTTAGTGTCTTCCTGTAGTTAGCTATAACTACATCTCTAAACGAGTCTGTGTGACTTTTCCTTGCTGGAGGAATCTCAGGCATCCTGGTCCATGGAGCAAGTTTCTTTATCAGCATCGATGAGGTAGGTAGAGGTTTTGTGGTTCTCTCTTTCTCTTCTTGCATTCTTTTTCTGACCTCTACTAATGCCTTTATCAACCACCAGCCCGTCGCTGGCCCAGTGTATGGCTGCATCGTGGGCCTGGATCTTGTTCCTTGTGTTGGAACTTGTGTGCTGGGCAATACAGTCTCTGCGGTCTTATTTTTCTGTTCCTCATGCCGCCTCTTTGCTTTGGCTATAAATGGGAATACATGATCTATTAACATTTGGGTCCTTGCAGTGCATTCTCCTACAGCCACTTCTGTCTTTCTAAGGGCTTTTGTTAAGTCTTCTTTCGTTGGCCTTTCTCTCGATTCTTTTTGCTCTCTCTCATTATTTTCTGGGACTGATTGTTCGTTAGGCAGTCTCATGCTCTTGGTTACCTTCGCTGGAGGTTCTGTGGCCATTGACACATGCCCTGGTTCATGTGCATTCAGTGTGTGGGTGCGTGTAGTTGTCAGTGCTATGTTCTCGTTCATTCTGTGCTGACCCTGTCTCCAGCTTTTCTCTTCATTCGTTACCTCGAGTGTGTATGTATCACTGCTAATTACATTCATTTTTAGTTAATTTGCCTTACCATCAAATTTCCTCGGGACTGGGATAACTATATAGGGTCTGGGTGCTTTTGTGGGACTCATGCATACACCATCAGATGGGTGCACTGAAATAGGAACACTTCGTGCACCAATAAAAAATGCAGTTCTAATCGTTAATGACAGAAAAACAATGATAATCACTATGCATAGACACATAATCGTGCAGTACGACAGGTAGTAGCATTTTCTTCCAGAGAACCGAGGGCGCCCCTCTGCTTGTGGGAGGACCAAGTTACTGTTCTGGGCCCCCATCGCAATCATCTGTTCAGTGTCAATGGTATTGAATTCCCCAAATTCAATTATGTTCTTGAACAGTTTATTTCACAAAGTGTCTGGTGCTTCACAAGTGTCCCCCCTCTCGCGGGTGACGATTGTCTCTTAATACAGGATGCAGTGTTCTTGCTAGACTATGGAAAAATAGATTAGGCTAATACTTCGATTAATCACTTTTACTGTGCATGTTCAAAGTAGATGAGTTCCCAGTCCACCCCCCGAATCTGTTTCAGTCCTGAGGACATGCTGGACACTGTTCAATGTGAGGAAATGGGAAAAATGGAACTCAAACAACAACAGGTGAAGTTCTTGTCTCTGCTCTCTCGATCTGTCCCTCGGCGGAAAGATGAAGTGCTTGCCTCTTCTTCCTCGATCTGTCCCTCAGCGGGAGGTTTCACTGGAATCTTCCAAGGAGTCGATGGACATTAGTATTTTTAATCTGAGCTATAATGGCATGCAAGAGCATGTTTAGCTGAGTACTCTTCACTGGATTTCCGAGAAATGTAAGTACGTCAACATTGGTTGGTCTTCCCACTAGCTCTGGAAAGTTCTCAATGAGGTGCAAGAAGACATGGTATGCATATCTGCTGTCTTCTGGTGATAACGACATTCGTGCGTTCCTGCTGGGTTTGGGATTATAGGCTCTTCCCCTGACGTGAACAGTCTTTGCACTTTCCTGATGCGTGGATTGCTACGAAGTAGCTGAACTTAATCCACAACTGTTTCAAATGTTCAGTGTTTGTTGGGTCTCTAATACAAGTCAGAGGGCCTCATTACACGTAGTGCGGTAAGGGTTTACCGCTACCGGTAAGGGCACCGGTACCGGTAAACCCTTACCGCCTTACTACGAGGTCCCTTTGCGGGTTGGTACTTTAACGCCTGCTTTTTAGCAGGCATTAAAAACCAACCTGCAAAGGGACCAGGGTGCTAATTACGGTACCGCAATTTGCGGCACCGTAATTAGCGCCTTCCCCATTCCCATAGAGCCCTGTGGGGAAAAAATGGGAATGGGGAAGGGCAATGGGGGAAGGGGGAATTACCGCCCCGCCAACCTTGGAATAGGGCGGTAATTCCCCTTTCCTCCAAGGAGGTGCCGGTATTTTACCGGCATGGACCAAGGTGCTAATAGCACCTTGGTCCACTGCCTACCGTGTAATGAGGCCCAGAGTGTCAGTGGTTCTTCCGACGTTAGCTGGACACTCCTCGATTATGCGAAAGAAAAGTGTGTTGATGAGTTCATCTAGAATCGCCTGCGGTGGAATCAGTTGTGTCTTTATCACTGTATTCAGGTAGTTCTATGACGGCTTCCGCGATGACAGTAAGTAGTTGCCAGATTATCTTCTTGTTGGCAGGATCTCGAATAAAGTCTGAGACGCTGGTGACCCTTCCTACTAGTGACGGATATGATACCATTACCAACTGGAAGTAGATGAGTACGTCCTTTGTGATGTTTCTGCTGGGGGACACCATAAGTTCTACCAAACAAAGTCTAGGTACTGGATGATTCAGGATACAGTATTTTGCTCTTAAATAAAACTCCTTGATCACTGTCTATTGTAGCCTTTTCCTCGACAATGCTTAAGTGCGACTTGGTTCAAAAGTTCAAGTTGGCAAAAGTGTTGTGGCTTACATGCGCAATTTTCTTCTTCTCCCTGCAACTAGGATGCACAGAGTGTCCGTTTTATGTCCTTACTTTTTTTTTGCTTAGAGGAAATGTTCAGTTTAAGCCACAACTTGCAAAAAAGTGTTCCTTTGTCTTGTCTTTGCTGCTCATGCTTCCTTCTTCCTCGTCATGGATCTTGTCTGCACGGGCTGAGGTTCATCCCCATTGTCTGTAGCTTCTTCACGGTGGGGTGCAGCTAGAGGGCTTTCTCTGATATGGGGGTTAATGTCATTGAGAAAACTCCATGCTCTCCTGCCCTGCAGTTTAACAGCTGAAGGAGTGCAGTCGCCCACGATGAAAGGACCATTGAATCTTGGCTCGTCCCACTTTTCCTCGTATGGTTCTTTACGAGGACAGTGTCTCCTGGGAAAATGAGTGGAACACGTAGACCTTGAACTGCGTCTGTTTCAGTGTCTCCTGCTGTGTTTTGTGCTGTGCTGCACCCTTTTCGGCGCCACTTCAGTTGGTCTGAAATTACAGTAAGGCTGGATGTAATGCAGTTTAAATATTTCTGTAATTCGGTTCCCAGGACCTCTTGGGTTGACTGGGCATCACATCTAGCTCTGTCTCGAGGGATTAGGGGAGTATTCATTCTCCTTCCTGTGACTATCTTGTGCTGCGTAAGATGATGGTCGGAGCCTGGTTGGTTCCGGAGGGCATACAATGCAAACGGAAGGCAGTGCAACAATCCCTTCTTTAGAGTAAGCTTCAACTTGGCCATCCTTTCCTTTAAGAAGCCGTTGAGCCTCTCACAAATACCATTACCTTCCGGATGATACGCCAACAAGAACTTGTGCTTTATACCAAGCAACAAGCTAATCTGCTCAAAGACAGTATTCACAAAATGAGCCCCGTTATCTGATCTCATCATTTCACACACCCCCCATCTAGGGAACACTTCCCTCACTAGAAATTTGGCCACACAGGTAGAGTCTGGGTGTGTACATGGACCTGCTTCTATCCATCTAGAGAATGGACACACCACTACAATTAAATATCTGTACCCGTTACACACTTGAATCATGTGGACATAGTCGATATGCAGGTGCAGAAAAGACCCATTTGGCCGGGGGATGACTCCTCTCACGACTTTTAATGTGTGCCCACCAGTGAATTGCTGGCAGATTATGCAGTTCACCATAAAGAATGCAACGTGCTCAGCTAAATTTGGTATAAACCAGTCTTCCGCGAACATTGCTGCTAGATTCTCTTTTGACGTAGGTAATGGGTAATGCAATTGCTCCAATGCTATTTTCAGTAGGGCTACAGGCATTACTGGTTTACCAGTGCTGATTTGCTGCCACAATCCATCAGAGGGGTTTAAAGAACGCCCTTGACGTTTCCAAAGGTGGTTCTCGTACTGTGGTAACTCCCCTTGAAGCTCCATTAAATGTGTCTGCCCCAGATTACAATAGGCTTTGGGTGCGGTGCGTGCCACCATCATTCTCTCATGGATGCACGCCACTTCCACTTTCATGATCGTCTCACTTTTGGAGGCCATAAACTTGGCTTCTGTGTCTGCTGCGTGATTTCCGTGCAACACAAAATCCTTCCCTTTGGTGTGGGCGGCGCATTTCACGACCGCTATGCCCACTGGGAGCTGTAGTGCCTTAATCAGCCTGTCCAATAAGGCTGCATTTCGCACTGGCATGCCGTCGGCTTGGAGGTAACCCCTCCTTTTCCAGCGTGCTAGTCCTGCGTGCACTGTGGACATCACATAGGCGGAGTCACTGTACACCGTCACTTCCTGGTCTGCATGATTCTCAATGGCAAGTATCAATGCCAATAGCTCTGCAGCTTGTGAAGAATAGTGAGATGGTATTCGTGCACTGACGAGTACCTGAAATTCTCCATTTGCTATGAGTTTTATTACGGCAAAGCCTGTATATCATTGTCTGTCTTCTTGATCGACTCTTGAAGAACCGTCAATGAAAATTATTTTACCCTGGGGATTTCATCATAGAATTCTTCTTAATTTGTACAGTTATGTATTGGCTCTCCTTCAGTGACTGGCTCAGCTATGAATGTAGCTGGGTTCACTGTTTTATATCAAACTATTTTGATCAATGGGTTAGATATAATCACTTCATAAGCAGACACTCTTTGAGATGTCAATGTACCCTTTGGTTTCTCTAGAATGGCGATGATTGCTCGACGTATAACATCATAGAACATCCCATTACAATGGCTGTCGCCTTCTCTATGCTAAACGCTGTGGCAGCTAAGCTTTGCTTGCAAGGGAAGTGACTTCTCATTACCCGGTCCAGGTTCTCACTGTAATATGCCAGGGGCTTGTATCTCAACAAGTTTTTTTGCGTGAGCACTGCCGTTATAACGCTTCCATCGGTATGCGAGAACAGGTAGAATTCCTCTGCATAATTAGAAATCCTGAGAGCTGGAGCGGTACAAATCACTCTCTTGAGTTCTGCAAACCCCTTTTCCATTGCTTCAGACCATTTGATATTTTCCTTTGTTACCTGGGCCTTCTTCAGGGCCTGGAGCAAGGGTTTGGTATACGAGCTGTAATCGGAAACCCATGCTCTAACATAGTTGCACAGGCCTAAAAAGCTCTACAATTGTTTTATCGTGAGTGGCTTAGCCGTGTTCATGATGGCTACAGCCCTTTCTGGGGTCACCTTTTTACCTTCATGTCATGCATATTAGCTGGCCTATCTATAGCACCACCTGTTGACAATATTGCAACTTTTCCTTGTCAACTTTATAGCCTTTCTCAGCCAGTATAGTCAATAGCTGAACAGAATCGCATCTGCATTGTTCTTCAGTGGAGCTGCAGATCAAGATGTCGTCCACATATTGCAAGACGACACTTTCTACTGCAATATTGCTTAGGTCCATCTGTAGGACTCTATTGAAAATGGATGGGGACTCACAGTACCCCTGTGGCAACCTCGTGCTTTTCAGACGCATTTGTCTGAATTTGAATGACGTCAGATCTTTAGAGTCATGGTGCAATGGGATTGAGAAAAAGGCATTTTTCAAGTCAATCACCAGGAAATATTTTGATTCGATTGGTATGTCACATAGGATTGTAGATGGATTAGGGACTAGAGTGAACTCGGCTTCAACAATATCGTTTAATGCTCTTAAATCTTGGATTAATGCCAAGCCCCTCCTTTTGATTTCTTGACGGGATAAATCACCATGTTACAGGGCGACTCTGATGTCACTAAGATGCCCTTGTCCATTATGGCGGAAATTGTCTTCGTGATCCCTTCATCCGCCTCTCTGGACATGGGGTATTGTTGCGCTCTCGGTAAAATTGCTCCTGGTTTCAGCTTAATTTTCACTTCTCCCGTCCTCTTCAGGAGGCCTACGTCATATGGTCTTGTGGTCCATACTGTGACAGGCACCTGGGCCATGTCGTCATCAAAGTATTCTGGACGTATCAGAGCCAACATCATTCTCTGAGGCACTTCTCTTTTGATCATTTCTACCTAAAATATGAGACTCACTTCCACCCTTGTCTCTTCTGAGTCTCATTGTTCTTCAAACAAATCGTCATCAGTGATGTCAGTCACTCGATACCCTTCTTCGATGGCGATAATCGTGCACCATTGTCTGCCTTAATAATCGTATCTTTTGACCTGTGCTACTTTGTCTCGTACTGCAGCAGCATGTATCATCAAGGGAAATACTTGTCCCTCCCCTTCATGATGCATAGGTATTCTTGGCCTGAATAGAAACTCATCATGGGTTCTCATAGTTTTGTCTTCGAGGCCTGGCAGTCCTGCCATAAGCAACCGCATGCCATATTGAACATTTCTGGTTCCAGCGGTATAGCTCTCATGGCTATGTGTCTTGAGTATGACCTCATAATTTCACACACGTTTGAATAATGCATTCCTCGAGTCGATCATACTATGGCCTCCTCCGTGAACGAGATTGTCATGTTCAATTTTGTCATTAAGTCTCATCCCAAAATGTTTACTGGGGTTTGACATGAATACAATAAAGGTACATTCATTTCTTACTCTCCTATGGAGACTTGGAGTGCGTCCGTAAAGGGAACTCGACTGTGAGCTCCTGTAAAACTCTGAGTATCTATGGCCTCGCCGGACAAGGAAAATTTGCCTTCACGTATGCACGAGCGTGTTGCACCCGTGTGAACTAAGAAGGAATATTCTTTATCCCCTATGACGACATTCACCCAAGGTTCCCTATTAGGGTCTGGTGTCACTGATAGGATAGAACACATCAGGGTTCCCAGTGAGCTGTCCTATTTCATATATAAGTTTGGTTCCCTATACGCTTGCGGATTCTCTTCATTCCCAAGGTTGCCTCCCCTTCCGGAGTTTGTGCCCTGAGACGGTTGCGGTGGTGCCTGTTGAAATTGCCCTCATTGCGAATTCCCCATGTTCGGGGGTTGAACCCCTTGTTGCGCACCTTGCTGCACTGAAAACAAAGAAGATACTGGATCGGGCTAATTTATAGACTGCTAGATTCAGCCCTTAGCTAGCAAATGGACAATCCAAAACTAAAGAACCCAACGGTCTTTCTCACTCTTCCTCTTCAATCCATCAACTACCCGGCTCAGTCCATGTACCAAATAGGTCCTGAGTCAATAAATGTCTTTAAACCATGTATCATTTATTTAGTCGCTGGGGACGCACAAACACATTTGACAAATAGAAATATACAAATATAAAACATGTACTATTTTCAGAGGCACTAATTTATAATATTAGCGTCTTGCCTATTCTAAAACACATCCTAAAAATCATGGAAAGTAAAAAACATACATAAAAATATTCATAAAGCCACACCCTTCCTATACAAAACTAAAACCAATAGTGCAGGGTTAACACCAATTCATTTCTCAGTGCAATAGTAAAGTGCAAATTTGCCAATAAAGTGCACTACAAAGTTGGTTGGACAGCATCAGACACCTCATCTCATATGGGGAAGCCTTACTGGAAAAATCCATACTTGATAGTTGCGCTTTGTCTGCCTAAAGGGGACATTAATTTCAAACTAATAACATTTCTCCACACTGTTTATTATTCAGTGCATATTACCCAACATGTTTCGTCTATCTTCCAAAGAAAAGTACTTTTAAATATTTGTAGACTTCTTCAGGGGAACCAACAACAAACAACTATATATAAAAAACAAAAAAACAGCCTCAAAACATTCACTTTACCCTGTTCCAAACTAGGCTAATATTCTTATCCTTCACACAATGTGAAGTATGGCAATTTGAAGTCCCAATGCCCGACCTTAGAAGGGTTGCCGCAGGAAAAAACATTTTTGTGCGTTGATGGGCGTGTCAACAAAGGTATAGATTGGTTCCCTTTGGGCACAGGAATCAGTTTGGTATCTCATCTTCTAAATAGACGGCACCTTCTCTGCACTTCTTGTTTGCATTTAAAGTACTGGTGTGGCTCTGTGTCCCTGTGCTGCCTGGTGCTTGCTGCTGCACTGTGTGATTCTGTCCACCACTCTGTTGTGGGATCACAGGTGAATTTGCCATACCTGCTCCCATTTCTTGTCCATTCTGCCACGCGCCTTGGCTTCTGCACGTGCACGCTAAAGGCCCTGTCATTCCACACAGCCAACATATGGCGGTGGCCGGATTATTTGTCCGTTTGACATATCTGGGTTGACCATTTGCACGTTTTGAAAACCTCCTTGATTGCTGTGGAAACCCCCTGGATTACTCTGCCATTCTCTTGCTCTAAATCCTCTTCTCCTTGGGTACTGTCCTACGTTACCCTGGTTATTCTGCTGTGGGATTGCCACCTGTTGTATGTTCTGTTCAACTGGGTTAGTTAGCACAGCTCCTTCAAGAGCATACTTTGATAATTTATTTTGTACTAGCTTTGCTTCCTCATCCTTTTGAGTTGCTTCCTTTTTTCTATTCTTTTCTTGCAACAATCTACAGTAATGTGCGATAGCCCAAGGTTTAGCCTCAATTCCTTCCAATTTTTTGAGCTGTTTCTGCACTTCTTCTGGCAACCCTTGGCACAATATGTGGTAAAACACTGGTATAGATTTCATCCAAGATTCATGTGTTTCGAGCATCCACCACGCGGCTTGGAAATTCTGGATATATGGGTCTTCTAATTCCTTCATTTGTTGAGTCATTATAGCTCCCATATCGGAAGTGTCCGGGTAAAGCACTCGTAGCACTTTCCATACCGCTGCTCTGCAATTATTAAATGGCCTCCGTCGTGTGCAGTGTTAATTATGGTTACACCAGGATACCCTGCCCATGTCCACACATTGTCTTCTCTCTCACCAAGTATGGCGATCAAGAGACCCTTAATGTCCCCTTTGGCTAGCGTGACACCCCCTGTCTTCTTTTTTCTAACTCGTGTATCCACTTCCCGGCTCCCGATGTCAGCATTGGAAGCTTGTTTTTTAGGTTTTCTCGATCCATGGGTGGCCATGGAATATATTGCGGTCTTGCTCCCCCTTTTTCTAATAGCAGAAATTGGAAAGCGCAGCCTTCTTTCTCTTCCCCCATAGCTCTCCGGTCTATTGCTGGGGTGATATTCCCGCATCGCTGTCTGCCTGGCAATGTCCTCAACCTGTCTGCATAGGCGGGTGCCGACACCCCCCTCTGACCATGGGGTGTTACTTCATACTGGTTAGACTGCGCGGCAGACTCTGATGTTCTCAGTGCGGACTCGCTAGCATCTGACCATCTTATCCCTTTGTCCCTTGGGAGCCACTTTTTGCACCATCTCCCTTCTTTATTTGTCTCGCACTCTGTCTCTTCTCCGGAGTCGGACATTGATTGTTCCCAATTCACGCAACTCCTTGTGTCATCCTCGTTTTTATTGATTTCAAGTCTGTCCAAGGACAGTCTCCTGCTCCCACTACTTCGGGTGACATCCTCAGTGTCATACAGCTGAGTGCTTTCCAAGTGCTCGTCTTCCCCCTCTCCTTGGGATATTTGTTCTAACCCCATTTCATCATATATTTTATCGATCGTTTCCCTGATGCTTTTGGTGTCGAAGTCATCTTCAATATTCGCCCCTGGTCATGCCTGGTACTGAGTCGTACGCAGGGAAAAATTCTTCAATGTCTTCCCATTCTACAACATGATTCGTTTTTTTAACTTCCCGCTCCAGATATTCGAGATCGCGTGCCCTCTGTCTACGCTTATGTTCATCATCAAACTCTTTTCACTTCCTCGCCTCTTCTCTGACCTTATCTACCTCCCTTCCACTTTCATTTCTACGTTCATCTGCCCTTCGAATTTCCTCATCTTTTCGTCTCCTTATCCTTTTTTCACGTACCCTTTGCTCTTCTTCCAACCTTAGGTGTTTATGTCTGTACTGGTCATAGGCTGCTTTCTGTTTGCGATCAAGCTGTTTTTCTTGCTCCTCGCGATATAGCTGTTCTCGCTTCAGCCTATCTTTCCTTCTTATCCTTTCATCTCTTAACTCCTTGTCCTTCTCCTTCTCCTCTCTCTGTGCTTCATCTGACTTCTCTTTAGGTCTTACATCATCACTTCCTTTTCCATCGAGTTTCAATAATATTTGTCCTCCCATCCATTCATCCTTTGCGAATGCAATCTCATCAGTTCTGTCTTCTCTTTCTTTTCAATTCTTTCCCTCTCTCTCCTTATCGAGAGATGCACTTTTCTGTGCTTGATCCTTCCCCTCTTCATCGCGTCTCTCCTTGTCCCTCAGGACTGTGGAGGTAAGATTCTTATCCTGATCCTTCACTTTATTCTCGTCACTACTGTACGTAGGTGATGCATATGCAGGGTTGCTATACCCTGGGGCTGCTTTAAGCTCTCTTAATGGGTACAGACCCTCAGGCTTACTTCCCTCGGTTTCTTTTTCAGGCGGGGCAAGTGGCGCGGTAGGAGTCTCCCCCCTTCTGTGCATATGTTTACTATCCAGTCAGCAGGTGGCTCTTCCTCCTTCGACTGTTCGAACATTTTCCAAAGTTCTAGAACAGCGAGGCGTTTCTCTAGTTTCTTGCCTGTATATGTGGCATGCAAATAAGCCATCATATGTTGTAGGACGGCTTTCAATAAAGACCCATTTTGTGGCCATGGCATAAACATCTTGTGGGCGGTACCCTTAACCCACTGAGTGCTGTATTTCTTAAGCTTGGGGGCATGTTTTGGCAGTTGCTCATATAAGTGTGCTAATGGAGTAATGTCTTCCATGTTTAAATCTGGTTTTAACAATATATTCATGCAGCTTCAACACTCCCAGCAATATTTGAGCGAGCACCAAATACCACAAGCTCCAATCCAATCTTTTTCTGCCAAAACTTTTGGGTCACCAATTTATTCAAGAACATCAATTCATGTGTGATTCCCTCTCAACTATAGAATCGCGTAAAAACCCTTCTTGATTTCAACCAACACAACACAAAATTTCTTACATGTACAACAGACATTTAACAGTCTAGACAGACACCAGCTGGACACAAATATCTCTGCCTCTAATTTGTACCCCGAGGTGGAGTTTAAACAAACTCCTTTTACAACGTCTTTAAACGTGGTCGTAGCCTAGTCGTCCCCTATTATGTGGGCTCTGAGTTCACGTTTCTTCTGACCGCTATATTAAAGCGCAGTAAAAGGCGTATCCTCTCTCGTCTCGGGTGTCAACCCCAGTATCCTCTCTCTTTATCTCAGGTGTCCACCCTGGTATCCTCTCTCTTCTCGGGTGTCCACCCCCCGTATTCACTATTTATTCAGTTATTCTGGAGTCATTATCCCCTTATATATATATATATACAGTCTTCTCTACTTCTGACTATTTTATTTTCTCCACCTCCCTCCGTTACCTTTTCCCTTACTTGTTCTAATGCCTATAACATTTGCCAAAGCATTCAATTTTTTTTTTTCTTTTTCACTCACCGCTCGCATGTTTCCCCTCTGGATCCTCGGGATCACTGCCTCCGTTACCGCCTCTTTTAGTCTTTCGTCTGTTCCGCTGCCCGTGGGAATGGAAGGTTTTATGTTTATAAAACGTGTTCCTTCAGACACACTGCAGTTTTTTAGACAAATTTTAAATTATCATTGTCTACTGGAGGCTTCACAGTCTACTCGGCTAAATGGCGAAGGACTCATGATATTGCCGAAGACCTGGAGTTACTTTGTGTTGACGGTCAATAGATGTCTTATTTTAATCAATAATCAATAATTGATGGTCAAAACCATCCTCTCCGCTACCAAGTGTACAAGAGGGCGGAGCAACCTCTGACGGGCCCATGGGAATCAGAGCTCACCCTCGAGTACCTTTAAGACGAGATAGCTGCACCTTGCGAATGATGGGGTGTGAGATTCTCTTACTCCAACACCAATCAATAAGGACAACTCAATGGTTTGGCAACGGGAAGTCCGTTTAATGAAAAGTACAAAAAACGGGGAAACAATAGGAAATCATCAGTGATGCGATTGCCCGTCTCGCTTCAACTTCCAAATTCTTCATGCAAACAGTAACTTTTATAGCAAATTCTCATCATCATTGGCGTGTAAAACTCAATAGTTTGTCATGCAATTCTATTGGTTGGAAAAGGTAACGTAAGTGTAGGTACTATATCTGTATATGGTAACGGAGTGTGAGGATTGGGTAACTCTTATCGGGCGGGCATCTAAGCCCGTCCCCCTACGTCACTCTTGACAGACGTCACTAAAAGTACGACGTCTCATTGGTTCTACTAGCTATAGGACCCTAGATTATTTGGTCCATTGTGATTGGGTGGATTGCACCCCTAAGCATAAATCCCCACTTTAATTAGCAGCATGCAGAATGATCACCCAGATGCGGTATGTCCCAAGATTCACCCTGTCCCCCTTCCATCAATCAGTACTTTTAGGGCAAAGTGTCAATTAGTTGGCAGAGGATGGCCTCGACTGTAGTTTCTTATCAGGAGAAGTTATGGCATCCTCTGGGTTTGGATGACATCAGACATGGGTACATCTCGCGCTTGGTTGGTCACGTGTCAGTTTACTGTGAATCTGCTTAATTTTCCCTCTATTTGTGTATTTGATTCTTCCTTTAGCCTTGCCACCTGCCTGTCCCTCCTTATCTCGACCTTCACTGGCTGGCTGCTATGCTCTTAAGTTTTGTTTCTTCGAAGTTGCCGCTCCCCTCCCTCTCTTGGGTGACCTCGAATTCCCAGGCATGAGCTGCCTTTTGCTAAGTTTCGATTCTTCTCTTTCGTCTGGCTTTGTGCTGGTATACGAACCCTGGCTTGTTTTTGACCCCTACCATTCTGGGCTTAATTCTGCTTTTGTAAAAATGGAGTCGCACTGTATAATGTGCTTCTATGAGGTAACTATATAGTTGGCACTTGCCGCTCTATTCTTCTACTAAGCATAGCAAGCAGTACAGTTTTCCTTAGCTTCTTGCATTCCAAGCCTATTTACAGGCGTTTAGCCAGTTGCGTATCTTCATCCTGCTCTATGATTACGTTTCGTTACTGTTTAGCATTGTTTCTCCTTTTAGGTCCACTACATCATTATTCCTTACATTTCGTCTTTGCGTGCCATCTTTTGATTGTCGTTTTGTTCATCTGATCGTCTGTTTGGGCCATTATGTCGTCATCATTCCTCTTCGATCACGGCCCTTTGGCTCTATTCGGGGACAGTTTGTAAGTAGTCTTCATTTCATGTCAGCTGCTGGTACGGTTCTCTCAATCGTTACCGTGCTGCCCATGCTTGTCTGATTATTGGCACTTCAATAGGTGTTACTCTTCTGATGGGCACTGGGCAGAGCCCCAGTGTGGCTCTCTGTTGGTTTAATTGCTCCTCATACATCACATATCTTGGCGAGTATAGTCTTGTTATTTCAAGATGGGTGGCTGGAGTGCAGGCCATGTCTGGGACCTCCTCTACATCTGTTACTAAGCATCATGGGTCACGGTATGAAGGGGGTGGTAGATACTCTCTTCAGATGTTTTCAAGGCTAAATGACGAGTGTTCGGAGAAATAGGATGGTCTCCAAGTTGGGATGATGACCGGGTTCAAAAAAGGAGACTTGAAGTATGGGATTGGGGCGCAAATTGTACACACCTTGCTAATTTATAGACTTAAAGTGAATATGTTAAAGCGCAATACGAATATCTATGCCCGCAGAAATATTTACTTCTGTCCCCATCACAGCATTGAGAAGATTTATTCTGCTGTTGCGATTAAATCAACTGGGTGGTAACTGGTCCCAGAACCGGTCTACCTAAAAGGACAGATGTTGCCGCCTGCGTAAACGCAGCTCTGTGATGCAGACGAATAGACACGTGATGCCCCAGTGGTTCTGTTAACATGAGGTATTTGGAGGAATGTTGCCATGATATCAATTAAATAAGGTCAAATTATTTTTGGCATATTTGCCTACTGACTGTAAACAGTCCCAGAAACATGGCACTCTATGAGATGTAGTTGAATGTAAAACAGCAACCTGTGCATGATACTGATTACGTTTTGCTGAGATAATTATTAAATATTTATGCATTAGGCCTGGACATGTAATAGTATTTTAATGCAATATTATTTGAATGCATTGTTTTATAGTATTATGAAATTTGTAGTTTGTAATATAGTAATTGTGCATGGTATAAACGATATGTGAAAGGTTCTATGAAGTGTAGCATAAAATTTAGAAATATATTTTAGAAACCAATGTTTAAAAAAAAACATAATTGAAGAACTTATATTCAAAATGTTGATGTCTAAGCCACTGCATTCGATGCATACATTGATCTTTCTTGACATGTGAGCTATGTAGCTTCATATGGCATGAAGGGCATCTTTTTTGCATGTTACCTTCGCCTCTGCCCCCACATTAAGGGTGGGATTCCACAGCGTCTCCCTTTCTGCAAAGCCCAGTTAAGCAACTCCCTCGCTCCATTTGTGATTAGGGCATTTATCAGAAATGTTTTGAAGACACAAGCAAACATAATGTATTTCTTTGAGAAAGCACAAATAAGGAAACGGTAATATAAACCCGGGACATTTATTAAAACAAATAAATAAATAAAAATGGGCAAATGCAAAGTTACCCCAATTATATTTTCATTGTGCAGCTTGGCGTTGCATGGTACAGCCGTCACTAGCTTGCTTTTTTTTGACCGGTTTGTTTACTCGGCTCCCCCGGGAAGTAACAGGTGACTGTGCAGTCAAACCATAGGTTCAGTGAGGCGAGTCTTTAAGTAGATCCGGGTGAAGGAGGCTCCCTGGGGATTCGGGCTCACAGAGGTGTCCATGTTCTCTCACTTGCTAACCCCTTCTCTGAGTTAGCTCCTGCCCCCGCTGCCTGGTGAGCCGCGCTCCTGTGATTTATGGCTCTCTGCTGGCAACATGCTCAGACGTCAGAGCACTGTGCTTTGGCCTTTGCGTGGCACTGCATTAAGAGCACGAACGATGGGAGGGAGAAAGTCACACAAGAGAGGGCTTGGAGACAGCATAGAGAGAAGTGCATTGACAAAACCAATTGTTTGTTGTATGGGGAAACATGTTCGAAGTTCATGCTCACAAACAGACTGAGGCAGATGATTGATCGGTCCAGGGGAAAGCAGCAGCAGAGAGAGTGGCTACATTAATATGAATGTTAATGAATGTAAACTAAGGAGGATGTGTGAATAAATGATTTTGAGCGTGGTTTCTGATCGTGGCCCTCCAATTATTGTCGACTACAAATCCCATGATGCATGTCATTACCTATGCTGGCTAGATATAATGGAAGTTGCATTCCAAAACATCTGGAGGGCCATATAATGAATAATCACCATTATAAGGACAGATGACAGAGTAAACGTATGGTGTGGGAGAGATAAATGACAGATGTTGAAGCTGAATACATGGAAATGTGAGAGTATATGTTAGTGTGGGAATGTATGAAGGGATAATTGACAGTGGTAGATGGATATGTAGAAGAAAACATATCTGCTTTAGTAATGTGTCCTTATTCCCTCCTTTGGTATGTAGTTTGCTTAAAGGTGACAATCTCTTTGTCTGATTTGGTTCAAATTGTTTGCAGCAGCTGTGAATATAATGGCACAAGTCCCAGATGTCAGAGGTTTGTCAGAATACTGTTTGCGTATTTTGCTTGACGAATATGGCGGTTATGTGTTAAATGCTTATCGACCCACACCTGGCATGGCTGCCTCAAGATTTACCTGCATGCAGGGAGAGGTGCCACAGTCTAGTCATACCAGACGTCCATGATGCACGGGAATCATGGCTCGGCTAAAGTCTCACATTCGCTGGTGAAAAATTGGCACAGTTGGCAGAATGACCGTCAGCGGAATAACCGTGGGTGGTAGTTCTGTGAAATTCTCATGAAGTCCTTTGGATTCCAATAAATGGGGACTAACAGCACCTACCACCAATTGTAATCCAGCACGTACTGGTAAATCTGTTTGGTGGTATTTCAGTGGATTTACTGCAGAAATACCACTAAACTTGTAATGAAGCAATACATATTTCAAAACTACATTTGCTGACTACTTTTTCAATGACTTCATTTTCACATAGAACCTTTCAGCAAACTGCATAACGTCCTTTCATCGCGGGATGTTTTTTCACTGGGTTTTTGTACCATGAAATTTTTTATGAAAAGACTCATTGCATTTTTTAGGGGGGGTTGGAATAATATATATTTGTGGTGTAGGTGTTCAGGATCATATAAAAAATGAAAGTGGATGGGGGTTGGAGGGAGCCGCCCAAAAATAAAACATGAAAAATTGGATGAGTTTTTTTCATTGAAAAATATGCAGTAAAAAACCTTGCGAAAAAACATCCAGCGATGAAATGACATAGAACCTCAGCAAACATCCTTGCACTGCGCATACAGGTAATTAGTCTGCACATGCTGGTCATTAGCCACACATATGAGTCATACTCACAAATTCTGCTACACCATAAAATCTTTGCAGTCTAATTTCCGCTTTTTGCCCTCAACACCCTCAGCATAGTCCATTAGCAGAAGTGGACCTCAAGTACTCTGCATGGATGGATTTCTAAGCGAGTAGCAGGAATTTAAAGAGATAGTAATTTTGCATGCAGAGCTATCCCGCATGTCAATTGTAGCTAGAGGTGGAGGAGAATCTGTGTAGGTTGAAAAAGTTATTTGCGCGAAGTTGAAGACTTTGTTGAGGGGAGCAAACGAGTAAAGGTTTAGACCAAGAAGTACGTTCACACAGCATTCCAGTTTGCTGCAGTTTTCTATGAAAGACTTGTCAGAGAACCCTCACTACGAGGTCAGAAATGTTCCCTATTGCTACAACAGAAAGTGGAATTCAGTACCAAGAACTGCTCAGCTAGTGAGCCGTCAACAGTGCAGAACTGTTATGGAAAAGCAAAGAGCATTGCAAAACACTGGGCCTCATTACAACCCTGGCCGTAGCCGTGCCTGTAAAACAGGCACTGCTGCCGCCGGAGTTGCATTCTTTCCAGTGTACAGAAATAGGCAATTACCTGGTCATTACGGCCTTGCTGGACCCGGTATTTACCCATTCCTGGGCGCCGGAAAAAATTCTTCCTCATTCCCATTTGAGCCACATAGGACTGGTAACAATAGTTATACAACAAGGATAATTAGTGACATCTCCAACTATATCATCAAGGACATTACCAAAGGATTGAAAAAACACCTCAACAACAAAGGTAGAACTGATTTATTTGAAGCAATATCTTCGGGAAAATTATCATTTAATATTCAACAACCCCATTGGATAGAAAGAGCAAAATGGTAGACAAATCCTGTCAAGTGACCACAAGTTAACAATCTAATAGAAGGACACCATTGATACTTAAAAACTGTACTGTCAAAAACAGCATTTTTGTCCATTACACGGAAATGAATTATCCTTAAAAGTGGGTAACCATCAAATCAATGGTAGCCAGTTTCTTTGCACCAAGTTTGGACTCTTAACAGAAAGTCTTTTTTTTGGTAAATAGTGGAGCATAACTATTTAGCCCCAAACAAATAAGTTTGTGTTTATATAATTTTTTCTCTCCTGCTTTTTCAAGGAATACCATTAAAAAACCTTTGGCAAGCTTGTAATGAGGCCCACCGACTCTCTACTTTGCTATGACCGTGGTAGGCCCACATTTCTTGCAGATACGGTATGCATCATATTTTTGAAGGGATTAGGGTCCCAGTTGTGTTCTTAAATAACACGTTTTACTTTCAAATGTTTCTTTTCCTTGATAGAAGATCTATTACTTTCATAAAATGAATACCTCGGACTGGACATGATTATTTATTGGCTTTGGTACTGCCTGTGTTTTATTGCACGTGATGCCACACCACACTCCACTCCTATAGACCGTGTGCATTGAATACTCGGTCACAGATACCAAAGTTGAGGCAAGAAAACCTTCTTACTTCGATAAGAATAACACATATCTTCCCGGATATTAGGGAAAACGAACAGCACTACTACTTCCAAGGCGGTTGAATGAATCTCCTTCATAGCATGATTAGTAAAAAAAAATCCATAAAGGGAAAGTGGGAGAGAGAGAGAGAGAGAGCGAGGGAGAGAAAGAGAGAGCGAGAGCGAGAGAGCGGTGTTACAGAGAGCGCAAGTGAGGTTAGCGAGCCATTGTGTCTCCTCATTGTCATAATGAGGGCGGTTTTTGAATAGCGATGGATAGGAAGGGGAAGCAAACCCTCTGATAATCTTACTTCTAGAACGGAAGTCAAAGCCTTTCTTCCTTACCCCCAAATATTATGATCAAATAAATCAAATTACTGGACACATTTGTGTTTAATCAAAACATCGTACCAGACAGTGTAGTGTTTCTTTAATAACATCAAACAATGCTTTGAAAGCATAATTTGCATTTTTAAAGGCTCTCTGCACAGGGCCTGCTCCATATCATCACTGTCATAGCAACCTTGCATTCGCTTTTCGTAGACCAGCCTACTCTTGCCTTGTAGATCCTCGATGCATTTGTTTATGTTATGAAGCCTAATGATAGTAGCTTCTTTGGTCTTGATGAACCGGAGGTGGTGGAGGGGTATCTTACATCCCTAGCTTCTCTTTCCCTTGTGAGCTTAAAAGGGGTTTCTCCAGTTGACTGCACACCCAATAGGCTTGGACCTTTTGTCTAATTCCTTATTTAATTGCGTATTTATCCCTCACCAACAATTGGGGGATGTCCTTTATCACTTTATTAAATCTTTCTACAAGACTATGGGCCTCATTACGAGATAGGAGATAAGGGATTACCGGCACCGGTAAGGGTGCCGGTGCCGGTGATCCCTTACCTCCATATTCCGAGGTCCCTTAGCGGGTCCTTTCCTTAACGCCTGGTCTGACCAGGTGTTAAGGACGGGACCCGCTAATGGACTTCAGAGCTAATAACAAATTGCGGTACCGTTATTAGCTACTTCCCCATTCCCATTGAGCCCTATGGGGGCTCAAATGGGAATGGTGAATGGTTCTCAGAATGGGGATTTACCGGGTCCTCCAAGGTGGGAATGACCCGGTAAGTACCCATTCCGAGAACCCGGACCTGGTATGCGGTAAGGGGGTAGCCATGGTGCTAGTAGCACCATGGCTACCTCCTACCTCGTAATGAGGCCCTATTTGTCTGTGGGTGAAATAGTACCATGGCTTTGTGTCGATACCAGGTCTAGCCAAAAACTCTTTCATTTCTACAAATGAGAAGGATGCCCTAGACTTCTGCCTTTGCTCATACCGTTATAGTGATTATTTCTTAACTAGTGAGCATCCATACACTGGCAAGGCTTTCCAAGTGCCTCAAATGTTGCTGCTCCTAACTAGCTGAGTCAGTGGAAAACCACATTGGTATTACCAGGCTTGTGCTTTAAAGCAAACTGGAATTTAGTGAATCTGGAGGATATTCAAGCTAATCGAGGTGGTTGGGGCTTTGTTGGTTTTCTTCCACCTTGAGGATTTCACGAAAGGGCTTTTGATCAGTGACTTGGTCAAACTCAGTCACCCCATTGAAACTCCTTAAAATGCTTCGCTACTAAGGCTCGATAACCAAATAATTTTCAAAGGCGATGTTGTGTTCTGCCTCCCAGATTTTCTGAAAAAGGACAAACCTCACACCAGTTGTGCTAGCATCCACTGTGAGTAGTTTGTGTTTGCGCTTGTCGAAATGGGATAAAATGGGAGCTTCAATTATCATATGAGTAGCAAAATTGAATACATTCTCCTGCTCATCTCTCCAAAAGGCAGCCCTTTCCTAATTAGCCTACGCATATGCTCTGTGTTTGCAGACAACCCTTTTGCAAACCTCATGTAATATTCACACAATCCTAAAAAATGACAGTCTCTTCCTTGGAGGTAGGTCTTCCTTTACCTTCAGTTACCTCCACTAAGGCCTTTTTTGGTTTGATTCCACCCTCGTAGTCCATTTCGCTCAAGAGCATTTAGAAGTTTTCTGTCTTTAGCTTGAGGCCATATTTTTGCAAGGTGGAAATACATTCTAGAAGATCCTCAAAATGCCTCAATATAGTGTTGTTGCATATAAGGATATCAAACCGAAAATATAACACATTTGGCAAGTTCTGGAAAAATGTTCCCATCAACCTTTGAGTTAAAAATACAACCAAAGCCATGCATGCTTTTGAACAGATATAGGCCATACAGTGTACTCAATGCCCTGAGGTCCTTGAAAGAATAAGTTAATTCAGTTTGGTGGTAAGCAATTCTAAGGTCTAAAGTTGAAAAAACTGTAGCCTTCCAAATTTTGTGGTGTAGTTCAGCAATGTTTGGAAGGGGATGAAAATCAACCATTATATTTGCATTTAGATCCCTCAGATCTACACATAATCTAAAGGATTTGTCTTTTTTGGATAGCATGGCTATGGAGGAGAACCATTCAGATGAGTTGGTCTCTTAATCTATTGTGTTCTCATTTTCAGACCTTCTTTCAGTCAGAGTGCAACCTTGCGTATAGGGTATCACACCGGAACACCATTCGTCTTGAGCTTAATTTCATGTTGAAAGCCAACACGTTTTCCGATCTTACCATTAAAGCCACCAGGGAATCTTGCAATGAGGTCTGAGCCTCGTGGTGGACTCCCATTACCATCACTTACCAGGTTTCAGATCATTCCGAATGCCTCCTGGTGCCTTGACTAAGAATGGGCGGACCATTGGTAGCCACATTTAAGACGCTGTGTATGGTGAAGTACCTGTATGTCATCTTGAGCCTGAAAGATTGGATGATGTTCATTTTGTGTCCAGCACAGCCACCAGAAGACAGAGACGTGGGCTATAGTTTGTCCACTACACGTAATAGCTTTTGTCTGTACATGACTTCTGGGAATATTGAGTATAAGGAGCCAGAATCTTCCAAAACACACATCATAACATTGACAATAGTGGGGCATAGCAACCTTTAGAGATTTTGAAAATCTTCATGAGGCTCTTCCCTGACAGCCAACGCGCTATTCCTGATGGCTGTACGCACATATCGTCCACGGAAAATGGGCTTTCTTCCTCTTCCAAAACGACAGGGACTTTGCCTTTCGTTTGAGGCCTTATCTTGTAGTTCTTCATACCTTTGAAAGACGTATAATATTTAAAGAAATGTCCAGGTCGACAACACTCTTTGCATGGTTGCCATTTGCAGGGCAGTCCCTGTAACTAGCTTTGGGACTGGAGTCTCCATATCTACAGCATTGTACTGGTGATTTTTGGGGGCTCTGCCCCTTTCGTGACCTCAGTTCTTGACAGTTTTGTCAGTTTTTCCGCAGATCGGGATCTGCTCGGCTGTTTTCCCCAACTTGATCGATTTGCAGAAGCCTTTGGATCGTTTAATAGTTTTTACTAAGAGAACAGCTGGATCAAGGGTTGGTTCTGCCTCCTCTCGCAGGCTCTCTCTCTGATGTGTGGGTTGTTGGTATGTACAACCAGCTATTCCCTTATAACTTCCTCCCTTAGTTGTATGAATTTGCTCTAAGACGCTTGTGTTCTGAGGGCAGTGAAAAACGTGTCAATGGCATTACCAAGTAACTTTTCCCTGGTGTAAAAATGGTGTCGCTTCATGATGACATTGACCTTGGGAGAACACGTTTTACTTATTTGAGATATAGGTTTATCATTTGTATGTATTGCTTGCTTCTTTACCCTCCTCCCGGGGAGAAGTTGTGACGTTCTTGCAGACTTGCTAATGCTTAGAACCAAATGAATACAAAAGGAAATCCTTTTTGCATGTAAAAGTAAATCTGGCCTGATCAATAGCTTCCAAATAAGCATTGAATTCCTATCAACTGCTTCCAAAGCATTGGGGGATTCTCAGGCGCATGGGGACATTTACTGGGACTTTCCAGTTGTGGCATGGTGCTGTGGGTAGGCCCTCTGCAGCTGTCTGTATGAGAGAAAAGTTGGAGGCTTTAGGAATGGAACAAACTTGTTTGAGACACCATGGAGCACTGTGGAATTGCAGAGGACTATTTATAGTAAGTGTGCTTTGTGACATATTGGCATATTAGAACTGCATCAGAGTGGTCAGGCAGCCTCCCAGCAAATCAGGAAGCTGAGAATGGAGTCTTTGCCTCATGGCAAATCCCCCGTTCCAGGCCGCCTCAGAAGTAGTAGGCTGCCATCTTCCCTGCCAGGACAGCAGGTAAGGGTGTCCCGTGCTTCCCCATGTCCCTTCCCCCAACCCAAAGTCCACATCCCTCAGCCATGCCGCATTTACCTGCAGCTTTCTTGTCCCTCGCCAGCACCGGGAATACTCATTGTACCTTGTGCATCCCTGTCACAGTAATGGCCACCATGGAAAGGGTGAAGGGACTATGGGGGTCATTACGATTTAGGAGGTAACCATGCCGCTATTAGCGGCATGGCTACCCCCTTACCGGGTACCGGGTTCCTTGAATGAGTAATTACTGGGCCATTCCGACCTTGGAGGGCCCAGTAATTCCTCATTCAAGGGACCCATTCCCATTCAAGCCCCCATAGGGCTCAATGGGAATGAGGAGGCTGCTAACAACGGGCCCGTTAATATCTTACACGTTTTTAACACCCTGGTCTGCTCGCGGGACCCGCTAAGGGCGCCTGGTAAAACCAGGCATCCTTAGCGGGTTCCCGCGAGCAGACTCGTAATGGGGCTGTAAGGGGTTGACGGCTCCGGCACCTTTACTGGTGCCGTTAACCCCTTTCTGCCTCACTCGTAATGACCCCCTATGTGTATGTAGTTCCCTACTCCCTTGTTCATGGTGGCCATTTTGTTTTTTAGTTTTTTTCAAATTGAGAAACGTCAAACATGCTGTTTTTCAACTTAACATATGCTGGGACTCTAACAGCACTAAACCACTCCCATAATGTGCCCTCCAGTCAGTGTTTATTGCTTAAATAAAAGAGGTCCTGAAATAGAGCAGAACAGAGTTGGGAAGGAAGCCAACTTGTTTGAAACGCAACAGAGCACTGTGGAATTGCAAGACCCCCTTTTTGCGTCACTGCTACCACAGAATCCAAAGGTAAATCTAAAATGTCAGCCAGTCCTGTTATGCCCTTAGTCCAGGCCCTGACACACCACATGACCCAGGATACATGGGAAAACCAAGATACAGAGCAGCCCCTGAAATTCAGCTGTAGCCAATACTGTACAACAACCTCCTAGGCGAGGTCCAACTGACTTGTACAAGGCAGCCAGCACCAGCCCACCTGAAATGTGTCGGTCCATGGGTGAACTGCTATTAGGAAGGCCAAAGTCAGGATGTACCCAAATAAAGGCGGCTTAGTGGAAAGAGGGGCAAGCAAAAGAGCCCTTAAACCAAGTAATGGTAAGTGATAAAGTGGAAGAAACATGCGATGGATTAGAAATGTTTAAGTTGTATGCACACAATAGAGGTTTGTTACCACGTGAGGAGGGGAAACATTATGAACCCAAGCGAACTGGTTTGATTAATAAGATTGCTAAACTTGAATGGAATGTGAAGTTAACTAGCGAGAGCAAACACTTTTGGACAAAAGAGATGTTGTGGTAACGAGAGATATGGAACTGGAGGAAAGAGGAAAGCTGAATTGAAGTTCATGGATGAGGAATGTTTGGAGAATAGAGGTATAAGTGCAAAAAAACATCTGAACTGGGGCCAGAAATGGGTTTATGTAAAAAGAAAGAGTCTGAACTGGAGCTTTTGGGCAAGTTTGAGCATAGTACGGAGAACAAGATTGTGTCAATCTTAGAAGAAAGTTGAGAAATAAAATATCAGCAACATCTCGAGAGATAATGGAGAGTTGAGACTAAGGCGGAGTAGCAGAGAGTTGACATTGAGAGTCTATAGAGGTGCTAATGTGGATTCTCTCAGACAAAAGATAGAGAAAAGGTGAGTGGAGGAATGAGACTGCACGTGAAGGCCGGGTAACAGGAAGAACTACTCCTGTGCTGTATTGTAGACCATACAGCACAGGAGTAGACAGTGCAGGAGGCAGGCCCAAGGTGTACCATGAGAGGAGCCAGGGGAAACACGGGAGGTTAGGGACACACTTCTCCACTGCACCCCACCAGGGCACCTACTCTTACTTTAGATGTACACCTAGGGCACAGCTTAGACAGAAGTGGTTGCTAAACTACAAACTGTGTGCACCGGGTGAACCACCTTGGAGACAGTGGCTTGTTCGATCCTGAACTAAACTGGCTGTTGATTGCTGTGGGACCATGGCTTGAGAAGGTCTTCACTACAAGAAAGGGGGTCAGAGAAAGGTCGACCCCCATCAATCCTGACCAATGACCTTATGTATGTTGTTGATCCTGAAAGGATCTTTGGAGCAGTGAATACATTTTGCACCCACCTCTTTGTTTGGGTAATTTGATTTGGGTTTTTGGAATTCAAGAAGACTGAGCATCACTTTGTGGAAACCCTTTGGAGGGGGTAGGTAGAACACTATTTTGTTGAGAAATTGGCCCTTTCTTTCACCTCACAGTCTGACACTTGGAGAAAAGAGCACCCTGACACTTTTTAAAGTTATTCTAATATCCTGACAATCTTTGCTTTATCAATGTGAAATGAGATAAGATGCACATGCTTATTTGGTTGAGAACTATTGTTTATTGAAGATACACCAATGATATGGGTAATCAAGCCCGTAGCTTCCTGGCCTTCTCCCTCTTGCTTCTCTCTCTCCTCCAGCCACCTCCAACTGAGCTTCCCATCACCCTCCAGCTGAGCTTCGCATCACTCTCACTACAAACAATTCCAATTTGCAATCCAGAACACGGTTCAACTATATGGATGTTGACAACCTCTGCTAATCCCAGAGTTGTGGGATCGCTGTCCTGGGCCCTTATGCATCTTTGGGGCCTTCGCCTCCCACACCAATTCCTCCCAGCTCCTGTCTGTCCACAGCACTTTGCATTTGCACACCCTCCGCTCTGGAGAATCGCACTTACACCTCCCGCGGCCCAGGCTGTGTAGAACTCTGCATTCTTAGCACTTTCACAGACTCGGGCTCCCCAGCACTTACCCTCTCTTCTCTCTTCCTTTCTGCACTTGCACATTCTGAATATCATAGTAAGTTCGTCTCCCTCCCTTTCCCCCCTCTGCTCTTAAATTTGTGTTGTATTGTTGTAATATATTTTCCACCCTTCCTTCCACCCTGCCCTGTACGCACTTTAAAACAGTATATTATTATTGTATAAACGCCTAACAAGCAAACAATAAATAAATAAAATAAATAAGCCCCAGTACGGGTAACGGAGCAGCATCAAAAGTAAACAATATGTACAGTCCACTGCCTGTAATTCAGTACAATATAACACCGTGTATATAAAAGGGTATTAAAACGTCTTGAAACCTTAAGTATGTGGTTCAGTGTGCCTTTTGAAAGCATTGTGGTAAACCGACTATGACACTCGTACTACAGCTGGTTTACCAAAGCACCACGTATGCTGAGGTCTTTTAATATGTTAAAAAAATGGTCATCCCTGGTTTGAAAAGCTCAACAATCTAAGGTGCAAGCTATACCTGGATGGGTGCTTTCTACAGCTCAGATTTAGCTGGTGATCTGATCAAGGGCGTTGCTAGGGGAGGGGCCTGGGGTAGGGGTGCTATAGCCCTGGTCTTTTGGTTGTAGTCCCAGATAGAAGCCCAAGGCTACAACCAAAAGGCTATCTAGCCCCGAGTCCCCACAGTCCTGACATTAGCGCAGCCCCAATATTTTCCAGACCTAGCAACACCCCTGGAACATTGTACAATAAAGTGGGTGCTATGTAGCAGATGACTTTAAATGTAACGCTTGAGAGTGCTGGGATCAGCATATAGTTTAGAGGGCCAAAAAAACATTGACTTTCTCTTTCATGTCGCAAAGCAAAGAAATGATTGAAATCTTACTGCTTATGTATAACTTTTAATAAAGTAGCCAATAAGATAAAAGCATGTAAGCCAGTACTGAAGATCTGAAGTTGAATATTCTCGACCACATGCTGCAGTGAATCCTGCATCTAACTAAATGGCTCCAGATAAGATATTCAAATGATAGTAAAAAAGGGCCTCTAATCCCCTTTTCTGACGCTTTGGCTCCAGATTAAGGGATTAGCAGTGACTTGCCCTATGATCTAGATAACAAATGCAAATGGCAGTAAAGCAGGCAGACACTCCTCTTATCTAAAGAATGCACACCTAAGATCTCCATTTCCACTTTAATGTGATTAAATAGAAAATAGTTTATGTTGTGCTGTTTCTAAGGTCATTGCAAGGTCCAGGTTTAATGCATCTGCATTACTTTTTTAAGATCTGTTTTGTATAACCTTTTACTAAAACACTCCGCAGATTACGTTAATAAGATCTCTTCAGGCTTTCACTGACCCGGTCACAGGTGGCCACAGCTGGGGATAAGACGCCATAATTGGCAACATCACAGGATGCAGCTAACAGACGGGTCCCTGTGCTGCTTACGAGTCTCTGAATGGTGCAGATGCAGACCCTAACTATGGATAGAGTGGCCGACGTCAGTCAGGTGGGTAGAGTATCCCATCAGGGATTGTCACCACACATCGGAGTTTACAGATGTCAGACTCTGGAGTGATGATGGAGTTGGAGTACAAAGCTTGACCCCAAAACACCGGTTCAATGGTCTTGTTTCCACTCTCTTCTACAAACAGTGCCTAGACTCAAAGGTTCTTAGCTGCAGGGAACACTCTTACACGTCTCCACAAATGACCCCTACTGTGGTCTTGTTGTAGCCTTCTGTTTGATCCCTCTGCTGCAGAGGGCTTCTAAGTTCTTCCTACATGACAGCTAGATAGATTCTGGCTGCCTCAGGGGACCTCACTGAAGTTCCATTAGGAGGCTGGCTTTCCCCAGCCAGGGTACCCAATCTTAAGCCAAGCCTGGGTAGCCCAGTCTGAACTGCTTCTTCTTAGGAGAGAGATGGGTCTCCAGTGTTTTCTGAGTGCTCTGATCAATCCACGTGTTTCCACGAGTGGTATCTCACTTTTGCATTTAATAGAGCGGTGTCCATTACAAGGAAAGTGGGGGGGAAAGGAAAGTAAAAAAAAAAAAAGTAAAATACGGACCCTGCGGCGGAAGTGCCACCCCGCAATGGGCAGGCAGAACTCACGCTGCAGGGAAACGACACAGGTAAGTAAGGAAGGTAAGTACACCTCACCCTACATAGGGGTTCAGGGGTGGTGGGTAGGGGAATGTGGGCATGGACTTTATAACGTGTACAAAATTACAAATGCATCACTCAATTTCTTCGGCGATGCGAACATTTGCACGTTGCGCTTTTCCACCACGTTCACTTGAGATATTAATATTTCACATAGATTCCACTCATTCACACCCCTTGAGTGAATAGGGATGCACAATGCACAGAAGGGTCATTAATCAACCTTCTGTGCATTTATTCTCAACTGGACAGCAGTGGTGTAACTGCTGTTGTTCCGCATGCATTTTCAATATAGGGATATAAATGTTTTATTTGAAAATATTCAAAAATATTTTATAACCTGGACATCAGGTGAACGGAAACACTATACACTCTTTATAATGAAAATCTTATATCGAATAAATTTATGATGAAAATGGTATAAGAAAGGCACAACGAAAATGTATGTGCGGTGGGGTAAAGGGTTAAATCATGTGGGGAAACGGTTGGGGTGGATTTTTAGGGGTGGGAAACGGGTCTTTGGGAGGAACCCCCAAAAAAGAAAATAAAGAAGAAAAAAAAGTATTATGTTTTGTCGTTATATAATTTTCGTTATATGTGCATTCATTATAACATGATTCATTATAAAGACATGTAACCGTGGAAACGCCACATGCAGCAATATATTTACTGCCCTAAGAGCAGTATTGCCAAAATGCTTCACTGCCCTTCTTGATACTGCATGTGGCAGGGATAGTTACTGAAAGTGATATTCTTGAGGGAAGTACCACAGTGCACATAATGCGGCCCTAAGTGTGCTAGTTCCACTAAAACTGGGTCACTAATAATGTAAAGGTATTTGCGCTCCCATGCCATTTCCTCCACTTCCTGCCATGCAATGAGGGGTTGTCTCCCTAACCCTTTCTCTACTTCTCTGCCTCCTTTTCCTCTTTGAAGCGCTCCTCTCCCTCCCATCGTCTTGCCAACTTTCTGTTCCAGCCAGGCCTAGCATGTAGTCTGCCATAAGAATTGCCATGCATGATCTTTGTCAGTAGGAAAAGTGTGGAAAGTCTGGGCTCATCCATGGATTGTACCATTCTGTCTTCTGGATCTGTAAATATTCAGATGAGTCTTTGGGGTTTGGTTTGCATATTCACAATAAGGGTTTGTCCTATGGGGGAAGGTTGGTGTTCAGACGAGTAGTAGATGCTGTTTAGTAGCCAAGTCATCTGCAAACACCCTCATTTTTAAATTTTGTTGAAGAAGTCTAATCCTTGTGCCACCTTGACCTCTTTGTTAGTGATTAGAGGATCATCCTTTTGTGAGTACGGTTGTATGGTAAGGGCTAGGGCTTGTCTCCGAAAGATGTACAGAGAGAGCAGACACCTGAGCGAACTCTCTGGGGCTTAAAGTAATTGCTAAAGCCGCATTTATTCCGTTTCCATATTATTCAGAAGCTTGTTGATCTTCTCTCTCTCATCACCAGAGGTGTGATTGTGCCAGATGTTAGACCTGGATCATTGCTTCTCTTTACACGACACTGTCTGAGGCCCAGAAGTAAACATAAAAGCCAAAAGAGACGAAAGTGCATTTTGTATTATTCTGTGAGACATATGAAGACTTAAGAAAAATATATCTGTTGCCATTGTTTAAAAAGGCCCGTGGAGGCACAGAAGCCCTAAAATTATGCCAATCAACTAAAATTGTCAATGATATATATTGTGTAGCAAGATTATTTTTTTTTTATATTTTTTTTTGGATTTAATTGTATAACAGTTTTTACAAAAAAACAGAAAAACGATTGTAAACTCCTGTTTATAACCTTGTGCAAAACAGTTCCTTGCTTTGACTTTATCTTTGGTCCTGAGTCCCACTGGAAAGGAGGAAAGAAGCTTCAGCAGTTTCGCAGTTGGAGGGTATTGGTGGCAGGCCTCCCCGACACTGGATCCTTCTGTTATAAGTTCAGCGATTTGAGAAACAAAGTCACTCCTATAACACATCGCTTGTTATTCCCATTAGTCAACAGTGTCCAAAGATTTTCCAAATCTAAGGTGGAATAGTTCTTCAACGGGTCCATAAGAAAGCGATGTCTTTCCGTCACCAGCCCACGACATTCAAGTATCAAGTGTTTTGTGATTTCTGTGTTGTTCTGTGATTTACAGAAACAACATTTGTTCGTTTGTACTTGATTACGAATTGCCAGGATTTCATTGGTTTTCAGTTGGTTTAATTTAAACCGTAGGAACATTCGGCTGAGCCCCTTATCTGGGAATTTGTGGAGGTAGCCTCGCACCGCGTTAAGCTTCATTGGAGCACTTGGCAAGCTGGCTGTCAAAGAATAGTTGTTGGCCACTTCTTGCGTGTGGATCCAGTCTGCTTCAAACAGTTTCTTCGATACTCTATTAGAATTTTGGATCAATGTTTCCACAGACAGGTCAATTTCTTTCAAAATCAATAGATTGGCATGTTCCCATTTTGAAAGCATCCAATTGTCACCATCTGTAATTTCCTTTCGGGTGAGATCCAGAACTCTCACTTCTGGCCTGTTGATAACTTTACGGTATAGCATCAAGGTAGCTCTTATTTTTGTTGCCAAGAGAGATGATAGGCAAAGTTATCTTCTTATTAATGCTATTGGAGTAGATGTCACCAGGCCTAGGACATTTTGCCAGAAATAACTTTCGTATTTCTCCCATATGGAATTCGGGGTCAAGGGCATTGCGTCCATGCCATATATCAAGGCAGGGACCACCTTTGCCTTGAAGAATCTCAGGATAGGGGTGGTCGAGAAGCGACCATGCTTCCTGTCTACAGCCTTTGCTTGCGCTGTAAGATTCTTCAGTTTCGCCCAAAGTGATTCTTGCATGGTATTTTCGTCCTTATCATTACTGATTGTGATTCGAAGGTATTTAAATGCTTGGACTGTTTCCAATTTCTTACCGTCACAGTGCCAAGAAGGTTTTTGTTTCCTCTTTACGGGCCGGCCCAGAATGAGAACTTTGGTTATGTCATTATTTAGCCGTAGGTTATTCTCTGACATGTATGATACCAGATTGTCCAGTTGGCGTTGAAGGCCAATGGGCGTCAAATCCATCAGAATGATATCGTCAGCATACAATAGACGGTCAATCTTCTCTCCTCCTAATGTAGGTGGAAAATGCCTGACCGTTTTACTTGACTCCCCGTAATCTGCAATGTAGGAGTTATATAAGGAGGGAGCCAAGGGGCAACCCTGTTTTACTCCTTGTGATGTCTCGATTTCCTCAGACAGACACCCGTCCGCGCTAAGGCGTACTCGTATGGAGGTCCCTTGGTGTAGAGCCTTTATGGGTTCGAAGATTGAGTCCAGACATCCTTTTACTTCCAGTTTCGCCCAGAGGCACTGTCTATTGACCTGGTCGAAAGCTTGGACCAGGTCAATGTAGGCCACGTAGATGGGAAGGCCTCCTTGTAAAACGTTGGCCTTCAAGGAGCTCATGAGCAAGATGTTGGTAGTTGTTCCTGAGTTTCTGATGAAGCCGTTCTGGAAGGGGTCCGCAAAATAATTTTGAAAAGCGTCCAGCACAAGGGACGCAAAGACTTTCCCCATAACGTCTAAGAGGGCAATCGGCCTGTACTGGTTAGGATTGTCACTTGCACCTCTCTTGGATATTGGGACGATAGTTGCTTTTTTCCAGGTAGGTGGAATTTCCTTGGTCAGATTGCAGTTTGAAAAAAGCTTGCTCATGATGCTTGCCCACAACTCAGGATGTTTTTTAAGTTCCAGGTTACTGATACCGTCAGGGCCAGGAGCCCTTGAATTGTTCAGTTTCTTAAGTTTGTTAAGGATTGACTCTTTATCATCAGGGATGTTCCACGGAATGTCATTTTTGTATCTTGCTCTGATGGGCAGTTGGATGGCGTTCACACCCGAAATTGGTGCAAATAGTTCAGAGATGTGGTCAATCCAGCGGGCCTCCCCCACATTGTTCTGGATGTTATCATTGGTATTGATTTGTGTTCCCTTAATCAAGTTCCAGAATTCCTTTGGCTTATTTCCACAAATGGCGGACAGCATTTGTTCTGAGTCGTTCTGATGTAATTTGTGACGGTAATGCAGAAGCCAGCTTTTGTAATTTCAGACTGCCTTTGACCAATTTGCCAGATTTTCAGAGGATGATGACTTTTGATACAATTTCTTAAGCCTTCTGTGCTCCTTTCTTTTCTCTACCAGATCTTTATTGCATGAATGTAGGTGCCCTTTCTGTGGATTGGTTGATTTTACTGTGGACATCAAGAATCTGGTTAGTAAAGGTGTATAGTCCAGGTCGATCCCAATCCTTTTTGCATTAAGCTTGATCTTATTTCGGGGTCGAGTATATTGTGCGTCGAGTTCAAGCAGTCCTTTTTCAGAGATCTTAACTCGTTTGCCTCTCTCCGATGTCTCAAGTGGCAAAGAGCGCATGAGCGTTTGTGTCCTGCACGCCCAGCCTTCTATGATAAGGAGGTTATGATCGCTGAAGGCTGTGGGTGTATTCTTGAAGGAGTGAATCTCAGGCAGGACATTTCTTGAGACAAATATATGGTCAATCGTCCCTTGTTGGTCACCTCTTTGCCATGACGGAATTAGGAGATTTGTTTTAGAACGGTGCTAATGCAGATTATGCATGTCCCTGTCAATCATTAGCTTGTCGAGGAGTTTCCCTCTTTCCTTTGCTAGGGACCTTTGGTTTGGCAACTTCAAATGATTACTGATCCCTTCAGATATAGCATTAAAATCACCACTTATGATTAGGCTATATTCCGAGATTTTTTCCTGAGCTTCGTCCAGGAGATTTTGGAGTTCGTTAGTGAAATCTTCATTCGTTGTCGTATCGGGATTCCAATAAACATTTATTAAGAGAGTTGTGCTATCTTTTGATTCGCTAGACGAGGGCTTCCTCGTAAGTATTGTTGCCTGGATCCAGTGCGGCAACGGGAGGATTTTGGAAACGTTGATGCCAGATCCGGCTATGAATGCAGTTATAAGACCGGCTGAGGGACGTCCTGCTACTCCTTTCTTAGCACTCGTAAAGATTATTTCAAATCCGTCTAATTGGGGTTTGGTGGTCAGCCAAGACTCCTGTAGGCAAAGAATGTCCAAATTGCCCAAGTTGACGTCAGTTTCTTTAGTGAGATGAAGAAAACCCTGCATGTTCCAACACCCTAATTTTAATGGCTTCGATGAAGGTGTTTTTTTGTCGGTGACCTTTTTCCAATTTGGCGAATGTTGGCTCTTCTCTTCCCGTAATCGTTGCTAGTGTTTTCGACGGGAATTGTTGTCAGTTTTAGGCCAAGACCAGAGCTCAGTTTGATTTACCCCTGGTGCTCTGTGGTTACTTGGTACTTGGGCGCTTCGTGAAGTGTGTTGGATCATTTTGCTACGATCTGATTTCTGCGCCGGATTACTTTCTTTGTGGAAATTTTGTCCGGATATTCCTCTTTCCGCCTGGCTAGAGCTGTGGGGTCTTGATTTGTCCGTTGGTTGGACGTTATGAGACGGGCGGGCGTGGGTCATCCTAGTAATGTAGTGGGTACGAGGACTCCTAATCATTGGCAATGAGTGTTTTGAGTTAGTTATTTCTCTGTCGGCATTTTTCGATAAATCCGCTTGTTTATTTGAGCGTGTGATTTCCAATAGTTCAAATCCCAGTGCCAGCAAGTTTTCGGATTCTTTCAGTAAATGTAGTTCGATTACTTTGAAATTAAGGTGTATGTCAGAGTAGTCGGTTCTTCCTGACATACTCGGTTCCACCATCCAGAGATCTTTATTTTGAATATGTCTCAAGCTTGTTATTTGAGTTAGAATTTTGATAATGGTAGTTCTGTTCATGGTAAGGCCACCCCGCTTTGAATTGATGTTATTCAGCCTTAAAATGCAGTCACTCACAATTTGCTTCGGTTCCGTTTTCCGGTCTATTTCCGGTTCAGATCTTCTACCAGTTTTGCTATTCTTCTTCTCTGAAGAGATCTGTTGAAGATGTGAGTCTGTGTTCTTTTGGCCTGTTTCCTTGGTTGACTTTTCCTTTTTTAGGTCGAATTTGTCCCCTTGATTCTGGAAGTAGGCGGACACAGGTGAGGGTCTGTGTCTGGTCCAGATGTTTGGACTTGCTCTCCGCACCGGATCAGGTCTCTTTTTATCAGGAGCATTTGACCTTAGTTTTGGTGTGTCAGCAAACTCCACTTTTTGAAGTTTTTGGATTTTCTCTGGGGTCTTTGACGGTGAGGCAGAAAAATCGTAGATTTGCACTTTGTTCAGTGGTTCACTATTAGAGGTTCCTGTGGTCACTTCCTTTGCTTTTCTCTTCGATGTTTTCCTTGGGTTATTTTCAAACCCAATCTCGTCGATTGTGAGGATGCTCCAGTCCGACTGCTCCTCTACGACAAGAACTGGAATTGTTTCCTTCACACAATTATTTCATTTTTCAATGGCATGGTTCTGATGCATGCTAAGCGCCTCCTTGGATTTGGGCGGAGGGCCTTCCCTCCTAACTACAGCCTTGGTCTTGTCTCTTCTGAACTTGTGAGCCAGGTATCACTTGTGGCGAGTTATGGTCCTTCTTAGGATTTCGATGAACTATCGACCTTTGCTGACTGAATATGCCATATGTAAAGACCTTGGGGTTTGTGTCATGGCCTTTATTTGGCCTCTTCGTGCCTTCTACAGTCTTTGTATAAGAGAAGGGATTGGGTGCTTGTTTTCCAACATCTTCTATGACTACACTTAGACTGTCGGGCGCTGCAGGCTCTTCTTCCTCCTCTAATATAGCAATGATGGCGTCTAAAGGCTCATCCACTTGCACGGATGTTGGAGCACCATGGGCTATGCCTTGTTGAAGTCTCAAACTAGCTGCCTCGTGTGTGGTAGCAGTCAGAGCTACCGAGGGGACTTTAGTGTATTGCGTCCATTGGTTGGTATCTTCTTCGTCAGGTGCATGTGATTCAGAGAGATGATGTAAAGGTCCGGACTCAGCCGGCCTTGTCCGACAAGCTCTCCTATCTGCCCCTGTTCCCTGGTACCCAATGATGTAGCCTTCCAGATAGTTCAATTTTGACTGCATCAAGGCCAACATGGACACCTGATCATGTAGAGTGTCATTGATACTCTCATACAACTTGCTGAAGGGTGCCAGTGCTATCGGTACTGTGGACATGATTGTCGTTAAGTCCACTTTCTGTTGGGAAGGGTGTTGCGATGGTAGATGCTGAGTTTTGCTTAGTCTGCGCATAGGTAATGGAGTAAGGGTCAGCGCAGGTATTTTTGTCAATTCTTTGTCATTACTCTTCTGAAGGCTATTTTGATCAGGCTCATTTAGCATTAAAGGGTTTCTTATCATTGGTGGTTGTGCCAAGACCTCCTGCGGCATAGGTGTCTCTAGACTGGTTGTTCTTTCATTTTGTAGCTCCAAAGCAGGGCAGCATTGCTTTGGTAAATTCCCAGGCGAACTGTGGTTTAGCTGTTGGTTCGACCACCTAGCTTCTGTGTTTGCGGTTTCAGCTCCCGATTTTGCGAGAGATTTCGTTAGATCACTCATCCTCCCGGTCCCAGCCCGGTGTTTGACATTTCCAGCTGTTGTTATAGGTTTCTTGGAATAATGCCATCTGAGTGGCGGCGTAGCGTCTTCTGGGGTCTTGGATAAAGTAGTCTCCAAAAGCCCTGGGACTGTAATGGGTTCCTCTGTAGAGCCTCTCAAAGCTGTTACATCTGTCTCTGTATAAGAGAGACTCGCTAAGATTTTGCTATCCGACAGCTCCTGCTGTGGATTTGACCGCGTCTCCATTTTTTTCCGGAAGAAGTCGTTCAAAGCTGCCACTGTGAGGGGCTTAATCGGTCCGTCCTTCGGGCCCATTTTCTTATTTGGGAGGACCTTGGGTCTTAAGGACAGTCTTCTTTTTGTCTTATTATGGTTATGTCGGTGGGTCTTCATGGGCATCACTGCTAGTGATTTATATTGGTCCTCAGTTTGGACTCCTCGTTTTTCCTTTTTATTTTTTTTGGTAAAGTTACCATTTGGTGCCTGACGAAATCAGACTTTCCTGAGCCCACATTCGAGGTACCTAGTTCTGTGGAAGGCTCTGTTCCATCTTTGTGTTTACAGGAAGCAGAGTTGTGTGCAGCTAGGCAGAGGTCGAAATTTTTTATATTCGGTAGGTCTCCAGTATTTCCATTGGGGGCATGCTGGTTTTGAAAACCAGCCTCTGTACCGCTCTCCGAGTCTTCCAACGTTGGCATGCTGTGCACTGAAGCAGCGCATGAGATTACCGTTACGCCCCGCATTGGAAGGGTCATTTGGTTTTGGGCATTTTCATCAGAGTTTGTGATTTGCTGTATTTCACCTTCGATGTTAATGGTCGTCAGGGGGCTCAGCACAGTTTTAATTTTTTTCAGCTTCTCAGTACTCAGTACGTGCGAAGCTTCACTCTCGGGACTAATCTGCTCGAGTGAAGTCTGGAGCCTCGCCTCCGGGAAAGGCGTACGCACAGACTGGGGATTCGGACCAACCGCCTCGGGAGAGCCGCAAACAGAGTCTCTGATTGAAGCCGCTCACTCTGAGTCCCCGACGGCATTTCAGAGTTGGAAACTGTGACAGCACCAGAGAGGGGCTCGCCACGGCTCTGCAGAATTGTCGACAACCTCGCAATTTTTGCTTTGAAATCCGAGTCAGTTTCGGGACCCGCTTGGGCACCGAAGACTTTTCGCCCCGCCTCTTAATGTTCGGTTTTCCCGTTTGGGTTTCCTTCAGCGGCCGGAGAACCCGGCGGGTGAATTCTGCCTCGGAGCATACAGGCAGACAGGTATGGCGGGGTGGCGGGGACGGGGGTGGGGGTGGGACAGGGACAGGGAGGGCTAGAGTGGGAAAGGGGAAAAGGCGGGTGAGGTAAGGAGTGGATTTCAACATCCACAACAACTGAGAGGGGAGGGGGAAGAGACGCCATACCTGCACCAACTCCAGGGCTGCTCGATGGAGGCGGTGGCTGCAGATTATCCCTTGTTGCCACTTTTGTCGATGAGGAGTCCATCTCGTCGACGCAAAGTTGTAAATCAAAGCAGGCGGAGTGGTCCGGGGTGGCCAAGTCTGCCACGGTCTGCCAAAGTCTGCAATTCACTCAGCAGCTCACTCCGCGGCTAGAGTGGGTATTTGAAGATTCAGGTGAGCTGGGAAAACACGTTCACTGTAGAAAGAATCAGGGTCTGGGTCTGCCAAAGTCTGCAATTCACTCAGCAGCTCACTCCGCCAGCAAGATTTATTTACCAAGCCTGGCACTGCAGGAAATATTTGTAGGATTTTACTGTATTGTTCTTAAATTATGGTCTGCGATTATTTTTAAATGCTGTAGTCTTCTTTTTAAATGGACAATTCTTGGATCCTGAATGTGATCATTGCGAATAGTGTATGATGAATCATGTATGTATCATGTATGCTAATGACAAAATGGATGTATTGTTTCTTTGAACTCCCTGATTCTGCCTTCGTTACTTTGGTGTCCTAGAAATCATAAAGATGATGCCCATGTATGGATTTTATGGGTCTGAAAAATTCCTGTTTTGAATGGTGATTTCATGGGGCATTCTAGTTTGTACTTTCTTTAATCAGCCTGAAAGTAGTCATTTTCTGCGAGAGGATTAATGGCTGAGAAAGAAGGTAATTCAAAAGGGAGATATTTCATGTTCTAATTAAGTTTTCTTTTTAGATCTGGCTTTCAGGTGGCATTTAAGCATCTGCTATATTCTGAAACGATTGCATTTGAGTACAGATACAAGTGAAATGGGAATTGAGGAGTAGAGGCACACATCGTGTAGGTATTTGAGTAGTAACCGTTGACTGCCTACGGCCATACTGATCCCTATGTCCATTCTCATCCACCACCTGCTCCTCCCCACCCAAAACACATTCTAATGGGATCTCTTTGAGCTAGCTCTAGCAAGCCTTGTGTTGGATAGGGCCTACCAGTGTTATTTTTTGGCTACTTTCTGAGAGTCAAAAGCTTAGTTCCAGCTTCAAATGAGGTCCTTGCTAAAACAACAACAAAAAATATCTTTTTGTTGTTGAATACGTCTGTCTTCACGTCATTTTCTTGCACTGAAGCCCTGTTGAAAAGCAGCATTGGCAAAGTCAACAGTTTTGTCTCGCATACCAGTATTAGATAAGCAGATACTGCTGTTAATTGCTAATATTATGGTCAGGCAGTACCATTATGGCAGTGCCTGGAAAATGCCCATCTCATGTTTACATAAAAGCCAAAACTGTTGGTTTTGCCATTATAACAGATCACAGGAACTTGCAGGTTTTGTAGCACGTAAGGTGTTGGAATATTTGTTAAGAATGTTGTTTTATCACTGGATATAATTTTGTTGTAACTTGTATTTGGGACAAAGTCTTGTTACGGTTTGCCACTCCAGCTCAGGCAATGCTGTGGAGCTGGTTATTTAAATACTAGGCTCCTTGCGCACTAGGGTAAATGAAGGTTTAAGTACACAGTCAAGTATTTGCACCGCAAATAGACTATGTTTCACCATTGGCACCTTACAAAACAACTATAAGTAAATAATAAATATGTATGTTATGTCCTTCACTGTCTAATTCATTAAAAAGGAGGATTGGAGTTTTGGAGGCATGCTTCTTTTCAATGCAAACGTGAGCTATGGACAGAAGTGTTGTGTGTATGTCATAATACTGCTCCCGTAGGACACAGTTAAGACCGCTGCTAGGTATTTCGCTAATCACTCTTGGGCGGCTGCAGGTAAGTTATCTTTTGTCAGTTTTCTGAACAGATTTCTTTATATCAAAGCTGATCTGATAGGACTGTTGAAACCCTTGGAAATCACCTCAATACCATTACATTCAATTCCTGTGGGTATTATTGTACAATTGTCTCAGAGGGAGCCCTGATTATTACGTTAGGGACAACAACTTCTCTAAGATGCGGCACTTGTGTTAGCCTCTACTCTGGAGTTAACTTGTGGTGTCTTTCATGAGAGATTGCTCATCTTAATGAACTTTAAAAGAATACAACGTCTCACAGATGCTCTCAGCATATTCTTGGGATTCCTAGAGCTGTTTAATAGGTGTTGTGTGTAGGTAAAGGCGTTCTCTTCTGGTCATCAATCATAAACTAATGACAAGATGATGAGGGTTAATCAGATACTGGAACAATGTCTACATTATTTTGTTAATGAGACCCAAACTAAGTGGACAGTAATAATTTCTTCTTTAGAATTTGCTCTTAATAATCCTGAACATTCGAGTGATTCAGGTGCGCCCCTTTTTGTGTATGCGAAGCATCCTTTTTCTGTTTGTGGAGTTACAACAACAGAAGTTTAACGCTTCTTGTTCTTGTATGGCAGAATTCTTTTTCTTCTTCTTCTTCTTGATCTTCTTCTTCTTCCTCTTCTTCTTCCTCCTCTTCTTCTTCCTCCTCTTCTTCCTCTTCTTCTTCCTCCTCTTTTTCTTCTTCTTCTTCTTCTTCCTCTTCTTCTTCCTCCTCTTTTTCTTCTTGATCTTCTTCTTCTTCCTCCTCTTCTTCTTCCTCCTCTTCTTCTTCCTCTTCTTCTTCCTCCTCTTTTTCTTCTTCTTCTTCATTTTTTTGTTCTTGTTCTTGTTCTTCTTCTTCTTCTTGTTCTTCCTCTTCTTCTTCCTCTTCTTCCTCTTCTTGTTATTATTATTAACATCATTACCATTTGGAGAGGGAAAATCAAGATCAAACTCCTGCCCCTCACCCCAGGCACATCGACAGACAGAACAGCAGGAAGAATAAGCAGCACACTTATCATTTGCACCAGAATCCAGCGAACCCATGGGTGACAAATATGCTGAAAGACACCCACTTCACCAACAGTGCAACTTCCATGCTACATTAGAATCAATGCAGCAATATCAGAATCTACAAACACAAGAATCCCTGTTTAAAGGCTTGCAAATGCCTATATGAATTAACATGGTCTAATTGCACAGTGTAAAGCCATGTTTCAGGAACATTACAGCCAAGTTCATTTCTCTCACTGAACACTAGCTGCAGATAGCTTCACCAATACTCCTCGCAAACCCACGAGCAGCCACGGTCGCGCAGTCAGATAAGATTGCTTTCTGCAGACAAACATTTGTTAATTCTCCACGAATGCGACTAAGCCACGGCAAAGCACCAAAGCCCAGTGTTTTTTTTCTTTTCTTTCTAGGAACAAAAGACATTTTCGCAAAGACTCGCACACCATTGGAAACATAATTGTAACAGGAATGGCTCAGCCCTAGCCAATGAACACTGAGAGCCCAGAGGCGAAAAAACCTGTTTCAGCTAAAAACTGATGGGAACAGATTCATACTGAAACAATTTCAGAGTTAGGTAATGGGGGGTGGCGCAGCTAAACCAACCCACTGACGCAAAAGTCCAATGTCCAATTATCAGGCTCTCTATAAGTGCTACATAGGTAACCTATTACTTAGCAGCCAATAACAGGAAGAGGTTTCTGGGAGCTGATCCAATTCTGTGAGGTCAGCCTGCAGTGTGATTACAAAGCTGGCTTGCAAGCCAGCCCCGGTGGAGACGCTGCCTGGACTTTCGATGTGCACAAAGCTCTGCGTGTTTGTTTTTTCTTTTTTGCTGCCCAGGAATAAACGCAGTTTGGAACATGTAGCTGCCTGCTGGGGTCTCTGTTGCATTCCTGTGGGCCAAATGGGAGGTGTTGGGGTCTCCCATGGCTGCTGGCCCTCCACAGCCCTGGTGGGGGCCCAGCTTCTCCCCAACACATTCCTATTATTCCTCTTTTTACTATTGCAGCCTATCATAAGCGCCCCGTTCTCTTGTCGTGGAGCCAGCTGTGAGAAGCGGCTGCTGGAGATCCATGTCTTCAGTGCTTTCTGGAAAGCAAGATGATCTTAGATGCACCAGCTTTGGGAAGCAAGGTGGTTCCAAAGCTAAAGCGATAGGAGAGGCAAGGTAGGCCCGCCCAGGATGGATTTGTTGCAGGGAGAAGCGGAGAAAAGAAGGTTCGAGGAGGAGCAACGTTTTCGAGATGGATTCTAGTGGTGAAATTTGGGAATGGTGAAGGAGGGGCACATATTGCTGAAGGCTTATTGTATATTGCATAAGGGCTTTTATTTGATGTAGTTGATGAATCGGAAATAATGGAGGAAGGAGCAGATTCAGTAGTTGGGAAGGCAGAATCCTAATGCCATTATCCTGTTTCTACATAAAGCCAGGCTTAGCAGGAGCAAGATGGAGAGTTGAGCAACTGGTTAGATAAATGGTATGCATAAAATAAAGCATATATGTGTGTTCTTGTGTGTGCATATGTATATATGTGTGTGTGTGTGCGTATGTTTTTGCATTCAGAAAGGGGGAGTATCAAGGTACATGAGGGGGATATTGGCGGGCCTAAAGGATCGCAGGGGATAATGGAGCAATTTTAGGGGCAGCGAGAGCCACACAGGGTAGTACTGGGGGATGGAGAGTGGCAGTGGGTCAGAAATTGGACACACAGGGCTAAACCAGCGAAGAAAATGAGCACATACAGGGACCTCGGTCCAGCACTGAAGCACCAAGAGCTAAATGAGGGCAAGACATAGACACTGCGAGCCACACTGCGGCCGATCTTGGTCACAGAGAGAGTGAAAATGGGGCAGAATCTGGGCACTAAGAGCCACATGGAGTAGGACGTTGGCACATATCGCCACATTGGGGAAGGATGTAGGCAATGAGAGCCTCATTGTGACTCATCTTGGGCACAGAGTGTGTTATTGTGGACGGACATCTTGGAGTGATGGCCATGATGGGACTTAGGGACTGTGTGCATAACTGGGCCACAGGAAGCAACACTCTGAGCTACATTAGGGTAGAAAATAGACTCTGATAGCTACATTGGGGAAGAACGTGGGCACAGAGGGCCACGTTGTTGTAGAGTTGAGGGCAACATTGTGCAAAATGAAGGCACTTAGATTCACAGTGGGGTAGAGGCTGATGATGGGGAAGAGCTGTGGCAGTGAGTCCACATAGGACAGAGCTAAAACCCTGAGAAGGAGCTGCAGTAGCACTGTGGCAGGGAGAGTGACTTTGGTTAGGATTTGGGCAGAGAGAGCAACATGAGGGAGAACTCTGGCAACAAGCATGAGTTTTACAGCAGCAATGCAATCATATATTTTGAGAAATGCCTTATGGTATTTGTGGGCAGAAGCAGCATGAGAACGTATTTTACAATGGTAAAGGGTGGCAGCGCTGGCATATATTGTCCAGGCTGGCCGCATGCTTTTCTTTAGGCCAAAATGTGCATTTGGTTACCTGACACTGGTTACAGTATTTAATGTGTTCTCCTATAAACCGGTTGTATATTTTTTTTACTCTTTACAATTTTTTACAATTTTTGGGGAGTTGTTTTAAAAGGTTTCTTGCTGTGAGAATCTCCACTAAACTGGTTCATGACTGCTCACAGTGTTTAATCAACATTTTAAAAATTCACCAGCCTGTAGTGCGTGTGCGAAATGAGCCAAAAAACATGGCGCTGATGCGCGGCCATCTTTGACATTCACTTCCATTTACCGCAATGAAACAGCAATGAAAGCTTACATTTTCATGAGCTTAGCAAGTAAACATGTATTTCTGCAGCATTAGCAAGGTCACATGTTGATACAACTGTTTAGAATAGTTGTTGTATTGTCCGCCGAAGGACAAGCCAGAAAGGCAGTCAGAGTGCTCTGCAGGTGCAGTGATAAGGGGTACTGGGAATGAATGCAAGGCAAGAAGTTGGGCTTTTTCCGCTACTAGCTGAAATATTCCACTCTTTGCTCCTCATGTTCATTGTCTGCTCTTTGGCCGAGGGCAATCTGGTAATCCATGAGGGGCGGGGATCGAAAGTAGTACCATAAAGAGAAGAGGTTTTCCTCTTGGAAAGCAGTTTGAAGTTGGACCCCGGGTGATGCAGTCGTGCTGAGAGGGCTGACGCTCCGCTCCAGGCCCGTTAGTAAGACTGATCTCGTTTGCCTACCTGTTATGGGACTAAACAGTGTTGTGGTGGCCGAGATGAAGGTGTCTTCTACAACTATCCTAACGGTGATGCTCTTTTTCAATGTTTATGTATAACTAACTATGTGTTTGCTTTTCTTCGTGTATGTAAGGAATGAATAAAAGGCCTACAACAAGCCATTTATATTATCATTATAACCAACGTTTTATGTGTAATTCTTTGCCTTCCTGAGTCCAATAACTGATTTTGCAAGGGTCCGGGGAGCATAAGCACAAGGTCTCCTCATGTGGCTATGGGATGTATTGACCCATTCTGCTGTGCTATGCGGCATCAACCTGCTAGTTATGGTGCAAGAAGCAGCAACAATGGAGGCAAAACTCTTGTGCATGCTAAAAACCTACAAAAACCTACAAAAACCGTGTGCTTCAGCACACAAAAAGAGGGATGTGCAACCGGACACCCATGGTGCATTTGTGGTGGAATAAAGCACACACTGTAGAAAATATGCCAGCGGGCTCCATTACCAGCAAACAGAGTGCAGAGAGAGAAGCAGCGCTTTGCAAATGAAACTCCAAAATGTGTCTATAAATGACATTTGCTTTGTGCTAAAAACTCCAAAATGCCTATAACACAACACTTCTCAACATTCAAAATCTTTCTTGGTGCTAAAATGTATGTAATCTAATGAAGCATTGCGAACATAGAAAGTATTAATGTGAAGAACAAAACATTAATCATACAAACTGGATTGTCTGTATACTAACAGCCCCTGTCAGAATCTGGGTGCAGTACCTTGGGCTACCTGAATGACAGCTGTCAGATGAGTTACTGATGAAACTTCGAAGTGATCTAAACTAAAAATCTGCCATATTAGCAAACATAAAAAGTATTGTTGCTAAAAAGAATACAGATCTCAGTTGCTTTTTATCCCGCAGAGTTAAAGCTAAGAAAGTAATGTTTGATGCAGCAAATTTGTTTTTTTCTGGATTTTTAATTAAGAATAAATTAGCTTGGCTGAGCTGCAACCCTTTGGAAGTGGACAAACAGGTTTCTTCCAGGGGTAGGTATATCCTCTCAGTTGAAACTCACAGGGAGATGATAATTGTGGGTTACCTCAGACTTTTGTTGACAGAAAGAGAATGAACAATAGCAGACCCTTCAGCCCAGGAAACAGAGGTGTGAGAGGGTCATAAATGACTCCTGGAAGGAACTTCCCCAAGGAGGGGGATGCTCCTGTACTCCCAGGAGAGACAAAGGGGTGGAGCTAAGTGACCATTTGCTGTTAAGCATGAACAAAGAACAATTTTTAAGGACTCATAACTTGTGATTCAAAGTGGTGAAAAATATACCAAAGACATATAGTCTAATTTCTGGCTGCCCGTTTTAAGAGGCGGCAGAACTTTGTGACATGTTCTATGTAGGAATGGCAATATATGTGGTTTTATGTGAAATGTATTCATCCAAGAATTGTGAAAATGTACACACATATCCCTATGTTAAACACACACATTTGTACATTTGTGGAAATTTGCATAAAGTTTGAAAATTGTGTAAATAGCAAAAAGGACAAAATTCTGTAGAAAGTTGAGACAAGATCCCACAGATCTGGGGTTTTGAGGAACAGATGCTACATAAAATATGGAATTTTTGTGTGTGACTTGTGTAAAGGTGACCAATGTAGAAATATTTATTTAGTATAAAATCCAATTTTGAGACCAGTAGCTAAAGGGAGGTTTCTAAGAACTGTAAAGCAAACCATAAAATGTGATATCATCCGGCCTTGATCCTATCACTCAAATGCAAGGTGGAGATGAAGTTTTGATCCAATCCCAGCTCACAAGGGCAAGCTTAGCTAAGCCGGCCCATACACCCATTTTGTGATGTCATTTTAAAGGATAAATAGAGACAGCTGACAACACATAGGGACTCACTGATTCACTCATTTTCCTGATTCCGGCGAAGCACCCTAATCCAGCATTCTACATCCACCTTCAACATCCTTCTAGATCCAAATGCCAAGACTCTTGCAAGCAGTAGATAATTATTGACTTTCTACAAGGCCTAATCCTCAAACTTATTCTTGCAACCCAGTGAAGCGCTGTGGTGTGAGAAGGCCTTTTGAACTAGTATCCTGACTTGCTACCATAAAGCTTTCCTGAGGAACTCACTATCCAGCTGATTGAAATATCCACAAATAGGAAGGACGGATCCTGTGCAAATCCAATGACCGGCCTAGCTGATCCGATCCTGTGCCTGATGTGCTGTTCTTCCTAGACAAGATCCAATCCATGACCAGAACTGATGGTCCAATTTAAAAACTTATTCTGTGAGTATTAATAGGAAGAAAAGTGACCCATAGTATATTTGCATTGTCTTATCCCAAACTCAAACCCATCCTATCTGTAAAATCAGAATCATAGTATTCTCAGAACCTTTCTTGCGCTGATTTTTCTCATTTGTTTTATAAAATCATAAGTCATTAGTGGTTTTGAGTAACTCAAGTAAATTCTGAGAAAGAAATTGAGCATCTACCACGTGAAGGGTTACGCTGTAGTAATATAGTGCAAGCAAACCCATTTGTCATTTTCTAAGTGCATTTCTGTTTTCCCTTCTTGCGCCTATTTTGCTAAAAGAACTCTCGCTCAAACCACTATAACTCCCTCAGTTTTTATGATAGGAACGAAATTTCAACTCCTACTTGTACCTAACATCCTTAGCTATCCATAGACCTTTTCTATGTTTTTGTTTTTGTGTTCACCACTTTTGCAAACTAGCCTGATTCCTGGTTCAATGTGGCCGGGGGGGTTCCAGGAGAAGGGTGTGATATGAGTGGTATATCGTTCAGAATATTGAACCTATAGATAAAAATAAATAAGAGTTTAAATTGCGCACTGCACGCTGGGCATGACTCGGCTGTGTGCCGGATTGAAATCACTTACATGGCCAAGATAAAGCAAAACAAAGCCACCATTGCTTAAATTTAAGAGTGAAACCAGGAAAGTGCTAAAACATGAATATTTGCAGTGTAGAGATGAGAGAGGAAATTGTGCTGGCTGACAGTTTCAAAGCCCACTGAAAGACAAGAAGAATGAAGGGAATGATCCCCCAAAATCGCTTTGGTTGTTGTCAAAAAAGTGTGTTGATGATTTACGACACCACCAAGTGACTTTGATTTTGAAGGGTTCATTGGTTGCAAAAAGAATAATTCTACGTCATGGTAAATCTAATACACCCCCAATCGTGGAAATGTGGATGGAGGAAATGTACTCACTATGTGGAATTGAAAGAGTAATGATGTTGTTACCACATAATTAGAAGTCTTTGGATAGAATTTGGGGCGGTTTCCTGAGTTTTGATCTGGATTAAGCTGATAACGAAAGATGTGACACTGGATAAGATAAGTACATTTTTGATTTATAACATTTATATGAATTCACTGTAATATTCATAGCAAGAAATGTGTGTTTGACAAAGTTTTAAGTGCTATCTCTGTTAGGATGAAGTAGAAGGCAGTTGTGGGAGTGGTTTCTTTTTTTTCTCCCCTCTCTCCCTTTCACTTTCCACAGACTTCTAGTTGTAATATGGATTCTTTGGGGGGGGGTGAGGGGTGAAATTATTGTTTATTTAAAATGTATTGTGAACTTGTGGTTAAGATGTTTTTTCTGGATTGTACTTATTGCATGGTTGTATGTTGGAAAATGGAATAAACTAGTTGTAAAATAAAAAAGTTGCATAGTTTTTCCAGATTTGGTCCAAAAAGAGTAGATTGGACGGCACTTTTTCTGGAGTGAAGAATCCATGGCCAATGGTCTGCTTGAAGAATGGTTGTATGATGCCAGAATAAAGGGAGGAAATAAGCATCAGTTGAATCTGGCTAACGTATAGAGGTGCTATATTTATGAGATGGTGGGAATGAAAGGACTAAAAGTGAACCATTGTTGGCAACATCTCTTCGAAGATTGGGCCTAAGGGTTATAAGAATAAGATTGAGACATAAATGAGTGGTGAAGGGTTGAAAGAGAGGTATGGAAAGCTGGTTTCATGGATTCAAGGTTGAGGAGAATTGATATTTTGTAACTGAAGAGAGAAGAACTCTCCTTCCTGAAGGACGGGGAGGGGAGAAAGCAGGACGTAGAGTGGGGGGAATAATCTGAGTTCAGAGAGGTATTTGAGGAGTCCTTTGGATGTGCTTGGTGGGATCTATGGATCTGAGAAGTGAATGCTAGTTCCTCTAAATGTCAGTTCCACATTTTGTAGACTCACACCAGGCTACGGTCTCGGAGGAGTCAGAGGAGAGACGCTGAGTTAGCTGTTATTTGGATTAAATGATGTGATTAATTAATCATTTATGGAGATGCTTTTTGGATGGCAGTTTGGTATTCTTGAGTGGGGCACTAGGTCCAAGGGAGCAGATAAGAGGCTGTAGAGTGAGGCCCAACTGGACACTGGATTAGGAATCAGGTTCACGGTCAGGCAGGAACGGCGTTAGGGAGAGGGTAAAGATTATTTTCCAAGGTCTCGAAGGTAAAACCAATGAAGGGCAGGTAAAGAGTTGCAAGATAAGCCATGCTGTGAAATGGACAGTGAAGTGGTCAGACCAAACAATTGCCTTGGAAATTGAAATTAGGTTCAAGAGTTGGCACCAGGAACATTTGAAAGGTTTGCTTGAGGATAATAAAAGTTTCTAATTCTATTGACTCCTCATTGAACATGACGATTAGGAGGTTGCCTAAGGCAGACCCCTTTAGCAGTGTCTCTCTGGCCTATCAGCCGAATGAAAGGTAATGAGATATTAGTGTCATATTCTTGCCTGGAAGCAGCCAGGTAGTTTCAGTGACCACCATTAACAACCTCTGACACAGTAGAAAACTTGCTTGTTCTGTTGTTGGGGAATAATATCCCCTCTCTATTCAATAACAAACAACGGGTGATTCAAGGACCTGAATTCACTAAAATAAGAAGGGGTGAAGGAAGTGACATTCTGTACCCAATAGCATCACAGCAACCTTGGTCCTGATGACATCACAGGAATGACAGTCACATGACCTTTGACCCTAGTGAAATACTACGAAGTGCCATCGTAAAAGTAAAAACAAACTAAACTTACAGTTAATAAATATTAGACTAGAGTATATTTTAATTTTTAGCCATGTACTATGTTGTTATCTCAATGTCTAAAGAGTGCAGTCATGATATGCTAGAAGCGTACTCAGCAGAACCAACATATGCCAGCCACTCTCCTTTCATTTCTATGTGAAAACACCATATCTACTTAACAGGACCCAATGCTAAAGATATTTCCCTGGATATGTTTCTTATTTGGCTCTTTATGCAGCTTTGCAGCTTATATTGCACTATGGACTTGAATGACCTGGGCACCCAAAATGACAGCATTCTGAATCAGAAAAGAGTTCAATGAAGCATACAATAATCATGGGGATCATGGCAGTGCAGATGGACATACAGACGCACAGACCTCACAGTGCTGCGCTACTGTTAAAATATGACAGCCCAAATGCAGGTTACCCACACCCTGTACATCGCTCCGATGCTCTCGAGCTAGTTCTGTGCTTTAAACTATAAAAATAATAAATCTCTGCAGGGGTATCATATGAAAAAGTAAAAAATGGTCAGACATTTTCTATGTGCGAACCTTAGAATGTCACCAGGAGCTAGTGATACTGTGTATTTGGTATCCTCCTGTGAGCAGGATCTAGCCCTGGGTACTGAGAAGCTAGCACTTAGCGTGGTGCACATTTAATTTCCACATGAGAGGCAAACTATAATCCGTCGTCCATTATATAAGACCCTTGTCTCTAGATGTGTTCTAATGCTCCTTTAGACACATTCCATTTTGGAGGTCAATCTAAGATGGGTATGTTTCTATGGCACAAGCTGGAATAAGGAGTCGGAAGTAGTTCCAAGTAGAGGCGTAAAGCTAACCAGGCTCTACTTGGCTTCTAGCAGCAGCTAAATAGCTCCCAGCTCCAATTTTAAACCCTGCTGAACACATGTTTATTGATTTTAAGGAACTAAAAAGTGAAGATGCCCTCCTGGCCTTCTTCCATTCCTCTAAGGTCATCGTTAATGTTTATTCAAATGGGACCATCCTGGTCCAAGGCCCTCAGGCCAACCTTCATCTCTTTGATAGACGCTTCCCATGCCTCATCAATTTCCTTTCTTCTAATGCTGTCCCCTCTCCCCGCTCCACGGCCTCCTCGCCTCCCCTGCTGCCTCCTCCTCGGCCTCTCATTCCCTCTCTGCCCTCCCTCGAGCTCGTTCCACACCTCTGCAGGGCGTACCTCTGATTTTTACCCCTCCCCGGAAGTCCTTCAAGGATGGCAACCTTGTCCAAATCGCCACTCTCAACCCTCGCTCAGCTGCCAAACACTCCTCCGACATCTGCTGCGTTCTAGAAGAACTTGACCTCGATGTCCTCGGTCTCACTGAGACATGGTTCACGGCCAGCTCTGTCACGAGCCTTGCCACGCTCCTCCCTGATGGCTACAATATCCTCTCTGTGCCCAGGTCCAACCACTCCGGAGGGGGTGTAGCCCTGATCTTCCCTGAGTGGATTCCAGCCTCTGTCATTCCTATGCAGACCTACTCCTCTTTTGAATGCCTCATCTGCAGGCTCTCTCTCTCCCCTAGCCAGTCCCTTAATGTGGTTACTATCTATCGGCCACCTGGTCAGATCTCCTCCTTCCTCTCTGAGTGGGTGGACCTCTCCTCCTCACTCCTGGCCTCAACCACTCAATTCCTCCTTCTTGGAGACTTCAACATCCACCTGGATGCCTCCTGTCCTCCCTCTGGACTCTTTCGTGACTCTTTCGTGAGCACACTCATTATTCTCCCCTCTGGCCCAGCCCACTCTGCAGGGCACACTCTGGATGTTCTGATCTCCTCAGACCTTCCCCTTTCTGTCCCTCTCACCACTCCTCTCTTCTGTAGTGATCACTCCTACTTTCCCCCCATCTCACCCTCTCTACCCAACAGCCAAGCCACTTCCATCACTGCCACCTACCTTCTCGGTCATCCGACCCATGTAGCGCGTATCAGTTGAGGCTTTCGCCTTCACCTTCTCATCCCCGCTCCCCCTTTTGGCTGACTCTCACATTGACACAGCCCTCTCCACGCTCCACTCTGCTATATCTGACACTCTTGATATCCTTGCCCCTGCCATGAGGACCCGCCTGAAGCCCAAAGCCAAGTGCAACACCTGGTACAACTCAGACCTCGTCACTCTTAAACACAAGTGCAGGGTGGCCGAGACGAAATGGCATGCTTCTTGCACATCCTCTGACAAACTGGCCTGCCGCCTGCTCCAAAGGCAATACCGGCTCTCTGTCCTCACCAAGAAGAGAGCTCATATCCAAGCCCGTGTCTTGGAAGCATCTAACAACTCAGCTGAACTCTTTAAAATCTGCAAGGAGCTGGCCAATCCTACCGCAGTCTCTACCTCTTCTGTCCCTTCTCAGGCCCTCTGCACGGCACTGGCTTCTCGCTTCATCTCTAAAACTCAGGACATCCTGTCCTCACTCTCCTCCTCTCCCCTCCCTTCCTATACTCCCTGCTTTCCTCTGGCCCTTCTGCAGCCTCCTCTCCTCCCTCCTTCTCAGCCTTTCCCCTTTTCTCTGCAGACGAGGTTTCTAGACAAGTCTGATCTATGAAACTCCCGTCAAAACAGATTTACCGCTGTTCCTCCAAAACCATCAAGGACCACATTGACACCCTATCTCCTGCCCTGGCTGACTTCTGCAACCACTCCTTCACCACTGGAGTCTTCCACCCCCCCTGAAGCACACCCTTGTGCACCCTCTTCTTAAGAAACCCTTTGCCGATCCCTCCTGCCTGGTCAACTATCGCCCAATCTCCTACACTCCCTTCCTGGGCAAGCTCCTGTAGAAACTGGCCATCTCCCAGCTTAATCTCCACACTGAATCTGTTGGTTGTCTTCATGACTATCAGTCTGGCTTCAGAGCTGCCAGAAGCATGGAAACTGCTCTCCTAAAAATCCTTGAAGACCTGCTCTCCAACCTTAACTCTAATACCCTGTGTACTCATCTTGCTTGATCTCTCTTCTGCCTTTGACACTGTCAACCATGCCATCCTGCTAAATTGTCCCTGGGATAATCTTGGTATCACCGGTCAAGCCCTGGCATGGCTGACTTCCTTCCTCTCTGGCCGACCCTCCCAGGTCCAACTTGGGTCTTTCCTCTCTGCTATCTTTTTCTCTACCTGTGGTGTCCCTCAGGTGTCTAACCTCTCTCCCTGGCTGTTCAACCAATACCTGGCACTCCACGCACACGGCATTGCCTCTCTCTAATCCAACTTTCCGTGCTATGCGGATGACACTCAGCTCATTTTCAGGCTACTTTCGGCCACCTCTTCTCCGTCCCTCATCTCTGACTGTCTGTCTGCTATCCAGGAGTGGTGTGCCGCCAATGACCTCTGCCTTAATGCCAGTAAGACTGAGATTCTCCCCATCGGCACACCCACTCCCTCCTTTCCTGTAGCTCTCTGGCCGCCCTCTCTTGGCCCTCTTCCTGCTCCCACCTGCAAGGCTAAAATCCTCAGGGTCATCTTCTTGTGAAAACATGGAAATACTATAAGGCAGGGTAACCAAAAAGGAAACACACCAAACACAGGTTACAAAGGAACATACAAAGCACTTTATTTTATACTGAATCCAGTTACAAAAGAACAGAACAAAATTCAGATAGCTATCGACCCTCAGTACAACACAGCGAACTCCGGCGTGGTTCGGTGTGCTCAGTGAGTGCAAATATTCATTGAAACAGTCAGGCTTTTATACATTTCTCCAGCCTGTTGTCCAGCCCTCCTTTGGGTTAACCATTCCATAAATAAGTTACTGCTCTAGGGTCCCTTGCCAGGTCAAATCTAGTTCATCTTAGGTTTATACATTAACAAGAAGAAATGGTAATAATGTTTGCTCTAGGCCTAACATTACAATGCGGGACTTAATTTATACAATATAGTTAAGCAGGTGTTCTCATTCAATTATAGATCAGTTTCGGTGATACAGGTAATCCATTGCACACAGGTCAGCAGAAGGACAAAGTCTCAGCTCATGACCCTAGCAAGTGGCCTGCAGGCAAGTTATACATTAGCTGTACAGAGGTCATGACAATCAAGTTCTGTTCTGAATAACATAGGCTACCATTTTAGCTCACATGGTGACCTTATAGAGCAAGAAAACCTAAAATGGCGGCTTGACCCAAAATGACAGTTTACATGGTTTCTAAGGTCAGGACCTTGCAATGCGAGTTTATTCACATGTAGTTTATAAGCAGCTTGTTAGCAGCTTGGCGTAGGCCAATATACATATATTCATAGCAATAGGAGGCACGATATAATTTCTAGTTTGACAAACCCTCCTTTTGGCCTATGCCAAGTGCTAAACTACTTCTGATCTCCCTGCAAATAACTCCATGTGTCATCGTCCATACACCCTGAATAGCTGTCAGAAATATCTATCACCATTAGATCTTTTACTAAGATCTCTTTCAGTACATACTCCTCAGAGGTTTTATCCGGGGCATACACTTTATGTCCTATTGTACCTATGGCCTGAGCGCAACATCCCCCTAGCATTGAACATATACTTGGTAGACATTGGATACAACAACAAAGAAATAGCAGAATTCCCAAAATAATCCGCAAGACTGAAAGCACTTTCCAACCCCAAGACCGCAAGAAGTCCCAGACCCAAGCGCTAAGATCCCAATTTCCCTCGGGAACATGCACTTCTGAACTAAGAATGTGCAGATTCTGTATTGCCTTAAAAATAGTTGGGGAGGAATCCGGTGCGAAAACACAGCAAGCGGACCCCACTAGTTTACATACTCCACCACGTTCAGCCAGAATGACATCTAATGCCATCCGGTTCTGAAGCGCTACCAATCTGATTGCTTTCTGCTCTAAAGTCATATTATAGAGTATATCTGTGGTCCGGTTGATGGTTCTCTCCAGTACTCTCGCTAGTTTCCTGATATCCTCGGAATTCGCTATCTGCCCAAAGAATGGAAGGAATGATTTCGCTACATCTCCTAAAACACGTGCTGGAGTGTCGCCATTCTCGTCCCGCCGTGGACGAGCCTTCGAAACCTCTACAGTCCTTGCTATAAACACCCCAGGTAACAGGATTCCTAGATAACAAGTTCCCTGCCAATCCCTGGGCAACCATGGAAATGCTACATTACCGCAAACAAAATAGATAGGTTCGCCTACATACAAAGGTCTGTCTTCCACAGTCAAATTTGCAACGTTGGCACAACCTTTAAAATCTCTCACTGACCGGGTGCCATTCCTCTGTATGCAGAAAGAAACTGAATCGGGGCTATGGTTAACAGTATAAGAAGGAGGCACGGCATCCTTATTGCCTATCAGAGCCATTTTAAAGGAAATCAAAGATTGGAAAGGACGAGATAGTCTATCAGAAGGCCTAATAGAAGCAATATTGAGCTTACTCCTATTTGCGAAAAGCGAGCATCCCAGGGGAGTCACAACACGTTTCTCGAAACTATTCAAATTAGTTCCATCAAAGTTCCCCGAGATGCTATTGTTCCATCGGCCATCGGCCAAAGAACAGTGCTCTAAGTGAAGCAAAACAAGCAGTTGTCAAAGGTAAAGGGTGAATATACCAACCTAGCCCCTTATCCCCATGTTGCAATAAATGTGAGCAGACCCAACAATTAGTCTTATTAAAAATGGCATGTGTTGCATTCAATATAAGCAACAAGGTATTATTGTGATACTTCTGTCTATGCTGTGGTCCCTAAGTGACAGAGTATGCAAATGTACAAAAGCTGTAGGAACAGTGGGTACAATTTCAGTCGGCAGCAAAGACTCTAAAGGATGAGTTTCTTCTAAATACCAAAGGCCTAAGACAGTGACTATTATAAAACCAAATATTATCATAAAAACACAGCAATACGTTTTCGGGGCCCAGGCACATTGTTCATTTTCACCCCCTTATTTATAAGTCCAATACGAGCAGCAGCGGTGGCGGTAGCAGGCATTATAGATTTTCCATTGACGACCCCAATGTTCGTTGCTGGCGACCCTACGGTCGAGCGGCTTCTTAGTCCTTCCACAACCCCTAGCCAACAGAATCCCCTTCCTCAACTTTTGGGCAAAAGCAAGCCCTTGATGATCCTTTCCTTCCTTGAATGCACAGCCGAACCGTGCCGTATGTCTCTCAGATGCACAGCAAAACCGTGCCGTATGTCTATCTTCGTGGCCGGAAGTTGTATCTTGTTGTGCCCGGTATTGTTTGATCCGAGAACAAGATGTCGTCACTTCCCGTTGGAAGCAACTTATCAGAGGCAGAAGTTCGAACAGCAATTTTCAGAGAGTGCGGAGACAAAATGGCAGATTCCCCAAGCATCACGGGCTCAGACAGATTCTCCGACGCACTCTCAGTGCTAATCACTGCTTTGGAATCATTGATTGCAGCGTTAGCAAGGGGTTCTGTTTCTTCTGTAACGTGTGGCACTGGGTGAGGAAGTTTCTTGACATTCGTTGCATGGATCAAATGCTTCCGGCCTGCGACACGCACCGCTGTTTGGGTGACAAGCAGGACCTGGAACGGGCCCCGCCACCGAGGTGCAAGGCAGGATTTGACCAAAACCCAACTTCCAGGTTGTATACTGTGGCCTGGGCCCTCGTATCGCGCGGGTAAAGCGTCTCGTACCTGGTGATAAATGAAATACAGGTTTTTAGTCAACTGGCTACAATAGTCTGAAAGCAATACATTTTCTACATTCCTCAATGCCTTAGGCTTCGGAAGATCCCAGATATTGGCAGGTCTCCCCATTACCACCTCAAATGGAGAGAGCCCAGTCTTAGTTTGAGGGGTTGTACGCATGGCTAGTAACACGATCGGTAAGGCGTCCGGCCATTTTAGTTTGGTGCTGGCACACGTCTTAGCGAGCTTGTTTTTTATGATACCATTATGTCTTTCCACTAATCCGGCGCTCTGAGCATGTCCGGCCGAATGGAATCGTTTGTCAATTTGCAACGCCGTTCATATCTGTAGAATTACAGCAGCGATAAAATTCGGACCATTATCCGACCAGATAACTCTCGGCAAACCGAACCGTGTGAAGAATTCCTTTAACATGGTCTTTGCAGTGGTCATGGCTGTAGCGTCTTTAACAGGGAAAACCTCGACCCACTTACTAAAGGCGCAAATGACCACAAGGACATATTTTAGATTGTTACATTGCTCTATTTCAATAAAGTCAAAGTGAATCACTTCAAACGGGACAGAAGGAGGCCCAAAGCTACCTCTTGGAGTTGCTGCCCCCTTTCCCACATTGTGTTGTAGGAAAATCATGCAATTTTGGACATAATGCTGGGCAATTTTTGAAATATTATCATTTGCCCAGACTTTCTCTAACATTCTCATGATCTGTTGAGCGCACACATGTGTGGGACCGTGTGCCATGGTAACCATCATGTCCACCCAACATCATCGAGTTTCCCCAAGCCCTCATCATCGAGTTTCCCCAAGCCCTCAGCCCACCTCTTGGCTTCTTCTAATGTGGCATCGGCTTGGATATCCCGTACAGACCCGACACCCTCATCCACTGCATAGGCATCTACAGTCTCCCTTGAAACATACATCTCCATGAAGAGATCAGAGGCAGTTTGTCTAGCTATTTGATCAGCGAAAACCTTCCCTTTCCCTACATCATCTATAATTTTGCGATGTGTTGCGCACTTAATGATTGCTAACTGACTAGGGAGCGCAAGCGCTGAAAGCAATTGTACTATCAGGGAGCCATGTTGGATCTTGGTGCCATGCAAAGTTAAAAACCCTCTCTCTGACCAAAGTCTCCCAAAGTTGTGAGCCACCCCAAAGGAATATTGGCTATCAGTATATATGTTTACTGTTAGCCCTTCGGAAAGCTCACAAGCTCGAGTCAACGCTATAATCTCTGCGGCCTGCGCAGAGTTATGCGTAATTCTCTTGGTCTCCACAACCGTACTCAATGTAGTGACTGCATAAGCAGCTGTGGATGAACCATCCAGTAGTTTGAAGCAGGAGCCATCACAAAACAGCTCCCCTTGTGGGTTATCCAAAGGAGTGTCCCTCAAATCAACTCTGCCTTTTGTATCTTGTTCAGTAGTATACAGGCAGTCATGTGACTCTTCATCACCGCAAACAGTATTTTGCGGGAAAGGTAGGAGTTCAGCCGGATTAAGAACGCAGCACCTCCTAATTTGAATGTGGGGAGCAAACAAGATTAATTCATATCTTGTCAGTCGTGCGGAAGTGAGGTGTTGCGTTTGGGTTTTGTTCAATAGAATATCTACAGAGTGAGGCACCATCAGGGTTAAATCATGGCCTAGGACCATTCCCTCACTCTGTTTTACAGACGCAGCAGCAGCAGCGACAGCGCGCAAACATCTTGGCAAAGCGCATGCAACAGGATCAAAGGCGGAAGAGTAGTAACCGCATGGCCTATTCTTCCCTCCATGTTCCTGCGTTAATACAGCCAAAGCACATCCATCACATTCATGCACAAACAACACAAAGGCCTTCTCATAGTTCGGTGTGCCCAAAACTGGCGCCGAACATAATGCAGTCTTGAGCAACTCGAATGAATGTTGATGCTCTGTATTCCATGGCAATGGCGAAGAAATACCCTTCTTCGTCAAGGCCAACATCGGTTTTTATCACTAGTGAGAAGTTTGGGATCCATAACCTACAGTAAGAAGCCATACCTATCAAGGCTCTAACTTCCTTTTGTGTATTTGGGACAGACATGCCAGAAATGTGTTTTATTCTTTCAGGTTTCAATCTTCTTCCCTCCTTTGACAGGAGATAGCCTAAATAGGCGACCTCCTGGCAACAATATTGAAACTTTTTGAGCGAAGCTTTGTGACCATGCTTAGCTAGATGGATGAGCAACAACACAGTGCCCTCTTTACAAGAGCTCTCAGAGTCAGCGGCTAAAAGCAAATCATCAACATATTGAAGCAACGTACAAGTAGGGGGAAATGCAAGGATATCAAGCTGCTCTTTCAAAGCCCTACTATGAATACTAGGACTCTCAGTATAACCTTGAGGTGCACGAGTAAATGTGAATGAGCGTCCCCCTAAGGTGAACGCGAACAAGTATCTACTATCCTCATGTATAGGAATACTGAAGAAAGCATTATTTAGGTCCACAACACTGAAGTGAGTAGCCGTAGCTGGAATCATGGTTAATATTGTTGTCACATCAGGCACAATTTGAAATTGCGGAGCGACGACTTTATTAATGGCACGTAAATCAATTATAAAACTAAATGGAATTGCATTATCACCTTTTTTGTACACGGGTAAAATCGGACTATTGCACAAACTTCCTGCAATCTCCTCAATCACCCCACGATGCACAAAATCGGAAACAATGCTCTTCAAAGCTCGCTCGCCTTCAACTGAGATCTTATACTGTGGAATACGGGGCAGCTTAATTCCATGTTTCAAAACTATTTTAACAGGCTCAATCTGCAAAACACCGACATCATTGTCATCAACTGCCCACAAACACTCTGGTACATTACTGAATTCTGGCAGCAAAGATCTAGTCAAGAATTGCAAAACAGAACATTGCTGTGGTGAAATCATCAAACGCACTCCATCAGAAGAACAATGAATTACCGCATTTAATTCCTTCAACAGATTCAACCCCAGCAAATTCTCTCCACAGTTCGAAGTCAAGAGAAATGGACAGTGGTCCATAAAGGGACCCAAAGGAATAGGTACCGGTGAAGAAACCAGACAAACAACTGGTGTGCCAGAAAACCCTACAGAAACATTGGTTTGCCCTGACAGTGGAATGTTTGGAACCCGAGAATGATCAATGGAGCACTTCTGTGCTCCAGTGTCTATCAAAAATTGATGTTTCCTATTTCCCACTACCATTTCAACGTAGGGACCTTTCTGATTAACGGGAATAAGTGTAGGTTCCAAACCCTGCTTCGGGCAATCCTAACGAAACAAAATATCATCAAAAGGAAGCTCTTCAGATAGATATGCAGCAGAAGGATGATCAAATATGTTTCTAGTATCCACACTCGAAGTCGGATTATCCTGTGAAAAAGGTTGTTGGGGATCCTGCGAAAACTGGCCTCTACCAGGGCCCTCTACACCCGGGTGACCTCTGGATCGTCTACACATATTTCCAAATGTGTTATTCGACCTCTGTCGAAGGACGGGGCATTGTGCACGCCAATGACCCTCCTGGCGACAATAGGCACACTGGTTAATATTCACAGGACCCAAGGGCACATTCCCTTGTGGAACATACTGACCTCTAATCTGCGAACTACCCCCTCTGGGGCCTCTAACAATTTGCTGTTTCAATACTTTAGTCTTCAAATCACCTTTTCTCTTCTCAACTCTATCTTTTTCATTATTGACACGGTTCTCGTAGTACTGAGCCATGTGCAGTACTTCTGATTGGGATTTCGCCTGCCAAGCGCTCTCAGAAGACAAAATTTGTGACTGGATGTCAGGCAGCAATCCACGTACAAATTTGTCCACAAATAATCTTTTCCCAGACTCTGTGCCTAAGTCTTGTCCACTGAAATCCGAGAATACCTGTTTGAACCGATTAAAGAACTCGGTAGCACCCTCAGATTTTCCTTGGACACAGGCCGTAAGCTTGTCCCAAATAATTCTCTTTTCGGGGATTATAGTTTTCAGTTTTGCAATGATTCTGTCAGGCAAAGTTAGTATCACCTGAGGTGCTCTCTCACCAGCTGGCCTTTCCCCATCAAGCCTAACTATGTTAGCCCATGTATCTCCCAACCCTGGTACATCGTCTATAGTTCTAACTTGTTTCCACAAATCTACAGGCAGGAGTACAGGGAATAGCAAATCAATGTCACCTAGGGTAAACACTGAGGACTGCAAAACGTACTCTATCTCTTTATAGAACCCTGTTGGATTTTTCCTAATGTCAGGAATAGTTTGTCTAATAGTATTCACTTCCTGTCGTGAAAACGGGACGTGAACAAACTGCGATACATAATGTGCAGGAATGTCCACAGCAGGTGTACCTGCTGCAGCATTAGCAGGAATCTCAACCTTTGGGACAAATGTCGGAGGAACCTCTCTCATAAGCAACTGAGATGTAGGCAACTCCGAACGCTTACTAAGCAACAGAGCTAAGTCGAGCGCTAAAGCAGTTGAAGAAGTGTCAAGTGAAAAAGCTCTCTTATAAATGCTCAATAACTCTGTGGGACAACTAACCTTTCTCTTTAAACATTCATCCTGCAGGTACTCTACCATTACCTGTATCACTTTCCTCTGCATTTCTAGCGTATATTGACTGCATGTGTCATATACCTCAACTGGAGTTATCGATATGTCTGAAATCCATCTAATCGCATCTTTTGTACAAATTCGCGCCACCTCAGATGTCGATTTACGACACGGAAGAAATCGTTTCTGTACATACATACTTTCTTCTTCGTCATCCTCATTCCGTAACCTTTCCAACTCCTTTCTATACTCAAATATCCTCTCAACATGCTCATGTACCTTCTCCACAGTGTCTCTTGAAAACGCTAAAGTATTCAGGTCCCTCAACCCTTGTGGGAGGTCTGCATTATTTAATTTACCCCACATTACACATAAATGAATCCCTAAACCTTCAATGAAAACATTCTTCTCAGGAAAATTATCCATATTAGAAAGTGTGGCAAGAACATTAGCTCGATCATCTCTCTCCATACAATGCTTAGCCCATGCAAACAAATTCTGTTTCTTTTCTGTAGGAACAGTATTACGAATAACAATCCTCGACCCCGCACCCTGATCAACTACAAGCGGTAGAGAACTACTTGGGAGTGAGGGTGCAGGCAAAATCAATGGAGGTACTAGTACTGGTGCAATGGGAAGAGGCAGAGGAGCAGGTGGAGGAACAACAACCGGAGGAATAGGAGCAACAGGTTGAGCAGGAAGAGCAGGAATAACAGCAGGAAGAGGTACAGCAGGAGGAAGAGGAACATACGGAGGTGGTGCAGAGGCACCAGGCCTTCGTTCATTTAACAATTTGTCGATAAACTCATCAGAAACATGAAGATCTTTAGAAGGATAGATTTTCTGAATACCGAGTGAGAAAGCCCTGTCCATATTCCTAACCGACTCAGACTGTTTGTCCTGATCATATAACAACGCCTTTTCAGCATTTGTTTTATGACGGCGCACATGTTTTTCCCTACTTTTAAGCTGCTGCAACGCTTCTCTTTTCCAATTTTGCAAAACATCAAATGCTGCAGGTCTGGCCTTCTTTTTTAACAAGACTGACTCTAAATATTCAATACGAGGGATCTCAAAACATCCATTGACTGGCCACTGAAGTTCGGAGGCATGTCTGGTTTGTCTGTGCCAAATTTTATTAAATACTACACTTCCAATGCCATGCTTACAGTACATAGTACATGCCGGCGACCCCTCCTGTGGTGCCGGACGGCTAAATTCCAAAGATTGTCTTGCGCTGCGGAATAATACCCTAAAGCAGCTAGACAATTTCCCAGGCATTTCTCAAATACTCGGTGTTACCTGGTCAATAATTGTGTCTGCAGATACAATGCGCCAAAATCAAATTGTCAGGGTTGAATTAAGAGTCGGGTAACGACTCACCTGACCAAACCTAAGGAGGACCGATCGGTTTACAAAGGACTTACCTAACTAATTTTACCTTGTGTATGGTGATTTCGGCAAATCTGCCCGCCTCAAAAAATTGACCCTCGTCAAGATGCCGTCTCAGACCACACGGCTATCGTCCAGGGAACGGATCATGCAGCACTGTTGAGGTGTCGCGTCTCGTTCAGTCGGGCCCGTTATGTCACACCGTCCGATCCCAGTCCGATAGCGTGCGTCAACCTTCAATAATCCGGCATCAATCTTGAGGGTCCCTATTTCGGGCGCCAACTGTGAAAACAAGGAAATAATATGAGGCAGGGTAACCAAAAAGGAAACACACCAAACACAGGTTACAAAGGAACATACAAAGCACTTTATTTTATACTGAATCCAGTTACAAAAGAAACAGAACAAAATTCAGATAGCTATCGACCCTCAGTACAACACAGCGAAATCCGGCGTGGTTCGGTGTGCTCAGTGAGTGCAAATATTCATTGAAACAGTCAGGCTTTTATACATTTCTCCAGCCTGTTGTCCAGCCCTCCTTTGGGTTAACCATTCCATAAATAAGTTACTGCTCTAGGGTCCCTTGCCAGGTCAAATCTAGTTCATCTTAGGTTTATACATTAACAAGAAGAAATGGTAATAATGTATGCTCTAGGCCTAACATTACAATGCAGGACTTAAATTATACAATATAGTTAAGCAGGTGTTCTCATTCAATTATAGATCAGTTTCGGTGATACAGGTAATCCATTGCACACAGGTCAGCAGAAGGACAAAGTCTCAGCTCATGACCCTAGCAAGTGGCCTGCAGGCAAGTTATACATTAGCTGTACAGAGGTCATGACAATCAAGTTCTGTTCTGAATAACATAGGCTACCATTTTAGCTCACATGGTGACTTTATAGAGCAAGAAAACCTAAAATGGCGGCTTGACCCAAAATGACAGTTTACATGGTTTCTAAGGTCAGGACCTTGCAATGCGAGTTTATTCACATGTAGTTTATAAGCAGCTTGTTAGCAGCTTGGCGTAGGCCAATATACATATATTCATAGCAATAGGAGGCATGATATAAATTTCTAGTTTGACATTCCGACGTCTCTAAGAAGTCACACTACCAGCTGTACCTCCTCAGAGGTATTCTTCCTTTCCTCTCCTTCCCCCAGAAGCTCACTGTCTCCAGAGCTCTGGTTCTCTCTAGGCTGGACTATTGCAACAGCCTCTTTCTAAATATGCCTGTGTCTACTCTCTGCCCTCTGAAACTCATCCAGAACTCGACTGCGAGACTTGTCCTTAGCCTCAAGCCTAGGGATCATATCTCTCCAGGACTGAAATCTCTGCACTGGCTCCCAGTGGCTGCGAGGATTAAGTTCAAAACCCTCTGAATCGTCCACAAGGTCTTCTGGGGCCTTGGGTCTTAATACCTTCAACTCTCTCTTCCTAAATATCTTCCTTCTCAAGCTCTTCGCTCATCTACCTCCAACTCCCTCAGGATCAGTTGCTTCTCCAAACAACGAGTTTGTGGTAGAACTCTCTCTTCTGCTGGGGCCTCCCTCTGGAACACCCTCCCTGCCTCCCTGAAACTTGAGGAGGACCATCTTCGGTTCCGGAAGCACCTTAAAACCTTCCTCTTTGCTTCTGCTTTCTCTCCCCCTCTCCCTTGCTGAAGTCCTGGCTGATGCTGATACTGAGACTGCACTAGCTATTTGGCCACCCTTCTGATCTCGGGCCCTGGCCCTGCCAGTTGCATGCCTGCACTGCTTCCCCCTGGCAACCCCTGCACCTGGGGACTGTTTTTTTACTATATCTCTGTAGTCCCCCCACCAGCACTTATGTCTGCACTCACCCTGCTCTTGCCACCAGTTGGCCATTCTTTTATTTATCTTGTTATTTTATTATCCCATGTACTGCACTTTCCCAACCCCTCCCCCCCACACTTTTCTTTCCCCATTCTCTTGCACTTGCGTGATCTGAATAACACCTGGCCCAGTAAGATTATTGTCTGTCTTCCCTCTGTCCCCCCTCCCTTGCCTTGTCGCGCCTTGGAACACTTGTGTATAGGCCTGTTATAAATGCCATATGCATTTTTAACGAATCCAAAGAAAAATATCGATTTTTTTGTTGTTTCTTTATTTGGGAGGTCCCCCCAAACCTCCTGTTTCCCCTTGTTTAAACCCCCATCCCACCAGATTTAACCCTTTACCCCACACCCACATGCGTATATTGTTTTTATTTCGATATTTTTTCGTTGTTTTTTGATTCGTTGAAATGTCATTCTTCGTTTTCAATTCGTTAAAGTCGCTGCATTCGATGTCCATTGATGACTCTGTTTTACATCAACGTTAGGATGGGAAGATTAGGCAATTCTGAATTCTGCATTTTGACTTGCTAACCCTTTTGGGGCCACAGCAATTCCTCAATTGCATCCCTGCACTACCATTTTATGTTGTTTAAAATCATGCAGGCATGAATGGCCTGCACACAAACAATTGAGTGGAAACGTGCCCAGATCAATTGCCAGTGGTTGTAGCTATTTCTAGGTTTCGTAGCCATCACTCATAAGTGTTGCAAAATAGGCATGCCAAGACCTGTGTCCCAAGCATGTTGCACTGGCAGAATCAAATACATAGCTGTGCGTCGGAGTCAAATGCTGCTGCATCGTTTTCTAATGCAATAGGAATGGCAAGGAAAAGTCCCGAGCTTGTGTAGGCAGCAGCAAAGTGTGATAGGTAAGTGAGATGATGAGGCATATTTTCTCACATAAAATTGGAATAAAAATGATACTTAAAACAAATTATTCCAGTTGTCAGTCCACCAAGTAAGGCATGGTCATTCGAGTGCAGGCTAGCTGTTACCAAGGCGCTCAGCTAAGCAACTGAGCATCCAGTACCTGCTGCGAATGTGTGGCTTTGGCAAAGGGAAATTGAACTTTGTTTGACCTGATCAGGTGATCTCTTTTCTAGTGGCATAGCTGTGGTACCACAGGGTCTTGGGTTGTCTCAATATAGCAGCAGTAATAAAGTTACAATGTTAGAAGCAACAGAATCTCACTGGTGTTGCCCCATGAGGCTGCAGCATGTGTTATGTTATATGATATTTGCATTGTGCCTAACTGCCCTCCAGGTGGGCTGGGTCGTTCCACAGACCATAGCCTGGACATACATGACAAACAGTACATTGCATTACATGAAAATGACATTGCAAGATATGTTTGCTTTTGCCTGCAACTGACCATTTCTTTCAGAGATGTACTGTAATGTTGTGCGTAGCAGTTTTATGTGTTGGGTGCTGATTTCTATGTGATTTGTTATGCCATTGAATATGTGATTGCTAACATCGACCGAATTTGACATGGTACTCATCCAGCTACTGTAGGGATCTGCGCTGAAAGGTGAGGTAAGCAACGCATATAAACGCCACTGTCTAAGCCCAAAGCAGCTGATTGCCGTTGAAAGCCCTGCAGTAGTATACATGTCCATCACATGCATACTGCACGCACATATGGCAAGCATTACAATCATATCTGTAACTGCTTGTGGTCCCATGCAGAAGTGATGTTGTCTAGCATTTGGTGTGTGAGGATACCTCAGGGGCAACGTGCTGGCAAGAAAAAACGGTGGGTATTAAGGGCGTTATAAATAACCTATCATATCATATCACATATCATTTAGTGCCTACCCATCACATTTTTCTGGCTATTCAAGTGAACCTAGATCAGAGCGGATCCTCATACAGGGATTAAACAAAGGAATTTAGGAGGAGTAATAGAATGCCATATGTGAGACTTGACAATACCTGAGGAATGGAGTAAGAACAGAGCTAGACTGGAATACGAGGGAAGGGTGGGCTGGGATATTCAGTGTAAAAGAGCCTAGAAAAGAGGAGAAACATATATAGCAATACAACTACTATGGATTAAAGGCAAAGGCAATGACAATTCACCCTAATAAATGACAGGATAAACAAGGCAGGGTCTAGAGGTATTTAAAGGTGATTCAAAGAGAACAGATGAATGGATACATTAGGGATGTAGAGTAGCTACGACAAAGTACACTGGAAGCAATGAGTGTTTGCTGCATGAATGTGACCTACCCTGATCCTCAGCAAAAGTTCCCAGTTCGACATAGCAGATGTTTCAGAGTGACCCACATTGTTTATGTGCAACACAGGCCATAACTGTGTGAAAGGCGCTGTAAATTGTCTCCAGAACCCACTGGCACCTGCAGTGATAAATGGGTAATGTAAAGGTCACAGAAGGAAGGGGACATTAAGCAAGAAGAGGGTCCTGGGCAAAAGCAAGTGTGGAACTAGAACCGAGGAACAGAGACAAGGAATGGCCAAGGGACTTGAGATGTAGGAATATATTAAATTAAATCAGTGACTTAGAAATGGTACAAAAGAAAGCAGGGTATAGGACAAGGTCATGGCTGGACAAAAAGTAAAACGCACAGAAATATTCTACACATTCGTATTAGAGCATAACCTGACCATTAGAACACAATCCAAAGACTAATAGTATAGCGCCTTAAAACCCAATCTGGAGGGCTGGATCAGGTGTTAATGGCCCGAGTTTTCCATGGTGGCTATTCGCACAACTGCATACACGCGCTGGGCTACACTGCTGTTCCGGGTGTGGTTAAGGGACCAGGCAGCACAAGGTAAGTAGGGCGGTGGTGGGAGGGGGGGAATATGTGTAAAAAGGTGGTGAGGGGTCGGGGGGAGGAGGGCACAGGGAAGCACTTACCTGAGGACCCGGCGGAGGAAGATGGTGACCTCCAACACTGAGGAGGCTTGGAGCGGCTGGATTACCATATGGTAATGCCCCCGCTCTCAGCCTCCTCATTGGCTGGGAGGACTAGGCCACGTCCCCGCTGGGTACTAATGTGGTGCAATCAGGACCCCACTGGGACTTGTTTGGTTCCCTCCAGGAAAGATGCTTGGTGGAGATGGGTGAGGGGGAATAGCAGTGGTTCCTCCTTTATATATTTGTTTGCAGTGGAAAATCATTGTCTGCAGAGCTCTTGATTTCACTTCCTGCAGTTGCGTTCCTCTCACAGTGCCACTTGACTTGGGCAGTACTCAATTACAAATATGTCTCCTCATAATTTCTGTCCTCTCACTATACCATGTTACTCTCTTCATCCTACCTTTCACATCCAAAACTCACCCATCTTCCCAGTATAACACACCAGCCTCACTCTCCCCTAGACAATCATGTAGTCCCACATTATGAATGGAGATACAGCTCAGAAACAATACTGTCATGCAATGTAATATGGGAAGGCCGTGGCATGCGGTGAGTCAGGTGGAACTCCCTCCACCCATCTCACAAGCTCAACACCTTCCCATCTCTATCCCTTTCCCTGTGTCTCAACACCTCTCTCTGCCTTGCTTACTTTTCACATTCTTGGCAGCATCCTGGCACGAACATTGTTACTCATTAAGCAATCATGAGTCACTAATTTATACCAGGCCTCTAGATTTGCTTCCACCCTGGGGTTCCAAATGTGAACATATGATGTATTGCCCTTGGCAAATAAATGTGCAAACTGCAGTTAGTCACAGATAAGCTATGCATACATTGGTTGGTGGGCACAGTGGTGTAAATACACCTGTTTATGTTCATTTTGGGTGCCCTCACTGTAGTGAGTGTACAATGTACATCCCCATTTGTCTTGGACATCGTATGCACATGACAAGACCCCCTTTTGAATGGTCGTGCTTCTCCCATAGACATGCAGCAATATAACATTTACAGGTGGCTGGGATAGGACACTGCATTACGCCCGGGTGGTGGTGGTGATAGAGCATCAGGTCTTGCCATGCAGTGTTTGTCATTGGAATCAGCCTGGTGCTCTTGGGCATGAAGTGCTGCATATTATCGGGGGCTGAAAAAGTACTAGGAACCCCTGCGGCCTACTGATATTCACAGCAGTGGCCAATAAATGCGGGAGACAGTGATGTGTTTGCACAGGTGTCTGCGCATTGTCCCATCACATGTGAACAGCGTGACCTCTATGTATTTAACCAACACCATGACATATATGATGTTGAGAAAAAAATACCACTCAGGACTATGGTGGATTGGTGAACACTTTATTAGTAGAAAGCAGTGACAGCCCAAGCCCAGCAGCAACACGAGACACCCAAAATCTGAATTACCCTTCCCTCCGGCCCCCATGCATTTATACCCAACAAGGCACATGCTTTCCAATGGAAGGGGGGATCTCAACAGGCCAAGGTTGCATACTAAATTCATCCTACTGGCAAAGAACAATGCCACATTATATCATCCTTGGACACCAGCAGTGCTCTTTCATGTAAGCCAGTGTTATCAGTGAGGTCAACCTGTCGTAACTCAGTTAATCAAGGTGACCATACTTCTTAAAGATTCCCATATCCTTTGAGGCATGCAAGACCATTAGCAATAAGACTGATGACTTCCACCCCGAGGTGCCGCTTTTCTCAAGAAAGCAAGAGCTTAGACCCCGTTTGAATATGCCAAAAGGGAAACAGGTCAGAAGCAAGAGATGGGAAAGTGAACATCGAAACACACTAGGTCAGAGGCCTTCATTACAAAGACATGTGCAACACATACTACAGTATTCACCTCGTATGAGCAAGAAGCAATGTTTAAAAATGACAGGTTACAGGGCCTATTCACCACAATACTGAAGTGTCAGGAAAGGGGAGTACATCACATTTTAATTTCCCAATTTTCTCCCACGGTGGCTTCTTACTTGAAGGCATACTATCAAAACATTCCTCCTTTATCATAGCACAAACCAAAACAAATGAACAAACAAATACATCAGTAAACACCCCCCACAATAAAAACCAACAGATGGTTACAATATAATTTAAGACTGAACTCCCTCTATGATTTCAATACATAATCCACCAGATTACTCAGTTTACCCCTGGACATTCTCTGAGGATAACGAGGTACTAGTTAATACAGATGAGGTATCTTCCCAACCCTGCAGGGATGCATGTAGACCCACAGTCCATGTGTCCTTGAATCTCTGGACCCTCCAGAGACACTTCTACCTGAACATTTTATAGCATAGTCGGACTCTCTAGCAGTCATCCCAATTATATGCTGAGAACACTCGGGTCCATCAATGACTCCCAGCCACAAGAACGGGAGACTCAGCCATGGGGCAAAGGTTACTGTCCTTTATTAGCAAAACAGAAATGGCAGGGATCACACCGGATATACAAGTATCTCCTGGAGCTCTCATCGTCTATGCATGTGTCACCCGGTTTTATACTGTTGTGACATCACAAATTAAAGTTCCAACCCAGAAACCTATCAGCCGATTACATTGGTCAGTTTGGGTAACCTACACACAGAGAATTTACAAGTTAGTTCTATGGTTGGATAGCCATATCTAGTGGCTCCTCCTAGTACCAACTCTACTAGCATTAATCTACAATGTTGCAGGGTCACAGAAAGACCATTGGCCATTGCAGCAAATTATATCCCCATGTGAAAGGTGAATTTGGATTGGGCAGAATGTGTCCTCTCATCTATGGGAGCCTAGACGTTTTTCAGACTGAGAGTACATTTTCAAGGCAATGCGAAAGAACTTGGAGGTGTGAAGCGTTCCCCAATGTTGCCATTCTCTGATCACCTAAGCCTGTGAGAGTGCATTCAGTTAGTTGTCCAGATGCAACACTTGTAGCTTCTTATCCCCTGGTTGATGGGAACGGCTCTCTCTGTCTACCTTGGTTTAATGGGCATTGTCCTGTCAGCTGGGTCATGTGTGCTGAGACCACAAAATCAAGCCCTCTTGCCTGTAAATATGAGGATTTTAACATGAATTTCTGCAGATGGCTTATTCTTGGTAGCTGAAACTTTTCCATCTCCACTTGTCCTTCGTTGGGTGCCTTGTTTCTGCACGCCTCTGGTTGGGGTGTTCATGTCAGCTCCTCCATGTACTCAAAGCCCGTCTCTCCTCTGCCACCCATTTCAGAGACCTATACCTTCCATATCTTTCCTTATGGCTTCTCCATGTTAGAAGCAATCAAGTATGTGCAAGCGAAATGTATTAATTTTTGCATCTTGCAGTTTCATCTCTGGTGAAAGATATAAACATAGAGATATGTATGTGTATCCATCCTCTGCCTAAGTGAGTCATAAGCATGTGCTTCGTGCCTATATGCAATAAACTAGTGCATGTTTGTGTAACTTCATGAATGGATGAATATGTACTTCATACTTGATGTCAGTGATGATGTCATTGGTTTCTGGCTTTGCATTCAGTTAACTTGCTCGATTGATGTCATTTCCATATCGTCCAAATCATTGATTGGGTATGGTCTGAATGGTTGTCTGAGAGAATAGTGCTTCTCACACTTGAGATACATCGACTACTGTGATGATGGGCCTAAGAGTGAAGCACATCTGTCGTTTCCCTTCCTTTGTGTTGAGAGTCGTGTGGGGGCATGAGGGTCAGATTTGGTTCCCCCTCTACAATACCTCCTCTGTTCGACCTGTCGAACACACTACCTACATGACTCTCTTGGTTTATATGCGATTTTGGGAGCAGACCTTTGTTATCCCTCCTAGATGTCCATATTATTTTGCATGATCATCCAGGCTCCATGTCACGTAAGTGCAGTCCCCATCAGTGTTGCTCCAAACCTGTTTTTCCCAGTAATAACGGTTGTTGTATGACTACTGGAGCACTGTTCCTGTTGGGAACAGAGGATAATGCGTCAATTGTGTTTTCAGCCCATTTTGTGTTTTTATTTCTTCTTCTCCTTCAGTCTCTACGTCTATGAGCACTTTCATCCCTAAAGTCTTCTTAGTTGTCTTCCTACACTGCATGATGATTATCCTGATGACACAGAATGTCAGCAACACTAATATAAAAGCTGCTGCCAGTACTTTCAGTCCATTGGCCATCCATGTTGGTATCCATGAGAATATGTATGACAGCCAACTTTCGTCCTTTTCTATGTTCTTCATTATCAATACACGTTAGCAATACGCCACTGTCCCCAGACCAACAATGATGATGCTCCCAAGACCCCATTCCTGTGCAGTGCTGTACAATGGAACAAACACACAAACTCTTCCTGCCAACAAATCCTCCTACAAACTTAAATAATGTGTTCTCCTAGTGCAATTACTGTGCCTTTATCACACATACCCACTAAGATCCTTCGTTCGCAATTGCAGTGAAGAACAGCCTCCTGAAAGCCAGTGACGTCTCCAGTGGAACATGAAACCAAGAAGAAACCTACTCTTGACATCCAACAAAGTAAGTGCAGTACTGTAGTAGTGTTCTGCCTGTTACTCAGACAGTGCAGTGTTGGTCTATTGTAGCCTAGAAAATTCTATCCAACCCAACAGCAGTTCCTTCACTCTTACTCATTGCACCTTAGCAGGTCCACTCTTTATATTGCCATCTGAACACCAGTATGGTAACACCCACTAGTATTGTGAAAACATCATAATATCCTTACTTCTTCAGACACAGTACACTGTCACACACACACTAAAGCACACCTTTCACACAGAAACACACACACATACCAGTACAACCTTCCCAAACAAAAGTAACAGCCCTTTACACAATCACACACCCCTCTATGTATGCCTACCCTCATATTCAAACTCTCATACACAGTGCACACAAATACGTTGCACAACTTCCAAACCCACACTTTCCTTTTTTCTCCAAAAGACACTAAAGAATGACTACCAAAAAGCGACTCTGTAGAAATAAATGCAGCAATAGAGCAGATAAAACTCCAAGCATGCAAAACAGCTATCCACCTCTAGCTGACTTTGTACAAAAAATGCAAACAAAACAGCTAATACAGTCATTGAGCAAAACGGTACCAGGTAGCACGAAAGAAAGGGTGACCCCTCTTCCAAAATGTAAAACTAAAAAGAAATGTATTAAGAAGAAGGCAACTACCAGTAGTGCTAACACTGCATCTACCAATTTTAACGTAGCCACAGGTAAGCATTCCAAAAAATTAATTTTACAAAAAAGTTTCCACCATAGAGTCCTTCAAAAACTTATAAAAAGAGGGGAGAAATTATGCTCACCCCTTCAAACGTACTGCAGAAAACCTATCCTGGAAGCTCTCATAGACAGTGCAATGCTCCTCAAAAGCAAATTGTTTATATTAATTTTACACAGAATTAAACCACTAACTAAATTAATTAGTAAACTAAAAAAAGTACTGTACAACATACGCAACATCAACATAGATACCTTTGCAAACTTCTGTGCAGAGCCATATTTAAATGAAGAGGCATAAAAACAAGAGCAAACAAACCCAATTGCCCTGCATAGTAGTGGCTGAGGGTATGAAAAGGTACACAGTACCATTATGGCAGATGAAATGCTGACTGAAAGAATATCCCCAACAAACTTACAATCAACTCTGCCGTCTACAAATGACCATGCACCTCAAAGTGTAATGTACGAAAACAATCCTTCAAATCTGTATGGCAATTCCTCAATTAGTATGTGAAAGCCAAAGACAAATTAAAAATGACAATGTTACAAACCATGTACTCCTGTCCAGTGCCCAAATACACAGGACTGTAAGGACATTCCTTAGCCTGCATTTCCAGGCCTGCTTGCAAAAGCACCTTCCACCACATCAAAATGTTAGCAACTCACCATTCTACTATACACAATCTTCTCCTACATGGCACACTCAAAGATCTACTGGAATAAATAGACCTCATCCAAAGCAAATATTTTGGAAGTGAAGAGCACTTACAAAATCCAGTAACTTTAGAACAGAGCAGCGACAATCTTGCAGATGCCTACCTTCTATTACACACGTACAAAAAAGAAATAGAAAGTTTAAAAGCACATCTGCTGAAGTACCAAACCAAGTATGTGTGTGTTGTCACAGAACTTTTTATATAAAGAGCACCAGAACTATAGATATATCATACAAAATAGAAGACAATGCGGAATCCCAATGGTTCCAATTAGTTCTCTACCTTATAGCAGAAAACAAATACGAAATTACTAACCCCTCAATACTTTGCACAACTGCACTACAAAGCTTGATAATAACCAAACGCCTTCATGGGCTATCACTAATAACTTGGAAATATTTCCACTTCCAAAACCACTCCAACAGCTTAATTTGTGTTAAAAAATTGTAATCCAAACAGTACACCCATTTCAAGCGATAATACAGCTTCAACCGAAAACAGCCAAATTGCCTTCTTCTGAATTACTGAAAGACATTTGTGGCAAAGTACTTTATTTGCCATTAGATCTTAAACAAAATGTAGAAGCTCTGGGAGTGCAACGGCCAATAGATCAATCTTTAATTATCCTAGTGAATTATGTACCTACAAAAGACAAAACAATTTGGCAGCAACTAGTAGACTTAAATAAAGTTAGAGAAGCCCTGCAATATCTCAAAGAGAACAATGAATACTACAAAGAAATAAACATTGAAGAAAACCTGAGAGAAAACACTGACATAATTCAGGATTCATCATCAACTGGCCAATTTGAACTTCTAGATCCTACTACAGTATCCAATATTTTAAACCAGTACACAATTCACCCACCACACTCCAAAGACAGCATAGACGATGCACTAGAAACATATCAAATGCGGCAAGTCAAAGGATCTCCAAAAAAGTGTAGAAGCATGAGCCTTTCCTTTACTCTTTCCTACTGGAAAAGGTGGAAGGTATGATGAAAGATGCACACAAATAACAGCATCAGAATACCGCTCCTTACAAATGTATTCTGAAGACCCCAGATTCAGACAAAACGGTGAATACATATTCCACCTCCTGTTTGAAAGTGAACTAGCAACTCTATGTTACAGAGTTACACACATTGAAAACAGGTTCCAATGTTTTAAACATGTCTGCTATGCAGCTACTTCAAAAGGTGTAAGAGAAAGAGAAAGTTTTACAGTCAAGTATTACAAATCTCTTGACAAACATGCGTGGTATGAAAGAATACTGGTTCCGACGTCATGCAGATGTACGGTGTATGCTGGCAACCTTGGCCCACCTACATGGCTTGTCACTTTAAGATGTGCAGAGTATCCATGGGAAGACTTACACAATTTCCTACGCATAGCAAACAAAAACAAAGCAGAGATAGACATGAAAACACCAGGAGAACTCTGCTCTTTTGACCCTGTCAATGTGTCAAGGTACTTCCATCACCACTTTTATTGCCATGCTGCACTTCATCTGTAATAAAACAATTCATCCCCTCAGAGAAGTGCAACACTTCTTTTGAAGAAAAAGAATATCAATCCAGAGGAGCACCACACATACACATGCTTTTGTGGATTAAAGATGCTCGTAAATTTGGTCAGGACAGTGATGCCACTGTTTTGCAATTCATTCACAAATATGTCACGTGCGAAATCCCTTCAGAAAGCACACATAGTGAGCTGCATACAAACATTTAACGGTTTCAAAGACATAAATATGGCAAGTATTATCAACGCAGATACAAAAACAAAGGTAAATACTACACCAAATGCTGCTTTGGTTTCCCTAGACCAGTTCCAGCAAAAGGACAAGTAACCAGCTTCATGTCTTCTGTGTGAAAGGCAAATCACCTAAGAACAAATACTGCATTAAAAGAAGCAAAGCATCAAACTACATCAATGATTACAATGAAATCATTGCCCTGCTGTGGAATACAAACATGGATGTGCAGTACATTGCAGACAATTCTACTGCAGTTGCACAATATGCCATGGCCTACTTAACCAAAGCTGAGAAAACAGAGTTGAAAGACCTCTGGGATAACATATCATCTGGCAAAACACGGTCACAAAAGTTATACAGCTTTGGCATAAAAATGCTCTCCCATAGAGAATGTGGTTGCTACTAAGCCGAAGACTATTTAATCGGAAAAGCCTTATATGGAAAATCTGAAAACATAGCCTGGCTAAGCCTTGTTCATGTTGCCTCCAGAAAAAGAGTTCTCAGACCATACCAAGACATAGAAACAATAGTCAAAAACGATCCCAACAGCCGGGACATTTTGAAAAACAATGTATTGGACACATACAAAAATAATATTAAACCATACCAGAAAAAAAGCTAAATACATAGTCAAAAGTAGTGAGGGCAGCCTAGTTAAACATACCAAATGCAGCCTGTTGAATCATATGAAGCTATCATTTAAAACTGCTCAATAGAGAACTTTACTACATGTCCCTACTGCAACTTTTCAAACCATGGGTAAAAGAAGATTTATTGAACACTCATGCTTCCTATGAAGATGCTTTCAATGTGAGTGAAAGCACTATAACAGATATAAATTACAAACAGTACAAAGACATGTTGGACAATGAACGCCAACAAGAGGAAGAACTGTATGTAACATATATGTAACTTTATTTTGACGGGCAACAGCTATATGTAATAAAAACCCCATAGCTACTAGGAAGTAGATGAGAACGTCTGTGGACCTTCCCCCCTGCTGAATGTATCAATAAAGCTAGTTTCTTCATGCATCGTGGTTTGTTCCCTTATTTTAGTTGGTGTGGATTTTGGGAGCGACCTTACACTAGCATAAGGACTTAGCTTCACAGAAGGGTAGTGCTTTATATGCGTATTGCCATCTGGATGTGGTCTCACCTGATTAGCAGGACTGTTGGCTTGTGAAGCTTCCTTTTTGAAGTCCTAGGTCAAGATGCACTGTCAGGCTGGTGCAGAGTCCGTCCAGACATTTAGTGTGTCCACTGCTTCTTGGGAAGCCAGCACCAGATGTGACTCAATTGTGAAGTTTCTTCTGGGATTTTTTGGAAGAATGCACTGCACAATACATCCCACATAGTCAGCACAATTTATATTCCAAGTTGGTATGGTGATAAATACAAAGGAGAAGATCAGAAAGTGGGGTAATCAAAGCTAAATTCCTAACCGTTGTCTCCTTTTTGTGGGACTCAATCAACTCTGGGAAGTGAGAGCAGCTAGCTCCCCATGCACCGCAAACATTACAATTTCTCTATATTCAGGTTCCAATTCCAGCAGGTCTGCTTCACTCCATCATCCAACTCATCTTGAAAATTTGGGATACCCCATTGTATTCGTCTATTCATGAATGTGCATGAAGAGACCATCATACAGATGAAGTACCAATACCGCTATAGATTTTTGTTATGTCTGGATATGGGTTTTTGCTTTGCACATTTGTTTTTGTTCCATGAAAGCAACCTGAGATGAGGGCGCCTCCAAGAAGGATAACTAATCTCGACTAAAACCCCCATCGCCTCTGAAATATAAACACAAATGAGATCTTTAACAACTCCCAGGAAGAAGATTTTCTAACTACTGTGAATGGAAAATGTAGCACTTCTGTTTCCTGCATCAAAGCGCTCCTCCTTCTTTTATGGTTTCATTGTATCGGGGTGTTTGTTGGTGTAGAACATATATATGCAGTTGCAGCCGTGTAGTTATTGTTAAGTTGCTAAACTCATAAGAAGACCACTTTTTCGGTGGTTTATAACTTTTCTCCCACTGGAGGAATCCTCACCAAACTTTGCAAAAAAAGTATATGGCCCAGTATGAATTTTATCAGTTTGGTGAGGTTTCGTGAGGTTTGGGGAAAAGGTACAGGGGGGGTACCAAACATTTTTTTTCTCCATAGAATGAATGGGCAAAAATGTGTGCACGGCTAGAGCCTGAAAGGCTGGATGGATTTGCACCAAATTTGCGGCAGGGGCTTGGGTCATAAAGCGTGCTTTTTTCTGTTTGGTGGAAATCCGACCAGTACTTTTGTTGCACAGAACTGAAATGGACGTCTAAAAAAATTAGTGATATCTGGCTCCGCTGACCCATTTCCCTGTTCGCTCCGCAGACAGAAGTCTCATTGGCTTGCAGTACGCCATGCTGTCGGAGAACTTTGGCTGCGGCCGGTGGTTGGCTGGAGGGAAGCGTGCTGTGTGTCAAAGTTTTTGGGAAATGCTGCCATGGTGTATCGGAGGACTGTGCGGCGCCAAAAGGGACTGACAAACATGATGTACAGCATGTGGTTGTGGGAAGAGGGGCTGGAAAGTGTGGGGAGAGAGAAGTGGTTCATCTGAGATGTGTAATTATTAGGTGGACAAAGATGGTGGTGCGCCTGCAGTATCCGTGCGTACTGCTCCAATGGGCCGATCCCTGCACAGGCAACTACCATGTGTGGTGAATGCAGGCAGCCTTCCTTAGGGCACGATAGCAGGTGCAGAGATCTCTTTCCGTGGTGACTTGTGGGAGCTCATTTGCAGACAGGGAGTGTATTGCACATGACATGCACATTGTTGCATAGCGTGTGCTCCGGTGTGCTGTGTGTGGTAAGCCCATAGCCCATTCCATGCACGGATGGAGGGCTTGCACCGACAACCATGTGCTGTTGATGCAATTAGGTTTCACATTGTTGCCTTCTTTGTGTGCTTTGTCAGCATTGCACACTTGTTCATTCCATGGGTGTGGTGCTTCTTAGCACATCCTACACTTTTTACTCCATGGCTGCAGCTACTGGAGTGAACAGTTCTGCAGTGAATGCACTGAGTGCAGTGTTGTAATACTGTCAGTATAGAAGACGGTAGGGTTGAAGTGCATCTTGTATGTGCATGAATACTGCAGTGTGTGAAGTGGGTGCCAAATTCAAATAGTGTGTGCATAGAAGTAGATAGGGATGAACTGCATATTGCATAGGATTGCATAGCGTTCATTGTGTGGAGTGCTGCCTACTGTACTCCACTATGAGGTACTGCATTTGTGCACTGAATAGAATACCGCATGTGGTGGTGGGAAGAAGGGATGGAAAGGGTGGGAGAGTGAGAAGTGGTGCATATGAGATATGTCAATAGGTGAACAAAGACGTTGATGTGCCGGCATTATCCGTGCCTACAGTGCCAATTTGCAGGTCTCTTCACAGGTGACTACCGTGTGTGCTGAATGCAGGAAGACTTTTTTACTGCACAATAGCTTCTGCGAACACCTCTTTGCATGGTGACTGGTGGGAGCTCAAGTGCAGAAGGAGAGTGCATTGCACATGATATGAACATTGTAAGATACCGTGTACTCCGGTGTGTTGCATGTGGTAAGCCCATAGGCCATTCGCTGCATGGATGGAGGCCTTGCACCGACAGCTATGTGAGGTGGTTGCAATTAGGCTTGCCATTGTTGCCTTCTGTGTGTGGTTCCTCAGCATTGCCTACATTGTTGATTCTATGGGTGTGGTGTTTCTTAGCACATCCTACACTGTTTACTCCATGGCTGCAGCTAATGGAGTGAATAGTTCTGCAGTGTGTGCACTGAGTGTGGTTTTGGAATACTGTCAGTATAGAAGAGGGTAGGGTTGAAGTGCATGTTCTGTGTGCATGGATACTGCAGAGTGTGAAGTGGGTGCAATTCTTCAATAGTGTGTGCATAGAAGTGGATACGGGTTAAAGGATAGTTCCGGGACTTTTTTTTTATTGTCCCTACGGTTCGGCCATGTGTTTTTAAGCATAAATCGGTAGATCGTAGAAAACTTTCCTATGGACCTTACCCGACTTTTCGTCCATTAACGCACTCGAAATCAGCCGCCATTTTCTGATAATCCTATCATTTCCCCCCATCGCCCTGGCTCACCTGCTTTTGCGGCACTAAATCAAATCCCCCGCCCCTGAGCCTGACATCAGCAGACGCGTACCGCCCATTTCCCAACGCCAAAGCACGTTTCGTGTCAACAATCGCTGCGCCTCAGCTAATGAAGTGTCGCCATGGAAATGGCAGGACGCCTCTTTCCTCAATAAGTATAAACACACCGTTTCACAACACACAGCAGCAGATATTCGATTCCATTACTCTATCTGTGTTACTTTGAGTATTCTGTGACTCGTTTCTGTGCTCTGGTCAGCTACCTTCGCCGCTTCTAGGCCTTGTGAACACCTGTACCATCTCTGTAAATTATTTTACTTTCTTTACCACACAATGGCTACAATAATGCCGTATATGTACGAGCCCGAGTACACCGAGGAAGAACTACTGGAAAGGCAAGCACGCGAAAACGATGGGGATTCGGACGGCAGTTGGGAGGACCAGTCAACGGATGAAGAGCCTGGACCATGTCGCATGGACGGCGTCTCCACCTGGTGCACGTGCAATCGGTGCGAGCTAATGCCAACTGAGGAGGAGAACTGCTGCTGCCGTGAAAATTCCGGGTGCTTGTCCTACATTTCGGAAGGCGAGCCAAGTCTGCAATGCATCACCGAGCTGCCAGAGTTCAGGAAAGCCTGCCTCTCACGGACCGTGTTGAGGATGATGATGGTGCTTATGCACGAACTTCGCGGCACTGTTCGTCCGCGTAATCCGAGTAACGAGTAAGTATACTCTAGTTGTGATGTCAGTGATGCCACTACTATTTCATGGTCGTCTCCCACATATAAAATTACATCTACATATCATTCGAACGCATGTAAATTGGTTCCATATTGTGCATTTTCTAGATAGAATTTTTTTCAAAGCAGAATGACATTTTTTACCTGAATCGACAGTGATTAGAAATTTTTGTCATTTTAATACAGTTTGCATCTTTCATTTTCACAGGTGGTACAGGCTGGTGGCCTATCGTTGCTTCACTTGGTGGCTTCACAGGAGGCTCGGACACCGCGTTCGGAGAGTAATACCTGCCTGTGCGGTACTTGCCATTAGACAACATTTCCCCAGCGACAGTGGACAATACCGCGGATTTTCCCTGGATGTGCTGCAACCGTAACTTTACAATGTGTAATGTTTATTATTTATGTTCAATTGAAATTAAGATCTAAACTAAAACCCAACATATATTTTAACAATGGTTGTTTGGATTTTTTAAATGAATCTAGTGTGTCTCCATTGAATAGTCTTCCTGTGCCTTGTCTTGTCACACCACATGTCTCCGGCCAGCATCCTCCCTCACGCTGGCCGCCCACCTTCAATCCACATAACCGTTGAACCCATATGCAGCAGACATACATATGTTATTTTGCGGGTTGGCATCAAGCCTCCCGGCCTTGCCTCCTCCCCCAAAAATACTTACCACACCACTTTGTTCAAGCGTTGGCAATAAAAGGCAGTTGGATTTTATTGATACAAAACATGGTTATAGGTAAATAATCAATATGGTTGATCATAATAAATCATCCTTTTGGGCACCGGGTACAAAGATGACCCCCTCTGGCCCGTGCCGCCTTGCCACCACAGGCCAGCCTGCTGCTGACTAACTGCCTAGGCATCCAGGGTCTCCAGGGTGAACTGCACCCATATATTCTCCTGGGAGGGTGAGGTATTTATAAACTCACCCCCCTGCCTTCCATGTACTAGATCCTGCAGCCTGCCTCTTACATGCAGTTAGATGGCCTCTCCTTGGTGAGGCCCTGCGGCAAACGAGTCTTGTCTGCACGACCACCGCCCCAATCCACCCCCCCACCCTATCAAAGGCAGTTCGCACCGGGGTACTTGCGCTGGCAAGTGTAGCTGTCAGGGAGCGATAAAGGCCAAGGAGGTGCCAAAGACCATGTACACTTCAAAGTGGTCTATAGAGCATGGGTTGTTGTTCCCATGTCTACCTCCAGACCCCGTGTCTCCTGCCAAGCATCCCCCCTCACGCTGGACGGCCCCCTGCAATCCACATAAGTGTGTCTCCATTCACAAGTCTTCCTGTGTCTTGTCTGCACGACCACCGCCCCAATCCACCCCCCGCCCTATCAAAGGCAGTTCGCACCGGGGTACTTGTGCTGGCAAGTGGATCTGTCAGGGAGCGATAAAGGCCAAGAGGTGCCAAAGACCATGTACACTTCAAAGTGGTCTATATAGCATGGGTTGTTGTTCCCATGTCTACCTCCAGACCCCGTGTCTCCTGCCAAGCATCCCCCCTCACGCTGGACGGCCCCCTGCAAACCGCATAATGCCACGACATATACACGTCATTCATTCACAAACACACCCCTGTTTCGAATTCTTTATAACCCACTTCATATTTCTAATGAGAACTTCTTTGCGCTTTGCTAGTCAACCCGTGAAGGTGCTGGTTATCTGCTCTTCGTCTCTGTGAACTTCCGTGACCACTTCGAGGAAACTCGTCAGTTTGCAACCTGTGAACTGCTCCCTGTTCTACGACAAGAAACTACTCTGATACCTGCATCTAACTGTTTGTTCGTCAAGGTAAGGCCATGTACCATAATCATTTTGCGTCCAATTTCTTTTCGTTCAAGACAGTACATGCAAGGAACTAGTCACATGTTCTGAGTTTAGTGAAATTATTTTTCTATTTTTTTAAAGTTATTCAAATACTTATCCGCATGTGAATAACGTGTATAGTTCCAAGAACCAAAAAGAACCTTGCATTGAACCTTTTATGTGTCATTTAATTTTTTAACACATTGGTATTCATAGAGAATTGTTGATCTTTACTTTTCAGAACTTTCCACAATGCCTGCCTGTTCCATTGGCGGTTGCCCTTCGAAGACTCAGTAAATCTGAAGGTACTATAATGCATGTTTTCCCTAAGACAATAGATCAGATAAGAGAATGGGTCCGATATTGCGGATATCCACCGTCTGAGCTTGAAAGTAGAGTCCTAGAAGTCTTTGCGGACAAGAGGGGTGATCGATACCGCATCTGCAGCAGGCACTTTACCTCTGACATGTACTCCACATCATTGCTAATAAAGAAGAACACACCGCGAGCGAAGCGAAAATTGCTCTCAACCGCTATTCCCACTCTATTCGTCCACATCCCTCCACTGGTGAGTCAAGTTTACGTATTTATCTCTCGGCCTTGCGGTAGTGTGTAGCATTAGCTAACAATAATTTCCCCATTTATGTATCCACTCAATATGAAGGCGGAAGATTCTCCATCCGTATCGTTATTGCAGTCATCAGCCACTTCAAGCGCCTATCGGGTAATCTTACTTAGCTATTCTGCCACTGACTTGTTTTAGGCATGTAAATCAATAGTTTTAATTTATCGTGTGATTATTTTACCTAATGGTACACCCTTGTACTCGTCCTCTAGTCTTTGTTTTCAGTTATAATTATTGTTATCCAAAATAATGCAAGTACTGTCTTTCAGGGAGATGCTGAGGAGTCCAACGCATTGACGACAACCGTTGATGTCACTCAGATGCTCGAGGTACGTTTCCGGACAGTTCCATCGATGGAGATCATCAGATCTTGCATTCTTGTAGCGTGATTGTTACACACAATGTTTCTTTCGTTTTTAGCCATTGATATGTCCTTCTGTCGTCGCCCTCCTATGTGTCTTCTTTTTTCAATATTGTGTTCATTACTGATGAAAGTCCTATGTTTCAGGGAGTCGATGGAGCATTAGTCCAAGAAGAAGGGAGAGCATGCAGTTACGGGTCGGCGCAACAGCTTGCAGAAGTGTGCACCGCAGTTACATCGTCCCTTGATGTTCTTATGCATTTCGAGGTATGGATACTGACAGTTCGATCAAGCGAAATCATATGACGTGATTACATCCGCTATACTTCCTTCTTTATTAACGCAAGTACTATGTTTCAGGGAGATGACGGAGCTTCTTCTACAAGAACATCACCCCTAGTAGTTGATGCAGATCTCTGGGTGGTGACACTTCCAACGATCGAGCAAATCGAATCATATTTAGATATCCATTATTTAACTGATCATTTGTGCAGGTCTATTTAGATGAGCCGTTGACGCCTGCACAAAGTGTATGTTCTTTTTAACAAAATAGAAAACCATACTAATGCAATTACTGTGTTTCAGGGAGTAACTGAAGCATCATCTTCAATAATATCATCAATGGAAGTCTATGAGGAGCCCGAGGTATGGATCTTGACAGTTCCATCTAACTAGATCAACAATGCGTGAATAATTGTCGTTTGAATGTTCTACACAAAGCGTTCATTCGTGTTTTGCTATTGAGATGTACGTGGGTATTGGTCCCCAAGTACATTTTGTGTTTTCAATATTATTATACATACTAATGAAAGTTCTATGTTTCAGGGAGTCGATGGAGCGTCAGTGCGTGATGGATGTGCTTATCATGAAAATATAGTCGTTGCAGCGCAAGAGGAAGTGGAGACATGCACACACGAGTCGGAGCAACAGCGTCCCGATGTTGAAGTTCGTGGCAAGAAAGTTTCAAAGAAAAGAAAGCAAAAGAAGGTTAGTGTCCTGGTCACTATATTATGTTGTTTTTCACTGTTAATAGTTCAATACTGTAAATTGTGTTTAAACTGAACATCCCTTTTCCAATCTGTCCTCTAGTTGCGAGTGGGTGTACGAACTAGATCTACACAGACAGTGAAGCGAACGAGAGATGTTGCTTGTCAAACCTTTTGGCAGGGACTTGAGACTGGAGATGCATCGTGCCAATGGGAAGAATATGAAGTGATTGACAACGGAGCTATACCACATCCAGCCATTGATAGTGAATGTCCTCCTGGTAGTTCGGATGCAGTCGGAGATCAATTCACAGAATCCACACCCGCAAAAACTAAGACTGCGAGAAAGTTGAAGAAATTGTTTTATTCACCCATCGCCGGAGAAGGAACAGATGTTGCAATGGAAGAGAATGAAGTGGACGACAATGAAACACCATCAATATCACTGAACATAGCGGAAGACGATATCAGAGATTCTACCTTTCATGTGAGTGACATGTCCTCAACGTTACAGGCCGAACCAGCTGGGATGCAGAGTGACAGTATAAGGAAAGAGGCCAAATTCATTGTATTCGATAGTTGTTTGATTGATATTATTATTCGGATGAAATGTGGGCATTCGGTTGGTGGGGAAGTATGTGGGGAGCCATTGATTAATGTGACTCGTGCAATTCGAGGCACTAACCTTAAAATACATGCCACCTGTACAAAATATCATCCTTTCTCATGGTCTGCACAACCCATGCTGGGGCAACTGCCAGCAGGCAATCTACTTTGTGCAGCGGCTGCACTTTTTAGTGGTTCAAGTTTTAAAAAGTTAGAGTCTTTCTTTCAGTTTGTGGGAATCCATTTCATTGCGAAAACTCAGTTCTACAAATACCAAACCGATTATCTATTTCCAGCCATTAGCGAAGCTTGGAGAATGGAAAAAATGTCTATTGATAGTACATTCGCGGGCAAACGGTTCAGGCTAGCCGGTGATGGACAGTGCGACAGCCCAGGATTTTCAGCCAAGTACTGCACCTACCACTTTCAGGACATGGAAAGTAAGAAAATTGTGAGTTCGGTGGTCATGCAGGTGTCACAAAGCACATCCTCAGTGGCCATGGAGAAAGTTGGCTTTGTAGCATCATTGCAAGAACTACAATCGCGGGGAATGGTGATCGACCTGATAGCCACGGACAGACACGTTTCAATTGCCAAGACAATGAGAGAAGAGTACAAAAATATAAATCACCAATTTGACGTTTGGCATCTTGCAAAAACAATCAATAAAAAAATGTCGGCTGCAGGTAAAAAAAAAGATATGCAAGGTATTTCACAGTGGTCCAAGTCAATCAGCAACCATCTTTGGTGGAGCTCAAAAACATGTGGAGGGTCGTTGGAAATTCTACTGGAAAAATGGCGGTCAGTAATGCTACACTGTAGCAACGTTCACCGCTGGACCACAAACCAACATTTCCACAATTGTGAACATGGCCATTTGTCCACAGAGGAGGCACGGAAGAAGAAGTGGTTGATTCCTTCATCACCCACTCACAAAGCCATTGAAAAGATTGTATTTGATAAAACTATAACAAGAGATTTGAGGGGACTCACGGAATTCTGGACACACAGGAGATTTGGAGGTGGTCCACAATATGTGCCTAAAGTACAGGCCAAAACGATTGCATTTTGGCATGGAGGGCATGATAAATCGGACTCTTCTAGCGGTCTTGGCACATAACCATAATGTTGGCCGTCAACAAAGTAGGACGACCGGAACTTTAGGGACGCTTCGCTACAATAAGGCCTTCACTAAAAGAAGTAAACAATGGGTTATCAAACCAGTGTTTGAGGATATGCAATATGACTTTATTGAGAGACTTATTGTTGATGTCCTAGATAGGCACATACATGGAGTTGTGAACGAACCTGTGCAGGGGACAACTGCATTGCCACCCAACATTGCCTCTGTTCCATGTCCACCTAAAGAAGAGCTCATTGAGAAATACACATCACTGTTTAAATGATTGTAATTTGATTGTCTGTTCTCTCGAGTCTCCTCATGTCGCAGGCCCATTGAATATGTGTAGCTATGTATTGTGTAAATAAAAGTGATTGCTCTGTGAGTCCTGTGAGATGGCCTTACACTGAATGTAGCTAACTAGGAATGTGTGCTCGTTCAAAGTGAAGGTCAGCTGCTTTGATTTTTTTCTCGGGTGCCGGAATGGCCCACGACTCAGTATAAGGTTCTATTGTTATTTGTCCTTGACAGGCCGGGACCATCCCGAAAGACTTCTTTTTGGGGGTGTGGGGCAATAACGTAAGAAACGATAATGAATATAATTTCAGAAACGAAAGCCATTTAATGTTCGTTCATTAGAAGAAATAACGTCGGCATAGAAGGAGTGGTATTTCGGGGCTGCCCTACGCACAGACACAATGGAAAATGCAAAAATAATGTAAGTAACTCTTTAGATGAGTTTATACCGCAATTTAATTACTATACAGTAGCTTTAAAGACGGGTTAAGTTGTACTTGTTCGTTCTATGTGGCATATTGTTTTGTACCGCGCACTATCTTGAGGAGAACCATCTCCTTTTACGGAAGCACCTCAAAACCTTCCTCTTTGCTTCTGCTTTCTCTCCCTCTCCCCTGCTACAACTGGTCCACTGTCTGCGACCTCGGTCCTGGGCCCTTCCACTCTCCACCTGCACTGCCTCCCTGTCAACCCCTGCACTGGGGGACTGTCTCAGTATCCTACAGCCCCCCCATTGACATATAATACCCAGTTGCACTGTCCTAGCTATGAAATAATTTCCCGACCTAATATATAAAATGAATAATTTTAATAAAGATCTGATGGTGAGACTAATTTCATTTTTTATGTTTTTAAAACAGGTACATCCTTCATTATTGTATGTGTCACGAGTACCAGACACCGGCGGATGGCTTTTATAACCGCCAGTTGCTTCTCCGCGTGAACAACGTTACCACCCTGACCATTTTATGGGACGATCGCCAAGTACAAGTATGCCCTTACGCGGTACTAACGGCTAGATGCAACATACAGACCGTTGTGGTGGCCTAGTGCCTCGTTGTTGGAACAGCCATGCGATTATCAGTGCGACCGAAGAGCTTATTTTATCGTAAACCAACACCCTGTGTACTGCACACGAACATCGCTTGCCTCAAGACGAACTATTTTGGATCGAGAGCAAAGAAAAATGCAAATCGCTGAATATTCTCGAAACATTTGATGTCCAATAAATGTACTTTGCCAAATGTACAATCTTGCCGTTTGCTTTTAAACCACAGTTTCATATTCCGAATTGTGGCGCTGCATTGTGAGATGATCTAAGACCCTGTGTACAGCAAAGGAACATCGCGTGCCTCAAAACGAACTTTTTGGAACGTGAGCAAATTAAAATGCAAATCGCTGAATATTCTCTAAACATTTGATGTCAAATAAATGTACTTTACCAAATTTACAATCTTGCGGTTTGATTTAAAAGTACAGTTTCATATTCCGAATTGTGGCGCGCTGTGTTGTGAGCTAATCTGTGTTGGTTTCCGGGTTCTGTGTGGAGTCGCGTAGAAGACGCCTGGGCGCGTTTGCCTACGCAGCACAGTCACGTCACGGATAGAGGCGGGGAATATGAATGTTTTGATAAAGTCTGTTTCAGGGGCGGGGGATTTGATTTAGTGCCGCAAAAGCAGGTGAGCCAGGGCGATGGGGGGAAATGATAGGATTATCAGAAAATGGCGGCTGATTTCGAGTGCGTTAATGGACGAAAAGTCGGGTAAGGTCCATAGGAAAGTTTTCTACGATCTACCGATTTATGCTTAAAAACACATGGCCGAACCGTAGGGACAATAAAAAAAAAGTCCCGGAACTATCCTTTAAACTGCATATCGCATAGGACTACGTAGTGTCTATTGTGCAGAATTCTGACTACTGTACTGGAGTATGAGGTATTGCTTTTGTTTACTGTATAGAGTGCTGGGAGCCATACTATTTGCATGAAAGTGGCTATGGGTACTGGAGGCTATGTTATGTTTGTAGATTCTGCTAACTATTGCATGTTTCCATGCATAGCTGTATTACGGTGCATAGGTTGGGTAGCATTGGCGGTGGCTGTGGTACGTGTGTGGACTGTGGTACTTGGGCACATGTTGCCATGCATGGCCGCATTACGTTGCAGTGGGTGTGGGCAAGGCCTAGACTATTGGGTATATGGCCAAAAGCCGTAGGCCGTAGGCCATGCACCCAATAATCTAGGCCTTGCTCACACGCATAGCAGCAATGCAGTTTAGACTGTATCAGTCAGAGGGTGCTCACCTTTACAGAATGGTAGTTGGGAACATTTTAGACTTGATAGAGTACCAGAAGTCAGCTGACATGCAAATACTGTTGGTTGGTTCGTTTGCCGGTAACACCATTGTATGTGAATGAAATTGGGTAGGGGTGCCGGAGGCTGTGTTAAGTTTGTAGATTCTTCTAAAAGGTGCATCTTTCTATGCATACCTGTATAACGGTGCAGAGGTTGGGTAGCAGTGCGGGTGGCTGTGGTACGTGTGTGGATTGTGGTTCTTGGTGACACGTTGCCATGCATGGCTGGATTATGTTGTGTTGGGTGTGGCCAAGGCCTAGACTATTGGGTCCATGGCCAAAGGCCGTAGGCCATAGGCCATGCACACAAAAGCCAAGGCCTTCACCACACCCACCGCAGCAATGCAGTTTTGACTGCATCTCTCAGAGGGTGGTCACCTTTACAGAATGGTTGTGGAGCACATTTTACTCTTCATAGAGCACCAGAATTGTGCTGACATGCATATATTGTTGGTTCCATGGGTGCAGTCATTGTTAGAACATCCTACGGTTTTCGGTGTACGGCTGGAGATTGTGTAGTGAAAAGTCTTGCAGTGTGCCCACTGGGTGCAGTGTTGGAACACTGTCAGTAAAGAAGAGGGTAGGGTTGAAGTGAATCTTCCATGTGCTTGGATATTCTGGTTTCTGTAGCTTCCAGGGAGTAGGCCCAATGTTGTGAAGATTGTGTGGTTTGGTTGACTGTGACATAATACTTTGTGAATGGAAGTGGGTAGGGGTGGCGGAGGCAGAGGTATGTTTGTGGAATCTGCTAACTGTTACATGTTTGCATGCATCGCTGTGTTATGGTGCTTGGGTTGGGTAGAATTGCCGTTGCCTATGTTACGTTTGTGGATTGTGGTTTCTGGCCACATGTTCGCATGCATGGCTCTATTATGTTGTGATGGGTGTGGGCAAGCAATAGACTCTTGTGTGCATGGTCAAACTTCTTGCAAGAGGTCGCAGACTGGATTAAATCCTTTCTAAGTAACAAATCGATGAGAGTCTTTGCTCCCTCTGCTGCTGCAAACCCAGCCCCTATTATATGCGAAGTGCCGCAAGGCTCTTGCGTCTCTCTGACTATGTATAATGTATTTACTAAGCCACTTTTTTGACAAATTGGACCATTTGGGTGTCATCTACACGAACTACGCATATGACACCCAGATACTTATACCTCTTTCAGGCAACTATGACATAGACCTCGCCTTACTAAACAAAATGTATCTCATCATTCAGACATGGATGGCAGTCCACACCCTCTGCTTGAATGATGAGAAGACTGAAATATTGATCATGGGTGCCCCCACAAAACATAACAAATTTGATGTCCAGTACTCTTCATTCAACATAGACGGCAATATCATTAAAACTGTTATGGAGACAAAGGGCCTCATTACGAGAATGAAGGTAATGGAAAAAAGGAAGGCGGAATGGTAATACCGGCATTGTTAATGGATCCAGGGCATTACGACCCAACAACACTTCACATTAATTGCCCTTCAGTTTCTCTCTCTCAAACATGGACCACATGATTCACCTTATAATGTTGCATGTATTACAACGCATATTATGACATGTTACAACTAACGTCACCACATTTTTTAAATTGTAAAATTGAATATGTTATGAACAATCTATGAATTGTGCCTACAATATTTTCTTTACTGAATTTGTGTTTTTCCTTTTACATGAAGAGTCCAAGTTTGGCCTTATGAAGAAAAGGAGAACTTCCTCGAAACGCGTCGCTATTTAATTTGGACTCAATTTTTCCTCAATTTGAGCTTCATCTATTGATACCATTTTGTTTCTATGCACTGTAAATAATTTCTCTCTGAACTATAATTCTTGCTGAAAATAATATAGCTTGGCTATAAATATATTTGTTTATCTCACACTTCTGTGTCTGACCATATTTGTTAGAAACAAAAATATGTACAATGCCTACAACTAAATTTGAACAACTGTATTGGATTAATCCAAACATTTGAAAGCGTGCAGGGGACGGGAGGGTTCCCAAGTTGAATCCTCTTTCTTTTTACTGTTTATTGTCGGGGTCTTGTGCCATGACCCCAGTTCCTACCCCGCACCTAAAAATGTATTTAAAATAAACCTCGAATTTCTTTACTAAACTTACTTACCATAGGTGTGCACTTCTATCTAAACCCTTTGCCATTACAACCCAACAACCCACCAATACTGCCACCGCCCGTACTGTGCCCCCTCATACCGGCATGCATACGTACACGCGCCCCTTCATGGAGTAAATACTGGCATGCCGGTAATAGGAGGACATCACAACCCATGCGGGCATGCAATTACGAGCATCCCGAAGGCGGTAATTAGGGCCTGCACGATGGCGGCCATACAGGCATCGCAGACCACCCGTAAACAGCAATCTGCAATCAAGCCAACTGTCACAGGTGCACACAATCACCACAGGTGGAGTCAATGGAGCCTGACCCAGTATAAAAGCAGTACACCCACACACCACACCCCTTCCTACACCAAAATGATACCACTAGCTGTTGCGATCATGGGGCTGGAGGACATGCCTATACTGCTACAACTACAACAACAACAGCAACTACAACAATAACTACAGCAGCAACAACAACAAGCACAGAGGAGATGCAGGAGGAGAAGGAGGATGAGACAGGCCCAGCAATTACCACCAGTGCAGCCAGTAGTACCTCGTAGGCAGCTACCAATCCCTCGCATCAGACCCAGTCCATTCAATCTAACCCCTGAGCAGATCCACACCCTGTACCTGTTGGAGCGGGACACCATCACCACCATAGTGGACATGATACACAACGACATTGTCAGCCTCATAGAAATACACACTGCCATCCCCCCGCTACTAAAGGTGGTGTCTGTGCTCCACTTCCTGCCCACAGGCACCAACCGGCACACAGTGGGGAAGCTGCATGGCATTTCACAACCACTATTTTCACGCATGCTGAACCAAGTGCTGGATGTCCTCCTGAAACACGCTAGCACCCACATATCCCTACCACGGACTGCCCAGGAAATAGCCGACACCAAAGTAGGCTTCCATGCACTGGCAGGCATGCCCAATTGTGTTGGTGCCCTGGACTGCACCCATGTAGAATTGGTAGTCCTCCATGCCGTAGAAGTGGTGTTCCACGATCCCAAGCAAGACCACTCCATCAATGAGCAAATGGTATGTGAGTCTGGCAAGATCATCACACATTGCTGCCCCGATATCCCGGATCGATACATGATGCCATGGTGATGCAAAACTTCACGCTACCCCGTCACATGGAGCGACATGCTGGACGATGTGCCTGGCTGCTTGGTGAGTTGCCTGACTGGCCCATGGCAGTGGATCGGGGTAGTGATGTGTTGGGATGCATACTCCACCTGGGTGGGAATGGGGGGGATGCATACTCCACCTGGGTGGGAATGGGGGGGATGCATACTCCACCTGGGTGGGAATGGGGGGATGCATATCTTCAACCCGGGTGGGAATGGGGGGGTGCATACTCCACCTGGGTGGGAATGGGGGGGAGGATGCATACTCCTAATGGGTGGGAATGCGGGGGGATGCATACTCCCCCGGGGTAGGAATGGGGGGGATGCATACTCCATGGACGGTGAGTGGAGAATGCAAGCAGAGCTAAACACTCCTGACCTAAACCTCCCAACCCCAACATAACACATCACTGGCACACATTGGACCAATTACGTATATCAATGACAACATGTAAGATGCACAACCTGGCCACCATGGGTATGTCAAGCAATGCATGACTAAACATGATTACAACTGTGCCAATGTGGCTAATGTGACCATGCACAGTGTAGAATACACAGCAAAAATGGGAGGCAAAACATCGTCCTGCAACCACAGTACATCCACATCACCATGCAAGAATTCACCCTGCATCATCTGTACAATGCCATCCAGACTACCACACCATATTGCAGTATTGAATGCATCTAAACAATATTGGTGCATACATACAGGGACATGTGCATGTCGACAGCAAATAACTGGGGCCATGACTGTGAATCCTGAAGGTGGCAGCTCAGAGTGACTCTTATAGACCTATTTGTATTTGCTTGCAGGTGATGCAGGATATCTCTTGAAGCCGTGGCTACATACCCCTGAGCGGAACCCGCAGAATAGCCATGAAGAGGAGTACAATCGGGTACATACCCATACCCGTGTTGTGATTGAGCAGACCTTTGGCCTGTTGAAGACGCGGTTCCGCTGCCTAAGCAGGTCTGGTGGAGCACTCCTTTATATGCCTGAGAAGGTGGCAAAGATCACCATGGCCTGTGTCATGCTACACAACATGTGCGTCCGGAGAAATGTACCACTGCCACCTGACATTGACATGTATGCACCGGGTGAGGATGATGAGGATGAAGACGGAGGAGAAGAAGCACCCCTGCCAGTACGTGATGCACAGGATGGCCGTGCAGTACGTCAATCACTGATTGACGAATACTTCTGACTCACATGTACACTGTGTCCATGTGGACATGCACACAGAGAATGTGGGGAGTTGGGCACTGTGCACCGTCATAAATTAAATGGATACACACGAAATTAACAATGTCCAAGCATTGAATGATTTTTAACACAACGGCTGTATTGATATCAACTGCAGAAAGTTCAAACCTCCCCTCAAACCCCCAGTGAACTCCCAAAACCCCCCAGTGAACTCCCAAAACCCCCAATGAACTCCCAAAACCCCCAATGAACTCCAAAAACCCCCCAGTGAACACCCAAAACCCCCCAATGAACTCCCAAAACCCCCAACTCCCGAAAACCCCCAGTGAACTCCCAAAACCCCCCAGAGAACTCCCCATACGCCGCTGGCACCATCTGACCCACTCCCATAGTTGTCCAACACTAGTTCCTGGACTTCTTGTTGTCCGGGGGCAGCATTTCTGAGTGCCTGGCACTCGATCTTGTTAGACGCACAGGGCTGGAGGGTGCAGGGGAAGTGTGTGCAGAGGAAGCGGGTGTGGTGGATGGGGTGGAAGCTGTGGTGATTTGCACGGCTGGTGCGGGTTGTGGCTGCTGCATGTGCAGCAGAATGGAGGTGAGGACCTGCGTGACAGCCCCAGACTGTCTCGCATCATCAATGCAGAGGCATTGACGGCGGCTGTGGTTGCCGCTATGGCCTGGGCAATCTCACGCCTCGTGTCCTCCCCATCCGCGACATATTGACGGAGAAGGTCCAACATAGAGTCCTGTCTAGCCTCCACCCTCGCTAGCCATGCCTCAAGGTTGGTGGTGGGAGTAGCAGTGGTCGAGGGTGCTGTGACCGGGCCTTCATTGGCAGTGCTGTCCTCGGGGAGGCTGCTGGGGTCTGAATCGTGCAGCAAAGGATCTGCACTGCTGCAGGTGGGTGAGGGCTGAGTGTGGGGTTGGGGGGTGGACACGGGGCTTGGGGAGTGTGGACATGGCACATGGGTCAGTCCATCCTGGTCTACGAACTCCTCCACTGCAGTATCTATGTCACTCAGTGCGGCAACGGCCTTCCCTTCCACTGGTGTAGCCAGCTCTGTGTCCACGGTATCAGGCATTGATGTGGGGCCCTCATGTGCGGCCATGGGCTGGCCACTCGCCCTGGGTGTTGGTGTGGGCTGCGAAGCTGCCCCAGAGGTGGATTTGTCGGTGGCCGTTGTCTTCAGCCGGGACGTGGATGCCCTTGTGGTTGGTCCCTCACTGGCATCTTCTCCATCGGTTTCTGGGGGGTAGAAGAGATGCAGGGCATCAGTGAGGGTGTTACATGCAAGATGCATCATATGGTGCTGTGGAGTTTTTCATTTATCATGCATTCATATCTTACAGGTGTGTCACACAGGGAAGTTTGAAGGGGGCATTTTGGCATTTGCTGCATTGTAGGTGGCATGCCGTTGTATTGGGGTTTGTGTGATGTATTACATGGGCACGGTCCATGTGTGCTGGCTGTGTGTTGGTAATTGGATTGGCACTCAGCATGCATTTCAGTGTGGCAGGATTTGGGCCTCCATCTGAACAAGGATATGTCTATGTGTTTGTTGGGACATGCATTGCCTTGCCTAGACTCTCTTCGACATCACTTGTGCTACATCATGGTTTCCCCTACTGGGATCTGCAGCATCACTCACCTCCATATCCGGATGTTGTGGCACCCGTCTCCATCTCCCCGAAGCCCTCCATCGACTCCATCTGTATAAACGTGCTGCACGTCTCCTCCCAGTGTGACATTTTGGCAGGTGAGTGGGGACCCCCGCCTGTGGCCATGGCCTCCCTCATATTGCTGGCCAGGATATTCGGTACCCTGAGGCGGGGGTCATCCCACATTTTTTTACAGTCTTTCACTGTCCGTGGGGTGGTGCCGACTGCCGAGACCTTGTGGGCTACCTCCTTCCAGATCTCCTTTTTGCGCTGCTGCACCTCCCTTTTCAGGTTCTGCAGGTTGATCTCCTCTGCATGGGCGGCAAGGGTGTCCGCCAGCATGTTTAGTTCATTGTCTGCTGAAAAACACTTTTTGCGCAGGTGGGGAGTTGTTTTCCTGGTAGCCATTGACATGGTGAAGGGATTGGCAGTGGTCTCTCCTGAACACAACCAGTGGTTTGGGAGTTTGCAATGGATTGTGTTTTTAAAGATGGCCGCCGGCGCATTTCCTGTTCCGACGCGATGACGTTACATCCGGGTCCGGTATTACGAGCCCGGTATTAGCATGATGTTATTACCGGGTCGGCATTAAGGGGTGCCTCCTAGGCGGAGGCAGTATCGGCGGGTCCTGTGATGGCGGTATGGCAATTACCGGCATGGGGTTTCGCATGTGCTCACCCACTCGTAATCACCCGCTATTAGTGGCGTCATACGAGCATTGACCCGCTAGTTCATCCATGCCTGTAATTACCCCGTTTTTACTGTGCTTCTCGTAATGAGGCCCAAAAACTCTAGGTCTTTACCTTGATTCGACGCTGAACTTGCACAAACAAGATAATGCAACGGCCTCTGCTATCTCTTACATATGTAAGCTTATACATTGTTGCAAACCGTACCTATCGACAAACAGTTGCATTATACTAGTGATTAATCTTGTGTAAACTTGATTTTTGCAACGCACTATATGCAGGAGCAAACAAACAAATCTTAAACAAACTGTAAATATTATAAAATAATGCTCTCAGAACAGCCTTCTGCATCCCTAGGAGAGATCATATCTCAGAAACTAGAAGGAAGCACAATTGTCTATCCATCAAGGACAGGATTCACTTAAAAACAATCTCCATTACACATAAATGCCTTAACAATGCTGCTCCACATTACCTAAGAGAGAAAATCATTTAAAAACCTCATCTCGACCCACTAGGTCCACCAACTCCATTTGCATTACAGTTCAACTGTTCAACTTGAAAAGAGCTGGCGGTAACAGCTTCCCTGTTCAAGCTGCCCAAGCCTGGAATGCCCTCCCACTTCATCTGCGTACTGATCAGACCTTCCAAAGCTTCAGGTCTTACACTAAAAATTGGCTATCTTTAAACGACATTGCTCACCTCAATGTTGTAACGCTCACCTGATTCCCGTAGAGGCGCCGGTCTTGACTGGGCGTATACCGTATCTTCAAAGGTGATGTGTAACACACGGCTGGCTCTTTGGGCTGGACCTCTGTGCACTGTATGTCTGACTCGAAGGGTAAGATGTCTGCAGATAGAAAATATGGGATTAATGAACTGGGTTATTAAATGTCTCTCTCTTCTTCCCTTTCTCTTCTCCTGTAGAACCCCGAAGGTTAACGCTCTCACCTTAGGTAAGTGAACGCCGTGCTCTCCATCTGCCTCGGGGCAGGGTGCTGTAACCAGTTTCTTCACTGGATAAGGGGAGCAGGCCTCTTGACTTCAGAGGACTGCTGTCCGTCGTTTACTGCACGAACGGTAAGTTTCGAGTAATTCTAATGTCTTTAAAGTCTTTAGTAATGATGTCTCTTGTTTTGCAGGGTTCCGGCGATGGTGGATGACGGGCTGAAGTGAGTTGAAGATGGAGCCCGTGTGATGAATAGAAGCGCCTGGAAGCACGTAAGTAAGCGCTTGTTGCCTGCTTCACGATGCGCTCTAACTGTCTTTTTATTTTGCAGGTACAAGTTCGGAGCGGCTGCAGGGTGCCGGAATACCCACTGGGTTAGATGTGGAAAGGAGTAATGGCACGTGAGTATTAAAGTTCCCCAATGTCTTTAAACGCACCTTGTTTTGTCTTTCAGATGCGGGATGCAGCGCCGAAGGCCTCCGGAGCGTGCGAAGAGTTGGTAAGCGTTTGTCTTTCAGATGCCGGAATGCAGTGTGAAGACCTCCGGAGCGCACGAAGAGTAGGTAAGCCTTTGTCTTTCAGATGTCGGAATGCAGCGCGAGGCGTTGGTGACAGCCGATGGACCAGGTAAGTGAAGAGCTGTCACTGAAGACCGTAATGCTAACCTGTTCTTTCTTGTCTTTATAGGTGTTGCTGAAGACTGGATTCAGGATGGTAAGCCTTTTTCCTTAGGCCCAGGATCAGATGCAGAAGACACGATGAGCGTTCTGCTGCAGAGGATGCAGAATAACGCAAAGCAAGATTCATCCATCGGGTGTGGTTTAAATAGCCTCCTGTAGTGCTTAGGTGTCTCCTTCTACAGCCACGCCTAGGTAAGAAAAGAGTTCCTGCTTTCCAGAAGAGTTCCAGTGTTCTGAACCTAGGGAGTGGCTCCTGCCCCACCCAACAGGAAAAGTAGTTCCAAACAGAAGAGGATCAGAGGCTCAACTGGCAGGCAAGTAAGCAGCATGGTCTGCTGCAGGTAAGTCCACCCAAGCATAATGAGCCCGGCGCTTCCAGCGCTGGGACTGGGCATATTTATGAGCCTGGTGCCACTGGCGCCAGGACTGGATCCAAAAGGTCCCAATTGGGACTGGTTGGCACTCGGAACCTGGGTTATGGATCTGCTTCCAAGGGAGTTGGGAAAACCCTGACCTTTTGGAAGCAGAGATCATGACAGTACCCCCCCTCAAGGCCCCTCCCAAACCGGGCTTCTCCGGGGGTTTTGGCTTGTCAGGAAATGTTCGGTGAAATCTTTTGATTAGGCGAGGAGCGTGGACATATTCAGCAGGTTCCCAGGATCTCTCTTGGTGGCCGTAGCCTTTCCAGTCAATTAGGTAAAATAGTTTAGATTTGGAGATCTTGGAGTCCAGAATGCTTTTGACTTCAAACTCGAGTTCTCCATCAACTAGGATAGGTTTTGGAGATTTAGTTAGTCGGGTTTGAGGTTGCACGGGTTTTAATAGAGAGACGTGGAAGACCAGATGTATCTTCATGTGCGGGGGCAAGTCCAACTTGACCGCTACTGGGTTTACTATGGTAGTGATGGAATAGGGACCAAGGTATCTTGGGTTGAATGTGCGTGGCCCTTTTAGAGGTAGATATTTGGTGGATAACCAGACTTGATCCCCTACTTGATATTGAGGGGCTTCCTTCCGATGTTGATCTGCTCCTTTCTTGTATTGTTCTTTAGCCCTTTGAAGGTGAGAAACAGCTTCCTTAAAGGCTTGGGTGATTGTAGAATGCAGGTAGTCTACTGCTGGTGTTTCAAGATCTTGGAAGGGATCCAACTCCGAGGTTCGAGGGTGACTGCCGTACAAAAGAAAAAACGGGGTTTTCCCAGTTCCCGAATGGACAGAGTTATTGTAGGCATATTCGGCTATCCAAAGGATGTCTTTCCAAGTTTTTTCAGTTTGTTGCAGCATGCAGCGTAAATACTGTTCCAGAGTTTGATTGGTCCTCTCGGTTTGTCCGTCGGTCTGAGGGTGGTGACTGGTCGATAGTCTCACATCAATTTGAGCCGACCGACAGCAACTTCGCCAAAAATGAGAAATAAATTGACTACCTCGATCCGAAATTAGAACCGAAGGAAAACCGTGCAGTCGGACGATGTTTTCGAGAAACTCTCGGGCCAGAGTTGCTGCTGTTGGCAAGCCTTTGAGCGGAATGAAATGCGCCATCTTGGAGAATAAGTCCACGATTACTAGAATCGTATTGTATCCGGAGCATGGAGGTAGATCGGTGATGAAGTCCATAGAAAGCGTATGCCAAGGGCGAGGTGGGATGTCAATAGGGCGTAAGAGGCCTGCTGGTCTTTCCTTTTGACTCTTGTTTTGGGCGCATACTCCACAGGACATTATAAAGTCTCTGATATCTTTTTTCCAAGACGGCCACCAGAAGTAGCGCTTGATCTTTTTTGAGGTCTTGGCTATACCGGGATGTCCTTCCATTAAAGAATTGTGATAACAAGAGATTACTTTTTTCTGTAAATCTGTGCTGGGTAGGTGTAATCGTTCTTGGAAATACAATAAGTTGTCCTTTACTGCAAAGTCCTTTCCCTGCAGATGCCAATTCTGTATGTCTGCTGGAGTTACAAGTTGCCTGGCTTTATCCTTAACTTCCTCTATGGATTGTGTGGCGATTACACCCAGAATTCTTTGTTCGGGAATGATTGGTACAGGTTTAGGGTTGATCAAGTGTTCTTCCACTCCCATCCGAGAAAGGGCATCAGCTTTACCGTTTTTTGTACCAGGTCGATAGGTAATTATGAAGTCAAACTCGGCAAAGAATAATGCCCAACGGAGTTGTGTAGAGGATTGGGCTTTTGCGGTTTTCAAATATTGCAGGTTTCGGTGATCCGTAATCACAGTCACGGTGTGTCGGGCCCCCAGCAGATAATGCCGCCAAGCCTTAAAGGCAGACTTGATAGCCAGAAGTTCCTTGTCAGTAATCGTGTAATTGATTTCAGGAGGCGAGAATTTGCGGGACCAAAATGCCACGGGATGCAACTGATTGGTTATCGGGTCCTTTTGTGATAGAACTGCCCCCATGGCAAGGCTTGAAGCATCAGTTTCCACGATGTAGGGGAGTTCGGGGCGAGGGTGTTTTAAGATTGGTGCAGAGATAAATTTAGTCTTCAAATCCCGGAAAGCTTGTTCCGCCTCGGTAGACCATTCAAAACGTTTGTTTTTCTTTAACAAGGCAGTGATGGGCTGGACTATTAAAGAGAATTCGGGGATAAACCTGCGGTAAAAGTTAGCGAAGCCTAACATGCTTTGCACACCTTTTACGGAGGATGGTGATGGCCATTTGAGAACTGCATCGACCTTCTTTGAATCCATACGCACGCCGCCAGGTGATAATATGAATCCCAAGAATTCAACTTCAGTCACGTTGAAAACACATTTTTCCAACTTAGCGAAATGTTTGTGTTGACGCAATCTTTCGAGGACCATTTTCACATGTTTCCGATGTTCAGATTCCGATGAAGAATAAACGAGGATGTCGTCAATGTAAACAACAACACACACATCTATGAGCTCCCTGAGGACATCGTTCATAAAATATTGAAAGGCGGCAGGGGCATTGCAAAGTCCGAAGGGCATGACCTGATATTCAAATAGCCCATACTTGGTGCGGAAGGCCGTCTTCCATTCATCGCCCTCTTTTACTCGTACCAAGTGGTAAGCTCCTCTAAGATCCAGCTTTGTATATATGCATGCTTTTCTGACTTGGTCCAGGAGTTCAGGGATCAAAGGTAACGGATATCTATTCTTAAAGGTGATCTGGTTCAGGGAGCGATAATCTATACAAGTTCTAAGGTCTCCTTCCTTTTTTGGAACGAAGAACAAAGCTGAAGAAGCAGGGGACTTGGAAGGACGAATAAACCCATTTGCCAGGTACTGATCCAGGTATTGTCGAAGGTGAAGGTTCTCAGGCTCGGTGAGGGCATAAATTCTACTACAAGGAGGAGTAGATCCAGGTATCAGGTCTATCTGGCAGTCATAAGACCTATGAGGAGGTAGAGAGTTAGCCTGATCCTTCCGGAAAACATCTTGGTATTCTAGGTATTCGGGAGGTAACTGGGGAGTCTCTGAAGAAATTGCTGCCAGTGCAACACCAGGTGGAGGGTGACAAGTAGAGACACATTCTGGAAACTGGACCGTTCTTGCTCGCCAATCGATCAGAGGATTGTGTTTCTCTAACCAAGGTATTCCTAGAATAATCTGAAACTGAGGGGCCTTGATCACATCGAACACGATCTTCTCATGGTGTCCATCTTGACTTACTAGCGTCACTTCTTGAGTGGTATGCGTTACTGGCCCGGAGGCTATCTCCGTACCATCCACCGTAGTAATGACGTCCTTTACAGCCTTGGGACAAAGAGTTAGATTCATCCTCAAAACCATTTCATGATCCACATAATTGCCGATGGCACCGCTGTCGACGTAAGCTTCAATTGCATGTAATCGATCCGGATTATCAGGGCTAATGAGGACCATAGGTATCACGAAATGCGAGGTCACGGAACTGGTTTTCAAGCTCGGCAAGAGGACCTCTATTCTTGTCGGGCGAGGTCGTTTCCCTGCTCAGAGTTTGTAACTTTGGTAACTGCAGCTCCTACTGCCTTCTTAGCAGGTTTCACCGAACAGTCTCGAAGAAAGTGCCCTGAGTTTCTGCAATAGAGGCATAATTGCAAATGTTTTCTCCTTTCCCGCTCCTTTTGTGTTAGAGGACCTTTCAGACCCCCTATTTGCATGGGTTCCCCGGAGTCTACTCCTTTGGAAGGAGTTGGCGGTTTGGAAAATACTCGAGCATCAAACTTGGAACGATCGGCCTTCCTGTTCTGCAGTCTGTGATCTATTTGAACGACTAAGTCTATATAGTCCGAACAATCTTGTGGGGGATTCACTACTTGGGCTAACACATCTTTGAGCTCTCCACGTAGACCTCTATAAAACAGCGTAATCCTTTTGTCCTCAGGCCATTGAGTTTCCACTATCAGTCTGTTGAAAGACGCAATATAAGCCAAAAGGTCTTGATTACCTTGTCGCAACGAAAGAAGCTCATTGTCCAAGGCCTGCCCCTGTGAATGTCTTGCGAACAGTTTTTCCATACTGAGCTGAAAAGCTTGAAAATCATGGAGGACCGGATCATCTTGATTTACTAAAGGGATCGACCAGTCTGCCGCATTGCCACTAAGGTACGAAAGCACGAAAGCTACTTTAGCTTGATCAGTTGGAAAGGCTGCTGGCCGGCATAAAAAATGCAACCGGCACTGATTGATAAATACTGCAAACCTCTTTGGGTCACCAGAAAATCGTTCGGGCGGAGCCAGAGGTACATTCCCAGGTAGGTTGATCTGCACTGGATTCATAGAGGATGTAGAAGGAAGATTTCCCCCAGATGCGGGTAACGGGGTCTGTCCGGCTTGTGACTGTAGCAATTGTCTAGCGAGATCATCTGTTCGCTCCTTGGAAATAATCAGTTCCCTTCTTAGAGCGTTTGTTTCCTGACGGGCTGCATGCACTTCTGCCCTTAGTTTCCCAAGTAACTGGGCTAGTTGGTCGGTATCCGAGGTTTCCATAGCGCCTGGACGGGAGTTTTGTGGTAGGCTTTGCGTTCTGTAACGCTCACCTGATTCCCGTAGAGGCGCCGGTCTTGACTGGGCGTATACCGTATCTTCAAAGGTGATGTGTAACACACGGCTGGCTCTTTGGGCTGGACCTCTGTGCACTGTATGTCTGACTCGAAGGGTAAGATGTCTGCAGATAGAAAATATGGGATTAATGAACTGGGTTATTAAATGTCTCTCTCTTCTTCCCTTTCTCTTCTCCTGTAGAACCCCGAAGGTTAACACTCTCACCTTAGGTAAGTGAACGCCGTGCTCTCCATCTGCCTCGGGGCAGGGTGCTGTAACCAGTTTCTTCACTGGATAAGGGGAGCAGGCCTCTTGACTTCAGAGGACTGCTGTCCGTCGTTTACTGCACGAACGGTAAGTTTCGAGTAATTCTAATGTCTTTAAAGTCTTTAGTAATGATGTCTCTTGTTTTGCAGGGTTCCGGTGATGGTGGATGACGGGCTGAAGTGAGTTGAAGATGGAGCCCGTGTGATGAATAGAAGCGCCTGGAAGCACGTAAGTAAGCGCTTGTTGCCTGCTTCACGATGCGCTCTAACTGTCTTTTTATTTTGCAGGTACAAGTTCGGAGCGGCTGCAGGGTGCCGGAATACCCACTGGGTTAGATGTGGAAAGGAGTAATGGCACGTGAGTATTAAAGTTCCCCAATGTCTTTAAACGCACCTTGTTTTGTCTTTCAGATGCGGGATGCAGCGCCGAAGGCCTCCGGAGCGTGGGAAGAGTTGGTAAGCTTTTGTCTTTCAGATGCCGGAATGCAGTGTGAAGACCTCCGGAGCGCACGAAGAGTAGGTAAGCCTTTGTCTTTCAGATGTCGGAATGCAGCGCGAGGCGTTGGTGACAGCCGATGGACCAGGTAAGTGAAGAGCTGTCACTGAAGACCGTAATGCTAACCTGTTCTTTCTTGTCTTTATAGGTGTTGCTGAAGACTGGATTCAGGATGGTAAGCCTTTTTCCTTAGGCCCAGGATCAGATGCAGAAGACACGATGAGTGTTCTGCTGCAGAGGATGCAGAATAACGCAAAGCAAGATTCATCCATCGGGTGTGGTTTAAATAGCCTCCTGTAGTGCTTAGGTGTCTCCTTCCACAGCCACGCCTAGGTAAGAAAAGAGTTCCTGCTTTCCAGAAGAGTTCCAGTGTTCTGAACCTAGGGAGTGGCTCCTGCCCCACCCAACAGGAAAAGTAGTTCCAAACAGAAGAGGATCAGAGGCTCAACTGGCAGGCAAGTAAGCAGCATGGTCTGCTGCAGGTAAGTCCACCCAAGCATTATGAGCCCGGCGCTTCCAGCGCTGGGACTGGGCATATTTATGAGCCTGGTGCCACTGGCGCCAGGACTGGGTCCAAAAGGTCCCAATTGGGACTGGTTGGCAATCGGAACCTGGGTTATGGATCTGCTTCCAAGGGAGTTGGGAAAACCCTGACCTTTTGGAAGCAGAGATCATGACAAATGTCTAGAGCACTCTGGGGTCTCAACCACTCTCTTCTCGATAATGCACTTGCTTCCTGACTGCTTGTAATTATTTGTAAATGCTTTATTTCTTCCTTGCTGGACCATTTGATGTTTATAGCCTACACTTGCTTTGACATGATTAGACTGTATGTATCCAATTTGCATCTTTGATAATGCACTCGCTTCCTGACCTTTTGTAAATTATTTGTAAATGCTTTATTTCTACCTTGCTCGACCATTCGATATTTATAGCCTACACTTGCTTTGACATGACTATATTATATGTACGCAATTTGCATCTAAGCTGTCTTGTAATGCGCTCAGATACCCTAGGGTGTGGCATGCTTTATAAATCAATAAACCAAACAAACAAACAAAGGCGTGATGGGTGCAGCTGTGGATGATTTTGGATGCTGAGATGCAGTCAAAACTGCATTGCTGCGATGGGTGTGGCCAAGGCCTAAACTATTGGGTGCATGGCCAAAGGCCGTAGGCCGTAGACCATGCACCCAAAAGCCAAGGCCTGCACCACAACGATAAAAAGCAGACACAAAGAGAAAGGCTTTGAGGTGCTTCCGGAACCCGGAATGGTTCTCCTCAAGTTTCAGGGAGGCAGGGAGGCTGTTGCAGAGGGAGGCCCCAGCCGAAAAAAGAAATCTACCATCAACTGGTTGCTTGCAGAAGCGACTGACCCTGAGGGAGTTGGAGATGGATGAGGGAAGAGCTCGAGCACAGAGATATATAGTAAGTGAGAGTTTAATTTATTGACGTCCCAGGCCCCAGAAGGCCTTGTGCATAATGCAGGGGGTTTTCACCTTATTCCTCGCAGCCACTGGGAGCTATTGCCGACATTTCAGTGCAGGAGAGATACCATCCCTAGGCTTGAGGCCAAGGCCAATTTGTGTAGTCCTCTTCTGGATGAGTAGCAGAAGGTGGAGAGTAGATTTAGGTTGGCAAGATAGATTCAGTGCTGCTTTTGTTGGCATATTTTTACGATTTATGTAGGAGATGAGTTAGTGGGGAAAATAATTAGTAGCATTGTAGGAAGGAAAGCAGAGAGTTCCTGTTTCGACATTACAATGTATGACTTGGGTAAATGAAAACATTGCAAGCACATACCATTTAAGTGCACTTGATGGTAGGGGATGGGAAAAAAACAGTATGCTTTTAAAGAACGTAATGTACGCTTAGAGGCAGATACCGTGCACAGAGGCACTTATAACACAGTTGTAAACATACTGCAGAAAAAGGTTTCATACCTCCATTTTGTGGTGATGGTTGCTCATGTAGATGAATGTGGATGCACAAATCTTGCAATCTTTTTCTGAACTTTCTACTGGACGTGCTTTCGAATGACAGGACACTTGCAACATCTTGGATGGTATTGGTGGATGCGTGTGTGACTATTTACCCGTACCCAATGAGGGAGTGATGGACAAAAAATAATCGAAAGGGAAGGAGGACTGCTCCTGCTTTAGTGGGAAGAGCATGTGCCACATTCTGCGGTTCTCACCATGCTAGGAAATAGAAATGGGACTGGGGGGATTATCCAATCAGGTACTGTGGGTGTGGTTCACAGGAAGGGGCGGTCATACTGTTGTACATTGCTCTACGTAGTGAGGCTGGCTGACATGGCAAAATGCATTGTGTTGACTTTGGGTGATGCCTTTATGATAGATCTGCACAAGTGTGCCCAGGAAAGACACTTTGGTGGCAATTTGGGTTTGGAAGGAGTGGACGCACTGTGGTGCGCAATCTATGACTGCAGTTTCGCAGATATGCAGGCACTTTGCAGAGACCTGGCCACTTTTGCTACTGTCGATGTTATCGTCATGAACTACGGAGGATTTTTCCCACTGCCAAGGTGTTTTTCTCATCCATAACACCAAGAAGAGTGTGGGAGAATGCTCATGGAAGTTGTTCCGAGCCAGAGGTTGGAAGGTGTCTCATCAACAGAAACATGTATACTTTTTGTGTCCGCTCGTGGGATGATCTTCTGCAATAATGACCTCTTTAGTTGTTGAAATGCAGAGTTTTTCCAAGCAAATGGCATTTCGTTGTCGCCCATTGGTAATGCTGTTTTATTTGCCCATCTACAAGATGCAGTGGAGAGTTTACTGTAACAATGCGAGCACAAGAAAACGCAAAATCAAATAAAAACCCCAAAAAAGGTGTTTCACCAGAAGCACCTAAAACAAAAACAAAAAAAGGCCATTTTCAGAGGCGCCCCTAAAAACGAACTCCCATAACCTGGTTGCAATTTATTCCCCCACGCCCGCACGCAGCATGAAAGACACATCTGGGGATTTTGAGGATGGCCATAGAAATGGGACTGTGCAGGCTGAGGTATTGCGCAATACCGTTTCTGGTTGTGGTGTGTAAGTAGAGGACTGGTGTACAGAAGTGATACTGTTACATGGCGAGCTCTTCAATGTGATTGGTGCATGCGTGTGGAACATTCTAATAGTACCCAATGACAGCATGCTGGAAAGAAGGAAGTGGAAAGGGAAGAAGAAATGTTTCTGCTTTATTAGGGCACGGCCCTCGCCGTACTTGTGGAAACACGCGTGCCACATAGTACCGTTTTCAGCATGCTACCCATGGGAATGGGACAGTGGGACTATCACAACTGAGGGTGTGGTTCACAGGAAGGGCCATTAATCATTTTCTCCATTAGTGGGTGTAGTGAGCCAGGCTGACATGGTTGCCATTACTTGCAAAGGCAGTGTAGCACAGCAGATTCGGTCCAACATCAATTACAGGTCAAACCTATGGGACCTGCTACTCTGATCTGAAACGCTACAAACAGATTTCGGAGCAGCTTCGGGTGCAGCCTTTTGTAGGGCTGCTGTGGAGAACTTGCCCCGGAAAACAGGCCTACATTGTTCAAAAACATATATACATGTGCAATGGCACATTGTGGTGTGTTTGTAAGCATGTACTTTCCAAAAACACTCCGTACATTGCACAACATGGTACTTTTCTGCTGTCTGAGGGTCTGGATCGGTTGTCTGGTGACGTCATCACTGTTCTCCCTTGGGACCGCTGTCCGCAGGATGTGTTTTCGGCAGAATACATTGTGCGCATGTTCATAGGTGTCCGATGCACACCGTGGCTACTTCTGTACTGATTAATAGTGCGACACATGTGCGCCGACCATTTTAGGACACTCTGGGTGTTTATAGGGTGTAGCAGGTGGGATGCTTATGTGTATAGCTATCTGTAGGATGTGGGTGGGCTGCTCAAACTAAAGTTCGGTTGCATATGCTGCACAGTGGCAGTGTTACTAGAACACAGAGTCACAGATACAAATGCTTGTACTTGCACAACGAAACGTCTGCTCCCACATGTAATTATAGGTGGTGGACAAGATGCTGACTTGCGGGTCGTACTGGTGTCGTACAGATGCCTCCATTGTCATTGAGGATAGGCTGGGCAGGTGTGGTGTGCGTAGGACACCTCCCTTTTTCTTAATTGCGGGCATTCCTACATAGACTGTGCGCCGCTGAGTCATAACTGCATTTAAAAAAAAACAATACCACATATACACTCAACAACAATTTAAATATCAACGTTTACTTGCACACATTCATACACACCATTAGGAAGGGGAAGGGATAGCAGAAGTGGATACTCATTGTGGGGAATTGAGGATTTGCACAAGTTAATTGTGAGGGGAGGAAGAGATTGAGGTATCACTGTAACATCTCCCATCACACAGATTTTGAGGGGAAGGTGGGCTGTGACATGGGCAAGGGGTACACATGCAGGTATGCCAGTGCTGTTTTATTTTGTCCATAATATTCCCTTGTATGCAATCTTTTAAGGTGGCACAATTGTTCAACAATTTTTCCATTTTGGCTTACAGGCTGTCCATTTTGCTATTTATAGAGTTTATTTCCTTTCCTGTGCCCGTATCCTGTTGTGGAAGGGGTGACGCTTGTGCTGCCTTGCTTTCCTTTCCAATATGTTCTCTTACAAAAAAGAAAATGTGTTAGGTGCACATGAAGCAATATATATTAGATAATTTATTTTTCACGCTACTGTGCGTACCAATGGGGTTACTATCGTAAGTCACTGCGTCATGAGGGAAATGTTCTTCCAGCCACTGTAAGGTGCTTGCCATTGATGCGTACACAAAAAAATCGTTCTGCTTCTGTGCCACTGCATACTGCACCACCTGCGCAATTATCAGACAAAATGTACTGTGCTTGCTAGGTTGCAATGATGTTCTGTTCTTAGTACTTTCCCGTCCTTGCTCTGGCTGTTTGTTCTTTTTTTCCATGCACAGTAGCAGTGAGGTAGGATGGTTGAAGGGAGACGTCACTTCTGCTGTTGGTGTATTCTGTTATGGTGTACTCCCTATGCTTTTGTGCTGTTCGCTTCATAAGTACACAGTTTGCAGTTCTACTTTATTTTACCTTGCAATTCATGTACATGCTGCTGCTTGCATATGTTCCTTGTGTTTGCTGAATGGTACCACTATGTAAGAGAGCCCCTGCCTTTCTGAGCAGGTTTGAGGCCACCCGATGTCCGTGACCAGACACATACTCCGAGACTGCTGTGTGCATTAACATGGTGCCCACAGGTTCAGTATGTTGTACATTAGATCATCAAAAAGTAATTGTATCCTGCTAAAAACCTATGCAATTCACTGAAAAAATGTTGCTGAAGGAACATTATGCTTCAGTAGCGCTATCAAAAACCTAGGAAATTCACTGACAAAAAACGTTGTTAAAGGGACGTTATGATTAAGTTGCACTAGTACACACCTATGCAATTCACTCACAAAAAACATTGTTAAAGGGACATTATGGGTAAGTTCCACTAATAAAATCCTATGCAATTCACTGAGAAAACACCTTCTTATATGTATCATATGCTGTTACTGAACCTTAGGGAAGCAGTGTAAGAACATATAAGAAGGGTAAGGTCTACAAATATAGTACCTTTTGAATTTTTAGTTCCTGACTATGAGAGAAGAAAAGCACCTGGCCTATATATGTCAGTGAACAAAAAAAGAGGGAGCCAGACATGTGATGTCATCAGTGATGTCATCTTTGATGTCATGAGTGTTAGTCTTAGCAGTGCACAGTGGTGGCAGGAGTTATGGTTGCTTAGGTTACCATAACTGGCGAATTTCTGTTTTTTTTTGTTTTACTTGTAACCATAATATTGATAGGTTGTTATTAGTGCAAATTAAGTGTAATGTTCCTTCCATGTTGCACTGAATTTGATAGGTTTTTCCGAGGGCAACTGAAACATAGCGTCCCTTTAAAAAGGTGTTTTCTCAGTGAATTGCATAGGGTTTTAGTAGTGGAACTTACCCATAACGACCCTTTAACAATGGTCTTTGTGAGTGAATTGCATAGGTGTGTACTAGTGCAACTTAACCATAACGTACCTTTAACAGCGTTTTTTGTCAGTGAATTACATGGCCACGGTAGTGGCCATGTAGTTATGGTTAAGTTGGTGTTTACATAGGAACAGCACTTTTTGGGCGGCTTATAACTTCGCTCTCTCTGGACGAATCCTCACCAAACTTTCAAAAAAAAAGTATTTGGGTCACTCTGAATTTTTTTGCAAAGTTTGGTGAGGATTCGTCCAGGGGGGGCAAAGTTATAGGGGGGGGTCCCAAATTTGCGGCAAGAGCGGCGGCTTGGTCCCGAAAGCGTGCTTTGCTTTATTTGGTGTAAATCCGTCCAGTAGTTTTTAAAAAAATGACAAAAATGTAAGTGAAATAAATTAGTGATATCTGTGTTCGCTTCACGGACACACTTCCCTGTTCGCTCCGCGGACAGGACGGTGATTGGGCAATCAGCTTGCATGATGTCCGCGGACATCTGAACGTGCTCTCTCATTGGATGCAGTGAAAGCGTGCAGTGCGTCTGGCTTCAGAGACGCCCACCATCTTTGTTCCTCGCCGCCTGCAAAGTAAGTCTTGTGTCTGCCTCCTGTTCCTCCCACCCCCGCTCATGCCCCGTGTGTCCTTCTTGTCCCCCCACCCCCACTCATGCTCCGTGTCTCCCCTGTTCCTCCAGCCCCCCGCTCACGCCATCGGCACACGGTGGCCAGCGGAGGGCCGAGGAGTGGGATCTGCCGCCTGCACACGAACGCCGTGTGTCTCTCTCCCTCCCCCACCCCCCGCTCATGCCTCGTGTGTCTCTCTCCCTCCCCCACCCCCCGCTGATGCCCCGTGTGCCGCTCTCCCCTTCCCCCCTCCCCCCGCTCATGCCCCGTGTGTCTCTCTCCCCTTCCCCCCACCCCCGCTCATGCCCTGTGTGTCTCTCTCCCTCCTTCCACCCCCGCTCATGACCCGTGTGTCTCTCTCCCTCCCCAAACCCCCTGCTCATGCGCTGTGTGTCTCTCTCTCCTTTCCCCCACCCCCCGCTCATGCCCCGTGTGTTTCTCTCCCTCCCCCCCACTCCCGCTCATGCCCCATGTGTCTCTCTCCCTCCCCCCCACCCCCGCTCATGCGCCGTGTGGCTCTCCCCCTCCCGCCCACCCCCCGCTCATGCCCCGTGTCTCTCTCCCCTTCCCCCCACCCCCCGTTCATGCCCCGTGTGTCTCTCTCCCTCCCCCCCACCCCCGCTCATGCCCCGTGTGTCTCCATCCCCCCCACCCCCGCTCATGCCCCGTGTGTCTCTCTCCCTCCCCTCCACCCCCGCTCATGCCCCGTGTCTCTCTCCCCTTCCCCCCACCCCCCCGCTCATGCCCCATGTGTCTCTCGAACCTCCCCCCCACCCCGCTCATGCCCCGTGTGTCTCTCCCCCTCCCGCCCACCCCCCACTCATGCCCCGTGTGTCTCTCTCCCCTTCCCCCCACCCCCCGCTCATGCCCCGTGTGTCTCTCTCCCCTTCCCCCCACCCCCCGCTCATGCCCCGTGTGTCTCTCTCCCTCCCCCCCACCCCCGCTCATGCACCGTGTGTCTCTCCCCCTCCCGCCCACCCCCGCTCATGCCCCGTGTGTCTCTCCCCCTCCCGCCCACTCCCCGCTCATGCCCCGTGTGTCTCTCTCCCTCCCCCCACCCCCGCTCATGCCCCATGTGTCTCTCTCCCTCCCCTCCAACCCCGCTCATGCCCCGTGTCTCTCTCCACTTCCCCCCACCCCTGCTCACGCCCGTGTGTCTCACGACCTCCCCCCACCCCTGCTCATGCCCCGTGTGTCTCTCCCCCTCCCGCCCACCCCCCGCTCATGCCCCGTGTGTCTCTCCCCCTCCCCCCCACCCCCCGCTCATGCCCCATGTGTCTCTCTCCCTCCCCCCACCCCCCGCTCATGCCCTGTGTGTCTCTCGCCCTCCCCCCCGCCCCCGCTCATGCCCCGTGTGTCTCTCGACCTCCCCCCCACCCCGCTCATGCCCCGTGTGTCTCTCCCCCTCCCGCCCACCCCCCGCTCATGCCCCGTGTGTCTCTCTCCCCTTCCCCCCACCCCCCGCTCATGCCCCGTGTGTCTCTCTCCCTCCACCCCACCCCCGCTCATGCCCCGTGTCTCTCTCCCCCTCCCGCCCACCCCCGCTCATGCCCTGTGTGTCTCTCCCCCTCCCGCCCACTCCCTGCTCATGCCCCGTGTGTCTCTCCACCTCCCGCCCACCCCCCGCTCATGCTCCGTGTGTCTCTCTCCCCTTCCCCCACCCCCCGCTCATGCCCCATGTGTCTCTCTCCCTCCACCCCACCCCCGCTCATGCCCCGTGTGTCTCTCCCCCTCCCGCCCACCCCCGCTCATGCCCCGTGTGTCTCTCCCCCTCCCGCCCACTCCCTGCTCATGCCCCGTGTGTCTCTCTCCCTCCCCCCACCCCCGCTCATGCCCCATGTGTCTCTCTCCCTCCCCTCCAACCCTGCTCATGCCCCGTGTCTCTCTCCACTTCCCCCACCCCCGCTCACGCCCCGTGTGTCTCTCTCCCCCCCCACCCCTGCTCATGCCCCGTGTGTCTCTCCCCCTCCCGCCCACCGCCCGCTCATGCCTCGTGTGTCTCTCTCCCTCCCCCCCACCCCCGCGTGTCTCTCCCCCTCCCGCCCACCCCCTGCTCATGCCCCATGTGTCTCTCCCCCTCCCGCCAACCCCCCGCACATTCCCCGTGTGTCTCTCTCCCTCCCCCCACCCCCGCTCATGCCCCATGTGTCTCTCTCCCTCCCCTCCAACCCCGCTCATGCCCCGTGTCTCGCTCCACTTCCCCCCACCCCCGCTCACGCCCCGTGTGTCTCTCGACCTTCCCCCCACCCCTGCTCATGCCCCGTGTGTCTCTCCCCCTCCCGCCCACCCCCCGCTCATGCCCCGTGTGTCTCTCACGCTCATGCCCCATGTGTCTCTCTCCCTCCCCCCACCCCCCGCTCATGCCCCGTGTATCTCTCTCCCCTTCCCCCCACCCCCCGCTCATGCCCTGTGTGTCTCTCTCACCCCCCCACCTCCGCTCATGCCCCGTGTGTCTCTCCCCCTCCCGCCCACCCCCTGCTCATGCCCCGTGTGTCTCTCCCCCTCCCGCCAACCCCCCGCTCATGCCCCGTATGTCTCTCTCCCTCCCGCCCACCCCCTGCTCAGGCCCCGTGTGTCTCTCTCCCTCCACCTACCCCCGCTCATGCCCCATGTTTCTCTCTCCCTCCCCCCACCCCGCTCATGCCCCGTGTGTCTCTCTCCCCTTCCCCCCACCCCCCGCTCATGCCCCGTGTCTGTCTTCTGTTCCCCCCGCTCATGCCCTGTGTCTGTCTCCTGTTCCCCCCACCCCCCGCTCATGCCCTGTGTGTCTCTCTTCCTCCCCCCCACCCCCGCTCATGCCCCGTGTGTCTCTCCCCCTCCCGCCCACCCCCTGCTCATGCCCCGTTTGTCTCTCCCCCTCCCACCAACCCCCCGCTCATGCCCCGTGTGTCTCTCTCCCTCCCGCCCACCCCCCGCTCATGCCCTGTGTGTCTCTCTCCCTCTCACCCACCCCCCACTCATGCCCCGTGTGTCGCTCTCACTCCCGCCCACCCCTTGCTCAGGCTCCGTGTGTCTCTCTCCCTCCACCCACCCCCGCTCATGCCCCATGTTTCGCTCTCCCTCCCCCCACCCCACTCATGCCCTGTGTGTCTCTCTCCCCTTCCCCCCACCCCCCGCTCATGCCCCGTGTCTGTCTTCTGTTCCCCCCGCTCATGCCCTGTGTCTGTCTCCTGTTCTCCCCACCCCCGCTCATGCCCTGTATCTGTCTCCTGTTCCCCTCATGTGCCCTGCCTGTCTCCTGTTGCCCCCACACCCCCTGCTCATGCCCCGTGTCTGTCTCCTGTTCTCCTCACCCCCCCGCTCATGCCTCGTGTCTATGTCCTGTTCCCCCCACCCCCCGCTCATGCCCCGTGTCTATCTCCTATTGCCCCCCACCCCCCCGCTCATGCCCCGTGTCTGTCTCCTGTTCCCCCCACCCGCTCATGCCCCATGTCTGTCTCCTGTTCCCCCCACCCGCTCATGCCCCGTGTCTCTCTCTTGTTGCCCCCCACCCCCAGCTCATGCCCCGTGTCTGTCTCCTATTCTCCCACCCCCGCTCATGCCCCGTGTCTATCTCCTGTTACCCCCCACCCCCACGCTCATGCCCCGTGTCTGTTCTCCCCACCCCCCGCTCATGCCCCGTGTCTGTTGTTCCCCCCACCCCCGCTCATGCCCCGTGTCTGTCTCCTGTTCCCCCCACCCCTTGTCATGCCCTGTGTCTGTCTCCTGTTCCCCCCACCCCCCGCTCATGCCCCGTGTCTCTCCTGTTGCCCCCCACCCCCCCGCTCAAGCCCCGTGTCTGTCTCCTGTTGCCCCGCATGCCCCGTGTCTTTCTCCTGTTCTCCCCAACCCCTGCTCATGCTCCGTTTCTGTCTCCTGTTCCCCCCACCCCTGGCTCATGCCCTGTGTCTGTCTTCTCTTGCCCCTCACCCCCCGCTCATGCCCCGTGTCTGTCTCTGTTGTTCCCCCCACCCCCCCTCATGACCCGTGTCTGTCTCCTGTTCCCCCCACCCCCGCTCATGCCCTGTGTCTCTCTCCTGTTGCTCCCCACCCCCGCTCATGCCCGTGTCTGTCTCCTGTACCCCCCACCCCCGCTCATGCCCCGTTCTGTCTCCTGTTCCCCCCACCCGCTCATGCCCCGTGTCTCTCTCCTGTTGCCCCCCCGCTCATGCCCCGTGTCTGTCTCCTGTTCCCCCCACCCGCTCATGCCCCGTGTCTCTCTCCTGTTGCCCCCCACCCCCTGCTCATGCCCTGTGTCTGTCTCCTGTACCCCCTCACCCCCGCTCATGCCCCGTGTCTCTCTCCTGTTGCCCCCCACACTCCTGCTCATGCCCCGTGTCTGTCTTCTGTTCCCCCCACCCCCCGCTCATGCCCCGTGTCTGTCTCCTGGTCCCCGCCCCCCCACGCATGCCCTGTGTCTGTCTCCTGTTGCCCCCACCCATGCCCCATGTCTGTCTCCTGTAGCCCCCCACCCCCCGCTCATGCCCCGTGTCTCTCTCCTGTTGGCCCCACCCCCCGCTCATGCCCGTGTCTGTCTCCTGTTGCCCCCACCCCCGCTCATGCCCCGTGTCTCCCTCGTGTTCCCCCCCGCTCATACCCCGTGTCTCCCTCGTGTTCCCCCCACCCCCCGCTCATGCCCTGTGTTTCTCTTGTGTTGCCCCCACCCTCCCGCTCATGCCCCGTGTCTCTCTAGTGTTCCCCCTACCCCCCGCTCATGCCCCTTGTCTCTCTCCTTCCCCCCACCCCCGCTCATGTCCCGTGTGTGCCCTGTACCCCCCCGCTCATGCCCCATGTCTACCTCGTGCTCCTCCCCACCCCCCACTCATACCCCGTGTCTCCCTCATGTTCCTCCCCACCCGCTGCTCATGCCCCGTGTCTCTCTCGTGTTTCCCCCACCACCGCTCATGCCCCGTGTTTCCTTCCGTTTCCCCCCCACCCCCTGCTCATGCCCCGTTTGTACCCTGTTCCCTCTCACCCCCCGCTCATGCCCATGCGTCTCCCCTGTTCCCCACCACCCCCCGCTCATGCCCTGTTGTGTTCTTTATACACCCCGCCTTCCCTTTCCATGGTGGCCATCTTGGTAAAAGATTTTCCTTCCTACACCGGGACGCTGCAGGCGTCCCGGTGTAGGAAGGAAAATCTTTTTGTTTTTTTTACCACCCAGCGTTCCCACTTTGAGGACATAAGATGTTAGTGGTCTTCATCTATTGAAAAGGATGTTATGGTGACATTGCACTAATAGAAACCTTTAAAATTTAGTTAAAAAAAATGTTACAGGGACGCTATGGTTAAGTTGCACTAATAAAAACCTATGAAATTCAATGAAAAAACTTTGTTAAAGGGACGTTATGGTTAAGTTGCGCTACTAAAAACCTATGAAATTCAGTGAAAAAACGTTGTCAAAGGGACGTTATGGTTCCAAGTAAAACCGAAAAACCCTTGAAATTCACCAGTTATGGTAAGCTAAGCAACCATAACTCGCGCCACCACCGTGCACTGCTAAGACTAACACCCAGGACATCAAAGATGACATCACAAATGTCATTGATGACATCACTGATGACATCACATGTCTGGCTCACTCTTTTTTCTTTTGCTGACATATCTAGGCCACATGGTTTTCTTCAGTAACAGTCAGAAACTAAACATTTTATTTTATTTGTAGACGTATCCTTCAAGTAGGTTTTTACAGTAATTCCCTTAGAGTCCAGTCACATCATATGAAACATATACATACGGGAAGACACAAGCTTGAAAGACAGCAATCCTTTTGTGCATAAAGATAATCAATAGACTTATGACCACTTTCTGATAGTTCTGTTTTTTTTAATGACTGTACATTCCCTGTATATGGTCATATTTGTATACATTGTACTCACACTACTTTCCTTAGGGTCCAATCAAATCAAGTGATACATATACCTAGGGTAAATAGCAGCTTTGAAACAGAGCAATCATTTATTTGCATGAAAATAATCAGTTAAATTATGAATTGTTTCTACTACTACTTGTGCTTTTTTGCTAACTTCACTTTCCCTCTATATACCCATATTGGTATGTGTTCTTGTGTCTTTGTGTTTTGTCTATAGTAATGCAATTATGTAATACATGTGTTTTATTAGCTACTTATTACATATTTCACAGTACACAAAAATCTATTAAGAAAACAATTATCATTTAATTATTCAACATATTAACATTACGAATAGTATACCTTCATCTTGTACACTGCACACAATGTTATGTTTCTGTATGAGTAGCTTAGTATACTAGATAGAACCCCATATTAGAATGCTATGTATATCAATGCATCGTTCAATGCACTAATTAGGGTATGATATTTATTGCAATGATCCTTGACACTTGTTTTGCAACATTATAATAAGAATCCCTTGTATACATATTTCATGAAAAGTACATACACATGTGATGTCATCAGTGATGTCATCAATGACATTTGTGATGTCATCGTTGATGTCCTGGGTGTTAGTCTTAGCAGTGCACGGTGGTGGCGCGAGTTATGGTTGCTTAGCTTACCATAACTGGCGAATTTCAAGGGTTTTTCGGTTTTACTTGGAACCATAACGTCCCTTTGACAAATTTTTTTCACTGAATATATATATATGGGTAAGCCTGGCATTACTCAGGAAAGGTTCTTGACTTTTAACCAAATCAGAAGCTCATGCCCAGGTCAGGTGCCACCTCATAGATTCATCAAGAGTGAAGTAGCCGTTGGTCTACCAAAGGTGCACAAATGAGGTATGTTCATAAAATGAAACAAAAGTTCAATTGAACAGGAAAAATAACTACAGGGCCCACAAAACCATTTTTGAAATAATGGGCTTGGAATACAGCATGAGGATTACTCTTTCTAATGAGTGATACATGACTTATAAGAAGTAGCATTGTCTCTTGTGTGACCTGGAGCACTGCAAATGTTTAAGGTGCCTACTTGATCTGTAACTGGAGTGATATGACAAAGGCTGTAAGGCCACAAAACATATACAATGAGTCTTGACTTTACAATGCTCGATTCTTACCTCAACAGTTGGTCTACCTATCTCGAAGGAAACACAGTCCACCCTGTTCACAGCTGCTTCAGGTTGAATTTGCAAGCTTACACGTAACCCATCTGCCAATGACTACGGCAGATCGGATTGATTCAAGTTGGTCTCCCAGCACACTTTTAACGGAAGAGGACCAATACTCTTCTGAACATACAACAGGTTAGTACACAATGCACAAGCCAAGATGTACAGGAGATCAGACTCAAACCGGTGGGTCCTCTCCCTTAAAAATAAAGCAAAACAGCAAGGACCATAATTTAGCAAGACAACCAAATTGTCCAACAACACCAGACCAACAGTCCTGGACCACAAGGTTCCCTCTCAATAATTCACTTCTTCATCCCTCTCCACCTTACATCACTTGCATAATTCACTCTCTCACATGGCATCAAGCTGCTGGCAACACTTCACATTAACCGAGAAACACCTTTGCTCACTTCTCTAGCCCTAGCTGTGTCCCACCCTGCCCCATGGAAGTGGCTATCTACTACCCCACAGAGCTGACTTTAACTGATTGATCTTACAATCTCCCTACTGGATGAAGAGTACAGTCAAGCTTTCTCAGCTACCACCCACCTACCATCACACTAAGACTCAGGACAGGCATTTCCGGCCTACATGCATCACCACCACAGGATTTGCATATGCCTCTCCCTCTAGCACACTATTACACCCTGCTCCCCTTTTCTCACAGACCCACATGCAGCAAGGGCTCCAAAATGGCAGGAGATCAATTTACAAGACCAAATTAAATTATGTATTTAGATAACCATGTGATATAAATACTTAAAAAATGTGAGGAATCTGTTTTGAGGTACTTTTCACTTAGAACTCTGCGCCCTCTTTATCTTGTACTACAGTTTAAAAGGTCGCATGGAACTAGGGTAACAATGGAGTCTTTGATTCCTCTACTCCATTAGGAAAAGAAAAAATAGAAGTTGGTTACCCTTAAGAAGTGCTCATGCGCCCGGAAGAAATTATTGAGAAATCCATTGATTGGAAAAAATCACACGACTTCAATTTGAGATTGATATTTGTCAATTTATCTTGAGAGATGTTGCCCTATGTTGATAACACGTGTTTCGACGTATCCAACGTCCTTTTCAAATCAGGGCCATTATATAGCGTGGTTGTGCATGTAATTGTCAGGTTTCATGTCCAGTCATGGGATAATCCCTGCTACCTTGGTTACTTGGTTGTATCTTTCCGTCCGCGTACGCTATATAACGGCCCTGATTTGAAAAGGACGTTGGATACGTCGAAACACGTGTTATCAACATAGGGCAACATCTCTCAAGATAAATTGACAAATATCAATCTCAAATTGAAGTCGTGTGATTTTTTCCAATCAATGGATTTCTCAATAATTTCTTCCGGGCGCATGAGCACTTCTTAAGGGTAACCAACTTCTATTTTTTGAAATAAATACTTGTCACTCCAAACCGGAAATTATCAGTCACACGTCCATGGTCATGACCAGTAGAGAGAACAGCATTGAAATAAACCTCAGAGCCCAAAATCAGAAGAACTCAGAGACATTTTACTGGACTAGCTATCTGAGAGGACGGCAACCAGCAAAATATCCCGGCATCAGCAAATGGCACTGCATATCAATGGGTGATCAATAAGAGGGCATACGGCACCTTTAGGTCTTACATCTTGCACAATGTAAAGAAACATTTGAGGATAGGGAAAAAAATACAATAACATGTGAATTCAAGTTTGTGCATTTTATCAACTGTAGGTACCAAAAATACCTAAAAAGCCCATTTATTAAGGACATCTTGGCAATGGTGTTATGTCAATCCCTTAATACATTTCATACAATTAAAAAACTCTAATCAGTTCAAATCAATTACATGCAAAAAGAAAACCCAAAGTAGTATGAGTCTTGTTAATATGTTAATAAAATCTCCAAAGGGATTGCCTGTGTCTTGCAGCTAATGCCTACACGAATTAATCAAACCAGCTTCTTTCTTATTCTTAAAGCTACCTTCAGAAATATGCCCAGTGCTTTTGCTGCAGTCATGTTTTGAGACAAGAGCCTAAAATGAAAGGTAATCCTACAGCTTTGACGAACATATGTTCTAGGACTATGTGCCGTAGAACTTTTTGTTTTGGGTGTTTCTATGAACAGAATGGGATTACCATAATAAACAAACTTGAACCCAATAACCAGACAGACTCAAAGAATATGGCAAAGTACTACTTTATTGTCAATACAATAAAGTAGGGCAATCTGGCGAACAACGAATTGTAGTTCACACACTCACGATTACATTTTAGGTACACAAAGGCCCTCATTCTGAGTTTGGAGGTAAGATCCGTCCATTACCGGCATGGCGCAAATAGCTCGTCCGAGCTGGCAATAGACCGCTAAAAGCGCACTATTACGAGTTCGCGGGCGCAAGCTTTGCGCCATGCTGGTAATGACCGTAGCGCCAATGCCACAAAAATGCCCGAAAAAAACCCTACCGGCATGACCCGCACCATAGCGAACACTACCGCATTAGCAGTGACTGTAAATAGCAGTCACCGTTATTTACGATTACTGTTAAAATGCGGAACCGGAAATAGCGTCATTGCACAGGAACTGGAAGGAGCATGGGGGCCATCTTTAAAAACACAATCCATTGCCATCCTCACCAGACAGGATCCCTGGCACACTGTTGACATACCGGAAAGTTACCACCACTACAGAGGAATGCCCAAAGCGCCAAAGAAGGGAGCTGCCCGCCTCCAAAAGGAGCAGTTCAGCCCTGACAAACTGCAAATGCTAGTGGATACCCTCCATGAGCATGCTGAAACTGTTTTCGGCAACAACATGCGGAGGGTGGCGGGGCTTAAAAAAAAAGACATCTGGGCACTAGTGGCGCAGAAGGTGAGCGCTGTGGGCAACACCCCCCGCACCACAAAGGACTGCCGCAAAAGGTGGGGCGACCTGCAGCTGAGGGTGCGGAGCATCCTCTCTGCAAATAGAAGCCATGCCTTGGAGACTGGAAGAGGCCCAGGTTCGCCCATGAAACACATGCCATGGGAGGAGACATGTGCGGTCATGATAGGCTCCGAATCCATTGAAGGGGTTGGAGAAATGGAGTGTGATGCAACGTCATCCGCTGATGGAGGTGAGTGTCCAAAGTCAATACTGCCAACGCAAATGTCATGAAAGTCACTGCTAAGGTCTGGCCAAGGAGTCATGGCATGGTCGGCCACACCCCCACCCCCTGTCAATCATGCCGAAGTAAGTGAGACCCAAGCTAGTGCCAGATGCAAGGCCGTAACCTATATGACACATACCACACAGGGCAGTTGATGTAAACAGTGTGCATGTTAGACAGCACAGTACCCGGCCAACATGAGTGACACCGACATATGCATGCATTTACCACCCAAGTATTGAATTATGTGCCGTTCCCAACCCAAATGCCGATAACCCACAAATATCTGAATGTGCTATTGTAGCCATGTATAAATGCTGGCTCTCAAAACATCACTCATGCCATCCCTCTCTTGCACCACCACAGGCAGTGTGCATGACAGCGAGGAGCAGGATACTAATCGTCCCAGCACTTCCAGGGGCCAAGGCAGAGGCCGCTGTCTCCCAGCGAGGAAGAGGACACCTGGCCGCACACCACCGGCTCCAGCTAGGCCCATGGAGGGTGCACCACTCCCACCCCTCCCTGCAGACACATGCCCAACGCTGCGGTCTGAGGATTCAAGTGTGGCTGGGGAGGTGGCAGCCACGGCCCCCCTCGAAGTTGCCGACAACCCCAATTCCATCTGTGGAGCGACTGAGGAGGACACATTTGAAGTCGTGCACACCCCTGAAGCCTACTCTAACCCCCAGGTCTCCTTTAGTGACTCAGGTGAGACCGACACACCTGAGCTAACTGGCCGAGGACCAACACAGGGACATTCTAGTCCTGTGCCCAGTTCCCTTGAGGAAGCGCCGGCAGGACATGTCAGTCTGATCCCCAGCAGGGGCACAACATCATCCGCAGATGCACAGCGGGCTGAGCAGCTCACAGCCCTGATCACAGATTGTATGCAGGACAATCGGCAGGCCAGGGAGGGGTGGCGGGATTAATTGAGGGCACTGGGCCAGGTAATAACGGACAGTACCAACCGGCTCTGTGAGGTCCTCGGCCGCATAGCCGATGCTCTGGAGGCTGCACATCCTGCCCAACAGCCCCAGCATGAAGACACCCCTTCAGCATGCTCCTCCACCCAGACCAGCCCGCTCCGTCGGTCGCTCCGTACGCAGCGCCGCCAGGACATGCCTCCCCCTGGCTCCGGGAGCGCACAGTGACATTACTGCCATCCACATGTGGGCTACGTGGAGCCTATGGGACTAGTGTGGGGTTGTTGTGGTGGAAGGGGGAGGGGGGCGAGGGTGTGTTGGGGAGTTTTGGTGGGAGGGGGGGTGAGGGTGTGTTGGGGAGTTGTGGTGGGAGGGGGAGGGAGGGTGGTGGAGGGTTTGTTTTTCACGTTGAAATGTTCACTTTAAATACACCGGTTGTTCATCTAAAAAAAACAGAGTGGACATTCATCATTGCACATGTGTCATTTAATATTGCACAGTGCATAGTGTACTTGTATCCCCACACCCAGTGCCCGATGTCCTGACATCCTCACACCCTCTGCTGACTTGTGTGTCAGAAATATTCTACAATCAATGATTGCCGCATGGCACGTCCCTCCTGTACATCGGCACCGTGATGCTGTCCTGCCACTTCTTCCTCCTCCTCCCCTTCATCATCATCAGGTGGTAGCAGTTCCATGTCAGGGAGAAGGGGCACGTTCCGACGGATGCACATATTGTGTGGCATTACACATGCCATGGTGATCTTGGACACCTTCTCATGGCTGTAGATGAGTGCCCCACCCGACCGGCTGAGGCAACGAAATCGTACCTTCAACAGGCCAAAGGTCTGCTCAATCACCACACGTGTACGGGTATGGGAACGATTTTAGTCCTCCTCGTGCCTGTTCTGTGGGTTTCGGACAGGGGTCATGAGCCACGGCTTCAAGGGCTAGCCACCATCACCTGCATGAGAGGGGAATGAAGGTAAGTGTTCGTACATTCATGGCAGACTTACATGGCAGCAGGTGATTTCTGCCCATACGCACATGTCCCTGGATGCATTGACCCCATTTCTGGCCCTCTATGTGTCCTCTGCAATGAATGATGGAGGGGGAAGAATCTTCAAGATGGGTTATGGTGTGCATGCACATATTGTTGCATGTGCATCGTATATGCATGCAGCAGTGTTGGAGTAAAATCATTGATGTGTTGTGTTTTGTGAGATTTGGTAGTAGGGAGTGTTGGCTGTAGTCAGTCGCATATTTGTCATTCTGCACTGATCAGTACCATGGTGACTTGCAGCACTCCTATGGGTGTCCGGAACCAGTGACACGCTGTGGTATCCCTGTTAGGCTCACTGCAGTGCACTCCCAGGGATGACTGTCCTGTGTGGTGATATGCTGGAGGCAGCGACATGGTGCATATGCAGTGCATAGTGCAGGATGCCCTCACGGTGTGTGAGGGCCACAGATGAGTGGTGCATGTGTTGTGGGATGTGGCCTGGTTACCTGGTAGTCATGTAGTGTTAGGTGTCGGCCTTACTTCATCACTGTGGGATTTTTAGTCATGTGCCGTTTCACTTGCTTTGGGGCAAAGTGTTCGGTGATGTGCACATCGTGCACTGGCGTCAACATTTCCACCCAGGTGGAGTATACATTTCCCCACCCCCCTTCCCACCCAGGTGGAGTAGGCAGGCACCCACCTCACAACCCCGATGCACTGCCATGGCTCAGTAAGGCAACTCACCAAGCAGCCAGGCACGGCGTCCAGCATGTCGCTCCATATAGCGTGGTAGCGTGGAGTTCTGCAGGACCAAAGAGTCATGAGTTGATCCTGGATATCGGGCACAGCAATGTGTGATGATCTTGCTGGCATTGCATACCATCTGCACATTGATGGAGTGGTATTGCTTGCGGTTGCGATACACCACCTCCATGGCATGCAGGACCACCAACTCCACGTGAGTTCAGTCGAGGGCACCTATACAATTTGGCATGCCTGCCAGTTCATGGAAGGCAACTTTTGTATTGAATATCTCCTGGCGAGTCCGTGGTAGGGATATGTAGTCCCTTGTGTGCTTGAGGAGGGCATCCAGCACATGGTTCAGTATCCGGGAAAGTGTTGTGATATGCATGCATGTGCCCCACTGTGTGCTGGTAGGTGCCTGTGGCAAGGAAGTGGAGCGCAGACACTATCTTCAGTAAAGGGGGGATGGCGGTGTGTATTTCTATGAGGCTCACTATGTCGTCATGTATCAGGTCCACTATGGTGGTGATGGTGTCACGGTTAAGCCGGTACAGGGTGTGGATCTGCTCTGGTGTTAGGTTGAATGGGGTGGCTCTGATGCGAGGGATTGGGGGCTGCCGGCGTGGTAACAGTGGTTCCACTGGTGGGGCATGCTGGGCCTGTCTCACCCTCCTTCTCCTCCTGTGTCTCCTCTGTGGTGGGGGCTGTGGTTGTTGTTGTTGCCTTGCAAGCAGGGCCTCCAGCTCCAGTAATGCTACTACTATTGGTATCATCTTGGTGTGGGAGGGGGTGTGCTCCTTTTGTGCTATGCCAGACTCCATTGCCTCCACCTGTGCTGATTGTGTGCACCTATGGCTCTTGGAAACACTGCTCAGGGTTCTTAACACCTTCTCGGAGATGCCAGTATTTACTCAATGCCAGTAAGGTACTTTTCAGGCTTCAGTAGGCCGTTATTTGCATGCCCGCATGGCTTGTGATCAGCTCCGGTTTACAGCATGCCGGTAATGCCTGCATGGTGTGTCGCGCGCACGTTCCTGGACAGCTATTTACGGCATCGTAAATTACGATGCCATAAATAGTGGTCTGGTTGGTCAGAATAGCCCGTAGCGGTAAGCAATGCCGGTAATCCTTTACCAGCATCGTTTTTCCCCTATCTCTAACCTCAGAATGACCACCAAAGACTTTATTCCTCAATGTGCGTCAGCTATGATGTCATTTTACGTGGCAAATAATACAACCTATCGGGCAAGGGGATTGGTTAGGTGAAAATGTCTACTTATAGAGCCTATACATGTTAGTAACTTTATTGGATGCCCCTTGAACTTCCATCTAACTATGTATAATACATATTACAGCAGCATAACAGCAGTGGATTGGCTCATGCAACATTGTATGCTCACCATTGCATAGGCACTCATGATAGGTTGACATCTTCTCCCAACATTGGACACTTGGCTCACAAGCAGCACGTTAGCAAAAAAGAAACTCAGGTCAGAGAACAACGTCATGTTAAACGGGAAATCATATCGTGCTTCCTTCTGATATATATTGGCCTAAACCCAGTCGCTCTGCGAAGAAAACCGCATCGCAAAGTTCCAATTTTGGATCGACTTCGCCGCCATTTTAGGATGATCTGCCATTTTGATTTCTGTTCGTATGTAATTCTCTGTTCTAAAATGGTGGACTGTGTTTGTAACTTGTAGCCGAGCCTTTCCGACCTTTGTGCCTAGTCAATGTTTAGACTGTCCGAGGGCCGGATGTTTAGACTAGGTAATGAGACCTTGTCCTGAACATGACTTGTGGTCTAAGGATTGTCTGCGCTAACAAGCCTCATCCACGAATACACATCGAGGACAATGTAATGTAAATGTCGAGCGTGGACACTGGCTGAAGTACATTGTGAAGGGATATGTACTAAGGCTTACTGCTAAATTCAGGAATATACTTTGCCATTGTAACTTGTTGGAAATACAAACCCTATGTAATCCATGTGCATATTATTGTATGAGCCATAAGTGAACTTGGCATGAACTCTAGACCACAGATTATTAACCTGTAGAGGGGCTGGACAATATTGTTGCAAATGTATAAAAACCCGAATGTTTAGATGTCCAGCACTCTCACTCCTCACTCTGACGGGCTGGTACTCATTATTGTGATGTATTGAGAGCCATATAGCTATCTGTATTTCTGTTTCTTTGTAACTGTACAGTAGATTAAAGATCTGTGAATCTGTATAGCCCGTGTTTGGTGTATTTCCTTTTGTGGTACTCAGCCTCGATATTTCCTTGTTTTTACTGTCAGACTACTGCCCACTTGCCCAATTAGTTCTATCATCTCTCATCAGCCAAGCCTTCAGCCAAGAATTTTCCTTCGTACTTGACTTTGCTGGATGTTCTCTTCTTTGTAACTTTAATTGGCATGTAGGTACATCACTGTCTTTGTCTGGAGTTTAATGAATAGGCCTTGTTTTTGAGTTATGAGTCACGGGTGAGGAGACCACGATTTTGTCAATTTTACCTTTTATTTAGTGTTATTTGATTCAATTATTTCAGGTGTCATTACCCTCTACGGCCTCCAGAGACTTGGTTGCTCCGTCTCATATAGGCTTTTCTGCATCTTTGATTGTCAATTCTTGGCATCCACAAATGTTTGCTTATTTACTTAATCTAAGAGAAATATATCCTACGTAATTTGCTTATCCTCGGTAACTCCCCTTGTACCCTTCAGTAGCTTCTTGCTGTGGCATCCTTGATCACTGGCCAGCAGCTATTCTTTGTTCATGCACAAATGTGTATTTCCAGCCTCTGTTGGCTCTGCAGCTCTGGTCTCTCTCCTTCGATCTCTTCGCTTACTATCATTGAGAGTCAGCAGCCATTTTTCCAACATGGCCGCTTCCTGCATGTTATGTTTTCTACTGCAGCAAGCTTCTATATGACTTGCCTACCTTGCGTTTCCTATTCATCTAGTTATTTATCTTCTTGTATCTATGCTTTCTTCCCACTTGTATGTATGTTTACTCTTGTTTCTTCAGTTACATCTTCATTCTTTAAGTATTCTTATATCATTTTGGTGCATCATTCTATCTTCTGCTTATGACATCACTTTGCACCTGTCAGGTTTTCTTCATAGTTTTTTTATATTCAGTGGTCCCTGCAACTCTCCTGCTTCCACTTCAGTATGATGGTACATTCGATATGGCTGTCTGAATGCATAACGTCTCTCATAGACTCGATGCAGTATTGGGATGATACTTGGTGTCATGCACAGTGTCTTCCTGTCTCTCATCCAATATGACGGAGGTGAGGGGCAGAGCCTATCAATGACATGCATTTCTTCTCCTCTACAACTGGGTCGTTATAGTCTCTCCCGACTCCCAAAATAAACAGAGGAATGTTCTCACCTGCAAACACCCCCTTGCCACATTTTCTGTTACCATCCTCTGTCGCCGCCTCACTGTGCGGCAGAATAAATCTTATTGCTGTATCATTTTTCTTAACTAGACAGTAACAGGATTCATTTTAACAGTATGTTTAGTATATATCCCAGAAGGTGCTGAATGTCTGTGCAGTTTATTACTATTGCTAGTAATCAACCACTTCTTTGTATCAGGTTTTCCTATTCCTTTAAATCTCAGACTTTCGGTTCCAACAAACAGGGACCTACATGAGATGCAAACTATATCTTGTGGACCATCACACTTCACCAATGATGTTTTTCAGCCAGTTTATAAGATCCAAGAAGGAATGAGTGAGAATATGATTATTAAACCACTTGGATGAAATAGCTTCCTCGTTATTGCAAGTGGAAAACCGTAGCCTCAAAGCAGCTGCCCTGATCCTTAACTTGGTTGGATCAATTCCACATTCAAAATGTGCAAATTCCATGGGGATACATTGAGACAGCCAGGAGTTTCTCATAGAAGTATTTTTCATTTTGGCTGTAGTTGTGGGCCCCCAGACCCCTAAGCAATAAGCGATTTGTTAGGGCTTGTTTGTATACTTTGGATACTTTGACACATGTGATGAAACTCTAGCATGTGCCCAGCAGATAGCGCAGTCTTTAGGTCTGCCTTCCAAACATGTTGTTATCACATAAGATCATTAGCAAACCTAAACCCCAAATAATCAAAATGGCCATGGTTGGTATTTTTTGACCACCCATAAAGCATTAAAATGCTCACTCCCACCATCATAATACAGGATTTTGTAATATTTGGCCAGAGTTTTCTACAATCTGGAAGTTCAACTCATGCACACAACAGTTTCTGCAGAGGGTCTATTGTACATGTTAGGAAGACAGCATCGTCCACATACACCAATAGTCGGGGATGTTCCTCTACAGCAATCCCTTTGAGGAAGGAAAGAAATACGGCCAAGCAACATTGTCTTTTAAGTTAGAACACAATTACATGGTGATAGAGAAGAGAGAGGCCTCTATTCCTATCTGTGAAAGAGCTTCCACAATACCCCCTGCTGACACGATCGAAAGCCTTCTAAACCCTGTAACATCGAAGTGTAGTCCACCAGTACCAGACCCTGTGTATTCATCTAGTCATCGGTGTGCATCTAAACATTGACTGCAATAACATATACCAACTTCAGTTGAGGGACCTTTTAAACAACGGACATTTATTCAGGTAGACCTCTGCACCCTTTTGTCAATAAAGGGAAGGTTTCTATGTTGGTCACATGAATTTTGTAACATCGGAGAAAAAGTGGTTCCTCTACTCCGTTTTATGAAGAAGGGTAACAAGAGAGTTACTTAGTATCATTCATGCGCCCATTTTTTAATGAAAAGACTACACTTTAGTCAACGTTTAGTTTTTTTAAATGTAAATTTATAGTAAGTAAGTGCCCTTTTGATAGGAAGTAAGTGCCCTTTTGATGACACGTGTTTCGACGATCACAGTCGTCTTTTTCAAATCAGGGCTGCTGAATAAGAAATCAAAGATAACATATATTTTACATTCATTAAGTAATTCATAATCGGTGCCACAGAAAATGGTGTGATATGTAACACAGACAGCAGGGGTGGGGGGATTGGGGGAGGATGGTAAGGAATGGTAAGGATAAAGAGTGTTGCATTCAACATGAAAAAATCACATCAGTACATTTGCAATTTGGAAACAGAACAATCAAGGAGAAATACATGTAAGCGGGGGGGGGAGGGAGAGAAAGAAAATGGTTTTCATGAGTTCATTTGTCTTAAAGATATCCATATAAAATATAAAAGTAAATTATAAATGAAATATAACTTAAAGCAAATGGAATTCAGTCTTACCTAAGTGGTATTATTGAATAATTTGTAATGAAGCTTTTCAGCAAGTCAAACAAAGTCATGGGTTCAATCCCATCCTGTCAAGTAAGTTTGGCATGGTTAATTGTTTGTGTGGATTAACACACATATTATTACACTCTTTTCTTTTTCAGATCAGTTAGAATGGAGTTGATTTAAACTTCCTGTACTTATAAATCAAGACTAAGCAACAGGCTTGAGGAATCTAATGTTCGTTTAGTTAAATGCCGTCGGGTTGATGAAAAGAAAAGCCTCGTGCGGGAGAGGTGCATGTTCATATAGCATTAAATTGAGCTGATTGAGCCTTATTAACAATTTGAACGTATAGTTTACAAGTTCTAACTCATTAAGTATGCCGTTTATCATGCGGACCGAGGGGTCCTAATTAACGCAGCTAGCCCCTTACCTACGGCATCCGTGCAAATCCGTCCGCGATCGCCAAGCAAGAGCGAAAAAGATGGTGGCTTAAGTTATAGTTGATGCGGTTACCACGGTGACTGTAGTAGTCCTTCTGTAGTTTCTATTGTGAGCGCCATGTTATGGGCTCACAAAGCACACATAGCAGTTTGCGGCCGTCTGAGCCCATAGTCTGTATAGTCGTAATTACGGCTCCGTGTCGTGTTGCGAGTAAATATAATGTGCATCGAAAGGTTGAAATGCGTTATATTTACAAATAGGTAATTAATTCCTGGGGATGTATTGTCAAAGAAAAAATAAATAAAAGTAAAAAATATATATCAATATACAATTGCGAAAAGTAAATTGTTCATTATTTTAGGTGTTTCATAAATTCTGTGATTATGAATATAGTATAATTAGTTGTAATATTACTTCAGATTTGGACCGTAGCCAATTAACATAGCAATTTCCTGTGTCTGAGTTGAACACAAGTTAATTGAAAAGCAGGTCGCCGTGGTTCCAAAGTGGCTCATGTTACTTACTTGGAGTACATCATTATTTAAAGAATACACATCACAGTTGGGCACATATTGTCTTCAGAATGTCTAGTCTTTGTAACTTATACGATTCATATTAATAGACAACTGTTCTATTAGTTACAGAGATTAGATTGTATCAATAACAAATGTACATGTTAAAACGGTTACTTTGTATTGGGTAACTGGTATATAGTTCATGGATTGCTCATAGGAAAGATGACATCTCATTGTCCGAATTCAGGCCTCTTTCAACTGTTCGAAAGCGGCATATAAGTTTCGCTTCTTCTTGTCTCAGTCTCATTTCTTGATCTCCACCTCTAGGACCAAGGGTCACCTTTTTAAGATCCAAGAATCTAATGTCTTTTTTATTGTTCACTTGGTGTTTTCTTTGCCAGTGGGATGCCAGTGGTAAATTTATGTTCTGACTTCCAATGGTAGACATATGCTCACAAATTCTGGTTCTCATTTCTCTAATGGTGCTTCCAATGTACACTTTCTTACATTGACAAATTATTGCATAAACTACAAACTTAGTTTTGCAGTTGATAAAGTCAGTTATTTTGTGCTGGATCCCAAAAGAGTCTTCAAAAATATCTGTATTGCTCATTGCATATTTACACATGGAACAGGAGCTACATTTCCTAAAGCCCATAAGTAATTGAGGGAGCCATGCTGTTGCTTCAATTACTTTTTCTTCGGGTAGAAATGATGGACTAAGAGTGTTTTTCAGTGTCCTAGCTCTTTTAAAGGTCAATGTAGGGCTATCGTCAATGAATTCTTTAATGTGTGGATCTAATTTCAAAAGACCCCAGTTCTTTCTTAAAATCTTCCTCAGTATTATGTTATTGGCACAATAGGTTGTGATGAATCTAATCCGCCCTGTTTGGCTAGCAGTTTGTTTACTTGGAATTAGTGTATTTTCTCTTTTAAGTTTTCTTGCTTGAACACGTGCTTTGGTGATATTTGTACTGGCGTATCCTCGGGTCAGAAAACGTGTGGAAAGCAGTTTGCATTCTTTTTCAAAGGCTTCTTCTTTCGAGCAGTTTCTGCGAGCTCGTATAAATTCCCCTTTCGGAATATTTTTAATTACAGGATTATAATGGCAACTTCTCGCATACAGAGTAGAATTAGCTTCTGTTGGTTTTCTATAGGTTTTGGTCAAGAGCTCACTGTTGTCAATGTAAATTGGAAGATCTAGAAAGTTCACTTCTGATGTGCTTGAATTCCCAGTGAATATTATCCCTAAATTATTTTGATTTGCTCTTTGTTTGAAACATTGTAGTTGGTCATCATCCCCTTTCCCGATGAAAAACACATCATCTATATATCGATTCCATAGAACAACATTTTCTTCATAATCTGTGTCTGAATAGATATACTGGTCTTCGTACATGGCCATTACAAGATTAGCCAAAGCCAGGGCATATTTTACTCCCATAGCTACGCCACAGGTTTGTCTGTGGTACTCTTTGTTAAAAAGAAAGACGTTGTTTGTCAAAGTTAGAAGCAACATTTCTTTCAGCATCTGTATAGATTGATAATTCGACGCTGTATCCTGAGAAAAGGTATAGTCTATCGCATCAAGTGCTATGTTGTGTTTGATTGATGTGTATAAAGCTGTGACGTCCCAAGTCACCAGAATATATCCAGTTTTCCAATTCACTTCTGACAATTTATTGATAATCGATGTTGTTTCTTTCAAATATGCTCTGGTAATGGTCACTTTAGGTCTAAGAATATTGTCAATATATTCGGCCATCTTAGTGGTGGCCCAACCTATCCCACTGAGAATGGGTCTTCCTTCTGGAATTCTCTCAAATGTTTTATGCACTTAAGGTAGGAAGTATATAGTAGGTATTGTCGGGTGTTTAACCTCCAGTGCTTGTTTTTCTTCATCTGTTAGGAGGCCTTGACGATGCCATCCTGAAATTGCTTCTGTGAGTTCTTTTAGAATATCTGGTTTGGGATTTGATGATACTTCCACATCATAACATGTTGGTATTGTTAAATGATTGTAAACCATTGTTAAATAGTCTTCACGTTTCATCACTACAATTTTACCGCCTTTGTCAGCTGCTTTAATTGTCAATTTCGAGTTTTGTTGTAATTCTTGAAGTGCTATTTTTTCTGATCGTGACAAGTTGTCAAATTTGTGTTTGGCCTTGGATGTTTTGCTCATATTTCTTGCATCTAGAGTGTCATTAAGGTCTTTAGTCACTGATTTGTAAAATGCATCAATTAGATTTTCCGGCATTAGTTGGGGTGTAAATTTCGATTTGTTTTTCATTTCTTTAGGTGCAAGGCTGCTTTGTTGTATCTTAAGTTCGTGAATAGTTTCATGGATGGGCTGTTCTATATTGTCTTCCAAAGATCTGAGTAAATGGATATGGCTAAGATCTTCAATAGTAAGTTCACTTTGCAGTGTATCCTTGTCTTTCTGTTGGTGAGCCCTGGTCACTTGGGTAGCAAACCATTTCTTCCATTTTAATTTTCTGACGAATTTGAATAAGTCAATGTGAACATCCGTAGTGTTGTAGTTTCTTGTTGCAGCAAAAGAGAAGCCTTTGTTAAGTAATGAAATTTCTTCTGTCTTTAAGGTCCGATTTGATAAGTTCAAAACTGTAAGCGATATTCAATCAACACTACAGCTAAGTCAATGCCTAGTCTGGGATGCTGAGGAAAACCCTTATTGATGTATTTCTATGTCCAGTTCAGTACTCTGGATGACAACCCTTGTATAACACCCCCCTCTTAGAATCCCCCTGGCCCCACTGAGCCAAGAAGTAGGTTTGTTTGCAAATTAAAAGGTTTATTTGAAAAATTAAACAATATATATATATCACACTTTTATAATAAATTAATATCTGATAGTACACTTAGACATATGATGTGGATCCACAATGGGTAATGTTACAGTGGTACACTTGATTACTTAGGAGTAGTGTAGAGGATGAGGTAGCTGAAAATGCTTGATGGTTTCAAGGAAATGCAAGGTGGAATAAAATGCAGTACAGCAAATAAACTTGATATGATTTTAACCAACAACAATGTAATCACCTTTCTCTGGCAACTCACTCCCCCCTTTATACAATATAAGGAGATGGAAAGGAGAGCACACAGTCTTCAAGAATCCCAACAAATCACACTTGATAATGCAATACACAGTTCCAGTTCCCCCAACAAGCTTAGAGAAAACAGGTATGAGTTTTAAACACAGGCGAATTACTTTGAAATGTGGTGGCAATGAAGTGAAAAGATGCTAAAATTGATTTTAATTCCCTGCAGGAGGTTCAGGGTGAGGGAGGGATACTTGTTGGTATTAGTTCAGGCTCACTTTAGCAATGCTCTATGAGTTATTACCAGGTTGCAAACGGATTTTTGACAAAGGAAAGAATGGAGCAGCTATTTTGACAACTGGAGAAATTGAGCCAAAATCGCAAATCGCGGTAAATTTCGCGAGTGCGTAAATTGCGATTGCGGAAAAAAGTATAGGGAGTAATGAATTATAGGGATTTAATAAAGGTAGATTTTCGGATTTAAAGTAAAACTCAAAATGACAGGTGACAGCTTGCAGCTGCAGAATTGACAGGTGACAGTTGTGCAGCTTTACAAATGACAGATGACACGATTTCTAGGAGGCAGTTCTACTTAGATTGAAATAGCTTGAATTAGATTATTTTAACTAAGAGATTGGTTCTGCACAGTTCTGCTGGGTACTCACAATATAAATTTGAAATAGGCCTCGTCACGGATCTGGTCAACACGTCCAGCGGCGGTTCTCTCTGCTCGGCGGGTCAATCAGGCACCGGTTCTGCTCACAGCAATCCGGATCTCTGGTTCTGCTCACAGCAGTCTGGGTCTGGTCTGCGGTTCTGGCAAAAGTTCTTGGCACAGAATTCAAACAGCTCGCCCGGCTGTGGAATAGTTTGCAGATGATTTTAAGGATGCTGAGGCCTGCTGAGAAGAGTTCTCAGTTTGTGGGTTTAGGCCCTTGCTTTAAGTTCTGAAGTAAATTTCTGGTCTTTGGAGATTGATGGATGTGAAGTCTGGAGTCACCCGGCAGAGCGTCCCGCAGAAAATGGAATTGAATGTCTCTACCTGTCCTAGCAGTCTCTTTTTATGTGTTTTAAAAAGTGGGTGGAGAGGCTAGCATCACTAAGCCTGCCCCTCTCTTGATTTGATAGGTCAATAGATTCTTTGGTCCCTGATTTGGGAAGGGATAGTGTGTCAGAGTGATGTCATTTTTATGACCTGCAGAAATGACACTCCCCTCGTCAATGTGCACACAAATCTATTCCTGATCCAAATACATATTTCCCAGGTACACAGTTGTTTGACATCACATACACACATCATATATTACTAAAGATAGTCCCTGCCCCGACTCTGGCGTTTCTAGGAGCTTGCATTCAAAAATGGCAACTTATTTTCGATTTTAGTGGGTTTTGTAACATTGGTTTTTCATCAAAAATTATACAAAGGTACATTTCCCTTCCACATATATCCCAGTAACTTTCCATGTCTCTAGCTCAAATGCAGTGTCTACAATAATCATAATTAGCAGGGTTTTGCCCCAGAACATGGTACACATCGGAGTTTGGACTCAAATCGTGAGGGCATTTTCCATACTAAGACTCTCAAAGTTGTACATTCCTGTCATTTGGTTACAATAAGTTATCACAGTTTCTATAAAATATATATTTGTTGCAATTCAACTCCCCAAAGTGTTTGGGTCCGCCTCCAGAAGTCTGGGTGGGTCAGTGATCACATGTCTCTCCTTGCTGGCAGAGGGCTGTTGACAGGAAACACTCAAAATTAACATACCCCATTCAACAGAAAGGGGCTATTGTCTGGGCTCCAGCAGGCTGCCTGGAAGTCTCTCCTCAATCAATCAACAGGGTCATGTGATATCCTGCCTCCTGGTGTGGGAATCTCTGAGGTGTTAAGGTTTCCCAGCCTCTTGGCCTCTGGGAACAGCAGGTGGCTAAGATTTTCAATTAACCAACATGCTTTGAAGTCCCTGTTGACTCAGGTCCCTTTGTCAGCCAGTTCTCCTGTCAGTGTTTAGACCGATAGCGCTGCCTTGGGGAATTTGTCGGTACTGCATCCATTTTTGGGATCTGTCTTGAATTACTGCATTTCAATAGAGTGGTCTTTTGCTTGATAGAATAGGACCCTTGCTTAACATTGTTTTGATGGCATCCTTACAGTTGAGTGGTGATGTGGAACCCCCCACAAGGAGGTTGTATCTTTGGAGTGGTCTTATGCCAACTGCGCAGTTCTCCTGGATTCTGGCGCACATGTGGGCTTTTTGGCCATCTTGGATTTTCTATGCCCACAGCACCAAATGTTGCAGCTTAATGACTCAAACGTTGGTCAACACACCTGACAAAGCCCCCCCACCTGACTGCACTTTGAATTTGAGTCGAGGGGGAGTCGGATGCGAAGAATGTTTTGATCCACGCACTGGTATGTCCGCATCATCTTCTTCCAATTCCGCAAATGGCACAGTTCAGCATCTTTTCCTCCATCCGATTGGATCGATCGGTTCTCCTCGCCGGTCCTGATGGGAATATTGGGCGGTACCCCGGGCCCCTCGGGTCTCTGCTCCCGGTCCCCGGTCGTCCTCCTTGGTCAGTCTCCATGGTTTCCTCTCTCCTAGGATGATAAAGCAAAAGCGGCAATACACATTCCTAGACATTTTTCCACCACTATTAATGGTGTGGCGAACATGTACATTTTATACATCCGAATGCATTTTGCAGTCTGATTTTAAAAACAATATATAACAGGGAACATTTGCATTACGTTACTCTATTTTTGATATGTGGAATATTTTAGAGTTTGAACTGACTTACTCTGGAGCGGCCCCCTCTGGTATTGCAGAGGACTCCTCCAGTTGCTGCAGGGTGTGCCTGGGATGGCAACACTTTAACTGATTTATATGTACCCACTTGTCTTCCCCCTCTGCCGAACTGCCTTTGGGGATGCGGATCTTGTACGCTACAGGGGAGATCTTGTCTATAATTTCAAACCGTCCCTTCCATGTAGGCAAACATTTTCGCTGTTTGGTCTGGTTCCTTTGGAATTTGTATAGATAGACCCGGTCCCCCACATCATATTCCTTCCTGGTGGTTTTCAAATCATAGTGCATTTTCATACTCTCAGCTGATCTTTCTAGATTCCGCTGAGCATAGGCAAACGCATGTTGGAGGTGTTTCCTTAAATTCTCCACATACTCATGAGTTGTGGAGGCATTTATCAGTGTCTGCTCTTGGGTCCTGTAGAGCAAATGCTGGGGAAGCACCATCTTGCGTCCGGTCATCAACTCAAATGGTGACATTTTAGTTGCAGATGAAGGGGTAGATCTGATGGCCATTAGGACCAGAGGTAGTCGGATATCCCAACTTGGCCCAGAATCTGCCACAAACTTTTTTAATATGCTCACAATTGTCCGTTTGTAGCGTTCTACTGCACCAGAAGAAGCTGGCCTGTAAGCAATGTATAGCTTCCTTTTCACCCCCAGTATCTCCCACATCTTTGTCATTATTTCACTGTTGAAGTGGCTACCCCTGTCTGACTCAATCCTTTGAGGTAGACCAAACCGAGAGAAGATGTGGTTAATCATCAGGGCAGCTGCTGTTTCTGCCTTGCAGTTTGGGGCCGGGAGACATTCCACCCACTTGGTAAACAAGCATGTAACGGTCAACATGTACTTGTTTTCTCTAGACGAGCGAATTACAGGGCCTACAAAGTCGATTTGCAAATCTGACCATGGCAGTGTCATCCCCCTCTTTTGGAAAGGCGCACGGTGTGTGAGGGATGATGGCTGAAACTGTGCACACACAAGGCATCCCTTCAAGTATTGGTCGAGGTCCTGCCCCATGTGTGGCCAGTATGCAACCTCTCTTAAGATTTTCAGTGTTGTGTGAAACCCCCTATGACCGGCGGTGGCCGCATCATGGGCGTGACTTAACATCAGGCTTCGGAATGAGGTAGGGACCACCCACTGATCATGGCCAGCTTGGGATTTCCTTACAAACAAACCGTCTTGGATTCGGAACATTTTTGGACATTTCATCAACAATCTTAGGTCCTCTTTCCCAATGAAATCTGTGTCCGTCAGGGGAAAATTCTCAGGGTCCTCAAGGTGTTGGTAAAACTTACCAATGATTGGATCCCCCTTCTGAGCTGTAATCAAATCAGCATCAGGGGTCTCCATGCTCCATTGGGCAGTTGAAAGATCATTGGGAGCATTTGTCTGGGACCTAGTGATCGCAGTGACCTGGATTTCCCCCAACAGGGACTCTATTTCTATTAGATCCCCTTGGATGGCCCCGGTTTTGGCCAGCTGATCAGCTAAGTCATTTCCAGTTTTGTCTGGTCCCTCTACTTTGGAATGACCCTTGATCTTTTTCCAGTAGATGGTCATCCCATTCGATGTGACCAGATCATCAATATTTTGGATTAGCTTTTTCAGGGGTTTGTTATTAGCACATAACATGCCTCTGGTTTTCCAATTAACCAGGTGCTCCACGAACCCGTTCAGTACATAATCCGAATCTGTGATTATGACCAGTTTGTGGAGTTGATGTTGGACAGCAGTGAGGATGGCCTGATGCACAGCCATCAATTCTGCCACCTGACTACTTCGAGGACCAATTTTGTACCCAGCGGTGGGTTCTGGAAACTCCTTCACCCATGCATTCCCTATGCCGGCCACCAGTTCTTTCTCCCCGTTGTTGTCAATATGGTAAGAGCATCCATCCACATAGACAGTGGGCATTCCCTCACACTTGTCTTCTTCAAAGACTTTGTGTGGGGAATTAAGGTATGCCTCCATGTTGTCCTTGATTTTTAGACTTTCGTCCTCAAGACATTTTTCTCTGGCACAATCATGCAAGTCAGCCAGACCTTGCGCGAGGGGACTCTTCTTGTTTTGGCCATATCTGACCTCCACAGGAAAGCCTTGCATTGACAGAATCCAGGAAGTAATTCGGGAATTACTCACATTTCCGGCCCGGATCCTGTCACTTTGGAGATATTGCAGAGGCTGGTGTGGAGTCTCCACTATGATGTGTTCCCCCTGGATGAACGGGCGGTAATTCTTCAATGCCCACACCGTTGCCAGGAGTGCCTTCTCACAATCGTTGAATTTTTCCTCCACAGAGGATAAAGTTTTGCTCGCATAGGAGATTACTTTATTGACCTTGTCATGCTTTTGGTATAATACTGCCGTCAAGCACATATTAGAGAACCCTGTCTCCACGAAGAACTCCTTGTTTCTGACAGGGTAAGCTAGGCAAGGCACTTGTGAGAGGCTTCTTTTGAGTTGTCTTACTGCCTCGGATTGTTCTGGTCCCCATTCCCACTTGACCCCCCCCCCTTCAGGACATGAATCAGGGGTCTAGTGATCTCTGCGTAGCCTTCAATGAACTTTCTGCTGTAATTAGTCAGTCCAAGGAGGCTCCTTAGTTCCCGCAGAGTTGTGGGATCCTTCAGTTTCTGAAGTGCTTCCACTTTCTTTTCTTGGGGACAGAGACCCCGAGGAGTAATCTCATGCCCCAAGAAATTAACACGGGTTCTACACCACTGTGCTTTCTGAAAGGAAAGTTTTGCTTCGGCGGCCCTCAACTACGTCAGAACATAACGGAACTCTGCTATGTGTTCCTCCACAGATAAACTTTTGATGAGGACATCATCTACATAAGCCAGGTTACCCCTCGCACCCAGGCCGGGCATGGCCTTATGTAGGAAAATGTTGAATTCATTGCCGGAGTTGAGGTATCCGAAGGGAGTCCAGGTCCATGTGTACTGCTGGCCCCCAAAGGTAAAAGCCAGTTTGTGTTGGTCCTCCCTACTGACAGGCACGGTTTAGTATCCATTGGTCAGGTCTATTGCAGTGAATACCTGTGACCCCTGGATCTGGGCCAGCCCTTGGTCAATGTAGGGCAGAGGCCATCGGGAAGTATGGACCCATTTGTTGAGCTCCCTAAGGTCGGCACAGAGTCTCGACTGGCCGTTTGGCTTCAATATTCCCAGCACCGGATTATTGAAGGTGCTGTGTACTGGACATATTATTCCCCGGGACTCAAGGTTCTTAATTATTTCCGTAAGGGACTCCATGGATGCGAGAGGCAAACGATATTGCTTCACAAACACTGGAGTCATGCCAGGGTCCGTGGGAATTGTTGTGGTGTGGATGTCGGTGCGACCACAGTCATATGAGTCCACCGCAAAGAGATCTTGGAAATCCAAGAAAACTTGTTTCAACTTTTGCTTCTGTTCCAGAGTCACGCAGGCATCAGCCAGGTTGACTCTCTCTTCCACCATCTGCCTGAAGCCTGGAAAGACCTCTGGTTTTGCTATCTCAGCGGCCTCCTCCAGCTGGGTGGAGAAGTCCCTGGTCAGAGTGCTGATTTGGACTGGAGGCTTCAGGTGGGAAAGGCAGCCATCATGGACCTGGAAAATCACCTCATCCCCTCTGAAGTCACAAGTCACATCTTCCTTACCATAAGGGCAAGAAGTTTACACCAGGAAGTTCCCCCCATGCCGGGTGAAAATCCTGTCTGGTGTTGTGTTGTCATCACTGTCACTGTCAAAACAGTCCTTGGGGATTGGTCCTAACAGTTCATTTCCTAGATCAATGGAAAAATGTCGGTCATCAACCGCCAATCCAATAATGGTGCCTGCGGCTAGAGTAATACTCTTTAAGTCGCTGTTCTCCACCTCTATTGGAATGGTGTCATGTTCTATGTTGACTAATGGAGTTGGGTTTACCCCCAACCCTTGCTGTTGGAGAGAAGCATTTAGATGAATATAAGCATCAGGGTTTTTCAATTTTTGTCCTCTTTTAACTTTCACTTCGAGGGAGAATTGTCGGGTCCTTTCTGGGATGGTGACTTCCTCTTTAATCTGAATTTCAACTGCATAAGGTAGCAATTGAGCTGAACTAAATGCTTTTTCTGAATCATCAAAGCCCATGGGATTATCCGCTAATCAGGACCAAGCTTTGAAGTTTATTAGGTCCAACCTAATGGCAAAGCGATTGAGAATGTCACTGCCAAAGTAAAAGGCGGCAGTGACGTCTCGCACGACCCAACAATTATGGACTATACTCTTGTTGCCAATGGAGATTTTGAGCATACACCTGCTTGGCAGGAGATGTTTGGAATTAGGTGCTTCCAGGTCCATTTCCCATTTGTCTATCAGTTTGAATGTGGGAATGGCTGGATCTTTTGGGAGTTGGCGGAACATGGCTTCACTGATGAAGCTCTTACCGTTGTTCACACACACTCGAGCGAGAACAGAGTCCTTCCCATCATTTAACTGAACAGGGATGAACAACTGCTCTCCAATTTGCTGAATATCAGCCAGGCTCTGAGCTGATTTCACATCTATAGGAGTGGGAGTGTCTGATTGTGGATTGGTAAAGAATTTCAGAGTGTTTCCTTCCAGTGTGGAATACCACCTTAAATTGGAAGGAAGGTTGATTTTCAGAAATAGAGAGGACTCCCCATCAACAGTCTTTTGTCCTACTGCTATTACTGTCACGTCTGGAATTTGGTTGTTCTGGAAGTGAAATTCTACTTGGTCAGATTTGTGTTCAACCATGTGGCAGGTGCCATTTAAACTAACATGGTTGACACTCTGTTTTAATTTTATTGGTCGGCTAGTCTGGGTCCAGAGGACCTTGCTTACACAATCTATTAGGGGTGACAACCTTCTCAGGAGGTCGTTCCCTAGTAAACAAGGGGTGCCCTCTGGAGTCACTACTATGACCGGGTGTTTCAACCTGTGACGCCCAATTTTAATGTCCAAATCTGCAGTCCCCTCGACAGGAATTTCCTTCCCGTCAAAGTTCTGCAGTTGTCCAGGAAGAGAGGTAAGAGGAATACGGTAATTCTCCCCCCTTCCTGCATTTAGTTCATCAAAGGCCCTTTTGGACAGAAGGGTAGCTTGGGATCCAGTGTCCACCAGTGCCGAAATTGTACCCTGCCCCTGTACTTGTACCGGGGCATAATATCTTCCCTCCTTCTCCTCAAGGGGGCACAGATAATGCACATTTTTGGACAACTGGTGGGCCAATTTTCTGGTTTTGGACATTGCAAGAGAAGAGATTTGGGCAGAATTCTGTGAAGAGCCTGGGGAATCTGAAAGAAAAAGTTGGCAACTGGAGATCAGAGCCATTGTGGGTTTCCCTGGTTCCGGTTCTGGGCCGCCCCCCCCCTTTTTGGAGGCAGTCAGCAGGATGGGTTTGAACCAGTGGATTTCGGTATTGTGGGTTCTGGGATGAGATGATGGGCGGCGGTAGCTCAGTCTCCATATCTCCCCAGTCTGGATTGGAATCCCTTGGGACCCATTTTTCTTTGGGAGGAGTTCCCCCATCTCTAAAGGAGAAGATCCTTTTCCCAGGATCTTCTGAGGATCCCTCTCCCTCAAATTGGAAGACCTGTACCTCCTCCACAAAGTGGGTCTGTTTGGGTCCTTTGTTTCTCCTACCCCCCCTCTGCTCCTTGGGAGGCAGGCTTTCAGGGGCAGGAGATTTTGTTTCCGGTTCCTGGTTTTCCAGGGGCTGTTTACAAGTTGGGAAAGAAGCTTCCTCCAAGGCTTCATACCCCCCTTCCCCTTGTGCCTCCTCCCCGGGAACCGATGGGTTATCGAGGTGTTGCCCCCGTCATTGTTCTGGAGCACCAGGTCCAGAGTTTGGGGCATTCTGCGGTGGCATGCTCATCTGAGGGTTCTGTTGAGCCCTCAGTATGTGACCCAGATCTCGTGCCATATTTTGGACCTGGCGCTCAAGTTGTGAAACCCGCTCAGGCTGATACGGGGCTCTATTTTCTCCCCTGGGCTGACCCCGGGAAGGGTAGCTATCCCTTCTCTCGAAATACCCCGGATTGGGAAGATTTGGGTACCCCTCCACCCTTGGCCTCCCCTCTCCCGGATTAGGTTGTCTAAGCTCAGGGAATTGGGGAAAGAAGGATGGATGATTTTGGGGCTGGAAGTTGGGCGGATACCTGGGGAAAAAGTTTTGCCCAGTATTTGGAGAATTTCTGCCCTCCAGTGGGAAGTTGGGAGGGAAGTTCCCTGGGTTAGGTGCTTGGCTGGATCCTCCCCCTTGGGCTGGAGGAGTCCACACATAACCCAGGATGGGTTGGTTTCCCTTGTAGTGGGGACTGACATAATCAGGGGAGTGAGTGACCCCATTTGTGGGACTACCTCCTTGGCTCCCTGTCTCTGACTGGCCCGAGGGCCTTCTGGGCTTGGCATTATTAGGTGCAGGTAGGTTTTTAGGCCCCCCCATCTCCAAATCCAAAACGGGGTGACCTTTACCTCTGCCACCTTGGCAGCAGCAGGGGTGCTGTTGGTTTTGGGGTTTTTCTGCGCATTATTTTTATTTTCGATGGGCTTCTGCACCTCATAGATCCGGGTAGCCTGTTCAATGACCCAGTCTAAAGATCTTTTCTCATGAAAATCTTTCACGAGCTGGGTCATTATGTATTTAGATAAGGCATGGAAAAACGTATTGATAAATTCTCTGCTATTCGTGCGCACCCTTCTGGTGGTCTGCGCAAAAGCACGCTTTAATTCTTGCACAAACTCTTGTGGGGCCTGATCCTCCCCACATTGCAAATTGTAGGCTGCCTTGCGAGCCTCTTGAGGATTTCTGTGCACAGAAAAATGTTTCAAGATGGCCGCCGTGTATGTGGACCACCTTGAATGCTTTTGATCCTCTAGCCCTGCAAAGAAACTGGAGTATTCTGGTGAGAAGGTCCATTTGATGTACTGGATGCAGCTACTGCTGTCCTTCAAATGGAAAGTCTCCATCATTTGCTCATAGAGCTCCAAGTGTTCCCAAACAGAATACTTGGTGTTCTTATGATAAGGCGTGATGACACTCCTTATTGCCTTTATTTGTTTCAATCGGTCCTTAAGCACGGCCCTTTTTGCCTTATTGGCCTTTTTGGTTCGGGTAACCCTGGTCCATTCATCCTCTGACTCAGAAGCACTCCTCCCAGAGGTGCCCGTCTGATCTTCCAGATTTTCCCGGATTCTGCGAGCCTGGGAATGGCTGGCAGAATGTGGGGACCTGGTCTCCTGTGTCCTGTAATGCTCAGAGGAGTCTTCAGATCCCTGCTTGCTGCCAGGATTTGATGGGTACCCCCCCACTGACCTAACTGGGCAGAGGTTTTCAGGATGCCCTTAATGGGCCTACTCTCCTGGGGTTCCCCACTAATTTGCACTGTGCTTGGGTGCCCATACCCGGATGCCCGCCCCTCCATTCTTGGGTGGTACTGGCCTATGAGCCCCATACTTTTAGCTGGATAGTAATCTGCCATCCCTGTGGCCCCGTGCTCATGTGAGCCAGGGAACATGGGGGAGGCAGAGTCCAGGGACTGGTAGAGGTGAAGGCCTCTGGCACTAGGGCTCCTGAGGCATTTCCCTTTCCCAGCAGACTTCGTCTCTATCAGCCCCTGCTCCCTTTTGCAATGCAGGAGCCTGCGCTTTCAGTTCCTCCACTAAGGCCTTACTAGACTCTATCAGTCTCTCCTGCATCGCTACCTATTGCTGGAGCCTATCATTGTGCTGGCAGAGAGCCTCATTCTCTCTCTGTGCCTCCTGATTGGTCCTGGAGTACTGGGCCAGACTTTGCTGCAGGAGGGTTACCTCCTGAGCTGTGTCCCTATTGGCCTGCTCCTTTCTTGCCAGAGCATCCTACACCCTCCTGGTGTGCTCTAACAAGTTCTGCTGTTCTTTTTGGAGGTCACCCAGTCCCTGGAGGGCCAGGTGATTTTCTTCCATTTTCCTTTTTAAGTGGCAGACTTCCTGGCCTAAGGTATCCCTTTCCTGACTAAGAGCCTTTATCTGTGCCGCCAGGTCGTCCCTTTGCCTTTGGAAGGCACCAGCTTTCTGGCGCTCCTGGTCAAACTCTGCCTGGGTATCCAGGTCTTTCAAAATCAGTTTATTGCTCTCTGCCTTCTCCCTATCTAGGTGGCTTTGCAGAGTGATTACCTGCTCAGCACATGCCCTATTGAAGTCTAACTGTTGCTCCAGCTTTTTCTGGCTCTGCAGTAGGGTGTCCAAACCTTCTTGGTCCTCCTTCTGCAAGGCCAGAAATCTGGTATCCTGGTCCGCCTTTTCCTGTTGCAGCACATCCATATCCTCCTTTATTTTAGTGATGTACTGTCTGCTGTCCTTTTCTGACTCCTGGCTCCTGAGCAGCCTCTGCTCAGAAGAGTCCAGATCAGCTTGGGCCTTCTCTAACGCCATCTGTTGCCTATTTGCCAGATTTTGGCCTTCAGCACATTTGTCCTGCATGGCTCCCATATATAGATACAAATATGCCGCTATCCTGGCAATATTATTGTGTTCATCTTTGGCCTTAGAAGCCATATATAATTCACTCAGGGCCACATGTAATGGACCCTGATCTCTCCATATATCTGACCCTGTTTCAGTGACCTGTTGCGCGATTGCCTGCAACCAGACCGTTTGGTCCTGATGTGTCCACTCACCTCTCACAAATAGCTTATGTAAGAAGTGCTCTCTGGCTATTTTCATATCTACCAAGGTCGTCATTCTGGAATTTGAGTTCCTTCCTGACTTACAGAAGTTTGTATTTTATTTTGCAAAACAGACCGTTTCCTTAGTGCGTTCCTTTGAAGGGTGCTTTCACAGTGTAAAACAGCGTGGTGATCTAACCGGATATGTGTATCTGGTCAGTTGGCACACTGTATTAATCTGCACAAGTGGTACATCTAACCCAGAATATCCCGGCTCCGAGCCCCCACTTTTGTAAGCGATATTCAATCAACACTACAGCTAAGTCAATGCCTAGTCTGGGATGCTGAAGGAAAACCCTTATTGATGTATTTTTATGTCCAGTTCAGTACTCTGGATGACAACCCTTGTATAACACCCCCCTCTTAGAATCCCCCTAACCCCACTGAGCCAAGAAGTAGGTTTGTTTTCAAATTAAAAGGTTTATTTGAAAAATTAAACAATATATATATATCACACTTTTATAATAAATTAATATCTGGTAGTACACTTAGACATATGATGTGGATCCACAATGGGTAACGTTACAGTGGTACACTTGATTACTTAGGAGTAGTATAGAGGATGAGGTAGCTGAAAATGCTTGATGGTTTCAAGGAAGTGCAAGGTGGAATAAAATGCAGTACAGCAAATAAACTTGATATGATTTCAACCAACAACAATGTAATCACCTTTCTCTGGCAACTCACTCCCCCCTTTATACAATATAAGGAGATGGAAAGGAGAGCACACAGTCTTCAAGAATCCCAACAAATCACACTTGATAATGCAATACACAGTTCCAGTTCCCCCAGCAAGCTTAGAGAAAACAGGTATGAGTTTTAAACACAGGCAAATTACTTTGAAATGTGGTGGCAATGAAGTGAAAAGATGTTAAAATTGATTTTAATTCCCTGCAGGAGGTTCAGGGTGAGGGAGGGATACTTGTTGGTATTAGTTCAGGCTCACTTTAGCAATGCTCTATGAGTTATTACCAGGTTGCAAACAGATTTTTGACAAAGGAAAGAATGAAGCAGCTATTTTGACAAGTGGAGAAATTGAGCACAAATCGCAAATCGCGGTAAATTTCGCGAGTGCGTAAATCGCGATTGCATATAGGGAGTAGGAAATCCTAGAATCACAGCTTTAAAATGAAAGTTAAACCACGTTCCTAAGACAAACGGTTCCGGAGATACAGACGATTTAATAAAGGTAGATTTTCGTATTTAAAGTAAAACTCAAAATGACAGGTGACAGCTTGCAGCTGCAGAATTGACAGGTGACAGTTGTGCAGCTTTACAAATGACAGATGACACGATTTCTAGGAGGCAGTTCTACTTAGGTTAAAATAGCTTGAATTAGATTATTTTAACTAAGAGATTGGTTCTGCACAATTCTGCTAGGTACTCACAATATAAATTGGAAATAGGCCTCGTCACGGATCTGGTCAACACGTCCAGCGGCGGTTCTCTCTGCTCGGCAGGTCAATCAGGCACCGGTTCTGCTCACAGCGATCCGGATCTCTGGTTCTGCTAACAGCAGTCTGGGTCTGGTCTGCGGTTCCGGCAAAAGTTCTTGGCACAGAATTCAAACAGCTCACCCGGCTGTGGAATAGTTTGCAGATGATTTTAAGGATGCTGAGGCCTGCTAAGAAGAGTTCTCAGTTTGTGGGTTTAGGCCCTTGCTTTAAGTTCTGAAGTAAAGTTCTGGTCTTTGGAGATTGATGGATGTGAAGTCTAGAGTCTCCCGGCAGTCTCCCGGCAGAGCGTCCCGCAGAAAATGGAATTAAATGTCTCTACCTGTCCTAGCAGTCTCTTTTTATGTGTTTTAAAAAGTGGGTGGAGAGGCTAGCATCACTAAGCCTGCCCCTCTCTTGATTTGATAGGTCAAAAGATTCTTTGGTCCCTGATTTGGGAAGGGATAGTGTGTCAGAGTGATGTCATTTTTATAACCTGCAGAAATGACACTCCCCTGGTCAATGTGCACACAAATCTATTCTTGATCCAAATACATATTTCCCAGGTACACAGTTGTTTGACATCACATACACACATCATATATTACTAAAGATAGTCCCTGTCCCGACTCTGGCGTTTCTAGGAGCTTGCATTCAAAAATGGCAACTTATTTTCGATTTTAGTGGGTTTTGCAACATTGGTTTTTCATCAAAAATTATACAAAGGTACATTTCCCTTCCACATATATCCCAGTAACTTTCCATGTCTCTAGCTCAAATACAGTGTCTACAATAATAATAATTAGCGGGGTTTTGCCCCAGAACATGTCTAAAATGATCTTTAAGACAAATGAACTCATGAAAACCATTTTCTTTCTCTCCCTTCCCCCACGCTTACATGTATTTCTCCTTGATTGTTCTGTTTCCAAATTGCAAATGTACTGATGTGATTTTTTCATGTTGAATGCAACACTCTATATCCTTACCATTCTTCCCCCAAACCCCCACCCCTGCTGTCTGTGTTACATATCACACCATTTTCTGTTGCACCGATTATGAATTACTTAATGAATGTAAAATATATGTTATCTTTGCTTTTTTATTCACCAGCCCTGATTTGAAAAAGACGACTGTGATCGGCGAAACACGTGTCATCAAAAGGGCACTTACTATCAAAAGGGCACTTACTTACTATAAATTTACATTTAAAAAAACTAAACGTTGACTTAAGTGTAGTCTTTTCATTTAAAAATGGGCGCATGAATGATACTAAGTAACTCTCTTGTTACCCTTGTGCAATAACATATAGTTTCTATCCACTGGTCTGCTTGAGTGTTTGCACCACTACTGCAAATTCATCAGCAGACAGTTCTCAGACACATTTAATGAACAAATCTATTTATGAAACTTGCGAAAACAGCTTGGCTGAGTTCTGTGCCCTTTTGTGAACATTGAAAATGATAGTCCAGACAGACCAGCATTTCAGAATCAGTTGAGTAATAAGTAAATAAAAATAGCTTTTATCAGCTTGATGCAAAGAGAGAGGTATGCAGTGATAAAATTGCGGCAAAAATGTCGCCTGTACAAAAATTTGCGACAAAAAAGCAGTGGTTTGACCCATTAAAGGTGTACAACATTACACCATTTAAGGGGAGCGGGGATTGCAGGGGTGTCCCCTGCTCCATTTAAATGGTACAATGGGCCCAGGGGTTGCGGGGGTGTCCCCCACATCCTTTACATGGATTGCGGCAGCAAATCCACTGCCTTTCTGCCGCAATATTTGGTGTTCACAGCCATTTTTGCCACGATTTTAACACATGGAACCAAGACAGATACATAGATCTGACCTTTGCCTAAAAAGATCGATGCATACATCATATGGGCTGGGAACCTTACTTCTGTATGCCTGCTATTCCCTAAACTCATCTTGCTGTGGCAAATGCAGCCAGATCACACAAGCTAAGGAAACCCTTGGGTATAATTGCTGTGTGCACCTTTACTAGACAGAATGGAACACACAGCGCATCTTTCACACCTATGCTGTTTGGAACGTTTGTTATTGCATAGGAGTCATCCTCCATTAGAGTGGAGACGGGGAGAGGGCCATAGCACTGCACTTTGTGGCACCGCCCATGCTATTGCAACAGCAATTGCAGTAATAGGATTTGAGAATGGAGAAAAAGCGTTCTGGCTGCCTGCACATTCCATGTGCTGGTAAAATGTCAGGCACCTGAAGACAGTGTGCTCTGTATGAGCGCCCCATACAAATGCCCTCACAAGCTCTATCTGCCAGCCACGAGGAATCAGGCATTCCAGATGGTAAGGTGTCAGGTAAATAGAGAGAAATGCCAGATAACGCAGCATCCTGGGCTTCTGTTCTATTTACAGACTTGTTACCATCTGGAATGGTCTGCTATCCAGCGCGTTTTGCTCTCTTGTCTGGCACTTTTCCATATGAAAGGCTTGCATTTAAAAAAGCATGCAATACAAAAAAGCAAATGCGCTACCTTGACACGTGTTGAAATTAAATGCAAACACTTAATGTCCCTTCCTAGGATATGGTGTCTAGCTAATTAAGCAACTCTTTAAATCAATTAGGCTCATTCTCTCCTTATACACTCTATCTATTGCATGAACTCCATCTGTGCATCCTAGCTACCAAAGACATTCCATTCATGTTGAAAGCAAGCCTGCCCCACCTGCGTTTTGTTTTATATAGGGGCCATCATGGAATGCACTTTATTTTTAAATGATTGCCCACTGTGCATGTTTTTGCATTACCCATGAGCGGGCAAGATGCAATAGCAAGACACAACTTGGCCAAGTGAGTCAATGGGCTGAGCTGTAACCCGAGGATGCTTTGCCTTTTTCATAATGATGTCATAAGAAGAAGTTGAACTGTAAGAATTGGCATTAGATTCTGTGCTGCTATTTTATATGTTACCTCTGAAGCACAGACAATTACCACTGATAATGGCCCTGACCTCTAACAATGAAACATCACAACACAACTGTCTGATCTCATACAGCAAGGAAATAGATAGTTTTTCAGAATGGTCGTCTATATTCCTAAGATCTGTAGGCACGGCATTGCATAAGCAAGAAGACAAGTAAGGGAAAGAGCATCCCTCCCTGCATCTACTACTCACTTTAAGGACTACCAGAAGAGCTGCTACTTAGGATCCGGGGATCATTTGTCCTATAGAAAGCTAGTCCCTGTGCCATAAAATTCTCTTTGAGCCACACATACTGTCCCGTTTTCAACAGCAGGCAACTATTGTCTGTGGTGCAGTGCTGGGGTGATATACAGATAGGAGCTCATTACAAGTGTACCGGTCGGGTAATAAAGTAATGATAGCACCGTATACCGGCACTATTAGCGGACTGGCGTATCCAGAGTCATGTAGCCGGAAACACTGACACCAGTAAAACTGTACACTGTACACTGTACTATCAGGGCCGGTAACACAGGGAACGGGAGTAGCAGCAACTCCCCTTGCACCTGCCGGTAGCACCAGCATTACGGAAACACAGGCACATTACGTGCATGGACTCGCCAGTAATACAGGCAGAAAATTGATGCTAGTACCAGCAAATCCATGCTGGGAACACCGGCATCGCGGAGCACCCCGTAAATGGGCACAGGTGGGGGAAATAAGGTCACAGCTGCACTCAATCCACACAGATACACACAATCCACTCACTCCTTTGCCACTGGAACTTCCCCCTCCCCCCTAAACACTCCCTTGTGCACCCCCTTCTAAAGAAGAAGTCGGCCAATCCTTCCTATCTGGCTATTGCCTGAGCTCCATCACTCCTTTCCTGGGAAAACTCTTGGAAAAGCTGGCCATCTCCCAGCTTAATCTACATACTGAATCTGTTGTTTGATCCATGACCACCAGTCTGGCTTCAGAACTGCCAGAAGCACGGAAACTGCTCTCCTGAACACCCGTGAAAACTTGCTCTCCAAACTTGACTCTAATCTCCCTTCTGTCCTCATTCTCCTTAATCTATCATCTGCTTTTAACACAGTCAACCATGCCATTCTGCTCAACTGCCTCCGCGACAACCTTGCTATTACTCATCATTGTCCTGGCCTGGTTGACCTCCTTTCTCACCGACTGACCTGCTCAGGTCCAACTGGAGTCTTTCCTCTCTTCTACCTCTCTCTCTGCTTGTGGTGTTCCCCAGGGGCCTACCACCTCTCCCTGGCTCTTCAACCACTACCTGGCACCTCTTGCCCACCGCATTGCTACTTACTGCTCCAGTTTTCAATGTTTTGAAGATGACACTCAGCTCTCTTTCAGGCTCCGCTCAGCCACCTCTGCTTCTTCTCTCATACTCAAGACCCTTTGCATCATCTACTAGGCTTTCTGGGGTCGGGGACCACACTACCTCCAACTTTCTCTTCCTAATCATCGTCCTTCACGAGCCCTCTGCTCATCCACCTCCAGCTCTCTGAGGGTCAGACGCTTCTCCAGACAACGAATGGGGGTAGATCTCTTTCCTCTGCTGGGGCCTCGCTCAGGAACAGACTCCCTACCTCTCAAACGTGAGCAGGACCACCTCCTGTTCTGGAAGCAACTCAAGACCTTTTCACTTCTGCTTTCTCTCTCCCTCTCCCTTGCTGATGTCCCTGACTGCTCCGCACACTGGTCACCTAACAAACCACCGAACTTCGGGCCCAGGCTCCTGCATGTCCATTTGCCCTTGCACTGCCTCCGGGCCTCCCTTGCACTTATCGGTCTGTTTCTGCAACCCTACAGAGCCCCAATTCTCTGCACTTATGAGCCACTAACTGGTAGCACTTATAAGCTACCTGCACCCCACAGCACTTCTCTCCCTCCCACCTATACAGAAACATTTGTGTACAGGCACGTTATAAATTATTTATCATATCATATCATAACAAGTCCCTCTCCACAATGCACTTCCCATTGTCTTACTGCATCTGATGCACACACTCCATGCATTCTGGCACATGAATAAGGAATGTCCACTCATTGCCGCAAGTGTTAAACAAGATGTATTGATTCAAATGTCCAATCTACTACTAACACCTGTGCCCGCCAACAACTCCGCACACACACCCTCCCCTCACACCCACTCCCCACACACCTCTCTCCCCCTTCCCACAACCTGACTACACACACACCCCCAGAAAACAATGTGTCATGCAGGTGAGCTGTTAAGCCACTGGGAGTAGTGCCTTGGACTGACCTGGAAAGAGCTTGCCGGGGTGGTTGCACTGGAGGGGGTCAAATCCCTTGCCTCCATGCCTTCAGGGAGTGTGTTAGGGACTCTGCAAGTGCAGACACCCCATAGTTGTGCTCCCGCTCCCTCTGTGCCAGTAGCAATATGGAAGAGATTGTGGGACCCAGGGCACGTACACAGCGCCGGCTGCTATCCTGTATCAGTCAGGATTCTGCCAGTTGCTGCTGGACCATGTCCGCCATCTTGGTGTGCATCACCTCTATCCCACGAATACGGGTGTCCATTTCCCTTATGTTGGGCATAGGTGGTGGAGTGGGGCTGTGCAAGGTTGAGGGGCTGAAGGTAGGCATGGGATAATGGGTGTGAACTTGTGAGTCATCAGTGCCATGGTCTCCATCCGCCGCCTCATTCTCATCAGAGAAGGTGCTGGGATAGGCTGGTGTCTCGTGTGGAAAAGGTGTGTAGAAAGACTGTGCTGGCGTTGTGGCTGGCTGTGGTGGTGCAGCTGGCTGTGCGACCGGGGCAGCAGGCTGTGGTGGTGCAGATGGCTGTGTGGCTGGGGTAGCAGGCTGTGGTGGTGCAGCTGGCTATGTGGCTGGGGAAGCAGTCTGTGGAGGTGCAGCTGGCTTTGTGGCTGGGGCAGCAGGCCGTGGTGGTGCAGCTGGCTGTGTGGCAGGGCAGCAGACTGTGGTGGTGCAGCTCGCTGTGTGGGTGGGGCAGCAAGCTTTGGTGGTGCAGCTGGCATTGGTAGAGATGTAGTGGGGGTGGCAGTGAAGCCATCCTGCCTAAGCATGCCTGGGCTGTGGAGGGTCCAGCATTGTCGTTGTCAGAGGATGCACCTGTTAGGGTGAGATGAGCATGCAGTTAGTCTCCTGTGTGTCATGTCAACGCTCTTGCATTACACAGATACAACATTGTGTGTGCCCTGGCCTGGACATAATATCTGGTAGTAAAATGTTCTCTGATGCATGCATGCATATGTGTGTGGTGTGAGTGCACATTGGTTGTTGTTCTGCCACGGTGGCTTGTAGTTGTGTGTGCTTTGGGGATGTGCTAATTGTCATGTTTTCCCTTTATGCACATGGCCAGTACTCATGTGCCCATTTGTGTGTCAATGCATTTTGTGTACGATACTTGTGCATGGCTCACTCTGGCCACAACCCCTGACATGTGTGTGTGATTGGACCATTTTGCTGTGGTCGTCAAGTTTTACCCATTTGCTTGTCTCCATAATCTGGAAGGTGGATTTTCAACCTGTCTCATGGTTGGCGTTTAGATGTGGCTTGTTGTAGTCACCACTGTCTCCTTGGGTCCCTGCTCTGGCTTCTGAATATCTGACTCTGTCAATCCCCTCCATATGCATAATCGAGCAGCAGGTCTCTTCCCACGGCATGAGTTTGAGGGGTGAGGCGGTTCCGCCTCCACTTGCCAGGGATTCCCTCCGATGTGCCGCCAAGATGTTTTGCACTCATAGGTGCAGATCATCCCTCCTCTGGTGACAGTCTCTGTGTGTGGGGGGGACTGGACCCACTGCCATGACCTTCTGGGCAACCTCTTGCCATATGATGGACTTGCGCTGCTAGTTTGTTCACCTGTTGTCACTCTCAACAATGTATCATCATAGGCCACTATGGTGTCTGTAAGCGCTGCTAATTCCAGTTTGGTAAAGCAAGGCTTGCACAGCCAGACCTCTGGCAGGCATGACATCGCGCGTCCTGACATGTTGCCGGTCTTTGCTACAATGGATGGCAACAGGAAGTGCCTGATTTTAAATAGATTGAGATTTCCAGAATGGCCACCAGCAAACTTCCATTTCCTGCAATGACGCTGTTTCCGGTGCTGGTGTTACTGTCGCAGTGTTTCTAGCATCGGTTGCAACGGCAGCATTCTTTCTGTCAGAAGTCACACTGGAATCGCTGTTACTGGCCTATTATCACCCGGAAACACCAATATTTTTATACTTTGACTGTGATTCCATTAGGCCAGAATTAACCTTTCTGGTTATGAGGAATGCGTACACCGGCCAGTGATTCTGTCCCTCTGGTAGCCAGAAACGATACTACCAGCATGACGGAATCACTCGCTTCATTCCGGCAAACTCATAATAAAGGGCATAATATTTCTGGGGAGAAAGTGTGCAGGTGGGTTCTGCAATTATTGGAGGCATTTCAGAAATCCAAAGAAAGTTTTGTTTGCATGATGCAGTCGGACATGACTAAAGCCACTACTATGGGCCTGATCACGACTTTGGAGGTAACCCTTAAATCCGGCGGTAGCGCTATTATCACTGGATTTAAGGGACCGACAAATCAGGACTTCAGCGGATTTCGCCCCACCTCTGAGCTGGGGGGAAATCCGCCAAAAATTTGCACTATTACCGCCGGCGGGAAATCCGCCGGCGGTAAGAGTGCGAATTTTCCCCTTGGGCCCAATGGGGAATGGGGCATTCCCGAATGGGCTCAATGGGGAATGGGGAATTACATTACCTCCAAACTCGTGATCCGGCGCTATTAGCACCGGGGAGTTCGGCAGTAGGGCTAATACCGCCGGCGTTACCGCCAAAGTCGTGATCAGGCCCTATGTCTGTGAACATTAGTAATTAGATAATCAGCTTCATGATTTTTAGTTTAAAGAATGCAGGCTCTCCAATAAATCAGCCGACCCGACATCCAGGGTCCAGGTGCCACTAGCCACACCCACTACTAGGTTCTCTGTTTGCCAGATTCATTTTAAGGCTGTTTACTTACATCCAGGAATCCACTGCAAAGCAACCCTTTGGAAAGGCATCTGGTGATTTGAAGAAAAGAGGTTTCAGCTTGAAAATCAACAGGTATCTGCATAGTTGTACACTCTGACACCAAATGTTTTACTAAGCCTAATCAGTTGGGTTAAGTAAATATTAAAAAGGAGCACGGTACAGAAGATACCTGTTGAAAGCTGAAGTCGTGTCACGCAGAGCTAGAACTGAACAGAGATAACGTGACTTCTGACAGTCGGAAACGAAGGCTCTGATCCAGTTTAGTGCCCTACCTCAAGCATCTTTGGCAAACTCAACCCACGCTGAATCTAACGATCCAAACCAGTGTTGTCACAATGAAAAGTAAATGCTGCCTGGCATGCCAGCATGTCAGGCAGCTTTTCCTCACTTGTGAAGGGCAAAAGGCAGCGTACACTCTTGTTCACACCTCTTTTCCCTTTAAATTTGCATTAACACCCACTTACTTACAATGTGAACATAACTGGTACCTGCTGCCAAACCTGCTGCCAAATTACGCATTTCAGGAGCATGAGTTTCTTTGTGTCGAAACCAAAGTGATTTGTTTCAGGGAAACAGTGCTTTAGTGTTTCAACACAATAAATCACTCTTTGACATCTATCTTTGATTGCAGGTAGGCCCTTGGTCGCAGACCCTCAAATGAAGTCCATGGGAGGCCACACAATCAGCAGAACAGTAGCAGGAGTAGGGCCATGAATCCATGCTGAACACATACAAAGTGTGGAATCTGTGAGTTTGGACGTCCTCTAGGAACTGGAAGGACAATACAGCTAAAGTGATTGTTGCTTATCTGTTTATTGTATCTGCCCATTTCTTTGTAAGACCCTGTTTTCCACCGTTTAGGCTAGAGACCTACATTGTGGCTAAATAAGCAGTTTGAAATACGTGAAGTGGGAACCATCTAAAAAAATATATAGTTATTTGATTAATTATATATTGATGTAGTTATAATGTGCAACTGGTTGGATCCTACCTGTGGCTCCTTCAGACCCGTAGGAGTACTTCCGTACTGTAAAGAGTGCTGTAGCAAGACTATTGCCAGAACCAGGTTGATCCCTTGTGGGCAAGCCACTGCAAGATGTATAGTAAAATTTCTTGATGATGTAAATATTTATATGAAGTCAACAGATCAGTCCTTTCGAAGTAAAATAGATTATCAAGTCCTTTAATGGTGGACACAGGCATAAAAGATACACTTACAATCGCTTTCGGATTGTTCTCCTTCATGGAATTAACACATCTGTCTGCCTGCAATTGTTTTTGTCAATTTATCGAACAGCTTGAAGACTTTCCCAACTGAATGATGTGGCTTATAGTAGATAAACAGGTGACCAAAAATGCCTTTATGTGGAATTTAATCTTTTATTCCTGTGCCCACTATTAAAGAACTAAATAAGAAGTTTGAGCCATAACCGTCCTTGTGAAGACCGTGCTGGGAAGGGAGGTCTGGACCAAGACCAGTAGATGTGATCAAAGGCCACTCTCCAGATGAACTGTGATGGCCGTGGGATAGTTAATGACCTCATATGAAGACTCCCACCCGCGAATCTGATATAGGGGAACCAGATGGGAAAGCCTTATCATTAAAGAATCCCACAAGTGCATTGTGCTCGCGCTTTGGCTGTGGCTTGTGGGGCAAGTCTGAACCATAAGACTGAGGGCAGAGTAGAGCGGGGATATTAGCTCGGCAATGACCACAGGCGCGTCAGAAGGAATCTTATGCGCTCTCCTCTCCACAAAATAATTTTCAACGGGCTGCAACAGACTAAAACTGCAAACCCCAAGACAGCAAGCGCAAACAATACCAATAATTTAAACAAGGAGGATATCAAGTGAAATGTTTCAGAAAAGCCAAAGCTTTTCAGCAATCAAATGAATCAGGAGCAAAAATAAAGGCTAAAGAGGAAGGGGTTAACCATACACTGGAAATGCCAATAATGATTTTTAAGTTGACATTTTAGAAGATCCATTTAAGTTGTGCTCCAGACCATTCCTGAAAACATTAAAACAGAAATCCATGTGGCTTCCCTGTTCAACAGGGACGATGCATCAGCCTAATTATTTGGGCATCAATGATATCATAACAATGAACAGACCCTCTAATTGGGCAGTGAGCGTCCATACATAAAACACACTTCTCTAATACACCCGAAACAGACGAATGGGTAAAAGTCTCCAGCGTTGCCCACAGATATACAGAAGAGGGAGGCAGCCTGGCACTTTGTGGTGACCTTAAAGTGTGGTCGACCACCCCACCTGCCTCAATCTTTAGCTTGCACTTCCTGAAATGAGATCGTCCTCTCTCTTGTGTAGAGTATGTCTGTTAGATCATAAATTATTATGTTCACCCAATGAAAACACCTACGAACATGGGTCTGGCTTTGTGTTTCAGATGTCTGTAACACCACTACGCTTCTGCGAAAGGTGAAGAGGTCTATATTGTGTGGGTTCATGAGTACAAACGCGATAGCACAATGTGAAATAGCTCACAAGTGTGTCAAAGCATGACTTCTTACAGAGAATCTGAATATCAAGTGGTTCCCTAGCAGGGTGACAGTGCAGGTATGTCTGCTTACTGCAGTGCAACGGATATGTATAATGTAAAGTTCCCAAGTGCTTCCCCCACAATCAGTAATCAATTTCGTCATGACACTAACATGCTAAAGTTGGAATCAATAATATTTAACGTCAGCACCATGGTCCACATTTTGGCACCGCCTACCACTCCATAGTCAAAAGGCGGGCAACAGGAGACTCAGCACAAAACAAAATGGAAGCGTCTGCTGGATATTTGTGTGTTCCATGCACATATTGGTTCAGCTGGTGTGATGCAGTTGAGCACAAAATGTCAGCAGCATGCACAAGAAAAAGAGTGACCTATTGTTTTCTCACACACCAGCAAGCCCTGTATGGACTGCTCATGCAAGAGAAATAGCACATTACATTTTCAACACCTGTTGCAATCACACGCACTTTAATGGCTATGCTCGGCAGCATAACCGGTTTCCCAAATGGGATTTGGACAGTCGAAGGGAGAATGTACAGAAACAAGAAAGTTCGAGAAGCATCAATGTCAGGATGGCTTGCGACACATTCTTGAACATAATGCAGTGCTGTGCTTGGTCTATGAGGTTGACCTGTGATTAGAGGCGTGTCCAGGGAGTGGCCTGCGGTGGCAGGTGCTCCCCTGGAATCTTATTGGTCACGTGAGGTGCCTCCCCATTATCCTAAACTATGATCATGATCTGTGTGCACTTGTACTTCATGCCACCCCTGCATACGTCAGTACCCCACTTGTGCCACCCCAGTCAAAAAACGCCACTACCTGTGATCTGATGAGTAGGAGGAATGACGGGATCCTAGGGATCATGGATATATACCAGTGTGCAAGAACCTCCCTATCAGGTATAGAATGACCCACGCAGAAGCTCACTACTTGTGCCTTTCTTGTGCGTGCATGTTAGGCGCACATCTCATGCTTCACTTAATTTCGGAATGTATGGAGAGCAGAAAAATACCAAATCACGAGTAAATGGTAGCACATTCAATAGGACTAGGAGGTTGGAAATACGGATAGCCACTGAATAAAGCCATAAAATCTGTCTGTGGATAGTGTTTTGATTCAGAATCTCACATGACCAGACAACGACAACCAAGGGAGAATTTAATAATTATGTACTGCGGAAAAGCTGTAAAGCGGTTACACATTGTAGAAACTGAAGTGCTTTGGGTAAACCACCCAATCTCCCCAAATGGGGCTGAGTCCACCTTTTGTACTGTTATTTGAGACTTATATCATTATAACTAACATGACTTAATTGGTGCTGCTTTCATTTTTTGATCCTACCTCGCATCGTAAGGCGTAGTCATACTTTTTCCACTTGGTTTGAAACTTGTTGGTTCCTAACAAGTAATTGGCCACCTTGGTGACCTAAGCATGGTAATCGGGCAAATGGAACCAGGTATTAGGTGTATTATCATTTTCAAATATTGATTACAAACCTTATTTGGCAAGGTAATGTGCAGGCAGCTGCAATGCTGCGACTGCACAGTCTAAATCTTCCATCCACTCCCTACATAAATGTTCGGGAAGATCACTGGTGCATTATTATGCTAATTGGTAAGGCCTAAAATTCTGAATAATTTAACAACTAGTTTATGATAAGCTCCAACTCTGTTCAGCCTAACTTAATACACCTTGTACTGCTTATAACAGTAAGGTTAGCCTGCTATACTGCACATATTTGTGCTCTAGCACCTTGAAGCGTGCCATGTGTGCGATGAAATTACCAATAATTATCACAGACCCAAATAACTGTACAGACTCAGAGAATATGGCAAAGTACTACTTTATTGTCCGCTCAAATAAAGTACGGCAATCTGGCGAACAACAAACTGTTGTCCACGCACTCACACTTAGGTTTCGATTATACAGAGGCTTTATACCTCAATATGCATCATCTATGATGCCATCCGACGTGGCAACTTGTACAACCTATTGAAGGAATGGATTGGCTAAGGGTACATAGATACTTATATATCAGATAAGTATTAGTAATATCACTGTATGCCCCTTATCTAGTAGGCATGCATTGAACCACCTCTAAATACATAAATACAGATTGTATAGCATGTTTCTTCATAGACCCTATGATTGGTTGGCATTCTCCCCTAACCTTGGACTTTCAGATCGTTAGCAGCATGTAAGCGAAATAAAACTCGGGTGCAGAGAGCAACGTCAAACTACTACCACTTGCCCAATAGTCCATCATCTCTCATCGGTCAGGCCCTAAGCCAAGGCTTCTCGTTTGTAGTTGACCTTGCAGCCTGTTCTCTGTTCTGGGAGTTTAAAGGGAGCATAGTTACAAAATTATCTTTATCTAGAGCCTAATGAATAGCCCTTGTTTTTGACTTCTGAATCATGTGTGAGGAGACCACGATTTTGACAATTTCAACCTTTTATTTAATGCTATTTAATTTAAGCTGGGTGTCATTACTCCTCTTGGTCTCAGTAGACTTGGTTGTTCTACCTCACAATAGCTTTTTGCATCCTTGATTGTCCAGTGCTTGGTACTTGCAGATGTTTTCTTCTTCGCATAATCTAAGAGAAATATGTTTTATGTACATGGCTTATCCTCTTGACTCCCTTTGTGCCTTGCAAGTATTCCTTGATGTGACATCCTTGATCCCAGGCCAATAGACTCATCTTGATTCCTCGCGAGAAACTGGTTTTCCAGCGCCTCCTGGCTCTGCAGCCCATATCTAACTCTGAGGCAGCTTGATTAGTTTCAACACGAGTCCAGCGTTCATCTTTTTCTCATGGCTGCTTCAGTCACATTATATTTTCTTCTGCAGCAAGCCTCTATATGTCTCATCTACATTGGGTTTCTACATATGCACATTCACTTTGTCTCTGCTCATTAATTTCTGTGGTGCACATGATTTCTTCATATTCAATTACATGTTTCTCTTTTTACTTCAGTTCCATCCTCATTCTTTAAGTGCTTGCATATCATTTCAGTGCCTCTTCGTGTCTTTCCTTCATGATGTCACTTTGCCCTCGTCCGATTTCACATATACCTCTTAGATTTCCAATGATGTGTGCAGACATCCTTCCACCCTTTCAGTGTGAGGGTACATTCGATACAGTTGTATAAGTGCATATTGTCCCTCATACATTCACTGCGGTATTGGGACAATACCCGGTGGCCCACAGTGGGCTCTTATCCAGTGGTTCCAATATGATGAGGGGGGAGCATAAGCTAGGTATGACATGTCCATCTGCTCCTCTACATATCCTATGCCTCCCTTGGCTGATTTATACAAATGATTAGGATTATGCATTCAACGGCACACTGTGGACCTATGGTGCGTGATCTAGTGATACCATATATGGTATCTTCTTTGCTAGCAGTCATTGTTGGACTTGTAAGTGGATTCTTGTTTGGTAAAGTCTAGAATGACATGCAATTTATTTATATGGATGGGTTGTTATGGATGGGGCCCGTTAAGGGACTTCAGAGCTAATAACGGTACCGCAATTTGCGGTACCGTTATTAGCGCCTTCCCATTGAGCCCTATGGGGGCTCAAATGGGAATGGGGAATGGCTTTTTCAATGGGGACTTACCGGTCTCGCAAAGGTCGGAATAGACTGGTAAGTCCCCATTGAACGAGGGCAGACTCGGTACCGGTATTGGAGGTAGTCATGGCGCTAATAGCGCCATGACTACCTCCAACCTCGTAATGAGGCCCATTGTGTATGGGTGAGTTTAGTGGAATAACAGAAGAGGTCTTAATAACCTTAACATCCATGAAGGGTAGGGCAGTGCAAAGTGCCAACTATAGGCCAATTTAGCTTTTAAATATTGACATCAAGATACAGGCCAGAATATTTCCCAAGCATGTTGATTCCCACACAGATGTTATAAAAGGCAGGTGGGCAACAACAATGTTCATTATCCTATCCGCCAGATTAATCTAGTTAGGATGCATACAAAAACAAATCTGCCATTTTGCTTGACCCCGAAAATGGTCCATTCATCCTACTTAAAACAAACCTAAAGAAAATGTAGTTTTAGTTACAGATATGTTTGTATATTTTCCTCTCTGCATCTCTGTGTTTTGGGGAAATGTGCCATGATCCTTACCAATTGCATGATCCCACTGTCTTTTTGTACTTGGGGGCTGACTCCTTTCTTTTTCTCTTTTCAATCTTATGCTACAGCCATCGGCCAAGTGTATTAGCAGGAGTCCCTGGAAGTATGGTATATGATTTCATGAAACGGTTGGTCTGTCCGCTGATGATGTGGTTGTCTTGCTTTCTGATGTTAAGTATCGTGCACTTCTCGTTAATATCATGCTTAATGTTGGGCTTATTTCTGGAAATAGAGTTAATTGGGAGAAATCAAATTCCTCCCAATCGATAATGATTCCTTTTACAATTACTTGAGTGCTTGGATAGTAGATGGGGCAAGGAAAAGGTCAAGCACAGCTGTATAACTCACTAAGGAACATCAAGCTGATAATCTAATTAAATATTGAAAACTTGATGGCTAAGATTAACGGAAATTATTTGAGATAACATGGACTTCATCTCACCCTTGCAGGGCAAGATGAATGAAACAAAATGTGTATTCTGCAATAACATTCTTCATTTCCTTCAAACTGTGGAGTAAATTCAGGCAAAGTAAATTAGTGAACTGCCCCGGCCAGGTTGGGCCCAAAGGTCCATAAATATGAAAGCACACAGGGGACTGGCAGACAAAAAAAAGCCAGCATTTCATTCTTAACTGCTAAATATAAAAAGGTGGATTTCAGGAAAGTACAAATTCGATGTGGCCTGCATTTGGAAACCTGAGTAGAGTTGGGTAGAACAGAGAGATGCCAGGGAGAAATGTGTGTGTTTTGCATCTTGGAGGGAAGTGACCAGATTACAGATAAAACTCCACTGCAGGAGTAAATTCAAAGGCACACATTAAGGAAAATGGTGGCTACGAGAATGAAGTTGCAAGAGCAAAAGGCATCTCGTATGATACAAGACATTGAAGTAGGCATCATGTAATGGGAATAAAGGTGCATTTTAAAACACTAATTTATGTTTATCAGAACACCAAAACCTGTGTTTTAGACCAAAGAAGCCTCCCCCCATCAGATTCAAAGATGAAGCACTGCTCAGCTTCCCCTGCTAATGGATGGTAAACTCTAAAAAAAATAATCCTAATTAAATCCATTGTGCGGTAAGGCCCAGGGGCTGATGACAATTGATATTTTACAGGAAACTGCCACATGATGCCAAGGGGCGGGGTTATACCCATCTGTTCAGGAAGATAAGAGCATATTTTCCGGTCCTGGCCATTGAAAGAATGTTAACTGCTTTATTACAGGTTCTGTAAACAAGTGGGAGATAACCAGGCAGGGACACAGATCTCGGGAACTAAAAATATGCCAGTTAATTGAAGTGAAACTTTTGTGTTTCATTGATTATTCTTACATTGGGATTGTAGGGGAAATCATATTTTGTCCAGTAACCCGGAACCCATGACACCTTTCAAATGTTTCAAATATTCCTCCCCTCAAAACTTGACCTTGGGAACCAAAGTTATAAGCTATAATGTGATTATACCTTCCCAGAAAGAGTTATGGAGCAGAGAGTCGAGAAGATGGTAGTGCATTGAATCTTTTACCTGTCTATACAATCATAGGATTGTATGTTTTTTTTTAAATTAAATCACATAAATCTGCCATTTGCACCTGCAGCCATGTACCGGCATAGGACAAAGTGCACCACGGCCAGCATGATCAGGCTAATCAAATCATGTATAGTTTGGGACCCTTATTTATAAATTAAAGAAAAGTGTAATGTTGAAGATATTTAACTTCATATCTGAAGTTGTTCAGAAATGCATTTCCAGGTGGGTGGAACAATAACTCCCAGAGATGGAGCGTAGAAACCTCAGGACCAATTAGAGGAAAGGGGCTAGGCCTTGTTTAAGGGGGAAGACAATAGATGTCCAATCCTAATCCATAAGTAACAGATTTGTTTTGGGTGGGGTGGGGTGACTAGGAGTTTAAAAGTGACACACATTGAGAAAAGGGGATCTCTGTCCAAAATTATGAGTTGACTAAAATGACTAGAGCTGCCTGACATGATCTGATCTGTTTAAGCTGACTGCAGCTTTACAAAATTATTAGAAAGGGAGAAAGAAGAAAGTGATTGAGTCCAAGAGAAAGACTAAAATCTAGAGGGAACCAGGAGAGGCGAACAAAGCATAGGCCATTGATAACTAGAAGAGATACAGATACTGCAGGCCTCTATAACTGAGTCTTGAGAGGCTGGATAACCAGATCCCTGTATTTCCCATGAGATGACTCAAGAGCCCTGATGGCCTTTTTCTAAGCATGGACCCCAAGTGATTTAAAGTAGTACATAATGTGGGATATATTGACCCACTCTGCTATGCTATGCGGCATCACCCTGCCAGTTTTGGGGAAAGAAACAGCAACAATAGCGCCAAAACCCTTGTGTGCGCCAAGAAACCTACAAAAAACCGTGTGCTTCAGCACACAAAAAGAGGGATGCGCAACCTGCCACCCATGGAGCATGTGCGGGGGAATAGAGAACACCCAGCAGAAAAGGTGCCAGTGGGTTCCATAACCAGCAAACAGAGTGCAGAGAGGAAAAGCAGCACTTTGCAAGTGAAACCCCAAAATGTGCCTACAATTGTCATTTGCTTTGTTGGCCAAAAACTCCAAAATGCCTATAACACAACACTTTTAACATTCACAATCTTGCCTGGTGCTAAAATTCATGTATCAAATGAAACATTGTGAAACATATAAAATCTGAAATCTGACAGCCTCAATGCCAAAATCTGGGTGCAGTAGCCGGGGCAACCTGAATGACAGCTGTCAGAGGAGCACTAAGGCAGCTTTAAAATGACCTAAAACTCAAAAGTCTGCTGAATTAGCAAGCCTAAACAGGATTGTTGCCAAAACTTAATACAGATTTTAGTTGTGTTTTTTATTCCACAGATTTTAAGGCCAAGAAAGAAATGTATTTTGTATGTGATGCAACAAAGTGGGTTTTGTTTAAAAAGTTAATTAGCTTGGCTGAAGTTGCAAGGACTTCAAAAGCAGGTTTTTTTTACCAGAAGTAGGGCCTTCCTCTCAGCTGAAACTCACAGGGAGGGGCTAATTGCTGGTTAGCCCAGGACCAAAAAAGGGGAATCCTCCAGCTCAGGAAACTGGAGGTGTGAAGGCGCTCGTAAATGGCTCTTGGCAGGAACATTCCCAAGAAGGGGGTGTTCCTGGGCTCCAAGGAGAGACCAAGTGGTGGAGCCGAGCGACCATCTGTTGCTAAACATTAACAATGAACACTTTTTAAAAGACTTATAACTTGCTATTCAAAATGGTGAAAAAATATAAAAATGACAGAGTTCATTTAATTTCTGGCTTTATGTGTGAAGAGGCGGCAAAACCATGTGACATGTTCTGGAAAGGAAGGGCAAAATATGTGATTTTACGCAAAATGTATTACTGTTAGAATTGTGAAAATTTACACGCATATCCCTGTGTTAAACACTCACCTTTGTGAAAATGTCCTTAAAAATTGGACATTGTGTTCATAGCGAAAAGGACAACATTCTGTAGAAAGTTGATACCAGATCCTACAGCTGTGAGATTTTGATGAGCAGACACTCCATAAAAGATGCAATCTGTGTATGTGATTTTTATAGAGGTTGCACATGTGTAAATATGTATTTTGCCAAAATTAGACTTTGTGTTCCAGTGACTAGGGGTGGATTCTCAGCATCATAAAATTACACCATAAAGATGACACTATGTTTCTCTCCTCCTATCAAGGCAGAGAGGAGACTCTGACCCAATCACCTTTCACAGGGGCAGGCTTAGCTAAACTGGCCCATACACCCCTTTGTGATGTCATTTTAAGGCATAAATAGAGACAGCTGAGAGCAGATAGGGACTCACTGATCCAGCCACCTTCCTGATTCCGGCAAAGCACTCTGATCCAGCTTCATACATCCAGTTTTAAATATTCTTCCAGATCCAGATGCCAAATCTCTTGCCAGCAATAGAGACTATTGATTTCCAGCAAGGCCCCAATCCTCAAAAGTATTCTTCCCACCCAGTAAAGCGCTGTGTGGTGTGAGAAGGCCATTTTGAACCAGTATCCAGAAATTCTCTGGCTTGCCACCACTAGGTTTTCCCGAGGAACTCACCAACCAGCTGATCCAAATGCCCACAGACTAGGAGAGCAGATCCTGTGCCAATCTGGCGACTGGCCTAGAAGATCCAGTCCCGTGCCTGATGTGCTGTTTTTCCTAGACCAGATCCAATCTTGCCCAGAGCTGACGGTCCCATTTAAAAACTTATCCAGTGAGTATAATTAGGAGGAATAGTGTCCCATAGCATATGTACTTTGCATGTCCCTAGCTTATACCCATCCTATCTTTCATCTAGAACCAGTATTGTTAGAAGTATCTTTGCACAGACACTTCTCTCATATGTGTTTCTAAACCCTAACTTCCTATTGATTGATTAAGAAAGTAATTCCGAAACCAAACAGAAAGTAGAGTATCACACCTGAACTGTTATGAGGGCCGTGAACGACCTTCCTGTGTGGCATTCTACCTTTTGGTAGTCTTTAATATAGCATAAAAACCTATCTGTCAATTTAAAGTGCATTTCTGTTTTCAATTCTCGCGCCTATTTTACAAAAATGACCTTTACTAAAACGTCTGTAACTCCCTCTGTTTTTGTGATAGAAACAAAATTTCAACTCCTACTTGTAGCCAACATCCATATCTATCCATAGAAACCACTCTCCTGTTATCACACATATCGCGCAATTGAAAGTTTGCCGCAAATGTAAAGATTTGAAAGATTTTACACGTGAAAATAGCTCTAAACTGCTTCCGAATTGGACCTTGAGATTTCCATTGTTTTCTCCTGACCAAATCATTGCTAGTGCTTGTGTGCAACTATTCAAAGCAGCTCCCATCAGTATTTAGAGCAATTTAAGTGTTTTTGACCACATTTGGTGGTTTTGCCCAGTCCATTCTAAAGACAATTTTAAAAGCCATTCTGACAGCTGGACAGTCAATTCCGTTTTTCTCTTGTGTTTGCTGGGGGAATGTGGGACTGATATTCTGTTTGATTGGTGCCATTCCTGAATACCTGTTCTCTCCTCCAATCTCTTTACATTGCTTATTGGGGGTTGAGGGGTGTTGCAACCTCTGATCTGAACCAACACAAAAGTATTATTTTCTGTGCTGCATTTGTTTTGCTTATTATCTGTTCCTAGTGTACTGAAGATATTATTCAGTGTTCTGTCACCCCATTGGTGATTGTTGTTTATCGATTAAAACATATTGTGATTACATTTTAAATACATAAATAAATATTTACTTTTGCAAACCAGCCTGATTCCAATAAATATTTACCTTTGCAAACCAGCCTGATTCCTGGTTCAGTGTGACCGGGGTGGGGTTCCAGGAGAAGGGTGTGATATGAGTGGTATATCGTTCAAAATATTGAACTTTTAGACAAAAATAAATAAGGATTTCAGTCTTGCACTACATGCTGAGCGTTGACTTGGGTGTGTGCCGGATTGAGATCACTTACAGCTTGGGGGCTCATCACGAGATGCTGAATTAGACATACCACTCGTGACAGTCTAACACAGCGTGCTAGCTGACGGGGTACATACAACTTGTTGGGTTACCATACTGTGCTACACTGTAAAAACACCCTTCAAAAGAAATACTCAAAAAAGGAGTTGGCCTGATTGCAAAAGTAAAGTAACCCTGAGATAAATCAGAAGGAAATTAATATTTCCGGAATGGTGACCCCAGTGGAAATCAATATTGGAAGGGAACACCCACTGCACAAATTGTTTGTCAGGGGTGAATGGGTAGAACAGGATGAACAAGTATGGCTGCAGGGAATAATACAAGAAGTCACTGAAACAAACCTTAATATCTGGCAGGACAAGGGGCCATTGCATCAAGCACTCAGTGAGCTATACATGACCCCTAAAATAAAAGAGGAGCAATGCAAAATTGCCAAAAAAGCCTACCTGTACCTCCACATAGGAGTCATACAGGAAAAGTATGCAGACCATGTAGACTTCACAAAGAGGCAAGGGGAAGCAATGCAGAAAATCCAGACTAATCTGGACTCTGCAGAGCAAAGGCTCCAGAGTAGCCAGGAAGCTGAAAAAGTGGCTAGGCAGTATGCCTCCAAACTGCAAGAAGAACTGGTGCTCTTACTGCAAAAGAATGCAGAGCGAGACGCCTAAGTACTGACACTGCAAAAAGAGTGTCAAGAAAGGTTGGATTCTCTACAACAGAGCCAACAAAATCTGGAGAAGCAATTAAATTATAATAGAGTCTGCGCAGGGCAGATAGCTGCCCTAGAAAGTCAGATTGATGAACTAAAGGAGTAAAATAATAAATTAATTGTGAAGGATCTCCACACTCAAACAGATTTGGATGAGGAGCGCCAGAAATGATATGCCATTAGAAAACAAAGGGATGACCTGGCCGAGCAGAGGGGAACTCTATGTCAAGAGAGGGACGCCCTAGGGCTGGAAGTCAGCCATTTAAAAACAAAGTTAGAAGAAAATCACCTTGCCCTTCAGGAACTTGGTGAAATCAAAATGGATTACAAAAAGCTACAAGAGCACACCAGGCGGGTGGAGGATGTCTTGGAAAAGAATAATCAGACAAGTAAGGACCAAACTCAGGAGGTGAGGCCCAATACTCCAAATTCAGACAGGAAGCACAGAGAGACAATGAGGCTCACTATGAAAAGAATGACAGGTTCCATAGACAGATAGCCATGCAAGAACAACTCATAGAGACCAGTAAGGCCTTAATAGAGGAGCAAAAAGGTCAGATCTTCGCATGTCATCAGGAAATAGGGGCTGAAAGAGATGAGGTAAGATGGGAGAGAGAAACCCCTGAGCATAACCTCAGGAACCATGGCATCAGGGACTTTAATCCCTTCAATTCCATGGACTCTGCCACCCCCATGTCCACTGGCTCATATGAACCAAGGCCCAAAGGGATGGTAGACTTCAACATAATGGGAAATATGGGACTGATGGATCCACACCTCCCAGAAATGGATGGGCGGTCATCTATGTACAGATTCCCAAATATTAGTGCCAGCCTCTCTGATCAGGGAGATTCCAGTGAGGGGAGAATCAGAGAACTGGGTATTCAGAAATATCACCTACCTTGAGATCAGTCCGTAAAATTTGGTGGGGAATTCCCTGAGACTAGGACCACTAAGAGCATTTTAAAAACCTCTTCCCAGCTAGGATCGTGGGGTGGGGTATTCAGCCAATCCTGGGAGCAAGGGAGAGTCAGAAGACTCTTCTGAGCACCACAGGTCTCAAGAGACTAGGCCCCCAAATCCTGCCAGCCATTCCCACGCTCACAGAATCAGGGAGAGCCTAGAAGATCAAACAGCCACCTCTGGTAGCAGTGCCTCTGAGTCAGAGGATGAGTGGACCAGGGTGACCAGAACTAAAAAGGCCAACAAAGTTAAGAGGGCTCTGCTGAAAGATCCCCAGAAGCAAATCAAAGCTACTAGGAGCATCATCACGCCCTACCACAAAAATGCCAAATATTCAGTTTGGGAGCACCTTGAATTGTTTGAGCAAATGATGGAGACTTTTCACCTGAAGGACAGCCAAAGCTGTATTCAGTATGTCAAGTGGACATTTTCACCTGAACACTCCAGCTTCTTTGCGGGGCTGGAGGATCAGAACCATTCAAGATGGTCCACCTATAGGGCTGCCATCCTCAAGCATTTTTCTATTCATAGAAACCCTCAAGAGGCCCGCAAGGCAGCTTCCAACCTAAAATGTGGGAAAGATCAGGCCCCACAAGAATTTTTCCAGGAACTGAAATGCGCCTTTGCTCAGACCAGCAGGAGGTTGAGCACTTACAGTAGGGAATTTATTAATACATTCTTTCATGCCCTCCCTAAATACATTATGACTCAGCTAGTGAGGGACTTTCATGAGAAAAGATCACTAGACTGGGTCATTGAACAAGCAACTCGCATCTATGAAGTGCAGAAGCCACTAGAAAGTAAACGTACTAACAAAAGCCCAAAACCAACCAACACTCCTGCTGCTGCTAAGGTGGCGGAGGTGAAGGTTGCCCCCATTTTAGATCTTGAGATGGGGGACCTAAAAACCTTCCCGCGCAGAATCTTACCAATCCCAGACCCAGAAGGCCTTCGGGCCAATCCCAAACAGGAAGTCAGGCAGGTAACCCCACAAATGGGACCCCTAAATCCCCTGACTACATCAGCCCATGATACAAGGGCAACAGGCCCATCCTGGGTTATGTGTGGACTCCTCCAGCCCAAGGGGGAGATCCATCCAGGCAGCTGCCACACTGGGGAACTTCCCTCCTCACTTTCCCCAGGAGGCCAGTAATCTCTCAAATTCCAGGTTGAATTTCTTTCCCTGGTACCCGCCAAACACCAACCCCCAAAACAACCCTTCTTTCTTTCCCCACTTTCCTGAGCCCCGACAACCCAATCCGGGAGATGGGAGGCCAAGGGTGGAGGAGCACCAGAACTATCTTAAGCAGGGGTATTATGGGAGATGGGATAGCTACCCTTCCCGTGATCAACCAAGGGTAGACCAGAGGACCCTGTACTAGCCAGAGCGGGTGTTCCAGCTGGAGCGCCATGTCCAGAACATGGCACAGGATCTGAGTCGCATGTTGAGGGTGCAGCAAAACCCTCCGATGAACATAGTGACTCAGAACTCCTCAAATCAAGGGACTGGTGCTTCAGAACAATGACGGGGGAAGAACTCTGACAACCCACCGGTTCCCAGGGAGGATGCACAAGGGGAAAGGGGTGCAAAGCCTTAGAGGAAGCTTACTTCCCCACTTGTGGAAAGCCCCTAGAAACCCAGGAACTGGAACCAGAATCTCCTTCCCCCAAAAGTCTGCAACGCCAGGAACAGAAGGTGGGCAAGAGAAATAACGAGCCTAAAAAGGCCAATTTTGTGGAGGAGGTGATAATCTTCCAATTTGAAGGAGAGGGGTCCTCAGAGGATTCTGGGAAAAGGATCTTCTCCTTCAGGGATGGGGGAACTCCTCCCAAAGAAAAATGGTTCCCAAGAGATCCTGAACAGGACTGGGTGGATGTGGGGACCGGATTAGAACCACCCATTATCAAACCCCAGAATGACCAGCAAGAAAATCCCCTTGTTCAAACTCACCCTGATGACTGCCTCGAAAAAAGGGGGGCAGCCCAGAATCAGAACCAGGGGAGACCAAAACTTCCCCCATATCCAATTGCCACCTTTTTCTTACAGGTTCCCATGATCCCAAACAAAATCCTGGCCAAATCTCCCCTCTGTCAGTATCCAAAGCAAAGAAATTAACCCACCAATTGGCCAAAAATGTGCAAGGCCATGTTCCGCAAACTCCCAAAAGATCCAGCCATTCCCACATTTAAACTGTTAGACAAATCGGAAATGGACATGGAAACACCAAATTCCAAACATCTCCTGCCTAGCAGGTATATGCTCAAAATTTCCATAGGCAACAAGAGCATAGTCCATAATTGTTGGGTTGTGCGAGATGTCCCTGTTGCATTTTATTTAGGCAGTGACATTCTCAATCGCTTTGCCATTAGTTTGGACCTAATAAACCTCAAAGCTTGGTCCCGTTTAGCGGGTAATCCCATGGACTTTGTTGACCCAGAGAAAGCATTTTGGTCAGCTCAACTGCTGCCATATGCAGTTGAAATTCAGATTGGAGAGGAAGTCACCATCCCAGAATGGAACCGACAATTCTCACTGGAAGTAAAAATTATAAGGGGACAGAAACTGAAAATTCCTGACGCCTATGTTCATCTCAATGCTCATTTCCAACAGCAAGGGTTGGGGGTAAACCCAACACCACTAGCCAATATAGAACACAACACCATTCCAATAGGGGTGGATAACAGTGACCTAAAGAGTATCACTCTGGGCGCAGGCACCATTATTGGAATGGCGGTTGATTACCATCATTTTTCCATAGATTTAGGTAACAAACTGTTAGGACCAATCCCCAAGGACTGCTTTGACAGTGATAGCGACGATGACACAACATCAGACAGGATCTCCACCCGGCATGGGGGGAACTTCCTGGTGTACTCTTCCTTCCCTTATGGTAAGGAAGATGTGACCTGTGACTTCTGGAGGGATGAGGTGATCGTTCAAGTCCACAAGGACTGCCTTCCCCACCTGAAGCCATCAGTCCAAATCAGTACTTTGACCAGGGACCTTTCCACCCAGCTGGAGGAGGCCGCTGAGATAGCCAAACCAGAAGTCTTTCCGGGATTCAGGTAGATGGTTGAAGAGAGAGTCAACCTAGCTGATGCCTGTGAGACTCTGGAGCAAAAGCAAAAATTGAAACAAGTTTTCTTAGATTTTCAAGATCTCTTTGCAGTGGACTCATATGACTGTAGTTGCACCAACATCCACACAACAACAATTCCCACAGACCCTGGCATGACTCCAGTGTTTGTGAAGCAATATCGCTTGCCTCTCGCATCAATGGAGTCCCTTACTGAAATAATTAAGAACCTTGAGTCCCGTGGGATAATTCCTCCAGTCCACAGCACCTTCAATAATCAGGTGCTGGGGATTTTGTAACCAAATGGCCAGTGGAGACTCTGTGCTGACCTAAGGGAGCTCAACAAACGGGTCCATACTTCCCGACTGCCTCTTCCCTACATTGACCAAGGGCTGGCCCAGATCCAACGGTCAAAGGTATTCACTGCAATTGACCTGACCAATGGGTACTGGACTGTACCTGTCAGTAGAGAGGGAGGACCAATATAAGCTGGTCTTTACCTTCGGGGGCAGCAGTACACTTGGATTCAGACTCCCTTCGGATACATCAACTCCAGCAATTAATTTAATATCTTCTGCATAAGGCCATGCCCGACTTGGGTGAAAGGGGTAACCTGGCCTATGTAGATGATGTTTTAATCAAAGGCTCAACTGTGGAGGAACACATAGCAGAGATACGTTATGTTCTGACACAGTTGAAGGCTGCAGAGCAAAACTCTCTTTCTAAAAGGCACAGTGGTGTAGGACCTGTGTCAATTTCTTGGGGCATGAGATCACTCCTGAAGGTCTCTGTCCCAAGGAAAAGAAAGTAGAAGCACTCCAGAAAATAAAAGACCCCACAACTCGGCGGGAACTAAGGAGCCTCCTTGGACTAACTAATTACAGCAGAAAGTTAATTGAGGACTACGCAGAGATCACAAGACCCCTGATCCATCTGTTGAAGGGGGGGGCAAGTGGGAGTGGGGTCCAGAACAAGCTGAGGCAGTAAGACAACTCAAAAGAAGCCTCTCACAAGTGTCTTGCCTAGCTTACCCTGTCAAAAACAAGGAGTTCTTCTTGGAGACAGGGTTCTAAAATAAATCCTTGACTGCAGTATTAAATCAAAAGCATGACAAGGCAAATAAAGTAATCTCCTATGCGAGTAAAACTGTATCCTCTGTGGAGGAAAAATGTAACAATTGTGAGAGGGCACTCCTGGCAACGGTGTGGGCATTGAAGAATTACCGCCCATTTATCCAGGGGGAACACATCATAGTGGAGACTCCACATCAGCCTTTGCAATATCTTCAAAGTGACAGAATCCGGGCCGGATATGTGAGTAATTCCCGAATTACTTCCTGGATTCTGTCAATGCAAGGCTTTCCTGTGGAGGATAGATGTGGCCAAAACAAGAAGAGTGCCCTCGCGCAAGGTCTGGCTGACTTGCATGATTGTGCCAGTGAAAACTGTCTTGAGGATGAAAGTCTTAAAATGAAGGACAACATGCAGGCATACCTTAATTCCCCACACAAAGTCTATGAAGAAAACAAGTGTGAGGGAATGCCCACGGTCTATGTGTATGGGTGCTCTTACCATGTTGACAACAACGGGGAAAAGGAACTTGTGGCCGACGTAGGGAATGCATGGGTGAATGATGCCCGGGAACCCTCCGCTGGGTACAAAATCAGTTCGCGAAGTAGTCAAGTGGCAGAGTTGATGGCTGTGCATCAAGCCATCCTTACTGCTGTCCAACACCAACTCCACAAACTGGTCATAATCACTGATTCAGATTATTTACGGAACGGGTTCGTGGAGCACCTGGTGAACTGGAAAACCAGAGGCATGCTTTGTGCTAATAATAGACCACTGAAACACAGAAAATGTATACAAAATATTGATGATCTGGCCACCTCGAAGTGGATGACCATCTACTGGAAAAAGACCAAGGGTCATTCTAAAGTAGAGGGCCCAGACAAAACTGGAAATGATCTAGCTGATCAGCTGGCCAAAACCAGAGCCATTCAAGGGGATCTACTTGAGATCGAGTCCCTGTTGGGGGAAATCCAGGTCACTTCTATCAGTAGGTCCCAGACAAATGCTCACAATGAACTCTCAACTGCACAATGGAGTAAGGAGACCCCAGATGCTGATTTGATTACAGCTCAGAAAGGGGATCCAATAATTGGTACGTTTTATCAACACATTGAGGACCCTGAGAACTTTCCCCTGACGGATACCGATTACATTGGGAAAGAGGCCCTCAGAGTGTTGATGAAATGTCCAAAAATGATCCCAATCCAAGACGGTTTGTTGGTGAGGAGATCCAGAGCTGGCCATGACCAGTGGGTGGTCCCTACCTCATTCTGAAGCCTGATGCTAAGTCACGCCCATGATGCGGCCACAGCCAGTCATTGGGGGTTTCATACGACATTAGAAATCTTACGAGAGGTTGCATACTGGCCACACATGGGGCAGGACCTTGACCAATACTTGAAGGGGTATCTTGTGTGTGCACAATTTTCAGCCAACATCACTCATACACCGTGCTCCCCTCCAAAAGAGGGGGATAACACTGCCTTGGTCAGATTTTCAAGTCAATTTTATCGGGCCCGTGATTCGCTCCTGTTGACCGTAACATGCTTGTTCACTAAATGGGTGGAATGTCTCCCGGCCCTAAATTGCAAGGCAGAAACAGCAGCTGACCTGATGAACAATCACATCTTCTCACGTTTTGGATTGAGTCAGACTGAGGTAGCCACTTCAATAGTGAAGTGATGACAAAGGTGGGAGATACTTGGGGTCAAAAGGAAACTACACATTGCCTACCGGTGTCATCTAGTGGTGGAGTTGAGAGGTACAACAAAACTATTGTGAGCATATTAAAAAAGCTTGTGGCAGATTCTGGGCTAAGGAATACAGATTTTAGTTGTGTTTTTGATTCCACAGATTTTAAGGCCAAGAAAGAAATGTATTTGTATGTGATGCAACAAATGTGGGTTTTGTTAGGTTTAAAAAGTTAATTAGCTTGGCTGAAGTTGCAAGGACTTGAAAAGCAGGTTTTTCTACCAGAAGGAGGCCTTCCTCTCAGCTGAAACTCACAGGGAGGTGCTAATTGCTGGTTAGCCCAGGGCTAAACAATGGATATCGTCCAGCTCAGGAAACTGGAGGTGTGAAGGCGATCGTAAATGGCTCTTGGCAGGAACATTCCCAAGGAGGGGGTGCTCCCGGACTCCAGGGAGAGACCAAGGAGTGGAGCCAAGTCACCATCTGTTGCTAAACATTAACAAAGATCACTTTTTAAAAGACTTATAACTTGCTATTGAAAATGGTGAAAAAATATAAAAATGACAGAGTTGTTCATTTAATTTCTCGCTGCACATGTGAAGAGGCGGCAAAACCGTGTGACATGTTCTGGAAAGGAAGGTCAAGATATGTGATTTTACGCAAAATGTATTACTGTTAGAATTGTGAAAATGTACACGCATATCCCTATGTTAAACACGCACATTTGTGGAAATTTGCTTAAAAAATGGACATTGTGTTCATAGTGAAAAGGACAAAATTCTATAGAAAGTTGATACCAGATCCAACAGCTGTGATATTTTGATGAGAAGATACGCCATAAAAGATGCAATCTGTGTATGTGATTTTTATAGAGGTTGCATATGTATTTTACCAAAATTAGACTTTGTGTTCCAGTGGCTAGGGGTGGATTCTCAGCATCATACAATAAAGATGACACTCTGTTTCTCTCCTCCTATCAAGGCAGAAAGGAGACTCTGACCCAATCACCTTTCACAGGGGCAGGCTTAGCTAAACCGGCCCATACACCCCTTTGTGATGTCATTTTAAGGCATAAATAAAGACAGCTGAGAGCAGATAGGGACTCACTGATCCAGCCACCTTCCTGATTCCGGCAAAGCACTCTGATCCAGCTTCCCACATCCAGCTTTAAATATTCTTCCAGATCCTGATTCCAAATCTCTTGGCAGCAATAGAGACTATTGATTTCCAGCAAGGCCCCAATCCTTAAACGTATTCTCCCCACTCAGTAAAGTGCTGTGTGGTGTGAGAAGGCGATTTTGAACCAGTATCCAGAAATTCTCTGGCTTGCCACCACTGGGCTTGCCTGAGGAACTCGCCATCCAGCTGATCCAAATACCCACAGACGAGGAGAGCAGATCCTATGCCAATCCGGCGACCGGCCTAGAGGATCCAGTCCCGTGCCTGATGTGCTGTTTTTCTTAGACCAGATCCAATCTTGACCAAAGCTGACGCTCCCATTTAAAACTTATCCAGTGGATATAATTAGGAAGAAGTGTGTCCCATAGCGTATGTACTTTGCATAGTCTTGTCCCTAGCTTATGCCCATCCTATCTTTCATCTAGAACCAGTATTGTTAGAACTATCTTTGCACGGACTCTTCTCTCATATGTGTTCCTAAATCCTAACTTCCTTTTGATTGATTAAGAAAGTAATTCCTGAACCAAACAGAAAGTAGAGTATCACACCTGAAATGTTATGAGCGGCCGTGAACGACCTTCCTGTGTGGCATTCTACCTTTTGGTAGTCTTTAATATAGCATAAAAAACCTATCTGTCAATTCAAAGTGCATTTCTGTTTTCAATTTCTCACGCCTATTTTACAAAAACGACCTTTACTAAAACGACTGTAACTCCCTTTGTTTTTCTGATAGAAACAAAACTCCTACTTGTAGCCAACATCCATATCTATCATTAGAACCCAAGACAGTACTGCAACTCAGTGTGATTCTCTCGTTATTGAGAATATCGCGCAATTAAACGTTTGCCGCAAATTTAATTTGAGATTTCCATTGTTTTCTGCTGATCAAATCATTGCTTGTGCTTGTGTGCAACTATTCAAAGAGGCTCCCATCCACATTTAAAGCAATGTAAGTGTTTTTGACCACATTTGGTGTTTTTACCCAGTCAATTCTAAGGACAATTTTAAAAGCCATTCTGACAGGTGGACAGTTAATTCAGTTTTTTCTCTTGTGTTTGCTGGGTGAAAGTGGGACTGATATTCTGTTTGATTGATGCCATTCCTGAATACCTGCTCTCTCCTCCCATCTCTTTACATTGCCTATTGGGGGGTTGAGGGGTGTTTCAGGGGGAACTGCTAACCACAGCGCTATCTGATCTGAACCAACACAAAAGTATTATTTTCTGTGCTGTATTTGTTTTGCTTATTATCTTTTCCTAGTGTACTCAAGATATATTCAGTGTTCTGTCACCCCATTTGTGATTGTTGTTCATTTATTAAAACATATTGTGATTACATTTTAAATACATAAATAAATATTTACCTTTGCAAACCAGCCTGATTCCTGGTTCAGTGTGACTGGGGGGAGGGGTTCCAGGAGAAGGTTGTGATATGAGTGGTATATTGTTCAGAATATTGAACTTTTGGACACAAATAAATAAGGATTTCAGTTTTGCACCACATGCTGAGCTTCGACCTGGGTGTGTGCCGGATTGAAATCACTTACAATCACTTACAATGACAAACCATTGGTGGGGTTCTATTCTATTCTTCTTCTTATGGATTGGGTGGGCATACAGAAGTAGATATCTATTATTTTCTTCCTAACTAATAATTTCATGATTTCCAACATAGTCAATGGACACTGGAGTGATTTTGGGGATGATCTATATCCTCAACATCGGTCCAAGTGATGATAATGATATAGTCATTCAAGTAAATGGGTATCTCAACATTATTCTTGCCAACCCCCTATAAAGTCCCCTAAGCGGGAGAAGTGAATTTAAAAAATGAAATTTCCAATTGGTCAACTCTCCCTGAACCCTGTACAAAAGCAGTGGGGGAGAGATAAATCATACCTGAACCTCTGCGTCTGTGCTGGGCAGTAAAGTATCTTCCAGGTTATACAAAGTGAAATAACTGAATGAAAAGCACACTCTTTACTGGGAGTGAGAAGGAGATTCCAAATTGAAGAGAGATTTTTCACTGCATAGTAGTAAAGGAAAAGGGTTCAATATATATTGAGAAAAGTATTGTGTTAAATGATGTGGCGTTAGAACATTGTTAGAAATATAAAGCGCGCAATTCTTTTTCCTAATAGTAAAACACTGGATTTTGCTTAAGTGAGATTACATAGAAGTCCAATGGTAAAGTATAATTGTCCTATCCTGTGCTTTACATTAGGATTCTTGTGAGTGACCCAATCATTTGAAGTGTTTATTCGAGATATGTTTCTCTTTACATGTTAACAGGGGGAAATAGAAAGTAAATATGAAAAATTCACATGTTGTTGTGTCTTAGATATTCTGCAAATGTTTATTCCCAAAAGTGAATTGTGTTTAATTTGTTTATATTGAAGCATTGTTGAAAGGGTTGATTTGGGCCAAAGAGTGAGGTGGCATGCATTGTGAAACTTACTATGTGATACGAATTTTGTCTGCTTAGTAATACATATTAACCGCATCCATGTAGTTATGGTTAAGTTGGTGTTTCCATAGGAAGAGCATTTTTTGGGTGGCTTATAACTTCGCTCCCTCTGGACAAATCCTCACCAAACTTTGCAAAAAAAGTATATGGCCCACTCTGAATAGTTTAGAGAGGTTTGGTCCAGGGAGGGCAAAGTTATAGGGGGGGTCCCAAAACTTTTGTTTTTTCCCATAGACATAATAGGAAAAAACTTTGTGCACGCCTACAGCCCAAACCGCTGGACGGATTTACACCATTTGCGGCAGGAGCGGGGGCTTGGTCCCGAAAGCGTGCTTTTGCAAATTTGGTGTAAATCCGTCCAGTAGTTTTTTTTAAATGCCCAAAATGTAAGGCAAAAAAATTAGTGATATCTCTGTTCGCTTGGCGGTCAGACGGCGGACTTCCCTGTCCGCTCCGCGGACAGTGCCCTGATTGGCCAAGCGGCTTGCGCAATGTCCGCAGACATCCGACGTGTTCGCTGATTGGACGGCGTGGGGCGTGGAGCGCGTCAGATTTTTGGTGGCACCCGCCATCTTGCATTCGCGGACGACCGCGGACAGCGAGGTGAATCCTGGTTTAAAAATTGTATTTAGTGGAGTGTGTTGGTGTGTAAGAGTGTTTGGGGAGGGTGGGGGAGTATGAGATAGGGGCAATGTTGTATTTTTTTTATGTGCTAGGCGCCTTTGTTGTGTTCGATTTGTCTGCGGACAACACGACTGTTCTGAAATGTTCGTAAATAAACAGAATGGATTCGGTGTCAAGTTGAAAGTGTTCTAAGAAGACGCGTGGGGTCCTGGAATGTTCGCAGGGGGTGTCCTGAAGACGTTGTCTGTATTGTTCATTGTCAAGCTGAAAGTTTTCTAAGAACACTCGCAGTGTCCTGAAATGTTCGTACATAAAGAAAATGGGGGTGTCTTGATGACACTGTCCGTCTCGTCCTCTGGCAAGTTGAATGTGTTCTAGGAACTTCCTTGTGTCCGCGGACATTAAAATGGTTGAAATGCTTGAATCTATGGGTGTGATATTCTGCGGTGGTTGTGGGCAGGCTACAGAATGTTGGGTGCATGGCCATTTGGCCATGCACCCAAGACTCTATGCCCTGCCCACAACCACCGCAGCATATGACACTCATATGCCATGCACCCAAGAGTCTATGCCCTGGCCACAAGCACCGCAGCATATCACACTCATAGTGGCTTTTAACTTTGGGTCAAAAACAAATTTATAAGGAACAATGTTATAAGCCAGTATGGGTGTGATATGCTGCGATGGTTGTATTTACCATGTTATACTTACTATTTGGTTTAGTAACGGGAGTCCATGTTTTTCTTGTTCATTTCTGTGATAAAAGAAAATAGCATGTTAGTATTAGTATTTTATAAAGACTTATTACATTGTACAATCACAATTTTTTCTTTTTTTTGACCCTCATATTTAGTAGATGACAAACCAGAGTACTGTGCAATTTGCTCAGTTTCTGTGTTTGTTGCTAAAATCATTGGGTCTGTGGGAGAAAAAAAATCCATGTTGGATTAAAAAAAAACTTTTTCTGTTATGCTACAGTTTATTTGTTTGTTTGTTTTCAGTGTTTACTTGTTGTTTCTGGCTAATGCTTTATACATTGGATTGTTCCAGTTTTTGGGAGCAGTAAGATATTAGGTATTTGTTTGTATATTGTAAAATATTGGATCAGTTAGATACCAGTAGGCATATTCTAACTGTTTATTTTTTTATATAATTTCGTGGTATTGCTTTATCTATTTGGATATTTCTAAATTTTGGGACAGTTAGATACCAACTGGCATATTCTAACTGTCTATTATTTGCTCTTATTTGGATATTTCTAAAGTTTGGGACAGTTAGATACCAATTGGCGTATTCTAACTGTCTATTTTTTGCTCTATTTGAGTGGTATTAATTTATCTGATTAGTTGTTGTAGCATCTTTGGGCAGTTAGATAGCTTTTGGAATATTGTGACAGTTTATATTTTTTTACTACAAGTGTACTTAAGGTTTAAGTACAGTTTAGTTATCAAATTTTGATTTTTAAGAACATTAAATAAGCATTTGTAAAATTTGCTGGTAATCTCTGCTTTAGAGTAATGGTACTATCATTACATTCAAACCATCCACATTTCTTTTTATATATGCAGTGTAGTGCCCTGAGTTGGTTGAGGCTCCTGCGTGGTAGATTATACCTATTGTTGTGAAGGTTTTCCTACCAAGTGAAATTTGACCATGTGTGAATCCAGTCAGCTTGCAGTTCTTTTTGGTGCCATCTGCATGGTAACGTAGAAGCATTAGTATTACGTATTTACTATGTGTTTGTATTACTAACGTGGAGCGATTATCTGAATTGCAGGTCAAACATAATCTACTGTGGTTTGCATTTTGTACAAGTTGCTGAAATGGAACGGATTCACAATTGGGTATTGATATATACACAAAGCGCTCATTGGGGATTTGTTCTTGTGTCACATTGTTGCAGAGAGTGCATGTATGTTTCCACATGTATAAAATCTGGAAGATTTCATTTATAGGTATGTTTTTGTTTTCCAGTACTAATAGTAAGTACATTAGAAATTCTTGTGGATCTTCCTGTGAGTTTATAGTGAATTTCACCATTCCAGCACAGTAGTCAAATTGTTGTCTTATTCCATAAACACTATACGTGGTGTCAGGATTATTTGCTGCATTTCTGTGAAGTATTAACATTTGCAAACACAATGGGTCTGTACTGTGTAAGTAAATGTTCTCAACAATTGGTGGTAATTGAAATAGAATATTCATTGCTACATTTGCGTAGCAACTTACACCAACTATATTTGAGAGTTTAAATGGACCAGGTAGTTCTGTATCTGACTGCTTTTTCTGAAGTGTGTCTTCCTTCTTTGAAGAAGTACCTGGTTTACTTTCCCTAATTGATTCTTTTTTGCTTGTGGCACTTGATGAAGTATTACTTTCTTTTACTCTCTTTGGAGGATTTGCAGTGACATCCTGTTGCTTTTCTGTTTGATTTATTTTTCTTTTATAATGTTTTACTTTTTGTGGAACAGAATATATGTTTAGATGGGGAGTGTATAGTGAACGAAGTCTATTGTATTCTAAAATGCAAGGAATATCAGCGTTTATTTTATTGCATCAAAGTTGATTAGAAATAGACCTCAAGTGTACGTAAGCGTGATAGTGCTACATAGCTCATGCTTTCTTTAAAGACTGTGTTACCAATGTCTATCATTGCTTTGTCTAGGGTAAGACCTTGTGATTTATGAATGGTTACTGCATATGCAAGAGTTAGAGAAAATTGTTCTCTGTGTACATACATGTCTTTTAAGAGAAGGAATCGAGCTGTTGAGCGTCCTATTCTTTTTACTTCTGAAAGTTTGTCAAAGAGAATAGTGACAAACTGAATTTTGTTGTCATGTGGGTATGTTTGAAAGCCAACAACTGTACCCAGTGCTCCATTAACTAGTCCTTGGTCCACGTCAAGGTTACGTTTCAGCATTACTCTGCAATTTAAGGATAATTTTAATATCTTTTCCAAGCCTGCTGTGTTTGAGATTGATTTTTCTAAACTATTTAGTCTTGTTGTGGCTTGGTCACACATGGGTAGTGTCATTCCATGTACATCTAGTTTGTCTGTGGTGTTAATTTCCATTATTGGTTGCATTTCTTTACTTAACATTATTTCATTGTATTTGAAACAGCTTGCAAGAGTTGGCATTAAGGCCATACAATTGAAACTTTTGTGGGCTAATTGTTCCATAACATCTGTAGCACATGCATTATCACCATAAAGTGCATGAATGTGCCGGGTTTTCAATATTGCTTCTGCTTCTTTAGAAAGTATACCAACTCTGATACTTTTTAAGATGTTGGCATAAGTGAGATCTGCAGATTGGCGCATGTTTTCTGTTCATTCCCTGTATTGGAAATGTTGCCAAAGGTTGACATTTCCAATGCTGCCAACAGTTTTACGGCAGAATTTGTGTCCTAATGTTTTAAAAATAGGCTCACCTTTTACTGGTGTCAATTGAAGAAGATCTCCGAAAACAATAATGTGTTTTCCTGCAAAGAGCTCTTCATAGTTTGTTTTGAGTACTTCTTGTAATCTGAGGTGGATCAAAGCCAACATTAAGTTGGACACCATGCTCACTTCATCTATTAGTAGCATTTTCATTTGTTTCAATACTCTGCGTAGTTCCATTGCAGCTTCTGCAGAAAGTTTGTAATAATCTAATTTGTTTTGGTGTTCTACTGGCAGGAGTAGTAATCAGTGTAAAGTGACACCACCTATGTTGTAGGCAGTTAAACCTGTGGGGGCAGTGACAACAGCTGACAGTTTGTTGTTTGTCAATTGTTGAAGGAACTTACTGATGATTTTGATTAGGAATGTTTTGCCAGAACCAGCTTCACCACTGACATACAATAGTATAGGTTTGTAATTTTGACAGGTGCATTCTTTGTTTTCATGTTGTACACCATGTGCAATTTCTTTTGTTACTTCTTGAAAAATGCTACGTTGCTCATTGTTTAGCTTTTATTGTAGTATAGTTAAGTCTTATTTTTCTTCATACTGACACATGGTGTTTTCTACTTCTATCATAGCTATTTCTGCTTCATTTGTTATTAGTGGGTCTCCGACTGGTTCTTGGCTTCCTGTGATAGAAGGTTGACTACTGTCAGGAGTGTCCTTATCTAGTTGGGCCTGGAGTTCTTCTTCGTGTTGCTGTTCATTGTGCAACATTGTTTTGTACTGTGCAAAGTTTCCATCAGTTATACTGCTTTCATTTGCTTTGAAAGCGTCTTCATATGAGTCATAGTTATCTAGTATTTCTTCTTCTTTTCTCCATGGTTTAAAGAGTTGTAGCAGAGACATGTAATATACGTCTTTATGTTGAGGAGTCTTAAATGACAATTTGATATGATTAATTAAATTTGGTTTGGTGAGTTTTACTAAGCTGCCTTCACAGTTTGTCGATTTGTATTTACGGTTTTGTTCATCAGGTTTTATATTATTTTTGTACGTGTAGTTTTGGGCTATGTGGTATAGGCTCCAAGGTGGTACTCCTGTTTGAGTAGTATGTGTCTAATAAATTGTTTTTTAAAATGTCTTGGCTGTTGGGATCTTGTTTGGCTACTGTTTCTATATCTTCGTATGATTTTAGAACTCTTTTTCTAGATTTAGCTGGACCAAGACTTAGCCATACTATATTTTCAGATTTACCATACAATGCAGTACCAGTTAATCGATCAGCTGCTTCATAGGATTCACATTCTCTATGGGACAGCATTTTTATGCCCAAGCTGTATAATTTCTGAGACACTGTTTTATCTGATGACAGGTCATTCCAGAGGTCTTGGAGCTCTGTCTTTTCTGATTTGGTTAAGTATGCTGTGGCATATCGTGCAACTGCAGTAGAATTGTCTGCAATGTACTGCACGTCTATGTTTGCATTCCATAAGTGGGCAATGATTGCATTGTAATCATTGATATATTTTTCTTCTTCTTTTCTTTTTATGCAATATGTATTTTTAGGTGACTTACCTTTAACACTATGTCTAACTGAAGACATGAGGTTGTTCACTTGACCTGTATTTGTAACTGTTCTAGGGAAACCAAATCGGCATTTGGTGTAGTATTTCCCTTTGTTTTTGTATTTGCAACGACAATATTTGCCACATTTGTGTCTTTGGAATTGTAACATTTTTGTATGAAGATCACTATTTGCGGATTCTGATGGAATTTCACAAGTGACATATTTTTCAATAAACTGTAAAACAGTGGCATCACTGCCTTGACCAAATTTTAGGAGCATCTTTAATCCATAAAAGCATGTGGACATGTGGTGCTCCTCTGGCTTGGTATTCTTTTCCCCAAAAGAAGTGCTGCACTTCTACAAGGGGAGGAACAGTTTTCTTACAAATAAAATGTAGCATAGCAATGACGCGATGGTGAAAATATCTTGAAACATTAACAGGATCCTGTGAACAAAGTTCTCCAGGTGTTAGTATATCTATGTTTGTTTTGTTTTGTTTTCGTTTGATATGTGTAGGAAAGCATGTAAATCTTCCCATGCATATTCTGCACAACTTAATGTAACAAACCAAGTGGGTGGGCCAAGGTTTCTGATCATACAATGTACATCTCCATGACGTCGAAACCAGTACTCTTTAGTACCACTTTAGTACCACGCATATTTGCTAATAGATTTGTAAGATTTGCTTGTAAAACCTCATCTTTGTGTTGAACTTTTTGTAATAATTGTGTAGCTGTCATATTTTGAAAGTGTGATCCTGATTTTAATATGTGTGCAACTCTGTAACATAAAGTTGCCAGTTCACTTTCAAAGAGTAGGTGGAATATGTATTCCACATTTTGTCGAAATCTGGGATCTTCAGAATACATTCGTAATCAGCGATATTCTGATGCTGATATTTGAATAGGTCTATCATCGTATCTTCCTCCTTTGCCAGTAGGAAAGAGTAGAGGAAAAGCACCTGCTTTTATACTTTTTTCCCATATGCTGATTGGTGATCCTTTTGTTTGACGCATTTGGTACTTTTCCAGTGCATCTTCTATGGTGTCATTAGAGTGCAATGGATGAATTGTATAATGGTCTAAAGTGTTTGATATTGTTGCAGGATCTAGGAGCTCAAATTGACCAGCTGCTTGTGTCTCTTGAATTATTTCAGTTGTATCTTTCAAGTTTTCTTCAATATTAATTTCTTTGTAATATTCATTATTCTCTTTAAGATATTGCAGGACTTCTCTAACTTTATGTAAATCTACCAGTTGTTGCCACATTTTTTTGTCTTTTGTAGGTACTCCATTTACCAAGATAATTAAAGATTGCTGCATTGGACGTTGCACTCCTAGAGTGTGCACATTTTCTTTTTGATCTAATGATAAATACACTACTTTTCCACAAATACCTTTTATTAATTCAGAGGGAGGTAATTTTGCAGTTTTTGGTTGAAGGCGTATTATTGCTTGAAATGGGTGCATTGTTTGAATTATGATGCTCTCATATAAATTAAGTTGTTGAAGGGGTTTTGGTAGTGGATATAATTCCAAGTTATTTGTGATAGCACGTGAAGGAGTTTGGTTGTTGTCAAGTTTTGTAGTGCAGTAACTGCAAAGTATTATGGGGTCAGTTATTTCGTATTTGTTTTCTGCTATAAGGTAGAGAGATAATTCAAACCATTTAGAATCTTCATTGTCTTCTATTTTGTATGATAGGTCTACAGTTTTTGTGTTACTTTTATAAAAAGTTCTGCAGCAACATACACACACGTGGTTTGGTACTTCAGCTGAAGTACTTTCACATTTTAGTATTTCTTTTTTGTATGTGTGTAGTGAAAGGTTGCCATGTGCAGATTTGTTTCGAAGTTGGTTTACAGCTAATTCATCTTGTAAGTGGGTTTCACTTCCAAAATATTTTGTCTGGATATAGGTGATTTCTTCTAGTAGGTCTTTTGCTGTACCATGTAGAAGAATGTTATTTAAATTGGATAGTGCTAAAGCAGGACTTTTAGCATAATACAGTTTATAAACTAGATTTCTTATACTTGCATGATGTGTTGATATCCTTTCGATATCATGGAAGGGTGTTTTGAAAGTAGGTCCTGTAATGCAGGCCAATGAATGTCCTTGTAGTCCTGTGTACTTGCGTACTGGACAAGCATCCATATTTTGCAGTAGTTTAATTTTGATTTTGTCTTTGCTTTTCACATATTGATTGAGGAATTGGCGTAAAGACTTGAACATTTTTTTGGGAATGTTACACATTGATGTGCATGGCCATTTGTACACTAGATGTTCTGATTCAGTTGAATGGAGGGGTAAATCTACGTTTTCAGGGCATATTTTTGTAAAGAGTACTTCTTGTCCATTATGGTATTATTAACTTTTTCATAACCTCGACCACTGCTATGTATGGCAATTGTATTTGTTTGCTTTTGTTTCTAGGCTTCTTCATTAAAGTATGGTTCTGTGCTTGTAGTGTGACTCCATTCACTTCCACAGATATTTAAGAAGTTATTTCTGTTGACATTTCGTTTATTGAGAAGTCTTTTTTGTATTTTAGCTATTAGTTTTGTTAGTGGTTTCATTCTGTTTAACACTAAAATAAATAACTTTCTTTTGAGAAGAGGTGCACTGTCTATCAACGCTTCTAAGATTACTTTCCTACGATAGGTTTGAAGTGTTGAACCTGGTTTCTCTCCTGTTTTTATAAGATTTTGAAGGACTTTGTGACGGAACATTTTGGCTAAAATACTTTTTTGGTATGCTTACTTTGTACTATATCAAGATTTATAGAAGAAGTTTTATTTGTAGTGATAGTTGATTTTCTGTTAATTGTTTTTTGGGTTGTTTTACTTTTTGATAGAGGAGGCAAAGTTTTTGTACTAGAAACTTCTTCTGTTTCACTACATGACTGTATTAGCTGTTGTGTTTCAACTTTTTTTTACAAATTCTGCTATAGATGGATGTTTATGTTGGAGACTTTTCTTTTTATTTGCTCTACCTCTGTGTTCCTTTCTACGGAGTTGTTTTTTGGTAGGCATGCTTTAGGGTCTGTTGAAAAAAATACAGAAGATATGGGTTGGGGTGTTCTGCAATGCATGTGTGTTGTGTGCATGAGTGTTTGAGTGAGATGATAAAGATGTATGTAATGGTGTGTGATTGTGCATTGGGAAGTACAATTACTAGGGGTGGGTATTCTTGAATTAATGTGTTAATAAACTGGGGTTCAGATGACAGAAAAAAGTAAGCCAGTGGTGTGGAGAAATATAAATAGTATATCTAAAGCTATACAATTAAAACAGTTGTTTCTTCTACAACATCTAAATTCTAGTGGCTGAGTTGGGTAATTTGTGTGGCGAAAAATAGGAATTTGAGGGCCATTCTGCCAGTAAATCACTGTTTAAGACAGGAGGATTTTTGGTCAGAATGGTGCAGAATCTCTATTTTTAGGCACACAAGTAGCATGAATTAACATTAGAGTGTGTTTGAGTATATAATTCAAATATTATGGTAACAATCTACTTACTTTTTTTCTAAAATGAGCAGTTTGCTTCTTAGTTGTTCTTTGCAATTCAAATTTGGCTGCTTATTTTCAGGAGAATGGTCTTCACTGCAATTGTAAAAGAAAGAAATTAGTAATTCGGTTTGTATATAGCACTGTTTTTTAATTTAGACATAGATTTTTTAAATTGAAATGCTCAGCGCCTTCCTTAAAACCATTAAAACTATCTTATGACTAACTGTAGGAAAGAAAATATCTTTACTATGGCTTGTCAAAATCATAATGTACCACTATATACCACTATTCCTGTAACTTAGCTTTTCCACGTAATAGTGAGTCCATGTGATAGCCTGCTTTTCCACGTAAGAGGGAGTCAATGTCATAGCCTGCTTGTCCTATATAAATGTAAGTAATTATATAAACTAAAAAAATTAAAACCAAGTATGTGTTTGTACAAATATTATTCTTTGAGATTTGATGATAGAGTGTGCATGTAATTTTGTTTGATCATATGTAGTCTTTATATTTTATTTCAAAAATTTTAGTTTAACATTATTTGCATTTGTGTGTACGAAGAAATTAAACGGTATAAAGATTTGTAAGTCACAGTTCATTTTAGGAGAATGAAAAAATGATCGTAGATTCATTTTACAGATTATACAAGGTAAAAGTCGGTTAGAAAATGTATTCATGTACTGTATAGAAAATATGCATACCTGTAGTTTGTGTTCATGCATATGGATATGGACGAAGCTGCAAGTAGAAATCTTGGAGACTTGTCTAGTATTTCTCGTAGATCGTGCTTGCCAATGGTATGAGACTTGTAGTCCGAGAGATTCACCGTACATTTGCAGTGCTGATCTATGATGATGCAGTTACATGTAGAGGTCTTGGATTTGATTAGTGGATGGTCATGTGATTTCTTAGCTGGATCCAATGAGGGAATGGCACAGAAAGTGAAGTGGAAATGGTAGAAGGGCTGTCCATGTAACGATATGTTCCCGGACATGGCGGTAGTTCTAGGACACCGCGTATTACATCTGGGGAATTTGGGGTGGGGAGGCGTGCAAATGAGATTGAATGTACCAAGGGATTGGTCAGTAAAGTTTAGTGAGTGTGTTGTGCTAGGAGAGGTTTTCTCAGATATTCTTTTTGCTGGGAGAAGAACAGATAGCTATGGCTGAGTGTTTTAAAAAACAGATTGTGTGGATTTTGGGAGACTCGTGGATACATTGGTTGAAGGTGCATGCAGAAAGCTGTGGAGTATCTATAGATCTTGGATTACCACATGTGGAAGTGCACTGGCCTGGAGTCCGTGGAATGAAGTGGCTGGACTTGCTATCTCTCTGTGCAACTTTGAATATAGAGGAACATCCAGACATAATTGTAATTCATTTTGGAGGGAACAGTTTAGGACATGTGTCTGGAATTTCTTTGCAATTTGCAATGAAAGAAGGACTTCAGAAGATCATGGACATGTTTCCAAACTCCAAAGTAATTTTTTCACGGATTGCGCAGAGACAAATGTGGCTTCGTTCTTTCTCATGTGGTCCACAAATGGAGAAAGCCAGGCGTAATGTCAGTAAGGCTGTTTGTGCCTTCCTAAGAGATTTTCGCATGTCTTCTTTTCACAATGAAAATATTATGTTTCGTGGACCATATATTTTTCGCAGAGATGGTGTCCATTTTACCTATGCTGGCAATCAGATTTTTCTGAGAAATTTACAAAATGCATTGCGACCTTTTTCAGAAATGCAGCATGCATTTCGAAGTAGGTGTTAAGTATTTATAATTTTTGCCATGCAAACACCTCCCAAAGGCTCTTTCCAGAGCCACCACTTCCTCCCAGAGAAAAATGCAATGGTTACAATAGGGTAGCATTTTTATGTTCGCAAACTGTCCGCAGACTTTCAAGAAATAGAAAGGGCCCTGCATTATTTATCTTTACTTGTGTTTTTTAACTTTGAAAGGAGGCTCTGAAAAGAGCCTTATTTTTTTTGATTTTTGTTATTTTGTATTTTTGTTTGGTTTTTTACACATGACACACTAGGAGAGGAGGGGAAAGGAGGGTAAAGGGGGGACACCAACCACAGGGATAAGAAAGGGAGAGCTGAGAGAGGAAGATGTAGAGTGGGTTTTATTTGGGTAGTGAGCAGGTCTTCTCGTGCTCTGAGACGATAGTCTCAAAAGCACTGCAAAGTCGCTCCCCCCTGCAGAGTACTGTGTCACAGTACATACATACAACTGTGACCCTCGGAAGGGAAGGGTCATCAGAATCCTGTATGGCCTGTGAGGCAGCTTGAGGAAGAAGCTGTCCCAGAGAGGTGTTCCTTGTGGTGACAGGATCAGAAACGGAGGATGAAGTAGAGGCAATCAACCTACTACGCTCTTCGCAAGGTACAACCTTGCGAATGGCCCCAGTGTGGAATGAGTTCAGGTGTCACTTCATGGTCGTAGTCCCAAAGCTATACGAACCATGCCTCCCGCGACTGAGTACCATTTTGCACTCATTGCAGGTGACACGGGTCGCACAAGCCTTAGGACCATTCCCATGAATGGTAAACAACCGCCACACCCAAGAATCACACTGAGGGTGGGTAGTAGGGTTTTCCTCTACCTCATTCTCGTCATCCCCTTCTTCCTCCTCTGTATCCTCACTCCTGTTCCCCTCTTCAGGCCCTTGGGAAGGTGGTGGTGGTGGAGGGGGTGGAGGTGGTGCTGAGGCAGATACAGCACCAGGTGGCAGCAGTGGAGCCACAGAAGCCATCAGGTTGAAGATGGAAATCTGCAAGTTGCAGCAAAAATCTCTGTGCTCTGTAGAATAGCCAGAAACACAATGAGAATGAGCTCTACGGCGTGGTCTTTTATAGGGGTGCTTGTGCGCAGTTTGCGGACGTGCGCGCCGTCCGCAAGACAGATCGAACACCAAAAAAGGTTCAAAAAGTCACAAAAGCTATGTGGAAACTTAGGATTAGTATGTGGGATTTGTGGTATGTTGAGGTTTTAATGAGAAATATTGTGGATTACTTGGAAATGTACTTTTAAAGTGTTCGGGGACACAAACAGTGTCTGCATTCAGAACACGCGATTAGCGTGGGCACGGTCACATGATTGTTTCATGAGCATGTTCGCTAAGGAAGCAGCCGTCCGCAGGACACCCAATGTACGGACATTATTTTGCGCATGTGTGTTGATGTTCTACGGACAGTGTTCGGGTACTGAACTAATTAAAAGTGCGTCACACGTAAAACGAACAGTTACGGACAGCCGTTTGTTCTTAGCACAGTTTAATTTACTTGTGCACAATACGGACAGACATAGCGTCTCAAGCACACCTCCATTTTCATTTATTTACGAACAATTCAGGACACCATGAGTGTTCTTAGAACAGTTTCATCTTGCTAGCGAACACTACGAATAGGCATAGTGTTCTTAAGGACACCTCCATTTTCGTTTATTTACGAACATTTCAGGACACTACGAGTGTTCTTAGAACATTTTCAACTTGCATGAGAACATTACGGACAGATATAGTGTCCTCAGGACACTTACATTTTTGTTTATTTAGGAACATTTCCGAACAACCACGCTGTCCGTGGACACCTAAATTGGTTTTACCACAAAGAACTGAAAGTAATTACAACACAATATAAAAAAGTAACTTTATTTAACATATATAAACAATTTATAACTGAGAAGGTGGGGCAGAAACGGAAACAAAAACAGGAGAATTAGGGTTTTCAATATAAGTGGGATCAGGTGAAGAAGGAATGGAAATCTCATCAAAACGTTGTGGTCCATGGAGAGAGTTTGGGGTTAAATGAATGTGATATGGTGCGGGGGGACAAGTACAGGTGGGACAATGGTATGTTGTTTGTGGTTTTAGGTGATCTTCTACAAAGTTCTTTAAATCCGTAAAATTTGCCATAAATTGGTCCATTTTGTGGGTAATGTGTTCAAGTGTGTTATCCACCGCTTCTTTTTCTTTGGAAGTTGCAATTTTTGTAGGGTCTGTAAAAAAAAGAAAAATGTATATGTTGAATGTATACAAAATAATATTTATTAATTGGTTTATATAGTAAAGTGTGTACCATTAGGTGGACTATCTTCTAACATTTCGTCTCGTGGGAAATGCTCCTCTAGCCAGTCCAGAGTACTACACATTTCTGTGAGAAAACAAAAAAGTAATATATTTTTTTTTCTAATATAGAACGTTTATAAATATATGAGTAAAATGAAGTGCACTTACTATTTCTGGTAAAATATGTAATCAGTAGTCTATACGTCTGGTCTTGCTGTTAGTTGTGGAGTGTCTGTGAGGTAATTATGTTGGAAGCCACTTTATCTTCTTTTGGTATATTCCATTTTAGAACATATTGGGCCTCATTACAACCCTGGCATTAAGGGGTTAACGGCCCCATAAAAGGCTGCGGCGCCGTTAAACCCTTAACGCCCGATTTAATGCCTGCTTTTTGCAGGTGTTAAAGTCCAACCCGCTAAGGGACCTCGGTGCTAATTACGGCACCGCAATTTACGGTGCCGTAATTAGCGCCTTCCCCATTCCCATTGAGCCCTATGGGCCAAAAATGGGAATGGGGAAGGGGCCATGGTGAATGGGGATTTACCGCCCCGCCAACTTTGGAATGGGGCGGTAAATCCGCCATCCACCTTGGCGGAAGCCCATTGTATTTAAATGAATGGTTAGTGTGTTACATATATGGGTTACATTTCTTAAGTATTACTACATATACTTTGTATGTGTGCTGCTTTGTGAATTTGTTAAATGTTCCTATGTTATGATATAACAGTTACACATACCCCCCCCCAGAGTTTTTAGGTGCTGGTACTGTTGTCCGAACATGTCTGCGGACCGTCAAATTCAGTAGAAAGGGTTCAGTATGTTCCATATTACATGTACATAAAGTCAAAATTATTATTGTTAAGTTGTGCTACTCAAAAACTATGAAATTCAGTAAAAAAAAACTTTGTTAAAGGGACGTTATGGTTAAGTTGTGCTACTAAAAACCTGTGAAGTTCAGTAAAAAAACGTTGTTAAAGGGACGTTATGGTTAAGTTGCGCTACTAAAAACCTACGAAATTCAGTGAAAAAACTTTGTTAAAAGGGACGTTATGGTTAAGTTGCGCTACTAAAAACCTATGAAATTCAGTGAAAAAACGTTGTTAAAGGGACGTTATGGTTCAAAGTAAAACCGAAAAACCCCTGAAATTTGGCAGTTAGGGTAAGATAAGCAACCATAACTCGCGCCACCGTGCTCTGCTAACACTAGCACCCCGGACATCAAAGATGACATCACAAATGTCAATGATATTTGTCATGTCATCATTGATGTCCTGGGTGATATATATATATATATATATATATATATATATATATATATATATATATATATATATATATATATATATATATATATATATATATATATATATATATATATATATATATATATATATATATATATATATTCAGTGAAAAAACTTTGTTAAAGGGACATTATGGTTCAAAGTAAAACCGAAAACAAAGTTTTTCACTGAATTTTCATAGGTTTTTAGTAGCGCAACTTAACCATAGCGTCCCTTTAACAACATTTTTTTACTGAATTTCATAGGTTTTTAGTAGCGCAACTTAACCATAACGTCCCTTTAACAAAGTTTTTTTACTGAATTTCATAGGTTTTAAGTAGCGCAACTTATCCATAACGTCCCTTTAACAAAGTTTTTTTACTGAATTTCATAGGTTTTTATTAGTGCAACTTAACCATAAAGTCACTTTAACACATTTTTTTTTACTGAATTTCATAGTTTTTTATTAGTGCAACGTAACCATAACGTCCTTTTCAATGGAGGAAGACCACTAGCATCCTAGGTTCTCAAAGTGGGAACCCGGGTGGTAAAAAAAAGATTTTTCTTCCCAAACCGGGACGCCGTAGGCAGGCGTCCCAGTGTAGGAAGGAAAATCTTTTACCAAGATGGACACCAGGGAAAGGGAAGGCAGGGTGTATAAAGAGAACACAACAGGGCATCGGCGGGGGGTCGGGAAGACCAGGAGAGAGACACGGGGCATGAGCAGGGGGTGGAAAGAAGGGAGACACGGGGCATGAGCGGGAAAGAAGGGAGACACGGGGCATGAGCGGGGGGTGGGGGTGAACAGGGGAGACACGGGCCATGAGCGGGGGGAAAGGGAAGGAGACAGACACGGGGCATGAGCGGGGGGTGGGGAGGAAGAAGGGAGACAAAGGACATTAGCGGGGAGTGGGGGGAAAGGAAGACACGGGGCATGAGCAGGGGATGGGGGGAGAAGGGAAACACGGGGCATGAGCGGGGGTGGGTGGAACAAGAGGTCAACAAGGGGCATCATAGAAGGGGGGACAAGAGGAAGACACAGGGCATGAGCAGGGGGTGGGAGGGAACAGGAGGAAGACACAGGGCATCAGCGAGGAGTGGGGGGGACAGGAGGAAGACATGGGGCATGAGCGGGGGGTGGGGGGAACAAGAGGTCAACAAGGGGCATCATAGGAGGGGGGACAAGAGGAAGACACGGGGCATGAGTGGTGGTGGGGGGTAACAAGAGAGAGACATGGGGCATGAGCGGGGGGTGGGGGGTACAGGAGACAGACACGGGGCATGAGCGGGGGGCAACAGGAGAGAGACATGGGGCATGAGCGGGGGTTGGGGGCAACAGGAGACAGACACGGGGCATGCGCGGGGGGGTGGGGCCAACAGGAGTGAGACACGGGGCATGAGCGGGGGGTGGGGAGAACAGGAGACAGACACAGGGCATGAGCGGGGGGTGGGGAGAGCAGGAGACAGACACAGGGCATGAGCGGGGGGTCGGGGGCAACAGGAGACAGACACGGGGCATGAGCGGGGGGTGGGGGGCAAAAGGAGAGAGACACGGGGCATGAGCGGGGGGTGGGGGGTACAGGAGACAGACACGGGGCATGGGTGGGGGGCAACAGGAGACAGACACGGGGCATCAGTGGGGGGAACAGGAGACAGACACGGGGCATGAGCGGGGGGCAGGGGGAACAGAGGAACAGAAGACAGACACAGGGCATGAGCGAGGGGTGGGGGGGCAACAGGAAAGACACAGGGCATGAGCGGGGGGTGGGGGGGTACAGTAGACAGACACAGGGCATGAGCAGAGGGTGGGGGGCAACAGGAGAGAGACACGGGGCATGAGCGGGTGGGGGAACAGGAGAAAGACATGGGGCATGAGCGGGGGGCATCAGGAGAGAGACACGGGGCATGAGCAGGTGGGGGGAACAGGAGACAGACACGGGGCATGAGCGGGGGGTGGGGGGTACAGGAGACAGACACGGGGCATGAGCGGGGAATGGGGGGCAACAGGAGAGAGACGCAGGGGTGGGGGAACAGGAGACCGACACGGGGCATGAGCGGGGGTGGGGGGAACAACAGAGACATAGACGGGGCATGAATGCGGGGTGGGGGGCAACAGGAGACAGACACGGGGCATGAGCAGGGAGTGGTGGGCAACAGGAGACAGACATGGGGCATGAGCGGGGGGAACAAGAGGTCAACAAGGGGCATCATAGGAGGGGGGACAAGAGGAAGATGCGGGGCATGAGCGGTGGTGGGGGTAACAAGAGAGAGACATGGGGCATGAGCAGGGGGGGTACAGGAGACAGACACAGGGCATGAGCGGGGGGCAACAGGAGAGAGACACGGGGCATGAGTGGGGGGTGGGGGGCAACAGGAGACAGACACGGGGCATGAGCGGTGGGGTGGGGCCAACAGGAGAGAGACACAGGGCATGAGCGGGGGGTGGGGAGAACAGGAGACAGACATGGGGCATGAGCGGGGGGTGGGGAGAACAGGAGACAGACACGGGGCATGAGCGGGGGGTGGGGGGAACAGGAGACAGATACGGGGCATGAGCGGGGGGTGGGGAGAGCAGGAGACAGACACGGGGCATGAGCGGGGGGTGGAGGGCAACAGGAGACAGACATGGGGCATGAGCGGGGGGTGGGAGGCAAAAGGAGAGAGACACAGGGCATGAGCGGGGGTGGAGGGTACAGGAGACAGACATGGGGCATGGGTGGGGGGCAACAGGAGACAGACACGGGGCATGAACGGGGGGTGAGGGGAACAGGAGACAGACACGGGGCATAAGCGGGGGGTGGAGGGAACAGAAGACAGGCACAGGGCATGAGCGGGGGGTGGGGGGCAACAGAAGAGACACGGGGCATAAGCGGGGGGTGGTGGGGTACAGGAGACAGACACGGGGCATGAGCAGGGGGTGGGGGCAACAGGAGAGAGACACGGGGCATGAGCGGGTGGGGGAACAGGAGACAGACACGGGGCATGAGCGGGTGTGGGGAACAGGAGACAGACACGGGGCATGAGCGGGGGGTGGGGGGTACAGGAGAGAGACATGGGGCATGAGCAGGGGGTGGGGGGCAACAGGAGAGAGATGCAGGGGTGGGGGGAACAGCAGACAGACACGGGGCATGAGTGGGGGTGGGGGGCAACAGGAGACAGACACGGGGCATGAGCGGGGGGTGGGGGGCAACAGGAGACAGACATGGGGCATGAACGGGGGGTCGGAGGAACAGGAGACAGACAGGGGGCATGAGCGGGGGGTGGAGAGAACAGGAGACAGACACAGGGCATGAGCAGGGGGTGGGGGGCAACTGGAGACAGACACAGGGCATGAGTGGGGGGTGGGGGAACAGAAGACAGACACGGGGCATGAGCGGGGCATGGGGGGAACAACAGACACAGGGCATGAGCGGAGGGTGGAGAGAACAGGAGACATACACGGGGCATGAGCAGGGGGGTGGGGGGTAACAGGAGACAGACACGGGGCATGAGAAGGGGGTGGGAGGAACAGGAGACAGACACGGGGCATGAGCGGGGGTGGAGAGAACAGGAGACAGACATGGGGCATGAGCGGGGGGGCGGGGGGCAACAAGAGAGAGACACGGGGCATGAGCGGGTGGGGGAAACAGGAGACAGACACGGGGCATGAGCGGGGGGTGGGGGTGAACAGGGAAGACACAGGCCATGAGCGGGGTGAAAAGGAGGGAGACAGACACGGAGCATGAGCGGGGGTGAACAGGAGAGACATGGGGCATGAGCGGGGTAGTGCAAGGTAGGGCCCCCACCCCTGCACATGCCCCATGTCTGCCCTGTTCCAACAGTGCAGACACGGGGCATGAGCAGGGGGTGGGGCGGAAGAAGGGAGACACGGGGCACGAGCGGGGAGTGGGGGGGAAAGGAAGACATGGGGCATGAGCGGGGGGTGGGTGGAACAAGAGGTCAACAAGGGGCATCATAGGAGGGGGGACAAGAGGAAGACACAGGGAATGATCAGGGGGTGGGAGGGAACAGGAGGAAGACACAGGGCATCAGCGAGGAGTGGGGGGACAGGAGGAAGACACGGGGCATGAGCGGGGGGTGGGGGGAACAAGAGGTCAACAAGGGGCATCATAGGAGGGGGGACAAGAGGAAGAAACGGGGCATGAGCAGTGGTGGGGGCAACAGGAGAGAGACACGGGGCATGAGCGGGGTGTGGGGGGTACAGGAGACAGACACAGGGCATGAGCGGGGGTGGGGTGCAACAGGAGAGAGACACGGGGCATGAGCGGGGGGTGGTGGGCACCAGGAGACAGACAAAGGGCATGAGCGGGGGTGGGGCCAACAGGAGAGAGACACAGGTCATGAGCGGGGGGGAGGGGAGAACAGGAGACAGACACGGGGCATGAGCAGGGGGTGGGGGGAACAGGAGACAGACACGGGGCATGAGCGGGGGTGGGGAGAACAGGAGACAGACACGGGGCATGAGCGCGGGGTGGGGGGCAACAAGAGAGAGACATGGGGCATGAGCGGGTGGGGGAACTGGGGACAGACACGGGGCATGAGCGGGTGAGGGGAACAGGAGACAGACAAGGGCATGAGCAGGGGGTGGGGGGCAACAGGTGACAGACACGGGACATGAGCGGGGGTTGGGGAGAACAGGAGACAGACACGGGGCATGAGCGGGGGGGTGGGAGGCAACAGGAGACAGACACGGGGCATGAGCGGGGGGTGGGGGAAGAGGAGACAGATACGGGGCATGAGCGGGGGGTGGGGAGAACAGGAGACAGAGATGGGGCATGAGCGGGGGAACAGAAGACAGACACGGGGCATGAGCAAGGGGGAACAGAAGACAGACACAGGGCATGAGCGGGGGGTGGGGGGAGACAGACACGGAGCATGAGCGGGGTGGGGGGCAACAGGAGAAAGACACGGGGCATGAGCGGGGGTGGGAGGGAGGGAGAGAGACACGCGGGGGTGGGGGGAGGGAGAGAGACACGGGGCATGAGCAGGGGGTGTGGGGGAGGGGAGAGACACACGGGGCATGAGCGGGGGGTGGGGGGAGGGAGAGAGACTCACGGGGCATGAGCGGGGGGTGGGGGAGGGAGAGAGACACACGGGGCATGAGCGGTGCGTGGGAAGGAGGTCAGAGAGATACACGGGAGCAGGGGGTGGGGGGGAGGGGAGAGACATGGGGCATGATCGGGGGGTGGGGGGAGGAAGAGAGACACACGGGGCATGAGCGGGGGTGGGGGTGAACAGGGGAGACACAGGCCATGAGGGGGGGGAAAGGAGGGAGACACACACGGAGCATGAGCGGGTTGGGGGTGAACAGGAGAGACACGGGGCATGAGCGGTGGTAGGGCAAGGTGGGGCCTCCACCCCCGCTCATGCCCCGTATCTGCCCTGCTCCAATAATGCAGACACGGGGCATGATCGGGGGGTGGGGGGGAAGAAGGTAGACACGGGGCATGAGCGGGGGGTGGGGGGCAACAGGAGACAGACACGGGGCATGAGCGGGGGGTGGGGGGAACAGGAGACAGACACGGGGCATGAGCGGGGGCAACAGGAGACAGACACGGGGCATGAGCGGGGGGTGGGGGATTAGAAGACAGACACGGGGCATGAGCGGGGGGTGGGGAGAACAGGAGACAGACAAGGGGCATGAGCGGGGGCGGGGGGCAACAGGAGACAGACACTGGGCATGAGCGGGGGGTGGGGGGCAACAGGAGAGACACGGGGCATGAGCGGGGGGTGGGGGGAACAGTAGACAGACATGGGGCATGAGCGGGGGGTGGGGGGAACAGGAGACAGACACGGGGCATGAGCGGGGGGTGGGGGGAACAACAGACACGGGGCATGAGCAGGGGGTGGGGAGAACAGGAGACAGACACAAGGCATTAGCGGGGGGGTGGAGGGCAACAGGAGACAGACACGGGGCATGAGCAGGGGGTGAGAGGAACAGGAGACAGACACGGGGCACGAGCGGGGGTGGGGAGAACAGGAGACAGACACAGGGCATGAGCGGGGGGTGGGAGGCAACAAGAGAGAGACACGAGCATGAGCGGGTGGGGGCAACAAGAGAGAGACACGGGGCATGAGCGGGTGGGGGAACAGGAGACAGACACGGGGCATGAGCGGGGGGATGGGAGGCAACAGAGGTACACGGGGCATGAGCGGGGGGTGGGAGGAACAGGGGGCATGAGCAGGGGGTGGGGAGAACAGGAGACAGACACGGGGCATGAGCAGGAGGTGTGGGGGGCAACAGGAGACAGACACGGGGCATGAGCGGGGGGTGGGGGGAAGAGAAGACAGATACGGGCATGAGCGGGGGGTGGGGAGAACAGTAGACAGAGAAGGGGCATGAGCGGGGAGAACAGAAGACAGACACAGGGCATGAGCGGGGGGTGGGGGGAGACAGACACGGGGCATGAGCGGGGGGTGGGGGGCAACAGGAGACAGACACAGGGCATGAGCGGGGGGTGGGGAGAACAGGAGACAGACACGGGGCATGAGCAGGGGGTGGGGGGCAACCGGAGACAGACACAGGGCATGAGTGGGGGGCAACAGGAGAGAGACACGGGGCATGAGCGGGGTTGAGCAACAGGAGAGAGACACGGGCATGAGCGGGTGGGGGGAACAGGAGACAGACACGGGGCATGAGCGGGGCATGGGGGTTACAGGAGACAGACACAGGGCATGAGCGGGGGTTGGGGGGCAACAGGAGAGAGACGCGGGGGTGGGGGGAACAGGAGACAGACACGGGGCATGAGCGGGGGGTGGAGGGAACAACAGAGACAGACACGGGGCATGAGCGGGGGGTGGGAGGCAACAGGAGACAGACACGGGGCGTGAGCGGAGGTGGGGGCCAACAGGGGACAGACACGGGGCATGTGCGGGGGGTGGGGGGAACAGGAGACAGACACGGGGCATGAGCGGGGGCTGGGGAGAACAGGAGACATACACGGGGCATGAGCGGGGGTGGGGGACAACAGGAGGCAGACACGAGGCATGAGCGGGGGGTGGGAGGAACAGGAGACAGACACGGGGCATGAGCGGGGGTGGGCAGAACAGGAGACAGACACGGGGCATGAGCGCGGGGTGGGGGGCAACAAGAGAGAGACACGGGGCATGAGCGGGTGGGGGGAACTGGAGACAGACACGGGGCATGAGTGGGTGGGGGAACAGGAGACAGACAAGGGCATGAGCGGGGGGTGGGGGGCAACAGGTGACAGACACGGGGCATGAGCAAGGGGTGGGGGAACAGGAGACAGACACGGGGCATGAGCGGGGGCGGGGGGCAACAGAAGACAGACACGGGGCATGAGCGGGGGGTGGGGAAACAGGAGACAGACACGGGGCATGAGCAGGGGTTGGGGAGAACAGGAGACAGACACGGGGCATGAGCGGGGGTGGGGGGCAACAGGAGACAGACACTGGGCATGAGCGGGGGGTGGGGGGCAACAGGAGAGACACGGGGCATGAGCGGGGGGGTGGGAGGCAACAAGAGAGAGACACGGGCATGAGCGGGTGGGGGCAACAAGAGAGAGACACGGGGCATGAGCGGGTGGGGGGAACAGGAGACAGACACGGGGCATGAGCGGGGGGTGTGGGGGGCAACAGAGGTACACGGGGCATGAGCGGGGGGTGGGAGGAACAGGAGAAAGACACGGGCATGAGCGGGGGGTGGGGAGAACAGGAGACAGACACGGGGCATGAGCAGGAGGTGTGGGGGGCAACAGGAGACAAACACGGGGCATGAGCGGGGGGTGGGGGGAAGAGAAGACAGATACGGGGCATGAGCGGGGGGTGGGGAGAACAGTAGACAGACAAGGGGCATGAGCGGGGAGAACAGAAGACAGACACAGGGCATGAGCGGGGAGTGGGGGGAGACAGATACGGGGCATGAGCGGGGGGTGGGGGGCAACAGGAGACAGACACGGGGCATGAGTGGGGAGTGGGAAGAACAGGAGACAGACACGGGGCATGAGCAGGGGGTGGGGGGCAACCAGAGACAGACACAGGGCATGAGTGGGGGGCAACAGGAGAGACACAGGGCATGAGCGGGGGGTGGGGGAACAGGAGACAGACACGGGGCATGAGCAGGTGGTGGGGGGAACAACAGAGACAGACACAGGGCATGAGCGGGGGGTGGGGGGCAACAGGAGACAGACATGGGGCATGAGCGGGGGGTGGGGGGCAACAGGAGACAGACACGTGGCACGAGTGGCGGGTGAGGGGGAGGGGGAGAGACACACAGGGCATGAGCGGGAGGTGGGGGGAAGGGGAGAGACACACGGGGCATGAGAAGGGGGTGGGGGGAGGGAGAGAGACACACGGGGCATGAGCAGAGGGTGGGGGGAGGGAGAGAGACACACAGAGTATGAGCGGGGGTGGGGGGGAGCTGAGAGACACACGGGGCATGAGCGGGGGGTGGGGGGGAGAGAGACACACGGGGCATGAGCGGGGGTGGGGGGAGGGGAGAGACACATGGGGCATGAGCGGAGGGTGGGGGGAGGTCGAGAGACACAGGGGGCATGAGCGGGGGGTGGGGGAAGGGAGAGAGACACACGGGGCATGAGCGGGGGGGGGTTGTATGTCAGGAGACAAACAAAAACACAGACATGAGTTTGTGAGGCAGATCCCGCTCCTCGGCCCTCCGTTGGCCACCGTGTGCGATGGCGTGAGTGGGGGGCTGGAGGAACAGGGGAGACACGGAGCATGAGCGGGGGTGGGGGGGACAGGAAGGACACACGGGGCATGAGCGGGGGTGGGGGGGACACGGGGCATGAGCGGGGGTGGGAGGAACAGGAGACAGACACGCTCCTGCTGACCTGACAAAGCCTCTCATGCTGGAAAGAAAGACGGCGGGCGTCTCTGAAGCCAGACGCACTGCACGCTTTCACCGCATCCAATGAGAGAGCATGTCAGATGTCCGTGGACATCACGCAAGCTGCTTGCCCAATCACCGTCCTGTCCGCGGAGCGAACAGGGAAGTGTGTCCCCGAAGCGAACACAGATATCACTAATTTTTTTTACCTACTTTTTGGTCATTTTAAAAAAAACTACTGGACGGATTTTCACCAAATTTGCAAAAGCACGCTTTCGGGACCAAGCCGCTGCTCCTGGTCCAAATTTGGTGAAAATTCGTCCAGTGGTTTGCGCTGTAGGCGTGAGCAACATTTTTTTCCCATTCAGTCTATGGGAAAAAACTGAAATTTTGGGACCCCTCCTATAACTTTCCCCCCCTGGACGAATCCTCACCAAACTTTGCAAAAAAATTCAGAGTGGGCCATATACTTTTTTGCAAAGTTTGTGAGGATTCGTCCAGAGGGGGCGAAGTTATAAGCCGCCTAAAAAGTGCTCTTCGTATGGAAACACCAACTTAACCATAACTACATGGCCACTACCGTGGCCATGTAATATTTATATATATATAAATGTATTTATATGTTTATATATATATATATATATATATATATATATATATATATATATATATATATATATATATATATATATATATATTCTTTCTGCACACTGGCCTTGTCTTGGATAGCCTATTGAACAGGGTTGAGGAATAATAGTGTTGTTATATGTATTAAAGACAGTGCTAGTGAAGAACCCATACATATTTGTGTGGTGCTTTTGATTTGGGGGGACAAACTGTCTGCATTAATAGTTACCCCATAAATATCTCATACTTAAATGGGGGCTTGTGCCGATATCTACTATCTGATTTGATTGATGACAAACTAATGGGGGAAATGGATGGTAGTGGTCTGTCCTTGATTATCTCTTTAGATCAATCAGCGGCTTTTGATTTAGTTGAGCACTCAATCCTTATTCCAAGGCTACAGGAGGTGGCTAACCTCTCAGAATCAGCAGCTGCTTTATGGATCGCCTCTTTCTTCGAGCACAGAACAAGTAGAGTTTGCTCAGCTACTGCTGAAGCGAGACCACTTTCCGTTCTTTATGGGGTCCCTCAAGGGGCAAGTTTGTCCCCATGTCTTTACAACTTGTTCATGGCCCCATTCTTCTTTATGCTACAGGAAGAGGGGGTTGTGTTCTCCAATTATGCAGACGACACCCAATGTGTCATTAACTTAACGGGACACCACAAAAGGGATGAGGCGGAGGTTAATAGAGTATTTGCCCTAATTGAAAAATGGATGCTGGATAATTTCCTAGCTCTAAATCGCAGTAAAACAGAGCTGCTGATAGTTGGCAGTTCCAAGGGGATTAACAACTTAAATCAAGCCTACAGCACATTCAAACTGGTTGATGACATCATCACACCCTTATCGAAAACTAAACTTTTAGTAGTAATACTGGACTCGGCATTAAGCATGAAAGCTCATGTTTCATCAGTGGTGGTGGGGTAGTCTATTACATTAGATTATTGGCTCATCTGAGGCCTATGATCTCGCGGGAAAGTGCTGAGACAATAGCTAGGGCAATAATAGGTGCCAAGTTGGACTATTGTTGCAGCCTCCTGCTTGGCATTAACCAAAGAGAACTGCACAGATTGCAGGTTGCCCAGAATTGGGCGGTCAGAGTAGTACTCAGACTGCCTAGGCACAGTCACGTAACAGTGGTAAGACGCTCATTACACTGGCTCCCTATCAAAGCCAGGATGAACTTTAGAGTGCTAGTTATAGCCTTTAAATGCCGGCTCCAAATAATGCCTGCGTACTTGCAACAGCACATTACTTCAAAGAGTAATCCAAGATCTCTGATATCTGATTCCTTAAACCAGATCACCCAGCCAAGATGTAAGACAGCAAAGGCGGAAAAGGGAGCCTTTAAAGTGAAGGCCCCGTCTCTGTGTGGAACAATCTTCCGATAGGTTTGAGGAGCCACTCCTCCCTTCTATCTTTCAAGAAGGAACTGAAGACCTTTCTGTTTGCCTGATTCACTAAAAAAAATACAGACTTCTCAAATAGCGCTGTTTCATATTACTGGGGATCTGGAAAAACCTCCTTAAAGCCTCATGATCTATCTTTCTTTAAGGATGTTTCCTTGTGTTGTACGTTTTTTTTCTGTTGTCTGCGCCTTTATGTCCAAGGGTCAATAGCGTGCATAACAAATGTAATGTAATGTAATTGTTAACCGGCTAATCATTGTAAAGCAACATTAAGAAGATGCCTGGTGATGATGCAGTTGTTAAAGCACAATATTTTGCTTGACCGCTGAGAATCAGGGAGGAGTCCAGAGGAATAACATTCTGGAGAGTTAATGCAAACATGATTTGTTTTGGCATTGATTGTTGTACAATCAAGCAGGAATAATGCACACAGTTTTTGTCCCTGTGAAGCAAGAGTTCTAGGGAGGTGTGTGAAATCCAGTCTTACAATGAGTGCCATTGAAGTAGAAGACACCAGAAAACACCACCTAAACAAAGCTTTTAATTTGTGGTGATTTATCAGAGCAGGAGGCTGGGTATTAGCCAACCAGAATGGTACAGGAAGTCCCATTGATAGGCACTGACATTTGACATGATGGTTGGGACTTTACACAAAGCCCTAGCAGAATTCTACATGGCCCAGAATATCTGTGAGAAACAAATTAAAATGGCACAACACACGGATTGTTGTATTAAAGGGATTGCAAAATAAAGGTGCCAATCTGCTCCAAGCCCAGCAATCACTCTTGCAGTTAGACGATACATTACAGCAGAGCCAAATTATTGAGCTTAAACATGAAGACCTCATTGAGCAACTTAAAAATTAGGTAAACACCCACCAATTGGCCAGTGCAGAGTGAGAAATTGAGTTCTCTGTGCTGCAAGACACAAAGAGATTGTAAAAACCTTAAGTCGACAGCAACACAAGTTGAATGACCACACTACATAGAATAGTACATTGTTGGATGAAATTGTGGCCTTCAAACAGTCCATAATTGAACTAAAATGTGAAAACAGTCAGTTTATCATAAAAGATATTGACTCACAAAAGGATTTCGATCAAATGCATCAGGATTTAAATATTCTGAAGCAACATAAATGTACAGCTGATAAAAGAAAAAATATATCCAAATATTGAAAAAGGATGTAGAAAAGGGTCAGCCATATTAGGAACTGGCCAGAATTATGGAAGAAAATATAGATCAATTGGTGCGTCTGAGCCAAGCAGAGGCTGGCCTGTTGCAAGCAGCGCATTGTGGAAATGCTCAGGAGAGAGAACTTGGCATTTTGAATGAAAAGTACTGTGAAAATACGTGCATATCACAAGACGCTCAGAGGGAATATGAAGTCCTCCAAGATGAAGTACAGAAAGTAAGGGATCGATTGGTGGCTCAGAGCAGCCCAAAATAAAATGGTTATATGTGATTTTACCAAAGGTAAAATCAGAGTGGTACATTTCAACGAAGCCAAAATACCGATTACATTTATTTTATTTTTGTAATTTGGGGGGTTCCCCCAATTCTCCTGTTTTTCTATCCGTTTAACCCCATCCCCACCCATTTAAACCCTACCCCACTACCATATATATATTTAATTAATATTTACGATATCTTTTCGGTATTGTGGTTCTCATTAAAACTTACTTCTCTGTTTAGTTTTTGGTAAAATAACTGGGTACCAAATAAATAGTCCTGCAGGTACTTCTGAACCTGTAAATGAATATGATGAGAAAATCAGAGAGTTAGATTTACAGAAAAGTATCTTACTAAGAGACCACATGGCCTGCTTACCTGAAAGAGAAAAGCCAAAGCTTCAGTCTAGGAATGGCATTTTAAATACCTCCATAGTACATATTGGCAACAGCCTGAAGAAGAAATTGGTTATTATCCTACACCAAAAAGTAACAACAGGAAAAGTGACCCTGAGAGTTCACAGTGCCCGCAGGCGAAAGGAAAAGTCCAGGTCCCATGATTTTGGAAGGCATTACCAATCTCATAGAGATAGGGAGTGCCTAGAAGACAGGGATGGGAGTTCCAACAGCAGCAATGATTCAGAAGGCCAATGTACTCAGGTTCAGAGGTGCAAAAGGAATACCAAACAGTGAAAAGGTTTTGTTAAGGACCCCATTAGACAGATAAAAGCCATCAAAAGCTTTATGACCCCATACCACAAGAATTCTAAATGTATATTGTGGGAGCACTTGGAATTGCACAAACAAATGGTGACATAATTTGAATTCCAAAATAATTACAATTGTTTAGAATTTGCACAATAAACATTTTCCCCTGACAAGTCTAGTTTCTTTGCAGGACTGTTAGACCTAGATCATTATAAATGGTCCACCTATAACACATATATTTTCAAACACTTTCCAACTTGAAGAAAACCCACAAGAGGCACGCAAGCCTGCCTATAACTTGCAATGTGGGGAAGATCAGGCACCTAGGGAGTTTGCATAATTGAAAGGTGCAATTGCGCAGATTTCGAGTTGGGTAGTTTCAAATATAATATCAGGGAATTCGTGACCACACACTTCCACGTACTACCCAAATATAATATTACCCAATTAGTTTGAGATTTTCACAATTGTAGGACACTGGATTGAGGAAGAGAACAAGTCACCCAGATGTATAAGGTAAAGAAACCCACAGACAATAAAAGTAATCCCAAACCCACAAAACCAAATATTACATCAATCGCTGCGTAAGTGGCAGAGGTGAAAACTGCCCCTTCTTTGAACATGGAGACGGGGGTGGGCCTAAAAATAGTCCTTCAGCTGACAAGCAGAGTGAGAGGCAGAGGAGACCCTCTGGCAAGGCCCAATCGAGTGGTAGTCAACAAGGGCATCAGAAAAATGAACCTTCTGGCCCCACCACCTACGTAAGTCCTTGGTATAAATGTACGAGACCATCCCAGGGCTCGTCTACACTCCCCGGCACAAAGGAAAGGATTAAAACCAGGTGAGTACTACCCCAGAGAATTTCCCTCCAAATTGCCTACAGGAAAGAAATAACACACCCCCTCCAAACTTGAATTTTTCAAACAGGTACCGTCCAAACCCTACATTTCAAAACAATCTTCCCTCTTCTCTCCAGTTCCAGTCCAAAAGATCCCTGAACCAAAGAGAGGAGAATCAGGATTGAAAGGTATGGGGGAAATTATCCATACCTAAGTGGGAAATTATCCATACCTGAGTTATTTCACTAGAAGGGATAGTTACCCTTTTAGGGAAAAACCGAGGTATGAGCAAAGACCTCCATACAAACCCGAAGGAAGGGAAAAAGTAACCTTTGTATAGCGACAGGTCCAGCAACTGACGGAAAACCAGGGCGCATGCTGAGGGCTCAGTCAAACCCTCAGACCTACCATGTTCCTCAGAATGCCCAAACGCCCATGTCTGATGTCCCGGGGAAGAGGAGGAGGGATGGCTGGAGGAACGTCCAGGCAATTAACAGGTTCTTAAGGATGGGGCTCTGGTTGAAGGGAGATGCCAAGCCCTGGAGGTAGCTTCCTTTCTTACCTGAAAAGAACCCCTGGAAACCTCTTCACTTGATAGTGACTCTTCTACCATCGCGAAGATAGAACCCAAAGAACAGAGGGTAGGTCGAAGAGACTGACGAAAAACTCACTTTGAGGAGAAAGAAAACCAAATCATCCCCTTTGATAGAGAAGAATCTCTGGAGGATTCAGTTAACAAAGTCATCTTTTTCAGGAATGGGGGAACCCCTTCCAAAAGAAAATGGGCCGCAAGAGACCCTGAGTCTGATAGTGAGGATATGGCGACCGACCTTGATGGAGAAATTTCTAGTCCCCAAACATGCAAGCCAGAACCTACAAAGACCGTACAGTATCCTCCACACAATCAGGATCTAAGAACAGTCTTCAGGTACAGGGGTGCAGCAAAGAATCTGGGGAGAAACAAGATCCCCCAACTACAAATAGCACTGCAAAATGCAGATTTGTTCCTACAGATTCCCGATCTCCGACACTGGAAACCGCTCAAGATCACACAGTGAGAGAGTTTCACTCACACTTTCTTTGTAGACTAGAGGAAAAAGAGGGCAGATATTATGCCCACTGTCAAGGTACAGGGTCAGTGTGAATTATTAGCTCTGGAGGATGCTAGATCCCAAGCTACTCTCATCTCTAAAGAAGCATTTGACCAACTGAATCTAGAAAGGCGGGAGAGTCACCAGGTTCCCCTCATACCTCTTTCCAGACAACTCCAAAACCTTGATGGGAATGACATTTCCGTCAAAGGGACTGCAGATTTCAAAATGTAAATTGGGTGACATTGTTTAAAATACCCAGTGACAGTAGTGACTCCAGAGGGCACTTCCTATTTTCCCTGGAGCCCACTGCTGGTTACAAAATAGGACCCTAAAGTAGTCAGGTGGCAGAGTTGACAACTGTTCATTAAGCCATCCTCACTGCGATATACCACCAATTGAAAGAACTAGTGATCAACACTGGCTCTGTCTATGTCAGGAATGGGTTTGTGGAACACCTGATCAGTTGGAAGAATAGAGGCATACTACATGCTAAAAATAAACCCTTAAAACATCGAAAATGTATCCAGCCCATTGATGATCTGGTGACCTCCAAAGAAATGACCATCTTTTGGAAAAATATTACAGGTCATTCCAAAATGGAGGTTGCGGTTAAGACTGGAACAACCTGGCTGACCAGCTGGCTAAAATTGGAGCTGTGCAAGGGGATTCTATCAATACAGAATCCCTGCTGGGTGAAATCCAAGTTGCTGCTGTGAGCAGGTCTCAAACTTATTCCAACAGTGAACTCTGAACTACAGAGTGGAGTAAGAATGCCCCGGATGCAGATTTGATCACTGCACAAAAAGAGGACCCTATTATTGGGAAAGTATATTCTTATCATGTTGAAGATAAGGGCCTCCTTCACCCTTTACAATCTGGCTTCCTTCCCAAATTTGGGATGGAGACCGCCTTGATGGCAGCATGGGATGAGTTGTTGCAGGCAGGGGATGAGGGTAAACTCTCCCTGCTTGTGATGCTCAACCTATCTGCTGCTTTTGATACAGTAGATCATGGTATTCTGCTAGACTGTCTCAAAAACACAGGGAATGTGGATCCCTGCGCCTTGGATTGGTTTGCATCATGCCTGACAGGGCGTAAATAACGTGGATGGTTTTCTTTCTGAAATCCTTGCACAATATTGTGGTGTTCCACGGGGTTCTGCACTTTCTCCTTTCTTATTCAACATATACCTCCACCCACTAAAGGACATATTGGAGAAATATCAGCTTGGGTTCCATTCATATGCTGATGACACACAATTGTATATCAGACTTGATGATGTGGATGGTGCCCTTGCTAAGGTGGGTAGATGTTTAGAAGAAATAGGGGTATAGATGGCACATAACTGGTTACAGCTCAATCTCAAGAAAACAGAGGTGATCCTCTTCGACCAAGACATCTATTGGAGACGAAGGGTTGTCCGCCCCCACCTCAGATTCTGGGTTCCACGCTTAAATATGCCCCAAAGGTAAAAAACATATGATGCATATGGCAGAGTGACCTGGGCTGTGCCGGCCAGGTGCCAGCCAAAATTCAATCTGTCTTCTATAATATCCATTTGCTGCAGCAAGCACTCCGGTATGTACCTGAGATTGATCGCTCCAGGTTGCTGTAGGAGCTTTAGGCAATTCCAAATTAGACTATTGTACCAGACTCCTTACTGGAGTCCCGGCTAAATAGATTAATCGCCTGCAAAAGGCACAAAATGCAGGAGTCAGATTAGTGTTTGGTGCACCAAAAAACACTTAGAGTTCAGGCCTTCGCTGTTTCCTTCACGGGTTAGCAGTGGAAGACTGCATAAAGTTTAAGACTGGCTGCTTGGTGTTTAAGTGTATCAACAGCTTAGCACCAATCTATCTAAGCAATAAGCTGAATCTGCACCTCTGCTCTGGCTCTGAGGTCGGAAGATAAACTCTTGCTTGTTGTCCAAAGGACAAAATGTGTTTCAAGAGGAGACTGTAGGTTTTTCGGTTGCTGGACCTAGATTTTGAACAGCCTTCCACTGAACTTGAGGAGGGACAATTCCTTTCTGGCATTTCGAGCAGGCTTAAAGAACCACCTTTTTAAAGAAAAGCCTCCTTTTTTCGTGATCTCAAGGATATCACTATTCAGCTGTATGATCTTACACTCAATCTTTCTTTGTCACCTGCACCAAGATTCAATTCAGTTTGTTGTGTGCGCATTATAAATGTGTCAAATCAAATCAAATCAAATTCTATCATCACTTTGAAGACCCTGTGAGTTTTCCTCTAACAGAACCGTATTATACCAGAAAAGGGGATCTCCTGGCGATGATGACATTTTCTCAAATGTTTCAAATCCAGGACGGTTTGTTGGTAAGGAGATCACTATCTGGATGTGATCAATGGGCGGTCCCTACCTCACTCGGGAGCCTGATGTTGAATCACGCCCATGACACAGCCACTGCCAGTCATAGGGGTTTTCAAAAGACATTCAAAAACTTGCAAGGGGTTGCATACTAGCCACACATGGTCCTGGTCCTAAACACATATTTAAAGGGTTGCCTTGCGTGTGCTCAATTTCAACCAAATTCCCCTACACACAGAGCACCCCTACAGAAATGCGGAATGACACTGCCTTAGTCAGATTTGCAAGTCTATTTCATTGGGCCAGTGATTTGCTTCTCTAGAGGAAACAAGTACAAGTTGACAGTAACATGCTAGTTTATAAGGTGGCTAGAATGTAAGGCAGAGACTGCTGCTCCAGTAATGATGAACCACATCTTCTCTCGTTTTTGTCCTCCCGCAAAGGATCAAGTCGGACATGGGAAATCATTTTACCAGTGAAGTGATGACCAATATGTGGGAGATTCTAGGGGTAAAAAGAAAACTCCACATAGCTTACCAGCTGACATCGAGCAGAGGTGTTGAGAGATACAATAAGACCATTGTGAACATTCTAAAGATCTATGTGGCTGACTCGGAACCTAGTTAGTACTTTCAATTACTGATTTTCCTGATGGTCTTCTGCAGCCAAAATGTTTCCATTTGAATGTATGACCGGATGAAAAATGGTGCTACCTCAGCATCGGCTGTATAGAACTCAGGAGACACCTCCAGCACGCTTTTGTTATCCCCACTCGCAACTTAGATAAGTCAGCTGAAGAGATGAAATCATACTATGATGTGAAGACCACAAAAAAAGGGATATGTGGTAGGTGATTAGGTCTATCTTTACAATTTTCAGAAAAACCAAACCAAGGAGCAGAGGTTTCTTCTATCTTGGACTGCAGTTTTGAGATTGTGGATAAAATATTGCCTGTTGCTTATAAGATCTGCATCCCAAAATTTGAACGTACGGAAGAGAACTGGGTCCATGTCAATCAGTTAAAAAGCTGTCATCCCAGACTAGCTTTAAGAGTGTTTGGGTTTTGGTACGCACAACTATCGCTTGCATTAAGGTAGCAATTTCCTGTCATAAATGATATCCCACAAAGGTCAGACAAAGATCAGATCTATGCTGTACCAAGTAATATCTGCTTTTAGGACCGGGGAGGTGGCCTGCCTGAGGGATAGGTGGGAGAGGGATGTGGTCCACATGGAGTTTGAAGAGTGGGTGGCGGCATTGATGTTCCTACGGAAGGTGGGCATATTGGCCAGGCTCCGCCTCATACAGTACAATATTCTTCACAGGGTTTATTACTCCTGTACCAAGCTATTAGGGTGGGAATCGGCGTACAGTGGTAGTTGTTTACGGTGTGGGGAGCCAGGGGGTATGTTCTACCACACCTTGTGTGACTGTGTGAACCATCTGAGGAATGAATGGTAAGATCAAACCCCCAGGATGGAAAATAAAATATAGTTCAGTTTCTTGTGGGGAAAGTGTATACACAAACTGTCTAGCATAATGAAAGCCAAGGTCCCCAGAGACCTGAAATGTGTTCTGCTCGGGATATAGGGGGAGGGGGATTCAATAAGCATGAATGGACCTTCCTAGAGGTAGCCTTGGGACTAATCAAGAACATTTTTGTCTCCATGTGGCGGTCACCGGATTGCCCCAGATTACTTGTTGGTTTGCCGAGATGGACAGATGCATGGCCCTGGAAAGAAGGGTATACAATGTAAGGGGATGTCCAGTAAAGCTTTTGAAAGTGTGGGGCAAATGGGAGGAGGGGGATAGATAGTGTGGGTTGGGGGGAGGTGAAGAGTTGTTAGATACTGGTGGATTGGTACGCTGGCCCGAACTTCTGTGATAGGTTTTCACATTTCTTATTTTTACTCTGTGGTAAGGCACAGGGAATGATGACAATTGGCATGCTACAGGAGACTGCCACATGATGCCAAGGTGTGGGGTGATACCCCTCTGTTCGGGAAAATAACAGCATATTTTGAGGTCCTGGGGATTGAAAGAATGTTAAGTGTGTTATTGTAGGTTCTGTCAACAAGTGGGAGATGACCAGGCCTGGACACAAATCTTGGGAACCATAAATATACCAGTTAATTGAAGTCAAAGGTGTGTGTGTCATTGATTATTGTTACACAGGTATTGTATGGGAAATCATATTATGCCCAGTAACTCAGGAACCGTGACACTTACCAAACTGGTTGAAATATTCTTGAAAAGCCTATGAAAAGCCCCATCTAATGATACAACCCCCTCAAAATGCAACCTTGGGAACCAAAATTCTAAGCTAAAATGTGATTGTAGCTTCCTATAAAGAGTTACAGAGCAGAATGTCTATAAGATGAATCATATACCTGACTATAAAATCTTAGGATTCTAAGTTTTATCCTTTTTGAATAAATCACAAAAATCTGCAATTCACACATGCAACCACATGTCGGCATAGGACACAGTGCATTGTGGCTGGCATGATCAGACCAATTGAAAAATATATATTCTGGGACCCTTACCGATAAATTAAACAAAAGTGTCATTGTGAAGTTGTTCTTCATATCTGAAGTTGTTCAGAAATTCAATTCCAGTTGGGTGGAGCCATAACTTGCAGAGATGGAGACTGGAAACCACAGGATCAATTAGAGGAAGGAGGTAGGCCTTGTTTAAGGGAGAGGACAATAGAATTCCAATCCGAATCATGATCCAATATGCTGACACCTCATAATTAAGAGATTTTGGGGTGTGATTAGGAGTTTAAAAGTAAAAAGTAAGTGCACAATGTGAAAAGGGGGTCTCTATCCAAGCTGTTGAGTAGACTAAAATGAGGAGAGCTGCTTGACATTATCTGAGCTGTCTAAGCTGACTGGACCTCTATACAATTATTGGACGGGAGACAGAAGGAGGTGGATGAGACCAGCAGAAAGTCTCAAATCTGGACTGAACGAGGTGAGGGGAACAGGAGCTGGGCCATTCATACCCAGGAGAGAGGCATATGCCGGAATCCTCTTTAACGGAGTGTGCAAAGACTGGCTAACCAAGTCCCTACACTTCCCATGAGATGACCCAGGAGCCCTGATTTTTTTTCCTAGCATGGACCCTGAGTGATTTAAAGTAAGTACATAAGACAAACCATTGGTGGGGTTCTGTTTCAATTAATACAGTCACCTTATTGATTGGATGGGCATACAGTAGTAGATACCTATAATGTTCTTACTAACTAATAATTTAACTAATTCCCACATAGTCAACCAGCACTGGAGTGATTTTGGGGAAGTTCTAAATCCCAACATCTTTCCAAGTGATGATAATAATATAGTTGTTAAAGTAATTGGGTATCCCTACATTATTCTTCCCAATCCCAAAAGATTCCCCTTAAGGGCTGGGGTGCATTTAAAAAACGAAATTCCAAATTGGTGCACTATCCAAGAATCCTGTACAAAAGCAGAGGGGGGTGCTAAATCATAACTGAACCTCTGGGTATGTGTTGGGCAGAAAAGTGTCTTCCAGGTTAAACAAAGTCAAATAACTGATTGAAAATCACACGCTTTACTGAGAGTGAGGAGACTCCAAATTGAAGAGAGGTTTTTCACTGCATAGTAAAGGAAAAGGGTTCAATATATATTGAGAAAAGTATTGTGTTAAATGATTAAATGATGTGGTGTTAGAACATTGTTAAAAATAAAAAGCGTGCAGGGATGTTGAGATGAATGGTTCTGCACATGTCAATTCTTTTTCCTCATAGTAAAATACGGCATTTTGTTTAAGTGAGATTACATACAAGTCCTATGGCTAAGTAGAAATTGTCCTATCCTGTTCTTTACATTAGGAATCTTGTGAGCAACCCAGCAACCCAGTGAAGTGTTTATTCAACCTGTGTTTCTCTTTACATATTAACAAGGGGGGTATAGAAAGTACAAATGAAAAACAAAACATGTTTTTGTGTGTCAGGGCTCTATCAAAACCTTGGTGGTATCCCAGCGGTAAATCTGCTGGGATACTGCCAATGCAAATAGCGTTACCGCAACTCAGGCCAGCACTATTAGCACCAGACCCCTAGTTGCGGTAAAGCTTTAAGTCTCCATTATTTCAAGACTCCATAGGCCTCTATGTGGCATGCTAGTCAATATTACTGCGGCGCAATTTGCGCCATGGTAATAGTCTTGAAAATGGGTGGAAAGTGGACATTTTTAACTCCTTCAAAAAGTTGGAGATAACCCTCCCACTTTCCGCCCAAACTCGGGATTGGGCGGAGCAGTAATCCAGCGGTAATAGCATTACTGGAGCATTCTTACAGCTCCGCGCAACCCGTGATGATCCCCACAGACATTCTACAAATTTGTATTTCCAAAAGTCAATTGTGGTTAATTTGTTTGCATTGAAGCTTTCTTGGATGGAAAGATGTGTGCCGCATAGTGAGGTGTTGTGCATTGTGATACTTATTGTGTAATAAAAATGTTGTCAACTAAATAATAAATATATATATATATATATATTCTTTCTGAACATCTGCTTGATTCTTAGCTTCACCTATTGCAAAGGGGTGAGGAAAACGAGTGGTATTATATGCATTAAAGAGAGTTTTAGTGAAGAACCGAAAAATATTTAGACATTGGGTGGCGCTTTTGATTGTTGCCCCATACATGTCTCCTACAAAATGCTGGTGGTTCCTATTTTGGGAAAAGCATAATTTCGTTTGGTATTTAATCTGCTCCCCTTCAACCCCTATGGGCATTTTTACCACACCAAGTGTTGAATAATTCATCATCCTAATGCAAAATAACACATGAATTTGCAAAGAATTGTTTTTTCAAAATATTGGTCACCCTGAAGAAGACGTGGCACAGGTCGCCTATATAGGTCAAAACCGGTTGATGTTGAAAGATGTTGTAAGGTGGCAAAGTGTTTGCAATAATTCCTACCACCATTTCTAGCAATGGAGAGAGTTGTTGAAATTGTGTAGTGCCGTAAACTGCTAATGCACTAAGGACATTCGGAATTCATGCACACCAAAACTGTTGATATCTTGGTCTAATTGTCAAAGGGCTACAGATGTGATTGAAATGTTTGACTCTATTGTTGGGAGGAAATAGGATGATTCATTGTGTATATATGTATGGATTTGTGATGATTGCATATGAATTATGATGATATAATATGCATATATAAATTATTGTGATGTCAGTTGTATTTAAAGGAATATGAAAAATGTTGTACATATATATGTGAAATTGTGCTGAGACTAATTTGTGCTGTTTTGTAAATCTTTTATTGTTGTATTGATGAATTGTGGGGCGAGTAACTGTTATGCAGAAGTAGAGTTTGGCTCCATAATGTAATTCATCTAAATAATTGACTTTTTGATTTATCACCTATGAAAATAATTCTGTGTAGTTATTGTAATCCGAGTTCATATATGGGTAAAGAGAAATCTGCTCCATTCTGAACACTGTGTCACAAATAGGACCATCCAGCCATTGGTTCACTTGACTGAACACTCCGAGGCACTCTGTACAGAGGCGCACACACGTAGACGCACGCATAGGGAGCTGGCTAACAGGCATGGAATTCTGATTCTTTCGAACCAATAACATTACATGTTAAATGCACTGAATGTGCATTATCTGCATTACTGTATTTACCGGTGACTTCGGTAGCCACTGATGCCATGGGTGCCAGCACTGGTCTGAGGACCTGGGACAAGACAGCGGAAAAGTACAATGCTGAATATCCAAGGGACTCAAACACAATGGAAGCTTCTATAGTACTATTCAACTTTCTACACAATGCATAGGTTGTAGGTTGCCTTGCAGAGCACACACATGATGGTGTGCTGCATGAGGATGAATACCACATCTTGAACAATGTTTCAATTTGCTGTCTTATTGCAATGCCATCTGATGAGAGAGACCAATCAGCTTTCAGTGATGCTAAGGGTGGAGAGGGGGACTCCCAAATCACCAAAAACAACTAAAAAACAATGCAATGTATTGCACTGTATACAGCCTTTGGGCGGGTCAGTGGTTCTTCGGCAAAACCATTTTGCCACTCTGGAAAAAGGGGGCCTTACTAATTAATACATATATCCCTGCAATAACAAATCACGGCGTTTTCCAAAACATGTCACAACATCAGAGTCCTGCTGAAACTGTGCTACTGTGTGTCCCATTCCCTTGGTCTGAGATCTGGTGTGTCTCTATGACGGTAGGATAAAACATTCCATAGAGGATCTCCCCAATGTCCAGAAGGGGCTGCATGAGAGGTTATACTTAGCACAAAGTAAATCAGTATGATCATGGATGCTCTTACCACTGTAGCTTGCATTTCCAGAAGGGCACTATCGTCATGTGCCTAGATTTGCCAGACGCCAGCCAGCGCCGCTGTTGTTTCATGCCAGAGCGATGGTGTCACAGTGATGCTCTTGCATAATGACGGTAACTATAGTGATATGCTGCCAGCATGTTTGAACTGTAGCTAATCTGTGCAACCAATATCTTTCTTGCCAAGCACAGGGTGTGGTTTGATAGCATATTATCAGCTAAGCACTATGGGACGAAGGTTCCAGAGGCCAGGTTCCGAGGGCTGAAGACACATTTACTCTCCATTGAGGATTTAAGATGGCAAGATGGGCTTGGTTATTTATGTATTTATTTGTTTGGCGTGTTATGATGTGTTGCATGTCAGAAAGATACTCCACAACACAATATAATATAATAGTGGTGGAAGTGTATTGAGCAGAGGCTTACTGGCTGCAGTGGCATAACACAAAATGTGCCCCACCCTGTCGAGCCCTCCTGAGGGTCCAACACAATCTCCTTGAAGAAGCACAGGTTCCACCAGACTCCCAGGTTGACCTTGACCACCCCACATGTGCAGTGCACATTTGTTTATTTTATGTATTTCATTTATATATTTATAAGGGTATGCCGGTAAGGGGGTGCCAAAAAAAAACACAAAGTACAGCAGAAACACGGCACAGGCAAAAAAGAAAAACAGAAGGCACCAAGACTCAATGAAAGATGCACGTTTTCAGTTGCCGACAAAGCCTTGTTAGGTCATTTGCCAGCCTAAGATTCAACATTTTTGCGGCAACCACAGGAAATGACCCGCCCAAACTATTGACTAGCTTGAATTTAGGCGTTTTATTCAGTCCTAAAGTGGACAATTGTAATTTTCTGGGTGGTTGGTAAGAATGTCTCAAGTTTTTTTATATAAATTGAGGCTAAGCCATGAATAGATTTGTAAACAAGGGTGGCTGTTTTTAAATTGTATGCATGCAGTAATGGGAAGCCATTGAAGGTCCTGACGACTGCAGGTGATGTGTTCTCTTCTGGACTTCCCTTTGATGGTGAGCTCTGCATCGTTCTGTATGGCCTGAAGATCCTGTAGGCTTTTCTTATGAGTGCCAATCAAGAGGAAATAACCATAATCCAACCTTGGCAAGATGGTTGCCCGAGCGACTGAAGAGCAGTTAGGCTCAGATATGAAAGGCAGAGGTTCCTCAGGAGGTTAAGGTAATATGAACAGTTTTTTTATGGTCTGGTTAACATGTGCATCAGAACTAGTCAAAGAGTCAAGAAAGAGACCCAAGGTTTTAACTTTCTTAGAGATTGGTATGCAGCAGTCCTTGATGGTGAAAGACTGATAACTGGGGTCAAGTTTAGATTTAACACAAGTAGAACCAAATATCAGTAAGTCTGTCTTGCTCTCAATGACAAATCCAATTAGAGTGCATCCCTTTTTCAACGTGGGAGTAGATGGATTGCATGCCGATGGAGTCCAAGATGAAGTCCCCTGACAATTCCAGCACCAGCTGAGTATCGTCAGCATAGTTGGTGAAGAATAATTTCAAATCGTCCAAGAGATCACATAGTGACTTAATGTACAAATTGAAAAGCAGGGGCAAAAGGCAGGCTCCCTGAGGCACGCCACAGTTAATCGCCACTGGGGGAGAGGTGGCATTGCCACAGCAAACTCTAGAAGTGCGATGGTAAACCCATTTGATGACCACATAGACCAACGTCTCTCAAGGTGGCAAGCAGACGATGGGGAGGTCGAAGGCCGCCGAGATTTCCAACAAAATAAGCATACCAGAGTTTCCTTTATCAGTGATACTCAACATATGGGTTTGGAGATTCAAAAGGGCTGTCTCCTTACTGTGGCATGGTCGAATGCCAGATTGCCTTGGATGCAAGATGTTGGTTGATTCTATAAGCGATTGAGTAAGCAGAAAATTACAGTTTGTGATAATCAGTGGCGTCGCCAGGAATCAAATTTAGGAGGGGCACAGAGGGGGCCAAAAACAAAAGTAGGGGGGCACAGACAAAAGTAGGGGGAGAACATGGTCACTGCTCGTCGTAGGTAGGGGGGCACAAGGGGGGGCACAGGGATTAACAGGGGGGTACCTGCCCCCCCACCCCTAGCGACGTATTTGTAAGTTATTAGGGTCTGAAGGATCTAGACCAGGTTTTATTTACTAAAGTTGAGATGTCAGGGACCTGATTATTTTGAAAAGAGGAGTTTACGAATCTAACGGTAAAAGGGGAAAAGATGTCTTTGTGTTCCAAAATAAGATTGTGGGGAATGATGTTTTCTAGGCAGTGTGAGGGGCGTAATAAAGTTAAGATGTTCAACATATCTGAGATAGTCACTGGGGAAAAGTTAAAACCTGTGCGTGTCTCCTTAGGTGAAATTTTAAGGATAGGTGTTGGGTTGTTCCCTTCTTTAGACAGCACAAGTTTGATTTTTATGCAGGCTTTGTCCATTTTAGCCTCAAATGCTTGTTTGATTTTACCACATAATGGCCCCACATAATTATCAGTTTGCTGTAGTGGCTTGCCGCACTAGGTAATAGATGTAAGAATGTTTTTTTAATCAAACCTAGCATAGAAACAAGGGGCAACACCTAGTGCTCAAGAATGCCGGGCAACACTCTGTGCTGCCCAAAAAAATATTATGTGCATGCCAGTAGTCAGGGCCGATTTTGGTGCCTTGGGTGTGGGCAGCTTGGAGTCAGTAATAGCATTGTAAAGGATTTGGTTATGCAGGTTTAGTTGTGGCAGGTGACTATTTTTATTGGAGGAGCATTAATATGTCCCTCAAAATGTAATATGCAGCCGATAGCAATGAAGGGGGGTTGCAGAGAGGTTTTCCCTGCACAGAACATTTTTAAGATATGTTAACATTTTGCAATTTACAGCACAATTTTTGCAAAACAATTGTAAAAAGTCACAAACTTAATTCTTTAATGTAACACATGAAAAATCCAACCGATGCATGTCACCAACAGTACGCAGAGAATTTTACAACATTGTCATAATGCCAGTGTCCACAGCATTGTCAATGTAAGTCACTCACATGAAGTTGGGCTCCAATCTTATGGCCCACCTGATCTCTTCTTTCTCTCCTCACTTCCAGTGTTATGCAGATGACACGCAGCTCTCCTTCAAGCTTCACTCTGCTGCCTTCTCTTCCTCCTCTCTCATCCCTGACTGTCTGACAGCTATTCAGGCATGGTGTGCTGCCAATGATTTCTGCCTTAATGCCAGTAAGACTGAAATCCTTCTCATTGGGACCGCTGCTGCCTCCTTCCCTCCTACCCTCTGATCACCCTCTATGGGCCCCTCCCCTCACCCTCTTGTGAGGCAAAAAACCTTGGTGTCAACTTTGAATCCTCTCTCTCCTTCTCTCCTCACATCGCAGACCTTGCCAAGAAGGCCCATTATCAGCTGCACCTCCTCAGAGGCATTCTCCCTTTCCTCACCTTCCTCCAGAAACTCAATGTCTCCAGAGCTCAGGTCCTCTCTGCACTTTACTACTGTAACAGCTCTACCTCAATCTTCCATCTTCCTCCCTTCGTCCCCTTCAACTAATTCAGAATAGGACTGTGAGACATATCTTTGGCCTCAAGCCCAGGGGCTGCATCTCTCCAGCCCTAAATTCTCCCCACTGGCTCCCGGTTGCTGCTAGGATCCAATTCCTGATCCTCTCCATCACCCACAAGGCTTTCTGAGGCCTGGGACTCGCTACATCCAACTCTCTCTCTCTAAATAGCTTCCTGCTAGAGCCCTTCCGTCTTCTAGCTCCAACTCTCTGCTGATCAGACCCTTCTCTAAGCAGAGCGTGGGGGGGTAGATCTCTCTCCTCTGCAGGAGCCTCCCTCTGGAATGGTCTCCCTGCCCCTCTCAGGCTTGTTCTGGATCTCCTTAAGTTCCAGAAGCTCCTCAAGACATTCCTTTTCTCTTCTTCCTTCCGTTTCCCCCTCCCCTGCTAATACCCCATCTGCCGCAGTGACTGGCTGCCTGGTTCCCTCGGAGTTCTACAGGTTACCAGCCCCCCTGCCAGTCCACCCCCTCCTCGCACTTAGCATGTAGACCCTCACTCCATACAATTCCCTGGCACTTTTCCTCCTGGCCTCCCATTTGCACTCGCCTTGCACCTGTTGCCCTTCCCCACTCCTACACCACACATCTCAATTGCACTCTCTCCTCTTTACCTGCACCTCCCTTCCCAACCTAGCTTTTCGCTTTTGTGCAGTCTGGCACTTCCCCCACCTCCACTTTCCCTCTCACCTCTTGTTACAGCACTTGCACGATCCGAATGCCACAAGGCCTGGTAGGACCGTTATTGTTATCTGTCTCCCTTGCCCCCGCCTCTTTTTGTCTTGTGGTGCCTTGAAACACCATTTGTTTTATAGGCGCCTTACAAATATCCAATAAAGAAATAAATCAAATCTATGCCTGTAATGGTCACTGCAAATAACTTTCATGAAGCTGCATTCACAATCTGTAAATGTATGGGATTTGGCCAGTGTGGTCACCGTAAATCTCTCCCATGAAGCTGATGCCACATTTTATGCCAATGTGGTCAATGTAAATCACTTTCATGAAGCTCATGTGAAATATATGCCCGCAACTGTCACTGTAAATTAGTTTCATAAAGCAACAGCCACCCCCAATGCCAGTATAGTCACTGGAAATCACTTTTTTACGAAGCTGCAACAACAATCTATACCAGTAACAGTCACTGGAAATTACTTTTATGAAACTGTATACACAATCTGTGTCATAGTCCCCAATAACGTAATGTTGTTGTGATGAATTGCCATCTGTCAAGGTTGTGAATGCTCTGGATTGTGTATTTATTTTTAATGTTAAAATGTTGTGGGTAATTCAAACTCTGAAAGGACAATCTGCTGTTCAGATTCACCTTTCATAGGATCCATGCCAAAAGCATAGTGTTATCTGTGACCTACTGCATCAGTATCCTGATCTGCAGTGCCTGCTGTACCAGTGACACAGAGAAGGATCAGAGGTCACAGATGCCCACCTGACAGCTGCAGTGACAGGCAAGTGTCTGCAGTGCAGGGGCTGCATTTAAGATATGCGCCTTTGTGCCAAACCTATTATGATCATAGGTAGTCATGATGGTGGCAGATTGAACTGTAAGAATAAAGCTATGCCTGGGTTAAGCCATGGTGCATGGCCCTATTTCATTGCAGCCACATTAAGTTGATAGGGAAGGTAGCACCTTTCCCCCAGGAACAGCCACTCCATATTACTGTGGCCTGGGAACAGCAATCAAAGAGCACACCCATTCACAATGAGCAAGGTCTCACACCAGGGGACCGAATTTCTAAAAGCCTTTTTTTTCTATTGAGGAGGGAAGGGGGCACAGTTAGAGTAGTCAGGGGAACTCTATTCAAGGGAAGGAAAGTTGCACCATTTTGAATCTATCTATCTTTTACTTTCCTGTCCCCTCCACGTCCTGTAGCACTTTGAGTGTGATATCGGATGGGCAATGTCCATTCATTTCAATAGTAGTGATTGGACCCCTAAAGCAGGCTAGCTTTTGTCCAATCACCTGTGGGATTTCACCTTTAAAAGAAGGGTCTCAGACCACTTCTTAGAATCACCTTGAAGCATCTTTGGATCATCACTTGCAGATTTTTCTGGACCCTGCTGAGAGAGCTGTCCTTTCTAAAGGCCCACAGTTGTGAGCTGAAGGCATGTGTTCCAAGGCAGAGGCAAGCTCTGTCCCCTGACCATCCCAGGGACCATTGGTCAGTGAACTCTGCTACTGGACCATAAGCCTGCCTCTCTGCCAGCAACCCCGTTTTGGGTTGGGGGAAGGTGTGTGCCAGCTTCACAGCTTCCCTGTGTGTTTGCAAACCATAAGAAAGGACTGACATTGACCTTTAAGACCCTGGAGTGGGTCTAACAGCACTTGGAAGCAAGAACAGCCAAGATCCCTGTTGTCAATGACCACGCACGATGCCAAGAGATCTAGCAGGACCTTTCAACACTGCCCTTTGGTGTAAATTGTTCTCTGAAAATCTGTCTGCCTCCATTCGCCACCACACCATGCCCGCAGAACAAACGTTGTTGCCTCGGCTCAAACCATAAAGCACTGCCACCTTTTCCTTGTTTGAGCCGTCATCCAAAACACCACCTTCTTCATCGCGGCTCCTTTAAGTCGATCGACTCAACACTGGTTTTCCCAGAACAGCGACCTCTGAGCCTCCACATAGAATCCACTTGCCTGCGCATCCTGGTACCAGCTCACCCCTGTTGAACGGTGACTGCAGACTGAGCCTGGGGACCGCCTGATCAACACAGCGCAAGTAGACATTTGGAAACCGCAGGCATCTTCCGTTCTTACCGCTGGGCCATTGCAACTGCAGCATCCTCGCCCTGACCTGACACCGCAAGCAACACTGAGAATCCTGGTTCGACGCTGTTGAACCACCAAGACTTTTGCAAAGGTACTCTTGACTAATATCTGCCCCCTTGTGTATCTTTGGCCCCTATAGACTAGGTAAATCATTTTAATCCCTTTTTGCAACTCAAAGAACTATCGTTTAGAACATTGTGCACTTTCGATTGCATCTCACCCCCTGCCCAGAGTGCTCCATCTATTATTTCTGTGCATATTCTGTATTTCTTCTACAGGGGTGGGCTTTTACTGTGTTTTCTAGTTAGTATAGTACATGGTGTGTCTGATTAAAGTATATATTTTGATAGTACTTTGATTGGAAATTACTTTATTTTGGACTGTTATACTTGGCTGTTTGGGTTGCTACTCAACCACATTCACACCCCGCTTAAGAGTATAGCATTTCCTCGGATCACGTTACTTCAATAGGCGAAGGAGGTGACTTGACTCTGCCCTTTTTACCTTTATGATTGTGTTTGCTCTTGGCTTGTAGAAGTGTGAGGGCTGGGTGGGCGTTTTAGCCTCTATTCACCCTCGTACTCCTGCAGGGCAAAAGGCATTTTCTCACAGTTATATCTTGGAACAAAGCATTATCACAATAAATATGATGTACCTTTGCACCCTGCAAACACACACGCACACTCATAATTTTGCCGTGTCCCATACATTGCAAGTCACTGTAACATGCAAACATACAAACACCTTTTTGGTTTTTCTTACCTGCTGTCTTACCTTGACGTTTACACATAGTTGAATAAGCAGCCCAGACCAAGCATCTACGTAATGGTGACCCGCCCCATATCGTTCTGAGTTTACACATGTTTTGGCTCTTTTTCTTAAAGGAATTTGGTTCCTGTTTTTCACGTAAGCATGCCCAAATCCCCTTAGAAATAGAGCCAAAACATGTGAAAATCCCATACTGCCTGATGGGTATCATGGGGCTGCTGTTGGTTTACCAGGTGCCCCAGAACCCCCGGGCGCGTGACTGGCCAGCTGCACCCTTTGCCCTGGGCACCCCCGTGCCACAGGGGCCGGGGGTGGCTATGCTAGTGCGTATTACTAGCTTCTCAAGAAAACAGAGGGTGTTGATAATCACTGGCAACTCATTACAACGCATGCTAGTAGGTAGGGATGCTTCCATAATGCTGCAGTTGTGGTTGCCACACTTGCTTTGCAGATACATCCTGATATTTGTATACTGTTCGGCTGTTCAATGTGTTCGAGGGTACCTGACATGCATCTCATGACTTTCCAGTGACGTAATGGCATTGCAGGTCATTATCTCACCACAGATGCTTTGCCAGAAGGCACTGCACATTGAAGAGTGGGGCGGGAGAGGTTGTGTCTGCTGGCGTGGGAAAGGGGTGTGGAGGGGAGTGTGTGTGTGTGTGTGAGGTGTGAAAGGTGGGTTAGGAGGTTGGGAGTAAGGGGGTGTGCAAAGGGGTTGGGGGCATCAGCGAGATTGGGTGGTGAAGGAGGAAGGACATGGGAGATGGGTGAGAGACTAGAAGGCGGGCGCAGGTGAGAGGGGTGAAGATGCGAACCCCTTCAAATCTTGGGAATAGGGCAGGCCAAGGGCCCCAATGAAGCGATAGCTGAGCATGGAAGGTGGCACAGGAATGATGCACCCATATGAAAGCGCAGTGCTGGAGATCCGGAACCCCCCACATGTGATGCAGTGCCTCCACCTGGACCCTAGCGATTGCTTGCAAATTCTGCAGCGCCTGCTGAATGTCCAGTTCAGTGCTAGTAGGTTAAACAAAGTGTCCCCAAATGCTGCCTAGCATAAGACTGTGAAGGAGATTTATTTGGAAAGGGGTGGGGCTCCACATCTTGGGTGGGACTGTGCATGAATGCCTAAACGTCCAAGAGATAATGGCACTCTCCATCATCAGGTTCGACCCCGTGGCAAAGGCAGTGGAAAGAGCAGAGGGAGCATGTGTCCTAGCCCTGGTAATGAACTCTATACATTACATTGGCAGGCCACCTATCCGGAATCAATTATTCAGTGCTATACACATGTTTCATACAGAATTGTGCCCTCTAGTAAACGGAATTGCCGGGATAGATGTGTATGCACATGATAGGAAGTCCAATTTAGATTCAGAAGCTTTGCAAATGCCGATTTTATTTGAAGCCCGCGTGCTCCCATGTCATACTTTTTGTAAAAAGAACGAATCGACACATTTTAACAAGTGCACATTTTGCTTGCAAGTCAATGGTGCTGACGTGTTTCATATGAGCTTTAAATGTCATCAAGGGGCAACAGAGAGAGCTCATACAGACAGCACTGGAACCAGATGACAGCTACCAGCACTGGAATAATGCCAGGTCTCTTAAAGGCAATAGCTGAAATGAATTGAGCTGCGCTCCTGGATCACATCAGCAGTGCCAAGTCACTTTCAACAGAGCAAATAGTCCATGGGCCTCATTACGACCCTGGCGTTAAGGGTTTAACGGCGCTGTAAAAGGTGTCGGCGCCGTTAAACCCTTAACGCCTGATTATGAGGTCCCTTTGCGGGACCCGACCTTAACGGCTGGTTTTTCCAGCCGTTAAAGTAGGGACCCGCAAAGGGACTTTGGTGCTAATAACGGTACCGCAATTTGCGGTACCGTTATTAGCGCCTTCCCCATTCCCATTGAGCCCTATGGGGCAAAAATGGGAATGGGGAAGGGCCATGGTGGCATGGTGAATTACCGCCCCCCCAACCTCGGAATGGGGTGGTAATTCCCCATTCCGCCATGGCGGACACCGGCATGGACCATGGTGCTAAGAGCACCATGGTCCTCCGCCTGGGTCGTAATGAGGCCCCATGAATCGGGCCCACAGTGTTTACACTACAAAGTCTTTCCCGATGTACACATTCCACAGTCTTCCAACTTGCTGTGCCCATGTCTCTGAGCCACCACTGGTGGCTGGGACTTCCTGATGGTGCTAGAAGGTTTTCAGGAGCATCCTGAACTGAAGATGCCATCTCAAATCAGCAATGGTCATTCATGAGATGCTGCAGTATTGTTTGATTTTAGCCATCAAAATCGTGAGGCTAAATCCAGGAGTCATCACTTCAGAATCATTAACCAGTGGCTCATTGCCTGAAATATTTTTCTCTGATGGCCAGTCATTGAATTATTATTATTATTATTATTATTATTATTATTATTATTATTATTATTATTATTATTATTATATTTTAATTGTGAAAAACTAGCTCGGAAGCAACAAAGCACTGAAAAGGTCATAGAAGAAAAACATTAGAGCAAACATTTATAACATAAGTCAGCAAGTAAACATTACTAATAATTATCACAGTAAAATATATGGATGTGGGTGTGCATAAGATAGCCGGAATCCAGGTAACACCAAGGTGTTTTTGGAAGAATCAGGTCTCTAGTTCTTTCCTAAACTGGAGGAGACTTGGAGCAGTTTGGATTGCACCCTGAATGGATTGCTAGAGGACAGGAGCGATGCATGAGAAGCACTGTTTTTTAGTTTTCTCCTAGCGAGTATGCCAATTTACCATTCTTGTGATAGTCTTACTGCAGCCGACCAATATTTTTATTGTGGCTGTCATGAATATTAAATCCAGTTGTCTGACCTGACTGTTCGCTGACCTACTTCTGCTGATAATAATATATGTGGTGTTTTTAACACGTATGTGCTAAGAATGCAAGTGCATATTGCACCACTAATGCGTTATATTTGCACTTGCAATGGGATGATTATCCTGTCTCCTGTGCAGAATTGTAAATTGTGCATGCTGTAGGGGACAATGAAAGACACATGAAGACTGCCTCAATGCAAAGTAGTGAGGCACAGGAATACCGCTTTGTTTTAGTCCCATGTGTACAAATATGCTTTTTTCAATTACCACAATAAAGGTGTACCTGCGGAATGCAGGTGGTGACTTGCTTCCACCAGGGACAGCAACCAACAAATGACACAGAGTTTAACACATACCAAACTCTAAGTTTTGAATAACTTTGAATTGGCAGCAGTAAACATTGACAACTCCAGTGTAAAAACAATCTTTGCATTTATGCAGAACTATGCCTGTCACACTGGAAAAATGTGATTGACAGTAATATACAAATCCATTATAGGTGAGATACAGAGCAGCATTACATTCAAACAAATGCTGCTTCATTGGTGTCCAGTCATTTTTTCGAATACAAAAGTATTGAAAGGCAAACTTTCAAATCTTTTTTTTCGAAATGCAAAAGTTTCGAATTACAATTTATTTGAAAAAAATGTGAAAGTTTGCCTTTCGAAACTTGGGTTAGGGTTGGGGCTTGGGTTAGGGTTGGGGTTATAGGGTGGCATGGGTGTTGGGGGGGCTGAAGGGAAACACCCCCAATATACACTAAAACCTTAAAACATTAGATGGAGCTGTCCAGTGCTGATATTACAGGACTGAACAGCTCCATGTAACATTTCAAAGTTATAAAAAAGGCATTTTAATGCCAATATACACAAATAACTTTGAAATGTTACATGGAGCTGTCCAGCCCTGTAATTTCAGCACTGGACTCAACGTTACAAACAAAACAGCATTGAAATGCTATTTTTAACATGTAAACGTGCATTTGAATTGAAACCAATCCATGACTATTGTCGGCGGATTGGTTTAGAAAGAAATGCACTTTTGCATGTTAAAAATAGTATGTTGAGACTTTTGTAAATGTTTGTTTTTCGAATCTTTTGATTCGAAACTTTGACCATAAACCGCTTCATTCCCTTCAAATCATCGAACTGCATATAAAAGTAAAGGGAACAATCCTGTGATTGTATAGTATGTTGCCATGTTTTCCAAAGAAACACCTTCCTGCTGCATGTGAATAAATGACCCCAAATGCAGATTCTAATCTTTACACCAGAGAAAATATGCTTAAAAGATGCCATTTTAGTTAAACAGCCAACTGTGGATGTATTCAGAGTTACAAATACCTTATTATGCACATGGCAAAGTGTGGTGTGTTGTTTTGGTTTACATGTTGTCATTACAATATAGGTGAAAATGCCTTTCCAGCATACAGACACATAAAATTCTCTGAGTTGGCCTGGGGCGAATCTGGTTAGTTTTCCATTGAATGCACTGACAAACTCACTTTTTCATTTCAGCCCTACGTACAGGTTCCAATGTGGGGCAGGGTAAGCCTCTCGTGAGGTTTGCCTTAGCCATCTGGAAATAGAACCTGTGATCATGGAAAACCAATTAGGCTCACCAGAAAAAAAGGACCATTTGGACTAAGTCCCTCCCACGGGAGCCTGGTAAGGATATGTGGAAATACATCCATTCAAATTCCTGCAAAATGAATAAATGACCCCAAATGCAGATTCGAATCTTTACACCAGATAAGATATGCTTAAAAGATGATGTTTTATTTAAAAAGCCAACTGTGGATGTATTCAGAGTTACAAATACCTTATTATGCACCTGGAAAAGTATAGTGTGTTGTATTGGCTTACACCTTGCCATTACAAGAGAAGTGAAAAGGCCTTTCAGGCATACAGAAACATAAAATGCTCTGTGTTGGCTTGTGGAAATTCTGGTTAGTTTTCCAGTGACATCACTGACAAACTAACATTTTCATTTCATCCCTACATAAAGGTTCCTATCAGGGGAAGGGAATGCCTCTCATGAAACTTTACTTGACCATCTGGAATATAGAAACTGTGTGTGCCTTTGATCATGAAAAAACAATTAGGCTCACCAGAAAAAGGACCATCTGGACTAAGTCCCTCCCACGGGAGCCTGGCAAGGATATGTGAAAGTACATCCATTCAAAATCCTGCAAAGATTTTATTCGAAGTGTGCTCATTGATAGCCATCAGGGCGGGCCTCATGATGACTCACTCTGTTCTCCTAAGGCCTACCTTCAAACAGATGTTATTGACATTAATGTGTCATTTTTGAAATTATTAAAGTCAAGGATGCTGACCAGATACAGCTTAATGGAAACCCAAACAAAGGATGCCTTTTGTCAGCAGGAACAGGTTAATTATTGGCTGAGATGCCTGCAATCATTGGTATTATTGCCCCTGGAAACGAAACTCAAATTTGAAACACTTTTTAAGGAATGATGGGCCTTTTAAATTAGCATTACACTTGCATTTCAAAAAGATTTTGATTTTAAAAAGCTGCCTATATTTATTAATCATTCTTAAAATGGTGAACATTCACAACTTTATTTATATTTATAAACTAGAAAAAAGTACCCATACTCCACACAGGTTCTGTAGACAAACATGATAACACTCTCATCAATTGTTGAAAATCAATGATCCTGTAGGTCACTGTTCCAAGTTGCTTATTGCTTGATTTGCTTTGTACTCTGAAGTAAACTGCACTGATAATGGGGGCGTGTGGCTGGCTGACATACCGCAGAGCCGATGTGGTTTGGAGTCAAGAGTTGGCATGCTGCCACATACTGGGACCTCTGTGCACTCTCTCCACCTGTTACCTCACCCTGGAGTGGTGTAGTGCATTGCAATGTGTTATGGTCCGAATATCTCAGGAACAGTGTGTCCTAGGGCCTTGGAACGTGGTTTTCTAGTTGAGTTTCTTTCCTCGCGACAAGACGCTTAAAATTAGCTTTGTCAAGTCTTTCTACAACCACATTGATGTTTTGCAGATTTCGGGCAACTGTCTCATGTATGAAGGGCCTAAAATCTGGGGAAATGCTTGTGGTGTCCAAATGTCATATAGCCAGTACTGTCCGGAGTGTCCTGATAGCTAACTGTGCAAAAGTTTGTGCAGATTGGTGGATCGCTGTGCTACTGTATAAGGAACAAACTAACAGATTTTCTCCTTTATGTATAGAGAAGATATGGCACACATTCATGCCGCATATTCAGACATTTTTGAGGGCCAGGGGATTACAGGAATCCGTGTTTCAATAATGCACCATATTGCTGAAATAATATATAAAATAATTTAGCATTCAATATACTCAGAGCGAATTCTGAACTTATTGGCCCCTACCTTTTTCATCTTCAGATATATGAACATCGAATGGTGATTGGAGAATGGACTGTTAAGATGGGAGTGGAGGATGGGCTGCAGATGGCAGTATTCCTTTTCCAAAGGGATGAGTGCTGTCCATAAAGGAACATGCAGAGATGGAAACCTGAGGAAGTTCTAACTTCAAGGAAGCAGGTAAGAAAGGGCTTTGCTGACTGGGAGATTTCCAATCTGAGAGGGTCCATGCAGATCCCAAAAACCGAAAGGCTAACTTCAAAGTGAGTATGAAAATCCCTAAATTAAATTAAATATGCTATCTAGAAAAGAATTTTCTAAGCCCCAGAATAGAGTGGTCTGGAAATGGGGCTACTATAATACATTGATGTAATGGGAAATTACAGTACATTCTCACTGCATTTAACCCAAAATATATTTCTGAGCTGCATGTGCAGTGTGAAACAGAAAGCTCTTTTGTGAAGCCTGCGCACAGCTCTTTGTAAATAATAATCTCACTAAATGTTCACAGATATAGTTAACATTAAGCTATGATTTGAAGATGTCCATATCATAGCCTAATGAAGATTTGCTCAATAATGTGTAATTTATGAGGGCCAAAGATACAAAACCGTGTTTCGACCATCGTTTTGTATAAATCATGATATAATATTTGTTCTAGAAAAGGATGTGAATTTAAATCCAATGCAACCCCTCACTCGTGCATTTATATAGTAGGGAACACAAATTTTGTTTCAGTGGGATTCAATCTGCAAAAGAAAAGTGGAGGGGCACTCATACATGTATCAGAACATCCTAAAACTATGCTCCTACAGTGCAATGGTATGTTGGATGGGTATGTTCTGAATCAATAACACTGCATCCACAACCCAAAACCTACAGTATTCTGATGCAAATAAGTGTAAACATACTTTGTAATTGCATACACATACTAGACACCCACAGCACTATGCAACAGTTCTCTGATTCCAGCACTTGTTGGTGTAATTGGGGAATGCAAAGTTATTTTAATAATTTATGTGTAATTTAGAAATATGTTGAAATCAAGAGAGTGTTGATAAGTGACCGACATGTGGCAGAATTATGACGAGAATGCCTATTGCAATTCATAATTAAATATATAGAGGTTTGATTACATAAATGGATGAAAAGATATTTTTGTGTACACGATGCCTGCAATTTTTTAATATTTTAGTGACTTCCCCTGTAGAAACTTTGCATTAATTTTACTTTAATAAAAGAAAAGAAAAGAAAAGAAAAGAAAGTATTGATTCCTAAATTAGCCTGTCTCATGTCCCCAGAATTGTGGGGTTATTGCATGTAAGGGGCATTAAACCAGGGGTTCCCTCTTTGTGAAACAAACCAGTTGATATCTGAAATGTTGCGCTCACTGCAGCAACAACTGTGTAAATGGACCTGTGTTGCTTCAATCTCTAAATTAGTTTTTGAAAGAGAGAGCAAATGTTGCAACTGAAATGCATAGTGCTAGACTTCTCCTACCCCACAAGCCTCTCAATAGCATGGGTTGGTGTTCCCATCTCAGGTGGATACCTGTAGCCTTAGTGGTGGGTGGTACCAGAGGTTTTAATACAATTCGTTAATTAATTGTACTTGATTGCACACTAAATGCCTCTTGGCCCAAGTGAAATGTCAGTTACTATTTTACATCAAATCAAAGTAACTACATAGTCCTCGAACTGCATTCACATTGTTTCCACTAAAATGTGTCATAACTGAAGAGTCAGCAATGTATTTATTTGAAGCACTTTTAGTGACATTGGCATATCTGGCTACTTAAGCTTACTACGGCGTCATAATTAGCTAACAGTAATGGGAGTACACAAGACTTGAAATCAACAGGCTATGCATATACTTATGCAGTGGAATACGGTTAAACAAGTTCAAAAGCTATGTTCAGAGAATTATAGCAATTAACAATCCATAGTTTTAGTATGTGACATTGTGGTTTACTAGAGAACAATGTGTGGCCACGCAGTTTCATGCAGATATAACGATTTGTCTGATATTTCTTGTGGTGGGCATGCTTTTAGTAATGTGGTTTGGCTCTTATACCCATTAGCGCCACATGCACTCATATACAGCACTTAACTGTATGTGTCCCTAGTCTTGTGGTCTCATTAATTACTTCTATTTCAGTCCACCACGATTCCTATCTCACTGTCTTTTCTGTCATTATTTACCTCCTCTTCACACCTTCACTAGCAACAACATTATTTAAGTGAGCAGGAGAGTGAGTGAGTGAGTGAGTGAGTGAGTGAGTGAGTGAGTGAGTGAGTGAGCAAATGAAGGAATAAGTGAGGTGTGTGGTAGAAGTGTCAGAGCACTCAAGGTGCAAATTAACAAGGGGGGTCCTGGGAGTCCCTCTGCCCAACATTAGTCCTGGTTACAAGAGACTTACCCAGAATCTTTAGCCCACTATCTTTCACAGAGAAGAAATATCCCAAACTTATCAGTCTTTGTCCTGCCCTGGGGCAGTCCAGCACCGAAATGCTAGGCAATTCTCCTCTGAACAAGAGTACCAACAGCAACCCCAGACACATGTTTCGGTCTGATTGGACCTCATCAGTAGGGTGGGGCTGTGCCACTCTAAGAATAGTGAGCAAGGGGTCCACGTCTTGTCTTCCCCTAGTAACTTCGTGTGAGACCCAATGTGGAATAAAATGAGATACCTGGATTGTTATCATTAGAAGAATCATAAGACCCTGTGGTAGAGAACCATTGTTTAGTATTATCCCCTTTAGGAATCCAGTTATTCATGTTATCCATTATTGCAGCCTGCCTAGTAGTACATTATTGAAGTAGACACTATCCACATTATTAGACTGCCACCTGTGTATGCATTTGCAATTTGCTTATAGATTGACATGTTATGCATTATAGTGCTTGCCATGAGGAGAGAAACATGCTAGACACTTTGCCATTTGTAATAGAATGACACTTGCACGTATTTGGAGTGTCATATAGTGCTTTAGGGACACGCTATATTTGCACCATGATATGCTATGTATCTATGTTTGCATTAGAAATAGCGCTTAGGCTGAGAGAGAAACTTATTGTTTGCACATGAGGAAAACGAATTAGGCCTGGAAATGACACACAGGCATATTTGAAATGACATGAAGAGCCATTTAGTACACATGTTATGCTTTGTAGAGACACATGAAGAGACGCACATGTATGTATGTATGTATGTTGAGTATGCACTTAGAATGAGTTTTGCATTATGTAAGTAGTGCTTGAATTGTGAGAGAAATCATAAACGCTTGGAAGCATTTAACACGAGGCCTATGAGCCATTTGCTGATGGAGATACACAGAAGTTGTTCACACTGGGCTCAGCGCGAAGAATGTTATGGAACCTTGAAAGAAGGAATTTGTAAACATTTGCTTGGAAGACAGAGATAACATGAACTCTTGTCCGAGAAGGGAGGCTAATCAGCTTGAACTCTGAGCTTCGCGGAGAAAACACGAGGGTTGGGGCCATGGAGAGCGTGACATGGAGTGGGTAGAGAGAGGAGAGGGAAGCCTTTTCACTCAAGGAGTTGCTTTGAAAACAGGGACTAAAAGAGAATTCCGTAATGAAGAGAGAGCCAACAGTGGCAGTGAACGGAGAAATAGGGAATTAGATGGTATTTTGCACTGCAGACTCAGATGGCCATGGGAGAGATATGAGGTCCAAATGTCATGCTGACAGCACACGCAGTGACAGGAAAGGAAAAGAACACGCAAACAAAGTCTGGTAGGCATTTTGCTAAACGCTGACAGACAGACATTCTTAGCTTATAGAATGTGAGTAACCATAGAAATGTGTGCGTCATTGGAGAGTATAACCAAAGGGGAGAGGGGACTGTCTAGGGAGAGCTACAGAGAGTTGCGGGGAGTTCCAGGAGGAGTTGGTTGCTGAAGGGGTGTTCGAGAGAGTTGCAGAGAGCTGGGGCTGGAGATGGTGCATGATGGAGTACGAGATGCAATGAGAGAGGGGTGTCTTGGTACAGCAGACCGATAAGGCCTTGATGAGATTGATCTTGCAGAGAGAGAGCTTGGCAGTTGGCAGTTCTTGAGGCCTGCCACTGACTGACTGATTGCATAGAGGAGAGACCTGGCAAAGACAGAGCTGGAAACACATGCAAATGGGAAGTATGGTTATAGGCCTAGTCTGACTGATTGATTAGAACAGACACTCAGATAAGGGGAGAAGGGGAAACCAGACAGGGATTGTTTATATAGAGAGTGTGAAGATGGTTTGGATTGGTGTGGATTGATTTTACATGAAGGAGTGCTTGCATTAGACTGCATTACAACCACACACTTGCAGCAGAGGCTTGTATTAGAGACCTGAAAGGCTTATAGTTATTGCATGGTAGATTTGCACCAGAAGCATAAAAGGTGCAAATTCGAGAGTAGCTAGAGCATTAGGATTGCCTGCATTGTTATGCTTTGCATTCTGTGTGATCATTAAATAAATGTATTCCGTTGTGATAATTGAATCGATTCATGTGTTATCTTTGTGTTGTGTCTTATGTTAATTGTGTTCACAGTAGTAAGATAGCAGTAACACAGTGCAGATAGGGCCTGAGATACGAATGCAGCAGGGATATAGTGATCCATAACCCCCTAGGGGATTGTCAAAGATTGTCTGAGACCGGAGCATGCTTGCCCAGGGGGGGGGGCAAGACGATGGTTAGGGGTTTTGATTTTTTTAGACAGACACCAAAGTTACTTAAATTTGCAAATTAACAAGGGGGGTCCTGGGAGTCCCTCTGCCAGACATTAGTTCTGGTTACAAGAGACTTACCCAGTCTTTAGCTCACTATCTTTCACAGAGAAGAAATATCCCAAACATATAGAGTCTTTGTCCTGCCCTGGGGCAGTCCAGCACCTAGAAACTTAGGGTGAGACACAAAGTTACTTATATATGCAAATTAAAAGGGGGGGTCCTGGGAGTCCCTCTGCCAGACATTAGTCCTGGTTACGAGAGACTTACCCAGAGTCTGTAGCTCACTATCTTTTCACAGAGAAGTAATATCCCAAACATATCAGTCTTTGTCCTGCCCTGGGGCAGTCCAGCACTGAAATGTAGGCAATTCTACTCTGAACAAGAGTACCAACAGCAACCCCAGACACGTGTTTTGGTCTGGTTGGATCTCATCAGTAGGGCGGAGCTGTGCCTCTCTAAAAATAGTGAGCAAGGGGTCAACGTCTGGATTCCCCTAGTAACTTAGGGTGGGATCCAAAGTTACTTAAATATGCAAATTCACAAGGGTGGTCCTGGGAGTCCCTCTGCCAGACATTAGTCCTGGTTATGAGAGACTTACCCAGAGTCTCTATGCTGTCTAGAGCTGATGGTAGTTGTAGCCCAAAACATCTGGATAGGCAAAGGTTGCAAAACCCTGTTCTAACGTATGACCTGCATAAGCAATGCTTAATGATAAAATCTGAAGAGGAATGAGTGAGCTAATTTTCTGTTGATTTCAATTGAAAATATTAAATGGACAATAGAGTATTCATAGGTTAATGGTCCCCTCCCAATGAAACCTGTACAATTATTTTAATTTCAGTGCTACACAGTGGACCCATATTTCCACTATGAATTGACACCTGGGACCTGCTACACTTCTTGCAGTGAAAATTGCATGGTGTTATGCATGGTTCCATGTGTTTATAACGAATACATTAATGATGAAAACATTTTTTGTGAATTAAAAAAAAGAAAAACATGTCTCTTTTTTAATTTGAGGCACCCCCCAAACCACCTGTTTCCCTAGCTGCATTACCGCCCACCCTTTGTATTGCTTAACCCCACCCATACATACTTTTAACCCAGAATTCAACATTTGTGTTATATATTTTTCGTTATTAAAGTGTTTCGTTATTTGTATTTCATTATAATCACTGTATGCCATTATGCACTCTCCGCAGACATGGGCAACCTCAATTTTTTAATTTTAATCTCGTGGCAGGGCCCGCTGAACCCTACATCCTAGCAGGGTTGATAAATTGAATACCATGAAATTGGGTAATAATAGCGCCTGTTATGACAGTGCTTAGAAGTGGGAGAAATCTGTTGTGAAGTGTTATATATGACGACCTATTATTATTACTATAATTATTGTTTATATTATTATTGATATCATTATTATTAGTATTGTTAGTATTAATATTACTGCTATTACTGCTATAAAAGTTATAAAAAGAGGTGTTCCATTTCACTACACACATTGTCTAGAGACTTGGGTGCACCAGGCAAACTCAGGTCTGTGGCCAATTCTTATGGTGCCGATTCCACAGTGTGAATTCACATTTGCATTGCTTGATGAGTTCAAGGGACCCACATTCCTGGACAGGCCTTGCAGACTGACAGCACAAATCACATCCTCACTCCAAACACTTGGCAGGTACCCAGAGTCCTGTGCAGTTTCTTCAGGGTCTGTTTAATATGCTTCATTCGCTTTTGTATTACAAGTAGAGCTACATTAAGGTTTCCTCTTGAGCTTTTAAAGAAGTGTGTATACAAGAGGTCTGTGAGAATGTGTGTGGGTCTCTCTGTGATTGGCAATGTGGGACTGGGGGAGATAATTTGCTGCAGGTGATTCGGAGGAATATTTCTGTTTGAATGGGTATGTGTGTAGTGTGTCTATGTGGATTATCCACAATGGAGGACCATGTTTCCGAAGAGCGTTTTTTAGCACGCGCAGCGGTCTTCTCAGTTTCTCAGTATGGATTCATGCACTGTGTTGTTGTACTATATGTATTGCAGCAATACAAGCAAACTATACTTCAACTTATTCCAATAAAATATATACAATTCACAGATAATCCAGCAAATTCTGACATAAAAACTCAATATCATACTGGCATAAAATAATTAATAAAATACAAATAGGTAAGTGAATTGTGGCTCAAAGAAACCTATTTGAACACAAAAAATGTGATCATGCTATAAGCATTGCAAGACCCTATTGGGTTCACACTGGGGCTTGGTAGGGGTTTTGTGAGACTGCATAAACTCCAGAGGCCTTACTTGTTGATTTCATCCGCTTCATTGCTTCAGCCACTGTAGTTGTCCCAGCTGTCTTCAACAAGGAATCTATCCAGCAAGCACGTAGATGTAAATAATGAGGGCAAAAACAGAAAGGAAAATGTATTAGGGTGTCTACTTAGTTCAAGTCACAAGTTTGAAGGCAATGGGCCTCATTACGACCCTGGCAGTGACAGTATGAACGGTGCCGGTAACCGGCACCGTTCATACTGTCCCGCCGAATTATGAGTTATGCTTGCGGGTTCCTGACAGCCTGCCAGGTCTTACCCGGCAGGCTGTGCGGCACCCATGAGCATAACTCGTAATTGCGCCGGCACATCCATGTTCCCACTCTCATTCTGCCCGAGGGGCAGAATGGGGATATAGAGCCCGGCATTACCGCCACCCGCGAATGGGAATTACTGGCCCATTCAACTCGTAAAGGGCCGGTTATTGCCCAATCGCGAAGGCGGTGCCGGTAGCGAGCATGGCGGTAGCCGTGCCTGCCATACAGGCACGGCTACCGCCATGCTCGTAATGAGGCCCAATGACACTCTAACAATCCTACCCACCAGTCTCAAAACACGAGAAATTGCAGCTGGCCCAGTTGAAACCTTGTGTATGGAAGCCTTTACCTTTAAATCCCCCATTTCAACCAGATTTTCTCAAACACCCGGGAGTGATATTTCTGAAAATAGCTGAAGCACAAGGGGAGTAGGGCTGCCCTGGCCGGATGTGCTTGCAACTGTGTGAATTTATCTCCTTTACGTCAGCTTTGGCTATCTTACCTGGAGTCACTCACATGCTTATGAGGCCAAACTCAAGTAACCTGCTACCTACATAGGTACACATGTAATCTTGCTGGAATTATCAAACTCCTGGCACAGTCTTTCCCACACCAAAAGCAGTTTTAACCTAACCACAACCGTCTCCAGAAAAGTTCTGCTTTCAGGGGAATACTGTGTTTACTCCTTGGTGCTCATAGGAGTCGTCAGAAAACTTGATTCATGTCCAAGTAATTTTTACTGGCAATTTTATACCCCAATTTCAGCACCATATGTTCAAGAGGAGACAGCTTTACAGCACTATACTTCAAGGCATGCATTCGTTCACCTTGTCAAACCACTGCAACATGTGTTTCCTGGGCTTCTGAGGGCCAGATGTGGAAACCACAGGCCCAAGTAGCCATGGGGTACGAACGTGAGTAGCTTCACACTGACAAGCGTCGTCAATGTGCACATTGTGTTCTCCGAGGACCCACCGCAATGACCTTGGATTGGTTTTTGGATATTTTCCTCTGAAATGCATGCTTTCTCCATCCACAGGTAATCTGCTCTCGGTTCCTCACTTCAGCAGGTCATATGCAGAACTACATGCTTTCTCCATCCAGAGGTAATCTGCTCTCTGTTCCTCATTTCAGCAGGTCACGCTGTGAACTGCATGCATTCTCCATCCACATGTTATCTGCTCGCTGCACCTCACTTCAGCAGGTCATGCTCTGAACTGCATGTGTTCCCCATCTACAGGTAATTTTCTCTTTGTTACTCACTTCAGCAGGTCACTCTCTGAAATGCATGCATTCTCATCCTCAGGTGATCTGTTCTCTGTTCCTCACTTCAGAAAGTCAGTCTGTGAACTGCATCCTTTACCATCCATAGGTTATCTGCTCCCTCTTCCTCACTTCAGCAGGTCACGCTCTGAACTGCATGCTTTCTCCATCCACATGTAATCTGATCTCTGCTCCTCACTTTAGCAGGTCACGCAGCATGGGTTCTCCATTTACAGGTAATCTGCTCTCTTTCTCTCACTTCAGCAGGTCAACCTCTGAACTATCTCCATCCACAGGTAATCTGCTCTCTGCTCCTCACTTCAGCAGGTCACACAGCATGAGTTCTCCATTCACGGGTTATATGCTCTCTTTTCCTCACTTCAGCAGATCAACCTCTGAAGTGCATGCAATCGCCATCCACAGGTAATTTCCTCTCTTCTCCTCACTTCAGCAAGTCACGCTCTGAACTACATGTGTTCTCCATCCAAAGGTAATCTACTCTCTGTTACTCACTTCAGTAGGTCATGCTCTGAACTGAAGTGTTCTCCATCTGAAGGGGAGCAGCTGCATGCCTCTGCAGGAAATCCCTCCTCCCTACCTCCTATATGTTGGAAGCCTGAGATTGTGCCATGCTTAACACCAGCAGTTGTGACCATACCATGGCAAGTATTCGAACAAAGGTATCCTCTGAGAAAACCCTATCAAATGTATCCCCGAAGAGATAACAATCTGTATTCCCTGAAGGAATATGAAAAGTAGTAAAAATAGGAGCTGGTGACATCAAGAAAGACAAGCGTGACGCCCTGAGGATACTGGCTGAAGAGAATGCATGGATCTTACAGAAACAGATGAAGAAGTTAAGAATCGAGTAAACATTCAGATGAGAAAAGAAGATTGCACGTGTGCGAAGTACTGCAAAAAATACAAGCCATTCAATAACTGTACAGATGCGGAAACGCAAGTAGATTAAGTGATCATAGATGCTGGCTATACGTAGTGAATAGACTGCAGGTGAAGCCGCCATTGTATAGAAACTGGACATCAGTTTCATGAATTTAGTAAGCCAGAACCCATGGAGAGGAAAGGCCGAGAACTGTGTTGCAGCAAGAATAAGATGAGATTGTGGAAACAAGTGGCTAGGCTGTCTGGCCTGGTATCAAAGCTGAAGCAGCCAAGGTCAGTTATCTATTCTGAAGGCAGTGAGCATGCAAAGCTGAATCATCCCTTGTTAAGGTGCAAAGAAAGAACACCAAGAGTCCCAAGTTGTATTCATTTAAGACATTTAAATGCTGCAAAACTGATCAAATCGTGGTCTCCTGTCATGTGAGCCATGAATGAAAATAGAGTTGAGCGTGGAGTCCTAGAACAATGATAGTGAGTGCTCGCACTCCCATATATTCCCAGAGACAACAATACTTTGCAAGGCCAAGTTCAAAGAGAATCTTCATGGCAGAAGGCATGGGTGATGAGAGATGATGGGCTAATTGGGTGGGGAGGTAAAGTCAAGTCCACCTCCTGGTACCTGGGTCTGAGCTTACATGCTGCTAAATGAACCGAATGTTCCACACATGGCACGAGCGTGCCAACCAATTGTAGAGGGCCGTATAACAAAGGGCCTTATAGTTCGAAGACCAATGATAAACTGTGTACTTAATAGTGTTAAATATTACATATTTTTAGAGGTAGGCATAAGTTGTCCACCTGACAGTGGGTAGCCAATCACAACCCCAGCCTGTATAGAAATTATACTTAGATGTTCCCCTTGAACGTATCACAATCCCTCATAGGTTTTTCTTATTTGCCACGTAGTATGACATCACGTCTGACTTTTTTGTGCATATAAGGATGTTTTTATGAGAAATGCATTGAGAGCTCGAGGGAACATCCGTTGATGTCCGTTGTAACTCCCTGATTTAGATAATTGTTAATAAAACCGCACCTTTTCCATCTTCCTGAGTTGGTTTGATTATTTGGTGTCTGAGTTATTCTGCATCCCCATCCATTGTATCCATTGTATGCACAATACCCGAAGGGCCTTATGTTCACGTGTTAGAAGTGTGGATGGTTGGAAAAGATCCAAACTAGTTTGTCTCCAGATTTCCGGACGATTGGGCATCCTCCGCCATTAGCTGAAATATCGCAGGGTTACCTGTGGGGAGCGGCTGAGAGAAAAAACTTGCAAGAAAAGCCAAGACGGTGGGCAGGTCCCCCTTTAACAAAATCCCTGCCTGGTTTCCATGGGCGCTCTGCAGATGAAAGGCGAAGTGGTTGGATTGGAGGAGGAGTCGATACCGAAGGTCTCGAGTCTATGAATGAGCGAATGGTGAGTAGACTGAGGGGAATGGCAAATGAAGGGGATGGGATTGTGATAATTTTCAAGTTAACGGGAAATATTGAGTGAAGAAAAGGTATATGGATGGAGGCAGACTGATGCTCAGGCAGGGCAGAAGAGGTCAAGGTCTTACCACCGCGGCAGCGGGGCATGGAAATATGGCACAACATTTGCTTGACCAGCACCTCACTTCCTGGGATTTGATGTGCTGTTTGTGCACCCCTTAACATGATCATGAAAGGGGTGGTGCTTTCCAGAGGCCAACCTTGCAGCTCATGATTAAACAATGGCAAAGGTAAGGATGCCCGATACAAATGGTCTACAAAGGTGTACCAAAAAACCTTTTGGCAATCAAGAGGAACCCCACAGAAGAGAAAATGGTTTGGATGCAGTTCCACTCGCCGGCTGCTTGTATGGTGAGCACGAGGCAATGATGTAGGGAGGGGAGAGAAAAGAGTTAGCTACACTAGGACAGGTGGGCTCTTTATGTTTTCACCAAACTCCATCTGGTCACATTTTTGTTTACTGTATTTTCTTAAAGCTTTTTAATCGACAAATGCTGGGGCGGACCCTGCCCTTGCCCCCCCACCCTTCCAATAATCCCTGACGCCCATTCCACCATTGTCCTTCTGGCAGTAAAAAATGGTGAACAAATGCACTAATCAAATTCCACCAGTTGCAGTTCTGTGAAAAACCTTTAACCTGACAGGAGATGTGACAAAGCACATTTGCCTGATTCGTCTTTCTAGAACACGAAAACATTGAAATTGGCAAACACCCGGTAATATACATGACTAAATCTCTGTTGCGATCCAGCTGATCCCAAGGAGACGCACATGCACATCCACAAGCCTCAACTGTATCCATTACCATGCCGCCACACCACCACACCACCACACCGCCACACTGGTCCTGAGGCCAGCTGAAGCCTTCACATCCGAAAGACACTCTGACCCCAAAAGGTCTGAGACTGCTCTCAACGCCACCAGACCCTACTCTGGCCCATCCCTTTGCCTTCTACCGGCCCCATCGTCCATGCATGAAAATCACAGCGAGCAGGGTTCTATGAACCTCATCAACCAGGACCTGGCAACCCTCTATCTACACACCCATCCATTTGCATTTCAAAACTGTTTTCAAGTCAACGATAATTACTGACTCTTCTTCCAAGATCGCTCATGCAATGTAATGTTTGGGATCGGATTAACATCTAATAGCAGAGAACGACGTCATGGTAAACACCGTGCACACTGTGCGCCAGGATATGTTCCGCGCACACTACTGCTAATGTTGCTGTGTCGTTCCTGCTACTATGACTAAAACGCATGCCACCTGCCAGGATGTAGAATTGAAACGACTCAGAATCACATTTAGTCTCTGCAGTGCCCTGACACTCCTGCCTATCCAAAGTCATTGTTATTGAAGCAGCAAAAGTTACTCATTCAATTCACTCTTCCAAAATGTATTTGTTTAAACAGCAGATCCAGTAATGAATTGTGCATAGATAATTATGCCTGAACTTATTTATTTATTTCACACAATGTAACCAATAATACCAATGTATTCAGGGCTCAAGTCGGGGGTACACGTGGCTGGACAGAGTCTCCCCACTTTTTTCAGAGGGTTATGCTGACCTGGGCATTCGAACCGCTGTTACTAGGGTCACAGGTACTTCGCCACTGCACCATATAACCCGATATCAAATACAGTACAACTAAAGTTGAAATGACATATTTCGCGACTGCATGTTCCAGGGCAAACATTGGTATTAATTCTTGGGAGTTTAAAACATACACACCTTTTAACATATTTAAACAAAATATCCTCTCTTCGTTTTTGGTGTGTGTTCATTTTATGAAAGGCAAATGCCATTCATCCCGTGCAATTTGTATCTTTATGGAAAAGCCAGTTAAATGAAATTTGCATATGTCACCTTGATATGCTAATTGCTGGATTGCTGGTGACGTCACATGCCACTGCGCATGTTAGAGTCCCCTCACTTTTTTGTTAGGACATGCCCCTTGAATGTATTTCCTGACGCCAATGACCTAGAATTCTGTATCTGGCGAATGCGCGCTTCACACTTTAACGGGAGCCATATGCTGCCTTACATGCGAAGAAACATTACGAATGTACATCAAACCGCCATCACGCCCAGAAGATATCAGTCCAGAATGCAGAAAAGGTAAACATGCAGAAAATTGCTACTAAGTCATGAACCTAAAGCTATTTGGCAGACATGAGAATGAGGACCGTGAAAATCAAGGGGTTCCTAGTAGACCTGTTACGGCTCAGGCGGGAGGATAGCTCAGTGGCAACGTGCTCGCCTTGGAAACAAAACGACACGGAGCAACACAGGTTCGATTCCCCAGGTGTGTGCGTTATAAAAACCTATGTAAAACATCGGCAGAGTGAAAGGGGCAGGATTAAGAGGGCATACCACTTAGTATTTTTTATATTAAAACACGTTTTTTACTGTGCCAAAGTGCTGTAACCGAGTCTGAGAACATGGCGTACTGCGTTCCCACCAAGGTTACCTAGACCACAGTCTGTGAGGGAAACAGGGCAACACGTCAGGGTGTGGCGAAGCAGAAAGAGGACAGGGATGCAGAGAGCATACATTTGACAGATACAATGGGATTATAGTCGAGGTAATGTGATTGTACAGGCAGTGGGGCGTGTATGATAGTAGGCATCAGGCGGAATGCTGATCTAGAAAGAGTTCAAACGTGAACATTCATGCAAATTCTCCAGTTATGTACTTTTCTGGCCCAATGAAGTAAGTACTCACATTAGTGGAAGCATGGCTGTGTGATGGACCCAAGATGTGCTTGGGAGCCTTCGTAGTGTGGAGAGCCACAATTGGCAGGTACTGTTTTTTCAGGTAACCTCTGCAAATCCCAAGTACATAGTCTAGAAACGCCAGGCCAAGTGTCAGAAGCGACAGGGCCCAGCATACTCTGTGTAAACGGTGAGTGAGGGGAACCACAGGGGGAGAAAGGGAACAGGGAAGTAAAAACCACCTTACATGGCGTGTTCTTGAGGGCGCAGTCATAATGCGAGTTAATCACCATGGGAACACAACTCCGCTTCCATAGCACCGAATATCTGATGTCAGCGAGTATGCCACATTCAAATGATGCTGTACTAACAGATCTCCACATGCAAAGACCTGTAACAGAGCCAAACGTACAAATAAGTCATGATACGCGTGGAACGTATGACAGAGCCTATGCTCTATAAAGAAGACACCTGTGGGCATTGCATAAGAGCCTGCATGAAACTCAGCGATCCCCCAACTGAGCATTCACTAATTTCGGCAACTGATCTGCATTTAGTCAATAGGACAAAGAGGGGACATTTAAGAACTTGGTAAGTGATGAGTAAATATACAGGATTTACATCTCACCCTGACATGTGATGTCAACATAGTTTGCATTTTCGGACCGAGCAACACATTCCCTATCAGAATATCGTTTTCTGACCCGTTTGGCGGAAGTGTATTCTTTTGAAATAACGGCTTCCTTATTAATTATGCTAACCCCCAAATAAACACTTGAATTGCATCCAGGTCTGATAGTGACGGGCTGCTTTTGTACCTCATAAAAGTCATCTTATAGAGTTGTATGCACTGTTTCCATTATGTTGTGTTAGATTACTCATCATTTAATGTACATTTTGAACTCGACTGAATCCCACTTTTAAGGTATCGTTCCTCATCAGTGTACTGTGCTGATACTGGGGGGATAATTCTGCACCACTAACATTTGCTTTATGTATTTTATACTATGCCCTGTTACTCAACTTTTAATAAGAATTTTGAACTTCAATGAATCCTATTTCAACCTGGACTCTGTTCAGCCAAGATATTTCATCCTGATATATTTAAGTAATGTCAACCTGAAATAGTTCCTAATAAGCCAAACACCCAAATGTCTATATAAAGGTGTAAGACTTTTGTCAGATCAGACAACAGAAAGGAAACAGTATATGTCAGATTGGTAGATGTAGCGCAAGATTTCGAAATCTTGGCTTGATAGTCAACTTTTAGATCCAAGACCAACTAAAACTGTTTATTCACAATTCATCTCACTTCTGTACCCAGAGGCATTCTCGGCTAAGAGGTCTTAAAGACAAGCTGAGCACACTAACCTCTCTGAGGCACCTACATCGCCTCCCAGTAAAACACATACGAGAGCAAGCGTCAGGAACAGTAGTGACCACAGTGTCAGAGGAAAATTGGAACCAGTGGCCAGGGTGACAATAGGCAACAGGGCTCAGACCACTTGCCAAGCCAAGGAATCGTGGGGAAGAAAAGAAAAGCATTGCGTGAGACTTGTAACATGGTGAACAAGTTGAGAACATTCTGACAGAACTTTAGACTAGAGACGGTTTCACAGCATATTTCTGTTTTATGGAAAGGATCCAATCTCACTTGGATGCTGGGTAAGGAGGAGCAAAGCGGGTCTTAAGGCTTTCAAGAGCAATATGTCAAAGCAGGAGTTCCTCTTGTGGAGGGTGAGGAGAGAAAGGAAAGGGATAGGTGAAAAAGAGAAATGCAGGAAGGTGACGGTAAGAGAACATGCACTGCCAGGAAGACATCTTGCGCAAAATGGAAGTATAACACAATTATTACTTCACAAGAGGAAGGTGGCACAGAGAAAAAAGCCACATTTGAGAAAAGAGAAAGGTGAAAAGTCAATCCCAAGGATTCTTAGAGGTAGGAAAAAGTGAAGTCAGAGACAGTAACTTATAATAAAGAGAGCAGGACAGGGGAGAATAGAATAACGTTTAAGAAGGAGATCCGCCAGATGCTGAAAAAACATAGAAAGCAAAGGACACAACACTTACAATGGTCAGTTATGATTTTATGGAATGTCAATGCATGACAACATGTGAGTAAAGGAATGAATGTTTGTGAGTGTCTGGAAAACATCAGCCCTCCTATTACTAAAAGGAACCCAATTGAAACTGGATAAAAGCCTTTTACTCAGTTATCCAAGGGTGAAAGCAGGTAGAGCAAGATATTGTGGGTCAGCAACTAGAAGCTAAACATTCTAAAAAGAGCAAGTTGACTTTTGGGAGAATGGGGACAGAAGGAACAGAGAGGTGGATTGGCTCCAAATGTCTAGCCTCAGAGAAGGCTAAGCTGATGGCGGCTACTTTCTATGAGTTGTGATGGAGCTGCAACTCCGAGGAAAAGGACTTGAGAAAGTGAGACCCTGGGGGCCTGGGAAGACCACCTGCCATGTCACATCAGAGGTGGTAGATGGTGGATCCCTCAGCACCTGGCCTCCATTTCTACCCTTAGCGATACTCCTGAGAGAAGACCTCAAAAGGGGTAGAATGTGTATTTTACTTCTGAGGTTCTACAATCATGGCCCACAAACCTTAACTCTGGAAATCAAGAGGCCCGTCTTCAGAGATCGAAGAGCAGACTTCAAAGCACTGCTTACCCCAGGCTTGAGGCAGCAGAGACTAGGGCTCTATCCATGACAAGGCAGCTGTACATGATGGACCAGATATGTATACAGAGCCGTGGACTAATTGTTATCAATGAGAGACTTGTTGGCTGCACCAGGGTTGGAGCAAAGTCAGTGACTTAGGCCATCAACAGAACTTGAAGAATGAGTTCCCAGCGAGTGTGTTTGACAGCCAGAGGAGTGAGTGAGACAGAGCAGAGAGACGAGACGGGACCAGTGAGAGGAATGGACTTATCTAGGGAAATAGCATGAGGAAGGAGAAGAGACGTTGGGGGAAGGAAGGAATTGGAAAGGAAATCATCTGGAGGCAGGGAGAGGAGAGACTACTATCGGAAGGAAGCAAGGAAGAAGAAGTGGTGGACAGCGAGGTCCATGGAACCCCAGCATGGGCCAAGCAAAGAAGGTCATACGATAAGGGAGAAGTCGTAAGGTGGAACGAGAGGGGCCTGAGGTGGACATGGTTCAGATTACCAGGGATGAAGCAGTTGGGGCTGGATTGACAGGGGTTTGAGAGGTGGTATGGCCCCTACTTAAAACATAATCTTGTAAGAAACAGAGCAGAGGGATCAGTGCCAGTAGCCCTACACAGAATAAGGTGTAAGTGACATGTTATAGGAAATCCCCATTTTAAAAGCTTTTCAAAGCACAATAAAATCTACATTTTTCTTCAATATTGTATTTATTTGTATTAATCGACTTTTAGAGCGCTTGACGCCTAAGGTCTGAACAGAGTAAATAACTGCAAAATAAAAATTAACATGTTAGAGAAACAAAACCAACAGATCAGTGAGAAAGAAGATGAGCTTTAAGGTGGGACTTAAAAAGGGACAAAGAAGATATGGAATGTACAGCGAGAGGGAGCGAGTTCCAATTATTGGGTGCAAAGGAGAAGAAATATGATGGCACACAAGGGGATGGGGACAGTTAGGAGAAAAAGGGATTGGGTATGGAGTGAACCGAGTAGAAAGAGATTAAGGAAGAGAGATAAGGCGGGGCAAGGCCATAGAAACACTTGAAAAGAATACAAAGAAAGTTAAAGTGTAAACGAGTTTCAAAGCAAGTGCAGAGAGTGCAGAACAGAAGTAATAGATTTTCATGGGGAAAGAGTACCTGGATAGATGAAATATAGATTGAACAAAGAGGAGCTAGGTGAGATGCTGGAAGGCCAGGAAGAAGAGAGGAGCAGTAGTAGAATAATCGAGAGAAAACTAGAGAAGAAATGAGGAGTTTAGTAGAGGAGACTGTAAGAAACTGGCAAGCTTTATGGATGTTAAACAGTTGATAGCAGGTGGAACAGGAAATAGAAAAGATGTGAGAAGAAAGGAGGGTGAAGAATCAAAAATAAAACCAAGATTATTGGCTGACAGAGAGGTAGAAAGGATAGAAAGGGGGGAAATAGACTGAAGAAGGTGGTAATAGAGGAGGAATAGTAAGAGCAGGGAAGTAAAAAAAAGTCTGTTTTTGAGGGATTAAGGTGGAGATAGTGAGAGGGCATCCATAACTGAATAGCAAGAAAGCAGGAAGTCAAGGAAGAGTGAATAAAGTCAGTAAATGAATAAAAGGAAACAAAGGTTTGCGAGTCATTGGGGTAGAGGTGATAAGAAAAGCCACAAGAAGAGATGATGGAGCCGAGAGAATAGGGAAAGATGGAAAAAAGGAGACAGCCAAGAAATGCACCCTGGGGGACACCATGTGAGAGAGGCAGAATGGTGGAAGAGTGACCAGCCCTGGAGACAGAGAAAGAGTGCTCTGAGAGGTAAGAATAAAACCAGTTGAAAATAGAGTGTTGAAGGCCAGGTTCAGCAAGAGAAGAACAAAGAATACAATGGTCAACTGTGTCAAATGCAACCGAGAGATCCCGAAGAACAAGAAGAGAGGACAGTTTAGAGTGGCCAGAAGTGAGATGTGAATTAGTGACAGACACGAAAGCAGTTTCAGTGGAGTGTTGTGGCCTGAAGCCCTGCTGCAAAGGAGATAGGAGAGAGTGCAGGTTGATAAAAGAAGAGACTTGGGAATAAACTAAATGCTCGAGAAGCTTCGAGAAAAGGGAGAAGAGAAATGGGGCGGTAATTAGAAGGGAAGGAGGGATCAAGTGTAGGTTTTTCAATGATGCATGCTTGAAGTGAGAGGGAACAGTGGAGGATGAGAGAGAAGTATTGAAGAGTGCAGTAAGAAAGGAAAGAAGTGTTGAATAAACCAGCATGATTAGAAGTGAAGGAAAAGGGTTATCAGGTGAGGAGGTGGGATGAGCCCTAGCTAAGGCATAGGAGATGTGAGCATAGGCGAGAGTGTGAAATGCAGACATCACCGAAGCAGGAGAAGTAGAACAGCTATGGGCAAAGGAATGGGAAGAGGGAGTAGGGGGAATAGAAGACCGAAGAAGGGAGATTTTGGTAGTAAAGTAGTTAGAAAAATCGGGTGTGAAAAGGGAAGAAGATGAAGTGGGATTGAGAGGAGGAGGTAAAGAAAACGGTTTACGTTCTGGAAAAGATGATGATGTGAGAAGCAAGCGAGGTGAAAAGAGAGTGATAGTATTGTTGCTTGGCGGAGAGAAGCTGAGAGTCATAGGTTGAGTGGAGCAAAGATAAACGGGACAGTTCAATTGCAGCCATTCCCGGTAAGGTAGCTCAGCAGGTTGAGCATTCACATCTGCAACATGTGTGTGATCTGCATGTTGCATGTTCTAATCCTGGCAAAGTCAACTCAGCCTTTCTCATTCTGAGGTTGATAAATGAGTACCATCTTCGGTTGGGTGATATTGTATGTAAATATATTTGTAGAGGATCAGCTGTATACTTTTGCAGGTGGTCCCACCCCCCTACCTCCCCTGTATTGGAGACATGAGACTTTGCCCTATCTAACACCAGCTATCGTACCAATACTGCAATGAGTATTTGGAAGGAGATACCCATTGAGACAACCCTTTCGAATGTACCCCCGAAGTGATGACAACCTGCAGGAAGAACTCCCTGAAGGAATATGAGAAAGAGCTAAGACAATTAACTGATGACATCATAAGAAAGTGTGCATGATATCCCATGACACTGAAGGAAGACAATGTATGGACCCTACAGGACAAATGATGAAGTAAACAATTGAGTAAACTATCAACATGTAAAAGGAGAAGATCACACATTAACAGTGTGCTGCAGAAAACAGAAGTTCAATAAATGTACAGATACTGAAACACATGGTACATCAAGTCATCATATAGGCTAGCTATGAGTAGTGAATAGGATGCAGGCGAAATAGGCATGAAATAGTACGTAACAAAACCATGAAAGGAGAATGAAAAGCTATGTCGCAGCAGAATAAGCAAGCTAGTGGAGCTGCATGGTGAGGCTCTCTGGCTATCAAGATCCTAGAAATCGAGGTTAGCTATCTACTCTGAAGACAAGTGTGCAGAGGATGAGTCTTCTCACGTTATGGGGCAAGAAAGAACATAAAGGATGCCAAGTTTTCATTCATTTTAAAGCATTTAAAAGCTGCAAAATTAACCAAATCGTGGTCTCTTGTCACACAAGCCAAAGGTGGAAATAGAGCTTGAACTTGGAGTTCCAGACATGACAGTGAGTGCCCTCACTTCTGTGCATTCCCAAGATGAGAATACAAAGAGAATTTCATGGCAGAAGGCATGAGTGATGGGAGATGCTGGGCTAATTGGGTGGTAAAGTTGCTTCATGTCCCATCTCCCCACACCTGGGTTTTGGCTTATGTGTTGCTAAATTTACAGAATGTTCCAGACATTGCACAAGCGTGCCAACCAGCTGTATTAGACCGTATAACGAAGGACCATATAGCTTGTAAGACCAATAAGAAACTGTGTATCTGATGTTCCTGAAATGAATTTTTTAAGAGATAGGCATAAGTTGTCCACCTGATAAAAGACAGCCAATAACAATCCTAGCTCCTATATGATTGTATATCTAGATGTTTCCCTTAACCAATCTTGACCCTTGATAATTTGTTCACTCTTGCCACGTAGTATGACGTCACGTCATTCTTCATCTGGGACACAACACCGAAGGAACTGGAGGCCTCTGCACTGCTGGAGCAGTGCCTCCACTCCTCGACTGAGCCTGGGCATCACCAGATGCAAGGTAGGCCCTGTGGCTTATTTGCCACATATGCTTTGAGCGTCAGCTCCACCAATGATTTCATCAGGATTCTGCATGATAATACCCTACTAGTGCAACTGATGCACTTAAATTGATTCTGGGGAAATATCTCGCCTTACTACCCCCGAATCCTCGCATTTCCCCAGAGCCACCATTACAGCAAACGAGGCAGCCCAGACCAAGATGGCCGGCGGCTTCCCCTGTGCTACAGCTTTGATCTGCTTTGCCCTCTGAACCTACATCTCATCTGCAATTGCCCAGTGCTGAGTTAACTGGACCAACTATTCGCCGGGAGGCGATCGGCGGCCCCACCCACTAAGGACCACACAACAAGGACTGGTCCTGTCCCGAGCCTGTTGGAGCATGGAGGGCTGTAGGGCTGCCTCCTAACTGTAATGTACACTGCCATATACATCCCGGCCGACTGCTTCCCGTATGAGAATCAGCCTCCTCCAAGAACTGCTGGTAAGACTTTATCTCGTACTGAACAGCAACAACTTCCTCACCATGCATTACATACCTGAACATGCACCCAGCTCAGCGATCACTTACTAGTCCCATGCACACCCTAAGCTGCGCCTATCGCACAAGACTCACCCCCATTATGCCTTTGCCCACTACTGCTTATTATCCGAAATTGCGTGTATTACTGCCCTCATATTGTTGCATTGTGAATTGCCTCATGCCTACGCCCATCTCGTGACTGTAACTGTGTGCCTCTACTTTGTGCCCCCATATTGCACTGTGCCCCCATATTGCTGCATTGTGAATTGCCTCATGCCCACTCCCATCTGGTGACTGTAATTGTGTGCCTTTACTTTGTGCCCCCATATTGCACTGTGCCCCCATATTGCTGCACTCTGAATTGCCTCATGCCCACTCCCATCTGGTGACCATAATTGTGAGCCTTACTTTGTGCCACTATATCGCTGCACTGTGAATCACCCTATTCTTATCTCTGCTTGGTGACCTGAAATGTGCATGCACCCCCTTCCCTAGTCCCAGCGCATCACGGAGCAGATGTCACATCTGATACTGAATATTATACATACCCAGTATCTACACTGTACCCACAATTCTATTTATCACCCTGAGGTGTGACTCTACATTAAGGGGCCGATTCATGGAACAAACGTGTGCCGAAAAAAGTGGCGCAAGCAGGCGCTAGCGTGAAAAATGAAGCGCACGTGCACGCGTGCGATTCATGGAAGTCCCTGCGTGTGTTTCACCCAAAATGTCTGCCAAACCCGTGCGTGGTGCACACAGGTGCACACGTCATTGCAACATCCCAAACGCTGTGCGCACGCACACAGGGAAAGCGCACAATGTCTGCGCACACCAAAAAGGGGGCGGGACACGGAGCGTAACACGCGGAATGGGGACCAACCCGTGAAAAAGAAGGCTTAACTGGGGAAGTACTGCAGGGAACTACACAGAACGCCCACACGCACGCAAACAACCCGTATTCATGGATTCGAATATGGGAAACCCGCGCACGGCAAAAGACGCGCATAGGCGTCAACGCATCCGCCACACGAAGGCAGGCGGAAGCGTCCCCGCGCGCAGTATAAAAGTGCACGCAAACAACAAACACGTATATACAGCTACGATGAATGCCCCATTTGTCGCAGCACTGATCGTGGGACACCGCAGGAGGAGAATAGCCAGGGCCCGCATTTTTTCACCCCGGACAAGCCTTTTTGGGATGCCTGACGACCAGGTCTACGGCAGGTATAGGTTTCCACCTCGTATCATCCTAGACCTGGTCAGGGAGAAGGAAGATGACCTTACATCCCCCACCCTCTGCTCCCAAGCATTGAGCCCCTTGGAGAAGGTGCTCAATGTCCTGCATTTTTTGGCCACTGGGTCATTTCAGCGGACCACTGCCATAGTGGGGGGGTCTCACAGGCCATGCAGTCACGCTGCCTACACCAGGTATTGGCAATCATGACAGCGCGCCCCTCAGTCTGCAGGCACATATACATGCCCAGAACACCCACAGAAAGGCAGGCCATTGTCCAGGACTTTTACAGGGTGGCACACTTCCCCAAAGTGCTCGGTGCCATAGATTGCACCCATGTGGCCCCACGTCCACCTAGGGTCACTGAGCACATCTACTGAAACCGCAAGCACTGGCATTCCATCAACGTGCAGGTGGTATGTGATGCAAAGGGAATCATCACCTCTGTCTATGCAAACTACCCTGGCTCCACCCATGACAGTTTCATATACAGAATGTCTGCCCTGAGCCGGGCCCTGGAAGCTGGGCAGCATGGTGACACATGGCTCCTAGGTGAGTACAAATGCCCATGCACATGCATGCATGTCACACACACACAAATACACAAACCCCAATAATCACAACCATTATCACCTCTCCAGGGGACAATGCCTACCCTCTGGGCAACCACATGATGACGCCAATTCGGAACCCCACCATACCACCCCAGGTAAGATACAACGCGGCCCATATTGTAACTAGGGCCATAGTGGAGCGCACATTCGGAGTGCTCAAGTCACGCTTCCGCTCCCTTGACCGCTATGGCGGGCAGCTACTCTATGCACCCCCAGTAGCGTGCAGGATAATTGTGGCAGCATGTGTCCTGCACAATGTTGCAACAAGGCAGGGCGTACCAGTGGACATGGTGGTGCCCCCACATCCCCAACCACAGGCACAGGCGCTGCCCATGGGAGGGGAGAGGGCACGTGGCGAGGCAGCCTGGACCCAGCTTGTGGCCACATTTTTCACCTAAACTCCCACCCCTGCGGAGTGCACACAGGCCTGGCACATACCAGGTGACAATCGATGATGACAAAGAGACAGTCAACTGTCACAACCTTACCACCCTGAGAATGTTGCCATGGAAGTGCCACATTGTGTGCATCCCTAGCTACTTAAACATAAGCAATCCTGTGTGACCAAAAGGCACACATGCAAGGTGTGAATCACACAGACCTGCACAACAGGCCATGTCCATCACTGGTATGTCACCCAAACCCTCCCAAACCACAACATGACATGGCAAGCAATAGCAAAACACAAACACAATACCAATAAGGTACACATTGACATGTGAAAAATGTAAAGTGGCATCAGACAATGATGCCTGACATGGAATCAGATGAAATGACTGACCAACAACCTCCCACCCAAAATAAGTCATACCCAAATGCATTCCAACAGTTGTAGTTGTAACATAACAATGAATGCCTGTTTAGATGCACATTGTGCATTGCAAAATCAACACTGCAGATTCCTTGTGCTCTGTCCATCTCCTGCAACACACTGCTCAGCACACAGCATAGTGACCAGCCATTGTGTGTGACGCACACCCTGAGTATCACATCAAAACGACAAACTACATCAAAAAGAAAATTATCCATGTACAGGATCCCCAAATGGTCATAGATCATGTCCTGCAGGGACACAGTGGGCCCCCGAAGGCAAACTGAGTGCACATGTGGACATGGAAGGGTGGTTGTACATGTTGTGGATCATATTGCGAGTGTGTGTGTCAGTAGGGACATGCACTCAATACATGCATGTACAATCAAGTGACCATCAGTATCCTCTACACATCACATGTGAACATTCACCATGTGTACACCCCAGCATGTCAAACCACAACTATACCCTCACACCTGAAAGGTAAACACAACACATGAACAGGCATTGATCAGCAGAATACATCATGTACATAGGATACTACAATTACAATGTCAGGGTGCCCATCACACTGTAGGGCAATGCAACTGTCAACAACAAAATACCCCCCCTCCCTCACAAATCACCATGACCCACTGAACAACTGCGTCTGGGTTATGTAGCCTTCATCCTTGAAGTTCACCTGGCCACAGGATCACCCTTCCCCTTTGTCACCATCTTCCACCTTGTGTGTAAAAAGTGTCCAGCACCCCCAGAGGCCACCTTGACTTGCAAAAACACCAAATCAAAGAGAACTCAAAGGAGGCCAACACAGAAGCCAAGCAAAAAGCCTGCAGGCAGCAAAACAAACCAGAAGAGCCTCCAGTAGATGACTTGAAGTAGCAGCATGTCACAAAGCCCAGGTACTACCACAATGATGTAACAACCAAGGTAGCACAGTAAAACAATGTCACAACAGGATGTGTACCATGTGTGGTACATAACATAGAATGATGCACCACAAACTGATGTGTACAGTCACAGCTCACGTGTACAGGCGCAGGAGTGGCACGAACCAACCACCCCCACCGTGGTCTGGGTGCCTGTAAGGTCAAACTCACACAGGCCTATGAGACCCTGGTGGGGAAGGAGGGTCGGGGATTTGCAGTCGGGACAGGCATTGGTATACTGGATAACCGGAATGAGGGGCAAGAGAGGGGAGTAGGATTGACACGGGAAAGTAGGGAATGTACAAAACTGTACTACTCACATTAACACATATACAATTAGACCAAACTTGTTTATCATGCACATAGTACCAAATTACTCTAATGGAAGTCAAAGAGAAACTTATCTCTGGGGTGAGTGCTGGCCTCCTGCCTGCGCACTCTCTGGTCCAGTAACAGGAGCTCTTCAATGCTGCAAAGAGATCCACAGTTACTAATCTGTGCATGCCCATAACACACAAACACACCACCATATATGCCCCAAAGTAACAAACTACTCTACAAACAAACAATCTGGTGTGGTGCTTCGTACCCATATGTAGCATTCCCCCTGTGATGGTTCGTACACAGCCAATGCATTAAGTCAGGCGCTGGTGGGTGCGTGGCAAAAGGAAGAGCAATGTGTCACAATTCACACAACATTAAATGTTCCCTGGGTAAGCAGTCAGACGCATATAGCAAGGTACGACTTCAGAACAAGTCGTGTTCCACCATAACCGAAATAGAGTAGGTAGTGTATGTGTCAAAATCTACATGAAAAAGAAATGCACTGCACACGAGTCTGTCCCTCGCTGTCTGTCCCTGTGAGCTGATTCTTTCCATGTCTTGGAACGCTACATGGCTAATACAACTGCCTCAATGCACCATGGTCGACCGGAGGGTATGTGCCACTGCCCCTGCAGGTGCCCCAGACAACTTTCCCATCAACTAGCCATTAGTCCACCAACGCATCTCAGCTGTATTGTGTGCTTCAACACCAACATTTGTCCAAGCTCACCGTCAGTGCTGCTACTAAGCATGCATGTGCAACTGGCCTGGTGGAAGGTTGGCTGCGGTGTGGCCGCCCTGTGCTGCTCACCTTGGCTGGAGTCCCTTGAAACAGGTCAGCTTTTTTTGGATGTATGAGCGCAATCCCTGTGCCTCTGCTTGAGCACACATGCACATGTCGGCACCACCAAACGTGTCCAGCTTCCAGACGTCCAATGGGCCATGTCTGCTGGCAAAGTTGGCCTGGAGGCTCATCCCTCTACAGAAAGGGCATGAAACACATGATTAATGCTTTAAAATCACCTGTGTGTGTCTCTTCAGGCATTTCATGATTGGACCATGTCACAGACGTACATCAGAAATCACACCATCAGTGCGTCTTTCACAGGCAAAGTGTGGTACACACTATCTACAGCATGAATTGCAACAAGCACATGTACAGTAAAGATAAGAAACATACTACACAATGTATAGCAAATAATGTACACACGAATCATGAAACCCCATCTAGCAAAAGAAGAACAGTTGTCAATAACACCCCTATTATCCCTACTAGGGGTGTTAACACAAGTAGGACAGCAGCAAATGGGCTGTTACACCGAACCATCCTTGCAAGCCCACGGATAAGGTAAGCAGGAGTGGCATATGTGTCTCAGTACCCCAAGCTGCAAACACATACACAAGACAAGCTTGAAGGGCCCAGCTGGAACAGACAGTGGATGCTTTCAAAAGCCACAAAGCACCACACCGTCACATGAAAGCACAATAGCAATTGTAAACTATATTAACTAATTACACTAACTACAAAAACCTACATTACCTAATTAAACTAACTATCAAATAGAAACTTAACTAACTAAACTAAAAGAAAAATAAATCAAAAATGGCCACATACGACCCGGTGGGGGAGGGACCCAGGAGGGGGGAGGTACAGGGTTCTGCTCAACACCCACATGCGATGATGTTGAGGAAAAACCTCCATGGGCTCAACGCCTGCACAGCCCGACCTATGTGGGAGATACATTGTCCTACGAGTCTGGCTCTTCCTGGAAAGGAGGACGTGACACAGGAGCCTGACCACGCCTAGCTGCAGCTTGCCCCTCGTCGGCAGCAAGTCTGCCAGACGGGTGAGCCTGGTTCTGTGTGGCGATCACACGTAGGTCTGCATGCAGAACCTCCATTGATATGATATGATATGATATGATATGGCATTTGTAACGCGCCTATACACAAGTGTTTCAAGGCGCGACGAGGCAGGGAGGGGGGAACAAGGGGAAGACAGACAACGATCCTACTAGGCCAGGTGTCATTCAGATCGCGCAAGTGCAGGGGTAGGGGGAAGGGAGAAAGTGCAAAGGGAAGGGGAGGGGGGGAAGTGCAGTACAAGGTAAGTAGAATAAAATAAAATAAATAAGTAAGAGGGCCAGCTGGTGGCAAGTGCAAGGTAAGTGCAGACAAGTGCTGGGAAGGGGGGCTGTAGGGATACAGAGACAGTCCCGCAGTGCAGGGGTTGCCAGGGAGGCAGTGCAAGTGGAGAGTGGCTGGGCCCAGGACCGGGGTCGGTGAGAGTGGCCCAGTTGCAGATTCAGTGCAGTTTCAGCAAAGAATTAGCAGGGGAGAGAGAAAGCAGAAGCAAAGAGGATACACGTGCTTCCTCTTGCAAGTTAGCACGTGTAACACAGAGTTCCTCCTGCAAGGCCTGGCAGGACAACTGATGCACCTGCCGGCAAGCATGTAGCTCAGCCGAGATAGTACGCTCAAGCCGCGCAAACCTCTCCTCTGACCGCTCCCTCTGGGACATCAGAAGGACACCCAGAGTGGATCTGAGGGAAGCATACTCCTCCCTCAGGGCCTCCATGTGTGCCTCTGCGTGAGCAGCAATTGCTTCACGCAGAGACAACATTTCAGCCTGGCGTGCCCTGTCTGAGGCCGTCATGCCCAGCCTGAGCCTGCGGGCCGTGGACCGTGCCGCCTGCTGCTGGAGAAGCACCTGCCTAGCAGGGGGGAGCATGGATTGGACCACACGCTCCATGCTCACAGCGATGTTCTCCATTGCTGCCTCCTGGTGTTCAGAATTGGCAGTCATGTCTTGCTCCCACTCAGTATACTGTGGTTGCGCGTGGCGACCGCGTTGCTGGGCTTGACCCCTGTGGGACCCAAGGACCGGGTGTCCTCATTGTGTTGGCACCGCCCACGGCTGCACGACTACATGCCTCCGTCGACGTGATGTCCCAGGCACATCAGTGACTGTCCTGAAGGTGACCCTGTGTCCCAATCCACCACAGGCAGAGGTTCCAACACTGTCTGACCCCTCAGTGCAGGTGTCGCGGACAGAGGAGTGCCCACATCAGAATCACTCACCCCTGACATATGGACCTGATGCACATCCAACTCGACATGGACGTCAGAGTGGTCATCAGAGCATGACTCATTGCCAGCCAGAGACAAGATGGACTGTAGCACATGTGGGTTTTCGTGGCCTACCACCCCACGACCCCCAATTGTGCCGGGTTGCTGTAGTGATACCAACCCTGTGCCTGGCATGACAACACCATCCTCTGGCTCCATTGCTTCATTATCTGAAAAGTAGGGAGAAAAAAGGTCACTACACATCTTAGAAGCACACAACACACACACAGACATCACACAGACACCAAACACATCAAGCAGACATGTCACACACAAAAGAGAACCTGCCATGCATGCTGGGTCAACTTGACATTGCTTCTGGTGTTAGGCATGTAGGATGGTGTCATATTGCTCAGAAGTGGTGTCATATTGCTCAGAAGTGGGTCAATGCAGTTCAGCAAATTAGTACGTTACTCACTATCTACATGTACAAGTACTTCATGATGTGTATCTGAAAATGTGAAGGCAGTGCAAGGTCAACTTCAGGCATCACGTGCAATGTGCATTCAATGGGTGGCATGGCTACAAGCAAACCACCCCTCCCCCCAAGTGCAAATTCAGGGATGCCTTGCATGGTATCAAAAGGATGACCATAGACCTGTGTATTGACAGACAGTGTTGACTAGCATCAACTGCATCATGTGAGTCAAGTGACAACACAGCAAATGATGATGGGACAGTAAGCAGGACACATGATGCAACCTCCGGAGTACACCCACGTGTGCAGAAGACACTAAACCAGTTGGACAGAGTCATTGGCCATTAAACAGGCTGAGGCCTGTGACCCACACAGACTGTCACACCCTAAACATGTGTGCGACGCAGGACTGAGCCAGAGTGGCCATGGGAAGGCTGATGAAATGCCATGCAATGTAGGTCACCCTAGACTCGTACTACAATGATCATCCAGTCAAGGACACATAGGGGCATGCGTGGAATACACATGGAGCATGAATGGGCACTCATGTTCCTGCGGGGCATCTGACCTCTGCACAGTCCAAGTGAGACACCCTGCATCAAGTACAAAGGATGTACCACACAGCATATGTCTGGCAGATCTGGCAGATTGGCCGGTGGAAGTTAGCATGTACACAGGACGCATGAACAGGCAAGTACTCAACGGCAAAATTGAAGCAGACCAGTGCAAAGGTGGAATTGGGGTGCAGAGGGGGGTGGAGGGACAAGGGAGCATGCCTACATGGAGTGCCCGCATGCATGTCGAGGACACATGCATGTCAGTCATGCTATGACATAGTCCCTGGGCTGAGGGGAAGGTCACCCCAGGCTACATGCAGAAGGGCCAGTGAGCTGGAACACGGACCGGAGGGGCATCCTGGTGACCAGCATGTGAGTAGGGTGCAATAGTGGTGGTGCGGACAGTCCCCGTCCGCTCCACATGTCCACCATCCAGCAGAGCAGCCATGCATTAGTGAAGCATTGCAGTACTTGCACATCAGAACCATGTACACGTGACATGTAGTGACAGTCATGCAAAACACATCACACAAGTAAAACACACATGTCCTCAACAGACACGCAGCAACACTCACTGGACTGGGTATCAAAGTCCGGCATCTCTCCCACTCCTTCGACCGATTCAGGTGGTATGAACTCTGCAACAAGTGACTCATGCAAAGTGAAGTCTTCCTCCTCAGGTGCAGGCCCACTGCCAGTCACCAGAGTCAAGTTGTAATTTGAGGCATGTTTAGCCTTAGCGCTGCGTTTGAGGTCATTCCAACGCTTTTTGCACTCTTGCGCCATGCGCACCTCATGGCTGAATGCACTCACATGTTGCGCAACTTGCTTCCAGTGGGTATCACGGTGGGCAGCCGTAGTCTGACAATTAGGCCCCACTAGCATGTCACGGCTGTGGTCCCGCACGTAGTCCAAGAGGTAGTCCAGTTCCTGGTTACAGAAAGGCTTCTTCCTCGACATGCAGGAGGTCATGGCTGTGTGTGGGGTCCCAGCCTGTGCTGCAGGTGCAACCTTCCTCCTCTTGGATTGTGGCACAGACCCTGGCTGGCAAATGCCGCCCTGATCAGTATGGCCAGTGGCACTGGTGGATTGAGCCAAGGGAGTGGTAGGTGGAGGGACGACCAAAGGCCTGACTTGCGTCAGTGGCAGCTGGGTACCCTCTAATGAACCCTGCGCAGCAACATCCGCTGTGGCAGGGTCATTGACTGCGACTGTTCTGGTTGGCAGACTCACAACTGGGGTGTTGTTGGCTGCATCTGCCCCTGCACTTGCCAACACCTGGCTGTTCGGGGCAGCAGATGACATTACTGCCCCAGGGACACGTGTCTCGGTCAGGGCAGCCCATGCGTGCACCTACGGTTTCCCTCCTGCCCTGTTGGAAATCTCCCAAGGACTCTTCAAGTGCCAACGCAGCCTGCGCTGGCAGACCCTGAGCCTGGGTGGTGGTGTCCACAGCTGCACCTGCAGCTGCCACTACCCTTGGGCCCGTGGCAGTCGATGAAACGGACTGCCGGGTCACACGGGCACCAGTGCCAGATGCATAAGCTGCATCTCCCGGAACCACAGGGGGTGGTGGCATGACTGCACCGACACATGGCACAACATCGTGCTCAAATGGCGCACCCCTGCCTCTTCCCCCTCTGCGGCCACCCTGGACATCCTGGAGTCCCCCTACTCCCTGGTCACCCCGGCCACATCCCTGATAAAGCCCGCCACGAGGAGGACACCCAGCTGAGGCGCCCCTCACCTTTGGTGGCCTCCCAACCATGGCGCAGATGGAGGAGTGCCAATGGGAGGTGTACATCACAATTGTCCTGGGCAATTGGGGTGAAGGGGGTGGGATGCAAGATGTTAACAGCCCCCCTGCACCTGCAAGGCTGTATGTGATCCCGGTGATGTAGTGACGGGTCACGCAACGCTCAGGCACCCCAAAACTGCAGTAAAACCGTGCACGCAACCCTGCAGCCTACGTGCGTGGAATTAACCTCCCGCAGTACGCCGTGGCACCCAGAAACATGAAAAACGTGTACGCTTGGGACACGCAGGCTACTATGACCTCAAAAACTGGTGTGATACACAGGGGCACCCGCAGTGGGAAAAATAGCATGAGCGACTCACCGTCAGACTAGCGTGATGATGAAAAACACGCGTAGCAACCCCCAGCCAGAGAGGCAGAGGGCCACCAGCTTCAGTGCCAGTGAAGTTGGTGTCCTGGTGGAGCATGTCCTGGGGCAGTATGATGCCCTCTTTGGAAGTTTGCATGCCAACAATGAAGGACGGAAGAGGATCTGGATGGACATTGTGACTGCCATCCACGCGGAGGGGGGTGGCAGTCCACGACATTCAACACGTCCAGAAGCGCTGGGAGGACTTCAGGTCCAGGACCCTCGACAAGGCCTGGCGCCTCTTGAAGGCAGCGGATGCCAAGGGGTGCCGGGGCCACCTGTCCAACCACCAAGTGAAGGTCCTGGAACGCATACGCCCAGCGCTCAACGTCCAGGTCCTTGAGAGGCAGACCCATCTGGAGTCGAGCAGTAAGTGTACATGCCTAATGATTGGACACTGTGCGTGTTGTGGTGTGCCAGGACTGTGCAGGTTCAACATATGTCTTTGTAGGGCCATGTATGGATGCGTATGTACAGGGACGTGAACCAGCCACATGTGATTCCTCTCATGTGTGAGACACATCGATGGTGTATGTGTTGGCAAGCATGCTGGCCAAATGCATGTGTGGGTGTGCACAGGTGAAAATTATGTGTATGTACTGTGGCATGTTTGTGGTATCACACATGGATGGGGGTTCCTGCTGCATGTATCTGTACTGTGTACATGTGCATGTGTGTGTTTGTGACAAGTGTGCAATTGTGATGCAACATGGATGCATGTGACACTGTCATGTAGGAGGCTGATTGCCAGATGTGACATGGATGGTGACATTATCACTGCAGTGGTGGAGATGTACAGATGCATGTCAGTCTGGTGGCATGTGTGCATGTGTTGTGCACTCTGTGTGTTTCATGTGTCGTCAGGCTCGCCTTCGGCTGCTCGTGTTGTTGTTTGTGTATGGACGGTGCTGCCTGGTTCAATATTCCTGTTGATTTTCTCATGTATGTGAGTTGAAAGGACATGTGTGTTGGGGAGTGTGATGCCATGTCTGTAGTTTTACACTGCCACTCCTGTGCAACTGTCATGTGTGTATCAGTCCATTGTTCAGTGCCCTGATGCCTGTGTTCTATCTCTCCCTGTCCGCAGCATCAACTGATGAAGAGGGCGGAGAGGGTGCTGTGAAGCAAAGCGGCAGGTATCGCACCACCAGCCGGAGACGCAAGGCCCGTCTCCCCTCCCAGGTTGAGGGTCCGAGTGAGGAGTCTGGTGCTGTGTCCCAGGCCGCAGCTGCCGAGGGTATGTCCAAGAGGCGGAGGTCGAAGGTGGACTCCTCGGCAGCAGGAGGGGCATCTGAGACCCCACAGGGTCCAATGGAGGAAGATGGCATGGAGTCATCCAGGTTGATGGGGGGTTTGGTGGAGGAGGAGGAGGCCGTGGAAGGGACACACACGGGGTCTGGAGGTGGGGATTCCACGGGTGCTAGTGGTGCAGTGCAGGGGCACGGACAGGAGGCAGCACAGGCTGCCGCGGAGGTGCCTGTGTGCAATCCTGCCCCCGATCCTGTGACTGCATCATCCTGCACCAGCACGGATGCCTACGTCCAGACCCGTTTTCAGGGAGGGGATGAGCGCACAATAACTGGCCTTCCTCTCCCTGCAGACATGGCAATCCAGGACCGGGTTGAGCCTCTCCTGTCTGGGATGGTGTTGCGTCAACGGGACATGCGAGGTGACCTGCAGTGTTTTTGTGAAGATACTGCACGTCATCTCGGATGCCTCGTTGACCGCGTTGACCTACTGGGACGGGTCACCAGGGCTGGATTCCTCCGTATACTGGACCTTGTTGCAACCCCCTCCTCACCTGAACCCCCTATACGCAGTCGTCCTCCATGCCATCTTCCCACCCATGTATCACCTGGATACCCTGTGGACTGCCTCTGACCCTGCGGCCAGGCTGGTGGAGGAAACATCCCTGCCACAGTCGGGAGTCGGACGTCCAGCAGGGGTAGCCAACTCAACAACTGCACCCCAGCCGGAGGAGGACGTGCAGGCAACAAGAGCCAGGGCACAGGCACAGGCACAGCAGCAGCAGCAACATGGTGGGAGCCATGATGGCTCAGGGCCTTCAACATCCGAGGGGCAGGCATTGGCCAGAGGGCAGGAGGACCCAGGAATGGAAGTTTCTTCCTTGTGGCACCGGTTGGGCCAGGCCATAGATGCGGAGCGGCGGCGGGCGGAAGAGGCACGGCTCACAATGTTCAGGGCGGAGAACTTCATGCGGAGGGCACTGAGGCAGGCCAAGTGCCTCGAGGCCATTCGCAGGGAGTTGGAGTCCAACATGGCATCATCCCTGCGAACCCTCGGGGCCATGGAAGAGGGCCGCCTCCAGGACATCGAGCAAGAGTTCGATGATGCCCTGGCCCGGGAAATCGGAAAGTGAGCCATCAGAGTAGCCCGCCGCCATTGTATATAGTTTGTAGTTTTAGGTTTCCTTTATCTTTTTCATTTATTTGGGGCGCTTAGACTATGCCCCACCTTTTTGTATATAGTTCTTTATTAGGTAGTTTTTTTGCTAGGTTTCATTTAATTCTTTGGGCTCATGCACCCTGGATTACTTCTTTGTACATAGTTGAACAGTGGATTTATCTATTCTTATTTTTCTCACCATGGAGCTATGGATTTTGCTGTTTCCGTTTACTTTGGATTTGCTTTTTGCGGCCGGAGACTTTGAACACATTTTCATTTCGATTTATTTGGATTCGGACTACATGTTTTTCTTTTTGTGTTTTGGACATGCTGCATTTCATCTTTTTTAAAAACATTTTTTGTTATGTTTTCATTTGATTACATTCTTTTTGTGTTCAATACATTTTGGTTTATTACTTTGATGTGTGGTATTCTCTCATTGGTTTCATGCATGTCACGGTTTAGGTTTTCACAATCACCAGCACCCATTGTGTGTGTGTGACAGACATGTGTTGATGTACATTCTTGCCAGTTGGGTTGTATCATGTAATGGGGATTTCATTGTGGGGTGGATGGGATACTTGGTTGGGTCTTTGCACAAGGGTGGCGTGCAGTGTGATCTGGGAGGCCATGAGGCCCATGATTGTGGATCATGATGATGTGTTGGGGGGATATGAGTCGGGGCCTGCTGGCAGGTGCCCCTCACTGCTGGGTGGGTGGGGGTGCTGGGGGACATGAGTCGGGGCCTGCTGGCAGGTGCCCCTCACTGCTGGGTGGGTGGGGGTGCTGGAGGACATGAGTCGGGGCCTGAGCCTCACTGCTGGGTGGGTGGGGGTGCTGGGGGACATGAGACGGGGCCTGAGCCTCACTGCTGGGTGGGTGGGGGTGCTGGGGGACGTGGGGGTGCTGGGGGACATGAGTCGGGGCCTGAGCCTCACTGCTGGGTGGGTGGGGGTGCTGGGGGACATGAGTCTGGGCCTGCTGGCAGGTGCCCCTCACTGCTGGGTGGGTGGGGGTGCTGGGGACATGAGTCGGGCCTGAGCCTCACTGCTGGGTGGGTGGGGGTGCTGGAGGACATGGGTCGGGGCCTGAGCCTCACTTCTGGGTGGGTGGCGTGTTGGGGGACATGAGTCGGGGCCTGTTGGCAGGTGCCCCTCACTGCTGGGTGGGTGAGGGTGCTGGGGGACATGAGTCAGGGCCTGCTGGCAGGTGCCCGTCAATGCTGGGGGGTGGGGGTGCTGGGGGACATGAGTTGGTGATCACTAATGCAAGGTGACATGTGGGCTGGCTGGGGGCATGCCCATGGTGGATGGGCTGCCTGCGGGACATGACCAGGGGTGCATGGTAGTCTCCTGTGGTGTTGGCTGCCTGCAGGGGCCGTGGAGGTGGTAGAGGGTACACCTGGGAGGACCCACAATGCCAATTCACGTGTGGGACTCCCCGCACACCCCACTGGATACACGTACCCTGCTCGCCCAGGGCCAATCGCGTGTGGGCTCCACGCGAACCCCAGTAATACACGTACCCCGCTTGCACAGGCCCAATCGCGTGTGGAACTGCACATGAACCCCAGTAATACATGTACCCCACTCGCACAGGGCCAATCGCGTCTGTGTTTCTCCCCGCAAACCCCAGTAATACACGTACCCCGCTCGCACAGGGCCAATCGCATGTGGAACTCCCCGCGAACACCAGTAATACACGTACCCGGCTCGCACAGGGCCAATCGCGTGTGATTCTCCACGCGAACCCCAGTAATACATGTATCCTGCTCGCACAGGGCCAATCGCATGTGATTCTCCCCACGAACCCCAGTAATACACGTACCCCGCTCGCACAGGGCCAATCGTGTGTGATTCTCCACGCGAACCCCAGTAATACACGTACCCCACTCGCACAGGGCCAATCGCGTGTGGAACTCCCCGCTAACACCAGTAATACACGTACCCCGCTCGCACAAGGCCAATCGCATGTGATTCTCCACGCAAACCCCAGTAATACACGTACCCCGCTCGCACAGGGCCAATCGCGTGTGGAACTCCACGCGAACACCAGTATTACACGTACCCCGCTCGCACAGGGCCAATCGCGTGTGATTCTCCACATGAACCCCAGTAATACACATACCCCGCTCGCACAGGGCCAATCGCGTGTGATTCTCCCCGTGCAGGGGTGTACGTGTATTCGGAGGGGTACGCGGGGAGTTTTACAGGCGTTTTCGTGGTTGGGGGCCTGTATGCTGGTCCACTGGCCTGTGCGCCATGGGTGGGATTTGTTACGCCCCCAACCCCTCCCTGTGTGTGGCGCACAGGGAGGGGTTGGGGGCGGAACTGGTGCTGCTGCAGGGTCACTGCTCCACTCTGCGCCACAGCTGGTAATAGATGTTAAAATCCATGAATACGCTGTGCACGGAAATGGATTTTGGCGCACGCGGCTGGTGCCGACTGTCGCACGTGCACACTGTGCGCCAGCCGTGTGTGCCACTAGTGCGCTGAATTCTTTGAATTACTCCCTAAGTAACATGCACACCATAAAAAGTCCTCTAAGTCATACACTCCTCCTGCTACTCTGGGCCATCATAAAATTGACTTATAGCAACTCCACACCCTCCCCGCTGCAGGAGAGAAAATCCCGACTCCGACCAAGACTGCCAGGGATCTACGATCCCAGGATCATAAGAATCAGACCCCAAATTATCGAGCACAACCTCCGTGCCACTGATCCTAACCTGTCTGCTCTAACTCATGAAGTAATGCAAAAAACTCAGACCCATCGCACCACCTATTCTCTTCATAACCAAAAGCGAGCCAAGCATCCTAAAAGGAGACCTATCCAAGAGCGGAACAGAAAAACTACCATATCAGGAGCCTTCATCAATGCAAGATCTATTATTGTGCACTCTACTGAAATTGCTGACTTACTGACCTCTGACGACCTAGATTTTATGGCTGTCACTGAGTCCTGGCTTCACGCTGCTGCAGGACCTGCACTCATGATCACTATACCTGACGACTACCATATACTCAGAGTTGATAGACCCAACTCTAGAGGAGGTGGCCTTGCAATCCTAGCCAAAACTAAACTGGCATTAAGGCTAACGACTCCCCCTGATATTAAATCTTGCGAACGACTAGCAGCTAAATTACCCATCTCCAATAATAGTACACTAACTTTTCTCCTAGTGTATAGACCACCTGGACCATTACGCACCATTGAGGAAGACCTCTCCAGCCTTCTTACTAACAATATAAAGGATTCCACACAGCTCTTATTACTAAGTGATTTCAATCTGGGCTTTAATGATGCAGAGGACAAACAAGCCCAATCCATTCAAACTATCTTAGTTGAACACGGCCTGACCCAAAAAGTCTTAGCTCCCACGCACATAAAAGGGCGCACACTAGACTGGGTAGCTAATCTAAACTGTTCTATCATTATCTCGAAAATAACCCCTCAAGATTGGACTGATCACCATTTTATCAGCTTCTCATCCACTATTGAGCTCCAAAAGTTGACAAACCTCGAAACAGTACCTCCACTCCCAACCAGAAGCAAAAAAGAAATTACGGCTGAAAAATCACTCCCACCTCAAAGAACTACGTCTACAAAAAAGGAAACTTCAAGCCATCTGGAGACACACACCCACAGATGAGAATAAAACATTACTATCTAACCTCGCCAACAAATATAAGAAAGAAAGAATCCAGACCAAAAAGAACTCATTTAAAGACAGAATCACTAAGGCCAATTCCAACTCCAAGAAGCTTTTCACCATCCTCTGGGAAATGGAAAATCCTACTGTACCATTAGATAATGTCCCGAAAGATAAACAATGGTGTACAAGCATCCAAAATGCCTTAGCCAATTAAATAGTAACTCTGCAGACTAAAATAGGAACAAAGAAACCTCCTTGCTTTCCACAGAGACGCCCACTATCCCATTGCTTGATACACAACGTACCGACAAACCCTTCAGGTTCACCAATATCTCCATACTGGAAACAGAAAAGGTTATCCTATCTCTGAAACCCTCCAACTGCCAGAGTGACAGCTGCCCCACACAAATTATAAAGGAGGCAGTGAGACCTAGCACCCTTTATCTCGAAGCTTATTAATGGTTCCTTTAATTCGAGTACGGTCCCTATGAAAATCAAAGAATCCTGGGTGCTACCACTCCTCAAAAAACTGACTTTAGACCCAACTATACACACTAACTATAGACCCATTACTACAGTCCCATTTCTCCTCAAAATTATCGACAGAGTAGCCTATCTCCAAATCCAAAAGCATTTGGAGGCGAACCAACTTCTCGGATCTCGCCAATCCGGCTTCAGACCACAACACGGCACTGAAACAGCTTTAATTGACCTCAAAACACAAATCAACAAGTTGAAGGATAAAGGTAAAACAGCTATGCTACCCCTCCTCGACCTATCGGCAGCCTTTGACCTGGTGGACCATGCCGTATTATGCAAACACCTAGCAGCAGCTGCCTATTTCTCGAGTGAAGCTATAGCCTGTGTTCAATCCTTCCTAGCGAACCGTACAATGAGAGTGTTCTCCTCCTTGGTCTCAGCAGACCCAATCCACATTACCTGTGGAGTTCCACAAGTTTCCTGCATTTCTCTGACAATGTATAACATCTTTACTAAGCCACTCTTCGACAAACTTGACAGGCTAGTTGTCACATATACAAACTACGCTGATGAAACCCAGATCCTTATACCCCTCTCGGGCAACTTTGTCGAGGACACAGCCTTAGTAAACAAGATATACCTCTTTATTCAGGCATGGGTGGCCTCACACGGCCTCTGCCTAAATGACGACAAAACGGAGATCCTGATCCTAGGTTCTGACTCCAACCTCAAATACCTAGGCCCAGCTACGCTGCCTTTAACATTGACGGTAATGCTATCAAAGTAGTCACTGAGGTAAAAACACTTGGCTTTTACCTTGACTCTACATGATCTCTCAAAAAACAAGTCAGCTCCATGGCCTCCTCTACAGCTTATACCTGTAAATTGATTTGGGCCTGCAGACCCTATTTATCCAAAACGCTTGCTAATGCACTTATAATGTCTAAGCTCCATTACTGTAATGCCCTCTATGCAGGCGCTAATAAAAATATCTCAAATAAAATTCAAATACTTCAAAACAATGCCCTAACAGCAGCTCTCAACATACCCCGCAGAGAGAATATCTTCAAAATCAGGAAAGACAACCACTGCTAAAATTTAGTGACAGAATATTCCTTAAACAGTATCCCTTACATTCAAAGGACTTAACAAAGCTGCGCCCCTCTATATCTCTGCTAGATTTTCCAAAAGAATATCTACTCACCACACCAGAGCCTCTAATGACCTATGCCTAGAAGTTACCAGGTTCCAACTGTCCAAAGTTCTAGGAGCAAGCTTTCCAGTCAAAGCTGCTATTGCCTGGAATGCCCTACCCACTGCCTTGAGAGAGGACCAGCCCTACTCTAGATGTAGATGTAACCTCAAGAACTGGCTGCGTACGAAGGACAACTCATAAACCTCTACCTACCACTCTTTCCTCTGCTTCCTGTATATATATATATTTGTATTGTATGTATTGTAATAACCATCTGCTGCAACTGAGCTCTTAATATTCTTGTAATTGCTGCGCCCTGCTACCTGAGGATTTGGTGCGCATTATCAAATAAATAAACAAACAAACTGTGACGCATAATTGATTGTAAGAATTGTATTTTTGTGGAGATCATTGAGAGACTGGGCGTACGTCCGTTGATGTTCATTGTAACCTCCCTGTTTTAGATAATTGTTAATAAAACAGTAACTTGTAATCTTCTTGAGTTTGTCCGGTTATTTGGAGTCAGAATTCTTCTGGTGTAATCCCATCCCATCCATTACATATGCACTTTCCAAAGGGCCATAAACTCATGTTCTCTGTAAAGCGCTTTGGGAAAGTGCTGTATAAATAACGCATCATTAGCATTCATTCATCAAAAGCTCTGAAATTCTCCCTGGAGGAACGGCTGCCTCTAAATGTTAATATGTGTTTTCATGGAAGCGTTCAAGAGTTATTAAGAAAAATTATTTTCTGAAACTCCATAGTCAATTTATCTTAACCTTAACTTTGGCACATATTTGCGTGATGGTAGTTTGGTGGTCACCGTCCTATAGTCATGATAAAACCTATTTGCATTGACTTTTCCCAAAATTGTATTGCTAATAAGTTGTTGGACGGATTTGACATTCTCCAAAAATAATATCTGGCAGGGGACCTTCCAAATGGAAAATGTTGGGAAAGTTCATTTAACGGTTGAAAGATTATTGAAAGTCATTTAACCGCTTTTCAACCTACTTCCATTAATTTTCCCAAAGAGAAAAGGGTGCTTCCAATGTGCACCTGTAGAGCGAAAACCACAGGACAGATTTGTTCTAAATAAGAAACAAGTGGGGCATTAAGTGTTGCAGATATTTCTTTTTTGGGTTTATTGTAACTCTGTCCAGTTTCCAGAAGTTTCAAAAAATAATTAAATGTAGAAGGAGGTACAACCTGTCCAAAAATACTTCCATGGTGCATTGAAGCAGCAAGACTTTTCAGGAACAAAAACCTGCCATTTACTTTGCTCGATGCAAGCGATTACTGCGGGATTGATGCAGGAAGATTAAAAGTGCTAAAAATGAGATTTGTATGGGATGCAGGGATAATTTCAAATTAGGGTAGTGGTGGGGAGGCGGGAGAGAATAACACATGTATTTGGAGAATTTGGGGTGGACTGGAAAACCCACTTTGTGGCAGAACGTTTTCTTTTTGGCACAAGATTCACACAGAAATGTTGCAAGACATGTTCGGATTACAATGCACCACATCAATCAGTGAAGGAAAGGGGACAATAAGAGAGTGCAGGAAAGGACTCACACACAGTGGGGCAGGTGGGGGAACTGCAAAGGAGGAGTCGACAACAATTAATTTTGTTGGTCCCCATTCCCATGGAGCACTCCATGGGAATGGGGATACGGGAGAACCGGCATGGTTAACAACGGTGCTGGTGCTCCCGTGAGAACTCTGTACGAGCGGGAGACGTTCCGCTCGACAGGAAGGATACAAATTATAAAAATGGCAGTCCTCCCAGGTTTCCTTGACTTGTTTCAATCTCTCCTTCAATATCCATCACCCATTGTCCTTGATATCTCGCACCATATCATATCTTTTATAAGGGGAAATAAAACCCCTAAAATGATTTGTAAAATGCTCTGCCACCTCAACAGAAATGGGGTACCAACTTTTCGCTGGTAACTTGGGGCTGCCTTGCTTGAAAGACGAAATTCTCTTTTTGAACCTTAGCCCTGACCTCGAAATACGAGGCTGTGGTCTTCATTTACTGAGTACAATTAAGGATTCGGGTTTGTATTTTTTCCACATTTCCGCATGTATTTTCTTGACATCTTATTTTATTATTCTCGTTTTATTTGCATTTTTGTTTAGCTCTGGCCCTACCCAGAGGTCCTCAGAGCTCTTTAAATTGTTCCAAGTTTGAAAAGGTGGGAGTTGAAAAAAGAAGTCACAAAATGTTTTCAGTAATGAACAGGAAGATTCGTATAGAATTTGTATTTCTCTGCATTTAATATTTTTTCTCTGTAAAAAATTAGTCATAAATATTTACTAACATGTACAATTTAGATTAGTGCTTGAATGATGTGATGGGGCATGTGTTGACAGTCAAGACCCCTTTTCACATGTAATGCAAAAGGGTTATTCTTTGGTCACAAACACTTTCCACATGCATATAGAGCGAGGTAGCTGCCAATCAAAGCAAGTTTTATTCACACCTTTAGCACGAATGGCAGCGTTTATAAAAATACTGTCTCATTACAACCCAGGCGGTAAGTTCCCTACTTTACCACCATGGTGTAAACTCTGTTTACACCATGGTGAGTGGCGGATTTACCGCCCCATTCCAAGGTGAGTGGGGCGGTAAATCCCCATTCCCCATTTACCCTTCCCCATTCCCATTTTTGCCCAATAGGGCATAATGGGAGTGGGGAAGGCGCTAATTACGGCACCGTAAATTACGGTGCCGTAATTAGCACCAAGGCGGGTTAGCGCCTTGCATTTTAACGCCTGCTAAAAGCAGGCGTTAAAATGGTAATCAGGCGTTAAGGGTTAACGGCACCAACGGCGCTGTTAAACCCTTAACGCCTGGGTTGTAATGACGCTGGGCCTCATTACGACCCTGGCGGAAATCGTGGTGCAATATGCACCATGGAGCACGGCGGAAAGCTGCCGATACCGCCATGGGGGTTGGCGGATTTACCGCCCCATTCCGACCTTGGCGGGGCGGTAAATCCCCATTCCCCATTTTACCCTTCCCCATTCCCATTTTTGCCCCATAGGGCATAATGGGAGTGGGGAAGGCGTTAATTACGCCACCGTAAAATACGGTGGCGTAATTAACAACAAGGTCCCGTAGCGCCATGGATTTCTCCGCCCGGAAAAACCAGGCGGAAAACGCTCCATGGCGCTACGGGAACTCGTAGTAGGGCGGACGTGTCCGCCGCGAATACCGCTGGCGTAAACCCACTCCGCCAGGGTCGTAATGAGGCCCGCTGTGTTTACTTTATTTTCCTTTGCAGACTGTAGCACACAAAGAGGAAGAGATTGCAATCGGATCACAACAATCTCTGTGTTTACACCTTGAAAACAGACGTCAAGTATTTGCTTAAGAAAACAAATACCGGGCATCAAACCTAAACTTCCACTTCAAGCCAAACTCCATTTCACCTTAAAAACGAACGGATGATCCAGTGACTACTGTTGACCCGAGCTACATCTCTGCAGCAATTTAACCGGCGTCAAACCCTTAACTGCCAGGCTATGATGCAAGTCTATGCAAAAAAGACGAGCATACTCGTCCTTGGCACTTTAAAGGGACATCGCCTCATTTCTTTACACCCAGCACAGTCACTGACCTGCAATCCATGATTTGCATCTAGCATAGCCAAGCAGGAGACCTTCTGTTCCAATGTTTCAGATGTATTTTTACATATAAGTAATGACAAGAACAGATTGATTTACAACCATATTTACGTAAAAAATCAGTAAAAATGGAAAAGAAGGAGGCCCTTATAAGTTTTTACAAATTGTAGCTAAAATACTTTAACGAAATAGAGGACGTAAATCATTATTCTACTGAGACATGCAGGTTTTTTTAATGGTTTTTCTCACTAACTTTACTGGGAACAAAACAGCCCTTCAATGGGTTTTCCAGGCTCTGTCAGAAAGATTCAGAAACTCACATGGAAACACGGGGAGGTCAGAGGGAATTACATCTGAGAAAATAAAGAGTAAGGTTTGGCGTATTAAAGGGAATCTTGTGGGCATGTGGCGTAAGCAGTCCACGGAAAATGTGGTAATTCCGTTCTACAATTATTTTCATTTATTATTCAAAATAAAGTTTCATAATTTGTCCGGATGTTGCTTCAGCTAATTGACACATGTATCTGCTTCATCTACCAAAATACAAAGTGCACTCTTATATTGAGTTTAAGGGTCCCACAATGCAGCATCACAATTCTTCTCTTGCACTAGTTCATAGACCTTGGCACTTTGACTACAATTCCCATAGTTCAGTCTCCACACGTTCCTTCTTTCACAGTTGTACGCCACCTCTTAGTCACCATGCCTCTTGCTTATATCCAGCTACCCTCCCTGATTCTCCCCAACATCCTTCACCTAGGTCCTTTCCCAATCCCCACTCCCTTACAAAGCCCAAACGACCACATGCCACCTGACACGCCCCATATGGCACTCACCTGCAAACACAACCTACCCCGTTAAAACAGCTGCTTCAAAAAATCTTCACAACAGAATTGTGTCACCGTCTCGCCACAATTATCATCCTGGCTCTTGGTCCCACACCAAGAGACCAACAACAGCCATCACAGTCCAAAGACACCACCTTCACTCAGCAGCAAATCAATGACGCCTATCTACTGCTCACTCTCCACGCTACTCCCCTCCACATCCAAACCCATCCTGTTCTATCCTGCCTAGCACAAATGTGAACAGTGAGCTTGGTATAGTGAACCACCCATTCTAAACCATTATGTTGTTATTATAGATTTCAGCTAGGCTTTCCACGTCTTGCTTTCAGCTTCTCCCATTTCTCTTGGTTAGTCTGCCTTCTGTTTCGAAAACCCGTCCGAGTCTGTGTTAAAGTGCAGTTCTGATGAATTAATAAAGCAAATGTTCATAAAACGTTTCGTCTCAGGACCTATTTGGTACATGGACTGAGTCATACAATTGGTGGATGGAAGAAGAGGACAGGCATTCTGGTTCCTTAGTAGTTGATTGCCCTTAGGCGGTTCGAGGGCTGAACCTTGGTGTCTTTAAATTAGCCCGACTTTGTCTCTTTGTTTAAAGGGCTGTTCTCCCCAGAACACACTGATATTGTGCGGGGTGTTTGCACGCCGCTACATCATACCCGCTCTAGCCATGAGATCGTCACATTTCTGCCACGGGGAAGGCTGTAAAATGTATTTGGTAGACATTATTGCCAAGGACGTTTTGTGCTTCTGCCGCCAGTGCAGTGTTTCTTGTATTTATGATAGTGCCGTGCCCATCTCATCAGTGAGTTTATTTCTTTGATTTTATTTATTGTGCATTTGTAAGGTGCGTATACATCAAGTAAATTGTGTTTCAAAGCGCCAATAGGGCAACAGGGAGGGAACATGGGAATGAAAAGCAAATATAACAATGAAAGATAGAGGCAGGCCTACTAGGCCTTGTGAGCATTCTGAATGTGCAAGTGCAGAAGGAGAGAAGGGATGAGGGAGAGGAAGGGTAATTGCAAGAAGTACCACTGAGGGAAATGCTAGGGAGTGAGCAGCTGTTAAGTGATTTAGTGAGAGTGGTCAACTGCTAATGAATGTGCAGGCCTGTGCTGGCACAGGCCAGTGGTTGCCAAGGCAAGTGCTGGCGGAGGCTGAAGCAGATTGGGTGTGGGAGGCCAGAACACAGGACGACACATAAGGGCCCTGGCCACCAATCTCAGCAACTGTGGGGTTTAGCAGAGGAGTTAGGATGGGAAGGAGGAGTTGAAAAGGAAGGTCTTGAGGAGCTTCCGGAATTTGAGGAGATCCGGCGCAAGACAAAGAGGAAGAGGGAGGCTGTTTCATAGGAGAGAGCCTTCTCAGGAAAGAGATTGGCCACTAGCTTGCTGTTTGGCAAAGCGCTTGACACACAGAGAGTTGGTGCTGGAGGAACGTAAAGATCTGGAGGGAGAGTATTTACTGAGAGCCAGTTGTAGATAGCGTGGTCCCCAGCCACAGACAGCCTTATGGATGATGCAGAGGGATTTGAATTTGATCCTTGCAGCAATCAGGAGCCACTCATTCAAGAGTGCGGTGGAACTTACCTCCCCCTTGCAACACCTGGATTGTGCATCAAAATGGACCAGGATGCTTGTTTCTGTGACTTTGCAGTTCCCTACATCCTACCGTAAAACGTTGTTGCCTGGTGTCTAGTGCACTTTCCGTTTTGCTTCCTGTAATTGTTCTTTCCCTGCTGTCATTTGGGGGAGAATGTGGGCAATCCTGTTTGGCCATGAATTAAAACAATGGAATGCTGCGCGTGGTTCAGCCAAAGTGTTTCAGGTCGTTCAGAGTAAACTAGTATAAAAATGGCATGCACTGTTTGATTTCAAAATGACTATTACTAGGCAGAGGTAGGTGATCGCTAGAGGAACTGGCTTTAGTTGAGGGAGAGGTAGAAGCGCATAGGATTGAGATGAGGAAAAGGTATAAAAAGAAAATAAAGTTTAGCTGAGGAGAGATAGAAAATACAAATGTGATTTACAGATAGAATATTGAACTTGGATTTAGCTAAAGGAGAGGTAGGAATTTGAAATAGGATAGACCAACTTTATATCACCACTACGGACTCTATTTCATTCCAGAGACTAACTCGCATGCTGTTTACAGCCACAACATTTCTTGGCATTATAAAAAAAAGAACCAGTGCTTAATTTGTGGGGGTGGTTGCCAGTGCCCAACACCTGCACTCTTTTTTGGGCACCGGAACTAATCATGGGGGGGCCAGCGCACGTGCAATTGCTTTATTTGTTCTTCCACTTCACTTTGCTTCATTATAAATCATTGGGTTTGTTTGTCATTGTGATCTCTCGTGCTTGCAGGTGCAGGCCATGGCTGGCTGGGCCTGGGAGGGGCCAGCAATAACAATGAACAACAATTTACAAACAACAGCCAATTAAAACTGCCATTCTGTTGTTTTTATGCAGTATTTGATACATTCTGTATAGTAATACAGAATGTGCAGTTTTCGTTGGCTGTTTTCTGGGCCAGTGAAATTACATGGTGATGTGTTGTTGTTACAGGAGGCAGTGCAGCGCCACCTTCATTTCACGAGTTACTGTGAAGTGAAGGTGTCTAGGCGTGGCGTGTGAGAGAGAGCCTGCCCTGCTGCGCTGCAGCCTAGTTGCTTCCTGGGTCCCCCCTATGCCTGCTTTTTCATTTGTGCCAGTGTGCGCCCCCACACCCTGAGGCCCCGTCAGGAGAGAAGACCAAGTTCCAGTCGGCAAAGCAGGTAAATCTGGACCGTAAAACAGCAGCCTGCCCTCAGCCTCTCACAGTGATCAGGCAAGGAAGGCCCAGGTCTGGGCCCGGGCGGCGGCGTGGTCCCCTGGTGGTGTCCTGACTGTCCACAAGTCAGGACCCCACCAGGGGCCCGTACGCACCCAGGCTTCTGTCTGTGTGACCTGTGTGCTGCTGACTGCAGTGCCAGGCCCAAGCCAATTTCTGTGACCACCAGGCAGGGCTGCCGTGGTGCAGGCTGAGTCGGATGACTCTGCCGCGGTGCGGGCCTATGGATTGTGCCCAAATTAGTATGTTTTTACTTTTTTCTTTTAAACCCTGACCTTCTGTGGGGCTGGTGGCCGGGGCGCCACCACACGGAAGGTAGGTTTTAAAAGAAATAAGTATTTTTGAGTGGCAGCTGGGGCCCATCACTTAGAAAGTGATGGGCCCTAGCCACCCAAATATACGTTTTTTCTTTTAAAATCTTACCTTCCGTGGGGCCGCTGCGCACTTATTTTTGTCATCAGCATGGCCGCGGTGGCAGGCGGCCCCACGGAAGGTAGCCTAAAGTTATTGAGGTAGCTCAGGCAGCAAGCCCCAGGACTGGGCGGGGCACGGTCCTCGTCCCTGGTTGAGTCCTGCTAGGTCTGTGACCCCTTTGTATTAGAGTCCGACTGGGGTGGCAGTGGCCGGGTGGCCCTCGTGTCTCGGGTAAATTGCGAGTATTGAACATAGGATGGGTCACCCCAGGACACCGCGTGCAAAGCCCCCCAGGACACTATGTGCACAGCCCCCAGGTCACCATGAGCGCAGCCCCGGGACATTGTTAGCACAGCCCTCCCACCCCCTCTAGACTCCATGAGCACAGCCACAGACCCCTGAAACAATGTGAGCACAGCCCACCAGAACACTACATGCACAGGTAGCCGAGGGGATCACTAATTCACAGCCCACCAGGACACCGCATGCACAGCCCCCGAGGTCCCCACGTGCACAGCCCCCAGGTCACCACATGCACAGCCCCCCAGGTCACCACGTGCACAGACAGCCCTCCAGGACACTGTGCACTGCACAGCCCCTCAGGACTGCACAGCGCGTGCAGCTTCGTTTGTGTCAGTTAGCAATCCAGCCCCATGCCTCATATCACCTGAGCGGAGATGCAATATCCTGGGGGTGGGGGTGGTGGGTGGGGGTCCCGAAATTCTTGGCCCAACTGACGTGCGTTTAGCCCCCCTTCACAATGCGGTACACGGTACACCACAAGGCCATGTGCAGGTTTTTACACTCTCATATTTCCTTTTCCATCATTTCGATCCTTCGGGCCCCCGTCCGCCGTCTGACACCATTTTGATTGCAGGCAGGAGCAGCCATGGTCTTGTCACCTATGCCTCTCACCACCGCACTAACATACTGCACTGCTTCCTTCACCCCAAAACGCACACCCGGCAGAGTACCGGAAAGGATTCAGGTGATGCAGGGGCTGATTGTTTTGTTTTCATTGACAAGATAGCACCGGCTCGGACTGGCCTATAGGGCAAAGATAGCATCCGACTCAGACTGGCCTATAGGGCAATGCACAAACCAAAAACACAAAATGCTACTGTGGGCTAGCTTTTTTGGTCCATGTGGGCCACTTTTTTGTCCCATGTGGGCCAGTTCGACGAGTTCCTTCACCATTCGGCTAGTAGTTTGGGCCAGTGTCACTGAAAAAATACTCTTTAAAATGCACAATTTGCCTCACATTTTATCAAAAAGCCTCCCCCGTGGGTACTACTTAGTCTGTCACAAAAGGAATGAATTGTCGTTTGCAACTTTGGCCACTTTTTCATTGGTGCTCGACTCAAGACAATTGTCTGCCCCAACAACACCATGCTCATGCTTGAAGGAAGGGTGCGGGGGGATGCATTTATGAGATGTGATGACTGATAAGGGCTTGAGAGTAAATTGATTACACAAAACACCTGGATGAGGTGACTGAAGAACAGGCCGAGTGAAGGGTGCTCTTCCTGGAGGTAACCGATTAACAATACCTGGTGTACTTTAACAGACTGTCAGATGGGGCAGAAGGGGTAGAGACAAATACAGTGCAACAGTGATTGAAACAGAATACTTTTTTATTTATTTGCATTTTTAAAGCGCTCACACAGCCTGGCGGCATCGAGGCGCAGTTATAGGAGGAGCATGTCTTAGTTGCGTATTTATAACGCACTTAGGGGCCAATTCATAGAATTCGGCGCACAAGTGGCGCACGCAGCTGGCGCACAGTGTGCGCGTGCGGTAGGCTGCGCCAGCCGCGTGCGCCGAAACACATTCAGGCGCACAGCGTATTCATGGATTCCAACATCCACAACCAGCCGTGGCGCAGAGTGGCGCAGCGACCCTGCAGCAGCGTCAGTTACGCCCCCAAGAACGCCCCTTGCGCAGGAAAAAGCCATCAAAATCCCCAATCCAGCGCAAAGGGCAGCAGCAAACGCAGTGCGGGGAGCGTGTATTTCAGGGGTGTGCGGGTGTCCCCACACGCGATAGGCCTGGGTACGTGTATTACAGGGGTGCGCGAGAAAATCTACACGCGATTGGCCTGGGTACGTGGATTTCAGGGGTGCGCGAGAAATTCTACACGCGATTAGCCTGGGTACGTGTATTACAGGGGTGCGCGAGAAAATCTACACGCGATTGGCCTGGGTACGTGGATTTCAGGGGTGCGCGAGAAAATCTACACGCGATTGGCCTGGGTACGTGGATTTCAGGGGTGCGCGAGAAAATCTACACGCGATTGGCCTGGGTACGTGTATTACAGGGGTGCGCGAGAAATTCTACACGCGATTAGCCTGGGTACGTGTATTACAGGGGTGCGCGAGAAAACTACACGCGATTGGCCTGGGTACGTGGATTTCAGGGGTGCGCGAGAAATTCTACACGCGATTAGCCTGGGTACGTGTATTACAGGGGTGCGCGAGAAAATCTACACGCGATTGGCCTGGGTACGTGGATTTCAGGGGTGCGCGAGAAATTCTACACGCGATTGGCCTGGGTACGTGTATTACAGGGGTGCGCGAGAAATTCTACACGCGATTAGCCTGGGTACGTGTATTACAGGGGTGCGCGAGAAAATCTACACGCGATTGGCCTGGGTACGTGGATTTCAGGGGTGCGCGAGAAAATCTACACGCGATTGGCCTGGGTACGTGGATTTCAGGGGTGCGCGAGAAATTCTACACGCGATTAGCCTGGGTACGTGTATTACAGGGGTGCGCGAGAAAATCTACACGCGATTGGCCTGGGTACGTGGATTTCAGGGGTGCGCGAGAAATTCTACACGCGATTGGCCTGGGTACGTGGATTTCAGGGGTGCGCGAGAAAATCTACACGCGATTGGCCTGGGTACGTGGATTTCAGGGGTGCGCGAGAAATTCTACACGCGATTAGCCTGGGTACGTGTATTACAGGGGTGCGCGAGAAAATCTACACGCGATTGGCCTGGGTACGTGGATTTCAGGGGTGCGCGAGAAAATCTACACGCGATTGGGCTGGGTACGTGGATTTCAGGGGTGTGCGAGAAATTCTACACGCGATTGGCCTGGGTACGTGGATTTCAGGGGTGCGCGAGAAATCCTACACGCGATTGGGCCTGTGCGAGTGGGGCAGTGTATTACGTAGGTGTGCGGGAAGTTGAAGAGGTGAATTGCCAGTGTGGGTCCTCCCAGGTCTCCCCTCTACCCCCTCCACGACCTCTGCAGGCAGCCCACACCACAGGGGACTACCCTGCACCCCTGGTCATGTCCCGCAGGCAGCCCATCCACCATGGGCATGCCCCCCAGCCAAGCCACATGTCCCCTTGCACCCCCACCCCCCAGCAGGCCCCCACTCATGTCCCCCTGCACCCCCACCCCCCAGCAGTGCAGGGGCAGCCTCCACCAGGCCCCCACCCATGTCTCCCACCACCCCCAGTCACCAGCCACCAGGGGCAGCCTCCACCAGGCCCCCACCCATGTCCGACTCATGTCTCCCAGCACCCCCACCCCCCAGCCACCAGGGGCAGCCTCCACCAGGCCCCCACCCATGTCCGACTCATGTCTCCCAGCACCCCCACCCCCCAGCCACCAGGGCCAGCCTCCACCAGGCCCCCACACATCTCACAGCACCACCACCCCCCAGCCACCAGGGGCAGCCTCCACCAGGCCCCCACCCATGTCTGACTCATGTCTCCCACCACCCCCACCCCCCCAGCCACCAGGGGCACCCTCCACCAGGCCCCCACCCATGTCTCCCAGCACACCCACCCCCCAGCCACCAGGGGCAGCCTCCACCAGGCCCCCACCCATGTCTCCCAGCACCCCCACCCCCCAGCCACCAGGGGCAGCCTCCACCAGGCCCCCACCCATGTCTCCCAGCACCACCACCCCCCAGCCACCAGGGGCATCCTCCACCAGGCCCCCACCCATGTCTCCCAGCACCCCCACCCCCCAGCCACCAGGGGCAGCCTCCACCAGGCCCCCACACATGTCTCCCACCACCCCCACCCCCCAGCCACCAGGGGCAGCCTCCACCAGGCCCCCACACATATGTCCCCCTGCACCCCCACCCCCTAGCATCCAGGGGCACCCTCCACCTGGCACCCACCCATGTCTCCCAGCACCCCCACCCCCCAGCCACCAGGGGCAGCCTCCACCAGGCCCCCACCCATGTCTCCCAGCACCCCCACCCCCCAGCCACCAGGGGCAGCCTCCACCAGGCCCCCACCCATGTCCGACTCATGTCTCCCAGCACCCCCAGCCACCAGGGGCAGCCTCCACCAGGCCCCCACCCATGTCTCCCAGCACCCCCACCCCCCCAGCCACCAGGGGCAGCCTCCACCAGGCCCCCACCCATGTCTCCCACCACCCCCACCCCCCAGCCACCAGGGGCAGCCTCCACCAGGCCCCCACCCATGTCCAGGAACAGAGACTTCCATGCTGTCATGTGTGCAATCTGCACAGGGCTCCCCATGTCACATTCAAACACATGCAACAACCATGCGGTTCACACATTACAGGTCGCACATGCATTACCATGATGTCCCTGCACACATACATGCGTACATGGCCTATGTCACACATACAGGCAGGTATCAGACAACCAGCACACTGCAACATGCCCTGTCTCACACAGCAATGCTTGGCCACTTACCGCTCAACTCCAGACGGGTCTCCCTCTCAAGGACCTGGGCGTGGAGCGCTGGGTGTATGCGTTCCAGGACCCTCAACTGGATGGAACTCATGCGGCCCCGGCCCCCCTCCACAAGGCGCCGGGCCTTCATGAGGGTCCTTGACCTCAAGTCCTCCCAGCGCTTCTTGACCTTCTGGATGGTGCGGGTTGCCACCCCCTCCGCGTCCTCTCCCGTCCTTCCCTCTTGGCGCGGGACGATCCGAAGAGGGCATCATACTGCCCCAGGACTTGCTCCACCAGGACACCAACTTCGGTGGCAGTGAAGCTGGTGCCCCTCTGCCCCTCTGCCCCTCTGGCCGGGGGTTGCAACTGGTGTCAGATGTGGATGTGCTCCACATGGCAACCCCAGGGGCAGGAGTGGGTGACCAACTGGGTCCTGGGGCTGGGCTGTGGAGCGATGTCATTTGAGTCGGGACTCTTCTGTACCAGCAGGGGTGGACACAGCAACTGGACCCCTGCAGATGGCTGATGTGCAGGCACCAAATGGCAGGGCACGGTGGCAGCAGGCAGGCAGGCAGGCAGCAGCAGATGGCATGTGGGAGGCTGCTTGGGGCACTGGGGGCCAGTGAAGTGTCCTTCTGGGCAGGAGCGTGGTCTTCCGTGCGTTTTCGCGTGGCCAGCTTCATACAGAGTGATTAGGCACGTGAAAAATCTGCACGCTGCGTGTAATGCGCGTAAGCGCGCGTGAAAAAATGCACGTCCGCGTGTAATAGGAGGAAAGGGCCCATGCATAAGCGTGCGCGCGTGAAAAACTGCACGTCCGCGTGTAATGCGCGTAATCAAACGTGAAAAAGTGCACGTCCGCATGTGACTTGACGCGCGCGTGCGTTTTCCCTCAGCACGGGTTAAAGGTGAGCGGGCCCAGCAGTTCGCTGTACGTGCCTTTCGTGGAGACCGACGTGTGTTGCTGCTTCCAGTTGTTTCGCGCGCCATCTACTTCACAGCTCTCAAGGACGTATCTCTTCTTTTGGCGGGGGTATTGGCTACGCGTGTTTTTCTGCATCGCGCTAGTCAGACGGTGAGTCGCAAACGCTCCTTTTCCCACTGCGGGTGCCCCTGTGTATCGCACCCATTTTCGATGTCATCGTAGCCTGCGTGTCCCACGCGTACGCGTTATACGTGTTACTGGGTGCCACCGCGTACTGCGGGAGGTTTAATCCACGCACGTAGGCTGCAGGGTTGCGTGCACGGTTTTACTGCAGTTTTGGGGTGCCTGAGCGTTGCGTGACCCGTCAACACATCACCGGGGTCACATACAGCCTTGCAGGTGCAGGGGGGCTGTTAACATCTTGCTTCCCACCCCCTTCACCCCAATTGCCCAGGTCAATTGTGCTGTACACCTCCCATTGGCACCACTCCATCTGTGCCAGCACTATAACATCTGTGCCATGGTAGGGAGGCTACCAAAGGTGAGGGGCGCCTCAGCTGGGCGTCCTCCTCGTGGCGGGCGTGGTCGGGGACGTGGCCGTGGTGACCAGGGAGTAGGGGGACTCCAGGGTGTCCAGGGCAGCCACAGAGGGGGAAGAGGCAGGGGTGCGCCACTTGAGCACAATGTTGTGCCATGTGTCGGTGCAGCCATGCCACCACCCCCTGTGGTTCAGGGGGATGCAGCTCCTGCATCTGGCACTGGCACCCGTATGACCCGGCAGTCCGTTACATCGACTGCCACGGGCCCAAGGGTAGCGGTAGCTGCAGGTGCAGTTGTGGACACCGCCACCCAGGCTCAGGGTCTGCCAGCGCAGGCTGCGTTGGCACTTGAAGAGCCCTTGGTAGATCTCCAACAGGCCAGGGGGGAAACCATTGGGGCAGGCCGGGCTGCTCAGACCAAGACACGTGTCCCTGGGGCAGTCATGTCATCTGCTGCCCCGAACAGCCGGGTGTTGGCAAGTGCAGGGGCAGATGCACCCAACAGCACCCCGGTTGTGAGTCTGCCAACCAGGACCGTTGCGGTCAATGACCCTGCCACAGCTGATGTTGCTGCGCAGGGTCCATTAGTGGGCACCCAGCTGCCACTGACACAAGTCAGGCCTTTGGTCATCCCTCCACCTGCCACTCCCTCGGCTCAATCCACCCAACCCACTGGCCATACTGGTCAGGGCGGCATTAGCCAGCCAGGGTCTGCGCCACAGTCCAAGAGGAGGAAGGTTGCATCTGCAGCACAGGCTGGGACCCCACACACAGCCACGACCTCCTGCACGTCGAGGAAGAAGCCTTTCTGTAAGCAGGAACTGGACTTCCTCGTGGACTACGTGCGGGGACACAGCCGTGACATGCTAGTGGGTGCCAATAGTCAGACTACGGCTGCCCAACGTGACACCCACTGGAAGCATGTGGCGGAACATGTCAGTTCATTCGGCCATGAGGTGCGCACGGCGCAGGAGTGCAAAAAGCGCTGGAATGACATCAAGCGCAGCACTAAGGCCAAGCGTGCCTCAAATTACAACTTGACTCTGGTGACTGGCGGTGGGCCTGCACCAGAGGAGGAAGAACTCACTCCGCATGAGGCTCTCGTTGCGGAGTTCATACCACCAGAATTGGTCGAAGGTGTGGGAGAGATGCTGGACTTTGATGCCCAGTCCAGTGAGTGTTGATGCGTAGTTGTTGAGGACGTGTGTGTTTCACATGTGGGATGTGTTGTGCATGATTGCTGCTACATGTGACCTGTACATGGTTCTGATGTGTAAGTAATGCAATGCCACCGTCATGCATGTCTCCTCTGCCTGCATGCGGGACTCCATGTGGCCATGCCCCCTTGCCCCTCCTCCGCCACTCTGCACCCCAGTTCCACCTTTGCACTGGTCTGCTACATTCTTGCCAATGTGTAGTTTCATGTTCATGTGTCCTGTGTAGATGCTAACTTCCAGCTTAGAAACTGCCAGACATATGCCGTGTGGTACAGCCTTAGTACTCGATGCAGGGCATCCCACTTGTACTGTGCATGGGTCAGATGTCCCGCAGGGACATGAGTGCCCATTCATGCTCCATGTGCATTGCACACATGCCCCTATGTGTCCTTGACTGGATGATCACTGTAATATGAGTCCTTGGTTACATACATTGCCTGCCATATTATCGGCCTCCCCATGTCAACTGTGGCTCAGTCCTGCGTTGCACACATGTTTAGGCTCTGACAATCTGTGTGGCTCACAGGCCTCAGCCTGTTCAATGGCCAATGACTCTGTCCAACTCCTGTCGTGTCTTCTACACACGTGGCCGGCCTCCGGATCTTCCATCATGTGTCCTGCCCACTGTCCCAGCATCATTTGCAGTGTTGTAATTGAAATCACATTAAGCTGTTGATGCCAGTCAACACTGCTTGTCAATACACAGGTGTATGCTCAGCCTTTTGATACCATGCTAGGCATCCCTGCTTTGGTACTGGGGTGGAGGGGTGCTTGCCTTCTAGACATGGTACACATTGAATACACAATGCACGTGATGTCTGATTTTGACATTGCACTGCCTTCACATTTCCTGGCACACACCATGGAGTGCTTGTACATGTAGGTAGTGAGTGGCGTACACATTTTCTGCACTGCATAGACCCACTTCCATGCAAACTGCCACCTTTCAACAGGTCTGATCACAGAAGCTATTCTAAGTAGACCCAGCATGCATGCATGGTCATATGTTGTGTGTCACATGTCTGCCAGATGCCTTTGCTGTCGGTGTGTGTGTGTGTGTTGTGTGCTTCTGACATGTGTACTGACCCTTTCCTCTCTATTTTTCAGGTGATGACGCAATGGATGCAGAGGATGGTGTTGTCATGCCAGACACAGGGTTGGTAAGACCACATCAACCCGGCACTAGTGGGGGTCGTGGGGTGGTAGGCCACGAAAACCCCCAAGTGCTGCAGTCCATCCTGTCTCTGGCTGTCTATGAGTCCAGCCTTGATGACGACTCTGACGTCCATGTTGAGTTGGATGACCATCAAGTCCATGTGTCAGGGGTGAGTGATTCTGATGTGGACACTCCTCTGTCTGCGACCCCTGCACTGAGGGATCAGACAGTCTTGGTTCCTCCGCCCGTGGTGGATCGGGACGCAGGGTCACCCTCCACACCAGTCACTGATGTGCCTGGGACATCACGTCGACGGGGGCATGTAGTCGTGCAGCCGCAGGCGGTGCCAACACAGCGAGGACCCCCGGTCCTTGGGTCCCGCAGGGGTCAAGCCCGGCAACGCGGTCGCCGCGCGCAACCGCTGTATACTGAGTGGGAGCAAGACATGACTGCCAATTCAGAACGTCAGGGGGCAGCAATGGAGAACATCGCTGACAGCATGGAGCGTGTGGCCCGATCTGTGCTCCCCCCTGCTCGGCAGGTGCTACTCCAGCAGCAGGCGGCACGGTCCACGGCCCGCTCACTCAGGCTGGGCATGGCGGCCTCAGACAGGGCACGCCAGGCTGAAATGTCGTCTCTGCGTCAAGCAATTGCTGCTCACGCAGAGGCGCACATGGATGCCCTGAGGGAGGAGTATGCCTCCCTCAGATCCACTCTGGGTGTCCTTATGATGTCCCAGAGGCAGCGGGCAGAGGAGAGGTTTGCACAGCTTGAGCGCACCATCTCGGCTGAGCTACAGGCTTGCCGGGAGGTGCAGCGGTTGTCCAGCCAGGCCTTGCAGGAGGAACTCCGTGTTACACGTGCTACCTTGCAAGAGGAAGCACGTGTATCACGTGAGGTCCTGCATGCAGACCTATGTAACATCGCCACACAGAACCAGGCTCACCTGTCCGGCAGACTTGCTGCCGACGAGGGGCAAGCTGCGGCTAGGCGTGGCCAGGCTACTGTGCCATGTCCTCCTTTCCAGGATGAGCCAGACTCGGACGACCATCTATCTCCCACATAGGTCGTGCTGTGAAGGCGTTGAGCCCATGGAGGTATTTTTTTTTGGCTCAGCATCATCGCATGTGGATGTTGAGCAGCACCCTGTACCTCCCCCCTCCTGGGTGCCTCCCCTCCCCCCCGGGTCGTATGTGGCCATTTTTGATTTTTCTTTTAGTTTAGTTAGTTAAGTTTCTGTTTGATAGTTAGTTTAAATAGGTAATGTAGGTTTTCCTTAGTTAGTGTAATTAGTTAATAGTTGAGTTAGTTTAAAATTTGTAGTCTATTGTGCTTACATGTGACAGTGCGGTGCCTTGTGGTTTTTGAAGGCATCCACTGTCTGTTCCAGCTGGGCCCTTCATGGTTGTCTTGTGTATGTGTTTGCTGCTTGGGTTCCTTGACTCACATATGCCACTCCTGCCTCCCTTATCCATGGGCTCGCAAGGATGGTTCGGTGTAACAGAATTTTACACAAGGGCTTTGGACTGTCATATCTGTGGCATGTCTGGTGCTTTTTGACTTGTGTTGACACCCCTAGTGGGGATGATTTAGGTGTAATTGTCCACTGTTCAGCTTTTGCTAGATGGGGCGTGTCATGATTAATGTGGACATTGATTGCTATGCATTGTGTATTATGTTTCATATCTTTCCTGTACACGTGCTTGTTGCAAATCATGCTGTAGTTAGTGTTCCACACTTTGGAGGTGAAAGACGGACTGATGGTGTGATTTGTGATGTGACTCTCTGACATGGTCAAGTAATGAGATGCCTGATGAGACACACACAGATCACTTTGATGCATTAATCATGTGTTTCATGCACTTTCTGCAGGGGGATGAGGCATCAGAGCACCTTTGCCAGCAGACATGGCCCATTGGACGACCTAATTCCTGACCCGTTTGTTGGTGCCCACATGCACATGTGTGCACAAGCAGAGCCACAGTGATTGCAGACCCACATCCTAGAACTGCTGACATGTTCCAAGCAACTCCAGGCAAGGTGAGCATCACAGGGGGGCCACGAGACAGCAAAGCTTGCACCAGGCGAGTTGCACGTGCAGGCTTAGTCACAGCACTGAGGGTGAGCTTAGACAAATATTGGTGTTGAAGCACAGAATGCAGCTCAGATGTGTTTGTGGACTGATGGCTGTTGATAGTAGGGTTGTCTGGGACACATGCGGGGGCAGTGGCACATACCCTGCGGTACACCAAGGTTCATTGAGGCACTTGTATCAACCATGTAGCCTTCCAAGACATGGAAAGGGGCAGCTCACAGGGACATACAGCAAGGGACATACTCGGGTGCAGTGCATGTCTATTCCACGTACTTCATGATAAATGCACTGGCAACTTTCTTTTGGTCATGGTGGTACGCAACTTGATCTGTAGTCATGGCTTGCCATATGGGTCTGTCTGCTTACCCAGGGAACATTGCATGTTGTGTGAATTGTGACACATTGGTGTTCCATTTGCCACGCACCCACCAGCGGCTGACTTACTGCATTGACTGTGAATGACCCGTCACAGGGTTGATATTATATATGGGTACGAAGCATGGAGCACAGATTTTCTGTTTGTAGAGGTGTATGTTGTTATGGGGCATGTTTTGTGTTGTGTTTTTGTGCAATTGGCATGTACTGGTTGCTGTGTCTCTCTTTGCAGCATTGCAGTGCTCCTGTAACCGGACCTGAGAGTGCGCAGGCAGGAGGCCAGCACTCAAAACCAGAGCTAAGTGTCTTGTTGTATTTTCTTGCAAACTGCCCTGCATAGGCTTGCTGGGGAGTGTACTGATGCATGGATGTATGTGTGGTCCTATTTGGTATGTTTTTTACCCTAATCACCCTTGATCCTATGCAATTTCGAAACCTGTACCCTCTACCCGGTGTTCCTGCTTCCCATGCCTATCCAAGCAATGTTCCCTGACCCTCTTTCCCCACTGGGGTTGCGGATGCCTGTGTAAGCCCCGAACTTGCAGGCGCCAAAACCCTAGAGGGGGTGGTTGGTTCGTACCACTCCTGAGCCTGGACTACAGAAGGCCATGACAATGATGTCCAAGTTTGTTTGTATTGTGCATGTGTTCATGCAGGTTGTACATTTTCGTGCATTCCCTGGTTTCATGTGTCATTCCTGCTCCCCTCACCTGCCACGCATTCCAGTCATCCAGTGTGTCTACACCTGTCCAGACTGCATATCCCTGAACCTCTTTCCCCACCAGGATCTCAGGGGCCTGTGTGAGTTTGACCTTGCAGGCACCCGGGACATGGTGTGGGTGGTTGTTTCATGAGACTCCAGCGCCTGTACAGGGGATCTGTGACAGTACACATCCATTCATGGTGCATCATCCTATGTCATGTACCACACATGTCTCACATCCAGTCGTGACATTGTTTTGCTGTGCTACCTTGGTTGTTGCATCATTGTGGTAGTACTTGGCCTTTGAGACGTACTGCTATGTCAAGTCATCTACTGGAGGGTGTTTGGGTTCCTTTTCATGCCTTGGATTATGTGATTTTGGAAATGAGTGTGGATTCTGAGGGTTCAGGCATCTCTTTACACACAAGGTGGGAGATGGACACGAAGGGTAAAGGTGATCCTGTGGCCAGGTGGGAATGAGGGTTGGAGGCTCCATGACCCAGGTGCAGTTGTTCAGTGGGTCATGGTCATTTGCGAGGGGAGGGGGGTTGTTGTTGATAGTTGCGTTGCCCTGCAGTGTGATGGGAACTCTGACATTGTAATGTTGTTGTCCTATGTACATGTTGTGTTCTGCTGATCAATGCCTGTTCATGTGTTGTGTTTTCCTTTCAGGTGCGAGGGGATAGTAGTGGTTTGACATGCTGGGGTGTACACATGGTGGATGTTCACATGTGATGTGTAGGGAACACTGATGGTCACTTGAGTGCACATGCATATGTGGAGTGCATGTCCTTGCAGAACCACACACTTGCACTCGGATGCACTCCATGTACTCCCACCCTTGCATATCCACGTGTACACTGTTTGCCTTCTGGTGGCCACTGTGTCCCGCCAGCACATGTTCTGTGACCGATTATGGTTCGAGTACATGCCTATTTTGATGTTTGATGTAGTCTGTCACTTAGATGTGATGCTCAGGGTGTGCATCACACGCAATGGCTGTTCACTGTGCTGTGCGCTGAGCAGTGTGATGCAGGAGTAGGACATTGCACACATGAGCTGCAGTGTTCATTTTGCAATGCATCATGTGCATATAGCCAGGCATTCATTGTGATGTTACGTCTACGACAGTTGTAATGCATTAGGAATCGACTTATTTTTGGTGGGACATTTTGTTGGTCTGTCATTTCATCGGATTCCGGGTCAGGCATCATTGTCCGATGCCACTGTACATTTAGGACATGGAAATGTGTACCTTATCGTTACTGGGTCGGTGTATGGGTATTGCTTGCCATGTCATGTTGATGTTTGGGAGGGTTTGACTGTCATGACAGTGATGGCCATGGCCTGTTTTGCAGGTGTGTGTGATGCACACCTTGCATGTCCAGGTCATCCGCTTCTCAGAGCAACTAGCTGGGGGTAGGTTTCTCTCCGCAGCAGGGCCCTCCCCCTCAAACCGACTTCCTGACTTGACCTTGAGGGGAACCATCTCCAGTTCAGGAAGCACCTCAAGACCTTCCTCTTTGCTTCTGCTTACTCTCTGCCTCTCCCTTGCAGAATTCTTCACTGGAACTGCACAGGAGCTGCAACTGGGCCACTCTCACCAACCTCGGTCCCTGGCCCAGCCACTGTCCACTTGCACTGCCACCCTGGCAACCCCTGCACTGCAGTACTGTCTCTCTATCCCTACAGCCCTCCCTTCCCAGCACTCGTCTGCACTTACCTTAGCAGTTGCCACCAGGCGACCTATGTATGATTGTTTGGCCTACTTCCCCTGTACTGGACTCCCCCCCCCCCCTTGCACTTTTCCCTTCCCCCTACCCCTGCACTTGCACAATCACAATGACACCTGGCCTAGTAGTACCATTCTCTGTGTTCCCTTGTTCCCCCCCCCTGCCTCATTGTGCCTTGTAATACTTGTGTATGGCTCATGTCATGTCACATGTCATATGTGTGCAATTTGGTTGCACAGGATAGCTTGTGTTTAAGTAGCTAGGGATGCAGACAATGTGGCACTTCCATGGCAACTATCTCAGGGTGGTAGGGTTGTGACAGTTGACTGTCACTTTGTCATCATCGATTGTCACCTGGTATGTGCCAGGCCTGTGTGCACTCCGCAGGGGTGGGAGTTTAGGTGAAAAATGTGGCCACAAGCTGGGTCCGGGCTACCTCGCCACGTGCCCTGTCCCCTCCCATGGGCAGCGCCTGTGCCTGTGGTTGGGGATGTGGGGGCACCACCATGTCCACCGGGACGCCCTGCCGTGTTGCAACATTGTGCAGGACACATGCTGCCACAATGATCCTGCACACAACTGCTGGTGCATAGAGTAGTTGCCCACCAGAGCGGTCAAGGGAGCGGAAACGTGACTTGAGCACTCCGAATGTGCGCTCCACTATGCCCCTGGTTGCAATATGGGCAGCGTTGTATCTTACCTGGGGTGGTGTGGTGGGGTTCCGGATTGGCGTCATCATGTGGTTGCTCAGAGGGTAGGCACTGTCCCCTGGGGAGGTGATAATTGTTCAGATTAATGGGGTTGGTATATTTGTCTGTGTGTGACTTGCATGCATGTGCAAGGGCATTTGTACTCACCTAGGAGCCATGTGTCGCCATGCTGCCCAGCTTCCAGGGCCCGGCTCAGGGCGGACATTCTGTATATGAAACTGTCATGGGTGGAGCCAGGGTAGTTTGCATAGACAGAGGTGATGATTCCCTTTGCATCGCATACCACCTGTACATTGATGGAATGCCAGTGCTTGCGGTTTCGGTAGATGTGCTCAGTGGCCCTAGGTGGACGTAGGGCAACATGGGTGCAATCTATGGCACCGAGCACTTTGGGGAAGTGTGCCACCCTGAAAAAATCCAGGACAACGGCCTGCCTTTCTGCGGGTGTTCTGGGCATGTATATGTGCCTGCGGACTGAGGGGCGCGCTGTCATGATTGCCAGTACCTGGTGTAGGCAGCGTGACTGCGTGGCCTGTGAGACCCCCCCCACTATGGCAGTGGTCCGCTGAAACGACCCAGTGGCCAAGAAATGCAAGACATTGAGCAGCTTCTCCAAGGGGCTCAATGCTTGGGAGCAGAGGGTGGGGGATGTGAGGTCATCTTCCCACTCCCTGACCAGGTCTAGGATAATATGGGGTGGAAACCTATACCTGCCGTAGACCTGGTCGTCAGGCATCCCAAAAAGGCCTGTCCGTGGTGCAAAAATGCGTGCCCTGGCTATTCTCCTCCTCCTGCGGTGTCCCACAATCACTGCAGCAACAAATGGGGCATTCATCGTCGCTGTATATACGCGTTTGTTGTTTTCGCGCACTTTTATGCTGGGCGCGGGCGCGGGACGCCTCCGTGTGGGCGGACTCGTTGGTTTCCCGTATTCTGGTGTCATCGCGTGTGATCGGAGGGCAGCGAGCGTACATGCGATTGGCCTGGGTACGTGTGTTTCGGGGTGCGCGGGAAGTTCCACACGCGATTGGCCTGGGTACGTGTGTTTCGGGGTGCGCGGGAAGTTCCACACGCGATTGTCCGGGGTACGTGTGTTTCGGGGTCCCGTGAACTTTCACACGCGATTGGTTGGGATCCACGTGTGTACTGTCATCACGTGCAATGAGGGATACTCCCTCGCACGTCACGTCACAGACGCGCTCACGCGCTGAGGGCCTTTGGTCCAATGAAAATGCGTATGCGTGCAGACGCGCTTACGCGCTAAGGGCCTTTCCTCGAATTACACGCTGACGTGCAGAATTTTCACGTGCCTAATCACTCCGTATCAAGCTGGCCACGCGTAAGCACACGGAAGACCACGCTCCTGCCCAGTAGGCCGAACTACTGCCCCCCAGAGCCCCGAGCACGCTCCCACCTGCCATCTGCTGCTGCCTGACTGCCTGCTGCCCACGTGCCCTGCCATTTGCTGCCTGCACATCAGCCAGGGGTGCTGTTGGTGTGACCACCCCTGCTGGAACCAAAGACTCCCGACTGGGATTCCATCGCTCCACAGCCCAGCCCCAGGACCCAGTTGCCCACCCACTCCTGCCTCTGGGGTTGTCATGTCGGGGCCAACTCCATCTGTGACCACTGACAACCCCCGGCCAGAGAGGCAGAGGGGCACCAGCTTCAGTGCCACCGAAGTTGGTGTCCTGGTGGAGCAAGTCCTGGGCCAGTATGATGCCCTCTTCGGAAGTTGCCGCGCCGACAAGGAAGGACGGACTCGGATCTGGACTGACATCGTGACTGCCATCAACGCGGAGGGGGTGGCAGTCCGCGACTTCCAACATGTCAAGAAGCGCTGGGAGGACTTCAGGTCCAGGACCCTGACCAAGGCCCGGCGCCTCTTGAAGGCAGCGGATGCCAAGGGGCGCCGGGGCCACTTGTCGGAAGAACAGATGAGGGTCCTGGAACACATATCCCCAGCGCTCCACGTCCAGGTCCTTGAGAGGCAGACCCGTCTGGAGTCGAGCGGTGAGTGTACATGCATCCTGATTGTGAGCAGTGCGTGTGGTGATTGTTCAGTAGTGTGCAGGTTGCACATCTGTTTGTATGGGGTCGAGTATGGGTGCGGGTGTACAGGGCCGTGGGGCTGACACATGCGAGGGCTGTAATGTGTGAGACATGGATGGTGCCTGTGTGTGTGGGCTTGCATGCCAAATGCAGTTGTGTGGGCACACAAGTCTGTATGAATGTGTATGTGAGTAGACATGTCCGTGATGTCACGCATGTATGTTGTTTTCAGCTGATTGTATCAGCGCTGTGTACATGTGCATGTGTGTGTATTTGACAAGGGTGCAACAGTGATGCAACATGGATGCATGTGACAGCGGTATGTGGAAGCCTGATTGGCAGATGTGACATGGATGCCCGTCTGAACACTGCGACACTTAGCAGAGGTGTACACATGCATGCAAGTGTGGTGGTGTGTGTACATGTGTGGTGCACTTCCTGTGTTGCATGTGATGTCTGGCTCACCTTTGCCTGCTGATGCTGTTGTATGTGTATGGATGGTGTTGGCAGTTGCAACATGGCTGTGGTATGGCTCGTGTGTGCAAGTTGTAATGACATGTGTGTTGGGGATTGTGATGACATGTCAGAGGTTTGCCAATGCCACTCATGTACAACTGTCATGTGTGTATGTGTACATTGTACAGTGCCCTGATGCCTGTGTTTTGTTTCTCCCTGTCTGCAGCGTCAACTGATGAAGAGGGCGGAGAAGGTGCTGTGGAGCACAGCGGCGGGGATCCCACCGCCAGCCGGAGACGCAAGGCCCGGCTCCCCTCCCAGGTTGTCATCTCGTCGGGGAGTGAGGAGTCCGGTGCCGCGTCCCAGGCCGCAGCTGCCGTGGGGAGGTCCAAGAGGCGGAGGTTGCAGTTGGACTCCTCGGCAGCAGAAGGGGCAGCTGGGACCCCACAGGGCCCAACGGGGGAAGATGGCACAGAGTCATCCAGGTTGGTGGGGGGTTTGGTGGAGGAGGAGGCCGTGCAAGCACCGGAGACGGGGTCTGGGGGTGGGGATCCCACTGGTGCTAGTGGTGCAGTGCAGGACCAGGGACAGGAGGCAGCACAGGCCGCCGCGGAGGTGCCTGTGTGCAATCTTGTCCCTGATCCTGTCCCTGCATCATCTTGCACCAGCAGGGATGCCCATGTCCAGACCAGTTTTCAGGCAGGGGATGAGCTGACGTCAACTGGCCTTCCCCTGCCTGCGGACGTGGCTATCCAGGCCCGGGTTGAGCCTGTCCTGGCTGGAGTGGCGTTGCGTCAACGGGCCATGCGAGGCGACCTGCAGTCTTTTCATGAAGAGACTGCAGGTCATCTCGAATGGCTCGTTGACCACGTCAGCCTGCTGGGACAGGTCACCCAGGCCGGATTCCTCCGTCTGATGGGGCTTGCCACGACCCCCTCCTCAGCTGGACCCCCTACGCGCCAGTCGTCCTCTGTGCCATCTTCCCACCCATCAGTCACCTGGGTGCCCTGTGGAGCTGCCTCTGACGGTGCGGCCAGGCTGGTGGAGGAGGCATCCCTGCCACAGTCGGGAGTCGGACGTCCAGCAGGGGTGGCCACGTCAACGACTGCACCCCAGCCGGCGGAGGATGTGCAGGCAGCAGGAGGCAGTGCAGGGGCAGAGGCACAGCAGCAGCAGCTCCATGGTGGGAGCCATGAAGGCTCGGGGCCTTCGACATCGGAGGGGCAGGCATCGGCCGGAGGGCAGGAGGACCCAGGACAAAAAGTGTCTTCCGTGTGGCAGCGGTTGGGCCACGCCATAGATGCGGAGCGGCAGCGGGCGGAAGAGGCACGGCTCTCAATGGTCAGGGCGGAGAACTCCATGCAGAGGGCCCTGAGGCGGGTCGAGTGCCTCGAGGGAATCCGCAGGGCTTTGGAGGTGGACACGTCGACGGCCCTGCGGACCCTCGGGTCCATGGAGGAGGACCGCCTCCGGGACATAGAGGAGGAGTTCGATGATGCCCTGGCCCGGCACATCCAGAAGTGAGCCGTGGAACTAGCCCGCTGCCCTTGTACATAGTTATGTAGGTAGTGTTAAGTTTCATTTTTGTTTTTATTTCATTTGGACCTTTTGGACATTGGCCACATTTTTGTATATAGTTTTTTTTATTGGTTAGTGTAGTTAGTTAGGTTTCCTTTATTTTGTTGGGATGATGGACCCTGGCTTCTTGCTTTGTACATAGTTGTGGACTTGTACAAACTTTATTTTTTAGAATTATCCATGGATCAATGGCTTATGTTTTTTTTTCACATTGGATTTTGTTTGGTGGACATTGACTTTGTAGTACATTACTTTGGATTTCTATATTCTTTGATTTTTTCTTTTTTTTGGACGGACATGCTTCTTTTCATTTTTTCCATTCACATTTCAGTTTCTTCATTTTTGTTTCTATTCATCTTTCCTTTAATACATTATTTATTTGTTGCACTTCAATGTGTGGTGTCTCATTGTTTTCATGCATTTCATGTTATGTGTTTTGAGATTCACTGACACCCATTGGGTGTATGTGAGGGACATGTGTTTGTTTTGGAACTTGCAATTGGTGTTCTGTGATGTAATTGCAGAATATGAGTGGGTGGATGCAATACTCGGGTGGGTGTTTTGCATTTGGGGGCTGACCATAGAGACCAGGGATCTGGACTGTGATGACATGTTGGGTGGGGAACATGAGTTGGACATGGGTGGGGGCCTGCTGGCAGGTGCCCCACAGTGCTGGGGGGTGGGAGACATGAGTGGGGGCCTGGTGGAGGGTGCCCTGCACTGCTGGGGAGTGGGGGGGATGGGAGACATGTGTGGGGGCCTGGTGGAGGGTGCCCCTGGATGCTGGGGGTGGGGGTGCTGGGAGACATGTGTGGGGGCCTGGTGGAGGGTGCCCCTGGATGCTGGGGGTGGGGGTGCTGGGAGACATGTGTGGGGGCCTGGTGGAGGGTGCCCCTGGATGCTGGGGGGTGGGGGTGGTGGGAGACATGAGTGGGGGCCTGGTGGAGGGTGCCCTGCACTGCTGGGGAGTGGGGGTGCTGGGAGACATGGGTGGGGGCCTGGTGGAGGGTGCCCCTGGATGCTGGGGGGGTGGGGGTGGTGGGAGACATGAGTGGGGGCCTGGTGGAGGGTGCCCCTGGTGGCTGGGGGGTGGGGGTGGTGGGAGACATGAGTGGGGGCCTGGTGGAGGGTGCCCCTGGATGCTAGGGGGTGGGGGTGCTGGGAGACATGTGTGGGGGCCTGGTGGAGGGTGCCCCTGGATGCTGGGGGGGTGGGGGTGGTGGGAGACATGGGTGGGGGCCTGCTGGCAGGTGCCCCACAGTGCTGGGGGGTGGGAGACATGAGTGGGTGCCTGGTGGAGGGTGCCCCTGGATGCTGGGGGGTGGGGGTGCAGGGGGACATGCGTTGGTGGGCAGTAGTGCTAGTTGATATGTGGGTTGGCTGGTGGGCATGGCCATGGTGGATGGGGTGCCTGCAGGACATGTGCTGGGTAGGCCCCTGTGGTGTGAGCCACCTGCAGGGGCCGTGGAGGGTGTAGAGGGTACACCTGGGAGGACCCACACGTGCAATTCACGTGTGCTGCTCCCCGCGCACCCCCGAAATACACGTACCCCGCTCAATCGCGTGTGGAACTTCCCGCGCACCCCTGATATCCACGTACCCGGCCAAATCGCGTGTGTCACTTCCCGCGCACCCCCGAAATACACGTACCCCGCTCAATCGCGTGTGGAACTTCCCGCGCACCCCTGATATCCACGTACCAGGCCGAATCGCGTGTGTCACTTCCCGCGCACCCCCGAAATACACGTACCCCGCTCAATCGCGTGTGGAACTTCCCGCGCACCCCTGATATCCACGTAACAGGCCGAATCGCGTGTGGAACTTCCCGCGCACCCCCGAAATACACGTACCCCGCTCAATCGCGTGTGGAACTTCCCGCGCACCCCTGATATCCACGTACCCGGCCAAATCGCGTGTGGAACTTCCCGCGCACCCCCGAAATACACGTACCCCGCTCAATCGCGTGTGTCACTTCCCGCGCACCCCCGAAATACACGTACCCCGCTCAATCGCGTGTGGAACTTCCCGCGCACCCCTGATATCCACGTACCAGGCCGAATCGCGTGTGTCACTTCCCGCGCACCCCCGAAATACACGTACCCCGCTCAATCGCGTGTGGAACTTCCCGCGCACCCCTGTAATCCACGTACCCGGCCAAATCGCGTGTGGAACTTCCCGCGCACCCCCGAAATACACGTACCCCGCTCAATCGCGTGTGTCACTTCCCGCGCACCCCCGAAATACACGTACCCCGCTCAATCGCGTGTGGAACTTCCCGCGTACCCCTGATATCCACGTACCCGGCCAAATCGCGTGTGTCACTTCCCGCGCACCCCCGAAATACACGTACCCCGCTCAATCGCGTGTGGAACTTCCCGCGCACCCCTGATATCCACGTACCAGGCCGAATCGCGTGTGTCACTTCCCGCGCACCCCCGAAATACACGTACCCCGCTCAATCGCGTGTGGAACTTCCCGCGCACCCCTGATATCCACGTAACAGGCCGAATCGCGTGTGGAACTTCCCGCGCACCCCCGAAATACACGTACCCCGCTCAATCGCGTGTGGAACTTCCCGCGCACCCCTGATATCCACGTACCCGGCCAAATCGCGTGTGGAACTTCCCGCGCACCCCCGAAATACACGTACCCCGCTCAATCGCGTGTGTCACTTCCCGCGCACCCCCGAAATACACGTACCCCGCTCAATCGCGTGTGGAACTTCCCGCGCACCCCTGATATCCACGTACCAGGCCGAATCGCGTGTGTCACTTCCCGCGCACCCCCGAAATACACGTACCCCGCTCAATCGCGTGTGGAACTTCCCGCGCACCCCTGTAATCCACGTACCCGGCCAAATCGCGTGTGGAACTTCCCGCGCACCCCTGATATCCACGTACCAGGCCGAATCGCGTGTGTCACTTCCCGCGCACCCCCGAAATACACGTACCCCGCTCAATCGCGTGTGGGACTTCCCGCGCACCCCTGAAATCCACGTACCCGGCCAAATCGCGTGTGGAACTTCCCGCGCACCCCTGATATCCACGTACCAGGCCGATTCGCGTGTGGAACTTCCCGCGCACCCCCGAAATACACGTACCCCGCTCAATCGCGTGTGGAACTTCCCGCGCACCCCTGATATCCACGTAACAGGCCGAATCGCGTGTGTCACTTCCCGCGCACCCCCGAAATACACGTACCCCGCTCAATCGCGTGTGGGACTTCCCGCGCACCCCTGAAATCCACGTACCCGGCCAAATCGCGTGTGGAACTTCCCGCGCACCCCTGATATCCACGTACCAGGCCGATTCGCGTGTGGAACTTCCCGCGCACCCCTGATATCCAAATACCCGGCCAAATCGCGTGTGGAACTTCCCGCGCACCCCCGGAATACACGTACCCGGCCCATTCGCGTGTGGAACTTCCCGCGCACCCCTGATATCCACGTACCAGGCCGAATCGCGTGTGTCACTTCCCGCGCACCCCCGAAATACACGTACCCCGCTCAATCGCGTGTGGAACTTCACGCGCACCCCTGATATCCACGTACCCGGCCAAATCGCGTGTGGAACTTCCCGCGCACCCCTGGAATACACGTACCCCGCTCATTCGCGTGTGTAACTTCCCGCGCACCCCCGGAATGCACGTACCCCGCTCATTCGCGTGTGTAACTTCCCGCGCACCCCCGGAATACAAGTACCCCGCTCAATCGCGTATTTTACTTCCCGCGGCGCCACTTTTTTGATGCGCTGGGACTCTACCGCCTGCCTTCGTGTGGCGGACGTGTTTCAGCTTGTGCGCGGCTTTGGCTGTGCGTGGGTTTGCCCTATTCCATTCCATGGATACGTGTGGTTCGTGTGCGTGTGGGCGTTACCTCTGCTTCCGTGCAGTGCATCCCCAGTTACGCCCTTATTTTCGCGTGTTGTTCCCCATTCCGCGCGTTACGCCCCATGTCCCGCCCACTTTCTGCTGTGTGCGCTGAGGTTGTGCGCTTTCACTGTGCGCGTCGCGCACCGTCGCGCACGCCTTTCGCGATGTTGCAGTGACTTGTGCGCCATGCACGGGTTTGGCGCACATCGCGCGGTGAACACGCGCAGGGACTTCCATGAATCGCACGCGTGCGCGTGCGCCTGTTTTTTTCCGCTTGCGCCTGCTTGCGCCTACTTGCGCGTAGATTTTCGGCGCACGTTTGTTCCATGAATCGGCCCCTTAATACCCAGAGGTTTCTAAGTGAGGAGTCGGGGATCGAACCTGTGTTGCTTTGTGTCATCTTGCTTCCAAGTGGAGCACATTGCCGCTGAGCTGTCCTGAGTCCCGGGACAATGATTGCAACGCAGCAGTGAAAATGGACCTTTACCTGATGGGAGTACAATATGGATACCTACCTCCAACCCTGGAAAAGATGGCAAGAACAAGATCTGAAAAAAGAACGCTCTTGTATGCGCCAGTGAGGACTTTGTCTTCTTTGGCACACGTAGCCAGAGAGCTAGAGCAATCAGTATAGACCAAACCTAAGTGAGTTTATGACACAACTTATTTCATTGTGCGTCTTAAAGCGATGAAAATAAAGTGGGTAAATAAATATTTTGCCTTTTGCATCTTATAGTTTTCCACCCAGGATGTGGAAAATAAAGGTGCACTGATATTATTTTGGCCCAAGATGCTGCTATAAGGATTTACATGTTGTCATGAAGCTTTTATGCAATTTGTGTATTTTGCAAGTAAACTATAGGACAGTATTGTAGGTCTTGTTGACAACCAAAACTGAAATATTTGTTCCATGTAAAGCATGGAAGAAGGTGGCTGTTCTGTTCCCAAATTGGGTTAAAATCCCTGCTTTGCTCTTCAGCATAAGTGTGTGATCCCGGGCAAATAATGTAATCTCACCCTGACTTCAACTGCAAAGGCTGTCACTCTACCCCCTTCTTCCCCTCTGCATTTTTGAAGTCAAACATATGTCTGTGTGTGCTGTGATGGAGGTCAGTATAATATTGTGCAGTGTGTAACATGTTAAGTCCACCTTGCCATAGAAACTTTGCCCTGTTAGTAAAATGTCTCACTTGCAATACCTACAGATGTGGCCCACTATGTCCTAGGCTCTCTTTTTCCTACCCTCAAGTTTGAGTTTATACAAATTAAAGTGGAAAAGTAACAGCGTCACTTCCGATCAGCAGATGCTGCTCGCCACCGAGTGGGGAGTGTAAGGGTGTGCAGCTCAGAGCAGAATAACCTGATGCTGTATTACCAAGAAAGAAGTAAGGGAGCCCCTGTAAGATACCTCCTGCTAATAAAGCAACTGCGGCCTGTACATCCACAACCCGAGTCAGTGTATTATTTCTGGGGGGGGTTTTGGGGAGGTTATGGGAAAAGGGAAATGTGTGGTGGGCCGCAGGTTAAACCAAAGTGAATTTATACACCAGGTAAATCAAATGCAGGGCCCGTGGAAGGCCGGTGTGGGGTGTTGCGGCTAAGCAGGGGGATGCGCCGAGTGCAAGGAGGAATGTAGCAGACAACATCATAGCCGGGCCTATGTACCCCATCCCCCTCCAACAACAGGATGGGGGGATCAGGGGTGGGGGGACCTCTTCAGACTGGATGGCAAAAGAAGACCGGAGAAGGGAGGGAGCAAGGAGGTGCAAAAGGGGCATTGGGGGAGCGGTCTAGATCATACCCTATCTCAGGCTTAAAGGCATGGGGAGGTGAGAGAAACAGCCTCATTCTCTGACAATCAAGAAGTGTTTTCCAATTTTTAAGCATTATACTTTCTCAACCCATGTGTGCCCTTCCCCATCCATCCCACTACTAGCCTGTGCCAGTAGTTGCTGCAGCACCAAACATGTGACATGGAGCAGCAGCAGTGTGATGGGCTGGTGGTGGGCCGATCTAGGTCTAGCACTGAACTGGCGTGGGCCGCGCACCCGCACCAGGGCAGCGCCCCTTGTGGCATTATGGGGCAAATATTTTTTGGGCACTGGCACTTATTTTTGTTTACAAATTAAGCACTGAAAAGAACATCACAGAATTGTTTGGAGATGATAACACTTTGAGTGGCTGTAACTAAGTGTGCCCATCTTTTAGTGGCCAGACCAAACATTTGGCACCAGTGGCGAAGTTGCAAATAACAAATCTGAGAATTCTTTTGAGTCAAGAGAGTGCATTGATGTAACTGGTTGTATTGTCTTTTTGTGGCCAGACCAACACTAGTCACAGATGAAAAGTAATATATTTTCTGGTAGGCAGGAGGAGATTACCTTCAGTGGTTGTAAGTGACAGTGCTGTATTTTATTGGCTATACCAAATAGAAGATTAAGAGGAAACGTTGAATATTTGTTCAAATATATTTATATTCAATTATAATAATCCAAAACTAAAACAAAAGGAAAAAACACAACAGCAGAATGTGGATGAATAAATAATTTGACTATGATCCTGGGAGGATTTCTCAATGTTTTCCATTTCAAGATCCCATTGCCCCACTCAAGTTCATAAAGCAATAAAAATGTATTAGTATGAATTAGTGCAGTATTCATTCAGTATTGCTACTCTTCATCCATCGTTACTCAGATCCTCAATACTCGCCAGGAAACCCACATAGGGCCTCATTACGGCCCTGGCGGAGTGGGTTTACGCCAGCGGTATTCGCGGCGGACCCTTCCGCCCTACTACGAGTTCCCGTAGCGCCATGGAGCGTTTTCCGCCTGGTTTTTCCGGGCGGAGAAATCCATGGCGCTACGGGACCTTGTTGTTAATTACGCCACCGTATTTTACGGTGGCGTAATTAACGCCTTCCCCACTCCCATTATGCCCTATGGGGCAAAAATGGGAATGGGGAAGGGTAAAATGGGGAATGGGGATTTACCGCCCCGCCAAGGTCGGAATGGGGCGGTAAATCCGCCAACCCCCATGGCGGTATCGGCAGCTTTCCGCCGTGCTCCATGGTGCATATTGCACCACGATTTCCGCCAGGGTCGTAATGAGGCCCATAGTCTTTTAGTCCTGGGTCAAACAGTCTTACCCCCTACTTTGTGTTTGTTTCATGGCGGATTGTCATCTGGTGATGATGCAAGCTCATTTAGCAGCTGCCCCCAGTCCATCAAAGCTGTCTCTTCTTCCTTGAGCTTTACAGTTCTTTGCATTACCTCCTTTTCAGATGACACCAGCCTCCAGACATCCCTCAGCCATGCTCATGCCCAATTAACGAACCCTTCAGGAATTTTCATGAGATGGCCAGCCTCCTTTTTGTTGATAAAATCACAAATGTTGCTATTCTCTCAGCATGTTTTCTTAACCACCTTGCAACAACATCCCAATAATCAAATGTGTGGATTACATTCAAGGGAGGCTTGAGTCAATGTATTAGTTCTAACTATAATGTTATCCCAATAGTCTTGGATCACAAGGCATTCCCATACCATATGCCAGAATCCTGCACTTTCTTGTTGGAGTCTAGGGCAATTATCAGGGATAGCTGAGTTGAATGTGTGTAGTTTTTCTGGTGTGATATACACCTTGTGTATTATATTCAATTGAATATGCTTGAATCCAGCATGTCTCAATACATTTTACACCAGGAAACACGCCTTTATTCATTCCCGGTCCTCAAATGGGGTCCCCAAATTATTATCCCATTGTTCCTTCATCTTTAATACTGAAGGGACCTTGCCATGTATTAGTTCCCTTTACAATGTAAAGATGATACCCCATTCTGCGGCCGCCACAGATAGTACAGCCTGTAGAATTAGGGCAAGTCTCTGATTCCAGCGGGATACCTTTCCACTTGCCTGCCATTCTTTTTTACTATTCTGATGTAATTCAGAAACTGCCATTTTGACCTGTTATATGCATTCCTCCATTGGTCGAATGTCAGAATTTCACCTCATTTAAATAAATCCCCCTTTGATTTACATCCTGCCGCAGTAATTTTTGTTCACCCATTTCGTTGATTGCCCCTAGGATGATCGGGTCACTGCCAAGGGTCATATCCGGAGAATACACCTCTTGTAACCATAGCTTTGTCATTTTCCTTTTCCAAACTTGCTGTACATTCAGACAATGCACATGTCTCCCATCTCGCCCCTATTATCCCAAATCAATTCCGAGCTCTCTCTAATTGGAGGGATCTCCTTTAGCTATCCCCCTGGGCATGCACCTTATTCCATCTTGTTGTGAATTGTTATTGGGCTGCTAAGAAGTAGCTCTTATAATCCGGGAGAGCTAGACCACTGTCTTGGTATGGGCTACCTATTGTTGACAGCTAGCACTATACAAGCCTCTGCCTCCCGCCCAGAAAAGTTCCACTATGTTTTGACTAACATTTTAAAAAGGATTGATTTTTCATGTATGGTATATTCACAAAGAAATATAAAAGCCAGGGGAAGATAACCATTTTACATGGGACAATTCTACCCAATGATATTGGGAGTTTTACCCAAATATTACGGACTCCCATATTCCAGTCAACACTCTCCCCATATTATATTTGAATGTTTCCTCAAGATTATGGAAAATGTGTATGCCTAAGTATCTAAAGAATCCTCATTCCTATTTTACTCCCAAATGCGGCAATGTATTGCTGGTTCTCCCTCTCCGCCCGGCCAATGGGAAAATGCTCAATTTGTCCTTTTGCAATGTGAACCCGGATAGTTCACTAAAGGTGTCCAATACTTCCCTCATTATTGATACATTATGCATTGGAGTTACTGCATACAGTAAGACAACATCAGTTTACAGAGTGATTGCGTGAACACAGCAAGAAATCAGGTTCACCCATGGATCCGTGCCGGCCAGACATCTACAAATCAATCCTCGCACAAGGAACACCATCAGAATATTACAGAAACCTCCTAAATCTCCCACTAGCAATGGGAACCTCACCAAAAACATTAGAAACAGCATATATCAACCCACTCTTAATAAACACAAGTGGCGACATAGAAGACCTCTAAAACTACAGGCCGAACTCAAACACTCCCTACCCAGCAAAACTCCTGGAAACCTACGTCTACAAATTAACCTAAGAACACGTAGAAAAACACCACCTGCTGGACCAAGCACAAGTCAGCTTCAGACCCGCAAGAGGAACAGAAACAGCACTACTGTCCATCTGGGACAACCTAAAAACAAAAGCGGACTCCTACACAACCTCAGCCCTGATTCTGCTCGACCTCTCCACAGCCTTTGACACAGTTAGCCATGACACCCTAACCAAAAGACTAGAAGACATAGGCATAACAGACAAGGCACTCCTGTGTACTAAATCTTTCCTAGCGGACAGAACAGAAATGGTTGGTTCAAGCCCTTGAGTCAACAACTGTGGAGTACCACAAGGGTCCTCACTATCACCACTTTACTTCAACATCTACCAAACTGCACTAATCAGAATCTTCAAAAAATACAAATTTACATGCTACAGATACGCAAATGACACTCAAATCATCTACAAAATAGAAGACAATCAAGATGATCACTCAACCCTAATTGAGTGTCTACAAGAAGTCTTTAATTGGATGAATGCCAACAATGTTAAAATCAACTCAGGAAAGACAGAAATCATGATTATATCCAAAAATGAAGAGAACAAAACCTATATTCCATGGGCAGCGGAAATGGGAACTGCACCAATTCCATCTAAGGTAGTAAAAAATCTGGGAGTCCTGATGGGCAACACCCTAACGTTAAAAACACAAATAAATGCAATAATTAAGAAATGCTTCTTCCTCCTTCACACGACAAGAAGAATCTCACCTTTCCTCTCCTGCAGCCACAAAACACTCACAATCGTCACCCTAATCATGTCAAGAATGGACTATGCAAACAGCCTCTATCTCTGGATATCAGAATACCTCCTGAAGAAACTAAAATGGATCCAAAATGCAGCAGCCAGACTCCTCCTCAAACTATCCAGAAGAGATCACATCACTCCAGCCCTAAAACCACTGCACTGCCTCCCAGTCAAACATCACATCACTGTCAAAACAATGTGCATAACACACAGGGCAATCAGCGGTCAAGGAGCAGAATTCCTGCAAAAGAAATTAACAATCTACAAGCAAATGAGACTCCTCAGATCAAGCAACAAAATCTGTCTGGAAGAAAAACCATACCTTAAGAAAAACTTGGGGGCTCCTCCTTCTTCCACTTAGCCGCAAAAACCTGGAACAACATCCCAAAAGAAATAAGAACAACCAAAGACCACCTACAATTCAGAAAATTACTAAAAACCTGGCTCTTCAACATCACAGATGCAAACTGAAAAACCAAAACCACCAAACGGGAAACACAGTGGAAAGGATGACAAATCTAGGACGACAATGACAACATCTAGAACCGACTATGGTTTCTGGGCTACACTGCAAGGGACACGCAAACGCCTGCCTGCCCTGCATACCAACAGGGGGCACGTGGGCAGTCCGTTGCCCAACCTGGGCTAGGTTATGCATGTGAACGGTTGCCATATGGGAAAGGGACCGTGAGTGTTGTACAGCCCCTGAGCTGAACGTAGACACGGAGACGCCCACACACCTCACCTGATTAGAAATACAGATATTTAGCATCTCACTTCTAAACAGGAATGCCAATTAACCAACCCACTAACAACTTCACCCTCTCCATACACCGCTCAAATTCTAGCCAAAAAAAACACAAAACCTACAACAAAACAATCCGCACAAACTTCACTAACCTGCAACGACAAAACAAAGCACGCATAGACCCACACAACGGCACACAACGTTTTCCAACAGTATTACACCCCAAGCCCAGCCAACGGAATTCCGGACTGAGGCCGCCAACAGAACATCACTGTTCTCTTGCACTTCTCCAGCTAATCCCCACTAACTCCACACCCACTCCTCCTTTTTTACCAGAGCAGCCAGAGCGCCAGGGGACCACTCCGGTGGTGACAGTGCGCGGTATAAATATCCTTTAACATTAACATTAACATAATATTCCAACCTCCAAAAAAAATTCATGAAGAAACCTGCTAAGGGCTTCAATGCCAGAACAAATAAGATTGGCAACACTGGACACTGTATTCCCTATACCACAAACAGCTCTAATGTACAATATTTGCTCCCATTTCATAATCTTCTAGTAATCTTCTGAACAATCATCCAAGGGAGTGAAATGCCTTAATTGCATCTCAGGACATTATTGCCATTTTCTCGCTCGAGTTCTGTGTTTTGTCCATTATGTGATGCAATCTACGTAATTTCATGGGGGTATTTCTGCTCCAAAAAAAGCCAGATTAGTCGGCGGATGAATTAAGCCAGGAGCTATTTTTAAAACTCTTGCAGCTAATAGCTTGCCCAGGATTTTGGCATCTAAATTAATCTGTGAAATTGGATGGTACGAGTTGCAATATCTAAGATCCCAGTCTGATTTAAACAGTACTACATTTAATGTGTCCCTCCTAGATTCAGGAAGGATTCCAGTTTATAAAGCATGCTCATACACTTGTTTAGCTGGGAGGCTATCCTCTCCTGGAGCCTTTACGGTTTCCAACGATTGGATTGCCCATAGTATTTGGTCCACTCCTATAGTTTATTCCTTCCCCTCCCCCGACCCTACATGTGTGAAAAGTTACTCACTAAGACAGCTGTACCCCCCATATCCCAGACAGTTACAGCAGAATATGAACATGATCTAACCTAAATATGGAGTTTATAAACACATGCATAGTGAAACAACAGATCTACGTTATAAAAACAAATCCCAAAAGTTCAAATTACAAAATTGCAAAGCCCACTTGATCGCATTTTATAATTCGAGCTTTTGGGATTGTGCATGTTTGTCCCTCGCTGGCCACTTAAGGTATGCACGGACACAACCCAGCAACCCATGCAGCCCATAATACCAAACTAGGGCTACGGGGGACACCCCTGCAACCCATGTTTCCATTGTTTGGTATTATGGGATTTGATCTTTTATTCCAGGTCGAATGCACTCTAATTGTGCATTCAACCTTTTTTTCCCTATATTTTGGGGTAAACCCGAAACAATACATGTGCATGCATTAGGCACGAAGCACACATGCACACAACACGAAGAAGGGATGCACTAGTTCAAATATGCATTTACACATGAAGAATATTAACATTGCAAGCATAAGACATGAAGAATACTGGCATAAGCAACATATTAGCTGAATGCAACATAAACGATATGCGTATATAGTTCACTAACATAGAGCAACCGTAAATGGGCAGCAATCTTTTTCAAACTGGACGCCGCAACATGCTTCTAAGTAAATGAAAGGCCTCAAGGCTTCACAAGAACTCAAAATGCTGAATTTACAGAAATACAGATCTGTGCAGAGCCCAGACAGTAGCTATACAGACCAAGCCAAGGACACTGAGAAAATAAGGAGGGTCCGAGCGTCTCAGAGAGAACACAAGATAACATTTCCCAAGGCACAAGCCATATATTCTTAGATTAATTAGAAGAACAACCACCCTTTGTAAGACAAGTGTAAGATAATTATAAGCCCAAAGACTTCATGGGGAATGGATAAAGAAAGTCGCCAGTGGTAGAGAAAACAATGAAACTCGCAGTAAAATTAGTTAAAATCCCTATAAGTGCAGGATGAAATAATTCCAAATGTGGTCACATCACGCATGACCGATAACTGAAGAACACTGTCAATTAATTAGCAACGGACACAGATAGGACATCTGACTTACTCCTTATGCATATTCCCAGACATGAGGTACCATACAAGGTCAAATACAGAAGAATCACCCTCGCTCATGGCCTAGGAATAAGGGATGGTATTTTTTTTTAATTGAAACGAAATCAGTCTGTGTGCCTCTCTCCCTCTACTCCTGTCTGGCTCATGTTTTGATGACCTGTCAGTTGTCCAAGGCTACTCAGTAGAATGGTAACCAATCAAGACCCTCAATGCTAAGCCGCCCAGTACGTATTGCGCCAACCAATAGTTAATTGTATAAGTGATATTTTCTTACTATTTTCAATTTAGAGGTGGTCTCAGGAGGAGCCATCAGATAGGTAGTATCCAACCAGAGGTTTAACCTGTATAGAATGTGTACATAGTCAATTCCCTTAACCAATCCCTCAACCCGTAGGTTTTCATAACCAAGATTCTAGTGTGACATCAGTTAAGACGAATGTTCACCTTAAAAGATGTTATTTTGTATGACAGCCCTTGAGGGTGACAATCCTTTGTTTGAATGCTGTCCCTACTTTATTTTGGATGTTAATAAAGCTGGGTTTTGCCTTTCACGTGTTCTATTTCCGTTTCTGAGTCTTATTTTTCTGACTCTTGATCCTCTGCATGAATCTCGGGTTTTCCAGGCCATCATTACACTTTTATTCTGCAGGTGGTGGTCATGCAAAACATTCTCATTGTAACCTTGAAGATCAGCCCTAAAGAGAATTGTAAGGGCCTCTCTACTGAGAACAAACATGGGTCCAATACCCTGTTCTATGCAATTTCTTCCACTCAGGAGGGTTTATAACCACTTGTTAGCTCACTGCAACCTTCACAGAGGTTAAATGTGAATGGAGGATAGCACAGGGCCAACGCGCTGGTCTTGGAATCAAGACCACGCAGCGCAGCAGAGGTTCAAATCCCGGATCCGCGCTTAGAAACTGAATTTAGGCACGGTATAAGGCGTGTATGCATTTGCGTATCAATCTGGTCACCCAAAAGGCATGCTAGGCAAGTCTCCTCTGAACAAGAGTACCATCAGCAACCCCGGACACATGCTTGGCCTTGTTGGGCCTTTTCAGTGAGGTGAGCTGAGCCTCTCTAATGCGTGAGCAAGGGGTCCACGTCTGGATTACCCTGGATTACTTAGGGTGAAACCCCTGGTTTTACAAAATTAAAGAGGAGTGTGTGCGCCCCTCTACTTGAGAACACACATGGGTCACATACCCTGTTCTATGGAATTTCCTCCACTCAGGAAGGTCTAGAGCCACGTTTTAGTTCACTGCACCCTTCACAGAGGATAAATATGCATGTGCATATCAGTCAGGTCCCACTCACCAGGACAGTCCAGCACCAACATGCCAGGCAAGTCTCCTCGGAACACGAGTACCATCTGCAAACTCAGACACACATTTTGGTTTTATTGGGCCTCCTCAGTGAGGTCAAGCTGAGCCTCTCAAAGGCACAGTGAGCAAGGGGTCCATGTCTGGGTTACTTTTAGTTACTTAGGATGAAACCCCATGTTTTACTCAATTAAAGAGGAGTGTGGTAGCCCCTCTAATGAGAACGAAGGAGGGTCCAATGCCCTGTTATATGGAATGTCTTCCACTCAGAAGGGTCTACAACCACGTTTTACCTCACTGCACCCTTCAGAGAGGAAAAATATGCATTTGCATATCAATCTGAGTTCCACCCACAAGGACATTCCAGCACCAAAATGCTAGGCAAGTCTCTTCTGAACAAGAGTATCATCGGCAACCCCAGACATGTGTTTGAGCCTTGTTGGACCTCCTCAGTGAAGTGAAGCTGATGCTATTAGTGTTTGTGCTACTACTGCCCCTTTCTTGAGTCCTGCTCCTGACATATTACAACCATAGCAGTGCACACATTGGCACTCTTTTCAATTTACCCTGAGAAATGAGAGCTGCAAAAATTAGCATGTCCCGCTACTTATTAGAGCCTGACAACCAGGAGCACATGACATGAGTTTCAACTGAAATAAACTCCTGTGATGCGTTTTCATGGTATATGGCATGAACTGATTTCTTGTGTTTTGAAAATTACAAAACTCTAAGCAGCTGCTTCAGAGAACAGACCATTGTCAGCAGGCAATTAATGAGAAAAACATGGCAAATCCACAGTACTAACGAAGCATGATTTTGAAGTAGCCTTGCTAGCTTGTCTGTTGTGTAAAATGACCTCTTCTTTACATTTCAGTGGTGGGTGGTGCAGTTAAAAAGTGAGAAAAATAGTATCCAAAATGGAACCCTCCCGTCCCCTGCACACCTTTAAATGGCGTTGATATGACACCTAAACATTGATTCAAAACAACTTATACATGGTTCAAAGTAAGAATTTACAATTTGAAAGCACGTGTGGCTCTTTCTAATAATACAATCAGATGTATGAATATTACAACAAGTGTTGTTTATTCCAAACGCAAATAGTAGAGAAGATTGAATTCATCGTAGATGGCTGACGCGTTTCGAGATACCAATTCTCTTCATCTTGAGCCATAAATCATACATACGAACTAAAATGTAAAGAATACAAAGGAAATATAATCAGGGTTGTAAAGCTCTCAAGTCAAGACCGCAGTCTGTATCTAGTGAACATTTACTCATTTATTATGGACTGTAAGTCACCATTTGTGTAAAATAACATAGCCCCAAGGCAACAACTAGTTTCTGTGTGGACATTTATAATAGTATATGGTAATTATCCAAAGCCACAAACAACCCAATCTACGCATAGCCGCCATGATCAATTTAGATGGAAAGACAAAAATGGAGTTGTCCTTGCAGAGTTAGATAATGCCCTATGGGCTAGATAGAAGCTCACCATCAATGGGAGGATCCTTAGTCCTATTGCGTTTAATGATATAAAAGGATAGTGAGGGTTCAATCAGTCATGGGAGACTCCATCGGGCATCAATTACACTGGAGCCCCAGGTCCTACAATAAGTGGTGTAGGGAATTAATGATATTTAAAGTAGCACAGAGCAGCAGCTTATTCATTGTGGACAAAACAGATAGTTAATGATGTGCAAAGAATGGGCACAGGACTGTAACATAATCGGCACAGATTCGGAGCGGTAAAGAAAGAAAGGGAGGTACTCACCCTGGCAGATCTTGTTTACTTTGAATTACTGTTGATTGAACTTTATACAGCAGACCTTGTTATGGTATACCCACAGTGCTCTCATCTGTTCAAAAAACAAAAAATAATCTTTATTGTGCAATTTGTAAATCCAAAGCCAACCAACTCTAACTCGCATAGACCTGCATTTATAGTCCCTTTAGTCATTTTCCTTTTTCTTTTACACTCCTTAGAGCTTCAAGTCATATCAGCTTGCATTATTTTATCCCTTACAAGTACATTCAAATATGGCCGCCATCAAGGACAGACACTTAGGAACTTTCTTCAATATATGTATTGCAACATGAGTCTGTTTTCCACCTCTACATATCACAAACTACATACACAGTACACGTGCAGGAAGGTCCTTCATTCCAGACGGAGCGTCCCCTGCTTAGCAAGAGTTTCTATCTACTCCCGGCTCGTTAGTGTGCCACTTCTGGCTCTACGACGGACGAAGATTCCAATACACGATCGTGTATCGTGTTTACACTAGTAAGTTCCTGCATCCACACATGGCATTGTGCCGGTTTGTATTCCATTCTAAGATTTTCCTTTACTTATCCGTAGCTCCTCTGTGCTATTCCTTATATTCCCAGACCGTGTATATTTCAGCACTACCTAGTGCTTCCACGTGGTACTTTGGACACAAGTTACCGGACTCCACTGGCAATTGGCGAAAAGCACACATACTCACCTTGCCAGGGTGAGTACCTCCCTTTTTTTCGTTACCGCTCCGAATCTGTGCCGATTATGTTACAGTCCTGTGCCCATTCTTTGCACATCATTAACTATCTGTTTTGTCCACAATGAATAAGCTGCTGCTCTGTGCTACTTTAAATATCATTAATTCCCTACACCACTTATTGTAGGACCTGGGGCTCCAGTGTAATTGATGCCCGATGGAGTCTCCCATGACTGATTGAACTCTCAGTACCCTTTTACATCATTAAACGCAATAGGACTAAGGATCCTCCCATTGATGATGAGCTTATATCTAGCCCATAGGGCATTATCTAACTCTGCAAGGACAACTCCATTTTTGTCTTTCCATCTAAATTGATCATGGCAGCTATGCATAGATTGGGTTGTTTGTGGCTTTGGATAATCACCATATACTATTAGAAATGTCCACACAGAAACTGGTTGTTGCCTTGGGGCTATGTTATTTTACACAAATGGTGACTTACAGTCCATGATAAATGAGTAAATGTTCACTAGATACAGACTGCGGTCTTGACTTGAGAGCTTTACAACCCTGATTATATTTCCTTTGTATTCTTTACATTTTAGTTCATATGTATGATTTATGGCTCAAGAAGAAGAGAATTGGTATCTCGAAACGCGTCAGCCATCTACAATGAATTCAATCTTCTCTACTATTTGCATTTGGAATAAACAACACTTGTTGTAATATTCATAAATCTGATTGTATTATTAGAAGAGCCACACATGCTTTCAAATTGTAAATTCTTACTTTGAACCATGTATAAGTTGTTTTGAATCAATGTTTAGGCGTCATATTGACGCAATTTAAAGGTGTGCAGGGGACGGGAGAGTTCCATTTTGGATCCTCTTTTTCTCACTTGCTTACATTTTTGTGGCCCTGTGGCAGGACCGCTTTTCCTCCCCCGCACCCAAAAATCCTTAACCTTTAATCCTTAAATTTACATCTATTTAAACCATAAAATCTAGAGTGTGCACCTTTATTCCCTTTTTCCTATGAGTTTTTTCACTGGCATCACATTCCAGTGTGGCACAAATCAAAGGTAGCACCCACTTTATGCATCTTGATGAATATGTCTTTCTCACGAATCAATGAGTTAACAGAGAAACGCGCCACTACTTTAACTTTTGACCCATCTAAAGCCAAACGCATACTGTCTTTGATTAAGGACACAGAGAAATCACTAGAATGTAGAGCCAATCCAGAGAGACTAATATTTCACCTAGACAAACTCATCCGATGGGAGATTGCTCAAAAACTTCATGCTTCTACTCTAGTCGAGTACTTCAAATCACAGAAAATACCTCGACGACTAAGGGTCTATCTACGTCCGACTTTATGCAGTGAGAACAAATTGTTTGTTGAAAAATGGGATTGTATCCTTAATAAGTGCTTTCTTGACTTGATACTCCTGACAATCGAAGAACTTTCAAAATTTCTGACATCTATTGACACAGAAATCACGACACTTAAAACTCAATTAAGTGAATTTAAAACATCTGAGGAACTTGCTGAACTTCTAATCGACATCAACTCGAAACTTTCAAGATACAAACAAGATATAGAACAGCGGAAATTGAGGAAATTCAAAAGAGACACATTTGATTACCTTAATGATATTGTGTACACGTGGCAAGAGTATTACCATCACCGGGATCAACAACGTAAATTCAATCATCCAAACAAAACACATTCTGGCAGTGAAAGCAGCAGCAGTAGCATTGGGGACCCGATTCGACCTGAGGACAGACGAGATCCCGCTGATAGGGAAACCGTCGCTGAACCTAGAGACTCCACTCCTTCGAAACCAACTACTATTCCACCACCAGCTAGCCCAGGAACATCTGGAGCTTTTTTAGGAATAAGAGACAAATCAAGAGAAAAACGAGGAGAGGCCAAACCTCAAAACAAAAGAAAAAACAAATGATAGAAAATTTGGTTGTCAATCTGTCCAGCAAGAATTTGACTAGTGGTCAACTAGACATGCTTAACTGCGGATTATCATTTGTACCAACAAGCAATAGCACACTCTTTGAGGAAAAAGTATGCTTCCATAGATTACTGAGGAAACTAAGACTTAAACTCTTTTTCAACACAGATGTGGATTTGGAACAACCGACTACTACAACCAACACCCTTGAATTTCGGCCAAAAAGTAACTTCGATCCATATACACAAAACTCAATGCTCAATTTATTTGAGAAAATGGTGATTAAAGATCTAGAGAGAATCTCTCAAACTATCAAAAGACCACACCAACTTTCATCAAAAAATGCCAACTTGAACATATTGAAGCATTGGCCAAAGACGAAGAAATAACGATCAAACCGGCGGACAAAGATGGAACAATTATAATCATGGACACCAAAGACTATACATCCAAATGTCTTACCTTACTCAATGACACCAATACCTATACTAAATTAGATGGAGACCACATACAGAAAATCAAGCTGCTGAGCTGATCGAGAACATGATTGAAGAAGCATTGGAACATACCTGGATTGATGTCAAGACTAGCGAATTCCTATTAAATCAATACCCCATTACACCGGTACTTTACAGTCTCCCGAAAATTCACAAGAATCCTTCCAACCCCCCACTAAGACCAATAGTTGCTAGTACACACAGCATCTTTGATCCCTTAGCTGTCTATATGGATCGATCACTTCAACAATTGGTTCAAAACACCCCCACTTACCTGAGAGACACGACAGATTTTTTGAACTGCTTCCAAGACATCAGGGGATTGAGATCCGATTGTATAATTTTCAGCATGGACGTATGTAGTCTATACACGTCTATCCCACATGAAGAAGGCATAAGAGCAGTACAATGGCTAATATCTAACTCCACAGCCAATGAAGGGAATAACAACTTAATTTTGAAATTCTTGGACCTCATACTTTTCAACAGCTACTTTAGATTCCAGGGCAAATGATATCTACAGACTACTGGCACATCCATGGGGTCCTCTATGGCCCCAGTATAGCCAATATATTTATGTATAAATTGGAACACCAACATGTACTGGATCATCCTGAATGGTCATATATAAATTTGATGTGGAAACGCTACATTGATGATATTTTCGGGATTTGGTGTGGAACACGAGATGAACTGGACTCATTTTTCAACTTCATGAACACCATCCATGATGACATCAAATTTACCATGGATGTAGGAACACCACGCTTACACTTCCTGGACGTTGATATGGAAATTCAAGACAACCGCATCAGCACTTCTGTTTACCATAAACCCACTGATACAAACAATTTGTTACACTTCACAAGCCATCACCCCAAATCTATGCTGAAATGTTTGCCATATAGCCAAATCTTGAGGCTTAAATTCATAATCTCAGATCCTGCAGGTCTCGACACAGAGAGCACTAAACTTTTTGAAAAATCTGAAGCCAGAGGATATCCTAAAATTATTCTCGATGCAGCCAAAGAAAGATCTGGTCTCATCAGCAAAGAAGATCTGCTGATCCCAAAAGCAAAAACTAAAGAAACACCACTCTTACACATCACCAAATACTCAAGACAAAGCTTCCAGATAGGGAAAACCATCAGGAAACATTGTAACATTCTCCATAACGACCAGACGCTGAAAGAGTTATTTCCTAAGGAACCCATGATGGCCTTCAGGCGCGGTAAGAACCTTAGAGACAAACTCATCAGAGCGGAAGTACCTCCAAAGGATAAATAAATGGTTCTACAAACAAGAAAAATGGGAACTTTCCCATGCCTTTGCTGTTCACACTGCAACAACGTCACTAAGGGGGACAGTATTACTCACCCATACGCGGGTAAAAAGATCAAACTACGACATTTTGCCACCTGTATGTCCACCAGTGTGATTTACGCGATCAAGTGCCCATGTGGCAAACTTTACATTGGTCAAACAACAAGGTCAGTTAAAGAGAGGCTTACAGAGCCAAATCTAATATCAGGTGTAAAAACATGAATCCACCTCTCTCGAGATACTTTATGGAAAATGACCACACTGTAGCTCAAGTCAAATATCAGGTCCTAGAAGTAGTTAAAAAACCCTACAGAGGTGGCAATTATCAGTCAATACTTTCTCGCAGAGAGAAATACTGGATCCACACCTTGAACACACTACTCCCTAAGGGCCTCAATGATGAGTTCTCGCTGAAATGCTTCGTTTAATTAAACACTTGTAATGAGTTCTCTAATTTTGAAAAAAAAATCAGGTGCTCTCTATAGATAGCCCATTCTGCCTATTACACAGTATCATTTAATCTAATTGGATGGCCATCTAATGCTTCCACTCTTCACAATGCACTGTAGAACTATATTAACATGCAGATCTTGTTTACTTCGAATTACTGTTGATTGAACTTTATACAGCAGACCTTGTTATGGTATACCCACAGTGCTCTCATCTGTTCAAAAAACAAAAAATAATCTTTATTGTGCAATTTGTAAATCCAAAGCCAACCAACTCTAACTCGCATAGACCTGCATTTATAGTCCCTTCAGTCATTTTCCTTTTTCTTTTACACTCCTTAGAGCTTCGAGTCATATCAGCTTGCATTATTTTATCCCTTACAAGTAGATTCAAATATGGCCGCCATCAAGGACAGACACTTAGGAACTTTCTTCAATCTATGTATTGCAACATGAGTCCGTTTTCCACCTCTGAATATCAAAAACTACATACACAGTCTTACGCGTGCAGGAGGGTCCTTCATTCCAGACGGAGCGTCCCCTGCTTAGCAACAGTTTCTATCTACTCCCGGCTCGTTAGTGTGCCACTTCTGAGATCGGCTCGGCGACGGACGAAGATTCCAATGCACGATCGCGTATCGTGTTTACACTAGTAAGTTCCTGCATCCACACATGGCATTTTGCCGGCTTTGTATTCCATTCTAAGATTTTCCTTTACTTATCCGTAGCTCCTCTGTGCTATTCCTTATATTCACAGACCGTGTATCTTTCAGCACTACCTAGTGCTTCCACGTTGTCCTTTGGACGCAAGTTACCGGACTCCACTGGCAATTGGCGAAAAGCACACGTACTCACCTTGCCAGGGTGAGTACCTCCCTTTCTTTCATTCCCGCTCCGAATCTGTGCCGATTATGTTACAGTCCTGTGCCCATTCTTTGCCCATCATTAACTATCTGTTTTGTCCACAATGAATAAGCTGCTGCTCTGTGCTACTTTAAATATCATTAATTCCCTACACCACTTATTGTAGGACCTGGGGCTCCCGTGTAATTGATGCCCGATGGAGTCTCCCATGAATGATTGAACCCTCAATACCCTTTTACATCATTAAACACAATAGGACTAAGGATCCTCCCATTGATGGTGAGCTTATATCTAGCCCATGGGGCATTATCTAACTCTGCAAGGACAACTCCACTGTCTTTCCATCTAAATTGATCATGGCGGCTATGCATAGATTGGGTTGTTTGTGGCTTTGGATAATCACCATATACTATTAGAAATGCCCACACAGAAACTGGTTGTTGCCTTGGGGCTATGTTATTTTACACAAATGGTGACTTACAGTCCATGATAAATGAGTAAATGTGCACTAGATACAGACTGCGGTCTTGACTTGAGAGCTTTACAACCCTGATTATATTTCCTTTGTATTCTCTACATTTTAGTTCGTATGTATGATTTATGGCTCAAGAAGAAGAGAATTGGTATCTCGAAACGCGTCAGCCATCTACAATTAATTCAATCTTCTCTACTATTTGCGTTTGGAATAAACAACACCTGTTGTAATTCTTTCAAATTGTAAATTCTTACTTTGAACCATGTATAAGTTATTTTGAATCAATGTTTAGGCGTCATATCGACGCAATTTAAAGGTGTGCAGGGGACGGAAGGGTTCCATTTTGGATCCTCTTTTTCTCACTTTCTTACATTTTTGTGGCCCTGTGCCAGGACCGCTTTTCCTCTGCCCCGCACCCAAAAATCCTTAACCTTCAATCCTTAAATTTATATCTATTTAAACCATAAAATCTAGAGTGTTCACCTTTATTCCCTGTTTCCTGTGGGTGGTGCAGTTCCCATATTCTTTACCATGTTAATAACACATTGCACTTTCTTCCATCCGTGACAGAAGATTGAATGATGCAAGTGGCCTCTTCTTAGCTGGTATCATTTTACATGCTGCGGGTGAAAAATATAAATATGTATGGTAAGAACAGGTGGAGCATAATTAATTGAATGCATACCCTCTTGAGTATTTTATGGCAATGCTGCAAGTTTATAAATTGCAACCCTTCTTGACCCACATTTGGTACCTTGATGTGATTAGCTCATTTAACTCCAATTTACTCCCAAATTCTGTTCTAAACCGTCCTCCCACCCCTTTTTTTATCTCTGCAGGCAGTGATACACCTAAGTGGCTTCTGCAACTGACTGTAACCCTCTTATAATCTTGGAGATCTATTCCCATAATAATTGTTTTTTACATTTCGGTTCCAAGTCCAAGTCCAAGTGCAGTTACTCCACCTGTCCCTTTCCTTCTTTCTGGCCAAATGCCCAGTCAATAACCTACAAGAGGGTGTAGTGGTTCAGGAGCATGTGCCCTTCCATGGCATCTTCCACTGCTGTGTGGCTCTGCTCCCCCTGAATAATGGTTATCTGAGAATTCAGGCAGTGAATGCATCATTGGGCCCTTCTATACATGTTTGAATAGGGGCACACCAACATAGCTACCACCACTGATTCGATGTGATGGTGGTGTTGGTGGTGGGGAAGGCAGAGGTGCATGGTCAGGTTAAGAGGGTGTGGGACTGTGAACTGCTTGTGCCAGTGGATCTGGGACCAGTGATGGGCAGCTGTTTATTCCTATGAGGATACTCCCTTCTTTGCCATCACCACTGCTGGAGGATGCTGTGGAAGAGAGGTGACTGGGTACAGAAATGCACCTTTTAGGGCTAGTCAGACCATGCTTCAATTTTATGTGTTTGTGCACTGTCATGGATACATAAGAGAAACCCGTCTTGGGTGTACCCTACTTCATTGTTGAATTGAATATTTTGCATATCACAGTGCCAGGGTAGGACTGGCCCAAAGGGAAATAGGGCAATGCCTAAACTACACTACAGGTCAAACATTCTGGTGTGCTAGTTTTTGGCAATGGTAGGCCCGCTTGATGAGTTGCTTAACGACATAGCTAGCAGTTTTGACCTGTGTCACTGAACTCTTTAAAATGCATTAATGGGCCTCATTACGATTTTGGCGTGTGGGTTGCCTCCAAACGCATAACACTATTTCCACCACCTGATATCCCGGTGCCACAGGGACATTGTCCCGGTGGCCTGGGATATCAGGCGGGGGGAAAGTGTAAGTCCCCGATTCCATGGGGACACGGAAGCACCGGCACCGTTGCTAACGGTGCCGGTGCTTCCGTGACAAGTCTGCCTACCAGGACCGTTAATCGTGGCAGGTCAGACCCTGCAGTCAGACTTGGAGTGTGGTGTCCGGTAAGGGTGCCAGTAAGTTGCTATTGGCACCCTTATTTCAGACCGCCACATTTGTAATGAGGCTCATTGTTTTAAAAATGTCCCATTGGCAACTGCTCAAACAGTCTGTCACAAAATGAATGTTTTGCCATTTATGACTGTGAGTCACTTTTTCATTGGTACCCAAGCCAGTTGTATGCCCGAATTTGACCCTGCAGTGCCTTCCTACCCCTCTCAGTCTTTCCATCCAGAAACCTCTCTCAGGCTCTCAGGCCCATGACATGGAGGGCACTTTCAAGGTACCTTCTAGGCCAGAGTTGGGATGTCCCCTGTCTCACATGACACTCTTCAAGAGCATGCACAGGTGCAGAACTTCTTCCTGAGACAAATGCTGGGGACCTCTTTGGCCTCCTCCACCTCCTGCTCTTCTATAAAAAGGATGATGTGGAGGGGCATAAGTACAACCACCTCCACCCTCTCATCATCTGTCTGCGTGCAGCCCAAAACCACCAACTTCTCAAAACCTTCGAAGCTGGTTAAGGCATTGTAGTGCAACAACTCTAGAGGATCAGCAAATACAAAGACTTCCTGCGAGTTCTCCCTAGGCGTATCCAGTCCCTTTGGCATAAGGATTCACTACAGCAGCTCTGTCTCCTCAACCTTATCTCTTTCTGTGGCAGCGGCATACCTCCACTGACAACCCTTCCTTCTCAACCTGCTGCCCATATGTCAATGGCAAGCCCTTCCATGTCAGCCCTGCCTCCTCCCCTCTTCCTCGGCTGTCCCCCAATGATTATGCCACCTCAGGCAACACATTTATTTATTTATTTATTTAAATTTGTAGAGCGCACGGCAGCCCACAGGCATCGAGGCGCTATGTCAGAGTTTAAGAAGGCTTGATTAAGGGTTACAAAGAAGCCGCCCAGTTTTAATTGTTACAGAAAAGTTCAGAGATAGTGTTCACAACGTAACACAGAGTACATGCAGGTGCAGATAGTCCTAAAGTCCAGGTTGAAGTCAGACAAAGAGGTTAGTTTTGATGGCTTTGCGAAAGGCAGAGTGGGATTCAATGGATCTGATGTGGGGTGGTAAGGAGTTCCAGAGTCGGTGGCGACTGCAGGGAAGCTGGAGCCGCCTGCTCGGGCCTTGCAGGTTCTAGGGACAGCTAGGAGGTTGGAGTAAAGGGATCTGGTAGGTCTGAGAGAGGCGGGTTTGGTGATTCTGCATGCTTTGGCTGTGGGCATCTGGCACCTTCTGGGCCAGCAACCACAAGAGGCTTGCCATGTTCTTCTGTGAACAACGCTTGGCAATTAACATCCTTGTCCTATGAGAGGTCAGCCTCATTTTTCTCCTCCAAATCCTACCCTACTTCATTCTATACATTCCCATGTTAGGAAGGACGAACACTAGACACGTGACTGGGACTGCGGCAAACAAATGGGTTCACTTGGGGCTCTCTGGCATACAAAGGAAGGTAACAGGATGCTTTCACTGGTTCACGCATGAAGGTTTTTAAGGTTTTACAAACATACTAGAATATAAAAGTGACCATTTTTGAGAGGGGAATTTGGAAGAGGTCACATAGCCGTCAAACTCATTACCGTCGAGCAAAGGACGTACATTTGTTAGAGGAGAAAGCAAGCTTTGGATTTACATGGAAGCTAAGGGGGCATTAATGCTGCCGTGGATCGACATCTCTTTAAGACTTTGCAATGGCCACGTAGGTCTATGCTTAGAATGCGACTTCCCTCTAGTACAAGGGATACAGGAAATAGAGAGAGTCACATCATTCAAAAAATCCTGACATATTAGCTGTATGGGCATGTACTGTCATCACACCATGTTTGCTATTCGCAATCTGGATGTTCTCTGTTATGCATTATTCTCTGTGTTTTTAAAGTATTAAATAACGTCTTACAAGTCACCTCTTAGCAAACAATATGGAGAGACAGTGATTTTCGGTGAGTAATTGAGAGGCAGATGCTTCTCCCACTCCTGTCTCGCTAGACGGGTTGCCCTGCTTCACTTTTAAAGAACCAGCGTTGAAGGCACCATTAAAGTTGCTTATAGCAAGCATTGGGGATCTATGCCTTTATGCAATGTGCTGTTTTCCTGGAACCAACCTCATTCTGTTTGTTATTCCCCCGTCAAGATACTGACTCAAACCACTAATTGATTCATTTTTTAGGTCTGCCAAGATCTGGACGACTGTACCTATTTAAAAAAAACGCAGGGGTCATCTTGGGTTCTTTTGACGATGTCTACTGTTGCCATTGCTACGCATGGTGTTTTCTGTGAATCACAGCATGAAACTTCCATGACTGCTTTCTATTCCTAACTTAGATCCACTTATCGATGCATCCCTTAAGTATTTGTGCTCTATAACATTACTTATATATAGTTCTATACAGAACCACACATTTTTACAAAATATGTCAGTGATTGAAGTTGAACATATGTCAGTGATAGTTCTTAGAAATATTATTATGTAGGGTACAACAACAGGTATATTCCAGTTCTAAAATGGAGGCTGCATGTCTTGCGCTTTACAGTTTCCCTGTGGTCAGCATTTTGGCAGGGAGCCAGCTGAATGGCTGCTCTTCTATGAGGCGGCAGTTGCAGATCTGATTTCCTTTTCTGATCTCAGGCGCCATCTTTGCAATGGCAAACTAAAAATTTGCTGGCTCATTTCTAGTTTAAAAAAAACTTGACGTGCTCTGCTTTTGTTGTAAAAGAAACTGACATTTAGTAAAGAAGAGGAAAACCATTGTACATTTGTGAGTTTAGCTTACATCATTTGGGTCACTATGGGCAAGGAAGAGTTGCCATTGGTGGTATTAGATGACAGAACAATGCATGTGACAAATATGTTAATGTTGTACCACACGCTATCACCACCGGAAGTCCTCTGGCACTCTGGCAGGTCTGAAACAGGACGGTGTGAAACAGGGAGGATGTGGGAGCGTTTAGTAGGGTGCAGTGGGAATAGGAAAGTGAGATATTATCAGGGGTGTTGCTAGGTCTGGAAAAGATCACGGGCTAAGGTAATGTCGTGACTGGCGGGATTCGGGGCTAGCTATAGCCTTTTGGTTGTAGTCCCTGAGCTTGTATGCAGGGCTACAACCAAAAGACCTGGGGCTATAGCCCCGTCACGACCCCCCAGCAACGCCTCTGGATATGATGTTCTGTTGGCAGCTTCAGTTCGGTTTGCACCGTTCGCTGAGCTTGGGTGCAATTTTTAAGTCTGAGCAATTCCCATGTGCTGTTGTGCATGATTATGTGTTGTGTATAAGTTGTTGCAGTGTGGGGAAGTATGTGCAATTTGCTGTGCAGAGATGTCATCTGAGTTTCTGTAGAAGAGTTTGCGGAAAAATTAGGTTTTAGTTTTGGGTAAGCAAGGTTATTTTTCTTACCTCTTTGCTTTGGTTTCTGTGGTTGTCATCTATGACCATCCTGTGTGCTCTGATATTGTTTGGCATCCTAGTCAGTAGGCACATTGCGGTGTGATTATTATCTGCTGTAGAAGTCTAGCGGTATGTGGACATGGGTTGTAGAGGTGTGTTCCGCTCCCTAGGGTTACAGATGGTTAGGTTAGGAAGGTTATGGGTCGATCCTTCGATTTCTAGTGGGGGGTCTCTGCCTACTGTGGAATTCTTCTGTAAGATTGGCGTTGTGTGTGCATGAGAGGTCCAAAATGTCCTCCCTACGCCCACCAGTTGGGGATGGTTAGGCAAAGTATTCTAGGTCCCTCCCTGGGCTTTCTGTTTCTGCCAGAATGTATGATTCCTACTGATTCCCTTCTGATTCTGGGGTGAAGAGCCAAGTTTTTGTCGTTTTCTGAATTCCAGATGATCCCATGTATTGCGTATGTTTTTTGGTAAGGAATTCCATGTTTTAGGAGCGAGCTGTGAGAAAGATGCCTCTCCAAATTTTCTTTTATTGTATGGTTTTGGTTCTAGATGAATGTCCTAGCTTGATCTGATTTGCCCTACTGGATGGTCAATGGTATTTTCTTCTTTAGGAACTCTGCTCCTAGGCCGTGGATTGCTCTGTTCGTTATGCACATTGTTTTGAACCTTATTTGCTGTTTTATCGGTAGCCAGTGTAGTATTTTCAGTGCTGGGCTAATGTGTTCTCTTCATGGTAGTTTGAGCAGTAGTCTGGCCGCTGCGTTTTGGATATGCTGAAGTTTCTTTAGTAGGCGTCTGGCATTCCTAGTTATAGGCTGTTGGCGTAGTCTACTCTGGACATGATGAGTGCAATGATGGTGAGTAATTTGCGGGTGAAGGAGAGGAACAAAAGGATCCTTTTTACTGTGTGCAGGAGGAAGAAGCAGTTTTTGATTATAGCATTTACTTGCGGCTCAAGTGTTAGTTTGTTGTCCAACAGGACTTTGCCGTTCTTTACTGTTGTGGATGGTGTCGGTGCTGTTCCTAGTTCTGTTGGCCATGGATGTAGTGGCTATTTTTGGATATAACCATTATTTCTGTTTTGCCAGAGTTGCGTTTGAGGTTGTTTATGTTTATCCAGCCATAGAGTTCTTGTAGGCATTCTTGCAGGTTTGTTTTTTCTTCGTGTGTGTTTTGTACTTTGTAGATGATGTGTGTGTCATCAGCCTAGTTGTAGCATGTGAGGCCATGTCTTTTAATGAGCATGATTAGTGTAGTCAGGTATATGTTGAAGAGCAGCGGAGATGGGCTTCAATGAGGTTCATGTTCACAGTCCTAATTCATTAATTCATTTATGCTTTTATTGACTTTGCTTTGCACTATGTGGTGATTTTTGTCATTGAAGCGCCAATGTGCTTCTTTATTTGTTATGTTTGCGAGCAGGTATACGTAAAGGTGTTTCTCAAAACTGAACAAACTCAGAAGTGTATTGCCAACCTATCTAAGGCAGTTTACCAATTCAAAGTTGAGAGCTGAATTCCTGTGGTTCCACCTAAACTTCACACCCATGGAGGAAATCATTGCTGCATGGGAAAGAGGGCCCAGTGTGAGTGCTGACTGCTCATTATGTGGCGAGAAAGTAGGTCAGACGCTACAACATATTTTGATTTCCTGTCCGGCTGGCCAAGAATCGAGAATGCTCCATTTAGAACGTTTTGTTGATCATCCTACTTGGCTAAACACTGTTGATTTCTGGGAAAAAGCCTCCTCAGGTCATGAAACTTTCTTAACAAATGTACAATAGAAGTTTGCTGAATATTATTGGTATCATCACACTTTAAAATTCAAAAACCTGACATATGATCCGAGGATTGGATATGTATAGGCCTGTCTATACCTGCTTTCTCTTTTTTCCCCTTTCTCTTTCTCTTGTAATTAAAAGGCTGTGGCTTGTCTTCTTGCTTCTTTTCAATTCATTTAAAATATTCTTTCTTGTCTTATTTTTATTGTATGAATTTATCAATGGAATGTCCTTTATAAATTAAGATTGTATGTCAATGGTTTTTGTTACTTGTGAAAAGTAGTACTGCTTACTAAAACACAAGATAAAAAAAAGAACAAACAAAGTATACGTAAAGCACAATGTTGGCTATTTCCGTGGCTTCTTGGCACTGATGATAGTCAAGGAGGTGGGTTGCCCTTAGGGGATTCCTTTCAGAGAGCAACTGTGATGCATTCCAATACTCTTAAGTGTGGTATGAGTATGTCTTTGTCTTGTCGAAGAGGCGGTGCGTGATGCCAGGGTGTCTTTAGTAGTGTGTTGCCGTGGGCTATCGCATTGCGTTTCATGTCTTATTGACCTGATATTGTGTGGGTCTAGAGCTGTTTTGGGGATTGAACTGATTTACTGTTGGAGGATATTTGTTTATAAGAGTGATGTGTGTTAGTTGGTTTGCAGTATTGTGTAGGTGGTTGGATGGTTGTCTGTGTTGGTGATGTTTTGGATATATAGTTTGCTTTGTTTTGGTTGATAGATGTGTATGCTGTGCGTGTCTGTGTGTGCAATGGGGTGACAGGTTGCTGTGCAATTTGATGATGAGTAGCTGTGGCAGTGATGGAAATATGTTGGTTGATTGTATGAGGAGACTGGAAGCTGTGCTGGTTTTCTGAGTTTCTCTGCTAGTTCATGGTTGATGTGCGGGTGTATTGTGTGCCTATGTGTGGGTTTTAGTGAGAGGGGACTGTGCCATATGAAGATTGGATTGGAGGGTATTGGGAGAGTGTGTGGAGCAATAGGCCAATGTGACAGTTAGGGATTGGTTCAGTTGGATGACATAACGTGTGTGGCTAATATTGTGCTGGGCCTTCTGCAGTCATTAATGTCCATGCTGGATCATTGAATGGCTGCACTGTGTGAGATGGAGTTGTATAGATAGCAATGTTTTCTTGGTACTTGTTTCTCTTGCTTTGCAAATAACCTGTTATAAGACAACTTGCTAACCCAAATGTTTTTCTAGAATGGTATTTGAGTGGTTGTTGGAGGTTGTATGGTTGTCCTGTATCCAGTGTTATTGGAGGGCAGAAGGTTAAGTTTGAGGTTTAAGTTTCAAGCCAGAACAGCGGCCACTGAGATCAGAGACGTCTTTATGGGAGGGCAAATGGGTCATGTGCCCCTGACCCCCTTCCAGAGGGGGTCCCACCTAGGATCCTGGGAGGAGGGGCACAGACGAGTAGCATGTTGGTTGGGCTGGGTTGGGCTGGGCACATGAATTAAGAATATCAATGTAATTGATCGAGCATTAAACAAATCTCAAAGATTCTGATGCTCGCTCTACCACTGCCCCCACCCCACCAGCATTAATTACAGCACTTGAGTTGAGCCTCCTATTTTACAGGCCTTTTATGGCCATGTGGCCCACGTGAACGCCCTAGTGCCAGTGTGTCTGGCTGGAAGTGAACAAATTAGTTGAAATGACAGGAAAAAACAATTGTGATTGCCCCACCCCACATCAACCAATGAGGAATCAAAAGAGCCTGTTGCCATGCATGCATCAGCTTCCATGGGCCAATGGTATCTGAGTTGGTTTCTGTTGTGGGTGTTTCCTCTTAGAGGCGTCCTTTCCTTCTGCAGTGTACAGAAGCTCTCCCCCAGAGGAAGTCCTGAACTGGACCCGGAGACTCAGAGCTGTGCTGCTGCAGTGACAGCTTACCAACTCAATTTCAAGTTGAGCTTAATTGTGCCGGCTCACTGCCTTCGCACTGCCCTCTCCATGGAAGCTGTCAGATCTGGTCCACAAAAGCTGTGACCCGAAAAGGACTGGCCTAACATTTCCATCTCTCTGGGGTTCCGGCCCTTCCTGCTGCCTGTGAATATGTTCTAGTACTAATGTAAGGACACCTCAATGTAAATAATTCTTCAGAGCAGGAAAGGCAGGCGCAGGCCACGGGGGTATGGAAGTCATAGAAGGGCTGGGGCCACGGAGTGACTAGAGAGCAAGCCCTGGAGTGGAACAGTGCCGCATTTAAAAACAAACATTGGGACTGTCAAGTGCTAGTTTGTGCGCATAAAAAGTATAATAACAAAGCAGGAAGGTGCTGGTACCATTCCAATGAAATTACCTCAAAAAATAATGGCGAGGATCAATTAACTGGGCAACAGAGGCCCTATGGTAAACTCTCAGTAATGTCCCAGTGTAAGAATAACAGACCAATCAGACTGTAGATTTTCAAGTGCATCATACTGTATATATGGTATATTAGTAATGCATATACTGTCTCAAGAACAGCAGCTCTGATGCAAAATGATGGTACTGTTCCATATATATATGAAATCGGGGTTGGCTCTAGATATGGAAACAGCCTGTGCTGAGCTCCTGTATTGTCCGATGCTGGTAGGTTATTTTGGTGTTTGCAAGATCACAGGAGGTTTTGGGGTTAAGCCAGTACCCCAATTTGTTGAGTAGAAAGAAGGAGGTTTTTCTCCTGGCTATCTTGCTTCAGTAGTTGCAATAATTTTTCTAACACTTTAGTTAGTGTGATACAGGATTCGCTTTTATTAGTGATTGGGCCTCATTACAACCCTGGCGTTGGACCATGGTGCTATTACCGCCCCATTCCAAGGTTGGCGGGGCGGTAAATCCCCATTCACCATGGCCCCTTCCCCATTCCCATTTTTGGCCCATAGGGCTCAATGGGAATGGGGAAGGCGCTAATTACGGCACCGTAAATTACAGTGCCGTAATTAGCACCAAGGTCCCTTAGCGGGATGGACTTTAATGCCTGCAAAAAGCAGGCGTTAAAGTGTGAATCTGGCGTTAAGGGTTTAACAGCGCTGCAGCCTTTTACGGCGCCGTTAACCCCTTAACGCCAGGGTTGTAATGAGGCCCATAGTGTTGAATTGTTTCATCATATTACATCAGATAAGCGTTAGGTACACTTAAGGGCAGTAGTGCGCCTTGTTCGTCAGCCGACACGTGTTTCGACCCGTGGGTCTTTATCAAGGCTGATAAATATTCAAAAATCATGTGGTTTGTGACATTTGTGAAAATAAGTTAAATAGGTGCATGAATAGTGGTGTTTAAGTGAAGTGCATGATTTGTGGTACATTATTCAAAATTGCATAACACATACATTTGATGAGATGAATTATAATTCAAGGTCGGAGAAAGAGGAGAAAGAACAGAACAAAGTTAGCCAGGAGTTGGTAAAGGGTTGTAGTCAAGGTTGGGAATGGCGAGGAAAGAGCCTCTTACCTATTGTCAATAGGTCTTGAGCTCCCTGTGGGGTCCTGTTTCTGAAATGGGTGCTGTCCTGTTGGCAGTCGTGGCTCCTTTTGGGCCCTGAAAGGCAAGTGGAATGATGTTAGGGTGCTGGGTTGCAAGGGCTTGGAGTTGGCTGTTCCTAGGTGGCGTAGTGTTAGCTTGATATGGCCTCTCTGTGGTGTTAGGGCTAGGATATGAGAGCCAAGCAGTGGGAATGCTGTCCCCCTAGGAGAAGTAATTGTGGTGGGAGTTCCCAGGTATGAAGGTGATGAACCCCCTGGTGATGGCGGGGCCTATGGGAGATGGGGTCCGGCCAAACGGATGAACCATACCGGCCCGGTAGGCTATTGTCCCCAATTTATGAAGCGTGCAGTGACTGGGTTGCCTGGAGCTGTAACACGGCAGTGTTACGGCACGACATCGGGTGCCAGTGAGGGTGATCTTATAAGATGCGGTCAATACTTCCCTGATGAGGCGGCTTGACAATTAACTCCAGCGCAGTGGCTGGGGGGGCTGACCTGCGCTCTATCCATGGAAAGGGATGAGGGCGCTGCTGCCTACTTGCGGGTTGTTGAGGCAGAGAGTAAGTGCGGTGGCTGGAGGGGCCGACCTGCACTCGTGTACACGAGTGATGGGTCGTGAAAAGGGTGCCAATCCGTCCGTGGCAGAACGGTGGCTGTGTCCTTAGAGGATATGTCCAGGTGGTTGGGCGCAACGGCGAGTGAGGGTTGCCTCCGGGGGCTTACCTATGTGTAGCTGTTCCTGGTCCATACGGCTCCTGTGTGAGGTCCATCTGACGGCCATCTTAATTTATGTGTGTTTGCCAAGTCGCGGTCCGCAACTACGTGACTTGGCAAACACACATAAATAAAATACCGGCACCGCCTTGGAGGAAAGGGGAATTACCACCTATTCCAAGGTTGGTGTGGCGGTAATTCCCCCTTCCCCCATTGCCCTTCCCCATTCCCATTTTTGACCCATAGGGCTCTATGGGAATGGCGAAGGCGCTAATTACGGTGCCGCAAATTGCGGTACCGTAATTAGCACCCTGGTACCTTTGCGGGTTGGTTTTTAACGCCTGCTAAACAGCAGGCGTTAAAGTACCAACCCGCAAAGGGACCTCGTAGTAAGGTGGTAAGGATTTACCGGTACCGGTGCCCTTACCGGTACCGGTAAACCCTTACCGCACTACGTGTAATGAGGCCCCATGTGTTCTTCTTGCACTTAGCTTGCTCCCTGATTGTAGTGTCAGCCTCCGCATCCTATTTCGAGCTGAACATACCCCATAGTACTAATCTCTGAAGCAAATTGTGGACTTCCGTTCAGTGTTTCCATTGTTGCACTCTGTGTTCATCATTAGTTTTAACGTTTTAACACGGGCCGAATTAATCGGTAAAATGATAAATTGTAATAAAGATCGGCTACTGAGACACATTTCTGTTATGTTTTTCAAACAGCTACATCTTGCCTTTCTGCGATTGTCATCGATTCCAGATACCAACTGATGGGTTTTTTAACCAGCAGCTGCAGATACACGTAAATGGCTGGATCACAATGATGCTTTTTTCGGATGATCACCACGGGCCGATATGCCGTTTACACGGTGCCAGCGATAAGGAGCAACCTGACTAGCGGCAAGCTAATGGCAAAGCCTTGTGATTGACGGTGCATTGAATGCGCTTCTTATACCAAAAAGGAACACCGCGTGACTCACAATAAACATTTATGGATCGAGAACAAAGACAAAAATTACCCATTTGCTTGTATATGGCAATTGCCGGATGTTCTCGGAGCGTATATTGTTAAATAAAAGTACTTTACAAATTGTACAGTTTTGGTATTTCCTTTAAAAGAATAGTTTTACATTCAAAATTGAGACACGCTGTGCTGTGAGATGATGGGCCTCATTACGACTTTGGAGGCAGCCATGCCCTTAATAAGGATCTGGCTGCCTCTAAAACCCTGTCCGGGTTCCCTGAATGGGGAATTACCGGGCCATTCTGAGTTTTGAGGGCCCGTTAATTCCTCCTTCAGGGAACCCGGGCCCGACCTTCCCCATTCCCATTTGAGCCCCCATAGGGCTTAATGGGAATGGGTGCGGGAGTTACCAATGGGCCGATTACGACTGGCCCGTTGTTAGCTTCCTGGTCCTCTCGCGGGACCCGCTCTGGATGTCTCGTAACAATACTTATTCACTCTATGTTCTATGTATGTCTGGTAACACCAGACATCCAGAGGGGGTCCCGCGAGGGAACCTCGTAATATTGCTGAATGCGTTTAACGGCGCCGGCACCATTACCGGCACCATTAAACGCATTGTAATGAGGCCTGATGTGTGTTCATATTGCGGGTTCTGCGTCCACTAACGTTAACACGTAGGTGATGACTGGGCGCATTTGGCTACGCTGCCCAGTAACGTCCTGGAGATAGGCGGAGAATATCACTAGGTTTGGTGATGTCAGCCTCAGGGGCGGGGCATATGAATTAGTGTCAACAGAGCAGTCCACCTTGGGCGATACGGCAATGGATAAGATTATCAGAAGATGGTCCTGCCCTGCAGCCTGATTTTGCATTTGTAAAAAAGAGGAAAAGTATGGTAAGGTGCATAAAAAATGTTTGTACGATCGATCAAAGTATGCTTCAAAATACATGCCCGAACCCTCGGGGCAATAACATTTCTGAGCGCACTATTCCTTTAATAGATACATTTTTTGCTCCATTCGCTGCAGATGATTTTCTAAGGGTCTCTATTTCTGTATTATTTTTAATGTCTGTATGGTCTGTTAAAAACAAATGTGTTAAGTACACAAACTAATTGGTGTATATAGAGAAGGGTAGTGTCTACCATTAGTATTAGTGTTTTCACACATTTCTTCCCCAGGAAAATGTTGTTCCATTCATTCCAAAGTACTAGACATTTCTGTGAAAAAATAAATATTACTTTTAGTGTACCTAATACAGTTAGTTTATAAATATATACAATAAATGTAGTGTACTCACTAGTTTCTTGCTAGGTTTTGCTGTTACTCCTGCGTAGGTGTGCTGTTGATTTTTGCTGGGCAGTTCCTGTGAGATAATTCTGTTGGAGGCATGTTTAGTTTGTTTTGGTTTGTTCCATTATGGTGCATATGCTATGTAATTGGACGGTTGGTGTATTACATATACAGTTTGCACTTCTTATTTGTTATTGAATGTAATGTATTTATGTGCTGCTTTTTGAACATGTTCAGTTTTTTATTGCATGATACAATGTAAGATACCCCATGAGTTTTTGGATAGTGCTGATGTTGAGTCCGTCAGCGAACATGCGCATGGTCCGTGGACATCAGAACCACTAGCGCAGCTAGGGGGTTCATATGTTCTATGTTATATGTATAAACTAAGGGAATCCTAGTAAACATGTATCCAATTTATATTATCTATATCTATATTCAGTGAAAAGACTTTGTTACTAGAACGTTATGTTTAAGTTGCGCTACTAAAAAGCTATGAAATCCAGTAAAAAAACTTTGTTAAAGGGACGCTATGGTTAAGTTGCATGAATAAAAACCTATGAAATTCAGTAAAAAAACTTTGGTAAAGGGACGTTATGATTACGTTGTGCTACTAAAAACCTGTGAAATTCAGTGAAAAAACCTTGTTAAAGGGACGTTATGGTTCCAAGTAAAACCGAAAAACCCCTGAAATTCACCAGTTATGGTAAGCTAAGCAACCATAACTCGCCCCACCACCGTGCACTGCTAAACTAACGCCCAGGATATCAAAGATGATATCACAAATGTCATTGATGACATCACTGATGACATCACATGTCTGGCTCCCTCTTTTTTCCTTTAATGACATATGTAGGCCAGTAACAGTCAGGAACTAAACATTCAAAAAGTATTATATTTGTAGATTTATACTTCAAATATGTTCTTACAGTAATTCACTTCACAGCATATGAAACATGTACATAGGGGAAAACACAGACTTGGAAGACAGCAATGCGTTCTATGTATGAAGATGATCAGTAAGGTTATCAACACTTTCTTATAGTTCTGCTGTTTTTTTATTGCTGTTCTTTCCTTGGATATGCTCATATTTGTATACATTGTACTCACACTACTTTCCTTAGGGTCCAGTCACATTATGTGATAGTTATACATGTTAAATTATGTTACTTGGCATTTATATAGCGCCTTATGTATCATTGATATGACCTCAGAGCGCTGTTAGGTTGAACGCCCTCGGGAAGTGCCATATGGAAGTAGTAGCTTTGAAGCAGAGCCAATCATTTCTGTGCATGAAGGTAATCAGTTAGGTTATGAAGATTGTCTGGTAATACTGCTGTTTTTTTGTTTACTTCATTTCCCCTGTATGTGCTCATATTTGTATGTGTTGCTGTCTGTGCTTTGTTTACAATAATGCAATTATGTAGTAAGTGGGTTTTATTAGGTACTTATTAAATGTTTACAGTATGCAGAACTCTAATAAGAAAGCATTTATAATGTTAGCATTTAACATGGCAAGATTGGCGCATTACACTTGCAAGTGCAATTATTGACCAGGTAACACCAGTATTTTGATATGCCTGGGAAATTGCCTGTTTCAGGGCATTATTTCACAGTGACAGACAATCTTTGGAATTTGGCCGACTGGCACCAATGGAGGGGTCACCGGCGTGTACTATGTACTGTAAGCACGGCATTGGTAGTATAGTATTTAACGATATTTGGCACAGACAAACTAGACATGCTTCCGAACTTCAGTGGCCAATCAATGGCAGTTTTGAAATCCCTCGTATTGAATATTTAGAATCTATATTATTGAAGAAAAAGGCTAGACCTGCAGCATTCAATGTATTACAAAATTGGAAGAAAGAAGCTATGCAGCAGCTTAAGAGTAGAGAAAAGCATGCGCGCCGTCATATGACGAATGCCGAAAAAGCGTTGTTATATGACCAGAGTAAGCAGTCTAAGTCAGTTAGTAATATGGATAGAGCTTTCTCACTTGGTATACAGATATTGTATCATTTCTAAAGACTTTCATGTCTCTGATGAACTTATCGATAAACTATTAAATGAACGAAGGCCTGGTGCCACTGCACCACCTCCGTATGTTCCTCTTCCTGCTGTTATTCCTCCTACCGTTGCTCCTCCTTCTCCTCCCATTGCTCCTCTTAATGTTCCTCTTCCTCCCGTTGTTCCTCCTCTTGTCACTGCTCCTCCGCCTTTGCTTACTGTCACGGGTCCGGTGGGCTTGCCTGCCGCGCCAGCGATAGATCCTCTGTATCCGGATGTTCAAAATTTGCCTACTCTCCCTCTTCCGAGTGGTTCTACACCGTTTGTAGCAGATCAGACTAGAAATGGAGTACTGAAACACATCCTCAAGAGTATTAGAGAAACATTTTGAACAATTGATTGCCACTGGCAATAGCTTGAATGTGCAGGGGATGCGAGTGATCCACAGCCCGTGGACACTTCCTTTTCCTTGTTTTGTACCATTGCCTAGTGTCAAGGCAGTGTTTTTCTCCTCTGCACCTCACTAAATATCTACTAACCCTGTAAAAACTTTTGTTATAACTTGGTGTGCATACTGTGCTCCCATTCTTTGTGCAAACTGATACTCTTGCCACACTTTATAATTTAGGCAATTTTCCTGAGAATAAACGTTTTTATTGAGGGATTAGGAATTCATTTATGTGTAATGTGGAACAGACTAAGTGATACAGATCTCCCACAGGGGTTAAGGGATCTGAATACTTTAGCGTTTTCTAGAGATACTGCGGAGAAGGTACAAGAGCATTTTGAGAGGGTTTTTGGGTATAGAAAGGAATTGGAAGGGCTAAAGCATGAAGCCACAAGGAAATGTGCCCTTGGGTCCTGTAAATATTAACCAGTGTGCTTATTGCAGAAAAGAGACAATGCCCGATCCTCCAGCAGAGGTCAAATAACACATTTAGGAATATGGGTAGACGATCCAGAGGTCTCCCAGGGGTAGGGGGTCCTGGTAGAGGTCAGTTTTCACAAGATTCACAGCAACCATTTTTGCAGGACAATCAGGCATTGAGTGTGGATAATTGAAACATTTTTTACCATCCTTCTGCTGCTTACCTCTCTGAAGAACTTCCTTTCAACAACATTCTGTTTCGCTAGGATTGCCCGAAACAGGGTTTGGAACCAACACCTATTCCCGTTAATCAGAAAGGTCCCTACGTTGAAATGTTAGTGGGTAATAGGAAACATCTATTTTTGATAGATACAGGGGCACAGAAGTGTTCCATTGACCATTCGCGGGTTCCAAACATTCCACTGTCAGGGCGAACCAATGTTTCTGTAGGGTTTTCTGGCACACCAGTCATCTGTCTGGTTTCTTCGCCGGTACCTATTTCTTCGGGTCCATCTATGGACCACTGTCCATTCCTTTTGACACGAATTGTGGAGAGAATTTGTTGGGGTTGAATCTGTTGAAGGAATTAAATGCGGTAATTCATTGTTCTTCTGACGGAGTGCGTTTGACGATATCACCACAGCAACTTTCTGTATCTTAGTTTTTGACAAGACCTTTGCCGCTGGAATTTAGAGATGTCCGGAGTGTTTGTGGCCGATTGACGACAATGATGTTGGGGTTTTGCAAATTGAGCCTGTTACGATTGTTTAGAAACATGGAGTGAAGTTGCCACGTATTCCCCAGTATAAGATCTCAGTCGATGGTGAGCAAGCTTTGAAATGCATTGTCTCCGATTTTGCACATCGAGGGGTGATTGAGGAAATTGCAGGTAGTTTGTGCAATAGTCTGATTTTGCCCGTGTACAAAAAAGGCGATAATGCAATTCCCTTCCTTTTTATTTTTGATCTACGTGCCATTAATAAGATCGTTGCTCCACAATTTCCTATTGTGCCTGATGTGACAACAATATTGACTATGATCCCGGCTTCAGCTACTTACTTTAGTGTTGTGGATATAAAGAACACCTTCTTTAGTATCCCTATACATAAGGATAGTAGATACTTGTTTGCGTTCACCTTAGGGGGACGCTCGTTTACTTTTACCTGTGCACCGCAAGGTTATACGGAAAGTCCTAGCAACTATAGTAGGGCTTTGAAAGAGCAGCTCGATACCCTTGAGTTGCCCTCTACTTGTACACTGCTTCAATATGTTGACGACCTGCTTTTAGCTGCTGACTCAGAGAGTGCTTGTAAGGAGGGCACTGTGTTGTTGCTTATTCATCTAGCTCAACATGGACACAAAGCTTTGCTTAAATAATTTCAATATTGTTGACAGGAGGTCGCCTATTTAGGCTACCTCCTGTCAAAGGAGGGAAGAAGGTTGATGCCTGAACGGATAAAAATCATTTCTAGCATGTCTGTCCCAAATACACAGAAGGAAGTTAGAGCCTTGATAGGTATGGCTTCTTATTCTAGGCAGTGGATCCCGAATTTCTCCTTAGTGATTAAACCAATGTTGGCGTTGGCGAAGAAGGGCATTACTTCGACATTGCCATGGAACATGGGACACCAGCAAGCATTTGATCTGCTCAAGACTGCATTGTGCTCGGCACCAGTTTTGGGCACACCAAACTATGAAAAGGCCTTCGTGTTGTATGTGCTTGAATGTGGTGGATGTGATTTGGCTATATTAACGCAGGAACATGGAGGGAAGAATAGGCGTGCAGCTACTTTTCTTCCGCCCTTGATCCTGAAGCATGCGCTTTGCGAAGATGTTTGAGAGCTGTCGCTGCTGCTGCTGCATCCGTTAAACAGAGCGAGGGAATTGCCCTAGGCCATACTCTAACCCTGATGACACCTCACTCTGTAGATATTCTATTAAACAGAACACAAACGCAACACCTCACCTCCGCACGATTAACGAAATACCAATTGATCTAGTTTGCACCGCACATCCATATTAAGAGGTGTTGTGTCCTTAATACGGCTGAACTTCTACCTTTCCCGCAAGGTACTGCTTGCAGTGACGAAGAGTCATATGACTGCCTTTACATCACAGAACAAGAGACTAAAGGCAGAATTGACCTAAGGGACACTCCTTTGAAAAATCCGCTAGGGGAGCTGTTTTGTGACGGCTCCTGTTTCAAACTCCCGGATGGTACATCCACAGCTGCTTATGCAATCACCACATTGGGCACGGTCGTGGAGACCAAAAGAATCACGCATAACACCGCGCAGGCCGCAGAGATTATAGCATTGACCCGAGTTTGTGAACTTTCCGAAGGGCTTACAGTAAATATATATACTGACAGACAGTACGCCTTTGGGGTGGTTCACAACTTCAGCAGACTTTGGGCAGAAAGAGGTTTCTTGACTTCACATGGTACTAAAATCCAACATGGCTCCTTGATAGTACGGTTACTCTCAGCGCTTACACTCCCTACTCAGCTAGGTATCATGAAATGCGCAGCGCATCAGAAAGTCATAGACAATGTAGGAAAAGGAAATGCTTTTGCTGGCCAGATAGCCAAACAGACTGCCACTAATCCCTCTTCAGAAATGTATACTTCAAGTGAAGCCACAAATGCCTGTACTTTGGACAAGGGTATTGATTCCATAAAGAATATTCAAGCCGATGCCACGTTAGAAGAATCTAAGAAATGGGCTGAGGGCTTGGGAAAATTGGATGATGATGGGTGCTGGGTGGACAAAGATGAAGGGAAATAGCTATTTCCTGACGCATATGTTATGATGATGGTTGTTATGGCTCATGGTCCCACCCATATTTGTGCTCGTAAGGTCACTAAAATGTTGCAAAATGTGTGGGTAAATGATAAAATCCCTAATGTAGCTGAACGATTCGTTCAGGGATGTATGATTTGTTTGCAGCACAATGTAGGAAAGGGCACATCAACTCCTAGGGGTAGTTTTGGTCCACCTTCTGTCCCCTTTGAGGTGAGTCATTTTGACTTTATCGAAATGGAGCGTTGCCATAATTTTAAGTACGCATTAGTTGTCATCTGTGCCTTTAGCAAATGGGTTGAAGCTTTTCCCATCAAAGATGCCACAGCGATGACCACGGCGAAGACCATGCTAAAGGAATATTTTTCAAGATTTGGTTTGCCAAGAGTCATCTGGTTGGACAATGGTCCACATTCTATCACTGCTGTAATTCTGCAGATATGCGCGGGATTACAGATCGATAAACGATTCCATTTGGCCAGACACGCATTGTGTGCTGGACTAGTAGAAAGACACAACGGCATCATCAAAAACAAGCTCGCTAAGGCGTGTGCCTGCACCAAACTAAAATGGCCGGACGCCTTACCGATGGTATTATTGTCCATGAGGATGACCCCTCAAACTAAGACTGGGCTCTCTCCCTTTGAGGTGGTCATGGGTAGGCCAGCTAACATTTGGAATGTCTCCAGGCCCCGTTCTGTGCACAAGGTCGATAATGTACCTCTTTCTGACTATTGTGGCCAGTTAACAAAAAATCGGTATTTGATTTATCACCAGGTGCGAGAGGCTTTAGCTGTGAAATACGAGGGCCCTGGCCACAGCATACGGCCGGGTGACTGGGTCCTTACGAAAGCATTGGAGCGATCCTCTTGCCTTGCACCTCGTTGGTGGGGCCCGCATCAGGTCCTGCTGGTCACACAGATGGAGGTGCGGGTAGCAGGAAAGAAGAATTGGATCCACGCGTCACACATCAAAAGGATTCCACACCCTGTGCCACATGCTACAGAAGATACAGAACCCCTCACCAGTACTGCAACCAAAGATCACGAAGCAGTAAACAGCATCGAGCGTGCATCGGAGACTCTCCCTGAGCCCGTGAGGCCTGGAGAAACAGCCATTTCATCTCCACACTCTCCAACAGTTTCGTCTTTTGAATTTGTTCCGGATCTTGCATCAGATCCTGCTTTGGATTCGTTGCTTCCAACGGGAAGTGACGACACATTGTTCACAGATCATTCAGTACCAGGGATCACAAGGTACGATCTGCATCCAAGGAAATAGACCTACTTTACGGTTCGGCTGTGCCTTCGAAGAAAAGTCTTCAAGGGCTTGCCTTTTTGGCCCGATCATCTGTGTAGAAGGGGATTCTGTTGGCTAGGGTTTGTGAAAGGACTAAGAAGACGCTCGGCCTGGCCTGGAGGTCGCCAGCAAAATAACATTGGTGTAAATCGTTTGAAGAACAATGCCTGCAACCGCTCCCGCTCATACGGAAAAGATAAGAGACATTGGGCCTCATTACACGGATGGCGTTAGGGATTTACCGGTACCGGTAAAATACCGGTACCGGTAAATCCTTACCGCCTTACTACGAGGTCCCTTTGCGGGTTGGGGGATTTAACGCCTGCTTTTTGCAGGCGTTAAAATCCAACCCGCTAAGGGACCTTGGAGCTAATTACGGCACCGCAAAACTGCGGTGCCGTAATTAGCGCCTTCCCCATTCCCATAGAGCCCTATGGGGCAGAAATGGGAATGGGGAAGGGCAATGGCGGAAGGGGGATTCACCGCCCCTCCAACCTTGGAATGGGGCGGTAAATCCCCTTTCCGCCAAGGCGGTGCCGGTATTTTACCGGCATGAGCCATGGCGCTAATAGCGCCATGGCTCACCGCCTTCCGTGTAATGAGGCCCATTGTGACCAGCTACGGAAATGAACATTCAAATGCGTGGGCCCCGAAAACGTATTGTTGCTTAGTGATAATGTTGATTGGTTTTACAATAGTCATTGCCTTAGGATTTTGGTATCTGGAAGAAGTACATCCGCTCTAAAATGTGTTACCCACTGAAAATGTACCCACTGTTCCTACTCCTTTTTTACATCTGCATACTTTATCTCCGAGAGACTCTCAGCACAGACAGAGTTATCACAACAACACTCTATTAGCTACTAACTGTTGGGTTTGTTCACATTTACCGCAACACGGGGATAACGGGCTGGGTTGGTATATTCATCCTTTACCTTTGACAACTGCTTGCTATGCTTCTCTTAGGGCACTATTCTTTGGCCGATGGAACAATAGCATCTCAGGGGACTTTGATAGGACGACCTTGAACGATTTTGAAAGACGTGTTGTGACGCCACTGGGATGCTCACTTTTTGCGAATAGGAGCAAGCCAAATGATGCTTCTATTAGGCCTTCTGACAGACTGTCCCGTCCTTTCCAATTTTTTATTTCTTTTAAGATGGCTCCTATAGGCAAAAGGGATGCCACGCCACCTTCTTGTACTGTTAACCACAGCCCCGATTCAGTTTCTTTCTGCATACAGGGGAATGGTACACAGTCAATGGGTGATTTTAAAGGTTGCGCCAACGTTGCGAATTTGACTAGTGAGAACAGACCTGTGTATGTAGGCGAACCTGTCTACTTTGTTTGCGGTAATGTAACATTTCCATGGTTACCAAGGGATTGGCAGAGAACTTGTTATTTAGGGATTCTGTTACCTGGGGTATTCATTGCTAGCACTATAGAAATTTCAAAGGCTCGTCCACGGCGGGATGAGAATGACGACCTCATGGCAATTGATATTTTCGATAGTGATTCAGGATGTATGGATGTATGGAAATTGAGATGTAGAGTTCGTAACCTTAGCTGTCCTGACCTTTACACAGGTTAATGCCTAAACTGCCTGTGGGCTAAATGTTTGGGTCGTGTAATAAGACCATGTCCTATGTTTGTCCTGAAGATCAAAGGATTACTTGCGCCAACAAGTCAGATCCGCGGGCATACATTGAATACAATGTTGTTTAAATACTGAATGCGAGCACTTTTTGAACTACATTGTATAAAACATGTACTAAGGCTTAATGTCAAATTCTAATATACACTGTTGCCATTGTGACTTGTTGTTTTATAAACTAGACGTAATCCGCATGCATATAGTTGGAGTAACTAGAGGTGAACTCGGCATGAACCCTAGTCCGAAAATAATTAACTTGCAGAGGGGCTGGACATTGCGATTGAGAATTGTATAAAAGATGAGGATATGTAGACGTCCAGTACCTCTCACTTCTCACACCGAAAGGGCTGGTAGTCGTTGTGATGTACTGAGGGCCAGATAGCTATCTGATATTTTGTTCCTTTGTAGTCTGTACAGTTATTTGAATAAAGATCTTAGAATCTTTGTAAGGCTGTGATTGGTGTATTTCCTTTTGTGGTACTCAGCCTCGATATTTTCTTTTTGCTTTTACACCATCTGGTTATCTGCAACCATTTAGTATTTATTCCTACTTGGATTCTTGGCACGAAGAGCGTCGTGAACACTGATGAGGTCAGGCTGAACAGCCTGTGTTCATATGGGATCACATGAAACGCTTTTTCTGATTTAGAAGAGAAGTAATTTTCTCTCTTCATTCGAGTTATCAGTTCCACAGATCTCTTCTTTCTCCGGTGAGCATCTGCTTTCGGGAAACTGTCAATATTCAGGTCACTTTTCGGGATCACCAATGCTGGAACATGGACATTCCTATCGTGCATATGCCTCCCCAGTTCTTTGGCAGTCTGATGTATGCTTTGGATCCGCATGCCCGATAATGATCCATAATCACTGCAGTTCCATGCACCATTCCTGGAGCATCAAAAACTCGTCCACAGTTCTGATTCTCTCCCATCTTCCTTGTGCCATTATTCCTATCTGCAAGGGTCCTCCTCTGTCTTCGACCCATGTCAGTAGTTTTGCAAGTTTTGGCCACAATGGCTTGTGGCCAAAACTTGCCACAATGGCCCAATGGCTTGCACCCGTTTCACACTATGTTGATGGTGGGCTCGTAGTGACCGAAGACGATCCATGCTCGGCATATTACTATTCCTTTCTCCCATCCGTCTGGTGAAAGCACTGTCCCCCAAATTTGCATTTGGCCACAATTCTTCCATCTCCAAGCTTCTTCTGGAGTTTTTCCTTGGACATTTAGCTTCTGGTTTGCTTCTCTTGTAATCTCTGCTCCTTTAACTCGAGCTTCTCATATCTGATCACAATATGTTTCGTCTTTCCATCATTTCTTGTCTTTATGTCCTGGACATAATCGTCTTTTTTGGATCAGTTGCTTCAGTTGTCCATTTCAGAGAGGCATCACTGCCCATGAACTGGCCTCTGGTCTTGCACATTGCTACGTGTGACATACAGTGTGCTGTCTGGACATCACTTTCTACAGCTACGAAGATCTTGGATTTCCCCATGCTGTATGGTAGGAGTGCATAAACAAAGCATTTCCCTTCTGAATTCTGTCTTCCAACTTCCTTCATGTGCTGGTACCAAATGTTGTTTCCCAGATGTGCTGTGCTGTCCAGGTAGTCATTGAGTTCGTTGTCATCTCCATGCATGCTTTTCTTTATTCTTAGTGTGTTCCTGTAGTTTGCTATTACTACATCTCTGAATGCATCTGTATGGCTCTTTCTTGCTGAGGGATTTTCAGGTATCCCGGTCCATGGTGCAGGCTTCCTTATCTGCGCCATTTGAGTGGACAAGAGTCTGGCAGCTCTTTCCCTCTCCTCATACATCTTTCTCCTGCTGGTTACAAATGCCCATGTCAACCAGCCTGACACTGGTCCGGTGTATGGTTGTATTGCATAACTGGTACTTGTCCCTTGCGTTGCAGCATATATGCTTGGCAATACAGTTTCTGTGGTTTTGTTCTTCAGTTCCTCTTGCAGTTTCCTTGCTCTGGCTATGTGCGGAAATAATAAGTCTACCTTCAGTTTTGTCTGTGTAGAGAGTTTCTCAAAGTTGGCTCTTGTTTTTTTAAGAGTTTCTGATATGACCGCTTCTGTTCGTTTTCCTCTTAACTCTTCTTGTTTTCTCACAACATTTTCTGTGAAGGTTCATATGGCATGCAGTCTCTCCTTTTCTACTGCTTTGGTTTGTGATTCTGCATTCATTGACACTAGGCCTGTTTTGTGTGCATTCAGTGTTTGCATGCGTGTAGTTGTCAGGGATTCATTCATTTCTTGCCGACCCTGTTTCTGGCTTTTTTGTTTGTTTGTGACCACACGTGTGTGTGTATTATTGCTAATCACATCCATTTCAAGTTCATTCACTCCACCATCAGATCTTCTAGGGACTGGAATGACTATATAAGGTATGGGTGCTTTTGTGGATTTTATGCGTGCATCAGTAGGTGGTTGCACTGAAATTGGAATGTTTTGTGCACCAATAAAGAATGCAGGTCTGATCGTTAATGACAGTAAAACAATAATGAATATGATGCATAGGTACATTATGCCCCTGTAGGTCAGGTGGCAGCATTTTCTTCCAGAGAAGAGGGGGTGCCTCTCCTCTTGTGGGAGGACCAGATTGCTCCTCTGGACCCCCATCTCGATCATTCACCAAATGTCAATGTTATTAGTCCCTTAACCAATATCGTCTTCCGAGTTCTGAGTTTAAGAGTGTCAGGTGTTCCACAAGTGTCCCCACTCTCGCAAGTGACTAATTGTCTCTTATGTCAGGATACAGTTCCTTTGCTAGACTATGGGAAAAATCAAAATAAAATAACACTGTAGTGAGTCCCTTTACTGTGCATGTTCAAAATAGGTAAGCTCCCAATCCACTCCTCGGATTTTCTTCAGTCCTGAGGACATAGTGTACGTTGATCAGTGCAGAGGACTAGGGAAAAAATATCAACAAATAGGACAAAGGGGGTTCTTGACACTGCTTCCTTGATCTGTCCCTCAGTGGAAGGCTTTTAGATTCTCCTCAGATGGCTCTGCTGATGGTTAGAGAGTTCCACTTGGAGCACGATTCCCTGTAGAAGCATTCACATCTGTGCAATATTGGCTGGGTCTCTGATGAAAGTGAGGACGTCAACATTGATTGGTCTCCCCACTAGCTCTGGAAAGTCAGTGACTAAACGAAAGAGGACATTATGGGCCAACCTGGCATCTTCTGGTGACAGGGACATTCACCCTGTCTTGCTGAGGTTCAGGATTATATATTTTCTACTAAATGTGAACAATGTCTGCATTGTCCGATCGCGTGGAGTGCAACTAGAATTATGATTTTATTTAAAAGATGGCTTAAATGTTCTGTATTTGCTGGGTCTCGAAGAAATGTGAGTGTATCTGTTGTTCTCCCAATATGGGTACTCAGGGAGTAGGATAAATTGATCAGCAATGACAATGAGGAGTTGTCTTACTGTCTTTTCATTTTCAGGATCTTGAAGAAAGTCAGTGACACTGGTGAGCCTCCCTACCAATGACGGGTATGATCTTAGCACCAGATCAAAATAGGTGACCACATCCTTGGCGATGTCGCTACTTCGGGACACCATAAGTGATCCCGAATGGGGTCTCTGTGTGGAACGAGTCGGGATACTGTATTTGCTTCCAATGTAAGTGTCCTCGGTCAAAATTTGGCATATTCTTTTCTCATCAAGGATTAAGTGTGCCTCAGTCCAAAGTTCAATAGTCAGCAGACTGTGTTGTGGCTTATACGTGCAATTTTTCTTCTTCACCCTGCAACTAGAATGCACAGAGTGTCCGTTTTTTATGTCTTTATCCCCTTTTTTGCTTAGAGGAAGTGTCCAATTTAAGCCACAACTTGCAAAAAGTTCTTTGTCTTTGTCTGGCTGGTCATGCGTCCTTCTTCCACGTCATGGATCTTGTCTGCACGTGCTGTGGTTCTTCCCCGTCGCTTGTCGATTCCTCAAGTTGGGCTGCAGGCAGGGGGCCTTCTCCGACGCTCTCCTGCCTTGTAGTTTCACTGCGGAAGGAGTGCAGTCCTCTACTGTAAAAGCACCGTTGAACCTTGGCTCGTCCCACTTTTTCCTTGTATGATTCTTCACAATGATGGCGTCTCCAGGGAAGACGGGTGGAACACATAGACCATGAACTTGGTCTGTTGTAGTGTCTCCTTCTGTGTTCTGTGCTGCTCTGCACCCATTTCGTCGTCGTTGCAGCTGGTCTGAAATGAAAGTAAGGCAAGATGTCATGCAGTTCAGATAGTTTTGCATTTCAGACCCTAAAACCTCTCCTGTTGACTGGGCATCACATCTAGCTCGGGGAGTCAGAGGAGTTCTCATTCTTCTTCCTGTTGCGTAAGATGGTGGTCGGACCTGGGTTGGTTCCGAAGTGCATACAGTGCCAATGGAAGGCGGTGCAACCATCGCTTCTTTAGAGTAAGCTTCAACTTAGCTATCCTATCCTTTAATAAGCTGTTGAGCTTCTCACAGACCCCATTACCTTGTGGATGATACGCTGACAAGAACTTGTGCTTTATACCAAGCAGCAAGCTAATCTGCTTGAACACTGCATTGACAAAGTGAGGGCCATTATCTGATCTCATGACCTCGCACACCCCCCACCTGGGGAACACTTCTCTCACTAAAAATGTGGCCGCACAGGTACAGTCTGGGTGTGTACATGGTCCTGCCTCAATCCATCTAGAGAATGGACACACCACAACCATTAAGTATCTGTACCCGTTACATACTTGAATCATGTTGACGTAATCGACATGCAAGTGTTGAAAAGGCCCATTTGGCCTTGGGTTGACTCCTCTCATTAATTTTAATGTGTGCCCAGCTGTGAATTGCTGACAAATTATACAGTTTACCATAAAGAATGCAACGTGCTCTGCTAAATTCGGTATGAACCAGTCTTCTGCGAGTGCTGCTGCTAGGTTCTCTTTTGTCATGTGCGCCGGGTAATGTAACTGCTCCAACGCTATTTTTAATAGGGCTACAGGCATTACTGGTTTCCCAGTGCTGTCTTGTCACCACAAGCTGTCAGAGGGGTTTAAAGAACACCCTCGATGTTTCCACAGGTTCTTCTCTTCTTGTGGTGTCTCCCCTTCTGGAGCTCCATTAGCTGTGTTTGCCCCAAATTACTGTAACTTTCAGGTGCGGTGCGTGTTACCATTATTCGCTCATTGGCATGGATAACTTCCACTTCCATGATTGTTTCACTTTTGGGTGCCATATGCTTGTCTTCCGTGTCTGCTGCTTGATTCCCACGTGAGATACAATCTGTCCCCTTCGTGTGAGCGGCACATTTCACGACCGCTATGCCCACTGGGAGCTGTAGTGCCTTGATCAGCCTTTCCAATAAGGCTGCGTGCTGCACTGGCATGCCGTCTGCTCGGGGGTAGCCCCTCCTTTTCCAGCGCACTAAGCCTGCATGCACTGTCTACGTCACATAGGCGGAGTCACTGTGCACCGTTACTTCCTGGTCTGCGTGATTCTCAATGGCGAGTATTTACGCCAATAATTCTGCAGCCTGTGCTGAATAATAAGATGGTATTCGTGCACTAAGAAGCACTCCAAAGTCTCCATTCGTTGTGTGCTTCATCACAGCAACACCTGTGTATCTTTGCCTATCATTTTGGTCGATCCTTGAAGACTCTCTCCTTCTGCCAAGGCATTTTCTTTCACCCTGGGGATTTCATCATAGAATTCTTCATAATTTGCACAGTCATGTATGGGCTCTCCTTTTGTGACTGGCTCTGTTTTGAACATCGCTGGGTTTACTATCTTACATCGGACTGGTTTAATTGATGGATTTAATATGATCACTTCATAAGCAGAAGCTCTCTGAGATGTCATTGTGCCCTTTGGTTTCTCTAGAATGGCAAATAGTGAGTGCTCGACGTACAACGTCTTTGAGCATCCCATTATAATGGTTGTAGCCTTTTCTATGGCGAATGCCGCGGCAGCTAAACTTTGTTCGCACGGGAAATGACCCCTCATCACTGGGTCCAAATTCCCACTATCGTTGGCCAGGGGCTTGTACCCCAAGTGGTTCTCTGCGTGAGTACTGCCGTCATAACGCTGCCATTTGTGTGTGAAAACAGGTAAAATTCCTCTGCATAATTGGGGATCCCTAGAACTGGTGCTGTGCAAATGGCTCTTTTGAGTTCAGCAAATCCTTTCTCCATTGTCTCAGACCATTCGATCATTTCTTTTGTCACTTGGGCCTTCTTTATGGCCTGAAGTAAAGGCTTGGTGTAAGAGCTGTATTTGAAGACCCATGCCCTGACATAGTTGCATAGGCCTAAAAAGCTGTGCATCTGCTTTATCGTGTGTGGCTTAGCCGTTTTAAATATGGCTTGAGCCCTTTCTGGGGTCACTTTCTTTCCCTCATGTGAGATCAGCTGGCCTATGTACAGCACTTCTTGTCGACAATATTGTAACTTTTCTTTGTCAACCTTGTATCCTTTCTCAGCCATTATAGTCAATGGGGCTGATTCATGGAATTATGTGCGCTGAAAAACAGGGATTTGTGTGCCATTCTGCCCACAAATCCCTGTTTCACAAATGGGGATTTGCGAGCAGAATGGCGCACAAAGCCAGTTTTTCGGCACACATAATTCCATGAATCAACCCGAAAAGCTGAACAGAATCGTGCCTGCATTGTTCTTCTGTTGTGCTACAAATTAAGATGTCATCCACGTATTGCAGGAGAACACTTTCTAGTGCGATATTGCTCAAGTCCCTTTGCAAATAGAAGGAGACTCACAGTACCCCTGTGGCAGCCTCGTGCTTTTCGGACGCATTTGTCTGAACATGAATTATGTCAGATCTTGTGAGTCACGGTGCAACGGGATTGCGAAAAATGCACTTTCAAGTCAATCACCGTGAAATATTTTTCCTCAATGGGTCTGTTACATAGAATTGTAGATGGGTTAGGGACTCGAGGGAACTCGGCCTCAACAATATCGTTTATTGGGCATAAATCCTAGATTAAATGCCAAGACCCTCCCTTTGATTTTCTGATCGGATAAACCGTGGTATTGCATGACAACTCTGACGTCACTCAGATGCCCTGTTCCATCATTGCAGAAATTGTCTTAACAATCCCCTCATCTGCCTCTCTGGACATGGGATATTGTCGGGCTTTTGGTAGAATTGCTCCTGGTTTCAATTTAATCTTCACTTCTCCAACCCCCTTCAAGAGGCCTACATCATAGGAGCCTGTAGTCCTTACTGAGACAGGCACCTCGGCTAGGTCATCATCAAAATATTCAGGATGATTTAGTGCCAACATCATTCTCTGAGGTACTTCTCCTTTAATCATCTTCACCCAAAAGGTGAGACTCACTTCCACCATTATTTCTCCCATATCTGTTTGCTCTTCAAACAGATCGTCATCGGTGTGTCGTCGGTCACTCGATATCCTTCTTCAATGGTGATTACTGCGCACCATTGTCGGCCCTCGTCGTCATACCCATCAATCAAGGCCACTCTCCCTCGCACTGCAGTCGTGTGTATCATCAAGGGAAATACTTGTCCCTTCTCCTCATGCATCAGTATTCTGGGTCTGAATATGAACTCATCAGGGGTTCTCATGATTTTGTCTGCAAGGTCTGGCAATCCTGTCATAAGCACATGCATACCATATGTGAAGATTTCTGGCTCTAATGGTATGGCCCTCATGGCTATGTGTCCTGAGTATGCTCTAATCATTTCGCATACATTTGAGGAGTGCATTCCTGGAGTGGAACATACTATGCCCTCCTCTGTGCACGAGATTATCAAGTTTAATTTTGTCATTAAATATCGATCGAAAATGTTTACTGGGGTCTGCCGAGAATATAATAAAGGTACATTCATTTGACATTCTCCTATGGAGACTGGGAGTGCATTTGTGAAGGGAACACGACTGGTAGCTCCTGTAAAACTCTCAGTATCTATGGCCTCACCAGACAAGGAAAACTTGCCTTCACGTATGCATGAGCGTATTGCACCCGTGTCAACTAAGAAGGAATATTCGTTATCACCTAAAACGACATCCACCCTAGGTTCCCTATGAGGGTTTGGTGTCACTGATAGGATAGAACACATCAGGGTTCCAAGTGAGCTGTCCTAGTTTATATACATATTTGGCCCACTGTGTGCTGGTGAATTTCCCCCATTCCCATTGTTACATCTCATTCCAGGGTTCGTGGTCTGCCCCTTGCCCATTGTCTGTGACAGTTGCTTGGGTGCCTGTTGGGATTGTCCTTGTGGAAAATTCCTCATGCTCTGAGGCTGCACACCTTGTTGCACTCCTGGTGCTTGTTGTTGCACTGTGTGATTCTGCGCAACACTCTGTTGAAAGACTGTAGGTGTGTTTGTCATGCCTGCTCCTGTTCCTTGGCCGTTCTGCATCATGTCTTGATTTCTGCATGTGCGCCCCAAATGCCCTGTCATTCCACACAGACAACATACTGGTGGCGGTCGGATCATTTGCCCATTTGACATATCTTGGTTACCATTTTGCATATTTGGAAACCTGCCTGATTGCTCTGCCATCCTCTTCCCCTAATTCCTCTTCCCCTCTTCCCTTAGGATAAAACCCCATATTGCCCTGATTATGCTGCTGTGGACTAGCCACGTACTGCAAGCTTGATTCAGCTGTGCTAGTTATCATGGCTCCCTCAAGAGCATATTTTGACAATTTCCCTTCCTCACCCTTTGGAACGGCTTCCTTTTTGCGATTCTTTTCTTGCAGCAGTCTACAATAATGTGCGATTGTCAACTGTATTTCAACCCAAGGCTTGGCTTCAATTCCCACCAATTTCTTGAGTTGTTTCTGCACGGCTCGGGCAGCCCTTGGCACAATATATGGTAAAACACAGGTATAGATTTCGTCCAGGATTCATGAGTCTCGAGCACCCATGCATCTTGAAAATTCTGTATGTAAACTAATGGATCTTCAGACTCCTTAATTTTTTGCGTCATTAAAGCTCCCATATCTGAAGTATCTGGGTATACTCGTAGCGTTTTCCATACTGCAGCTCTACACTTGTTAAATGGAGCTTTGTCGTGCACGGTATTAAATGTGGTTATGCCAGGGTAGCCTACTCGTGCCCACACATCATCTGCTCTCTCACCAAGTATGGCGATTAGGAGACCCTTAATGTCCCCTATAGCTAATGTGTTTCCTCTTGTCATTTTTTCTAACTCGTTTATCCACTTTCCGGCTCCCGATGTCAGCATTGGCAGCTTTTTTTTCAAATGTTCTCGATCCATGTGTGGCCATGGAATATATTGGGGTCTTATTCCCCCCTTCTTGAGCAATGGAAATTGGGAGTCATAACCCTCTCTCTCTTCTCTCATTGTTCTTCTGTCTATTGCAGGGATAATATTCCCGCATCGCCTTCTGCCTGGCAATGCAATGTCCTGAGCCTGTCTACATAGGGCGGTGATGACACACCCCTCTGACCATGAGATACTTCTTCATGTCAGTCAGACTCTGTGGCTGACTCTGGTACCCTCTGTGCAGACTCACTAGTGTCTGACCATCTTATTCCTTTTTCCCTTAGGAGTTGTCTTTCGTTCTGTCTCTCTTCCTCATTTTCCTCGCGCTCTTCCCTTTCTGAGTCAGACATTGTCTGTCCCCAACTAGTGCCTCTCCTTGTATCCTCCTTCCTCCTACTTATTTCTAATCTATCCAGCGATAGGTCTCTATTCCCACTACTTTGGAAGACATCCTCAGTGTCGTACAGCTGAGTGCTCTCCAGGCACTCGTCTTACCCCTCCCCTTGGGGTGTTTGTTCTAACCCCATCTCATCATATATACTAGCGATCGTTTCTCTGATGCTTCTGGTGTCTTCCGTATTTGCCCTACACGTGCCTGGTACTGAATTGTATGCAGGAAAGAATTCCTCTATATCTTCCCAATCTACTACTGGATCAGGTTTTTTAACCTCTCTCCCCAGATATTCAAAATCGCGTGCTCTCTGTCTTCGCTTACATTCTGTAGCGTCATTGAATTCTTTGCATATTCTCACCTCTTCTCTGACCCTATCTTCTTCCTTTCTCTTTTCATTTTTATGTTCATCTGCCCTTTGAATTTCCTCATCTCTTCGTCTCTTTATTCTTTTCTCACATATCCTTTGCTCTTCCTCTAACCTCTGCTATTTCTGTCTGTCTTGATCATTGGCTGCTCTTGGGTTGCGATCGAGCTGTCTCTCTTGCTCTTCGCGATATAGCTGTTCTCACCTTTGTCTGTCTTTCTTTCTTATTCTTTAATCTCTTAACTCCTTCTCTTTTCCCTTACCCTGTACATCCTCTATCCTTTCCCTTGGTTTTGCGTCATCAATGCCTTTGCCATCACGTTTCAATGAAATTTGCCTTCCCATCCATTCGTGTTTTGCGAATGCGATCTCATCAGTTTATCTTTGTTTCCCTTCCATCTCTTCCCTTCACTCTCTTTGACGAGAAATGCACTTGTCTGTGCCTGATCTCTTCTTTCATCATCACGTCTGCCTTTGTCCCGTGGGATTGTGGAGGCATTATTCTTATCCTTATCTTTCCCTTGATTTTCGTCACTACTATGTGCAGGTGACTCATATGCAGGGTTGCTATACCCCGTGGCTGCTTTGAGTTCTCTCAGTGAGTATAATATCTTGTCCTTACTTTCTTCAACTTTCATTTCAGATGCGGCAGGTGGCGTAGTAGGCGTCTCACCTCCCTCTGTGCATACATTAAATATCCAATCTGTTGGTGGCTCTTCCTCCTTTCCCTGCTCATACATTTTCCAAAGCTCCAAGGCAGCGAGGCGTTTTTCTAGCTTTATGCCTGTGTATGTGGCATGCAAATATGTTGTCATATGTTGTAAGACGGCTTTAGATAGGGACCCACCTTGTGGCCATGGCATAAACATCTTGTGGACAGTCCCTTTAACCCACTCGGTACTATATTTCTTTAGTTTGGGTATGTGTTTCGGCAACTGTTTGCATAAGTGTGTCAATGGAGTTTTATCCTCCATACTTTAAATCTGTTCCCTTTCCTCTTATATAATACTGGTCAACACTTTTGTGTGTCTTAAACAGTTCCAACAATATGAGCGAGCACCAAACACTGCAAGCTCCAATCCAAATTTTAACAACATTTTATACCTTCTGATTTACTCAAAAAGCATCAATTCATATGCGATTTTATCTCAGCTATTAAATCGGATAAAATTTAAATCAATTTTCTCTAAGAAAGTTTTTTACATATGATGTCACAACAAAAAACATGTAAGACAGACGCTTGACAGACTAGACGGAACACCAGCTGGTCATAGTTATCTCTACCTCTAATCATTACCCCTTCATGGAGACTAAACGTACCCTTTCACAATGTCTTTAACCGTCATGGTTGTCTAATCGTTCCCCCTTTATCTGGGACTCTAGGTACACGTTTCTTCTAGCCGCTTGTATTAAAAGCATAGGAATAAGGCGAATCCTCTCATTTCTCGGGTGCCTGCCCCGGTAACCTTTATTTATTTAATTATTCCTGAGTCATTATCCCCATATATATATAAATATATATACAGTCTTCTCTACTTCTAACTATATTTAGTTTGTTCCCGCCTCCCTCCTTTACCTTTTCCCTTTGCTTGTTCTAAAGCATGCACTTTTGCCAGAACATTAGTCTTTTTCACTCTCCGTTCGCATAGTTCCACTCTAGACACCTCGGGATAACTGCCTTCGTTACCGCCTTCTTGGTTTTTTCTCCCGTTCAGCTGCCCGTAGGAATGGGAAGGGATGCATGGGGAACCCTTCAGGCCCTGTCTGCAGTCTCTTTTACACTATCACTGTCTACAGGGAGCTTCACGGTCTACTCAGCCGAATGGCAAAGGACTTGGGATATTGCCGAAGACCTAGAGTTACTTTATGTCGATGGTCAATAGGTGTCTTATTCAAATCAAAAATCGATAATCGATAACCATCAAATCTCTGCTACCAAGTGTACTCAGGAGACCCCCGGCTGGCCCATAGAGCCGAGGTTTGCTCTGAAGTACTTTAAGACAAGATAGCTGCACCTTGAGATGGATGGGGGTGCAGATTTTTTACTCCAACACCAATCAATAAGGACAACTCAATGGTTTGGCAACGGGAGACCCTTTAATGACAAGTAAAAAAAAACGGGGAGTCATGGCAATCAGCAGTGATACGATAGTCTGTCTCGCTTCAACTCCAACGAGCTTCATACAAATCAGAACTTTTATACTCAAAACGCATCATAATTGACGTGTAACACTCAAAAGTTAACATACAATCTTATTGGTTAGGAAAAGGTTACTTTAATATAGGTAATATATATGTATATGGTAACAGATGAGGGGATTTGGTAAACACTGTCAGTTGGGCGTCTAAGCCCTTCCTTCAAAAATGACTACTGTAGACATCACTAAAAGTATGATGTCCCATTGGTTTTACTAACTATAGGACCCTAGATTATTTGGTCCATTGAGATTGGGTTGGCACCAACCCCATGCATAAATGTCCACTTTACTTAGCAGCACGCAGAATGGTCACTCATGTGCAGGGTGCCTCAGCTACCCGGCCTTCCTCCAATTAAGGTTACAATCAATCATCGCTTCAGCAATTATGTTTCAATTATTTTACATTGGTTGGCCTCGAAACTGCATCTTCTGTCTGGAAAAGTTCTGATATCTCCGTCTGGGCGGATATCAAGCGTAGGTGTGAACCCATGCTCCTTCTCATTCGGCTGGTCACGTGCTACCCACACCTTGAATTTATCTAGTTTTTCTCAATTTGTGCATTTATTTCTTATTCGGCTTGCCACCTGCCTAAGCCTCCTTATCTCGACCTTTCAAAAACAGGATATTCTGTTCTTAAGTTTCAATTATATGTAGCTACTTGTCGTTCCTTCTATTGGTATGACCTTGGCTCTTCTGGCACGAGTTGCATCTGCTGAGTTTCGATTCAGCTGTCTCTTCACATTTTGCTTAGAATATGAATCTTGTCTTGTTTGGCCTCTAGTAACCTGAGTGATTCTGTTTTTCGTGCAAAGTGGAATCGCACTTATAACATTATGCTTCGTCTTGAGGTAGATTATGTATAATGGCGCTTGCCGCGCTATTCTTCTACTTAGCATATCAAGTTGCACTGTTTTCTTAGCTTTCTTGCGGTTCCAAGCATATGTACAGGCGTTAGCTGGTTGAATATCTTCATCCTGCTTACAGCTTAAGCTTCTTTATATTTCAACATCGTTCTCTTCCTTTGGGTTCACAATATCTTTATTCATGGTGTTTCGTCTCTGTGTGTCATATTTTGGTTGTCATTTCTTCTATCTATGAGTCTGTCCAGGCTCTCCTGACGTCACCATTCGTCTTCCATTAAGTCCTTTTTGTTTTCTTCCGGGACGGTACTTAGGCAATCTTTATTTCGTCTCATTTGTTGGTAGGGTTTTCTCAATGGATACCTTACTGTCCATGGTTATCTGGGTATTGGTACTTCAATAGGTGTTGCTCTTCTGATGGGTACTGGGCAGAGCCTTAATGCAGCTCTCTGCTGGTTTATTTGCTCATCATACGTCACATATTTTGGTGTGAACGTTCCTGGTACTTCAAAATGGGCGATTGGAGTGCAGGCTTTATTTGGGACCTCCTCTACAACGGTGTACTGCGATTCCTGCAAGAACCACGACTGGCAGTAGAGCCAATAGTGCTGCTCCACCAGGAACAGCCAAGAGAGCCGCGATGTACTGCTACTCCCGCAGGAACCCTGACCGGCAATAGAGCATATAGGGATGTTCTTGCAGGAACAGCCAAGAGAGCCGCAGTGTACTGCTACTCCTGCAGGAACCCAGACTGGCAATAGAGCCAATAGTGCTGCTCCTCCAGTAACAGCCAAGAGAGCCGCTGTGTACTGCTACTCCTGCAGGAACATACACCAGGCAACAGAGCCAATAATTCTGCTCCTCCAGGAACAGCCAAGAGAGCAGCGGTGTACTGCTACTCCTGCAGGAACCCATATCAGCCAATAGAGCCAATAGTGCTGCTCCTCCAGGAACATTTAATAGAGCCACAGTGTACTGCTACTACTGCAAGAACCCATGTCAGCCAATAGAGACAATAGTGCTGCTCCTCCAGGAAAAGACAAGAGAGCCGCGTTGTACTTCTACTCCTTCAGGAACCCGGAACAGTAATAGAGCCAATAGTGCTGCTCCTGCAGGAACAGCTAAGAGAGCCGTGGTGTACTGTTAATCCTGCAGGAACCCAGACCAGCAATAGAGCCAATAGTGCTGCTCCTCCTTGAACCGCAGAGCGAGCTGTGGTGTACTGTTACTCCTGCAGGAACCTCGTACAGCAATAGAGCCAATAGTGCTGCATCTCCAGAAACAGCTGAGAGAGTTGCGGTGTACTGCTACTCCTGCAGGAACCCCGACCAGCAATAGAGCCAATAGTGCTGCTCCTCCAGGAACAGCCATGAGAGCCACGGTGTACTGCTACTCCTGCAGGAACCCCGACCAGCAATAGAGCCAATAGTGCGGCTCCTCCAGGAACAGGCAAGAGATTTGCGGTGTACTGGTACTCCTGCAGGAACCCAGACCGGCAATAGAGCCAATAGTGCTGCTCCTCCAGGAACAGCCATGAGAGCCACGGTGTACTGCTACTCCTGCAGGAACCCCGACCAGCAATAGAGCCAATAGTGCGGCTCCTCCAGGAACAGGCAAGAGATTCGTGGTGTACTGCTACTCCTGCAGGAACCCAGACCGGCAATAGAGCCAATAGTGCTGCTCCTCCAGGAACAGCCATGAGAGCCACGGTGTACTGCTACTCCTGCAGTAACCCAGACCAGCAACAGAGCAAATAGTGTTGCTTCTCCAGGAACAGCTGAGAAAGCTGCTGTGTACTGCTACTCCTGCAGGAACCCCGACCCACAATAGAGCCAATAGTGCTTGTCCTCCAGGAACAGCCAAGAGAGCCGCAGTGTACTGCTACTCCTGCAGGAACCCCGACCAGCAATAGAGCCAATAGTGCTGCTCCACCGGGAACAGCCAAGAGAGCTGCGGTGTACTGCTACTCCTGCAGGAACCCAGACCAGCAATAGAGCCAACAGTGCTGTTCCATCGGGAACAGCCAAGAGAGCTGCTGTGTACTGCTACTCCTGCAGGAACCCAGACCAGCAATAGAGCCAACAGTGCTGTTCCACCGGGAACAGCCAAGAGAGCTGCGGTGTACTGCTACTCCTGCAGGAACCCAGACCAGCAATAGAGCCAACAGTGCTGCTCCACCGGGAACAGCCAAGAGAGCTGCGGTGTACTGCTACTCCTGCAGGACCCCAGACCAGCAATAGAGCCAACAGTGTTGCTCCACCGGGAACAGCCAAGAGAGCTGTGGTGTACTGCTACTCCTGCAGGAACCCAGACCAGCAATAGAGCCAACAGTGCTGCTCCACCGGGAACAGCCAAGAGAGCTGCGGTGTACTGCTACTCCTGCAGGAACCCAGACCAGCAATAGAGCCAATAGTGCTGCGATATTTGTTACACTACTATTACAGGCAGTTCTTTTTTCCTTTGGACATCAATACTTTTACTGTGTAGAATGTTGGAAACATAAGATATGTGAATAAACAGCGATGCTCTCCTCACCAGATGTAGTATCTTGCTCCCCAGCAAGATATGCCTGGATCAGGAGTGACAAGGAGCAGGAACCAGGCTGACCCAGGTGAGTACAGACAAGATGCTTTATTATACTTAGTTACATAAATACAGTTCATAAAGATGTGGGAGAGAAGGTATTCAGCATCTGCCCTGGTTCCCTGCCATGCTCCAAGTCCCTAACTGTCAACCTCAGAACCCCCAGGCCTCCAACACTCCACATTCCACCGAGCATTCTATGAGGCCCAGCTTGCAAACACAGAGTCATTCTCATTCATTCAGGATACCATAAATACCTTTATCAGGACGTTAACTGTCCTATGGTAATAATAGTGTTACCATTTATTGTTGCCATCTTATACTCCATCCTGAAAGCTAGACCTTGAGTGCACAGCCACGTCTATCATATGATATGATATCATATGATATGGTATTTATAACGCGCCTATACACAAGTGTTTCAAGGCGTGACGAGGCGGGGGGGGGGAACAAGGGGAGACATACAACGATCCTACTAGGCCAGGTGTCATTCAGATCGCGCAAGTGCAAGGGAGGAGGGGAAAGGGAGAAGTGCAAGGGGAAAGGGAGAGGGGAAAGTGCAGTACAGGGTAATAGCATACAGGAAAGTAACAAGGGCCAGCTAGTGGCAGTGCGAGTAAGATATCATAGGTAATACAGGGAATGTGCTGCATTGTTCTTAGTCCCTTTCAGACACTACCAGGCGCCTGGGAGGTGCTGTAGCTCATCAGCACTGCCGAGAACTGCGGGCTTTGACCGTCTAGAGCAGGGCCTCTCATTACTGGAACAGCAGGTCGAAGTTGCAGTCCAGGACTCATGTACATTGACGGAGCTATGTGAGGAGGGTCGTGCAATTAGGCAGTTGAATGTTTCCTTATAGGATGGACTTGCATTGGTAGAGATGTGTGATGAGTCTCGGTGAGCTGCGTTGGCAGAGCTGTGTGAGCAGTGAGAGCATAACATCACCATTGAATGCAGCAATAGGGGCCCGGCTTGCATGGGCATAGCTGTGTGAGCAGTCTGGTTATTGTGATAGCTGTGTAGTTTGCCTGCCAGGACGGGGGTGTATTGCCAGAAGCGTGGGTCGTACAGCGCCCGCAGATAGAGGGAAGCGGGGATGTCCCAAGGCAGATTTCCTCTGCCATCTGACACTTGTGACTATGTCGAGAAGGATGGAGGTTACACACACACGCTCACACACACACAAAGCACCGCCCATGTGAACCGGACGAAGCCATCGCAGTGTAAATTGCGAAGAAAACATACAGGAAGAGAAAAGATTGGTTATGCGACGAAGAGGGTTAGCGGCCAGTGCCAAGCTTGGACCTGCCCGAAACTGTGCGAGGTTCCGATCTGATAGGGCTCGGGGAAGAGGCTGTCCCTGCAGAGTTCTGGAGACAGAATCCCAAAATCCCTGATCCATCAACAGCTTCTGCCCAGGTTCCAAATCCGCATGCGTTGAGACCTGCAGACATCAATGGGGGCATTGCGTGGAGCGAGTGTGGCAAACCTACGTGCTGGGGCCTCGACAGGGCCCGTGCGGGTCCCTAGGCAATCCGGAACAGGCAGAGCTGGGAATGGCCCAAGTGACAGCTATAAAAGAGCTGTCAGTCATTGGCAGCCATTACTTTCCAGAAGTGACCGCAGCCTGGAGAGCCAGGATACCGTGAAAAGGGGCTACTGACAGGCAGATGTGCACACAGCGGGACGCCGAAAAAGACAGCAAGGGGGGTGGGGCACCTTAGGACGAGTTCTTAGAGTAGGAAATACGGGGACAGTTAGGAACGAAGAAGGACAGGGCTTAGGGTCAGTGGTGCAGAGAAAGGGACGAAAATAGAAGGAACAAGCGGAAGTAGTGAAAGAAGTGCCACTGGCGGAGTAGATCACAGGACAAAGAGACAGACGAGAGGGAAAGAGAAGCTGAGTGCGACAAAGTCAGGGGAAGAGAGCCAGAGAAAATGGACCCGGGATAGAGCCAGGGAAGACGAGAGAGACAACCTGGGAGAGTAAAACTGAGTGGGCGAGAGACAAATTGATGGAGAGAAATAGAGTGTGTGTGAGAGAAAGAGTGGGGGGGAGACAGAGAGAGAGGGAGACACAGAGAGAGAAAGGGGGAAAGTTGCAGGTAGCTCGAGAAAGAGAGAGGGTGCAGGATAAAACGGAGGGACAAAGAGAAAGAGGGAGTGGGGATAAGAGAGAGCTGGACCCGAGGGTCAGACAGAGAAGGGCGGAAACGTAGAGAGAAAACAACAAACACAAGCACGGTGGGTAAGAGGAGTTAGTTAAAGTGTGATCCACAGAATAAACGGAGCGGGAGAGTCCGCAAGACTGACCTGCAGCCACAGAGGCAAAGACAGGCGCGCCGCTACACAGAGACGCGGAGAGTCCGTGACAGAATAGCTGGAAAACACGCAAGAGAAGGCAAAAAGAGACATCGAGTCACCGAGGGCGGGCGAGGAATAGACCTTTAGGAACGGAGGTAGGGACACATAAATATAGAGACGCAAAGACAGACACAAGGAGAAAGGCAGTGGTCATAGACAGACCTAGTGACAGTAGTGACAGAGGGAAGGGGTGAGAAGAGACGCACAGAAAAAGCGAGATAATCGAACACACCCACACACGGGGGGGAGATGAAAGACATATAGTAAAGAGAGCGGAGTTGGTGTTGGAGGCGCTCTCTGCACACAGCACATCCCTTCGTCTCCACGTGCCGGGTGCAGCCCGAGGCTGGACGCACCTGCGCTTCCGCACCTGTACCCGAGCCGGCTTCCCGCCTTCAGCACCGCCCGCTCGGGACAGCTCCCTCCCGCCCGTGTCAGCGGAGGAGTCTCCGCACGCCTTGTGATAGGAGGCAACGGACAGGCAGAGCGGGAGGATCGGTTCAGCACCAGCGCCACGGAGGACAGCTCCAGAGAGCAGAGAGGCTGACGCGCACGCTGTCCGCAGCATCAGGACCCCCTTACCCTCAACAGGGCAGGGCTTTCTGTGACCTCTGCAGGCAGGGCAGCAGGGCCTCCGCCCCACCCCTCAGGCAAAGCATTGTGGACCACGTTTCCTTCTCAGATAGAACACGCTGAACCCCAACACCTTAACAGGTAGGAAGTCCCGAGACCTCCCGAGGAAGAACATTTCAGTCCTCCCCAAGTAGGGCTTCCGAGTCCTCCCTGCAGGACATCTTGTGACCCAAGACACTCAGGTAGGATATCAGCCCATCTCCCCCTTAAAGACATGCAGGACTTCAACGCCCCAAACTCCCGCGGGGCAGCCCAACACATCACCAGGCGGGTCCTCCTTTGATCCTAGCCCCCCAAGTGAAACATGTATCCAGCACTCTATCCAAGGCATAACCTTAGCTAGGGTATCTTGGGAGGTCATCTGCCAGAGGCAAAGCCTCCTGCGACCTAATTCCTTGCACAGACAGAGCAACTTGGGAACCTGTTGATCGCAGAAAGGGCACACTGACATCTCATTCTCTACAGGATATCTGGCACCTCATTCTCTACAGGATATCTGGCACCTCATCCTCCACAAGGTATCAGGCACCTCATTCTCCACAGGGTATAAGGCATCTCATTCTCTACAGGGTATCTGGCACCTCATTTTCCAGGGCACCGGCACCTCATCCTCCACAGGGTACCTGGCACCTCATTCTCCACAGGGTATCAGGTATCTCACCCTCCACAGGGTATCAGGCACCTCATCCTCCACAGGGTAACTGACACCTCATTCTCTACAGGGTATCTGGAACCTCATTTTCCAGGGCACCTGGCACCTCATCCTCCACAGGGTACCTGGCACCTCATTCTCCACAGGGTATCAGGCACCTCATCCTCCACAGGGTATCAGGCACCTCATTCTCTACATGGCACCTCATCCTCCACAGGGTAACTCGCACCTCATTCTCTACAAGGTATCTGGTACCTCATTCTTGACAGGCAGAGTAGCCTAGGACCTCGCTCTGTTCCCGATTTGTGAACCCTGGGACCTCATTCCCTCGTCAGGCAGAGTCAGTCTCCTGGGACATCATTCCTTTCTCACACACTGGATCCTGAAACCTCATTCCCTTCTCAAGAAGCGCACCTCGAGACCGCAGCCAGCCCAGTCCGCCCAGCGGAGCCTCAGTCAGGAATCCCGGGCTCCCTCCGGAAGACCCCCAGGTAAGACGGCGGTGCAAACCAAGCCATGCTTCCAGCGCTGAGCATAGCGCCCAGATGCCCGCGGAAAACAATCGTGTCTTGTTTATTTCTATTGGGGGTGGGGCGAGAGTAATAGTGGATGGAGATTGATACTTTTATGAAACTAATTCTGTTGCCAGGTTACCATTTTCACATCAAATATTGAAGACACAATGTCCCCCTCCCTTCTGCCTCGCTGTGCTCTCTTTCTTTCTCTGCATTTCCCCCTCCTCCCGCTGCATCTCTTCCTAATCTCATTTCACTCTGTATTTTTACCTTTTCACCCTCGTTCTCTCCTCCTCTGTTTTCTCAAATCCGACTCTCCATTTGCCCGTCTGTTCTTCTTCGTTCTGTGTGCCAGTTTCCCTTTATGTTCGTCTGTCCTCCTCTGCCCTTACACTGCCCCGTATCTGCCTCGCGACCATTCGCCCACCGTCTTCCCTGTTCCGTGTTTAATTCCTTTAAATGTGATGCTACATCTCACTGTCAGAGTCCGTCAACATGTCTGTCTTATCTATCTACCCATCTGTCTATCCATCTATCTATCTATCTATCTATCTATCTATCTATCTATCTATCTATCTATCCATCTACCTATCTATCTATCTATCTATCTATCTATCTATCTATCTATCTATCTATCTACCCATCTATATATCCATCTACATATCTATCTATCTATCTATCTATCTATCTATCTACCTATCTATCTATTTATCTATCTACCCATCTGTCTGTCTGTCTGTCTGTCTATCTATCTATCTATCTATCTATCTATCTACCCATCTATCTATCTATCTATCTATCTATCCATCCATCCATCTATCTATCTATCTATCTATCTATCTATCTATCTATCTATCCATCTATCTACCTAGCTATCTATCTACCCATCTATCTATCCATCTACATATCTATCTATCTATCTATCTATCTACCCATCTGTCTATCTATCTATCTACCCATCTATCTATCTATCTATCTATCTATCTATCTATCTATCTATCTATCTATCTATCCATCCATCCATCCATCTATCCATCTATCTATCTATCTATCCATCTATCTACCTAGCTATCTATCTACCCATCTATCTATCCATCTACATATCTATCTATCTATCTATCTATCTATCTATCTATCTATCTATCTATCTATCTACCTATCTATCTATCTATCCATCTATCTATCCAGCTATCGATATATCTATCTATCTAAGAGCAAGATATGAGAGTCTGTGTATCCATCTCTATATCGTTTTACACTCATTAACCCCTTACCCCCCTCGAACACGCTCTTTGCCCATGTTTCTCTTCCTCTCTTCTGCCTTCTGCTTTCTCCACCTCTCTCTCTCTTTCTCCCCTCTCTCTTCTCTCGCCCCTTTTTGCCCCTCCCCCCTCTCTCTCTCTCTTTCTCTCCCCCTCTTGCTCTTCCCTTCTCCCCCTCCCTCTGTTATCGCTCTTTGTTTCTCTCGCGGTCCCCCTCTCGCTTTTTCTTTGTCTCTCCCTCTCCCCCTGTTTACTGTCATGTGTTTAGAACATGTCACCTCCCTTCCACTCTCATCCGACTCCCATTTACTTTTGCGTAACTTTATCTCGCACGCTGTCACATTCCCCACCCCTCGAAGTCTTTCTCTCCCTGCGTTCATCTCTCTCTCTTCCCCGCACTGTGTGGACTCACCACTACATTCCTCTGGGGTTAGCACCCCCCTCTCCCTTCTTGTTCCCTCCCCCCTAGACTGCCCTTTGCTTACTTGCACCTATCCTTTCCTTCTGTCCCAGCATGCTTTGCACACTTCGCCCCTCGTCTCATTTAATGCCACCGTTGTTCTTCCCCCTGCCACTATCCCTCTCTGGTGCACGTTTATGCTCCACTCTCAGTTCTTTGATTGCCTCTCCGGTCCCTTCCTTATCGTTGTCTCTAGCTCCGTTTTTACCACCCTTCGTTACAAGGCGCTATACAATACACCGCCTAGCATGGAGCTCCTGTGCCTAGATTCCTCTCGCTCTCGCGGTGTTTCTTCCCCGCCGACAGTCTCTCCACTCCGGCCTGCTCATGGCATCCGCCTGCCTCCCTACAGTGCTCTCTTTCTCGTGGATTTGCCTCTGCCTCCCACGCCCCTCCCCCTCTCTCACATCCCCATTTCCCAGACTCTTCAGCTCTGTGCCTTCTTTCTACCCCCTTTCCCTGCTTCTCTCACCCTGTCACTTCCCCCTCGTCACTTACTGGATTCTAACTCTCCTTCCGCCTTCCCCTCACACTTTTCTCGCGCCATTCTCTCTCTCGCCATTCTCTCTCTCTCTCTCTCCTCTCTGTCTCTCTCTCACACACATAGATAATGCTGCCTCTCCAGTACCCACCGGCCTCACTATTTCACCCTCTCGCCCTCTGCATAGCTACATGTACACACGCTTCCAGCTGTGCTATGCTATGTTTTTGGGATGTATAGCATGCTCTGCTCCCATTGGCGGGGGCCCCAGGCTCCCTGGCAACTCTGAAAGAGGGCGGGGTGGACGAGGATAGTGAGGAGAGAGGGGACATTCAACACAGCGTTTCTGTAGTGTCGATCTGTGCAGACCGGAAGGAGCCTGGGCTCGTTTTTACCTCTCACACACCTGCTCTCCTTATCACACACATATGTCTCTCATTCTCTCCATCTCTCAGTGGCTCCTTCTGCTCAGACTGCGTAGCACCCCTCACCCTCTCCTTGCCGCCTGGCTCCATCTGAGCCTCAGCACTGGAAGCCGCACTTCGGCGGGTGGGGGATGGGGATTTGAACCCCCCCTCCCCTCCCCATGCGCGGCTTCCTTTCTAATCCTCTCGTCCCCGCAGATGAGGAAGGTAATAAAGGTTGCATTAGTGGCTGGTCAGATCTCCTCTCGTCCCTCTGTGATAGCTCCTAATTAATTTTCTTTCAAAGTTTATATTTAAAATGAAAAATGAGCCCCCACGACCCTCCCCCGCATCTCCCATCCCCCTCTTCCCGACTTCGTCTCTTCCTATTCGTGCGGCCCCCTTCATCAGGGTAATATAAGTCTGCAACGGTGTGCAGACCCCAAGGTGGGCAAAATGATGCATTTTTTTTAATGTTGGCTTTAGTAAAAAAAATAAAAAAATAAAAGGGAGGGATGGAGAAGCAAGGGGTAGTTTGAGAGGAGCGCAAAGCCTTCCGCGCAGCCGCAGTGTGTGAGAGGCTCTGTCCTCGTCATCCAGCCGTGATCGTAGACCCTCTAACGAGGCTCAACAAAGAGCGCAATCCATGCAATGCATCATCAGAGGTGCTTAGATAGCTCAGTGGTTCGGGCGCCTGCTGCAGAGATCTGTGAATCTGTGAACATCTCACAGACTGGTGATCGCTTCACCGAACCCCAATTCTCCTCCTCTCTAGTTCCCTCCCGCGTACCGTCTCAATGGAACTCTTCACTCTTACTTGCAGCCCCCAGGGAGTGTCCCCCAAAGACACCACTCCCTTACATATACACACACATGTATGTATACCATACATATGTGTATATGTTTCACACCGCAGTTTCCAAAGTAAAATAACTTGGTGGGTTCATGTGCCTGTGGTAAACATATATGTGTAAGAAACATGCAGGTCACAAGTGCTAGTACTAGCGGCGTCAATTAGTAGTTTAAGGCGCCTGGTATGGGGGTTCGTGACAGAGCTCACTGGGTTCCAGGCACAGCAAGACAGGTCAGCGATTGATGCATCGGCTGTGCATGTCTGGTTATTTATTTATTTGCATTTTTATCGCGCAATTTACAGCCCTGAGGCATCGAGGTGCTGTTACAAGAATATGTAAGAGGGTTGTCATACAGGTTCATGCGCCCAAGGCTTCTTAGTTAGTTACACGTTACATGAAACAGATTACATGAAGTACAGAATGATAAACGTGCAGGGTAAAGACAGAGTAACAGTATGGCAGTGGTACCTCAGAAAAGTGGTAGTAGGTTTTATAATTTCAGTTGAAGAGTTTAGTGTGTGTAATCTGCAGGTCGAATATTGTAATCACAGTAAAATAGCTCGGCGGGTCTATGCATCAGCTGCACACACCAGTGCATATCCAGCAGCCCACACAGATTGGAGCCCAGAAGAGGCCGACGCGCTCTTCCATCCTTCCCAGGTCAGTAAAGTGAGCAGCATTCGTATGGTTAAACACAGTCCCTAGCATTAAAGCTGCACACATCAGCCCGGCTCGCAGCATGTTCGGTGTAAGTGTGATGGGGGCGCGCGCGCCCGCGTGAAGGCTGTTGGCGGGAAGGGTGGACTGGGACTGCAGCCACTCCCTTCTTTAAAAGGCGGTACATGCAGATGAGCACATTGGCGCATCTGGCGCGAGAGTGTAACTTCACATCAACAGCTGCACTGATGTGTTTCTTAACGTCTTGTATATTTTACCACGTGACTCAAGGGGGCTGGGGAGAGGTACGGGGTGTGCGATAGGGGTGTTGGCGCCCCTCGGATGTTCTCGTTATGTTCTCACAGCTGATTGCCCTGTAATCGCTACCGCGCTCAGCCGCGCGCAAAGTAATCAGCGTTAAAGTGCCGGCTGCGAGGGAGTGCGGTGGCAGAGAGACGAGGGCGCAGTTTCCGGTGCTGCCTCAATGACCTGCTGGGGAGCACACTTATTTCTCATATCTGTTATGACCTGATTCATGGACTACTTTTTTGCACGGTTGAAAGTGACTTTCACTGGTGAAATGTGATGTTGCACTGCTGACACAAACCCTGATTCATGGAAGTGTGCAAAGTGTATTTTTGCAGTGCAACGTCAGTGCATAGTCAATTTTGCAGTTACAAAATGACTTTGCACGGACTCTGCACAGCAAAAATACACTTGGCACAGTTCCGTGAATCAGGGGTTGTGTTGGCAGTGCAAAGTAACTTTTCAGCAGCTCAAGGTCACTTTGAACCCCGTGCAAATAATTCCATGACTCGGGCCCTATATTTTATAAAGCGCTAATAACAACAGGTGTGGATGCGCTGTGCTTGGGTAGAAACAAGATGGGAACCGTATACGATACAGTACAGGTACAGGAAATTAGATAGAACCATTCCATGCTCATACTTAAAGCAATATGACACATTTGGTATATTAAAAAAACGCTCCGTACAAAACCACCAAAGAAAGAAGCAGTGGCAATGGCAAGTTTTTTTTGTTTTTTTGTTTTTGTGTAGGGATGAGAGATATTTTCTAGGCATTGCCATAATGGTACTACCTGGCCATAAGTACCAGATAGAAAATGGTGTTAGTACCTGGGCATATTATGCCAGTACCTGGCAAATGCCCATGTAATACCTAAATAAGAGCCAGCACTCTTGGCTTTGCCAATGCTTGATTGTGACAGAACTTCAGATCAAGGTACAGATGCAAGGACACATACGTTGTGTATGAATGAAGTGACTGAAGGGACATTTGGTTAATACATTTCTATTACACCGGGGACTGGTTTACGGCTGCATTTAAGCCATTTCTTTTGGGAATATTGATTAGAAATAACACCCTCCCCCCTCCACCCACCTTAAAAGCACACAGCTAGCTCAAAGAGATCTCAAGGCATGTGTTTTGGGCGGGGAAAGGCAAGTCAATGGGTGAGCAATAAAGCCAAACAACAGCAACAGGCTGTGTGTCCCTCCTCCATCCCATCTGACTCCTATTTTCCCTACTCATACCAATAGCTCCAGCTTATAGGCAGTGCTTACGTCACCACCTAACAGCCAAAACTATGGATATTTCCGCACTCAGAGCTTTGAACCTAAAAGTATGAATATCATTCCTAAATGAACAGTCAAGGTTAAAAAAAACAAAAAAATTCTCTCATCCCAAATTTCACTGGGGGGGTCACATTCTTCGGGGGCACCAACCAACAAGGGTCAGTCCGGCCCAAGCTTTGTCGAGGTATACAGCTATCAATGCAGTCAGGACCTGCTAGTGCGGGAGAGGATTACAAAAAAAGCACCATGTCGGAATATAACTCGAAAAAAAATGGTAGTCAAACTCTTTTATGCTGAATCCCCCTTGACTAAAAATATAGTTGCCCAGCCCCCTTCTCCCCACTGGAGTCAATATATTGTTGCTGGTATATTTGCTTATGTTTTCTATTAAGGGCAGTCGCTATACTTGCTTTTCGAAGATCCCCGTCCACCCCCTGGACATCCTCCAGGCTGCTCCCTGGGTGTGGGGGAGCATCCCCACAGTTTGAAGACCACTATAGTGATGCACAGTTCCATGAATCAGGGTTTGTGTCGGCAATGCTAAGTCATTTTCCAGCAGTGCAAAGTCACTTTGAACCTTGCAAAACATTCCATGAATGGGACCCTGAGTTTGGTGAATGAAGTGGCATTTTGTGACAGATTCCTGCTACTTCTAAGCACTGTTCTAATTGATGGGCAGGAACAGCCAGTATGGATGTGTTGAGGTGGTGTCACAAGAGGAACTGACATAGAGATCAACACATTGAAGATCTCTATGATCGTAGACGGGTGGGGGGCATTGCCACCATTTGATCCAGCACTGGCAGGCTGTATAGGACAGGTGTATACAGAATAATAAAGCCTGCGGCATCTGGCGGTTCTTGACAGCTGTGATCCATCCTCCCTGCCCAATAGCCAGCTTCCCTTCACATACAATGCAAGCATCAGAAGTGGTGCGTTTGTGGTAGTCTCAGAAGAGAGGCCAACGATTGGATGGGCGCATGAACTGGGAGCCTCCTCCCATAGACTAAACAGGCTTTATGCAGTCTGTGGTCACTGTGGGAAAGGAACTCTGGCACAGTGGAGCTCAGAGTGAGTGGCCAGGCCAGGGTCCCAGCAGGGTTTTTCTGGATGAACATTTTCTCTCTCGGCTGCTTCCTCCCTTTGGGGTTTTTCTTTTGTGGGAGTTGGTGACACTCACCCATTCTTTCACTGGGTGCGCCAAGGGTGAATTTTGGATTTGCTAGCCTGCCACAACCTGCTCCTCATCAGGCCTATATCGGCTCGTTCTTGTTATTGGATCTTGGAACCATCTCGTGAGGATAGCTCAGGGGTAACGCACTCGTCTTAAAAGCAAGACAATGGCAGCAACACAGGTTCGATCCCCAGGTCGGTGCATAGAAACCTCTGGGTATTAAGCATAACCATTTACGAAAATATTGGCCCTCTAAATGATGTATTATATATTTTTTTTTATCAATTCACCCTTGTTCCTAACCTATCAATGCCAAGAAGACTTTTACAGCGAATGTTGACCTTTTTACAAACTATAAAAACAGTTTTCAGTGCTCTCTACCAGTCTCATTTCACAAGTGTGGCACTGAGCTGTAGAATGCACTGCAGTGTGTGCCATTCCTGAGCTGGGGTGTGTATGGGTGCTCTGAAAAGGGTCTGTCCTTGGCTGGTGCCTTATAGAAACCCAAGAAAATGAATGACAATGTGAAATGCTATATAATGTATTGGAGGTAGTACTGGTGTAACCTCTTGCATTTCCTTTCCATATAGGACCAGAGGACCTGGTAGTTTGTGCTATTTCTTGTATTGTATTGGCGTTGTCATTTATATAGCGCCCTTTACCATTATTATTGTCTCAATGTGCTGGTGGTTGGGAACGCCCTTGGGGACCGAAGTGCAGCGTGTTGGAGATCACGGAGTAGGATTAGAATGTGTGTGCATACGGCCAAATAAGGCTTAGTAGGGCTGGCCTGGCTCCAGTAGAAACAACCCATGAGGTCATGCATGTGGATGGTTGCTGAGAGGAATTAGGGGATGGCGTGGGTGCTAGAGACTCGCTATGTGTCCAGCATGCCCAGAATTTGTATTTGATCTTGGCTGCATACTGATGTCAGAGGTGTTGAGGTGTAGTCTGGTGTAAGTAGGTGGAGCAATTATGTGACCAGCTGATATCATGAAGAATTATAGATGGGTGTCTATCAACCATGGGGATGCATTCGACCGAAGAGATGCATGTGACATGGAATAGACAACGAGAGAAGCATGTGTTGCCTACGCGCCCACTCAGATACTCGAGGTGGACTATACCCTGTAGTGCTAAACTGCCCATCTATATATTTATGTGGTGTATCTCCCCTCTGTACCCCTGTTCTATTCACAGTGCAGTTCAAATCAACCAGTATAGAAGGGGGGCATTTAGGGGAAGAAAGGCTGAATTATATATAATATAAACAGTTACAGGTTCCCTCTCTATTATGCCAAAACTACCCAAAAAGGTGACTCAATACCTGGCAGAGGAAATGCCCTGTTCCCTGGTGTCATGCAATGGAAGTTGATTATGAATTCCATCAACCTCTGCCACGACAGTAGCAGGTTACAGCATTCAGAAAGAAGGGGGCAAAGTTCCTAAGGTCTTTGTACGCGACAGCACAGTTCTGATACCAGGATGGGAGTGATAGCTATTGGTCTATAATCGGCATACATCTCAATGCTGTGTACATTACATCAGCCTCCCTGCTGGGCTTTGCCTGATCTGGTGGACCATTTAAAGTAAAAATGCAAAGTCCAACGCATTTCGGACTAGAGTCCATCCTCAGGGACCAAAATCATGGAGAAATACAAAAACACAGAAAAGTAACGAAACGTAAACATTAAAAACCTTAGGACGTCATTACAAGTATGACGGACCAGTAAAAAATGGTGGTATCGGAATTACTCTCATCAGCTATCAAGAGCTATGGAGTCCTCTTTTTAGGGGCTGTGTGGGTGAGGACAGTTAAACACAAACTCTACAATGTCCCACAGAACAGCTTCCTTTCCTTTCTGCTAAGAGTGAGTGTTTCAGAAGCATATAGACTTGGTTATGTTTGCTCCTTTGCCCACAACCGGGCAAATACCCATGTAGATATCAAACAATTACAATAAACATATAGAGTTGATCATATTTACCCTCTGACCAAAAAAGGGCGGATGACCATATAATTATCAAAAATATACATATTTTAATATTTATCAAAAAACATAGCACAACGCATTATAACTCTATAAAATCAATACAATGATCAAAGATAATTTCTAAAAAGACCATCTATATGTGTAGATTATACACATATGGCAGAGAAGCTAACACTTCAAACCCTATTGGTGCCTAACTGTGGGTTTGTATATATGTCCTTACCACCACTGTTATTAATAATGCCCTTCTTTATTCGTATGGGCAAAATACTGTGCCAACACTTACAGAATGTGTTTCTAGAACCAACATGAATCTTAACCTAAAAGATAAAACACAGAAATGAATCCACATTGTGTATCCTGTTGGTGCTGTCTTCAGGGCACTCAATCTGTCTTACATATTTTCATTTTCACGTATGTCATTACGTGTTAGTTGCCATATTTTCAATATTCTACAATACAAACAAAATATTTTGATCTTTAAAAACATGGTATCTTTGATTTCAAAAATAGCAAAACTATTCATTGCCTCTGTTTCAACTTCACCTCTATTTGTAATATAAGCAGAAGGAGTTATTAATTCATTGTTCACTTATTACCCACAATTAAACATCTTCCCAACATTTCTCATGACCAAAACACATGCATAGATTTAATCTAGGTGTTTACAATATGCAATCTTATGCTATCAATATATTTTTTCGTGGTACATTTAATCTAGGTATTTACGATATGCAATCTTATGCTATTGATATATTTTTTCGTGGTATTATCCTGAAATACCTCTGACGTCACTCGGAACCTTGTCAAGTATGTTTCTCGTTATCCTGGTTCTGTGGTCTCCACTGTTACTGGGCTTGACACTACATAGAGGAAAAAGCATGTCTTACACTTGAGGATTAGCTGTCAGTAATTCAGCTGTACACTGCACAACACCCAATTAGTGTTTACCGACTCTAGAATCTCAATCTGAGATTTTCATGGTGTATCAGAATTACTGCCAATATTCCCAATCCACCATACTACGAGTATGGCCCCCCTGGAATGGAGGGTTTACCTCCAGCATCGGCAGAATTACTGCAGCAGTAATTCCATCAAAAAAAACCATAGATTCACATGGACTCATAATAAATGGGGATTTAGACCACCACCGCCACCATTTGTAATCTAGCGGTAAATCCACCATAGCAAGTGGCAGTAGCAGTAATTCAGTTGGGTGGTATTCCGGCGCATTTACTGACAGAATACTGCGCAGCTGGTGATGAGGCGCTTAGACTCTTTCACTATGGCACATGATATTACACCTAAGTAATTTGACACAAATGTTATCTTGCTCTGATATATTTCCATACACAAGCTGAACACATTACACTCATTTGTTCACTACCTTTATCCCAACAAGCCAGCTCTGCAAACACCACGTCCATCAGAGCATTGTGCTAGACTCTTACTAGAACCCAATGCTTCTTCCTCTAGGTTTATTCTGCATTGGCCCGCGGGCCTTGTTTACATTATTTGCTTGCACTGCCGAGCGTGCTTATGTGATGCCGTCATCACGTCGATGGTGTCATCGTCACTGGTGTAACAGCGGCCCTGCAGCCCCCGTGGTGCCCCGCGTCCACATGTCCTGGGAGGGGGCCCCACTTGGAGTAAAAAAAAAAGCATTTTTTTTTTACATTTCTTTTTGAATTCACTCTGCATTTATAAAGAAATTATTTCTGTAACAGAAATAATCTCTTTATGAAGGCAGAGTAAATACAAAAAGAAACTTTATTTTTGAAGTCCAGGGCTACCCCCACCCCATGACATGAAGACCCTAGCATGGAGGCCTCCATGTCATGGGATGGGGGAAGCCCTATGACTTCAAAAATAAATAGTTTATTTTTGAAGTCACTCTGCCTTCATAAATAAATCTTTCTATTATGGTTTAGTCCTTAACGGAAATATTTTATTAATGAAGTCAGAGTGACTTCAAAAGGAAACAATTTATTTTTGAAGTATTATGACTTCCCTCAAACCCATGACATGTACGTGTGAGTGTATGGTGAAAGAGTGCACAAAAATGTATGGGTGTCTGGGTATGCGTGTGTGCGTGTACAGTGACAGGGTGCACACTTAAATGTATGTGTGGTGCCTGGGTGTGCCTGTATGATGAAAGGCTGCACACTTAAATGTATAGGTGACTGTCTGTGTGAGTGTATGATGAAAGGGTACACACTTAAATGTATAGGTTGCTGCCCGTGTGAGTGTATGGTGAAAGGGTGCACACAAATGTATGGGTGGCTGGGTGTGCGTGTACGATGAAAGGATGCACACTTAAATGTATGGGTGGCTGCCCAGGTGTGCCTATATGGTGGTAGGGTGCACACTTAGATGTATGGGTGGGTGCGTGGGTGTGTGTGCCTGTATGGTGAAATGTTGCACACTTAAATGTACGAGTGACTGCCTGGGTGTGCCTGTATGGTGAAAGGGTGCACAATTAAATGTATGGGTGGTTGCTTGGGTGTGCCTGTATGGTGAAAGAGTGCACACTTAAATGTATGGATGGCTGGGTCAGCGTGTGTATATATGGTGAATGGTGGGTGTGCTTGTGTTCAGGGGTGCAACAAAACCTACATTTCAGGAGGGCCAACTCTTCAAATGTTGACAGAGGTGCTAACTTCACGTGTGTTGGGGAGGAGCAAACCTATTTTTGTGGGGGCATCTAACTTCTTTACACATTTTAATGAGACTATTCTAGTGCAGCTTCAATGCGACAAGCAGTTAACTCTCTCCTTTAAGTCTGAAAACCCCCACTTATGGACTGCTGTGAGAATGACTGGTCTCCTGTTCCCTCTCTACCTTTCCCTTGGCATGCAAGTACTAAACCCACATCACAATTTCAATAGCTTAAAAAATGTGCCATTTTAATGCAGGTACTAACAGTGAAATGCTGTACATTAGTAATTGCTGGGCCGGGCCCTTGTTACCAGCGTGTCCTTTTCTGTCCGTCAACTGCTCTGTAGGCCAGCCAGGCTAAGTCAATTTAGCCAAAAATTTCAGGGGCGGGGGGGGGGCGGGGAGTGCTGAATCCCAGTCAGCTCAATGGTGCTGCACCACTATTTGTGTTTAATGCCTTGATTACTTATTGGTAATCTTCATTACTCCTAGCCCTATTCTTCCTCATCCCAGTACTTGTGCATGAGGCAGTACTTGTGTATGAGGCACTATGCCTCATACACAAGTACTGAGATGAGGTAGGGGTACATGAAGGTAATGTGTGACTTAGCTACCTTTAATTTTCATTACTCCTAGTCCCACTCGTCCTCATCCCAGTACTTACCTATGAGGCATGGAGCCTCATACATAAGCAAAGGGACAAGGAAGAGGGGCGTGGAGGTAATTCTGGGCCAATGAGCTGATTTTGGAGGTTGGGGTAGGGAATGGGAGGGAGAGGGGATGTGTGGGGGGTGGGATTGTGCAATAAATCATAATGGTCATCTATGTCCATGCTAAGCAGGCATGATATGTGGTATTAGTGGCATTTTGGTGCAGTCAGTCTAGTCATTCCTCAGTTTGGTATGAATTTTTTTAATTGGGCATTTCTGATAAAGCAGTCCTGCTAAGTGTAATTACCTGGCCAGACTGGCATTTGGGTTCTATCAGTCTAGCCGTTTCTTACTGCGGCACTGTATATTTTTCTGGGCATCTGTGATAAAATTATATGATATGATATGGTAAGTCATATATAATGAGCCTGTACACACGTGTTTTTAGGCACGACAAGACAAGGGAAGGAAAATAGAGGGAGGACAAGACAAACAATCTTACTAAGCCTTGTGTCATTCAGATCGTGCAAGTGTGAGAACGAGAAGTGCAAGGGGAAAGGGAGGGGGATGTGCAAGGGAGAGGGAAGGGGAAACAGGGCAGCAATGCTCTGAGTAAGTACAGTGAAGGCAGCGCGGCTCTGGCTAGTGCAAAGAGAACAAGGAACTGCAGGGTTACAGCTACAGTCCCTATCTACGTGGTAGGCCTGGAGGCAGTGCAAGGGTGACTGATCAAGAAAGAGCCTGGACTCAGTGAGACTGAGGGTAACCAAGCAACCAGTTGGTACAGCAGACAGGTAGGTCAGGTAGGTCAACAGGGGCGGGAGGGAGAGAAAGCAGAGGAGAAGAGGAACACTGAGCTGCTTCCGGAACTTCAGGTGGTCTGGCTCAAAATTGGAAGGGGCAAGGAGGCCATTCCAGAGGGAGGCACCTGCAGGGGAGAGGGATCTACCCACCCCCACTCTCTGCCTGGAGAAGCATCTAACCCTTAGGGCTTGAGAAGGAAGGTATTTTGGAAGAGAGCATTGGATGTAGTGTGGATCCCGGCCCCAGAAAGCCTTGTGGACAATGCAAAGGGTCTTCAAGTTGATCCTTGCAGCCACCGGGAGCCAGTGGAGAGATTTCATGGTTGAAGAGATACGGTCCTTGGGCTTGAGGCCAAGGATAAGTCTCGCAGTCCTGTTCTGGATTAGTTGCAGAGGGCAGAGAGTAGAGGAAGGCAGATTGAGAAAGTGGCTGTTGCAGTAGTGCAGCCTAGAGAGAACCAGAGCTCTGGAAGCAGTGAGCCTCTGGTGGAAGGAGAGAAATAGGAGGAATACCTCTGAGGAGGGTGCAGCTGGTAGTGGGACTTCTTGGTGATGTCCGAGATGTGAATAGAGAAAGAGAGAGTGGAGTTGAAGATGACACCAGGAATGAGTGAGAGAGGAGAGTAGGTTGAGGGGAGCCTGAATGAAAGCTGAGTGTCATCCGCATAACACTGAAAGTTAGAGAGAAGGTAGAGATCAGGTGGGCCAAAGGGGCCAAATAGAGGTTGAAAAACCAGGGTGAGAGGATAGAGCCCTGGGGAACGTCACAGAGAGAGTTGGCAGAGTGAAAGGGACCAAGTTGGACCTGGGATGGGGCGGTCCAAGAGGAAGGAGGACAGCCACTCCAGGGCCTGATCCATGATGCCCGGGTTCTCACAGAGTCGATTGATCAGGATGGTGTGGTTGACCATGTCGAAAGCTGAGGAAAGTTCAAGGAGGATGAGGACAGAAGGAATGCTGGAATCAAGGTTAGAGATCAGATCTTCACAGGTGTTCAGGAGAGCAGTTTCCATGCCTCTGGCAGCTCTTAAGCCAGACGGATGGTCATGGAGACAACCAACAGATTCAGTGTGGAGAGTAAACTGGCAGTTGGCCAAGAGTTTGGGAGAGGGGAAAGTTCCAGTGGCAAAAGAATGATTACAGAAATCGCCCAAGGCTGGATCAAGGGTGTCAGTGTGGTCCGTGATGGTTCTGGAGGAGCAGGCGAGCACCTATTTCGACGACACTTCCATAGATGGGACTTGTATAGAAACCTTGTCAGCTGTTAGAGAGAAAGAGGAGAAAGGAGGAGAGGGAGAGATGGACAAAGGCGGCCGAGAGAGGAAGAGGAGATAGTGGACAGGATGTCCTGAGTTTTAGCGCAGAAGCGAGAGGCCAAAGCCGTACAGAGGGCCTGTTGAGGGAACAGGAGAGGTAGAGACCGCAAAAGGATTAGCCAGTTCCTTGCAGATTTTAATGAGTTTGGCTGTGTTGTTAGAGTCCACAGAGACACAGGCTTGAATATGTGCTCTCTTCTTGATGAGTCTTATTGCTTCGACTGGCATTTTGGTGCAACTAGTCTTGGTATGTCTAAATGTGGCCTGCATGCTTTATTGTAATGTAATTACGTGTCTACACTGGTCTACATTGTGCAGCCAGTTGGACATGTTTTCATTGTGGCATGGCATTTTTAATAGCAAAGCATTAATTTTCATGTGCACTGTTGGTGACTTACATGTATTGGATTGGTGTTACCATACAAAACAATAGCAAACACGGTGGCTTTTGAGCCAATTTCTCTTAGAAAGTGTGCTGTATATTGCATTAAAACACATATTTATATCTTTCTCCTAAAGCAGTGTGTGGCATACCGCTTCAGCAGCACGTTAGTGCGCATTGCGCAGGCGTGGTAATCTAGGCCGGCCCAGAGTGTGGCGCGATCCATGATTTGTTGCCAAGTTGGGGGGGCCCTCAGCATGGCTGGCAGGGGGGCCCCCACATCTTTTGTTACACCACTGGTCATCGTACTCATGCCCTAACGGCCATTTTGTATACAGTACATTAAATATGGTTGAAAACACCACACTGACACTTTGCTCTGTGCTGCCCACGTGCGGTCCCTTCTCCTTTCAATAGGCAAGTCATTATTTGGGCTCGATATATTCGTGTCCACTAACACAGCATTACACTTTTCTTATAAATGTTTTCTGCCAAATTATTTCTTTATTCCAGACCTTCAAGCTGTTCTGTGGCAACAATGTTTTGCACTTGACTAGTGAGCGAAACTCACATTGCAACTGCAGGTCTGCACTCGGTAATATTGTGCGGGTTCAACTGTTTGTAATATCATAGTTTAGGTCACAGGTTTACAATGCTGGCAAATGTATCTTTTTCACTCATGAAGACAAGTATTTAGATGAATGTAGACAGGTATGTAGAATGTTATTTTGGATCTGTATTCATTATTTTCACATCAGTTGGTGTATGGTTTTTGAGTTTACGTTTCGTTACTCTCCAAGACTTTGGTCCCTGAGGATGGACTCTGGTCCGAAATGCATTGGAGCTGATTGTTTGCCTCTGTCTCGTGAATACATACCTCATCGATGTTTACTTCTAGCGAAATCTTTTGCTGTCTCTAACAATTGCGGGCTTTGAACAGCACTGAACTTGGAGCTTGAGAATTACAAAAAACTGTATTATAAATGACATGTTGTGTACATGCAAGGTCCTACCAATTTTCTTGATTACGTGATCAAGAATCAGTTTGCATTCGTTCTTTTGGCCCCTAGTGCAAGGGGGGCTTTTGTTGGCTACCGGACCACATAGCGATTTGACTTATTTCAACGTCAATATTGTGGGCCTCATCACGAGTTAGGCGGTAATGCCGGCGCTAATAGCGCTGGTGTTATTAGCCCTACCGACAAACCCACCGGCGCTATTAGCGCCGGATCACGGGTTTGGCGGAACGGGTATTGGCCATTCCCTACTGAGCCCATTCGGGAATTCCCCATTCCCCATTGGGCTCTATGGGGAAATTTCGTGCTTTACCACCGGCGGATTTCCCGCCGGTGGTAAATGAGCCGAATATCGGCACATTTTTAGCAGATTTCCCCCTAGCTGGGGGAAATCAGCCGAAGCCGTGATTTGGCAGACCCTTAAATGCGGCGGTTACAGTGCTACCGCCACATTTAAGGGCTACCGCCAAACTCGTGGTGAGGCCCTGTGTGTGTGGTGTCCTCTCTTCCCGTTCCTCTTCCACTGGAAGTAAGACCCTCCCTCCCCCTCTCAGCCTGTGTCTGCAGCTTGTGCCAACTCAAAGCGTGGGATTCCCATTTCTCTACAAACCGGCCACACATTCGGTGTTTGTTTATTCCGATGCACCGGGGTGTGAATAACACACGCGTATTTTCATATCAGCAATCTGTCCTGTCTTTGTGTGGGTGTTTGTCGGGTATTATATAGGGTGCACCATACTGTGGGGGCAGGGTTGGAGAGGGAGCACACTTGCCCGCCTGCTCGCGACCCTCTGTGGAATCCCCTAGTGATCCCCTGATCCCTCCATTATTCCTCCCAGTTCTCTTCCAGCCCCGCCCTCTGCTCCCTGGATCTCGCGAAAGGTGACTGAGTTCATAGCGCCTGGGCAGCAAGACACCCACCTAACATACAGCAGGCTGCTTCCTCTGTCCTGCTCCCTCCTCCCCAGCCTCGGGTGCTTTGAAGTGGCTGTAAGATAGCAAAAGCACCATATAAACAACTGACATTGCATAATGTCCCTGTAACTGTACGTGTGGCAGTTACCTTGGTGTTCCACGAATTCACACCGGACATGACCTCAGAGACACGCACACAAACACACATACATGTAAGGCTACTTACTACCTATAAATACGGGAAATGACACGTTTAGGAATTAGTTAAGGTTTGGTGTGTTCGGACTTTGTTACGGTTAGGCACATGGTTAATTCAGACTGTTGGGATTTATAATATCTGGGGGTGATGCATTTTATATGTAGTAACTTAAACTCTGTACATATATACATCGTTTATATCTATCAATCTCTCTATATATCTAATATACACCTATAGGGAGAGCAAGGCGTGTGTGTGTGTGTGTGTGTAGGAGAGAGATGGTGTAAACCAACGTTTGTAGGCTTTACATTTTATTGTAAGAAACCTTAACTCCTGCAACAAAATGTTTTTTTAGTAAAGTCCTCATTTTCCCTACCGCATGCATGTGAGCATGCCCTATCTGCATTGTAGATCTGCAGCCACAATCTGCATTCTAGATCTGTACTCAGAATCTACATTCAGAATCCGCATTCAGAATCCACATTCAGAACCTGCATCAGAATCCACATTCATTATCTGCATTCAGAATCTGCATTCAGAATCTGTATTCAGAATCCACATTCAGAATCCGCATTCAGAATCTGCATTCAGAATCCGCACTCAGAATCTACATTCAGAATCTGCATCCGAATCCACATTCATTGGGCCTCATTACACGGACGGCGGTAACCATGGCGCTATTAGCGCCATGGTTGCCGCCGGTATTTTACCGAGTCCGCCTTGGTGAATGGGGAAATTACCGCCCCATTCCAAGGTTGGCGGGGCGGTAATTCCCCATTCACCAAGGCCCTTCCCCATTCCCATAGGGCTCAATGGGAATGGGGAAGGAGCAAATAAAGGTACCGCTATTAGCGGTACCGTTATTTGCCCTGAAGTCCCTCAGCGGGTCCCTTCCTTAACGTGTGGTCTGGCCACACGTTAAGGACAGGACCCGCTGAGGGACCTCGTAGTATGGCGCTAAGGGATTACCGGCACCGGTGCCCTTACCGGTGCCGGTAATCCCTTAGCGCCATCCGTGTAATGAGGCCCATTATCTGCATTCAGAATCCGCATTCAGAATCTGCATTCAAAAGTCCGCATTCAGAATACACGTTGAAAATTTACATTCCAAAAGCCACATTCAGTATGCACATACCGAATCCATATTCAGAGTCTACAATCTTTCACTTCGATCATGCCTGGCACACCCGTTCCACAGCAATGCTGCATGTATATCCACAGTATTGCATCCATGATTTACATCTGTGCATGCTTTCATGCATTTGCGCATGCATGTTGGTATATTCGACCATGCATGCTATACCCCACTCCATATCCATATTGGTGTGTCCCACCTGTAATTCACATTGGCACTTTACATGTGTGGGCGTGATCACGTATGGACGCATAATCCCATGGGATTTTTAATGTCCTCAGGTTTGCCTGATTACATTAAAAAAAAAAAATCTGCCGCATGCACCAGTTTCACTTAAGAGTTTGATGTTTGCCAAAAATCCCCAACATCAAAGCGGTCACGTTTGAGATATTTGTTCCCCAACAGAGTGTTTTTTTGGGTCCAAGAAAAATCCAATGCAAGAAAACCCTGCTTTTTCCACAGGAAAATGATAAATCCACCAAAAATGGCCTGTGTGCTTAGATGTGCCAAACCTGGTGAGGTCAAAGGTTACAGAGAAAAATGTTTTCTCATCGCCCCATGTAAAGTGTCCTGTAACCTTAACCATTGTGTCACGATTGCAATACTTTAACATGTAAACGTATCAGTGCAGAATACGATAGCTAAGGCGACTACATCTTTAATGCCAATGGCCTCATTACACGGATGGCGGTAAGGATTTACCGGTACCGGTAAAATACCGGTAGCGGTAAATCCTTACCGCCTTACTACGAGGTCCCTTTGCGGGTTGGGGGATTTGACGCCTGCTTTTTGCAGGCGTTAAAAACCAACCCGCAAAGGGACCCAGGGAGCTAATTACGGTACCGCAATTTGCGGTACCGTAATTAGCGCCTTCCCCATTCCCATTATGCCCTATGGGGCAAAAATGGGAATGGGGAAGGGCAATGGTGGAAGGGGGAATTACCGCCCCGCCAACCTTGGAATGGGGCAGTAATTCCCCTTTCCGCCAAGGCGGTGCCGGTATTTTACCGGCATGAACCCTGGTGCTAATAGCGCCATGGTTCACCGCCATCCGTGTAATGAGGCCCAATGTCTACAAACATTGGGAGAGCCAACGTTACGGTGCAAACCTGCTATCCACAGGATTGCGAATATTAAAGGGATAAACACATTGGGCCTAATTCCGAGTACGGCGCTAACCAATGGCGCTATTAACGCCTTGGTTGACGCCGTACCCGGAACAGCAGCGCCTTGGTGGATGGCGGAATCACCGCCCCATTCCAAGGTTGGCGGGGCGGTGATTCCCCATTCACCAAGGCTCTTCCCCATTCCCAAATGAGCCCCCATAGGGCTCAATGGGAATGGGGAAGATGCAAATAACGGTGACCGTTCATTACGGTCACCGTTATTTGCTTGCAGGCCCCTTTGCGCCCTCGACTTTAACACCTGCTCAAAGCAGGCGTTAAAGGCGAGGGCGCAGAGGGAACTCGGAGTATGGCGGTAAGGGAATACCGCCACCGGTCTCGTTACCGGTGGCCGCTATCCCTTACCGCCATACTCGGAATGAGGCCCATTGACTATTTCCCTAATGCAAACAATGTTCCTCTCGAGTCACGACACATTTAACATTAACTCTCAATGTACAAGTTTGCCATCTCTTAAGGGGCAATTGCCAATGGAGCCTCCACTGTGGCTGGCCAGGTTTCACAGGGGCAAGGCCGCTGTCAGATTTACCACCGAATTACCGCCAAACTCGTAATGAGGCCCTTAGTCTTGCTGAATAGCACAATCTCACTAAGCATTATTATGAAATCCCACCCCAAGGGGGGCATATGGGGACTCCACCATTGAGGCCACTTTAGCTATCACTATCGACACAGATAACTGCCCACTCCTGGGTGATTGGGATGTCTAGGCTAATACACCTCAAGACAATGGGCCTCATTACAGGGACGGCAGTGGACCAAGGTGCTGTTAGCACCTTGGTCCATGCCGGTAAAATACCGGCACCGCCTTGGTGGAAAGGGGAATTACCGCCCTATTCTAAGGTTGGTGGGGTGGTAATTCCCCCTTCCCCCATTGCCCTTCCCCATTCCCATTTTTGCCCCATAGGGCATAATGGGAAAGGGGAAGGTGCTAATTACGGCACCGCAAATTACGGTACTGTAATTAGCTCCCTGGTCCCTTTTCGGGTTGGTTTTTAACGCCTGCAAAAAGCAGGCGTTAAATTCTCCAACCCGCAAAGGGACCTCGTAGTAAGGCGGTAAGGGTTACCGGTCACCGGTACCATTAACGGTCACCGTTAACCCTTACCGCCGTCCGTGTAATGAGGCCCAATATGTCAGCCCTCTCTGTAGTAAGGATTCCGTACTGGTTTTATGCCCACGTATTTGCTTTCTGAATCCCATTTACCACCTGCCATTCGCATGTTCACAATGTGTGGCAGTCATGTGCACACTGACATCCCCTGGGAAGAGGTGGGACTGCTTATCAGACAAACATAAAGCAAATCAGGATGTTTTGAGGTTCGAGCATCTTGCTCTCTTGCTCAAGTTCCTGAAGACTTTAAACATGATTCGCCATGTATCCCAGGTGCATGAGAAACTAAAACAAATGTCCGATCAAATACTGTAGGGCTCGATTCATGGAATTATATGCGCGGAAAATAGGAACTTTGCATGCCAAACATCGCGTGAAATCACATTGGTCAATTCATAGAATCGACTGCGCAGTACTTTTTCTTACTTTGCGGGGACTTCACACAGGTTCAGAAATTACTTTATTTAAGAATTCATACTATGCACCTCGAGACCCAGAGGCTTATGGACGCAAGCGACAAATACAAACATACTCGTGGATAAATCGTACACATGTCATTGGGGTGCCAGTAACAGTCACAGGGGACTCCGCGCAGCGTCCCCGAGATGCAGGCCAGCTTGCGAAGGGACCCCACGCACTGATTGAGGGCTCTGTGTATTCGTGCTGGGGGAGCATGCAAAGGTAGCTGTTCTGGCTGTTTTTGCTTTGGGCCCGGGTGTGTCGGGGGCCTGCCGGCTGGACCTGCGTATACGGTTGCTTTGCGCGAACAATTCCTTGACTACGTGGAGCGCGCAGAGAAACGTCTGCTTGCAGCCTCACGGAGAGTCGTTACCAGCGCGTGGGCTTTGCAGGATCTCTGCACACTTTTCCATGAATTGGGCCCAATATGTCATTCTCCAAATCCTTCCACAAACTCATCTTTCTTCCGGGATCAAACATGCCCTAAAAATCGTTGACCTCAATGCTAGACACAAGAAGGTATAGTGGTGTAAATTAGGTAGGCAGAAAGACAGGTAAGACCTATGAGAAGTTGACAATGAGGCCTTGTTTAGCATCAAGGAGGCCTTCAATCACCAAGCGGAATTCTATGGGAATAAATCATAGGACCAGTCAACTATCATCAAGAGTTATTTAAAACTGTGAGACTCATGCTAGAATCGTGAGAAAAAAAGTCAATTGGCAAAGAAGACTTCTGGAACAAGTTAGACAGACTACTGTTTCAAAATGTTTGAAATATAAGCGGGAGAAATAAGGTTACTGTTCAAGCTAATTGTTACCCTTATGCATTGCCCCTAAACCTTAGCTTTTCCAAAGCATGTGAAATACAGGTTTTGTGGGTCGGTTGTAGGTACCCAGGAGATGCTACACCTAGTGAATGTCTTTTGTAGTTGAATAACCCATCTAAAGACACAAATCTTCTCCTTCTTCGGGAATTACAAAACAACACCCTCTGAGACCTCACCCGACGATGGGTAGGAGTCAATTTTTCAAACTTATTTGGGATTTCGTTTCAAGACATTGGGCCTCATTACACGGTAGGCGGTAACCATGGCGCTATTAGCGCCATGGTTGCCGCCGGTACCGTACCGAGTCCGCCTTGGTGAATGGCGGAATTACCACCCTACTCCAAGGTGAGCGGGGGCGGTAATTCCCCATTGACCAAGGCACTTCCCCATTGCCATTTTTGCCCCCATAGGGCATAATGGGAATGGGGAAGGTGCTAATTACGGTACCGCAAATTGCGGTACCGTAATTAGCTCCGAGGTCCCTTTGCGGGTCCCGTCCTTAACGCCTGGAAAAACCAGGCGTTAAGAGAGGACCCGCAAAGGGACCTCGTAGTAAGGCGGTAAGGGTTTACCGGTACCGGTGCCCTTACCGGTACCGGTAAACCCTTACCGCCTACCGTGTAATGAGGTCCATTGTGTCCTTTTCTGAAAGACGAGTTTGTGTCAACCTCCATAATTTTAGGCAAGTCAACCCCGCTTCTGAAAGACCCAACAATAACCCAGGTGCTGTAGAGAATTTCAAGCCAATACACAGAATAGCAATATTAAGCAAGATGTTGGTGCAATGTGTAAGCCTGATCCTCTTCAAACATCGAGACCAATATAACACCTTGCCATCTCCCCGATGGGGTTCCAGTTGGAAATTTGTCGGAAAAAAGCTATGTTTAATCTGTGTGACAACATACTCTTGAGAAAACACAGGAAGAATGGATCAGTTGTATTTTTGTTCGACCTGTCTGCTGTCTTCAACACAGTTGGCTACAACGTCTTACTTGGCTCTCATTCTTCTGCTTGCAGATTATGGGCAAAGCACACACAGCGTGAACCCTTAATGAACAATTGCATGTCTCGGGAGGATAGCTCAGGGGCAACGTGCTCGCCTTAGAAGCAAGACGATACAGAGCACCACAGTTTCGATCCCTGGGTCCACTCTTAGAAATCTTTGGGTATTAAACGCATCATAAATAACCTATCATATCATAAAGCTTTGTGTTGACTTGTGAGAAAATCAGTCAGTTTCATAGGTGTCCGAATGTCAAGCCACGCAGGGCTTTTTCTCTTTTTCCAGCCTTAGTTAATATTGATTTCACCCCTAAAATGATACCGGGTCGCAGCTTGAAACTGCGCTCCTATGCCAGTGATATGCGGGTGCATTTGCCAGTGCTTGAAATTGATGAGTAATCACTCAAGCCTACGACCTGGCTCCACTGCATTCAGTAGGGACTGAGTGACAGCTGGCTCAATCTCAGAAGGTCTCAAACATAGGCTGTTGCCTTTGGTAATGGGCAAGTGGGTCTAGATCACCTCAAACAGATTCTACACGTCTTTGGAGGAAATTATCTTCTTACAACTAAAGGTCAAAAGGTATGGACCGCCCATTTACTTTTGTTCCACAAGTTTACACGATAAGGAATAAAGAGGGATCTTCCTCTGCATCTCTAAAGGTTTGGGTCTATTTGACCTAAAACATTTGACCTAATCACATTTAATTTACTTTTTTCCGGTCTAAAATGCAGGGGGGAGAGACCCCCCACAACCCACCTACTTCCCCTCAACCTAATCTATACCCTTATCCACTACTATATATATCTTTAATTAAATTTGCATGAAAAAGGTCAAAAAATGTCAATCAAATGTTTAGGTCAAATGTTTTAGGTCAATTATGCTAATACCTCTCTTAAAAGGAGTTGTGTAATTGCTCTGGATACACTTGTCAACTCTCGGTCATGCTTCAAATATGGCCGGTATGCCTGAGGCTCTAGAAACATAATACAGACGTAACAGAAATTACATTTAGTATAAAGATGCCTCTCTTAGGTAGACTTTGCCTAGCTACAACAGGACTGTGAGTGCTACGTGAAAAGAAGAGCTTAAGATCCACGGAGGGGAACGAAGGAAGAGCCCCCGGGCAGGATGTGTCATGAAAGGGGGCAGAAGATTCGTGGTCTGGGGAGAACAGGTATGGAAGAGGCTGATGCTTTATGTTTACAGAGCGGCCTCCTTAAAAATAGAGGATGGAAGGATGGATAGTTCAGGGGCAACGCGCATGTCTTGAAAGCAAGACAACACAGCCTTACACAGGTTCGAGTCCCTAATCTTTGCTTAGAAACCACTAGTTGCTATTAAGCACACTATAAATTAACAATAAAAAATGAGGTTTCACAAAGACCTAAAACAAGGTTTTTACACAGACACGTCGTGATGGGTGAGCAGCCTCTTTATTTGTCACGATCACGATGTGTGGCTGGAGAGACCCCCAGCACAGCTCTCTCCCCTTGAAACTCCCTTGGTCAACTGACTTCTCTTTGAATAGCAACACCCCGAAGGTTCCCCTGCATTGCACAGAGTCAACTATATCCAGGTAAGCAAACTATTTATATGAGTGTCAATAATAGCACCTATGAACATATAACTAATATCCAACAAACAATGACATAGGCTCCCAACATGGCCAATAAAATCAGCACCGAGAAGCAATTTACTTTGCAAAAGCACTAATGACCCCACTCCCTGTCCAGACGTCTAGTGCATGTCCAAGTACACAGGAAATCGCATGAGACAGACAACCCCACAGCAAGAAAACCACAATCCGTGCGAGAACAGTTCCCAGTGGAATGATACAAACTCTAAAACTACCGCTCAGCCTCCAAGCCAACACGAACCTCCTCGAGTTACAGATCACAAGACAAACGAGTTCACCATTTTCTCACCCCAGTTGTATTATTTATGACTCAGGCACGAAAATGATCTATGTCAGAGGCCTTCAAACTGTGGGACTGCCCCGGTAAGAGGGTCCTATAGGATGTATAGGAGATGCAAGGCTCTTTCCCAGGAGAGGATGGCCACTGTAGCTAAGAGCAACTATTATCATGTTTGTCATCTGGGGTGCCAGCCAACAGTGTTTTATGACCAAGGTTGTTCTCGGCATAAACATTTTGGGAAACCATTGTTCTACATAGAACCGGGGAACAGGGCACAGCAGCATCCAAGCAAAACTCAGACAAGATACACGTCCAAAACTGACAGCACCTGACACCAGTCTGCCAATTGCATGTTAACATGTCAGCCCTGGAGCAGAGCCCATGAAAACGCCATTCCAGTGGCAGCATGCCCCCTTTTTGTACAGGGGGTGCCCATCCGCCCTCTTCCCATCTTGCTCCCCATCATACACTCTCTTATCCCCCTGAACTAGGAGGAGTGGTGACACACACAGCTGGCAAAGTGTCCACCACCATTCTAATGCCGGCATTGTGAGCCCTTGACCCTGATATCACCAGTATCTAGGCTAAGCGCAAAGGTGGGCAGCGGTACAGTACTACGTGCACTAAACAAGTCTCTTTGAATTCTGTTGGAGTTTTGAGAGCCAATCATTGAAGGCATTTCAAGATGAATGTAGAGCGAGCCTATCAACTGGCAGCAGCATACGACTATCACGATAAGCTGTAAGGAGAGCTCAGGCAGATACGGTCGTGCTCCAGGCATATTCGTCCAACCTGCAGAACACAGTTTCAAACCCTATAAACCTTGTTTGCATTACAGAAAAGGACAATGCAACACTGTAGCATTTGCTCTGGGGTTAGTATACTAGTCTGGAGGTAAAGACAAACTCAACATACAGCCCAGGGATTTAGCATAAGGGACACGCTTCAATTAAACATAATTAGTAGAGAGCAAACAGAGTGAGAAATTCTACATCGAGAATGAAAGAAACCATAGAGAAGGGTTCTCTGGTCGCTTACCACTTTGCAGGACTGTAAACACGTTTTAGCTTCCTGTGCCATAGCAGAGGACAATACTCATTTGCATATAAGTCTGACTACGCCCCTAAGGGTAGTCCCGCCCTAAGGCCTGGCCAATGATCCCTAAACAACAGCAACCATAGGCCCGTTTCTGCCTCATTGAGTGTCACCAGAGAGGTGTGGCTGAGGAGTAACTGCTCCTCACTCTAAGCAAAGAGAGCAAGGAGTCCACATCGAGGGCACCCTTCTCACTTTGAGTGACCTCCAACCATTCACTTTTTTCCATCAATGTGAAAAGTTATTAGCAATATGACAACAATGGATGTCTTAATGGACAACAATGGACTTGTGAACCTTTCAGAGAATTGTACAAGAGCTCTGGTCCAGATTCACATTTTTCTCCTGCATCCTAGGGAAGGAAAAGTCCCAGGATTCCTGACCACGAGCTTGCATGCAGGATAAATGGCTGACGGCGAGTGCACGAGACTTGCTGCCATTCCCTCGCACACATGTAAGTGTTCAGCAGATTCCGAATATCATTTATGCATTGGCCTCACCAGCAACGACAGGTGTAGAGGGCCGATGGCATCAGCCCCTCCCCCGCCCCCCTCCTACATGGCTGTAGAGTATGCATTGGCAGCAACAGGTCTTAAAGGGCAAGTCAATGACAAAATGTGCAAAGGTAGATCGGTTGTAGAAACGCACATGCTTTGCATGAGCAATTCCACAACGGCAGAATGATGCAGGCCGGGATTTGCAAACACCATTGCCATGTTGCCCTTTGCCCCACACCTGGTTTGCGATGCATCAGGTCAGGTTTAGCGGAAACCACTCCAGGGATAGAAGAGAATCAGGCATGTACTCTGGCTTGCGTCTGTCACTCCTGTGGCAAATCACAAAGCAGCAGAGCCAGGCGGGAGGGCAGAAGCTGCGTGCACAGCGGCGACTCACAGAACGCAATGCTTTTATCCACTTGTGTGCGGAGCATGGAAGTGCAATTGAAAAGCATGTCTATGAATTCGGGGCTCTGTTTTTTAAAGGGATTCACCGTAGGCATAGCTGCGAATCCATGTTTGGATGTCTTAGTAAGAGCCCAGGAAAATGAGCAGTTATTAAAATGGTTGTAGACTGAAACTGAGTTTTGATTGGTGCAAAAGCACTTAAACCACCAAAAAATACATCGCAAAAAATACATGCACCGTGACCGACTCTGTGCTGTGACTGACCCTGGAACCCAAAGATACTTGCCGACGTGCTTGTAGCAGAAATCACCTGAGCTAAGGAACAACACATTTCAGATACGTTTCGATCTGGTCGCACTCATCCTGATCCGACCCATGAAGCAGCAATAAGAACAGCACGAGAGGCCCATGGACCTAAGACCACCTCAGAGCACCAGCGGCCGCCTCTTCACCCTCTCACCCTGAGGGCCACTCCTCCACCAGCGGCTGCCTCCTCACCCTCTCACCCTGAGGGCCACTCCGTCACCAGCGGCCACCTCTTCACCCTCTCACACTTAGGGCCACTGCGCCACCAGCGGCCGCCTCTTCACACTCTCACCCTGAGGGCCACCCCGCCACCAGCGGCCGCCTCTTCACCCTTTCAGCCTTAGGGCAACTCCGCCACAGCGGCCGCCGCTTCACCATCTCACCCTGAGGGCCAACCCGCCACCAGTGGCCGCCTCTTCACCCTCTCACCCTGAAGGCCACTCCTCCACCAGCGGCCGCCTCTTCACCCTCTCACCCTGAGGGCCACTCTGCCACCAGCGGCCGCCTCTTCACCCTCTCACCCTGAAGGCCACTCTGCCACCAGCGGCCGCCTCTTCACCCTCTCACCCTGAGGGCCACCCCGCCACCAGCGGCCGCCTCTTCACCCTCTCACCTTGAGGGCCACTCTGCCACCAGCGGCCGCCTCTTCACCCTCTCACCATGAGGGCAACTCCGCCACCAGCGGCCTACTCTTCACCCTCTCACCCTCTCACCCTGAGGGCCACTCCGCCAACAGCGGCCGCCTCTTCACCCTCTCACCCGAGGGCCACTGCGCCACCAGCAGCCGCCTCTTCACCCTCTCACACTGAGGGCCACTCCTCCACCAGCGGCTGCCTCCTCACCCTCTCACCCTGAGGGCCACTTCGGCACCAGCGGCCGCCTCTTTACCCTCTCTCCCTGAGGGCCACTCTGGCAACAGCGGCCACCTCTTCACCCTCTCATACTGAGGGCCACTGCGCCACCAGCAGCTGCCTCCTCACCCTCTCACCTCGAGGGCCACTCCACCAACAGCGGCCGCCTCCTCACCCTCTCACCCTGAAGGCCACTCCACCACCAGCGGCCGCAGCTTCACCGTCTCACCCTGAGGGCCACTCCGCCACCAGCAGCCGCCTCTTCACCCTGTCACCCTCTTATCATGAGGGCCACTCCGCCAACAGGGGCCGTCTCTTCACCCTCTCACACTGAGGGCCACTCCTCTACCAGCGGCTGCCTCCTCACCCTCTCACCCTGAGGGCCACTCCGTCACCAGCGGCCGCCTCTTCACCCTCTCACACTTAGGGCCACTGCGCCACCAGCGGCCGCCTCTTCACCCTCTCACACTGAGGGCCACTCCTCCACCAGCAGCTGCCTCCTCACCCTCTCACCCTGAGGGCCACTATGCCACCAGCAGCCGCCTCTTTACCCTCTCACCCTGAGGGCCACTCCACCAACAGCGACCACCTCTTCACCCTCTCACACTGAGGGCCACTGCGCCACCAGCTGCTGCCTCCTCACCCTCTCACCCTGAGGACCACTCAGCCACCAGCAGCCACCTCTTCATCCTCTCACACTGAGGGCCACTACGCCACCAGTGGCTGCCTCCTCACCCTCTCACCCAGATGGCCACTCCACCACCAGCGACCGCCTCTACACCCTCTCACCTTGAGGGCCACTTCATCAACAGCGGCCGTCTCTTCACCCTCTCACCCTGAGGGCCACTCCGCCAACAGCGGCCGCCTCTTCACCCTCTCACACTGAGGGCCACTGTGCCACCAGCAGCTGCCTCCTCACCCTCTCACACTGAAGGCCACTCCTCCACCAGCGGCTGCCTCCTCACCCTCTCACCCTGAGGGCCACTCCGTCACCAGCGGCTGCCTCTTTACCTTCTTCTGAGGGCCACTGCGCCACCAGTGGCTGCCTCCTCACCCTCTCACGCTGAGGGATGCTCCACCACAAGCAGCTGCCTCTTCCCCTCTCACCCTGAGGGCCTCTCCACCCTCAGCAGCCACCTCTTCACCCTCGCACCCTGAGGGCCACTCCACCACTCTGACACCAGCGTGAGCACTTATCCCTGAGTCTCCTCATGAGCTGCCCCTTCCTCAGCACCAAGATGCACTGATAAAAACTGAAAGTCTTTGTCCCCACTCCGTCCTCTCCAAATCCCTTGCAGCGAACAAGCAGATGAGACTAACCCTGGACAGCACATATGACCTTCCTCGGGTATCTGGGCTTTCAGGACTGACCAGTGAGTTTCTCCTCTTCCCCTTATCTAATCTTGTTGCCTTCCTTCTCCCTTCCCCTCCCCATCCTCCCTTTTATCCACATCCCCCTGGCCCCCTCCTTGTGCTCTGAAGCAGCAATGCTGAAGGCAACCAGTAGCCCAATGGCTGTATTTGATGTCATTTCTAAAGGCCATATTGAATCGTAGAGCTTAGCCATTGGTGTAACTCTGCTGTTTGTGCCAACTCCCCCTATACGCAATATATCCCTAATCCTCCAATTTTTCGGGTACCAGGCGCACCATGGATAACCCGGTTCTTCCCTCTTTGAAGAGAGATGTACGCATCAAAAAGGCTTTAATGCCAGAGATTATAGATCCATATATTTAAGAGGACTGGTTTCAGATCGAAGAAACATCGTCATTACGAATGTGACAACACAGGAGAGATCTGAGCCGAGAGAAGTCCTTCAGAATTAAGCTTTGGCTTTGGCTGCGGTCTAAAGCTGGGGGGAGTTGCATCAGAACCCAGCATTTTAGACTGCTTCGGAGGTTTCACATTAATGAGTGGTCCTCGAGGAATGACACAGGTAGTAATCTCCCGTCTTTCCTGAGTCTCTGTAACAAATTGGGAAATGTGTCACCTACCTCGAGCCTAAGAATTAGATTTGACCGAGTTGTTTTTTTTTTAGATTACTCCTGTTTATTTTTTTTTTTTGGTTGTTTTTCTGCTTTTAGTGTGTTACTTCCTTAGATGTTTTATGCTACAAGTGTGTGTTACAATTATTGTAGCGCTCTGAGGTCTAGGGTGATTTGACGCTTAACAAAAAAAAAATCAAATCAGGCACTTCAAATAAAAATGAACAACAGCTCCAATCCATTCAGTACTCACATTTTATCAACGGAAATTCGCCAAACCAAGACATCACAAGGGACAAGAGATAGAAAATGAAGTCACCAAAACCATCAACGTGTGGCTACAATTGGGTTTAACACTACGCGTGAATATACAAGACGGAAGCGCGGTGTGACCTGATTCGGCGCTTCAGTTGTGGAAATGTTGTTTAATCCCAGGGTCCTTGAGAACCCACACATCTGCAGCCTGCTGAACAAGGCCTCATCCCTCTTGCATGACTGTGTGCATTTTTGACGCCCTTCATTAGTGTTGTGATGAATAGTTCATAAGGTTTTCTATATGTTCTCTGTGCTGCACAGGTGACTGCGGCGGGGTACCATCTCTGTGCACGGGACGTCTCCCTAATTGTGTGTTGCCTCTCCTGTCTCCCCTGGTTTTCTTTGGAATTAACTTTCTCCTGCGCGATGAATAGTGGATTCTACTGCGCCTATTAGTAAACGTGCGCCTGACCCACTTTCTCGGGGCCTTGTCTTCGAGATGTAGGACACTCCTGACTAAGTTCCTGGAAGTCTTGCTGATGACGAATGTAGTCCCACCAGTCATCTTTCCACGCGCATAACGGCGACGCACAGAATCTTCTAGAATCGCAGACGTGATATGAGGGAAACCCATCCCTTCACAGCCTTCTGTGGCTGCCCGGAGTCCCAAGGCGGCTGGAATGTTCTCATTTCTTCACACACCAATCACTGGGGCGTGTTTCAATGGCCCTCATGCCTCCCTGCTCCAGTCAGTGAAGTGTGCTGCAGAGACCTTGATAATCTTCAATTCCAGTCCCTGGGTCTGTTGCACTGACCCTCACTGTCACCCTTCCTGCTCCAAGCAGCGAAGGGTGTTGCAGTGACCTTCATAGCCCCCAGTGCCAATCACTGGCGTCGTTGCACTGACCCTAACACTCTCCTGCTCCAAGCAGTGATCTGTGCTGCACGTACCTTTGTACAGCCCACTCACTTAGGCGTTTGCACTGACCCTCACACCTTCCGGCTCCAGGCAGTGACGTGTTCCGCACGGGCCTTTGTACAGCCCACTCACTTCGCCTGTTGCACTGACCCTCACACCTTCCGGCTCCAGGCAGTGACGTGTGCCGCACGGGCCTTTGTACCGTCCAGTTCCATTCACTGTTGCACTGACGCTCAAACCTTCCTGCTCCAGGCAGTGACGTGTGCCACACGGGCCTTTGTACAGCCCACTCACTTAGGCTGTTGCACTGACCCTCGCACCTTCCGGCTCTAGGCAGTGACGTGTGCCGCACGGACCTTTGTACAGCCGACTCACTTAGGCTGTTGCACTGACCCTCACACCTTCCGGCTCCAGGCAGTGACGTGTGCCGCACGGGCCTTTGTACAGCCCACTCACTTAGGCTGTTGCACTGACCCTCGCACCTTCCGGCTCCAGGCAGTGACGTGTGCCGCACGGACCTTTGTACAGCCGACTCACTTAGGCTGTTGCACTGACCCTCACACCTTCCGGCTTCAGGCAGTGACGTGTGCCGCACGGACCTTTGTACAGCCGACTCACTTAGGCTGTTGCACTGACCCTCACACCTTCCGGCTCCAGGCAGTGATGTGTGCTGCACATTCCTTTGTACCATCCAGTTCCATTCACTGTTGCACTGACCCTCACACCTTCCTGCACCAGGCAATGACGTGTGCCGAACAGGCCTTTGTACAGCCCACTCACTTAGGCTGTTGCACTGGCCCTCACACCTTCCGGCTCCTGGCAGTGACGTGTGCTACACAGGCCTTTGTACAGCCCACTCACTCTGGCTGTTGCACTGACCCTCATACCTTCCGGCGCCAGGCAGTGACTCCAGGCAGTGCACTTTAGCTTAAGTGTATTATCTGAATCTAGGTGCTGCCCTATAGGCCTGCCCCTACCCAGATCAAACTAGTTATCAGCAAGCCACAGCTTATGTTGCTCATCCAACCAGCTCCACAATTCAGGCCACCGGTACTGAGTACCCTCGTAGCCAGACCATGATCAGCTGGCTCGCTCTTATCATGTTCCCCTTCTGCATCACGCTGGACAACATACCTTGCAGCAGTAATAGTTACATAACCTACAAGGATGGCCTAGCCAAACTTGGATGTCCAAGAAACGGTTCTACGTTATTTCGCCACAGTATTTTTCATCACAGGTTTTTTCATCGCCGTTTTTTTCCCGAAAAACTTTTTTTTTGTATTTTTTTGGGGGGGGTTGCCACCACAAGCCCCCCCTTTTATTTTTTTTTATTCCCTTACACCCACAACCATATATTTAATTTTTTAACCCCCCCCAAAAAAAACGATGAGTTTTTTTTAAAAATAAAAACGGCACTGAAAAAACATGCGATAAAAAATACCGCAGTGAAATGCATCTATACCCAAGACACTACCCCATGCCCTGCCCCACGCCCTTCCTACCACCTCTGCCCCCTTCCCACCCACTCACCACTTGCCCTCTACTTCCCCCATAAACATTGGCACCCCAAGCCCCCCCTTTTATTTTTTTTTATTCCCTTACACCCACAACCATATATTTAATTTTTTAACCCCCCCCCAAAAAAAACGATGAGTTTTTTTTAAAAATAAAAACGGCGCTTAAAAAACACGCGATAAAAAATACTGCAGTGAAATGCATCTATACCCAAGACACTACCCCATGCCCTGCCCCACGCCCTTCCTACCACCTCTGCCCCCTTCCCACCCACTCACCACTTGCCCTCTACTTCCCCCATAAACATTGGCCTCCCAGCCAACGCTGATATGACCCACAGCCACCTTAGACCGAGTGATCCAGGCAGCGACCCACCCTTTACTAAACCTAACCTCGCCAAACTAAACACTAAGCCCCCTGCCCCACCCAAGCCTCCTCGACCGACCCCCTCTATCACTCCCAACCTCACAGCCCGCAACAATAGACTAGGCACTAGGCTCCCCATCACAACCAGCAAGCCTACTGCCAAATCCAACACCAAAACCAACAAGAAGCACAAGGCACCCATTAAGCCCAAACCACTCCCACTAAAAGGAGCCTTACTTAATGTCAGATACCTTGCTGCCCACCCTACAGAAATCGCCGACATCATTCTCACCAATGATCTTGACTTCCTAGCCTTAACAGAAACCTGACTTCATGAAGCGTCCGGGCCTTACTTATCGCTAGCCATCCCTGACAAATACTCTATCCTCAGAGCTGATAGACCCAACGCCAGGGGAGGAGGCGTAGCTATCATCGCTAAATCTTTCCTAGGCTTCAGATCAGTCTCCTCAGTATCATTCACATCCTACAAGCTACTTACAATCAAGCTGCAAACCTCCCCCACAAGCACGATTATCTTTCATCTCATATATCGACCCCAGGCCCCCTTGGGGTCTTTGAAGAAGACATCAAATCTCTCATTGCCGAAAACTCCAAGCCATCAGCACAAATCATTATCCCCGGAACCCTTAACTTTGGTTACCGCGACCCCAATGACACATCTGCTGCATCCTTAGCTAATGCCCTAACAGAACATGGCTTTGCGCAACTCAATGTCCTCCACACCCACCAGAAAGACAGAATTATCGACTGGGTAGCGACCTACAACTGCAACACAATCTGTAAGGACTCCCAACCTCTGGCATGGACGGATCATTACCTTATCCTTCTTGAGGTTAACATTAATCATGTAGTACCCAATGTCCTACCAGAAACAAACGCAACATTACTGCTGAGGCCCTACTACCCCTGGTACTACCCACCATCAACGCACTTCCAGCCAATGCTGATCTTAACCTACTGATGGACACCTTCAATGAATCCATGGCCAAGGCGATGGATACCATTGCCCCTCCGAAATTGCGCAAAGATAGACCAAGAGCTCATCTGAACTCAAGGTACACTCCTGAACTCAAGTTACACAGAAAAAAGAAAGCTAAGGCACAACTCACATGGAAAACCAATCCCTCTGCGGAAAATAAATCAAATCTTACGAATATATCTTCCTTATATAAAAGAGAGATAATTTGCACCAAAAAAGATGCTTACAACGTCAGGATTGATCAGGCAGAGTCCCCCACTAAAGAATTATTTAAAATTCTAAAAGAACTTGAAAATCTCAACCCAGCTACAGACACCTGCCTAAAAGACAAACCTTGGTGCACCAGCATCCAAAACGCCCTTAGCAACAAAATCACAGGACTCCAAACTAAAATTGAGGACAAACGCCAACAACTCTCCAACAACAAGCTTACCAACCTTAGCTCACCAACGCCCCTCGATACCAAATCGGGCTTCACATTCAAGAAAGTAACTACGGCAGAAGTTCAAAAAATTGTCACCCCCCCTAAAACCCTCGAACTGCAAAGGGGGCAGCTGTCCCGCCCAGATCATAACAGACGCAGCTAGAGATCTATCCCCCTTCATCACTAAACATATTAACCTATCATTCACCAATAACTCAGTTCCCAGCAACCTAAAACAATCATGGGTTCTCCCACTCTTGAAAAAACAATCACTAGATCCAGCCATACCCACTAATTCCAGACCCATCACCACAGTCCCATTCCTATTAAAAATCCTGGATAGAGTCGCATACCTCCATATTCAGGAATATCTAAAATCCAACCAACTGCTAGGAATACGTCAATCTGGCTTCAGACCTCAACATGGAACAGAAACTGCCCTTGTTGATCTCAAAAGTCAGATTGATGAAATCAAAGACAAAGGTAATGCCGCAATCCTACTCCTTTTAGACCTTTCATCGGCCTTCGACCTGGTCGACCATAACATCCTCTGTAGCCACTTAGCCACCGCAGCTCACTTCTCACCCTTGGCCGTCACATGGATACAATCCTTTCTGGTAAACAGAACCATGCAGGTTTTCTCTACAACAGCGGCAGCAGACCCCATCCCCATCTCATGCGGGGTCCCTCAAGGCTCCTGTGTTTCCCCCACTTTGTATAACATATTTACAAAGCCACTATTTGACCAACTGGTCCATCTGGGTGTCACCTACACGAATTACGCAGATGACACCCAGATATACCTCACCATCACAGGCAACTACTATGCAGACGTCACCCGGATTAACGAAATATTCTCCATCATTCAGGCATGGATGGCCTCTCACGGCCTTTGCCTGAATGATGAGAAGACGGAGCTCCTCCTTATCGGCTCCCCCATTAACCTTTCTAAACTTAATCCCAACTATTACAACATCATTATTGATGGTCACACCATCCCTATTGCCAAAAGGGTGAAAACTCTCAGTTTTTACCTTGATGCCAACTCTAACCTCACCAAACAAAGTAACATGATTGCCTCAGCCTCCGCCTACAACGGCAAGCTTATTAGGGCCAGTAGACTCTTCCTATCATCTAATAGCTGCCTCACTCTTGCTAGAGCCCTCATACAGTCCAAACTAGACTATTGCGGCAGCCTGTACCTAGGTGCTAACCAATCTATAATTAACAAATTACAGGCACTGCAAAATAACACACTACGTGCAGCACTTAACATCCCTAGGCGAGAGCACATCTCCACTGCAAGGAAATCGTGCAAATGGCTCTCCATACGACAAAAAATTGACTTGAAAACCATTTGCCTGTACATACAGCCCACTTAGGCTACTGCACTGACCCTCAAACCTTCCGGCTCCAGGCAGTGACGTGTGCTGCACGGGCCTTTGTACCGTCCAGTTCCATTCACTGTTGCACTGGCCTTCACACCTTCCTGCTCCAGGCAGTGAAGGATGCTGCCTGGACCATCACATCCCACCGTTCCAATCACTGACCATCACACCTTCCTGCTCAGAGCAGTGAAACGGGCTCTGCGGGTCGTCAGAACCTCAGGTGTCAATCACTGGGGCATTGCAGGGACCCAATAGCCATTTTCCTGATCACTGGAGTAACAGTTCCGGCCCAGGTATGATATGATAAATCATTTATAACGTGCCCAGGTACTCTCCTCCAATGATATTCGAGGTGTTCCCACTGTTTCAGGGATCCCCTTGCTCTTACCCAGCTGGTTGAGGTGTGTTACACTGGACCTCCATACGCACCTGCTCTTGCTGAGGTCATTGATCCATAAAGCACTGGACCCCAGAGCTCCATGTGCTACTTGGATCATTGAAGAGTGCTTCTCCATCTTGTCCAAGTCATTAAAGGGTGCTGTGGTGGCCTCCACACCATCTGGTCTTACCCCAATCATGGAGGAGTGCAATGAGTGGCGTGAGATGGAGCGATGCAAAGGACCATATTAAATCATTTTGCTGGCCATGGAATGACACCACTAAAAAACACTGGCAGTGCCATCCCTAGTTTGTATGCACTATAGGGGGCAAGAGGTCAGAGTATATATGGGTTAAGGGGGCTCCCTTGCAAAAGCAACCAAATAAGGATTGCTGCCGGCAGCCTTCTATTCCCTTTTATGGCCTGATCCCCAGTTGGCGTTGAAAGGGCGGCCTACTGCTAACTTTAAATCCTCCACTTTAACACCAATATTTGAAGGAGTTACCATGGGCAGAATTAGGCTCGTGGTAATTCCTCCAATCCCCCCGTGAGTCCCATGGACTCCCTGAATGGGGACAAACAGTGGAATGCTACTGCTTATAACCCAGCAGTGACTCTGCCAGACCAAGTGGCGGTATTGCTAAATTAGTTTTGTGGATATTCTAATGAAATGATCACCGAACGTGGCCCCTAGTACAGGGCCAGGGCTACAATAAGGCAATTATAGGTTGGCACCATGGGCACCATGTAGGACCATATTGGCCCTAAAACATTCAATCCGACTCCTTTTTGTGGGGTGAGTCCACAATGGCACTATGGATGGGGCGACATAATTGCTTACACGGATCCGGGTATCAAAGAAGCAAAGGACAGCAAGGACGGATGTCTTTGAGTGAGGGCAGAGTCATCTTTTTGCTCTATTATGCAAGTGCACCTGAGGGCATTGCTCAAAACGTCTTCTCTCCCCATATAATGAGTTGCTAGCCCTGAGTATCTGTGTATGGATGGCTTAACCTTCCCTTTCTGGGGTCTGGGGTATGCCGCAAACTAGGCATTTGTGCAGTTGCAGAAGATGATATTTTCAGCCTTCCGATGGTTCTTCTTCATAGTACCATCAGCCTTCCAGGGGATCCTGGCTGTGGCTTTCTGGGGTTGCACATATCCTGGATGCGCATGGCCTGTGTTGTTGCCTTTGGAACTTGCTTGATGCGGGTTACTAGCTTAGGGCTTCCTCTCTACCTTGCCCTGCAGACTAACCCTTTGATTTTCCATGATGTTGATGTGCCGATGGAGGTCCAAGTGAACATGCTTTGTGGGTCAAGGTTGCTGGGCGTATGTCTGTAGCTGTTGTCGTTTCTTGAAACAAACAGTGGTGTTTGTGGCTGACTATGACCAATTCAAGGGAGGAATTGTGGAGGAGTTAGTGGTGACAATCCTGTATTCTTAGAGGCAAACTATTATTGTGAGCCTGTTGTTGAAGTGCTTGACCATCACGCTAGCTTCGACTGTGAATGGACTCTTCATTAGTGGTGGCCAGGGCAGTGGTTGTCATGATGTTGGCAAGTGTGCTTGATCAATGTTTTTTGCAGATGTGGCTGGTTTCCAGTGGAACTATGTTCACTAGGTTGATGGCCAAAGAAAAGGAACTAGTAGATTGTAGTGTAGTATGTAGGCCTTCAAGGAACAAGAAGCCAACTTGCTTGCTTGCGTGGAATTCGATGGACCTATGCAATGTAGCTTGCAAGGAATGCCCATTCCTGCAGCTCCCAAACATTACACTTAGTCATTATTATTATTAGAGTGATCATTGAGAGCAGTCACAGCTTCGGAAAGCAGCACAGAACTTTACAAGTCATAGGCTGCCCACCTATCCTGAGATTGGCAGATCTGCTCCCCCTTTTTCCTCCACTGATTCCTTGTAGATCCCTTTGCTGACAAATTGCCACCACCCCACTGTTAGCGTCTCACTCTCTTGTATGGATCCCTTATGGTGTGGGTCCCTTTCTATGTGCATCCCTCTATGACTTGTAAAGTGGAGGGTGTGTGGACCCAGGTGTTAGGTAGGAACTCATTCTTGAAAAGTTAAGGCTGGGCTGCAAGAGGTGCATTTTTTAGGAGCTTCACGAAGCAGTGCACAGTTTTAGCAGTGATATAATGCTCATCTTCTGTTTTGATGTTAAAGGTAATGCCACTAGCTGCAAAGACATTACCAATCACTCAGGGGGCTGCTGGCACGACCATCCTAGTGTTGACGGAGTCAATTAGAATGCGTACACTACCTCTCCTGGTGGATTTGTAGGTGCCCATTCTGACTTGGTGTCATTGCAACTCTCAGAAGACTGTAGCGGTGCTGGTGGTGGTGATAGCTAGAGGCGGGAGCTTTGGTATGACCATCGTTTGGGGGAGGACACCGTTGTTTTCTTGTTGTGATGTTAGCTACAGTGGTTAGATCATTCCTGCAATGTTGCCTCTGTTTACATCACTTCTTGATGGTAATCACGACTATGCACCAGGACAGATTTCCACGTGGATAGACGTGCATTTTTGCTATATCTGTTAGAGCAGCTCTCCATCAGACGGATCTATAGTTACTCAGTTTTCTGTGCACACATGCACCTATATGCAGGCTGGCTGAGACTTTATATGGTGTAATACTGTTCGTGGGTGACCAAGATTGCACTACATTCCTGGTGTATGTGTGGTAATGTAAGCTGATGAGCATGTATAATAATAATAATTTGGCTCTTATATAGCACTACGAACCCTCAGGTATCTGAGCGCTGCTTATTATTACCCACGGTGACCTCGGAAGGATGCTGCGTTAGCAGACTCTGCATGGATGTCAAAGCGAGCGCTCTACTCGCTGTGCCACTATGACCAGGTTGTTCGTGAGACCAAGTTTCATGCCATTGCAATATCATGTCAATGAAGCAAGAGATCTCTATCGTGTTGCTATGAAAATTGAGGACATAATCTGGTAGTGCCCTGGTATGCATGGCATGTGGTATTGAAGCAAGGACGCCAGTGCCTGTCATGACCAAACCATATATGAAGATACATGTTCGCAACCAGTAGAGCAGTACCTTCTGCATTGTAAGCCAGATCATACATTTACCTTTCCCTTGCCCAGGGATCAGTCTCGTTGGACTCCCAAGCAAAACTGAAAGGTAATGGCTGGACGGGTTTGCATCAATCATAACCACAGGCATTGCTCTGGGCAATCCTCCAGGCCTTTGGATCCTCTATCCATTGTTCACGTATAGGTGTGGGGGTGGCCCTTATTTAAAATGTCTGTTCAGCTGTTTGTGGATCAGCAAATAGATTCTGGATGGGATAGCTGTGGATGGTGTCCCGTTCATGGCTTTTGGGGTGACACTGGAATTCAAAGTTTGTTGTACGTGGGCCCTCTTGGGAAGGGGAATTTCCAGGGCATGGGAAGTATCGGGATATCTCCAAGCGCATCCTGTGCAAACTCCACTACCACCTCTCCCTTTTCTCACGCCTGCAGACGGATGGGAAGGAGGACTTTCTATGGGAAAGTCTATCTCATGGAAAAAAGGCGCTGCAACAGCGGGCATTCATTTCCTGCCTGGGATCCATGAGGCTCTTTTGGGTTGCAGACCTTTCTGTATGCTGAGATAGATGCCCAACCACTGCACTCTCTTACCTTCCACCCAAAAAGCAGTGGGAGACCAAAAGGTCAGTGCGTAGACCATGTGTCCACTGCCCAAGGAACCTTCCACAGAGAAACTGATCAGAAGCACTTAATCCAAGAAACATTGACTATAAACAAAATCTACTCCATAATCCAAAACTGGATGGCTTTAAACAGCCTCTGCCTTAATGATGAAAAGACGGAGATTTTCATTGTGGGCTCCCAATCCAAAATAAATGTGCTTCATCCAGATTACGCCGCCATCGATATAGATGGCACTACCATTCCAGTACTCAAACATGTTAAGACATTAGGAGTTTACTTGGATTCTAACCTCTCCCTGACCAAACATATCAGCGCACTCTCATCTTTCAGATCCTAATCTTTCAAAAGTATCGTTCTCAGCCGCTAATGTTTGACACCCACCAACTGCATCACTCTAGCCGGGCCTTGTCCCTTACTACTTCTAGGCACCTCTACCACTAATCTCAATAAATTGCAGCTGATACAAATTAAAGCCATGAGGGCTGCCCTTGGAATAAGAAAATCTGATCATATATCCAAAATCAGAAGAGAGCACCATTGGCTACCCATCGAAGCCAGAGTCATCTTCAAAACGGAGTGCATCACCTTCAAATGCCTCCATGACAATGCTCCCATTTACCTAAATCAGGTATTATCCAATAAAACAAACACCAGATCCTTAAGATCTAATAACCACTCACTATTGGCATTACCTTGATTCAAAAAGACCAGAGCAGGGGGCACTAGTTTCCAATACGTATCCCCCAAACACTGGAATTCTTTTCCCCTCACCATTAAAAATGAGGAATTCTCAAGGGTTTTAAAAAACTGCTGAAAACTTGGCTATTCCACCAATACCAATAAATATAGCCAGCAGAACACCCTGTAATTATGCAATATGTTTTCCCCTATTTATATATTTCTGTTCTGTTAATAAGTGACTGCATGTTCTCTGTTTCAATGTTATGTATTACTTACCAATTTAACTGTGCCACTCCGGCCTCCTTAATGTACGCATTTCTAAGCTGTCTGTAACCTCGCAGTGATACCTAAGGGTCTGGGTGAGTAACACATTTAATAAATAAATAAATAAATAAATAAATAAATAAATAAATAAGTACACACAATCTGTTGCAATGTTCGTTATCACAACATCACTGCACGTCCCAAAGTCTCATTTCATGTGGGGCATGGATAAAGTTGATAATAAATGTGAGGGGGAACAGGGGTGGGAGGTGCAAGAGGTCTCCGCCGCATTTATATGCGGTGAAATGGGGTAAAACAAAAACATTTACATTTTGATGATGCGCAGTAAGAAATACACAGTGATCAAATACATCCGAATTGTCATCTATCAGATAGCGCTTTTGTGTCAATGGTAGTCTCTGATTATAAAAAGATGATCCTCGATGCAAAGAGAGAATTCCATAATAACAGGATTAATACAGCTAAATCTGACACAAAAGACATTTTTAGGATTCTTAAAGAACAGGAGAACACCCCAGCTCCCCTAGACAACTTACCAAAAGATGACGCCTCTTGGTGCCAATTAATACAAGATGGTCTCTTCAATAAGTTACACAATATTCGCTTAACAATGCTAGAGAAAAAAAAAAACTTTACTCCAGCAAGTAAGGATACCAACAGGAGTTTTAGTCATGACTCCTCGATACCCCAATTTGATTTTCATCCCATTACTCAGTGTGAACTTCAAATAATCATCAAACATATGAAACCCTCTCAATGCAGAGGAGATGCCTGCTCTTCAATGATCATTAAGAAATGTCCCCCACGGCTCCTCGAAGCATTATGTATTTTCATAAATACTTCCTTAAAGGAAAATAGCGTCCCAGATGAGATTAAAACCAACATGGTTACTCCCATCCTCAAAAAACCGGGTCTGCCAATGGACAACCCGCTCAACTTTTGACCTATATCAAACTCCCCGTTCCTATTGAAAATTCTGGATAGGGTGGCATATGGCCAACTGGCAGAACACTTGGAAAAATACCCTATTCTCCATCCGAAGCAGTCTGGCTTCAGGAAACATTTGGGACGGTAACAGCGCTCTTAGAGCTCAAAACGAAACTATTGGGAGATATGGATAAAAAGGGACTGTCATTAATAATCTCCCTAGATCAATCAGCCGCTTTTGATCTGATTGAACACTCTATTCTTATTCCCAGATTACAAGATGTAGCCAATCTCTCAGTCTCAGCAGCACAGTGGGTCCAATCTTTCTTGGAGCATAGAAGCAGTAGAGTCTGCACGGCTTCGGCAGAAGCCACTCCAATATCGGTGCTATACAGAGTCCCCCAAGGGGCGAGCATATCACCTTTTCTATACAACCTCTTCATGGCACCTTTCTTCTTCACGTTAGAAGAGGAGGGGGTCATTTTCTCAAATTATGCTGATGACACTCAATGCGTCATTCCACTAACAGGATTCCATGAGAGAGATGAGCTTGAAGTAAATAGAATCTTCACTCTAATTGAACAGTGGATGTTGGAAAACTTCCTTGCCCTGAACCGTAGCAAGACAGCTACTGATCGTTGGTAGTCCAAGGGCTCTAAAAACTCTTGATACAGCGTATAGTTCCTTCAAACTAGGAGATGACATCATCTCTCCACTGCCAAAAACTAAAATCCTAGGAGTTACCCTGGATTCGACCTTAAGCATGAAGGCTCATGTTTCCACAGTCGTGGCGGGAGCTGATTACTATATTAAGCTTCTCTCCCACTTAAGGCCTATGATTTCACAAGAATGCGCAGAGACTATGCCAGGGCAATAATTGGGGCAAAGTTGGATTACTGCTGCAGTCTTCTTCTAGGCATTATTCTACTTGAATTACGCAGATTGCAGGTTGTCCAGAATTGGGCAGTCAGAGTAATTCTTAGACTCCCCAAGTACAGTCATATAACTGAGGCCAGAAGATCTCTTCACTGGCTTCCAATAGAATCCCAGATAGTCTTTAGAGTTCTGGTTATCACTTTTAAGTGTAGGCAACAAGCTGTGCCCACTTACCTACAGAATCACATTATTGAGAAACCCAACCAACGTTCTCTTAGATCAGGAACTCAAAACCTGATTGTACAGCCCAGAAGTAGGACTTCTAAGGTAGAAAACAGGGCTTTTAATGTCAGGGCTCCTTCCCTCTGGAATAAACTTCCGGATCGATTAAGGCATCAGAACTCCTTGTATGTCTTTAAAAAAGAACTTAAAACACATCTCTTTACCTAATCTATACTTGGAGAACCTATCCGCTATGACTCCTTGATCCACCATTATCTAGAATCCTGCAATTTTGATCTCATGGGTTCACCCAGTTGTAAACACTCGGTCTTCCCCTCTCATCTCTTACCTTTCTTCTCCCAAGAGAAGGATACGTCTTTGTGTTTTACTGTTGTATACTACCTGTTTGTCTGCTCTGCGCCTTTATGCCTGTGGGTCAATAGCGCGCACTACAAATTTAATGTAATGTAATGTCATTAATGAAGGATTATAGTGCCAGGTGTATGGGGTCATCGACTAGGCGCAACAGTAGCATTTGTGATAACATGACTGCTTTTGTGAGTGGTGGCTGGCCAGGTGCTGCACTTGTGCGTCTCATTCAGTGCCATTCCGGTGTAGTCCGGGGTCTGCTTTGAAATCCACGTGATTTAAGGAGTCATATTACAGCTCTAGCTTGCTAGATCTTATAAATGGGTGTTTGTGATTATTACTAATCACTGTTTTTTATTACCATTTGGGAACCTCAAGTTCTCAGCAATCATTAATAAAAACCATACAACCAATTATAGGGTTCAAAGACCAGTAGAGTCACTTTCTGTGACTTTATTGAGACTTCAAGGCTGGCATGAAGATTCTTCCTCTAGTCTATGTTATTCATTCCTGGGTTGCAGTCATGTTTTCTTTATCTGGGAGCAGAGGGAGTTGCAGTCAGTGGTCAGCAGACATGTATGCCTAACTACCTGTAAGCATGTTCGGAAGGTGAAGTGAGCAGGAACTAACAGGAACTGAGTTACACTACTTTGATTTCTTTTAATATATCCACTAACTTTTGCAAAAATGTTCAGGCTCCGAACGTTTCTATTTGCAATCAAACCTACTTCTTGGAGACCACTAGGGGGCGCATATAGCAATGGGCGCTTGACCAACAAGCTCCTGACCCAGTTCACTACAAGTGGCGCTCTGCCGCTCCATCAGTGCTTACGAATGATAGAAACCAGCCGGTTTTGTGGACAAAACCCCCGACTCCAACCTATATAGAGCACAGCCCCGCTGGTGGGCTGCAGGAGACAGGGTCACGCAGATTGATTGGGATCGCCTTGAGACCTGCCCTACCAGAGTGGTGAGGTGTAGTGATGGCTGATGGATGCTTGCGGTGAGGGAACTGCACCACGCGTGAGGCCGATGAGAACTTGAATAGGAGAGATTGGGGTCAAACAACATCCCATTGAAGCCGAAGTCCCCCAGCGGCGATTCATGTACTGGTGACTACTGGATCTAGAGCAGGCCTCAGAGGTGAGATGTTTGGAGAGGACTTCAGGGGTGAGATGCTGCGATTGTGTCCTGGGCATGGAGCTGCCTTGTGAGTAGGAATGGGGCATCAGAGGAGTCGGCAGTGGGTGCAGATACCATGGGGCCATGCCGAGAAGCCTAGGTGGAAAGCTACACAGACCATTGCTATGAAGATCTCTACAGTTGCGCAACCAAACTGGCTGCTGCAATGTTCTCTATAAGCGTGTTGGAGCCATGGTCCTGTGATGCATAGGGTTGAGTGCTGACCTTGGTCCTGGAGTCTCGGGCGAGCACCTGACCCAGCTAGCCCGGTCTTTGCCTACGTGGGTCCAGGAGGCCTGGTGAATTCATGCGGATGGCAGAAGCTGCTGGATTCCATGGAGTGAGCCCAAACTGAAGCGGTATGAAGGAGAGGGAGGAACGCTGGCTGACCTACTGCCCAGGGTTTTAGGTATCTCAGTTGTGGAGACTTGTTTATAAACCAACCAAACACGTATTAGAAGGTCGGGGCTTTGCCATGTAAGCTGCTGAAGCTGGTCTTGTGAGGGTGTTAGGCTCTGGCCACTAGCCTGAATTACCAGAGACGGTTGGTGTTCTCCAGTGATAGAAGCTATCCATGCAAACGGAGCAGAGCATGGTGAGGCTCGGTGGAGGAAGGACGGGTAAGCGACACCCACCCCTGCAGTAGTAAGGCCACTACTGATATGGAGGGAAGACCCAAACCAGAAAAAGCAGAGAACAGAGATTTACAACAGGACCTACATAAGAAACCCACATAGCTCAGAGCTAAAAGTCTTCGATGGGATCCATTAGAGAGCGCGTTGAGAAAGTTGAAGCCAGGGATGAGACCCTGGAAACTAATCAACTATCAGCAGAAAGGTTGGAGTCCAAGTTGGAAACGTGACTCAAGGAAATGGGAAGGTCCGAAGGGAGATTAGGTATAAACTGGACAATATGGAAAATAAGGAGAGAAGGAACAACCTACATCTGTGGGGCTTCCTAAAAAAAATGCTGAAATGCAGAGAGACCTAGAACTGTGCCTGACATGACTGATGAAGAAACGTCTATGCCCTGAGGACAAGAGGGAAATACTTTTCTCTAGAGTTCATACACGCACACTTGGGTGGCATAATTGCTGGATATGTGGGGCACATACACATTGGTTCCATACAATCATTGATAAAGCGTGATATGGATGAAATTAGAGTGTATACCCTGAATTACAAGCGTTCTCTATGGAGTAGTATGTTTCCTAAACTCCACCTTGCGATTCTTTATTTTTACATGAGAACCTCACAGAGCTGAAAGTCTTCAGAGCAGAAGTGCAGCCCTCGATGGAATCCATTAGAGAGCGGGTTGAGAAAGTTGAAGACAGGTTTGAGGCCCTGGAAAATAATCAAGTGTCAGCAGAAATGTTGGAGGTCAAGTTGGAAACGTGACTTAAGGAAATCGAAGGGTCTGAAAGGCAGATTAGGTACAGCCTGGACAATATGGAAAATAAAGAGAGAAGGAGCAACGTACATCTGTAGGGGCTCCTGAAAAATAAGACACCGAAATACAGAGAGACCTAGAACTGTGCCTGATATGAATGATGAAGACATGTCTATGCCCTGAGGACCAGAGGGAAATGCTTTTCTCTAGAGTTCATAGATGGGCAAGCTCAGGGTCAGGCCCGAAATTGTTGTAGCTAAGTGCAATTATTTCTGTGACAAACAGGACTTACTGCGGAAGGCCTGAGAGGTGGATGCTTTGGACTGGGAAGGGTACTCTATTAAGAACTTTCAAGACTTATCACCCTACACCTTGGACCAATGGCAAAAATGTAGGCCCTTGACGTCGTGGTTGAGGTCCGATGGCATACACTATCGTTGGAGGGTCCCTTTCACCTTGCCGTTTGAATATAGAGGCGAAAAATATGAAGTGAAGCAAGGTGGCAAGGCAAACCGACTTCTCCATGAGATACAGGGGAAAGACTCTGACATATGCAAGATGGCCAACATCAACTCAGGGAGTGGGTTAAGAATGCCTTTGCACAGACTGAGGGACGTAAGAAAGTGAGCGGATCCAGAAAACATAGAAAAACGTCGCCCTCGTGATCAAACAACCTAGGATGAATAAACTGCTTTGTACTCATTAATGTTGAAGAGTGGTGGATATAGCAGACTTATTTGATGGTCATAAAATGTGATTACGCCTGGGGAAAGGGGAGATTGCCTATGCCCCAGTGGCCTGGTAATAACTAGGTGTCTCAGTTATGTTTGGTTCTTGACCCCATTATTAATATGGTTACAATGGTATTTGAGATGGGATTTGGGAGTCGAACCAGTGTTGAGGAAGGGGAACGGGGGAAGGGTGTTTTGACTACACACACACACTTGGGTGGCATAATTGCTGGACATGTGGTGAACATACACATTGATTCCATACAATGATTGATAAAGGGCGATATGGATGAAATTAGAGTGTCTACCCTGAATTACAAGTGTTCTCTATTGAGTAGTATGTTTCCTAAACTCCACCTTGTGATTCTTTTTTTTTTTTTTTACAAGAGATGCGCTTTAAGCAGGGAGAAGAAACACGCTACAGGGCAAGGGCATTGGGCAAACATTTTGAGCTTCATATAAGGGGAACAAAACGAGGGGTGTTGGGATTGTTTTGGCTAAGTGGGTCCAAATTAAGGAGGTCCAGGTCAGGAGAGGGCTGGACGGAAGGCTCCTATTGATCAAGGGCTATGTACATGGTACAGGAATCACTCTAGCGACCCTCTATGCCCCCGACATGGGGCAGATTGAGTTCTTGCTGTCGACCTTCAATATATTGGAACATTGGGGTTACCATAGTAGGCAGGTATTTTAACATGATTCTTGATCCAAGTTTGAACTAGAAAACGGGTAGAGGAGATGTGCGAAAGGAGCACATTAAGGATAATTTCACATTTTTCGCACCTCTTAAGGAATCATTTCTGGTTGGACATGTGAAGATCTAGGAATAGCCAACCGGCAGGGTATATGTTTTATTCGCCCCACACTGCACCTACACAAGGATAGATGTCATTTTGGCACCTCATGAGCAACAACAGTATGTCAGCTCTACAGGGCTGGAAACAATTGCTTGGTCAGACCATGACATGGTCATGGCCATTTGGAAATTGGGGACACAATGGAAGGCACGCTGACAGTGGTGATACAATGATGTTTTCCTTTGAGACTTGGTCTTCAGGGAATTGCTGGAAAAATACATTCAGGGCTACATTGAGGTGAAAAGCACAAGTGAGGTTCCAATGAGATATGTGTGGGATGCTGCCAAGGCCACATTCAGAGGTTACATTATTGCAGAGGGTTCACAGAATAAGCGAGAGAGGAGTCTTATAGAGGAGAGACTGAAGGTGTATGGGTATTACGCACCAAGTTATGAAATGAAAGGGACAATGTTGAGGCTGTTATGGAATCCATGAAGGAAAAAAGGCACACATTGCACTCACTCCTCATGGCTGAAGTAGTGAAGAGGGTGATGTACACTAACAAAAATACTATGCAAAGGGATACAAGGTAGGGGCACACTTGACTAAATGGCACGTGAGAGGAGGGTAGAAAGAAGAGTGGAGCAGATTAGTGACAAAGGATGGAAACTGGAGGTTACTCAGGAGGGGATTCTCTGACAATTCACATAATGTTAAGATGACTTATATAGCAAACAGGGTGTGACAGATGAGGCTGCGATTGCAGGTCATCTGGGGAAACTCCTGCTGCCTTTGTTGACCATTGCTGAAAGGGATAAACTTGAAACTGAAATAAATTCCAAGGAGGTTTAAAAAGCTATCTGTCACATCAAAGCAGTGAGGCCCCTGGTGAAGATGGCTTTACATCAGTCTTCTACAAACAGTTGCAATGTATCTTGCCCCCCCCACCTGGCTAAAGTGTTTAATGCTTTAAAGGACAAAGAGGATTTACCCAATCCTTCCTGGCAGCGTTGATAACTCTTTCCCAAACCTGGAAAAACTCCAATGCTATGTTATGCCTGCAGGCCAATATCGGTGCTTACTGTGGATGCAAAGCTGTTTGTGAGATTCCTGTAATCCAGATTGGAGCTGATCCTTCCCAGGTTGGTTCATCCTGATCAAGCAGGGTTTGTGCAGAATCACCAGGACTCCGATAACCTACTCACGTCTTCAGTTGGAGCTCAGGGGGGGGGCCTTATAGTATCCTTAGATGCCGAAAAGGCATTTGACAGGGTTAGCTAGACCGTCATGCAGGCTGTCTTCAAGAGAATGGGTATGGGTATAACTTGGATCGGATGTATCAGAGATTTATATTCCATCCCCTCAGCCAGAGTCTTGGTGAATGGGGAAGAATCAAGGGCGTTCCCCCTAATTAGAGGGACTAGGCTGGGATGTCCCTTATCCCCCCTCTGTTATGCGCTAGTTATGGAACCGTCGGTCATGGAAGTGAGTGAAAAGTCATAGGCTGCAAGATGTCCGGATTGGGGAAGAGGACTATAAACTGAACTTCTTTGTGGATGATGCGCTGCGCTATAGGACTAGGGCAAGGGAATCTGTCCAACATTTGTTTTGGGGTCTCTTTTCTGTTTCTGTTCCAAATGCTGACCACAGTGGTCCCTCTCATTATTTTATCTGACATCAAAGAGGTAATATTGACATTTCTGTGGGAGGGTGCCAAACCCAGGATAGCCTATAGGACCCTTATTCTTTGTAGGACATGGGGGATGGGGTGGGATTCCCTGACTTCGTGTTATATTACAAAGCGACACAGCTGAGAGTAATGGTTGATCACTTCTACCCGAAAACAACCAAACAGTGGGTGGCCATGGAGAATGCAGTTCTTCCACCGGTTGAGTTAGGTGAGTGGATTTAGGTCCCACAACATGAAATACAGAGTCGGGTTACTGAACATCCAGTCCTGGGAGTGCTGTGGACAATCTGGAAGGAGGGGGACCTCCACTAAGAGGTTCACGTCATGGCCTACCGCCCTGAGCTGCATCGGGCCCCCCACTGTGAGACATTATTGCAGACTAACTCTGCTTCCAGACCTGGTATGAGGCAGGTTTAAGTAGGGCAGGACAGCTTTGGGAGAACGGCAAGTTTTAGGGGAATGTCTAAAGATTGGAACATTACCTATATTTTGATTTTATCAAATGAAAGAGGCTGTTTCCGGCCCAAGATGGGGGGACAATCTCTGCAGAGGACTGACATCCTACGATAGGACACTGTTCCTGGGGTTGGGAACCAGAGGTCTAATAGCTAGGCTCTATTGGGAGCTGTTGGTGGCAGAACCGATAGGCTGTATAACTGCTAGAGTCCAATGGCTGGGCATCTTGAAATGGACACCTCAGACAAGCTTTAGTCCAAGATTTGTTGCACTCTACTGCATCCCTACAATACAAAATGCAAGATGTAAAGCTTCTACATAGATGGCATTATCCTCCCCAGAAACTGGTGAGAATGTACCCTAGAGTGACCTCTAACTGTTGAAATGTGGGCAAAACGAGGGGGATTACTACCGTATGCGATGGAAATGTGGTCACATGCAATCGTTCCAGCAGGACGTGTTGTCCTGCGTAAGGAATCTAGATGGGATTACGAGGACATGTTTGCCACTATAGTTATTACTGGGAGTAAGTGATCAAGACAATAAAGATGGAGACCTCCACCATATGGCACAAGTCCTTCTGGTGTCCGCCAAGAGGTGTGTGGCACAGTTATGGGAAAGGCCCAGGGCCTCAAGGAAAAAAGAATGGCTTCAGAGGGCGAGGGAGATTTATGCTATGGAATATCTCACACACCTCCTGGATGAGTCCAAGATGGAAATAGAGGAAATGTGGCTTCCCTTCTTTCGTAAATATGGGAAGTAGCCTTTTAGCTTATTAGCCGAGAAGTGGAAACAATATTGTAGTTTTGCCAGTTTTAACTCAGTTGTGTGAATGGAGGGTGGGAAGGGAGAGAGTTTGGGAGGGAAGAAAGTGGGGATCACTAGCGGTGAGCGTTGGGGAAGTTACCTAAATGTTATATATCTTAGCATATCGCTACGCTCTGTAAATGCACTTTTATTTTTTGAAAAAAAAAAACCTACTCCTTAATTTTGCTGGACAGTCTCTTGGAAACGAGTCGCTTCACTTTGCTCCTGCTGAGCTAAGCAGTAAAAAATTTGAAAGACGCTATTGAGAGTTATGTTCTAGCTCCGCTGTTGAAGTTGCAGGGGGCTGCAGGGAAATCTTGACATGCTTAAAGGTGGACAATTTGAAAAGTATGCTGTACACATCGAGAAGCACCTAATCCCAGCATCCCCAAAAGCATCGGGCAGATTTGGAAAACTGATTGTGCTACATTAAAAAGTCGTAACTTTCCGATGCTTGAAGTGATATTTTTTGAAAAGCAGAGGTCACTCTTGTGATGAATTGACTTCTGCCCTGCAGGAGTACAATGATGGATAGAGGCTAAATTGCCCAATTAACCCTCATGCTTCTATAAACCAAGAGCCAACACAATCATAAAGGTAAAACAGGCACATTCAAGAGATATACCTCCTTTGGTTTGTGGTAACATGGGCCAAGGGAAACTATAGCTATAGACTTAAGAGGGGTGTACATGTGGTTCAGTAGCAAACCAAACAGCAAAGTATAATAGTAAACAAAAAGGAATGTCAAATCAAGATTCTATAAAAAGATATGCTTTAATTAGGCGCACCATGTACAATACTAACTAACTAGAAAACACTGTAAAAGTCCTCCCATGTAGAAGAAACAGAGAATATGCACCGATGGAGCATTTGCAGCACTCTGGGCGATGACGCAAGTTGAGAAAAAGCCATCAAAAGACTACAAGGTTCAAAAGGATATTTCTTCAACTTGCTAGAAGGGATGAAAATGACCTAGCCAGTCTCTAGGGCCCAAAGATGGACCACGGGTAGATATCTGGCTAATACCTTCTACAAATGCATGAGTCGGCCATGGTGTCAGCTTGGGTCGCAAATGTGGCAGTCACGGCGGTCCAGTGCACACGGGCATTGAGGCAGAGTCGAACGGAAGGAGCGTTGCATTCTCAAAGCATTTACTGGAGCTATGTGGATTGGGTCGTTACCTGGTCTGGTTCGGCGTCGAGGATCAACTGCGGTTGAGCTGGTAGCAAGATGCGCAAGCGAGTCAGTTAGATGCAACGGCTCAGAGGTCACGGTTCAGGGAACACCTGGTTGGTTCAGTCAGTTCACAGAAGCAGTGGGACGCTCGTGTTTCGGACAGTGACTCGAGCAAGGCAAGTCAGCAGTACTTTGTTGTTCGAGCCAAGTCAAAAAAGTGCTTTTGCTGGCGCAGTGCGGAAGCGAATAAGGTCGACCAGCGGACATCCGTTCTCAAAACAATAAACACCACAGGGCAGTGTCAACGGGTCCTGCTGGAACCCTCAGTGGCAAGGTACACTCGAATCACGGTTCAGAGCGGGTCATCATCGAAAACAGGGATCTCGTTGTTCTGGCTTCCAGGTGCTGTGAGTCCCACTCCAGGGTTTCAAGGGCCAATGTCAGTCCCTTCTCTGGCTTCCAAACATGGGGAGGCTGACACACACATTCAGGGTGCCTGCAGCATGATCAGGTCCTAGGCACATGGTGGCTGGCAGAGAGGCAGACTTATGTTCCAGCAGCAGTGTACTCCAATCCTGGGGATGTTTAGGGGGCAGATCTTGCTTCTGCCTTTTGAACCTCTTTTTTCTCACACAATTGGAGGACTTTAGAAAGGATTGTTCTATCAGCAGGGTCCAATTAAATATTCGGGATGGTTCAAGATGAGTCCAGATGATTCAAAGAAGTGGTGGGAGACCCCTTCTTTTATAGGCAACATTTCCCGAATGTTATTAGTTGGATATCCTGTTGGGAACATGGTTATAATGCTCTGATAAAGGAGTTGAGGTCCAAGGCAATGGAGTGGGACTGGGCGAAAACTCAGACACATATCCACAGCCTTATGAGCTACCATGTGTTTATTAGGCTGTAGGGGAAATATCTTACCCCTCCCGCCCTACCTGATTATACAACCTTTGCCCATCCATTGTAGAATTATTCTACTGTGGCGGATGTATAATCTACCAACACTAGCAGTGATGGGCAGTTGGTAGGGTATCCCTGGGACCAAAGTCCTTTGTTGGTTGTGTAAAAGTAAAGATTTTGTGAAAACTAACAGACATGTCCTGCCACAGTGTCAGGCTGTTGCCCACTTGAATGTGCTTAACCTTGCAGGATTTGTGGTTACCCGAGAATGTATTGGAGAGGATTCTTTCTGGGCGCAATGTTTAGAATGTTCAAGACTCTCCTTGATGCTTGCTCTCTCAAGACTATGGACTACTATAAATAACATTTTACATTCTATGGAAATGATGGCCTTGGTAGATGAAGGAAGGCTGTCTTTGTAGGATATTTGTATTGGTATGACATTTTTGCATTTTATCAAGGTATCCTTTTAGCCTACGTGTGTGGTTTGAAATGTTTAAAAGTGTCTTAAACTATACTATTGTGTGATAAATAATGAAATGTCATGAATAATGATACTAAGCTGTAATTGTGTATATTTTCGTATCTATAATAATGTTGCTATTAATGTATGTGTTTATGTATAGTGTGAAAAGATAATTTGAACTCAAACACACTTTAATAAAAACAAATAATAATAAAAATAGATAAAAGTCCCCAGGGGATTGGACTAAGGCTAGACTGATTTAGGTGTCCAATCCCTGTTCTTCACATGTGTGGACTTTGCCCTTATGATGTCACATCCAAAATGCTTTTTTCCAGAGGAAGTGGGGGGCATAGGAAAGAGAGGCAGTAAGAATCAAGATGATAATCTTCCAAAGACTGTACAGACCCCTCCCTTGCTCAATAGGATCAAAGAGCTTTTAGAAATCCAGCCCCCTGTTGTGAGGCCTGGTTCGCTGGGAATGGGTGTGCCTCTTGGTTTCTGTATCCAGGCCAGTGTCCTGTGTAGTGGTGTGAAAACAAGGAAATAATATGAGGCAGGGTAACCAAAAAGGAAACACACCAAACACAGGTTACAAAGGAACATACAAAGTACTTTATTTTATACTGAATCCAGTTACAAAAGAACAGAATAAAATTCAGATAGCTATCGACCCTCAGTACAACACAGTGAACTCTGGCGTGGTTCGGTGTGCTCAGTGAGTGCAAATATTCATTGAAACAGTCAGGCTTTTATACATTTCTCCAGCCTGTTGTCCAGCCTTTCTTCAGGTTAACCATTCCATAAATAAGTTACTGCTCTAGGATCCCTTGCCAGGTCAAATCTAGTTCATCTTAGGTTTATACATTAACAAGTAGAAATGGTAATAATGTATGCTCTAGGCCTAACATTACAATGCAGGACTTAATTTATACAATATAGTTAAGCAGGTGTTCTCATTCAATTATAGATCAGTTTCGGTGATACAGGTAATCCATTGCACACAGGTCAGCAGTAGGACAACGTCTCAGCTCATGACCCTAACAAGTGGCCCGCAGGCAAGTTATACATTAGCTGTACAGAGGTCATGACAATCAAGTTCTGTTCTGAATAACATAGGCTACCATTTTAGCTCACATGGTGACTTTATAGAGCAAGAAAACCTAAGATGGCGGCTTGACCCAAAATGGCAGTTTACATGGTTTCTAAGGTCAGGACCTTGCAATGCGAGTTTATTCGCATGTAGTTTATAAGCAGCTTGTTAGCAGCTTGGCGTAGGCCAATATACATATATTCATAGCAATAGGAGGCACGATATAATTTCTAGTTTGACAGTGGCTGTCCTAGGGGAAAGGGTGTTACCTGGCCTTTGCAAATAAACAAAGAGTAGCAATTCCCCAAGGCTAGTCCTGTCACTGGACAGGGGTGGGCCTGTTCTGTGAGGAATACATATAATCTTCCACAGCTGAATTTAGCACAGAGGGCTGAAACATTTGTGCAATCAATTTAATGTGGCTGGGATAACTCAGAAAGATGCTGACCACTATACACTCACTCAGGTATGACTCATGTCTGCAGTATTATCTGTCACCAGGACATCTTCATGTTTATGTAGTTTTTGGAACAGAGGCGTATATTTTAAATCTATCCCTTGTTTTACAGAGACTTGGGTGCCACCTCTGCTGTCAAGAGGGCACCTGAGACATCTGAACCTGTTCTGTGTCACTGGTAGGGCAGTCTCTGTGAATCAGAATACTGAAGCAGCAAGGCACAAGTACACTCTATGTTTATGGCATGGAGCTTATCAAAGGGGAATCTTATAAGCAGATTTACATTTCAGAGATGGAACTACCTGCATCAATTAATTGCTTGATAAAAAAGATTTTTTAGAAAGCCATGGCTTTCACACCCTTGACAGATGGCAATTCATCACAACTCTGACACTATGTGTGTGTGTGTATATATATATATATATATATATATATATATATACATAGAGAGAGAGAGAGAGAAAGAGAGAGAGAGAGAGAGAGAGAGAAAGCTCAAGCCCGCTGCCTAAACCGCTGGACGCAATTGGACCAGGTATGAGCAACTTGGGCATGATGCGTTGACTCGATTTCTGGCAACTTGGGCATGATGCGTTGACTCGATTTCTGGGAGGGGTCTGGGGTTATTGCACCCAGTAGTTTTTAAAATATTTGAGCGATCTCCCAAAATTATAGCTATATCTCCCATGGTGCATTGCAGCAGAGAGGCTGATAGGATTTTCAGAAAAGAAAATGCAGCAGTTTTCCCCCAAAATTCTATTGCTAAAAATGTTTGACTTGCTGGATGGATTTGGATGACAATTTCAAAACAACATGTTTGTCAAGGCGCTACCCACAAAATTGCAAGTTTTGGGAGGAATATGTTATATATCAAATGAAAAAGCTATTAAGAAAACAACACACCACAGTTTGACAGTTTTTGGCTCATTCCAAAAGTGCAATTATTGAACAGCCATAGCATGAAAACCGCTGGACTAAATAAAAAACAACTTGGGCGTGAAGAGTTGACTTACATTTCTTGACTGGCTTGGAGTAACTCCACCCAGAAGTTTTTGACATAGACAAGGGTACCCCCTGATCCTTAAAATATCGGCCTCAGTGCTTTTGGTAGCAGAGAGGCTGGGCAAGGCTAATAACTTTGACTTGCTTTAAGTATTTGGATAACATTTTTCAAACAGTTTACAAGGAGAGCAACTCAAATGGGCATTTTGGTTATTGATTCATTTGAAAATGAAAAAGTTGCTAAGAATACACAAAAACGCTGTTTTGAGCCTACTTGCATTAATTTTCCCAAAGAGAAAAAGTGCAGTTTTTGAACAGTCGTAGACTGAAAATACCATGGCAGATTTGGACCAAATAAGAAACATTAAGGGCACAAAGCGTTGACTTAATTTACTTAAATGGTTTGGGGTAAATCCATCCATTAGTTTTTAAAATATTCAACAGAAAACGGGGTGCCCCCCTGCACCTTAAAACCTTTATATTTGTATTGTTGCTTTGCAGCAGAGAGGCTAAGAGAGGCTAATAACTTTTGACTTGCTGGATAGATATGAATGAAATGTCTGAAGCCAAGGGGTTGTCTTGAGCCCCCTCACCCCCAAACTGGAAATTTTGAGAACAATTCATTAAAAAAGAAAAAGTTATTAAGAATGGTGTTAATAGCGTAGAGTGGGCACCTAGTAGGTCCAAAAGAAATATACTGGAGGAACACGTACAGTGGACACAGGTGCAGGCCTTTCCCACTGGCAATGGACAAAGTCCATGGCTAATGGCCTGGTAGTGTTTTTAAAATATACAGTGGGCACGGCTGAAGGCACTGGCTTGTGGGCCCAAATGACATGTATAATGGCCACAACACAAGGCTGTGGCCACCTAGTGTGTCTAAAAGAGACCTGTTGGGGGAACATATACAGTGGACATATAGTGGCTCGTAATAAACTATGGTAGAACAAAACCCTTGAAATTCACTGAAAAATCTTTGGTTAAAGCAGAGTTAAGCTGACCAGATTTAACTCAACAAACTCCTTGAAATTCACTGGATGTGGGAAGTCATTACCAGCTTAATTTAGCATGTTCCTGTTGCAAAACCCACGAGCACATACATATTACATTTGAAGGGATTCACAATGAAATACAAAATAACATTATGGGGCACATGGCATTATAGGGGGACATCAACGGGTGCGCACCGAGTTAAGCTGGTCAAGACATCCCACATCCGCTGAATTTCAAGGATTTTTGTTGTTTCTAAACAAGCTTTACAATGCCATAAACACCATGTTCACTGGGAAGGGAAACAAACATGTTTGCTGCATCAGGTGAAATGACTTTTCCAGAGGAGTTTTGCAAGATGGTGCCAGCCAACGATTCCGTAAAACGTGTTCACTGGGAAGGGAAGGAAACATTTTTGTTTCTCAACCGGTCCCAACACGAGGAACAAAACTCGACCACGTTTCAAGGCCCTAGGATGCACGATTTCCGAGATAGTTGCACAGCAACAAACCGCACCATGCCAGGGTAAGGCGAAACAGCAACCTACAGCCTCATTCATTTTCAACACTTAATGAGAGTGTTATGCTGTCTCTCTACAGAACCCATTCAGAGAACAAGTACTTTTGCTAGTATACATATTAAATTACTGATGTCAATGGTTTACATGAAACCTTATGCACGCATCATTACACATGCAAATGTCATTATAATTAAACATTTACCTAAAACTCTTTACAACTAGACAAATTATCCTTTGCAGTTTGCCAATTTTTTTCATCAATGAACATCGTCCTAAAACCATTTCAAAATATTCAAAAATAAGAGATACACTTTTATAATATTTCATATGATATCAGTGAACGTCTGATAATTATAATGTAACACATAATGTCAAATTAGCAATGCCAGAGAAAAGAAAATGAAGGTTGCCACCCCGAGGCCCAGCACTATTTCTGGAATGTGGAGGAACAATCAAGGAGGGGCCCCCGTTTTTGCCTATCTTAAGCACTTGGCCATCGACCGGCTCCATTTGCAGATGTTTTGCACTATGATTCCCATAGTGAGAAAAATGCGAACTCTCAAAGTGGTTAATAACCACTGGACAGGTTATCATGCTGTGTTCTTTCGAGAGAGGGGCGCCTGCTACCTTTTTTGTATTTTTTGCAAGGAACTTGGGGTCGGTCACCCTGAGTTACCTGGGGGCAACCAGATGTGGACTCCCTGCTCACTGTGCTCAGAGAGGCTCAGCTTCACCTCCCTGATGAGGCCCAACAAGGCTGATACACGTGTATGGGGTTGCTGTTGGTACTCTTGTTCAGAAAGGAATTGCCATAGCATTTCGGTGCTGGACTGCCCATGTGGGTGGGACAAAGACTGATATGCAAATGAACATTCCCATCTGTGAAAGGTACAGTGAGCAAAAAGCAGATGGCTGCGAACTCTCAAAGTGGTTAATAACCACTGAACAGGTTATCATGCCATGTTCTTTCGAGAGAGGGGCGCCTGCTACCTTTTTTGTATTTTTGCAAGGAACTTGGGGATGGTCACCCTAAGTTACCTTGGGGCAACCAGACATGGACTCCCTGCTCAATGCGCTCAGAGAGGCACAGCTGCACCTCACTGATGAGGCCCAACAAGGCTGAAACACGTGTAAGGGGTTGCTGTTGGTACTCTTGTTCAGAAAGGAATTGCCATAGCATTTCGGTGCTGGACTGCCCATGTGGGTGGGACAAAGACTGATATGCAAATGGACATTTCCCATCTGTGAAAGGTACAGTGAGCAAAAAGCAGATGGCTGCGAACTCTCAAAGTGGTTAATAACCACTGAACAGGTTATCATGCCGTGTTCTTTCGAGAGAGGGGCGCCTGCTACCTTTTTTGTATGATTCCCATCAACCTTAGTGAGCAAAGTCAATGGTGTGGGTCATGGGAGTTGTAGTCTAAAACATCTGAAGAGTCAAAGGTTGCAGACTCTAGCCGTAGAACATGTTTCTCCAGGTGGTTCAACGTCATTACAACTACAACATAGCAAATTACCTTGTGCTAATTTACTTTGTTGCAAATACTTTCCAATTTAGTTTGGTTTCTTTTATATTTGGGAGTGTCCCCACATCACCCCTTCACTACCACTCCTACCCAAGCCACCAACCCCCAATTTTACCCCTTAACCCTCAAATACATGTACCAAATTCAAAGTAATTCAAAGTGTTTGCAACGAAGTGAATTACCACAAAGTAATTTCATTTGTTGAAACTAGGTGGGACCCTCCAGGCTGCCGGCCCCCAGCCCCCCATGCCAGGATCACAGTTAGTTGCACTACTTCTTTGGTTTCACGGCCACCTATGGGCATTTAGTTGAAATGCAGCAAGCATAATGGCTCGTGATTGACAGCCTGGTTATCAGCTGGCATTTCGATCACAGTTATAAGGGAAAGCTATGCAAAGAGCCTCTGCCCGTCGCTCGCATTTCCATCCACGCGTCTCGAGTGATATCGACCCGCCTATTGACCTCAGAGGCTGCTCGCACGTGGTAATGGTTGCAGCTCGTGCGTTTCCTCCTCAACCATGGGGGGGGACTGCGATTGTGCTCGAGCGCTTGCAGAAATTGGCACTTTCTGGAATTACCAGCTAAAAATACGCCGGAACTCTCTGAATGCGGACACGCCCTCCATCCCGCATTGCTTTCAGGAATGGTGTAGGACATCGATGCTCATGACTTTATCTGTCCCGATAGTTTTGACTTATTTTCTGAGTGGTCTACTCTTGAGAGAGAGAGAGAGCATGTGTGCAGAATCTTGCATGAAACATATGGCTTTCCGCCCGGGTTTGAGACCGCTAACGTTTGCCACTAATAATAATAATAAAAATAATAATAGTAATGTGGTCTTATGTAGCGCTCTTGTGCTATTTTTGTTGGCCTCGCTTGGCTCTGCAACAGAGGGGATAGGGATGGTAGGGGCGTTGATGAGTGCAGATTGGAAGCACACGGTTCCTTTGTGTCGGTGTACTTCTCTGGGGTTGGTGGAGTCGTTTAAGTGTGTGTTAGACAGAGGGGCAAGCCCAAGTACTACAAAGGGTAAAGAGTGTTTAGGGCGCTGTTGTCGGAAATAATGGGGGGAGTATGATATATCTGGAGAGAGGATCTTTACTCAAAGCCTGGTAGTGTTTCTGTGAGATTGGTTAGAGCTGTGATGGCCGTCAGTAGGGGATAATCAGAGTGGCGTAAGGTGAAGGGTAAAGATTTAGAGGGAGGTTGGTTGGTTTGTTGTGGTCTGACAGATGGGGTAAGGGTAGAATAGGAGGGTTGCATGGACCTCAAGTAAGAACGCTCTGAGCCGAGATAGTGTGCGCCTGCCAGCGAAGCTTATATGGTGGCTTGTTGGATGTATTTGGTAGTAGATGATGGGTTCCTTTTTGATTGTGTGGGCTCCAATCCATCTAAGTTACATTAAGGTATGTTGGTCGGAGGAGTGCATGAGGGTTCCTTGTGGTTTCCTTGGCTATAAAGGAGCGCTCTGTGGGGGATGGCAGGAGTTGGTAGGTCCATCTTTTGTGGGTGTTTAATTGAAGAGGCAGGTTTTTAGATCCTTTTGGAAGGTTAGGTGGTCTTCCACTGTACGGATACATATGGGGAGGAGTTCCAGAGTTTGGTTACTAGCAGGGAGAAGGTGGAGCCCACTTGTCATTTATGGTCGAAATTAAGCACTGTTATTAGCTGCGTTTCTGCTGGATCATAGTGATTTTGGTGGTATGTAGTGTGAGAATTTCCTCCAGATGGATTCTGGCCCCATACCGTAGGAGAACTGGTGAGCAATGCATAGAGCTTTAAAGTGGATCCTGTTTTTGATTGTGAGCCAGCAGTGTGAAGTTTGTGTATATCGAGTCTAAGCAGCAGCCTGACTGCCACATTTTGACCTCCTTGTAGCCTAATAAGTAGACAGATCAGTATCACAAATGAGGGCTGTTGGCATAGTCAAGTCTTAATAGTACCAAGCTGATAATGGCCATGGTTCTGTGTGTGCAAGTCTGGTGCAGCATGAAGCATCACATACATAGAGTTAGAAAAAGCAGCTCCTAAGGTAGCTTGAACCTGTGGTCCTTGTGTGAGGCCACTGCCCTTTGTGATTCACAGATATCTATGTTGATCTAGAAGGTTCTGTTACATTCTGCCAGGGGATGGCTGCGGGATGAGATTGCGTTGCACTGCTGATCCACAGTTCTGTTTTGAACAGGTTCATCTTAAGTTTATAGTGATCCACCTGTCTAAGGCAGGCATTGATGTCTATTCTGTCCATTCTTGAGGGCGATTTGCATTTCATCTGGATAGTTAAAGCATCTGAGGCCAATGTTGCTGATGAGTTCCAGGAGGGGGGTCTTCTAAATGTTGAAGAAAAGGGGCTAGAGGCTGGAACCATGTGGTACTCTGCATGTGAGTATGCAGGACGTGACATGAAAGGGTCAAGGTAAGGTAGGATGAGATTCAGAGTAGGGTGATTCCCTGTATCCCGATGTCCTGTTGCCTCTTTCACTGATTCTCATGACTGGTGGCGTCAAAGGATACCTAGGTGTCCAGTAGTATGAGTGCCCTTGTTGTGTCGTTCATGTTATGTCATTTATTTTATTATATTTAATGAATTAATAAAGCACTTTCACCAGAGTAATTTTCATAAGTGCATAGCCAGCTACACACTTATGTTTATCCTCTGCTATCATGGTTCCACTCTGACAATGCATCATGTTAACCCTGTAAAATAGTAAATTCTTATTGTAATTATGGAACTCACCGGATATTGTAAACTTGTACATTCTGTGTGTAAGTGCTCCCAAACCTATTGTAACTTGGGAACCTACCTGCTATTGTAACTTTGTAACCTTTGGAACCATGAAAATGAATCACCTTTATTGTGTACTGTAACCTTACCATGGGCCTCATTACGAGGCTGGCGGAATGGGTTTAACGGCGCCGGTAATGGTGCCTGTGCTGGTAAACCCAGTCCGCCCTATTACGAGATTCCCTTGCGGGACCCGCTCAGAACGTCTGGTCAGTCCAGACGTTGTTCGCGGGTCCCGCCCGGGGACCAGAGAGCTAATAACGGGCCCGTTCGTAACGGGCCCGTTATTAGCTCCCTCCCCATTCCCATTGAGCCCTATGGGGGCTCAAATGGGAATAGGGATTGGTTTTTTGAAGAGGAATTACCGGGTCCTCCAAGGTTGGAATGACCTGGTAATTTCTCATTCAAGGAACCCGGACCCGGACACGATTTTGGAGGCAGCCATGGCACTAATAGCACCATGGCTAGCTCCAAACTCGTAATGAGGCCCTATGTCTCTAAGTTAAGCGCCCAGTTACCCTTGGGTTCGGCGCACTACATAAGTAAATAAACTAAACTAAACTAAACTAAACTAAACTAAACTAAACTGTGTTACACTTTAGCATGTCCCAGATGGAAAAGAGTGTGGCTTCGGTTCCTTTCACTGGTCTGCAGAGGTTGTTCATCTTGACATATTCATCGAGTTGCTGGTACATTCATTTTTAGAGAATTTGCCAATGAAAGGTGTGTTTGAGACTGGGTGATAGTTGGATGGGCCACTAGGGTCGACGGTGGGATTTTCAAGGATGGGTTTAAGGATTGCAGTTTTGAATGCAAGTCAAATTATCCCTTGTTTCATTGTGGTGTTGAGAAGGTGTTGTGAAACCACCAGGATGTTTGGTTATTATTTTGTAGGTGGTGGGAGGACATGGTTTCCCGTGGTGCCAGCAGGTTTGCTCGAATTGATTGTAGAAGTGAAATCTGCAGTGGAGAGGACGCAGCCTGTGATGGTGCAGAAGAAGCTGTGGGTGTGTTTTCCTTAGGTGGGTCGCATATTGTTTGTCCTTTACTGCGAAGATGGTCATGTTTTTGTTGAATTCTGTCAGTGATGTATGAGGCAATGGAATAACACAGATCCTCCAGGGAATAGAAGTTACTTCTAAGTTGTGGGGTTCTTGTATTCATATGTGATTTTAAATACTTCCCTCTGGCCGAGTTCTGCAGAGTCGATAGTAAACTTTTTGCTTTGATTATTTCTATTCTTTAGTGTTGCAGTTGTTGGTGGCAAGCCAACTTGTCTGCTGGGTGGTTGCTCGCTCTCCCAGATGTTTTCAGCATCCAGTTTTCTTTTTTGATATCATTCAACTTGGGGTGAAGCTATTGGTGATTTGTTTCTTTTGTGAAGTTTTGCCAGGTATTTCTGGAGCTATCGTCCAGGATGATGTTTATCCAGTTATAAATGTCTTTGCATAGGTTGCCTGTTTATCTGACATACATTTCAATTGAGATGTGGGGGTTAGTGTCTTTGAGCTTTACTGCAGTGAGTACACCTGGATATTTTTCCATGGTCTGATTAACATTGTTGGTCCTTTGAGAGGTTTCACTAGTGCTGGTCTATCTGGTCTACCTGTGAAGAAGATGAATGGAATAGATAGGTATCCCCATACAGTAAGCGGGGCGGCAGGGAGACAGTAATGGCGTTCCAGTTGCAGAAGACACAGTCGAAGGTCTGTCCTCTTTTGGGAGTTGGTCTTTCAATCAATTTGAAGGGTGACAAGGTTTGTAAAGAGATACTTTTGTGCTGTATTGTATTCCTTCTCAAGCCAGATGTTGATGTCTCCCAATATGGTTTGTGACCACGTCTGCCAGATTGTCAGTGAAGGAAGGGTTGTAGTATGGAGGTTAGAGGTCTATCTGGGAGGGAGGAAGATTAATGTTGACAAGAGGAGGGATTAACTCTCACAGATGTTGTTGTTTGTTTGAGTTATAACTTTGACTCACGATGTGTGATCTTGAGTGCTATCCCCTGCCCCACACTTTCCTGGCTGTTCTTGTCTGACTGGCAGGTGATTATCTGAGAGCCAGGTTTCTGGGTTGAACTGTAGGTCTCTTTTTGTACTTGCTAAGGAAAGTGCACATTACGGAGGAGTTTTTGGCAATGGCGTGGGTGTTGATGAGACATCTAGTGCCACTCTGCCCATAGGATTCTGTGAAAAGCTGATATATTTGATATTTGTGACACCATTGTCTGAGCGGCCTTGGCATTTGCTTTCATCCACAAATAGGCTCATTAGGTTCCTGGTGGGGCTGGGATGTCTTCCTGGTTCCAGTGAGATGTAGCCACATATTACAGTTTCATAATGTACGGTGGAGTCCACAGGGACCATTTGAATAATGTGTTCTTGGAATTTGGGTGGAGGTGCAAACCTTGCCTCCATTCGGGGACTTGTTTTTTTTTTTTTTCCATTGTTATTATTTTCAGTTCGTCCCCTTGTATTGTGTGAGCGGCATGCAGGGAGGGATGGTAGTTGGGCGAGTAGGTATATGTAGATTAAAGTGGTAATTGGTCATTTGAGGTGGAGACTAGGTCTACCTCTTGAGTTCTTGTTGATTGATTTGTGGACGTTGTCAAAGTGGACTCAAGCTTTCCTTCTTACTTCTTCAGCTCTGGTCTCACCGTCTATTGAGTTCTTGGCTTGGTTTGGTTCTTTCTCTGTGGTGATTACAGTAGAGTCATTAGGGTAGAGTCATTCACACCTCGCCAGAGCCTGAGCCCATGCCTAAGTATGAGCCTGATCAGACATGGGTCTATCTAAGTAGCGACTGCTCGGGCTAAGAGCATGAGCAGAGTTGATTCTATAGTGAGTGGAATGAATGTGCAAGGAAAGTAATGTGCTCAACAGTAGGAACAACAATCATGTCTGGGAGTTTAGTTTAGTGGCAGCTGTATCTGGCTAGGCAGGCTTTTAGCTATGCAGTGACACTCTATGGCGGCGAGGTAAGGATCAGTAAAGCTAAAGAGGGAAGTAAATGTGGCTTGAGTATACAGTTTAGGCAGTACCCAGTTATGGGTTTACTTGTTGGTAGATGCGACTATGTGTGGCAAGATACATTAGTCTAAGCACATAAATTCTATGTAAGAAGGTAAAATGACTCTAGTGGTGCAATGCATTTATTTGGTGTCACTATACAGAATGTTATAGCTGTGCAACATAGTTCTCAGGTAGCAAAGGAAGAGTTGGTATAGTGATGAGTCAGATTCTCTGTCATCAAAATAACTTAATTTGTCTGTTTATGTACATCTCTGGCAGTCCAAAGACTTCACATTGTTATGCAGTGAAATTCAAAGGCATGAGAGGATTACTTTAGCTCTGCAGTGAAAGGCAAGGCAACAAGGTATCAAGGTGAGTGCGTGCATCGGTACAATGATATTCAGAGGCAACATAAATCAATATCGCTGTGCACTGGGATTCAAAGGCAGAGAAATTAAATGTAGCACAACTAGTTATTCTGGTTATGCAGTGAGATTCAGGCCAATAAAAGAATGACTCGGGCTATGCGATTAAAACAATGTATCTAGTTATGCAGACAAATTCAAAGATAGCAAAATACGTGATCTGGCTATGCAGTGAGATTCAAAGGAGGTAAAATCAATTTAATTGGCTGTCCAGTGAAAGTCAAGGCAGCAAATACATAATCTCACTATGCAGTGAAATAATTAGACATCAACATCAATTAATCTTGTTATGCTATGAGATTTAGGGCAAAACAGAATGAATCTTGCTATAGTAAAATCCAATGACAGCAAGGACATAATTTGGCGATTGTTTGTTTTTATTGCGTATACAGTACCTAGCTCAAGGGCTGCAGACCACTCTACAACAGGAGGTTGCCAGAATTGGACATGACATTTTATACAGTAGCGCAGTACTGTTGGTGGAGGCTATGCAATCAAATTCAAAGTAGCAAAATATTTTATTAGGAAAACCAGTATATAAATCAGCAAAAACAAATGATCTATGTGGAGAGATTCGGCGACAGGGAGATCAATTATATTGTATAGGCAGTGAAATATAAATGCTGCAAATCCATTACTCTGGCTATGCATTGAGATTCAATGTAGCAAAATAACTAATCTGGCTATGCTGTAAATTATAGAGGCAGTAAAATGGGTAATCTGGCTAAATGGGGAGATTCAAAGTCAGCAAAATCAATTCATCTGTCTTTGCAATGAGATATACATTTAATCTGGCTATGATATGAGATTAAACGACAGCAACATCAATTAATCTGTCTGTGCCTTGAGATTGAATGTATCAAACAAATTAATGTGGCTGTGCAGTGAAATATAAAGGGGGCAGAAAATTAATTAGGGTATGGAATGAGGTTCAAGGTATCAGTAGAATTATTCCAGATATGCAATGAGTTTCTCTGGCAACAAAACAAAACCTGATAAAGCTATGCAATAAGAAATGTCAGAAAGCGGTTTAACAATGCATATAGCTGTTTAGTGGGAATCTTTGTTATCTGCAAGGAATAATGCAGCTGTGCTATGCAGTTCTATGGCAGCAGAACACGTTGAACTGGAATAAAGATTGCAGGTTGGAAAGGAAGGTCTTGGGCAGGTCTTGTGCACCAAACAGGAAAACAGAGTGCACCCTTTGACTATGTCCTTCCCATGCCAGGCTGCCATGGAGAGCTCAGGGATGAGAGGTCATGTGATCTAGTGGAGCAACTATCGATGCCCGGGTAGGTTAGGAGTGTCTGGGCAGTCAAGGAGGGAGAAGTGCAATCAGAGCAGCTTTGCTCTGAGTAAGTGCAGCCAGGGCAGCGCGGCTCTGGGTAAGTGCAAGGAGGCAGGGGACTGTAGAGGTTACAGTTACTGCCCTTACGGCATGGTAGGCCCGGAGACATGCAGGGGAGTCACGGAGGAGCCTGGTACCCCGTGAGACTCTGAGGGTAACCAAGCAACCAGTCAGCTCAGCAGAGAGGTAGGTCAGCAGGGGATGGAGGGAAGGAATGCAGAGGAGAAAAGGAAGGCCTTGAGCTGCATCCAGAAACTCAGGTGGTCCAGCTCAATTTGAGAGGGTCAGGGAGGCCATTCCACAGGAAGGCACCTGTAGAGAAGAGAGATCTACCCACCACTCTCTGCCTGGAGAAGCATCTGACCCTCAGAGAGTTGGAGATAGCTGAGTGACAGGCTCAACAAGGAAGGTATTATGGAAGAGAGAGTTGGATATAGTGCAGGACCCGGCCCCAGAAAGCCTTGTGGATGTTGCAGAGGGTCTTCAACTTCATCCTTGCAGCCACCAGGATCCAGTGGAGAGATTTCAGGGCTGGAAATATATGGTCCCTGGGTTTGAGGCCAAGGATAGGTCTTGCAGCCTTGTTCTGGATTAGTTGCAGAGGGCAGAGAGTAGTGGAAGGCAAATTGAGAAAGAGGCTGTTGCAGCAGTCCAGCTTAGAGAGAACCAAGGCTCTGGAGACAATGAGCTTCTGGGGGAAAGTGAGAAAAGGAAGACTACCTCTGAGGAGGTGCAGCTGGTAGTGGGCCTTCCTTGCAAGGTCTGTGATGTGAGGAGAGAAGGAGAGAGTGGAGTCGAAGATGACACTAAGGTTTTTTGCCTCACAGGAAGGCAAAGGAATAGGGCACTAGGATGGCTGCCAGAGTGAGAGAGGGAAAGCGGGAGCAGGGGTCCCAATGAGAAGGATCTTCGTCTTACTGGTATCAAGGCAGAGATCGTTGGAGGTGCGTGAATCCTGAATCGCAGAAAGACAGTCAGGAATGAGCAAGAGAGGAGAGAAGGCTGAGGGCAGCCTGAAAGAGAGCTGAGGGTCATCTGCATAACACTGAAAGTTAGAGCAAAAGGTAGAGATCAGGAGAGGGGCCAAAGGGTCCAGGTAGACATTGGAGAGCCAGCCGGGAGGATAGAGCCATGGGGAACACCACATGTGGAGAGAGAGGTGGTGGAGAGAAAGGAACAAAGTTGGTCCTGGGAGGGTCGGTCCAGGCGGAAGGAGGTCAACCATTCCAGGGCCTGACCCGTGATGCCCTGGTTCTCACTGATTTGATTGATCAGGATGGCATGATTGACCATGTAAAAATCAGAGGAAGGGTGTTCAGGGGAGCAGTTTCTATGCCTCTGGCTTCTCTAAAGCCAGATTGATGGTCATGGAGACAAACAACAGATTCAGTGTGGAGAGTACGGTGGGAGATGGCCTGCTTTTCCAGGAGTTTGTCCAGGAAAGGAGTGATAGAGATTGGGCGATAGTTTGCCACACAGGTAGGATTGACAGAAGGCTTTTTAAGGAGGGGATGCACAAGGAAGTGCTTGATGAGAGAGAGGAAAGATCCAGTGGGGAAAGAGTGATTGCAGAAATCGGCCAAGGCTGAAGCGAGGGTGTCAATGTGGTCCTTGGTGGTTCTGGAGGAGCAGGGAGCACCTGTTTGGACGACACTTTCATAGATCGGACTTGTCTGGATACATTGTCAGATGTTGTCCGAGAGAAAGAGGAGACAGGAGGAAGAGAGGGAGAGCCGGCCAGAGGGATGTCAAGAAAGGGAGAGGGAGAGGGAGAGGAAGAGGAGAGCGAGGACAGGATGTCCTAAGTTTTAGTGGTGAAGTGAGAAGCCAGAGGAGTACAGAGAGCCTGGGAGGAAACAGGAGAGGTGGTGAGTGCATAATGGTTCCCCAGCTCCTGTCAGATTCTGAAGAGTTTGGTCATGTTCTTAGAGGCCGCAGAGATGCGGGCTTGGATGTGGACTCTCTTCATGGACAGGTCAGAGAGTCTATATTGCCTTTGGAGCAGGCAGCAGGCCAGTTTGTCAGAGGATGCACCGAAGCTCTCCACTTCCTCTCAGCCACCCTGCACTTGCGTTTCAGGGCAGCGAGGTCCTAGTCATACCAAGAGTTGCACTTGGAGGTAGGCTTCAGGCGGATTCTCATGGCAGGTGCAAGGATGTCCAGAGTGTTGGAAATAAAAAGATGCAGGTTAGAGAGGGCTGTGTCAGAGTGAGAGTCAGCAGCTGGTGAAGATGAAGGTAGAGGCAAAGGCATCCACTAACACACGCTTCATGGGCCCAATGCCCGAGAAGGTAGGTGGCAATGCTGGGGAGGGCTTTACCTGAGGGACATAGAGTTTCAGGTGAGAGGAAAGCAGACAGGGGTCAGTCCACGAGAGACGGGTAAGAGGGTTAGAGAGGGTGTTCACTTTGTATATCACAAATAAATGAAGGACTTGTCAGAAATTAGGTTATGTTCAGGGTGTTAAAGAGAAGAGTCATCGTGTTTCCCTGAATGCATATGATTGTTTTCATTTAGTAAATATACAGGGAGGTAATTCCAGATTTTGGGGGCTAGAATGGCAAATGATCGACTGCTAAGCTTTACTTTAGGCTGAACCACTGGCACATCAGCTGATTGTTAACTAAGTGATCACGTGGGATGGTATCAATGAGTTCTTTTACACTAGAAGGTAGATTTTGGACCGTAAACCTTTGTATGACTCAGACACATAGATTTCAAGATGGCTCATTTTTTATCAGGGTTTCAGTGCACTAATGCCAGACCTGTGGTCAGATTCTCTGAGTGGAGGCCACAGACTTGCCACCACATTCTGCTCCCTCACCATTAATTTACCTGAAAGGCCAAGCTAACACTGCTGCTAAAATCTAAGCACTTGACAAATTCATGAATGGCCATTACTTCCTGAGAAGAGCAGTAGTGGCACCAGGCTCTTTCATCTTTGTAGGTGGAAGGAGCATGATGTTGATACTGCAGACACTTGTTTACTTAGTGTAAACCCAGAGTCCATGATGATCCTAAAATTGCTTACTGCGGTTGCTGGACTGTGCTAGGGTCCGATAGTGTCCAGCCAAAGGAGGGTATTCCATGAGTCGTAGAATGCGTTGACCACCGTTCTCTCAGTTTTACTGCAGCTGATCTTGGGGGGAGTTTCCTTCCACAAATATGTTATGGAAGTGAAGCAGTGCCATACTGTTGTAGAGGTCACTCGCCCGTTATCTGACAATTCCCCCAGAATGTGTGTATCATCTGCATAATGTGCCCGTCGTCTTAGCATTGTGCTAGTCGCAGCATATTTATTGTATATGTGGTTTCAGTCATTTGTGGATACTTTTATCTCTGATACTATGAGATAGGTTCAGTATCCATAAGACTCATGGCAAACTCACGAATTATCCGGCCTGGGGTTTCATTTATGGTGGCAACGTTGAACATCACAACGGAATCACATTGTCTCGGGAGGATAGCTCAGGGGCAATGTGCTCACCTTGGAAGCAAGACGACACAGAGCAATGCGGGTTCGATCCCCAGGTCAGCACGCTTAGAAACTCTTGATATTAAGCATGTTATAAATAACCTTTCATATCATAACATATCATATCATAAAACAGTAGGAATCATGATTCACATTGTATGCTCCCCAGAGCAGAGGCTAGCACAGCAAAAGAGCAGACAAGCATTTCTGAATTTGACTGCACCCTCAATTCATGGCCCATGAAGATCAACCAACAGTGAGACAGTGAGGATGAGGCAGGTCTGGTCTGCACTGGCTCTGAGATATAAAACCAACCAGCACCAAGACAGTCAGGAGGAGGTAGGTCTGGCATGGACTGGCTCCTAGGTAAAAAACCAACCAGCGGCAAGACTGACAGGAGGAGGCAGGTCTAGCCTGGACTGGCTCTGAGATATAAAAGCAAGCAGCACAAGACAGTCCGGAGGAGGCAGGTCTGGTCAGCACTGGCTCTGAGATATAAAAGCAACCAGCAGCAAGACAGTCAGGAGGAGGCAGGTCTGGTCTGCACTGGCTCTGAGATATAAAAGCAACCAGCAGCAAGACAGTCAGGAGGAGGCAGGTCTGGTCAGCACTGGCTCTGAGATATAAAACCAACCAGCAGCAAGACAGTCAGGAGGAGGTAGGTCTGGCCTGGACTGGTTCCCAGGTAAAAAACCAACCAGCAGCAAGACAGTCAGGAGTAGGCTGGTTTAGCCTGCACTTGATCCCAGATTAAAAACACAACCAGCAGCAAGACAGTCAGGGGGAGCTCTGTCTAGCTCGCCCTTGTCCCAGGGTTCATTAAATACTTAAAAGTCGGGAATCAGAGCCAAAGACACCACATCTGAAACTAAATTGATTCTTGTAACAAGCACTGAAGCCAGCCACTATTCTTAGAGGCCCGTTCATCCATTCAGTGCTTGGAGTGCTCTGGCGTCCTCAGCAGCAATGGGCCACAGACCAAAAAGCTTAGGTTAACTGCCTTCTTTGCTCTTGATGGCCACTTCAGAAGACTGAGGCCAATCAGGGAGCAGAACGCTGAGATAGGCAAAGAATGGAGCATTACTCAATAACGTTTCCATCCTCCCTCGTAAACTTCCTGCATCGCCAGGAAAGCTTTCCTTCAACGACTAATACTTTATTATTTGACCCCTAAAACTCACAAAGTCTTATGATCGTTTTCATTTATTTTCCCGGTCAATAAATCAGAGAGGAATAACCCCAAGGTGCATTGCACCAAATTGTACACAAAGGCATATCAAAATATGAATCCAAGCCTACATGAAACCCACAGAAAAACAATACCACCAGCAAAATTAACAGCAATGATTGCATCTCCTAAATAGCTTTCAGAAATATCGAATGTTTACAGAACTCAATCCCCCACTCAATAACAATGGATTTGGTGCAAAAATGCATTTAGCTATTATTCTTTCAAGTCTGTGTACTGTACTGTTTGTGGTCTTAACTTGAGGCTGTACTGAAGTAGGGGACACCTCAACACACCTAGGCCATCACGTCACCCCTCAAACCCCCTGATTCGCGAGACACTGCCCGCCGCTCTTCTCCCTGCCACCTGGTACAGCTGTACCCCTCCTCTGTGCCCCTCTGTACCCTACCCCTCTCCACGCTGTATATCTGTTCTGTTACCTCTGAAAGGCGCTCTGATATGCATCTGTACTGTTGTGTACCTCTGTAAGGCGCTCCATTGTGTATCTGTATTGTTGTATACCTTTGTAAAGCGTTCTGTTGCTTCTGGCAGCTAGGTCCGCGCTCAATAAATTGCATAATAATAATGGGAATTGCTGGTACATTTGGCGGTGCTACCAACAAAAGGCGAATTACCTATGATGCTTTGACTGATCATGTTGTGATGTGGCTGCGTTTCATTGATGATATTTTTATTATCTGGAGGGGAGATGTGGATGACTGGTTGGATTTCGTGCGAGTTCTGAATCAGAATAATGTTAATTTACAATTTACTGAGACTCATAGTCTTACAGATATTGTTTTTCTTGATGTACATGTAGGGTTAAGTGATATAGGTCTCCAGACTACTGTCCATAGGAAACCTACCAGCTCTAATCTTCTAGTGTTTTCGGAGGATTCCACCCAGACCAGAGTTTACGCCACTGAGGCAGAGCCCAGCTCTTGGTGGATGGCGGCATAAGGAATACCCATTGAAAAGTGGATGAGTTGCTGAGGAGGGCTCAGATGAAGAAACTATAGGCAATTAAAAGGAGGTGCAGGTGTGAAAAGGTGCACATTTCAGCTTTAACTGCATCCACATATCTCAGGTAAATATAATTCTTGAATCGCTCTAAAGCAAGACATCTTTCAGCCTGTTGTGTTACATAAATATAATGAGATAAATGGGCTATTATTGTAATCTCTTTAATCAGAAATGTAAACCAAGTCCTGAGGTATTTTGCAGGATTATTTTATTTTCTGTTCTCGATTTTATAACTTATTTGAAAAAATGTTTGGGACCTAGACAAGTGGCATATTGAATAAAATGCACAGCTCCCAACTCATAACCCAATATTTGTGCTGCTGCTAATCAAGTCGATAGGTCACATTTGCATAATTACTCTCGCTTGCTCGAACTTTTAAGCAGAAAGGCTGTTTTTGCGTTAATCAAAGCTAGCCTTTTACTAAATGCCATGTTCCTGCTTCAGGGATAAACCATTCTCTCATTCACTTTTTTAGCATTGTGCAGGGTCCACACTGATTCATTTTACTACAGGCGAAAAGGTGCACCGACAGTGAAATCCGCTGGACAGATTTACGTAAAATATGAAACATGTTGGCCAGGAAGCGCTGTAGATGTGCCTTTTGGCGGTTTGATATAAATGCGGCCAGTAGTTGTTTATAAATGTGGCAGAGAAAGGGGTGCCCCAAGACCAACAAAAATGTTTATTATTTTTTTATGTTTAATGTATTGAGCTCACAGTGCCACCCTGCTCACCCTGCCACCCTCCCGCACTACCTCCGGCCCACCCCTTGCACTGGAGTCTATATCTGTACACATACAGCCCCCCCTTTTTTCTTCCTGTACTTATCAGACCTACCCTGTCTGCTGCCTTAAACCTAGCACTTGCAAATTGCTGGCTGCACTAAAACTGTTTGTTGCCTTTATTATTTATTTATTGTTATTTATCTGTTTTTCCTCTGCTTCGCACTTTCCACTTCTCCCCCCTTCCATGCACCTTTCCCCTCCCCCTTCCCCACGCACTTGCGCATTCTCAATGTCACTGGGCCTAGTAAGAGCGCTGCTTTGTTCTCCCCTGTTCCCCTCCCTTGCCTTGTCGCGCTCTGAAACACTTGTGTACGAGCGCGACAGAAATAAAATATCAATACAGTGAACTTTTGACATCACATTGGCCAAAAATAAAATACAGTAAAATACCATAAATATTAAAAATCAACAGTTGCTAAAACTTAAGACAATTCTAAAATCAGCAATTTTTCAAATGTGCCCAGATTCTATACAGGGCAATATGTAAATGTGTTAAGTCAGAATTCAAACAATAAAGCCAAAAAGTTTATGTATCTCCACTGGTGCATTGTAGTGAATGAAAAGACGCCAATTTTTCCATGCGGTCAATTTCCTGAAAATTCAAGTGAGAACAAAGGAAGCATCACAAGCAACTCTTTTCAAAATGCATGCTAAAACAGAAAGGGGGTCATAGTACAAAGAATTGGAATTGAATGCGGTGGACCAGCACCGTGGCCGCGTATGTGCTGTTGCGTCCTCTGCATGCAATAGTAAACATTTAGAAAACAGAATTTAAAGTGAAGAGCACAGCCAAGTGAAAATGCCATTTCTCTTCTCTTGTATTCCCCATTTTGTAAAATAAAAATATAGATGCTGCCTGCAAATTTGCAGACAGCATTTATAATGGATTCCTATGGAATTCACATGCTTTTATCAGGTGCTTAAACAGTCAGATGCCATAGGAATCTATTGATTTGATGTCTGCATGAAAATCTGATGCTGGCACTAAACCATGTGCTCCTTGAAGTCGGAGAAGCAAAGCAGAGAGGAAATGTTATTTCTGTTTCCTGCCCCTTCTCCGCCTCCTAAATAGCACTTAAGTGCCCTGAAGAGTAAAAGTAAGGTGTAAATGGCAGCTTGCTTTTACACCTTACGTGTACACTCCATGGCTTGTAAAATAACCCCCAAATATCTCACCCATTCTCTTCCTGATTCTTCATTATCACACAGTGGCCACTGGTTATGGCCATATGCCATGGCCAGAATGCCGCAGACCCGTAATGGGGGAACATCCTATTTTGCACAGCTTAGAAGCATACTGATAATTTTGAATGACATCTGTGATGATATGAAAAGAGAAAACGTTAGTACGACCGGTGGTGTGAGATATAGCATCACAAAGCCCTTGAAGGTCAGTGGAAATTCTTTAGATGAAGTGACTTTAAGGTGCATGCATCATGGGGAACTAACCATCAGAGTAAAACATTCTCTTGGTCTATTTCAAGACATATGAAAACATGTTGTATAGATGTATGTGTAGTGCATGCTTACAGAAATGGTAAATATCCTTAGACCCCTTGTGGGGGTAAAGTGGTCATTTTGTGTGACTGGGTGTGTCCTGGGGCATGTGACCAGTGTGTCCATGGCTACAGACCTTGGCCAGTGGCTCATGGACCCACGTTGGGGGTTGTGTGGCCCAGTGGCTACTTTCTGTGGCTTGGCACGGCCAGGATCATTGCCAAAGGTCAATCAACAGGCAATGTGGCAAAAGGCCATGGCGGTCATCAGTGTGCTCTAGTTTTCAGTGATGACATTGATGATGTAATAAATGATGTCATAGGTGATGTAATGTCTGATGTGATCACTTAGGTCATGGGTTTTGTAACAGGCGGGGCTCAGACTTAAGGTGGCATGGCTTCCAAAATGTACCATGGTGTACCATTCCACCATTCCAAAATGTAATGGTGTGTTAAACTTAAACCTTAATGTTGCTTGAGCTAAAGTTGTTTCACTGCCATATATATTTATTCATAGTATAGGGGCACAAAACCTTTTCACTTTTTGTCTGAATTACCATGAAACTTTTAAAATAATTATTTCCCCCCAGGCTCCTCAAAATGAAAAATCTTAAGGCAAATAGGTGTTAGGTTTCAAAGATACAAGGTGTAAAAAAGATTATTGCATATAATGTTTCCAATAAGGAAAATGCTACAATTTTGCTCAAATGTGTAACTCAAATTGCTGGATGGATCTTTGTGTGAGGGGAAAAAGTTTGCTGGTTTGGTGAAAATCTGTCCAGTCGTTTTTAAAATATTTGGCATAGAGCATGGTGCTCCTGGTACCAGATCCTCCCTCTCTCTCTCTCTCTCTCTCTCTCTCTCTCTCTCTCTCTCTCTCTCTCTCTCTCTCTCTCTCCTCTCTCTCTCTCTCTCTCTCTCTCTCTCTCTCTCTCTCTCTCTCTCTATATATATATATATTTATATATCATGTTGCACTGGTAGTTAGGACCTTGGTATGTTCAGAAATGAAAATCTGCCAGTTATGTTCACTTTTTGGAGAGCTGGGACTAAGCAGAAAATGTATCCGGCCTGTTGGAGCCTTAGCCAGGACGAGGCAACCACGAGGTCCTGCTCACTTGCAATGGCAGCGCTGTACTAAGCATCCATGAGGTTGGATACTGTTTCTAGTAGGTTCGAGCTTCAATAACTTGAAAAATCTGATGAAATCCCAATTTCAAATTTTACATATAATATATATTTGATTTGAAACAGCCAGAGGCACTCTTCAGGACCACATAAAACAATCAGTGAACACTGACATTTATCAATCCATAAAATACTTAAATAAAAAAACAAAGCAGGACACAGGGAAAGTCGCAAGAGACACATTTCGCAGCACACTAGGTGCTTGTTCACACACAAGTGAGACTCAACTTCCATGAAATAAATACCATACACTAGATGGGAACAATTCAAGGTCTAGAACATTAACACTGAAATAGTAAAGCCACACTCGGCAGCCATGTTTGAATGCAATGAATATGATGAAACAGGGTACTATACCCAAACACCTATAACTGCCATCATTGTTAACGATATTCAAGGCTTAATTATAAAGTGCATAGTGCCACAATGCCTAGGAATGAACATAAAACAAGGGAACCATACATCCTGAAGTCCCTCTAGATCTGCCCCAGTTACTGAAGATACACACATTCTCACAATAAAGTGCATAGTGCTCAACTGCCAAAGAATTAAAACATCATAAAAGTCAGACTGGCAATAAAGTGCATAGTGCAAAGCTGTCAACAAATAATCAATGGCAAGGAGGAAAGTTCAATTATGACTTATCCAAGTGCAAATTGCAAAATAGCCACATCACAAAAATCAATGATAACCATCAATCCGGTAGCACCAAAATCACAGTGCAAGACACTGACAGCCTGAAAATGAGCATAATACTACCATGGGAACGCATCAAGTGTAAAATTGCATGACAGTAACAATGATATAAAGTGCAAGATAAATGTGTGCAAATTCGCAATGCAAAGTGCAGAGAGCAGCTGAATAAAAATCACATAGGAGATCTAATATCTATAAAATTACACTATAAAAAGCAAGGAAGAAATACAATTACAGAAAAAGAATGTAATCAGAAAGGAAGAGAGCAAGATAACAGGACACAGATTCAAGGAATGCTTTGGTACCAATGAAAGTGTGTAATTCTTCATCGATTTTGTGACCCATGGGAGCTTTGGTTGCGAAGTCCAAAATTGTCCTTGTTTTCAGTTGACGTATTTTAAGAGTTCTGTCTCCACCTCAGGGATGCTGGGGCACATGTAGAACTCCAAAAAGGTATAGCTGTCAGACACACACCATCAGCATTTCTTGTGGCTTGTACATGTTGCAGGGTCCAGATTTTAAGTTTGCAGGTTGTGCCGCCCACATACCACTTTTTGCAGGGGCAACTCAACAAATACACAATGATTTCAGTATTACAAGTAATGCTCCCCTGAATTGTGCAAATAGCACCAATAACAGGATGTATATAAGAGGTAAACGAGCCAGCAAATTGACATACCTTGCATTTAGTACATTTGAAATACCCTTTTCTCAATTGTTGTAGCCAAGTACTGCCACCAGCATTACTATTACTGGGAGATAGAAACCTAGAAACAAGTTTGTTTTTTAAAGCAAGTGCCTTGCTGAAGGTTAGACATGGACGACTGTACAAGATGTTTTTCAGTTCTCAGGGCATGCCAATGTTTAGAGATAATATTGCGCTAAGATTGAGACTGCACACTAAACGTAAGGATTAACCTAATATCCAATATTTTGTCATGAAGACATCTTTTCTCCTTGGTCAATAATACATAGTGACTTAAGGTTCTAGAGTTAGAGAACACTCTTTCAATTACACTTTTGGAATATCCATGAGATACAATTCTAGACGCTGCAGCAGAACATTCCAAATCAAAAGTAGAAACATCTGAGCAATTTCTACGTAAATGCACACATTCTCCATATGGAATAATCTGAATGCACATAAAGGAAGATTAGAGCTGGTAGGTTTCCTATGGACAGTAGTCTGGAGACCTATATCACTTAACCCTACATGTACATCAAGAAAAACAATATCTGTAAGACTATGAGTCTCAGTAAATTGTAAATTAACATTATTCTGATTCAGAACTCGCACGAAATCCAACCAGTCATCCACATCTCCCCTCCAGATAATAAAAATATCATCAATGAAACGCAGCCACATCACAACATGATCAGTCAAAGCATCATTGTCATATGACCAGACATAATGAAGTTCCCACCAACCCATCGGGAGATTAGCGTATGAGGGGCAAAAGTGGTCCCTTTGCTGTTTTTCTCACTTGTCGATAACAAGACTCATTGAAAAGAAAAACATTATTATTGATATGATGTCCAAGATAATTTCTATATGGCTCAGATAATTCAAAGATCTGGTACTGAGAACATATTCTCATGATTTTAATCCAATAGAATGATCAATGGAAGTGCATAGGGAAACCACATCAAGTGTGGCAAGTAATATACCCTCTTCCTATGTATCTCATGTGCAAGTTGCAAAAAATATTGGTATCTCTCAAATATCAGGGCAAGGTAGCAACAAGTGGATCTAGAGTCTCATCAATACATTTAGAAAGATTTACAAGAAGTGAGCCTGACAACGTAGCAATAGGTCTGCCTGGATGCTTAACAATAGACTTGTGAATTTTCAGCAGAGAATAAATGGTCTGTATGACATTTGAAGGAGGTGACAAAATGTACAAATGTCAAGATGCAAAATACCTTATGCAGACCATTTCTGAAGCAAATCAGCGAGATCATATTCAATTTCAGAAGGATTAGCAGATAGCTTGTAGCAACATGCTCGGTTTCTCAATTGCTGATTAGCTTCAGTAATATAGTCTGATCGATTAAGCAAGACTATATTAGAGCCTTTATCCGATGGTGTAACAACCACATCTGTGAGATTTTGTAATTCAGCCAAAATATTCAAATGTTTTTTAGACAAATTATAAGATGTGCTGCACTTGGAATGCCTTAGTTGTTACCAAGTCTTGAAAAGTCTCCACACAACCCCCCATAAATGGTGGATTGAATTTAGATTTACACATAAATTTGGAACCCCTAGACCAATCTGTATCAATATTGAAGTCGGACAGATTGACATTGTCATAGTTAAAAGAGGTATCGGATAAATGTGCCAAATTAGCTAATGTTGGCAAATACTCAAATGTTAGATTGGTTTTCCCTGAATAGATATATGGGAGGGTGGCAGACGCCACCCCATGGTTAAGGCGAAACCTATGGACCATTGACTTTTGAAAACAAAAATTAATTTAAAAATACTAAGATACCTGGCAGAAATATGGAGCTTCCCAGCACTCAGCAAATATAGCGCTGCTTTAATGGATGTTTTATGTCAATAGGGTGGGACATCTTTGCCATGGTATACACATATTAGAAATCTATTGGAAAGTACAGGCCTAAGTGAATATTGGCAACAACCTGAGCTAGCAAATGTAAATACTAAAAGTATTATTTGAATCACGTATGATGATAGGGAAGATGCCATGTTACAACAAAAAGTACATACCTCACAGACCCTGTGTGCTTACTGGAATAGATACATACCTCACAGACCCTGCGTGCTTACTGGAATAGATACATACCTCACAGACCCTGAGTGCTTACTGGAATAGATACATACCTCACAGACCCTGAGTGCTTACTGGAATAGATACATACCTCACAGACCCTGAGTGCTTACTGGAATAGATACATACCTCACAGACCCTGAGTGCTTACTGGAATAGATACATACCTCACAGACCCTGCGTGCTTACTGGAATAGATACATACCTCACAGACCCTGCGTGCTTACTGGAATAGATACATACCTCACAGACCCTGCGTGCTTACATACCTCACAGACCCTGCGTGCTTACTGGAATAGATGCATACCTCACAGACCCTGAGTGCTTACTGGAATAGATACATACCTCACAGACCCTGAGTGCTTACTGGAATAGATACATACCTCACAGACCCTGAGTGCTTACTGGAATAGATACATACCTCACAGACCCTGCGTGCTTACTGGAATAGATACATACCTCACAGACCCTGCGTGCTTACTGGAATAGATACATACCTCACAGACCCTGAGTGCTTACTGGAATAGATACATACCTCACAGACCCTGCGTGCTTACTGGAATAGATACATACCTCACAGACCCTGAGTGCTTACTGGAATAGATACATACCTCACAGACCCTGAGTGCTTACTGGAATAGATACATACCTCACAGACCCTGCGTGCTTACTGGAATAGATACATACCTCACAGACCCTGCGTGCTTACTGGAATAGATACATACCTCACAGACCCTGAGTGCTTACTGGAATAGATACATACCTCACAGACCCTGCGTGCTTACTGGAATAGATACATACCTCACAGACCCTGAGTGCTTACTGGAATAGATACATACCTCACAGACCCTGAGTGCTTACTGGAATAGATACATACCTCACAGACCCTGAGTGCTTACTGGAATAGATACATACCTCACAGACCCTGCGTGCTTACTGGAATAGATACATACCTCACAGACCCTGCGTGCTTACATACCTCACAGACCCTGCGTGCTTACTGGAATAGATGCATACCTCACAGACCCTGAGTGCTTACTGGAATAGATACATACCTCACAGACCCTGAGTGCTTACTGGAATAGATACATACCTCACAGACCCTGCGTGCTTACTGGAATAGATACATACCTCACAGACCCTGAGTGCTTACTGGAATAGAGACATACCTCACAGACCCTGCGTGCTTACTGGAATAGATACATACCTCACAGACCCTGCGTGCTTACTGGAATAGATACATACCTCACAGACCCTGCGTGCTTACATACCTCACAGACCCTGCGTGCTTACTGGAATAGATGCATACCTCACAGACCCTGAGTGCTTACTGGAATAGATACATACCTCACAGACCCTGCGTGCTTACTGGAATAGATACATACCTCACAGACCCTGAGTGCTTACTGGAATAGATACATACCTCACAGACCCTGAGTGCTTACTGGAATAGATACATACCTCACAGACCCTGCGTGCTTACTGGAATAGATACATACCTCACAGACCCTGAGTGCTTACTGGAATAGATACATACCTCACAGACCCTGCGTGCTTACTGGAATAGAGCATTAAAGGTAGCCTATGAGAACTACCGAGATGAGCTGAAAGCAAAGTTCTTTGTATATAAAGTTCAGACTGGGAACATTACTGTTAGCAGGTCAGCTACACAGGTGAGGTGTGAATGTCACTGGCACGTGCAGCCTTTGCAAATCGCTTACTGAAACTCATATCCATTGTTTTATGTCTTTATTCATTTTACAATAGATACATATATCAAATACACATGGATTACAAATGTATCTCAGATTACAGATTATGAACCATACTGACAAACCATAACATCATACATGTTTTGTTAATCTGTTCATGGTACTTGGATTTAAGAAAGTTATAAGTGAAACCAATATCACTGATCTGTGGAATACAATTTGTGGAACTTGTGATGGTACATTGTAGTCGACCAAACGATGAGCCCACCCTATTTGCAGCGGCTAAGTACAAACGTAGAGCGTAGCTGAGAAGAATTAAACAAAGAAATGTCTGTAAATTTAAATTGTTTTGTATTTTTGTGTTGATAAAAACGTGTGTATAGTTTGTTTACAAACAATCATATTTTTTTTTAAAGAATACAAAAATTAAACAAAGTAATGCAGCAACATAATGATTCCTATGTGTTTTTAATATTTCAACTTTATATATCTATTATTCTTAGGAAATCAAAGTGCTGGTATGATGTGTATCTCATTAATGCATACGTTTGTTTATAAATTGTTTATCATACGAGGATGTGTTTTATAATGTGTGCTAGACTTGCCATATGCATATGCATTGAATGTTTTATGATTATTATCTATGATCTCATGTCGATATGATAAATCAATGAAATACAAATAAAAATGAGAGCAATCTATTGCTAATGACCTTCTACTCTTTTGGCGTGTCTGCTTGAAATGTTACAAAGCAAATATCATGCCTAGACCTTCTGAATTGGAAAATGTTGGGCAAATTCGCACAACCTTTCAAAGTTTAACTGTTGGAAAAAACGATTATTGGCCGATCCTATTGAGTTGCCCATTGGCAGAATGGTGCATCGTTTGAGAATGCACACAGTAAAAACCGTTGCACGGATTTGCACCAAATCAGAAACACGCTGGGTGCAAAGCGGGCAGATATTCCTTTTGATAGTTTAGTGTATATCCGTCCAGTAGACTGGTTTTCAAACAAGATAGGTACGGGGGTACCTTAGGTCCCCAAAAAACGTATACATCTCCCATGGTTCACTGCAGCACGGAGCCTTTTAAGAAAGGAAAATCGGACATGTCTTTCTTGCCCGGTGCAATGCATATTTGGAAAGGGGACATTTCTCATCAGGGTGGTTGTGGGGAGGATGAAAACAGACCAATCAGTGAGCTTTACAGTAGGGAAGTCTAAAGATGCCTTTTTCAGGCTTTCTGCCGACTTCTCGTGGCATCATCGTGGATATTAAACGCGTCATGGGAAGAAAAGGTGGTAAAAGATATTTGGAGAGGGTCTGGTGGTAGTATGACTACAGGGGAAATGTGAGAAGGAGAGGACAGGAAGAGTTGAAGGGAGGCTTGGGAACAGATTTTAATTTCTGACATTATCGTCTTTCCACTCGAATGAAATCACGTTGCGCTCCCTTCATTCTCACGGGAATGCACATCTGGGCAAGGGTTCTCGCAGAAAATTCTCTGGGGAAAATCGTCCAGGAATAAAAGAAGAGAAACAAAAAAGGATGTTTTACCCTACTCTTTTACCTAAAGTGGTGCAAAATGACAAGTGGCCACAGTTGAAGTCAGACTAGCCAGTGGGCAATGGACTTTTACTGTAAATGGTGTAAACTGGACAGTGTGGCCACGGCTGAAGACCATGGCGAGTGGATCATTGTCTCTTACTGTAGTTGGCACAAAAAGTGGCCACTGGCCAGGGCCAAAGCCCATTGCCAATAGACCATGGTCTTATAGCATAATTGGTGACAAGTGTCAGAGCCCATGGCTGAAGGTCATGGCCAGTGGGCCATGCTATTTACTACTAAAGAGGACATGGGCCAGGGCCAGTGGACCGCGTTATTTTACTTTAATTGGTGCAAACAGGCCAGTGGCCACAGCAGAATGTTGCGTCCAGGGGGCCATAGTTTTATATTACTGCAGGTGGGATAAGATATAGCATAACAAAACTCTTGAAATTCAGTGAAAACCTTTAGCCAAGTGACAGTTAAGGTGAAACAATTCACCGCCCAAAAAAACATGAAATTCAGTGGGTTATGGCACCCTTTCATAACACACCAGTCCATTGCTCAGCCGATGAGCACCAATAAAGGCACCAGACATGAGAGGAAAAATGACATCCTGAATGACAGAGGGACTCTGGGTTAAGTTTGTTGTCACTTTCCACACCCATGGAATTTCATAGGTTGTGATTAATTGTTTTCCCTTAACTGTCACTTAACTAGGATATTTCATCAGATATGTATAATTGGAGTTTTGAAAAGAGGATCTGAATTCTTCACTAAATGACATCCCCAGACTAAGATCCAATCAAATGCCCGGTTGAGCGTCAAGGAAGTCAGATACTTCTGTAACAGAAGCTTGCACGTGTTTCCTTATAGTTTCGTGGTGCGAGCTGAGCACCTATGTATTGCCCCTGCTCATAAGTGATTTGCCTTTGCAAATCTCTTTCCCAATGTTGCAGGCTATGTAATCTTACCATGAATATCTGCTATGCCCAACTACCATAGTAGTAGTTTCAAAGCGCCAATACTTGTCCGTGGATGCAGGGAAGCCGCTGCCAAGAGCTATATCAAATTGAGAATTGGATGTGCATTCTGTTTTGCCCTCTCTCTTTTATTTTCTTTTCCCCGTTTTACTTTCAATAAACATTGGCAAAGTTGCATATAAGGTTTCCTCTTTCCCATGCTCGGGGGAGAGTACTACGTTTTTATTTATTTATTGATTTATGCATGCACTGAACCCTCAGGTATTCTAGGCGCTAGTCACATTAGGGGAAGGGGGAATTCATTGTTTTTCATCTGCATATTGTATATGGGTATGTTTCATTAAATGATTTTTCTGCCATTTTCTGCCATACCTGGATACAATTCGGCTTATTTTGAATCGCTCTGCTCGACTTTCAGTCTTTGTCTAATTATTTAATGTATTCTGATGAACACAGATGATTGTACCTCCTAGGAATGTTTTTGCATTTGAAAGCAAAGAAAGAAACTGCTAAGAAGTGTATTGGGTGAACAATATCAAATTGAATGTGGCACAGCGCAAGTTTGGAAATATCAATGCCAAGTGGCTATGTGAGCTTAAATGTGTGACTTGAGAAAGTAATAGCGCCACGCTGCATGTCACATATGACATCATGGACGACAACGGTGGCGAAGGAAGCCAGAGTAATCCCACCTGCAATGCAGCCGGAAGACTGTACTATAAAGGCATTATGCATATCCCCACAGGTGTGCGGCTGCATATTTCCAGGGATAATTAGTGTTCAAATAGCATGAAATATAAAGACTGAGCGGTTCCTCCAGTCTGATACTGTACAGTGGCGTCTGTGCATGTTCTACGCCGTGCACTGTGGCTGCACTGTGCATCTGCACATTCGAACACGTCCGCCATTTTCATTAGTTGGGTCCAATGGGAAGCGTAGTAAAGGCAGCAAGCCATCCTTATGTTCTCATTCTCTCTGACATTCGTTTTAACATTACTGTTACCTTAGCAACACTGTCTCCACTAACTGCAAATCCTCCAAGATAGCATGTCATGGTGAGAAGCCGGCTATTGCATGTATGCTCTCTGGGTAGGAGTGATGGTGAGAAGCCGGCTATTGCATGTATGAGCTCTGGGTAGGAGTAATGGTGAGAAGCCAGCTATTGCATGTATGCTCTCTGGTAAGGAGTGATGGTGAGAAGCCGGCTATTGCATGTATGCTCTCTGGGTAGGAGTGATGGTGAGAAGCTGGCTATTGCATGTATGATCTCTGGGTAGGAGTGATGGTGAGAAGCCGGCTATTGCATGTATGCTCTCTGGTAAGGAGTGATGGTGAGAAGCCGGCTATTGCATGTATGCTCTCTGGTAAGGAGTGATGGTGAGAAGCCGGCTATTGCATGTATGCTCTCTGGTAAGGAGTGATGGTGAGAAGCCAGCTATTGCATGTATGAGCTCTGGGTAGGAGTGATGGTGAGAAGCCAGCTATTGCATGTATGAGCTCTGGGTAGGAGTGATGGTGAGAAGCCAGCTATTGCATGTATGATCTCTGGGTAGGAGTGATGGTGAGAAGCCAGCCATTGCATGTATGCTCTCTAGGTAGGAGTGATGGTGAGAAGCCGGCTATTGCATGTATGAGCTCTGGGTAGGAGTAATGGTGAGAAGCCAGCTATTGCATGTATGAGCTCTGGGTAGGAGTGATGGTGAGAAGCCAGCTATTGCATGTATGAGCTCTGGGTAGGAGTGATGGTGAGAAGCCAGCCATTGCATGTATGATCTCTGGGTAGGAGTGATGGTGAGAAGCCAGCCATTGCATGTATGAGCTCTGGGTAGGAGTAATGGCGAGAAGCCGGCTATTGCATGTATGCTCTCTGGTAAGGAGTGATGGTGAGAAGCCGGCTATTGCATGTATGATCTCTGGGTAGGAGTGATGGTGAGAAGCCAGCCATTGCATGTATGATCTCTGGGTAGGAGTGATGGTGAGAAGCCAGCCATTGCATGTATGCTCTCTGGGTAGGAGTGATGGTGAGAAGCCAGCTATTGCATGTATGCTCTCTGGGTAGGAGTGATGGTGAGAAACCGGCTTTTGCATGTATGATCTCTGGGTAGGAGTGATGGTGAGAAGCCGGCTATTGCATGTATGCTCTCTGGTTAGGAGTGATGGTGAGAAGCCAGCCATAGCATTTTTGATCTCCATGTAGGAGTGATGGCGGGAAGCCAGCCATAGCATTTTTGATCTCCAGGTAGGAGTGATGGCGAGAAGCCAGCCATTGCATGTATGATCTCTGGGTAGGAGTGATGGCGAGAAGCTGGCTATTGCATGTATGCTCTCTGGGTAGGAGTGATGGCGAGAAGCCGGCTATTGCATGTATGCTCACTGGGTAGGAGTGATGACGGGAAGCCGGCTATTGCATGTATGCTCTCTGGGTAGGAGTGATGGCGAGAAGCCGGCTATTGCATGTATGATCTCTGGGTATGAGTGATGGCGAGAAGCTGGCTATTGCATGTATGCCCTCTGGGTAGGAGTGATGGCGAGAAGCCGGCTATTGCATGTATGATCTCTGGGTAGGAGTGATGGTGAGAAGCCGGCTATTGCATGTATGATCTCTGGGTACGAGTGATGGCGGGAAGCCAGCCATAACATTTTTGATCTCCAGGTAGGAGTGATGGCGGGAAGCCAGCCATTGCATTTATGGTCTCTGTGTAGGAGTGATGGTGAGAAGCCAGCTATTGCATGTATGATCTCTGGGTAGGGGTGATGTGAGAAGCCAGCTATTGCATGTATGCTCTCTGGGTAGGAGTGATGTGAGAAGCCAGCTATTGCATGTATGCTCTCTGGGTAGGAGTGATGGTGAGAAGCCGGCTATTGCATGTATGCTCTCTGGATGGGAGTGATGGTGAGAAGCCAGCTATTGCATGTATGCTCTCTGGGTAGGAGTGATGGCGAGAAGCCAGCCATTGCATGTATGATCTCTGGGTAGGAGTGATGGCGAGAAGCCAGCCATTGCATGTATGATCTCTGGGTATGAGTGATGGCGAGAAGCCGGCTATTGCATGTATGATCTCTGGGTAGGAGTGATGGTGAGAAGCCGGCTATTGCATGTATGATCTCTGGGTAGGAGTGATGGCGGGAAGCCAGCCATAACATTTTTGATCTCCAGGTAGGAGTGATGGCGGGAAGCCAGCCATTGCATTTATGGTCTCTGTGTAGGAGTGATGGTGAGAAGCCAGCTATTGCATGTATGATCTCTGGGTAGGAGTGATGTGAGAAGCCAGCTATTGCATGTATGCTCTCTGGGTAGGAGTGATGTGAGAAGCCAGCTATTGCATGTATGCTCTCTGGGTAGGAGTGATGGTGAGAAGCCGGCTATTGCATGTATGCTCTCTGGATGGGAGTGATGGTGAGAAGCCAGCTATTGCATGTATGCTCTCTGGGTAGGAGTGATGGCGAGAAGCCAGCCATTGCATGTATGATCTCTGGGTAGGAGTGATGGCAAGAAGCCAGCCATTGCATGTATGCTCTCTGTGTAGGAGTGATGGCGAGAAGCCAGCTATTGCATGTATGCTCTCTGGGTAGGAGTGATGGCGAGAAGCCGGCTATTGCATTTATGCTCTCTGGGTAGGAGTGATGGCGAGAAGCCGGCCATTGCATGTATGATCTCTGGGTAGGAGTGATGGCGAGAAGCCGGCCATTGCATGTATGCTCTCTGGGTAGGAGTGATGGCGAGAAGCCGGCTATTGCATGTATGATCTCTGGGTATGAGTGATGGCGAGAAGCCGGCTATTGCATGTATGCCCTCTGGGTAGGAGTGATGGCGAGAAGCCGGCTATTGCATGTATGATCTCTGGGTAGGAGTGATGGCGGGAAGCCAGCCATTGCATGTATGATCTCTGGGTAGGAGTGATGGCGGGAAGCCAGCCATAGCATTTGTGATCTCCGGGTAGGAGTGATGGCGGGAAGCCAGCCATTGCATTTATGGTCTCCGGGTAGGAATGATGGCGAGAAGCCAGCATTGCATGTATGATCTCTGGGTAAGAGTGATGGTGAGAAGCTAGCCATTGCATGTATGATCTCTGGGTAGGAGTGATGGTGAGAAGCCGGCTATTGCATGTATGCTCTCTGGGTAGGAGTGATGGTGAGAAGTCGGCTATTGCATGTATGCTTTCTGGGTAGGAGTGATGGTGAGAAGCCGGCTATTGCATGTATGCTCTCTCGGTAGGAGTGATGGTGAGAAGCCAGCTATTGCATGTATGCTCTCTGGGTAGGAGGGATGGTGAGAAGCCAGCTATTGCATGTATGATCTTTGGGTAGGAGTGATGGCGAGAAGCCAGCCATTGCATGTATGATCTCTGGGTAGGAGTGATGGCGAGAAGCCAGCCATTGCATGTATGCTCTCTGGGTAGGAGTGATGGCTAGAAGCCAGGTATTGCATGTATGCTCTCTGGGTAGGAGTGATGGCGAGAAGCCAGCTATTGCATGTATGCTCTCTGGGTAGGAGTGATGGCGAGAAGCCAGCCATTGCATGTATGATCTCTGGGTAGGAGTGATGGCGAGAAGCCAGCTATTGCATGTATGCTCTCTGGGTAGGAGTGATGGTGAGAAGCCAGCTATTGCATATTGCATGTATGCTCTCTGGGTAGGAGTGATGGCGAGAAGCCAGCTATTGCATGTATGCTCTCTGGGGAGGAGTGATGGTGAGAAGCCGGCTATTGCATGTATGCTCTCTGGGTAGGAGTGATGGTGAGAAGCCAGCTATTGCATGTATGCTCTCTGGGTAGGAGTGATGGTGAGAAGCCAGCTATTGCATGTATGCTCTCTGGTTAGGAGTGATGGTGAGAAGCTGGCTATTGCATGTATGCTCTCTGGGTAGGAGTGATGGTGAGAAGCCAGCTATTGCATATTGCATGTATGCTCTCTGGGTAGGAGTGATGGCGAGTAGCCAGCTATTGCATGTATGCTCTCTGGGGAGGAGTGATGGCGAGAAGCCAGCCATTGCATGTATGATCTCTGGGCAGGAGTGATGGCGAGAAGCCAGCTATTGCATGTATGCTCTCTGGGTAGGAGTGATGGTGAGAAGCCAGCTATTGCATATTGCATGTATGCTCTCTCGGTAGGAGTGATGGCGAGAAGCCAGCTATTGCATGTATGCTCTCTGGGGAGGAGTGATGGTGAGAAGCCGGCTATTGCATGTATGCTCTCTGGGTAGGAGTGATGGTGAGAAGCCAGCTATTGCATGTATGATCTCTAGGTAGGAGTGATGGTGAGAAGCTGGCTATTGCATGTATGCTCTCTGGGTAGGAGTGATGGTGAGAAGCCAGCTATTGCATGTATGCTCTGTGGTTAGGTGTGATGGTGAGAAGGCGGCTATTGCATGTATGCTCTCTGGGTAGGAGATATGGGATGGCGAGAACCCAGCCATTGGATTTAAGATCTGTGGGTAGGAGTTATGTCGAGATGCCAGCTATTGCATGTATGATCTCTGGGTAGGAGTGATGGTGAGAAGCCGGCTATTGCATGTATGTTCTCTGGGTAGGAGTGATGGTGAGAAGCCAGCTATTGCATGTATGCTCTCTGGGTAGGAGTGATGGTGATAAGCCGGCTATTGCATGTATACTCTCTGGGTAGGAGTGATGGTGAGAAGCCGGCTATTGCATGTGTGCTCTCTGGGTAGGAGTGATGGTGAGAAGCCAGCTATTGCATGTTTGCTCTCTGGGTAGGAGTGATGGTGAGAAGCCAGCTATTGCATGTATGCTCTCTGGGCAGGAGTGATGGTGAGAAGCCGGCTATTGCATGTATGCTCTCTGGGCAGGAGTGATGGTGAGAAGCCAGCTATTGCATGTATGCTCTATGGGTAGGAGTGATGGTGAGAAGCCAGCTATTGCATGTATGCTCTCTGGGTATGAGTGATGGTGAGAAGCCAGATATTGCATGTATGATCTCTGGGTGGGAGTGATGGTGAGAAGCCAGCTATTGCATGTAAGCTCTCTGGGTAATGGTGAAAAGCCAGCTATTGCATGTATGATCTCTGGGTAGGAGTGATGGTGAGAAGCCAGCTATTGCATGTATGATCTCTGGGTAGGAGTGATGGTGAGAAGCCGGCTATTGCATGTATGCTCTCTGGGTAGGAGTGATGGTGAGAAGCCGGCTATTGCATGTATGCTCTCTTGTTAGGAGTGATGGTGAGAAGCCAGCTATTGCATGTATGCTCTCTGGGTAGGAGTGATGTTGAGAAACCATCTATTGCATGTATGCTCTCTGGGTAGGAGATATGGGATGGCGAGAATCCAGCCATTGCATGTATGATCTCTGGGTAGGAGTGATGGTGAGAAGCCGGCTATTGCATGTATGCTCTCTGGGTAGGAGTGATGGTGAAAGGCCAGCTATTGCATGTATGATCTCTGGGTAGGAGTGATGGTGAGAAGCCAGCTATTGCATGTATGATCTCTGGGTAGGAGTGATGGTGAGAAGCCGGCTATTGCATGTATGCTCTCTGGGTAGGAGTGATGGTGAGAAGCCGGCTATTGCATGTATGCTCTCTGGTTAGGAGTGATGGTGAGAAGCCAGCTATTGCATGTATGCTCTCTGGGTAGGAGTGATGGTGAGAAGCCGGCTATTGCATGTATGATCTCTGGGTATGAGTGATGGTGAGAAGCCAGCTATTGTATGTATGCTCTCTGGGTAGGAGTGATGGTGAGAAGCCAGCTATTGCATGTATGCTCTCTGGGTAGGAGTGATGGTGAGAAGCCAGCTATTGCATGTATGATCTCTGGGTAGGAGTGATGGTGAGAAGCCAGCTATTGCATGTATGATCTCTGGGTAGGAGTGATGGTGAGAAGCCAGCTATTGCATGTATGCTTTCTGGGTAGGAGTGATGGTGAGAAACCAGCTATTGCATGTATGCTCTCTGGGTAGGAGATATGGGAGGGGGACAATCCAGCCATTGGATTTAAGATCTGTGGGTATGAGTGATGGCGAGAGGCCAACCATTGCATGTATGATCTCTGGGTAGGAGTGATGGTGGAAAGCCAGATATTGCATGTATGATCTCTGCGTAGGAGTGATGGCGGAAAGCCAAATAGTGCATGTATGATCTCTGCGTAAGAGTGATGGCGGAAAGCCAGATATTGCATGTATGATCTCTGCGTAGGAGTGATGGTGGAAAGCCAGATATTGCATGTATGATCTCTGCGTAGGAGTGATGGTGAGAAGCCACCTATTGCATGTATGCTCTCTGGGTAGGAGTGATGGTGAGAAGCCAGCTATTGCATGTATGCTCTCTGGGTAGGAGTGATGGTGAGAAGCCAGCTATTGCATGTATGCTCTCTGGGTAGGAGTGATGGTGAGAAGCCAGCTATTGCATGTATGCTCTCTGGGTAGGAGTGATGGTGAGAAGCCAGCTATTACATGTATGCTCTCTGGGTAGGAGATATGGAATGGCGTCAATCCAGCCATTGGATTTAAGATCTGTGGGTATGAGTGATGGCGAGAAGCCAGCCATTGCATGTATGATCTCTGGGTAGGAGTGATGGCGGAAAGCCAGATATTGCATGTATGATCTCTGCGTAGGAGTGATGGCGGAAAGACAGATGTTGCATGTATGATCTCTGCGTAGGAGTGATGGTGGGAATCCAGCCATTGCAATAATGATCTCTGGGTAGGAGTTTTGGCGGGAAGCCAGTCAGTGCATTTATGATGTTGGGTAGGAGTGATGGCGAGAAGCCAGCCATTGCATGTATGATCTCTAGGTAGGAGTGATGGTGAGAAGCCGGCTATTGCATGTATGCTCTCTGGGTGGGAGTGATGGTGAGAAGCCAGATATTGCATGTATGCTCTGTGGGTAGGAGTGATGGTGAGAAGGAGGCTATTGCATGTATGCTCTCTGGGTAGGAGATATGGGATGGCGAGAATCCAGCCATTGGATTTAAGATCTGTGGGTAGGAGTGATGTCGAGATGCCAGCTATTGCATTTATGATCTCTGGGTAGGAGTGATGGTGAGAAGCTAGCTATTGCATGTATGATCTCTGGGTAGGAGTGATGGTGAGAAGCCAGCTATTGCATGTATGCTCTCTGGTTAGGAGTGATGGTTTTAAGCCGGCTATTGCATGTATGCTCTCTGGGTAGGAGTGATGGTGAGAAGCCGGCTATGTCATGTATGCTCTCTGGGTAGGAGTGATGGTGAGAACCCAGCTATTGCATGTATGCTCTCTGGGTAGGAGTGATGGTGAGAAGCCAGCTATTGCATGTAAGCTCTCTGGGCAGGAGTGATGGTGAGAAGCCGGCTATTGCAGGTATGCTCTCTGGGTAGGAGTGATGGTGAGAAGCCAGCTATTGCATGTATGCTCTATGGGTAGGAGTGATGGTGAGAAGCCAGCTACTGCATGTATGCTCTCTGGATATTTGTGATGGTGAGAAGCCAGATATTGCATGTATGATCTCTGGGTAGGAGTGATGGTGAGAAGCCAGCTATTGCATGTATGCTCTCTGGGTAGGGGATATGGGATGGCAAGAATCCAGCCATTGCATGTAAGCTCTCTGGGTAGGAGTGATGGTGAAAAGCCAGCTATTGCATGTATGATCTCTGGGTAGGAGTGATGGTGAGAAGCCAGCTATTGCATGTATGATCTCTGGGTAGGAGTGATGGTGAGAAGCCGGCTATTGCATGTATGCTCTCTGGGTAGGAGTGATGGTGAGAAGCCGGCTATTGCATGTATGCCCTCTGGGTAGGAGTGATGTTGAGAAGCCGGCTATTGCATGTATGATCTCTGGGTAGGAGTGATGGTGAGAAGCCAGCCATTGCATGTATGATGTCTGGGTAGGAGTGATGGCGGGAAGCAAGCCATAGCATTTGTGATCTCAGGGTAGGAGGGATGGCGGGAAGCCAGCCATTGCATTTATGGTCTCCGGGTAGGAGTGATGGCGAGAAGCCAGCCATTGCATGTATGATCTCTGGGTAAGAGTGATGGCGAGAAGCCAGCCATTGCATGTATGATCTCTGGGTAGGAGTGATGGCGAGAAGCCGGCTATTGCATGTATGCTCTCTGGGTAGGAGTGATGGCGAGAAGCCGGCTATTTCATGTATGCTCTCTGGGTAGGAGTGATGGTGAGAAGCCGGCTATTGCATGTATGCTCTCTGGGTAGGAGTGATGGTGAGAAGCCAGCTATTGCATGTATGATCTCTGGGTAGGAGTGATGGCGAGAAGCCAGCCATTGCATGTATGATCTATGGGTAGGAGTGATGGCGAGAAGCCAGCCATTGCATGTATGCTCTCTGGGTAGGAGTGATGGCGAGAAGCCAGCTATTGCATGCATGCTCTCTGGGTAGGAGTGATGGCGAGAAGCCAGCTATTGCATGTATGCTCTCTGGGTAGGAGTGATGGTGAGAATCCAGCTATTGCATATTGCATGTATGCTCTCTGGGTAGGAGTGATGGCGAGAAGCCAGCTATTGCATGTATGCTCTCTGGGTAGGAGTGATGGTGAGAAGCCGGCTATTGCATGTATGCTCTCTGGGTAGGAGTGATGGTGAGAAGCTGGCTATTGCATGTATGCTCTCTGGGTAGGAGTGATGGCGAGAAGCCAGCTATTGCATGTATGCTCTCTGGGTAGGAGTGATGGTGAGAAGCCGGCTATTGCATGTATGCTCTCTGGGTAGGAGTGATGGTGAGAAGCTGGCTATTGCATGTATGCTCTCTGGGTAGGAGTGATGGTGAGAAGCCAGCTATTGCATGTATGCTCTCTGGTTAGGAGTGATGGTGAGAAGACGGCTATTGCATGTATGCTCTCTGGGTAGGAGTGATGGTGAGAAGCCAGCTATTGCATGTATGATCTCTAGGTAGGAGTGATGGTGAGAAGCCGGCTATTGCATGTATGCTCTCTGGGTAGGAGTGATGGTGAGAAGCCAGCTATTGCATGTATGCTCTGTGGGTAGGAGTGATGGTGAGAAGCCGGCTATTGCATGTATGCTCTCTGCGTAGGAGATATGCGATGGCGAGAATCCAGCCATTGGATTTAAGATCTGTGGGTAGGAGTGATGTCGAGATGCCAGCTATTGCATGTATGATCTCTGGGTAGGAGTGATGGTGATAAGCCGGCTATTGGAAGTATGCTCTCTGGGTAGGATTGATGGTGAGAAGCCGGCTATTGCATGTATGCTCTCTGGGTAGGAGTGATGGTGAGAAGCCAGCTATTGCATGTATGCTCTCTGGGTAGGAGTGATGGTGAGAAGCCAGCTATTGCATGTATGCTCTCTGGGTAGGAGATATGGGATGGCGAGAATCCAGCCATTGCATGTATGATCTCTGGGTAGGAGTGATGGTGAGAAGCCAGCTATTGAATGTATGATCTCTAGGTAGGAGTGATGGTGAGAAGACGGCTATTGCATGTATGCTCTCTGGGTAGGAGCGATGGTGAGAAGCCAGCTATTGCATGTATGCTCTGTGGGTAGGAGTGATGGTGAGAAGCCGGCTATTGCATGTATGTTCTCTGGGTAGGAGATATGGGATGGTGAGAATCCAGCCATTGGATTTAAGATCTGTGGGTAGGAGTGATGTCGAGATGCCAGCTATTGCATGTATGCTCTCTGGGTAGGAGTGATGGTGATAAGCCGGCTATTGGAAGTATGCTCTCTGGGTAGGAGTGATGGTGAGAAGCCGGCTATTGCATGTATGCTCTCTGGGTAGGAGTGATGATGAGAAGCCAGCTATTGCATGTATGCTCTCTGGGTAGGAGTGATGGTGAGAAGCCAGCTATTGCATGTATGCTCTCTGGGCAGGAGTGATGGCGAGAAGCCGGCTATTGCATGTATGCTCTCTGGGTAGGAGTGATGGTGAGAAGCCAGCTACTGCATGTATGCTCTATGGGTAGGAGTGATGGTGAGAAGCCAGCTATTGCATGTATGCTCTCTGGGTATGAGTGATGGTGAGAAGCCAGCTATTGCATGTATGATCTCTGGGAAGGAGTGATGGCGAGAAGCCAGCTATTGCATGCATGCTCTCTGGGTAGGAGATATGGGATGGCGAGAATCCAGCCATTGCATGTATGATCTCTGGGTAGGAGTGATGGTGAGAAGCCAGCTATTGCATGTATTCTCTCTGGGTAGGAGATATGGGATGGCGAGAATCCAGCCATTGCATGTATGATCTCTGTGTAGGAGTGATGGTGAGAAGCCGGCTATTGCATGTATGCTCTCTGGGTAGGAGTGATGGTGAAAAGCCAGCTATTGCATGTATGATCTCTGGGTAGGAGTGATGGTGAGAAGCCAGCTATTGCATGTATGATCTCTGGGTAGGAGTGATGGTGAGAAGCCAGCTATTGCATGTATGCTCTCTGGGTAGGAGTGATGGTGAGAAGCCGGCTATTGCATGTATGCTCTCTTGTTAGGAGTGATGGTGAGAAGCTAGCTATTGCATGTATGCTCTCTGGGTAGGAGTGATGTTGAGAAGCCAGCTATTGCATGTATGCTCTCTGGGTAGGAGATATGGGATGGCGAGAATCCAGCCATTGCATGTATGATCTCTGGGTAGGAGTGATGGTGAGAAGCCGGCTATTGCATGTATGCTCTCTGGGTAGGAGTGATGGTGAAAAGCCGGCTATTGCATGTATGATCTCTGGGTAGGAGTGATGGTGAGAAGCCGGCTATTGCATGTATGCTCTCTGGGTAGGAGTGATGGTGAGAAGCCGGCTATTGCATGTACGCTCTCTGGTTAGGAGTGATGGTGAGAAGCCAGCTATTGCATGTATGCTCTCTGGGTAGGAGTGATGTTGAGAAGCCGGCTATTGCATGTATGCTCACTGGGTAGGAGTGATGGTGAGAAGCCGGCTATTGAATGTATGCTCTCTGGGTAGGAGTGATGGTGAGAAGCCGGCTATTGCATGTATGCTCTCTGGGTATGAGTGATGGTGAGAAGCCGGCTATTGCATGTATGCTCTCTGGGTAGGAGTGATGGTGAGAAGCCGGCTATTGCATGTATGCTCACTGGGTAGGAGTGATGGTGAGAAGCCAGCTATTGAATGTATGCTCTCTGGGTAGGAGTGATGGTGAGAAGCCGGCTATTGCATGTATGATCTCTGGGTATGAGTGATGGTGAGAAGCCAGCTATTGCATGTATGCTCTCTGGGTAGGAGTGATGGTGAGAAGCCAGCTATTGCATGTATGCTTTCTGGGTAGGAGTGATGGTGAGAAGCCAGCTATTGCATGTATGATCTCTGCGTAGGAGTGATGGTGAGAAGCCAGCTATTGCATGTATGATCTCTGCGTAGGAGTGATGGTGAGAAGCCAGCTATTGCATGTATGATCTCTGGGTAGGAGTGATGGTGAGAAGCCAGCTATTGCATGTATGATCTCTGGGTAGGAGTGATGGTGAGAAGCCAGCTATTGCATGTATGCTTTCCTGGTAGGAGTGATGGTGAGAAGCCAGCTATTGCATGTATGCTTTCTGGGTGGGAGTGATGGTGAGAAGCCAGCTATTGCATGTATGATCTCTGCGTAGGAGTGATGGTGAGAAGCCAGCTATTGCATGTATGATCTCTGGGTAGGAGTGATGGCGAGAGGCCAGCCATTGCATGTATGATCTCTGGGTAGGAATGATGGTGGAAAGCCAGATATTGCATGTATGATCTCTGAGTAGGGGTGATGGCGGAAAGCCAGATAGTGCATGTATGATCTCTGCGTAGGAGTGATGGCGGAAAGCCTGATATTTCATGTATGATCTCTGCGTAGGAGTGATGGTGGAAAGCCAGATATTGCATGTATGATCTCTGCGTAGGAGTGATGGTGAGAAGCCACCTATTGCATGTATGCTCTCTGGGTAGGAGTGATGGTGAGAAGCCAGCTATTGCATGAATGCTCTCTGGGTAGGAGTGATGGTGAGAAGCCAGCTATTGCATGTATGCTCTCTGGGTAGGAGTGATGGTGAGAAGCCAGCTATTGCATGTATGCTCTCTGGGTAGGAGTGATGGTGAGAAGCCAGCTATTGCATGTATGCTCTCTGGGTAGGAGATATGGAATGGCGTCAATCCAGCCATTGGATTTAAGATCTGTGGGTATGAGTGATGGCTAGAAGCCAGCCATTGCATGTATGATCTCTGGGTAGGAGTGATGGCGGAAAGCCAGATATTGCATGTATGATCTCTGCGTAGGAGTGATGGCGGAAAGACAGATATTGCATGTATGATCTCTGCGTAGGAGTGATGGTGGGAATCCAGCCATTGCAATTATGATCCCTGGGGAGGAGTTATGGCGGGAAGCCAGTCAGTGCATTTATGATCTTGGGTAGGAGTGATGGCGAGAAGCCAGCATTGCATGTATGATCTCTGGGTAGGAGTGATGGTGGGAATCCAGCTATTGCAATTATGATCTCTGGGTAGGAGTGATGGTGGGAATCCAGCCATTGCAATTATGATCTCTGGGTAGGAGTGATGGTGCGAATCCAGCCATTGCATTTATGATCCCTGGGTGTCAGTGATGGCGAGAAGCCAGCCATAGCATTTATGTTCTCTGGATAGGAATGAAGGTGGGAAGCCAGCCATTGCATGTATGTTCTCTGGGTAGGAGTGATGGTGGGAATCCAGCCATTGTGTTTATGATCTCTGGGTAGGAGTGATGGTGGGAATCCAGCCATTGCAATTATGATCTCTGGATAGGAGTTATGGCGAGAGGCCAGCCATTGCATGTATGATCTCTGGGTAGGAGTGATGGTGGAAAGCCAGATATTGCATGTATGATCTCTGCGTAGGAGTGATGGCGGAAAGCCAGATATTGCATGTATGATCTCTGCGTAGGAGTGATGGCGGAAAGCCAGATATTGCATGTATGATCTCTGCGTAGGAGTGATGGCGGAAACCAGATATTGCATGTATGATCTCTGGGTAGGAGTGATGGCGGGAAGCAAGCCATTGTATTTATGATTCATGGGTTGGAATGATGGCGGGAAGCCAGCTATTGCATTTTCTGATCTCTGGGTAGGAGTGATGGTGAGAAGCCAGCCATTGTGTTTATGATCTCTGGGTAGGAATGATGACGGGAAGCCAGCCATTGCATTTGTGATCTCTGGGTAGGAATGATGGCGGGAAGCCAGCCACTGCATTTATGATCTCTGGATAGGAGTGATGGTGAGAAGCCAGCCATTGTGTTTATGATCTCTGGGTAGGAATGAAGGTGGGAAGCCAGCCATTGCATGTATGATCTCTGCGTAGGAGTGATGGCGGAAAACCAGATATTGCATGTATGATCTCTGAGTAGGAGCGATGGTGAGAAGCCACCTATTGCATTTATGATCTCTGGATAGGAATGAAGGTGGGAAGCCAGCCATTACATGTATGTTCTCTGGGTAGGGGTGATGGTGAGAAGCCAGCCATTGCATTTATGATCTCTGGGTAGGAGTGATGGTGAGAAGCCAGCCATTGCATTTATGATCTCTGGGTAGGAGTGATGGTGAGAAGCCAGCCATTGCATTTGTGATCTCTGGGTAGGAGTGATGGTGAGAAGCCAGCCATTGCATTTATGATCTCTGGGTAGGAGTGATGGTGAGAAGCCAGCCATTGCATTTATGATCTCTGGGTAGGAGTGATGGTGAGAATTCAGCCATTGCATGTATGATCTCTGCGTAGGAGTGATGGCGGGAAGCTAGATATTGCATGTATGATCTCTGCGTATGAGTGATGGCGGAAAGCCAGATATTGCATGTATGATCTCTGCGTAGGAGTGATGGTGAGAATCCAGCCATTGCATTTATGATCTCTGGGTAGGATTATGGCGGGAAGCCAGCCATTGCATTTATGATCTCTGGGCAGGATTATGGTGGGAAGCCAGCCATTGCATTTGTGATCTCTGGGTAGGAGTGTTGGTGAGAAGCCAGCCATTGCATTTGTGATCTCTGGGTAGTAGTGATGGTGAGAAGCCAGCCATTCCATTTATGATCTCTGGGTAGAAGTGATGGTGAGAAGCCAGGCATTGCATTTGTGATCTCTGGGTAGGAGTGATGGTGAGAAGCCATCCATTACATTTATGATCTCCGGATAGGAATGAAGGTGGGAAGCCAGCCATTGCATGTATGTTCTCTGGGTAGGAGTGATGGTGAGAATCCAGCCATTGCATTTATGATCTCTGGGTAGGATTATGGCGGGAAGCCAGCCATTGCATTTATGATCTCTGGGTAGGATTATGGTGGGAAGCCAGCCATTGCATTTGTTATCTCTGGGTAGGAGTGATGGTGAGAAGCCAGCCATTGCATTTGTGATCTCTGGGTAGTAGTGATGGTGAGAAGCCAGCCATTCCATTTATGATCTCTGGGTAGGAGTGATGGTGAGAAGCCAGGCATTGCATTTGTGATCTCTGGGTAGGAGTGATGGTGAGAAGCCAGCCATTGCATTTATGATCTCTGGGTAGGAGTGATGGTGAGAAGCCAGCCATTGCATTTATGATCTCTGGGTAGGAGTGATGGTGAGAATCCAGCCATTGTGTTTATGATCTCTGGGTCGGAATGAAGGTGGGAAGCCAGTCATTGCATGTATGATCTCTGCATAGGAGTGATGGCGGAAAGCCAGATATTGCATGTGTGATCTCTGCGTAGGAGTGATGGTGAGAATCCAGCCATTGCATTTATGATCTCTGGGTAGGAGTGATGGTGAGAAGCCAGCCATTGTGTTTATGATCTCTGGGTAGGAATGATGACGGGAAGCCAGCCATTGCATTTGTGATCTCTAGGTAGGAATGATGGCGGGAAGCCAGCCACTGCATTTATGATCTCTGGATAGGAGTGATGGTGAGAAGCCAGCCATTGTGTTTATGATCTCTGGGTAGGAATGAAGGTGGGAAGCCAGCCATTGCATGTATGATCTCTGCGTAGGAGTGATGGCGGAAAACCAGATATTGCATGTATGATCTCTGCGTAGGAGTGATGGCGGAAAGCCAGATATTGCATGTATGATCTCTGAGTAGGAGTGATTGTGAGAAGCCACCTATTGCATTTATGATCTCTGGATAGGAATGAAGGTGGGAAGCCAGCCATTGCATGTATGTTCTCTGGGTAGGAGTGATGGTGAGAAGCCAGCCATTGCATTTATGATCTCTGGGTAGGAGTGATGGTGAGAAGCCAGCCATTGCATTTGTGATCTCTGGGTAGGAGTGATGGTGAGAAGCCAGCCATTGCATTTATGATCTCTGGGTAGGAGTGATGGTGAGAAGCCAGCCATTGCATTGATGATCTCTGGGTAGGAGTGATGGTGAGAATTCAGCCATTGTGTTTATGATCTCTGGGTAGGAATGAAGGTGGGAAGCCAGCCATTGCATGTATGATCTCTGCGTAGGAGTGATGGCGGGAAGCCAGATATTGCATGTATGATCTCTGCGTAGGAGTGATGGCGGAAAGCCAGATATTGCATGTGTGATCTCTGCGTAGGAGTGATGGTGAGAAGCCAGCCATTGCATTTATGATCTCTGGATAGGAATGAAGGTGGGAAGCCAGCCATTGCATGTATGTTCTCTGGGTAGGAGTGATGGTGAGAATCCAGCCATTGCATTTATGATCTCTGGGTAGGATTATGGCGGCAAGCCAGCCATTGCATTTATGATCTCTGGGTAGGATTATGGCGGGAAGCCAGATATTGCATGTATGATCTCTGCATAGGAGTGATGGCGGAAAGCCAGATATTGCATGTGTGATCTCTGCGTAGAAGTGATGGTGAGAATCCAGCCATTGCATTTATGATTTCTGGGTAGGAGTGATGGTGAGAAGCCAGCCATTGTGTTTATGATCTCTGGGTAGGAATGATGACGGGAAGCCAGCCATTGCATTTGTGATCTCTGGGTAGGAATGATGGCGGGAAGCCAGCCACTGCATTTATGATCTCTGGATAGGAGTGATGGTGAGAAGCCAGCCATTGTGTTTATGATCTCTGGGTAGGAATGAAGGTGGGAAGCCACCCATTGCATGTATGATCTCTGCGTAGGAGTGATGGCGGAAAACCAGATATTGCATGTATGATCTCTGCGTAGGAGTGATGGCGGAAAGCCAGATATTGCATGTATGATCTCTGAGTAGGAGTGATTGTGAGAAGCCACCTATTGCATTTATGATCTCTGGATAGGAATGAAGGTGGGAAGCCAGCCATTGCATGTATGTTCTCTGGGTAGGAGTGATGGTGAGAAGCCAGCCATTGCATTTGTGATCTCTGGGTAGGAGTGATGGTGAGAAGCCAGCCGTTGCATTTATGATCTCTGGGTAGGAGTGATGGTTGGTGAGAAGCCAGCCATTGCATTGATGATCTCTGGGTAGGAGTGATGGTGAGAATTCAGCCATTGTGTTTATGATCTCTGGGTAGGAATGAAGGTGGGAAGCCAGCCATTGCATGTATGATCTCTGCATAGGAGTGATGGCGGGAAGCCAGATATTGCATGTATGATCTCTGCGTAGGAGTGATGGCGGAAAGCCAGATATTGCATGTGTGATCTCTGCGTAGGAGTGATGGTGAGAAGCCAGCCATTGCATTTATGATCTCTGGATAGGAATGAAGGTGGGAAGCCAGCCATTGCATGTATGTTCTCTGGGTAGGAGTGATGGTGAGAATCCAGCCATTGCATTTATGATCTCTGGGTAGGATTATGGCGGCAAGCCAGCCATTGCATTTATGATCTCTGGGTAGGATTATGGCGGGAAGCCAGCCATTGCATTTGTGATCTCTGGGTAGGAGTGATGGTGAGAAGCCAGCCATTGCATTTGTGATCTCTGGGTAGGAGTGATGGTGAGAAGCCAGCCATTGCATTTGTGATCTCTGGGTAGGAGATATGGTGTTCATATGGTTCAGTAACGCATGCAGCTTCAACTGGCATGTCAGACGCAATAGAAAACACAGAGCAGAATAATGAAAGCCTATGGGGCATAAAGTGAGCGCTGCGCTGCACTGCACAGCACATCTAGGTTTGAGCCATCGTAGATCTGGGAGTCGTACTATGCCAGAGGCCTTATGTGGTTGCTTGGCTAGTAGAATGGGCCCCCAATCCAATGCTCCATGATTGACGCTATGTGCGCCTGTTTTATGAGCAGCAGCAACATGACTAAAAACTCATTATTGACTGTAGGCTTCGGTCGTTAATGGGGAAGGCGCAACACCAACGTTTTCTGACAATAATCATTTTCCCCTACTTCTGTCGTCCCCACGATACTGCTCGTGCTTGCTCTCATTTCTCTTAAGCACCCCAAACAAGCATTGGCATAAGTGTAGGCATGGGGCAGGAATTTGCCAGGCACTTCCATAGCGGTACTACCTAACCATAAGATGGCAACAGCTGGAAAATGTGAAAATGCGCATATGCAGCAGTGCTGGGAAAATGCCCAACTAATAGCTGTAAACAAGACAAAACTGTTGGCTTTGTCAATGCCTGTTTTCAAAGGACTTCAGTGTAAGGAACAAATATGAATTAAGTGGGGAAGGCGCACTTGATGTTACACATGTTACACACGTACAGCTGCAATTGGGTCATTTACTCTCAACTGACTGCTTAGATAGAACACTGGAAGGACACAGTTTGATGTTACAGCTTGATAGAGCTAGCTTAAAGAGATCCCACGAGGATGTATTTTGAGTGGGGAGGGACAGGAACGGGGTGGGAATGGCTCTAGTGATTTGCATGACCATGGGTATCCAATGCGTGGCTAAATAGCCAAACAACACCCACAGGCCGAATGCCCCTCTGTACATGTGATCTCCCCGTTAGCTGCAGTCCAATGTTGCGGCTTCAGTTTATAGGTGGTGTGTATATGCCACATAATAGCCAAAACCAAAAATGGGTTCCTTGACTGACTTGGCTGTTTCAGCTTCTGCTCTCCTATTCGATACCTTCCATGCTTTTAATGTATCCTTACCAGTGGTGGCTGGTAGGCTTTAAAAGTGGTGGGCATACATGCTGTGTCATATTAAGCACAAGGGGGTGAAGGCAGCCTAGCCCAGCAATGGTCTCCTCTATTTAAAGATGTGCAAAATGATAGCTGAACATTACACATTTTACAGAACAATAGTCTAGCAAAGTTACTTAACAGGCCATTGGATTTGGAGTTAGTTCTCTACTGGGAACTCGCAAAGAATTACAATACTTCAGATGTCAAACTGCCAACAGTGCACATGAGCATTTTGCAGTAGCAAATAATATATGTACCCATCAAAAAATGTTTCTAAATTCTGCCAGTATAAGGATGCATACTTGTGCCACTTCAACTGAGGCAAGGGCTGATTCAGTATCCCACTTACTCCCCGATAAATTGCCAACCCTAAATCATATGCCAGTACAAATAACACTTCACTTAAATATTGGGTGCAAGACTTAATAATGCAAAGGACTGTTCATTTGCTAGCAAGTAAAAAATAAAAAATAAATAATTGCTGGAAAATATAAAATCACAGTTTACTGCAACAAGGTTGTCATCTCACACCCAAACTATATGTGAATGGTGCCAATCAAATGCAAACCTGTCACAAAAACATTTGCAAAAATGAATCAAGTATGAAAAATACATAATTATATCAAATTCCATGAAACAATTAAAAGTCATCCATCTTCATATACATTCATTAATACTTATAATGGAACGTGGCTAACCACTTTCAGCACTGCCAAAGTCAAGGAGATAGATTTAACCTCAAAATTCTATTCCAATATCGGCCGAACATAAGTACTCATGAGAATAGACACGTTTGTTAGAAAACTATACCTCAGAAGAAATGTTCCTCGACAGTCACCCATCAGATGTCTCCAATTCTCAAGTGACCTAATAGAATTACAGAATTTGCAAGGGGGATAAGGTCTTTCCAATGTAGGTCTAACATGTGTAAAGAATTCTCTCAAGAGAGTATTCAGTCTGCATCGTGAACATGCAATTTTGCCAGTAGCCTTTTTCTTAGACTCCAGAGTTAAATGAGCCCCTCAACCGTGTGGAGTGCTCTAGAGAGCACCACCTCTCACAAACAATGAAGCACATGTTCAAAAGGTACATTTAAAAAAACAAGGCTGGATGGGTGTTTAAATGACCTTCATATTGGGGACCTTTTCTGCAGTCACTTCTGTGCAGATCATGAATGCTTCATTTCCGGATTGCAGCTTATGGGTAAAGGGCCGGGTACTTTTCAAGCATGCCGAAGAAGGCAATATGGTGTCTGGACACCTAAACTCAAATCGTGGCTGCTGGGGCTGACATGCACTGGTTCTCTGCTAAGTCCATGTATCTTCCACTGTCGAGGATAGTTTGATGTAAAGTTCTGATGGCAGCAGAACTATATGTGGCAGATATCCTTTTTGGGCTTATTTTACAGATCCCCCACACTTTCCAACCATGAACTCATGTTGCATTGATTGGCATGGTATCTAGTAAATCCATTTAATTCATTTGCATCGAAAAAATATGCATCGAATGCATGTTTCTAAAGGGTAATGGGTTCATTTTTTTTTGGGGGGGGGGGTTTAAAGGGTAAAAAATAGGGGGTTGGGAGCGACCCCCTCATAAAAAAAAAGAAATGCATTTGATGCACATTCTTTCGATGCAAAAAATGTGATGGAAATGTCCCTCGAGGCAAAAAATGTGATGGAAAGACCATAAACCCTTTGGCATGATTTGAGGAACTTTCCGACAATGGAAGTGGTGCTGGCTCATTCATAATGGGCAAGGGGGCACAGATTCACCAAGACCATCGCAAAATATGGAGGAGCCGAGCCAGCCCAGTCTAAAACCTGATTGCTTCCCAAGCTGTTTTCTGCAGATAAGGGAGCGTTTCTGAACCTCAGTGTGAATGTCCAATAGACCATGCATGGCCTGGCTGTTTTGCATCCCCAACCTTGCGTGGCCCATTGGGGATGCAGGAAGGGGAGCTACACCTCTAAATGTGCATGGCGGTGCTCCCGTATCACCCTGCTCATTGAGACTGTCTGGGTTGGTGATATGGTGGCGCTCCAGCTCCTGCACACATGTGCAGAAACCAGGAAGCAGTCTTTGCTTCCTGGTTACTGTTCATGTGGTGTATTACATATGAGTACATGTGTGAATGAATGAGTGAGGGCATGATGCATGAGTGGGTGCTGGGTGTGCATATGAATGATAAAGCGTCCAGTGTTGAGGTGCGCAAGTGAATGCTGTGTGAATGAGTAAGTGCATGTTGCTTGGATGTGTGTGGTGGTGTGCACGTATGTGTTTGTGGCAGGCTGCTGGTTTTGTGGGGGGAAAATTAATGCAAAGTCAAAGATGTCCAGTAGAAAATGATGCCATGGCAGCACATAATCTGACATATAATACACGCATTGCCCCTCAGGACTGCGTCTTTTTCTCACCTCAGGATTGGCTCTTCGAGTGATGGGTGGGTCCATCCCTACCATTGCTGGCCTCTTTTATGCACCAAGCACAAACTAAATGTTGAGTGTGGACTGGAAGCAAGAGCCCACCTTGACCCTCAGTTTATGAAATCATACATGCCTTGACCCCTACCCGCTCTTGTCCCTCACCTAGGACGGGATGCGCTGAGCAAGCATCTCACAGGAGGCAAGTTCGCGAATAAAACATGCTTTAGTGGCATTTGAAGTTCAACGCCCCGAAGCATGCACTTGGGCCCATCTTGGAGAATAATTTGATGCCCACCCAAGGACAACACATACTGCGCATGTGCAGCGTGGATGGCTCGATAGAGTGCTGCCCATTGTACATATACAGTGCAAAAATAGCCGTCCCTTTTGCCCCGAGGGCTTTTTGGTGCAACTGGCAACGTGCATTTCATCTTCTGGCGAGAGGGCTACTTTCCATGGTGAAATTCTTTCTTGTTTATCAGTAAAACCTTTGATCATCAAAAAACACACCGTGCCCCAGGCGCCCCAGCAGACCAGATGATCCTGATGATGGCCATTCATATTCTATTAAATTAAAAGCATGCAAAGATAGTTCTCTAGCCCCAAAATGAGATTCGTCTAATCAATGGGTTACTTGCCTATTCATCTCCTTAACATATTTCTAATTACAAAGTCTGACATTAATCAAAGATCAGTTCAAGGAGCGCTGGAGAAAAATATCTTCAAATTAGCAGGTTCAGCAGAAGGAAATTACCTCAGGTGACACAAGCAAATTAGTAGAAAAGACCAGATCTAAAATATCTTTTTGTAATTTTATTTGCTAACCATACAATGATAGTGTTTTGGGCCCACTACCATTTGATGTCGTATTCTGACAATTGAACAGTTTTTTTACAATTCTCTGTGATTTGCTTCTGTACAATCTCCACCAAGAACACTCTTTAGTGCTAGTGGCAAAATAAGCACTGAGCCTTCTGTGGGTCTGGGCAGGCAGCATATCACACATTTGATGTTGGGGATAAAGCCGTCCTCTTTAATTGGGCTGATACGTGTATGTATTCAGGCATGTATGTATGTGTGTATGTATTTCATTTCAAAAGCGCAAACATAGTGGTGAAGCAATGAAGCAATATACATAGTGGGATACACTCAGTGGGTTACAGGTGGCGTACAGGGGTTTCAGAGCTGGGATGGGAAGAGGGAGTGGAAGGGGGAGGATTTCTGGAGGATGAGAAGTAGGGTTGAATGGAGTGATCAGCATTTGGCAGATGGTCTTTGAAAGTTGGATCTTCAGGTCCTTCCTGAACTATACAAGGAGGGGACCAATCTTATCTGCACTGGTTACTTGTTCAAGAGACAGGGAGTGCAGGAGGAAAAACTATCATGCAGTCAGTTCTGTGTTTCTAGCATTCCGCCAAGGCCTCAAAACCACACTATTTCCATAATTCACCCGACCCCACACCGGGTGGTTCACTGTGTGTCCTATGAAACGCATGCAACCGAGTATGTTTCTGCAGCAATGTTTTATAGGTAACTAAGTATGCCTTCTTCTGTAACCAGAAAGGACTATATGTTACAGTGCCACGATGCCTTAGGGCTGCTGTGTGCTATATAAATACTAATACATAAATAAATAGCCTTCAGATGGTGTGGCTTCTGGTGGTGGCTTGGCCTTCAGAGATGGGGTGCTTGACTGTCAGGTATTATCGTGCTATGGTTGTGACTAGCCAGTCCAGCTCCATGAAGATGGGGGGATGTGGTTGAATTTTCTGAGTCCTGTAATGAGGTATGCTGCACGTGCTGGACAGCTTGTAGAGGGGCAATGGTAGCATCTGGGACTCGTGTGTGTGTGTGTGTGTGTGTGTGTGTGTGCGCGCACGTGTGTGTGTGTGTGTTGCTAGCGTTCAGGTGCGAGATGACCAGGGATTGGACAATTGCCCTAAAATTGGGGCAGGAAAGAAAGAATTTACTTTGCAGAATTGCACAAGCTGATACTATTCTGTTTGAGCCTTCTTGGTGATATGTGTTTCGAATGAGAGGTCACAGTCAATGGCAAAGCCAATAGATTTAACACTGTGTGAGGGGTAAGGCATTAATCTGTCAAGCATTATGTCAGTCTGCCAGTTCTGGACCTGGGTATGCATGGTGCGGTTCCAGTGAGAATGCCTTTGACCTTGTTCAGGTTGAGCATCAAGTATGCTCTTAAAATCCAGGCTTGGATGAGTGACTGACAGTGTGTGATTGACAGTGCTTGAGCCAATGGATGTCAATGATGCAACTGATCTTTAGGTAAAGTTGTGTGTTGGTGTATCTTGATGTCGGCGCTGGCAAGGAGTTCACCAGAGATTCCATGTAAAGGTTAAAGTTGGCAGGTGACAGGATAGCGCCATGCAGGAATATTGAAGTTACCAGAATAATCTGCTATTATTTCGGACAATCTGGATGAGTTGGTTTCTGTTGACAAGGTAGATGTTGAATTACTGAAGGTCTGTTCCACTGAAGCCCATGCACGATGTGAGGCTGCACTGGAAAGAATCATGGTCAATGATTTTGAAGGTGACAGAGAGACTGAGTAGGGCAAGGGCGCAGTGGTCTCCTTTGTCGATGATGTGTAGAGCAACATCAAAAACATGGATGGTGGAGGACTCTGTTCTACATCGTGGTCGGGAAACTAGATTGGTAGTCCTGTCGGAGATTGTGCTGAGTGATACTTTTGTGTAAGTGGACAAGAGTAGATGCATGGCGGGGTGATACGTGGCCAGGACATTAGTGTCACATTAGGGTATAATGCAATCTCATTCCATGGAGAAATGCACAAAGATGGCTTCTAGTATAGCAAGCTGTAGAATCCAAAATGCTTTATCTGTTAGGGAAGGAGGTGTCAGGCGCAGGATCATACAACATAGATCAAAGGTATGCAAAAACCTTCAGGAGCACCAGGTTCACTATAGGAGCTGTGCTCTATTTCTCCATGCTATCCGCAGCAGAGCGTGAGCGCTAGAAAACTACCAGTTCCTGGGGCCTAGAAATGTAACACAATTTAATAGAGCCACCCAATGTGTTTACATCAGTTTTTCTTCCTAAGTTTTGGTTGTTCATCTGTGTGTGACTTCTGTTTTATGTACACCATATGGCTTATCCGCTGCACCTCTTTTGTAGCTCTGGTGACAAGAAAGTGTACAATTAGAACAGTAAACTCTACTGATAGTAATATTTGATTAAGGTTTCCTGAGGAAGTAGGATCAAATAACAAATAGTTGAGGTCAATAATGGTTTGTGTTCTTATATAGCGCACGACGAATTTCACTCACCTCTAAGCACTGGAATAACTGGTGTTATTAACATGCCGTTTTACTACTCAAATGCTCAAACTCAGAAGGATGAAAGACTACGTTGGCCAGGATTTAAACCTTACGAGTGCAGTTAGCCATCACGACAAAGGCCACCGTGATCACGTGAACCACACACCAAGGCAATACAAAAACAGTTACAAAGAGTTTGGTTCACTTTTTAGATCTTTCTATGAAGTTGCTCTGGTATGATAGAATGTCACACATTTAGGATTTTGACACCAATGAGAAGATAATCAATTACATTAAGATATTTGAGAAATTGCAATTTCAATGCGCCTAATTATTTTTTTAAGTGTCCAGTTCCATAAAGCCATCTCCTACGACAAATAGATTTTTTCTGCTTCAAGGTAGATGTTGGGACCACAACCGCTTTACTTACAAACAAAAACTGAAGACAAATTGCTAATAGCAAATACAGGAGGTGCCTTAGTGCGCCATCAAACTAGCATTATGTAGACAGTGTTTTCATGGAACTGCTTACAACATTCTGGGATAACCACACCTGTACCGTACATTTCGATTGAAAATAAAAAAGAATCTTTCTGAAGAAAGGTTTCAACAATTAGCACCAAAGTGCACAGATGTCCAGTTCCCAAAGTACATTGCGTAAGCTCTTTTCTACAAGGTAAAGCATTTAATGTGTTCTATATAAAGCATCTATGTGTGACTAGACAATTCAATCTCACAGTTTGATAAATTATTGAGATGAAAAATCTTTAACGCATTTTTCATTTTAGTACAATAATGTGTCCAGGCATGTAGGCCCGGATTGCGGAAAAAAGTTAGACAGTGACAAGCAATTTTTCCCAGCTGGGGCCGGATTACAGAAACTTTGCTCCGGTGCATGTGCAAAGTTTGCACGGTATTAGCGCTAGAGCAAAATTTGCCCTATTTTTAAAAACACTGGGACACATTAAAAAACCATTGCACCTCGACAAGTGCAGTTTGGCATATTAAAAGCACCAGGGCTAACATTTTCCCGGTGCTAAAAAGATACATTTTTGATGCATTTTTTGCATCAGGGCAAACTTTGCCCTAGTGCTAATATCATTCTGTATTAGCACTAGGGCAAACTTTGCCCTGGTGCAAAAATGTAGTGTGTTAGGCAGAATTGCATGCAGTACCCTCTGGGACCACCACAGACAATTAGAACTGCAGGTGTAAGCAAAACCAACCTTTTTTGGTAGCGAGCTGAGCAGCCAGGCTTATCTCAAGAGGGAATGTGAGCAGTAAAACAAGTTACACCGAGGTCTTACAATCACAGTGGTTAAAGTAGACACTTACACTCAAGGTTTCTTGGTAAAACACTTATTAATTTATTACACAATCATTTAGAAAACATTCTCTAGAAGGAGGCAACTTAATATCATACACAAATATACTTCAGTTCCAAACCAATAAGTTTCTGAGTAAATAAGGCTCTCCTGAAATAGGAGCAAAACGGCACTTAAGTTACTTTAAATAGGAGGAAAAAGGCACATGTTAATAAAATAGATCACAAATACTTTCTTAGGCAGTGCAAATAGATTCAGTTCACTAGAGGACTCGATTCAGTTCAATAGGCCTAGGCCAAAGTCAATGGGCTAGTGTCTTGGATAGGAAAGAGCAGTTCTTGTAGTAAACGGTCAAGTCTTTGCCAAAGTTCTCAGAAGTAGTTTGTACAAAAAAGAATCATATGTTGGGTCACAAGCTGATTAGGCCTGCAAGTTGGGAAAGTTTCACAAACTTTCACTGTGAGAGGTAAGTTCTCTCAATCAGGGTGGCACCGTACCTTAATATGAAGAAAAGATGCGGCTGAAGACATTGGTTCCTGGCAGTTCCTGCAGATCTCACTGTTCCTGAGCCTCAGTCATGGGGACAAGAGGGAGGACATCGGGGGACTCCTGAACTGCACAGGGATGGGTCAAACAAGCTGGCAAAATTGAAGATCTACGGTTCGAGTATCTATTGTCAAGCACACACACTGGTGTCCTTCCCCCTAGTTAATCCTAACCAGCTCCGAGAATGGTATCCAGGTGGCTTACGAATTGATTGGTCCTACCAACTCAAAGAAAGAAGTCGTCGTTGAAGGGCTTCTCTGTCGAGATGAACTTGGCGATTCAGACCTGCAGCAGGGCTTCACTGGGCAAACCAACGGTCCAGGAGTTGCAGCAGCCCTCCTCTTCTAGCTCGTCTTTGGTTCTTTCGTTCCAGTGGTCGACTCTGCTTTCCAAACCAAGAGACTCGCCTTTTAAACAATTTCCTCCCTTTCATTCCAGTCTAGCTGCCACTCATCCAGCAGGGTGGCTGTCCCTCCCAGACAGTCAGCCAGCCAATCATGCCAGAGTGCATTTGGGTCTCCTAGGAGACTAAGCACAAGGTGTTTCGGGCACCTCCCTCACTTCCTGCCCACCCCAGACACCGAGGCGCCAGAGGCGGTCCACAGACCTGAAGCCTGCCAAAGGCATAGAAACAAAGGGACCAAACCTAGTTTGGCACACAGAGACAAACTCTAGAAGGACCTTTCCAAAATGAAATGGCGAAAAAAGAAGACCGGGACCTGTTTAAATAAAGGGGCTTCAGGCGCTATCTTGAAAAACATGGCTCCAGCGATTTTTAGCTACTGGTGCTCGCGGTCGGGAAAAATCATGGTAGTTCGTTGTAAAACCACTGCCACCAGCCATTTCAATAGGAAAGGGTAGCATTTGACTGCTACATGGGTTTCTAGACACAGGGGATACTAGGAAGCCCCTCCAGCCCTCTATAGGAAGATAGTGTGTGCTGGGTCTAGGAATTTAAAAAGACTAGTAAAGTCAATTGTGAATTTAAACTTACATTCTCTGGGAAAAAGTAGTTTATCCCAGAGAAGGTATTTGAACCTTTTGGAAGTCTAAGAAGACATCCCTGTGTCACTGCACTGAGGGTGCTGTGTAACACACATGAAAAGATGCCTATGGCGTTATCTTAAAACTCCATAATCAAAGAACACAAGAGTAAAACACACATCAAAATACATGTAAGAGTGGGGAGAAAAGACTCACACTCTTTCCAGGTAAAAAATCAAGTCCTCAAAATCCAGCAAAGTTGCTGCGGGTCTCTAAGGTGAAGGGAATTAGCATATTTATGAGAATTCTCCCTAACACTGTGAACATGCATTATTTTGCACTCAGGCAATGTTTGCCCTGGTGCTTTTAATATGTCAAACTGCACTTGTTTAGGTGCAATTGTTTTTTTAATGAATCCCAATGTTTTTATAAATAGGGCAAACTTTGCCCTAGTTCTAACACTGTGCAAACTTTGCACTTGAACTGGTGCAAAGTTTCTGTAATCCGGCCCCTGATGGTCAATTTTGCCTAGCTGACCGGCAATTTAGCACTGACATTTGCACCAACCTACCAGTGTAAAATGGCATGGAACTGAGTGGCCAGAAAAATTACACCTGCGCTGAATAATGAGAGCAAGAACCACATTTTGCACTTTTTTGGCTGTGCAAAAACCGTTAATAACGGGCCGGTTGTTAGCACCCTGGTCTGTTCGCAGGACCCGCTAATGACCCCCATTGTCTCGGGAGGATAGCTCAGAGGCAACATGCTCGCCTTGAAAGCAAGATAACACGGAGCAACACAGGTTCGATCCCCGCGTCTGGGCTTAGAAACCTCTGGGTATTAAGCGCATTATAAATAACCTATCATATCATATCAATGAGGAGTCACTCACTTGCCGGAGCTCTTTGAAAGGCAGATGGGGATTATGACCTATGCGGGAAGGAATGGCGGTGGAGGGGTCCAGAAATGTAGAAAAGGGTGGGGGCAAATCAAAGCATGCAAGAGAGTCTGGAAGGGCTATGAGTGGGCAGAACAGACTCCCATATGCTATAGGGTATCAGAGGAGGAGTTAGGCACACACAGTCAGGCTACAATTCAAACACACTGACACGTGGTATAGATGAGGGAGGATAGAGAGAGGGTACCTTGTGAATAAAGAAAAACAAAGCAAGGAACCTGGTTCCTGTCTACATGGTTTAACGCCTATGGCCACCTTGCTGCATCAAAACAATACTTTTTAAATGTTTCAATAGCATGGGGATAACATCAGAACCTGCTCAACTTAGAAAAAAAGAACTAAGTAGATTTCAGGGGGACATTATTCCAAAGAGCTCTAGCAAATGATTCCAAATAACCCAGGCATCCTTACGGTCATCTGAAAAGGAAAGTTGCGAACTGGATGCCAAGTCAAACCTTTTTCAAATATCCTTATGGGGGTGGGGGAGTTGGTTCTGCACAATTACAATATTCTTGAACTATTTTCTCAGCAACATCAAGGCACACACACTTAGGGCATGATTCATGAAGTTTTTTCCTATGGGATTGTGCCATTATAAAGCACTTCCATGAATCAGGCCCTAATTAGAATTGTAGCATCTCGGATGCACTGTAACAGGTTGTAAACGTTGATACAATGCAGTGAATCGTTTCAATTGTCTTGCTACTGCGTGCAAATTACTATTAACCATGATGTGAGGGTGACAGCACAGACCCAGTGTGGCCACAATATAAACAATGCCATACTTAGAGAAAACATGTTCTTATGGCGACAGCAAAGACATGTAAAATGTTGACAGTGGGCCTCATTACGAGTTTGGCGGCAGCCATGGAGCTTTTAGCTCTTAGCTTTTAGCTCCATGGCTGACGCCAAACCGGGCTCCTTTACTGGGATACCAGAATGGGGAATTACCAGGCCATTCCGAGTACAGAGGGCCCAGTAATTCCTCCCTCTGGGAACCCGGGCCCGGACCTTCCCCATTCCCATCTGAGCCCCCATAGGGCTCAATGGGAATGGGAGAGGGTGCAAACAACAGGCCGATTACGAGCTGCCCGTTGTTTGCTCCCTCTTCCCCTCGCGGGACCCGGTAACGACGCCTGGTTTGACCAGGCGTTCATTACCGGGTCCCACGAGGGGAGCTTGTAATCATGCGGAATGGAGTTAACGAGTCCGCACCCATTTGCGGAACCCGTTAACCCATTCCGCCGATATTATAATGAAGCCCAGTGTGTCCACCAGAACAGGGGTACAATAGATTTTCCTGATGAGAGTTGTATGACTCGTGGAAATTTGACTTTTTTCAGCTTTTGCCATTAAACCCAACATATAATCACATATGAGAACTTCATGAAATATATACATATAATTACTACCTGTACCCGGCATGTCGTATGCCGATCTAGCACTATTTGCGTTCTCTTTCTATCTCTGTCTCTTGCTCTCTCTCTCTCTCTCTCTGTCTCACTCTAGGAGCCTGTCTCTATGGGTGAAAGTCACGTTGTCAGGTGTGCATTTGCTAAAGAAACGCCAGGCCTTGCTAACACCAGCACAACCAGAGAAAAACACAGGGTGTAGTGTAGGGGGAGTGAAGGGGTTAGTTCTGTGTTTTCTATGATTAAAAAGTAGTTTGAGAAAATCAGCAACAGGGCGACCTCAGAGGTGGGGATCAACCTGTAATTTAGAAACAGACATTGTCAGTGCCTGTATTCTACAGGAATGGCGCCATCGCACTGAGGGTGCATTGTCCATCCAGGGGTCTGGGAGGGGGTAAATATGGGCACTTTGGGGAGCGGTGCAGTATTAAAAGTTTACGCTGTTTATTTCTAATGAGCGCTTCCAGCATATATTGTAGTCATAAAAATAATATGTATACTGAGCAAAACCTAGAATTACCATTATTATTTTCTGATCAAAAGTTAATAATCCAAGATGGACAGTCTGGTAACCTCCAGAGAAAGGAGAAGAGAGACACTAGCACCAATGACGGCATCTGGCTCCTTTGCATAAAAGCAAAGAGAATGTTGGGAATATAATAATGACATCAGATCTTTATACATGGGAAATATATGTATGATAAAAGGGCTCTATGATGAATCACTCAGTACATAATGCACACTCGGCTTGGTGTCAATTTCATTTTTTGGCAGGACTGAATACAATATACTGCTTTGGATAGGCGCTAGATTTAGCAGTGAAGATAAAATGGCTCCCACATGTGTCCCTCTATTGATGACGATGCTGGGAGAGAGGTTCCCACTGAAGGACACTTTTAAAAGTGGAGGGGAACCCATCGGCTCTCATGATAAGGATGGCTGTGCACACGCTCAGCTCCCAAATACACAGACATCCTTAGACAAATACAACTTTACACACACCCAATAGCATTTCCATTTCCATCATTGGGTGCATATATTCTTGCATTTAGCTGGGATAAAAAGTGTTCAAGCTCTCCTCGTTTTTAAACGCCTAATCATAAAGTGGCCGCATTATACATTGCAACTTCAATAGCATGACAGCAATGCAAATGAAATACCTACTGTGGCAAAACAGATTTAAGGCTGTAACACAGCCGAACAGCCTTTAATCAGCCAACACACGTTTGCATTAGATTGTTGAGGGGATCATCAAGAGCCAAGCATGCACGAGGGAGGCTTCGATACACACTGCCAGCACCTGGAAACCCTGTAGCACCTCCAGAGCAACCACAATTACACATGCAGAGCTCTAAAAGGGTGTTCATTACTGGTGATTCTGTGATGCACACGTGGAGGTGTTGTATGTGTACAGATGTGAGGAAACATCTGCAGGCGGTAGGTAAGTAAGTGGTAGTGACACTGCAAAAAGCAAAGGTGAATTGTATGTTTAGATTGTAAATACTGTTAAGATGTACTGTGTGACCGTATCACAGGTTGCCTTGGTAACTACTGTAACTGTAAATGTTTCCTACTCTGTATCTCCACTGCCCAGATACGCATGGGTTAGGTGCACTCTACAAATGCTAAATAAATAAATAAATGAATGGTATGCAGGCAAGGGAATCCCAGCGCATTCATGATGTGGCATCAGATTTCCAGATAACTGTGGGAATGGACGTCTTGGGTTATGATGGATGGTTAGGAGTGCCACTGTGCAACTTGCACACGCTCACAGGGCGCTGCATCAACGTGATGCAATACAAGACAGGTGTGCAGCTGCGCATACACACAGAACAAGAATGCATAGTAATCCATTCCTCTTGAACAAAAGGGGTGACGTTGTGATTGCCATGTTCCATGACACGGGTACCAAGTCAGAACAACTAGTCGGGTTTCCTGGAGATCCTCAATGAATATACATGATAACACATTCTGCACAAGGAATTCCAATGGGGAGTATTTGCATATTTTCGGTCGTCTGAACACCCGCCTGGATTTAACAATATGGTAGGCCACCATTTCCTGCCCTCTTCCACATTACTATGTAGATTACATTCTTTGCCAAGCTATTGCTGTTCACATTACCTTTGACTTAGGGCATTGCTGACCCATCAAGCACCTTGCTGTACCCTTGGAACATTTCCTCGGTCATGCTTTGAAATAAATTCTCCATCAGCTTTTGCGACATCAGAAGTGACAATGGGGACATGATTAACTGTAGGTGAGGTTTTCCCGATTAAGCCATGAGCCTGAACAGCCATCATTCTTCATATAATTCTTTCTTAAGGAACATTTTCATAAATGTGGGGTTTTCCTACCTTATTGTATTCCCCAATCACTCAATGTGACGTGCAGTTGAAGTGTATTATCGGTCATTTCATTGCCTCCTCTACTTAATTACCCAAAGGGTTAATGCATGCAATGAACACATCCTATGGGATTTCAAGCCTGGGCTCCTGATATTTGGTCTGCACCCTCCTGTTTATGTCATTGCTGTTTCAAAATGTGATTTTCACTTGTTCAGTCTAGACATTCTTAATGACTTCCTTAGATCCAAATCCAAGCCTTTCCCTCGTTTTGATTTTATTGGTACTTGCAATTGTTTTACACTGCCATGCCTGGTGTTTTGCAGGGCTACATGTTTGTTCATACAAGGGAATGACTTGCTTAGCTTTTCCTAATCTTGGGAATTTTGTAAGCGTGTATGAATCTCTGCACTGGATTCATATAGCGTGGCCTAGACGAAAAGTAATGGAATGCGGTACTAAAAGGGGGGAGAATACAGGGAGAGGAAGACAGGGAGGGAAAGGCGAGGGGAGGGGGATGAATGGGAGAAGTGATATCAAAGGTGTGCATGGGCGATGGGGTGTTCGTGTAGTCCCATCTCCCTTTCCATGGCGGCCATTTTGTATGTTTGCTTTTTTTAATCTATTTCCAATGTACACCATGGAAAGGGAGAATGGACTACATTCTCCCGTTCTTGGCAGCCATTTCTTTAAAAACAAATGTCTTTATCGCAAAACACACAATGAAGAAAAATGCTTTTAGTACCCCGGTTTTACGGGTCAGGGTACTTATAGTAATAATCCCCTCGCCGGGGGGGGGGGGGGGGGGGGGGGCATTACTGAGTCAGGTCATGCCACGGGCCATTACCTGACTCGGTAATGACCCCCAGACTAATGGATTATTGCTTAATTAACACCTGGAAGGGAGTTCTAGCCATTCAGGAAGCTCGGGAAATGGGCTGTTTTCACTGGCATAACAACACATTCCGAGGAGCCTGGGTAGTGCTTGGCCTGTGCCCACTTCTCTTTCCGTGCTCCTTCTTCACCACTTAAAAAAAAGAAAGGAGAAATCTTACCTTCCTGGCGACCCAACACCATATTTTCATTCTCTTTTCCATGTTGATTACATCACAGTCATCAACAAGGAAAATGGACTTCTGAAATACTATGCACTGCTGAGCAGCAAGGTAACATTTTTCATTTTTTTTTATTTAAACACATCCTTATCCCCCGTGTATGACCTATGTATATGCTAAGGGCGATATAACCCTCTCCAGCGGGCGACCCCTTCAGCCGTTATCTTGTGAGGTGGGCCAGTACCGACATGGTGGGCCAGTCAGTTGGGGTTATATTGCCTCGTTATATTGCAAGGAACACATGTAACCAGCAAGAACTCAATTCCCAAGATTCTGCATAAAAAGGAAGACAAATTATACACTTCTTTGCTTCAAGAGATATGGCACACCAGGGATATAATTGTTGGCAGTATTGTCAATTCTGGCTTTTGTACAGTGAAGTTGACTTCTGTTTTGCTGGGTATTGTCATGACGTGCCTCGTACTCAGTTCATCTGAAAAGTGTTCCCATCCAATGCCCCATATTGCCATACAATGCCAGGTACTTCCACCTAAAAACTTGGAACGGACCAGGCTGAGAGCAGGGATGCCAACATTTCGCAAGCCTGTCTGAGTGGGAATCGGCACTGAGACTGACAGGCAGCCTAGTCTTTCTCTGAGAGTGCCGAGGGCTTTGGGAGCAGTGTAGGCATATCGAAAATAACAAAGGGTGCTTTTTCCACTGAACGCCTCAGTCCTATAGCTACCTTCATGTGGTGCGAGAGTGAAATACAGGATCCAGAACTAAAAATGGCATGTTTGCCTTTTAGGAGCAAACCAAGATTATGCAAGACGTTTTATCCACTGATAAATAGAGAGCTGTGTGACAAGCTGCCACTTAAGAGAAGACCATTAAAGAAGTGCTGTGCACAGCATCCCATCTGATCTCAGGCCTCCACTGCACCACATCCTGAGCCTGAAGCAGTCATAGCAGCTCTACATGAAAGCATGATCCATCTTCAAGGAAAGACATCCAACATACCACCCTAATTGTCTGAGCAAGATCACACGTTGTAGCATTAAGTAGAAGCCTGCAGCACAGTAAGGTCATCTTGTAAGCGGAAAAGTGAAAATGTAGACTAATGCCCATCCCTTTATGATCCTTATCCCTGTTGTGCATCTAACATGTGGACCTCACTTTGGAGTCCCCCATCTGAAGAAGTAGGCCCTGGTAAGGTTCTGGCTTGTCAGGTCGAGACACTCCTGCCTCACCTCAGTGAGATTTCCCCAAAAGACAGAAGCTGTGATGGGGTATTTTTCTTTATTAAGCAGAATGCTTCATTTAGGGTGGATTTGAGCTGGATTTGTATATGATATGTTTTCTACTGTAATGGCACATATGTCATGTATCCAAAAGACGGACTTCTTTCCCAACTGCGCTCTATGCGTCACTCGACTTCACGTATTTCATAAAATAACTTCTCACCCGCCTTATTAGCAAGAGCCTTAGCATGTAGGACTACAAAGTCCATTCACCGTGACTCAAAAACCGTATTGTATTCTATACGTGTAAATGTGATGCCTTAAATACCAAATGGAAAGATGTGATCTAAAATGATGCCCTTACCTGTGTCCACAAAACGGCTGCAGTGCATGCGGGCCAGAAAGCCCAACGGGGTAAGGCTTGTGGCCTGATTAGAAACACGTGTAATGATCTGACACCTAAACTGGCCGGGTCCGTGCTTCACAAAAGTGTAAAGAATTTAAAATTCTCTAGAAAATATAATGCAGTAATTCCCAGGTTTTTTTGTGAACGATAGCCAAGTCATTATTTTAGGTTTATAAACTTGATCTAACCCGTCTGACTCCCGTATCTGTTCAGTTTGCAAATATACTGGACAAAAGGTCTGCGATTGTTCTGATGTAAGTGGACTTTAGTAAATCGTTTGATACTGCACCGCAATACAACAAAAGGGTTTAACCTATAACAAGTGCCCTGCCAGTGGATATTCTGTAATGGATTCTATCGAGCGCCTGTAGACAGATGGCGGCGGTAACAGCAGTGGCCTCAGACTGCTAAGAGAATAGATGTGGAGTACCACAGGGGCCAGCTTTAGTGCTCGAATTATTGTGGAGCCTAAACAAGTATGAATGTTAGGTTTCCTAACCTTTTGGTAATGACATTGCTGTATGTTTTATCTATATGCTATAACCTTATTTGGTGAAGGTGTTGTCTCTTGTGCACGTTGTGCAACATGCTTTTGTTGCCATATGACCTAGAAGACAAAGGGCCTCAATTCGAGTTTGGTGGTAGCCATGGAGCTATTAGCTCCATTGGCTGCCTCCAAACCGGGCTCCATTACCGGGTTCCTGCAATGGGGACTTAACGGGTCATTCCGACATAGGAGGACCCGGTAAGTCCTCCTTGCAGGAACCATTCCCCATTCCCATTTGAGCCCCGTAGGGCTCAATGGGAATGGGGAGGGAGGTAACAACGGGCACATTACAAGTGTCCCGTTGTTACCTCCCTCTTCCACTCGCGGGACCCGGAAAAGACGTCTGGTTTTACCAGACGTCTGATCCGGGTCCTGCAAAGGGAACCTTGTAATCGCCCCTGACAGAATGAAGGGGGCCGGTCCCGTACCGGCCCCTTCATTCCGTCAGCGCCAGGGTCGTAATGAGGCCCAAAGTCAATGTAACCGCCTTTTTTTAGATAAAGGAAATGTTATTTAAATAAGTTATTTCTTAAGCATAGACAGCCACTAAGACGACGGTGTTAATCACTCCTGGAGGTGCGTATGGCCGTCACAAGTCAGTTGCGCCACTCAAACTAGCACATCCTACTGCACCCAATCATAAAATCATGAATTCTGGTTCTGCTTACAAAAATAGCCTCCTTTAGATTCCTCAATTTCTTAACTTTATTCTTGTTCTTGAATATTCCATATCCAAGTGGATTTCTGGCAAAGAAAAGACAGGCATTGCATCACGCATTTCAGAATGTTAATTCTTTCATCATATGGAACAATAGCCTAGAAAATAAGATAAAGAGCGAACTAGCCACGGGGGCATCACAGAGTCAGGTAATGCCCCGGGGCCCATAGTTATAGGCCTGAGCGAAGCCTTAACGAAGGCCCTGAGGCATTACCTGCCTCAGTAATGCCCCCGCGGCGAGGGGCATATTGCTATTGGTAGTCTGGCCCGCAAGACTGGGGTACTAATAGCATTCTGTTCTGTTCCAAAACGCTGCAGCGTTTCAGAACAGAAAAGAAAAAAAATGTGAAAGGAAATGGCCGCCAAGAAAGGAAAAACTGGAAAGGAAACATACCTTAATACCCGGCAGGGGACGATGGCAGCCTCCAGCCGTGTGGATGCTCGGAGCGGGGATGGCCCTGATTCGAGCCTCCTTATTGGCTGAGGGGCTGCCACGCCCCCCAGCCAGGAACAGAGGAGCAGGATCCCGGCCGAGGGATTCCCCCCAGCCAGGAACAGAGGAGCAGGATCCCGGCCGAGGGATTCCCGGTTGGGTAAAGCCCTGGCGAGGGCCAATCAGAATGTTTGTTTCTTTCTGGTTGACCGTCGCCGGGTACTAATTTACTTTAACAACTCTTATTTAACTGTTAGAAAACTCTAATTTCACTCGACATCAAACCATGAATCCCTCTCTCTCTCTCTCTCTCTCTCTACTGGGAATCAAACAATAGGGCGTGGTGTAAGGCACCATCTTTTAATCAAATCCAGGTCACATGACAATTAAAGGATAATGGTCTATGTAGTCCATTAGATGGTGAGACAACATACCTACAAATAAGGAAATAATACAAAGGGGACAATAAATCATCATATCATTGCTCAAAGAATACGTCCCTTGTTTACTTTTCACAATCCACACATCCTAATTGGGCCTGCCAATGGTTTCTGATAATTGCTGGGATCATGCCTTCACTTAGCTATATGCTATCAAGTAGGGTGATATGCCATGCGATATTGAAATCAAAGTGACCCGAATGGAATAAATTGACGTTTACATGGTGTGGAGAAAGAATCTGTATACATTATACAAATGCTCGTTTTCAAAAGCAAATTCTCAAAATCCATCTAATGTTGGGGTTTAGTGATAAAAAGGCAACGCTATGGTGAATCTGGGTGTGTCTACTTCTTATATGGCAAGTAACATGGAAAACCGTCTTTTGAATAATATCTTTTGCAATAAGTGCAACTGAAAAAAGGTTCACTTAAAAAAACATATTGAGCAAAGTTGAAGGAGAACCAAAAACAAAATTAGGGTGGTCTAATGGGGCAGTTGTACACTCTTAGGACAAAGTGGACAAAAGCAACATTACAAAAAAAACAACTTTACTTGGTCGACCTTATTACCAAAGTTGGATTTCGATAACCCATTTTCACAAAGAAAAACAACTAGTCAATACATATGTCTTAGGTTGATAGAGTGACTCTCTATCATTATGCGTGGCACAGTGTATTTCTTAGTTTGATAGAGTGACTCTATCATTATGCGTGGCACAGTGTATTTCTTAGGTTGATAGAGTGGCTCTCTACCAGTATGCGTGGCACAGTGTATTTCTTAGGTTGATAGAGTGGCTCTCTACCAGTATGCATGGCACTTAGGTTCATAGAGTGGCTCTCTACCAGTATGCGTGGCACAGTGTATTTCTTGGGTTGATAGAGTGGCTCTCTACCAGTATGTGTGGCACAGTGTATTTCTTAGGTTGATAAAGTGGCTCTCTACCAGTATGCGTGGCACAGTGTGTTTCTTAGGTTGATAGAGTGGCTCTCTACCAGTATGCGTGGCACAGTGTATTTCTTGGGTTGATAGAGTGGCTCTCTACCAGTATGCGTGGCACAGTGAGTGTGTTTCTTAGGTTGATAGAGTTGCTCTCTCTATCAGTATGCGTGGCACAGTGTATTTCTTGGGTTGATAGAGTGGCTCTCTACCAGTATGCGTGGCACAGTGTGTTTCTTAGGTTGATAGAGTGGCTCTCTCTATCAGTATGCGTGACACAGTGTATTTCTTGGGTTGATAGAGTGGCTCTCTATCAGTATGCGTGGCACAGTGTATTTCTTAGGTTGATAGAGTGGCTCTCTACCAGTATGCGTGGCACAGTGTATTTCTTAGGTTCATAGAGTGGCTCTCTACCAATATGTGTGGCACAGTGTGTTTCTTAGGTTGATAGAGTGGCTCTCTACCAGTATGCGTGGCACAGTGTATTTCTTAGGTTCATAGAGTGGCTCTCTACCACTATGTGTGGCACAGTGTATTTCTTAGGTTCATAGAGTGGCTCTCTACCAATATGTGTGGCACAGTGTGTTTCTTAGGTTCATAGAGTGGCTCTCTACCAGTATGCGTGGCACAGTGTGTTTCTTAGGTTCATAGAGTGGCTCTCTACCAGTATGCGTGGCACAGTGTGTTTCTTAGGTTCATAGAGTGGCTCTCTACCAGTAAGCGTGGCACAGTGTATTTCTTGGGTTGATATAGTGGCTCTCTACCAGTATGCGTGGCACAGTGTGTTTCTTATGGTTGATAGAGTGGCTCTCTCTATCAGTATGCGTGGCACAGTGTATTTCTTGGGTTGATAGAGTGGCTCTCTATCAGTATGCGTGGCACAGTGTATTTCTTAGGTTGATAGAGTGGCTCTCTACCAGTATGTGTGGCACAGTGTATTTCTTGGGTTGATATAGTGGCTCTCTACCAGTATGCGTGGCACAGTGTGTTTCTTATGGTTGATAGAGTGGCTCTCTCTATCAGTATGCGTGGCACAGTGTATTTCTTGGGTTGATAGAGTGGCTCTCTATCAGTATGCGTGGCACAGTGTATTTCTTAGGTTGATAGAGTGGCTCTCTACCAGTATGTGTGGCACAGTGTATTTCTTAGGTTCATAGAGTGGCTCTCTACCAGTATGTGTGGCACAGTGTATTTCTTAGGTTCATAGAGTGGCTCTCTACCAATATGTGTGGCACAGTGTGTTTCTTAGGTTCATAGAGTGGCTCTCTACCAGCATGCGTGGCACAGTGTGTTTCTTAGGTTCATAGAGTGGCTCTCTACCAGTATGCGTGGCACAGTGTGTTTCTTAGGTTCATAGAGTGGCTCTCTACCAGTAAGCGTGGCACAGTGTATTTCTTGGGTTGATAGAGTGGCTCTCTACCAGTATGTGTGGCACAGTGTATTTCTTAGGTTGATAAAGTGGCTCTCTACCAGTATGCGTGGCACAGTGTGTTTCTTAGGTTGATAGAGTGGCTCTCTACCAGTATGCGTGGCACAGTGTATTTCTTGGGTTGATAGAGTGGCTCTCTACCAGTATGCGTGGCACAGTGAGTGTGTTTCTTAGGTTGATAGAGTTGCTCTCTCTATCAGTATGCGTGGCACAGTGTATTTCTTGGGTTGATAGAGTGGCTCTCTACCAGTATGCGTGGCACAGTGTGTTTCTTAGGTTGATAGAGTGGCTCTCTCTATCAGTATGCGTGACACAGTGTATTTCTTGGGTTGATAGAGTGGCTCTCTATCAGTATGCGTGGCACAGTGTATTTCTTAGGTTGATAGAGTGGCTCTCTACCAGTATGCGTGGCACAGTGTATTTCTTAGGTTCATAGAGTGGCTCTCTACCAATATGTGTGGCACAGTGTGTTTCTTAGGTTGATAGAGTGGCTCTCTACCAGTATGCGTGGCACAGTGTATTTCTTAGGTTCATAGAGTGGCTCTCTACCACTATGTGTGGCACAGTGTATTTCTTAGGTTCATAGAGTGGCTCTCTACCAATATGTGTGGCACAGTGTGTTTCTTAGGTTCATAGAGTGGCTCTCTACCAGTATGCGTGGCACAGTGTGTTTCTTAGGTTCATAGAGTGGCTCTCTACCAGTATGCGTGGCACAGTGTGTTTCTTAGGTTCATAGAGTGGCTCTCTACCAGTAAGCGTGGCACAGTGTATTTCTTGGGTTGATATAGTGGCTCTCTACCAGTATGCGTGGCACAGTGTGTTTCTTATGGTTGATAGAGTGGCTCTCTCTATCAGTATGCGTGGCACAGTGTATTTCTTGGGTTGATAGAGTGGCTCTCTATCAGTATGCGTGGCACAGTGTATTTCTTAGGTTGATAGAGTGGCTCTCTACCAGTATGTGTGGCACAGTGTATTTCTTGGGTTGATATAGTGGCTCTCTACCAGTATGCGTGGCACAGTGTGTTTCTTATGGTTGATAGAGTGGCTCTCTCTATCAGTATGCGTGGCACAGTGTATTTCTTGGGTTGATAGAGTGGCTCTCTATCAGTATGCGTGGCACAGTGTATTTCTTAGGTTGATAGAGTGGCTCTCTACCAGTATGTGTGGCACAGTGTATTTCTTAGGTTCATAGAGTGGCTCTCTACCAGTATGTGTGGCACAGTGTATTTCTTAGGTTCATAGAGTGGCTCTCTACCAATATGTGTGGCACAGTGTGTTTCTTAGGTTCATAGAGTGGCTCTCTACCAGCATGCGTGGCACAGTGTGTTTCTTAGGTTCATAGAGTGGCTCTCTACCAGTATGCGTGGCACAGTGTGTTTCTTAGGTTCATAGAGTGGCTCTCTACCAGTAAGCGTGGCACAGTGTATTTCTTGGGTTGATATAGTGGCTCTCTACCAGTATGCGTGGCACAGTGTGTTTCTTATGGTTGATAGAGTGGCTCTCTCTATCAGTATGCGTGGCACAGTGTATTTCTTGGGTTGATAGAGTGGCTCTCTATCAGTATGCGTGGCACAGTGTATTTCTTAGGTTGATAGAGTGGCTCTCTACCAGTATGTGTGGCACAGTGTATTTCTTGGGTTGATATAGTGGCTCTCTACCAGTATGCGTGGCACAGTGTGTTTCTTATGGTTGATAGAGTGGCTCTCTCTATCAGTATGCGTGGCACAGTGTATTTCTTGGGTTGATAGAGTGGCTCTCTATCAGTATGCGTGGCACAGTGTATTTCTTAGGTTGATAGAGTGGCTCTCTACCAGTATGTGTGGCACAGTGTATTTCTTAGGTTCATAGAGTGGCTCTCTACCAGTATGTGTGGCACAGTGTGTTTCTTAGGTTCATAGAGTGGCTCTCTACCAGTATGCGTGGCACAGTGTATTTCTTAGGTTGATAGAGTGGCTCTCTACCAGTATGCGTGGCACAGTGTGTTTCTTAGGTTGATAGAGTGGCTCTCTCTATCAGTATGCGTGACACAGTGTATTTCTTAGGTTGATAGAGTGGCTCTCTCTATCAGTATGCGTGGCACAGTGTATTTCTTGGGTTGATAGAGTGGCTCTCTACCAGTATGCGTGGCACAGTGTGTTTCTTAGGTTGATAGAGTGGCTCTCTCTATCAGTATGCGTGACACAGTGTATTTCTTAGGTTGATAGAGTGGCTCTCTACCAGTATGCGTGGCACAGTGTATTTCTTAGGTTCATAGAGTGGCTCTCTACCAGTATGTGTGGCACAGTGTGTTTCATAGGTTCATAGAGTGGCTCTCTACCAGTATGCGTGGCACAGTGTATTTCTTAGGTTCATAGAGTGGCTCTCTACCAGTATGCATGGCACAGTGTATTTCTTAGGCTCATAGAGTGGCTCTCTACCAGTATGCGTGGCACAGTGTATTTCTTAGGTTCATAGAGTGGCTCTCTAGCAGTATGCGTGGCACAGTCTATTTCTTAGGTTCATAGAGTGGCTCTCTACCAGTCTACGTAGCACAGTGTATTTCTTAGGTTGATAGAGTGGCTCTCTCTATCAGTATGTGTGGCACAGTGTGTTTCTTAGGTTGATAGAGTGGCTCTCTCTATCAGTATGCGTGGCACAGTGTGTTTCTTAGGTTGATAGAGTGGCTCTCTATCAGTATGTGTGGCACAGTGTATTTCTTAGGTTGATAGAGTGGCTCTCTATCAGTATGCGTGGCACAGTGGATTTCTTAGTTTTATAGAGTGGCTCTCTCTATCAGTATGTGTGGCACAGTGTATTTCTTAGGTTGATAGAGTGGCTCTCTATCAGTATGCGTGGCACAGTGTATTTCTTAGGTTCATAGAGTGGCTCTCTCTATCAGTATGTGTGGCACAGTGTATTCCCTAGGTTGATAGAGTGTCTCTCTCTATCAGTATGTGTGGCACAGTGTATTTCTTAGGTTGATAGAGTGGCTCTCTATCAGTATGCGTGGCACAGTGTGTTTCTTAGGTTGATAGAGTGGCTCTCTCTGTCCGTAGGCGTGGCACAGTGTGTTTCTTAGGTTGATAGAGTGGCTCTCTCTGTCCGTAGGCGTGGCACAGTGTGTTTCTTAGGTTGATAGAGTGGCTCTCTCTGTCCGTAGGCGTGGCACAGTGTGTTTCTTAGGTTGATAGAGTGTCTCTCTATCAGTATGTGTGGCACAGTGTATTTCTTAGGTTGATAGAGTGGCTCTCTATCAGTATGCGTGGCACAGTGGATTTCTTAGTTTGATCGAATGGCTCTCTATCAGTATGCGTGGCACAGTGGATTTCTTAGTTTGATAGAGTGGCTCTCTCTATCAGTATGTGTGGCACAGTGTATTTATTAGGTTGATAGAGTGGCTCTCTGTCAGTATGCGTGGCAAGGTGTATTCCTTCTTCTGACTTGGACTGGGTGAGAAAGCCAGGGATTTTTGGTTGAAATGGGAGATTTTGTATTAATCTCGATGAGTAATTAGTTATATCCTTTAATCTGGATGAGAGAGTGTGCATGTGTAGGCCTGAGTAAGAGAACAGATATATTTTAGTCTGAGCAAGAGTGTGCATTGATTTCTTAAGTTTCATGACAGTGATTCTTGGTCAGGAAGCTAGTGTGTATTTCTCTGTGTGAGAGAGTGTGCGTTTGTACGCCGGAGTAAGAGAACAGATATATTTTAGTCTGACAGAGCGTGTGCATTTCTTAAACTGTGATTCTTGATCAGGGAGTGGGTGTCAATTTCTCTGTCTGGCGGATAATGTGTGAATGTGTAACCCTGAGTGAGAGGGCAGATATGTGTTAGTTGGAGTGAATGAGTGCATTTCTTCTGCTGTTAGTCTTGGTCAGGAAGCGAGATTGTTTTTTTCTGTCTGTGTGAGGGAGGGTGAATATTTAAGTCTGAGTGAGAGAGCAAATATGTATTAGTGTGAACAAGAGTGTGAATTTCAAAAGTCACATGAGAGCAATTCTTGGTTAGCGAGCAAGTGTGTATTCCTCGGTTTGTGTCGGAGAATATGAATTTGTCAATCTGAGCGGGAGATCAGATCATTGAGAGAGTGTACATTTCTTAATCTGTGATTCTTGGCCAGGAAGCAAGTGTGCATTCCTCTGTCTGGGCGAGAGTGTGTGATTTTTTCTTGAATTGTGCGAGAGAGAAATAATTTCTTAGGCTGGTTGAGAAACAATCATACTGATAATTACTATATGGACTAGGGGCCTCATTCCGAGATCGGAGGTAGTCATGGCGCTATTTGCAATGGGGACTTACTGGTGTAGTCTGACCTTTGTGGGACCGGTAAGTCCCCATTGAAAAAACCATTCCCCATTCCCATTTGAGCACCCATAGGGCTCAATGGGAATGGGGAAGTAGCTAATAACGGTACCGCAATTTGTGGTACCGTTATTAGCTCTGAAGTCCCTTAGCGGGTCCCGTCCATAACGCCTGGTAAAACCAGGCGTTGAAGGAGGGACCCACTAAGGGAACTCTTAGTAGGGCGGTAAGGGATTACCGGCACCGGTCTTCTTAACGGTGCCCGGTATCCCTTACCGCCCTACTCGTAATGAGGCCCTAGGTGTCATGTGTCGGTTCCTCCATTTGTGAGAGCAGACTTTTCTTAGGTGGAATGGAAGAAAGAGGTTTATATTGAACCTTGTGATCAGGAATTCATGCGCCACTTTTGCCCACTAGAATTTGAACGCCACTCGCCATCTATTCTCCTTTGCAGTGACAGGTTCACATTGCACTTGAAGATTGATGGCACACGACTACAGCGTCTTTTAATTTCAGAAGCCTCTTCAAATTAATCAATTTGGCGCAAAGAACAGAAATAGCTATATAAAGGGCTTTGAGAGATCAAAAATATGTAAAGGTCGATGGAGTCAGAGTCAGGGGTGGATGGCAGTGAGGCATAGAGGAAGGGGGGAACAGTGAGAGTCTGGTAAAAGAAAGGTTGATCAAGCCGTAAGGTGAGGATTCAAGGGCGCGGAGGTAGGAGTGAAGAGAGGGGTGGCATATACAAAAGAGTGAAGTGTGAGAGGATGGAGAAGATGGGATAGGGGGTGGGACAGGGAGAACAAATGGAAAATAGTGGAGGGTGGGAGGGAAAAAGGGCCATGATGCTTCAAGGAGGGGTGTGAAGACAGAGAAGGTGAAAGAGTGAGAGGAAGTTACAGCACAGAGACATAGAAGAGAGACTTAGAGATGAAAAGTGTGTACGCGGCATGTGAAAACCAAGGGTCTGAAGGACAGAGGCATAGAAGAGAGACTTAGAGATGAAAAGTGTGTACGCAGCATGTGAAAACCAAGGGTCTGAAGGACAGAGACATAGAAGAGAGACTTAGAGATAAAAAGTGTGTACGCAGCATGTGAAACCCAAGGGTCTGAAGGACAGAGACATAGAAGAGAGACTTATAGATGAAAAGTGTGTATGCAGCATGTGAAAACCAAAGGTCTGATGGGAAGATAATAGAAAGAGAAGTGGACGAGATTGGGCAAGTGTTGGAGGGGGGGTAGAAAGGGCGCAGTGTTGTCCGGTGTGCAATGAAAGAGATGCACCAACAGAGAAAGGGGAAGGTTCATTTGGTGTAATTTGAAGATTAACTTCATTATTTAATTGGAAAGTTCAGCAGAAATTCCCATCATGTAATGTCAAGCACATTTTACTTTTAAAACCTTTATAAATGCCCAGGAGATAGAGTCAATAGCGTCGCTGTACACCTAATCGATAAAGCAATGCTGGGAATGGCAGTAAACACTGCAGAAAAACGATCCGTCCTCTACAGGCTAGGAAGCTGGCCTACGGAGAAAGGCCATAACAATGCAAAGTCGAAATACTGTGACTAGCATCTGCCACTAACAGCAAGGAGTAAACTGGGGGCGAGCAGCTGTTGTGATCCAATGGCAAGAAGGATATTGGGCCTCATTATATGTTTGCCGGTCTGGCAACAATGGTACCGGTAAGCTTGCTGGTACCGTTGTTACCGGACCAGAAAACTACGAGTTCTGCTCGTGGGTGCAATCCCGCCCACCAGGTCTGACCTGGCAGGCATACCGGCACCCGCGAGCAGAGCATGTCGGATGCACCGGTACCATTTTAAATGGTGCCGGTGCATCCGACCTCCCCATTCCTATTGAGCCCTATGGGGCTCAAATGGGAATGGGGAGCATTTTTTTCCGGTGCCCGCGAATGGGCAATTACTGGGTCCAGCGGGGCCGCAGTGACCCAGTAATTGCCCATTCCCGGGTGACAGAAATATTTGCAAGTTTGGCGGCAGCCTACCGGTTTTACCGGCAAGGCTACCGCCAAACTTGTAAGAGGCCCATTGGGTATTAAAACAGGTAATGGGAGCATAGAGACAGGCAGGCAACACCATTCCACTAAGGACTGCAATGGTAAGACCACAATTACAATGTTCTGTTCTGTTTAACACAATATAAGACCATTAACAGGCTTAAGAAAGTGAGTCAAATGAAAGGCTTGAAACATAAGAAAGGACATGAGTGGTACTAAATAGCTCTATAGAAATGTAATAAACAGGAAAGCATTGTCATATTTTACATAACATACTCTGACAAAATGTTTTTGGTTAGAAACCGTCAGAACAAAAATCACTTTAGATACTAGAAAAATCGTTGTAAGCATCAGAGCAGCCACAGAACTGATATCCACCTGCATGAGGTACGCGGAAGCTCACCAGGACAGCATTTACTATCCTTGTTGTATTGTAATGTATTATCTAATTATTTGCCTTGGGGTTCATGGCCTCACATTAATATTTATTCATTACAACACGGTTTTTGAGTCTGGGTACATAGGTAGGTAGTCCTGCTTGCCAAGGCTCTTGCTAACAAGGTGGGCGATACGTTCCTTTCTGAGATTCACCTGGTTGATTGATGGGTGGAGCGCAGTTGGGAAATCGGGCCACATTTTGGATGCACAACATATGTGCCATTACAGTAGAAAACATACCCTATGCAAATCAGTGCAAGTCGATCCTAAAGGAGGCATTCTGCTTAATACAGAAACTATTCCAAGGTGTGTTTCTGCCTTCTGTAGCCATCTCACTGGAGTGAGGCAGGAGTGTCTAGGCCTCACCTCATCTGAATGAACTTCTTCACACAGTGTGAAAGAAAGCAAACATGTGGGGGGAGTACTTCAGCTGACCTCTGTAAACCAATAGGAATACCTTGGATGTTCTGTTCTATATTTTGCAACCAATGAGGCCTATAATGGAAGGCCTCCCTCTGCAAAACTGTCTGGCCTGCCCAAAAGCATCACTGTGGATGATAGCCTGTGCCAGCAGCATCAGTGAACCCCAAAAGCACTTCAGTGTTGTGCAGCCTGATGCTCTAGAGCAGGGGTGTGACATCTCAGGAGGATATCTCAGGGTCAATGCGCTCATCTTGGAAGCAAGACGACGTGGAGCAACGCAGGTTCGATCCCCGGGCCCATGCTTCGAAACCTCTGGGTATTAAGCGCGTTATAAATAACCAATTACAATTATAATCTGTGTCTTAAAGACTCTTTTAAACTATGACTCCCACGATCCCTAGCCTTTGACTATGCGAGCTAGGGAGTCGTAGTCCAAAACATCTGGGCAAGCAAAGGGTGCAGATCCCTCCTCTAGATGAGCAAGCAACGGGTCTACTTGTGAATGAGCCCTCAGTCTAATTGCAAGAGAGCAAATATATGATGGGAACCAGGATTAGCAGAAAACGTCACACATTGGATAGATATTTATAAGACTACATTTTGTGCCCAGGGCTGCCAGAGTGATCTGTAAGACTACAGCCGTAATGCATGATTTGAGGTCCATGTTATACAGAGGTCCACAACAGCTTGTGTTTTAAAACAACAACCAAAAGGTATACTGAAAAGATGATTTCCTTATACAGCTAACTCATAAATGTTAGGTTCTATGTCATTATTTAGATTTTTGTATGTCGCCTAACCAAAAGACCGATTTGTTTCAGACAAATTTAAGCAGCCTGCAAAAATTGAAATAATGAAATTTTTCCACCTACCGCACCCCCGCACCCTCTTCCCATTTTTAGTGAAAGTTGGGTGCTTTCACCCCCCAAACCCTGCTCCCTCAGCCCCTGCTGCCTCCCTTCCCTTTCAAGCCCCCCGAAAATGTACACAAACACACACATACACTTACACCCCACACGTACACAAACCCACACACCCACTACCTTACCTGATCCCCCTTGTGGCCGCGTCCACGTCCTGGCGTGCCTGTCAGCCTCTGTGTGTACTCGTGTGCATTGCAGGGACTGACATTTCGATTTAGAAAGACCACTCTGTGCAGTCACAGAGCGAGCGGTCTTTCTAAATAGTTTTTTTGTTTCGCTTTTTTTTTAAAGGTCTATTGACCTAATACCAAATGTTAACGCTTGCTATCAATACACACAATCCCCTTGTGGGTCAGTTACAGTACAACTGGAACAAAAAGAATCCCTGATTTCACCAAACGTGCATTTCCATTCTAGCCCCCCTGACGCACAACAGTGTTTCCTCCTTCCTTGTGTTCCCCTAGCTTTGTTCTCCTCCACACAACTGTCAGACTACTTTTCCTTATGAATATGGTTTCGATTCAGTTGTACTAAGAGTGCCGGAGGAAGAGACCCACAAGATCTTAAAAGCTAGTGGCGAACAACATGAGCTACTAAAGGTGGCCTCTTTATGGTTAGCACCTCCTAAACATTGGGAAGAATTGAGTACCCAGCCTACTGAGAAACACTAAAGTAACTTAATCACAATCAAAGATAGATACAAATTGATTAAGAAAACAGTAATATGGAGCAGGATCTACTCCAGGCTAGGATCCTAAACATGTAGTACACTTTCAGCCAGGACTAGGATCCTAAACATGAACACACTTCCAGCCAGGACTAGGATCCTAAACATGAAGTACACTTCCAGACAGGACTAGGATCCTAAACATGAAGTACACTTCCAGCCAGGATTAGGATCCTAAACATGACGTACACTTCCAGACAGGACTAGGATCCTAAACATGAAGTACACTACCAGCCATGACTAGGATCCTAAACATGAAGTACACTTCCAGACAGGACTAGGATCCTAAACATGAAGTACACTTCCAGCCATGATTAGGATCCTAAACATGAAGTACACTTCCAGCCAGGATTAGGATCCTAAACATTAAGTACACTTCCAGACAGGACTAGGATCCTAAACATGAAGTACACTACCAGACAGGACTAGGATCCTAAACATGAAGTACACTTCCAGACAGGACTAGGATCCTAAACATGAAGTACACTTCCAGACAGGACTAGGATCCTAAACATGAAGTACACTACCAGCCATGACTAGGATCCTAAACATGAAGTACACTACCAGACAGGACTAGGATCCTAAACATGAAGTACGCTACCAGCCATGACTAGGATCCTAACCATGAAGTACACTTCCGACAGGACTAGGATCCTAAACATGAAGTACACTACCAGCCATGACTAGGATCCTAAACATGAAGTACACTTCCAGATAGGACTAGGATCCTAAACATGAAGTACACTACCAGACAGGACTAGGATCCTAAACCTGGAGCACACTTCCAGCCAGGACTAGGATCCTAAACATGAAGTACACTTCCAGACAGGACTAGGATCCTAAACATGAAGCACACTACCAGCCAGGACTAGGATCCTAAACATGAAGTACACTACCAGACAGGACTAGGATCCTAAACATGAAGTACACTACCAGCCATGACTAGGATCCTAAACATGGAGTACACTTCCAGACAGGACTAGGATCCTAAACATGAAGTACACTACCAGACAGGACTAGGATCCTAAACCTGGAGTACACTTCCAGCCAGGACTAGGATCCTAAACATGAAGTACACTTCCAGACAGGACTAGGATCCTAAACATGAAGTACACTTCCAGACAGGATTAGGATCCTAAACATGAAGTACACTTCCAGACAGGACTAGGATCCTAAACATGAAGTACACTTCCAGACAGGATTAGGATCCTAAACATGAAGTACACTTCCAGACAGGACTAGGATCCTAAACATGAAGTACACTTCCTAATCAAGTACACTTCCAGACAGGATTAGAATCCTAAACATGAAGTACACTTCCTAATCAAGTACACTTCCAGACAGGATTAGGATCCTAAACATGAAGTACACTTCTAGACAGGATTAGGATCCTAAACATGAAGTACACTACCAGACAGGATTAGGATCCTAAACATGAAGTACACTTCCAGACAGGACTAGGATCCTAAACATGAAGTACACTTCCAGACAGGACTAGGACCCTAAACATGAAGTACACTACCAGCCATGACTAGGATCCTAAACATGAAGTACACTACCAGCCATGACTAGGATCCTAAACATGAAGTACACTTCCCGACAAGACTAGGATCCTAAACATGAAGTACACTTCCAGACAGGATTAGGATCCTAAACATGAAGTACACTTCCAGACAGGACTAGGATCCTAAACATGAAGTACACTACCAGCCATGACTAGGATCCTAAACATGAAGTACACTTCCCGACAAGACTAGGATCCTAAACATGAAGTACACTTCCAGACAGGATTAGGATCCTAAACATGAAGTACACTTCCAGACAGGATTAGGATCCTAAACATGAAGTACACTTCCAGACAGGACTAGGATCCTAAATGTGAAGTATACTACCAGACAGGACTAGGATCCTAAACCTGGAGTACACTTCCAGCCAGGGCTAGGATCCTAAATGTACATTACACTTCAAGCCAAGACTAGGATCCTAAACATGGTGCAGACTTCCAGCCGGACTACGATCCTTAACCTGGAGTCGAATTCGAGCCAGGTCCAAGATCCTAAACCTGCATTACACTGCATTGACCGCCACTGGTGGTGTACCTAGGCTCAAGGCTGGACACTTAAGTCCAGCAAGCCTCAATGGTGGCAAAATACATGGGAATATATATACAAGAAACCTTGTTGAACCATCTCAACCCCAATAAATATGAGGGACCACAGTAGAGTTTAACTGGAAGAGAGTAAGACAAATCAAACAGATCCTTTTTACTGCCTGGCACAAGATAAGGGTCAACATAGAGTAGTGGAAATGAAATGGTCTACTTTCATTGAAGCAAAGTCACAGCACACTGTTGTACACAGAATGCTCATAGGCGAACTAAGTACCCTCAATGGATAATTAACAGATTATTGAGAGTACTGGTGTGTAGAGTTTTCAGTTTGGCTGGTGGAGTGCTACAAATGTAATGTATGTGAAAAGGGCCATAGTTTAATGGTCTTTATCACTGGGTTTGCAGAGGTGGTCCAAGGTAAACTCTGTCTCTTTGCAGATGACCCAGACAGCCACTCTCCTCTAGAGTCCCAAGCAGTAATAGCAACTCACTTGTTTCTGGTAGGAAAGCCATACCAGTTCATTTTTTACGTCAGGGCTCGCAGTGGAGACGCAACTTTAAGTTTTGAAAACCTGCAGAAGCGGTCGAGACTTCTTAGGTTGATAACCGGAGTACCATTAGATTGAGAAATTATTGAACCTATTCATGCAATATACTCTATCGGTTGGGGAGGGTTATTGGCCCAGGGACATAGTTAAAGGTCGCTACTGCCAATACCAGACAGTAAAGCACACCACCAAGTGTTTTTCGTCATTAGTACGCTGAGATAATCAGTGTAGCCCAACTGTATACGTTTCTGAGGTGTGGTATCCCGCCCGGAATTCCCATTGGAGGAGGGATAAGCAGAGGTCACTCCAGGGAATGCACTGGAAGAAGGCGGGTTGCAGCATGGACAGGTGGAGTCAGCGGAGGACATGGAACAACCCTCAGCAGTGGTGGGCCAGAATGGAATGGAACCAGTGGCCTGGCAAGGAGATTGGGGAAACAGGCCAAAATTGTTGTAAGGTTCAGAGATGTCTGACCAAAATTTGGTCTGGACAAAATCAGATGCTTTTTTATGGAGTGAAGTTGTAGGACTGCCACAATGTGCACCAATAGTGGCCATCGGGCATGAATTGGGCCTTGTTTCACTCCAGGCTCTCTTCAGTTGGAGAATTTTACAAGTACACAATAAGGTTTTGGTTCCTCCTCCAGGTAGTTTATTTTGAAATTAAGAGATGAATTGGTGGTGTGACGAATCAACTTCTGGGGCACCAGTAGCCCAAGAGTGAATATCGGTTCAAAACCATCAATCAGCCCCACACCTCTAGTACAACAGATGGGATCTGAATATATTGAAAACACAATCAAATTATAAACCTCCTTGACCAATGTTGGTAACCTGGACAAAACAGCAGGCTAATCTCCATAAGGTCGTGGATCATTGGTTAATTTCAACACAGCAAAAATACAATTACTACCCAATGATAAAGGGACTGTCCCGTCACGGTTATATACAAATATTTACTTTATTATTATTCAACAGATATTTCTAGCACACTACAAAATACAACACACCCTGTAAAGGAATGCTGAGGACAGACAGTTTCAAGAAGGAAAATGGATGCACTCTGGATACTGACAGGAGGGGGTAGTGAGTAAAGTAATTAATTGCAATAGTTCAATGATACTTGGTTTCAGCACAAAGGAAGCAATGGGTTGTAAAATGTCACTAGGGGCCTTCGGAGAAGGACCAGGGGGACAGAACCACTATGTACCTTGTGCTTGTAGAAGTTCTTGGTGCTCAACAGGGTCGAGTCAGTTTCAGGGTGCTGTGCAACTTCTGCAACAGAGTTCAAGACGGGAGACAGCTGTGTGTATCAGGTGTCATATAGTTCGGTGAGTGAGGCTGGAAGGACAGCTGCAGGGTGGCCTACACGACAGTTCAGGCTTAGGAATCGTTGTTTCAGTGCTGATCAACGGGTCTGAAGCACTGGTCGAGGCATCTCAGACAGCGTTGGCGACTGCGGCATAACAACAGTCTGCGGATCAATGGGTTGCAGCTCGAGGGGCTTGATTGCCTCGAAAATGTCCTTTACGGCGGACGTCAGTACATTTTTGTCAATGCACTCCTCCTAGTTTCTTCACTGTGCTTGTGTCGTCCTTTAAGTTGGACGGCCCAAAGCTGGGGAGAGTGTTGCAGGCAGCTTCCTTGTTCTTGGTTTGGTTCAGAGACTCTCTGGCACTTCCTACCTAGGAAGCTTGCTGCAGAGCCTAGCAGGGCATGTTGTATGCTGGTTGGGTACTGGTTCTGGAGCTGCTGCAGGGTCTTCTGGATTCAGCATCTCCCTCTGTTCCCTGGGAGATGCTTGGGGGAGGGATCGTGCTTCCCTCTTGGAGGTCCTAGCCTTCCTTCACTGGCAAAAGATGTAAGGCAGACTGTACCTGCAGCCGGGGTCCAATGCTGAGTTCTTCTTGCTACTCCTTGCAAAGTCTTCAGATGATCTTCAGATAATCTGCCCAAAGCCAAATGGGCTACATTGATTGGTGTAGGTTAAGCCTACCTTAAAGAACCAATCCTGGGTCCCCACCAACAATCTCCTGTATGCCTGACGTCATAACCAGAGTGCTTTGCAACAGAAAAGGTAAAGGGCTGAAAACATGTAATACTAAGTCCCACCCATCTTCCTGTCTGTTGTGGATTAAAGTGTCCCTCTGGTTAATTGAGCTCTCTGCGGTTTTTGATTAAAGTGGCTAGTCTCCCTTGAAGCTGCAGTGAGAACAGACTTTCTGTCTCCATCAATCCACATACTCATACCTTTTGAATGGGATCCCCCATGCGGGGTTTGCCTACTGTAAACACATAGTCCCAGACGTGAAAGGTCACTGCCCTTGATACTGAGAGATGGGAGCTGGCTTCAGGTTGACACACTGCATATCAAAGGTTGTTCGGGTTTCCTGTCGTTTTTTGTTAGTCCTGTGACCAGGCCTACCATGGGCCTGCTTGAATTAACTCTGATTAGCATGCAAAGCTGCCACCAGCAGCTAACTAAAGGCAGGGTGGATCCATGGAGCCTTTGTTAGTTCATTAGGCTGGCCGTGGCAGGAGGAAGGTTTTGCCTTCCGCCTTCTGAGATGCTTTGATATACTGGTGGCTGACATATTCCAACTAAATATGACAGGGGTGGGGGTGGGGCCTGTAGGCTCTGTCCACCCAGAGTACACGGGTCTATATGTCTGTTGTGTGGTGAGCTTAGTAAACTATGTGCAAATTAGCCACACACATTTTCTAGAGGTTGATCTACCATCATTCAATTTAATTTAAAATGTCAAAAAAGCCCAGGCGAGCTCACACCCACTGTGCAGATGGTCGAATTCCTCACAGACGGGTAGCTCTGCCAAAGAGTTACAACAATGGCAGACTATGTGCAGTTTTGTATTAACTAGTATTGCTTCATCAGAGGAGGAGCTAAGCCTCCATCTTAACGACACAAAAAAGAAATGTTTTGAAGTAGACTGGATTGCAAATCTTGAAAGATTAATGAATTATCGTGTATCTGCAAATTGTAAATTGAATATTAAAACGTTTAATACCGTTGCACTTTATCTGATTAAATATCCATCGTGAGAGTATAGGAGTTGCATTTTAAAATTTAAATTAACCTCACATCAGACAAAGCAAGTTGTTGGTTTAAGAGGTAAAACCCTAAGTGAAGAAAGGTATGCCGACACTGTGGGTGAAGTGTAAAATCTTTGAAGCACATATTTGTGGTATGTTTTGCACCAAGCTGCGTAATCAAGTTTTTAGTACATTTTTATGGAATACATTTTTTTAACATCAGATGATTTTTGGAGAAATGTTTTACATTTTAAGGAAACATATGAATATTGCTGTAATAAGGTTTTTAAATCGATATTAATTTAAATCTAAAGGTCTAATGTGTGATTCTGGAAAATGTGTTGCTGTGTTTTTTAGTATTGTGTATAAAGTTGTAAAACTAAGATACAAAACAAAATGAAGAAACGGTCCAGGAGATGAGTGATGTGAGGAGGGGCAAGATTTATTTATTTATTTGTATAGAGGGAGACACGGTGCTCTTTCGTCACAAAATAACCTACAATACATAATAAATCAGATTTGACTGGAAGCAGTGAGATTCTCACAATGGAGTGGCAAGAGAGTGGCAAGCTTGGGTGAAGCGGGCAGGAAGGGAAGTCATAGAGTGCCAACATCGACTTTTACCATTCGGCAATGCCCCCAGATTGATCCATCAGAAGGCTAATACCGTGGAGCCTTGCTACATACAGAAAATACACTAGGCGTGGAGGGAATCCGCCATGAAGTACTTAATGAAACTGTATTATCATAACTACATGGGCAGCCTATGCCCATAGGCTGTGGGGTCGTTCCTGCCCTGGCAGACACTTTGAGTACCTGGAACACATTGGGAGGAGTCCTCCGTGGCACCAGGGAGTTCTCCACAGAGCGCTGGCTTGCCCGCTGATGGAGATTTCCTCCAGTGGGAGTGAGATCTGACGGGCTGTATGCCAGACATTGTATGGTCATGAGCAAAAGGTTGGCGCGCGCCTCCCCCGCCCAGCAGACGTTGATCAGAAAGGTAATAAGAAAATACTGTCTGCGGCTTCTGGGGCCCGGGAAAGCAGTCTTTGGAGGCAGGCAGAGGCATGCACACATCTCCTTGTTCTGGATGTGCTGGAAATTGAGATTCACGGAAGCACACCTTCCCGCTGCCTCACTTCTCTAATAGAGATTGATGCACCCGCTCTCCTGCACCAACCACTTCCATAGTGGTCTCCTGTTGGATAGCTTCTCTGTGTCCTGAATCTTCTTTCTGGGTTTCAAACGCAGACATTTTGACTTTGCCAAGCCGGCCACTTGTTGAGGTGTTGAGGTGCAACTTTGAAAATGTAAACCACCTAAGTTAAAACATTTCGAAAATGCATATGTATTCTTTGCAGTGCCTTCAAGTTCTAAAATAAATGTAAGTTTCCTAAATGTTGATTTCCCTGGTCTTTTGATATTTTTAAGCTATGCTTAAAAGGTTTTTCGGCCTGCTGTCCCAGTGGCAACCACCAGTCCGGCCCAACCTCCTAGCCTCTAAATCACGTTCCCCACAGGTAAGTTTACAATGAGTGGACTCCCCTGTTATCCCCCTCTGACCCTCTTTTGACTGCAGATCCCACCTCAGTCCTTCCGCCTTTCAGCCCATTAAAAAAAAAGTCAAAAAAGACATCTTCCTCTAAATGACTTTTAATGATTTTTTTTCATTTTTTTTCTCACGTTTTCTGACGTTTGGTTCCAATAATTTGCGTTTTCTGACTTTTTCGTCCAAAGTTAAGTTTTTCAAACTTTTACTTTTGAACTCAACACCGGATAGTACTATAATAATTGTGTTACTGCCATTGCTTTTAATAAATAAGCTAACTTACGATATTGAATACAATGACACCTTTCAATTGGATGCAGACATATAATCGACAGTTCAGTGTCATAGGTGCTGGGACATGTGGCGTTGCCTAGACATCCTTCTGCCAAAGTGACCTCATACCCTGCTCATGAAGCTCTGCCATTGGATTGAGGTAATGACTTGCAAGCCAAATTCAAAATGGCTGCCTCAGTTCGAAACAGTCGACTGAGGACAGCAAACTCATTTTACTTATTATGCCATTGGCCCTCATTACGAGACTGCTGGTAACCTGCCTGTGCTACCGGCGAGTTACCGGCCGTCTCGCCTTACCGTTACCAGCACCTGATAACCCAGCGGTAAGTTCCCACTCCATGGAGTCCCACAGGACGCAATAGATTGGGAAGCACTGGCACCATTGTAAATGGTGCCAGTGCTTCGCTGATTTTTCTGCTGGCAGGGGCCTGAAGTACTGGCAAGTCATGTCTGCCGGTGCTTCATGCTCCTACCGGCAGACTCGGAGTAACCAGGTCTGGAAAAAATGCCGGAGCCAGTAGTTCCAGCCATTTTATCGTCATTCTTTCAGGCCCGGGTTACTCGTAATGAACCCCGTGACTAGAGATAACCACTGACCGCTGGGCTACTTTCTTTGTTGTTTATTTATTTATTTATTTTTTGCAGGGTGGATTTGTCCTGTGCATGAATACATTATTAAAGAAAAGGCACAGTACAAGAGAAATCAAAGCAGGTGGAGCAAAGGCAGCAACAGTTTCTTTCCAATGGTAGGCTAGTGGAAAGTGGCTGAGTCTTACGTAGGAAGTAGGCACGTAGAGAGGGGTCAGTATATACTAACTCAATTATTTACAGTGTATCATTGTTGTCATCGATGCATTTCCAGTTCAGTTATGATTTATATTTAGGTATACAAAGGAACAGGGGATATACTTACTTGTGCAGTAGCAATGCCACTACAAGTCTCAGGAGCTCCATCGAGGAAGACAGAGTCATTGGGCCTCATTGTAGGTTTGCTGGTATCCGTGACCTTATTAAGGACACGTCTACCGTCAAACTCTCTACCGGCCCAGGCACCCGTGAATGGGCCATTACCGGCCCATTACGAGATGAATGGGCCGGTAATTGCCCATTTGCGGGTGACGGTATGGCCTGCCTCCCGATATCACGAGTTCTGCTCGCGGGTGCCGGTCTGCACGCCTGGTCAGACCACGCGTGCAGTCCTGCACCAGCAAGCAGAACTCGTAATGTGGCAGAGAGGTAACGACGACGCCGGTAGCACTACTGGCGCCGTTGTTGCCTTTGCACCACATTCGTAATGAGGCCCATTGTTTAGGGAAACCTTAAAGCTTTGTTTTTATTTTCCGAAGTTAGGAAGCCAGGAGAGTGAAGAACAGAAGCTTGGAAGAGGCGTAGCCAAGATTGTCTAGCAAGTGGGGACTGAAGTTAATGTAGTTGGGCCTACCGCAGTTAAATTAACATCTGTAAATGCCTACGCTGCTGAGTGGGCATTTACAGATTTTGGGTGGACCTTGACCGCTCAGGCCCTACCCTGTCTATGCCTCTGAAGCTGGGGGCAACACAGAGTGGGTAGGGAAGGGAGAGGTTGACGAGGGTTTGAGGTTGCACAGAGTTGGGGTGTACCGGGATATAGATTTGCATCTTTATAGGGTGCAGGCGTTGTGTCCAGTGGATTGGTTTTCACTCAGAGATGTATAGATGAAATCGGCTTAGCTAGGCTCTCTCCAATTTACTGGCAAATTCATAGTACGAATATGCTTACTTCTCCCTGGCCCCCAAAAAGTGAGTCCGCCATGTTTCCTATATCCATTCCCCCTTATGTGCAGTAGTGACACATGCTGACACCGAACTTCACTTCAGCAACAGACAGCAGTAGCGCCTAGGGCGTTCTGTCCCGTCAAGCAGTACAAGTTTGGATGTCACTGTCCACACTGAGAAGATTGGCATATATAATTTTAGAACCATGTTTAATAAAAAAAGTACCATTCTAAAACATAATTAATTAAAATGACAAACATACTACAGTTTAAACAATGAGCCAGATTCATGGAACTATCTGTGCAGTAAATAGGGACTTTGCACGCCAAACCGTGTGCAAAATCCCACTTGTCGATTTATGGAATCGACAGCGTGGGACTTTTTCGTACTCTGTGTGGACTTTGTGCAGACTCGGCACATCACTGCGAGTGGCCGAGTGCCTTGCGCGAGACACCTTGCAGAGCGTGGGCATGGCCTGCGCATAGACCATAGCAGTGAGCGGAACTTGCAAAATGGGAAAGAACAAGGGAAAATGTGGGCCTTTCGAGGGACGGCACATGTGAGACAATCACACGCCCACAACTGCGCAGGTAAAATCGTATTCGTGGAGCTGACCACGCAACCACGCGTCGGGGGAAATGGCCACACAGAGCTCTCCATGCAACTGCCACTCAAAGGCAGGCAGACACTTGTGCATATGAATCACCGCAAAGAGGTAAGCTTGCATGGTGGATTTAAGGGTGCATGCATGCAATCAGGGTTCCGAAAGAAGTTAGGGGTGCGCATAAGCAGTGTAGCAGGGTGCAGGAATGGTTTACAGGGGTTCACATGGAGATTTTATTGAGTTTTACCAGAGTTACGGCAATTTGTACACATGTTGTTGGGGTGCCGGTAATAGCTACGGTGGACCCCGCTCAGTGTCCCTGAGGTGCAGGCCTGGTTGCGGGAGACCCCACGCACTGTTCAAGGGTGCATGTGTACGTGCTGGGGGAGCAGGCAAAGCTAACTGTATCTGGCTCTTTTTGCTTTGCGTGGGAGCATGTTGGGGGTGTTCCAGCTGCGACCGCATGTACGTTCCCTTTGCGTGAACAATTCCGTGAATATCCAGTGCATGCAGAATAACTTCTGTGCCCAGGCCCACGCAGATGTGTTCTCAGCGAGCAGGCTTTGCTGGTTCTCTGCGCACTTTTCTATGAATCGGGCCCAATATCTCTACCGAGGCAATCAATACAAAATGAATGGAGTCATATGTGGCCATTGCAAGTCATATGTTTCCCATGAAGTCATACCAGGTTTGCGAAATCTATCATGTCTGTGTCGTTGTAATAGCTACACTCTTGAGTCCCACCAGCCTGTCCACCTCATCCAGCCAGAGATCAATCAGGGATTTGTCAGTCTGTGTCCACTGCCTCAACAGTTTCCCAGTGGTTGGGGTTTTTCATGGATCCTGGGGCTTTTAGACAGAGTGTTGGGCAAAATGGTCAGAGTAGCTGCCACAATTTTTGTGCCATTAATCTTCACCTTTCGGGCAACATTGGTCTCATGGATCCTGATGTTGGCTGGGGGCTGATGATGGCCTCTGCCACCTCTACCCTTCTGCTTCGATGTGGGGCGGGGACTTTGGTTTTATTCCTGCACTTAGACCCTTCCGTGGTGTCACCATGACGGGCGCGATGGGGCATTTGAGGAAAAGCCTGTTCTGAGGCCTGCATGCTTTTGCCTACTGTCCCTTCCCCTTCAGGTATGACTAATGCCTCAGGTACTGTGAATGAGATTTTGTGTGCCCCCCTCCTTTGTCTTTGCCCCTCCCTCCCCTGGAGGCCATGCTAATGGTAACGATGTGCAGTATAAGTCAACATAACATAACTCCAGGGGCTCCACAAGCGCCATAGAAATCTACAAGTAATAATTAAATAATCTGCTAGGTACTGTGTCTATAGGCAGCCTTTTCCCACTCCAAGTTCTAGGATACACCCCGGTCGGGGAGTTCAGATTTCTTCATTTTTTCTGGGCATACTTGGTCTAACACCAGGGCCCTCATTACAGAAACGTTTCACCGGCGAAAGTGCAATTTGTCTTGATAATGATATTTATTCCTATCGCGCTCATAGACAAGTGTGTCAGAGCGCAACGAGGCAAGGGAGGGGAACAAGGGAGAACAAAAACAACGATCTTACTAGGCCCAGTGACATTGAGAACGCGCAAGTGCAGGGGTGAGGGAAGAGGGGAAGTGCAGGGGTGAGGTCTTGGCATTAGAACTACGGCAAAAAATTCTAAGGCACAAAATATATTCTTTCAATGCATTTCTGCTCCTCTGGTGCTAATAAGGCACTATATTATAGCTTGAGAGAGCATTGCTTGGGTGCAAACATGCATTTTTTGCAGTAGTTTTAACACCAGTTTGGATGAGGTCCGAGGTGCGCATAGTCCAAGATTTCAGTGGATGGGTAGAAAAAACATCCTGCAGGTCACGCTGAGAATATACCAGGCAAATCAACGCGTTCTAGCAGTGATCTTAACCATCTCTGATTTATTATGGCCCAAAGACTCCCTGAGGCTATCAATAGTGTGGTGGTATAGTATCTGATGAGAAAAAGCAAGAAACAAAGGCAAGGACCCAGCCGAGAATCGGGGTCTTACAAAAGCACCTGCAAGTTTCGGCCTGCTTAGAATGATTGTCCAGACTTTTCGTTTATGGTGTACGGGTAAACATGATAACATGTGGAGCAACCCTGGCCCTGTACAAAACCTGGCCATGTGGGGATCCCGATTTCAGAGTGGGAAGACGCTGCAGCTGGAACCTTTGCTCACCACGGCCAGGGGAGAACACACTCACTGAAAGGAATCGTGCTAGATTTGGCAGCTGTTTGAGAAACCATAATATTCTCTGTGGCAGCAATCGAGAAACGGCATAACATAGATCCTTTATCATTTTCAATACTATATATGGGAGGGAGCACAAGGCAGATAATAACAGGAGTATTTGTAGAGTGCACGTTGAACCCCAGAGGGGCATCTTGGTGCTATTGACAGACAACAGATGTTTATTGTTGCCCAACTTCATGGTACACATGTTATGAACCTCCATAACAGATTTTTATTGTTACCCAACTTCATGGTACACATGTTAAGAACCTCCACAGAATAAAAGGCTGAGTGGACCTGCTGGGATTCGAACCTGTGACAATTAGGTCAAGCTCAGGCCATGCATTAGTCCACTGAGCCACAGACCTGCTGACTATGATGAGTGTTCTGCTGAGATGGGGAGCCAGGAGACTATGCTCCCAGATAGCAGCTATCTGGAAGGAGGAGAGAGGATTGTGTTATGTTATGCAGCTATGTGTACCATTGTATGATGTAATGTTAGAGAGTTTAGACCGCACCTGTACACTGTGGTGGTTTCACACACCAATGGCGTGTCCGTGGCATTGGCTATTGTGCCCATTCCAGGGCATGCAGACCATGGTCTATGTAGGAAACGGAAAAGAGGTGGTAAAGTTTAAGTGGGTACAAGGCATGGGTATGAGGGTGAGGGCGATGTATGTGAGCTCTTGGATGCATGTGGACCCAACTGGTACATTGAAGAGGGAGTGCAGGAATTGGGGTCTGAGTTAAAATGTGTCTCTGCAAGTGAGGGAAGTTTTCCTAAAGGCAGTTTCTTAGTGATAAGGTCGTAGCTACAGTGTGTAGCTGCATGATGAGTTCGAACAAACCCTTGTAGCATGGAGGCTAATTTGTTTGCGCTTGTGACCCAAAGAAAACCCCAGAATATTGATTCAGGGACCTATCAGCCGAGAGAAGCTGCGTCCAGATTCTACTGTTTAAAAGGAGAATGTGGACGAACACAGGGATAAGTAGAGTAGGGATGGTCGATCTGTGTCCTGAGCATGCGTGCCAATATACTGTATGAGTGAGTCTATAGTGATGGGGTCTGTGTGGTGCTGTCACAGCCTCTGGGTGTATGGGGGGCTATGTGCTGATGGGTGGGTGTGCTACTCAGGCAGTGCTGCAGTCTGAGTGTCCAGTGTGGGGTGCGCACTGTACAGTACATGGGGGGTGGGCCGAGGGAAGAAGGACGATCTTAGTGAGCACTATCACCTGGTTGAAACCAGAGATGCTACTCGTGCACTGGGGTCGCACAAGGTTCCTTCTTAAACTCTGATAAATAAATGGAGCCCGAATATAAAGGACCCCATTCAAAATCCTGCAATGGCTGCACACCGAGAAGGACACTCTGTGAGCCTGTGCGCAGAAAGAAAAATGCGCACCCTGCGTATTCATAAAATTTACAGCTCATAGTAACCATAATTGCAAGTCACGGCCGTAATGCCCCTGAAGCGTCCACATGCAAAGCATAAACAGCCAGAACAGCTACCTTTGCCCACTCCCCCGGGCGCAAATACACGCACCCTTCAAACAGTGCATGGGGTCCCCCGGAATCAGGCATGCATCTTGGAGACCCTGTGCGGGGTCCCCTGTAACTGTATCCGGCACCCCGACAGCATGCTTATAAAAATCATTATCTGTGGATTAATCTGGAAATCTGCATGCAAACCCCCATAAACCATTCCTGCACCCCGCTAAACTGTGTACGTGTGCCCCTAAGTTAGATCAGAACACTGATTGTTTACATGCACCCCTACATCTGACATGCAACCCAACTCTGTGCTGTGATTCCCACGTGCAAGTGTACTTACGCCTGCTGTCGGGTGGCAGATAGTATAAAGGACTGGCATGGCCATTTCCTGGCCGAGAGGTTGCGCAATCAAAGCCATGAATATGTCTTGTGCCACGCAATTGTGGGTGTGGAGGCACTACCTGCAGGCCATCCCTTGGAACACCCACTTTGTTAGCAAGTTCTTCCCCATTTCTGGTGTTCCGCTCCCTTCTCAGCTCTCTGCGCAAGCCACTCCCATGCTCTGCGGGGAGTCTCGCGCAAAGCCATCAACGGCTCGCAGAGACATGCCGAACCTGCGCAAACTCCACGCAAGTCCAGAAAAAGTACAGTGCATTCGATTCCATGAATCGACGAACAAGGAGTTGCGCCCAGTCTACCCCCAAGTATCCTATTTTCCACGCAAATAATTCCATGAATCAGGCCCAAAGATTCGTTCCGTTTGTCCCTGGGAGTTTTCAAGTCCCAGGCTTTCCCAGCATGTTTTTCAGCTACTATGTCCCTTAATGTATGTCTGATGTGACCCCTCGCAACATGAGGAGAAGCCTTACCAGTATGTATTCTCTCACTTACTATGTCAGTGGTATGCATCCCGGCTGGAGCTCCTTGAAACTTGGGGAGAGCCTCCACCAGTATGTATACAATGTATATTCTTATCAAGCACTTTCCGTAACTAGCGCCTAGATACCTGAGGGTTTTGTGCACTGTGAATAAATGCAAAAATAAAATAAAAATAAAATAAATCTTAGTACAATTGCTAAGCATTATGCTGTTTCATGTAGGCATCCATAAGGGCTCTTGAAAGGGGGGCGACCATATAAGGAGCAAGGTTCTCTCTGCTGCACGGGTAAGAGAAGGAGCCACTCTCTTCTCTGCGATGTTGGCCAGTTCAGTCCTCCTAACCCAACAGAAGGGGATGGACACATGAGATCAGAAGTCGTCATTGATGGCAGCTCGCCCTCTTTGAACTTGCAGGTGACAGCACAGAGGAAGCATCAAGAGGACTTTGTATATGCCACTGAAAAAACACACCACTTGTCAAAACATTGTTCTTACCACGGGCGTTTGTAAAGGCTAGGATATCAGCATGGGAATAAATGGACCTGGTGAGGCGGTGCCTCGTGGACAGCAGAAGTCACCTTTGATGCTTATGTGGAATTACAGTGTGATCCCAGCGCAAAAGAGGGAAGCTACCACAACAAACGGGAGAAGCTGCCCTTTAATACCACTTGGCTAAAACAATGGCCTTTACTGCAGGCCCTGGCGAGAGCATGATGTGCTCCAGCCCAAGGGGAGCGTGGTGGGAGGCGGGGGGGGGAGGGGTGTTGAAGGAGGCGGGGTCTGGGCGAGGGAGTGGGAGGGCCAGTTGATTTCACTGAACATCTAAGAGCAGGCAGCTTGTTGACACAGTGCTGGTCACCGGATGCAATGCTGCCTTGGAGGATCATACCAGAGGTGACCCCTGACCCAGAAGCATTTATTTTATGGACGTGAAGCCTTTCACCCAAAGGTGATTTGTTAATCACCTTGTGTCATTTCAACAAGGCTGGCTATTAAACAGATTTCCAGTACGTTACATCTCATTTGATCAAACCGTGACCTAATTTATTCCCATGCAACCGAAGAAAGTTACATTATAATTGCATTTTGTTGGTTATATAAATTCAGGGGAAAAGTGGATAGATTTAAAGATTGTTGCTATTGTCATTTATCAATAAGGAAGATGAAAACGTAAAAATGAATCTCGCGATACCAGGGGCGTTGCTAGGGGGGGGGGCTAAGGGGGCTATAGCCCCTGATCTTTTGGTTGTAGCCCCGGATAGAATCTCAGGAGCTACAGCCAAAAGACTAGCTAGCCCCCAGTCCCAACAGCACCGACATCAGCTTAGCCCTGGGTCTTTTCCAGACCTAGCAACACCCCTGCGCGATACTCAATTAGGAGCCATCACCCGTCAGCCGACAGAAATGCAGATTCAGGTTGGCTTGGGAACACCTAGTGAGATGCGCTATAAGGTCTTTTCACAACAAACGTCTGTCTTGGATGTGAGTGATCGGCCCTCTAACCCCGGCCAGGCCTTAAACAATTCTGAAAAGACACTGAGCAGGTTTCCCCTTGTATATAAGAGTGGGCAGGAGCATAAAACCCGGTCTGTCCATCCAGCTGTTGTCCACTGTTGCCCTTACTGAGAGGAACACCAGGGTAGAAGCTCGCAGTGGTCTAACTTCATGCCGCCAGCAGGGCCATCTGTCCAGCCTGCGTCATGGTACAAGCCCGAGCGCCCGACTACAGGATCCACGCTTTGAACTGAAGGAGCCAAGAATCCTTCAAACGTGGAGCCTGTGGACTAAAGCACAGAGAAATTGGCACCTCCGAGTCAAGGAAGCACTAAGAAGTTAGAAGTGCCGTGGGATCAGTTCCAGTACCTGCTCTTGAGCCCTAAAGCCCCCATCATGTGATTGGAAGCCTATGGTATGTGGACACCAGTTCAGCGTGGAATAACTGCTGGCGAGGATCCAACCTGAATTATACCATCGACGTGTTAGATAACAGGCAGGTGCCCGAATCATGCCAATCCAGGCTGTGCGGACCAGATGCTACCCTACTCAGCTTTTGCATGTCCAGAATGACACATGTCCGCCAGCCTCCCAATGCTGCTTGAGGACTCAGCAGGGCCCTCGGTACCAACAACAGGACCAATACTAATATTCATGCCCACTAACCTGCCACAGAGATCCACAGAGTGGTACTGCGGGAACTTGCCCAATTTATATACCTTAGGATGATGACCCTATAGATTGCCTGGGCGGTCTTTAAGCACACTGTGATGGAACCCAGATCTTCTTGCTGCCTACTATCCTATGATGCATACTGGCCTAAAGTTTCAGCATCGTTGGGTTCAGACTATTTGGGAGATTTCACTTGTGGAATAGATCCCTCTTCAGGTGGAATTCCCACCAGGACCAATCCAACCCAAACCTTGAACTCCTCCCACCGTAGAGGTGCTGAGATTATTGCTAGTAATTTCACTGGACCAGTCCACCGAAGATTGACCACTGGGCTGGTTGGTCTGATGCTGGCGATGAAGCCCAGCAATGGTGCAGAGGCTATTGGGCCCTACCAGAACCCTTGCACACCTTAATGCTGCTTGCTAAACTTGTCATCCTTTACCAGAATAACTCTGTGGTTAGTTATGAATGGTCAAACAACAGGGTGACTGGTCAGTGAGGTGTTTCACTGCCCATATGTAGTGTGAGGTACTGTGTATACCAATCATTCTACCCGAGTGACTCAGTGTTTCCACTTTCCCATTGTGTAAACTCCCATTGTCCACTTGAGGTTTTCTGCATTTAATAATACGTATATGTACTTCGTAATTTACTGAACTGTGCAGCTTTTTTATGTTTAACAATTGTTACTAGGGAAATTCATTAACAGGTAAAATATTAACAAATATATTGTTTAGCCCATTTAAACATGTATGCCCACTTGGAGCATTATAACTGTAAAATTTGATGAAACAAGTTAAAACAAAGTAACTATGATATGATTGTTTTCATGAATAGATATTGAGAAAAATAGGGGGAGACAAGACAGAAAACAATAGGGAAGCAGAGGGAAAGGTGTATTAGTGATCAATACATTGATTTAAATTATTCACAATTATTAAGCTATTGAACAAACAGATTCAGAGAATGCATTACATTTTTCAATCCGATGAGCAGAGAAGATAGAGTTCCACCAGATATTATAGGATAAATTAGATATATTTTTCCAATTATAGGTAATGTTATGAAAAGCAATACTGAAAAACAAATTAAACAATGTCGTTACAGCTTTTTTATGTAAACTTGCACTTGCAATGTCTTATTGGGTGAGAGAGCACTTACCATAGTAGTAAATAGGTTTAATGTGCCAGATCAATGCACAAAAATAATCCTAGCCTAACTTGATACCGTTAGCAGAATAAAACCCAAACTTGCCAATCAATCTCCTGGGGCTGCACCACTTGTGCTTGAACTGTGGAGTGTGAGAAATGGGAGCGGGGGGAGACTCAGCTGCCTCCCTCAATTCCCATTTATAACTGATACACCTAACTTACTTTTCCAGAGAGTTGTAAATATAGAACGTGCTTGCACACCCGCCCCCAACTGATGTGTGTATATACTGAGATTAAGTCAATTTGGGAGAAGAAGAGGTAGTCAGCTCGACCAGATAGTAGACCCACAAACACATCCTAAGGCGTATCCAGAGCATCCTATTGGGGTTGAGAAAGTAAAACCACTGACAGTCTAGACATTAAACCACAATAGAGTTCTTCATCAGGACACCAATGGATAACTGAGCATTAAGCCACATAAAGGCTGTGAAAATAGTTAAGGAATTTACACTGTGGGTGCTAAACCTCTTAGCAGTAATGTAGACACAAAATGACTAGCACAGTCCCATTCTAAGCTACCCCAGGGTGATTAATGTAGGGCATGACTGTAAATGTTATGGATTATAGACCACAGGGCACTAAAGACAGAAAACGGTCAGTAAATACTGATGTTCAACATCATTAAAGTAGTAATGCTCGAAAACTTCAGCCAGAACATTTTGTGAACCACCTCAAGGAAGCTGAGGAGCGAAACCTGCCCAAACATAAGTGCCAAGGACGAGTATGCTCGCCCTTTTTTTCATAGACATACATAATAGCCTGGCACTTAAGGGGTTAAGCCATTGCACAACATTCAGTTGTTTTAAGATGAGGAAATCACTGGAGAATCGTGGTTTTAGGTCACAGGGAGGTATCCAAAGTAGAAATAGCACTGAAGATACACCACACATGCATGTTTCACCCACAAAGCTCTTTACAACGGCACTCCTATTTTTTGTTTGCTCCCCTCCTTTGTATGTGCCCCCCAGGCCCACCGGGGGTGCCACCAGCACTCTGCATGCTGCAGCTGGTGCCATATACATCTATAAGTAATAATTAAATAATCTGCTAGGTACTGTGGGCCTGATTCATGTTTTTTTTTATTTGCAAGTTCAAGGTGACTTTGCAGTGCAGAAAGTGACTTATCACTGCCGATACAAGACTGTTTCATGGAACTGTGCAAAGTGTATTTTTGCAGTGCAAAGTCATTTTTGCAGTACAAAATTAACTATGCACTGACTTTGCACTGCAAAAATACATTTTGCACAGTTCCATGAATCAGGATTTGTGTCGGCAGTACAAAGTCACTTTTCAGCAGTGCAAAGTCCCTTTGAGCCATGCAAAAAAATCCATGAATCGGGCCCATTGTCTGTGGGCAGCCTTTTCCCACTCCAACTTCTAGGATATACCCCGGGGGAGGAGTTCTAATTTCTGAATATTTTCTGAACAGGGTCCTCTTTACAGAAACGTTTCACTGTTGAAAGTTCAACTTCTTTTGGTATTAGAACTGTGGGAAAAAAAATTCTCTAATGTAAAAAATATACATATACTGCTAAATTGGTGATCTCCGGGGGCTTTGGTGGCCCCCCAATAGATCACGATTCAGATGGAAAGTTCCTCAACTTTGCAAATCCGGTATCATGAAGGGGCATTTTTCATGTGGAGCAGTTGACGGTGGGCCTCAACGTTCCATTTCTCTTAAGTGTGGCACCAACTATCTTATCTAAGAAATCTCTGAAAACGTGGTCCGAGAGAAACGTATTCCCCTGAATAAGAGTCCTGGTTCCTGTTTCCTGTCTGTTTTATGATGTATATCCTTTTGTACAATTTTTCTGGTGTTATTTTTTTATTTTCTTTTCTCTGTTCTGCATCCCCGCTGCGACTTACCTTTGGTGCTATGTCCGCACCTAACAAAAACAGTAATTCAAATAAATGTAAAAATAAATCAAGGCCTCAATAGGAGGACGTGCAGGCGGCCATTTTAGCTTCTACCAATGCGCATGACACCTTTATTAGTCCTTTCCTCATGCCTGTACTTCAAATAAGCAACCCCTCCTCCGTCTTGTTTGAGGTGGATTACTGTACTTGGCCTGCAGTTCCGCCTGCAGTCTTCCCACTCAGGCATTAAACTTGCGTGTATACACCCATTCGCCCCTCCTGTGGTCTCTGCATGAGTCTTGAGCCTCCCGATGCGAGGCTATGTAATGCAACGAAACACCTATGTGCAGGCTCGGGCTGGCCTATAGGGCAATAGGCCCAATGCTGAACCAAAAAGACAAAATGCTGGTGTGGGGAAGTTTTTTTGGTCAAAGTGGGCCACTTTTTTGGTCAATTTGGGCCAGTTTGTTGAGTTAATGTACAGGGGACCTGCTCTCTGAAGAGTCTGCTAGGATGGGGACTTGGGCACGAGGCTTGTAATCATAAGTCTATGGATACAGAGTGTGCATGGACAGGGGTTCCGCACTCTGAAGAGTCTGCTAGGATGGGTACTCGGGCACTGGGCCTGCAATCATAAGTCTACGGACACAGAGTGTGCATGGACAGGGGTTCCACACTCTGAAGAGTCTGCTAGGATGGGTACTCGGGCACTGGGCCTGCAATCATAAGTCTACGGACACAGAGTGTGCATGGACAGGGGTTCCACACTCTGAAGAGTCCACTAGGATGGGGACTCGGGCACAAGGCTTGTAATCATAAGTCTATGGATACAGAGTGTGCATGGACAGGGGTTCCGCACTCTGAAGAGTCTGCAAGGATAGGGACTCTGGCACCAGACTTGTCATCATAAGTCTATAGATATAGAGTGTGTATGGACAGGGGTTCCGCTCTCTGGACGGTCTGCTAGGATGGGGACGTGGGCAAGGAGCATATAATCATAAGTCTACGCATACAGAGTGTGCATGGACAGGGGTTCCGCTCTCTGGAGAGTCCGCTAGGATGGTTACTCGGGCACTGGGCTTGTAATCATAAGTGTACGGACATAGAGTGTGCATGGACAGGGGTTCCGCACTCTGAAGAGTCTGCTAGGATGGGTACTCGGGCACTGGGCCTGCAATCATAAGTCTACGGACACAGAGTGTCCATGGACAGGGGTTCCACACTCTGAAGAGTCTGCTAGGATGGGTACTCGGGCACTGGGCCTGCAATCATAAGTTCACGGAGACAGAGTGTGCACGGACAGGGGTTCCGCTCTCTGGAGAGTCCACTAGGATGGGGACTCGGGCACAAGGCTTGTAATCATAAGTCTATGGATACAGAGTGTGCATGGACAGGGGTTCCGCACTCTGAAGAGTCTGCAAGGATAGGGACTCTGGCACCGGGCTTGTCATCATAAGTCTATAGATATAGAGTGTGTATGGACAGGGGTTCCGCTCTCTGGACGGTCTGCTAGGATGGGGACGTGGGCACGGAGCATATAATCATAAGTCTACGCATACAGAGTGTGCATGGACAGGGGTTCCGCTCTCTGGAGAGTCCGCTAGGATGGGTACTCGGGCACTGGGCTTGTAATCATAAGTGTACGGACACAGAGTGTGCATGGACAGGGGTTCCACACTCCGAAGAGTCTGCTAGGATGGGTACTCGGGCACTGAGCCTGCAATCATAAGTCTACGGACACAGAGCGTGCATGGACAGGGGTTCCACACTTTGAAGAGTCTGCTAGGATGGGTACTCGGGCACTGGGCCTGCAATCATAAGTCTACGGACACAGAGTGTGTATGGACAGGGGTTCCACACTCTGAAGAGTCTGCTAGGATGGGTACTCGGGCACTGGGCCTGCAATCATAAGTCTACGGACACAGAGTGTGCATGGACAGGGGTTCCACACTCTGAAGAGTCTGCTAGGATGGGTACTCGGGCACTGGGCCTGCAATCATAAGTCTACGGACACAGAGTGTGCATGGACAGGGGTTCCACACTCTGAAGAGTATGCTAGGATGGGTACTCGGGCACTGGGCCTGCAATCATAAGTCTACGGACACAGAGTGTGCATGGACAGGGGTTCCACACTCTGAAGAGTCTGCTAGGATGGGTACTCGGGCACTGGGCTTGTAATCATAAGTCTACGGATACAGAGCGTGCATGGACAGTGGTTCCGCTCTCTGAGCAGTTTGCAAGGATAGCACTGCCGACATCGATCACATTTCACAAAAGTCTGAACTTTGAGATCAAGCTGGCACCCTCGCATCAGATGCCACATCTCTTTCCTACCTCTTCGGAGCCCTGTACATTTTTCATGCATCATGAAGCTAGTCCCTTATGCAAAGCTACCCATTGGTGGACCCTTCTAATCCCGATAGAGTTTACACAAGGGCTTGACCACCAATATTTTTATATGGGTGCATTTCTCCTTTGTGGTTGGAGCTGCATCTGGTACTCTGCCCGCTGATTGCTGCACATAATCTACTTCTGCTCATGTGGTATTTCAAATGACGCATTGACATTTTCTAGACCTTAATCCTAGGAATCAGTCATGGACGCTCCTGAGCAGAAGCCTTTCGAGTCTACCTGGCCCCTCCAGTCTGTATGAACATGTTATGTTATATTAAGATATATTTAAACTACGTCCATCATATATTTACCGCATTCACTCGATATTTAGTCTGTATTTGGCCTCTCTTGGCCCCCGGCCGGCCTCTCTTGGCCCTCTTCCTGCTCCCACCTGTGAGGCTAACATCCTCTGGGTCATCTTCGACTCCACACTTTCCTTCTCTCCTCACATCTCTGACGTCTCTAAGAAGTCACACTAGCAGTTGCACCTCCTCAGAGGTATTAATCCATTCCTCTCCTTCCCCCAGAAGCTCACTGTCTCCAGAGCTCGGGTTCTCTCTAGGTTTGACTACTGCAACAGCCTCTTTCTAAATCTGCCTGCTTTTACTCTCCGTCCTCTGCAACTCATCCAAAACAGGACTGCAAGACTTGTCCTTGGCCTCAAGCCCAGGGATCATATCACTCCAGGACTGAAATCTCTGCAGTGGCTCCCATTGGTGGTGAAGATTACGTTAAAAACTCTCTGAATTGTCCACAAGGCCTTCTGGGGCCTGGGACCTCAATACCATCAACCCTCTCTTCCTATATATCTTCCCTCTCGAGCTCTTCGCTCCACCACCTCCAATGCCCTCAGAGTCAGTCGCTTCTCCAAGCAGCGAGTTGGTGGTAGATCTCTTTCTTCTGCTGGGGCCTCCCTCTGGAACAGCCTCCCTGCCTCTCTGAAACTTGAGGAGAACCATCTCTGGTTCCGGAAGCACCTCAAGACCTTCCTCTTTGCTTCTGCTTTCGCTCCTCCTCTCCCCTGCTTATCTCCTAACTGAATCTGAAACTGCACTGGTTACCTGGCTACCCTCTGATCTCGGGCCCAGGTCCCCTCCCCACCGGTTGCACACCTGCACTTCCCCCCAGGCAACTCTTGCACTTGGGGACTGTTTCTGTATCCCTACAGCCCCTACTAGCACTTGACCCCTGATGTCTGCTCTTACCCTTGCACTGGCCACCAGCTGGCTACACTTTTATTTATTATCTTTATTTATTTTACTGTTATCTAATGCCCCCTCCCTTTTCCCCTGCACTTTTCCCCTTCCCCCGTCCCCTTCACTTGCATGATCTCAATGTCACTTGGCCTAGGAGGATCGTTGTCTGTCTTTCCTCTTTTTCCCCTCCCTTGAGGTGTCGTGCCTTGAAACACTTGTGTATAGGCGCGTTATAAATGCCATATCATATCATATGGCCAAACCTGTTATAAGGGTTGAGCGGAGAAATGCAGAGACCTTTTGACAGTGATCGATCACTGCTGTGCCCCAACCGATAAGTTATGAATGACAGCGCCTCCAACCCGAAATACGCTGTGACAGTCTAATTCGTGAGATCCTTCATTTTCTCAGATCGCTGTCACTCAATACCTACTTGCTCTTAGAAAAGAAACTGTTCAGACATAAGCCATTTTTAGAAGATTGGATGTGTGCTGTAAGCAATGAAGGGGTATTACAGGTCTGTCATATTTAACCCCTTAAATGCTAAACTCTTATACATACCTGTGTAAATTGGACGAACATACCCACTAAGCACTCACTCTCTGTATGTGTTTCTTATATTGTGCTTAATGCCCTTAACTTCTAAGAAGAGGAGCGATGATCAGACCTCTGTGGCACTGCATCATTTGTTCCCAGGGAGAGTGCATTGCCCCTGAGCTATCCTCTAGGCATTGACCCCCCCTAAAGATGACAGGGCTCAAGTCGAGGGTACACACGGGTGGACGGAGTCCCCTCGCTTTTTTTAGGAGTCCCCCACTTTTTTCTGAGGGCATCTTGATCTGGTGACGCCGCATTCAATTGGTATGTTAATGAGGCCCCCCACCTTGTTTTTTAGGACTTGGCCCCTGCTACCGAGAAATGTGCATGTCTAGGGTCCCCCTCAGAGCTGCAACTGATTTACTCTGCATTCAAGGGTATTTTAAAGGTGTGCTTGGCCTGGGCTAAGGGCTGTCATTCAGAGAATAAGCTTAACACTTATCATGTGACACCCTTTTATGGCAACCAAGCAATTACTTTCTTCAAAGGTTGGTGAGATAGCTCAGTGAGTTCATTATTATTATTATTATTATTATTATTATTATTATTATTATTATTATTATTATTATTTATTATTATTATTATTATTATGAATAGCTCATACCACGCCACATACCCATACGCTGCGAAAGAAGCCCAAGAGAAGCATGGTCATTTCCATTCCAGGTGCTTTGCATTCATACAGCATGCAACATGCAGCAGGTGGCTGAGGGGGAAATTGACATGGAAAGGGGATAATCAGTTCAGTTATATACAGCAATTCACAGCTTTTTACAATTATGTACAGGTGCGGACAGTGAAGGTCATCAAAGGAGAGGGGCATTAGAGAAAAATGTGAGAGCCCCTCTCCTGAGGACGAATACGGCTCAAATATCCTTCTCAGTGTGGAAGCGCCTACTCAGGAGGGTCTGCAATCTCGTTTCCCCTTCCCACAACAAAAAATATCCATTTGCATATCCGTCTGTTCCCGACAAGGGGAGGGGCCTGATGTCACTCTGGGTGTTGTATGCCCCTTCCGGGCGAGGGGAGGCTCTTCATCGTGACACTGCACAGTAGTATTCTTTATGCCATTGGGTGGGCAGCCCAAGTAGGAAGGAGTGAAAGGGGCAGAGTCCGGTGGCAGCCCAGGGTGAGTAGGGAACAGAAGGGTGGGCACGAGGAGGAGCGCCTCAGGAGATGATTGTAGTGAGTTAAGGGCAGGAGAGGGCAGTCCATTAACACATGTATGGACCAGGACAAGGAATGTGTGAAGGAGTTGGTGCTGTATGGAAGGTCTGCTTGGTGGAGAACGTGGGAGGTTGGAGGTGGTGAGGGTGCCAAAGTTCAGTATTTTGATGAGAGGGTAAAGGTGTTGTCTCGTGATGATGTTGCAACAGTACCCTCTTTCCCAAACAACTCTTTGAGTGCCCTGATGCTGCATACAGGAAGTGACATTTTCTGATGTTTGGACTTTCAGATGTGTCCTAATTTGGTGAGCGGGCACTAAGCCACTGAAAGTTCTCTGCCCCCTTTCCTAAGGGCCAGGCATCTTCAGGCTAGAGTAATGTCTTACTCTGGCATTCGGGCTCTAAACACATTGTTCGCTAATGGTTAGTGGGGTCGAATAGTCAGGCTAACCTCTAAGGCATGGCAGGAGGAGTTGTGAGCATACTATAATACTGTAGACTTACACTTACACTACATCTAGCCTCTAAGGCCTGCCAGGAGGAGTTGTGAGGCATATTATAATACTGTAGACTTACACTTACACTTACACTAAATCTAGCCTCTGAGGCCAGCCAGGAGGAGTGGTAAGGCATACTATAATACTGTACACTTACACTACATCGAGCCTCTGAGACCTGCCAGGAGGAATTGTAAGACATTCTAGAATAATGTAGACTTACACTTACACTTACACTAAATCTAGCCTCTAAGGCCTGCCAGGAGTAGTTGTGAGGCATACTATAATACTGTAGACTTACACTTACACTACAACTAGCCTCTAAGGTCTGCCAGAAGGGGCTGTGAGGTATACTATAATACTGTAGACTTACACTTACACTACATCAAGCCTCTGAGGCCTGCCAGAAGGGGCTGTGAGGTATACTATAATACTGTAGACTTACACTTACACTACATCAAGCCTCTGAGGCCTGCCAGAAGGGGCTGTGAGGTATACTATAATACTGTAGACTTACACTTACACTACATCTAGCCTCTAAGACTAGCCAGGGGGAAACATGATGTATACTGTAGTATTGTTGAGATGCACTACATCCAAGACTTGCCAGGAGGAGATGTGAGGTATGATATAATACTGTAGACTTACACTTACACTACATCAAGTCTCTGAGGCCTGCCAGAAGGGGCTGTGAGGTATACTATAATACTGTAGACTTACACTTACACTACATCAAGCCTCTGAGGCCTGCCAGGAGGGGTTGTGAGGCATACTATAATACTGTAGACTTACACTTACACTACATCTAGCCTCTAAGACTAGCCAGGAGGAAACATGATGTATACTGTAGTATTGTTGAGATGCACTACATCCAAGACTTGCCAGGAGGAGATGTGAGGTATGATATAATACTGTAGACTTACACTTACACTACATCAAGCCTCTGAGGACTGCCAGAAGGGGCTGTGAGGTATACTATAATACTGTAGACTTACACTTACACTACATCAAGCCTCTGAGGCCTGCCAGGAGGGGTTGTGAGGCATACTATAATACTGTAGACTTACACTTACACTACATCTAGCCTCTAAGACTAGCCAGGAGGAAACATGATGTATACTGTTGAGATGCACTACATCCAAGACTTGCCAGGAGGAGATGTGAGGTATACTATAATACTGTAGACTTACACTTACACTACATCTAGCCTCTAAGACTAGCCAGGAGGAAACATGATGTATACTGTAGTATTGTTGAGATGCACTACATCTAAGACTTGCCAGGAGGAGATGTGAGGTATGATATAATACTGTAGAGATACTTTAACAACAGAATAATATATTCCTAGCCAAGTTATAATGGAAATAATATTCTTTGCCAAAACCCACAAACATCAATCTATAGTGAAAAGGGGGGAGGCTACAAAATATGGAGTTTGACCGCTGTAATTGTTGCTGTTATACATGGAAACAAATGCTGTAAGTCTATTCATAAGGGACACTCATTATTATCCAAGCAGCCTGTCCAGTTTGGGGTCAGCAACTCTTCAATCTTCTGTCCAGAAAAGAGAGGATACCGGCTGAGCTCGCTCTTTCGTGTAGCCATAGTTCAGCACAAAGTGCTGATCCAGAAATCGCAGGAGCCATATAGCAGGGGAGACGCAAACACAGAGGGCTTCTGTAGCACCCTATGGCCCACGCTAACAAATGTATGAGCGGACATTCCGTGAGCAGCCACGAGGTGGTACTGTGACCAACGAAAATGGGGGTTACAGAGCACCCAATACTCCCAGCCAGGGAGATGACATAATCGTTTGTATTGGAAGGCACCAGCCTCAGTAGTTTTTGTTGAGTTTTTTAACATTTTACAGGTCTCAAGTAAACCGGTACATCAAGCTCTGTGATTATATTAATCCCAACGGTGCATAGATCAGCTTGAAACCGACTGGTCAATGGAGTCGGGTGGTTAATTCCCAGGACAAAAATCATCAAATACACCTGCTGTAGCTTTGACCTAAAGGGGGTGCAACCACTGCACTTGAGTTTCCAATGAAGGGACCGGCTGAAGAGGCTCCCTCTTTTGGCCTCTGTTGCACATGCTCAAAAGCAGAGAAATCTGGGGCCACACACATGCGGGTCTTTTGAACCTCCACTGGTGCCTAAATTAAGGGCATTGTAGGTGTAGGTTTATTCTTTGTTGCTTCAGTTAGGATCTGGGAATAGGATAACCATGTGGGCCTGGGCAATTCTTCTCTCTCCCCGAACTTGAAAGAAGTTGATTCCCAGGCTGTGCCAGACTCTCCCAAAGAATTATAAACCTGGCATGCTCTGAAAATTGCCCTCGAGCCGCGGCTTAGGCAGGGCACCCTGAACTGACATCCCTGACCTGATTTCCTCAATATTTCCTACAATAAAGTAAATGAAAAGATAATGAGTGTCAATACTGCTCCTCCCCAGTCCCAGTAGATGTCACTGTCAGCCCTGTTTAGGAAAACATAAATTATAATCCTTTGGAATTGGATTATTTGTTTTCTAAAACTGTGGGCAGGGAAAGTATAATATAGAGAATCCATCGTTTGATTTATGAAACCTATTACATCGAAATCTGTTTTTTAGAATGACGTAATAACTTGAGAATACTTGAGAATCATGCGTTTTCTTCAACAAACGGATCGGAAACAGCGTACTTTGACTTCTTCTGATTTGTTTTTCGATTTCATATTTCAATATCTTCACCATAGTTGATTTCTGGGCTGCAAATTAACTATAGCTAACACACCTTTTATAAATAGATTTGACTCCCTTCCTTTCCAGGTGCTAACACATGACCTTGGGCCTGATTTCCAAATGTGTTTCAGAATGATGCAATCCCATTAAAAAACCTTTTGTAAATCAAGCGCTGTGATTATATTGATCCCAACTGTGTAGACATCATCTTGAAACTGGCTGGTCAGTGGACTCTTGCTGCTTAATTGCCAAGACACTTTTTTTAGCTTTGACCTAAAGGGGCGCTTTGAATTACCACTTGACTTACATAGGTCTGATGCCTGTTAAAGGTTTTTCAGCTACCTGGGATTCTGAGGCTGTGCCATGCACTTCTTAGCCCCCCTGCCAAAATATTGCATTGCGCAGTGATAGAAGTGTACCCAAAAAAGTAGTGGAACTGTGGTCTCGGCAGGGTCATTGTGTTGCGGCCGGGGTATTGCAATAGTCTAGGTGACTAGTTAAGGCTCCTATTACAACTTTACACTTGCATGGGGACATGAATAGACACATCCCCTTTATGGAATGGTGAATATGGTCTCAAAAGGTAGAGAATTGGTAAAAAGAAACAAATAAAAGTAGTGGAACACCGCTCCCGACCGTTCCTGCTCACTCCGATCAATGGCTTGCCATGCTTTAGGGTCCACCCTCATTTCGTATATTTAAAGCAAAGGGGGGAACCGTATTCCAAATCATCTGGAGATACGCAGGTTGCAGACCCCTGATCTAGCCCCATCTCGCGTTCCGTTTGAGCCCCTCAGAGATGTATTTCACTGCCCTGCATGCTGCCGGAGACAGTAAGGGGAGGGGACAGCAAGCCTCTGTGGACGTCAGAATGACGAATACCCCCTTTCTTTCCCTGGCGCCCTTCCTCACCCGGCCCTGAAGAGGAATCCCCAGGTGGCGTTTTAATTGCTCCCCTGGGATGTTCCCCGTCTGCTTCTCCGTTTAGAAAGATAGATAGGCTAGGAAGAGACCGGTCGACCGGCACGCGCAACTAGGTTAGCAGAGAACTCATGCGAACAGGAAAAGAGGGCGGAGCCTCCCACTCTGGTGTGCCCAACCCTGAGATTCCGAGGGTTCTCAAAGTACCATGCACGCAGTCTCTTAGACAGATAATGGTGCTCCGGGAAACAGGTGGAGAGGAATCTGAGCGCCACATCTACAAATAGACACATTTGATTTGCGTCATCGCGAATGCCAGAGGCGCCAGCACTCAAATTCGCCAACACATTATGCATTGTGCACTTCCAGCAGCACTGCACAAATTGTGGTGGGTGCAGTGCAGGACTTGCGTAATGGGAACTGCGTGCAAAGCCACTGTGATATTCGCCAGCCTGAACTGGAATATGGTGCTTTGGCCAAAAAGCACATGGCTAAAAACCTGGTCATGCCAATCAGACACGGTGGCATGCATTTCAAACATGGCATTGATGTTCTGATACAGACTGCACGAGCCCGGCCTTTGCCAAAGCACTGTGACTTGCACGGAAGGGCCCCAATCCCAGGCCAGGCTGACATGAGCAGCATGGGAAGGGTCTATGTTTTATGTTTGTTTGAAAAGAAACTTTTCCACTATTTCCCGATTTACCATCCTCTTATCTGCCCCTTGCTCAATTACATTTTTCCACAGACTAAGACCGCCATACCACAGCGGGGGTACAGAACGAGCCTAGCCGCTCTGATACTACTACGGTGGAGTTTTGGTGCAGTGCAAGAGCATATTGACAGAACACAAACTATAACTAGGGCAGGGAGTGCACGTTATTATTGTTAGGGTTTGTTACTGGGCACAGACCTATCTTTGGGAAGCAGCAGAGCACTTTGCAAGTCATGGGGGAAGTACACAGTGACTGGACCAGAGATACTAGTGCGGGGCAGCTACCAACGGGAGATTGGCTTGCCACCTTTAAAGCAAAAACTGGACTTGAAGCCCCACCCACAATTTTAAAATCCATGCCCCATTGACACGCCCCCTTTTATAGATCTGAAATCTGTAGTACAATAGCAAGGGGACTGGAAAATTATATTTTTTTTTTCAAAGCAATCGGCATTAGTCAAATAAAAAATCATTGAGTACGGCTGAAAATGACATTTCAGTAAATTATGTAACATACTTTTTTTTACCATGGAGCAATGAAAAGTTGACCTCATTCTGACAAAGTTGGATCCTGTGACTGTCCAGCTGCTCGTATTTTAACAACATGTGAATTAACCAACTTGCCCCATCTTGCCAGATGAATAAGTGACACTGATCATTTAATTTCTGAAAATGTTATAAGTTTTAAAACCAGTTCTAAAAACGTCACTAGAAGCTTTATTTTAAGCTTTGAACACTAGTGAATCCTTGGAATAGCTCAGTAAGTTAAGAACCTGCAGCACAGATTTAGCCGCAGCTTTCACATAAATCACTGCAGCAGGCACATTAACCCACCAACCAAACATTCCAAAATAAAGTCACAGGGCTAAAAGGTCAGAGTGAATCTCTGCCCATTTTATAAAGTGTAAACCAATGACAGAATGTTCTATTGTAATTTTTAGAAGCATAGCCGGTTACACTCACATTTGGGCGATTTTTCCGTTCCTCCTAGCCTTTTGCCGAAACTAGCCTCTTATTAAATATCGCCATGTTATCTTTCTTGTGATACTTGTTAGACATATCATAAAGCAATGTCATAGACATCTTGCTCCCATACACAAGAATGAAGTTTAAGTTTACCAATGATATGCAGATCCAAAGGTAGCAGGCTTAGAGTTTGAGGCGGGCATAGAGGCTATGCATGCTGGTTAGATATCTCAGCATACTGAGCGCTCGCTGGTGTGATCTGTGTGTGTTCTGCAAGTCACTGGTTCAAATCCCTGCTAGGCCTACTCAGCCTTTCATGCTTCGGAGGTCAATAAATGAGTACCAACTTCAGTTGGGTGATATTGTATGCAAATATGTTCTATGTAAAGCGCTTAGTTGAAAGCAGTATATAAATAACCAATTTCCTAGATAGCAACTAAGCAAATATGAGTAATAGTGGTGTAACTCTCATTGAAGTTGTTTAGGTTATAAATCTGCAGAGAGGGGGCTACATACCAGGAAAGACCAAATTATTGAAAAGTGGTCCCATAACGTCAAGGACTGGCTGTTTATTCAACAGCAGTTTCCATTCTTGGACTTGTAGTTTAGCTTTTCTTAAATTCTTGTACCACAAATCAAAGGCAAATTAGCATTGGATTGAAGTCCAACACTGACCACTTGTCAGCTTCTTTCCCTCCAATGCCTGCATGTAACCAAAGCTTTGTGGACTGTGTATTTATTAACCTCTTTGTTGTTTGCAGTTGGTTGCTGCCGTTCAAAAATCCTTAGGAGGCCTTGTCAACACAGAGGTCCCCCACTTCAGACAATGAGATAGGCCAGCCCTGTGATGTCGCAAGGCCCTGCTGACATCTGGCATCCTGTCTTGTTATCTGTAGTGGACCACCATTTTGGTCTGAAAAGCTTCTATTGTCTTGTATTTTTTCCCAGAGTTTCATCTTTCCTTGATTGTAGCCCCTCCCACATCCCAGTCACGCACTGGCAAGGACATTTGGCCTGCACAGAACTGAGTCTTCAGAGACAGCAGGTCTGGGGAATATTTGTTTTGAACACTGTTTAGGCAGGCTGCATTTTATTGCAGTTGTAAAATGTTGGGATGCACAAACCAGGCTTGTAGTGGGGGAAGCTAACAAATTCTGACCAGAGACCCATCGATTGTTCTTGACTGAAAGGAACTCACATATTGCATTTTCTAACATCAGCCTTTATTCTTTGACATACTGTGTATTTTACTGATCAGGGATAACTTTGCTTTTTCATCGATGGATTTCTTGTTTCTTTTTACATAGCATTGTTTTTTTTAAAGATGATAGCTGAAAATATAGGGCTGTTTCTGCCAGTCATTAATAAAATGCACTTTTAATTATCTGTCATCACAGTGCACCACCCTTTGATGGGTGACAGTTTCAGTGAAAAATGCTGCATTTATTTCTCAGCCAGCAATGTGATGTGCTTTCCCAACCTGCACTCGGATTACATTTTTGTTTTAGCGTTCTCTGTATTTCAACTGCAGGAAGATACCCACATAGTCTGCATAAATATGGCCATTTTCAGCGTGAAGGTTTTGGAATGCTGGCAGATTTTTCCAGTGGGCCCTTCAGTTCTGTTGGTTTGGGGCCTATGATTAAACCCCACACAAGTCCCAAGCATGGAATGAGGGATGTGTGTGTGGCACCAGATACTCTATAGCATGTTATCAACGTTTGTAAAGGAAAGTGTCCAGTGTGTCTTAAGTACTGCAGAAAAGGGTGGTCTGAAATAAACGGCTGCTTTTAACAGAGGAAAAGATAGGGCCAATGTTATTTAAATTGTCATACTGGCTGGTGGCAGTTTAGTGTTCTGGACAGTGCAAAAGCATGTGCGTTCAGGTTTTGAACTGGCAGTGTCCTTTTGAGGCTCCTGGCATTTGCGGGTCCCTATTTCTGTCATGTTCTTTGATGTAAAATGAAGCATGCAGTTGAAGGAAAGTGTAAGAAGCAGATCTTGGCAATGCTGAGTCTCAACTTTGGGCAGTTACTGGATCTCAGTGTCAAATAATCTCGCACTGACGTGGGCTTTCAGGTGCATTGTGATCCTCAAGGTTGGGGGTTTTACTGGTGCTTATCAGAAGTGGGAGACTCATGTTCGTGGTGTACAGTGTCCCTCACTGATGTTGTATTGATTAAGGCTCACGGTTGGTGCAAAGTAGCAGGAAGGGTGATGCAGTGCAGGGCACCCAATGTTCAATGGAAGAAGAAGCCCTCATCCAACAAGGGTTAGTGTCCCATACCCTTCGGATGCAGAGAAAGATGCTGGAAGGCCTTGGCACACACTCTAGACACGGAATGGTGATAGACCTCTTTGAAGATGTAGGTGGGCCACAGGTTCAGGAACTAGACATAGGATTTTGATCGATTCTGGTTAGGGACTCATTGGGTTTGACAGGCATAGAAAGTGGGACATGACACCTTAATCATCAGACACAGGAGTTTTGTGGGGTGGCAGCGAAGGCGCAGGTTCCCAGGGGACATGCTTACAACAATGCTTCTGTGTTAATATTTTGCTGCAACGAGCACTGCTGGCAGTTAAGGTTGCATGGGTGTGGGGAGGTTGCATGGGTGTTGGGAGGTGAATAGGTGGGCTTGCCAAACTCAGACTGCCTTGACACTCACCTGGTTTTGGGTCATCACTGCTAAGCTCCAGCATTAGTCCCCAGTAGGGATGGGCTGGAGTGCTTATAGGTTTTAAAATTGACTATATTGAATGTTCTTTGTCTGAGGCATCTTGTTGCTGACTAGGAAATATGTAGTACAGGAAAAGCAGCGAAAGAGAATTCCCTCACTTGAGGGTTCTGCACCACAGCACTAATCGGTGGATGGTGAAGGCCACCAGGCTCAGGTCACGGCTATTGGTAGTACTTTTCCTTTCATTATGTGATCTCCTCATTAATCAGTGCACAATCAGAAGCAGGAGATGTCCCAGCTGGGAGGGAAGTGGGCATTTGGGCAAAGCTCCTCTCTGGTTGGCCAGTGTTCAGAGAGCCCCATGGATTTTCAGGGAAATGCAAAGTACTGGCTCGTAGTCCAAGAACGGTTCATAGTGAAAGTTTCAAATGCCATAGTTTCGAATGACAAAGCTTCAAAACAAATGCACTGAAAAAAATTCATTTTTTTTAATGGTGGGAGGGGGTCCCCCCAACCCCTGTTTTTTTAGCCCTTAAAAACCACTATAGTAATAAAAAATAATTACCGAAAAAAAAAGAATTTTTTCGATGCATTTGTTTCGAAACTTTGGGATTCGAAACAATGTATTCGAAACAATGCCTGGATACCCCCAGAACCTATCAGGGGTTAGGGGTTTAGCAGCTGGTCACACTCCCAAAAGCAAAGATGCATCAATTCTCATTTGAGGATCCGAGCATCTCAAGGCTAAGTGCATCCTATTTAAACTTCAGAAGCAAAGTTCCAGGCATCATCAAATATGTTTATCTGTCCATGAATTAGTAAGAACGAAAACCGATTATATTGCCACATGCAGGTTTCTGTGAGGGTGGTTGTTTGGGCTACCTGAAATGTAGCCCTTTAACTGCCCTTAGACCACATATATTCATATGTATATATATATATATATTCAGTAAAAAAAAACGTTGTTAAAGGGACGTTATGGTTAAGTTGTGCTACTAAAAACCTATGAAATTCAGTAAAAAAAACTTTGTTAAAGGGACGTTATGGTTCCAAGTAAAACCGGAAAACCCTTGAAATTCGCCAGTTATGGTAAGCTAAGCAAGCATAACTCGTGCCACCACTGTGCACTGCTAACGCTAACACCCAGGACATCAAAGATGACATCACAAATGTCATTGATGACATCACTGATAAAACGTTAAAAAATAGAACTAAAAAAAAAGCATAGACTCCATCTACTTTATATTTCTCAGTAAAGTACATAGACGCAATAAGATTTTCCAACATTTCCATTTGCATTTTGTGTTATGCTAAAGGGAATATTGTGGCGTTCATTCTCCATTCCAGGGACTGGAACGGTGGATAAATGGCCAGCAGCCCAAGTTATCAGCCCAATGCAAGCGAGAGTGGATAACGAGGTCTTTGGACCATTACCCCCCATACCAGCCCCTAAAATGGGGGATGAATGCCATTAGCAGGCTAGGTTTCCAAAGCGGTAACCCATGCTACTAAAAAAGAGGATTTTTCGTCCTATACCGGAAGGAAGGAAAATCCTTTTCCAAGATGGCCACCATGGAAAGGGAAGGCAGGGGTTCCATACAGGGCCCCTCTTTGCTTTCCATGGCAGCCTGCAAAAGGCAAAAACAAAACCCTTTGACCATATTACCACGAGCACATTTTTCTTCCCTTTCAAATCTATCCTAATTTCGAATAACTTTACCACAAAGCCAGTACCAGGTGGACACGGCCCCTTTAATCCCATGTTTTGTTCCTTCTGGTCATGGCCAGTAACCACATTGTCAGGATCATGACCTTATACCATGACCCCGACAGTCTGGCCACTGCCCATGGCTACAGCCTACCCCTCAGTCACTAAAGCTATACCGCTATTTTTATTAACTAAATCATGACACTTGTCAAATAAGAAAACACTGCCACATTTGCAAAACCATGCTTTTCGATTGTTGCCAATGAGCCTAACGCAAATTTGCTGGAAATCCATCCACGTTTTATTTTTTCAAAACTGTCAAAAGTATACACAAATGATTTGTCATATAAGGTGTGCACAAAATCCCAACAAACTTTGTAAACTCATTCGAAATCACATCAGGAATATTCCACCCGTCAACATTAACCCTTACTTTCCCACACATTATTTTATAAGTTTCACAAGTGCAAGACTCAGAAAATATTATTGTCCCGAGGGTTCGACCATGTAATTATGTACATAGGTTGATCTATCACTAACATTTCCAATGCACCTTACCTCATTTTTCCTCTTTTAGAAACATACGAAATCTGACAGCAGGGCGCATCCATCTGGTGCTATTCTTATCCATTGCTGCATCTGCCTAAGGTAAACTGCCCTGATGTCGCTAAATCATATGCTCCACCCCTGACCCTCACATAACCAACTGTAGTGATATTCAACACCTTTCTCGGTGACTTTCCTCTTCAGCGTAGCCAAATGCGCCAATAATCACCTATGTGCCATGACGCAGAACCCGAAAATCAACACACATCGACTAACAACATAGCACGTCACAATTCGAAATATTAAACCGGTCTTTAAAAGAAAACAATAACATTGTACAATTTGTAAAGTACTTTTATTTCACAATAAACTCTCCGTGAACATCCGACTATTCCCATATTCAATCAAATTGCAAATTTGTTTCTTCGCTCGTGATCGAAAATGTTAATCGTGAGGCACACGTTGTTCTTTTCCCATACGCAAAGTGCTTGTTTATCGATAAAGGAACCGCTTGGGTCGCACAGTGAATTCCAGAGCATCGGCATGAACTTGGGCCTAGACCACCATAAAAGATGTTATGTTACTCCTAATCACTAGTGCAGCGTATGGGCATATGGGCCCTGGGCGATCGTCCCACAAAACAGTCACGGTGATCCAGCCGTTGACGACTACGTGCACCTTCTGAATAATGAATTCATCAGTTGGCATCTGGAATCCATGGCAATCACAGTAAGGCAGCATGTAGCTATTTGGAAAACATAACAGAAAATATGTATCAATACCCAACCTCTATTACAATACATCTATTGATTTCTTAATTCAGCATACAGTTTAAACTAACGATTAGCACACACAGCAAACAATCTAAAAAAAGACAAAAAGAACGTGCAAACTGATACACAAATCGATATGGTCATACATGACATTTTAAAGAAATATTAGCGTTGAACCTGGGTGAATCTAGTGATAGTCTACATACACCCAGATTCTGCACGCCCCATAACCACAAAAAATGACAACCACACAAAAAGATATTACTTCAGTTACATTGCCTAAAATAATGTTCAGATAATAATAAATTAAAGCTTGTTCCGGTGTACAGTCGTCAAAAGCAAACTTACATGATATTCACCGTCTCCATTCTCTTCGTGTAACTCAGACTGCAATGCTCAATGCGCTCGCACCAAAGAATCTTCATGAACTGATTTTACATGTTCCTTACAAACTTTTGGAATGCATAACCTTATCAAATGTTCCTTATTCCAAACCTCCTCTCCCTGCATTCTTACTGAATATTCCCTTTCCCTCAAGGTCAAAAAACAATTGACCCTTATAGTTTGAGTCCCATATGTTGGCTTCCTTAGCTCGCAACCAAAAAATCAAAGCTGGTGACCTTCACTCAGAATCCAAATACATTCTCAATTTGCAACAACATGGCTCGACGCATTCATGAGAACCGGTACTCGCATACACGTGCAGAGCCGCTGTTTCCATACAACACTGCAGGTGGCTGCCTCAGATGCCACACTCTAGGGTCGCCAGTCTGACTCCAATATTATTTAAATACATTGTAACACAGACACATTAGTCATTCGCCTGTACTTTATGCACATTATATTGAGGAACACCTCCAAATGTACCGTATGACTTTCGTGACAAAAAAACACCACTTTTTTACTTCTTGCTGCCACATCCCATCCCAGCCTCATCAACCCTCACCTTCCAAGACAGTATTTGATAAGTTTAACAAGTGCAATGTTGTGTTTTTTATATGTTTTTGCGGCGATGTGTGCGGACATCAAAACAGGAATGAAAGATGGTGGGCGCATCGGAACAATCTGATGCACTTCACGCTCTTCACCATCCAATGAGCGAATGTGTCACATGTCCGGGAACATGACGCGCCCGATTAGCCAATCGCTATCTTGTCCGCGTAGCGAAAAGGGAAGTGTGACAGCGGAGCGGACATAGATATCACTAATTTTTTTAGACCTATTTTTGATCGTTTAAAAAAAAGTACTGGACGGATTTTCAACAAATTTGCAAAAGCACGCTTTCGGGACCAAACCGCTGCTCTTGCCGCAAATTTGGTGAAAATCCATCCAGCGGTTTGATCTGTAGCCGTGCGCAAAGTTTTTCCCTCATGCAGTCTATGGGAACAAAATACATTTTGGGACCCCCCCTATAACTTTGCCCCCCCTGGACCAAACCTCACCACACTTTGCAAAAATAATTCAGAGTGGGCCATATACTTTTTTTTTGCAAAATTTAGTGAGGATTCGTCCAGGGGGAGCGAAGTTATAAGCCGCCCAAAAAGTGCTCTTCCTATGGGATTAGCAATTTAACCATGTAATAGGAATAACGATAGCCTGAGTCTGACACAGGAAGGACCACTGCCGGCTTGAGGCTTCCAAAAATACCCAGGGTCTCGTGAGTGAAATGCTAATGTAGAATGTTTATTTTTAAAAAACACGTTTTAAAATACATGGTACCCGGTTACAATATACCGATATATGGTGGCATGATGAAGATATGGCTGTCAAGAAATGATACAGCCATGTGTTACGTCCAAACAACACGTACTTCTTCAGGCTAGATTACATAGATATTTTAATGCTCTGTGAGGCAGGCACAGTATCACAAGTTAGACACAGACACAAAGATACAAGTTTCAACACCTTTATTTAAGTTTTGAATGGGGGTTGGAGACTTCCTACCTGGCCCTACTTCTATGAAGGGAGTAGTCTCGACCATGAAAGTAAAATAACTTAGACCATGTAATTTAGTCAAACAAAGAAAAAGTCTATGTCAGAAAACTTTACTTGCCCTCACGCTTTACAATAACTTAGTGTGGGAAAATGTAAAAAATAAAAGAGTGTATAAAAAAAAAGCCAGAATGGCAATGAAGTTGGTTCACAACTTCCTTCCCCAATTTCAAGTCAGGGGGGTTCTTTAAGAGTTCCTTCAAGGTGGGTAGTAGGCACAGCTTAAAGAGTTGACCTAAGTCTTTCAGGCACATAAATCTTTCAGGCTTCTCTCGCCTGACTCAACCTTAGTTCAATATGTATCACAGTTCTCTTCAGGGTTTCTCACCTGTTTCACAAAACACAGCTCTCTCAGGCTTCCCTCGCCTGTTTAACCATCATCAATATAACACAGTTCTGATATAATTATATTTTGGGTGAATCTTTCACCATAGGCCCCTGAGGCCTCCCTCACCCAAGTCTAAGTCATTCAGAGCTTTAACTTCTTTCAATTTATCATGGGACTCCTTTCCTCAACCTTCTTGGTTGTCAATTCCTTTTCACGTCGAAGACTTTCAAAACTGCATAGCTTCATGTAGGCCTTTGCATGACCACTGCAACACAATGCATCTTGGTTATTGTAGTTCCTTATATTCACATGTGCTTCCTTCGCACCTTGGGTTGTTCCTTAATTTCATATGTGCTCTTCTCAGCACCTTAGTTCCACATATGCCCTTTTGGCACTTTCTGGACGTCTCACTTCCTTCATAATTTCAACATTTGCTTTATTCAACAAGCCCTTTGGGGATCACTGCTTATTCTCTTGTCAGCCTCCCTGTTCAACTTACTTCAAACATCCTTTCAACACACTTAGTTTTCTGCTCACCTTTCTGATGGAGATTACAGTTCACAGAGACTTTCGATAATGTGTCTTTCTTTCTCCGCATGACCGCTCTGCTACTTTGTATTTCCACAAACAACAATCATATCTTTCTCTTCTCACGTCTGCCGTCAGATGTGCTGGCTTGTTTGCAACATTGTTAACATTTGCGTCTTCACAAACCGGGCTCTCCCTTCATTCAAGAACTCACTGGCTGTGATAAACTGTAACTCGCTCTTCTTTGCTATCACGTCCGAGGTCAGGGTCTCTCCCCTTTCATTCTCAGACCTTCCAGTGCACTCCTGTTGCTCTGGGGAAATTAGTAACCTTTGTGAACATCAAAGAAAGGATTCCTCCAGCTGCTCGGCTTTCCTCTCGACACCTCTTTAGCTTCTTGGAGATACAACTCCCTCGCCTTGCTTTCCCATGCTCCCGCTCGCAATATGTCAGTGTCTCGGCCTTCCGTACTCCGCAGTCTGGTGTTCAACAGCCCTTGCTCAGCTGCTCCTTCTCGTACCCAGTCTCTCTCTCACTCTGTCTTTCTGTGCTCCACCTCTTATACTCTGGGTAACCATCAATGAGTTTCAGGTTTTGTGGTTGTGACTGAGTGCCTGACCCTGCCTGGCTTCATTAGCGGGACAGGGCCATTGCATATCACTAGTGGTAATCTTCCTAGTCTCAGTCCTCCTCTTCCTCATCTCAGTAGTTGGGCTGATAAAGGAAGGAGGGGAATTATGGGAGTTGTAATATCCCGTAAAGGCAGAGGTAATGTGGGATAAACAACTGTCAGGAAATGGGGTATAACATGTCTCACCTTCTTGTGTCTCTTCCCCACTCCCTGAGGACCCCCTACTCAGTGATCCCCTCTCGCTAGTCCACCCCCAGGGTTGGGATCCAATAGCGATGGCCCTTCCCTGGTCACCTTAAGAAGGGATCCCCAGGGACTGAGTAGGGAAACACTCTCAGGTTTTTCACAGCTCCTACGAGTGTATTTGCTTTAACCAGCATTACTTGCTTGTGTGTAGTCACGTGTCCGCATCTGAAACAGTGTATCAAAATCATACTCTGCACCGGGCGGCATCTTAAAGTCAGATATAATGGTATATGATGAGTATGCTTAAGTATTAACCTAATGGTGTAACATGATTTGCAAATGCGGTTCCCAATTCCCTATGAAAACTAATCAGATATTTACATAGTTTATAAATGAGCCAAAGGAGACCCGTGTCATATGAAACAAATATAGCGAGCCGAGCTACACTGGCTCCTTCTGCTAGCTACCGACTCCAAAATCTTGAAAGCCATTTAAAACAAGCCGGAGCTGCACAATGCCCTGTTGTACCCAGCTTGGTCATTATACTAAAACACATTTATAAAGTGCAAATGCACAAGCTTGTTAAGCCGTATATACATTTATTGATACAAAGTATCCATCTCTAACCTCGATTTCCCCAGTAGGTTTAACATCTTAGTCTACGAGAAAAGCATCCTTGACCACATGCACATGAATGTTAAAATCAAACAATACTGGGAAAATTATGTGTATATTCTTGAATAAAAACCTGTAATTTTACATTCAAGTGCAAATAGCAAAAGTGCTAATACTATAAGGTGCTTGAGAGGAAACCCACTATTTCTTTTTTTTTTTTTTTTTACAAGTGCAAGCCTGCAATAGTAAAATGCTAGTGCTACAAAGTGCTCTAATGGACTCTCATAATTGTGCAAAATGCAATGTTAGTGTGGTACTACTGATAAATATACCACAACAACAGAAGTTAACGCTGCATATAAATAACACACCTTGCTTATCGATAGCACCAAACAATCGCACCAACTCATCTGATTCTAAATAACAGATTATAATGTCAGGCCTCTCTGGGTCTGAAGTGCAATAAAGTGCTAATGCTTTCAGGTTTTTGAGCAAAGTCCCACTGTTTAAAAAAATGCAAACTTGCAATAGCAAAGTGCTAATGTTACAAAGTGCGCTTGGAATTTCGTGAGTGTGCAATATGCAATGCTAAAGAGGTAATACTAATAGATATATCACAACAACAAGAGTGTACACTACATATAAATCACACTCCTTACATGCTGAAAAAACCAAGCAATTGCATCAAACCATCTAATTGTAGATTGTAGATTGCAGATTACAGTACCAGACCCCAGTGGGTCTGATGTCCTCGAGACCAGCAAACATCACTAGATCCAAGATGTTTTAGTTAAAACATTGCTATCGTTCATTCAGATGACCTATTACATAGTAATATAATACTGCAGTGAAAAGGATGATAGGATCTGTGCGCCTGTTGATAGAGGGGCAAAATGGCTCATGCATAGAATAGATGCGTGGTTCATTCTTGCGATATTATTTCAGAAACACATATAATTCTTCATCTGTGTTGAAGCCATTTGGTTTCAGAGTTCTTAATTTGCTGATCAGTTTGGCCTCTAATTGTTGTAATGGAAGTTCTCTATTGCCCCCTCAGAGATTTTCGCTAACATGCGCTAAACCTGTGAACTTCATAAATTACACATCTCCATTGTGTGTGTGTGTGTACAAAGATTTTTCAGTTAGTGGATAGTTTACATCTGAGTTCTTTATTGCCCTGTAATGATGCAGAATGTGCAGTTTCTATGGGCCTACAATGGGTCCAATGTAGCGTAATCTGCAACTGCATTCCAAACACATAGACCACATACTTCGTGACACAAGTACATTTGGACTGAAAGTTCCAAGGTTTAACATCAGGAAATTTGAATGTGCTCTTCATCACATTTAACAGCCAGTACATGGAAAGAAACCTGTAACCCCTTTGGGAGAGCCAATCTTGATTGCCCTCTGACCCATTATGTACACTCTGTGATGAGATGTTTTAAGTGATGGAGCTTTTGAGAAGGTTATCTGTGAAGCATCACTAAGTGCCTGTCTAAGATCGTTGTGGTCCAATTAAATAGACGAGTGTTTATTAAGCACTTTTCTAATATGATGCGCTTGATGATTAAATTGTGTAATCTATCTGATTGCTCTGGATTTGTATTGAGCAATTCTCTCCCGTTTTTAGCAGCTGCTTTCTCAATAGATACATTAAGAGTGTTGGAAGAATGTAGTCTGCTCCAAAAGTGTGCACCTATTCTGTGAGCCTAGAAAGTTGAATCTGTGTCTTTGGAGCAATTAAGTTTTGCCCTAAGAAACTCACCATAAGGTATGGACATGAGGAGTGGTTTGGGGTGGTGACATTTGGAATGGATTCAGTTTCCAAAAAGACCTGATTTGTCTGACTAAAATGTGTAGTCATCTGTAGGTTCATAGCGTTGTCCTTGAGCTTTCCTATATAGAGCAGTACATTCTGTTCTGTACCTTTCCATATTAGAAACAGGTCCTGAATGAACCTATATCAGACTACTATCTGGTCTAACCAGCATTACGTGTTTGTCTGTAGTCACGTGTCCGCATCTGACACGGTATATCAAAATCGTACTCTGCACCAGGCGCCATCTTAAAGCGGAGTCGGATATGATGGAATATGATGAGTAAGCTTAAGTATTAACCTAATGGTTTAACATGATGTTCCCAAAGCTGCATGAAAAACTAAATCACATCGTTCTGGTTTGAGTCAGATATTTACAAAATGTATAAATATATATTTATATATGTACTAATTTCAATAGGAAAGCATTGCCATCCTGGATGTGGGGTGGCCAGTATGCATCAATACAAGGTACAGATACAGGATGCAACTCAATGACTTGCTAATATGCCTTGAACCAGGAAGTCTATACACTGTACTGTGAGTACTTGTCTGCAATAAAAGGGTATACTTTGGTTAACCCAGATCTCCAGCAGTTCTGTGCATAAGAATGGTCACTCTATAGCGAATGGAGGAATTCGATCTTGCAGAAAAAAGCCATCAACTTAGAAATTCAGGCTGGGGGGAAGAACACATCTGGAATGATGCCAGCTCCTCCCAACTTATGACTTTCCTGCTCACATTAGTCCTTTTAGGCCTGTGCTCTTCTAAGATCATAAGACTGGTAGCAGCTGTTTATCTTAAGGAATGCTGTATCATCCTATTGTGATGTCCTGGCTGTGGATTATGGAATCTATGGAATTCATAACCAACTGCTATGACATCACTGGCGAAATACAACATTTTCTCTGCCAGGTACTTTTTCTGATTTTTGGGTGGCTCTAGATTAAGAAGAGAGGGAACCTGGAGTTGTTGGTTTGTTGTGTATGTTGTATTTGGCTCCCTCCTGTCCCGTCTCTGCACTCCTTTCAATGCTGGTAGATATGGACATCACAGGGTGTTCAGAAGGCATGCCCTGGAGACCACACACATCATGACATTACAGCTAGGCAGCTTTTAGCAACTCACTAGGTCTGTGTGGCATGTCTGTGAGATGTCACGCTGAACCTCTTGGTGCCATATATCCCCATAGTTGACACAGAGAGACTGATCTATAAATCTATTTATAAAATCTGGACTGTGAGACTGGGAACTTAGTTTCGTAGTCTAAGGGAGGCTTCTGGAGGTTCAAACATGGTCCTAAAGGGTACATATACTGCTAGGGAAGCAGACCCAACACTTATGATATGAAATTATATTTTATTTGATTGCGCTCATACAATAGTGTTTCAGAGTGTGACGAGGCAAGGGAGGGGAAAAAGGGAAGGACAAAACAACGATCTTGTTAGGCCCAGTGACATTGAGAACGCGCAAGTGCAGGGAAGAGGGAAGGGGGAAAGTGCAAGTGAGAGGGGAGAGGTGGAAAGTGCTGAGCAAGGGATAACACAACAACAACTGGTAGTGTAGCCAGCAAGGTAGCAAGTGCAAGGTTTAAAGCGCAGACAGGAGTGTCTGATAAGTGCAGGTAAGGGCACTGTAGGGTTGCAGACACAGACCCAAGTGCAAGGGTTGCCAGGAGGCAGTGTGGGTGTGTGGCTGGGTGGGCAAGAACCTGGGCCCGAATCAGAATGTAGCCAGGTGTACAGAGCAAAAGCAGACAGATCAGCAGGGGAGAGGAAGAGCGAAGGCAGAAGAAAAGAGGAAGGTCTTCAGGTGCTTCCGGAATTGAAGATGATTCTCCTTAAGTTTTATAGTGGCAGGGAGGCTCTCCAGAGGGAGACCACAGCCGAGGAAAGAGATCTACCCCCAACTCTTTGCTTGGAGAAGCGACTGACCCTGAGGGAGTTTGAGGTGGAGGAGCGGGGAGCTCGAGTAGGAAGGTATTTACAGAGGGAGAGTTGAAGGTATTCTAGACCCAGGCCCCAGAAAGCCTTGTGGACAATGCAGAGGTTTTCGAATTTAATCCTTGCAGCCATGGGGATCCAATGAAGAGATTTCAGGGCTGTAGAGATGCGATCCCAGGGCTTGAGGCCAAGGACAAATATTGCAGTCCTGTCCTGGGTGAGTTGAAACGGACTCAACGCTGTCAAGCACCAAGAACATTGACAACACAAGGTGCATGGTGGTTCTGTCCCCCTGGTACTTCTAAGAATGCAACTAGTGACCTTTTTACGACCCATTGCTCCCTTTTTGTTGAAACCAAGTATCCTTGAACTATTCAATTTAATTATTACAACGACTACCCTTGTGTCAGTATCCAGAGTGCATCCCTTGTCCTTCTTTGAAATGGTCTGTCCTCTGCATTCCTTAACAGGGTGGGTTGTACTCTGTAGTGTGCTAGAACTGTCATTTGTGATAATAATAAAGTAGATATTTGTCTACAACCTTGACTGGATAGTCCCTTTTATCAGTGAGTAATAATTGTATTTTTGCTGTGTTGCAACTAACCAATGGTGCACAATCTAGCAGAGATAAGCCTGCCGTTTCGTCCACGTTACCAAAATTGGACAAGGAGGTTCATTATTTGCTTCTTTTTCCAATCTGTTCGGATCCCTTGTGGTGTACTAGAGGTGAGGGACTGATTGATGGTTTAGAAACCGATATTCATCACTGCACCACTGGTACCTCGGAAGTTGATTTGTCTCAAAGGCCCACTTTTAGCTGCAACTCATCAGAGGCATTCTCCCTTTCCTCACCTTCCCCCAGACACCCAAAGTCTCCAGAGCTCTGGTCCTCTCCAGGCTGGCCTACTGCAACAGCCTCTTCCTCAATCTTCCTAGTTTCTCCCTTCGCCCCTTCAACTTATCCAGAATAGACTGCAAGACTTATCCTTGGCCTCAAACCCAGGGACCACATCTCTCCAGCCCTAAAATCTCTCCAATGACTCCCGGTTGCTTTGAGGATCAAGTTGAAAACCCTCTGCATCATCCAGAAGGCTCTCTGGGGCCTGGGACCCACTACATCCAACTCTCTTACCCTTCCCTTTCTGCAACCACTCTTTCACCACTGTAGTCGTCCCTTCGACCCTGAAGCACTTCCTTGTGCACCGTCTTCTTAAGAAACCCTAAGCCGACCCCTCCTGCCCGGCTAACTACTGTCCAATCTCCATCACTCCTTTCCTGGGCAAACTCCTGGAAAAGCTGGCCATCTCCCAGCTTAATCTTCAGACTGAATCTGTTGGTTGTCTCCATGAACATCAGTCTGGCTTCAGAGATGCCAGAAACACAGAAACTGCTCTCCTGAACACCCGTGAAGACCTGCTCTCCAACCTTGATTCCAATACCCCCTGTGTCCTCATCTTACTTGATCTCTCTTCTGCCTTTGACACGGTCAACAATGCCATCCTGCTCAACCATCTCCGTGATAACCTGGGTATCACTAATCAGGCCCTGGCCTGCCTGACCTCTTTCCTCTGTGATCAACCCTCCCAGATCCAACTTGGATCCTTCCTTTCCTCTATCTCACTCTGTATTTGTGGTGTTCCCCAGGGGTCTAACCTCTCTCCCTGGCTGTTCAACCATTACCTGGCACCCATTGCACACCGCATTGCAGCTCTCTGCTCCAACTTTCAGTGCTATGCGGATGACACTCAGTTTGTTTTCAGGCTTCCCTCTGCCACCTCTTCTCCCTCTCTCATCTCTGACTGTCTGTCTGCCATCCAGGAGTGGTGTGCCGCCATTGATCTCTGCCTTAATGCCAGTGAGACTGAGATTCTCCTCATCGGCACACCTGCACCCTCCTTCGCTGTCACACTCTGGCCGGCCTCCCTTGGCCCTCTTCCTGCCCCAACCTGTGTGGCTAGGAACTTACTGTCTCTAAAGCTCTGGTTCTCTCTAGGCTTGACTTCTGCAACAGCCTCTTTCTAAATCTGCCTGCTTCTACTCTCTGCCCTCTGCAACTCGTCCAGAACAGGACTGCGAGACTTGTCCTTAGCCTCAAGCCTAGGGATCATATCTATCCAGGACTGAAATCTCTGCACTGGCTCCCAGTGGCTGCGAGGATTAAGTTCAAAACCCTCTGAATCGTCCACAAGGTCTTCTGGGGCCTTGGGTCTTAATACCTTCAACTCTCTCTTCCTAAATATCTTCCTTCTCGAGCTCTTCGCTCATCTACCTCCAACTCCCTCAGGATCAGTTGCTTCTCCAAGCAACGAGTTTGTGGTAGAACTCTCTCTTCTGCTGGGGCCTCCCTCTGGAACAGCCTCCCTGAAACTTGAGGAGGACCATCTTCGGTTCCGGAAGCACCTTAAAACCTTCCTCTTTGCTTCTGCTTTCTCTCCTCCTTTCCCCTGCTGAACTCCTGACTGAAACTGCACTGGTTCACCTGGCTGCCCTCTGATCTCTGGCCTAGGTCCCCTGCCCCGCCAGTTGCACACCTGAACTGCCTTCCAGGCAAACCGGCTCTTGGGGGCTGTTTCTGTATCTTAACAGTCCCCTACCAGCTCTTGACACTTGATGTCTGCACTTACCCCTGCACTTGCCACTTGCTGGCCGCACTTTTACCTATTGTTTAATTATTTTATTTATATTTTTTACTATCAATCCTATGTTTTGCACTGCCCCCTCCCCCAATTCCCCCCCTGCACTTTTCCCTTTCCCCCCTTCCCTGCACTGCACAATCTCAATGTCACCTGGTCTAGTAAAATCGTTGTCTTTGTCTTCCCTCTATTCTCCCTCCCTTGCCTCTTCGTGCCTGGAAACACTTGTGTATAGGAACGTTATAAATGCCATATCATATCGTCTCATATCACATCATATATACCGCCTTGCTAGAGCCCTTCGATCTTCTAGCTCCTATTCTCTGCAGATCAGATGCGGCTCTAAGCAGAGAAGGGTGGGTAGAACTCTCGCCTCCGCAGGAGTCTCCTTCTGAAACAGCATTCCTGCCCCTCTCAGACTTGAGTCGGATCTCCTTAAGTTCTGGAAGCTTATCAAGACCCTCCTTTTATCTTCTTCCTTCCCTCTCCCCCTCCCCTGCTAATGTGCCCCCTCTGCACTATTGTGACTGACTTCCTGGTTGTTTCTGATTCATACAGGGCACCAGGCCCTCCTCGCCCAGCCTATCCCAGCACTTAATTCTCTCCTGAGCCCCCTCCTCTAACCTACACTGGCCCTCCTGCGTACACTCCGCCGCACTTCTGCATTCCCCTGGCACTTGTCCATCTGGCCTCCCCTTAGCATTCGCCTAACCCAGGTGCCCTCTTCTCCCCACCCCCCCCAGCACTTGTGGGCTCTCCACTCCGACCTGCACTACCTTTTCCTTCTTAGCACACTAGTGCTTTCTGCTCTGACTGGCACTTCCCTTCTCCTTCCTACTCCCCTGCACTTTCTTTTCTGCACTTGCACGATCCGAATGTCACAAGGCCTAGAAGGACCGTTTTTTGGTTTGTTGTCATCGGTTACCCCCTCCACCCCTGCAGTCCCCCAGCCATCTGTCTTTTTGTGCCCTGAAACACCATTTGCTGTATAGGCGCATTATAAATACCCAATAAATAAAATACAGATAATTCCTACAAGGAAACTCCCTCTCTGGAGGGAACTGGAATTTGGCATCTGTGTTCATGTGAGCTGTGAACAAACGAGGCAAATTAGGAAGCATGAAAATCAGATGTGGCTGGTAGAATTCTCATGTAAACACTCACAAATGAGCCCGTCATTCTAACTTTATTCTCACCTGCGTAACAGAACAAAGTGTCACTACTTAAGTGTGAAATTCATTTTTGCTGTAACCGGTGAAATTGACACCTGATATCTTACCACTAGAGTGTGGCTTCTGTCACTTGCGTCTGCAGGCTTCCCCTGAAGACTCCATTCAGCTTCATCCATTCAGTTTAATCACACTTTATTCACACAGAGTCTTTTCGCCCAAGTCAGTCAAAGAAAAGGGGAAAGAAGTTCATTCAGTCCTGCAGTGGTACTATTTTAACATCAGTGATGTCAGCTAAATATTATTACCTTATTCCTTAATGGAAACTTAACTATTTCCTAAGGAACTGTACCCATTCTGCTTGTCGCGCCACCACCAGCCCACTGCAGGTGGTTTAAAATGAGTGATTGCATACTCTAGATCTGAGATATCTCTGAAAGCACAGCACTAAATTGGGTACACAGAGCTCCCACATCCCAGAAAAGAAGGCAGACGCTGAGAAGCAGTCAGCACCCCTTCCTCAAGACAGACCGTAAGATTAAGGTGGGCCGGTAAGATAGCTCAGTGGGTTGAGCGCTCGCTGCTGCGATCTGAGCGTGATTTGCAGGTTCAAATCCGAGCAAGGCCAACTCAGCATTTCAATCTTCGGAGGTCGATAAATGAGTAGCAATTTCAGTTGTTTGATATTGTACGTAAATTTGTGCTCTGTAAAGCGCTTTGGATTAAGGCGCTATATAAATAACAAAAATGCACAATAACCTTGGAAAGAAACACAGAACAAGTAGACACCCAGGCAGAAATAATCCCCCAACCTAGCATTGGCAAAGCCAATGGTTATGGCTTTTGTGTTGGCACGGGATAGTCATTCACCAGGCACTGTCATAATGGTACTACCTTGATATAAGATGGCAACAGGCAGAAGGGGTGTAGTTACATTAACATATGATAGCAGTAACTGACAAACAGCTATCTAATAGCGGCGCACAAGCCACAACTGTTGGCTTTGTCAATGCGTGTTTCAACAAGGCTTCAGTGCAAGGCACAACTACAAATCAGGTGGCTGCGAGTGTAATTGATAGAGACCATTTTCTTACACGAGTAGCACATTTACAACTGCAACTAAGACATTAACTCTCAGCAGATGGCTTACTAAGGACCCTGGCAAGCAGGGGGTTGGTATTACTGCTTGGTAGCAGTGGGACAAAGAGATCCTGAGAGAATGTATTTTGGATGGGGGAGGCAGGTACTGAGTGTACATGGCCATTGCCAGTTAATGGATGGGTAAATAACCAAATAACACCGACACGCTGTGCGTCCAGCCTCACATATCCTTTCCCTTCTAGCTGTACTCCATTGCAATAGCTTTGGCTTATATGTGACTCTTAAGTGCCACCTAATAGCTATAACTAATAAGACATCCGTTGGCAGGGACAAGGTTAACCACACTGTTATCTGATTTGAGCAGAGTAACACCTTTCGTGAGCACTGCTCAGAACAAGCACTTCCACCCTTCAACTGCTGCACAGATGACACCAGGTTAGGCCCTAAATTGTGAATTACTAATCCCAGACTTCATATGAGACCAGGAACCTAATCAACTTTTGACCATAACTGATCAATTGTTGGGTACTTTGTGTCGCTTTTTGCGCAGTATTACTTTCCACCCTTCTCCCTTTCCCAATATCGACCAGTCCTTCCTTAACCATTTGCCTTTGTCTCATTGAAGTGTGTACCATATATTTGTGCTAGACCCTCTTCTCCCCCAAAGCTTGCACTTGCTGGTCATTGCCGCTCCCCAAATGTCAACTAAGGAACCTTCCCAAATTGTCACCAGCTTTATGTTACGTTATGTTATTTGTTCAGCATGGTAAGTGCCGCACATGGCTTCCTATCTCTGTCAGCTGGACCCTATACACTGGTGCAATATCAAAAACTCATAACATAACAAATAGGGGAAACGAATACTCCAAAGGCGAAGGGGTTTGAGCTTTCTACCAAATACAGAGGCTGGTAAGATAGCTCAGTGGGTTGAACGCTCGCTGCTGCGATCTGAGCATGATCTGCAGGTCGCAGGTTCGAATCCCGGCAAGGCCAACTCAGCCTTTCATCCTTCCGAGGTCGATAAATGAGTACCAATTTCGGTTGGGTGATACTGTATGTAAATATGTGCCCTGTAAAGCGCTTTGGATTAAGGCGCTATATAAACAACACATCATTATCATTAACATCATTATCCTCCCGAGCTCTAGAAGCGGGAAGTGAGTTCCAAGGGAAGTGTGTTTAGCAATAGGCAGAAAAGGTCCTTCTGCAAACACCGACTGATTTCTGAATTTGGATCGTGAATGAGAAAAGTCAAAAGTGAGGACATGAGGTGTAAACTCCCGGATGATTACAATGTGGGCGCTGAGTATGCATGTATGGATATATGAGATTTATAACGAGCAAGCCTAGCTGGAAGGAAACTGAGCACTGTGCATAGGGGACACGCCCAAGGTGTTGCAGATTTAGTGTGGGGGTAGCAGATAGGTTGCGGAGCTCTGGAGGGGATAAGTAGGTTTGAGCAGTACTTTCAGAGATTGCTGAGAAGGTCTTTGAAGGGTAGGGCCCGCAGGTCCTTACTGAAGTGTAGGATGGAGGAACTATGCTCATCTGCACAGATAAACGGATCCAGGTATAGTGTACATTGCAGGAAGTTCTGTGTTTCCAGTCCGGCTACGTCATAGCTGCTGGTGATGCCTTGACCTCTGGAAATGTTGAGTTTCGGAGCCAGGCAGCTTGGCGGTTTGGCTGTGGCTGCATTGTAGATGATGCAGGCACCTTGAACATGATGCATGCTTGAAGGTGTACAATGCAAAGGTATTCAGGGGACATACATGCCACTCTCTCCTATGTAGGCATCCAGTCTACTGAGCTAAAGGTTGGTGAGATGTAACCATGTGTTTCCAGCAGGGAGGGGGGTTTCTGGGGCTGCTGAAGGCCACAAAGGCTTTAGATAACCTGGGACCTAAATGGGAAAGTAAGAAGGGGCAGAATTCCATAGGAAAGCTCAGGCAGAAGCAACCTGTCTTGGTCAATGAAATGGGAAGAGACAGTAAGGAGTCGGCATTAAGGAGAATTTTTGAATACTTATCTTTGATTGGGGTGGGCATAACCCCAGTGAGGAGGGAAGAGCAAAAGTAGCTAAGTTCTGACTTCTGCTATGACAAATATAATCAATGTTTAAGAGGCATTTGTGTGGAGTCCGTTGATTACCATCTGTGGATCGATTGGCTGTAGGCCATGGAAAAGGGGGTGTTTGATTTTTTGGACTCAGTTTAAATAGAAACGGAGCATCCTGGGCATAGCTTGGATGGATGGGTGCCATCTTGGGCGATCAGCTGGACCAGTGTAAGGAGTGTCGTGGAAGGGCTGAGCACTGCCAGAACCCACAGGTCACCTTAGAGATGCCCATGGAAACGTCCTACAGTGCGGATGACCCCTGGGACAACCAGGGGTTGTGCGATGATGTCATAAGAAATAAACAGAGAGTGACACATGATGTCACAAGAAGTAGACAAGAGTGCCCTGATGTCAAAGAGGCAGGCAAGCAGTGAGCTGAATGCCTCAAGAAATAAACAGGGACTGTGCACTGATGAGACAAGAGACAATCAGGGACTGGTCGCTGATGTCAGAAGACACAAACAATAGGTGGGAAAAGATGTCACAGGAGGCAAACAGGGAGTAGACATTGATGTTGCAAGTAGGCAGGTGGCAATGATGTTACAGGAGACCAGCAGACAGTGGGCAAGTATGTCATGTGAAACAAGGAGGAGTGGACACTGATGTTGCTAGAGGCATGGAGGGTGGAAATCGACATCGCAAGAGACAGAGTGGATAGGCACTGAGGTCACAAGAAACTGGCAGCAGTAGTAAATGATGTCACAAGTGACACAACGTGGTTAGCAGGCACGAATGTCGCAAAAGACACAGATTGGGCACTGATGTCACAAGAGATGGGATGGGCATTGATGTCACAAGAGAAAGAAGATGTAGTCAATGTTGTCAAAAACGACAATCAGAGTTGAGTTTGCGTGGGTGTCACGAGAGATATGGAGTAAGCATGGATGTCACAAGAGAAGAAAGGAGCGGACAAATATGTTGCAAGAGACAGCATGGGTGGGCACTAAATGTCAAAAGTGGCGAAGGGGATGGCACCATGGCAGAAGAGTTACCCCACTAGAGTTTGTGCCTTTACAGCAGCTTTTGCTAAGTTACAAAGATTTGACAAGCTAATACATTAAAGAACCGAGATATCCAGGAACATTGATTCACCAAAGTGCCAGGGGTAGCCAAAATGACATCACACACCTGATGACATCACCGGAAGTGATGTCATATGCCCTTTGCCTTGGATGGTTGTGATAAATCAACTTCCGGGCAACCAGTGGTCCAGGGATGAATATCGGTTTCCAAACCATCAATCAACCCCACACCTCTAGTACACCACAAGTGATCCAAACAGATTGCAATACAAGTGAATTATAAGACCTCTTTGTCCAATTTTGGTAACGTGGACAGAATGGCAGGCTTATCTCAACAAGGTCGTGGATTGTTGGCTAGTTGCAAAACAGCAAAAATACAATTATTGCCCAATGATAAAAGGGACTGTCAAGTCAAGGTTGTATACAAATATCTACTTTATTATTACTACAACAGACAGTTGTAGCACACTACAAAATACAACCCACCCTGTAAAGGAACACAGAGGACAGAAAATTTCATGAAGGATAGGGAATAACTCTGGATACTGACAGGAGGGTAGTTGGTAAAGTAATCAGACTTACTATTCAAGGTTATTTGGTTTTGGCACCAGGGGGAAAGTGTCGTAACTGTCTCCAAGGGCCTTTGGAGATTGACCAGGGGGGCGAAACCCCAATGTACCTGGTGCTGAAGAAGTTCTTGGTGCTCGACAGCGTTGAGTTGGTTCCAGGGTGCTTTGCAACCTTTGAGACACAGTTAGTGGTGTGAGACAGCTGCGGTTACCAGGCAGCAGGCAGCTGAGCAAGCAAGGCTGAAGGGATGTCTGCAGGCTGACTGGCGCGGCAGCCCGGGCCAAGAATCGGTGACTCTGTGCTGGTTGGAGGATCTGGAATGCTGGTTGAGGCGGCTTGGATAGCTCTTTTGACTGCGGCGTGACAACAGTCAGCAGTGCAGCCAGATGCGGTTCTAGGACTCGACTGTCTCAAAAATGTCCTTAAAAGATGGATGCTGGATGATGCTTGTGTGGCACTCCTCCTAGCTTCTTCGCAGGGCTTGTGTCGTCCTTTCAAGGTGGATGGCCCAAAGCTCAGGAGAGTGATTACAGACATCAGCCTTGTCCTTTGTCCAGAGACTCTCTGGCACTTCCCACCTAGGAGGCTTGCTGGCAGTACCTAGCAGGGAACACGATGTGTGGTGCCTGGGTAACAGTTCTGAGTCCGGTATCTCCCTCTGTTCCCTGGGAGATATTTAGGCAAGAGATCTTGCTTCCCTCTTGGAACGCCTGCCATTCCTTCACTGGCGGAAGATGTAAGGTAGACTGTACCTTCAGGCCGGGTCCAAATGAGTCCCTCTTACTCCTTTTGAAAGTCGTCAGATGACAAATGGGCTCCAGTGATTGGTGCAGGCTAATCCTACCTTAATGGACCAATCCTTGGTCCCCACCTACAATCTTCTGCTATGCATGAGGTCAGGACCAGAGTGCTCTGCAACAGGACAGACAAGAGGTGACAATATGCACCTAAACCCCACCCTTCTTCTTGTCTGTTATAGATCTAAGGGTCTCTCTGGTTAACTAAGCCTTCTGTGACTCTTTAATTAAAGCGCATGGTTTCCCTTGAAGTATGTGGTGAGAGCAGACTTCTGGTCTCTACCAAATCACATACTTCTCCCCTCTGAAAGGGGTCTGCTCTGCAGGGACACCTGCCGTAACTGCTGGACCCAGACAGGCCATTCACTGCCTTTCAAGCAGAGAAGTTGGAACTAGCTTCAGGTTGACACATTGCATACCAAAGGGGTGTTAGCCCCGTCTTTCCTGTTATCTTTCCGGCAACCAAGCTCCTTCGGGCTCGCTTCAATTATCTTGTTAGTATGCACTGGATAAGACAAAATGAAATCAGTTCCATGGGGAATTTAATATTTAAATTAGGCTGCCCATGCTGGAGGAAGGTGTGCCTTTCCCCTTCTTGAGATGTTTTGGTGTACCCGGGGCTGTCACATTACAGCTGAATATGACAGGAGAAGACGGCGCCTGTAGGCTGTGTCTTCCCGGCGTACATGTGACTATGCGTTTTGTGCGGGAAGCAGATGGACTGTGTGCAGAAAGACCTCACACAGTCCTCGGAGGTTGATCTCTCATCATTCTTTTTCATGTATCAAAAAATAAAAAATCCCAGGCGAGTGCACTCTCCCCGTGCGTATGGTTGAATTCCTCATAATGTCATCGGTTCCTCTTTAATTAATGCTGGTGACATCACAGATGTTGGCTTGCAGGCATAAAAAAGTGCAAAAAATACGAGCAGGCTCCCTGAACAGAACCCTGAACATATGGGACCCATTTATGGACTACGCGGCTAAATTCCCAGCCCTCACCAAGAGACCTCCACTCACCAGATGGCTCCAATGCTGCCCGCTTTATTGAACACTGAACCTCACCCAAAACACACCAAAGACAAGGTTCACACTTGCTCATGAACAGATAGGACCATGGATAATGGTGACGAGCCCATCAACAGCCTCAGCAAGCGGTAAAACATCTCGAGAGACACTCTACCCAATAGCAACTCATAATTAATGCATTGTTGTGATTGTTGTATTGCTCTGAAAAATTCAATAAAATGTTGTTATGAAAAAAAAAGTACAAAAATTTACAATGTTTGAAAAACAAAATAGGTACTAAAGCAGTCAGGAATATTTTAGATACCAACCACATTTTAACAAGTGTGCTGCCTTCATATGCCATTGTTTGGGTCATGATACGATAGGGTTAGAACCAATAGAATCAACATTGAAATGCAATGCCACATAGCATGTTGCCCCACAGACCCTCTGATTGGTTGGCATTCTCACCCATCCTTGGACATTTGGCTCTTTAGCAGCACGTAAGCAAAACGAAACCCAGGTGCTTCAGTCGCATCAGATTACTCCCAACTTTCCCAATAATTCCATCATCTCTCATCAGTTCGACCATAAGCCAACATTTCCCATCTGTAGTTGACCTTGTAGTCTTCTCTCTGTTCTGGGACATTTAAGGGAGTGTAAGCACATCACTATCTTCATCCAAAGCTTAATGAATAGCCCTTGTTTTTGACTTCTGAATCACGTATGAGGAGACTGCAAATGTGTCAATTTCGACCTTCTATTTATTGCTTTTTGATTTACTTATATTGGGTGTTCTTGCTCCTCTTGGCCTCTAGAGACTTGCTCACTCCATCTTGTTGGAGCCTTACCCGCTGTTAATTGTCCAATACTTGGATCTTGCAAATGTTTTCTTCTTCTTTAATCTAAGAGAAATAGGTTTTACGTACACCGCTTATCCGTCTGCCTCCCCTTGTGCCTTGCCATTATTCCTTAAAATAGCACCCTTGATCCCAGGCCAACACAGACTCCTCTTTATTTTGCATACAAAGCTATTTCTGCAACGTCTCCTGACTCTGCATCCCTGGTCTGTTTCTGAGGTAGCTGGATTGAGTCTTGACACAAGCCGACGTCCATCTTCCTATCATGGCCGTCCTTGCCACGATATATATTTTTCTCTATAGCAAGCTTCTATATGTCTCATCTCCCTTGTGTTACTGTGTATTTAAGCAATATGACCCAAGCGGTGGGGGCATTAACGACTCAGGTAATGCCCTGGGGCCCATAGTTATAGGCCTAAGCAAAGCGAAGGCCTTAACGAAGCCCCCGCGGCATTACCTGAGTCGGTAAGGCCCCTGCCGTGAGGGTCATATTGCTATTAGTGCCCCGGCACGCAATAGCTGCGTGTCCGGGGCTCTAAAAGCATTGTTTTCTGTCCCGAAACACTGCAGCGTTTCAGAACAGAAAAAAAAAATAGAAACAACCAGGAAAATGCTGCCGGGAAAGGGAAAACGAAGTCTGTTTTCCCTTTCCATGGTGCCCATCGGGAGCGGACGCGCTGGGAACACAAGTGTTCCCAGCGCGTCCGCTCCCGAAAAAGGATCAAAAAGAAGATAAGTGGGGTTGGGAGGACAGGAGTGGAACGGGAATAAAAAAAAAAAATTTTAAAAACAAATACTTACTTGCATCCCCGGCGAGGGACGAGGTAAGCCTCCAGCCATGTGGAGGTGCGGCGCAGGGATGGCCCCGCTCTGAGTTTCCACACGGCTGGAGGCTTCCCTCATCCCCCGCCGGGGACGCAGGAACAAGAAGGTAAGTGGGGGTGGGGGTGGGGGTAGGAGGGAGGAAAGGGAATATTAAAAAAAAAGCCTTACCCCAGTCCCTGGCATGGGGCAAAGGCAGCCTATCAGCCGCGGAGAGGCTCAGAGCAGGGATGGCCCGTTTCCAGCCACCTCATTTGCTGAGGGGCTGCCAAGCCCCCCTGCTGAGGACAAGGCTGCAGGAATCCCGGCCGAGAATCAAAGGATTATCGGCCGGGTAAGGACCCGGCGAGAGCCAATCAGAATGCATGTTGCATTCTGCTTGACTCTCGCCAGGTACTAATTACAATTATTGGTCAGCAAGTTACTTCATCTTCTTTGTATATATGATTACTTTATCATTTATTGCATGTTTCTCTTGTCATTTCAGTTACTCTTAAGTATTTTCATATTGTTTCAGTATGTCATCATAAATCTTCTTTATGACATCCCTCTGCACTCATCAGATTTCACTCACCCCTCCATGATGTCCAAAGATGTGTGCTGACATCTTTCCACTCTTTCAGTACCAGGGTACATTCAGTATGTGCATATCATCTCTCATACACTCAATGCAGTATAGCGACAACGCATGGGGTCCCACAGACAGCTATTCTCCTGCTGTTCCAATATGACAGCACTGAGGGGGCGGGAGCTAGTGAAAAGACATCCACCTGCTTCTATAAGGGCTGAGTTGGGTTTGCCGGGATGCGAACTTGTGACCTGCAGATCACACATAGATCGCAGTAGCGAGAGCTCCACCTGCTGAGCTATCTTACTGCTTTGCTTTTAAAAATGCAATGCCACAGTAAAAGAAATGCCTGGCTGCACAATGTGTGCCAGACATGTACTAGCACTAATCATGTTTGTTGTGGCCTCGATGATTCACAGTAAAAAATGCCATGCCACAGTAAGACAAAAGGCCAATCTAACACTGTAATGACACTTTTGCATGCTTACTTTATCATAGATGCCCAGAAAAATATACAATGCCACAGTAAGGAAATGCTAAACTGGCCGCACACAAATGCCAGTCTAACCAGGCAATTACACTTATCATGATTTCTTTATCAGAGATGCCCAGTGCAAAATGTCAAACCACTGTAAGAAATGGCTAGACTAGCTGCACCAAAATGCAAATCTAGCCATGCAACAGCACATATGATGCTTAGTTCATTATATATGCCCATAGAAATATGCCATGACACACTAGAAATGGCTACACTGACTGCACCCAAATGCTAGTCTAGCCACTAATTAACTATCATGCCTGCTTTTTCATTCATGACCATGATGTATTAGGAAACCCCTTTAATGCTCCACCCTTCCCACACATTCCCTCTCCCTCCCACTATCCTCCTCCAACCCCCAAAATCAGCTTCCTGGCCCAGAATTACTTCCACATCACTCTTCCTTGTCCCGGTACTTACATATGAGGCAAGGTGCTTCGTAGGCAAGGAATGGGACGAGGAAGAGTATGGGTCTCATTACACGGAAGGCAGTAAACCATGGTGCTATTAGCACCATGGTTGCCGCCGGTACCATACCGGCACCACCAGGTGAATTACCACCCCATTCCAAGGTTGGCGGGGCGGTAATTCCCCCTTTCTCCATTGCCCTTCCCATTCCCATTTTTGCCCCATAGGGCATAATGGGAATGGGGAAGGAGCTAATTACGGTACCGTAATTAGCACCAAGATCCCTTTGCGGGACCCAACTTTAACGGCTGGTCTACACCAGGCGTTAAGGTCGGGTCTCGCAAAGGGACCTCGTAGTAAGGCGGTAAGGGTTAATGGTCACCGGTACCCTTACCGGTGACCGTTCACCCTTACCGCCTTCCATGTAATGAGGCCCTATGACTAGTATTAATGAAGATTATTGGTAAGTAATTCAGGCATTGAACACACATGCACCCATTCACCATTCACTCACACACCCAGCCACCCATACATCATGCAGTCACACATTCCCACACAATACATAATATATACACACACATACATTCGTACATTACATAATATACACACATACATTACATAGTATATACACACACACTCTTAGACTTAAAAAATAAATTCCCTTACCTCCCCAAATCCGTTGCTCCTACTCTGTAGGCAAGTCTCCGACTCCCATGCTCCAACACACGCGCTCTTGTTCCTGTCATGTGCTGCAGAGCAGAGGAGCTGCAATCCTCCACGTCTGGGGGGAGGGGAGAGATCGGGTTTTAAAAAGAAATTATTTCATTTTTTTAAGTCAATCTGACTGACTTCACAAAGAAATCATTTCTGTTATGAAAACCATAACGGAAATAATTTCTTTCTGAAGTCAGAGTGACTTCAAAAGGAGATTATTTCTTTTTGAAATCTGAGCTCTTCTCCACCCCCCATAACCAGGGGTCACAGAGGCAGTGGGAGTTGCCGGGGTCGCATTTGTGACCCCTGGTGGACCCCAAATGACGTCCCTGGAGATATCCTTCAAGGTGCACGGAGCAGTACGCACAAGGTCTCACACAGGAAATCTATTCACTAAGTGACACAGATCCTAGCGAATGGTGCTTCAGAGGGTGGAGCTCATTATAGGCAATGTGCAGTGATAGCAGCTCTCTGGCTTCACTGCACACGAAGGTAAGGAAATGTCCAGTGTTGTGAATTATTAATAAAAATGAAAACCTCACAATACTGATCTTGATACTTAACAGTCTCCTTATTGCGTGACTGATATCCTCTACTCTAGGGTTCTCCAACTCCAAGCCTCGAGGGCCAGATCCATATTGGGTTTTCAGGATACCCATAGTTAATATTCATGAGGTAAATTAGCATGGCATGCTTATAAAAATATGCACATTTTTCCTCGCGGATATCCTGAAAACCCGTCAGGATCCCGACCCTCTAGGCCCGATGCATAGGTATTATTGGATGAGCCACTGCGGGAATGAAATGTCCCAGTCCCTGTGGGTGACAACCAGCGAGTAGTCTGGAAGATGTCTAGGTGCTCTGTAAAGCTGTGGTACTGATTGAGTGTTCCCTGATTTAGGCCTATGCACTCTATGCTGCTGGTTGTCCCTGAATGCGGCCATTGAACTCAGTTCTCCTGTGGCTTGGCCCTGCCACTGTGCACTGGCACTGAGGTGTGCCACATGGGCAGTCGCAGTGCATGCTGCTGATGTGGCCCCAGCACTGCGAGATGTCACTGAACTGTGCCTCCTGGAAAAGCTCAGTGCATTCTGCTTATGTGGTGTTGCCACTGTGTGGTTGCACTGACGTGTGCTTCATGGATGGGCTCACTGCATGCTGTTCATGTGGCTCCAGCACTGCACGGTGGCACTGCGGTATGTGTCACTAAGCTGTACCTTCTGGAAAGGCTCAGTGCATGCTGCTGATGTGGCCCTGCCACTGTGTGGGTGCAATGGTGCATGCTTCCTAGATGGGCTCAGTGCATGCTGCTTGTTTGGCTCAGGCACTGCACGTTGGCACTGTGGTATGCGTCCTGGACAGGCACAGTGCATGCTGCTGATGTGGCTCCAGCACTGTGAGATGTCACTGAACTGTGCCTCCTGGAAAGGCTCAGTGCATTCTGCTGATGTGGTGCTGTCACTGTGTGATTGCACTGACGTGTGCTTCATGGATGGGCTCAGTGCATTCTGTTCATGTGGCAACAGCACTGCACGGTGGCACTGTGGCATTCGCCCTGGGCAGGCTCAGTGCCTGCTGATGATGTGGACCCCGCACTATGAGGTGTCACTAAGCTGTACCTCCAGGAAAGGCTCGGTGCATGCTGCTGATGTGGCCCTGCCACTGTGTGGTTGCACTGATGCGTGCTTCCTATGTGGGCTCAGTTCATGCTGCTCGTGTGGCTCAGGCACTGCATGATGGCACTGCGATATGCGTCCTGGACAGGCTCAGTCTATGGCCCCAGCACTGTGCAGGGGCACTGAGGTGTGCCTCCTGAATGGGCCTAGTCAATGCTGTTGATGTGGCCCCAGCACTGTGCAGTGGCACTGAGGTGTGCCTCCTGAATGGGCCCAGTCCATGCTGTTGATGTGGCCCCAACACTGTGCGATGGCTATGAGGTGTGCCTCCTGAATGGGTTCATTGCATGCTGCCGATTTGGCTGTGTAGTAACTAGTGATACCGTAGCAAAGTCGTATATACTCTGTGCTGCTGTGACCCTGACCATGGCCCCAGTCTCTGTGTGGTGGACATTGAAACAAGCATCGTGAATAGGGTCCGATGTGCTGACGTTGCCCCCGTAGTGACTCTGGAAAGGTGCTCTGACAGGCACATGCCGTCTGTGCGTCTGTGGCCTAAGCCCCGTGGTGTCACTCAAAGCGTACGGACTGAAGACGGCCAGCGAGAACTGTTCTCCCTTGGGCTTCTTTCTTGTGCATTGGCAGTAATGACGCCTGCACTGCTGCCAAGCACCCACCATGTGGCACGTAATAACAGCACTAGGCAAGTCCTGCTTTTGTACAGTGCATGCTGGGTCTTGTAGTTTTTATATTCCCTAGCAAATGGGTATGCAACTACTGCACATAATGTGCAAAACCAGAACTGGAGGATGGTGTCACGCACGAGAGCCCTTGGGCAGCCATGTTACTTTGGCCCTGGCCTTGAGGAGTAATATTAAATAGCTGCTCTGAGACTGAGGGGGGCTTATGCGGTCTGAGCTGCCGTGGCCCTGGCCAGTGATGGTAAAGGTTGTTCTGAGTCGGGCCCGTGAGCGCTATGCTGCTGTGATCCACGATCAGGCCCGGGAGGTGGCAATGGAGCCAGTATGCTTACTGCCAGAGGAGACATGTGAGAGCCCAGTGCAGCAGTGACGCTGTCTCTGTGTGCTAGAGGTGTGCGAGAGCTCTACGCTGCAGCGACCAGGTTCCAGTCTCTGTTGGTGGGGTGGCAGTGCCAGTGCCACGGGGACCCCCGTCTCCGCGAGAGGCCTACGCGCATGCGCTGTGGTGCTCCCGGCCTGTGGCAGTGAAAGGAGGCCTGTGCCCTCCATGCTGCTGTGACCCTGGCCCAGTCACCGCGGCTTGCTGTAGAATGAGAGATGTGAGAGCCCGGTGCTGCTGCGGCTCTGGCCCCAGTCCCTGTGCGCCGCGAACAGGCCCGCAGCCCTCCACGTCTCCCTTGATTTGAGCAGACGGCGGGCTCTGCTCTCCGAGAGCTGATCCCCTGCGGCCGCCGCTCATCGCTCCACGTGCATCTGCTTCAGGGACAATGTCAGTGAAGCGGGGCTGGCGGTGACGTAACGAGGCGACGGCAGCTCAGGCCCGCCATTGGACTGGGGCCCTCCATGCAACGTTCTAATTTATGCTGCACGAGGGCTAACTCTGGGCCTACAGACACATATCTTTGGGTTGTGCACACATGCATAAGTCTGCGTGCTGCCTGGGCTCTTGTGGAGACCCCTTAAATGAAAACGGTATTGGAAAATCATTTGAAGTAACTGCATTTAATGTCACTCTCAGTACTGGCCCCTCTGCAGTCAACAGCACAGGGATAACCGGTTGTAATAGGAACTGAGTCTCTCATTCATTGTTCCAATGTGCACTGTTTATTAGAATAACTGACAATGCTCAATTGCCTCATCTGTCAGTGCGTTTCTTGATTGTGCAATGCAATATCAGTCCTGACTGCCTCAACACTTCAAGGAATTAGCTATGGCAGGAAAGCACGTTACGAATGACACTTAAAAATAACATTACAATTCCCCTCCTGCTGTGGCATGTGCCTATTCTAGGAGCTCAATTTGGAGCAAGTCAATGTGTGTTTTCTGTGGTTTTAATGTCCTTGCACCTAGGGTTTTAAAGGGTTTGTGAGGGCCTGTGTAGTGCCCACATGTCACTTTCCACTGCTGTGGACAAGGTGCCTTGTCTGGAAGTGCATTTTGGCGCAAGTGCATTTATCTTTAGCCAGGGTTTATCCTATGTTTCAAAAGGGCCACCAAGTGCATCAGCTTCGCAGATCACCATTTCTCTTGCCTGTCAGTGATGTTTGGAGCACATTCATTTGTGTTTCAATACCATTTCCCCTACTTTCGGCCTAAAGACTGTCCTGCTCTACGCTCATTCCCAACCCACTTAGAAATGGTGCCACAAACAGAGCGTTCACGTCCCAATGAGGAATGCACACAAATCACAGCCAGGGAAAAGCGGAATTTTTGTTGGTAGCCAAATTTGGTTCCCCCTTGCTGCCCTTGGTATCACTCCTTCCCTCATCCCCTCCCACCCTTCAATAAGTTTGTTGGTCCAGTTCAGTACCGTACAAAGCAGGTTGTCCGGTAAACAGAGTTGTTTATTCCAAAGTTATCTAGGTCCACAAAACCGCTACCTGGTAACCAAACTCGACATCTGGATCTCAGAGACGTAATTGTAAGGGGTGGTGTATATAGGTAGACTGTTCCCACAAAAGCCTATATGGTAAAGCCCCAGCATACTTAAAAAAAACAGTTCAAAAGGCACGAACCAACCAGAAACCTGAGATTTTCTAACAAAGGTCTTCTCCAAACTATTCCAGCTAAAAAGCTGAACGGTCTTGGCAAGGCCTTCCCAAGCACAAGCATCATTAAATGGAACAAACTACCTGTGTCCTTGAAGTTGGAAACCAACTATACACACTTCAGAAAGAAGCTAAAAACGTTACTATTAAAATAAACTCCTGACCAGACAACAATTCCTATTATACCGCGTAACTGACCTATATATGTGGTTACCCACTGTCCCGTTTCTGTCACTACATGTCCTGTCTTTTTGGAATGTGCTCTGATGCTCGCGGGCTTTAGCGCTATACAAACAAATAAATAAAATAAATAAATAAAAGCCCATTACCCGCCCACAAGGGTCCCAGTCTACACAATGCCCCAGGAATCTCCATAGGTTTCCTGTTCAGGCTCAATGACCGCTTGGCTAGTAACCTCAGGACTGTTTTCTCAACAGGGAACCTTTTTACCGAAGGCCATCCTAGCATGGAAGTGCAATCTACTTATCCCTGCTATAGATCTGTCAGTTTTTGGCCAAGGAGTCTTCCGTGGCAGACCTTGGGCCGCACTTGTGCTTATCTTGTTGGCCTGTGGCCAGAAAGACTATCTCAATACATTTCACCCTAGGTGCTGCTAGGTGGCCGTATTGTGACATAAAACACTATTCAAGCATTGCTAATCAAATACGTTTTTTGATAATTAAGAACATTTTAACAGGCAAATTCTGCTAATTAATTTCAGAAAAATAATGTATGCCTTTGGAATTATGCAAAAGGATGAACTGGTACAAGCAGAACTTTGAACTACACTAAAAGGGCTTCTTCTCAGAAACAACTGCACTGTCATACATTCTAGTTTCCGTCAGAAACTGGACCATGTTTGTACACGAAGGTCACCAAGGGCTTTTAGCCACAAAACATCTCATGAGACAAATGGTACGATTCCTAATGCTTAACACAATGGTTCAAGCCACCCTCAACAGATTTGACATACATCAAAGCATGATAGGGCAGAAATGCCTTGAGCCCCTTCACATGTCACCTTTTCCATCACGCACCTGGGAGGAAATGCAGCCAACTATTATGATGCTTTAGATAACGGGGACCATTGGCTGATCATTTCTGAAAAAGAATCCAGATATCCGGAGATACCTGTAGCTCCCTTCACAGCAGCAGCAGTGATTCCTGCTTTGGTAAAGGTCTTCTCAGTTTAGGGGATCCTGATAGTCCAATCTGACGATGGGCACCCATTCAATGGAGAAAACTTCAAGGATTCATTGAATACCTAGGCTCCCGCCAAAGGACAATAAACCATATTGTGGCCTCAAGCTAATGAACTAATAGAACGAATCATGGGAAATATATAAGAAAGGTGACCCAAACATGCAAACTAGGTCAGAAGTCTCTTGCTCAAGGACTGTCAACTTACTGAGATCATAGAAATAGTCCCCATAACACCACAAATGGATGTCCATCTGAACTTATGTTTGTCCCTATTTTACAAATATGCTTTCCCCCTGTAGATTCTCACGTACACATTCCGCCTGACACTGCAGATCTTGAGACCAAGGAGTTCACTCAAAAGGAGAAGAGGAAGAACTACACTGACCTCTGTCGGGATGAAAGACATACCAAATTCAATGTTGGAGATGTGGTTCGAATACACAAAATCTGCTCAGGCAAGGACATGCAGCGGTATTACCCCAAGCACCTGGCTATATCACATGTGAAAGGAACAATGGTCATAGTTCGCAGAGCTGACAATGCCTCCTCACAGTTTAAGAAACTTAATAAAGGTAGGGAAAAAGTTGGAGAAACCCATGAGATGTTTTTGATGTCTGTAGAAGATGTTTACTGGGTTGACCTTCCATGCAGTGTCACGATGGATCTGCCCGAGGAGCAAACAGTCTTACCATGGAGATTCCAAGGTGAAATTCATCAACCCAGCTGTATCATCATTGAAACGGAGTAAGCATGCAGTTCATATTTACGCACCAAGGCTGTCTCATGTTTCCAATCCACTCTCTCAACCCCTCCTCCTGTAACGTCAAACACGCACTAATCATCATGGAGTGCATGGAAAGGCAGGGAAATGCGGTGTGAGAGGACAAAGGAAAGAGGGCAGCACTTCCCACCCAACTAAAAACGGGGATAGCGTTGCTGTCACTTATTCTGAAATAAATCAAGTGAAAAAGTAATCTATTCATGTTGGCTTTTTCATTGAGCACCACCAACCGACCTGAACATGAAAACACACTCTCAGCTGGTTTAGCTGATACACAATGCGTGACTTGTGCAGGCTAGAGCTGAAGATCTTTGATCCGTATTGTGGTGAAACAATGTGCCCTTTCTTGGACTTCCTGAATCCAAATTGATATTCAACACAGAAACCCTGTAGAATACCTTTGCAGAGAAGTCCTTCAGAATCCCTTATTTTCACCACAATTTCTGGTTGAAAGGGCACACAGATCGCTGGCACCAGCACTGAAACCTTGCCAAGTGGCTCATCCCACAATAGCGTGGCTTCTCGATTATTGAGACCAAGATCTGTTCTTGTGCAGAGCTTGAGAATTGGCTGATCTCCAATATCAAGAAACAAAAACTATTTATCCCGATTTTGTAATGGCAACACACTATACCTTCACCGCATGGGCAGGGCTGAAGTATGCCATGCTTAATTCTGCAAAACTAAGTACCATCTACAAAGGTCACAATCCATTTCTTTCTGGCCTTTGAGTACGCATCCACATTTCTTGAAGGTCTATCACGGGGAGAATTGGAGGGACCCGATCATGCTGTGGCCTTTTCATTATGAGACACCTAAGCTCGCGTCTGATCTCTGGATGTCAAATGTAGAAGGCGATGCGTTACTCGGCCAAATGTTAATTGCTCAATTGTCTTGGTTACAGTTTCATGCCATGGCCTTTCAGGTGCTATTCATGGTAAGTTTGAACTATTGAGGCAGGGTGGTGTGGGTGGTTTTGTCAGGATCTGGGTCTGTGGCTTGGAGCATGCTTGGGCTGGGCAGGTGGTGATGAAACATGGTTCCCTGCTGCACTCTTCGTCTCTTCCCTCTATCAGACTCGGTCTGCTCATTTATTAGCCATATAGCATCTCACTCGTGCAGTGATGTAATTACTCAGGCTGACATCTCCTGATTTCGCACTTTGTTCACATTCAAAGCAGGGGCCTGGGTGGTGCCCGAGAGGTTTGCGCCTCCAGTGTGTAAAGGAATTATGTGTATCTGATTTACAATATCACACAGCACATGTGGCACAGCGCATTCAGTTTAAGGCTATCTGTATCGTGCATCGGGCTATGCACGGTCAAGGTGCTGAGTATCTGCGGGTTAAATTTAAGCACTATGTTCCAGCCCGCTCCCTACGATCTGGCTCTGATGGCATGCTTTGCGTTCCCTCCTTTCGCCGTTCTCGGCTGGGAGGTCGCTCCTTTTCTATCACAGCGGCTCAGCTATGGAACAGCCTGCCTCCTGCCTTAAAAACTCTGTCTAATCATCTGGCCTTTCGGAAGGCTTTGAAGACCCACCTCTTCTGAGTTATAGTTCTGGCTTGCTACGCCCTCCGGGCTCAGTGGCTTCTCCTCTCCAGCGGCAAGATGCCTTCAGGTGAATGTGCGCTATATAAATAGCTATAACATAGCATAACACAGGGGGGTTTTGCTTAATTTTGACAATTGCTCAGAATACAACGGAATAATCAATTTGTTTTTCTTTGGTCTCTAATGGCTTACTTTCCAGTTAGTCAACATGATCACCACACTAGAACTGGCATCTACTGGTGTCATCTGACAGACATCAGCTCAAAGTTGTATTGGGTGTTTTATTTAAGCAATGTGTTTAGGGGTGGTTACTGCTATTTATGGAGCAGCAGTGCGGGAGGTGGGTGGGATACTGTATATGTAGTATCATTGGGGAACATAATAACACAATTGATCAGTATCCAGTGATTTCACTGAGGATTTTTTATTCGAGGCATTTTTTACCAAAACATTTTTATCGAAAACATACTGTATTTAAAAAAAATACATATATGGGGGGCAAGGGGTTAGAACAGGTGGGGAGGGTTGAAAACATGGGGCAATGGGGAGTTTGGAAAGGTGAGCCCCCCACACATACAATAACATTAAGGAAATCAGTATTTTTGGGGTAAAAAGGTTTCAGTAACAAATGCCCCGAATACTAAATCTTCAGCAAAACCACATAGAACCAATTGATCAGAACTTATGTAGTTTATGGTATAATGATGCAAACAGCAGCAATGGTGCCACATTGATATACTATCTTGGCCACTGGGTGGGACTGTGGCAGTGTCCGTCTTGATTCCCTGGTGTTAGGTAGCTGGAATATAAGGGTACTAAATAATTGCATCAAGGTTCACAAAGTCATTGCTTCCCTCAATAAAGTGGGTGTACATATTGCATTGCTCCAAGAAACGCCCCTGAGGGGCTTGGAGAATGATCATGAAGTTAAGTTGAAGGGAGAATGGCCAGGCAGGGTTTTGTGGTTCCTTTATGGAGACGGGGGGGGGGGGGCTTGTATCGATCTCTGCTATTAATGAAGATACAGATTCTGAGATAATAGCATCCTCACTAAGCACTACGTTAACCTTTATTCTAATAGGGATATTCAATCGGGAGAGGGCAGGACTGCACATTTGGATACAATGCCTATTAAACAACTAGACATGTCTACTGCAGAGAATCTTAATGACCCTATCACTGTTACTGTGCAATAGGATCTTCGTTTCACTGATGTACTCCTGACCTCTAATGACCCAGGCAATGATGGTCTACCATATGAAGAATATGAAGACTTTGGCCCACTTCTTGCTTCCCACATCATAAAGCTAAAGGAGGAACCCATGGAAACTCATTCATTCACAGTATCCATGTGTGGTGGGTGCCCTAATCACTCTACTATTTAAACTTTCAAAAGGTGTATTGGCCCTTATCTCTGATCAATGCAGATGTGAAGACATTTGCAAGTCTTTTCCAAGTCTTTTGCTGATAGATTACTAAAGTACAGTATGGGTTCATCCTAGGCAGGACTACATACAGTGCTTAATTTATGACCGTTTCTTGGGTTCCCTCCCATCTTACTCCTCAGACGCAAGCTGCTACTGCATCTTCGGATGCAGAGACGGCTTGTGATTCCATGTCAGGCTTGTTTCTCTTTACAGTTCTAGTGAAGAATGAAATCAGGCCTACTTTTTCCAGGACACTTAGTTATTCGGTTAAGATGGCCTGGAAAGTCCCAAATTAAACAGAGGTTCTGGAGCCAGTTCAAATTGGACTCAATAACAGAAATAGACAAAGTGCAAGGCAAAACACAGCTTTATGATCATCAAAATAAAGCAGGGACAGCATACAGGCATGGAATGCTTTGCACTCTCGCTGGTTACATAAAAAGCAATGGTTTATATATTCAACATTTGTCATAACTAACATCATACTGTAATCTTAGTTACCAAAACCTACAGGGAATGGGGATTGACTAATAGTGGCGATTACATATACAGTCTATTGAGGTTACATTTCGAATTGGGTAACACTTGTCTGATGGCCTGCCATGTGACCGCCTCTCAATTGATAACAGTAAAAAGACATAATTTCTGCAATATATAATTGGCTGGCACCTTACTTCATTGGCAGTGTAACATTGGAGGTTTTCATTGGTTGGTTTCTTACTAGCCAAGCTTGAACTACTGACAGGTTGTCAAGACATGAGCCAGACAGGAGTAGAGGGAACGAGGTCCACTGACTGCTTTCCTTTCAATTAAAATGATACCACCCCTCATTTCTAGGACATGCACCAGGGTGATTTCTATGTATTTGGCCTTGTGTGGCATCTCACGTCTGAGGATATGTGTAAGGAGTAAAGCAGGTTTCCTATCTGTGTTCGTTGCTAATGAATAGACAGTGTTCTTCAATTATGGGTCACGTGTGGGACTGTGATTGGAATGATTTCGCCCTTCATTTATTGGGAGGTTAGCTAATATTGATGCAAGTATTATGTTTTCTCTTGCCACTGGGGACACTCTTGAGTTATTTTTCATGGAGTCTTTTGGCTTATAGTTGTCCTGCACCTGGCTTACAAGGGCTGGTTGTCCTCTTACAAAACGTTAATTAATCTGGGAGTATCCTTCTTGCATCCTCAGAATTTCTACCTCATGCTTTAATTGCAATGTTCTGACCCACCTTTAATTCGCGGCAACCCTGGCTGTGGTTGTCAGCTCCTTCTTCAGCTGTGCAGGGATCTGTATTTTAGTGATTTCAGCATTTGAGTTTTCATGAAGCCTTGAGGCCTTTCGTTTAATTAGAAGCATGTTCCGGCTTCTATTTTGGAAAAGGTGGCTTCCCATTGCTGTTACGTTTCTATTTAGTGAGCTATCTTCGCGTGTAGTTCATGTTGCATTCAGCTTATACATTGCTTATGTTAGTATTCTTCGTGTTTTAAGGATGCAATATTAATATTCTTCATGTATAAGTGCATATATTACCTAGTGTCCGCGATCTGCATGTTGAGTGCACATTTGCTTCATGTCTAATGCATGCACATTGATTGTCAAAACATTAGTTTGGTCACTGGTGCCATCTTCAGCTTAAATCTTGTCCATCTCCTGCTGTACCTGTCTGAGATAAGGGTGGTACGGTTGTCTTAGTAAGTAACGTTTCTCACCTGTGTAGTATTGAGCTGGGGAGGGGCAGAAGTTATGGATGAGGTATTCATCTGCTTCTCAACAATTGCATACTGACTTCAGAGTGAGAGTAGGTACAGTGGGCTATCAGTCAGATGGATTGTCTTTAGCTTACGAGACCAGAGCAGCTCATGCTCAATAAAGGTTTGCTATGGGAGACACAAGCCTTTGATTTAATTTTACGCAGATGACGTCCTGTTCTAGATTAATCACAGTGTGCATGTAAAATGATGACTATCGCCCATGAAGCTGTCAGGTTTGGTGAATATTCAGGCCTACAGATAAATTGGTCTAAGTCTGATATATTTCCTCTAACAGACTCTTCTGGATGCCGAGGAGAGTTCTTTGTCATTCTGCTTCAAGGTCATCACAAACGTTCTGTGATTTTGTCAATGATATTTTGTGGCCCAGGTGAAGACTTTAATGTCAGATGGCGATAGCAGAGCCTTCTATCCATTTTGCTGTATTTGTTGGTACGCGTGATATTCAACAGTTCAACCATGTCTGTCATGAATATGGTTGATGCGTTGCGTTTTGGAGATCAATGTCGTGTTCTTCTGTTTCATCGCGAGCAGTTATCATGTAAATGTACTCCTCAGAGCTGCTCTCTGAGCTGGATGCTGTAGAGACATTTTGTTTCATTTCCATGCTTCAAACATGACTGTTTAAGTCTTGTTTTGTTCCACTTTGCTGTCTTCTCCACAACGGCCTGCAGAATCTAGAGAATTGATTAAGCTTTCTGTATTTGCTACACTGGTGACCCACTGAAAGGCATTTGTTGACCTTCAGGGGTGTCAGACCACACCAGTAATCTGCTTAGTTATCTTTGCTTGTTGTTTCCTTGTCAAAGTCTTTGGTTATGTGTTCCTTACAATGATTGTTTTTCTTTATCTCAGACATTTGAGATGCGCATCTTCCTGGAATGCTTTGCCTTGCTCCGTGTGGGCAGCTTGAGCTTCGGCTCGTGCTGGGATTCGGGCCAAGATGAGGATGTTTGCCAAGGTGACCACTATGATGATATGATGACCGAGCCTGTGGATGAGCAGCATTTAATGATTCTCTGATTGCTTGTTAAATTCACAAAACTGAAAGTCACAACAAAGTCAAAGTTGTGTTAAGAATCAAATTCTTCTTCTATCTAAACACACTGCTGTATGACTTTTGTTTGTCATTCCGGAATGTAGAATGTGACGAGTCAACTTCCGGGGTACAAGTGGTCCAGGGGTGAATATCGCTTTCTAAATCATCAATCAGCCCTGCACCTCTAATACACCAGAAGGGATCCAAACAGATTGGAATAACAAGCAAATTATAAACCTCCTTGTCCAAATTTGGTAACATGGACAGAACGGCAGGCTTATCTCCTAAAGGTTGTGGATCGTTGGTTAGGTACAACACAGCAAAAATATAATTATTACCAATGATAAAAGGGACTGTCCAGTCAAGGCTGTATCAACCATATCTACTTTATTTATATCATAACAGACAGTTCTAGCAACACTGCGAAATACAACCTCCCTGTGTAGGAATGCAGAGGACAGACAGTTTCAAAGAAGGAAAAGAGATGCACTCTGGATACTGACAGGAGGGCAGTCGGTATGGTTAATAACCACAACAGTTTAAGATTTCTCAGCTTCAGAACAAAGGGAGCAATGGGTCTTAGAATGTCTCTAGGGGCCTTCTGTGAAGGACCAGGGGCAAAGAACCACAATTTACGTTGTGCTGTCTGTGTTCTTGGTGCTCGGCAGGGTCGAGTCAGCTTCAGGGCACTTTGCAGGCTTCTGTGACAGAGTTCAAGATGGGAGTGAGCTTCAGGTATCAGGCAGCAAGATGATTCGGCGAGTGAAGCTGGATGAATGGTTGCAGGATGGCCTACACGGCGGCTCAGGGTCAGCAATCATTGTCTCGGTGCTGGTTGGTGGTTCTGAAGCACTGGTCGAGACGTCTCAGATGTCTTTAAGCAACTGGGGCTTGACAACGGTCAGTGTTGCAATCGGTTTCAGCTTGAGGAACTCAACTGGCTCAAACATGTCCTTTAAAGGAGACGTTGGTAGATGCTCTTCAAGACCCTTCTACCAGCTTCTTCAATGGGCTTGTGTCATCCTTTAAGAGTGATGGCCCAAAGCTGAAGAGTGTGGTGCAAACAGCTGCCTTTTCCTTTGTTGTAGGTTCAGAGACCTTCTGGCCCTTCCTACCTAGGAAGCATGCTGCAGAGCCCAGCAGCGCACTCTGTGTGCTGGCTGGGTACCAGTTCTGGAGTGGCCAGAGGGTCCTCTGGATTTGGTATTTCCCTGTGTTCCCTGGGAGATGTTTAGGGGAGGGATCTTGCTTCCCTCTTTGGAAGCCCTGGCCTTCCTTCACTGGTGGAAGATGTAAGGCAGATTGTCCCTTCAGCCAGGGTCCAATGATGAGTTCTTCTTGGTACTCTTTGCGATGTCTTCAGATGATCTGCCAAAAGAGGGGCTCATCCCTCTTTTAAAGCCAAATGTATCTCAGGGATTGGTGTAGGCTAATCCTACCTTAATGAACCAATCCTGGGACCCCACCAACACTCTCTTGTATGCATGAGGTCATAACCAGAGTACTTTGCAACAGAAAAGATAATGGGATGTAAACATGTAATACATAGTCCCACCAATCTTCCTGTCCCCTTTGGATCAAAGTGTTTCTCTGGTTAATGGAGCGCTCTGTAGTTCCTGATAAAAGAGGCAGGTCTCCCTTGAAGCTGAGGCGAGACCAGACTTACTGACTGCAGCAAACCACAGTCTCGTTATGAATGGGGTCCCCCTGTGGGGTGAACTACTTTAACCATGCAGTCCCAGACATGACAGTTCATTGTCAATCGATACTGAGGGCGGAAGCTGGCTTCAGGTTGACACAGTTACATTTGAAAGGTTGTTGGGGTTTCCTGTCTCCTTTGTTAGCCTCTGCAGCTAGGCCCCATGTGGGCCTCTTTGAATTACCCCTAAATTGTTAGGCACATTGCTGCCACCAGTTGCAGGGCCCAACAAAAGGACATGACAGAACCATGGAGTCTTTGTTAGTTAATTTGGCTGACCATGGCAGGGGAAAGTTTTGTCCCTTCCCCTCTGGAGATGCATCGTGTACTCCTCCTGTCATATCCCAACTAAATATGACAGGGGAAATTACACGTGTCCATGCTTATTTCGTGTGGTGAGTATAGGAAAATGTGTGCAGATTAGCCCCACACATTTTACAGAGGTTGAGCTACCATCATTCAATTTCATCTAATAGTTCAACAATGCCCAGGCGAGCGCAACCCCACCGTGCGGATGGTTGAATTCCTCACAGTAGGAAGCACTTCTTCCCCTTCTTCAATGACACGATTTAGCAGTTGTTTCATGGCTTTGGTCTCAGAGCAGGCTTCTTGCTGGGAATCCATATATTTGGCTCCATCTCACCACCTGGGTCCTGAGGCCTCCATGTCGGCCATGTCAAAGGTCAGGAGTGGCTGAATGTGGCAGTTTCTTTCTTCTCTTCTCTCTCTTTGCGTTTGGCTGCAATGGACAATACCACAGTGAGTCACTCAGCCATCTAAGAGCGCAATGGAGAGGAGAGGGAGAACCTGCAATCTTCGGACTGTTCTAGAGCGAAGGTACAACAAACCAAATTCACAATCAGGGCGGCAAATCCACTGACACACACGGGGCTGGTCACAGCGATGGTGCAATGTGCAGAGAGGTAGACATGTCCACGGATGTGCACTTGACAACAATGGAAGGTGAAGTATTGAGAGAAAGAGAGCGATGAGAGAACTCAATCCCAATTACTACAGTGGTTGAGAGACACCAAGGTCTGTTGGACAACACGAACACAACTGGTGCAAGAGCTGAAAGCGGAATGGCACTGAATCTGAAGTTGAGGTAATGTGTGATGAAATGAATATCTTTGCAGGCTTTGGGCAGAGACTGAGATCCCTCCACACCTGCGGTTTTGACAGCTGATGAGCGGGACACACGATGGGCATACACGCAGATGATAGCCAGTAGGTGGCGTTATTGGCCGAGCATAGCACTATGGAAGAAGCCATGTTGCCAGGCGGGTGTCGGAGCCAAAATTTTCCAGGTGGTGAAGGCAGGCTACAAGCACAGGAGCGGTGATAGTTTTGATAACGAAGGAGAAGGCAGACTCCTGAGGTCACTACCTGCTGGTTGCCTCAGGTAGAGAAGATGCTGATGCTTATTGTGGTAGAATAATGGTCACTTTACTCTTAAGGGCCCTCTTCTCTGTTACATGTGATATAGTCACAGAGCTTGTCTCCTGTTGTTCTTGCTCCGTGTATTCCTGCATTAAGTATGTGAATCTCCACCCTAGTGTTACATCCTCTCTGCCATCCCGTGGGTAGTTTCCCCTTTGATGTATTCCCCAGGGAACTCTGCACTGTGCCATGGGTTCACACGCAGCTCTATGTCCAATCATATAAAAATTCTCAAATAAGAAAGGTCCATTCAAAAATTAAGTCCAAATTTACGCGCAAAGAGGTGCTCATATACCTAACAAGGTAAATAGTATCAACAAAGCAAAAAGTCTTAATTCATTTTAACTTTTCCTTGTCTTCTTCCGTATTTTCTACATTTTTACCTTTTTTTTACCCTCTTCATTTGGTTTGTTTCTACCCTCTATAAGGTGTGCAGAATAGTGTTGGCACTTAATGCTTATCATTGAATATGATTTTATGAAGATGCGTAACACCGCAGGACTTCCTTTTGCTTTCTCCTTCCGTCATCCGGCACATCTCCAATAAAATCGATCAACTATTATAGTGGCACACGGTCAAGTTGTCAGCATATATAGAAATCGTTTTCTAAAAATAGTCTGTCTGCTAAGTCTCTGCTACCAGATCTTGAACTTTCTCGAATTAAGGTTATAGGGCTGCACTAAGAAAGTCCTGAGCACAGCAAGGACGTTTAACATGGTTTATGGGCCTGTATTACTCAGTACAGCCAGAGATTTATGTATATAAATGTATTATAACCAGCATCGCTCCTGATAGTTCACAATATATATACATATATAGAAGTTGTTAGTATGGAAATCTTCGTATGCAGTTGCAGAGAGTTGGCTCCCAGGCAGCTTTGCACTGCCAATAGCCTTGGAATGTAACATTCTGAACAATCTGTGGGCATTACGAACACATCTCCTGGTTATACTTAAGCAATAAACTGGACTGAGGGCAGGCATTACCGGTGTGCTAATGGCCCGGGGGCCGATTTAGCTATTAGCACCCCAGCATGCTTTCCAGGGTGCTAATATTTTTTTGTTTTGAGAAACAGCGTCATTGCCATTTCTCAACATAAAAGAACCTACAAAACAAGATGGCCACTATAGACACACAAAGAAGGGATCTTCATGTAGTCCCTTCTCCCTTTCCTAGACAGCCATTGCCGTCAAGGGTGGGACAGCAGAAGTTGCGGAGAGCCAGCAGCCACCACAGGTAAGTGGGGCTTGGATTGAGATGGTGCAGAGAGTAGCAGGGGGAAGTGGAAGTGATAAGGCGATGTGGACTGGGGTGTTGGGTGAATCGCCCAGGATGAATATGGGCTTCACCATTGAGGAACACTTCATCCCTATAGTTTCTAAAGTTAAGACTCTTGGCGTCACTCTGGAAGTGTCCCTTGGCTCAGAAGCCAACACTCAAAATGAGGTTAACAAAACTCAGTAGCATCTTATGTTACTGAGGTTTGCTAAACCATATGTGTCAGAATCTAACTGCGTGATCCTAGCCCGAGCATTAATCTTACCTAGGATTGATTACTGCAAAGCCCTATATATTGGTGCCAGTAAAGGTAGCCTCGGCCACTTACAGGTCCTGCAAAAGGATGCTGTGCACCTGGTAAAAAATGTGCGCAGGCACAAGCCTATCTCAGAGCACAGGAGAAACCTCCACTGGCTCCCGGTGGAGGACAGGTCCCGGTTTAAGGCACTAACTATTGTGCATAAATGTTGCTATGGGCAAATCCCTGGATACCTTAAACAACGCATGCAGGTGGGTGTTCCCAAAAGAGCCACTAGATCTAGTGACGAAATATGTAATATGGTTCCTAACAATAAACGGGTCAGAGGATATGGTGGATCCTTTCCTGTGAAGGCAGCTACGGCCCGGAATAAGCTACCAAAAGACCTGCATGCTGAATTTTCGCGCTAAACTTCAGGAAGCGTCTGAAAACGCACCTTTGTGAATGACTCTGGACCTTTGTGTGACCTAACCAGGCTTTCGAATTTTCCTTTTTTTCTTTTCTCTTCTGCACCCTGACGCCTGCGGGCTCTGGCGCTATATAAATGGACAAATAAAATAAATAAATAAATTAAAGATGGCGGCCTTATGCCTATCAGGCGGCTCGAAATGTGGGTAATACCATGCAGTAAAGCTTGCCTTCTGAGCTTCCAGATTGCCTGGGCGGAACCATTATGTCACCTCCCGGGTGCAAACGGTTCTTATATCCTGCAGACCATCCAATGAGAACGCTCTTTGAACATTGCAATGTTTGTAAAAGACATTGGGGAATTCCTTATTTTGTTCTTTTGGAACCAAAGGACGTACCCACTTCTTTTCCAAAGAAAATATTTGGAAATATTAAGCTATTCTGATAAGCTCATATTTTAGTATCTAACTGCACGCATTTTGGCATCTAAGTATGTGGGTCCAAATTCGAGAAAAATTATTACTGGGCCAAAATGTAAATAGGCAGTGACAATAAAATCAATTTAAAGCTGCGTTTGGCAAGGATTACATAGACTCGACCATGATGTTTGACCCCCCTCATCCCAAAACACAATCCCATAATAACATACTTTTCAGTCCCGTATTGATTTTCCTGATAATGTTATTGAAGTTGTATCATCCGACTAAGATAAAATCAACCAACAGAGGACAGAGTTCTGGCAAATGAGCCGAAACAGAATACATGAAGCATTCAGACACATATTGAAATCCCTTTTCCCGTGGCCCATTGTAGAGTTGATTGTTCAATGCGCCAAAGAACATAAAGTTATTTAAGCAGAATCTGCAAACTCACATAGCTCAGATCTATTTATGTATGTATGTATGTATGTATGTATGTATGTATGTATGTATGTAACTGTGTTTATTAAGCGCGAACCAAGGCACGAAGCATCTGGGTGCTGATAGGAACAAGAAGTCCCTTCAACCATGTCATAAATCTAAACAAAAACGTTTTTAAAATTTTTCGAAACTGGAGGTGATCAGAGATCTCTTGCAAGTGACCAGGAAGAGAATTCCATAAAGATGGAGCCAGAACAGAAAAGGATCGGCCTCCAGCCTGATTTATACAAAAAAGTGAGAGCTTTTTGGCTTGGGAAGCAAAAGGTTCTCCTAGTATTATTTATTCGGACCCCTTTAAAATGTGTGTGTTGGTAAAATAGCAAGTATCATTATATATATCATGAAGAAATGTTTAACCCCACAGAGGCGACCAGGGTCGCATTCCAAACAATCTCTAAACAGCATAAAGCCGCCATCACCAACGCTAAAGCTTCCGCATTTAACACAAGGATAGCCAATGCTAAATCCGGAACCAGGGAAATATTTGCCATATTCAGAGAGCTCAAGACCCCCAACTCCCCTCCCTCATCACTCCTGAAGGACGAAACTTGGAGTAACACCATCCGTCGGCCATGCCAAATAAACTGGAGACCCTACAGGCCAAAATCCTTTCCCACCAACGGGATCTCAGCAAACTGGTTGCCAGCAGCCACAGCAGTCCAACACCAGCAGTCAGCGCCAGTCCATGCCCCCTGTTTGACTTTCCTGACATGAGCGAAGAGGAGGTCATAGCACTCCTCCGCTCCATTAAACCCTCCAATTGCAAGGGTGATGCCTGCCCAGCACAAGTCATCAAGGACTGTGCCCCCTCCCTAACCCCCATCATCACAGCATTTATCAACGCCTCCATTCGGTCTGCCTATGTCCCTGTGGGACTTAAGGAAGCGTGGGTTTGTCCGCTCCCTAAAAAGCCCTCCCTTGACCCCTCTATCCCAGGTAATTACAGGCCCATCACCACCATACCCTTCCTATTAAAAATCCTAGATAAAGCAGCTTACCTGCAAATTCAGAAATTCCTAGAAGACAATCAACTCTTAGGTCTTAGGCAATCAAGGTTTAGGCCACATCATGGGACTGAAACTGCCCTCCTTGACACCTAAAAAAACAGATTGATGACCTCAGAGACGCAGGCAAACCGGCGCCCCTTCTGCTCCTGGACTTGTCTGCTGATTTTGATTTGGTGGATCATAAAACACTATGCCATCATCTCTCCTCAGTAGCCAATTTCTCCACCAGTACCTGTAACTGGATAGCCTCCTTCCTGAAGGACTGAGCAATGAAGGTTTTCTCCGACTCCTCCTGTGCCAACCCCAGCATCATCAAATGTGGGGTTCCACAAGGCTCTTGCACTGCTCCCACCCTCTATAACCTCTTCAGAAGGCCACTGTTTAAAATCCTTGATGCCCTGGGTATCTCATATACAAACTATGCTGATGACACCTAGGTGCTCATCCCACTCTCGGGTGACCACTTGTCTGACCAGAACACATTCAACTTCATCTACACAACAATCCAATCCTGGATGGCAGAAAACTAGTTATGTCTAAACAGTGAGAAAACCGAGCTTCTGCTTGTTGGTTCCCCGTCCACCCTGAGCAAGCTGGACAACCAATACTCCTCCTTCACCATTGACAGCATCCCCATCACCGTTTCACAGTCCATTAAAACCTTAGGTGTCTATCTGGAACCCGACCTAACCATGAACAGGCAGGTGAACGTCATAGCCTCCACCTCAGTGTACCATTCATAACTCATCAACTCAGTTAGACCTTTCCTGTCCCAACAAAACTGCCTCACCATCGCCAGGGCCATAATCGACTCCAGGCTGTATTATTGCAACGCCCTGCTCGTAGGTACCTCAGGCAAGAATGTTGCAAAACTTCAAATTGTACAAAACAATGCCCTCAGGGCCACCACCGGTCTCTCACGCAGAGATCACATCTCAGAGCTTAGAAGACATGTTCACTGGCTCCCAGTCAGGTAAAGGATCATCTTCAAAGCTCTTGCCCTCACACACAAGTGTCTCCAGGGCCAGGCTCCCCCTACCTTGCAGAAAGAATCACCAAGCCCATCACCCTCAGGCCCACCAGAACTCCTTATTCTAACTTGCTAATCCCTTCCCAGAACACGCAAAGCTTGTGCAGGCGGTTCCAGTTTCCCCACCATGGCCGCCACCCACTGGAACTCACTACTCCCTGACATCAGGCTCATTGATTCACATTCGGCCCTTCGCAAGGCCATCAAAACAAGACTCTTTGTGTGATTGTGTAAATATGTATCACTGTATCTATGTAACATTGGACTCTGCATTGTACCAAGTCTTTCATAGGGTGGCTTCTTTGTAACCCTTAATCAAGCCTTCTTAAACTCTGATACAGCACCTCGATGCCTTTGGGCTGCAGTGTGCTCTACAAATCTAAATAAAAAACAAATAAAATAAGAGTTGGATTTCACAGACAGGAAAGTGTCGTCCATGGTGAATACTACTTCATAATAATAATGTATTTCTTATACAGCAATACATACCCAAGAGTCTCAGAGCACTGAAATAACAGGTTACATTATTAGCACAAAGAGTAGTACTCAACTTTTCGAGCTCGGAAGGATGAAAGGCTGAGTTGACCTTGCCGAGATACGAACGTGCCACAGAAGGCTGCGCAGAGACATCAGGGGCGAGCATTCAACTTGATGTGCTATCTGACGAGCTTCACACGCTGGAGGCGTCATTTTAGATCTGAGTCACCCCAAAGCCGCAAGCCCTGATGGGATTCAGTGACAGTGATACATTGGAATTCTGATGCTTGGGCACACTTTTTGTTTGTTGTCTTTAATTAAATCGTTCACTCCCTTATGCCTCCTGCAAGGGCACAATTATTATCTCTGTTAATATAGGAAGAGCCCTGGGAATCTACTAGGATCTCGAAGACTGATCGTTTTTGCTTTATATGCAACCAAAGTAGTGTTCTAAGTGTGTATTGAACTGTATTGAGGATTGCCTCAAGATAACACTCAGCCCAGGAATCTTTGAGATTACAAATGCTGTATATTTGTATATTTCTGCGCATTTAAAGTTTATGAAAGTCAAGTCCTTCTTGGCAGATTGGAACATTAAATGGTTTGCTTCAAAAGTGTGCCTGAGTGATTGCGTTGTTTGATCATTTAATGGCATATGTGTTAAATAAATTAAGTTAGAGCTTTGTCACACAGGGAGGGGTGTTTGCAGGATGGGGCACTGTTATATTGGACTAATGGTGGATGTGGGTAATGACTGCTATGGTTGAGTACTGTAGCCATAATCATATTGAGTTAATGTGGGCAAGATTACAATTCTGGTTTATGATTGGCATTCCTAGTGGGTAGTGGGGTCCTAATTAGTTAGACATAGCGAACAAGTAAAACTATTTGGTGATTGGCTCTCTGCACACCTGAGCTAGCAGGGCCATGGAAAGAAGGTGTGATCTTGAATGCCCTAAGCTCTCCGGACCTCCTGAGTCCCTGTAATTAATGTCCTTTTTTAAATGCCATTTGGTTATTTTCAAACCTTTGACAAAAGCTTAAAATAGACACAAAAACAAAATATCACATAAAAACAGTAAGAAACAATAAAACAACACAGCAATTTCTTTAGCAATACAACATGAAATAATACATTTTAAAAATGTTATGTTATAAAGTGCAAAAGTGACAGTAAATTCATTCAAGCTTCAATGAGACTGGGAACCCCACAACAGCTATCACAGTAGATGTAATGCGACCTGCTAAACATAAATACCAAAAGAGGCGGCCAGCCTCAATGTTCCTGAGTACATCTCGCTTTCCAAGCAACTCAGGACAATGTGCAATCAGAAAGAGGCAGCCAGCCTCAATGTTCCTGAGTACACCTCGCTTTCCAAGCAACTCAGGACAATGTGCAATCAGAAAGAGGCAGCCAGCCTCAATGTTCCTGAGTCCAAGCAACTCAGGACAATGTGCAATCAGAAAGAGGCAGCCAGCCTCAATGTTCCTGAGTCCAAGCAACTCAGGACAATGTGCAATCAGAAAGAGGCAGCCAGCCTCAATGTTCCTGAGTACACCTCGCTTTCCAAGCAACTCAGGACAATGTGCAATCAGAAAGAGGCAGCCAGCCTCAATGTTCCTGAGTACACCTCGCTTTCCAAGCAACTCAGGACAATGTGCAATCAGAAAGAGGCAGCCAGCCTCAATGTTCCTGAGTACACCTCGCTTTCCAAGCAACTCAGGACAATGTGCAATCAGAAAGAGGCAGCCAGCCTCAATGTTCCTGAGTACATCTCGCTTTCCAAGCAGCTCAGGACAATGTGCAATCAGATGTTCTCAAGTCTTAACACTTGAGGGGTGTTTGCAGAAACGACAGAGAGTGGACAATTGAGAGTGATCATTTCCTTTTTCGATCCTGATTTACTCGGGTCCTAATTCTTATTCTGTGGACTATGATATCCAGAGACCTAGAAGGATGGGGTGTCAATTCCGAGCCACGCATCAGAAACTCCAGGCTTCCGCGAGCCGGTTCACCCATTGTTGTTCACTTTTCGCCTGGCCAGTGCCCTTGCCTGACCATGGAAGATGCCTGGTTGCTAGAGTATTTGAGGGTTTTGGGGTACAGCTCGGTAGCCGTAGAAGGGGCTATTGCATAGTGAACCTCCCACTAAAATGCAGGTGTCCCCAAAATCCAGACCATGTTTTGCAGTAAATAATACTTGAGGGTGTGCTAGGATGGCCTTCTGTCCTACAGGAATCGGTCAGTTCTCCTGTAGGTATCCTAAACCTTACGGCTAGCCTCAGTGGCTGCGCATGCACGTGTGCGCCAAAAGGCCCCTTCTGGTATGTCCAAGGAGTTTGAATGGGTTCCACCGAGTTGCCTGGCGTTGCAAATCCGAACAGTCAGAACTGTTACCTTCAATGGAGATACACCATGATTTGGAAATGCAACTTTTCATAGTGAGGCTTGACCTGGTTTTTCACTTCCTTCCCGGGGGTGGAGGGGCCAGCCTGGCACATGGCTGCTTGCCCCCCTGGATCTATTTCGACCCAGCTCTCCCATCAAAGAAGTCATCATTCAACAAAAGAAGATCATACTGCCCCCAACTTCCGCTGTCGGAGACAAGCCTTGTAGAGAAGGCCCTCAACGAATAAAGGCCAGATGATACACGTTGTGGGACAAGTGTAGCAGACATCAACGATTAACTCAAATCCTATGTAAGCATCTGGTGAATCCACCTACCTACCTCACTGTACTGGAGCACCTTGACAGGCATGGACTGGGACTCTGCCTGGTCAGAGGATCCCTGGCTGCACTGCAAATTCGGCCCTGGATCCCTGTCTGCTGCCTCCACCCACCACCAAACACCTCCACCATACAAAGCTATGAATACTCAGACTTGTATCCATGAGTAGGGGGATGTTACTCCTCCCACTCGTTGTTCCCTCCCCCTAACTTGTGCCACCTTAATTTCAACCAATCACTGTAAATCCAAAGAGGTGCTCCGTTAGTATTGACTCAGTATGCATTTTAATCTGTCACAACTGGGGGGGCCTTGTCCGCACTAGTGCCTCTCCAAAAAGTGGCATTGTCCTTCCATTCAGGGCTATCTAACCAATGTAACGACCACTGGTCCAGAGCATCTGCCTCGGCTGAGGAACCAGTGATCTGTCTTGGTGGGGGCCCTCATTGCTGTCTCTCTGCAACATTAAGTCTTTCATCGCTGGATACTAATGAGGTACACTTGAAACTGCAATAACACGTTTCTCACCACCGAATACTGATGAGGGTCCAAAACGTGCAACCACAAGAATCCCCATCCTCTAGGCCCCGAAATCAGCTTCAAAACTCCAACCACATGGTCCATGAACATCACCAAAGGAGTCCTACAGTGGACTCTGTCTGGCTTGTTTCTTCAATGCTAAGTGTGAAGTTGGGTTCTTGGCCAAGCATGACACTGACAGTGTAGGAACAGGAAACATCTTTACTCATGTTCCAGCTCCAGGTACACGGTACAGGGTACATCAGGTAAGTACATAGGGATATAGCATCCACCGGAATCCTCTCTCAGTCAACCCATCTTCTCAACTGACATTCATAGAACCATTCAGAACACAGCAGTCTCACACACAGCATTCCATATCAATCACTCACAGCATTCCATGCATACAGGGCAAGGTGCAGGGAAAGTTAAGATACAAGACTAAGCTTCTTCCTTCAATATAGAGGCATGGGACCGAGAAAAACATAACACATGGGCCCAGACCCACAAAGTCACATCGGCAGGCTGACAATCCAGACTGTGAATTTGTAGTTGCATCCCTAATTAGACTCTTAGAGCAAGGGTTCTGCAGGACCAAGGACAGATCCAGTGCTGAACTGCTATAAGAAAAGAGTATGACTAAAATTGACTTTATAGAGACTGATCACAGAAACTTTACATCTTTTCCCTAGTGCCAATATGGAATGGTATTTACACTGTGGCAAACTTTGGACTGGTGTAAAAATGCAAAGTTTCTTTAGTTAGAGAGACCATGCTGTGTCTAGTCAACATATGACTTTTCACAATACAAAAGAAGATATTAATTCATTCAGATAGTCAAGTCCATCATACATGATAGTTAAAATACACATGTACAATCAATTAGTCATTAAAAAAGAAGAAAACTAAAAAAAAAGAAAGAAAAAAACTTTAAACACTCCCCAACAGGATTAGATAAAAGAACAGTATCCCAGCTTAGTCAGCGATGGTGAATAAACATCAGACCTTAATAATTGGCTCAATTTTCTCCAGAAATCTAAGAACTTCCAGAGATAGGAAAGTTTCTTTCCCCACTGACATTCGGTTCCAGAATTCATCAGAATGCATCCAGTCAACGTTATGAACAAAACGGGAGAAAAGATGAACCCTTTGCTTGTTAATCCCTGAACATGTTATTAAAATATGTTTTACTTTCTGTTGTACACCCACGTCACAGATATTACAGACGCTATCATTCAATGTACCCTTGTTTCTGATTTTCAAAGGACTCTTGTGGTATATAGATTCAGGCGAAACCTTAAAAAGTTTGCCCTCCATCATGGATTCAGGAACTTTCTTACATAGGGTAACACCTAGCCTAGGGGTTTCACACTTACTGGGAAGTTCTGCAAACATTTCATATTTATGAATGAAGTGCTAGTTGCAATCCAGTCAATGACCAATTGATTTTTTTAACTTCAATGGGTTATCCATCAGTTCTATTTCTGAGGAATGACATTTCGTAATACTGCCTAACGCTTCATGTTTCAATTCATGTAGGCAGACATTGGTATTTCTTACATTAGACCACATATATCCTCAAAAAGGGAATTTTTAAAAGGGGTTATGATTGATCTGTATAACATGATTCTTCTCCATGCTGCATAGAATGTTAAGGATTGTAAACCTAGTTCGTACCATACCCTCACCATGGGAAGTGATTGTGGTAAGTTAAATACTTGTTTCCAAACAAACCCTCTATTCGAACACAATTCATCTTGAGGGCAGATTCCTCAATTTCAATTCTGTACATTAAAATGGGAAACATCTTGTCCTTATACCTTGTCCGTATAGAACTTAATTAGGGGTAAATGGGTGAATATGCAATGCGCACAGAGGATTTATTTAATTTGACAAACAAGTAGAGTTACTTTTTTCCTATGTCAGCCTCTAACGCTGTCGTGGAGGGAATTGATCTAATCATAAAACCCAAGTATGTTATTTCCTTTACTACAGGTAGGGTCTGTTTTGCCATCTTCCATTGGGCACCATGGTTAGCTCTGAAAGTGGAACGAGCCCTGTTTTCGCAGAACAATTTTGGTGTCAAACCCTTGAAACAGTTAGGTCCAGAGACTACTGTTTTTCTTCCTGAATGCTAAATTTCGCTGTGCATACTTTTAAATCTCTATTGGACAAAGTATTCATTTTTTAAAGTCATAACTCTGTTAGGACACTACTGTATATTGACACCGGTACTACCTGTGTTGTACTGAATCTGGTGTTACCCCACACCTACCCTTCTTACCGAGCTGGAGCCTTGATTGCTCAGCCTGAGCTACCAAAGGTGAGACAAGGAATCTACAGAGCCTGTTTCACCTCTTCAGATATAGCTCTAAGGCTCCTAGGCAGGAGAGAGGTCCAGCAGCATTTCCTTGAAGATTGCTAATCACTTCCTCACAGTAATAATAATCGCTTTGGGCATGTTGTTAGATTTGGGGAGATTTTGTGCATTTGTAAACAGAGGTGGAGCAATAAATTGTTCAATTAATTATTATGCCAGTGTAGGTAGGGAGGGGGTTATTCTTCTCTTTAGCAACACTGTTTAGGGTAGGTAGCCTAGTGTCTATTTTGATGAGGTCAGCATGGGCACACCTCCTATTCCTCATGATTCTCTTGCACACTGAGGCAGACCCTGCATGTTCCTAGTCCCATCAGTCACACTGAGGTTGGTATAAGAGAGAGTGTGATGGAGCAAGGGAGATAGAAAGAGTGAGGGAGTGGGAGAGAGAGTGGGAAAGAGAATGAGAGGGAGAGTAAGAGGAAAAGGGAGTGGAAAAGAAAGAGAGAGAGGGGGAGAGAGAGAGAGGGAGACAGAGAGAGGGAGAGAGAGAGAGGTAGAGAGAGGGGGAGATGGAGAGGGGGAGAGTAAGAGGGAACGGAAGAGGGAAAGAGAGAGTGAGAGAAGAGGAGTGGGAGAGAGAATGAGAGAGAGAGAGAGGGAGATGGAGGGAGACAGAGAGGGAGAGAGAGAGAAAGACAGACGGAGAGAGAGATATAGAGAGAGTGAGAGAGAGAGAGAGAGAGAGAGAGAGAGAGAGAGAGAGAGAAAGAGAAAGAGAGAGAGAGAGAGAGGTGCACAGTAGTGCTAATCCGGAACAATCTTGCCTCTGGGGTGTCAGCGTGTTTAGGTTTAAGCTTATCAGTTTCTCTTCAGGGACATCTATTTGAGCAAACATTATTGTCATGGATAGTGGTAAATTGCAGATGTGTTTGAATACACATAGCTTTTGCGATCTGTCCTTCCTACCGTTTGTATGGTTCTGCCATTGTCATTTACAGAATTTGAACATTCTGTGTGTTCGCCTGGGATCAGGAGAAAATTCGGGCAGTCGATGTAATTCATGCCAACTCAAGCTATGAACGGCCTATTCCATCGTGGCAACTTGCACAGCGGGTCTTTAGTGTTGCCGTTACGGAAAACATACACCGCTAAGAACGCACAAATTCATTTCTATAGGTGTAACATATGTGGATCGGTTTGCCAACATTCCATTCCCGCACTTGAAGCTTCATGTTACAGAGGGGCATTGGGCCTCCAGTCACTACTGCATTGTGGGTATTTTGGGACAAGGTTGGCCCTGGAACTCTCGAGGTAGGACAGGTGAAGAGCCATTCCCTCTCTATGGCGTATTTGCTTAGTGTGTTGGCTAAGGAATGGTGGAAGGGGGTGAGATGAAATATTCTGCTGGTCTTTTGTGTACAGTATCTGTGCTGCACACTGCTCCTCTGAGTTGGCAGCACTAGGGGTCCCCCAAAAGTTGGTCAACATCCACCAAATGCATAGTTAAGGATTTCTTTCCACTGACTGGGCAAATCTGGAATCAAATTGAGGAAGCTGCCAATGCTACAAAATAGTGCAGTGCGAAATGTGTTGAATATTCAAAGAAGAGCACACACCACTTCAGCTCGTAGGTGTGATGCTGGAAATGCATCATAGGGACAGGGCCTCTGAATCCTTGTCCTTTATTGCTTATCATGTATGTTCTGTCTTGTTTTCTGTGCAGGAGTTCATGTGGGACTCCTGGCGGTGCAGCTTTTCCTGTATTGGGTTTGGTGAACAGACCCCTGGGATACCCTTATGGCCCCCATAGGTGGGAGTACGACCCTGTACTCCTAGTGTATGTTCAAGGGCACCTGTGTGTGGCCCACAGAGCAGGATAAGGGCTGAGGCAGCTCTGTGCTGAATTGACAGGTGCTCTGAGTATCCTCCATTTTGGGATGCCCAGGCCCAATTGGAATCATTGGAATCAGTGGGTTCCTGATAGGAAACAAGATGGCCCCTGTGGTCTCTTGCTTTCTATCGCCTGTTACCTTACTTTTCCCAAAGTCCTGGGAAGCCCTGCCTCTGTCCCTTCCCCCTGTCTGGCTGTTGGGTGGAAGTTCCATACATCGTAGTGAGGGGAAGTCTAGGCCAGGCTGGCTGGAGCATTCCCAATGACTGTGTGGTGTGGGTACACCCGTGGGGTGGGACCTGGGTGAATGGAGTGTGTGACGAATACGTATTCTGTGTTACAGGTGTCTAGTATCTGATGTTCGACACAATGACTGAGACAGCCCTGCCCGAAACTGGTATGAATGCAGTGTGTGGTGTCTGGATGGAGAAGAATGGCCTGAATGCACTGTGCGCCTGATTGGCTGCCTGACTGCCTGAATGCCCTTCTGAGTGATTGGTTGCCGGAGTGTGACCCAGCAGAGTGAATGGGAGATCAACAGTATATCTGGGGCCCTTTCACTGCTAGAAATCGTTCAGAAGCTGAAGTTGAAACTGATGCTTAACTTGGAAGCCCACTTTGCTAATCTGAAAGCTGCTGTGCCTTCAAGGAACTGATCCAAGAGAGGGCCTGGCTAGGAGACCTCTTCCCGAGCTACGAGGGACCCTCGTGCACCAGCTGATCTTTGCCAAAGCTCCCTGGTAGACAGACCCACGAAAGTCTTCCGACCGGACAAGGGGACCACCGAGGAGAACGAAGAGAAGCACCGGACAGCCGTCCAGCGTCGACGACCACCGTCGCCGACCGGAGCCGCTGTGCTCCCTTTGCCTAAGAACATTTGATCCAAGGACTCCCTTACTCATCCTTGTTGACCACTTTCGTCCTGCCGGAGAAAGTCAAGGGCGCCGACAACCGAGGAGAATCCGCCGGTGGGTTTCCCACCACCCGAAGACCTCAGAGACGCCGACGAAGCTACTGAAGCCAGCCGTGGTCACATCCCGTTCGCCGACGCCAGACACCGACGACTCGACGCCCTTGCTGGACCAAAGTTCTTTATTCACTCTTTGTGGCAAAACGAACACTCGTCGTCGAGGTGCACCGCATGCCTCTCCTTGACAGGACTTTCACGAGCATTCGTCAACGAGCACCGCAAAGATCCAAGCTGATCCCTTGACGATCACTGTTCAACTTTTTCTTCATCTCAGAAGTTCGACGACCCATGGCTCCTGCCTGAAAGGGAGCACACTCAAGAAGGGCCCGTCGATTCCCCGATGAAGAACTCTACAACACAAGGTACCTATGGGTTGCAGAATTATAGAAGAATATAAGACTCTAATAGACAGTATGGGGACTGGGAATGTAGTGCATCTTCATTTACAGGTTGCCCAGGTGGGGGGATCCTCATACAGAACTGTGCCTGGTGGTAGGGGCCAATTGTCTAATCAACGTGTCTTCCTCCTGAGTCTATGGTTGATATCGTTTTGCTGTGTTGATTCGTATGCTATTTGAACTGAGTACAGTTGATGCATTTTAATGGAATCAGAGTAATAGTGGTACCACCTAGAACTGTATATATTTAACATTTTAGAATTGTTGGAGCACAAAGTGTATTATTGTGATTGTGTATATAACCTTGAACCTTATTTATATGAAGACTGTGTTTTAACTAACATAGTGTGTGGACATTTCTTTGTGGGTGCTTGAGGACTACACTGTACTTAAGAACCAGCCACATCACCTCCTGAGAAGCTAGGCCTTGATTGCTCATCCATTGCTACCGTAATAGAAAATCTTGGCTGGGGTCCTCTGTGCCTATCCTCTACCATATAGAGAGCAGGAGTACAGACAACCCGCTCCGGTCGTTACACTGGTAGCAGCGGTGGGATGCTTATGGTTTTAAGAATCAGTGTGTAACCTTGCCACTTACAAAATATCTGCACTTTGTTAAATTGAGGTTTAGTTGTGTACTAGATAACTGCATTACAAGCAAGGGAATCTATTGTGAATGGTAAAATGATATGGGTGTGCTTAGAGGCTCTCCAGAGTGCTTGTGAAGCCATGGAGTCAGACTTTGTGGATATGTCTAGGATTTAGCTTATAGCTGCCCTGGTGGATTACCAGACTGATTGTGAAGATCCTGTAGTGGGGAATGCAACCAATGAGGACACTGCCCCTGAGGTTGATATTGAATCTGATTCAGGGAATGCCACCACTCCTGTTGCCGCTGTTCCAACCCCAGCACTGCTCTTCAGGGCGAATCCCTGAAGATTGAACTTTAAAATTGGAGCTACAACGGGAACAGTTCTCCTTTCAATACAAAAAGTTGGCAACAGAAGCTAAATTGAAGAAAGAGGAATTGGCACACCAAGTGATACTCATAGATAGGGACACTGAGCACCAGAATATTCAGCTGGAGAGAGCTAGATTGGAGACTTCAGCACAACCAGTATTTATGAAAGATTTGGTTGGTGTGTATGCACAGGGTTCTGATATACTCCAATGGATTGAAGCATTTGAGATGGCTTGTGGAATCCATGATGTTGACAAGAGAGATTGGGCTAAGTGTGTGTTAAGCAGAGTGCCTCGGCTGGATATGACTGTATTCTGAAACTGAGTGTGGAAGAAAGGGGTCAGTATGAGTGCATGACGTCTGCTTTGATTGCCAAGTTTGGCAAGACACCGGCCCAATACTTTAAAAGGTTCAGGGAATTTAAGAAACAAGAGAATGTGTCTTGGGTTGACTGGGTGAGTGCTGCACACATGAACATGATGGGGTGGATTGATGGTTACAAAGTGAAAACGTTTGTTGAATTGTCCCACCTTTTGTTTTTTGAGCATTTTTTGGAAGCCTGTTCACCAGAGCTGCGTCAGTATGTTGCTGACCAGAAAATTTTAGATCCCTTTAATCTGGCCAGGCTGGCTGACAAGTGGGTCTCCCACCAGGTGTCCCCTAAGGACTCCAGTGGGAAGGACAAGGACAAAGAAAAAGGGACCTCTCAGAAAGCAGAGGAGTCCCAGAAGCAATCACAGTCGAATAAACCAAAACCTTCCTCTCCTAAAACCCAAAAAACTAGTGGGGTTAAGTCCTATGTGGGTGGGAGTAAGAGTAGTAGTCCACCTGCTGCAAAGTAGGTTCCCAGTGGTTCCAGTACCGTACCCCACATTCTGTCAGCCTGACCTACCCTTACCCCATGTCTGAGGTGGAGGCCACTGTTCTCCCCTCCTCTACAGGAATCACATTTGGTTCTCCTGTAGAGATTTCCCTAGTGTCCCTTGGGGCCTGGGACCAGTACGCAGAAGTACTTGCAACAATCCCACAGAATACCCGTAGGTTTTTGAGAAGTGTCCTCTCGAATGGCTAGCTTTTTACTGGCTTGAGAGACACTAGGGCAAGCATGACAGTGGTGAACAGAACCCAGCTCAAACCAGAGGACTATGTAGGTGCTCCTCTGAAAACCACCAGGTTAGCTGCTGGGCCTCCCAAATTATCGCCTGTAGCCTTAGTCAACATTACGATTGGAGACAAGAAAGCAAAGCTTCCTGTCCTTTTTCAGGACAACGTGGCTGCTAACACTTTGTTAGGAAATTATTTGGTAGAAATGGGGATGATCTCGGATGGTCTACCCAGGGATGCTGCAGCGGTCACCCAATCACAGGTCACAGCGGGTCCGTCTGCGAGTCTGGTACCCTTGCTGACGGGGAAACCAAGGCACAGAGAGGGAGGAGTAAAAAGGACGCCTCTGCGAAAGGGGCCCCTTCTCTTCCTGCTGCTCCTGCAGCATCCATTATGATTCATGCTCCGGACGGGCTGGGTTCAGTGGTAAACCCAAACTCAACTCCTGTGGGAGATGAGGCAGAAGACCCTCCTGCAGGAGAGTTGCTCAACCAGGAGGAACACCCCGACCTTCAATGCCTGCTGGCTGAAGGGGGACCTTCCCGGGCAGAATTATGTAAGGGTCAGAGAGCGTGCCACTCTCTCGAGGGTCTGAGGAAACAGGCCCTGTCCCAGGCACAGGGAGAAGTGCCTAGGACATTCCGGATCTATTGGGAGGGTGAGCTCCTTGTTAGTGAGCCCACTAAGCCTGAACCTGGTGCCCTCAAGAGGTCGGTGGTACCCCAGGTTTACTGGCCCTTCCTACTACAGTTGGTGCATGAGGTGCCCTTGGCTTGCCATCTTGGGACCAAGAAGACAAAGCAAAGGCTCTCTGCCCATTTCTACTGGCCTCGGATGGGAGTAGAAGTGGAGTCCCAATGCAGGACCTGCCCAACTTGTCAGTTGTCTGGCAAGACTGGAGGCAGTGTCATTGCCCCACTGAAGCCATTGCCAGTGGTTGGCACACCATTTGAGAGGTTGGGCATCGACATTGTTGGTCCCCTTGACCCTCCCACTTCAGGTGGACATCGGTTCATCCTGGTCTTGGTTGATCATGCCACCAGGTACCATGAGGCTATAACCCTTCGGACTATTACTGCCAAGGTGGTTGCCAGGGCTCTCCTGGACATTTTCATCCATGTTGGATTCCCTAAAGAGGTTGTCTCTGACAGAGGATCCAACTTCATGTCAAGCTACATGAAAACCATGTGGAAAGAGTGTGGGGTAACCTACAAGTTCTCCACCTCTTACCACCCTCAGACCAATGGTCTGGTCGAGAGATTTAATAAAACTCACAAGGGCATGCTAGGCACATTGGAAGAGCCCCTCAGGAGGAAATGGGATCCCCTCCTGCCTTGCCTGCTGTTCGCTTACAGAGAGGTACCTCAAGAGGGTGTTTGTTTCAGCCCCTTTGAGTTACTCTTTGGCCATCCATTGAGGGGGCCCCTTGCCTTAATCAGAGAAGGTTTGTAAGCCACCCCTCTAGGTCCTGCCAAGCAAGTGGGGGACTATGTGTTAGGCCTCAAGCCGAGGATGACCCAGATGATGGGTCAGGCAACAGCGAATCTCAAGGCCAGCCAGGAATTGAACAAGTACTTGCATGACCTTAAAGCCTCCCAAGTGGATTGGACTCCAGGACAGGAGATCCTTGTGATAGAGCATACCAAGCTTAGGGCTTTGGCAGATAAGTGCACTGGACCCTTCAGGATAATCTCCAAGATGGGCGAAGTCAATTATCTGGTCGCCATGGGAGTCCCTGGGGTAGCCCCTCAGGTATTTCATGTTAACAGGCTCAAGCCTTTCCATAGGCGAGCCAAAGTCTTGTGTCTCTTGCTGGCTTCATAACAAGAAGAGGATGAGAGTGAGCCCCTTCCTGAATTGCTGCATAGCAACCCTCAGGATGGCTCAGTGGAGGGAGTGCATCTCTCTCCAGATCTGACAAAAGAGCAGCAGAGGGCCTGCACGGCTTTTCTCTGGCAATATGCCCCTCTGTTATCACTGACACCAGGCCTTACACCGTGGTGTAGACATGTAATTGACACTGGTGACAGTGTGCCTGTCAAAAGCAGGTGCTACCGTATGTCAGATACAGTGAAGAACCACATCCAGGCTGAGGTCGCCAAGATGTTGGATCTGGGTGTTATTGAACCCTCAACCAGTCCAGTGGTCCTTGTCCCCAAGGCAAGTTCCCAGGCCGGTACCAAGGATTGGAGGTTCTGTGTGGACTACAGAGGAGTCAAATCCCAGGGCTAATGAGCTTGTGGACACCATGGCCGCTGCCAAATATGTGAACACCTTTGACCTTACCTCAGGCTCTTGGCAAATAGCTCTGACGGGCTAGTCTAAGGAAAAGACTGCATTGTGCACCTGAGGGGCTCTACCAGTTTAGAGTCATGCCTTGTTGGTTGAAAAATGGACCTGCCACTTTCCAACATTTAGTCAATCATGCACTCAGTGGGCTGGAGGCCTTTTGTATGGCCTTCTTAGACAACATTGCAGTCTACAGTTCCACTTGGGAGGAGCATTTGAAAAGGGCTAACCTCACTATCAAGGCCACCGAGTGCCAGATATCTCAGGGGAAAGTCACATATCTTGGTATGAGGTAGGAGGGGGTAAAATCCAACCCCTCCCCAGTAAAGTACAGGATGTACATGACTGGGAGACTCCCACTACTCAAACCCAGGTGAGAGCCTTTTTGGGCCTCACTGGGTGTTATCAGAACTTCATGTTGGACTATGGAGCCATAGCTGCCCCTCTGACAGCTCTGACTTCGTCCAAACAACCAAGAAAGGTTAATTGGACAGAAGACTGTCAGCGGGCCTTTGTTGGCTTGAAAGAAAGTCTGTGTAGGGCCCCTGTGTTGTTTGCGCCTGATTACAGCAAGCTCTTTATCGCCCAGACAGATGCCTGCAACACCGGAATTGGAGCTGTGTTGTCCAGAAGAGCACCTGCATTTTAGAGTCCTGGCCATCACACATAAATGTATTAATGGCAAAAGTCCTATATACCTGAAAAGGAGGATTCAGGCAAAGCAATGCTCTGGATTGCTGAGATCTAGTCAAGGTCTTCTGCTCTGGATACCACAAGCAGAACCCGAGAGAGCAGAAGATGCTCCTTCACTTTTTTAGCGCTGACACTCTGGAATAGTTCACCTGTTAACATGAAATTGGATTACACTCATTTATGTTTTTTAAAGGCCTTGAAGGCCTTCTTTTTTACTTAGCTGTATTGGTCTGCTCAGTTGACCTTGTCCTGCTGATATCCTGCTGTTTTTATCCTTTCATCTTTTTAATGATTTTGTATTTTCATGTTCTCTGTTTTCTATCTGGTGATTTCAATCTGTTATTTTTAGATTTTTTTTTTTGCTTTGTATCTGTGACTTGTTGTATTTGTATTGATTCTGTTTATTTGTTTGGTATTTTGCATGCGTCCACCTACCTTCGGGAATAGGGCGCGTTATAAGTACACAAACACAAACATAAAAATAAACTAGCTGGAAGCTTTTCTTATATGTGCAGCTGAGAGTAACGCCCATCTGTGAGTGTGTTTGCTGGATCATGCAGACCCACAATACCGATGGCAATGACTCAACATTTCGAACCACAATACCGATGGCAATAACCCAACATTTCGAACCACAATATCGATAGCGATGACTCAACATTAAGAATTGAACAGGTTGCCCCGTGCCAGAGATATAGGGGTGTGCCCAACATCCAGAAGATATTCCATGCGTCTATCTAAGTGCATGGATGGCAAGCTTCCCGATTTGAAGCAAGAGCTCCGTTGCTTATGCGGAAAGAAGTTCTGAAGTTCTCCGCGGATCAAATACATGAATGGTTTTAGACAAGTTGTTCCAAATTCTCTTATATGCGTTCATTTGTTTGGTTGCTGGCTAGAAGTTGCTTGCTCTTCATGTCGGCCGGCATTAATAAACTTGTTTATTTTAGACAAAGAAAACGTATCAGTTGTTATGCTATTGGACACAATTGTTATGTGATTATTATTTTACAATCACCTTGTAATTTCACGCGAATATTATTGAATGCATTTGTATGGCATTCACACGGCTTTCTGAGCTTTATTCTATTGACAGACCTTTAGCATTAATTTACTGTCAAGTGAACATATAGAACACTGCAGTGTTTGGTTACCACTCTGTGTCTTGCCACACATGGAACATCTGAGGGCATGGTTAGCTGTCTGTTTCTGGCCACTCTTGCAATGCTGCAGGTTTAGGTTACCACTCTGTGTCTTTCGACACATGGAACATCTGAGGGCATGGTTAGCTGTCTGTTTCTGGCCACTCTTGCAATGCTGCAGGTTTAGGTTACCACTCTGTGTCTTTCGACACATGGAACATTTGAGGGCATGGTTAGCTGTCTGTTTCTGATCACTCTTAGAACATGGCAGTGTTTGGTTACCACTCTGCGTCTTGCCACAAATGGAACACCTGAGGGCATGGTTAGCTGCCCTTTCCTGCCCACACTTGGAATGCTGCAGTGTCTGGTTGCCACGCTGTGTCTTGCCAAACATGTAACACTTGAGGGCATGGTTAGCTGCCCTTTCCTGCCCACACTTGGGATGCTGTAGTGTCTGGTTACCACGCTGTGTCTTGCACGCATGGAACACCTGAGGGCATGGTTAGCTGCCCCTTCCTGCCCACACTTGGGATGCTGCAGTGTCTGGTTACCACGCTGTGTCTGGCCACGCATGGAACACTTGAGGGCATTGTTAGCTGCCTGTTTCTGGCCACTTTTTGAACTCTGCAGTGTTTGGACACCACTCTATTGCTTGCCGCTATTGGCATACTGTGAATGAGGGTTGCCTCACTGGTGTTGGTCTCCTTGTTTGTGGGAGGGGTGGCCTCTTTGTTTTTGGTTGCCCTTGCCACCCGCAGTGGATGGTTACCTGGCTCTTTGTCGTCCTTCTTGGCACACCGATGAGGCATAGCTGTGGGGAGACGGGGATACCTGTCTGTTTCTGGTCACTCTTGGCTTAGTGTGCGCAGAAGCAGAAGGTTAGGACTGGGCCCTTAATAGCCTCTCTTTGCCGCCCTGTACTCTCTTACATCATGGCTGGGGAAGAGCCAGCAGAAGATGCCAGTGCAGCTGTGAGGAGGGCGAGCTCTCATTCCAAGGCAGTCCTGGCTCTCTGTAATTTTCCCCTCATCCACAAGCACTGTCCACCTCTACCATCTGTTCCTCTCCCCTCCCTTTCATCGCCTGCCCCTTCATCGTCTGTCGCCTGTCCTCCCATCCCATGTGCATGTCGTGATATTTCCATCATGTGCCAATGCTATGAAGAAGGGAGGGTCGTCTGCTGGTGGCAGCTGAGGAGAAACATGAAATATCAATTGCAGTGTGGAATGGGGAATAGAACTGGGAGTCCTCATGAAGGCACTTCTTCTAGAGAGGCCAACTAGAGAAAGCCGAAAACTTTCAAGAGAAAACAACTTTTTTTTTAATTTAAAAATGTTTATAGTACACAAAGTACTTTTACATTATAGTTCATCGAAATCAAATCAAATTTTCCACCAGCACAGAAATAAAAATAAGATTAAAGGAAGGAAATTGCAATACACAATGATAGTACTAACATTAATACAGTAGTCGGCAGGCCCCCTCACATTGATACAGAGTTAATGTCCAAAGCCCACTCTTACTCTCAAAGTCGTAAAGAAAGAAAACAAAAAACAAAAAAGAGAGGGTGCATGCAAATACTAACAACACAGTGGAAGAGCAGGTAGCGGGCTGGGGTAATGCTGTGGAGCAATTTGGAAATTGTGCCTTCTCAAAGGAGCAATGTAATTCAAGAAACGCAGTGACTGCGCTGTGCAACGTCTAAGGAAGAGTCGCCCCAGATACCCACTGTATTTGAGCTCTGTCATCCAAGCAGCGGATGTACCATTCGAGCTGCCCAAACGATCAACCTATGGGATAGCCAAACTGACCGCCCACAACGCAGTGGGGAAAAGGCTTGACGCACGTGTCCATTCCACCCACCAACGATGGGCAGTGACAGGGCACCCAAGCAACCACGGCGATAGATGCAGTGCTTTGTAGAGCTCCAGCTCCTAAAAAAAAAAATTACATAGCTACTTTACATATGCCTTCCACCACTGTCCTATTGCTTGTTTCATGCTATCCAGAGCTACTGCTGGCCCCATGCCAACTAGCGCCAGGTCAGGAGCGACACATGGGCCGCTTCTGTGTTTTCAGTTGCTGTCGCACTTCTTTGACTATGTGCCTTCCACCGTCCTGGCCCTTCTGTGGTTTTGCTCCCACTCAGACCGTTACCCCACCCTCATCATTCTCAGTTAACCATTGGTATTGGTTTAGACTGATTGTTTTTTTGCTGTTACCTTGACTCTGCACTCAATGTAACATCAGTTCTGCACTTCGCCGATGCCTTCCCCTTCTTACTTCACTGATCCACATATGTTCCAAAGCGTGTGAAAGTATCCCCTACCCTTTTCTTTGGATGCGCCACGAAGCAACTGGGTTCACATTTGGCGTCTAAGAACTCGCCAATAAATATATAGCCTATTTTACATTATCCTAAATCCTGAGCATTTCAATTCTTGTACCAATTAGTCGCGGGAGGATAGCTCAAAGGCGACACACTCTCCTTGGAAGCAAGACAACGCGGAGAAACACAGGTTCGATCCCCGGGTCTGAAGTTAGAAACCTCTGGGTAATAATTGTGTTATAAATAACCAATTATCAATATTCCCATTTGTTCACTTAGGTTTCCTGCCCCACTATAGGTTTTTGCAGTCTTGTTTCATTGCATTACTTGACTTGCTTCACTGTGATTCCCACCCAGTAGTGAAGGTCACTGCATGTTCTTGGCACTGTCTAGGTTGCCACCCTTCCACCACTTATCACTCATGCCACACTGCACAGTTGCAACCTTGTAAGCCACACTTGGCCAAGCGCATGGGTTTGGGAGAAGGTGGGAAAGACACCCTTCTATTCTGACCAATGTGGGCTTTGTCGATGGGAGTGAGGGATGTATATGGTCTGGTCAATTGTAACACAATGTAGGATGAACTCTTTCCTCCCACCTTCTCTTGCTGCGTCCCACCTGTGGCATTAGCCCCTCCAGCCTCTCACTCTCACCATATCACCTTTTCTCCTCACCCTTCTTCTGCTCAGCAGTGGAGGCAGCTTTTGGTGCCAGGGTGAGCGGATAGCTCCTAAACGACTCATGGGCGAGCCCTCACCAGGGTGGTGAATGTTTTCAGCGAAGGTCATTAATTGCTCCTAAAATTAGCATGAGCAGCCAGGCATAGAGAGGGACCCCTAAATAATTAAAGGGAATCCGAGTGGGTAGTTTCCCAGCAAATATTTTATTAAATAATGTGCTGAAATTCTGCATTTTGCAACACAATTTTTTAGAAAAATGTGATGAAAAGCCATACAATTTATAATTGTTTCTCTGCGGAAACAGAACAAATATCCAGGAAATTTAATGATTCATGGGCAGTCATGCCTGGTGAATATTTTGAGTGGAGGGGCTTAAATATTTCCTCAAATGACCACGAGTGGCCGAGCGTAGAGGGAGCATAGAATAATTAAGTGGGGAACATTGTTTTAAATAATGTGCTGAAATAATGCATTTTGCCGGACATTTTGTGGCAAAAAAAGAGGTAAAAAGTCATAAAATATATAGTTGGTTCACATGGAAACATCAAGGAAAGGCCAGGACACCAACAGTACAATACATTGGAGCACCTTATATTATGACCATGAGGCTGCTGCCGCAACCTATCCGGTCACTTTATATGACATGCATAAAGGCTCAAACGCTTCATGCATATGATTTAAAGTGACCATTACTGGCATAGATATGGCAACCTATCTATGCCGGTAATGGTCACTTTATATGACATGCATAAAGGCTCAAACGCTTCATGCATATGATTTAAAGTGACCATTACTGGCATAGATATGGCAACCTATCTATGCCAGTAATGGTCACTTTATATGACATGCATAAAGGCTCAAACGCTTCATGCATGTGATTTAAAGTGACCATTACTGGCATAGATATGGCAACCTATCTATGCCAGTAATGGTCACTTTATATGACATGCATAAAGGCTCAAACGCTTCATGCATATGATTTAAAGTGACCATTACTGGCATAGATATGGCAACCTATCTATGCCAGTAATGGTCACTTTATATGACATGCATAAAGGCTCAAACGCTTCATGCATGTGATTTAAAGTGACCATTACTGGCATAGATATGGCAACCTATCTATTCCGGTAATGGTCACTTTATATGACATGCATAAAGGCTCAAACGCTTCATGCATATCATTTAAAGTGACCATTACTGGCATAGATATGGCAACCTATCTATTCCAGTAATGGTCACTTTATATGACATGCATAAAGGCTCAAACGCTTCATGCATATGATTTAAAGTGACCAGTACTGGCATAGATATGGCAACCTATCTATTCCAGTAATGGTCACTTTATATGACATGCATAAAGGCTCAAACGCTTCATGCATATGATTTAAAGTGACCATTACTGGCATAGATATGGCAACCTATCTATTCCAGTAATGGTCACTTTATATGACATGCATAAAGGCTCAAACGCTTCATGCATATGATTTAAAGTGACCATTACTGGCATAGATATGGCAACCTATCTATGCCGGTAATGGTCACTTTATATGACATGCATAAAGGCTCAAACGCTTCATGCATATGATTTAAAGTGACCATTACTGGCATAGATATGGCAACCTATCTATGCCAGTAATGGTCACTTTATATGACATGCATAAAGGCTCAAACGCTTCATGCATGTGATTTAAAGTGACCATTACTGGCATAGATATGGCAACCTATCTATTCCGGTAATGGTCACTTTATATGACATGCATAAAGGCTCAAACGCTTCATGCATATCATTTAAAGTGACCATTACTGGCATAGATATGGCAACCTATCTATTCCAGTAATGGTCACTTTATATGACATGCATAAAGGCTCAAACGCTTCATGCATATGATTTAAAGTGACCATTACTGGCATAGATATGGCAACCTATCTATTCCAGTAATGGTCACTTTATATGACATGCATAAAGGCTCAAACGCTTCATGCATATGATTTAAAGTGACCATTACTGGCATAGATATGGCAACCTATCTATTCCGGTAATGGTCACTTTATATGACATGCATAAAGGCTCAAACGCTTCATGCATATGATTTAAAGTGACCATTACTGGCATAGATATGGCAACCTATCTATTCCGGTAATGGTCACTTTATATGACATGCATAAAGGCTCAAACGCTTCATGCATATGATTTAAAGTGACCATTACTGGCATAGATATGGCAACCTATCTATGCCGGTAATGGTCACTTTATATGACATGCATAAAGGCTCAAACGCTTCATGCATATGATTTAAAGTGACCATTACTGGCATAGATATGGCAACCTATCTATGCCGGTAATGGTCACTTTATATGACATGCATAAAGGCTCAAACGCTTCATGCATATGATTTAAAGTGACCATTACTGGCATAGATATGGCAACCTATCTATGCCAGTAATGGTCACTTTATATGACATGCATAAAGGCTCAAACGCTTCATGCATATGATTTAAAGTGACCATTACTGGCATAGATAGAGCAACCTATCTATGTAAATATTGGTTAGTTTAAATCATATTAATAAAGCTGGTGCCACAACCAGTGGCATCTGGTGAATTCTTTGATTGGAGGGGCAGAAATATTTCCCACAAATATGCCAGAGCAACCGAGCGCAGCGAGAGAGCCCGAACCAACCATTTAAAGCAACCATTAGTGGCTTAGATGGGTCAACCTATCTATGCCAGTAATAGTCACTTGAAGTCACATGCATGAAGGCTGAAGTGTGTCATGCATATGATTTAAAGTGACCATTACTCACATAGACAAGGCAGCCTAGAGTATATATAGAGGTATGGAATTAGGTTGTAATTGTTTGAGGAGGGTTGGGGGGTAATATGTGGGTGGGGTGTGAATTGTGGGTGTAGGGGCAGTGCAACCCGCATGAATTCTGTAAGCAAAGGCCAAAGATCTGAGGACCTCAGGTACATTTACAAGGCAGAGAAGGCCATCGCATTGAGGATCCCAGGTGCATTTAGTGGGCAGAGGAGAAGACCAAAGCACCAAGAACCCCATGCACATTTACTGGGCATAGAAGATCAAATGACTGAGCATCATGGACTTAAATGTAGGGGGGGGCAAGGGTGTTTGTCCCCCCAACTTCGTGGCACATTATTCTGTCCCACTCATTTGGCAGGGGCCCCTTTCATTTAGATGTCATGTCCCCCAACATGTTCAGCAAAGTTACTCCACTCTGCACTCACTAGGCATATGAGAAGACCATAACACTGACAGCCCCACGTGCATTTAGTAGTCAGAGGAGAGGTTTGTGGCACTGAGAACCTTATATGCATTCACTAGGCATAAAAGAAGGCCAAAGCACTATGAACCCTATGTGCAGTGAGCAGATGTAATAGAAGACCAAAGAACTGAGAGCCCCATGGCATACATGGCTTGTCCATCGAAGTGGTGCCCAAGGCACTGTTACTTGGGTTACCATGATGAATTAACTTCTAGCAGAGTTTGCATATTACATGAACAGTGATGTCCTGGGTGGGGATGTCTTCTGACCTGACTTCATCCTCTTGAGGAAATCCTGAGCCTACCTTGCCACTTCCACAAGGGCAGGAAATTCTGCAGTAGCCCCAGTTTCCTCCTCTTGAGCTATCTGCTAGGGGACCATCTCTGGCTCCTTTCCCTTGTACTCATTGGTCACCGACAGCATCACAAACTCCTCTCCCCTCTGCCTCTTGTCCACCTGGATCTCTGTAGCTATGTCTCCCTACTGCTCCCAAATCACCTCCTCGTCCCTGAAAATGACAACTTCAAAGTACTTCAAAGTAACAATTACCGATGTCTGCCCACAAATCTGGACAGACCATGCACTAATAACCTTCCTCATAAATGAAAACACCACCCAACCCAGGGAAATTGTACTGCCCCCCCCTACCGACAAGAAATAAAAAAAAACATAACTACAGACAAACTGCTACCACTTATCCTCCCAACCCTAAATTCCTTATCTGAATCGCTAAACCCAACAGCCCTAGTGAACGAATTCAACTCAACCATGGCCACAGCCTTGGACACTATTGCCCCGTTGAAAATGAGAAAAAGCAAGCCCAGAGCACACTTAAATACTTGGTTCACCCCTCACCTCAAATCCCTAAGAATTGAAAAACGCAAATGTGAATCCGCCTGGCGACTAACTCCATCAGAGACTAACAAAATAGCTCTCATCAGTGCCTCTAAGATCTACAAAAATGAAATAAGGAAGGCCAAAAAAGAAAACTTTAACAACAGAATATTACAGGCTATGTCTGGAACCAAAGAACTATTTCTTATACTAAAGGAACTGGAAAACCCTATCCCTGCTCCAGACAACTGCGATAAAAATAAAACGTGGTGCTCCAACATCCAAAAAGCTCTAATCAACAAAATTGCCACAGTCCAAACCAAAATTGAGAAAAAGAAACATCCTATACCCACCTCAACCAATCCAAGTGGTAAACCACCCACCTCCACCAAGCCAGAACACAAATTCAACTTCACCAAAGTAACAATCCTGGAGATTGAAAAAATAATACTCTCGCTCAAACCAACTAACTGTCGAGGCGACATATGCCCAGCCCAACTGATAAAAGACGCGACCAGAGACCTTTCCCCATTTATCACTGAACTTATTAATGCTTACTTTGCATCAGGCACTATACCAGACAATCTTAAGCAATCATGGGTCCTCCCCCTCCTTAAAAAGCAAACCCTGGACCCTGCCATCCCGACTAACTACAGGCCAATCACCACGGTACCATTTCTGCTAAAAATCCTAGACAGAGTGGCCTACCTACAGATCCAAAAATATCTGGAGATGCACCAACTATTAGGTACCAGACAGTCAGGCTTCAGGCCTCAACATGGCACCGAAACTGCACTTATCAATCTCAAAACCCAGGTCGATGAGCTGAGAGATCTTGGAAAAACTGCCCTACTCCTCCTGCTGGACCTCTCAGCGGCATTTGACCTGGTGGATCATGATGTGCTTTGTACCGACCTGGAAACCGCGGCCCACTTCTCCACACATGCCATTGGATGGATCAGGTCGTTCCTAAGCGGCAGAACCATGAGGGTTTTCTCCACCTCCGCAGCGGCTGACCCAGTACCTATCACATGTGGCATCCCCAAGGGATCCTGTGTCTCTCCGACCATGTATAACATCTTCACGAAGCCCCTGTTCGATGATCTGGACCTTCTGGGTGTCACCTACACAAACTATGCAGATGACACTCAGATTCTCATCCCACTTTCGGGGGATTATGAACAGGATTTGGCCTTGGTGAACAGAATATACCTCATCATTCAGGCATGGATGGCCCGTCATGGTCTATGCCTGAATGATGACAAAACGGAACTCATCATACTGGGGAACACACAAAATACCAAAAAACTGAACGATGACTACTCATCTTTTGTCATAGATGGCAACACCATTAAAGTAGCGAAAGAAGTAAAAACACTAGGTTTTTACCTCGACTCTTGCCTCTCCCTAACAAAGCAGGTGAATGCGATGGCCTCTAGCACCGCTTCCACCTGTAAGCTGATTAGAGCAGCTAAACCATATCTATCCACCGCCAGCTGCCTCACCCTATCAAGAGCCCTGGTATTATCCAAATTGGACTACTGCAATGCACTATACATAGGGTCCAATAAACACACACTGCAAAAAATCCAAACCCTGCAGAACAACGCCCTTCGAGCCGTCCTAGGAATCCCAAGAAGAGAGCACATCTCAGATGTCAGAAGACAATCAAATTGGCTATCCACAGCTGACAAAATTAAACTCAAAACAGCATCACTGACTTTCAAAAGTATTAATGACCTAGCCCCCAAATACCTAACAAAAAGATTCAAAAGGAGAACTACTAACAGACCTACCAGAGAAGCATACACCAACCAACTAGCCGTGCCCCCATTTAAGCTGAGCACAGCCGGAGGCACCAGCTTCCCTGTCAAAGCGGCCCAGCTATGGAACTCCCTCCCATCATCCTTAAGATCGGTCCAATCTTATCCACACTTCAGACTCAATTGCATTAAATGGCTCAAAGAAAATGACCTATAACCTACTAGACTAGGACTAGTCACGTCTGACCCACCTGTTAATCTGCAGCTGAACGCATACCGCGTTCATCACCCGCTCAACCCACCTTGCTCCCGACACTCAATGCTTACTGTGTACACATCCCTGTGCACACTCACCTGCGCATGAACCACGCATACTGTTATCACTTACTATTGATACACCCTGTAACCTTCCTGAAATGTGTAACTGTAACACGTACATTGTCATCATTTACTGTTAATGCACCTTGTAACCCTCCTGAAATGTGTAACTGTAACATGTAAGCTTAAAGTATTCTTGAACACGCGCCCGGATACCCTCGGGTCTGGCACGCGCTACAAATAAATAAACAAACAAACAAACAAACAAACTCGGTCACCTTCTTTAGGTACCCTGGAGTCCCTCGGCCTCAACCACAACCTCCTCCAGATTGGTAGCCACAAACTCATCCTCTTCAGGCTTCATCTCTTCATGCTCCATCTCCCCCTCCTCAACCACCAGCTCCTCTTCCTCAATCATGTCTACTGTTTGTTAACCACCATCTTCCACTCCTCAAACACTATGTCCCCACCTCACATTTCTTCCTGAACTCTGTCTGTGCCTCCTTCTCCAGCTCTGTCTCCCCTGCTGGCTGACTCCCACAAACCCTGACACGGAGATGGTGAAGTCCAGCTTCTCAGATTCTCCCCCAGCACTCCTTCAAAAAAAAGAACAGGTTGTCTAAAGTTACAATGTGCAAAACACAAATGTGTTGAATGTGTCAATGGTGTTAATAGACTAAGAAAGGGATTCTAGCAAGACTGGGAAACGTTTCTCGAAACCGACAAACAGTGGGCAAGGTGACTGACCACAGCACTGGAGTCTTCTTAGATATTCACTTACATTTTTTTTTCCAAATATAGGAAAGGAAAGGTGTTAGGAAATGGTTGTGGTGACACAAAGAGAACACAAGAGGAGTAATGGTAAAAAGGGGAAGATTAGAGAAGGCGCCCAAAGAACACACACAGAGATGAAGAAACACCAAAAACACCACAAACTAACAAACTCCTCTAAAACAATCCCAAAATTTCCCAAACTCACTAAAAGAACTCGATATATCCTATAAAAGTACCAGTTTGTGAGTCTTGCCTGTCCACTTCTAACTCGACAGTCGATCAAAACCCACAAAGAAAGCTGGAATGAAGCTGGGCCTTTTAAGACTGCCAAGGTATTTTTAGTATGGATCAGGGACTCTGATTTGCTATTTGAACTCCCCTTTCGAGTCTTGGGCTTTGCAATTGGATATCGGGTGTGGAACCCCTCTGTGAGATTAGCTGTAGGGGTTGATTCTCTGAAAATCCAATGAAAATACAGTGAGGTCTATTGAACGTTCCCGGAGAAGGAAGATGGTGAACCCCTACTCTTCAAAATGACCAGCTTCTGCAAACACAGTAATAACAAAACTTGCTGAAAAGTGGATGCATTGCTATTTCTGTGAGAGAAAGTAGCAACTCCCTATCCACAGAGTTGAAAGCTGCTTTCAGATCTTCACATCTCACTCCTTCTCTTTATCTCACTAGAAATTGTGGTACATTTAAATAGTCCAAGAGAAGGATGTGAAAGAATTAAAGGCTGCATTGAGAGTTTGTGAGTGGGTGGCTGTTAAATGCATACAATCTGATGAAAGGTATATGAATTGTGCTGTGTTATTCTGTATCCTCCACCTCCCACCATGCCTGCACAGAGATTTGTGTGTGGGATTTCTTTATTTTGCGACTGGGGGCCTTGCATGATTGGAGGGTTAAAGGTGTACTTGGAAGTTATAATCTGTTATTAACTGTGAAACGTGCAGTCAAGGATTCAGTAGAGTGGCTGCTTTAGTTGTCACAGAGATAAAGGGGCATACTGATCAGCCTTGTCACGCACTCTCCCAACCCATACCTCCCACTTTGTCTCCCCTGAGCACTCACCCTCCTCCTCCTCCTTTGCCCCTGTCTCTCCGTAAGTCACCAGAGTAGTCAACTCCATGAAGGTCTCTTCCAAACAGGTCGCCACTTGCAAGTCCAGAACCATCAAGGATAACATTTCCTCTATCGCCCCTGATCGCGCCGATCTCTGTAACCACTCCTTTGTCACTGTTTTTTTTTCTGTCCTCCCTCAAGCACTCCCTTGTGTGCCCCCTCCTTAAAAAAACATCTGCAGATCCTTCCTGCCCGGCCAACTATTGCCCCGTCCCCATAACCCCCTTTCTTTGGGAAACAGTTTGAGAAGTTGGCCCTCCCACACTTAACTCCCATGCTGAACTTGTTGACGGTCTTCACGACCATCAGTATGGATTCCGAGCATCCAGAGGCATGGAAACTGTGCTTCTGAACACCCGTGAAGAACTGCTTGCATCCCTTGACCCCAGCTCCCCTGCTGCCCTCATCCTCCTTGATCTCTCTTCTGCATTGTTCACAGTGAACCACTACATCCTCATAAAAAGGCTCCACGATACTATTGGTATTTAGGAGCGGGCACTGAACTGGCTAACCTCCTTCCTAACTGATTGTTCCTCCAAAGTCAAACTGGGCTCCTTCTGCTCCTCTACATCCTCCTCCACCAGTAGCACCCCCCCCAGAGCTCCATTCCTTCACCATGGCTCTTTAACATCTATCTTACTCTGCTAGCGCGCCTCACTTCCTCCTTCTCCCCCAAATTCCAGTGCTATGCTGACGACACACGTCTCATCTTCAAGCTTCCTACAGCCGCCGTTGCACCCTCTCAGCCATCCAGGCCTGGTGCACTTTTAATGATCTTTGCCTCAATGCAAGCAAAACAGAGATCCTCCCTATTGGGACCGCAGCACCCTACTTATTCCCTTCTCTCTGGGCTTCCTCCATGGGTCCTCCCCCTGCTCCCTCCTCAGAAGCCAGGAATCCCAGAGTCATCTTCGACTCCTCTCTCTCCTTCCTCTCTAATACTCAGGACATTGTCAAGAAGTCCCACTTTCAGCTCTTCTTTGGGAAAGGTATTTTACTTTTCCTCACCTTCCCCCAGATACTCAATGTTACCCGGGCTCTGGTGCCCTCTAGGCTTGACCATTGCAACAGCCTCCTCCTAAATCTACCTGCCTCCACTCTACGACCCCTACAGCTAGAGCAGCAAGACTTGGCATCAAGCCCAGGGACCGCATCTCTCCTGCCCTACAAAGTCTTCACTGGCTCCCAATCACAGCACAGATTAAATTCAAAACCCTCTGCATCATCCACAAGGCTGCCTGGGGCCCGGGACCACTCTATCTGAAACTCTTTCTGACCAAATACTCCCCCTCTAGACACCTGCGTTTCTCTGGCACCAACTCCTTGCATGTGAAGCGGTTTGCTAAACAGAGAGCAGGTGGCCGATCGCTTTCCTGAGCAGGCTCCAGTCTTTGGAATAGCCTCTTCTTCTTGAGCAGGACCTCGTTTAGTTTCGGAAAAGCCTCAAGACCTTTCTCTTCACCTCTTCCTTCACTCCCTCTCTCCCCTGCTATGGAACAGTAGCTTGACTGAAGTGCAGGGCCCTTATGCACCCCTGGGGCCGTGACCTCCCACTTTTTATAATTTCAGCTGCTGTCCATCCTCTGCACTTGCTTCGGCTCACCATGCCGATTGCAGGTTTAATTTACCTTTTCTTCATAGCACTTCACTTGCTGCTCGCCATGAGCACCAAAGCACCTATCCCATTCCCCTCTCCTCACTGCACTTGCACGTTCTGAACATTCACAAGGCATAGTAGGATCGTCTTCCCCTTACCACTTCTCTTCTTTTTACTGTATTTAACTTAATTATGTATCATTGTTGTAATTACATTATCTATCATCCTCTGTCCACTCCCTGTTGCCATGTGTGCACTTTGAAACAGTATTTGCTCCTTGTATAAGCGCAAGTGAACAATAAATAAATAAATATTGGCTTTGCCAACTGCTCTTTCCACTCCTCTCCTTCTCTTGCCCAACATTTGGCCACTACTCCTCTGTAAATTACTTTCCATGGACCCCCCCAAAATACATACCTCCCTTTTGAGACCCTCTCCATGGCACATTACATTAAATATATGAGAGATGAGAATGTATGTGAAGAAACAAAAAACTAGGACAGCCTTTTGTTTTCTCTTTGCCCCCTCCCTGAGATGATTCTGTGCCATAAATCACATTGGTACGAGAGCCGCAAGCTGCAGGGAATCCTGCATTCTCAGCATGAGGTCAACCAGAGCAGGAAGATAAGAGCAGCGCTTCATCAAATGAACCACAAAGGGGTATCCAGCCAGCAAAAGAGGCACACGCCTTCAGGCACACTGGATGTGCAGGTGCCTGAGAGAACTGGGCCACCTAGAACACATTTTGACCAAAACCGACTTGGTCTCCATAGTGTGAAGCAAGAAACTAGACGCTGAAGGGGAGTGGCCATCTTTGTATGCTAGCAAGTATGGTTCACGATGAAAGGCCTCTGCATCAGTGCTCAACTTTTTTCAAACATGTCAACATTCCATAAGTCTTTCTGAAGATTACAGTCCATTCCTGTTTTTTTTCTTTGCCGCAACTTGTAGTCCTAAACTTAGAATGGGGAAATATAGAACTGCAAGTCCCAGAACGCAAAGATTGGAATGGGACATGTAGGCAAGTATGAACTTGCTAGTCCAACCAAAATAAATATCAGAGTAGAAAGACACAACATAATCAGACTTTCCCAACTGCGCGGTTCAGTCCCTAGATCTGCATCGGCTATTCTTTCCCATCTCCCTTCTGCTGTAAGAGAGGAAGCATTCAGTCTCATAACGAGTTTGGTGGTATCTCGGCAGTAGTATGTTATGATATTACATTTGTATCGCGCCCATACAAATGTGCTTCAGAGCGTGAAGAGGCAAGGGAGGGGAAACAAAGGAGGACAAAACAACGATCTTACTACGCCAAGTGACATTGAGAACGTGCAAGTGCTAGTACCACCGAGATACCGCCAAACGATATTACTGTCATCACCACTTGGTGAGGTGGTATTACCAACGATTTGTTCAGTTGTGGGAGATAAGGTAGGAATTACCACCAAACCGGCGGTTTGCTAATGCGGTGGTAATGCAGTGGTAACTGTGTTACCACCGTTTTCTACCACACCGTTGAACTGGCAATGAGTGTTCTTTTCAATCCCCATAGGTCCAAGTCACCAAGCAACTCTTGTCACATTTACTCAGCCTTTTTGTGCACCAGTGTGCATTAGCTTTAGAAAAGAACTCTGGATTTGACTTTTCAGGACTGCACACTTCTGACTTTCGTCACTTTGCTTTCCAATGTTATTTTTCCAATGTAATCAGGAGATGTACGGGTGTGAGAAAGAGGATGGGTATCAACATGAAGACTTCTAAGGGGCCTGTCATCTGAAGACATGCCCTACGCACAACAGCCCAGCCGTCACAGTTGTGATTAAAACACAGGAAGACTTACTTATTGCAAGTCTCAAAACATGAGGACAGACCCTGTAAGACAAATGCAGGACACAACAGCATCAGCACAGACTGCACAGTTGTATTTGTAAAAGGAAAGGTAAGATAAACTGGTCTTGTAGAGTGCCTGTCTGCCAATAATGTTGTCCTTGCTGCACATTTTTCTGTAAAAATAGGTTTGTATCTGTTAGTGTGATAGAGGGAGAGGCAAACCTGGTGTATTGAGGAGTGCAGGTCGCACGCACTTGTTACCTGTGTGGTGGTAGCGATTCTCTGTGTTCAAGGGGAGAAAAACAATAGTCAGTTTAGTTATCCATAAGGGCGGCATCAGGGCTAGATGAGATACAATGATTGTGGCGTGGGTGTTAATAGAGTCGATGATTAGTACGCTAGGCATTGTGGGCCGTCTTTTGGTGACTGTGGTGTAACATCAGAGATTTCAACATGTTAATGAGGGTGGAGAATCTCGTGGGATGCAGGGAAGGAAGAAAGGCAGTGGGGAACCACGAAACGTCCTCAGATGCATGTTGGAGCACCGGTTTGTAAAATCATGAAGATATTGCAAAGGAGATCAACTTTCAGAGGAAGGGTGGAGTCTCTAGGTGTAAAGCAGACCAACTCCTTGCACAGCTTTGGATAGGCAGTTATGCAAGTTAATGGGCGAGCCACATTGTGAGCTATTAGCTGAAGTCTGGTGCAGGTCTTTCATGCCAAGACGGTCGGGTAGTGAGTTCCAGAGTTTGGTAGCCAGTAGGGAGATTGACGATTCTCCTTCCTTTTTCTGCTGGAGCTAGGAACTAGTACTAAAGCAGCTTTACTGGACTATACAGTGCTCAATGGCGTGCAGTGCAGGAATGTCCTTATGAAGGAGACTGGGCCCTTTCCATGACATGCACACTGGGTGAGCCAGAGGGTTCTGAAGTGTAGTCTGTTCTTGACGGGAAGTGCGCATTGCATGGATAATGTGTCCTAACCTTTTTATTCTAAGGAAAAGTATGGCTGCTGCATTTTGGATACTCTGTAGTTTTTCCAGATGACATTCCAGAAGACCCAGATAGTGCAGTCTTGATGCGAGTAGTCAGAGCCACTCCCATGGTCCGATTGCTAAAGGGCAGATATGCAGCAAAAAGAAGTGGAAACACTTGAAATGTGTAATTGATCACTCCAGACAGTGCTCATGCCATGCGGACACCCCCATAGATGAGGACAAGACACAACAGTGGCACTGGGGGTACAGGCACGCCCAGAAAGTATGTTCCAGGTGGCCTAATAATAGTAAACAGCAGTGACCAGCCTTATTAATATCGGTTAGTAGACCTTTAGCCTACTTACATCTGCACATTGACGTCATTTTAGTCAGAGCACGGATACCGCAATAAAAGGCAGTCTCAAACTCCAGGTTCTGTCATTATTTTCTGCAATAATTTACTATGCATCTACTGACAAACAGTGTAACCTAGACTGCAAAGCCACATGCATTCTTATAAAATTAATGTTAAGAATAATAGTCATATTTTTATCGAGATTAATACTGGATTCATTCTGCTTCCAAATAAGGTAATAAAACATGTTAGCATCCGGGTGGGGGGAGCCAACCAATCAGATGGCTAGGAACATGGGCTTGAACTTCCGGTCCCCCCCGCTGCCATCTTCCCTCCACCGTCCGTCACTTTTTTTTTTAATTGACCCCACCCTCAACTTATCTTTTTTTTCGACTGCGGCGGCACTCGCAGCCACAGGCGCACCTAACGCTCTGCTCACAACGGCCGCCATGGGAAGGGAAAGGGCTCCGTACGGAGCCCCGCCTTCCCTTTTAATGGCCACCATCTTTGTAAAGGATTTTCCTTCTTACAACGTGACGCTGCATGCGTCCGGTTGTAAGAAGTAATTTATTTATTTTTTAGAACCCCAGGTTACCGCTCTGGCAACCCGGTGTGCTGATAGCCTTAAGCCCCTGTTCCAAGGGCTGGAATGGTGATTAACATCACAGAGCCCTCGTTATCCGCCTTCAATAACTTGGGCTAATAACTGGGGCTGCCGGGCCGTTAACCCCCATTCCAGCCCCTGGAATAGGGGCTTAATGCCATATTATTATCAGATTTAATGGTGCACACGTTTAAACATGTTTTAATTGAAACAATATTTTTAGACAGAATACTTATCATACAAAAACATTATTTACAGATATTTTGATTAAAAAGATTGCTAACATATATGATCCAAGATGCCCTAAATGCTTCTTTATACAACCTTAAAATAACATCAGAGCATTAATCCATAAACTCTGGCACGCCCCCATTTCCCTAATCTACTGCCCATCCCTCCTACTCCTTCGACCTCCACACCCTACATATATCCACGGTTGCCTCCCTATGTACAGCGCTCTATTGCTTCCCAGCTTGGATTGCACTTTATAAATCCTGTTCATAAATACATACATACATGATCTAACCTAGCCTAGAGTATCTTTACGTTAATAAACCAAGTCCAACGTTATATGTACACAAAAGCCCTTATGTAAAGGCTCCATTCACAAGCATTGAAGTGAGCCGAAATAGTCGTGTTTCTGCATTTTATAGTCGATTGTGGAGGTTTTGCGATCTTAGTCTCAAGTGTATCGCCACTCAGTTCATTCTTCTCCACTCTGATCTAGGTAATAAGAATGTTCTTTATTTATTTCATGCACAATGTTATTATTAGCCGGTGGAGTCACAACAGACGACTTTGGGTGTTGTCTGGGCAATTAGCCTTCAGTGCTTTGAAAGGGGGCAAATGAGGATAAAGTCCTCTATGGCGGTGAGAATAGCCTTATGCTGCCACTCCAGGCACCTAAATCATGCTCATGCAGGACTAAGAGGTGCTGTCAGGACACCTTTGCAAGAAGAGTCCCCAGGCTAACCTCCCCTGAATACAGAAGAATGTGTGTGCTCAATAGCACACAGACAACATTGAAGCCCTTTCCATGGGACTCTATCATTGGGCACATGGATGCTACCCAATTTAGACATCCCGAGCCGAAGCTTAAGGCCTCTCGGATAAGGTAAGGGTATACCCCACAAAAGGATTGCACCCCTTCCTCCCAACAAATCCCTCGCTCAGTCAACCTCAACCTGTTCACTAATGCCGATTCAAAATGCATTGGATGGAGTTGCAAACGCTTCGCTGTGCCAACGCCCACAATCTGAAACGGCCTCCCACCCAACAGCCTGGTCAGGGCACGGCCCTCATTCATAACCTATACAAAATCCCAGCCTGTCTCCTGAAGCACCTTCCCATGCCATCATCCCCTTCCCTTCCCCCATCTGCCGGGATCCTGGTCCATTAATACAGTGACACCAAGTTGCACACCCCACATTGCATAGCATTACACATCGGCTCATAACCGTCGGTCACCCGCCGCACCACCACACCCAAGGCTGCACCACTGTGTTCCTACTTTGACCACCAGCATTCAACCACCTGCTTTTGCTGCTCATGTCTCTTACCCCATGAGTGGATCTTGATTTGAAGTGCATGCAGAGTAAATAAATGCAATACAAATTATGTTGGTATCACAATGCACACTTGAAACAGCGTGCACATTAATAATTGAAGGTCAACTCAGAAAATAAAATGGAAACCCACCTTTGCAAGAGCATGATGGGAGTCAGTATCAGCGAAGAAGAATAGTGTTATTGAGCTGTTACCTCCACACTATGGTGCCAGGTCCTATCTCAGGACAGTGTCTGAAAGTCCACTGGCCAAACACACTGGTAGAATCTGGAGCAAAGGATACAGAGAACAACTGTGGCCCATTACACACAGATAAAGCCTTCTGAAAGAAGCGCACCTCCCAGGCACAAAAAACATCGCTCCATTCATTTCAGCACAATTACAAGAGTCGGAGCAAATTTGCTTTTCACAATAAATTGGATAATTTACCTTAGAGATCACCTTCCTTGTCAATGAAAAGTTAATTTCATTCAAATTAAGAACCAATTAGATATAATATGACACATATTTCTTTATTCAACTTGTGGGTCGTTCAGCATTACCGGCTGAGTCTAGGGGTTATTTGAGAATCATGTAAATGCCCTCGGGGGTAATTTAGAAATGAGCTAATTTCACTTAGGGATCATTTAGACTTAGAATTAGGCAGACAATCCATCAAAGGAGTCATGTGAGAAATGGGTTCCAGGTGTTAGATGATTGGGGGTCCAGGACAATTGGCCGTCGGAGCTGATTGGGAAGTGGCGAGGCAGGGGGGAGAGGGCAAACAGACTATTAGGATATTTCAAAGTACTGCTCTTTCCTGTATATCCTTTCTGGGTTTGGCTCTTTAACTGATTAGAAAGAACATATTAAGAACACACATGTCAATGAGCGAAATAAGAAAACAAAACTAATCACCAACAAAAATACACAGGTTTTTTTTCTTCTGGCCAAATTGTATTTGAGTATGAGTACATACTTGCCAACCCTACAGATTTAGGCCGTAGGCTACTGCTTTTTAAACAGTCCATATTTGGGTGACAGATCCTACTGCTTTTCACAGTGGCAGGTAATTTATGTGACTCTAAGGCAGGCTGGTAGGTGACTACTTTGATTGGGCTCAGACCAATCCACTGGCCTGACAGCTACGTGACTCTGTCCTGCACTCTTGCCGGTAACACCCTTAAGTGAACCACCACTGAAGGCAAGTGGCAGAGCGTAACAGCATCACACAGCATCTGCCTATCAGACTGAGGGTGTATCAGTCTCCATGTCATTCAGTGTTCCACTTGCACTGCAGGAATACCTCTGTATTGCCCTGGCTGCTGCGAAAGGGCAGTGGCAAACGTTCCCTACCACCTCTGTGTGATTACCTTCCGTGTAATTCAATTTGGTGTTAACTTACCATTCAGAATTATACATTTTTAACATTTGAACATCTTTCCATGTTGGGCTGTTTGATGGGTTGTGTATTTTAGAATGCTTCAATGGTGCCAACAATGTATGTTTTGTGTTTTCCTGTGATGTCATTGTTATATGAATTATTATTTTTGAAACTGGAAAAATACTACATCTTTTTTAGTCACAGAATGTTGGCAAGTATGTGAGTGTATCCTGAAAAATTAAATAACATGTAAATCTGTATTATTTCATTATCCTGTGCCCCATTGTTATGTTATTTCACTTTTCTAATCATTTGTCACCGTCTAAAAAACCTGAAATTCTATCTAAAAAACGGATAAAGCCAAATTAGAGATGTAGCTTTAAAAATCGCTGATGATGCAAATAGTAACGTTAAAAGTGACCCTTCCTCAGAAGCAATGTCTTAAATGATGACATCACGCAATGGATGGCGCCAGGATTGATGGGGCCACAAGCAAAGCACCCTGTCTTTGGCGAGCATATCGCCAAATGCCTCTGTGCCTCCCTTATAATGAGGCCTTATAATGAGGCCACACCTGGCCTCATTACGAGTTCATCCAGTACAATAAAAAAGTGTAGGTCATTTTGTTACCGCCACTTTTTTGGGCGGTGGCAGAATTATTTACATCTTTACCACACTGCCAAATTCAGAGTGTGGAGGAAAAGTGGAGGATTTAGCTCTGCCAAAAGGCAGAGGTAAATCCTCCCCTTTTCCCTCAAAATCCCAGAATCACAGTAGCGGAATTACCACTCACGGTAATTCCATCAAAATCGCCATTGAGGCCCATGAACTCTGAAAATGGGGATTTACACCGCCCTATCACAACCTGTCATCCCATGGTGAATCCGTAGGACCAAGTAGCAGTAGCAGTAATCGAGTTTGGCAATATTTCGGCTGATTTACTGCCGAAATACCACCAAACTCATAATGAGACCCATGTTTTTAGGGCCTGAGTGGCACCACCAGTATCCCTCTGCCAGTGGCGCTCTAAACAGTTGTTTGTGGTGGCCTTATTGTAGCACCAGCCCTACACCATAGGTGCTCCTGGGCGTGCACTAGCCCGGGCTACAGAGATACACATATCCTTTGCCATTTGCCTACTCCATACTGATGAGATGTGCAGTGGCAGCTCATATCAAGCTCAGACTGGCTCATTGAACAATAGGGCAGTGTTGTAAGGACTGGCCTGACAGAGTAGCATGGGCTTTATACTTCTGTGCAACCTGTAGATTGTTTCAAATGTTACTGGCCTATTACCACACTTCCAGGAATGTGGTTATTTTTTTTCTGGTGCCCTCTAATATTTCTTGTTCATGTCACATCCAGATGAGATTATCACTCGGGGTGCAGGGACTGGCAGCTTTTGGCCTGAGGGGATAGTACAATTGAGTGGCCCATAGCGCAGTGGCCCAAGCCCACAATGCAGTGGCCCCACCCTCCTAAAGGCATTTTCTTTTTGGTATCTGGTTCATATAACACCTTTCACATACAACATTATCAAAAAGATAAACAATTAATTACATGCCATAACATTCTTAAAAGTATGATCATCTCAAAGGATCTCTACAAATACAAGTCAAACACAGGTAATTATTACAAGTTAATCAGTTCATGATGATTTACAAATCTTAAAACAGCAATTTTAAGAGAGGTAGAAGTGCCAAAAAACAAACTTTGCCAAAATAATTTTCTGTCAAAAATGTTCATATAATTTATAAATTTACCAAAAAACTGCTGCTCTCTTAGTGATGGGCAATAAATGAGTATATGTTTCGTCTCTTTTTCATCTGATCATGGTTACAAAAAGGACGTTCAATCTGTCTCTGGTACTCAGTATTTGCCTTGTTAGAGTCAGATTACATCTGAATCTAAGGAACCGTTGCCTCCATTCTCGGTTTTGAAATTTCAAGAAGGGGGCAGTTTTATGAGTTCAATGGCCAAATCCTGAGGTAACTTACATTTTACTATGGCCTCCCGTGTGGTAATCCAACCCCATACCCACAGACGCTGTTCGACTACATCAGTCATCAGTACCAACTGGTTCTCTGGGCTTTCAAAATGATCTAATAGTTCATTGCAATCTGTACGCTGATGCCTGACAATAGCATTCCTATTTGGTAGGATTGCAATCTGGAGATCAACGTACAAAGTGTAACAAATTGAAGCCAAAATCTTTCCATATAAGAGAAAAGAATTCCATGCAAGACGGTCTATAAGAGAAATCAGGCCCATTTCATATAGTAACACCGCGAGTAGTAAATAATTGTTTATTCATAGCACTCTTAATACCAGGAGTTGTTTCTAAGCACAGGATCAGGATTCAAATGTGTTTTGCACTGCGTTGGCTTGCTTTCAAGACAAACGTGTTGCCCCCGAGCCATCCTTCCTCCAACAGATTGGAAGACATAAAAATGCTCAAGAAAGGAATTTTAATTCCAATCATACCAAAGGATGGACTTCATGCCATTTATTGTTTTAGGGATCGCCTTCATCTTGTAATATTGAATCATTGGGACAAATGAGAATCTGCCGTATTTGGCATGAGGGTTCTTCAGCTTGGGCTTTATTATCTCCACTTTAGCACACAAGTAGGAGATTATAGCTATTTTGTTCAAAAGATTTAGCATTGGAACGCCCAAGTACTTAAGTGCTTTGTTATCTCAAGCAGTATTTTGGCAATAGTCTACCTAGAGAGAATTTGTTTATTTGAGGGTGACAATCCCATGACCTTTGTTTTCAATTTGTTTATTTTGAGGTAATTTAATGAGGCATCATTGTTTAAAGCGCTAAATATTTGCTGCAAACTCTTTTGCATATGGTCTAGAAGAAGAGCATGGTTGGCATACGCAATCCAGAAAAGGCGCTGATCGTTAGGCTGCTGGGGTGCGAAGACAGAAGCCTCTAGGTGATCTACCAAATCAGACAAATATATGTTAAATAGTCAGGGAGCAAGCATGCTACTCTGCCTCCAGTGTCATTGCTGATGCACTTTGAGACATTTCCTTTAAGATCTAGCCACACTCTAATGTTGCTATCTGAGTGTAAGTGGATCAATATGTTCAAAATACCCTGAGGGAGACCCCATTTCTCAAGCTTTTCCCATAGCTTGGTTCAATTAACAAGGTCAAATGCCAAACTAAAATCGACGAAACCTAAAAAAAATTGATGAGAGTTTGCATCACATAATTTGCTCAACAGAGGTTCATTATTTTTTCCATTTAATGATGTGCCAATCATTCTTCAAAAGCCGGTCTGATACTTATTTATATGGCCCGATATAGTGGCACATTCTTCTAATTCTCTCAGAAGTGTGGATGCAAAGATTTTACTGTCTACGTCTAAAAGCACAATAGGTCAGTAATTAAAAGCCCTGTTACCCTTTTTATGAATCGGCACTACAAAAAACATTGTCCATGAAATTGGTGTCCTTTTTTCAATTAAGATATTTATTACCAAATTGTAGAAAATTGAAGCTCAAAGCTTAGGGGTACATTTTAAAACTTGATTGGATCCATTAGGACCTGGGGCCCATGAACTACTGTCTTTCTTAATAAGTGATACAATATCCTCTTGTTCAAAGTTTAGGGCCCAATGAGCAGAGATAATATTTAACTCAAATCCGGCGGGTGTCACCTTGATTGTGTAAAGAGCAATGAAATGGTCAATCCAGATGGATTCCAGAATAGGATATTCTTTAGCTACCTCAAAGGGGCATTCAATGGCATTAATTAATTAATAGCCAAAATTGTGTGTCCTGTCCAGCAGAAAGTATTTTAAACATGACTTCTGCATGCTGATGAACATTTGATATTTGTGCTGCAGAAGCCAATTCATATAACTTTGGCGTACCCTCTTAATTAATTTGACTTTTACCATTGTGAGTTCATGACCCAACTGTATGAGTATAATATTTCTTTTCATTTCTCTTTTCCTTGTTTGCAACAGGGGATCAAACACATGAAAATGGATTTCCTGATTAATGATAGGTTTATACAGTACTAAAACAAGTTTGTGCCTTAAAAATATGATAATGATTATAGCAGGAAAAATCCAGCTGTTTTTTTTATTTTCAAGATTTCGAACAGATTCCAAAATGATTCTATTAAAAATGCCTATTTTCTAATTGAATACGATTTCCCGCAGAATTAGTTATCAAATTGGAGGGACCACCCTACATGGGCTCGGAAAGTGGGCATAAAAAGAAGTGCACAGCATACCGTGGTCAATATAAGAAGAAGCTACTATGGAAATGTGTTACAACTGTGAAAAAGGTAAGAGCTGCTACACATACAGCTGGTGTTATTTCCCCTGTTCCATGTGTCGCAAAATTCTAAATCACCCTTCAGATTACCATTAAGTCTGATTAGCTCCCACGATTTGCAGAAGGCTGACGACCGGTAACCACGCGAGTTATCAAAAGCTACATGTATATATAAATCATCTAAGCTGTTATCATCGTACTTAGAAAATGCTGAATTCAAGTCGCCAGCTAATAAGTCGTGTCCACCCTCAAATTTGATTACCCAATTTTCCAAAATTGTTGCTAACTTTTTAAGAAAGGAACTGATTTCACTTTTTGCTGGATTCCAATAAATATTTATGAAGAAAAGAATAAAGACTGAAGGTTTCAGAGCGAAGTGAAATTCAGTGGCTAACAGACCACATTGTGACGAATAGGATTTGCCAATAGACAACCCTAGAGAATGTTTACAGCTACTAACAGATCAACAGATGGAGGCCCTTTTGAGACGCAAATTGTTGGCTGAAAAGGAATATTGTAACCGTCGTAAAATCCTTGTTGTGATAACCATGTTACTTGTAATAGAATTATGGAGTGCGTTTTCAAGGAACTGCATACAATAACATTTGACAAAAGGTTACAATGAACTTTGGTGTTCCATAAGGTGATTTATAACATATCAAATACGATGCAAACTGGAGGTTTAATTTGCCTGATGGGACAGTGTTTTCGTGAGGGCTGCCGGCAGACAGGACCAGTCAGTGAGGCACCCCAAATAGGGGTTGTTGATTTTCACAGTTCTCCCAATACTTTCTGATCCTGAACTCTTCCAGCATGTTATAAGTAATTCAACTGCGGGCTGAAAGACCTGAGGTCTACCTACAATAGGCTGAATTTTATGTTGGATAGTTTCGTGCTGCAACGGGGCGATGTCATAGCCCATGGATCTGAGGTTTTCTGAAGTTTTCTGCCTCTGAGAGTAACATGTCCCTAATGATTCTTGAAGGGACTTCGAGGGCAACAAAATCAGAGCAGCTATCGTCCAAGATTTCAACTACTTATTTAGTAGTTACTAGTCTCAACTTCGGGATTTCATTGAAGAGAACTAGGACATTTAAGTTATTTGTAACCTATCATATCCTAGGAGAGAACTAGGACATTAGTTCTGCTAAGGAGTGCCCTATGTCTATCGGATAGTATGAATTCAAGCCTTTCAGGCTTATTAGAAACGTTTATGTTTTCTTTTCAGCACAGACTTTTGTTATGAGACCAGTCTTTAGGAGGATTGCTAATGTCTGTTTGAACCGATAGAGTTGCGTTTTGGGTGAGATTGTTTGGCAAAAGGTGATGTTTACTAGAAATAGCAATTGACTCGTGAGAGTGAGCCTCCATAGAAATCTCAACAGCTTCAATAACCGATGTCAACAAGGATTCCTCTTGTAGCCCTCCTGAAAAACTTGGTGACATTTCGATTTATTTAGAACACAATCCTTGATTTTTGTGTGGGTCATCGGTTTAGAGGAAGGAGCGGTGCAGTCTTCTGGGTGCATGCTGAGGGTTCTTACACATTTTCATGAAGATCTACGATTAAGCTTTGCTTTTTGCCGATTTTTGTTTTTCTTATTTTCTTTGTTATTTCTAATCTCCACTTGCTCTTCCAATAGTGGGTTAGGGGAAGTGATATTTCCAGTATTCACATGGAGGGAGATCCCTCTTCTGAAGCAGAGTGGCTGGTACATGCTGGACCATCTGAGTTGGGGTTGTTAGAAGATATTACATTTGAAAAACTTGAAAGTGTTGTTGAAAGTGCTGTTTCGTTTCAGCCTGGATTTTGTCATAAAAAACAATCATGGGGGTGAGGACCATGTTTAATGCAGATATAGAAGCTGGACCCATCTGCGAAGTCACCCGCCCCCCACTCCCCCAAGGCCAACGGCTGATTATCTATAGGTGAAGAGGACAGGGAATTTGGAAGTGATTTAGATGACAGAACAGCATATATAGCGAAGTGATTGATAATGAGCCTAATGAGACAGGCGGTTGCATTTAATAGGTTCAGTAGGACCAGATTCAGAACTTTGTGATTCAGACTCCATCAAACAAACGCTTTCGAGCATGGAGACCATGTTACCAGTGATCATCGCTCCCCTTTCAGGAAAATCAGAAGGCGCTGATTTGACAGGCAGCTCTAGCTCGTGATCATTTGCACTTCTGTTATTGAAAATGTCTGTAATCTGTTTCCTACATCTTGCCCTCATCCTAGCACACAAACTGATGTTAGGCAGCGTCACCAGTGCCAGTGTGTTAAGGGGAGCCATGTTAGTCAAAATAGACTCAAGAGAGAGAGTAGGGAGGAAAGGGGTAATTGCAGAGTCTAGAGCGGTATCCTCAATGATGATGATGAGGTTGCATTGGTGGTCTGGGAGCTTTTATGCTTTATGGAGTTGTGGACATTGGTTTCCATAAATACTGGGTCTTTTAGAGGGTCATTTGTGTGGACTGATGCCCCGCTGTTACCAGGATCAGTATTTTACTTCTCAAAATTGTACATGAATCCAGCAGAAGCTGCAGTTTCAAGAGATGGCAGCATCAGGTAGATGTCTTACCATGCAGTGCCTCACTCTCAACTCCCAGCTGTAGGCAACTGTGCTCACCGCGCTTCTCTCGCCACCCGCTCTACTTCTCCACCTTCTCCCGACTGCCTCTAATTGCAGATCACTCTGCTTCATTCCACGCTCATTCAGTTCTTAAAAGAAGAGCAGGTGTAGCGCTGAAACTTGCTCGTGCAGCAACGTGCTCCCAATCCAGGCAAGTCTGTCAGGATACAGAGGCTCGAGGCTGCCTCTAACTGCAGGCCACCCTGCTTTCCTCACACAATACCAACGTCTCCCTCAACCACACATTCTGAAGTAAATATATATTAGAAATGATTGACATAACTTTCCTTTTATAATTTGTGGACAAGATACAGGATATCATTCAGTTGTTCGTTTTGTTTTTTTAGAGACCCTGGACTAGGTATTTTTCAATTTTTTACAGCTGTGGCCCATGGAGCAACAGCTCGGCCACCGTGGGGGGCAATAGCGCCCATGCCCATCTTCCCAGCCTGCCCCTAGTCAGTGTACAACAATGTGAGGATTAGTCTGAAGGAAGTATAATACGGACGCCGCACTCCACTTTTCAAATGAGGTGTCATTAATACATGAATTAGTGCTGAGTGAAGCTTGAAAGCTCTTTAGTTGTATGTCTTTAGTTTTATCTGGGAGCTTAAATGTGAGCAACCAGAAATGAGGCAACGAGTGCCCATCTATAAAACATAAGCACAGATGGCGGAAGTCCATCTATAGGACATAAGGGCAGACAGTAGGTTGTTCATTTTCAAGACATCAAGCCAGACAGAGCCGGACATCAGGAGACAAGGGCGTTTTTCTACATGTACCACCTGCAATTAGGAGTTATAGATTTAGAGGACACTAGAGACACACAGGGAGAATAAGCCCTACAGCTCACAAAGGACAGGAAGAGTGCAGAAGTCCGCAGAACTCTCTGATCATGTAAAGATCACAGATGCATACAATGCCAGTGACAGACAGGGAGAAGCATATACCACCATAGACAGACAGAAACGAACATCAACATAACATCAAGTCATACGGAAAAAGGCAACTGACCCTACCAATAGGGCAATAGCAATAAGACAAGAATGGCAAGTGTATAGAATATGAGAGGAGCACTGGTACCATAAATACAAAGAGTACCAGAGACAAGCAGGGTTCTCCGACCTTTAAGACAGCGAGGATGAACAATAATCATAGCCAAATAGAATGGCAGCGATGGACAGTGACTGAAGTATACATGGCACCCTGAACAACAAGCACGTGCATGAATTTCATCAGTGAAAGAGGGACTAATACCCTATAGACATTCCCAAAACTAGTCCTGCACTAAAATCCTGCTCTCGGCCTCGCGGAGCCTGCACGTCTGCTTGTGGACCCTTGGGGCCTCTTCCCAGGCCCATACAGGAAGCACAACTTCTATTGTAATGTTTGAGCACAATTGGCAGGTAAACAACGTCCCCAAAAACGTATTCCATTAGGTAATGACGGGTACTTACCTTACAAAAAAAGAAAAACGGTGCCAAGTCCCAAACAGGAGCAACATTACAGATTACTGAATGCCTTACGTGGGTGGGTGTGTGTGTGGAGGAAGGGTAGTCTAAAGAGGGGCTGGGCAGTGGAGGGCTGAGGAAGTGACTGACATGGGTGCCCCCGTGAAGGGTAAAAGGACAAGACGGTAACAGAAAATGCCCTGATTATGTAAGAAAGCGGCTCAGGTGTTGATGTTCCATCACAGAACCCCTTTGACTGCTTTTTACACCGATTCATCCTACTACTGCAGTATCCTATCAAAGCAGCCTGACTCTTACGGTGGACAGTTCTTGTATAGATTAATACAATGACATAAGAATGGGAGGGCACAATCGAGCCAACTGGCAGCACACTGATCAAATCCCATCTGCATTGAAGACACTGCCCAGGTTTACAAGCCATAGCACAATTCAAAACTCTGTTTCCAGTACGGTGCTTGCCATGGTATCGGCCCAAAATGTTGATAAAAAATGCTGAATGTGCATTTACTGTGCATTCGGTGGCAAAAGAAATTCGAATCCCTTTACACCGAACAAGGGGAGCTCGACCTTCCATTACATGGATAGCAGAGGACAATAAAGTAAAAATAAAAAAGGGCCCTGCAGTGGCAGTTACGACCCACGTAAGTGGAAAGGAACTGATGCCGCACAGATAAAGGGGAGTCAGCGGCACACACAGAAGTGTTCCGGAACTGACGCCACAGGGATAGAGGGGAGTCGGCGGCACACACAGAAGTGTTCCGTCGAACGGTAAGTAGGGAGAAAAAGGGAACATGGGTATGGGGATGCAGGCACAAGTGATCTATGGGGTCACTACGCCTCGCCTTTTCTGTATTCAGCCTTTTGTTTGCCCCCATTTTCGGCGGCGTAGTGATCACATACATCCCTTGCCATCACCACATGCAGTCTCATCCAGCATGGGATGTGTCTTCAGCTGTGCTAACATGAGCATTGGTTGGGATGTGTCTTCAGCTGTGCTAACATGAGCATTGGTTGGGATGTGTCTTCAGCTGTGCTAACATGAGCATTGGTTGGGATGTGTCTTCAGCTGTGCTAACATGGGCATTGGTTGGGATGTGTCTTCAGCGGTGCTAACATGAGCATTGGTTGGGATGTGTCTTCAGCTGTGCTAACATGAGCATTGGTTGGGATGTGTCTTCAGCTGTGCTAACATGAGCATTGGTTGGGATGTGTCTTCAGCTGTGCTAACATGAGCATTGGTTGGGATTTGTCTTCAGCGGTGCTAACATGAGCATTGGTTGGGATGTGTCTTCAGCTGTGCTAACATGAGCATTGGTTGGGATTTGTCTTCAGCGGTGCTAACATGAGCATTGGTTGGGATGTGTCTTCAGCTGTGCTAACATGAGCATTGGTTGGGATGTGTCTTCAGCTGTGCTAACATGAGCATTGGTTGGGATGTGTCTTCAGCTGTGCTAGCATGAGCATTGGTAGTTTAGAGGATTGGACACTTGACTTTGAAAAAAAGGAGCAGCCTTGTGAGCTTGATTCGAACCTTCCTGGCAGAAATCTACTTTTTGATTTTTTAAACATGTGTTACCTGTTGTGGGCAGTAACTTAAAATTGCCTAAAATTAAAAAAAAAAAACACTGTTTGATTAAAATATATAATATTGTTTTTAAAAAGTTTGCCTGACTTATAAGAAAAAAAAGGGAAAAGAGAACTGGTTCCCCAGTGCATAGTGACACACCATGCTGTTTTAAGCTTATATTTGCCTTTCAGTGAAGTCATGAAGTAATGACGGTGGCAGACATCTTGCTATCTGTGTAACATTTGTTTAACTGTCCCTTGCTGCACGAAATGCATTGTACCAGCCCATACAAACTGTACCGATGGCCAGATTACAGCATTGTATGTCAGTGCATCTGGCAACTGCAAAAATCAGATTGCAGCAACGCTTATTGTTATTTGGCTAACCTAATCCATTCGCCTCCTTTTGAAGAAATGTGAGCATGTTTCCATGGCCAGCAAGTGGTGTAGCTGGCTTGCTTTCCAGGGCCAAAACAATACAATACTTATTAAACAGATGTGGAAAATGGTCGCAGCCCCATTGTCTCTCGCTCATTTAGTGGAACGCTGTGTACTAGCTCAGGTTTGCATTTGGGCAAGCAAGCTAACATGAGAGAAAGAAAAGACCGCAAGAACACACGGGATGAATATCTCTTAGGAAGAGCACATGGTTGTCAAATGTTAAAATCAGATTGCCGCAACGCTTATTGTTATTTGGCTAACCTAATATATTTAGTTGACCGTGTGCTGGGCCATTGATCCAATTTGTTACCCAACCCCTCGATGACTATTCGAATATGGCTTTGTAAGGATTTCAATTGCTATATACTGTTAGGTTGTTATACGTTATATGTTGTTATATTTGTACTGCAAGTTATTGTTTCTATTGTGCTTTTCTGTAGCGCCTTGAATTTTCCCAGTAAATATTTTTGCACTTTCTAAATTGGTTTTGCTTCTACTTACTAATACTTATACGGCCATCATAAGCAGACTATTGATAGTGTAGACTATTGTTTGTAGCCATAGTGGGCAGTAATAATGGAAAACTGTGTTTCATAAATCAAATACTGTTCCAAGCGCCCCTCTTCTGCAGGCCCTAGCTGATATGTGACCATACCTTAACCTCCTGCAAAATGTGCGGTGCTGCATTGAGGTTGATGCAATATTCCACCTTGCAGGGCAGCAGCTCCTGTAATCTCAGCATGCGCATTCCGCGTGGCCTGAGTCATTAGGACACACATCCTTGACGGCTGTGCTCAATCTAGTGCTCAGGGAAACTACTGAACTCCAGACTCTCAGTGAAGTGTCATTGATTGCTCTAGCCCTTGTAGTTGATGTCATATTTGGAAGTGCCTTTAATGTGAGGGAGGGTGGAGATCTCAAGGTCCAATGTAATGCTTATGTTAGGCAAACAGTCAAACAGTGCATTGAAAAGGCAGCATCAGGCAGCAGTAATTATGAGAGAAATCCACTGCCTTGGATGGCTGTGGGGGAAATCTGTGTCCCAGCAGATGTGTCACTGAAGTTCTTACGGCATGGCTCAAAGCCCATTGGCTGATGTTCGCAAAAGTAAGGGGACACAAACTTTAAAATGGGGACAGCAAAAGTTACCCAAGGAATGTAAAAATGTCTGAAACATAAACATCTCTCCAGTGGTGAAACTGTGTCTCAGCTTTTAAATACCTAAAGTACAGTGTTGAGCATTCCCAGCCTCGGTTGAACGAGAAAAAGAAACACTATTAAATATTATTGCTTCATTCAGCAATTCTTTCCCAAGAGGAGGCAGGTAGGGGTTACTTTACTAATGGGAGGAGTGAACAATTATAATATTAATAGAATATTTAAAGTTATCGCAGATCATTTAATGACATGAGACTAAGATCCAGTCGGTTTGAGCGGTGCTTGGGATTACTGTCAATGAAGACACATCTTAAACTGTAGCTCTTGTCCATCATGACTGACTGTAAGGTTATCCAATCCTATTTATTCAATTTAAAAGAACAAAGATTACCACTCCTGTGTAAAGAAGGTCTACTTCACAAGGGTGATCTAAAAGAAAGGCAGTAACCGTACTCTAAAGGTTCGTGTACACTGTGCAGGAAAAACATATATTTATTAAAAGTCCCACAGCTGGGTGAGAGAATGTATTTCAAAACAGCCCTGTGAGCTGAACTTGTTGAAAAGGTTCTCAACTTGACAGGATACAATACTTGTACACTTGAACACATATTAACGTAATTCAAATTAGTTACATTTTAGGGCAGGCCAAAATACCTAGTTGACTAGAGCATCATCAAGCCCCTTTGGATAAAATACATTGCCCCCCTCTAACTGGGCAAACACATTTATTGATTTATTGAAACCAAATCCTGCACCACCCATTTCTAACATCACAATCCTGAAATTTCCCTCCCCTCAATGCTATTACTATATGCTGACCAGCAGAACCCCTTCACTTTGACTGGCTGGAACAGTCCACATACAAAACTAGCTATGCAGCTGCAAGACGGGACTAGATTTAGTTGATTTGAAGATAACATGCGCTCCAGCAGAATAGTTCCAAGGTGGGACACCATATCCCAGCTCTCTGATTGGATCCCCTACCTTTGCCCCACACCACCTGCTAAGTTCCCACCCTCCTCTGCATGCCTGCTGCCAGCTCTGCTTAGAAAAAACTTGCAAGGCACCGTTGCTGTAAAATAATTCCTTGCTATTTTATTAATTCTTATAATGGAAATTCTACCTGGGTTTGCTCTGGCAGGGTTACGTTACCCTGGGAAAAATCCTCCTCTGCCATATTAATCAACATTGCTTGGCATCCCCCTGCCCGTCCAGACCTTCGCTTAGTCAGTTTGCAAAAGTAAAACAAAGGAGAAATGAAACGTGCAGCCTTTCAATATGGGCTGGCTAGAAAAAAGCTTTTTCCAAATTGTGACCTACAGGAACATGGCTGCCCTATTATTCACATATTGCTCATTAGTAACACCTACAACTCTTACCTGACAAAGCCCAACCTTAAATTGCAACATCCCCCTCTACCCCCTTGTCGGCTCTAAATCACCTCTCTTTACCTGGAAAGCAACTGGTGGAGAAATGACAACCCAGTCTTGAGGAAGTGATCATACAAGCCCTCAAGAACTTTCATGCCATTCACAGTATGGGATGCCATAGATAGCAGCAGCTTGCCAAACTCAGGCCACTGCAGCTAGAGGGGATGGTTATGAATGAAGGTGGAAGAGGAAGAGCAGCTGGTCAGACCACATTACCAACAGGGCGACTATCAGAAGCAGTCAAGAGGATGGGGACTGGTTATTGCCAGAGCAAAATTATTGTGCCGAACACTACCAATCCCATTAGAGCAAGGAAACGTTTGTAATGGTAGTCATAGAGGTTCTAAGACTATGGCTTTACGTAGGGGGATACAATCTAAGTTAGATTTTGCCCAATTAATATTTTGTAGCGCAACTCTGTTGACAACCCTTTGTACATATATTAGCTCCTGCCTTTTTTGACACAAAGGTCGGTCCTTACACTACTGCACAAAATGCACATACACTATATCTCTGGCTATGACATGAACTTGAGCCATAATTTGCCTGAGAACCGTGAACCATTTCTGTTGTAGACAGGGCATGTGTGAGCACATATAATAAAAGCTGTTGAATGACAAGAAGTTAGCTAATGGCAAAAAGATATATAAAGTCTCAAGCGAATATATCAGCCCCATCACGGGGGATTTTGCAGCCAACATAGTGGTGAGATATGTCAGGTAAATTATTTTTTAGGCAAGGAAAAAGAGCTATAGTTCCACATCTCACTCTTAGGAACAATGCACAATAGCCTGCACTCATTTGCCAACTACATCCGTCAACCCAACATCTGCAGTGAAGCTCTCGGAACCTTTGAGTCATCAGCTCGACTAGACACAAAAGAATGAGAGGATGGTCATCTACATGGTCAAGGTCCACTCCCTGGAAAGCCGACACACCTCACCTCAGCTGTGCAGAAGAGTTCCTAAAGTTCCACAAAGCTCAAAGGACTAACCTTTTCCACACTGCTTGTAACCTGGAAATGCCATCATTTTGTGTTCGCTTCATCACCCTGGATCCCATCCAGACAGCAGGAAGCCCAAGACCACACTGTGATGAAATGACTACTGCTCTGCAGGAGCACAGAGATGTGTAGTGACTGCACCACATACTCAGCCCCATACTACAATGATCCCAATCATAAATGTGAAACAGGCACAGCCCAATAGGTATTCCGCCTTTGCCTTTTTTTGTAACATGGGCCAACGGCAGGCTATACCTTCAAGAGGGTTGTGATCTGATAACAGTCGCAACCCAGACAGCTTTAGTACAATGGATCTAAAATAAGAGAACGTACAATCAAGGTTCTCGAAAATAGGAACTTTAATAAATCAATGAAATCAACTAATGAAAAACACTAAAGTCACATTCCTGTAAGAAACACAGAAAAGGAAGACTTTGATGAGAAAGTGCACTCTGGCTTGATAAACAGTGTTTTCAGGCACGATAAATTTAGCAGCAATGGTAATGTTAAATGATATCTTCAAAAGCTCAAGAAGGTGGGCTTGCATCCTCACTTGTAAGCCAGCGTTGAACTGGTTCAATTTGCGTCCTGCCATTGCGATGGTTTTACATTTAAGGCCAGCAAGTCTAGAGCTTCCAACAGCTTGGGGAAACGGTTGAGTCATTGATGGAGCAATGCATCTGCTAGGTCGAGTCAGCATTAAAGACGTACTAGTGGATGTTTTCCAATAGGTCAAGTCGGCTTGAAAATCAGTTGGCCCTATTGAGTCGAGCCAGAAATCGGGTGGATCAAAGTGGTATGATGCAATGGGTCCAGCCAGTGTCTGGATGACTTAAAAGGTACATGAATTGTTCGAATATGATAGAGTGCCAAATGCAGCACCACAGGTCCTGAAGCAACTCTAATAAATGTCTTGAGGATTGTCGAACCAGGTTAAAGGTGTTTTGAGGTGATGAAACAGAGTTCCAGCTGCTTCTGGACTTCTGGGTTGCTAGTGGCCCAAACCAGGCTCTCCAAGGGAAAGATGAGTCCTCAGTTACACTCTTCCAGTCCAGGAGGTTGTCTGGTACGAACAGGAGGTTGTTCACCTTTAGGTAGTCTTTCACCTCCAATTAACAGGATCCTGGTTCTAGTGCTAAGCTGGGAGAAAAATGTTTGTTCATCTCCACTCTTCCTTCGAGATTGTTACAGGGCAGAGTTCTACTCTGCCTTGGAATCTTCTCTCTTTTCCTATGGCAGAGGACGTTGGAATAGAGTGTATCACCAACAGGGTTTCAGTTGAATTATTCTTGTTCTTCTGAAAGTGCAGGGATGAATCGACTAAGGAGAGGGTTTCCCCTCCTTATAAAGGCAAAATGTCACAGGAGATTAGGCTAAAGAATACCCAGAGTGCCTTTTCTGCAGGAAATGCAGAGGGCAGGATGTTGCAAAGGGCCCTAGTAGATATCAGGATGGTGGAACCGATCTTTCAACACTTCTCTCTCCTCTGACCCAATGTCTTCCCATGTCTGCTGACTTCTGAGACTCTAGTGATCAGTACAATTGTGTGAGTGTGGCTTTGTTGCGTTAGTGCTGCCTTTGTAGCACTGATTCCCAGGAGATCTCACAGGGAGGGTTCCTCTGTGCTGGGAGGATGGTGTTGCCATTCTTCAAAGAGGATCAAAGAGGCAGCTTCCTGGACATTGTCCACACTTCATTTGTGGAGATGTGGAGACATCCAGGCCAGACGGCTAATACACATCAGCCTTAACATTGCCGAGACCTCAAGCAAACACTATGATATCACAATACTTGTGAGACCCTTGCAGCCACCATGCCATAACCAGGCATTTTATTTTACAGTTTAACATGCCACCAGGCTGACACAATTATTGTGATTTGAATCAGAGATGCAAACAATCCATCAGTGCCTGCAGAAATGTTGTAAGCTATCAGCTTTCAGGAATGCACATGGGATCTTTGCACCTGCCCTGTGGCTTTTGCTGGGCTGGTGTTCTCGATGTCAGGAGGCTAGTACTTTACTTTACTTTAATATACTTGTATAGCGCAGCCATGAACCCGAAGGCATGAGGCCACTACAAAAACACATATAACAGATAACAGGAACGGTTTCAGGAGGCAGGGCTGAGCGGGTGAAATCATGGACCAAAAAGTCATTTAATGAAACAGATGTGTCTTTAGTCTTTTTTTAAAGAGTTCTAAAGATTCGATGGATCTTAGCTCCAGAGGGAGAGCATTCCAGGCTCTAGGGCCAACAGAGAAGAAGGCTGAGTCGGCTGTTCTGACAGTGTTGCACTTAGGTTCAGATAGAAGGAACAAGTCATTCGACCTAAGAGCTCTTGTGTTAGATCTTATGGGTAGTAGTAGTTGTAAGTAACCAGGCATCTTCCCAGATCTACACTTATGGACAATCGTTAGGGTGCGAAATAGCGATCTAGCGGCCACAGGCAGCCAGTGTAGCTCACGTCTCGCTGGTGTGACATGATCTTTATGTTTGAGTTTCATAACGGCTCTAATAGCCCCATTTTGACAGGTTTGCAGCCTATTACTTTCGGATTTGTTCATTCCCATCAGAAGGCTTGAACAGTAGTCTATTTTTGAGCCTATAATTGCTCTCGCGATAGTTTCCGCGTTATCCTGAGAAATGAGGGGCCTTAGGTGTGTTAAGAGTTTAATGTAGTATGCACAAGACGACACAATACTACTAACATGCTGTTTCATTGACAAGTGTTGGTCAAAGGTTACTCCTAATGTTTTTACTTTTTTCAAAGGTTTGATTGATTCTTCACCCAGCTGAAAGTTGTCATACTGTAAGCCAAGTTTAGTAATGGTATGTGGTGAACCAACTACCAATAGTTTGGTTTTGGATTTGTTTAGTGCTAACTTGTTATGAGCCATCCAGGTTTCAATTATAGTGAAAACTTTATTAATGGCCATTTCATCCAGTTTGTGAGATCCAAGAAGAGGGATGACACATTGAGTGTCATCCGCGTAATTGGTAAATATAATATTCTCATGGTCTAACCTTGCAAACAAAGGAGCCGTGAATATATTGTAAAAGCAAGGGGAAGTGCAGGCCCCCTCTGGGACTCCACAGGTAGTAAGAATGGGCTCAGATTCGGCGTTGCCTTGGAAGACTCTGCTAACTCGGTTGCTAAGAAATGACAAAACCCATTTGCAAGCTAATGGGGAGAAGTTAGCCACTTCAGACAACCTGGTGGCCATGATGTCATGGTCCACCAGGTCGAAGGCTGCGGAAAGATCTAATAACATAAGCAGAGAAGCCTCTTTGTTATCCATGCGAGCCATCAATTTGGATTTAAGTTCGAGCAATGCGGTTTCAGTGCCATATCCAACTCGAAAGCCCGACTGATGGTCATTGAGGATGGGGTATGACTTTAGGTGCTCCGCAATCTGTATATATGCCACCCGGTCCAGAATCTTAAGCAAAAATGCTGTGTTGGTGATAGGGCGGTAATTGTTTGGCATGTCGACTGAGAGTACAGCAGAGGAACATGAATGCACAATGCTTTTGGCATGGAGCTATATGAAAGATTGGTCTAATTAGCAGACCTCTATTTCAGAAACAGAATTGCCCAAAACATTTTAGTTAATACAAATCAAAAAAAGCTCAGGCTTTCACCAGGCGGCCTTCTGTCATGCAAACCCACCTACCTGCCAATAGTTGTTTAGTTCATGGACTGGTGTACTAAATCAAACCCTCTTTTAATGTTCTGTCAGCTACATTTAAAGCTTCTTAAAGTTTTCATGTCTTCTGATAGAAGACAAAGGGCTATTGGCATTTTGACATGGCTAAATATATACATATTCACTAGCTGAATAATACTTTTTGACAGGGGTTAATGCTAAAACCTAGCTCACGCTACGGAACTAAACCACTCCTTCACTACACTCACTTTCACTAGTGTTTACATTTATGTGCCCTAATACGTGAAGTGAGTGTTGTAAAGTCGTGGTGTAATGTAAGATTGGGTTTGTGGTGTGTGCTTTTATGTTTATATATGAGAAATAGTTCATTGGGCTTTTTGTAGTAACTTTTCATATCTGATGTTTGTAGACTTGAACCTTTATTTTAAAAAATCACCCTAATTCCCTGTAAAGAGAAATATATTTCAGATATTGCCATTCATTTTGAAGTGTTTCAATTTCATTGTGAATTACCCTTCTTTTTGAAATGGTAACATTCCTCGTTTTTCTTTAGGGAAATCAAAAAATCTTTCATGAAAATGTAGTTAAATGTGAGACTTTCACATTTGTTCATCTAGGAATTGGCTGATCAGATTCTGTTGATTTATTTTACGTGCAAAATTGCTGCATGCAATGTTGATGCACAAAGCAATCTCAAAAATTGAAGCTGTCAGAGATGTCTGTCCTGCAAGACTATATATTGGCTACCGGCATTTACAACACAGCAAAACTGAAAAACCTGTGTTTTTGACAGTTTGGAAACAATGAAAATGTTCATCAAAATTCACCAAATTTGGCATCTACACTGTAATCTATCACAATTTAAGGCTTGGCACATTTTGTCACGTGTCATTGATGAGACTAAAGATTACAGAAGACACACATGCAATCTTAACTATGGGCACAGCCTTCTTTATATAGATACAATATATTGTCAACAGTGACCAAATTAGTAGTTAAACTCACTGCCGTATGGAGAAGAAAGTTCAATATTACCAGCATTCTAGAACAGCTTCAGACCAGGCAACCTTTCGACTGGAAAAGATGTAGGAACTCACCAAATGAGCTCCCGGACCAGCTTTGAGGACCAGATACCCCCAGGCGAGGAAGATTACAGAGCAGACCCAGTGGCGTTCCCTTGGAAAATGAGCTGCACATGAAGCTCTCGAAGACTGGAGATGGCCTCTAGCTACGGAGTCGAGGCCCAAAGACCCAAAGAAAGTGGAAGAGCCTGCTGAGTCTTGTCGGAACAACCCACGGTCGAGGATGCAGTTGTCAAAGAAGATGTCAGGTTTTGCAGGTCATGGTTCTGATATCTGATCCAGGAACTGAATACAAAGCCCATGGATATAGAAGGATGGTTGAGTGACCGATACGATGTCAGGAGACCCACACTAGATGACACTCAGGCTGGTGAATGCAGATTATCTGCAAAGGTGACATACCACAGGATTGCCCTTTTGGATGCAGGCCAGTAAATCTCCTGTAGATATAAAGGGCTTTAGGATGGGATGCAGATGTGTCCCTAGATGAAGAACAGTTGCAGGGGTCGAGGTCAGGATATCCCTGATTCCAGATAAAACCAGGTTTATGGCTCTGGGTTCCTACAGATATGCCCACATAGAGAGGGGCCCTCTTCAAAGAGACTAACAGAACCAGCAATCTGAGAGTCAACAATGACAGTCTGACCTAACAGTCAGCATCTAGAAATTATATGTCCCTAAAGATATTCATCCTTACATCAAGCTTAACATCGAAGAAAGGAAAGTATGTATATGTAAAAATGGCAGTGGTACAATACAATTTGTGAAATAGGTACATTTAGGTAGTATAAGGCACTACAAAGTGATGGCATTTACGGTGTGTGCCTTAAAAATCTAAAATAAATAAGAAAAACTAAATAATTAATAGTACTTTACTAATCTAATCATATCCTACTATATACGAAATAGGGGCACAAAATGTTGCATGTTCTGAAGTAGGGATCACCTTTCCATTTCCCTTTCCCCAAGATCAAGATCCACTCCATGTTTTCAGTGCATCCACATGAAATTAATTTGAATACAGGTAATCTAAGCAGGGATTCATTACTTGGTCAGTGGTAATCCTGAAAACGTGGGTGTGGTTGGTGCTGTGAAGAAGAGCACACAGGAACGGGTACAATTGAATAGCTTGTTTAATTTTTGTATTTCTGTGCTGCATCTTCCTTCTCTTGGTTGCCTCCTCAACTGACATTCACGGAATGCCAAGGCCCTCATATCCCGTATGATAAATCACCTTTCTGAATGACAAAGAGCACTCTGCAGCTCTAAGTGCTTTGACGTCATGGCTGCTCAAATCAACAAACACCTCCCTCCTTGGCACATTACGTAGATCTCCTGGGTGGCACTGCGTTTATTCCATACATGTCCATTCTCCAACTTTACAGGGGTTTCACCAACACCCGCGATCCTTGATGGACATGGTTTAGGCACACTTTCAGGCTTGATCACCCACACCAGGTCTCCCACTTTTAATTCTTGCATCTTTCTTTCACATGGCTCTCCCATGACTGCCCTCTTTGTCTTCTGGTGCATACACAGGCGGGATCGCAGCTCGCTCCCCTCAACCATCATTGGCCCACTCCAAAACCTCCACAGGTGATATACCCGTTGTGTGAGGAGCAAATTGCATAGCTTTAATTCTAGACAACATTGAAAAGTCCTCATCGTCCACACAGGACCTAGCCAGTCTCCATGACAAATCTATTCACCCTTTCCACAGCACCATTGCATTCAGGATGATACTTGTGTGCAATTTCATGCTCGGTTGGACATTTCTCAAATTTTCCACTAATAAACTGGTCCATTTTCTGTAAAAGTGCTTGAAGGGAGGACATCCTGACCAAACACCCATTCAAAGAGTGAGATGACACTATCTGAAGTGACCTCCTAAAGTACCTAGATCTCAACCCATTTTACATATTGTTCCACCAACACAACCCATAACACCCCACCTTCTGGTACATTCTCAATGGCCTAAGTATGTCCATTGATAGATCCTCCCACGCCGTGGCCGGAAAAAGAATGGGATTGGTGTTTTGGTTTTCATTTGTAAAAGTTTTGTCTGAAACCATGCTTTCTTGACTCTCCTTTTAACTGATGTTCTACATACCAATCAAAGCTAAGCCCCTAGTAATCATTTCACAATACCAGCTTGGTTCAGGCCCCGTCAATGTGCCTCCATGAGCAATATTCACCAATCACATTGTCCCCCCCATTGGAATGACTCCCTTTCCACCTTTATATGCAATGTCTCCTTCCACGCTCAATTTCTCCATCACCTGCCTGAAGTGTCATTGTGGTTCACTTATCTTGCATTTATCAAGCCACCCTCAGTACACAAACGTGCATGTTGTCTTTGACACTCACCTCATTCCAATCATCTCTGGGCACCACAATTCTGTCATACACTGCAACCACGTGTGAACCCCACTCTACCATGCTCTCACCCCCAACCACTGGGAACCTAGATAATGAGCCTGCAGGAACATTTCGTTTTTGAGTAATGTACTCCATGGCAATCTCATAGCATTGCATGAGGAGAACCCAGTTGGCAATGCACCTAGGGATCCCAAAGACAATATTTAAATATTTCAATCCATCTATAGCTTACCAATGTCTCCCAGTCAATAAATAAGAGAGTAGCAAATGCGCTGGCCCCTTCCACTTGTGAGATGCATGTGTAATAACTGCTCCTTCCCCATCATGTGTTTGTGTCAGACTGGCAAGAGTCATCAAAATGGAGGGCTTTAAGGGGTCAAACTGCCCTCACGGGAGCACCACATTTATTTTCATGCCACAAATACTCAAACATTGTCCTAAGTAAGCCTCTTGTTTTCAACACCTAAGCAGTGAAGTGTTGCACAAACGTTTGGTACATGCGACATGCCAAAGCATGAAGCCAGCTTTTCAATTCTTGATTCAGTTCTTCACGCTCAACCTTTGGGCGCATCCCATTTGCTGTGAAATGGTGACCCAAATAATCAATCTCTCATGCCCTGTGCACACATTTTCCCTTCAAGGTTGTCAACCCATGTTTCTGGGGGTTTTCGAGGGTTATACCCATGTTCTCTAGCACAAAAGCTTTTCTTGTCCAATATGAGACTAATCCTCATGAATATTTATGAATAGTGTTGAACACAAATTCAGTTACTATGGAAGGGTATTTTTTTCAATGTATAAATCGCATTGCTGTTGTAGCCGACACGTGTGTCAACCCGAAAAAAAGTACCTCTCAAGGCTCTATTTGAGTCTGTACGTCTTTGTATGTTTAACTCCTGTAATGAATGGGTAAAGTGCTGTAGTATTTCTCAAGTCATTGTTGTGGACTACATGGTTTACTTTGTTATTCTTTTACTGCTGAGTTAGTTTATTGGTCATTCCTAATAGGTCTTACTGAATGTCTCTATTTCTCAGTAGCCATGTTCGCCATTGTCGTGCTGTGTGGTTTCCAAGAAAGGCTCCTTGTACAAGAGAACACAGGTATACTCCCCACCCCGAATAGCCTCATGTTGTTGTGACACAAGGCATAGCCACACAACCCTTGTTTGCACAGCGTCCCCCAATGATGCTCAGTGAATTTGCTCCATAATCCTACTTATCCAGTGCAGTACCAGGTGTGCCTATATACCCTACCACAAAACTTGATCCCATGTTTCTGTAGGCTTTCCAGAACACTCAGCAGGTTGCAATCATGTTCCTTTCTGTTAGATCCTCCCAACAACATATCATCATCATCCTGAAAGAACTGAACTAGAGAACACCTTTTGAACAAATTATGCATCATTTTTGGAAACACTGACAAAGCCAATACTAGGAAAAACAGCATGCGTTTGTACTGAAAAACACTGTCATGTGTCACAAACACTGTAAACCTCTATGAATCATAATGTAATCCCGCTTGGTGGTACACTGACATTACACCTAAATTAGAAAAATATTGGCACCTACACATAATGAACACCAGCTTGTTTATGTTAGTTTTGTTTTGTTTATGTTAGGGAGTGGAAGACAGTCTTTCTCCCAATGTGATATTCTTTCTTATGCTCTTTGCACCAACATGACTTGTTCTGGTGCAGTAGGGTGCAGATTAAATTCCAATCGTTTCTATTCCTTCAACCCCAAGAGCCCCTTTCACTGTACTCATTACATTGGGACTTTCTATCGTTGAATCCCAGAGTTACTCACACCATAGCTACTAACTGAACTTTTCCTTATTATAACACCCTGGTTTAATGGCAGGTGCCTTTAACTCCTTTAAGGTACTATGGTCTAGCACCTTGAATTGTCTCTTGTGCTAGATGGAATTACCAATAAAGATCTCAGACCAAATAACTGGACAGACTCAAAGAATATGGCAAAGTACTACTTTATTCCCAGTGTAATAAAGCAGGGTCAACTGGCAAACATCAGACATATGCTTGCATACTCACACACACACTTGATTACACAGACGTCTTATACCACAATATGTGTCATCTATGATGTCATCCTATGTGCCAAACCATAAAACTTATTGGAGGGAGGGATTGGTTGGGGTAACATGTCTACTTATAGAATGTATATCGGTAAGTAATTCATTGACTGTCTCTTATCTTTAAGACACACTCTTTGAACTGCCTCTAAATATGTATAATAATGATTATAGTAAACAAAGTGTAACCGGATTGGTCTAGGCAACATTGTATAGCAGTTGTCCCATAGACCCACTGATTGGTTGCCATTCTCACCCAGCCTTGGACTTTTGGCTCGGCTAGCAGCATGCAAGTAAACCGAAACCTGGGTGCTTGAATCACCTCAGACTACTCCCTACATTGCCCAATTAGTCCATCATCTCTCATCAGACCGGCCATGAACCAAAGTTTTCCGTCTGTAGTTGACCTTGTAGCCGCTCTCCGTTCGGCGACATTCAAGGGAGTGTAAGCACATCACTATCTTCATCCGAGACTTAATGAATAGCCCTTGTTTTCGACTTCTGAGTCCTATGTGAAGAGACCACAAATGTGTCAATTTCAGGCTCTTACTTACTGCTATTTGATTTAATTATACTGAATGCCATTGCTCCTCTTGGCCTCTAGAGACGTGCTCACTCTACCTTGTATAGACTTGGTATACTTTTAATTCGCTAATACTTGGCTTTTGCAGATGTTTTCTTCTCTTTTAATCTAAGAGAAATATGTTTCGTTCATGGATTAAACATCGCCCTCCCTTTATGCTTTGCAGCTATTCCTTAAAAATAGCATCCTTATTCCCAAGCCAACATAAACTCCTCTTTGTTTTGCACACAAAGCTGTCCTTCCAGTGTCTCCTGACTCTGCAACCCTGATTTGTTTCTGAGGTAGTTGAATTGAATATTTACACAAGCCAGCATCCATTTTCCAACTATGGCCATCCTTGCCACATTACATATTCCCCTATAGCAAGCTACTATGTATCTTGCCTATCTTGCGTTACTGCGTATGCACACATATTGGTCAGCAAATTACTTTGTCTTCTTTTACATTCATGATTACTTTATCATTTCGTACATGTTTCTCTTATTGCTTCACTTACATCCATCGTAACTCTTAAGTATTTTCATATTGTTATAGTATTGCTTCATATAGCTTCTTTATGACATCACTCTATCCACGTCAGATTTCACTCAGTGCTCCATGATGTTTAGTGGTGCATGCTGATACCCTTCGATACGGCATCCTTCCACACTTTCAGTGTGAGGGTACATTCAATACGGTTGACTGAGTGCATATCGTCTCTTGTACACTCAATGTGGTATAGGCATAACACATGGAGTCTTACATAGGGCCAATCTCCTGCTGTTCCAGTATGATGCTGGTGAGGGGGAGGGAGTAAGGAAAACGTGTCCAACTGCTCATCTACAGTACAGTTCAGTAACCACAAATGTATTTAGAGCAAAGTCCTTTTAACACTGGAGTCAAACAGCATATTGCATTATATTCCATCTCCAGTGAAGCCAAACTGCGCATTTGCACCACTCCTCATCGATTCAATCCCCACCAAGTAGGGGTCACACCAATTGCATGCCTTATGATATGATATGATATGATATGATATATGTAATTTATAACGCGCCTGTACCCAAGTGATTCTAGGTGGGACAGACCTCACGTATCTATCATCATAACCCAGTTCTCCACACTGCAGTCATCCTCGCAAAAATCCTCCTGGCTCTGAGAAGAGGCTCCACCACACTGGACACCTTGAATACTCCCACCAAACCTCCCTTTTAGAAACCTTCTCCAAGGTGGATTTACGATACTTGGCAAAGTGCCCAGTTGGCATTGGTGAGGTATCGCCTGCTCCCACATTCACAATGCATAGTACTGTGGCCCTGTGCCCATGTGGGCCTTTATTTTTGCTTCTATGTTAAATTTCCACAATCCCTTTGGTGTCCCTTTAGGTTTTGCCTCCATCCACAGGACAGACTTAACTTGTGGGGTGCGATTTTTATTTTTTAACTCAGCTACACACACCATTCTATGTTCAAACTTCCCTCTGGTGATGACCTCCTTTAATAAAGGGTCATCCTTGGTCCTCAATTCATTTCTGATTTTCCCAGAAGAACATCCCACCATAAAATGGTCTCTGAGGTTTTCATTGAATTTTTCTTCAAAGTTGCATGCATGCCGCCACAAAATCCTTGACTTTTTCATAGACCTTTTTCATGATGATGATAAAGAAATAGCATTCCATAATTGTCAAGTCTTTTTATTAAAGTAATAGTCTAACTTTAGTAGCGTGTTTCAAACTCATTCAACACCTCGTCCTTTAGTCGTTCTTCTGTAACGGGAGAAAGCCCCTCATAAATCATTTCACCTTTGTCATCCAATCAATGGAGGACAAGAGTAATTTTCAGCTCCAAGTTGTAGTTGGAACCATGTGTTACTAGTATATAGGTAAAAAACATTTTTCAATCACATACATAGAATGTTAGGTTCTCCCGGACGGACAAGAATATGCTTGGACCAGGAATGTTCTGCATAATATTAGGAACAGTTATGCCTTGCTAAGTGGTCTTCCACCACTGGCCCAGCAAAGTACACATCAGTGAACTATACTTTTCAGGATGCACCATTTTGAGTGTGGGTCCAGTTTAGCAGAGTGCAGTTTCCTAGAGATAAAATCACCATCACTTTACATACATTTTCCCAAACATTCTCTCTGAGGTCTCGAAAACTCTGCCTTCAAGAGAAAATAAATACTCATCTACATGAAGAATCATATTTTCCTTTTCTTTCTTAATGATCATTGTGCCAACATCCAACAATCCACATACATATGCATAAAATGACACCACCACAGTCTCTATCGCCACTGATCATATCATCTTGTGTCTCACTGGCTCTCATCTTATGTCCTTTGAGCGACATACTTGATGGAATAGGGGCCAAATTTACAAATGATTCTGATGATATTCAGCTGTTGATTGAATTAAGCTGTGATTACATTAAGGATATGAAATTAGTAAAGGATTGAATGACAGCCAAATGGCTGTGTCTAAACAGTGCTAAAACAGAGCTTATGATCTTTGGGTCATTACAAGCAAGGGCAAAATTGGACCCAGGTTTCTACATTGAGAACCACTGTATCGTGGTACAAAACTAAGTGAAGACATTGGGCATCTTTTTTTACTCTTCTCTTGGTGCTGATGTTCAAGTAGATAGTACAGTAAAAACGTCTCAGTATCATCTGTGACTGTTGAGGCTTATAAAACCTCACGTAACTACAAAAGACTGCGAAGTTCTGGTGAGGGCAACCATTATGCCAAAATCGGATTACTGCAATGCGCTCCTATGTGGCACCAATAAGAACTGTGTTCATAAGCTTCAAATGCTATAAAATGATGCAGTGCACATCATTAAGAGTTTACCCAACAGAGAGCATATCACTACCTCCAGGAAAGAACTCCATTGACTGGCGGTGGCATTCAGGATCTGCTTTATGATAAATACTCTGACTCACAAGTGCTTGTTCGGATCTGCCCTCCTCCTATCTCAAAGAAAGTCTTACCCAACAAACATCTGGCAGACCCATTCGGTCTGGTCATACCTTTTGGCTTATATGCCCTGAAGTTAAAGAGCAAGAGGGAATGGACGCTCTTTCCCAGTGCGAGCAGCGATTGCGTGCAACAGCTTACCTGTTGATTTACGAAAGGAGAGGAATCGCCTCAGCTTCTGTAAACGTCTGAAGACAACACTATTCAAGTGAATTAATTACTCCTCCTGATCCCTGTCTTGTTTTTTAGTTGTGACTTGTGTTTTGGTACATAATAAATAAAAAAAATCATCTCACTATTCTGGTCTCTATTATTACATGATCAGTACTACTCTTGCTTACTCTAGACTATGGTCTCTGTATGCCTGATAGGGTTACAATGCCACTAATTATTACCCATAATTACTAAGGTCTTGGTGCTTTAAGACTACTAGAGTTGATATCAGTGTCGTAAAATACTATAATATATCATGGCAAAAATGAAAATGTTCAGGATTTCACACCTTCATGAATGGCATGCTGACACACTGGTCAGAAAATAAAATTTAAGGGCCTGGCACATTTCTGAGGCAAAACAGCTACTGGGACCATCTGTATTGGAGCTTTGAGAACCACGCCTAATTTTGATGTCCATATTCAGTCCCTATAGAGATTTGTATGGCTATTAACTACCTAGCAGGCATGTATTCAGTATGGACAGTAAAGTGACATCCAAAATGTAGGGTTTTCAACTCCCCACAACACAGCAAATGCCCCTTCCTCATGTATGGCACAGTTGCTTTCTATTTTTTCAACTGTCTGCTAATGCAGGCCACAGATTGTTTTACTCAGAGTTCAGCTGCACTAGAACTGCTTAAATTCCGAATTCCCAAGCTTCTGTCTGGATTATGAATTCCTGTACCATCACCTTTTAGGCTCAGAAAAGCTGATTGGTAGGTAGATGTTCAAATTACTTTCTTCTGCATCTTTTTTGAATCTTATGCCATTCAAGGGAAGGATAATGGTCCAAGACCTCTTGCTGAAAGACCGGTAATATTGAGGGCAAAGAATGCCCTTACCTTGGTCTAAATGCTAGGAATGTCCCAATCCGTTATCACTTGCACTTTTGCTTGGAGGGACTGTTTCTTACTAAAACCCACTTGGTGTCCTAAGTAAGACACAGTACACAGCATTATGTGGCACTTGGATTCCTTGATAGTCAAGCCAGAATTGCACATGCACTGCAGCACCTGTTCTAGAGGGGATGGATGGTCTTCACAGGTGGGCTGAATACTGCAACATCATCTGGAAAGGCAACACTGATGTCTTCCAGTCAAGAAAGGACCTGGTTCAGCATTCTCTGAAAGGTGGGAAAGGCATTTTTAAACTGACAGTGTCCTTCCGGGGTGGAAAACATTGACCTCTCTTTTGCTCTGTTAGTCAACTGAACTGCCAGTGCCTGGCCGTGAGGTCAAAAGTACTCATGCACATGGCAATGTCCAACTTAACAATGAGCTCATCTGCTCTAGGTACAAGATTAGCATCTGCCTTCAGTGTTCCATCTCTTGAATTGGTAGGTAACAGCATCACTGGGCTAGCCTCTGTTGGAGACTTCCTCCTTGATGGCTTTCCTCGCTTTGTCACGCTTCCGGTGCATTCTGTTTTTCACCGGCTTACTGTCTCCTGAGTCAATGTCTTGGGAACACCAGTCGGTGCGACCTGGAGTCATTGACGACAACTCTGCAAACTGACCTAAACACTGACAGTCTTGCAATGGCTGTTCCGTCAAGTCAGGGGAGACTCGCGCATCCACCACAGACCCATCTGCTGCTTCTGTGTTTAGCAATTCTGGCTAGGAGCCAGTCTCCTCCTCAGATTCACTGTCTGTCACCAGAGCCTGCAACAAGTCATCCTGGCTGCAATGGGGCCTCAGCCGGTTGACGTGAAAGTCTCCATGTGCCTCCCTTGCCTAGTAGCCGTTGTATCAATGAGATAGGTAACTGTTTGCTGCAAGGATGGGACCTAGTCTCACGACAACTAGCTGCAGTTTATAGAGCTACCACTTCCTACTCATGTATTTACCCGTCTATGGTAAATTCCAAGGAAATTAAGTAAAGCTAAGTACCTTAGAAATTCCATGATACAATATAAAGGATAATACCTTGCAAGCTCCACATGTCACAGGAGTGTGAGCGATTCACCTTTCACCATGTTCAAATGGCTGTCCGCCACAGATGACACCGCTACTGCAGGCCGTAAGTGCACGTCAAAGGGTGCCCTTTTCCAATTACCATAACATAGAGCTTGAGTGTTTGGGGTCAGCTCCTCCGATGGATGGTGCATGTGACTGGCTACACTGAGCAAAGTTTAGCTTCGATGGGTGTGTGGAGACCAGTGTTCATGCACGCGGCTCACTCGCTGAGTGCATGCGGAAATTCATTTACCGCCCACTGCCGACTTTTTTTTCTCACAAAACATGAGGTGAGATGCGGGGCCTGGTTTGGAAAGGACACACTTTATTCAGGCGGAAAGAAGGGTATGTAGGTTCTTGAGGTTAGGGTGGGAAGGGGGCACCTCTTCAGTCAGTGGGAAAGTCACGTAGCTTTGTCTCTCGTTGCCATTGTTGTAAAGTGCACAGAGGAACAGGCACGTTTGAACTGATACTATACTCTTTGTGGCAACGGGAATGCCCCACCTTCTCTTCTCCTGGCTGCCTCTTCAACAGCGATCCACGGAATGCTGAGGGCCGTCCATTCTGTAAGACATGCTACCCATCTGAATGGAAAGTAGCAGTCTGCAGGTCTAAGTGGCTCTTGAAAACTGGACGCATAACCCCCTGTTCTAAAGTTACCAAGCATGACAGACACATTAACCCTTTGACAGCCTTTGGAATGTATTTTTCTATATGTCTGGAAAAGTCTTGCTTTGCCTGCTCAAAAGGGCACGATGCTTCACTCCACCATGCATACTGAGCTATTACCTTTCTTACCACACAGTAAGTATGGACTTAATGATACTGAGACACGCATTGCCACCCAGTCATAATTAATATCTGATCCTTCCTATATCAAGAGAAAGAAAGAGGAGAAAGTTCCTAGCCTATGAAGACAAGCATATGAACCTCCAGATTACATCTAGGATATTGCGGGCTCTTGGATTTGTTTTCTATATGTCTTGCATTCCCTCGCTAGCTCCTTCTCTGCAAAACCAACATTCACCTTTACTTGGTTCCACTCTTGGACTAGGCGTCTGGATTAAGATTGGCTTGGCAGTCCCACAAGTACCATCTGTGAAATATCGGCAGTAATGTAAATGGATGCAGCAGATAGTAAGCCGGAAACTCTACCAGGATTGCCCGAGCACTACTCAATATTGAATTTAGAGCCCTCCAAAACTGCCCTGGAAACAAATTATGTATGTTATCGCAACGTATATATGTATATTCCCTAACTTCCTCCAGAAGACAGTCCATACAAGATGGAATGACACACATCCATCCTTACGCAAAGCACTTCTCTTTGTTCAATTTCCAAACATCCTTCTTCTCCTCCCACTCTCCCCTCTTGCATTCCTCAGTTTTAATCACCATTCCTCAAGCAGACTAAGGTCTGGCTCAAGCAGGGTTGGAGGCACAAAATGCCACAGACAAGGATCAGGTGTTCTGAAAGTACTACAGTTTTGTTTTCGTGCAGTATAAAAGCAGAGTAACGTAACATAACATGCCATAGCAGTTCACCTCCAGTTCAGAAACACTGAGCAATGCATTTTTGGTATGTAAATTAGTTCAAATGCATACCTTTTGTCTCCAGAAAATTGTCTTTATAAATCTGCATGTATTGGTTTTGTAAAGCACTACCCGAGCTGGGAAGCAATAGAATGCTAAATATGGGGGATGCACTCAGGAGATTGATTATAAGTTAGAGTGTTGGGATAGCACAGGAGCTGGGACGGAGAGCAGTAGCTCCAGAGAGGGAGAATTAGAGGTGAGGGGAGTGATCAGTGATTGGCAAGATATTCTTTGAAGAACAGCGTATTTTTGAAGAGTTTCATTTTTGTACCCTCTCCATAACATTGATGGTGTTTGCTAAATATATTCCAATGCTCCAATCACAATGATGTGAAACTATGCCACAATGATCTTCCCTCATGAAAGTGAAGCATGTATGTGATTGTCTGCATCCTTGAGAGCTGCCAGTCTTGGATTGATAATATCTGTATAAAATAGCACTGCTCTATAAAATAAGGAATAACAGATTGGTACACACTTGCACTGCGCCACCTCCATAAATAAATGAAATTTAGTCACACATGATTTGGTGTTGTCGGAGCAATTTTTTATTTATTAACTCCATTGCCCGTTTGTTGTTAACACGTGTTTCAGCCTCTCAAGGGCCTTTTTCAAAACAATACCTTATTTGTGGGCAAATTAGATCCTTTTTAGTACTTTCTTCAATATTTTACACAAATAATACAAATATAAATGATTAAAATAAATTTGACCACGCGTTCGAAGGAAAAGAAAAAAGTGTGATTGTAGTCATCATTGTAGTACAAAAAGGACATATAAAATAAATATGTAAGCAAACCCACAGACACATTAACAAATACATGGAAAACGGGGAAAAAGACAAATGAAAAAAAAGAGAAAAATAATAAATATATATATATGATTATTCCTCATGGATGGTCCACCCCTGAATAAAAAAAAAACTATATTTATTCTTTTCTGTTTAGTAATAGGCAGAGCTTGTGCATTATAAATGAATGTGTGAGATTTAGCCTGTATTGATACACACTACAATGCTATGTCAATGGATCCCTGTGCTCCTATACATATAATCTATTTAGAATGCACTCCTAGATGAAATCACACAGCATCTGGTATATTTACTTTAACCTCCGTTTTATGAGGAAAAATGATTTTCGCTTACCGAGATTCAGTTTCGTGAAATCAAGGGTTAATCCCTGTAAAATATAAATAACAATGTGCACTTGTTGGCTTCATGTTCACTGATGTGCCCTAAATTATAACTCTCCTTTTATCCTCATTTCTTCCTTACATATCACGGCTCTAAATGCATTTGTATTTCTTATATACTAATGACACCTGCATAAATGTCCGCATAATGTCTATTACATGCTCCCACCAATCCCCCCCCCTTTGCAATTAAAGACCCAGCCTGTCTCGTCTCTCGGCAGGCCCGTGTGAGAATCCCAAAACGTTTTCCATTTACAGCTGCATTCCCCGCTGCAAAGGGCGAAGGCATGCGGACAGAAAATTCCGTCCTCCAGTCCTCGCTTACCTGTTTCCGCGTTGTGTCACAGTCCCTCGCGTTGGCACCAGTCTACTGGAAACGCTAGCCGCGCGCACAGCATTGTATCTCTATTGCCACGGCAACTTTGTTGTCACTTACCGCTGTCTCCTCTGCCATATTGCCGGCGGTGCTTTACAATATGAATCTACCCAATTGCTTCACTTAACTAATGTCTCCTGCAAGCCGCATAATTTATGTATTTACTGATTCATCCAATCTGGTATTGTGAACTAAATTAGACCCATTGTTGGTGTTTATATGGTCAAATTAGGGATGGAAAGTTTGAACGGCAACATTAAATAATGGGTTTAGCATATGAAGTACCAGATGTTGCGCACTTCTTAGTGGTCCTTGTTCCTGATATACAATACCCTAGTCCATAAAGGTTTCATTGTGGATTGATAACATATGTCTTTACCTAACTTATCTAATACGTTTGTGGATGTTAAACCACTTCAGAAAACGATTTAAACATAGAATAGAAAATTACAGGTTTGATCACTTCTAATGTTTGGAAAATCACCACTTACTGATTAAATTTATTTGGAAATTCCTCCTGTCTTCTTCCTTGGTGGCTGCTCCTGTATATTATTACATATTTCAATATACATCTACATGCATACATTTTAACATACCTAGCCCCCTTTCGCATTCCCAAACTTTAGATACTATTAAATATGCATTATTCTGAAATATATAACAACATTCAGTTTGTGTGAAGACAAACATCAAAGAAAATGAACCATCTCATTGTCCTGGTTTAAACCAAATTCAATAGTTCTGAATGTACAAATGATTCTTGCTTCCATCTGCCTCAGTTTCTGCTCCCAGTTTCCTCCTTTTCTATCCACTTGCACTTTTTGTAAACCAATAAATCTCAAATTCTTTTTGTCCTCCAACTGATGTTCTGATTGCCAGTGTTGGGCCAATGGCAAAGTTGGATCCTGAATATGTGTTCTTACTTCTCTGATTGTACTTCCAATGTATATCAGTTTACATGCACATATTACTGCATAGACTGAATATTTTGAACGGCAGTTAATGTTGTCCTTTATCTCCATTCGTGTTCCCCTTATATCCTTGAAAATATTCGTTGGTTCGTGAGCATAACTGCACATAGAGCATCTCCCACATTTCCTAAACCCTAATGGTTTCTCTTGTAACCAGGTTCTGGGTGGTTCATTGGTAATTTCCGGTGTTAGTGAAGGACTCAAAATCATCTTAATTGTTTTTGCTTTTCGAAAAGTCATCCTAGATCTATCACCAATGTAGTTTGAAAGATGAGGATCCAATTTACGTAGATGTCAATTTCTGTTTAGAACCTTCCTCGACTTGGTATTTTCATGACTGTAAGTTGTTAGGAAATTGATTTCATTCTGGTCAGGTCCTATGGGGTTCACTCTTGGTATCAACGTTTGTTCCCAAGACATTTCAGTAGCCTTTTGTCGGGCATCCTTGAAGTGTTTGCAGTTATGTCTCGCCCTGATAAATTCCCCTGTCGGGATGTTCCACTTCACTGGCCTGTGGTGGCAACTTTGTGCATGTAGGGTGGAGGTCACCTCCGTTTCCTTCCTGAAAGGCTTTGTAGACAGCTTCATTCCATCAACAAATATCGTCAGATCCAAAAAATCAATTGTGGTTGCACTCTCGTGACCAACACATTTAATTCCGAGTTTGTTTTGGTTCATTCTTAGTTTGAAATCATTTAGTTCCTCACTCGTTCCGTCCCATATTAGCAGAACATCATCTATGAACCATATCCATAGTTTTACATTCTTGTTGTAAGCCTCATCCAAATATACTTGTTGAGCCTCAAATTTCCCCATTAACAAATTTGCTAGGGCTGGGGCATATTTGCTAGGGCTGGGGCATATTTGGTGCCCATAGCAATCCCTCTGCTTTGTTTGTAGAAGCAGTTATCAAACATAAAGATGTTGTTATTCAGTGTAAATATAAGCATCTCCTTGAGCATCTGCACATGTTGGTAATGTGATGCAGTGTCTTCCCTGAATTCATATTCTATAGAATTAATCGCTTCTGCATGTTCAATGATGGTGTAAAGAGAGTGTACATCCCAGGTCGCCAATAAGTATGTTGCGTTCCAAACCACTTTACTGATGATCTTTATTGTGTCGGTAGTATCTTTAATGAAGGCCTTCAATTTGGGTACTCTTGGTTGTAAGGCATTATCAATATAATCTGAAATCCTCTCTGTTAGCCAGCCAATACCGCTGAGTATTGGACGCCCTTCCGGAATCTTTTCAAAAGGTTTATGAACCTTAGGCAGGAAATATAGAGTCAGTATTATTGGGTTTTTGTTGGTTAGAGCTATCTTTTCATCATCAGATATTAGTCCCTTCCTGTGCCATTTAGTTATCGATTCCTCCATCTGGAGTAGAATATCGTTTTTAGGGTTACTGAACAGTTTCTCATAGCATGATGGTATTTGCAGATGGTTAAGTGCCATTTGAATGTAGTCCTGTCTGTCGATCACCACAATGTTATCCCCCTTGTCCGCCTCTTTGATCACTATGTACTTGTCCACAATAATAATAATTTTGCATTTATATAGCGCTACGAACCCTCGCAGGCTGTTAGCAGGCTCTGCACAGATATCAAAGCGAGCGCTCTACTTGCTGTGCCACTTGACCGGCTAAAGGTTTCACCTGACAATGAAACCTTTTTGGACTAGGGTATTGTATATCAGGAACAAGGACCACTAAGAAGTGCGCAACATCTGGTACTTCATATGCTATACCCATTATATAATTTTGCCGTTCAAACTTTCCATCCTTAATTTGACCATATAAACGCCAACAATGGGTCTAATTTAGTTCACAATACCAGATTGGATGAATCAGTAAATACATAAATTATGCGGCTTTCAGGAGACATTAGTTAAGTGAAGCAATTGGGTAGATTCATATTGTAAAGCATCGCTTTAAGATGGCTGCTGCCAATATGGCAGACGAGGCAGCGATAAGGGACAACAAGGTTGCCGTGGCAACAGATATACAATGCTGTGCGCGCAGCCAGCATTTCCAGTAGACTGGTGCCAACGCGAGGGACTGTGACACAACGTAGAAACAGGTAAGCGAGGATTTGAGGACAGATGTTTCTGTCCGCATGCCTTCGCCCTTTGCCGTGGGGAATGCAGCTGTAAATGGAAAACGTTTTGGGATTCTCACACGGGCCTGCCGAGAGACGAGACAGGCTGGGTCTTTAATTGCAAGGTGGGGGGAGATCGGAGGGAGCATCTAATAGACATTATGCGGACATTTGTGCAGGTGTCATTAGTATATTAGAAATACAAATGCATTTAGAGCCGTGATATGTAAGGAAGAAATGAGGATAAAAGGAGAGTTATAATATAGGGCACATCAGTGAACATGAAGCCAACAAGTGCACATTGTTATTTACATTTTACAGGGATTAACCCGTGATTTCACGAAACTGAATCTCGGTAAGCGAAAATAATTTTTCCTCATAAAACGGAGGTTAAAGTAAATATACCAGATGCTGTGTGATTTCATCTAGGAGTGCATTCTAAATAGATTATATGTATAGGAGCAGGGGGATCCATTGACATAGCATTGTAGTATGAATTAATTCAGGCTAAATCTCACGCATTCATTTATAGTGCAGGAACTCTGCCTATTACTAAACAGAAATGAATAAATGTAGGTTTTTTTTTAATTCAGGGGTGGACTATCCATGAGGAATAATCATATATATATATTTTTTTTCTTTTTTCTCTTTTTTTTTTTGTCTTTTTCCCCGTTTTCCATGTATTTGTTAATGTGTGTTTGCTATATGTATACACAAAGGAGGAAGAGTATAAAACCTTAATCTATTGGATTACTCATCTGTCTGAGAGGAGATGATTAGTAGTCACCCATACCTATTAGTCCTAACAAAATGTACTTGGATTATAACACAATTTTAACATTAGATCTTTTTAATTTTTATATTCAAAACTTAATAAAACATTGCTAGAACAACTTGTTTTAAAACACTTTGTGTCACCCAAGATTATGACCCACATGGTGGGTATAACACCAATCTAATGGGAAAATATACCACAAACTTTTTTTACAACATCAAAGATTTCACAGACACATAACAATTAACATCTGCTAAACATTTACACAACGTGTCAATTATCAACATATCCCGACATGTTTCAGTTCTTCAAGCTTTCAAATGCTAGAACTTTCTTCAGGGGAGAACCTTATTTCATATGTTTTCACCACCATGTGATCCTGAGTCAAGCAGAACGATAATCCAAGCAGGGAATCACCTCTATAAGTGATGGTGAGTAGCGCTAGGGACACAGTCCCATCAGATAGCATCAAACTTCTTATATCAAGTTTTCTCTCAGTAAAGGGGCACTCCAAGTCGCCCTTCTGGATTTACGGCCTCTAGTCTTTTAGACTTCACTATGGCACCCAGCTCTTAAATACACATGTGCGTCCTAAGGAAAGCTCACTTTTGGAAGTGAGCTTTCCTTGGGACGCACATGTGTATTTAGACACAGTGCACGGTTCTCGAGCGGTACCTAAGGCACCGAGCAACCTTACATTCTAGGTAATGCTGTTTGCATTTGCGGTCTACCTTATGGTGATTTTAAGAGCTGGGTGCCATAGTGAAGTCTAAAAGACTAGAGGCCGTAAATCCAGAAGGGTGACTTGGAGTGCCCCTTTACTGAGAGAAAACTTGATATAAGAAGTTTGATGCTATCTGACGGGACTATGTCCCTAGCGCTACACACCATCACTTATAGAGGTGATTCCCTGCTTGGATTATCGTTCTGCTTGACTCAGGATCACATGGTGGTGAAAACTTATGAAATAAGGTTCTCCCCTGAAGAAAGTTCTTGCATTTGAAAGCTTGAAGAACTGAAACATGTCGGGATATGTTGATAGTCGACACGTTGTGTAAATGTTTAGCAGATGTTAATTGTTATGTGTCTGTGAAATCTTTGATGTTGTAAAAAACGTTTGTGGTATATTTTCCCATTAGATTGGTGTTATACCCACAATGTGGGTCATACCTTGGGTGACACAAAGTGTTTTAAAACAAGTTGTTCTAACAATGTTTTATTAAGTTTTGAATATAAAAATTAAAAAGATCTAATGTTAAAATTGTGTTATAATCCAAGTCCATTTTGTTAGGACAAATAGGTATGGGTGACTACTAATTATCTCCTCTCAGACAGATGAGTAATCCAATAGATTAAGGTTTTATACTCTTCCTCCTTTGTGTATACATATTTATGGTCTACCTCGGACTGTGGAGTTAGGTTTCCAACGGGGTACAGCGATCTTATGTATAATGAATCTGTGTGTTTGCTTACATATTTATTTAATATGTGCTTTTCGTACTACAATGATGACTGCAATCACACTTTTTTCTTTTCCTTCGAACGCGTGGTCACATTTATTTTAATCATTTTTATTTGTATTAATTGTGTAAAATATTGAAGAAAGTACTAAAAAGGATCTAATTTTCCCACAAATAAGGTATTGTTTTGAAAAAGTCCCTTGAGAGGCTGAAACACATGTTAACAACAAACGGGCAATGGAGTTAATAAATAAAAAATTGCTCTGACAACACCGAATCATGTGTGACTAAATTTCATTTATTTACGGAGGTGGCGCAGTACAAGTGTGTACCAATCTGTTATTGCTTTGAACCAAGGGAAGGAGGGGATTGGTCCTTCCCTAAACCAACACACCAACGTGATACCAGACCAACAGGAGGTATACTAAGGTCGCTGGCATGAGTACCTGCACCCAGAGCAAAACCCCAAATCCAATACTATAAAATAAGGACATGTGTCTGCAGCAAAATGCATGCTTTCTAGCTACTTTGCATGGCCACCACGCATTGCTTGGTGTCTCTGGACTCGAGGTGAATTTCAAGGGATGGCAACTAGATTGCGTTGTGGCATGTGTGGCTTGTTACCTCAAATGCCGCAGTCTATACTCACATTTCAGGTGGAAGTGTTTTGGCGGTCGTGAAACCTGTTTACCTAGACTTTTCCCAAAATTCGATTACTAATAACTTCTGACTCAGTGGATGGATTTGATTGAATTATTTCAAAAGAATAGTTTGTTTTGGGCCCCCACAAACTGGATATTTTGAGAAAAATTCATTTAAAGTTTTTAAGAAAACAAAAAGCGCTGTTTTCAGCCTAGTCCCACTCATTTTCCCAGAGTGAAAAAGTGCTTGGATTGAACACCTATAGCACAAAATCCACAGGAAACAAATTCGCCACAAAGCACCACAAATGTGCCTTTTGGTGGTTTTCAGTAAATTCATCCAGTAGTTTCTAAAATATACGATGAAGAAGAGGGTGCAGCCAAAAGACGTTAATATATCTCCAATGGTGCTTTGTAGCAGAGAGGCTGACAAGCTTTTCAGTAATGAAAAGTAGCAATCCTTTTTTTTTTGTTGTTCAATGCATACGATACCCAAGGTAATACCAAGAGAAGCCAAAAATGAAAAGTGCTTAAAAAATTTTTTATATCATTAATTTAAATTTTTGTATTCTTTTATTGTGATTCTAGTTGCTCTGAGTCAACATAACACAAATTACAATTAGAAAAGAAAATCAAAAACGATTTCATTCAACATTAAAAACAGCTCCTTACATAAAAACATAACATAACGAAAATTCATATTTCACAGCGTATAAAATGGTATTTGGGTGAGAAAAATTGGTGTATTAACATCAGACTACATCTGGGGATGGGGAAAGAAGAGCACAGGTGCAGTGGAGGACTTTGGCATGGGCTTGGAAGCCCGTTTGGGGTAGAATGTGCTCTGCTTACTGGTGGAATCCTGCAGAAATCTTGCAAGATTATAGCAGATAGAAAGAAATGTCTCACATGAACCATATACTGAAAGCGGCTAATGCAGATGTTCAGGTGGAAAATACACATGGAAGGGCAGTGCGGGCACCTAGAAAAGAGGATGGGGAACACATGGTAAGTGCGCGTGAGGACAGGGCAGACTTTTTAATTTCTGAGCTTTTTCCCATTACTGGAGCAGTCGTCATGCTGTATTATCACAAGAATGATTACTGGGAATGATTTCCACATCAATAAAGAACTCCATCAAATAAACTATTCATTGGTAGCACAATCAATTATCACAGGAATAAAAAAGGGTGGAAAAAACACCTATAGCCTATGGACCACTGGGGCTCAGCCATAGTCTTTTTTAACTTGCCGAGAGGCGGGATCTACTACATTGGCAGTGGACACTGGCAGTAGCCAAATGCTACTGGAGCGTGAGGCTGCTGGCCATGGATGTAGGGCAGTGGTATTCAAACTGTGGGTCGCGACCCCCTAGGGGTCCGCGGGTGCATCCCAGGGGGGCCATGAGAGCTCAGCATGAAAAAAGATATTTTTTTTTTTTTTTTTTTTTTTTAGATTGGAAGAAATGAGCAGGGGTGGCCCACATGGGCGGGCTGAAGCATGAAACTGTCTCAGGCAACAATGAAAAAGTGGCCCACAGTTGTAAATGGATATTCATTCCTTTAGTCACAGACTGGGCCTCATTACTACTATGGCGGACCAGTAACAACGGTGCTGCTAAGCTACCGGCACCGTTGCTACCGTTCCGCCATAGTAAGAGTTGTGCTCGTGGGTGCTTGACAGCCCCCGCCAGGTCTGACTTCAGCTCGTCGGATGCACCGGCACCGTTATTAATGGTGCCGGTGCATCCGAGCTCCCCCTTCCCATTTGAGCCATATGGGGCTCAAATGGGAATGGGGATCTACCGGCACCTTCGAAAGGGCAATTATCATGTCCGCCTAACTCGGCATGACCTAGTAATTGCCCATTCGCGGGTGCCAGACCCGGATGCAACTCCAGTGGCAGCCGTGCCGGTTTTACCGGCACAGCTACCGCCAGAGTAGTTATGAAGCCCACTGTTTCAATAGTACCCAAAGGGGTGCTTTGTGTTAAAATGTAAGTAAATTGTGATATATTCAGCAACAATGGTCAACATTACTAACTGCATAGTGGCCCCTCACCCATTATGGAGGAGCTAAGGAGCCAGCCCAGTGAAACAGTGAGCACTCCCTCAGCTGCTTTATCCAGCTAATGGAGTGCTCCTGGGCTGGCTGAACTGTCAAAGGGAAACACTGTTTCCCTTTGACAGTTCAGTTTAGTTCCCCAGCCACACATGCTCACTGAGCCATGCAAGTGCTGGGGCGTTTTGCTTCGCCAGCATTGCATAGCTCATTGGAAATGCTGGCTGGGGCACTGCATGTCTGTATGTCCGAGGGGGAGCTCCTGCGCCTCCTCGCACATACGGACAGAGCAGCTGGAGCAGCACCCACACACAGGCCAATGCAGAAGGTACGTTTATGTTCATTGTTTTTATTTAAACATGTGTATGGATGCGTTATGAGTGAGTGTATGGTGATGGATGCTCATGTGAATGATAGAGTGATTGCTGTATGAATGTGCAGCGCCTTGCATATACACATAATCATGTTCATTGTGTTAGGACCAGTGGGGCCCAGGGGACAGGGATGGTATCTTTTTACCGGACATCTATCATTCAAAACCCTCTGCCTTGTCCACAAGGCTTTCTGGGGCCTCGGTCCAAAATACCTTCAGCTATTCCTCCGCAAATACCTCCCCTCTCGAGCTCTTCACTCCTCTACCTCCAACTCCCTCAGGGTCAGTCGTTTATCAAAGAAACGAGCTGGGGTAGATCTCCGTCTTCGGCTGGGGCCTCCCTCTGGAACAGCGCCCTGCCACTCTAAAACTTGAGGAGAACCATCTTTCTTCCTGCACTTATCAGACCTACCCTGTCTGCTGCCTTAAACGTAGCACTTGCAAATTGCTGGCTGCACTACCACTGTTTGTTGCCTTTATTATTTATTTATTGTTATTTATCTGTTTCTCCTCTGCTTCGCACTTTCCACTTCTCCCCCCTTCCATGCACTTTTCCCCTCACACTTGCGCGTTCTCAATGTCACTGGGCCTAGTAAGATCGCTGTTTTATTCTCCTCTGTTCCCCTCCCTTGCCTTGTCACGCTCTGAAACACTTGTGTACGAGCGCGATAGAAATAAAATATCAATGCCTGCCCCCTGGACTCCCAGCAACAATTGCAAACTGTTTGGCTATTTACCCATTTTTTGTTAAAAGTATGCTCTACAATGCAACATTTTAAACTATTATTCAAAAAAAAATTCACAGGGGGAAACCCCCCCCGAACCTCCCCTTAATGCCCCTCCACTTAAAAAAGATTCACCAGCCGCCACTGGCCCTCAGACTGTGTTGGGAACGGGATGGGGGAACCGAGGGACTATGGTGGGAGCACAATGGGCGGGAACCATGGGATAGTGATGGGAGCAGAGTGGGGAGAGCCCTGGGTGTGTGATGGGGTGGGGAGAGACCAGCGACTGGGTAGGAGTGGGATGAGGGAGCCCAGCGACTTTGATGGGAGCAGGTGACGGCGCGCAATATATACTGTCCATTTGGCATTTCTGGGGGGTCCCGACCTGCCCAAATTTTGCTCAGGGGGGCCCTGGCCAAAAAAGTTTGAAGACCACTGATGTAGGGCATGGCAGGTAGGTTCTGGGTAAGTACTAGAGATGGGAGTATGGGCCTCAGTTGCTCGGCAGGGGCCACGCTAGTGGCCTTAGATTTTTTAAAGTCATTGTTGCAGCATGGACAGTGGCCGCAGCCAAGGGCTGTGTCCAATAAATATGGCAATGGCTGGAGGACTTTAAAGAAAATAAAGCATAGCCCTTGAAATGCAATGAAAAAACTTTAGTTAAGAGGGTGTTAAGGTGAACTGACTTAGCGCAACAAACCCCTTGAAATTCCGCGGGCGTGGGAAGTGATTACCATCGTAACTCATCGTCCACTCCCGCCCACTCCTGTTGCAAAGCCAATGAGCACATAGACGATATCACAGAAGGGATTCACAATGATATACAAAATGGGGTACAACGACATTGGGGTGCCAAGTTATGATGCTCATCACTTCATACACCCACTCAATTTCAAGGATCTCGTTTCGATAAACAAGTTCACCTTAACGTTCTCTTAGCTAAAGTTTTTGCAGTGAATATCGATTGGATTTTACAAATGTTAAGTGTATTACCTGATCTTTTACTATATTAAACCAGGTATAGATTTACATTTAGCTTTATCGTTGCCCTGCCACCAGACAAATGAGGTTATGCAGTTAAAAGTATTGTGAAGATGTGTACCAGGGCACTTTTGGCTGTTGCGTGCCTGCCATGCTGTCAAATCGCATTGCAGCTGCGGGTGTGTCAGTGAACAGGAACATTTTGAAAGTGAGGCCTGTTTAGCAGATCCCACGTTCTGAGTGAGAAAAACAACATCATTTTACGCTTCAAAAATCAAAAAAGCTCGGGACTGCACTGCCTCACAGACGGCATTGTGTAAAAGATGGTCTGCTGTTTGTGTGACACAAGGAGGAAGGAGATGATTCCCATCTACTTATTCATCACTCAGTGGGAGAGTAAAGGGCTGCTACAGAAACCTACCCACCATAATGTGGATGCCAGAGCCAAGACTTAGGCGGGTGGAGCCAAGGCTTAAGGAGCTGTGAATATTTGCAGGGCAGTACAACCACTTAATAGTGTCACGGGGCGACCAGGTTTGTGTCACTTGAAAGAGCAGAAATGACCATGCAAAGGACAGTGGCCCGGGCCTGTTGAGGTCAGACGCCACGGGGCACAGACATGGCTTTAATTTGGAAGGATCCACTGACTAAACTAGCAGCATGGCTGCTAGCCTTCATCAGCATGGCTGCTGGTCTTCATCAGCATGGATGCTGCCTTCATCAGCATGGCTGCTGGTCTTCATCAGCATGGCTGCTGGCCTTCATCAGCTTGGCTGCTGCCTTCATCAGCATAGCTGCTGGTCTTCATCAGCATGGCTGCTGGCCTTCATCAGCATGGCTGCTGGTCTTCATCAGCATTGCTGCTGGTCTTCATCAGCATGGCTGCTGCCTTCCTCAGCATAGCTGCTGGTCTTCATCAGCATGGCTGCTGGCCTTCATCGATCCCTTAGTAAGCCCAGTCGGTGGAATTGTGTTCTGGTGAGATTTTTGCTCCATGCCAGCCACCTGGCCTTTTTCTTATGTTTTGACATTCTGTACTCCCCATAGTCATCAATGTTAACTGCAATCTTGTTGGTTTCACTGGAACGTTGGGGGCTATTTGGCAAGGGTCCAATTTCATTGTGTTATTTCCTCGAAAGTCTTTATGGTAGTTAAATAATAAAATTCGATAATGTTTTACACTTAAACAGCAATTCTTTTGTTGTATTTTATTTTCCGCTTATGAACTAGTTTCTTCTTTCATGCCTCTTATGAATAAGCCTTCCATTTGCCCGTGTTATCAAAGCAAACACCAGGGGTACCATTGGGGTCTTTTGATTTGCTGTAACAAGAACAATTGCAACAAAAAGGGGAGATTTCTCGAATATAGCTATACAATTGTCCGAGATCTCAGGTTGGGAGTAGTCTGCGTGCTCCAGGTCCCAGGGGCCGCATTCAAACCTTTTCATTTTGCCACACTAGTCAGGTCCCCTTTTGGAGGTATACATTCAAAGCATTAAATCCACATCCATTGGGTTCCACCTGTCTAACACATTGTATTCCCTCCTGATCCTGTTCATGATACTCTTTGGCCACGTAAAACCCTAAATGGGCTGCATTGCATTATGTGCAGTTGCAAAGGTGCCTAGGAATCTGCTTACAAACAGGCAGCGCAGGACATAAGTGAGAAGTCAGGGATTTGGACTTGTAATACACTGCACACCACAAAATGAATTGCCCATTCGGACTGTAACACTGGCTGCTAAATGAATACATGCTGGGGCATGATTTGCAGTGGCATAACAATACATGCAGGATGCATAGGAAGATGCTTACACTCATGGAGCGCAGGACATAAGTGAGAAGTCAGGGAGTTGGACTTGTAATACACTGCACACCACAACATGAATTGCCCATTCAGACTCTAACACTGGCTGCTAAATGAATACATGCTGGGGCATGATTTGCAGTGGCATAACAATACATGCAGGATGCATAGGAAGATGCTTACACTCATGGAGCGCAGGACATAAGTGAGAAGTCAGGGAGTTGGACTTGTAATTCACTGCACACCACAAAATGAATTGCCCATTCAGACTGTAACAGTGGCTGCTAAATGAATACATGCTGGGGCATGATTTGCAGTGGCATAACAATACATGCAGGATGCATAGGAAGATGCTTACACTCATGGAGCGCAGGACATAAGTGAGAAGTCAGGGAGTTGGGAGTTATATTTTAGAAGAAGTAGTACAAATTAAGAAGACAGGTGTTTTAAAATCACTAGGGTTGTTTGTTAACCAAAAGCTGTAATGCAGGTTAGTACAAGTTATCTTCTTAATATAGTTTGAGCGGATCTAGTTATTTACATATCAGTAGAATAAGGGCAGTTACCCTTTGCTATTCTTCTATAGGAAGGCTTACAGGATTGTCCCTTGAAAAAGGATTAAGATTCGAAACACGTCAGGAGGAATAACATTGTTTGATCCAGGAAGCCATATACGTTCTAAATTCAAAGAATAGTATTTTCCATTGAGTTGCTTTACAAATATATATAGAAAATGGTATACTTTAATTGTGAGAACTCATATATATTATATTTTGGATTCTAATAAAAAGTCTTTATCTGAAATTGTTTATGTTTTCAAATGTTCTATTTTCATGTATAGTAACTATTTATGAAAATGAATGAGTTTATTCTTGTTGGGAGTTGCGGAGACTAACAGCGTGTTCGCTGTTAACAAAAATAATAATTGGTCCAAAGTGAACCTGCAGCAAGGGGTCCAATTTGTAACACGTGCCCTTTGCCTTCTAACATCACACAGAGTACTTTGCCTGCAGGGAAGTGTGGGGGTGGGGGAGGGGTGGGGGGTAACACAATGAAGAGAGCCCTTACAGGAACCCAATGGTGGGACCCTTCTCTCAGCCAAACTCTTCTCACTGGCTACCTGTTGGAGGTTATGACTGTTTACATGAAAGGGAGATGTTATTATTAATAATAATAATAATAATAATTAGTGAGCTAGTCCTGTTTGCCTCACTGCCCATGAATGTATGCTTGTAGAATGTTGATGTATGGATGATGACAGCTCAGGGGAATGTTGAGTGAGTGCGATGCATGAGTGTTCCATGTTTGTCAGTTGGGGGCCTGCACTGGATGTATGACGATGGCCGGTGGGTGTCTGTGTCTTCCTTGTAACTGGGTGTACTTTATCCACTATGTAAATGCCCCACGAGTAACAGGAGTCTGTATATATGTACCAGTGTACAGTAAAGTGACCCGGAAGTCATCATGGCTCTGCAGCTGGTCTGTGAGTGGACTGTCACACATCAATGAGGGTATTTACTACACTTCCCTAAATCCGCTCTTTCCCCTGCTTATCTGTCCGTTGTACAAAACGTTTTAGGACATGAGCACCGTCTTTGGCAAGCAGTGGACAGACTTTTAAGCCTTCCTCGGTGCCAGGGTGTCATTGTGAGCCTGGGCATGTTGAAAGCATGCCCAAGAAAACACAAAGGCAAAGCCCTTTCACTTTAAACCCTGTCCCGGAGCAGCAACGTTTCAAAGACAGATAAGCTGGCAGGAAATATGAGCATATTTAAATGAGGGACCAGGCTTCCTAAATGTCGCTAGGATAGCACAGCACCAAAGCCCTTTCAAAGAGCACGTTTGGGAAGAAGAGACACGTGTCAAGACTAAAGCATAGATTTCGTGAAGCTTACAGAAGGCATCACTGTCCCCTGTTGAGCAAGCCTCCTTTACTCCACCGCCACAAGCCTTCTCTCGCTCATCTCTCCCGCCCGCCTTCGCCACCGCCACCACCCCCTGCCCAGCCCCCCTGGGACACACGCTAGTCCATGTGTTTGGACGTCTTGCACCTGCCTAAATGCAGCCGCTGTTTTGTTAGGAGCATTAATGTGACAGCCCAGAAAAGCTGTGATCGCCAAAGTGCCTTTAATGGAGGCTGTTTAAAAGGCTATTACATGCAGTGAAAAGATGGAATGGATTTCTGCAGTCTGCCCAATCAGGGGAGCTGGAGAGGAGTTGATATGGTTGAGAACAGCCCCTTCCATTCTGTGCTCTGATGAAGAGACTCGATGTATGCCGCATAGCTCCTTTTACCACCGGCCCCCGCTTCTAGTTCTCGTCCCCATCGTTCTCACCTTTTGATGCTCGCTCTCTCTTTCTCTCCTTTAAACGTGTCCTCCTCGTTGCTCCCTTTTTATCAAACCCTTCCCTCATCTCCATTTTCCTTTCCCCCAGTCTTCTTTCCTCCCTCTCTTCCTCTTTTATCCATATCATAACCCCTTCCCCTCTCGCATCGTCTCCCTCTCAGAGTTTCGCCTCTCTCTCACAAATTGTTTTCCTCTCTCTTCTTTCTTTCTCCTCTCTCTCATTCCCTTCTCATTGTGCTTTCTCCCTGCAGAGCTCCCTCTGTTACCCCGCTTTACCCGTCTCCCTCTCTCCCTTCCCCTTTGTCCAACTGACTCTCCCACTTCCTGTCACCTTGTTGCATTTGAGTGACAGCGGGCAACACTCGGTGTGTCCACAAGGTGAAGGTGTGGGTAGTATCACCTGCAGTAAACAAAGTAAGGCCATGGCCGTGACACCGTTGAGGTGGCACTTCTGTGCACCCACGCCACCAATCGGGGAGGACCCCCAAAAACCGACATCGCAAGGAAACAGTGGTGGAAATGGAAACAAATCGGTGGGGGATCCCAGAAGGGCCAGGATGGGGGTGGAGTTTGGGGGGAGGAGCGGAACCAAAGAAGGCAGGGTTTAGGAGGGCGAAGCTGGCAGTTGACCTCCGATCAAAGGAAATGTCCAAAATAATAGTTTAAAACTGTGCTATTTCTTTAATGCTGCTTCTTTTCCAAACTATATATCAATTCCACTTTAAACCACTTCCATGACACTGGTGATGATTTATTTCACTCTGCAGATAATAGTTTAGACCAGGTTTGCTAAGTAAATATTCTTTAAAATTCACAATTTCCATCCCATTTTATAAAAAATACCTCCCCCTTGCGTACTATTCATGCAGGGTGATTTCTGTTTGCCATAAGCAACGTTTCTTTTACTTGAACCACACCGGCACAGCTCCTGCAGCTCCCCTCAGAAAGCAGTTGGGTGGCTGCATCGTGTGTGATAGTTTCAATGTTAATAGGGGTATCCAGTTAATATTTAGAAAAAAAAAGTTCGAATGACAAAAATGTTGAAAAAATGTTACCGATTTTTTTTTTTCTAATGTATTATTTTTTAATTTACATGTTTTTTTTGGGGTTCGCAAGTAAAAAAAAGGGTTAAAAAAGGGGGGGTTGGGGGAGAAACCCCCCATTTCAAACAAAAAATAACACAAAAACGACATTCAAATTTTTTTTTTTCGGTAACATTTTTTCGACATTTTTGCATTCGCAATTATGTAATTCGAAATAATCACTATAAACCGTTAATAGGGGTATTTATTTATTCATGTAATGTTTGTCAGATACCTGTATATTTATTTATTAATGCGAGGTTTGTCGGATACAGGTATCCGACAAACATTGCATAAATAAATAAATAAATAATCGGGGTCCATGTATCCGACAAACATTGCATAAATAAATAAACTGGGTGGTGGCTGAGGACCGCGTCATGGCTGAGGACTGTAACTTCCTCTGGTGATCCCTTTGACAGGGTCACCAGAGGATATTTTTTTTTCTTCCCCCAGCACTGAAGCTCTAGCCGGACCCTGAGATTCGGCTACACATCTGGTGGTGGATCTGGGATCCGGCGAGAGCCGGCCCAATCGCCAGTGCTGCAACAAAATATAAAAGCGTGCCACTGCCCCTAAGGCGCAACAGAGACGTTGATTCACAAATGATGCATAACCCAAAAAACACAACAGTTTAGCAGTGTATTCAACCAGAAACTTGACCAGGTTGAGGTAATCAAATCAAAATTGAGAACCAACATGACCAGTGACACCACATGCATTTCATTTGAACCGATGGATAGAGCTGGCACAATCAATGCAGTTATGGGAGTTTTCAGTTAGTGTTGTAAAGTAAACCCCTCCTGGGCTCGTGCTAAAGTCACATGTAAGATGACACATGGGAGATGTGTCATCAAGTCAATAAAAGGTGTGCACAGCAGCGCTGTACCCCACTCCTGAAGACCAAGTCCATGCCCCTTTGGACAAAGATCAATGTCTACAAGGCGGTCATCAGACCAACCCTGATGTATGCCTCCCCAGTATGGATGACCTACCATGAGCGACACCGGAAGAGTCTTAAAATAGTCCAGAACAAGGCCCTGCGGATATCGTCTGAAGCTCCAATCTTCACAAGGATAGCAGACCTTCACAGAGACCTGGACATCGAGATGTTAGACGAACATCTAGCGAAGCTGCGTAAGAACTTCTGCCAAGGACTGGATCCGAACTCGAACCCTCTGATCAGAAGACTCACTGCCACCACTGCAAACCCCTTCCACTGCTACCCATGGCCCATCACTGCGAAGACCCTGTGAAACCAGCCCTACTGTGACAAGACCACACCGACCAAGAAGAATACAAACCCACGACTACATACTCAACCCGAGAAGATGGAGTAATGAGGCTCAAGCCTCGGTATCCAAAAAACACTGCTGATGGGTAAAAATCTATCAGCAAGAAGAAGCGCTGTGTGGCAGTCAAATGCCACCAGACTCCTGCCTCTGTGTCCAGTTACTGTGCTGCGCCAGCGCGATATCAGGGGCAGAGGGCTTGCCATGCAGAGCCCTTCTGAAGCAGGGCCCAGCCCCCCTGGGCCCCTTAACAACTGGCGCCAAGGATTAAAGAAGCATGTGTGCACCCCGGACACACCGGTGCGCACTGGTGGGAGCACTGCAATGTGGAACTCCGATATCCCCAAGTCACAACGTGTCCGACAACCGTTAGCTGTATGACGAGGTCCCTTAACAGTTAGGACAACATGTATGTGAACCTTTGTTCGCAGACGCAATGCGCATGATTCATGGGGCCGCGATGGGGAAGCGCGCTTTCCTCAGGAATCCATGTCCGAGAAGAATAAAGCACGTGCAACTGATTTCCTATACCATCGACTTACTGCGCAGCAGCAATAATGCAAATCGTAAATGCTTTCGGCGCTCGAGCGCCGTTTTCCTCAGAGACTCCGTTTGACACAATTTCACTGAAAGGTACTCGTAAAGCATACATCCCTGCCTTCTGTGGAGCGTACTGCAGGCTGGTGCATATATTATACTCCCCATGCATTAACATCAGTCTCTGCCAGGATTTCGGGCTTCTGAAGGCAGCCATTTTAATGGTCCCCTAGACAATAATACACTTTTATTTGTTTGGACATTGAAACTGCCACAGAGGCAATGCTGTGGTCTAAACGGAATTGTTCCGGAAGCTGTTTTATTGACGCACAGAGAGGTCTTAAGTAAGCAGAGTAGGGCCAGTGCCTATTGCAAGTGCAAACGCCGTGGGTGAGACCGCGGGACCCCGGCCAGACCATGCTGAATTACCCGGGTCCAAAAAAGCATGAATGCGACACAATTTGTAGGGCCTTTTTCATAGATTTCGTTTCTGGTAGTGGCGTCAACATTACACATAACCAAGTAAAAAGATGTACCTGTTGTTGATGAAAATGATTCAATAAAGTTTAAATTGCAAAAAAAAAATAATGTCAACTCTAATGGCTAAACCAAGGTTTTAGGTACTTAATGCCTCACATAGTGCAGGTTCTTGTGCAGTCCTCGTGACTATAATGCTGGAGTAAGCAAATCCTTTCCCTTGGATCCTAATTTGTGCTGTGTTCCCCCTCTCTGGGTCCGACATCGAAAGCAAGCCTAGGAGGCAGAGGCATTGCTAGGGTGGGCGGGGGAGGGGCTATAGCCCTGGGTATTTTGGTTCTAGCCCCGGATAAAAGCTCAGGGGCTACAACAGAAAGGCTAGCCGCGAGTCCCGACAGTCCTGACATTAGTGTAGCCCCAGATCTTTTACAAACCTAGAAACAAACAAAACAAGCCCCAGCAGAAAGATGTCAATTACAATTTTAAAATGTTCCAGCTTTGTACTCTGTGATGACTCACTTGGAGCTTTAAGAAATATGTACCCCAATACTGAATGCAATTAAAGCAAACAACCATCATAAAAAAGAAGCAATAATACACTTGATATAACTATCTCATGTTAGTGATAGCTAGAAAAAATGCCCCACCTAAACCGCAAGGATGTTGACTCAGCTCAGGCACCCACTGCCATCCTCATTTCAGGGGAGGGACATGGCAACTTGAGTGTGTAGCACAAAGAGGCTGATACAAGGTTAACATAATCTACTTGAATTATAGTGTCTTCCCCAGGAAATCTGGAGCAAAGGAAAGTATCTTAGTAAAATCTTAACTTGGTCAATTCCTGGCCCCCTTCTAATGTAACACCCTGTTTTTTGTGTTCGGTTACGGGACACAGGTGTTAGTGAATCCCAAACCTGGCACCAGGTACTCCGTAGCAGGGGCACTCGGAGGCCAAGACATAATGGGCTTCGCACATTTCCAAAGTCTCTTCTAGATGTTAGTGGTAGAGATTGATCCTTCCCAGCAGCAGTCCACTCTCCCTGGTTTCTGTGGCTAATAGGGATGACTGCTCTCTTGCAACTTCCCTAGGTCTTCAATTCTTTCCCGCTGTTTAGCTTTTCTCAGTCCTCCTGCCAAGATGGTAAGGGCTTTTTCCCTTTTCTGACTCTGCCAGTCCTCCTTTCCAGGGGATAACTCTATCCCTTCAGCCTCTTCCATATAACTCTCTCCAGATTGTAACTCTATCCCTCCAACCTCTTCCGTATTACTCTCCCCAGAAGGTAACTTTCTCCCTCCAACCTCCTCAGCATAACTTTGTCCAAATGGTAACTGTCTCACTCCAACCTCCTCAGTATAACTGTCTTCAGATAATAACTCTCCGCCTCCACTCAAACTTCACTTCTTCAACCACCAACACTCTCCTCCCAGCTCACCAATCAATAGACCTCCTTCCAAAACCTTCCCCCAACTCCCACTTGAAATTGCCACAGTCTCTGACTGATCAAGCTGGCTTTCATAGTTCGGTCTCGACTCCTCTTGGGTGGTGTATATGGACATAGATTGCACCTGTGTGGAGTAGGCTGGGCTGGTCTGTGATTGGCCCATGTACCGGTGATCATGTGGTCTCTGAAGGGGTTGGCCTAAGTTTGTCTTAACACCTACTGCCATCTTCGATTGTACAGCTTCTTGAATTGTACAACTTCCCTGGCTTTCTGCGACTCCTCCATCCTCCTTCTTGGATTCGTTCTGACATATCCTGCCCCGAAATGGTTCCCGCTGTTCACTCAGCATGTAAGTCAACGGACACGTTTCTTGAACTTTGTGTGAACTAACTCAGACATATGAAAGCATACCTAGACAGCAAAAGGAATTGAAATAGTCACACAACATCGAAGAACAAAGAAAGAATGCACTTCAATGGAGTAGTTCTGTTCAGGTGGGTGATGGATTGAAAACACTGGTCACAGCAGAAAATGGGATGTTGCTATTGGATTCAGTACCCATTGGCGTAGAGTTTGAAAGTGGTATGGTTGGTACCTTTTCTGCCTGACAAATTATTTGATTGCATCACTTTTAGGAGGCACAGATGTGTAAACAAACAACTGCTTGACCCCCCCCCCCCATCACTATTATATCACTCATTAAGTTCTAAGGACCAGTCCAGTGATATACATCAGCTCTAGAAAATTCAACTAGGAAATCCTGCAGTAGAGACATACCTACGCGTGGCTAAACACAATCCACAATACACCACTAGACAATGTTATACAAATTGCAATTAATAAATCCTAATATTGATCACTTCTAAAACCGAGTGAGAGTGTGACACATAAGAAAAACAAGAGGAAGAAAACAGAGCCTTTCTGGCAAGCCGTTTTAGCTATTTTATATGTCCTAAACATGCAAGCTGATATTATGCTTTCTTTTATTGTGATTTTTGTAATGCCTGATGGTTGGGCCTGATTCACTGAGGAGTTATGCTTGCCTAGCATGACTTGCCGTAGTGCACATCGGGGCTTCACAAATGCACTAACATGTCAATAATGGTTTACAAGATCTAAACTAAACAACATAAACCCATTAAGCCATAAAAGATAGACCAAGGATCTGAGTCTCAGACACTTCTGCATCTGAAAATAAGCGCAGAGGTTGCTCGGTTTTTAGATGGCAGGTTTACGAAAATGTGCAGAACACTTTATATATGAAGGTGAACTAAGCATTTCCCAGTGGCTGCTCACCAGCACAAATTTTGTCTTAGCCAGACTCATTACATACATAAGTGTCTAAAGCATGCTCCTGACACTGATGTCAAACATCTTACACGGCCTGTCACTGTGAAATACAGAGAAAAAAAACACGCCTCTATCCCTGTTCAAGGGATAGAAATGATAGTTGGACCGCAGCTAGGGGGGAGGTGCTTATTTTCTATGCATTGCAAAGTGCTTATGATATGATATGGCATTTATAACACGCCTATACACAAGTGTTTCAAGGCGCGACTAGGCAAGGGAGGGGGGAACAGAGGGAAGACAGAGACAACGATCTTACTAGGCCAGGTGAAATTGAGATTGCGCGAGTACAGGGGGAGGGGGAAAGGGCAAGTGCGGGCTAGGGGAGAGAGGGCAGTGCAGTACATAGGATCAACAGTAACAAATAAATCAAATAAATAAAAATAATAATAGGTGAAAAGTGCGGCCAGCTAGTGGCAAGGGCAGGGGTAAGTGCAGACATCGAGTGTCAAGAGCTGCTGGGAATGTAGGGATACAGAAACAGCCCCAAGTGCAGGGGTTGCCCGGGAGAGAGTGCAGGTGTGCAGCTGGTGGGGGAGGGGACCTGGGCCCGAGATCAGAGGCTAGCCAGATGACCAGTGCAAATTCAGTCAGGAGTTCAGCAGGGGAGAGGAGGAGAGAAGGCAGAAGCAAAGAGGAAAGTCTTGAGGTGCTTCCGGAACCGGAGATGGTTCTCCTCAAGTTTCAGAGAGGCAGGGAGGCTGTTCCAGTGGGAGCACCCAGCCAAAGAAAGAGATCCACCACTGGCTCGTTGCTTGGAGAAGCAACTGACCCTGAGGGAGTTGGAGGTGGATGAAGCTCGAGAAGGCAGATATTTAGGAAGAGAGAGTTGAAGGTATTGAGGCCTTAGGCCCCAGAAGGCCGTGTGGACAATGCAGCGGGTTTTGAACTTAATCCATGCAGCCACTGGGAGCTAGTGCAGAGATTTCAGTCCTGGAGAGATACGATCCCTTGGCTTGTGCCCAAGGACAAGTCTTGCAGTCCTGCACTGGATGAGTTGCAGAGAGCGGAAAGTATAGGCAGGAAGATTTAGAAAGAGGCTGTTGCAGTAGTACAGCCTAGAGAGGATCTGGGCTCTGGAGACAGTGAGCTTCTGAGGGAAAGTGAGAAGAGGAAGAATACCTCTGAGGAGGTGCAGCTGATAGTATGACTTATTAGAGACGTCAGAGATGTGAGGAGATGGTGGAGTCGATTTTATATTGAAAATGAAGGATGTCAATTTGCCCCTCTTCCAAACAGAATGTCAAAATAAAAGCATCTATGTGTGACAGAATGCCACCTGGTGTGGGTGGGATAGCCTGTTTATTTATATTTGAGCAATTAACCTATGGGAGTAATTCTGTTTCTTATAGGGAAGACTGCCAATCAGACCCATCTTTCATAATTCTCCATGCCAGGAGCATATACATTTGGGTGACAGTTTCCTGACATCCTCCAGTGACTAACCTACAGTAGCAGCAGGGCGGGTTCAACATCACATGCATTCCTGAACAGCTGTTAGAACACAATGTTCAGATGGGCAGAGTTGGCCTTTTTAATATTCTACATCTAGAGTTCAACACCTTATGACTGTGCACCTCAACAGCCAAGTGGCACATTAAACTCTACATATAAACCATGTCTAGTTACGACATGGTGGCTACAGAGGGTACCCAATTATGCAGCCAAAAGCATTTGGATGTCAGCTTAGGTCGTGACATGACATGACTGGGTGTGCATTAACTGTCTGGCCTGGATGTGACCATAACAACCACGTGGAGCTTGGCCCAAGAAGCTTCTTCCTTGATCCTCTGAGGAAGGTTGACATCTTCCTCCAGGGCACAGGGACCCACCCCGGGTGGTCCCCCGAGAGCAGGTGCCTCAAAGAGAGTCCTGACATTCCAATTGTCCTCTCACAACAAGGTGCTGATTACTGAGTCCTTTTGAAGTCAGCAGACAGAGGAAGGGGTGGAATTAAAGTAGCACAGAGAAAAGGTTTAGTACAGAGAAAGGTTCCACCAACTTGGAATCTTCAGGGGCTCCCTAAACTTCCTGCTCCCTCCACACTCCCTCCAGATAAAGCACTCTGGTTATTAGAAAAGGCAAAGGGCACTTGTTATAAAAGCCTGGATTGGGCCAATGATAGCAGGCTTGCTTTAGACCAATCTGCTGCAGCATTTTGCCTTTATAAAAGGAGACTTCTCCTCTTAGTTGATTCATCATTGGACTTCAAGACAAGAAGGATTCACCTGTAATGCTTTTGGGGATAAGGTCTATTCCAAAGTCCTCTGCCATAGAGGTGAGGACGGAAGGCTCTAAAGAGGAGAAAAGCTCTTCTCTCTACCCACCTCCAGGGTACATCTCAGGTGAAACTGCTGTAGACCAATGTCTCTCTGCCCCCTGTGTACTGTAATTGGTGTCCTGCATCCTATAGGTGTCGGAACCCCTGTAGGTGCCAGACAAGCTTCCTCGAGTGAAAGTACATAACAAAAGGAATGATCTTGCCCGAGAGACCCTGGATTGGGCATCCCAGCAACTCAAAATCCCAGAAGAAGCTCAAAACCCTGTGTATCGCCTCAGGACACTTTGAAGCTGACTTGACCTTCCTTGAATCACATTGAGATGCTAAAGGAACTGCAATGCGGCTTCTGGCACTTCAAGAACTTTGAAACACTTACCTGCTACTTCTAGCCGACTTGACCCAGTAAAGTGAATTGCTGCTGCCGTACGACCGTCAGCTTGCCACTGCAGAAGCACCCGATCACCACTCCGAGCACCAACTGGGCCCAACAGAAGCATTGTTTTGACCTGACTTGAAAGCCACCTTGACCCATGAACACCCACTCTAGCCAGCAGAAGCATCGTCTCGACTCGACTGCTGACTCAACCTGTTGGGAGTCATCGACACCAACTCGATCCAAAGGTGCTTCAATGTTCACTTACCATTGGAGTAGCACAACCCGACCATCTCAACACCAGTTTAAGTGCAGAAAAGGAATCCAAGTGATTTGCCCGCGGCTGAAACTACCGCAGGAAAAACGTTGGCATGAGAAAGGTGCGAACTACCAAAAGTTTGCATCTTTCTCATGCAAACACACATACATACTCACACCCACACACACAACACACCCATAACACCCCCCCACCCACACCCTCAGCACACCCCCACCCACTCCCCATAAACAAACCACACTTACCTTCATCTTCACGCTGGATTCCTGCAGCGCCAGTTCCCTTCACTTCCACTGCAGGGTCCTTTTCTTTTCTTTTTTTGTTAATGGAAGGCTGCAGGGGTGTCCCCCCGCAGCCCCAACTCACTATATCATAAAGTATAGTGAGTGGGGTGATGCGAGGGACACCCCCGCAGCCCCTGTTACTTTTTCTTTTTAAACAGAAGGCTGCGGGGGTGTCCCCCGCAACTCCCGCTCACTATACCATGAAGTGTAGTGAGCGGGGTGATGCAGAGGACACACAGGCAGACCCCGTTTTTTTTCCAATGCTACCACCAGTTCAAACTTTTGGTGTTCAAACCTTTGGTGGTAGCATTTTTAGAACTTTTGGTCATTGCAACCATTTTTTCACGGTAAAATCATCTTATACCGCTGAAAACCAGCAAGAACCCTGTCTTGAAGCAATAAAAGCATTTGTAGTGGTCCCATGACTTTGTTCCCTCTTAAAGAGCCGTATTGACTTACAAGATCCCACTCTTTGCCATTTCAAGACTCTTTCAAGTGCTTTCTACATGGGCTGCTCGAATCAATTGCCTGCACCCCAGTCTTTACCCAGAATGCCCCCTTTCCAAGCAAACTCTGTGTTCTCAATGTTTCCTTTGTGAAAACAAGGAAATAATATGAGGCAGGGTAACCAAAAAGGAAACACACCAAACACAGGTTACAAAGGTACATACAAAGTACTTTATTTTATACTGAATCCAGTTACAAAAGAACAGAACAAAATTCAGATAGCTATCGACCCTCAGTACAACACCGCGAACTCCGGCGTGGTTCGGTGTGCTCAGTGAGTGCAAATATTCATTGAAACAGTCAGGCTTTTATACATTTCTCCAGCCTGTTGTCCAGCCTTTCTTCAGGTTAACCATTCCATAAATAAGTTACTGCTCTAGGGTCCCTTGCCAGGTCAAATCTAGTTCATCTTAGGTTTATACATTAACAAGAAGAAATGGTAATAATGTATGCTCTAGGCCAAACATTACAATGTGGGACTTAATTTATACAATATAGTGAAGCAGGTGTTCTCATTCAATTATAGATCAGTTTCGGTGATACAGGTAATCCATTGCACACAGGTCAGCAGAAGGACAAGGTCTCAGCTCATGACCCTAACAAGTGGCCTGCAGGCAAGTTATACATTAGCTGTACAGAGGTCATGACAATCGAGTTCTGTTCTGAATAACATAGGCTACCATTTTAGCTCACATGGTGACTTTATAGAGCAAGAAAACCTAAAATGGCGGCTTGACCCAAAATGACAGTTTACATGGTAGAGTTTATTCACATGTAGTTTATAAGCAGCTTGTTAGCAGCTTGGCGTAGGCCAATATACATATATTCATAGCAATAGGAGGCACAATATAATTTCTAGTTTGACAAACCCTCCTTTTGGCCTATGCCAAGTGCTAAACTACTTCTGATCTCCCTGCAAATAACTCCATGTGTCATCGTCCATACACCCTGAATAGCTGTCAGAAATATCTATCGCCATTAGATCTTTTACTAAGATCTCTTTCAGTACATACTCCTTAGAGGTTTTATCCGGGGCATACACTTTATGTCCTATTGTACCTATAGCCTGAGCGCAACATCGCCCTAGCATTGAACATATACTTGGTAGACATTGGATACAACAACAAAGAAATAGCAGAATTCCCAAAATATCCAGCAAGACTGAAAGCACTTTCCAACCCCAAGACCGCAAGACGTCCCAGAACCAAGCGCTAAGATCCCAATTTCCCTCGGGAACATGCACTTCTGAACTAAGAATGTGCAGATTCTGTATTGCCTTAAAAATAGTTGGGGAGGAATCCGGTAGGAAAACACAGCAAGTGGACCCCACTAGTTTACATACTCCACCCCGTTCAGCTAGAATGACGTCTAATGCCATCCGGTTCTGAAGCGCTACCAATTTGATCGCTTTCTGCTCTAAAGTCATATTATAGAGTATATCTGTGGTCCGGTTGATGGTTCCCTCCAGTACTCTCACTAGTTTCCTGATATCCTCGGAATTCGCTATCTGCCCAAAGAATGGAAGGAATGATTTCGCTACATCTCCTAAAACCTGTGCTGGAGTGTCGCCATTCTCGTCCCGCCGTGGACGAGCCTTCGAAACCTCTACAGTACTTGCTATAAACACCCCAGGTAACAGGATTCCTAGATAACAAGTTCCCTGCCAATCCCTGGGCAACCATGGAAATGCTACATTACCGCAAACAAAATAGATAGGTTCGCCTACATACAAAGGTCTGTCTTCCCCAGTCAAATTTGCAACGTTGGCACAACCTTTAAAATCTCCCATTGACCGGGTGCCATTCCTCTGTATGCAGAAAGAAACTGAATCGGGGCTATGGTTAACAGTATAAGAAGGAGGCACGGCATCCTTATTGCCTATCGGAGCCATTTTAAAGGAAATCAAAGATTGGAAAGGACGAGACAGTCTATCAGAAGGCCTAATAGAAGCAATATTGAGCTTACTCCTATTTGCGAAAAGCGAGCATCCCAGGGGAGTCAGAACACGTTTCTCAAAACTATTCAAATTAGTGCCATCAAAGTTCCCCGAGATGCTATCGTTCCATCGGCCAAAGAACAGTGCTCTAAGTGAAGCATAACAAGCAGTTGTCAAAGGTAAAGGGTGAATATACCAACCTAGCCCCTTATCCCCATGTTGTGGTAAATGCGAGCAGATCCAACAATTGGTTCTGTTAAAGATTGCATGGGTAGCATTCATAATTATAAGTAGAGTGTTATTTTGATAATTCCGTCTATGCAAAAGATCTCTAGGTGACAAGGTTTGTAGTTGCACAGAAGGAGTGGGAACAACAGTTATATTTTCAACAGGTAGGAAATCATTCAAAGGGTACATTCTCTCCAAATACCAAAACCCACAACCAACAGTTACTAAAAGTCCCGTGATTATCACCAGTAGACACCAAAACGTTTTTGGGGCCCCCATACATATCTGCTCATTGTCTCTCCTAGTCACATTTTTGTCCAAAAGTTCAGTACGAACGGTAGCGGATGCGGGCATTGTCGTCTTCAATCGAGAAACACCAATTGTTCGTTTGCTGGCGACTCCGGTCGCGCGTCTTCTTAATGTCTTTTCCCACAACCCTTAGCCAGCAGAACCCTTTATGCAATTGGGCCAAAAAAAGGCAAGCCCTCAAATTCTTTCAATTGTACAGCAAGAGCTGTATTGCAAATCTATCTCCTTGGGCGGAGATTATACTTCACAGTTTCCGGTGCAAAAGAATCAGCAGACAGGATGTCGTCACTTCCCACAGGAGGTGGCGAGTGAACGGAAGTTGGATCAGAAGATGGATGATCCACAAACGATGCAGTGGGAGAGCAAGGAGGCAAGATGGCCGTTTTGTCGGGCCTTACAACTTCCGGAACGGCCTACGATACTCTCTCTCCACCGTCTGCCATTTTGGGTACGTTGGTTTCAATGTCGGAAAGGGGTTCTGCGTCTTCTGTATCGTATGGCACTGGGTGTGGGATCCGTTTGGTGTGGCTGCCGTGGATCCAGTGGTGATGTCCTCCTACCCACACCGCAGTCTGAGTGACCAGGAGCACCTGGTAGGGGCCCCTCCAACGTGGTGCGAGGCAAGACGCTCTATCGAAGGATTTAACGAGGATCCAATCCCCTGGTCGAAGACTGTGACCGGGGCCCTCATACCTCACCGGCAATGCCTCTCGCACCTGGTGATAAATTGAAAACAGGTTTTTAGTCAATTGGTTACAATAGTCGGAGAGAAGTACATTTTCTAAAACCCCAAATATTAGCAGGTCTCCCCATTACCACCTCAAAGGGAGAGAGCCCAGTCTTAGTTTGAGGGGTTGTCCGCGTTGAAAGTAACACGATCGGGAAGGCGTCCGGCCATTTTAGTTTGGTGCCGGCACACGTATTAGCGAGCTTGTTTTTATGATACCATTGTGTCTTTCCACTAATCCGGCGCACTGAGCATGTCTGGCCGAATGGAATCGTTTGTCAATTTGCAATGCCGTACATATCTGTAGAATTACAGCAGCGATAAAATGCGGACCATTATCCGACCAGATAACTCTCGGCAAACCGAACCGTGGGAAGAATTCCTTTAACATGGTCTTTGCAGTGGTCATGGCTGTAGCGTTTTTAACAGGGAAAGCCTCGACCCACTTACTAAAGGCGCAAATGACCACAAGGACATATTTTAGATTGTTACATCGCTCCATTTCAATAAAGTCAAAGTGAATCACTTCAAACGGGACAGAAGGAGGCCCAAAGCTACCTCTTGGAGTTGCTGTCCCTTTTCCCACATTGTGTTGTAGGCAAATCATGCAATTTTGGACATAATACTGGGCAATTTTTGAAATCTTATCATTTACCCAGACTTTCTCTAACATTCTCGTGATCTGTTGAGCGCACACATGTGTGGGACCGTGTGCCATGGTAACCATCATTACTATATAGGCATTAGGAAGCAACCATTTCCCTTCAACCATGTCCACCCAACACCCATCATCATTGAGTTTCCCCAAGCCCTCAGCCCACCTCTTGGATTCTTCTAATGTGGCATCGGCTTGGATATCCCGTACAGACCCAACACCCTCATCCATTGCATAGGCATCTACAGTTTCCCTTGAAACATACATCTCCGTGAAGAGATCAGAGGCAGTTTGTCTAGCTATTTGATCAGCGAAAGCATTCCCTTTCCCCACATCATCTATAATCTTGCGATGTGCTGTGCACTTAATGATTGCTAACTGACTAGGGAGCGCAAGCGCTGAAAGCAATTGTACTATCAGGTAGCCATGTTGGATCTTGGTGCCATGCAAAGTTAAAAACCCTCTCTCTGACCAAAGTCTCCCAAAGTTGTGAGCCACCCCAAAGGCATACTGGCTATCAGTATATATGTTTACTGTTAGCCCTTCGGAAAGCTCACAAGCTCGAGTCAATGCTATAATCTCTGCGGCCTGCGCAGAGTTATGCGTAATTCTCTTGGTCTCCACAACCGTACTTAATGTAGTGACTGCATAAGCAGCTGTGGATGTACCATCCAGTAGTTTGAAGCAGGAGCCATCACAAAACAGCTCCCCTTGTGGGTTATCCAAAGGAGTGTCCCTCAAATCAACTCTGCCTTTTGTATCTTGTTCAGTAGTATACAGGCAGTCATGTGACTCTTCGTCACCGCAAACAGTATTTTGCGGGAAAGGTAGGAGTTCAGCCGGATTAAGAACCTCCTAATTTGAATGTGGGGAGCAAACAAGATTAATTCATATATTGTCAGTCGTGCGGAAGTGAGGTGTTGCGTTTGGGTTTTGTTCAATAGAATATCTACAGAGTGAGGCACCATCAGGGTGAAATCATGGCCTAGGACCATTCCCTCACTCTGTTTTACAGACGCAGCAGCAGCAGCGACAGCGCGCAAACATCTTGGCAAAGCGCATGCAACAAGATCAAGGGCGGAAGAGTAGTAACCGCATGGCCTATTCTTCCCTCCATGTTCCTGCGTTAATACAGCGAAAGCACATCCATCACATTCATGCACAAACAACACAAAGGCCTTCTCATAGTTCGGTGTGCCCAAAACTGGCGCCGAACATAATGCAGTCTTGAGCAACTCAAATGAATGTTGATGCTCCGTATTCCATGGCAATGGCGAAGAAATACCCTTCTTCGTCAAGGCCAACATCGGTTTTATCACTAGTGAGAAGTTTGGGATCCATAACCTACAGTAAGAAGCCATACCTATCAAGGCTCTAACTTCCTTTTGTGTATTTGGGACAGACATGCCAGAAATGTGTTTTATTCTTTCAGGTGTCAATCTTCTTCGCTCCTTTGACAGGAGATAGCCTAAATAGGCGACCTCCTGGCAACAATATTGAAACTTTTTGAGCGAAGCTTTGTGACCATGCTTAGCTAGATGGAGGAGCAACAACACAGTGCCCTCTCTACAAGAGCTCTCAGAGTCAGCGGCTAAAATCAAATCATCAACATATTGAAGCAACGTACAAGTAGGGGGCAATCCAAGGGTATCAAGCTGCTCTTTCAAAGCCCTACTATAAATACTAGGACTCTCAGTATAACCTTGAGGTGCACGAGTAAATGTGAATGAGCGTCCCCCTAAGGTGAACGCGAATAAGTATCTACTATCCTCATGTATAGGAATACTGAAGAAAGCATTCTTTAGGTCCACAACACTGAAGTGAGTAGCCGTAGCTGGAATCATGGTTAATATTGTCGTCACATCAGGCACAATTGGAAATTGCGGAGCGACGACTTTATGAATGGCACGTAAATCAATTATAAAACGAAATGGAATTGCATTATCACCTTTTTTGTACACAGGTAAAATCGGACTATTGCACAAACTTCCTGCAATCTCCTCAATCACCCCACGATGCACAAAATCGGAAACAATGCTCTTCAAAGCTCGCTCGCCTTCAACTGAGATCTTATTCTGTGGAATACGGGGCAGCTTAATTCCATGTTTCAAAACTATTTTAACGGGCTCAATCTGCAAAACACCGACATCATTGTCATCAACTGCCCACAAACACTCTGGTACATTACTGAATTCTGGCGGCAAAGGTCTAGTCAAGAATTGCGAAACAGAACATTGCTGTGGTGAAATCGTCAAACGCACTCCATCAGAAGAACAATGAATTACCGCATTTAATTCCTTCAACAGATTCAACCCCAGCAAATTCTCTCCACAATTCGAAGTCAAGGGAAATGGACAGTGGTCCGTAAAGGGACCCAAAGAAATAGGTACCGGTGAAGAAACCGGACAAACAACTGGTGTGCCAGAAAACCCTACAGAAACATTGGTTTGCCCTGACAGTGGAATGTTTGGAACCCGAGAATGATCAATGGAGCACTTCTGTGCTCCAGTGTCTATCAAAAATTGATGTTTCCTATTTCCCACTACCATTTCAACGTAGGGACCTTTCTGATTAACGGGAATAGGTGTAGGTTCCAAACCCTGCTTCGGGCAATCCTAACGAAACAAAATATCATCAAAAGGAAGCTCTTCAGATAGATATGCAGCAGAAGGATGATCAAATATGTTTCTAGTATCCACACTCGAAGTCTGATTATCCTGTGAAAAAGGTTGTTGGGGATTTTGCGAAAACTGGCCTCTACCAGGGCCCCCTACACCCGGGCGACCTCTGGATCGTCTACCCATATTTCCAAATGTGTTATTCGACCTCTGTCGAAGGACGGGGCATTGTGCACACCAATGACCCTCCTGGCGACAATAGGCACACTGGTTAATATTCACAGGACCCAAGGGCACATTCCCTTGTGGAACATACTGACCTCTAATCTGCGAACTACCCCCTCTGGGGCCTCTAACAATTTGCTGTAACAATACTTTAGTCTTCAAATCACCTTTTCTCTTCTCGACTCTATCTTTTTCATTATTGACACGGTTCTCGTAGTACTGAGCCATGTGCAGTACTTCTGATTGGGATTTTGCCTGCCAAGCGCTCTCAGAAGACATAATTTGTGACTGGATGTCAGGCAGCAATCCACGTACAAATTTGTCCACAAATAATCTTTTCCCAGACTCTGTGCCTAAGTCTTGTCCACTGAAATCCGAGAATACCTGTTCGAACCAATTAAAGAACTCGGTAGCACCCTCAGATTTTCCTTGGACACAGGCCGTAAGCTTGTCCCAAATAATTCTCTTTTCGGGGATTATAGTTTTCAGTTTTGCAATGATTCTATCAGGCAAAGTTAGTATCACCTGAGGTGGTCTCTCACCAGCTGGCCTTTCCCCATCAAGCCTAACTATGTCAGCCCATGTATCTCCCAACCCTGGTACATCGTCTATAGTTCTAACTTGTTTCCACAAATCTACAGGCAGGAGTACAGGGAATAGAAAATCAATGTCGCCTAGGGTAAACACTGAGGACTGCAAAACGGACTCTATCTCTTTATAGAACCCTGTCGGATTTTTCCTAATGTCAGGAATAGTTTGTCTAATAGTGTTCACTTCCTGTCGTGAAAACGGGACGTGAACAAACTGCGATACATAATGTGCAGGAATGTCCACAGCAGGTATACCTGCTGCAGCATTAGCAGGAATCTCAACCTTTGGGACAAATGTCGGAGGAACCTCCCTCATAGGCAACTGAGATGTAGGCAACTCCGAACGCTTACTAAGCAACAGAGCTAAGTCGAGCGCTAAAGCAGTTGAAGAAGTGTCAAGTGAAAAAGCTCTCTTATAAATGCTCAATAACTCTGTGGGACAACTAACCTTTCTCTTTAAACATCATCATGCAGGTACCCTATCATTACCTGTATCACTTTCCTCTGCATTTCTAGCGTATATTGACTGTATGTGTCATATTCCTCAACTGGAGTTATCGATATGTCTGAAATCCATCTAATCGCATCTTTTGTACAAATCCGTGCCTCCTCAGATGTCGATTTACGACACGGAAGAAATCGTTTCTTTACATACATACTTTCTTTTTCGTCATCCTCATTCCGTAACCTTTCCAACTCCTTTCTATACTGAAATATCCTCTCAACATGCTCATGTACCTTCTCCACAGTGTCTCTTGAAAACGCTAAAGTATTCAGGTCCCTCAACTCTTGTGGGAGGTCTGCATTATTTAATTTACCCCACATTACACATAAATGAATCCCTAAACCTTCAATGAAAACATTTTTCTCAGGAAAATTATCCATATTAGAAAGTGTGGCAAGAACATTAGCTTGATCATCTCTCTCCATACAATGCTTAGCCCATGCAAACAAATCCTGTTTCTTTTCTGTAGGAACAGTATTACGAGTAACAATCCTCGACCCCGCACCCTGATCAACTACAAGCGGTACAGAACTACTTGGGAGTGAGGGTGCAGGCAAATTCAATGGAGGTACTATTACTGCTGCAATGGGAAGAGGCAGAGGAGCAGGTGGAGGAACAACAACCGGAGGAATAGGAACAACAGGTTGAGCAGGAAGAGCAGGAATAACAGCAGGAAGAGGTACAGCAGGAGGAAGAGGAACATACGGAGGTGGTGCAGAGGCACCAGGCCTTCGTTCATTTAACAATTTGTGGATAAACTCATCAGAAACATGAAGATCTTTAGAAGGATAGATTTTCTGAATACCGAGTGAGAAAGCCCTGTCCATATTCCTAACCGACTCAGACTGTTTGTCCTGATCATATAACAACGCCTTTTCCTTTTGTTTTATGATGGCACACATGTTTTTCCCTACTTTTAAGCTGCTGCAACGCTTCTCTTTTCCAATTTTGCAAAACATCAAATGCTGCAGGTCTGGCCTTCTTTTTTAACAAGACTGACTCTAAATATTCAATACGAGGGATCTCAAAACATCCATTGACTGGCCACTGAAGTTCGGAGGCATGTCTGGTTTGTCTGTGCCAAATTTTATTAAATACTACACTTCCAATGCCATGCTTACAGTACATAGTACATGCCGGCGACCCCTCCTGTGGTGCCGGACGGCTAAATTCCAAAGATTGTCTATCGCTGCGGAATAATGCCCTAAAGCAGCTAGACAATTTCCCAGGCATTTCTCAAATACTCGGTGTTACCTGATCAATAATTGTGTCTGCAGACACAATGCGTCAAATTCAAATTGTCAGGGTTGAATTAAGAGTCGGGTAACGACTCACCTGACCAAACCTAAAGAGGACCGATCGGTTTACAAAGGACTTACCTAACGAATTTTACCTTGTGTATGGTGATTTCGGCAAATCTGCCCGCCTCACAAAATTGACCCTCGTCAAGATGCCGTCTCAGACCACACGGCTATCGTCCAGGGAATGGATCGTGCAGCGCTGTTGAGGTGTCGCGTCTCGTTCAGTCGGGCCCGTTATGTCACACCGTCCGATCCCGGTCCGATAGCGTACGTCAACCTTCAATAATCCGGCATCAATCTTGAGGGTCCCTATTCGGGCGCCAACTGTGAAAACAAGGAAATAATATGAGGCAGGGTAACCAAAAAGGAAACACACCAAGCACAGGTTGCAAAGGAACATACAAAGTACTTTATTTTATACTGAATCCAGTTACAAAAGAACAGAACAAAATTCAGATAGCTATCGACCCTCAGTACAACACAGCGAACTCCGGCGTGGTTCGGTGTGCTCAGTGAGTGCAAATATTCATTGAAACAGTCAGGCTTTTATACATTTCTCCAGCCTGTTGTCCAGCCTTTCTTCAGGTTAACCATTCCATAAATAAGTTACTGCTCTAGGGTCCCTTGCCAGGTCAAATCTAGTTCATCTTAGGTTTATACATTAACAAGAAGAAATGGTAATAATGTATGCTCTAGGCCTAACATTACAATGCGGGACTTAATTTATACAATATAGTTAAGCAGGTGTTCTCATTCAATTATAGATCAGTTTCGGTGATACAGGTAATCCATTGCACACAGGTCAGCAGAAGGACAAGGTCTCAGCTCATGACCCTAACAAGTGGCCTGCAGGCAAGTTATACATTAGCTGTACAGAGGTCATGACAATCGAGTTCTGTTCTGAATAACATAGGCTACCATTTGTTTTGTCCTCCTTCTGTCCCTCCCCTCCTTGTCTTGTCGCGCCTAGAAACGGTTGTGTACAGGCGCGTTATAGATGACTTATCATGCATTCAATATCAAAGTAGCCTAGAATAAAAGGACACAACATTGTCTAAGTCATCAATGTTCCCAGTACTGAAGCCATTTTTCTGTTTGGAAATTGAGGTTTCTGAAGCCACAAATAGATTTGGCAAGATCTTGCCCAGGGAGCATATTGTCTTGCCACAAGAGTAAGTACCTGGTGCTGGCACTCATTTGGCCATTAGGAAGCCAAGGAAGCAACTTTTCTTAGTGTTAACAATGGCAGATGTGCATTTCTCACACGGCCAATTGACAAGAGAGGTCACTATAGGTCAGCGCTGAAAGGAAACCAAGGTTTGCTGCTGAGAAATGTTCACATTTCATTAGCTGCCTATAGATCTCAAGAGGAGCTTGAAGAAAGAGTTACAGCGCGTCAATTAAAAGCACAGCCTGGAAAGCTTGGTTCGACATGACGTCAAACGGAAATCCCACAGACAATAGGACGACGCCTGTCTTTTTGGGGGAAACTTTAGAGCAGAATGAACAGAGATAACAACATGCTTGTGCCGGGAGGATAGCTCAGCGGACACATGCTCGCCTTGGAAGCAAGACAACACGAAGCAACACAGGTTCGATCCCGCGTTCTGTGCTTAGAAACCTCAGGGTATTTAAGCGCATTATAAATACATAACTAAGCCAAAAAAACAATTATGCAACTAAAAAACAAACAATTCCTGTAACAGCGCCTCGATGCTCGCAGGCTGTGTGAGCACTTTAAAAATGCAAAATAAATAAATAAAAAATAAATGCCTGTCATAGAAGTCTCCCACTGGGGAAAATCCTTTGATGAAGTAATACTTACTGTAAACATGGCTAGTGACTAGATCCAATCCCTCCTGTTGAAAGATCTGATAGGCATGAGAAGGCGTCCTGAATTGTATTCAATCCATGGACTACTGTTTTAATATTTATTTTGTGCATGTCTTTTGATTATCTGTAGTTATTCGTGTGATATTCTGTGACTACACAGTTAGATATTTCAGAAGGAGCGTGAGACACCATGCGCGAGCACAATGAAACTTTAGTGCCAGTTTGACGCTTCTCCCCTTTGAAAATGCTCGGACGCTTGCATGTGTCACATTAACTTCTTATACGAGTTATTCATTAAAGTTGCCGCTTTTTCGATCCGCATTAGCCTGCAATTAGCTTGGCATGGCATGCGGCTTGAAAACAAAGATGACAAGAGGCTCTCCCTTGTGACTTAAGACGCTTTGCCATGAAGAAGCTGTGTTAATTTGAAAAGAGGGACCCCAAGAGCCGAAACTCGAGTCGACAAGGAAATGGTTATGTTGTGCCAATCATTCTGAAATGATCAAGGTACACATGGTCAGAACAAATGAAAATTAAACACCACTGGCTTTTGCAATCAAATGTTCACGCACTGGATGTTAGGGTAACCCGCGCGTGGAAAAGATATTGCTCCTATGATGGGCTTGTATTGAGTTTCACTTTCGTATTGTTCTTTTTTGCACTAGGAATTGTGGTATGCCCGTGGGTGTGATTGTAATGATTGGGTTGCATGTGCAGCTTGTATTTCACGCAGGTGGTATGCACAGGCACTTTACTACTATGTGTTTGCATGTTCTGCACATAGATGTTAGGGTAACCCGCGCGTGGAAAAGATATTGCTCCTATGATGGGCTTGTATTGAGTTTCACTTTCGTATTGTTCTTTTTTGCACTAGGAATTGTGGTATGCCCGTGGGTATGATTGTAATGATTGGGTTGCATGTGCAGCTTGTATTTCACGCAGGTGGTATGCACAGGCACTTTCCTACTGTGTGTTTGCATGTTCTGCACATAGAGGTTGTGCAACAAGTGAAGGCTCTTCCCCAGGGGTTGTGTGTTTTTGGTAGCCACTGATCTGTCACTTCAAATTAAATTGTGGCCAGACCTCAGGTTTGTGTGATAAGTAGATATTTCATATAACCTGCTAAGACCTTATTTATTAATGTATTTACATATGTATGTACCCACCAGCCTTCCACAGGTCTCAGTCTAAATGTCCAACATCACTATCATGTGGTGTACCAGGTGTTGGCATAAGCCTTTTATTTGACACTAGGTTCAGAGCTGTGTAGGCGGAGGCCTCAGGGCGCCTAAAGAGGACCCCTGTGGACCATCACAAAGCTCCCTGGAGCTTGCAGGACAAGTCTCATTTTAACTCTCTTCATATGATGATATGCTGCTTACACAAAATGAAAGAGACTAGGGGACACTTCTATTATTAGGAGTAATATCCATGTGTAGTTCCTGGTATAGGTATCATGTATTATACGCTTGATTGAATGGTGTGCAGCTTGCTTATGGACACGACTATTCCCTGGAATGGTGGACATTTTCGTAGGGAAAAATGTGGCAATCCGAGCTCCCTTCTCTGAGCACTGGAAAGACCGCAGAGAGAAGGAACTGTAACGTGTAGTAAGCTACCTCTAGAAAGTCACACGAGCTTGGCTCAATGGAGTGAAATAAAACGAGCAGGCATGTCCTTATGGGCTTTGACTATTTTGATATTGGTACATAGGTTGAAACATTTTGAAGACTTGTATTGCATTTAGGGAAGGGGTAGGCAACTTATGCTCTCTGGACGTTATGTCCTACAACTCACTTGATCATCATTGACTATCTGGGATAGGGCTGATGGAAGTTGTAGGCCAAATCTGGGGAAGCAAATGCTGCTTACCCCTGATTTTGGGTCATCCAAGGACCAATGGTTTGAGTTTGATTGATTTGTTGTGTATAGTTATCGTGTTTTATCTTGTAAGCTTAAGAGTGCCTGAACACATGCCACCCTTTCACCCCACCATGCCATCATTGCCCACCAAACATGAAGTGGGGTTCATTTTGCGCGTGCCATATTTGTGACTGGGGGTGCAGAAAAATGGGTGCGATGTTGCAATTTCATGTGCATCCAGTGTAGTTAAATGTGAATGGGATATTTTACTGTAACTGTTATTTGTGTTCAAATGTATACATATTAGATTTGCATGCACGTAGAGAGACAAATGGCAAAACCGCCAAATGAAATATAAAACAGAGATGGTGTGCGATGAAGTGCCTAGAGGCTGGGCGGCGAGTAGTTTCATAATGCGCATGCGAGGGAGGGAACTGTTCATAGAGGACCCACTGTAAAGAAGAGACAATGGGCCTCATTACAAGTTTGGCGGTCTGGAATTATGGGGGCCGGTCGAACTGTACCGGCACCCATTTCTGGACTGCCACACCACAACTCTGTGTGCGGGGGCCGTTGTGCTCGGGAGGTCTGACCTGCCAGGCGTAACGGCCCTTGCCCACACAGTTTTCATGGAAGCACGGGCACCGTTAGCAATAGAGTCAGTGCTTCCATGTCCCCATTCCCATGGAGTCCTATGGGGCTCCATGGGAATGGGGACTAAAATTTTACGGCCCTGACTTCCTGATCAGTATGGAAATCTGAACCTTAGCTCGCGTCGCATCTAGATAGAAATGTGATTCTTAGCATGCACCACACTTAGAATTCTGAACCTAGCTTGCGTCACATCTAGATAGAAATGTGACTGTTAGCATGCCCACACTTAGAATTCTGAACCTAGATATAAATGTGACTATTAGCATGTGCCACACCTAGATGGAATACCACAATTGCAAGAACAGCAATGCCAACTAACCAACCAACTAACAATTCCATCCCTCTGCATACACCTCTCAAACTATAACCAAACACAACCACAAGCCTAAAACGCAGCAATCTGCTCAACCTTCACAACAATGCAACAACAAAACAAACCACACATAGACTTGCACAACAACACACGATGACTACGGACCATAAAACACCCCAAGCCCAGCCAACGGACCCACTGGGCTGAGGTTGCCAACAGCACATCACTGCTCTCTTGCACTTTTCCAGCTTATTCCCACTAACCCACCCCCCTCTCCTCCCCTTTTTCAGAGCCACCAGTGCACCAGGGGACCACTTCGGTGGTGATAGTGCGCGGTACAAATGTCCTTTAACATTAACATTAACATCAGCCGGGACATGTAATGTCCCGTTGGCACCGGGAAGTCAGGTGCCGGAAAACTGTTACGAGTCTGGCAGCAAACCGCCAGAAGCACTTGCAGGGTTACCGTCAGACTCATAATCAGGCCCAATATTTATTAAACATGCATGAACACTGAGATACATAAACAGGAGATTTATACATGTATACGTAGTGGGCTTTTAGGAATTAATTAAAACTCTGCAGTCAGCAGTTTGTTCTATGAATTTTAAGTGACTGGGAAAATCTAGTTCTGCAAGGTTGGAGGCTGGGGGAAGAGTAATGATTAACCGAGCCAATGGGCAGCTAGCAACTGACCAAGGGTTTATGGCCTGGTAGTTTCACAGAAAGCAGATGTAATGTCTTTTAAGTGCATGAGAGCTTATAGAGGGGTCCAGCCATTTGTTTTTACCAACAATAAACATGGGGTGAGGTGGCGCTCGGGGCAAGAGTGACCAATACTCAGAAGTTTTCATTGTTTTCTCGGTATGTGCCATGCATGCTGAAATAGTAGTCATTTAGATTACAATGTTCCAGGACACCAGTAAAACCGGGGTGCATGAGATGGCTATCGACATTTCAAAGGGAACCTGTTAATTCTGCTCTCTCTCATGTCATTTGAAGGTTCTGTACAAACCATGTGCAAATTACATTTAGAATTCAGAGGTCTCAGACCAGCAGGGACTTGTAATGAATTATGCTTGTATATGAATGTTTAACAGTGTGATGATGTCATGACCTACAACAGACGAATCCCAAGAAGGGGTGTGCTATGAATATGATCTGAAGATGGTAGTTAAGATATTGGTGACCAATGAGACTGGAAGAATTGGAGAAAGATGGGATTCTTTGTATAGGTCTTGATCAATCATGTATGGGGTTTGGGGGGCGGATTGTACTAAAATATAAGGCAGTGTTTTAACTGTTGCAAAAATGTATATAATCTGTCAATTTATGTGGGTCGGTGAGACTCGGGTTAGTTTAACTCGACAGGGTCATCTAGCTCCTCCCGGACGATTGTACAGTAAGCTTGCTTTATCTCGGGAGGATAGCTCAGGGGCAACATGCTCACCTTGGAAGCAAGACGACACCGAGCAACACATGTTCGATCCCTGGGTCCGCGCTTAGAAACCCCTGGGTATTAAGCGTGTCATAAATAACCTATCATATAATGTACAAACAAGCACTCGTTCCTTAAGTGGTGGGCCCACTTGAGTTAAGGTGATTAGGGGCCCATCCATACACCTGTGAAGATAACATTCTTGCTCAACTGTCTACCCCAAGATGTTTTACAGGCATCGCCAGATTAGCTACTAATAGTTAACTAACCACAGATGTGAATGCCTTTCATCCTTGTCATGGTAGGTAGTAACATGCATTGTGTACTCACCTTGAGCAACCTCGTGTTGTGATGTATGCTATATGAACAGCTGCAATTACTAGGGCGGGCCGCCCTCCTTATCTGTCACAGTAAAAGTACACATTTAGATGTCTGGCATCCTATGGCCTTTACAAAAATACATTAGAAGCTGCAGTGTTCTCCAAACAAGGACACATAAAAACGGCGCAGATGCACGGCTATTACAATAAAATCGCATAAAATGTTTTTGTAATTGCTATCATTGTCACGGCTTACCATTGAAAGTTCCATAAACAGTTTATTTCCAGTCCTATAATCAGCCAGACAGGGAGCACTTATGCCCAGCATATGTTTACTCAATTACACCTTATGACAACCATCTCAGATGCTCCCCTCGGGCAAGGGGGGGTACTTTCTGTGTACTTAGTCACTGCAAAGATCGCCCGGGAGACTGTGCTATTTTGTAAGCATTTATAGCTACTGTCTATTGACATAAATTAGCGGTTTGGGACAGATGCTCTTAAATTCGGATACTGCAGACGCACTAATAAAAAGTACAGAATGTATTTGATGGTTTCCAAATTTAGTATACGCTCTGCTGGTCTCATTCTTGCATTCGCTTCCTTTATGCGTGCGTTCTCATGATTGGCGTTCCAGGCTTGGGGAATCCCTTCAATTTTCTGATTGACTAAGAGAGGATTCCTTCATCACCGCTGTCCATTACATTTCCAAGTGCATGGTGATGCACTGAAGTTCCCAAGACCCTCAGGATCCAGTCCAAGCATAGACCCTACTTTTCTGTAGCTATTGGAGGCGCTATTAAAACTAAAATGTAAGTACATTATTTTCACATACAAAATGTGTGTTTTGGTATTCAATTCTTTGGAGTAGCAAAGGGGCGCAATCAATGCACCACTGAGTAAGTGCCTGCGTCTCTACGCTATAGCAATCTTTATGAGGACAGAAGTCCCTCTGGGAAAGTAGGAAATGTAGTGTTATGCTGTTGGCACCTTTATGTTGTTTATCGGTAAAAATTGTCCCAGCCAACGACAGTAGGGGTATTCCCGTGGGTATCATTATTACGCTATTGGAAGTGCTGCCATTTACTCCTCTGTAAATGGCAGAACGTCTGGTGCTAGGTAGGTAACAGGAGGAGGCCACCATTTTAGGTTTGTAGGGATATGCATCCTGGAGTGAATGGATGTCAGCGATGGCTACCCTGTCCCTGGTATAAATGATAAAATGCTCTCCTGACCCAGAGCTTCTGTGTGTCAACCTTGCCAGAGGGAGATAACGTGGCAACCCTTGCTGTGATCAGTGGAAATCATAAATTATGCATAATCTCTTAACCTTGGTTATCCATGTACTCTGCCATTTTAGAAAATCTCCTCAACCCCAGATGTGCAAGTCAAGCATCAGTCCCCATGTGCATTGCATCTTCCTCGTCATCTGTTTGGGCTGCGTATCCCTGTAAGAGGACGTGGACCCTGATGTCCACATGATAGCGGCGTTACTCCACAGGTGCATTCTCCTAGCCTTTCATCTTCCTGTCATTCTACCGCAGGTTTCAATCAGGAAGAGGAGAGAGGAAAATTGAAAGAATAATTCTGGCTCCTTTCTCCCCTCCCGTGATATTCTCTCTATTCAGCGTAAATACAGCACGCCCGGTCACTTGCCTCAGGCTTTAGCAGTCTTCCTGACACATTTAATCATCAACTCTTCTTACTGTATTCAATTCCAGTCTCATACTGGGGATCTCTCTCAATTCCCAGTGCAATCTGCTCGCGTGTCGTGCGTGCCAGGGAGGAGATGACCAATGGCAGCCTCCCTCCTGGTCATTTCTTCCTTTCAATTATTGTTAGTGAAAGGGACAGACAGGATGGGCCCAGAAGACAATCTCTGCCTTCACACTCTGGTTCTCTTTATCTTTGAAAATGTATTCATGCTAGCTCTCGGTTGCCAGAAAAACGGTGTAGCCAGGTAATTTAGAGTGAGATGGGCAAACATCTATTTATTGCCAATTTTCATCAGTTAGTGCGTATTTGAGCAGCAGCTTTTGAACGGAGAGGCATCCCCTCTGGGCATTGCTCAAGTGCAGGATTCAGAGAGGGCCCTTGACGGGAAATGTCTCGTTAGACACACAGTAAGACTTCAGAGAACAGAAAAAGAGGACTGGCAGTGTGTGCATTTGGCCGTGGATCCACGCGGAATATCACATGGCCGTTTGCCAGCATAGGGCATCTTTTGAGGCCCCGGAGGGGGAGCCGGGTAGACAGGATAATGGTGGGCATTCACTATGAATCACCAGTGTGTGTTCAGGTGAACCATGCCAGGGAAGGAAATCTGGCAACACCCACCCCAATCACCAGAGAAAAAATCAGGGAGAAGAGAAGGACCAGGGTGTGCTTAGTGTAGCAGTACATCAAAGCGTGTCGCTAGTTCATTCAGGTTAGAGAGAGAGTTGTATCCTTCACCGGAAACCCTGGCACCATTGAGGATGCCAACTGTTGACTCTACCCAGAATAACACACTTTGCTGATCACAGAAGGATCCCTCTTTCCTGCCAAGACAGACAGCAGTTCAGCTATTGAATCGAGAGTACCCCTTGCAGGACCATCTAGCACCCACATTTCATCACTTGGGCCAAAGCAGGGTAGCCACCCGTTCATACAGCGGACAAGCCATTTAGACTGCACATATACTTTGAACGGGAGGAGGACATACCTCTCAGACACTGCAGAGTGGATCCATTTTTGCCAGATACTGGGTCAGGTTTTCATGTATATATGGTAAAGTTTGTAAACATTGTCCTTCCCCAGCAAGGGGGAAATTATGAACCCCAACATCATCCAAAATTTCGCCATCAGAGCTGTAGAAGTCTTGAGGTGGAAATATCACATCTCAAAGGCCCATAGCCAGCAGGGTCTGTTTGTATGGGACCAGCCCTGGTTACTTGTCCAATCGCCTATCCTGGCTGCTGGCACGAAGGACTGTGAGGTCCAATAACGTAGGCCTCCCACAAACCCCTAGGGCCAAGCACGATGCTGTGGCCCAGGGCTCATTCACATATGGGTCCCCCAAAAGCTGGAATGCACTATCCCCTGATCAGAGACTGTGCCAGTCTTTATCTAAATTCAAAAACGGACTAAAACCCGTGTGTTTAACCACCAAAGCATGTCTTCCATTCAAGATGGGGGAAAATAGGGTAATGGCCCAAAATGTCGCCCTCAGAATTCCCACTCCCGAAATCCCGATTTTTTTTCCAACCCCCCCCCCTTACACCACTTATATATGTGGGGGGGTATGGGATATAATAGTAGTATCGGGGTTTGCAGGGGTCTCCCCCCGCATATGTATGTGGTGTAAAGGGGGTTTAAAAAAAGAAGGGAAAAAAAGTCTGCATTTTCGGCAGTCAGAATTCTGGGGGTCGTAGTGATCACATAGATCCGAAAATCATACTCTCTGCTTAAGATATTTTTCTAAGGATTTACATATATGGGTGGTTTATTATGACTTGTGTAGTTTTCAAGTCCTTTCTATATAATACAGTACTGTTGAAAGCTTAGCATGCAGGTGGGGAAAAGGAAGAGGGGGTAGTGAGTGACGAGGATGTGGGATGAGAGGTTGCTGGCCTGAAGACTGGAGAGGTTGCTTTCCCTGATCCCAGCCGGCCCTGTGCTCAATATGTTAACATTTGAAGACTTGACAAATTGCTTTCTCTCGCTACCTGAAGACATCCCTCGTCAATAGGCTCTGCTTCGATCGCACTAGAAGGCAATCCTGAAGTAGAGGCAGGCTATCCTTTCTGCCCCAGCCCCAATGCCTGCGCCAACACCCTTGGAACCTGAGGTTACAGTAGCAGGCATTCTTTATGCATTTAGTTCAGCGTATGTTTAAAAAAAGCTCTTGCTTGGAGATTCATTTTTTGACTGTCTAAATGGTCTCTTCTATAGCTTATAAATTAAAAGCATATTGCTAGTATGGACAACATGGCCAAATACATACACCATAAAAATAGAAGCTATCATGAAATTGCTGAAAAAAAAGAGTTCGCTTTCATGTGCTACACAAAATCACACATTTGTCCACTTAATTTCAAAGTCAAATGGTGTTAAAGTTGCAAAAGGACCCACAGAAAACAATATGTCTACCAACTGCAGCTGGGAAGATGTATTGAAGTGCCTGAGATGCAGGCTGGTCTCAAATCTCGGCTTTGCCACTTGACCAAAGTGTGTACTCCCGGGCAAATCATTATAGATCACCGAGGCTTCATTGCCATAATTTGAATTGCCCAAACGTGAATCAGCTCACACCTTCCGCAACTCCAAAAGTGCCCAACTCATGAGATTGCCTCATATATAATAGCAACAAAGACCATTCATATATTGCACATCACAGAGTTTACTTGTTGTATCGCTAACCTCTGGCAGCAAGTTTTAGTGGAACTTCTCATGATCCCCTTGAGTATCAAAGACTCATTCCGTGAAGCGATTGCAAATTAGTGGCACATCCAAATCTTTTGCCGCCCAGAGGGCGCAGCAAGCCAGCGTGTCTCAATATAAATTGGCAGTATGTTGCATGACATTCACTTCTACATAGACCAGCTTTATTGTAGCCATCAAAGAAATAGTACCTAGGTATTACTTTGCTACCCCTAAAACTCCTAAAACCACCCCTTAGATTTGCACTGTGTCGATATGTGCTGCCCCTAGGGCAGTGGTCTGCAACTTTTGGCTCCCCAGCCATTTACCATGTACTTCTATCATATGTCCAGTTACTATTTCCAGCTGTTGCAATCGTATGGCAAGGCGCTACCATTATGACATTGCCTGGCAAAAGCTTATTGCATGCCTACAAAAAAGTCAAACCTATTGTCTTTGATAGTGCTTGTTTTGTATCTGGTGCAACCCTATAGAGCATTTTACAATGTATGATTGAGGCTGTCCCTATACCACACACTCAACTAAATCACAGCTCGGTGATGCAGTTAAGAGAAATAATTTAAAGTGATGTGTTCAGGATCACAAAATGTGGTAAGCGAGGAAGATGCTCCTCCAGTCCTAGTTTATGGTTCTAGAGATTACAAGTTAGGCAGTGATGTAGAAGTAATGGCAAACCCACACTTGTAGGTGATTTTCACAAAGAGGCCCTTGTGGGAATAACCAAGCAGACTGTGGGCCTGATTTGCAAAGCGTTTTTCAAATGTATTTCACCATTGTAGAGTGCTTTGGTAAATCAGGTTCTGTGACATTGGTAAGTGACTGCCCCAGTGAGGCAACACAGGCCACATGGTCATGACTCCTTGCATGTTGCATACAGTTGCAAACAGACTGAAGCATGAAACGTCACTTGTTTCAATGGTGCTGCTATCAAATCACAAAATAAGAAGTAATTCAGCTCATCCTGCAGTCCAGATTAATTAGGGAACATCTCTCATTTTTACCCGTAACTTAACAAATCAACATTTGTAGCCTCCTCTCTTTATGTGGACCTTAGAGAGTACAATCTCCACTGGGGCCACTCGCCTTCAAACCCCATGGAATGGAACTGGCCCATTATTTCAATCCGCTCGTCGTTGGTCCCTTCCCCAACGGTTCGGTTTAGGAGACACACACCCGTGTGACTGTCCTGTCAGTCAAGGAGGGTTGTCCATCTCCAGGCCTCGAGGGCTGGAATCCTGATGGGGTTTCAGGATATTCCTCATTACTATTCATGAGGAGAAATGTGCATGTATTTAGCATCATTGTATGCACATTTATCTCATGAATTTTAATTAGGTGTATCCTGAAAACCCATCATGGATACGGTCCTCGAGGCCTGGAGTTGGACAACCTGATGTGGACTGGAGTTTCTAAAATTAGAAAGAAGCAAAAACACTACACCGGGGCTAAAAAAAAATCAACTGCATTTTCGCTGCACATCACTGAACACATTTGGGCTGCTGATCACCGTGAGGCACAATTACTACAAGATGGCCGGCACCATCCTGAATCATCTACTGCTTCGCCAGCCTGCCTTGCAGTACTTGTGAGTGGCCACCTGGGCCTACCTTATGCCAAACAGGGAGCCGGCAGGCTCAAGCCGGCCCCCCGACAAAGGCACAACAATTGACCATCTCTGGCCTGCTCTCTCTCACTTTCACGGCACAGAATTGAGCCTCCAGGTGATCCAACCACCCTCCTGACTACAAGGTTATTTTTTTCCAGCAACGAACGCTGCAGTGCTGGAACGCAGGTAAGCCCAGATGGGCTTGGGCTAATTTCATCTGCGCTCCTCGATCATTCACTTCACTGCAACAATCATATTGTAAATGGCCTAGTGGGGCCTGCTTGTTATATTTGTTGTGATTTATGCCCTGATGGTGTATTTTTGTGAATTTTCGCTGCACTACCATCACTGAGCACATTTGGGCTGCTGATCCCTGTGAGGCACAATTACTGCAATATGCCGACTCCATCCTGAATCATCTACTGCCTCACCAGCCCAGCTTGCAGTGCTTGTGATTGGCCACCTGGGCCTACCTTGGGCCAATCAGGGAGCCGGCAGGCTCGAGCCGGCCCCCCCGACAAAGGCCCACCACTAAGGCCCCTGTCTGAGCCTGTCTGGGGCTGGAGGGAGCACCTCTCCCTTGAGCTACTCGGCAACACTCCCAAAGTATTCATACTGATTTGATGACCCACACTCTCTGACCACAAACAAAATCTTGCTTTCAATTGCTCTGGTAAGCAATTATGAATCTCACTGGTCCACCCACCTTCCTTGACCACTATTCCAGCTCAAATTGCTGCATGCTCCTTTTCCTACATGCCTAATCTGTAACCTCTAATTCTCTGCACCTACAGTACTAAGCATCTTGATGTGTAGTATACTGCTTCTCTACTGCTCTCTTAATGCTCTGCTTTAAAAGAAAAAAGAAAACACATGATCTATATCTCTTTCTATTCTCTGGTGTGCTTACAACTGTGCATCCACCATTTCGTACTGCTTTTGAGTGCTTTCCGGCTAAAATCGAATTAAGGTGAGCCTCTAACTGTGCATCCACCATTTGCACTGCTACCAATTTGTTAATGATCGGTCATTCTCGGCATTTCCAGCATGCTCAATGATTTCTGTCTGGTTGGCTGCCTGGTGGAATTCTATTGTTGCATAGTGCTTCTGACCCTCCCCTCTGCTATCCTCTGGCTCCAACCCTACCCCTCCTGTCCCTGCCCCCATGATGCCCTCCGTCTCCCCTATCTTTTCTAACTGTTTCTCCATCTCCTGTCCTCCTTTTCTCACAAAGTCTGGAAGGAAGAAAATGTAAAAGGCACTCCTGAGTTCCAACCCTGGTCTGCCCATGGCAGACACCAACATCAATGCTACCTCCAGGCAGACTATCATGACATTTTCTTTGGTGTTCCTTCTTCTAACCTATGGACCCCCCATATAGTCTCTGTCATCCCCCCTTTCTCCTCCTCACCCATTACTGGCAGCACCAGATGGGAAGTGCTGCTGGCTCACCTTGCACCTTGCAAATGCACCATTAATGTCTATCACAATGGCACTATCATGGCCCAGGGCTTTCAGACCAACCCCCACCTTCTTGATAGGCATCCTCCTTCTCTCTTCAACTTTCACCCCTCTCCTTCCTCCCCTCCTTCCCTCATTCCCTCTTTCCCTTCCCCCACAGTGGTGGCACCCTACCCCTGTGCCCTTCCTCAAAAATCATTTAAAGGGGGCAACCATCTTCACTTAGCTACCCTCAATTCTCTCTCTGCTATCAAACATGCCTTTGACACCTCTCTCGTCCTTGAAGACCTTGACCTTTACATCCTTGCTTTCACTGAGATGTTGTTCAAGGCCAGCTCTGTCACTGCTTTTGACACTCTTCTCCCTGAGGGCTACATGATCCTGTCCAATCCCAGGACCCCCCGGCCTGGTGGTGGAGTGGCTCTGATCTTCCCTGAGTGAATTCCTGCCTCCATCATTCCCACTCAAACCTACTCATCCTTTAAAAGCCTTGTGTGCAGGCTGTCTGTCTCACCTCCTTTCTCTCTTACTCTCGCTACCATCTCGCTACCATCTACAGACGCCCAGACCGTCCTCCCTCTTCTTATTTATAAAGCGCTTAATACCAAGAGGTTTCTAAGCGTGGACCCAGGGATCAAACATGTGTTGCTCTGTGTCGCCTTGCTTCCAAGGTTAGCACGTTGCCCCTGAGCTATCCTCCTGAGACTCTTCTCAGAATGGGCCGACCTGTCCTCCTCTCTTCTTGCCTCCTACCACAAACTGATCTTCCTCGGGGACTTCAAAATCCATCTCAACTCTCTTGATGTGGCCACTGTTCTCTTCCCCGACCACTTCAACACTCTTTCCCTCTTTATCCTTCCCTCTGGCCCAACCCAGTCTGTCGGACACACCTTGGATGCTCCCATCTCAACAGACATCCCTCTCTCTACCCCTTTCACTACCCCTCTCTCCTGGTCTGACCACTCTCTCCTCTCTTCCCGCCTTGACCTACTCTGCCCCCTGATGCCTCTGCCTGCACTGCCAGTCTCCTTCTCCATCATTTGATCGATGAAGCGTGTGTCAGTCGCTGCATTTGCCTCTTCTTTCATCCCTCCTCCACCCCCTTTATTAGACTCTCTTGCTGACTCTGTTCTAGCTAACCTCTGTCTCTCTATCTCTAACACCCTGGACATCCTTGCCCTGTCATGAGGATACGCATGAAGCCTGCCTTCAAATGCAACTCTTGGTATGACTTTGATATGCCTGCTTTGAAATGCAAGTGCAAAGCTGCAGAGCGTAAATAGCAGCCATCTAGCTCATCCTCTGACAAACTGGCCTGCTGCCTACCCCTCTCCATACTCTCCTCTTTTACTCCTATTGCACCAGATGAGATCTCTAGAGTTGTCTGCTCTATGAAAGTCTCCTCTAAACAGGCTCTCCCCTGCTCCTTCCGAACTATCAAGGACAACATTGCCTCTCTTGCTCCAACCTTGGCTGACCTCTGCAACCACTCGTTTTCCACTGGCTCCTTCGCTCAACACCTCAAGCGCTCTCTTGTGCACCCTCTCCTAAAAAAGTTGTCTGCTGACCCTTCTTGCCCGGCTAACTATCGCCTTATCTCTCCTTTTTTTGAAAATACTCATAGAGAAGCTGGTCATCCCCCAACTGACCCTCCACACCAAAATGGCTGGCTGCCTCCACGACCACCAGTCCGGTTTTAGGGCTGCCACAGGCACGAAAACCGCTCTCTTGAACACCCGTGAAGACCTACTCCCTAACCTGGACTCTAACACTCCCTCTGTTCTGTTCCTCCTCGATCTCTCTTCTGCTTTTAACACAGTCAACCACTCCATCCTCATAAAACATTTCCATGGTACCCTAGGCATCATGGACTGGGCCCTGGCGTGACTGACATCCTTACTGTCAGACCTTCCCAGGTGCAAATTGGCCCTTTTCTCTCCTCCACCTCATTCTCTACCTGCGGTTTTCCTCAGCGCTCTCTCCTATCACCTTTGCTCTTCAACATCTACCTGGCATCTCTGGCTCACCTGATCTCCACTATCTCCCCTCATTTCTGGTGTTACCCAGATGACACATAGTTCTCTTTCAGGTTGCCTTCCTCTACCTCCTCCTCACTCATACCTTACGGTCTGACTGCTATTCAGAAATGGTGCTCTGCCAATGATATATGCCTTAATTCCAGTAAGACAGAGATTCTTCTCATTGGGATGCCTGCTCCCTGTTTCCCCGCCACTCTCTGGCCTGACTCCCTGGGTCCTCTACCCTCCCCACTTGTGAGGCAAAACACCTTGAGATCATCTTTGACTCCTCTTTCTCTACACACATCATGGACCTTGCCAAGAAGTCCAATTTTCAGCTGCACCCCCTCAGGTGCATTCTACCTTTCCTCACCTTCCTCCAGAAGCTCAACGTCTTCAGAGCCCTTGTTCTCTCTGGGCTAGACTACTGCAACAGCCTCTTCCTCAGCCTGCCTCTTTCCTCCCTTTACCCCCTTCGCCCCCTTCAACTAATCCAGAATAGGACTGCAAGACTTATCCTTGGCCTCAAGCCCAGGGACCGCATCTCTCCAGCCCTAAAATCTCTCCACTGGCTCCTGGCGACCGCAAGGATCAAATTCAAGACCCTTTGCATCATCCACAAGGCAGTCTGGGGCCAGTGACCTCTTTACATCCAGCTTTGCCTCCCTAAATACCTCCCTGCCAAAGTCCTTTGGTTCTCTGGCTACAACTCTCTGCAGGTCAAACGTTTCTTCTAGCGAAGAGTGGGAAGAACATCCCTTTACTCAGCTAGCCCCTCCCTCTAGAACGGCATCCTTCCTCCCCTCGGACTTGAGCCGGATCTTCTAAAGTTCTGGAAACTGTCAAGACTTTCCTTTTCTCCTCTTCCTTCCCTCTCCCCATCCCGTGCTAACTCTCCCTCTGGCACTGCGACTGGGGCTTGGTCCCCTCAGAGTCATACAGGGGCCAGACCAGCCCCTACCAGTCCCCCATCATCCTTTGCCAGCATTTGCCCTCGAGCTCCCTTTCCCTGACTAGCTCAACCTGGTCCTCCCTGTCCACTGCACTCATCCTCCCTTTCCCCCTTTTCACCGTTTCCCCCGGCACTTGCCTCCTTAGCCCACCCAGCACTATCCTCACCCCTTCCTTGGGGGCCCCCCACTCCTGCACTTCTCCCTCTGCCCCTCCCCCTTTGCACTTACCACCTTTTCAAGCACTTGAACAGTAGTTTTGTCACAAGGCTAATATAACAGTTTTTTGTTATTCTACATGTACCCCCTCCCCCCATCTTATCTTGTGGCTCCTGGAAACACTTGTGTATAGGCACCATGCAAACGTCCAATAAACAAAATATGAAATACCTGCGGCTACCATGCAGCATGCTCCCCTGCTGTTGTGGTGCTTTACTGCTCCTATATAACACTGGTATCAGATTGGCCCGCAGGGCCAGGTCTATAGCCTTGAGAGCAGTGCTGCACTAACAGCTCATGAGCCTGTTGCCTTTTTCCCCTTCCTGTGCTTGTCAGTGGCTGGAGAGGTGACCAGCAGTCCTGCTCCACACAATTGACCTCACTCAAGCAGTCTGTATATGTACCTGCTCTACACGTGTGCTGAGAATCAGAGACTTCTGTGCTAGAGAGGTTGACCAGCAGTCCTGCTCCACACAAAGTATCTCACTCTAGCATTCTGTATATGTGCCTGCTCTACACGTGTTCTAGGAGTCCGAGGCTTCTCTGCTAGAGAGGTGGACCAGCAGTCCTGCTCCACATAATTGTACTCACTCGAGCAGTCTGTATATGTACCTGCTCTACACATGTGTTGAGAATCAGAGACTTCTGCGCTAGATAGGTGGAACAGCAGTCCTGCTCCACACAATTGACCTCACTCGAGCCGTGTGTATATGTGCCTGCTCTACACATATGCTAGGAACAGAGATTTCTGAGCTAGAGAGGTGGACCAGCAGTCCCGTTCCACACAATTGTACTCACTCGAGCAGTCTGTATATGTGCCTGCTCTACACATGTGGTAGGAACAGAGGCTTCTGAGCGAGGTGTACCAGCAGTCCTGCTCCACATAATTGAATTCACTCGATCAGTCTGTATATGTGCCTGCTCTGCACATGTCTGCTCTACACATTTGCACCTGCCTGCTCACTTCCCGGGCTCTCAGAGTACGTCTGTAGTAATGGTGGTGAGACCTCTTCTGCTAGTTCTGGAAACGCAGTTTGCAAAACTGGTTGGTGATTGAAGCGTGCACTGTGAAGTTTTACAAAATGCCTTTGCAATTCAACTGCTGCATTTCCCACTCGCCATGTATCATGCCTGAGAATCGATTGGTCCCTGGAGAAAAGAAGGCCGGTTTTGGCCCTCAGACCTCACTCTGTATACACTACTGCCTATAAAACATAAAGCTAACCCCCAACCTGATGGCTTTCAGGTCGAAACCCAAGACCAATCAATTGCTACAAGACCTCTGGGAGGAACCGCTGCTGGATTCTGCCAAAGAGCCAAGAGGCAACTAAGTTACATCTGGTCAGATAGCCTGTGAGATAGTTACAGCCGGTAAAATAGCTCAGTGGGTTACGCACTCGCTGCTGTAATCTATGTGTAATCTGCAAGTCGCAGATTCGAATCCCAGTAAGTCCAACTCAGCCTTTCATCCTTCCGAGGTCGATAAATGAGTACCATCTTCGGTAGGGATGATTAATGTCTGTAAATATGTTCCATGTACAGCGCTTGGGTGTAAGCACTATATGAATAACAAAAAACAAATCATTATGCAGTGAATCCTCAACAAATGAATAAACATACAATACTGAAGCTGTCGCGTTAAACCCCAGGCGCTCAGTATTTCATGCAGATCTTCCATGGTGCTGCCCGCTTCCCAACATACATATCTTATTTGAGGGCTCTACAGCCTTTGGCTCTCCAGGAGTTTTGGGCTACAACTCCCATCATACTTAGCCAGCATAGTCAATGGGGAGGGATCACAGGAGTCTTAGCCCAAAACATCTGGAGAGCCACAGGTTGCAGACCCCTGTCCTATTCACATTGGTTGCAACAGGGATGCCAGCATTTGGTTATTACAGCCCAACGCAGAGTGCTGTCAGCTGCCATAGCCCCTCATATACACTCCCCATCATAGCAGGGGCGTGTTTTCATCCTCATCCCTTTCCTCAGACCCTCCCTGCTTTCTCCTGCTCCTTTTTCCAAACCGGGTGCACACTGGAGTGAGCAGTTCTGCAGGCGGCACTGTGCAAATTGACAACATGATAACAAATGAACTGAAATGAAAGTTCCTTCATAGTTATTCAACTATATTTTCTCTTTCATTTTTTTTTTTACAATTCCGATTGAATTTGCTAAATTTAACATCTAAAATGTTTTCCATGCATACAAAAAAAGTAGCATAGAAAATTGAAAAGCTGCTCAGGGAAATAGAATATGTTTAAACATGTGTCTTCTGGATCTCATCTAACATATAACAAACTCTAGAATCTGTTTGTGATGCCATCTTGATAAAGCATATAGTCACCAGCAGGTAGATCCAGTGATATAAGGATCAGCTGCATTTATTCATTTATTTATTTATTGATCATTTGTAAGGCGCTTTATACAACAGAATTGTGTTTCAAAGCACCACAAGGATGCATGGGAAGGGAACAGGGGAATTATAACAGTGGCAAGAAACAAAAAGCATGAATAATATATTTACAGTTGTGGTCCTACTAGGCCTTGTGGATTTCGCCCCTGCAAGGGCATTGATGAGAAGTGCAGGGGAAGGGGGTGAAAAAGGGAGCAGACGAGTGGACAAGTGCTGGAGGGGGACCCAAGAGGGAAGTGCTAAGGGGAGACAGGAGGAGCACCTCAGGCTAAGTGCTAGGCATGTCCAGGGAGTGGCCTCGGCTGGCACGTGCTACCCCTGGAATCTGATTGGTCACCCCAGGTGCCACCCCATTATCCTAAACTATGATCATTATGTGTGTGCCCTGACACTTCATACTATTCTCAACACGGCTCTAAGCCACAGGCAGGGATTTGCAAACTTCTTACTCCGTGGAGCAATGTCTGTTATCTACAAAAAGAAGTTCAGATTACTAAAAGGTGCCAAACCCACACGGGTATCCTGTCTCGCAATCAAGTAGCACTATGATACTAAAAAAAATACAAATTTTATTAGTCACACAAAGTTAATTACTAAAAAAATCATCAATAAAAATGATCATATCACATAAAACAAACAATCAGTTCTAAAAACCACACAAGTGAAACAGCCTAAGTCAATTCTAATGTTAAATTCAGTCTCTGGTCAAACCCATGTGGTCTAGTCACACTGAGTTCCCTTAGCCTGTGATGTCATTTTGGCTATTGCATATTTGGATTTTTCAGATTCCCAACTTGTACACATTTCTGTCCCATTCACACAACAATGTAGGACATTCTTCAGGGGTGTGTAGTATCTTGTGTCGATTCTATTCAAGATGAAACCATATTATCAAACCTCCGTCTTCTTGTAAAGACGATGTACTCTCTCTGACTCGAGGGTTCACTATCCTGGAGTCTTTTCTAACCTTAAATGGTTAATTTGATGGCAAAACTCCAATTGTTTTAGAACTTGATGCCTTGTTTCCTCTATCTTCTGACCCTGTTGTTATAGACTTATGGCCACAGCGTCATTCCATCAACTCATGCTATTTTCCAACTTCTCAAAATTATTTGTATTTCCAAAAGGCTATCTGTTCCTTATGTATCTGTATTTGAAAGGACAGTTTTTATCTCCAATGTATCCTGCCCAATGGCTCAGTTGACCCTTCCCATCCAGATCCATCTAGACGCACATCGTGGATCGTGTTATAGGATTACTTTGAGATCGACCGACTACTAAAGTAAAGAAGACAACTCCTTTAGTGAGGGTCTGAAGATAGAGGAAACAAGGCATCAAGTTCTAAAACAATTGGAGTTTTGCCGTCAAATTAACCATTTAAGGTTAGAAAAGACTCCAGGATAGTGAACCCTCGAGTCAGAGAGGGTACATCGTCTTTACAAGAAGACGGAGGTTTGATAATATGGTTTCATCTTGAATAGAATCGACACAAGATACTACACACCCCTGAAGAATGTCCTACATTGTTGTGCGAATGGGACAGAAACTTGTACAAGTTGGGAATCTGAAAAATCAAAATATGCAATAGCCAAAATGACATCACAGGCTAAGGGAACTCAGTGTGACTAGACCACACGGATTTGACCAGAGATTGAATTTAACATTAGAATTGACTTAGGCTGTTTCACTTGTGTGGTTTTTAGAACTGATTGTTTGTTTTATGTGATATGATCATTTTTATTGATGATTTTGTTAGTAATGAACTTTGTGTGACTAATAAAATTTGTATTTTTTTTAGTATCATAGTGCTACTTGATTGCAAGACAGGATACCCGTGTGGGTTTGGCACCTTTTAGTAATCTGAACTTCTTTTTGTAGATCCCTGACATTTCATGCCACCCCAGCATAAGCCAGTGCCCCACTTGGGCCAACCCAAACAAAAGAGTCTAGAAACATCACTGCTAAGGATTGAGAGAATGCATCCAGGCCCCATAACATGGGAATCAGTCAGATAAATAAGTCACAAGGGATTGACTGATCCAGTAGAGAGGGGGCAATGGGTTCTAGCATAAGTCAGTGTATCTTCTCAGGAGGTAGGATATCAGACTTCAAAGCATAAATGATCACATCAAACATTTGCCTATTTCTAAAATGTATGATAAGAAATATGTCACTCTAATCTGGGAAAATGGGATTTAAGTTGGGATCCCATGCATTAGAACAGAGAAGAGTTCTGGGAATGCTGAGGGATTTGCACTGAAAAATACTGCTAACATAGACTACTTCCAAGGTAGGGGAAAGGGTGAAGCTCCCCCCCTAGATTGACCCTGTTGGTGGAAGAGTCACTGGCAATGTTAGTTGTGTGAGGCCTAGGTGTTTCTAGGAATTTTGGTTAAAAGCAAAGAACACAGTATTATTAACTAGAATAGAAGAAAAAGTAAACAACACAATTTAGCCCCAGACAGCACCTGAAAGGCATTTCAGTTCTGAGCGGCTGGCAAATGCATTTGATCCTGAGCAATTTACACAAAGGTTGGTGAACAGTACGCAGACATCTTAAACTCTCCACTATTCAACTGAGGCGTTCGCGGATCCTTAAGCAATTGCATTCTATATCGGATATAAGAGCACAATTAAGTCATACAAATGTGTTTCCAGTGTAAATGGAATGCAATACTACTAATTGCATAACTAATAAGTGAGTTGTGAGGTAGGGGATTTTAGGAAACCTACCAGGAGGAAATTCAATGTGATCCAGGGATGATATTTGTTTGGCCTTGAGCCTAACATTACAAGTTATAAGTGTGCCTTTATATGTATCCAGACCTCTAAAGTCAGGTATAAATAAGCACCTGAACTCTCCCAAACTGTATACAGTTACCTTTAAAGCTAGGCTATTGCCTGTAGAAGGTAATAGTCTGGCCTAACCACCAAATCAGAAATCTTGAATGTAGCACCCTTCAAAGGCCAGCTCAGCAGGAAGGAAGATTCTGCTGTGCAAGGCAATGGCACTGTGTGGGCTTTCATTATACTGGACATGCGCTTACAAACATTTAGCACCAGAGACTTGAACAGTCTGCATAACATTTACAACTCAATTGAATGGTGAGGGACAGTATCTAAATGCAAACACGTGTCAATTTGGCCGCATTCATATTGGACGTAGGCAAGTCAACATGTCACAGCATCCCCGCTATTAACAGGCAGTACACAAATGACAGCGGTATCCTAGTGCTACCTGGGCAGTCCTTCACTGCTCATTGGAAATGAGCCAGGGATGAGTGAGGATAATCAATAGCTGCTGCTCCTCTATTATTTATTGCACTAATTTCATCCCCGGCATGACTCGCCCCCTATTGGTCCTATAATCCGCTGCTAGATTACATTAATGGTGTAGGCTCACCCTAGCATCAGTCTTGAAACCAAACTTACACTGGTTACATGGATACCCCGTGGTAATGTTGCCTGGGAAAAGGTCGTCAGGGGGTGACATTTCCCCAAATTTGCACTCCCACGAAAATGAAACACTTTCCCCAAATATTCTAGGACTGGAGTTAGAATAGAAGATTGTACCTGTCTTAGAATATGTGGGGCTAGGATTTTAGGGGTGCAGGGAAAAATGTCACCTACCTTGCTACTTTTTTCCAGGGGACATTATCACATGGAACCCTGAAATGTAGCCAGGGGAAGGTTGGTGTGCCCTACATAAATAGAGTGGTGTCTACTGGGCCTCTAGAGTAGGGGGGGACTGTGCTGGCGGGCAGAGTACTCATGGCCATAGATGTATTTGCAACAAGGCAGACTAGGCCCAAGCCTAGGGTGGCAAATTGCCAGGGGGCAGCATTTTATTGCAGTTTATTTTCAATTTACTGGTTGAAATGTTTTTAATATAAAGCCAATTTAATTTCTCCGAGTCTGGCTGATCCACAACACTGTGAGTTATTCTGAGCTGTTAGCAGTCATTCCAGTCTGACAGCTAAAGTCTTTATATTGAAATATACAACATGCATTTCTTTAAATGGGTGCAAAAATGAGGGGTTTCCCTTAAAAAAAGTAAAGGTAAAAAATAATGCATTATTTACAATATTAAACATATGCCTATGCTTATGTCAAGCACAATGTTCCCACAGGTAGCACTAACATGATGTACAGAAGCAAGCACTCATTTCCCTGCCTAGCCTCACATTTCAGAGGTGTGTTGCCGCCCAAAAAAGGTGTAAGCATTAAATAGATTATAGATAAGTTAAATTGGCAAAGAGTATATCTGAATTTGAAAGTGCATCAAGAAACCTGTGGAAGGATACCCAAGGCCATACAAGGGTGAGAACAAACACAGTGTGCCAAAGGTAGACGCTGTTTCACAGCTGCAAAGGTGTCGCGTAGAGGTATCCATTCAGCCATCTTTACAGAAGCTGCTCAGGGCCAAGCAGGCAGAAAGCATCCCTGCTGGGTTTATCATGTGTCTTTTATGACATTCTGCTGCACGCTCAGTACTACCAGGAGAACCAACTGCAAAGTATGTCACACAATGCATAACTGTGATGCTTATAAGCAATCTTTACATTCATTATATTTTAAATACAAGGTAGGATTTTACTGTGAAACAGTACTTCAAATGACAGCATGCCATCAATATCCATACCCACACATTTAAAACAAATGTTCCTATGTATTGTACAGTCCAACCAACTCTACAGAGTTTTAAAAAAAACATTTTAAATTACCTTAAACGCAAGCTGGCAGCTGGCAAGACCCATAGCCTAAACCAAGCCCACAAAGGTAATATTGTGCTGGAATTCCCGATCCATTGCTCAGTTTTACTCTTGGGGTGTTCAGTATTTTGAACAATTGCGCAAACAGCAATGATGTAAACCGTATGTAACCCTTAATTTGCTATTAAAGGTGCCTGTATTGTGCATTGCTACTTCCCACACAGAAATGTTCAGGGTTGCCCTTGTCCATTATTCCACTGTGAGAATGCACAGCCAAAGATTCCAAAAACCTTCTCCAGTTGTCTACTCTACTGAGGTGTTTATGCCCAGGCAGTGTTTACAGGTTTCACTTGTGATTTTGACATATTTTAATGGCGTTCCACCCCAAAGGATTGTAGGTACATCGGCTTCAGCAGGTAATTTGTCTAATTTCCATTTTGCCCCTGCTAACACCAGAGCTTTAACAATGAGAAGGGGTTTGAGTTCTTTTCATTCAACTTTTTTATAAGATGGGCCCGTGCCACTTGCATGTGTTTCTTATGCAAACTCTACCATTTGATAAGACCGGATGTAGAAATGTAGTTATGTTGCATTAATGTAACAGACCAGTCTAGGTGCCTCTCATAGAGTGCCAGCAGGCAACTTGTGAGAGAAACCAGATATTAGCATTGAAACCAAAATTACTCATTCTAACTTCTCTCACTTGTGTCCAGTTGGCAGACAGCGTATGTTCTTATTGCTTCCTCTAAAAGATTATTTTTGATCTTAACCCAAAAGTAGACAATTAGCCGTAACAATTACCTCTAGTGCACCCAACTGTAGAACACACTGCCTTCTCTAAATCTTGGGCAGCAGAGATCTGAAAACACTCTTTCAACTAACATAACATTGAAGATCACAGACTTGAATTAATAGAGAGGAAGCAATAACTTTCTTATCCCTGCAACCTTTAAAACGTCCTTATAATGTTATGGAGCCAAAATGGGGGACAAAATGGGGGTGAAGAGGCGTAGTTTGGACAGCACAGAGTTTGTTGAAGGGGCAGAATTCGGTGAAGGTGCCGAGTATGGCAGAGGTGGAGTAAAGTTGGGGGGACGCATGCACTTATTTGGGCCTAAGACAGCAGAAAGCCTAAATATGACACTGCTCATGGCACTCATTCGATGCGCTAATGGTACTCAAGTACGTTAGTGGTGAAATAAGCATCATCAGGCCTTTTTCCCGGCAGCTGCAGCATGAAGAGGTAGCTCTCAGAAATCACTCTCCGCCAGGCACTACTGGCCCACTGCTTTATTGTGCTGCTCTGCCTCTGGCGTTGTTCACTGCAGAATAGAGCCCCACTCCTTCTCGTGAAGTGCATGGAGAAGAAAGCCGTCCAAATGTGTCCACTGGGCACTTTTGTTTTTTGAAGCTCGACTTGACTGCTTGAGGGCTGTGCTTGACAAAGGGCTCTGCTTCCCCATTCACGTCCGTCTGCGTCCATGTGTTTGCTGACAAAGGAAAGCCCTCGGGTGCATCAAAGGATAGAGGAGGAAGACAGGTGGCCTTAAATAGAAATCCAGCACACACCGACTACACATTACAAAACATGTTAGGCTCTTACAAGACTTATACACTTAAAGTAGCCAAAAGCAACGGGTTTCCTGCATTATGAAGGTTCAGACAACCACGCAATGCTGCATATACTGCACGCGACACAATTGTACCATAAGCCAAGTAAAATCTGTGGATCTACGTTACAATAACAACAAAAAACACTGATTTCTTTTATAATCGAATGTCGATACAATTGGGGGGGGGTTTGCAATCTTTTTTTAATGCAATACAGGGGAAACCCCTGCAGGCCCCTCCTGATATCCTCCACCTTATTATATTCCAAACCAATCTCACTATCAATTTATTTAGAAATAATGTGAAAACATTTCAAAAAACTGTTTTCAGCATCGTTATTTTCCAATTCGTTTTTTTCCGGTGATCCCAATTGTAAAACCTAGAGAAAAGGGTGGCTGAGGAGTGGTCCGAGGAGGTGGGAAATGCATTTGATTCAGAGCATCTCACAAAATGGTTGGTAAACAATACACAGCCATCTTAAACCCTCCACTGCTCAACTGAGGCGGTCGTAAATCCTAAGCGACTGCATTCAATATCGGATCGAAGAGCAAGATTTAATCAGAAAAAAATGGGTGTTCAGTGTAAAGGGAAAAGAATACTACTAAATGAATTACAAATAAGTTCGTTTTGAGTTGGGAGATTTTAGGAAACCTACCAGGAGGAAATTGAGCGTGATCCATAGGTTGGATGGTTTGGTCTTGAGCCTTACATTACAATTCATAAGAGCGCCCTTACATTTAACAAGAACTCTGTCACCAGAGTGGCTATGATGGGATCATGGCCTAATCCTGACAGACCCAAGATAGCAATGCAGTGGCTGGAAATAAGAATTGCTCCAGAAACTATATGAATATCAGCAAATACGCATTTCTTAAATCATACAAAGAGTCCCAATTCCTTTTTCACACCTTTTTGTGTAATCCTGAATATATAAGGAATGGGTTTACATTGTTCTGGAAAATAATAATAATAAACAAAATGTTTAAAAAAAATAGGTATATCCCCCAACTGTGCGAAGAGGGGAGGCTGCAGGTCTCTCCAGAGCTCCGTGGCCTTGTAAATGTTATGTTATGTTATAGAAATGTATTAAGCGCACAGTCACCCAGCTGTATCAGGACGCTGGAGAGGAAGGTAAATAATCCACAGGCCCATAAGCAGCAGTCATATAGAACAGATATGTTTTTAAAGCCTTTCTGAATGCAAAATAGTTAGGCATATTTTTCACTGCCAGTGGGAGGTCATTCCATAGTTGAGCAGCGGTCACCGAAAAAGCCCGACCACCAATACGAGCACGGCGGAAGGATGGCACACATAGTAGCTTAGCCTTGCCGAAGCTGATCGCAATGAGCGGTTTGGGAGAGAGCGGGTAAACTTGGTTCGTAGTTATTCTGCCACCTGATTGTGCAGTGCCCATTGGACAATGCAGAGCTCCTTAAACCCAATGTGCTGAGGCACAGGCAGCCAATGCAGGGAGCGCACCATAAGAGGAACCCGTTGCCACCTGCACGGCTCGGGCTGTGGCCTCATGCCTACCTTGCATGCAGAGTTACCCTGTGACTTGTAGTATCTTTGTGGTGTGCTTATGGGGTACTTTATCCCATATCTTGCCTCATATATATTATTTTCTTCCCATCCCTTTTGCCATATCATATTTTTACATGTCCACGCTTTTTTTCCTAAATCATGAGCAAATTCTCTCAGGCAATGGACCCACTCCTTGTTTACATATTACACCCAGAGAGGCTTTGCATATGCATTTATTGGTAAGTGCATTGCTATGCCTTTTTCCTGACTGTGAGGAATTCGACCACCCGCACAGTGGGGGTGTGCTCGCCTGGGCTTTTTCGAAACTTTTAAATGAAATTGCATGATGGTAGATCAGCCTATGGAAAATGTGTGGGGCTAATCTACACAAATGTTTCTATGCTCACTGCACGACATACACATAGACCTGTGTACTCGGGGTGGCACAGCCTAAAGGCACCGTCCCCCCTGTCAAATTTAGTTGGAATATAACAGCCAAGAGTACATCAAGACATCTCAAAACGGGCATGGCAAAACCTTCCTTCTGCCATGGCTAGCCTAAGTAAATAACAAAGGCTCCATGGATTCACCCTTTCCTTTGTTAGCTGGTGGTCGCAGCCTTGCATACTAATCAAAGATCATTCAAACAGGTCCATGGAAGGCCTGGTCGCAGGACTAACAAAGGACAGGAAAACCCCAACAATCTTTGATATGCACTGTGTCAACCTGAAGCCAGCTCCCGCCTCTCAGTTTCAAGAGCAGTTACCTGTCATGTCTGAAACTACTGTATAGGTATACCAGAGGACTGGGGTTCACGCTACACAATCACTGTTCGGCAGAGTACCCAGGGCCCAACGAACCCCACCCCTGTACACAGACGTAGGACTCAGCCAAAGAGAAGTTAGAACTGTCCTTTATTTTCCATAACAGACAGGGATCATACAGGAAACAAGATATCTCCAGCAATTACAGCTCCTGAGCCTGGGTCAGGGGCTTTTGAGGACATGTGTCATCACAAGTTGGGTGCTCTTCCCAAAAACCTAAGAGCTTACACTATTCATGTCGCGTGGCTTTGCCTGAGCTTTCCCCAAATGCTATCTATTACATTGTTGCAGGATTACCATTGGCCCTTGCCCTTTGCCATCCACCCCTGGATTTGTGTTCCCTGATTGGCTGAAGTGGGTCTCCTCAGGCCTGGGGCCCAGCTCTGTTCTCAGCACTCCGTGTACCTTCTCAAGGTGATGAGAAAGACTATGTATCCCCATTGTTGCTACTGGTATAACCACTTTGCCTCAGAGATTGCCTGCAGGTTGCAACATTGTAAAACGACACATGTTTGATTTCTTATCTGCTTTGCTAGGAACGGCTCCTCTGCCCCCCCGCAGGTAAATGGCCATTGTTCAGCTCGGCCAGATCATGTGGGTGAAGACTGCAAAATTGAGCTTTTCTGTCTGCAATTAGTGAGGATTTATTCTGCTATTTATGGGTAGCTCCCTGTCCCTGGAGCAAGGAAGGTTCTGATCGCCTCTGACATTGGCTGCGAGTACCAGTTCTGGGCAACGTGCTGTTAAATCTGTTTTCCTTCGTCCCATATTCTGAGGCCTGTGGCTTCATGTAATTCTACTAGAGTTATGCTATGATTTCTACATGTCTATGTTGTATTATTTTCCTTATGGGTTAGTGGTCCTTGGTCCTTCCAAGTTCCTTATACGGCCCTGTACTTCCATGTGGTTAGTTGCAATATACGGCTGAAACCTTGCTCTGCCTCCCTTGCTTCCTTGCATTTCTGCATTTCTGTGTTTTGCTATTGAAAAGGAAAGGCATCTGACAGTATGTATATGTATCTGCCCTCTATCTACGGAATTATGTAACCATGTTCTTCGTGTGAGCATGTGTGTGTCTGTGTAACTTTGTGCAGGGATGCAAGTTGGCTTTGTGTCTAACTTTACTATGCTGTGGTGTATCTAATGACATCAGCACAGCTGGATATATGTCATTGGTCTATCAGGTCCAGTGTTGAGGCACCTGTATCCATGATCAGTGTTGGACAACCCGTATCCATGAAGACATCAGCTGGATAAGGTTTGAATGGTTGTCTAAGAGAATATCTGTTCGCATATGTAGACGTCACTGGCCCTCCTGGGGGCTGGCCAAACAGTGACTGGCATCTTGCATTTCTGACTCTTCGGGCTGTCATGCTTATGGGGTTGCATAGGGGCATTCCAGGGACCCTCTCTTCACTATGTATTTACAATAGATATCCCTGCAGGGGGACCCCATTCAGAAGGTACAAGTATGTGGTTTGGCGGAGACCAAAAGTCTGGTCTCCCCACAGCTTCAAGGGATCCTGACGCTTTAATCAGGAACATAAATACATACAAAAGAGGATGTTCCCACCAGGAATTATTGACAACATATATAGCGTTATTTAATAGGAATGAGCTGGGCCGTAGCCTCACCTCTCACAATGGTATCAAATCTGTTGTAGGAAATAATCAATCAATCCTACATATGAAGCCACCAGTCGAACACATTAATACCAGTATTGACACATAAATATATGCTGAATTTATTTATTCAATATTTAATGCATCACAAAAATCTTATGGAATAGAAAAGTTTCAAAAGAACAGTATCAATACATATAGCAAATATACTGATAAACAATAAAAGGAAAAAAAAAGAAAACAGAAAAAGAACCTGACAATGAAGTCTAAGTGAGCCCAGCCCTGATACCTGTGATGTTTATCGACATTGTTTGCCCCTTTCATGCCCATGTAACTAATGCTTGAGCCATTCTCAGGGGCATAATTTGTACTGTATATAGGTTACAGATATCTGAGTTCAGGTGCACACGGGGACATGGCATTGCATAAAAATTCTGAAACCAATGCACAAGTGCCAACAGACCGTATGAATGACTGCACATTGGATTGCCTGCCATATGGGGGTGGCCTACCTGACCTTCGAGTTTGGGGTTTGGGTAGAGTCTCTGACTGGATCATGCAAGCCCTCAATCCCCCGTTTGGATGTGCACATGGATATACTGTCCGCACAGGTCGTATCACATATGGTGTGTTTATGCTTGTGCAATCCCAGGCTGCTTTTGGAAGGGGGAGAGTAACCCCTAAAGGCAGAGCCTGAGACCCTTTGCGTCATCTCCCAGGTCAGAGTGCACTGAACGTGAGTGACTTCCAGAGTGGACAGACATTTGGGGCCCGATTCATAGAATTATTTGCACGTTACAAAGTGACTTTGCACTGCTGAAAAGTAACTTTGCACCGCTGAAACAAACCCTGATTCATGGAACTGTGCATTAATGAGACTCTCTCAACTCTTTTTTCATTTTTAGCCCGCTGCCTCACATTAGTTGCAGTGCAAGTTCTTGTTGGACCATTGTGCACCAGCGTTACGGCACCGGTGCCCAACATTTGCAAATCTACAAAAAATAAGTGGCTGTTAGTCTAACCTTTGTGGGGATGTGCAACATATTGCACATTTTGCAATGGGGCTAAAATGTTTTATACATATGTGCATACATGCATGTTCTCTTAACATTATTCTACGCATTGGAAGGGATGCACAGTACAATGATGCAAACATCTGGTATGCAGCATGTTCCTTCATATTACATGTGAAATAACCAACATGCAGTTTATCATTCCCATGTGCAAGATCAGCTGACATACAGTGTACCTTTTGCACCAGTACATATCCTGTTGCTGATACATTTTTAACGCACACTTGCTCTACCTCTCCATTCTCTCACCGGTATGGCACTACACAGAACCACACTGCCAATGCACGAGCTATTAGCCATACCCCGCATGTCACAATATCTACAGGATTGCAAGGTAGGCACACAATGCAACCCCCAAGATAGTAAGTAGCTCTTAGTGACCAACTGCATTGAGCTTAGCTTTAGATATGCTTGCACTTGCTTCTTGACCACAGCCATGGTAGTGTAAAGGCTTGAACACTCGACTTGCAAAAGGAAGCAGCATTGTGCGCTAGGTTGGAACCTCTCCAACAATACTGTCAATTAATGTGACCTGTTTTGACCCAAAATTGTCTGTAGTGGCATACAATAAAAAGAAAATATGAAAAGCTGTACAAAATATAATTTTACATCTTATTCGAGGAAGATTTTACTATTCATTTATTATCATTGTACTGTCGCTGTACAATGGCCTACAATTAAAAAACACTTGATTTAATGGTGTGCAATTGATTTTAAACAGATTGGACAAGTACACAATAAAACAAAAGATATAAATTACCATTACAGGCAAGCTCTAAAAGGGAGGGGCAAAGTACTCTGATTGTCAAACACAAACACAAATGCAAATATAAAAAGAGCAGGGCATTAGCCTTTTTTACTTGGACTTGGTTGCAAAATGCACACACCATCTTTTTCTCAAAGGTGAAAAGCACGTTTTAATGTGAATGGACAATGGCGCAAAAGCTGTGCCTAATTTGTGTATGAGCTGTGACCAATCGCAGCCTTACAATTCCTAGATATTGGAAGCCATGAAACAGTACTTTAATCATCACTGGAGCCCCACTGGGAAATGCACCTAGTGGCATTGCAGGATGAGGCTTACTCTGGTGCTTATCTCCCAACGAGCAAGGACAGTTTGGGCTTTTACTCTCCGGGGATTGCCCAGAGCTGCCTGATGGAGCAAGATCCTCAGGAGAGATTGTCCGGTATGGCCTCATGGAGCTAGATCATCAAGAGAGATTGACCAGGACTGCCTCATGGAGCTATATCCTCATGGGAGATTGTCCAGCATGGCCTCATGGAGCTAGATCATCAAGATAGATTGACCAGTGCTGCCTCATGGAGCTAGTTCCTCATGGGAGATTGTCCAGTGTGGCCTCGTGGAGCTAGATCCTCATGGGAGATTGTCCAGTGTGGCCTCATGGAGCTAGATTCTCAAGAGAGATTGACCAGGACTGCCTCATGGAGCTTATATCCTCATGGGAGATTGTCCAGTATGGCCTCATGGAGCTAGATCATCAAGAGAGATTGACCAGTGCGGCCTCATGGAGCTAGTTCCTCATGGAAGATTGTCCAGTGTGGCCTCGTGGAGCTAGCTCCTCATGGGAGATTGTCCAGTGTGGCCTCATGGAGCTAGATCATCAAGAGAGATTTACCAGGGCTGCCTGATGGAGCAAGATGCTCATGGGAGATTGTCCAGTGTGGCCTCATGGAGCTAGATCCTCATGGGAGATTGTCCAGTGTGGCCTCATGGAGATAGATCCTCATGGGAGATTGTCCAGTGTGGCCTCATGGAGCTAGATCATCAAGAGAGATTTACCAGGGCTGCCTGATGGAGCAAGAGTCTCATGGGAGATTGTCCAGTGTGGCCTCATGGAGCTAGATCCTCAAGAGAGATTGACCGGGACTGCCTCATGGAGCTATATCCTCATGGGAGATTGTCCAGTATGGCTTCATGGAGCTAGATCATCAAGAGAGATGGACCAGTGCTGCCTCATGTAGCTAGTTCCTCATGGGAGATTGTCCAGTGTGGCCTCGTGGAGCTAGATCCTCATGGGAGATTGTCCAGTGTGGCCTCATGGAGCTAGATCATCAAGATAGATTTACCAGTGCTGCCTCATGGAGCTAGATCCTCATGGGAGATTGTCCAGTGTGGCCTCATGGAACTAGATCCTCAAGGGAGGTTACCCAGCATCCAATGCTAGGGGTCAGAGATCAGCAGTGGAAACTGAAAGCACAGGTGAGTATAAGGTGAATAGCTTTCCTGGAAGGTTCACAGCTCACCTTCCCGGGACTGTTTCTTAACACTCAGAGTTGCCAATCATGCCTCTTGAGAGCTCTCCTTGCTGACCCTCAAGATGACCCATAGAGACTCAGGGAAATGGTGCCCTCTCCCTTCACTTTCCACTGTCATCCCTGGTCTGTGAGCCACATGGCATGGGGGACTCCACTTTGAAGACTGAGAATGTGGTTGGGCCCCATTCTCTGTGCCTGCACATGCAGGTGTACCTTCACCACCTAAAGCACCCTCCAACTGACAGTGAGGTCCAGCCAAGTACCCTGTGGCACCACCTCCAAAATCTAGACTTGTGGGCCGACTTGTAATGTCCCAGTGGCACCGGGAAATCAGGCGGCAGATTCAGTGTTACAAAGAAGGCAGCAACCCGCCAGTCACACCGGCGGGTTACCACCATCCTCGTAATGAGGCCCATTATGTTCCCAAAATGGTCTCTGCTTTTATGCAAAATACCAGGTTTGAACACCCGCCTCCTCCCACAAGGAAGAGGGTGAGCCCAGAGTATTTTGTTTTTGGACAGCAATCCCCATTTCAGTGAAAAGGCTCCGCTCTCCAACACAGGAGACTGGAGCTTTTCACTTAAATAGGGTGCTTCCACCACGCCAGCTCGGGGAAGCCTTTCAAAGGCTGCCCCCTGCTAGGGCAGTAGCAGCCTATTCAAATGAAAATCCCCCCACTCCCGTCCTGGAATGCCCAGCAGCTTTTCCATTACAAAGGATGCCACTGCCATACCAGCTCGGGGGAGCCTTTACAAGGGCTCCCCCGAACTTATGGCCCTAAGTTTGGGGGAGCCCTATTTAAATGTAAAGCGCCCCACTCTCGTGCTGGCACTGGGCGCTCCAGTACAAGAGCAGGAACCTTTATATTTAAATATGGTACTGCCACCACGCCAGCTCAGAGAGCCCTAGATAGGCTCCCCCGAGCTGCCGGCGCAATGGCACCCGATTCAAATGAAAAGCTCCCCGCTCGCATACTGGAGCGCCCAGCTCCAGCACGAGAGCGGGAGCTTTACATTTAAATAGGGCGCTTCCACTATGTGAGCCTTGAAAGGCTCCTCAGAGCTGGTGTGGCAGTGGCACCCTTTGTAGTAGAAAAGCTACTTTCTGAGACTGGCATGCCAGCAGGGGGGAGCCTTTTATTTTACATAGGGTGCCACAGCTGCTGTTGCTCTAGCACAAAAGAGCTTTTTAAAGACTCCTCTATGCTGACGTGGCAGAGGCTAAGGCGCCCTATGCAAATCGTATTAATTTGGCACCTTGTGCCACAGCTCTGGTCGCCCACGCATAGTTCCGACCCTGATCAGAAATCACCCATTAGGTTAGAAGGTCAAACCCACCACTGCTCTGAATTATTAGTCCATAGTGCTGAACCTCTGGATGAAACCATTACTGCATTTGTCCTCCTTGTCACCTGGAGCCACAATGGTTTACTTGCTATCTGATTCAGGTTGGGTTTCAAACTTTTAAACAGTTAGGGTTTGGGGCTTCCGAGTTTCTTCTAGAAAAATAATGTGCTTCATGCTAATCTCCTTACGTGTGTATGTAGAGTTTTTTCCATACAAAGTATATAAGTGTGTCTGGAACTCATGAATGGTGTTAATATCTCTTGTACTCTTCCTGGTGAACAACCTACAAGCTCCCTAGTCCAGATGTTGGGCCTTGAGTGCTCGACCACAGCTGCCGCAGGTGAGCCAAGGAAGCTCCCGAGTTATGCCTAACCTCTGCAGACATTCCCGGACCCCTAAAACCAGGGCTCGTGCAAGCAGACCTTCCTTTAGGAAAGATAGATGCTCGCTCCTGGTACCAATATGTGTGGAAAAGTACGACAGCATCACCGTTCCTTGTTTCCTTTTTGTGGTAGTGAAAAAGACATCAATAATCCGCTAGTTTTGCTGCGGCGAAAATTACGCTATTTTAAATTTGGTATCAGGGGATCTGCAGATTTTCACCATCTATTCACGGGGGATTTGCATTATAAAGCCAGTGCAGTGCAAACTTAAAAACAGGTCATTTCTTTTTTAATTTGGCGGTGGGAACCCATTGCGTTAACACTTTCACGTACACTGGTCCCTGCTGCCGAATGTTCCTAATTTTTACAGCATATTGCTAAAGGGGAGGGAAAAAAAGTGATGTGCCCTCTTATACGCCACCCTTTTCCACTCTACCATGCAAATGAAGTAAATGCCACCTCGCATGTGCGCACGGCAGGCGGCATTTCCAATGGATGCCTATGGAGTACGCCTGCTTATTGCTGGTGCAAAAAGCCAGTGGACTCGATAAGAATACCCATCATTTGCGACTGCATGAAACTCTGTGCTGGGCAAATGCTGGAGTCTTTGTATGGTGGAGAGGAAGGGAGCAGCGGAAAATACAAGGAGCCAAAAGTGAACTCCATATTCTCACCATTTCAGCTTCTGCTGCCCTTTCTGCTTGTCTCCCCATGTTCCCTGTTTTCATCACTTCTTTCTTTCTCTATAGAGGTCCCGTTCTTTGCTACTGTAGACATCACATTCATGCTATCACTTTTCGCTTCTTTATTTCTTCCTGCTTCCCCTGTTTCTCTTAGAAATACCAGGTTGGTCACCTTATGCACTCTGTGACTCCTCTTTCACTGCAGGTGTTTCCTTTCTGTGAAGGCATCCCTCCCTTCCTCTTTCCCTCTCACTGTATCTTTTTGCCAGGCCATCTCCTACTCTCGTCTATTCATCCATGTCAGAAAGGAATGTTGGTTTTCACTTACACTGCTTCGTGAATCTCAGAAGGAAAACACACAGGCAAATACCAACACCACAGTTGCACACACAGACCACTGGCGTAACGGGGGCCCCCGCAATGCCCGCAGTCCAAGGGGCCCTATGCTGCCCATGCCCATCGGGGTGAGCGATGGGAGGGGCCCCCTCAGCAGGGCTTGCAGGGGGCTCACACATTTTGTGATACGCCACTGACGCAGACACATGGCTCTTCTCAAAGCAGTCCACCACGCTTCAGCCCATCTTATCACCTGCACTCACCCCATCCTGCACGGCATTCACTGGCTTCCCATCCCTACGAGAATCATTTTCAGAATCACCTACAAGGCAACCACCACCTGAACGCCCGCTTAACTTGTGGACGAACTTAACACCTCAGACGGTACACGCTCCTCTAGGAGCCGGGCCATTGCTAGGCTGGAAACTAAACCAACATGCAGGGAAAAGGCCAGGAAACAGTCCTTGTCCTGCTATGATCTGGCATGTTGGAACACCATTGCGGTGCAGCCTGGACTGCTCCAACGCCCCTGCAGTTCAGAGAAGAAATAAAACCCTTGCTCTTCAGGGAATTCCAGGTAAAACTATCCCTAGTTCTGCCACCACAAAGGACCAATTGTAAACTGCCCTCTCAGTCCTTTTGCTGATTACAGCCCTCCATTGCCTTCAAACAAGCCGGTCAAGTAGCACAGCAAGTAGCGCACTCACTTTGACATCCAGTGCAGAGCTTGATAAGGCAGGTTCAAATCCCCCCCAGGCAGAGCCAAACTCAGCCTTTCATCCTTCCGAGGTCGATAAATGGGCACCACACACTGTGGGTAATAATAAGCAGCGCTCAGACACCTGAGGGTTCATATCGCTATATAAATGCAAAATTATTATTATTATTACAAGGCATGCGCTACATAAAATACAAATACAAATCACAGAGCTTCTTAGCAGGTAATACCCTGGAGAGTACAAATGCACATAGCTTCCTAGTGGGCTTTTCTCCAGAGTCTGCAGAATGCACATCCTGCAGTGGGGGGGGGGGACTAATATAAAAGTGTGCATGTCCTTAAGGTTTACTTCTTGTGTCTTTGATGCGATTTAAAATAATTTGATTCAACGTGTAACGAGCCATAGACATTTCTACTGCTGCTCCAATTAGGGAAGCAGTCTGTTGGTAGCCATTACTCTCTTTTCTCATGCAGTATGCATGCCAATTTGGACACATTGTCTGGTTTAAAAATGGTTTCTGCGACTGTAGAAAATCAGAGTGCAAGGCTTGGTGAGGGGCCACTGCCAACTAATTAACTTGCTTTGCCTATGTTTCCCAAACGTCTCTTCCGAGGGGCTGCGGACAGAGGCATTGGGGCTCCCAGTATGGAACAAATGCTAGCAATTCTGGCACCGGCATTGTTTCCGGACTGGGGAAGAACACGTTTGCCAGTGGGGGCAGTGATCTACCGGCAGGCCTAGCCTGCCAGTGTTCGGGGCCCTACCAGCAAATAAATGCTGGAATCATTGGCACCAGTACTACCAGTGCTGGTAATTCCAGCAATTACATCAATTTACCAGCGTCCGTAATATCCCGGAAATACCAGGATATCAGGCGGAAGGAAATAGTAAGGCAGTTTTGCCAATTTCCCTCCAGAATTACCATGGGATGTTTCCTTGAAGCAAATGGATCCAAGGTCAAAAGGTTAAATTCCACTAAAGGTGCTGGAGGATGATATTTTATGGTGGTTTTAGATTGTACCAGATCACAATCATAGTAGTATCAAAGCGCAAATGCACCTTTAATTATTTGAATGTGCACAAATTACCTACCACCAACCATTTCCAAAATTAAAAATAATTGTACATGGGTGATAAGTACGTTTTTTACTTTCTCTCGTGTATATTAATGGGAACAACCACTACAATTTATTCTAAGGGACAACCTTTAGAATGGCACTAAGCGCCCTTTATAGTCTATGGAAAATTCGAAAACGAATTCTAAAGATTATAGTGTGTTATTTATATAGCGCCTTCATCCAAAACGCTTTAAAGAGCATATACTTGCATACAATATCACCCAACCGAAATTGGTACTCATTTATCAACCTTGGAAGGATGAAAGGCTGAGTTGGCCCTGCCGGAATTTCGAACCTGCGCCCTGCAGATCACGCTCAGATCACAGCAGCGAGCGCTCAACCTGCTGAGCTATCTTACCAGCTATAGCAGTCGTCCTCTGAAAGGAGAGTCATATGGTAGATAAAACTACAAGAAGGCAGACCTGAGGTAAAGCAGATAAGCAAAGTCACCTTTGGTCGTAATCCATTTTCGGAAGCTCAAACCAGGCATCTAGGACCTGCTCACGGGTTAAGGCTGGGACACGTTGCTTGACCTCACATAGGCCTTACCAGAGCTTGCACTGATATCATCTTATTTAGATTAAGAAGCTCCAGCTGGACGAAGGAGATTATAGAGGACGAGTAAGGGGATGCAGTCATTAGACACATGCTCTGGCTATTCATGGTCAGTTCCTTGATTTCATTGGTTATAGGGCTCAGTCACTGCTAGTCACAAGTAGGGCCTGGTGAAACTGCCTTGATATCTGATAGGCCCCACAAGAGCCCACTTTAGAGAAATGGGACACAGCACCTTTCAGGGGCTAAACAGGAATGCTGGTTGCCGGATTCACTGGATGCGCTTTCATGGTTGGTTCTCTGAAGAATGTTTCCGGGGCTCGGATACTTAAGTAGGTCCTGGTCATAGACGATGACAGGCAAAAGCGCTGAGAGGTTGGATACATCTGTTAGCAGTTCTTAGTGAATCCTCTGGTCCTTGAAGAACATTTTCGGAGCAGGACCTGCAATGGGTGAAGGCAAGGAAGAGTTCAACTTCAGTGGACAGGCTCTGCAAGTGTGTCTTCTACATATCATCAGAGGTCCGAAATCTGAAATAGTGGACTTTATTCAGGAGTTGAACTTGTATTGTGTGTGCTCAGTGTGGGGTGGGGAGGGGGGTCACCCAAACACTGTTTCAGTTCTCCTCCTGTACATCAGGCAGAAAGCATATTTCTCCAAATTTTCTCCACTCGTCCATGGCTTCTCAAAGCAGATGCTACCAGAAGCTTCCAGGCAGAGCGACTAGAATATAAGAAAGCAAGATCTAAGGAGAACAGGATACAAAACAAAGGTTGGCCCAGACACAATTCACTATCTCAATGACAAATGTCATTCAATATTTCATAAGTAAACATATATCTGTATGTATCCATTAAAACAATGTTTTTCATGTTTACAGAAAAAACACAATTCTTTGACATCACACACTCCAATACTCTCAATCCCTCATTCATACATGCATACATAAAACCATTACGCCTACTATACATAGGGCCTCATTCTGAGATTGGAGGTAGCCATGGCGCTATTTGCGTCATGGCTGCCTCCAATACCGGGTCCGGCACCGGTCTTGTTCAATGGGGACTTACCGGTGCAGTCCGACCCTGGCGGGACCGGTAAATCCCCATTGAACAAACCATTCCCTATTCCCATTTGAGCCCCCATAAGGCCCAATGGGAATGGGGAGGGCGCTAATAAAGGGCTCGCGAATGGCAAGCCCATCATTAGCGCCCTGGTACCTTAGCGGGACCCGTAAGGGACATGTGGTCGGACCACACGTTCCTTACGGTTCCCTCCAAGGGACCTGAGAATCGGGCGGTAAGGGATTACCGGCACCGGTCTTCTTACCGTTGTCCAGTATCCCTTACCACCCGACTCGTAATGACCCCAATAGTGTAGTAATACTCAAATACTACACCAATGTTTACAATAATCTTTTGGCATCTATTTTTTCAGACCCTGTCCTTGTTTTAAGATGTCATATAACGTTTGGCTATAATTTCCAAACAGTTTGTGTGGTCGAATGCCAACATTTCTGGCGACACCATCATGGACGTGGGTGTGAAATAAGAGGGCAATTTGAGACCTGATTTATTATAAGTAGGAGGAATCCTGTTTGACGACCACACCAACTGTTTGGAAATTATAGCCAAACGTTATATTACATCTTAAAACAAGTACAGGGTCTGAAAAAATAGCTGCCAAAAAATTATTGAAAACATTGGTGTAGTATTTGAGTATTACTACACTATGGGCCTCATTTCGAGATTGGAGGTAGTCAATGCGCTATTAGCGCCATGACTGCCTCCAATAACGGTACCGAGTGTGCCCTGGTTCAATGGGGACTTACTGGTCTATTCCGACCTTTGCGGGACCGGTAAGTCCCCATTGAAAATGGCAAAAGGGGAGGGCGCAAATTACGGCCAGGCGCATGCCAAGGCTGTTCTTTGCGCCCTGGTCCCCTAACGGAAACCGTAAGGTGCGTTTGGTCTGACCAAATGTACGTTACGGGCCCCGTTGGGGGACCTCGGAATAGGGCGCAAACAGATTACCGGCACCAGTGTCCTTACCGGTGCCCGGTATCCCTTTGCGCCAAGTTCGGAATGAGGCCCAATGTATAGTAGGCCGTAATGGTTTTATGTATGCATGTATGAATGAGGGATTGAGAGTATTGGTGTCTGAGATGTGAAAGAATTGTGATTTTTTTTCTGTAAAAATGAAAACATTGTTTAATGGATACATAAGATATATGTTTACTTATTAATTATTGAATACAATTTGTATTAATTGAGATAGTGAATTGTGTCACCCTGATCCACTGGTCTACCCTTTGTTTTGTATATCTTGCATCTTACCTGAAGGACCAGGAATTGTGTTGCAGGTAAACCCCTTTATATAGATATTTCTAAGGAGAACAGAACATCCCTTCACTGGTCCTGGAAGTGCAAAGTCAGCTGGCTTGATGGACAGTCTTTGTTGCAGACAAGTGGACAAGTATCCTTCACAGGTTTCCTGGCACTCAGCCAACGTTACCTCCCAGATTCTACAACCTCAGCCGTCTCCATCCTGGTCATGTGCATGTAAATGGGGCTGTGGGCTTCTAGACCTTCTCCAACAATCTTTAAAATTGAGTTAACGATCTTTTAAGCAGTGTGGCAAGTACAAAGCCCGGGAGAGTCATTTTCAGACTAATGATAGCTCGTAGCTCCCTTCCCCTATATTTCATCTTAGAAGCAGAGCCGCCACCAGTGTACACAACCTTCCCTAGCACAAACCCTAATTCCGAGGCGTGTTCTACCGCCAATGGCCTAGGATAGCTCCATCACTCACCGAGCAGGGAGTCAGTTCACAGTAACTGGCATTCAGTAGCTCACCATGCGGGAAGCAGTTGACAACTTATCACGGATAATGGATGCAACTCCTCCCAAGAGAGGGGATTTGCATCTCACTAGGACACTTGCCACTGGCAATTAATTAACAGCATGTAAATGAAACTGACAAAAAGTGATGGCAGAAAATGTTATGAATTAATAATAATCACTGCTAATCGCTATCATGGCTTTCAAGTGTGACAAAGTCACACAGGGCAGGCTGGATGGGGGAAAGGGAGACTGGGTGGGGGTACAGGGTTATCCAACCACTAAGTGATGAGAACTCTGGGGGTGGTATACTGTGGATCACCTAAGGTCTACCCCGCCTCCCAAATATCCTGCCCCAAGAGGTCCCAGTTGAATCTGTGAACCAGGGGAAGGTTTCAGGATCCCCTTATAGAGAGAACGTTTCCATAAACCAAACATGCAGCAGGCCTACTCTTTCCATACCAGAAAGAATTGGATCCTGCATCTCACCTTCCCAGATCCCAGAGAGCAGCCAGTGCCAGGTGAGGATATTTCATGACACAATTGGTGATTTGCAAACCGCACCGGCAAAGAGGGATACTTAGACCATTTTCCCTGGCAAGGCGGTTTGGCAGCGGCTTGCGAACCTCTTCATGCAAGAAAAGGGACATTTACCATGAATTCTATGCTGATGGCAGGGCGAGGAAGCCCATGACCCCCGACTCTCCCGGCCCCTACTCACACACACACACATTGACTTATAGGGTGATTGCACAATACTCTCGGTGGGAGTCGACTTGCAGAGTCATGAAGATGCCATGACAATTCTGCCTATCTCCAATATGATGGTTTGGCATTGCCTTCAAGGCAATCATTGAAGACCAAGAGCTGAGAATAGAGGACAATCATGGAGAGGAACTAAGAGGGCCTCTGATCATTCCCATGGCTGAATAGAAACCGCTCAACACATTCCGCACATCATTTGCCACTTCAAGAAGTACAGAGCACTATAAAGGGTAGGAGTTGAGACCATGTTAGGAAACACTTGGGATGTCGGTCCAGTGAGAAGGGGCCTGCTACCAGAAGATAGCCAGTACAAAAAAGGGAACCAGACCCTGTGAGAGGGCCATACCAATGAAGGGAGCTAGACCCCAGGAAAAACCCAGAAGAGCTAGAACCTGGGAGAGAGCATACCAAGAAAGGGAACTAGACCCCAGAAGACACCCAGGAGAGAGTTAGAATCAGGGAGAGCGCCATACCAGTAAGGGAGCTAGACCCAGGAAGAAGCCCAAAAGAGAGCTAGAACATGGGAGAGGGCCATACCCAGAAAAGGAGCTAGAAACTGGGAGAAACCCAGGAAAGAGCTAGAACCTGGGAGAGGGCCATGCCCAGAAAGGGAGCTAGACCCCGTACGAAACCCAGGAGAGAGCTAAAACCTGGGAGAGGGCCATAACTGAAAGGGAACTAGACCACAGAAGAAACCCAGGAAAGAGCTAGAACCTGGGAGAGGGCCATACCAAGAAAGGGAGCTAGACCCCTGAAGAAACCCAGGTGGGAGTTAGATCCTGGGCGAGAGAAATACCCAGAAAGAGAGCTAGACCCCGGAAGAAACCCAGGAGAGAGCTAGAACAAGGGAGAGGGCTATAGCCAGAAAAGGAGCTAGACCCCGGAAGAAACCCAGGAGAGAGCTAGAACCTGGGAAAGGTTCAAACCAATAGAGAGCCTGGAGAGCAAGAGACCCAGATAAAGAACATGGAAGCCAACTATTTCTCACCCCCTGGCAATAGCCATTGGTGATATGGGGTTGGAGATCCAGAAAGCAAAGGAGAAAGCACTGCTTATCCAGATCTATAAGTAGATACAAGTCAAAGAACAAGGAGAGCACATTGTTACTCGGGGCTATAGCCCAGATCCTGGTCAAGACCATCCAGGGGGGAAGATCAATGCCTGAACTGCTGGGGGCTATGCCCCAGGCCCTCTTAGGAGTCAGTGAATGAGAGGGAGAAGAGCACAACAAAGTCTGTTGTCGGTGCAGGCCCAGGGAGTGGTATCGCATAAAAAAAACATAACTGAAAACACAACGGCCATATTTTCTGGGACGCATTTTTGCAGGATTTTCGCACCGTTTTTAAAAAGAATAGATGGTGGGTTGGGTAAGGCTGTAAAAAAAAGGGCGGTGGAATGTGGGGTGGGGCGGAGGTCTACCCCGGCTTTCAGAAAAGGAAAAGTGGAAGAAACTGAATAATTATTTTCAGAATTGGACCAAAAAAAGGTGTTGTTTTTGGCCTCCGTGCCCCCCGCGCCCTTCCACTCCGGCTATTTTGACGTAGATCGCGGAGGAAACCATTAGCTGGTGGGTGAGAACAGCTTCAGTTTGACAAGTAAGCGGTCAGGGGAGGTGCCATTCCTTCTGGTAATGGTGCTGGGTATCAACTAAGGCAAAGGGGAATAAACAGTTCCTACTGATGGGCGTATGCTGCAATGACCTTCAAGCGCCTAAGGCGGTGACCCATAATCAGGGGTAATAATATCTGAACTAAATAGCAACCCACAAGGAGCTGGATGGTTACTCTACTCCAGGAACTTTGGGATTTGGACATGAGGTTGTATTAGCGGCGTACTACAGAAACACATGAGTCGTGAGGTAAAACAGCGGTGTACAGAAACACATGAGACGTGAGGTAAAACAGAGGCCTCAGCTATCCGCGCAGTTCCTAAATGTGAGCACATCTGGGGTTTTGCCCAGGGACATGGGGCTCTTCACACTAGCTCTTTGTGGGGTTATTAATGACAGTGTGCTCGTATAGACATGTGATACTTGCTTCTAGTTTTGAGAATTGATTTTGCTACTCGCTACCAGCTACTCAATAGCAGTGCAAAGGGATGGGGGAAACAATAAGAATTCTGGAGAAAAATAAATAGCCCTAGTAGAAAAAAAAGATAATTTTAATGGATTTGTGTACCAGGGCAATTCCTGCCTTGGTGATAAAATTGAATAGTATTAGTACTATGATAACATTTATGTCTAGCACTAGGGCCATTTGTTTTCTAGAGCTAATAAGGTTGGACATTTCACTTGCACTAGGGCAAGGTTTCTGTGATGAAGTCATGGTGGTTACTTTTTAAGCATAGGTCTGTCCTTTGCTGCCTCCCTGTCCCCGAAATTTGTCACTCACAAACTGGTTACTATACATTCAAAATGTGTAAATACTGTTGTATCTTGTGTTACTCTCAATCAAGTGTATCTAAAAACATATAAACTGCAGTTTTATTAAAAATCTAACTGCAGTACTCAGAACTGTCCTGATATATTTTTGTCAGAAGTCATTCACAGTTACTTGTACACACTTACCAAGGTGTAACCCCCATAGGTGTGTGTTCACCCTTCATTAATCAGCCAGGTATCCTATGACCTTGCTCAATTATGCTCTTGAATACGTGTCTAGCACTAGGGTCATTTGTTTGCTAGAGGTAATAAGGTTGGATATTTCACTTGCACTAGGGCAAGGTTTCTGTGATGAAGTCATGGTGGTTACTTTTTAAGTATAGGTCTGTCCTTTGCTGCCTCCCTGTCCCCGGCAGCGTCAGTGATCATAGAGTTCTTTAGGCTTCCTGCTTGCCTCCCGTTCTTGTTTCATGGTTTTAGGTTTAATACATTCTCATTTTTTACCTTTTGAAGCCGTCAGTTTGGGCAGCACTTGGGGAACGATTACAAGTTTGGAGCTACGAGCTGTGCTGATACCACCAAACTCAATTACTGTTACCACCAGTGAGAATAGTGACATTTCCAAGCGATTACATCTTTTCGTTATTCCCTATTATGAAATCCCACTCGACTGCATTTGGAATGGTGGAATTACCACATGGAGTGATTTCCCCAGCTCCATTACCACCATTTTTTGTGGAGGTATTGGGTCTCATTATGAGTTTGGTAGTATCTTGGCAGTAATACCACCGAGATATCATTAAATGGTATTACTGTTACTGCCACTTGATCCAGCGGTATTAGTAATGGCGATATTACCTCTTACAAGTGGTGGTTTGGCAGTATAAATCCCCAATGGGGATTTTTGGTGGAATTACCAGGTGGTAAAACCACCAATATTTTGAGGGAAAGTGAAGGAGTTACCTCTAGGCAGATCATCCTCTTTACCTCCAAAAATCGGTGATATTACCACCCAGTAATACCACTAGTAGTAATACCTCCAAACTTGTAGTTTGGCTGTGCTGGAAAAATGGATGGATAGCTCAGTGGGTTGCACGCTTGCTGCTGTGATCTGTGTGTGATCTCCAGGTCGCACATAGATATGAATGCACACAACAAAACCACAAACGTCTGTATAGAAACATGCAGTCCACGATAATGCGTAGAGGTGCATTCTCTCTAGGCACCAAAGAGGGATTGATAGCAGTTCGTTGTGCCTTATGTACCACCAACTATAAATAAATAAATAAATCAGGATACAATGACACATACAAAAGTGCATAAAGACCCATACCATGAAAGACACAACTGCATACTACATAAGCGCACAGAGATACAAAGACACAACCAAACACAAACAAATGCATAAAGGTGCATACAAAGTTACACAAAAGTCCATACAAGTGTCTGTGTCAAAGACAACAAGCGGTTCCACACGTGCACATCATTACATATAAATACACAATACAGTGCACATTAATAGAGATGCATGAATGCACACAAAGCCCAAATCCTACACAGAGAAGTGAAAGCATAAAAACAAGGCCAGGCGAATGCAGTCGTGCATTGCAGTATATACAAAGACACTCCCATGCAGCCATCGGGATAGCTCAGCAAGCGAAGCAATGGCTGCAGAGATCTGTGTGAAACTGAACTCACAGGTGAAAATCTTAGCCACGTCATGCCTCTATAAATACATTGAGTGGAAACAGCTGTAGTAATAATGGCGCACAGTATCTGAAATAGGAGCAATCCAGTATGAAGTACGATCTGAAACATGCTGACATATATCACAGCAGGTGCATTAATAGACCACACTTTCACCACCGGGGGAGTACCATGACACAGGAAACAGATGTTATGGGCTAACCCACTCAGTGGTGCACATTTTATTGACCTCAGAAGGATGAAGGGCTGAGGTCAAACACAGCTGCTTGTAGTAGGTGCATTAGTGCACTGCCACTGAGCTACAGACCCCTTCCCTTATAAGACCCTCCAATTAGGCCAACCTATGTTATAAGGTCACAGCACCCCAAGGTGACTGGCAAGATATTTTCAGCATGACAGTGGTGTTTTCTTATTTGTGATCGATGGTCACACTGACATGTGCTTCCATAATAGGCCTCTTAGCTAATAAGTCTAGGATGCTGATCTGGTTCATGGGTCTATATTGCAAGTGGGACACATTGGTATGATGTGGTGTTGTTGCAACAGGAGACAGAGCAATTGTATACTTTTTTTAATATTGTCAATTTTTATACAGTGAGTTGATATGTAATTTTTCTTTCCTTTTATTGTTATTCATAATCTTCTTTCTATATTAAAAAAATGTTTTTTTATTCATGTACTATATGATATGAAATTTTATTTAACTTTAAATTGAAATGAATAATGTAAAAGTAAAACTGTATTTTTTTTAATGAAATTGGAAAGGTCTCGATTTATCGTGACCATACCAACTAATAAAAAAAACAAATAATAATAAAAATAGGCCTCTTATCCTCGCGAATGGATGCTATCTTTGCATTCTTCATATGCAAACTAGGTAATAGAATTGCTAAATCGGTTATGGCTGGAAAAGAAAAATACCCAATTTGCAATGTGATGCAATCAAATATTATAAGTGAATTTAATTTAAAAAAATGAATTTAAAAGCTGTAATGCAGTAACATGCAATTAGGTGACAGCTCAACTGAGTTAAATAAATAGTGCACATAACATATTTGTTATTTATTTAATTGGTTATTTATAACGTGCTTAATACCCAGAGGTTTCTAAGTGCGGGCTCTGGGATGGAAACGGTGTTGCTCCGCATTGTCTTACTTCCAAGGGGAGCGCGCCGCCTCTGAGCTATCCTCCCGAGAAATGTGTCCTCACTAAGTAATGGCTGAGAAATCTCGCAGATAGTTCAGAATAAGGGGATTCTAGGAGCTAGTGGTGGATAAGGGGATTCTACTTCTCTAGTGGTGCCTAGAATTGTACTCTGCGCTTGCTCAGGTAGCAGCATTTTGGACACGTAAACGACTGTAACAAGTTATTGTAATTGGGTGATGACACCATTGTCTGGTTACGGATAAGAAGTGATGTAATATCTAGAGTATAGTATATGGGATACAATACCCCTAACTGTAAGGCTACTGAAAGTCACCGAGGAGTTCTGAGGCCACATAGAAGCACATGGCCATAGGCCCAGGTCCTTTATTGGTAACAGAACTCTGCGGGTACTTGCAATTTCCTTAGAACTAAGGTTTGGAGGTCCTTTATCGCTTGTAATGTTTCCTATATGTTGATGAATTCTGAAAATAAGATACACGATATTGAGTACCTAGCGCATTCGCTTCAGTAGGCACAACAATAAAGGCACTCTGATGAGCCCTGCCATGCGGGTGTTGCACTGTAAGTCTTGTGTAGTTTGCTTGTGCAATTCGCTGTAAGGAGAGCAGAGCTTGAAATGCATTTTCTTTCACTCCATGCAGTGGAAAATGGCCAGAAATACAGCAGTAACTAGAGTGAAGGTTACCAACACTTGTTCTCAGTAGTTTTCCTGGAAAGTAAAATTAGGCGGGAGGTCAATGCTTTAATGTGAAATGATTTGATCAGAAAAGGGTACACTAGGTACATAATCAAAGATCAAACCGTGCCTCTAGTGTGGCTATTTGTTTTTTTTTTATCCTTGCACTGTATCTGCTTGTGAGGGGTTAAGTGCGCGGATGCAAAAATGCACATTATTGAGAAGTGTCTCCTGTGATGTCACTAGAAGCCTGCAATAAGTGATTACAGTCAAGCAATGATGTAACACATGGGATGATGTACCCCCTACTGTATATTATATGGATATTGCAAGTTACCAAGGAGTGCCATGACCGCGCAGATGAATGAGGCCTAAGGCTGAGTTCCTTGATAAGGTCATGGAACTCCTTATTTATGGTAGGAGATATTTTACCCCTTGCAGTACATGACCGCACTCTGTCAGTCCCTTTAATACCTCATCTCTTGCTTAATATAATGTAAGAAACTGTCCATTTACTGATCCATATTATCAATATAGAATTTGTTTGGAATTAAAAAATCAAAGATGCAGCTCCTAATGTGATGCAGAAAAATTGTCCAAGCAGTTTAATTAAATATATTGAGAAAAGCTTTCATTTTATGCTTCAAAGTAAGTAATAACATGCAGAATCTTGCTCACATGAGTTAAACTCCTGCAGTGCACAAAATAAACATTCCTTGTGGATTACTGGCTGCAATGTCTTTAATTAAGTGCTGCAGTGCCAGCTGAAATTGTCTCTGCTGGCTCAAACAGGAGGCATTGTGAGGTCACAACTGAAGCGCCAACAGAGCAGTTGGGATGCTATTTTCTTATTACAGGTCACTTGTGAATTCACAACTAGTCTGTAATATATGGGATAAAGTACCCCCTACCGTATGTTATAATGGTATTGCGAGTCATTGAGGAGTTCCGTGACCAAATAGACGAATGAGGACAAAGGCTGGGTTCCTTTATAACGTCACAGAACTCCGAGGTGACTTGCAATATACTTATTACATATGGTATGGGGCATGGTATTACTTATCATACATGGTCACACACTGTTATCCCCTTTAACACCGGGCCTCTTGCTTTTCCTAATGTCAGAGGTCTTCCATTTGCTGATCCATATAATCAATGTGGGATATATTTGGATTTTAAAAAGCTCAAATGCAGTTTTGGATGTGTTGCAGAAATTTTAAAGATTTTAATAAATTGCACTGAAAAAACGTTTCTCATTTTGTATTAAGTAATAACATGCAGCTTCTTGCACACATCTGTTAAACTTCAGCCGTGCGCAAATTAAACAATCAGCCATAAAAAGTTCCATGGCAGTACAATGCTGAAAAGTTTCAAAGAAAAGTATTTAACAAGGAAGCCTAAAACAATACCAGGGATATTTGAGATAACCGTGGTAGGAAAAATAGGGTAGTTACCACTGCCACCAGCCAATTCTTAATGAAAAGGGAGCAAAACAATGCTCCAAGAGAAACAGACAAAAAGGGATAAGTATTCCTGGTATTTAACAAGCAAGCAATTCTAAAAGCTTTTAATGAAGTAATTAACTACTGCAGTGACAGCTGGAATTCTGACTGGTGCTGGCTCAACCAGAAGGCATTATGGCGTCACAACTGAAGCGTAAAAACGGATTATGGCGCAGTTGTGATGTCATTTTCTTATTGAAGGTCAGTTGTGAAGTCACAACTAGCCTGTAATAAGAACATGATTTGCAGGCTTTTATAGGATGTTGCTAGCGGCCACATTTGATAGGAAGATGATTTCCCGGCTTTTATAGGATGTTGCAGGCTGCCACATTTGATAGGAAGATGATTTACAGGCTTTTATAGGATGTTGCTAGCGGCCACATTTGATAGGAAGATGATTTCCAGGCTTTTATAGGATGTTGCAGGCTGCCACATTTGATAGGAAGATGATTTCCAGGCTTTTATAGGATGTTGCAGGCTGCCACATTTGATAGGAAGATGATTTCCAGGCTTTTATAGGATGTTGCAGGCTGCCACATTTTGTAGGACCATGATTTTCAGGCTTTTATACATATATAGCAGGCTGACATATATTATATTTATACAATACTTAGCTGCCTGGAATGCCCCCGTAGACCCTTGTAAATGATGTTCTTATTAAGGGCTAATTGTGACACATCTGACCTGATATCACTAGTGTAATCAATTATTACAGCAGAGTTGTGATGTCCAATTGACTGCTGATTTTGTCTGCCACTGCAACACTTAATTGAAATGCGGACAGGCTTTTTAGCTTCCGTTCTTCTAATATGCTTGTCTGTAACACTTCCGAGACATTAATTGATAAAGAACCTTTATGGTAGGAGGCTTACTTTGTAAAGTGCAGACGTTTAATACGGGAGAGCAGGAATCTATCTGCATGTTACCATCTATTATAAACCACCAAACGGTTTCGAGATGCAGTTCATGAAACTGCTTATATTATTTTTCTGCAACACATTACAAGCTGCCTATTAGTATTTTTGTAATGCAAAAGAGTATGTATCAACAACTGGAAGATCGCTTACATTAAAATAATCAAGAGGTGAGTTATTAAGTTGAATGACAGTGTATGTATAATACCCCATACTCTATTTAAAAAGGATATTGCAAGTCACCTCAGAGTTTCTGTGGCCTTATAAAGGGACTCAACCTTCGGTGTCGTTCCTCTTTTTGATCGGGAATGCGTCGGTGAATATCAAGATCCGGATTTCTGTCCTTTGCTCAATGGTATTTCTTTTGACCCCTAGACGATCTTCCCCACATATACTAGGATTGATATTATTTACTAATCTCACACTGTCCCTAGCATATCTGGGGAAAGTGCTAGATAGTGTGTCATGTCACCTAGGGTGACTAAGGGCACCAGCTGTCGAAATCATTACCGTCGATCAAGGGCATGGATACCCAATATCCTTATAACATACAGCAGAGGGTACTTTATCCCATACATTACAAGCTATTTTTGACATCAGAAATCATTTATAAAAAGATAAATGGCAGGGTTTTAGACATTTATTGCAGTTAAAGATATGTTATAAGAAAATGATTTGCAGGTTTTCATACAGATATTAAATGTTGTCATCCTTCATGCTGTTAGTGCTGTTACAGACTATTGATATACACAGACTGGCCCTATCACACAAGGTGCGTAGAAGCACACATGGCAGCCATACACACAGACACAGGTAGATAGGTTCACGCATTCTCACACAGCAGGCACTCAGTTTTCAGGCCAAGGCCAGAAAGTAATGTGTTTCCTAAGGAGCCCTCCCACTCGCCTACCCCAGATCCGCCCTGCTCCCGGGCAGGAACGGCAATAACTTCCCTTTCTTCTCCCAGGGAAGCAGTGAGTTCGAGATCTGGCTGACTCTGGAAATAACCCCACACCCACGCAGGGCGTCCATGAAGGATGCTTGCCGACACTGCCGAGAGCCGAGGTGGGAAGGGGGGCCCGGGCTTGTGGCCTGCGGCTCTGCCCGTCTCTCCATCCCTCAGTGCGCATGTCTGTCTATCTTAACCTCAATCTCTCTCCATCCCGCTCCAAAAGCTGTATGCGCGTGTGCCTCTCTTTCCGCTCCCTGTCAGCACGGCCTTGCTTGTGTTTACGTGTACTTTACTTGGAAATTATGACTGCCAAATAATAACTCTAGGGCTCTCGTGTAACAAACAGGCACACACAATGACAGAAGCAACTTCATTCGGAATCAACCGAAAAAGAATGCGATCGTAATCAATTGAAATCAGTTCACTGATTTACTAATGTCCATGTACCTACCCCCTCTCTTCCCACCTTTCCTTTTTCTTCTCCCACCCTGCCTCTCTTCCAACGATCCTTCCTTCCTTCCTTTGTTTCCTCCTTCCTTTTCCTTCCTTCCTTATTTCTGTCCTTCCTGCGTTCAGGGACGTCATTTCACCAAAATGCCAGGGGTAGCGGAAGTGACATCACACGACCCTTGACCGCTGATGACATCACAGGAAGTGCTGTCATTTGACTTCACCCCAAAGTGACATCTTGTGAATCGATGGAACACAACCTTTCACCCCTTGACAAAACAGGAAGTGGCATCACATAGCATTGTTTCCAAGTACGCTACAAAAAATATTTTTACGATTTCACTGTTAAGTGATATACATCTATACAAGAATGGATAACCATATGTATCATTAATATCAGCGCGTATAGGCCCATATGACCAAATTACTGTGAATGCAAACAGACGTCCAAGGCCAAGCAATAGTGACGTGTTATTATATAGCACTTACACGCTCCATATAGAACAAATATACATACAATATTACCCAACCTGTGTTGGTACTCTTTTATCAACCACAGCAGGATGAAAGGCTGAGTTGGCTTGCCGGGAGTCAAACGTGCAGATCACACACATTGCAGCAGCAAGCGCTCAACCCACAGTGCTATCTTAACGGATATAGCTATCAGAAAACCAGCCACTCCAGAAACAAAGAGCCTCATGCTGCTGGCCACAGACCAGGAGCCTCAATTTAATTAATAAAAAAGGGGGTTTCTTTCTTTTTTTATAGGGGTAGCAAAGGAGACCAGAGAGGTAGCAAGGGGGACCTCAGGGGTTGCAGGTGCTACCCCTGGCAACCCCCAAATGACGTCCCTGCATTTGTTTCTTCCTTTATTCTCTCCTTCTTTCCTTCCTTCCTTGTGCCTCCTCCTTCCCCTTCCTTCTTTTGTTTCCTTATTCCTTTTTTCCTTCCTTCCTTCCTTCCTTCCTTCCTTCCTTCCTTCCTTCCTTCCTTCCTTCCTTCCTTCCTTCCTTCCTTCCACCCTCGCTTCCTTCCTTTCTTCCTTCCCTTTCTTCCCTTCCTTTTCCATCCTTTTTTCCTTCCTAATCTCCCTTTCTCCTTCCCTTGCCTTCCTTTCTCCCTCACTCCCTCTGTTGCTTCCTTCCTTCATTTCCCACCCTTCCTTACCCTCCCTTTCTTCCTTTCTTCCCCTCACTCTCCACTTCCTTCTCTCCCTTCTTTCCTGATTCCCATTTTTTCTTTGTCCCTTTCTGCCTCCCTTACTTCCTTCTCACCCTTACTTTCTTCTTCCCTTTCTCTCGCCTTTCCTCCCTCCGTCCCTCCATCCCTCCCTCCCTTCCTCCTTCCTTCCTCATCCTTCCTTCCCTTCCTCCCTTCCTCATCCTTCCTTCCCTTCCTCCCTTCCTCCTTCCTTCCTCAGCCTTCCTTCCTCCCTTCCTCATTCTCCCTTTCCTCCCTTAATCTCTCCCTTCCTCCCTTCCATCCCTTCCTCCCTTCCTATCACCCACCCTTCCTTCCTTTCCCTTCCTACCTCTCTTCCCCCTTCCCCCTCTCTCCATCCCTCTAGTCCTTCCTCCCTTCCTTCCTTCCCTCCGTTCTTTTCTGCTGCCTGTTCTTTCTTGGTTCCTTCCTGGCTCCCTTACTTACTTCACTCCCTTCCTTCCTTCCTTCCCTCCCTTCTTACCTTCTGCCCTTTCTTCCTTGGTTTCTTTATGCCTCCCTTGCTTACTTCCTCTCTTCCTTTCTTCCATCCTTCCTCCTTTCCTCCTTTCCTCCTTCTCTCTGTCTTACTTCATCCTTCCTTTCCTCCTTTCATCGCATACTCCCTCTGGGAGAAAATCAGAGAGGGGTTGAAGGCAGTATTTCTGTGAGAAATTCGGCCATCTGCACAGTAGGTGTGCACTCGCTTGGTTTTTTCTGAAATGTTAAATGAAATCGAATGATGGTAGATGTAATGATGAGGCAGGAAGGCAGGGATGAAGAAAATTAAAATCCTTTATTCAGGTGAAAGAGAGAGAAAAAAATAAAATACCAGTTCAGTCTTCTTCGGTATGGATGAGTCTTCAAATTCCTCCTTTCAATCTTCACAGGCCCAGAGCCTCTCTGGTGTGACTCTCTCTCCCTCAGGTCGAATATTCTGAAAGAGCGTGGAAAAAACACACACAGTCCTTTGTCAGTTTCACTCTTATATAGGGACAAAACACTAATCAACCAATCAGAGGCATCTTTGTTGTCACGTCTATAAATATTCCCCAAAGCCCCGCCCCCTTTCTCTCTGGTCGAGGGTTGCTCCGCTACACTCTCCCATGTCCCTCCTGTCTGGTTCTGACTATTGCTGGGAAAAACTTCAGGTGAGTGTAGTAAGTAACAGGCCCGGGGAGCTGGTATTATTGCTGCCTCATGGTTGGGGTCCGTGCTATCCAACCAACCCCAAGTCCGTGTGGCCGTATTGGGTGTGCTGTGTTTCTTATCGGTTTCATCCGACACGTTGTATAAGTGTGATCCGCGGTCGGATTCCGCACCGTGGCCGCCGTTTGCTTCCTTGTCAAGTTCTGTCATGCGGTCAATTTCTGAACCGCAGACGCCGTTCCTTCCCGAGTCTCGGCCAGGGTTGCATTTCTGGCGGTCTCGTTCAAGCAATTTGCGACCGCGACCGCATTTGGGTACTGACTCGTGACCGCTCCCGTTAACCGGCTGCCGGTTGTTGTGAGCTAGAGGTCCTTCCTCTTCACAAACCCTCCCCGAAGAATCAAGCCGTTCGGGACGATCAACACTTCTGGATAGATAGTCTGGGACCACTTGGAAGGCAGCGGGCTTATGAATGGTTTTGAAACAAAACGCTTGTAGAGTTAAGAACCACCGCAGAACACGCTGATTTGAATCTTTTTGAACTACTAGCCACTGTAAGGGTGCGTGGTCCGTAAAAACTGTGAACGTTCGACCCAGTAGATAATATCTGAAAGTCTCCACTGCCCATTTGATGGCTAGACACTCTTTTTCGATTGTAGAGTAAGTCTATTCATGTCTCAGGAGTTTTCGGCTTATGAAAGCAATGGGATATAAGTCCTCGTCAGTGCCCTGGGAAAGTATTGCTCCTAGACCGGAACCCGAGGCATCTGTTTGTAAAAAGACTCCTCTTTAAAGTTGGGGCACCTGACCGGTAACACCGAAATGGCTTGTTTCAACTGTTGAAAAGTTTGGAGCGCTTTAGGATCGGAGTGAATGTCCTGTTTGTAGGATGATTTCAAGGATTCTGTCAAGGGTGTTGCTATTGATGAAAACATGGGAATAAACCTCCGGTAATAGCCTACAAACCCTAGGAAGGCACGTATCTGTTTGCGATTGTTCGGTACAGGAAGCTTCAGGATGGCATCCACTTTGTCCAACTGTGGTCTAATTTGTCCTCCCCCTACCAGGTACCCTAGATACCTAGTACGTTGTGCCCCTATAGTTGTTTTCTTGGGATTGATTTTCAACCCTGCCACATCGAGGTCTTTCTTTACTTTCTGAAGGTGTATGAGATGGTCATTGCAACAAGTACTATATACAATTATATCATCCAAGTAGGCAGAACAATATTCCCCATGTGGTGCTAATATTTGATTCATAAGGGATTGGAACGTAGCCGGCGCTCCATGCAGCCCAAACGGCAAGACCGTGAACTGGTACAATCCTGATGGTGTTGAAAAGGCAGTTTTGATTTTATCCTCCGGTCTTAAAGGGATCTGCCAGTAACCTTTGGTAAGGTCTATTGTAGTCAGATAATGTGCAGCGCCCAGCTTTTCTAACAACTCGTCTACGCGGGGCATAGGGTAGGCTTGGTATGTTGATATGCTGTTCAATTTTCTGTAGTCCATACAAAACCGAGTGGATCCGTCCAGTTTTGGAACTAAAACGATTGGGGATGACCAGTGACTCGTGGATCGTTCAATGATTCCCATTTTCAACATTTCGTCCACCTCTTTCTGGACTGCCTCTCTTTTGCTTTCGGGTAACGTATATGGTCGTAACCTCACAAACTGGTTTGGGAGGGTCTCGATTTTATGTTCTATTAGGTGGGTTTTTCCAGGTACATAGGAAAATACATTTTCTACCGGGGTAAGTATCTCCAGCAGTTCCTTCCTTTCCTTTTCTGTCAATTCAGACCCCCATTGTACTGACTGAAGGGCTGTTTGATTGTGCATATTACTGGCCTGCGTCACGTTCATGGTTTTGATGTCGATAGGGTTGTCCGAGGCTTCTTTCCATTCTTTTAACAGATTTATGTGGTAGTTTTTTGATTTCTCCTTTCTGTCAGGTTGTTCGATCAGGTAGTTCACTGGGCCCAAGACGTCTAATACTTTATAAGGTCCTCTCCATTGGGCCAACATTTTGTTGTAGGATGTAGGTAACAACACCAGCACCTTGTCTCCTTTTTAAAAGACCGTACACTGGAGTTGCGGTTGTAGTATTTCTCCTGAGTTATCTGGGCTTTACCCAGATTATCTTGTGCTAGGTCCCTTAATTTGGACAGGTTATCTCGTAATTCTAAGACATAATCGGTAAGTGGTATTTCCTCTTCCTGGTCTTCCCACTCACTCCTTGCTATGTCTAACACTGTTCTGGGTTTGTGTCCAAATAACAGTTCGAACGGAGAAAACCCTGTGGAGGATTGGGGAGTGTCTCTGAGCACCATGAGTACCCACGGTAGAACTCTATCCCAGTTTGCACCTGTTGGTTGAGTGATCTTCTTTAACATATGTTTAATAGTTTTGTTATATCTCTCTACGAGACCATCTGTTTGATGATGGTATACCGACGTTCTGAGTTGTCGTATTTTCAGTTGTTTACATACAGCCTGCATGACCCCAGAGACGAAATTCCTTCCTTAGTCAGTGATGATTTCCTCTGGTAATTCTACCCGGCCAAAGAAAGGTACCAAGATGTTGCACACATTAGTTGCACTGATGCCTCTCGTTGGGAAGGCTTCGGGGTACCTTGTGGCATAGTCTACAAGGACTAGGATGTACTTGCGGCCGTGACTGTTAGGTTCCAGAGGTCCCACGATATCAATCCCAATCCTATAGAAGGGTTCCTTTATCAATGGCATAGGTTGTAACAGGGCCTTAGGAGGTAGCCTGGGATTGGTCTTCTGACATACTGTACATTCTTCACAATACCGCCCAAAGTCCCTATAGAGTCCTGGCCAGTAAAACCTTTTTAACACTTTCTCCAAGGTTTTTTCTCTGGCCAGATGGCCTCCCGTAGTGTCGGCATGGGCCAGTTTTATTACGGTCTTTCGGTAACTCAGGGGCACTAATAATTGTTCAAGTTCGCTATCTGGTTGATCCTTAGTCACTCCATATAATAAACCCTTTGCGGATTTGAACCAGGGATAGGTTAGTCCCTTCTCGGGATAGGGAATAGATTGCTCCCATGCCACTTTCAAGGTAGGGTCGGTTCTTAAATCACTGCGGTATGTGGGACACTTGGCCTCTGGCATCCAATCTATGAACCCCATATATTTGGTTCCTTCACTCCACTCCCTTTTCCCTTGTCTGACTTCACTCCTGCTTTTCTTGGGTCTGTAGGTTGAGTTACCCCCGATGTCTACATGGGAGAAGGGAGCATTTTGTAACCATTCAACTTCTTGAAAACACTCTTGGAAAGAAGGGAGGTCTGTTCCTAATAAAACCGGGGTGGGTAAGTGGGGCATGACGGCAACCTTCATCTTGTTTTCAACCCCCTTTACCTCTATGACTACCTCTTTCGAGGGGTAGGTCTTAATATCCCCATGTACATATTTGATTGGGATTTGTGACACAGCCCCTCCCCCTGACCCACTTACTTCTGGTCAGACTGCTGTCTGTTCACTTCCGCTGTAAAGGAGGGCTTGTCTGTTCGTTCCATTTACTCTCACATCTAGAAAGTAGGGATCTCGACTTCTGCTATACTCTTTCCCTTGTAGGAACCCGATCTCCATAGGTTCAGCCGGCTTGACCTTCCTGGGGCAAAACCTTGCAATATGTCCCCAGTCGCCACAATTGAAGCACTGTGGTTGTCGGTTTATGTTAGGCCAGGACACAGTTTTTGGATCTCCCCTAGAGGTTTTTAGTTCTCCGAATCCTGTCGCCTTCATGGGCGTAGCTCTGGGTATATCTGGCAGACCACCCCTTGGAGTCCCGGCCTTCTGGAAGGCGGAGGCGATATCTATAGCTTCTGGTAGGGTAGGTCGATGGTGTTGCTTTACCCATCGTTGCATGGGAGGTGGAAGTGCCTCGGTAAACTGTTCCAGTTTTATTTTGTCTACTACCTCCTGCACACTACTACTGGTGGGTTTCAACCATTTGTCGGTAATGTCATGGATGCGGTAGTAGAGTTGTCTGGGGGTTTACCCCGGCTTAAGCTTGGTCTCCCGTAGTTTTATCCGATAAGCTTCATCATCCATTCCTATCCTTTCTAGGATTGTTCTTTTTATCTCTGTGTAAGATGTATCTCCAGCTGGGTTGGCTGCCTGATAGGCCCCTTGCATACTTCCGGTTAGCAATGGCGCTATGAAGTGTCCCCACTTCTCCACTGGCCACTGAGCATTCCTGGCAACCCTCTCAAAGTTAGTAAAAAAATAGCAGGGGTCCTCGCCAGGTTGGAATTTTTGTAAGACTGCTGTTGGTGCCGTGGGGTTTCCTCTAGCAACCACCGCTTCCGTCACTTTTTTTAAGGCATCTTGATTGGCGACTTGTAATTGCAAAGCCTGCTGCAATGCCTGGCGATCAGTTTGGGCTTGGTGAGAATGCACTTGTATTGCCTGCTGCAGTTGTTGTTGTCCTTCCACCAGCGCCTTTATAATAGCCTCCATTGCGTTGCCTTATCCCACCGCTGCCACCAAATTTGTAATGATGAGGCAGGAAGGTAGGGATGAAGAAAATTAAAATCCTTTATTCAGGTGAAAGAGAGAGAAAAAGAAAAAAAAAAAAACTAGTTCAGTCTTCTTCGGTATGGATGAGTCTTCAAATTCCTCCTTTCAATCTTCATAGGCCCAGAGCCTCTCTGGTGTGACTCTCTCTCCCTCAGGTCGAATGTTCTGAAAGAGCGTGGAAAAAACACACACAGTCCTTTGTCAGTTTCACTCTTATATAGGGACAAAACACTAATCAACCAATCAGAGGCATCTTTGGTGTCACGTCGTTAAATATTCCCCGAAGCCACACCCCCTTTCTCTCTGGTCGAGGGTTGCTCCGCTACACTCTCCCATGTCCCTCCTGTCTGGTTCTGACTATTGCTGGGAAAAACTTCAGGTGAGTGTAGTAAGTAACAGGCCCGGGGAGCGGGTATTATTGCTGCCTCATGGTCGGGGTCTGTGCTATCCGACCAACCCCAAGTTCGTGTGGCCGTATTGGGTGTGCTGTGTTTCTTGTCGGTTTCATCTGACACGTTGTATAAGTGTGATCCGCGGTCGGATTCCGCACCGCGGCCACCGTTTGCTTCCTTTTCAAGTTCTGACATGCGGTCAATTTCTGAACCGCAGACGCTGTTGCTTCCCGAGTCTCGGCCAGGGTTGCATTTCTGGCGGTCTCGTTCAAGCAATTTGCGACCGCGACCGCAACCGCATTTGGGTACTGACTCGTGACCGCTCTCGTTAACCGGCTGCCGGTTGTTGTGAGCTAGAGGTCCTTCCTCTTCACAGTAGATCAACCTCCGGAAAATGTGTGGGGCTAATCCGCAAACATTTTCCTATGCTCACTGCATGACATACCAATAGACTGTCCCCCTGCCATGGCCAGTCTAATTAACTAACAAAGGCTCCATGGATCCACACTATACGTTTGTTGGGCCCTGCAGCTGGTGGCAGCTATGAACATAATTAACATACTAATAGAGTGTACTTCAAACAGGCCCACATGGGGCCTGGCTGCAGAGGTTAACAAAAGAGACAGGAAAATCCAACAAATGCACTTTGTCAACCTGAAGCCAGCTCCCGCCTCTCAGTATCGATTGACAGAAAACTGTCAGTTATTTTTTATTTATTTAGAGGGAGCCAAAGCCCGCAGGCATCAGGGCGCTGACAAAGACAAAGTGGATTTAGAACACGGAACAAAACATTAAGTAACATGTGCCTCATTTACCAAGGGTCAGCAGAACGAGTAGTAAGGTGACAGCATAGGAGAAATTAACCATATAAAAAGGTTTTTATGCGTTTCCGAAACACTAGGTATTGTGGCTCGAAGCATAGGTCCATTGGTAGCTTGTTCCGGGCTTGAGCAGCTAGGACAGGAAAAAAGCGCCCCGAGCCTCTAGCTCTTTTACATCTGGGAACGGTCAAGTAACCACAGTCACTTGAGCGAAGTGATCTTAAAGGGGCGTGCAGGTTTATTCGCTCCTTGAGGTAGGCAGGTGCATCACCATTGATGCATTTATGGGTCAAGGAAAGGGCCTTCAAATGGATTCTATATGACACGTTCAGCCAGTGAAGGTTCTTCCTAGCCTGAGAGATATGCTCCTTCCTTGAGATGTCACAAATGATTCACACCGCTTCATTTTGAAGTATTTGGAGTCGGTTTATAGTGTTTCTATTTGCCCCAAACAAGAGGGCCTTCCAATAATCCAGGTGAGGCATAACAATGGTTCGGACCAGAGTATGACAATTTGTAAGGGACAGGAGATGTTTGGCGTGTCTCAGCACCTTCAAATGGTAGTGTGTGCAACCACCACTCTGTCAACATATGCGTCTGAGCCAAGGGAAGCTTCAACATAGACTCCTAACATCTTAACCCTGTCCATGATGTTTATACAATTTCCCACAATCTACATGTGGGTGTACTATGACACTAATTTTGCTCTGGCTTGCATAGAACCAAACATCATCAGCTCCATATTTGTACTATTCAGACACATCAAGTTACTGGACATCCAGCTTTTTATCAAGCCATAGATGTATTCTAGTCTGATTGAGTCAGCCATGTAGTTCGTAAAATGGAAGCGCTGGGTAGTTAAGAGGTCGCAAAGGGGCTTTATGTATAGATTGAACAAGGAGGGAGACAAACAGGCCCCCTGCGGGACACCACAATGTATTGGTTCAATGTCAGGAGAGGCAATGTCCCAGCATGCTTGTGACTTGCTATCATACAGAAAGGATCCAATACACTTTCTAGCTTCTCTAGAACACTCACCGATGGTGGACAAGGTATCAAGTAGGTGCTTATGGTCAAGCAGGTCAAAGGCCGCTGACAGATTTAAAAGTATCAGAAGCCCAGAACCACTTTCTTACAAAACCTCAGGCATGTGTGTCTGGGGATCCAGTAAGGCAGTTTCTGTTAGGTTGTTGGCTTGAAAACCAGATTGTTTATGATGTAGAATACCAGAAACTTCAAGATGTTGTTGGAGCTGGAAGGTTGTTACTTATCTACAACTTTCAATAGAAAGAGGGTGTTTGTAATGGGCCAATTTCTTAGGCAGGGTAGTCACCACAACATGCTTGATGGAGTCAGGGACAGAGCCATGACTGAAAGAGGCGTTGACAAAACAAATATGTTATGTGCACTATTTATTTAACTCAGTTGAGTTGTCACCTAAATGCATGTTACTGCATTACAGCTTTTAAATTCATTTTTCAAGAAATGGGCAAAGACTCTGCGGTAATGAGTCGAGGAACGTCTGTATCTCTTCCTCAGATATTGATTTAAAGAAAAAACCTGAGACTTAGAAACCTCTGGGTATTAAGCACGTTATAAATAACCAATTAAATAAATAACAAATATGTTATGTGCACTATTTATTTAACTCAGTTGAGCTGTCACCTAAATGCATGTTACTGCATTACAGCGTTTAAATTCATTTTTCAAGAAACGGGCAAAGACTCTGCGGTAATGAGTCGAGGAACGTCTGTATCTCTTCCTCAGATATTGATTTAAAGAAAAAACCTGAGACTTCTTCATATCTCACTACCTAAGTTTCCAGTCATTGATCAAGAAATTAGAGATTCTGTTACGAGCAGTTATGATTTTGTTGGCAAAGGCAAGTTGTACCCTACTGCAGTCTTAATTGGATGGGGTAAAATACTGGGGTTGGGACATAGGCTTCTCGAGATTTCAATATATATCGAAGAGTTTCTTGACATTAATTCCAGCCAACTAAATGTCATTGTTATAAAAATCCCTTTTAGCCTCATAGATTTGATTTGTGCAAGCTTTTTTTAAATTCAAATTGCCTTGTTCTCAGTAGTTTGATTTTCAACCCAATGAGGTTCAGCCTGTCTTTTTTCTTTTAACATGGTGGCCAGGGCTGATGTAAACCAAAACTGTTGGAATTACTTATTTGTGACCGTCTTTGATTTTAGAGAGGGGCAACTCTGTCTAAGAAGCAGTTTAAGGGGGTATTACATACAGTCCACAGTGTTTTGGCAGAGTCCGTATTCAAAGTGGTGTCCATGTCTGAGACTGCATGTTCACCCTGCAAGGGGACCCTATTCATAAGGTACGAGCATGTGGTTTGCAGGAACCAGAAAGTCTGGTCCCGCTACAGCTTCAAGGGAGACCTGCCGCTTTATCAGGGAACCACAGAGAGCTCCATTAACCAGAGACACCCTTTGATCCACAACAGACAGGAAGATGGGTGGGACTTAGAATTACATGTTCTTACCCCTTGACCTTTTCTGTTGCAAAGCACTCTGATTATGACCTCACACATACAGGAGATTGTTGGTGGGAACCCAGGATTAGTTAATTGAGGTAGGCTTAGCCTACACAAATCCCTGTGGTCCATTTGGCTTTAAGAGAGGGCTGAGACCCTCTTTTGGGCAGATCATATGAAGACTTTGCAAGGAGAAGCAAGAATAACTCAGCACTGGACCCTAGCTGAAGATACAGTCTGCCTTACATCTTCCACCAGTGAAGGAAGGCCAGGACCTCCAAAGAGGGAAGCAAGATCACTCCCCTAAACATATCCCAGGGAACAGAGGGGGATATTGAATCCAGAGGCCCCTCTGCAGCTCCAGAACTGGTACCCAGCCAGCACACAATCTGCCCTGCTAGATTCTGTAGCAAACTTCTTAGGTGGGAGGTGCCAGCGAGTCTCTGAACCAAACCAAGGACAAGGCAGCTGCCTGCAACACTGTCCTCAGCTTTGGGCTTTCGGCCTTAAAGGATGGCACAAGCCCAGTGAAGAAGCTAGGAGGAGTGCATCAACAAGAATCTACCGACCTCCGCCTTAAAGGACATTTTTGAGCCTGTCGAGCCAACTACAACACTGACTGTTGTTACGCCACAGTCGCTAAAGCTGTCTGAGACACCTTGACCAGTGTTTCAGAAACACCAAACCAGCACTGAGACGATTCCTGACCCCAAGCCACCGAATTGGCCAGCCTGCAGCCGTCCATCCAGCTTCGCTCGCCGAACTGCCTACCACTTGATACCGGCAGCTGTCTCCCATCTTGAACTCTGTCGCAGAAGCTGCAAAGTGCCCTGAAACTGACTCGACCCCACAAGGAACATTTTGGTTCTGTCCCCTTGGTCCTTCTCCAAAGGCCCCTAGTGATATGTTACGACTCATTGCTCCCTTTGGGTTGAAACCAAGTATCTTTGAACTACTGCGATTAATTACTATACTCACTAGCCTCCTCGGTGCATCCCTTTTCCTTCTTTGAAACTGTCAGTCCTCTGCATTCCTTTACATGGTGGTTTGTATTTTGTAGTGTGCTGGAACTGTCTGTTGTGATAATATTACAGTAAATATTTGTATACAACCTTGACTGGACAGGTCCTTTGTAGCATTGGTTAATCAATGTATTTTTGCTGTGTTGCAACTAGCCAATGATCCACAAACGTTTGAAGAAAAAAACCTGCCATTCTGTCCACGTTACCAAAATTGACCAAGGAGGTTATAATTTGCTAGTGTTTCTGTGTTTCCAATCTGTTCATATCCCTTCTGGTGTACTAGAGGTGTGGGGCTGTTTGATGGTTTAGAAACCGATATTCATCCCTGGACCACTGGTGCCCCAGAAGTTGATTTGTCACAATTTCATACTGAAGAGTTGACATGCCGAGAGATTCAATTCACCACCAACACCCCATGCAACTGCATGGTCGTCTACCGCATCCCACGATAATAAGTCTCCTATCTTGGGCACAATACTCGAACTGGAACTACACGTAGACATACAAACCGCTGCCTAAACAAATCCTTTATTGGGAAAGTTAAATGAGAGCAAACAACTATGACACCCATAGATTAACCTGTAATGTCACATATAAAGGAGCAGGAGAGCAACGCCAACCATGGTTGAGCCGCTTTGGTCAGCCTCCATCTCTGTGTCTTCGATTAAGGCCCACCACCTGTAACCAGGTCCTAGCCCAGTGGTCTTCAAACTCTGGAGCTGGCACACCGAGGAGGGCCTGGAGGATGCCCAGCAGGGTGTGAATCGCATTGAAACGGGATTACAGTGACTGTTTTTAATATAGAAAATATAAGCATTTAATAGAAGCATTTATGGCTTGTGGGGGGGGGGCCAGGAAACACTATTTTAAATTAAGTGGGACTGGACATAAAAACGTTCGAAGACCACTGCCATAGCCTGACCCTATGCCCCTCAGTTAATTCTAAAAGGCTAACAAGACCCACCTCCAAAGCACATACAGGCAAAGCCACAAGATGTGAATAAAAGTGCAACTAATGCGCTCCCAACCCCATTTCCTAATTTTTTTCTTATTTAAAAAAAAACATGTTTATTGGCAAAGTAGATATCTTTGTGCCAGAACAGTTAACTTTGTCTATAAATCATAGTTTCGAATTATACAAAATAATATATTGCCCTTAATCATTTCCCATAAGTCACTGTCTACAATCGTTCCCTAGCACTCTAAATGGGGATTCTATATGAAGAACGCATGAGGAAGATAGCAGGCAAGACAGCCAAGACAAATGACAAAGGCAAATGTCATCAATATGTCGGATCCTAAAATCAATCACAGATCTAGGGCATTAACGAATTCAGCACATCGCTGGTGGAGCCTAGGTCTGCAAATTCAACCTCGCCGCCCGCAGAAGAGCTCTGCATTAATGTAAGTACCTTTCTCACAGAAATATCGCCTCCCTGGGGGCCAATATTGCAACCTGTTCCCCACTGCCTAGCAGGCCAACCAGCCATGAGACATTCAATGAGTTTGCTTTTGATACCCCTTTAAAGTTTCTAAAAAAATTCCTGTCTTTTAAAAATACTGTCTTCACTTGCAATTGTGCAACAGGAGGGTCACCAGCCTAAGGCTCCCCTTTCTCACCAAACTTCCTTAAAACCCGACTTTCCGTCAGGGCTCGATGCCTTACGTTGGTTCTCTTCTGTCTGAGTTTTTAATGGGTCTTAAATTCTTATGATTTTGAAAAAACCAAAGTCATGCTCATCCCTTTCTCCCAAACTTCATTAACACCTGCCTTTCCTTCAGCCTAACTCTCAACACCCTTTCCTCAAAACATCAACAGCAGGCTACGATATCTTGTCCAACTGCCAACCCGGGTGGTGCCTTCCATGCACCTGGAAACAGCTGGATGTGCGGGTATTCACGCAACTCTTACCCATTTTAATTCCAGCAAATTGATAAGTGATTTCCCATCAAGATTCAGACCAAGACCTGGCACCAGAACTAGGCTCCTGCATAAAAGAGACAGGTTTCTCTGCACCGGCGATCACTGCAACGCAATGAAGGTTCATTTTGCTAGATCTCTCAACATCTTTTGACGTCATTGATCACACAGCGATGTTAGACTACTTGGCATCCTCAGCAGGGTTTGAAGGGTAAACCTTCATCTGGATTGCAAGGCAAGGGGCAATATTCAAATGAAAGCATTGTGTATTAGTAACCTTTAGCACAAGGGGGATGAGGTTTTGTGAGAAATGTATAACAAGAGTCTTGCCTTGGGGCATAAAAAAAACCTTCTTTGATGTCTGATCTCCTGGTGTTTGATCGTGGGGCAGTGCGATGATGAAAGGTCATGTCCATACTAATATCATCTAGGCCCAGGGTCAATAAAGCATTTGAAGTGGACAAAGAAAACTTTTAGGAGTTCTCCATGTGGTATATGAGAGATATCCACCTACGGCCATACACTGACCTGGCAAGCCCCTATCACAGTTCCAGTCTTTAACCTGACAGCATCTCCTGTTCGCACTCCTTTTTATCCTGGACTGAAGGATAGGAGGATAGTATTTCACTTTAGGACAAAGTTAGACACTGGTCTTTTTTTTAAAATACTGAATAGTAGGGTGGAAATCCCCAGTTTGAAGCAGAACGGGCAGGCTGGCAAAACCTACGCCCAATAACGGAAGAGTCCAAATAATTGACAAAGACCTGTTTTATTACCAACCCAGATAAAACAGGGACAGCAGCAAACATGAATCGCCACCACGCTCTCATCATTCTCGAGCTTGACAATAGTTTAAGAATTCAAAATACGTCACAACTGACGTCACATTACACTCTTGATTACAAAAACCTAAGGGAGGAAAGCGCAGGGGCAATGCGCTCACCTTGAAAGCAAGACCTCTGCTCGCCTTGGAAGCAAGACGACGCAGTGCAACACAGGTTCGATCCCCGGGTTCGCGCTTACAAACCTCTGGGTGTTAAGCGCGTTATTAATAACCAATTACAATCAATCCTTGGCATCATGACCTGTCAGCTGCTACCGTAACCAGAATGTAGTCATTCAATGGCTGCTTATTTGACGAATAATCGGACAGTTAAACAATCTATTCAGAAATCTATGTGCAGCGCGCAGTCATAAGATCAATTCCTGGCAGGGCTCTCTCAGTTTGCCATCTTTCTAAGGTCAATACAAGAAGCAAGACTGCATAAAGATTATATGAAATGCTGCTCTCTTCAGGCACCAAAGGCACGGTGAGAAGGAAGGTCAGAAAATGAAGCACCAAATGTTTCCCTGGAAGAAGATTATAGCACAGAATTAATACTCCTTGGCCTCCTAGCAGTCTACAACAAAGTGTCATTGCTTCCTTAAAGTGGCCCAAATCCTTAATTTAAAACCATAGGGAACAAATCTGAATGAGCTCAGTCAGATCTTACCAGCTAAGGGTTAAATCGGCAAGCCACAGCAGTTGTCTATTAAATCGATTTGTGCCCACTGGCAAATATTGCTCAGCAGAAGGAGCGGCATTTCCATATGATATGATATGGCATTTATAACGTGCCTATACACAAGTGTTTCAAGGCGCTACGAGGCAAGGGAGGGGGAACAGAGGGAAGACAGAGACAACGATCTTACTATGCCAGGCGTCATTGAGATTGCGCAGGTGCAGGGGAAGGGGAACGGTGCAGGGGAAGGGGGAGTGGGCAGTGCAGTACATGGGATCGACAGTAAAAAGAATAAATAGAATAAATAAAGCAATAAATAAAAGTGAAACCATCTGGTGGAAAGTGCCAGGGTAAGTGCAGACATCAGGTGTCACTTGCTGGTAGGGGACTGTAGGGATACAGAAACAGTCCACAAGTGCAGGTTTGCCAGGGAGGAAGTGCAGGTGTGCAACTGGCCGGGGAGGGGACCTGGGCCCGAGATCAAAGGGTGGCCAGGTGACCAGAATGCTCTGGCATCAGATCAACGCTACCTGCAAAATGTAGTAGGAGTCAGGTCTCCAATCTTGATTGAATGGACAAGGCCTACAACTGAAAGCCGGCCTAGGTCTTAAGGGCGCCAAAACTGAGATAGGGGCTCATTACAAGTTTCCCGGTATCCCGCCAGTAATTCCGACGGGATACCGGGAAACTACCCCTACTCTCTCCACCACCTGATATCCCTGTATTACCAGGATATTACAGGCGGCAGAGACGGTGGTAAATTCCCACGGTGGAACTCCATGGAATGAGAAGGCTCCTGAAAACGAGCGGTTCAAAGAAGACTTCCACCAGTTTCCGGTAGAAGTGGATGTAGTGACCCACTAACGCCTGTATAACAGCCCACCCAACCTCTCGACTTACTTTGCCTTTGCATGTGCTAAACACCTCCACAGTATCCCCTCCAATGTGAAAACTAACTTCCTTCCTTCCTTCCTTCCTTCCTTCCTTCCTTCCTTCCTTCCTTCCTTCCTTCCTTCCTTCCTTCCTTCCTTCCTTCCTTCCTTCCTTCCTTCCTTCCTTCCTTCCTTCCTTCCTTCCTTCCTTCCTTCCTTCCTTCCTTCCTTCCTTCCTTCCTTCCTTCCTTCCTTCCTTCCTTCCTCCCTCCCTCCCTCCCACTTTCCTACCTTTTATTTTTGGTGAGTTATATAGTGCTTCGTGCAGACAGACTGCTTCAAAGCATTTTAATAATCGCTGTCATTTTTACCTGCTTTGGGTACTCAATTTACCTTGATGCAAGGTATTGTCCTGTTCCTGAGGTGAGTACGTTGTTCCCTCCTTATTTCTTTCCTTCCTTCATCCCTCCGTTCCTTCCGCCACCTCTTCCTTCCACCACACCTTCCTTAGGGTCCTCTTTCTTTCTTTCTTTCTTTCTTTCTTTCTTTCTTTCCTTCTTTCTTTCTTTCTTTGTTTCTTTCTTTCTTTCTTTTTTAATTTCTTTCGTTCTTTGTTTCTTTCTCTCTTCCTTTCTTTCTACCTTTCTTTCTTCCCTTCTTCTATTGCCCCTCCCTTCCTCCGTTTTCTCTTTTCCTCCTTTCTTCCTCCATCTTTAATTTCTTCCTCTGCCTTTCCTTCCATTCCTACCCCCTCTCCACTCATTAATGTTTTGCTTTTTCCTTCCTTCTTCTGCCTTCCTCACTCATTCCCTCCCTTCCTTCTTCTCTTTCTTCTTTCCTTCCTCCCTCGACCCGTCTTTCCCTCTAGCCATTCCTTACATACTTTCTTCCTTCATGTCTTCAGTCCTTCCACCCTTCCTCCCTCTCTGCCTCATACCCCGGCATAGTCAATTCGTTGCATGTCAGTCGGGGCCAGCACGCCGCCTGGCTGTATCTGCTTTCTATCAGTCTGCATTTCCCAGTCTATCTGTCAGCGCCCCTCCATCCCCTTTGCACTGTCTGGTTGTGTTTATTTATTTTTGCGTTAGAGGGCAGGGTATCATGAGGCATGAACGGGAGCAGGAAAAACAGAAAGAGATAAACAGGGAATGAAAAATCTGCGCGGGGTTCGAGCCAGAGCGCGAGGAGCGATCGGAGGAAATGGGAGGACGAGAGCGCTGAAAAGCGTTACACCCACCCCAGCTGCCGTGGGCCAGGAGAAGAAACCTCTGTCACGAATCCTTCCGAGACCACCCAAATTATACCCTGGGTGACACGCTAGCGCGGCGTGGCGCTTGAAGTGTCAGCTGCACTATGCGCCCTCCTTGGATCCTGTCCAGACGGTGTTTACCGCCAGCGCGTGCGGAGCGCGCATCCACCCCACGGGAGGAAGCAATTAACCGCAGAGATCAATACATGCGAGCCGCTGTTGTAATGTAGTCTTGTATTGCCAGTGCACACTGAATGTCTAACAGCCGCCTTCATCCACTGCGCCTAGCCTTGCGCGCGTGCCTCCCTCCTCCCCCGTCCCAGCCTCTGATCATGGAAGCCTGCGAGACGTACCACCGGGCAGCGCGATATCCGTCACCGTGACATGTTAACACACTGTCCAGCATCCGCTACAAGTCAATGCACAGGGACAGGTCAGCACAATAAGCTCGCAGTGCATCATTCGGCGCATTCGCGTGCTGTCTGCTATCTGCTCCCGGCGTAACACACCGCCCAACACTTCCCACAGGGAAGGCAGGGTCAGCGCATTGTCTATCTCTGGCCCCTTTAACACACCACCACTCATCACGCCGTCCACAAACCCAGACACAGGGCCCATCGCCGAGCTCACATCAACTCAGCATATGCCACAATGCTTCCCAACACTCACTACTGGCTCACATTAGCACCCTGTTCATCATTCGGTACATGCTCAAATGCTGTCCAGCATCATCTTCGGGTCAACACACATTTCACACTCATCACCTATCGGTCTGCCGTGCAGTACCAGAGTTCAACACATTGTACCAGGCTTTCCACTATCCAGCACCCTAAGGCACGCATTATATTCAACTATCAGCCCCCTGTCCTCAACCACAATCCAACACATGTATGCAGGCGGTCTATCATTCAGCACTTTAATTGGCTTTCTAGGATGCACCCCAGTCACCAATCACCCCAGTGTCCACAACCATAACCCACCACAGTTTAATATAACAGGTATTCCATCATCCAGCACTTTAATAGGCCATCTAGGATGCACTATAGCCAGCTATCAGCGCACTTTCCACAACCACAATCCAACACATTTTTGCAGGTGGTCTATCATCCAGCACTTTAATAGCCTGTCTAGCATGCACTACAGTCACCATTCACCCCACTGTCCAAAACCATAATCCATCACAGTTTAATATAACAAGCTGTCCATCATCCAGCACGTTAATAGGTCATCTAGCATGCACTATAGTCACCTACCAGCGCACTGTCCATAACCATAGTACACCACAGTTTAATATAACAGGTATTCCATCATCCAGCACTTTAATAGCTTGTCTAGCAAGCACTACAGTCACCTATCACCCCACTGTTCAAAAGCATAATTCATCACAGTTTGATATAACAAGATGTCCATCATCCAGCACTTTAATAGGCCATCTGGTATGCACTATAGTCACCTATATGCGCACTTTCCACAACCACAATCCAACACATGTATGCAGGTGGTCTATCATTCAGCACTTTAATTGGCTTTCTAGGATGCACCCCAGTCACCAATCACCCCACTGTCCACAACCATAATCCACCACAGTTTAATATAACAGGTATTCCATCATCCAGCACTTTAATAGGCCATCTAGGTTGCACTACAGTCACCTACCAGCGCACTGTCCATAACCATAGTACACCACAGTTTATTAAATCAGGCAGTCCATCATACAGGACTTTAATATGCTATCTAAAATGCACTAGAGTCACCTATCAGCGCACTGTGCACAACCACAATCCAACACATGTATGCAGGTGGTCTATCATCCAGCACTTTAATAGCCTGTCTAGCATGCACTACAGTCACCATTCACCCCACTGTCCAAAACCATAATCCATCACAGTTTAATATAACAAGCTGTCCATCATCCAGCACTTTAATAGGCCATCTACCATGCACTATAGTCACCTACCAGCGCACTGTCCATAACCATAGTACACCACAGTTTATTAAATCAGGCAGTCCATCATACAGGACTTTAATATGCTATCTAAAATGCACTAGAGTCACCTATCAGCGCACTGTGCACAACCACAATCCAACACATGTATGCAGGTGGTCTATCATCCAGCACTTTAATAGGCCGTCTAGCATGCACTATAGTCACCTACCAGCGCACTGTCCATAACCATAGTACACCACAGTTTATTAAATCAGGCAGTCCATCATACAGGACTTTAATATGCTATCTAAAATGCACTAGAGTCACCTATCAGCGCACTGTGCACAACCACAATCCAACACATGTATGCAGGTGGTCTATCATCCAGCACTTTAATAGGCCGTCTAGCATGCACTGCTGTCACCAATCACCCCACTATCCACAACCACAATACAACACAGTTCAACAGGCTTTCCATCATCAAACATTTAAATAGGCCATCTAGCATGCACTATATTCTTTATTTTTTGTTTTTTGTATTAAAGTATTTGTGGTTAAGACAACAAAGTACAAACCTTAAACACTGCATACAACTATACAAAATACACAATTATCCAACTATTCACCTCATCACAATGCATTAACATTTTAAATCATGATAATATTTCATTACTCTGATTCATATAAGTCTGTAAAAATAATAAAAGGATTAAAAATCAGTTAATCGATTTTTCAATTCTCTTAATAATCAGCTGCCACATATTATACAGATTGAGACTTACGTGGCTATGTTTCCCTGAATAAATATACGCCCACGTTTGATCTTCGCGTATGTTGTATATACACTTAAAGCCTTAATAACACTTGCAAGAGATATCAGTAAAAATGGGGCTGCACTACATGCAACCCTTAACAACACTCATCACAATCCAATATTCTGTCTAGACCAGACATTGTGCCTCATTACGAGTGGGGCGGTAAGGGATACCAGGCACCGGTAAGGAGACCGGTGCCGGTAATACCCTACTGCCCTATTCCGAGGTCCCTTGGCGGGGACCGTAAGGAATGTGTGGTCTGACCACGCATCCCTTACGGGTCCCGCTAAGGGACCAGGGCGCTAATAACGGGCTTGCACGTCGCAAGCCCGTTATTAGCGCCCTCTCCATTCCCATTGAGCCCTATGGGGGCTCAATGGGAATGGGGAATGGCATGCTCAATGGGGACTTACTGGTCCGTCAGGGTCGGACTAGACCGATACATACCCTAATAATAATAATAGCCCATCACTCTTTTTCTTGCCCTCTTGCTTTCTCCTTTTTACATTCTTTGGTTTCCAGACTGGCATTGTTGTGACTCTGGGCGCCGCTCCGGCCTTCCGTTATGGGGAGAGTTTTGCCCAGGTAGGCTGGTGCATTCGTCACCATTACGAATTGGGTGGTTGTATGGTTGGGGGGTTCACAGAATCTATGAGAGATATGTTGTCTCCATCCATGTTGGAGAGTATACATGCTTGGGTGATGGTTTTGAAATCTGTTGTTGGGATGGAGGGCTTGATTTTGCTGAGGAATGAGAGGTAGTGTCAAGCTGTCGGATTGGTGGTGTTTGATCGTCTGAGAATTGATTGCGGCAAACTGTTTGAAAAAAAAAGCCTGTATTTCAGAGGACCAAATATGCTCACACAAACCCACACGCCACGCCCCCAAACCTCCATCCCCCTTCCCTACTTATCTGTTTGATCACTGCCTGGTACACCATAGCCCTGCTGTGTCTGATCCGTCCCTCTAACACGGGTCAGATCTGAAGCTGCAGGGTCCCCTTTTCTGCTTTTTTTTTCTGGTCCCTCACCTCAAATATTGAGGAATCAGGGGACACCCCCGCAACTCCCCAAGGCTAATACATACCAAACATGTGGAGTGGGGGACACCCCCGCAACACCCGTTCCACATGTTCGGTATGTATTAGCCTAATTATTTGTTTTTATTCGATCTAATGGTACTGGCCAAAACGAACAATTATTCTAATACCAAGCTGTCTTATTCCCGATGTGAACCTGAAAGAAAAGGCTGCAGCTGATGAGTAAACTGACACATTGGGCCTCATTATGAGTGTGGCGGAAAGGCAACCACGGCGCCGGTGGTGCTACCGGCGCCGTTGTTACCTCTCCACCACACTACGAGTTCTGCTCGCCAGTGCCGGACTGCACGCCTGGTCTGACCAGGCGTGCAAACCGGCACCCGCGAGCAGAATTCATGATTGCCCCAGCACCATTATAAACGGGCAGAATGGGGATCGGGAGGCCGGCCATAACAGCACCCGCGAATGGGCAATTACCGGGTCCCCCAAACTCGGCATGACCCGGTTATTGCCCATTCGCGGGTGCTGGAAAAAAACAACTCCGGTGGCAGCTGTGCCCTTAAGGGCACGGCTACCGCCAGAGTTATAGTGAGCGCCATTGTAACCATCACTCACCAATGACCAACACGCCGTCCAAATTCACCAAGGATCAATCAACTCTTCAGGAGGAGCAACAGGTCAACATATTGTGGAGCATCTACCAGCAGCCAATACCTGCTGCAGATTGAATCTGGCCAATACGTCTCCAAGGCTGTTCTCCACAGATCAAAAGGTTGCCATCCATCCATCAGAATTTAACACTGAACACAAATAAAACCAACATTAGGCCTCATTACGATTTGAGCGGAATGCGTTTAACGGCGCTGGTAATGGTGCCGGCACCGTTAAACGCATTCCGCACTATTACAAGGTTTCCTCGCGGGACCCGATGTGGACGTGTGGTTTTACCAGACGTCCAGAGCGGGTCCCACGAGGGGAAAAGCGAGCTAACAATGGGCCGGCCGTAATCGGCCCGTTGTTAGCTCCCGCACCCATTCCCATTGAGCCCTATGGGGGCTCAAATGGGAATGGGGAAGGTCCGGGCCCGGGTTCCCTGAAGGAGAAATTACCGAGCCCTCCAAACTCGGAATGGCCCGGTAATTCCCCATTCAGGGAACCCGGACCCAGACCCTATAGGCAGCCACCTCCAAAGTCGTAATGAGGCCCATTGTCCTGAATCCATTATGGAAAAGGTACTCTTCAAAACCCACCACAGCTCAACAAACTATCAATTCCTTGGCCCAAGCAAGCACATTTTGCAGTGATCGTCACATTTAGCAAATGTACCCTACAGCACCTTGTCAAAATGTATTCCACACACGACATACTGCTCAATAGTCATTACACATCGATTTCCTGTAGGCGGCGGGGATGGGGGCCTGTTAATTTAGCAGTGTGAAATGGGTTCAAAGCTGGTGAGATCGACTGATTCCTTTCACCGCGAGTTCAGGGAATTTCAAGCAGGTGTAGAGCTGTGATTTGCAAATGACTTCCTCACCGGTTTCCCTTTTCCTAAAAAGACTCTGTACTTAGTCCTCACCCACTAGGTGTTAGATCATCAAATAGCTTCCAGGTATTCTTGATAATATAATCGCCACAGTCCATGCATCCCGGGAGAGGGTTTCCATGAATGCTGCGGTGTAAAGGCTCTCTAATATAATATAGCAAAGCATCACAACAATTAAAACTCAAAACAGGCCACCACCTGATCCAAACCTCACTGAAGCTGCCTGTGACCGCCGCAGCAGACCCCCATCTTCCTGCTCTACACCGCGGCACATGATTCTCTGGGGCCCAATAGGGAACGGGGGTGTCCCTTAGGGATAAGGGAACTGCGCCTTGACTTTCATGGACCTTCACTTTCCACCAGAATGATATATGATTGGCAGTGTTAATCTTCACCAGACATTTACAGAGACAAAAATAACCACAAACAGATGCCACGAAGCTTTCATGAAGGCAATAGGGGTCAGATGGCTAAAGATGTTTTTGTGCATATGCCAAACGTCCAAAGTAAAAAAATGTGCTATCTGAACCTCCCTAAAATCAATAAAGCTAATTATAGATTGTGGACTGCCCTAAACATGATTGCCAGAAAGTAGCATGGGGTTAGATGATCAATTATCCAGGGCCCAGCCTAGACAGCGACCAGTGGGCGGTCTTCCCCTTAACAGAGAGCTATCAATGGCCAGGCCCAACATCTGTATCGTTTATTAAATCCCCTTATAGCATGAATCTGTGTGCGACACGAGAAGCGTTACATTGAAAGCAGCTTTTAATAAATCTTCACCCAGGCTGTTCCTTAGGGGCCGCTGGATTAACATGTGAATGATTGGCAGGGAGTAGCGAGCCTGCCACATTGCAGTAATGTTCAACTCAGGAGTTGACAGATCTCGCAAGCTTTTAGCGAGTGTCTGATGGATTATTCTGTCGGAACTAAGCGTTTATATCCCCCTCATTTCTCTTGTGTTGTCTTATAATTTACCGGGAGCCGTGTATTGCTTTCATTAGCATCCTATTGAGAAAGAATAGGGAACAGGGGACCTGAGATAACGACACCGCCTCCTCCCTGATCGTATTGCTCAACAAATAAGCCATCAAGATCAGTGTCTTCCAAAATGTAATGCTAGATATATAGATACTGGTCACAATCCTTCCACAACAAGTTAGGCGCTGTCTATTCTAAACAAGTCTACTAACGGGGTTCGATGCAGGCGTACATAATCCATTGTATTCCGGAGATGGTAGTCCAGTCCTGTTTTTAGCTTTGCATTCTGTGACATGTAATTGACAAATCAACTTCCGGGGCACCTGCAGTACAGGGATGAAAATCGGTTTCTAAACCATCAGTCAGCCCTACACCTTTAATATACCAGAGGGGATACGAACAGATTGGGAACACACGCACATTATAAACCTCCTTGTCCAATTTTGTTAAAGTGCACGGAACGACAGGCTTATCTCTGCAAGGTTGTGGATTGTTGGTTAGTTGCAACACAGCAAAAATACATGTATTGCCCAATGATAAAAGGGACTGTTCAATCAAGGTCGTATAACAATATCTACTTTATTATTCAACAGACAGTTCTAGCACACTACACAATACAACCCACCCTGTAAACAATTTCAAGAAGGAAAAGGGGTGCACTCTGGATACTGACAGGAGGGTACTTGGTAAAGTAATTAATCACAATAGTTCAAGGATACTTGGTTTCAGCACAAAGGGAGCAATGGGTCATAATATGTCACTAGAGGCTTTCGGAGATGGACCATGGAGGCAGAACCACAATGTACCTTGTGCTTGTAGAAGTTCTTTTGCTTGACAGGGTCGAGTCTGTTTCAGGGCAGTTTGCAGCTCCTCCGACAGAGTTCAAGATGGGAGACAGCTGCGGTATCAGGCGGCAGGCAGTTCGGCGAGCGAGGCTGGATGGCCGGTTGCAGCCTGGCCTACACAGCCGCTCAGGTCAGAAATCGTTTTTTCAATGCTGGTCGGCAGGTCTGAAGCACTGGTTGAGGCGTCTCGGATTACGTTAGCAACTGCAGCATGACATCAGTCAGAGGTGCAGTTGGTTGCAGCTTGAGGAGCTTGACGGGCTCGAAAATTTCCTTTAAGGTGGATGCTAATTATTGCTTGTCGATGCACTCCTCCTAGCTTCTTCACTGGGCTTGTGTCATCCTTTAAGGCAGACGGCCCAAAGCTGAGGAGAGTGTTGCAGGCAACAGCCTTGTCCTTGGTTAGGTTCAGAGACTCTCTGGCACTTCCCACCTAGGAAGCTTGCTTGCAGAGACTAGCAGGGCATGCTGTGTGCAGGCTGGGTACCAGTTCTGGAGCTGCTGGAGGGTCCTCTGGATTCAGTATCTCCCTCTGTTTCCTGGGAGATATTTAGGGGAGGGATCTTGGTTCCATCTTTGGAAATCCTGGCCTTCCTCCACGGCAGAAGCTGTAAGGCAGACTATACCTTCAGCCAGGGTCCAAATGAGTACTTCTTCTTGGGGGCACTGTTGAGCAGCCAACGAAGATGGCTGCTTAGCGTCAGCTCTCCGTGTGGTGACACTTTAACATCAGCTGTAGTGCCTGTAATGAGATCCGTGGAGGCAGCAATCAGCTGGTCATACATCCCCCAAACCGGAGCACACAAGGGAGCGATATTGCTTATGCAGCTGGAACTCGGTGGGACTCAATCGACAGATGGCCCGGGCCTCCTCCTGGAGAGCGGGTGATCGATCGAGCAGCGAGGTGGGCCGGCCTGCAGTGAGCGGCTGTAGGGCTCCGTCTCCCTGATCCCAGACCATCAGACTGAAGCACGTGACTACTGTAGGCATAGACGTGGTGCCGTGGGGGCCCGCTATGCTGGACGATCCTTCCTGGGAAGAGACCGAGCCGGCTCCCACTTAGCCCACCTCTTTGGTGCGAGTACACAGGCCTGGCCACGGCGGAGAGAACGTGATCTTTGTAGCCTGGTCCGCTGCAGTGAGAGTTCGTATATTGCGCACTTGCACTGATCCTGTCCCTGGGGGCCTACCAGCACCAACACGAAAGAACATCCTCCCCCATGACTTGTGGGTCATTCTGCACTACACCAGCGACCTCCTAGGGGTGATACATACTGAGTGAGCAGGAGGAGTTCCCCACTATTTTCACATTACTGGTGCTGGGGCAGAAAACAGAGCCTCGCTTAATGAGGGCAGCACTCCTCGATCCTGATGATCCATATTGGTACCTCTGGCTAGATACCGCTGCTCCAGACCATAGAAGCAACGTATTAACAGAGCCCTGCATGTTGTCCTCAAATTGGGTGAGCGAACGCCATCATCATGCCTTCGCTCTTGCAGTTGATATGCCTGGCTTCCTGGATGGGGTATACTGTGACAAGGCCATATGAGCGGTGTGACTTTTGTGCCTGAACTACTAGCTGTGCTAGGACCGCAAGGTTGTGGCCAACCCAGACACTGATTTCACTGTGGCGCACCCCCCTCAGCTGTGGAGCTGGCGGAGGGGACATTTGAGTACAGCCCAGCACTACATTGTGTTTATGACACTGGGAGAGTAACCATCAATATACTCCAGTGAGTGTCACCCTGCGGGCAGATACTGGCGAACGTACACACCTCTACACGAAGTACCCAATACTCGCCTCCCCATCCCTACTGTGCTGCATACACTGCCCAAAATGACAAAAGGGGCTAATGCTAGGAAAAAGGCAGGAGCGATGGACACATTTCCTAAGGCTGCTCTCCGTGTAGAGCCAGAGGCATCACCATACTCTCATCCGGTGCTAGGTTGCTTCATTGCCCTTGCAGCAAATGATGGCAGCCATAACCAGGGGATTTGCAACCATGCATGAAAAACTGGATGACATCATGGATAATGTCACCTGCACAATTATCAAAAGAAGTCCTACGGATAAATGAAGCAGAGGAACGGATAGGCACAACAGAAGACAATGTAGAAGGGCTCCACATGGCGGTTGCTACCCTGACAAAAGATATAAAATTCATTAAGAATAAGTGCGATGACTTGGAATCCCGCTCCTGGAGGAATAATATCTGCATAGTTGGTGTCTCGGAGGATGTCCTATCTGGAGCCATGCAACAGGCGGTTGAGCGATTATTAAGGGAACTTCTGGATGACCCACTATTTCCCCATTTTTTGCAGTGGAGAGAGCACATCGAGCGTTGACTCCTAGACATACACCTGGTGATTTTCCCCACCCTATAATTGCAAAGATCGTAGGTTACTGAGATAGGGATCACCTGCTTAAACTAGCTAGGGACAAGAGGGAGCTGTGCTTGGGCTCCCAAATCATCTGGATCTTTCCTGGTTAGTCAGTGGCAGTCCAACAATAATGCCGCCAATTTGAAGGTGTCAAGAAATTTCTCAGAGAGCGTAATAGCCCATATGGAAGTTTCTTGCTGGCACAACTCCGCTTCCAGTTGTGTATGGGAAGTTCTATTTTTTCACAGTACCGGAGAAAGCAGTGATATTTATTGAGGCCCAGATTTCGTTGGCGGAACCGGGGAGTGAGACAGCTGGAGGTCAGCTGCCAGGCTGAAGAATTGTTCCTAAGAAATTGCAGATGCCTCCTCTAAAGTTATGCAAGCATAGTGCCTGTTTGTCCAATACACATCACTATGCTGTACTTTGTTTACTGGTAACTCTATGTTCACCACATCGGCAACAGTTAGACCCATTGTGATTGCTTGGTATTTGTGGGTGTTGATTAGTTTGTTTTTAGTTAGGGGGGTAGGACTGGGGAGGGCAATGGGGGGAAACTACACTGCAGGTTATGGGGCAGTGCGCAAGGGGCGAGGGAATCAAGAGGTCTGAAAGGGGCCCAGTGCAACTCATGTTTGGAAATGTGGTGGGTGGATCTGGGTGGTTGGGTAGAATATCGGTAAATAATCTCAGGAAGGCAGGTACTCACAGACGACTGTAATGGATCACAGCAATATTGGGGGACAGAGACTGAGGACGCAGAATACATACTCACATGGGCACGTTAACGTGACACAGATTAATGGGATAAGCGGGAACATTAGGGGACTGGGAAATGTTACCAAATCGAGGAAAATTATGGCATATGTGAATAGGCATAGGATTATTTTACTGCTGCTGCAATAAACACATGCTCTGAAGGATGTATGTCATAGTGTTGCACCCTCTTGGGGTAGCAATAGATTCTTTACCTCGTACTCCACCAAATCACAGGGAGTCATGATGCTTAGACATAAATCGGTGTGATTCACATAGAAGATGGTGCATATAGACCCCGAAGGCTGATAGTGATTATCCTTTGTATTATTGAGGGAATTGAGCTCCTGTTAGTGAATACATATGGTCCGAATGTTGTTACCCTAGAGTACTTTGACGCAATAGCTGGGATACTAACCGCCTATTCTCTGGGCAGGGGACATGAATTTAATACCAGATCGGGGGTTGGACCACACTGGCACTGTCCCCAGGTTCCAATCCAGGGCAGCGCGCACTCTATCCAATCATATGAATTCCCTGTCCCTAAGAGATATATGGCGTCTTCTACGAATGTATGTGATTTCTTTGAAAATAGTTCACCTAATGGAGATTTCACCGAATCAATTTCACCGAAAAACAAAATCAACTTTTTACTTTTTCTACTTTTTATTTTTATAATGTGGGGGGGAGACCCCCACAGCCCCGTCACCCCTCCATACCCTAACCCTTACCCCGCACTCCACCTATTATGCATTACCCATATACCATTTCACCTACCATTTTCGGTGAAATAAATTTGGTGAAATCTCATTAGGTGAAATGGTATTCGAGGAAATCTACGGTAAAAGTCTGGTAATCCACGTTCCTGGAAATACACCTTTTATTCATCAGTACATGATGGCGCCTCACGTATTGACTTGCTGCTAATCTCGAACTCCCTCATTGGTAAGGTTACAAGTGCCAATATTTTCCCACGCACACCCTCTGATCACTCCCTCATCATGCTGAATCTAGCTCTGGACAGCTTCTCAGCCTGAGGGAGATCGTGGTGATTCTAATCTGATGCACTGGGAGACATATTTTGAAGACAGACCTTAAATTCGACATCGAAACTTTCTTCTCCTGTAATACGGCTGAAGCCACATCCAAGAGCACTAGGTGGCAAGTGCTTAAATTCTACATCAGGGGGATGGCTATCTCTAGGGAGAGACCCAGTTTAAGGCCTTGAAGACTGAAAATACTCGCTCACCGGACCCCAAAACACTAGCATTAACACGAGCGGATCAGGAACAATTCAGAGCCCATGCCCTCCACGAGGTTAGATACTTTACGCAAACGATGGCAGTAAGGAAATATGGGGAAAGTGAGAGGCACGGGAGGACGTTGGCTAGGCTGGTAAAGGCCGAACAGGGGCAAACCCAAATTGACTGCATCCTAGATACGCAAGGGGTGGCCAAATGGATGGACCAGGATGTCCTGCAGTTTATCCGTAGCTTTTATGAGGAATTATAGTCAGCAGAGGAACTGCACAGTGAGTGGGCTATACACTCCTTGTTAGAAGGAGTACCATTATCCCGACTACACACTACGACTAGGGACTCTATGAATACTCTGCTGACGAACGGGGAACTGATGTCGGTAATTAGGGATCTCCCTAAGGGGAAAGCCCCCAGCCTGGATGGTTTGACATCAGAATACTATGAGGAATTTTGTGTGCTACTTAGCCCCCACATTCTTGAGGTCTGGGAAGAATCACTCAATAATTCAATCATAACCGAATCCCTACAAGAAGCCACTATACCAGCGTTCGATATGGTCTCATGAGAGTATCTGCTGCTAGTACTAGACAAGATGGGACTGGGCGTGGAAATGCTTTGGTACCTCAGGCTCCTATACACTCTCCCTCTGGCTAGCGTATGAGTTAATGCGTGTCTTTCAGACTTATTCACACTACAGAGAGGCACCCCGCAGAGTTGCCCCTTGTCTCCTATTCTGTTTGCTCTGGCTATTGAGCCCATGACGGACCTTATCTGGGACCAGCACAGACAACGTGGCATACAGCTGAGGGGTACCTCCAAAATAATCTCCCTACATGCGGATGATGTCCTGCTACATATCAGGACCCCCCAGACGAACCTCGATCTGGTTATCCGGGACATCACACACCTGAAGGAATACTCAGGCTTTAAGATCAATTATACAAAATCCAAAACTTTTCCTTAGATTAAGTGCACCAAGGGATCTAAAGGTATATATCCCCTTCGATGGGTGCCAGATGAAATAACATATTTGGAAGTAGTGGTGAGTAGGGAGTAGACCTCTCTTTTGCAAGAAAATGTACAGGACGCAAGCACATTATGTGGAAGGTAAACTGGCGATGTGGAAGCCACTTCCCATTACTCTGGCAGGCAGACTGGCATTGATAAAGGTGATTCTCCTACCCAAACTATTATATCACTCTGTTAATGTCCCAATATGGCCATTATTTCAACAAACTATACAGCTCGCTGGCACAGTTGCTTTGGCATGCGGGAGCGGTCCAGAAAAAATGGCCAGACATGACTTTTCCATATGACAAGGGTGGTTTCATGGCTCTGCATTTTGAAATTTACTGGCTTGCGGCACAGGCCCAGTTTGCCACTTATTGGTATGGAGGCGACTCCGAACCACCTCATGTCAAAACTGGAGGAGTTGGCAGCAATGGGTACTGATCCTAGAACCCTGATTCGCGACCCAAAATAGAGGGATGATTGCCCATTTGACCCAGTGCTGGTTACGGTGGGAGTCTGGCGCACCTTTTTCACAGAGACCGGGGTGGTCCGCCCGTATTATAAATGGCTTCCATTGTGGAAATTCACAGGACTGGGCCCCACATGGGATAGGACACTAGTTGCTTGTTGGGAGAGACTGGGCTTTCGAGTATTGGTGATGTGTTTTCAGACAGGAAATTCATCACCTTACCAGCATTGACCCAGGCTAGTGACAGCTCAGCAGTGAGTGTAATTCAATATTACAGGATCCGTGCAGTGGTTGCCGCATGGTGGACAGACTATCCAGCCGAACCACGTGAATGTACAGAACTGGCATACATAGCTAACTCCACAGACTGTCGTGGGCTTCTTTCCACACTGTATAAAATAGTATTGGGCAGGGAACTATCGCGAACCCCTAAGGCGGGATTCCAGTGGGCTGACAGTCTGGGAAAGGAGCTATCAGATGGTCAGTGGAGGAGAATGTGTCTTTATACTAAGAATGTTTCGCTCAACTCTAGAGTAAAACGTATGAACAGACTGTATTATACACCCTAGAAGCTTGTACGATGTATCACAATGCGAATTATCTATGTGCGAGATGTCGAACAGAGAATGCAGGCCATATGCATAGGTTTTGGAGTTGTACCTTCTGGGAGGAGGTCCTAGCAATACTGTCTGAAGTGGTGGAGTTTAAGGTAGAACATTCCCCTGCGGTGGCATTGTTTGGTTTAGAGACAGTATTCACGATTAAACGGCTTAGGTCATTTGTAAACATGGGGTGCATGATAGCCAAGAGATGTATACTGTACAAGTGGACAGACAAGAGCCCACCTACAACCAGGAAGTAGCTGCTTAATCTTACACAGACTCAGAACTGTGAGGAAGCTTATGTGGGAACGTTAACAGTCACTGCTAGACCCAAAGACTTTTAGATGGCGTTCCATGCATATTTAACCAAGCAACTCCAGGATAATATATCAAACTAACTCACATGTGCCCATGAACAGTCCGTAGATCCTACCAGTATATATTGTCCCGAATCATACTGATAGTCTTGTTTGACTGGAACTGTGTCAATTGCTACCTGATCCTCATAAGCGCCTGTTGTCGACTATGCTGTATTAACAAAATGTACGAGAATATGTGTGTCATGTGAAGCCTTGAGTGCCAAGCCTAAATAAAAAAATGTTTATTGCTCCTTGCAAAGTCTTCAGATGATGTGCCCAAAAGAGGGTATCAACCCTCTTTTAAAGCCAAATGGGCCTCAGCAATTGGTGTAGTCTAAGCCTATCTTAATGAACCAATCCGGGGTCCCCACCAACAATCTTCTGTTATGTGTGAGGTCATAACTAGAGTGCTTTGAAACCGAAAAGGTAAAGGGGTGATAACATGTACTACTAAGTCCGGCCATTTTCCTGCCCGTTGTGGATCAAAGTGTCTGTCTAGTTAACTGAGCTCTCTGTGGTTCCTGATTTAAGCAGCAAGTCTCCCTTGAAGCTGTGGCAAGATCAGACTTTTGGTCTCCGCCAAACCACGTACTCATACCTTCTGAATGGGGTCCCCCTGCAGGGATGACTACTGTAAATACATAGTTCCAGACATGACAGGTCACTGCCCTTGATACTGAGAGGTGGGAAAAGGCTTAAGGTTGACACAGTGCATAATAAAGGTGTTGGGGCTTTCCTGTCCTTTGTTAGTCCTGCGACAGGCCCCCGTGTTCCTGTTTGAACTAACACTGATTAGTATGCAAAGCTGCCACCAGCAGAGCTAACAAAGTATGGGGCAGATACATGAAGCCTTTGTTAGTTAATTAGGCTGGCCATGGCAGGAGGAAGGTTTTGCCTTCCCCCTTCTGAGATGCTTTGATATACTCTTAGCTGTCATATTCCAACTAAATATGACAGGGGGGATGGCACGTGTAGGCTGTGTCCACCCAGAGTACACATGTCTATGTGAATGTATGCATGTGTGCCTATTAGCCCCACACATTTCCAGAGGTTGATCTACCATCATTCGATTTCATTTAAAAAAATTTAATAAACCAGGTGAGGGCACACACAACATGCGGATGGTCGAAGTTCCCCATTATAAATCCGGGACTACAAGTCCCGGAAAACAAAGTTAAAATCAGGTCTGGACTAGTGTCTCCCGAATTGAATGGTCGAAGCAGGCATGTATGTGGTTGACTCTGAAAAGCTCCTCTGTCTTTGCATGATCAGCTTGGCATGGTTAGCTAATACCATATGCTCACATCACCCGCAGCTATTCCAGAGTCTGTGCATAATGTAGCCACCTGCTGCCTTCCTAGGACATCTCAGAATGTTGCAAGCGCACACAGCTGCTGTGAAGAACAGTTAATGTAACACCTGAGGGGCTGCTCCTGGAGAATCTGTCATATTATCAGCCTATCTCCTGGGAGAAGGCTCTTTAGGTCAGTGGGACATCTGTAGCCAGCTGCTTTGCTAATCAAGTTTACTACTGAGATGTGGACACCAAGCCTCACTGGTAAAGTTTCTTCTAAGCTCCAATGTATTTTTATTTTGGGAGTGGAGCGGGGAGGTGGGCAGAGGTATGACCATGCAAAGGGTTCTGTCTCCTTTAGAAGCTGCAGAGAACATCTAAACACAAGCATGCCCACAAAAAGTCTACTTAACGTTCAACCTGTTAGCATAGTCCTTAAATCACAAGCATTAGCAAAGCTGTTCTATCGGCAGACATGTTCCCCTAATGCATATATTTTGAACATTACAACTTTTATATGTTACAGTTTTCTAAACATCATCCCAATAAAATTAATACCATGTTACTGCTAGTCATGAACGTTTATATGATAAAGAGATTGAGACAAGCAAAGTACTTTAATTCAGGATTGTATGTTGGGATTGTATGCGTGATGGGATTGTATTGCTCAGAAATCAGATCACAGAAGGCACACTTGGTTAATGAGTTTTTATTACATCAGATACCACTTGAAAGCTGAAATTACTCACTACCAGTTGGAAAGATGATTTTGCATACATAAAAGGCTGTTTAAATCATTGCCTAATGTGGCATCGATGCAGATACCAACTGTTTAGCAGTGAAATGACCCCATTATCCTCAAACATTTTTTGTAGGTAAAAATGTGCATTTAAAATCACATTAATATGACATATTGCAAACGTGTAGAAACCTTCATTCTTTTTTAGTTTCATTAATAAAATGATGTGGGTAATTCTGTTTTAGAAAGGAGGGCCTCCTGACCAGATGCCGCTTGCACCAACCTCCATGTCAAAGGCCTACAGTACACCTGTGCCCTGCTGAATCAGAATCCTGATCTGCAGCAAGCTGCTCTCCAGTGCCACAGAGCAGCATCAGGGGCACAGGGGCTCCCTTGACAACTGCATTGACAGCCAAGTCACTCCAGTGCAGGGGTTGTCCCTAATCTCATAACTATGAGGGTTGTTGTCATGGTGGCAGTTGTACACTTTAAATATAAGCCATACCCGAGTTTTAGGTATGGTGACTAGTATCTCTCATACTTACAAATCTATATAATACCTGTGTCAGAACTGTGAGTTTGTGGAATGGGTATGTATTTTCTTGTCAGACAACCTGACCCTGTCAACTGACAGGGCAGGAGCCTGAATGGCTATGCCTCTCATTGTATCCTTTGTGAGGTTGGGTAACACATCTCTCCAGCAAAAATAGCCTCCCAGCAGGAGCTGCCCTGGAAAACAGGAATCAAAAGGCCTGTACTTAGGTCAGGGTGCTGCATACCAAGGGGGCCTTTGATGCTATTGACAAGGAAAGGGGTGAAGTTAATGTAGGCAGAGAGCACAGCATAGCTGGAGGTGGTTTTCACCATCTTGTATCTTTCTGTATCTCTCTCTCCTTCCTGTCTCCTCCACGTCCTTTAGCACAAAGCACTTTAAGTATGATGTCAGAACGCAAAGACCACTTGTCTCAAGCACAGGGATCAGACACCTAAAACAAGCTTGCTGTAGTCAAACCAACTGTGGACATGTGCCTCTAAAAGAAGGTGTCTCTGGGTGCTTGTTGTATTAACTCTTGAACACACACTTGAGGAAGAATTCATTAAGACCACTTTTGGGAGAGTTTCCAAAGCAAAGGCAAGCTCTGCTTCCTACCCACTCCCAGGGCACATCGGTGACTATTGCTGGGCACCAGGACCTGCCACTCTGCACCAAACCTACCTAGGCTGTGAGAGCAGAACCTTAACTGACTCATCCTCTGTTCTAAAACCCCTGCAGTATGTCTCACAGCGGCTGAAGGACCAGATCAGCCAAAGTTCCCTGTTCGGCTGCATCGAGTCGGTTGAACCGCATTCGTGCTGTGTTCACTGCACTGAAACCAAAGGGACTCGCTGGTGCTGCTTTTGGCATTCCGTCAAACTTGAACTACTGCAGCATCTAAACTGTCAAACCGGCTCACTGCTGCATCACACTAAGTGGAGCAATAACCAATTTCGCTCAAAAACCCTGCTCTCCACTGCGAACAAAACACAGGATGCCACATCTGCGAACCCTGCATCAGAGCACCAAGGTCATCACATCATAACCAGGGACCATGACTTCAACTGGTGGAGCATTGCTCACTCATCGACCAAACTAGCAATTACCAATGTCTTGTATCACCTCGACTCCCGATCTGACCCTGGTGAGCCATTTGAAATGCTTGACCCAAACACTGCATCTGAGCCGCATCAAGTTCCTGATTCAAACCAACTAGATGTCAGCACTCCGCTTGAACAGCATGACTCGCAGCACCTGAATCTGGTTCGACCTGCACTGTGGAACAGCTGGAAACCTGGGTTGATGCTGTCAAACTCCCTAAGAACTGAGGAAAGGTACTATTGACCCATAACTGCCCCAGTCCATCTTTGAGCTAGAGGGGCTGGTTAGGCCACGCTGGCACCATTTTCCACTGAACAACATATCCCTTTGAGCTCCTTAGTTTCTTATTGCCTTTTTATCCCTGTATTCATTTCCTAGAGTGCTTCATATTTTGATCTTTGCATATTCTGTGTTCACTCTTAGAGGAGTTTGGGGGGTTATAGTGTTTTAGTGTTTTATTAGTTATTTGTACGTCGGTGTGTTTATTTAGAGTATATATATTTTATAGGACCTTCACTGGACATTCCTTTATTTTGGATGTTATACTTTGACGTTTGCGTCACAACGGGATCATGTTTATACCATGTGTAAGAGTATAGTCTTTCCTCGGCCCACATTACAAAAGGCAAAGAAGGAATATCTCTTGGCTGTGTCTGTTTTACCTTTATTTTTGGGATCACTGTTGGTTTGTAGAAGTGTGGGGGCTGAGTAGGTAGTTTAGCCACTACTCATCCTTATACTCATGCAGAGCAGAAGTCATTTGTGATTATCATAACAATTATTATAAAGGAACACTAAGCATAAATCATTAATCATTAGAGGTGTGTGTGCAAATGGGGCTGAGGGGAGATGTGATCATGTAGGTAAATTGCTGCCAGTGGAACCAGGAGAGTAGGTGTGAAATCATGTCGCTCCCACTCAACCAAGGTCTGTGATCCTAGTAAAAGCAGTTGACCGTATAATGTTTTAGTTTCGTCACTGGCCAAAACTGAGAATCAGCAGACTTAATTAATGTTAGCAATTTTCAAACATACCTCAATCGTGTATTATGAAGTATGGTGTTGCTCAAAATATAATATTAATAATGACCCTTAGTATAAGGGAATCTACAAACTGAATTTATTTTTCCTTGATTCACTTATGGACACTACTCTTGTGAGCCATGGATCTCTTGTTAGTGTAACATTAAATACATTATATGAGAGTCTGGTTAGTAATGCACAAATTCTGAATGTATATTTACTCACCCGTCATTGAACTGCACTAGCTCCCACTGCAAGCCTGTATCATCTTCAAATCATTTTGCATCGTCTACAAGGCTGTCATCCTCAAGTCCCCAAGGTACCATACTGAGAAACTCAGCATCTCTGCAGGCCTGCAATCCACCAGAAGTTAGGAAATGTGCAGACTTGAATTATGGAAAGAAGCAGAAGATAGGCCTTCACGGTCTACGCTCCAAGACTCTGGAACATTCTCCAATGTCAACACCAGACATGCTCCATCACTTCTACAGTTCAGGAAAGAACTCAAGACATTTGCCTTCAAGGAATGGCTCCTCCTTAACACCTAGGTCCACACAACACCCTGCACTCCCCACCCTACCTGAGACTCGGTGATCTGCTTCCCGCTGTCTCCCCCCAAGCTGCCAATTGCTCACCCTCCCCTATTAGCTCCTGCTCCTTTTTCTCTGCTTCCCTCACTGTGTTTTTCCCCTGTGATTGCAAAGCACTCTATTGCTTCACGAAGCTAGGTTGGTGCTCAATAAATACCCTAATAATTATAATAATAATACTTACCAGCACAACAGCTCTGTAGTCTTGTGTGTCTGCTCTTACTGGGGCTCTTGGGCAATAAATATTGGAAAAAATGATGCTGGTAAAGAATCAGAGAGTGGCAATTACCTTAATAGTAATCAACCTCTATGACGTAAATTGGTTATGCCACTAGGTGCTGTCACTGGCATCTATGAAGTTAATCAGGTATGCCACCAACTGCCATCATGGGCCTCTATGAAGTTAATCGGCTATGCCACTAAGTGCTGTCATGGGCCTGTATGATGTTAAAAAAGGTATGCCACTATGTGCCGTCATGGGCCTCTATGCCGTTAAGAAGGTGGCCAGTATGTTCCGTCACGGCCTCTAAGAGGTAAGAAGGTACGCCACAAAGCACAAGCCTCTGTTGCAATCAGACTTTTGAGGGAGGAGGTCCTTCACCTTATTTTGTCTTTCTTTCTGGCTCACAGCTGAACAAAACATTATCTTCTTTCTTCCGACTGGATCCCATTCTGGGGATGATGTCTTGGATGCCCATCAAGGTTGATGCACCATCATCCAGGGTGTTTGAGAAAAACTAGAGGTGACCATTCAGTTGAGAATTCTTTTTAATCCTGCTCTAAAATGGGTTATGTTGCAATGGGTTCCATTTCATCCAAGTCTGCGCAGCAGAGCAGCTGGGGTCCTGTTTGGTCTTGCTTGTTGCCCTTAGGCTAGGTTGATCCCTGTAAAGCACTCTGCCACTGATAGATACATCTCACAGAACACTTTATTCTACAGGGCACTGCCTGGATGACAGCTGTGGGAAGTGGATCCCCCAGTCAGTCCCTTACTAGCTCTTGTGCACCAGTAAGGTATACTCTAGGGAATGCTTCACCCAAGGCAGACAATTTCCCCCACAGGGTTTCTTTGCACTCAGATGCATTCCTTCCAATCTCATGGGTTCCCATAACCACTATGCACAACAGGGAGGGCAAGCAGCTTTTTGGTACACAGGTGGGTTTGTGATAATGAGATGAGATATGTGGGTTCCTGTGGGTCTTAGAACAAACTACATTTTGGGGGATGGTGTTAGCAGGCCACACAATAACAAACATGCTCATCAGTGTAAATAATAAACAGCAGTAGTGTCCACTCATCCCTAAATACAGCAAACCATTGCCTAGTCGCTGACTCCATTAAACCCCTCCAATGCAATGGTTTAATTAAAGATTATATGTTATCCGGACCCTAGTCCTACTTACACCTGTGCCTCTGTGATCACCTCTAACCATAGGGCCTGGGCTAGCATTGACTGAAAATGTGTGGGAGTGGACCTTTAATCACCTTAACCCAAAACAGTCCCACCACTTAAGAAGCGAGTACACGGTTGTACATTAAGCAAGGTTATTGTACAAGCTCTGGGGAGCAGTTAGATGGTGTTGCAGGACCAAACTAACCCAAGTCTCAACAATACAACCTCAGTCAGCAGTTTATATACTTTTTGCAACAATTTAAAACACTCCCAGGTACAGGTATTATCCTCGACCCTCCAAATATGATTGGACAAAACTTCTTCAAAGAAATCCAATCTTTCCCCAAATGTTACATTTTCATTGGTCAGGCTTATCTTCATTATTATCTTCAGATCATATTCAAACACACCTCTTCTTGGGATGTGTTGTAGTAGGTCCTGACGTCAGTACAGGGTTAAACATTTACATTGAAAACATAGTTTATTGCTAGCAATAACTGGCCTAAGACCTTTACCTTTAAGTATGATTGCACGTGGTCTTCACATGGACATTTCCCGCAATATGAGGAGGCTGGGTAAATTATTTCCCTTCATTTGTGATGTTGTCTCATTTCCCAGGTCACTGTTCCCTTGAAACATTCCAATCTCCAAGGCTCCCATTTTATTGCACAATTGAAAACTCCTAAATAGCTTTAGGCACTTAGCTTACCCCTTGCTTTACTGCTGACCAGATTAAATAACAAAACTCTTTTGATCATGCTCTTAAACAGCAAGAGATTATATTTACTATCTACGAGACTTATGAGACCGTAAAACTCAAGGCTATTTCTGCAGCTGCTGACCTCAAAGGTTGAGATTCCTCATTTACCTGCCTTCTACCATCTGAAAAACTTGTTTAGAAGTCAAAGTGCATTTTGCAAGAAAGCCCTATTCATTGAGTTCTGGTACATTGTGAATAGCCGCTTATATTGAGATTCATGAATTCCACATGTATTTACAATAATGTGCATACATGTTTTTACAGTTGGTGGATTTAATACCTTATCTTTCTGTGAGCATGCTAACTAATATGTATCAGTTCTGAACAAAAGTAGCACTCATGCTCAGTTCGCCGCACCGCCAGTCATCAATATAGCACCCGCAACATAAATTCCTCATAATGTTGGGAACCCCCCTTGACCACCCCGACATTTGTCTTCTCTACAATCAGCAAAACACAAGAGGTGATGGCTGGAAGGTTTAGAATTAATCTTAACCTCTGTCATTGCTCTGGGCAACCCTCCAGACCATTGGGCTTTGCCTGCCAAGCCATTACCGAAGGGGAAAACAATCTACAGTGAATATCTCAGCGTGCCAACAGCCCCTGAGCAGCGGATGAATGAACAATGGTCATTAGATTCTGATCACTAGATAAACTGGTCATCAAAAACTGATCCGCAGTGCACATTAATCGCCATTCATTTAACATGGGAAAAGCCTTCAAACTTGACACCCCCTGATTGACAGCTAAAATGCTCATGAAAAGCACATAGTCTAAGGAAGGGTCCACAAGTTAAAAGCTAACGACACACATATCTTACCTGCACCTTCCCCTACCTCTTTCAGTTTGACAGGGATTCCCCTACCCAAAACCCCTTCTATTCTCTTTTTTTGTTGGAGTCAGCCCAGACAGAGGTTCTTGCTGGCCTTCCCCCACCATAGCCCCTTATCAACAGCATTGAAACGGAAGTGCTCATCCCACCCCCTGAACACCTTCTATAGGATCGTTGCTCTTGCCTGCCGCCACTGCAGAACATTTGAAAGTGCTCTCAAACCCAACACCATCCAGATGCTCTCTTCCCACTGCCGGCCCGCCGTACCTGCTACAACCCATAACCCCCTTGCGCAATTGCCCCTGCATGCATCCATGTGCGCTCACTTTACAAGCCATGGGTTCATGCCCAGCATTAATGAAAAATTGAGCAGTTGGATGTAGGGAGCAGAAGAAAGTGCCGACCTGAGTGAGGGAGTGTGGGTAATTTTAAGGCAACCATTTTAAAATATTTGCCAGCAAGTAGAGAAAAAGAGCACACAGTGTCCTCAGCGGTAGATTCATGGTGGGTAGGACGTTCTAAGGGGAACTGAAATAGACACCATCAGGATTGTTTTATCTCGTCATGTGTGAGGTAAGGAAACAATGACCGATTCATTATCCAAATCTGGCTAGCCTAGTGCCCACTACCCTACTCACAGCCATCAAATTAATGGTGTCAAACACTGTGCGGCTAGTTCTACAGACCAGGAACTGGCAACCACATCAAAGAGAAAGAAAATATCTAATCCTCAACATATGGCAAGAGGTTGTTCAAAGTCAACATCTATGGGAACGTTGTTACAAAATATGATTATTCCCTTCTCATCTAACAACACTATCCATGGAAGTTCTTGAGGAATTAACTACTAACCTCCCTTCAGGACCACATCATTATTTGTCAACGGGGCTGCTGAGCTAGATATCAAGGTCTGACCAAAAATGTTACACACTCCACCCCCATGCCTATAAACAACCCAGATTGTACATAGAGAGGAAGCAAGTATCAAACTGAACTTGCAGTCTCTCCTCGGACCATACAGCTCACACATTGTACCCACAATCGATACATGGATGACCTGAGCATAATCAACCATAAATTAATATTACGCAGGTGTTCACACACATGTGACTGAAGCCCACAGATACTCAACTATTGTGCACAGACTGCAACAATGCCAAATACCACAACGGTTGCCAGACATTTGGTCGAAAAAATGTGGTCGACTGGAAAAATGGTCGAACCAATTTGGTCGAAAGCCAAATGGTCGAATTTTTTATTTTTTTATTTTCACCCCTTTTTTTGGGGGGGGGGGTCCCCCCCAACCCCCTTTTTTTCTAAAAAAAACCTTTTTTTCCCTAAACAAAAACCAAAAAAATACATATATAAATACAAATAAAAATTCGACCATTTGGTTTTCGTCCAAATTACGTCGACCATTTGTCTTTCGACCAATTTACAGTCGACCACTTGTCTGGACAGCTACCACAACATATCCTCCACATGTCAAGGCACAGCATCTTCTACAGAAGGCTGATCAGATATTCATACACCACCTCCACAACTCAGGGGCAGACAGACAGGCATGTGAAGAGGGCCAAGTTGTCCCCAGCCTACTTGCCATGAGTGCCTAGCCCAACTAACACACAAACTCGGCCCACGAAAGATCTTCTAGAGACCACAGAATCCACACAATTCCATACAAATGATCATTTGAAATGCACCAGCAGTCATGGGTAGAGGACCAATGAGACTCAGACCCCATGCCATGACTGCACCGCTGAGCTAATTCTAATCTTAGACCATAACATGTCTTCTGAATGGTGATGTTTCTGCGATCGCTCGTCCCACACCACTCAGGAACCACCCAGACACCTGCCCATAATCCAGCAAACCTGGGACAAGTAGGCAAAGGTTCAGGCCTAGAGGTACTCCAAACAGTGAGGAGAAAGTTGTCTTTTTCTTCATCTGTTCCCCTCTATCTCAGCTCAGGGGCTACAACCAAATGGCTAGCTAGCCCAGAGTCCCGACATTACCGTAGCCCCAGATCTTTTCCAGACCTATCAACACCTGTGACTCTAACTAACTCTCTCTCCAACATCACAACAGATCTTTCCCCTCAAACCTCACACTACTTTAGCTTTTCTATCCACACTTTTGTCTAATCTCTCACTCACTATCTTTCTTAATAGTGGTCGACAGGCCTTCCTTTCTCTTTTGCGCAACCCCTTCCTTTACATTTCTCTTTCACCGTCCATATCCCATTCCCTGTCTCCCTCACCCTATAGTTTCTCTTCGCCCTTTTGTTCTTTTTCCACCTCCCTTTTTGTGCTTTTGTTTCCCCTGCTTCTGTATCTTCTATCCCCCCTTTCAGCTTATCTCATTTATGCGTCCTATTATTACCGCCAGTCTGTGGCCCCTCTCTTTCCATCGTTTCACAGACCACCTCTGCTTCCCTTTCATCTGGGCTTCCGAGTATACAAGCTAGGACTCCTCAGTCTTTAACCATAGTGTGTCTGAAGAACTGAAGAGGCTTTACACAGTCTGTGGGCCTCATTACGACTAGCGCAGAATGGGTTTAACAGCGCCGGTAATGGTGCCGGCGCCGTTAAACCCACTCCGCACTATTTCGAGGTCCCCTCGTGGGACCCGCACTGGATGTCTGGTTTTTTCAGACGTCCAGAGCGGGTTCCGCGAGGGGACCAGGGAGCTAACAACGGGCCCGTAATTAACAGGCCCGTTGTTAGCTCCCTCCCTATTTCCATTGAGCCCTATGGGGGCTTGAATGGGAATGGGGAAGGACCGGGCCGGGGTTCCCTGAAGGAGGAAATACCGGGCCCGCCAAAGTCGGAATGGCCCGGTATTTCCCCATTCAGGGAACTTGAACACGATTTCGTAATGAGGCCCAGTGTGTCTCTCTAAGCTGGTCACAACCTCAGGCCAGTGTCTAAGCTGCTTCTCATATCTGCAATGGTTTGACATTGCTGCGTTGTTTCTCTCTGACATCCATTGCTTGTGTCATCTAGGAAAGGAAGCATTAATCAACCCCAACAAATATGCTTGTATAGTGATCCGCACGTCTTCATTTTCTCAGCAAAAACGGAACACACACCCACTCAACACAAACTGTTATGTACTGCGTACACGAGGTACGCATGCGCGAGCCTCTTCGGAGCTCGCGCATGCGCGTTAGAATAATAAAGGCGGTGCCCGGCAGTTCGCCCCGGAGACCGGAGCCATCACACGTCTCCGGCGTGTGTTCTCTGCGTGCATGGGTGCGTGTGGTTGCATGCATGTGTGCCGGCTGACGGCCGACCCCCGCACATACAAAATTGGCGAAATGGGATCGGAGCTGTTCTTCCCGTTTTTCCGACAACATCGGCGAAACGGAACACAACTCTGCAGTCGCGGACCCGCTCTAACAGCCGGCGGCCATTTTGAGTGCTTGTTCACTACAACATACGCAGTGGTTGCGGCCCGTTTCGGGTGCTCGTGCACCATCTGCCCGTTGCAAGCAGTTGCAGCAATTTTTGGACACTCCACAGCCCAGCTGGTGCAGGGCTGTGACACAGGAAGTGGCAGAAGAGCCAACAGGAAGACTTTGTCACAGTTGGGAGTCAATCACCCATCAACCTGCCAAGACAATACTGTGAGTACCTATTGTGATGGGTGAAGAAACAGATGATGAAGGCGCCGTTGCCCCAATACCACGCAGAGTGCGCACCACTCTGGCTCCCATGCCTGAATTTGATACCACGGGGCCCCCATCGAAACTTGGCCCAAAATGGCTCATATGGGTCAAAAGACTGGAAATGATGTTCAGAGCCTCGGTGGAGACAGAAGACGAGGCAAAGATCGCCATCATGATGTACTCCGCAGGCACTGAAGTCCAGAAAATATATGACTCCCTCGACATTCCAGTGGCGACGTATGACGCTGTCAAACAAGCACTTCGGGATCACTTCTTACCCTTAGCGAATGTTGACTTCGACAGGTTTGTCATGGGGGCGGAAAAACAACGGAGCGAAGAGTCACTGGACCAGTTTTGTGCCCGTTTGAGACACCTAGCGAGCTCCTGCAGGTGGGTCAACGAAGAGGAAATGGTCCTCAACCAATTGCTGCAAGGATGCTGCTCAGGAAAACTTAGGAGGCAAGTCCTGAGGGAACCAGGGCTGACCCTCCGGCAAATCCTGGACATGGGAAGAGCGTATGAGCTGGCGGAGGCCAGAGAATCGAAAATGGAAGCAGCCAGGCATCCCAAGAATGAGGAGGAGGCACTTGCAGTCGGACGTTTTGCACCTGGGAAGGCCAGATGGACACCGAAGAGGGGAGAAGGACCCAAGACATCAGGTACCCCTCAGTTGTGCTCTTATTGTGGATATGACCTCCCACACAGAGGTGAATGCTCAGCCAAATCACGAACATGCGGCAGGTGTGGGATACCTGGGCATTACGCCAGGATGTGTAGGGCCGCCATGCCCGTGGCAGCAAGCAGTGGACCAGAAAGGGCCGGTAGAGGTGGCGCTCAGACTGTGAGGGGCGTATCGTCCCTTGAACAGGACGTGCACCACCTACACATTGCCGAAGAAGAGGAAGAAGAGGAGGAAGAAATTTTCTTCATTTCCAGCATCGCAAATGGCCCTGGAACTCGACGAAGACCCATATGTACTGCAGACATTGGAGAGATTCCCACTCCAGTCCTCATCGACACGGGAGCTTCAGTCTGCGTACTGGCGGACAGACATTACAACGCACTGGCAGGCCCACCAACCCTGTCGCCCTCCAAGGCTCAGATATACGCTTTTGGTGAAGATACTCCCCTACCCATCCAAGGGGTATTCGTAACCCCAGTGACCCATGGCCAAAACAGCATCAAAGCGAGGTTTTTTGTAACCAGCGTAAGTCCGCACTCTCTTTTAAGCTGCGCAGCATCTGAAGCACTCGACCTGGTTCATTTCACTTTTGCTGTATATCATACAGATCTGGACAGCCTGCTGACACGCTTTGAGAGGCTCTTCAGGGGCATAGGGAAACTGAAGGCTGAGCCAATAAGGCTCCACATTGATGAGTCAGTCAGACCAATGGCGCTGAAACATCGTCGCATACCATTTCATCTGTGGGCTCAGGTGGAAAAGGAGCTGCAAGACTTAGTTGAACGAGATATCATTGAAAAGGTGGAAGGGCCCACCCCGTGGGTCTCTCCAATTGTAGTGGCCCCAAAGCCCAAACAGCCTGGGGCTGTACGCATTTGCGTAGACATGAGACTCCCTAATCTGGCCATAAAAAGAGAACGTCATCTCACTCCCACTCTGGACGACATTGTTGGAGAACTTCAGGGTGCGAAATTATTTTCGAAACTAGACCTGAGAGCGGGTTACCACCAGTTGGAGCTCCACCCAGAGTCTAGATATATTACGACCTTTACAACACACGAAGCACTGTATCAATATAAAAGACTCAGTTTTGGAATATCCTCGGCGGCAGAAGTCTTCCAAAATGCTATCAGGGGGGCTCTGTCCGGACTAAAAGGAGTAATAAACATGTCAGACGATATCCTAGTCTTTGCCAAATCTGAAGCAGAGCATATCAAGCGTCTGGAAAACACTTTTCACAGGCTCCACACCCTCGGCCTGAAGGACAGCCTAGAGTTTTTTGGATTTGTCTTCCATGCGGGAGGCATATCCCCAGATCCTGAGAAGGTGAGAGACATTCGAGAGGCGTCACCTCCCACGTCCCCGGCAGAAGTCCGCAGCTTTTTAGGGATGGTGAACTACTGTGGGCGTTTTATTCGAGATTTAGCATCCCTTTCTGAACCCCTGAGAGCACTCACCAGGAATGAAGAAGCATGGACGTGGACTGGAAAGGAACAGAGAGCATTCACGGCCATCAAGGATGCTCTGTCTGAACAAGACACCATGGCGTATTTCAACCCAGCCCGGGAGTCTGAAATCATAGTGGATGCCAGTCCAGTGGGACTTGGGGCGGTTCTCGTGCAGGCGGATCAACAGGGATCCATGCGACCCCTTGCATACGCCAGCAAGGCACTCACAGACACAGAGAGAAGATATTCTCAAATTGAACGTGAAGCCCTCGCAATACTATGGGGCTGTAAACATTTTAGATTATATATCCTGGGGAAACCTGTTGTAGTGGTGACAGACCACAAGCCCCCAATTCCCATTCTGGCAGGCACTTCTTCCAAACCGCCACCTCGGATAGAGAGGTGGATGCTATCCCTCATGGAGTACGGGGTGAAGCTGGTATACCGCCCAGGTACGCACAACCCTGCAGACTATTTGTCTCGTCACCCCGGCGCAGGACGACCGAGAGACACTACGGAGGTTGCAAATTGTGTGGACACCATTCACATGGTCGTCGAGTCTGCGCTTCCCATTGCTTTAACAAGACAGGAAATTGCCAACGAATGGAACTCGGATGAGGCATTTCTGAGAGTGAAAGGTGCGGTAGCCACAGGAGCATGGCGGGAGCTCCTTTTGAACAATGCCCGGAGAAATGCAGAAACGCAAAGGGATTTGCAATTGCTCTGGGGTGCACGACATGAACTGTCAGTAACTGCCGATGGTCTCCTGCTAGGAGGGCACCGGATTGTGATCCCCAGGTCACTCGTGCCGAAGGTCATTCAGTTGGCACACAACGGACACCAAGGGATGACCAGAATGAAGGCACGTCTCAGACTCAAAGTCTGGTTCCCCGAATTGGAAAAGAGAGTGGAAGAGTTTGTGAGGGCCTGCATCCCGTGCCGAGCCACGAGCCCGGCGGAGAAGGGACCCCCGATTCAGACCATGGCAAGGAGTGATTTACCCTGGGGGACAGTACATGCCGACTTTGGCTCTACCGGAAGAGGACTACACTTCCTAGTAGTAACTGACCAATGGTCCCGATATCCAGAGGTGGAACTGGTCGAGTCCCAGGCCACCGACCACACCACCCTGGCCATGGACAAGATATTTGCTACCCATGGGTTTCCCATCGAGTTATGTTCTGACAATGGGTCACCTTTTCAAGGACAATCGTTTGCTCGATACTGAGAAGAGAGAGGGATAAAACACCGAAAAGTCACCCCACTATGGCCAAGAGCCAATGGAGAAGTAGAACGTTTCATGCGCACACTAAACAAGGTGTTTCGCATATCCGAAAATGGAGGTGAAGACCTCTGACGGAATTTATTCGACTTTCTCCGGGAGTATCGCACAACACCTCATCGATCAACTGGAATAGCCCCTGCGGAGGCACTTTTCAAGAGGATCCCAAGAGGACTCATACCTGAATCAGAGGGGAGACAACCAGGAGTGATCGACAATGACCAAGTACAACTAGAAAGGTCATGGAGAAACGAGAATGAAACAGCGCGGAGGAGACTGCCGGAAAAACAGATTGCAGTTGGAGATACCGTGTTGGTACGAAACAGAAGAGCAGAAGGAAAGCTGTCGACAACTTACGAGACCCAACCACTGGGTGTAACACACGTGAAAGGTACAATGGTCACCGCAGCCAATGCCAGAGGAACCGTCACCAGAAATGTGTCGTTTTTCAAGCGCATCAAGGCCGCTGGTGGCGAGGCAACATCAGAACAGGTCCCGGAACAAGGGGAAGAAACAGGGATGGAGGAAGCTACTCCAACTGCAGATCACGAGACATCGGAGGCGCCTGGTGACGCGGCACCACGATACCCGAGCAGGGCCGGACGACGACTTCCCCAGAGGTACCGAGACTTTATCATGGACCCTGCACCATAGGCGGGGAAAGGTGTTGTTGCAAATCCGAAGAAGGAACCAGGCTGTACTTCTGCAGTCAATTGTTAATTGTTGTTTGTTTCTGCAGTGAAGTGTTAATTGTTTGTTTCCGGGGAAAAGGAGGGATGTTGTGTACTGCGTACACGAGGTACGCATGCGCGAGCCACTACGGAGCTCACGCATGCGCGTTAGAATAATAAAGGCGGTGCCCGGCAGTTCGCGCCGGAGACCGGAGCCATCGTCTCCGGCGTGTGTTCTCTGCGTGCATGGGTGCGTGTGGTTGCATGCATGTGTGACGGCTGACGGCCAACCCCGCACATACAAAACAAACCACACAACCCCACCTCGTAAGTACATGAATATGGTTGGTATTGAAAGGTAAAGTAGCTAGAAAAACTGTAAAAATGAAGGGGTACACAAATTGGGTAAAGGTGTGAAAAATGGGAAAAGGAAAAGTCATGGGCAAGGGCAGTAGGCAGGGGAGCGGGCGAGTTAGGAAAAGTATAAACAAAACAAAAACAATGTCAGAAACAATCGTCAGGAAACCTTATTTTTAGGCAGTTGAAAAAAATGGCATTGGAAATGCAGAAGGATGTGTGTACGTGGCACACTTTGGGGTCTGCTACAATAGCATTGGAAGCTGTACCAAGTAAGAGCAAGTGCACCGCCCTCTCAGGAACGTGTGCTATGTGGCTTCTGCTGCACAGGCTAGCCTTTTTTTCATGTTCATGTGCAGACGGTTTTTGACGGGCACGCTTTTTTCTCAGTAGCTAGGGCACATAGAGGGTGTATTGGGAGGTGATGCAAAGACATATATATGAGAGACAGGGTGAGAGAGACAAAGAGTGAGAGCGATAGAGACAGAGAGAGGCGGAGAGAGAGACAGAGAGAGAGAGAGAGAGAGAAAGAGAGAGAGAGCGAGAGAGAGAGAGACGGGAAAGGAAGAGAGAACGAGAGGGGCAGAGGGAGAGGGAGGTTTTGGTACTTGAAAGACAGTCCTTCGAGGGACTTCCCCCTTGCAGTGGGAAGTGAATGAAGCCCCTTTTTTAGGTGACTGGCTCCTAACATGCTCATGCATGATAACGCAAAGGAAGGGTGCCGCATTTACATGAGTGGTCCAGCACGTGGAATCTTCACACTGTAGAGATGAGACTGGACTAGCCTGGACTGGGGCTTGGAACTTGGGACTGGGGCTCAGCTGAAGGACACACGCCCAGTAAACTCATGCTTTGTGTTTCCAACAGCAAGCTGACTCTGTATCCTCACTAAAGTGCATGGCAGGGTATGAGCTGCCCTCTGGGCAAACCCTCGCCCAAAGTTTTCCCACTCCATCATGCAGCAGGGTCAAGGACATGTGTTTTGTGTGTTGGACTCAGACCACACTTTCAAAGCCCTTTCTTAACACTTGGTGCGTAGCACATAAACAGATATATGCTTATAGACTACCTTATCTGCAGCCTCAAGATTTGCATGCTAGCTTCGCATCAAAGTAACTTGGAGCATTTCCCAGTGTGTGTGTCTACTTGAAATCTTCTCAGCGTGTGTGCCAGCCTATCTCCCCGAGCCCCAGGGCAGCAACCAGCCTGAGAGCCTCCTGTAGGGCAGTTTAAAGGGGAATTTTACCAGGCAGATGTCTCATGACTTAAGGTACACCTCTGACATGGGGCAAGCCTGCCCTTTGTTAGCTTGGATCCCGACAGGACCCAGTCAGCCTTGCTTCATTCTGAGGCTGACAAATTAAGAAATAATAACAGCTATTAATTACTACAGAGCCTAGAAGCAAGAGGTATCCGGCAAGAAACACTACAGAAAACCTGATTGTATAATGGTAAAATGTGATGACCACTTGTTTTCTAGTCTGTAAGGGATCGCAGGGGATTACATGCATGACGATTCTGACCCTTCTGCCACAAACCCCAGAGTGCGGCAGGCTCACTGCAGCCACTTTCCTATCTATATGGTTTCATTCTGTGAACTGTAAAGCACATTGTGTCAGCTGTTTTACTGGGATCCCCCATTTCTTCAATGCTGCACTCTTTCTGCCATCCACTGACTTGACATCTTGACATCTCCATCCCCTCAGTGCAGTTTCTCCCTGCTGCACAGTGCCTTACATTGGTTATATGTGAAATTACCGAAGCAAATTTCAGAGTGGTACATTTCACTACAACCACTTGTCCACTTTAGCCCCCCATTTTTCTATCGCTATAACCCCACCCAACCCATCCCAACCAATGTTCACCTCTTACCCCACTACCCTATATATTTTCGGTATTATGCTTGCAACTTTGAAATGTGCTTTGGTAAATTGACTGGGTACCGCTTACATTAGGTCTACAGGTGTCATTACCATTGGGATTTCTCTCTTCTATCCTAGGGATGGTCCCTGAGGGTAGGATGACTAGAGGTGTCCGGTGTAAATGAAATTGTGACAAGATTTAGACGTGTAAGGTACACCAAGATCCCTTAACTACTACTCGGATATCATGACATATGCTAGAGTTCAATGAGTGGTGAACAGATGATGCAGAGGTCTCCAGGGCTGGTCGCCCAGAGTGAAATTCACGCCATATTTTCAGGATATCCACACACAATGCATCCGACTACAATGGCACAAATGGAAGTTATTTACAAAGGCCCATGGACGATAGGGCACTATATAAAAACTATAATAGATAGATAGATAGATAGATAGATAGATAGATAGATAGATAGATAGATAGATAGATAGATAGATAGATAGATAGATAGATAGATAGATAGATAGAAACACAAAGGTTATCCTGAAAACCTGGTGTGATTGTTGCTCTTGAGGACTCAAGAGAATGGAACTTCTCCATATGAAGTTCTCATGAACACCCTTCGGGTGCTCCCTTTCTAGAATCGAAAGGACATGCACCCTTGGCCAGTAGGTCATCCAGCACAAGAGGTGAAAAGTTTTGTACCAAATCTCCTATATTGTGTGTTGTTTGAGATGAACAGCCTTCTGCTGTTATACCAATCCCCTTACATCATGAGTCCTAGGAGAGGTACATAGCTCTGGGGATATTTCCTGAACTGGCCAGTCTCACTCGAAAAGGTCTGTATCCATGAGCACTGCAGCCCAACAGTCCCATTACGAACCCCCAGGAGCATCTGAGGAGGAGGTAGTCTGTAGGGAGAGGTGTAGTAGACTTTTCAGACCCTCTATAGTAAATGGTGCTATACATTTTGTCCATATTTCATGTCATTCTTATCATGTCTTCTTTTTTTATAGGTTTCCTGCTATCTTGGGCAATTTACCATTGAAGCAGCTAAGAAAATTTTCGACTAACCTTTGGACCTTCAGAAGTCAGACACAGAAGTGCCAGCAAATGAATGTGAACGTGTTTTGGCGTGGACCTCTTCTCGACCAACCTTCCCTCCGTCTTCTTAAGGTGAACATATTTCCCCCGAGGCTTCAGCTGTGAACGGCTGTGGGCAATGGCTCTGCTTGCTCCATCAGTGGTACGTCATGCAACATCTGTGGCTCTATCCAGCATCACGTGGATGACGCTGTTACTCTTTCAAGCACCACAGCTTGCCCACCTCAGCCAGAGTCCAAGCTACAGTGTGGTGGTGAAGAAAGAGATCAGCACCGAGGGAGACCTAGTCATCGGAGGGCTCTTCCCAGTGCACGAAAAAGGGACCCCGACAGAGGAGTGTGGAAAGATCAATGAGCACCGGGGAATCCAACGGTTGGAGGCCATGCTTTTTGCCCTGGATGAGATTAACAAGGACCGTCGCATCCTGCCTGGCATCAAGCTGGGAGCGCACATCCTGGACACTTGCTCTAAGGATACCTATGCCTTGGAGCAGTCCCTTGACTTTGTGAGGGCCTCACTGACCAAGGTGGACGGCTCCGAGCACATCTGCCCTGACGGTTCCTATGCCATCCATGACGAAGTGCCCATGGCCATAACGGGTGTCATCGGCGGCTCGTACAGTGACGTTTCCATCCAGGTATGATGGGATATTGCTCAAACATGTGGGAGGAATGAGTGGATGTAGTTGAAGAGAAGGAAAGCCAAGGGTAAATGATTGCTGAGTAGAACATCTAATGGTGTCTTCCTACAGTACAAACACTGCCTCTGGTCATCATACATAGTTATATATTAGGAACAGTGAAACAGAACTCACCACCAACCACAAATATTGTGATAGGTTCGTCTTTTCACTAAATAAGAAGCAACCACACTTGGCCTCAACAGAGAAGATACCATACAAGCAGCACCACTGTCGCAAAAGGGATCACATGTAGCGTGGGATACGAGGAGCGGCATTTGGACTATGGTGTGTCTCTTCATGCACAGTCACCTCATGCAATGCCTGGTTCAGTTCCATCCTCTTGCTCGCAACTACTCTGTACTAATTGGTATATTCCTTAGATAGATGCTCACAATATAAGCCTATTGACGCAATGCTTCCTGGTGAGCATTCTTCTTTTTTATGGGTGCAGGAATATCACACCATCACTAACCACTTAAACAGACATGAGCAATGCGACCACACAACTGATGGCTCTACCCATAATGCCACTCCCATACAGCCTCAAACCAGATTATGTTGTGCACTCATCAATGCACGGTCGCTGGTCAGAGGTCAAGAGTTCCTTGCCAGAAATCCTTATTCCCTTCTTATCCTATACCCAACCTACAACTAGGAAAACACCAGAAGATGCCAATCTCCTCCCCTGAGATATCCCATACTACACCAAGACAGACAAACAGGGCAAAGGCAGGTATTCCATAGCACAGCAGGATAGACAGGGCAATGGGAGCTATTCCATACTACAGGAGAGTATACAACTGGGCAATGAAAGATATTCAAACTAGACCACAATAGATTAACAAGACAAGGGGAGATATTCCATTCAATACCAGAAGAGATTAACAGAGCAAGTGGAGGGATCCCATAATACCCGTTTGGACTAACATGGCAAGGGAAGACATTCCAGACTACATCAGCATATACTAATGGGGCAAAGGAAGATATTCCATACAACAGCAGGCTAGACCAACAGGGCTAGAGGAGATATTGCAAAGTACACTAGGATTTACTAACTGGGCAAGGGAGACGTTCCGTACTACACCAGGATAGACGGGGCAATGAGAGATAGTTCATACTACACCAGGATAGATTAACAGGGCTAGCGGAGATATTCCAAACTACACCAGGATAGATTAGCAAGGCAAGGGGATCTTATATAGAGATCCTATAATATACCAGGTTAGACAAACAGGGCAAGGGGAGACATTCCAGACTACATCAGGATAGACTAATGGGAAAAGGGAAGATATTCCATACAACAGCAGGCTAGACCAACAGGACTAGCGGAGAAATTGCAAAGTACACTAGGATTTAGTAACTGGGCAAAGGGAGACAATCCGTACTACACCAGGATAGACAGGGCAATGAGAGATAGTTCATACTACACCAGGATAGAGTAACAGGGCTAGCGGAGATATTCCAAACTACACCAGGATAGATGGCAAGAGGAGGTGCTGTGTGCACCAGGATAGACAGGGCAATGGGGAGACATTCCAAACTACACCAGGATAGACTAACAGGGCAAGGGGAACAGATTCCATACTACAGCTGGACAGACACGCCAAGGGGGAAGGCCAGTGTTTTATCAGAACATATCATTCAATCAACCTGCAAGACGATTGAACCCTTTCCTTTGTAAATCCTCCTGCCAGTACCCGAGTCTCCTTAAGGGGGACTGAAGGATGCATGTTACCAGCTGCCATTGTAAGTCATCCAAGTACATCATTAGAAGTCTGATGTAGAAGACTCACATATCTGCCAACGTTCCACAGACTTTATTTCCCCTTTAAAAAAGACCACCCCACTGGGACTGCAGTTTTAGCAGGTACCATCTGTCTGTGACCCCTTTACGTTAACTAAGACTCATGATCGCAAGTCAATAGGCCTTATGCAAGGGCTTAGCCCCCATTCCTGACCTTCCATAGCCATGGCCTGGTACCTTGTGCAGCTTTGCTCCATAGACCTACATTACTGAATGGTACATTTCTTTGCAGTCGTTACGTCTCAGCGATGAAAATAGGTATCTGTTGAGGGATCGGGGCTCGTGGAGGCAGGGTAAGGCTAGGGTGTGGAGCGGTAACCCAAATTAAAATGAAAACCATGCACAGATGCCACAAAGTACCATGAAGTAAAGTGAGTGGGTATCAGGGGAGGGCTCGGCACCCTCTGGCTGACCTACCGCAGTCACAGACCTTAGCTCAGGACTGGGTGGCTAGAGGGGTTTCCTTTGACGGTGCCGGAGTCTATGCCGGTGGAGTGAGCATACGCTGGACCCGCAGCTCTGCAGGAGGTGGAGAGCGGGGATACAGTGAGCCTTGGGCAACTCTGCACAGACAGAGAGAATAATGCAGTGCCCAGCCAACGAGAATCAAGGTATTAATTATCTTGATCCTATTGAAGCATATGATTAGAAAGTCAAATAAAAGCAATTAGATCTGCAGCGAAATATGGGGAGACCTTTATATGAAAAAAGGTAGGGAAAGATGTCTCCCAGAGAGGAGGAATCTGCCCAAAAGAAACAGGGAAGTAGCCCTTGACAGGATATAAATCCTCCGACCCACGCTCAACCTTCCCCATCCTCGCCCACCGCCATTCTGCCGCATCCCGCCTACCACTATTCCTTGGTGAAAAAGGATAGCTCAGGGGCAACGTGTTTGTCTTGGAAGCAAGACAACGCAGAGCAACACAGGTTCGAATCCCGATCCTATGCTTAGAAACCACTCTGTGGTATTAAGTGTGTTATAAAAGAACAATTATAATTATAAATCAGCCTCAAACTGCCACCGAACTGTACCGACTTGCCCCATCCCACCCCAACGTGCCTCCGTTCTGCACCTGAATAACCGCCGACCTGCCGCCGAACCACCCCTAACCTAATCCTGCACCCGCCCCGACATGCCCCGTTCCACCTCAGAATCAGCCTCAACATGCCACCAAACTACGTTTGACCTGCCCTCAACAGCCCCGCCCCAAATCCAAACTGCACCAAACCACCCCCCAACACGCCCAACCCCGACCTTCTTGGCTATAAATGGTATGATGTGGTTACAAACAATATCAAAGGCAACAGGCACTGGTGGAGCACTGACCTCATAACACTCACCCAGGTGATGGGTTGGGAACGCGGAGGCTTCTCAATGAGGCTCGCGCAAAGTGGTGCATGGTACAGGGACGCAACAGGCTCAGCCACAAATAACAGCTCCCAATGAAGGTATAAGGCAGGTCTCATGCACAGTCTTTCTTAATATCCATGATACATAAACCCGAGGGCACTTAACTCGCTACTGCAAGAATCACAATGTGGCTATTCACAAATGCAGTGTTGTCAAAGCCTGCGTTACATCATGTCACGTCATGTTAATAGGCTTTTGTATTGCACCCTTCACCATCCAACATTATGCACCAGTGTATCAATCAAGGGCAAAGCAGGCCACCAACCACCACATGCTATCATGGTCCCTTCCAAAGCTGAATGGATGCACCACTGTAGCAGGAAACACAGCTAGATGGTGGTGTCCTGATGGCTGCCACCAAACCACCCATTTCCCCACAGCCAAGGTGCTGGGTGCAATCCTTTCCATGGCTCGGTGTAAGACTACCTGGTGGCGAGTGTGGGATTGTGTGTTAAATATGTTAATAGGCTTTCATAGAGCACCAAATCATCCACCATAGACCAGGGTCCGTCTGGGGCATAAAATTGTCTCGGGCACCAATGAAAAAGTGGCACAGAGTTGCAAATGGCTATTCATTCCTTTTGTGATAGACTGTTTCAATAGTACCCGAGGGGGAATTTTGGGAAAAATGTGATGCAACTTCTGCATTTTAAAGATAGTTATGTTCATAAGGACTAGCCATATTGTGAAGTAACTCATCAAACTGGCCCACGTTGGCTAAAATGGTGGCCCACTGTGAGCAAAAACACTGGGCCACACCAGCATTTTGAGTTTTTGGTTCGGGCATTGCCCTATTGCCCTACAGGCCAGTCCAAGCCTTACTGCAGTAGCCCCCTGTTGCCTATGCTTGTCCGTGGAGTGGTGTACTGTGTGATGAAATCCTTGTCACCCGTGTGGAGAAGTGATCTCCAGGCAGTAGTACAAATGTAACGTTTTTATCCTAGTTACATGTTACAGACCAGGGCCAGGCAGGTAGCTCAAGCGCAACGCGGTCACCTTGAGAACAAGACGATACCGCGCGGCATGGGTTCAGATGAAAGGGCTGACTCAACTCTTTATCTTCCCAAAGTCAATAAATTGAGTACCACAAGCGGGTAATAACGGAGACACCGAATATTACAGAGCTTAGAAACTGGAAGAAGCGCAATGCAAATCACCAAATTATTATTCTGTATTATTAGTTATACAAGAAAGTGCGTACTAAACTTTCCCAAAAGAAGCTGCCAATTGCAACCCATGTTTTCTAACAGCCAGACACTGACAGTGAGTCACACATGTGCAGGCCCTTAACCTTGACGAGAGCTGCTTACATCACCACTCACACAGACACTACATGCAGTCACTCCATATCTGTCAGACCATACCATGCAGGCACCAAACATGCAGGTATCACCAGGCATCTCACATCCCTTACAGCAATGGTACTACACACACCAGGCGACACCACAGTCTCTTGCATTGGCAAATGGCATGACACGTGCAGGGTAACACAAGGGTCTATTTCGGCCCATGACACAAAGGCATCACGCATGAAGGTAACACCAGTGCTTCTTTCCATTACACAGCAACAGCGTCACACAACCACAGCGATAGTAGAGTGTCGCCCATACAAGCCAATAGCAGCAGATGCACAATAGGCGACACCTAGGCGACATTGTCTCGGGAGGCTAGTTCAGGGGCAACATGCTCGCCTTGGAAGCAAGACGACACATATCACCACAGATTGGATCCTCGGGTCTGTGCTTAGACACCTCTGGGTATGAAGCGTGTTATAAATGACATATCATATCATATCATACCTGGATCCCCTTCAAGCAACCTACAATCGCTTCACACCTGCATGCAACACCAGGGGAGTTACTCTAAAGTCTCAAACCCATAAACAAATGCATTACAAATGTCAGTCGGCATCAGTGTGAGATGCAATCAAATGCAGACAAACAGCCGAAAGACTTAGGGGGTAAACCCATAGAAAATGGTCAATTAAGCTTTATAGACGTAGCCATGGGCCATACCAGGAATTATGGGCCCTGAAGACAGAGTTAAAGGCCCGAGCACAGCAAGGGCGTTTATCGAGACTTACATGCCCATTACTCCAGGTATGCCCCAAGGGTGTGGGCTGTGAAGCTATTATGCCCCACCCCTATGGGGCGAAGGGAGGGTAAAGAAAATTGCAATCTGCCTGGAGTGGTTACTAGGAACTGACTGGTTCCCAGAAACCACGTACAAATATGATGAAGAGAGAACAGAGCAGTTTAGAAACCAGCCGGACTGCCTCTGCCGGGTGCGTTCCGGCAAGGTAATGGAGTGGCAGTCAAGGGCCATCATGAGGGAGGGGCTGGCCACGTCCACCAGGTGCGCCTGGGAAAGAATACTGCAAGCAAGCAATGGGGAGCAGCCCTCGGCCTCTCACCAATATTTAGGTAAGACGCTGTGGGAGGGCAGGGGATTTCTGGTGCCCAGGCTGTGTCTATCAGGTGTGGCCTGGATGAGGAGAAGAGCAGCACTGGCGACACAGCTCTGAGTTCTGCTGGCGAACACACACCAGCTGGAATGACATAGCATCCCTGTATTGGCTGATTTGCAGGCCATAAGGGAGTTCCGAGCCATACCAACTCGTATGGCCTGGATATTGGCCAATCAGGAAGTGCAACGCCACTCCCCGGGGTATTATTAGGCTATTTCTTCAGCATGGACCTATCTTTGGAAAGCAATGGAGTGCATTACAATTAAGTGGATTATACGATGGGTGAGTTAGCAACGAGTGTCAGAACAGAAAGTATGTGGTTGGCATTGGGTAGGGATCAACGGGGTGAGGACAAATGAGAGCTATAAAGCTTCATGTAGGGCGACATGAAGAGGAAGGGGAAGAGGAGACAGGTGAGGGGGCCAGAATGGAGTGTGCCGATGGGTTGTCGAGGAGTGTATCCTTGAGGAGTGGGGTCTTTATCTCCTTCATATGCAAACTCATGTAGACCCGAAGCCAGCATAAAATAGAGACCAACTTTCCCGAAACATGTATTTTTCCACCCACGTAACAAACTATCACCAACACAGGGATCCTGGAATTACCAAAAAATGCTACTGCCCAACCAATACAGGTGTCTTTCAACCCCAACCAAAACAGAAAATGTGAATGCCAAACACGTTCCCTACCCAGGCTAGTTGAGTGACCTCCAGGCAGTAGTCAAAAGTAGTTTCTTTATCGCAGTTAAAGATAAAAAGAAGATATCTACTAACACCCATAGCCATGAGCTGACAATATCCAGATGCAAACAACTGTCTTCTAACTGGAAGCAAATAGCAGGCTATCCAGGTGATTCACCCACAGGCATTCCACAGGAGCACATCTCCCTCTATTATCACTCACTCAGACACTACATCAAGTCACAGTATTGACCTATTGCCTGTTTATGTGGAAATGGAAAAAATGTAAAGGGGATCCCAAAAGGGCCAGGGTGGGGGCGGAGTTTGGAGGAGGGGGCGGAGTTCCGAGGGGGCGGCGTTGGCATTTGAACTGCGCTGAAAGGAAATGTTCGAAATAATAGTTTAAAATGGGGCCATTTCTTTCAGGCTGCTTTTTTCCAAACTCCACACTGCACATCAATTCCACTTGAAATCCCTTCCATGGCAGTGGTGCACCCAAAATGCTGCTGGTAATGCACTGATTTTTAGTATATTAAGGGAACCATAGATACGCTCTACAGTAGAAGGTTACCAGGGGAGCTTCATTTTATGTATAACAAGCATTGGCAATGCCAACTGTTTGAGCTTTTGTGAGGGCCTGGTAAAGGCACTAGCCAAGTAGAGCCTCTGTTGCATAGTCGACTGGCTACTCTCCGAAATGCGGACTAGACTCGTCTCTCCAGCGGCGGGGCGGGGCGTCTCCCAGACAGCGGGGCTGTGAGGATCCTGGGAGGACTGTGGCTGCACTGTGCACAGGACCTGATGGGAGGTGTGGGGGCTGCACAGCATTTCCAGAGAGTGGTGCTACGAGAATCCTCGCAGGACTACACACTCGCAATGCACAAAACCTGACTCATGAGATCAATTGTGTGTTTGCGCCTCGCATACCTGCACAACAAACCAGCATTATTTGTTTGTATGTGTTTTCTCAATAAGTGAAAGTATCGGGGTATTTCCATCCTGTTGTGAAAATCAGAAGTTGGCACCCACGAACCCAGAGTTAAATATCCTAATATCTGCTGTCAGCACAACAGAAGCATTAAAGTGTGATTAAGCAGTTTGACAAGCATATAACATCTCTATATATAACCTGTTATAAAACACAAAGGAAGGGGACAAAAAAAGAAACACATTTCGAAGAAAGCTAGTGAATGCAAGTTTAAAATGCATTTTTGAGTTTGGGAATTACTTTTTTTCTTTTTTTCTATGAAAGTGTAAGTTGCACATTTTGAAAACAATAGTGTGCCCAGCATGTAGAAACCCTGCTTTTAGCAGTGATGGCCCCACCCCAGTGATCGTCATGGCCCATTAATTCTTGTGGTGCCCCTTTCAGGCCAGAAGAAAATAAACAGGCTAAGCAAAGAAAACCTGCAAACGCGCAAACGAGTGATGGCTGGGGAAAGGAGCAGATTCGATCACCAAGCCCCCAGCTTCCTTCAGCGAAGCTGGGGGGCTCGGTGAAGCCTGGTCAGGGCTGAGGCAGGCCAGGTCCCGAGATCCCGCCAGACATGTGATGCCGGATCTCAGACCCGACAAGAACCAGCGCTGGTGGTTCTGGTCCTTCCTCGTCATGACTGGCTGCATGCCAAAAAGACATCTGCTTTGAATCAATACATGCACAACAGACCTAGCAGAATTAAATATTACTCATAAGGATTCAATTGTTAATCAATACAGGATCACTTCTCATCTCTAGTTGAGATGATGACAGAACTCCTTCAAGACAGCCAATTTACTAGATCCAATCTACCACATGATTTTCCTGGAATCGAAACACCATTCTCCCACTTAGTCTGATTCCAGTCCCATCGATCCACGTGGTTCACACTAGAAAGAAAACAATAGAAAGCAAAGAGTTGACAGATAGTGGACAAATGGTGAGAAAGAACACTAATATGCCCATCAAAGCACAGTACAAATAACATAGCAAGAAATAAGGCACCAACATTTATCAGATAAAGCCAACTGTTCAGCTACTGAAATAATGCCTTCTCAAAATGGCAATAAGACATTCTTTCAGATCTTAAATGTCCAATTTGACCGACTACTATCACCCTGCAGAGAGAAAGATTCAATAAATATCAAATCACTTGAGTTCTTAAAATGTCCACTTCAAGCAAGGACAGCCTCTTCACTTTGATGGAATAAGGACATCCAATCTTGCTCCTACTGCTGGGTCATGGTCCTCATTTGGCACTGTGGGCCAAATGCTGCTATAAAATATCTACCTGCAGCAGCAAATGTTTAGATCTCATCTCAGAAAAGGTGCACATTCCAGCGACCCGCGAGAGAAGAAACAGTCCAACGTGGCCCATTCTTCTCAGCCACTAACAGCACATAATGTGAAGTCCCCAAAGGGTCTTCCCTTTATTAACTTAACATTTAGGGTAGGCCTCTACTTCCCTTAGTATCTTGCACTTAAATACTTCTAGATGACACTCAAATATATCTGCACGTAAACGGTTAAACTACGCCCAAGGTCGATATTCAACATCTGCCATAAATGGATTCAGATGTGGCTGACATTTAGTTGCTTTCAACTAGAGCAGGGGTATGCAATCTGTGGCTCTCCGGAAGTTTGCACTACAAGTCCCGTCAGCCCTATACAGCATAGTCAATAAGGAGGGGTCATGGAAGTTGCAGTCCAAAACATCTGGAGAACAACTGGTTGCAGACACCTGAGCTAGAGAAAAATCAATATTTGGATAATACTTTTTTTCCCCATCCTCAAGGTAATGGATAATTTCAAAGTGGACTTTCCACAACAAAGTGACCACCACACTATCTCACAACGAACTAAAATAAATTCTAGCATGACATGATACTGAACAAACTTTTAATAGTAACCTTTTTGACATCAAGGTGATGTGCTTTTCTATCGATGTTACTGTATTAGCTTGACTACTCAATTCCCGTATCATCTGTTACCAGCAACACCCAACTTCCTATGCAGTCTATTTTCGACTAGGTCACTCTTGGCTCAGGCTTGGCAGTCCCGAAATTAACATGTGTCCTCCCCTGGTTAGTTGTAGATCCATTAATGACCATTGCCCTCCCTCCCCTGCAATTAGGTTCCCTCTCTCTGGATTATCTGCTCCCAAACATTGTTCTTCCCCCCTATGGGTGTAAAGCACATCATTGCTTCCCAAAGCTAGGACTGCACTCAATAAATGACCTAATAACAATAATAATAATAATAAAATTCTCTACGTTGATTGGGGGTCCACCAAATAGAGATGGCTGGGGAATAAGCCGCCAAACTTGCAGAATTGACGAAGAAACACTTGTAAACCCCAACATGCAACCATCCTCACATTGTGTGCTAACATTCTGCATGTATTAGGTGGTATGCGTGTGTCAATATCACAACTGTACTACCAATCAGTATATGACTGCCTGGGCAATAAGCAAGCAAAGAAGTGATTTTAATGTAACCTGCACAGCAAGGGATGCCTGGCGGAAATCTCACTAAAGAGTGCTGTTGAATGGCCTAGAACAACTTTTCTGCAAGCATGCATTTATAGCCCAAAGCACTGTATTGCATACATCATTGGACCCATACATTTATCTGGAGGATAGCTCAGGGGCAACGTGCTCGCCTCGGAAGCAAGACGACCCGGAGCAACACAGGTTCGATCCCCAGCCAGGTTCGATCCCTGATCCACGCTTAGAAACCTCTGGGTATTAAGCACTTCATAAATAACCAATTACAATTGCAATCAGAGATGTCTGTAAATCCAGGGAGGCAAATGCTTGCAGTTATGCTGGTAAGATAGCTCAGCCTATTAAGTACTCTCCTCTGTCATCTGTAATAAACCTGAATCCCCATGTTCTAGTCCAGCTCAGTCCCTCGTCTTTCCAGGGTGAACAGGAATTTGAATATCATTGAGTTCGTTGGTAATACCACCTGATACGAATCAAGATCAATTAAGTTTGTCACATGTGCTGTGCAAGTGGTACACTTATTGATAATTAATTTAGTACAGTCCTGAATGCAAGCCAGAGATGTCAAGTCATGAATGCACTGAGAAGAGACCTCCAGCCCTGGATAGAAGTCAGAAGTGACAGGCCATGCATATAGACTAACTAGCGAGCTCCATCCCTGGCCGGCAGTCACCTCGCAGAGCAAGAGGCTTCGTTTTGTGGTCGCTGCGTAGAGCTGCGATGAAGATTACGTGGGGGGGACCTTCAGCGGAGCCCCTCCCCGAGCTTGCAAGGCTGGATCTGACGCGTAAGATGTATGACTTTGTCTTCTAATGAGTCTCTGCACACTGTGTAAAACCCACATTCTCCGTGCTCTGGAGCAGAGGTGATTAGACAGGCAGCCAGACCGAGGCCCCCGCTCCCTCGTGTGCCTCTGTTCAGGCCTTGGCCACCTCCTTCCTTCTCCATCCCTCCTATTCACCTCTCCTTCGCCCACCATTGCCTACTTCCCCCTCGCTCGTTCTTCTCCTCGCCTGGCTCCACCATTCTCCACCGCCCTCCCCAGGCTCTTCCTTTCTGATCTCATTCTTTCATTGCGTGTTTTTCTCTTGACCCCTGTTTCCTACTCATGCTTTTCTGGTACTCTACGATTCTTTTTTCTATTCTACGTTTGCCTCTTTACACCAGTCTCATCCCCCCTCGTTTACACTCCCTTGCCAGTCTGCCCTTCGTCTAGGATGTTGCTGCTTTTCGGATTAAGGTGCCCTTTGCCTCACCTCACAGCCAGTGGTGGAAATGGAAAACATTTGAAGGGGGATGCCACAAGGGCTGTGGGCGGAGTTTGGAGGAGGGGGTGGCGCTCAAAGGAAATGTTCAAAATAATAGTTTTAAAATGGTGCGATATCTGTCATGCTGCTTCTTTCCAAACTCCACACTGTACATCAGTTCTGATTTAAATCAATTCCATGGCAGTGCTGCACCCAAAATACGGTTGGTAATGCAGTGATTTTCATCACATTAAGGCATCCATATACAGCTCTACAGTAGAAGGATAGCTGGATAGCTCAGCAGGTTGAGTGACCATTGCTGAGAGGTTATGTATTAAAAACTGGTTGCTAATTGTATGACTTTTTGCAATTCCTTATAAAAAAAAGCAAGTGCTATAAAACGTGTTTGGCCAGGGCATGGGTTGGGGTGGTCGCTTTTGTATATTCAGGGCAGGAGTATTTCTGCCCCAGCAGTGAAAATCAAAAGTTGGCACTATGAACCCACAGTTTAATGTCCTAATACCTGCTGTCAGCAGAACAGACACATTTATTTGTGATTAAGCAGTTTGATAAGCATATCATTGTAACCCCTCCTTCAGCACTGCTCGCCTTTCATAAACACCAGACTAACACTTGACTCACTGACACAGGTGACCTCATTTCACAGCCCTGCTGGGCTTTCAGAGTAGCAAGACTGGCATGTGAATCCCCAGCCCTTGTGGCCCTCCATAGATGATACCAGTGGGAGCACTGCTCCTCCTCCGACACCCCCCAGCTGGTGCAGGGCCCAGGGCTGCAGGTGAGCATCAGAGGGTGCATTGCCTTGGGCTCACTGTCATGCAAACTTAAGTATGAGACCAGCACTTAGGTTTGCATGATAGTCACCTGGGCTGGAGGCAAAGTGCCCTTCTTTGCTATTGCTGAAGGGCAGGGCGCCCGCCTTAGACAATACAAGAACAGCAAGGGACTCAGTTGGTGTGTGTATTTGTTCCTGTCAATTGAGTCCCCTGTTGTTCTGGGCAATGCCGCAGGCACCAGGCGAGGCTAGGTAAAATGTGCCCCATGGCAGCCAGGCAGGGGAGAGGGACGAGCATCAGCCCAACAAAAGGGTGGCCGGTGCTCCTCCCTCTCCTCCAGTACACTACAAAGCGATACACAGTCGCATCCGGCCTGGGGAGAGAAGCAGGAAGGGAGAGGTGTTAAAGAACACCTCGCCCTTCCTCACCCCAAGTGGTGCTAAGCACCATTGTCAGGAAGGGGGGGGGGGCAGGAAACAGAATAGTATCAGGCACCACATGGTGCATTATTGCCGTCAGCATCAGCCGGCCGGGGGACGGCTGCCAGCCCCCCACACAGGCACAACAAAGACCCAGGGGCAGCCCTGGGTCTAATATAAGGAGCTGCGTTTGCAGCAATAACCCAGAATTAGCTTGTGGTCCCTGCACGAGGACCCAAGCGATCCAGTCCCAAACAACAAAGGACGAGAAGAAAGAGAAAAAGAAAACAGGTCACCGAATGGTGACCACACACTGTTGTGGGACAAGAAAGGCGGCACAGTCCAGAGGGGGTAACCTCGGGACCCGATGCCCAAAAGTACAGCATATTATGGTTACTGTAGTTATGATTATGTTTTGTTATGACCATAAGTGTGCAATAAAATCTCACTGCCTTTTTTTGCCAACATTCACCCAATTTGTTCGCGTACTACCTGGGGGAAAAATGTATTGGGGTGTTTGTCGCACCCAGGTTGTGTTACCACTCTGCCTGCATATGGATCCACTGGATATTGTATTGTGTAGGGCCTAGCGCTGCGTAATTTTTTCTTAGGTGCGGCAAAACCTTTCTCCCTGTCCCTCTGTTCTCTAACTGACAGTCAATTACTGAAACGAGGAACACTGAGAAATTATTTTTGGGTGTGCCCTCACCCCTCCCCCTGGGGGACAGGGGCGAACCAAAGAATCTCTCACAAGGCATTGGGTGGGTGGGTGTTTTGCCTAGGCCTAGGCAGAGGCTAGCCGGATCCCGAGATCCAGCTATAGATATGATGCCAGATCTTGGATCCGGCAAGAGCCGAACCACAGGCCAGCGCTGCACACAGCTCATATGCTTTCTACTCACCTCTGTTTTCAGATGCCGTCCTCTAGTCCCCCCCTCCTTTCTCAGCACTTGGATCCACCTCCTGTGGAGTGTTTCTCTTGTTCCTTCACACACCTATCGACTCTCTTTGTTCCTCCTTCGCTCGTCATCCTGTCTCCTTTCCCTTGTAATTCAGACCTTCTTCCATTCTCACGGTGAGTCCTCGGTGCTCAACTGAGCGGTGCCCCTTCCATACTGGTCTCTCCCTGGCATGTTCGCCCACCCTCACTGTCCTTTTTTATCATCTCCTCCTCACTCCCACTTTCCTCCCTTACACGACGTGGGGGGAGAGCAAGGGGATATAAGAGGCAGGGGGGGGAGTGGGCACTACATAATAGGGAAGGGGGGTATTCGGCAAAAAACTGCAGAAAAAAACCTGGCGATCTAAGAACATAGAATCAACATCACAGCTGTACAATGATGTTGCCCCAAACTGGCCTGGAATTAGTTAGGCCTCATGGGGCCAAGGCACCACCATCTAAACAGCACCCACCTGACACTATGTTATGTTATGGCAATCATTTTCCTCTAAGTGCCTTCTCTAATGATCACTTAATGTTTAGGTGTGCCCCTTTCATGTTCCTTGCTGTCCCTATAGAACATCCCTTTCTTATATCTGTACCTCCATAACTTTGCTGCCTTGACAAGCATCCATTCATCGCCATACCCATATCACCAAGTCAACCTACACCGATATCTATCCTTCTGAATTGCATATCAGATGTCACACATGGGGCTGCATCATTTTGCACAGACACTCTGAAGATGTAATGATTGGTCCACTCGTGGACAGAACCAAGCAAGCCTCTGTGGAGTTCTTTGGCTCACCTCTGGGTAACGGGATAGAGCACCAGGCTGAGGCTGTAGAAGTTGGAAGGTTTGGTGGGATACACCAAGACATCTTTTGGTTCTGCTGTTTCATACAGAGAATATCAGTCCTGGGAATATTTTAAATAAACTCATTTATGCCTATGAATTCAGATGTCACATTGGCTTAGCTGAAAGCCATCCAACACACTGCAGCACTCCGCATCACAGGATTACGAAAATTCAGCCAATTCCCTCCCATCCTCAAAAAGCTGCGCTGACTACTCATTAAAGCACACAACTTGTTCAAGGCAGCCTGCATCAAGCAAAAAGCAGTCAGTCATAACTAATACCCCACTATACCTGGCTAAGAAACTCACCTTCCCGGAGGCCAGTGCACCACAAGAAGCCACAAAAATGCCAGATTACAAAAATAGAACTGCAAGAGTGAAAAACAGGAAACATGCCTACTCCTGCTGAGCACAATGGCTTTGAGACAAGTTAGCAATGCAGATAAGACCGGCCCCTTCCACCCAGGATGTACGTGAACATTTAGCAGTGGATTTTACTGTGGCGGCAAAAAAGGAAACAGACATTTTCGAATTACGAAAATTTCGAATCCCCTAATCCCCTCTTCCCACCAGCCCTTTAGCCCTGAAAACGATCCCCAGATACCCGCACTTACCTGCATTCGCCTCCCAGGTCGGGCTTCTCCCTGCAACGTCATTTCCATCTCCCAATTATGGGTGGGAACTGACGCCACAGGGACCCTTGCTTTTTTCTTTTTTCTTTATTGTCCCCCCACATTCCAAGTCATGGAAGCGGGGGACACCCACGCAACTCTCGAACCCATAACTTTGAACAAGGCGAGCCGGGACACACCCGCAACCCCTGCTATGTCGAATTCAGCATTTTTGTCCGTGCGTTTTTTTTCCCCCAAAATGTTCTACAGCAACGTTCCACTCTTCATGAACGACCTAAATACCTACTCTTCAATGAACATCTCGTTGATCTCTGATCACTGTACTCAACCCTTGTTCTTCGCCTCTGGGTCCTCCTCCAAGTCTGCTCGATGGACCCCAGCCAGCCCATAAGACTGGGGTTTCCAAGTAGCACTTTAAGATTAGTAGCAGCACCCTTGAGATTGATGGGGATGCAGATGTTTACTCTTGCACCAAATCAATAATGACACCTCAATGGTTTGGCAAAGGGAGTCAGTTTAATGACAAGTACAAAAAGCGGGGAGTTCAACGAATATCAGCAATCGCTCAATCTTCCTTCTCGCTTCATGTTAGCATGCCCACACTCAGAATTGTGAATATTAGCCTGCATCGCATCTAGATAGGACTTTGAATGTTAGCATGCCCGCAATTAAGTGCATGTTAGCAAGCCCACACTCAGATAGATTGGGAATGTTAGCCTGCGTCGCATCTGGGTGGGACTTTGAATGTTAGCATGCCCGCACCTAGGTGAAACCTGAAGACTAGCATATGCCACACTTAGATTTGTGAACATTAGCTTGCGTCGCATCTAGATAGGATTTTGATTGAAGGATAGCATGCCCGCGCCTAGATGAAACTTGAATGTTAGCATGTGCCACAGTTAAAATTGTGAACACCAGCCTGCGCTGCATCTAGATAAGATTGTGAAGGTCAGCAAGTGCCATACTTAGACAAAACTGTGAATGTTAACATGCTTAAGGTCAGGTAACCCACTAACCAAGATAAGCTCAAACTCTGCATACTTATCTCACTCAAAAAACGTACACAACCATCTCTCGCACAACAAGCCGCAAGCACTTCACAACACTGCAACAACACATAAGCCGGAGCAACAGCGCACGCGGACTGACACCGATCCAACACCCGCACCAAAGCTCAGCACCCGGTGTATACCGAGTTGAAGCTGCCAACAGAACACCACTCCTCTCACTATCCTACTCCCTCTTCACCTTACTAACCCATCCCACCTTAACGTTTACAGATCCGCCAGAGCGCCTGGGGACCGATTCCGTTGGTGACAGTGCATGCTACAAATACCTTTAACATTTAACATTTAACTCCAATTAATTTCAGAAAAAACATAACATTTATACCAAAAACTCGTCATCACTGACGTGTAACTCTTTAAAACTTAGCATGCAACTTGATTGGTTCTAGGAAGGTAACTTTAATATAGGCACTATATCTGTATATGGTAACGGGGAGAATGGATTGGATAAACAATGTCAGGTGGGGCATCTAAGCCCTTCCTTCAAAATGGGTACTTTAAACGTCACTAAAAGTATGACGTCTCATTGGGTCTACTGACTATAGGACCCTAGATTAAATGGTCCACTATGATTGGGTTGGCATCAACCCCTCTCATACTTTGCCACTTGCACTTAGCAGAGTGCAGAATAGCCGGCCAGGTGCTGGGAGTTTGTCTGCCCCCCCAGCTTCCCTCCAATTATTGTTACATTCAGTCATCACCTCAGTGGTCATGTGTCAATTATTTCTTTGTGGTTGGCCTCGAGTCTACTTCTTGATCTGGGAAAGTTAAGATGTCTAGGCATGGCAAAGGTCCATGCCTAGGTGTGAAAGTTTCATCCCTTCCTGATGGTCTGGTCACGTGATTTCGACACAGTGAAATTAGCCTTTCCTTCGTGCAATTTCATATATTTGATTTAATTCTGCCCGTCGTCTGCCATTTGTGGCTCTTCTTGACCTTTCTGAACAGCATACTCTGTTCTTCTTCTATTTAATTGTATCCACTGTTGGCTTATTTCAGACGATACGACCTTGGCTTCTTGGCATGGTTACCCTCGTCTGAATTTCTCTCTGTCTTTAATTCTCGATTTGTTTGCTGTGAAACTCTCCCCTTGATACCTTTAGTTACCTTTGGTTGATTCTGCTCTGGTGCGTAGTGGAAGTATAAAGAGCTCTATGAGGTAGATATGTATAGGTGGCGCTTGCCGCAATATATCTTGTTACTAAGCATAAGAAAGCCTCACAATTTCTGTGCTTCTTGCGGTTACTTTGCATATGTACACGTTTAAACTAACTAAATATCTTCATCGTGCTTATGGCATAAGTTTCTGACATTTTGACATCAATTGTTTCACTTTAGGTTTAAGATGTGCTTGTCCATGGTGTTTTGTCTCGCTTGTCATCATTCTCAGGTAATTATATCTTCTATATGTGAGTCAGTCTGGATTCTTATGACATCACCATTCGTCTTCCTTCCTTCAGTATCTTCTTAGCTTCTTCGGTTGTTACATTCTGGCAATCGTCATTCTGTCTCACTTGTTGATATGGTTCTCTCAATGGGTACCTTACTGTCCAGGTTTTCTTAGGTGTTGGTACTTCAATAGGTGCTGTTATTCTGATAGGTACTGGACAGATCCCAACTGCGGCTCTCTGCTGGTTTATTTGCTCATCATACGTCACATATTCCGGCGTGAATGTTCCTGGTACTTGAAAATGGGCAGTTGGAGTGTGAATCAGGCTTGGCACCTCATCTACACTTCCCCCTCTGGATTCATTGACCCTTTCCCTTCTTCCTTTGTATCCACCTTTACTTCATCCTCTGGATCCACACATAGAGGTCTGAATAAATATCTCTTTGGAGTCCATATTTTTATGACTCACTTCAAACTTCCTGCTGTTCTCACGTGCTCATCTTTGTTTCATGTCATTAGTTGGCATTGTCCGCTTGGACTGCAATAGATCCATCTTCCCACATAATTTCTGTGTTTCCTTGGATATCGTAACTTTGTTCCTTCTGGTACATAAATGCTGGCTTTCACAAAGTCTCTTATTTCTTCATCAGTCAGGTCCTTGGGCTTCCATCCTGACTCAACATCAATCATGATCTTCATCTCTATGGCCTTTTTTGCAGTTTTCTGGCACTGAGATATTATTATCTTGATAACACAGAATCCAAGCAATATCATCACAAGCAGGGCTCCCAGGAATTTGAATGCATCTGCCATCCATTGCGGAATCCATGAAAACAGTGATCCAAACCAACTGTCGTCGTCGACTTCATCAACTTCATCTATCATTTGATTCTGTAGTTTTGTCAGCATACCTATGGCTTCTGTTAAAGTTCCATTTTCGTCATCGTGAGAAGGTATGAATGTGCAACATGATTCTCCAATTGTTGCACAAACACCTCCATCCATCGCTGTGATCATGTCAAGGACATATCTGTTCTGGAGAGACATTAGTCGAATCACCCTTAACTCCTCCTTGATTGCATTGAATCCTTTTATGGTTGTGTTGATGGTCTGCAGTAACTCCCATCTGGTTATCTGCAACCATTTAGTATTTGCTCCAACCTGAACTCTTGGCATCAGAAATTGTCGTGAACACTCATGAGGTAAGGCTGAACAACCTGTGTTCATATGGGATCACATGGAAGGCTTCTTCTGATTTAGCAGAAAAGTAATTCTCTTCATTCGGTTCATCAGTTCCACGGATCTCTTCTTTCTCGGGTGAGCATCTGCTTTCGGGAAACTGTCAATATTCAGATCACATTTTGGAATCACCAATGCTGGAACATGGACATTCACCAATGTGCATATACCTCCCCAATTCTTCGGCAGTCTGATATATGCTTTGGATCCACATGCCCAATAATGATTCATGATCACTGCAGTACCACGTACCATTCTTGGAGCGTCAAGCACTCAACCAAAATTGTGATTCTCTCCCATTTTTCTTGTGCTATTGTTTCTGAAACAGAATTTTGGGCTCTCCAATGGTACTATCTGCAAAGGTCCTCCTCTGTCCTCGACCCATGTCAATAGTTTAGCAAGCTTTGGCCATAATGGCTTGAATCCATTTGGTACTATGTCAATAGTAGACTGGTAACGCCCAATTACTACCCATGCTCTGCAGATCACTAATCCTTTCTCCCATCCGTCTGGCAAAAGCACTGTTCCCCCTCTGTTCATCCAACTCTGAGCTTCTTCTGGAGTTTTTCCTTGAACGTTCAGTCTTTGATTTGCCTCTCTTCTGATATCTGCTCCTTTAACTCCAGGCTTCTCATAGCTGATCACAATGTTCTTTGTTTTTCCATTGTTTCTTGTCTTTATGTCCTGGGCATAATCATCTTCATCTGGATCAGTTGCTTCAGTTGCCCATTTGAGTGAAGAATCACTTCCCATGAACTGGCCTCTGGTCTTGCACATTGCTATATGTGATAGAAAGTGTGCTGTCTGTACATCTATTTCAACAGCTACAAAGCTTTTTGGCTTCCCCATGCTGTATGGTAAGAGTGCACAAACAAAGCATTCTTCCTCTGAAGTTCGTCTTCCAACTTCTTTCATATGTTTGTACCATATGTTATTTACCAAGTGTGCTGTGCTATCCAGGTAGTCATTTAGTTTGTTATTATCTTCTTGTGTACTTCTCCTGATTCTTAAGGTTTTTCTGTAGTTTGCTATCATCACATCCTTAATCGCATCCATATAGCTTCTTCTTGCTGGAGGATGTTCAGGTATCTCCACCCGGGTTCCCTGAGTAGTAGGAAGCTCAGATAGTCCTTCTTTATCTCTGTGTCTCTTCCTGGCTTTGGCCATGAACGGCCATTTGATTCTGCTATCACCTCTGCACGTGATAGTTCTGTAGGACATGTACTTGCCCATTTCGTTGATGGATTGTTTGTTTCATCTCCAACTCCTTTTGTTTCTTTAAATGTTCAGCTTTCTCCATTTGTCATTTGACTTCAATATGCGTGGAACTTCTCATCGTAGGTTGTCCAGACTTCTCCCATTCTTTGGACCATGGTTCGGCAGTGATTGACACTAGACCAGGTGTATATGCACTCATCATTTGCGTATGTGTGTTTTTCATTAATCCCTTCTCATGCTTGCTCTGCCGACCCTGTCTCTGGTGGTTCAATCTATTTGTTACCACAAGTGTGAGTGTATTATTGCTCATCACATCCATCTCAAGTTCACTCATTCCGCTATCAGACCTTCTAGGGGCTGGAATGACTATGTAAGGTCTGGGCACCTTTGTGGGTTTCACATGTACATCAGTAGGTGGGTGTACAGGAATCGGGATGCTTTGTGCACCAAAAAAAATTAAAATGCAGTTTGAATCGTCAGTGACAATAAAACAATAATGTACACTATGCATCGGTAAATGATTCCTCTGTAGGTCAATTTACAGAACTTATTTCTGGACCAATACGAGCGTATCTCCTCCTGAGGGAGGACAAGATTACTATTTTGGTTGCCCATCTCGATCATCTAAGGGAAAAACGAACTCCTTAATACATTATAGGTAGTGTTATATCTGGGTTCTGTTGGTTCTGCTTGTAGGCTGCAGATACTGGAACGATTGTTCTCTTTGCCTGAATAATAGATTGCCTCTTGTCTCTGGAAACAGTTCTTTTTTCCATAAACGAAAATGTCAAATAAGGTAATACGTTCAGCAAGTCTCTGATTTGCGTGTTCAAAATTAACAAGCTCCCAGTCAATGTCTCTTATTTGTCTCACTCCAGAAGACATGTCGTTTCATTGTCAGCATAAAAAGGAGTGAAGTCCTCTGGTAACACTTTCTCGATCTGTCCCTCGGTGGAAAGTTGACACTCTTCTGTGATTTTGATGAGCTTGAAGAGCAACCTGAATTATGATTCCATTCAGGATTATACTCAAACGTTCTGTGTTTGCCGGATCTCGAAGAAATGTCAAGACATCGGTGTGTCTCCCGACAAGATCTGGACAGGTTTCAATTAAGAAAAAGAATAGCACACTGACAAGCCTATTCGCTGCTTCTTCTGCTGGGGACATTTGTCTTGTCCTTGCTGTACTCCGGAAGCAAAAGGTACTGCTCTGCAATCATGATGAGCAGCCTCCTTATTGTCTTTTCCGTTTTCAGGGTCCTGAAGAAATTCTGTGATGTTAGAGAGCCCACTAACGATGGGTATGACCTCAGTACTAACTCGAAGTAGATCAAAATGTTTTTAGTGATGTCACTACTGCGTGGCACCATAAGTGAGTCCAAATAAAGCTTCTGTGTTAAAAGTGTCTGGATACTGTATTTTCTTCCAATTTTTCTGTCCTTGATCAAAATTTGGCATATCTTTTCTTATGAAGGCTTCAGTATGCCTCAGTCCAAAGTTCAAAGTCAACAGACTATGTTGTGGTTTATGCGCGCAATTTCCTTCTTCACCCGCAACTAGGATGCACAGAGTGTCCATGTTTTTATGTCCTTATCCCCTTATTTTGCTCAGAGGAAATGTCCAAAATTAAGCCACAGCTTTACACAAAAGTTCTTTGCCTTTGCCTTGCTGTTCATGCGTCCTTCTTCCTCGTCATGGATCTCGTCTGCACATGCTGTGGTTCTACCCCTTTGTCTGTAGTCTCCACGTTAGGGTGAGGGCAGAGGGTCTTCTCTGATGTATGGCTTGATGTCACCCAAAATGATCCAAGCTCCTCTTCCCTGTAACTTGACTACAGAGGGAGTGACGTCCTCTACTCTGAAGGGACCGTTGAACCTTGGCTCGTCCCACTTTTTTCTCGTGTGGTTTCTCACCAGGACCGTGTCCCCAGGGAACAGTTGTGGAACACATAAACCCTGAACTTGGTCTGTTGTAGTATCTCCTTCTGTGTTCTGTGCTGCCCTGCACCCTTTTTGTCGTCGCTGCAGCTGTCCTGAAATTACTGTAAGACAAGATGTCATGCAATTGAAGTAATTTTGCATTTCTGATCCTAACACTTCCCCGTTGACTGAGCATCACATCTAGCTCTATCTCGGGGTGTTAGTGGTGTGTGCATCCTTCTACGTGTCACGATTTCATGCAGCGTGAGATGGTGGTCAGAACCAGGCTGGTTTCTGAGCGCGTACAGTACCAGTGGAAGGCAGTGTAGCCATCCCTTCTTTAGAGTAAGCTTCAACTTGGCTATCCTTTCCTTTAACAAGCCGTTGAGCTTCTCGCATATCCCATTTCCTTGAGGATGATACGGCGAGGAAAACTTGTGCTTCATACTGAGCAACAAGCTGATCTGTTCAAATACTGCATTAACAAAGTGAGGTAAATTGTCTGACCTCATGACCTCACATATTCACCATCTGTGAAATACCTCCCTCACCAGAAATTTGGCTGCACAGGTAGAATCTGGGTGTGTACATGGACCTGCTTCTATCCATCTGGAGAATGGACACACCACAACAATTATGTACCGGTAGCAGTTACATACTTGAATCATATCGACATAATCGACATGCAAGTGCTGAAAAGGTCCATTGGGCCTTGGGATGACTCCTCTAATTACACCTAGTGTATGCCCAGCCACGACTGTTGGCAGATTATACAGTTCACCATAAAAAATGCAACGTGCTCTGTCAAGTTCGGTATGAACCAGTCTTCAGCAATTGTCGCTGCTAGATTCTGTTTTGTCATGTGCGCTCGATAGTGTAACTGTTCCAGTGCTATTTTCAATAGGGCTATAGGCATCAACAGTTCACCAGTGCTGTCTTGTCACCACAAGCTCTCGGAGAGGTTTAAAGAACACCCTCATCGCTTCCAAAGGTTTTTCTCCTCCAGTGGTGCCTCCCCTGGGAGGTCCATTAACTGGGTTTTCTCCATATTACTGTAACCGTCATGTTCACTTTGTGCAACAATCATTCTCTAATGCACATCAGTTATTTCCACATTCATTATTATTTCGTCTTTGGTTGCCACATGCTTGACTTCCGTGTCTGCTGCTTGATTTCTTGGTGAAATGAAATCTGTCCCTTTCATGTGGGCAGCGCATTTCATGACGGCTATGCCCACTGGGAGTTGTAGTGCCTTAATCAGCCTGTCCAATAAGGCTGCGTGCTGCACTGGCATGCCATCCGCTCGGAGGTAGCCCCTCCTTTTTCAGCACGCTAGCCCTGCGTGCACTGTTGATGTCACATAGGCAGGAGTCACTGTACACTGTCACTTCCTGGTCTGCATGATTCTCGAGTGTATCAACGCCAATAATTCTGCAGCTTGTGCTGAATAATGAAATGGTAATCGTGTACTAATGAGTACTTGAAATTCTCCATTTGCTGTGTGCTTCATCATAGAAGTGCCTGTATATCTCTGCCCAGCATTTGGATCGATTGTCGAAGAACCGTCAACGAAGACGATTTCTCCTTCAGTCAATGCATTTTCTTTCACTCTATGAATCTCATCATAATATTCTTCATAGTTTGCGCAGGCATGTATTTGCTATCCTTCAGTTACTGGCTCTGCTAAAAACATAGCTGGTTTCACTATCTTACACCAAATTATTTTAATCGATGGATTTGATATGCTCTCTTCATAAGCAGAAGTTCTCTGAGATGTCAATGTGCCTTTTGGTTTCTCTAAAATATCAAATAGTGCGTGCTCGATGAACAGCGTCATTGAGCATACCATCAGAATGAATGTAGCCTTCTCTATGTGGAACGCTGCAGCAGCTAAACTTTGTTCGCACAGAAAGTGACCCCTCATCACTGGGTCTAGATTCTCACTGTAGTATGCCAGGGGCTTGTACCCTAACGTGGTTCTCTGTGTGAGTGCTGCCATCATGACACTGCCATTTGTGTGTGAAAACAGGTAGAATTCCTCCGCATAATTGGGAATCCCTAAAACTGGTTCCATGGAAATAGCCTTTTTTAGTTCAACAAACCCTTCTTCCTTAGCCTCGGTCCACTCAATTTTTTCTTTCATCACCTGTGCTTTGTTTAGGGCTTGTAACAAGTTCTTGGTATACGAGCTCTAGTCAAAGACCCATGCCCTGACATAATTGCATATTCCTAGAAAACTCTTCATTTGTTTTATCGTGTGTGGCTTGGCTGTGTTTAATATGGCTTCAGCCCTTTCAGGGGTAAACCTTTTCCCCTCATGTGCGATTAGCTGGCCTATGTACAGCACTTCTTGTTAACAATACTGTAACTTCTCTTTGTCAACTTTATATCCTTTCTCAGCCAATACAGTCAATAGCTGAATAGAATCGTGTCTGCACGTTTCCTCTGTCATGCTGCAAATTAAGATGTCATCCACATATTACAAGACAACACTTGCTAATGCAATATTGCTTATCTGCAGGACTCTGTTGAAAATCGAAGGAGACTCACAGTACCCCTGAGGTCACCTAGTACTTTTCAGACGCATTTGCCTGAACGTGAATGATGCCAAATCTTGCAAGTCTTTGTTCAATGGAATTGAGAAAAATGCGTTTTTCAAGTCAATCACCGTGAAATATTTCGCCTCAATGGGTATGTTACATAGGATTGTGGACGGGTTAGGGACTAGAGGGAACTCGGCCTCTACAATATCATTTATCAGCCTTAGATCTTGGATTAAACCCCAAGACCCTCCCTTTGATTTTTTGATAGGGTAAACTTTGGTATTGCATGATGACTCTGACGTCACTAAAATGCCCTGCACCATCAGAGCTTTGAAAATCCCTTCATCTGCTTCCCTAGACATGGGATACTGTCTTGCTTTTGGTAAAATTCCTCCTGGTTTCAATTGAATCCTTACTTCTCCAACTCCTTTCAACAAGCCTACGTCATAAGGGCCTGTAGTCCACACTGAGACAGGCACCTTTGCCATGTCGTCATCAAAATATTCAGGACGTTTTTGTGCCAGCATCATTCTCTGGGGCACTTCCCTTTTGATCATCTTCACCCAATAAATGATATTAACCTCAACTGTCGTTTCATCTACACCTGTTTGCTCTTCAAACAGATCGTCATCAGTGACGTTAGTCAATCTGTATCCTTCCTCAATGGCAATTACTGTACACCATTGTCTGCCTTCGTCATCACAACCGTCGATCAATGCCATTTTTCCTCGCACTATGGCTGTGTGTATTGCCAAGGGAAACACTTGTCCCTTTTCCTCATGCATAGGTATTCTTGGCCTAAATAGAAACTCATCTGGGGTTCTCATTGGTTTGTTTGTAAGGCCTGGTAGCCATGGCATTGATATATGCACTCCATACGCAAATATTTCTGGTTCCAATGTAACAGCTCTCATAGCCGTTCGTCCTGCGTATGCTCTAATCATTTCGCACACTTTTAAATAATGCATTTGTGGAGTTGAAAATACTATGCCCTCTCCGTGAACGAGATTGTCATGTTTAATTTTGTCATTAGGTCTCGTCCCAATATATTTACTGGGGTTTGCCTTGAATCCAGAAGTGGCACATTCATGTAACATTCTCCTATAGAAACTGGAAGTTCTTTCGTAAAAGGAACACGACTTGTTGCTCCTGTGAAGCCGTGAGTATTCATAGCATCGCCGGACAAAGAAAACTTGCCATCATGTATACACAAGCGTGTTGCACCTGTGTCAACTAAGAAAGAATACTCTTTATCCCCTATAAGGACATCTACCCTTGGTTCCTCGTGAGGGTTTGGTGTCACTTATAGGATAGAACACATCAGGTTTCCCAGTGAGCTGTCCTAATCCATATATAACTTTGTCCCATGATGAATGAATGGACTTCCTCCATCACCAGTGTTATTTCTTATTCCAGAATTCAGTACCTGTCCTGTACTTGTTGTTTGTAACAGTTGCATCGGCGACTGCTGAGACTGTCCTTCCGGAAAATGTGTCATATTCTGAGGTTGCAAGCTTTGCTGTGCTCCCAGCGCTTGCTGTTGCACCATGTGATTTTGTGCAACTCCATTTCCACCCTGCTTTAAAAACACAGGTAGTTTCTCCATCCCCACTCTTGTTCCTTGGTCGTTTTGCACCATGCCTTGACTCCTGCATGTGCGTGCTAGATGCCCCGTCATCCCACACGTCTAACATATTGGTGGTGGTATGATTATTTGCCCATTTGACATATCCTGATTGCTGCTTTGCATGTTTTGTAAACCTCCCTGATTACCTTGGAAACCTCCCTGATTACTCTGCCATCCTCTTTCTCGAAAGCCTCTCCCTCTGGGGTAAAACCAGTTATTGCCTTGATCACCCTGCCCTTGATTATTGAACTGCTGTATTTTAGATCTGTCTGTGCTAGTTATCATTGCCCCTTCAATGGCATATTTGGACAATTTCTTCTGCACAAATTTTGCCTCTTCAGCCTTTCGGGCAACCTCTTTTTTGTGATTCTTCTCTTGCAGCAGCCTCTGTGCTATGGTGAACTGTATTTCAGACCACGGTTTGGCCTCTATTTCTACCAATTTCTTGAGCTGCTTCTGTACCAGATCTGGCAGCCCTTGGCATAATATATGGTAAATCACGGTTATCTATTTCCCCCAAGAGTCACGAGTTTCCAGAACTCAGGCGTCTTGGAAATTCTGAATGTAAAGCAAAGGATTGTCTGACTCCTTCATTTTACGTGTCATTATAGCTCCCATGTCTGAAGTATACAGGTATAGCTATCGTATTGCTTTCTATACCATGGCTCTGCAATTGTTAAATGGAGCTCCATCGTGCGCAGTATTATCTGTAGTTACGCCAGGGTAACCTGCACGTGTCCCTACATCGTCAGCTCTATCACCAACTACGGCAATTAAAAGACCCTTAATATCCCGATAGCTAATGTGTTCCCTCCCATCATTTAACTAACTCAGGTATCCATTTTCGGCTCCTCGTGTTAACATTGGAAGCTTATTTTTCCAATGTTCTCGATCCATGTGTGGCCAAGGTATATACTGTGGCCTCGTTCCACCTTTTTGGAGGAATGGGAATTATAACACATGGCACTCCTTTTCCTCTCTCATCATTTTTCTATCCACAGCAGGGGTAATATTCCCACGTCACCGTCTACCTGGCAATGTCCTTAGTCTGCTCACATAGGGTGGTGGAGACACCCCCCTCTGACCGTAAGATACTCCTTCCTGTCGGTCTGATTGTGTGACTGACTCTGATCCCTTAGGTACAGACCCACTAGAATCTGACCATCGTATTCCCTTTCCTCTAGAGAAGCGTTTTTCACGTCTTCTCTCATCTTCTCTTTCCTCACATTCCTCTCTTTCTGCATCTGATATTGTCTGTGCCCAACTCGTATAACTTCTCTCATCCTCCTCATTCCTGTTTAGCGTCAACCTATCTAGGGACAGCTCTCTATTTCTGCTACTTCGGGAGGCATCCTCAGTGTCGTACAACTGAGTGCTCTCCAGACGCTCATCCTCTCCTCTCCCTTGGGGTACCTGCACTAGTCCCATCTCATCATATATTCTATTGATCTTCTCTCCAATCCTTCTGGTGTCGAAGTCATCTTCCATATTTGCCCTGGACGTGCCTGGTACTAAATCGTACTCAGGAAACAATTCTTCTATGTCTTCCCAGTCTACTACTGGATCGGGTTTTTTAACCTCTCTTTCCAGATATTCAAGATCCCGTGCTCTCTGGCTTTGCTTACGCTCTATGTCATCATTGAACTCTCTGCACTTCCTCGCTTCCTCTCTGACCCTATCTTATTCCTGTTTCCTCGCATATCTTTGTTTATTTGCCCTTCGTATTTCCTCATCCCTTCATCTTTTTATTCTTTTCTCCCATATTTTTTGTTCTTCTTCTATTCTCCATTGTTCCTGCCTGTCCTGATCATTAGCTGTTCTTAGTTTATGATCGTGTTTCCTTTCTTGCTCTTCGCGATACAACTGCTCTCGTTTCTGTCTGTCTCACATCCTCAATGCCTTTACCATCGAGTTTCAATAAAATCTGACCTCCCATCAATTCGTTCTGTGTGAATGCCATCTCATCAGTACAATCCTCATCTCCTTTCCATCTCTTTCCCTCTTTACCTGTATCTAGAGATGTACTTGCTTGTGCTTGGTCTCCTTTTTCTTTCTCGCGTCTCTCCTTGTCCCTCGGGACTTTGAAGGTAATATCTCTGTCTCTGTCCTTGTCTGGGCTTTCATCACTACTTTGCATAGGTGACTCATATGATGGGTTGCTACATCCCATGGCTGCTTTAAGCTCCCTCAACAGGCATAATCCTTCGTCTTTTACTAGCTTTGCTTTTTGTTTCAGATGGGGCGGGTCGCACAGAAGGCGTTTCACCCCCCTCTGTGCATATGTTAAGTATCCAATCTACCGGTGGCTCCTCCTCCTTTTCCTCTTGGTACATCTTCCAAAGCTCTAAACTAGCTAGGCGTTTATCTAACTTTTTGCCAGTATACATGGCGTGCAAATATGTCGCCATGTGCTGCAGGACCATTTTAGATAGGGATCCGCCTTCGGGCCATGGCATAAACATTCTTCTAGCGGTATATTAAAACCTAGGTATCTGGGTGTATTCTCCTATCTCGGGTATCCCCCCGGTATCTCTCTATTGCTCGGGTATCTTCCCGGTATCTCTCTATTGCTCGGCCACCCTTGAGTCAATATTTTCTCCTTATATATATATTATACTCTTACTCTGTCATTATTTTTTGTCCCTCCGTTACCTTCCCTAAGGAAATGCAACTTTTTGGCAAAAGTATTCAGTCTTTTTTCACTCACCGTTTGCATGTTTTTCCTCTCTGGGTCACTGCCTTCATTACCGCCTCTCTGTGCTGTTCATCCGATTAGCTGCTCGTAGAAGTGGGAAGGGGTTTATGGGGAAAAGCAAAGTTTCCTTCAGACCGAACATGCAGGGTTTTTTACTTAGACTAACCACTATCTACGGGGAGCTTCTCGTTCTACTCAGCCGGATGGCAAAGGACTTGTGATATTGCAGAGGACCCGAAGTTACTTATGTCGATGGCCAATGGGTGTCTTATCTACTTGATTCTAATCGAACAATCCTGTGCTATCAAGTATGCTTGATGGACCCCAGCCGGCCCATAGGACTGGGGGTTTCCAAGTAGCACTTTAATATGAGTAGCAGCACCCTTGAGATGGAAGGGGATGCAGATCAGATTTTTACTCTAGCACCAAATCAATAATGACAACTCAATGGTTGGCAAAGGGAGTCCGTTTAATGACAAGTATAAAAAACGGGGAGTTCAAAGAATATCAGCAATCGCTTGATCTTCCTTTTCGCTTCAACTCCAATTCATTTCACAAAAAACATAACATTTATACCAAAAACTCATCATCACTGACATGTAACTTTTTAAAATTTAGCATGCAACTTGATTGGTCTAGGAAGGTAACTTTTATATAGGCACTATATCTGTATACGGTAATGGGGAGAGGAATGATAGACAATATCAGGTGGGGCATATAAGCCCTTCCTTCAAAATGGCAACTGTAAACGTCACTAAAAGTACAACGTCTCATAGGTTCTACTGACTATAGGACCCTAGATTACACGGTCCACTGTGATGGGGTTGGCATCAACCCCACTCATACTTTTCCACTTGCACTTAGCAGCGTGCTGAATAGTCGGCCAGGTGCAGGGAGATCGTCTGCCACCCCCAGCTTCCCTCCAATTATTGTTACAATCAGTCATTACCTCAGTGGTCATGTGTCAATTATTTCTTTGTGGTTGGCCTCGAGTCTGTTTCTTGGTCTGGGAAAGTTAAGACGTCTAGGCATGGCAAAGGTCCATACGTAGGTGTGAAAGTTTCATCCCTTCCTGCTGGTCTGGTCACGTGATTTCGACACCGTGAAATGGGCCTTTCCTTCGTGCAATTTCATATATTTGATTTAATTCTGCTAGTCGTCTGCCATCTGTGGCTTATCTTGACCTTTCTGAACAGGATACTCTGTTCTTCTTCTCTTTAATTGTATCAACTGTTGGCTTATTTCAGACGATACAACCTTGGCTTCTTGGCATGGTTACCCTCGTCTGAGTTTCTCTCTGTCTTTAATTCTCGATTTGTTTGCTGCAAAACTCTCCTCTTGAGACTTTAGTAACCTTTGGTTGATTCTGCTCTTGTGCGTAGTGAAAGTATACTTATATAAAGTGCTCTATTGAAATAGATATGTATAGGTGGCTCTTGCCGCCATTTATCTTGCCATTAAGCATAAACAAGCCTCACGATTTCTGTGATTCTTGTGGTTACTTTGCATATGTACACGTTTAAACTAACTGAATATCTTCATCGTGCTTATGGCATATGTTTCTAAAATCTTGACATCAATTGTTTCACTTTAGGTTTAAAATGTCACTTGTCCGTGGTGTTTCGTCTCGTTTGTCATCATTCTCAGGTTGTTATATCTTCTATATGTGAGTCAGTCTGGGTTCTTATGACTTCACCATTCGTCTTCCTTCATAATCTTCTTAGCTTCTTCGGGTATTACATTCTGGCAATCGTCATTCTGTCTCACTTGTCGATATGGTTTTCTCAATGGGTACCTTAATGTCCAGGATTTCTTAGGTGTCGGTACTTCAATAGCTGCTGTTATTCTGATAGGTACTGGACAGAGCCCAACTGCGCCTCTCTGCTGGTTTATTTGCTCATCATACGTCACATATTACGGCGTGAAGGTTCCTGGTACTTCAAAATGGGCAGTTGGAGTGTGAATCATGCTTGGCACCTCCTCTTCACAACTGTTCCCCCTATCCAGCTCCCTTGTTACCCCTGCACCTTACTTGTAAAGTGCCCTGTTGCCTCCCAGCTAGGATTGTGCTTTATATATCCTGTGCAACATACATACCAATCAAACTTAGTTTGGCAACTAGGTGATAATTAAGACTTTGTAGTAGATACAGGGAGAGCTCCATGGAGGGATTGGAATTGGTATTGCCTCTAAACAATGAATTGCAAACCAACGAGGACGAAAATACAGAATACTTTACTCGAATTTAGCAGTTTTTTGCACTTTCTTTCAAAATAAATAGATGTGGGGTGGAGTTATGGAATAAAAGAAGGTTGGGGGATGTAGAGGGTGGTCTAAAAATGGAAATAAGTGCAAAAAAAGAAATGTTTGAAATTCGATTAAGTGAAATTCGGCATTTTCGGCCTCTCTATTTTAAATTTGTTGTTTTAACGTAGATCCTGGAAATTCTCTTCTTCAGTTCAGATGAGACTATTTCCACTGCCAAAGAAGTCTAAATGATTTACACAAAACAGGACGAGATCAGATTGTGTGCTTCCAACCAGTCAACATGGGGATGTATCTACGAGGAGCTCGGCGGCTTTACTGGGCAGTACTTGTTCCAGCATCACTGTGACCTGGTTCCAGAAGGAAAAGATGGAGCCTGGAGTTGATATGATATTGGAACTCTTGGCAGAGTCCACTGATGACCTACCAGGATGAGCAGAAAAAGGGATGCTATTCTGATTGGCAATCCCATTTGTTAATCATTGCTTGGCAAACTTATTTAAACAATTTTATTTTTGTGTTAAAACGGTTTAATTCATCAGATTGAGATTGCAAGGGAGAAGTGTTGGAAGCAGCAATAACCTTAGAGACATGCTGCACTGTTTGGTAAAGGGATTCCAAATCTCTTTTAGGAAAAGGTATTTCACCTGATTTGCCCCAAAGATGGCTTTTTATGCAGGTCATGGTTTTTATAGTGCCTCGATAAAGTTTAGTTCCTCGCGTGCGTTTGCTAAAGGGAGTCTGATTATTAAGTTTTAGTGTGTGCCAGACGTAAATTCACACTTCGACTAAAGGTAGTGAGAATAGATCTCTGTGCTCCAAAGAGGATCAGCACTCTTTAGCATCGGGTAGGTCACGTGTCCATAGGAATTTAGACGTGGAAATAAACAAGGGACAATCCGTGATCCAGCAAACTCAAGAATGGAGGTGGATTGCTAGAGTGGCCATCTTTGCTGTGTGTACCAGCTGACCAAAGGAGAAGATCAAACTCCCCTAAAAGAATCATAGGGCTAGGGGAGACTGGCTAGAAAGTGTCAGCGAGGCAAAGAATAAGGCCCCGATCTGCCTTTTGTCACCAGACAGCTGTAAACAAGCAGAAATGCAGTGGACATAGTGTGAGGTGTTTAGCAAGATTAACAAAACCATATGCCAATAGGAGTAATGATGGGTTTTACAGAGGGGTAAAAGAAAGAGGGCTTTTGTTCATCATAGCCACCCGCCGCAATGTCCCATTTCTTGATCGATAGTATAGTGCAGAGCGAGGCATGAGGCTAGGATGAGTATATTTTGAAGAGAAGTAAAACCAGGATTTGATTCACTGAATGATCCTGAAGCTCTGGGGAGTTTATGCTTAAATGGGCATTTATAAGCACACCCTGCTGGGTGGATGGAGCATGACACAATGTGTGTAAAAGGGAAGATTTATGAGGTCAAAGACCTGCCTTAGAAGACATAGTGAGGAAGGTTAAATCCCATCAAAGGGAAACCATTTCCAAGCTTCACTATAGCACAAGGATGGGTTGGCTCAACAAGTTATTATTATTATAGTATCTATCGAGCATGGACTTAGCTTCAGGAAGCAGCGCAGCACTTTACAATCACAGGGGGTAGAACACAGTGAGGGAAGCAGAGAAAAGGGGAGCGGTAGCTAACAGCCAGGGAGGGAGGGCAATAGACAGCAAGGGATCTTCAAGCAACCAGGGGAAGAAACAGTGAGGAGCAGATCACTGAGTCTCAGGTAGGGTCGGTAGTGGAGGGTGTGTCGACCTGGGTATTAGTGAGAAGCCATTCCTTGAAGAGGACGGTCTTGAGCTCTTTCTTGAACTGTAGAAGCGATGGGGAAAATATGACATTGATAGGCAGGATGTTCCAGAGTCTTGGGGCATAGACAGAGAAGGCCTGTCTTCTGGTTCTTTCCTTTCTGCACTGGCAGAGTTTAAGTTTGCACATATCCTACTTCTGGTGGATCACTCGCCCGAGATGCAGAGTTTCCCAGTGTGGTAACTTGGGGACTTCAGGGTGACAGCCTTATAGATGAAGGAACAGGATTCGAAGATTATATGGGCTTGAAGCCATAGCCAATGCAGTTTGATAATGAGTCGGGGTAATGTGGTCGAATTTGTAGAGTCCTTTGATGAGTCATGCTGCTGCATGCAGGACACATCTCAGGGGTGCCAGGTCAGTCACCAGAAGTCCTTCCTAAAGAGCATCCAGGTGGGAGAGGGCCAAGGATTGCACAGCTGATCTGAAGATGTTTTCTGGGATGAAGGGCTTGATTTTTTCTGCAGAAGAGAAAGTTGGTAACAAGACGTTTGTGTCTTCCTTTCTATGCGCTATTTGAAGGTGAGGTGTCTGTTGATGTTTAATCCAAAAGACGTGGCGCAGGTGGCCAGCTGCGGTGTGAATCCCTTGAGGTTCATAGAGGAGAGCCAGGTCTGGATGTCAGGTTGTTCATCAGTTGTTCGTCAGCAGTAGGCATTCAGTCTTGGAAGGGTTGAGCTTCAGGGAAGCACTGGACATCGACAACTGGATCAATATGAGGCAGGCCTTGGGCCTGTGAATGCCTTCTATGGAGGATGTATTGAGTTAGATCTGTGTGTCATCTGCGTATTTGTGGAGGTGGATGTTGTGTGGCGCGAGGAGGGTTTAGAGGCATTTCATGTAAAGATTGAAGATCACGGGAGCCGGGATGTATCCTTGAAGGACTCCATGGGTGATTGGTAGAGATAGTGACCTGGAGGAATCCATTTTTGTGAACTGTTGGCGATAAGCAAAGGACAATCTCGCTAGCAAACAGAGGAAGCACTGGGATTCTATGGAAAAGGGTTGTGAGGTCCTCGCAGCAGTGGAAGTTTTGCGGGCTAGATAAATACCAACTATCAAGTTAGTCTGTCCTTTTTAGTTTTAGTTTATAACTTATAAGCCAAAGCTATTGCAATGGAGTACAGCTATGGGGCAACGGCATATGAGGAGGGACGCAAAGCTTGTAGGTGTTGTTTGTTATTTACCCATCCATTGACGGCTCAGGGCCATTCTAATCCCCATGGCCATTCCCACTAATTTCCTGACCCTTCCCACCCAAGGCACATCCTTCCAGGATCTCTTTGAGCTAGCTTTAGCAAGCCTTACAATCAAACATTGTGCTTGAAGTGCCTAACAGTATTTTTTCAAAGCAGTCTTCTGAGAGTAAATGACTTAACTGGAGCTGTAAACATGCGACTGGTGTAATAAAAATGTCCTAACCAGGAATTCCTAAAGACACTCGATTCATAGGCACTTTGTGTGTCCTTTGCTGTAGTCTTGTTAAAAACAAGCATTGGCAAAGCCAGCAGTTTTGGCTTCTGTATAAGTAGTAAGCATTTGCCAGGCACTGCTATTATATGCCCAGATGCTCGTAACATTTTTCAACTGCTACCATTGATGGGCAGTTAATACCACTATGGTAGTGCCTGGCAAATGCATGTCCCATACCGACACAAAACCCAAAACTGTTGGCATTGTCAATGCTTGAGTAGATATGCTTTGTATGTTCAGCATCACTAATTCGAGCAGAGGTGCCCTCATGCAGTGCCCTGATGACCTCCAGGAGCCAAATAGGGCAACCGAGCTGGGGCAATTTACCCCACAGAATGCACCGATCAACCTGGTCAAATGCCGATCGGAAATCGACAAATGCGATATACAAAGAGGAACCAGCCGTGGTATAAGCTTGAGAGATAAACGTATTCAAAACTCAAAGATTGTGAACCGTACTGGAACCAGGTCTAAAATCTGTCTGGCATGGATGCAAAATACTAGCCATGTCAACCGAGGACTGGAGATGCTCCAGTACATAAGTCACAAAAACCTTACCGGTTGATCGAGTAGCGACAACAACCTGTAATTATCGGGGCACAAACGGTCCCCTGCCTTGAAAACTGGGACCAGAATGGCCTCTTTCCAACAGACTGGGATACATTTACTCCTGCAAACATTGGTATACAATGGATGCAAGGCTTCAGCCCACACTAAAGGGTTGCTCTTCAAAACCGCTGAGGAGAGCCTGTTCAGCCCCGGCGCTCTAGAATTCTTTACGTAAATGATGGCTGATATTGTACCTTGTAAAGTGAATGGGCCAACTAGACTCAGAATGCTCAACAAGCTTGGCTCCATATCTATGAGCATTTTGCTCTCCACGTGGGCAATTCAACACCCCCCAGCAATGGGGTTCAAGATCTAGGAGTTGGGGGGAGTCCTGGCCCCCATCAGAATCCTCCACATGGCCCCCACCTTACAGGTCATCATGGTCTGATGACCTGCTTCCACCCCCCAAGATCTTCATCATACCCAATTGCGAAATCTGGTCTTCAATCGGGATCTTTCATATATTACCATACCAGGAGAAGCATATAGGAAGCTGACTGCCTGTAATTTTCTCCTCAATAATCTTTTGGCCCTATTAATCTCTGGGGCGTAGCCATGTCTATGTTCATTCCAAGTCATGGTCAAACTCTTACCTTTACATTTACCTGTGGATTTGGATAAACATTTAAACCGCCCTTCAATATTATTAGGGATAAATGCATATAGATTTAATCTGGTATCACACAACTCCTTAGCAGGTCACAGGCCTTAATCACATTCTTATCAGACCATAGGAGTCGATGTCCTGGTAATGAGACACCTAGGTTTGCATGCCCTTTCTTTACATGGCGATTTAACTCCAGCCCCCATTCCACAGAAAGGATGGCATGATCACTTGTCACTTGCGGAGACATCAACAACACTCTCTCTACCAAAGGGTGGTTACCTGCAATATAGTCCAATGTGGCACAACTGCCACCCATCTGCCACGTTTGCTTCCCAGGTATATCTCCCTTGACTCTACCACTTAGGACCACCAAATCCCAATCATTCAAGAACTTAAGCCGTTTTTCACCTTTGGGATTAACAGTTTTAAATTCCATACAATTGACACAAGTTCCACCCTTCTCAATGGGATGCTCACTGAGTCTAGAGTTCAAATCACCTCCCACAATTATGCCCTCATTCGCATTGCCAGTCACCCATGCGGTCAGCACCTCATCAATATATGCAAAAATGGTCTCAGTATGCAGCTCACCTGGGGGGTCATATACATTAACAAAAAGCACCTTTTTTTTATCTCTGACAGCCCACCCCAGGACACCTCATCAATCAACATCTTCCCCCCTTTTTTCACCGGGGCAATCTGTCCAGATACCAATGCATCGTTAACCCCGATCATCAAGCCACCATAAGGGTGTCCCACAGGACCCTGCACTGCCTCAATCTGATATATCTGAAACCCGACAAGTAAAATTGATCAACCAGCCAGGTTTCCTGGAGCATAAACACTTCATGTTGTTCCACGACCTTTAAGGAAGGGCCTGCTTTCAAGCTATGGGAATGACCCCCTGGTATTCCACACCACCGTGGCCAGAGATCATTGGGCTTGATTTTCACTCCCTGCAAACATGTCTTTCAGCCATCGCCACCCCTGTACATTATCAAACTTTGGCCCCTCGCACTCCTTTACAGTTGTGGAACAGATCCTAGCAGGTGCTTTCAGATCCATTTTACACATACACCCAGGCACAGTGCTTCCCAGTATTAGAGGTTTGTCCAAGGTGTAACCCAAAAAGGTCAAAGAGTCTGCCTGTTCACGCAGTAGTGCTTCAGTTACTGGAAGGCCACAGTGAATTGAGGCATCACCATGTAGCCCCCCTCTTAATGGTTCAACAAAATCAAAATCTGCAGAGCTAAGAATCTGCAAGGCCGGTATTTTAATGCAGATTGTGAGTAGCTCCTGTCTGTTGATGTGTCGCTTCTGCGAGCTCTTGCTTCTCGCAATAGTTACTTTGCGAAAATCCAGAGTCTCAGTCGATCCTGGCTGAAGCACCCTTCCTTTCCCAGATTGAACATTTGCCCTCCCATCACACAGCGAACTTGGGGTCAAAGGCGGCTCGTTGACACACACACTGTCTTGATGCCCTCGAGAGGGCACTGATAACGAAAGCAATTCTACTTCCACCTGTTCCTTAATGAGCCAACTTGCCAGCGTTCCATCACCCATAGAGGTGCGCTTTATCCGTCGTGCTGCACATTTATATTTGCGCTTAGTCAATTTACGCAAGCCATTGCTTGATATTACCGCAGAATTTGATAATAAGTCTGCTTCGGACGGCTCACTTGCCATTAATTCCTTGTTCCTGGGCATTTTGCTAATGTTTTTTTTTTTAAAACGTTTTTATTGATTTATAAACACAACCAAACAATACAAACCAAACAAGCAGTGCATATTTCAACAGTTTCATTATACTTTCTTAACTGCTAGCCACTGCTTCCCTTATCCCACCCCGCTTTACAAGCCTATTACGTTACTTATTCTGTTCCCGCATCCTGTGGTACGGTCTCCCTATCTGCAGGGTCTGCCGGGTCACCTATTGACCCAAACATCTCGGCTATCAATGATTTCCAGGCCATCAGGGACTCGGTCTCCTCCTCCCCCCCTGTGCTGCTCGCTTCTTGCCATACCATGGTTTCCGCTTCCGCCCATTTTTATAAGTCTCTCCACCACGCCTCCACATTTGGCATGTGTCATGTCTTCCATCCCATGGCAATTCTCCTTTTTGCAAGCACATAAGCCAGAACCTTCAGTTTACTCACATGCTTGAGTTTCTGTGATCTTGGGAACCCCCCAACAGACAAGCCCACACTGTGTCCACTAAAATCTTGGCCCCCTTTTTTTCCATTTTCCCTTTCACTTCCCTCCAGAAGCGTTCTATGACCGGGCAGGACCAGAACATATGCACCATGCCCGCGTTCTCCTCATCACACTTGAGGCATGCTTGCCTTCCTGCGTTCTCAAACCTCGATATCCTCCAAGGTGTCATATATGCCCTATGCGTTATATACAGTTGAATCTGTTTCAGTCTCACATTTCTAGATACCTTCTTATGATACCCCTGCGCCCGCTCCCACATCCCGTCCTCCATCGGGGCTCCAACTTCCGTTTCCCAATCTAGTCTCAACTGCGTGACCTCCTTCCCCACTTTAAACATCAGCATTTCATATATTCTGGAGATCTCATGGCCCCCTTCAGCTATGTCGTATATCATATCTATGGTGGCATCTGATTCCTCCTCTAGCAGAGTTTCTGGCCATATTCTTTTAATTCTCTATACCATTCTATAATATGTAATATACTGGCCCTCATTCAACCCAGTTTCTTCCCGCAGCCCCTCAAAAGTAACACTAGAGCCTTCCCGCCAAATATCACCCATTGTTGCCACCCCAACCGGTTCCCAGTGGTTCCTAAGTATCATTCGTAGCTGCACATCTGTCCCTGTTAATACAACCAATGGTATCTGCGGAGAGCATGGGGATGGATTCTCCATCATCTGGCATGCCCTAGGCCACATATTCCACCCTAGTAGCATCATCTTAGGGCGCCCCATCATTTCCGCCCTGGGTACCCACATCATTTCTTTCAGATAAAATGGTGCACAATCGCGCCCAAACAGCCTAAATTCCGAGGTCTCCTCATCAGGGAGCCATTTGGCAACATATTGTAACTGGCTTGCCATGTAAAACACGCAATTTTATCCCTCCTTTGTCATGGAAGTTCTGTAGCTTCCATAACACCACTCTGTTTCGCGTGCCATGCCACAAAAAATCCCTACACATGCTATTCAGTTTGGTGAAAAATTTCCTAGGAATCAGGTACGGTATATTCTCAAAGTAGTGTAGAAGCCTTGGCAGAACCACCATCTTTAGCATTGCTCCCCGCCCCATCATTGCTAAAGGTAGCTTCGCCCAGAATTGCATGCACTTCTCAATTTTTTTAATGGCTACTTCTGTATTGCACCTATGCTCCTCTTCCACAGTGTGGTATATATTTATCCCCAGGTACCGAAACGTGCTGACCGCCCATGGTACTTGCAATGCAGGCAATCGCTCTGATGGGATCCCTATGTACCCCCCTAATGGGAACATGCTGGATTTCTGGGGGTTCACCGCTATACCGGACAACGCAGCATATCTCTCCATGACTTCTAGAATGTACTGGAGATTTTCTTCTGGGTATCGCAAGTACAGTAGCATGTCATCAGCGTATCAAATATATTGCTAGAGGTTCCAGGGCCAGTATGTAGAGCATTGGAGACCACAGACATCCTTGCCTGGTTCCGCTGCTAAGCTGCCACTTTCCCGATATCACAGATCCTGTCTTGATCCCTAGCCAGTGGTTCGCTGTACAATATTTTTGCCCACCTTACATATCCAGGCCCTAACCCGTAGTGCTCCAGGGCCGCAAGCAGCCATGGCCATTTAACTGAGTCAAAGGCCTTAATTGCGTCCAAGGACACAATTGCCATTTCATCATCACTTTCGCTGCCGCACTCAATAATTCTTTGAAATCGTCTATGGTTATTGGTAATATTTCTATTTGGGACATAGCCCGTTTGATCCGGGTGTATTAGTTTGCCAATAACCTTCTTCAGTCTATTTGCTAAAACAGCAGTCAATATCTTGCAGTCTTGATTTAGCATCGACAAGGGTCTATAGGAACTGCAGCTGTGCCCAGGCTTGTTAGGTTTGGGGAGCGGTATTATGACGGCCTCTCTTAGTGACTCAGGTAAGCTTCCCGTCTCAAACACTTCGTTTAACATTCCTAACAGTGGGGGAAGGACCGCCTCCATGTAAACTTTATAAAACTCACTTGGGAGTCCGTCTGTCCCCGGGGTTTTGCTAGTAGGCAACTGCCTCACCACCTCCCCTAATTCTTCTAAGGTAATCGGGGCATCTAGTTCCTCTCTCTCCTCCTCACTTATCTTGGGCAGCCCTATGTCCTCCAGCATGTCTCCCATCTTAGCGCGACTACTCTCGCCATCGTCCCCATATAATACCTTATAATAGTCCACAAATGCTTGATTAACTTCCTCCTGGATGTATACTACGCTACCATCTTCTCTTTCTATAGTCCTGATTGTAACTCTGGGGGTCTCGCTCTTATATAACCATGCCAGAAGTCTCCCCGGTTTATCACCTCCCGCATGCTGTCTCTCTACATATTTTTTATAATTGAGGTTACAAAATCTGTCCCAATATTCTGCACATTTTGCTGTAGCCTGAGTGTCAATTCTGCCTTCTCTGCTGTATCATCTTCGCCCCTCGAGGCCTCTTCTAGTTTCTCCTCCGTCTCCTGTAGTTCGGCTAAAATCCCACCTTGTAGACCTTTCGATTTTGCTATGACTACTCCTCTCATCACAACTTTAAAGGCCTCTCATAGCGTTCCCGCCGAGTCTACACTCCCAGTATTTATTTCAAAATAATGTACAATCTCCTCCCTCAAGTCCTCCCTAAAGAAGGGGTCTCTCAATGCTTCTGCTCGTAGGCGCCATGTCGGGATCCTCGCTCTCGGGGGGCAGTATTGCCATTCAAGAGTCAGGGGTGAGTGGTCCGAAAGGACTCTAGCTTTGTACTCTATTCGTGTAATCTCCGCTATCATTTCAGGTGAAGTAAAGACATAATCCAAAACTTGTGGATAACTGCTGTGGGGCAGAATAATGTGAGTATTCCCTTTCCTGGGGGTGTCTCACTCTCCATCCATCCTCCAAACCGAAGTCATTCAGCAATGTCTGTAACGCCTTGGCAGCAGGGGCCGGTCTATCTATCTTCCCATCCAATCTATCTACCCTCGGGTTTGGTACGCAGTTGAAGTCCCCTCCCCAGATCACCGCGCTTCCTACACATGTGCTCAGATTAGTACACAGTGTTCTAATGTACGCCGCTGTGTTCTGGTTTGTGGCGTACGTTTGACTATACTTATTTCCCTATTTTCCACCAGTCCCCTCAGTATAACCATCCTCCCGTCTGTCTCAGCTATCACCTGTAATCGCTGAAAGGGGACATGTGGTGCCACCCAAATAAGCACTCCCTCGCATAAGCAGAGTATGATGAGCCCACCAGCAGTCCCTTCCATTTCCCAGCAATCGTGTCCTTTCTCTCCCGCGTGAGGTGGGTTTCCTGCAGCAATGCAATATCTATTTTTTGTCTGCGCAGGTACAACATAACTTTGTTCCTCTTCAAATAACTGTTAAGCCCCTGCACGTTCCATGTAACTATTTTAAGGTCTCCCATGGCCTATACGAGTTCCATTCCTCCTCCCACAGGTGCAGTCTAACTCTAAGTTCAATTCCAATCTGTATAGGCTTGTTTCCCCATTTTAAACTCCCATTAACCAAAAACACCCCACCTCCCGTCCCCAACATCACTACCCCCTCCCTCTGCCCTCCCACCTCCCTCCCCTTCCCCAACTGCACCCCCCCAAACTGTTGCCCAGCTCCATCCCTGGTTCTCAGGCACCCCCGCATCTAGCTCTTTCTAGCGATAGCCTATACTCGAAGCTCAGCAGGGTGAGGTTGCCCCAATGGCTATCCTACCGCTTCTATTATTTCTTGGGGGGTAAGGTGCCAGCATCCTGACGCTTCCGTTTGTTGCGGATTGACCATGGCATACTATGTATTTTGCTCATGCGCTCAATATTCTATACCCCAGTCCGCCACACAACAACATATCAGTGTACTCTTAGTCCAGTTGACCCTACCTATCCTCATCTGTTTATCAATGCCTTAAACAAATCTCCAATGGAGTACCCCGCAATGCCAGGGCATTTTGCTATTGTTTTTATGTTTTTTTCTTATTCAGAACCCGTTGCTGCTTATGTGTAAGGTAATTCACAGGGGATTGAATAAAAGACTCCAAGCATTCTGTGTCATGTTCCAAACTTTGTGAGGGAATTGATATGGTGTTGTCATTTATCAATACACCATTAGACCCCTCTTGGGGACCGGGCTGTTTTATTTCATCCATCTGCTGCATAGCCCCCATACATTTTGCTACTCCCTCATGCAGCAATGAAATTTGCTCCACCTGTTTAAGAATTCAGTTATGGGTACTTCCACATAGTTTAAGCAGAATTTTGACAGCAAAATTCAAAACGTCGCATGACGCACCCACTTCAAGTTGAGTGAACTGCCCCCCAAAGTTCCCACTCCTGTGTCCAATTACCCTCTCATCAGTAGAAGCTTGGCCCACACCTCCGGCCACTTCCACAGATTCCAGAGAGTTAGGATTGGAAATGGGTAACAATATTGGACTGGTGGAAAGTCTATCCCCCCGGCCTCTTCAACCGTTACTAGTAAAGACGAGGTGTTCATCCTGGGATGCAGGTCAGGCCCCTTTGGCAAAACCATGGGGTTAAGGAGCAATGGGACTGGGAGGGGAGCTGAAATGGTAAACTGATCTCCATCAGCAGTGGAGTCCAAAATAGCCCTTGTCCCAGCTTCCGTTGAGCCACAGTATCACGCCGCCGGATCACATCTGATAGCATAGCCGTAATAGGGCGTTATTATCTGTGTCCCCAAAAGTGGGTTCAATGGAAGCGCCTGGGAAACCAACTCTTGTAGATTTGTTTAATCTGGTTGCCTCTTGCAGAGGGTCTGCCAAAGTTCTCGTAGTTTTGGCACTTTAAGATGGAAAATACTTGGTGATCGGGCCCTTTGCAGGCAAAGGAGTTGTCACCCCCCTCTCACCTAATGCCCCATTTTCATGCTGACTGTCCACATTTGTTGGCGAAATCATCGTTGCAGTTCTTTTATTCCAATATGGTTTATTAGTTTATTTATTCTTAGATTTCTGCGCAAGTTGTAGCCACACTGTTTGTAAGGGGCCTTTCCAGGCATCACAGCCCTCTGAACCACACTGCGTGATGCTTGTACTCTCCCTGCTCTCCCTGCTATGTCACCCTCTGTTCAGATGTAGATTCCAAGGCTCAGAAGGATGCTTCTTCACACGACCCCCTGAGCTTTCCCCACCGCCACTGGAAATCTGCAGGAACTCAAGTTCGCTCGTAGTGTGGGAAAACACTACTCACAGCCCTACCAGGGGAGTGGGTGGGGGGCCCGCAAGGCACTAGATAGCAAGCATTTAAAAATACAAAGAAACGCTGATTGGGATCGCAAACCTCCCCGCGCCCCTCTCCCACAGCCCTACCTTGCAGTCAGGGTCAAGTCAAGGTCGTTTCTTTAAAGATATTACTCAAGCAGCAGACCCCAGCAGCGAGCTGTGATGTGGTGTCCACACCCCCACAAACACCAGAAACACACAGCACAACACCGCGCACTCTGCGTGTGCTGGGGATTAAAAGTCCTGCCCCTGGTGATGAGAGCAGCTCTGCCAATTACCAAACGTAGCCAGAAGCACACTGCGCCCACTACAATGAGAGTTGTAGAAAAAAGGTTGCATTGAAGCCTAATGCACTAGTCAGCAGAGGAGGTTATGTAGCTTCATTGGAGACAGTAGGTCCAAAGGGTCAAGAGCTTATCCTTTGTGACCACACAATGCCGAGATCCTGGACATTTCATCTTATCTCATGGTGTAGTACTGTGTTTTGGTGAAAATGTTTTCCTCCTCACATTCTGGTGGCCTTTCTAGTAGCAAACTGCCCTCTGTGTCTTTCATTGACACCATTTAAGGGGGAAACAAGAGAGCAAATCCAAGTTTCACAGCATTCAGGGGAGCTTGTGTTCAGGTGTGCTAGTGTTATACACCAATTGTTTTACTTTTTTCTATTATTGAAAATATTTTTCACATCATGAATCACAATCGGCTAGTCTTTCAAGCACGTAATACGAGCAGGTGACCTTATTGCACAGTTTTGCTTTTGCTGGGTGTGTTTAAATCCTTAAAGCACAGTAGTAAAAGAAAGCTGAGATTGTTTTAAGCAACTCATCAGTTATCAGTTCTACATGAAGGATATTGTTTCCTTGAAAGTGAAGCATTCATAAATAATTGCACCTTGCTGTATAACAAGTACTGGAAAAGAGTGTTGTCAAGTGCTGAAATTACAAACGGGGCTCAAATCCCAATATGATCACTTAACCACACTGTGTGATCTTTGGCAGCTCATTTCATAATTGTCTAATCTGTGAACATTTCCAGTGCCTGAATATTTCCGAACTTTCAATCCGCTAGTGTTATTTTGTTCTCATTATGTGCTCTTCGAAAAAGTCTTACTCGTGGTTTGACTGGCTATACTGTTGCTTCACACATAGTAACAGTGGTACTCCATGGATGTATTGCACATTGGCTCAAAGCAAAACTGCTTGAAATCCATGGCTATCTTCCAAGCTTAAACCTGTTAGGGGATATGTGCCTTGCTGGTAACTTCTGATCCATATCTTAAATCTTAGATATGGAATGTGAACCCTCCTTGTGACTGCCATTACACCCCTGTAGCGCGTGTGCATACTGTGCAGCTGCAAATCTGTATCTAAATTAGGTAGTCATACCTTTCTCATTCACAGGGGCGTTTCTAGGGGAGGGGCCTAAGGGGGGTATAGCCCCTGATCCTTTGGTTGTAGCCCCAGACAGAATCTCAGGAGCTACAGCCAAAAGACTAGCTAGCCCCCAGTCCCAACAGTTCCGACATCAGCGTAGCCCCGGGTCTTTTCCAGACCTAGCAACTCCCCTGTTCATTCAGCTGCTGATCTGTGCTCTACATTCCTGCCTCAGCCCATATGCCACTTTTGTGGCTGTTATTGTTAAGCTGAGTTGTGTACCTGCGCTAGAACACACGTGCCATCGTCGCGGATTGCTAATGTTGCCCACAAATACAGTTTGTTTATTGCACTGAATTCAGCATGTAAGGAGGGAGTCAGAAGACTTCAAGGGAGCTCCCCTGCTTATTTTGATTGCAATCAGAGAATCCCATCAACCTATGGGTTCTGAGTGGGGTTGTGGTAAACATATTCTTGAATCCCTTCATTTCTTTGGGTTGGGAGAATTGCAAATGTGGTTGTGCCCCAGGCCCTAACACTGCTTTAGAGGGCCTTATCTGAGCTAAGTTTGGTCTGGTCTGAAGAAATGCAGTGCTGCAATGCAGTGAGAAGGATGTGCGCAGCGCTTGACGTCAGGGTATATCAGTTCTTGCATTTGAAAGAGAGAGAGAGAGGGGGAAGGGGCGTGGGTGTGTGTGTGTGTGTGTGTGTGTGTGTGTGTGTGTGTGTGCGTGCGTGCGTGCGTGCGTGCGTGCGTGCGTGCGTGCGTGCGTGCGTGTGGCGCTGTCCCAGAAACAGCAGCCAGGTCCTCAATCGAGTGACTCGTGTGACACTCATACACAGTAGTACTCCTAAATAGACAACTCCTCTTATTTAAATAGGAGAATAGACCCGAAAAAAGAGGGGGGGTCCCTAGTTTATGTTCCACGCAGCTCAGTCTATGGGTCTCGTCTCCCTGTCCTCCCCAGCCACCCTTTAGGTAAATATATCAAAAACGATTATCAAAATGTGTGGTAATTATGGCCACCAAGAACATGGTTGTCAACAAGAATAAATCCCAGGTCATGGTGAAGAGCAGAAAGAAAGCAGGCAGGAGCTTGACCCTCTATGTGCAGTCTGAAGCTTTGAAGACAGTAAATAGCTTTATGTATCTAGGCGTTACCTTTTACCTTTTACCTTTTAGGCGTTTACCTTTTACTGGGAGTAGCTTTGTCAAGAGCTGATGAATGGTACTTTGGGAAGGTCAGGCGACTCTGAATGCTGTGATCGTGCAGTTGAATCCCGCGGGACTGTGGTTCAGAATTTGGACCAGTCATAGCACGCAGCTGAAAAAGCTAATCCTAAACGACATACTATGACTTCAGAATGTGTTAAGCATTTAGTAGTGAACTGTTGGGTTCAGATCATGTTTTTCTAAACCTTGTGAATGTGGCTGCTGTTCCAATACCAGCACAGGCAATACAAATGAATGTTCACAGTGCTGTGCCGTGCACGAGCAGAAGCCATCGGTTAGAACATCTCTGCCACATATGTTATCTGTGCCCGAGGAACTCAATCATCTGTCGTTTAGAACATATAGATGGCATTACCTTCACAATGAAATACCAAGCGATGAAATAAGGAGTGGTCTGTAGTTTGTGGTTGTGACAATCAAATGTTTGAGTCAAATCATTTACTATTATTTTGTTCATGGTTTACGCTACAAAGAAATTATTTTTTATCATTTCCTTATTTAAGGAATGTCGTTTTAGACATTGTTATGAGGTTTGCCTATATTTGTTGCAAGCTTCAGAGCCTAATGCTTGTGAGGCTTTAGGGTTTCCATGTAATAATGTCCCTGCAAAAATGTCGCCTAACAAAAAAGTCGCTGTTTTTTGCAGAGACGTTATTACATTGAACATGCGGGGGATACCCCCGCAACCCCTGTTTTTTTAATATTTTATTTTTTAAATGGGAGCAGGGGACATCCTCGCAACCCATCCCCTTACGTAATATCACCATATTGAATGTTGCCAATGACTTTTCCTGGCAACATTATGTATGGGGACATTGTGTATGGGGACATTATGTATGGGGACATTATGTATGGGGACATTATTACCTGATACCGCTTTAGGACGTTTTTTTAATCACAGCTATGAGAATAACCATTTAATGTATTGCTGTTGTGTGAAATGCTCTATTATTTTTATTAGGTGCTCAGAGTTTTATGAATTTGTACTACTGCGACTAAGTAACTAAAGTATATAGGTCTGAGTCCTTTCTAGTTGTGCTTGTGTGTTTGTGCTTTATAGACAAGACATCTCCGTACACACACAAACAAAGCCTAGGCGAACTACTAAGCAGTAGCACACTAAGAGATTGTGCATTTCGGTAACAGGTGAATGGATGATATTTTAGTATATGGCGCACTGAGAGATAAATTGCCTTTTGGGGCTAGGTGACTCGAAGGTACCGGGTGGGAGAATCATCTGTGGACTGAAGTGCTAGCTTATTACTGTTGTTAGGTTTTTTGGGGGTATGTTTTTGGTACAGAAAGAATTTGGAAAATGAATGGTGTACATAGATTAACAAGAATTAAATTAGGGCCCGAAATAAAAAGAAGGGCATGCGATACAAGAAGGTGGGCAGGAAAGAGGGCTATATATAATGGGGGAAACCAGTAGATGGATATAGTACTATCCATACGGCAAGGCACTCTTTGTCCCCTTCAAATCCACCCCAATGAATTGAAGGGGAGTTCAGGCTGTAAGCCCATTCAATCCTTGCTTGGCCTCTTTGCTGAGACTGGCAACAAGGGCCCAGGCAGTGCCAATTATGGTGGGGTTTTATGGCAAAATTATTTGAAAAATGAAAAAAGAGCACACATGCACCTGGCTACTGGTGGTAGTCCAAGTCACACTCAAACTACCCCAGCTATGGACAAAGTGTATTAACCCATGGTGAAAATTAGAGCAGTTTGGACAAGAATATTTAGCCAAAAGGACCCCCTCTATACAGCTATGATTTAAGAAGGACAAAGTGTATACACCCACTCACAATCCAATCAGGATCTCTATATTGGAAAATAAGATTTAACGTTCCCCAAACCACTTCAATCATTCTTTATGTGTCAAGAAAATTCCGTAAAATGCTTGCATGCCAGTTTCTTACCCAGGCTGTGACCCCCACCCCCATGCCCCTACTACAGAATTTCATGAACTCCTCGGCCATTCTGCATTATGAATCTATTTCTACAAGTTGATAGTAATATAATTTAATGCAAAGTGGTCTATAGTGCACTTTTGCATACCTCCTGGCATGTGGTTATACAATAAAAGAAGGGCAGGTGGGTAGTGGGGTAGATGAGGGTAGGCTAGAAGTACCCAAATCCTTAGTGCTGGTATGACCCTTTGTTGTTTGTGGCGGTGGCACTTGGGTACATTCTTTTCTGGAGGGAAACCCCACGGTCTGTTATCTGACAGTGCTGTGACCCCAGGAGAACTTGTTAAGCTAGGCCCAAATACACCAATAAAGAGAAAAAACTAAATAATAGAGTAACTCCAAGTGCACGAGAAAACCCAGCTTTATTCTAATACAACGGCCGCTGGGAGAGCGCGCAAAGGACCATCTCAAAATGGCACTGGGAACAGCGAGGTTTTAAGCCAGAAACACTTCATTGCTGATGTCATTGTTAGTAATGATCATAAAATGATTCTGCTCGCTTACTTGATTGGTTAGTGGAATATAGAACATATAGTTATCTACAGGTGAACATTTTACTATTGGCTTTTCTAGAACTAATAGCTCCACCTAAGTTCATCCTTCTACAAATGAGACATTTCAGTCTAACAATGTTTTTGGTTGGCACTGTACTACACTAATCAGTAAGAAGAACAGGGTTTGATTGGTCAGCTATTTGTTCATCCAGCCTGGGGCACTTGTATGAGGTGCCAAGTTACGTGGTGGGGAAGGAGAGATGGGCAAACTGCTATGATCAAGTTTAAAGAAGTTACTGCCTTCTCGTTCCCAGGCATGAGGCCTTATCTGCCAGTCTGTTTGTGGCCTTGGCATGTCGTCTCTGTGTCTAGATGTGCTAAGGAAGTGGCAGGTGCACTATGTCATTGGGCGTGGAATAAATGACGATTGTTTCAGTCATCTGGTAGACGACCACAGTTAAGGACTCAATTTTATCTATTTATTGGAGTTTCTGCCATCCTAACATGTGTATATTTTCTTTGGCAGCCACTTGAGGTGCTATATATTCATTTGTTATGGGATCAATTGGCACGGTAACTACTTGCACCGGGCATTCGAGGATAAGTCTGTTTCTCACTGCTACCAACTAGAACTAATTAACTTTAATGATTGCATGCTGTGTGCCCTGGGTAATGTTATTTGGTGCGGTTTCAGTTTCTAAGCAGAACTCCTCTCGGCACACTGACCTTGGTGCTTGGACTTACTATCTGAGCCTCATGAGGCCAAAATTTCGTGTTAAGTTTATGTCTGGATGCCGTAGCTCAAAATTGGCAATACAAGAGAGGTGTGCGAGCAACATTTTTTAACAAAGGCTAGGGCACTAAACAACCTAAACTAGGTCAATAACACGCACACAAAAAGTACAATGCCCTCTAGCCATGTATAACAACATTTTCAAAAAAAGCAATATTTCAATGGATATAAAACAAAAAATTATTTATTCTTATCCGTATTGTTATTCAAAGAAATTCAAAGTAACATGACATAATTCACCTAAAACAAAGTTTTACAATACTAATTAGCAATGTAAATTTTACAATGCTAGCCTACTATTTATCAAACTCAGAATTGGGACTTGCAGGGTTTGGTCTGAGTAATGGCGGTACTTCGGTTCTTTCTCTGCCATGTTAATGTTCTTTGTGTCTTTTGTATTTCGTCATTCGGTTCTATGTGATATTTCTGCATTTTAAAGGCCGAACACAACAAAAAGAATATACATTTTTATTGCCTGTTTTTGTGTGGCCTTTAAAATGCCAAAATATCACATACTACCCTCCCCCCTCGGAAGGCGATCCTGTCTCCAGCCCCACCCTCTCCCGATGGTCTTTCTGAAAATCAGGGTGGTTTAACACCACCGAATCCTCATTTCGTCCCCCACAACCCCCTTCCTAGCCGGACACACACTTACTCCCCAAACACACACACACAGCACACTAAACATACTTAACTCACTCGATGTTCCTTTCCTCGCCTACCCGTGCTTATCAGCCCCTGCGCGCACTTGTGTTTGATTTAGAAAGACCGCTCTGTGCGGTCAAAGAGTGGTCTTTCTAAATCCATCCGTTTTTTGGTTAAAAATATACTTTTTCACTTGGTACCTGCTATTCATTTTTTCCTGCCCGTGTATGCTGCAACCTCTCTCTGCCTGCTCACATCTATACCACTTGTATAACACTGTCTGGGTATTCTGCAACTGATCCTACTTATTTGAATGCAACCTACTTGTCACCCTGCTTGTGTTGCGCAAACTATTCTACCCTTCATGGCGGTCGGCTTGAACCTTAGTGTTTTACTGTCTCTTTATAGAGTTTGTTCTCAGCCTACACCTTCGTTCATGCTCGGGAACTGGTGAGGGTGTGGCCAAACCTGGTACAACTCTCATCTCCATTATCACAAACTGCTGGTCTGAAAGTGGGATTTGCGGTATGTTAAATGGCTAAAGACTTTACAGGCCATGCAGTGAAGTGCGGTTCCAACCAGGTTTATGTGGAAGGAGTATTTCTAGAAGGCATAAAGCTATTGTTGGGGGTACAATTATATAACGTAAGGAGACAGTAAAGTGAATGGTTGAATAGTAGGTCAGCAAACTGGAGAGAGGAGTGTAGTGTTGGGCCCTTCAGAGTCCTGTAATTGGAGTTGAAGGCAATGCCGAACCGGTGCCTAAAAATGTAATGTAATTATGCATTTTAAAACTGTATGAGCGTGTATCAAAGGGGCACTTGGATGAATAATTATTTTTTGAACACTGAAATAATCCCTGCGTTGCCTCAGAGAAGATGCAACAGACTTGGGCAGAGCTGTTAATGAGCCCCATAAATGAGCCCTCCAATTGTTTTCTGGAAGCAGCCATCTTTCAAGCTTTAGCTCCTCCTACAAAATATAAAAAATAGACTTGGCTGACGACACTTCCCTTCTTTCCTTTTCTTTTTTTCTCATACTTTCTTTCTTTTAATCTTTGTTTCTTTCTCTTGGCTGTCTTTTATTCGCTCTCCTTTCTTACCTTTTATTTTATTTTTGTCATTCCCTCCTTCTTTAAATTCCTTTATTCCTTCTCTCTTTCCTGTTTTCTTTTATTAGTACTACTGATAAATAAAATATGAAATCTTTAACCTTTTTCCAGTTGTTGTCATCTTCCAGTTGTTCTTCAAATAGCTATTTGATGATGTTAAATATCCAAATCTCTGCCATACATTTTCCCAAAAAAGGCAGCTTGTCCTAATTTCCTGTCCCTAAATAACATGATCAGAGCAATCAAGTATAAGCCCTTCGTATGACTTATAGCAATGTCTTTGCACTCCTGCACCCTCAAACACGATAACAGATGGATATATTGCATCTAATGGTTGCTTAATACATAAACCAAGGTTTAAACTGAAATAAAATCATTTCCTAATACTTATTACCAATGATTTCTGCTAGCATCAGTGGATGGCACCTGTTGTCTCTTGGTTTGGGGTTAGGAAGATTCACCTGTAAACCAGCGTACACCACCATCCACTCTGGAAACATCACAGTGGGAAGTTTGAACAACCAAACTCAAAATCCACTTCAAAGTGTTGCATTGAGGACACTAGTCGAAAGACGGTTGAACATAGTGGTGCTTACACTCCTTATCACATGAAAGAAATCTGGAAAGAGAGAAAGGAAAAAGTAAGATGATGGAAAGAAAAGGCAACAAGGAGAAGGAAAGAATGAAGAAAAAGAAAAAGGAAAGTACGAGGCAGAAGAAAATATGTTAATAGATAGAATAAAAGAGAGAAAGAGTGCAAAATAGTGAGAGAAATAAAATGGGAGGACTTTCCGGCAGTGATCAGTCAAATGTATTATTTATACTTTGTAATAGGCGTTATGGCCACATCCGAGGCAGTGGTAAAGATAGCAGACTCCAACAGTAAATTGAAGGGAACATTTTTTGGGCTACTTAACATACTTGAAGATGTCTTGTGCTCTTCTCTAAGGCATCACACGTGATTACTTCAGTGTTTTTATTAAAGACATATTGCATGACAGTGTTCCTTACATATGTTTTATTTGTTCAACACCTATGTCCATCCACTCTCCATCATAACCAATTTGGAGATGATTCATTGAGATAGTTACGCTCACTCGTGGTCATGTGGCAACAGATGGCAGTGCTGAAGTGGCAGCAGGGAGGTCTTCTTTCCCATGAGCCCTGATAGAATTTCCCCAGGCACGCTACAATTGGCCTCTGTGGTTCTAGATACTATCATGAGTGTGTGGGCATCTTCTAAGCTGTCATGGGTAGTATTTCCTTTGCAAGTTAAATGGTTTTTCTTTGCATCAAACGGTCTCCTATATCCAGTTCTTTAAATGGGCCGGCTCAAAACGGCCCTCAGTACCTGCACTTCTTATTTTTGTCTTTATTGAGGGTTGGGACTTCTCGAAGCTTGAGGAGAGTACCGGTACTCAACGTTGCCAACAGTGCCATATTTCTTAGTCCTACACACACACATCAGCTGTCCAAAGCCTAAAGCCTTCTCAGCTCTGTGTTTCCTGTACAACGTTAAAGGGCAGGGAAGCAAAGGTGCTCCCTTTGAATTTTTTAGTTTGTGTCAAAACATTTTTACAATGAGGGAGATTAGATGTTGATAGCCAAGGCACAGAGGTGCCCGAGAACGACTATTGTCCACTAAGACGTGTGAATGATGGGTGATAATGGGAGAGGAGCATAACGTTGCCTGCTGTGTGAAATAAAGACTCTGGTAGACGGCATTACATTGCTTTGCATTTCCTTGCAATGTAAAAACAGTTTTAAAAAGTCGCAATTGTGTAAGCTGTGGTCTTGTTAGGATGCATACATTAAAGCTATAATCCTATTTTTGCTCCACATGTTTCTCAAATGATTTATATATTGTCAGGTTAGTGTCTTTATGGACTTGTAATGCATTGTTATGAAACTATTATTTAATCTTTTCAAATCCAAACCTTAACAAATACTATGTTAACTATAGATGGGAAGATATGTGGCTGAGTGTTTGATTTGCTGACTAGGAACAAATCCTGGGTTCATCACTTAAGTAACATGTGTGATTCTGGACAAATCATTCAATTTCATTATAACTGAAAAAATGAGGAGTCCTATGAAAAAATCTCTCCTATCAATGGGCCACATCTATTGGGTAATTGTTCAATCTCCCAGAGCGAATGAAGAAGTGTAAACACCATGTGTGAACGATTAACACCTGGTTTTTCACCTGATTTGCCATTCCAGTGGATGTTCAAGGTTTTGACTGGCTTGGGACGGTTCCCAGAACCAAACATGCATACCAACCACTGCATCTGCTCTACCTTCGGAAAACAAAAGCTATTGCACCCGCATCTGATTCAGATGATGGCAGACATGCATTACATTCTTATGGAATCTGCCAGTAGTTTTTAGCAACAGGTAAAAGCTTGAGGATTCCCTAGGAGTTCACGTAAATGCCTCATGCCATGCACATACGTGGTAGGAGGCAATTAAGATTGCACTACGAAGTGCAAAGAATCCACTGAAACTCAAATACGCCTGAATTTCCAAGCATTTGCGCTTCGTGGTACAAGCAATCAACATTGCCTGAGAAGACCACTAACACGCCAGTGGCCAGTGTTAGGGAAAGTGGGTCCTCTCTCCAATTAGTAGAGGGAAGAAAAGGACCACCTTTCAAACATAAATTAGGCATGGTATGTTGCCCCAGTAAAGTCTATTCATTGTTTCATGTATGCAGCTACCCTATGGCCCTTATCAGGCTTCAATGGGGATTGTGAGAGTATATCAGTGACTTTCTGCTTTAAGCAGCCTAGGTTATTCATAGATCACAGTTATTAGTTGTCTTTCTTACCTTCCTTTTCTTCAAACCATGCCAACTTTTATATATCACAATCTGGGTCCCAAAACAGTCTGTGATTGATGGACGTCATTGAGAGATATCAGCATTTCAGTGACAGAACCAAATGTCAGGTTTTTGGTTGTAATCATTGATTGTAATGTTTCAGTGAAGCAGAGTCCCTAGGCCCACGAGCAGAAAAAAGGCACTTTCACTTAATGAAAGAGCTTAAAAATATGATTGGAGCATGGGTAAGTGGGGAGAAGAAATTATACAAACCTAGGTTGAGACACAAAGCAAGACAAATATAGAAAGTGAGACAAATACAGAACTACATGACAGGTCAAGGAGAGTGGGACATTTACTAGAAATGGGTCGGGGAGACCATGCAGGGCCCCGGTAGAAGAGCACTTTTTGGACTTTGCTGGGTCTGAGCCCCAGCGCACTTAAAGCCTAGATGGTGAGTACCTGCACTTCTTTTTTTCCATTTAAAACACTGCATATATCTAAATGTCCAAATCCTCACATGCTTCAAATGGATGCACTAGAGACCATTTGCAGTTTGTCCGCAGGATTTTCTGTCAGAACGAGATATGAGAAAGGCATTTCCGTGACAGTGAATTCACACAACATAGTCACACTTAATGAAATAACAGTTATACATAGTGACAGAACAGTAGCACAGGGTGAGAGCAGAATGGCAGACCAATGACTGATCAACAGAGCCATCCGATGCCAAACTTAATAATATAGCATTCACATACACAGCGAGAGAGTGGTTACAAACACAAACAGTAACAGCATAAAATATGAAGTGTCACAGGGTTCTAAAACGCGCATACCCATTGAACAGTCCAATGCAGTAATGGATAATCAAATGATTGCCAGAGCTATCACATGCAGTGACAGAAAAGGCAAACATAATGACAGAGCTTCCACACAATGACCAGAGTAAACGCCATGACGCCTGGTGACATTTTTTTTAATGGGAGGGGAAAAATTATTTCCCACAAATATTCCAGAGTGACCGAGCGTAGCGAGGCAAGCTCAGCCAAACAACGGGAACTATACATTTCTATGCTGGCTGCACCAATATATGACAGTACTCTTATAAAACAAAATACTCATGTTTGCTTTGCGCATAATGCCAGTAATGTTACTATAAGAAAACATGTCCATACTGGCACTGCCAATATATGGCAGTATCCCCATGTAAGAACATACTCATGTTCACTTTGCCTTTAAAAATGCTATGTCACAATAAGAAAACATGTCCAAACTGTCTGTACAATGTAGGTCAGTCTAAACAAGTAATAACACTCATCATGTTTCCTTTATCCATGATGCCCACTAAATAAATGCCATGGCAAAGTAAGAAATAAGTAGACAGCACCTAAATGCATGTCTATACAACTAATAATACTTAGCATGCTTGCTTTATTATAGATGTCCAGAAACGAACACCATGCCAAAGTAAGAAATGGCTAGACTGGTTGCCACAAAATGCCAATGTAACCACATAATAACACTTAACATGCTTGTTGTTTCGTAGATGCCCAGAAACAAAATGTTATGCTACAGTAATAAAAGCCAGCCTATTTATTTTTATTTATTTATATATTTATAAAGCGCCGCAGCCCACAGGCATCAGGGCACTTAACACAGAGACAAGGACAACAGTAAAAAATACGGGACATTCAGGCACGAGTGCTCAGACGCGTATAGAGAAACGTTCGATTCACGCTTATCTAAAGAGGTCCATTTTCAGGTTCTTTCTGAATTTAAGACAGTTTGGCTCCAGTCTCAGTAAGAGTCGGAGTTTGTTCCATCTTGTGGTAGCTCTGGATGGAAATGCCTGACCCAGTCTGTTAGCTTTTTGTATGATTCCTGCTTTGACTAGTCGTTTGTTTTCGGACCGTAAGGTCCATTTCGGCACGTGTGGACTGATTTGCTTTTTCAGGCATTCAGGGGCGGATTCGTAAATGCAGTGGTGGACTAGTGACATTGTTTTAAAGGTGATTCGGTCTGCAATTGGTAGCCAGTGTAGAGTTTTTCTCTCATTCATAATATGGTCCCTTTTTGACTTGCCTGTGATAGTCCTAAGTGTGTTGTTTTTAACAATTTGACATTGTTTGATGCATTTATTGCTGGCTCCTATGATGAGGGAGTTCCCGTAGTCAAGTCTCGATAGGATGATAGCTCTAGCAATGGTAGAGCTGTTTTTTTATGGTTCAAGTGGGGTCCGATAAGACTCAGCAATTTTTGATGGTATCGACAGGTTTGTTTTAGGTAGGCTACGTGCTCATCTGCTCCCAGGGATGCCTGCAAGTAAACGCCTAAGGTCTTTACTTTGTCAGAGACCTTGACTATTGTGTTTTTTATTTCAAATGCTTCGTAGGCGGGATATAGTTTGGCTCTGGCTTGGGGGGAGTCAAATACCATGAGCTCAGTTTCCCTCCATTGAGGCACATCCAGTTGGACTTCATCCATGCCTCAATGGAGTTATAGATGGAATTGAGCTTGTTGTTGTCAGTAATATAGCATCCTGTCAATTCGATGACTAGCTGCGTGTCATCTGCAAAGTTAGTGAAAAATATGCTCATGCTGGTAAGGAGGGTGCAGAGACAGCGCATATAGATATTAAGAAGGAGGGGTGAAAAACTAGCTCCCTGAGGCACTGCACAGTCTACCGGTTGGGGGGCTGAAGAGTGATGCCCCATTTAATCCTGGAACTCCTGTTACCAAGAAACAAGGAGATCCACTCAATGGCCTCCTGGGAGCAGTTACCTGCCATGTCCAGGGCCTCTCTGAGCTTCTGGTGGTCCATTATCCCCAACCTTTTGGTTTGAAGGTCCAGCAATGCCGACTCAGTTCCATGGGCCTCTCTAAAGCCAGATTGTTGGGTATGCAAGAGATTATTTTGGTCGATATACTTTTGTAGTTGTCCTGTGGCAACTTTGTCCATGATCTTAAGCAGAAAGTTGCAGTTTGTGATGGGGCGGAAGTTTACTGGGTCGCGTTGATCTAGGCCCGTTCTTTTTACTAGAGGTGTCACAGTTACGGTCTTGATAGCAATGGGCACCTTATGATCTTGGAATGAGTAGTTGACCATTAGACAAAGAAAGGGGGCAAAAAACTCTGCATTGTCAAGGATCAGTATTGGGGGTCGATTATTTTCAGAGCAGGAGGTGCATTTAGTAGATGATAATGTTTTCATCATCTCATCTACCAAGATTGGGGAGAAATTGAATTTTCGCCGTTTCAGAGTGGTCCAATTCTATAGCAGGAGCGGATTGGGGTAATGAATGGTTGACGATTGTACAGGATTTAATGTTTTCCCTAGCCTTCAAGATTTTGTTGGAGACTGCAGTTTGAACAATCTCGCAATCTCTTTGTGTAGGTTAGAAAGTAGGGGACAAGGTTGATGGCTTTTTGACTGAATTTAGAATTTGGAACAGTTTGCCAGTAGCGTTGGGTGCAGATGCAATTTGATCATTATAGTGGGTTTTTTTGGCTAGTGTCAACTTTTCTTTGTAGAGATAATCAAACCTTTTCAAATTTTCCCTGTTGGTCGTGGACTGATCTTTTTGCCATTTCCTAGCCACGTAATAGCATTTATCATCCTTTTTTAAGGATCAACTGGATTTTTTACTGGACATCTATGATTTAGACCTGAGCCCTCCTGGTAACACTTCAGTGTCACATCATACTGCACTATCTCACAGGTGCTGGACTGCTTTTGTTTATTTGTATACCCTTCTTTGGACATAATGCCTATTTCTGTACTGACACAAAGCTGTGCTCTGTGATTGGGAGTGGAAATGGCCATAGTCCTGGTCAGAGTCTGCTTAAAGCTGCATGCTGTAGGGGACAATGTCGGGGACAATGACAAACTAATGGTGGTCATTTAAATGCATTTGCTTTCATTGTATGTTCGTCTGTCTTGATACTATGTAGCAAAGGAAGGACCCAGGCATTGGGTTTGAATGGGGCATCAGTATGGGGGTCGGTATGGAGTGGGGAGAGGAAGGAGAAGAAGGGGGCTGGGCAGGGTGACAGGACGAACATTGTTCCATTGCTTATTTCCACACTTCAACCCATTCAAGTCAGTCGCAAACGGAGACGCGCAGAACCGCCTGGGTGTGTTGCGCCCGGTGAGGTCTAGAGGACCCCTCGGCCACAGCAGACTGCAGAGCCGTGCCAGCGCCGAAGCCCGAAGTACTGATCTGCACATGGTATCTAAGCTGGAAGGATGGCATCGATCCTTTCTGGGGGAATCCCCGCAGCCCTGTTCCCACCATGTCAATTACAAAGTGCTTCCGTACCCTCGCCTCCTCGAACCTCTCTGCTTCACCACATTAGCCTGAAATCGGCCTTGGCTGTCCCTCCACAGCAGAGAGAGTGCGGGACACAGGGGACTGGGCTGGCCACTGTTTGACAGGCGCCTGGCTTAATGGTCTGCCAGGGGGCAGTGCAAGAAGAGTGAGTACAGGAACTGAGCTCTCACTTCACGCATCTCACCTGGCACCATCAGTCACTGCTGGCTTGTTTTACTCCACCATTCCCTGCGACTCAATATATTTCACCCTCCATCTTCCCCGAAACTCTCTCCCCGCTCACTTCTTCAGTCTTCCTCCCCCTTCCAACCCTCTACCTCTTTCAATGACACCCCTTCTCTCTGAATATTCCTTCCTCGCATTCTCGTACCATCTTTATTGATCACTGCTACTCTTAGCCCTTTTCTTCCTTCTCTCACTCATGCCTGGTGATTAAATAAACCCTTTTAAAAAGAAGCTCCACCCCTGCCTGTGACGCAGGCACACGTAAAGGTCATATGCAAAGCACTGAAGGCACATCCCCTCCCACCAACTAACAACCTAACAGTAACAGACAGCCGGAAACAGAGCCATCTAGCAAGCCAAGCAAAGACGCGCCCATGCTGCCAGTCTGTGGCGTGGCGTCACTATCCTACCAGGCCTGACCATCGGCATCAGAGACATGGTGCAGCTCCCACGGTCCTATCATTCATGGATTTTATTTAGTTAGTTAGTTAGTTAGTTAGTTAGTTAGTTAGTTAGTTAGTTAGTTATTTATTTGCTTCCCAAATATATGATGAACTAACTCTCCCACCCCTAAGCAACTAAGAGGACTGCAGACATTCATCCCCCAGAGACCTCAGGATGTCTCTCTATAGGTAGGCGTGGGCTAAGTTGCCGAAATGCACTCCTGGGAAAGACATTTTGAATTCTGGGCAGAGTCTGCCCATGTCGCCCATGCAGCACAATGGGCATTGCCAGGTGGTTCACCAGACAGTATTTCGCATGTCATGCTATCCACTTTGGGAGCATACAACTGTCACCCAATTATGTGGCCCTGAAATGTGTTGGCATCCTAATTGGGTGAAAAACGTTCGTGCCCAAAGTAAAAGGGCACCAAAAGCTGATTTGGAATCAAGCGGAGGAATGGAGGAGGAATTCGCCACTACCTCGTCACCGGTAATCATTTCAGCCATCTCTACCCGTAGGCTTTCTTCCTAACTTTTTTCCTCACTCTGGTGCAGATCTCCCAACAGCATATCTGGCATCCTGGAGAAAGATGTGCCCAAGCTTTGATTGTGATCGCCCCCCAAAGGTTGGACACGCAAGTATAAGAAAGGAGTAGTTAAATGATGGGGCAACTTAGACATATGTTCTCTAAAGCCACATATTAGAGAGCTGCAAACATGCTAAAGAAATGAACACATGTCTCATTCAATGCAGAATTGACAACAGGGCTACAGGGACATCCTAACTAGTACCAAAGCATCTTACTTCTAAAGAAAGATCACTCAAGCTGATAATTCACCAATGCTTTGTTTTGGATCTTCAAAACCCTCACGTGCGCGTGCAGCAGTTTTTCCACGAGAACCTTTCAAACCTTAGGCACAGTAGTGCCTCCATTACCACCTCTATGCTCACATGGAACCATTCCCTCTACCAACATCCCCTCTCTTTCACTTCTCTTCAGTAGTGCTGCTGCAGTCAACAAAATGCCACATCTGCAGCACTGGCCATCGTCACCTGCAATATCAGCCAACGCGCAATGCACCTTTTACCATAATACAAGACTATTTTGGCCTGATTCATGGAATTATTTGCGTGCAAAACGCAGATTTGCGCGTCTTTCTGCCCGAAAATTCCTGTTTGAAGTATGGGGATTTTCGGGCAAAAAGGCGCGCAAATCTGCGTTTTTCACGCAAATAATTCCATGAATCAGGCAGTTTGTTAAGGCCAATGTCTTCAGGAGAATTCATTTCTGTTATCTCTCTTCATGAAAAGGCCTAAAGAGAAAGAAAAAGCACCTCTCCACGCTATCCACAGTGGGGCGCTAGAGCCTATGCGAAAGGTCTTGACCGCGCATACAGACACATATCATAACGTGACTGGCTGTGCTTCCTGTGGCGGCCAGGACAACTTCCCGTTTGTTGACCATCACACACAAGTGTCTCTGTGAAACAAGCCAAGTACACTTGACCAATGGGCTTGTCTGGCAACCAGCATGCAGAGTGCTGAGATCCAGCAACTCCTTTCTTTTGCATGCCACTGGGGTTAAATTGACTCAGGTTGCTCAAAGGTCTTATCCCCATGTTGCACCCAAAAGCTGGAACTCTCTTCCACCTGACCTGGGGTCCTGTCGCTCTCTTGCTAGGTTCAAACGTAGCTTATGGTAATGTTTATTTATAAAGCGCCTATACACAGACAAGTGTTTCAAAGCGCTCGAAAAGACAGTGCTGGTCCAGTCATTCTTGTTTTTCCCCTGTTGCCCGGTTCTTCTGCCCGCATTTGGTCCTTTGGCTTTTGTTGTTTGCAGTTTTCTGTTAGCGCCCCTATACCTACGGGTGTTGTCTCAGCGCTATATAAATAATAAAAAAAGGTATGCTCCTACGGGCCTCATAGTTAAAGCAATGGTTCTGACGTACTGCGGGTGCTCATCTCCGAAAGGGGAGTAGGTATCGGGCCTGGGTCTGAAACTCACCACCTGTATTGCCCTTTTTTGGCTTGACTCGTTTCATTATTTCATTGTGTTGCTTTTGTTTTCCCATTCACATTAATGTAAAAAGCAGCGCTGGACAATATGGGGTCAAAGCTCATGTAGGATTGGGCCAACAATTCCCCCTCGCGGCTTATTTATTTAGTAGTGCATAGCCCATAATACAATAGGCAGACAGGAAGGGTGTGGATACAAATACACATATAAACATTATAATGACTGATTATAATGATCCGTAGTGGGCACTGTATTCGTTTCTGGGGGCATTACGCTCACAGTTTGGCAGCTGAGAGAATCTGTGTGCTAAGGGTTCAGGTGTCATGCCAGCACTGACCTTCACAAAATGTCTTGATTTTAATTATTTAGGGCGGGAGCAGGAAACAGAATGGAGAGGCTGTGCCTGTGATCGGCTAATATGGAATCAAGGGTATCGCCTTCCAAAAAAGAATGCACAAATAGCGAGGCTGAAAACGCCGAATTTGTTTAATCGAATGTTTGGGGTATTTTGGCACATTTTTCGAAAACAAATAGAATGGGGGTTGGGTTAGGGAATACATTAAGGTGGGGGATTTGGCTGGATGGAGCTGCCAGTGGTCTCCCCCATATTACATTTCGAAAAATGTACATACATTTTTTAATATTTTCAAAATTCGATTGAAAAAAATCGATGTTTTCAGCCTCGTTTTGGTGTTGTTATTTTAACGTAGATCCGAATCAAGAGAATGGCGATTTACAGTGACGTGCAGGGCTCTGTTAAAGCTTCTGCACAGAGACAGACAATAGGAGGTCAATTACTGGGAGGCTCTGAAGGGGGAGTGGCAGCAGTGACCACCCTCAGCATATAACAGCCTATTATTAACCATCTGGGCCCTGCTCACCCCTCTGCAGCAGCCTCCTGCCAGCAGCCACGCCGTGCACGATTGGCCGCCTGGCGTTGTCTCATAATGCGATGCCTTTCTCGTCTTGCACTGTATTCTAATAGTGACTGATGTGCCCGTCTGCCACTTTCCTGCAAAGGGCTGGTAATTGAGATCTAGCGCCCTCTACCATGCCATTGTGTGTTTTACGAAGGTGAGGATTCGCAGCTTTGAGCGGGCCATTTCTATCCTAGCAGAAAGCTAAAGCCTCCTTTCAAAGTTGCCGAGCGATTGCCTGCTTTTGCATAGCAACCTATGAGGACAAGAGCTCCGCGATACCAACTACGAACTGGAACAATAAAACCTCCCAACACAGATGTATTCTGTGGAGTCAGCTCTTTCTCATCATGCATGATAACTGCGTCCATGACGCCATGGAGCTCATTTTGCAGCAACATTACTGTGCTCCAGGCCAGGTGCACGTTCCATAAGAAAGGCTCTTGTCGATTATAGAATCACCCAATTCGCCTCCACCTTCCTAGGCTGGTCAGATAGCACAGTGAGCTAAGCGCTTGCCCCTGATATCTGTGTGGAGTCTGCTGTGGCAGGTTTGAATCTTGGAAGTCAACTCAGCCGTTCATCCTTCTGCGGTAGATACATTGAGTACCACTCTGTGGGGTAATACTGTCTTCTGTTAGTTCAGCGCTCTGAGCCCTGGGGGTGTGAAGCACTGTATAAGAAAGGCCTTGTTATTATCATTCAGATACCATTCTATGCGGGGCAAAACTTGCTGGCCAATTATGTGTTCAAGTACAGGCTATTACAAGCCTGTTAATCAAGGCGATGTACAACAAAGCGCAATATTTATTATTTTTTGCAGTTCTTTTATACTAAGAGAAGACGGACTGCCTGCCCTGGCCACCCTGCCAGCCCCTGCAGTGTAAGGTCTTTTTAGTTGCTTGCAGGACTTTACTGTACCGTCTACAGCGCTACTGTACTGAAGCAATAAGACCCGAGGCGGTTGGCCAACACTGCCCTAGGTAATGCCCCTCGGGCCGTAGCTATAATTCTTAAAGAATGTCTTTATTTTATTTATGAATTTCCAGTTGTAGCAATTTCTGCAAATAATAATTGAAAAAAACAGTGCTCTGCATCTCTGTCTGCAACCATGAATACTGGTGGGTGCTGACCTGCAGGAAATCAAACAAGCATTGGTAATGCCAACAGAATGGGATTTTTGTGTAGGCATGGAAGGGGCACTTGCCAGGCACTGCCATAGTAGTATTAAATGGCTATTGATAGCAAGTGCAAAATGGTGCGAGTACCCAGGCATCTAATAGCAGTGCCTAGCAAATGCCTAATTCTTGTAGGCAAACCAAAACTGTTGGCTTTTCCAATGCTTGTTCTTAACAGGACTTCAGTGAAGGACATGCAGAATGATTATATGTTGGGTGTGAGCCCTTGTGACTCTTCCGTAGACAAAGGACAGAATAGTGGTCCTTAGAATAAGCAAAAGGGGTGACCCATCAAAGTTGACTTTTTTTATAGCATTCTTGGCATTGTTCACGCATGACCACATGTTTGAGCAAGCTGCGGACCAGCTCACCTGCAGATGCAAACCATGACCTGCTCATTCCCCATGTAATTGGCTGCATTGGTAGTCTGCCAGCTGGGCATCTGTGCTTTTCTTCCTTCAATCCATGAGTCATGGCTAGGGATCCATGCTACCACAGGGGCTAACCAGGGCAGAGGGCTGCTAAGAGTGTCACTGGGTTACTGTGGTACCGGTGTCCAGAACACATGGTGGGAGTAAAGTGGGGAAAGGTGTAACAGGGCAAATTGTAAAGCAGAAAGGAGCCTTGAAGGTAAAATGATGGGAATAACAGACCGGACAATTCTTTAGGATGTGAGGCAATGAAGGAGGCATTGAGATGACTGCGAAATACAGGGAGAGGACAGCAGTCTAAAGAACACTGGTTGTGACATTTGAGGATGCTGTGGAGATGGGGTGCAATTCACAACATGCTGGGTTACAAGGCATGGTCACGGGCACTTTATGCTGTGTTCGGGACTCAATTATATATTATAAAACGAATAGTAGACAATGGCCACTGTTGCAGCTTGACCTGTGCATCTAACACCTATCCTTCAGTACCAACTTTCTTAATAGGGGAACACTGTTCCCTAGGCGTGTGACAAATCAACCTCCGGGGCATCAAAGGTCCAGGGATGAATATCGGTTTCTAAACCATCAATCAGCCCCACACTTCTAGTACACAAGAAGGGATCTGAGCAGATTGGAAGACAAGTAAGTTTTAAACCTCCTTGTCCAGTTTTTGGTAACGTGGACGGAACAGCAGGCTTATCGCTGCAGGGTCGTGGATCGTTGCTTAGTTGCAACACAACGAAAATACAATTATTACCCAATGATAAAACGGACTGTCCAGTCAAGGTTGTATACAAATATCTACTTTATTATTATTACAAAAGACATCTCTAGCACACTACAAAATACAATCCACCCTGTAAAGGAACGCAGGGGACAGGCAGTGTCATGAAGGAAAGGGAAGCACTCTGGATACTGACAGGAGGGTAGTCGGTAAAGCAATCAGTCTTAACTGTTCATGGTTATTTGGATTCAGCACCAACGGAGCATGGGGTCATAAATGTCACTGGGGGCCTTCGGAGAAGGACCAGAGTGACAGAACCACAATATACCTGGTGCTTGGGATGATCTTGATGCTTGACAGCATCAAATGGTTCCAGGACGCCTTGCAGCTCCTGCAACAGGGTTCAAGATGGGAGAAAGCTGCGGGCATCAGGTGGCAGGCAGTTCGGCAAGCGAGGCTGGATGGACAGCTGCAGGCAGTCCCACACAGGGTCAAGAATCGCTGTCTCTGTTCTGTTTGGTGGATCTGGAATTCTGGTTGAGGTGTCTCGGACAGCTTTAGTGCCTGCAGCATGACAGTCAGTGGTGCAGCCGGTCGCAGTTCAAGAGCTCCACTGCCTTGACAATGTCCTTGAAAGATGGACGCTGGTTGATGCTTGAGTGGCACTCCTCCTAGCTTCTTCGCAGGGTTTGTGGAATCCTTTCAAAGTGGACGGGCCAAAGCTGAGGAGAGGGTTTGCAGGCAACAGCCTTGTCCTTTGTTCAGAGGCTCTCTGGCACTCCCACCAAGGAAGCTTGCTGGCAGAACCTAGCAGGGCACGGTGTGCTGGCTGGGTACTGATTCTAGAGCTGCTCTGGATTCAGTATCTCCCTGAGTTCCCTGGGAGATGTTTAGGGGAGGGATCTTGCTTCCCTCTTGGAAATCCTGGCCTTGGTTCACTGGAGGAAGATGTAAGGCAGACTATACCTTCCTTCAGTCAGGGTCCAAATGAGTCCTCCTTCTTACTCCTTTCAAAGTCGTCGGATGATCTGCTGAGGGGCTCAGCCCTGGTTTAAAGCCAAATGGGCCCCAGTGATTGGTGCAGGCTGAACCTACCTTAAGGAAGCAATCCGGTGTCCCCACCAATAATCTTCTGTTATGCATGAGGTCAGGACCAGAGCGATTTGCAACAGGAAAGGTAAGGGGTGACAACATATACTCCTAGGTCCCACCCATCCTCCTGTCTGTTGTAGGTCAAAGTTTCTCTCTGGTTAACTGGGCCCTCTGTGACTTTTGATCAAAGCACAGGTCTCCCTTGAAGTTTGTGATGAGAGCAGACTTCCTGTCTCCCATAAATAATATACTTCTTCCCTCTGAAAGGTGTCCTCTCTGCAGGGGTTGACTACGGTAAATAGTGGACCCAGACATACCATTCACTGTCCTTCACACAGAGGGGTGGGAACTAGCTTCAAGTTAACACATTACATATCAAAGAGGTGTTATCCCTGCCTTCCTTTTGTCTGTTCTGAGCCAAGCCCCTTTCACGGCCTTACCTCAATTAACTCTCATCAATATGCACTGCCACCAGCAACTGAGAAAATAGGAAGGCAGATCCATGGAGCATTTGACATTTTAATTAGGCTGCCCATGGCCAGAGGAAGGTGTTGAGATGCTTTTATGTACCCGTGGCTGACACATTCCAGCTGAACAAGACAGGGGAGGACGCGCCTGAAGGCTGTGTCCTCCCGCAGTAGACGTGAAATTGCGTTTGTCGTGTGGTGAGTAGGGAAAAAGTGTGAAGAATGGCATTTTCGGAGGTTGATCTCTCATCATTAATTTTAATTTCCAAAAAATCAAAAATGCCCAGGTGAGCGCAGACTCCCCGTGTGGATGGTCGAATTCCTCCCATGCCCCCCCAGCCTCAACATGTGAACCACCACCCTACTGAGGGTCTGGTTCATCATCAAGGTGAAAGTACCAGCTGAGGCCATCTGCATTTCCGTTCTGGGAGCCTGGCTTGTGCTGGATGTCCATATCTAACCCCTGTAGGGATATGGCCCAAAGCAAAAGCTGGTGGTTCTCCCCTTGCATGGCCATTAACTATCGCAGAGGACGGTGGTCTGTCTGGATCATAAAGTGAGACCCAAAGATGTAGGGTTTCAGCTTCTTTACGGCCCACATGACTGTGTATGCCTCTTTTTTTATGACAGCCCAGTTCCTTTCCCATTTTGTCAACCGCCTGCTTATGTAGGCGACAGGTTGCTCTACCCCTTGAGAGTTCAGCTGTGCTAACACTGCTCCAATCCCAAAATCACAGGCGTCTGTGACCTTGCACAATCTATCCTTAAAATCCTGAAAGGAGGTTTCACAGGCGGGGGTCCAAATTACCTTCTTCAGCATCTTCTTGGAAGTTACATCATTCAGGGGCATGGCAATGGTTCCATACCCCTTGATGTACAACCAGTAATACCCGGTGAGACCTAGAAAGGCTCTCCCCTGCTTCTGTGAGGCGGATGTCTCAATCCTTCACAGCCTGTACCTTTGCTTTGAGAGGTTGTTTCTTACTGCCACCGACCAGGTGGCCTAGGTGAGTCACTGTGCCCTGCGCTATCTGGCACTTCATGGCCTTTGTAGTCAGGCCTGCTTTCTGCAGAGCCTGAAGCACTTGTTTCAAGTAGGATAAGTGATCCTCCCAGGTGTGGCTGAAGACAGCAATGTCGTCTAAATAGGCGACACTTATGTTTTCCACACGAGACGAAACCTGCTTAACCATCCGCTGACTGAAAAGTGGCTGGGGTATTCTTCAATCTGAAGGGCATCACACTGAACTGATAATGTCCTTCCGGGGTTGAGAATGCTGACCTCTCTCTCGCTCCATCTGTCAAACCGGCCTGCCAATATTCTGCAGTGAGGTCAAAGGTACTCATGTACTTGGCAGTGCCAAGCTTGTCAAAGTGCTCATCTGCCCGAGGAATAGGGTGAGCATCTGTTGTTGTGACAGAATTGAGCCCCTTGTAGTCCACACAAAGGCGGACTCCAGTATTCCCAGAGGCTAGCCCAGAGGCTGTGGGATGGCTCAATCACTCCAAGGGACAGCATCTAGGAAATGTCCTCCTAGATGGTGTCCCTGACCTTATCAGACCTCCAGGCAATCTTACTCTTCCCCGGCTTACTGTCTCCAGTGTCCACATCATGGGTGAACCAATCTGGGCGACCTGGAGTCAGAGAAACCAGACCAGCAAACTGTCTCAGTAACTGGCGACAGTCTGTCAGTTGCTGTTCTGATAGGTCCGTTGCAAGGTTGACACCTTCAACTGACCCACCTGTGGCTTCAGTGTGCAAGAGGGCTGGGAGGGGATCGGTCTCCTCCTCAGTCTCTCTGCCTATCACTAATGCCATGACCAGATCATCCCAGCCATAATGGGGTTTTAGCCGGTTGACGTGAAAGACCCTGCCCCTCTGTTTAGGTCCTTTCAAGTCAATGAGATAATTCACCTTACTGACCTTTTCTAGCACACAGTAATGCCCAGTCCACTTGGCCTAAATGGCACTGGGTTTGACAGGCTCCATAATCCACACCCACTGGCCTGGAGAATAGACAGTCACTGTGGACTTCTGGTCGTGCCTGTGCTTCATCAGCTCCTGACTGGCCTTTACGTTCTTGGTTGACTGTGACATGTACTTTGCCATTCTAGAACGAAGGGTGAGTAAATAGTCCACCACATATCGTGTAGGGGATGAGCGTTTGCTTGCTCACCCCTCTTTCACTAGATTGAGGGGACCTTCTACAAGGTGTCCAAACAGAAGCTTGAACGGGCTAAGCCCTACTCCGTTCTACTCCAGTATGTAGGAGATGTCCCATTTTCTCTGCAGGTGCTCTTCCAAGTCACCTATCAAGCCCATTTGTTTGTGGATGGAAGGATGTAGAGAACCTATAGGTGACTCCACACACTTCCGACATGGCCTTCATATACGCTGAAGTTTGATCCCCTGTCAGAAACGACTTCCTTGGGGAATTTAACATGGGATAATATCCCAATCAGAGCCTTCACCACTACGGGGGCTTTGATGCTCCACAGAGAGACAGCCTCAGGGTATCTTGTGGCGTGGTCTACCACCACCAAGATGTATCTGTTCCCTGAGATGGTTTGAGGATCCAAAAAGACCCACAATATCCATGAATATTCTCTCGAAAGGCTGCCCAACCATGGGTAGTGAAATTAAGGGGGCCTTTGTGGCACCACCTGACTTGCCAGATGCTTGACAAGTCTGGCAGGACCAGACAAATTCCTTAACCTTTATGCCGAACTTCAGACAGTAAAAGAGCGCAGACAACCGGTCTGATGTCTTAGTCAGTCTCAAGTGACCCGCTAAAGGAATTTGGTGAGCCAAATCTAAAAGGAACTTTCTGTGGCATTGGGGAATCATCAACCTTCTGGTGCCCTCACCCTACGAGTCTTTTGACTCACTGTACAGGTGTCCATCCTCCCAGGACCCTTAGCCTGTTCCTCTGTCTACTTCCACAGACCCGACAGAGTGGGACACTATTTCTGGGCTGTGATGAAGTCAGTCTGATCTGGCCCCTAGCCGATGCGAACTAATTGAGCTTGGGCAGGCCCTTCATATCCGTGCCCACTTGGTACTTCACCTCGTGCGCCAGGCAACTCGGAAATCACTGAGTCCCCTGTGCCAAAGTATGGTCCTCAATGGCTACTAGCACCTCTTCCACAGGAGGAGGAGTCTGTGGAGCTCAACAAGGTCCTACCGGGCATGCCGGTCCTTCCAACAAGCCCCATGGAAGCACACCAGGCCCTAAGGCTCTGAGGGTGTTCAATCAGGCGATCTCTTTGGCCCTCAGTCGGGTAGCCGCTGCTACTATTTCGGGATCAGGTAGATCATTACCCAACATACATGGGACAGGGATGGAGTCTTTCACCGCTACACAGTGCTGGGTCATTTCACCTCACCAGCTGAACTCTGTTATCACCAAGGAGCACTTACTCTTTCCGTCAAAACCCACTGACACACAAATCAGGCCAATCAATAAACTAGCCTGACTGTACCCACTGCCGGTTGACAGTAGTGATGGTAGCTGAAGTGTCTCGGACCGCAGGAGTTTTGTGTTCATTGATATATGCATGTTCTAGATAGAGTTGAGTATTATAGGGAATTGGGGTCTCTTCTGGAGACCCGGTACCGTTCCCACTCAGTGTAACCAATCCACATTTGGCCACTCCCTGGCCTAGTGGGAATTCCTCCTCTAAGAGGCCCACACTAATTATGGCCTCTTACACAAGTCCAACATTCACTATGGCTTGCTTGGGTAAGCCTGTGCAAGCAGGATCCCCTTTCCTGGGGCCCAGCTCCTTGCACACGAAACAACCTTTGGGTGGTGAGAACGCAGGTGTCCCAGTGGTAGGGGTGCCTGTGCTCTTCTTTTCGGTGTGCATGGCTGAACTAGAGTTTTGGGATTTCCCTTAGTTCATTTGGGCACCTGACTTAGAATAGGACTGGGTTGGACCTTTGTCCTTCCCATCCTTGTTTACGTATTTGTCTGCCGATTTCTCTTCCGGTTTTGGGTGTGCACACCTGAGCCTTTTTCTGGACTCAAGTACTCACACACCAGTCGGCAACCTTGGCAAGCTCTATAGGGTCTGTGATAGTCTTGTCCACAAGATGCTGGTGTAGGTCAACCTCACAATTTTTCAACACCTGCTCACATGCAATCAAATTGTACATCACTTTAAATGCTCATGCAGTATTTCTCATCATTGTCCCCTTCTGGAAGGTCTTGTCCGTTTGGGTACACAGGGTTTAGCCCATCCCCTGGGGTCTTCTCCCCAACCTCCCTTGCTTCTACCCAAGCATGGAGGCTGGTTAGCAACTCAGGTTTATTAACCTTGGTGTTGTGGGGAAGTCCCCTCTCTTGACATAAGACACGCAGGACATCCTTAGTCCTGCTCTTTACAGCTCCCATGTCAATATCCATGACTATTACTAATACCTAGTAGTGACTAAACATTGCCTGCACCAGTACTTTTATGGTTGGGTGACTAACCTGTGTGCTGATTCCGACCGCTTGCCACCAATGTGATGAATCAACTTCCGGTGCACCAGTGGTCCAGGCATGAATATCGGTTCCTAAACCACCAATCAGCCGCACACCGCTAGTACACCAGAAGGGATCCAAGCAGATTGGAACACAAGTAAATAAAAACCCTCCTTGTCTAATTTTTGGATGTGCTCGACTGAGCCTTTTTCTGGACTCGAGTACTCACAAACCTGTCAGCAGCCTTGGCAAGCTCCCTAGGGTCTGTGATAGTCTTGTTATCCACAAGATGCTGGTGTAGGTCAACCTCACAATTCAACACATGCTCACACACAATCAAATTGTACATCCCTTTAAATGTGTCAACTGTGTTACCAGTCACACTCCTGCTCATATATTTCAGCGACAAGTGTGTGAATGCTTCAAATGTCTGCCCACTTTTCGTTCCGAGCTCTCTGAAGTTCTTTAGATACTATTCTAGGATTTTACAGATGTTTCTGAGTAACGCTGCCTTCATGCTCTCATAAACAGGCCTTTCCTCAGAAGTTAACTGAAGAATTGTGTCGGTATGCGATTCATGATGGCTGCACCCCACAGTACCTCATCCACCTCCTGTATCTGGAAAGCCAGCTTGAGCGTTTCAAACCAGTCAAAACAAAAATATCCTTCCCCACTTCATAAGACTGCACTAAGTCTTTGGGGATGTGCCACCGGGGCTTATCCTGGGCACTTTGGCTTGAGCCACTACTGCTGTTTTTACTAGGGCTGTATCTGTTGGCATCCTTCTTCTCGTCAAGCACCAGCTTGCGCAGCTCTATAGTGACCTTGTCCTGCTGCTTCTGTTCCTCTAGTGCTAGTCTCCTCTCCTCCAGCAGAAGCTTGCTAGCCGCTACCTCATTAACAGCTGTAACAATTACTGAGCACTTAGAGACTGTGCTGAGGCCTGGGATCTGCGCGATGTGGCACTAGCCCCTGTCCTCACTGACACTCTCGAGTGCTGAGAAACCACACTTGCCCCCCGGTGGGATGATTGATGAGAAACACTGCTCATGCAGTATTTCTCATCATTTTCCCCCTACAGAAGGTCTTGTCCGTTTGGGTGCACAGGGTCTAGCCTGTCCCTTGGGGTCTTCTCCCCAACCTCCCTTGCTTCTAACCAAGCATGGGGGGCTGGGTAGCAACTCAGGTTTATTAACCTTGGTGCTGTGGGCAAGTCCCCTCTCTTGACATAAGACGAGCAGGACATCCTTGGTCCTGCCCTTTACAGTTCCCATGCCAATATCCATGACTATGGGCCTCATTACGAGTCCGGCGGTAACCGAGGTGGTAAAACCGCCTGGTTACCACCGGACTCATATTACCATCCCGCCTCTGTGATTCCCGGAAATACCGGGGCATTACAACCCCGGTTTTCCGGGAATCACGGAGGCGGAATGGTGTTAATCCCCATTCCCATTTAGTCCTATGGGACTCAATGGGAATGGGGATCATGGAAACACCGGCAGCATCTCATAATGCTGCCGGTGTTTCCTCGTCCACCTGCAGGCGGACGGTGTTAAACCCGCCAGGTCAGACCTGGCGGGAACATCACCTCCCGCCTGCAGGAGTCGGGATCAGGCGGTCCGGAAACAACGGTGGCAGCGGGTTTACCGCCACCGTTATTTCCGGACCGCCTGAGTTATAATGAGGCCCTATCACTAATACCTAGCAGTGACTAAACGTTGCCTGCACAAGTTCTTTTATCGTTGGGTGACAAACCTGTGTGCTGATCTGACCGCTTGCCACCAATGTGACGAATCAACTTCCTGTGCACCAGTGGTCCAGGCATGAATATTGGTTCCTAAATCATCAATCAGCCGCACACCTCTAGTACACCAGAAAGGATCCAAACAGATTGGAACACAAGTAAATAAAAAACCTCCTTGTCCAATTTTTGGGTGTGCTCGCCTGAGCCTTTTTCTGGACTCAAGTACTCACAAACCTGTTGGCAGCCTTGGCAAGCTCCCTAGGGTCTGTGATAGTCTTGTCCACAAGATGCTGGTGTAGGTCAACCTCACAATTCAATACATGCTCACACGCAATCAAATTGTACAACCCTTTAAATGTGTCAACTTTGTTACCAGTCACACTCCCGCTCAGATATTTCAGCGACAATTGTGTGAATGCTTCAAATGTCTGCCCACTTTTCGTTTTGAGCTCTCTGAAGCTCATTAGATACTATTCTGGAATTTTAAAGATCTTCCTGAGTAACGCTGCCTTCATGCTCTCATAAACAGGCCTTTCCTCAGAAGTTAACTGAAGAATTGCATCAGTCCCTGGTGTCGGTATGCGATTCATGAGGGCTGCACCCCACAGTACCTCATCCACCTCCTGTATCTGGGAAGCCAGCTTGAGCGCTTCAAACCAGTCAAAACAAAAATATCCTTCCCCACTTCATAAGACTGCACTAAGTCTTTGGGGATGTGCCACCGGGGCTTATCCTGGGCACTTTGGCTTGAGCCACTACTGCTGTTTTCACTAGGGCTGGATCTGTTGGCATCCTTCTTCTCTTCAAGCACCAGCTTGCGCAGCTCTATAGTGACCTTGTCCTGCTGCTTCTGTTCCTCTAGTGCTAGTCTCCTCTCCTCCAGCAGAAGCTTCCTAGCCGCTACCTCATTAACAGCTGTAACAATTACTGAGCACTTAGAGACTGTGCTGAGGCCTGGGATCTGCGCGATGTGGCACTAGCCCCTGTCCTCACTGACACTCTCGAGTGCTGAGAAACCACACTTGCCCCCCGGTGGGATGATTGATGAGAAACACTGCTCATGCAGTATTTCTCATCATTTTCCCCCTCCAGAAGGTCTTGTCCGTTTGGGTATACAGGGTCTAGCCCGTCCCCTGGGTCTTCTCCCCAACCTCCCTTGCTTCTACTCAAGCATGGAGGCTGGTTAGCAACTCAGGTTTATTAACCTTGGTGCTGTGGGGAAGTCCCCTCTCTTGATATAAGACGCACAGGACATCCTTGGTCCTGCCTTTTAAAGTACCCATGTCAATATCTATGACTATTACTAATACCTAGCAGTGACTAAACATTGCCTGCACCTGTACTTTTATCGTTGGGTGACTAACCTGTGTGCTGATTCCGACCGCTTGCCACCAATGTGATGAATCAACTTCCGGTGCACCAGTGGTCCAGACATGAATATCGGTTCCTAAACCACCAATCAGCCGCACACCTCTAGTACACCAGAAAGGATCCAAGCAGATTGGAACACAAGTAAATAAAAAACCTCCATGTCCAATTTTTGGGTGTGCTCGACTGAGCCTTTTTCTGGACTCCAGTACTCACAAACCTGTCGGCAGCCTTGACAAGCTCCCTAGAGTCTGTGATAGTCTGGTCCACAAGATGCTGGTGTAGGTCAACCTTACAATTCTTCAACACATGCTCACACGCAATCAAATTGTACACCCCTTCAAATGTGTCAACTTTGTTACCAGTCACCCACCCACTCAGATATTTCAACGACAAGTGTGTGAACGCTTCAAATGTCTGCCCACTTTTCGTTCCAAGCTCTCTGTGTGAATTATCCGCCCAGATACCACCAAACTTGTAAGGAGGCCCAAAGCCGCTTAATGGACTTTTATGACACACGCTCCTCTATTCATCTATATGTGTTATGGGCAGAGTATGCAGGTGCAGATGCTTCAACCCCTAGTTAAATGACAGAGGGGCCCCTGGTGGTAAATAAATGACAGCGTCTCTGAAGGCTGTAACGGGCATGCATCAAAAATTTATTGGGGCAAAAATAGTGGCAACATGTATTGTTGAGATGACTATTTCGACACATAAAAAAAGAGCAATATGTACGAATGTCACTCTCAAGTACAGTAGGACATCTGGGACACCAAACTATCAAAGCTGGGCATATCGGTCATTGTGCCTTTATTACACTCATCAGAATGCATTTGCTAAAAACTCAAAATGTAGCCATAGCCCCAGTACTCACAGGGCTTCCCTGTGTGGCCGAAGGACTGAAAAGCATTGGGATTCCACTAATCTCAGTGCATCTCGAGACGCGTAGTGTTCTTAATGACATCCCATCAGATTTCCAGTCGCACAGTGGCACTGACACTAACTAACCTGATGAACATCCGTGAGAAATTGTCGGAGACCAAGGTCTCACCTGCGCCTTCATCCTATTAAATGTATCTGCTGCCTTTGCTATGGACAATCATATTATCTTGCTAAAACATATAAAGGACTCTCTGAACAGTGAAAGCTCATGCATTCTTACAGTGGAGAGGCATTAGCAAATGTTCCAAACTGGCATGAGTGATTGAGAGTAGTACGGGAGTGCACACCAATCAAGGAGTGTCCTGTGGGATCACTAACAAATCATTTTTAAATAATGGGTTAAAATGATTTAAGCGTACAGCACAATTTTTGCAAACATAATTAAATGAAAAGCCATGCGCTTTACAACCGGTCCTGTAGGGTAATGTGAACAATTCCAATAGAATCCAGGTCACCAACAGTCCACAGGAGCATTTTACAGCACATTTTCATTGTGCCTGTGGCACAATATAAACTCTAGCATTGCCACTGTAAAGCACACTTTAATGATACCTCTGCTCGTGGTTCATGCCAGCTTTGTTGGTGCAAAGCTCATTTGATGAAGCCTGTTACCACAATATAATGTATCAGCACTGCCACTGTAAAGCACATTTTATGATGCTAATGCCCACAAAATATGGAGCAAATATGCATGCCTCTCCACTCAACAGAAAAAATGCACAATACATGCCAACTGTAAAACACATTTCAAAATGTTCAGGCCCATAGATTATGCAAGGTCTGCCCTTCCACTGTAAATCACATGTTCAGGGTGACCTTGCCTACAATATATGCCAGCACTGCTACTTTAAAACATATGTTCATGATGCATTTGCCATCAATATATACTAGCATTGTCATCATAAAGCAGGTTGATGCTGTTTGTGACCACATCATAAGCCGGAATTGCCACTTTAAAGCACACTTCATGAGGGATGTTTCTCCAATATATGCCAGGGGGGCACTGCCACTGTAAAAACACATTTCATGATGCCTGTGCCCACAATATATGCCAGCACTGTCATTGAAGAGCACATTTTTATGATGCCGGTTCCCAAAATATTTTGCAGAATTGTCACTGTTAAACACACAGCAAGCCATCACTGACAAGGAAAAACAAGGAAAAACACATAATCATCAGGATGTCTTTATCCACAATATAGTCTAGCAATGTCACTGAAAAACATCTTCATGATGTGTTTGCCCACAACACAAGACACAATTGGCACTGTCAAACAGACTTCATGATGCCAGTTCACACAATGTATGCCAGGGTATATGCCAGACCACACAATGTATGTCAGGATATATGCCAGACTTTCACTGCCACTGTAAATCACATGTCCATCATGCTTTTGCTCACAATATATGGTAGCATTGACACTATAACACACATGTTTATTAAACATGTGCCCACAATATATGCCAGGGCTACCATTGTAAACAACATGTTCATAATACATGTGCCCACCATTTATGGCAAAATTAACATAGTAAAGCATGCTAATGCAGTGAGTATCCAATACATGCCAGTACTGCTGTTAAAATATGCTTTTATGAAGCCTTTGATCGGTATTTGCCAGAATGTCCATGTGAACAGTCTCATGTGAAACCAGTGCCCAATGTGAGCCAGAATTTCCATTTTAAAACACATGTTCATGGTTCCCACTTCCGGTGCTTGCCCCCAGCACTCCACAAACACACTCTAACAAACACATACATAAACAGATGCATGTGCATTTGCACACATTCTCATAAACACACATACTAACAACACATTCACACCGACACACTGATTACACTCTACGAAACTAAATAAGATCTCCATATGCTGTCAAATCCGTGATGATTTTCTCCATCATGTTTTAGCTGAATGTTCCCTACTTGAACTAAGACTGGCCCTCTGCTGACGGGGCCCGTGGCCTCGGCACCTTGCTACTCCTGTGGCCTCCTACCTTGGGCCTGCTCCCTATTCCCAAAATACATATCTAAAACCGTACTTCCACACGTCACTGGGTGTCAAATTCTGCCTTCTGCATCCGAACACTATTGAGAACAATTCTCCCCTTTCGACTAACTGCCAAGGGGATTGCCCTGATCCTCTTAGGAGTTATGCACCGGCTTGACTATTTTAGCATGATCTATGTTGGGCTTACAGCTAAAACACTACACCAACTCAGGACAGCCCAGACCCTTGCTACCTGTCTAATATTTGGAGTGAAAGCAACCACAGCAATAGGGCTTTGCAATCGCTACCTGGGCCTTCCATTAAACAACTTACTGTCCTTAAGATCCTATGCACGACTCACTAATCCAGTCATTTCCCTGATTACCTTAAGAAGGAACTACCACTCGACTGGCCCTTTAGATGCCTGAGATCAGCTTCCAATAACCTGCCATCCCTGTATCAGCTGAAATATATTAGTTCGTTATGGAGTTAGATATCTCTGTCATCGAGGCTCCCCCTTTTGGCACTTTCTTCCTCTACTTTCTCTACATCATTGGCATTAAATGGAGGACATGAAGGTCAGAAGGGCGTTAAAGACTTATCTGTACCATGCTGCATGATGAACGTAACGTCTTCCCTTCTTCCCGCCCACCTTCCTTCTCCATATTGCTTTAGACAGACCCTCACATGTGTTAAATACTGCACAAAAAACCCAAATAAAATATATATCTAGCAATGCATCCATTCATTGACAGACCCCTCCTCCCCTTCATTATGTGAACCAAAGGCCCACACTACCTATCTGGGTAATAAGTAAAACTCCAATCAACATTGTACACAGACCACTTAGGTACAGTAGGACCAAATCTGATCTCTTAGACTCACTGTGCCACCAAATCCCCAGGGAAACACATACCCAAAACCTTGGAACAGGTACGCTGGAAAATCATCCCACGCGCTGCAACCTCAAAGACACTGCACAAAGCAGATACATCAAAACATTGCGCTTAGCATTCCATAGTCTCGCATCACCCCTCCGATTAATGGTGTACACTGCCAGACACCATCCACAATCAAGCTGCCACACACACAGCCAACATAAAATGCGATACTCAAAATACACTCAACCCTCACTCGTAACAGAGCCGCATGAGACAACTACACATAGAACCCCCCAAGTGAACTAGCGTAACCTCCACAGCATAGCTATGCTTACACAGCCCTCCACCACCCACGTACACGCCCACATTGATAACAATTGAATGGGTGTTTGTGAAGTGGTTACAAGACACAGTCCTCTACCCTATTCCTCCCAGAACAGTTTTTCCAAGGGCTGCCAACATTGGACATATTATCCTGTGCCATGGTTTACAATATTATTTTTGGTTAAATCCAGCGCAAGCAGTAGGCACTGCACTTTATAAATACCATGAAAAATAGCACAACACAACACTGCAGTTCCCCTGCTTCCTCAGTCTACTTGACAAGAGGCATTGCCCATAGTAATCTGCTCACCACAAACCAACTGCAACCATTCATCCAAGGCTATCACCTGTCAATCAACGCAACAGCAGAAACTAAGTGCGTGCACATTTCAACGAGGAACCAAAACATGTTGAATCCACTCATTCCAAATGTTCAAAAAATGTCATGATCTTAAAGACATTTTCACGGAAATACACAGAAATGCATGCAGTGTTCCGCCTAAAATGGCATCAGGGGGCTGTTGTGGCTTTGTTGCTGTGCTGTCTGATTGCCAAGCGTGCTTGTCTGTGTATTGTATTTTATTTACATAGCACACCAAGCCATTAGGCATCTGGGCACATTTCTTACATTGAGGAGGCAGAGTTTGTTACATGTACATACAATGGATATATTAAAAAATAACATTAACAGGTGTATATATATATACAAAAGGAACAGCAATGGACACAGCACAGTAGATACACGGTGGGGATAGTGGACAGTGACCAATAAAAGTGAAGGAATATACAGAGGTATGAAGTTCAATACCAATGTATGAGATTCATTATGGTCGGAATCACCAGTCAGGAGATTCAGAACGTTAAAGCCAGGACACTACCTGACTTCTGAAGGTATTGAATGATGGTTCAGCTCTGATAGGTGCTGGAAAAGTGTTCCACAGTTTGGCTTTGAGGACTGGGAAACTGCTGCCACTTGTCTTTTGGAGCTTGAACCTGTGAATGGACAGGCAGTCGGCGTATGCTGCTCTGGTGGGTTGGTCCGACGATTTCCATGAAAATTTATCGCATAGGTACTTGGGCGCTAAGTTGTGCAGGCATTTGAAAGTGAGCGAGAGGGATTTGAGACTAATTCTTTTTCGGACTGATAGCCAGTGTATGCTATGCCTAAGATCTGTGATATGGTGGGATCTGGAGTGATTGGTTGCTGACCTGAGAGCATTATTTTGGAAGATCTGAAGCTTTTTCAGGTTGTGTTTGTTGGTTCCGAGGCAGAGCATTGCAGTAGTCGATTTTGGATAAGACAAAGGCTCTCATAAGGGTAATGCAGTTACCTGTGGTCAGATATGGTCTGCAAGCGTTGATGAGCTTACACGTGTATGCAGTTTTAGAGGCTGTTGCATTAATTTGTCTTGTCATAGAGATGGAGGTGTCGATATAGATACCTAAAGTTTTTACGTCTTTAGAGACTGCAATACTGTTACCATCAATGTTGAAGGTGTTGCATTTTTTGTCGAGTCTGTTGAGTCTGGTTTGAGTTCCCACAAGGAGCAGCTCTGTTTTGTCTTCGTTGAGACATGGTCTGTGTTTGGCCATCCAGGCTCGGATTATTTGGTAGATGTTGTTTAGTCAATTGGAGTCTAGGTTGTAGTCGCCAGAGATGGGAATCAGAATTTGGTATTGTCAGGGTAGTTTGTATAAGTGACACGCTGTTGGTCTAAATCGTCAAAGAGAGGCTTTGTGAAAATATTGTAAAGGGTAGGTGAGGTGCAAGATCCTTGGGGTACTCCGAAGGTAACAGGTACTGGTGTGGCTGAGGCGGAGGGAAAAAAAACTCTAGTGGTTCTGTTATTTAAGAAGGACTGAATCCAGGAGGTGGCATCATAGAGAAATGTGCCTCAGAAAAGAGGTGTTTACAGACGACTTTGTGGTCGACCAAGTCAAATGCTGCTGATAGGTCTAGTAGCAAAAGGAGTGCCAAGTTGCCTATGTCTTTTATGCACTCAATTTGGGTTACTAGATCTCGCAGGGCTGTCTCTGTGCCGTGTCTGGGATGGAAACCAGATTGGCGGAGTCCTAGTACATTTCTGCTTTCCAGGAAATGTTTGATCTGTAAGTAGGCAGCTCTGTCCAGAATTTTAAGGAGAAAGGGCACAGTTGTGATGGGTCTGTAGTTCGTTGGTGCATCAGGATCTACAGTCGGTTTCTTTAGAAGTGGCATGACCGAGACATCCTTCAGGTTTGTCAGTACTGTGTTGGTTGCAAAGGAGGCATTGATTAAGGATGTGATAAAGGGCATGAGTTCTTTGGCTTATTCTTTGATAATTGAGGCTGGGCAGAGATCGCCTAGGCATGTGGAAGCTTTTAGGTTCAGAATGATGTTCTCTACATCCTTAGTTGCGAGGGGGGACATTTGAACAGGTCATGTTCCACACAGGGAGGTGTTTGGGTTGTCTGCCGGTCAGGGATGGTCAGGCATGCTCTCTTTTTCTCTATTTTGGATTGTAGCAACTCTATTTTGTCTGAGAGAGCCGACTGAATGTTGGTGCACCAAGTAACGTCTTTGATGTAGGTTACAGGTGAGGCACAAGGAGTTAAAATGATTCCTTAGTGTTGGATTTAGCTTTGTAGGTCTCACTTTTGGCTGGAAAAATTGCTGTTTTGTATTTAGAAGCAGCTGTTAGGAAGGTCTCTTTGTTAGCTACTGAGGCGAAGTTTTTCCAAGAGGCTTCCGCAGCTCTTTTACTCATACGCACGGTTCTCAGGTGTGGGGTGTACCAGTTGTTTAAATGCAAGCGTGGTTTGGCTTTCCCCATCTTCAGATGTGCTAACATGTTGATGGTGTTCAGGATAGTGTTGTTGTAAGCGTCCACTAGAGTGGCTGGGTTGGAATTAGGGCTGGTAGGATTAGTGATAGGCTTGAGGAGAGGAATACCTTTTTCTACTGTCAGATTGTGCATGTTTCTAGAGAGTTTAAAGGGTGCCATGGGTTTTTCTGAGTTGGGGCAGTTGGCATCCTGTAGTGAGAAGATGATGGTATGATGGTCAGACTAAGCAAAGGGGTGGTTCAACAGGATATTTGTATTGCAGTTGAGGTCAGTGATCCAGTCTAGTAGTCTGCCTTTATCATGCATTGGTTGTGAGATGCGTTGTGTGAAGCTTAACTCTGAGATACTGTTGGCGATTGGGAGTGCATTGGCATCCTTAGGGTCATGGAGACCTAAATTCTCCCAGGAACATTACTTGTGACCCTGGTTTTATATTAGCTGCAAGGAGGAGGGTTATGTCGCTCTCGAAGGAGGATAGGGGACCTGGCGGTCTGTCCATGAGATGGATGGTTGTAGTTCGCAATGGTGTCATAGGAAGCTTGATGGTGGGGAGTTCCCCTGAGGGGAAGGTTAGCGTGTGGCCAGGCCTTAGTCAGAGTGAGGTTTTTGCGATAAAGGGAATGCCTCCGCCTTTGGAGGAGGTCCTGTACTGCCTAATGATGGTATAATTGTCTGGAATGGCCAGAGAAAGCAGGGTACCAGAGGTGGGCTGGAGCCAGGTTTCTGTAATGGCTAAGAAATCTAGGTCGTTAGATGTGATGAAGTCACAGATGTCGAGGGCTGTAAGTGATCTAGCGTTAATGAGTCCTCCTTTGATGTGAGTTGTGGACTTAGGGGCTGCCTTGGAAGAGGAATCATGGTTGTCGAGACAGACAGGTTCCTCCATTGTGGTACCTGATTGGGAAGAGAGGGGGGCTATGGTGCAGTTTTTGTTCATACTTATAGGATGCGACTGATTGACTCTGAGGGGTCGGTAACCCAGTCTACAATTTATGATTATGGTAGGGCAGGGCTGCTTGGGCTTGGTGGCGTATAGTTGGATCCATTGAGCGGGTGACAGTATACGAGTATCAGAAGGAGAGCGAAGAGTCAGATTACTGGGGTTCATGTTTGATGAATGTAACTGTGGTAGGAAGGTAGTGGGCATGACCTTATGCGAGGGAGGTAGTTTAGCGGGCACGGCTAGATTTGGGATACATCTCCATAGGGGTGGTAGGTCGTTGGAAGCTGGGTGTCTGTGGTACCCCGCCACGGGCGAAGAGGTGCTACCAGAGAATGCGGCCATGGTGTTGGAAGAGTGAGTAATCAGACTAAATAGTAAGCTTGTGGTGCATAACATGGGTGGGAGCATGACTAGTTACTAGTAAGTTTGCGCCAATGCAGTCTCCATAGCTGCAGGGTTGGCTAGATGCTGGGTGAACTTAAGGCATAGACAAAATGCGAAGTCTCAGTAACTGCGGGGTACACTTAAGGCGTAGGCGAAATGCAAAATCACAGTAGCTGCAGGGTAGGCTAGATGCAGGGTACACTTAGGTCTGGGCAAAATGCAAAGTCTCAGTAACTGCAGGGTACACTTAGGCATAGGCGAAATGCAAAATCACAGTAGCTGCAGGGTAGGCTAGATGCAGGGTACGCTTAGGTCTGGGCAAAATGCAAAGTCTCAGTAACTGCAAGGTACACTTAGGCATAGGCAAAATGCAAAATCACAGTAGCTGCAGGGTAGGCTAGATGCAGGGTACTCCTAGGTCTGGGCAAATTGCAAAGTATCAGTAACTGCAGGGTACACTTAGGCATAGGCGAAATGCAAAATCACAGTAGCTGCAGGGTAGGCTAGATGCAGGGTACACTTAGGTCTGGGCAAAATGCAAAGTCTCAGTAACTGCGGGGTACACTTAAGGCATAGGCGAAATGCAAAATCACAGTAGCTGCAGGGTAGGCTAGATGCAGGGTACACTTAGGCTTGAGCGATGTGCAAAATCACAGTAGCTGCAGGTTGGGCTAGATGCAGGGTACTCTTAGGTCTGGGCAAATTGCAAAGTCTCAGTAACTGCAGGGTACACTTAGGCAAAGGTGAAATGCAAAATGACAGTACCTGCCTGGTGGGCTGGGTGCAGAGGAGGATAGGTAAGAAGTGCAATACCTAGTCATACGTACTAGGCACATGCTAAGGTCATAACTGGTAAGGCAGGTGGGTGACCGCTGGCGGGCCCTGTGAACTCGGCGTTAGTACTGAGAGTGCAATAAAGCAGTGGAATGGCAGTGTTTCACCATAAGTCACGTGGGAGAGGGCTGTTGGGCAAATAGTTTCAGCCTAGTTGCTGGCCGTATACTGTTGAGAACACAAACTCAGACTGAGCGCAGGCGTGTACAACGGGCACATTCATATCTCACAGTGATCACAGTCGGACGTATATAATAGACAGCAGGAACGGTGCTGTGCCGAGCGATGTGGCTAGTGTAGGTCGGGTACTCACAGTAGATGGCACAGTTGTATTACGGGCGCAAGCAGAGGGCAGATGCAGAGCTCACAGTGGTTATAGACGACAATGCAGAGTAACAGTTAGTGCATGATGCGTAGGAGAGTCGATGGGGCTGGTGTAGGTTGAGGTGTTGGCAACTCGGAAGCCCTAGGTAGCACAATTGTAAGGCAGGCGCAGGCGCAGTCAATGGGTGGCTTCAGGCATCATAATAAGTGCAGAAATACGGTTAGCGAGGTACAGCGCGAGAGACAATCGCACTTAAGAGCAGCGCCTGTGACAGGGAGGTGCAGCGATCAAAGGGCAGGTTTAATGCTTACCCATCGGTCAGGTGCGTAGAAGGGTGCAGTGCTTCTTTCGCCCTGGTACGGCCTTAGCGTTCTTTGATGAATATCTCCAGGTATATCGGTGTGGAAGAGTGAGAAGTAAGAAGGGCAGAGAGGCAGGCCATGGCCTCTGGAAAGCTCTGGACAGCTCGGGATAGGAGCCTTTGGTTGAATGCTTTAGGTTGTTTTTCCCTGCTACACGCCTGCCGGCGTCTGATTGGTGGGGAAATATGCCGGAATAGCCAATCAGGCAATCGCCTTGCAGAAACCAGGCAGTTAGATTGAAGGTCCGTTGAGGAAATGCAAAGCGGCCACCTTGGCCTGTTCAGTACCCTGTGGTGTACAATGGAGACTTTGGTTGAAACTCAATGTTGCAGAAGAGCTTATGGAAAATAAGCGATAGGGACCTCCAGCAGGAATGCAGAGGAAATGTAGGGGTAGGTGCATGTTTCTCCGCTCACATACAAACTGCACAGCTGATCTCAGCTAACAAATGGGATAAAGCCCAGGGACTTACCTTGTGCAAATGGGTCATCAGGGTGGCTGAGAGCATTGCAGTGCTCAAGGTGCTCCTACCCCTCGGAATGATCCCTCGCTACTGTGGTATGATGGAAGGAGGTGTTATAATTGACTTTCCTGCCTGGTCCCTGCTTCCTGAATGAATGAGGTGTGAATGCAAGGTATGATGTCATGAATGGAATGCTAGGAGAATGATTGGAATGTTGTGTGTGAATGTGATTCCACCCAAAGCAGTTGGAGGATGTAGCCTGGGTGGTGGGAGCCAGTGGGCTCCCGTCTGTTCTTCTCTATCTCCTTAATGTACCTGTTGTGACTTGATGATCTATGTTACCTGATTAAAGTAACTTCAAGAACACCGGTAGCCTACCTGAGCATCCTTTGTGAGTAACCCTGAGATACAAACTTAACAAACGGTTGACAAGCTGGTCTTTGTAGGACCCATGAGAACCCAGAAAGGTACATGTGTGTAGGAATGCCAGAGAGAAGAAAGAAGACTGCTGCGGGGGGTGCAGCATGCAAAGTAAAGCTGGAAAAGGAAAAGAGAGGGGGCCCACTGCCCCCAAAAGATGAGACCACACCATCTAGGTGGTCTAGGGTGTTTGCTAACCACTGTGCATGCTTGCCACAGTCATCCGGCAGTACTGCGCGTTTCCTACTTCTGCCACATAAGACCACAGTTGCTGTTTCTCTGCCTCACCACTGATCTTTCTTTCTTGGTGTGTTTACATGGAGTACCAGGACTTTGGTTGCTGGCGCATCAGGTTTCAGCCAATGTAGGACTCTGGAGAAAGGCTCTCATTTGGATGCTTTTCACTGGTTCCAGGTGTTTGTATGTTGCTGGTACAAACAAAAGAACACTGGCAAGCATCTTGTCTGGAAGGCATGGCAAGAGTTACAGGCAGACTGCTGATATACATGTTGACATTTGGGAGGGGGATAGGAATTAGGACTCTCTCTCAACGTCTACCGTCTTCAGAGTTAGGAAGGGTGCCTTCTCCCTAGGCCTCCGACCCCCAGTTGAGAGGGTTTGTTATCCCTTGTTGACAAGGCCAGGATACTGTCCTTGTCACAGTGCGCATTGCACAAAGCAGGTGGTAAAAGGGGCATTGCAGTGCATTTTAAAGTGCATCCCGTTTTCAGGATGTGCTTGGAAATTCACAGAAATCCAACACATTACCCTCTGCTTGTTTGCCTAAAGTGCAAGAGGTGACTCACCCTGCCTAGCGTTTCTTTATGTGGAACAGCAGCGGTACTGCTGCTGGCCCATGTGCATGTCTATCCTGCAAAGGGAGATAGATTTATTTTTTGGTAAATTTCAAAATGGAGGCCTTTTAAGAGACCACTACAAAGAAATGCTCTCATAGCATCTATGCAGATGTTGAGAGCCTGCCATGCATTAATCCCATGCATGGAGACTGATCAGTGCATCATTTACACCTCCACTCAACTGCCTAGAAATCTGCAAGTGCCCATAAAATACCACAAATAAATCGAATGTATCCTCTGCACATTATTTTTGTTTGTGTTACTTTTTGAGAATATGGCCCTTGGCACTGTAAAATGTCTCTAAGAAGGGCCAGGTCCCAATGTAAGATTGTTTCACTGCATGTAACTTCCAGGTATAGCTGAGGAGACTTGGCACTCCTGGGAGGGATGGGACTCCCTAGCTTCAGATCTAATGATGGATAATTGTATTTTTCTGTGTTTTACGCCCCCTTTACTCGGGAGCATCAGAGCATTGTGCAAGTGATAGTGAACAGTAGTCATGGCTGAAAGGGGGGAAAAGTCTCAGAAGGTTTTGGGACAGACTAGCCAATGAGAGTCGTCTTTAATCATAAGATTGACCAGTGCATTTGTAGTCTTCCTTTGTGGATTGGACCCCATTGGCTTGAGTTTAGCCCGGAGGAGCAGTGGTATCAAGGAGCAAACATACTTAGATGGCTATGAGGTTGTCCTGGCTATCTCTGGCGAGGATGAAAAGTCACATGTTGGTTCCAGGGAGCAGTGCTTATGAAAGAGTGCACAGTGAACTGCTCTTTCCAAGAAACAGGAAGTGTTTGGAAATGGTTCTGCTCTTTCCAACCAGCAGTACTACTTCACCTTCCTCAGAGGGAGGAAGTGATAGAAGGACAGAGCCTGTAGGGTGGTAGGTCAACATGATCCAGCACTTTAGAACAATGCTTCCGGAGGACAGAGGTTAGAAGACAGCAGTCTCTGGGGGTGTTCCCTCTCAACCAATGTGGCTTTTGCTTGGCAAGCAGAACATCAGCGTTCCCACAGGAGAGGTGCTGGCAGAATGGAACTTCAGGCCGTTCAGGGACAGGGGGACTCTAGTACTGTTAGAGGAAGACATGGTAAGGTCCGCGCAACAGGCGACCCTCTCTGCTAATATCACTCTAGTCGCAGCCCCAGTGATGGCCCAGTAGGTATTTGCCTTATCCGGCAGTGTAAGGTTTAAGCTCTCCAACCATGGGAAGGTGCACATCTTGAGGGCACACCTTGAGGGGGACAACTTATTATTCCTTCACACTCTTTCAAGACCCTAAAATAATTCATTGGACATTTTCTGGTGTTGGATCTTTGCATCACAACAGCACTTGCTGACATGACTACTCAATAGTAGGAAATCTGCTGATGGGTGAAAATGTGCCGCTCTTTATCTTGGCAGGTGTTGGTGGGGTTCTTCTACTTGCCTGAGTTAGTTCATCTTTCCTCCAACCCTCTGTCCATTGGTGGCTTCCATATTCCGGTTGTACTAGGGATCAAATGGATATACTGGATCTGTCATTGATTGGTGGTCCTCTGGTTACAGTCCACCATGGGTGCCTATATAACTACTGCTTGTACTGTATATCTCCTTGCTGGCCCATACCTCCAGGGATTCTTTTGTTGGAGTATGAGAAACCCACATAGATTGAATTCTTAACATCTGCCTTATGACCATGTTTTCCATTTTATTTGGGTTTCTTATCATGATGTATTTTCTTGTTCTACTTGGTTTATTCTTTTCTTTGTGATCTGTCATAGTCTAGCATGGTCTTTAAACAAATGGAAATGGGAACAATTAAATATATATGGGGTGGGGTGTTTTCTCAGGTGTGGCAGACCTGAGGTCAGGGAGTGGCCGTCTCTGGTGGAAGGAGGATTCTTTCCATTAGTGGTTGTGAGTGTTGGATTGTATTTTGCCCATGTTGAGGCAAGTTTGTGCTCAGGAGTGGTAGCCCTGAGACCCGGGAGTGGTAGGCCAGGGTAGAAGGAGATTTTTTAAATAAGGTTGTTATCCAGGCATGTTGAAGTGTGGCGCAATAGTTATGCCTTTTGGTGTGTTTGTTCTTTCAAGGATTTGTCTTTGAATGAATGTGTGCTGAGTGTTTGTATTGAAAGGCCTAATGGAATATAGTGATGTGTGTGCAACCTGGGGTCCTGCAGGTTCCACGAGAGTCGGTTGGGGACTTGGAGTGATGAAAGGCAGCAGAGAGGAGGCTCAGACCCTGCTCTCCCATTTCTCATCTGTGACATAAACAAAGGGAATCCTTCCTTTTGCACAAAACAAGATATATCCATCTTGAACTGCCTTTCAGCAGTCAATAATTCACAGAATATAGGTCATACGTTTCTCAATTCAACGTTTGTGCCATTTCCAGGCCATTCTGACTACTTAAGGAATTGTCTGGTGAAGACATGCAGATATGCCGTGTTACTGCATGCTTGGCGTCTCCAAGTATGACACATCTACACTGGGAGAGAATTTCACTTGAAACATCGCATGCATGAGTAAACATAGTGCGAATTTGGAACCACTGTGTTCATGCAAAGGCACTATGCATGCACGCAAGTAAACAGCCTGTCTGCTAGAAGATACCAGTCACACTTCTGCCAAGGAGAACCCTTGATCACTTGTGCTCTAGAGGCATTGCTCCCAAACATCATTGCTGCCTCCTCACACATCCGTAAATCATTGGAGGGCAACAGAGACCATGCTTGGCAAATCTATGAAGCTCAACGTCTGAGATGAGGAGCTGTTTGTCCTGCTGGACGCAAGTAAATATCTGCGCGGCCTTTTTCGGTCTTTTACGACCAATACCCGACTGCTAATAAGGACCAGACTGTGGAGGCTGTTACGGTCAGAGGGCCCACTGTGGTGGAGTGCGGGGCCCTCCTGGATCTGAGCCCTGCGCGCAAGTAGACCGCGCAAGAACAGACACGGGAGACGTCCGTCTGTTCCGGCGCTCCGGCGCGAACTGCCGCCGGGCGTCGCCTTTATTAATTACCGCGCATGCGCTGGCTCGCGGGCCGCGCATGCGCGTTGCGTGTACCATGTTCACAACATCCCTCCTTTTCCCCCTCAAACAACAAAACACTAAACATGGGGAGCCAACGTGGCTCAAAACATTTTATACTTAACAGACTTGATTGCTCAGGCTGCTGAGTCCATAATGAAGTCTTGGAACCTTTGTGGGGGGCGGCGCCCTTCCCTGCGGGGGTATCTGGGCGGGCCCCTTTCGAGGTCATCTGGCCTTCCAGGATCTCCGGGCGGTTCAACGTTTTCCGGCGGCGCTTCTGCCGCCAGCCCTTGGCCGGGACCCCGTCCTTCCTCTGAGGTTGTTGGTCCTATGCGTTTGAAGAAGGACACATTTCTGGTCACCGTCCCACGCGCGTTTGCCGCCGTGACCATGGATCCTTTGACGTGGGTTACTCCCATCGGTTGTGTTCCGGCTTCCTGTTTCGGACAAGGACGGTGTCTCCTACTGCTATCTCTTTCTCCGGCAGCTTCCGCCATGTTGTCTCACTCTCGTTTCTCGCGGCCCTGTCGGCTGCCACCTGTGCGTCGTCGATCACCCCAGGGCATCGTTCACCCGCTTCCGGTATCAGCCCTCTGGGAATTCGCTTGAACAGTGCCTCGGCGGGCGCGATTCCGGTGGACTGATGTGGGGTGGACCGGTACTCACGGAGAAAGTCAATAAGGTTGTGGCGCAGGTCTTCTCCACCATTGACTGAGATGCGAAAAATTTTGTTAAGCGTCCGCATGAAACGCTCAACCTCTCCATTGGCCCTCGGCCACAGCGGGGTCACCTTGCGGTGCTTGATGCCTCGTTCTGCACAGTATCTGGCAAAACGCTGCCCTTGGAACGGGGCTCCATTGTCCGAGCAGATCTCGAGTGGGAAGCCGTGGGTGGCGAAGATTTTGTCCATGGCCAGGATGGTGTGGTCGCTGGCGGTGGATTCCACGAGTTCCACCTCCGGGTACCTTGACCACTGGTCTGTCACTACTAAGAAGTATAGGCCTCTACCGGTCGAGCCGAAGTCTGCGTGAACGGTCCCCCATGGCACGTCGCTCCGTTCCATGGCTCGAATGGGCGGGCTCTTTTCCGCCGGACTCGCGGCTTGGCAGGGGATGCAGGTCCTTACAAATTCGGCCACCCTGTGCTCCAGGTCGGGGAACCAGACCTTCAGCCTTAGGCGCGCCTTCATCTTAGCCATGCCTTGATGCCCTGTGTGGGCTAGCTGGAGGACTCTCGTGACCAGGGACCTGGGGATCACGATCTGGTCTCCCCGCAGTAGCAGGCCGTCCGTGGACACCGAGAGCTCGTGTCTAGCTTTCCACAGTAGTTGTAGGTCTCTCTGCACCTCTGTGTTTCTTCTGGCGTTGTTCTGGAGGACGTCACGCCATTCTCCCGTGGCTACCGCTCTTTTCACTCGCAGGAATGCCTCGTCAGAGTTCGAGTCATCCGCAATGTCCTCCCTCGACAGGGCCACTGGCAGGGCCGATTCAACGACAAGATGCACTGCGTCCCCAGCGTCAGACAGCTCCACGGGACTCTGGGCGTTCTTCGTGCCGGGATGGCGGGACAGGTAGTCCGCGGGATTATGGGTGCCTGGGCGGTACACCAGCTTGACGCCGTATTCGATGAGCGATAGCATCCATCTTTCGATACGGGGAGGCGGCTTGGAAGATGTGCCAGACAGGATGGGAATCAGGGGTTTATGGTCTGTGACCACGACAACCGGTTTGCCGAGGATGTATATCCTGAAGTGTTTGCACCCCCACAGGATGGCGAGGGCCTCTCTCTCAATTTGGGAGTAGCGTTTTTCCGTGTCGGTGAGTGCCTTGCTGGCATACGCTATGGGTCTCATGGCCCCCAGTTCGTCGGCCTGCATGAGGACTGCCCCAAGACCTACAGGGCTGGCGTCAACTACGATCTCCGATTCCCGGCTGGGGTGGAAGTAAGCCATTGTCTCCTGCTCTGACAGGGCCTCTTTGATGGCATTGAAGGATCTTTGTTCAGTCGCTGTCCATTGCCACGGCACGTCATTTCTGGTAAGCGCCCTCAGTGGTTCTGATAGGGAGGCTAGGTCTTTGATGAATCGGCCGCAGTAGTTGACCATCCCCAGAAAGCTTCGAACTTCTGCTGGAGATGAGGGTGGGGGCGCATCTCTTATGTCTTTTACCTTCCCAGGGTCTGGGGAAATGCCGCCTGCATGAAAAGTGAACCCGAAGAACTCCAGCCGGTCTTTAAGGAACTCGCATTTTCCGCGGTGCAGGGTTAGTCCTACCGCCTGGAGCCTCTCAAACGTGCGCTCAAGCCTTTTAAGGTGTTCGCTCTCTGACTTGGCGAAGACTAAAATGTCGTCAGACATGTTGATGACACCCTTCAGACCGGACAGTGCTCCTCTTATGGCGTTCTGGAAGACCTCAGCCGCGGATGAGATCCCAAAGTTAAGCCTCTTGTATTGGTACAACCCCTCGTGCATCGTGAACGTCGTAATGTACCTCGACTCGGGGTGCAGTTCCAGTTGATGGTAGCCGGATCTGAGGTCCAGTTTGGAGAAGACTTTGGTTCCTTGGAGTTCACCGACGATATCATCCAGGGTGGGTGTGAGATGGCGTTCCCTTTTGATGGCGGCATTCGGGAGCCTCATGTCCACGCAGATGCACACGGCCCCTGGTTGTTTCGGCTTTGGGGCTACTACGATGGACGAAACCCAAGGGGTGGGGCCTTCTACCCGTTCGATGATGTCTCGGTCAATCAGTTGTTGCAACTCCTCCTCCACTTGGGCCCTCAGGTGAAAGGGAATTCGGCGGTGTTTGAGGGTTGTTGGTCTTACGGACTTGTCGATGTGCAGGCGAATCGGGTCTGCGTTCAGTTTGCCGATGCCCTTGAAGAGACTCTCGAACTTGTGTAACATGCTTTTCAGGTCAGCGTGGTATACCCCGAATGTGAAGTGGACGATATCGAGCGCTTCCGACGCTGCACAGCTCAGCAAGGAATGTGGGCTGACGTCGGTGACGAAGAACCTTGCTTTGATGGAGTTTCGCCCATGAGAGACCGGGGCAACAAACGCACCCTGGATGGGTAAAGGGGTGTCCCTACCGAATGCATATATCCTTGCTGTGGATGACGACAGTTCTGGTGGGCCTGGCAGGGCTGCATAGTGTTTGGTGGCTAGCACGCAGACTGAAGCTCCGGTGTCAATGAGGATGGGGGTAGGAATGTTATTGATGTTGACAGTGCACGTCGGTTGGCGCCTCGTGCTGGGACCTTCCGCGATGCTGGAGATGAAGAAGACCTCTTCCTCCTCCTCTTCTTCTTCCGCGAGGTCTAAGTCTTGCAGGCCCTGATCAATCGAGGAGATGCCTCTCACTCTGCGGGTACCTCCTCGCCCCACTCTCTCTGGTCCTCTCACTGCTGCAACCGGGGAAGCCGCACGGCACACTCTGGCAAAATGACCCGGTGTACCGCATCGGGCGCATGTCCTTGACTTCGCCGGGCAGTCACACTGTGGGGGAGGTCATACCCACAGTTCGAGCACGATGGGGCGTTGCTTGGTGTGGACGTGGTGTCAGGCCTTTTCGGGGCCCATCTCGACCTCCCAGCAGCCGACCGTCCTACTGCGAATGCCTCTTCGTTGGGTCCTGGTCGCGATGCAGCGTCCATTTTCGCGCCTCTGGCCTCTGCCAGCTCATGTGCTCTGCCCAGGTCTAGAATCTGTTGGAGGGTCAGGCCGGGTTCCCTCAATACTTGCCTCCGAAGTTTTCCGGAGCTGCACCCCTGTAGTAGTTGGTTGCGGACCATTTCCTCTTCATCGGCCCATCTGCAGGAGGTCGCCAGGTGTCTCAGGCGGGCGCAGAATTTGTCTAGGGGCTCATCGTCCAGTTGTCTCTCGGCGCCCATGACAAACCTGTCAAAGTCTATATTGGCCATGGGTAGGAAGTGGTCTTTGAGTGCCTGCTTGACTGCGTCGTATGTGACCACGGGGATGATGAGGGAGTCGTAGATCTTGTGGACTTCTGTGCCTGCCGAATAGATCATGGTTGCAATCTTCTCGTCATCATCAACTACCCCAGCTGCTCTAAAGAACATGTCCAGTCTCTTGACCCACAATAGCCACCTCGGGCCTAGTTTGGAAGGGGGGCCAGTGGCGTCGAATTCCGGCATGGGGGCCAGGGAGCTGCGAGCTCTGCGGGGGATTGGGGCTGCAGCACCCTCATCGTCAGCACCTTCACCCATTTCGGTGCCCCGTACTCACGGTTGGCCGTCTCGGGAGAAGATGGCTTGTTTCGGCTTCGTGGTAGGGTTGGGTGTGAAATCCCCTTCTTTCTTCTTCGTTGCCACAGTCTTGCGCCTGCAGGACTGTGGGCGTTTCAAAAATTGTCCACTGGTGACTCCTGACGCCGTTGGCGAGTGGCGCACGAGCACCCTGTCGGGCCGCAACCACTGTCGCCACGTGTGACGGGGAGTGGGTGGAAGAGAAAATGGCTGCCGGTGCTCCGTGGGTCCGTGACACGGTAGATTTCTGTCACTCCGTGTTTGTCGGGTACGGAAATAGACTGTACCTCCTCGTCGCCAGTGTTACGGTCAGAGGGCCCACTGTGGTGGAGTGCGGGGCCCTCCTGGATCTGAGCCCTGCGCGCAAGTAGACCGCGCAAGAACAGACACGGGAGACGTCCGTCTGTTCCGGCGCTCCGGCGCGAACTGCCGCCGGCGTCGCCTTGATTAATTACCGCGCATGCGCTGGCTCGCGGGCCGCGCATGCGCGTTGCGTGTACCACGTACACAACAGAGGCCATCCACCAACACTGCATTGGCTTTGCAACCCTGCAGCCCAGACAACATAAAAAGGGTTTGGAACCCCCGGAAGGGGCGTGTCAAGAGGGTTCCATGTCATTTCGCTGACAGGCATTTTTACGACTGCCTTTTTAACGTGCCAAACCATCACATTTTTTTGGGGAGGGGTTCCACCCGCAAGCCTCCGCCCACCTATTTTTAACTATTCCCGACACCCCAAAACCCTTATCTGCACTTTCCCACCCCACCACAATTTTGATGACTTTTTCGTAATTATGTCCACGTTAAAAAGGCAGTCGTAAAAATGCCTGTCGATGAAACGACGGTATACCGTCCAGAGAAAGGTGCATGACTGCTGCTTGGACACCGTAGCCATAGGAAGAAGATCGCCACTTCACTTGGTTCTAACTTAGGCCATGTGAACAGAAGGCCCTCACCATAATCAGAGTATGGGGTCTTCCTGATGGAGGACTGGAGACAGGAGGGGAAGCTTTATGGCAAATCACATATGCATGACACATGCAAGCCAGCTAAGGTCTGCAGAGTGATACACACTTACACACTGATCCCTCTTACAGGTAGCACAAGGGACCCAACAGTGTCACACAGGACATAGCAATCAAGAGTGACAAAGGGTAATGACAGTGAAGAGTGACATGACGAAAATCCTAACCACAGATGAGGACCTGGCTCCTAAATGCTCCCTTCCCGAGCATGAAGGACCGACCAGATGCCCTCGCCCCGAGCCTTGCGCTACCATCCTCACAGTGGACCAGCAAGTGCTGGAGAAACTGAGGCTGTCAGATATAGGCTGAGTGTTGTCGACAGAGAACGAGGACATGCAGGTATGGGAGGTCAGCCTTGGAGGGAAAGTGGAAGCAGCATTCCTCACAGAAGAGCTGGACCCTAGTTGGGAACTGCTCCAGAAACTTTACCTCATGTTCCTTAACATAGGCTTTGCCTAGTGGGCCACCAACATGGCACACCAGCTGTCTGGCTGCACTCAGGCAACAACAGAGTGTGGCTGACAACATTCAAATGGGACATCAGATGATGTCCAGATTTTACATCAAGGACATGGATGTCGCCAATCATAACATGGGGAACTGCCAACCAAACAATGAACATGGAAGGCTTTTCATTCTTACAGAAACCCAGTTGTAAAGATAAAACGACTTGATTGCATGTTTGCTGATGGATTATCTGTTTAGTTGCTGAATTCCCTAATATTATACACTGGAACAAACAGATGTAAAATTTAATTCTTCGCCCAGCTATCAGCGGCGGTTCCGAACTCAGAGAAAGGTACACTGCCAATCACAACATGGGGAACTGCCTGCAAAATAATGAATATCAAAGAAGGGCTTCATTCCAGGCGTAATTCAATAAAACGTTTGGTGCATCAGCCCAAAATGCACTTACTGTTTTACACCGGCACTACAACTAGACCCCAACAACTAGTATGCCATTAATGTCTTGCAAGCATAGAATGAAACTATCAACCGTGTTCATTGGTTGACCCTCCACATCCATTGGGTGAGGGCATCTCATCTTAGTACTACTGATAGGCTAAGAACAAGGACTTTCGGAGCTGTACAAGTAGCTTTTCAATCCATCTATTCACACCTTTGGATCTCATAAGAGAGAAAACCTCTATGGGATACTAGTTGCTTTTTTGGAACAGCAGTACTTTTTTCACACCAAAGAGAAGCTATTATATTCCCATTGCCATATGATCCTGATTTAGAATCACGAAATGTATTGATCAACTAATATGATACAAAACATCGTTTTCTTTGAAAATTTACTTTTTGGTATTTTTTCTTATTTTGTTTTTTGCATCTTATGTCTTTTGAAATTGTTGAAAATAAAATTAGGAAGACTTTTCTTTGATTCTGGTCATCATTCCTGTGAAACAAACAAAAATGAAAGTGTACCAAGATCATACACTAGAATACAAAATAAAACATTTGTTTACACTTCTTGCAAGAACTCTCGATTATTTACACACATTGTATCACCATCTGTTGTGTCTCACCTTCTCCTACATGTGTATGCAGAGTTGCTTTAACCTACATTTCTCTCCCCATAGACCAAGGGGTTACAGATGAAGGGCACCCAGAGAGGTATCCGTTTCTTTAACCTTTATTAATTGCATAAAAAAAACTATTACTCAAGTCTTCAATTGTGTGTGTCTCAGAGTGCATTTGCACAGCACGCTGCCTTCATTCCTTGGGAAGACCTGAGCACCAAACCCTCCACCCCAAAAACCACCATGCCACTGGCTGTACTAGCTTTCACAATGCTCATGGCTGGGGTTGAATCCACGGTGGACAGCCTGTGCTCTAGCACCTTGAAGCGTCTTTTGCACTAGATGGAATTATAATAATAGATCTTAGACCAAATAATCGGACAGACTCAAAGAATATGGCAAAGTACTACTTTATTATCAGTTGAACAATGTTGGGTCAACTAATAGACATTGAACTGATGCTTGCACACTCACAACCAAATTTGATTACATGGAGGTCTTATTCCCCGATGTCCATCATCTATGATGTCATTCTACGTGGCAAAATACAAAACCTATCAAGGGAAGGGATGGGTTATGGGAACATATGTACTTATAGAGCATATAAGGATTAGTGCATCATTGGCTACCCCTTATCTCCAGGGCGCGCCTTAAACTACCACTAAATGTGTATAGTACTGATTGTAGTGGATATAACAACAATGGATTGCCTCCTCCAACATTATATGTTAGGTCGTCCCCCAACCCCACCAATTGGTTGGCATACTATCCCAACATTAAGCTTTTGGCTCCTTAGCAGCACATACGTGAAACAAACCCTAGGTGTTTGAATACCATCAGACTGCTCCCCATTTTCCCAATTAGTCCATCAACATCTCATTGGCAGGTTATCAGCCAAAGTCCTCTGTTTGTAGTTGACCTTGTGCCTGCTCACTGTCCTGGAACATTGAAGGGAGTGTGAGCACACCACTATTTTAGCTTAATATTCTAATGAATAGCCTTTGTTTTTCGACTTCTGACTCACATGTGAAGAGACCACAAATATGTCCATTTCATCCTTCACTTATTGCTATTTGATTCAATTTATGCAAGGTGTTGTTGCTCCTCTTGTCCTCTAGAGACTTGCTCACTCTATCTCATATCAACTTTAGGCACTTTTTAATTGACCAATAGTTTGGCTCTCACAGATGTTTTCGTCTTCTTCCATCTATTGAAGAATGTCCCACATTCAGAGCTTTGAAAATAGCATTGTTAACTCAAGGCTAACCTCGACTCATCGTCGCCTCTGCACACAAAACTGCTTTCATGCGTCTCCTGACTCTAACAAATTCCGCCTGTCTTTGAGGTAGCTTGGTTATGTTCAACGTGAGCCAGCATCCATTTTCCTAATATGGCCGTCCCTGCCACGTTATATATTCCTATATAGCAAGCTTCAATACATTGGGCCTCATTACATTGTTGCCCAGTCCAGAAACAAGGGTGCCGGTAAACTCACCGGCAAACATGGTTCCATACTGGCAAACTATGTCTTTGCCTGCCAGAGCTGCTGTGCCCGACAGGTCTGACCCTGCCGAGTGCAGCGGTCACGGTAGGCAAACCCTTCACGGAAGCACCAGCACCGCTAGCAACGGTGCTGGTGCTTCCAAGTCCCCACACCGATAGAGTCCTATTGAACTCCATGGGAATGGGAATTAACAAATGTACCAGGGCCTGACTTTCCGGCTGCCAGACTCGTAATGACCCGGGGGCACTGAGAAGTCAGTCACCAGTAAACTTTTACTGGTCTGGTTACCACCGGCCCGGTAATAAGGCTCTTTGTTTTTCTACTTTGCATTACTGCGTATTTACAGTTATTGGTCAGTAAGTTGCTTTATTTTCTTTAGATCCATGAGTACTTTAGCTTTAGTTACATGTTATTCTTAGTGCTTCAGTTACATTGTTACTTAGTATTTTCATATCGTTTCAACATAGGTTCACATATCTCCTCCATGACGTCACGTTGTCCTCGTCAGATTTCACTTTAACGTCCATCCATAGTATTCAGTGATGCATTCGGACAACTTGGCGGGCGACATCCTTTCATGCAACATTCTTCCACACTTTCAGTGTGAGGGAACATTCTATATGGCTGTCTACCATATAGGCGGCCTCTCCCACACTCTCTCTCTTTCTCTCTCTCTTCCTCTCTCTTTCGCTCTCTCTCTCTCTCTCTCTCTCTCTCTTTCTCTCTCTATATATATATATAGATAGTAGGGCGGTGATAGCTGCCCTATAGTTAAGGTGAGTCGGAGACACATAGTAACCCCTCAAATGTCTATTGTTAATAACTTTTGATTCGAGAAATGGATTTGGCTGGAATTTCGAAAGTGATTAAAAGTCTGAGGGTGCCCCCAGACTGCAATGTTCCATAAAGATTTGTTACAAAATCAAAAAGTTATTAAGCCTAAAAAAAAAAAATTTCCAAAATTGCAGCCTACTTCCTATTCATTTTCCCATAGACAAAAAAGTTAAATTTTTCCAAAGCGCACAGCCAAAACCGCTCGACGGATTTGGACTAGGTCCAAAACAACTTGGGCACGATGCGTTGACTTACATGCCATGGATGGTTTGGGGTTATTCTGTGCTGCGTTTATTTAAAAATGTGACGGAGAAAGGAGTGCCCTTTCTCCAAAAATTATTGTTATAACTCCCTTGGTGCATTACAGGATACTGGTTTTCAGAAATTAAACGACTGCCATCTTGTTTTTCTCTCAATGCGAGAGATATTGGAGGCTATAACCGAGGTTATGGGAAAATGAAACACAGTTAAAAGCTATTTGCAGGTCAACAAAAAAATATGCCATCAGGGTAGAGGTGGCTAGAAAGCACTGAGTGAAATTTTGAAGTTGGGGGGATCCAGGGGCCGAGTTTTCAACACAAAGCTTTCTATAGCCTCGGCAAAAGCCGACATCTGAAAGCGAAATGCGTCACAGAAGCAGCATGTGCTCTGGGGTGAAAGGGAGAGGGCAGAGGAGGTGAGGAGGCCGTCTGGTGAGTGGATGGAGCTGGCACAGTTGAGGGGGGTACTTGGGATGGCCTGGGGTGGCAGGGAAGCATTTTTTCTTTTCAGCTGTATTTGATGTTGGGGTGAAAAATCACTGACTCAATTGCCATCCAAGTCTCTAATTCATGCACTAACCAGGAAAGACTCTGCTTAGCTTTAAGTGAGGACAGGGCCGGCCTCCTCAGGCCATGTTGCCTGATAAATTACCCAAATTTACAAGACCACTTAGAGGAATGCGCCATCCCTTTTCTTTCTACTGCATGGATGGGCGACCGAATGGGCCTCTGAATTATTTACTTTTTTTGAACCGTGCTACTGTCAGTCCTTGAAGGTTTTCAACTCAGAGACAAATGTTGGCCTTTTGCTGAATTGCATTCTGGTATTTGTAGTCTCCCAGTCTATAATAAAAATGTAAATAATTGTTTTTTTACAGCAACAGTGGGGTTTCCATCCCTGCAGTAATTGGGACGAACACTGCTTTGCTTCAAAGCGAGAAAGGGGCCAGCCCAATAAGGCCATGTTGCCTAATATATAGGGCCTCCTTTAAAAGAACACTTAGAGAAACATGGCCTTAGGGAGCTGGATCCTTCTTCGCTTTGAAACTAAGCAGGGTCGGTCACGGTTAGTGCATGGATGGCAGGCAGTTCACGGTCTTGAATGCCGTGTGTTGTCTTAGTTTGAAATATGTCATAACACATGGCATCCACATTTTTATAAAACAGAAAAAATGAAATAAAAAAATACACTTATGCTGAACACTGCTATGAAATAACCCTAGCCTTAAAGAGTTCAAGACGCAGCACTAAACCGTTATCCTACAATAATGTTATTGTTTGGACTTTCACAAGTTTCAAACCTAGCCTTTGATCATTCAACATAGTAAATTATAGGCCAAGTATTAAATGTATGCCCCATGAAGCAGCAAGTCATTGTGGCCTAGTGGTTAAATGCTGGGCCTTGAACTCTGGCAGGCTATGGACCTCATTACGACTTTGGAGGCAGCAATGCCCTTAACAAGGGTATTGCTGCCTCCAAAACCGTGTCCGAGTCCGGGTTCCCTGAATGGGGAAAAACCGGGCCATTCCGAGTATGGAGGGCCCGGTATATCCTCCCTCAGGGAACCCGGGCCCGGTCCTTCCCCATTCCCATTCGAGCCCCCATAGGACTCAATGTTAATGGGTGGAGGAGATAACAACGGGCCGATTACGACCTTCCCGTTGTTAGCTCCCCGGTCCCCTCGCGGCACCCGCTATGGAACCTCGTAATATTGCAGAATGGGTTTAACGGCGCCGGCACCATTAGCAGCGCCATTAAACCCATTCCGCAATAGTTGTAATGAGAACCTATATGTTTTTTTTGTATTTAACTGATTTAATTTAATTAAAAGAAAAGCAACGCAAGTTGCAGCTGGCGAGCTTTGTTGCTGTGCAGTCCTGTGATCTTATTTAGCATGAGGGCATTTAGACGTGGCTGCAATGTGGAAGGATGCGGATGCGCATGTATCCTTAGTAGACACGGCTATAAACAATTTTTTGTAAAAAAAAAAGGAAAAATATATATCTATATATAAATGGGCTATAGTCTGGTAAATATTTATTTTAAAATATATTGCCAGTTATTGTAAGATTTTAATAACTATTCATGAACAGTACATAGAAATGTAAATACTTTGCCAAGTTAAGTACTTATGCATACTCATTTTTTGTAACAACAGGTTTATTTGGGTGGTATGGGGTTATCCAGTTGCTTTTTATTTTACTTTCTAGACATAATACACTGTTTTGATTAGCTGAATTGTCTGTATTATTAACGTGAATTATGTATGCAATAACAAAACACTTGAATTTCAAGGAAAAACCTTCAGTTGCAGGGATGTTAGGGTGAACAATACATTGAGCATCATTACAAGTCGGTGGTAACCCTGTTGGTGCTACCGGCCAGTTGCAATACTTACCAGCGCCTGGCTTACCAGAAACACCGGGCAATTATGACCCTGCATTTCCAGGAAGTCAGGCGCAGGTAAATGTTTATCCCCATTCCCATTGAGTCCCCCAAGTCTCAATGGGAATGGGGACCATGGAAGCACTTGCACCGTTAATAACGGTGAAAGTCTGCAGGCAGGTGCCGTTCCTCCGGCCAGGTTTGACCCTTGAAATTTAAGGAAAAAACATCAGTTGCAGGGACGTTAAGGTGAGAACTTAATGCAACAAAACCCCTGAAATTCAGCGAAAGCCATCTTAACTTCGCGCCCCCTGGTGCGCAGCCTATGACCACAATGATGACATCACAGATCACATCAATGATGACATCACAGATCACATCATTGATGACATCACTAATTACATGTTGTATGAGAATACTGATGACATTACAAATCACATGACTGATGCCATCACTGATGACAACACTAACTACATTGAATATAATGATTACATACTGTATAGATATGGGAAATTTACGTCAAACCATGTCCTAAAGTTTAACCAACAAAAAACAGTCCCCATCATTAGTTATGGAGCTGATACAAGAACCCCTAAGGAGAGAGCTTTTTGGGATCATCTTGAATCCAGTTTTTGGAAAGCAGTCTTAAAGCTCCCCAAATGTACTCCTTTACCGATGATTAGGTATGAATTGGGTACTGTGTCTTTGCATAATCAAGTAGTCTGGAAGTTCTATTTGTTGTACAGAAAATGTCTTATAAGTGCCAATGTTCCAAATGTGTTGGGTATCCTTGCAAATCACTTACTCATTCCACGCATTGCTATTGCGAAAAAATTGAATAACTATGTGTTGAACGCATTATCTAGTGCTGACATCTCGCTTAGTCTCTTGTTATTGAATCCAACTAAAGCTAGACAAAAACTTTATCAGGCTGATTGGATTCACACCCGCAGTCAATGCTTGGCTTCCGCGGACAGTGATCCTTCTGTGCGGCCTCATAAAAAATTACACACCATGGAACAGTATTTAGTGAAATGTTCGTCCAACTACATCAGATCTCAATTTCTGCGCATCCGATTGAATTTGTGTGCGACCAGAGAGATTATGGGAAGAAGACGGATTATTTCTAAAAATGAAATATTTTGTCGGTATTGTAAGGATGTTGGACAGATTGAAACATTGCGGCATCTGGTTGTTGATTGTCAAGCTTTGATGGAAATACGAAAACAATTGTTTAAGATGTGCAGTCCTCTTGCTCTGCCTCGACCCAGTGAGGAAATATGGGCCTATCTTTTGACTAATGCTAAAGCCTCTATTCAAATTGCACTAGTCCAATTTGTCAATGCAGTTATTCCTCCCTGTGTATTGTGAGTTATAACCTGTCAGTTATAATGCTTCTTGTTGTATACATGGAGTTTTAGTTTTCATTAGGAATTTGATTTTGGTATTGTGTCTTGTAAAAGCATACTGATGAACTCTTTTTTTATGTTGAAATTTTAATGGTTTTTTTAATTTTTTATTGTTAAAACTGCTGAATGATCACTGTGATGTGAATAATCTTTGTGAAAATTTTTGTAAGGTTTATATTTTTCAGCCAACCAAAATAAATAAATAAATAAAAAATGATTACATAAAAAATGGAATTAGACATCATTTATAAGCTCATGAAAAGTTTGATTAGCTTAATAACAATTTAGGCCGTGGCCGTGGACTTGACCATAACAAAGGCTGGGTTCATGGGCAGTACCAAAGAACATAGCTAGTGATCGGTTACTGTTTAAAACTGAATTTCAGGGGTTTTGTTGCATTAAGTTCTCACCTTGACGTCCCTGCAACTGAAGTTTCCTTGAATTTCAAAGGTTTTGTTACAATCTATTGCTCACCTTAACATCCCTGCAACTAAAGTTTTTTCCTTGAATATATATATGTATATATATATATATTCAAGGAAAAAACTTTAGTGGAATATATATATATACTATCGTGAACAAGCGGTCAGTTGATCGCGAAACGCGTTGGTGTAACCTTTCGGTTCTCCCCTGCCATGCACCTTTTATGAATAAAGAACATTTGGTGCTACCTGATCTTTGGCGTGCAACCCTTTATTTGCCAAGTACTGGATTCTCTGGACCTGGTTGCTCTTGGGAGTGCATTCCGCAGATTTGGCCCTCTTTTGGGCTTAATTTTCGTTTGAAAATATATATATATATATATATATATATATATATATATATATATATATAGTTTAGTTTGCTTGTACTGTGTTAGCCAAAGGTTAAGTAGAATGTTGATCCAGAAGAAAATGAGTTGTTACCTTAATTAGGCTAACAAAGTAATTTATTTTGCATTTTTTAGAGCTTTCATGGAATGTCTCCACCTTCTCAGCCTGAGGAGCACTTCCATCTCTGCCTGAGAAAGTGGAAACATTCAATGAAAGTTCGCAAATATGCTAAATAAATTACTTTGTTAGCCTACTTATGGTATCGACTGGTTGTTTTCATCTGGATCAACATGTAGTTATGGTTAAGTTGATCAACCCATAGGAAGAACACTTTTTGGGTGGCTTATAACTTTGCCCCCCTGGGCGAATCCTCACAAAACTTTGCAAAGAAAGGTATATGGCACCGTCAGATTGATTCTGCTAAGTTTGGTGAGCTTTCATCAAGGGGGTTAAAGCTATAGAGGGGTCCTAAAATATGTGGTTTTTCCCATAGACGCAATGGAAAAAAGATTTTGCTCACGGCTACAGCCCAAACCACTGGATGGATTGTCAATGAATTTGCAGCAGGAGCGGCAGCCTGGTTCGGAAAGTGTGCTTTTGTAAATTTGGTGTAAACCCGTCCAATATATTTTTTTTAAACGACCAAAAGGAGGTAACAAATATTAGTGATATCTGGGTTCGGTTCGCGGACTCACTGACCTGTTCAGTTTGCGAACAGCCCTCTGAATGACCCCAGGGCCGACGTGAGGTCCGGGGACATCGGACACGCTCACTGATTGGATGGTAATAAAAAATGTGAGATACGTCATATTTTTTGGAAATGCCTTCCATGTGGTTTTGCGGACAGCCACCGTTGTCCGTGGAAATCGCGGCAAAAACATATTAAAAAACACAACATTTCACTTGCCAAACTAATGAAACAATCGTTGGAGAGATGAGAGGTGATGAGTGTCATGATGCCTACCCCCGGAGCACCAGGACAGGCCCAGCACCCCCGGGAGCAGGCATCATGCCCTCGGGTAAAAGCCCAGCGGCCCCTAATAGGGGCTCTTTGGACTTTGTCCTGGCGCCATAGGCGCCAGGCTCATAAAAGAGGCTGTTTGGTGCACTTACCTGACACAGACCATGCTGCATGAAGCCTCAAGCCAAATGAGGCTTAGGAGGGACTATTTTCTCAAAGGAACTATTTTACTTGGGTGGGGACCGTGGAAGAATACTTACCTGGAACTTCTTCCAAGGCTATTTAAACCACGGCCGGATTGCCACACGTGCTTCGCGTTGCTCTGCATCTAGCAGATGAACGCTCACCGTGCCTGCTCCTGCATCTTGCCTCCAGCCACGCTCGCCTCGATCTTGGGATACCTGCAAGGAAGGAAGGGAAGAGAAAAGGTGAAAACCAAGAACTTAATCTAATTTCTTACCTGTCTCCGGAATCATCACGCCAGCGATCCTGAAGATAGACATTCTTTAAAAGCATTGCGCTACTTGTAGCAGCGCCGCGCATCACTCACCTGCCTCGTGGGCTCTTCACTATCCACCGTGACCTTCTGGGCATTCCGCCACATCTCTGCACCTGCAGGGGAGAACAAGAGACAAAAGGTAAGCAGGTGGAACAAATGAGGAAAGCCTGATTTTCCGTCACAAGACTTACCTGGCCATATTTGACGGAACCACTCCTCATTTCGGGTCAGTGCCACTTCTTGGCCTGGTACCGCACCCCGGCCCCTAAGGGGAAAAAAGAAAGACTTTACTAGAGGGATTCAAAGACATTTAAAGGGATCATTTTATCACAAACTCACCTGAGTTTATCTCCGGCAATATCCCTCGAAGCATCACTTCCACTCTGCACCTGAAAATAAGGACAGATCGCAGGTTAAGAAAAGCAAACAAAGAGAAGACTCTACTCTGGAACTTTTTAAACTGCATACTTACGGCATTTCGCCTTCCGAAACCAGTGAAGTAACCGGTCAAATACGCGCCCCTGCACCAGAAGCAGGATGGAGAGCTCATCTATTCAAACATTAAGGTGAGCCTTGATTGGGGATTTCGGAGGTGGTCAGAGAAGAGCAAAGGGGAGGTGGGAAGCAATCACAATACTCTGCAGTCAGTTAATCCCCTTTCTCCACCTACAGAAAGATTTTTCTACGGGCCAGACAAGCCAGATTTGGGTGTCCAGTTCAGTCAGTGTTTCGAATCCTGCGCATCACGCTTGAAGAGGTCACAGCAATCCAGACCAGGTCAGCGCCTCCGTGGGAGCCAGGTGAGCGTTACAGAACGCGAAGCCTTCCTACAAATTCCCACCCAGGCGCTATGGAAACTTCTGAGACTGATATGTTGGCCCAATTACTGGGGGAATTACGGGCCGAAGTACATGCCGCTCGTCAAGAGACTAATGCCCTTAGGAGGGAACTAATCGTATCTAAGGAACGAACTGATGACCTGGCTAGGCAGGTATTGCAAGGTCAAGCTGGGCAAACCCCTCTACCTGGTTCCGGGGGGAATTCTGTTCCTGTGGCTTCAAGTAACCCTGTGCAAATCAATCTACCTGGAAATATGCCGCTGGCCCCACCTGAACGCTTTGCTGGGGACCCCAAACGGTTCGCCGTATTCATGAATCAATGTCGTTTGCATTTCCTATGCAGACCTGGGGCCTTCCCTAATGACCAGACTAAGGTAGCTTTTGTGTTGTCATACCTTAGCGGCTGTGCTGCCGATTGGTCAGTACCACTGGTTACTCAAGATGACCCAATCCTCCGGGATTTCCAAGGATTTCAAGCAAGCATGGAGAGATTATTTGCTCGACATTCTCAGGGACAAGCTCTGGATGATGAACTTCTATCCCTGCGACAGGGCAACCAAGACCTCCTCTCCTACATAGCAACCTTTAACAGACTAATCGTGGAAACTGGGTGGCCAGAGGATAAAAGAATCACATTATTCTATCGGGGTCTACGCGGAGAACTTAAAGATGTCTTGGCCCAAGTTGTAAATCCACCCCAAGAATGCACAGAATATATAGACTTAGTGGTCCAATTGGATCACAGGCTCCAAAACCGAAAAGCGGATTGGTCCAAGTTTGAAACCCGGGTGTTGGTCAAGACCCACGTCACTCCCAAGGGCGCCGATGTCGCTGAGGCTATGCAAATTGGAGGGGTTAGAGGACCTTTAACCCAAAAGGAACGTGAAAGGAGGCGGCAGTTAAAATTATGTCTTTATTGTGGGAACTCTGGACACTTTCTACGAGATTGCCCGGCAAAACCGCCCAAGAAGGTGGTAGGAGCCGCTGATAAAAACCATGAAGACTCTGTTTTGGGAAACGACTCCGCCCGACAAGCGTAGGGGTCCACTTGCCGAGCTTGAAAACTAACTCTCAGACCTCGCATTTCATTGTGCCAATGGTTCTCGTAGATCCGGAACAGCCTAAGCGGTTGCATGCAATAAAGGCATACATTGATAGTGGGGCTATAGGAAACTATGTGGATCGTGAATTGGTCTCTAGGATTAACCTCCCTCTGCGTTCAAAAACCAGCAAAGATGTCATCACCACAGTCGATGGAACTGAAATTGCCTCAGGACCGGTAACACATTCCACTACTGAGGTGACTCTTATTGGTCCGGATGGCCATCGGGAGACAGTTAGTTGTGTTTGACGTAATCAAGGTCCCACAGTTTCAGGTTATTCTTGGAATTCCTTGGTTAGAAACACATAATCCTAGAATTGATTGGCGAGCAAAGAGAATAACCTTCCCGGATTGTGCACAAACCTGCTACCCAGAAAATCTGAAGATTAGTCTAGCATCTGTAACCTCTGTCTCCATGCAACTACCTCCGGAATATCAAGACTTTCAGGTCGTCTTCCAAAAGGAACAGGCCAACACGTTACCCCCCCACAGATCGTACGATTGCCAAATCGATCTGGTGCCCGGTGCACAACCCCCTTGTAGCAGGATTTATGCCCTTACTGAACCTGAGAACCGGCATTTGAGACAATATTTAGATCAATACCTAGCCAATGGTTTCATTTGCCTGTCAAAGTCCCCGGTATCCTCGGCTTTGTTCTTCGTGCCCAAAAAAGAAGGCGACCTTAGAACTTGTATCGACTACCGCGCATTGAACCAGATAACGGTTAAAACCGTTACCCCCTGCCTTTGATCCCTGAACGCCTTGACCAGGTGAAGGACGCTTGCGTATCCACCAAGTTAGATCTCCGGGGGGCTTATCATCTGGTGCGAGTAAAAGAAGGCGACGAATGGAAAACGGCCTTCCGTACAAAATATGGTTTATACGAATACCAGGTGATGCCTTTTGAGTTGTGCAACGCGCCTGCTGCCTTCCAATTCTTCATGAACGATGTCCTTCGGGAACTTATCGATGTTTGTGTTGTCGTATATATCGATGACATTCTTGTGTACTCCTCTTCGGAATCTGATCACAGAAAGCATGTCCGGGCTGTCCTTGAGAAATTGCGCCAGCACAAACTGTTTGCTAAGCTGGAAAAGTGTGTTATCCATACCACTGAGGTGGAGTTTCTTGGATTCATCCTGACACCTAAAGGGGTCCGAATGGACTCACGGAAAGTGGAGGCCATCCTCAAATGGCCATCTCCTAGCTCGGTAAAAGGGGTCCAAAGCATGCTTGGTTTTGCCAATTTTTATCGCAGATTTATTCCGGAATTTTCACGTGTAGTACAACCCATCACTGCACTTTTGCGGAAAAATAAACGTTTCGAATGGACCAAGGAAGCCGAACAGGTCTTTTCTGGAATTGAAAGCTAAATTCACGTCTGTACATATTTTGAAGCACCCGCGTCCGAATCTCCCATACATAGTCGAAACTGACTCGTCCAGTTTAGCCATGGGAGCTGTCCTGTCTCAGAGAGACCCTGAAACCAACCAACTGCATCCTGTAGCATTTTGGTCCAGAAAGTTCTCACCCCGTGAGGTAAATTATGCAATTACCGATAAGGAATTATTAGCCATTAAGTCCGCCTTTAAGACTTGGCGGCATTATCTTCTTGGCTCCAGGCACACCATCACCGTGATCACTGATCACCAAAATTTACAATATTTAAAGACTGCCAAGGCTCAATCATCACGTCAGCTCCGATGGGCTTTGTTCTTTGCTGAGTTTGATTTCGTAATCACTTACCGTCCCGGCTGTAAGAATGGCAAAGCAGACGCACTATCTAGAATAGGAATGGGAGAAATAGATACTAATTCAGAACCTCTGCCGATCATTCCCGAAACAAAGAATTTTGGGATTAACCTCCTTACAAACCTTTGAAGACATTCAAGCACGAGTAAAACAACTCCTGGACTCTACCGCCTTGCAGGATTGGATCCAAAGGGGGTCTTACTTTTCGGTCAACGATGGCCTACCTTACTTCCAAGGACGCTTATTTCTGCCAGAAAAGGAATTACAAGAACTGGTTATTTCCCGTCATCATGATACCCTGATGGAAGGACATCCTGGCATTGCCAAAACTGAGGAAAAAATTAAACGCCAATTCTGGTGGCCTTCCTGGCGAAAGGATATGAAATCTTTTGTGATGTCCTGTGGAGTTTGCGCCCAAAACAAAGGCCAAACGACAAAACCCGCCGGTCTTCTTCAGCCTTTAGACATTCCACCAGCGCCTTGGCACACCTTGTCACTAGATTTTATCATGGACCTGCCCCCTTGTAATGCATACAATACTATTCTGGTTGTGGTGGATCTATTTTCTAAAATGGCTCATTTTATTCCGTTGAAAGGATTACCTTCAGCTTCTGTCCTTGCTAAGGAATTCCTCGAAAATATCATCCGCTTGCATGGATTCCCGTCCATATTAGTCTCCGACCGGGGAAGCCAGTTTATTTCACATTTTTGGAAAAGGTGTTGTCAACTGGCACAAATCGACGTAAGACTCTCAACCCGCCATCACCCACAGACCGATGATAAGACGGAGAGAACGAACCAGACCCTTGAACAATACCTACGGTGTATGTTGCACCAATCGGAGGGTAATTGGAAAGATTTGTTATGGGTGGCCGAATATGCATACAATAACTCGGTGCACTCTGGAACTGGACAAAGCCCCTTTTACACCCTATATGGACATCACCCTCGTACTTCAGACCTGGACTCTCCTCTGAGCCTTGAAATGCCCGCAGTAGACCATTTGCATTCCACTATAACTCAAGAATTCAAGAATGCAACTGCCCATTTGCAACAAGCGAAAGAAACATACAAGCAAAATGCAGATCTGCATCGGAAGGAGGCGCCTTCATACCAAATAGGAGACCAAGTATGGTTGGCTACCAAACATTTATTACTCAAGGGACCTCGAACTTTTAATCCAAGGTATTTGGGCCCTTATTCGATCAAAGCTATCATTAATCCAGTTGCAGTCAAGCTCGATCTGCCAGCTAACATGCGGATTCTTCCCGTTTTTCATGTGTCACTTTTGAAACCAGTGCAACCAGGAACCAGATTAATAAAGCCACCAGAACCAATTCAGATAGATGGGGAGCCTGAATTCGAGGTGAAGAACATTTTGGATTCTAAAATTTCAAAATCAAAACTTTTCTATCTAATTGATTGGAAAGGGTACAGACCTCAGGAAAGGTCTTGGGAACCCAGCGACCACGTACATGCACCTCGGCTGGTAAAAAAGTTCCATCGGGATTTCCCAAACAAACCGAAACCTCCAGAGGGAAGGACCTTGGGAGGGGCCTTGGGGGGGAGTGCTGTCATGATGCCTACCCCCGGAGCACCAGGACAGGCCCAGCACCCCCGGTAGCAGGCATCATGCCCTCGGATAAAAGCCCAGCGGCCCCTAATAGGGGCTCTTTGGACTTTGTCCTGGCGCCTTTGGCGCCAGGCTCATGTTGGACATCAGTCCTGGCGCCATAGGCGCCAGGCTCATAAAAGAGGCTGTTTGGTGCACTTACCTGACGCAGACCATGCTGCATGAAGCCTCAAGCCAAATGAGGCTTAGGAGGGACTATTTTCTCAAAGGAACTATTTTACTTGGGTGGGGACCGTGGAAGAATACTTACCTGGAACTTCTTCCAAGGCTATTTAAACCACGCCCGGACTGCCACACGTGCTTCGCGTTGCTCTGCATTTAGCAGCTGAACGCACACCGTGCCTGCTCCTGCAGCTTGCCTCCAGCCACGCCCGCCTCGATCTTGGGATACCTGAAAGGAAGGAAGGGAAGAGAAAAGGTGAAAACCAAGAACTTAATCTAATTTCTTACCTGTCTCCGGAATCATCACGCCAGCGATCCTGAAGATAGACATTCTTTAAAAGCATTGTGCTACTTGTAGCAGCGCCGCGCATCACTCACCTGCCTCGTGGGCTCTTTACTATCCACCGCGACCTTCTGGGCATTCCGCCACATCTCTGCACCTGCAGGGGAGAAGAAGAGACAAAAGGTGAGCAGGAGGAACAAATGAGGAAAGCCTGATTTTCCGTCACAAGACTTACCTGGCCGTATTTCACGGAACCACTCCTCATTTCGGGTCAGCGCCACTTCTTGGCCTGGTACCGCACCCCGGCCCCTAAGGGGAAAAAAGAAAGACATTACTAGAGGAATTCAAAGACATTTAAAGGGATCATTTTATCACAAACTCACCTGAGTTTATCTCCGGCAATATCCCTCGAAGCATCACTTCCACTCTGCACCTGAAAATAAGGACAGATCGCAGGTTAAGAAAAGCAAACAAAGAGAAGACTCTACTCTGGAACTTTTTAAACTGCATACTTACGGCATTTCCCCTTCCGAAACCAGTGAAGTAACTGGTCAAATATGCACCCCTGCACCAGAAACAGAATGGAGAGCTCATCCATTCAAACATTAAGGTGAGCCTTGATTGGGGATTTCGGAGGTGGTCAGAGAAGAGCAAAGGGGAGGTGGGAAGCAATCACAATACTCTGCAGTCAGTTAATCCCCTTTCTCCACCTACAGAACGATTTTTCTACGGGCCAGACAAGCCAGATTTGGGGGTCCAGTTCAGTCGGTGTTTCAAATCCTGCGCATCACGCTTGAAGAGGTCACAGCAATCCAGACCAGGTCAGCGCCTCCGTGGGAGCCAGGTGAGCGTTACAATGAGGATGCGATGGGATATGGCCTTAAAAAGCCAACAAACTGGCATTTTCTTTTGTCCAATGTCTGCAAACAGTCCAGGGCAGTCATGAGATGTTTGCGAACATCTGAGATGTTCAGGGGCATCTATGCTTACTTGTGCATTACAGGGTTGAAGATCAGTTTTTGGATGGCTTATAACTTTAGAGAATACTCAATGAGAATACATGAAATTTTGGAATGTCATCCAAGACCTGACTGTGAATGGTTCTGCAGTGGTGCTATTTTGTCAAGAGGGAACAGAATTAGAGGGGATGGGGGGGTTGCAAAATAAAAGGCTTATAAATGTGGTGCCATTTGACAAATCTGCACATCACTTTGTAGATTCTAGATATTAATGTTTTTGCAATGTTTAGTGGGATTCTGTCAATATAGGCCAAAATTAGAAGGGGGGTCTCAAAATGTTTAGATGACTTATAACTTTGATGCTGTTTGACAAATCTGGACAAAAGTTTTCAGAAAGATAATAGACACAACCTTGAATGTTTGTGGAAAGTCTGAATGGATTTTATCAAGTGGGGGCTAAGTTATATGACTATTGTATGTATGTACATTTTGACACTTTTGAAGAAATAAAACATGGGCGGATTTGCAGAAAACTTGCGTAAGGAGCATTGGCAAGGACCTGAAAGCATGGTTTTGCAAATGTGTCCCTGTTTTATTTTTTGAAAAATGTCATAATGTGGGTACAAAAAATAGTGATATACCATTGGTGACTGAGGTACAGCCTGTGGCCATGGGCAGAGGCCGATTAGTCTGGGGCATGGTCTAAGGCCATGGCCCAGACATTCTGGCTAATGGGCATGACCACGAGGGACCATCAATGGAGTTAAAGTGGGCATGGGGACCAGGGGCCGGCTATGTGGTAAAGTTTTTCAAAATTGGGATAGGTTTTAATGGGGAAATAAAATCTGCTGAATGGGATTGCAGCAATATGCATGAGGAGGGGCAGCAAGAACTTGAAAGCATAGTTTTGCAAATGTGTCCTGTGTTTTTTTTTCAAAAGTGTAAAATGTAAGTACACAACACAGTGATATAACATTGGTGTCTGGGCAAAGGGACTGGCCTTTAACAAGGAGAAATGTGTACTGTCATTTGGTAATTGGGGCATGCGGCATGGCAGAAGCGGTAGGTTTAAATGGGAAAAAATATTCTGCTTGCGGTCACAGCCTGATGTGGTGGACTAGATAACAACAAACATGCGCGACGAGGATAAGCAAGGACCTGAAAGCATGTTTTGGGAAATATGTGTTCTGTTTTATTTTTTTAAAGTGTAAGAATGTATATAGAAGCGAAGCGAGGGTGGATAGCGAGGTCTCCGGACCATTAACCCCCCATTCCAGCCCCTTAATGGGGGATGAAGGCCATTAGCACCCTAGGTTCCCAAAACGGTACCCCGGGGTGCTACAAATCCTTTTCCAAGATGACCACCATGGAAAGGGAGGGTGGGGTTCCATACATGGCCCCTCTTCGCTTTCCATAGCGGCCTGCAGAAGACGAAAAGAGAACCCTATGAGCATATTACCACAAGCACATTTTGTTTCCCTTTCAAACCTATCACAATTTCTAATAACTTTACCACAAAGCCAGTCCCAGGTGGACATTGCCACTTTAACCCCATGTGTTGTTCCTTGTGGTCATGGCCAGTAGCCAGATTGTCCGGATCATGACCTTATACAAGACAACGTGGCCACTGCTTATAGCCAAAGGCTACACCAACATTTTTTTTCCATATACTGAATGGGGAAACACTTTGCGCACACCTACAGGCCTAACGGCTGATGGATTTGCACCAAATTTGCAGCAGGGGCTTGGGTCACAAAGCGTGGAAATTCGACCACTACTTTTTTTGCAAAGAAATGAAACGTACGTCCCAAAAAATTAGTGATATCTGGCTTCGCTCCGCGGACCCATTTCCCTGTTCTCTCCGCGGACAGCAGGCTCATTGACTTGCAGTACGCTGTGCTGTCGACGAACTTTGGGCGCGGCCGGTGATTGGCTGGAGGGAGGCGTGCTGTGCATCAACATTTATAGAAAACGTTGCCATGGTGTATCGGAGGACAGTGTGCCGCCGAAAGGGACTGACAAACATAATATACAACATGTGGTGGTGGGAAGAGGGGATGGAAAGGGTTGGGGAGAGAGAAGTGGTTCATCAGAGATATTTGATTATTAGGTGGACAAAGACGGTGGTGTGCCTGCAGTATCCGTGCGTACAGCGCCAATTCACCGGTCCCTGCGCAGGCCCCAACCATGTGTGGTGAATGCAGGCAGACTTCATTACGGCACAATAGCTTGTGCCGCGACCTCTTACCGTGCTGCCTGGTGGTACCTGAATAGCAGAGAAGTGCATTGCAAAACATATATTACGCCATGTGGTGGTTGGAAGAAGGGATGGAAAGGGTGAGGGAGTGAGAAGTGAATCACCTGAGATATGTCAATATGTGGACGAAGATATTGATACACCTGCAGTGTCCTTGCATACAGCGTCAATTTGTGGGTCTCTGCACAACCGCCTCCCATATGTGCTGCATGCAGGCAGGCTTTGTTATGGCACGATAGCTGGTGCGGAGACCTATTTCCATGGTGACTGGTGGAAGCTGAATTGCAGAAGGGAGTGCATTGCACATGACATGCACATTATAGGATACTGTGTACTCCGGTGTTGCAAGGATGGAGGCCTTGCAGCAACAACTATGTGCCGTGGTTGGAAGTAGGTTTCACATTGTTCCCTTCAGTGTGTGGTACATCAGCATTGCATAGATGGTTGATTGCATGGGTGCGGTGCTCCGTAGCACATCCTACAGTGTTTAATCCATGGCTGCAGCTACTGAAGTGAACAGTGGAGATGGACTAAACTGCATATTGCATCGGACTGCGTAGTGTCCATTGCGCGGAGTGGTGACTTCTGTACTGCGGTATGACGTATTGCTTTGCTGTACTGAATAGAGAGCTGGAAGACGTACTATGTGAATGAAAGTGAGTATGGGTGGTGGAGGCTGTGTTATGTTTCCGTGAATAGCTGTATTACGGTGTGGAGGCTTGGTAGTAGTGGCGGTTGCTGCGGTACGTGTGTGCAGTGTGGTACTTGAGCACATGATGGTATGCATGCCTGCATTATGTGGTGGTGGGTGTGGGCAAGGCCTAGACTATTGGGTGCATGGCCAAAGGCCCTAGGCCAAGCACCCAATAGTCTAGGCCTTGCCCACCCCCCTGCAGCAATACAGTTTACACTGCATCTGTCACTGACTCCTCACCTTTACAGAATGGTTGTGGATCACATTGTACACTTGATAGAGCACCAGAAGTCAGCTGACATGCAAATACTGTTGGTTGGTTGGGTTGGCAGTAACACCATTGTATGTGAATGAAAGTGGGTAGGGGCACTGGAGGCTGTGTTAAGTTTGTAGATTCTAGTAAAAGGTGAATCTTTCTATGCATAGACGTATGACGGTGCCGAGCTTGGGTAGGAGTGCTCGTGGCTGTGGTATGTGTGTGGATTGTGGTACTTGATGACATGTTGCCACAATGGCTGCATAACATTGCAGTGGGTGTGGCCAAGGCCTAGACTATTGGGTACATGGCCAAAGCCTGTAGGCCGTAGGCCATGCACCGGAAAGCCAAGGCCTTCAACACACCCACTGCAGCAATGCAGTTTTGACTGCATCTCTCAGAGGATGGCCACCTTCACAGAATGGTTGTGGAACACATTTTACTCTTCATGGAGCACGAGAAGTGCACTTACACGGATACATTGTTGGTTCCATGGGTGTGGTCATTGTTGGAACATCCTACGGTTTTCGGTGTATAGCTGGAGATTGTTCAGTGAAAAGTCTTGCAGTGTGCCCACTGGATGCAGTGTTGGAACACTGACAGTATACAAGAGGGTAGGGTTGAAGTGAATGTGCGATGTGCTTGGACTGGTTTGTGCAGTTTCCTGGGAGTAGGCCCAATGTTGTGAGGATTGTGGTTGCCAGTGACATAATACTTTGTGCATGGAAGTGGGGAGGGGTGGCGGAGGCAGTGGTATGTTTGTGGAATCTCCTAACCTTTATATGTTTCCATGCATCGCTGTTTTATGGTGCTGGGGTTGGGTAGAGGTGCCGCTGGCAATGTCACATTTGTGGATTGTGGTTTATGGCCACATGTTCTCATGCCTGGTTCCATTATGTTGTGAGGGTTGTCGGCAAGCAGTAGACTCTTCTGTCCATGGTCAAAGGCGTGATGGGTGCCGCTCTGGATGATTTTGGATGCTGACATTGTGGGTTTTTTCCCACACCTTTGTACGGAAGGTGCTTTGGAAGCACACATGATGTGTACTCGGAGTGTTGAACGGTAAATATGGAGTGTTGCACAGAAATGATAGTGTTGAAAGCAGACTTCTTGGGGGAGAAGGACTGCCCCTGCTTTACTGGGGTGCAGCCCTCGCTGTAGCTGTGAAAGCGCAAGCACCACATCCTGCCATTCCCAGCATGGTCAGCATGCCAATGGAACTGTGGGAATTATGGAATCATGTGTAAAAGGTGTGATTCACAGGAAGGAGCGTTACTACTTACTCCCAATACGCTCTGTGTAATGAGGTTGGTGGACACAGAAAAACTTACAGTGCTGATCGTGGGTGATACATGTGTACAAGATCTGTATAGGTATGCCTTGCAAAGAGGCGTTGCTGCTCATTTCCAGTTGGAAGGAGTGGACGGTTTGTGGGCCAGTCTCCATGCATGCAGTTTTGCTGGGATGGTTCACCTTTGAAGATATGTGGCCTCCATTGTTTCTGGTGAAGTAGTTGTTGTGTATTATGGAGGTCTACATTTGGGTTACATGTCGTATGGACGTTTGCCCCGTCACCTGAAGAAGTTGATGACTGCAGTGATGTGGATATTTCCCACTGCCAAGGTCGTTTTTGCACCCATTCCCCAAAAGGAGTATGGGACCTTGCCAGTGTAATTTACCCCCAGTCATAGCTCGGAAGGTGTCTTATGAACAGAAGCATGTCTGCATTTTTGTGCCCTGAAGGCATGTTGTCCACCGACTATGAGAGTATGAATTTCCAAAACATACACTGTTTTCGTGCAAATGCCATTTCTTTGACCGCCATTGGCACTACCATTTTCTTGTACACTGTGCACAAAGCTTTGCCCTTAATTTGGTAAAATATGAAGGAGGAGAAGCAAACCGAAAGGCATACAAAGAGAAAAAACAAAAAGGTGGTTCACATGCACGTAAAAAACAAAAAAGAAAACATGTAAAAAGCATTACAACAAAGAAAAAATAAAACCTTTTTAGAGGGACCACTAAAGACCCAATCACCTACCCTGTTTCCCAATTCTCCCTCCTCCCTTCCTAGCACAAAAACTCAGAATTACTCGTGGCACATCCTGCCATTTTCAGGATGGAGCCATGGAAATGGGACTGTGGAGCGAAAGACACTCCTCAATGAGGTTTGTGGTTGTGGTGTGTATGCAAAAAAGTGTCTTTGAAGGTCTCTTTGTACAAAGAAGTGCAGAAGACTATGGTGGAAGTGGCCATGGTAATGGCCATGCATCCTGTGTGTATGCATGAACTGCATGTACTTGTTTAATGTTCGTAACATGAATGCTGTGCTGTTTGTGAGCTATCATTTCTGAAAAGTGTGCAGTAAGTGGGGTACAGTGGAAAAGAAAACTTGTGCAGTGTACAAGGTAAGTGGCTGGCATCCTACTGTAAGGAATGCATTGTATGTATGATATGATGTGCAATTGTATGCTATGGCATGCATAATGCACCTATACACATGTTTAGCAAAGCACAACAAGACAAGGGATGGTGTAACAGAGGGGAGACAAAGACAACGAACCTACTAGGCCAGGTGTGACTTACATCGCCCAAGTGCATGGGCGGGGTGAGGGGAAGGTGCAGTACATGGGTAGAAGAAGAAATGACAATAAGTAAAAATATGGGCCGATTGTGCGAAATGCATGGATAAGTGCACACATCAGGTGGTGCAGAAACTGTTAGGGATATAGAAAACAGTCCCCAAGTGCAGGGTTTGCTAGAAAGGCAATGCAGTGGTTTGCTGGGTGGGGTGAGGAGGCATGGGCCCAACATCACAGAGTCACCAGGTAAGCAGTGCAGAATCAGTTTACGCCAGGCAGTTAGCCAGGGAGAGGAGGAGAATAAGCAGACGCAAAGAGAAAGGCTTTGAGGTGCTTCCGGAACCAGCAATGGTTCTCCTCAAGATTCAGAGAGGCAGGGAGGCCGTTGAAGAGGGAGGCCGCAGCCAAATAAAAACATCTACCAGCAACTGGTTGCTTACAGAAGTGATTGACCTTGATGCAGTTGGAGGCGGATGAGGGAAGAGCTCGAGCACAGAGATATATAGTAAGTGAGAGTTGAATTTATTGAAGTCCCAGGGCCCAGAAGGCTTTGCGCATAATGCAGAGGGTTTTCAGCTTATTCCTCACAGCCACTGGGAGCTGTTGCAGACATTTCAGTGCAGAGGAGATAGCATCCCAAGTCGTGCAGGCCTCTTCTGGATGCGTTGCAGAGGGCGGAGAGTAGAAGAAGGCAGATTTTAAAAGAGCGTGTTGCAATAGTACAGCCTAGCAAGAAGCACAGCTGTGCAGACAGTGACCTTTTGGAAATTTGCTTTAGGTTGATAAGATACATGCAGTGCTGCTTTTGGTGGCTAACTTCACAATTTATGTAGGAGATGGGTTAGTGGGGAAACATCACGTAGCATTGCCGGAAGGAAAGTAGAGAGCTCCTGTTTCGATATTACAATGTATGATATGGGTAAATGAAAACGTTGCAAGCACATAGCTGCCACTTGATGGTAGGGGATGGGAAAAAAAGACAGTATGCTTTTGAAGAACGTAATGGACGCTCAGTGGCACATACTGTGTGCAGAGGCACTTATAACACAGTGGTAAACATATGGCAGAAAATGTTTTCATGCCTCCAGTTTATGGTGCTGGGTGCGCATTTGGAGACATATGGATGCACAAATCTTGCAATCTTTTACTGAACTTTCTAATGCACGTACTTTCGAGTGACAGTACACTTGCAGGCGGATTTTGTAACAGTACCCATGAAGTATTGTGCAGAACTGACAGTGTTAGATGCTAACGTCTTGGATGGCATTGGTGGAATTGTGTGTGCCTATTTACCCGTACCCAATGAGGTAGTGGTGGACAAAAGATAGTGGCAAGTGGAAGAAGGACTGCTCCTGCTTTACTGGGGTGTGGCCCTCGCAGTACTTTGGGAAGCACACGTGCCACAATATGCGCTTCTCACCATGCTGGCCAATGGACATGGGACTTTGGGGATTATCCAATCAGGTACTGTGGGTGTGGTTCACAGGAAGGGGCAGTCATAATGTCGTACATTACTCTGCATAGTGAGGCTGGCTGACATGGCGAAACGCATTGTCTTGACTTCGGTGATGCCTTTGTGATAGATATGCACAAGTATGCCCTGGAAATACACTTTGATGGCAATTTCGTTTTTTGGAGGAGTGGACGCATTGTGGGACGCTATGTACGAGTGCAGTTTCGCCGATATGTATGCACTTTGCAAAGACCTGGCCACTTTTGCTACTGCGGATGTAATCGTAATCCATGTGGCATGCATATGGGTTATGTGTCTTGTTTAAGTTTGTTCCGCCGACTGAAGAGGTTTCTAAATCTAGTGAAGAGGCTTTTTCCCACTGCCAAGGTGCTTGTCTCATCCATAACACCACAGAAAGTAAGGGAAAATGCTGCTGGAAGTTTTTCCGAGCCAGAGACAGGAAGGTGTCTTATCAACAGAAGCATGTATACTTTTTTTGTCCACTGGTGGGATGTTCTTCTGCAACAATGACCTTGTTAGTTGTGGAAATGCAGAGTTTTTCCAAGCAAATGGCATTTCTTTGTCGCCCATTGGTAATGCTGTTTTTTTTGCCCGTCTACAAGATGCAGTGAAGAGTTTACTGTAACAATGTGAGCACAAGAAAACACAAAATCAAATAAAAACCGAAAAAGGTGTTTCTCTACGAGCATCTAAAAAGAAAAAAAATTCTCTTTTCAAAACCACCACTTACAATGACCTCGCCCTACCCTGGTTGCAAGTTATTCCCCCACGTGCGCACGCAGCACGAAAGCCACATATGGGGATTTTGAGGATGGCGGCCATGGAAAGTGGACTGTGGGGATTGTCCAATCAGGTAGTCAGGGTGTGCGTCACAGAAAAAGGAGGCAATAGGAAAGAAGACTCCTCCTGCTTTACTGGGGCGCGGCACTCGCTGTACTTGGGGAAGCGCACATGCTTCATTCTGCACTTCCCACCATGTTCGCCAATGGAAATGGGACTGTGGGGATTGTCCAATCAGGTGCTCAGGGTGTGCATCACAGGAAAGGGCGGCAATAGGAAGAAGTACTCCTCCTGCTTTACTGGGACGTGGCCCTCACGGTACTTGGGGAAGTGCACGTGCAACATCCTGCGCTTCTCACCATGCTGGCCAATGGAAATCGGACTGTGGGGATTGTCCAGTCATGTGCTCGGGGTGTGCGTCACAAGAAAAGGCGGCAATATTTTTTTGATTACTCTGTGTAGTGAGGGTGGCAGGCAGAGATGGCGAGACGCACTGTCTTGATAGTCAGTGATGCCTTTGTGGAGGATCTGTTCCAGTGTGCCATTGAAAAAGGCTTTCATGGCAAATCCGATTTGGAGGGAGTGGAGGCTTTGTGGTGTTGTGGCGATGTGTGCAGTTTCTGTGCTGTGCTTGCAGTATGTCAACGAGTGGCCACTTTAGCTAGCGTACATGGTGTGGTCATGCACTATGGAGCATTCCATGTCTTGTTCCCGTGTGTACCGTCAACTGAAAAAGGTGATGAAGGCAGTGCCAAGGTGCTTTTCTCAAGTATATCACCGAGAATAGTATGGGACTATTCCAATGATTCCTGTCACCAGCCAGAGGTCGGAAGGGGTCTCATCAACGGAAGCATGCATGACTTCTTGAGTGCTGCTGGGAGGTTCTCCTGTGAGAATGAGAATATTGGTTCTCGATATATACACCTTTTCAAAGAAAATGGCATGTCTTTGTCGACCAATGGCAATGACATTTTGTTTCACAATCTACAGGCTTCACTGAAGACCCTATTGTAAGAATGTGAGCTGACGTACAAAACACAAAAATAGCCAAAAAAGGTGTTTCTATGGAAGCCCCTTTAAAAAAGGCTCTTTTCAGAGCTGCCACAACCAGCGACGTCCTCTACGCTGGTTCAAATGTATTCCCCCACTTCTGCGCATGCACAGCACAAAAAGTCCACGGACATCACAATAGTTGCAGGGTTGCATGCGTTACATACGCCTCTTTTGCAGATTACGGCCATATAAATGGGCCTGTAGAGGCTATGGGATTGGTCAATAAGGTTTCTGGGTGTGGTGTTTATGCACAGACTGTGGTGTATTTGTCTTCAGAAATGCAGAGGGTGCGGTTATGGCTATGTGTTTCACGAGCCACAGCGTATGGGTTTTGGGGGAGTTCTAAATACAGAGATTGAAAGTGAATGGAAAAAACTGTGCAGTGGCTGCTCATTTTGGATTCTATCATGTGGATGTGTAGTGCTATGGACTACCTACAATGAAGTGACTGCTTTTGGTTTGTCTGTGTGACACTTTGGTGACGTGTGATCATGCCGACATTATTATTGCTCATTGTGGAGGGGAAATCTCACAGCATGTTACATGAGTTTCAGTGCCGTTTGCGATGAAGGAAGCACTTGCCCAGGTCATGCTTCTAATTCCGATCTCCTGCATAACTTTCTATCGCATTACACAGACACTGATGTGGCTGTGTTATTTTTCATTTGGTCTGCAAATGGAGAAAGTGTGGTACATTGCAAAGAAGTCTATTTGTGCCTTTCTACGACATGTCCCAATGGCGTACTTCACACATAGGAATATGACGTTTCACAGCACAGTTTTCCCCACCAATAACGTTCATCTTACTATACTATACCGGCCATCCCGATTTCTGCACACCCCATCCAAATTGCCTTGCTGCCCTTCTTGAAAGTAGTGGAAGAATTCTTGAAGTAAGTGTTACGCACTTAAACTCTTCAAAATGCTCTGCAACACGTAAAGAAACCTCTTTCTACAGCGAACCCCTTTCCACCTGATTCCACTACAGTGTTTTGCACAGTGCCACGCCTCCCTTGATTTTGCGCACATTGTGTGGAGCGTATACGGTGCGCCCCGCCCTGCAACTGTTCATTGACAATTCCATTGTTCAACTCTGAAAGGAGCTTTCTTTATTTCTCTTTTTTCCTTTCCCAGTTCATTTCTATTTATTTTGGTCTTCTAACACACGCCAAAGAAGGAACGGCAGGCAAGGCCCGGTACGGAAGGGGCAGCACTTGCATGGATACCATAGGGGACGTGCAGAGACGGAAATATTGGGTGGCCCCCACCTACATAGGCACCAGTCATTGTCATGCTCCCAGGCGGACCCTTCCCACGCACTTCAAAGTAGCTTCCCTCTGTAGAGTAGCACGTTCAGTATATGCACAATACAATGTCTTTTGCCAGGTAAGGGTCTGTAGCGCGGCATATGGTCTGCAAGGATGTTTTAGAGCTCTGCTGCCCTACAGGAGTGATCCTGTTGTTGGCCACAGCAGATCTGGAAAATGCTATACATGAAATTACCCTACTGCATTGTTGGAAGGGCAGTAGACTGCCCACATTCCCTTGTGCTTCCATTTCAGTTGTCGTCACATGCAGTACAAACACTTCATGCTACGCCATTAGTCGTAGGAGTAGCATTCATGGAGATGCATACATTCTGGAATACAAGAATGTTTATAACAACGCGAAACACAGCTTCATTACGTGGAACAGGAAGATAATTATTCAGCACGACCCATGCGGCTACAATACTTTTCAAACCACCAGTGACATTGTTTGTGCTCTGAACATTCTGATGTTTGCATGCTTGCCTTTACATGCAATAGTATGTGCGTGACCAAGCCGCACCAGCTTTGCTATTTTGCAGACTCACTACAAAATGTCAAACCTGCAGTTACATGTTTTCTTCAACTGTACAACCCGCAGGCGACCCCTTTCCGTCACAGAGTCGGCGTGTCTGTTTCACGGTTCATGGAAAGGCAAGCAGCACATCAATCAAATTAATGCGACATTTAACAAGCCCACGTTATACTGGAGGTTGCTGTTCCTTGGTTACCAGTGGGCCTCATACAGCCAGGCGTGCTGCAGACATACATTGGTAGGTTTTCAGAGCCACCCACATAGTCGACAGGAGTACTTGAAATGCGGTAGCCAACCGTATGAATCTGTAGGGCTGGCTACACGGGCGATGTAACCAGCACACACAGGATGCCCTATTCATGGGTTTAGGTGTACAACGGATACATGTGCGCTCCCACAACTATTTAAAAGTACATTAGAAGATGCGGACATGCAGCCACTAACGGAGTTCTATGGATACTTGCAGTGTGATTGCACATACGCGGGCCAGGTGCAGTCTCCCTAGGAAACGTCCATATTGCTCACCTGCAGTTATCTCTGCCAGTACTGTGCGGCACAGATTCACCATGCAATGTTAACACAAACAGAGAAACCACTCAAACACTCACCAATACTTACCATCTACATCTGTAATTGCTAAGATACACCAACACTATTAGGAAAAGGAACGGGTAGCCCAAATGGATACATAGACTGGAGAATTTGTCCTTTCCACAAGTTCATCATGAGGGCAACCAAGGAAGCAGTGACAAACCATTGTTAACGGGATGTTATGTTTCCGTTGCAGTACCAAACACATACCATCTTTACAGAAAACACTATTTTAAAGCAACATTACGGTTACAGTGCCCTACTGAAAACCTATGAAATTCACTAACAAAAAACATTGTTAAAGGGACGTTATGGTCAAGTTGCACTACTACAAACCTATCCCCTTACAGCTACTTTGCACTAACAACAACCTATCCATTTGTGATGTCATCTTTCATGTCATGTCCAGAAATTCACCAGTTATGGTAAGCTAAACAACCATAACTTGTGCCACCACTGTGCACCGCTAAGACTAACGCCCAGGACATGCGGCATCCCGGTGTAGGAAGGAAAATCCTTTTCCAAGATGGCCACCATGGAAAGGGAAGGTGAGGGTTTCATACAGGGGCCCTCTTCACTTTCCATGGCAGCCTGCAGAAGGCAAAAAGAGAAACCTATGTCCATATTACCACAAGCACATTTTTCTTCCCTTTCAGATCTATCCTAATTTAGAATAACTTTACCACAAAGCCAGTGTCATGTGGACATGGCCACTTTAATCCTATGCTTTGACCCTTGTGGTCATGGCCAGTAGCCAGATTGTCCGGATCATGACCTTATTCCATGATCCGGACAATCTGCCCACTGCCCATGGCCACAGGCTACCCCTCAGTCACTAAAGGTATACCGCTATTTTTTGTAGCTACATTATGACATTTGTCAAATAATAAAACACTGGCACATTTGCAAAACCATGCTTGTAGGTCCTTGCCAATGCTCCTTACGCAAGTTTGCTGGAAATCCACCCATGTTTTATTTTTTCAAAAGTGTCAAATGTATGCACATGCAATCGTCATATAACCTAGCCCCCACTTGACAAAATCCATTCAGACTTTATGAAAACATCTATATCTAGATCTATAATCTTTTTGCAAACCTTTGTGTAGATTTGTCAAATGGCACCACATTTATAAGCCTTTGTAATATTTTGGGACCCCCCCCTTCTAATTTTGCTCCCTCTTGACAGAATCCCACCAGACTTCACAAAAACATGTATATGTAGATTATCAGTTTGCCAAATGAAGTGTAGATTTGTCAAATGGCACCTCATTTATAAGCCTTTACATTATTTGGGACCCCTCTCTAATTTTGGCCCCTCTTCACAAAATCCCACCAAACTTCGCAAAAACATTCATATCTAAATGTATTTTCAGTTTCCCAAATTAAGTGTAGATTCGTCAAATGGCACCTCATTTATAAGCCTTTAAATTGTTTTGGGACCCCCTCTCTAATTTTACCCCCTCATGACAGAATCCCACCAAACTTTGCGAACTCATTCAGAATCAGGTCAGAAATATACATGGAAAATGTCATGCAGTTCCAATAAGTGGCGCCAAAATTATAAGCCATCCAAGAACTGCATTTCACCAACCCTGTAATGCTGAGGTGTTCGCGAACTTTATAGGACTGTTCGCGAACATCCAAACTGTTTGTGGACTTTCGCTGGAAAAACACCTGTTTTTTTTGCTTCCTGCAGCCATATCCCATCCCATCCTCATCACCCCTCTCCTCCCCAGAGGAGTGCAGTGTTGTATTTTTTAATATGTTTTTACCGCGATGTCTGCGGACACCGGCCCCTGTCCACGAATCCAAGATGGCGGTTGTTTCCAAAAAATCTGACGCACTTCCCGCTCTTCACCATCCAATCAGCGAACACGGTGCATGTCCACGGACATGACGCAAGCCAATTAACCAATCGGTGTCCTGTCCGCAGAGCGGACAGGGAAGTGTCCGCGGAGCGGACATAGATATCACTAATATTTTGTGAGGTACTTTTTGGTTGTTTTAAAATAACTACTGGATGGATTTTCACCAAATTTACAAAAGCACGCTTTTGGGACCAAGCTGCTGTTCCTGCCGCAAATTTGGTAAAAATCCATCCAGCGGTTTGGGCTGTAGGCATGAGCAAAGTCTTTTCCCCATTCAGTCTATGCGAAAAAAAGAAATTTTGGGACCCCCCTATAACTTTGCCCCCCCGGACCAAACCTCACCAAACTTTGCACAGAAATTCAGAGTGGGCCATATACTTCCTTCGCAACGTTTGGTGTGGATTGGTCCAGGGGGAGCAAAGTTATAAGCTGCCCAAAAAGTGCTCTTCCTATGGGATTAGCAATTTAACCATAACTACACGGCCACTACCATGGCCCGTGTAATATAGTTTGACCTAAGAAATATATATATATATTACTATTCTTTTTTTTAAAACAGGAGCCGCTTGTAGCAAGTACATTAAGCCATGACGGACTGCACTCCCAGAGCAGCCAAAGAATGAATCTTCTTCAGCACATTCAAAAAAGGGCCACACTCCAAGATCCACTTAGCACTCTACATTTATTTAGCATTGTGCTGGAAGGGAAATCAGAAAACAGGACGACGCATTTCGCGGTGCTCTGACTGCTTGATCATGTGGTTCGGCAGGGTCACAAATGAAAGACATTAAATATACGTGCAAATCTATGGTGCATAGAGTGTCATTCGTTTTGGTTAGACATTCCTGTTGCATTTCCAAATCGGCCATTTTAAAACATGCAATACAAACAGCTTGACATATAGGAAATTATATTTACAATTAACATGCTTGAATTTCTTGTCCGTAAAAAAAAGTCTATTAATCACTTTCGTAATATGTGTTGCTACAGACTTCAGTTAAGGGTATTTTTACACATAAGTTCCAAAGAAAAGGGGGGAGAACATCATAGTGTGTGTCAAAATGTTGCTTAGTATATTAACATCTGTTTACTTGAGCGTCTAGTACGACTCATACAGTGGCTATATGACAGTAAAAAGAAACCCCTGAGTGACGGTACAGACTTTTATATAAAGTCCTAATGCAAGCTGTCATTATCACAAATATGCATTCTGTTGACTCTGCCTGTGGAACGTAGGGTTTTAATAAAGATAAATCCTCATGATTGCCAGGGACATGTAGTGCCTGTGCAAATATGCTTGTGCAAATAAGCAGATGTATAAACCACATAAAGTGCATAGTGCCTTAATTGTAATACTGATAAAGTGCAAAGTGCATTCAAGTATATTCCAATAAAGTGTCTAGTGCCAACTACCTTATAACAATATTTCGACCCTATCTGTAATTCCACATTAAAAACAATAATCAAAAAGTAATGACAACCTCGAAAATGCATAAAATTAATACTCTTGCCAGTCAACAAATGTTTTGTTTCAAAAAGGCCTGAATGCAATATTAGTGCAACTGTACATCAAAACGTCCATATAATCTTGGTGCCCTTAGAACCAGTTCCTGTGTAACCATGCAATAAAGCCACATTGTTAAAAGAGTTTTAAACAATGTAATTACATTAAATCCGTAAACATAAATGGTTCACTTGATGCATCTATACAAACTATAACCAACGCAGCTAGTGCTTCAGTATCTTGAGAAAGCAAAGCAATAAAAACCATAATGTTACCCACATTTTGGAGACACTGGCAGTGATGTATCCATGGCATACCTGATAATATATTAGTATTATCAGGTTCCTAGAAGGGTTTACAATTCTTCGTCTAAATTATGGCCTTGTGGCTTTTTAGTTTCAAAGTCCAATATCGTCTTAGTTTCTAGTTGTCTAAGTAGAAGCTTTCGGTTATTACCTCTGGGAGATTTCAGAACTGCTTGTAGGCCAAAAAATGAAAAACCATCTAATTTTCCACCATGTTTCATCTGAAAGTGCAGTGCCATAGGGTATGTAGGGTCAGTGTTTTTTATCGCCCTGATATGTTGAAGCACTCGTAGTTTGAGTCTGCCCTTCGTGCTTCCTATATACCATTTCTTGCATGGGCAGCTCAGCACATACACCCCAAATTCAGTCTTGCAAGTTATGCGAGTCCTAATATCAATTTTCTTATTTAGTACAGGGTGTAGATAGTCTGGTGTGTTAGTAGCATATTGACAAGCCTTGCATTTCTGACATTTGTGAAACCCAGATGTTTCAGTTTTCAGCCATGTGTTTTCTGATATATTTTATATTGGACTCAGAAAACTGGGAACTGGCATATCACGCAATGAGGTGGATCTCCTAAACGTGATGTTTACCCTTCCACCTAGCATTGTGCTTAAGTGTTCATCCAATTTCAAGACATGCCAATGTTTATGCACGATTCCACCTATATCTGGAGCTGCTTGACCAAAAATCAGGATCAGCCTGACATCGGTGGTTTCAGAAATGTCATGCAAGGTGGTGTTATCTGTCAAAAGTGTGCAATGCTTCATATTTCTGGCCTTTATATATGCTCTTTCCAACACCTTTTTAGAGTTTAAACTTTTGCGCCATAAAGGCGCATTCTGAGTCAAATGTTTCAATTTTGGAGCAATTGCGTCATATGCGGACAAATTCCCCATACGGAATGCTCCATTTTAGAGATGTAGGATGACTGCTATTAGTATGTAGAGGAATGTTCGAGCTAGTTGGTTTTCTGTATAGCTCCGTGGCAAGTTCGCCTTCTGATGCAATCACTTGAACATCCAAAAATACAATTTTAGTCTGGCTATGATTTTCAGTAAAGCTCAAATTGAGCTCACTGTAGTTCAACATTTTAACAAAGTTCAGCCACTCACTGCTAGTACCATCCCAGATGATATATATATGTATATATATATATATAGTCACTACAAAAAAAATCTTTGCTGAGGGGACGTTATGGTTAAGTTGCCGTACCAAATACCTGTGCACTTCACAACAAAAAAAATGTCGCCCTCCCCTTTATGCTTCACATTAAAAACAAAAAAAAAACTGAAATTCGCCAGTTATGGCAGACTGAGACCCCTTACTTGCCAACACCACTGTGCACTGCTAACTCTAACACCCAGAACATGAAAGATGTCATCTCAAATGTCACTCATGACATCACTGACAGCATTACATGTTTAGCCCCTTTGTTTTTGTTCCCTTCCATATATAATTATTAACATTCGGTAAAAAACTTTGTTAAAGGGATGTTATACTTCACAGTGACACCAAACAACACTGCACATTCACCCATTATGTTAATCTTAGAAACCATAACTCCTACCATCTACGTGCATTGCTAAGACTAACACCCAGGACATCAAACATGACATCACAAATATCATATATATACTAAATGAACCACTATTTTGTTTTTATGAAATCACCATATACCCTATGAGCAACTGACAGGATTCGTGCCTTACTTGTAAGCAGGCCTCCAGTATGTGTCCATTGTCTTCTCAGACTGACAAATGCCTTGCTACCTCCAACTTCTCCCTCTGCTTTCAGATGGTCCTGAAACATTTCAAACGTGGCCAGCCACGCGTCATCATGACATGGGTGTTGGAAAGACAGGAGTATTCCATGGTTGGGTTAAACAACATCTTTGCTGTCTCTTTCGCCATCCTACCAGTCATCCCTACAGCTGTCTGTTGCCATTCCCAGATGTACTGTCTACAGCACTACTCTTGCCTCTCACATCACCCACCCATTCAGGAGCACAAATGGGAGTCAAGGGATTGGTGGTGTAAAGGAGTTGCTTAAGGTGTTATGTTGGTGACTGTTTTCTTGGGTTTGTTGGGATTAGGAAGAGGAGCAGGATGTAATGAGCATTGTGTTCTAGAGATTGCTGTGTGTTCTAGGGATTGCTGATGTGGACCGTGCCATGGAAACAATATTCAGATCAATATGTTTACAAAACAATTACGTCTGGTCCTTATCACAACATAAAAACATAGTATTGTATCGTCATCTTGATGCATCACTGCAGGCATATTGGGCACAGCCATCATCGCATTCAGCCGGTGATCACTCTTGTCCTAGTCAGGTGGCAGGGGTTTTTGGGAGGCGGCAGTACCTGTTTTTGAACACCCCAAAGGTCTGCCCAATGATGTTACAGGCTCTGTTGTAATGCTTTTTAGGGGCTACTACTGCTTCTAGTTATGCTTCTGCAGGTTGCTGCTCTGGGCTGAGCAGACAAGAATGCTGTGGGCATCTAGGCTACCCTTTGAAAGGCAGGATCCATCATTCCAGACACACGTACAATGGAGGTCATTTTCTAAGTCTTCAGAAATTGTAACGAGGGGGGCTGTTACGTTTGTACTTATACACAAACAGCTCCCCTCACAGCATTTTCTGTCATTTCCACTACACCATGCAAAGGAGTAAAGAGCAGGTACATTTGTTTTGTACTCTGTAGTGCAAATTCTGCCTGCCATTTATTTATGGAAGGGAGCATTGACAAAGGACTCCTATGGAATCCACCTGCTTTTAGTAGGTATAAAACGTAGGCGTATTCCATAGTAATCCAACATGTTTCCCACCCGCATGAAGATAACACGCAGGTGGTAATCATGTGCGTTCATGTGTGTTTGTATGGTGCAGCTGATGGGGTGGTAGAAATGGTAAAACCCTCCATGCCCTCCTCTAAAATAATCAGTAAAAAGATGGAGTAGAGTAGTACTCTTCTACTCACCCTCTCACCTATGAGGTACCTAAAGGCTCTATGTGCTGGGTCCTATGCTTTTCTTTCTCTACAATATCCATCTAGTTTATAATCTTTCTTCCTTTGGAATATCCCATCATCTGTATGAGGATGATTCCCAAATCTTTCTACCTTTTCCTGATTTCACGCCATCGCTTCAAACTACCATTTCTTCATGTCTCCTGGCGATTCAAGCTTGTATGACCAAACACTATCTCCATTTAAACCTGTCAAAACTGAGATTATCTTCTTCCTTGCTTCTACTATCCCCCCTCTTCCTCCTCCTTCCATCTGCTTTCCTCCCTCCTTTATTATACCATTGCCTACTTCCCGTAATGTGGGTGTTATCTTCGATTCTTCTTTAACTTTCTCAGCTCACATCTCTGCCATCACTTGTTCCTGTAAATTCTTCCATCTGCTTTCCTCCCTCCTTTATTATACCATTGCCTACTTCCGGTAATGTGGGTGTTATCTTCGATTCTTCTTTAACTTTCTCAGCTCACATCTCTGCCATCACTTGTTCCTGTAAATTTTCACTTCATAATATTCGGAAATCTCTCTATTCCTCATTACTTATACCACTAATTCTTTACTCTCCTCTCTTGTATTCTCTCGTCTTTGCTATTGTTCTGCTATCCTTCTAGGTCTCCCTGCTTATCGACAGGCCCCTCTCCGCTTAATCTATAACTCTTCTGTTTTTTTACTTCTTTATCTATCGCCCTGTGACTCTCTTTCTTCTGCCCTACTATCACTCCACTGACTCTCCTTTGACTCTCTCTTGCTTTATTATTTTCTCTGTATTGTCTTCAAATGCCACCTTACCTTTCCTCTCTTATTTCTTTTTGTGCACCCTCTCATTCTCTCAGGTCTCAGTCGGAATTTCTTCTAGTTACCCCTCGTCCCCACTGTGCTTCATCTCATTTTCACTCCTTTTCTCTCTTAGCCCCTAAATCCTGGAACACTCTCCCTTTTTCTATCCGCTTTATTTCTTCTTTCACCACTTTGAAAATTTGCCTCAAGAAACATCTGCGCTCTGCCTGACTCAGTTGCACTGATGTGCTTTCAATATGATGTACCGTTTTATAAACTTGTTCAGTGCTTTGGCGTAAAGCGCTATAATGATACAAATATACAAATAAAAAGCGTGAATATTTTACACATGCCTTTTGGGCAGACTTTAATCTATACCATAACAGCAGTCACTCCCAACATGAATACTGCTTACCTTTTGTGATTTGATTAGTCGCATGTGCTCCCTAGCATTATTTCATGAATCCTCCCACATCGGGGCATGGGGCCTCATTATGTTCCATTGTACCTGGACATTTTCGTAGAGGAGTAATGTGCCATCAACAACATCCACATGTTTATGCACACAGTACTACAAAAATATCTTACGTACACATGATCATAGCTCTCAGCAAAGTCGAGAACTTGGCTTTCCACGATCGGTGGCAGGCACCTATTCCTCGAGACCGTGGGCTAGGGGTAGAGACTGGAAACCATGAACATACTGAAGATGAGCACTGGTCAGAGTGACCCACCAATTTACAGCGAGCTGCATGGGTCTAGCACAGTAGAGCTTCTCACTGGCCTATGGCGAAATGAGGGCCAAATGGGTGCAGTCCATTGCCCCGACATACTTGGGTAATCATGCATTGTGATCATTCCTCACGCCCTTGAAACTCTTGTCAGTGTGCTTGCTCGTCCAGGCGAAATGGTATGCAGTCCCTTACACAGAACAGCTCTGCAACCAGGACAGGTTTTCTGATTTTGGTGGCTGCAGGACTCTGAAATTTACTAGCGGCACAAACATGGAGAACATTAGGAAGTTCGGTAGGGGGTGGATGGAAGGGTAGTAGATGCTGTTGGACTCCAGACCATTCTTGATGTCACTCAATATAGTACGGATGGTCTGTATGTCAATCTGACAAGGGTTTTCTGCCCGCATATGTTGGAGGGTGGCAATGCGGGCTTTGAACTGTTGCACTATATATCACCATTCAGCTCACGTTGAGAATGGCATGCCCCATGCACTTTTTTTTTAATGCTAACAGCAGAAGTGTGGATGTTTTTGTCACATACGTGTCTGAGAAACCACCGGACAGTAACTTCATTCTACAAGCCTCGAATTTCCACTCTAGAAACACGACCATTTCTCTGTGACAGGCTCTTCTGCGGTGCTGGTATGTGTGCTCTCAGTTGCTCGGTCTGGGAGTGAGGGGTGGGTTTGCTTAAGGGCATGACAATCATCTCAATTTGGCCCCAGGGTCAAGAGAACATGTTTCCCTTTGATGGTGGTGAGCCAAGTGATTGCCGCCTGATTGCTAATGATTTGCAGGCGTGAACACACAATTTCCACAGGGATGCAGTATTAGCACATGCGTGAAGGTCACCGCAGGTGTGCAGTGTGTTTGCATACCTTGGAAATATCAGTGCTACCATGGGCATGCATGGTTACTGCATTCTCGCAAACTCTTTTTTTTAGTAATGACACAGTATAGTGGTAGCAGAATGTCCGGGCAGTCCTGTTTTGATTGTGCATTCTGCACTGCAGGGGGGCGAAAGTGTGCATAATAAAGCGGAAACTAAGCCTTATCTTTTCCCCTGCGATTGAACGTGAATACATCTTTTTGAAATCCACTCTCTGTGTGCCAGAGCCCACGCAAGGACGTGATGGCTGGCATGCAGTGTTGGAGAAAACGTCACAGTTGAAAACAGCATGGGGGAGAAGTTGCGGCATGTGGCAGCAGGGGACGACGTAAAGGATGTTAAGGAGTGGTGGGGGAGTAGAAAGTGAGAAATTAAAAGAAAGAAAATATGTAGGATATAATGCGAGGATATGGAGAGAGTTTGTAAAATTAAAGAGTACGGTGAAGTGAGAGTTAGGGGGTGAAAGGCAGCAGAGTGAATGTAGGAGGCGCTGTGGTTCTACAATTCACAAAGGACTTTTATGTACATATATTTACAACTTTTATGGCCACACTGCCTTCCACCTCCGATGACTCGGCCGCTCCTTTCACCCCACTACAATCTCGATGTCGAGGTCCATAGTGTCTCTGCCTTCCCCTGGCAGGGCATGCCTCTGGCACGTGTACGCGCGCCAGCAGCTCTGGATGGTGCGGGCGGCGCGCTGACAGCAGCGGAAGTGGCAGCGGGCAAGCCACATCCGGCAGAGGCTCTGCAGGAGCACGGCAGCTTTCTCACGCCGGATGTACTGCGAGAGCACCCACACTCGCTCCCGCTCGCGCTGGTGGAACTGGGCGCGGCGCCACCAGGTCTGGATCACCAGGGCTGCCTCATGCCTCCCGTGGCTGGCTGCCTGTAGCAAGATAGAAGAAGCGGGGAGGGTGGGAGCAGGCTATGAGAGGGAGAGATCACATGGAGAAACATTTAAGGGAGATAGCAAAGCAATGGTGGCAGAGCGATACATAGGACGAGAAAGGGAGAAGGAGGTGGAGCATTAGAGGGAAAAAGAGGACAGGCACGAATTTTGCATCAGCAGACAGAAGGGAGGTGTTGAAGCAGGAGGGGAAGGTTACATAGGAAGTTTAGGGAGCAAGAGATGGAAAACGTGATTGGGGAGTGTGGGCGTATGGGGGTATGTTAGGAAAAGAGGACAGATAGAAATTTTGGGGTGGGGGAGCAAGGACAGATGGAGGGAATCAGAGTCGAAATAGACAGTGTAAGGAGACAAAGTAGCAGAGAGGAGGACAATATGAGAGAGGAGATGCAAAGAGAAAATAATCACAAACATGCAAAGGGTGAGATTATGGACAAGACATAGCAAGAGGAGTGACAAATGAGGTAGCGTATGAGAACAAGGAACGAGAAATTCAAAGTGGATAGAAAAAAGGGATGGATACAAACACAAAGACATTATGGTGCAAGGAAACGGAGAGGCAATTCGGAGTGGATTTGAACAAAGAAAATAATATGGACAAAGAGGAGAAATAAAGAGTTGAGAGAAAGATAGAGGTTAGAAAGACAATCCGAGTAGAGCGACAAACAGGAAGAATAAGAATAGCGGAAAAGAGAATGAAAAAGGGGCATACACGCATAACAAGAGCCATGAATAAAATACCAAGAAATGGTGAAACAAAGAGGAAAAAGTAGTAAGGGACATTCAAACAGATTGAGTGTCAAAGTGAGAGGAACACAACAATAGATAAAAAGATGGAGAAATAGTGAAAGCATTGCATGAGAGAGTGTACAAGACACATAGGGTGAAACAGTGAGACAGGAGTGAGGGGAAGGGGCAAGAGAGAGGGGACAAGATTATTCATTTTTCTTTTTCTTATTCCCCATCTATTCAGAATTATGTCAAATATTATCTCTCTGCTCATGGAAGAATTGGCACATTACTTCAACATTTCTACCTCTCTTTCACTTCCTTACTGCACATCTATATAGTGTGTCCGAGCTCTGAGACAGGCAGCCCGATGACTGCCTAAATATTGTATTTTTCCATCAATATGGCCTTTACACCCTCTTCCGTCTCTTTCACAAATCCCTTCTTGCATCTCTGACCCTAATGCCCCACTTATTGTTTCCTGCCTCGCAGTACAGCAAGTTGTCCCCTTAATAATGCCCTTTCACTAGGTGCCAGTATGAGCCTTGGTCAGACCTTGTTTTGGATATAATTGATCCCTCCATTATGTCTGATCCTGGATAGGAGCTTTCTGTACACTTGAGCCGAGCCTCCTGGTCTTGAATTGCTATGCGGGTAGTAGCTTATCATGAGAGAGAGAGAGAAAGAAAGAAAGAAAGAAAGAAAGAAAGAAAGAAAGAAAGAAAGAAAGAAAGAAAGAAAGAAAGAAAGAAAGAAAGAAAGAAAGAAAGAAAGAAAGAAAGAAAGAAAGAGTCATGAGAATTTGCCAAGGATGTGGGAAGATTTGTAAGTGATTTCAACCCGGCACTCCACCTAAGTCAATGCCTAGCGTGTGATGCACAGCTGAAACCCTTAAATATTTATGTATGTCTATAAGTTATTTTATTTCTGAATGATGTACCACTTATATCATGCCCATCTCTTTGAATCCCCCCCCGGTCACACTGAACCAGGAAGCAGGCTAGTTTGCAAAATTAAAAATATTTATTTTATGGATTTCACAATATATATCACACTAGTTTAATGGTTATACCATGATCACCAATGGGGTGATGTCACGCTAAACAATCTCTTTAATCAGAAGGAGTAATGATGGGAAAAATAATGCAGCATAGAAATAATACCTTTGTGTGTTCAATCAAAATGCAATGTGATTCCCCCTGCATGCTACTCAATCCCCCCAATATGCAATATAAAGAGATGGAAGGAGAGACAACAGGTTTCAGGAATACAGAATTCAACAAATAGTATCAATCCCAATTTCCCCCCAGCAAACACAGAGAAAAACAGAATTGATTGGCAAGCTTGTCAAAAATGGTTTAAAGTTGGCTTTGCATGAATGGTAAAAACACTGAAAATTGATTGAAATTGTTTCAATACTAGTGGGAGCCCCTTTGTATTGTATCAGACAAACACTAGCAATGATTATAGAGTAACTAGCAAGTAGAAAACTTAATTTTGAGGTTGGGTGCAATGAACAGCTATTTCACACGTTATAGATTTGAGCCAAACGAAAAATGTGCGGCAAACTTTTCTGCGCACGGTAAGCGCGATTGCAGAAAACTATAAGGAGTTGAGATGCGGTTTGGGTTCATTGGAAAGCATATGATGTTAGCTTCAAGTAGACACTGGCATAAACGGTGAAGACGTTATGAAGGTTTTTGTGGAGGTCGTTTTTTCAGAAAGAGGCAAAATTGCAAAACAAGGATGCGCTTTTAAAATTACATACAAGGTTCTTTACACTAAGGGTAGACTATGAAGATGCAAACTACACGACAGCACAGCCACCAGCCCAGGATATCTCTGGTTGGTTTTGCCTACCGAGACGCTCGCCTTTCTTCAGAAAATATATATCAGCGCAAAGATGATTTTAACACTTTTATTACAAAAGGACTATAGGATAAGAGAAAGAGTTCAGGCAAGACAAAAAGAATTTCTAACAATGCAGTTCTGGATATAAGAGAGGATGGGTTTGGATAGGGATGACTTATGGACAATCCATATGCTAGTGACAATCCTATGCTATGGATACTCACTACCAATGTTTGAATGGACCCGTCAGGGATCTGGTCAGGCAAGATTTCTGGACAGGAATTCTGCTAGGCACACCGGACTGGACTCAAGACGCTCTGGTTTGCAATCAGCAAGGCACTCTGGACACCGCACGGTGGGACTGGACTGGATCTCACGGGCTCTACTGGGTTGGATCTTTGGATTCTGGCAATAATTATTTGCAGGACAGCAGCTACAGCACAGCCAGGCTGTTCTTGGATTCCCCTTAGAGGTCTGGGGTAAATTCTGGTTTCTGGATTTTTAAAGGCCAACCTGGGAATGGTGCCATCTTTGGAAATGGGCCTTCCTGCTTTCAAAGTTTCTGGAGTCTGGAATATGGATTTCTCTTGCAAAGTGCTCTGCCAGCAATCGTTTGGTGGGTGAATGTGTGTGTGTTTATAGGTCCTAAGATTTCTCTATTTATGTGTTTCCTAAAGGGGTGGGTATGCTGAATTATCCTCGGCACACCCCCTAGGTAATCCATTGGTTAGGGTCTTTCCTCTCCCTTGATTGGAGAAGAAACCAGAGTGTCATCATGACGATGTGTTTTATGATCCAGGGAAAAACCTCCCATTTGTTTTTGCACATGAAATCTACGTTCATATAATACATATTTACAATTCTACAAACTTGATAGCAATAGCATATCTATATCACATATTTTGTGGAGCAAGTATTCATCCAAGCCCTGTCGCTGTGAGAGCTTGGGGCTGGATTTGGCAACTTTTCGCACGTTTGGTCCGGGACCCAATTGTCTGATTTGTCCACAATTTCATACATATGTGCGCATGATATCTTGCATAATCATATGAAGTTTCATGCTTCTGACATCAATACTTTTGCTGCCATTTTGCTGTTTCTGGTTCCACCAGCACACAGGGATGTCGCAGGGCATAGCCTAGTGGGCTAAAACATCCCACAAGCCCCCCCTCGCAAATTGACTTTTGACCGCCCTCAAGGGGAAGTCGCGAGATTGGGATGTTCAGTTTCTTTTCTTTCTGGTCCAAATGGCAACATTCATCTGCTTCTCCTATCAGTGGTGGATCGACAGGTTCTCCTCACCGGTTCCAGATGAGAGTATGGAGTGATACCCCGGGCCCCTTGGGTTTTTCCTTCCGGTCCCTGGGTCGTCCTCCTTGATACTTAGGATCCATGGTTTCAGATCCTAGGATGACAAAGCAGAGAATATTTGTAGACATTTCCCCACCACTATTCATGTAGTGGGGCAGATACATACATTTGACATACCAGGACAATATTTTCTATTTCAATTTATTGATTATACAGATGGAATAGTTTTACGGTTGGATTTCTAGGGAGCCGGAAGGTCCCCCTCTGAGGTACCAGGCGAATCCTCTAGTTGCTGCAGAGTGTGCCTTGGATGGCAACACTTCAGTTGGTTGATATGGACCCACTTATCTTCCCCCTCTGCCAAACTGCCTTTGGGGATACGGATTTTGTAGGCGACTGGTGAGATTTTGTCTACAATTTCAAAAGGACCGCTCCAGCTAGGCAGAAATTTGCGCTGTTTGACCTGGTTCCATTGGAAATTGTAAAAGTAGATCTGTCTCCTACTTGGTATTCTTTTTTAGTAGTCTTTCGGTCATAGTGGGTCTTCATACTGTCTGCAGATCTTTCTAGATTTTGCTGAGCATAGGCAAAAGCATGTTGAAGGTGTTTTCTCAGATTTTCAACATATTCATGAGTTGTGGAGGCATTGATCAATGTCTGCTCTTGGGTTCTGTAGAGCAGATGCTGGGGAAGCACCATCCTGCGTCCAGTCATCAGCTCAAACGGTGACATTTTTGTTGCAGATGAAGGGGTAGATCTGATGGCCATCAGGACAAGAGGTAATTGAATATCCCAACTTGGCCCAGAATCTGCCACAAACCTTTTCAATATGCTCACAATTGTCTTGTTGTATCTCTCCACTACACCACTAGAGGCTAGCCGGTAGGCAATGTGTAATTTCCTTTTAGACATCTTTGTTATTACTTCGCTAGGGAAGTGGCTACCTCGGTCTGACTCGATCCTTTGGGGTAGTCTAAAATGCAAGAAGATGTGGTTGATCATCAGGGCAGCTGCTGTTTCTGCAATGGTCACAAGCAAAATGTCTACCTACTACAGCTGGGGGCACCTGTTCAAGTACCTGATTTGCAGGCTGGGAAGATGTGTTCAAGTGCCTGAGTTGCAGACTGGTATCAAATCCTGGCTTCAACACTTTAACAAAGGGTGTGCTCCCGGGCAGATTATTTTATGTTACTGAGGCTTATCTGCCAAAATTAAAAGTCCCTAAAACTGACTCGGTACACACTGTCTTCTACTCCAAAAAAATCCTCACACATGATATTGCCACATATGTAATAATAACAGTGTCCACTCATAGACTGGACAGCACAAAGTTTGTGTCTTGGCTTATGTTAGGGAGAATTTTCAAAAATGTGTTAATTCCCTCCACCTAAGAGACCCCCAGCAACTTTGCTGGATTTTGAGGACTTGATTTTTTTACCTGGAGAGAGTGATACCCTTTTTCCCACTTTGTCATGTATTTTAAATGTGATTTTATACACTGTGTTTCTTTTGCTTATGGAGTCTAACCAACTCCATAGGCATCATCGTTTATAACTGTGTCACAAAGCACCTCCAGTGCATTGCACAGGGAAGTCTTCCAGATTTCCCAGGGTTTAACTACCTTCTCTGGGATCGACTACTGTTTCCCAGAGCAGTAAAGTGAAATTGACTTTACTTACCATTGTAACTTTCTAGACCCAGCACACACTATCTTACAATAGAGTGCTGGAGGGGTTACTTAGTATCCCCTTTGTCTAGCTTCTTATGTAGCATATTATATGTTACCCTTTCCTCAATTGACTGGCTGGTGGCAGTGGTTTCGTTTTGAACTACCTTGGTTTGCATTTACCACAACCGTTCGTGGCTCCGGTAAAGTAACCGCCGGAGCCATCTTTTTCAAAATGGCGTACAGCCATCTTTGCTAAAATGGTGCCCGGTCTTCTTATTTCGCAAGGTCTTTGTGGGAAGGTCCTTCTAGAGAGTTCCTCTGCGCACCAAACCAGGTTTGGTGTCTTTGTTCATTTTGCCTTTGGCGGGGTTTCTGAGAGAAACCCGCCTCTGGCGCCCGAATGTCTGGGATAGGCAGGAAGTGAGGGAGGTGCCCGAAACACCCTGTGCTCAGTCTCCTAGGAGACCCAAATGCACTCTGTGGTGATTGGCTGACTGTCCGGCAAGGACAGCCACCCTGCTGGGTGAGTGACAGCTAGGCTGGAATGAATGGGAGAGAACTGAATAAAAGGCAAGTCTCTTGGCTTGGAAGGCAGAGTTGACCACTGGACGAAGGAACCGAAGAAGAGCTTGAAGAGGACACCTGCTGCAACTCCTGCACCGTTGGTTTTCCTGGTGAAGCCCTGCTCCAGTGACTGCTTGCCAAGTTCGCATCGACAGAAAAGCCCCTGCAAGGACGACATCTCCCTTTGAGTTGGTGGGACCAATCAACTCCAAAGTAAGCCACCTGGACACCCATCTCAGAGCTGGTTGAATTTCCTCACAGTTGCTGCAGGAAACCGTATAGCCAGGGAGAGGGACACCAGAATGAGTTTGTTACTTTTAAGCTGGTTTAAAGCTTTTGGAAGATTCTCTGGACTCCAATGAAGCAGGACTGACCAAGTCTGAGCCCCCTCAGCAGAGTGCAGGACCCCAGAAGCAAGGACAGTCCACCTTGACAGCCAGGAACTGCGCTTATTGCTATTTGCTGTAATGCAAGGAGCTGAAACGCGAAACAGCCACTGAAAGTGAAGTCATCCGGTTGCCAGTTTTGGCAGTCCCAGTGCAGTGCAGGAGTTCCCTGACGTCCTCCCTCTTGTCCCCACGACGGAGGCCCTGGAACAGTGAGATCTGCAGTGCTGCACAGGAACAGAGGCCATAAGCTGTATCTTTTCTTCTTTACCAAGGTACTGTAAAATAAGTCTAAAATTACTTACCTCTTACTGTAGAAGTGCTTGTAACTCCCACAACTCACAAGCCTAACCAGCTTGTATCCCTACATTTGATTCTACTTTTCATCAAAGACTCCTAAGAACTTGTGCAAAGACTTTCCATTTACTTACCTGAAGTGCTGCATCCTATACAAAGACTTTTGCCTATGGACTTTGGCTTAGCCTATTGAATTGAATGACTCTTCTAATCGCTATCTGAATGTATTTGCCCAGCTTATTCTTGTGTTCTAATAACCTTTGCCTTTTACCAACTTTTTAGGAGTGTTCTGAATGCCCACAGTAAGATATTAACGTCCACAGCACCCTTGTCATTGAAGTCACCTGTGGGTGTAGGTTGTGTCTGTGGGCCATCCCAAAAGGGTCTTGTTTAATTCAAAAACTCAGAGTGTACAGTATTGAATTGTATTTGTATGTTACTAGTATATTGCTCCCTTTTAAAGAAGGCTTTATAACTGACTGATAAATAAATTAATAATTGCTTATGCAAGAAACCTTGAGTGTAAGAGTTTATTTGAATACCTGTAACTGTGAGTCTTTGTGTAACTTCTCTACAGCTCACATTTCCCCACTTGAGATAAGCCTGGCTGCTCAACACGCTACCTAAATTGTGTAGTACAAGCTTATACCAAAGGTTGGGTTGCCTATACCTGTAGTCATAGTTGTTTGTAGTGTTCCCAGAGGGCACTGTATTCAAACTTTCTCTAACAGCTTACTACCGGCAACTTCTTTAAATGTAGCATTCCACCATTTCTTCTAGATTTAAAGTCTCACTCTGTGAAGTCATTTTTTGTGATGTCACTTATGTCACTACACATGCAAATTAGGGGGCCCCACAAATCTTTTGTCGCTCAGAACCCTGAAAATCCTACGGCCAGCCCTGTCTCCAAATATTTAGTAAGGCGCTATTTTACGTCATATGGGAGAAACGAAATGTACTTGGAAAATAACCCTGGGCCTGCCTTCGTTGGAGTGTGGCCTTTATTTACTTGCAGTGGCTTTGTGACTTGGTGCCGGCTCTACGTGGAGACTGGGATGCCCATGGCTCCCCCAGTGACACTACTTGCCAAATCAGGTGGCACTGAAATAAGGGAGGAAATGAGATTGGAAAACAAACTGAGAATTCCTAGAAGAAACAATTAATTGAGCAGCTGCCCAGGGATGTTATAGGTTTCAAGGCCAACGTTTTAGTAACTCATGAACGTAAATTACGTGCGATACCGTGCCTCATTAACTGATGGTGCCCTACAATTCATGATGCGTATCTGAGCTGTGCCACTACCCTTCCATTAGAACAGCCAAAGTACCTCCCATTTGAAGCAGTAAATGTAAGCATTATTGGTGGACTTGGACTTCAGAAACAATTCCAACACAGAATATGCTGTATTCTTGGATCTGGACTTCTTAATTTAAATTCTGCGGATTGCATATTATGGTTTGTTAGTGATGAGCCTGGTGATTTTCCCAGGGTGTGGTTCACGAATAGAAGAAGATTCCAACACTCGGGGGATTAGGGCTCATGTACCAACTGGACAAAGGAGGCACATTGCACAACCTGGTGGGGCTGGTGAGGAAAATCTCCCAGCCTCTAATTCTAAATAATGCCTCTACCTCGCTGGTAATGGAGGGTCTGGCGACTGAGGCAGATCCACACTATGAACTGAAGGGGTGCATGCGCATACAAGGGTCACATGCTAAACATGAGGCAAATCCATAGAATCTGGCTGTATGGTACTTGTACATTACATAGAACACCTGGCTTTCAAATAAAGTGAGGCACACCAGGGCAGTTTCTAGACAATGTTGTACCCAGGGTGAAACACCAGAATACGCCCCCACATTCCTCCTCTATTGCTACCCCACACTGCACTCCCTCTCAAAAATACTTAAATACCATGTTGTTGGCTTGTACTTAAGTAGACAATGTATACAACAATATTTTAAACAGAATTCATTTTCTATCTCATGTTTTTGTTAGTTGTCTTGCTGTCTAAATGAAAGTCTCACTCCTAGATGATGCTTCCACACAAGTATCTTTTGCTGCTGCTGTAATCTATTTTTCCAACCATTTCGGTCTCTATTGAAAGTGCAGCGAGAGCCAAAATCTCTCTATCGCTGGTGAACACAGTGCTCAGAGGCCGCTCCCAATGCTCCAGCAGAAGAATGGGTGTGAAATATATGGAAAGAGTAAGGCAGTGATGGAAAACAAGGTAGTTCCAGGCTATATTAAGGTTAGGTTACAAAGAGTTCCTTGGAGCTACTTCAAAGTGCTACACTGGAAGATCCGAGAACTAGGTAGTATATGAGGTGAAGCAGTCATGTTGTCATATGATATCACAACCTAGACAAAGTATAACAATACCTGCCAAATGGTGCGAGTGCATGAGCCTCTGACGGGAAAAACTGGTACATGGTAAGAGTATCTGACTAAAGGATTGCAATATCTAGAAAATGGCATGAATACTTAGGTATGTCATGGCGATAGCTGCCTAATGGTGTGAGTTCATGGGCATATAATGTTAACTTCTGGCAAATAGTTGCAAGCCAGATGAATAGCTCATGTACAACATGCTGAAGAAAGGACAATGCCATGCGACAGATTTGAAAACCCGGTGACGCTTACTAGGCCCTCCTTCATTCTGAGGGCGATAAATCGAGTACCATCCGTGGGTAATAATAATACATTAATACAGAGCTTGGAAGTGGTCCATCTACATGAAGCTCTATTAGAATCAAATTATAGGTATAGGATGCAAGTACAATACCAAAACATGGAAAGGCCCAGTAAATTGTGCTGGTTGCTGTTGTCTTATGGCAAAAGTTGACCGTTTGTGTGAATACCTAGCAAAGATGTGAGTTCCTTACTGTACGATGTTAGGCAGAATCATATGCAGTACCCTTTGGGAACACCACATACAACTAAGACTACAAGTGTAAGTACAAATTCACCTTTGGTACAAGCCCGTACTACACAGTAAAGTGGTAGCGATGGCTGAGCAGCCAGACTTATCTCAAGAGTAAAGTGAGCAGTTTCAGAAGTTACACAAAGGACAGCAATTGCTATGGTTCAAACAAACACTGACTCAAGGTTTCTGAGTAAACGAATATACATTATTTACACCATCAGTTGTAAAACAATTCACTAATATAAAGCAGCAGAAAATCACAATCTTAATACACTGAACACCCCCCAATGAATTCTGGACAAATGAAGCTCAAAATGAAGTGAGAGCAAAATGGCACTCCAGCAATTTAAAAAGGGAGGGAAAGACAATGTTATTAAAATTCAAACAGCACCATCAGGTAAGAAGCAGGGCAATCTAGAAAAGGCTTTCTACAACTAGGATTCAAATCAATAGGCCTGGGCCAATGTTAATGGTTCAGAGTCTTTGCAAAGGATCACACAGTTCAGAGTAGTTTGCGGTTAAGTCTTTGCCAAGAGTTTGAAATGAAGTTGATTGGAAGAAAAGTTATTTGAAAGAGTAGAGAAGGACAAGCCCTCGGTTTGGCGAAAGATTTCAAACACTTTCACCGCGGTCGGACGGAACGAACAACCGGGATTTGTCACGATCCATGCCCCTGACCCCCACAGGGATAAGAGCCCCCTGGCAGCAGTGGGGCTAAAGCCCTTCACACTGGCCTCAAGGGCCTTAAAACTCCATCAGAAACATACTTGGAGTCAGTCCTGGCGCCTTTGGCGCCAGGCTCATTATCAGGAATAAAACAATACCAGTTTTGGATCTTAATCCAACATGGAGGCCAATTACACAGCTCAGTTCTTTAGATCCAAGCCACGCGGTCTAGTGTTTTGGGTGTGGCTGGGCTTGGAACTACTTGGCTTGGAACTACTTTACTTGGGCTATTTAAACCACACGCAAACAGCACAACACGCTCTGCGTTATTCTGCACTCCTGCAGTGTAACGCTCACCGTGTCCAGCTCCTGCTCATCTGCTTCCCTGGCAGCCCGATCCTGAAGCCCTAGATCCGGATTCCATTAATAACCTGGAAGAACAAGAACAGCATTAGCAAGCAACAACACTTACCTGTGAAGTAACCGATCTTGAATCCATCCTGTGCTTCGCTTTCTTCGCCCATCTCTGGAGTTCACCACAACCTGCAAAGGTAAAGAAACAAGGACAGCAGTAATAACAATTCTTACCTGGGCAAGCAGCGAGTCCAGGCAGCACCCTGCGCTTCTCTTCCCTCGCTCATCTCTGGGTTTCACCGCAACCTGCAAGGGAGAAGGAACAAGGTCAGCATTAACAAAGCACTTACCTGGGCAATCAGCACTTCGATCGCTCATCAATCCGGAACATCCCCGCAACCTGTACAAAGAAGAGAAGAGAACACAGGTTAGCAATTAACACCAATAAACAGTGCAGCACTCCGCGCATCAATAACTCACCGTGGTCTTCGCCATCGGCGCAGCAACTCCGAGATTGCAACCTTCCCTGTGAAAACAAAATGAGACATTGTTAGGGAACAGCGTAGAGGAGCAAGACGCCGAGAAGACAGAGAAAACGGAGGGAAAGAAAGAGACAGAATAAAGATGGAAAAGACATTATAACTCACCTGGAAGACAGCAAGCAGAGTCAGAGTCACAGCCGGTCTGGACCCGACATAAGGGCACATGGTCCAGTGAAGCAACTAGGTCCACGGAACGCCTGCGCCAACCACGCGCCCCTGCACAGAGACGCAGGATGGAGAGTTCAATGCACAAAAACCTAAGGCGCTACCCAATGTCTGGCACATAACCAAGCAGAGAGGGGTCCGGGATAGCACTTAGACCTCCATCCAGTATCGTGCGGTGCCCCCGTGGATACCAGGTGAGTGTAACAGAACGCAAAGCCTCAATTAAAACATCCACATGGGCGTCATGGAAACATCAGAGACTGACCAACTAGCTCAGTTACTGGGAGAATTACGGGCCGAGGCGCACTCCGCCCGGCAAGAAACCAACGCCCTTAGGAGGGAGTTGATTGTCACCAAGGACCACACCGATGAATTAGCCAGACAATTGCTCCAAACACAGGCTGGGCAGGCTCCGTTGCCAGGAAGTATTCCGTCGATTCCAGCCACATCCGTCAATCCAGTGCAGGTGGTCCTCCCTGGGGCAGTTCCTTTGAACCCACTGGAACGTTTTACGAGGGACCCAAGAAAATATGCAATATTCATGAACCAGTGCCACCTCCATTTTCTTTGTAGACCCAGAGCCTTTCCTAACGATCAGTCGCGGGTTGCCTTCGTTCTGTCATATCTGACTGGCAGTGCCGCGGATTGGTCCATACTGTTAGTAAGCCAGGAAGACCCACTCCTGCGGGATTTCAGGGGGTTTCAACAGAAGATGGAGAAGCTGTTCGCCCGACATACCCAGGGCCAAGCTCTGGATAATGAACTTCTGTCCCTCTGCCAAGGCAACCAAGATTTGTTAACATATATCTAACATATATCGCCACTTTTAACAGACTTGTCATTGAAACTGGGTGACCTGAGGAGAAACAAACGTTATTCCATCGAGAATTACGGGCAGAATTGAAAGACGTCCTAGCTCAGGTGGTAAACCCGCCAAAAGACTGTGCAGAGTTCCTCAATCTAGTGGTGCAGCTAGACCACAGGCTGCAAGATCGAAGGACAGATCGAGCAAAACGGAGAATCAGACTGTGTATGTACGCTCAAAGGAGAACAGTCCATGTTCATCAGAAAACACTTCGGAACCCATGCAAATTGGGGGGGGTATGGAGCCCATTATCCAAAGCCGAAAGAGACAAAAGAAGACAACAGCAATTATGCCTGTACAGGGGGAAATCAGGTCATTTCCTCAGAGAATGACCCGTAAAACCCCCTAGGAGAAAAGTTGGAGCTACAGAGAAAGAAGGAAGAGAACAAGAGTCGGAAAACTTCCAGGCCCGGCAAACGTAGAGGTCCGTTTGTCAAGCGAAGGAAAAGAGCCACAGACCTCACACCTTGCACTGCCTGTGATTTTGATCAGTCACCAACAACCGTCTCGGATGCATACTGTGGAGGCATACATTGACAGCGGAGCTGTTGGTTACTACATAGACAAAGGCCTCGCAACAAGGATGGGGCTTCCCCTCTGTCAGAAATCAACAACTGAGAAGGTCACCACTGTCAACGGCACGGAGAAAGCTTCTGGTCCTGTAACTAATGCACAGCAGAATTGACCCTTCTGTGCCAAAACGGACATCGGGAAGCCATTGCCTTCAACCTTATCAAGGCCCCTCAGTTCCGGGTGATTCTAGGGATGCCCTGGTTGGTGGCTCACAATCCTAACATCGACTGGCGAGCCAAAAAATTAGCCTTCTCCAATGATTGTGCTCATGCGTGCTACCAAGTGGAAATGCCATCGTCTGACCCAGAGACACCTATCCAAGATAAAGAGGCGTTGGTACTATGGGTAACAAGTACACTACCAAGCGAATACCATGATTTCCAAGATGTTTTCTAAAAAGAACAGGCTAATACCTTACCCCCTCACAGGCCATACGACTGTCAGATCAACCTCATACCTGGTGCACAAATCCTGTGTAGTTGAATTTATGCACTCACTGAACCTGAAAATCTCCACTTCAAATCATTTCTGGACCAATACCTGGCAAATGGTTTTATCCGCCCGTCCAAATCCCCGGCAGCCTCGCCCCTATTCTTCGTACCCAAGAAGGAGGGGGACTTAAGAATGTGCATCGACTACCGCACACAAAACCAGGTAACAGTTAAAAACCGTTATATTCTACCCCTTATCCCAGAACTGCTGGACCAAGTCAATGATGCCCAAATTTACACCAAATTGGATCTCAGGGGGGCATACCATCTCGTGCGTGTAAAGAAAGGAGACGAATGGAAGACCACCTTTCGTACTAAGTATGGGCTGTACCAATATCAGGTGATGCCCTTTGGGCTTTGCAACGCTCCCGCCGTGTTCCAGTACTTCATGAACGATGTACTACGGGAATTGATCAACGTATGTGCCCTAGTTTACATTGACAACATCTTGGTGTACTCCTCTTCTAAACAGAACCATGTCAGGCACATTCGCTCCGTCCTTGCAAAACTCTGACAGCACCAGCTATACGCCAAACTTGAAAAATGCTCCTTCCATGTCACCGAAGTCGAGTTCTTTGGTTTTGTCCTCACTCCCAGAGGCGTCCGGATGGATATGCACAAAGTAGACGCCATCCTTAACTGGCCATCACCGTCTTCAGTCAAAGGTGTCCAAAGTATGCTTGGCTTTGCAAACTTTTATCGCTGATTCATCCCGGGTTTCTCCCAGATTGTGCACCCGATCACTTCTTTATTACGAAAACACAACAAACAGTTCCAATGGGCAGAAGAGGCGGAGAAGGCCTTCCAGGAACTCAAGAAAAGATTTAACTCAGCCCCGGTGCTACGACACCCCCGCCCAGATCTCCCATATGTAGTGGAAACAGATGCCTCCAGCATAGCAATGGAGGCTGTTCTTTCCCAAAGGGATCCCGAAACAGGCCAGTTACATCCCGTGGCCTTTTGGTCGCGAAAATGTACTACACCTGAACTTAACTATGCAATAACAGACAAGGAACTCCTAGCGATAAAAGCAGCTTTTAAGGCTTGGCGGCATTACCTCCTAGGCGCCAGACATACCATCACAGTAATCACCGACCATTGCAACCTACAATACCTCAAGACGGCAAAGGCTCAATCATCCCGTCAACTCAGATGGGCTTTATTCTTCGCAGAATATAATTACATAATCATGTACCGACCTAGAGTCCAGAACGGAAAAGCCGACGCCCTATCCGCGATGGGTATTGATGAGAACGCATATTCACTCCAGACCCAGTGGCCATTATTCCAGGTGACAAACTACTAGGACTTACAACAACATTATCTCTGGACGAACTCCAAAAGAAAATTCGGCTCCTAATGAACACCAAGGCTGTACAAGACTGGACCAATCAAGGTGAACATTACACAACAAAGAACCAACTCCCGTATTTCAGAGGGCGTTTATATCTACTAAATGAGGCACTACAAGAACAAGTAATTTCTGGTTATCACGACCCCCTGATAGAAGGACATCCAGGAATTGCCAAGACCCTAGCCAAGGTGAAAAGAAGTTATTGGTGGCCGACCTGGTGAAAGGACATTACGCAGTTTATTCTGAAAATAAAAAAACAAGAAACAAAGACCTGCAGGCCTTCTTCAACCCCTGGAAATTCCACCTGTACCTTGGCACACACTCTCCCTCAATTTCATCACAGATCTGCCTCCCTGTCAAGGGTTCAACACTATCCTAGTGGCTCTTGACCTATTCTCTAAAATGGCCCATTTCATTCCGCTTAAGGGTCTACCAAACACATTCAGTCTGGCAAAGGTGTTTTTAGAGCAAATCGTACGATTACATGGTTTCCCCTCTGTCCTGATTTCTGACCGAGGGAGTCAGTTTGTGTCTAACCTCTGGAGGAAGAGTTGTGCAATTGGCCAAATCGATATTCGTCTGTCCACTAGTCACCATCCCCAAACTGATGACCAAATGGAGCGGACGAATCAGACACTAGAGCAATACCTACAGTGCATGTTACATCAAGTGGAAGAAAGCTGGAAGGATGTGCTGTGGATAGCCGAATATGCCTACAACAACTTGCTACACACCAGTACCAGACAGAGTCCATTCTATATCATATATGGAAGGCACCCACATACTTCCGAATTAGATACCCCCATTGCCTTGGAAATGCCCGCGGTGAAGACTTTATATACATCCATCACCCAAGCCTTCAAAAAGGCAGCAGAACACTTGATCCAAGCCAAAGAAAGACAGAAAAGTTTCTCTGATCAACACTGAAGAAAAGCCCCTGACTACCAAGTCGGAGATGAAGTCTGGTTGGCGTCTCTGCACGTGTTCATAAGAGGAACTCGAACATTTTGTCACAGATATCTAGGGCCATATACCATTAAGGGTATTACAAATCCTGGGGGGGGCGTGGCCAACCGCCATGTAGAGCGGACGCGACTTCGGTAAGCTCCGCACGATGAGCCATTGATAAGCTGTTATCTAGCATTTAAGCCGTCCTTAGTGCCTGCAAACTACCCCGAGAGCTGCTGGCTGCGGCGGGAGCCTCCTGGACTCCCTACATACGAGGGTGGAAGCCCGGGAGCCGCGTTGGGAAGACCGCGTACCTGACGGAGCGGGTGGCCAAGATGGCGGCCTCCACTTGCTGAGCCGGAGAGCCCGGCGTCAGCCTAGCATTCCAGGAGAAGGCCGCCCCATGCTGCCGAGTGGAGCAGGTGTGGGTAGTGCCCCTGCTGGCCCCTCGGAAGCAACCACTACGATAAGCCTGGGAGTGCTCCGGGCTCGAGGACGAGAGGGTGACCGGAGCGGCCAAGGGTGCCTGCCGGCCCCGCTGCGGGGATCGAAGGTAATTGAGGACCGGCCAAACCCTCCCGCGAGGGGAAGGGAGCGCCGGAAGCGGGGCCTGGGGATCGCACACTATATCGAGTGCGAACGCTGGCCGCCTCGCGCTGCCCCCGGTTGGCGCTACTACGGGAGCCGCGTGCGCCATCCGCCCCGCCCGAATTACACCGCGGCCCCGGCTCCCTGCGCCCTGGAAGTGGGTTGCTGCGACCGCGACACTCGGAGCGGGCAGGTAATCGAGAGGAGCCCCTGCCCCCCCCCTTTTTTTTTTTTCACTGAGGACCGTGGGGAGCCGCAACCACAGGCTGGAGAACGGCCCCTGCCTGACGGAGCGTGTGGGGGCCTAGCTGCACAGCACCGCCCGCGATCGTGCGACCCTGGGGAAAGACTTCCTGCGAACCACCACTGGGGGCCTACCAACCTACACCCAGCGGGTCGTACCTCTCTACCGTATGAAGCAAAACGCAGGACCTGGGGGACCGGCGCCGGAGCGCTTCACACCCCGCTGGAGGGCCCAGAGCGCGGACTATAGCCCTAAGTGTGCTGGGAGAACCGTAAATTGGCAATTTCTACAGGGGCTACGACTAAAGTACCCTGGCCGGGGCACCCGATTGCAGCGCTTGATACCCGCTGAGCTGGGAGGATGTCCAGCTTGGATAAGTCTACGGGGAGGGGGGCCAGGTCCAAGCAGCGGCAGACCACCCTGGACGCTTACACAGCCCCCGAGCCCCCCAGCCCTGAGTGCCCAACCATGACAACTGCCGGTAAAGACACAAGCCCCACACCAGAGACGTCTGAACCCACCAACTCCCAACTCTTGGAGGCCATCACGTTAATTCAAACAACTATGGTGAATAAAATCGACGCTGTGGCCATAGATCTGGGACTCCTTCGCCAGGACGTCCGCTCCTTGGCTGGTAGAACTGACGCGCTCGAGACCCAAGTACGCGAGAATACTGAAGCGAATACCCAGCTTCTGCACGACATGGAAGGCCTCCAGCAAACGGTCAAGAATTTGGAGGACAGGGTGGAGGAGGCCGAAGGAAGGGCCCGCCGGAACAACATCCGGCTGCTCGGATTACCGGAGGGCATTGAAGGCTCGGACCCCACCAACTACGTGGAAAACCTCCTGCTGCAGGAGATCGGCGCGGAGAAACTATCGCAGGGGTTCTCCATCGAAAGGGCTCATAGGTCGCTTGCCAGGAGGCCCCCGCCAGGAGGACCACCCAGGCCTATGATAGCAAAAGTATTAAACTACAGAGACCGCGAGGTCGTCCTGGCGTACTCTCGGTCAGGGGGCCAGGTACTGAGAAATTCGGCCAAGATCGCAATTTACCCCGACTACACCTTCCAAGTGCAGATGAACAGAGCTCAGTTCAGTCACACCAAAGCCAGGTTGAAGGCCGCTGGTTTGAAGTACATGCTCCTATATCCTGCAAGGCTAAAAGTAATACACAAGAACAGAGCCCACCTATTCGACACACCGGAACAAGCCCGGGACTGGATGGATGAGCAGCAACTACCAGACATCGAAGGCAAGAGGCGCAAGCCGCACTGACACACCTACCAGAGACTGCTGTAGCGAATTACACCTTACGAGCATAGTAACCCAACCCCAAGAGCAGCTGAAATGATCCTATCACGCGGAACACTGAAGCTTCAGCTCCCTCAACCCCCCTGGAGCTTGTTTTTTCTGTTTTTCAGGGTACGTTTACCCGCCCGTAGGGCACCCGAAGACCATGCCTGGTCCTAAGGAGCGGGAACGGGACAGTCACGACGAGGAGTATCTTGTCAGACCAGTTATTTGTTGGGGAAGTTTTTTTTTATGGAAAGGGGAGCCGGAAACCCGCACCCTAGTTGGGAACCCTAAAGTTGAAATACCGAGACCGCAGGACTCCCTCATTACTACAGCACCTCTAACGGGACCTCGACCAGGACCGGGGCAGGAGAGAGAACACCACCATGACTATGGCTGAGAGAATAAAAGTGATGACGTGGAACGTCAGAGGCATGAATAGCTATGTGAAACAACGAAGGATCCAGGCATACCTGCGACGCTGCAAGGTAGGGATCGCCATGCTTCAGGAGACACACCTAACAGAGGCAAAACTGACAGCGCTAGCCAAAACTTGGCGGGGGACCTTGGTGGGATCCTCCTACTCCTCATATGCTAGAGGGGTTCTGGTATGGATTAACCCGACAGTCCCCTTTAAAGTTACGGACACCAAGACAGATGACGAGGGCAGGATGGCACTGGTGCAGGGTACCATGGAGGGAAGAGACCTATGCCTGATTAGCACTTACGCACCTAACCATGACGCCACGACTTTCTTCCACTCCCTGTACTCTAGACTAGGCCCCTACGTAAATAGCACCATGGTATGGGGTGGGGACCACAACTGCACCTTAGACCCTCTCAAAGATAGGTCTGACACCAAACACTCCCGCCCGTCCCCCCCACCCAAGATACTATCCAAACTGATTTCTCAGTTGTCACTTTGCGATCTGTGGAGGGAACTGAGTCCGGAGAGACAAGAGTACTCCTTCTTCTCCCCGCCACATAGCGTCCACACTAGGTTAGACTACATGCTGGTCAGTCAGGAGCAGCAAGCCACTTTCAGCGAGGCACAGTATTTACCCAGAGTATTATCAGACCACTCACCCTTGGCGGTCACCTGGGAGGTGTACCCGCCCAGACCCCCGGTTCCCACGTGGAGACTGCGAGCAGAGGCACTGCTGGACGCAGCCTTCAGGGACCACGTACAAGACAGAACAGATGAATACTGGCTAAACAACCTAGGCAGTGTAGAATGCATCAGCACCGCATGGGAGGCATACAAGGTGGTTATGAGAGGGGACATGCTGGCTGCAGTAGGGGGGGCACAAAGGGTCATTATGAATGCTCTGGCGGAAGCAGAAAGGAAGCTGGGGGAGCTGGAGAACAAGGCAGATCTGACTCCTGAGCATGTACGGGAAATAATAACGCAGAGACAGGCCTGTCTGTCTCACTGGGAGTCCCTGGGGAAACTAAGCTACGCCAAACACACTGAAAGGACACACGCCCTGGGAGACAAGCCTGGTAAACTCTTGGCCTGGCTGTACAAGAGGGAAACCCCTAGGACCCCCATCTGCCACATTCGTAGATCAGATGGCACTACGGTGCACACCCAGGCAGAAATTAACACAGTCTTCTCTGAGTACTACCAGGACCTATACTCCAAAACCCCGCCCTCGCCGGACACCGGGATCGAGGACGCCCTAGACTGCATAGAGTTACCCAAGCTAGACCCACAGTTGGCTGTAGCCTTAGAAGACCCGATTACCCCAGACGAAGTCAAGGCTATCATTAGATCATTACCCTCTGGGAAAGCGCCAGGCATGGATGGCCTTCCTGGGGAATTCTATAAGACATATGAGGAGACCCTTGCCCCACTGCTAGCACAAGTATACAACGAGGCTTTCGAACGCGGCACACTCCCTGACTCCATGAGGGAAGCAATAATCATCCCCTTGCTGAAGCCCGGCAAAGATGGGACAGATTGCGGTTCTTATAGACCACTCTCTATGCTTAATGTCGACTGCAAAATACTGTCGGCACTCCTCGCCAATAGACTACGCAGAGTGATCCCCCTGCTAATTCACCATGACCAAACTGGTTATGTACCCGGGCGCTCTATCACCGAAAACTTACGCAGGTTGCACCACGTCATATACTGCACTGAGCGAGATACCCAGAAATACGCGGTGGCATCACTTGACGCCACCAAGGCCTTCGATTCGGTTAATTGGGAATGGTTATACGCCACCATGGTCAGGATGGGCATTGGACCCGCTTTCCTTAAATGGACCCAATTGCTTTACACCCACCCCGTGGCCAGAGTGCGCACCAACAAGACGTACTCTGACAAATGGCCCCTCTACAGAGGCACACGACAGGGATGTCCCTTATCCCCCATGCTATACATCATTGCTGTAGAGCCAGTGGCCGCGTACATCCGGCAGGAATACGGTGGGGGAGGCATCATACTAGATGGAGTGACACACCTCATCTCCATGTACGCGGATGACACTCTTCTCTACCTACATAACCCTGAGCACCTCCTGCCCTACATCTTGGAGACACTAGACTGCTTCCAAAAACATACAGGCATCCAGATAAACAAAGACAAGTCGTGTCTCTACCCCCTCGCAGCACTATACAGCAATGAGTGTGGATCCCTGCCCCCACTAGCTCTTCAGTGGCAGGTGACTTCCTTCAAATACTTGGGTATTACCATACACCGTAGCCCGGATACTGAACATATTCTCAACACAGTCAGAGCAAGGGATGCACTCACTAACTCCATGGCTTTCTGGGGGAAACTCCCTCTCTCTGTGGCAGGAAGGGCAGGACTCCTCAAAATGGTAGCGCTCCCACGCCTACTGCACTGCTTTACCAATGTCCCCTACAACATCCCCTCAGCCTTTTTCAGAGACCTGAACAATCTCTGCAGAGGATTCCTGTGGCAGGGAGGCAGGCACAGGGTGGCGCTTGACATCCTTCAGAGGCCCTACGAGAAGGGCGGACTGAAAGTCCCTAATTTCGAACTATATTACCTGGCCAGCCAACTGAAGCACGTAACGCACTGGATGGCAGATGAAACCACCACGGACACCAGACTTCTCCAACCGGCTCTGCCGCGACTGCTACTTCGAGACTTGTTGTGGGTCGAGAAAGGGGCTCCACAACGTCACCCATACCTGGCCAAGCTAGGAACTCAGCTCCGGAAGCGGGCCTGCAAAGCTGTGGGGTTGAAGGACCCATACTCCCCACAGATCCCCATCGCTGCAGTCATGGCGAAACCCTCTTGGGGGAACACTGAAACTCGCTCGGTGTGGGAGCCTTACGGTGTGGCAGTACTGGGCGACCTCATGCACAAACATGAACTTTTGACATTCCCCGACCTCTGCGAGTTGACGGGCCTGCCCACCGGGCAGTTCTTGCTCCACAGGGCAGTAACACTGGCCTTAAGGAAAAGATGGCCTGAGGCAGACAATCAATTCACTGAGAACGAAACCATCGAAACACTGCTAGACACTGCCGAGGGAGGCCACGAAACCTCCAGAATATACGAAGCCCTATTACTGGCAACGACAACGAACGAACTAAAATGCAAAGGAGATGGGAGTGTGAAATGGGCCTTGTATTTGAGGACAACACATGGGAGAAAATAACCCACTACCATAAAAAGACCTCCAGGAATGCGCGCCTCCAATTAATACAGCTATACATCACAAACAGAGCCTACCTTACGCCTGACGCCATATCAAAGTTCAAAGGGGCCTCGCCACAGACATGTCCCAAGTGCCACGCGCCGCGGGCAGGAATGACCCATGTGTTCTGGAGGTTTTGGGCCCGGGTGAAAGAGAGGGTGGCGTCGGCCGGGATTGAAGTGGAAACCCATGAACCTGCAGCTTGCATATTGGGGACATACAGGCGAAGCAGCAAGAATAAACCCCTAAATAGACTCCTAGACTTGATTTACATAACAGCTAAAAGGCGCATAGCCATGGGCTGGAAGAGCGTACGGGGTCCTGGCGAGGCCCTTTGGTGGTACAACCTCAAGAGATGGATTGCCGCGGAGACGGCGGCTTGGGAAATGGCAATCCAGGTACAAAAACTAGACTCCAGTGCAGATCTTCTCCGCTGGGTAGAGCTGACAGAGCCACTTCTCCGTCCAGCGACACCGGACAGCACACCGAACAGTCCTGGCAGCCCCTGCTCGGCACGTGAGCCTATTGAGGACTGAGGTTTTAACTGCGGTCTCGGGGGGAGGGGGGGAGTGGGTGGGGAGGGAATGTTAAGGCTGAAGTTTTGTTATCACACATACTACATTGCTCTGCCGATGCGCTGTTTGTTACAGGTTATCGAAAAACCAATAAAGAATTTTCAACAAAAAAAAAAAAAAAAAGAGTATTACAAATCCTGTGGCAGTAAAACTAGCTTTACCACCAAATATGCAGATCCATCCCGTATTCCACGTGTCACTCTTAAAACCTGTTCAGCCTGGAACTCGGGTCAAAACACCACCAAATCCGGTACTGGTTAACAGAGAACTCGAATTTGAAGTCAAGGACATCCTAGATTCTAAACTCACCAGGTCCAAGTTATACTACTTAGTGGACTGGAAGGGATACGGCCCTCATGACAGGACATGGGAGCCCAGCGAGCACGTCCATGTGCCACGCCTGGTAAGACGATTTCATCAGAACCATCCAACCAAACCAGGGCCATACGGAGGAAATACCTTGAGAGGGGCCTTAGGGGGAGTGCTGTCACGATCCATGCCTCTAACCCCATCAGGTATAACAGCCCCCTGGCAGCAGTGGGGCTAAAGCCCTTCACACTGGCCCGAAGGGCCTTAAAACTCCATCAGAAACATAATTGGAGTCATTACTGGCACCTTTGGCGCCAGGCTCATTATCAGGAATAAAACAATACCAGTTTTGGACCTTAATCCAACATGGAGGCCTATTACACAGCTCAGTTCTTTAGAGCCAAGCCATACGGTCTAGTGTTTTGGGTGTGGCTGGGCCTGAAACTACTTGGCCTGGAACTACTTTACCTGGGCTATTTAAATCACATCCAAGCAGCAGAACACGCTTTGCGTTATTCTGCACTCCTGCAGCGTAACCCTCACCGTGTCCAGCTCCTGCTCATCTGCTTCTCTGGTGACCCGATCCTGAAGCCCTAGATCCGGATTCCATTAATAACCTGGAAGAACAAGAACAGCATTAGCAAGCAACAACACTTACCTGTGAAGTAACCGATCTTGAATCCATCCTGCGTTTTGCTTACCTCGCCCACCTCCGGAGTTCGCCGCAACCTGCAAAGCTAAAGAAACAAGGACAGCATTAATAACAATTCTTACCTGGGCAAGCAGCAAGTCCTGGCAGCACCCTGCGCTTTTCTTACCTCACCCATCTCTGGGTTTCGCCGCAACCTGCAAGGGAGAAGGAACTAGGTCAGCATTAACAAAGCACTTACCTGGGCAAGCAGCGCTTCGATCGCTCATCACTCCGGAACATCACTGCAACCTATACAAAGAAGAGAAGAGAACACAGGTCAGCAATTAACACCAATAAACAGCGCAGCGCTCTGCGCATCAATAACTCACTGTGGTCTTCGCCATCGGCGCAGCCATTAACAAAGCACTTACCTGGGCAAGCAGCGCTTCGTTCGCTCATCAGTCTGGAACATCACTGCAACCTGTACAAAGAAGAGAAGAGAACACAGGTCAGCAATTAACACCAATAAACAGCGCAGCGCTCTGCGCATCAATAACTCACCATGGTCTTCGCCATCGGCGCAGCAACTCCGAGATCGCAACCATCCCTGTGAAAACAAAAAGAGACATTGTTAGGGAACAGCGTAGTGGAGCAGGACGCCGAGAAGACAGAGAAAACGGAGGGAAAGAGACAGAATAAAGACGGAAAAGACATTATAACTCACCTGGAAGACAGCAAGCAGAGTCGGAGTCACTGCTGGTCTGGACACGACATAAGGGCACACGGACCAGTGAAGCAACTAGGTTCACGGAACGCCCTCACCAACCACGTGCCCCTGCACAGAGACGCAGGACGGAGAGTTCAATGCACAAAAACCTAAGGCGCTACCCAACCTCTGGCACATAACCAAGCAGAGAGGGGTCCAGGATAGCGCTTAGACCTCCATCCAGTATCGTGTGCCGCCCCCGTGGATACCAGTTGAGCGTGACAGGTTTGCAGAGTACCTTAGTAGAAAAAGAATGCTGTAGCTGAAACAGAAGTTCCTGGCAGGTTCTGCAGGCTCACGGTTCCTGAAACGACTGTCGGACTGACAAGAAGGAGGAAGACTGGAGGGGCCTGCACTGTCCCGGGAAGAAACCACCAGCAGAGCAAAGCAACGAATAAAAGATGTGCTCCTTAAAACCCAAACAGGGTCCGGTCCCCCTGGCTATCCGGTTCACTGCAGCAGTTCACAGCAAATTCGACCAGGGGAGGGAGGCTTTGCTTGATGTTTGGCGAACTGGTTGGTCCCACCAGCTCAACGGAAGAAGATTCCTTGCAGATCTTCTCTGTTGTCGAAGTTCAGGAGATTCAGACCCGTAGCAAGGCTTCACCGGGAGGTTCAGTAGTTGCAGTAGTTCTCTTCCTTCAGCTTCTCTTCGGTTCTCTCGATCCAGTGGCGACTCTGCCTTCCAAGTCCCAGAGACCTGCTTTTTATGCCATTTTCCCCCATTCACACAGCCTGGCTGTCAATCACACAGCAGGGTGGCAGTCCTGGCAGGAAAGTCACCTAGTCAATCAAACAAATTTGCGACTTGGGTCTCCAAGGAGACCCTGTGCAGGGGTCCTAAAACCCCTCCCTCACATCCTGTCCACCCAGACACTCAGGCACCCACGAGAAAGAACTTTACAAAAAGAAATGGCGAATAAACCCAGACGGAACCAAATTAAATTTAATGGGGTCCAGCGGATTAAAGTTCGAGGCTACTAACATAGCCTAAAACAGTACCAAGGCTATTTTCATAGTCCGCGGTAGGGAAAAAATGGTAGATACCACTGCCACCAGCCAAATCTTAAAGAAAGGGGAACGAAATAATGTTCCATGAGAGACAGACAAAAAGGGATAACTATTAACCCTGTCCAGTACTCTACTGAAGATAGTTTGTACTGGGTCTCTGGATTTTAAAAGACTAATAAAGTCAATGGCAACTTTACATGTTCTGGGATATAGTAGTCAGTCCCAGAAAATGCCTTGTGGAAGTATGTGAGGAGAATCCATTGGTAAGGTAGGCTGGAGCAAGATTAGCTCTTACTTTGTGTGTTAAAGCAAGAGTTTTCAGGGAGATTCTGTGCTCGACAGACAGCCAGTGCAAGTTGCGTCTGGTGTCCGATATGTGGGATTTCTTAGAGATGTTAAGTGCCGCCCTGATAGCATTGTTCTGTGTGACTTGCAGCTTATTGATATTTTTTTTGGCAGATCCCTAAGTAGGGGGCATTGCAATAGTCGATTTTAGACATGACTAAGGTTCTAGCAAGCATGATACAGTGGGATGTCGGGAGGATCGGCCTGCATGCAGTGATTAATTTGCAGGTGTATGCTGAAGCTGCTACCACAGCATTCGTTTGTTTAGTGAAGGAAATTATGGCGTCAGGGTAGATACCAAGAGTTTTCGTGTTATTAGAGACATTTATAGTGTTGCCATCGACGGTGAAGGATTTGAAGGCAGGGTCTAGTTTGTTGAGTCTGGCATGAGAACCAAGGATTAACAACTCGTTTTTTTCGTCGTTTAAGCAAAGACCATGTTGTGCCATCCAGGCTTGGATTACTGAGTAGATTTCGTTGCTAACAAAATTGTCTATTGCGTGGTGTCCCGTGATGGGAACGAGTATCTGGGTGTTGTCAGCGTAATTGGTATACGTGACACCTAAATGATCAAGTATGTCGAAGAGAGGGTTAGCAAAGACATTGTACAGCATAGGGGAGACTCATGACCCTTGTGGGACCCCACAGAGTACTGGTGAAGGTTCAGCAGAGGCTATTGGAAAGAAGACCCTCATAGTTCTGTTAGCCAGGAAGGATCTAATCCATAATTTGGCTGATTCAGAGAAGTGTGCAGCTGTTTTCAAGTGGTGGCAGAGAGTTTGGTGATTGACCAAATCAAAAGCTGCTGATAGGTCAAGTAAGAGTAGGAGGGCTAGTTTACCCTCATCTTTTATGTCTTGGATTTGTGTTATGTGATTGACCAAATCAAAAGCTGCTGATAGGTCAAGTAAGAGTAGGAGGGCTAGTTTACCCTCATCTTTTATGTCTTGGATTTGTGTTATGAGGTCAATCAGGGAAGTTTCTGTACCGTGTTTGGGACGGAAACCTGATTGCCTAAGTCCCAGAAGGTTGTTGGTTTCAAGATAAGCCTATATCTGCATGTAGGCAGCCTAGTATTTTTAGTAAGAAGGGCACCATTGTGATGGCCCTATAGTTGGATGGGTTCCCAGGGTCAAGTGTGGGTTTTTTGATCAGGGGGATGACCCAAGCGTCTTTTAGGTTGTCAGGTACAGTTCCAGTTTTGAACGAAGCATTGATGAGGTTGGTGATGAAGGGAGAAAGGTTGTGTGCAGCTGCTTTAATAACAGGTGCAGGGCATAAGTCACCTTGACAATTGGAGGGTTTAAGCTTCCTGATGATATTTTCCACTTCCCATATTGATATAGGTGAAAAGCTAAATGGTTTGCATGAGAACACGGGCATAGTGACATTGTCCACTGTTGGTATGGATTCTGGATCTGAGAGTAGGCTGCATTTTTTTGCCTTAATTTTTGTTTGCAGCAACAATATTTTATCAAGGAGAGCCTCTGGATGTTAGTGCACCATATAGAATTTGTGATGCATTTGTTGGTAGGGGCAATAGGTGATTCCAATTCTTTAAGTATCTTGAACAGTTCTTTAGTATTGGATTCAGCTTGTGTGATACGTTTATTATAAGTGTCTTTCTTGGCAAGGATGATGGCTTCTCTATAGTTGGATGAGGCTGTGGTCAATGAACCTTTATTGGCTACTGACAGACAATTTTTCCAGTGTGCCTCTGCATTTTGTTTAGCTTTGCGCAGCTCTCGTAGGTGCTGTGTAAACCAAGAGTTAAGGTAGGGTCGAGGTTTAGGTTTACGCAACTTTAAAAGGGCAATGGTATTTAATGCTTTCAGTATTGTATGGTTGTAAATATCAACTAGGGCTGTGGGGTCTAAGGAAGAGGGTATGTTATTGAGAAGGGGAAGAATTAATGGGAAAAGTTTGTCCGTGGTGATGTCTTCCTTGTTCCTGGTGTCTCTGGGGCAATAATTGGACTAGGGCAGTTAGTTGTGGCTTTGCTAGAGAAAGTAATTTTGTAGTGATATGACCAAATGCAAGGTGAAACTGATATTAGATTGGTGTTGCAGTTAAAGTCAACAAGCCAATCAAGGGTTCTACCTTTGATGTGTGTGGGCTCATGGATATCGTAGGTGTAGCCAAGATCTGATAAAGTACTGGCTAAGTCAGAGGCATTGGTATCCAAAGGGTCTTTGTAGCCAAGATTAAAATCTCCAAGTATAATACTTTGCGAGTTGGGTTTGGCATTAGCAGAAATAAGTGACACAATGTCCTCAACGAATGTGCAGATGGGTCCAGGTGGTCGGTAGATGAGATGCATTGTTGCTGTATGGTTGGGTGAAAGGGGCAATTTAATCGATAATGATTCAGCAGATGGAATTTGATGGTTAGGAATAGCTCTAATATCGATAGTGTTCTTAAATATGAAAGCGATGCCACCTCCTTTCGCTTGGTTAGTGTTTCTGTCGCATCTGATGATAGAATAGTTGTCTGGAATGGCCAAGGCCAGAGATGGGCCTGATGCCGCTTGTAGCCATGTTTCCGTAACAGCAAGGGGGTCAAGTTTTTCAGTGGTTATGAAGTCAGCAATGTCCAAAGCATGGACTGGGAGGGATCAAGCATTAATCAAGGCAGCCTTGATCAAGGTATTTTTTGAGGTAGAATTCTGAGTGTCAGATGTGTTGGTGACAGAGTTAGTGCCTGTGTTGTAGGCAGTATTTGTGAGAGTGGTGTGGGGTAGTGGGTGTTTACTGTTCTAGAATGAGTGTAGGAGATGGGCTTTAGAACGTAGTCTAGATCCTAATCTTAGGTTTCTGATGATAGTATTGGGATGATAAAGGTACTGTTTAGTATGGGCAAGGTCACTCTTGGTGATAGCATAACATGGGGGTACACTACTGTTGGTCAGTATGTCTGAGCACCATTTTGTAGGAGTGACTCTAGATCTCAGTCTGAGATTTCTACTGGGAGTAGAACAGGGTTGATTTGGTGTTGGTTTAGTAGTGAAATGTTGAAGCCAAAGGGCAGGGTCATTCAGGTAACGGTTGACAATAACCATGGTGTCAGTATTGAGGCTCGATGTAAAAATTCTAGCTATATCACAGGTAGTGTGAGACCTGCTATGTAGGGTGCAGGTGAACGGGAACGTGTTGCAATGGTTGGAGCTGAGCCAATTACTGATGTGCAGTATATAGTAGAGAGTGATCACGAGCCTATGCATAATGTTATGTGCTGAGTGAGCGTAGAGGACTATCACGTTCCTTCTAAACAAAAGTTGGGTGAGAATGGAGGAAGATAATGGCAAAGAGTTGACAGTAAGTTCAGCTACAGTTGTTGGCGTACAGTGTCTCACATGAAGAGGAGAGATGGTAGAGGACACGGGTTCCTTGCTTAAGGCAGCAGCAGTAATCAGGTAGTACTAGCGACTAAAAGTGCCGGGTAAGTAAAGATGGTTGGTGCTAAAGTCGAATGAGGGCGGTGATCTATTCCCTGGAAACAGTAAAGACAGTAAAAACACAATCGGATCTGAGCTAATGTCATGAAGAAGCAGACTAACTAGTGTCTAATATATTCGTCAGCAAGAAATAAAGGACAGTATACATTAGCAGTGGTAGAGGAAGCACGTATACAGAGCTAATTCAGAAATAATGATGCAGGGAGGGAGAGCAGAGGAAACAGTATAACTAAGCAAAAGGCTGAAGTTTAGCAGAGGTGCTTGTCTAGTTCAAATGGGGCAGCCGAGGGCTAATCAAATACAGTCGAGTACATAGCAATAGCTAAATCAATTAATGCAGTGATGAGGATGTGCAAGTATAAACCTGTGGCAATAGGCTAGTTTAGTTCAGGAAAATACATCAGATGCAGTCAAATACATAGCATTGGGCTAGTTCAAATAGAGCAATAATTAGCAGCTATAGTCAGAAGCGTAGCTATAGGTTAGTTTAGTTGATGCAATAATAAGGCTGTGCCAATATATGCAAGCGATGGGGGTAGCGTTATGCTTTGTAGTAGGCTATCACCGCCATTGATGTACAATACGTGGGCCGTGCTGGTGCAGTGGGCAATCAAGATGCATAACCAGTTTGAATGGGAATGTGAACTGGCAGTTAGTAAGGTCCAGGTCTATGTGGTAGGCACAGTTGTGGAAAGTCTTTGGTGAGACGTGTAATGAATTATTATGCTAGGCAGCTTGGGGCTAGGCAATCATAGCAGGCAGACTTGGGCAGACTCTTACCGTATTAGTTAGATAGTTAGGCAGGCAGCGTGGTTGGGCCCTAGGCCCCTTAGGCAACGACAGGCAAAGACAGGGATCAGCCTTGATGATGTCGACCTTAATGAATGAGGCCGGCTGACGCCATCCGGCGGTAGCCAATGGGCAATAAAGGCATGCAGGCCCAATCGGAGCACAGAGCTCACGTTGTTGGTTGCTTAGCAACCTCGATCAACAAGCATGCCGAGCAGCCATTTTGGAGGCCTGGCTTGCGTGTAAAATGAAAATATGAACAATCCGGGCAGCAGGGTAAACACAGGGCACAGAGGTGGCTTCTGCAGCGGCGATAAGGCTAGTAGACCTCTGATCGTAGCGTGGGCTGCAGCTGCATATAGATTACCATGTAATGCAGCTCGTCTTCAAGGGACACGGCAGGCATCTCCAGTAGGTGCCACGCGGTCCGTCGACATCGGTGGGGGAAAGGGCTCCTGCCCTTCCAGGACGCGGGATTCAGGCAAATAGTGGGAAAAAAGGCTTACACTCTTACCAAGTGAAAGAAATAAATCCTAGAAATCCAGCCAAGCTGCTGACGGACTCAGTAGGTAAGGGAAATGAGCCATTCTGGAGAATTCTCCCTAACATACGATGGTAATACCTGTAATAGGTTTTGGGTTAACATATCCGGGCAAAAACAAAAAAATGATGGTAACTTGGACATTAAATTGTAACACTCAGCAAATTGTAAATGTAGATGGGCATGTGATCTCAATATCTACAGTAGCAAGAAAGAACACATTTCCACTACACAGATGTCAAAAGTGTTGGCTTTGTCATTTATTGTTGCTACAATAAATGTTTACTACTTTTCCATATACATGTTTTCACATGAAGTTTCTCACACAAAAAACACACATATCCCATGCGCAACACCCTCAGCCTTCAAACATCAATTTTTCCAACTCCTGGCCCCTTTGCTAAAACTTAAAGGGCAACAACAAACATACTGGGTAACAATATTGTTTTTCCTCCCTACTTACTCAAACCATTTCCTCCCTTTAAAGAGCATAGTTTGGCAAGGTGACCCCATGTCATCTGAGCACATGTTTCAGGTCCTGAGCTTTCGTGTAACTGATCGATGTATTCTGGGAGTTGTCTTTTGTCTAAACTGGACTTACATACCAGAAAACAATGATTTTCAAAAGACAACTGAGTGGTGTTCTGCTGACATAGAGTCACCATTTGATTGCTCTAAAACATCCCTTAAACAAGAAAAGGATCCTAGACACTGCTAAAAGACCATAAAGTAATGCCAATTCCTCCCCTCCTCACATTACACCTTTCTTTCACCATTTACTTTGCTCTACCACTCATGACTCCAAAACAGCCTACTTCTGCAGGCTATCTCTGGCCCTTTTGATTAAGCCAGCAGCAAAACAAAAGCCCTTTTAGTCCACTATAAATGCACAACCCTCCATTCAAGAATACCAGTGCGGTACACAAGCTATCACACCGTTTAAGCATGGTATGTTTTCAAAAAGTGGGAGCCTTTATAAAAAATCATCTGAGCAGATTATTTTGTCATAAACTGAATCACAGGAGGCAGATGGATATGGGCAGGGAAGGCTTTTGTCTCCTGCCTCTGTCCGTGTAGCTCTCAACTGTGTTAAATACGACAGCTTACTGCACTCCCAGGAGGGATATTAACAGGTTACCTGCTACGCACCTTCACCCCAACTCTGCCCCGGCCCGTCACCTGGTTTGCCCAACTCAAGAAATGGATCTGAGGCATACCATCCAATGGGAGTTTTGTGAAAGGGCGAATAATTGCCATCTGGCAAAGTTGTAAAAAGTCCTGTTTTTTTAAATTTTTTATTAATGATAAAATGATGCAGGTAATTCTATCTCAGAAAGGGTAGTCTGCTAATCAGGCTCCCCTTTCATCGAACTTCATGCCAAAAACATAGTGTACACTTGTGTCCTTCTTCATCAGTATCCTTATCTGCATGCCTGCCCTTCAGTGCTAAAGAGCAGGTTCAGAGGTCATAGGTGCCCTCTTGACATCTGGGGTAACAGCAAAGTCAATTGAGCACAATGTTCGCATTTAAAGTCAAAACTACATAATTATGAATTACCATCTGGTGGCCATTTAATCTTTAAACATAAGCCCCACCTGAGTTTGGGTTATGGTGGCTGATATGTAAATATTAAAGCCATATCTGATCTGCATCATACATATGTCAATACTGTGAGCTAAGCCATGGAAAGACTGTGTATTCTCCCTAGACCCGTTGTGTCCGCTGTACCCAGCAGGACCATAGCTGCTGGGGGCTGTCACTCTTCAACCTTTGTGAGTTCAGTTAACACCTCTCTCCAGCAAGACAGCCCCTCAGCAGGAGCTGTCCTGGGAAACAGGAATCAAAGGCACACCCTAAACAAAATGACTAGCCACACACCATAGTGTTGCATACTAAAGGGCCTTTGATGCTATGGGCCTGGGAAGGGGGCAGGGCTATTGTAGACGGAGGGAGCTCAGGACAGCTGGGAAAGGATTCCACTTTCTTGTTTCATTCAGCAGCTCTTCTACCTTCCTGTCTCCTACACTTTCTTTAGCACAGTGCACTTTGGGGATGATGAAACAGGCAAATACCACTTGTCACAAGGATATGAATTAGAGCCCTTAAAGCAAGCTTGCTCTTATCCAATCCCGTGGGGCTTTTTGCCTATAAAAGAGGGTGTCTCATACACGTTCTTTGATTCAATTCACTTTTAAACCACCTAGGACTCAAGAAAGAATATATATGGATTTATTTGGGGAGAACTGATCTTTCCAAAGTCCTCAGCCATTGAGGTGAAGAAGGAGTGCTCCAAGGCAGAGGCAAGCTATTCTTCCTACTCACACCCATGGCACATTGCTGAGTCCCAAGGCCTGCCAGTTGTCTTGCCTCCATAGTCTGGAAGAGCAGACACTGAGAAGGATTCACCCTGTCCAAGAACCCGCACAGTGGGTCTCACAGAATCCTGGCAGTAGGATCCCTGACTTCACCATCAAACCACTTTGAGCCACCTTCATGTCACATCCGACACATTCTAGCCACCTTTGTACCACACTCAATGCCTTTGAATCAATGGATCTCTCCAGTGCTACCTTTGGCACAGACTCAATATTCAAACCATGTGCACACCTCATTGAACAAGCTCAATGCCACATCGCCCCAGCAGAGCGCCATCACCTGTTCAGCTCGAGCACCAGGTCCCCAGGTCCCCAAGCAGACGACTTCTAACCGCTGCATCAAACCAAGCATCGCACCACCAAGACTTTGCATGGCAGCTCGACTGAAACCCTTGGACCATCACGCTACTCATTGACCGGAACCAGCAGCACTGATCATTTTGAACCACAATGATTGTCAAACCACTCCTGGTGAACCCTGTGAGCTGCATTGCTCGATGCCACCTAAAACTGCACAGAGCACCCGCTCGAATAAGAATTGACACTGACTCACAGTCTGGGATCAACGTGACTCGCCACCTCCGAACGCAGTTCAATCAGCAGGCACACCAACTCGAAGCCTGTCCCGGCAATGTTGAACCACCTAAACTTGGAATAAGGTACTTTGAACTGATCATATCCCCCTGGTCCACCTTTTGGGGCCCTAGAGAGGTGCTACATGCTTTTGTCACCTTTGCCCACTACAAACATATACTTTCTGAATTCCTTGTGGCATTTCTTGGCCGTTTTTCATCCCGGCTAGAGTGCTGCATCATCACATTCTGCTTTCCTCTATCTTTCCTTTCCAGGAGTTGGTTTTTATAGTAGTTTTGATAGTTAAGTGTATACATGATTTGTGTAAATAAAAGTATATATTGTTATAAAACCTTGATTGGCATTTTATTTATTTTGAAACTGTTGTACTTTGTCGTTTGGGTTGCTATTGGCTCACATTCACACCCCTTAAGAGAATGTAGCCTTCCCTTGGCCCACGTTACCACAAAAAGGCAAAAGTGGTGTATCTCTTAGCTGTGACTGTTTTACCGCTATGATTGAGATCACTGTTGGTTTGTATAGGTGTGGGGGCTGAATAGGGAGGTTAGCCACTACTCATCCTTGTACTCCTGCAAAGTGGAAGCCATTTCCTCACAGGAAAACAAAACAATCAATGGGCCTTACAAATGTTTCTGTTGGTTGACCTTAACGGGAATCCTGCAGATTTGTCAGTGGAGCAGAGAAGGAATTTGCTAAGTGCATTCTATTTGGGGCAAAGTCCTGTGCCGTGGGCTTGTCTCATGCGCACATTCCTTGTGAGTTTCCTCGAGGATCGGGCTTGTGAGTGGAACTTTGCTGGAAGCTGAAGGGATTACAGCTGTGTCCGCTCTTCAACACATGCCGATGAGCTGAGGATTGCTGATGACAACACCCTGCAAGCGGTGCTGCTGCATGCCAGCACCTGCTCCCACTGGCAAGTGGTCCGGAACCTGTGTTTATACAGGTCAGGCACCAAAGTTTATGGAGAGATGCTGGGCTTCGAGACCAGAGTAGAGAACATCAGTCCACTGAGCCTGCTTGCATGTATCCCAATGCCTGAGGGGATCCATCCATGCAGCTTACTTCTGATCATTCTACTTTGCAGTGTGTGCTTGTGTGCCCAATGGCTGGGAGAGGCAGACTATCTGTGCCTCTTCCGGAGTGATAGAGCAGGAAATCTGACCCCATGTAGAGAGGGCAAGGTAGTCGGTCCAAGGTGTACCACTATAAATAACTCTCCTCCGAACAAGGTGTCAGCTCAGCCATTCAGGGCGATTCACATCAGCAGTCCATATGGTGGGACACCCCTGAGACTGATAATACAGTGATTACCAACTGGAAAAATAATTGTCTTCATCTTAGCAAAGTGGTATACATTGCACACTGTTGGAAAATTGTTGGTACTTATACCAGGTTAACTTCCTTACATACTGTTGAATCCTGATAAATGTGGCACCGCCACCATGTTTTCTACCCACACCGATGATCCTCTGGTGCCCTGTCATCATTGGAAGAACATATTCATTTTCTACATCCAGGCCTGTGAGGGAACACACCTGGCGGATGAGGAGAAACATGCTGTCCTCACTGAAGGCCTGCATGTCTACAAGAATTTGCCAGACCAAGAATTTGTGCCTACCTGTGACCCAAGGTGCAACATGAGCTGTAGGGTGCTCCACTAGTGGTAATCTGAGCATGTGTGCGATAGTTATGAAGAAACTGGAGGAACATTTTAGGCAAATGACATTTGTAGTTCTGGAATGTTATACATTCTTCTCTAGGCACCAGGGATCTGAGGAGGCTTTGGACAACTTCTTAGCAGACCTGAGAACCCTGTTGGCTAAGTGCAGTTTTACAGGAGAAATACATCAGGGACCAGATTATGATGGCAACTTCCAATAACAAGATCCAAGAGAGAGAGTAGCTAGTGGGAAACCCCACATAGAAGGAAGCTCTGACGATCGCTGGAGGAGTCAAACTAGTGACCAAGTATGTGACTGATGTGAACACCAAAGAGGCGTGTTCTGCTGAGGGAGTGGTTGGGTCTGAAGGTGGGAGCAGTAGATTAGACGGTGCTAACCCTGGCTTATGTGAGGATGCCCACCATAGAGGGAAGTCAGACGTGAGAGAAAAACCCACATGTTTCGGTTGTGGCAATTTACGCTATGTTGCATCCTCAAATGAATGTGCAGAAAGTGTGACAAGGTCATTTTACCAGGCTGTGTAAGGCCAAACCTGGTGAAGTGAATAAAATAATGTGTGGGCCGTATTGTTGAGTTGGGAAAGCTTAAGGAATGTAATCAGGTTATTTTGCATGTGGATGGAACAGCGCCTTATAGAGCACCTTGGGTAAATGATGGGAGGGGGTGTAGAGGCAGTGGGGATCTGCGGGGGGGGCCTCCTCCCACTTTCTGTAATAAAATTCAAGCAAAATGGTTAGAGCAGCACAAAAAATGATTATTGGACACAATGATGGGTGAATCCTGATAAAGGATGTAGGGTATTTCATCAGTGACCTTATATTTAGAGATAGGGCCATTAAAGGCAAGGCTTATGCCTCCAACAAAGAGGGTAGCATGCTGGGCTAGAACCATCAGTGTGAGTAAACAATAGAACTCAAGCCCAGAGCTGAGGTGCAAGTGCAGGCATTGAGCTTGCCCATGGTGGAACCCAAGGTGGTAACCATTATGTGTCAAGGGTGTTCTCTGCAACAAGTTAAAGGACTATATGTATAGAATCTTTCTGAAGAGAGGGTAAGTATGGGCTGTCCACAAAGTGTGCCTAGAATCAGTGGCAATTAAAGAAAAGTTGCATGATGATTTGAGCGAGTTATGTGATGTGGGTGTGTTAGAATCAAAAGTTAAGCAAGTAGTTGCAACAATTGTCACTATGCATCCAGACAAACAAATAAGCATGTGTAAATATTTGCATGCCCTGAACAAGGCGATTTGGGTTGGCCGCCATCCCATTTCTAATGTAAACGAGATGTTAACAGTGATGCAGGAGGTGATTTGGTTTTCGTCTCTGGAATTGTCTGCCTAACACCAGATAGTACTGCATCAAGAGTCTAGGCGTCTAACCTTTTTTTGACTCCTTTAGGGGCTTACAGCTATAAAGGCATGCCTTTGAGATAGCTGTGGCATCTGCCATATTTAAGAGAGTAATGAAAAATGTAATGATAAATCTGCATCTGAGGTGGGATGGTATAACATGTTTTCAGGATGATATCCTCATACACGTTAAGTGTAGAGGGGGGTGAGGAAGGAAGCTGACACCAAGGTGGAATATTTGTGGTTAAAGACATTTAATAATGATAAAGTACCCCTCACTATCCATATATCTAAGAGGGGTTTCCCTGCCTTAAAGTAAATCTCAAGGAACTGTCAGAATGTCCGTCCAAATGAAAATCCACCGTCCTGTGTCAGAACCTACTTCTAACATTTACACTACAAATAAAACTAATATGGTCCAACAGAAAGTTCTTTGTCCAGGAGAATGACTCCCTTCTCCTGGTGTATGTATGATGTTCCCAAAATTGTTCTCTTGAAAACAAATGCCAGGGGGAATGACTCCCCTCCCCTGGCTGGTAACTCCAGCACTTTGTACACTCACCGTCCTATACCAGGAGAATGGCTACCTTCTACTGGTATCGATCAGCACTCTCCAATGCCAGGGGGAATGACTCCCTTCCCCTGGTGCCTCTTTAGCGTACCTGACTGGCTTTGATATTCCCACCAGGAGAATGACTCTCTTATGCTAGTGTTTGAGAGTTCTTTTCTCACTTGGGTTTTGCCTTGGCATGTTTCCACAGAATTAATAAAGTCATACTTATCTTGGGGTCCCAGACCCTTCTGTGATGGTCAATGGGCTTACCTCTGCCACTGATTAGAGAACACTGTCCTCAGATGCACTCTTCTCTTTATATGGGGTCCAACACCCTTCTTTGCTGGTTAGTGGACCCTCCACTGGTATGAGAAAGATTTCCTTGGATGCAACTTTTACTTTTGTTCGGGACCCAGACTATTAGAGCACTTGCCCTGGCCTGAAGCTGAGACCTCTTAACTCCCCCCATGTCCCTACCAGTTTGCCTGTGCTTCCCGTTACCTTCTGGGACTTGCTCACACAGTGCCAGTCTCTCCAGGGACTGGTGTCGGTCTCCTTCCCGCTGCTGTCGGCTTCTTCTCTGTTTCTGCAGCGGCTCTGTGAGTTGAGGCTTCTTGCAGTCTCTGCACCATTCGGGGACAGTGTGGTCCACTGCCTCCTGGAGTTCGTCCCACTGTCTCGCCTATTTGCAACTGACCTCGGTCCTGTCGATGCATGACCCATCACAGACTCTCTCAGCTTACTGCCAGCGTCCTCTGCAGAACCCTTCAATCGAGTCCACCAAGTACTTTGAAACTCCTGGGTTCTACTACCAGGGAGGAAGGCGAAGACTTCGTGTCCTTCTTTGCTTTCCTTCATATTGAGATTGCTATGCCCAAGCGTAATGTCAACACCTGTTGTCAGTGTCTTATTGGTATTCCTCATGCCTCCTGTGCCCACTTAATGCTCAGAATCTTGAGACTGGAGAGCTAGGAAACAATACACGGCATCCTTACGAAGTAAGCACAACCCAATGGGACATATACCCTCGAAAGGGGGTGCTGCTGAGTAAAAAAGACACCAATACTCAAAGATGGCTCCCGCAGTCTATGGGCAATTCCGCCTTCAGAGTGGGACATGAATATGCCCCAAAAGATCAAACCCAGGCTCCAAAACATCAAGAATCTGTGTTGATACAAACCGGCAAAGGTTTCGCCTACACATGTTTTTGAGAGCATATGGGGCAGGCAAACATACTTGGAAAAAACATAAGTCAATGTATTCATGTTTAAGTTTATTATCTGTACAAATATATGCCTTCCCAGCACCAACAATATCTAAAGAAGAGCACATGAGAGATTAGCGTGACATCTCTGCGCCTCCATAGATAGATTAGCATTACTTAGGCCATTAATAAACTCCAGATTAATGAAGACACCGGGAGGTGGGGAAACACAAGCACATGGGGTACTCGTTGGTTATATGACTGATCAGGGTCTGACCGATGTGTGGAGGGAGTGCCACCCGGCTGATAGGGGCTTTACTTTCTTGTCCCCAGTCCACAGGTCCAGAACAAGGATTGATTGATGTGATATGACATGATATGATATAGCATTTATAAAGTGCCTGTACCAAAGTTTTTCTAGGCACAACAAGACAAGGAGGGGGAAACATAAGGAGGACAAAACAACAATCTTATTAGGCCTTGTGTCAGTCAGATCGTGCAAGAGCAGGGAAGGGGGAGGGGAGAAGTGCAAGGGGTAGGTGGAGGATGGAGAAGTGCAGGACAAAGGAGAAAAACAGGAGTGCAGCCAGTGGGTGGCAAGTGCAGGAACTCATAAGTGTAGCCAGCAGGTGGAAATAAGTCGAAGGGAGGGGACCGTAGGGTTACAGATAGAGACCACAAGTCCAGGGGAGCCAGGGGGCAGCGCAGGGCTGCAGCTGGACAGGAAGGGACCTGGGACCGAATTCAGAGGGTGACCAGGTGACAAATGCATGGATGGATCAGGCAGGTGATCAGCAGGAGAGAGGAAGGGAAAAGGCAGAAGCAAAGAGAAAGGTCTTTAGTTGCTTCTGCTCAAGTGTCAGCGAGGCAAGAAGTCTGTTCCAGAGGGAGGTCCCAGCTGAAGAAAAGGATCTGGCCCCAACTCTTTGCTTGGAGAAGGGACCGGCCCTCAGAGAGTTGGAGGTGGAATAGCAGAGGCAGATATTTAGGAAGAGAGACTTGAAGCTAGTGTGGTCCCAGACCCCAAAAAGCCTTGTGGACAATGCAAATGGTTTTGAACCTGATCCTGGCTGCCACTACGAGCCAGGGAAGGGATTTCAGAACTGGAGAGATACGATGCCTGGGCTTGAGACCAAGGACAAGTCTCGCAGTTCTGTTCTGGATCAGTTGTAGAGGCCTGAGGGTAGAGGCAGGAAGATTTTGAAAGAGGCTGTTGCATTAGTCTAGCCTAGAGAGAACCAGAGCACTGGAGACAGTGAGCTTCTGGGGGGAAGTGAGGAAGGGAAGAATACCTCTTAGGAGGGGCATCTGGTAGCTTGACTTCTTAGAGACATCAAAGATGTGAGGAGAGAAGGAGAGTGTGGGGATTCTTAGCCTCACAGGTAGGAGAAGGAAGAGGGCCTAGGGTGGGCAGCCAGCGAGTGAGAGGAAAGGAGGGAGCTGGCGTTCTAATGAGGAGGATCTCAGTCTTACTGGTATTAAGGCAGAGATTTTTGGTTGTGTTTCTGGATTGCAGAAAGACATTCTGGAATGAGAGAAGGAGTAGAGGCAGCTGAGGGGAGCCTGAAGGAGAGCTGAGTGACAACCACATAGCACTGGAAGTGTGAACATAGGCCAGCTATGTGGTGGGCAAGAGGTGCCAGGTATTTGTTGAACAGCCAGGGAGCTAGATTATACGCTTGGGGAACACCACAGGTAGAAATAGATAGAGGACAGGAAGGACCCAAGTTGGACCTGGGAGGGTCGATCAGTGAGAAAGAAGGTCAGCCAGGCCAGGGCATGATCAGTGATACCCAGGTTATCACGGAGCAGGTTGAGCAGGATGGCATGGTTGAATGTTTCGAAAGCAGAGGACAGATCAAGGAGAATGAGGACAGAAGGAAAGTTACAATCGAGGTTTGAGAGCAGGTCTTCATGCATGTTCAGGAGAGCAGTTTCTGTGCTTCTAGAGGCTCTGAAGCCAGACTGATGACAGCTTCAGTGTGAAGGTTAAGCTGGGAGATAGCCAGCTTTTCCAGGAGTTTGCCCAGGAGTAATAGAGATTGGGCGGTAGAAGGCTTCTTTACGAAGGGAGTGCACAAGAGAGTGCTTCAGAGGGGAGGGGAAAGTTCCAGTGGTGAAAGAGTAGTTGCATAAATCGGCCAAGGTTGGTGTGAGGGTGTCAATGTGGTCCTTGATGGTTTTGTAAGAAGAGGGAATAACCTGTTTATACAAGACTTTCAAATATCGGCCTTGTCTAGAAACGTCGTCAGTGGCGAACAAAGGGAAGGAGGAGAAGGGATGAGTAGAGGCGGCTGCAGGAAGGCCAGGAGAGGAGGAGGAGGTTGGAGAGGAGGAGAGGGCGGACAGGATGTCCTGACTTTTAGTGATGAAATGAGAAGCCAGGGCTGTGTACAGGGCCTGGAAGGGGACAGGAGATGTAGAGATTGCAGCAGGATTGGCCAGCTCCCTGCAGATTTTAAAGAGTTCGGCCGAGTTATTATATGCAGCAGAGACGCAGGCTTGGATGTGCGCTCTCTTCTTGGCAAGGACAGGGAGTTCTTGTGTTGTCTTTGGAGAAGGCAGCAGTCCAGTTTGTCAGAGGGTGTACCTGTTGCTCTCCACTTCCTCTCAGCCACCCAACAGTTGCATTTAAGGGTGATGAGGTCGGAGTCATACCAAGAGTTTCACGTGGATTTGGGTTTCAGTCGGATCCTCATGACAGGGGCAAGTACATCAAGAGTGTCAGGGATAGAGGAGTGAAGGTTAGAGAGGGCTGTGTCAGAATGTGAGTCAGCCAAAGGTGCAGAGGGAGGAGATAAAGTGTCAGCGAAAGCCTCAACGGACACAAGCTTCATGTGTCGTATGACCGAGAAGGTGGGTGGCAGAGCTGGAGTTGGCTTGTCCAGAGGAGCAGAGAGAGAGATGAGAGAAAAGGAGAAAGTGATCACTCCAGGAGAGAGGAGTGGTGAGTCGGTTAGAGAGGGGGGGGGGTTCTGAGGAGATCAGAACATCCAAGATGTGCCCTGCAGAGTGAGTTTGGCCAGAGGGGTGAGTAGAGAGAGTCATAGAGGTTGCGAAAGAGTCCAGAAGAAGGACATGAAGCATCCAGGTGGATGTTGAGGTCTCCAAGAAGGAGGAGTTGAGAGGTAGAAGCAAGGAGAGAGGAGGCGAGGTCCGCCCACTCAGAGAGGAAGGAGGTTACCTGGCCAGGCGGCTGCTAGTGATGACAGTGAAAGAGAGGCCAGGAGAGAGAGAGAGCCTGCAGACCAGGCATTCAAAGGAAGAGTAGTTCTGCATAGGAATGATCGAGGCAGGGATCCAATCCGGGAAGATCAAGGCTACACACCACCAGGATGATTAGATCTGGGCACAGAGAGGATCTTTTAGCCATCAGGGAGGAGAGTGTCACAACCTGTGACAGAACTGGCCGTGACCCACGTCTTGGTCAGACCGAGAACATCCAGTTCTTCAAGGAGACGGCAGATGTCAGAGGAGTGTGTGAAAGGTGAGTGAGAGTTGAGAGTGGCAGTGTGGAGCAGGTTGCCATCTTTGAAGGACTTCCATGGTGGGGTACAGGTCTGAGCTACGCCCTGAGGAATTGTAGAAAGATCCAGAGAATGGGCAGAGGAGGAAGGAGGAGAGGGCAAGGTAGCCAAGGAGGAGGAATAGGATGCCAGAGGGGTGGTGGAAGAGGGAGGCAGCAGGGCGGCCAGAGAAGCAGTAGAGGGTGCCGAAGGGGTGGCGGAGGATGGAGGAGGCAGAGGAGCTTGAGAAGGGACAGCAGGAGAAGGAAGTTGATAAGGCACGGGAAGTGTCTGTCAAAAAGGAGGAGGTTGGCCCGAGGGCCTTAGACCAAGACAGTGCCATTTCGATAAACATTTATGATGGTCGTGGAGGAGTGGAAGGGGGCAAGGAGGGCCTCCCACCGGGCGCCACCATTAAGAGGTTAAGAGAAAAAAGGAGAGCGCTCAGAGACTATATGGAGGGTCCATAGGCCTGGGGAGGGAACGACAAAGAGGATATCGGTGAGGGTCTGTCTGAGGTTCATGCATCAGCAGCACATACATAGGGTTACCACCAGTGTTCTTATCCCTATTAGTTGGTCGGACCACAAAATGGTTGACATGGGCATATTACCGACAGGCGTTAGAACTAGGGAATCCTTATGGCGCTGTAATGATATCTTATTGAAAGATGTTGCCTTCGCTAAGGAAATGAGAGAGGCGATAGACGACTACTTTAGCTTCAAAAACGCTGGGGAGTTGGAACTGGGAATGGTTTGGGAGGCACTCAAGCCCACCTGGAGAGGCCCCCATGATAAGAGAGGGCGCAGCTAAGAAGAGGGTTAGGACCCGCCAGATAGAGAAGCTGAGTAGCGAGATCTGCGGATTGGCAGCTGTAGAATTGGACGTGGGAAGGAAGGATGAGGATAAAGTATGAGTGTCAATGGAAAAAAAGTGGGAGTTGAAGGAATTGGAGGTTGGGAAGGTCATCTCTGGCCTACAGTTTGTCAAACAGTGATATTACGAGAAGCGAGACAAGGCGGATGCTTTGCTGGCATCGAGGCTCTGGGGGCAGAGGGCTGATGGGTTGGTGTCTGAAGTCAACCACTCTGGGGACGACTACACTCCAAGACAGGGGAAGTTGTGCAGGAATTTGCCACATTCTATGAACAATTGTATGGAGAAGAAAGGGTGTTTGAGGAGGGGGAGCTTGATAGATATCTGAGTAGTGTGCCCCTGCCAACTCTCCATGAGAGTACGGTTACAGATTTAGAAAGGCCGATCACCCAGGAGGAGGTATTGAGGGCTACTAGTAGATTGAAGCTGAGGAAGGCCCCTGGGGACGACGGTTACACAACAGGGTTTTACAAGGCATTCTTGGGCTGCTTGGCTCAGCACATGGCTAAACTGTTCAATAACATCCTGGCCTCGAGGAAGGCACCCCCTCCTTTGGTAGAGCACTAATAGCTGTCATACCCAAGGAAGGGAGGGACCCCAAAAGTTGTAAGTCATATCGCCCCATTTCCCTTTCAAATGTTGATGCCAAGATCTTTACCAGGGTGCTGGCCACGAGAATGGAGAGGTTAATGTCAAAATTGGTTAATTCTGACCAGGTGGGGTTTATCCAGGGAAGACAGGGGGCCGAAACAATGTGCAAAATGATGCATTTGATGGAGGCCGCAGCGAAAAAAGGAGGATGCTGAGAAAGCATCCAATCGGGTGGACTGGGGTTTCCTATATTGGGTCCTTCGGAAATATGGGTTTGGGGATCGGATCCTCAAGGGAATACCGGCATTCTATGCATCCACGGTAGTTCGGGTGACAATTAATGGGAGACTGTCAAGGCCCCTCAACCTGATGAGGGGCACAAGGCAGGGCTGCCCCGTCTCGCCACTCCTGTTTGCGCTCATTTTGGAGGTTCTTGCAGAGCATCTCAGGAGGGCCCCCCAGGTAGAGGGGATTAGAGTTGGAGAGAGGGAATTCAAAGTTGGGGTGTAACCGATGATATCTTGCTGCACTTTATGAATCCAGTGAGTTCAACCCCAGCAGCTCTAGTAATAATTGAGGAATAGGGATTCTTTTCAGGCTTCAAAGTAAATAGGGGAAAGTCAGTCATCTTTCCCTTCTCAGGAGATGACCAGAGGGACGTTGAGGTGCTCCGGCCCGTGGGGCTGGAAATCCAGCTGAGGAGTATACGATAATTGGGAGTCACCATTGTTAGACTAGGGGGGACATGGGTGAGGCCATCTATCCTCCTCTCTTCAATAAATTATTCAGTGAAATGACTAGCTGGGGCAAAGGGCAAATCTCTTGGATGGGGAGGCTCAACACCCCAAAACTCAACCTATTGCCGAGGGTGATGTATTTGTTTCAGATGTTACCTGTCAGAGCACCGGAGGCCCTCCTGAGGGAGGCCAAGGCCTGGATGCAGTGGTTCTTGTGACAGAACCAGAAATCCAGGGTGGGATGTGATATGTTGATATTGCCGAAAGACCAAGGGGGAGTGGGGCTCCCAGATCTGATGCTATATTACACAGCTACACAGCTCAGAGAAATGGTACCACACCTGTGGGAGGACTCCGAGAGACAGTGGGTTTAAAAAATTGCCATATGCACCGGGCAACGGTGGGATAATGGCTCTGGGTCCCAAGGGGTGGCTCTGGAAGAGAATTAGAGCACCCGTTTCTGGGGGTCTATTGGAATGTGTTGAGTAAAGGAGCGAAGACGTGAGGAGTCCCCACGTGGCCCTCCCCCATCTGGGCCCACCGGTGTGGTATGAGATACCTGAACAAGAGAGGTATCAGAAACGGTTTGAGGCAGGACTATCTAGAGTCGGTCAACTGTGGGAGCAAGGGAAGTTCATAGGGTTGCAGCAACTGGAGGCCAGTTTGGGCATTGGTAGGTAATTTGTGCTTCTCTACCTCTGGTTAAACAGGATTTACACTGCAGAGAATTGGAGGGAACAGATTCAAAGAGACCTTACCCCTGTTGAGAAGGTTCTCGAGATGGACACACGAGATGAAGGGCCTCTTCTCGCTACTCTTTAAAAGCCTTGCTGGAGACATCAGGGAGCGCAGTGGAGGGACTCCGGCAGAGGTGGGAAAGGGATATGGAGCTGGACTTGAATGACCACCTTTGGCAGCTTACTTTTAGAAGGGCTTTCAAAACATCAATATTGTGTCATTACAAGTGCCATAGCTTGAAACTACTGCACCAGTGGCAAAATGACCCGGTATGGCTATCCCTAAAGTGAATTCTCTGTGCTGGCATGGTTGTGGCATTGAGCCGATTACTGACACATGTGGTGGGGATGCCCGAAGGTTCAGGTGTATTGGGCCAAGGTCTTGGCGTGGATCAAAGACGTGGGAGGGAGGGAATGGGTGACTGAACCAATGTCAGTACTTTTTGGTTTGGATAAGCAAGAGGGACAATGGCACACCCTACCTCCCTTGGTTAATTTTCTGTTACTGGCGGCAAGAGCGTGCCTTGCAAGACATTGGAAGAGAAGGGGACTTCCAAGTTTAAAGGAATGGTCCAATACAGCACGCAACATCTACCTCATGGAAAAGAGCACAGCAACAATCCATGGAGGAAGCGCAGATATCGAGTGGGAATGGCAGCAACTCTGCAACAGTTTTGGGGTATGGGGTTATGTGCGTAAACCAGAGTGGACCGGCTCTGCCCCGTTAGGGGCAGTCACATGACATACTTTGAGTTCTAATTGAATTCACTTGATCACTCTATGTTTGACTTGTTTATTTTAGGCCGGAAACTCCACATATAAGGGAAAGTGTTCGAAGAACAATTGGTAAGATAATTAGTTATACAGCACAGAAGAAAACTGAAAGAAAGGGAATTATTATGAGAGGAGGACCTATGTGAAGCTGAGCAGGTCTTGTTGAAAGGGTCAAACCCTCACTTGATTATAAATTGACTTACAATGCAGAACAAAATATTTTTTATACCAGACTGGCCTTCTGGGAACATGGAGAAAGAGTGTATTCACTGTTGGCAAATCATTTAAAAGACAATGAAGATAAGAGGCAAGTTTTAAGGATAACAGACCTAGAAAAGATAATAAGGTGGAAAAATGATGAGATTTTAGAGTTGTTTCGGATTTATTATGAGAATCTTTTATTTTTTTTATTCTTTTGAGCATTTAATCTATTTAGATTTTTACAAAGACGTTTTGATCCTGTTGGTAAGTATATTAGTGTTTTGACTGTGCGTTCTCTGCATGGACCAAGAAAGAAAAGTTCTGCATGTGAATAGACTTCAGAAGGGGACCCAATATCTTCATCTTCTAACTAGAAAGGCTAGTCCGGTTGAGGTTGAGTGGCCTTCTCGAAGGCGATGTTTAGAAGTTTGGTTGCTGTTATTAGCCATCTAGTTTGGGCTCATGTAATGAGGCGGCTCCACCAAGTGTTTTCGTCGTCGACGTAAGAGTTTATGAACAGGGAGCCGAGGAAAGCTTTTCTTTCTTGGTCTATTGTCGGACAAATCATCAAGAGGTGCCTAATCGATTCTGTAGATTGAGGGTCTTTGCAGAGTCTGCATGCTTTTTGATCGGACACTGTTCGAATTGCTAAGATTTCTTGAGTAGGTAGCAGGTTTAGACGGGCTTTCAATAAGGTTTTCATTAAACGTTTACTTGGGTATTTTGTGCAATACCTCATAGGCTCTTTAATTTTGTTGTAGACCGGTGGCAGATGGACTAGTAGTTTGTTCGAAACTAGTTTTTCATTTGTTTTTATCCAGTCTAGCCATTCCATTTTCGATTTTATTCTTAGTGGATTTTGAATTAGAAAATCTTTATTGTTCTGAAATTATTTTGGAACAGTTTGAAATATTGGCCTTTTTAGTTGATGTAGAAATTCCAAAAATGAAGGTTGAGAAGTGTGATCTCCTTGACAAAGAAGTAACTTTGGAAGAGATTTTGGAAGCTATGAATCTCGTGAAAGGTAGTAAAAGCCCAGGTTTGGATGGTTTACCCATAGAGTTCTATAGCACATTTAGTCAGAGCTTTTCCTGATTCTCAGAAAGGTTTATATAGAAATAATGCAAAGAAGTTTGGTGATTCCATCAATACAATCTGCTTTCATTATTTTAATTCTGAAACCTGGGAAAAATCACACAAATTATCCAATATCTTTATTAAATGCGGATATGAAATTATTAGCCAAGATTTATTCCAGAAGACTAAGTATAATACGCCCCAATATAATTAATAAAAATAAGACTAAGACTTTTTTTTACTAGCAGGCTAGGTATTCTACAAAAAGACTGTCTAAACGGCCACATGAACAAAAATTTCTACAAATGCTACCACCAAAGGTTCGAACACCAAAAGTTCGAACCTTTGGTGGTAGCATTGCAGGTAAGTAAAAAAAAAAAAGACTACGGGGGCTGCAGGGGTGTCCCCCGCAACACCCCACTCACTATACTGTGTGGTATAGTGAGAGGGGTGTTGAGGGGGACACCCCTGCAGCACACCCGCAAAAAATAAAGGGGTGTCCCCCGCAACATACAGCTCACTAGACTTTACAGTATAGTGAGCGGGGGTTCTGGGGGAAACCCCTGCAGCCCCCGTAATAGAAAAAAAAAGAAAGAAAAGGACCCTGTGGTGCCGGTTCCCAATCACGGAAAAGAAAGGGAACCGGCGCCGCAGGGACACAGCATGAAGAAAAAGGTAAGTGGGGTTTGTTTATGTTAGAGTGTGGGTCGGGGTGTGTTGTGGGTGTGGGTGGGGGTGTGGGTATGTACGTGTGTTCACATGAGAAATGAGCAAACATGTGGTGGTTCGCACCTTTCTCATGTGAACTTTCCGGCCGTGGTAAAATCAGCCGCGGTCGGATCACGTAGATCCGGAGGCTATAGCTCAGATAACATTAGGGAACTACTTAATGCAATGCATTTGAGTAAATCATCAGCTTAACCATGCATAGCTGTGAGTATTGATGCCAAGAAGGCCTTCGATAGGGTTAATTGATCATATTTGTGAACTATCCTTTGTAAGATTGGATGTGGTGCTACTTTTCCGAACCGGTTTGACACACTATATAATAAAGCAAATGTCCTAGTTTTGGTAAATACAATAACTTCAAAATATTTTCCCATAAAAAGAGGAATGAGAAAGGGTGGGCCACAATCTCCACTTCTCTTCAATTTATTTATTGAACCGTTAACTATGTTAATTCCCAATGACACAGGCATCAAGGGAGTAGATTGTGAAGTTTTCCTATCTAAAGTTTTGGTATATGCAGATGATTTATTGATTCTCATATCTGATCCTGAGAGATGCTTTCAAAGATTAATGGATATACTGCACAAATTAGAAAGTGTTACAGAATTTAAGATGTGTGAGTCAAAAACACTACCTCCTAATATTCTAAAAAAATTAAATGAAAGTGGAGAATTGTGTAAGAAATTGGAGAAAATTAAATTGACTCTCAGGGGCAAATTGGGAGTGATCAAAATGACAATTCTCCCTAAACTATTGTAAATTCTTTGCATGTTGCCATTACCTCTTATTAATCATCTTGTCTCAGAGATGTACCCAGTTTTAATACCTTCTTATGGGGAGGTGGGGGAGGTGGGAAGAAGACGAAGATTCCCATAGATGTACTTCAAGGGTCTGTTTATCAGGGTAGTTGTGGGTTTCACAAGATAAGGGAATATCATAGAGCATACCTATTAAATACTTTCCATTACAGGATAGCAACGGATATTAAAATGGCTCCAAACTGGGTAGATATTGATACCTCTAAAATGTGCATTATGGATTGAGAATACATTTAAAGTCCCGGGAGGGTAGCTCAGCGGCAATATGCTCACCTTGGAAGCAAGACGACACAAAGCAACACAGGTTGGATCCCCGGATCCGCGCTTAGACCTCGCGGTTAAATACCCAGAGGTTAAATACCTCTGGGTATTTAAGCGCATTATAAATACGCAACTAAGACAAAAAGACAATTACGCAACTAATAAAAACAAAAAACAATTCCTGTAACAGCACCTCGATGCCCGCGGGCTGTGTGAGCGCTTTAAAAATGCAAAATAAATAAATAAAGTTACTACAACAACACCAACGATTAAGCATGTGATAACGTAGTGCAAAAATTATAAAATTGTGAGAGGTGAAAGATATTGATAATCATATGCTTTCATGGAAAAACTAGGAGAGGGTGGGGATCTGGACAATTGGTTAGGTAAATTGGAAGGTAAAACACTTCTGGATTTCAAATTTCTCAAATTTAAATATATGCTAAATTCTCAAGAAATTCAGTGACATAGGCAACTACAGGACTTGTTTGATATTCTGTTTGATGTATTAAAGACTTATTTACATGCGTGAAGCACCAAGACTTTATAGACTTTCGATTTTGACCCTGCTATCTTGATCAACTATATATAAGATTATCCCAACTCCTGACCATGAGTATCTAATTTAAGAGGTAAAAGAAATTGGGAAAGTGATCTACAGCAGAGGATTTCAGGAATACAATGCAAACAAATCTGTTCGGGGCCATCACAATGGAAAGTGGATTTGGACAGGAGTTATTCACAGCAAAACATAATATATTACTTGTGTTGGTCTCCTTGGAAAATGTGTTTTTTCCACATGGGATGTCAACGGATAATTCATGGTCTTGTAAATCTGTGGAGGGGTACAACTGTTCTTATGATTTGGCTTTGGAAAAAAGTTGAAACGTTTTTGGAAGTAAGTGCTTGATCGAGTAGATATAATTTTAGCCATTCCCTTTCCTAGAACTCCTATTTTGTGTATATTGGATTTATTGCCTAAGGTTCCAGGCCTAACTGTTTTTAAGAGAAAGTAGATGTAAAGAGCTATGATTGTTGCAAACAAATATTTAGACTGCAGAAAAATATGGCAACACCCTCCCATGAAGATTAGGTGAATAGTTTGATTTCACTATCTGCAAGAGAAAGAGCTTCTTATCAACGAAAATACTAAATGGATGATTATAGTAGTATATGGGATGCATTTAATGACCTGTAAGAGTGTAATATATGACAGTCAATATATTTTTATGGATATTATACCAGTGTTTTTTTCTCTTCCTTTTTCTTTCCTGATGTAATATATTCAATCTATATTTAATGTATTATTATTGAAATTGAAATAAATCATGTTTAAAAAAAGAAGAAAGCCTACTTGCTGTGATGGACCTTAGTTCACTGGGAGGGTTTGGTATTGTTTATTGAATGATCTTCTGTAGACAGGGCGTCTAACATTCATAGCCCTATGTAGGATGCACAGTACTTTAAAATAAATCCTGTCCTTCACATGGAACTGGTGCAGGGCCTTCACAATACGGGAAATGTGGTCACGGGATTGAAGCCCTGGCACATGATGGGCATCTTTCTTCTAATTAGTACCCGGCGAGGGACAATGAGTTTGTTACAAGCAAGCTCATTGGCCCTTGCTGGGGTGTTACCCGACTGGGAATCCCTCTTCCCACAATGTTCCTTCCCGGCGCAGGGATTGCGGGGGGGGGGTGGCAGCCACCAGCCGACCCACCACACGGCTGGAGGATGCCATCTTCCCTTGCCGGGGATCGAGGTAACTGTTCCCCCTGCCCCAATCCAAAGAATTCCCTGCCTTCCAAACCCCACTTACCTACATTTTTCTCTATTTTGTGAATGGCCACCAAGGAAAGGGAGAAGGGACTACGTGTAGTCCCTTCTCCCTTTCCATGGAGGCCATTAAGATTGTTTACCTTTTGATTTTTCTTTTACAATGGCTGCCATGCAAAGGGAAAAGGACTTCATTTTCCCCTATCCCTGGTGTCCATTTATTAAAACTTTTTTGTTTCTGTTCCGAAACGCCAGAGCATTTTGGAACAGAACAAAATGCTCTTAGTACCCCAGTCTCACGGGCTGGGGTACTAATAGCAATAGGCACCTCGCAGGGGGGGGCATTACCACTTCAGGTAGTGCCCCAGGGCCTACGTTAAGTATGTAAATCAACGCCCCTGGGGCATTACCTGAAGTGATAATGCCCCCCTGCTCGGGGCCTATTGCTTAAATAAGTTGAAAGATGTGAACAAGTTACTCCAAGCAGAAAACATACTTCTCTGGTGACTTCTACCTTGTGTTGCATATCAAGGCAAGGTGTGTTTCAGCATGTAGTGACAAGATTTAAATACCTCTCTAATCAGGTTAAATGACAAATTGTGATCAAAAGAAACGCCTAGGTCCTTGCCTTCAGTAACAGGAGTGAGAGCAGGCCACTGGAGATGGGCAAGCTGAACAGAAGAGAGGTACCTGCAGTGAGTGCACACCGCGATATAGCTAACAGTGTGTGTGGAGCTCCGCCTATATCATCTGTTGCTGAAAAATGCTAGCCACTGATAGCTATCACATAACAAGAGCAAGAGGCAAGGATTTCAGCCGCAGAAAAAAAATCAAATTATTTCAAATATTTCCCTGCTATGTCCTCACTAGCAATCCATTCTGACAAAATGGGGAGCTTGAGTTTGCCATTTATTTTTATCCCCAAACAAGTTTTTAATTTCTGACTTTAGGTACTGTGGAATGAGTAGATGGGGGATAACTTAGTATGAGCCAGTCCATCAGCCAATGAGCGAGCCGGTGAATGAGCGTTTAGGCAGGTGAGGGAGTGTGTGCATTTTCGTATAGCATGCTGCAAAAATATGCTTAAAACTGAAATAACTTGATAAAGCCAGTGTAAGAACCAAGTCAGTATTTTAATGTCCTCCTTACAAGTGCAGTTAATTTCTAGTGATGACTGTGCCTTAAAAGGATACCTGGTCTCTAGAGTATTTCAAGGGGAAGAGGGTGGTGGAAATGCATTTGGGTTGGGTGGATGCAAAGAACACAGGACGCCATAGATATATTATGAGACCCCTAGAGAGATCATCCTTACCTTTTGTCTTGAAAAGCAGCATCCCATATCCCATAGAAAGGAAACACGACATTCACACAGTCCTCCTCGGGTACCATCTATGCACTCAATGTCAACACAATGAACGCTTTGCCATCACCACACGCCTGCTGAAGCTCAGAGCCTCACCAGGCTCTGATGTCACATAAAGTGTCACAAAGCCTCCACTGGCTCAGCTTTGAACAATCTATTCCGGACTAGTGAGAACAGTGGTGGAGCAAGGGGAGTCGCTCGGGGGACAGCTGCCCTTTGGGGTCCTTTCAGATCCCAATGTCCCTTTTGACATCCCATTCCTAATATTAATAAGAGATAACCCCATCCATCCACAAACAGATCAATTGTATTGTCCCATGCGGTTCCATTTGAAGCCTTTGGCACTAGAACCTGCCTCTGCTGCAGAGTGAGAAGAACCTATACAAATATGTATCTGAATGCACAGAGGAACTTTGTGAGAGGGTTCAAATCTGTGCTGATCTCACTTGGCACAAAATTAATTCCCTGATGTTATTGCAAATTAATATTTGTATAGAGGTTCATGTCGTGGAAAGTCTCAGTGAATATCTCAAATATTAAAGTCAGGTTTAATATACGCAGTGAAAAAACATATTCTAGTCAAACTTATACAACATGAGAAAAGAGAATTTATGTGCATAAAACAAAGCATAAGCCAAATTGTGAACTAACACAATGACAAATTCAAAGTGAAGTAATAACAAATAATGACAAAGAGGAAAACACATGAGTGGATCATAGATATATACATGTTGCATTAATTTTTTATAATCCAATTTGTGAGGTACTTGTAGGTACTATTAATAATTGAATTAAATTGAACTGTTTATTTATATAGCAAGGGGCGTTGCTAGGTTTGTAAAAGATCCGGGGCTAGAGCCCATTGCAAGTTTGGACTTCACATAACTACTTGATCTGAACGTTGCGATTTCAAGCGTTAATATTGCAAACTATACTGCTCAAAGTGCTCATGCTCATTTGGAAGATTTGCCACTCCAAAACCTGAACATTCATCCATTAGTGCTATGTAATACTTTATGAGGTTATATGAGACAAAGAAAAGCCTTTGGACAGGACAGACAAAGACTTGCCATGGATTGAGAAATAGTTTTTGAGCAGCAACTGGAGAGATACCCGTTTGCTACATTAACCATACAGGCACTTACTGCTGTCGTTGGATTGACAGAGGGGAGCTACCTAGTGGGCTTACGAAGTGGTGGGACATAACAAATGAAATTATGTAGCGAGCGAGCACAGCGTGCGAGCCTCAACTTGACCAGGGTGGTACAGGGGAGAAACCCCCGCCCCCACAAGAACATTTTTGAAAAAATGCTGTCAAAACACACACATTTCAGCATGATTTTTCCAAAATAACCACCATAGTACATGTTTCTTAGTGATCTAAATGGCTGCTGAATAGTGTACCACTAATAAGCTGCAGCAAGCAGGCGGGATACAAATACCCAGTATAACAGACTCAACTGTCTAAAATAATGTTGGTTCTGTTCCGAACTTCCAAATACAATTACAAACTGTGTGTCTTCCACATTGGTTCACTCCACGTTTGAGTATATGTATAATCATGCCTTCTTTTAATGTTTCGTTGGTTGTTGTGGTGTGTAATCGGGTAAACACAAATCCTTGTAGCTGTGTTGGCCGTAGGGTAGGGGAGATTGAGTGTATGCAAAATACCACTACTTTTTGTTTTTGAGCTCATAGTCAGAAAGAGCGATATTACTGTGGAGGAATTCTTTTGAGCCCGCGCTTAGATGATGTTACACTAACTTTTGGGCGCTCTTTGTAAGGACGTCATGCGAACGCACTGTAGGCAAACTGTCTAGATATTTTGGGTTGGGTTGCAGCCTCCAGATTCTGGGTAGCAGCACACAACGCCCACACGCTGTCCATGGTGGCCGGCTAAAGAGCGCGATGTATGCTGCTGCATATGTTTAGAACGGTGTCCAGTCATAATATCGAATGAAAAATTTCGAATGTCAAAAAAGTCGAATCAAAAATGTCGAAAAAAAAATGTCGAATTATTTTTTTCTTTGATTTTTTTTTTTTGCTCTAGTTTATATAAAAAAAATAGGTAAAAAAAAAGGGGGGGATTTGGGGGGAAACCCCCCATTTCGAAAAAAATACGTGATAAAAAATAAAATTCGACATTTTCTTTTTGTTACTTTTTGACTTTTGAGATTTTTGTGTTCGAAATGATGTCTATAAACCGTTTAGAACTGTGCATAGGCAGCGGTTTTGGCCTCGATCCATTGGGTGGCGAAGGCGTTCAGAAGCCAGAAGGCGAAAGCTGGTAGCACATGCTCTTACACAGGGGTGACCCTAGGCTAAAGTTTCAGGGGGTCGGGGGCCCTTCAGAGACTGTGAGGGTGGGGCAAACCTACTTGTTTGGACGCATCTAACTTCTTTATGCATTTTAATGAGACAGGTCTAGTGCAGCTGCAATGTTACAAGCAGTTAAATGTCCCCTTCATGTTTAAAGCCACACATGAGCTGTCCCACCTACCTACCCTTCCAATCACTCCCCTGGCATGCAAGTACTAACCCCACATCACGATTTCAATTGCTTCAAAATGTATGCATATGATATGAATGCAAGTGCTACAGTGACATAGTAATTGCAGGGCTTTTGTTAACAGCGAAGTACGCGCACCGTATAAACTCTGTGTCCTGTTCTGCCCGAGTCAAGATAGCCCAACGTTGGAGTGGAGGAGCGGGGCTAGAACCTGATCTGCCCAATGGTGTTGCGCCACTGTCCTCACATGTTAGCAGCCCCTTTCATGTATGCATGCCATGTAGTGTACATTCATTCACGAAACACTGATTTACCAATTACGAAGCACCAAGCACTCAAAGAAAAGGGCAGAAGATTCAACAACTAAAAGTCTCCCAAGACTGGACATAGACGGAGAGGCACGGAATGCTCCGCTTCAGCCCCCGCACAGAGCCCCCAGTGAGTCACAGCAAGCAGCGTACTCCCTTGGCCACCTCTGGACAGGCGATCACAGGGTATTTAAGCTTTGCAGAGGTTGCACAACACTGTGTTTAGTGCGTTACATGGGACACTGAGATCACTTGGGTTTATATCCCAATCCCGGCACTGGCAACACGCAGTCTGAGAAAGTGTGAAGGGGGTGGGGAGGCAGGGAGAGGCGCGGCGGCCAAACCTAATCTGGCGTCTTCTTAATATCAGAGCCCAGGCCGGGTCTTCTACATCAACCCTCTTGACTAGGATGCGCCACAGATGGCCCCTTTCATCTCTTGGTAAAACACCAAAACGTGACACCCGACTGATTGTGGCATAATGCATATCACCCACCCCCTACAGATTCAGCCAACATTTCAGCAGATGATGAAAGGAGCATTTGTAAGCAGAGGATTGACCAGGGGTTGGTCTAGTAGTGGCTACATAGTTGAATGTGGAGCCAGAAACGTTAGGTTTCTAATCCTGCCCCACGTCTGGACCGTGTGATCGTGAGCACATTTCTACATGTTCTTGTACTTTCCCTTGAAATTGGTGTGGCCCTACTCACCACATGCGAGTCAGTCTTTACCCTGCCACTTAAGGAATCTGTGCCCTCTCCATAGGAACGAAAACCACTACAATAAAGGTTTGGCCTTTTTTTGGTAATATATGTATATGGCTAATACTGTGCAAAGCTGACTCAACAAATGCTGTCTGTCCAGTTTATAGATGTGATATGTTAATTCAGAAATACAATCTAATTCATCATTGACCTGCAGGACACATGCAGTACCGTGCCCCGCCTGAATAATGCACGTGGTCGCTGGACCAGTTCTGCACAACTCGTATGCCCGCTGGGCGGTGCTGCACAATGAGCGCTCGTGCCGAGCTGAACCTGCATAAGGCAGGTGCATGCTGGTCGGGCTCTGTGCGCGCCACAAGCATGGACGCTCGCTAGTTTTCCACATCAAAGTTTTCTAAGAGGGTGCTTGCAACTTGATGTTAGTGGGTTTCTGCGGAAGTGGGGGGTTTCTGCGGATGCAGACAAGTGAATTGTATGCTAGCAATGATGCAGGAGGAGCAAAATCGTTGTTAGCCTGTAGTCAGTTATTTACATGAATTCTAACGCAATTTTCGGAAATGTCTAATCAAAGGACTATTTTGCTTGGGAGCAGGATGCAAGTGGCATCCGTATGGCGCAGGGGCACACAGAACACACGACCAAACCACCAAACAATGTGCATGCGCGTGTATACATTGAACGGCTGGTTCCCCACCAGTTTATGGAATATAGGGCAAAGCAGCTATGTACATAAGAAAATGCTTTCATAACTTTTTACATAGTTGTAGCCTAGGGTGCACTATTCTGTTATAACAAAAACATGATTAATTAAAAAGGAAGCAATTGGTCAGGACCAGTTAAATGTCGGAAGCATGTAAGAAACTTGAATCTGTCCGGATTGCAGATTTATGTTCTCTGAAAACAATCATGTGAGTCATGTCGTAGGCCGCGGCCATTACCAATACGGACACCTACCTTAGCTGGAGTCGACCGGCACTGCAGCTTCACAGGGGTGGGGTGCGCGGTGACGCGGATGGGGAGTCACACATGAGTAGATGGTGGTGACTGGCTTGATCTGCGCAAGTGCGCATGCAAAGAAAGACCCAGGGCATGTGCGTTTGTGCCTGGGCAGTGGCTCGGCTCCCTGCTGCGCAAGCGCAGACTGTCATCATGAAGCAGCAGCACGAGTAGCAGCCCAGGGCCAGGAGGCAGCTATATTCGAATCGTGTCACTCACATTTTTTATTCAAATCATGAACGAACGTTGCTGCGCTGCCTCCTGTCCTGCCCGCATGCTGCATCTACCTGTGTGCACAATGCCGCCCACCCACCTTTCCAGCACTGCAGGCCAGGCGGCAGCAAAAATGTTCGGATGTTTGGGCCCGGGGCTAGCCTTTGCTTGTAGCCCTGTGTTCTTCATCCGGGGCTACAAGCAAAGGATTCGGGGCCATTGCCCCTCTAGCGCCCCCTAGCGATGCCCCTGTATATAGTGCACCTAACCCTCAGGTATCTGGGCGCATTAAGTAGGTTACATTTGTACAGAGTTACAGAATCAAGTTACAGCAGCATACTGATAATAATATGGGGTTATGTACATGCATGGGGAAGATAGGGGTAAATACATATGTACATTGTAGGTGCATTCAATGAGGAAGGAGCTTAACAGAAATAATAAGTGGAAACAGGCTGTGGCAGAGGTTGTGGCATTCACTTGGTTAGTCAGGGTTAAGGATGAGTCAAGATAGAATCCAAGAGTCTTGACTTCCTCGGAGACCAGGATATTGATGTCGTCTATGTTGAAAGTCTCTAATGTCAAATTAATTTAATTTGGCTTGGGAGCCTGTGAGAAGTAGTTTGGTCTTCTCGTTATTAAGACAGGGGCCGTGTGTGGCCATCCATGCCTGAATGATCAGGTAGATTTTGTTCAGTAGTTTTGTATCAAGGTCATAGTTCCCCAATATAGGGATGAGTAACATTTGTACAGAGTTACAGAATCAATTTACAACAACATACAGATAATAATATGGGGTTATGTGCAGGCATGGGGAATATATGGGTAAAATCATATATACACTGTAGGTGCATTCAATGAGGAAGGAGCTTAACAGAAATAATAAGTGGTAACAGGTATTTATCGAGTCTCCTGTGTGGATAGCCAATTTTTTACATTTGTTCTGAATCAGGAAAATGATGGTTCTTTTTCTTATAGCTAAAGGTAGGGAGTTCCACAGTCTTGAAACTAGGACAGGGAAGCTGTAGGTTAAATCTCGGGACTGTGAGACAGTGTAGTTGTGCGGATCCATGAGGTTGGTCTGATTGGCTTTTGGAGAATTTACAAGTCAGGTATTTGGGTGCTGAGTTGGACAGGCACTGATGGGTGAGGGCCAGAGTTTTGAACGATAGCCAGCGGGCGTTGCGTCTACTTTCAGATATGTGGTGGGATCTCAGTATGTTGAAGGTGGATCTAAGTGCATTATTTTGCAGGACTTGTAGTTTATTCAAGTTTTGCCTGTTGGTTCCTAAGTAGGGCGCGTTGCAGTAATCCAATTTGGATAAGATGAGCTCCCTAGCTAGTGTGGAGCAGCTTGTAGTTGAAAGGAATGGTCTGCAGGCGTTTATTAGTTCACAAGTATAGGCTGTGGCAGAGGCTGTGACATTCACTTGTTTAGTCAAGGTTAAGGATGAGTAAAGATAGAATCCAAGAGTCTTGACTTCCTTGGAGACCAGGATATTGATGTCGTCTATGTTGAAAACCTTACATCTAATGTCAAGTTTATTTAATTTGGCTTGGGAGCCTGTGAGAAGTAGTTCGGCCTTCTCATCATTAAGGCAGAGGCCATGTGTGGCCATGCATGCCTCAATGATGAGGTAGATTTTGTTCAAGGGTTTTGTATCAAGGTCATAGTTCCCCTGATATAGGGATTCAGACTTGGGTGTCATCTGCATAGTTAGTGTAGGTGACACCCAAGAGGTCAAGGTCATCGAACAAGGGCTTGGTAAAAATATTGTACAGTGTTGGTGAAATGCAGGAACCGTGTGGCACTCCACTTGTCACTGGTGCTGGGTCAGCCAAAGCGGTAGGTGAGAATACTCTCATCATTCTGTTGTCGTGGAAAGATTGTATCCAGACTATCGCTTTATTAGAGAAATGAGCTGAAGAGGTATATTGCACAGGACTTCGTAACTGACAAGGTCAAAGGCGGCAGATAGATCTAGCAACAGAAGGAGCGTTATGTTACCTTTGTCTTTTTGGTCGTCTATTTGATTTTTCAGTTCTATTAAGGCAGTTTTGGTGCCATGTCTAGGTCTGAAACCAGATTGCCATGGGCCCAAAAGATTATTCGTTTCAAGGTATGCTTGTATTTGGAGATAGGCTGCCCTGCAAGAATTTTCAACAGAAATGGCACTGTGATGATGGGTCTGTAGTTCGTGAGAATGTCTGCGGACGAGGTTAGGTTTTTTTAGTAGTGGGAGTACCCAGACATCCTTCTGATTAGTAGGTACCGTGCTAATTTCAAATTAGGTATTTATATATGCGGTGATGGAAGGTGCGAGTTGTCTTCCTGCTTCCTTGATGATGTTTGCAGGGCAAATGTCACCCTGACATCTTGATGGTTTGAGACTAGATATTATGTTTTCCACTTGCATAATGGAAATAGTAGAGAACTTAAATAGGCTGCATGGTTTGACAGTTGAAGGCTGGGATTTATGTGAGACTGGTTCGGGGGCGATGCTAAGTTTTTTCTTTTCAATTTTAGTATCTCAGTACACCAGGTCTTGTCTTTAGAGGAGGTTCCCGTAGGGGGTGTAGGCGACTCAAGCTCTCTAAGGATAGTGAATAGCTCTCTGGTGCCAGATTTGGCATTAGAGATTCTGTTGTTATATATTTCGCTTTTCATTTGGAGGCTGGCCGAATTATAGCAGCCGGCGGCTTTTAGGAATGTGTCTTTGTTGGAGGCAGATGAGTGGTTTTTCCAAGTAGTTTCTGCACTTCTTTTGTTATTACGTAAAGTTTTAAGGCTAGGAGTGAACCACAAGTTCAGGTGAGCTAGAGACTTAGCTTTGCGTTGTTTCAAAGGAGCTATAGTGTTGGTGGCTTGGCGGAGTGTTTGGTTGTAGAGATCTACAAATGTAGAGGTGTCAGTGTTAGTAGTAGGGTATTTAAGTATAGGTTGCAGAAGAGGCAGTAAGTTTCTGTTGAGATATTCCTAATATTTCTAGTTAGGGCCGTTGGAGCCAGGGCAATGGGTAGGTTTGGTTGTTTACTAGATCGTATGGTGAACAAGACAAAGTGGTATTCTGTCCATGCACATGGTACGTTAGAAAGAATGTCTGTTTCGCAATTAAGGCCAGCAATCCAATCCAGGATTCTTCCTTTGTTACACGCAGGGTTAGTGATATGATGGGAGAATCCTAGTTCTGTGATTGAGTTGGCTATAGTTGTAGCTGAGTCATCGTTAGTGTCTAGGAAGCCTAAATTAAAATCACCAGTAGCATGTTTTGTGAACTTGGTTTAGTGTTAGTGGAGAGGAGTTGTAAAATATATTCTTCGAAGGTGGATATTGGCCCCGGTGGTCTGTAGACAAGATTAATTTTTAGAATGCGTGAGGCTGAGAGCGGGAGCTTAAAAGAAAGGAGTTCAACTGAAGAGAATGGAAGGTAAGGCAATGCTCTTATGCCCAGGTCAGTCTTAGAAATGACAGCGACTCCACCCCCTTTAGAGGATTCTCTGTCAAGTCTTGTGATTGTGTAATTATCTGGAATGGCTAGAGATAGTGATAGGCCTGCAGCAGAATGCAGCCAGGTATCTGTCATTGCTAGGAAGTCTAGCTGATTGGAAACAATAAGTATAGCATTTTTTACGGCTACCACGCCTGCCCACAAGGGGCTCCCCTATTGTATGTAGTATTTCAATAACCTATTGATCATTCTTGCAAAGTCATTGTTAGGAAAGATTTTTCTTTTTGCAGCTTTCCCATATCTTCAATATGAGCCACATCATATCTGCTGACTGTTTTCTGACCCAGACTTTAGTTTTGGGAGTGAGACCTTTTTAACCTTCTCGTTGAGGGCACTGCTGAGTCCTTATGGCTACCAGTGCAGGGTGACCCTTCCCCCCACTTAATCCAGTGGTGTAACTGTGATGCTGGAAATGCATTGGAGGGACAGGGCCTCCCTGTCCTTGTCCTGTAGTCCTTTTTCATTGTGTTCTGTGTTGTTTTCTGCCCAGGAGTCCGTGTGGGACTCCTGGCAGTGCAGCTCTTCCTGTTTTTGATTTGGTAGACAGACCCATGGGATACCCTTATGGCACCCATGGGTGGGGGTACAACCCTGTGCCCCTAGTGTATGTTTTCGGGCACCTGTGGGTGGCCCACAGAGCAGGGTATGGGCTGGTGGCAGCTCCATGATGAATTTGACAGGTGCTCTGAGTATCCTCCATTTTGGGATACCCAGGCCCTGCCATTGGAATCAGTTGATTCCTGATGGAAAACAAGATGGCCCCTGTGGCCTCTTGCTTTCTATTGCCTGTTACTTTGTTTTCCCAAAGTCCTGGGAAACCCTGACTCTGTCCCTTCCCCCTGACTGGCTGTTGGGTGGAAGTTCCATATATGGTGTTGTTGTGAAGTCCAGTCCAGACTGTCTGGAGCCTTCCCAGTGACTGTATGTTGAGGGTACACCCTGTGGGTGGGACCTGGGTGAATGGAGTGTGTGACCAATATGCACTTCTTGTTGTGGCTGTCTGGTTTCTGGTATGAGAGACAAAGATGGAGACAGCCCTGCCCGAAACTGGCCTGAATGCAGTGTGTAGTGTTGAATGGCTGGGTACTTGTCCCAATCCACATTCCTTGTTGTGAGTCTCTGAGAGGGAGGAGGATGGCCTGAATGCACTGTGTGCCTGATTGGCTGACTGACTGCATGAATGCCCTTCTGTATGATTGGCTGCTGAGTGTGACCCAGCAGTGTGGATGAGAGACAGGATAGTATATCTGGGGACCTCTCACCACTGGAAATTGTTCAGAAGCTGTGTCTACACTTGAAGAGTAACTGGAACTGCTGATCCTCGACACCCAGCTGGAAGAAGAAGACTTGCTGTTGCATTTGCTTCGACCTGATCTGAAAGCTGCCGAATTCGTCGAAGACTGATCCGAGAGAGGACCTGATAAGGCGCCCTCTTCCCGTGCTCCGAGGGACCATTGAGCACCGCTAACCTTCGCCGAAGCTCCCTGGAAGTCAGACCCTCGAAAGGCTGCCGACCGGACGGAAACGGGGGCCGCTAAGGAGAACGAAGTGAAGCACCAGGAATTTGCCGCTGTCGAAGTCAATTGCCGTCGATCAGGGTTCGCAGGTTTGTGTAACCGCTGAAGGCCTGTCGAAGTCGTGTTGCCCCAGAAGAGGGGACCGCTTGACGCCGTGCCGCAGACGACCGGAGCCGCCCGCTCCTTTGCCTAAGAACTTTGAATCGAAGAACTCCCTAGCCCGCAACATCGACCGCTTCGTCCTGCCGGATAAAGTCAAGGCTGCCGACACGCCGAGGAGAATCCGCCGGTGGGTTTCCCGCCACCTGAAGGCCACAAAGACTTTGACGACTCAACGCCCTTGCTGGGCCACAGTTCTTCTGAAACTCTTTGCGGTCCAGAACTATCAAACGCTGAGGTGCCCCGCACACCTCATCCTCGCAGGACGTCGCCGACGAGCACCGCCTGGATCGACGCCGTGGTCTCGGCACCCTCGAACTTCTCATCGACGTCGTCGACGCCAAGTTCACCTTCTTCGACGCCTCTCGACGATCTGTGGCTCCTGTTTTAAAGGGAGTCATTCAAGAAGGATCCCTCGACGCGTCTTCGAAGAACTCTACTCCAGCAGGTACATTGGGGGGGTAAAAACCTTATAGGAGAGAATAAGACTATTGATCAATATATGGACTGGGCTTGTGCTACATCTTTATTTTACAGGTTGCCCAGGTGGGGGGATCTCCACACAGAACTGTGTCTAGGTAATGGGGCCAGTATTCTGCCTATTGTGTCAACCATCTTGCTTTCCTTCCTATCTCTATTGCTGGTTTCCTTGTTATTGATCTATGTGACATTCTAACTGTATCGTTGATGCACTTTAGTGAGATCTGATAATATTGGTGGTACCACTTTAGAATTGTATATATTTACCATTGTTGATTTCTGAGTACAAAGTGCGTTATTGTGATAGTGTACATACCTTTGAATATTAATTATATAAGACTGTGTTTTCAGTAATACAATGTGTGGACATTCCTTTGTGGGGGTTTGGGGACTACACTGTACTTAAGAACCAGCCTGCATCACCTCCTGAGAAGCTAGGCCTTGATTGCTCGTCCATTGCTACCATAATAGAGAATCTTGGCTGGGGTCCTCTGTGCCTCTCCTCTACCATATAGAGAGCAGAAGTACAGACACCCCCCTCCAGTCTTTACAGTAACACTACTACCTCCCGCGTGGATAGTATACACAGGGAGCCAAGTTTCCCCTTTTCTTTGACTGTAAGGGCATTTATTCGTACACAGTGAAATTCAGGTAGTCTGTTGGCAGTGGTAAAGTTTATTTGTATAGTTTCTGGATGCACTTCAGTGCTCAAAATGTCTGACCATGTTGTTCAAGCCCTGGCTGTGTGCTTCTCTGCCTTTCCTTGATTGTCTTCCTCCCAGGTATGGCTAGGACATTACCACATAGGATTTTCCTCTTCACATGCTCTGACCAGAGCCTTGGAAGTAACCTTTTGGTCTGTGTGACTGGTCTGGGCAAGGCCCTGCCCATACTATTACCTGGGTGTGCCTGGGGCAAGTTAAAGTTCCACATGGGTATGGCTGGGAGTTCAGTGGGAAAGATTTGAGGGGGTGGTCAAGATCATGTAAGAAGAGCTTATGGGTGCACTGGAGCAATGTGTTCAGAAAAAGTGAAATGTCAGAGGGGCATGCAGGTAAACAATATATAACAATGTTTGTTTTTCTGCTCATGCCCCTGGCTCTGCAGTTCAGTGCCAGGGAAACAGAAAACCTGGAGGGATGTTGATTGGCAAACCGCCCCTCCTCTCCTCTATTCCAGCTTCTGAGCATCTAAAACAAGGGTATGAAAGCTCAGACATGCACATGTTGGGGACCCAACCCCTCATGCAGCTCCCTCATTCAAAGCCCTCATGGCCTCATCTCGCTAGGGCTCAAAGACATCATCACTTTGTGCCTGCAAGGACAGAGGCCCCTGAAGGCCCCGATGCGGGATCTCAAATAGAAGCCTACCGGGCCCTCTGTCATGTAGAGCACTCCTCTGAAAGGTTTACTGGCAAGGAATGCTCTGCATGACACAGTGGCAGCTTCTGCATGATGGAGGGGCACCTGCCGCAACAGCTATTATGCCTGCGACTCCACTGAGTAGAGGCCTGGATAAACAGAGGAATTGTAAGAGTTCTAACTGCAATGCCATTAGCATGATAGAATTAATGAGTATATTATGGGAAGTTATCTCAAAGGGATTTACCCTGAGCTTTCTCTGGGAAAAATATTAGTGTTAATAGAGTCAATAATCTTGAAAATAAGTGAGCAATTAAAAAGAATTGAAGAAAAGTTCAACAAAGTGAGCACTGAGCTCAGGAAGCTAGAACATAGAAGTGCTGAGTTAGGCATACATGAAGGTATGAATAGAGAAAGTAATTTGCCAGCTGAAAGTTTTAAAGGTGCTCTCTTTCACTAAATACTCTCTCTCCAGATCCCTTCGATCTTCTTGCTCCAACTCTCCCATAGTCAAACGCTTCTCCAAGCAGAGAGCTGGGGCTGATCTCTCTCCTCGGTTGGCTCCCACCGGTGGAACAGTCTCCCTCTCTCTCTGTCTTGAACCGGTTCACCTGAAGTTCCATAAACAACTCAACACCTTTCTCTTCTCTTCCTCCTCCCCGCTCTCCCTCCCGTGCTAACCATGCCCACAGCCATTGAGATTGGCGGCATGGTCTCTCAAGAGTTCATTAGGTTCCTGGCCATCTGCCCAATCGCCTCCAGCATGCGACCCCCTCCGCCCCCTGCACTGCCATCTGGGCCCACACCTGCCATTTGAGCTGTTTGTCTCAGCCCTGCACTTACCTGATGGGCATTAGACCTCCCTCTTTGGCCTGTGATGTCTCCGCCCATGCACTTACCTGCTGTCTCCCCAACTGGCACCTCTGGAACCTCCCCCACAGGGGACCCCTTTAGCACTTACCACCTACTACCCCCTTCTTTTTCTCTGCACTTGCACGCTCCAAATGTCACAAGACCTAGTAGGACCACTGTTTGTTTGTTTCATTATTTATTCATTATTTTCCACTGTTTATATGTTCCCTTGCTCCCTTCCCATTTGTATTGTGGCGCTTTGAAGCAATGGGCCTCATTATGAGGTTGGAGGTAGCCATGCTGTTTATACCGGCATGGCTACCCCCAAACTCAGGTCCGGCTCCAGGTCCCGCTAAAGGGGAATTACCGAGCCACTCCGACCTTGGCGGGTCTGGTAATTCCCCTTGTGCGGGACCTGGAGCCGGTATGTCCCCATTCCCATTTGAGCCCCTATACGGCTCAATGGAAATGGGGAGATGGTAGTAGCGGCACCGTTCATAACGGTACCGTTGCTACCATCCAGTTCTGCTCGCGGGTGCCGCTCTGCATGCCTGGGGCAAGATTACAGAAACTTTGCACCAAGGCAAGGGCAAAGTTGCACGGTATTAGCATTAGGGCAAAGTTTGCCCTATTTTTAAAAACAGTGTCACACACTAGAAAACTACTGCACCATGACAAGGGCAGTTTGGCATATTAAAAGCACCAGGGTAAACATTGCCCTAGTACAAAAAGGATGCATTTCTACTGCATTTTTGCACCAGGGCAAAGTTTGCCCTAGTGCTAATACAGAATGGTATTAGCACTAGGGCAAACTTTGCCCTGATGCAAAAATGCATCAAAAATGTATCTATTTTGCACTAGGGCAATTTTTGCCCTCGTGCTTTTAATATACCAATCTGCCCTTGTCATGGTGCAGTAGTTTTCTAGTGTGTGCCACTGTTTTTAAAAAATAGGGCAAACTTTGCCCTAGTGCTAATATCGGGCGACTTTGCACTTGCACTGGTGCAAAGTTTCTGTAATATGGCCCCTGCTGGTCTAACCAGGCGTGCAGAGCGGCACCACGAGCAGAACTCTTAATCTGGCGGCATGGTAACAACAGCGCCGGTAGCACTACCGGCGCCGTTATTGCCTTACCGCCACTATTGTAATGAGGCCCAATGTCTTGTATGAGCACCGAATACATAACCAATCAATAAATAAATAAACCCTGTTTAAAAAGGGGACAACCGCAAACTCAGGGAAGTCTGGGAATTCTCAAGAATCGATTGATTTGCCTAGGTCAGAGGGTGCAATGATTTCCGGAGGATAACATGGGGCACATATTAACAGGCTAGAGATTATTGATGGATTCAGTAAGTTTAGACTGCACCTTCCACTTCAAGTGGCACCACAAGTGATTGTTTTATGTATTAACTCACTCCCCCTCACTGGTTTCCAATCAAACCCGGGTCACACTGTCTATAATAGGGTGATCATTACATTGGGCTAATTCTAGATGTAAAGAAAATTGGAAAATGCATAGAGATCTGACATGTTATGGTTGGGTGGGTAATGGTAAAACAAACTGTACAATGTGATTGTGTTGTCGTAACATTTAGGAATCCTCAATTTGTTGAGTGCATTCGGAGTGAGGCAAAAGCTGGGAGGATGTACACTAAGTGTAACATACTACCATTGGGATGATTTTACAGACCTATCTATGCAGATAATTATGTTGGCCATTTAATTGTGGATGCTCTAAGAAAGTAAAGAATGTACTGAGAAGAGGGACTAGGATAAGGGCCACTGATTAAACAGTGTGACAAAGTACACATGGCACAGAAAACAATTGTGCTGAAAAACAGATTTGCTCTTTTGAAAGGACCAGAGGGGGTTGACTAACTTAAACAAAACATTGCCAGTAGAGGATAATATGCCAGTTTGGAGTAACATGGAAAGAGAGAACGAAAATATCAGATTGATGTCCCAGAATAGTGCTGGTATTCAGTCCAAGGCCCGGAATACTGAGTGGCTAGAATTTGTTAAGCAATTTGATTATTTCAAGAAACCAGGGCCTCAAATGGATGACCTAGGGAATTTGTCTCGGTTTGGATTCCAGCTGTGAAAACAAAGCATAAAGGGAAAACCTCTGGCGGTACCTTTAAACATAGAAATAGAAGATACTTGTTTAGATAATAACACGTTGCTATTATAAGACAAGAACTTATACCAATACTTGCATCAGGAAATATCTTTAATAGAATTGTTAAAGGTGGTAGAAATACCCCAAGAGATATATTAACGGAGACTTTTGCTGTTGCACGTGAGGTATCTCTGAGTAAATTGGGAAGTAGAATTCCAGTGATTATATCTGGGGATTTTAATGTAAGATTAGGGGAGGGTGAAGAACTACATCTTGAAGACTCGAACAAACTAGTGAATGGTATTAATCCTGTGTCATGTATGGATAGCACTAGGTGTGATAAAGGACTTTTATTATGGTAGTATTTTATTTTTATTTTTTATATTATTTTATTGGGTTTTTATAAGCGGCCAACAACAAACAAAGCTTTTTCCTTGCAAACCAAGGGCATAGAGAAAGGGAAGAGGAATCTGATGTTTCACAGGCTCAAGGAACATTTGGATCGGTTAAGTGAACGAACGATAAGGGTGAAGAGTTTAGAAAATTACAATTAACAGAAATACATCATAAGTTCATTGTACATGAGAAGAATGCAAAACATTACAAGGGGGAAGACTGTATAGCACAGCACATGGTGGCAGGTGGAACGACAATGGTAGTAGGATGTCTAACTTAGTGAGGAAGATTCATGATAGTATATAGGTAGAGGGTGATGGAAAGGGGGCAACAATTAAGACGATAGGATTTCCGGAATTGGAAACTCTTCCGTCTTGTACAGAAGTGGAGGTGATTCTCTACTTCTCTGATGTCCACAGGCAGACGGTTCCAGAAGTATAATTCTGCAGCTCCTAAACATCTGCACCCACATTTCCTTTTCCTGAAGACAACAGCAATTATTCATTGACTATGGATATAAAATTGTATACGGATGGGTTATCCTTCACATACTGGCTAATTTCACTTTGAACAACTGTAGCGCATATAGTATCACTGAATACATATTATAGTTCTGGTTGAGCACTGGAACATGGTCCTAGCATTCGAAATCTGGCAATGTTTCGAAAGTGACCATGAAGCAATGGTTATATAAAAGAACTTAGAGCAAAGAGCAAGAGTTGCTTTTCAAATAGAAAGATTGGGCCTAATGGCTATGAGCAGTAATTGGAAATACAGTGGATAGTCTAGTAAACCGGAGAAGTCTCTTTATGAGGGTTGTAAGTTGATAGGAAACGAAGATTGTGCAATGTCTCATCCCAGATATTCTAGATATAGATAATGTTGAAGCATTTGGGGAATTGATTAGGTTGATGGGCAAATGTTTAGAGAAGAAAGAAGGCCTGCTTGGTATAATGTAAACTTCCTTTTGGGTTGATAAAAGTTGAAGGGAGAAGAGAAGGGAGCTATTTCATGCTCTTAAACAAATTCCTGTAGACACTTGCCAGGGACAATTATAAGAAGGCATTAGCTGCCAGAAAGCAAAAAAATGCAGAAGGGATCTATAGTGAGTTCCCGAGCTCTGCAAAAATGATAATGCAACAAAGTTCTGGAATATGTATAGTGCCTCCTTTTAGTTGTAAAAAGAGTAAGACCCACACTATTAAAATAAAGATCACAGGGAACCACTTGGTGACCACCTGTTCTTGGAATTATGTGCATAAGGAATGTGCTGTACTGACATCATCTGTTATTGGGCATCCATGCACACTGGATCATTCTAGTAAAAGAGTGTCCTTCTCTTGGAAGGATGTAGAGAAAGTGTTGGCATCCAATGCTGGACAAAAGCACCAGGGTTAGATGGGATACCAACATATTTCTTTTTTTTATTAACCAGAAGTATCAATCTCTGTTTTAACGGAGGTCTTTAGTGACTATTTGGGAGTGGACACAACACATTACCAGCGGGATTGCAATCAGGAATAATAGTACCCCTATATAAAAATGGTAAGAGGTGTCTCCCAAATTCTTAGCGATCAATAACTCTCGTGCCTGTGTTCTAAAACATTTTTGGTAAACATATAAGTAACTGAATGATTGGAAGAGATTGATATCATGTGTGAATCCTATCTGGGTTTTCACAGAAATTCGGGAACATGATATCAAGGTTTAAATGTGTTGCTCATCATATCTAAGTGTATGTTTGGTTGGAATACTAAGTTATGTTTCCTTCCTGCACCGTACAACAGCTTTCAATCATATCAATCATTCGCACCTTTAGGGTATATTTGAGAGCTACGATCCCAAAAGATTTACACATTCTAATGGAATTGAATAGTAACAACACTCTATGAGTGAAGTATGGTACAGTTCGTGAAAAAACAGATGAGTTTGATATCAATAAAGGTGTGTGAGGCATGGCTGTGTGTTGGCACCAGTCTTATTCAATGTACACATTAATTCTTCATCTGAAGTGCAGAAGATGAGTACCCCCGATATCCCAAGGATAGGAAATAACCACAGCCCGTTCCTTAGTTACGCTGAAGATGTCATCCAGTGGCCAGAACACTGGTGGTCCTGAAGATATTAGAGGTAGCTGTAAGGGTGTAGAAGTAAGACTCTGACACGGAGGGATCATAGTATTTGCTATAAACCTTTATTCAAAGGTAAAAAGGAAAAGAAAACCCTATCTCGCCCGAACTCTAAGAGGGCTTTCCCTACCTCAACTGAAATAACTAGTGTCATAATGTCCAAAGCAAAAGTCCCAATGTCCAGTGTCAGAATCCTCACTCTCTCCCTTACACGCTCAACTAACTAAATCAACGGTGGTGCATTCTTGGTCCAGAGGAATGACTCGCTTCCCCTGGACAAAAGGGAGTTCTTGTCTTAGTAGAGTTTTGCAAAGTGGTTTCAGCCACTCCTTGACTGTTGGGGGAACTGTCTCCCTTCCCCTATCCTTCCTCAGGCTTACAATGCAGTTTCCTGGGGTCCCCTACCCTGGTTGGCAGCTTTGGCTTTCTCTCGCTGTATACTGCACTGAAGAAGAGCAGACTGGATGCACACCCCAAGTTGTAGTGGTCCCTGGCCCTGGTGGACAGACCTGGTTCCCTCTCACCAAGTACTGCGATGAAGAAGAGTAGTCCGGATGTACTTCCCAAGCTGTAGTGGGTCCTTGACCCTGGTAGGCAGACCTGGTTCCCTCTCACCAAGTACTGTGATGAAGAAGAGTAGCTTGGATGCACTCCCCAGGCTGTAGTGGGTCATACAGACTTGGTTCACAAAACTGCCAAGCACTGTATGAACTGTCCATCAAGTTTCAGTTCTCTTTATTTGGGTGCGATCCCAGAATCGCAATTTCGATCTTAGTTTTCCTTTCTGTGGACATGATTCACTCTCCTGCCAAGCCAACTCCATGTACTTCTTTGTTTTTCTCCCACTGCATTAGGGTCCCAGACCCTCCATTCCCAGCCATCTAACTCATGCCACCACCTCCTTGAGCTTTCAGCAACTTCTCGGCTACCCGCGTACATTATAGCATAGTTTACACGGTTGTCGACTCCTTGGAGGCAGCTGGGCTCGTTTGCGGGGCTCCAGTACCTTCCTGGAGCTTTCCCTGCTCTGTGGAAGCTCCACAGTCCAATTTCCTGCTGAAACACAGTGGTTTTGCTCGTTTGCGCTTCCCGGGTCTCTGGGGAACCCAAAGTCTTAGTATGTCTGTGGGCTGTGCAGTTCTCACGTCCTGGACTGGCCGGTGACTCTCTCTCCCTGTTTCTGGTGTCCCGGTCAGCACCTGCCTGCACATCAGGTTCCTCCTGCCTCTCGTGGTTCCTCAAGGGAGGGCGTGACTACATCCAATCAAATGTCGCGAACCACTAGACTGGTAAAAATGGTTCCAATGGTTATTCAGTATTCCTCTGCACCTCTGAGTGCTGGTGCGGTAACTCACTAGGAATCTTCCTCGTCTCAGTACTCTCTACTTGGAATGCCTTAGAAAAGTACATGTGGTATGAGGGTAGGATTGAAGAGGTGAAGGAAAATTGGGGTAACTGTGGGAAGGGGGTCTAGGGTCATGTGATTGGTGGGAATACTGCATTCTCCCGATGTGGTTGTCATTGGTCCCAAAGGGGGTTTCCACTCCCATGAGATCTACCTACTGAGTACCACCCCAGGGTGACTATCGGGTAACAACCTCACCACCCTGGACTCATGGGAAGGGGCTCCCCTTTCAGAAGCAGTGATGACATCCCAGGATTCGTCACATAGCCTACTTGAAGAATATGAAATCTAAGAGTTTGATAGTGAATTGTAATAAATCGAATACTATGGTTTTTGCAAGGAATACAGTTTAAATACTGTGTTGATAGGTGGGGTCAAAATGGACAGTTGTTCCTGTTTTATTGACCTCTTAATTAAACTGTATTCAGTATGCCAGTGGGAGGACCAGGTTTCTGGCCAAGATCTAAAAAGTCTACATATAAATAGAGCAATGCAGTGCTTAATGGGGAATATTGGCATACAGGTTATTGGATGGGGTATTAGAGGTTTACAAAGTTAGGTCTACCACAATAAGGTTTGTTGGAGCAGCCATATTGACTACTGGCAGGATACTAAAATTGAACAACCACAAAACAGCTTGTTATGCTCAATTCTGGGGCACTAATGGTGGTGCCTACCTATATTGCGTGGCCGTTAAATACCTGAGAGATTTCATAGCAACAAAACCAACAGTGATGTGAGCAAAGATCTGGTGTAATGGAGAAGCCACCCCCACTAAATAACTAGTAAAAGATCTTGATTATAACTTTTATGTAAGCAATATAACTTGGTTATGATATATAAGAGATGGCTTATCAGGTCTAGGTTTGATTGAATGGTTTACGGACACAGCTAATATAAGTACTTGTGCTTCTGTTTTAGTTAAGAACGTAATGCTGTTGTAACCTACTACAGAAAGCTGGGTCCAGCAGGCCACCAAGTCACTGGTAAGGCTGTACCTTCCATATGTGAGAGCGTATGCGCCAGCCACCCATCAGTAGTCGGTACTTTGGGGGAGTTATATACATGCCTTGACACTTTTGAGGTTTGGATTGTTGCCAGTTGGCACCCAACTAGACGGTTGGAGTAATGCAGGAACCCGCCATTTCTTTGCAATGAATGTGCATAGCATTTTTAGTTGCTTTGGACTGCATAAAGATATTAGAAAAAACACTATGCTAAGAATGTGGAAAGAATGAAATATTAGAAATGGCAAATCTGCCATTAATTGGTTAATGAATATAGAGGATCCATGTACCAGCTGGGTCACAGGATAATTTATGACTAGGACCAGTGCTTTAAGTGGGCCGGGGCCTGCCAGGGCCGGGCCCCCGCAGTCTCCAAAAAGTGGGGGTGAGCCAGGGCCCTTCTGGGGCCCCCGTCCCATCACGCCATGGCAGGACGCATTATCCCGCCGCGGCCGCAGCTGCGACGGGAGATGCGCCCGCCACTTTAACGTCAGGCAAGCTGACAGGAGTGCCAGCCAGGCACAGCGTTGTTGTGACTGGCTGGCACTTCTGTCAGTCACTGTAACTTCCTATGATGACCCCTCATCTGAGGGGCCATCATAGGAAGTTAGAGTCCCTTGGTTTGCCCTTGCCAGGTCACTGACCCTCAGCAAACCCGCGGGCTCCATGATCTAATATGCAGATTAGATCACGGAGCCCGCGGGTTCGCAGAGGGTGAAAGACGGCTCGGGGTCTGTGATCTCTGCTCTGAGCAGAGATCTCTGAGCCCGAGGTGCCTTTCTCCTTTGGCAAGGCTTTATAAAACATGCCTTGAACTGTGTACGTTAAAGCCATCTTTTATAAACGTAGAAATATTTCTATGTTTATAATAGACGGCTTGTATCGTACACAATTCAAGGCATCTTTTATAAAGCTTTGTCGACTGACAAAGCCACCTTGGGTTTTGTCTGTCCTCAACGCTTTATAAAAGATGCCTACGTTTCTAGCCATCTTTTATAAACATAGACATATGTTACAAATGTCTATGTTTATAAAAGGCAGCTTGAAAAGTACACAAACCATAGTAAGGTAAGGACACAAGTGTGAGTACCTTACTATGGTTTGTGCACTTTCAAGACACCTTATAAACATAGAAATATGTAACATTGCTATGTATATAAAAGAAGGCTTGAAAAATACACAAACCATAGTAGTACGAAAACAAATATATAAATGCTCAAATACATTTATATATTTGTTTGCGCACCTTACTATGATTTGTGCACTTTTAGGCCATGCCCACAATGGAAGCCACACCTCCAAACGAGGGCCCCCCCTCAATTTCTTACCCCACTTAAAGCACTGACTAGGACACTTAAGGGAAGAAAGGTCATATCGAATTCCCTCAGTTGAAGTGCTGTATAGGGCATTTGTTGCTGGGATCTGCATTTATTGATTTAATGATGAACATTTGTTGGTGGTGTTAGAATGGCCTGCATAGAATATGGCTTTCACCCCCACTGTGGGTGGCGGACATAACCTTTAATGGCTCGCTAGCCTGAGCCTAGCTAGGCCTGAGTAAAACAAAGGCCTCTACGAGGGCAGATGCCGTTAATGGTAATGTCCGCCCCCCACAGCGGGGGTAAAAGCCATTCGTACCCCAGGGTTTATCCGGGTGCAAATGTATTCTTTTTTTGGCTGCGCAAGTGATGCCAATCTCCAGAGGAAAAGAAAAGAAAAAAAACAGGATACCCGCCGCCATAGGGAAAAGGGACTAAACCCCTTTTCCATTTCTATGGTGGTGGCTGTGAGGGGGAGAAGTACCGGGACTGAGGATAAAGCTCTGGTCCAATAGGTAAGTGGGGAAAGAGGAAGGGGGTGGGGAACGGGTTCGGTTTGTTATGTGGGTTTGGGAAGGGGGAAGGCAACTAGGAGACGCTCCCTGGTGCCTCCCCAAATTCAGAAGAAAAAAAGATGGTGCCACCCGGGGAAGGGCCTTGAGTGGCTGGTACAGCCGGCAGACAATATACATTCTCAGCCATTGCTCTAGCCCGGGTGTGATTGTCTGTTTTAACATCAATTGACAACAGTGAATCGAATGACATAACTTACCACATGTAGAATGCATTTTAACATGATTTAATATTAATTACATTTTTGTCGCTTAGTAACTGAATGTATCTCTTTTATCGTTAATAAAGATTCTGTATTATGTAAATATATTTGTTCCACCGTCCTAACTAATTGAATGTGATTGTATTATTATTCCTAATCAACAGGTATATGTACTTTACATTTTTGCTGCTGTATACTAATTTTATTTATTGCTGCTGGACGTTGATGACTTGACTTTTATGGATTGATTAATCAGTTAGTCAGTATTACTCACTGACAAAGGGCATTGCATGTATTCAAAAAATAGTCACTGCATTTTTTCGTGCACAACTTGTAAAATGCAATATGGCTTTCACGTATGCTGTGAGGGGTGGAAATGGCCTTTAACGGCCCTCCAGCCCGAGAACAGGTCCGCCCGAGTGAATTCTCATGGACGTACTGTTAGGAAAGAATACTCTTTATGAAACTTTCCCGCCATATTCTATGGACCCCCAACTTTTTGCCTTTGTTTTTTAACCTGTCCTGACTTTGTGTACATGGGAGTGAAACCTTCAGCTTCACTCCCCTGGCCTTTTGCTCATTTTGTCATAGGGAAATTGATCACTCGTTCAGACTATCAATTCTGGGAAACTATGGTTTCCTTTTGTCTTTTTACTTGTTACCTGTTTGGGTAATTTTTTAACAGTGCACACAAAATCTTACAATGCAGTGCAGTGGGGATACTTTTGTATCGCCATATTTTTTTTTTACTTGGAATTGTTTGGTTACTTTTATATGTGCCTAAAGAAAAGCTAGTGGCAGCAGATACATTTTTAGCATTTTTGCATTCTTTTTAGTGTGCACTTTCACATTTACTGCATCTGGCTACTAAATGTGGCTAGTGTCCTAAAATGGCTATGCCACTAGATTTTTGCTTGTCCTTTGGGGCATTCTTCATGCCTTCTCAGGAAATCCCATATATGGTCATGCATTTACCCTGGAAACATGCTGTTTTCACAGGCTACTGCATGCCATTAGTGTGAGGACCCAGAAAGTGGGTGGAACTGTCTGGTCCCACTCCAAAACTGAGCCACCAGAGTCTAGGTGTGGGGCATGAGTGAAACCCACCATGGTCCCTGGTTAGACTACTGCTGGATGTTTGAATGGTGCAGATCCTTACCATTGGTGGGTTTGGACTTGCTTCCAGCCAGGATTTAGGATAAGAAGAGGGCTCCCGCAGCCATTTCTTCAGATCAGCCTTGGAGCCAAGTATCCTGTGTAGAAGAGCAGCCAACTGAAAATCCCTAGATGACTCCTGAAGAGGCCTGACATCGCTTCCTGTGTTTGGGCCAGTGACGCCCTGCTGGACTACCTGATCTGTGATAGCCAAATCAGTCTCAACGCCTTCTCAAGGATCCAGCTGTCTACAGACCTCGGAAGTTTCCAAGCACTACCCAGTGGACTGGCCAACTCTCCATTGGTCTATCTTGCCAAAAGCATCACCATGTTTCAGCATCCAGCATCAGGGGATCCTGCCATGAAAGGTCGTCTTCAACCGCGACTGCAACTGGAGAGATGCTTGCCATCGGCATTGTGACAGCCGGTGAAAGTCACTTCCTGTGCCCTGTGAGGTGTCCAGAAGAGTCCTGCATCTTTGAATCCTGCTTGCCTTCTTCGCCAGGGGTTATATCCTGCACCCGCAGCTAACCGCAGAAATCCTCCGACCTGCAACCCATAGACATCCTGCACCGGAACAAAGAGCGGGAAAACAGACACCCAGCGACCCTTAGTTGACCCACCAAGTAAACTGGGAAAATCAAAGTCTGTGGCATGAGTCCTCCCAAAGCATTCAACCGCCCCTGTATATCCTATAAAAAAACCCTTCGAATAAACTTTGGTTTATTCCATTACATCACCTTTTGATCATTTGATCTAAAAGCTGCCCCTAAAGAAAGGAAAGTAAATGTACAGACCTGTAACATTGTTGAAGTATCTTCTGAAACAGTTTCACCACCACAAGAACTCTTCCCACATCTGTTGACTCTCCTAAGAAGACGCTTTGGGACTTTTGGACACAAGGCCCCATACATCATAGGGATTGGATTTATAAAGTTAGCGTATCATTCTTGTGAATCGGTTTCATTTTACTGCAGCAGTACTTACCTTCTTATGTGTTGACTAAGTGATTTTATGCATTCCTACAAACCTAAATGTGAATTTATATGTTTTATAATTGAGCGGTATGTGATAGTACTACCTGCTTACTTCATTTCTTACTATGTGTTTTGGGCCTACAATCTCCATTGCTACCTTGATTGGGGTTTGGCTACCCTCTGAGTATCCCTGTTCACCAGAACTAGGGTGGCCTTCTATAATCTGTTCACCAGGCCAGATTGACCGTATCCATTTTAATACAAATCCAAGAGATGCTGATATGGAAGCAAGATTTCCCCCACAAAACAGGTGTCAATGAATACATCTATAATACTATCTATAAAAAGGCAAAGATTTGATCTAAAGCAGTTACATGAGTGTATAAATTGGAAAATTACCAAAGAATCAAATAGTTTAATGATTTTGGAGGCGTGAGAAAGTTCAGTTGAGATTCTAGTTAGAATTAGCTTACAGTTGAGACACATCTGAAATGTAGTTCTCCATTTGTACCCTTCAGGGCCATCCCTGCCACTCTGCTGAAGGATAGATACTTGCAACTCTGCGAAATGAAAAAGCAACAGCTACATTCAGGTTAATCAGTTTCGAAAAACTGAATCTTAAATTAACCAAAACGGTTAACTAAAATGTCAAAGGTCACAATGATAAAAGGAGTTCATTTTAAATTGCTAGGTTGAGAAGTAATATTTAACAAGACATGGGAACCATGTTTGGAAATCTGGGGAAAAAGGTGGCGCTTGTTTTATGTTTGCTTTTCCTGTCACCTGTAGTTTGAGGTTTTGTTTGGGGTTTTATGACTGTATTCATGAACTATGTGGTCATGTGGGTATCTTTAAGAACTATGAACTATGATTTCTAAATTGCTTTCTATGATTGATAGACCTAAAGGAGGTCAAGGGCAAGGGACATAAGAGTGTTAAAAGGGGCGTGGCATTGGATTCTGCAGTCCTATGGGAAATATGATTTATAAATTGCTAGTACAATCTGGCTGTCGGTCTTGCTCCCACCCCAGTGTTTGATCCCTTGAATACCTCATCTCATCTCAGGTACTCATCTTTCTAGGGCTCCATGTGATCACGTTGCCTGGCAAATGTCGCCAGTTAGGCTACTTTTTTTCCTGACCCCTAAAATACTTTCCACAATTATTCTAGGAAGAGTATGATTTCATATTATAAACTCCTACCATAGAATATTTAGGGAAAGTGTTTGACTTTAATGAGGGTGCATCTTTTGGGAAATGTCACCCCCTGGCGGCCCTTTCCCAGGCGGCTGGACACCCTTTCCAGTAAGAGTTGCAGCATCTGAAGGGGAGAATGTGGTTACGTGATTGGGAGCCACGGCCTCTGAGGTAACATACTAAGATCGGCCCGCCTGCAGGAAAGTCCTGGATGACGCGGCATAGGAAGAGACCAGGATTTCGAAGGAGGATGCCAGTTGACTGCAAATGAGTCACACTTTCTGCAGATATTTGTTTGTGTTATTCTCCGGCAGTTGAGGGCTTGAGGAGGAGAGAAGCTGGTCAATCCATTCAGTGGAAGGACAGCCACAGCAGAAGAGAATGTTTAGGTGGTATATCATAGCAGCGCTGGAGCATCGGCATGGTCCACGTTTCCAAATAGTTTTTTACTTATCTGTCAGGTGTCTCTTGTCACTTTCTATACTGGGAAGGTCTGCTAACGCCTATTTGAGGGGTGGCCGAGGAAGAAAACATCAATGTCAAAGGTGTTATGTATGGGGCAAAGCTGTCTTTGCAGGGTGCACCTGCAATATTCTGCTGTACTCTGCATTGTGTTATTATATTTCAGTCACTGGTGCATTTCAAGGCCTTTGTTGTGTTAACATTCCTACAATATGCATCATCCTTTTGGGGAATGTTGGATCTATTACAGCAACCAGATCCTTTAATATTAGTGAGCGCCATATCTGGCCCGTCACTGTGCTGCCATAAGGGTCACTATGAAGATGAACTAATGTATAGATTCATAGATTGTAGTGATACTTTAAGTACTTTGAGGTGTCTATATAAACGATGGCCTTAAATGGGATCTATCTCAATAAGAGCAGAAATAATGTTATTTAATCACGGATTACCTTTGGTAACAATGTGTATGATGTGACTGTCATTGACTCATCAGTGACTGTTAATTTGAAAACCATTTATTTTTTATTTATGTAATTGATCATTTGAACACCAAAAAAAAACTTCAGTAAGTGTTGTTGTCTGAAATATAGTGAAATAATATAAAATGTGGTATACATTGAATGGTGCATGCCAAAGTCATAGGGATTTTAAAATGTTGATTTTAGCCTTAGATGTAACTGCTGTGTGTATCATATACAAAAGTAGCATAACCCTACAGATGTGTTTCAAAGCACTGAGGAGACCTCTTTCACATTGGAGAAGAGAACAGCCCATATATGTGTATGTAATATATATATATATATATATATATATATATATATATATATATATATATATATATATTGTATATATTCAGTGAAAAAACCTTGTTTAAGAGAGTTAAGGTTATAAGGTTATTAGATTTAAAGTAACAAAACACCTGAAGTTCAGCACTCACATTTTAAGCAAGCCCACCTTAATTTTACGCTCCCTCTTGCACAGCATATGATCACAATGGTGACATCACAGATGACCTTACGGGTCGCATCATCACTAATTACATCATACATGACATCACTGATGACATCACTGATGGCATCACTAACTCTCTCTTAAGCACAGAAATGCAAAGGTTGTGTTGCTATGTTTTTTTCACGTAAAATCTGATCACCATAACTCTCTCTTAACTAAAGTTTTTCACTGAATTTCAAGGGTTTTGTTATATAGATTGTTTGGGGCACACTTGCCATAGCCTTCGGCCGTGGCCACTGTACATGTACACTGTACATGCTGCACCAATAGATTTCTTTGGAGCCCATGCCCCAAAAGGATTCTTTGGGGCCCACTAGCCGTGGCCACTGTACATGTTGCACCAATAGGTTTGCTTGGGGCCACTGTACATGTTGCACCAATATTTAAATTTGGGGCACACTAGTCATTACCTTCGGCCTTGGCCTTTGTACATGTTGCACCAATAGGTTTCCTTGGGGCCCACTAGGCATGGCCTTTGGCCATGGCCTGTGACACAAAGGCCCATTGCCCCTGCATAGTAGGTATGATCACTGCAAGTGTAAAATGTCTTCTTTTTTTGTTTACTCTCTTCCGATCTCTGTGGGATCTCCATGATAACAGAAATGAACTACACACATAATGGCAACGAACTACCCACACCTGTTGGATTCCCCTGGTACTCCCCCTGATAATGCTCAAAAATCAAAAACTCTTCCCTGTCCTCACCTACCCCTGCTCACCTCATTGACTTTTTCCCTTTCACTCTTTGGTTTGTGTGACACATTCTCTGCTCTGAGCACATTTTCCATTGTAGCCGTATGAATTTCACAGGATCCCGCCGGTAGTCCCCTGATAAACCGAAATCATTTCACTGTAACTGAATCCTCAGAGCATCCCCAACATCACATTGTGTCCTCTTTCCCCCTCCCCACCTCTACCCTGATGCAGAGTCATCACTGATCCTAAAGGCTGCTCCCCTGTTTCCAGGAGAAGGCAGCCACTACCTGATCCTGACACTGGGGGTGGTATTCTGACAGATAATCACATGGGAGGAGATGGCTGTAAGGTATACTTCTCTTTATTGTGAAGAAGATTCATTTAGTCCAAGGATTATTTTGGTATCTTGTCATTCTTCAAAACCAACTGATTCTAAAGCCCTAAGAAATACTTTGTTTAAACAAAAAGCCATTAGTCTTCATGTAGATATGGTAAAAGTAAAACATGTGAAACATCTGAGGTTCATGGTAATGATATTACAACTGTTCAATCGTGTAATAAAACATCTGTTAAAACCTCCTTGGACTCAAGGTCCCAGAAATCCTCAACTACTGTGACGAGGAAGAGGAGCAAGGAGTACATGTGGAGGAAATGTGACCTTGAAAACAATATGCAGTCTAGTTGTTGCAAAGCTAATCAGATACTCAGGACTTTTAAATGTCCAAAACACCTGCAGCTGAGAGAACAGGAAGAGAAATGGTAACATGAACGTGGATGGAGAGAGAAGGCAGGTTGCAGCATGCACATGGCAGCAGAAGAAATCCCACAAAGTACTGTGGGGAGAGAAGCACGCCAAAAGTCAGCTGGTGGTGTTTGGGTTGTTCGGAGAGGAGCGCCGGTCAAGAGGAAGCACAGGGTGCGCAACAAAGCCATGTGTGGAGACGCGCTCCTGAAAAGCAGTGCTGGTCTTGGCAGCAAAGGCTGGAAGCGCTGACATGGAGCCCCATTGGAATTCTTTTTCTTTCTTTTCTTTTTTTATTTGTTAAGCGCACTATTGACCCTTAGGCATAAAGGCGCTGACAAACAAAAAGACATAGCACAAAAGAGGGCAGGCTTAGAGATGAAAGATCATAAGACTTCTCAGCAGGTTATTCCACTATCCCCTATTTGGAAACATCCTTATGTTCCCAAGATCAGACAAATAAATATGTCTTCAGTTCCTTCTTGACCGATGCAAGAGAGGAGTGACTCCACAAACTTGAAGGAAGGTTGTTGCAGAGCGAGGGGGCCCTCACCTCAAATGCTCCCTTTTCCGCCTTTGTTGTTTTACATCTTGGCTGCATAATTTGATTAGAGAAATCAGATCTCAGAGAACGTACATTACTCTTAGAAATTATATACTGCTGTAAATACTCAGGCATTACTTGAAGCCGGCATTTGAAAACAATAACCAGTACTCTAAAATGAATCCTGGCTTCAATAGGTAGATAGTGTAGAGAGCGTCTGGCCACCTTTACATGGCTATGCCCTGGAAGTCTAAGAAGCACTCTAACCACCCAATTCTGGGCTACCTGCAGTCTATGCAGCTCTTTTTGATTAATGCCCAGCAGGAGGCTTCAACAATAGTCCAATATGGCACCTATAATTGCCCTGGCTATGGTCTCCTCACTTTCCTGTGAAATCATGGGCCTCAGATGAGCCAAAAGTCTGATATAATAGACTACCCCTGCCACCACTGATGAAACATGGGCTTTCATGCTTAATGTCGAGTCCAAGATCACGCCTAAAAATTCTGCCACTGAAGGGGAGCCAGCCCCTTGTGAACATCTCTTAACTGCAGCACAAAGAACCGGTGAGTCAGCCTTATAGTGAAGGGGTCCCTGAAACATGCAGATATGCTGATAAGCATATGGAAAGCACTTTTGAGTACCAACCTAATATAACTAAATAGAAACGGTTAATGTGGTGCAATTTCCCTGACATGAGATGTCAGTTAACCTGGGACCAGCATTGCCTAAGCCAAGAGGCATTGCCAACAGAACAAAAGGGGAAATTATGGTGTAATTCTCCTGACTTAAAGAGGTCAGTAGGGAGATTCTTGGAACAAGCAATGACAAGAGTCAAGAGAGATTGTTAAAAAGAAAAGCTTGAATAAACCCTCAGATATTGGAAGACGCTTTGGGGGAATTTGGTACAAGTAACAGTTATGGAGAAAGTGAATGTGCAGAGAAGCCTAATAAGGATATCAGGTAGTGAAACCTTTTTGGACAAGGATACCTGGCAGGAGAGTACACCAGGGGATCTTAGTAGACGAAAAAGGGGGATATTCATGGCAGGAGAATAAACCAGAATATCAAGAGTTTGCAGTTGATGAGTTTCCTGGCAGAACAGTGTACCGAAAGCACACTTTGAATTGGTATGTTAAAAAGAGACTTGGTCATCTTAAATTCTTGTTTCCTCTGAACATTTTGTCAACCAAAAACTTTAAATAGACGTGACTTTCACCATGTTTGAAAATCTATTCTGAATAAGACATTTGTTTTACTATCCTGAAAATTAGTAAAGATTTAAATTTACCTTATTCAAAGCAACACTGTGGAAGGATACTTTATTTTGCCATTCTGAAAGATCAGGAGAGACTTCCTCTTTTCCATATCCATCTTATGGAAAGAACATTTGTTTTATAACCTTGAATATTGGGAGAAAGAGACATGTGTAATTCATTTAAGACAATGGTCTTGACACAGAATATTGGGAACAGTTTGCTTCAAATAATCCAGGAGAAGGGAGCCAGCCTTGGATAAAAAGAAGTGTGTTGTTGAACATGTTTGAGTTATTCCACTTTTCTGTTGAGTTGAATTTTGAAAGATGTAACTTTCACATTTTGTTTGTATGTATTAGTGTGAGGGTCAGACTGAGTTTGGACACAAGGTCATCCTACTTTAGTTTTAGTTTCATAGGAAGGGACATTCTTGTTAGGATAGAGAAAGTTAGGCATTTAGCCAAACCCCTTTCTATCAATAAAATGTCTAATGTTAAGAATGATACCTCTTTGTGCCCACCTCTCATTTCTGACCCCTCACAGATTGCATCTGTTTTCATCCTCCAAATAGCTTGTTGAGCACTTTTCGTTTTCGCATTCCCCAGGTATTACTGCAGGCATTGCTCGCATCGAGCAAAATAAAAATGGCTGTTTCTCATTTCTGAAAAGCACCTCTGCTGCAAAGCACCATGGGAGAAATAGATATTTTATAGGCGAAAGGAGTCACTCCCTTCCAAATATTTTAAAAACTACTGCACAGATGTACTCCAAACCAGTCTCATAAATAGAATCAACACTTTTTGCCCAAATTGTTCCTTATTTGATCCCAATCTGTCCAGCGAATTTTCCACTACGGCTTTCCACGAATTGCACTTTTTATCTATGACAGATTTGACTGATATTTTGGACACAAAAGGTTTGTCACTGCCCTCTGGTCCCTCAGACTGGTACTTTTGGGAAAGATTTGTTAAAAAATAAAAAGTTATAAAGAAAGTACAAAAACACTGTTTCCTCCTTCTCCCATTCATTTCCCCATAGAGAAAAAGTAAACATTTATGAGCATCGCACAGCAAAAAAAACGCTGCACAGAATTGGACCAGGTGCGAAACAACTTGGGCATGAAGTGTCGGCTCAATTTCCAAGAGGGCTCTGGTTTAATTGCATCCAGTAGTTGTTAAAATATTTGACGGAGAAGGGGGTGCCCTCTTCTCCCAAAATTATAGCTATATATGAGTCCCACAATGTATTCAGAAATGAAAAAGCTGCCATTATTTTGGCTTGCTTGATGGAAGATATAACCACGGTTATTATGGAATAACTGGAGTTAGCCGAAAATGAAAACCGGAATAAATGCCATTTGGTGGAGGAAAAAAGGATGACATTGCATCAGGCTAGAGTTTGGCAGGCGGAAAGAGGACACCATTTGAAATTGGGGAGTGGACGGGGGGTCTGGGGACCAAATTCAGAGTTCAAATGTTTTCGCATAGCCAGGGTTATTTTCGCATAACCGGAGTAATCGTAGAAAACAGGATCAGGAATTAAAGTGTGTCACTCGAATAACCAGGATTATTTTACAGATAACCATGGTTGTTTGTAGTACATTATTATTATTGGGGTTATACTAACCGTGATAAAGGGAAAACGTGAGATAAATACAAAAAAAGGTGCAATGTTACAGCTACCATGCGGTTGAGGGTAAAGGATGTGGCCAAAGACTATGGCTACTGGGTTACTTTAAGGAACTGAATGGTGCAAAATGGAAAGTGGACACAGCCTAAGGCCGTAGCTAGTGCACCCCAACAGAACCTATTGCAGAAAGGCCATAAATACTGGCCATAGCCAAAGGCCATGGATAGTGGGCTATTTAGGAATCCTATTGGAGCAATAGCTAGAGTAGCCACGGCTGAAGACCGTGGGCACTGGCCGTGGCCAAAGGTAATGGCTGGTGGGACTAGAAGAAAGCTATTGGGGCAAAATGTAAATGGGCCATGGACAAAGGCCAGGATCAATGGTTATGGGTGAAGGCCATGGCCAGTGAGCGGGAAAGAAAAGTAGTGTTTTAAAAGATAGAGTGGACATGGCCAAAGGCCATGCTCACTGGCTAGGGCTTAAGTCCCTGGCTAGTGAACCCAAAAGACATGTGGAGTGGTCACGGCTAAAGGCCATGGCCATGGCTAGTGGCCCGTAAAAAATGATGGTTTAACAAAACCTTGAAATTCAATGAAAAAAACCTTAGTAAGGCGAATTGCCGTTGCAAAGCCCATGATCACATGCATATTATAAGAGAAGGGATTCAGAATGACATGTAAATGGCATTATGGAGGACATGGCATTATGGGGGACATCAATGGGAGCCCGGCGGGTTAAGCTGGCCATGACTTTCCACATCTGTTGAATTTCAAGGGTTTCGATGCGTTAAATCTGCTCAACTTAACTGCACCTTAACCAAGGTTTTTCATTGAAAATATATCTATGTATATATACAAGTTAAAGAGGTCTCCTGTTCATATAGACAACTGTGTGTGTGAGTATGCACACACACACACACACGGGCTTCTCTGCAGTCCAATGCACAATTTAAAGTGGTCTCCCCGGTGCTTGGTACATTTCCTAAATGTTACTATACAGTAGAAGTACTCAGAAATTACAAATCCCCCTAAGTATGTGTATGAAACTGCTGAGGAGCGCGCCTTTGACTTTACCTCCTGCGTGTAACTCCTTTTTTCTCTTCTTGTCCTCAGGTGGCAAACCTCCTGCGTCTGTTCCAGATCCCTCAGATCAGCTATGCTTCCACGAGTGCCAAGCTAAGCGACAAGACCCGCTATGACTACTTTGCCCGCACTGTGCCACCTGACTTCTACCAGGCCAAGGCCATGGCTGAGATCCTTCGCTTTTTTAACTGGACCTATGTTTCTACGGTAGCTTCAGAGGGTGACTATGGTGAGACTGGAATAGAAGCTTTCGAGCATGAGGCCCGTGCCCGCAACATCTGTATCGCCACGTCAGAGAAGGTGGGCCGTTCCATGAACAAGCATGCCTTTGAGGGAGTCATAAAGGCCCTCATGCAGAAGCCCAGTGCCCGAGTGGTGGTCCTCTTCACCAAGATTGAGGACGCCAGGGAGCTCTTGGCTGCTGCCCAACGCATCAACGCCTCCTTCACCTGGGTGGCAAGTGATGGTTGGGGTGCCCTGCAGAGCGTGGTTACGGGGACGGAGGAAGTGGCTGATGGTGCTATTACCATTGAGCTGGCTGCCTACCCCATTCAAGAGTTTTCTGTGTATTTCAAGGACCTCGACCCATACAACAACAGCCGAAACCCCTGGTTCCGTGAGTTCTGGGGGTATAAGTTCCACTGTAGTCTACAGAATCAGGAGTGTGGCTTGAACTCGCTGCGGGCTGTCAAGTTTGAGCAGGAGTCTAAGATCATGTTTGTGGTGAACGCAGTCTATGCCATGGCAAATGCTCTGCACAATATGCACCAGGCTCTGTGCCCCAATGCAACCCGCCTTTGCGATGCCATGAAGCCTGTCAATGGAAAGAAGTTTTACAAGGAATACTTGCTGAACGTGAAGTTCGATGGTAAGTCCTGGGGCTTCGGGAAAGGGCAAAGACTGGGTGTGGATGATGGAAAATACAAGTGGCTGCTGCCTACCTGCCATATGTCAATGAAAGCCTATCTACCTATTCCTGCAGGTCATTCGCTTCTGCCCAATGATTGCCAGGATAACCATCGAATTCCTGTCTTGAATGAACTGCCTCACCTATTGCCCAAGCATTTATGATGTCTACAACTACATAATCCACTACACCTTGAATTCCATGTAATCCTTCCCCGTACCTACTCTCTGTTACCTATAAGGCATGGGCTTTAGATAAACAAGGCCAAGATCACACAGGAAAAGTGTATCACCAGGGAAGAACAGAATGTTTAACTTACCCCTGATATCATAGCCTACAGTAGCCGGTCAAGTGGCACAGCGAGTAGAGCGCTCACTTCGACATCCGTGCAGGGCCAATCTCAGCCTTTCATCCTTCCGAGGTCGATAAATGAGCACCACACACCGTGGGTAATAATAAGAAGCGCTCAGATACCTGAGGGTTTGTAGCGCTATATAAATGCCAAATTATTATTATTAGTAGGAACGACAAATGTTCAAAATAATGTTGGACTTGGGCTAATGTTGTATCGCTGTAAGAGAGACAGAGGGAGGTAGAGTAGGCAGACTAGAGCAGACCAGCCACAAGCCGGAGGAAAGCAGAAAACAGATGATAGATGATGACCTGTGAAAGGAAAGAAACCCACGCAGAAGCAAGCAGCACCAGACAATATCAGAGAAGCCCAGTTAAGTACTTTGGCAAGTGGAATAAAGTAGAAAGTGAAAGTCCTATGGAACGTAAAGAGCCTTGAGTTCTTCAACGCTGGAGTGGAATGGTCAGGGCATATTCTGTACTTTTACTAACAAACAATAATGTGCACTATTTACAAGTGTCACAGGAGGAAACAGAATGACCCAAAGGGTGTGGTAGAAAGCAGGGCCTGCCTTATATGTGGTGCAGGGGTCAAGTCCTAAAAGTTAAAGTGGGGGGACTCCTCAACAAACGCAATGGGATGCGACATCGCCAGAAATTAGCATATCAAGGTGAAATATGCACACTTAATTAAATTGGCTTTGCATAACAACCCAAATTGCACAGGACGAATAGCATTTGCCTTTCACAAAATCAACACACACGCACAAAAGCAAGGGAGGATATTTTCTTCTGATAGAGTTTTTGAAAACGTTAAAAGGTGTGCATGTTTTAAGCTCCGAGAACCAATCCAAATGTTTTCCCTGCAACTTGCAGTACCGAAATGCGAAATGTCACCTTTCATTGTATGTTTTTTTCATCAGGTGGTGAAGTGTGCGGCCTACAAACCTGACGACTACGGTTTGATCCCCAAGGTCGTCTTTACTTCATAAATTCGAAGGGAACATTCAATGTTTCTCATTTTAGCTGGGGGGGACTGAGTCCACTCTCTGAACAAAATGGGTGGACTCCGTCCTTCCGCGTGTACCCTCGACTTGAGCCGTGATGTGGTGCCCCTTCCCGGCACCCTCTCTCCCACCTGGGTTTCATTGCTCTGGTAAATACAGCGCCGCTGCCAAACCAGCAGCGGCGCTGTATTTAATTATGTGATTAACTCCCTGCTCCCATTGTGGATCTGGGAGTTAATCACTTCAATAGGGCGCTGACGCTAAAGCAGCATGTGGCATCCTTTCAATGGCTACCCCATGCTGGTTTAGCATCAGCACTCTATTGTAATAAAATGCCCCCTGCTCTCATGCTGAAACGCCCAGCGCCAGCACAAGAGCAGGGTGGATTTTATTACAATAGGACACCTGCCGTGCCTTCAACCACCACGCCAGCTCGGGGGAGCCCTTGAAAGACTCCCCTGAGCTGATTTGGCAGGCAAGCTAATTTGGCACCCCGGGCAGCTGCCCAAACTGCACATGCCTAAAGCCGGCTCTGCTGGAATGCCACACTGACATGTTGGGGACATCAGGGTCATCACGCTGACCCAGATTACATTGCAAGAAAAGATTAACAATCTTAAACAGGATCCGGGGGAGAGAGCTAGAAATTGCCATTAACAGTCTAATGAAGTGGTCGTCAAACTTTTTGGGCCTGGGCCCCTCCTGAGCAAAATGTGGGCAGGCCGCCCCCCCAAAATGCCAAATGGACAGTATGTACAAATGACTATGAACTATAGCATGCTGTCACCGCACCCTACTGCCAGTATAGTCCCTGAGCTCCCACACCCTCGCTCCCATCACAGTCGCTGGCCTCCCTCATCCGCCTCCTACCCAGTCCCTGGGCTCTCTCCACCCCATCATAGACCCTGGGCTCTCCCCACCCTGTTCCCACCACTATCCCAGTGCTCCCGCTCACCCTGCTCCCACCACAGTCCCTGGGCTCTCCCCAACCCGTTCCCAGCACAGTCCGAAGACCAATGGGAGATGGTGAATTTTTTAAGTGGAGGGGCATAAATATTCCCCACAAAAACACCATAGCGACCTAGCGCAGCGAGGGACCCGGAACCAATCAACGGGGGTTCCTTTTTTTTATTTTTTAAATAATGAGTTCAAATGATGCATTTTAGAGCAGACTTTAAAAAGAAAATAGGTAAAAAGCCAAACAGTTTGAAATTGGCGCTGGAGGGCCAAGGAGGAAAGCATGGTATTTTTTGACTGGACATCTATGATAGATATCGAGTAAAAAAAATACCATCCCTGTCCCTTGGGCCCCACGGTGCCTCAGAAGGAGAGCTGATTTTGAAGGGTGGATAGGGGGATCGTGCAACAAAAGGATTTTAAATATGCCTTTGTTGTGCAACCGTCCTTCCTCCCTCCACGCCCCACTCGCCTAAAACAGCTCAACGGACCAAAACAAACACACACACACATTAACAAAGCAATCACTCTATCATTCATACGAGCACCCAACACCATACACTCACTCATAACATATTTAAATAAAAAAGAAATTAACATAAAAGTACCTTCTGCAGGGGCCTGCGTGTGGGTGCTGAAATGCGCCGCTCCAGGTTGCTCTGTCCGTATGTGCGAGGAGGTGCAGTAGCTCCCCCTCGCACATACAGACATGGAGTGCCCCAGCCAGCATTTCCAATGCTGGCAAAGCAAACTGCCCCCGGCGTTGCATGGCTCAGTGAGCATGTGCGGCTGGGGAACTGAACTGTCAAAGGGAAACACTGTTTCCCTTTGACAGTTCAGCCAGCCCGGGAGCACTCCCTCAGCTGGAAAAAGCAGCTGAGGGAATGCTCAGTGTTTCACTGGGCTGGCTCCTCGGCTCCTCCATAATGGGTGAGGGGGCTACTGGATGGATGCCCCTTCACCCATTATGGAAGAGCCGCCAGGCTCTGATTGACCTATAATGTGAAGATAAAAGGCCCGGGCGGTAGCACGAGAGAAAAGAGCACTGTTTAGATACAGGCAAATTCAGACAATACTCTTTTGGCATGGATGCAAGCAAACAGTGCCCAACTGACATGCGAAACAGACAGAAACAATGACCAGCCGTCAAAGAGAAAAGGTAGAAACAGCCAGTTCCCTGGTAGAGTAAACCGGCAGAAACAGGGACTGTTTGACAGGTACACGGAAGAGGCAACTGTTCTACAGGAATTGCTAGCTGCAGGACTCAGGAGCACCTCATCCTCTCTCATTAAATGCTAAGAAGAGCTGACATAAAGAAGACACACAACAGAGCTCTTTTATTGTGTGGGATTAGTAAACCCATGAATCCTGCATAGTGGCTCAAAATGTTATTTCATGATATGTTGCTGCAGAACGTGCTTGTATAGAATCAGCTCGGCAGGGCTTTAAGTGGGCTGGGGCCTGCCGGGGCTGGGCCCCGGCATGCTATGAAATTTCGTTTTGAGGCGGGGCCCTGCCGGGGCCGACTAATTTCCCCTGGCAACCCCAGCCACTACACAAAAGGTTTTTTTTTCTACAGCCTGAAGCTCTCGCTCGTGTGCGAGAGCTTTAGGCTTTAGAAAAAAAATGCCTTTCATACATAATGGTGGCGCCGCACCTACGAGGCATCCCTTTAAACAAGAGATGCCCATGGGCCGGCGCCACCATTACGGAGAAAACATGAGACCGCTGGAAGCAGAGGCCTTGCTTTCTAAATACTGAAGTTCCCGCAGATTCGCAGGAATTTCAGTCTTTACGAAAAGGCCTCTGCTTCCAGTGGCCTCACCCTTTCAGAATCAATGGGGATGCCCCTCCACAGCTGGCGAGGGGCAGCGCCACCATTAAGGCTGAATAGACGAGGCATTATCCCCTGCCAGGCAAGCCTATAGAAAATAAATGCAGAGATCAGCACCCTCTCCCCCGTGATGAGAGGGTGCTGATCTCTGCAAAACGCTGCCTGGCAGTGGTGCCAGTAGCCCATTTAGCCGAGGCTCGTCAGGGGGGCGTGGCCTAACAGGCCAGCAAGACCCCGCCGTTAGGCCACGCCCCCTTGATGAGCCCCGGCTCATTTTGTAGTGCCACTTAAGGCACTGCAGCTAGGTCCGTAGCTGTTTTTGTACCTAGACAATAGCCTGCTCACTGCCATATCTTTTCCCCAGCACCAGCACACGAAATGGGCTGGAACAGAGTGCTGCCCTATCCCCAGAGGCTTGCCACAGCACTCACGGAGCAGAAGTCACGTTATCGGATGGACGTGGGAAGCTGCGCTTCAATGAGCAGGCGTCTTTCAGAAGACTGCAGCGCTGACGAGTCTTCTGAAAGCAGTCTGCTTGTTGAAGTGTGGGTTGCTTGTGCGTGTGATAATTTGTCTTCAGAACAGGGTACTCCCAACAAGATCTGACCTAAAGCCGAGTTATCACATGCGCAAGCAACCCATGTTTCAACAAGCAGACACTTACAGTAAGCTCAGCACAGAAAACTGAATAAAGAAACAGCCAAAGCCTCACATACTTGTTTCAGCTGTCCAAACTGGTACATATGCCCTGCTATGTTCAGCCATTTATTTCTTACGATGAGTCAAGTGATCAATCAAAACTGCAGAGCCCATCTTCCATTATTTGCTCAAAAGGGTTTCTTACTTTTACCCCTCTGCATATACCTCTCAAACTCTAACCAAACACAACCACAAGCCTCTAACACAACAATCCGCACAAACTTCACTACACTGCAACAACAAAACAAACCACACATAGACTCGCACAACAGCACACGACGACTACCGACCGGAAAACACCCCAAGCCCAGACAACGGAGTTACCGGGTTGAGGCCGTCAACAGCACATCACTGCTCTATTGTACTTATCCAGCTTATTCCCTCTAACTCACCCCCCATCCCTTTTTCAGAGCCGCCAGAGCGCCAGGGGACCACTCTGGTGGTGATAGTGCACGGTACAAATATCCTTTAGCATTAACATTAACTTAATCACTATAAGACATGTTTCACATTTAAAATTGTCAGCATCCTTATGTTCCCATAATGCTCTTTGCTTTTATGCAAATCTCAGGATTGGGTTCTATGAAGAGAGACTGTATTGCTGACCTGGACTGGGGCCACACCCCTTTGCCCCGCCCCTCCACCCACCGTTCCACCCCTCCAAGGATGAGAGGGTTCCCCCCAGTAAATGTTTTCAATTTCCAGCACTGCCAAGCACAAGATTTATAATTCTCTATGGAATTCTGGATCATGCATTTGTGTATCCTTCCACCATCACCACAGTCTAGATGTCCCTCTGTCCTTCCAGCCTCTCCCCACTCCATATAAACTGCCTATTGATCCATCCAGAAGTATTTAGATCGTCCATCCGAAACCTATGCACACCTCATATCATCAGCTCAATCAACTTTTCATCCAACCCAATCCCCATTAACATAACTACTCTCCACCCATGAATTCAGCCAAGGTCCAACTGTCCCTTGACATATTCTACATCTTTCCAGCCCCAGTGGTCGAAGTGGGCGGGGGTGGTTGGCAGTGGTGCTCCTCTACTTTAAAAAAACGTTGAACTGTTCCTATACTTTTGTTTTAAAAATAAAGCGTTTCGTAATGGTTTCTTTTTAAAATAAAAGTGAAGGAAAAAGTTGAACCTTGCACTTCAGTGCACAGCACTGAACATTCCCTTAAACAGCAGGTGTGTTTGGGGGTTTGAATTGCGCTTGCAAGGGGGTGTGGCATTGGGATTTGTGGGGAGCGGGGACAGGCCAGCCGGGAACATAGTTCCACTACGTCTTTTCGTACACTTCGACCACTGTCCAGCCCTATGTTACCCACTCACCAACTTATTCTCCATGAAACCATTCCCTGACCCACTCTCTATGAGCTCATAACTCCACCCCCTTTCCATTCCCTGTACCTATTGAGCCACTGCCCACCCAACCATTCATCAACTCATTCTCCATCTACCCATTCTATATCCATCCATCAACCATGGTCCATCCATCTGTCTGTAGATTCACTGCTAGTCATTCTTCCATGAATTCCATGCATTGATTCATTCATCCACGTATCAATCTGTTTATCTGATCATCCATTCACCTTTTCATTCCTCATCACTGCAACCATTCAATTGCCCAACTAGTCACAAGTTATTTAAGCAGAGGTACCTGGCAACATGGAGGAGCAGCATAGCGCAAGGAGGCGGCGGCTGGAGGGCCAGGTGGTACGCCGGGCCAGCCACATGGGTAAGGCTCACACTCCTCCTCTCTGATTGGCTGTGGCACACCTTCTGGATGCTAATTGGTTTTAATTATGTACTTGTTTACTGTACACAAAGCTGGAGTTTGAGGTTCACGCACTACACTGCTCTTCACAGTAACAAAAGTAAAGTAAGATGGCCATGGATCATTGGTTAGATGAGCATAATAAAGTAAGCCATAGAAACTTAAGAAACGGGTGCATGCATCAGAGTTCTTGTAGTTCAAGCAGGAGAGGTTGAGGGGTATCATCAGTCTAGGGGTCCTGAATTGATCCCCCTTAACTAGCTCCCAGTGAAGCCCACATCAGCTCCAAGGCTCTTTTTTCTTACTGTTGCGCCTCAAAACACTTGTGTTGAAGTGCATTTTAAATAACCCATAAATAAAAAATAAAATAAATATCCACAGAGTATATTGAGATTCTGGGTCAGGCTACATTAAGCAAAGAAACAAGAAATACTGCCTCGGTGGACTCCTTAAACCTACTACTTCCATGACACTACGGTTGCAGCCTTCAGGAAGAAGAAGAAGTCTGGTGACAGAATCCTGGACACATCAGGTGCAGTGCTATGGAATAACCTCCCGAGTACTGATATCCACAGAAAACACCTCTGGTTGCTGAGAGACTTAACTTCTTCCTATTAAACATCTTGATATCTGAGCCAACTTGATGACTCATTTCACTCACCCTCACTGCTTCATTAAGTACCAGTAGTATTTGTACTTCATTTTCGAAATGTAGCTAATTGTATATGTTCTGTATTTTTCATTAAATTAATGAATTGGTGGAATAATGCAGAACCTGGTTTTGATTGGGTTGTGGGAATCAGCAGATTTTTCTGTTTATGAAATGTCAATGCTGCACACCTAGAAACCAAAAACCTTGTCTTTGGAACACTACAAGCGATGGTATAGGGCAGTTGTGTCCTGACGAAGACCCCGATGTCAAGATGCATTTAAGGGGTTGAAACATGCATGTTGAGACAGAAATTTAATGTAGCAGTTTTTATAGATTTGTTTTGATAATCCCTTCCTTTTCTGTTGACGTACTGGCATGTAGGAGATTGATATTTAGTCAAGGCACTGCGTTTTTGAGCATGTCTTCACTTTTTGGTTTTCCTGATATATATGTGCAAGTAAGATAGTATTTTATTTTTTATATGTGTTTCTAGAAAATTGTATGTGTGTCTGTGAGAGAGAGAGGTTAAATACCTGTAGTGTTGATTACTTAGCAGTCTCTTATGTTTTAAAGCAGTGTACATCTGCAAGAATCTCAGATGGTAGATGTTGGTTTGCTCTGATGTGAGACATTTACAGAACATCCCTGTAAGGTGTAGAAACCTGTAGCAAACATGGCCTGGCACTGCACTGGACATTAGGAGAGCACCATAATTCAGTGACAGCCTCACAACATTGTCCTTAATCTGAAATCAAGCCAAGGAATCAAACTACCAAAGGGTGGAAGGGCAATGCAGTCTTGATAACCTGCACGAATGCTTGAGTAGGACACTGTCAGAGATAGCTTTATGAGAAATCCTAGCCGGCTATATATGGCACATCGATTACTAATTAAACATGAAAGAGGGCAAATCAGTTCCGATTATATGTGTTCCATGTGGATTCAGTGTTGCAGGTGGTGTTCAAATGGGGTATCCAGCAGAAGACCACAACATCAAATAGTGTAACAGTGTCTTTGTCAGTTGTGGGGCCAACGCCACTGTACTGAAAAGACTCTTAATTCTCGATCAAATATTTCTCTGATCAATATATCTATGTTGTAATATTCAATATTAAGCAGCTTGTGAGTTGAGTATGACTCATTCCTACCCATGCCATTTGACAAGTTTAATTTATCAGCATTAATAGCGTCAGATCCAGCAACGGCATCCGCCTGGAATCGAAACCATACTTAAGAAACAAAACTCAGTGGTTCATCTTTCTCCCACCTGGCAGCGAAAATCTGGAACTCCCTCCCGAGAGAAATACACAACATGAAGGATCACCTAAAGTTCAGAAGACTATTTAAAACCTGGCTCTTCATCACAGAACCTGATGGACACTAATGACAATCTCAAATACGCAAATAGACTCCCAACCCAACAAAGCACATAGTGGGAGAGAATACACCAGTGGGAAGGGAAGTTAGGGCCCGTTCCCCACGCAGGGCACTACCAACGCATTTCAGGGATAAGATGGGAACGCCCTAGACTGCACCACAGAGTAGGGGAATATAACCACGGCTTAGTTAGTAATGGCCAAACAATCCACCCCCTGAGCCCAGGGTGCTCCTCTAAATCAGAGGGAAGAGATCCCACTCCAGAGGACCTGGGAGACGATGGCAGGTGTACCCAAAATCACTGAGCAAACTGCTGTAGATATACACTACCATGTACCCGATGGGTGGAGGAGGCGTCCCCACTATTTAGTCACACAGACCGACAGACAGCCCTCTAGACAAGAACAAACCATGGAGCCTGACCCTCCATGAAATCACCACAATATAAGGCACAGGCAGGGTCGCATAATACAGATGTATGATGCAAGGAGGTAAGATGATGCAACCCACTAACACAATTGCAAATAATCTCGTCCCTCTGCATACACCTCGCAAACTCTACACAAAACACAACCACATCATCACACAGCAAACAACAAATACTTCACTACATTGCAGCAACAAAACAAGCCACACATAGACTCACACAACAGAACATGACAGACTACTGATCGCAAATCCGCCCCTATCCTCAGCAATCAGTGTTAACTGAACTCAAACTGTCAACAGCACATCACAGCTCTCTCTGAGCCTTCTCCCATTATGCCCTAGTAACCCACCCCACCAGCTTGCCTTTCAGAGCTGCCAGAGCGCCAGGGGACCACTACGGTGGTGGTGATAGTGCACTGTGTAAGTGACCTTTAACATAACATAACATCTGCTTTGCAATGCGATTACACTTTTTTCGTATAATATTTTACATTTGGTACGGTCAGTTGCAAGGATGAAGGGTAAATACTGCACAAAATGTGCACTATTTGCCAGGAAAAAAGGTAAATAGTGCAGAATTTCTACTATTTACAAGGGCGAAGGGTAAATAGTGCAGAATTTCTACTATTTGACAATGGCATGAAAGGTTAATAGTGGCGAATGTCCACTACTTGCAAGGGCGATGAGATGACGGGTAAATAGTGCTGAGGGTCTACTATTTGCCAGGATGATGGGCAAATAGTGCAAAATGTGTACTTTTTGCCAGGACAAAGGGTAAATAGTGAAGAATGTACACTATTTGCAAGGACGAAGGGCCGAAGGCTAAAAAGTGCATAATTTCTGCTAGCATCAATTCACATGGATGATGGATAAATAATGCAGAATTTCTACTATTTGCAAGGACAATGGGAAGAAGGGTAAATAGTGCAGATGTTCTACTATTTGCCAGGACAAAGGGTAACCAGGGCAACATTTCTACTATTTTCAAGGACGATGGGATGAAGGGCAAATACGTGAAGAATTTCTTCTATTTACAAGGACGATGGGATGAAGGGCAAATAGTGCAGAATTTCTACTATTTACAAGGACGATGAGATGAAGGCTAAATAGTGCAGAAGTTCTACTATTTGCCAGGAAGAAGGGTAAATAGTGCTTTATTCTCACTGAGAATGCTAGTTCCTATGAGAGTAAAGGCCCATTTTGCTTCCCTCGTGATCAGGTCCTGAATAATAATGGGTTTTCGATTATTCTCACTGAGAATGTCAAATCCCATCAGAGAAAAGCACCAAGTTAAATTTCCTAATGGGAACTAGCTCATTTCACCTAAAACTATAATTACGAGAAAGACACACTTTTGTCCTTTTCCCCTTACCACAGTTTAGTGAGTCATTTCTGACGAGAAATATTAGATCGTTAGGTCATTTTATTAATGATAATATAAGCTTTCACAGATATAGAGCACTCCCTGCTGCAGAAAAGGATGCTTGTGTGCTTTAAACAATGTGGCCAATTTATTTTTTCCAGAACAGATTAGTTCCCTTTAGACACCAAGACCTTTTGGTTGTCCCAGGTTGGAGGCCTCTTTCTCTTATCGGAAATAGCTGCTTCACTGTGAGCAGGCTAGCTCCCATTAGACAAGACAGCCTTTTTGCTTTTCCAGGTTGGAGGTCTGTTTCCCTAATGGGAAATAGCTGCTTCATTGGGAATAGGCTAGTTTCCATTAGATGAGAGGACTTTTGAGTCTCCTTGGGTTAGGGGTCAGTTTCTCTAATGGGAAATAGCTGCTTAATTGTGAATAGGCTAGTTCCTATGAGATGATTGGACCTTTCTGCTTCGCCAGGTTGGAGGTCCATTTCTCTAAAGGGAAATAGCTGCTTCATTGTGAAAAGGCTAGTTCCCATTAGACAAGGGGAACTCTTGCCCTCCTGTTTCTCATCAGCTTGTCACAAATGTACTCTTTCTGACAATGTTCAAAGCAACCCTTTATAGCCAACCCTCTCAGTGCTGTAACAAACTCCTCAATGGCCTCATAATATTTCTGTGGTCTAATGGCACAGTGATAAGCCAAAATGTTATTCCACTTCACCTTGTAATTCTTGTCCATCTTGGCTATGCATATATCAAACTGAGTCGGTTGTCCATCTCGATGGATTCAGGTAATCTTAAGAAATTCTTGTCCAGCTGGACCTCGACAATGAAACAACAGTGCCTCTTTCTTTTTACTCAAATAATTAGGACCATATGCTGCCAACATATAGATTACATATGCCAACCTCAGATTTGATGGGAAGCAGTGAACCTCTTACAATGGGATGATTTTGAGGGACAATCTGACCAGGTTGTGGAGGGGATTAAATGGAACAGTCACCAGGAATAATACGTAAGTAAACATACATAGATGAAGGACAACTAACATTGGACATTTTTAAGTGCTGGTAGGGTGTATGACCAGCTGTGCTCGGGACATGACCATGATGGGTGAAGTCCTAGATTGGAGGAAGAGGAAATGAGAAACAGAGGCAGGTTAGAGGCGAGGGAAAGATATTAGTGTGCAGGCAGATGAGAGGTACGTTAAGAGAGTAACCCAGAGGTGAGGAGGCAGGCTTTTAGTTTGGTTTTCAACAAATCCATGTGGACTGCTTCTCGGATATCCATGGAAGAGAATTCCATGTAAGTGGAGCAAGAAGAGAGAAAGAGCAGAAGTGAGAGCAAGCACAGGAAGGGCAAGGAGCCACAATGGTAATCAAGGAGGCAGAACAGAGAATACAAGAAGGCTTATAGAGTTGGATAGAGCAGTATAGATACAGTGGTGCCTTACCATGGATAGAATTCTGAATCAGGAGAAGACATTTAAATTTGGAACTGTTTTGCATCATCAGCCATCCAGCCTGGTGACGGTACGAGGAAGTAAGTGTGTAGTGAAGGAGTTCAAAGGGAGTACTGCTAGTGAAGTTAATGATCTTGTAGAGAGGACAGAAAGCATATTTGGGGAGACCAAAGAGGGTTGAAGAGGAGTAGACCCTCCCTCCCTCTGGTGATGGATAGGTGAACATGCTACGCAGGGCCTGTGCCCCACCCTCCTGTTTAAGGTTATAAAAGTCAGAAGCACTGTCCATGGAGGAAGCCATGACACCCTTATCCCAAGCAGGATTATTAGGAAATAGGTACACTGCAAATTGAAGGTTGTAGAGTAAAGAATAGTGGTGAAAGGAGTACATATGTACATGTTTAAGAGATATGGAAACAATTTCATTGCACATATTTCTTTTGATTTATTTATTGGATTATTGGCTTTTTGCAAGAACACACATTCATTTAGCAAAACACAATCATAAAGAAATGCATGCATCGAGTACAACATAAATAACACAGAAAACATCTCCCTGACATAAGAAATGCTATAGCAAAAAGTAGCCATCTTTCCCAAAATGAATGCCACAGCATGCATTAAGCTGAATGCATGCCTTAAGCCTCAGGGTTGGTCAAATTGCTGAAATCCCAGACATATAAGCAACACAAGCCAAGGTTATTGGAAATAGGGGGGGCCTGGGAAAAACCAGGTGCAGGGACTTTGCAGTATTAAATAGTAGAATATGCAGTTTTCAGTAGTGGTGCTTTAGAGGAGCAGCTGCATGCCTCTACAATAAGCCCTGTCCACCTGCCTCTCATATGTTGGAGACCTGAGATGATGCAGTGTTTGACACCAGCAGTTGTGCCAATACCGTAGCATGTGTTTGCAAGATGATACCCGTTGAGACAATAATGCAGTGTTTGACACCAGCAGTTGTGCCAATACCGTAACATGTGTTTGCAAGATGATACCCATTGAGACAACCCTATCAAATGTATCCCCAAAGTGATGACAACCCAAGGGAGGAACTCTGTGAAGGAATATGAAAAAGAGCAGAGAAAAGAAGCCTGTAATGTCACAAGGGTATAAACAACGTCTCGAGACAATGGCTGAAGAAAACTAATAATAAAGTAAAGGATCAAGTAAACTTTTAAATACAAAAAGAAGATTACAGGTGCACAAAGTGCTGCAGAGAATCAACCATTCAATAATTGTACAGATGCTGAAACTCAAGTAGATTAAGTCATCATAGAAGCTGGCTATATGTAGTGAATAGAATGCAGACAAAGCCGCCATTGTATAGAAGCTGTACATCGGTATCATGAAGTTAGTAAGCCAGAACCCATGAAGTGGAAAGGGAAAATTATGTCACAGCAAGAATAAGCTGAATCATGGAGCTGGATGGCGAGGCTGTCTGGCCTGGAGTCAAGATTGAAGCAGTCAAGGTCAGCTATCTATTCTGGAAAGGAGCAAACGTACAAAGGATGAATCATCCCTTGTTAAGGTGCAAAGAAGTAATACCAAGAGTGCAAAGTTTAATTCATTTAAGACATTTAAAAGCTGCAAAATGGACCAAACCATTCTCTCCTGTCACATGAGCCAAGGATGAAAATAGAGTTCAAACTTGGAGTACTAGAAGACAAAAGCGTGTGCCTTCAATCCTGTGTATTCTCCGTGACAAGGATACTTTGCAAGGCCAAGTTCAAAGACAATCTTCATGGCAGAAGGCTTGGGTGAAGCGAGATGTTGGGCTAATTGGGTGGGGAGGTAGAGTCATGAACCATCTCCTTGCACCTTGGTCTGGGCTTACGTGCTGCTAAGTGAACCGAATGTTCCAGACATGGCACAAGCGTGCCAACCAATTGTAGTGTTCCATATAACAAAGGACCTTATAGTTTGAAAACCAATGAGAAACTGTGAATCTAATGTTTCTAAAGATTACATGTTTTAGAGGTAGACATACGTTGTCCACCTGACTGTGGGCAGCCAATCACAATTCTAGTTCCTTTAGATAATATACTTAGATGTTCCCCTTAAGCCAATCCCGATCCATAGTAGGTTTTTCATTATAGCACAGCGAGTAGAGCGCTCGCTTTGACACTTGTGCAGAGCCTGCTGACGCAGGTTCGAATCCCGGCAGGGCCAAACTCAGCCTTTCATCCTTCCGAGGTCAATAAATGAGCACCACACAATGTGGGTAATAAGCCGCGCTCAGATACCTGAGGGTTTGTACCACTATATAAATGCTAAATTATTATTATTATTATTATTATTTGCCACATGGTATGTAGTCACCTTTGATGTATTTTTGATATATAACATTTGTTTCGTGAAAAGATCGCTGAGAGAAATCGAGCGTACATCCATTAATGTTCATTGTAACTCCCTGCTTTAGATAATTTTTAATAACACAGTACTTTGCCATCTTCCTGAGTTGGTTCGGTTATTTGGACTCTGAGTTTTTCTGTGTAAACCCATCCATTGCATGCACGTTGCTAAAAGGGCCCAAAACTCAGTGCTCAAGGGTTTTTTATAAATAAAACTTGTCAGTTAGTCAAAAGTAGATAAGCTACGCAAATGGACCAATAGGGACGTGACAGTGAATTCCATCTCCTTGGCAGGCTGATGGAGGCTCACGTTATCTCAGAACTGCTTTTTTCCAGTTTTTGAAGTTGCAAAATATGTCCAGAGTGTTACTGTAATGTGTCAGACATTCTCCCTTTAATAAGGACTGGGACGAAGAAGAAACCAAGAATGCTACAGTCAAGCATGAAGAGTATTCAACCAGCTGCTCTCAATCGGACTGACGTAACGCTAGGGCAGTCCCAGCTACTTAAGACGAACAGTAAAGAAGGACTAGGAGAACCACCTCTGGAGAGAGATACCTCAGGGAGGAGAGTCGGATGAGCGAGGATGCCGCCAAAAGGCCTGCGAGTTGGAAGCAGGACGTTCTAAGGCTGTAGCGCCACAGCATTCTGAAGCGCTGGAGTTGAACCAAGAGATGTGAAGGGAAGCAGAGCCAGCAAACCTGAAGTCGAAAGTCAGTGGAGTCGTGGAATGACCTGTAGTGGGTGGATCGTGAGATCCAAGAACGACACCCTGACCATTAGTATTAGCCTGGGGTGGAGACACGTGGCCGATTGCATGGGAAGTAGGAGAAACTGTGATAGTTGCGAGACCTGTAATGGGTGGACTGTTTGGTCCAAAATGTGTACCCTGTTTGCAAGTCATAATGGACCACAAGTTCAAGCGGGCTGAAGAAAAGTAGACAAAGAGAATAACAGACCACAAAGTCGAGTAGGCCAAAGAAGAGAGTGACAGGCCGCAAAGTCGAACGGACTGAAGAAGATAGTGACAGTCCGCAAAGTTTGGCCGGCAGAAGGAGAGTGGAAGAAGAAAGTAGAAGATCGAACCTGTGACCCCTTGCAAAACCAGTGAAGAATTCCCTAAGAGAAGGTAAAGGAAACAGTGATAAGTCCAGAAGGGGGCCGGGACAATTTATGAACTGGAAACAGAGACAGAAGATGCAAACCATTTTGTGAAGCAATTCCTGGTCAGTTCCATAAAACTGTGGTATTGAGTAGTTGCGAAAGACTCAGGTAGCCTCTGCCTCATCCCAGTGGGGCCAAGTTGAAGGACAGTGTTCAAGTAAAGAGATCACCAAACCCTTGAAGGAAATTAAATACATTTATGAAGGATTTAAAGCTGAAGTATACACAAGAGGAATTTGTGTAGGCTGTACATTAGCTTAAATGGAGCCATTCTCCTAGTTGTGTTACAAGTGTGGAACTTTCAGAACATTACAAGACTTTTACTCTCGTTGTGATAACAACTCTTTGGTTAGCTTAGTTGTTTGTGTTGTAGTGACAGGGATAGTTTAGGAGTTTGACTAGGACGAAATACTTTTTTTTGATGCAACAGATTTCCAGTCCTGTGTTTTTGTTTTGTTGAGGTAGGAACATGATCTTTAGTTAGGGTTAAGATTGGATGCTTTGCACCTTAAATAAATGTTTATAACCAAAACCAGAAACGTGATTGGCTCTAGATATGGAAATGACCTTGCTGAGCTCTGTTGTTCCTGGTGCATCGGGGTAGGAAAATAAGTTGCAAGATCACAAGTAACTTTTTGAGGTTTAGCCAAACACCTAATTTGTTAAGTAGAAGAAAAAGGGGGGGGGGTCCTGGCTATCTTGCTTTTGGGCTTCAAAGAAAATATTCTTAACGCTGTTGGCTGCAATATGATTTCGCTTTTATTTGTGAAAGTGGTTGGTTCTTCTTCAATTGATAGTACACATATAGTACATCTGGGGCTCTTGTGTCCCCCTGTTGTCAGCCAACACGTGTTTCGACCCGTAGGTCTTTATCAAGGCTATTGGTTTAGGTGTGGTGCCCCCTGTGGGGTACTGGTAGAAAGATGTAGGTCACTTGTCCTGTATTTACAGTGGCTCCTGTTGGGCCTTGGCTTTCCGTGGCAGGCGTCCTGGGAAGCCAAGGCCCAACAGGAGCCACTATAAATACAGGACAAGCGACCTTTTTGATTCCAGAAAAGGATACATCCCCAATACGAGTGGCCTTGAACCGGGGAGACAGAAACAAGGAAGACATCTGCCAAGCGGAGTGTGACAAGCAGGAATGTACAGACAGAATTTGGCCTGTAGTTTTTCTGCCCCAGTTCCATAAAAGGTATTATAAACTAGACATAAGGCCTTGAACTGAATGTGCTTGGCCACGGGTAGCCAATGAAGATGGCACAGAACCGGAGTAATGTGAGCACATCTAGGTGTGGAAGTGGCTTCTTTGGCTGCAGAGTTCTGCAGGACTTCAAGGCACCATAAGAGGTAGATAGGTTGTGCCAGAAATAGGAGGACATAGCAATTGGAGACACCATGGAGCATGTACCTGTGAAAGGAGAAAAGGAAGAACCTTACACAGGGTTTCCAGTTGAAAATATCCCCTTTGACATACTGCACTTATCTGGATTCCGCAGACAGAGAGGCTGATATCTTTAACCCTAAATCCTTCACAAGCGGAACAATAGAAGGAAAAGGGCCCAATGAAGATGGCCAAAAACAGGGGGTCCAAAACGCACTAGAGGAAGTAGGGTCCACCACCAACACCTCTGTTTTTTCCCCATTGAACCAGTTGTTACACATCCATGAACACAAGGCTTTGAGGCAGTCCCTGAATCTGTTCACTGTCTTGTGTGAGGGGTCAGTAATACGAGGTGGACACTGCTTGTAGATTTCTCCAAATATTACATTTTGTTAAAGTAAATAAATGAAAGATTAAGCCTTTCTTGCCCTACTCTACCGAGGAATTCCCTGTCTAATCTTGAGGCTAAGGGAACAATCTCTAGCATGGATAAACTGGCCCTCACACTAAACAACAAACATACAATGAAATCATATAGCAATGCCCTAAAATAAACATGAACCTAATATCTAAATTACCTTTTCTTATCCTCATTAAGATCCCTTCCCCAGGTTTCAAAGCCAACCAAAATGTTCTTCAAAGGAAAAGAAAACTCTTGAACCAACTCTTGATAGTTCCAAGTTAAAGATAAAGTTCATCAAACAAAAATCCACTGCTAACAAATCTGAGTTTTTGAACGCGAGATCCTCTTTCAGCTCCCAGAAAAGAAATGGCACCAGTGATTGTCCTGGTTATAATAAATTGTCTCTGCTTCAAAACCACTTGTAACAGTTTCAAAAGAAGACGTGATATTAACTTTAAGAGTTCTTTAGTTACAACTGTATAGACTTCTACAGTTCAACTTTAGATACAACAGTATATTGGTATATTTGTCAGGATGCTTTTTTTTTACTGCTGCTTCCACTTCAACAACCACACTTCTACTGTTGGTACCATGAGAACAGTCTCCTTTGTCCCGCAGTACGCTACTGCTTCATACCACTTCAATGTGACATCTACTGACAACCTTTTCATACCACCACAGTTTAAATGCTACTACTACACTTCAGTACTTTGAATTGTTAGACAGGCTTCAACGGGATACACTTCAGCCTCTTCAGGTAGGCAAGGCACTCTTCCAGCCTCTTTGCCTCTCCTGTCTCCTGCCACTTTACTTCAGAATATTGTTCACAAGCGCATAGTTCGCCTTCCCCAGCTTTCCTTATACCTTTTCTGCCCATCATCAACCCAAGTAATTACAGAGAAGCCGTAGTGTCACTCTTTCAGCTTCAGATAATAAGGTCATACTTTTATCTTAGACCACTTGACTGTTGAAAACTTGACAGTGGAGTTAGATGGCTCTTTAACTCTTGGCAAGGCAAACTTCACCATACAAAGGGGGTGCCTCTTGGCTTGGGCAATGCTTGTTCTTGACTAGTTTAGACTCTTTACTTCTTCAAAATTGTAAGAATGTTACTTCTGTATATAATAAAGGATTCTGTTTTTCAAAGGAAAATACATTTGGGCGGACATAACCTTTCTTTAATGTCATTTTTTAGTTTAAAGTTGAAGAAGGATTCATATTTCCATGCAATATTAAATGATGAACTCTGGCTTCTTTTGGGAAACACATTTGAGCACATGCGACCTCCGCTTGAGGTAATATTCACTCTTTTTTACTTGTAACTTGTATATTGTCATTATTCTGGAATGCTATAGAGAACGTTCCTCTTTCGTAATTGAGGACTTGGAACCACTCTGTTATTCAGCAATAGTGTTTAAAGAGTTCAACAATGCAGTTTAAAGACTTCAGCTCTCACGCAAGTATCAGGTCTTTCACAATATACACGAGTGCTACAATTCCATTGAGAATAAGACTTCAAGTATATCGAACAGCTTCACTCGCTTTAAACAATATGCAAGTCACTTAGGAGCTTGCTACAGTACCGGCAAGGCTTGTGCAGTGTATTTGAATGATGTGCTTCACTCACCAGCTTCAGAGACACTGCTTTTGCAAGTTGCACTACTTTCCTGACTTCCATGACTACTTCTACTACTTCTGGCTTGCTGGGGACCCACGCTCTTCTCAGCACAGGTGTCGCTGGTCCGGCCACTTGAATTGGGAGTTTCCATTTCTCCATTTCTGTTTCTGGCCTTAGTCTCCTGCATACTCACAGCTCTCCAATCACTGCAACAAGGCTCACATGGGGAAAACTCAGCCACCTGCACGTCTTCTGCTGCACTGCCTCTGCACTTCGGGTTTTGGGAGAAACGGACTCTCCCAGAACTTGAAGGTGAAATCTGGTATCTCCATGTTCTGGTGTCGCTTCTGCGCTCCCAGTTCCTCATGAATTGCCAGCCTCGTGTTTCTCCTCTATTACTACTACAGCCAGCCTTCAAGCTCGCATTCCAGCTCCTTGTACTTTTGCTTTCCTGCTGGAGCCATTTTTGCCAGTTTAATGATTGTCTTCAGGTGTGGGCTTTTAGCCTCAATTGCCTGACCACTGCAATGGCTACTAGGCTTAATTGCCTGACTACTACCTCTGCATGCCTCTTCATCCCTCTTCCTCTAGGATTCTGGGACATCTAGTTCTTTCAAACAAAATTTGATTTTCCCACTTCTGCAGTTTGGAAAATAGCCATCAAAAGTGTGGGATTATGGGGGAAGTTAAATAGGGGTTTAACCGAGTCCTCCTGGTCTGTTTCGCCCCACCCATGTGATCTTCCCGCAGTACACCACCCCCAGGGTCGGGAACAGGAAGCGTCTGCCTTTCCTTGTATACATGAGGAGGTGCCCAGGCCAGGTTTGTGGGGAGAGTCATCTCTGATTCTTCACACCTGACAAGAAAGAGAGAGAGAGATCTAAACGGACTAGAATCTTTGTGTTGTGCTAAGAGTAACATTGGAAGCCATGAGAGCAGATATTCTTGGTAAGAGGTTGCATGTAAATGTTTAACAAAACCAGGAAGATGGAGGAACCCTGAAGGACTCCACATGTCAAGGCAGTGGTTTTACGGCGAAAGGAGAGAGGGAAAGAGACTGTGTTTGATCAGAAATAAATGAAGAAAACCAGGAAAGAACGGCACCAGAAAGGCCGGTGAAGCGGTTGAGCAAGATAGCATGGTCAATGGTATCAAAGGTGGCAGATAGGTCAAGTAACAATAAAGCACTGATGCCACCCAAGTCATGCAGCCGAGCCAGATCATCAATGACAGAGCCCAGCACCCCTTTGGTCCCACATTCTGGATGAACACCGGATTGTGAAGCGTGGAAGAATAAAGATTCCTCAAGAAACAAACTCACAAGATGGCAGACTAAGGCTTCAAAAAGCTTCATATGAAATTGAAGAAGCAAAATGGGACCAAACTTAGCTGGGACAAGAGGGTTTAAAGAAGGCTTTTTCAAAAGTGGAACACCTCATGCGTGTTTGAGAGAAGCTGGGATCTGACCAGTGAGAAAAGTATTAACAGCATGTGTGACCAGAGGACCAATCAGGGGAAGACAGTCCTTCCAAATAGAGGAATATGATCTAAAGGGGATGTTAATTTCAATGTGTGCGTAACTACTGTGATTTCATTGGAAGTAAACACAGACCAGCAAGGGCCAGAAGGAGGGATAATGGCCACCACCTAAGGGTCCATAGAACTAAATCCAGAGGAACAGATGTTTTTTTCAAATTTTGATTATCTCCTCAGTGAACTACGAGGAAAGGGAGTCACAGAGAGATTGGGATGAGTGAAAAGGCTCAGATGGAACCATAGATAGAGACCAAATAATTTTAAAAAGTTTTTTCGGCTGGTTAACAGAGTTTGCACGCGATAGAAGACATGCCTCATTACGAGTCCGCCGACCCGGACTTAATGCCACCGGTAAAACCATACCGGTGTTGTTTCCGTGACCGTGCAATCACATCCCACGGACCCGGAAAGACCACCACCACAAACCGCTGCCGCGGAGTTAAGGGATCCGTAGAATACAACGGCGGCGAAACCACCCAGTTACCGGCAACACGAAACACGATGGGCATCACGAGTACCACAGACATGGAGACACCGCCACAAAAATGGTGGAAAAAGCATGGGCATGGAGGCGGTATCGACACCACTGCGAACATGACGTTAAACAGTACCAGGTGAGGTGAATCAGGCCACAGGTGCCCCAAATGAGGCCAGCCGGACCCAGCAGGTCACTGGGAGGCTACAAAACGGCCACACCCACACCCAGGCCAACTCCAAACACAACAATGCAGGCAGTAGCTTTGGGACTGGGACTATTGAACCCACAGGCAGCAGTGCACATGGTGGGAGCAATGGTGCAGAGGAGGATGAGGCGGAGGATGCGCAGGCGTCAGTTAGCAAACCCTGCACCCATGTCAAACCCAATTGCGCAGCCAGCACAACCCCGCAGGCAGCGTGCAATACCCCGCATCAGGGCCTCACCCTGGACCCTGACCCCAGGACAGATCCACACATTATACTGGCTAGACCGTCCAACAATCATGTACATCACCGCCATGATTGAGTTCGGCATCATCAGCCACATTGCCATCTCGACCGCAATCCCCACCTCCTGAAGGCGGTGTCAGTACTGCATTTCCTAGGCACCGGAACTTATCAGCACACAGTTGGTGAGCTGCACGGGCTCTCACAACCCTGTTTTTCAAAAATATTGGGACAGGTACTGGACGCTCTGCTGCGCCATGTGTCAGAACACATCGCCCTACCCCGTACACTTGAAGAGGTCATTGCAACCAAGTTGGCATTCCATGCCATTGCAACCATGCCAAATTGCATAGGTGCATTAGACTGCACCCATATAGAGCTGACAGTACCACGTGCAATGGAGATGGTGTACCGCAATAGGAAACAGTACCACTCACAGAATGTACAGATGGTATGTGATTCCAGACTGCTGATTACACATTGCTGCGCACGTTTTCCGGGGTCAACACATGACTAAATGGTCCTGCGGAATTCCACATTGCCACGCTACATGGAACGCTACGCTGGACAAAGCACATGGCTATTGGGTGAGTACAACTAACAATGCATAGGCCCTGCGGAAGTGTGTTGAGTGCTCAGACCAATGACCTGTGTAAGTGGGCTGCTACAACTGCACAAGCATCACCCCCTGGCCCATGTAATGGATGGTCAGCATAAGCCACACATCACATATCTACACATGACAGGTTGCCACAGTAGACACCCTGCCTAAGGAGACATACGACCAAAGCTACCAACAGGCCATACAAGTTGATCCACTCAATCCAGCCACCCACACTTAGGACCACTTCCCCCCCAAAGCACATGACGGCTGCACATGAGACATCCTGCAACAGCTAAATCATCACAGGCCATGGAATGACTCCCCCATGTGTGCTTGTCATTGCACAGTGCCTTACTTACCAACCACTATTGTGTATAAGGTCCACTTCATATGCACAGCAAGTAATAATGCAATGTCCAAATGCCACCATCTACAACAATTACCCATGGATGGCAATCACCCGCCCTTCCGACCACGGCTAGGCCCATATGGATGAATGTATGAGGACACAATATTGCATTGCATCAGATCGTGAGATGAACCACAAACACTGACATGTCCCACACATTTACATCCCATGTAGGTGATGCTGGATATGCACTCACACCATGGCTGATGGCACCTGTACGCAGGCCAAGGAACAAGCATAAGGAGGCGTACAGCAGGGCACACGTCCGCACACGTGGCATGATTGAGAGGACATTTGGCCTACTGAAGGCCAGGTTCCGCTGCTTGAGCAGATCTGGAGGATAACTGCTCTACAACCCAGTGAAGACGGGTAAAATTGTGCTTGTGTGTGCCATCTGCACAATCTGTGCTTGCGCATGAACATTCCGCTGCCCCCAGACGCAGAAGATGAAGATGGGGATGGGGATGGGGATGGGGATGAGGTGGCACCACAACCTCCCAGGGGTGCGCAAGATGGCCAACAAGCACGGGATGCACACATTCGCATTTACTTTTGAGAGACAGCACATTGACAGCAAAGCATGGATATGACGATGCCGGTGAATAAATTATTTTTGTCTGCTAATGAAATGACAGATGTCTACTCATTATGGTAGTTTTCAAAGGTTTTGTATTATCAATTAAACAGGGAAGAAAGTGCATTGGGTAGGGAAGCTGTACACCCATGCCCAACCACCACCCAAACCACCCAAACGTTCCCACCCCCAACCAGGCACCTAACAACTAACCCCCTAATGGGCAACCCCCACCACCCAAACGTTCCCACCCCTCCAACACCCATGGTGTCCCCAAATGTCATGTTGACTGGCATCCCCACATGCCACTATTTGCGTGGGTGCTTTTGTGCAGGTGTTTCCTTGCTGGTGGATCCAGTCAACCGACTTAAACACCTCCGTGGGCTGCCAGTGGCAGAGCTGGATAGGGTGGTGCTGGCTGAGGTGACTGTTGGTGTAACTATGGGCAAGCATCCTTGAAACGCCTGCTGGGCTACCAACATTGACTCGGCAATGCCGGACTGCACACGTTCCCTTCCCTGACATGGCGTGCCAGGGTGAGAATTGTGGCCGCAAATCGTCCAATCGACCTGGCGAGCCGATGCACCGACGTGGCATTGCTCTCCCGCTGCAGCCTGGCCTCCTCCCGCTGCAGCCTGTCCTCCTCCTGCTGATGCATGGCCTCCTCATACTGCAGCCTGGCCTCCTCCAGCTGTCTTTCCACCAGCTGCGTCAGGGTGGCCTGTTGTTGCTCGATGTGCTGCAATCGTGTACTAAGCTCGGCCATGGATGGAGTTGGGGAGCGCATGGGGCTGTGCAGTTCTGGGGGTCTGAACTGTAGGCCATGGATGGGTGACAGGCCATCCATGTTGTCCCCCTCACCCTGTTGTACTGCTTCGTCCTGCATGGCCGGGGCACTCCCATCACTTTATGGAGCCTCCTCAGCTGTGCATATGGGTTGCAAATCATCATTCGGGGCCAGGGTGGGTGGCTGCATGGGGATGGTGTCATCTGCTGGTGTGCCTGCTGCAGCCGGTGTGCCTGATGTTGCCAGTGTGCCTGCTGCAGCCGGTGTGCCTGATGTTGCCAGTGTGCCTGGTTCTGCCGGTGCCTGTGTGCCAGAGCAGCTTGCATCATCCTCCTGGACATGAGTGCTGCATTGTGCGCCTGCAGGTGGCCGCTGCGTAGCCTCTTGTCCGTCGTCGCTGTCACCTGTCACGACTGTGGGGATACAGAGGGCATGCGGTTAGTTTTGTGGTGTTACGTAATGTTTCCATCACATGCATCAAACATCACAATCCATGTCCACTTGCAATTCAACACTTTTGACTATTGATACACACAGGTGTGTGTCTCTGCTTCCAGTCAGGCACGCACTGTGTGAATTTCAAGGGGTCGTGCTTTGGGGATGTGATACTCGTCGTTTGGCCAGTCAGTGGGTCCATTGGGTCACTCCTGCCCTGTTTGGAGGGGGCATTGGGAGTGGGTCCATTGGGTCACTCCTGCCCTGTTTTGGGGGGAGGGGCATTGGGAGTGGGTCCATTGGATTGGGAGTGGGTTAATTGGGTCACACCTGCCCTGTTTGGGGGGGCATTGGGAGTGGGTCCATTGGGTCACTCCAGCCCTGTCTGGGGGGGGGGGGCATTGGGAGTGGGTCCATTGGGTCACTCCTGCCCTGTTTGGGGGGGGGGGCATTGGGAGTGGGTCCATTGGGTCACTCCTGCCCTGTTTGGGGGGGGGCATTGGGAGTGGGTCCATTGGGTCACTCCCAATCACACGTATGGCTTTGTACTTAACAGGATCTGCAGGTGGGCTCACTCTTGCCTCTGCCTCACCTATGCCGTGGATGCCTTTGAGGTGCATGACACTGCTGCAGCGCTCCTCCCACGATTGCAGCTTCAGAGGGGATGCAGGTCCTCCACCAGTACCAGTGCTGTGTTGGCGGTGTGCTGTGATGAGGTTGCGCACCCGGAGCCTGAGGTCATCCCACCTCTTGTGGCACTCCTTCAGCCAACTGCTGTGCAATTGCGTGCTGCCTCTGCCGACACCTCCTTGCGGCGTTGCTGAGTAGCGCGCCGCTGATCTGCACTAAAGAGCATTTCAGCATGCTCAACAATGTGCTCCACCAGTACTGTAAACTCAGCCTCACTGAAGCGCTGCTTTCTCTGTCTGCGTGCTGGTATCCTGGATGCCATGATGGTGTTGGATGGTTTGTCAGTCTCAGGGAGGTGATCTGACCTGTGGTGTCTGAGGATGGCAGTGGATTGTGCTTTATATAATGGCCGCCTCTCTGTTTCTGTTTTTTTCCCCGCGGTCATGGTATTTCCGCTTCCGGTGTTTCTGTGTAGGCGGGGGCGGACACGGTTCTAGCTCCATTTTCTGTGGCGCTAAGTCCACGCACGCAGCTGTTTACGTGACGGCGGTGACTCCGTTTCCACCTCGGTTTTTTTGCCCGCGACCCACGTGCCGTAATCGGACCTTCTTTCCGCAACCTTGCGGCCGCAGCAGCGGAGTCACCATCGACAAGGAATCACCGCATTCCAGTAAAGCGGAAATGTAATGAGGCCCATGGACACGCCTAGCCTCAAAAATAGCTTTAAGAGACCTGGAGGAGATTTGTTGCAAGACTAATTTCTCAGTGGGATCATAATTCAAGCGCCACATGCGCTCGACTTGCCTGCCTGCAGGGCGAAGTTCATGAAGATGATCAGTAAACGAGGACTCTGAAAACCGAGTTTTAGGTTTAAGTGTTTTGAAAGGGGCAAGAAGGTCAGCAGTCGCAGTCAGTGCTAGAGCAATGGTATTCAAATCAGGAGTCACAGAGCAACAAGCTTCCAGCAGAGTAGGAATATCATCACAGGACAGATGGCGCCAATTCCGGCAAGGAGTAAGGCTTAGATACAGACTTAGACGGGACCAGTTTCCAGGAAAATGGGATAATGGAGTGGCCAGACTAGGGGATAGGGAGTGAAGAGTAAATATTAACATCAGATTTAGAAGCAAATAAAAGATTAATTGTGTTACCCATGTGCCTCTATCCCTCCAGAGCCACACCAATGTGCCCCTATCCCAACCTCCAGATCCACACCAATGTGCCCATCCCTCCCTCCAGACCCACACTAATGTGCCCCTCTCCCTCCAGCCCCACACTAATGTTCCCCACCCCTCCCTCTAGACCCACACCAATGTGCCTGTATCCCTCCAGACCCACATCAATGTGCCCCTATCCTTGCAGACTGACACCAATATGCCCCATCCTTTGAGACCCACACCAATGTGCCACTATCCCTCTCTCCAGAGCCACATCAATGTGTCCCCATCCCTCCCCCAGACCCACACCAATGTGCCTGTATCCCTCCCACAGGCCCACACCAATGGGCCCCCATCCTACTCCCAGACCCACACCAATGTGCCCCTCGCCCTTCAGACCCACACCAATGTGCACCCATCCCTCCAGACCCATACCAATGTGCCCCTGTCCCCCCAGACCCACACCAGTGTGCCCCTATCCCTCCAGACCCACATCAGCATGCCCATATCCCTCCAGACCCACATCAGCCTGCCCCTATCCCTCCAGACCTACACCAATGTACCCCTATCCCTCCCTCCAGACCCACAACAATACACCCCTATCCCTCCCTCCAGACCTGCATCAATGTACCTCTATCCCTCCTTCCAGACCTGCACAAATGTGCCTCTATCCCTCCAGACCCACACCAATGTGCACCCATCCCTCTCCCAGACCCACACCAATGTGCCCTTATCCCTCCCACCAGACCTACACCAATGTGCCCCATCACTCCCTCCAGACCCACACCAATGTTCCCCATCCCTTCCTCCAGACCCACACCAATGTGCCCCATCCCTCGCTCCAGACACATATCAATGTGCCCCCATCCCTCCCTCCAGACCCACACCAATGTGCCCCATCCCTCCCTCCAGAACCACATCAATGCGCCCCATCGCTCCCCCAGACCCACAGCAATGTGCCCCATCCCTCCCCCAGATCCACACCAATGTACCCCATCCCTCCCTCCAGACCCACATCAATGTGCCCCTATCCCTCCTTCCGGACCCACAACATTGTGTCCCTATCCTTCCCTCCAGACCCACACCAATGTGCCCCATCCCGGTAGACCCACACCAGTGTACCCCTAGCTAACCATGCAGACCCCACCAAGATGCTGATCCCTCCCTCTAGCCCAATACCATAATTCCACATCCTCCCTCCACATAGCAAGATGCCCCATCTCCCTTGCACACCCACACCAAGAATTCCATGACCCTTTCCCGAACCACACACAGATAGCCCCACTCAACCACCTCTAAAATCACCCATCCTAAACACACTCTCATCAAACATTAATTTGCCCTATTAGCCCCCTTTGATCAGTTAAACACCACCATCCACTGTACCTGCACTGTACCTTCTCTTACCCCTCCATACCTTTCACGTTGAATAGATTAACATGATTTTTAAAGTAAATGTACTTTTCCGCTCCTCCCGTCTCCATCTGTTGTCTTGCAGGAAATTTCATGGTATCTCGAAGAAAATGCCAATTATAATCTCAACCACCAAAGAGCACACAGATTCCTTCTGCTCTTGCTGGCTGGCTGCCAGAGCCTTCCAGGTTCACGTTCACAAAAATCACTTTGAAGGACAAGACGAAGTCAGACGCTCCATCTGGTGTCATGCACTGGTATCCCTATCCCCAATAAAATGCCCCCCTTAATCTCTGCCAGCCAGGGCCTTGCTAGGGTCTGTTTCTCGGATGGGAACTAGACACTATCCACCCTTTACAGCACAATTTACACGAACCCTCTTTGTCCTTGCAAATTGTGCCAATGTGTGCTATTTCTCCTTCGTCCTTGTGAATAGACACTTCCTTTAAATTTAGTTTGCGCACTGCTTCAAAATATCAAACGTACTGCAAAATGAAAATATAGAGCTACAGAGTTTAGTGAAATATTGTACATACTGCAGGCAGCAAATACTGTATGGTTATGGTTTGGGACACATACAAAGAGATTTGTGTATAAGTGCATCCCTTTGACTTACACCCTAAAAGGAGGAGGGACCCACAAATGGGCTGCGAATGTGGCAGTCTTTGAGGTTCACATTGTCATCCCCTATGAGCACAGAAATCCTTAATGCCTGAAAAGGCCATCACTGACCCTCCAGAGGCTGACAGGCCCCCGCAGGGGGCGCTATGGGACAGCCTACATAGCAGGCTGTCCCCTCTGGCCACCTCTTTCCGGGATTGGTCAACCTCTACTCTTCCTCCTCTGTGAGGCGGAAGAGGGGTCCCCTCAGGGCCCCACTTCCAGTGGCAGGCCCTTGAGGGACGCTTATAAGGTGTGAGCTGCTGCGGGTCATTCTCTTTTCCAGCAGCCCTCGCCCCCTGCCTTTTTGAGAAGTCACAGCTCACGGGGAAGAGGTCACAACCATGCCAAAGCCCCCCATCCTGGGTATACTCTAGTGAATAACTCCACTACATGAACCGGTTTTTTTTTTATTTACTAAAACTGTGTGTTAATAATGCATTGCATGCTTGCAAACGTTATTCACAAGATGCTTGTGGAAACAGTGGTCCTGTTTCACAGAGCATTATCCTATGGGATTACGCCATTATAAAACGCTTCTGTGAATCACGCCCACAGGGGCGGCACCAGGCATGGGCATTGAGGCAGAAGGGATCACTCTTGTGTGATATCCAGTCTATGGGCCTCATTATGAGGAAGGCGGTAGGGGGTTAACGGGGCCGGTAGAGCTGCCGGCCCCCTTAACCCCCTAACGCCTCATTATGAGGTCCGCTCACGGTACCCGCTAAGGACACCTGGTTTTACCAGACGTCCTTAGCGGGTCCCCCGAGCGGTCCAGCATGCTAACAACGGGCCCGTCATTAATGGGGAAATACCGGGCCCTCCAACGTCGGAATGGCCCGGTATTTCCCCATTCAGGGAACCCGGACCCAGTACCCGAATGGGGGTAGCCATGCCGCAAAAAGTGGCATGGCTACCTCCTTCCTCGTAATGAGGCCCTATGGGCCTCATTACCAGGTTGGAGGTAGCCTTGCCGGTTTGACCGGCAAGGCTACCTACAAACTCGCACCCAGGACCGGCACCCGTGAATGGGCAATTACCGGGCTATTCTGGCCCAGCCGGACACGGTAATTGCCCTTTCGCAGTTGCCAGACCCAGTACATCCCCATTCCCATTCAGCCACAGTGCTCAATGGGAATGGGGAGGGGGGTAGCACCGGTACCGTTAATAACAGTACTGGTGCACCATCATGTTCTGCTCACGGGTGCCGGTACGGCCACCAGGTCAGACCTGGTGGCTGCAAGGGGACCCACAAGAAGACCTTCTAGTATGGCAGTATGGTAGCAACGGTGCTGGTAGCAATACCAGCGCCGTTGTTGCCTTACCCCCATACTTGTAATGAGGCCCTTTGACTCTGACGGAAAGGGTCTGTCCATTTTCTCAACTCGGGACAGCAGCAGCAGACAGTGGCAGAGAGGACAAAAGCCGTGCCAAGCAATATAAATAGACCCCCCATAGTGGTCATCAAACTGTGTGGCCCACAGGAACATTCTCACCTAGTCCTATCAATCAGTGTGCCCATGGCAACCAAACTGACTGCTGCAGTTCGACACTAATAGAGTCTTTCAAATGCAGGGTGTGAAGCTCCCTGAGCACCTTCAAAGGTATGAAAAGGTGTTGGGTGCTTCAGGAATTCTAGGGGCTGGACTGGCAGCCTTACAATTTCTTTATTTTTGTCATGAAGTAAATAGCCAAATGGAGGCAGCAACAATATTAGAGTTTGGGCAATCAGAGTTCAAATGGGAAGTTTAGCAGCTGAATACCAAAACGTCACAGATCTCCCACATTCCCAATTAAACTGCCAGCTTTTCCAGAAAGAGAACCCAATTATAAACTGTTGAGCTAATGATGTCTGTTCCATTATTTTCTCGGGCTGAACATTTTAATTAAATCATCAAGTTGCATGCAGGGTTCTAGGCTCACATTAATTTAGACTGTGCCTTTAAGTGTATAAATATAAACCAGAACACAAACCCTATACCTGCCTCCCCACTTGTGTTGCCCGCTGTAAAGACTCGAGGGGGGTGTCTGTACTCCTGCTCTCTATATGGCAGAGGAGAGGCACAGAGGACCCCAGCCAAGATTCTCTATAGGGTAGCGCTGGTCGAGCAATCAAGGCCTAGGTTCTCAGGAGGTGATGCAGGTTGGTTCTTAAGTACATTGTAGTCCCCAAACCCCCACAAAGGAATGTCCACACACTGGGCCTCATTACGACCCTGGCGGTACGGGGTAAACAGCACCGTAAAAGGTGCCAGCGCCGTTTACCCCATACTGCCTCATTGCGAGGTCCCCTCGCGGGACCCAGGAAGCAACTCCTGGTCAAACCAGGCGTGCTTACCGGGTCCCACGAGGGGAGGAGGGAGCAAACAACGGGCCAGCTCGTAATGGCCCGTTGTTTGCTCCCTTTCCCATTCCCATTCAGCCCTATGGGGGCTGAAATGGGAATGGGGAAGGACCGGGTCCGGGTCCTTGGAGGGAGGAATTACCGGGCCTTCCGAACTCGGAATGGCCCGGTAATTCCTCATTCTGAGGACCCGGACCCAGACACGATTTCGGCGGAAGCCATGCCGCCAATAGCGGCATGGCTACCGCAGAGGTCGTAATGAGGCCCACTGTGTTAGTTAAAACACAGTCTTTATATAATTAATATTCAAGGTTATGTACACTATCACAACAACTCACTTTGTGCTCAGAAAATCCACGATGGCAAATATATACAGTTCTAAAGGGGTACCGTAATTATTATCATATCTCATTAAAGTGCATCAACTATACTCTGGTCAAATGTCACACAGAACAAGGAATAATAGTAACCAACAATAGATATAGGAGGAAAGCAGTTGGTTAAAACAATGCGCAGAACGTACCTGGTAGAGCAGAGTTCTTCGATGAGGCGTCGATGGATCCTTCTTGAGTGATGGCGTCGATCCAGGCGGTGCTCGTCGGCGACGTCCTGCGAGGATGAGGTGTGCGGGACACCTCTGTGTTTGATAGTTCAGGACCGCAAAGAGTTTCTAAAGAACTGTGGCCCGACAAGGGTGTCGAGTCGTCGAAGTCTTTGTGGTCTTCAGGTGGCGGGAAACCCACCGGCGGGAGCTCCTTGGCACATCGACAGCCTGGACTTCTCCGGCGGGATAAGGCGGTTGGCGGTGCAAACGAGTGCATCTGTGAATCAAAAGTCTTAGGCAAAGGAGCTTGCGGCCCCGGTCGTTGACGGCACGGTGTCAAGCGGTCCCCTCTTCTGGGCAACCCGGCTTCAACGAGCCTCCAGCAGTTACGGCGATACTCCGAACCCTGGTCGGCAGCAAAGGACTTCGACGGCGTTGATGTCTGGGTGCTCTACTTCGTTCTCCTCGAGGTCGCCATCTCCGGTCCGCAGCCTTTCAATGGCCTAACTTCCAGGGAGCTCCGGCGAAGGTTAGCAGTGCTCGATGGTCCCTCGGAGCACGGGAAGAGGGTGCCTAACAAGGTCCTCCCTTGGATCAGTCCTTGATGAACTCGACAGCTTTAAGATCAGGTCAAAACAAATGCAGCAGCAGCTCTTCTTCTTCCAGCTGGGCGTCAAGTATAAGCAGTTCCAGTTACTCTTCAAGTGTCAACTCAGCATCTGAACAATTTCCAGTGGTGAGAGGTCCCCAGCTATACTATTCTGTCTCTCATCCACACTGCTGGGTCACACTCAGCAGCCAATCATACAGAAGGGCATTCATGCAGACAGTCAGCCAATCAGGCATACAGTACATTCAGCCATACTCCTCCCTCTCAGACACTCACAACAAGGAATGTGTATTGGGACAAGTACCCAGCCATTCAACACTACACACTGCATTCATACCAGTTTCGGGCAGGGCTGTCTCAGTCATTGTGTCATACACCAGAAACCAGACTTCCACAACAAGAAGTGCATATTGGTCACACACTCCATTCACCCAGGTCCCACCCACAGGGTGTACCCACAACATACAGTCACTGGGAAGGCTCCAGCCAGTCTGGCCTGGGCTTCACAACAACACCATATATGGAACTTCCACCCAACAGCCAGTCAGGGGGAAGGGACAGAGTCAGGGCTTCCCAGGACTTTGGGAAAACAACGTAACAGGCAATAGAAAGCAAGAGGACACAGGGACCATCTTGTTTCCTATCAGGAATCAACTGATTCCAATGGCAGGGCCCAGATATCCCAAAATAGAGCATACTCAGAGCACCTGTTAAATTCAGCATGGAGCTGCCACCAGCCCATACCCTGCTCTGTGGGCCACACACAGGTGCCCAAAAACATACACTGGGGGCACAGGGTTGCACCCCCTCCCATGGGTGCCATAAGGGTATCCCATGGGTCTGTACACCAAACCAAAAACAGGAAGAGCTGCACTGCCAGGAGTCCCAAATGGACTCCTGGGCAGAAAACAATACAGAACACAAATGAAAAAGGACTACAGGACAAGGACAGATAGGCCCTGTCCCTCCAATACATTTCCAGCATCACACCCGCCTTTCGTTTTATCAGAGAAAAGGTGAAAATCAGAGCCGGTTCTAGGATTTCTGCACATAGCCATGTGCAGCATAATAAGTACACGCCATATAATTTGCATATGCACTGATAGTGATATAGGTGGCATCAGAAAATGGTCTCAGTGGGAGAAATCCCAGTCTTTTATACTGCATAGCCACGTGATATGTCAAAAATGTACAATGACGGCACCAGGAGACAGATAACTGTTATCTGTATATAAATGGTGACTATTGTCATTTTATAAAGAGCAACGCTAGTATAGGCCATTAAAACATTAAAACCCTGATATGGCTGTGCTTGAATAGAGGCCACTGTGAAATAAACGGATTTTCTTTTAGAACCAATGTTGGCAGGTAATGATTTGCCCAGGATCCCACAGCCAGGATTTGAGACCAGATTGCAGTTCATCACATATCTTCTCAGCTCTAGTTGGTATAGCTAAGGCTTCACATTTGGCTTCCACAGGCTAAAATAATACTCTGCTTTAAGGCTATGACTTGAAAAGTGCAAAATCACAAAATAAACTAACTTAATATACTCATAAATCCTTGTAGAAAGATGTTAAGAAAAAGAAAGGTGATTACAGTTTCAGTCCCTCTTCCAGAAGAGAAGAATACAAATGCTGTTACGAAAATTAATCAGAGATTAAAAACGGTCTTCTTGTTTTGAACCTGTACGTTTAAGCCCCACAAAAAATGAAAATACCTCTGAACCTATTGAGACTCCTGGGAAGGTGTCATCCAGTGTTTTATTTTTAAGTGTGTGAGAGACCACTGAAGTATACTGAGAGCTATGGGGCTTTCCATGGGTGTGAACTAAGTGCAACCTTTGCGATAAATGAAGTTGAATTGGGAGATAGGAAATGAACCTGTTTGATAAGGTCACCAGCTTTTAGTCAATGTTTGACACAAGCATGCAGATTGCTACCATGCATGATGTGAAGAAAGTGTGACGTTCCACAAACACATTTTTGGGTCAAGCTTGCAGAGCTCTTGAAAATGAAGATAACAGTTTACAAAATTGAGGTTTGGTTATACAACTAAACAAATGCCCACATCAAGCACCTTTTGTAGTAGTAATTACTAGGCATGCATCTTAATTGCCATCTATTATGGGCTTTTATCTTGGAGAATGGTTGCTGAAGTGATCTATTTGCAGTGTCCAGAGCATCAGGTGGATGTCATAGGCTGCACCCTTGTATGTATCTATGCATCAATTTGCAAACTGCAGATAGAGCTGGGAAGCAGCAGAGCACTGTACATAGGGGACGCACCGAGAGCATTACAGGACTAGTGCGCGGGTAGTAGCGGTAGCTGGAATGGGCCGGGGAATCATTGAGGTTCCAGAGTGTGAAAGGTAGCGTTGAGTGGACTAATCAGCTCTTCTCTCAAAGACTGCGGCAGAGGCCTGCGAGGTCGACTCTAAATGTTTGCGTGTGGTGGAAGGCTGAGGGGGGGTCGAAGGAGAGTATTGACATCGATTGGGGCAGGGGATGGACCAACAATTAGCAAAGCCACTATTTAGGTGCCTTTCTTTTCTTTCCGATGGGGAGACAAAGATGGAGTAGCCCTCCTGCATCGATTTAAAAAAGGAGGGATTACTAAAGATTTCGCCTTATGTGTTTTTGCAGGGTTTGGGCCCAAGTGGCTAATGTGAGCCACTTGGCCCTGGCTGGTTCAAGCCCAACTGGCTTTCTCACCTTTATACTAAAATAGCGACAGAGACTATAACTGGTTCAAACTATGTTGGAATCAAGGCACCGCTGGCAAATGTATACTTTCAAAGTCTATCCTACATCCTAGGTGTGGAAGTGGCTACTTTGGCTGCAGAGTTCTGCAGGACTTGAAGGCACCATAAGAGGTAGGTAGATAAGTTGTGCCAGAAATAGGGCGTTGCAGTAGTCCATGGAGGACATAGCAATTGGTGACACCACGGAGCATGTAACTGTGAAAGGAGAAAAGGAAGAACCTTACAAAGGGTTTCCAGTTGAAAATATCCCCTATGACATACTGCACTTATCTGGATTCCGCAGACAGAGAGGCTGATATCTTTAACCCTAAATCCTTCACTAGCAGAACAATAGAAGGAAAAGGGCCAATGAAGATGGCCAAAAACAGGGGGTCCAAAACGCAGTAGAGGAAGTAGGGTCCACCACCAACACCTCTGTTTTTTCCCCATTGAACCAGTTGTTACACATCAATGAACACAAGGCTTTGAGGCAGTCCCTAAATCTGTTCACTGTCTTGTGTGAGGGGTCAGTAATGTGAGGTGGACACTGCTTGTAGATTTCTCCAAATATTACATTTTATTAAAGTAAATAAATGAAAGATTAAGCCTTTCTTGCCCTACTCTACCGAGGAATTCCCTGTCTAATCTTGAGGCTAAGGGAACAATCTCTAGCATGGATAAACTGGCCCTCACACTAACCAACAAACATACAATGAAATCATATAGCAATGCCCTAAAATAAACATGAACCTAATATCTAAATTACCTTTTCTTATCCTCATTAAGATCCCTTCCCCAGGTTTCAAAGCCAACCAAAATGTTCTTCAAAGGAAAAGAAAACTCTTGAACCAACTCTTGATAGTTCCAAGTTAAAGATAAAGTTCATCAAACAAAAATCCACTGCTAACAAATCTGAGTTTTTGAACGCGAGATCCTCTTTCAGCTCCCAGAAAAGAAATGGCACCAGTGATTGTCCTGGTTATAATAAATTGTCTCTGCTTCAAAACCACTTGTAACAGTTTCAAAAGAAGACGTGATATTAACTTTAAGAGTTCTTTAGTTACAACTGTATAGACTTCTACAGTTCAACTTTAGATACAACAGTATATTGGTATATTTGTCAGGATGCTTTTATTTTTACTGCTGCTTCCACTTCAACAACCACACTTCTACTGTTGGTACCATGAGAACAGTCTCCTTTGTCCCGCAGTACGCTACTGCTTCATACCACTTCAATGTGACATCTACTGACAACCTTTTCATACCACCACAGTTTAAATGCTACTACTACACTTCAGTACTTTGAATTGTTAGACAGGCTTCAACTGGATACACTTCAGCCTCTTCAGGTAGGCAAGGCACTCTTCCAGCCTCTTTGCCTCTCCTGTCTTCTGCCACTTTACTTCAGAATATTGTTCACAAGCGCATAGTTCGCCTTCCCCAGCTTTCCTTATAACTTTTCTGCCCATCATCAGCCCAAGTAATTACAGAGAAGCCGTAGTGTGACTCTTTCAGCTTCAGATAATAAGGCCACACTTTTATCTTAGACCACCTGACTGTTGACAACTTGACAGTGGAGTTAGATGGCTCTTTAACTCTTGGCAAGGCAAACTTCACTATACAAAGGGGGTGCCTCTTGGCTTGGGCAATGCTTGTTCTTGACTAGTTTAGACTCTTTACTTCTTCAAAATTGTAAGAATGTTACTTCTATATATAATAAAGGATTCTGTTTTTCAAAGGAAAATACAATTGGGCGCACATAACCTTTCTTTAATGTCATTATTTAGTTTAAAGTTGAAGAAGGATTCATATTTCCATGCAATATTAAATGATGAACTCTGACTTCTTTTGGGAAACACATTTGAGCACATGCAACCTCCCCTTGAGGTAGTATTCACTCTTTGTTACTTGTAACTTGTATATTGTTAGTATTCTGGAATGGTATAGAGAACGTTCCTCTTTCGTAATTGAGGACTTGCAACCACTCCGTTATTCAGCAATAGTGTTTAAAGAGTTCAACAATGCAGTTTAAAGACTTCAGCTCTCACGCAAGTATCCGGTCTTTCACAATATACACGAGTGCTACAATTCCATTGAGATTAAGACTTCAAGTATATCGAACAGCTTTCACTCGCTTTGAACAATATGCAAGTCACTTAGGAGCTTGCTACAGTACCGGCAAGGCTTGTGCAGTGTATTTGAATTATGTGCTTCACTCACCAGCTTCAGGGACACTGCTTTTGCAAGTTGCACTACTTTCCTGACTTCCATGACTACTTCTACTACTTCTGGCTTGCTGGGGACCCACGCCCTTCTCAGCACAGGTGTTGCTGGTCCGGCCACTTGAATTTGGAGTTTCCATTTCTCCATTTCTGTTTCTGGCCTTAGTCTCCTGCATACTCACAGCTCTCCAATCCCTGCAACAAGGCTCACATGGGGAAAACTCAGCCGCTTGCATGTCTTCCGCTGCACTGCCTCTGCACTTCGGGTTTTGGGAGAAACTGACTCTCCCAGAACTTGAAGGTGAAATCTGCTATCTCCATGTTCTGGTGTCGCTTCTGCGCTCCCAGTTCCTCATGAATTGCCAGCCTCGTGTTTCTCCTCTATTACTACTACAGCCAGGCTTCAAGCTCGCATTCCAGCTCCTTGTACTTTTGCTTTCCTGCTGGAGCCTTTTTTGCCAGTTTAATGATTTTCTTCAGGTGCGGGCTATTAGCCTCAATTGCCTGACTACTGCAATGGCTACTAGGCTTAATTGCCTGACTACTACCTCTGCATGCCTCTTCATCCCTCTTCCTCTAGGATTCTGGGACATCTAGTTCTTTCAACCAAAATTTGCTTTTCCCACTTCTGCAGTTTGGAAAATAGCCATCAAAAGTGTGGGATTATGGGGGAAGTTAAATAGGGGTTTAACCCAGTTCTCCTGGTCTGTTTCGCTCCACCCATGTGATCTTCCCGCAGTACACCACCCCCAGGGTCGGGAACAGGAAGCGTCTGCCTTTCCTTGCCTACATGAGGAGGTTCCCAGGCCAGGTTCCTGGGGAGAGTCATCTCTGATTCTTCACACCTGACAAGAGAGAGAGAGAGAGATCTAAACAGACCAGAATCTTTATGTTGTGCTAAGAGTAACATTGGAAGCCATGGGGGCACATATTCTTGGTAAGAAGTTGCATGTAAATGTTTAACAAAACCAGGAAGATGGAGGAACCCTGAAGGACTCCATATGTCAAGGCAGTGGGTTTACGGCGAAAGGAGAGAGGGAAAGAGACTGTGTTTAATCAGAAATAAATGAAGAAAACCAGGAAAGAACGGCACCAGAAAGGCCGGTGAAGCGGTCGAGAAAGATAGCATGGTCAATGGTATCAAAGGTGGCAGATAGGTCAAGTAACAATAAAGCACTGATGCCACCCAAGTCATGCAGTCGAGCCAGATCATCAACGACAGAGCCCAGCACCCCTTCGGTCCCACATTCTGGATGAAAACCGGATTGTGAAGCATGGAAGAATAAAGATTCCTCAAGAAGCAAACTCACAAGAGTGCAGACTAAGGCTTCAAAAAGCTTCATATGAAATTGAAGAAGCAAAATGGGACCAAACTTAGCTGGGACAAGAGGGTTTAAAGAAGGCTTTTCAAAAGTGGAGCACCTCATGCGTGTTTGAGAGAAGCTGGGATCTGACCAGTGAGAAAAGTATTAACAGCATGTGTGACCAGAGGACCAATCAGGGGAAGACAGTCCTTCCAAATAGAGGAATATGATCTAAAGGGGATGTTAATTTCAATGTGTGCGTAACTACTGTGATTTCATTGGAAGTAAACACAGACCAGCAAGGGCCAGAAGGAGGGATAATGGCCACCACCAAAGGGTCCATAGAACTAAGTCCCGAGGAACAGATGTGTTTTTAAATTTTGATTATCTCCTCAGTGAACTACGAGGAAAGGGAGTCACAGAGAGATTGGGATGAGTGAAAAGGCTCAGATGGAACCATAGATAGAGAACAAATAATTTTAAAACGTTTTTTCGGCTGGTTAACAGAGTTTGCACGCGATAGAAGACATGCCTCATTACGAGTCCGCCGACCCGGACTTAACGCCACCGGTAAAACTATACCAGCGTTGTTTCCGTGACCATGCAATCACGACCCACGGACCCGGAAAGACCACCACCACAAACCGCCGCCGCGGAGTTAAGGGATCCGTAGAATGCAACGGCGGCGAAACCACCCAGTTACCGGCAACACGAAACACGATGGGCATCACGAGTACCACAGACATGGAAACACCGCCACAAAAATGGTGGAAAAAACATGGGCACGGAGGCGGTATCGACGCCACTGCGAACATGATGTTAAACAGTACGAGGTGAGGTGAATCAGAACACAGGTGCCCCACATGAGGCCAGCCGGACCCAGCAGATCACTGGGAGGCTACAAAAGGGCCACACCCACACCCAGGCCAACTCCAAACACAACAATGCAGGCAGCAGCATTGGGACTGGGACTATTGAACCTACAGGCAGCAGTGCACATGGTGGCAGCAAATGTGCAGAGGAGGATGAGGCGGAGGAGGCGCAGGCGTCAGTTAGCAAACCCTGCACCCATGCCAAACTCACTTGCACAGCCGGCACGACCCCGCAGGCAGCCTGCAATACCCCGCATCAGGGCCTCACCCTGGACCCTGACCCCAGGACAGATCCACACATTATACCGGCTGGACCATCCAACAATCATGTACATCACCCCCATGATTGAGGATGACATCATCAGCCACATTGCCATCCCGACCGCAATCCCCCCCCCCTCCTGAAGGTGGTGTCAGTACTGCATTTCCTAGGCACCGGAACTTATCAGCACATAGTTGGTGAGCTGCACAGGCTCTCACAACCCTGTTTTTCAAAAATATTGGGACAGGTACTGGACACTGCTGCGCCATGTGTCGGTACACATCGCCCACCCCGTACACTTGCAGAGGTCATTGCAACCAAGTTGGCATTCCATGCCTTTGCAGCCATGCCGAATTGCATAGGTGCATTAGACTGCACCCATGTAGAGCTGACAGTACCAGGTGCAATGGAGATGGTGTACCGCAATAGGAAACAGTACCACTGACTGAATGTACAGATGGTATGTGATTCCAGACTGCTGATTACACATTGCTGCGCACATTTTCCGGGGTCAACACATGACTCAATGGTCCTGTGGAATTCCACATTGCCACGCTACATGGAACGCTACGCTGGACAAAGCACATGGCTATTGGGTGAGTACAACTGCCAATGCATAGGCCCTGTGGAAGTGTGTTGAGTGCTCAGACCAATGACCTGTTTAAGTGGGCTGCTACAACTGCACATGCATCAGCCCCTGGCCCATGTAATGGACGGTCAGCATAAGCCACACATCACATATCTACACATGACAGGTTGCCACAGTACACACCCTGCCTAAGGAGACATACGACCAAAGCTACCAACAGGCCATACAAGTTGATCCACTCAATCCAGCCACCCACACTTAGGACCACTTCCCCCCCAAAAGCACATGACGGCTGCACATGAGACATCCTGCAACAGCTAAATCATCACAGGCCATGGAATGACTCCCCCATGTGTGCTTGTCATGGCACAGTGCCTTACTTACCAACCACTATTGTGTATAAGGTCCACTTCATATGCACAGCAAGTAATAATGCAATGTCCAAATGCCACCATCTACAACAATTACCCATGGATTGTAATCACCCGCCATTCCGACCACGGCTAGGCCCATATGGATGAATGTATGATGACACAATATTGCATTGCATCAGATCGTGAGATGAACCACAAACACTGACATGTCCCACACATTTACATCCCATGTAGGTGATGCTGGATAGGCACTCACGCCATGGCTGATGGCACCTGTACCGAGGCCAAGGAACAGGCATAAGGAGGCGTACAGCAGGGCACACGTCCGCACATGTGGCCTGATTGAGAGGACATTTGGCCTACTGAAGGCCAGGTTCCGCTGCTTGAGCAGATCTGGAGGATCACTGCTCTACAAGCCAGTGAAGACGGGTAAAATTGTGCTTGTGTGTGCCATGCTGCACAATCTGTGCTTGCGCAGGAACATTCCGCTGCCCCCAGACGCAGAAGATGAAGATGGGGATGGTGATGGGGATGGGGTGGCACCACAACCTCCCAGGGGTGCGCAAGATGGCCAACAAGCACGGGATGCACTCATTCGCATTTACTTTTGAGAGACTTCACATTGACAGCAAAGCATGGATATGACGATGCCGGTGAATAAATGATTTTTGTTTGCTAATGAAATGACAGGTGTCCACTCATTATGGTAGTTTTCAAAGGTTTTGTATTATCAATTAAACAGGGAAGAAAGTGCATTGGGTAGGGAAGCTGTACACCCATGCCCACCCACCACCCAAACCACCCAAACGTTCCCACCCCCAAGCAGGCCCCTAACAACGAACCCCCTAATGGGCAACCCCCACCACCCCCACCACCCAAACGTTCCCACCCCTCCAACACCCATGGTGTCCCCAAATGTCATGTTGACTGGCATCCCCACATGCCACTATTTACGGGGGTGCTTGTGCGCAGGTGTTTCCTTGCTGGTGGATCCAGTCAACCGACTTGAACACCTCCGTGGGCTGCCAGTGGCAGAGCTGGATGGGGTGGTGCTGGCTGAGGTGACTGTCGGTGTACCTATGGGCAAGCATCCTTGAAACGCCTGCTGGGCTACCAACATTGACTCGGCAATGCTAGACTGCACACTGTTCCCTTCCCTGACATGGCGTGCCAGGGTGAGAATTGTGGCCGCAAATCGCCCAATGGACCTGGCGAGCCGATGCACCGACGTGGCATTGCTCTCCCGCTGCAGCCTGGCCTCCTCCCGCTGCAGCCTGGCCTCCTCCCGCTGCAGCCTGGCCTCCTCCTGCTGATGTATGGCCTCCTCACACTGCAGCCTGGCCTCCTCCAGCTGTCTTTCCACCAGCTCCGTCAGGGTGGCCTGTTGTTGCTCGATGTGCTGCAATCGTGTACCAAGCTCGGCCATGGATGGAGTTGGGGAGCGCATGGGGCTGTGCAGTTCTGGAGGGCTGAACTGTAGGCCATGGATGGGTGACAGGCCATCCATGTTGTCCCCCTCACCCTGTTCTACTGCTTTGGCCTGCATGGCCGGGGCACTCCTATCACTTTACGCAGCCTCCTCAGCTGTGCAGATGGGTTGCGAATCATCAATCGGGGCCAGCGTGGGTGGCTGCATGGGGATGGTGTCATCTGCTGGTGTGCCTACTGCAGCCGGTGTGCCTGATGTTGCCGGTATGCCTGCTGCAGCAGGTGTGCCTGCTGCAGCCGGTGTGCCTGATGTTGCCGGTGTGCCTGGTTCTGCCGGTGCCTGTGTGCCAGAGCAGCTCGCATCATCCTCCTGGACAAGAGTGTAGTGTTGTGCGCCTGCAGGTGGCCGCTGCGTAGCCTCTTGTCCGTCGTCGCTGTCACTTGTCACGACTGTGGGGATACAGAGGGCATGTGGTTAGTTGTGTGGTGTGACGTAATGTTTCCATCACATGCATCAAACATCACAATCCATGTCCACTTGCAATTCAACACTTTTGACTATTGATACACACAGGTGTGTGTCTCTGCTTCCAGTCAGGCACGCACTGTGTGAATTCCGAGGGGTCGTGCTTTGGGGATGTGATACTCGTCGTTTGGCCAGTCAGTGGGTCCATTGGGTCACTCCTGCCCTGTTTGGGGGGGGGCATTGGGAGTGGGTCCATTGGGTCACTCCTGCCCTGTTTTGGGGGGGAGGGGGGCATTGGGAGTGGGTCCATTGGATTGGGAGTGGGTTAATTGGGTCACTCCTGCCCTGTTTGGGGGGCATTGGGAGTGGGTCCATTGGGTCACTCCTGCCCTGTTTGGGGTGGGGGGGCATTGGGAGTGGGACCATTGGGTCACTCCTGCCCTGTTTGGGGGGGGCATTGGGAGTGGGTCCATTGGGTCACTCCCAATCACACGTATGGCTTTGTACTCTGTGCACTTACCAGCATCTGCAGACGGGCTCATTCCTGCCTCTGCCTCTCCTATGCCGTGGATGCCTTTGAGGTGCATGACACTGCTGCAGCGCTCCTCCCCTGATTGCAGCTTCAGAGGGGATGCAGGGCCTCCATCAGTACAGTGCTGTGTTGGCGGTGTGCTGTGATGAGGTTGCGCACCCAGAGCCTGAGGTCATCCCACCTCTTGTGGCACTCCTTCACTGAGCCTGTGGTCACGCCAACTGCTTTGCACTTGCTTGCTGCCTCTGCCCACACCTTCTTGTGGCGTTGCTGAGTAGCGCGCCGCTGATCTGCACTAAAGAGCATTTCAGCATGCTCAACAATGTGCTCCACCAGCACTGTGAGCTCAGCCTCACTGAAGCGCTGCTTTCTCTGTCTGCGTGCTGGTATCCTGGATGCCATGATGGTGTTGGATGGTTTGTCAGTCTCAGGGAGGTGATCTGACCTGTGGTGTCTGAGGAAGGCAGTGGATTGTGCTTTATATAATGGCCGCCTATCTGTTTCTGTTTTTTTCCCCGCGGTCATGGTATTTCCGCATCGTCAGGGGCGGACATGGTTCGAGCGCCGTTTTCTGTGGCGTTAAATCCACACGCGTAGGTGTTTACATGACAGCGGTGACTCTGTTTCCACCTCTGTGTGTTGCGCATGACCCACGTGCCGCAATTGGACCTTCTTTCCGCAACCTTGCGGTCGCGGAAGCGGAGTCACCGTCGACACGGAATCACCGCATTCCACCAAAGCGGAATCGTAATGAGGCCCATGGACACGCCTAGCCTCAAAAATAGCTTTAAGAGACCTGAAAGAGATTTGTTGCAAGACTAATTTCTCAGTGGGATCATAATTCAAGCGCCATATGCGCTCCACTTGCCTGCCTGCAGGGCGAAGTTCATGAAGATGATCAGTAAACGAGGACTCTGAAAACCGAGTTTGAGGTTTAAGTGTTTTGAAAGGGGCAAGAAGGTCAGCAGTCGCTGTCAGTGCTAGAGCAATGGTATTCATATCAGGAGTCATAGAGCAACAAGCTTCCAGCAGAGTAGGAATATCATCACAGGACAGAAGGCGCCAATTCCGGCAAGGAGTAAGGCTTAGATACAGACTTAGACGGGACCAGTTTCCAGGAAAATGGGATAATGGAGTGGCCAGACTAGGGGATAGGGAGTGAAGAGTAAGCATTAACATCAGATTTAGAAGCAAATAAAAGATTGTGTTACCCATGTCCCTCTATCCCTCCAGAGCCACACCAATGTGCCCCTATCCCAACCTCCAGATCCACACCAATGTGCCCCATCCCTCCCTCCAGACCCACACGAATGTGCCCCTCTCCCTCCAGCCCCACACTAATGTTCCCCACCCCTCCCTCTGGACCCACACCAATGTGCCTGTCTCCCTCCAGATCCACATCAATGTGCCCCTATCCTTGCAGACTAACATCAATATGCCCCATCCTTTGAGACCCACACCAATGTGCCACTATCCCTCTCTCCAGAGCCACACCAATGGGCCCCATCCCACTCCCAGACCCACACCAATGTGCCCCTCACCCTTCAGACCCACACCAATGTGCCCCCAGCCCTCCAGACCCATACCAATGTGCCCCTGTCCCCCCAGACCCACACCAGTGTGCCCCTATCCCTCCAGACCCACATCAGCATGCCCATATCCCTCCAGACCCACATCAGCCTGCCCCTGTGCCTCCAGACCTACACCAATGTACCCCTATCCCTCCCTCCAGACCCACAACAATGCACCCCTATCCCTCCCTCCAGACCTGCATCAATGTACCTCTATCCCTCCTTCCAGACCCGCACAAATGTGCCCCTATCCCTCCAGACCCACACCAATGTACACCCATCCCTCTCCCAGACCCACACCAATGTGCCCCATCCCTCCCTCCATACCCACACCAATGTGCCCCTATCCCCCCAGACCTACACCAATGTGCCCCATTCCTCCCTCCAGACCCACACCAATGTTCCCCATCCCTTCCTCCAGACCCACACCATTGTGCCCCATCCCTCGCTCCAGACACACATCAATGTGCCCCCATCCCTCCCTCCAGACCCACACCAATGTGCCCCATCCCTCCCTCCAGAACCACATCAATGCGCCCCATCACTCCCCCCAGACCCACAGCAATGTGCCCCATCCCTCCCCCAGATCCACACCAATGTACCCTATCCCTCCCTCCAGACCCACATCAATGTGCCCCTATCCCTCCCTCCGGACTCACACCACTGTGTCCCTATCCTTCCCTCCAGACCCACACCAGCGTGCCCCATCCCAGCAGACCCACACCAGTGTACCCCTATCTAACCATTCAGACCCCACCAAGATGCTGATCCCTCCCTCTAGCCCAATACCATAATGCCACATCCTCCCTCCACATAGCAAGATGCCCCATCTCCCTTGCACACCCACACCAAGAATTCCATGACCCTTTCCCGAGCCACACACAGATAGCCCATCCTAAACACACTCTCATCAAACATTAATTTGCCCTATTAGCCCCCTTTGATCAGTTAAACACCACCATCCACTGTACCTGCACTGTCCCTTCTCTTAGCCCTCCATACCTATCACGTTGAATGGATTAACATGATTTTTAAAGTAAATGTAATTTTTCGCTCCCGTCTCCATCTGTTGTCTTGCAGGAACTTTCACGGTATCTCGAAGAAAATGACAATTGTAATCTCAATCTCACACAGATTCCTGCTGCTCTTGCTGGCTGGCTGCCAGAGCCTTCCAGGTTCACGTTCACAAAAATCACTTTGAGGGACAAGACGGAGTCGGACGCTCCATCTGGTGTCATGCACTGGTATCCCTATCCCCAATAAAATGCCCCCCTTAATCTCTGACAGCCAGGGCCTTGCTAGGGTCTGTTTCTCGGATGGGAACTAGACACTATGCACCCTTTGTCCTTGTAAATTGTGCAGAGTATATGCTATTTGCAAGGACAAAGGGAAAATAGCATACATTCTGCACAATTTACACGAGCCCTCTTTGTCCTTGCAAATTGTGCCAATGTGTGCTATTTATCCTTCGTCCTTGTGAATAGACACTTCTTTAAAATTTAGTTTGCGCACTGCTTCAAAATATCAAACGTACTGCAAAATGAAAATATAGAGCTACAGAGTTTAGTGAAATATTGTACATACTGCAGGCAGCAAATACTGTATGGTTATGGTGTGGGACACATACAAAGAGATTTGTGTATAAGTGCATCCCTTTGACTTACACCCTAAAAGGAGGAGGGACCCACAAATGGGCTGCGAATGTGACAGTCTTTGAGGTTCACATTCTCATCCCCTATGAGCACAGAAATCCTTAATGCCTGGAAAGGCCCTCACTGACCCTCCAGAGGCTGATAGGCCCCCGCAGGGGGTGCTAGTGGGACAGCTTACACAGCAGGCTGTCCCCTCTGGCCACCTCCTTCCGGGGTTGGTCAACCTCTACTCTTCCTCCTCTGTGAGACGGAAGAGGGGTCCCCTCAGGACCCCACTTCCAGTGGCAGGCACTTGAGGGACGCTTATAAGGTGTGAGCTGCTGCGGGTCAATCTCTTTTCCAGCAGCCCTCTCCCCCCCCCCGCCTTTTTGAGAAGTCACAGCTCACGGGGAAGAGGTCACAACCATGCCAAAGCCCCCCATCCTGGGTATACTCTAGTGAATAACTCCACTACATGAACCTGTTTTTTTTTATTTACTTAAACTGTGTGTTAATAATGCATTGCATGCTTGCAAACGTTATTCACAAGATGCTTGTGGAAACAGTGGTCCTGTTTCACAGAACATTATCCTATGGGATTACGCCATTATAAAACGCTTCTGTGAATCACGCCCACAGGGGTGGCACCAGGCATGGGCATTGAGGCAGAAGGGATCACTCTTGTGTGATATCCAGACTATGGGCCTCATTATGAGGAAGGCGGTAGGGGGTTAACTGGGCCAGTAGAGCTGCCGACCCGTTAACCCCCTAACGCCTCATTATGAGGTCCGCTCGCGGGACCCGCTAAGGACGCCTGGTTTTACCAGACGTCCTTAGCGGGTCCCCCTAGCGGACCAGCAGGCTAACAACGGGCCCGTCATTAATGGGTAAATACCGGGCCCTCCAAGGTCGAAATGGCCCGATATTTCCCCACTCAGGGAATCCGGACCCAGTACCCGGAATTGGGGTAGCCATGCTGCAAAAAGTGGCATGGCTACCTCCTTCCTCGTAATGAGGCCCTATGGTTTCACCGGCAAGGCTACCTCCAAACTCGCATCCAGGACCGGCACCGTGAATGGGCAATTACCGGGCTATTCTGGCCCAGCCGGACCCAGTAATTGCCCTTTCGCAGGTGCCGGACCCAGTACATCCCCATTCCCATTCAGCCACACAGGGCTCAATGGGAATGGGGAGGGTGGTTAATAACAGTACTGGTGCACCATTATGTTCTGCTCACGGGTGCCAGTACCTGGTGGCTGCAAGGGGACCCACAAGCAGAACTCCTAGTATGGCAGTACGGTAGCAACAGTGCTGGTAGCAATACCGGCGCCGTTGTTGCCTTACCCCCATACTTGTAATGAGGCCCTATGACTCTGACGGCAAGGGTCTGTCCATTTTCTCAACTCGGGACAGCAGCAGCAGACAGTGGCAGAGAGGACAAAAGCCTTCCCAAGCAATATCATTAGACCCCACCACAGTGGTCATCAAACTGTGTGGCCCACAGGAACATTCTCACCTAGTCCTATCAATCAGTGTGCCCATGGCAACAAAACTGACTGCTGCAGTTCGACACTAATAGAGTCTTTGAAATGCAGGGTGTGAAGCTCCCTGAGCACCTTCAAAGGTATGAAAAGGTGTTGGGTGCTTCAGGAATCCTAGGGGCTGGACTGGCAGCCTTACAATTTCTTTATTTTTGTCATGAAGTAAATAGCCAATTGGAGGCAGCAACAATATTACAGAGTTTGGGCAATCAGAGTTCAAATGGGAAGTTTAGCAGCTGAATACCAAAATGTCACAGATCTCCCACATTCCCAATTAAACTGCCAGCTTTTCCAGAAAGAAAACCCAATTATAAACTGATGAGCTAATGATGTCTGTTCCATTATTTTCTGGGGCTGAAATGTTTAATTACATCATCAAGTTGCATGCAGGGTTATAGGCTCACATTAATTTAGACTGTGCCTTTAAGTGTATAACTATAAACCAGAATGCAAACCCTATACCTGCCTCCCCACTTGTGTTGCCCGCTGCAAAGACTGGAGGGGGGTGATGGCAGAAGAGAGGCACAGAGGACCCCAGCCAAGATTCTCTATAGGGTAGCGCTGGTTGAGTAATCAAGGCCTAGGTTCTCAGGCGGTGATGCAGGTTGGTTCTTAAGTACAGTGTAGTCCCCAAACCCCAACAAAGGAATGTCCACACACTGTGTTCGTAAAAAACACAGTCTTTATATAATTAATATTCAAGGTTATGTACACTATCACAATAACTCACTTTGTGCTCAGAAAATCCACAATGGCAAATATATACAGTTCTAAAGTGGTACCACAATTATTATCATATCTCATTAAAGTGCATCAACTATACTCTGGTCAAATGTCACACAGAACAAGGAATAATAGTACCCAACAATAGATATAGGAGGAAAGCAGTTGGTTAGAACAATGCGCAGAATGTACCTGGTAGAGCAGAGTTCTTCGATGAGGCGTCGATGGATCCTTCTTGAGTGATGGCGTCGATCCATGCGGTGCTCATTGGCGACGTCCTGCGAGGACGAGGTGTGTGGGACACCTCGGTGTTTGATAGTTCAGGACCGCAAAGAGTTTCTGAAGAACTGTGGCCCGACAAGGACGTCGAGTCGTCGAAGTTCTTGTAGTCTTCGGGTGGCGGGAAACCCACCGGCGGATGCTCCTCGGCGCATCGACAGCCTGGCCTTTTCCGGCGGGATAAGGCGGGTGGCGGTGCGGACGAGTGCATCTGTGAATCAAAAGTCTTAGGCAAAGGAGCGTGCGGCCCCGGTTGTTGGCGGCACGGCGTCAAGCGGTCCCCTCTTCTGGGCAACCCGGCTTCAACGAGCCTCCAGCAGTTACGGCGATACTCCGCACCCTGGTCAGCGGCAACGGACTTCGACGGTGTCGATGTCTGGGTGCTCTACTTCGTTCTCCTCAGCGGTCCCCATCTCCGGTCGGCAGCCTTTCGAGGGTCTAACTTCCAGGGAGCTTCGGCGAAGGTTAGCAGTGCTCGATGGTCCCTCGGAACACGGGAAGAGGGCGCCTAACCAGGTCCTCTCTCGGTTCAGTCTTTGATGAACTCGACAGCTTTAAGATCGGGTCAAAACAAATGCAGCAGCAGTTCTTCTTCTTCCAGCTGGGCGTCAATTATAAGCAGTTCCAGTTACTCTTCAAGTGTCAACTCAGCATCTGAACAATTTCCAGTGGTGAGAGGTCCCCAGATATACTTATCTGTCTCTCATCCACACTGCTGGGTCACACTCAGCAGCCAAGCATACAGAAGGGCATTCATGCAGACAGTCAGCCAATCAGGCATACAGTGCATTCAGCCATACTCCTCCCTCTCAGACACTCACAACAAGGAATGTGTATTGGGACAAGTACCCAGCCATGCAACACTACACACTGCATTCATACCAGTTTCGGGCAGGGTTGTCTCAGTCATTGTGTCATACACCAGAAACCAGACTTCCACAACAAGAAGTACATATTGGTCACACACTCCATTCACCCAGGTCCCACCCACAGGGTGTACTCACAACATACAGTCACTGGGAAGGCTCCAGCCAGTCAGGCCTGGGCTTCACAACAACACCATATATGGATCTTCCACCCAACAGCCAGTCAGGGGGAAGGGACAGAGTCAGGGCTTCCCAGGACTTTGGGAAAACAACGTAACAGGCAAGAGAAAGCAAGAGGACACAGGGACCATCTTGTTTCCTATCAGGAATCAACTGATCCCAATGGCAGGGCCCAGATATCCCAAAATAGAGCATACTCAGAGCACCTGTTAAATTCAGCATGGAGCTGCCACCAGCCATACCCTGCTCTGTGGGCCACCCACAGGTGCCCAAAAACATACACTAGGGGCACAGGGTTGCACCCCCACCCATGGGTGCCATAAGGGTATCCCATGGGTCTGTACACCAAACAGAACAGGAAGAGCTGCACTGCCAGGAGTCCCATATGGACTCCTGGGCAGAAAACAATACCGAACACAAATGAAAAAGGACTACAGGACAAGGACAGATAGGCCCTGTCCCTCCAATACATTTCCAGCATCACACCTGCCTTTCGTTTTATCAGAGAAAAGGTGAAAATCAGAGCCGGTTCTAGGATTTCTGCACATAGCCATGTGCAGCATAATATGTGCACGCCATATGATTTGCATATGCACTGATAGTGCTATAGGTGGCATCAGAAAATGGCCTCAGTGGGAGAAAACTCAGTCTTTTATACTGCATAACCATGTGATATGTCAAAAATGTACAATGAGGGCACCAGGAGACAGATAACTGTTATGTGTATATAAATGGTGACTATTGCCATTTTATAAAGAGCAACGCTAGTATAGACCATTAAAGCCCTAATATGGCTGTGCTTGAATAGAGGCCACTGTGAAATAAACGGATTTTCTTTTAGAACCAATGTTGGCAGGTAATGATTTGCCCAGGATCCCACAGCCAGGATTTGAGGCCAGATTGCAGTTCATCACATATCTTCTCAGCTCTAGTTGGTATAGCTAAGGCTTCACATTTGGCTTCCACAGGCTAAAATAATACTCTGCTTTAAGGCTATGACTTGAAAAGTGCAAAATCACAAAATAAACCAACTTAATATACTCATAAATCCTTGTAGAAAGATGTTAAGAAAAGGAAAGGTGATTACAGTTTCAGTCCCTCTTCCAGAAGAGAAGAATACAAATGCTGTTACGAAAATTAATCAGAGATTAAAAACGATCTTCTTGTTTTGAACCTGTACGTTTAAGCCCCACAAAAAATGAAAATACCTCTGAACCTATTGAGACTCCTGGGAAGGTGTCATCCAGTGTTTTATTTTTGTGTGTGAGCGACCACTGAAGTATACTGAGAGCTATGGGGCTTTCAATGGGTGTGAACTAAGTGCAGGCTTTGCGATAAATGAAGTTGAATTGGGAGATAGGAAATGAACCTGTTTGATAAGGTCACCAGCTTTTAGTCAATGTTTGACACAAGCATGCAGATTGCTACCATGCATGATGTGAAGAAAGTGTGACGTTCCACAAACACATTTTTGGGTCAAGCTTGCAGAGCTCTTGAAAATGAAGATAACAGTTTACAAAATTGAGGTTTGGTTATACAACTAAACAAATGCCCACATCAAGCACCTTTTGTAGTAGTAATTACTAGGCATGCATCTTAATTGCCATCTATTATGGGCTTTTATCTTGGAGAATGGTTGCTGAAGTGATCTATTTGCAGTGTCCAGAGCATCAGGTGGATGTCATAGGCTGCACCCTTGTATGTATCTATGCATCAATTTGCAAACTGCAGATAGAGCTGGGAAGCAGCAGAGCACTGTACATAGGGGACGCACCGAGAGCATTACAGGACTAGTGCGCGGGTAGTAGCGGTAGCTGGAATGGGCCGGGGAATCATTGAGGTTCCAGAGTGTGAAAGGTAGCGTTGAGTGGACTAATCAGCTCTTCTCTCAAAGACTGCGGCAGAGGCCTGCGAGGTCGACTCTAAATGTTTGCGTGTGGTGGAAGGCTGAGGGCGGCTCGAAGAAGAGTATTGACATCGATTGGGGCAGGGGATGGACCAACAATTAGCAAAGCCACTATTTAGGTGCCTTTCTTTTCTTTCCGAGGGGCAGACAAAGATGGAGTAGCCCTCCTGCATCGATTTAAAAAAGGAGGGATTACTAAAGATTTCGCCTTATGTGTTTTTGCAGGGTTTGGGCCCAAGTGGCTAATGTGAGCCACTTGGCCCTGGCTGGTTCAAGCCCCAACTGGCTTTCTCACCTTTACACTAAAATGGCGACAGAGACTACAACTGGTTCACAATATGTTGGAATCAAGGCACCGCTGGCAAATGTATACTTTCAAAGTCTATCCTACAAACTCATGGTGCAGTTCACCACAACTGGATTAATCATGTTGCTTATCAAATCTATGCCCCCTCATCTTGTCCACCGGTTTCTCACACGCCCGTGTCCCAGAGCTCAAATGTTGAAATGATGCAGGACCCTATTAAAAATCTGGATCCGCCACTGAGTGAGAGAAGCAAGAGATTGAATCAGTGGAGGTGAGAGAGAGAGGGGCACATACAGGGGAGGTAAAGGGGAAGAGAAAGAGGGAGAGAAAGAGGCATTGATAAATACTGATAAAGAGGGACAGAGAGAAAGAGAGAGAGAGAGAGAGAGAGAGATAGAGAGAGAGAGAGAGATAGAGAGAGAGAGAGAGAAAGAGAAGCACATCCAGAGAGACGCAGAGCTATACAGTTTGCCCACGTGGTATATAACTTGGTCATTCAGTCTAGGCTTTATTATTTGCGTGCTGGGACTTTGTCTTGCTGGGAAGGAAACTGCAGAGCTGGATCACCTACTCATGGATGGCATGGGCAACTTCAGTGCTCTGGAGCAGTGTAGTAATGGAGAAAAAATACAATACAGGAGGTGAAAATAGAGCACACAAAAAGGAGACACAGATTGGGAGGGAGAGAAGAGAAAGAACAAAAGGGAGTGAAAGAGAACCAACATGAACAAGGGTGAGGAAGTGAATGTGAGGTAGGGAAGGTCCAAGCAACTGAATGAAACAAAAAGTGAGTGAAGAGACAAATGGACTGGAGGGAGAACCAAGAGACTGAATGAGAGGGAGAGCAGAGAGACTTGTAGGGGTAAAGTCTTTTCATCATTTAAATTAGAAACATATGGTCCCTCCCATCCACCTGCAATGAAACAATCTGAGACAATTGGTTGGATGAGCTGGCGTCAACCCCTCTCCAATCGTCCTGCAGCAGCAAAGATACTTTTCAATTCTCATGGTGTGGCACTCCTAGGTGTGCACTTTCACCCTCTTTGCAACCCAAATGTCATCTTGACCTCAACACGATACCCTTCAAAAGCAGCCAAGCTTGCACTCCCTTTTAATGTTTCGTGGTATTCATTAGAGTGGGTGAAGGTGGCATCCTGGCATGCCATCACCCACAGCCAATCCTTGGGATGCCATTGCCCACAGCCAACCCTCAAGTAAAGGCTTACCTGCTAGGCCCAGCGTTTAGATGGCAACGCCTCCAATGATTAGCATCTTTTGGAAACTAAAAACCTCTGGACTGGGGTGAAAAATGCATTTAATGGGCCAAAGGAAGTTCAAATAGCTTTTGTGTTGTTAAAATAATAGTGCAGTACACAGAGATGACCATCTCTTAGAAGGTAAGACATTTTCAAACATAAGGGTGGTGTAATTTTTTAGCTTACTCCTTGATTTCGGGAATAAGGGGTGTTTAAAAGTAATGTTGAAAATGAGGAGAGGGGGAGTTTTGAAAAAATGGAGATGAGCATGGCACAACTTTAGACTGAGAATACCACCACCAATGCTAGCACTTATGCAGTGGGCTCCACGCATGCAACCTCAAAGGTCCACACATCGGAGTAGACAGGAAGAGTAAAAGCGAGGCGAGCTTGCCTCTGCTCTTCTATTTGTCACTCCTTCTCGCGGAAAGATACACGCTGCTTGCAACTGCTCTTTGAAGACAGTGTTTACTAATGGTTTTCTGTGGAGTCTTCCTAGTTTGAAACAGGTCCAAAACGGAGACGGAGTCCAAAGGAATCCGTTCACAAATATCATGCAGGCGTAAAATGATAAGCTCACGGGAGACGGAGACGAGACCGAGAAGATCGTATCTGTGCTCCGTGCCCCTCCCCCACCTTGTGTCCTCAGGAAAAACTGGGCAAAGCAGGGAATGGAGATTACACCTCGCATTTATATCTTCATTGCCCGCTTTGCCCTATTTAAAATGAGGGCGTATATTTGCACACCAAACGGACAAGAGGTATTTGAGAAATACCTTAATTATTAAACGGTTTAACCAGCTTAGCACCACCAGCAAACACAAAAGCTGTGCCTGGCCGACTTGCTTTACGTGCAGTTTCTACATGGAGTGGTTTCTGCATGCAGGATACGACTGGACTGCATGTGCGTGCAGTTGCTACATGCGGTGGTTTCTGGTGGACCTACCGCCACCTCCCAATGCACCCCTTGGTGTGGACCTTGGAATCCTGAATCACGTGTTTTCTCTCAGCTGTTAAGCAGACTTCTAGGCACCTGAATAAGTTCCTTGTTAAGGCTCCGGTAGTAGTGGTAAAAACGAGTGATACTAGAATGATCTCCTATTTTTAAACTACCACCTGACGGGATGGGATTGCCTGGGATATTTGCAGCATGGGGCACATAGAAGGTACTGAATGCCGCCAATATGTGGCACTTACCACATGCAGCACTAATGAAATGCTATACCATGTTGTTTTGTCCGCTGCTGCCATACCTTGTCTCACAGCCTAGGTTTGATTTTGAAAGATTCTATTTTTTCACCTTGCCTTTTCAGAAGGATACACTGACATCTAGTGGTTATTTATATAAACGTTGATGTTATGATCAGATTTTCTGAGCATAGCAGTCGAGGAGCAGCACCAGATGTCATTGGCTCACGGCTATGTAGAAAAAATGATACTTAATGGTAGCGTAGAGTCTACTGAATGCAGAGAGCAGAAACAGTCAATTAAAATAGATAGGTGTATAGGTAGAAGTATAACAAAAGAATTGTGGGATTGTGAACCCAGTGGAGAGGTGGCTGGGATGGGTTAGAATGGAGCAACACACGTGTAAAGGGTTTACGGGTTGACTATAGAGCCAGACATTGGCCGTGTGTTATGGCCATCAAGGTTGTGCCACAGCTTTTAAACACAACTCCATAGATCATGAATATGAGTTTGTAAATCATGCTTGCCAAAATGTGACTCTTAAAGCAAAACTCTGAATGCTTACAAAGGAGCTAGCAAGCAGCGCTTGACAAGGACGTGCATAGTAGTGTACAGCTGTTGGATGCCGGTGTAAGAACGCAACCAGTGCTGGAAATTGAAAAAATGTACTGGGGAACAAACCCTCTCATCCTTGGAGGGGCGGGGCCATGGGGAGAGGCATGCAGTCCCAGGCCAGATCACACAATACAGTGGGCCTCATTATGACCCCGGCGTGAGATGTGCCAGTAAAAATGGTCATTTTTTTTTCCAGCGCCCTGCAGTGGGGACTTACCGAGACATTACAGCCCCGGCAGTCCCGGTAATTCCCCATTGCCGGGCACTGGAAAAAATGACTCCCTATTCCCATTCGAGTCCCATTGGACTCAGTGGGAATGGGGAGGATGGTAACACCGGCAACATTAATAATGGTGCCGGTGCTACCGTTAATGACTGCGAGCGGGTGCCTTTCCACCCTCCAGGTCATACCTGGCGGGCAGAAAAGGCACCCTCTTGCAGAACTCGGTGTAGTTTACCGGCACCCTTGTTACCAGACCGGCATACTCATAATGAGGCCCAGTATCTGTTCATAGAACCAAATCCTGGCGATTTGCATAAAAGCAAAGAGCATTATGGGAACCTAAAATTGTCCACAATTTTAAATTTGAAACATGTCTTATAATGGTTCAGTGAGAAACCCTTTTGAGCAAATAATGGAAATTGGGCTCTGCAGATTTGATTGGTCACAGTACTCACCCTAAGAAAACTATTTCTGCACACTACAGGACATATATGACGGTTTGGACAGCTGCAACACGTATGTGAAGCTCTGGATGTTTCTGTATTCGGTTTACCGTGCTGTGTTTACTTGTTCAAACGTGGGTTTCTTGTGCATGTGATAACTCAGGCTTCAGGACACCTGTTGTGAAGCCAAGTTAGCACATGCATAAGCAACCCGCACTCTAAGGATCAGATTGCTTTCCCAAAAATTAGCAGGACTGCAGAGTGTTCTGAAAGCTGCCTGTTTGTTGAAGCGCGTGTTTACGCCCGGCTGCTGAGCAAACCCGTGAGTGTCACTCGCTGTGTCTGGGGACAGGGCAGTGCTCCGTAAAATACATGTCTTGCCGAAGCTCGGCCCAGTCCGGCCCATTCCCTGTGCTGAAACCAACACAGTCAAGCCGTTAAAGCTTTCATTTATGTCGTAAATATAGCACAGTTTGCATGCCGACAAACCCCGCAAGAATTCTCGTTAATCCTCACAAATGCCACTTACCGAAACCTTCACTCGTGCAGGTGCCATGCTGAGCAATTGCAACATCGATTCCTCTTTAACAACAAGCAGGATGATTGAGCAAGGAGGATAATTGTAGCATTCAGCAATCAGGATCTCTTATAATCTTGACATTTCTTTGGTGGGTCCGCAGACCTATGGTGGCCATATTTAGATGCACAGTATTGTTCACGCTGACAACTCCACCCCCAATGGTAGAGCTCTGTGGGGGAAGGGCACGGTGTCACTCTATTGGAATCAGACCACGAGGAGGTCATTTCTGGAACCTGTACATGGGCATTCGACTCGGATAGCTTAGTGCCTCTACTCTCACCACTCTCCCAACATTTCGACCTCGAGCCATCGTCCAGTCACGCTTGCCTACCATGCAGACTTGTTATTCTCATGGGAACAGAGTACTATGACATACCTTTACTTGTTTATTTATTTCATTGGTTAATAGGGCCCCGGCCTGGAGCTATCAAGGCGCTAGTACATATATTGGTTTCAGCGAAAAGAGTACAATCATAGCATGGTCATAGAACAAGGCTTTGCAGGATTTATACATAGTTGTTGTATACTAAAGTTTTACATTTTTTTCTGAATAGGTATGAAGGTTCATCTTGGATACACTGAGGAAGAGCATTCCAGAGCTTGGGGGCAGTAACAGTGAAACTATCTCCACTGGCTCTATTCTGGTGAATCTCAGCAAAGCTAGAGTTGTGGTTGTGGAGGAACACAGACAACATGGTCTGGCACTTTTGGAGATGTGTTGGTTCAGGAAGGTGGGTGATGTTTTGTGAACGCACCGGTGAGTGATGGATAGGATTTGAAACTCTATGCAGGCTTTGATTGGTAGCCAGCAGGCCTCACATCTTGCTTGCAAGATGTGGTCTGTTAGCTTCAGGCCCCAGGCTGTTTGAAGTGCATTGGTTTGTATAAGTTTGAGTTTTGCAATGTTTGTTGATGTGCCGGAGAGAATGGCGTTACAGTAATCCCTCCGTTATCCATCTGGCAGCTCCTCTGGAGAGGTTGAATTTAGAGATGAGGTGCTGACAGAGGATGTCATGATCAACAACATCAAAGGCCGCAAGAGAGGTCAAGTAGAAGAAGGATTGTGAGCCAGCTGGCATCATGTATGCTGTCAAGCTGGTTCTTGAGGTCCAGGGGGGCAGCTTCGGTGCTGTGCCTAGGTCTGAACCCAGATTGGCGTGAGCCAAGGATGTTGTGGGTTTGCAGGTGGGTTTGGAGTTGGATGTAGGCGGTTCGTTGAAGGGTCTTAAGGAGGAAGAGTACCGTGGTGATGCGGCAGTAGTTGGTGGGAAGGGTGGGGTCCAGGGAGAGTTTTTTGAGAAGTGGTGTGACCCAGGCTTATTTGATAGCTGTCGGGACGAGCATTATGTGAAGGAGGCATTACTGAATTTTGTGATGATGGTTGCGAGAGGGGTCAGCGCACATATTGATGATGTGGGGTGGGCAAATGTCTCCTTTGCAGTTGGAGCATTTAAGGTGCTGGATGATGCTTAGGGCATCAGTGGGAGAGATGTGGCAGAAGAGGAAAGGTAGTACGGTGGTTGTGGAGGGGATGACTGAGTGATGAGGAGGCGTGACTTTAGTTGAGAGCATCGAGTTCTCTCATGTTGTAGCTAGCCGCCCTAGTTCTGTTGTTGTAGATGCCAGATTTTGTGCTGATGATGGTGGTTTTGTAGGCCTTAGTTGCAGAGAGGAAGGCTTCTTTGTTTGTAGCAGTGCAGCGAGAGAGGCATCAATGGTGGGTGCAAGCATCTCTTTGGTTAGTTTGCGGGTGTGTCTCGCTGTGATGGGGAGGCAGTTAGTGCCTTTGTAAGCCGTCCTGGGTTTCAGTGTAGTGGTAAAGAGGATAAGGGAGTGGTTAGTCCATGGTAGGGGGTCGATGGTGGTGACCGTGATAGTTATGTTAAGGTTAAGGACCCAGTCAAGGGTGCAGCCTTTAGTGTGGGTGGGGGCAGTGATGTATTGGGTGAGGCTCATCTCTTGAAGCAATGCACTAAGGGTGGTCTATTTGGTGTCAGTGTTATCGTTATACCGAAGGTTGAAGTCTCTGAGTAGTATACATTTGGTGTTGGATTTGATGAGCAGAATGACGAGAGGGATGCCCGTGTCTGGTGAGTTGAGGTTGTTAGGCTGGCGGTAGAGGAGTAGAACGTTGATGGTAGTTTGAGGGCATGGCTCGATTTTAGCGAGCAGGAGTTCATAGCCTTGCAACAGTGATATGGGATAGGTTCTGATGGGTGTCGAAGATATAGAAATAATAGCGACTCCTCTGCCTGTTTCGGCAGTCCTATCAGACCTGAGAATGGAGTATCCAGAGGGGAGGGCTAGTGATTGAGCTGAGCCTGCGGTGGTATGCAGACAGGGTTCGGTGATGGCTAGATTAGATTTCTTTACTCTTCGCAGTAGTTTCACCTTCATCAAATAACCCACAGCACACTTGCTCCTCTTTGTCAAGCCTCGCACACGCTTCATGGAAGCCCGGGCTTTACCTTACAAACACCGTAATCCAGGTGTCCCGGTGTGTACTAAACAAAGTGTTCCACGTTCTCAGCCCGGCGCCTGGAAATTGGCATGGCAACGCTGGAAGCCTGTTTTCCGTCACATGACACGTTCGACTCGAGCGTGGTTGCCGGTTCATGTGACTTAAGCACCTCCCACTGCAGTCTCGGTGCTTCTGAATTTCGTTTCGAACAGTTAGCGCTTCCCTTGCTTGGTCCCTTGTTAACCCTTGCTCCTGTTCTCTCGTTCTTGCTCCTGTTCCTACCCGCACTCCTTCCTTCCTTGCCTTTTTACTGCCTTCCTCCTGCCGACTACGGAACTCCAAACGGACTGCCTCAGGACACGTTTTTGCCATTGTTTGCTGTCCGCCCCCTGCCGACTACGGAACTCTGAACGGACTGCAATTGGACACGTCCTGCTTTCTGCTGCCCGCATCCTGCCGACTACGGAACTCATACGGATTGCTTTCGAACTTTCTGCCAAGACCCACAAAACCAATCAGTGACTTTTTTGACTTCGGCACACGGACTAGAGACTTCTTTGGTGTGCCTGAAGTCTAGAGGCGTCCTCGTGCCGTCGGGAATAGCCAGTTGGGTTTTCAGCATTTGGAATTGCTTGAACATTTCTTCCAGCGCATCGTTTGATCTACAACACCTAGACAGGAAGCTATTGCACAGACTTCAACCTCCCTGGTTGCTTCCGTATCCTGCGGTCATCAGGTCAGTGGTAACTTCAGTTACTATATGGTTACACTTGTTTTCCAATTGGTCTTGTTGTTTAGTGACGGTAACCGTTTGTTGTTAAACCATTGTTTGTAACAGCGGAACCGCAGAATCCCGAAATCCAGGCCTGCACCTCCTGCGTCTCGTCTTGCATCCTGTCTTTCATGGAATGGATCCCTCAGCTTGTCTATTTGATTATTCAAGTTAGAGGGGTACATTGTAGGGAAGACCTCTTCGGCTACACGACGGGGCAAGTCACGGCCGGACATAACATATTCAGAAGCCATATATAATATGGATGCAAACGAGACCTTGGCCACCATTTTGCAAATGGTGGCAGAGTTGCGTAACGATATGACTGCAGCTCATACGGCTACGCAACGGCGCATAGACGACCTACAGGTCGGGCTCCAGGCGCCCATTGGCGCTGATGCATTACCACAGGCCATGGCTTCTGGGTCAGGGGTACAACCACCTCGACAAGACCCCGGCCCGGTGTATATGACCGCCCAGTTTCCTTTGGCACCACCAGAGAGATTCAATGGTGACCCAAAAACGTACAGAACTTTCCTGAATCAATGTAGACTTCATTTTTTGTGTCGTCCGGTTTCGTTCCCTGACTCTACTACTAAAGCCGCTTTCCTATTGTCCCACTTGGGGGGAACTGCCGCGGCTTGGGCTAATCCACTTCTAGAAGAAGGCAGTCACCTCCTTTACGATTGTGATGCCCTAATATTGGCGATGAGTCGTGTTTTTGACACCCGGTATGCTACACAAGCTACGGATTTAGAGTTGTTGGGACTACAACAGGGCGACACGCCTCTCCTTTCCTATCTTACAAGGTTTAACCAATTGGTAGCTGAAACAGGATGGCCTGAAGACAAAAAGGCATCCCTGTTTTACAAGGGGTTGTCTGACTCATTGAAGGACACCCTTGCTACTGTGCCGATCATACCCACCGCTTTTCCTGAGCTTTTGGATCTTGTTCTACAGATAGATTCGAGGCGCGCAGAGAGGAAAGGGGAAAAACGGCCACTTCCCTTAACACCTACCGGTCTTCCGGCCGCTGCTCCAAGTGCCTCAGAGCCCATGCAAATCGGTGCCATACGAGGTCCTTTGTCGGCAGAAACAAGAGAACATAGAAGGAAAAACGGTTTGTGTTTCTACTGTGGGGGATCGGACCATCTATTACGTGCCTGTCCCAAAAAACCTGTCAAGAAACAGGGAAACTCCAAAACCCGGCAATAGAGGGAGTCGTATTGCCGGGTACTCCGAAAGGCGACTCCAGGTGTTTAATTCCATACCGTTTGACTGTAACCCTTGCCTTTTCTGGGAAGGTAAAAACAGGTGTTTCGGTCGTTCTTGATTCGGGGGCCACGGGCAACTACATCGATAGTGCCTACGCTCATGAATTAGGGATCCCATATGTCTCTAAACCATGCCCTGAAATGATCAAAACCGTTGATGGTACCATGTTAGCGTCTGGCCCCGTTACGGATTCCACTGTGGAAATATCCATGGCAACGTCATGCGGCCACCAGGAGAACATTCAGTTCGATCTAATCACTGCCCCACAATACCGTATCATTCTTGGTCTTCCCTGGTTACGGTTACACAATCCAGCTATCGATTGGCTCACAGGGGAGGTAGATTTCCCATCTGCGACTTGTGAAGCGAAATGTCTCAGTAAGATCCAGGAGGTCTCCAGTCCTAGTCACGCTCTTCTGGACACTGCTTCCACGATTGGGGCAGCGGTCAGCACTGTCCTTCCTAAAGAATATCAAGCATTGAGAGGCGTCTTTGATGTTGGTGGGGCTGAGGTCCTGCCACCCCATCGGCCCTATGATTGCCCAATCGAATTGGTTCCGGGGGCCAAAATACCATCTGGGCGTATCTACTCCTTGACCCAAAAGGAAGACACCATCTTAAAGGAGTACATCGACAAATCCTTGAGCTCCGGTTTCATTCGTCCTTCCCGGTCCCCCGCGGCAGCTCCTTTGTTTTTTGTTCCTAAAAAGGAAGGAGATCTCCGCCCCTGTATCGACTACCGTGCGTTAAACGCCGTTACGATCAGGAACCAGTATCCACTCCCTCTTATTTCTGTACTCTTGGATCAATTAGGCTCCTCAGTGATCTTCACAAAGTTGGATTTGCGAGGGGCTTATAACCTGGTGCGCATACGCAAAGGAGATGAATGGAAAACCGCATTTAAAACCAAATACGGCCTTTTTGAGTACTGTGTTATGCCGTTTGGGCTCTGCAATGCACCGGCTACGTTTCAATATTTCATCAATGATGTGTTCCATGATATGCTAGACCAGTACGTGGTGGTATACTTGGATGACATCCTCATATATTCTCCCTCGTATGAGACTCATGTATCCCATGTTACCAATGTATTGCAACGTCTATTGGACAATCAATTATATGCCAAGCTGGAAAAATGTCTGTTCCATGTCCAAGAGGTAGAGTTTTTGGGATACAACATCACGAGTAGAGGAGTCCAGATGAGCCAGTCCAAGGTGTCTGCCATTCTTCAGTGGCCAATACCCAACGGTCTTAAAGCCCTGCAGTCTTTTCTGGGTTTCGCCAACTTTTACAGGCGGTTTATCCAGGATTTCTCTCTCGTTGTTTCCCCCCTTACTGCTTTAACCAGCCCCAAAAGAGCATTTCAGTGGAACCACCAAGCTCAACAAGCCTTTGATGCTCTCAAAACCGCATTTACTACTGCTCCTGTGCTCCAACACCCTAATCCCGCCTTACCTTATATTGTGGAGGCCGACGCCTCAGACGTGGCTCTAGGAGCCATTCTTTCACAACAATGTCCGGACGCCAGTGGTTTACACCCTGTTGCTTACCATTCAAGAAAACTCACGTCTTATGAAAAGAATTATACCATCACCGAGAAAGAACTACTGGCGGTCCGCGACGCCTTTTTGGTATGGCGACATCATCTTCTAGGTACCCCTGATCCGGTTCAAGTATACACTGACCATAGGAACCTATTGGCACTCCAATCAGTGAAGTGCACTACGGCTCGGCATGCCCGCTGGCATGAGTTCTTCTCGATGTTTAATTTCAAGATAACTTATCGCCCAGGTTCACTGCATTCCAAAGCGGATGCCTTGTCTCGTATACACGGAGACCCTGGTACAACCCACCATAAAGGGGAACTTGTGTTACCCCATCAAGTGGTTTGCGGCTGTACTCTAGGTGCGTCTCTCAGGGATCAGTTGCAAGAGTGGATAAAAACCGACCCTTCTGAGGTGGTTCAACATGACCTAAGGGTGTTCCATTCACTCCCCTACAGACAGGGTAAATTATACCTACCTAATCACGACACTAGGCTTACCGCAATGAAATGGTGTCATGACTCAGCAGCAGCCGCACACCCAGGTATCAGAAAAACGATGGATCTCCTAAAACGCTGGTGCTGGTGGTCTTCAATGGAGAAGGACGTTACCGAGTACCTTTCTACTTGTGCAGTGTGCGCACAATGCAAGGCATCCCATGGTAAACCAGTTGGATTATTGCATCCTTTGCCTGTCCCGGATCAACCTTGGACGATGATCTCCATGGATTTCGTCGTTGAATTACCTGTGGTGGACGGTTACAACACCATATGGGTTGTAATAGATTACTTTACCAAGTTGGCCTTGTTCGTTCCCTGTCGGGGTATCCCTTCGGCTCCCAAGTTAGCAGACCTATTCATGGGGAATGTTTTTAGGTTTTTTGGCCTGCCTTCTATCATCATTTCGGATCGGGGGCCGCAATTCACCTCACGCTTTTGGAAGGCATTGACTACTGCCTTAGGTGTCAACGCAAGGTGTTCTAGTGCTTATCACCCCCAAACCGACGGTCAGACCGAACGTCTAAATTCAACCATGGAACAGTACTTACGCTGCCTCACCTTGCAACTACAGGGCACGTGGCTATCGGTGTTGGCTCTGGCAGAGTTCGCATACAACAATTCTCTGCACACCGCAACAGGGGTCTCCCCTTTTTTCGCCTCGTATGGGAGACACCCTCGTTCCTTGCCCTTGAGTCCTGAACTTCCCCTACATGCTCCTGCCGCTCTTGCCTGCATTAAGGATTTGTCTGCATTACATTCCTCAATAAGGGAACATCTGCTGAAGGCTCAGGAGCTAACCAAGGCAGGTGCCGATCGTCACCGTTTACCAGCCCCGACGTACCACTCAGGCATGATGGTTTGGTTGTCCACTCACAACCTCCGATTACCGGGTCGCAGATCACTTCTTCCACGTTTTGTGGGCCCCTACAGGATCTCGGAGGTCGTCAACCCCGTGGCGGTTCGTCTGGCACTCCCCTCGTCATGGAAGACCCATCCTGTTTTTCATGTTTCCTTGGTTAAACCCTGTAACCCTGCGACCCGACTGTTGTCACGTCCCCCTCCTGTACTGGTGCAGGGTTCTGATGAATATGAGGTAGCTGGTATCTTGGACACTAAGGTTCGGAAGGGCAAACGTCTTTATCTCGTGGACTGGAAAGGCTACGGCCCCGAGGAGCGTACATGGGAACCCTTTGAGCACATTCATGCCCCGGCTCTTCTATCACAGTTCTGGTCCTCCCGGAGGAGGAAGCTATCTTTGGGGGAGGAATCTGTCAAGCCTCGCACACGCTTCATGGAAGCCCGGGCTTTACCTTACAAACACCGTAATCCAGGTGTCCCGGTGTGTACTAAACAAAGTGTTCCACGTTCTCAGCCCGGCGCCTGGAAATTGGCATGGCAACGCTGGAAGCCTGTTTTCCGTCACATGACACGTTCGACTCGAGCGTGGTTGCCGGTTCATGTGACTTAAGCACCTCCCACTGCAGTCTCGGTGCTTCTGAATTTCGTTTCGAACAGTTAGCGCTTCCCTTGCTTGGTCCCTTGTTAACCCTTGCTCCTGTTCTCTCGTTCTTGCTCCTGTTCCTACCCGCACTCCTTCCTTCCTTGCCTTTTTACTGCCTTCCTCCTGCCGACTACGGAACTCCAAACGGACTGCCTCAGGACACGTTTTTGCCATTGTTTGCTGTCCGCCCCCTGCCGACTACGGAACTCTGAACGGACTGCAATTGGACACGTCCTGCTTTCTGCTGCCCGCATCCTGCCGACTACGGAACTCATACGGATTGCTTTCGAACTTTCTGCCAAGACCCACAAAACCAATCAGTGACTTTTTTGACTTCGGCACACGGACTAGAGACTTCTTTGGTGTGCCTGAAGTCTAGAGGCGTCCTCGTGCCGTCGGGAATAGCCAGTTGGGTTTTCAGCATTTGGAATTGCTTGAACATTTCTTCCAGCGCATCGTTTGATCTACAACACCTAGACAGGAAGCTATTGCACAGACTTCAACCTCCCTGGTTGCTTCCGTATCCTGCGGTCATCAGGTCAGTGGTAACTTCAGTTACTATATGGTTACACTTGTTTTCCAATTGGTCTTGTTGTTTAGTGACGGTAACCGTTTGTTGTTAAACCATTGTTTGTAACAGCGGAACCGCAGAATCCCGAAATCCAGGCCTGCACCTCCTGCGTCTCGTCTTGCATCCTGTCTTTCATGGAATGGATCCCTCAGCTTGTCTATTTGATTATTCAAGTTAGAGGGGTACATTGTAGGGAAGACCTCTTCGGCTACACGACGGGGCAAGTCACGGCCGGACATAACACTCTTGGCACCCCTTCTTTGATCAACATATTCTTTCATGGCAAGCTGTTTGTCATGTAGCCTTTCCATACGCTGCCAATCTGACAGAGTGAACTCATATTTCCATCCTATATCACATAGCCAGCCCAGTACAATATTATATCTGGGCAGTCTCACATGGAGCAGTTTGAATGGCATACAGCCTGTAACATGGTGCAGGGTAACACGATGTGAGATTAAATACTTGCAGCACCCATGCTCAACCCCATTTGTTGGACACAACAATTTTCACATTTTCCTGTTGAAAATGTGTCGAGGCTCGCCTCGTAAAACTCACCAAAGTGTTACAAAAGTAGTCAAAAAGGAGTGTATGCCGGTGAAAGATGTAACGCAGTTTTATTCAGGTCCCCAGACGCAGCTGGGACAACAAATTCAAAGATATCGCAGAATAGAACTGCATGAAAAAGCACTGTCCAGGGAAGGCCCCTAAAGTCAGACCCTTTATACAGTGCAAAGTAATTAGTATTCGTGATTGTGCAACATGAAAAAAACTCCCCACAAAAATTTTATTGGACTTCACACTTTGAACCCTTATACAAAAATATACATTGCGATCAATAATTGGGTCCACGAACCTTCCCACACCGCCCTCAATTACAGCTGATGATGTCACAATCCACCCCAAATTCCCACACACAAAGTCAAGTCATTGAAACATTTGAGACGACCAGTGGAACTTAAATAAACTGCCCTGGTCGCCTCATCCTGATTTTCATGAGAAATGCTTTCCAGCATGACACCACCAGAGCTTTATTTTTATATTTAGTTTTTATATTTAAAAAGCACAGAAAGCGGCCCTTAGGCATTGTGGCGCTGTTACAGTAGTGCTTACTTAGTAATGATAGGAATTGACAGGGTGGCATTACCAGCTGGTTCCATGGTTACAGTTGAACCAGTTCCTGGCACTTTATGCAGTAAGGATAGCTTAATTGCAGGGGGAGATAACAGGGAACAGTGAAGACGGGCAAAGGCAATTGAGCTACGGGGAAACAGCAAGACGTTTAGAAAAATTGTTCCATGGTTACAGCGGGACATCAACTGATGAGCAGAGGTGATTACTGGACACAAGCAATACTATGGTTGAGATAAAGCAGGGGGAGGGCAGCTATAACTTGTGACCAGTAAAGACATTGAGTTACAGGGACACTAACAAGATGTATGGTCCAATGGTTCCATGGTTACAACGGAACAGAGCAGATGTAAAGGGGAAAAATACGGCAAACAGATTGATACTATGGTGGAGGGAGAGGGACAGAGGGGCTGGTGCTACTGACCTAGTACAATTGTCTTAGTTAAAGAGTTTTGTTTTGAGAGCTTTACAGAAGACACCGTATGAGACTTCATTTTGGAGTGACGTGGGCAACGCATTCCAGTTTTTGGGTGCTAGAAATTGGAAGCTGGAACGTCCCGCTTGTGCTCTTTTAAAGGTTGGGACTTAGATCAGGTTGGAATGGTGGGCACGAATGGGTCTGGTGGAGGTGATAGGAATTATTTTCTCAGATCTGTATGGGGGGCTGTAGGGGCGAAGCATTTATGTGTGATAGCCAGGTTTTTTAAATAGAATTTGCGCTTTAACTGGGAGTTAATGGGCATCCCTTCTTGCTTGTGAAAGATGTTCCCTCCTGCAAATACTCATTGCAGCTCTGAGTGAATTGTTTTGGGTAACTTGTAACCTGTTGAAGTTTTTGGCTGATTTTTTGAACCATGGACATACTGCTACACAAATGTTGAATATTAGGGCCACTCTAACCCTTTTCCCAGGGAAAGTGTTCTACGGGGTAATTTGAAACTGCTGTGGTTCTTTTCGGCTCCATTAGAAAATCGCATTTCATAAATGATTTTGAATTCTAAAATGGTCCTGTTGTATTTATTCATTGGCAGAACCTGTAAGCTCTAATCTGTGACCTCGAAAAATAACAACCACTGTGTACTTATCTCAGCACTGGCCTGAGATTGCAGATTCTGCACTAAATCACCAGCCACAGGGGTCTTTGCCGCACATAAAATGTTAACACACATTTTCTGCAATAGCAAGTTTTGAAGGCCATTTCGTTCTACCACTAAGTTTGATTATACTAACCTGTGCCCCAGTATTTATGGATTTGTTTTATTAAGCATTTAATTTCACAGTATCAGAAAGAGCTCCCTCCCCTTTTACAGTGCTACTATTGCAGCCGATAAGTGTGTTCCTTTAAACCGCAAACTGTGCTGGACTTGCATTTTTATTACATTATTCCTCCTTTTTATTAATTTATTAATAACAATCTTTTTGGGCCTCGCATTCCTTTTTAGCAACTTCATCTTTATGTATCCATATTTTTTCCAATCGTATCATGTCTCCCCCAATCTCCTCCCAACAATTTAGATCTTCCCCCACCCATACACACCCTGTCCCATCCTTTAGACATTAAATCCAGAACTCCTTATCATTTTCAACATCTACAGGCTGTGTAAGAACCCATCCATCAGGATGCTCCTCTTCATCTTTCCCCATTATTGTATTCCTACTCTTCATTTCAAAACCGTTTTTGGCAACACTCAAGGGTACCATCAGATGTCCTTCTTGCTTGTTAAAATATACTTTAAACATGTTCTTAATAACGCAGAAGGTGTTGAAAATGACCACCAACACAGGGACAGTCACTTGAAACAATCCAGAAAGCCAGGTGGGTCCCCATGCAAATATTCTGTCCAGCCAGTATCTTGCTTGCACTCCATTAACTTTGCTTGTCATCTTTCCCTGGAGTGTCTGTATCTCTTGTATGGCTGCACTGAGAGTACCATTAGAGGCATCACCGTCAGGTATGGCGGTTCAGCAGCTTGTCCCAAGCTTAGTGTAAACACCTCCTTCAATGGCTGTGAGGATGTCCAGCACAAATCGATTCTGAAGGTCCACTAACCGCAGAGCCCTCATTTCCTCCTTAATTGCATTTAAACCTTTTGCTGTTGTGCTCGCCGGTTGCAATAATTCGTATCTGGTTAGCTGCATCCATTTTGAATTTGTTGCAGCCTGTACTCCTGGAAACAACAGTGAAGTAAAACAAAGTAGCAGCCATGGAGAATAAACAATACTCATCTGGGATAGCAGCCAAGTTCTCTGCACTTTTTTTTGGAGAAATAATTATTTTCACGTTTCCTTGTCCATGCAATTTTTTGTTGCTCATTTTACTGCACCACTTTTCCCTGCAGTGCAATCTTAATTGGAGTGCTATTTCATGGCGACACTAGTGCAGTGCTCTGTAAGGTGACGAGAGCGCACACTCCAGTCCAGTCAGGCGGAAGTTGAGCAAATGCTTTGGATCCGCAGGCCCACCAAAAATACATTATTGCACCTGTTCCCTGCGTCAGCGCTGCATTCTTAACCACCTTGGCACAAGCCCAAATTAGTCCCCAGGAAAATGGACCCACTTGACCTGAAACACAAAGGGAATCGTGCAAAGCTCCTTATATCGACTGATTGATGTTTTTCATGTAACTAGGTGAAGGCATGCACATATTTTCCCCAAATTGCTCAGCAGCTGTCATTGACTTTAGCTGCCACATTTTGTTAAAAACCCACCAGTCCCTCAGCACGACACTGCATTATTCCACCCTCCCATGTGTCCCCATACCATACTGCTCCCTCTATTCTCATCAGTGGCCTTGCGTGACACCAGGGGATGCTTTGCCCTTCTTTAGTTGTGCACTGCAATCTTTTATGGTCTCATATTTGTAACTCCCCTTCTTCAGGACCTCTTGTCATGTATTCTACTACCTTGTGCCGCTTTTTCTATAATTTGTTGTTAATTTCACAAAATGATCTTCAAATACCTGCTTCCCTTCATCCACCCAATGGCCTGTTACCTTTTTACCTTGAAATAGACTTCTGGTCTTGAATAGGGACAAGTGCATCAGGCCTCCTGCTTCCTCATAAGACACTCCCTGGGGCAAGAAAACCTTGGGTGCTCCTACTAAGTGTGAAATGAGAGAGCAGACGTAGCATGTGCCATTTACTCTCTCTCTCCCTACATGCATCATTTTATCATAGCAGAGATTACCAGTTAATGAACTATGCTCCTCTTCGGTGCCATGGTGGAAGCCCTCCCCATTCATCATACTTCTTTTTTCCTGCTGTTTCTTTTCCCATCCATTTGTGTTTCACCTTTTCCTATTAATCCTACACTAAAACATATTAACATCATTACGCTCCAAAAAATGAAAGAGTTCCAAGACACTGAAAAGTTATTTTTATTTGCTAAACAGTTTCCATTAAAAACTTCATCATCACTCTCTTTTGCTGTTTTTTGTAAATACGGATAGCTGTACAAAAATTGAAAGAAAACTCCAAAATACTCCCCATTATGTCGTGCCTTGAGAAGTTAGGCTCTAGTCCTTGCAAACGTTGGTGGTGTGTATCCATCCTCGTCATCTTTCAAGCTTGACAGCAGTTGGTGTTGAATAGATGATGGTATGTAGGCGAGTGAAGCGCTATTCTTTCCACTTTCTTACGTTTGGATCACCCGATTGTCCAGATTGGTTTTTAGGGCTCCTCTGCAAGAAGATATATTTGAGGGACTTGGTAAGTTCTTTGACGTGCATATCAACTGCCCCCCCTGAATAGCAGAGGTAGAGTGAACGCCAGAGATTGTACGCGAGAGCGGAATTGGCGCATGCATTCACCACCCTGTAACAATCTCATGAGGAGTCAGATGGTGATCTCCTCCAGATGTATTTCTTAGCGTAAACAAAGCAAGAGGCAAGCAGTGCACCCATGGTTTTTCAAGTGTTTTCGTAAGCTTAGCCAATCTCATCTTAAACAGTCCATTCATTTTCTCTGCTAAACCGTTGGCTTGAGGATGGTAAACCGTGCATAGTTTATACTTTATCCCCAGGAGTGTTGTGATTTCCTTTATTACATCATTGGCAAAGTGCTGGCCATTATCAGAACGAATTTCATCTGGAATCCCCCACCTCGGCAACACCTCCCTCACCAGAAATTTACCTGCAGAGTGGGCATCATTGTGGGCACATGGACCTGCCTCAAGCCAATGTGAAAATGGACACACAACTACAAGCAGGTACTTGTAGGAAGTACACCTTTCCTGCATATGTTAATGTTAATGTTAAAGGACATTTGTACTGCGCACTATCACCACCGGAGCGGTCCCCTGGTGCTCTGGCAGCTCTGAAAGAGGAGGGGAGGTTGAGTTAGTGGGAGGAGGCAGGAAAAGTGCAAGAGAGCAGTGATGTGCTGTTGGCGGCCACAGCCCAGTGGGTCCGTTGGCTGGGCCTGGGGTGTTTGCAGCCGGGAGTCATTGTGTAATGTTGTGCAAGACTATGTGTGTTTTTGTTTTGTTGTTGAAATGTAGTGAAGTTTGTGCGGTTTGTTGTGCTGTAAATTTTGGATGTGTTTGGTTTGGAGTTTGAGAGGTGCATGCAGAAAGGGAAATTGTTAGTAGGGTTGGTTAGTTTGCGTCTCTATCCTGAATTCAGGCGCTCGGCTTGCGCAGTCTCCCCTGGTGCGACTCTGTCCTGATCTGGGTCTGACTGGCATACAAGTTTCCTTACTCCTCTGGCCCCCACCTCTAACATGCTCTCTCATAGCTCCCCTTATCCTCTCTTCATACTCCTGTGGCCAGTGCACCTGCCAATGTCAACCTCTCAGGTAGAGTGGTGATTGCCAATATCTTGACAATTCCACACCACTGTGGTACCTGGCGGTAACTAAGGGACGGGCAAAAGTGTTGGTGGGATTGTCTGGGGGAGTTGGCTCAGTCTTTGTGCGTGCCGCCTGTGTTCCAGTCTATCTGGTGTCACCTGTCCAGGTGCCGTGGGAGCTACCTTCTCAGGTCGGGGATGTCTGTGTCCTTTCCGGATTAGTCATCCTTTTTCCGGTTTCGGTTTCCAGATTCAGTCTGTGGTGTTGAAGAGCCAGGTTTTTAGTGATTTCCTGAATTTTAGGTGATCTTCAGTGTTTCTTATTTCTTTTGGGATGTTGTTCCAGGTTTTTGTGGCTAAGTGGTAGAAGGAGGTGCCTCCAAGTTTTTTCTTAAGGTATGGTTTGAGTTCCAGGCGGATTTCGTTGCTTGATCGGAGGGGTCTCGTTGGTTTGTAGACTGTTATTTTCTTTTGTAGGAATTGTGCTCCATGTCCGCTGATTGCCCTGTGCGTTATGCACATTGTTTTGAAGGTGATGCAATGTTTTACTGGGAGCCAGTGTCGTGTTTTTAGGGCTGGAGTGATGTGGTCTCTTCTGGATAGTTTGAGGAGTAGAAGGAATGGAACATAATATCAACATAATCGATATGCAAGTGCCGGAAGGTGCCTTCCAGTTGAGGCAATGTTCCCTGTACAACTCTCAATGTATGACCTGGGCAGGTCATGCAGTTATTTACATACTAAGTGACATATTCAAACAGATTTGGCACAAACCAGTCTTCACCTATCCCTGCAAGCGAGGTTCTGCAGTGCTCTGCGCGGAATGCTGAGTTACTCCATAGCAGGGAAAAGCAGGAAGCTAAGCGTAACTAACGCCGTTGCTAGGGAGTAGTTCTTTATATATCGGCGGCCATATTGGAGTGGCATGCGAAATCGCACTGGCCGAACAGATGATCTAGGAGCCAGTAGGCTTTCCAAATATACATACAAAACAATTTAGGAGGATGCAATCGATCTATAGGTAATAGTGGCCTAATTGGGTGACATGTCGATAGTGGTTGCCATGGTAACCAAAAACGAAATCTCAACTCGTGTGACCATGTCTGCATATGTGTAAACGTGCTGAAATGTGAATAAATAACCACAGGCATTTCAGAAATTACATAGTAAACAAAATAATTAGATGTAATGGATCTTTGTGTGGTCCTAGTTTTGTTAAAGCAGCGTGCTGCTGGTGCCCATATGTGACATTGGGGCTCCGCCACAACGCATCTGAGTAGTATCTCACAGCTTCGATCTTGGTTAGTTAAACAAATATATGGAACAAGAACACCTCACATTTGTCAGACCAAATTGGATATAACTTGCATATAAAAGTTACACACATTGTGCACCTGGTTTGTTCACCATGACTCGCTAGAGCCGCATTGCACAGATGATCGTGAATAAACATCTTATGTATTTTTAACATTTCCTGGTGCTATAACATAATTATGCCAAAGTCCCAGACATAGGATCTTGGGTTACAAAAATATCATGATAGCGCACTCCCCCACAGTGTAGGGAGGCATGGGTAACAGTTACCCTTAAAAGCCAGTATGCAAAAACTGGGTACCTGGAATGTAAAATATGGCGCAGAAAGGTTATAATACATAGGTGAAGCCGTGGTCTTTAGACGTAGTGTTGTATGGCTGGTATGGGAGGCCCAATGTTATGCAAATAAATCACATGAAGGACTTCCATTCCACGGAGATGTTGAGTCCTGTTCGCACAGTGTCCAATTTGTGTACCCATCGCTGTTCAAGTTGGGTCAAGATTCTATTTAAGTCACCTCCCCTCTTAGCCGGGGTCACCTTTTGTAGGATGAACCATCTTTCTTTCCTTTCTTTCCAATTATCGAATGCGTGGGCGGACCCACGCAGGCGCTTCCCCATCCAAAAAGATGATGTACACCTACCCCACCAATCTTACACACAGCCCTCACATTCTCATAACTCCTCCCACCGTTTGTGTAAGGAAAAATTTGGTAAAAAATCCAATTCATGCATTTTATTGTACCTGATATAAAATTCTAAAATAAGGTACCAAGAAACTGAGTGTCTGTATCCAATTGTTTTGACCACAGGGTGCGAAGGAGAATGCAAAGGTGATCCCCCTTTTGACCTATTCAATTGTATCCTTGTCTTTAAGTAGCCCTCCTTGGCAGAATAGGTTCCTCACCAGGAGCCCAAATTCATAAATCACTGTACAGGAGTCCATCCTCCCAGTACACAGTGAACAGGCCAAATGCCTCGCCCTTCGCCTGCTGCTATGCCTGCTTCCACAGACTCGTCAGAGTGGGACACTCTTTCTGGGCTGTGAAGAAGTCAGTCTGACCTGGGCCCCCAGCTGATGCAAACTCATCCAGCTTGGGCAGGCCTTTCTGCGCCCACCTGGTCCTCCACCTCAGGTTGAGGCCCTGCGCCAGGCAACTCTGAAGTCACTGAGTACCCTGCTACCAAAGTAGGGTCCTCAGTGGCTACTAGCCCCTCTCCCGCAGGAGTAGGCAACTGAGTAGTCTGCCGAACTGGACTAGGAGCTACCGGCCACGCTGGTCCTTCCAACCAACCCTCTGGAAGCACTCCAGGAGCTAAGACTCTCAGAGTGTTCAATCTGGAGCTCTCTTTGGCCCTCAATCGGGTAGCCGCTGCAACTATTTTGGCATCAGGAAGATCATTACCCAACAGACATGGGACAGGGATGGAGTCTTTCAGCGCTACATGGCCCTGGGTCGATTCACCTCACCAGTTGAACTCTACTATCTCCAAGGGGCACTTACTCTTTCTGTCAAACACACTGACGCACAAATCAGGCCATCAATATACTGGCCTGGCTGTATCCACTGCCATGTGACAGAAGTGACGCTAGCCGCAGTGTCTCGGACCGGAGGAGTTTGTTGTCCATTGATATACACATGTTCTAGATAGAGTTTAGAATTATTGGGAACTGGGGTCTCTTCTGGAGACCCGGTACCATTCCCACTGAGTGTAACCAATCCACATTCGGCCACTCCCTGGCCTAGTGGGAAGTCCTACTCTAAGAGGCCCACACTAATGATGGCCTCTTCCACAATTCCAACATTCACTGTGGCTTGCTTGGGTATGCCCTAGCTAGCAGGATCTCCTTTCCTATGGCCCAGCTCCTTACACACGAAACAATCTTTGGATGGTAATAACGCAAGTGTCCCAGTGTTAGGGGTGCCTGCGCTCTTCTTTTCGGTGTGCATGGCTGAACTGGAGTTTTGGGATTTCCCTTTGTTCTTTTGGCAACCTGACTTCAAATAGGATTGGGTTGGACCTTTGTCCTTCCCATTCTTGTTTACTTTTCTGTCCTCTGATTTCTCTTCCGGTTTTGGTGTGCTCCCCTGAGACTTTTTCTGGACTCAAGTATTTACAAACCTGTCAGGAGCATTTGCAAGCTCCCCAGGGTCTGTGATAGTCTTGTCCACAACATTCTGGTGTAGTTCAACTTCACAATTTTTCAATATATGCTAAACAGCAATCACATTGTGCATCCCTTTAAATGTGCCAACTTTGTTACCAGCCACCCACTCTGCTCAGATATTTCAACGACAAGTGTGTGAACGCTTTAAATGTATGCCCACTTTTCTTTCCGAGCTCTCTGAAACTCTTGAGATACTGGTCTGGGGTTTTACAGAACTTCCCGAGGAGGGCTGCCTTCATGCTTTCATAAACAGGCTTTTCCTCAGGAGTTAGCTGAAGAATTGCATCAGTCCCTCGTGTCGGTAAGTGACTCATCAGGGCTGCACCCCGCAGTATCTCATCCACCTCCTGTAGGTGGAAAGCCAGCTCAAGCCTTTCACACCAATCAAGAATATCCTTCCCCACTTCATAATCCTGCACTAAGTCTTGGGGGATGTGCCGCCAGGGCTTATCCCAGGCACTCTGGTTTGAGCCAGTACTTCTGCTTTCGCTAGTGGTGGATCTGTTAGCCTCCTTCTGCTCTTCAAGCGCCAGCTTGCGTAGCTCTATGGTGACCTTGACCCTCTGTTTCTGTTCCTCTAGCGCTAGTCTTGTCTCATCAAGTAGGAGCTTTCTAGCCGCTACCTTATTAACAGCTGGAACAATTACTGGGCAACTTAGAGACTTTGCTGAGGTCTGGGACCTGCGGGATGGCGCATTAGCCCCTGTCCTCACTGACACTTTTGAATGTTAAGAAACCACACTTGCCCCCCGGCAGGATGATTGGCGAGAAACACTGCTCATGTGGTCGTCCTTGTCATTTTCCCCCCTCCGGAAGGTCTTGTCCTTTTGGGTATATGGGGCCTAGCGTGTCCCCTGGTGTCTTCTCCCCAACCACCCTCTGTTCCCTGAGAGACGTTTAGGGGAGGGATCTTGCTTCCCCCTTGGAAATCCTGGCCTTCCTTCACTGGCGGAAGCTGTAAGCAAACTGTACCTTCAGCCGGGGTCCCAATGAGTCCTTCTTCTTGGTAATTTGAAAGCCATCAGATGATCTACCAAAAGAGGGGCTCAGCCCTCTTTTAAAGCCAAAAGGGCCCCAGTGATTGGTGCAGGCTAAGCCTACCTTAATGAACCAACCCTGGGTCGCCATCAACAATCTTCTGTTTTCCGCTGAGGTCATAACGAGAGTGCTTTGCAACAGGAAAGGTAAGGGGTGACAACATGTACTACTAAGTCCCACCCATCTTCCTGTCTGTTATGGATCAAAGTGTCTCTCTGGTTAATTGAGCTCTCTGTGACTCTTGATCAAAGTGCTGTTCTCCCTTGAAGTTTGTGGCAAGAACAGACTTCTGTCTTCATAAAATCACATACTTCTTCCCTCTGAGAGGGGGTTCCCTGCAGTAAACAGTTGTCCCCTGACATGCCATTCACTGCCCTTCATACAGAGGGGTGGGAGCTAGGTTCAAGTTGACACATTGCATATCAAAGAGGTGTCAGTGTCCTGCCCCCTTTTGTCATTTCTGCACTCAGGCCTATCGCAAGCCTGTTTCAATTAACTCTCATCAGTATGCGTGGCCACCAACAGAACTTTAGACAGGGCAGATCCATGGGGCCTTTGATATTTTAATTAGGTGCTTTGATGTACTCGTGGCTGTCACATTCCAGCTGTACTCGTGGCTGTCACATTGTACTCACCTGTAGGCTCTGTCCCCTCCCCGGAGTACACTTGACTATGTGTTTGTGGTGCAGTGAGCAGAGGAAAATGTGTGCCGATTAGCCCCAAACATTTGCTGAGGTTCATCTCCCATTCATTTTCATTACAAAACTTCAAAAAAGCCCAGGCTGGTTGGATTCCTGACCCTTGCCTCCTATGGCCACCCACCCTCCATCTTCCACTCTCTCTCCTCCTTCTCCCCTGTCACACCAGATGAGGTTACCAGCGTTGTCTGCTCTATGAAGGTCCCCACCAAGCAGGTTTTCCATTGCTCCTTCAAAACCATAAAGGACAACATTGGCTCTCTTGCCCCTGCACTTGCTGATTTCTGCAAGCACTCTTTTGCTACTCAATCTTTCCCCTCTTCCCTCAAGCACTCCCTTATGTGCAAACTCCTGAAAAAACCTTCAGTAGACCCGACTTGTCCAGCCAACTACCGCCCTATTTCTATCACCACCTTCCTCGGGAAATGCCTGGAAAAGCTGGCCTACCCCCAACTTACTGTACTCACTGAACCTGTTGGCGGTCTCTGCGACCATCAATCTGGATTTCGAGCATCCAAAGGCACGGAAACTGCTCTCCTGAAAACCCATGAAGAACTGCTTGCATCTCTGGATTCTAACTCTCTAGCTGTTCTCATTCTACTCAATCTCTCCTCTGCCTTTGACACGGTTAACCACTACATCCTCACGAAACAGCTCTATGATACCCGGGGTATCTCGGGGCAGTCACTGGACTGGCTGACCTCCTTCCTAATTGACCATTCGTCCCAGGTTATTCTGGGCACCTTCTCCTAACCTACGTCTTTCTCCACTTGTGGTGTCCCCCAGGGATCCAACCTCTCCTCCTGGCTCTTTAACACTTAGCTTGCTCAACTGGCACTCCTCATTTCCTCCTACTCCCACAACTTCCAGTGCTATATGGATGACACACAACTCTTTTTCAAACTTCCTGCTGACCCTCTTGCATCTTCCATCATCCTGGACTGCCTATCTTCCATCCAGTCCTGGTGCAACTCCAACGATCTCTGCCCCAATGCCAGCAAGACTAAGATCCTTCCTATTGGGACCCCTGCTCCCTCTTTCTTCCCCTCATTCTGGCCATCCTCTATGCCCCTTCTCCTTCATCCGATTCTAGAAACTTTGGAGTCATCTTCGACTCCTCCCTTTCCTTCCTCCCTCAAATTCAGGACATTGCCAAGAAGTCCAACTTTCAACTCTTCCTTCTCAAAGAAATTCTCTCTTTTCTCTCTTTCCCCCAGAAGCTCAATGTTACCAGAGCTCTGGTTCTCTCTAGGCTAGACTACTGCAATAGCCTTCTCTTGAATCTACCCTCTTCCTCTCTACGACCCCTCCAGCTAATCCAGAATAGGGCAGCAAGGCTTATCCTTGGCCTCAAGCCCAGGGACAGCATCTCTCCTGCCATAAAGATTCTTCACTGGCTCTCGGTTACAGCAAGGATCAAGTTAAAATCCCTCTGCATCATCCATAAGGCTGTCTGGATGTAGAGGAGCAGATGTATACGTCCGTAGAAGATCCCCCTACCTCCTTTGTATTTGAGACATGAGACCATGCTTTGTCTGACTCCAGCTATTGTACCAATACCGCAGCGAGTATTTGGAAGGAGATATCCATTCTGACAACCGTATCGAATGTACCCATGAGGTAATGATGGCCTGCAGGAGGAACTCCCTGAAGGAATATGAGAAAGAGCTGACAAAATGAATGATTGACATCATAAGAAAGGATGTATGTATCCTAGAGGAGAAAGGACGAAGTAAAGAATCACATGAACCTTAAAGTGTAAAAGAAGAAGATTACACAGTAAAAAGCTCTGCAGAAATCAGAAGCATGAAGAATGTACAGACGCTGAAACGCAAGATAGATAAAGTCATCTTATAGGATAGCTATAAGGAGTGAATAGAATGCAGGCGGAGCCTTCATTGTATAGAAACTGGAAATTGGTATCATGGAATAAAAAGCCAAAGAATCATTGAGAAAGAATTCAAAGCTGTGTCGCAGAAGAATAGCAGGCTAGTGGAGCTGCGTTGGGAGGCTGTCTGGCCTAAAGTCAAGAACTGAGAAGTTGAGGTCAGCTATCTACTCTGAAGAAGAACGAGGGTGCAGAGGATGAATCCTCTCATGTTGAGGTGCAAGGAAGAACACAAAATATACCAAGTCTTAATTAGTTTAAAGCATTTAAAAGCTGCAGAATGGACCAAATCGTGGTCTCTTGTCATGTGAGTCAAGGATGGAAATAGATTTTGCACTTGGAGTTCCAGATATGAGAGCGAGTGCTCTCACTCCTGTGCATTCCCAGGACGAGAATACTCTTCAAGACCAAATACAAAGACAATTTCATGGTAGAAGGCATGGGTGATGAGAGATGTTGGGCTAATTGGGTGGTGAGCTAGCTTCATGTCCTATCTCACTGCACCTGGTTCTTGGCTTACGTGCTGCTAATTGAACCGACTGTTCTAGACATGGTAGTGATTTGTCTTAAAATGACACGTATGAAGAGGTAGGTATAATTTGTCCACCTCATATTGGACAGCCAATAACAATCGTAACTCCTATATGATTGTATATCTAGATGTGTCCCTTAACCAATCCCGAACCTTGAGAGGCTTTTCACTATTGTCGCGTAGTATGACATCACTTTGACACATAAAGAAGTATATAAATGTATTTTTGTGGAACTCGCTGAGAAAATTAGCATATGTCTGTCGATGTTCATTGTACACTCCCTGTTTTAGATAACCGTTAATAAAACAGTAACTTGGCATCTTCTTGAGTTTGTCCGGTTATTTGAACTCAGAATTATTGTGGTGTAACATCCAGTAACAGATGCACATTCCAAGGGCCATAAGCTCATGGGGCCAGGGACCACGCTATCTGCAACATGCATTTACTAAATACTCTCCGTCTAGACCTCTACGTTCCTCTGGTACCAACTCCCTGTGTGTCAAGCGTTTCACTAAACAGAAGGCCAGAGGCCGATCTCTTTCCTCAGCTGGCTCCCTCTTGTGGAACAGCCTCCCCCTTCCTCTTCTCTTGAGCCGGATCGCCTCAAATTCCGGAAGCTCCTCAAGACCTTCCTGTTCACCTCCTTCTTCCCACCTCTGTTAATCCCACAGACGCTGTTATTCGTGACCAGGTCCCTTATCTGTCCTTCAGGGCCCTGGCCTCCCACACCCAATCGCCTTCAGCCTCTGCCTACCCACAGCACTTGCCTTAGCACTCACTGGCCTCGCCACTATAGGCCTGCATTTACCCATGTATATTTTCACAGTGGAAAGTTCCCTAGCACTTCCGACACTTGGCACTTTCACCTGCTGCTCACTCACGAGCATGGGCACTCCAGCACTTACCCCCCTCTCCCTCTTCGCCTCTCTGCAATTGCACGCTCTGAATGCTCACAAGGCCTAGTAGGTTCGTCTTTATCTTCCAGTGTGTTAATTTTTTTCTATCCCATGTTCCATCCCAGTTGCCCTCTGGGCGCTTTTATACACGCTTTGAGGCACAATTTACTTGTTGCATAAGCACCTTACAAATGCACAGTAAATAAATAGCTGGCTAGCAGGTGGTGCCGCAGACCTTGCCTGACCCATGCTTTAGGAACTCACTTGCTCTGAACTAATACTAGCCGCAGCTCGCTACTGCTCCGTGCACAAGTACAGTATGGCGGTTGGCATCCGCCAACAGGACAAAATGTTGATGCTTTCCCTTGGCCACCTGCCGTGTGGATCTTGTTCTGTTTGCCAATTTACTAAAAAACTCAAGGAGTTTAAAATCGGGCAAAAAATTTGGACCCTCTCCTCTATGACAAATTGCAAAACTAAACAGGCAGTTTACTGCTTTCAATGCCCCTGTGGGCTTCGATATGTCAGACAAACCTCTCGACCAGTCCACATTAGAATTTCTGAGCATCGCTCAAGAATCAGGTGCCGGAAAGAATCTGCACCCCTGGTCAGTCATTACATGGAATTTCAGCACTCCGCCAATGATATATTTTGGTGGATTTTGGACGTGGTAAAAAACACTCCCAATGTGTCCCAATGTCTTCTTCAGAAGGAGGCACAATGGATTTATCGTCTTTCCACTCACATTAATGGTCTTAATGAGGATTTTCTTCCAATATCCTAAGCTACCTTTCCTTCCATCTTCTCCCCTTTTGTTGTCACTATGATCTGATCGTTTTACTGCAGACTGTGACTGCTGTCTCAGTCTGACACTAACATTATTCCATCTTTCTCATCCATTTATCAGCTGCCTTCCCAACAATTGGTTCTCAATTTTTCCAATTTTACTTCCATCACACCTATTTTTTGTGGGGCCCGTTAACTGTGCTCTTCTCGCCTGTGCACCCGCACAGTGCAGGGCCTTTCCGCCCACTTTTGTGGAGCCATTTATTATTATTTATTTGCGCTCATTTCACACAGTGCGGCACCTTACCGCCCATTTCTCTGTTGCAGCAGAGTGCCTCAACCACTTTCCTCTTTACATTCATTTTTCCAGGGATTATTTTCCCCGTTCTCTGACTGACCTAATCAGTGCCAGCTGTGTTCTTTACATCCAGTCTGTGGCTCTCATGGCCACCTTCACCATGACTCAACGGTCCTCTCCCCCACAGAGCCCCTCCCATGACTGCAGAACAGCTTGTATGCATGGTTCACGGGCTGGGCTTTTGCCCAACCAATCACAATCGCCGACTTGGAGGCACGTCAGCTTCCAGCCAATCCAGTCACATTAAGGTCTAGCACCAATAGGACGAGGTCTTTGAGACCAACGCCCTCGCCGGAACTAGCAGTTCCATGCTTCTTTGCATCTTACACTTACATGCGCATCTGAGCGTCTCCGCAGAGCAGCACGAAAAGAGCCATCAGACGATAGCTCGGGACTTCCAGAGGTAAGAAAATCAACGATTTCCAGCCTCGTACCGTTCACAAGGATGAGGTTCGCACTGCTCATGCTGCATGAAATAAAAGCCGGGCAGCTTTTACTTAGTAATTTTTTTCCTCCTTGTCCCTTTTCAGAGGCAGCACTCAACGCTTCCTCTTTGCGACTTCTAGGCGGCAACACAGTATTCTCCACCCCTAGCCGGTACCTCAGCCATCATATAGCGGGGTCCTTCCTCTCCACCCCATGTGAGGTAGGCTTATGTTGAATTCTTACTGCAATTCGAAGCACTTTTTGTTCTTTTCGCATTCCAAACTTGAACATGTGTACACCTGTACACCCTTTTAGGTCAACCCCTGATGTTACTCCACGGACCTTAGGAATTCTCCCTACATGCTCTGTTGAAGGCAACTGTTTGGATCAGATTCAATCAAGAAAACAACCTTTTTTTGCAACCATTTCCAGAAAGGTAGCCCTTTAATGCGTTCTCCACGCTTTTTTAAACCATATCACACTGCATAGTATCAGCCTCGTTTCTTATTACTTTTCTCTCTTCACTTTTAGAGAGCGTGTTTTCCAATGTGACCCTTTCTTTGATGTAGCTACACCGTGGATCACCCCGGTTCCACTCTTCCAGACGCCCAGTACTGGGTCTCTTTTGCCCACAACGCACCTGGTTTTTTCTACTCATCTGCAGCTAATTATTTAGGTAAATTTTGTTGCCATTGGGTATTTGAATGTCTCTTAGAGCAATCTGGGTAGTTTTAAAGAAGGAGGATTGTCCCCTTCACACTATTTATTTATTTTCTTTATGTCTGCTTCCCCAAAGGGTCCAGTTGTTGTGAGGTATTTCGCCCTGAGGAAGGCAACTTTCACTATGCCATGGAATTTTTGCCTAGACAGGTGGCACCTTTGCTGAAACGTGGTCTAACGATGTCAATTTGAACTTTTATTTGTTTTTTCAGTACCAATTATTTGGCACGCACACGTAGGCAGACCTGTCAACAAAATACTGGAAACAGAACAATTCTGACTCTGCCATTTTCTTCTGAAAAACGATTTTTGCAGTGGCCATTTATAAAGCCATTAAAATTAAGAGTGTTGGCTTACAATTAGGTCATTGTCAACTACTGGCAGCTTATGTGTCTAGTTTCCTCTAGTATTTTTCTCTTTTTTTGCTAAAACAAGTTTGAAGAAAAACTGATATTTGAATTCTTGTCTTTTTCTCTATTATAGTTCGTTCGTTTACTATCATTTACTTGTCAAACAATGAACCTACATGTCTTTATATTTATTTGCTTTCGCATCATGTCTTTAATTGTTCACAAAGTATTTATGTATAATTTTTCTTGTTAAATAAACATCATAAAACCTTTTTACAAACTTGAGACTACCCTGATTGCTTTCAGAGTTCTCTATTACCCACAAATACATGATACCATAATGGTACACTTAGTGAAATAATTTGCCATTCGAACTGAGAATTGTAATTCCAGCAGTACGGTCTTCTTTGCTTTAGATGCTTTCCCTATGTCTGCATGAGACAACAGAGCTAAAAAATAATGAGCTCCCTCTTATGTCAGTAAGCAAGCTATTAACCAGTGATGGCGTCATAATTCACTGGACTCGCTTGACTTGTAAAGAATGCAATGTACCTGTATTTCTGGAGCTTCACCATCACCAGCGCACCAGTCACTCCTGATGTGGCCTAGTGCTCTTACGGCCTACGCATCTCAGAGCAGTTGGGTGGCAAGCTTTCGCGCTCGGAGATAGTAGGCCTTGTTTCAGCCCTGCGGTGATCGTGTCGCACGCCCCTGACACGTGCACCACACAGGCGTGCCTGTGAACTGTCAAAACGTGAGACGGGTTGCGCCGGTGCCTAAACCACCCGTCAGCCACTGCTTGGGATATTAGCTTTGAAAACAGAGTGTAGGCCTTAGGTCGCTCACAGACGCCACTCACAGGATTTCCTCAGGCACCTTGGACCACAGTGGGCATGGCACAACAATTCCGTCCTCGTCGCCAACTTTTGTTGGATGCGGAATGAGAACGCAACACAGGCAATCCGTTATTACTTTTATTTATGCGTAAACTTAACAGAAACTTACACGTTAACCAACCCCATTGAATTCCTGTTAATTCCCCCAACTGTCACTTAACTGAACCTTCGTTCCCCAATATTGTGAGGTACGCGCAGGTGCCATGCTGCGCAATTGCAACAGCAGCTTACATGCTCAGCAGATAGAGCTAGTGAACGGATGAGCCTTGTGGAGCCCATCAACTAACATAGAGAGGGATGCCTTCACTTCCAGAAGAAGCCTTCTGAAACAGTGAACATTGCTGTAATTAGTAGTAAAAAATAAAAGTAGCAGATCTTAATTCCCATTAGTTCCGGCTCACTTTGACCTCTGTACATGGCTAGTGGGCCCAGAAGCTAGGATAGTATAACACAAGCCCTGACATTCAGTGAAACAACTTTAGTTAGGGGAGAGTTAAGGTGATTAGATGTAGTGCAACAAAACCCTTGAAATTCAGCTCGTGTGGGAAGTCATGACCATCTTAACTTTGTACCTCCGACCGGCCACCCCCCCCGTCCCCCCTTACAAAGCCCATGAGCACATTTATGATATCACAGAATGGATTCACCATGGCATTATGCCATCATGGGGACATCACCAGGAGGGAAGGCGCTGCCCAGGTAAGATGGCAATCACTTCCCACATCTGCTAAATTTAAATGGTTTTGTTGTGATAACCCTCTCTTAACTAAAGTTTTTTCACTGAATATATATTAATCCATCCAAAACAGCGGCCCCTGTTGTTATTGCTTAATTCTATTTTTCCAGCAAGTGTCAATGAGCAGGGAGATGAGAGACAGGAATCATTCATGTAATTTTAAGCAACATGGATTATAAAAATCCATATTTGTACTATTCAGTGCAGTGACTTTACTGCTTTGAATTTCTAGAGCATTTAATAGTTCTATACCATATAACGTATATTCTGTGGCCAGAGTCTCTCCTCAGACAGCAGGAGAATGGACAAGAGGTGTTTACTTTTAACCAACTGCATACCCCAGTTATATTGCGATTTGTATAAATCAAGAAATCTAATGTTTCAAGCTTTTACATGTATGTTTGTGTTCTTCCTCCCTAGCTCCCTTCAGGCCAGCTGACACAAAGAGCATGGTTCGCTTCGATCGCTACGGGGATGGGATAGGACGCTACAACATATTTAACTTTCAGAAAGTGGACGGCCGCTACAGATATGAGAAGGTGGGCTACTGGGCTGAAGAGCTGACCCTGAACACAAGCCTCATCCCCTGGGCCAAGAGCTCAGTGCCCGTCTCGCAATGTAGCGACCCTTGCAAGAAGAACGAGATGAAGAGCGCGCAACCTGGAGACATGTGCTGCTGGATCTGCATCCCGTGCCAGCCTTACGAATACCTTCTTGATGAGTTCACCTGCAAAGACTGCGATCTGGGCTACTGGCCCAATGAGACGCTCAATGGTTGCTACGAGCTTCCACAAGAGTACATTCGCTGGAAAGACGCATGGGCCATTGGGCCCGTCACAATCTCCTGCCTGGGTTTCATCTCCACACTCTTTGCCTTTGGGGTCTTCGTCCGGAATAATAACACCCCCATCGTGAAGGCATCTGGCCGAGAGCTCAGCTACACCCTCCTCACAGGAGTCCTGATGTGCTACAGTATGACTTTCATCTTCATCGCAAAGCCCTCTACAGAGGTCTGCACGTTGCGCCGCCTCGGACTGGGCACATCATTTGCTATCTGCTATTCTGCACTGCTGACCAAGACCAACCGCATTGCTCGAATCTTCAGCGGGGTGAAGGATGGGGTGCAACGGCCGCGGTTCATCAGCCCTGCCTCGCAGGTGGTCATCTGCATGGCACTCATCTCCTGCCAGCTGATCATTGTGGTGATATGGCTACTGGTGGAGGCTCCTGGCACAAGGAAAGAGACGGTTCCAGACAAGCGCTATGTGGTCACTCTCAAGTGCAACAACAAAGACTCCAGCATGCTGGTTTCCCTTACGTACAATGTGCTCCTGATCGTGCTGTGTACGGTCTATGCCTTCAAGACGAGGAAGTGCCCAGAGAACTTCAACGAAGCCAAATTCATTGGCTTCACAATGTATACCACATGCATTATTTGGCTCGCGTTCCTGCCAATCTTCTATGTCACCTCTAGTGACTACCGGGTAAGCATCTCATGTGCGTGGTAGAGCATGGAGGTATGCTTTATATCAAGATACCAGTCAAGGGATTCTGCATGATGTGATGTGGGGCGTACCTGATAGGTGTGCTTCTCTCTCTCTCTCTCTCTCTCTCTCTCTAATGTGTTCTCATTATCTGAGGATGGTGGTATGTGGGACATTTGTACTGCCGGAGATGTTGCACTACATGTGCATTCAAGCATGATACCAGTGGGACTTGCTGATTGATAGATTCCGTGCTCCTGGGGATTTTGTCTGTCATACTCCTTTTCCCCTTCTACATCCCGATCCCAACATCACAATGTCTTTTCTATTGTGTACCCTTTGCATCCTCCAGTTGTCTCTTTACTCCTTTTTCTCTGCAGACAAAGCTCTAGAATTGCCAGATGAGGGCACAACTCCCACCTTCAGACATTTCAGGTGCTGTGAGATCACTACAGTGGTGAATTGGTGCAGAATAAAAGCCCTGTAACATGACATAAGAGCTATTACATCCATCCGCATGGAGTAGGCTTTCACCGTGTCTCTTATACCAATGCATAGCTTGTCTGAAGCAGACATATGGGATTCTGGTGTTGATGCATTTTAAGCTATTCTCAAACCAGTCCTTGATGGTAGTGTGTGCTGTGTTGAAGAAAGAACTGACTCGCCTACCCTAGCTCTTCTCCACACTGAGAAATGTGCAACATCCTTCATCCCTTGCACACACATCCATCACACATCACCTGTGCATGACATCTGAGATGATAAAGGTTGTTTATCACGCACATGGGTCACTTTGGAATGCACATTATCACTGAACATTAACATAATTATGACAATAATTAAATAGAAGTTCACAATTGGGAACATTAAGGTTTCATCATCAAATCTTCAGCAGGTGATTGCTCATCTAAAATATCTCACAGCACAGATGTTATGCCATTTATTTGTGCAGTTCTTCACTAAGGCTGTGAGACCAGTGAATGAACAGGAAACATTATAGCACAGTTAGCAATGTAAAATCAGAAAATGTAAGCATCATGCCTCTGAAAAATGAGAGGGAAAACCCATTGTGGTTCATTTTCTAAACCCTCAGATCGGTAATGAGTGGTGGCAAAAATGATGGTAATGGTTACAGCCCTTTTTCCTGCCACCTTTACCGATCTGTTGAATTTTAGTGCATTTGCCAGGCAGGTTGGTAAGATGGGGCGGACTTAGCATTTATGTTAGATTTACCAACCGGCCTTGAAAATTCAACAGATTACATGAATTTAAAGCCTGGTAAAATCAGGAAGACCCACTGCCTCCAAACACCATTGCCTCCTGCACCCAATGCCTCGGAGTACTCTGCCTCATACACCCACTGCTCCAGAGTCCTCTGCCACCTGCAACCACTGCCTCATGATTGACTTTTCTTCGTTTGCCGCTATGAAATACAGAAACTCTCTCTACCAGGATTCACTCTCTCCCTCTCTGGAGAGTGTGACCCTTTCCATTAGGGACTCCACTTTGTTTAACTTAGCCAAACACGTATCTGCCCCAAAACAAAAACTCAGACATTCAGTTTACATGTAGCACCCCTCTGCTTAAAGGCAAGTTCTGAGGAATGTTGACAATGAGGAATTTTGTTTTTAGACAAGGACACCCCTTCCATTTAGAGAGATTTGGGGTTGGGAATGAAATTAGTAGTACCCACATACTTTAAATGACTATATTTTTATTCACGCTGGGAGAAATGTTGTTGGTTTCGAACTCCAACAAAATTACCCTGTGTTAGTTGGCTATAGGGGAATTAATCAAATGATTACTTATCAAAATATGCAACAGGTCTACTTCCATACCCACCACCACTAATTAAGGGGAATGTATTACATCACACTCTTGTTTCTGTTGGACAAGCTGCTTACATTGAGTATATCTGTGCTTGGCACTCAGGAAAAACATCAGCATGCTTGGACCCTCTATTTGGCTCTGCTTGCAAAGATCCCAGACTCTGCCTCTGTTTCCCTGGTTTCCTTCAGCAATCTCATTAGTATTTCCAACCCAGGTAGGGTCAGGCTGTCTCCAGGCAATGTTAAATTTCCATCAAGCTTGCAATAGTCCCACCCAGATGACTTCCCCCTTCCATTGTGCAACCACTTTTTAAGTTCAAAACCACACCTCAGAAATATTAAAATTAGGAGGTACCGGCCCTGAATTTTGCTTGAAACTCTACAGTTGCCTATACCCCCACGTCCCAGCACCTCTCTGTCGATAGGCCGTTGGAGTTATTAAACTTCAATCAAAGGAGGGATGAGTCCACCCAATGGGGTTTGATTTTTTAAACATGTCAATTTTGCACTCAAAAAGTCCTACATTGTAACTTTCTTTAATTTACACATAAACCTAACAACATATATATTGTTGGGTTCCCCTAATCATGCTGCACATGATGAGCTATGTCCCATCTCTGCAGGACACTGCAGGTGCGAACTGCAGTTTACACACAAGTAATAAATGTCAGCATCACCAAGTTTGGATGAGCAGGCCGGAGCAGTCTGCAAATCGGGTCATTTTAAACTTAGAGTTCTCCGGAAAGTCCTTCCTTTCATTCCCACTGCTAGTCAGGCACCAGTGGTGGGAGCCCTGGTCCTCAGTGTCTTGGACTACTGCAACTCACTTTATCTGGCCCAACCTGCTTACCTGATTGGGCGTCTGCAGCTACTTCAAAATGCTGCAGCCCATTCTATGATCTGCCCGCCTTTTGGAGCCCCTATGTCTCCCCTACTGAGACAACTACACTGGCTCCCTGTTTCTCAGCGCATCTTGTTCAAGTCCATGTGTATTGTACGCCGGGCCTTTCATGGAACCGGAGCAGAATATCTGCAAAGAAAATTCACTCCCTACCAACTAACTCGTACCCTTCACTCTCAAACCACCATGCGGGTGGCCGTACCTCGGTGTAAGCTGGCCCGAAAGGGTGGCCATGCTTTCTCAGTTGCTGCTGCAAGATCGTGGAACAACCTTCCTATTCCTTTGCGTGACATCTCTGATCACCTTGCCTTTCGTCGAGGCTTAAAAACCTTGCTTTTCTAGCTGTGCTCCGGCATTTCGCCTTGCCTCCTCAGCGCCAAGATGCCCTCGGGTGTACGTGCGCTTACAGAAATTCCCATAACATAACAAGTTTTATAGACATGAGTTACATGAGTCACTAATCTAACGTCTCCCAGAGTTTACGCTTCACCACATTTTCATCGGCGCAAGAAATAAATTTTAGGTTGTAGCTCGAGTTCCCAAGGTCGAATTTTAATGAGAACTAAATCAACAGAATGGCCTTGGGATATGTTTTAGAATGACACCTGAATGGCCTCTGTAGTCCTCCTAGCTGCTGAGAAATTCCTATGGTATGACTCTGCATGCACTCATTTTGGCATCTCTAAAATATATACACATATTTTTCAGTTCCTTTGCCCCCTAGGTTTAATTTCTCCTGAAACATGTGTTCCAGGCCTCTCTACTTCCTTGCTGATTTTAGCCTGCAACAAAGTAATTAGTCAGTCCTGCAAAGTCAGAGGTCTGCCAGAGTGATCTTATCTTGTTAGGCCACGTTTCACCTTTGCCCTCTCAACATCATGTATTTTTAGTGGTAGACTTTGTTGACCCAGCCACACTAATACATTCCCCTGTCATGCAAGGCAGCTCTTCTCTCTGGCACTAAACATAAAATAATTAGTCTTTAAGATGGCTAGCAGAGCATGTAATTGGGGGGGGGGGGTGGGTAACCTTTCCAGGGCCTTTGAATCTCATGAGTAACGTAATCCTGGGCTAAACACAGAGCTTTTCTCCATGTACAAATCTTGCACTTTAAAAATTCCATTTATATCAGAAATGAGGCCTTTGAATATCTTACATCGTGACATCAATGTCCCCTTTACCTTATGATATATATCTAAGTGATTCAGGCCAAGGAGTTTCAATGGAAAACAGTTCCTTTCCTTCCAAATTGTAGAATGCCCACTTTGTTCCATACTGTGAAATGAACACCTTTCTCCGTGACATCTTTCTTGTGGGAAACTTGCATTTTGTAACCTCAGTCACTTATATTCAAACAGTAGTCCTTTATTTTTGGACTTTATCAATCACAGGGAGGACCCTTTAGAATAAGTGTATTGCTATTTATTTGAACACAGCATCGTAATTTGCGGCAGATTCAAGCAAAATACTGCCTTTCATTTTTCTCCACAAGGTAATGAAGGGTGGGCCTTTGGTTTCTAGTTCTTTGGGAACAGTATTTTTATTTGGCTCTTTAAAATGTAATTCTGCCTTTTTGTCTGTCAGCTCACAGATAGTTACCAGATCCTGCAGGTATTTTTAGGCTTCTGTCAGCCAGCAGTGTGTTTCCCAGGTCCAGCACTTGTTAAGCCCAAAATAGCCAAATGCATTTTCTTTTGTCTTGGTCCAAATTATCCCATAGAGAGGACAAAGGGAGATGGAGAGCAGATATGAGGTTGAGGAGATAGTGAAAGAACCAGGATAATGAGAGAAAGAAAATAATGGAATAAAGATATGAGACTTCATTGTCATAGAACTCACAGCAACAATAGGAGGTGATTACATCTAGAGGAGATAAATAGATCATGCAGGGGAGCGGACCAAGGGAAGAACCTCGCAGTGGAACAGCAGAGGAAGACGGGGGCGCGTGCATCAACCCTAATCCTGGCGTTTCATCTCTGCCCTAAAATCCTCCCACCTCAGGGCACAATGATGTTGGAGAGTGGGTGTATTGATGAGGAGAGCCTTAGGTGAGCTGATCATGGAAAAGTAGGCAATTGCAAGATAAATAGCTACACCGGTGGACAGGTTTGCTGCAGGTAAGTCAGTGATAGCGGTAGCTGTAGTACTTAATTAAAAACGAACACATTATTTCTCAAGATATGAAGAGGCAGTAACAGTCCGCATATAACACAAGCAAGGCAGGAAACGACAGTTTGCCGCACAGGCCGTTGGGCGATGCAGTTTTTAGAGGAAAGACAATGGCGCCTTGATGACACGTAACAGAGAGCGATAGAAAGAGGGTAAATGGTGTGAGGGGTTTACTGGGGGAAGGTCTCCCCCAGATTCCTAGGCAAATGGGAGAGTGAAGATGGAGGCATGAGTTGAGAGGGGGGGGCAGGATTGAAGAGAACATGTGCAGTGTGTGACAACTCAATCAGCGAAGGCACAAGTGCCTACCATTACATTTCGGAGCAGTTCCAGCACCATGATTCATTAATCTCATCGCAGAGTAATGAATGGATATACAGGAAGAGCGACATGCCGAGCAGCGTGAAGGCAGATGGTCGGGGCAAGTGGAGCTATTAAAAAGGTCCCAAAAGCTAGCATAGATCCAACTGAAATCCAACTAAAGGCAAGGAAACTATTTTAGAAAGTCAAAAGAAGGCTGGGGAAAGAAGGTGCATTCACTTGTCAAAGACAAAAGTCAAGTTATCCGATTCAAGTCAAAATATGCGAAATGATTAAGTACTGAGCGTAAAGGCTGTGTGTTCTAAGAATGGTGCCAACAGTTTCCCAAATAGCTGATTCCTATATTTAAGTATTGTGCTCCGTTTGGACGTGTGTAGAAATCCACTAACTGCCATCCACTGCAGGGGATGAGTTAGACTTCCAGAGCTCAAAGATATGTTTTGTGTACACGCTGTGATCAAATGGAAAATGAGGTTGCTTGGATTTGAATAGTGTTAGACCAGAAGTCCTAAATCCGAAAGTCCTGCTTGCGTGCCCAGCGCATCTATTATGTTTTGCTTTGCTGTTCTTGCTCCATCGGGTCTATGATTTTTAGATCCTCCAGACTCTGGACCCCAAAGCCCGGCTGTCTCACGCTTCATTATGTTTATTTCCTGGAGCACATGGCTTCCATAAGTTGAGGTTACACCAAGTACTTCACTTAGCCCGGAACAGTAGCCTCTCCTCGCCAGGTGTGTAACAACCCACACTCCGAATAGGCAGCCATTGCAATTACGAGGTGAGCATGGAAATGCGGATGTTGAGGTATATGGTCGTAGCTCAGCCCTGCCTGTTGCACAGCTGGCTCTGACCAGCGGTGGAGAGGGTTTCTCACTGCCTGACTTCCGGGTAGGAATCCAAATCTAAGTCCAGAGTGCCCATAAGGGAAAGCCATTGAAGATGGAATGATGACGAGTGACACTGGTTGGCGAGAAATGTGTGTGTTTCAATAAAGGCACGCCTGTGGCTGGAGAATGAGACCTCCTTCTCAAACCACAGCTTTGAATTATAAGGCTAGTCAGGCTAGTCAGAAGAAAAGCTGGAAGGACAAAGTATTGCAAAAGGACTCCACTGTGGAGTACTCCTGTCAAAGAGTCACATAGTACACGCCGCCAGGAGACTGCATGAGAAGTGGGATTCCATCAGATCATCTGGACGCTGCAGAGCCGATATACACAAATCTGAGAGAAAGAGGAAATATGAGGCAAGAAGATAAGAGTAGAGTCAATGACAACAACCAGGTAACTTACAGATCAGGGAAGCAGTTATTAGTACTCATCTCATCTTCAGCAGGGAAAGCCTTGGCCTTCGAACCCTGAGCCTGCTTGCTAGCTGGTCAAGGAAGCTACCACATAGTGAAAACAGGTTAGGAAAACCTTAGGACTGAGACACTCACTGCTGAGATGAGGAAGAGATCAGGATGTGAGGATTGAGAAGTACAAGCCTCTTGCCCTAGTTGGGCAGAACATCAGAACTTTCTGAATGAACGCAGAGGGGTTTACATTTGAAAACCGTTGTGAATACATTTGGATCCACGATTATGTAAATCCAGGAGTGCTATGCAAATGGTTTAAACATGTGTATGTCTGACAGCTGGCAAGCAATGAAGGTGGCAGAGTGGCTGGGTCATTCGATGGCAAAAGGCCAGAGCCATAACAAGTCAGGCTACTGCATTATGCATTACCTGCAGCAGATGTCTGATAAGTCAGCAGGACAGCCCCAAGACATAGAATTGCAAAGATCCACCCTAGATGAAATGGTGGTTGTGACCACAGTGGTGCAGATCTCAATTGAAAGGCAAGGTAAATTGTACAGGGACATTTCTGCTGATAGAAGCTGGTGCTTGTTACGGTGCTTAGTAAATGCTTATGTGCATGCGCGAGCCTCGTTCCGGCTCGCGCATGCGAGTTACAATAAAGAGGTACCGAAGGCGTCATTAGCCGCCGGGACCCTGAACAAAGCAGACGTGTCCGTGTATTCATTGTGCAGGTGCGTGTGCGGAGCGAAGGGCGGCCTGGGGCACTTCAGGCGACAACATTGGCGACGAGGAGAGTGCTGAGTGGGGTGGGCGGAATCATCCAGAGAACTTTAGAAACTTCGGATGAGGGATTCCGACACGATCACAAAGCGTGTTTCCTACGCAGCAAGTTGGCCGCCATTTTGGCTCATATAAGACAACGGTTGCGGCCCAGAAGGGTGCTTGTGCACCATTCGTGTTGTTGATACCTCAAATTTTTGAACTTTCATGGCTGTCAAACCCTGATGGCCATGATTTATCATTGTTGAAGTGATGTCTGGTACCTGACTGTACCACAACCCAACAACATAAGCTGAACCTGCCACTAGGAGAGTCCTCAGCAGAAGAGACTATGATGGCCCAGCATCCGTTGCTAAACTTACCAGTGTGAGTAAACCCAGTTGAAGGTGCGTGACAAGCAGGGCACACGGAGGAGTCGAGTGAGGGGAGTGTGTGTTATCATAAGGAAGAGGACAGACTTGTGGCCTCGCATACCAGTGTGGGGTGCTCGTGGGGTCTGACAACATGGGAGAGCAGGATGGTGCTGCCGTCAATCCGTGCCTGTGCCACGCAGACAACAAGGTACTCTGGCACCCATGCCAGAGTTTCACCTCTCAGATCCCCCTTTGAGACTTGGCCTCAAGTGGTTGTTATGGGTAAAGAAGCTAGAAATGTTTTTCAGAGCCACAGGGGAGACAGAGGATGAGGCAAAAGTGGTAACTATGCTGTATTCGGCAGGATCGGAGGTGCACCGGATTTTTGAATCTTTGAACTCACCGGCGACGAGGTATACAGCTGTCAAAACAGCCCTACAAAATCACTTCCTACCTCTAGCAAACATGGATTACGACAGGTTTGTTATGTGTGCGGAGAAGCAGTTGGGGGATGAGACATTAAATCACTTCTGTGAAAGGTTGAGGCAATTGGCCAGCACATGTAGGTGGGAGAATGAGGAAGGCATGGTACACAACCAACTCATTCAAGGGTGCAGCTCAGGGAAGCTAAGAAGACAGATTCTCTGTGAGCCTGGCCTAACGCTAGCACACATTTTAGACATTGGACGCACACATGAGCTGGCGGAGAACAGGGGAGCTCGGATGCACGCTGCTGCCCGACTGGGGAGAAGTGAAGAAGCTTTCGCCATTGGCCGATCAGCCCCGACTAAGCCGAGGTGGGGACAGAAAAGGCCAGAAGGCTCTCAAAACGCCAGTAGCGCACAGACATGCCAATACTGTGGTTATGATCTCCCTCATGTGGGTGAGTGTCCAGCAAAGACAAGAGTATGCTGCAGTTGTAGCGTGCCAGGACATTACGCAAGAGTGTGCAGGGCTGTGACACCCGTAGCCACATCTAGGGGCCCAGTGAGAGTTGGCAGTGGGAACCCTAGAAAACCAAAACATGTTGCAGCAATAGAACAAGGTCTAGAAGAACTGAACATTGCAGAAGAGGAGGAGGATGAAGAGGAAGTGTTCTTCATTTTCATTATAGCCTCAGGCACAAAGAAGCGGAGACAACCTACTTGCATGGTGAACATTGGAGACACCCAAACCCCAGTATTGATTGACACGGGAGCTTCGGTTTGTGTCTTAGCGGTAGAACATTATGAGGCTCTACCGGGACCGCCGGGCTTGAGGGCACGAAAGCAAGAATCTACACCTTTGGGGGAGACACGCCACTGCCCATAAAGGGGGCATTTGTGTCGTCTGTCACCCATGGGCAGAACACTATAAAGGCCAGATTCTTCGTCACTGAAGTAAGCTCCCACTCACTACTGAGTTGTGCGGCCTAAGGGGTGCTGGACATCGTCCATTTCGCAATGGCGGTATACCAAAGAGACGTTGATCACCTCCTGGCTCGATATGCAGACATTTTTGAAGGTGTGGGAAAGCTCAAGGGTGACCGGATCCGTTTCCACATCGATGAAACGGTGAGACCGACGGCACTGAAGCAAAGGAGAATACCGTTTCACCTAAGGGCGCAAGTTGAAAAGGAATTACAGGTTTTGGTAAATATGGACATTATTGAGAAAGTGGAAGGCCCCACCCCATGCATGTTCCCGATTGTGGTGGTGCCGAAGCCCAAGCAGCCAGGAGCTGTACGCATTTGTGTTGATATGCAACTACCAACTACCGAACATGGCAATTAAACGTGAACGACACCTCACGCCGACATTGGACGATATAGTGGGCGAACTCCAAGGTGCCAGGGTGCCAGGGTGGTCTCCAAATTAGACCTCCGGTCTGGATATCATCAATTAGAACTACACCCAGAGTCCCGCTACATCACTACTTCCACTACACACGAGGGGCTCTATCAGTTCAAAAGACTACGTTTTGGGGTGTCGTCAGCAGCCAAAGTTTTTCAAAATGTCATTCGAGGTACGGGGCCGGGCTCAGAGGTGTCACTAACTGAAGTGACGATATCTTGGTTTTCGCTTCCTCTGAAGCTGAGCACATGAAAAGATTGGAAAAGACATTAGACAGAATCAAACTCTTAGGCCTCACGTTACACAAGGGCAAGTGTGAGTTTTTCAAAGACCGTATAGAGTTTTTTGGGTTAATTTTTCACACAGGAGGCATATCCCCAGACCCAGAAAAAGTGAGAGACATACAAGAAGCAGCGGCCCCAGGAACTCCCTCAGAGGTCAGGAGTTTCCTAGGTATGGTGAAATACTGTGGCCGGTTCATCCGGGATCTGGCGTCGTTGTCTGAGCCGTTGAGAGCACTTAACAAGAAGGATGTTGTCTGGGTATGGACTGCCCAAGAGCAAAAAGCCTTCACTGACATTAAAGTGGCATTAACGGGCAGTGAAACGATGGTGTCCTTTAATACCGAAAGGGAGTCCGAGATCGTGGTGGACCTTAGCCCGGTGGGACTAGGTGCGGTGCTACTACAAGCAAATGCCCAAAGACAGATGCATCCCATCGCTTATGCCAGCAAGGCCCTGTCAAACACAGAAAAAAGATATTTACAAATTGAAAAAGAGGCGCTGGCCATCCTGTGGGAGGGAGTGTAAGCATTTCAGACTTTATATTTTGGGGAAACCTGTGGTGGTCATCACTGACCACAAACCGCTAATACCTATTATGACAGGCGGATCCTCAAAGGCACCCCCCTCGAATTGAGCGGTGGATGTTGTCAGTAATTGAATATGGAGTCAAACTTCAATACCGCCCTGGCACCAACAATCCGGCTGATTACTTGTCTCGTCACCCAGGGGCTGGCCGAACACAAGACAAACTGGAAGTAGTCGAATGCATTGAAATGGTCCGCATGGTTGTAGAAGCAGCCATGCCAGTGGCACCAGAAGAGAGTCAGGGGCCAAACAGGACTTGCAGGCGCTGTGGAAGGCCCGCAACGAGCTCTCGCTGTCAGAGGAGAGACTGATGCTGCAGGGAAATTGTTATACCTCGCACCCTGGTGGCGAAGGTATTGGAGCTGGCCCACAAAGGGCACCAAGGTGTGGCAAAAACGAAAGCACGGTTGAGGGCCAAGGTATGGTTTCCAGACCTGGATGGGCACGTGGACGAGTATGTACTCCTATGTATTCCGTGTCAAGCCGGAAAGAAGTGAGCAGCCTTGGGGAACCGTGCATGCCGATTGTAGGTCCACGGGACAGGGCATGTACTTTCTGGCGGTAGTGGAGCGGTGGTCCGGATACCCGGAGATCGAATTGGTGCAGTCGACGGAATGCGATCATACCATCTTAGCTGTGGAGAAAATGTTCGCCACACATGGGTTTCTGAATGAACTATGCTCAGACAATGGCCCGCCGTTCCAGGGGCAGCAGTTTGACAAGTACATGGAAGATCACAGCATCAGGCATCGAACGGTAACACCTCTCTGGCCAAGAGCCAATGGGGAAGCGGAAAGATTCATGCGTACATTAAACAAAATCTTCTGGATTTCTCTGAATGGAGGAGGGGAGCTATGCCAAAATGTGTTTGAATTCCTAAGGGAGAACAGGGCGACACCGCACCAGTCCACAGGAGTAGCGCCGGCAGAAGCACCGTTTAAACATTGCCCCAGAGGTCTAATACCGGAGGCAGAGGGGAGAGAACCTGGTATTATTGACAATGATCGCATCCGAGAAGAGAGGCAGGCAAGGAACGAGAAAGAAAGCAGTCGAAGAAATCTACAAGGCAAGGTCATCGCTGTAGGAGACACAGTGCTGATACGAAACCACCATCCGGAGGGGAAAAGGTCCCTACCGTACGAACCTCAACCCCTGGGGGTGACATATGTGAAGGGTTCAATGATAACAGCCACTGATGAAAGAGGAACTGTGACCTGGAATGTGTCCTACTTCAAAAAGATCAGAGGCAACACGCCCAAAGAGAACCAAGAGGCCCAGATGCCTGAAAATGTAGGTGCCACACCCACAACAGATGGGTACGACGGTGGAGGGGCTCCTCTACCGATGGGCTTGCCATGTCTGGCCCCTAACGACAGTCATATGTACCCGAGTCGGGAGGCCAGGCGGCACCCTGTCCGATTCCAAGACTACATCATGGACCATGATACCTAGACAGCGACGGTGGTAACACAAGTTGACTCATGTTGAGTTGTTGCAAGTTGTTGTGTTATTGTTATGTTTTCGTTTAAAGAAAAGGAGGGATTTTATGGGGCGTAGTAAATGATTATGCACATGCGCAAGCCTCGTTCCGGCTCGCGCATACGAGTCACAATAAAGAGGTACCGAAGGCGTCATTAGCCGCCGGGACCCTGAACAAAGCAGACGTGTCCCTGTATTCATTGTGCAGGTGCATGTGCGGAGTGAAGGGCAGCCTGGGGACCTCATAGGTTAGCAGAAGGGGTTGGATTGCGCTTCACAGCAGGTTCTTCACCCACCGGAAAGACAGGAGCGAGGGCCAAAAAGAGGCCCGTAATCATCCAAGCAAGCCATAGACAAAACCTCCATATTGTCCGAGTTCAATCTGAGCAAATGACTGCTCGTCCAGGCATCAAGACTGCTCATCCAGGCTATGAGGCTGCCCTTGAAGTGGTTAAAGGATGTTGTTCTATCCCCATCCATCCAGCAGAGGATCTGCATATAATCAGCATTCCAATAGAATGTAAAGACGAAAAGGTGTATGCTAGGCCATGGGCTGGATGAGCGATGAGGGATTCTGCGCGCCAGAGGGTGGGGGATGGAAATTAATGCAGTGATTATAATAAAACAATCAGAAATAGACAAAGCCACACCTGCCCTGACCAGGCAATGTAACAGTAGTGAATGGTCGACAGTGTCAAAAGCAGCAGATAAGGTGGCGCTGTGGAGCAGCCCAAGATGGCTGCTTAGCCTTCGAGCTCCGTGTGGGCCTGGCGGACATCTGCTTCCATCTGCGAACAACGGGGAATAATCAACCCACATTTCGGCCGAGCCGCTGCCCTACATCACTGTGCTGCTGCCTGCGAAGTCCCGACTTCTCTTGGTGTCGGGAGGCCTCCGGACGAGCCCCCTACTGTGGCGGCCCGCGGCCTCGCGACATCGGCATCCGCCGGTTTCCTGCCTCCTCCTCTGGGTGCCTGCTGAATTCTGCGGCGCGGCGCGGGGCGCTGCCCCTGGGTGCGCCGCCCGCCTGCCTGTGGTCCCCGCTGGGCTAGCGGAGGCCCGGTCGGGGCTTTGAGCTGCGGGGCGAGCTGCGGCTGCCCCCCTGCATGGATTAAGTTGTCGGCGGCCTGCCGGGGCTGCCTTCCGCGGATCGCCGCCGAGCCGGGGGCGTTCGGCACCCGAGACCCTGAGGATCCCGCTCGCCTTTCCTGGTGCCCGCTGGACTGCCTTGGGCCCGATCCGGGTCGCGCGGCTGGGTGACTGGCGGCGGTCGCCCCCCCCTGGTCCCAGCGCCGCGACTGCGACTCGCTGCTGGCCCCTGCCCGGCTGTGGCCCCAGCCGCCGACCTGTGGACCTGTGGACGCTGGCATATCGAGGTGAGGTGCAGGGGGGGGGTCCCACTCTGGGCTACGGCGATACCCGCGCTGCTGGCCCGCTGTCTGCCTGAGGCCCTTGGGCCTACTACGCCCCCCGGAGTGCGTGCTGCGTGGACATACGCCAGGCCCGTGCCCCTGGTGCCCATACCTTCTCCTCAGCTGCGCAGCATCACATACCCCGGGTCCCTGCTTTGATTCCGTGCAGTGACTGTGGGGTGGCTGCTGCTCTCACCTGCACTGGGTGCCCCCCCTGCTGACACTTCCACCACTGCCTGGGATATACTGACACCTCTACCTGGCCATATTACCCTTTGGACTACGCTCTCTCCCTCAACGACCGGGTCCTTGCTCAGCGCCACTCCCACGCTTGAATCCACGATGCCTAACAAGACCAGGGGGTCTTCCAGGGGGGGAGCTATGGATAGATTCGCCAGGGCCGTCCCGAGGGGAGAGGAGGATCATGCATCACCCATGCAGGAGGAGCGGGAAGCGGACCACCATCCCATGACCTCTCCCCCGGACCTGACTACACTCATGGAGTCGATGGCCAAAAACTTTGCTTCCTTTCACGAGAAGCTGGACGACATCAACGCCAATGTCGCTTCATTAAAAACACGGGTGGATCAGGCGGGGACCAGAATCACGGATGCAGAGAATCGGATATCAGCAAATGAGGACGAAATACATGTGCTGCAGGATACTGTTGCCTCCCTGTCTCGTGACATGCGTAGTGTGAGAGCGAAGTGCGATGACCTCGAATCCCGTTCTCGCAGAAATAATCTACGAATTATCGGGGTCCCTGAAAATGCCCTTAAGGGGCGCATGGAAGATGCAGTGGAAACCTTGCTCAAAGATCTACTGGGTGACCCGGCCCTGTCACCATACTTCACTGTCGAGCGAGCTCACCGTGCCTTATCTCCAAGGCCCAAACCGGGCGATATCCCTAGGCCCATAATAGCCAGGATCCTCAATTATCGGGACAGAGACCTTATCCTTCGTCTGTCGCGGGAGAAGGGTGACCTGCGCCTTGACTCACATACTATAAGGATCTTTCCGGACTTCTCAATAGCGGTGCAGCAGGAGAGGCGCCAGTTCATTGGAGTCAAGAAGCTACTTAGAGAGCGGAATGTTCCCTACGCCATTCTTTTCCCAGCACGTCTTAAGATTACCTATAATGGCAAACTGTACTTCTTCACTGTTCCGGAGGAGGCAGTGAAATTCATTGAGGCACATCTGCCGCTCCCCAACCCGGCGGGAGCCCCTGCCGAGGCCGAGTGATCCAGAGAGACACTACCCGGAACCCATTTATTGATCCAGTGAATCCGAGACTCGGGACGTGTTTATGGCAACAGCGTACTGTACCCTCAATGATCCAAGCTCCTCTGGCGTTTGATGGGGCTGAGACTAGACCTCACTGAGGTCAACGGCACCTTTCCTGCCCTCCGGGGCACTGTGCCGGCCATGTTCCCTAGTTACTTATTGGTCTTGTCTCGCCCGCAGCGTTCGGCTAGATATGGAGACCTATCTGGAGATCCGCCCGCAGCAGAACCTACATCAGGCAGCACATGCTGCCCTACATATTATTCTAAGAGCCGCCCACACGGCAACAGCACACCTACTTGCGATTGCAATGTTTATGTTTTGTTGGTTGTCATTGCTTATTTGCCCCTGTTGGGCTTTGAATGGGGCGTATACCGGTTGGATTACGCCCTCCGACCTCTGCTTCTTGGGGAGAGTTGGGTTTACTGATGGCACTGGCACGGGGGGGTGGGGGACTTACACTGCAAGTTGGGGGTGGGCAGTGAGGGAGGGGGGCGGCACTGTTGGGGTTTTGAGAAATGTTATCGGAAAAGGCAGAGGCGGACCGGCAGGCCGCATCACATCGGGTCTTCTACACCCGAGAAGGCTCAATCTCACATTTGGACTGCGGCGACGGTGGTGGGAGGGCTACCCCCTATGCGGACTCTTCTCACTTAGGACGTGGTCCCGGCTGCGACTGTGGGATGTACCCTAGGCATTTGAAATGTCCACAATAGTGATGTCCTGGAATGTCCGGGGTTTAAGCAACTACACTAAAACGCGCAGGATCATGGCCTATGCCAACAGGCACGGCTGTAAGATTCTGCTTTTGCAGGAAACACACTGTAAAGGCCGACTGGCCAGGAGCATGGCACCCTCTTGGGGCCCCCACAGATATTCTACCGCTTACTCGACCCGCGCCAGAGGGGTATTAACGATGATCCATAGGTCACTCAAGTTCGTGCTCCATAAGAGCTACATTGACCCGGAGGGGAGATATGTTATCCTACATTGCGCAATAGCCAACAGGGAATATCTACTAGTTAACACATATGGCCCCAATGTGGACTCCCCCGACTTTATTGACCAGGTGGCCTCCATATTGCTGGGATACATCGGGGTCCAGATCATCTGGGGGGGGGACATGAACTTCATATTAGACACCACACTGGACCGAACAGGCTTGGCCCCTAGGCTCCTTTCCAATGCAGCTCGCAGGCTCCTTGCGCGCAGCACAACCCTCGACATCCAAGACCCATGGCGGGTAATGCACCCGCAGCTGCGTGAATATACTCACTATTCCTCGGTCCATGATAGCTCTTCTAGAATTGACATGTTCCTCCTGTCCAGTGCCTTGCTGGGGAGGGTGGTAGAAACTCAGATACTGGCGCGCACCCTATCGGACCACTCGCCGATCCGATTATCTCTCGACTTGGGTGGGCCCCCCCCCACGATTAATACATGGCGCTTCAAGTCCTTGGCTTTACAGGACATAGTCTTTAGGGCTGACATTCTATCCGATATCCAATCTTATTTCGAGCTCAATACACCCCAGGCTACCTCTCTGGGGGTCCGGTGGGAGGCTTTCAAAGTCTTCATCAGAGGAATGTCCATTGCCAGGGAGGCGGGAGCCCTCAAAGCCATTAGGGCTGCCCTTGCTCGCTCTGAAACCAAGCTGCGCGAACTTGAGAGTGCCTATCCTGCATCCGTTGACCCTGCCATTCTGTCCCGGATCGGCGAGGAACTCCAATTCTTTAACGAACAGGCTACGAGGGAAGTTCACTACTTTAGTCGCCCGCAGGCTGCCCGTAAATATGGGGAGGGAGACAGGCCCGGCAGGACGCTGGCGACGTTGGCCAGGGGTGAGTGGGGCCAAGCCCAGATACCTTGTATCAAGGACCCCAGGGGGTCGGAACTGTGGTCTGACCAGCGTATTTTGGAGGTCTTCACGGACTTCTATTCAGAATTATACACCCAGCCCCCCGAGCATAGCGAGGTCCAAATGCGCAACCTCCTCGAGCAGATCCCCACGACTATTATTTCTCCCGCAACCAGAGACCAATTAGATTCCCCCATCCGTTTGGACGAAATAACTGAGGCTATATCTAAATTCCCTAAAGGGAAGGCACCTGGTCCGGACGGGCTGACAGCCGAGTTTTATCAGGAGCACGTGGCCATTCTGGCACCCAAACTACTGGAGGTTTGGAACGAGTCACTCCGGCTGGGTTCCCTTCCCCCGTCATTACGTGAGGCTGTCATCACTGTCCTGCTTAAGCCTGGTAAACCTGCTAACGAATGCGGATCATATAGGCCCCTCTCCCTAATGAACCTGGACACCAAAATCTTTGCCAGGGTGATTGCTAGTCGCTTCCTCCCGGTCATGTCGTACATGGTCCATGACGATCAGTCAGGGTTCGTCCCTGGGAGATCAACATCCCATAACATAAGAAGACTGTTTAATGTAATGGCACGCATTGACCAGGGAGTGAGTGCGGTTGCTGTCACACTGGATGCGCAGAAGGCGTTTGACATGGTGTTGTGGAAATATACTTGGTTGGTTTTGGAGAATATGGGCATAGGACCCAAAATGATAGCATACATCCAGCTACTATACACTTCACCGGTGGCCAGAGTTCGAGTTAACTCCCAGACATCCGGTCTGTTCCCCCTCTTCAGAGGTACTCGACAGGGTTGCCCATTCTCCCCGATTCTGTTTGCCTTGGCCATAGAGCCGATGGCCGATTATGTCAGGGAAAGACATGCGCGCAAAGGGGTGCGGCTGAAAGACCCCCCTGAAATTATCTCGCTTTATGCGGATGATGTATTGCTCTTTGTAAGAGACCCAACGGCCCACCTAGACCCAATTCTGCGTGACATCACCCGCATCGGTACGTACTCTGGGTTTACTATAAATTATACTAAGTCTGAGATCCTCCCCCTCACCAGCTCCACGACACAGCCCACCACCGAATACCCGCTCCGCTGGTCCCCGGATGGAATCAAGTACTTGGGGGTTCAGGTGTCCCTCTCCAAGGACTCACTCCTGGCAGACAATTACCGGGCTGTTGCTGAGCAGGCCGAGACCAAGGTTGCACGCTGGCGTGCTCTTCCACTGTCATTGGCCGGAAGACTCTCGCTGGTGAAAATGATACTGCTCCCCAAGCTGCTTTATGTATTTAGTAACGTCCCCGTCTGGCCAGGAAGAAAGTACTTCCTGAACCTGCACAAACTGCTCGCTCAATTCCTATGGCACTCGGGTGCTGTGCGTAAAAAGTGGTCGGCTATGTCATTACCCTATGACAAAGGGGGATTTACAGCTCCGGATCTGTTGCGATATTGGACTGCCTCGCAGGCGCAGTACGCATCCCACTGGTATCCGGGGCCTCCACCCCGTCCCCACGTCAAACTAGAGGTCCTGGCGGCAGCGGGCACCGATGTAATGTCCCTGATTCTAGACCGGCGGTATGTGCCAGACTCGCCCATTGACCCGGTCCGGACTACGGTGCAGGCTTGGGGCCAGATATTTGAAACCTGCGACGAGCAACATCCCTATTACAAATGGCTCCCCGTCTGGAACTTCCCCGGGTTGGAACCCACACACGATACCACCCTGGCGCGACACTGGGAGGCCCTGGGCTACCGTGCCCTCACTGACTTCTATCCGGAGGGACAGTTCATAACACCGCAAACGTGGAGGCCGGGACACTCGGGCTCGGTTCTGGAGCTTCTGCAGTTCTACAGACTTCGTGCCGCCTTTCGAAATGCCTGGCCTGTCTTCCCCATTGAGCCCCAGGACTCTCCTGGAATTGCTTACATTGCTAACTCGGGTGGTGCTCACGGGGTAGTCTCTTCACTGTACAAGCTCCTCCTGTCCGCCGCTTCTCCCCCTCCATCCAGGGCTCGTACTGATTGGGCCTCCGAGCTAGACCTGGATCTCACAGATCAGCAGTGGGAGAAGATGTGTTCTCTCACTAGCAAGGTGTCCCTAAACTTCCGTTACCGCACCATACAATATAAATTACTCAACCGGTTATATTACACTCCAGGTAGAATCTCGAGGTTTGCCCGCTCTGATCCTAGACTGTGCCCCCGCTGCGGTGCGGAGGGTGCCGACCACCTGCATATGTTCTGGGACTGCCCGGAGCTGGTGACATTTTGGAGTAAAATCATAGAGACACTGTCCGCAATCACTGATACTGTTGTTGACCCAGATCCAATGGGGGTTCTGTTTGGGGTGTGGCGGACTGGGGGGGCTGGAGACACTGTTAGGTTCCTAAATGTGAGCTGTGTCATAGCCAAGAAATGTGTTTTACAAAACTGGAAAAACCCTTCTCCCCCTACATTCCAAAAGTGGTTAAATTTGCTTACGTGGTCCCGAAACTGCGAGGAGGAGTTTCTGTGTATGCTCCCAGTACGTTCTCGACCTCGTAACATATGGTCGGCCTTCAACAGTTACTTGCTCAATTCAAATGACACTTCTTCAACGGATGAATCCTCCTAGTCCCTCAGTCAGAGACTCCGTGTTTCGGCCACCTGTGATATGCTCCTCCCTTTTTTTACTGTCGCCGCATCTTTGCTAATGTGTTCTGTATGTGTATGTACAAGCCACAACTTTATTCATATGCCTCTGATGTGTCTGTTTGTGTTTGCCTCTGCCAGCAAAAATAAAAGTCTAAAAAAAATTAAAAAAAAGCAGCAGATAAATCTCAGCAGATTAGAGCAGCAAAACTGCTCCCACCTCGGGTCTGATACAAATCGTCCTTCACAGAGACTAGAATTGATTTGCCTGTAAACTCTTAATACTGTTTCAAAGCGAGTGGGGGTTTCAATGTGCCAAATTGGACATTGGATACAAGCACATGTCACTTTAAGCATACTGTATTGTACTACTTTATGTTTTATTGTTTTATATTGCATTTGTTTCATTTCTTTTTTCTTTTCGTTTCTTAATTTTGCTTCCTTTTGTTCTATATAGTGAAAGGTTTATTTGTTGAACCATAGCAGAATCAAATAAAAATTAAATTAAAAAAAAATCGATTTGTTTACCCTCAGGATGGGACAGTGCACAGATCAGTGCTTTAAGTGGGGTAAGAAATCGTGAAGGGGCTCTAACAAGAAGAGTGGCCTAAGAAGTGTTGGGAGTGACTTGCAACAGACAGCTTTTGTTCTCTTTAATAAAGGTGGGCGGGCAGCCTGGAGCGAACCGAAAACATTGCTTTTGTATGTACCCCTTTCCCTCCCTTTGTTTTTTATTACAGCGGCACTGGTCCACCAGCAGGCAGCCTTTGCACTGTGATGACTGGTCTCCCAGCCGGTCCACCAGCAGGCAGCCTTTGCACTGTGATGACCGGTCCCCCAGCAGGCAGCCTTTGCACTGTGATGACCGGTCCCCCAGCAGGCAGCCTTTGCACTGTGATGACCGGTCCCCCAGCAGGCAGCCTTTGCACTGTGATGACCGGTCCACCAGGCAGCCTTGTGATGCGCCGACCAACAGCATCTCTTGAGTGGGGAAGAACTGAAGGCGAGAAGAATCATCTCTCTTTCAGCCACTCCCACCCTACAGATGCTGTTGATTGGGTGACACCCTAAAGCGGCATGTGCGCTGGAATATTGTCTAGTGCTAGTGAGGAGCTTATGTGAGCCGTGGCAAGGCGCCAGCTCACTAGCTCTTTTTGCAGACTGCCAGAACTTGGCCTGCCTAGCCCCGGCCCACTTAAAGCCCAGATAGTACTAGTTAGAAATGATGGATGCGTCTTCATCCCTGAGGCTTGGAAACAAAGCATGGCGGATATGGTCTCGCTTCCATCATAGCATAGTGCAGCTGTTTATAGTTGTATAACAAATCCTGGGTCAGATTAACCCACATTTGCACATTATTGCTAGAAAACATACACATATGGGTGTCAAAAGTGCAAGCAAAAATACGAGTGTTCATTCCAAAACGGTTTGCTGCAAGATATCTTTCTTTTGAATAATTCCCAAGGGCTTCGTAGGCTCTGCTAAGGCTCTTCGTTTCTGATGGTCTGTAAACTCAAAACAGGGATGAGTAATTGGTGCTGTTACAATACTTTGACCACGTCCCTCAACTAGTTGTTTTATTCAGTGTCCCATAAGTGTATGTAATTGGGACTTCGATTTGAAGGCATCACCGATTCCCTTGGAGATGTTAGACCTCTTATGACCAAACTGGGCTGGGGTTTTACACCGTCTCTGAGATCTCTGTGGTCCACGCACCCTTTTACACACTGTCTGTGCCTCAGGGTGGTTGTTGTCAAACAAACATCTTGTGCGAGCCAGTGGTTACGCAATATCAATGATCTTCTCTGCACAATGCATTCTACTCCACCTCTGGGGCGGACATTCTGGCCTTCACTGCCTCCTCAGTGGATGCTTGTGTCAGCCCACAGCGTGGTCCTCCTCCAGTGCCACTCCTAACATCAGTGCAGCACATGTTCCCGTTGTTCACTGTGCATCCCATGCCACCCTGGAGCTGCGTCACGCTATGCTGCACAGCTCACCCTCGTGCTGCATAAGGAAGATGAGTGCTTTTACTTCTTGGTTCCAGGAAGTCTTTCTTCCATCACCCTTTCTTACCATTCCAGGCGAATTTAATTTTGATAGGGCACCTGCTTTGTCTTCTTCCACCACGCAAGCGTGGGGGGTACCGTGAAAGACTCCCCTGAGCTGGCATGGCGGGGGGCTACTGTCGCCCTGGTCGATCAGCCAGCCGGCCCTGCCCTAAGGCCGGCCCTGCACAGGTCTTTCACACATTTTGGTGCATGTGTTCATTTTGGTAGATAAACATAGGCGCCGTTTGGAATTGGTCACATTTTGCAGAAGAAACGTATGGGTCACGTGTCAGTGAGCATGTTTTGTGTGGGAATTACATGCATTCCGTGGCAATGTGCTAATTTTTCATGCACAATACTCCGGTGCATAAAAAAACACATGTATCCAGGGCTTTAAGTGGGCCGGGGATAGCTGGGGCCCAGCCCCGGCAGTCTGAGAAAAGTGTTTATGAGGCGGGGCATTACCAGGGCTCCCTAAAGTGCCTGGCAGCCCCAGCCCATCAGGCTGCTAGAAGCCAAAGCCATTTCTTTCTAAAGCCTGAATCTCTTGCAACTAAGCACGAGCTTTAGGCCTTTTCTTCATTAATTGTAGTGAGGACCCCCACCAGGCATCCCTTAGTTGCAGGGATCATTACCCTGCACCCTGGGGGATAGGGTGATAATTGCTGCAAAGCGATGCCTGGGTGGGATCAGCGCCACAATTAAAGTAAAGAAAAGGCGAGGCTATTAGAAGCCGATTCAGGCCTCGGAAAAAATATCCTTGGCTTCTGGCAGCCTGCGACCCCTTCATGTGATGCCACTTCAGGCCACACCTGCTAGAAGAGCCCCCCTGGATCTGCAATGCCATTTAAAGCACTGCATGTATCAAGTGATTAAGTACATGGGACCACTGCCTGTGGCCCATCACAGCGGAGACACTGTGAAACCAGCCCTACTGTGCCAAGTCCACACAGATGAAGAAGAATCCTAACCCACGACTACACACTCAACCAGAGAGGATGAAGCAATGAGGCTCAAGCCTTAGTATCCAATAATCACTGCTGATGGATACAATCTGTCAGCAAGAAGAAGACAAGATGGGCCTTGAAGTCCATCACGGCGAAGACCCTGTGAAACCAGCCTTACTGTGACAAGTCCACACAGACCAGGAAGAAACCTAACCCACGACTACACACTCAACCAGAGAGGATGGAGCAATGAGGCTCAAGCCTCGGTATCCAATAATCACTGCCGATGGATAAAATCTGTCATCAAGAAGAAGACGAGATGGGCCTTGAGGTCCATCACGGCGAAGACCCTGAGAAACCAGCCTTACTGTGACAAGTCCACACAGACCAGGAAGAAACCCAATCCATGACTACACACTCAACCCGAGAGGATGGAGCAATGAGGCTCAAGCCTCGGTATCCAATAATCACTGCTGATGGATAAAATCTGTCATCAAGAAGAAGACGAGATGGGCCTTGAGGTCCATCACGGCGAAGACCCTGAGAAACCAGCCTTACTGTGACAAGTCCACACAGACCAGGAAGAAACCCAATCCATGACTACACACTCAACCCGAGAGGATGGAGCAATGAGGTTCAAGCCTCGGTATCCAATAATCACTGCTGATGGATACAATCTGTCAGCAAGAAGAAGAAAGAAGTGATGAAGTACACGTCTAGTGGGGACAGTGCACATATCCTGTGACGACGCATGCATGACATAGGTGAAGACTATGTGCTTCTCCAGATGATGCCTGGATACCCTTTTCATACAGACACGGGATGCATGAAAAAGGCAGCCATTTTCTGCTGGCGCGTGTGTTTTTCATGCAAACGTGGGTGTAGTATTTGTATGCGGTGACTCTTAGCATGTGCACACAGTCATCAGACTATGTGGATTGATGCACATTTTGCTCATGTTCAATTTGTGAATGTGGTTAACTTGCATTGAAATGCATGATGTTGCATTGCTATGTGATCGTGTACTACTAAGCCTGGAATTCTGGCCTAAAAAGAGCCCTTCCTATAGTATGTGCTCAAGTGGAACCCGGTCGGACATTGAGTGAAGAAGTGTATTGCCAAGCTTTAGTTATGCCTGCAACGTCCCGGCCTCCCCATCTCACCAGGACACCTGCACAACTCGGAAAACTCTACAACTCTGGCAGATCTTTCATACAAGGATTGGCCAAAACAACAATGAAGAGGTGACCAAAGACAAATCACTATCACAAATCTGATAAATTAACTAGTGACGAGAGACACACATCAAACTCACAAAAGAAAATCTTCATTTCAAACCCTTCCTGTTCTAGATGCTGCATTCCTCGTCTGGCAATGGGATCAAATGTGGTCTGGCAATGAGAACAAATGTCTTCATCAATTTCAAAAAGATTTTTGTTCTATTCATGCCTTGTGACGAATCGACTTCGGGGGCACCAGTGCACCAGGGGTGAATAGCAGGTTCTAAACCAACAATCAGTCCCACATCTCTACTTCACCGGAAGGGATCCAAACAGATTGGAATAACAAGCAAATTATGACCCTGTTTGTCCAATTCTGCTAACGTTGTTGGAACGGCAGGCTTTTCACTGAAAGGTCATGGATCACTGTTTAGTTACAACGAAAATATGAAAAAAAATTAAGTGAAAATACAATTATTAGTACCCAGTGATAACACGCGTGTCCAGTCAAGGTTGTATTAAACATATCTTCTTTATTAATCACAACAGATATTCTAATAACACTAAAAAATACAAACCATCCTGTAAAGGAATGAAGAGGACAGACAGTTTCAAAGAAGGAAACGGGATGCACTCGGGATACGGACAGGAGGGTAGTCGGTATGGTTAATAACCACACCAGTTTAAGGTTTCTTGGCTTTAGCACAAAGGGAGCAATGGGTCTTGACATGTCTCTAGGGGCCTTGTGGGAAGGACCAGGGGGACAGAACCACAATGTACCTTGTGCTGTAGGTGTTCTTGATGCTCAGCAGGGTCGAGTCAGTTTCACGGTTTCAGAGCGTTTTGCAGGCTTCTGTGACAGAGTTCTTTCTAGACAGGAGTCAGCTGTGCGTATCAAGTGGCAAGATAGTTCGGCAAGCAAAGCTGGACAAATGGCTTGGCTGGCCTACACGGAAGCTCGGGGTCAGGAATCATTATCTCAGTGCTGATCGCCGGTTTTGAAGCACTGGTTGAGATGTCTCGGATGTCTTTAAGTAGCAGCGGCTCGACAACGGTCAGCTTTGCCGTCATTTGGAGATCGAGATACTCGGTTGGCTCGAAAATCTCCTGTGCTGTAGCACCTGGAGCATTTCAAGTGCTGGGCAGGATTACCACAATAACAGACTCAAAGAATATGACAAAATACTACTTGATTATCAGTTCAATAAAGTAGGGAAACCTGACAAGCATACTGAATCGCAGCTCACACACTCCCAGAGCATTTCCATTAGACAAAAGGCTTTGTACCTCAATGTACATCAGCTATGACGTCCAGCCTTCCATCTCTCATCAATTGGGCCCTAAGCCAAGGCTTCTTATTTTTAGTTGACCTTGCTGACTGTTCTCTTCCTCTGAACTTTAAAGGAAGTGAAGGTACATTGATATCTTCGTCTGCAGCGTAATGAATAAGCCCTGTTTTCTGGTCCTGCACCACTTGTGACGAGACCATGATGTGTCCATTATGTCCTTCTATTTAGTCCTGTTTGATTCAATTATATTGGGTGCTATTTCTCTTCTCAGCCTCTGGATACTTGGTTGCTCTGTCGTGCATATGATTTCTGCATATTTGATTGACCAATATTTGGCACTCGCAAATGTTCACTCCTTTGCTTAATCTAAGAAAAATATGTCCTACGTACATGGCTCATCCTCTCCAACTCCTTTTGTGCCTTGAAGTTGCTTCTTGCTGCACCATCCTTGATACTGAGCCAAACAAACATTCTTTGTTCTTGCATGAGTTTGTATTCCAGTGCTTGTCAGCTCTGCAGCCTTGGCCTCTCTCCATGAGGCTTCTAGCTTACTATTATACGAATCTGACGTCCATTTTCTCATCTTGGCTGCTTTACCCGTGTTATATTTCCTACGTTTAGTAAGCTTCTATATATCTCATCTACCTTGTGTTTCTGTGTATATACATCTCATTTCTCTTCTCAGCGTATATACTGTCTTTGTATTCGCATATATGTTCACTTTGTCACTTCAGTCACATCTTGATTCTTTGAGTATTCAAATATCGTTTCAGTGTGCCCTCATCTCTTCAATTCATGACGTCACTTTATAAATGTCAGACTTTACTTATAGTTCTTCTATGTCCAGTGGTGTCTGCAGATTTCCTTCTACCACATCAGTTCGAATGTACATTTGATACGGTTGTCTAAGTGCACAACATCTTTCATATATTTGATGCATATTGGGATGATTCCAGGGGTCATGCACAGTGCTTTCTTACTGTTCTTCCAATATCACAGTGGTGAGGGGGTGGGGTCTAATGACGTGTACATTTGCCTCTCTACAGTCCTTTAAGGCAGATGTCGGTAGATGCTCGTCCCAGCACTTCTCCCAGCTTCTTCAATGGGCTTGTGTCATACTCTCAAATGGACAGGCCACAGCTGTAGAGTGTGTTGCAGGCAGCTGCCTTGTCCTTGATTGTAAGAAGATAACACAGAAGTTGCAGCTTTAAGGGCAACCTTCGGCGAGTTAAAGAAATTAAATACTAGTAGCTGTTGTATGTTTTTGATGGTGGTAAGGGCTGCGGTATATGGTATTAGCACTGAGGCTGGCCAGTGTTGATAAGTATTAGATCAAAGCAAAAGAACACCTTGTAATTCTCTGCGCCCTTAGATTTGGTAAAATAAGAAAGAAAGTCAAATTGAGGCTGTTTGTTGTTGGAATTTTGTATTTACACAAATTGCAAAGAAAAGTAATTAACTTGTCAATTTCACAAATTTCAAAGAAAAGTTGTTCGCTCGTCCCAAATATTTTAAAAAAAGGGGGTTGTTAGCTTGTCAGTGAGCACTTGCTCTGTAGTAGGTTCACTTTTCTATAGGCTGTTGCTCCTGTTGCTGGAGCTTTAGAGTGTCAAATACATGTTACATCACGTGTTTTGAATTATAGCAGAAAATTCCTTCAAAATTCTAGTGGTAGAAATATTCCTTCAAAATTCTAGTGGTAGAAATTGCTATTTGTGCCCTTGATATATGTTACTTCACATATATTGTTACTGGAAATTACTTTAGAATCCTTTTGGTGTCCTCGACACGTGTTTCTCCAGATAGAGTAATCTGGTTCCTCAGGAGGGTTTTAAAAAAAAAAAACAACTGTAGAGTTCTGGTTTAGTGATAATTTAGTCAATGGTATATAGTCCGGGTGGCTTTTGCTCCATTAATGGTGGCTGTAGTCCAATTACAGAATATACTATAGTATGTGGGGACTCATTTTATGTTGTCTATCCTTGTACAATATTCTGAATTACTATTGAGAGGTTAAATCCATGCTGGGTGTGAATCCGTGAATGGCCTGATAACCATGCTGGGTTAACTGTCATTGATTGTAGGTTCAGAGAACTTCTGGTACTTCCTATCCAGGAAGCTTGCTGCAGAGCCTAGCAGGGCACACTGTGTGCTGACTGGGTACCGGTTCTGGAGCGGTTGGAGTTTTGTGGTTGGAGCACTGTGTGCTGACTGGGTACCGGTTCTGGAGCGGTCCTCTGAGTTCTGTCTATCCCTCTGTTCCCTGGGAGATGTTTAGGGGAGGGCTCTTGCTTCCCTCTTTGGACATCCTTGCCTTCCTTCACTGGCGGAAATTGTAAGGCAGACTGTACCTTCAGCCAGGGTCCAAGGTTGAGTTCTTCTTTGCTACTTCTGGTGAATTTGTCTGATGATCTGCCAAATGAGGGGCTTGGCCCTCTTTTAAAGTCAAGTGGGCCCCAGTGATTGGTGTAGGCTAAGCCTACCTTAATGAACCAATCCTGGGGTCCCTACCAACAATCTCCTGTATGCATGAGGTCATAACCAGAGTGCTTTGCAACAGGAAAGGTAAAGAGGTCAAACAGGAACAAGGGGTGCCCCAGACCTAATAGGCCAGAACCCTTCTCTCAACAGAAAGCACTCTGGGTTCACTCCCTTGTGCTACTACATCCCATCCATCTTCCTGTCTGTTGTGTTCAAAGAGTTTCTGTGGTTAAGGGTAGTCCCTGTGTGGTACCTCTTAAAGCGGCAGCTCTCTCTTGAAGCTACAGCAAGACCAGACTTCCTGGTTCCTGCAAACCACATTCTCATACCTTATGAATGGGGTCCCCCTAGCGAGGTGGCCTACTGTAAACAACAGACCCGGACATGACAGTCCACTGCCATTGATACTGCAAGGCTGGAACTGGCTTCGGGTTGATGCAGCTGCATGGGTTTTCTGCCTGCTTTGTTATCCTCTGCAGCAAGGTCCCATATGGGCCTGGTTGAAGTACCCGCTGTTGATATGATAATCGCTGACACCAGCTGCAGGGCCTAACAAAAGAGCAGGGCGGATCCATGGAGTCTTAGTCAGTTAATCAGGCTGACCAGGGCAGGGGAAGGCTGGTCCACCCCCTTCATGGAGATGAAATTGTGCACTCCTCGGCTCCCACATTCCAACTAAATGTGAAAGGGGCAGACAGTGCCTGTACGTGTTTTCCAGCTCAGAGTACATGGGTCTATGCTTTTGTCATGGTGTGAACATAGGAAAATGTGTGTGGCTTAGCCCCAAACATTTTCCTGAGGTTGGTCTACCATCAATCCATTTAATAAAAATGTTTTAAAAAGCCCAGGCGAGTGCACACCCACCCGGCAGATGGTTGGATTCCTTACATGCCTTTTCAATCCTGATTTGCATATTGTCTTCCCTAAAGGCATGGCGGCAGAAAAGTAGTGGTCTGGAGCGGTGCCCAGAGCAATTCCAGAGGTTATGATTCATTCAAAACCTTCCAGCCATCACCTTTCTGTTTTGCAAATACCCCCCGAGCGGGACAGGTATGCACAGACGTGGGTCCCAAGCCTGCTGTGCATGTAGATCCAGCCTACTCCTCACAGATGACTCAGAGACATGTCTGGCGTTGCTTATGGTCTTGTGCAGTGACCTAGCAGTTCGGGGTGGACGGCCCCATTTGGGGTGAGAAGGGTCTTTCCCCTTTCGTAATGGCAAAGCAGGCTGGAAAACGGTGGTTTGGGGGTCGCACAAAACAATGCTAGTCGTTTAGATCAATTCCAAACCTTACTGCCATTACATTTCTATTTTGCCCTGCATGTCCTTTGCCAGCCTCTTTGGTTAAATAAGGGTTTTGTCATTTCTTTCACTGCTTCAGGTAGGTATTGATTGATCCAGTCAGATATGTTTCCATAAACAAATTTCCTTTCTCGGCCAATTTCTTTTTTATTGTATTTATCTCAAAAATGTAAATCCTCTTTTTGTCTTGCTCTTAGGAAAGTTTTCTCTATTTAGCAACTTTCCCTCCATGTTTATGGACCCCCAAACTCTTCACTTTGCTTTTTGAACCTGACCTGATCTTTTTCCAGTGAAGGGAAGCCTTCAGCTTTACTCCACTGAATTTTGCTCCTTTGTCATGCATGAATCTGACTAGTTCTTCAGGCTGTCAGTACTGGGAAACCATGTTTCTCTTAATCTTTTCATTATGTTATCACTCTTGGTAACGTTTTTTCATTGCACACAGCATCTTTCAATGTAATGCAATGGGGTGTGCTTTTAGTTTAGCCCTAGTCCAGAGTTTTCATTGCAGTGGTGGGCTGACGTGAGACCCCAGCCGGAAATGTAAAAAATAAATGTAAAGAAACCCAACTTTTTTTGTATTTCTCTATTTTAAAAGGAGGAAATTAGTAGGGGCGGCTCACGGGTTCGGACTGGAGCATAAAACTGTCTTGGGCACCAACGAAAACATGGCCCACAGTTGCAAATGGCAATTCATTCCTTTAGTGACAGACTGTTTGAATAGTACCCAAAGGGGTGTTTTTTGCTAAATTGTAAGCAAATTGTGATATTTAAAGAATATTTATTCAGCAACAATGGTCAAAACTACTAGCTGCCTAGTGAAGTAACGCATCAAACTGACCCACATTGGCCAAAAAAGTGGCCCATTTGGACCCAAACAACTGGTCCATACTAGCATTTTGCATTTTTGGTATGGGCATTGACCTATTGCCATATAGGCCAGTCCAGGCCTGGCAACTTGAGGGGGTTTGTTTGTTTTATGATTTATTGATATGGCGCAGCCAAGACCCGAAGGTAGTTGGACGCAAGCATTACAAGGATACTTATCAGCTTAGTTACCAGCAATTATATACATACATACAGGGATACTTATCAGCTTAGTTACCAGCGGTTATATACATATATTCATGTTACATTACATAGTTATATACAGGCAAAGATATCTATACTGTGTTACGGAGGGCGGACATAATACAGATACAATTTGCAAGATGGTACAGTGGCATATACACAATGGGTGGGGGAGATTCATCCGAATCTCAAATTAGACACCATTGGTCCAAAACCAAGCTAGAATTTTTTGCCTAAATGCGGGGTACGGTTGGTCGGTCCTAAGCTCTAATGGGAGTTTGTTCCAGGATTGGGCAGCCGTAACTGGGAAGCTGGAGCCACCAGCTGTGTTTAATTTGTATCTAGGAACCTCAAGGGAGAAGGCGTTAGCTGATCTCATGGGCTGGTTAGAGGTTCTTCTGTTTATTCTCTCTGTGAGGTACGGGGGCGCTATGTTGTTAAGGCATTTGGAGGTGAGGGATAATGTTTTGAGGACCCTGTCTTTTATTTTGAGCCAGTGAACATTCCTTCTGAAGGCAGAAATGTGGTCTCTGTTGGGGATATTTAGGGCTGCTCTTAGGGCGTTGTTTTGGATTCTCTGCAGTTTGTCTATGATGTGCTTGTTGGACCCCGCAGAGAGTGCATTGCAGTAGTCAAGTCTAGTTAGTATGAGTGCGTTGGCTAGTGTGATGTGGCTAGTTTCAGAGAGGGATGGTCTGCAAGCTCGGATCAGTTTGCAGGTGTATGCTGAGGACGATGCTAGTGAGTTGACTTGCTTCTTGAGGGAGAGCGCTGAATCAAGATAGAAGCCCAGGGTTTTAACTGCAGGTACCACTTTAATGTCATTGTTGTCGATATTGAAGGTGGCATAGCTGGAGTCAAGTTTTTTTATGGGCGTCTCGGAGCCTAGGATTAAGAGCTCCATTTTGTCGTCATTCAGGAAGAGACCATGGGATGCCATCCATGCCTGAATGAGGTGGTATATCTTGTTTACTAAGGCAGAGTCCTCCAGGAAGTTACCCGAAAGGGGGATGAGGATCTGGGTGTCATCAGCGTAGTTGGTGTAGGTGACACCCAATATGTCCAACTTGTCGAACAGGGGCTTAGTAAAGATGTAATACATAGTAGGGGAAACGCAAGAGCCCTGAGGTACCCCGCAGGGGACTTGGATGGTGTCTGCGGCTGCGAGAGGGGAGAAGACTCTCATGGTGCGGTTCACTAAGAAGGATTGAACCCAAGTTATGGCATCACTTGAGAAATGGTCGGCTGACCTGAGGTGGTTACATAAGACTGTGTGGTCCACTAGGTCAAAAGCCACCGATAGGTCAAGGAGGAGTAGCATAGCTGAGTTCCCTTTGTCCTTTAGCTCGTCAATTTGAGTCTTAAGGTCGATCATGGCTGTTTCTGTGCCGTGGAGGGGGCGGAATCCAGACTGACGTGTTCCTAGTAGTTGGTTGGCTTCAAGGTGGTCCTGTATTTGTAAGTATGATACTCTGTCTAGGATTTTAAGTAAGAAGGGGACCGTGGCGATCGGTCTGTAGTTGGTCGGGATGGAGGGGTCCAGAGTTTGTTTTTTGAGTAGTGGGAGTACCCAGGAGTGTTTAAGGTTATTTGGCACTAGGTTAGTCGTGAACTAAGCGTTAATGAACTTGGAGATTAAGGGGGCTAGATCTCTGGCTGCGTCTTTTATAATTTGGGGTGGGCAGCTGTCTCCTTTGCAGTTGGAGGGTTTGAGCGAGAGTATGATTTTTTCTGTTTCAGTAGTAGAGACTTTCCTAAAGCTAAAAGGTAGGATGGTGCAGTCGTGTAGGAGGGGAGATGGTTGTTGTTGGGGTAGAGTCTCTGCTGGAAGGAGCAGAGAGTCTTTCTTTTTAGCAATTTTGATTTGGAGGGATGTAATGTTTGATAAAGCATTTTGAATGTCAGTACACCATAGCTTGTCCTTGGGAATGTTATCCACCTGAGGTATAGGGGATTCCATTTCGCGAAGAATGGGAAAGAGTTCTTTGGTGTCTGATTTAGCCTTTGATATTCTATTGTTGAATGTGTTCTTTTTTGTGCTAATTTTCTTTTTTGTATAGTTTAGAATGGTTAGTTAGTCTGAGCTTGTTTTCTTCAGTGGGCCAGTGGTTCCATGTTGTTTGTAGCTTTCGTTTTTGTGCCCTTAATTCCTTCAATTGGGGTTTGAACCAAGCATTGAGGTGGGCTTTCTGTTTGCTTTTGCGGATATTGACCGGTGCAATAATGTCTAGTGCCCTGGTCATAGAACAGTTGAATGTTTCAACTAGTAGGGTGGGATCTGTACTGTTAGGTGAGTTATTGAGATCAGGGAGCTGATGTGGTAGTAGCTTTTCTGCTGTAATGTCCTTTCTCCTATGCTCCTAGTAGGGAGGCAGTGTGCCATGACTATAGTATTAGGGCGGATTAGGTCAAGAGAGGCAGAGAAGGTGATTACAAAGTGGTCGGTCCACCATTGGGGTGTGGTGTTTGTGATAGTAATGTTGCAGTTTAGGTTGACAACCCAATCTAGTGTCCTTCCTTTGATGTGAGTTGGAGAGGTAACTTTTTGTGTCAGACCGTAGTCCTTTAGAATAGCAGCAACTGATTGGGCATGTTTGTCGTCGTTGTCGGTAAAACCGAGATTAAGGTCGCCCATGAACAATATTTGCGAGTGGTCTTTGGTATTATTGGCTAGGATGCAGTTTAAGTCATCTGCGAAAGAGCCTAGTGGCCCAGGAGGTCTGTAGACCATGTGTGCGGTTAAGGTCCGGTTGTTAGAAAGGTGGAGTTTGGCAGTGAGGGTCTCACAGGATTGGTTGGGTGGAGCATTGACAAGCCTGAGGGTTAGATTGGTTTTGTGGATGATGGCTAGGCCTCCGCCTCTGGCATTAGGTCTGTCTGCTCTGAGTATCTGGTATCCATCTGCTACGGCTATCATGAGGGCAGGTCCTGCAGCCTCGTAACCATGTTTCGATTATGGCCAGTAAATCCAGATTCTCATTGGTTATTGTGTCGGCAATCTCAGTAGCGTAGGCCACCATGGATCTGGCATTAATTAGTGACCCAGATAGTGATAGGGTGCTACTGATTTTTGTCTTGGGGGGAGGTATGGTTGTAGGTGTGTTAACCCTCTGAGTGTTTCTGGGGGTAGTGTCAGGTTGGTCAGGGGACAGTTTGAGGAAGTTATGTTGCTGTGTGCATTTGTTGGGTGGTTCTAAGGAGTGGATAGTATTCCCTGTGGGAGTAGTGGGGCATCTTCTATTGAAGTTTGTTTTGGGATCGTAAAGCCGTGGTAGTCTTGCTCACAGTCTCATATTTCTGTCCTTAGGGGGGTATGAGGCTGGATCAGCAATGGCCATTGTGGCGAGAAGGCCTTGTAAGAATTGGAATGTCAGGGTCCCTAGGATTGTACTCATGATCCTAGGTGTGGTGCAGCAGGTAGTAGGTGGTTGCTAGGAGCAGTGGTCTAGTTTGGGTAGGTCTGCTATAGGCTTGTACATCGAGCAAGGAGGTACAAATAGACTAGGTGCGACGTTCAAATGGTCCGGTATAGTTGGGCAAGATGCAGCAATCGATGGGGTGGCACAATGGATCAGATGCAGCAATCAATGATAAGGCATAGTTAGACTAGATGCAACAATCAGTGGTGAGGCATAATTGGGCAAGATGCAGCAATCAATGGGGTGGCACAATTAGATAAGATGCAGCAATCAATGGGGTGGCACAACTGGATAAGATGCAGCAATCAATGGGGTGGCACAAATGGATAGTATGCAACAATCAATGGGGTAGCACAAATGGATAAGATGCAGCAATCAATAGGGTGGCACAATGGATTGGATGCAGCAATCAATGGTAAGGCATAGTTAGACTAGATGCGACAATCAGTGGTGAGGCATAATTGGGCAATATGCAGCAATCAATGGGTGGCACAAGTGGATAAGATGCAGCAATCAATGGGGTGGCACAACTGGATAAGATGCAGCAATCAATGGGGTGGCACAAATGGATAGGATGCAACAATCAATGGGGTAGCACACATTGATAAGATGCAGCAATCAATGGGGTGGCACAAATGGATAAGATGCAACAATCAATGGGGTAGCACAATTGGATTAGATGCCGCAATCAATTGGTGGCACAAATGGATAAGATGCAACAATCAATGGGGTAGCACAGTTGGATTAGATGCAGCAATCAATTGGTGGCACAAATGGATAAGATGCAACAATCAATGGGGTAGCACAGTTGGATTAGATGCAGCAATCAATTGGTGGCACAAATGGATAAGATGCAGCAATCAATGGGGTAGCACAATTGGATTAGATGTAGCAATCAATGGTAAGGCATAATTGGGAAAGATGCAGCAATCAATAGGGTGGTGCAAATGGATTCAATGCCGTATTCAAATGGTTATGCTAGATGCAGCATTGCATAAGTCAAATGGTCGGCATAGGAGGTGACTGTTCAAGTAGTTAGCTGTGGCGGTTTGCAGGGAGAACGCTGAATGGTCGGGTCATAAGCGGCGTGTCACAATGATGAGCACAAATGGATAAGATGCAACAATCAATGGGGTAGCACAATTGGATTAGATGCAAAAATCAATAGGGTGGCACAATGGATTGGATGCAGCAATCAATGGTAAGGCATAGTTAGACTAGATGCAACAATCAGTAGTGAGGCATATTTGGGCAAGATGCAGCAAGATGCAGCAATTAATGGAGTGGCACAAATGGATAAGATGCAGCAATCAATGGTGAGGCACAATTGGGCAAGATGCAGCAATCAATGGCTGGCACAAGTGGATAAGATGCAGCAATTAATGGTGAGGCACAATTGGGCAAGATGCAGCAATCAATGGCTGGCACAAGTGGATAAGATGCAGCAATCAATGGGGTGGCACAACTGGATAAGATGCAGCAAACAATGGGGTGGCACAAATTGATAAGATGCAACAATCAATGGGGTAGCACAATTGGATTAGATGCAGCAATCAATGGGTGGCACAAATGCATAAGATGCAGCAATCAATGGGGTAGCACAATTGGATTAGATGTAGCAATCAATGGTAAGGCATAATTGGGCAAGATGCAGCAATCAATAGGGAGGTGCAAATGGATTAGATGCTGTATTCAAAAGGTTATGCTAGATGCAGCATTGCATAAGTCAAATGGTCGGCATAGGAGGCGACTGTTCAAGTAGTTAGCTGTGGAGGTTTGCAGGAAGAATGCTGAATGATCGGGTCGTAAGCGGCGTGTCATGATGAGCACACGTAGTTAGGCGGGCTGGGCTGGCCTCAGCACGATGTGTATAGGTGCGTGGCGACAGGGCTTCTAGGTATTTACGGTGCTTACCGTGAATCAATGTAAGAATATCCTGATGAGGCGTCTTGCAGAGTGCTCTGTCCTGATGGCCGGATGTCACGGACAGGCACAGACAGGATGTTGCCCTTAAGAGAGTGCCCTTAAGAGGGTGCCCTTAGGAGGAGGTGCCGGCTAACGTCATCCGGTGCAGGGGAAACATGTAAGAGGACACACGCTGCAATCGCGGTGCAGCAGTCAGCTGTGCCAGTTGCTAGGCGACTGCAGAAGGCGTCGTTGTTGCGGCAGCGGCGGCCATTTTAGGAGGTGAATTCCACGTGCAGTGATAGTGCTGGTGTGAGGGGGGCCCGCTTTGTGGAGGAATGAATGCAAGCAAGATGGTAAGTGGACGGTACGCAGATATTGCAGATGGGATGGCCAGAACACTGAGGTGAAGTGCTCTTACCATGCCTCAGGATCCATCATCTGTGGGGGGACGTCAGTATCGGTCTTGGCCGTCGGTGCAGTGGGGGGGCTCCTGCCCTCCTGATGCGGTGGTTGGAGTGAATCATCAGGCACAGACAGGATATTGCCATTAAGAGGGTGCCCTTAGGAGGAGGTGCCGGCTAACGCCATCCGGCGCAGGGGAAACGTGTAAGAGGACACACGCTCCAATCGCGGTGCAGCAATCAGCTGTGCCAGTTGCTAGGCAACCGCAGAAGGCGTCGTTGTTGCGGCGGCTGCCATTTTAGGAGGCGAATTCCACATGCAGTGATAGCGCTGGTGTGAGGGGGGCCCGCTTCGTGGAGGAATGAATGCAGGCAAGGTGGTAAGAGGGCGGTACGCAGATATTGCAGATGGGATGGCCAGAACACTGAGGTGAAGTGCTCTTACCAAGCCTCAGGATCCATCTTCTGGTGGGGGGACGTCGGTCTCGGTCTCGGCTGTCGGTGCAGTGGGGGGGGCTCCTGCCCTCCCGATGCGGTGGTTGGAGTCAATCATCAGGCACAGACAGGATATTGCCCATAAGAGGGTGCCCTTAGGAGGAGGAGCCGGCTAACGCCATCCGGCGCAGGGGAAACATGTAAGAGGACACACGCTCCAATCGCGGTGCAGCATTCAGCTGTGCCAGTTGCTAGGCGACCGCAGGAGGCGTCGTTGTTGCAGCGGCAGTCATTTTTGGAGGCAAATTCCACGTGCAGTGATAGCGCTGGTGTGAGGGGGGCCCACTTCGTGGAGGAATTAATGCAGGCAAGATGATAAGAGGGCGGTACGCAGATATTGCAGATGGGATGGCCAGAACACTGAGGTGAAGTGCTCTTACTAGGCCTCAGGATCCATCATCTGGTGGGGGGACGTCGGTCTCGGCCGTCGGTGCAGTAGGGGGACTCCTGCCCTCCCGATGCGGTGGTTGGAGGGGTGTCGTCCCAGTGGCCCCCTCATCCATTATGGAGAAGCTAGCCCAGTGAAACACTGAGCACTCCCTCAGCTGCTTTTTCCAGCTGAGGGAGTGCTCCTGGGCTGGCTGAACTGTCAAAGGGAAACATTGTTTCCCTTTAACAGTTGAGTTCCCCAGCTGCACATGCTCACTGCGCCATGCAAGGCTGGGGGCGTTTTTGCTTCGCCAACCTTGCATAGCTAATTGGAAATGCTGGCTGGGGAACTGCATGTCTGTATGTGCGAGGGGGAGCTCCTTCTCCTTGCACATTTGGACAGAGCAGCCTGGAGCGGGGCATTTCAGCACCCATGCATTTCAGCACCCACACGCAGTCCCACGCAGGCCCCTGCGCATGGGCAGGCCCCTGCGCAGACACACGTGCAGGATACAGGAAGCTCTTGCTTCCCTATTCCTGTTCATGGATGCGTATATGCTTGTGTTATGAGTAGGTGTATGGTGATGGGTGCTCGTGCGAATGATACGGTGTGTGTGTGTGTGTGTGTGTGTGTGTGTATGCAAAAAAGCATTTGAAAAAGGACTTTGTTTCACAATCCCCCTACCCACCAGCCAAAATCAGCTCTTCCACTGAGGCGCTGTGTAGCCCAGGGGACAGGGATTGTATTTTATTACTGGACATCCATCATAGATGGCCACTAAAAAATATCATGCCTGCCCCTTGTGCCCCCCAGCGCTAATTGGAAACTGCTTGGCTCTTTACCCAATTCTTTTTTAAAGTAGGCTCTAAAATGCAACATTTGAACCCATTATTTTTAAAAATAATTCAGAGGGGTTAAACCACCCGAACCCCCCTTGATTGGTTCAGAGGCTCCCTGGCTAAGCTCGGTCGCTATGGCATTTGTTCGGGAAGTATTTATGCCCCTCCACTTAAAAAATTCACCAGCCACCACTGGCCCTGGGACTGTGCTGGGAGCAGGGTGGATTAGCCCAGGGTCTGTGGTGGGTTGGGGAGAGCCCAGGAACTGGGTAAGAGTACGGTGAAGGAGCCCAGAGGCTGTGATGGGAGCAGGTGGGGGAGTCCGGGGACTATACTGGGATTAGGGTGCAGTGACGGCACGCGATAGTTCATAGCCATTTGGACTTACTGTCCATGTGGCATTTTTGGGGGGGCCCGGCCTGCCCATATTTTGCTCAGTTGGGGCCCAGTCCTAAAATGTTTGAAGACCACTGCCCTAGACTAACACTCAGAGGATCTTTTGGTTACTAGAGATGTGCCTAAGGACAAACGGGTGGCAGCAGTTGCTTTTTCCAATTTTTGGGGCTATTTTGTGTTAGCCTCCCGTGTTGTACTGTGCCTTTAGGCCACAAGGCCTTTTGCTTGTTCTTTGGCCATCCTGTCACTTACCCTTCTTCCTGACCTGCAAGGTCAGGAAAATCCTTATATGGATTCCAGTGCCCAGGAAAGGTGACCGCAACAAGTGTGTCCCCCTGCATCGCTGTGCATTGGTTGCCATTTTCCATAACAGCTTTCCTGCATCCAGTCCTGTGATGACAGGGGCCCTGAATTGAGTTCTTCTGCATTCTCTATCCTGAGGACCTTGCACCAGCAAATGTTGGCAACCAGAGAAGTGCTTGAACCTGCAATCCCTGGGCACCGAAGACCAGAGCTTATGGCGGACAACACAACCTTAGACCCTCTTCTGGTGCTGATGACCTGCCAAGTCTCAAGAAGAATCAGAGTTCAGCGGTGAGTTAAGTGGTACTTACCTAGAGCCCCTATCTCCCACTATTGAAAGTTTGGTCATTTTTAGAACCGTTTGTAGCAGTTTGGCTTTGCCACTGCTTGCTCAGTTTTGGAACAGTTTTGTTGACTGAAACAGAGTGTCTACTAACTCTTGGGACAACCCCAGGTCCCCAGGATCCCTACATTACTGTGTTCCTGCTTCACAAACTTCCTTGGAACTTTGCTGGACCTTTGAGCATAAGGGCCCATTCAGCATAGGGATGGACTGTGGAAGTCAGGGTTTTTTGGTCACTGGGATCTGACATTTTTATATGATTTACTTCCCTTCCCTTTCAGGTGTAGTGTAGTATATCTTGAGTTATTGCACTGTCCATGTGGTTGTATATATGTGTTGTATATTAGTGTGTGATAGCATTGCCTGCTTATAGTCATTATTCATTGTGTGTTTTTGGCCATATAATACATGCTAACTGATTGTCTAAGGGTTATTCTTGTCTACTTAACTTTTTGACTCCTTGTGGACCCCTTACCAGGCTCACCCTTCCTGAGACTTAGCCTTGAACACACACCTTGCTATCTTGAACTGGCTTGGCTACAGCTCCCAAAGTTATCCCTGCCACAATTATAGGTTGACCACCTATCAGGGCTGTTGCTAGGTCTGGAAAAGATCTGGGGCTACACTAATGTTGGGACTCGGGTGCTAGCTAGCCTTTTGGTTGTAGCCCCTGAGCTTCTATCCGGGGCTAGAACCAAAAGACCCGGGGCTATAGCCTCTGAGCCCCCCCCCAGCAACAACTCTGTCTCCTATACATCTGTCCACCTGGCCAGAGTATGGAAAACCAGTCGCAACACTTGCCACATGTCTTTTTCCCAAACATATATATTGAGTTTCCGTCCATGACACCACTCAGCACCCCATAAGGGTAAATAGAAAATGTCAGACAAATTTCCAGTGGAGGCATTGTTTCTTCCTCCTGGGGCTCTGTTACTCACACAATATGTAGGTTATTAAACAAGCGCTTCATTTTGATGTCATCATTTTTCTGGTCTAATGTGCGTGCACCCTCCGTCTATGTAAAAGCATAGAGCTACTGCCACTTCTCCTTACAGACCACCAGCCCTTTTTTCACCTTAGCTGTGTTGTCCTCTCGGGTGGAGAGCAGGAGTTTCCTTCGCCATGTGGCCATGAGAAAGAGGGGGAGCAGCAAAAGTATAGCATAATAGAGCAGTGAGCAAGAGGGGCAGAGAAAAGAGGAGGTGTATATGAGCAGTAGTGAGAATAGAGATGAAGGAAATAGCAACCAGAAGTGACGCAGAAAGAACTGAGAGAGGAAAGAGACCAGGCCCCAGGGAGAGGGAAGAGAAGGGAGGATATGCCCAACACCCAGGGCCTTACTAAGACTTTTGAGGTGGTGGAGGAAGATCCTGAGGGTATAGGTCAGGCGTAGTTGGGAGAATCAACGCCACCATTTACCACCAGGAGGCCGAAGCTAGATTACAGATAGGGTCCAGTGGTTCCAAAGGAGTCTGTTAGCGGACCCCCTTGAAGACAATCCAAGGCACCACGGGTGGTCCTGTTTGCTAAATTAGTTCCAGGAGGGCCAAACCAACATCCCAATCAGTTCAGTGTAAAGAAAGACCCAGTGAGGTCCAAGAAACTGATGCGTGATATTATGAACCATAGAGAATGTGAGTTACTGCTTGCCATGAAGAAGCTGGACCTGATTCAGGGGAGGAAGGGAAAGGCTCGGGACCATAGTCCTCAGGAGCCTGGGAGAGATGGTGACATATCCTGGTCCTATCCCTGTCTGCTGTGAACAAATAAAACCACGTGTTTAATGGGTAAGCGCTTGATCTCTGTAGGAGCCCCATTGAGCCTTTAAAATGCAGGGGAAAGCAACAGTCTGGAGCAGGTGTTAAGTCCACACACAGTAGAAATTGAAAGTTTTTGGAAACTGTAGACAAAATACGATGCTTAAACAGCATGATAGACCCCGCCTCTGCTCCAGCCATGTATATTCATTACAAAGGCAATGGGATGCTCCTTCTCTTACTGACATCATACACACGTTTGAGAATGGGGCATACCCCAGGTTCTGCTGTCACAAGGGAGCTTTTTTTTATGCTTGCAAATTATCAGTCTGAAAACAGGTTTTGATGATGGTTTAGAAAAGGTATGGAGGCTAGGGCCACCAGTCCGAGGACCTCCTTCACATGAATTGCTAAAAACAACACAAAAATATCTGGTAGATACCCTTGGAGCTGTCCAGGGAACAATCATCTGCTGATCGGATTTCAGTATTGTGAGCCTTTATGCGTACCCACATGCCAGCGAGATATAGGGTTTGATTGTAGTTCCTCTGAAGGCACCATCGTGGTCAGGACTGTTTCTTATTCCTGGCATAAGCATTTTGAAAGGCAATGTGATGCGCCAGGACCCACTGGTTCGGCCAGTGTGTAGATTGCGTAATGGTAGTCCGGATCATGTCTGCTGGCCTGGTTACACCTTTCTAAGAAGGAGTGTGTGGAGTCAGTTGTTCTTCCCTCTGCATAGCAGCCTAGATTTAGCAGATTCTGCATCTCCCATGTGGGAACAAGGCTGGTGGAAATGTGCCTGGAAATGAAAGAGTAGAATGGTCTTAGCACTGTGATGTAGGTCCCTGTCAGAATGGGATGGGGGTGTTCCATCGTCTAGTTTCATTTTTTGTGTAATAAACATTTTATTATTTTATCAACATATATTACATCTTGTAAGGGTGCAGAAGGAGGAGACTGACACACAGGTGGCATGGTGATTGCTATGGAGTTTTATTAGTTAAAAAAATACATTAACAAACCTTACTTCCCCATTTCTAGAAGGGGTTTCACTGCCTCAACTAAAACACTAAGGGTTCTGTCAGAATGTCACTATAAATCAATAGTCCACCATCCTGTGTCAAAAACCCTACTTCTTGGCACACCCAGAGGGGTATCCACAACCCCTCCCTAACCACGGAAGCCGAATGGAATATGACCCTCCCACCTTGGTTGGCACAGGTCCCTGGTGTTTGGCAATACAGGTTACCACGAGACAGCCAATGGGGGGCGGAGGGGAAGAGGGTTAGCGAGAGGCTGTGGATATGTAGGGTGGAAAGAGGAACACCAGAAATAGGGTTAGGGTAACATGAATGGATGGGTATGGGGATTTCTTGTGAAAAAGTCATACACAGCTTCATACACCAAACTACACTCACTTACTGAGTGTCGCTACAGTGTTAGCAGTTCCTCTGAACCTAATTCCAAAATGCCTGCCTCTAATACCTACATTCCTACTCATCGATTCTATTACTCCAGAACTGACCCCTAATCAGAAATGAAACCATAATCATGAATGAGCAAAACATGAAGAACAAGGACACATGATTAAATGCAACACATGGTGAAATGAAACATGGAATGGCATGCGACACTTGATGAGATGAAAACAACACATGAAATTAACTCAGTGTCTAGCTGAGAACACCTGATACCTAACCAACACTGATGACCATACCTGTGTGGTATTAGTTCACTATGCATGGTTCCAGCATATGGGTCAATGCCCTGTTACTTCACAGAGCACACATACAATTTCCGTGGTATAAAGGAACACCTAGAATTCCTGCATAGTTTTCTTGAACAATGTCCTGTCTCAAGGCCCCCCCACCCAGCGCAGCAGCTTATGCAAGTCTCGTTAAACAATGCATTGCAGCATTTTAACGCATTGGTGTGTCGGGTAAATTGTCACTCTGTTGAAGCTTTTTGTATCATCTAACTGGTCCGCAACAGCGCCCTGGTGCCTCAGGTTTAAGGCGCTATACAAATGTAAAAATAAATAAATAAATAAAATGTACTGATCTTTTGCCAGGGGAACCTCCCGAGGTTTCCCTGAGCTAGTAGCTGTAGGCAGTCTCAGCATCCAATGCTCAAAACGCGTGGGGGTGAAGCCTTGTTGCGCCCGCTCTCCCCAACTAGAAAGAGTGCAACTCCCGTGGTCTCACCGCCGCCTGCTCGGAGGTCCTTTCTCCCTCCTCTCCTGCTCCATTGCCTGTTCATGCCAGCATGCTGGCTCCCCATCCTGCCCATACCGCCCAAAATCACCAATAATCAGCAAGGAACACGAGCACGTGCGTGCTTAATAGGACCGGTGGCACATGCGTGCGTGACGTTGTCACCAAGCATCATGGGGCTTGTAGTCCCCTGCAATTCACAGCAGGCCCAGCAACCTGCACCACCAATCCTTGTCAGCCCCCTCATAGTGGCTGTAGCCACAGGGGCTGCTGGAAGCCCCACAATTCCTCACCGTACCTCCTCTCCTAAGGCCCTCCACAAAGGGCCTGGTTTATCTGGATATCTTCTATAAAATAGTTTTGTTAACCTTGGTGCATGCACAGCCTCTGCTGGCTCCCAGGAGCGGTCCTCTGGTCTGTATACAGTCCATTCCACCAAGTACCACAACCATCTGTTATTCCTCCTACACTGGCCCACCCCCAGGAACTGGATCCAAAAGCGATGCTATGTCCTAGCCACCTGGATGACAGATCCCCGGAGCTAGCGGGTGAGACACCTTTAGGGTTTTCACACCCCAGAATCAATCATGGCTGAAACTGTTACTTTAGTCATGGAGAAATACAAAGTCACTAGAATGTACAAATGGGGCATCTGATTCTGTACAGTATTTGCAATGCATTGTGGGAACCCATCTTGCTTAGGCCTCATCAATTCAGTCGCCTCTATTGACAAGCCTGCGCTTTTCCTGCCTCCATCTTCTGTTTTGAACCTCCTCTCTGCTGGGGCGTGTTAGGAATATATAAAATTACCCCTTTTCCCACAATATAAGCACTAGCCTTACATCTTTTTTCCTTCTCATCCACAGTGAGGGGCCCAGTGAGGGGGCCCCCCTTACACTTCCTATTTGCATAGCATCTCTCTCCGCTTGTCGTGTACTGGACTCCCTACTTTTGTCTAACCATACCAATGGAACTTTGGGTCTTCTTTTCTCTACCTTCCGCTCACTTATCCTTCCATCCAGCCTTAGCGGGAAGTCAATTAAGGCAGTATATGTGGTTGGCTGGGGTTCCACCTGTGCTATTGCATCCTTCAACTCCTCTTTGAGCCCCTGATAAAATTGCAGTCTGTTTTGCTTCATGCCAATCAGTCTCAATAATGAGTCTATTAACTGGGTTATGTACATCACCAAATCCTGCGTTCCCTGCTGTAACGATAGTAACTCTTTGTCCTATGCTAGCAAAACATGTTTGCGATCGAACAGTCATGCGAATTCTGCGGTTAACTGATCCCAATTGTACATCAAGGGATATTCTTCTGGACCAGCAGAATTGCCCATGCAGCAGCATCTCCAGATAGATAAGAAAATAATAAAAGCTGTCCTAGCTTGTGTGGTATCGAATACTACTGGTTTACACAAAAAGTGAAGTTGTCACTGTACAGAGAAGTCAAGGACTACGGAAGAGGATGGCCCAGTAACCAATCCAAGTGAACTATTGCCACCACCAAAGTTGTGTGTTGGAGACCAAATCCTTATAAAGAACTTAACCCGTAGATGACACGAACCGTGATTGAATGTTCCTTTCTGTGTAGAAGAAGTTTCCCCTACTGCAGTTAGAGTATTTGGAAGAAGAGCTTGGTTACATTTAGGAGACGTAAAAATGTACAAAGGCGATACCCTCCCTCCAGCACCTGTTGACCAAGAAAAAAGACAATTAAACAGTGTGTGGTTAGCACACATTTCTTTTGGACTGGAATTCAGTGGACACTACTTAACATTTTTAGCAGGAAGTACATGGACTTCCAAAGGCTAAAACATACTTTCTAGAAATGTTTTGAAAAGATAAAAACTACATCAGTATTATGCCTAAGCGTCAGTTCTGGATTAGAAATTGGAAGAGAAATCAATACCCAGATTCGGTTTTAGGAGCATATCTGTTTCAAGGATAAATATATGATACCCGTCGACAGTGACACACATCGGCTTGTATTTGCTATTCTTGTGCTTATACTTCAGTCATACCGTCTCTTGTTAGGAGGGACGTTAATATTCACACCTTTCTTCACGACACAAAAAATGGTCCAGTTATAAGAAGACTTCCGATTGCAATAATTGAGCAGATTGTGCAACTCTGAATGTAAATTGAACACCTGTATTCAAATGATTTGTGAAGAGGATAATTGTGGTTATAGAGTAAGTTCAACGAGTATTGGTATGGCACACCAAATGGTTTTCTAGACTTGTATACCTAATATATATAAGGCAATGTATTTTCTTTTTCTTTCTGTATCTTACATTTCGAAGTCTTTATTATCCTAATGGTCCAATTGAAAAAAACAACACCTGTGATATTTCCTAGTATGAGTAAAAAATGATGATAATTTCTTTGACCTCTTTGGGCATGTCAGGTGACATATGAGGCATGCAGAAGAAGGTAACCATGAGATAAATACCTATCTTGATAATTCAGCTCACTGGGGGAATAATATGTGGTACCAACACATGAGAACGGTGGGGGAGAGAGCATCTGATAAGAATTGCTGCATCTACTCTCTCATCCCCTATGCCATGAGTACAGTAAGAACCTTCCTTTCAAAAGAGATGGCGGCGCAAGATATGAAGTGCCTCAGTCATCTAGCAGGATGTACTACTAGACGACAGTTTCAAGGACCAACAACACAAATGGAAAAGGTGCCTGGATGGACAGACAAGATGCTCGTGTATCCTTGTGCAGGACAAGACAAGGTGATTGTTGAAGAAATGAAGAGGATGAATTGCTTTGAAATGACGGAAAAGGCTGGAATGTCTAGATGCTTGGAACGTTCAGAGCTGCTAATCTATTGTCGAGCGAGTACGGCCAAAGGATGGGAAGATGGAATGATGTGATGGGAAGATGGAATGATGTGCTGTGAAGCTCCTCTGCTGAGGAAGGAAGCAGTGCAAGAGGTACAGAAGGTGAATGATGAGTGTCTAAAGTCATGGGCCAAGTACTCTAAACTGCTGACATGGATGGAAGATGAATCAGGCCCAGTGGCTGTAGTCTCATTGATTAATGCGACACTGTGCTTTTGGAGCAAGGGAAAAATTCAAGTTGGACATAATGAAGCTGGCAAGAACATAATTGACATTCCAGGAATGCGGAGAGGGATGGCTGTCTTAATGGATCTGTATTGGGTCTGCAGATCTAGCGCATATATGAAACTGCCCAGGAATTGGGGTGGAGTGTGTTCCTTGATATATATCTATTTTCCAGCATTGGTGATTCCACAGAGTGACCTAAAGATTGAAAGATTTCCATAAGTGAAAAAGAAGGTCACTAGAACTCCGGGGGATGAAGACAGGGAATTATTTCTCACAAAAATCACTAAAGGCTTATGAAGACATTCCTTACAAGCACACACTCTTCTGCAAGACTGCAGTGATGTTGACATATATGTTCATGCCTGGAATCCAGACAGCAGTGAATGCCAAATGGCTACAGATGATCACGTGGGAGCTGCTGAAAACATTCAATGCCACTATAAAAGGATTTAACACCATAAAAGAAGAGCTGATAGCCATAAGGTTGATGACCCTCCAGAATAGATATGTCCTTGACATGATTACAGGAATGGAAGGAGGTATTTGCACCAAGATTGGGCCTCATGTTGTACATTCACACCATCTCAGGGCAGCGAGAACGGGACTTTGACGGATGCCATATCGATGTTGGCAGAGCTAAACATAAAAATGGAAGATGAGAAAGAGGCCATTGGAGATGACCGTTGGTTCGCACTCCTGTTTTCATTGATTCCTTATTGGATGGCAAATGTATTCAATTTCCTTGGAGCAATATTGGTGATAATAATGTTCGGATTCTGTATCATAAGGATAATAATTGGACAATGCCAGAAAATGGCAAAGAAAGCAGTGGGAATGAAGATCATGATTGACACAAAGGATGAACCAAAAGATAATGGGCCTCATTCCGAGTACGGCGCTAACCAATGGCGCTATTAACGCCTTGGTTGACGCCGTACCCGGACCGGCAGCGCCTTGGTGGATGGCGGAATTACCGCCCCATTCCAAGGTTGGCGGGGCGGTAATTCCCCAATCCCCATTTACCCTTCCCCATTCCCATTCTTGCCCCATAGGGCATAATGGGAGTGGGGAAGGCGTTAATTACGCCACCGTAAATTACGGTGGCGTAAATAACATCAAGGTCCCTTAGCGCCATGGTTTTTAACACCTGCTAAAAGCAGGTGTTAAAACCTCCATGGCGCAAAGGGAACTCGGAGTATGGCGGTAAGGGATTACCGCCACCGCTCTTGTTAGCGGTGGCCGCTATCCCTTACCGCCACACTCGGAATGAGGCCCAATGTGCTGACCCATAGTACCATCATAGACTACATAAAACTAAGTATTGTGGCACCTGAAGGAACACATTTCTGGTATCTAAAGGATCATAAGAATTACATGGGACGTTGGGTCTTCTGTACCCCAAATGGAGAGTATAATTAAATGACCTGGAGTGTGGATGAACACATTCAAAAGGCGAAGATATGGATACTCAAGAAACCCTTCCTCAAGAAAAGATATACAAGAAAGTAGGAAAACTTGAGGAGGTGGTCGAGGACTCAACCAGAGGGGGGAATGTAGAGGAGTAGATGTATACATCTGCAGGAGATCCTGCCCCCTACCTCCTTTATATTGTAGACATGAGACCATGCCTTGTCTGGCACCAGCTATCGTGCCAATACTGCAGCGAATATTTGGAAGGATATATCCATTGAGACAACCTTATCGAATATACCCGCAAGTTGATGACAGCCTACAGGAAGAACAACCTAAAGGAATATGAGAAAGAGCTAAGAAAATGAACTGATGACATCATAAGAAAGTGTGCACGATGTCCAGAGATACTGAATGAAGATGATATATGGATCCTAGAGAACAAATGACGAAGTAAAGAATTGAGTGAACTATCAAAGTGGAAAAGAATATTACACGTTAAAGTGCTGCAGAAAACAGAAGTTCAATAAATGTACAAATGCTGAAATGAAAGGGAGATAAGTCATGGCAAAAGGCATGGGCGATGAGAGATGTTGGGCTAATTGGGTGGTGAAGGATCTTCATGTCCTATCTCCCTGCACCTGGGTCTTGGATTCTGTGCCGCTAAATGAACCGAATGTTCCAGACATGGCACAAGCATGCCAACCAATTGTATTAGTCCATATAACGAAGGACCTTGAAGCTTAGTAGACTAATGGAATATGGTGTAATTATTTTCTCTTAAATTACATGTTTGAAGAGGTAGGCATAAGTTGCCCACCTGATAAAGTACAGCCAATAACAATCCTTCCTCCTTTATGATTGTATATCTAGATGTTTCCCTTAACCAATCCCAACCCTTGATAGATGTTTCACTATTGCCACATAGTATTATGTCACTCTGGTGCATAATGGAGTATATGAAGTGTATTTTTTATGGAAATCATTGAGAGACTAAGCGTACATCCGTTGATGTTCGTTGTAACCTCCCTGTTTTAGATAATTGTTAATAAAACAGTAACTTGCCATATTCTTGAGTTTGTCCGGTTATTTGGACTCAGAATTATTCTGGTGTAATCCCATCCAACTATAAATGCATGTTCCAAGGGCCATAAACTCACCATGATGGCATATTATAGTAATCCCCTTCAACACTTTGCCAAATCTGCTGACAATATCTTTTAATATCCATCCTTTGTCAGTACTCAGATGAGGAGGGATGGAGTAGTGAGGAGAACCAGAGGCGGCAAGCCAATGCCACAGTCTAGTTTTTGGAAGCTATTGAACCGTCCCGGGAACTGTAAAATGAACACAGCTGAGAGAGAAAGAGAGAGACACTCAGCAACATATGCTGATGCCGAGCAGAACACAGAAAGCAGAGATGCAGAGAAAGACAGTGGCAAGGCTGACGCGAGGCAGAGAACCTTGTAACTGTATTCTGATACGGGTCAGAATCCCAGAGGCACGGTGAGCGAGCCGACGAGAGTGCCGTGTGTAATGACTGCAGGTAGATGAAGCATGTGAAAGCAGAGACAGGCGGTGCAGAAGACAGCTGACTAACTACTCGCCCACTGAGCTGTTGACCAGAGAAGGAAGGAGAGACATGAGGAGCATCCGTGTTGCACCGTGAGCCCATAGAAGGCAAGTGGGGTAATACAGCACATAGGTGTGAATGCTGTGTTAAGCCTGAAAGAACGAACAGTAATAAATAAGAGTCAAGGACATGCTTGTTAAAAAGCAAGGGAAAGCCAAATGCAAACTTTGTTGTAAGAAGTGCACTTGCCCTACTGTGGAATGACACAAAGTGACAGCTGAACAAAGGGTGAATACAATGAGAGAGAGACAGGGAGAGAGAGAGAGAGAGAGAGAGAGAAAGAGAGAGAGAGAGAGAGAGAGAGAGAGAGAGAGAGAGAGCCTAGCAGGCTAGTGAACCAGGCTGTAAAATTGGAAGTGAACCAGGAGAAGAGAATCATTCGTCCTTATGCAAACCCAAAAAGGGGGCGCGTACATTTTGAAATCGTAACCAAGTCCTGGCAGGAGAGTATACCAGGAAAAGCCAAGTGAAATCAAGTGTGCTGCAAAAAAGAATCTCAAGGAAGATTCGTACCTTTAGGATTTTTAGTAGAAATTGAAACCAAGTCCTGGCAGGAGAGACTACCAGGCAAAGCCAAGTGAAATCAAGGGTGTTGCAAAAGAGAATACCAAGGAAGATGTATGTCCTGAGGATTGTGAATTACATTAAAAGTGAATGAGAACCTGGCAGGAGAGCATACCAGGTATTCTGCGAGTCTGAAACCCAAATTCAAAATATGGTACATTGAGTGGCAAAGCCCAAGGAAGATCCATGCCCTTAGGATTGCAAATTGCATGAAGTGTGGAAAGGACCTGAGGTAGGGAGTCGGTTCCTCAGGAGTGGATAAAGAACGTGGTCATTCTTTTGAACTTTTGTTTTTGTGAATAAGAATCTGGGAAAGGGAGTCATTCCTTAGAACTGTGAACATTATCCTTTTGGAGTCTTTTTGTTGGATTATACTTTTCTATTGAACTTGAACAGTTTTGCAAATTAAGAGCCAAATACAATATCCTTAGCACCTTAGTGTTACTTTTTAGAATGAGAGGGCTAGGATAGGATTTCTGAAACAGGACAGCTTTACTTGGGACTTCTTGACACAGTACAGACCCTTAGTTTTGGTTGAGGTAGGGAAATACCTCCTAGATTAGGATAGTGAGGCATTTTTTCAACCCCCTTTATTCTTAAAATAAAAGTGTATGCCAATCACCATGAGTGCTATGTGTCCATCCCTCATTCCTGGTCCCTCACAATATATATATATATATATATATATACATATATATATATACATATATATATATATATATATATATATATATATATATATATATATATATATATATATATATATATATATACATATATATAGAACGGTTTGAGAAAACCGTTTCCAGGTTCAACTCCATTCTATTCAATATTCCTTTTCTTTTCTTCTCTAGGCCATAAAGAACCTGGGATCTTCAATTTTTGAGGTGCACATTTACCTCATAGAAGAGTGAATCTTTCTTACCAGTAATAATTTCACGAATCTCACAAACTTATAATTGTAACCTTAGTGGTTGTTCTGATTTGTTGTGCCTCATGGCATTTATGTGAACAGTTTCAGTTGAATTGAGTTTCAGGCAGAATAATGGTTTACTTTTACTCTGAGTAAAATGTTATTATAGCACTTTACAATCATGAAGTTATTGCCATAGTTTACACATTCAACTCTTGGGCTGACAAAAGAGCAGCAGCTGTATGACAAGTGACCCTAAACCTCATATCCAATAGGGACATCGCCCTGGACACAAGAGAATGTCTGCATATAAGCAATTGAACCATCATATAATCTGTATATATATTTACAAAACAATTAGTAGAAATAAATTGAAAGAGACACGTTGAACCCTAATTATTTAATATATTTTAAAATAAACATATGTAAATACTCATAATTACTCTAAATTCATGTATTTATAGGACAGAAATGATGTTTTAAATTCATCATTTGCTTAAACACATGTGCATAGAAGTTTATATATTAGTGTATGTTTTTGTATGTGATGCCATCCTTGTGGTCATAGGCTGCACAACAGGGGACATGAATTTAAGGTGGCTTTGGATGAATTTCCCTACAACTGAAGTTTTTTCCTTGAATTTCAAGGGTTTTGTTAGTCCATAGATTTCTTCCGCACATGGCCAGTGGCCGTGGCCTACGGCCGTGCCCACTGTATATTTTAGAACACTACCAGATCACTAGCCATGGCCTTAGGCTATTTCTGGTGGGCGCTGCCAATCAACATTTTAAAACACTCGCAACCCATCACTCAAAGATGTTCATCAATCACAAGCTAATTTTTACCTGTTTTGACAGTGGTATTGTTATGCATAAAATAGTGCAGACTTTGAGAACTCACAATGTTTTTAGGCAATGCGCATTAAGATTACATTATTTCCTGAGGATCTCTCACTTTGGTTAAGCAAGGGGCTACAAGCCTGTTGTTTTATGGCCGTCTCTTTGTGACTGTTGTGATACATTGCACAACCCCAACTAACCACATGTTGCAAGAGTAACGTATGCCCAGGCACTTTTGCTCCACAGCAAAAACCAAAACCTAATACCCATGAATATACGCACAGTAAGTGAACATATATCATAAAGTGAAATATATAAATGCAGTTCAATTGACCTTCTCCTTAGAAGAAAGTGCACAAGACAAAATAGCATTGGACTATAAAAAAAAGTATTTGTGGTCTTGTGAGTAAGCGTCTGCACTGGGAACATGTCAACCTGAGTGAAGTCCTGATAGTCAAATACTTGAGCAAGCTTGCCAACCTAAAAAAAAAACCAAGGGGTTGCACCCGCTCTCTGAAGCAAAGTTACTCTGTCCACCCACATGTGTCCTTTACTTATGCCCTAAAAAGCAGACACAATCAGAGGAAAATAACTGCACCAGTGACCAGGATTGCAAACTCTCTTGCCACATTGTGGACAAATAATCAAAACTCACTTGCCCTCTCATCATTTCCCCTCCTATGTCTGGCTATCAACAATACTCTGCTTTATAAATAGAACTTGAAAAGTACATGTACCATAGTGTCACTAAAATATATAAATCCTCATAGAACTATGTTGGCCAAAAAGTGTTGAATTGTGGCATTATTCCAACTATATTGACTGGGAGAATACAAATGCCAGAATGCAATTCAGCAAAAGTCAAATAAATGGTCTCTAAGTGCAAAACAGTCAAGGACTAATAGTAGCACAATTAAAAAATAATAATACGGATGCCCATTTGGTCGCCTGTCCATGCAGTAAACAGCTCCAAGCCTGCTTAGCTTCAAAGCTAGGAAAGAACCATCGCCTTCAAGCCATGTGGTCTTGTAACTTCGGCTCATTTATTAGGTAACATGACCTGAGGAGGGTGGCCCCTTCCTTACTTTGAAGCTAAGCAGGGTCTGTTTTGGTTACTGCATGGATGGGAGACCTGGATGACGTGTGTGTCATAGCCAGTGATTTGTAACCCCAACATCACCATAGTAGCAAAAATATCTTTCAAAAAAAGAAGAAAAAACTATTACCGCGGGTACGGAACTGCACATACCCTTGGCTATCTGGAGTCCTTCATAGCCGCGGTTATCGGAAAATAGCAAAAAAACAAATGCTTTCCTGCCCCCCAGCCCCTCACCAAGCGCCCTCCTCATCTGTGACAGCTCACCCCACTCCCTAATGGCCTCCTCACCTCACCTGCCTTCTCCCTTTCCCCCCACAACACAAGCTGTTTCTGTGATGCAGTTTGCTTTGAGATTTCGGCTATAGCCGAGGCTACGGAAATCTTTGTGTTGCAAACTCAGTCTCTAGATCCCCTCCAACTCCCAACTTACACTTGGTGCCCTATGGCCACCCACACCTCTAGCCTGATGCAATTAGCACTTTTCCTAAGTTTGATTTTCCAGTATCCTTGGCTATAGCCGCGGCTATCTCTCGCATTGAGAGAAAAACAATATGGCAAATGTTTCATTTCTAAAAACACCCAGTTTTGGCTATTTACCCGAAATGAAGCTATCTATTTTGGAGAAGGGGCACCAAAGTTGTTTCACACCTGTTTCCAAATCCATCCAACGGCTTGAGCTGCAAAAATTGACCTTGTTTGTCTATGGGAAAATGAATGGGAAGTAGAGCACAACTTTGGAAAACAAAAGTGTTTTTGTCTTCTTAATAACTTTTTTATTTTTTAACTAATCTTTACCACACTTTGCAGTCTTGAGGCTGTAGGAGGGGGTGAGGGGGCTGGAGCGCGAGTCGCTAATCACTTTTAAAATTTCGGAACAAGCCGTTAATCGAATCAAAAGTTATTAACAATTGAATTTTTAAAGGGTTACCTACAAGAGTCCGGCTCACCTTAACTATAGGGTGGCTATCGATGCCCTATGAAATACGTATATCTGTGAGTTGATAACCACATTCAAATTGCCACCAGTTAACAATTCTGTACAATGGAAATGAGACCTTCTGGGAAATAACTCTTTAAAACAAATTTGCTATGGTCATCATTGGGAGATACATTGAGATTAATGTAAACATTTTAGTGTGATAGAAGAGTTTAAGGCCCAATATAAGACCCTGACCAGCTCTTAGAATCCCTTGACCTGATATATCAGTTTTGTAATCACTGAGAATGGCTGCACCCCGCTTACTATGCCGAGAGAAAGCAATCACATGTTTTTGAAACCAGTTGGTTCTCAAGCAGTGTTGGTCTTTGGACTTTAAATGATCCTGCTGTAGGAAAGACATATTAGCATTCAGATCGCTGTGTTTATTATCGGACAGTCTTCCACATATTTGGGGAAGTCAAGGCACTGGGCATGAAGCGAGAAAACTTTAAGAGGGGGCACAATTATGAAAAATAGTTTGTTTCAGTTGAATGAAATGAAAGCACCTTTTCTGTAGTGTAACCATAGGATTTATCATTATATTTGGCCCCCACCAATCTCCCCCTTCTTCCAAAAGTGACTTAATCTCTGTATATGATATACTGCAGCGATAATAACTCTGACACTGACATAGATATTAAGCTTATGCTTCCAGTGTAAGGACCCTAGAAGAACAACAATGCCACCATTCCATAACAATCACTGGAGGATAGCTCAGGGGCAAGGCTGGTCTTGGAAGCAACACGATGCGGAGCAACACAGGTTCGATCCCGGGGCCTTGCTTAGAAACCTCCTCTGGATATTAAGCGCATTATAAATAACCAATTATAATCATTATAATACTAATAATCTCAAAGTTTTCATTCAAGGCTCGGAAATCTGACCTATTATCTTGGGGTCATGTGTGGTTATATGAGACATAAATCACCCTCAGAGACAGGAAAACATTCAGCGTATTAATAACAACAATCTGTAAAGTAAGCAATACTAGCTTTGAGAACAGACAACTACATCCCTGGTAGTATGCCAGTCTAACAGAAGCCATATTGAAGTCATGAACAATCCAAAACAAACATTATTGTTCTCATCAGATAACAGCAATGGGGGTCCTCACTTCTCCCTCTTCTCTCACAGGAAATGTCGTCTCACTTTTCAGTCTCTCTGCAATCCCCTAACCAATTTGGTTGACTAGTCACTAGAGTGTGTCACTGCTTGGGAGTTCTCCCATTCCCCTGTCCATCATCTAGTTTATGAATGCCATCTGCTTTTCCAGCCCATAAAGCCTGCTGTGGCTCTCCTTTAAAAGTAACATGAAGTTTAAATTGGGAACCTCAACTATAGGTGATGTTACTACTCCGCGGCCATGAGACGCTTCATATTACATCTTTTCTGCATTGTGCTTCGTGATAGATCAGAAAAAGGCAGATATCGCTGTTCCTGAAGGAGATGGTTTCAGGTTTCCTGGCTGTAGCCAAAATGGGGCTTGTTGAGCTGGATAGTCGTCAAGTGCTCCTCACGCAAGAGCTCTTTGAATGGAGCTTAAAGATAGGAAAGTCATTTGGAATCTGTACCTTCAGCTGTACATCGCTGATTTGTATGTGATTACGGCATGAGCACTTTTCCAAATCATTAGTCTTATCTGCCAGAATGTATTCCAGAGTTTCCAGGGCACGACCTCCGTGAACTAATTTCGTCTGCTCATAGGTCTGTTTGCAGAGAGCTGTTTTGGCTTCTTCCATACTTTTTCAATCTGAAGAACATTTTTATTCAGTGTATCTTCAGTTCACGCTTACTTTGCCTATGTCTTGTTTTATTTCACGGAGCATTCTCACCGGATCGCCTTTGTTCGCAGGTGCACCATCTCCCTCGCTTGATGGAGAATTAGGGAGAAGAAATGTTTTTGGAGAGAGCGGTGTGTCTGCCGCAGATGATTGGAGCAGATCTTTGGAAAAAAAGTAGATCTAACATCTTGGACCAATTGCTATTTTTGACGATGAGGTCATGTAAACATTCCGGTTGAATGCTAACATAGAAGCACTGACATGCTAATCAATGGCCCGTGGGCATGAAGCTTTGATTGAGGCTATAGCCAAATCTTATTGCCTGAAAAATATCACTTTTATAACAAAATTCTATTGCCTTTCTTCAAATCCATTCACAGTCTTGCCCATCCTTTATTTCGCCCAAACCATCTCCCACTACTCTCCTCCCTGCAACTTCCACTATAGAAACTTCCTTAAATCTCACCATTGCCTGACTACTCTGTTCATCCCCTTGCCTCTGTGCCTTCTCCCTTCTTGCCCCTTATCCCTGGATCTTAGTGCCTCCCTTATTAAAAACACCACTCCTAGCCACTTCTTTAAATATCCTGTTTGAGCCTGGAGAGTGAGCCCTCATTTCCCCATCACATAACTCCCCCTTCATGAGTACTCAGTCTCTAGAGTCACTGTGAATAGGAACATTCCCCCTGCACATATGCAGTCTCTTTGGGCTACTGGCTAGTGATTGTCTAGCCTGGTCTAGGCATCATTTATCTCCCATTATCAACCGGTCAGCAATTCATTCATTACCTTTCGCTCTTTAAGGCACATAATGTAGGACTGCCCAGAATAAGGATGGTACAATGTTGAATGTTTCTGGCCGAAGCAACTGTCCCTCAATAAATAGAAGATACAAACAGAACAAATGCTTCTTTTAATGCAAGAGAGCTTCTTACATGTGATAAATGCCTACAAACAACCATTGTAGTTATGTTATTTGGCGCATGTCTCCGTGTCCCGTATATATATATTCTGACCTGGTCTTACGTTTCTGACCCGTGCTTTGTGAATTACAACACATCTTGAATTACGATTTTGTACTTTGTTGACTTCCTGGTTAAACAAACATTTCTCTGCTCCACGGATTGGCTATTGGATTTTCCATTGTCAGATTTGGCTTCTTGTTATCTGCCTTACTTGACAGTGTGCTCTTAAATTTAGACGCTACGCTGGCTCTTCAGAGTGCACTCTGTTTAACGTTAGAGCGCCCTCGTGCCACCCGGGAAACAGGTCCTTTCTAACCATATTAACTCCCTTCTCCTTTCGCCTATGACTTCCCCTAGCTTTCTTTTCCTGTTCTGTGAGATCGGCTTGGGAAACCCAACAAGACTCCTGATCTAAGTTACACGTTTTTTGACACCAGTCAGCCTCCTTAAATTGAAGCCGATTCCCAGTGTGACTCAGGATAGTGCCATATCGCTTTGTTTAATTTATCTCTACAAACATACTCCGGTACTAAAACTGTCCTCTGTTTTCTTGCAGCCTGGTGAATACCAGGTGGTATTTGTGCTCTTTCATGCAAACCTCTGTCCTGTACATTTCGTTTTAAAGGACAGGGTGGTATTTCACAGGGAAGGCCGCCCTCTCAGAGGAGGCCCCCAGTTGGCTGATCAACTGCAATTATTCCGGAAGCAGATTCTTCCCTATTTCTCAAGGATTCAGAGTTCCTACACCTTGGTAATGTGATTATTGACAGAATCAGAAGCCTTATCAATGGATGTGGCCAAGACTATGATAAGTCTATTACAGTTGGTAGCAGATTTACGCTCCGATATGACCACTGCTCAGTCAGATATCCATCGTAGAATGGATGCCTTGCATGACCTGGCACACCCTCCATCTCGGGAAGCAGATAATATGGGCACTGCAGCTTCAGCTCCTGTTTATCCCATACCGCCATAAAATCTGGTCCCTGTTTTGATGTCCACCCAGTTTCCGTTAGCACCTCCTGAAAGATTCCAAGGTGATCCGAAAACATATTGAAGTTTCATCAATCAATGTAAACAGAATTTTCTATGTCATCCTGCCTCATTCCCGGATGCTACTACTAAGACAGCTTTTGTTCTTTCTTACCTTGGCAGTACCGCTGCTGAATGGGCTAACCCGTTGTTGGAGTCCACAGCTATACGATTGTAATGCCCTTATCAATGCTATCAACCGTGTCTGACACCCACTACAAAACACAAGCCACTGATTTAGAATTTCTTGATCTAAAACAGGGCAGTACCCCTCTGCTCACTTATCTAGCAAAGTTCAATCAGTTGGCTGCAGAAACATGACGCCTGAGGAGAAAAAGGAAGGCTGTCCGATGATCTAAAGTATATAATCGCCATGGTCCCTGTGGGACCCGTGGGATTCCTGGAATTACTCGATCTAGTACTCCAGATCGATGCTTGAAGGATGGAATGCAGAGGCGAGAAGAAGCTCCTGCAACTCGCACCCACAAAATTGGAGGCATCTGTTACGACCATGTCTGATTATGAACCCATGCAAATCGGTGCAGTTCGTAGTCCCTTGTATACTGTGGAGAGGGAACATTGAAGTTCCTAAAATCTATGTATGTATTGTGGTTCAGCAGACAATTTTCTGCATAATTAATCTAAAAAACCGTTAACAGTAATAGGAAAATTCCAGGGCTCGACCGCAGTAGAATTCCCTCAGGCAAGCATTAATCCTTGTCTCCTACCGCCTTGTTGCCTATCTACCTTCCCATCTCCCTTGCTTTGTCTGACAATCAAAGAATACAAACCAGAGCAGTCCTAGTTTCTGGGGCCACCTGGAATTACATGGACATTGCCTATGCCTGCCGGGTCGGGATATCAGCTGTTTGCAAAGCGCAATCTGAAATGGTCAGTGCAGTTGATGGGACCGCTCTTGTTTCTGGTCTGGTGACCAAGCAGACACCTTGTATCACGATGACTACTGATTCCAGGCACCAAGGTCGCCTAGCCTTTGATCTTATAGCCGCTCCTCAGTACAAAGTCATTTTGGGCATTCCATGGCTACAGGAGCACAATCCACACAGACTTGACAAAACATGAGGTGTCATTTCTGTCAGGACATTGCCATGATTCTTGTTTTGAAGCTGACACAGTACTTCCTAATTCCCCGTGTGTAGCCTTCCTAGAGGCAGTGTCCTCGATCAGTGCCGTAACTAGACTTATGGATGCCAAAATCCCTGCTCCATATCAGGAGTATTCAGACATCTTTGATAAAGGTAAAGCCGAACAATTACCTCCTCACAGTCATATGATTGCCCAATTAATTTAATACCTGGTCCCAAGATCCCTACTGAATGGGTATACTCTCTCAAGGTCAACGAACAGAATGTCCTGAAAGAATATTTGGACAAGGCGCAGGCTAACGATTTCATACATCCTTCTTGGTCCCCAGCTGCTTCTCCGTTGTTCTTCATGCCTAAAAGAAGGAGACCTGAGGGCATGCATCGATTATAGGGCTTTAAACGCCATCGCTGAAAAGAATCAATACCCATTGCCCCTCATTTCGCTCCTCTTGAATCAACTTGGCTCCTCGGCCATTTCACAAAGCTGGATTTAAGAGGAGCCTACAATCTTGTTCCAATAAAGAAAGGGGACGAGTGGAAGACTGCATTTGAAACCCGTTATGGTCTATATGAATACTTGGTCATGCCCTTCAGGCTTTGTAATGCTCCCGCCACCATTCAATACTTTATGAATGACATTTTTCAAGACTTATCAGACCAATACGTAGTCATCTATCTAGATGACATCCTGATTTATTCTGATACTATTGAACAACATGTAAAACATGTCTGTTCCATCCTACAGAGGTTTAGAAAATACCAAGTGTATGCCAAAGTGGAAAAAATGCGTATTCCATGTTACAGAAGTTGGGTTTTTGGGTTATGACATTACAGATAAAGGAGTTAAAATGAGCCACTCAGAAGTGAAAGCCGTACTGGATTGCACTGTCCCTGGTTCTTTGAAGGATTTGCAGTCTTTTCTCAGATTTTCAAACTTCTATCGAAGGTTTATTCACTCTTTTTCCTTTATCGTAACTCCATTAACTAGTCTGACTAGTCCTATGGTGCTTTTTAGATGGAATCCAGCTGCCCAGAAGGCAGTGTTTGGAAATGCCCTTCACTCTTGCAACACCCTGATCTTCTGCTGCCATTTATAGTGGAAGCGGATGCCTCAGACATCGCCATAGGAGCCGTTCTTTCACAAACATGTCCTGGTACTGGTAAAGCTCATCCCATGGCTTTCTACTGGCACAAACTGACACTTTCTGAATGGAACTACACCATTACGGAATGACAGCTGTTTGCCATCAGGGATGCATTTGCTGAGTGGCGCCATCATTGTTGGGAGCCCGTCATATGGTTTCGATCTTCATGGATCATCGTAATCTGCTTGCCCTAAAGTCTGTAAAGTGCTCGACCGCTAGACAGGCCTGTTGGAATTCTTTCTTTTCCCTGTTCGATTTCCTCATCACCTAGAGACCTGCTGTCCTCCATGCTAAGGCGGATGCCCTTTCTCATTTGGGTGAACCTGTTTCCTCGCCCGGAGGTGACCAACCTCTCTGGCTTCCCCACCAGGTGGCTTGTGGCTGTACCCCTCATAAAAGACTCAGGGAAATGATCCGATCCTGAGTACTTGCTCATCCCACTGATGTGGCAGACATTAATGCTCATGTCATTAACGGGTTGCCGTACGTTCATGATAGGATCTACATCCCTGATGAGAGGTCCCGCCTGTGTGCCCTGCAGTGGTGCCATGATTCACTCATAGCCGTTCACCCGGGGAGTAGTAAAACTCTGGAGTTACTGCACAGATGGTCTTGGTGGCCTACTATGTCATGGGATGTCACTGACTATATCACAACATGTTCAGTGTGTGCACAGTGTGAGGGCCAAACACACAAACCAATGGGTCTCTATCAATTCCTTACAAGTCCTGCTATATGGTATCAATCGACTTAATTGTTGAGCTCTCACCGGTCCGTAACCATGATACCATATGGGTCATCATTAAATACTTTACCAAATTGGCGATCTTTGTACCATGCATCGCTGTGCCCACTGCCCCTGTATTGGCTGATCGCTATCTGAAGCATTCTTTCGTTTCTTTGGTTTACCCACTATTATCATCTCCGCCAGGGGTACTCAGTTCACTTCACATTTTTGGCCTGTCTTGACTTCATCCTTTGGTATCAAAGATCCGTATTCTGGTGCCTACCATCCTCAAACTGATGGGCAAACTGAGAGACTGACCATCACTTTGGAGCAATATCTTTGCTGTCTTTGCCTACAATACCAAGTGTCCTGGCTAAACGTCCTGTTTTTGGCTGAATTTGCTTACAACTATTCGGTTAATTCATCTATTGGATCCTCTCCTTTCCACGCATTATATGGTCAACACCCCCATTCGATCCCTCTGGAAGCTCCTCTTCCTATTGAGTACCCTACCCCCCGTGCTTCCGTTTGGGATCTTGTAGCCTTACACAGGTGGGTAAAGGACCATTTGGAACAGGCACAGGACCGTGCTAAGAAATACACAGACATGTGCCGCAGCCCTGCTCTGACCTATCGAGTTGGAATGAGGGTTTGGTTGTCCACCAAGAACCTGAGGGCCCAGGGTACGCGTAAGCTCTTACCACGTTAAGTAGGTCCTACGAGATACTCCAAGTCATCAATCCTGTTGTTGTTTGCTTACGTCTTCCTGCTGCTTGGCCTGTCCATCCGGTTTTCCATGTGTCTCTTTTGAAGCCCTGTACACCCACTACTAGGTTGTCCGCTTGTCCACTCCCTGGAGTAGTGGATGGTGTGATGTAGGATATGAGGTTAAAGCTGTCTTGGACATAAAAATGCAGAAGGGTAGACTGTTTTATTTGGTGGATTGGAAGGGCTACGGTCCAGAGGAGCAGACTTTGCAACCTTGTGAGAACATCCATGCTCGTACCTTGTTAGCTCATTTTCAAGCCTCGAAAGGGGTGTTGACTCCTTTGGGGGAGGTTACTGTCACGGTTTTTGAACATGGTTTCTGCTTTCTACATAAGCGGCGCCGTTCCCCGAAGCGCACTCGATGCTTCTGGCAGTTGCCATGGCACCTGCACCAATGCTGCAACTTCACGCTACGCAATGCTCATAGACTTCTGAGCGTCTCCACCATTGCCACGGCTACGCGGCACCCAACCAATATGTGGCGCACAAATACACGTCACTACGTCAGGCACAGACAACACAGAAGCCTAAACAAGCAAGAATTCCATTCTGTCGGCACTTCTTATTAAAGTAAGTCCTTTCTGTCTCCTTGTCTCGTACATCTATATTCTGACCTTGTCTCCCATTACTGGCCCCTGCTTTGTGACTTACAACCCATCTTAGATTACGATTTTGTACTTTGCTGACTTCCTAGTTAAAAACTTTCTGCTCCACGGATTGCTTATTGGATTTTCCATTGTCGGATTTGGCTTCTGGGTGTCTGCCTTACTGGACAGTGTGCCCTGAACTTTGGCTCCTACGCTGACTCATCAGAGTGCACTCTGTCTAACGTTAGGGCGCCCTTTTGTCACGCCCGAAACAAGTCCTTACTAACCATATTAACTCCCTTCTCCTTTCGCCTAGGCATTCCCCTACCGTCCTGATCCAAGTTAGAAGTTTTCTGCCACCAGTCAGCCTCATTACCTCGAAGCCCATTCCCAGTGCGGCTCGTGTTAGTGCCTTATCGCTTTGTTTACTTTATCTCTACAAACATACTCCAGTACTAAAACTGTCCTCTGTTTTCTTGCAGCCTTGTGAATACCTGGTGGTATGTTTGCTCTTTCATGTGAACCTCTGTCCTGTCCATTTAGTTTTAACGAACAGGGAGGTGTTTCACAGGGAAGGTCACCCTCTCAGAGGAGGCCCACTGTGGGCTGATCAACTGCAATTATTCTGATGGCAGATTCTTCCCTATTTCTCGAGCATTTGGTGTTCCTACAACTTGGTAACCTGAGTATTGACACTCAGACATCGATCTTCTTGTCCTGCTGGAGCCTTTCCAGAATATAAAATTAGCAGTCAATACTCTAATTATTGTGTAACCATTGACAACCTCCAATCAGCCTTGAAGGGTGCAATCTAAAATGTAGGTGTTAATGTCAGCAAGAAGGTCGAAAAACGCAACAGATACATGTTGTTCCTTTGCATTATGAAAAAGCCTACATCAGTAAAGGCAGGTATAGAGCGATAATTGCTCAATTTTTAACTGAGAGGGCAAAGCAATGTGATCGGAATGGTGGCCCTTTCAAGACTCTTTGTTACAATGAATAATTTTACTAAGAAATATCAAACACAATAGATATTTAAATTGATCAAGCTCTGTCCATTTTCTTTCTTTAAGTGTGAGTTTACTGTATACCATCACACTACTATCAATAGGATCAATAGGATTTTGAACATCCAAATAGTAAAACCGCATGCACTCCAAAAATATGCTTTTCATTTGCAAATGTTGGCACCAACACATTTCCCCCCAAACAACCAAGTGGGCCTGATTCTTAAAGGTCATCATAGGTTCAAATGAGTATATGTCTGAGCAACTCAGCTATCGTATACCTGATTTTCAAAGCCTTACCCGGAGGAAACCTTAAGATGCTGTGAGCAAATCTTTGTGAATTACGTTTGCATTTGTGAGTGTGCTGGAAGCTAGCTCCACTACTGCCTACAGGTAACTGTTTGACATGGGTGTGATCTGTACCCAGGGCTGTACATGTTCTGCCGGTGTTGGAAGCTCGCACTAATTGAAATGTGGCTATTGTAGGTGTCTAAGATGCTTGCACGGCCATTGGCCATGCTGTACCTTTTAGGTGTGCTCTTAGTTGTCTCGTCCTCACATACCATATATATGTATATATATATGTGTGTGTGTGCCTGACTAACAATGTGTTTTTGTATGATGAAAGTTTCTATAGAAAGCTACATGGAACCACTTAGGGGTTCTACATTTGCACCATCCTATGCCAATCTCACAATGGGTTGGTTTGAGCAATGTATTGTGTGGTCTGAGGGCAATATACAGACAAAATTGTATTATGGCTACGATTTGCAGATGACTTGTTTGTCATCTGGAATGGAACAGAAAATGAGTGGGTGGGTTTTGTTAAAGTTCTAAACAAGAACAGATTGAATCTTACATTCACAGAGTCCCTTAGCCAGAATTTTATTGGATGTCATGGTTGCACAAATATTGGGTAAAATAGAAACCAACTTTTAAGAGTAAAGCAGAGTGACTGCAAAGGGTTCTAAAAATCAGGGGTATCCCAAATGGGTGATCGAACATGCTTTTCTGAAAGTAAGAAAAATGCAAAGCAAGAGTTAGCTGATTAACACTAACTCCATGATCATGAAGGAGAAACAAGTGGATGAGCCGAGTGTCATGATCTCTGCTTCCAAAAGGTCAGGGTTTTCCCAACTCCCTTGGAAGCAGATCCATAACCCAGGTTCCGAGTGCCAACCAGTCCCAATTGGGACCTTTTGGACCCAGTCCTGGCGCCAGTGGCACCAGGCTCATAAATATGCCCAGTCCCAGCGCTGGAAGCGCCGGGCTCATAATGCTTGGGTGGACTTACCTGCAGCAGACCATGCTGCTTACTTGCCTGCCAGTTGAGGCTCTGATCCTCTTCTGTTTGGAACTACTTTTCCTGTTGGGTGGGGCAGGAGCCACTCCCTAGATTCAGAACACTGGAACTCTTCTGGAAAGCAGGAACTCTTTTCTTACCTAGGCGTGGCTGTGGAAGGAGACACCTAAGCACTACAGGAGGCTATTTAAACCACACCCGATGGATGAATCTTGCTTTGCGTTATTCTGCATCCTCAGCAGCAGAACGCTCATCGTGTCTTCTGCATCTGATCCTGGGCCTAAGGAAAAAGGCTTACCATTCTGAATCCAGTCTTCAGCAACACCTATAAAGACAAGAAAGAACAGGTTAGCATTACGGTCTTCAGTGACAGCTCTTCACTTACCTGGTCCATCGGCTGTCACCAACGCCTCGCGCTGCATTCCGGCATCTGAAAGACAAAAGCTTACCAACTCTTCGCACGCTCCGGAGGCCTTCGGCGCTGCATCCCGCATCTGAAAGACAAAACAAGGTGCGTTTAAAGACATTGGGGAACTTTAATACTCACGTGCCATTACTCCTTTCCACATCTAACCCAGTGGGTATTCCGGCACCCTGCAGCCGCCCCGAACTTGTACCTGCAAAATAAAAAGACAGTTAGAGCGCATCGTGAAGCAGGCAACAAGCGCTTACTTACGTGCTTCCAGGCGCTTCTATTCATCACACGGGCTCCATCTTCAACTCACTTCAGCCCGCCATCCGCCATCGCCGGAACCCTGCAAAACAAGAGACATCATTACTAAAGACTTTAAAGACATTAGAATTACTTGAAACTTACCGTTCGTGCAGTAAACGACGGACAGCAGTCCTCTGAAGTCAAGAGGCCTGCTCCCCTTATCCAGTGAAGAAACTGGTTACAGCACCCTGCCTCGAGGCAGATGGAGAGCACGGCGTTCACTTACCTAAGACATCTTACCCTTCGAGCCAGACATACAGTGCACAGAGGTCCAGCCCAAAGAGCCAGCCGTGTGTTACGCATCACCTTTGAAGATACGGTATACGCCCAGTCAAGACCGGCGCCTCTACGGGAATCAGGTGAGCGTTACAGAACGCAAAGCCTACCACAAAACTCCCGTCCAGGCGCTATGGAAACCTCGGATACCGACCAGCTAGCCCAGTTACTTGGGGAACTAAGGGCAGAAGTGCATGCAGCCCGTCAGGAAACGAACGCTCTAAGAAGGGAACTGATTATTTCCAAGGAGCGAACAGATGATCTCGCTAGACAATTGCTACAGTCACAAGCCGGACAGACCCCGTTACCCGCATCTGGGGGAAATCTTCCTTCTACATCCTCTATGAATCCAGTGCAGATCAACCTACCTGGGAATGTACCTCTGGCTACGCCCGAACGATTTTCTGGTGACCCAAAGAGGTTTACAGTATTTATCAATCAGTGCAGGTTGCATTTCTTATGCCGGCCAGCAGCCTTTCCAACTGATCAAGCTAAAGTAGCTTTCGTGCTTTCGTACCTTAGTGGCAATGTGGCAGACTGGTCGATCCCTCTAGTAAATCAAGATGATCCGGTCCTCCATGATTTTCAAGCTTTTCAGCTCAGTATGGAAAAACTCTTCGCAAGACATTCACAGGGGCAGGCCTTGGACAATGAGCTTCTTTCGTTGCGACAAGGTAATCAAGACCTTTTGGCTTATATTGCGTCTTTCAACAGACTGATAGTGGAAACTCACTGGCCTGAGGACAAAAGGATTACGCTGTTTTATAGAGGTCTACGCGGAGAGCTCAAAGATGTGTTAGCCCAAGTAGTGAATCCCCCACAAGATTGTTCGGACTATATAGACTTAGTCGTTCAAATAGATCACAGACTGCAGAACAGGAAGGCCGATCGTTCCAAGTTTGATGCTCGAGTATTTTCCAAACCGCCAACTCCTTCCAAAGGAGTAGACTCCGGGGAACCCATGCAAATAGGGGGTCTGAAAGGTCCTCTAACACAAAAGGAGCGGGAAAGGAGAAAACAGTTGCAATTATGCCTCTATTGCGGAAACTCAGGGCACTTTCTTCGAGACTGTCCGGTGAAACCTGCCAAGAAGGCAGTAGGAGCTGCAGTTACCAAAGTTACAAACTCTGAGCAGGGAAACGACCTCGCCCGACAAGAATAGAGGTCCTCTTGCCGAGCGTGAAAACCAGTTCCGTGACCTCGCATTTCGTGATACCTATGGTCCTCATTAGCCCTGATAATCCGGATCGATTACATGCAATTGAAGCTTACGTCGACAGCGGTGCTATCGGCAATTATGTGGATCATGAAATGGTTTTGAGGATGAATCTAACTCTTTGTCCCAAGGCTGTAAAGGACGTCATTACTACGGTGGATGGTACGGAGATAGCCTCCGGGCCAGTAACGCATACCACTCAAGAAGTGACGCTAGTAAGTCAAGATGGACACCATGAGAAGATTGTGTTCGATGTGATCAAGGCCCCTCAGTTTCAGATTATTCTAGGAATACCTTGGTTAGAGAAACACAATCCTCTGATCGATTGGTGAGCAAGAACGGTCCAGTTTCCAGAATGTGTCTCTACTTGTCACCCTCCACCTGGTGTTGCACTGGCAGCAATTTCTTCAGAGACTCCCCAGTTACCTCCCGAATACCTAGAATACCAAGATGTTTTCCGGAAGGATCAGGCTAACTCTCTACCTCCTCATAGGTCTTATGACTGCCAGATCGACCTGATACCTGGATCTACTCCTCCTTGTAGTAGAATTTATGCCCTCACCGAGCCTGAGAACCTTCACCTTCGACAATACCTGGATCAATACCTGGCAAATGGGTTTATTCGTCCTTCCAAGTACCCTGCTTCTTCAGCTTTGTTCTTCGTTCCAAAAAAGGAAGGAGACCTTAGAACTTGTATAGATTATCGCTCCCTGAACCAGATCACCGTTAAGAATAGATATCCGTTACCTTTGATCCCTGAACTCCTGGACCAAGTCAGAAAAGCATGCATATATACAAAGCTGGATCTTAGAGGAGCTTACCACTTGGTACGAGTAAAAGAGGGCGATGAATGGAAGACGGCCTTCCGCACCAAGTATGGGCTATTTGAATATCAGGTCATGCCCTTCGGACTTTGTAATGCCCCGGCCGCCTTTCAATATTTTATGAACGATGTCCTCAGAGAGCTCATAGATGTGTGTGTTGTTGTTTACATTGACGACATCCTCGTTTATTCTTCATCGGAATCTGAACATCGGAAACACGTGAAAATGGTCCTCGAAAGATTGCGTCAACACAAACTTTTCGCTAAATTGGAAAAATGTGTTTTCAACGTGACTGAAGTTGAATTCTTGGGATTCATATTATCACCTGGCGGAGTGCGTATGGATTCAAAGAAGGTCGATGCAGTTCTCAAATGGCCATCACCATCCTCCGTAAAAGGTGTGCAAAGCATGTTAGGCTTCGCTAACTTTTACCGCAGGTTTATCCCCGAATTCTCTCGAATAGTCCAGCCCATCACTGCCTTGTTAAAGAAAAACAAACGTTTTGAATGGTCTACCGAGGCGGAACAAGCTTTCCAGGATTTGAAGACTAAATTTATCTCTGCACCAATCTTAAAACACCCTCACCCCGAACTCCCCTACATCGTGGAAACTGATGCTTCAAGCCTTGCCATGGGGGCAGTTCTATCACAAAAGGACCCGGTAACCAATCAGTTGCATCCTGTGGCATTTTGGTCCCGCAAATTCTCGCCTCCTGAAATCAATTACACGATTACTGACAAGGAACTTCTGGCTATCAAGTCTGCCTTTAAGGCTTGGCGGCATTATCTGCTGGGGGCCCGACACAGCGTTATTGTGATTACGGATCACCGAAACCTGCAATATTTGAAAACCGCAAAAGCCCAATCCTCTAGACAACTCCGTTGGGCATTATTCTTTGCCGAGTTTGACTTCATAATTACCTATCGACCTGGTACAAAAAACGGTAAAGCTGATGCCCTTTCTCGGATGGGAGTGGAAGAACACTTGATCAACCCTAAACCTGTACCAATCATTCCCGAACAAAGAATTCTGGGTGTAATCGCCACAGAATCCATAGAGGAAGTTAAGGATAAAGCCAGGCAACTTGTAACTCCAGCAGACATACAGAATTGGCATCTGCAGGGAAAGGACTTTTCAGTAAAGGACAACTTATTGTATTTCCAAGAACGATTATACCTACCCAGCACAGATTTACAGAAAAAAGTAATCTCTTGTTATCATGATTCTTTAATGGAAGGACATCCCGGTATGGCCAAGACCTCAGAAAAGATCAAGCGCTACTTCTGGTGGCCGTCTTGGAAAAAAGATATCAGAGACTTTATAATGTCCTGTGGAGTATGCGCCCAAAACAAGAGTCAAAAGGAAAGACCAGCAGGCCTCTTACGCCCTATTGACATCCCCCCTTGCCCTTGGCATACGCTTTCTATGGACTTCATCACTGATCTACCTCCATTCTCCGGATACAATACGATTCTAGTAATCGTGGACTTATTCTCCAAGATGGCGCATTTCATTCCGCTCAAAGGCTTGCCAACAGCAGCAACTCTGGCCCGAGAATTTCTCGAAAACATCATCCGACTGCACGGTTTTCCTTCGGTTCTAATTTCGGATCGAGGTAGTCAATTTATTTCTCATTTTTGGCGAAGTTGCTGTCGGTCGGCTTAAATTGATGTGAGACTATCGACCAGTCACCACCCTCAGACCGACGGACAAACCGAGAGGACCAATCAAACTCTGGAACAGTATTTACGCTGCATGCTGCAACAAACTGAAAAAACTTGGAAAGACATCCTTTGGATAGCCGAATATGCCTACAATAACTCTGTCCATTCGGGAACTGGGAAAACCCCGTTTTTTCTTTTGTACGGCAGTCACCCTCGAACCTCGGAGTTGGATCCCCTCCAAGATCTTGAAACACCAGCAGTAGACTACCTGCATTCTACAATCACCCAAGCCTTTAAGGAAGCTGTTTCTCACCTTCAAAGGGCTAAAGAACAATACAAGAAAGGAGCAGATCAACATCGGAAGGAAGCCCCTCAATATCAAGTAGGGGATCAAGTCTGGTTATCCACCAGATATCTACCTCTAAAAGGGCCACGCACATTCAACCCAAGATACCTTGGTCCCTATTCCATCACTACCATAGTAAACCCAGTAGCGGTCAAGTTGGACTTGCCCCCGCACATGAAGATACATCCGGTCTTCCACGTCTCTCTATTAAAACCCGTGCAACCTCAAACCCGACTAACCAAATCTCCAAAACCTATCCTAGTTGATGGAGAACTCGAGTTTGAAGTCAAAAGCATTCTGGACTCCAAGATCTCCAAATCTAAACTATTCTACCTAATTGACTGGAAAGGCTACGGCCCCCAAGAGAGATCCTGGGAACCTGCTGAATATGTCCACGCTCCTCGCCTAATCAAAAGATTTCACCGAACATTTCCTGACAAGCCAAAACCCCCTGAGAAGCCCGGTTTGGGAGGGGCCTTGATGGGGGGGTACTGTCATGATCTCTGCTTCCAAAAGGTCAGGGTTTTCCCAACTCCCTTGGAAGCAGATCCATAACCCAGGTTCCGAGTGCCAACCAGTCCCAATTGGGACCTTTTGGACCCAGTCCTGGCACCAGTGGCACCAGGCTCATAAATATGCCCAGTCCCAGCGCTGGAAGCGCCGGGCTCATAATGCTTGGGTGGACTTACCTGCAGCAGACCATGCTGCTTACTTGCCTGCCAGTTGAGTCTCTGATCCTCTTCTGTTTGGAACTACTTTTCCTGTTGGGTGGTGCAGGAGCCACTCCCTAGATTCAGAACACTGGAACTCTTCTGGAAAGCAGGAACTCTTTTCTTACCTAGGCGTGGCTGTGGAAGGAGACACCTAAGCACTACAGGAGGCTATTTAAACCACACCCGATGGATGAATCTTGCTTTGCGTTATTCTGCATCCTCAGCAGCAGAACGCTCATCGTGTCTTCTGCATCTGATCCTGGGCCTAAGGAAAAAGGCTTACCATTATGAATCCAGTCTTCAGCAACACCTATAAAGACAAGAAAGAACAGGTTAGCATTACGGTCTTCAGTGACAGCTCTTCACTTACCTGGTCCATCGGCTGTCACCAACGCCTCGCGCTGCATTCCGGCATCTGAAAGACAAAAGCTTACCAACTCTTTGCACGCTCCGGAGGCCTTCGGCGCTGCATCCCGCATCTGAAAGACAAAACAAGGTGCGTTTAAAGACATTGGGGAACTTTAATACTCACGTGCCATTACTCCTTTCCACATCTAACCCAGTGGGTATTCCGGCACCGTGCAGCCGCCCCGAACTTGTACCTGCAAAATAAAAAGACAGTTAGAGCGCATCGTGAAGCAGGCAACAAGCGCTTACTTACGTGCTTCCAGGCCCTTCTATTCATCACACGGGCTCCATCTTCAACTCACTTCAGCCCGCCATCCGCCTTCGCCGGAACCCTGCAAAACAAGAGACATCATTACTAAAGACTTTAAAGACATTAGAATTACTTGAAACTTACCGTTTGTGCAGTAAACGACGGACAGCAGTCCTCTGAAGTCAAGAGGCCTGCTCCCCTTATCCAGTGAAGAAACTGGTTACAGCACCCTGCCTCGAGGCAGATGGAGAGCACGGCGTTCACTTACCTAAGACATCTTACCCTTCGAGCCAGACATACAGTGCACAGAGGTCCAGCCCAAAGAGCCAGCCGTGTGTTACACATCACCTTTGAAGATACGGTATACGCCCAGTCAAGACCGGCGCCTCTACGGGAATCAGGTGAGCGTTACACCGAGGTTTACTATCACATTTGATCTAGCCTCCAAAAATATTAAGACCATCATGAACCGTCATTGGCATGTGCTTAGGCTAGATAGAAATTTGGGAAAAGCACTCTCCAATAAGCCCAGTACCCCTTACAGACGATCCACCTCAGTGAAAGATCTTTTTGTGTCTAGTTTTATGCATAAAGAGCCCAAATTACACAAGGCACAATGGCTACAAGGTGCGAGTGATGGGTTTCGAAAGTGCACCAAATGTAAGGTGGATCAAAATGCTCATAATTACACCACTTTTGAACACCCAGTGCTGAAGCGAACAGTGAAAATCAAGGAAAGAATCTCATGCAATACAGAATTTGTTGTTTATGAACTCTTGTGCTCATGCCATAAGTGGATGGAGGAAGTACTGTGTGTAAATTAACACTACGAACATTACAACATGTACGTGCCATACAGAATAATTATCAATCATACCCTATGGCTAAACATTTTAAAGAAGCACATCAAAATTATTTGAAAGGTTTTAAATTCTTTGGATTACTAACTATACCTCCACTAACTAGAGGGGGTAACCAAGAACTGATTCTGCAACAGCAAGAGAGACTCGATTTCCACTTGGACACATTGTAGACAAAAAACTGTATACTTTTCCACTTTTCTATGATATGTCTATTACTCCGTGCACTGATTTTATGAAGAAATCATATCTATGTCATGTGTTCTTGGGGCCAGCATGTGGAAAATAGGTAATCCCCTGAGGCCATGGAGATTATCTGGTTCTACCATGATGTGTTGTGGGACACATGTTTCTTTTACTTGTGCTGTATCTTTTCCTGTGTTTCTTTTTCATTGTCATTAAATCTGCTTTTTGTAATTTTTTTGTTTTTTTTTGTTTATTGATTTTCACATTTTCAACTATTCTACCTTCATGTAGGAAAGTGCATTAATTGATTGACCATAAGTCTAGAACAGAGTGCGCTGTGCACTCTCGAACTAGTCTATTTCAAATGTGCAACGTTTTGACACTCATGCAAGGTCACTTTGATGTGGTGGACGTTTGTTATTCCTATTATGTGGTTTTATTGCAGGTTTTATAGTTCCAGTTATTTGAGGATTAACAGGTTTCCATTTCAATGTGTTTTATCTTTGAGAGCTTTGTGTGTGATTCCACTTTTAATTGAATGAAATTACGTTTTTACTTTAGAATGTGTGTACTGTATGTTTAAGTAGTCAACTGATCAGTTGTGCTTTAATTGGTTTGAATTTGCATTTTTGCACATGATAACATCATGCCCCCAATTGTGGATACTCAGGTTGAAGCACTATGCACTTTAATAGAGTTACCCCTGGATAATGTTGATGCACATGGCACTTACGTACATCATGCACCTTATTGTTGATACTCAGGTTCAAGCACTTTGCACTTTAAAAGGCTTTTTAAGCAGTGTTAAGCACTTGGCACTTTACTTCCTGATGAGTCAAACTGTATTTCATGCTTTTATATTTGAGTGGAATCAAGTGACACATCCCTATAATGTTGAGAGAAATCACTACATGCATGGTGCACTGTATTTCCCTCCTTATATGCACCCAATTTACTTCATGGTTTCAAATGATTCTGCTATTTTATCATGTTGCATAGCTGGCAACAAAGTATTTACATTTCATGTGTTTATATTTTAGCGTTCGATAAGAATGCACTAAGCACTTTATTTGAATGATGCTCCCTGCCAACAATTACCATCAAAGAAACGGATGGGATGTAACCTGACTATTTGAGCACTAAGCACTTTAAATGTCTGACATCCAGTGATTTAATTTCAATTTGAACCATGATTGTTGTTGTGGAAGTTCACTGTTATCAGCAAAAGCTGATTACATGGCCATTTGGTCATTGTTGAAAAGATGTTCCAAAATGTTCTAACATGGCCGACTGTTTTTACACAGTCCAGGGATCTGTGTGACAGGGTGCATACATCAATAAGGGACTTACTGTGCACCATAGATTGATCATAGAGACTGCATGTGTGCATATAGACTGTAAATAACTTTGTATTCTATGTGATCAAGCAACAGGTTTGTTGGGAAACGCGTTATGTTTTACTTCTTGTGCCTACTCAGGGATCCATTAATAAATGACTGGTTGTCAACTAAAGGATGCAGTTGCTCCTTTTTTACTAAAATATAGATCTGGAGGTGGAGGTGGAGGAGTGCATTTGCAACGTGCATCTGCACGGTCTTTTTGGTTTGGATATGTATATATATTTATACATGTGAAAGCACTTTGTACTTTTGCTGCCCATGTTGTTGCTGTCAATTACTTGTGAAGGGGGTTTGTGTTAATGAACCCCTTTGCTTCTACTTTGTATGTGTGAGGGATGCTTGTGCTGCTCATGTCATGGTGTACCCATATTTTTCATCAGGGAAGTTTGCACTACTGTTGATCGTGCTGTAAATAATCCACGTTTGCAGTGACAAACCGTGCCTTCAAATCAAACTATAGCTCACAGCTGTGAGGCATACTTGATCTGCTTACTTTCTCAGAAACATGGTGGAAATCCAACTTAGATGGTACCCAGTTAAGTTGATTGAGGCCTAACATTCTGATGGGCTTGGTCTAAGACCTTTGGCTGTGCACTCTTACTGTGACATCACTGCAGCAACCACAAAACCCAAGAAATGCCCAATCGAGTGAGCAAAGATTTGTGTTCAACTTATTGACACAAAACATAGCAGACAAAGAACCTTCTGATTCTTCACTCTCTGCCAATGGGCCTTCGTAATAGTTCACTTATTGTCTGGGCAGGTCCAGTTTTCAGGATATTGTCCTTCTGCACCCAGTTGAACAGAGCACTGCCTCATGACCTGTTCTCTTCTCCACTCTCCACAGGTTCAGATGACCACCATGTGCATCTCGGTCAGTCTCAGCGGCTCTGTTGTGCTCGGCTGCCTTTTCACGCCCAAACTGCACATCATCCTTTTCCAGCCCCAGAAGAACACCGCCAGCCATCGCATCACCACAAGCCGCTTCAGCGTCACCGCAGCAGGATCAGCATGCTCCCATGGTGAGTTCAGAGAAGAGAGTGTGCCGCGCTAGAGCCGGTGAGCCCACGGTGTTCAAACTTGTGAGGCTCACTGCTAGTATTGCCTTCCTGGCAATGTGTTCTTGCCAGAGTGTAACTACAAATGAAATGGAAGTAGCCTCGAACTTTCATATCATGTGGCCATCTGCATGAGATCCCGCTGCACGGGTTACAAACAAATCCATAACAGAAAAGTATGCTATATATATATTGACTAAAATGATTTATTCTTTTATAGGGGGAAATATATCAACATCTTTATCTATATTTATAAAACAAAGTTGTGTTTGTTTGTGGGTTTGCATAGAGCATTGATCTTGGGGACGTAACTCCTCATGAATTATGGGGTTTTTCGGCATTACGTTCTGTGGTGTTCCGCGCGCCATCTACAGGTCATTTGTAGAAAGTGCTCATCATTGCGCTGTCTGTGCTAAACTGGACTTTTTTTCAATTATTTTTAAAAGAGTGTTAGTGGGTCTTTCTTTTCATTGATTTGTTTTGCAATAAATGCAATACATGGTAATTTCACTAATTAATTGAACACTGAATTTTTATTTACCTCTGATTTAAATTCTCACATGAATATCATATTTGTAAGTTTAGTCTGATTTATTTGCAGTGTGTGTTTAGCAGCGACAGTGGCCACCACTGCTCACAACACTGCAAATAATCAGAGTAAGCATACAAATATTATATTCACGTGAGAATTTAAATTGGAGATAAATGAACATTTGGGGTTCAATTAATTAGGGAAATTAACATGTATCGTGATTTTCCTTCGTGGCAAACAACATTATTTGTTAATCTATTTCGGTGGAAAATGAAAAGAAATCAGAGACTGGACATCCTGGGAGAAGTCAGGTACTTAAGCTAGTATGTTTTATAAATATTTCAATGTACCATGGCTCATTAAAAGTCAAATTTCATTGTGCAATTATCTTAACAGATGCTTTGTTCCATAATTTCCTCAGATCGTAAATTCAAATGAATTGGTGCTTGCTTCCATCATGTTGAGGTTTAATAAGAGAATATGTGTGTTGACGCTGTTATTACGCTTCCTCTGGGCAAAGTTTTACTTGGGACTGATTCCCAAAGATTTGCTGGAGCAAATAAGGGGTGTGCATGAGATCTTAGCTGTCCACCTCCTGCCTTACACCCGATTCACAAAGCCTAAAATTGAAGCCCATGCGGAGATGCCTTGAGCATCTCTGAGTTGGCGTTGAGAACATCTTTGTGAATTGCATTAGCCCATGAGCACATATTGTCTTTGCAGAATAATGCAAGCCTAACCCTACTAATTTATAATAGTTGGGATATTCAAAATCAATGAATCAATTACTATGCAGGTTAAAGCAAATTCATTGTGAACACGTTTTAAAGTTCAAATTCCTTGTTAGACAATAGCTTTAGTTTGGGCACATGGCACACTGATAAAATGGCCAGACAAGAGGTGGAACAGATTCAAAATATTAACATTTTAACGTTGACCTTGTATTAACTGGGGAACAACAATAAAACCATAATCAAACAGGGAACTAGGATGGTATCATGAGTATATATAATCTAAAAATGCATCCCTCTTGAAATGATGACTACTTTCCCTGTGAGCCCTGTGAGCCCACTGCTCGCTCATCTACGGGTCACTCCGAGACACCCCGAGACGTGTTACAAATACATTGTACGTTGTACATAAAATTAAGGGACTAATGCAGGTTTGATTTCTACAGAACCTCTTTTCTGAATTTACGAACTATAGAGCAATTGTCAGTCACAGATAGCTAATAAATAAGCAAGTAAATACCAGAAATCAGGACTAAAAGACACAGAAATTCGATAACTGATATATATTTTAATTGTACTAAAACTATATCAAATGCAGTGCTCTAACCACATAACCACAAAACACACTCTTACTCTTTAACCTTTTCTAACAATATATTTGAATGTTTCCAAGTAAAACATAGCCCTGAGAAAGTGCTTAAATGGCACAAAGCACATGTCAGGTAATTGTACCTAAATACGAGCAATATTTTGCAAAGTAGTTGCTTGGATGAACTACGTTGTGACTGCTATTAAACATAAAAAGATAATTTTATTTATTTCATTTATATTATTTATTTATATAGCGCTGCAGCCCGTAGGCATAAGAGCGCATCACAAAAAGACTAAGACAACAGAGAGATTCTGATACAAAGTAAACTCTGAGTGAATAATTAATACAGTGTATTAATGGAACAGTCATAATGTGAACCTGTGTTACCTACATGAATGTGTGTGCATTGTTGATGGGGTGTTGTTTCATGCCAGATTCCTCCCACTTCTAAGTGCTGTACCCAGCGGAGTTATTATTAAACAATTGAATGGTTCCCAAGCTATTGACCTCGGAAGGATAATGGGCTAGCTTATGAAGGAAGGCCGCACTTTGGGAATCCAGCAAGAAAGAGAATCAGTGAAAGAAAATGACGTTGCTTATGTTGTAGAGCATCTTAAAGCACAGGCATGCCGCACTTCGGGAATCCAGCAAGAAAGAGAATCAGTGAAAGAAAATAATGGTGCTTATGTTGCAGAGTATCTCAAAGCACAGGCAGCCGCATATCAGAGTCCAGCAAGAAAGAGAATCAGTGAAAGAAAATAATGCTGCTTATGTTGCAGAATTTCTCAAAGCACATGAAGGCCACAATTCTGAATCTAGCAAGAAAGGGCATCAGTGAAAGAAAATAATGGTGCTTATGTTGCAGAGCATGTCAAAGCACAGGCAGCCGCATATCAGAGTCCAGCAAGGAAGAGAATCAGTGAAAGAAAATAATGGTGCTTATGTTGCAGAGCATCTTAAAGCACAGGCAGGCGCACTTCGGGAATCCAGCAAGAAAGAGAACCAGTGAAAGAAAATAATGGTACTTATATTGCAGAGTATCTCAAAGCACATGAAGGCCACCATTCTGAATCTAGCAAGAAAGGGCATCAGTGAAAGAAAATAATGTTGCTTATGTTGAAGAGCATCTTAAATTACAGGCAGGCCATACTTCAGAATCCAACAAGAAAGAGAATCGCATAAAGAAAAAAAGGTTGCTCATGTTGCAGCCGTGAGTCTTGCTTGGTTGTCCCTGCACAAGGTGTTCTCTGTAATGAACTTGCTGTACAAACCTCAGATCTCATTATTCAAACGTTCCCAATCCGCGTCATCCACACTTAAATGGGCTGTATTAATGTGTGTTCTGATATAGTCCAGCAGTTTTCTGGCTGCTGCATTCTTACTGTGTCCTTGATGAAGGCCGACCTCTGAGAAGGTGTCTGGGTTTTTATATACACGTGGTAGTAAACAGAGGAAGCTTTGCGGATAGATAATTAATCTAGCACCCAGCAAAATGGGCGTCATATGGATGTAGATGGAAGCAGATGAGGCACCAGCAATATGAGAAGGAAGGATTGGAGAAATGAGTCTGTCAGAAACCAGGTCTAACCTGGAGGAGGAATAGATGAAGGTGGGAGAGAACAACGACACGTTACTATGTCGGCCGAGTCCCTGTGTACGCCCTGTGTACGATCCGCGATTCAACCAGCTGCCTCAATGTTACACAAAAGGATTAAGATCTGCACTTCAGAAACATGGAAAAACAAAGTTCAGAAGAAATCAAGCAAGTGATATCAAGCAGTGTCTCTTGATTTCATCTACTGAGTTCCAGAGAATCAGAAAATGATTATAAATAAATCTATCAATAACAGAGGCAACGCATGAAATGTACATTTAGTAGTCCCTCCGCAACCTGGCTCACATTGTGTCACAGATCCACATTCTAATGTTAATCCATCCATGGCCCTGTATCTACCTCTCACCTTGCGCACAAATTCTCCCTGTACAGCTCTGGTTGCCCTCCGCAACCATAGAACCAACATCCCCTCTCTATATTTGGTTAGTCCACCGTACCACCAAAGTGCACTACTAGTTCTAGAAGACGGGAAGGGTATACATATTACAGCGTTAGTAGAGCCAAATCTTGTTATCACGGCAGAGGACCACGCAGTCATGAAAATTCCTGATGGCTGATGGATGGAATTTTAAAGGTGAGAAGTCGAAACAGAAAAGACACAACCTCCGATCCCCAACGGGCCATAGTGTGTGAAGTGCATATGTAAAATGGAAAAATAGCAAGTCTGTGTGGCAGGGGTGTGAGGTTTGACATGAGGAATGTGGACGTTGAGGGGTGGGGGAAGCTTGGAGCATCATTCAGAGAAGCGTGTACTGAATTCTCTTGGTAAGAAGGAACCATTGGAGGGGGGTCAGGTCTGAGTGAATTTGTGGCATCTCTGATGAACATTTTGTATTATTTCCATTCTGAGGTTTGTAGATGTGGGAGTTACTTAGATAGATAGTAGTAAAATCTTTATTTTGGTGATATCACCCCATAAAAGATCACACAAAACAAACACAAGAAAAACACAATCTTAAACCAGATACAAAACATCATAAATAATGTACGACCTTTAGGGCAAACAAAACCGCTTCCTAAAAGAATAATTGAAAAAAGGCTACAATAGCTTTAATGTCTGCCAATAGTGTGTCACATTTCAAGGATTAAAGTGCAGCATATGCACATCTTACATCTAGGTGCAACCAGATTGGCTTCAATGTGATCTCTCCCTCGCACAGGCAGGACAAAAATAGAAAAAGTGCATTTCGTCCTCAACTGGAGCAAGATAACAAGGACACACAGAGGACATATTCTACCCCATTTGCAAGTGTAGCAGGCAAGCAGCAAAATGACAAGTCTAGATTTCGAGAAAACACTCTTCTCTTTTGGATTCAAATGGAGGTCCACATACTACTCAAAGGCCCAAATGTTTTTGATCGAAAAATATTTAGCTGCCCGCTTACTCATAGGGCAAGAGTCAATCATCCTACCCCGTGCCCAATAATTAAAAGAAATCTTCACGCAGCTTTTATATATAGAACACAGTTTTTTGGGGTTTGACCATATATCAGCAAGTCCTACGTTAGCAAGGATAGTTTGCATGTGCGTAAACCATGACATCTATCTGCCTACAGCAATGGAAAGCAACTCTTCCAGCCCTTCCCTATATGGTGCAAGAGCCTCAGAGTTCCAAATCCTCAGCCAGTACATCACGGGCAAGAGTATAATGATGTATTTAATCTGGACTCACCCTACTTCACAGGCATCTGGCACAGAGGGTGTATTAATAGACAAGCCCAATAACCTTTTGAAAAATGTATTCTCAGTGACTTGAATAGACTCACAGTCATCCCATCCCCATAACTCAGCTCCATAGGAGATTGACGGGACCACTTGGGTTCAGTATCATTTTAGGGGTATCAGAATTCACCTCCCCGCTCAATCGAGAGACCATGCTAGTAATAAGACCACATTGCCGTGCACCCGTCAGGGCGCTCCTCGTAGACTGGGATGCCCGTTTTAGTTTGTGAGAAAAGGCCAAAACCAGATAATGAAAAGAATCCACCAACTCCAGTAGGTGGCTATTTAAATAAAATGTGGTTACTATTCAAGGTAAATGCCCAGGGTGAGCACAGACCATTGTCTTTGTTTTTGATTGATTGATACAAAAGGCCTTTTGCAGCACAATAATTTCCCAAAGGCATCAAGCTGCTTTTTAAGTCCCACTGGAGTTTTACCCGGGAGAACAGCATTGTCTGCAAAGAGAAATAGGCTCTATTTGTGAGAACCCAAACGTGGTGCATCCTTAGCCACTTCATGCAAATAAGAGGCAATGTCATTAATAAATAGCAAAAAAAAAATGGAACCCAGCACACATTCCTGTCTAACTCCAATGCCAACAGGCGATGGCTCGGTCATTTCACCCTTAGCCTAATAGGCCCACAACAAATACCAGCACATTTTCCAGAGTCCAATAATACTGGAAGGAATTTGCAAGCTCTCCAAGGACGCCCAGAAAAGGGCTCTAGGAACTGTGTCAAAGGCCATTTGCAGGTCAACAAACGCTAAGTACACTGGTTGAAAATGTAAACATACATATTTGCGCAATAAAAGATCCAACCTCATGGCCTGGTTGAGCGTAGAGACCCCTGGACAAAAGCCTGCTTGTACATGCGAAAGAATGCCTAAGTCATCCACCCACTCCTCCAACCGATGTAAAATGACCCTTGAATAAATCTTAGTCAAGGAATCAATCAGAGAAATGGGCCTAAAATGTGATGGTCATTTTGGGTCCCCCTTCTTAAAAATAGGGAGTATAAGAGCTTCTCTCCAACTATTCGGGGGAATACCTGTAGAGAAGATATCACTGAACAATTTGGTAAGAAAGGGAACCCACATACCAGGTTCACTCCTAAACATATCTGCTGGGAGAAAATCAGGACCCGGGGTTCTGCCATTTTTCTGCTCAAGAACAGCTCATTCCACTTCCTTGAGAGTAATAGCATCTAACATGGGCACCATGTCTTACGAACCAATCCATGGCTCCCTTGCAGCTACACCCATAGCCTCCCTGCTTAACAAGGGCATGGATCCAAGCGAATACACCGAGCAGAAGTGGCTATACCATACGCCTGGTTCACTGTTGTACGATGTTGACTCCTGCTCCTGGCTTAATATTAGACTTGACTAAACGCCAGAATGTTTTGCTATTTTTTGCCCCCGCTGCTGACTTCCGAGCCCGCCAAATGCTTTCACAATCTTCCCTCTTTTTCCTTATCATGAGGAACTTGTAGGCAGATCTTAAACTTGCTACATTTCCTGAACGTTTGCCCTCAAAATATTTGAGTGATTTTAAAAGAGCAGACTTAGCTGATCTGCACACCCCATCCAAACATCGGCACAGCTTAGCAACAGAAGTGGCAGTCCCACTAACCCTTCTCGTCATCAAGGGGGCTACCCTAGCAGTGACTATTTTATAAAAATCAATATGGGACAATAAAGAATTATGCTTTGAGAAGCCACTAGCACAGGGAGCAATGCCTTATAAAATGAGGGAAATAGATTCCTTTGAATCACAGATGACCAGCACCAAATCCTGGACATCGTGGACATTACAGACTAGTCAGTTTGTTTCACTAGTAAAGGCTTGAACCTAAGCCAAGCATTTCTAGCGATAAACATGACACAAGAGGGTCATGGTCGCTCTCAACGCGTTTCACTACATTGAATGCGGCCAAGACCTCCCAGTGAAGCAGTGATTTTGAAATATAATCAATGTGGCTACTCCTATTTTGGGTACCAAAAGTCACATGGGCAGAGGCAACCTCCCATTACATGCTCGCAAATGTAAGGAACTCATGGTGGCAACAGTAAAGACAGACACAAGTGATCACCGTTCATGGGTGTTTACTGTATGCAGTTTGGAAAAACGTCTAATCTAAACCTAAATCTAAGATGGGAGCAAGCAACGACCATCAAATGAAAATAAGGCAGTCCTAGTGGCGCTGTGTCAAAACAAAAAGGGCCTATACTAAAAAAACCTGTTGCCAAACCTTACAACTAATACAAAAAGGGGTGTGGGATGGTTTTCAGGAAAAGTAAGAAGTGTTCACAAATAATATGTCAGGATGCTGTACCTTGGGTCTCCCTTCCCCACGTTTTGAGCATGGGGTAAAACGGGATCTTGGAGCACAGCACACTCTTGAGCTTCCCCGGCACGAGACGGCAGTCCACTTGCAGCTATCAAGGCCGTTGATGGCCAAGTCTTGTTTCTCTTAAAAGTCTCTTACCTTTGAGGGCCTGACGTATTCAAATAACAAAAACAAAAGTTCTTTCAACAAAATTAAAGTTTTTTTCCTGTTTTCACTTAGGGTGAGGATTCTTCTCCCCTGGCTCCCCCTCTTCTGGGCGCTGACCCTTCTTTACTTTCAGCCTCCATCCACCGGGTTCACTATGGCTTTTCCTTAATTCACAAATTTTAATGTCTTTTTAAACAGTTCCAGTGGACATCCCTCAGCCGCGTTCACCCTTGTCAACACACTGGGCATCATTACGACCCTGGCGGAATGGGTCAATGGGTGCCGCTAATGGTGGCGGACCCGTTAAACCCATTCCATCTCATTACGAGGTTCCCTCGCGGGACCCGATGTGGACGTCTGGTTTTACCAGATGTCCTTACCGGGTCCGCAAGGGGACCAGGGAGCTAACAACGGGCCGGTCGTAATCGGCCGGTTGTTAGCTCCCTGCACCCATTCCCATTGAGCCCTATGGGGGCTCAAATGGTAATGAGGAAGGTCCGGGCCTGGGTTCCCTGTAGGGGGAATTACCGGGCCCTCCAAACTCGGAATGACCCGGTAATTCGGCATTCAGGGAACCCGGACCCGGTTTTGGTGGCAGCTATGCCCTTATTAAGGGCATGGCTACCGCCAAAGCCGTAGTGAGGCCCACTGTTTCTTGGGACTCTAGACTTTGCCCCTTTCTCGTCAGCATCCCTCTTCCGGGTTCACACTTGCCAACTTCACATTCACATTTACTTTCAATGTTTACAGGATTCAGTTCCCTTGCTTTCTCATGTGGAGGGATTCACTTCCCTTGCTTTCTTTATAGTTCTTAGGACAAAGGCTTTCGACTGTTACAGGGATTTTGCTTGAACTCCTGAATGACCACTTTGACCTATCTTGTTGGCTCTCCTACGGCCTTCTGGTAGCTGTAGTTTCACTCAGATAGGGATCAACCAGAATTTCTCAGAGCAGCTCCCACGGGATGCTGGTCCCCTTCAGCAGCTGGTCTCCCTTTTACAATTGAACTTCTCTTACTTAGCCACTTTCATTCACCACAGCCCAGTTCTTATCGGCTGTGATGAACCACTTGGCTTTCCTCTTAACTGGATACAAGGCCGGTATCACGGAAACAGGAGTCTCCCTCGCTCCGGCTTATCAGCATCGATACACTCTGTGCACTATTGACATCTGCTGCAGCAGATTTGGGCTATTGTCCTCAGTCTAATGATTCCTTCAGTGGAGGGTTTGCTGGGTTTTGTTGCGAAGGACAGGGTCGTGTCTCTACTCTCTCAATATTTGCCGTCTTTCTTCTCCTCCTGAACTGCCAGGTCTGGATGCTGTCTCGTTGTGCAATCTGCCTTGCTCATACTGTGCTCTCTTGCCCCCCTTTTATCCCTATGGGGAAGGAAAAGGGCCATCAGGTGTGTGTGATTCTTGTCAATTGTCTGACTTTGCCTGACCCTTGTGTTGGGGCATGTCAGGTAAACGGCTCTGGTGTTAGTCCGTTGTGCAAAGGTGTTGGTGTTGGGAAGGGGGGGGGGGTTGTTTTCAGAATTCCTACATTGTAGGATGGGGAACAGGTATTGAAGGAAGAGGTATACTGCATCTCCCCCATCGGTGTCCAACTCCCACTCTCCAAGGACCACCTAACCAGGTGATCCTCCCTCACTGGTCCACCCACAGGAACTGGATCCAATAGCGATGGCCGTGTCCTGGCCACCTGGATGTCAAATCCCGGGGGAATAGCTAGGGAGACACTTTCAAGTTTCTCACACAACCCAGAGGTGTACAAAATTGAACAGACTTTATCGGCATACGGATAAAGAGACAGAGGGGGAACCACCTCTGCCACAGGAATACCCCAAAGTCCATCTTCCTCAATTAAATCATTCAAGACATGGCTGGGAGCCTCTATCTGACAATTTAAATCACTGACCAATAAACAGCACAAGTCACCATTCACTGCAACCGGAGAACTTACACTACTTAATACACTCTCCAAGTACGCAACAGCTTACTGAATTTGACTTAAGTGCAAGCTAGAAAAACCAGATTGAAATCGCCCCCACTCTTCAAAGTCATGTAAGCCTATCCAACCAGTCCAATTCCAACTGAATACAAACAACCTTGAGGCTTTCATGAACCCAAATTAGGAGGCCACCCTTAGGACAGCCCCCTTTAGATAGAACTGCTGGCTTATAAAAGGTATGATCGTTTTGCTTATACCTTGTGGCAACAAGTCATGTTTCTTGGAGACAAACCATTTTAGACTTCTCGATAAGGGCATGCCAATCAGGATTAATGAGCTTACTAGCCAAACCATTCACATTTCAAGACAACAGAGAACACGAGGAATGGAACTTCGGCCTATCTATCTCAAAACAGCCCCTTGTCCCAAAAGAGTGGGGAGGAGCCGAGCCCATGCTTGTCCTGGGGCTAGCACTAGAAACCAGGCCTTCCCACAAACCCCCACACTCAGTCAGGTTTTTCCCTTTGGGCCCTTTCAGGGAGATGATGTTGTGGTCACATTCATGCAGCTATACACGCTATCCATGGCAACCCTTGACATAAAGCGAGAAATATTTGCAGGGAGGGGCTTTTAGCACCGAGGTTAAAGATGCATTGGAAGAGTCCAAAATTAAATTCCTATCCCAAAGCTGCTAACTACAACCCTCACGTTTTACCTCATCTATCTCCACTACTGTTGAGGGCTGACCCAAAATGCAACTATGCTAGGAATCATGAAGAGAACAAGATTTAAACACAGCATGAAGGCATACCATGAATGCTTTACTGGCCAAAGCCTCCTTACAATTCAGAAAACAGGTTCTGACATAGGGGTTGATAAAAACTAAACCTGACCTTACACCCCCCACAGAACATGCAGGCCGAAAGAATCCTGCAGGTCGAGAAGATTGAACACGTATTGTCATTGACCCCCATGACCTCTGATAGAGCCTTGACCAGAGCACGCGTATACCCGCTTGTGTTCTCATGGGTTCTACCCTTGAAGGTGAATATTAGATTCATAGCGCGCCAGCCCAGTAAATGATCAAGCACTGGCAGATTTTTCGTTCCTTCCCCTGACTCCATCAGTGACACAGGAATAGGCAAGTTCGCTCTGGAGCAAACCCTGGGCGGAACAACTGCTACAGAATGCGTAGCCCCACTTTCGACCAATACACAACTTTGGTCTAACCCACTGCGCTTACACATCTGTGCCTTGACCCAGCTGTGCAAGATGTCAATAGTATACCAACAGCTTGGGCGGGTGTAAGTGCTATTTCATCAGATCGAGGGTGCCCATTAGACTGCCCAACGACTGGTCTTCTCTGGTCAACAAGCACCCTCCTGTGCCCCAATTGGGGGTAATGGGCAAACTGGATCACAATTCCTGATCCATAAGGTCTGCGTAGCTTGGTCCCACATATGCTGCCTTTCATTGGCCGAATCCCTATTGCTGGACTTTGAGGGACACATATTACTAAAAGAATGGGGGGCATTTAGAAGACTGTGTTGAGATGTGTCTGAGCATCATCCCCAATCGTCACCACGCCTCTGCACTTCACTCTGTTCCCACACCACATTTTCCAATTCTTGTAAGCTTTGTACAATATTTACCATGTGGGAGTTTCTTGCCGTAATGAAGCCCAGAGAGGATGCAGGCCTTTATGGTTCCATGTGTTAATGTCGCCTGTAAAAAGTCAACAGGTAGGTGACCTTTTTTCCTGCACTCCCCTACATATTCTAGAATGGGTATATATGTTCTATTGTATACTCCAGTCGTAGAATATTTGGGGAAAGTGCTTGATTTTCTTTGGAGTGAAAACGTGGGAAAATGTCACCCATTTCATCATTGGATACTGCATTTACTAGTGTTTATCAGAAAAGGCAGTAGACTGTGTAGATAGACAAAAAAATAAAGGGGGTAATTCATAGATTCTCGCGCAGAAGTAGCACACGCGGCTAGCTCAAAGAGGGAGCATGCGCTAGCATGCGCCAGCCGCATGCGCTAAATCCCATTTACTCGCACTGCATATTAATGGATTTCCCAAGCCATTTACAGGCGTGGTGCAGCGAATATCCAGCAGCGCCAGTTACGCCCCTAACATGCCCCTTGTGCCAAAACAGCCGCACAAATCCACAATATGGCACAAAGGCCAGTGGACCAGCAGACAGCCCCCCAACAACAAAATCGTGCTAAAAACGCTTGCGTTCCCCGCTCACGCCAGCCAAATTGCATGTAAAACTCCTTGCGCACCCCTCGGAATATGGGTACGTGTATTCCGAGGGGTGCGCAAGGTATTTTTACACGCGATTTGGCTGGTGCGAGCAGGCTATGTGTATTCCAAATGGGTGCGCAAGGAGTTTTACATGCAATTTGACTGGGTCGAGCAGGGCACACATATTCTGAGGGGTGTGCGAGGAGTTTTACATGTGATTTGGCTGGCGCGAGTGGAGTACGTGTTCCTCGCGCACCCCTCGGAATATGCATACCCCGCTCAAGCCAGCCAAATCGCATGGGAAACTCCTTGTGCACACCTTGGAATACGCGTACCCCACTCGCGCCAGCGAAATCACATGTAAAACTCCTCACGCACCCCTCGGAATATGCTTACCCTGTTCGCGCCAGCCAAATCGCGTGTAAAACACCTTGCGCACCCCTCGGAATACGCGTACCCCACTTGTGCCAGCCAAATTGCATGTAAAACACCTTGCGCACCCCTCGGAATATGCGTGCCCCGCTCACACCAGCCAAATCGCGTGTAAAACACCTTGCGCACCCCTCGGATACACATACCCCGCTCATGCCATCCAAATTGCGTGAAAAAGGCTGTGCGTGCTCAGATCACCCGCAAATGCATCCTGCAAGCAGCCCACACCACAACAGACCCCCCCAACACCTATGCACATGCCAGCAGGCAGCCCACACCACAATGGACCCCCGAACCAACCGTCACCATGGCAGCAGGCAGCCCACACCACAACGGACCCCCCGAACAACCCTGCACATGCCAGCAGGCAGCCAACATCACAACAGACCCCCCCCAACCACCTGTGCACATGCCAGCAGGCAGCCGGCACCACAACGGACCCCCCAACCACCCGTGCACATACCAGCAGGCAGCCCACATCACAACGGACCCCCCCAAACACCCGTGACCATGGCAGCAGGCAGCCCACACCACAACAGAACCCCCCCAACCACCTGTCACCATGGCAGCAAGCAGCCCACACCGCAACGGACCCCCCCAACCACCTGTGTACATGTCAGCAGGCAGCCCACACCACAACGGACCCCCCCAACCACCCGTGACCATGGCAGCGGGCATGCCTCGAACCATGCCCCCCCCAGTGACAGCAACCTGCCAGCAGGCCCCGACTCATGTGGCCCCCACCCCACCCCCAGTGACGACAACCTGCCAGCAGGCCCTGACTCATGTCCCCCACCAAACTCATAGTCATTACATTAAACCATGTATCAAACATCCCCCAAAATGGCTCCACCCGCTGCCCCGCCATGCTACTCCATACTCATCCATTGCCTCCACCTCACAGTACTGGCCCCATGGCATGCCATATAAATGCACAACATAGCCACACAGCACTGACACATGCCTGAGCCAGTGGCAAATGACACATGCAACAAACAATGTGAGCACACAACACTGTGATTCAACGAAATGAAAATGTATTGTGAAATCAGAAACTACACCTTCAAAAAAGCAAATAAAAATGCAATGAACTGAAACAAAACGAAATGGCAAATCCAAATGAAGTAGAAAATCAAAAATATCCAATGATGAAAAGGCACTTCCACAAAATAAATGCAGTCAGTTCCAAATAGTAAAAAAAAAAGGAAACCCATTACTCCATGGCAAATAAAAAATAAAAAAAACAATCCACATAAGTCCAGCTATGTATAAAAAATTTCAAAGAGTTCATGATCCCAAACTGCAGACCTGTCCAAACAACTACCTACAAAAAAGAACTATATACAAAAGAGTGGAGCAATGTTCATGTCCTCCAAAAAAAAAAAAAATAGAAAGGAAACTTAACATTAAGGAACTATTTACAGTGCCGGCGGGCTAGTCATACGGCTCACTCATTGATATTAATGTCTTTGGCCAGGGCATCATCAAACTCCATGTTAATCTCTCAGAGGCGGGCCTGGGATGTGTCCTCGAGGGCTCGCAGGGACGTCGCCATGGTCTCCACCAACTCCATGCGATTCTCCTCAAGGAACGCTGCCCGCCTCAATGCCCGGTGCATGGAGTTCTCCACCCTGACCATTGTGAGCCGTGTCCTCTCCACCCGCCGCCGATCTGCATCAATCTGCTGGCCCAACCGCTGCCACATGGAAGACATACCTAGTCCAGGGTCCTCCTGCCCATCAACCGATGCCTGCCCCTGGGATGTAGATGGCCCCGAGGCCTGATGCCTCCCACGTCGAGCCTGCCACCGCCTCAATGCCAACTGCCACTGCAACCACGACTGCCCCCGGGAAGATGGAAACACCCGGGGCTGTGGTGCACGTGCCCTATTTGATGGTGCCTGCACATTCTCCACTGGCTGGGGTCCAGTTGCTGGGGTGACCACCTCTGCTGGACCTCTGACTCCCAACTGTGGCAGGGATGGGATCTCCACCAGTGTGGCTGTGGTGGCTTGGGCAGGTCCACAGGGGGCCCTGGTGGCCTGTGGGCCGGAACACAGCCTGGAGGACGACTGGTGCATAGTGAGTAAAGAGGAGGAGAGCGCCCTGCACATGGAGGAAACCCCCGACTATGAGCCCTCCCAGCCGGCCCACGTTGGCACACATCATCACTAATGTCACGTGTGCACAGGGCAACACCTGGGAGGGGGCATCCCTGCTGGTACATGCTGATGCAGACTCAGTATCAGGGACAGGAACATGCACAGGGAGAGATTGAACACAAGCATCAAGGTACTGAACGATAGTCTCCTAGACACAAAGCAATTGCACATGAGTGGCACTGTCAAACATCACTTCCATCATCACCCTCCACAACACATGGGTCAGTGCAAGCAACACACATGCAGACACAGGCATGGCGCATGCAACAGACATTTGCATCCATGTCCAAGGCACCGTTGGAACATCCGATGGGGGTCTGAACCTCACATGCATCATGGGACATGCTGATCACATGCACACACACCACTAGACAGTCATGCATCTGGCCATGTCTACCTCCCGACACAGTGCATTCATGGAGAACTAGGCTGCATCAGTGAAGTCACACATAGTCATGGACATGTGTCATGCATCCATGGTGTTTCCCAGTCACACACACACACTACTCAGACACACGCACATGTATACTATGCATGACCATGACGGTGACAGCAGCATCCATGTCTCACACCCCAAACATGGCCAAGTACAGACACAGGCATGCAAACATGTGTGCATTCTCACATGCTGCTGCACATTATGCATTGCAACACATACACCATCCATGTGGAATACGCCTGACTGGACTCACATGCAGCACCATCATGTCCCTGCACACACACATCCATACATGGTCCGTGACACACATAGAGCCAACTTGCAAACTCCTTGCACACTGCAACATGCACTGTGTTGTACGAGAATGCATGGGCACTTACCGCGCATCTCCAGAAGGGTGCTCCATCTCGAGGACATGGTGGTGAAGCACTGGGTGAATGCGCTCCAGGACCCTCATCTGCTGGATGGTAAACTAGCCCCAGTGCCCCACTGCCCCACTGCATCCTCTGTGTCCAAGAGGCGCCGGGCCTTCCTGCGGGTCCTGGACTTGAAGTCCTCCCAGCGCTTCAGGGCGTGTTTGAAGTCGCGGGGTGCCACCCCCTCCGCATTGATGGCACCCACAATGTCCTCCCAGATCCTCCTTGGTCCTTCCTTGTCGGCGCGCAATGGTGTGAAGAGGGCATCATAATGCCCCAGGACTTCATTCACCAGGATGCCAACTTTATTTGCACTGAAGTTGGAAGCCCTCTGTCTCTCTACCGGGGTGTTGCTATGGTGCCAGATGGTGTTGTGTCGGGCATGGGTGGGCAACTGGGTCCTGGGGCTGGGCTGTGGAGCGATGGAACACCAGTCTGGAGTCTTCTGTTCCAGCAGGGGTGGTCACAGCAACTGGACCCCTGTTGATGGCTGATGTGCAGGCACCAAATGGCAGGGCACGTTGGTAGCAGGCAGGCAGGCAGCAGCAGATGGCTCGTAGGAGCTTCTGGGCAGGAGCGTGGTCTTCCGTGTGTTGTCACGTCACCAGCTTGATGCAGAGTGAATCCGTACGTGCAAAAACAGCATGTCAGCGTGAGATTGCTTGACATCCGAGGAAAGGCCCTTAGTGCGTAAGCGCGCGAGTGACATTATGTGCGCGAGCATTTCCCTTGGCACGGGTTAAAGGTGAGCGCCGGCAACAGTTCGCTGTACGTGCTTTTCGTGGAGACCAACGCATGTGTTTACTCTTCTTGTGGTTTCACACGCGATTACTTCACAGCGGATAGAGTTTGTACTTCTTCTGTAGGCGGGGTGTTGCCTACGCGCACAAGGGGCATGTGTTTTTCTTTTCCACGCAAATCAGATGATGAGTCGCGCATGCTATTTTTCCCACTGCGGGTGCCCCTGTGTATTGCGTACCCGTTTTCGAGATCATAGTAGCCCGCATGTTCCACGCGTACGCGTTTTTTCTGTCCTTGGGTGCCACAGCGTACTGTGGGAGGTTTATTCCACGTACGTGGGCTACCGGGGGTTGCGTGCATGTTTGTCATCATTTTTGGGGTACCTGAGCATTGCGTGACCCATCATTTATCACCAGGGATCACAAACAGCCTTGCAGGAGCACAGGGATGCATCTGACATCACGTACCCTGCCCTCTATACCCCAATTGCCCAGGACAATTGTTGAGTGCACCTCCCATTGGCAATATACTATCTGTGCCATGGTTGGGAGGCCACCAAAGGTACAGGGCGGCAAAGTTGGGCATCCTCCCAGTGTTGTGCATGGTCGTGGACGTGGCTGGGCTGACCAGGGGGTACAGGGAGTCCAGGGTGGCCACAGAGGGGGAAGAGGCAGGGGTGCACCACTGGGGCAGGATGTCCAGCCATGTGTTTGTGCAGCCATGCCACCCCCCCTGTGGCTCCGGGTGATGCAGCTGTTGCATCCGACCCAGGCTCCCATATGACCCGACAGTCAGTAACATCTGTTGTCATGGATCCACCGGTTGTGGTAGCTGGAGGTGCCGCTGTGGCAACCACCACCCAGGCTCAGGGTCAGCCAGTGCATGATGCGTTGGAACCTGAGGACTCCCAGACAGAATTCCAGGTGGCCAGGAAGCACATGCCACGTGTGTCCAGGGTTGCTGTGACCGAGGCACACGTATCTAGGGCAGTGGTGACATCTGCTGCCCCAAGCAGCCAGGTGGTGGTAACTGCATGGGCAGATTCGGCCAACACCACCCCGGCTGTGAGTCTGCCAGCCAGGACTGTGTCGGTCACAGACCTTGGCACTGCGGCAGATGTGGCACTGGGTACTGGCAACAGCACCCAGCAGCCACTGACTCAAGCCAGGCCTTCCGTCCTGGTTCCACCAACCACTCCCTTGGTCTAGTCCACCAGCGCCACTGCCCCTACTGATCAGGGCAACATTGGACACTCAGGGTCAGTACCACCACTCAAGAGGAGGAAGCGTGCTCCTGGGCAAGAGGCTGGGACCCCAGACACGGCTCCGGCCTCCGGCGCGTTGAGGAAGAAGCCTTTCAACAAGCAGGAACTGGACTTCCTTGTGGGCTACGGTTCGGCACACAAACGCGATGTACTGGTGGGCGGGCCCACAGTGCCATACTATGCCTGTGCAGCGTTGGGTCCACTGGCAGCATATTGCGGATGGTCTGAATGCCATGGGATTCCAGGTGCGCACAGCTCAAGACTTCTACAAGCATTGGAATGTCCTCCGACGCTGTGCAAAACAAAAGTGTGCCTCCAATTATGCCATGACTCAGGTGACTGGCAGTGGGCCAGCACCAGAGGAGGATGCACTCACTCAGCATGTGGAGATCGCTGCAGAGTTCATCGAGGCAGAACTAATCTGTGAAGTAGGAGAGAGGATGGATTATGATGCATCGTCCGGTGAGTGTCACGTGTTTGTCCAGAACATGTGTGTTTGGCTTGTGTGATGTGTTGTGCTTGACTGCCACTACATGCTATGTATACATGGTTGTCATGTGTGAGTCATGCAATGCTTCACTGATGCATGCTTGTTGTGATACATGCAGGATATGTGATGCACACCTGGACTGTCCTCATGACCACACATGCACCCTACTCACATGCAAGTCACTCGGCTGCACCTCCGGTACATGTTCTGCTCTCGAACCTTGACTCTTACACTCCCTCTGTCCTCATTCTACTTTTCTCTCCGCTTTTGACACGGTCAACCATTCCACCCTGCTAAATCGTCTCCATGATAACCTGGGCATCACCGATCAGGCTCTGGCCTGGCTGACCTCTTTGCACTCTGATCGACCCACCCAGGTAAAACTTGGGTGCTTCCTATCCTCTATCTCCCTCCCTACCTGAGGTGTTCCCCAGGGGTCTAACCTCTCACCCTGGCTTTTCAATCAATACTGGGCAACTCTCACCTACTGCATTTCCATTTTCTGCTCAAATTTCCAGTGCTATGCTGACGACACCCAAATCATTTTCAGGCTTCCCTCAGCCACCTCCTCACCTTCCCTCATCTCTTACTGCCTAATCGCCATTCATAAGTGGTGTGCCACAAATGATCATTGTTTAAATGCCAACAAGACTGAGATCCCCTCATTGGTACACCCCCTCCATCCTTTCCCCTCACTCTCTGGCCGGCCACCCTTGGCCCTCCTCCTGCCCCTACCGGTGATGCTAAGGACCTCGGGGTCATCTTTGACTCAACACTTTCCTTCTCCGCACACATCTCTGATGTCACCAAAAAGTCAAAGTTCTTACTGCACCTCCTTAAAGGCACTCTTGATTTCCTCTCCTTCCCACAGAAGCTCCTTGTCTCCCAAGCTCAGATTCTCTCAAGGTTCGACTGCTCTAACAGCCTCTTTCTAAATCTACCTTCCTCCACTCACCGCCGTTTACAACTAATCCAGAACAGGACTGGGAGACTTGTCCTGGGCCTCAAGCCCTGTCATCGTATCACTCTGCCTCTGTAATCCCTTCATTGTCTCCCTGTGGTTGCAAGGATTAAATTTAAAACCCTTTGCATTGTCCACAAGGCTTTCTGGGGCCTGGGTCCTAATTACCTTCAACTATCCCTCCTTATATACCTCCCCTATAGAGCCCTTCGCTACTCCACCTCAAACTCCCTCAGGGTCAGCCGTTTTTCAAAGGAATGAGCTGGTGGTAGATCCTTATCTTCTGCGGTGGCCACCATCTGGAAATTCCTACCTGCCACCTTGAAACTTGAGGAGAACCATCTACGGTTCCGGAAGCTCCTCAAGACCTTCATCTTCGCCTCTGCCTTTACCCCTCTTCTCCCCTGCTGATCTGCTTCCTCTCTCAGCAATGCTGCACCTGGCCACCTTCTGCCCTTCGGCCCCAGGTACCTGCTCACCCTGCCACCCTCCTGCACTGCCTCCTGGCCACTCCTCGCACTGGGGCCTGTATCTGTACCCACACAGGCCACCTCTTCTTCTGCACTTATCAGATACTCCCTTTCTGACTAACCTTGCACTTGGCCACTCACAGGCTGCACTTCCACTGTTTTGGATCACCATGTGTATTTGTCTATTTACTCATTATTTATCTTGTCCTCTCTTATGCTTTGCACTCTCCAATTTGTCCCCCCTCCCATGCACTTTCCCCCCTTTCACTTCCCATGCACTTGTGCGTTCTCAATGTCACTGAACCCAGTAAGATCGTTGTTTTTGTTTTATCCTCTGTTCCCCTCCCTTTGCCTGGTTGCGCTCTGAAACACCTGTGTACAAGCGCAATATGAATTCATTACCATTTCATGTCATATCATGTTCCTTCTCACGCACATGTCTGCATGTGGCCTGTAGTGTTGTTGCACTCAACACTCGGCCTATCTGATCACATGAGTGCCGTGTATGTGTGGACAGCCTGCAAGGTGGTCCTCCTCACGGGCACGCTTCCTTGCCTCTCAAACCCCCTGCAGCTCAATTTCAACATGGCACTGATGAGTTGCATGTTGGACTACTGCCATTGCCTGTTCCCCGTTCCTGTGTACATGCACACTTCCCTCTGCAGACCTGAAAAACATGTACCGTGGTGTACATACTTTGTCCTTGGTGCAGTGTGTCTCACTCGGACTGTGCAGATGGCAAAGGCTCCCCGTGGACATGAGTGCCCATTCATGCTGCATGTGCATTCCATGTATGCCCCTATGGGTCCTTGACAGGCTGATCATCATGGTACGTCTCCAGGATTATTTAGTTTTCATGGTATTTGGTCATCCATTTGTTTCTCACTCTGGGTCATTCCCTCATCACGCACATGTTTAGGGTCTCCTCATCTGTGTTGTGCACAGGCCTCAACCCGTTACAGGCCCCCTGCCTCTGTTCAACTGGTGTTGTGGCTTCTACATGCATGGGTGTACTACTGATGGTTCCTCATATGTCCTGCTTCATGTCCACTTCTCATCTGCTGTAGTCAGGGGTCGAAGTGTACGAAAAGAAGTAGTGGAATTATGTTCCCTGCTGGCCTGTTCCCGCTCCCCACAAACCCCATTGCCACACCCTCACCCACATACAATACAAACCACCAGACACTGGAACCTGCTGTTTAAGGGAACATTCACTGCATTGCACTGAAAGTGCAAGCTGCAACGTCTTCCTACACTTATTTTAAAACAAAACCATTCCGGAATAGTTTCTTTTTAAAATAAAAGTATAGGAGCTGTAAAACGTAATTTTAAAAAGAAGAGGAGCACCGCTCCCGACCGCTCCCGCTCACTTCGACCACTGGCTGTAGTGTAATTTGACTGACGAGATGCAATTGATGCATGCCCACACTGTCTGCCAATGCACTGTTCTCGGGTCAACCTTTCATTGTCATGCACTGCCTCCCTGCAATTCCAAAAGGGTGGGTGGGTTCACTGTATCCATGCAACCCAGTGCATGCACTTTGCACATGGTGGCTGCACTTGCCCTTACACTGCCGTCATGTTTAGAGATTAACATCAATACGTACGTGTTGATGTTGGAAGATGAGGCGGTACACATGCACAGCACTGCACCCACCCACTTCTGTACCATGTTCCGGCCTTCAGCATGCCTACGCAATGCTGCTATGTCAAAGTGACCTGGCATGTATGTTCCCATGTTCATCCCTTCACTGTATTGAAACGCACTAGCGTAGGTGCATCCTGTGACACATGTACTCTGTATTGGGGATGGTTGTTGAGTGCTGCATGTCAACATGCATATTACATGTGTCTTGGTGTGATTGGTTTCACTTGCAGCTGTGGCTTTTTGGGTGTTCCACCATGCTTATGCTAAGTGCCATCTCTTTGTTGCCATCTCTCATTTCTGGTTTGGATCTGTGCCTGCCAGAGGTTGTGTGTGATGCAGGTGAGATGCAACATGCAGTACATGTGTAGGCTTCACATTTTACACACATCTATTTGTGCTTTTGGGCTACCCTCGCATTGGAATGCCACTGGATGCATGTCGGAGTTTGAGTTGTGTGTGACATGTCTGCTTCATGTGTTGGATGCCGATGTTGTGATGTCTATGTGTGTGTGGTATGTGCTGCTGACATGTGTGCTCATCTTTCTTTTATTTACGCTACAGGTGATGAGGCACTGGAGGCAGAGGATGAGGATGCGATTCCAGACACAGTGGTGGGTTTAAGTCACCAACCTAGCACCAGTGGTGGTCGTGGGGTGGTAGACCACGAACACCCATTTTTGCTCCAGGCCATCGTATCCAGGGCTGATCATGAGGCGAGCTCTGATGAACTCTGACCACAATGTTGAGTTGGATGTGCAGCATGACGTGTCTTTTCTGGTAAGCGATCCTGCAGTGGATGATCTTCTGCCCACGACACCTGCAATGAGGGGCCAGGCAGTGTTGGAACGTCTGCCTGTGGTGGTTATGGGCGCACAGTCACACTCCACACCAGTTTCTCATGTTCCTGGGGCATCAGGTCGACGGTGGGATGCAATCCTGCAGCCGCGGGCGGTGCCAACCCAGCAAGGACCACGGCTCCTTGGGCCCGTCTGGTGTAGAGTCCGTTAACGCGTTGGCCAAGTGCCACCGAGGACCACTGAGTGGGGGCATGCCATGTATGCCATCGCGCAGCAACAGGGGGGAGCAGTTGAGATGATGGCTCAAGGCATGGAAAGTGTGTCTCGTTCCATCCTCACCCCTGCGAGGCAGGTGCAGCTCCAGCAGCAGGCAACGCGGTCCATGTGCCGCTCACTGAGGCTGGGCATGGCAGCCTGAGACAGGTCACGCCGGGCTGAAATGGTGGCTCTGTGCCAAGCAATTTCTGCTGAGGCACAGGGAGGCCCTGAGGGAAGAACACCAATCCCTCAGAGCTACTCTAGGTGTGCTCATGATGACCCAGAGAATGCGGTCAGAAGAGAGGATGGAGCAGCTTGAAAACACCATCTCGGCTGAATTCTGTGCAAAGCGGGAGGTGCTCCATATGTCATGTGAGGCCATGCAGGCAGAACTCTGTCATACATGTAAGACCTTGCAGAGGAAGCACGTGTATCACATGACGTGATGCATGCAGACCTACATGCCATAGCCATGCAGGACCAGGCTTACCAGACCTGCATGCTTGCTGCAGATAGGTGTGGTGTTGCAACTGTGCCACGTCCATCTTCTGATTTACATCCAGAGGGTGACAACAACTTATCTCTCACACAGGTCGGGCCGTGCAGGCGTTGAGCCCAAGGATGATTTTTTTTCTTCATCTCAACATCAACACATGTAGGTGTTGAGGTGCACCCTGTAACTCTCCCTTCCAGGGTGCCCCCCGAGCCATATGTGGCAATTTTTATTTTTGTTTTCTATTGTGCATTCATGTGACAGTGTGGTGCTTTGTGGCATTTGAAAGCATCCACTGTGTGTTCCATCTGGGCCCATACAGGCTTGTCTCATGTATGTGTTTGTGGCTTGGGGTCCTGACACATATGCCACTCTTGCTACCCCTTTCCATGGGCTCGCAAGGATGGCTCGGTGTGACAGCATCTTACACCAGGGTATTGGGCTTCTGTCATATCTGTGGCCAGTCTGCAGTCCTACTTGTGTATACACCCCTAGTGGGTATTCCGGATGGTTTCTCCAATGCATGCCTGCACTTAATTTTGGTGAGTATTCTGTTGACTATGCATTTCATCATGTTGCTTGTGATGTTTTTTATGACTTGCCTGTCTATGTTGTTGATGCACTTCCTGCTGTAGGTGGTACCGTGTACCCTTTGGGTGTGCAACACACACTGATGACGGGAGGGGTTCGTGTGGTGACAATGTCATGTTGGGACACTTGGGCTACAGTGATTGGTCACTGTCTGACATTGTCGATGTGGGGTACTCTGTACATGATGTGTTCTGCTGGTCAATGGATGATCCTGTGTTGTGTTTGCTTTTGAGGTGTCAGGGGATTGGTGTGGCTTAACACACTGGGGGTGCACAGGGGCAATGTTCACATGTGCTGTGTACAGAACACTGAGGGTCACTTCTTTTCACATGCATGTATTCAGTACATGTCCCTACTGACACATACACTTAGACAACACCCCCCCACACCAACAACGACAACTACATGCACACACGTGCACCCAGATTGCCTTCTCAGGCATGCTGTGTCCCTGCAGTGCATGATCACTTTCAATTCCTTGATCGTGTACATGCATCACAGGGTACTTTTGGTTGATTGTACTTATTTTTCATGATGCTCAAGGGCTTTCACCAATGCACAGCAGACTCACTGTGCTATCTGGTGAGCGGTGTGTTGCAGGGGACACACACGCAGCACACAGTGTTTCTATTGGCAAATTTCTATTGGCCAATGTGCATGACAACAGGCATTTTGACTTTTGTTGGTAGTACTGCTGGTGGCATGCATTTGTGCCACACTTTCTATGGAAGGGAGGTTTTGGTCACTCATTTCATCAGATTCCATGTCAGGTGTAATTGTCTACTGCCTGTTTACTTTTCTCACGTGACACTTCATGACAATTGTGTCATGTGTTGTGCATTTGGTTTGCTGTTTTGCCGTTGCATGCCATGGCAAGGAGTGGCAGATGGGTGGTCATGGGGCTGTGGAGGGTTTAGGTGACATAACAGTATTTTCATGCCCTGTTTTGCAGGGGTGGGGGGTGGGATATGCACCTTGCATGTGTTCCTTTTGGTCACACGGGATTGGTTATGTTTAAGTAGTTAGGGATGCACACAATGTAGCACTTCCGTGGACACATTCTCAGGGTGGTAAGGTTGTGACAGTTGACTGTCCCTTTGTCATCATCAATTGTCACCTGGTATGTGCCAGGCCTGTGTGCCCTCTGCTGGGGTGGGAGTTTAGGTGAAGAATGTGGCCACAAGCTGGGTACGGGCTGCCTCGCCACGTGCCCTTTCCCCTCCCATGGGGTGGGAGTTTAGGTGAAAAATGTGGCCACAAGCTGGGTACAGGCTGCCTCGCCACGTGCCCTTTCCCCTCCCATGTGCAGTGCCTGTGCGTGTGGTTGGGGATGTGGGGCACCACCATGTCCACCGGTGTGCCCTGCCGTATTGCAACATTGTGCAGGACACATGCTGCAACAATGATCCTGCACACTACTAGGGGTGCATATAGTAGCTGGCCGCCAGAGCGGTCAAGGGAGCGGAGCATGACTTCAGCATTCCAAATGTGCACTCCACTAGGGCCCTGGTTGCATTGTATCTTGCCTGGGGTGGTGTGGTAGGGTTCCGTATTGGCGTCATCATGTAGGTGCTCAGAGGGTAGGCACTGTCCCCTGGGGAGGTGATAATGGTTGTCATTAATTGGGTTGGTGTATTTGTCTGTGTGTGACATGCATGCATGTGCACAGGCATTTGTAGTCACCAATGAGCCATGTGTTGCCATGCTTCCCAGATTCCAGGTCCCGGCTCAGGGCGGACATTCTGTATATAAAACTGTCATGGGTGGACCCTGGATAGTTTGCATGGACAGAGGTGATGATTCCCTTGGCATCGCATACAACATGCACGCTGATGGAATGCCAATGCTTACTGTTACGGTAGATGTTCTCAATGGCCCTAGGTGGATGTAGGGCCACATAGATGTAATCTATGACACCGAGCACTTTGGGGAAGTGTGCCACCCTGTATAAGTCCTTGACCACGGCCTGCCTTTCTGCAGGTGATCTGGGCATGTATATGTGCCTCTGGACTGAGGGGCGCGCAGTCATGCTTGCCAACACCTGGTGTAGGCAGTGTGGGCTGTGAGACACCCCCGACTATGGCAGTTGTCCGCTGAAATGACCCAGTGGCCAAAAAGTGCAGTACATTGAGCACCTTTTCCAAGGGGCTCAGTGCTTGGGAGCACAAGGTGGGTGATGTTAGGTCATCCTCCCACTCAGTGACCAGGTCTAAGATGATATGAAGTGGGAACCTATACCTGCCATAGACATGGTTATCAGGCACCCCAAAAAAGCTGGTCCTGGGCAAAAAAATGCGGGGCCTGGCTATTCTCCTCCTGCGGTGTCCCACGATCACTGCTGCAAGAAATGGGACATTCATCGTAGCCTTATATGCTTGTTTGTTGTGTGCGCACACTTTTATACTTCGCGGGGGCGCTTCCGCCTGCTTTCGTGTGGCGGACGTATTTACGCGTGTGAGTCTCTTTTGGCGTGCGCAGGTTTTCCCTATTCGATTCCATGAATACGTGTTGTTCGTGAGCGTGTGGGCATTGCGTGTATTTCCCAGCAGTACTTCCCCCATTACGCCCACATGTTCACGCGTTGTTCCCCATTCCGCGTGTTCTGCCCCCTTTTTAGGTGTGTGCGCTAGGAGTTGTGCACTTCCGCTGTGCGTGTTGCGCACAGCGTTTGGATAGTCGCAGTGACGTGTAGGGTAAGCAAAGATTTGGCGCAGCTCCCGGGGAAGCCATGCACAGAGCCTTCCATTAATCACTTGCGTGCGCTGGCTTTTTCACGCTTGCACCACACATTTCGGTGCACAATTATTCCATGAATTACCCTGATAAACTGGTGCCAACAGCATAATTGAACTTTGAGACAAAGGAGGTGTGGTCATCAAAGGATTGAAGCCATGATGTTTGACCTCATTGAAGACAGTGGGAAAGGCCAGTAAGAGGAGGTTCAAATATGAGATCTGCAGTGGAAAACTAAAGGTGTTATGGTGATGAAATCCTCCTCTTGCCAGAAGAATGCTTTTATGCTTGATTCCACTGGCCCTTGGGCACAGCAGTAAAATCTTTTAGACATCAACTGAACTGTTTTGAATGCTGGCTTGATGGTACAAAGTGGAATTCAATAAGGCTGCTTGAGATCTGCAGGGCAGCTGTATGGTGCGCCATCTCAATGGTGATGTTCTCAAAGCAGCTGCTTAGATTGGCTCAATCAGCAATTCGTCTGCCCTTGTTTGGCTGGCAGCTCGGCAACAGTATCTTGACAACTTAATACTAGTTCAAGTGTCTTTTAGGGTCTGCTTGTCAAGAGCAGAAGCCAGGTGCTAGGCTTTCTTCTTCCAAGAGCCTCTGAAACGTGTCCTCTTATCTATTCTGTCCACTGTGAAGGCATCATGAAGAAGGACCCAGACAACATATTCCAAATTCAAAACAACTAATTTTATTAACTTAAATGCCAGGAGGGAAAACAGGCCTAACTTGCCCTATGCTAAGGTGGGATTTCCCAGCCTAAATAAAACTAAGTAAAATCTGTGTCAAAGAGTTCAATTTAGGAATCTGTCTGTGACCAACCCCTATTCTTGCCTTAACAACTATATCTGTACAATGTGTAGGGATGTCAGCAACACAAAAGAAAACAGTGTATAACGCAAAGTTCTGAGCTTCTTCCAGCTCGCAGGTTGCTTTCAGCACCCTTGCCCGAATATAAAACAGTTCCACAAAGAAAAGTCTCAAAATTCCCTTTTTTGGATTTAGGATGCAATAGTCTTATTCAGGTCTCAGGGTTTCCTTCCCCAAGTCAGGACTCTCGGTTTCCTTCCCCAAGTTCCAGATCACACAGTTCAAACAACCTTGAAATTAAATGCGCTTGGTCAGAACTCTGGATTCCATTCCCCAAGTTCCAAATCACACAGTTCAAAGAAAACAGAAAGTATCCTTGTCTCCACAGTTCAGTTAATGTTGTTTAAAAATATTTATTCAGATAATTTGCAGCTTTCACACAGGTTGAAAATGTCTCCATAAATCAGGCTTCAGTATCTTTTGTTCACATGTTCTTTAAAGTCACATTAGATTTCAGCATACTGTGGTTTGTTTAGAGTTGGCCTCATTATGAGTCCGGTGGTAGCCGTGCTGTTAAAAATGGTAAGGCTGCCATTGGAGTCATTTTTTTTCTTCCAACACCTGGCAATGGGGAGCTACTGGGGCATTACAGCCCTGCTGGTCCCTCTTGCCAGGCGCCAGAAAAAAGAAACTCCCCATTCCCATCGAGTCCGATTGGACTCGATGGGAATGAGGAGGACGGTATCACCAACACCACTCGTAATGGTGCTGGTGCTGCCTTCAAAGTCTGCGGGCGGCTGCCGTTCCGCCCGGCAGGTGAGACCTAGCGGCCGGGAGGACATCGCACCTGCAAACTTGTACTCTGCTGGTCTGGTAACAATGGTGCCGGTAAGCCTACGGGCACCATTGTTACCGGACCGGCAGGGTTGTAATGAGGCCCATAGTCATTTTAACTCTTCTTCATATAATGGTTTGCTTGGATTTAATGTTCCTTTCCCCTTTTGGGTTCCAAATGTTTTAATTCTTTTTGGTAGCAAGGATTTAATTCAGTTCGGTATTCAAACATTATTTGTCTTGCTTATGGTTCATTTTCACTTCATCTGTAGTTCAATATTTATTTATTTAGCTTTAATTGGATGGCTCAGTGCTTGGAGACCTTCGAAAACATTTTTCTTGACAAACGTGACCACTCCGATATAAGGTATTCCCATCGTTCGATAATTGACAAAATGTGCTAATCCGAAGCATGCACCCACTCTGAAACAGAGTATTCAGTAAATAATGAAGTTCACACACGCGCACACCGAGTTTCTCATTCTCATTCACCAGAAACTCACAGTTCGCTTTAAGAGTGTGTGCTGCAGTGCGTAACACACAGACTTCTGCTTTTAGTGTCAGGGCTCCAGTTCCTGCCCCTCAGATACTCCTGTGGCCGTCCTCCAGCACAGGGGGACAAGCACATTGTACAGAAAGGACAGGGGCAGCCTTTCCACATGGCTCCCTTTACCTTTTTCAGTCTTTTTCCAGCGAGTCCCAACTCCCACGTCATGCTGTAGGGTTCTCTGAGGCATGCACCGGCCTCCTGGCCCTTCTGCAGTCATTCCCCTTTGCCGCTGGGTTGGGCTCCATTTATAAACCTGCAGCCTTGTGACAGGCTGCAAGTGTAGATGACCAATAAGCCTTGCCTGACCACAATGAAAGGGACATGCCTAACCTTCACTACTATTAGCAGGCATCTTCCTCGTCCCAGTACATGCGTAGTACTGAAATATAGAAACCTGTTATACTGGTATACTCCTAAACCACTGTGACTTACAGAGACTTTTCTTGTTTAATTCCCCTTCAACAGTCCTTTCAGACCTTTGATGAAGAGGACCCATTCCTCGAAACGCATTGCCACAGAAAACTGAGTATTGTGTTTGTTTGTTTCTATCTGTAGATGTACTTGACTATTGTACATTCAAAAAATACAAATAATCTATTTTTTAATAAACTCTGGAGTCATGTAAAATTATTTTACTATATGTGCGTATGAGACTGTTTACATATGTTATTTAAACATTTGAGTAATTGGTTTTCACCAACATGCGATAGTGTGCAGGGGACGGGAGGATTCCTAGGTTGAATCCTCTCTTTCTTCTCATAACCTAAACTATGTCCATACCTTCACATATTTATTGGGTTTTTTGCTGCTTTGCATGTATAGGTATCAGACAACCAAAGTGTGAGGCTGTTGTACAAAGCTACCAGATATGACAGAATATTTGAAAATGACAAATTGGTTTTAACAGGGGGATTCATTTACAAAATAAACCACACTCTGCCTAGCCATGTATTTGGGCATAACAGTCATCTTGATTGATATTATACTTGTTCTTACTAATAGATTCTGTGCTGATAGGGCGGGGGTAAAAATTGACAACAATATAATTGTGACAAAATGAATACTGCTCTGCAAAAGTACATGGCGCGTAGCGGCTAAAGTGCCTACTCAGTCACACACTACTACTAAACTAGCAGTGATCCCAATCATAAAGGTGAAGCAGACACCCACAGCTATGCCACTTTCGCCTCTTTTGGTAACATGAGTTGAGGGCAGGCTATAGGAGGGGTGTGAGCTGGCAAAGTAGCAGTATAACTAAAAAAAATGGCATGGTGGTACCAAAATAAAAGAATGCCCAACCAAGGGTCTATAAAAATAGGATCTTTAATTAAACTAACAAAAATACACACAACTAACAAAAACACGACTTGTCCACCCCTATAAGGGAAAACAGACGGCAGACTTTAGAATAAAGGGGCACTCTGGGTTTGGAGAAAGGAGTGCTCAGGCAAAGGTTTTAGCAGCAAAATATCAAGGTTAATGGATATGCCTTTCAAAAGGTGAAGGGTGGGGGCTAAAAGGTCACAAGGGGTCTGTATGGCAGACCAGAGGGACAAGGCCTCTTCAAATAATGTTCATATTCTTGGGTTTGGAGCTCATCAGCATCAGCATCAGCATCAAACCAGGCTTTTCGATGTCTAACCGGGTGTGCAGGTGCTTTTGACACCGAGCTTGGCTCACATTGGGGAATGGCAGTGACAGGTTCCAAAGAAGCAGTGCTGTTTGGCAGCATCCTCAGTGTGCGTGTTGGAGACGCTGAGAACAGCATGCCATGTCGGGTCGCCGGAAGACTCAGCGGCATCTGGTGCTGGGAAGAGGCGCCTTATCTTCTGCTCCCTCCTTTTAACTTTCCACACACGCACAAGACGACGCCACAATTCTCAACTAACTAGATGGCAACTCCCTGTTACATATCTGCAGCAGCATTCGGAATCCCTGTGAGCCCCCTCCTGCCCACAGACACAGGCAGACGCTGGTGTGTTCCGTTCGTGCTCTCTGGTCGCTCTGCGGTGGCTGGGAACACCCCTTTTATTAATAGGGCACGCGGCAGAGTGCAACGTCACTGCTTGCTGGTACCCTTAAAGGGGCAGCACCACACTCCACCGTTTCCATACCAACAACAATGAGCAAAGGGTCACTACTTACTAAAACATATAATACACAGCAAACCCAAAACCACAAAAAACCCTTTAATAACAACCACCCTGGATCCCAGCATCAACTGTCGGTCCCCCGGATGTTGCTCCCAGTTCAGGATTCCAGCACATAGTCAGTGAGGTGAGCAGGTTTCTCTCGCCCTGTCCTCCGGGGGTACCTCCTGCCGACCTCCCGGATTGGAACTGGAGAGCTGGGTGGTGGAACCACACCCCCACCCTCATCTGGAACCTCCATCATGTCCCTGCTCTGTGCCGCTTCAGTCCTGGGCTCACCCAGCCTCTTGAAGAAGCTGGCATTGCGAGTGACAGATGCAGTTCAATCCGAAGCAGTCACCATCGATCCCTACATTGCCACCACGTCCATCGGCCCCAGCTCATACGTTAGGGACAACTTTCCATGTGGGTGCCGGTTCCTTACCAACACCTCATCGCCGGGGGCAAACTGCTGAGGCCTGAGTCCCCTCCAAAGGTTGTTGTGTTCCGTTCTTTGCCTCCTTTGACTTTCCACCTGCTGATTGTCAATCACGACGGGCTCACGCTCCCCTGTCTCTGGCAACAGTCCTCTTCGACCTTGCTTCTTAAACAGTGCCTCTGCAGGTGCCACACCAGTAGATGGGGGGGGGTGGCTCGGTATTCCCAGAGAAATTGATGCAGGGTCCTTTGCAAAAACTGATCTTGTTCCTGGGCAATGCGGAATACTTTGTTGAGGGTCCTCATCATCAGCTCTACCTCGCTATTGGCCCGGAGCCACAGAGGTGTGACCTTTTGGTGGTGTATTCCATAGTGTTCCATCATTCTGGCAAAGCTCTCACCTTGAAATGGTACTCTGTTGTCTGAGCACAGTACCTTGGGCAGCCCATGATTTGCAAAGATCTTTTCGACTGCCACCACCACATTCTCAATTGCCACTGACTCAACAAACTCCACCTCCGGGTACCTGGACCACTCATCTATGATGACTAAGAAGTGTGTTTCCCGGCTGGTAGAGCAGCATGGACCACTTCCCATGGTCTAGTGCCTCCCGGCATTCTCTATGGGGGCTCCTTTTGTGCTGGTGACGCAGCCTGACACCACACACATGCTGCAGCAAATTCTTCCACTCGCCTCTCCAGCTCTGGAAACCAGACCTTCTGGCGCAGACGGCCTTTGTTTTGGTAGCTCCCTGGTGTCCATGATGGGCTAGTTCAATGACCTGCTGTATCTACCTTTGCGGGACCATGATCCGGTCGCCCCTGAGTAATAGGCCAGTCTCGGAGAGCGTCAATTTGTCCCTCACCCTCTCCAGCTGTTCCAGAATGGCTTTGGCCCCCTGAGTTCTCAGGGCGAGAGTGTCAAGTACAGCCCTCCACGAACCCTGCTGAATGGCCGTCCTTAGGGTGAGAACGCATTCTTCTTCTGCTGCAGCCTGTTCCAGTTCACTGAGTTCGGGGTTGCTGCTTCCACCAACAGTTTAACATGCGCATCTGCCTCCTCCGCACAGATGTTGAGCAGCCCATCAGGCTCCCCTCTCGGATGTCTAGAGAGATAATCCGCCGCATTGTTGCTCCCAGGTCGGTACACGAGGGAAACCCCATATTCTAGTAACGCCAGCATCCATCGCTCAATCCTCACTGGTGTCTTGGAGGAGGAGCCTGCCAGGATGGCCAACAGAGGCTTGTGGTCTGTGACCACCGTCACCGGTCTCCCCAGCACATACAGCCTGAAGTGTCGGCAACCCCATAGGACAGCCAGAGCCTCTCACTCAATCTTTGTTCAATTTCCGACAGGGCTTTACTGACATATGCCACTGGACGGACACCCAAATTTGCATCAAGCTGGGTGAATACAGCACACAGACCGAACGGGCTGGCGTCCACCACGATCTCTGATTGAAGGGCGAGGTCAAAAAAGGCCAAGGTATCCTCCACAGTGAGGGCCCCTTTTATGTCCTCAAATGCAGCCTGCTCCAGCTGCCCCCACTGCCAGGTGACATCCTTCTTGGGGAGGGCTTGCAGTGCATCCGACCGAGACGCCAGGTTCTTGCTGAACCAGCCAAAGTAGGTAACCATCCCAAGAAAACTCTGCACCTCTGAGATGTTCTCAGGCGGTCGTGCCTCCATTTTGTCCTTCACCTTTCTGGGGTCAGGTGACACACCCCCTTCCTTAAACACGAAGCCATAGAATTTGATCGTGGTCTTGAGGAACTCACATTTCGTCTCGGTGTAGGGTTAAGCCCAGCGACTGGAGCCGCTCAAAGGTCTTTGTCAGCTTGTTCAGATGTTCCGCCTCAGACTTTGCAAACACAAAAATGTCATTGCTTATATCGAGCACACCATCCAGGTCAGCGAGGGCCCCACGGATGATGTTCTCGGACACCTTGGCTGCGGACGGCACCCCGAAGCTCAGCCTCTTGTAGCTGTACAAACCATGATGGGTGGTGAACATGGTGATGTACCTTGATCCAGCCCTTTAGTCCAGCTTTGAAAAGAAACGTGCACCCTACAGCTCCGTAATGATGTCATCATTGGTAGGCGTCAAGTGTCGTTCCTTCTTGATCGCTTTGTTTGGGAGCCGCATGTCTACACATATTCTGACCGAGTCATGCTGCTTCGGCTTTCTCGCAATGACAATTGGGTATACCCATGGGGTCGGGCCCTCCACCTTTTCAATGATGTCAAGCCTAACCAGATTGTCCAGTTCTTGGTCGACCAAGTCTCACAAGTGGAATGGCACCCATCGATGTTTCAGCGCAATTAGCTGGATTGACTCATCTATATGTAGTCTTAAAGTGTCACCTGCCATTCGCCCAATCCTCTCAAACAGGTGGGAGTACTTGTCCAGCAGCATTCGGATGTCTTCCACATACACTGAGTATGCAAAACTGAAGATGCCCAATGCCTCCGCTGCAGCACAGCTCATCAGGGTGTTGCTGCTTACAGTTGTAATTTAAAAGCGCGCTCTGATCAAGGAATCCCCATGCCCCACATAGGCTACGAAGACCCCATCCAGTGGAATTGGTTGTGCCCCCCCAAACGTGAATATGCACGCTTTCGGGGATACTAGCTTCGGAGGACACGCCTTGCGGTCATAATGTTCTCTTGCCATGACATTCACAGAGGCTCCGGTGTCCACTAGTACAGGAACCGATGATTCATTCACCCTTACGAGGCATCTTGGTTGGCGCCTGTTCTTAGGGCGCAGGACACCCACAGTGAATACAAAGAAGATGTTATCCTCTTCCTCCTCTTCCTCATCTTCCAGCAAGGCACCCTCTTCCCCTCAATCCACTTGGGCAACGTTGGGCGGGCGTGGCTGGTGAAAGAATCTCGCTCTGACTGGACCTCGTGGAACTACTAACGGAAGTGGAGCCCTGCACATGTAGGCATAGTGGTCTGAAAACCCACAGCGACCACATGCTTTTCCCTCCACCGGGCACTCTGCTGGGTGTGGCAAGTTGTACCCATATTTCAAACACGAGTCCCCCGACCTTTTGCCCCAGTCACATTGGTTACCACCTGGCCTCCTGGCACCCCTGCCACCTGTGCCACAACCTATGGCACATACCTCTTCTGCCATGCCAGGGCACACCCCTGCCTCCATCCGGGACGCTCTAACTTCAGATATTTCCTGGCACCGACCCAACTCAAGGATGCGAGACAAAGCAATGCCGGGCTCCCGCAGAATCTGTCTGCGTAGCTTGCCTGACGCACACCCATGGATTAGCTAGTCCTGGATTATTGTGTCAGTATTGTCCCAGGCACAGGACACAGCCAGCCGGCATAGAAGACCATAAAAAGTGTTCAGCGTCTCGTCATCCTTTTGGCAAGTAGACCGCATAACAAAACGTTTGTAGTCAACATTTGGCAGGAAATAATTGTGTAAAGCGGCCTTCGCTGTATCATACGAGTTGTCAGCGGTTTGAAAAGATTGAAATACTTCATGTACTGCAGGCCCGGCAGAATACAGCAGTGTTGCCAGTTTGCTCTCATCATTGGTTTGCATGGTGGCTCTAAAGTACATATCCAGCCAATCAATCCACATTTTCCGGCGGGTCCCCATGCTGGAAGGGGTGCCTGAGATATCAAACTCAGGCATTGGCTGTATCGCGCGAGGTGGTCTCATTCGAGGCGGTTGTTGGGGCACTGGAGCTGGAGGCACCACCGCAGGTGCTACTTGGTTGTTGGGATCACTCATGGTGGTGAGCGCACAGGCACCCCACCCTGTTTAAAAATGGATCCGCAACTCACCCAAACAGTCCTCCCACAATGTCCTTGCTGTAACGATGGACCACCCTCCAGATGTTGTTGGACACCTTCCACTCCTATTCAGATGTTGTTGGACACCATTCACTCCCAAGCAGTAATGACCTGTTCAATGTACCCCCAAAATGTCCAAAAAGAAGAGAATAGGAGAACACCAGACAAGCACCTCAGTCCAAAAGAGTTCAGGCAGGGCATATGGAATTGCCAAAGAACAAATAAGTCACCACAGTGGCTCCAGAAATTGAGCTGGGTGGGCCCAGGGGAACAAACAAAGAAAAACTGCAGGCCTCCCCTAGCTCTTCACCTTAACGAGAAAAAGAACTTCAAAAGCACCAAAATGAGTTCCAAAGTGCACCGGGTGCAGTATCAGCTGCCCGCTGCAGGTATTTCCAAAAATGGAGGCTGTATGGCGCACAGGCACTCTAGAACAGAGCCGCGACCATCCTGGGCCTATTATCCAAAATGGCCACCCAACCGCGTAGTCCGCCCCCTCTCTGCGGCATGTAGGACAGTGAAAATCAGCCCAAATGAGAAAAATAAATTCACCACCTTATCACCGCCGTGCCCGGGTGTTGAATCAGACCTGGTCGCCACTGTTACATGTCTGCTGCAGCATTGGGAATCCCTGTGAGCCCCTTGCCGCCCACAGACACAGGCAGACGCTGGTGTATTCGGTTCGGGCTCCCCATTTGCTCTGCGGCAGCCGGAAACACCCCTTTTATTTATAGGGCACGCAGTAGAGTGCAACTTCACTCCGCCGCATGCTGGTACCCTTAACAGGTCAGCACCACACTCCCTTTCAGCCACCTCCTACTTCTCTTGTCATTTACTCCACAATGCAAATTAGCTTTCTTAAACTTAAAACACGACTGAAGATCTGACACCATATTATATGATAGGATATGTTATTTTTAACAAGCTTAATACTCAGTGGTTTCTAAGCGTGGCCCCGGGAATCTAACCTGTGTCGCTCGGTGTTGTCTTGTTTCCAAGGCGAGCACGTTGCCTCTGAGCTATCATCCTGGGACAAAAAGCGTTGCAAAGAAATGGGATGCTTTCCTGTGACACCAGCCACAAACCATCCATGTACAAACACAGGTTTACTGTAACATCACTTAAATATATTGGCATGCATCTTGCCATGCATGCACAGTGCTAATTCTGGTGCATTATAGTCTACACAGCAATTTGTGCAGCATGTGCTCAATAATGAATTCCAACGTTATGTGCTTGTTATGTAACAATGAACTCGTGTTTGTGCATGCATTCTTCATGTATGTTAGTGTAGCTAGTTCTGCACAAATCATGGGCTTTCTTTGCAGTGTGCCATCCTCAAAACCTTTCATTATATCTTTGATGAATGTCCATGTCCTAGGTGAAACTTCCCATGTGTTTGTGTTGTGTCTGTTTTCCTATCTCCTATCTGTGTGGGTCATGTCAGAGTGAGTGATGTCATGAATGGAATGTGTGTGGCCGTGGAATGTCTGCCACGGATGCTCCACTGGGGACAGTGGAAGATGAAGCCCGGGTGGTCGGCACTGGTGGGTCCTCCCCTAATGTATTAGACTTACTGGATGCTAATTAAAATAAAGGAACCTATACACGACTCCCCTATGGCTGCAGGGAACTTCATTACAGAAGTAACGTAGTCCCCCAGCGCTGTGCATTATTGGGTCTTGGGCTTCCCCCTCCCAATAAAACACATACCCAAGTGCCTGTGCCAAGCGCCTAGAAGCATACAGGCAGGGACCTCATTTAGGGGTCGCCAGACCTGTGTGGTCTCCCTTGCAACCTCTAAAAAAAAAATCTAAAAGAATGTAACTTTTTTTTTTTTTTTTTTGCAATGCAAGCTCCTGGGCTTTGTCCAGCACCATGTGGCTCTTTAATTCTAGAGTGGCTAGCTTTCTTGTTCAGGCCCCTTAAAAAAAGAAGAAAAAGAACAAGAGTCTAACACTTTCAGCACTGACCCTTAATAAGAAAGAATAGGAATACCAAATAATGTGTCTTTCTAGAATTCTATACAATAATTGCTAGACTCAGGGGGTGAGTCACTGATTTAGTCTGTTCTTAAACGCCTCAACTCAGCCTTTCATCCTTCTGATGTTGATAAATGAGTACCAACACAGTTTGGGTTATATTGGGTGTATATTTTTTTTCTAAATGAAGCACTTAAGCGTAAGTGCTATATAATAACACATCATTATCATTTGGTCATGGACGTCTGCTTGCATTCACAGTAAATTGGTAATATGGGCCTATACACACTGATCTTAACGATACATATAGCGACCCATTCTTGTATGAAATGTACATCACATTATAGTGATATCGTAACCATATTTTTCGTTGTGTACAATGCTATTTGATGCGACTTCCTGTTTTGTCAACGGGTGAAAGGTCGTGTCCCATCGCTTCCCGCAATATCACTTTGCGGTGGGGTCAAATGACATCACTTCCTGTGATGTCATCAGGGATCAATGGTCGTGCGATGTCACTTCCGCTACCCCTGGCATTTTGGTGAAATGGCGTCCCTGCATACAGGCTCTCGGGCCATTTGCGGTCGGCACTTACCAGATGCCTCTCTTTTTATTCCTCTAGGAACTCATATGCGCCCCCGCCCGCCCCCCCCCCCCTTTTTACAGGGCCATGCACAATGGGGCTTCAAAACAGCAGACGTGTGCTATTCAAGACTTATTTACATTAGAGATCTTAAAAAGCATATATCATGATCAATCCCAGCACGTCATTGTGTAATGCAATCTCATTCGCCACCTTTTCTTCAAATAAAGGTGTGTATATTTTGTACAGCACACACGACATCTAGCAGCAGCTTCAGAGTGATTTTGGCTAGGTCTAAACATTGGAAACAGTCTGCATACAGTCCACAGGCCAAGGATTATGCCAAGAAGAAATACGCATTTTTAGTTAAGCAGGGCAGGGCCAGCATTGTTCAGTGTTAAAAGGTTCTGTGGAATGGGCCTAGAGGAGCAAAAAGGTCTGCAGACTGCGAGCTAAAAACACCAAGCAATGTGTAAGCTTATAGACATCTCAAGCTTTAGACAACGCAGCTAACCCCCTAAATCACAGGTCCTGCACAGGACATGGTCTGAGTTCAGACTACCGAACTATCCCCCTAAATCACTGGTCATGAACCGTACATGGTGAGACTGCAGAGAGCAGAGCTACCCCACGCCTAAATCGCCCCTCCTGCAGCATGCGTGGTCAGACCACAGACACAGGTACTATCCTCCGAAACGGCAGCGTATACCTTACATGCTCAGGATGTAAGCAGGAGTGCTATCCCCCTTACATCACACACCAATACTTTTCGCTTTCACTTCTTGTCAAGGGAGTCGTCGAATCCCTCTCGTCATTCACAAGGCCAATAACTGCTCTCTATTAGTATTTTTCATTCCGGAGGCGGGTTGCTGTCAGACTGTAGACCAGACATCACAAAACACGCTTTTTGAGTACCTTTTAAAAGAAAGGATCCCAGCAAGTGTGTGAGGGAAGCAGCCGAAGTGATGCTTACACATCTCTGAATTCAAAGACATGTCACTTAAGCACTGGTGTGACAATTCCCCACTATACCTCACTTTACCCAAAGGGTGGATTCTACAACGAGGTTCTAGAGAAAATCTCCTATACTGCCCAGGAGCTAAATAGACTGCCCACAATTCAATCCCGCATTAACGGGAAACTGCAGTCCTTCACTGAAGGGACCAATCACCTTAAAGTTATGGTTGAATTATACTCACTTTACAGCTGTACGTCATCTTAGTCGTTTACATTGAGGTGCTGGGATCTGGTGGCGTGCGTGGGCATCTGTATGATCTACAACTAGAGCCGATGTCAGGCTTCACCCATGTGCACCACTTGAAGGCCGTTGAGGGACAGATGGCCACAATGGTCCAAGCGGCATTCCTCCAACAGAATGACGTCAAGCAGAATCCCTCGTCCTTATTTCCTCAGTGGCTTCAGCATCATCACATGGCCCTCATGATTGGAACTACTTGACGTCATGCTAAACTTGTCTCTTCCTTCCAAACGTTATAAAAAGGTTTATTGGAATCTTGTAGGTTACTTTCTCATAATCTTCAAAAGATCATGTTTCACCCACCACTCTTAGATTCCCCATTAACTCCAGTTCCGTTTCAAACTCAGTTTATAGTGGGTTGAACCTTTTTTAAAGCTGATATTTTTAAATTCTGGACACTTTCAAGGTAACGTTGTTGGGTAAAACCACTACTTGCAAATACGATGACTTATGGTTTGAAACCACAGTAATTTTAGAGGGTACTTGCAAACCAGGCCTTCTTGACAGATGAACCTTAGCTGTGGAACATTTTCCCTCAGAGCATTCATAACTCACCACATGTACTTTATTTTCTCCACGCCATTAAGTCCAACTGAGTCACTAGGCACATGCTATTCTTTCTGTGACCAGGCGTTACACCTTGCTTTTGGTTGCATTGGTCTTTAGGATGGTTGTCAAATGCTCCATTGCCCTTTGGCCACCAGTGTATTATAGATATGTGTAGACTGTACTTACAACGTTCTTCTTTGTCTCTTTGCAGGCTCCATCTCCCAGCATGTGCCAACCGTGTGCAATGGACGAGAAGTTGTGGACTCCACCACCTCCTCCTTATGAAGCTCCGCTTGCGAAGGCCCCGAGCGCCAGCCCGGTGCCCCTTTTGGTCCTTCCCTTCTAGTGCCCGCTCCCCTCCAGCAAGCTGTGACCATTGATGATGCTCTTCATGGGGCAGGGTTCTTCAATGGAAAAATACCAAATCCCAATAATTTGTTCTCCAGGTTCTTCCATTGCACAATAACTTTAGCACAAAAATGAAATAACAACTGAAGCCTGGGCAGGGACAATTGCACATGAGGACCTGCCTACTGGTACAGGTGGGAGAAGACTCTTCAACCCTTTGGGCAAACAAGACTGTACTGCCATGAGGCCCAGTGGGACAGATCACCCTGTTGGGTACATGGAAGACCAACTTTTGATACAATAGGGAGCGCAGATCACCCCATGGTGCACAAGGAGGCGTGTTAACAAAGGATAAAGAGGATCTCATGTCATAGAGCACAATGGCTTGTGTGCAGGCACAAGAGGCACAGTAGAGGTCCTCTGTATAGCACAGGAACCTATGTGATGGCACAGAAGATATGACAGATCATCCCATGGAGCAGGAGGTCATGTATGCGGTCACAGACGGAATGGCTGAGCACCACCATAGAGCACAAAGGCCTGCGTGCTGGCACCAGGAAGGTTGGAAAACCAAACAGAGCACACATAGACGTGTGCTGGAAGACAAAGGATAGAATATCATCCCATAGCACAAAAGGACAATGACAGTGAACATCGCTCACACACAGGGCATTATGACCAGTGTGTTGGCCCAGCAGCAGGGGCCAATCAATGCACAGGGCACAAGTAACTATGTTGCCACTGGACGGGAGTCAGTTCACCTCCCAGAGCACAAAGTCCTTTGTGCAGACATATGGCAAAGACAGATCACCCGGCATGCATAACAGCATTTGTGCTGCACATTGGCATAGTCCCATGACACAGTGCCACTGCACCTGGGTGAACACAGATCAGCCACTGCATATTCACAGGTTACATTTCAGACCAGCACATACCATTTTCATTTTTCTGCCTGCTGTGAAAGAGTCATGTGAGCTAAATGAGAAGTGTTAGGACAGAGAGAGACAAAGGAGAAGATTGGAGACCAGAAGCGGCTAAAGCGAACAAACTAGAGAAGATCCGAGTGGTAGGGGAGGAGCGTGTTCACAAGGGTGGTTGTAGAGAGAGAAAGGGATATAAAATAAACACTAGAAGGGGAGAAGAGGGATGGAGACGAATTGGAGAGAAGATTGTGTGAGAAAGTCTGGGAAAGAGAAAAGAAGTTAAAGCAAAATGTGAGCATTGGCAGAAAGAAATGGATGAAATGAAAGATAAAGAAGGAACAACAGGGATGGAAGACAGAGAGAAAAGGGGTTGAGGGCAGAAAGCAAAACGAGACAAGGGACGAGAGAGTGTAATGGAAGGGAGAGGAGCAGGAGGAGAGAGCTATGTGGCAGAGGAAAGACATCCAAAAGGAATGAGAGGTGGGAAGGGGGAGCAGAGAAAGGGCTGGTAAAAGAGTGGCCAGGACAGAGGGTCTGTGTGAATTAGGTAAATGGAAACGGGATGAGCTAAGGATAGAGTGACAAGAATAAAATGAAAGTGATACAAACAACTAAGCAGAAATACTGTCGTTCTATAGTCATGCCAAGTGATGACAGACAAGCAGCGATGGAGAGACCTCCATATGTCTAGAGTGGGCAGCAACTCAGACATCAATGTACCCGCCGACACGACATGGGTCAAGACCACATTGAACAAGCAGAAGATAGCACAGGTGGTTCATGCAGAAGCCACACTTCGTAAGGCACTCAAAGCGCAGACCACAGTGTCCTCAACTCTGAATGCTGCAACCATGGCTCCTGGTGCGAAAGCTGAACTTCAGGGCTGGGCTTGCCATGTGAGCTGTTGTGTGGTCACCGGTTGGTCTGGTTCTACTTCTGGTGCTGCTCACAGACTGAGCCTACCCAATCACCAGCAGGGACTGAGCCTCCAGCCACTTCCGCAGAGCCACCAGCACAGCACTCCATGAGGAACTAATGTACATTTCTGGGCCTAAATATACATGGGCTCCATTTGCTTTTCTAATTGTCTTAAATGGGTGTCTGCTGTGGTCAAACTGGTGCACAAGTATGCTGTGGGGCTTTTCCCCCAGGAGGAGTGTCAGTAATATTCTTCCATTCCTCTTAAATAACTGTGATGCCAAATGTTCTCTTGAGACGAAACGTGTTGCTACAGGCACCCCTTCACCCATCCATTCTCCCAGGCCCATCCAGGACAGAGATAGGAAATCACCCTTATTCACCACGCCCTCCGTCATAGGCCTGGAAAACCTCTAGAAATATCCCAGGTAGGAGCCAAGGTGTTTGGGGAGGGTAAAGCTTGGTGGTCCACGCCTCAGAACCGCAGGTCACAGACATCAATCCCTCTTTAAACAGGTCTCATCCGAAAACACTGAGCTGCTGCTTCGCTCTACAGACTGCCATTCAAACTGTTTAGCGCAACACGGTGCTCACTGCACGACACATGTAGCTTAAGTGACGTGGATTTTAGATGTAGACATTAACCAACTCCAAAAATGAGCTGAGGACCAACTGAAGTGTTCAAAAACGGAAGCTATAGACTCTAAAAGAGTTCCAAACCATTTGCCCTTTGCACTGCACATTTCACTTTTTCCCGCAGCAAACTTCAGCCTTACCCTCTCCCCCTCGGCTCTTCGTCCTTCCTCCTTTGCAGTCTCCATGGGCTCTATTAGAAAAATGCATAACTTCTACTGGCCAGAAGCTGGGCCTCACGCAGACATCCTTACGCGCGCGTTGAAGCAATGAGCAATTAAGCTAAAATCAAGGCTGGCACTGCTCAAGTCAACTGCTTTGCCAAGCAAACGTCCTGGTAATGCTTTTCTTTCCCTCTCTGCGGGTCTCCTGCCTGTGATCCGGAAGAAGTACTTGAACAATAAGTATACAGAAAGGCCATATGAAGACATCTCAGGGCATACGATATGTGGAGATGATAACCAATCTACGATTTCCACCAGATATCAATAACTTCAATTGGCTCAACGAGGTCCTCAGAGAATTGACAAAGCCAGCTACAGATCTCAGAAGTTGATTTGATGCTCACCGGAGGACTATGTCCTAAGTGATAGTGTTTATGATACTTTCCACATGAACTCAAACTAATATATGACACTCTGCGTCGATCTACATGTTAAAGACCACCAACCTGTGCTTGTTGTAATTCAGAGACTTTGAGTAAAATCAGCCATTCTGTGTGAAGCCTCGATGGATGTCAATGTTGATAATGGATTAAGGCATTGGCTCACCACTTTCACTTATCAGTGTTAACTTGCCTTGCAAAAGATTCCCCTCGAGTACATCAGCCAATCCCATTGTTATACAATCGACATCCAATATTCTGAGCCAGAAGAAACCAAGTCATCGGGAGATAATGGGTTAAGAGTTCTTGAAGTAGACACCCAATACTTGCTTAAAAGTCAAAGTTAATCCAAGAGAGTGACTTGACATGACCAGAGTTATCACAAAAGAATTGTGTCCGTCCACATTTTAACACGCTACTCGATGTTTAAGGCCATTGTCATGAGCCTATAGTAATCACTACTGCTAGGAGCATCATGGTAACTAGCTCGTCCGCTTCTTCGCACTCCTCCCAGAAAATATGGTCCATCTGTGCACACAGCAAACACTGAACAAGGAGTCACCACGTGCATGCAGTAACTTTGCGATCTGCCAGGGTTTCAGTGTGTGTCACTGCATGGATGCAACAAGTCAAATTTGATCTCCAACATTCACACATTAGCATCTGCTATTATGTTGATTCTAACAGAGGTCACCTTTTCCTGGTGCAAGAAAAACAGGCACTTCGTCCCACACTCATAAACCCTCCACTTGGGCTGTATACGTAAATACAGCAGCATCACCATGCCAACGAGTGGTTCCTCATTAGGAGATTGTCCATCAATGTTCCTCTATTTAAAGAGGTCTTTCCTACAGTTTAATATCCAACACTGCAACGCAATGAGTTTTTTCTCCAAAGGATCACTGATAAGTCCATCCCCGTGCTTGGTTCTGTGGATGACCACCACTACTGAAAGCCAATGGACAGGAGCAATCCTTTTCTAGCTATTTGCTCATTGTCACCACCTTCCTTCTTCCCACAAAGCACAATAGAGAGTTGGAAAGCAGTGAGCGAAGCTTTACAAAATCAAATAAATCAATTACATTCCAAGTCAGTGAATGACAGTGAGAGAAAGCAATAGGCCACCAGAGCAGCACCAAGGAATGCCTGCCTAAATCCAGCATCTGCTCTCCAACAAACATCCAATGAATGCTCCTTTCAAAAGACAGGGCACTGCCAACAGGACTATAGCCCAGTTCTCAGAGGTGGAAAGTATCTTTCTGAAAAATGATGGAGGGACTGGGGTGATTTAACTCCTTTAGGGACAAAGAACCTTCATTTCCAAAAAAATGTATTTACAAGGGAAAGACATTGGAAGATGGCAGGCTTGAAATCTTCCTAAAAAGCGAATTCATTCCAAAGGGCACAAAGACTAGGCATGACATTATGTTCCTTGGTGCAGTTAGCATATAACGCCACGCTCGTCTTCCATTCAGCATGATCAATCTTTGAAAGAAGCTTGTGGTTGGTTTGAAAACCTTGATTGACCTTTGCATTGAAGGGTGGCAAGCTATAGAGTCTCAGTGGAAAGACCTTGAGAGATGTAAGCTGGAAGACCCTGGTGTTGAGCTTATTGAGATGTGGTAGCAGCCATAATGAAGGTAATCGTCCATGTTAAAGATGTCAATGAACCACTGGGTTAATACTGAGATTTTTCCAACACATGATCGAGGTCATGTTACAAGGACATTGTAACTGGAATGGATATACAAAGCTCTCAGGTTTCCCAGTCCCATGCATAAGAAACACATCCAGCCCTGTTCTTTTGTTTTGGAACTATGGGACATTTCGTTTTGTTTTTTCCATTTAAAATGTAGGGCTACAAATCCCAGAATTCCAAGGAAAGGGACTGGATGGCTTTATCAAGCAAGGCAGTGGAAAATGTGAGATCTCTAGATGTAGCATATAAAGGAGCTCTGAAAATATCACCCTAACAAAGTACTGGACAGCAAATAAAATCACCCTGTAAATATCTCTGCAAGTCTCAATGGCTCCCAAGCAACTCTTACAGTCCTCCATTTACATGCCTATACTAATAAGGTCAGGAGTGAACATCTCAACAGTCGATGGAGTCACCTTCTTGCACAAGACTAAGACACGCAAGTGTCCCTAACTTTAGCATTGTGCCCTAAGACATCTTTAGTGGTGACTGGACGGCTTTAGAAAATAAGGACTGCCAACTGATACTGTAGGAAGATGTTTGTCTGAAGGAATTTTTCATCCCAACTGTCACCGAAGGGATGATTAACATTGTGCTCATTGGAGTGGAACCTTCATCAATCTGTCATTAAAGGTGGCAGCCAAGGATTCCCAATTTATGGCCATCCAGGAAGAAGAGTTGCTTTGGAAAACTTCGAGAATGTATGGGCTCACGACAGGTATCTACCATAACAATAAGAGAGCGATTGACAACCCACTTGGTCAGAGCATATGAACAGTAGAGAACACATTCTTAGGTACTATCATAATTGAGAATGAATGTAAAAATAAAGAGCCCTCAACAAGTTGAAACCCGAAGAGGATCCCTTTCCCTCGGCTGGCTCCTACCTCTGGAATTGCTTTCTTTCCCTCCTCTGACTTGAGTCGGATCTTCTAAAGTTCCAGAAACATCTCAAGACTGTCCTCTTCTCCTCTTCCTTCCCTCTCTCCCTCCCATTCTAACTCCCCTTCTGCTGCTGGGGACTGGTCCATTCAGAGTTATACAGGGGCCAGACCAACCCCCCATCAGTCTCCTCTGGGGACTTGCCCTCACCCTCTTGCCCAGCACTTGCCCTCGGGCTCCCATTCCCAGACTAGACAAACTTGGTCCTCCCTGCCCACCGCACGCATTCTCCCTTTCTCCCCTTTTTCCCCTAGCACTAGCCACCTTGGCCCGCCCAGCACTTCCCTGGCCCCTTCCCTGGGGGCACCCCACTCCTGCACTCCTCCCCCTCCCCCTGCACTTACCACCTTCTCAAGCACTTGCATGGTAGGATCGTTACTAGGCCAATATAGCTTTTTTGTTGTTCTAAGTTCTTGATTCCCATTGTCCGCCCCCTTTACCCACCCCCCCATCTTGTCTTGTGGTGCCTGGAAACACTTGTGTGTAGGTGCCATAAAAATGTCCAATAAATAAATGGCTTATTTACTGCTCAACTCCTCCATTCCCCCCCCATCTTCACGCCCCATCGCCACCAGTCGCTTACCCTGCCCTCAATTGTGGCTCGCAGTCATAGGGAGCTCTGTCAGACTAGCAGACGAGACATGTCTTCTTATTGCATTTTTGTACAACTTGTACCAGGTGGATTGGTTATTGGAAATTATATTATGTAATGAGTGTAATGACAAAACAAAAAAAAGCAGTTTTTCAGAGTAGATCATTTTGTGAAAGAGTTTGTGACCTTTGCAATTCTTGTAAATAAAGTGATTTTTTTTGTATGGAATCTTTTGTATAAAGTTAGGCCTCAATGATGAAACAGAAACGTATGAGACACGACTAACAGCAATGCTATCTGACCGCTATGATGAGTCCTCTACTGTGGTAAGAGTGTGGTACAGACATGATTTGTTCATTGGCCAGTTACTCACACCAGTGCAATGTATTGTGGGCTAAGTCTACTAGTGTTGAATGACTCCACCACGTCAACCATGTCACCTGAGAAACCATGTGACCTACAAATAACTACCTTCCAGCCACAGTAGCTCTACTGAATTGTTTGTAACATCTCATGGAGGCAGATCTTTTGGGAACCTCTTTCTCACTGTTTCTTTATAGTTACATGTTATGTTACTGATAATTCTTAAGCGCACGGTCACCGAAGGCATCTTGGCACTGGAGAGGCAAGGCAAACATCAAGAGCAGAACTACTAGTATAGGGAAGCAAAAGCGTATTGGAAAAGAAAAGCCTTGACCGCTTTCCTAAAAGCCAGATGGTTAGAGAGTTTTTTTTTTATTAACGGAGGGAGTTTGTTCCACAGTCTAGCACCAGCTATAGAGCATGCCCTGCCTCCGATTCTCATGCAATGGTATGAAGTTACGGTAAGCAGGTTAGCAGAGACTGAGCGTAGCTGACGGCTGGGAGCATATCGAGAGAATTTAATTTGCAAAAACTCAGCGCCTTGTTCATGTATAGCGCGATGCACTATGCATAATGCCTTAAAACTGATGCGCTGATGAACAGGGAGCCAGTGTAATGAACGTAATACCAGAGTAATGTGTGCTCCATATGGAGTACCAGGGACTAACCGGGCCGCCATATTCTGGAGGCGTTGTAAGCGCTGAATGAGGCCTTTGGGCTGGGCCAAATACAGTGAGTTACAATAGTCCAGTCGTGATACTATTAGGGATGCTACTACTGGAGGGTGGAGAGGAGCAGGAATCAGAGGGAGAGCTCTCTTTAAAACTTTCAACTGGAAGTGTCCTGATTGACAGTCTGCAGCAACTTGATTGGCCATAGACAAAGAAGCCGATAGAATGACACCCAGGTTTTTCACCTTACTCACAGGGGTGGGAAGGACACCCAGGGAAGTAGGCCAGAAAGGAGAGACCCAGAGTGAGGGATCAGGGGGGCACCCAACCACCAACACCTCCGTCTTGTCTCCGTTCAGCTTGAGCCAATTGATGTACATCCAATCACCCACGGCAGACAGGCATTCCCGCAGACACCGTAGGAACGGCTGAGATATACAAGTGCCCAAATATAGATGTGAAACATAATTGGAGACAAAGACGTTGCTTGCGGGACTCCACAGTTAAGATGACAGGGGACAAATAAAAAGGGTGGCATGCAGAGGGTCTGTGTCCGATCCACCAGGAGTGACGTGAACCAGGCTAGTACCTGGCCAGATATGCCTATCTGGGCCAGACGAGACAACAGGATGGGGTGGTCGACCGTGTCGAATGCTGCTGACAGATCTAGTAAAATCAGAGCACCCACCCCACCTGAGTCCACCAGCCTGGCCATGTCGTCCTGGACACAGACCAGTACACTCTCCGTGCCTCTGCCAGGTCTAAAACCGGACTGTGCAGGGTCAAGGAGATGTGAGGATTCAAGAAATGAGGATAGAAGGGGTGATACCAAAGATTCCAGAGGTTTTGTAAGGAAAGGAAGAGGAGACATTGGGCTAAAGTTAGCTAGTACAGTGGGGTTGAGTGATGGCTTCTTTAACAGAGGGACCACTGTAGCTGCTTTCAGTTCAGGTGGCACTAACACCGACTGACATGAATTATCCACTGCCACTGTAAGTAGTGTCAGGAGGTCAGGAGCAATTTTCTACATGATATCCACCGGGATAGCATCGGAAGGGGAGCATGATTTGATCCTTTGAATCGCCATCAAGACTGTTTCCTCTGAAAACATAGGAAAAGAAGACCATTCTTTAGCACCTGCTAAGGGGGTGGAGGAAATATGGCAGACTATATCATTCAATGGTTTAGTAGCCGAAATCCCAATATTCCCCCTAATATCACCAATTTTAGTTATAAAAAATTGGGATAGGCCATCACATAGTTCTTGCGTAGGTGTGACCTTCGCTGTGAGTGAATCAGGCGATGAGAGTGTTTTAACAATGGAGAAGAGAGTTTTAGGTTGACAAACAGCATCACATATTTTCTGGGAAAAATACTGAGATTTTGCTGCTTTGATGTCGGCATGATAGGTGGTAAGACATGATTTGTAGCCTTTTTGTGAGAGGGATCATAAGATTGACGCCACTTCCGTTCCGCCTGTCTAACATTCTGCGTACATACTTGACAAGGCAGCAGTCCTTAGTTAATGCAACCATCGGCTTCCATGCTGAATTCAGGTACTGGTTCAAAGGAGTGCAGTCATGTGAGATACATAGCAAACGTCATGTGTCCATCACAAGACAATGCGGCCTGCCATGCAAGCACCCATGCTCGCTGGGCTGAGCTCGCTGACAAGTAACCTCGCCGAAAACCACCACCTTGGGCTCCTAATTGGCAGCATAAACCTCACATAACCAAACTCATCTAAAATCTTACTAGCGCACCAGTAAGGCCATGGAACATGAGCCACTGATCATCAAACGGGATCACCCCAGACTTTGGATCCAGGGGTTCAGCTTAGTTGATAATGTGAAGCTGGAAGGTGGTTCTGAGTTTTCTCCAACAAGTTATGAGGTGCACCCAACTAAAAAGGAGAGCCTTGCGAGTTGGAAACCTCCAGTTTTTTCAAACGTATTTTTAATAAGAACAATAGCTATACATGCCTGTCACTGCTGTGTCTTCAGATCTTTTTTGTAATGCCTTTTATATTTGCAAGATGTATCTTAACCACATCCTTTCATGTCAACCACACAGAATCCTCCTTCGTGCTCTCAAACCACCGCCCAACCATTCCAAACCAGCATTATTAACATTCTAGTATCATGTATTTCACTCCCACTCTGAGCCTAGAAGCATGGCTCAAAATGGATGTGTCAAGGAGTGACATAATAGACACATCAACCCTGTTGAATGCACTATATAAATGGTCAATATCAAATATATCGCAAAACAGCAGTCTGTCAAACCATGTACATTTGAGTCTCTGTGTAGTGCATACTTAAATGAATCACTTCAAGGAAATAACAATTTGGTCAAATCGGGGAAACTAAGGTGTAGTGGTGTAAAGCGATTTGGCCAGGATCACATACTTTGCTCAAGTAGGGAAGCTGGCAATTGGAGCAGGTTTGCAGTTCTATCGTTTGTAATTCAGGCAGTATGCTATGGGACCATTAATGGTGCTGTGGTAACCGTCACATTAACCGCACTACCATAATCTGAGTTTCGAGGTAAAGTATGAGAAATACCTTCAGCATAGAGCTAGAGATAGTTTTTCCACTTTACCACAAAACACTGGAGGAATTACTGCAGGTGGTAATTCCTCCAAGTCCGAAGTGGAGTCCTGTTCCACAAACGCCACATTAGGCCACTCATTATCAGGGGAATTTGCCATTGATACGAGTGTCCGTAACAGGAAACATTAATGGCGATGCTTCCATGGGAATTAACACCACACTAATAATGACCACCTACTTCTCCTCATAACAAACATAACCAGTGCATTTGTAGAGCGCACGTCACCATGAGAGGGGCATTTTAGCGCTACTGACAGATAACATGTTTATTGCTGTGCAACTCAATGGTACCCATTTTATCAACCAGCGAAGGATGAAAGGCTGAGTGAACCTGTCGAGATTCGAACCTGTGACCACGAGGTCAAACAAAGTCCCCTGTACTGTATTAGTCCACTGAGCCACAGACCTGGCTATTTTCGCCTCACTTCCAATCTTTAGTTTCTCATCAATGTTCAATGCTTTCTGCATGGTGGTCTTTCGAAAACTATATTAGTACTGTGTGTTAAATGAAGCAGACTTGCAAATCGCTAAACCACATGGTAAATCAACCTGGCTATAAAACATGTATGCTTCCCTCTGAAAGTGCAAAAGGGCACAACAGCTGTGTATCTGAAAAATGATTACAAGGTAATCCAGCAAAGTAGCTGCATTAAAAATGTATCTGCGTGTCTCCATACTACAATGCAAGATAAGTAAACAACTGTGCAGGTGTTAAAATAACCTACACAGATTTACCATGATTAACTATATTATAAGTTGACAAAATGAGTGGGGGTAAAAAATATACTCCTATATAGCATTAGTGATTGGTCTGGTGTGTTCAGATACATACATAAAAATACCTTGACATGCAATACTGTGATGGCAACATAGTTCAGCAGTATGAAGGCATGTGCAAAGTGTGGGTGTGTTTGCATGCATGTGTGTGAGACGAAGACATATTTCTAGGTGTTACATTCAACTCTTGGTCACAAGGACGTGGTGTTTCATCCTTCGAAGTTCAATAGAACAATGATGTCAAGTAATCATAGCACCTATTGATAAAATACAGAGAACCCCAGCTGAAAAACTGTGGGCCTATTTATGATGTGCATCGATTCTGGCGACTATACTCGTAGGAAAGGCTTACTGAGCACAAACTGCCATCTGCTAAAGCCAGTCTCCTTCGCTCACAGGTCCCATTCTACTGGGCTATGAACTACTGCGATTGGGAATATCTGGCCAGAATCTTCAGAAGCGCAATTGCGATGCAATTACCCTCCAGCAATGTGGTGAAGTGCTAGAACTTGGATTGCTCCGTCGCATAATAGTATTCTACATGAAAAGTAACTTCTGAGTAAGAACATTTTTAAGGGCAGTGATATTGACAAAGCAATGGCCACTTTCATGACATAACTCCATTCCTTCATTTACACGAATGTTTTAAAACAAGCATAACCAACGCTCCTATTTTTTTTCCGTGAAAGTAATATTTAATATGACAAGTTGAAAATGAAAATAGGAAAACCAAAAGGTGATGGCTAGAAGGTTTAGAACCGATCCCAACCACAGGCACAGCTCTGGGAAACCCCTGAGGCCATCGCCCTCCAGCCTGCCAAACCACCACCAAGGGGAAAGACAACACGCATATCGGGCTTGGCCCCACCCCAAAAGGGGCGGTCCAGCCCAACCGCTAGATCACATCCCCTCTGCACAAGACCACAAGCACCCCCAGACATGCCCTGGCCACACCGGGCGCCATCAGTGATGAGCAGCCTGGGTCTCCAAACCCAGCAGTCTCGGGACCCACGTCTGGGCATATCCATCCCACTCGGAGTGAGAAGCAAAACCATAAGGCGATGGCTGGAATGTTTTGCCCAGACGTGGGTCCCCTGCCTGCTGCGGCACACGGAACCAAGCCGCACCTCACTGACAAGGCCCAACAGGGCCGAAACATGTCATGGGCAACCTGTGCTTCTGCGCAGAGGGAACCCGACCCGGCAGCTCAGTCTGGGCCATCCCCATTGGTGGCAGCACCTGACCAACCTGCACCTCGCTGGAGCTCCTATGCAAGGGCGCTGACAGGAAAAAAAGAAGTGGTGTGAATGGCCGCACAGAGCACCGCCAGCGGGTAAGATCCACTGAAAACCTTCCACCCATCGCCTCTTTGGTTATAGTTGAAAATAAAAAATAAAAAAAAATAAGATTTGATAAGTTTTCCCTAAAAGTGTTTACTTTCAAGGCAACATGTTAAAAACTGTAAATATGTTGTTTCTTATTTACCGGGTCCCAACCCTGACCTTAGTTATGTTGGAACAAGGGAAAATTGCTACAGGCCTAAGTAACTTGCCTTTTCATTGTTTTTTTTGTTTTTTTTGCAATGTCTAAAACTATTTTATTCAGTTTACCATCATATAAACCTATACAAAAATATATTTAATTGAAAACATCCTAACTTTAAGACTCACAAAACATTTTGAATGAACGATAGTTCTACCCCTTCACCTTTTATGAATCCAACTGTTAAATGAGAGGGAAAAAAAATAAAACAAAACACCCTTGTCCCCTACTTATCCCACAAAAGAAACCCCCTACTACCTTGTCAAATATGCATTTCAAACTATTAATATTAGTACAATTTCATCTAATTATTATAAATTAAAACATTTACTTATCTTAACATTCTTTATATCTTCTCTTGCTTTACTAGGTTAATCCAGTTCTAAACTCAGGAAACCATCCCATATCTTATCAAACATCTTCTCCTTCTTCTGTAACGATTTCACTACTCTTTCAATGTTACATAAAGAGTAACATTTCCTATATCCATAATTCCGTTGTTGGGAACACAGCGATTTCCAATGACGCAGAATTATCCTTTTTTGCAACCAAAGAATTTTTTCAAAATCCATGTTACTTGGTGGTTCTGAAGATCCTCTAAATCCGAGTCCTCTCACAGAATCGAGGTTCCAAACGAAAATTCCTTCTCATCTTTCAGGATTTTATTCATCACCTCCGGAATTCCATTCCAAAATGCTCTTACTTTGTAGCATTCCCAAAACATATGTTCAAGTGAACCCTGTGCACCGCACCCCAACATGCATCTGTTAAACTTAAGCCTTGTCTGTGCATGCGGTCTGGAGTCCAGAATACTCTATTCAATAGCTTCACTTCTCTCTGTCTTTCCCCAATATTCAATAACATTCTCAAAATGTTTCTACACAACGTCTCCCATAGTTGAGTTGTCATATCTTCTTGTAGGTAATTCGACCAGGACACCAAGATCTGAATATTTCAACTTGAACTTTTGTTTAGCAGATTATACATTTTGGAAGCCATATGCTCTTGGTCACCTATAATATTAATTGTAACCATCAAGTCTGGAGATTCTAGTGCTGGCAAGTTTACTGCATTTCTTAGTTTCCGGTACTCTCCATAGGTGCATTCATTTAGTTTAAATTCTCTTTTCAGATCTAGAAATGAACACCACTTTCCTCCTTTAAATAAATCATCTATACTTCTTAATTCTGCCAGAAACCAATTTGGACAAAATAATGTTTGATTTTTAACTTTGATTTCGGGGTACAGCCATATTGAAAATGAGCTCCTTAGATCCAGTATCATATCTAGTGATTCAGCTATGTTTCTCCAGGACAATCTCAGAAATTCCGTCAATACAGACCTCTCTCCCCAATCATTGTTTGTGGTTTACAAGACCGCTGAAGTATTTAGTGGGCTTACCCTGCTTGCTTCGGCAATGGCCCACTCATCCAAACTCTCTGATATAAATGGTAGAAAGTGCCTGATCGTGAAAGCTTGATGATACCTTCCATAATTTTGAATGATTAGACCTCCCCTTTCATTTTGGAGTTCTAGTTTCCATAACTTCAGTCTAGGTTTTTTCTTTTCCCATAAAAATGATTGGACCAGACTATCTAGTTATTTTTGTAAAGAGTTTCTTGGAAGGAAGCGGAATCATACTCATAACGTAAGTTATTTTTGGAGTTATTGTCACCTTGATGGTATTCACTTTGCCTCCCAAGGATAACTTAAGAGATTCCCATCGCTCAAATTCTGCTGATATCCTATCTGTTGTTAATTTCAAGGTCAAATCCATCATTTCAAACACATATTTGGAGGATGAACATAACAGTATTGAAAGATGAGGAATTGAAGGAGATATTGGTGAGGGAGGCGGAGGAGTATATTAAGAACAACCTGAATGGTTGAGATTGACATAGTGTGGGAGAGTTTTAAATGTGTCATGAGAGGTGTGCTCATGAGAGTATATGGAATTAAAAGGGGGAAAGGACGATGAGTTATTGGCTGTGAGTGCATCTGTAAAGGAATTAGAGAAAGAGGTAATGGGTTCACCAGATGAGAGAAAAAGATCAAACTATTGAAAATTAAATAAGATTAAAATAAAAACTTAAGTGAAAAGGCAAAGCGTGTACTTAAGTCAAAATGTAAATATTATGAGGGAGGAGAGAAATGCAGTCATCTGATGGCACATCGTCTGAGAGTGAGAGCAGCAAGCAGAGCGATCTGTGCAATTAATAGGGTAAACGGTGGAGTGACTTATGACCCTCGAGAAATTAATTAACAATTTAGAGGCTTTTACAAGAATCTATACAGTGAATCTCAGATAGTTGATCCAGATCAAATAGACCATTTCTTTGCAAATCACACAACGGAGTGTCTAACAAAGTGGGAAAAAATTTAGTTTAGAAAATGAAATATCATTAGATGAGATTAGGAAAGCAATATGTCTTCCTGCAGAATTTTACAGAGCTATGCCGGAAGAGGTTCTTAGATCACTCAGGGATACTTTTTCACATTGTAAAGCCAAAGAAAGTCTACCACCCACACTTAGGCATGCCACTATATCTTTACTCCTGAAACCAGGGAGGCCTCCTCTGGATCCTGGCAGTTACAGACCAATCAGTGTAATCAATTCTGATTGTAAAATATTATCTAAGATTCTGACTAGCAGAATGGAGAAAGTACTGCCGGAGCTGATTCACCCTAATCGGGCAGGTCTTATAAAAAGGAGAGTTTTGGCATCAAACATGCAGAACCTTTTGCTAACCTTACCAAAATCAAGTACATTGAAAGTGGAATCAGCTGCGTTATCTTTGTACACTGAAAAGGTCTCCTCATGGGAGTTTTTATTCAAGACAATGGAGAACATTTATTTTGGCCCCAAGTCCTTGAACTGGGTAAAATTGCTTTATAGAAATCTCATGGCAGAGGTGTTGACTAATGGGAGAATTTCTTCAAAATTTGAGTTGCATCGAGGGACTCACCAGGGTTGTCCGTTGTCTCCCATGCTCTTTCTACTCTCAATTGAGCCTTTGGCAGTGGCAATCAGATCTGATGACAGGATCTCTGGAATTAACTATTATGGAATTATGCAAAAATTATGGCTATACGCAGATGACCTCCTTCTAGTTGTACAGGATTTATCACCTATCCCTTCATTGATTGATCTGATCGAAACATTTGTCTCAATTTTGAATTATGAGATCAACTTGTCTGAGGCTTTACCGTGCTCACCAGGGAGTAGCGGATTGATGTTAAAAAGTCAAGGCTTCAAATGGTAAGAAGATAAAGTACCTAGGCATATGGCTTATAAAGCTCCTATTTTATCAGATGGAAGATATGACATAGCTTTCCAAATATAAATGCTTATCTACAAGTAGCAGGATGTAGCAAATCAGGAGACCAGCATCGGTGGAGCAGCTATGGCTTGATATTGGGACAGGCTGATGTAGTATATCATAGCTATCGACCTCATCTGCGTTTTGCGGGTATCACTCGCTCTGGACTCCGTTCACACTAAAGGCAACCTCCATTCTCCTTCTTACACTTGAATGGAATCTCGCCAACCAAAAACAAAAATGTATTTCACCTGCCATGGAGTTTTTACAGGTTTAAAGGTCTGAGATCTACTGAGAGGGGACTGCATTCCAACGGAACTTTAATTATTGCAAAGCGATCGCATGACGTGGCTGACCTCATTTTGGCGCGAGATCTAGATTTCCCCACACCTTGTGCCTGACTTATTTGCATTTTGTACCGGTGCCAGATGCTTTTCCACTATGAATCCAGAACTACAAGTACCAGAATACAAATAAAACAGGACATTTTGACTGGATGGACTGCTTACATGCTTTTCCACTATGCATCCAGAACTACAAGTACCAGAATACAAATAAAACACGAATTTCAACTGGATGGACTGCTTTCACGTGGCATTGCGCAGAATAGTGCAATGCCACATGTATTTACAGGGTGCAATGTAGAAGGGATGGAGCTGGTGACGTGCGCAGCAGTTTGCATTATTTATTTAAGCTAATTTGTAGGGGGCAATGTACAACACTTTCTCCAGACCGCACAGAGATCTAACTACCCTTCTTGTTGGGTGTGAGTGGTGCATCTTGTGTTGTGCGTTTATCTGCATCCCGACAGGTTTGAGTTTCAATTATAAATGCAGAACTACATGTGACAGAATGCAAGGAAAGGAGGGACGGCTGGGTGTCCTAATCACACTGGCACCGGAGCAACATGAGATTATAGGATAGTCTCCTCTGCTTATATTATCCATTAAGGTAGCTTGCATTTTTCATAATTTGGAAAAGGAAAGGCACCATGCTTTCCAATATGTGGATGGAAAGTGCAGCTTTGTAAAGTAAGGTTAAATTTGTTTTGCCTGTTGAGGGAGTAGCCATCGTTGTACATTTTTAAAAGTAATCAAACAACCTTTTCTTTCATAAATCAAGCAATCAACTAATGTGTGCTGAAGTGGGGACATGGCTTTAAAATGCATATGACCCACTACAGCCAATAAGGCCAGCATGGGCACATTTCCTGGAGAATTGGAATTGTGCATATAAGATGAACTTGCCCCCTTGACCCAGTGGCCATTACCTGCTTCCTGTCGCGCAGCCCTTACCTTACAGCTGCAAACCAAAGCTCTCAGGAATTAAACTAATTCACAGGCAGACAGCTCTAGTCCCAACTCCCCTTCTTAACCGATTAGACTTACTAAATCCGACAACTAGGTAAACATGGGAGGGGTGGATCACATACCCCCTCTGCTATGAAGCTGCTTCCCTGCTGACATCTCTCTTCTACTCACTATGTCCAGCCCCTCCCTCTCTCTTGCATGGCCTAGCATAGGTTGTGGTGCAAGAAACCCACTTATTTATTGTTTGCTTGTTAGGCGCTTATACAGCAAGTGAAATGCTGTTTCAAAGTGCCCACAGGGCGAGGGGAGGGAACAAGGGAGTGAAATACAATGCAATACAAAACACAATATTTAATAAGAACAGTGAGAAAACAGATGAAAGGATGAACCTACTATGCCTTGTGAGTATTCAGAATGTGCAAGTGCAGCAAGAAAGAGGGTAGAAGGGGTAAGTGCTGGGGAGTCCAAGCTCATGGGTGAGCCACAGATGAAGTGGTTGGGTTATTGAGTGCTACATGGCCAGGAGCCACGTTAGGAGTAAGTGCAAACCTCCAGGGCAGAGGGAGTGACAAGGTAAGTGCTGAGGGTAGACAGGAACATGGCCGATTGTATTTGGGAGGTCTGGGGCTCAGAGGAAGCATAAGGGCCCCAGACACCAATCACAGCAACTGTGGGATTAGCAGAAGAAAGAAGAAGGGAAGGCGGAAGTAAAGAGGAAAGTCTTGAGGAGTTTCCGGAATTTAAGAAAGTCCTGCTCAAGGCACAGTGTCAGGGGGAGGCTGTTCCATAGGAGGAAGCCAGCTGAGGAAAGCGATCAACCACCTACCCTCTGTTTAGCAAAACACTTTACACACAAAAAGTTGGGTCCAGAGGAACGTAGTGGTCTAGAGGGAGAGTATTTAGTGAGATAAAGTTGAAGATAGTCATCTGCTCCCTGGGCCGAGACAACCTTGTGAATGATAAAGAGGGAAATGGATGTAATGCATGCAGCAACCGGGAGCCAGTGAAGACTTTTTCGCAGGATAGATGCAGTCCATGGCCTTAAGGCCAAGGATAAGTCTTGCTGTCCTATTCTGGATTAGCTGGAGGCGTCGCAGAGTGGAACAAGGTAAATACAGGAGGAGGCTATTGCAATAGTCAAGCCTAGAGAGACCCAGGGTTCGGGTAACATTGAGCCTCTGGGGGAAGTGAGAAAGGGGAGAATTCCTTTGAGAAGGAAGAGCTGAAAGTGGGTCTTCTGGCAATATCCAGAGTGTGAGGGAGGAAGGAGAGGAGTCAAAGATGACTCCAAGGTTTTTGGCTACATAAGAAGGAGCAGGGGGAGAGCCCAAAGAGGATGGCCAGAGTGAAGGGAAGGAGGGAGCAGGGGTCCCGATGGGAAGGATCTCAGTTTTACAGGCGTTGAGGCAGAGATCATTGGAGGTGCAGCAGGACTGGATGGCAGACAGGCAGTCAGGGATGATGGAGGGTGCAAGAGGATCAGCAGGAAGTTTGAAGAAGAGAGGTGTGTCATCTACGTAACACTGGAAGTTGGAGGAGAAGGAGGAGATGAGGCATGCAAGCAGCGCTAGGTAGATGTTAAAGAGCCAAGGGGAGAGGATAGAGCCCTGGAGGACACCACAGGTGGAGAAGGAAGTAGGAGAGGAGAGGGTGTCTACGATGATTTGGGAAGAGCGGTCAGTTAGGAAGGATGTCAGCAAGTCAAGTGCCCATTCCGAGATACCAAGGGTATCGCAGATCATTTGTATGAGGATGGAATGGCTGACTGTATCAAAGGCTGAGGAGAGATCTAGAAGGATGAGGACAGCTGGGGAGTTGGAGTCCAGAGATGCGAGCAGTTCTTCAAGGGTGTTCAGAAGAGCAATTTCCATGCCTCTGGAAGCTCAGAATCCAGATTGATGGTTGTGGAGACCACCAACAAGTTCAGTGTGTGCGTTGAGTTGGGGCAATGCTAGCTTCTCCAGCAGCTTCCCCAGGAAGGGGGTGATGGAACTAGGGCGGTAGTTGGCTGGGCAGATAGGGTCAGCTGAAGGCTTTTTCAGGAGTGGGCCCACAAGGGAGTGCTTAAGGGAGGAGGGGAAAGATCCAGTGAGAAAACAGTGATTGCAGAAATCAATAAATGCAGGGGCAAGAGAGCCAATGTTATCCTTGATGGTCCTGGATGAGCAAGGGAAAACCTGTTTAGAAGAGGGTTTATAGTGATAATATCGAAAACCAAAATCTCGAAAACCAAAATCTCGAATACAAAAGGCCGAAAAATAAAATATCGAATTTTTTTTTCAATGTGTTTTTTTTTAAATGGGGGGGTTCCCCCCCCAACCCCCCTTTTTTTCATTTTTTTTTTATTTTACCCCTTTTTTTTACTTACCTGACCCCAAAAACATATATAAATAAATAAATAAAAAATTCGATATTTTTTTTTCGATATTTTTTTTTCGGTCTTTTTGTATTCGATATTTTGGTTTCGAGATTTTGACTGACTACCTTAGACCTTAGAAGAGACCTTTATGGAGCGGACAACTCTGGTAACTTCTTCAGGTGCGACAGTGGAGAAGGAGGAGGAGGAGGAGGGAGGAGGAGGGAGGAGGAGGAAGAGGAGGGTGAGGGGCCAAGGGAGGCATAAGGGTGTGGGGTTGGTTGGGAGGGTGGGTAGCAAGGGTGTTCAGGATGTCCTGGGTTTCGGTGGCGAAGTTTGTGGCCAGCGCATTGCAGAGGGTCTGGGAAGGAGAAGGGGAGAGGAGACTGCGGAAGGGTTGGCTAGTTCACTGCAGATCTTGAAGAGTTCAGCCATATTGTTGGATGCAGACGAAACCTGAGCCTGTATGTGGGCTCTATTCTTGGCACGGATGGAGAGTCTGTACTGCCTTTGGAGCAATCGGCAGGCCAGTTTGTCAGAGGATGAGCCTGAGGTATGCCACTTCCGCTCCGTCGCCTTGCACTTTCGTTTCAGGGCTGCAAGTGCGGAGTTGTACCAGGTGTTACGCTTGGAGGAAGGTTTCAGGCCGTTCCTCATGACTGGGGCACGAATGTTGAGAGTATTGGTGATGGACAGGTGGATGTTGCTGAGAGCAGAGTCAGAGGTAAAGTCAGAGGTAGGGGGAGAAGGGGGATGAAGATGGAAGCGAAGGCAGCAGCTGAAACTTGTTTCATCGGGTGGATGTTAGTGAACGAGATTGGCAGGGCTTTTGGGGCGTCGGTCAGAGAGCCAAAGGGACCCAGGTGGGAGGAGAGGAGAGAAGGGTCTGACCAGGAGAGAGGGGTGAGTAGAGGGGGGAGAGGTAGAGTGTATAAGGGCTTCCAGAGTGTGTCCAGCTGAGTGGGTTGGCCCAGAAGGGAGAATGGAGAGGGAAAGGTAGGTGCAGGTCTGACCTGGAGAGAGGGGTGTACACCCCATTACATCCGTATGTTGCTGACCCCAAATAAAGTGTGTATGTGAAGTTGTGCAGTAGAAAGTAAGAGCTCCAACGCCTGCATAAATATCAGAATGAAAGTTTAAGGGTGGTATTACAGAAACGTTGCTCCGATGCAAGTGCAAATTTAAAAATTCACAAGGTGGAGGGCAGTACTGAAAAGTAAGACCGGGTCTTATTCACGTTTACTCTTCAGTTTTACTCTCCATCTTGTGAAAAAAGAAATACTGTGGGCCTTATTACAAGTTTGGCGTTGAGGGAAAAGTGCAGTAATTCCATTACTGCCACTTTTCCCGCACTGCCAAACTAAACGCTTGGTGGTGGGGTGGCCGGAATTCTCTGCAGCTCAGAGCTGCCGGTAATTCCAGCAGCCCCCACCAAAAAATGCTGGTGTTACTGGTGCCGGTAAAACCAGTAATTCCCACCCCACCGAGAACTATGGGACTTCATGGAATGGGGAATTACCACCGTTGCCGGCACTTGGAATATGCGGGTCATTTGGGCACCGCAAGTATCGCTAACGGTCTTGCCGTTTTGGCGATATCCCACGGATTTGCCCACGGGATTCCACTGACCTTGTAAAGAGGCCCACTTTCTACAAATTACAGTTTGCAGGCCGCATGTAAAAATGGATTCATATTGGATCCGCCTCTTAAGAAAATGCTAAATTTAGACAATGTCATGCTCCAAGTCTTCAAGTACAGCGTGCAAACAAAACATGAGAGGTGATGGACACAAAAGAAATGAAATAACATACTAGAAAACTATTCTCACAAGCGCCTGCCCACCCTCCGGAGGAACCTACTCTCATATCTGATCCTCGGCGCTTTACAACTCTCAGCTGTGCACCTGTTCCCTAGCAGTGCTGCAGCCCCAGTCTTTCTTCTTGTAGGGGATTGGCTCTGGCATGTCTTGGAGGAAATAATTGTCCGATTAATAATGTTTTCAACGTACCACCTGAAGAGTCTATAGAGTTGGAGACTACGTGACTTTCAGCAGAACAGATAACTTTCCCAAAAACGTGCCTTGTAGGTGGAAACGCTCAATGACCCAACAGACAGCGCAACTGCCTTCCTCGGTAAGTCAAGTTAAAAACGACTGGAAATTAAGTGTACCGACACAGGAGGGGTCAACATGTAAACCCTCCTAAAAAATAAAATTCAAGCAGTGCGCAAAAGAAAGAGCAACGCGCAGGTTATGTGAAATGAACATTTAATAGGCACAACATTCATTTGTATTTGTATCCATTAGGCTTATATAGCGCTTTATAAAAGTGCAAGAATACACATAGAAAAATGATTTAGTAAAAATGGAGCAGGGATCTGAACATAGGACTATAGAAGAAATTAGAGCGATGGCAAATAAAACAAAATTGCAATTGAAGGAACAGCAAGGATGGGGGACCTTGTGGTTTATCAATGTCCGACTTCGGGAGACATAAGGCCAGATTTACAAATATAAAGTTTGACACCATCTGATGTAATGATCCCATTTACCTGCCTGGAGAAAAACAGATCGCCGTATGGTATCGGAAATAGTTTGTATAAAGCACTCGGTCATCCTGCAAGAGCATCGTGACGCAGCACAGAATTGTTCCCTCAGATCACACATAGACGCATTCACAGGCAGGGCCCTTGCCTACAGCTGAAACTGCAATATCAGCGCAACATAAACATCTGTAATCACTAAGGTCCTGATGCATGGAAACGTTTTATCATGGCACAATCCCATTGGAAAACGTTCTGTGAATCAGCCCCTAAACCCGGCACGTTTGCTGAGAAGATCTCAACACATACCGAGGATTATTTCAGATCATTCAGGATACGTCAATTCCTTCAATTTTCCCCTACGCAGGAGTCAATTGTTCCTGTCAAAGGTAGCAACCCTATGTAAGGGAGAGCACGTGAGTTACGTTTGGTAGCATTGTTTGTGATGGATACATAATTCCACCTACCGACTAATCATCCAGTCAAATGGGTTCAAGGTACAGACTGAACTAAAACCACATAGTGCTACCTATGTATATAGGTTTGCTTGGGTTGAGTGGTGTTTAGAGTAGGGCATCAAAGGGGAGCGTGCATGGGAGGCGGTGAACATCCCCTCCCATAAAAGAAAACCAGCAATGGCAAAGCCAACAGTTTGGGCTTTTGTCAGGCACCGCCATAGTGGTAGCAGGTGCAAAATGGTGCGAGTACCCAGGCATCTAATAGCAATGTCTGGCAAATGCCTAATACTTGTACACAAGCCAAAACTGTTGGCTTTGGCAATGCTGTTTTTTAACACGAATTCAATGAAGAACATGAATAGTGCTTATAAATCGAGTACTTGAAGGCAGACCTGTTCAAGACATTTTATTACACCAGTTGTGGGTTGACAGCTCCAATTAAGTCATTAACTCTCAGAAGACCGCTTTTGAAAATACACTGGCGGGCACTGATGGTAAGGTTTAGTTAAAGAGCTCCCATGGTGCGATGGTTTGCACATGGAGAGACAGGAACTGGGTGGGAATAATCATAGGGATTAACATGACCATGGGCTGTCAATGGGTGGGAAAATAACCAAACAACACCTACAAGCTGTGTGTCGCTCCCTTTCTCCCCATCTGTACTCTAATGAAATATGAAAGGGTGCAGAAGTACGAGTCTGATACAGAGGTGGCATGTTTGTTGGCAAAGACTTATATACACATATGTATCTTGAGACTGTGTTTCAACAGTCCGAGTGAGAGGCACTCCCCCGTTCCTTACGAAAAAATATCCTCTTTATTTTGCAGACCATGCACAGCACATGACTGTCAATAAAAACCACCTAAAATGCGGTGCTCCATAATGTATGGCTAAATCTGACGTGTTTCGCGGTTACCTCACCGCTTGTTAACAACCCCAAATATATATAAATATGTAAAGAAAAAGGAAAACCTATCCAGCCCTATTTCTAAGAGGAGTTCTCGTACCTCAACAAAAAGACTATGGACTCGGTCAGGATGTCCAATACAGTAAAAAGGCCACTATCCTGTGTCCAAGCAACCCTATTTCGGTCCCACACACTCTAGATTAACTACTGTGGGTCTTCGTGATCCAGAAGTAGGCTTCTCTCATTCTGGATGCCAACTCAAAGGTTCAATTCTTGACGAAAAAACACGAGTGGTATTTTAACTGAAACGTTCTTTATGTTGGATGCTGTTCCAAACGTATCCAGAAACACAACAGGATTAGCAGGGAATTGCCTTCCATCCTATTTTCTTTCACAGACGGTCTTATTTAACAAAAACCAGTTCCAAAGCATCAGGACATCTGGGGGGAGGGGTGGCAAAGGGGGGTCTCTCCCCCTGTTCTTTCTCCAGTTCATAAATGTAATATCAAGTCAGGTTCACTATCCTGCCAGACTTCACTAACTCAGTAGCCTAAGAGCCTGGTCAGCTTGATATCAACAGATAGCAGGAGCTACTTTTGTCTCCCCTGGTCAACTGATGCCGAACAAACACACCTATGTGAATTTAACTCTGTGCATTTGTTAGAATGTACAAATAAACATTATGTTACATTAGGACCCATCTCTACAACATTTAAAGCACAAGGGATAATAAATAACGGACACAATTATATGTTTGCATCTTATGTTGAAGTTAGATTTGTGGAATCCTATGTACTAGCTTCCTTTTCCCCAGGGGTAGCTCCTGGTCACTGGCAAATGCTGGATACCCTGGAGCTGCTGCCAGCTCCTGCTTGTCCAATCTTTATTTCAAACCCTGTATTATGCTACTGTTTTCCTTTATCGAGTAATGGCATATGGACTGTGCTGGTGAAAACAGTTAGGGAAGGTGTTCCGAATTACAGTATGTAATACATGGGTGTTGTGTTTTCTGTTCAGATCATTATTACTTTGTTGCATTCTGTTAAGATGACTTTTCAATTCTAGAAGTTTAAGGTGTTTGCAGTCTGTTTCACCAGGCCCAAGTGCGTCCCACCATCCTATTATGGATTGCCGTGGGGTCATTGTCACCACAGGTTTTCCATCTATGAACACCTTTCCTACTGTTGCATTTTATGGCGGCGCCACTGCAAAGAATTCGCCTTTTTCATGTAATGGCCACTGTATCCTCCTCCCACCAACAAGCATGTGATAATTGACAGTCGAATCATTTTTTTTTTATTTAAAATTGTATTTGTTTTTACACTACACAGGCATAGATTTAGACACAAAAATAAACAACGTTGTAAAACCAGTTGAAGATTGCATATGGATCTTTTAAACGAATTTTAACACAGTTCAATAAAAATAAATACTGGGGTAGACGCCCCTGCAGCCCCCCACCTTAGTCAATTCCCCAACCCCGCCTATATTTTTGATGAACTGGGTTAAAATTCGTTCTACAAAATTCGATGTTTTGTGATTTGCAGCAATGGTCTTCGATATTTTGGTATGATACCCTACAGCCAATATAAATGTTGCAATAGGCAGATCAACGTTTTATTGGTTCTATGGTGGGTCATTCAAGCCAAGACACCCCAGATCGTCCTAGATTAGTGAAAATTACTGTGTCAATAATACATGCCTACATAACAATTTGGCCTGTCATTTTGATACCTGCGATTACGGATGCGTTCTTTATCCCAAGATACAAGGAAAGCCATTTTTCCATGGTATTACCCAATTTGATTGATTTTAATTGACCGAATGGTACATCAGGCAGAATTCGGCCAGTACCATTCAATAGATTAAAATCATTGAAATTGGGTAATCACTACTGAACATGGGGAGCGGGGGTTGCAGTGGTGTGCCCCGCTCCCCATGTTTGGTATTGATGGCCTTGGGGGATAGCAGGGGTTTTCCCACACTTCCTGAGGATTGGAGACGGAAAAAGAAAAAAGCAGACCCTGAGGCGTCGGATCGGACCTGCGTAAGAGGACGGAACTGATGCCACAGGGTCAGAAAGAAGGCAGACGTGCAAAAGGTAAGTGGGGGGAGGGTGTGGACATATTAGGGTGGGGGGGCATAGATGTGTGGAATTGGGGCGCAGAAAGATTTGTTTTGCTGTGTAATTGACATTGGTCAATTTCGCACTGAACAATTATGCCACAGCCAAATCACACAGATCCTTTTCCATGTTCCACCTCTCTTTCCAGATCCTGGGACCATCACCCCTGAACACCTTCATCACCCCTTCCCTCATCTTTAGCCTTGCATATATTATGGAGGCTGCATGCGTTCTCCTCAACACCACTTACAGATTATCCTAGACCACATGAGCGTCCACTCCATGTCTTTGTCTAATTTAACTCTGGAAAGAGTTCTCTGAAGCTTGCAGAATTCCCAGAAGCTACAGTCCTCCATCTCGTACCTAGCCTTCAGTTCAGAAAATGTCCACCATCTACTATTGCCACACAGGTCGTCAGCGAGTTTCACTGAGGTCAAGTACCATTTTGGCCAGAATCCTGTTCTTCTATCCAGCTTAAATGTGGGGGTTGGGTCAGATTGTGGCCTCTGGGAATACTAGAGGATTTGTGCGACGCAGTTTATAGATCTTCTGCCCTGCAGACCCCAATAACCCGTAACAAGGCTCCTCTTGCCATATAGCCGGTAAGATAGCTCAGGAGGTTGAGTGCTCGCTGGTACAATCTATGTGTAATCTGCAGGTCGGTGGTTCGAATCCCAGCAAGGCCAACTCAGTCTTTCATCCTTCTGAGATTGATAAATGAGTACCAATTTCGGTTGGGATGATAATGCATTTACATATGTTCTACGTACAGCACTTTATAATTAACACATCATTATCATCATTTGCTGGGGATATAGTTACCAGCTGAGAGATGGCAGTCTATGCTCTTCTCTGCCGTAGCACAGATCTCCTCAGGTGATCCAACCTTCATCAGCCTCCTTGGTGCCGAGATGCAAAAGCCGATGGCATGATTCAAAGTCTGACAGGCCAAATCCTCCCCGGTGTCATGAGTACCTGTAGATGTTTTGGGAGAATGCTTAACATCTTAAAATCGTACCATCCCTAAGAAACGTCTACCAAATGCTGTTGAGTTCCTTCATTATCTTCCCATTTGCAGGCACATTCAACATTGATGAGATATAGTTAATCTTGTGCACCATAACCATTTTGACTGAGTTAATCAATCCCCACAAAGGGAGGCCTGTGGTTGTCCATCTGTTAAAATGTGTATTCACCGGTTTTATGATGGAGTCCATATTATAACTTAAAGGGCCAGTCATATATCCTTGCAACCAAATGCCAATGAAGCAGAATCTTCTTGGACACCGAGTGTGGTCCATATCCTCTAGGTCGCTCCTGATATTTTCTGGAAAGGGTCAGAACTCTGGATTTTGGCCAGCTGATTCTAGAGCCAGACATCTCACCAATATCCTTGAATATAGAAAAGGCAGCTTGCAGAGAATAGAGTATGGTCCGGAGGGCAACAGGCAAGTCACTTGCCAGTATCCATAACTTTTGCTGCAGGTCACTGTGTGATATCCCATCCACTCCATCCTCATCACTTACTCCACTCCTGTTGCAAGGGGCTCCATGACATTGATAAACAGCAACGGAGATCTGGGGCATCCCTATCATGTCCCTTTCTTCAACTCAGAGTGGGTTTCAGTCCGGCCATCCATCACCACCAAGGCTGGTGAGTTCTTGTACAGCAGTTCAGTAAGCCTGATATAGGTGTCACTGAAGCCAATGCCTTTAATTACTGTAAACCGAGTTCCATTCAATGCAGTCAAATGTTTTTTCTGCCTCCAGAAACAAAACAGATGCTGACATTTCAGATTGTCTGCCCTTTCCATCCCATGGAGCAGCCTCATGTCATCCCTGACACTTCTGCATTTGACAAACCCAATTTGGTTCTCAGAGATCACTCTGCAGGACTGTTTCCAAATCCTAGGCAGGGATTTTTCTGAGCACCTTATTGTCAGTATTCAGTAGGCTGATGGGTCTATAACATCCAGAATCAAGAGGTGTTTTGTTTGGTTTCAGCAGAAGGCTAGTGGTTGAGTGGTATGTTATACGTGGGTGTCTTCCCCGCAATTCAGTCTCGGAGCATAGCCTGCAAAAGCTTTGACAAATCATCTACCAATACCTTATAGATTTCAGCCGGTAGGCCACCAGGTCAGGTGTCTTTTCACAGTTCAATCTAGCTATGACCATCTTCACCTCTGTGCAAGTGATCGGACCCTCTCACATTCCAACATCTTCCCCCTCCGGCCATGGTAAGTTTAGTGCTTCCAATTACTGCTTGATTGTGGGAGTCTCTGCAGTCTGCTCCGGGACATACACATTCTAGTGCTATTGTTCCAGAGGTATAAGTGGTTCCGCCGTTAAACTAAGGATTGAGTCAGAGAGGGGCCCAGGGTTAGGTTGAGGGATACATGGGCATGTCAGAGAGTCAGATGTCCCTGATCTCACTGTTGCGTTCTGTGCACCCTCCAAAAGGACTGGGTTCTGTGGACAGTGGAATAAAATAAGTATTCCTTGTCTGTCGGGTGTTGGGTCTCCACACGTCCAACAAGGCTGGGTTCACGATAAGGCTCTGTGAAGCCCTACTAGCTCCATCCAACTGCTACATTGGACTCCTGGAACACGTCATTTACAGTATAGTGACTGGAACCCGTCATTTAGAGTATAGTGCCTGGTTAAAGTCCCTAGCTCTCCAGTTTCTGAATGTGTTGTGGTATCTTAATGAAATATGGCACGTCCCTCATTATTGAAGCATAGCCATTGCAACATAGGATTTCCTATTCGTGGATCTTTAAAGCAACAGATAGAACCCTGACCTCACAAACATGACCAGAGAACGTCACAGAGATTAGCAAGCTTTACAAAGCAGTAGCACCACACCCCTCAACTGAAGAGTCAAAGGACGAATAGCAAACTTTCTGGACACATTCTCTTTGCTAGTTTTTTGGCCTCCTCAGACGGTCTACCAAGCAAGTGTCCACCAATAGCGCCTGAATAAATTGAGTGTGCACGCCACGATGCACCCTTTTGCAACAAGACAGCGGCATTCCACCATCCGTGGCGAGGACTCCCTCACCACCTTCCGCAAAACACTGAAAACTACCCTCTTCACATAAGGACCGACACATCAGCACAAATACTTATCATTTAGGTTTGTAATTTACGCCCTAATGCAATATTTGTAACAACAGTATGATTTCCTGTACTACTCATAATGTGTCAACAATCGCTATCATATGTACCATGTAACTAAGTTATTGCAAGTAACAGCGCCTCAATGCCCCTGGGCTGCTTGCGCGCTATATAAATTTAAATAAATAAATAAATAAATTCCAGTCTCCAACTACACGCTCTTTTTTTCAGAATACCATAATGATTTAAAACATCATATCCCACTGGACCACTGTCTGCGTCAGGTAAAACTGATCCCAGGCCCTCACTGGATACCAGGTCATTGAGTTATTCAAGGGAGGATGAACCAAAAGTGGCCTCATGGGAGTATATCAAGCTTCCCTGGCTGCCCAGCCTGGGTAACATCAAGCGCCATTACAGCTATATACCTCTTCTGTGGTTGGGTAGGGGAGCAACTCCCTGTAATTCATTATCACCTCTATAGTGTAGAATTTAGAAAAATACCTAGTATTAGGCTTTACAAGGGGAGTTGAAGGCATCTGCATCAATCCTAAAATTAAACTGGCAAGTGCTGCCCAGATGCTGTCCCGCCCTGTTCTTCAAGTTTGAAGGAAAGGTTGCAATCAAGTGAGACTCTGTTTGAACCCCCTACCCATGTCAGTGCTATGTTATTTTATCACCAGGCACCAATATTTGGCTGAAAAAACTCAAATTATTTTTTTTAATTTGGGGGGGTGGTTCCCCCGATTACCCTTCACTGTTTTTAACTACCTATTCCCCATACGCCTTATATCCCTTTAAGCTACCCGCCCCCCATATTTCCCATATTTTCCATTATTTTATTTAGCCGAAAATCAGCAGCAAAAAAACCCTGGCGATGAATGTTGTACCCTAATGTCGTCCCACATCCAGTGCTTTAAGTGTGGCTGGGGCCAGGCCCTGCCAGTCTCCAAAAATGTGGGGCTGAGCTGGGCCCCCACCCCAGGCCCACCATGCCAGTAGACATTATCCCGCCATGGCTGCAGCCATGACAGGAGATGCGCCCGCCATTTTGAAGTCAGGCAAGCTGTGACTGACAGAAGTGCCAGCCAGCCAGTGTCAAACTGGTTGCAGTTTGAGCAATCTGTGGCTGGCTGGTACTTCCGGTTGAAGCAGTGAAAACCACGGCGCATTCAAGCGAGGACATTTTGTTACCTTAATATCAGGATCTAACTTATAGTGTCAACAAAATAGTCCACACCAAAGGTGAAGGCAAATGCAGACGGACGAATTGGGAAAGCATCATTAGCATTAACTTTTCTTTAACAATGGGCATCATAACTGCCTACATTTAAAAATCTAAATTCCTGAGATTTATGACCCGCCCACAGTCACGCAAAACCCTGCCCATTTCACATGACTGCGCCCACATGTCAAAAAGGTAAACTCTGTTTGTTTGTTTGTTTGTTTATTTATTTGTTAATGTGCGCCAAACCCATGGGAAGCCGGGCGCAAACAGTTTACATGAAGACTTAAGCTTGTTGTAATGTGATGTGACGTCAGAGATTTGCAGTTCAAATTGAAATATGCACATTTCATTAAATTGCCTTTTCACAACCACCCACATTGCATAGGACAAAAGGCATTCGCCTTCCATAAAATCAACACGTTAAAATGTGCACATGTATACTCCAAGAACCAATACAAAGGTTTTCCCTGAATTTTGCAGTACCGATATTGGACATTTTACCTTAGCTGTTTTTCATCAGGTTATGTAGTGCAGTGGTGAGTTGTCCAGCCTGCAAACCTGATGGCTGTGGTTCAGTGGGGCTGAGTCCACCCTAACCTGGGGAAAAAGAACAAAAGCAAAAGAAACGCGCGTTCGCATTGAAAGTCGGCAAAAAAGAATGAAAGGTGAAGCAAAATAAACGCGTCATTTTGCTCCACCTGCATTCTTTTTGCCAATGTGCTGGAAGCGTTACAGTCATTGCTGCAGAGACAAAGCCACATTCAGACAGGGAGTCCGAGGTGGCGCAGTCCTGCAAGCATAACAGAGACGAGGAGAAATTGTTAAAATTCCTGAGTCTCCAGGAAAAATCCGGAGGTTAGGCAGGTATGATGGGCATCCATACATAGCGTAGAACGGGACCGATACATTGAGTGACAATAAAATAGTTCACATGTAAGCTGAGGGCAACATACATTGATGAATCAGAACCTTTCTCATACAATGGGAATCTAAACATATTGCATCAGGTCGCAATTTGCTCTTCAGGACAGAACAGCTGTTCACAAGAGCGATTAATACAGATTGACGACGCAGACGTCACAATGGCTTTAACCACATTATAGTGCTACGCAAATGTATTCAATAGAGTTTAATTTGATGAAATTCAGCCAACTGTATTAACCAATTGGCTGCTGTATAGATGTACAATTGTGTTTAAGTGATAATGTGCGCAGTTTACTAATTTCAACTAAGAGTGAAATTACTCAAGTTTTGCCCTGAAGAGAACCCTACTGGTCGAAACACGTGTTGGCACACTTCTCTTCACAGGTATTAACATATTTGGATCTGAGAATTTGTAATTGACCAAAGGGCTCACACATTTCAAGAGTACATTTCTCTATGGAACCTTAGTTTTCAAGTTTTGTGTGTTAAAACAGAATTTTCTACGGATATTAGAGTTCTAGTTACATGGCGTTGGACCTACTGTGAATGATTGGAGCATATGTACCTATCTGTAGGCATACTAATACTCAGTAGCTTTGACACACCTGTTTTTGAGCATTGTAACTGACCAAAAGTCTTACATATTTCAAGAGTACATTTCATTAACAATATCTTTGCCAATAAATTCTCTTCACTTTCTTGAGGGGTGTAGCGTGGAAGAGGGGAATACCTTAATCATGTACCCAAATATATGCCACCTTTGTGTCTTTGCCTTACTTCTGCACCCTTACAAGGATCATCGGTCTGCCCACCCAAGCCCTAGAAAGTTGGCCCCGAAAAGGGTGGAGGGTCGAGCATGTGGGGGATTATCAAGCAGGTGAACAAGAAGATAGGCTGGAAAGGAGAGGATAGGTGGTGCCATACAAGGCCCAGTAGGCATGGGAATGTGGTGACCCCTCAAGGAAGAAAGTGAGAGAAAAGTGCCAGGACCCTGAGAGGGGGAGGTGGCGAGGGAGTAGATATAGCGCCTCAAGACTCCCAGACCTTTGGAGGTAGATCTGCAAGTTTCGGTCACTACTTCCCAGTTTCTGCATTAATCAGGTCTAATGAGTGGGCACACATGGTGTCCAGAGACTCTGGAAGAAGGGATTCCCAGAACGGAGAACCAGAGACAGGGAATCAAGGTGACAAGAAAGAAGTGCAGAAACACTTAATACCACCCGATGACTGTGACTTTATACTCTACGCCGGGCCAGGATCCCAGATTGAGATTCACAACTAATAAAAGACGAACTATGACAAGATGGGAGAAGCCCTAATGTGGTTGTCAGTGAAGGTTTACATTACATTTCCCTAATTTGGCCAAACTCTATAACTAGTTGTAGCAGAAGGATGGTGTCTAGGTGCTTTGTGCTAGAGACAGATTGTGGGAAGGCCTTTACTATTTGTGCATGTACTCTTTTCCACCTCTAACCTGCCTCCACTAGGTCTATAGTTCAGAAGCCGCCCAAAGTCTGTGCGAGGGAGCGCAAACCCGGTCAAGGGCAGTTTGAAGGGGTGCCCCCAAGACACTTTTTTAAATGATGGGTTAAAATGGTGAATTTAACAGTACACTTTGTGATGTATTAGGTAAAAAAAAACACACACAGTTTAAAATCGGTTTTGGAGGGTAAGACATTAGAAAAGCCTATTAAATGCCAAATCACCAACAATGCACAGGGGAATTTTCCAAAACTTTTTCATGATGCCTTTGCCCCCTATATGCCAGTACTCTGCAAGTGTAAAAAAGTATGTTTATACTGATTGTGCCCACACATGTTCTTTCTGGTGCACCTATACATACCTGTAGTCCCACATAACAACATACACATGTTTGCTTTGCCCATAATGCCAGCAGTATTACCAATAACAAAATATGTTCATGTTGGCCCTGCCAACATATGCCAGTATGCTTACGCAAGAAAATACTTCTGTTGGCTTTGCCTTAATGCCGTAAAAGAATGTTTTAAAAAGCCATGCCACAGAAAGAAAACTATCTTGTTGGCTGCACCAAACACCCCTCCGCCCCATTTAAAAAAAGGTATCATGTTGCCTACCTATCTATTTCACTCTTATGAAGCGCAGAACTTACACCAGAGGTTTCATGGCGCAAGAAAGAGGAGAAACAAATTCAACAAAAAGATAGGTCTTCAGTTTCGCTCTAAAACCTTTAAAGTCTGAAAGGAGACAGAGAAATCCAAAGCTTTGGACCAGCCATGAAAAAATGATGTCGACCTCAAACACGTCCCAAATGATACCGGGAAACAACGAGCCGCACAGGGTTCAATGATCGTAAAGATCGACATAGAATTTAAGGGATAACTCCAGGAATGTCAATAAGGGGTCACAACTGCTTTGAGGCACAAGTATTTTACACCTATGTTTTATAATTACATTGTAAGAGCAAAAATGATGGGTCTACCCAAGTGTAAAATGTATGACAGGCAACCAAAACATTGCTAAACTTTAAAATGAATGTAAAACATTGGCAATACAACAGTTGTGTAGCAAAGATGTCTACCTTCAAACAATATATTACATTTGTAGAAACCTTCTCCTACACAAGAATATGAATGAGCACACCATATATATGCATCTTGATGATAAATGCTCACAACAGAGGGAAGTTCGAAAAATACTCGTGTAATGCAAACATGCATACACTTAAAACATAATTTGTTACAAAGGATACTTTCCAATGGAAACTAAGTTTTCCATCTTATTACTGATGGAACCATAACATGCTAGGAAAATAAATATGCATGCATAATGCTCCTCCCCATGCATCTATAGACACTAAACACAGCAGCTGAACAAAAGAAACCTCTCATCATCGCACTGTGTGCTCTTTCTTTCTGAAAGTCTAAATGCACACAGATCAGAGAGCAAATGTCTTGTTTTCAGACTGCTTCTCCAAGGCATGCAATTTCATCCAGGCAGATAAACATCAAGATGTTCTGGTTTCTGTCAAGTGACCTCACCTTTGCACTGCCCTATGCTTTCAGCTAGTGCCTAAATGATACGCACAGAAAAATAAAAAGGTGTCTTATTTACAATATTGTAATGCGTAAAAAGGCCTAGTACGACTCTTATCTGGAGGCCTGCCTGTAGGCTTGACTCTACCAGAACACCAGAAACATCTCCTTGGGTGGGTCCTCTATGCAGAATGTAACTCCTCTGCCAAAGACTACCCCAAATGTGCACTACCGGTCTGCCCTGGTCTTGTGAAACTTGCTGGCCTAGATAGAAAGGTAAAGAATGGTAAAGAAAAATAGAATCGCCCAGGGAGAATAGCTCAGGGGCAGTGTGTGTGTCTTGGAAGAAAGACAACAGAGAGCAACACAGGTTAAAATCCTGGTCCCGCCCTTAGAGTCTATGGTATTCTGCATGTTAGAAAAGATTAATAGAAACAGTGTGTTGCTGATCTGCTACCGTGTTTTCACTTCTAGGAAAGACTCTTTGCTGAACTCTGAAAACTCTTTTGAATTGGTTTTACTTACCTGATAAGGTTGTAGGTCATATGGTCGAAAACAAAAGGATCGAATGCCTTTTGATCGACAATAAAATGATCGAAAAAAAAGGTTTTTATTTATTTTATTTTTTTAATGGGGGGATTCCCCCAACCCCCTGTTTTCTTTATTAAAAACATGTTTCTACCAACCCAAACTAAAAAATATATATAAATAAATAAATAAAAAATTCGACCTTTTTTTTCCGACCATTTGTCTGTCGATCAAATGGTCATTCGATCCTTTGTTTTCGACCATTTGACTGGACACCACCTGATAACACTGCATGTTTTTTTTTTCTCACAAAGAGTACTTTGTATGTTCTTATATAAAGGTTATATTTTTATTAATAGCGCTTGGATACCTTTTCATTTGTTTATAAATGAAAGTGTACTGTACCACCTCATGAGAGTTAGGCCTGGGCTGCTCTTCTCGGACTGCTACTTAGAAAACCTGAAAGTCAGGAATTTGTTATTTGGCCGTGTTTGTTCTCGGTAGAGTGGCTCCCAGACCTTTTTGTGCATTTCTAGGAACTTTGGGTTTTACCCTAAGTTACCCAGGGTAATCCAGACGTGGACCACTTGCTCACTGTGCTTAGAGAGGCACAGGTACACCTCACTGATGAGGCCCGACTAGGCTGAAACACTTGTCTGGGGTTGCTGTTGGTACTCTTGTTCAGAGCAGAGTTGCCTAGCATTTCGGTGCTGGACTGCCCGTGTGGGCGGGACAAAGACTGATATGCAAATGGGTATTTCTCCTCTCTGAAAGGTACAGTGAGCTGAAACGTGGTTGTGGACCTCCCGAGTGGGCACATTCCTATAGAACAGGTTATTTGGCCGTGTTCGTTCTTGGTAGAGGGGCTCCCAGAACCTTTTGTGCAAAATGTCATTTGTTTAGCGCCTTTTCCCTTTGGTATGGCCTTAATGCATTATTGGAGAATGTCCTTGGATGACCAAAGTCCAGGTATGGGAAATTCACCAGAGGATTTTAGAATGCATGTGTGCATTTTAGCCAATACTAAGGTAGGTAAGGGTGGCCAAGTGCCAGCTAGCTACCCATATCGAGCTGGCTTATAGATGGGTGCTGTGAGGTATTCTGGAGAGTCTGTGAAGGCAGTTGGCTCATTGTGTGTGCAGCTAGACCACCATTTTCCATGGGGATAGCTGCATTCTTATGGCAGAGATGTTGTGTGATGTATCTTAGAGCAGTGTATGATAGCAGATGGGTGCGGGTGGGTGGCCGTGATGTCTGCTATGTTCCATAAGCATGGATTGATACGTACCATTGTGTCCTGGCTGGTTTATTGGTTTCGTAGATGCAGCTGAATTTAGAAGGGGGTGAATTCAGAGCGGGGCTAAATTCTAGACACTGGCTATGTTCAAATGCAACTAAATATAACGGAGGGTACACTCAAAATACAGCTGAATATACATCAGTGGCTGTGAGGAATTCAACCATCTGCACAGTGGGTGGGCGCTCGCCTGGGCTTTTTTGAAATTTTAAATGAAATTGAAGGATGGTAGATCAACCTCTGGAAAATGTGTGGGGTTAATCAACACAACATACGCATTGACCCATGTACTCTGGGTGGCCACAGCCTACAGGCACAGTTCCCCCTGTCATATTTAATTGGGATATGACAGGCAGGAATACACCATGTCATCTTCAAACGGGGAGGGCCAAACCTTTCCCCTGCCATGGCTAACCTGATTAACTAACAAAGGCTCCATGGGGCCAACCTGTCCTTTTGTTGAGCCATGTAGCTGTTGGCAGCATTCACATACTAATCAGAGTTTAGGAGACCTGCCGCTTTAATCAGGATCTACATAGAGCTCCATTAACCAGAGGGACAGTTTGATCCACAACAGAACAGGAAGATGGGTGGGACTTAGTATCACATTTTTTCAGCCCTTTACCTTTTCTGTTGCAAAGCACTCTAGTTATGACCTCACGCATACAGGAGATTGTTGGTGTGGCCCCAGGATTGGTTCATTAAGGTAGGCCTAGTCTACACCAATCCCTGTGGTCCATTTGGCTTTAAAAGAGGGCTGTGCCCCTTTTTTGGCATATCCTCTGAAGGTTTCACCAGAAGCAGAAGGAACTTGTCAGCATTGGACCCTGGCTGAAGGTACAGCCTGCCTTACATCTTCCACCAGTGAAGGAAGGCCAGGACCACCAAGAGGGAAGCAAGATCCTTCCCCTAAACATCTACCAGAGAGCAGAGGGAAGAAACTGAATCCAGAGGACCCTCCAGCATCTCCAGAACTGGTATCCAGCCAGCACACAGTGTGCCCCGCTAGGCCAGCACACAGTGTGCCCCGCTAGGCTCTGCAGCAAGCTAATGAAGTCACGCCCCTACACGCTCACATCAGAAAAAATACAGCCTGCTAGGGAAAAAGGTCCAAGACACTCTTGCAAGTATAACAAGTATGTATTTCTAATAAAATTGGAATGCTTCAGCAAAGAAATTGTTCGGAGGTACGTTAGCATGTGCAGTGCATTATAAGCACAAAAAGTGTCACTAATGACATCACAGTATACAGTACAGTTCTACAGTATGGATGGGCAGAGGCCAATAGATGTAGGGCCTGCTCCATATGGGATGACAGGGCCTTGGTCCATCTTCTGTACACTCGTTCTGAACACCTGTGAAGAACTGTTTGCATCCTTTGATTCCAACTCCCCTGCTGTCCTCATCCTCCTTGATCTCTCTTCTGCATTTGACACAGAGAACCATTCCATCGTCATAAAAAGGCCCCATGATACCCTTCTCAGAGTGGGCACTGGACTGGCTTACTTCCTTCCTAACTGAACGTTCTTCCAAAATCACACTGGGCCCTTTCTCCTCCTCTACTTCCTCCACCACCTGTGGCTTCCCCCAGGGATCCATTTTTTCGCCCTGGCTCTTTAACATATACCTTTCTCTGCTGGCACGCCTCATTTCCTACTTCTCCCCCAACTTCCAGTGCTATGCTGATGACAGACAACTCTTCTTCAAAACTTCCTACCAACGCCCCTTGCACCTTCCTTCATCTCTCATATTCAAGACATTGTCAAGAAGTCCAACTTTTATCTCTTCCTTCTCAAAGGAATTCTACCCTTCCACACCTTACCCCAGACACTCAACGTTACCCGTGTGCTGGTTCTCTCCAGGCTAGACTATTGCAATCGCAACTTCCATAATGTTCCTTATCCACTCTGCGACCCCTCCAGCTAACCCAGAATAGGGCAGGAAGACATGTCCTCGGTCTCAAGCCCAGGGACCGCATCTCTCCTGCCCTCTCAGCACGGATTAAATTCAAATCTCTCTGTATCATCCAGAAGGCTATCTGGGGCCAGGGACCACTCGATCTTCAACTCGTCCTGACCAAATACTCCAGTTCTAGACACCTATGTTCCTCTGGCACCAACTCCTTCCATGTTTACCAAACAGAGAGCTGGTGGTCAATCGCTTTCCTCAGCAGGCTCCTTTCTGTGGAATAGCCTCCCTCTCCCTCTGCGTCTCAAGACCTTTGTCTTTACCTCTTCCTTCTCCTCCTCTCTTCCCTGCTAACCATACAGTAGCATGACTGATGTGCAGGGCCCTTATGTATCCTCAGGGCCCTGATCCACAACATCTCAGATCCCAGCTGCTGTCTATTTACTGCACTTGCTTAGGCTCACCCTCCCCACTGGAGGTTGCACTTACATTTTCTGTTCTAAGCACTTTACCCTGAGCACTTCTCCATGAGCACCACATCACCTCTTACACCCATCCCCTCTGCACTTGCATTTTCTGAACACTCAGAAGGCATAGTAGGTTTGTCTCCCCTCCCTATTATTCTTCTGATTTGTTTGTACTAGTAATTCAATGATTTATCTTTGTTGTAATTCATGGTCTACCTTCAACTGTCCCCACCCTGTTGCCCTGTGGGCGCTTTGAAACGGTTTTGCTAATTGTATAAGCGCCTAACAAGTGACCAATAAATAAATCTTCATCCGTTCATCCTCGTTGACATAGGTGCTGCAGGGCTTGTAATCCACGTTGAGCTGACCTAACAATTTATTAGCTACTCTAACACACAATGTTATTCTTACCATTGTAACAATGCACCTGGCAGATACCGAGATGGGCTCGGGGGAGACCCAAGGCCACCCTAACACTCACACACTTCAATCATTCCCCAGACAGATCAGCAACCCCCAAGGTCCTCCACCTTAGTTTTGAGCTATAATTCTAATGCCATCCTGTACTTCGCTGCACAAATCACGCAACCCATTCCCAAAGGCACGATAGCCTTGCCTTCTGATCTTAGTGATCGATCGAGGGGTGTAAAGGTTTTATGGTCAGTGGTATGGGCTTGGATAGTACTGTGGCATGTTGGGGTCATGGGATGAAAGCATGGCAAAGCTGTATTTCTCATGTGGGGATCGTTGAGGGCAGAAGGGCATTGCTATCTGTTCTGTGGGATGGGACTGCCAAAAGGCGCTGCGCTCCATTCTCATGACTTTGCAGGGCACGAGGGCCTGTAACCTTCTGAACAATAAAGGGGGTGGTGGTTCTCACAGACCTGACCAAGGTGGGGGTGGTGTTCATGCTCATGCAAGGGGCCTAATCCTAATACACAGAATACTGTTCGCCACGCTTGGGCCTAACTTCTAAGATGGCTGCCACTTGCCAAGATGGCATTTACACTGGCATCTGCCATAAAAATGCATACTGCCTGCACTAAGGTGATCACACACCCCCCTTTATGTGCACCCCTATCTCCCCTGCTCCCTAGAAGCACTCTATTAGCGTCTAGTTCTTGTTTGATATCGCCTTGGGGGTGAGGAGGGGGAGACCCCACCTCCTTCCCAACATTCCCACCTTTCGTTAATCCTAAATTAACACACTTCCCTGCAGTGTCACTGGCCACTAAATGCTAATATACAGTGTCCTCCTCCCTCTGTACCTTATCTAACCTTTCAGCTTCCAAGCATGGTGGTGACCCATCCTTTGGAACCCATGCCCTGCAAACATCACAAACTTTCGCCAGACTGGGCATATTCTTCTGGGGAACATGTCATATAAATACACCCCCCATCCCCAAGTAAATATACCCAATACTTTGTGTAATTCTTGGGGTGAGGTGGGGTGTAGGGATTGCGCCACAGTGGTGTTAAGGGGTGGTAGATCTCTACCATGCAGGGTTTGTTTGGGTCGTCTGTATGGGTCCCATTCTCTGTGGAACCGCGAAGTGCTTTGGGTGCCCCTCCCATTGAAACCATCACCATTGCGCTACTGGGCACTGCCTTGGCACAACATCAGAGTCCCATTTGGCACATGCAAAAAATGACCAAAATAAAGACGATGACGGGTACCAGCATCTTCACGATCGCCCCCAGCCATGACGGAGCCCATGAAAAAGTCAAATCGCACCAGTATTCATCCTGTATTCCCACTTCCTTCTTCATGCACACTCCCATGTTGTGAACAGCTTTGATTATAGGGGACAGTGAACCATTCATGGCATCTCTGGGAGGCACGAATGTGCAACACGAGTCCCTGATTTGTTTGCACATGCCTCCCTCCTTGACAGTCAGCATATCAAGGACATAGCGGTTCTGCATTGTCATCAGTCTCAAGGCACAGGGTTCTGCCTTTATGATGTTGAACCCTTGCTCAGTGTCATTAGCCAGCTGGATCAATTCTCAGCTGACAATCTGCAGCCATTTAGCATTTGCTGCAGCTTGCACACCAGGTAGTAGCAATGAGGCAAAGAAAGTTTCTGCTTTGGTGAAGAGTCTGTATTCGTCTGGTATTTCCTCAAACACGCTTGATGAGTCCTTAGACAGATAGTACGATCTTTTTCTCCTTCGCAGAGTTTAAGTGTTTTCTTTCCCATGAAGGGTGTGTAACTGTGGTGCTGGCAGTGGGTTCCTTACTTCTTCTTCAGGGGTCAGAAAGGAGCTAGGGGCAAAAGAGTCTGTTGATCCCTCTTACAAATGTTCTTTTGGGATTAAGAGTAGAGCAGAGTTTAGTGTGGCCAGCGAACACTAGCCCCTTCATGATGGTGGGAGGTGCAAGTAGGCTTGTTGGCCACACATCCAGTAGTAATCCATCACTACCGCTGCGCCTTTCTTGAGGTCAGGAATGAGCAAGATTTTATTGCAATATTCATTGACCCCTACAGATACTGTTCCTGCACTGTAAAAGCAAAGTTCATAGGATTCCTCTCGGTGTACTTTCACTGGTTTCTCCATTGCTTCAATCAATGTAAGCTTTGTGATATGTTCAGTCCAGAACGGTGCACATACCGCTTCCACCCGGGGCAAAACCCCTTATTCGTGTCCCACCAGACCCTCTGCCATGCAGCTCACTGGTGTTTCTTGCCATTTGTTATTTGTGTGTTTCAGTCCTTGTATCACCAGGTATGGTCTCCTCAGGCATTTGCTTCCCTTCAGGTTTTTGTAGCAATTGCAGGCAGTCTGGATCACCACGTTTGAGCCTTACATTGTCTACCCGAAGCATGCCCCTGAGGCTACATAGCACAAGATGTACTAGGCACTACGCCTCTAGAATTGGTACTTCCTGTGCCATTAGGACCTTGTGTGCCCCCCAACATATGCAGTATCAATGAACACGCTCAAGTTCCATTAGCTTTATTTCTCCCCACCAAGCTCATGTCCGTATACCAATTGTTAGACATCTCTGGTTGCCCCACATCTTCTATGGCATCGAAACCAATCCCATGATAAGTATCATAATGTGCCCTTTGTGCTGGTCTCTTTGTGCGTTTAGGTACACTATATATCCATTAATAATATCAGTATTATTATTTCCATCAGTAGGAGTTGTGTTGTAAAAGGCAGTGTAGTTTGGGGAACAATGGGGACCTAGCAATACATTCTAACAATCCAGTGCAAGGGGGCAAGTTCTTTTTGTGTTTGGAATTATTGACCTGTTGATGCATAAAGTTTGGCCTTGTGGGCAATGCATGTCAGTTCCATTTGAGTGGCGTTGAGTGTTTAAGCTGACATTTGGTCTGTTATTTACAGTGAAATCAAAACGTCCTCCTCTACCCCCAATCCCCCTCTTTGATATGGCCCTTTAATGTAAAAGACACCCCTAAATAAATCCCTAGACCAAACAGACATAGCAAATATACGCGCTATAAAATGCATTACACACATATAAGAGTACAAAAACCAAGGCATAATACTATAACTACAATTTTCTATTATATAATGAGTGATTTGAGAGCGCTGGTTCCATCTTCTTGATCAAACTGAAAGGCAAAGTTTATTTACACAAAGAGAGAATGAGAAAGAAAGAGCAGGGAAAGAGAAAGAAAATGAGAGAGAATCCCCCTTCCCCCTATGTAAGGGTGACTTTCTCTAGCAGCTGTGCTTGCGCTCAGGTTTTGTGTGGGGGCACGGGTGACTGCTGGCAGTGAAGGAAATAAAGAGGAAGATGCACAACGCCAGTGTTTTTAAAGTGCTGGTGCTTTGTCAACGTCGGAGAGGTGAATTCAATATCACAGCCCCTTCACCTTCATTGCAAGGGGATTTGAAAATAACACCTCAAAAGGTCCATTAAATCTGGGGCTACTCCACCTGTGGACAAAGGAACGCATGTAGACAAATTCTCCTGGTGGCAGCTGTTGAGTGGGTGAAGAGTCAGTTGTGGCACCTGGCACGTCTTCAGATCTGGGCGGTGCAATCTGTTGGGAAATACATTTCAGTGCTTGTGATAGGGTTGTCAAACAGTCTTTGTATTTATCTCCTAAAACAGATGCTGCCCATTGTGCATCTGACACCTTCCTAATGGGGGATATTGGTGTGTGAATGCGACAACCACTCACCACCTCATGGGGCTTAACATGGTGGTTCTTGCTGGGCTGCGTACACAAGAGGAACAGTGGCAAGCAATGCACCCAGTTTTTCTGCAATGTGGTGCAAAGCTTAGACAGCTTACTTTGAGGAGCCCGTTGATCCTCTCCACAATCCCATTGGACTGGGAGTGATAAATCGTACACACATGTCAGGCAGTGCAGTAATCTCCTTAAACAACTCATAAAATAAATGCGTGCCATTATCTGACCGTAACACATCACACACTTGCCACCGGGGGAACACTTTGCAGACCAGAAATTTGGCCACGCCTTTGCCATCCAGATGTGCAGAAAGACCAGCCTTCACCCATCGTGAGAAGGGGGCAGACAACAATGATCAGATATCGGGACCCGCTGCACCTCTCGCCCATATCCGCATAGTCGATATGCAGCTCACAGAATGGTCCAGCATGGTGGGGCAAGGTGCCCCTCAGTGTCCTTAATGTCTTCCCTGTACTGAAGCTCCAACAAGTGGCGCACCTAATAACTCATGCTTGTTAAATGCTCCTGAATGTTTGGAATTAACCAGTCCTCTTGTATGTCAGCAGCGATATGTTGTTTGGAGATGTGGGAGGGTGATGAAGTTGGTCAAACGCCATTATCAATCATTCTTGTGGCATTATTGCTTTTCCTGTACATTCCTGCCTCCACAAAAAGTCAGTAAGGGACTGCGTGCATCCTCTTTTTAGCCACAGTTTTTACTCTTCTGAGGAATGTCCCTGCAACTCTATTTGCGCTCTGGGCAGGGCACTGTACCAGACCGGTGTCTGTTCAGAGACACATGTCATGATGACCTACTCTGGCACCGTTGGTACTGGGAGATCTGCTAACAATTTGGCTGCAGTGTCTGTGGAGGCATTCCCAAGTAACACCTCGTCTGTATTGTTAGTATGGGCGGCGCATTTAATGACCGCCACTACAGAAGGCTGGGATAGCGTCAAAATGAGCTTGTCTAATAACGGTGCATGCTATTCTGGGGACCCATCGACCCTATTGAAGCGTCTCCTTTTCCACTTTGAAAGACCTGCATGCACTGGTGTAGTGACGTATGCAGAGTCCAAATAAATGCTCACGTGGCACCCCTGTGATGATTGCAGTGCTTCAACGAGTGCAATGAGTTCCACCGCCTGTGCTCAATAATGCATGGGTAATCTTTTCAAAATATATGTCTCGTATTCAACGTCAACTAGGCAGGGAGGTTGTTTCAGAGGGAGGCACCAGCCAAAGAAAGATCTACCCCCCAACTTGTTGCTTGGAGAAGCGGATGACCCTGAGGGAGTTGGAGGAGCAAAGAGCTTGAGTTGGAGGTATTGCGGTCCAAGGCCCCAGAAGGCCTTGTGGACAATGCAGAGGGTCTTGAACTTGATCCTTGCAGCCACTGGGAGCCAATGAAGAGATTTCAGGGCTAGAGAGATCTGATCCCTGGGCTTGAGGCCAAGGACAAGTCTCAGAGTCTTGTTCTGGATGAGTTGTAGAGGGCAGAGTGTAGGGGCAGCCAGATTTTGAAAGAGGCTGTTGCAGTAGTCCAGCCTAGCGAGAACCAGAGCTCTGGAGACAACAAGCTTCTGGGGGAGGTGAGAAAAGGAAGAAAACCTCTGGGGAGGTGCAGTTGGTAGTTTGACTCCTTAGAGACATCAGGGATGTGAGGAGACAAGGAGGGTGTGGAGTACAAGATAACTCTGAGGTTCTTAGCTCACAGGTGGGAGCAGGAAGAGGGTCAAGTAAGGCTGTCCAGAGAATGACAAGAAAGAAAGGTGCAGGTGTGCCGATGAGGAGACTCTCCATCTTACTGGCATTAAGGTAGAGATCATTGGCAGCACACCACTACTGGATTGCAGATAGACAATCCGAGATGAGAGAGGGAGAAAAAGCAGCAGAGGGGAGCCTGAAAACGAGCTGAGTGTTATCCACATAGCAATGAAAGTTGGAGCAGAGAGCATCAATGCGGTGGGCAAGAGGTGCCAGGTATTGGTTGAACAGCCAGGGAGAAAGGTTAGTCCCCTAGGGAACACCACAGGTAGAAAGGTGAGATAGAGGAGAGGAAGGACCCAAGTTGGTCCTGGGCGGGTCGGTCCGAGAGGAAAGAGGTCAGCCAGGCCAGGGCCTGATCAGTGATACCCAGGTTATCACAGAGCCGGCTGACAAAGATGGCATGGTTGACCATGTCAAAAGCAGAAGAGAGATCGAGTAAGATGAGGACAGATGGGTGATTAGCATCAAGGTTAGAGAGCAGGTCTTCACAGATGTTCAGGAGAGCGGTTTCCATGCTTCTGGCTGCTCTGATGCCAGACTGATGGTCATGGAGACAACCAACAGATTCAGTGTGAAGATTAAGCTGGGAGATGGCCAGCTTTTCCAAAAGTTTGCCCAGGAAGGGAGTGATGGAGGTTGGGCGATAGTTATAGCCGGGGTCAGCTGAGGAGAAGAGGGTGCATAAGAGCGTGCTTCGGGGGGAGGTTCCAGTTGCGAAAAAGTGATTGCAGAAGTTGGCCAAGGATGGGGTGAGGGTGTCAATGTGGTCCTTGATGGTTTTGGAAGAACTAGTTTTGATGAGATTTTCATAGATGTCTTGACTTGTCTAGAAACCTTGTCAGGGGAAAACAGGAAAGGCAGAGAAGGGGGGAGGACAGGAGGCTGCAAGAGGTAGAGGGAGAAGTAGAGTATGAGAGGGTGGACAGGATGTCTTGTGATTTAGAGATGAAATGAAAAGCCAGGGCTGTGTAGAGGGATCTGGGAGGGGACAGGAGAAGTAAATACTGCAGCAGGATTGGCCACCTCCTTGCAGATTTTAAAGAGTTCAGCCAAGTTGTTAGATGCAGGAGAGACATGGGCTTGGATGTGAGCTCTCTTCTTAGTGAGGACAGAGAGCCAGTATTACCTTTGGAGCAGGCAGCAGCACTGTTTGTCAGAGGATGCACAAGATGCCAGCCATTTCCTCTCAGCCACCCTACACTTGCGTTTAAGGGTGATGAGGTCTGAGTCTTACCTGGAGTTGCACTTGGCTTTGGGCTTCAAGTGGATCCTCATGACAGTGGCAAGTATATCAAGAGTATCGGGGATAGAAGTGTAGAGCATGGAAAGGGCTGTGTCAGGATGAGTCAGCCAGAGGTGGACGAGGGGGAGAGAAAGTGGTGGCGAAAGCCGCAACTGACACACACTTCATGGGTCAGATGACCAAGAAGGTGGGTGGCAGTGAGCGGGTTGGCTCGGCATGAGGGGTAGAGAGAGAGTGGAGAGGAGAAAGTGATCACTCAAGGACACATGAGTGGTGAGGGGGTTAGAGAGGGTGAGGTCCGAGCAGATCAGAACATCCAGGGTGTGCCTTGCAGAGCGAGTTGGGCCAGACGGAAGAATAGAAAGAGAGAGAGTCGCAGAGGTCGCAAAAGAGTCCAGAGAAGGGATAGGGAGCATCCAGGTGGATGTTGAAGTCTCCAAGGAGGAGGAGTTGAGTGATCAAGGCAAGGAGGAGAGGTCCGCCCACTCAGAGAGGAAGGAGGTGGTCTGACCAGGTGGCCGGTAGATAGTAGCCACGGTGAGAGAGTGGCCAGGAGAGAGAGAAAGCCTGCAAACAAGGCATTCAAAAGAGGTGTAGGCCTGCATAGGAATGATCGAGGCACGAATCCACTCCGGGAACATCAAGGCTACACCCCCACCTTAACGGTTGGATCTGGGTGCGGAGAGGATCTTGTAATCATCAAGGAGGAGAGTGTTAAAGCTTGTGACAGAGCTGGCCATGAATCATGTCTCGGTGAGACCAAGGACATCAAGGTGGAGTTCTTCCAGGAGATGGCAGATGTCCTCGCAGGACAAGGCTGAGGTGTTGAATGATGCAGGTTTGCAGAAGACACTGCCTGATGACCCATAACACGTTTGTTACGTCCACGCTACAGAGGCTATAAAATCTAAGATTCGGATCCTCTGCAGCAAAGTCCTCGCAGGACAAGACTGCAGTGTTAAACGACGCAGGTTCGCAGGAGACGCTGCCCGATGACATTTGTTACATCCACGCTACCGAGCCTATAAAATCTAAGGTTCAGACCCTCTGCAGCGAAGCCCTTGTAGGACAAGGCTGCCGTGTTGAATGACACAGGTGTTGGCGACAAAGGGGTCTGCGGCGCAGACAGAGTACAGACGATTCACCCTCCTGTCTGCAGCCACCAGGTATGAAGTTGGGGAGTTTGCTTGCTCTGCGCTTCTTAACTCTTCCGACTGCACCTTTCCTGTGACTGTTCTCCCCTACCCCTGCAACCTGCACCTCTGCCCCTTGCTGTGTACGCCCCCTTCCCTTGTGATTCCACCTGCACTGTCCCCTCAGACCCCCTCCTCGAGTTCCCCTCTTGCCCCTTCCATCCTAGTCCCCCCCCTTGGGTCCTCTGCATGGCCCCCACTTTCCTCGATCGCGTGTGCATCTGCACCCTTCAATGCTTGCCTATTGCGCATGTGTCCTCGGCCCACATGGTCCCTCGCAACCCCTGATCGTGTGTGCTTCCGCCCCACTTCCATCCTTGGCATCGCTCACACTGCGCATCCCTGACTTGCTGGGTCACTCGCAATCTTTGATCGCGTGTGTCTTCAGGCGACTTCCATCCTTGACTTTGCTCGCGCTGAGCACACCCCTGACCTGCATGGTCTCTCAACATTTGATCGCGTGTGCCTCCGTGCCCCTTTCCATCCTTGCCTGTTCCTGCTTTGCGTCCTTGGCCTGCATGGTCCCTCTCAATCCTGTAATCGCGTGTGCCTCAGTGCCCTTCCCATCCTTGGCTTTGCTCGTGCCTGTGCGTCCGCTGCCCACATGGTCCATGCATTCCTTGATCTCATGTCCCTCTGCCCCCTTCCATCCTTGCCACGCTCACACATGTGCGTCCTTACCCTGCGTGGCCCCTCGCAATCCTTGATTGTGTGGGTTCCGCGCACTCTCCCATCTTGGCTTCTTTCACAGCTGCACGTCCTTCCCCGCTTGGACATTCGCAACTCCCGATTGCATGTGCCTCATGCCCTCCCTTCTCCAGCCCCCACAGACCCCAAGCTTTCTTGCTCCCCTGCGGGTCTTTACGCTCGCCTTCCCCTACCCTATCCCTCCTTCCAGCTGCTGCCCTGTCCTTTGGTGTATTATGCTGTGCTCTTCCTTCTTCTAGGTTTTCTTCACTTACTGCTCTGTTTTTCCTGGGTTTGCTGTGTGTTCTGCTGTGCTCTTCCCTCTTCTATTGTCTGTTTCTTGACGCCCTGGTAACCTGTTTGTAATTCACCTTACTGCCTTGTGTTCTGCTGTGCTCTTCCTTCCGAGCTATTCATCTCATTCAGTTTAATTATTTAGTTCTTGTCTTGTTCCATCACTGTCATGGGCTGGGGGGTGGTGTGCACAGAGCCAGCGCAGCCAGGATATATTTGTTTGCCATATGCTGATATCAACTGCCCTAGATATAAAACCTCTTGTAGACAGTATTGCAGTTTTGCCTTATAACCCTTGCGAGCCAGAAGCTGTAAGAGCGTGATCGAGTCTTGTCTGCATTGTTGCTCAGTGTCACTGCATACCAGCAGATCGTCCACATACTGTTTGATCGTGCTGGACACTTGAATGTTCCCTACATCTGTGTGTAGTATTCTGTTAAAAATACGGGGGCTCTCAGAGTACCCCTGAGGTAATCTTTTGTGTTCAAACATCATTCCCCCATGAGTAAAGGCAGTGAGGTACTGAGAGTCTGGGTGCAATGGTATGGAAAAGGCGTTCTTGAGGTCCACCACTGAAACATTTTGGGGCTGCTACACAAAATAGTGGTGGGGTTAGAAACCACAGGAAATTCTTGCTTTACAATATCATTTAGGGGGTGCAAATTTTGAATCGTTCTCCAATTGCCCCCTTTTTTCACAGGGTAGATAGCCCTGTTGCACGGGGAAGTAGAAGGTACAATTATCCCTTGGTATAGTAGTGCAGTGATGGTGTCCTTAATTCCCTCCTTTGCCTCCCTAAAAAGTGGATATTGTTTCACTCAGGGAAGTACTGCTTCCGTGGCTACAGTGTGATGTGTACTGGGGTCAATCCCTGTAGGAGCCCTACGTGGTGGGGGTTTGTTGTCCATAGCGCCTCTGCCACTGGCTCCAAATCTCCTACAATGAACTGGGGTAGGACCATAAGGGCCATTATGGGACACTGAACCTTTCTCTACAGTACCCTTATTTCACAGGGTATGCATATTGCTAGTACAATCTCTCCGTCATCTGACCTCTCTTCGAACAATTCTGCAGTTGTCACCTACTTCAGGGGTATTGTCGGGTCAATGCAAAGTACTGTGCGCCACTCGCACCCGTGCTGGTTAGTCCCTATTACAACAATCCTCTTTGCTGAAACCACCAATCCTTGTAAATCTAGTGACAGTAGTGTGCCTTCCGCCATTTCAGGGGACATGACAGGACGGAAAATAAAGTCTGTGGGCACTCGTCAACACCCTTTGCCAATCTGAGGCACCACAAGCACAGTGATTCCAAACACAAACATGTCTGGATCTATGGGGAAACCACAAACCACCACCTCTCCTCCCATTGCATGGATAATTAGCATTGATCTGATGGCGCACATCCCTGCCGTTGTGCAAACTGTGCCACTGTCTGTGAATGATATTGTCATGTTGAGCTTGCTGAGTAGATCCCTGGCCAGCAAGTTCACTTTCCGAATATAGTAGGGGGCCCGCACCACCTTACCCCCTATTTTCAAATCAATGTCTTTAGTGTATGGTACTACAGAGACAGACCCAGAAAAGCACTGCGTGTCAAGAGTGTGGCCCGATAGCGGGAAGTCTTCCTCACTGATGCATGATTTTGTGGCACCCATGTCGACCATAAAAATGAGGTGTTTGTTTCCTATCTCTGTGCCCACCAAGGGTTCCTCATCAGGGTGAACTGTCATAGATAGTACTGGGCACGCAAGTGTTCTCTTTGGGCTGTCCTAAACTGGGTATGTGTTCGATCCTGGGTACGTGAAATTGCCGTTTCCTATCACGCTCACTCCTCGGTATGGTATTATAGTGCCATTGGGCACTTCATTTCATGTGTGCATGTTTCCATTTCCGTGCTGGGGCATAGCTTGTTGTGGGTACTGCTGCTGTGTGTACTGTTGTTGCTGAGGGTACGATTTTGGGGGCTGGGGTGAGAGCTGTGTGAACGCTTAGTGTATTTTAGAGAGTATTGAGGTCATTCTTGGTGTCAGCATTTGCTCTGTGTTCTAGGGTGGCAGGTGATAGGCGTTGTATACGTTATATCCAGGCCCTGGCCTGCTTCTCCATTCTCTTGAAAAATGGCCCCACTTCCCACAGTTCCAGCAGTTCGAGGACCCCATGCTCTGCCCTCTTGGCCCCATACCTCCAAAGCCCCTCTTCCCCACCTCTCTTGCGCTGCTGACCTCCTTGCTGCCACTCCTGGGTAGGATACTGTTGTCTACCTCCCCACTGCCCTTGCCCTCCTTCTGGTCAAAACACTGCTGTTCGGACATCTGTGCACCTGTGCTGCCTATTCCTTCGGTCTGTGCTGGTGTGATCACAGCCCCTTCCACAGCTATCTTTGCTAGCTTCCTCTGTACCAACTTTGCCTCATTTGCCTGCAGCTGCTGGGCTGTTTCCATTTCTCGTTCCTTTATCTCTTTGCAGTGGTGTATTATTATACTCTGAATTTCTACACATCCTTTCACTTCAATGCCCATGATTTTGTATAGTGCTTTCTGCACTTCTTTTGGTAAGCCCCTTTTGATAAAGAAATAGAAAAGAGGAACTGATCGGTCCCACTGTTCCCCTGTCTCCGCATCTCCTGAACCTTAATAATGTACTGTGTGGGGTCTTCGTCATCACCCAAAGTGTTTTGGATAATTGACTGCAAGTCTGGGGTGTCAGGGTATGTGTGCCAAAGCATGCCCTACACGTGCGCTGACGTTGAATGGTGCACCATAATGGGTATCGTCATCCAACCTTACTCTGGGGTACCAAGCTTTAATCCATATGTACCCAGCCTGTTCCCCCACCATCGCCACTAATAAACTTTTCATGTCACCTACAGCAAGGGGTACACCTGCAGTCTGTTTCCCAAATGCATATATCCACTTCCCTGCCCCCACTGTTAATGGTGGGAGCGCCTTGATCTAATTGTTCTTGTCCATCTTTGCCCACGGCACATACTGTGCTCTACCCACGCCCTTGTATATCAACAGCATCTGAAAGCCCACCTTTCTCCCTGCACTCCCTTTTTTCCTTGCTACTGCCATTTGGCCAAACCTCCTCACAGTCGTCCTCAAACTCATCCACCGTACTCCACCCATCCTCTCCCTGAACACCACCTAGGCCTCTGTCAGACCTTACAGTACCGAACCCTGTGCTACGTGCTCATTCGTCTTCTTTCTTCTCTATTTGCCCCATCTTTTATTGCCATGCTGTCTAATCTGAACAAGATGCACCCCGCTCTCCATTAGTCTAGGCTGCACCCCTTTGCTTCACTCTGCACAGTTCACAACCGCTTTAGCTCTACTCCCATTGCCTCTAGCACCTCTTCTAATTCTTTGTCCTGTGCACTTTTGCATTGGAGCCATTGCTGAAGTGGGGGTATATGAGGACAGTGGGACTGTTGCCTGGGTGGACACATGTCTAGTTACTGTACCCAGTCACTGGGAGTGCTGCCAATGGATATGCCCCCATGAATTCTGTTTGTGTCCCAGTCGCTTCTGCCTGCTTGCCCCTTTTCATGGGTGTCCCATGTACCTCCCTCATCGGAGCCCTTGATGTACTCAGTCATCTTCCATAAGTCCAACATGTTCTTTCTGTTCTGCAACTGTTTACCTTTGTATTTCACTGCTAAAAATATAGTCATGTGTTTCATTATTCCCTTATGATGGCTGCCTTGCTCTGGCCAGGAACGTGGTATGCCCCTTGTGTTTCTGTCACCAATTGTTTTTGAAACATCTCGATCTTCTCCACGTACAAGGGCCGGACCCTATACATGTCTAAAGGCATATCCCCTCCATTGCAGGGATATATATATGCAGTGTAAGGCATCCCTCGGCTCCTTAAAGCACGCTGCGCACACTGCAAAAATCACAACCAAACAAATCTACGTATTTGTTCCCTCCTCCCCGTCAGCCCTCGTTGCTTCCCCTCGCCCTCACCCACACCCACTCCACACACCCCAAAACACACTATCAAATACACAACGCCCCTCCTCAGGCCTCAACCCTACACAATAAAAGAAATTAAAAAAAAAAAAAGCTAAAATAACCACTACTATTCCCGAGCCCACTAATTATGCGTGTTTCCTTTTTTCTCTGTTACACAATAAAAGTGGTACCACCATCTCCCTTCTCTCATGGAGGCTCCCTACACCTACACTAGGGATCACAGTGTCACCAAACGAAGGCACGCACTTGCACGCTCACATCAAGAAAAATGCTGCCCGCAGGGAAAAAGGTCCAAGACACAATTGTAAGGATAACAAGTTTTTTTTTTTTTTTAAATAAACGTTCTGAGGTCCATTGGCATGTGCAGTATATTATAAGCACAAATTGCATCACTAATGATGTCATAGTATACAGTACAATTCTACAGTACGGATTGGCGGAGGCCTATAGATGTAGGGCCTGCTCCATTTTGGATGCGAGTCCATTGGTCCATCTTCATCTGTTCATCTTCTTTCACATGGGTGCTGCAGGTCTCGTCATCCATGGTGAGCTGACCTAGCAATGAATTAGCTACTCTAACGCAATTTTATTCTAACAATTGTAACAATGCACCTGGCATATATAGCGATGGGCTCAGGGGAGAACCGAGGTAACCCTAACTCACATATACTTCTCTCATTCCCGGACAGATCAGCAACCCCCAATTCTCCACCTTAGGTTTGTGCTACAATTCTGAAGCCACCTGCACTTTGCTGCACAAATCACGTGATTGATTCCTGAAGGCATGATGGCCTTGTCTTGTGATCTTTGTGATCGATTGAGGAGTGTAAAGGTTTTATGGTCAGGGGTCTGGGCTTGGATGGTACTGTGGCATGGGGGGGTCAGAGGAGGAAATAATGGAAACGCTGTATTCCTAATGTGGCATTGTTGGGGGCAGGAGGGCTTTGCTATCTGTTCTTTGGGATGCTACTGCCAAGAAGCCCTCTGCTCCCTTGTCATGACCTTGCAGGGAGCATTCGTCCCAGGCATGAGGGCCTGTAACTTTCTGAACAATGGAGGTGGTTTTGGATCTCGCAGACCTGGGCAAGGTGGGGGCGTGTTCACGCTCATGCAAGGGTCCTAATCATAATACACAGAATACCGTTCACCACGCTTGGGCCTAACTTCTAAGATTGCTGCTGCTTGGCAAGATGGTATTTACACCCGCATCTGCCATATAACATACTGCCTGCACTAAGGTGATCACGCACCCCCCCCCCCTTTATGTGTATCCCCTTCACCCTGCTCACTGGATTAGCATCTAGTTCTTGTACAGTATCGCTTAGGGGGGTGGGAAGACCCTCGCTCCTTCCATACACTTCATAGGCGGGAAGTGCCAGAGAGTCTCTCAATCAAACCAAGGACAAGGCAGCTGCCTGCAACGTTTTACTCTGCTTTTGGCTGTTTGCCTTAATGGATGATAAGCCCAGTGAACAAGCTAGGAGCAGTGCATTGACAAGCATCTAACAATTTCTTCCTTTAAGGACGTTTTCAAGCCAGTTGAGCCCCTTGAGCTCCAGCCGACTGCACCACTGACTGTTACGCCGCAGTCACTAAAGCCATCTGAGACAACTTAACCAGCGTTTCAGAAACGCTGACCAGCACCAAGATGATTCCTGACCCTGAGTCGCCATGTAGGCCAGCCTGCAGCCGACTGTATCCTTACTCGCTGAACTGCCTGCCGTCTGATACCCGCAGCTGTCTCCCATCTTGAACTCAGTCACAGAAGCTGCAAAGCACCCAGAAACCAACTCGACCCTGTCGAACACCGAGGTACATTGTGGTTCTGTCCCCTGGTCCTTCTGCGAAGACCCCTAGTGACATTTTACAACCCATTGCTCCCCTTGTGTTGAAACAATGTATCCTTGAAGTATTATGAATATTTATTATACTGACTACCCTACTGTGAGTATCAAGAGTGCATCTCTCTTCCTTCTTGAAACTGTCTGTCCTCTGTATTCCTTTACAGGGTGGTTTGTAATTTGTAGTGTGTAAGAACTGTCTGTCGTGATAAAGTAGATATTTGTATACAACCTTGACTGGACAGTCCCTTTTACCATTGGGTAATAATTGTATGTTTGCTGTGTTGCAACTAACCAACAACCCACACCCTTTTGGAGACAAGTCTGCCATTCTGTCCATGTTACCAAAATTGGACATGGTGGTTTATAATTTGCTTGCGTTTCCAATCTGTTCTGATCTGTTCTGGTGTAGTGTTGGGATGATTGATGGTTTAGAAACCGATATTCATCCCTGGACCACTGGTGCCCCAGAAGTATATTCGTCACAGTGGCTATACTGAACGATGCAGCTAAATGTAATAGTGGCTATACCCAAATTGCGGCTAGATATAACGGTGACTATACTTCAAAGGCAGCTAAATATACCACTGTGGCTATACTCAAAAAGCAGTTAAATGTAAACAGTTGATATACTAAAAATGCAGATACACATATCACAGTGGCTGAACTCAAAGGCAGCTAGGTTTAAATGGAGGTGGGTATTGAGCGAGGCTAGATTCTACACAGTTAACACACAGAGGGGAGTCCCCCAAATGAACCATTTTGGAACAAATTTGATGACCTAGCCCCAATTTACACTAGGTCACATTCCGCGAGTTGTATGCATCACCTCACAAAATGAGAAATACACAGTGTACCAAATTTTTCATTTAATAAAAAATTTCATAGTTTTATTTCGTAGGCCATAGGTCCTACGTACACCAATCATAAAAAAACACCACATAAAGACATGCATCAATGTGGAAAATGTATAAAATGCATCTATTAGCAATTTCATGATATAGTCATAAAAACACAGATGACACCGCCAGGGTTATGTATACCAGAGCCAAGCGGGCACATATTCTAACTTACTGGCCCTATCTGGCTAACAAGTCACAGATATGCTCTGTATGGCAGTGTCACCCAATAACAATGCTAAAACTAATTAGACATGGCACATAAAATTGCGTCTGACCAAAACACACACATCCCAGGTCTACGTCCGTTGTGGCGTTGATGAGCCATATCACAGAGCTCGATTGCACGGAGCGGTGTACCGGACGTTTCGGCAGGGCATCGATTCTGCTGCCTTCGTCAGGACCCCAAGGGGAATGGAGTTCTGTGGATGTGATAGATAATGGTGTTACTGGCCTGTACAGCCAAATAGAGACACCCCCAGAAGCCCAAGAGGAACAGCTTACAGCTGCTGGAAAAGTTGACTAATAACAACATACTCGAGGAGAAGAAGTTCTCCACCTATCAGAACACCGAACTACTGTGTATTAGAGGAAATCCACCCTACACCAGAGTGGTAACATCAATATAGAGACAACCTCCACCAGACCAAATCTGTCATGATCTCTGCTTCCAAAAGGTCAGGGTTTTCCCAACTCCCTTGGAAGCAGATCCATAACCCAGGTTCCGAGTGCCAACCAGTCCCAATTGGGACCTTTTGGACCCAGTCCTGGCGCCAGTGGCACCAGGCTCATAAATATGCCCAGTCCCAGCGCTGGAAGCGCCGGGCTCATAATGCTTGGGTGGACTTACCTGCAGCAGACCATGCTGCTTACTTGCCTGCCAGTTGAGTCTCTGATCCTCTTCTGTTTGGAACTACTTTTCCTGTTGGGTGGGGCAGGAGCCAATCCCTAGATTCAGAACACTGGAACTCTTCTGGAAAGCAGGAACTCTTTTCTTACCTAGGCGTGGCTGTGGAAGGAGACACCTAAGCACTACAGGAGGCTATTTAAACCACACTCGATGGATGAATCTTGCTTTGCGTTATTCTGCATCCTCTGCAGCAGAACGCTCATCGTGTCTTCTGCATCTGATCCTGGGCCTAAGGAAAAAGGCTTACCATCCTGAATCCAGTCTTCAGCAACACCTATAAAGACAAGAAAGAACAGGTTAGCATTACGGTCTTCAGTGACAGCTCTTCACTTACCTGGTACATAGGCTGTCACCAACGCCTCGCGCTGCATTCCGGCATCTGAAAGACAAAGGCTTACCTACTCTTCGTGCGCTCCGGAGGTCTTCACACTGCATTCCGGCATCTGAAAGACAAAGGCTTACCTACTCTTCGCACGCTCCGGAGGCCTTCGGCGCTGCATCCCGCATCTGAAAGACAAAACAAGGTGCGTTTAAAGACATTGGGGAACTTTAATACTCACGTGCCATTACTCCTTTCCTCATCTAACCCAGTGGGTATTCCGGCACCCTGCAGCCGCTCCGAACTTGTACCTGCAAAATAAAAAGACAGGTAGAGCGCATCGTGAAGCAGGCAACAAGCGCTTACTTACGTGCTTCCAGGCGCTTCTATTCATCACACGGGCTCCATCTTCAACTCACTGCAGCCCGTCATCCGCCATCGCCGGAACCCTGCAAAACAAGAAACATCATTACTAAAGACTTTAAAGACATTAGAATTACTCGAAACTTACCGTTCGTGCAGTAAACGACGGACAGTAGTCCTCTGAAGTCAAGAGGCCTGCTCCCCTTATCCAGTGAAGAAACTGGTTACAGCACCCTGCCCCGAGGCAGATGGAGAGCACGGCGTTCACTTACCTAAGGTGAGAGCGTTAACCTTTGGGGTTCTACAGGAGAAGAGAAAGGGAAGAAGAGAGAGACATTCAATAACCCAGTTCCTTAATCCCATATTTTCTATCTGCAGACATCTTAACCTTCAAGTCAGACATACAGTGCACAGAGGTCCAGCCCAAAGAGCCAGCCGTGTGTTACACATCACCTTTGAAGATACGGTATACGCCCAGTCAAGACCGGCGCCTCTACGGGAATCAGGTGAGCGTTACAAAATCATTCACTGTACCCTTCCCTGTCAACAGGCAATGAGAGGGCAGAGAAGAAAAGAACGCTCACCAAGGAACGTGGAGAGGAGGAAAAAATACAACCCAATAGTATAGACCCCCTAAGAGGCGAAATAAGGTGCTGCTATGTCCAGGCGTCCACATGCCGAGAGTGCCCAAACCACCCGACCCAGAACTAAGAGATATACCGTGCCCTCAGCCAGGTACAAACAGGGCTAGCAATGGCCCTACACTTACTAAGAAGGATAGAATGGTGCCCCCATGGGGTATTTCAGTGACCCCAAAATGGCAAAAAGGCGCAGGAAAGTGCCTCCAAGTCGGCTCATCTGAAACCACAAACACGAATTTCCGCACAGATAAATAAACGTGCCGATACCCTACTGCCAAAAAAGAAGCTCAGTCGTCGGTAACTCACCTGCAGCTAAGAGCTGGAGCAGTTGATAGAAGGTGGTCCCTCTAACAGCAAACACAGGGGTTCGAGGACCGGTTGAGCCGCTCTGAGGGGGGTCAATGCCACGTCACCATTACACCCACTACAAACTAGAGAAGGAAGTGCAAGACTTTATAGGCAGCTAAATATACACACACTGGCTATATTCAAAATGCAGCTAGATGTAACAGTGGCTATACTCAAAAAGGCAGCTAAATAGAATACAGTTGCTATACTAAAATGCAGCTAAGTATAGCACACTGGATATGCTCGAGTGCAGCTGGGTTTAAATGGGGTGAATTTTAAGCAAGGTTACATTCTAAAAATTGCAGCCAAGTATGACAGAGGCTATACTCAAAATGCAGCTAAATTTGATACAGGGATGTACTACAAAATGCAGCTAAATGTAATACAGTTGATGTACTCAAATATGTAGCCAAGTATAACAGTGGCTATAATAATAAAAAAAAAAGCACACAGGATATTCTCAAAGGCAGCAAGGTTTAAATGGGGCAGGTTTTAAGCGAAGCTAGAGTCTAAGAAATGCAGCTATACTAAAAAATGGTGGCGAAATATGACAGTTGCTATACTAACAAATTCAGCTAAATAGGACAGTTGCTATACTAAAAAATGCAGCCAAATACGACCGCAGATTTACTCAAAATGCAGCTAAATAGGACAGTGGATATACTCATCAATGCAGCTAAATATACCACAGTGGCTATATTCGAATTTCAGCTAAATAGAACACTGGCAATACTCAAAGGCAGCTAGATTGAAATGGGGGGCAACCTTTAAGCGCTGCTAGATTCTGAACAGTGGCTATACGGCAGCTGACTCCCACACAGTGGATCTATTAAGCCCAACACAGAAGGTTGTACTGAAAGTGCAGTTGAATTTAATACAGTGGCAATACTAAAAAAAAAAAATATTGAACAGTGGCTATCCTCAGAAAGCGGACGAATTTAACACAATGGCTGTACACAAAATGTAGCACAATGTTAATGTTAAAGGATATTTATACTGCACATTATCACCACCGGAGTGGTACTCTGGTGGATCTGAAAAGGAAAGAGGGTGGGATATGTTAGTAAGGTTGAGCGGGAAAAAGAGCAAGAGACCTGTGATGTGCTGTTGGCAGCCTCAGTTCAGTTAACACCGTTCGCTGAGCTTAGGTGTGCTATTCGGTTGGTCGCTACCATGTCTTGTGCGATGTAGTGAAGTGCATGCGGTTTGTAGTGCTTTGGAGGTCTGGTTGTGTAGAGTGTGAGAGGTGTATGCAGAGGGATGAGATTGTTCAGTGGGGTTTGTTAGTTGCATCGCTATTTAGAAGCAACACATTCTAATCTTCACAAGCCTGTCGGGATGTGGCGCATTGCTTATCTTTACAAACAAACAATTCTATCGAGATGTGATGCAAGCTGACCTTCAACAAATCTGTTTAGATGTGACACAATGCTAATCTTCACAATTCTATCTGGATGTGATGCAAGCTGACCTTCACAATTCTGTCTAGATGTGATGCGAGCTAATCTTCACAATTTTATGTGGATGTACAGCAAGCTGGTATTACAGTTCTGTCTAGATTTGACGCAATGCTAATCTTCACAATTCTATCTAGATTGGACGCAAGCTAAGCTTTACAGTTCTACCTAGATGTGACGCAATGCTAATCTTCACAATTCTGTCTAGATGTGATGCGGGCTAGTATTACAATTCTATCTAGACGTGACACAATGCTAGTCTTCACGATTCTGTCTAGATATGATGCAAGCTAATCTTTACAGTTGCATGAATGTGACACAGGCTAATATTCACAATCCCCACTAGTTGTGAAGCTGGTTAGTATTAACAGCCTGGTGTGCTATGTTCTGAGGATAGGTGGAGTGGCAGGGCTTCCTGGAATGCAGCGATTGCTCTACCTCCCCCTCAGGCCACACCTACCTTGATGGTCACTGCAGGTTGACAGCTGCCCTGGCCTCCCCTGCTGATGCATACAGACACTATCTGGAGCAGCCGCTGTGGAAGCTGCCCTTTGCCTAGGGGCCATTAGCCACAGGGGCTGTACGGGCAGTGGGCTGCTCTAGGGGGTGTGGTTAAGAGCCTGCCTCCTGGAGGGAGACAGCCAATCACAGAGAAGGGGCAGTGGAGAGGTCACAGGTGCGGCAGAGAAATGGAAAAGTCCAGAAGGTAAGTGGAAATGGCTGCAGGGAGTAAGGCAGAGACACACCTGACTATTCCCACCAATTGCAAGGGGGGAGAGCAGGGACTGGGAGAACCCCAGACACAAAGGACTACACCCCAGGGAACGCATACTCTAGATGCATGCCAGCACAGAAAACCAGGGTGAGAAGCCACAGAAACACAAGAGAAACTCACCAGACTAGCACAAACTGGTAAAAGAAAAATTAAAAAAAAACACTCAAACCCCTTCACTAGAGTATATGAAACGGGCCTAAAAAGGATTACAATCAATGTACAACTATTCATTGAGCATCAACCAGCCCATCAGGCTGCGTCCCAAGTGCTTCTCCTAGCAGATCCTTCGAGATTGCAGTCTAGAAGGCATGTGTAAATGGCTGCGGGGAGCAAGGCAGAGACACACCAGACTATTCCAACCAATTGCAAGGGGGCAGGGTGGGGACTGGGAGAAAGTCAGACACAAACAATGGCAAAATCAAGTATAAAGGTAGACTGGAAAACCCCAGTGCTAGCGAAACAGCCTGGCCAGGAAGTCCTGAATCAAATGACGAAACAGTCAAGATTTACACACCCAAACCCAGAGGTATCATGGTGTAAATTGCATGAATAAGTTTAACTGGTTACAAGGAAAATTACAGTACAGTTAGGGATCAGGGGGGAGTTGTTAAGCTCCAGGCAATACAGTACAAGGCATAACATTTATAATACAATACAGGCAGAGCCAAATGCAGGGTAAAGTGAAGGAATGAAGTTCCCAGTGTCATGCAGGAGATACAAATAGTTAAAACTTGTTAAAGAGCCAAGTTTTGATGAGATTCAAGTGCTGATGGGAGAGCTCATTTCTGATATGCATGGGAAGGGAGATCAAGATTTATGGTGCAACTACTGGAAAGCTGGCACCCCCTGCTCTAGCACTCTTGAATCTTGGGACGAAAAGCTGTGTACTAGAGCCCGATCTGAGGGATCTAGTGGTCCTTTTTTGGGTGACAACATTGTTGAGGTATGATGGGGCAAAATTGGTGATACATTTGTGTGTGATAATGAGAGTCGAAGAGGATTCTGGCTTCGATGGGTAGCCAATGTACTGCTCTCCTGATGTGGGATATATCGTTTCTTTTTAACCCAAAAGCTGGCCATAGGGCTTTGTTTTATAACAGTTGCATTTTGGCGAGGTTCGTGTTTGTGGTTCCTAGTAAGAGGATATTGTAATAGTCCAATTTCGATAGAATGAGGGCTCGAGCTAGGGTGAGGCAATTTTGTGGGGTAAGATAAGTTTGGCAGTGTAGGCAGTCGAGGAAGACAGGCAACTGATAGGTTTGCTCATCGTGAGGTTGCAATCTATGTGGATGCCTAAAGTTTTCACACTGGGATGGGTATGCTATTGATGGTAATGGTTGAGTAGTTGGCGTGGAGAGTTTTTAGTCGGGAAGGGGGACCTACAATGAGGATCTCCGCTCTTTCATCGTTGAGACACAAACTGTTAGTGGCTATCCAATTTTGAATGATGGCGTAGATCTTGTTAATGGTGGCAGAGTCTTGTTCGTGATGGGGATAAGGATCTGGGTGTCATCTGTGAAGTTGGTGTAGATGACACCCATGGTATCCAGGGCTGCAAATACTAGTTTTGTATATGCATTATAGAGGGTGGGAGATAGGCATGATCCTTGAAGGACTCCTAGGGGTCTGGGGTGGGGTTGGCAGCCGCAGCACCAATGGATACTCTAGAGGATCGATCCACTAAGAAAGACTTCACCCATAGCGTGGCTTCTGTGGCGCAGTTGAAGTTCTCTGAGGGAGCGTTGCAAATCTTGTCGTGGTCCACCAAATCAAAAGCAGCAGATAGATCGAGTAGGAGGAGGATGCACATTTTCCCGGAATCTCTTATGCTGTCCATCTGGATTTTTGTCATGACCCTTGCCCTTGGCCCTCACTGGCTAATCAGCCTTCCAGTTAAGGCCAGGTCAAAGGCCTTAAAACCTCATCTCTTGGAGTCAGTCCTGGCGCCTTTGGGACTATTTAACTTGGGGTGGTTCAGCCAACATGGAGGCACACACATAGCTTGGTTACAAGGAACTGAGCTATGCTGTCTAGTCTTTTGGGTGCGGTAGGCCGGGGACTACTTTACCTGGACTACTTTGGCTATGGCAGGCCTGCGACTATTTTACCTGGACTACTTTACCTGAGACTATTTAAACCACACCCAAACAGCAGAACATGCTTTGCGTTATTCTGCTGTGGGCAGCGTAACGCTCACCGTGTCCAGTTCTTTGATGCCAGCTTACCTGAAACCAAGGACCTGCAGAGAGAGAAAGAACACAACAAAACTTACCTGGAACAGTATCCGGTCTTCAATCCATCGCTGACTTCAGTTCCACTCACCTGAAGGTACGAACTCCATCATCCGGCACTGCATGCATCCTGGAATACCATAACCTGGAAAGAGGAGAAAGAAAGACAGCCTTAGTAAGCATTTACTCACATTTCCTCCCGAATGAAAAAAGCCACACAATTCTTACCTGGGTAGTCATCTCCTGGTCAGTATCATTGCTGGAACATTAGGGCGCTCGGCGAGGAACATCGCAACCTGCAAGGAGAGAAAAGACACAGGTTAGCAATATAAAAGGCAAAACAGCGCTGCGCATCGCGCATTACTCACTGGAAGCATCGCGCATACTGCGCTTTCGCCTACCGGCCCATGCTCATCTTCAAACTGCATGACAACACCAAAATACCTTTGCATACCTAAAAGGAAAGAAGCAAGACATTATTCGAACTAAGAGGAACATAAGAACTGCATATAAAGACTGTAAAGCAGCAGACCTACGGAGTCGCAGCAGGCCTGATTCACACAGGAGCGCTTGCACCAGTGAAGTAACTTGGTCGCTGCTCGCCCCCACATCTACACGCCCCTGCCACGAGGAACAGGACGGAGAATCCACCTTTTACAACATTAAGGTGAGGAGAAGGCCCAAGGGGGAGGAAGGAGTTGAGGCCAAGGGAGGAGGGAAAACAGACAATCTGGTATTGAATCCAGCTCTCCTATATCGCAGACCCATCTTTAACCAGAGGCCTTACCAAGGGACCGGGAGTGGGTTATGATATATATGATATGGCATTTGTAACGCGCCTATACACAAGTGTTTCAAGGCGTGACTAGGCAGGGGGGTGGGGAACAAGGGGAGACAGATAACGATCCTACTAGGCCAGGTGTCATTCAGATCACGCAAGTGCAAGGGTAGAGGGGAATGGGAACAGTGCAAGAGGAAGGGGAGAGGGGAAAGTGCAGTACATGGTTAGTAGAATACAAGATAAATAATAGGGCCAGCTGGTGGCAAGTGCAAGGTAAGTGCCAGGAGAAGGGGCTGTAGGAAACAGACAGTCCCGTAGTGCAGGTAGGCAGTGCAGGGAAGAGTGGCTGGGCCAAGGACCGAGATCGGTGAGTGGCCCAGTTTCAGATTCACTGTAGGTTCAGTGATTTCAGCAGGGGAGAGAAAGCGGAGGCAAAGAGGAAGGTTTTGAGGTGCTTCCGGAACCGGAGATGGTTCTCCTCAAGTTTCAAGGAGGCAGGAAGGCTGTTCCAGAGGGAGGACCCTGCTGCGGAGAGAGATCTACCCCCAACTTGTTGCTTGGAGAAGCAGCTGACCCTGAGGTAGTTGGAGGTGGATGAGCGAAGAGCTCGAGAAGGAAGATATTTAGGAAGAGAGAGTTGAAGGTATTTTGGCTCAAGGCCCCAGAAGGCCTTGTGGACAATGCAGAGGGTTCTGAACTTAATCCTCGCAGCCTCTGGGAGCCAGTGTAGTGATTTCAGTCCTGGAGAGATACGGTCGCTGGGCTTGAGGCCAGGGACAAGTCTCGCAGTCCTGTTCTGGATGAGTTGCAAAGGGCGGAGAGTAGAGGCAGGAAGATTTAGATGGAGGCTGTTACAGTAGTCTAGCTTCGAGAGAACCGGGGCTCTGGAGACAGTGAGCTTCTGGGGGAAGGAGAGGAAATGAAGGATACCTCTGAGGAGGTGTAGCTGGTAGTGTGACTTCTTAGAGACGTCAGAGATGTGAGGAGAGAAAGAGTGTGGAGTCGAAGATGACCCCGAGGTTTTTTGCCTTGCAGGTAGGAGCAGGAAGAGGGCCAAGGGAGGAAGCCAGAGAGCTGCAGGGAAGGAGGGAGTGGGTGTGCTGATGAGTAGAATCTCAGTCTTACTGCCAATTAAGGCAGAGGTCGTTGGCGGCACACCATTCCTGGATAGCAGAAAGACAGTCAGAGATGAGGGAAGGGAAAGAGGAAGCCGAGGGTAGCCTGAAAATGAGCTGGGTATCATCCACGTAGCACTGAAAGTTGGGACAGAGAGCGGCGATGTGGTGAGCAAGAAGTGTCAGATACTGGTTGAACAACCAGGGGGAGAGGTTAGATCCCTGGGGGACACCACAGGTAGAGAAAAAGATGTCAGAGAGGAAGGAACCCAGTTGGACCTGGGAGGGTCGATTGGAGAGGAAGGAGATCAGCCACGCCAGAGCCTGACCAGTGATACCCAGGTTATCACGGAGACGGTTGAGCAGGATGGTGTGGTTGACAGTGTCAAAGGCAGAAGAGAGGTCGAGCAAAATGAGAACACAAGGATTGTTAGAATCAAGGTTTGAGAGCAGGTCCTCACAGATGTTCAGGAGAGTAGTTTCCATGCTTTTGGCAGCTCTGAAGCCAGACTGATGGTCATGAAGACTACCAACAGATTCATCATGGAGATTACGCTGGGAGATGGCCAGTTTCTCCAGGAGGTTCAAGAGTGCAAATCATCCAACCAGGGCTGGGTGGCGTCCCCGTGGATACCAGGTGAGCGTAACAATTTTGCGATCTAATAAAGCTGTATCTGTACTGTGCTTGTGCCTGAAGCCAGATTGTGAGGCTCCTAGCAGGTGGTTACTTTCTAGATATTCCTGGACTTGGGTGTAGGCTATTGTGTCCCCTATTTTCAGCAAGAAACAGTCATGATGGGTAGGTAATTTGTGGGTACGGTGGGGTCTAGTGAGGGTTTTTTTTTTTTTTAAGAAGAGGTGTGATCAATGCTTCTTTAATGCTAGAGGGCACAGAATTTGGTTTTGAATGGGGTATTAATGAAGTTGGTAATGATGGGTGCTAATGTGGGGGGGACAAAGTTTGACTAGGCGAGCCGGAAAGCTGTCGCCTTTACAATTGGATGGTTACAAAGTGGAGATAGTGCTCAAGACCTGGTCTTGGGAGACATTAGGGGAATCTGAATTGGGGGGCAGTTTTTAATGCTCAGGCATCTGGTGCAAGGGAGGATGGGTTTTTGCTGGCCAAGAGGCTCGCTTTAATCTGTATTTTGTTTTGCAGTGTGAGGATTTTGGAGGCAAGTGCATTTTGGATAGTGCACCATGCTTTGCTTGAGTTGATGGGGGTGGTGGCGGGAATGGGGGCTTACTGTTCTCCAAGTATAGAGAATAGCTCCTTGGTGTTGGACAAAGCATTGCAGGTATTCAGGTAGTTTGCTTTATGTGCTACGATTGCTGATTTATAGGATTTATTTGCTATAAGAAGTAAGTTGGCGGAGTCGGATGTCGGGTTGTTTTTGTTTGAGTGCTCCAGCACTCTTATTGCAGCGAAGAGCAATGAGCTCTTCATTAAACCAGAGGTTGGTTCGTTTGGCACTGCAGGGTATTTGAGGTGAGAGGGGCAACTGTGTTAATGGTTGCTATGAGGCAGTCATGGTAGAAAGTGGCAATGTTGTCAGGATTGGTGGATGCAGTGGGAAGTGTCTTGAGGGAGTCGGTCAGTAGTGGGGTGAGATTATCTGCTGTGAGTTTGCGAGTATTTCTTACCACAATGGGGGCAAGTGATGGTTGTGGTACGTCCTGAGTGACCGGAGTCCGCATGATGAAGCTTATTAGATAGTGGTCCGTCCACGAGATGTTGGAGATGGATTCTATCGATAGGTTAATAAATGGCAAAGTTCTGATTTATTAAGAATCCACATAAAGGAGGGACAGCAATAGGCACGTTAGTCTCCAAAGCTAGTTCCAACTCTTCAGGAGAAAACAGTAGATTATAAACATACAAAATACATCATTAACATTGCATCACAAGATGGGATTGGTTTGGGGGAATTGTCTACATCTAGTTTATATAAGTATTAGTGTTTTCATTGGATATAGTTATCTGGTGGCCCCACCTTGGACCACCCCTAAAAATACAAATAAGAAAGACATCTAAGAAATAGGTCTTTGGCTAATGCAACATGTACTGGACGGCATCATATTGAGTTAATTGGCTGGCATTGGTTGCACCAACCTTGGACATTTGGCATGTCACCAGCACATAAGCAAAAATAGTGGTAGGGTGATGTCAAGGAGCTGCTTGTCCTATTGAATAAGACCACATCCCTATTTTCCTAGGCCATGAACCAGGACATCTAGCTTTGAACTCGGCCTTGTCTGGAGCCTCTTTCTCTGAGAACCTTTGGGGAGTCGAGATAGGTGCATATCTGTGTCTGGCGCTAAGGGACACTGTTCTCCAATTATAAGTCACATGGGAGGAGACCATGTTTTGCATTATTCTACTCTGCTTTTATTAGGATTTTAGCTTGCATTAATCTGGGTGCTGTTACTCTCTTTGGCCTCTGCAGACTTGGCTACTTTTTATGCAATATTTAAGTTTTTAATTAGATTACTAGGCACTTGGCATTGAAGGCTGTTTATTCTTTTACCTACTCCTAGAGGAATATGCTTGATGCTTGGGAATTATGTTCCATTTTTTTTCGGAGCCATCCAAATCTCCCTTTTCACAGTAACCCTGAAGGGGGCTGTGCAGCTACTGTCTGGCATCCACGGATCTGTGTTTTCAGCTAATTTCAAGAAGTTGATTCTTCCTGCAGCTTCGAGGCTTCTCATTCACTCTAACATGGCTCTGCAGTCCATTTGATTAAAAATGGCCACCAGATGCGTAAAGCAAGCTAGAGCAAGCTATTTTATGTACGTTGTTCGCCTTGTGTCTCAGCGTATACATTGATTATGTTATGTCACTGTCCATTGGGTGCAGGTAACATTCTTCACAACTAAATGCACCTTTTACCTAATGTGCATATTTGCTTCATGTCTCGGCTACCTACGTGTGACAGTTTGAAGTGATGTCACTTGCTCTTGTCATCTTCTGTTACAGCATGTTCATTTCTTCTTGAGTTTGCAGATTTATCTTTTCAATGGTTCTAGGATAAGCCTGGTAGGGTTGTTTTAGTGAGAAGCATCTCTCGTGCTTGCTGTATTTAGGAGGGCAAGGGCCAGACACCATAAACTGCATACTCCTATAGTTTCTATGATATGGAGGCAGAGGAGGGGCTAATGCCATGAATGATGCATTCATCGGCTCTCGACATTCCCCGCGCTGGTCAAGTCCTCAACCACATATCCTGCAGGGCCCTCACCCAGCATGGTACTTTGGAGGGTCCATATCTTGTTCACCTGCACTCAGATTTGCTGAATTTATGATATGCTCATCCATACTCCAGATCATACAGCAGCACTCCCCATCTGTTTTGCAGAATACACAACGTTCCACATAATGACGGGGGTCTTAGGGATAACAACAATTGAGCCTGGAGGGACGATAGGACTTTGTCTTATGTCCAAATGAGGTAGATCATTATCGGTTTGTGTGAATTCCTGGATCTTAGTGTCTAGGTTTGTCACTATTGTAATCCCTATTGCCTTTTTAGCCATCTTCTTGCATTGGCTGATGGCTATCCTCAGGATGCAGAATCCCAATAGCACCAACACTAATATGGCTATTAGTACTTTGAATGCATTGGCCAGCTAGGAGGTGCAAGGTAGGCATGGGGCCTCATTACGAGTTTGAAGGTAAGTAACTGTCCTTACCGGCATGGAGCAAATACCTTGTCCATGTAGTAAAGAGCCTGCTAATAGAGGGCTATTACGAGTATGTGTGCACGAGCTTTGCGCCATGCCGGTAATGACATTACCGGCATGCCGTTAAAGTCCAAAAAATGGCCCTTAGCGGCATCATGGAAAGCGCAGACAGCACTACCGGCATCAATTGAAACGGAATTAGCGGTGACCGCAATTAGCAGTCACCGTAAATAAGCGGAACCGGAAGTAGCGTCATCGCACAGGAACGGGAAAGAGCATGGCGGGCATCTTTAAAAATACAATCCATTGCCATCCTCAGCACCCAGGACCTGGAGCATATTGCCGAGTACATACATCAACCTTCAACAACTATATCATGCCCATGGCAGTTAAAAAAGGCACCTTCTGCCAGCGCAAGGAGCGCTTTAATGAGGATGAGCTCACCATGCTGGCTGAGACCCTGGCTGACAATGCCGAGGACGCAAATTCGCTAACAGCCTCAAGAGGGAGGCAGTGATCAAGAAAAAGGAAATCTGGGAACTTGTCGCCCAAAGAGTCAGCGCGGTAGGCAACACCCCGCACAACAAAGGATGTCCGGAAGAGATGGGATGACCTGCGCCTGCGAGTCAGGAACATCCTGTCTGCAAACGGTAGCCAGACCATGGCTACTGGTGGAGGAGCAAGCTCACCGATAAAGCTAAGCTGGTGGGAGGGTATCTGTGCCCCACACAAGCCATGACAGGCACCAAAGACCAAACCAGCCCATGGTGCCACAGCACTGGTGCCGCCAAGGCCTATCACCACAGTACCCACAACACCTGTGACACCTGCACAGGAGACAGTCAAAGGGGCACAATCTGCAGAGAACAGCTCTGTTGGGGAGGCAGCAGCTACAGCACCCCAGATAGATGACGTGCAGGGACAGGTGTGTGCCTGTCGAGGACGACACCTCTGACCTACCTGCTACACCAAGACCGGCCCCATCCCCCCAGGTCACACCTGTCAACTCCTACCATGACACCACCCCGAAGCAGTCTGGGGGGGGTGTCCATACAAGGGAGCACAAGTCCCATAGAGGACCCAATGCATTTGCCCAGGTCACACATGCGCCCTCCACCTCCACTGGTGCACCGGTGGGGGTGGAGCAGGTAGGACACGCTGCGCAGCGCCAGAAGAGCTCACTGCCCTGGTGAGACAGTTCGTCATAGTGCTCAAGCAAGGCAGGAGGGGCAAGACAACACCGCCTCCCTGAGGCAGGTCATCGTGGAAAGCACCAATAGATTGTGCAAGGAGGTGTCTGTTCTGAGGCAGGTCCTCACCCGCACTGCAGATTCAATGGAGGCTGAGTGTCCAGCCCCCAGAATGGAGCAGGCGGCCACCCCATCTTCCTCAAGCTCCACGCAAACAAGCCCCCTACGCAGGTTGGCATGCACCCTGCGCCGATCGGCCATGCCGCCTGTCACACTCACCTGTCTCTCTGCAGGAGAGATGGATTAGCCTCCTTGGACCCCAAGTTCTCACTTCCCCTGTTTCACCCAGAGGAACAACTTGGTTTTGAGTAGGGTGTGCACTCCATCCTGCATTCGCAGGGGCGCGATTCTATGGGGGTTTCTCAGCCCTACACTCGTAGGGGTGATGCCAATGTCTGTTTGCCGAGTTCTGATGCTACACGCTGTTATATGCCTTCACAGCGAGGTAGAGTGTTCAATGTGCTAGTTTCTTCACTAGCAAGAAAGTCCATTCCACGAGGTGCGCAATGAATTATGAGAGTCCGGTATTGTCGGAAACGTCTTTATTTTTCCGAAGGTTTCTTGGGTGAGTAGCGCTGCATGTGGTACTCAGAACCACTGATAGGTGTGCGCAGCATTATAGGTTCCAGTGTACCTAGTTATGTCTCTCCTACTTTTGCAGGAGTGCATGCGCCACGAGTCTGAGTTCAGCGCTATTGGACTGCCTCGGTGGTCCGGTAAGTAAGCACAGAGGCTTCGGTAAGTATGCACAGCGATACTGGAGCGAGCGCAGCAAGTAATGTCTCGCCTTTCTTTTGCAGGAATTTTGGCGCTTGGACTACGAACCTGGATTTCAGCACGAAGACCCGGTGAGTATGCGCATTGTTACTGGAGCAAGCAAGCTAATGAAAGTTCCTATTTGTGCTTACAGGTGCCGATGTAGATTTCACCTTGTGACTGGAGAAAGCTGCGGCCTAGAGAAAGCACGGAGGTTGATCCGAAGCAGGTAAGCAGAAGCACGATGAGTGTGTTGCTGATGCAGTTTACAGAAAGCAAAACGAAGCACTGGAAGAATCTCGGGTGTGGCTTATATAGCCAGCCACACCCAAATACTAGAAAGCTCATGGACGGTCATGGACTTTGTGTTTGGCAACAGGGAATGGTAACTAGGAAATTGCTACAAACAACAGGAAGGAATTAAAAGAAGGTATCTGCTATGGGTTTTTTATATGCCTATGCCAGGCCTGCCAAGCATCCACCCAGCTTGCCCGACTACATGCCTGGCACCCATGACACTGCCACCAGGTGCAGGGAGTGGCAAGATGTAGCTGGGGCAGCCTGATGAAGGCAATAGACAATTGCTTGGACACCATGTGGGGGGAGGTGGAGAGGGGAAGTTATGGGGGAGAGGGCGGGGGTGAGGGTGTGTGGGGTAGTTGTGGGGGGGTGGAAGGGGAGATGGTGTGGGGGGGAGTTGTGAGGGGAGGAGGGAAGAGGGTGTGTGTGGTGGAGGGATTGAGCACTCTTTTTGGACAGTTAAATACACCTGTTGTGTGAAATAACACCTTGATGACATTCCTTATTGCATGTGTGTCATTTATTCATATACAGTGCATAGTGTACATGTACTCCCACACCCAGTGTCCTCTGTCCAACTTTCATATCAGCCTCTGCACCCATGTGTGTCAGAAATATTGTGCAATCACTGACTGACGGACACATCTTCTTCATCCCCTACATCATCACCAGGTGGTTGCAGTTCAATGTCAGGGGGCAGGGTCACGTTCCGTCGGATACACATGTTGTGCAGCATGACACATGCCATGGTCTTGGCCACCTTCTCATGCCTGTAGAGGAGTGCCCCCACTGACCGGCTAAAGCAGCTAAACCGTGCCTTCAACAGGCCCAAGGTCTGCTCGATGACCACACGGGTACGGGTATGGGAATGATTGTAGTCCTCCTCGTGCCTGTTCCGTGGGTTTCGGACAGGGGTTAGGAGCCACGGCTTCAATGGAAAGCCACTATTACCTGCAGGAGAGGCACTAAAAGGTATATGTCAGTCTACTCATGATGGACAGCTGTACTAGTCACACATGCCTGCAGATTATCGTTGGTCACATGCACATGTCCCTGGTTGTATGCATACAATTTTCATGCCCCAATGTGTTCTGTGCCATGGACTTATGGTGTGGGTTGCATCTCCAAGTTGATACACGGTGTACACTGCCTTGATGTTGCTCATGCATTGTGGATGCATACCGCTGTGTTTGTGTCAAATTTGTGATGTGTAGTGTTCTGTCTGATTTTCTAACTGGCAGCGTTGGCTGTAGGCTCTGCAATATTAGGCATTCAGCGCTGATTATTACGATGGTGACATGCTGCACTTCTGTGGCGGTGGCGGGCCTGTGACAAGCAGTGTATTCCCTCTGTGATTTTGTTCATTGCACTCTTGTCCTGTGTAGTGATTTGCTGCAGTCATTCAGATAGTGAATATTCACAGCATGTTCCAGGATTGTGTTACAGTGGATGAGGTACGATGATGGGTAGTGGACGTGTTGTGGGATGTGGGGTGTTTTTAAGTTGGGCATGTTGTGATAGGTGTTCAGCTTACTTCATTGCTATGGGATTTTGTTGTCATGTTCAGTTAGGGATGCTTTGGGGCACAGTGTTTTGTGATGTGCACATCGTGCTGTCACATCAACAATGACCCCATGGTGGTGTGTGCATCTATCCCCCCCATTTCACTGCCATGTGCCTGACATGCAACTTACCAAGCAGCCACGCACGTCGTCCTGCATGTTGCTCCATGTAGCCTGGTAGCGTAGAGTTCTGCAGGGCCATTGAATCATCTGTTGATCCAGGATATCGGGCACAATAATGTGTGATCTTGCTGGCGTCACATACCATCTGCACATTGATGGAGTGGTATTGCTTGCGGTACACCACCTCCATGGCATGCAGGACCACCAACTCCACGTGGGTGCAGTCGAGGGCACCTATAAAATTTGGCATGCCTTCCAGTGCACGGAAGGCAACCTTTGTGTCAAAAATCTCCTGGGGAGTCCGTGGTAGGGATTCGTGGGCCCTTGTGTGCTTCAGGAGGGCATCCATCACTTGGTTTAGCATGCGAGGAAATAAGGGTTATGATATGCCATGCACCTGCCCCACTGTGTGCTGGTAGGTGCTGTCATGATCTCTGCTTCCAAAAGGTCAGGGTTTTCCCAACTCCCTTGGAAGCAGATCCATAACTCAGGTTCCGAGTGCCAACCAGTCCCAATTGGGACCTTTTGGACCCAGTCCTGGCGCCAGTGGCACCAGGCTCATAAATATGCCCAGTCCCAGCGCTGGAAGCGCCGGGCTCATAATGCTTGGGTGGATTTACCTGCAGCAGACCATGCTGCTTACTTGCCTGCCAGTTGAGGCTCTGATCCTCTTCTGTTTGGAACTACTTTTCCTGTTGGGTGGGGCAGGAGCCACTCCCTAGATTCAGAACACTGGAACTCTTCTGGAAAGCAGGAACTCTTTTCTTACCTAGGCGTGGCTGTGGAAGGAGACACCTAAGCACTACAGGAGGCTATTTAAACCACACCCGATGGATGAATCTTGCTTTGCGTTATTCTGCATCCTCTGCAGCAGAACGCTCATCGTGTCTTCTGCATCTGATCCTGGGCCTAAGGAAAAAGGCTTACCATCCTGAATCCAGTCTTCAGCAACACCTATAAAGACAAGAAAGAACAGGTTAGCATTACGGTCTTCAGTGACAGCTCTTCACTTACCTGGTCCATCGGCTGTCACCAACGCCTCGCGCTGCATTCCGGCATCTGAAAGACAAAGGCTTACCTACTCTTCGTGCGCTCCGGAGGTCTTCACACTGCATTCCGGCATCTGAAAGACAAAAGCTTACCAACTCTTCGCACGCTCCGGAGGCCTTCGGCGCTGCATCCCGCATCTGAAAGACAAAACAAGGTGCGTTTAAAGACATTGGGGAACTTTAATACTCACGTGCCATTACTCCTTTCCACATCTAACCCAGTGGGTATTCCGGCACCCTGCAGCCGCTCCGAACTTGTACCTGCAAAATAAAAAGACAGTTAGAGCGCATCGTGAAGCAGGCAACAAGCGCTTACTTACGTGCTTCCAGGCGCTTCTATTCATCACACGGGCTCCATCTTCAACTCACTTCAGCCCGTCATCCGCCATCGCCGGAACCCTGCAAAACAAGAAACATCATTACTAAAGACTTTAAAGACTTTAGAATTACTCGAAACTTACCGTTCGTGCAGTAAACGACGGACAGCAGTCCTCTGAAGTCAAGAGGCCTGCTCCCCTTATCCAGTGAAGAAACTGGTTACAGCACCCTGCCCCGAGGCAGATGGAGAGCACGGCGTTCACTTACCTAAGGTGAGAGCATTAACCTTTGGGGTTCTACAGGAGAAGAGAAAGGGAAGAAGAGAGAGAGATTCAATAACCCAGTTCCTTAATCCCATATTTTCTATCTGCAGACATCTTACCCTTCGAGTCAGACATACAGTGCACAGAGGTCCAGCCCAAAGAGCCAGCCGTGTGTTACACATCACCTTTGAAGATACGGTATACGCCCAGTCAAGACCGGCGCCGCTACGGGAATCAGGTGAGCGTTACAGGTGCCTGTGGCAAGGAAGTGGAGCACTGACACTACCTTCAGTAGAGGGGGGATGGCGGTGCGTATTTCTACGAGGCTGACAGTGTCATCGTGTATCATGTCCACGATGGTGGTGATGGTGTCCCGGTCCAGATGGTAAAGGGTGTGGATCTGCTCAGGGGTTAGGTTGAATGGACTGGCTCAAATGCAAGGAATTGGGGGCTGCCTGCATGGTACCACTGGCTGCACTGGTGGGGCATGCTGGGCCTGTCTCACCCTCCTTCTCCTCCTGCGTCTCCTCTGTGGTGCCTGCTGTTGTTGCTGGTGTAGCAATGCAAGCATGTCCTCCATCCCCAGTATTGCTACTACTAGTGGAATCATTTTGGTGTGGGAAGGGTTGTGGTGTGTGAGTGTGCTGGCCCAGACTTAATTGCCTCCACCTGTGCCGATTGTGTGTACCTGTGGCAGTCGGGAACACCGCACATAGCAGTTTACAGGCCCTTCGCGATGCCGGTATTGCTGGCATGCCGGTATCCCCTATTAGCACCTTCATGATGCCGGTCTTTGCATGCCCGCCCGACTTGCAATGTCCTCCTGTTAGCGGCATCCCGGTATTGCTGGCCTGAAGGCCCGTGTGCCCGCGCCCTTGCCGCTATTAGAGGCTCAATTATTAGCATTGCCTCTAATACCAGGTTCTTGGGTCAGAATAGCCCGGAGCGGTATGCGATGCCGGTAATCCTTTACCGGCATCGTTTTTCCATTACCTCCAACCTCGTATTGACCCCCACAGTATCAAAGCAAGACAGACAAGTGATCACAGTTCAAGGGTGTTTATTAAACTGTACAATGGGTTAGATAAACGCCTAACCTAAACCGAAATCTAAGGTGCCAATTTAAAGAGAGGCTTCAGAAGGCCGATAACTTCTCGCTGGGTCACTCTTATTCTATGGCAAGTGCATGCTTCACAATATCACAGTCTGTACTACGTTCTCCTCAGCCAGGTGCACACACAGGTTTCACAATTCCCTCAGTCAGGTTCACACTTTCAACAGTTCACAATTTCACAACAGTTCACTTCCCTTGCGAACAATCCCTGGCAGCAGCCGCGTTCGTTATTGAGAAATCCGCAAGCATAGTAATGCGGTGTTCCATTACTATTTGTTGAGCATGCTTTGTTTGCTGTTTTGGATAAACCTAAGGGTACACAGACATCTCAGAGGGCTTCTGCTTATGCGGTGGTTATATTGAATAAAGCAATCAAAATAGTCCGGTGTAGAATAGTGCATCCTGCCACGTTTGTAGCCAAACCATTGGCAGCGGATGAACAAGTGCATGATTGCTCCAACTATGAGGAGTTCTATGACGAGATTCCGAGGGTAAAGCAGAATGCACTAGCAGTGGGGGAGGTTCTCTTTATTGATAGGTCTTCGAAGATCGCTCAAATTGATGGAGAAAGGCATTCAGGTTCAGCTGTGGTAAGACACCGAGTTACCAGGGAATTTTAAGTGGTAGCAAGTGCGAGACTACCATCTCATTTTTCAGCACAGGCTGTAGAATTGGTGGAGCTTATGGTCATGCTTGAGAATCACAGAGCAGGCAGTGACGGTGTACAGTGACTCCACCTACATGATGTCAACCGTACACACAGGGTTAGCATGTTAGAAAAGGAGGGACTACCTCCAAGTGGACGGCACTCCAGTGCAACATGCAGCATTATTGGACAGGCTTATTAAAGCACAACACCCAGCAGCAATTGCAATAGTTAAGTGCACAGCACATATTAAGAGAACTGACTATTTCATGTGGAAACCAAGCCGCAGACAAATAGGCCAAAAGGGTTGCATATCCATCTGATATTTCTAGTTTTGATACTCCTGATGTAAAAGAAAACATGTGTAATAATGGTTGTGAATGAAGGGATTCCTCATTTTTCAAGAACACAGTTGATGGAAATTCAAGGTGGAGCTCCACAGGAAGAAAAAACTGTGGACACCGAGGGGGGTGTTCTTTATCCCCTTCCGAAGCACTGTGGTGACAAGACAGCACTGGGGAACTGGTGATGCCTGTAGCCTTATTAAGGGTGGCGTTAGAACAACTACACTACCCTGCGCATGTCACTAGGGAGAGCCTCGCAGCAACCATTGTGGAGGACTGGCTCGTACCGAACCTTTTAGAACATGTTGCTTTTTATGTAGTGAATTGCATAGTATGTCAAACGTTTACTGCTGGGCACACACTGCGAACAGTCAGAGGAGTGATTCCTCGACCAAATGGTCCTTTCAGCATTTCAATGTTGACATGCTGCAAGTATTTAATAGATACAGGTATATGATAGTGTTAGTGTCCCCCCTTCTCGAGATGGATTGAGGCTGGTCCATGCACACATCCTGATGCAACTTGCGCTGCAAAGTGTTTATTACGAGAAGTATTTCCTCGATGGGGAGTGTGTGAGGTGCTGAGATCTGACAATGGACCTCATTTTGTAAGCGAGGTATTTGAACAGATTAGATTATTGCTTAGTATTAAGAACACGTTTTCTTCTGCTTATCACCCGCAAGCGAATGGGGAGTGAGAGACACAACGGTCTTCTCAAGAAAAGGACAGCAAAGCTGAAATTGACACTGAAGGAGTGGATGCATTGCCTGCCCCTGGAATTATATGTATTGAGAAATCAGTCCAGTTCAGGCCACCACCTCACACCCCACAGGCTAGTTACAGGGAGGCGTATGAGAACACCTCTGACCCCTCCATCGAGGACCAGGAGTGATGCCCAGACAACTGCAGAACTGTTGGGAAATGAGCTACATGCATACTTAACATGTATGACCACTAGTATCTCTGTCATTTCAGATCAACTCAAGTGGAAGGGGTGTCTGTCTCAGGACGCAGATGAAGACAATAGAGCAACCAGACTTGAAAAGCTACGTGTTCTTAAACTTTTTGCCAGAGACAGTTCCAATTAGGAATTCACCAGAATGTGGTCCGAACCCAGATTTAGTGGCCCTTTTGTAGTGGAAGACATTACTCCCTCAGCAGTTAAAAGTCCAAGGGAGGTGAGCTTGGATTCCCTTAGGAGATGTGAAACTCTACGTTGGTGAGGCCAACATAACACCAACCCATTCCGAAGCAAGTCAAGAAGAAGATCAGCATATGCAGACTCGATCGATGACTAGGAAGGACACAAAGACTATCCAATAGAAAGGCGAAACTGTACATTTTGACTGTGGCTCCCCTGAAACACTCCTTATAGATATTATAGCAGGAAGTGAGAAAGTTACTGTTCTTGAGCCACAGGAGCTTAACGACATTGGACCCTAAGAGTGCTGAAGCAAATGAAAACTGCCCGATCTAGACTTCCTTTTCGACGACTGGTAAAGGGAGCAGTTCTCCGACTCGTTTCTCACCGGGTTTCTCTTTGGAGGTACACGTGGTTCTGTCAAATTTTGATGTACAGAGACTACTTCTTGCTGTCTTTGTTTTTATACTCCAAGCTTACCCTGCTCTTGGTGGCCGCAGCACTGACATGCATACTTTCATCCAAGATCCTAAAAATGGCCCAGCGATTAGACGATTATTGGCAGCGATTATAGAGCAAATCAGACAACTATCTGAGCATTTAACGAGGTTGCCTGATTAAAAAATAATGTTTCCTTCCTTAAAAGTAATTACAGGCAAAATGTGGTCTATTGAACATATTACAGCTCCAGAGAGTGAGCAGAGTTAACGATGTGTGAAGAGACACCGTTGGTGGGGCCTAATGTATTGGTGCATAATATATGCCTGTTCAGCATCTATTATCATTTTTTTGTTTACATTGATCCACATGGTTTACTTTGTTGGCCCCAAAAGGGAAGGAGTTCCATTAATCCTTCCCACTCCAGTTACCACTGCAGAACTAGACACTAAGTATGTGCTTGTTCCTACACCTGTGATACATGTGAAGGCACCGATTTCTCTGACAAGTGTCCCTATGATTTCCCCAGTTGGAAGAATGCATACAGATTTATTCCACGAGTTGCTTATACGAGCTCATTTGGCAAGAAAGAGACCCAAGAGAAGTGCAAGGGAGGATGATTATGAATGAAATGACTATTTAGACAGCACATTTGGGGAATAACGCGGTATCAGCACATGAAAGAAGTGGGAAAAAACATGAAAGAAGTGGGAAAAAGACCTTCTAAAGAGGATTGCTATGTATGTGCTCTCCTGCCTTATGCTATGGGAAAGTCCAAGATATTCATAGCTATTGAGATAGATGTCCAAACAGCTCATTGCCTGACTCACCTTTCACTGCATACAAGAGATCAATTCCAGGGTCGAACAGCATCCCTGGTATGGGTGACAGAATGGTCAGCTCCAGAAGAAGATGATTATGTCCAAGATTTGAAGACAAGAGAAAGAGCACACACCAGAGATCATGTGATAAGATATGAACAGCCTGGCATGAAAGGAGGTGGAATTAGATTGGAGTTAATAGGAAACCTAACTGCTAAGCAAAGACTGATGAAGTTTGAAGCTGCAAGGAAAGAGGCCAGATGTGAATCTGGAGAACAGTATTTTCTCCAGATGGCTGGGAAGAAGGCATAGTCTTATGCAGAGCTGTGGCAGTAACTGGTCATCACAAGCCAGTTATCGAACGAGTGGAAAAAGGATGCAAACCTCTCTTGCCGAGACTTGCAAAACTTCTGACGTGGTTAGAAGACAAAGGAGGCCCGTTGCATATAGGCATTTGGCTAGGGCAGAGCTATGTTTCAGAAAAAATGGTGCGAGAAAAGTTGGAGAGAAACAGCAGTGCGGACGAATCTTCGATGTGCCAGGAATGAAAGATGGGACAGTGGTGATAATGGATCAATACTGGGCCTGTGGGTCCAGAGCTTACACAAAGCTGCCCAGGGATTGGGGGGGTGAGTGGGACTGTGTTCTATAGTGGTTGTTCATGTTCCAGCATAAGGGATCCCAAAGTGTGACCGGAACATTGGCGAGTTTCCAAAAGCAGACGCTCACCTGAGGAAGAAGAGATCTGCTGTACGCCTTGATCGAATGAAGAGAGAAAACTATTTCTCAGCCAAATCAATAGAGGCTTTTGATACTATTCCATATGAACACAGATTGGTCAGCAAGACTGCTTCAGTTTTTACTGTTATCTTTATGCATGGGACCCAGACGATGGCAAATGCAAAGTGATTGCAGATCACCAGATGGGAGCTTCTGCAGAAGATCATCACCACCATATAGGGAGTCAATGCTATCAAGGAGGAGCTAAGAGCCATATGCCTGATGACTCTTCAGAACAGATCTGTCTTGGATAGGATTACAGCTATGGATGGAGGAGTTTGTGCCAAAATCGGAGAATCATGTTGCACATTCATACCTTCTCACGACAATGAGAATGGCACCTTGATAGAGGCCATAACGATGCTGACAAACATACACGTCAAGATGGAAAACGACGTGGAAGATATTGCTGGTTTGCATCGATCTTCTCATGGGTTCCACAATGGATGGCGAACATTTTCAAGTTCCTTGGAGCCCTGCTGGTGACGATCATGTTAGGATTCTGTGCGATTAAGATAATAATCACACAATCCAAGATGACTAAGAAAGCGGTAGGAACGAAGATTGTGATTGATGTTGAATCAGGATTCAAACCTAAAGAGCTAACAGATGAAGAAATCAGAGACTACGTAAAGGCCAGTATTAATGTACCTGAGGGAACAAAGTTCCTGTATCCGAAGAACCACAAGATGTCTGTGGGAAGATGGATCTGTTTCATTCGCAATGGACAATGTAGCCTTATGACCTGGAGTGTTGATGAACGTGTGAAATCAGCAGTATGCCTGAAAGGAATCCGCGATATGTACTTCAGACGAGGATGTCTCGATGTGAAGATAGATGAGAGAGTGGTTGATGAATCGCCCAGAGGGGAGTGTAGAGGAGCCAAATGCCCCTACCAGAAGCTCCGCCCCCATGTTGCTCATATGTTGGGAGCCAGAAATTGCGACTTGCGCTATACCAGTGAGGATGCCTGTACCGCAAAGAAGCCTCGAGACAAGGTATCCACTGAGAAAACCCTATATGCATTCACAATGAAAGGAATGGACTTATGGAAAAATTCCCGGAAGAAGTAGGAACATGAATGAGAAAGAAGACTGGCGACGTCACACGAAACAGAACTGATGCCCCCAGAAAAGACAAATGAAGAAAGAATATAGACACTCTATAGGATCTGAGGACGAAGTAAAGCAACATTTCGGCATTGAAATGAAGATGCTTGTGCAGAGAAACACTGAAGAAAATGCAAAGTCATTGTACAGATGCTGTAACGCAAGTAGAGGAAGTAATCCTGAGGCTGGCTACCTTGTGAATAGATTGTGGTGATGCACCAATGTATAGTCATAGGAATGTATAGAATCTGGATGTTCCACATTGCACTTCCGCAAACCTGGACCCCCTGAATAGAACAGGCTTGAAGTGTGGCTCAGTTGAAAATAACTGATGGCAAAGGAGAATTCAAGAAAGGCTGGTTGGCCCAGCACCAAGAGTCGAGGCCACCGTTGGTTGTCTGTCAAGAAGCTACATGAAATTGAGAAAGAAACAAACTTCTGTTTGAGGTGAAATGGAAAAACACTGACGTTGACAAGAGTTCATAATTTAATAGTATTATATGCAACGAAAAACTCAAGAACGTGGTCTCCAGTCACATGGTCAGATAGAAAAAGACTGTGGGTCGCGCTACACCGAAACCAGACCATGCCACACTCCCTTTTATTCTCAGGCACAGTGAGCCTCTACAAGGCCAAGTTCAAAGCCTAATTGAATGACAGACCGCAGGAGTGATGATAGATGTTTAGCTAATTAGGTGGGGAGGCATGACCAGGCCAGCCCTCCTAGCACCTGGGGTACCAGCTTGCATGCTGCTAGCTGGCAAGTGGAATATTCCAAAGGGTACGAGCATGCCAACCAATTATAGAGGGCCACGTATCAAAGAGCCCAATAGTTTGTGTAACCAATAGTGTCTCAAGTATTAGTATGACACGCAAGATAACTTGCACTTGGGATGGGTTTAGTTGTCCACCTGATCACAGAGCTCCAATCACAACCCCCGTCAGTATGGAATGTATACCTAGATGTTCTCTTTAAGCCCATCACATCCCCTAGTAGGTTTTTCTTATTTGCCATGTAGGATAATGTCAGTAGTGACACATTTTTAGTATAGGAATGTTTTTTCATTAAATGCTTTGAGTGCAAGAAATCGAGCAAACATCCTTTGATGTCTGTTGTAACTCCCCGTTTTAGATAATTGTTAATAAAACAGTACTAAGTTTTGCCAACTTCTTGAGTCTGTTTGATTTATGTATGAGTAAGTTCTGCATCCCCATCCATCTCTAAGTATTGCTACCTCTTCTTAAAGGGCCCCAAGTCCACGGTTTCATTAGTATAAGAGAATTGGTCAAATCCCTGTGACACATGAGGTTCTTTGCACAATACAAACTATTCAGTGCTGCTATTGAGATGTCTCTCAACCAGTCTGTCTGCTTGTTTTTGGTTTCGACTGTTGCTGCAACTAACTTTGCTGTGAGAGCTGTGAGCAGAGCAGGATCACGTTATTTTCCATGTATACACACAGAACAGATTCAACAGTGTGGGCAGTGGCTCGTGTCACTTAGTGCGACTACAAAAGTAGGGAGGCAAATATTCCTCAATTACATAAAGCACCATTTGTGTGTTTGAGTAAATATCCCGGTAAACACCATTTACCTATGTTCGTTGATCACTAAAATCATGATTCATTATTAATAACAACCACAGCGTCGTATCCTCACAATAAGAGTCAGTTTAGTCAAATGAAGTGAGTGGTCCCTTATTGCTGCCCGTTGGTTGCAACTAAAATGACACGAGATGTATACATGTCTTCCAATTACTCATTAACCTCCAATATACTAATGAACTTGGATCCCCTTACACAGCAATGGAACACATTATTATACTGATATTATTAGATCGGGTGAACCCAGTATCATGCATGAATAAAAGCATTCATACTATTACAATAGTATTCACGATAACTTTGGCTTCACTCAGTTATCACAAGACTTGTTTTTTAGCAAAGGACCCCTTCAGATCAGGTGGCCACAAATGCATACTGATATTTTAGCGTGTCGCCTATCAACCCGGGACAACTCCTATCCAAACGAGTGGTCCTTCGACTTTCGTTGGCTCAGCACCCTATCTTTCCCACCACAGGCACCAAACGGCCATCATATCGCACAAAGCTTACGGGACGCGAGGAGTTTGTTCATAAATCCCATAACACGGGAAAGGAGCAATTAATTTAGACATACTAATATTAGCTGCAGGCTATGGAATCGAATAGCACACAGTGCCCCAAAACATATACATGTTTTTATCTCCAGGGATTCTGCAAACCATCGGGATTTGAGATTTACCATGAGCTCTCACCAGAATGCCCACTAAACTTGAGAATTGGCCAGAGGTGATTCTCCCAATAAGCATAATGTGGGGTGTTTTCCTCATCTCAATCACCAACATTAGACTAGAGCTCGGCCCATCAGCGTATGTACCACATTGCTCCAACCACCGAGCCGCAATATATTTTTCCTGTTTAGGGCCAGGATTCTCAAAATACCAGGTACAAGGATCCAGGTATGATGCAACACCAAATATGTGATTCCTCAACACACAGATTAGCACACGTAAGGCATGGTTTGCCATTATACATGCCACGAGAGGAGGTTTTAGGATTTATCACTTCTCCTTTAACCCATTCCCCTTCACGCCACATAAAAACATTTCACGATATATGGAATGCGATGACAGCATGGTAATGGTGAAAAGAGTCCACTGAAACCGCTCATCTGTACTTCACAAAACCCACGGCAACTTTCTTTTTTCAAAGTCTTTGGGCTATCGCGGTTTGTCACTCAACATGCAATCAGAAAGGTTATGTGCATCCTGCACTTAAGTAGGATTTCTTTAAGCAAATTCTCCATCATTAATGCAAACATATTTTTCTCTTGTTCGTGTGCTACACAATATTATTACTGTATGTGATTATATAAAGCATTTATGCTTTTGATTAATTGAAACACAGCCCCGAGGAACAGCTAAGCTTGAAACACATGTTGGCTATTTGTAGAGACAATTTGTGTTTTAATCCAGAAACTGGGCTACTTGTTTGTAGGGACCATTTGCATGTTATAACTCAGACACTAGTCATTCAGGTCACCAACATTGGCCATCTGTTTTGTTTCAAAGCATTTAATACATGTTTTAATGTGGGATTAACTCAATACATAGTTATATTAGAGCACGGAAGGCATGGTTTGCCATTAAACATGCCACTGGCGGAGGATCTAGGATTATCACTTTTCTTCTCCTTTAACCCATTCCATTTTACGCCACATCAAAACATTTCACAAACATATAGCATGAGATGACATAAGAGTATACTGAAACCACTCATCTGTACTTCACAAACCCCACAGCAACTCTTCTTTCTTTTTTGAAAGTCTTCAGGCTATCATTGTTTCACTCAAAATGTAACCAGAAATGTTATGTGCATCCTGCATGTATGATTTCTTTGAGCAAGTTCTCCATCATCAAATGAAACATTTTTCTCTTGCTCCTTTGTTCGTCTGCTATACAATTGTATCATCCATGTATGATTTGTACAGCATTTATGTTTTATGCTTTTGATTAATTTGAAACACAGCCCTGAGAAAGAGATAAGCTTGGAACACGCATTGGCTATTTGTTTGTAGAGACCATTTGAGTATTGCCTCAGGAATTGACATTGCTCATTCAGGTCACCAACATTGGCTACCTCTTGTTTCAAAGCCCTTAATACATGTTTGAAAATTTGTCATAACAAGTCCATGAGTATTTGCCACCATTTCTTGAGATTTGGAGTGTGTTTTTGTACAAAACTGGAAACTGAACATATGGTGTTTCATGTCTGGTTACTTTCCGGTCTTTGCAACATTCACTTTTTTTTAGCATTTTATATGCAGTTAAGGGTGTAAAAAGCAATTTGGGCAAGTGTGTGTGGTGTATTTATATCATTTTGGTTCCAGTGTCTGCAGTTATATTAAGTATTTGTTTCATTAATGTGACTGGAATGTGCTGGTTATGGCATTTTAATTTATAATAAAAATGTACAGTCTTTTGAGCAATCATATCACTTTAAGTGTCTTCTTTAAAATGGCTTCAGTAATTTGATGATTTTTCAAGATCTGGGTTCTGAAAACAGTGAAGAGTGAGCTACCAAATTTAGAAAAACTAGTCTCAAACCAGCCTGTATGAAATTAAAAACTACACTTAGAAAAAATGTTTTAAGTGCATTTCTGAGAAAAGGATTCACCCATTTTAAAACTGTGGCGCACCTTGAAAATGGGGTGCATAGCTTAAGATGGATTTCTAGGCTCTGACCCGGTGGACTGATTTGAGGTGGCGCCTTAGTTAGTGAACAGGGAACTCAGAGAGGTTAGCCAAAACCCAATCAAGGTAAACGTGGAGAGCCGTTAAGGTTATTTTAAGGAGAATGTGAATGGGGTATAAGGTCCTCAATTAGTCCACACAATATAATAACACAAGATTTCATTTCAGACAGGAATAAATAAAAATGTAAATATTTATTTTAGGCCTTTACAGAGTAAATAAATGAAACTAGCAGGTGATTCTATCACACAATACTCAATAAACCTATACATTCCCCAAAGGCTCTGAAAATGCATTCATTTGACAATCAACACAGGAAGCAAGTACATTAATGCAGTCAAGATGGAACCAAGTCACAAGGGAATTTTCCCAACTTCAGCACTCCAAACCCTAGGAAGAATTGGGCCTTGAGCCCAAAAGTCACAGGAGCCACAATGCCTTTACCCAGCATGTAGTCTCTGTAAGTTCTAATTGTACTTGTGTTGGTGATGGTTCAAAGAAGATATTCAACAATCTTACTAGGTAAGTACATTTTGTTTTAACTTTCAGAAAATACTACCCAGGTACGACAACTAAAAGGCAGTATAAGATTGTTACAAAAGGGACTGGTTCCCAAAGTTATCCGACAGAGGAAAGAGGGGAACAAATGCTTTGTTTTTACTTACTCTCCAACCTTCCCAGGGGTTGCTGGAGGTTGAATTGCCGCTTTTGGTTCAGGTGAGAGGTGCTCTGGAGCTGCGGGTGAAAGGATTCTTATGGTCAGGTCCAGTTGAAACTCCTGGTGATAAAATAGGCAAGGTTCACCGATGCAGCCCACTTCAGGACACTTCACAGGATGGGGGGAGCAAGTTCCAGCAATTTTCTCCAAACCCAGGCGACAACAGACGTCCTTCCAGTGGCGGTTGAAAAAGCTTCTCTAGGACAGGGTCCCTTAAGGCCAGGATGCTGAAATTTGCATGGAAGGTGACTTGTACCACAAGCTGGTGACCGCCTAAGACCCGGGTGCAACTGCGTAACAGCGTCACATCTGGCGAGTTAGCTCATGAAAAAGCTGGTCAGTCCACTGGGTGGTACAGGGTGCACTTCCGGACAGCTGGGTCCTCGAGAAGACGTCGGGACTAGTTGGTCCCACTAGTCCAAGGTTGTCAAACTCCAGGCCTGGAAACATGTCAGATTTTCAGGATACCCCTTCATTAAGGTTTATGAGCAATATACATACGATTCAAACAATGTATGCACAATTTTCCTTATGGATATTATTGAAGGATATCCTGAAAATCTGTCAGGATTCTGGCCCTCAAGGCCTAGAGGTCGACAAACCTGCACTAGTCCATGGGCTGAAGCACCGATCAGGGTCTTCCGAGATCAGGTAGACCAACAGGGCTTCACCGGGCCAGACGCAGGAAGGGATGGCAGGTCTCTTCAGCAGTTTTCTTCGGATCTTCAATCGGCTTTTAGTCTATGAGGGAATCTTGGCTCCAGTGTATCTGAAGAAATGACTGGCGAAGTCTTCTCCAAAAAGCAAATTTCCAAGCCCACCAATGGTAGGTATTTGCACCATTCAAACAGAGTTGTCCAATCAGGGAGAGCCATTGGGTTCACTTATGCCCCACACCTAGACATTTTGGCTCCAAGCATGTGAAAAGGGGTCAGACAGTCCCACCCACTTCCTGGGCCACATACCCACACACAGGCAGCACTAGCCCAGCAAAATGGACGATCATAGATAATGTTAATCCAGATCAAAATAATTAGAGAATCATCAATCGCTTATTGCGACTCAAGCAACAGTGGATCTGTTTGCTCCGCTCGTGGTGGGTTTCCCTACATTTCTACAGCCAGACATTGTTTTTTGCACGTTTGGACCAATTTAATTGGCAAAAAGGTTCTGTTCTTTCATGTTAGCTTCCAAAAGGCTCTTTTACTAGTGTTTCTAGTTGTTTACCAGCTTTTAAAGTTGGCCCTGCCATTACCTTGTTTGCCGCTTTATCTGTAGTAAGATTTGCATGCGACTCCAGCATGTGATCATGGCCGTTCACTTTTGCGCTGTTGAGGTCCTGAATCTTCTTGCCGAGTGACAAACATTTGCGTCACACTGTGTTCTCAGGTAAGCGTGGCTTTTGACCACCGGCTCCCAACACAGATTGGGACTGCTTGGATTCGTTTTCCAGTACTTACACATGCCCATTTTTGGTTTCACGAGTAGTTATTCTCTGCGAATCCGTGTTGCTACGAGCCTGCCCAGGTGCATTCCTCGTTTATAATATGAAGGTCAGTGCCTTTTATTCGAATTTTCATCACTCAAACTAGTTACACACCGTTTGGTCTGCCCTTTTACCCACAGTTGGACCAATTTTTTCGGGGCCCATTTGTTTCAGAACTCGTCTGTGTTTTGTGGGGCACTGGATGGATTGCTGACTCCAATTTAAATGTTGTTTATGCATGTTTGAAGAGTAATTTCTTAGAGAGGCATGACATGCATTTACTGGTTGCATTGCTTTTTAAATATTGTATGACTAGCCATCTTGGGTTCTTTTGGCAAGTTCTAGGAATTCATTTCCTTACTACTTGCATTGACTGAGAAGGTGCGCATACAGCTGTCTGCCTCATCTGAATCCTTGCTCGCTCTGAAGAAAGCTAGGCCCTTGGAGCTATTTGGCACATTGAAGCAGAAACTAGAGTAGGCCACTCAGACTACGTTTATGTATTTTATTTAGTTACACTTGTGTTGGTAGGATAGACGCATACTCGGCAAAATCTACCCCAACATTTTCAATGAATCTTGCACAAACAAAATGAACCGATGCAGAGACAAAACGTTAAGTGTGGCTCTAGGTGCAATTTCTAATACGATTTTCAGTTGCACTTGGTTAATGTTAAAGGACATTTGTACCGCGCACTATCACCACCGAAATGGTCCCCTGGCAGCTCTGAAAAAGGGGAGGAGAGGGGTGGGTTAGTGGGAATAAGCTGGAAAAGTGCAAGAGAGCAGTGATGTGCTGTTGTCAGCCTCAGCCCGGTGGGTCCGTTGGCTGGGCTTGGGGTGTTTTATGGTCCGTAGTCGTCGTGTGCTGTTGTGCAAGTATATGTGTGGTTTGTTTTGTTGTTGCATTGTTGTGAAGTTTGTGCGGATTGCTGCGTTTTAGGCTTGTGGTTGTGTTTGGTTATAGTTTGAGAGGTGTATGCAGAGGGATGGAATTGTTAGTTGGTTGGTTAGTTGGCATTGCTGTCCTTGCAATTATGGGATTTCATCTGGGTGCTGTACATGCTAACAGTCATATTTCTGTGTAGATGCGGTGCCAGCTAAAGTTCAGAATTCCATACTAGTTTGGCACATGCTAACAGTCACATTTCTATCTAGATTCGACGCAGGCTAGGTTCATAATTCTAAGTGTGGTGCATGCTAAGAATAACATTTCTAGCTAGGTGCAACGCGAGCTAAAGTTCAGATTTCCATACTAGTGTGGCACAAGCTAACGGTCACCTTTCTATCTAGATGCAACGCAAGCTAGGTTCAGAATTCTAAGTGTGGTGCCTGCTAAGAATCACACATGCTAACAATCACATTTCTCTCTAGATGCAACGCAGGCTAAGCTTGAGAATTCCATCTCGGTGTGGCATATGCTAACAATCACATTTCTTAAATTCCATCTAGGTGTGGCATATGCTAACAATCACACTTCTGAAATTCCATCTAGGTGTGGCATATGCCAACAATCACATTTCTGTCTAGATTTGGTGCAGACTAAATTTGAGAATTCCATCTAAGTGTGGCACATGCTAACAGTCACATTTATGTCTAGATGCGACGCATACTAGACTCGAGTTCTATATAAGTGTGGCATATGCCAATAGTAAAATTTTGTCTAGATTTGGCGCAGACTAAACTTGAGAAATTACATCTAAGTGTGGCATATGCTAACAATCACAATTCTGAAATTCCATCCAAGTGTGGCATATGCTAGCAATCACATTTCTGTCTAGATTTGGCGCAGACTAAACATGAGAAATTCCATCTAACTGTGGCATATGCCAACAATCACATTTCTGAAATTCCATCCAAGTGTGGCATATGCTAGCAATCACATTTCCGTCTAGATTTGGCGCAGACTAAACTTGTGAAATTCCATCTAAGTGTGGCATATGCTAACAATCAAATTTCTGTCTAGATTTGGCGCATGCTAAACTTTGTGGTTCTCTCGGGGTATTGTACTAGTTAACATTATACTGCAGGCAGTGTTTGCTGTCCAGCCATTAATAGGTTTAGGCTGGCGGTCCCATATCTCTCTAATAATGCATGGTGTAGGTCTGTAGCAGTCTAGGCCATTGAAAGGTAAGTTAGAGTGGCAGGAGCTTTCTGGAGTAGAGTAATTGCTCTACCCCCCCACCCATGCCAGCACTTACACTTTTGTCGGTGTCTGGTGGCTTCATTGGCTTCCCCTGCAGACACCTCTTGGAACCGCCAATGTTGGAGCAGCCCTTGGCCTTGGGCCCTTAGCCACAGGGGCTGCCGGGCAGAGGGCTGCCCTGGGAGGGTTCGTGATATGTGGCCTGTGGACCAATCAGGGTGCGAGGGGAGAGTTGGGAGGCGGGATTGCGCTGCCGAGGGTGGGGGAAGGAGGAAGGGGACTCGAGCGCCGAGTGAGCGGGACAAACGCCATTTTAAACACTTTTACACTGTTTTAGGTAGTTAGGGGGGCATCTGGGCCAGGGCTCTGGGGGGAACTCACCTTGCCCAGCTTCCTGCAAGTGATGGTGCCGGCGAGGGCGCCACGCTCCTGTAGGTTGTTTTCTATTTGGCCCGTGGACCAATTAGGGTGCGAGGGGAGGGTTGGGAGGTGGGATTGCGCTGTCGAGGGAGGGGTTAGGAGGAAGGGGACTCTAGCGCCGAGTGCGCGGGACAAACGCTATTTTAAACACTTTTACAGTGTTTTAGGTAGTTAGGGGGGCATCTGGGCCAGGGCTCTGGGGGGAACTCACCTTGCCCAGCTTCCTGCAAGTGATGGTGCCGGCGAGGACGCCACGCTCCTGTAGGTTGTTTTCTATTTGGCCCGTGGACAAATCAGGGTGCGAGGGGAGGGTTGGGAGGTGGGATTGGGCTGCCGAGGGGGTGGGTGTGGGGGGGAGGAGGAAGGGTACCCGAGCTCCGAGTGAGCAGGACAAACGCCATTTTAAACACTTTTACAGTGTTTTAGGTAGTTAGGGGGGCATCTGGGCCAGGGCTCTGGGGGGGAACTCACCTTGCCCAGCTTCCCATGTAGGTCTTATTCTCTCTATATGGTGGTATTGGGAGCATTTCTAGTGTTGTGTCGGTCTTGAGACGGGCACAGTGTTATTCATTTAATTCCATTAAATATTATGTTTGCTACATGATTTACCATTTTACTGACTTCTGCAGCGCCTGGCTTTGGTTAAGTGTGTGTGTGTCCGCGCTTGTTTCCCAGTCCATGCTTGCCCGTGCAGGCCTTTTCCCGGGGAGCAGACCCACCCTCCTCCCATCCCACCTAAAGAGCTTGTGATTAGGCCACGGTCCATTTGACAACAAATGTGGCAATGGGCTATACTTGCCCCTCGCCAGAGCCCCCTCTGCAGGGACTGGCTTGGTTTAAGTGTGGCCAGCAAGGGGGTGATTTTTTTTTTTAATACATGCTTTGCTGGCTCTCACTCCTGTGCTCGTTTCCTGGTCCCCGCTCACCCCTGCAGGCCATTTCCTGGGCTGCTGACCCACCAACCTCCCACCCGACACCCACAGAGCTTGTGATTGGGCCCCTGGACCTTCTTGAGACATCCATCCAGGGCAGTCCCTGCCCAAGCAGCCACCAGTGAAGGGCCACAAGGCAAAGGGCAGCACCCAAAGAAGCAGCTCCACTCTGCCATTGTTCGCCTGAGAAGCGTGTCATAGTCAACCAGCAGGGAATGATGAGGTAAGCGTGGCTGTTAGGGAGAGAATTCTCATGAATGTGCCAATTCCTCCCACCTTGGAGCCCTCCAGCTCTTTTGCTAAACTTTGGGGCTTTGAACTTTTAATTCTGTGCGTTTTACTCTTGCGTTTTCTTTGTTTATGGAGTTTTAGACAACTCCATAGGCATATCTTTTCATGTGTGTCGCACAGCACCCTCAGTGCAGTGGCACAGTGAAACCTTTTCAGGCTTTCCCAAGGTTTAAATACCTTTTCTGGGATAAACTACTGTTTCCCAGAGTAAGTAAAGTGAAATTGACTTTACTAGTCTTTTTAAATTCCTAGACCCAGCACACCCTATCTTACAATAGAGTGCTGGAGGGGTTACTTAGAATCCCCTGTCTCTAGATACTCATGTAGCAGTCAAATGTTACCCTTTCCTATCGAAATGGCTGGTGGCAGTGGTTTTACAACGAGCTACCATGATTTTTCCCGACCGTGAACACCGGTAGCGTTAAAATCACTGGAGCCATGTTTTTCAAGATGGCGTCTGAGCCCCCTCTGTAAAAACAGGTCCCGGTCATCTTTTTTCGCCGTTTCTTTGTGGATAGGTTCTTCTAGAGTTCTGCTCTGCACGCCAAACCAGGTTTGGTCCCTTTGTTCCATCGCCTTTGGCAGGCTTTAGGACTGAAGACCGCCTCTGGCGCCTGAGTGTCTGGGGTGGGCAGGAAGTGAGGGAGGTGCCCGAAACTCCCTGTGCTTAGTATCCTAAGAGACCCAAATGCACTCTGGCGTGATTGGCTGGCTGACTGTCCGGCAAGGACAGCCATCCTGCTGGGTGAGTGGCAGCTAGGATGGAATGAAAGGGAGGAAACTGGATAAAAGGCGAGTCTCTTGGCTTGGAAGGCAGTGTCGACCACTGGAACGAAAGAACCAAAGACAAGCTTGAAGGGGACAGCTGCTGTAACTCCTGGACCGTTGGTTTGCCTGATGAAGCCCTGCTGCAGGTCCGAATCGCTAAGCTCATCTCGACAGAAGCCCTGCAAGGACAACTTCTCCCTTTGAGTTGGTGGGACCAATCAACTCGACCCGTAAGCCACCTGGATACCATTCTCAGAGCTGGTTGTAGAGTGCTGCAGGAAACCGAATAACCAGGGAGAGGTACACCAGTTTGTTTGCTTTACTACAGCTACCGGAATTGAAGATTTGCCAAATACCAGCTTTTAGACCAGCCCCCGCGTAGTGCCTAATCAGCTTGTGACCCAACGTATAATTCTGCTTACAAACTACTTTTAAGAACTTTTACAGAGACTTACCGTTTACTTGCCAGCACCGTTTTTACCTATCCAAGACTTTAGCCCATGGACTTTGGCCTAGCCTATTGAATGGACACTTGTGAACTCAAAGTATCCGCACTGTCTAAGAAAATGTAATTCTTTTATGTTCTGAACCTATTCCTTTTTGCTCCTCCAAAGTATTCTGAATGACATTTTGCTCCTCCTTCAAAGTAGTTTGAATGCCTCAGAAACTGAACGATTATAGTATTGAAGTATATTGATGTATGATATTTAACTGCCTCCTTCTAGTGAATGTTTTATAACTGACTTGAATACATTTATAAGTGTTTAACCAAGAAACCTTGAGTGCAAGTTTATTTGAATACCTGTGATTGTAGACCTCTGTGTAACATCCTTACAGCTCACATTCCCTCTTGAGATAAGCCTGGCTGCCCAGCTCTGCTACCAAAAACTGTGTAGTACAGACATATACCAAAGGTTGGTTTTGCTTACACCTGTAGTCATAGTTGTGTGTGGTGGTGGTCCCAAAGGGTACTGCATACAAACTCTGCCTAACAGTGGTCTTGGTGGGGAGTACAGCCATTACTTTACTCCTATTAAGCCCCACCACTCTTACTACCCATCATAACATAGCCCACCTGGGTTAATCAGCCTATCTCATTTATTTGGGGAAAATGTTGCTCTCCTCCATGACTGCAGTGTTCCAATTCTGTGCGTCGGCCCACTACTGCTGTGTTCCAATTCTAGGTGTTTTCCAATTACTGCTGTGTTCCAAATCTAGGTGTCTGCCCACTACTGTGTTCCAATTCTAGGCGTTTCCCCATTACTGCTGTGTTCCAAATCTAGGTTTTTCCCCCATTACTGCTGAGTTCCAATTTTATGCGTTTCCTATTGCTGCTGTGCTCCGATTCTAGGTGCCTGCCCACTACTGCTGTGTTCCAATTCTAGGGGTTTCGCCATTACGCCTCTGTTCCAATTCTAGGGGGTTTCACCATTACTCCTGTGTTCCAATTCTAGGTGTCTGCCCACTACTGCGGTGTTCCAATTCTAGGAGCGGCAACCAAAGACACTTCAGAGGCACTGTCAAAACAAACCAATGTACTACTCAATTCCCCCTTTCCTGCTCCTCCAACATAGCTAACGCCACTATACATGACTAGGGGCTAGCCACACTATACATAGACACCTAGCAAAATCTAATTCTCGCACTCAACTAACTCAGACTCTGGAAATAACCTTAGACTGAACATACTAATACCCAATCCATAAATCCACCGATACTACACAAAGCACACTGACACAACCCGAACACCTAACAGACATCCATGCCCCTGGACCCCCTTATGGACACAACTAATCAGTGCGCACAACTGTAACCCCACACTAACCTCATACGACCCACAACCCAACCTAAAACGATAGCACACTTCTGAGGCACCGAGTCCTACCCTTACAGTTACAACAAGCGGGGCCCCTCAACCAACTCCCACACGCAATACAAATCACACAGACGCCATTTTCTGCTGGTTCTGAACCTTCCTATCCTCACTAATAACCACCAGGCCTCTTCGGTTGCAGAGCCACGTGAGCGCCTGGAGACTGCCCTTGGGTGGTAGCGGTGCGAGGTAGAACTTAAGACATACATACAGGTTTTTTTGTTTTTTTCAATTTTTGATGTACTTTCTCATTGCAACTTGATTATGTCTCAAATTTTTGCTTTTTTGCATATTAAATCATCTTTATACAACCTATTCAATGTTCTTATTGGCCTTAGTAATTTCCCCAAAAATATTGTAATCAATTGTATACTACAAGGACCTTTTGTCTTCCGTTTTTGGTTCAGTTCTGACCCCACTTTTTAGGCCCTTCTCTTCAATAACTGAGTCGGATGCCTCGCTTTTTTGTTGCTAGCCTGCAAAAACAGCAGCCTACCCGGGCAAGTGCATGACCTTACATGGGATTTCCTGACCTCGCAAGGCATGAAGAAGGCCAAACTACAATATGGACAAAGAACCAGTGAAACTCTTGTGGCACAGCCACTTTTAGTAGCTTGTCTTAAGGCACATATAAAAGTAACCAAAAACCCCAGGTGTAAAATAAAAGTATCCCTCATTGCATTGCAAGATGTTGTGTGCGATATTAAACGTCATACAACTGTAAAAGATGAAGGTATTCCAAGTACTGATCGTCTGAAGGGCTGATCAGTTTCCCCATAACAAATAAGGTGAAGGGAAGCTGAAGGCATTACTTTCCTGCAAAAACTAATAACAGGTTCAAAATCAAAGCAAAACGATTGGGGGTCCATAGAAACCACAGAGGGAAAGTACAGAAACATGTTTAAAAGCAGACTGTTTTCAAATATGAAATAATGTATCTAAATGCGTACCTGCAAGTGGCTGTGCCGGAATTATTGATATACAGAAGTGTAGTAGGACCTACAGGTTCAGGGGCTACAGGGGAAATCCATTTTCATTTGGAAAGTTTAGTAGTGTGGCTTGAACTACTAATGAAGCCCTAGAACAGAATTCAATAGCTCTTGCTGAAATAAATGATATTGCTAAGTCTGTGGTACATGAAACACCTGAACAAAGTGCAGAGGCTGTTGGGGAGAATTCTCAGAAATGTGCTAATTCCTTTCTACCTTAGAGACCCCTAGCAACTTTGCTAGATTTTGAGGACTTGAATGTTTAACCTGGAGAGAGTGAGACCCTTTTCCCCCCACTATCTTGTGTATTTCTTTTTATTTTTTTACTTATTTTCATTGAGAGTTACATCAGAGCAACGCAGACATCATCATATCAAATACAACTTTCAGGTATCAAATGCACATTTCACAACACATTAAACAGGTTAGGGTGACGTCAATGGTATAACATCCTCATTCGACAACATATCACATAGGTAGAGCCGGAATGGGGCCCAGATGTCCTTGGGGCGGCAGGTTGGTGACACAGTTATTACAAATTGTTCCTCGCATTCGTTCGCCATGGACAAATCTTTAAGATATTCATCCCTACCAGGTGCATTTACAGATTTCCAACATTTTAGTATGCAACGTTTAGCGATAACACATGCAATATTGAATAGTCTCCTGGTGGTCTCTGCGACCTTGCCAATTCAATGGGGTAGGTGACGCTGGAATTGATGTAGTTTCCTCAAGGACTTCTGCAACCTCGCCCCAGAATTTAGACACAAATCAGCACGACCAGCACATGCCTTCGGAGAGTTGTACTTCGGGCAGCCTCCCATTTGGCCCATCACAAATTTGGCCAATCTCGCCGGGGTATAGTGTAGTTGGTTGAGTATTTTAAATTGAATTAGTCGTAGTACAGAATTCATGGATACAGTTTTAGCAAGCTGGCAACTTATAGACCATAGTGTTTCATTTATTTCAATGCCTAGGTCACGTTCCCAGGCTTCCTTACTGGTGTTACATGAGCTGGAGTGTGTCTGCACCAGGGCATATAAATACTGAGACCCCTTTTTTCTGTCCTTCAACTGTTGTGATGGCTCTTATACATTTGTGGGTAGGTGGTTCCAGGGGGAAGGTGGGCCACCTGGTGCTGAATGCGGCCTTCATTCAGTGAAATTGGAATCTTTCGAGTTGCCCTCCTCCCACTGTTTCAATAAAGTCCCCCAGTTCACAGTATGTGCCATCTGGGAACATCACGCATTTTTAGTTGTTTATTCGGGTCCCAAGACCTCTGCAGGGCCCTATCAAACGTGGGTGTGATTTCGGGGAAATTCCATAAAGGGATCTCTGGGTTGTACGGAGTTGTCAATCCGATCCTCCTGTATATTTTAGGCCATGCATGAGTAGTGGTGCTCACCGGATCGAACTCACAGGTGTCCCTATGTTTATGACTAAACATAACGGATCGGATATCAGTGGGGGAAGCAGCATATTTTCCAGGGGGATATGTGTGGTAGTGTCATTGGGATCAAACCAGTGTTTAGCAAATTGTGCCTGGGACACTAAGTAGTATACTTCAAAGTGGGGGGCTGAAATGCCTCCTTTCAAAAAGGGTTCCACCAGCTTGGTTCACCTCAGTCTGGGTGTCTTCCCCCCCACACAAAGGAGGCGGCGAGCATCTGAAGCTTCGCAAAGAAGGTTTTCCCCGGCCAAATTGGAACGTTACCAAAACAGTACAGCAGCTTGGGGAGGACTATCATTTTAAGTAGGGCTACTCGGCCTTAAAGGGAGATTGGGACTAGACTTTGCAAGAGTTCCCCGTGATTTTTAATATATAGTGTGTGTTTGTCTCTGGATATAACATTTCCCAAATAGCGGACACGTAGAGGGGACCATTTAAACCCACTTATATCAGATAGATCGCCAGTACTGGGGGTCAATGGAAACAATTCAGATTTCGAGACGTTAATCTTATATCCAGTTTATTCCGAAAACGTATGGATGTCTGGCATGATGGGTTCTAAATTGTCTTTCAGGTTACGGATATATAATAATGTGCCATGGGTTCTATAGTAAGCGCAAACAAAATAGGAGAAAAGGGACATCCCTGTTGGGTACCTCTGCCCAGACCGAAGAGAGCAGACATGGTGCGATTCGTAAGGACTCTCGCCCCTGGGTTTGCATAAAGCAGTCAAACGCATTTAAGAAAGTATTGGCCCAGGCCGAACCGTTTGATCACAAAAAAAAGAAAGATAGGACCAGGAGACTGAATCGAAAGCCTTTTCGGCGTCCAGCGCCACGACGGCCGCATTTCCCTTTGTGTCGATTTGTGCCATCACCCCAAATAGTTGTTGTCATTTAAAGCTGTGGATCGGGTAGGTATAAATCCAGCCTGGTCATGTGGACCAAGATGAGCATGTATGGTAAAAGTCTGGTTGCAAAGATTTTGGCAAAGATTTCCGTGTCCGTATTGATGAGGGAAAGGGGCCTATATGAGGACATGTCCCGTGCGGGCCGTCTGAGTTTGAGGAGAACCATAAACTGCTTTGCGTATAGTTTCAGAGAGTGTACCCCGATCCATTGCCTCCTCCCATACCCTTAGTAGAACTGGTGCCAGCTTATCATGGAATTCTTTGTATAGTTCGGCTGCCAGGCAATCAGAGCCAGGGGCTATGCCGAAAGTTAGTGCTTTGATTGCAGAAGTAATTTCTTCAAGTGTAATGGATATGTCTAGTGCATTGCATGTATCTGCAGTGAGTGTCGGGAGGTCAAGCTCATGCAAATAATTAGCTGTCTACCCCTTGGATTTAACGTTGTGGTTGCAATATAAGGATTTTTACAATTCGGCAAATTTGTCACTGATGTCTTGTTCCCGGTTCACCATCGTCCCATGTGTCGCTCGGGTACTGGCAATGGGGTTATGATAATCCTCTGCTTTAAGCATGCTAGCTAGAAATTTGCCGGCTTTGTTGCTTTCCCCATACCTGCGGACACAGGCTGGTGTGGAAATATATAGGATTTCCCCATCTGCCAGCTTGTAAAACTCAATGTCGTGTGGATATTGGACATGGTTTCCTTACTGTGGGTCTTACTATATCCAATTTCAAACATTTTCAATTTCGCTTCCGCTGTATTTAACTCCCTCCTAACGATCTTCAGCAGTCCAGTGGATTTTGCCATAATGACACCGCGCACCCACACCTTGAACGTTTCTCATAGTGTAGCATAATTATTCACCGATCACACATTCAGTGCGAGAAATTCTTCAATCTCTATGTGAAGTGATTCACAGACATGGGGATCTCCAAGTATGGTGGGGGGCATTCTCCAACGTCTGGTATGTGGTGCATCGTTGCGTAGGGTAAGAGTGATGGATATTGGGAAGTGATCTGAGAGAGTGCGGGGCAGAATTTCACAGTAAGATGCTGCATAAAACAGGGAGGAGCTAATGAGCCAGTAGTCTATACGTGACTGAGTCATGTACCGATGAGTAGAATGTAAACAGTTTTTCTTGTGGGTGTAGTACCCGCCATATGTTGATCAGGGATAATTCTACCATTATCTGGCAAAGTGTGGCTGCAGCATTTGTGAGTCCCCGTGGAGTGGCCGAAGAACGGTTCAAGGACACATCAGGATTGTGTTAAAATCTCCTCCCCACAGCACCAACGCATCATCAAGCGTAACCAGTAATTCCAATATTGTACTGTAGAATTCATGGTAGTCAATATTCGGTCCATAGGTGTGGACTATCAATATAGGTTGACCCGTCACCTCCCCCCAGAGCAGTACATATCTACTCTGGATGTCTACCTTGCTGTCCAGGTATCAAAAGCCCAGTTTTGGGTGAATCAGTGTTAGCACTCCGCACGACTGGGTTGAGTACTCCGTATAGTATCGTAGGGGTCGCCAGCCTGGGGAAACGCTAGTGCTGGCATTTGAGCGTATGTGTCTCCTGTAGTAGGAGGATCTGTGGACTGTGTCTAGTGACATAGGCTGTGATTTTTCTGGTCTTAACTGGATTATTGAGCCCCCGGATATTCCAGGAGAGTAGTTTGATCGTCAGGCCCTTATCAGCCTGTGTCGTGGTTTTCATTTATATTTGTTATATTTCTCATGCATGGTCTCGTGTCTGCCCAACCAGCGGCGCCCACAACATAACTCTAGTAATCATACCCACCTCCTCCCCCACTTGCACCATCAACCCCAACACGATGATGAAGCCCTTGCATTAACTTGTAGAATTTTCCGGAGGTGCGTATGTTGCGGCCTATAGTCTACGCGGCTGTGCACCGGTCATCCGGCTTACAACAAGTCGGTGAACCCAGACACCCATTTTCCGTGCCATTAATCTGAAAAAGGATACTGCGTCATATTCTGTCAGTCCTCTGGATCTCTTCCATCAAAGACTGGTTGCAGGAGATAGTTTTAATCTGGGCCTCGTCCCCGCAGCAGAAGTGGGATCGTGGATTCTATGTAATTCGTGGGGTGCTCAAAGAATTGCGCTCGGCCACTGTGTTGTATCCGCAGTTTCGCCGGAAATATCAGAGCGTATGGGACCTGCCTTAGTTGGAGTTGTTTCTTAACAGAGTCGTATGATCTCCTTGGTGTTTGTACTCCTGTAGTGAAGTCTGGGTATATGTGTATAGTATCGCCCTCGTGACGGAGTGGGTCCCCTCTCCCTCGCCAGTCGGAGAGAAGTGTCGCAGACCCTATAGTTGAGCAGTTTAGCTACAATGGTGCAGGGAGAGTCACCTGGCTTGGGCGGTGGGCTCTCCACCAAGAAATGATCCGAGAAGGCATTGTCGCCGAAAAGGTTCTTCAGGAGTTCATTTGATTCCATGGGCCCCTTACAGAAGGATTCCACCACTCCACCTATGCAGATATTGTTGCAACGAGACCTGGATTCCAAGTCGTCACATTTGCCACGCAATTTGGCCATTTCGCCCTTTAAATGAGTGATGTCCCAGGTGTTCTGGCAAATTGAGTCTTCATTTGGGCTGATTCGGCACTCGGCCTCCGTGACCCGTGCACTTTGTTTATCAACGCATGCCTTAAGTGAACCAATAGTGGTGACAATGTCGTCTAATTTCACCTTTACGGACATGAAGCCATTTTGTACTGAGCAGTTGGTCATATCTGAAGTGTTCAGTCGACATCACAGGAGGGCCCGTCAGAGGTGGCGGTACAGTGACTAAGGTCTGGTTTTCTTCTTGGCACTAGTTCCTCTTGGAATCGCCCGGAAGTTACAGGCAGTTGACGACCGATCACGTGGTCGACGTGGTTTAGTACCTACAGTAGGGCCCAGCTATCCCAGGCTCCTGATACCTCTCCGAGACGGGTATCTGCGTGTAGTCACTCTGTAGCGTCGCCTGATCCAGGGGGTCTCTGTGCAACAGGGCCCCCCAGTGTAGTTTAGTTAACGTGGTTGCTCCCTCGCAGAAGGGTGGGTCTGACAGGCCAGGACGTTGCACAGGGTAATGTCTGCGAGTGACCAGTTCAGGATAGTTTCACAGCGCTTATTTATCAGTGAACCAAGTTGGGAGTTGCGGTATCTTGTGCGTTCTTCGATAAGGATTAGTGCAGTTGCGTGCGCCTCGTGTGCACTGCGTGCCGCCAGGAATCCGTGGGGCGGTTTGTATGCTCATGTACCTTCCACCGCGAGGACAACCCAGCTGGTAGTTATTTTCCAACTATATATGGCCCAGGTTATGGATCTGAGCCGATTTCAGGTCTGCATAGCGTTTCGGTTGCTCTGTTCTTCGTGCAGTTTGCAGCATGCGGGGGCCAATGATTCTTAAGGATGGGTTGTGCCCTCCCACATATCGTAGTCTCGTTTATTTTCTGTGGGGAATGCGTTCAAATAAGTGTGGACGTTGATAATCGTCGGGGGTTGAATCTCCACACTATATAGTTCAAGGTAGCGCTCTCAGTTCTTGGTATCACTAGTGCACTTGTTCCATATCCCGGGTTGTCGTGTTGCGCGGTGGAGCCAGCAGTTGTGTGGAGGCCCAAACTTGGAATGGCACCCAATCGCCCCGCCAGTACAATGCTGCCAGCACCGGGCAATGTACTGCTCTAATATGTGTTCAACTTTCGTGGGTAGTCCAGCTATTGGCGGTTAGCCTGCCTTTGTCGACAGCCTCACAGTGCCCAGTGGGGGACAGGTGTCAGTCCCTAATCCAGTGTTGCCATTACAAGTAGTTGCGGCCATGGCGCTCGTACCGCGCCCCAAATTCAGTGATTTTTGTCTGCCGCACGTGGGGCCGGTAGCAGGAGGGAAATGCAGGGTAATTTCACCGGGACGCAGCCCAGGTGTAAGATATAGGGTTGAGCACTCTAGTAGGCCCGTCCCGCCCACACCATCGGTGTTCTGCTAGTCGTGTGTGGATCTGCACCCCGCGGACTATGTAGCTTCCTGGTGCAACGATGATAAGTCCCAGTGACACTACTAGGATTTATGGGTACATTTATATCCTATGTTCGGAGTAAAATTACTTTGCAGCCGGGTTTTAACTTTGCATTTCGCCAAGTCCAGTCAGACATGCCAGTTTCAATGGTCCACTGGATAATATGGCCAATGCTACGGCCCCACTAACCTTCAGTTGTCTCTGTATGTTCCTGCATAGGGCCCGGGTCCACCGCGCTCTGCCTGAAGGGTGCCCCGTATCTCCTCCGGTGCAGCTTGTGGTGGGGGTTGCTGGTGCTGTCCTCTGGTTCTTCTTGGGACCACCCGTAGGCTGAGGGTCTGCCACAGCCACCAGGCGTAGTCGGCGGAATTCCTGCGCCGTGTCTCGTTACACAGCGGGCCGCTCCGGCAGGCCGACTGCCGACCAAGACAGCAGCCAGCTAGGTCCCTGACCAAAGGACCCACAGAGACCGCAGCCGCAGGGAATGGGGCCCACTCACTGGATTCCCCCCGCCGTGGGACCAGATTCCCCTGTATTGGATGCCTGGATCTCTCCGTCCGAAGGGGGCCACATCCGCCGCTGCCCGGCACTGAGCAACGCTGCATCGCGCTCGGTTTCAGGCCGTGGAGCAGGTTAGTGGTGTCTTCTGGGTAGGATCAGGGTCTTACGGTTCAGCAGGGTATCCCCACTTGATTGCCTTCTAATGTTACTTAGCAGTAGCCAGAGTTCTCTAGGAAGCAGGTATTATGTTTGCAAGTGCTTAGCTTTGTGCCGCTCGGGCGGGTGCCTTGGCTCCTCCCTCCTCGTGGCTTTAAGGCATTTACCAGCATGCGGGCTGAAGTAGCATCTCCATGGAACTCGCCATCGACCTCCGCGTCCCGACACAGGCGCTGAATCAAAACCTGCAGATATTTCAGCCAAATTTCGGCCGCCGGAACCCTCATTTTCGCCAGATGCTCTTCAAGCAGCGACCAGGCTGTATGACACGTTGTGGGTCCTCTGGGTGGCCCCAAATTAGGATATTTTCTCAATCAGGATGGTAGCCGGAGAGGAGCTCTACATTCAGGCGACCATTACGTGCACGCGCAACAACTCCCGTGTATTTTAAATGCGATTTTCAACTCGGTTTCTTTTGGTTGTGGAATCTGACAAACTCCATAGGCCTCATCTTTTACATTGTGTCAGACAGCACCTTCAGTGCAGCGGCACATGGAAGTCTTTCAGATTTCCCCAAGGTTTAAATACCTTCTCTTGGATAAACTACCGTTTCCAAGAGCAGTGAAGTCAAATTGACTTTACTTACACATGCAACTTTCTAGACCCAGCACACACTATCTTACAATAGGGTGCTGGAGGGATGGAATAAGTTACTTACCTGTAACTGTTGTTCTCCAGCATGGGTCTGGCATGGATTCACATGCTCATGAATATTCCCTGTCGTCCGGCCGGGAATCCTCGGTATAGAAAAAAATCACTATCAGTTTCGTTTCTGATCTGTCTTTCTTAGTAGTAACCAATCACTGGTCTCTGGGTCATACTGCCCACAGCCAATGACTGCCCTCTCCCTAAGCCCCGCCTCTGGCAGCCATCTTCAGATTTGGTAGCACGTAAAGTGGCGGTATGAGCCGCAGAGGGGTAGGCGGGAGGGTACGCATGTGTATCCATGCCAGACCCATGCTGGAGAACAACAGTTACAGGTAAGTAACTTGTTCCTTCTCCAGCATGGGGTCTGGCATGGATTCACATGCTCATGAATATAAGAATACATAGCAGTACACACATGCACAACCACGGGAGGTGGCAACAGGCTCAACATTAAGCAATACAACTCAACATTAAGCATCTCTTACCTCCTCAGCAGGCTCACCTTAGGCGAACAGGTTGCGCAGCACTGCTTGGCCAACCCTGGACTCCTCCCTGGAGTCCCGATCGACGCAGTAGAATCTTGTGAAGGTGTGCGTCGACCTCCACGTCGCAGCCCTGCAGATGTCCAGCAGGGGCACACCAGACAGGAACGCCGTGGTAGCAGCGATCGCTCTGGTCGAATGGGCTCTCGGACGGCCAGGCAGCGGTCGGTTAGCCAACCGGTGACAGTGCATGATGCAGCCGGAGAGCCATCTGGAAATGGAAGTCTTCGAGAGAGCCTTCCCTTGATTCACAGTCCCAAAGTTCACAAACAGCTGTGACGTCTTCCGAAAACTCTTTGTGCGGTCCACGTAGAACTTCAGCGCTCTAGCTACACCCAGCGAGTGCAAAGTCCTCTCGGCCGGCGACGAAGGTGACTGGAAGAAAACTGGCAACACCAAGGGCTCGTTGAGGTGGAAGTCCGACGGCACCTTGGGCATAAAGGAGGGGTGTGCCCTCAGCACCACCCTCGTGTCATGAAGTCATGGAGGCTTGCAGGATAGGGCCTGGATCTCTCCCACTCGTCGTGCGGAGGTGATGGCCACGAGGAAAGCCGTCTTCCATGACAGGAACTTCAAAGGCGCCGAATGCATAGGCTCAAATGGGGCCCCCATGAGCCTGGTCAGCACCACATTAAGCTCCCACGCCGGGGCAGGAGCCTTCACCGACGGGAATGATCGGAATAGTCCCTTCATGAATTCTTTCACCAGGCGATGAGACCACAAGGACGCCCGTCCCGTAGTCCTGGAGATTGCAGCCAGATGTATTTTGATGGAGGCGTGAGCCAGTCCAGCTTTGGCCAGCGACAGTAGGTACGGCAGTACTTGAGGGGCCGTAATCCGCAGAGGGTTAATCTTCTGTGCAAGGCACCAGACAGAGAACCTCTTCCATTTATGTCCGTAGCACTTGAGTTGAGGACGCCCTGGCCTTTGCAAGAACCTCTCTGCAGGCGGCCGGGATGTCGTACCCTCCAAACTGTAGTGCTGCAGGAGCCAGGCCTGCAAGTTCAGCGACTCCGGGTTGTGGTGAAGAATGGCGCCTCCTTCTCTGGAGAGAAGGTCTGCGTCCGTCGGCAGCTTCAGTGGTGTGGACGTTGACAAGTCCAGAAGGTCCGGGAACCAGATCTGTCTCGGCCACGCCGGTGCGACGAGGATCATCCTGCACCGGGACCTCTTGAGCTGGTTGATGAGTCGGAGCAGCAACGGCAGCGGAGGGAACGCATAAATAAATAGGCAGTCCCATGGGAACGAGAAAGCATCGCCCATGCTCCTCGGCTGGGGGAACCTGCTGGCGAACCTCCGGCACTTGGAATTTGTCGCCGTCGTGAAGAGATCGATTTGGGGTTCGCCCCATCGTCGGAAGAGTCGATCCACTTGATCCTGGCGTAGTTTCCACTCGTGACACAAGCGCAGCTCCCTGCTGAGTGAGTCGGCGATCGTGTTTTTTATTCCTTCCAGATGAAGAGGCACCAGAAACATCCCTCGGGCGACGGCCCAATGCCACAGATCCTGGGCTTCCTTGGATAGGGCCGGGGACCTGGTTCCGCCCTGCTTCCGGATGTAGAACATCGTGGTGGCGCTGTAGGTGAAGATCCTCACCACCTTGCCCTTGAGGGACGGAAGAAAGGACCCGAGGGACCAGAACACTGCACAGAGCTCCAAGATGTTGATGTGGAGTGACTTCTCCTGAGGGAGCCAAAGGCCTCTCACGTGAAGATCTCCGGAGTGCGCTCCCCAACCTTCCAGGGAGGCGTCCGTCATCACCGTCACCTGGTGAGCTGGGGTCTGAAAGTCCGTGCCCGCCGACAGATGGAGCGGGTACCCCACCACCGGATCGCCTGACACAATGTCTCGTTGAGGGATCCTGTCCTCGAAGCTGCCCGTCAACTGGACCCAGCGGGCGTCGAGGAACTCTTAAGGGGCGCATCCGAAGCCTACAAAGGCGCACCAGATAAATGCAGGAGGACATCATCCCGAGGAGGGACTTGATAGATCTTTCCCTGGCCATGTCCGTGGCCAGCAGACGCTGCGCCTTGACAAGAATGGTCCTGGTCCTTTCCTCCGACGGCGAGGCCAGCCGCGCCACTGTGTCGAGCTTGGCTCCCAGAAACGGGGCGACTTGCGACGGAACCAGGTGGGATTTTGGAAAGTTGGAGAATCCCAGGTCCGTGAGCAGCTGGACGGTCTTCGCAGTGTGCTCCACGGCGAGCTCCCTTGTCCTTGCCCGGATGAGCCAGTCGTCCAGGTAGGGGTAGACGTGGATCCCCTGCAGGCGCAGCCGCGCCGCCACCACTGCGAGGCACTTGGTGAACACCCTGGGTGCCGACTTCAATCCGAACGGGAGGGTCTTGAACTGGTAGTGCCGCCCTTGGACCACGAACCTGAGGAACTTTCGGTGTCTTTTTAGAATGGGGATGTGGAAGTACGCATCCTCCAAGTCCAACGACGACAGGAAATCGCCCTCCTCCAGCTGTCCCAGCACGTGCTGGAGGGTGACCATCCGGAACTTCTGTGCCTTGATGTACTTGTTCAGTCGTCGCAGGCCTCCGAAGCCTCTTTGGGACGAGCTCGATGGCACCCTTCTTGAGCATCGCCCTTACCTCCAACAGAAGTTGAGGGACGTGATTTTCCTTCCTGGCCACGGGTGGAACGCGAGGGCACTTCTTCTGAAACTCGAGGGATTGCTCTTGGGCCAGGGCGTCCAGCACCCAACGGTCGGTAGAGATGGACTCCCACACGCTGACGAACCTCGCCAGCTGGCCTCCCACCGGGGTGCTTCGGCGGGGGCCCGACCTCACGGTCGGTTCAATCTTGTTTGGAGGCCACCTTGCCTCCTTGACCTCCCCGTCGACGGCGACGGGCACCACCTGACTTGGCGCGTCCCCTGTAGGCTTCCTGGGATGAAGATCTTGCTGCTTGGCGGTACGTGGAGGAGCCACTGCCGGATCCCTTGGAGGCACCTTGTCTGCCTCCGGAGCTCCGAAAGGACGGCCGTCGTTGTTGGAGCACTCCCAGTGCCCGGGCAGTCTCTGTGTCCGTCTTGATGGCCTGAAGGGACTCATCAACCTCCTTCCCAAACAGGTTGTTCCTGTCGAAGGGCGTGTCCAAAACCTTGGTTTGTATGTCCTGGCGGAAATCCGTGGCCTTGAGTCATCCTTGTCGTCTCAAGCAAACGCCGTTGCCCAACTGACAGAAACCGGTGTCGGCGATGTCCGTTGCCACCGTGATGGCGTGATCCGATGCAATCTCACCTTCCTGTAGGAATTCAAGCACTCTGCACTTTTGGCGTCCAGAAGGAAGCCCAACAGAGGGGCGATTTTGAACCACAACTCCCTGTCGTAGCGGGCTACGATAGCCAGTGCGTTGGCCGCCATTGATAGTCGTCGCTGCGGATGAGATGATCTGTCGTCCCATCGTGTCCAGCTTCCTGCCCTCGCCGTCCGGTGGGGAAGTTGATGTCGATGCCGATACCCCCCCCAGCTTTCTTCTTTGCCGCCGCCGAGATGACCGAATCCGGGGTAGGCTGTGCCTGAAGGCACAAGGGGGCAGCGTCGGGGGACCCGGTACTTCTTCTCGAACTGGTCCCTCTTTGCCGGCGCCGTGGCAGGGTTCTTGAGGAGGGCGAGCCCCTCATCAAGAAGCGGTACGGCGAGGACCATCTTCCTTTTAGCCTTGCGCCGTTGCTAAAGGAACCCCTCCTTCTCTTCTGGGCAGAGCTTGAAGAGCTCGGATGCCCTGGAAATCATGGCATGAAAGGATCCAATCTCGTCGGGTGGGGACGCCCGAGCAGGGGGCGACGGGGGACACATCCCGTCGTCGCCTCCGTCGTCATCTGTACCTGTTGTAGCCGTGTCCGTGCCTGTATCATCCCCGTGGGTAGTAGACCGGGGGAAGGCAGAGCAGGCCGCAGAGGTGGGAGAGGTGGCGTAGGATGCGTCGTCCTCCTCTTAAGCGGTGGACTTTCCGAAGGTCCTGGCTCCGGTTCCCCCGTCGGGTCTGGCTCAGGTACCTCCGTCAGGGGGAGGGGCAACCTTGTCCTCATCTCCGAACATAAGGACTGAATCGCTGACAAAATGGCTGCCGAAGTGTCCTGCGGTGCTGGAAACGACAGACGCGAGGGCTCTTGAGGAGCCTCGTCGGCGACACCGTCGCTCTCGTCGAGATCCCTCCCGATGGGCTGGGCCTCTTCCACGACCTCGATGAGCTCTTCTTCACAGGTCGTGTCCGTATCCACGATGGCCGCCTGCCCCTCCCCCACCTTTTCCAACGAGGACTTTGTGGGGGTCTTCTCAATGGGCCTGAAAGATTACTCCCTCCGCGGTGGCAGGGAGACTCTGGGTCCTGAGGTCGCCTCCACTGGCATAGCCTCCACAGGCTGAGCCAGGGCCGCTGCGACATCCTCAATCGAAGTCTTAGCAGGGTGAATTGGGGCCATCGTCACCTTCTGTACGCCTGGGGCCTTCACCTTGGGTGGAGGGTCCGAGCCTCGCTCCCCCTCTGCCGGAATCTTCGAGATCGACCGGGGCGCCTCCAGAAGCTTCGCCGGGTTCTCGGACTTCCTCTTACCCGAGCCAGAGCGTTGGCTCGTTGTTGATGGCACCGGGGAGGATGCGCCCTGCCTGGCAGCCAAGGAGCCCGACCGTTCAGCCCGACCGTTCAGCGCTCCAGGTGCCCGCGGACTTGCGGTGCTTAGCCTTTTGTTGGGCGCCCTCACAGGACTTAGAAGACCGCTCGGACTTCTTTTTCTCCTTCTCGCCCGACGTGCTATTCCCTTCCAGCCAGTTGGCGAGACGGAGGTGGCGATCCTTCATGGTCCGCTCCGACATGTTCCGGTGTAGGCCTTGGAACTTCTGGAATCCTCCAAAAGTGTAAATCGACGAAATCTTCGCCCTTGAGGGGCGTAAAAAACTCTGAAACTGATCCCCGTTGATCGGATGTAGAAACGGTGGAGCTTGAGGCTCTATTTAACCGAAAAATGAGAAAAATCTCCTGAAAAAAGCGTGAAAACGTAGCAAAAGCTCGAGAGCTACAGCACGAGGACTCCCAACACTTGAACGTGCGGTAAAAATCTGAGGATGGCTGCCAGAGGCGGGGCTTAGGGAGAGGGCAGTCATTGGCTGGGGGCAGTATGACCCAGAGACCAGTGATTGGTTACTAAGAAAGACAGATCAGAAACAAAACGGATACTGATTTTTTTTCTATACCGAGGATTCCCGGCCTGACGACGGGGAATATTCATGAGCATGTGAATCCATGCCAGACCCCATGCTGGAGAATACTTAGTATCCCCTTTGTCTCGCTTCGCATGCAACTATTTTAGGTTACTCTTTCCTCGATGAATGGGCGGTGGCAGTGGTTTACTTTTAAGTACCGTGGTGTGCATTTACCGCGGGCTGCGTTCGCAGCTGCAGTAAAGCACCCAAGGGTGCCATTGTTGTCAAAATGGCCCGGTCTTCTTTTTTTGCCATTTCTTTGTGGAGAGGTCCTTCTTGAGATTTACTCTGCGCACCAACCCATTTTGGTCCCTTTGTTCATTTCGTCTTTGGCGAGATGCACGAGTGAAGCCCGCCTCAGGCTCCAGGATGTCTGGTGGGGGCAGGAAGTAAGGGAGGTGGCCGAAGCTCCCTGTGCTTAATCTCCTAGGAGACAGGAATGCACTCTTAGGCGATTGGTAGACTAGCTGTCCGGCCCGGACAGCCACACTGCTGGGTGACTGACAGCTAGGCTGCAATGATGGGAGAAACCTGCATAAAAGGTGAGGCTTTTTGGCTTGGAAGGCAGAGTCGACCACTGGACGAAAGAATCCAAAGAACAAATTGAAGAGGATGCCTGCTGCAACTCCTGGACCGTTGGTTTGCCCGGGAAGCCCTGCTGCTGTGCTGAAACTCCAAATTCCTATCAACACAGAAGCCCCTGCAAGGAAGACTTCTCCCTTTGAGTTGGTGGGACCAATCAACCCCAAAGTAAGCCACCTGGACATCCTCTCGGAGGTTGTTGAAATTCCACTGCAGTAGTTGCTGGAACCGAATAGCCAGGGAGAGGAACACCAGATTGTGTGTGTTGCTTTTAAGCTGGCTAAGAGCCCCAGGAAGATCCTCCGGACTCCCAGGAAGCAGGACTGACCAAGCCTGAGACACCTCAGAGTGCTGGACCCCAGATGCAAGGAAAGCCCATCTCGACAGCCAGGAACCGCGGTGTTGCTATTTGCGGTAGATGCAAGGAGCTGAAACACCGAAGTGCCACTTGTTTGAAGATTGCCAGTTGCCGTCAGTGACCGTCCAATTGCAGTGCAGGAGTCCCCAAAAGTCTTCCCTCTTGTCACCACGACTGAGGGCCAGCAACAGTAGGATCTGCAGAGCTGCACAGGAACAGAAGCCACTTGCTGCACCTTTCTTCAATCTAAATGTACTGTAAAGTCTGACAGAACTTACCTCTTATTGTAGAGTTGCTTGCATCTTCTACTACTCACAAGTCTAACAGCTTGTGTCCCTACATTGATTCTTCTTTTTCAAAGACCTCTAAAACATTGTGCAAAGACGTTTCTTACTTACCTGCAAGAAGAGCTTCAGCTCATATAGATTTTTGCCCATTGTCTTTGGCTTAGCCTGTTCCACTGAATGACTTATTGGGGGATCCAAAAGTATTTGCCTGCTTAAGAATATTTGTTATCTCTTGTCTGTTCTAATAACCTTTTTCTTTGCCCTATGCCTAAAATATTCTAAATGCAACTGTGATATATTAATGCCCTCCGCACCCTAGCTATTGAAGTCACCTGAGGGTTTAGGTTATGTCTGTGGGCCATGCCAAAGGGGTACACATACTGATTTAGAAACTTAAGAGTGTATATTTGGAAGTATAGTTGTGTGTTGGTTGCAATTGCTCCCTTCTGAAGAAGACTTACTCAAACTGACTGAATTAATAATTGTTTATTCAAGAAAGCTTGTGTGTAAGAGTTTGATTACTTGTCACTGTGAATCTCTGTGCAACTCCCCTACAGCTCACATTGGCCCCTCTTGGGATAAGCCTGGCTGCTCAACAGGCTACCAACCTGTGTAGTACAGATTTATACCAAAGGTTGGGTTCCTATAGGCAGGAGGTCAAGGTTGTTTTAGTGCACCCAAGGGATACTGCTCCAAATCTTGCCCAACACCTCCCAACCAGGATAAATTGCACTTAGAACAGAATAATGTGTGGGGTTCAGGTGAGACCACGTTACAGAACCAGGGATGTGATCAGTTGTGCACATGTACACTACTTGGTGCCACTGCATGATCGGTCTGTGTGTTGGTTACACATTACATGTGTAAGTAAAAGGCACAAGGAGATGAAGGGATCTGTACCAAAAATAACAGATGTTTACTTAAATCCTGAAGCTAGGTCTAGAAGACAGGACTCCATGTCATAAATAAGTACTTAGTCTGCCCTCTCCTACACTTACCACTTGTGATATGACTCACTGAGAACGAGTACCTTCATGCTCTTTATGTCCCAATACATAACACTGGACATTTCAAATCTAATCATTCCATAGCTTATAGATTCTGATGAAAATGAGGGTTTTTCAGAGCTCCTTTTGCCAAAGGTTCCATGGGCAATGAAGAGACTGTACAATGCCAAACACAAAGCCCCCTCAAAATTAGATATTTGTAACACAAATACCGAAAACCCATTACAGGACCCACACACAAAGTAATTTAAACGCATTTGGAAAAACATGATTTTAATAAAACATTCTTAAACAGCATGTCCAACCAGCAATAAATAAACTCTGATGCGTTTGGAATCTATAAATGAATTGAGGGCGTGGGAGAAGGTGACAATATCTTTAGGAATGCTGACTGGGCTCCTCTGAGCCATTTGTAGGGGTTGTCTTCTTCAATGGGATTATGTACAATCCATTCTTGGCCTCTTTAATCCTCCACCAGCGTCCCAATCTGAAGAAATCAGATGAAAAGGGACAATTAGAATGAAACATCACACATTACAGGCATAACAGCAAAATAAATTTAATAGAATTAAGAAAGACGCGATCTTGGGTTTCTACATAGACCACCATAGCCAGTCGCGAAAATCCAAATGATATGATAGGTTATTTATTAAGCGCTTAATACCCAGAGGTTTTTAAGCGCGGACCCGGGGAATCAAACCTTTGTTGCTCCGTGTCGTCTTGCTTCAAAGGTGAGCACGTTGCCCCTGAGCTATCCTCCCAAGCCAGTCACCTGGATGAAAAGCTTTCCATACGCTTCCATTTTAAGTTTAGTGCATATTCGGATATGATCCAACAAGCTCTTGAAGTAAAACAAAAATGTGGCCCATTGTTCAGATGGATTTTCAGAACTCTGGCCTGGTGGACAGATTTTAGGAGGCGACCCTAGTAATGGTGAATAGGGACCTCTGAGAGGTTAGCCAAAACCCAATCCAAGTATGTGGATGAGCAATTAAGGCTTGGTCTCAGGATTTGTAGCACACAATAATTCAATTTAAACAGTCATACAAATATTTACTTTAAGCCTTATGAGCAGACTGGAAAATTAATCCAACAGGTAGCATTATCACACAGCGCTCTATAATAAAGTTATATACAATAAGTTCTCTAAATAACATCAGATAACTTAAGCAATGCGAGTAGGTTTGATGCAGTAAATGATGGGAGCCAATCACAAGATAATATGCTAATTTAAGAAGTCCAAAACCTAGGATGTGTGGTATAAATGCAAGTTCAGCACGGTAAAACAGCGATAACTTACCAGCTGCGGGAGTAGCCCGATATGGGAGGGGGCTTTGTTGATAGCCACTCAATTATATTCTATGCACTAGGCTGGAGAACACCCTAAATGATTGTGTTACAAGGCAAGAACATATAGACAATAGAAATAGGCTGCAGGTAAGTATAGGTGGCTTGACATCCTCTCAAGTCATCTTCTCACGTGGCCAGACCATCGTTTGATTCCTTTTAAGATTCAGACAGTAGGAAGATCTAAATCAGTTCTGAATCCTAATACCCCCACTCTAAAGCGAAACCGGGTGAGAATTGACCCTGCTTCAATCTTTTCTGAAGTGGCTCACTACTACACCAAGGCCTCTTGATTTGGCCCCCCTATCACTCGATATATTTAGGTTGGTCAGTGTAATGGAGGCAGTGGCAGATGAGATAGCGCCTTATCAACAGATTACAAAAACAGCCTCTCAGGGCGCACCCTGGTACACACCTACGTTATGTGCACTATGCCTTAAGACTCGACAGACAAAACGTAAATGGAGAAAGCATTATGACACTCAAATGCGCAAAATGTTTAAACATCGATTAGCGTATCATAAGGCTCTGAAAGATGCTAAATCTTTGTATTCTGCTGATACCATTCAATCAGCAGCAAATGCCCCGAAGAAACTCTTCGAGATAATAAACTGAACCAAACCCAAGGTCAATACTCCTAGGGTTAGCTCGCTAATTATGTGTGACGACCTTTCTGTTTTTTTTTTAATCAACAAAATTGAAACAATCAGAAAAGAGAACATGAACAGACTGGGAACCGATCAAAGTACAAGAACTTGGATAGTGAGGTTTCAATATCCCCCACTGTAAAGAATATGGCGGCTTGTTTTTCTGTTTTTTGCCAGACAACCAAAGAAGTAAGCAAGATCTTGGCACATCTTAAATCCGCTTCTCCCCTTGATGCTATTGCTGTACACTTATTAAAACTGGCGCCTCAAAATCTCTGGGATTTTGGACAAAGCGGTTAATTAGTCCTTAGTTTGGGGTAAAATCCTGAGGAAATTAAAGGAGGCGCTCGTAATTCCTCTATTAAAAAAACCCATCTCTGGATACTTCGACTCTGACGAATTATCGTCCTATATCGCTGCTCCCCTTCCTTATGAAGCAGTAGTCACTACTCAACTAAGGGACTTATTGACTGGATAGTTGCCAGATGGGTTTTCAGCCTATGATGGGCAAGCAATCTGTTCTCGTGTCAGTGCTCGATGACCTTAACATGATCAGAGACGAGGGCGGCACGTCAGGTTTTATTTTATTGGAACCGTCGGCAGCCTTCGATAGAATTGATCATGGGATTATGGTATCTAGACTGAAGGAAGCAAGTTCTCTAGGGCAGTTTTGGATTGGTTTCAGGAGTTCTTGGTTTTCAGTTCTCAAATATTTTCACTTCCCCCATATCATTCGTCCTCAGTGGCGGTAACTTGTGGGATGCCTCAGGGGTCAGCGTTGTCTTCTTTGCGTTTATAATCTCTATATTCGCCCCTTATTGGCACTCATCCGCTGTTCGGGAGAATTCTCAGAAATGTGCCAATTCCTCTCTACCTTAGAGACCCCCAGCCCTTGGAGAGAGTGAGACCTTTTTCCTCACTCTCTCATGTATTTTTCTTGTGATTCTGACTGTTTCGTTTGGTTTCTGGAGTCTGACAAACTCCATAGGCATTTTTGCATTGTGTCACACAGCACCTTTAGTGCAGTGACACAGGGAAGTCGTTTAGATTTCCCAAGGTTTAAATACCTTACTCTTGGATTAACCGTTTCCAAGAGGAGTAAGGTGAAATTGACTTTGCTACACAGTGGAACTTTCTAGACCCAGCACACACTATCTTACAATAGGCTGCTGGAGGGGTTACTAAGTAGCCTCTTCGTCTAGCTTCTCATGTAAAAAATGTTATGTTGCCACAATAAACACAATAAATGGCTGGTGGCAGTGGTTACTTTTTACTACCGTGTTGTGTCTTTAATGCGGGCTGCGTTCGCAGCTAAAGTAAAGCACTCATGGGTGCCATGTGTGTTAAAATGGCCCCGGTCTTCTTTTTCGCCCATTTCTTGTTTTGGTCCTTCTAGAGATTTACTCTGCGTACCAAGCCAGGTTTGGTCCCTTTGTACATTTTGCCTTTGGCGGGCTTCACGAGTGAAACCCGACTCTGGCTCCAGAGTGTCTAGTGGGGGCGGGAGGTGAGGGAGGTGCCCGAAACTCCCTGTGCTTAGTCTCCTAGGAGACCGGAATGCACTGTGTGTTGATTGGCTGGCTGGCTGTCCGGCAAGGACAGCCACCCTGCTCAGTGATTGACAGCTAGGCTGGAATGAATGGGAGAAACCTGCATAAAAAGTGAGGCTTTTTGGCTGGAAGGCAGAGTCGACCACTGGACGAAGGAATCCGAAGAACTGGAAGACGATGCCTGCTGCAACTCCTGGACCGTTGGTTTGAACGATGAAGCCCTGCTGCTGTGCTGAAGCTCCAAGTTCGCCTCAACAGAGAAGCTCTGCAAAGACGACTCCTCCCCTTGAGTTGGTGGGACCAATCAACTTCAAAGTAAGCCACCTGGACATCCATCTCAGAGCTGGTTGAATTTCCACACAGTGCCGTTGGAAACCGTATAGCCGGGGGGGGGGGGGAGACACCAGTTTGTGTGCGTTGCTTTTAAGTTGGCCAAGAGCTCCAGGAAGATCCTCCGGACTCCCAGGAAGCAGGACTGACCGAGCCCCCACAACAGAGTGCGGGACCCCAGAACCAAGGAAAGTCCAGCTCGACAGCCAAGAACCGCAGTGTTGCTATTTGCGGTAGTCGCAAGAATCTGAAACACCGAAGTGCCACTGATTTGAAAGTTTGCCTGTTGCGGTCAGTGACCGTCCCGTTGTGGTGCAGGAGGCCCCAGAAGTCCTCCCTCTTGTCCCCACGACTGAGGCCCAGGAACAACAGGATCCGCAGAGCTGCACAGGAACAGAGGTCATCAGCTGCATAGTTTTCTTCAATCCACGGGTACTGTAAAGTCTGAGCGAACTTACCTCTCACTGGGGATTTGCTTGCTCTTCTACTTCACAAGTCTCCCGGCTTGTGGCCCTACATTTGATTCTGCTTTCTTCATCAAATACTTCTAAAAACATTGTGCAAAGACTTTTACTCGCCTCCAAGAAGTGCTTCAGTTACATTGACTTTTGCCCATTGACATTGGCTTAGCCTGGTTCTCTGAATAACTCCTCTCCTCCGTTTTTTGTTGCACCTATCCTTCCAGGAAGGGGATCACTTACTCTGCATTGGGGGGGGGGGGGAGGTTCAAAAGTACTTGCCTGCTTAAAGAAATATTTGAGATCTCTTATTTATTCTGTTTAACCTTACTTTTTACACACTCTGCCTACTCTAGATGTACACACTCTGCCTACTCTAGATGTAACAGTTCTATATTAATGACTGCAAGTTTCCTAGTTCACCTGAGGGTGTAGGAATTGTCTGTCGGTCATCCCCAATGGGAAGTTACTGAAGCTAAGAAACCTAAGAGTGTGGATTTTTGGAGTGTTGCTTTTATATTGTTCCTTCTGAAGAAGGAACAAGTTACTTACCTGTAACTGTTGTTCTCCAGCATGGGTCTGGCATGGATTCACATGCTCATGAAGAATATTCCCCGTCGTCAGGCTGGGAATCCTCGGTAAAGAAAAAATCAGTATCAGTTTCGTTTCTGATCTGTCTTTCGTAGTAGTAACCAATCACTGATCGCTGCGTCATACTGACCACAGCCAATGACTGCCCTCTACCTAAGCCCCGCCTCTGGCAGCCATCTTCAGATTTGGTAGCACGTGAAGTGGCAGTATGACCAAGTGAAGAGCCGCAGAGGGGTAGGCGGGAGGGTTCGCATGTGAATCCATGCCAGACCCATGCTGGAGAACAACAGTTACAGGTAAGTAACTTGTTCCTTCTCCAGCATGGGGTCTGGCATGGATTCACATGCTCATGAATAAAGAATACATAGCAGTACACACATGCAGAACCACGGGAGGTGGCAAAGGCTCAACATTAAGCATTACATCAAACTCAACATTAAGCAATTCTTACCTCCTCACCTGGCTCACCTTAGGCGAACAGGTTGCGCAGCACTGCTTGGCCGACCCTGGACTCCTCCCTGGAAACCCGATCGACGCAGTAGAATTTCGTGAAGGTGTGCGTCGACCTCCACGTAGCAGCCCTGCAGATGTCCAGCAAGAGCACACCAGATAGGAATGCCGTGGTAGCTGCGATCGCTCTGGTGGAATGGGCTCTCGGACGGCCAGGCAGCGGTCGGTTTGCCAACCGATGACAGTACATGATACAGCCGGAGAGCCATCTGGAAATGGAAGCCTTCTAGCGAGCCTTCCCTGATTGACAGGTCCAAAGTTCACAAAGAGTTGTGACGTCTTCCGAAAACACTTTGTACGGTCCACGTAGAACTTCAGCACTCTAGCCACATCCAGCGAGTGCAAAGTCCTTTCAATCGGCGACGAAGGCGACGGGAAGAAAACAGGCAACACCAAGGGTTAGTTGAGGTGGAAGTCCGACGGCACCTTGGGCATGAAGGAGGGGTGCGTCCTGAGCACTACCCTCGTGTCGTGAAAAGTCAAGTACGGGGGCTTGCAGGAAAGGGCCTGCATCTCTCCCACCCGTCGTGCGGAGGTGATGCCCACAAGAAACGCTGTTTTCCACGACAAGAACTTCAACGGAGCTGAGTGCAGAGGCTCGAACGGAGGTCCCATGAGCTTGGTCAGCACCACGTTGAGCTCCCACGCCGGGGCCGGAGCCTTCACCGACGGGAACGATCTGAACAGTCCCTTCATGAACTCTTTCACCAGACGATGAGACCACAAAGACGTCCGCCCCGTGGTTCTGGTGTATCAGGAGATCGCAGCAAGATGAATCTTGATGGACGCGTGCGCCAGTCCAGCCTTGGCCAGCGTCAGTAGATACGGCAGTACCTGGGGAGCCGTAATCCGTAGAGGGTTAATCTTCTGTGCGTGGCACCAGACAGAGAACCTGTTCCATTTGTGTCCGTAGCATTTAAGAGTTGAGGACGCCCTGGCCTTTGCAAGAACCTCTCTGCAGTCGTATCCTCCAAACTCTAACGCTGCAGGAGCCAGGCCTGCAAGTTCAGCGACTTCGGGTCGTGATGTAGGATGGCGCCTCCTTCCCTGGAGAGAAGATCCGCGTCCACTGGCAGCTTGATTGACAGGGACGCTGACAAGTCCAGAAGGTCCGGGAACCATATCTGCCTCGGCCACGCAGGTGCGACGAGGATCATCCTGCACCATGACCTCTTGAGCTGGTTCATGAGCCGGATCAGCAATGGCAATGGAGGGAATGCATATAGAAACAGGCACTCCCAGGGGAACGAGAAAGCATCGCCCATGCTCCTCGGCTGGGGAAACCTGCTGGCGAACCTCCGGCACTTGGAGTTTGTCGCCGTCGCGAACAGATCGATCTGGGGTGTGCCCCACAGTCGGAAGAGGCGGTCCACTAGATCCTGCCGTAGCTCCCACTCGTGGCACGAGCGCAGCTCTCTGCTGAGCGAGTCGGCGATGGTGTTTTTTATCCCTGCCAGATGAAACGGCACCAGAAACATCCCTTGGGCGATGGCCCAATGCCACAGATCCTGCGCCTCCTTGGACAGGGCTGGGGATCTGGTACCGCCCTGCTTCCTGATGTAGAACATGGTGGTGGTGTTGTCGGTGAAGATCCTCACCACCTTGCCCTTGAGGGACGGAAGAAAAGACCTGAGGGCCCAAAACACTGCACGGAGCTCCAGGACGTTGATATGGAGGGACTTCTCCATCGGAAGCCAAAGGCCTCTCGCGTGCAAATTTTCGGTGTGCGCTCCCCACCCTTCCAGGGAGGCATCCGTGGTCACTGTCTCCTGGTGGCTGGGGGTCTGGAAGTCCATGCCCGCTGTCAGATGCGCGCGGGTGCCCCACCACCGGATCACTTGTCGGAAACTCTCGTCGAGTGTGATCCTCTCCTCGAAGCTGCCCGTCATCTGGATCCAGCGTGCGACCAGGAACTCCTGCAACGGGCGCATCCGGAGCCTGCACAGGCGGATGAGATAAATGCAAGAAGACATCATTCCGAGGAGGGACTTGATGGACCTCACCCTGGCCGCGTCCGCGACCAGCATCCGCTGCACCTTGCCCGAAATGGCCGTCCTTTCCTCCGACGGAGAGGCCAGAAGCGACACTGTGTCGAGCTTCGCTCCCAGAAACAGTGCGTCTTGAGCGGGCACCAGGTGGGACTTGGTGTAGTTTATGGAGAATCCCAGGTCCGTGAGCAGTTGGACGGTCCTTGCCGTGTGCTCCACGGCAAGCTCCTTCGTCTTTGCTCGGATGAGCCAGTCGTCCAGGTAGGGGTAGACGTGGATCCCCTCTCGGCTCAGCTGCGCCGCCACCGGTGCGAGGCACTTGGTTAACACCCTGGGTGCCGACCTCAATCCAAAGGGGAGGGCTCTGAACTGATAGTGACGCCCTTGGACCACGAACCTGAGAAACTTTCGGTGTCCCTTTAGGATGGGAATATGGAAGTAGGCATCCTCCAAATCCAACGACGACAGGAAATCGCCCTCCTCCAGTTGACCCAGGACGTGTTGGAGGGTGACCATCCGGAACTTCTGTGCCTTGATGAATTTGTTCAGTCATCGTAGGTCCAGGATGGGACGCCATCCTCCCGTCGTCTTTTTCATGAGGAAGTATCTTGAGTAAACTCCGGAGCCCCAAAGCCTCTTTGGGACGAGCTCAATGGCGCCCTTCTTGAGCATCGCCTTCACCTCCAAGAGACGTTGAGGGACGTGATGTTCTTTCCTGGCCACAGGGGGGACACGCGGGCACCTCCTTAGAAACTCGAGCGCGTGACCCTGAGCTAGGGCGTCCAGCACCCAACGGTCGGTGGAGATGGACTCCCACACGCTGACGAAGCTCGCCAGCCGGCCTCCCACCGGGGTGTTTCGGTGGGGGCCCGACCCCACGGCCGGTTCAGTCCTGCTTCGACGAGGCCTTGCCACCTTGTCCTTGGCGACGACGGCAGGGTCCGCCTGACTTGCCTCGTCCCCTGTAAGCTTCCTGTGACGACGAACAGGCCGCTTGACGGTAGGTGGAAAATCCACCGCTGGAACCTTTGGAGGCACCCTGTTTGCCTCCGCCGCTCCAAAAGGGCGGCCGCCGTTGGTGGAGAACCCAAGAGCCCGGGCCGTCTCCGTGTCCGCCTTGATGGCTTGAAGGGAATCGTCCACTGTTTTCCCAAACAGGTTGTTTCCGTCGAACGGCATGTCCAAGACCCTGGTCTGCACGTCCTGACGGAAGTCAATAGCCTTGAGCCATCCACGCCGCCTAAGGCACACGCCGTTGCCCAACTGGCGAAATCCAGTGTCAGCGATGTCCGTCGCAATCGTAATGGCGTGGTCCGACGCCACCTCTCCTTCCTGCAAGATCTCTAGGGCTTCTGCCCTCTTGTCTGGTAGGAAGTCCAGCAGGGGGGGGCCAGCTTGTACCACAACTCCCTGTCGTAGCGGGCTACGATAGCCAAGGCGTTGGCCGCCTTAATCGTCGTCGCTGCCGACGAGATGACTCTGCGTCCCATCGTGTCTAATTTCTTTCCCTCGCCGTCCGGCGGGGAGGTAGACGTAGAGGCCGCCCCCCCCGCTTTCTTCCTGGCCGCCGCGGAGACGACCGAGTCCGGGGTCGGCTGTGCCCGAAGGCACAAGGGGGCCGCGTCTGGGACCCGGTACTACTTCTCGTACCGATACCTTCTAGCCGGCGTCATGGATGGGTTCTTGAGGAGGGCGAGGCCCTCATCCCAAATAGCGTCTAGTAGAGGTACAGCGAGGACCGTCTTCCTCTTGGTCTCGCGCCGTTGATAAAGGAAACCTTCCTTCTTCTCACCCGGGCAGAGCTGGAAAAGCTCGGATGCCCTGGCGATCATGGAGTGAAACGATCCAATCTCGTCGGGCGGGGAAGCCCGGGTGGGAGGTGACGACGGGAGATCCTCGTCGTAAACCTAGTCGTCTGTACCCGTCGCGGCCGTGTCAGTCCCCGTATCATCCCCACGTGTCGTGGACGGGGAGGAGGGCTGAACAGGGCGCGATGGCTGAAAAGGAGGTGGAGGATGAATCCTTCTTCTCTTAGGGGGAGGGCTCCCAGAAGGGCCTGGCTCTGGGTCCCGCGTCGGGAGCGGTTCCTCCGTTGGTGGTAACGGCAGTCTCGTCCTCATCTCCGAGCATAAGGAGTGTATAGCCAACAAAATGGCTGCCGAGTTGTCTTGCGGCACTGGTTGAGGGAGATCCGACGGGCGATCAGGAGCCCCGTCGGCATCCTCGACGCCCTCGTCGTCTTCCACGTCGGGGTCCCTCCCGACAGGATGGCCGCCTTCCACGCCAGAGCCTTGGCCTAAGACTTCAGCTCCTCCTCAGAGGTTGAGGCCGAGTCCACGACGACCTCCTGCCCCCCCTTTTTCTTCTCTGTGCCAGTGAGATTCTGGGCCCCGGGGTCGCCACCACTGGTGTAGCCTCCACAGGCTGAACCAGGGCCGCCGCGACTGCCTCGATAGAGGCCTTGGCCGGATGGATCAAGGCTTTCACCACCTTAGGTGCGCTCACCGCCTTCTCCTTGGGGGGAGGGTCACCACCTCGCTCCTCCTCCGATGGGGCCTTAGGGCACGACCGGGGTCTCTCCAGGAGTTTTTCCGGGTGCTCGGCCTTCCTCTTACCCGAGCCAGAGCACTGGCTCGTGGTTGATGGCGCCGGGGAGGATGCGCCCTGCTTGGCGCGCGTAGAGCCCGACCGTTCGGCGCTCCCGGTGCCAGCGGACTCGCGGTGCTTGGCCTTCTGTTGGACCCCCGTCGCCAGGGCGCCCTCAAAGGTCTTAGAAGACCGCTCGGACTTCTTCTCGCCTGATGGGCTCTTTCCTTCCAGCCAGTTGGCGAGACGTTGATGGCGGTCCTTCATGGTCCGCTCCGACATATTGCCGCAAAACGCACAGTCCTTCTCCACGTGCGTCTTGTCCTCATGTAGGCAGTAAAGGCAAATGGAGTGTTTGTCCTCCTTGAAGACATTCTGAAGCTGGCATCCAGGGCAGACCCTGAACAGCTTTCCTTCTCCTGGGTCATGTCCGAGATGGGCCTGAGAAACTTCTGGAGTCCTCCAAAAGCGTGGCTCGACGAAATCTTCACCCTTGAGGGGCGTAGACGAATCCGACACGGGTCCCCGTTGATCGGATGAAGAAACGGTGGAGCTTGAGGCTCTTTTGACCGAAAAAGAGAAATTTTTCTGAGAAAAAATGTGAAAAATAGCACTAACGCTCGAGAGCAATAGCACGAGGATCCCAACACTTGAACGTGCGGTAAAAATCTGAAGATGGCTGCCAGAGGCGGGGCTTAGGTAGAGGGCAGTCATTGGCTGTGGTCAGTATGACGCAGAGATCAGTGATTGGTTACTACTACGAAAGACAGATCAGAAACGAAACTGATACTGGTTTTTTGTTTACCGAGGATTCCCAGCCTGACGACGGGGAATATTCATGAGCATGTGAATCCATGCCAGACCCCATGCTGGAGAAGGCTTACTTAAATGACTGTTAAACAAATGTATAATTGTTTTTATCAAGAAACCTTGAATATAAGTGTTTATTTGAATAAGTCACTGTGAATCTCTTTGTAACTGCATTACTGCTCATGGACTCCTCTTGAGATAAGTCTGGCTGCTAGGCCACACTGCCGATCTGTGTAGTTCAGACTTACACCAAATGTTGGGTCCCTATTGCCAGGAGGCTAAGGTTGTTGTAGTGTACCTTACGGGTACTACCCCAAATCTTTACCTAACATCCACCTATTTGGTTGTAGGGTGTTTACCTATGCGGATGATACCCAAATTGTGTTCAGGTTGCAGCCAGACCAGCCAAGAATTGCTGAAAGCCTTAAACAGTGCCAGGAAGCGATTCGAGGCTGGATGGAGGCAAACTAGCTTGAACTAAATGGCAGGAAGACGGAGGTTTTGATTATCGGTCCATCAGATTCCGCTGGTGATTGGACCTCAGCGTTTTGGCCAGATTCATTGGGATCACTCCCTGAACCAGTTAAAATGGTACGAAATTTAGGAATCAAAATAGCTCATGCTCAGATTGTGGCTGCAGGCATCAACGGTAATGTTGACTACTGCAACGCAATCTACTTCGCACAGATGTCCTACCTTACCCATCGCTTGCAGGTGCTGCAAAATGCAGAAGTGCGCCTGGTGAAACATGTTCCCCCTGGAAGAGGGGTAACCAGAGCACGACAATCTTTACACTGGCTACCTATTGAAGCGAGGGTCAAGTTTAAATCATTAGGTCCGATTCATCACGCCCAAAATGGCAAAGGATGCCTCGCCATTGAAGAGAAACTTTATCGCTATAACCAAAGCCGAACTCTGACATCTACAAACACTGCACTTGTGTGTGCCTACATACAGAAGGGAACGACATGGTGGAGAGCCTGCTCTGTGGCCGGGCTTAAGCTGTGGAACTCTTTGCCCTTGCAACTAAGAAATAATATTGATTTTGTATCATTCAGGAAGGAACTTAAAACGTTCCTTTTCATAAAAGTGGCTTCTCTCCCAGTCTCTCTGCTTTTCTCAGTATCTCCCGTCAGCGCCATGATGCCTTCGGCGATAGTGCGCTCTAGAAGAAACTATTTGATTGATTTTGACTGAGGCACTGTAAACAAGCCTTAGAGCATGCTTTTCATTAGAAACTAATTCACATTTTACTAACGTGCTTAGTAGCAGCAGAGGCTGACAGCACATTGTAAATTACATACTCCCAGCATCATATGGTAAGAAATCAATAGCTCTTGAGGTTCGAAGAGTTCTTAAGATGCAACATCAAAATGGTAATTTGTCAGTGGTTAAAGGATCCTCCAGTGTCATGATCGGCTATATTCTTATGAGAATCGGATGGAGATGACCAGAGTCATATGAATAAAGATTACCTGGTCCTCTCCAATGTCGCAATGTTTTTGCATTATTGATGTGGGAATTGTGAGTTTGACTGAAGGTGGCATGGCGAGGATTGCAGGATCCAACCACCGCGGGGTAATGTATGCCTTTCCATAAGGGAATGACGTAGTTCTACCAATCAGCTCCACATGAAGGACTATCTCAATGTTACAATGTGCGTTGATGTCAATTAGTTTGTATGGTTATAAAAACATTTGTCTTGGGGGTGTATTTAGACAGCGTCTTTCATGCAGCACTGTTCCACCGTCTGTGAATTTTGCTTTCCTAGCTGCGACTGGGCCCAGAATAAATTGTATTACTTCTTGCCTGGTGTACACTTTTCTGGATTACTTTTGTAATTTTATTGCCGAGTTCTGCGGCAACCTCCAGTACATTTTTGGTGGCCCGTACGGGGAGTCAGCTTTCATGAGCAGACGTGAGAATTCCAGCTGTGCTCTCGGAGGTGTGCGGGACAGCGTTTGCAGACTAGTTCTAGAGCTCTACACCGAGGTGGTCTGCCTGGTTGAAACACTCCGTCTGCTCGGAAGGGAGTGCTGGCCTTAAAGGAAGATTCAGGGGTTGGGAAAACTTGAGAATCTCAGAAGGATACGCGAATATACCCGTGCATGAACGTGCGAGGTGGGTGGGGGGAGGAGGAGAGGGTTATTTTTATGGTGAATAGGACACACCTTCAAAAGGTGGAGGGTGATTGGCCGTAGTAGTAGTAGATATTAGTTCCACTTACCCATTAGTGAGGGGGCTGTGGCACATCTGCGTTAGAGCCGAGGGTTGTACAATAAGTGGCAGACCTTGTTATATGAGAATTGCACGTAGTGCAGGCTATTTGTTATTTACAGGCTAAGTATTGAAGGTGTGAAGAGAAAGAAAGGAACTATGCATTGGTGTGTTGTAATAACTAGTAGTTGGTTAACATAATGTGAAGTTCTGTTTTGTGTTTATTGTGGTTGCGGAAATCACGGAAGGACCAGAGCCAAACTAATATGTAAATATTGGAAGAGCTGTGTACCACGTGCATGGGGTGCAGTAGAACGGACGGAGGAGCAACTGAACCCCAAGCGCACTAACATAGGGCATAATTGTTAAGGTGGTGGGCCTGTGGAGAAGGCCATTTATTGAGTATAAGTGGTGTGAAAGGTAAGGCCTGAGAAGGCCAGTGTGAATGAAATAAGGGGAACGAGCAAGACAGTAAAGTATAACAGTGAGTGAAAGGTTATGAGTAAGTGAAGGTAGTTAAGGGGGTAAAAGTGGTTTGAGATATAAGAGGGGCCGAGATTAAAAAGGGAGAGTACTCTAGAAATTGGGAGAAGGGTGCAATAATGTTAGCCTATTATACAGACTCACCACTTGACCATATATGCAACTAATTGCCCCAATATCGCTAAAACATATTGAAATATCACTTTCAGTGGATTAACGACAGTGGGAAACTGATCGGGAATGCTCCAGGGAGGGAACATTTCAAAAGGATATAATTGACAGTAATTTTTAGCAACATATAAAAGGTGCAAAGCTTAAGAGACGGGACATCTAAAGTGGAGAAAAAGAAGGGAGAAGGGGAAGAGGAGAAAGCTAGCGATACATCCCCTGCTTACGGATAGTTTCCGTTATTAAAGCCATCTGCAGGATATAGAAATCGTAGGCAGGCAACTCCAGATAAGGAGACAGAGAAAAATAGGCCAGAGCCAGAATCTCATTCACAGGATAAGAAAGAAAAAGGGAATACAAAATATTTTTCTGATATTAAGGAAAGCAAACGACAGCAACTGGACTCAATGTTTAGAGAAGTGGAAAAGATAGTGGAGAAAGATCGTGAAAAAAAGGGAAGGAAAAGGGAAAGGCAGAGGACCAACAGGGATGGACGGCAGGACATATAAAATTTAACACTTATAACTGGGGACAGGACATAGAATTGGACAAGCGAGATACGACAGGAAATAATACTGCATCGGACTGTGAGGACAGACGTGACAATGGCAATAGGAATGATGGCTTCGACCCTTGTGATCCAACAAGTGTGGGGAGAGGAAGGAGGAGGAAAGAAGGGGCGGAAGATGATAAAGGAGGAAACCTGGAACTGGGGAAATAGGCTTCAAATCAGGAAAGGAAGGATGGCAGTAGTAAAAAGACCACGAAGGGGGGTGTGGGGTTAAGGACGGACACAAACTCAGTTGCCCCTTCTGCAGAAGGCAAAAGGGGAAGTACATTCTGTACCCTGGCAGACTATGGATAGGTGTTAAGCAAGATTGTATGCAGTGCCGTGTGGGAGACTACACCAACCTTGTCCTCCTGGTAATAGGTAACCTAACCTTTGGTATAAGTCTGTACTACACAGGCTGGTAGCGTGGCTGAGCAGCAAAGCTTATCTCAAGATATATACTCCCTTAAAAAGGAGCTGTTTTTGATAGACACGAAAAGTAGGGGTGTTGAATAGATTTTCTCTGAAAAACTGTGTATAGATTTCCTCTGAAATTGTGTCTTGATGCATACATACCAAAGATGAAATGGTGCTTTGATTGTGTGAATGATCATTGTCTTTTTAGATGATTTTTATTGGTAATTTGTTTTATATGTGTATAAATATTAAAGTATGAATGTCATTTTTTTCGATAATCGTGGTTTTGACTATTGAATTAGGTCAAACAGTGTCTATGTGTATATGTCAAGGTGGGTGATAGATACCACCTTCTAGCCTTAAAGGGAGGAAGCTGTTTTTGTGGAAATTTTTTTGCCCCTAAAAAGAGGACAATATACAGCTCTATATAGCTGAAGTTATCTCAAGAGGAGTCAATGTGAGCAGTAGGGTTTTTACACAGAAATTCACAGTGACAAGTATTCAAATAAACGCTTACACGCAAGGTTTCTTGATTAAACAATTATTAATTTAACAGCGAGTTGAATAAGCCTTCTTCAGAAGGGAGCAATATATATGCAACACAAAAATACACTTCAAAATACATCTCTTAGTTTCTCTAAATCCGCAAGTACCCATTTGGGATGACACAGATGGTTCCTACATCCTGAGGTGACAAATAACTAGAACACTTGACATGAATATATCACTGGCACATTTAAAGCGATACCGAGTTTGGGTGTCAAAGAAAAGGGTTTTGGAATAAAACAAAGAATAAACAAATATTCTAAAGCAGGTAAGTACTTTTTAACCCCCCCAATGCAAAGTAAATTAACCCTTTCCTGGAGGAAAGGTAAAGCACGAAGTCAGAGGTAAGAAGTGTCTTTCAGGGAGCCAGGGCAGCCAATGTTAATTGAACAAAAGTCTAGGTGAGCTGAAGCATTTCTTGCAGGTAAGTAAAAGTCTTGCACAATGTTTTAGAAGTCTTTGTAGAAGAAAATAGAATCACTGTAGGGCCACAAGCTGGGAGGCTTGTGAGGGGAAAAGCTGCAAGCAACTCTGCAAAAGTAACTCTGCAAAAGCAACCAAGACAAGTCTGAACTGAGAACTAGCAAGGCTACACGACAGGCGGTAAGTCCCCTTAGTTTTACAGTACATTTGGTTAGAAGAAATTGGTTCCAGCTGGCTTCTGTTCCTGTGTAGTTCTGCAGATCCTACTGTTCCTTGGCCTCAGTTGTGGGGACAAGAGCGAGGACGTCTGGGGACTCCTGCACTACGAAAGGAAGGTTGGTGGCAGCAATGGGCAAACTTCCGATCAGCAGCACTTCGCGGTTTCAGCTTTTCGCGGCTCTCGCAAATAGCACCACTGCGGGTCTCGGATACCACTATGGACTTTCCTCGCATCTGGGGTCCAGCACTCTGTTGAGGTGGCTCAGGCTTGGTCAGTCCTGCTTCCTGGGAGTCCGGAGTATCTTCCTGGAGCTCGGGTCCGACTTAAAGGCACTCACTCTATTCTGGTGGTCCTCTCCCTGGCACTTCGGTTCCTGCAGCAGCAATGGAAGTACAGCCAGCTCCAAAGGGATTTCCAGATGAGCTTGTCTTGGGGTCCATTGGTCCCACCAACCCAAGGGGAGAAGTCGTCCTTTGCAGGTTTTCTCTAGTCAAGGCGAATTCGAAGCATCAGCACTGCAGCAGGGCTTCACCGGGGAAACCAACGGTGCAGGAGTTGCAGCAGGCGTCTCTTCCAAGATCATCTTCGGGTTGCTTCGTCCAGTGGTCGACTGAATTTCAAGCAAAAAGCCTTGCCTTTTATGCAGGTTTCTCCCATCCATGCAATCACACAGCAGGGTGGCTGTCCTCCAGCCAATCACCCTTGGGTGCGTTACTATAAACAAGGAGACTAAGCACATTGAGTTTCGAGCACCTGCCTCGCTTCCTGCCCTGCTAGACACGCTGGAGCCAGAGGTGGGCTTCCCTTGTGAATCCCGCCAAAGAAAAAAAACGAACAAAGGGACCAAACCTGCTTTGGCACGCAGAATAAAGTACCTTTCCAACAAGAAATGGGGAAAAAGTAAGACCAGGACCATTTTGACAAAACAGGCATCCCTAGGTGTCTTACTGGAGCTGAAATTGCAGTCCGCGGTAAAAACACACAGGTAGGAAAAAGTAAACCACTAGAACTTGAAGAGGATGCCTGCTGCAACTCCTGGACTGTTTTTTGCTCGGCGAAGCTCTGCTGTTGTGCTGAAGCTCCAAATTCATTTCGACAGAAGCCCTGCAAAGACGACTTCTCGACTTGAGTTGGTGGGACCAATCGACTCCAAAGTAAGCCACCTGGAAGATCCTTCTCAGAGCCTGTTGAATTTCCATTGCAGTTGCTGCTGGTACCAAATAATCAGGGAGAGGAACACCAGTTTGTGTACGTCGCTTTTAAGTTGGCCAGGAGCTCCAGGAAGATCCTCCGGACTCCCAGGAAGCAGGAACTGACCGAGCCTGAGCCCCCTCAACAGAGTGGGGGACCCCAGAAGCAAGGAAAGTCCACCTCAACAGCCAGAAACCACGGTGTTGGTGTTTGCGGTACTCACGAGAAGCTGAAACACTGAAGTGCCACTTGTTTGAACGTTTGCCGGTTGCGGTCAGTGATCGTCCCGTTGCGATGCAGGAGTCCCCAGAAGTCCTCCCTCTTGTCCCCACGACTGAGGCCTAGGAACAGCAGGATCTGCAGAGCTGCACAGGAACAGAGGTCATCAGATGCATCTTTTCTTCAAACCTAAAGGTACTGTAAAGTCTGAGAGAACTTACCTCACTGTAGATTTACTTGCTCTTCTTCACAAGTCTCCCAGCGTGTGCCCCTACATTTGATTCTTCTTTTTCACCGAAGAATTCTAAAAACATTGTGCAAATACATTTAATTCCCTTACTCCCCTTCAAAAAGTGCTTCAGTCCACAAAGACATTTGCCCATTGCACTGGCTCAGCCTAGGTCCCTGAATGACTCTTCTCTTCTCTGTTATTGTGTTGCACCTATCCTTCCAGGAAGGGGTTACTTACTCTGCATTGGGGGGAGCAAAAGTATTTGCCTGCTTAAAGAATATTTGTGATTTCTTGTTTGTTCTAATAACCCTTTTATTTGACACTCTCCAAGCCTACTCTGAATGTACAGTAATATATTAATGTCCACATTGCCCTAGTTATTTAAGTCACCTGAGGGTGTAGGAACTGTCTGCGTGCCCTCCCCAATGGATCTTTACTGATTCTGAGAAACTAGTGTGTATTTCTGAAGTGTATTTGAGTGTTGCTTTAATATTGCTCCTTCAGAAGAAGGCTTGTTTAAATGAATGATACATTAATAATTGTTTTATCAGGAAACCTTGAGTATCAGTGTTTGTTTGAATACTTGTCACTGTGAATCTCTGTATAACTCCACTACCGTTCACATTGACCCCTCTTGAGATGAGCCTGGCTGGTAGGTCATACTACCAACCTGTGTGGTTCAGACTTATATCAAAGGTAGGGTTCCCTATTGCCAGGAGTTTGAGGTGGTTGTAGTGCACCCAAAGGGTACTACCCCAAATCTGTACCTAACAGTAACATAAAAATGTTACATGAGAAACTAGACAAAGGATACTAAGTAACCCCTCCAGCACCCTATTGTAAAATAGTGTGTGCTGGGCCTAGAAAGTTACAAAAATGTAACTACAGTCAATTTCACTTCACTGCTCTTTGAAACAGTAGTTTCACCAAGAGAAGGTATTTAAACCTTTGGGAAATATAAGAGACTTCTCTGTTCCACTGCACTCAAGATGTTTGTGTCACAATGTAAAGATGATGCCTATGGAGTTTGTCAGACTCCAAAGTCAAAAGAAACAGTCCAAATCACAGGAAAATACATGAGAGATGGGGAAAAGGTCTCACTCTCTCCGGGTTAGAAATGTAAAGTCCAAACGTCCAGCGAAAAGAGCTGGGGGTCTCTAAGGTAGAAGGAATTAGCACATTTCTGAAAATTTTCCCTAATAGGGATAATATGGTCTACAGTTTATTTTCACCAATGGCGGGGGGCCAGCAAGGGGATATATGTATTTGAGAAGGAGACAACAGGGATCCCACTGGCAATAGGGGGACAAAGAGTTTATTGGCAGTTTTGGTAGGGTAACGAATTTACAAGATTTGGCAGCATGCAGAATATGCCGGGGTAGAATTAAGCACCAACATAGATGACTGGGCACCTTTCAACAATTATTGAGCACACGTGGAAAGCTCTGAGAGAGCTGTATCCAGATGAGTCAGATATGGGATCAATATTAGCACGTAAAATTAAACCAGATGAGGGCCCTGCAGAATACAGACAAAAACTACAAGAGAATAAACAGTCAGGGGACAATAAAATACCTTTATTCTATCACATTCTAGTAAGGGGGCTCCCGGCAGATGTGCAGTGTCCCCATGAAAATGTAGTAGGGATACAAGCAAAAGGATGGCCGGAGATACAGGAGACAATTTTACATTATTGTATAAAAAAAAAGGAAAAAAAGACAGGAACAGAATGCGGTAAAAGCGGAAAACAAATGAGTGCAGAAAAAACTGGTCAAAATAAGCATGCTAGGGGCAGTGATCACGGGACCAGTTAGCGTTCCACCCACCGAACAGGACAGCAAGGGGGGATATGCACACGCACCATATAACCCACATTGGGCAGCACAACAGATGCAACAGCAGCCCAGATTTACAAATGCATGAGGAGTAAATACATGTTATGTTATAAGCATTTATAGCGCGTACGGTCGGCTGAAGGCATCATGGCGCAAGCAAACCAAAAATCAAGGCCACCGGGGGTTTGGGGGGCCTACAAAAGCCAGGTTTTCAGAAGATGACGAAAGGTCAAATGGTTCTCAACCGGTCTAAGGGGAGTGGGCAGCCCATTCCAAAGTTTTGCCGCGAGACAGAAAGCATGCCCCCCCACCCCCTATTCTCAGACAACAAAACCTGGAATGACCACGAAGAGAGCATCACCAGATCGAAGAGTGCGACCTGGCATATAGGGCTTGAATTTGTCATGCATACATAAACACATACGTGCGGCAATATTAAACAGGGAGAGGATATTATCCAAGAGGAAGGGGATTTGGATACAGGGGGTATGGGGCCCCGGTTCAGAGGACAGTATTTTGGTCACCATGCCCAAACATGCCCACTCATTCAGCAAACAGGACAGCAAGGAGGAGTGCAGCAACAGCAGCCATACATGCAGACATCCACACAACCTCAGCAGATGCAAATGATACCACAGTAACAGATGCAATTGCAACCTATACAGACACAGGTTGTACCAAAACAGGGACAAGTACCAGCACAGGAGGAACGATAGCTGGAACGCAGGGTACAATAATGTGCATAGATCCCATAGAGAGATGGTGTTTCAGTTGAGCATACCTTGTCCAGTACAGATAAAGGAAAGCACAGTGCACCAGATGCCAGCTGGTGAAAAGAGAAAATACATGCAGGAGGATTTGGAAAAAGTTTCAGAGAATTTATGAACAAAAGGACCCCATGATGTAGGAATACTGAAGGGGGTGGCAGCAGTGCATATTGAGATCAAGGATGGAGCACTGATGCCGAGGTTGAAGCAATATCCTCTTTCACAAGAAGCAGATAAAGGCACATATGAGACACTGCATGCCTTATGGCAGCAAGGTATCATACAGCAATCTACATCACCATGTAATATGGCAATCGATCCGATTGAAAAGGGCAAAGGGTGGGGTTTGGAGATTCATACAGGATCTTTGCCCCTTCACCATGTCATCAAAGCAAACTTTCTGCTAGTTTCGAAAATTTTCTGCAGCATCCCAGCAGAGGCACGCTACTTCACAGTAGTGGAAGAATGCATTGTTCTCCATCACTCTGCATCCAGACTCCAGGTATCTCACTGCGGTCACGTATCGCGGGACCAGATTAGAACATACAAGAATGCCCCAGAGGTATTGTGAGGGACCCAGCATATTGTGATACAAATGGATTTGAGCAATCTGCAAGTAGAAAGTACAGTGATACAATATGTGGATGATATTTTAGTGTGCAGCCCGACAGAAGACTCCGTGACACTACTAACATTGAAGGCTGAGACAAGGGGGTCAACAAATAATTGCAGTATTGTCAAACAGAAGTGCTTTACTTCGGGCAGATCGTATCAGCAGATGGGAGAACGACGACACCAGAAAGGGGTTGAAGCAATACATAAAACACCCTGACCGAAGACAGTGAAAGAAATGCAAAAGTTCTTAGGTTTATGCAATGATTGCAGGGCATGGGTTTTTCATTGCTACACATACACCAGGCCACTCCTCCAGGCACTCAAGGAAGCACAGAAAGAGAAAAGGAATATAAAGTGGACAGGTGAGAGGAGTGAACATTTTGACAAACTCAAAATTGAGCTGGCACACACCAGTATTGGATACATTACAAGAAAATGTTTTGGTTTTCCCACTCAGACGGTAAAGTAATGACAGCTTTTCTGACACAAAAGGGACAGGGACATAAGCCGCTGCATACTACAGTGAGTCACTAGACCCAGTGATGCAGGGACACTTGCCTTGCAAACAGCCACTAGCTGCCGCTGCATTCGCAATTGAGAAGCCGTCAACAATAACAATGGGATGTCCATTGATTTTGTATGTGGCACATGCATTGTTTGCAATATTAGAAAGGTCCACATCAACTGACAACTCAGAGCATCAGGTTATGAAATTATATTGACAAACACTACAATAGAAATTGTACGATGCAGGGCAGTAAACACAGAAGAATTCATTGCAGAACCAATAGAGAAAGGAGATTATGTACATGATTGTTTGGCATGCATGGACAAGAGCGAAGGGATTCCCTTGGTAAAAGAAGAAGCAATTGAAGGGAGGGTGACATGATATTTATTGATGGGTCTTCAAGTACGATCCAAATTCAGGGCAAAAGCATTCTGGTGCAGCAGTGATCATAGACAAAAATGGAATACACAAGGAAGGGGAATTTACAGGTTTTCCCCCCAACCAGCACAACTGCCGGCACACTATTCTGCACAATCGGCAGAATTGGTGGCATTGAGGCCCTTAACATGTCTGAAGGTCAGACAGTAAATATCTTTTCCAATTTGACATACGTGACATCTAAAGCACATTCTGGACTAAGATGAGGAAAGCAGGGGATTCAGGAGAAGTGATTGCTCGCAGGTACAACATGCAGCACTCCTAAGGAAATTATTGGATATCCTACCGCTCCCAACAGAATTTCCAATAATTAAGTGCAAAGCACATACTGGGTAACAACATTTTATTTCATTGGATATTGAAGGAGCAGACAGAGTAGCAAAAATAGTAGCATATTTTCCAAAAGGGACACGTGCTGTTCCCTGGCGAAAAGGAGAAAACAACGCTTATAGCATTGATGAAAACTAAACAAAATGCACTTCCAGAGGGCTTTAATACAATACCTATAGTGCAGTTAATAGAATTACAGGGAGAAACATTAAATGATGAAAAAGAACTTTGGAAGAAGAGGGGGTGCTCTTGGTCACCAAACGACTTGATTTGGTGACAAGATAGCACCAGTAAGGTTGTACTGCCGAGAATGTTGTCGGATGTGGCTCTGGAACAGCTTTACTACCCTGCCCACCTATCGAAAGAGCATGTGGCTGCAGTGAGGATTGGTTTGTGCTAGATTTATATGAATAGGTGTCTGAATTTGTGAGCAACTGCATGACAAGTCAAAATTTTTATCTGGTCACACTTTGAAGCTGATACAAGGAACTTTGCCGCGACCGGAAGAGCCCTTACGGCACTTGCATATAGACATGCAAGATAGATGTACCTCTTATAGATACATGCTTACTGTGGTATGTCTTTTTGCACGATAGCTTGAGGCCAAATTCTGGGTGAGGGAGGTACTCCCAAGGTGGGGGATTCTGAGACGAAATTTGCTCAGACGATGGTCAGCATTTTGCTAATTATTTCATTGGGGAATTAACTTGCCTTCTAGGAATACAGCACAAACTAGGTGTGGCTGAGAGAATGAATGGCCTACTAAAAGAGCACTTGGCTAAGCGAACACGGACGCTTGGTAAGACATGGTTGTACTTCTTACGCCTTGCTCTCTCTTTGCTTTGCGAAACTCGCCTGGATAAGATCATTATTTGACTCCTCATGAAATTGTTACAGGCTGGAGAATGCATGCACCTATCTCTCTCGCACATACAATTTCTGATGCCAACTCTAACATTCTGGCGGGTGGAGTTCCATATGTACCTCACAGAACTTGCAAGATCACTTGCCTATATATCCCAACAGACAAACCCAAGGAAACAGACAAAGCAAGCAGGTGAAAAACAGTGGCAAGCTGGGACAGGAAATTCCATGAGCAGCACTTCTCTATACCAGAGACAAGATCTTTATAAGAAATTATGTTCGAAAGTGGAAAGAAGAACTTTTTACTGCTCGACATAAAGTGACATACTCAACAGCAACAGCCGTCAAGGTCGAGGGTCGTCAAAGATGAGTCCAACTCACGGACGTGCACAGAGACAAGAGCACCAGCTCCCACCTGAGAAGAGGGGCAGAGCGCAACGTGATGGGAATTAACAATCAACTTTCATTTATTCTTTTTTTCTTCAGCAATACAGTTTTATACAAGACCAACGAGGGAAGTAGGACAGGATTTATTTCAGGACAATGTTAATATAAAGAGACGGCAAAACATTTCTATTTTGTAATGTGTAGTAATATTAGCATGCATTAGTATAGGATTATTATTGTTAGGTTTTTCCTTAACAAAAAGAGTGTTAGACAGTCAAATAGTGTGAACAGAGCAAAAATAAACGTGCTAACTGAAGAAGGGTTCCATCAAGACATCTGGAAACGTCGGGTATGATGAACTGTGTGGGAAGAGAACTGGCAAACGGCACAGGTTACATCTGCTTACTCATCCCACACGTAATAGGGGCACCCAACCTATTCCTACCTCAGGTGGTTGTTACACTCACCTGGTACCCACGGGGACGCCACCCAGCCAGTTGGTCGTTGGTGCCCTTCCCAATGGTTCCCTGGTGTGGTCTCGGTGTCGATGGGATTCCGCCTGGAAATGAAGACTATATTAGGACTGGGCTACCAAGGTAAGTTGTTCCCCACCTCCCTTGTGTTTCCAGCCCCTCCTGGTTCTCTTCTCACCTGGTTGTCGGAATCGGTGGGCTCTCCGTCCTGCTCTCTGGGCAGGGGCGCGTTGTCTTTTGTGGGCGCGGGCGGTCAAGTTACTTCACTGACTGCTGCCCTTGTAGTGTCTTTTAGGTAGGTCTTATTGCGATTGATGGCGTAATTCTTGCATGCCTTTTCTCTGTTCTAAATGTCTCATCTCCCTAGGAGCGCAGAGTGTCCGTTTGGAGATACTGGATATGCTGCTTCTCACCGGGAGATGATGGCACGCTATAGCGCTATGATGCGGTAAGGAGGCACTTTGCGTAGCGCAGCAATGTCTTGTCCTCACTGACCTGTGCTTTTCTCTTTTCGTAGGTCGCGGTGAGTTCCCAGCGCAGATGGAGTTCCGGAGCTATGCCAGCCGAAGAACAACCAACCAGGTAAGTCTTTAAGCGCTTTGTGGTTGTAATGTCTCCACTACCTCCTTTAATGAGGTCTTTCTCCTTTTCTCAGGTCCTTCGATCCGGGCGGTGAACTCCACCAACAGAGCCGCCCAGGAGCTGCGAGCAGTGAAGGATGATGAATGCAGGTAAGATTCTGCTGCCAACAATGTTCTTGGTTTTTTTCTGCAGGTCCGGAATTCACCAGGCTCGTGAGAAAACTGGACACGGTGAGCGTCACGTTGCTAGAAGCACAGTAACGCGAAGCGTGTTGTCTTGTTCGGGTGTGGTTTAAATAGCCACTGTAAAGTAGTCCAGGTAAAATAGTCCCTAGGCCACCACACCCAAAACACTAGACCACATAGTTTTGTTCTAGGAATCAAGCTATGTGGATGCCTCCATGTCGGTTGAAAGCCCAAATAAAGTAGTTCCTCAAGCAGATGTCTTTCCTTACTGATGAGCCTGGCGCCAAAGGCGCCAGGACTGGCCCGAAGAGGGCCTGAGAAGTAGATGCCAGGCCTTATTAGTGATCTGTGCCCTGATTCCATCTGGCCAATGGGCTTGCCAGTGGGGATCAGGGCTGAGGGTCCTGACAGCTGTATCATTGAGGAAGCAGGATGCGTAATGCACCCATCTCTCTGCAAAAGTAGGGGTTTATTTCAAGGAACAAGTGTTTCTGACCAATGGGTGGATGAAGGGGAAGAGGTTTACACATTTAAGTATGTGCAACTTAAAAAAGAGACCAAAAAGAGGATAGTAGAATACATAACAGAAGGATCTAAAAGGGGTGGGGAGCAGGTGATACATGCACACAAACGACTGCATTGCAAAGAAAAAGAAGAGCATAGCATTACATGATGTCACACAAGACCATTAATGAGAATAAAAGGGACAGTATTGTATGACAGCAAATGGGAGGGGTGATTAATGCAGTGTCATGCTGAAGGTTTGCTAAAATGCAAACAAAATGTGGTGTCCAAAGTAAACAATAGCCGCCAGGCAGTTTGGGGAAAACATGTGCATGCATTGACATGGATAAGTGAAACTCATCAACCAGTTTATATAAATAACCTTACACGATTCACACCATTTAAGGTCCACTGGGTGCATATATCTGGAGACTAACACCGGCTGTGCAAAGGTGATGAGCAATGTGGCACTGATGCGGGGGACAGCTGTCATAATGGATCTGTGGTGGCCATGCGGATAAAAGGCCTACCCTCAGCTTCCTCCGGATTGACTGTGGTATGTGCAATCGTTACACTGCACAGCTCTGCCCTGGTGGCGCCCCGAAGCAACAACATGGGACTCCCATTAAAGGAGTAGTCGGTGTGGTTGAAAGAAAAAGTGGTGGAGTAAGGGAAGGAGCAAACAATATGAGTACTAAAGAGAACGAGGAGAGCAAATTGTGCTTATGGCCCTTGGAAACATGCATCTGTTGCTGGATGGGATTACACCAGATTAATTCCGAGTCCAAATAACCGGATGTTGGGGAGAATTCTCAAAAATGTGCTAATTCCCCTTCTACCTTACAGACCCCAGCTCTTTTTGCTGGACTTTAGGACTGTTGATCTTTCATATAATTTTTATGCAATTTATTCTCTGTGTTTCTTTTGACTTTGGAGTCTGACAAACTCCATAGGCATCATCTTTACATTGGGTCACAGCACCTTCAGTGCAGTAGCCCAGGAAAGTCTTCTAGATATCCCGAAGGTTTAAATACCTTCTCTTGGTGAAACTACTGTTTCCAAGAGCAGTGAAGTGAAATTTACATTACTTACATTTTTGTAACTTTCTAGACCCAGCACACACTATCTTACAATAGGGTGCTGGAGGGGTTACTTCGTATCCCCTTCGTCTAGTTTCTCATGTAACATTTTTATGTTACCCTTTCTACAATTAATGGCTGGTGGCAGTGGTTTACCTTTTACTACCATTGTGTGTTTTTACCGCGGGCTGCGTTCGCAGCTGCAATAAGGCACCCATTTCGTCAAAATGGCCCCGGTCTTCTTTTTTCACCATTTCTTGTTGTAAAGGTCCTTCTTGAGATTTACTCTGCGTGTCAATCCAGGTTTGGTCCCTTTGTTAGTTTTGTCTTTGGCGGAATTCAAGAGTGAAGCCCCCTCGTGCTCCAGTATGTCTAGCAGGGGCAGGAAGTGAAGGAGGTACCCAAAAACTCCCTGTGCTTAATCCCCTTGGTTACAGGAATGCACCAAAAGGTGATTTGCCGGCTGGCTATCCGGCAAGGACAGCCACCCTGCTGAGCGATTGACAGCTAGGCTGGAATGAATGGGAGAAGCCTGCATAAAAGGCGAGGCTTTTTGTCTTGGAAGGCAGAGTCAACCACTGGACGAAGGAATCCAAAGAACTTGGAAGAGACACCTTCTGCAACTCCTGGACCGTTGGTTTGCCCGGTGAAGCCCTGCTGCTGTGCTGAAGCTCTGAATTAGTTTCAACTAGAGAAGCCCTGCAAGGAAGACTTCTCCTTTGAGTTGGCGGGACCAATCAAAAGTAGGCCCGTCTGGACATCCTTTCGAAGCTGGTTGTATTTCCACTGCTGCTGGAACAGAAGTGTTAGGGAGAGGAACACCAGATTGTGTGCGTTGCTTTTAAGTCGGACCAGAGCGCTAGAAAGATCCTCTGGACTTCCCTGATGCAGGAGTGACCAAGCCTGAGCCGCTTCAATAGAATTCTGGACACCAGAAGTAAGGAAAGTCTGAAGTGGTATCCGAGAACCGCAGTGTTGCTATGTGCTCAGACGGCTGAAACACTGAAGGACTGGTGAATTGAAGTTTGGCCATTGCTGCCGCTGACCTTCCCAATGCAGAGCAGGAGTCCCCAGGCATCCTCCCTCTTGTGCCCACGACTGAGGCTCAGGAACAACAGGATCTGCAGAGCTGTACAGGAACAGAAGCCAGCTGGAACCATTTCTTCTAACCAGAGGTACTGTAAAGTCTAAGAACATATGTCTTGTTGTATAGCCTTACTTGCTCTCAGTTGAGACCTGTCTTGGTTACCTTGCAGCGTTGCTAAAGCTTTGCCCCTCACAAGCCTTCCAGCTTGTGGCCCTTCAAGTGTTTTCTACAGCCATTTCTAAAAACATTGTGCAAGACTTTACCTACCTGCAAAGAAGATCTTCAGCCCCGCCCGCCCCCCCCCACCCCCCCTGACATTGTGCAGTTAACACTGGCTGCCCTGGTTCCCTGAGAGACTCTGCTCACCTTTGACTCTGTGCTAGGTTTTCCCCCCAGGAAAGGGTTAAGCTGATTTGACATTGAAAGGTTTTTAAAAAAGTACTTACCTGTTTATGAATTATTTGTTAACCTTTGTTTTATTCCTCTATTCTATTTTTTACAGCAAACTCAGTATTGCTCTAAATGTACCTGTGATAAATCAATGTCCACAGTGTCCTAGCTATTTAAGTCACCTGAGGGTGTAAGGAAGTGTCTGTGTGCCATCAGCAATGGGCAGCATCCGATTTAGAGGAACAGAGTGTGTTTTGAAGTGTATTTTAATTGTTATATATATTCCTCCCTTCTGAAGAAGGCTTATACAACTGACTGAAGTAAATCAATAATTGTTTTATCAAGAAACCTCGAGTGCAAGTGTTTATTTGAATAACTGCCACTGTGAAATTGTGTCACAACATTACTGCTCACATTGACCTCTCTTGAGAGAATCCTGGCTGCTCAGCCACACTACCAACCTGTGTAGTTCAGACTTATACCAAAGGTTGGGTGCCTATTGCCAGGAGGTTATTGTAGTGCACCCAAAGGGCACTGCATACAATCTTGCCCAACACCGGACAAACTCAAGAAGATGGCAAGTTGCTGTTTTATTAGCAATTATCTATAACCGGGAGGTTACAACGAACATCAACAGACGCACTCATTCTCTCAGCGATTTCCACATGAAATACAATTATGTACTTTCATTGTTCGTCAGACGGACGTCATGCTATGTGGCAATAGCGAAAAACCTACCAAGGGTTGGGATTGGTTAAGGGGCACATCTAGATATGACATGCATTACTCACTGTACTGTACGAACTGTAACCGCAGAGTATTGCATCTTGTCTTTCGAGAATCAAAAGGGGACGTCGACATGGGCGTGCCTGTAACACTATCTCCAACGTGACGTGTAGTGTACCCAAAATCCCTCACGCATCGAGGTCCCTCCGATTGTATATTTTCTGCCATGAGCCCAATGACCATCGTGAGTGAGTTCATAAAAGAGAAAGTAGTGAGACGTCTATGTTCCTTGCACCCGAGTTGGGAGGAAGGGTGGGTGCATGTGAATCTAAGCAGATACAATCATCAGAAATGCTATTACGTTGAGTAATGCAGGTCTTCTGATGCTTGTTAATCTGCTTAGAATCACATGCTGTCCATAGACTAACAAGCAGTACCCAGTTGGAGTTGGGTTGTGAGAAGCAACAGTAGTGAAAATATGTCTTAATACTGCTTGTCCCACCTGAGAATCAGACCTAGAATGAGTGTCTAGGCAATAATGTTTTGTAAAGGTGTGTATAGAACTCTAGGTTGCCGCTTTGCACATGGAGTCTAGGGGAACATTTGCGATGAAAGCGATGGAAGCACCAGTGCCTCGAGTAGAATGTGCTCTAGGCTTGAAAGGCAGTTATCTCTTAGCAAGAGAGAAACAGAGTGATGCATTTGACAATACACCTTGAGTTGGCTGATTTAGAGACAGGATCCCCTTCTTTACCAGCTGCCACTGAAACAAAGAATTGGTTTGTTTTTCTCAGTGGTCTACTTCTTTCCAGGAAAAGCAGGACTGCAATGTGGCAGTTTTATTGATTGGTTCACATGGAAAGTGGAAATAAATGTAGGAGCAAATAGAGGGTGAGTGCGCAGAACCACCTTATCTCTGAACTGTAACGAAAGGGTCTAGAACTGAGAGGGCCTGTAGTTCACCAACTCTCCTTATAGAAGTGATAGCCACTAGGAAGGCTGTCTTATAGGTAAGATCTTGGAGACTTGCCTTATGCATAGGCTCAAAGGGAGACCCCATAAGTCTAGTAACCACATTTAGGTCCCATCCGGGAGCCGGGTTAGAAATGGGGGGATGAATCCTTTTAACCCCTTCCATGAAACCCTTAACTGGTATTTTCCACCATGACACCTTCTGTTGTGACATAGTGTAGGCTGAGAGAGCAGCTAAGTGAACCTTTAGGGAATTAAAAACCAGGCCCGAGTCTAGTAGGTAGGTCGGGTACAATACAATGAGAGTAGGAGAGCAGTCAATAGGATTGACACCTTTGGAATTGCACCAGATAAACTGCTTCCACTTACTGTAGTAGCAGTATCTGGTGTTAGGTTTTCTCACCTCCCTAAGTATGGCCATGCATCTCTGAGGGAGTTGTAGGTGCCCAAACTCTAGGACCTCAGGAGCCAAGCTGCTAAACTCAGTTTGTAGGCATGGGTGAAGAGTGTCCCCCTTGTCTTGAGATAACAGATTGTACGGGCAAGGCAGTTTTATTGGATGAGATTGGGACAGCTCCATCAGATGGGAGAACCAGGGTTGGCGGGCCCACATGGGAGCCACCAATATCATGGTGACTGGTTCCTGGTGCATTTTGTGCACTATCTTGTTAAGTAGGGGAGTCGGGGGGGTGGGCGTAAACTAATTTCCCTGACCATGTTATCCAGACACTGTTCCCCTTGGGTCAGTTCTGGGGGTACCTGGCGGAGTAATCTTGGCATTGATTGTTATTGATTGGTTGTTAGCATGTGCCACACTTAGATGGAATTCTCAAGCATAGTTTGCGCCGAATCTGGGCAGAGGTGCGATTGTTGGCATGTGTCACACTTGGACCGGATTCTCGGGCTTGGCCCGCGTTGCATCTTGATGGAAATGTGGTTGTTGGCGAGTGCCACACCTGGATGGAATCTCAGAAATGTGATTGTTAGCATATGTGACTCTTAGCATGCACCACACTTAGAATTATGAACCTAGCTTGCACGGCATCTAGATAGAAATGTGACTGTTAGCATGTACCGGACCTAGATGGAATCCCACAATTGCAAGGACAGCAATGCCAACTAACCAACCAACTAACAATTCCATCCCTCTGCATACACCTCTCAAACTATAACCAAACACAACCACAAGCCTTAAACGCAGCAATCCGCACAAACTTCACAACAATGCAACAACAAAACAAACCACACAGACTTGCACAACAGCACACGACTACTACGGACTATAAAACACCCCAAGCCCAGCCGACGGACCCACCGGGCTGAGGCTGCCAACAGCACATCACTGCTCTCTTGACCTTTTCCAGCTTATTCCCACTAAACCACCACCTCTCCTCCCCTTTTTCAGAGCCGCCAGAGGACCACTCCGGTGGTGATAGTGCACGGTACAAATGTCCTTTAAAATGAACATTAACATTGAGCGTTCTCCAGAGTTGCAAACAGGTCGATTTCTGGGAAACTCCACTGTGCGAAAACGTTAGAAACAATGTCTTTGTGTAGTCGCCATTCGTACTCTTCGGCAGTGGGAAGTTTCTGCTGGGCATGTCCGCTAGAAAATTGAGTTCCCCTAGAACGTGTTGAGACAACAGGAACATCCTGTGTTTGAGAGCACATTTCCAAATGTTTTGGGACAGCTTGGATAGCCCTGGAGAGTGTGTGCCCTCTTGCTTGTTCAAGTACGACATGGCCGTGGTGCTGTCTGTGAACAAGGACAGTCTTCCCCTATAACACTGTCTGAAAGGCTTTCAGTGCTTTGAAAACAGCTAACAGTTCCAACAGATTTATATGATCGGATACCACTTCTGGGGACCACACTGTGCGCCGTCTGCTGAAGCAGGCAAGCCCCCCCCCCCTCCACCCCGTGGGAGATGAGTCTGCCGTGAGAGTGGCTTCTACTGCAGGGGTGGTGAAGGTCTTCTCCTTCAAGAGGTTTTCCCTCGTCCACCACTGCAAAGAGAGAATGAGGGCTTGCGAGACAACTTCCAGATCTTCCCATTGTCTGCTGGCCTGACACCACTGGCTGTTGAGCCACTCTTGCATAGAATGCAGATGTGCGTAAGGAACTAAATAAATGCAGGATGCCATCATTCCTAACAGTCACATGGCTTTGCATGCCATCACCTCTCGAATGGCTACATATGGAGGGATCTGAAACAGCATGTTTTGAACCCTCTTGTTGGAGGGGAAGACAAGGCCGTCTTCTGTCCAAATTAGAGCCCCTAGGAACTGTTTGACTTGACTGGGGTCTAGGCTGGATTTCTTATTGTTGATCCCAGGCTGAATAAGCGGTCTATCATCTTTTGATTGTTCAACAGGCATGTTACGTAGGAATCCCCTGTTATGAGCCAGCCGTCGAGGTAAGGGTAAACCAGAATGGATTCTCTGTGCAGGTGTGCCGCTACCCATGCCAGTACCTTCGTAAACACCCTTGGCGCTGAGGCAATGCCGAAGGGGAGTACTCTGAACTGATAGTGCTTGTCCTCTATCATGAACCTTAGGTATTTTCTGTGTGCCGGCAACACTGAAATATGAAAGTATGCATCTTTCATATCCAGTGTTGCCATGTATTCCCCCTGCTTCAGCAGAGTGATTACCTCCTCCAACGTGTCCATGCAAAACTTTTGATGTTTGACAAATTTGTTCGCTGGGCGCCAGTCTAGCACAGGGCGCATGGTGAGATCCTTTTTGGGTACAAGGAAGTAAACTGAATAAATACTCTCGTTTACCTGTAGAAGAGGGCCAACTTCTATGGCACCCTTTTCCTGCAGGATCTCAACCTCTTGTAGCAGGATGTCTAGGTGTTCAAGATGCCCGTCGCCAGATTTTGGGGTCTGAATTGAGGTGGCTGGCAACATTCTAAGCAGTACCCGTGGGAGACCGTCTTGAGCACCCACTGGTCTGTTATCCCTTCCTATGCATGAAGGAATGATGTTAGACGTCCCCCCAACTGTGGAGGCATGGGAGGCGACCTGGATCTGAGGGTCATATCTGATCTGAGGCCGGGGAGCCTCTGGGGGATGGAATTCCGGCGTCTGCCCTTTTCGCGGCGTTGTCCTCTAGGTGGATACGTGGTTGTGGTGTTGGGTCTTTCCTGAAGACCAGTTTCCTGAACCATACTGGTTCTGAGGGGAGCGAGAGTGCCCACAAAGTAACGAGATTCACCCACTCTGTTGTGAAGGCTTTTGAGTAATCTGGTTTACGGTCCAGTCTCTCATGCTCCTTTTTAGCTGTCTCAAGCGATTCGACCACGGCCTTGCCAAACAAGTTGGTTTCTTCGATCAGCTTGTTTATTAAGGCTGCTTGAGTTTAAGGCTTAAAACCAGAGTTTCTCAACCAGACGTGTCGTTTTAGTGGTGTACCCTTGGCCAAGGTCCTTCCTGCTGTTTCAGCAGCCTCCATTGTGTTATTCAAAATGTTGTGGTTGACTTGTTTGCCTTCCGATACAATCGCAAGCAGTTTAGCCCTCTTATAGCAAATTCCACTGCACGTCTGAGTAGCTAGCCAACAGAGTGGTGTTGTTGGCTATTCGGGTGGAGAATGCAGCAGCAGCACTCGTAACCCTCTTTCCCAGTCCATACAACTTTTTACCTTCTTTATCAGGTGGTGCCTCACCTGTAGGCAGGGGTGACACCTGCCCTCTTTCTCCTAGTTGTAACTACCAGGGAATCTGGAGTGGCATGCCCTTTAATGTAAAGAGGGTCAGTAGAAGAAGGGCAAAACAACTTATCTACCCTGGGATTAACTGCCCTGGTCTGGGCTGGTGTTAACAATGAAGGAGCCAGACGCCTCTTGATAAGAGTTCAGCAAGGGAATGGACTGGCTGGCAGGAGGTTTTTCCTTCAGTATGTCCTCTACAAAATCTGAATCCTGCACAGCCTTCTGTGTGGCGATTTGAAAATGTTCAGCCGCCTTCTTTAATACGGCGTTAAACGCCATCTGATCATCCACAGGTGATGCCTGACTGACTGGAGTGGTAAGAGGGGAGTCCATACACAGAGCGTCAGGGTCCGGGATAGGAGTAAGGGATGCCCAAGGTTGATTATCAATTATTCATGGGATCAGCAGGATCATCAATGGGGTCCCCAAAGGTATCATCCTGTAGGTGGGTATTGATAGGCGCCTCGTCATCTGTAAGGTCAAAAACCTTCTGTTCACGAGGATCCTCAAAGGTCCTCTGACACTTAGCCATAGGCGTAAAAGGAAACTCCTCACAAAGCCTCTTGGGAGCAAACCTCTCTGAAAACTCAACAAACTTCTCCAGTCTGTTAATGCACCCCTCAAACTTCTCCCTGGACAAGGATGATGAACCAGAGAAGTCCAGGGGAGGAAAGGAATCTTGACGAATTTCTTCTACAGAACGTTGAGATTTTTCTTCTATAGTCTTGGATAAAAACAAAGGGCTTTCAGAGTACTCCGAGGCTCCGGGTGTAGTGACGTGTCTGTAGACGCATCTTTCAGCTGTTCTGTTTCGCCGTCTGTTTTGAATGGTCCTTTTATTTAACCACCACCGAAGCGATCCTCGCGATACCATCGCTGATGCTCGGCTCTGAGTGAGGTGTGACGGTTGAGCAGGTGGCTGCGCGGTGGATCTCGGTGCCACCAGGGCCTCAAGCGGTATCGGAGCCTTCTTCTGAAGCGTCTCGACGGCCACGTGTTATTTGGTGCTAGCGCCCCTTATTTTTAGATTGTCCGGACGCTTGGCACTGTTATGGTTGCGGGGGGGGGGGGCCGGCGAAGATCAGCGGGCACCACCGAAGTATCCGACGTGCCCGATGGCGCTTTGGAACGCTTCGACTGGACCACCAAAGCAGAACCGTGGGTTGTGTGTTTAGTGTGGGTATCGGGTGTGTCCCTGTCACCGTGATGTATCGTCCCCATAGCAGGACTCATGTGCCTATCGGGGCCTGGGACAGACGTTGCAGAATGAGAACTTGCCTTGGTAAGGTCAATGGCCTCCAAAGTGGAGCCTTGGTCATCGCTAGTCCCTTCGTCACACTAGGCGGCTGCGGCGGAATTACTTTCGGCCTGCAACATACCGTAGGCCACCCACCGATTCAAGCGGCGCTCCTTAAGAATCTTAGGCCGTAGGAGTTTACAGGCCGCCTCATTGTGGTGGAGGGGTAGACAATTGTTGCACCGACGGTGCTAGTCATTCCACGCGTATTTCACCTTACAGGAAGGACAAAATCTAAATGAGTCCTGTCCCATAGGGCAGGATCAAGCTAGCAACGACATACCCAAGGGAACAAAGAGGGGGGAAAAGAAAAGGGATTCTTGAAAGAATATGTCCACCCCGACCCCACTCTCCCTACTGTAGGGGCCGGCCAGAAGGCCGGGCCACATGGTCGGCAGCGCCGGCCGGATCAACAGCCGTTGAAATTCCATCATCAGCAGTCTTCGGCGGTGGCACTGGAATCAGCAAAAGAAGGGAGTGACAATGAGAATAAAACGACCGAAGGTCGAGAAATATAACAATAACGCAATGTTTTATGAAGAGCTCCGAATTAGGGCGAGCAGATAGCTGGGTGGAAAAAAACAATCCGAGGGGCCTCGACGCACGAGGGATTTTGGGTACACTACACGTCACGTTAGGGATAGTGTTACAGGCACGCCATTGTCAACGTCCCTTTTTCGATTCTCGACAGACCAGATGCAATACTCCACGGTTACCACTGGATGCTGGACTATATGCACAGCATGTGGTTCTAAGCAGATTAACAAGCCTCAGAAACAATCATATAAGAGCTAGGTTTGTTATTGGCAACTTATGACTACCTCTTCATACGTGCCATTTAAGAAAAATTAGTTACACAGTGTTTCATTGGTTTCTCAAGTTATAAGGTCCTTTGTTATATGGACTAATACGATTGGTTTGGCACGCTTGTGCCATGTCTGGAACATTAGATTCAATTAGCAGCACATAAGCCAAGACCCAGGTGCAAGTAGATAGGACATGGAACTGCTGCCCTACCACCCAATTAGCCCAACATATCTCATCACCTATGCCTTCTGCCATGAAATTCTTTGTACTTGGCCTTGCAGAGTAATCTTGTCCTAGGAATGCAACAGAGCGAGGGCACTCGCTATCGTGTCTGGAACTCAAGTTCAAACCCTATTTTCATCCTCTTCTGACGTGGCACGAGAACGTTTCTGTTCATACTGCAAGCTTTCAAACGTATGAATGATTTAAGACTTTCCATCGTCTGTATTCTTTCTTGCACCTTACTGTGAGGATTCATCCTCCGCACCTAATGTTACTCTTCAGCGTAGATAGCCGACCTTGACTTCTCAGTTCTTGACTTCAAGCCAGATAGCCTCCCAACGCAGCTCCAACAACCTGCTATTCTACTGCGACACAGCCTTTCATTTTCTCTTCATGGTTCTTTGGCTTAGTTATTTCATTATACCAATGTCCACTTTCTGTACAATGGTGGCTCTGCCTGCATTCCATTTACTACTTGTAGCTAGCCTATACAATGACTTGATCTATCTTGCATTTCAATGTATGTACATTCATCATACTTCTGATTTTTTGCAGCACCTTCTAACTTTTAATCTTCTACACTTTTATGGTTCACTTAATTCTTTACTTTGTCATTTCTTCTCTAGGATTCATACATTGTCTACATTCAATATTTCAGAACCTTCTGCACATTTTCTTATGACGTAATCAGTCCATTTTCTTAGCTCTCATATTTATTCAGGGATCTCCTCCAGCTGGCTGTCATCAACTCAAGCGTACATTCAATATGGTAGTTTTAATGGATACTGTCTTCCAAATACTTGCTACGGTATTGGTACAATAGCTGGTGTTAGACAGGTCACGGGCTCATGAATCCAATACAGGGGAGTTAGGGGGGTAGGATCTCCTGCGGCTGTGTATATCTACCAAACAACTATTGGTCCGAGAAGAGTGCAGAAAGGTTGGCAGCAATTTGTGCAGAGTTTGAACTGTTTCCCAAGGCAACCATTTATTTTCATGTCCTTATTGCTTCCAGGTGTGCAAACTGCAGCTAATGACAAATGACTGCAATTAACTGGGTACAAGTTGCTGCGAAAGGCCAATTCAACAGCAAAGGGCCCAAACACAGTAAAAGAAGAGCTCAGGGCACTATGGTTAGTGGCACTCCAAAATTGGTACATCGTGGACCTCCTCACTGCCACAGAGGGAGGTGTTTTTGCAAAAAATAGGGAGTAGCTGCTGTGCCCTAGTTCCCTATGGAAAAGCATCAAATGATACACTGTGAGTGAAGCCATTAATGAAATAAAGACACTCCATGAGAAGATGACAAACTAAGTTAGTGGAGTGTAGTTGAACAATTGGTTGGACCACCTTTTTGCTTAGGTGCCTGCTTGGCTCTCAGGAGTATTTAAAGTGACTGTCCCCGCCCTCATGTTCGTCACCTTCTGCATCGGCAAAAGTATTTTGAGACTAACAAAGGGAGAAGAAAATGCATGACACCCTGGAATACTGACGGGGTAAATGATAAAAATAAGCACACTAACAAACTAACAAAGGGTGAAAAGATCGATAATACCAGAACATATAGAAGATATTGACAACTATGGCGCATTTTGGATGGCATGCATTAAGGATGGACAGGAGTTGTCCTGATAGAGGGATCATTGGAAGACTGGGAAGAAGATGGAGGTGACTAGTAAAATAACAAGAGTATGGATCCCAAACAGGCAAGCAGCAGAGTTGGGACTGGGAAAAGAAAGAAGAGTTGGTGATTGAGGTCGTCAATCAAAGGGGGGAATAATGTGGTAAAAATGCAAGTTCAGCACCATAAAAAGGCACAAGCTGCGGGAGGAGGCTGCAAATTTGGGAGGGGCTTTCATCGATAGCCACTCCATTATAGTCTTATGCACTAGGCTGGAGAATGCCCTTAATTATTGTGTTTCAAGGCAAGTAACATATAGGCTGCAGGCAAGCATGAGTGGCTTAACATTAGACCGACGCACTGTAAACGGGCCTCAGAGCATGCTTTTCATTAGAAACAAATTAACATTTTACCAACGTCCTTAGTAGCAGCAGAGGCTGACAGCACATTGTAAATTACATGTTCACAGGATCATACAGCTAGAAATTAATAGCTCTTGCTACTTTCAAGGTCAGGGAGCTAAGCTCATGGGTGCCACAGAAAGGCGGGGCACACAATCATTTTATTTTATAATTCAGCAAATTAACTTATGAAACTGATACTAGCCATTTCAAAGTGTTCCATAGCAGTTTCAAACTGCTCCTTGGCACATGTGAGCCTGATAAAAGGTTTGAAGTGTTCTTAAGGTGCAACATCAAAATGGTAATTTGTCAGTGGTTCAAGGCTCCTCCAGTGTCATGATCGACTATATTCTCATGAGAAACTGATGGAGATGACCAGCTGCAGAGGAATAAAGATCTGCTGATACTCTCAAATGTCTCAATATTTTGGCACCATTGTGTGAATTGTGGGTTGGACTGACATCACAGAGGTGGTCGAGGGTGGCTTGGTGAGGTTAACAGGACCTAATCACATCGGAGTAATGTATGCCTTTCCATAACGGAATGACGTAGCTCTACCAATCAGCTCCCCATGGAGGGCTAACTCAATGCTGCAATGTGCTTTGATGCTTGTTAGTTTGTATGGTTATACAAACGTTTGTTTTAGGGGCATAGTTGAACAGGTTCTTTCATGCAGCCCTGTTCTGCCATTTGTGAATTTTGCTTTCCCAGCCGCACCTGGGCCCAGAATAAATTGCGTTTCTTCTTGCCTGGTGTACACTCTTTTGGATTACTTTTCTAATTTTAATGGCGAGTTCTGAGGCAACCAGCAATGCAGATAAATAGGGGTTTGTGCCCAAAAGTGACAAAGTTCAATTGAATGTTTCTCAACAAAATGAGTTCTCTTCGAAAACGAATCACCACCACAAGCCCATTGCATCCTTTCTAACTTCTAAAAGGTTTTTGAAAAATGTAAGTGTTCTCCCTTCTTCCATGCCCAAGGCTAGCCCAGGGGCAGGATACCCGATCCAGGTTCGGCGACTAAACATGAGTGGAATGGAGACTTGTTCTCAAGGTTTTCCTATGGATGACGTGGGTGTGGGTGTGGGGGTGGGTATGGAACAGGCACACTGATGCTTACCACCCAACTCAGATTATCCCAGATGTATTGGCGGGTCGTGTGGGGGTTCAATCTTCCGATGTTGGTTCCAGTAAGAGGTGCCCAGGAGTTGAGGGTTTCAAGGAACCTTGCACGTCAGTGAAGAAATGCATATCCTAATTTTGAAGGCTTACTTAGGACACTTCAGTGGATGGAGGAAGGTGAGTTCCAGTGACGATAACCGTTTGCAGGCAACAACAGGCTTCCTTCCTGTCACAGCAGCTGCTCCAGGACAGGTTCCCTTGAAGATGGCAAACTGGAAATCAGGGAGAATGGGACTTGTGGCACAAGCTGGCTACCACCAAAGTTCCGGACTTCAACTCAGAATGGCAACCATTCTGACGAGGTAGCCCATTAGAGAGCTGGTCAGTGAATGGGGCAGTCCAGGGACACTTCCAAAGGCTCTGAAGGGAAGGATCCTTCAGAAGGCGTAGAGACTAGTTGGTCCCACTAGTGCAAGGGCTGAAGCACCACTCGGGGCCTTCCGACATCAGGCAGAGGAGCAGGGCTTCTGCAGGTCGGACACAGGAAGGAATGCTAGGACACCAAGAGTCGTCTTCAGATGGTCAACAGGCTGCTCTTCGAGGTATTATTGGCTCCAACGCAGATCTGAAGATCCCAGTTCGAAGCAAGTCCAAACCCACCAATGGTAAGGATCTGCTCCATTCAAACAGCCAATAGTTGTCTAATGAGGGACAACTACTGGTTTCTCATCCGTCCCAGAAGGACAAGATACTTACCAAACTGGTAACGTTCTTTCGACTGGATGTTCCTCCAACGTATTCCTCATCTATGACATGTAATGTCCACAGCTGTGCTCCTTCGGAAGTTTTTCGGCAGAGGGCGTCCTTGCGCCAATGGAGTCGGGTCGATGTCCCTCGAGGGCCTATGTCGAGGGTGCCGTCATCGGATGTTACAAGTAGGACGCACAGCGCCTGTAGCTTCAGTTCATGTTTTTCCCCCTCACAACGTGTGGCACCATGTCCAGAGCACCAAACCGACTGCACTTAGCCTTGCAGGACGTAAGCTGTAATGGCATGGGAAATTCTTGAGGGGCCGGCTGGGAGGGCGATGAGGAATACATTGGAGGAACATCCAGTCGAAGAAGGTTACCAGTTTGGTAAGTAACTTGTTCTTCGAATGGATTGTGTCCTCCAACGTATTCCCCATCTATGACAGACTTCCAAAGCAGTAAAGATGAGTGGAGGAGGGAAAAGAATTTAGACATACCCAATTCAAATGCCAGAGTACAGAACTGCCTTACCAAAGGCAACATCCTGAGCATGGGACGTATCCAGGGAGTAATGCTTAACAAACGTGTATAGAAGACCACGTTGCAGCGTCACAGATATTCTTAACCGGAACACCCCAATGGAGTGCTATCGAAGTAGCAATGCCCCTGGTGGAATGAGCCGGCAAACCCTCAGGAGGGTCCTTACCAGCCAACTGGTAGCATTCCAAAATAGTGAGGATAATCCACCTAGACGAGGTCTGCTTAGAAACAGCATGTCCCAAACGGTGTCCAGTATACCCCACAAAGAGCTGGTCATCCACTCTGAGCTTGGCCATTCTGGAGAGATAAAAGCTCAAGGCTCTCCTAGGATCCAACCTATGGAGCCGTTCCTCTTCCTTACTAGGATGAGGATAGAAGGCGGGGGAGTACCACCTTCTGACTCAAATGAAATTCTGACACAACCTTAGGCAAAAAGGACGGACGCACTCTCAGTACGACCTTGTCCTTGTGGAACAAAGTAAAGGGTGGCTTAGAAGAATGTGCCTGCAACTCACTCTTCTAGCAGATATAACTGCAACTAAGTAAATAGTTTTAAATGTCAATGGCCTCAAAGGGCAAGAGTGCAAAGTCTCAAATGGAGCACCCATCAGAAATTTCAAAATCAAAGTAAGGTCCCAGAACGGCACCTGCAATTGTCGATAGGGGGGGGGGGGGATTCATTTGGGAGCCCTTTCAAAAACTGAGTGATCAGTGGAATTTTAGAATAAGAGCATTGCTCTGAAGAGCACTTAAATATAGACAGTGCTGCCAAGTAGCCTTTATTGGTGCCCACCTGAAGACCCCTGTGGGCCAAGGAAAGCAAGAAAGACAACCTCCGTAATTGAGCACTGAAAAGGATCCACATTCCTTCCTCTACACCAGTCGCAAAACTTACTCCAACAACAACGGTACAGGTACTTTGTTGCCGGACACCTAGCCGAAGCAACACATCCATTACATTATCCGGAAGGTCCCAATCTCTATATCTCAACCTCTCAGAAACCATGCGTAAAGGTTGAGTCTCTTGACCTACGGATGGAGAACCCGACCTTCCCTGCGCGGGAGAATATCCTCAGAGGCAGACGCATTGGATGACAAATGGACAGGTCTAGAAGGTCCAGCTACCACACTCTCCTGGCCCAATCCGGTGCAATGAGGATCGGGCGGGTACCGAACCTTCTCAACCTCCTGAGAACTTGAGGGATGACTGGGATCGGAGGAAACTCGTACAGCAGCAGGAAGAGCCACTCCCACTATGAACCTGTCTCCTAGAGCTCCTTTCAGCGGAAATTCCCTCTAGCAGTACCTTTCGCACTTCCGGTTGGCACCGGTTGTGAAGAGGTCCACCTCTGGGGTGCCCCAAAGGGCGAATATCTCCTGAAGAACTTCCTGAGCTAGCTCCCACTCGTGGGAGACAGCGCTCTGCCTACTCAGAGCGCTGGCCGCCATATTCTCCTTGCCTGCAAAATGAACCGCTGATAGGGTCATTCCCTTGTGTATCGGCCAGAACCAGAGCTGCATTGCCTCCCTGCAGAGAGGCAGTGATCATACATCCCCTCTCTTGCTGAGGTAATGCATTGCCACTGTGTTGTCCGTCAATATCAGGAAATGTTTCCCCGTACAGACAGCAGGAAAGCCTTCAGCGCCAGTCTGATGGTTCGCAGCTCCAAAAGATTGATGTGAAGTCTGGACTCCGATAGAGACCAACAAGCGCTGATGGACAGATCGCCGGCATGAGCTCCCCACCCTGTCAGGGAAGCGTCTGTCACCACCATGACATCTGCCCATGTTTGGCATAAAGGCTCCTCTCTCATGAGGTTATTCTCGTCGGCCCACCACAGAAGGTCCTGCGAGACCGAGAGCAGAACATGAAGGAGATCCAGCATTTTACCCGAGAACTGGGTCCATTCAGTCCATAGAGCCCACTGAAGGGACCTCATTCTCAAGCGGGCCTATAGCACCAGAAAAATGCAGGATGCCATGAGGCAGAGCAACCTTAAGAATACAAAAGACGGAAGACTCTGGGCTTGCTGAAATTTGGAGACCATCTGAAGAATGAGATGAGCCCTCACCTTGGGTGGCGAGCACATCCCCAAGGACATGTCCAAAACTGCCCCTGTGTACTGTAGCTGCTGGGTTGGTGTGATATGCGACTTCTTGAAGTTGAGGGAGAAGCCCAGCTTGTGAAGGGAATGGCATGTGACGTTGAGATGATCCAAGGCTTGTTCGGGAGAACACGCCCTGATCAGCCAATCATCCAGGTAGGGGTAAACGTGAATCTCCCCTCTTCTGACGTGCGCTTTCACCACCACCATGAGCTTGGGGGAAGACCCTCGTGCGAAGGTGAGCACGAAAGGCAGGACCCGGAACTGGCAGTGGGATCCGCCAACTGCAAACCTGAGGTATTTCCTGTGCTTGAGATGGATCGGCACATAAGTGTCCTGCAGGTCCAAAGACACCAACCAATCATGAATTTGGAGGGCCTGAAGGATCTGAGAAAGAGTGACCATCTTGAACTTGTCTTCCTGAGGAACTTGTTCAAGCAACTTAAGTCCAAGATGGGTCTCAGTCCCCCGTCCTTCTTGGGTATCGAAAAATATGTGGAATACCAAATATTGTTTAACTCGGCCACAGGCATCGGTTCTATAGCGCCTTTCGCCAGCAGGGCGAAAATCTCCTGCAACAGGAGTGGATCCGGAACCTTCAAAGAGTGTTTCCCCGGTGGATTGACGTGAGGCAGATGGAGAAAAGGAAGGCAATAACCGTGGGCGATCGTATCCAGAGCCCACGCATCTGAAGTAATGACTCGCCATTCTTGGAGATGCTGCGACAGCCTGCCACCCACCGGAGAATAATGAATCCCAGCCTCAGAGCGGTTTAGAAGCGGCAGCGCCGGAAGGCAAAGAGGCAGCTGCCTGAGCAGCTTTGGCACCCCTACCTCGTCCACCATGAGTGCCCCTAGGGAGGCCCCTTTGACTGGGCATCCCCTTAGCCTTTCCAAATGAGGAGTAATAGCGCAAGGAACCACCCTTCCATTGTTGTCCCCTAAGATGAAAAGGCAGAGGATGTCCGACAGCCGTGCCCAAAGATTTGATGGCCGCCTTGCAGGTCTGCAACTTTTCAACGCTCTCGTCAGCATTGCTGCCAAAAAGATGTGACCCGTCAAAGGGCATGTTGAGAAGATGGGCCTGCACATCGGGTGCAAAACCGGACTTCCGCAACCACACAAATCTGCGCATGACGGTGCTCGTAGCCATGAACTGTGCGACACAATCCGCAGTGCCCAACCCAGATTGAAAGGATTCACACAAGGCATCTTTGCCATCCTGCACAATAGCTAAAAAGCCATCCCTTTCGGGAATATGCTCAGCCGCAAGTGTAACAATCCACAGAGTGTGCAAACATTTTGCCAAGGCACAGGGCCATACTCCCAGCAGTAAATACCTTGCGCACCCATCTTTCCATGCATTTATCGTCCCTATCCGGAGAGATGGAAAGGTACGCAGCCTGCTTCGAGGTGGCCGCAGCCGCCTAAACCACCAAACTCTCAGGAGTGGGGTGAGTGGATAAGGAGCCGGGGTCACTACTGGATGGGCGGTATTTCTTCGACAAAGACTTGTTAACTGCCGGAAGAGACTGCGGGGAAGTCCAAGTAGCAGCCACCCTTTTCTGTAAAGCCATATGAAATGGCAACACAGGGTCAGTGGACGGACCCTGATCCAAGATGTCCGTAAAATCATCCTGATCATATGCAACCTGAGGCCTGGACCAGCCCAGGTACTCAGCAACTCTCAACATCAGTCTTCTATAAGAGGAGTCTGCATGCTCACCAGGATAGGGTGTCCCAAATTCCATCTCAGGAGATGTGTTGAGGCCACTGGCATCATGCAAGGACTGACGCAGATGCTCAAGCCCACTATCCTTGTCAATGAGACATTCCGGAGCCCCAGTCGTTCCATAAGGCAGACCAAAAGGAACAAAGTCTCCATCATCTTACTCATAAATATTCTGGTTAGAGTGGGAAAAACTCCTTCCTAGGGAGATGAGTGCACCTCTTATCAGGAAGAAGCTTTACCGATTTAGCAGGAGCCTTTCTTGGAGGTTCCAGAGCCAAAGAGGCTTCCAATGGCAAATCCTGCCTAGCAGGCGCCGATGGCACTGACGGCTCAGGCGGTGTTGAAAAAGGCCCGAAGTCTTCGAAGGTCTGACCCCAGGGAAAGACCAGACAAACTCGGCGCTGACGGCGTGAACACTTTCTTTGACAGCTTCTCAGGCTTCGACGGTTTCGTGGGAGACGAAGACCGTGACCTGGAACGTCTCTGGCATCACCCAATGCCTTGTCCGAACGGGACCTCGACGGTTCTTGATGTTTATCATGCCGCATACCCGAGCCCGAGGGTGTACAAGCATCGGACCGAGACCGTTCCTCACCGGCTTCAACTGAAGGCGCAGACCGAACTGTGCCTTGAGACTGAAAAATCTAAAATTTGCTCCCGAAAAGCCTCCCATTCCTTGAGTATAGAGGACTTTCTGGGGCACAACACCCTTTTCTGGTATCCGTCATCCGACGAGGACAGGGAAGGCGAACGATGAAGCTGCTTCAGGGACCACCTCGACAAAAGAGGACGAGTGGTGCGAGCCACTCTGGGACCTAGACCTGCCGGATGACTTCCAGCGAATAGGGACTCCCCCGACTCATCGGTCGACACTTGCCCAGGACCACAAGCCTCCATAACCATAATCTCCTCCCTCATTTTCTCCCGCCTCTTCTACTGCTCCTCTCTCCTCTTTGGACTCCCTGTCTCTCACCTATCTCCCCTAAAATCCATCTACCACTCCTCTATCCGTACTCTATGCCTCCTCGGCCCTCGAGACTATTTCTTCCTCTCTCACTCAACTTGGTAATTCCTCTGTCTTGTCTACAAATCTCTCCATGACCTAGCGCCCCCCTACCTTTCCTCCCTCCTCTCATTTTACTCCCCCTCCCACTCTCTCTGCTCAGCAAACCTCTGCCTCCTCACTGTACCCCCAGACCCATGTGCCTCCTCACGCTTCCGCTCCTTCCAACTCTTGGCCCCCCCGCTACACTGGAACTCCCTCCCGCTCTCCATCCGCTCCACCCCTACCTACTCATCCTTCTGCCACTCCCTGAAAGCTCATCTTCTACACTCCCCCCTGACCTTCCCTTCCCTACCCCCTCCTCCCATTCCCTTGCCCCCACCTCATTTCCCTCATCCTCTCTCCTTCCCCTCTGACTTAAATTAGTAACACATACTACTTAAAGGCAATGAGGACACCAGATCACTCTCCCTTCCCTTCCCCTCCCCTCCCCCTACCTCAAATCCTACACCGTAACTCCCTTCTCCTACCCCCTCCTCTACCCTATCCCCCTCCCCCCCTTGTAAATAGTTCTACTTATTGTGCTAATGACCTGTTCATGCTTGTATATAAGCTTCCCTTCCCCCCTACCCCCTCCTTCCCCCTACCTCAAATCTTACACCGTTACTCCCTTCTCCTACCCCCTCCTCTACCCTATCCCCACCCCCTTTGTAAATAGTTCTACTTATTGTTCTAATTACCTGTTCATGCCTGTATATAGGTTTCTCTCACTTTTGTACCTGTTATATTGTAAAGCGCTTTGGCTTAAAGAGCTATATAAATTCAATAAACATAAGCAGATATGGTGCAAGCCCGTGAGACATCTTGGACACGCAGTCCTGACATTTCTTGAAGCCAGACCACGGGGTCGGTAGGGTGGAAGAAGACAACAATCGTACAATACGATGTTGAAGACCCGAAGCGCGCTGAGTTCTCGAAGCAAACACGTTTGCGGAAAAAACGGAACTGAGGCTACGGGCGCCGTGCGTCCCACTTATAACATCCAATGACGTCACCCTCGGACGGAGGCTCTCGAGGGTCATCAACTCGACGCGAGTGTGCCCTCTGCCGAAATAATTTCCGAAGCAGCACAGCTGTGGCCATAACATGTCGGAGATCAGGAATTACGTTGAAGGACACAATCCATTCGAAGGAGACTTTCTCTGCAGTCCCAGCCCTCTTCCTGGGCCACATAGTCAAAGGTTGACTTGCCTGCGAAAGCCTGAGCTTTCCGGGGTACGTGCATGACCTAAGAAATTTCATGACTTGAGAGGGCAGGAAGAAGGGAAAACTACAATGTGGCCAATGAGCAAGCGAAAGTCTCGTGGCACAGTCAGTTTAGGGCACTAGCCACGTTGGCAAATACGAATGTGCATACTAGAAAGAATGCAACAACGGTCAAAATGTCACTGCTACCACCAGCTTGTCTTAAGGCACACACAAAGGGAAACAAAATCCTACTGTGTAAAAAGCTAAGGGTAATACAAGAGGATACTGACTGCACTGCAAGATACTGAATGCAAAGATACAAATACAAGAATCAAAAAGTGAAACAATGTTTCCCAGTACTGATAGTCTGAGGGACTTATCAGTTTCCCCACAACATGTGAGCAAAAGGCAAAGGAAGTGAAGCTGAAGGTTTTACTTCCCTTCAAAAAGTCAAGACAGGATAACAATAGAGCAAAAAGAAAGGGGGTCCACAGGAAACAATGTATGGAAAGTTGCCAGAAGAAAATCTTTCCTAATGCGCTAAATCACGAGCGAGACTAATAGCTTAACGCTGTAGACTAAATCATCTCCAGGCACTATCGGATTTAGTATTAAGGCATTGTGACATGATACACAGCATTACATATTTTGGGTAAGTGTTGAAGCTAGGATTTGAGCTTGGTCTGCAATTTAGGTACCTGCCTACTGTTAGGGAGATTTCTGTGCAACCATCTGTTGAGAGCTCTGTAAACATTTAACTGTTAGGGAGAATTCTCTGAAGGCTAATTTCCCAAACCTAGTGAGTCCCCCAGCAGCTTTGCTGGATTTTTCGGCTTTTTTTTTTCTCCTGCTAAGAGTGAGACTCTTTTACTCCCACTCTTAGACATGATTTGAGGTGTTCCTTTGTCTTTCCATGTGTTTTATCGTCTATGGGGTCTTTTACTCCATAGGGTCTCATGTGTTTTTGATGTAGGTTACACAGCACCATCCGTGCCGTAACCCAGGGGTGTTGTCGCAACCCCCAAACAGACTCCATACCCTGGAACTGACTACTGTCTCCCAGGGCATGTAAAGTCACCATTGGCTTTACTAGTCCCAAATTATTAACAGAAACCAGTAAAAATCATATTGTGGACGTACTGGTCGGGATAATTCGATTGCCCTGGGGTCTGTTCGAGGGGGCACGTCTCCGTCCCCCCTGATCGAGTTTTGGCTGGTGGCAGTGGATACTACTTTTTATATTCGACCGCGAATATATCTCTATGGGATTTCCCCATTGTTCGAGGCTACAAACTTTATTTAATTCCTATAGCCTCGAACATACAGCCGGTTTATTTATTTAATATTAATTCACTGGTTGGTATTTTTTGCCAGAACTCTATTCTAAAATGGCGTTTGTGTTCTCTTCTGTGACTCCAACCCAAGTCGAGCCCTTTGTTCCACTTTTTGGCGGGCTTCTCCACAGAAGCCTCCAAAAGTGGTGCCACTCTGTCTGGGTACCACAGGGGGTGTGGGAGGGGGTTTAGGCACCCTGGACTGAGTTGCCTTGGCAACTCAAGTCGCACTCTGGTGTGATTGGCCCAGTGGTGAGCCGGCCAGCTCACCACTTAGCATGTTTAATTGACAGCTAGGCTGAATGAATGGGGGTTTGCTGCATAAAAGCAGGGCTTTGGGGACTGGATCTTTAGAGGTCGCCACAGGACCCAAGAATCTGAGGAGGGAGAAGCTGAGCCGACCTGCAACGACGACACCACCGGTGGAGCCCTGCTGAACCGTCTCACCACTTTGCCCGACGACAGAGGAGATCTCCAGTCCGGAGAGTCTTCTTCCTTTGACTGGTGGGGATAACCAGTTTTGCCTTCTTTTCACCTTCCTGGAGCATCTCGTGGCCGCCTTGCCCGTGCCACGCACCCCGGCAACCGGAATACCACGGGTTACCACTACCGCGAATAGAAGGGTAGCACCTTTTAACCGAAGAACTCCGCGGCTGGTTTCTTCCCTGGCAGTGCAACGACCTTCATCTTTCCTCCACGGCGAGACCTCCTCTTCCTCTGGACGAAACACCGACTTGCACCCGCTGCCAGGAACAACTGCCCCCGCTGGAGCTCCCTTCCCACGTAAGGTGCTGTGTCCCGCCTGGCTTCCCTTTCGACAGATCGTTCGGGGTGACAGCCTCGACTTTCTAACCTGGGCTGGCCTGGGACAACCTAGCTAACTTTTCCTGACTTTAATTTCATTCTTTGTGTGCAAACTATCTACAAGACTCTTTGGGCATAACCCCACTGTGTGAACCTGGAACCCTTCTGCTTGCTCCCTCCAAGAGTGGGCCTTGCAATTGACTTCCTTGCTCTCCAGTAGAACTCCTGCCTATCCTGCCTTACTGTGGTTCTTTTAAAAAGTATTGAAATTTGTGTGCTTCCATAACTCTGCCTTTTTCCCTAACTTATTAGAGTGCCATCTTATGTTAAGCGCTCACCTCTGTCTGAAAATAAGTGGTGTTTCTCATCAAGACTTGTCTAATAAGTAATTAGGGTTGTATATATATATATATATAATCGTGACTGTGTTGAATTTACTTACCTCTTTGTGCTAGTGTAATCTACAAGTGTGTCTTTAAATAAATAACTATATACTTTTACACCAAAGCTCTGGTCAGTGTTTGCTTGTGCTACTGTATCTCTGTAGCTATTATGTATACTCTATATACTGCCTAACTCTTCTTGAGGGAAGTCTGACTGCTCAGCCACAGCTACCAAGTGAATCTGTGTGGTGCAGACTGCTACCAAGTGGGTTTACTGCCAAACACCTGTAGCCTTAAATCTTTTGCAGTTGTCCCTGAGGGAACTGCACAGGTTTCTGCCTAACATTAACAAAATGGTAGAATAATGTGTTGCACAGAAGGAAAGACCAGCCTCTCCAATGGTAGCTGTAGCAGAGCAGTCGTGTATAACTTCAGGAAGGAAGAAGGCAACTAAAACCCTAAGAAAACATATGGGGCCCAACAACTCACCAACTAAGAATGCACCCATAAAGAACAAACCTCTCTTTAGCCTCAAAAACGCACTTATCAATGCCCGCTCTCCAGGAGCCCATGCCATTGAAATTCATTACCTTATCATCGAACTTGACCTTGATCTGTTAGTATTTACAGAAACCTGGCTACATCAAGCCTCAGGTCCTCTGCTAGCATTGGCCATCCCTCCAGACTACACTATCCTCAGATCAGATAGAAACACCACCCCAGGAGGCGGTGTTGCCATCATTGCAAAAAACACCATCAAATTAAGATCCAGCTCCATCGAAATAATCGCAGGATACGAACTACTGCTCGCTAAACTAACGTTGAATGAAAATATCACAGTTAATATAGTAGTCATCTATAGAACTCCCAGTACAAACAGCCACCAGAAACAGATATCCCTCTAATACCGGCGCCCATCCTTAAACCCAAAACAAAATGTATCATTGGCGATTTGAATCTTGGCTTTAATGATGACCAAGACACCAAAGCAACAGCCCTTCTCCTGGCACTCAACGACATGAACTTCCGCCAACACGTCAATGTCCCCACCCATACCAAGGGTAGGACCCTGGACTGGATCCTCACCCTCAACACCAAAATCACCATAGGCCCGATTACCCCACTCAGCTGGACAGACCACTACTGCATAGAATTCACTATCACTAGTGACGATCCTTGCCCGCCAAAGAACGAAATCACAGACACCATTGAAAGTAGAAATCCTAAAAAGCTCACGGTGGAGTACCTTGACCCCGTCTTCAACAAATTGCTAAACTCCCACTCAATCCTCAGTAATGATCCCACTACCATCGCTGAGTACTATGACAAATGCCTCTCCACAGCGATTGATACCACAGCACCAGTCACCACCAAACTAAGACGTCTCAATAAAAAATCCAATTTATGGTTCCACGAGGAACTAGTTGCCCTTAGAAGGAAAAAAAGCTCTCTCGAGCATGTCCATAATAAACACCCCTCCCCTGACTCGGCTAAAGCCTTCAAAGACACCAATACCATCTACAAAACAGCTATCATCACCCACAAAGCCAACGCCTACAATGCTCGCATCAGTAATGCAGCATCAGACTCCAAGGAGCTCTTCTCTATCCTCAGAGATCTTGAAAATCCCCTGCCAACTGACACTCCCATCAACGCAAGCAAAGAATGGTGCACCACCATACAAGATGCACTTGCCTCCAAAATTGCTGTGCTGCAAAATAAAATTAACTCTAAAAGACTACTCCTAGCAGTTAAAAACTCCCCCACTCCTAAGCCCTGCGCCTCTCTCAGTGATAACTCTAACCCACCTTTCCAATTCACACCGGTATCCCAAAATCTTGTATTTGACACAATCTCTAAGCTAAAAACGTCCAACTGCAAAGGAGACACTGTCCCGGCCAAATTAGTCAAAGCCTGTGCCCCTACTCTGACCCCTATCATCACCAAATTTGTCAATGCCTCCTTTAACTCCAACACAGTTCCAACCTGCATTAAAGAAGCCTGGGTCACCCTGCTTAAAAAAAAAACAAACCTAGACCCCACTATCCCCACTATCGCCCAATAACCACGGTCCCGTTTTTACTCAAAATCGATAAACTAGCCTATAACCAAATTCAAACCCACCTGGAATCTAATCAGCTTCTCGGCACCAGACAATCAGGCTTCAGGCCTAACCACAGCACTGAAAAAGCCCTCTTGAAACTCAAAATCCAGATGGATGCCATCAGGGATTCTGGGAAACTCTGCATTCTCCTGCTGCTGGACCTCTCTGCCGCGTTTGACCTGGTGGACCATGACAAACTATGTAACTCACTTGCCCGTGAGTTTAACTTCTCTAGCAAAGCCACTGCTTGGGTAAAATCTTTAACCGACCGCACTTCCAGAGTGTCCATAGGTAAAGAAGCAGCTAACCCCATTCCAGTCCCCATAGGAGTACCCCAAAGCTCTTGCCTCTCCCCTCCGTTGTACAACGCTTACACCAAACTTTTGTTCTCAGCATTAGACGATATGGGCGTCATATACACAAATTTTGCGGATGACACCCAGATCCTTCTACTTCTCACAGGCAACTATGAGCAGGACACCATAACAATCAATCAAATTTATGCCATCATACAAAACTGGATGGCATTAAATAGCCTGTGTCTTAACGATGAGAAGACAGAAGTCCTCATCGTAGGATCTCCAGCCAAAATAGCAACCCTTCACCCAGATTAATCAACCATCAATATTGATGGTACCAACATCCCAGTGCTGAAGCAAGTCAAAACACTGGGCGTGTACATTGACGCCTGCCTGAATATGACCAAACAGATCAACACGCTCTCCTCTTCCACGGCTTATACCTCCAAACTAATTGCTCTCAGCCGTCAATTTCTCACACCAGCAAACTGCCTCACCTTAGCCAGAGCGCTGGTCCTATCGAAATTGGATTATTGCAATGTACTACTACTAGGCACTTCCAACACCAATTTAGCCAAAATGCAACTACTGCAAAAAACAAAGTCCTGAGGGCAGCTCTAGACATTAAAAAAAAAATAAAAAAATCAGACCATATCTCTAAGACTAGAAAAGACGCCCACTGGCTCCCCATCAAAGCCAGAATTATCTTCAAAACATTATGTATCACATACAAATGCCTGACCAAAAAAGGACCTATCTCAACAATACCCTACATCCGAAAGTTGACAGGAGATCACGAAGATCAAACGACAAACTCCTCCTAACCCTCCCTCGCTTCAGAACCAGCAGAACGGGGGGAAGCAGCTTCACCTCCCTAGCCCCCAAACACTGGAACACCCTACCCACTAACATTAAAAAAAAACCCTCCTTCACGGTTTATAAGAAACTGCAAAAAACCTGGTTATTCAACCAATAGTATCTAAAGACAGGTTTCCTTACCACTGCATATTATTGTGAATATCTGTAAATTGTATTTTAGTACCAACTGTCCATTAATAATGTAATGTAACTAATGTAATGATGTTTGTATTAATTTCTAAGCGGTTTTATAACCTCACTGTGACACCCGAGGGGCTGGGCATGTAACAAATAAAAATAAATAAAAGACCTGCAATAGTCAGTCAACACAAAACACATCACATTGGTATACTGAAAAATATATACTTATTACAGGGGGACACACACACATTATATTAGCACTCTTCCGCGTCACCAATAAAACGTGGATACCAGGAATCTGAGTCCATAAAATTAGGAAAGCAAGTATTTTATTTGTGCAGCATGCACATGTTAAAAGTCATGATCAGTAAAAGTTCCTAAAGCACAGAATGCTGAAAATTCGGCAGCGTAATGTTTTGCTACCGACTTGTCGCTTTTTCACAGATTTTCCAATCACCAATGCAGTGAATATATTAAGGAGGAGTTACCTGCAGCTAAATCCATAATACAAAGAAGGGACCAATTCCCTACACATTCACATTTAGCCATGTTGGGTTCCACTAATGACCGTAGCAGCGTGTAATATGCCATTATATGTGCTACTCCATATTGGAGTATGTAGTTCATGCATAGTGTGCCTGTGAAAGTTAAATACCCTAGCTCACTAGGAAATGATCTGCAGGTGCATAGACATCATGTGACGGATATGATATGATATGATATGGTATTTGTAAAGCGCCTATACACAAGTGTTTCAAGGCGCGACGAGGCAGGGAGGGAGGGAAACAAGGGGAAGACAGACAAACGATCCTACTAGGCCAGGTGTCATTCAGATCGCGCAAGTGCAGAGGTAGGGGGAAAAGGAGAAAGTGCAGGGGGAGGAGGTGGGGGGAAAGTGCAGTACACGGTAAGTAGCGTAATAAAATAATAAATAATAAATAATAAATAAAAGGGCCAGCTGGTGGCAAGTGCGAGGTAAGTGCAGAGCAAGTGCTAGGAAGGGGGCTGTAGGGATACAGTGACAGTCCCACAGTGCAGGGGGGAGCCAGGGAGGCAGTGCAAGTGGAGAGTGGCTGGGCCCTGGACCGAGGTCGCTGAGAGTGGCCAAGATGCAGGTTTAGTGCAGAATTTCAGTGGGGAGTTAAGCAGGTTTAGCAGGGGAGAGGGAGAGAGAAGGCAGAAGCGAAGAGGAAGGTTTTGAGGTGCTTCCGGAACCGGAGATGGTTCTACTCAAGTTTCAGGGAGGCAGGAAGGCTGTTCCAGAGGGAGGCCCCTGCTGCGGAGAGAGATCTACCCCCAGCTCGTTGCTTCGAGAAGCGGCTGACCATGAGGGAGTTGGAGACGGATGAGCGAAGGGCTCGTGAAGGAAGATATTTAGGAAGAGAGAGTTGAAGGTATTTAGGCCCCAGGCCCCAGAAGGCCTTGTGGACAATGCAGAGGGTTTTGAACTTAATCCTCGCAGCCACTGGGAGCCAGTGAAGAGATTTCAGTCCTGGAGAGATACGGTCCCTGGGCTTGAGGCCAAGGACAAGTCTCGCAGTTCTGTTCTGGATAAGTTGCAGAGGGCGGAGAGTGGAGGCAGGCAGATTAAGATAGAGGCTGTTACAGTAGTCCAGCCTTGAGAGAACCAGGGCTCGGGAGACAGTGAGCTTCTGGGGGAAGGAGAGGAAGAGAAGAATACCTCTGAGGAGGTGCAGCTGGTAGTGTGACTTCTTAGAGACGTCAGATATATGAGGAGAGAAGGAGAGTGTGGAGTCGAAGATGACCCCGAGGTTTTTAGCCTTGCAGGTAGGGGCAGGAAGGGGGCCAAGGGAGGCCGGCCAGAGAGCTGCAGGGAAGGAGGGAGTGGGTGTGCCGATGAGTAGAATCTCAGTCTTACTGGCGTTAAGGCAGAGGTCATTGGCGGCACACCATTCCTGGATAGCAGACAGACAGTCGGAGATGAGGGAAGAAGAGGAGGCGGCCGAGGGTAGCCTGAAAATGAGCTGGGTATCGTCCGCATAGCACTGGAAGTGGGGGCAGAGAGCGGCGATGCGGTGGGCAAGGAGTGCCAGATACTGGTTGAAAAGCCAGGGAGAGAGGTTGGATCCCTGGGGGACACCACAGGTGGAGAAAAAGATGTCGGAGAGGAAGGAGCCCATTTGGACCTGGGAGGGTCGACCGGAAAGGAAAGAGGTCAGCCATGCCAGAGCCTGACCAGTGATACCCAGGTTATCACGGAGACGGTTGAGCAGGATGGCATGGTTGACAGTGTCAAAGGCAGAGGAGAGATCGAGCAGAATGAGAACACAGGGAGTGTTGGAATCGAGGTTCAGGAGCAGGTCCTCACGGATGTTCAGGAGAGCAGTTTCCGTGCTTCTGGCCGCTCTGAAGCCGGATTGATGGTCATGAAGATTACCAACATATTCAGCATGGAGGTTAAGCTGGGAGATGGCCAGTTTCTCCAGGAGCTTGCCCAGGAAGGGAGTAATGGAGATTGGGCGATAGTTGGCCGGGCAGGAGGGGTCGGAAGAGGGTTTCTTGAGGAGGGGGTGCACAAGGGAGTGCTTGAGGGGGGATGGGAAGACTCCAGAGGCGAATGAGTGGTTGCAAAAGTCAGCCAGGGCAGGAGCCAGGGAGTCGATGTGGTCCTTGATGGTTTTGGAGGAACAGGGGTGAACCTGTTTAGACGAGGCTTTCATAGATCGGACTTGTCTGGAAACCTCATCAGCAGAAAAAGGTGGAAAAGCAGAGAAGGAGGGCGGAGGGGCGGCTGCAAGAGAGCAAGAGGAAGAGCCGGGAAGAGAGGGAGGGAGGTGAGAGGAGGAGAGCGAGGACAGGATGTCCTGAGTTTTCGAGATGAAGTGCGAGGCCAGTGCAGTGCAAAGGGCCTGGGAGGGGACAGGAGAGGTAGAGACTGCAGCAGGGTTGGCCAGCTCCTTGCAGATTTTAAAGAGTTCGGCCGAGTTGTTAGATGCCTCAGAGATGCGGGCTTGGATAAGGGCTCTCTTCTTGGTGAGGACGGAGAGCCGGTATTGCCTTTGGAGCAGGCGGCAGGCCAGTTTGTCAGAGGATGAACATGAAGCACGCCATTTCCTCTCTGCCACCCTGCACTTGCGTTTTAGGGTGACGAGATCCGAGTCATACCAGGAGTTACATTTGGCTTTGGGCTTCAGGCGGATTCTCATGACGGGGGCAAGGATATCCAGAGTATCAGATATAGAGGAATAGAGCATGGAGAGGGCTGCGTCAGGGTGGGAGTCAGCCGAGGGGGGAGAAGGGGGCGAGAAGGTAGCAGCGAAAGCCTCAACTGACACGCGCTTCATGGGTCGGATGACCGAGAAGGTGGGTGGCAGTGAAGAGGGTGGCTTTGCCTGTGGGTTAGGGAGAGGTAGGAGGATAGGAGAAAGTGATCGCTCCAGGAGAGAGGAGTGGAGAGAGGGAGGGAGAGGGGAAGGTCAGAAGAGATCAGAGCATCAAGAGTGTGCCCTGCAGAGTGAGTAGGCCCAGACGGGAGAATAGAGAGTGAGAGAGAGTTGCAGAGTTCGCGAAAGAGACCAGTGGGGGGACAGGAGGCATCGAGGTGGATGTTGAAGTCACCGAGAAAGAGGAGTTGGGTGGTTGAGGACAGGAGTGAGGAGGAGAGGTCAGCCCACTCAGAGAGGAAGGAGGAAATTTGACCAGGTGGCCGATAGATAGTGGCCACGGTAAGGGAATGGCTAGGAGAGAGAGAGAGTCGGCAGACAAGACATTCAAAAGAGGAGTAGGTCTGCGTAGGAGTGACAGTGGCAGGAATCCACTCAGGGAAGATAAGGGCAACACCACCCCCTGAACGGTTAGGCCTGGGCACGGAGAGGATCTTGTAGCCGTCAGGTAGGAGTGTGTCGAAGCTGGTGGCAGAGCTGGCAGTGAACCAAGTCTCAGTGAGACCGAGGACGTCGAGGTCCAGTTCCTCAAGAAGGCGACAGATATCAGAGGAGTGCTTGATGGCAGAGCGAGAATTTAGAGTGGCAATGTGGAGAAGGTTGCCACCCTTGAAAAACTTCCGGGGAGGGGTACAGATCAGAGGTACGCCCTGCGGAGGTGTTGGAGAAGGAGTTGAAGAGGGAGCAAAAGAAGGGGCAGGGAGGGAGGGGCAAGGTAGCCGAGGACAGAGGAGGGGGGACAGCGGGAGCGGAGAGGAAGTTGATGAGGCATGGGAAGCGTCTATCAAAAGAGGTGAAGGTTGGCCTGAGGGCCTTGGACCAAGACGGTCCCGTTAGCATAGACATTAATGATGGCTTTAGAGGAGTGGAAAGGGGCCAAGAGGACATCCCAACGGGTGCCACCATTAATGGGAGAGGTGGAGAAAGGAGAGAGCACAGCGACCATGTGAAGAGTCCATAGTTCAGGTGAAGGCACGAAAAAGAGAATGTCAGTGAGAGTTTCCTTGGAGCAGGCGCTCGTGTAGGTGTCAGCGATAGGGAGGCCTGGGTTGGAGACCAGGATGTCCTTTTTAAACTTTTTCCTACCGGATTTAGTGAGGAGAGCAGGATAGTCAATGGAGAAGCAGTTAGAGTAGATAGGCGAGATAGAGAGCACCATGGAGTAAGAGGGGAGGCGGACGACACGAGTATGCAGACAGGAAGTGAGTGGAGGGCACTAGTTTACCACAATGCAGAGCAAACAGTAATGCGTAGTAGGTCAGGGCCACCTAAGTTTGAGAATCCTGCGAGGGGAGAAAAAGCACCCTAGTTGAACACAATGCAGAGCAAACAGTAATGCGTAGTAGGTCAGGGCCACCTAAGTTTGAGAATCCTGCGAGGGGAGAAAAAGCACCCTAGTTGAACACAATGCAGAGCAAACAGTAATGCGTAGTAGGTCAGGGCCACCTAAGTTTGAGAATCCTGCGAGGGGAGAAAAAGCACCCTAGTTGAACACAATGCAGAGCAAACAGTAATGCGTAGTAGGTCAGGGCCACCTAAGTTTGAGAATCCTGCGAGGGGAGAAAAAGCACCCTAGTTGAACACAATGCAGAGCAAACAGTAATGCTTAGTAGGTCAGGGCCACCTAAGTTTGAGAATCCTGCGAGGGGAGAAAAAGCACCCTAGTTGAACACAATGCAGAGCAAACAGTAATGCTTAGTAGGTCAGGGCCACCTAAGTTTGAGAATCCTGCGAGGGGAGAAAAAGCACCCTAGTTGAACACAATGCAGAGCAAACAGTAATGCTTAGTAGGTCAGGGCCACCTAAGTTTGAGAATCCTGCGAGGGGAGAAAAAGCACCGTAGTTGAACACAATGCAGAGCAAACAGTAATGCGTAGTAGGTCAGGGCCACCTAAGTTTGAGAATCCTGCGAGGGGAGAAAAAGCACCATAGTTTACCAAACAATTGGAATAAGGGGGCGAGGCATCATGCGGATGAGGTGTGCAAGGTGAGGAGGGGTGGGCCAGAGAGCGGAGGAGCTGGCGCCTGGCGTCCCCTGCGGACACCTGCAGACACACAGGGAGCCGCACTGTAGGAGTCGCCCTTGGCCTGGGGCCCTTAGCCGCGGGGGCTGCCGGGCAGAGGGCTGCCCAGGAGGGGGGAGGTTATAGGCAGAGGGAGAGGAAGGGGGGGGGGTGTGGGCGGGCAGGGAGGCGGGGAGGGAGGGGCAGACCAGGAAGTGGGAGGGGGGGAGCAGGAGCAGGCCAAACACTGCGCTAGGAGCGCGAGGGAAACAATTCAACTTTCTTTTTCCTTTTTTTTTTTTTTAAAAAAAAAAGCACAGAAACAACACTCACGGAGGCCCAGGCAGGGCTTTCCAGGCCTGCTGATCCCCTCAGGCCACCGGCGACCGCTCTCCACGCTCAGCTGGAGAAAAGAAGCGAGCGTGGGGAACGGCCGTCGAGTAGGCCAGAGGGGAGGCAGGCACACAGCCAATCAGAGGGGGGGGTGGGCGGGCAGGGAGGCGGGGAGGGAGGGGAAGACCAGGAAGTGGGAGGGGGGGAGCAGGAGCAGGCCAAACACCGCGCTAGGATGGTACCTAATGGATGAATATTACTGTATTCAATAGTTGTACAGTCCAAAAATGAGTGGACTAGAATTATATAGCCCACTCGTTCAAAGGAATGCACCCTGTTTGTTAGGCAGAATTGCAGGCAGTACCCTCTGGCAACACCACACACAATTAGGACTACAGGTGTAAGCAAACACCAACCTTTGGTATAAGTCTGTACCACACACTTTTGGTAGCGAGCTAAGCAGCCAGGCTTATCTCAAGAGGGAATGTGAGCAGTAGCAGAAGTTACACAGAAGTAGCACAATCACAGTGGTTCAATTAGACACTTGGACTCAAGGTTTCTTGGTAAAAAATAAACATTTATTTACACAGTCATTTAGAAAACTTTCACTAGCAGAAATCAACTCAATATTAAACACCAATATACTACAGTCACAAACTAAAAGACAGTTTGCGCTCCCCTGAAAAAGGAGCCAAATAGCACTTCACTACTTTAAAATAGGAATAAAAAGCATAGGTTTGTACAAAGGGTTAGAAACACTGTTTTAGATAATGCAAAGGTTCAATGTACCAGGAGGGCCAGTTCGATTCAATAGGCCAGGCCAAAGTCAATAGTCTAGTGTTCTTGGGTAGGACAGCACAGTTCTGGTACAAGTGGAGAAGTCTTTGTAAAAGTTTTTAGAAGTAGTTTTGACGATAAAGAAAAATGTGCTGGGTCACAAGCTGATTAGGCCTGCGAGTTAGGAAAGTTTAACGAACTTCCACCGCGAGAGTTAGGATCGCTCAACCAAATGGCCCAGTACCTTAAAGTGAAGCAAAAAAGATACAGCTGAAGAAGTTGGTTCCTGGCAGGTCCTGCAGGTCTCGCTGTTCCTGAGCCTCAGTCGTGGGGACAAGAGGGAGGATGTCGGGGACTCCTGCACTGCATGGTCGGTGGAAACAAAATGGCGTCACTTCAGCTCAAGTAACTGTGGCTTCCAAACACAAACTGGTGTCCTTCCCCTTGGTTAACCTTAACCAGCTCCGAGAATGGTATCCAGGCGTTTGCCGAGTTGATTGGTCCCACCGACTCAAAGGAAGAAGCCGTCCTTGAAGGAGCTTATCCGTCGAGGGAGTTTCAGGCAAATCAGACCTGCAGCAGGGCTTCACCGGGCAAACCAACGGTCCAGGAGTTGCAGCAGGTGTCTTCCTTCTGCTCGTCTTCGGTTCTTTCGTTCCAGCGGTCGACTCTGCCTTCCAGTCCTAGAGACTCAACTTTTAAACAGTTTTCTCCCATTCATTCCAACCTAGCTGTCACTCACCCAGCATGGTGGCTGTCCTTGCCGGACAGTCAGCCTGCCAATCACGCCAGAGTGCATTTGGGTCTCCTAGGAGACCAAGCACAGGAAGTTTCTGGAACCTCCCTCACTTCCTGCCCACCCCTGACACTCAGACGCAATGGGTGGACTTCAGTCCTGAAGCCTGCCAAAGGCTCACGAACAAAGGGATCAAACCTGGTTTTGCGCGCAGAGTTCAACACCAGAAGGGATTTTCCACAAAGAAACAGCGAAAAATGATGACTGGAGTCTGTTTTTACAGAGGGGTCTTGGCGCCATATTGGAAAACATGGCCGACCCGATTTTTTGCTACTGGTGTTCGCGGTCGGGAAAAATCATGGTAGTTAGTTATAAAACCACTGCCACCAGCCATTTCAAGAGGAAAGGGTAACATTTGACTGTTTCCAGAGTGTTTAGACATAGGGGATGCTAGGCAACCCCTCCAGCACTCTATAGGAAGATAGTATGTGCTGGGTCTAGAAATTTAAAAAGACTAGTAAAGTCAATTTAACTTTACATTCTCTGGGAGACAGTAGGCCGTCTCAGAGAAGGTATTTAAACCTTGGGGAGTCCAAAGGACACCCCTGTGCCACTGCACTAAAGGGTGCTGCGTGACAACAATAAAAAGATGATGCCTATGGGGTTATCTAAAACTCCATAACCAAAGAACACAAGAGTAAAATATACATCAAAATACCTGAGAGAGGGTAAAAAAAAGGCTCACACTCTCTCCAGGGAAAAAAACGAGTCCTCAAAATCCAGCAAAGTTGCTCGGGTTCTCTAAGGTGAAGGGAAATTAGCGCATTTCTGAGAATTCTCCCTAACACTTTTGTAACAATGGATAATAGCAAATGCCGAAAGACATTCAATATCTTTCCACAGCAAGACCTACGGTAAGCCCAAATAAAGTGCCACTGTACTAATATTTAAGCGAGTCACGTTATGAGCCCCGTGGCTAAAGTTAGATTGACTGAAGTAGTCCTTGGGCACAAGGGTAAAGAGCAAATGTGATACATTACTCCGTGTAATCGTATTTCTGATGCTTGCATCTGCTTAGATTCACATGCTATGCATAGGCCGACATCTAGTGGAAGCAGCAGAGCATTACAGTGGTTTTCAAACCTCGAAAAGGGACGTCGACAGGGCATGCCAGTAATACCATCTCTAGTGTGACATCCACTGTACCCATGGTCCTTAACGCGTCGAGGCCCCTCAGATGGTTTTGTTTCTGACACGAGGTAGCATGAAAGTACAGGTGTATCCAAGCAGATATGCATCAGAGAAGCTCATATAACAATATCAGACATCGACTTGGAAACAACACACGACATAAGGTCCAGTAGTAGAGATGTCTCATATAGCGACCCATTAGTCGCTTCACGCGATCAGGACTTCATGACAGTAACACAAAAATGGAACATTGTGAGTCATAGTAATTCCTCGAGACATATTGGGGAAAACAATATTAAGGACAATAACATACAACCGACCCATCCTAGGTTCATTGACTCACGACGCTCCCCAGAAATAACCTCATTACTAATACAAAGGACATCAAGCTACAATAATGAAGTAGTTATGAACAGAGAAAACTTGTTGAGGTTGATACACTCAATCAACGAGTTTTAATTAGTAAAGTCATCAGATATGAAATTCGTGGAATTTCTGGACAAAAAAGATGCAGCATGCGTAGAAGTTCATTTAAACTCAAATATAATCACAAGACTCATTACTGGCTAAACAGGCGGCATTTCGACACATGGGATTTAGAATATCCCCATCGCAATGATCGAAAACGTCAAGCCTGACAAAGAATAAAAATACAACTGAGCAAAACACAAAGAACCCTAAAATTGGGTTAAATTAGAATAGAAACAATCATAATCAACAAGCTAGAGGTATGGTGATATAGACCCTTACAAACTTCGCATTCAAACAGGATCTTTGGCCTTTGCAAGGCTTGGGAATGTTGAATTGAATGAAGACAAATTCAAGAACACAAGATTTCAACCTTCTGATGTAAAGGACCAAAGATATAAAAATAAAAGGAATTCATAACAAACAGGAAATTCTTGGACATCCTGGTCCATTTGTTCATGCAACATGAGAGGGCACACCCATTTATTTGAGGAAGGGAACCAACAGGTGTCCACTCATAACATCATATGCCTACAGGAAACGTGGATTAGTTTACAATCAATACGTGATGGCTACATAACAATAAGGAACCCAGCAATAACTAGAGCAAGAGGCCGGCCTTCAGATGGATTGCTCACGCTAATAAAACAAGCGGTAAACTTGGAACTATTGGAATCACCAAATATTAATCCCTTCATACAACTTCAAGCTTGAAAAATAATGAATCACAAAATCCAACTGATAATAAAATGGAAATCGGTCTTATTTACCCATACTGGAACCACGTTGCCATAAATTATTCCATCTTCATGAATGCTGTCCTATCCAAAATTGATGAAATACATCTCTGCTTTAAAAATGCAATAATTATACTTTGCAGAGACTTGAATATACACCTCTTTGATGAAAGAGGTGTATTGTTTCCAACATTCAAACTAACATCAAAAGCGCAGATTTGGGCAAAGGAGCTAATAAGTGATTTAGTATTGTTAAACGGTCACACTAATGGGGTTCCAGGTCTTAAAATCGCGGCAAAAATGGCTGCGATTACAATATTTTGCTGCAAAAATGCAGTGGTTTTTTTGACCCACAATCATGTAAAGGATGCAGGGGACACCCCGGCAACCCCCAGACCCATTAAACCATTTAAGGGGAGCGGTGGGACACCCCTGCAACCACCACTCTCCTTAAATGGTATAATGGGGTACACCTTTACCGGGTCAAACCATGGCATTTTTGCCACGATTTTTTTTACCAGCGACATTTTTGCCGCGATTTTATTACCTGATAACACTAATGGCGATCTACCTGCGGGACCTACATGGAAAAATGGGAATTCTGAAGCAATCTTGGATTACATGTACATATCCCAAGACATGATACATCGAACATCATCAGTACAATCTATCCTAACCAAAGCTAGTGATCACCACCAGTTGCTTATGATGTGGGAACCTAAAGAAACGCAAATATCACCACAAAGAATACCCCTGATGAATCTGACTTATACCAACACAAGGATAAACATCTCCAACTGTGAACAGCTTAAACCAAGCTTTTGTTGATGCCAACATGACAGACCCTCAAAAGCTCGAATATGAATGGCTACTACATCAATATAAACCGACAGTCTGAAAAAACGTAAACGATCAACATCTCAAACAGGTATACGACAAATCATTGGCTATGAAGAAGAAGCTACTCCACATCGACTTGAGGAAAATCAAACTACTGCCGATGGCCCAGCAAACTCAAAAAAGGAAACTCTGCAAACAAACTTTCAGCAATTGGGTCCTTCGTACTTCGATTACAAGAGCACAAAATGATGGGCAGGGAAATGTTACACGCTCTGGCAGGTAGAACCACAAGAGTTCTGTGGAAATTATTGAACTGACAAAAGTCACAGACAGACTTAAGAACAACCAATGTAACCAAATCATTGTGGATTAGCTACTTCAACATATTTCGAAAGAAAACAACAGAGTCAAATCATGTTGAAATATTGTCCGACATAACATGGAATCAAAAATGGCTATACACTGACCTAAGGAATCACATCATGCGGCTTAATTCCTCTAGAGCCCCAGGTCCTTGAATTCTAACCCAGAAGCATGGCTGACCCTTTGTTCCAGCCTTTTTGAAATGAGAACTAAAAAATAAACAAATCCCGGCAACTTGGCATTTAGCAATTTGATACAGATATATATAAAAAGGGAGATAGAAGCAATTACCGTCCGATTGCTTTGCTTGACCACCCGGGGAAAGTTTTTGCATCATTCTTACAGAAAAGGCTGTCTGAATGGGCCATAATAACAAACAGAAATGATCAGAGACCAGCTATATTCACACGTGGAGTAAGGACCAACACCAACCTACTAATTTTGAATTTATTGAAGCTAGAAGTGATAAGAACAAACACAAAAACAAAAGTTGTCTTTATAGACTTAAGCTGGCATGCGACAGCGTAAACGGAATGAAACTGTAGAACAAATTAAGGCTGTGAAAATGCCCAATTGACATCATAGAACCAATAATAGCTTTGTATGCAAACACCATCTTAAGAGTGAGACTTTCTAATACTGGGGTCATGTCAAAAGCTATACAGACCTGGAATGGTCTGAAACAAGGCTGCCCCTTGGCAGCAACGTTCTCTCTACATCTCAGATATCGGAACTACACAGATAATACCGGCTACATATCCACCAGCTTTAAACGGGACACTGGTATCCTATTTGCTACATGCAGACGATCTAGTCCTTCTAGACTGTACACAAGTGGGCCTACAGAAGCGTCTGGTCATGCTTGAAAGCTACGTAGAGGAAAATGACCTTACGGTGAACATTCAAAAGACCAAAGCTCTACACCCAACACGTCACGTGGGAAAAAACCCAAAAAACTCTAAAGCTGAATCTATATAACAAGAAATTGGATGTGGTGAATATAATCAAATATTTGGGCATATGGTTAAATCAAAGGATTTCAGAAAAAGAATGGCACAACCATTTAAGATCCAAAGTGGAGTCCTTGGCAAGATAAGGATTAATATTGCATAAAAAGTATGGGAAGTTTTCGCAAAAACAGTTAACATACTACAGACAAAAAGTAGTTGCAATTTTAACATACAGTAGAAAAACACTGCTTAATCTGCACTGGAAAATAGAGATACATTTGAGCAATCTTCTGTAGACGAACACTACAGCTCCCAAAGTCTTTTACAATAAACAAGATACATTTTGAAGTAGCTACCCAATCGTTGAGATCAATCATGATTTGGAAATCATTGGACTTATTCAGGAAAACGATATCTGAAGAAGCGAACCCTCCACTTGAAATTCTAAGAACAAAGCTCCAATCATCCCATGCTGCAATTTTGGATAAAGGGAAGGAAGCCTGTCTTTGCAAAATAAACCAAATTGATTCAAATCTGGAAGCCCTAAGGATGAGACCACAAATAATTTAACGGAAACTTCAACAATTTGATTGGATAGATACAATGCAAAAGAAAGAGTCCTATAAACTGATAACACAAGTGATAGAAAGTAGGCCTTAAACAAGTTACTCGCATATTTGACTTTCTCTCTATGTCAAAAAAACAAAAGACTTGGTCCTAAGAAAGACTTAACATACTGCTGACAAAGGAAATTCTCGCTTCAAGAAGACAACTTGCAGGAACCGATAGACAATGTCGATTTTGTAAAGAACGACGAAATAGAAATCATATCATGAAATGCATTGCCTTGAACGAAAAGACAAAAATATGCTACAATGTTACCTGCTACAACCTTGGAACTATCGTCTAAAGAGAGATGGTCAAAAATGATGTTGGGAGCTGACAAAAAACTGATGTTTAGAGTAACCCAATTCTGGTCAAAGATAATTGAGAATCAATCTGATGGACTCTGAGCTACAAACAGAAAATTAACCATGCTAGATTGCTTGGAAGATCTTCAATTGTATTTAATATTCTTCATTTTTCTGGTTTTTCTCCTTCTCTTTGAAAAGTTTTTGTTAAAACTATCTCATAAAATAACAAATAGAAAAAAAGATATGTATCAGGGAAGCTGAGAAGCTCATAACATCTATGCACCTTCACTCAAGGGAGGAAGGGTGGGCACATGTGAATCTAAGCAGATACAAGCATCAGAAATACGATTACAGAGAGTAATGTATCCCTTCTGAGGTTTGTGGAATCTGCTTAGATCACATGCTATGCATAGATTAGCGAGCAGAGTTAGGAGAAGGTGGTGGGTTGTGAGAAGGTTCAGCAGCAAATAGATGTTTTAGAACCGCTTGTCCCACCAGTGTATGAGTGTCAATACAGTAGTGCTAAGTGAAAGTGTGTAGTTAGCTCCATGTAGCTGCTTTGCAAATGCTGTCCAAGGGGACATTTGCGATAAAAGCCAGAGTTGCTCCTGTGCTCCTTGTGGAGTGAGCTCATAGTATGAAAGGCAGTTTCTTATTTGATAATGAATAGCATAATTGTATGCATCTGACTATTCATCTGGAGATGGCATTCTTGGAAATGCAGTCTCCTTCTCTGCCTGGTGCTACGGAGACAAACAGTTGGTCTGTTTTCCTAAGCGGTCTGGTCTTATTTATATAGTAAAGGACCGCCCCCCTTACATCAAGTGTATGGAGTTTTACTTCAGCTGAGCTAGTTGGGTTCTAAAAGAAAGCCGGCAGCTCAATGGATTGGTTCACGTGGAATTTGGAAATTAATTTATGGGAAAACCTAGGGTGTGTACGTAAAACCAATTTGTCCTTGTGTATGACAAAGAAAGAATCCTGCACTGACAATGCTTGCAATTCACCAACTCCTGGCCACTAAGAAGGCAGTCTTGTATGTCAGATGTTTGAGACTTGACTTGTGCATAGGCTCAAAGGGGTAGGGGGGGTCACATGAGCTTTGCAAGTACTAAATTGAGATCCCAGCCTGACGGCAGGTTAGAAATTGGAGGGTGGAGTCTTTTTACTCCCTCCATGAATGCCTTAATGACCCGGCACCTTCCACCACGATACGATACTTTGGGAGGTGGTGTAAGCTGATAATGTTGCCAGGTGAACCTTTATGGAGTTGAATACTAACCCCGAGTCTAGCAAGTGGAGCATATAATTTAGAATGTGGGAAGGAATACATTTTATGGGGTTTATTTCTTTAGACTGGCACCAAATGACAAATCTTCTACACTTGTCGAAATAACAGTGTCTGGTGTTTAGTTTACATGCCTCCTTGAGGAAATCCATACACTTTTGTGGTAGATTAAGATGTCCGAACTCTATGATCTCAGGAGCCATGCTGCCAAGTTCATTGAGCATGGTTGAGGATGTACTGTTCTTCCCCTGTATTGGGTCAATATGTTGGTTTGGCACAGGAGTTTGATGGGATCACACATCGCCAGTTTGCGCAGATGTGGATACCATGGCTGCCTTGCCCACAAAGGAGCAACTAGGATGAGCGTCATCTGTTCTCTGTGAATCTTGTTCACTATCCTGCTCATTAAAGGAGTTGTGGGGGTGGGTGGGGGAAGGGGAGGAGGTCGTGCAAGCAAATTTCCCTGACCGGCTCATCCATAGGGTGCTTTCCCCTTCAATTTTGATTGGGGGGAACCTGGATGCGAAGTATGGGCATTGCTCGTTTTCTCCTGTAGCGAACAGGTCTAGTGTGGGGTAACCCATGTGATGCTGGAAATGCATCAGAGGGACAGGGCCTCTGAATCCTTGTGCTTTATCATGCATGTTCTGACTTGTTTCCCGCTTAGGAGTTCATGTGAGACTCCTGGCAGTGCGGCTCTTCTTGTATTTGGTTTGGTGAACAGACCCTTGGGATACCCTTATGGCACCATGGATGGGAGTACGACCCGGTACCCCTAGTGTATGTTTTTGGGCACCTGTGTGTGGCCCACAGAACAGGGTACAGGCTGGTGGTAGCTGCATGCTGAATTGACAGGTGGCCTGAGCGTCCTCCATTTTGGGATAGAAGGCCATGTCAAACACCGTCTGTCCCTTCCCCTTGACTGGCTGTTGGGTGGAAGTTCCGTATATGGTATTGTGGGGAACTCCAGGCCAGACCGGCTGGAGCCTTCCCAATGACACTGTTGTGGGTATGGCCATGGGGTGGGACCTGGGTGAATGGAGTGTGCGACGAATATGCATTCCATGTTATGGGTGTCTAGTATCTGGTGTGTGACAATGACTGAGACAGCCCTGCCCGAACCTGGTATGAATGCAGTGTAGAGTGCTGAATGGCAGAGTGCTTGTCCGAATCCACATTCTTTGTTATGAGTGCGCCTGATTGGCTGCCTGAATGCCCTTCTGAATGATTGGTTGCCCGAGTGTGACCCAGCAGAGTGAATGGGAGATCAACAGTATATCTGGGGGTCTCTCACGGATGGAAATCGTTCAGAAGCTGAAGTTAAAACTGATACTTAACCTTTAAGCCCACTGGAAGAAGAAGAACTGCTGCTGCTGCTGTCCTTTGCTAATCTGAAAGCTGCATGACTCCAGGAACTGATCAAAGAGAGGACCTTGCTAGGAGACTTCTTCCCGCGCTAGGAGGGACAATCATGCACCAACTGATCTTTGCCAAAGCTCCCTGGTAGACAGACCTACGAAATGCTGCAAACCAGAGACTGGAACGCCAAGGAGAATGAAGAGAAGCACCAGACAGCCGTCTACTGTCGCCGACCAGAGCCGCAGTGCTCCCTTTGCCTAAGAACATTTGATTCAAGGACTCCCTTGCTCATCACTGTCGACCGCTTTCGTCCTGCCGGAGAAAGTCATGGCCACAGACGACCAAGGAGAATCCACTGGTAGGTTCCCTGCCACCGGAAGACCTCAAACGCCGACTAAGCTACTGAAGCCAGCCGTGGTCACGTCCCGTTCGCCGACGCTAACGACCCAACGTCCTTGCTGGGCCTGTCGACGCATCACAAAAGAATTCTACGAAACCAGGTACTTTGGGGCAGTAGAACTTTTATAGAAGGTGAGAAGACTAATAGACAATATATGGACTGGGATTGTAGTACATCTTCATTTACAGGTTGCTTAGGTGGGGGGATCCTCAGAGAACCGTGCCTAGTGGTAGGGGCCCAGTATTCTGCCAATTGTCTAACCAACTTGCTTTCCTCCTAAGTCTATGGTTGATATCTTTTGGCTGTGTTGATTCGTATGCTATTTGAACTGAGTACAGTTCATGCATTTTAATGGAAGAGTAATCGTGGTACCAACTAGAACTGCATATATTTACCATTTTACGATTGTCGGAGCACAAATTGTGTGATTGTGTATATAACGTGAACCTTATTTATATAAAGAGCTGTGTTTTCACTAACAGTGTGCAGACATTCCTTTGTGGGTGCTTGGGGACTACACTGTACTGAGGAACCAGCCCGCATCACCTCCTGAGAGCTTAAGCCTTGATTGCTCGACCATAGCTACAGAATAGAGAATCTTGGCTGGGGTGCTCTGTGCCTCTCCACTGCCATGTAGAAAGCAGGAGTACAGACACCCCCCCTGTGAGAAGATGTGGTCTACAACACTTGAGTCTAGTTGGCACTCCTGTTCCTCTGGTAGAGGATCTCTGCTCAGAGAGTCTGCTAGAGTGTTGAGTACCCCTGGAACCTGTTGGGACGTTAGGAACATCCCCCATCTGAGTGCCCATCTCCATACCTTCTGTGCCAGCTTGGACAGATTTGGAGAGTGTGTGCCCCCCTGCTTGTGAATATAGAACATTGCAGTGGTGCTGTCCATTAGGATTTGAACCGACTGGTTCGTCGGTTGCGCTTTGAATGCTTGAAGCGCTTTGAATACTGCTAGGAATTCTAGCAGGTTGATGTGGTTCTGTGCTGTGATGCGAGTCCACAAACCATGTGCTGTGGGGTGAAGGTAATGTGCGCCCCACCCGGAGAATGATGCGTCTGTTGTAACTATTGCTTGCACTTCTGGGTTGTGGAAGGGTTTTCCCTTGAACATGTTTTCCTTTGTCAACCAGCGCTGGTTTTGTACTAGTGCTGTAGAAATGACCACTAGATCGTCCCACTCACTGCTTGCCCGAGACCATTGTTTCGCCAACCACTCCTGCATGGGGCACATGTGCAGACGTGCATGTGGGACCAAGTATATGCACAACGCCATCATGCCTAGTAAACGCATTGCTTTGCATATGCTTATCTGGCAATCGGCTTGATAGAGAGGTATTTGCCATAGCATGTTTTGAACCCTTTCAATGGATGGAAAGACTAACCCTGCTTCCGTGTTTAAGACAGCTCCCAGGAACGGTTTTGTTGTGTTTGGCACAAGGCGTGACTTGTTCTCGTTTATTGAGAAGCCCAACTGGAAGAGGTGGTCTATGGTTCTTTGCGTGTTTTGTTTGCAAAGATGGGGTGATTCCCCTGTGACCAGCCAGTCGTCCAGGTAGGGGTATACTGGGATTGCCTCCCTGTGCAGGTGTGCTGCCACCACCGACAGTACCTTGGTGAACACCCATGGATCAGACGCTATTCCGAAGGGCAGCACCTTGAATTGGTAGTGCTGGTTCGCTAGCTTGAAACGCAACAGTTGTTTGGGCGCTGGGAACATTGAAATATGAAAATAGGCATCTTTCATATCCAGTGTTGCCATGTAGCCTTCCCGCTTTAGCAGAGGGATTACCTCTTGTAGTTTTGTCATGCAGAATTTTTGTGGCTTTACATAAGTGTTTGCAGGGAGTAAGTCTAACAATGGGTGCATAGATAGATCTTTCTTTGGCACAAGGAAGTAGGTTGAATAAATACCCTTGTTTACCTCGTTCGCTGGTGCAACCTCTATGGCATCCTTGAGTAGCAGCGCGGTGACCTCCTTGAGAAGGAGGAGTTCTTCCTTTGATGCGGGGGATGGTTCGATGGTTTTTGGATGAGCTCCACGCAATAACCTTCCGCCACGGTTGATCGTACCCACTTGTCTGTGGCGATTCCCTCCCATGCGTGGGTGAGGTGTGAAATATGCCCTTCTACTGGAGAGGCATGGGAGGGCACCTTTAGCGGGCAGCCATTGTTTAGGAGGACCTCCACCTCTGGATGTGGAGGACCTACCCCAGCCACGAGATCGGAGCTGGCCTCTCTGGAATCCCTGCGAAGCTGGACCCTGGTTGTTACCCCAGGAAGAGCCCTGACCTAGTCCGTAAACCGAGCCTCAGAGTTTTGGCTCCGAAACCGACTAAAATTGCTTCCGCCTCTCTGGCCTGGTGGTTTGTTCATCAGCTGGCATAGAGAATTTAGGGTATCCTATTCCTCCTTGGCAGACTTTAACGCATCTTCTACGGCTTTGACGAATAAGACATTGGGTTCCACCGGCATATTAAGGAGTGTAGCTTGGGTTTCAAGTTTGAAGCCAGACTGGCGTAGCCATGTGTGGCGTTTGATGATGGTCCCTTCGGCAATAATCCTGCTTGCATTGTCTGCGGCATCTAGGTCGTTTTTCAAGATGCTGCTGGATGTTGCCTTGCCATCTGCTGCTACCAGGGCCAGTTGTGACTTCAGAGGTTCGGGAGCAGAAGCTATCAGTGTAGTTATCTCGTGCCATTTGAGGCAGTTATAGCTTGCCAGAAGTGTCAAGTTATTGGTGACAACTGTCTGGAAAGCTGCTGAAGGAACAAGTTACTTACCTGTAACTGATGTTCTCCAGCATGGGTCTGGCATGGATTTGCATGCTCATGAATATTCCCTGTCAGGCTGGGAATCCTTGGTAAAGAATAAATCAGTTTCAGTTTCGTTTCTGAACTGTCTTTCTCCTAAAAACCAATCACTGGTCTCTGGGTCATACTGCTCCCATTCAATGAATGCCCGCTACCCAAGCCCCTCCTCTGGCAGCCATCTTCAGATTTGGTAGCACGTAAAGTGGCAGTAGGACCAAGAGAAGAGCTGCAGAGGGGTAGGCGGGAGGGTTCGCATGTGAATCCATGCCAGACCCATACTGGAGAATAACAGTTACCGGTAAGTAACTTGTTCCTTCTCCAGCATGGGGTCCGGCATGGATTCACATGCTCATGAATAAAGAATACATAGCAGTACACACATGCACAACCACGGGAGGTGGCAAGGCTCAACATTAAGCATCTCACCTCCTCACTAGGCTCACCTTCAAGCGAACAGGTTTCGCAGCACTGCTTGGCCGACTCTGGACTCCTCCCTGGAATCCCGGTCGACGCAGTAGAATTTCGTGAAGGTGTGCGTCGACCTCCACATAGCAATCCTAAAGATGTCCAGCAGGGGCATACCAGACAGGAACGCCGTAGTTGCACTGATCGCTCTGCAAAGGGGCTCTCGGACGGCCCGGCAACGGTCAGTTTGCCAACCGGTAAAAATGGGTGATGCAGCCGGGGAGCCACTTGGAAATGGAAGCCTTGGAGAGGGCCTTCCCTTGGTTCACAGGGCCAAAGTTCACAAACAGCTGTGATGTCTTTCGAAAACCTTTTGTGCGGTCCACGTAAAACTTCAGCGCTCTAGCCACATCCAGTGAGTACAAAGTCCTCTCAGCCGGCGACGGGAAGAAAACAGGTAACACCAAGGGCTTGTTGAGATGGAATTCCGACGGCACCTTAGGTATGAAGGAGGGGTGCGTCCGCAGCACCAGCCTCGCGGAATGTCAAGTAAGGTGGTTTACAAGAGAGGGCCTGGATCTCTCCCACTCGTCGTGCAGAGGTGATGGCCACAAGAAACGCGGTCTTCCACGATACAAAATTCAGCGGTGCCGAATGCATAGGCTCGAACAGGGGACCCATGAGCCTAGTCAGCACCACATTGAGCTCCCACGCCAGAGCCTTCACCGGCAGGACTGAATGGAAAAGTCCTTTAATGAATTCCTTAACCAGGCGGTGTGACCACAACGACGACCGCCCCGGAGTTCTGGTGCAGCAGGAAATAACCATCAGATGAAACTTGATGGAAGCATGGGTCAACCCTGCCTTGGCCAGCGACAGCAAATACGGCAGCACCTGCGGGGCCGTAATCCGTAGAGGGTCGAGCTTCTGTGCACAGCTCCAGACAGCAAACCTCTTCCACTTATGGCCGTAGCATTTCAGTGTCAACGAAGCCCTGGCTTTGGCAAGCACTTCCTTGCAGTCTGCCGGGAGATTGTATCCACCAAACTCTAGCGCTGCAGGAGCCAGGCCTGCAAGTTGAGCGACCCTGGCTCGTGGTGCAGAATCGCGCCTCCTTCCCTGGCGAGAAGATCTGCGTCTGCCGGAAGCTTCACTGGAGGGGACGCTGACATGTCCAGAAGGTCCGGGTACCATATCTGCCTCGGCCACGCCGGTGCGACGAGAATCATCCTGCACCGGGACCGTCTGAGTTGACTGATGAGTCGCAGAAGCAACAACAATGGGGGAAACGCATTTAGGAACAGGCCGTCCCAGGGGAAGGAGAATGCATCCCCCGTGCTCCCCGGCTGGGGAAACCTGCTGGCGAACCTCCGGCACTTGGTGTTCGTCACCGTTGCAAACAGATCGATCTGGGGATTGCCCCATCGTCGAAACAGTAGGTCCACCTGATCCTGCCGAAGCTCCCACTCGTGGCAGGAGCGCAGCTCCCTGCTGAGTGAGTCAGAGACTGTGTTCTTCACTCCTGCCAGATGAAAGGGTACCAGGAACATCCTCTCGGCGACGGCCCAGTGCCATAGATCCTGCGCTTCCTTGGAGAGCCGGGAGCTGGTGCCCCCCTGCTTCCGAATGTAGAACATTGTGGTGGTGTTGTCGGTGAAGCCCTGCACCACCTTGCCCTTGAGGGATGGAAGGAATGATTTGAGGGCCCAAAACATAGGACAGAGCTCCAGGACATTGATGTGCAACGACTTCTCCTCTGCTAGCCAAAGGCCTCTTGCGTGGAGATTTCCAGTGTGCGTGCCCCATCCCTCCAGGGAGTCGTCTGTTGTCTCTGTCTCCTGATGTGCTGGGGTCTGGAAGTCCGTGCCCGCCGCTAGATGTGCGGATGCCCCACCACCAAATCGCTCAACGGAATGTCTCATTGAGGGCGATCTTGTCCTCAAAGCTTCCAGACACTTGGATCCAACGGGCGTCGAGGAACTCCTGCAGCGGCCACATCCGCAGCCTGCACAGCCGAACGAGGTAGATGCATGTCATCATGCCGAGCAGGGACTTGATGGACCTCCCTCTGGCAACTTCCATGGTCAACAGCCGTTGTACCATGCCCAGGATGGCCTTTACCCTGTCCTCCGATGGCGAAGCCAGGCGCAACAGTGTCGAGCCTGGACCCCAGAAACCGAGCATCCTGCGATGGCACCATGCAGGACTTTGCATAGTTTATCGAGAACCCCAGTTCCGTGAGCAGGTGGACGGTCCTTGCAGTGTGCTCGACGTAGAGTTCCCTTGACTTCGCCCGGATGGGCCAATCATCCAGATAGGGGTAGACGCGGACACCTTGCAGGCGCAGCCGCTCCGCCACCAGAGCCAGGCACTTGGTGAAGACCCTGGGCACCGACTTCAGGCTCAATGGAAGGGCCTTGAATTGATAGTGCTGCCCCTGAACAACGAAGCGTAGACCTTTCAATGCCCCTTGTGGAAGGGGATGTGAAAATAAGCATCCTCCAGGTCCAGCGACAATAGGAAATCCCCCTTCCTTCAGTTGTCCCAGCACGTGCTGAAGGGTGACCATCCGAAACATGGGAATTGATGTATTTGTTGAGGTCGGCAGAGATCCTGGATGGGCTGCCAACCGCCGGTCTTCTTCCTGACGAGGAAATACCGCAAGTACACTCCGGAGCCCCGGAGCCTCTTCGGGACTATCTTGATCACACCTTTTTTAGCATCGTCCGCACTTCTAGAAGCAGTTCAGGGATGTGATTTTCTTGCCTGGCCATTGGTGGAACACGGGGACACTTCCTTTGGAACTCCAGGGTGTGTCCGTGGGCCAGGGCGTCCAGCAACCAACGGTCGGTGGAGATTGACTTCCACACGCTGACTAAGTTCGCCAGCCAGCCTCCCACCGGGGTGCTCGCGTGGGGCCCCGACGTCACGGCCGGTTCAGTCCTTCGTCGTGGACTACCCACTTTGGGAGCCCTGGCGACTGCGACGATTTCCTCTGGCTTTGCTGCGGCCCCTGTAGGCTTCCTAGGCCGAAGAATGGGATGGTTGGCGGTACGAGAAGTTGCCACCGAATCCTTTGGAGGCACCATGGGACTTGCCTCCGGAGGTCCGAAAGGACGGCCATCGCTGTTGGAGTGCCGAATGCACGAGCCGTCTCAGTATCTGCCTTGATGGCTTGCAGAGATTCATCCACCGTCTTGCCGAACAAGTTGTCCCTGTGGAAGGGCATGTCCAATACCCTTGTCTGGACGTCCTGACGAAATTGGTGGCCTTCAGCCAACCGCACCGAAGGCAAACGCTGTTGCCCATCTGGCGGAAGCCGGTGTCAGTGATGTCCATGGCCACTGTGATGGCATGGTCCGATGCCACCTCGCCTTCCTATAGGATTTCAAGGGCCTCCACCCTCTTGTCGTCCGGAAGGAAGTACAGGAGAGGGGTGATTTTAAACCAAAGCTCCCTGTCGTAGCGGGCCACGATGGCGAGAGCATTGGCCGCCTTTATGGTCGTTGCCGCCGATTAGATGACCCGTCGTCCCATGGCGTCTAGCTTCTTTACCTCGCCGTCCAGTGGGGAAGCGGACGTTGATGCCGCCGACCCTGCAGATTTCTTCCTGGCCGCCACCGAGACTACAGAGTCCGGGGAAGGCTGAGATCTGAGACACTTCGGTGCAGAGCCTGGCACCCGGTATTTCTTCTAGTACCGGTCTCTGCCAGGGCTGAGGACGGGTTCTTCAGGAGAGATAGTCCATCGTCCCAGATGTCGTCCAACAGCGGGATCGAGAGCACAGTCTTCCTCTTGGCCTCTCGCCGCTGATAAAGGAATCCCTCCTTCTGTTCCTTGGGGTTCAGTTGAAATAGCACAGAGGCCCTAGAGATCATGGCATGGAAGAAGTCAATCTCGTCGGGTGAAGAAGCCCTGGGTCCCGGCAACGGGAGATCCGTGCCGCCGTCGTCCGTACCCATCAGAGACGTCGCCGTCTCGTCCCTCGGTGGAGGGGATGGAGGTGAAGGATGGTAGGGTGGGGGCGGATGGTCTACTCTCCTCTTAGGTGGAGGGTCCCCTGATGGTCCAGGCGCCGCTGGATCGCCCGTCGGAGGCACAGGCATCCTTGGCCTCATCTCCGAGCACAGGGTGTGCAACGCTTGTAGGATGTCTGACGACATGTCCGTCGGTGGTGGCAGCGGTTGCGATGGGAGCGCCGGCAGTGGCGTGGTGTCATCCGGTTCCTCAACACCCTGCCGCTCATCGCTTCCCCCGTAACTTTCAAACTTCTTGTCAAGCCCGGTCTTCAGGCCAGAGAGCTCCTCCTCAGAGGAGATATCCGAGTCCGGCAGGACTATAGTGCCTCCACGCCCCCCTTCTTCTCGGCCAGGGGCGACGGCCTCGGGGAGATGAGCTGCTTCGCCTTCACGGGAGTCTTCTCAATTGGCAGGAAAGATGATTCCCTGCAAGTGGGCAGGGACAATCATCTTGGGGGTCATCTCTGCTAGGCCCGCATCTGCGGCCTCCGCCAGGGACGCCACTACTCCCTCAATAGATGCCTTATCCTGGTGAACCTGCGCTTCATGACCTTGGGCGCGTCTGCAGCCTTCACTGGGGGTAAGGAGGGGTCAACGCCTCGCTCCCCCTTGGCTGTCTCCGTTGGGGTCGACCTGGTCTTCTCCAGAAGCTTACCCGGATGGTCTGACTTCCTTTTCTTCGCTGAGCCGGAGCGTTGGCTCGTGGTTGACGGGGTCGGCGATGCTGCGCCCGGCCTGGCTGCCGCGGAGCACGTACCATCGGGCGCGCCTGCGGACTCGCGGTGCTTTGCCTTATGTTGGTCGCCAGAGCGCCCTCAAAGGTCTTAGAAGACCCCTCAGATTTTCTCTTGGGAGAAGCATGCTGCCAGGGCTCACCCGCCGCCAGGGTCTTCGCAGAACGCAAAGGCCTCCTCCACATGCGAGTGGTCTGAATGAAGGCAATAAAGGCACAGGGAGTGCCCATCATCCAGGAAGATGTTCTGCAGCCCACATCCTGGGCAGATCCTGATCAGAGGTGTCGAGTCTCCTTTATCCTCGGCCATATCAACGTGGTGTAGGCCTCCAAGACTCTTTTGGAATCTTCCAAGAAGTGAACTCGATGAAACATCGCCCTTGAGGGACGTAGAAAGTCCAAATAACGGGTCCCCGTTAGTCGGATGATGGATCTCGAGACTCGATTGACCGAAAAATAGAGCAAAACTCAGGAAGAAAAATGAAATAAAAATTATCGCAAAACGCAGTAAAAGCCCAAAAGCTATTGCACGAGGACTCCCAACACTTGAACGTGCGGTAAAAATCTGAAGTGGCTGACAGAGGAGGGGCTTAGGTAGAGGGCAGTATCACCCAGAGAACAGTGATTGGTTGTTAGGAGAAAGACAGTTCAGAAACAAAACAAACTGATTTTATCTTTACCAAGGATTCCCAGCCTGACGACGGGGAATATTCATGAGCATGTGAATCCATGCCAGACCCCATGCTGGAGAAGTGGCTACCATTCTCCCCATAGGGTAGAGTGTTTTGCTCTCCTCATCGGGGGCGGCTCTGACGAGGCTCACTGTGTTCCAGCCCTTTTAAGAGTCGTGATAACCACAAGCTAATCTGGCTTAAGCTGACCACTGATGCAAAGTGGGTCAGATGGCACTTGACGGAAATGTTTTTCAACCCGCAAGTTGATTGCCTGTGTCTGGTTTGGTGTTTCCAGTGAAGGTTGAATCCTCCTTTGGACGGATTGCAGAATAGGAATGAATTGGGTGGCAGCTTTTTTGTCCCCCAATATATCTTCTACGATATCATTATCAAGCTGAGTCTCTTGGGTTGGATTCCAAAGTGTTAAGCTGCCTTTATATGCATATCATTATGGAGTGGCTGATTGTCAACTTGCGAATCGGCCACTGGCGAGTCCTGTTGCATTGGTGAGGCTAGGTTATACACCTCCTCTTCCTCATCATCATAATAATTATCTGTCTCGTGAAAGGTTTCATTGTCGTCAGTGTGTGTGAACATCATACAGTATTAGGTCATGTTTTCTTAGCTGGGGCTGGGGGTTCCAAGCCTCGGCTGTTGGAGGTGTGGTTTGGAAGTTCTGTTATCCCTGTGGGTTCTTCTCAAAGAAGTTGGCCATAAAGGTCATTCAAGTCATGACCCTGTCTATGTCTATGTCTTCAGCAGTCCATTTGGCTGAACTTGGAATGACACCAGGATACTGAGGAGTAGTGGCCTGTGCTAGGGGTGTAGACCATGTATTAGGTCACCCTCCAGCCTGGCTATAGACAACAAAGAGTTTCCGCATTTTTTGCTTCTGTTTGGATTGTCTGGTATTGAATACACATTAATCACTTGTCACAAGAGGTGGTGGTTACACAGTGCTCTTTATAGCATTACCTTGTTTTATCATTTGCATTTTTGCAATTTACCTTGTTATAATAATTGTGGTTAACAAGGTTAAGACTGAGAATTAACCTCCCTGCACACCCAGTATTTGTGAAGAATTTGTTTGCATTTTTGTTTGTTATCTTTACAAATACCTCTTTTTGAATACCATTGATGCATGACTACTAAATGCATCCAGCAGCAAAATAAATTTAAAAGCTGTCTGAATGATCTCTATTTTTGTCTGTACTCCTCATTGTACATCTTCACATTTAAAGTGTTTTTGTATTTTCTTGGACACAATAGAAATTATCTAGGCCTACTACAATCAATAAGTAGCCCCCCCCTAAATGTTACACGTCAGAACAGACCCCATTTGTTAACCAAATGGCCCTGGGGTGTTGACTGGCCCCGAGTTTGAAGCTGGCCTTTGTTCTTTAACGCTTCTGTTAAGGACCCTTCCTCCTGAACAGTGTCTCTCCCTGTGAGTAGTGGTAGACGTCCTTGTTAGACTGCTCCTTATAATTGGGGTTCTTGAGTGCTCTTTGAATGTTTAGATTTCAGCAGGCTCTCAGTGAGATAAACTAGTGATTTTAGTGCTTACAGCCGCTTTCGACATGTAATGTCGACTTCGGCGGTAGGGCGGGCCGCAGCCTCGTCTTTCGGTCGATGTTTTGGACAGGGCATCTGGTTTGCCTTTTCACTTACGGGGCCCGTCGTGAGGCGATCAGGACCTCGAGTGCTCAGAAGACAGGGATTCTGTGGACCTCCCCCTTGACACTGTGTGTGGGCGTTCGACAATGTCGATTCCTTGCCCCGGGCCATGTGTTTAGTGCTGGGGGGTCGTGAGAGTGCTTTGGCCGCTGGGTGTCATCCCCGTAACAGAGCCGCCAGCTTCTCATTTGGGGTTGGGTCTTGCACTTGGGAATCTAACGGTTTCCTCGTCGCCTTTGCTGTCCGTAAAGACCGTGACGCTGCCATCAGTGGAGGATCCCTCTACGTCCATGGCAGTCTCGGCCTGCATAGGGTGATGGTCCCAGCGTTTAGTTCTCCGGTCCCAAAGTGTTTTTGGCTTGAAGCAGTGAATGCCCTACCACCACCTTTGAGTGCAGCTCTCAGCTGGCATTCCGTAAGTCGCTGAAAACTATGCTCTTCAACTAAATCTCATTCAAGACAAACTCTACTCATTAAATTAATTAAATAAAAAAATGATCATGTTTTAGCTAATACCTGTATCTGAATGCCAATGCAAAGAGAATGCACCACAAACCCAGAAAGTAACTGTACTCCTGCTATGTTTTTCATTACATGTGTGTAACTTTTTGTAACTAAGACTGCCACAAGTAACAGTGCTGCGATGCCTTTTGCCTTTATGTGCACTATATAAATGTAAAAATAAATAAACTATTTGAAAGAAAGCTGGGTGACACTTTCAGTGACTTTGGTCCTGTACCACGTGCACTTTTGGAATGCCTGTCACTTGGGAAACAAAGGACTGTTGAGAACTTTAGGGTATTCTACGCAACAATGCATGAAAAATGGCAAGCAATGCTGTGTCGAAACATCCCATCAGCCACCATGCCATTCGAAGTGAGTGAAGCCTCTTTGTGGTATGCCATGCAAGTACCTTAACCCTTTCGCAAAAAATGTTGTCCAAACTTTGAAAAGTATGGATTTATTTTTCACCATTTTAAAGACAGTGTATGCACCCAGTTTAATGCCTATTTGGCAGAGCCTGTGCCTGAGAATCTGCATCTTCAGGTACACGAGCATTGGGTGGGAAAGCACCAATAGTGGCCAGATTTATCAGCTTGTGTGTTGGATATTTTGGCCCTGCCCGTGTCCAATACCAATGTGGAAAGGTTTTTTTTCCCAAATTAAAGTCTTTATGGGAAGAATAGAAACAGCAAGGATGGGCAAAGAGTCCTTGAAGAAGTATTGCATGATTTATTACAATAATTTTGATTTGTATAAATGCAACGGATTACTGGATTAACATGAGTGATTAGAACAACCTGCACTGAGAGATTACCCTACATATGTACGCAATGAAACAATAAAAGGACATTTCTGTGTTTAAGTTAGGGAGAATTCTGAACATGTGCCAATTCCTCCCACCTTAGAGCCTTCCAGCTCTTTTGCTAAACGTAAGGACTTTGAACTTTTCCATTCAATGTGTTTGTTTCTTTTTGAATTATGGAGTCTGACCAAGTCCATAGAGATCTTTTCATTTGTGTCACACACAACCCTCACTGCAGTGGCTTGTGTCACACACAACCCTCAGTGCAGTGGCTTGTGTCACACACAACCCTCAGTGCAGTGGCTTGTGTCACACACAGCACCCTCAGTGCAGTGGCTTGTGTCACACACAGCACCTCAGTGCAGTGGCTTGTGTCACACAGCACCCTCAGTGCAGTGGCTTCTGTCACACAGCACCCTCAGTGCAGTGGCACAAGGTAACCTTTTCAGGCTATCCCAAGGTTTAAATACCTTCGCTGGGATAAACTACTGTTTCCCAGAGTAAGTAAAGTGAAATTGACTTTACTATTCTGTTCAAATTCCTAGACCCAGCATATCCTATCTTACAATAGAGTGCTGGAGGGGTTACTTAGTATCCCCTATGTCTAGAAACTCATGTAGCAGTCCAATGCTACCCTTTCCTCTCGAAATGGCTGGTGGCAGTGGTTTTACAAATTTGTCCCGACCACTAACACCAGTAGCGTTAAATTGTGGGAGCCATGTTTGACAAGATGGCATCTGAGCCTCCTTTGTTAAAACGGGTCCCGGTCTTCTTTTTTCGCCATCAAGGACAGCCACCCTTCTGGGTGAGTGCAGCTAGGCTGGAATGAATGGGCGAAAACGGTTTAAAAGGCGAGTCTCTTGGCTTGGAGGGCAGATTCGACCACGGGAACCAAAGAACCGAAGACGAGCTGGAAGAGGACGGCTGCTGCAACTCCTGGACCATTGGTTTGCCCGGTCAAGTCCTGCTGCAGGTCCGAATCGCCAAGTTCATCTCGACAGAGAAGCCCTTCAAGTTGGTGGTACCAATCAACTCGTAAGCCACTAGGATACCATTTTCGGAGCTGGATGTATTTTCCTCAGAGTGCTGCAGGAAACCGAATAGCCAGGGAGAAAAACACCAGTTTGTGTGCTCGACTACAGCTACCGGAATCGAAGATTTGCCAGTTTGGCAGCTTTATGACCGGTCACCGTGCAGTGCAGGAGTCTCCCAACGTCCTCCCTCTTGTCCCCACGACTGAGGCTCAGGAACAGCGAGATCTGAAGGAACTGCCACGAACAGAAGTTTTCCGCTGCATCTTTTTCTTCAATATAAGGTACTGTGAAAACCCGACCGACAGAACTTACACTCTCACTGCGAAAGTGCGTGAAACTTTGGCAACTTGCAGGCCTAGTCAGCTTGTGACCCGACATATAAAGCTTTCTTCTATAAACTACTTCCGAGAACCGTGGCAAAGACATTTCCTTTTAACTACTAGAACCGTTTTTACTTGTACAAGAGTCTAGCCCATTGGCTTTGGCCTACCTATTGCATTGGAACAACTCCTCTGGTGAACTCAAACTATTTGCACTGTTTAAAAATAATTCTACTATTCGTTTTATCAACTTATGCCTTTTTGCTCCTACTTCAAATGCTCTGAATGCCATTTTGCTCCTCCTTCAGAGTACTTTAAATGCCTCAGAACCGGATAGTGTGAAGTATTGTAGTATATTTTCGTGTGATATTGATTGCCTCATTTTAGTGAATGTTTTCTAACTGACTGTAATAAATTACTAAGTGTTTTACCAATAATCATGCAAAATGACAATCCAAAGAGAAGGGATCACAATTGCATCAGTAGTTTTGCATCATTTTACAGAAAATGCTTCCATTCCAAAGTTATGTTTAGACCTTCTTTTACAGTCTCTTTGGATTGTCATTTAGCATGATTATTGCAGACCTCCCTGCCATCACTGTCATGTAAATACAAACTGTGAACCCATTCTGTACAGGGTTTGACCACGGCACACCGCTTTGGCCATGTGACATTTACATACGGCACACCCTTACATGTTTATTGCACACTAGCGAGTGCCCGCGCTGACTGCCTGCACCACTTGAGCTCCCAGGCACCCAGCAGGTTTTGGCGAATTCGCAATTCGTATCTCCAACTAATCCCCCAGACTACAGGAATTCAATTAATTTTGACGTGACTAAGTCATTTCTGACAGGACTGCCCTGACCACACACAGGCAATGGGGAGGCGCCTCCCATCATGGCCGCCACCTTTATACATGAACGGCACAGAATGCCTGCACGCATTCGCAGAAGACACCGCACCGCCGGCATCCCGTTCATTTGCAGCTCCTCGCGCTCACATTAACGTACACCTCTCCTGCACGTGCACTCTGATGCGCTAGTTACACTGTATTTTCTCGCTTGACATTAATTAACACTATGCCTCTTGATCAGGCACGCCGCCCCCAACAGGCACGCCAGCGAGATGTCACAACGGGGACACCATTCTATACGAGTCACCTCGGTCTCCCCAGCACTACATGCACCAATTTGGGTATTCCCCCAGTTCAGCATCGTGCTAGGCTCTGTGCATTCTAGCACCACCGCAGCCTTGGCAGGCTTGGGCTCTTATCTCACCCACCAACATAGGAACACTGGCTGCCATTTTCGCACCTGGGAGGCCTGGCCATTATGCTAACTTTGATTGCACGGAGCCTCTCTCCCTTTTAAACACAGGGCACCATTTTTGGACCACTAGTGAGGTCAATCTTCAGACCTGCAATCACATCTCTTCTTGGCCGGGCATTAACCACTGGCTATTGAGGGACCACACTAAATGTGCGCCTAAAACAAATTATTTCTCATCCCCCAACAGGAATGACAGCGCTTTTGCACCAGATGAATCAATCCATGGTGAAGTGGATTTGAACACTTCCTCGCCTTTAGCCAATGTGCTCTTCGGATCCGGTAAGCACTGGACACGCTTGTATTTCAGTATTTATTTACACATCTACTGCTAGATTCTCTCGACCAACTATTTCCTGACACGCTCTCTGTCTGTTTCATTCCAACAGACGACATAGGACATTTTACTCCCAAGAAACCCTTGTCCTGATGAAGGCCTACACCACTTGAGCTCACCCAGCTCCTCACAAAAAGGCCGAAACACAGTCGTGTTGACTTGTTATATATGATGTTGTCCAACTCTTAACTGTGACCACACTCAATGGGTGATTTTCCCGATTATGACTCCACTAAATTCTCTAGCTTCCTTCCCAAGGAACCTATAGAGAATGTTCAAACATAAGAAAAAGGTTGTTCAAATATTGACCATTTGATTGTTAGAACTCAGATACTACACTCTGTATTTCTTAAATGTTGAATGTCCTATGTTCCTTGATAAACTACAGTGTATTATTACACCAAATTAACACTTAAAATAAAACTAACTGCAGAATACAGATTTCGTCATAATTCTGTGTCCACCCACACATGGGGTGATTTAGCCAGGATTGTATTGGTCAAGTTTCAGCAGGTAGACTATCCTGACCTTGCTCATTGTTCTGTTTGATATTACTGTACCCACCTGGGCAGAGCAAGGCAGTAACCAGGTACCCTTCCGTATACTGGTGCAAGCATTACAGTGGTTGATTAAAGTTTTTTCAAACCCGACGATGTAGCTAAGGCACCCAAAGGTCCCACTAAACTTGCAGGAGGCCCTATCCAAATGGTTCCTATTCTGCCCGCTCCCATCCAGTGCAATAACAGGACTGCTTGGTTCCCTGTTAGTGTACAGAATTAAGTGCTGCATACTGGGCCGAGACTAAGGTGTGCGTCGCCTGATTGAAATCCCATTAAAATTACAGGAGATGAAAAGTCCAGCAAAAAGAGATGGTGGCGTGGGGGAAGTCTCTAAGGTAGAAGGGAATTAAAACATTTTTGAGAATTCTCCCCAACATCCTCTAACCCATTAAGAACTTGATTCACCCATCTTTGGAATGTAGCAGGTGCATTCTTGAGTACAAAAGGCATAACCTTAAACTGGTATAAGCTTCCTGGGGTAGAAAATGTAGTTTTACATTGGCATGTTCTGTCAGGGCTATCTGCCAATAGCATGAGGTCAGGTCAAATGTGCCGAGTACTCATATCACACCCCCTTTTCAAATAACCCAGGTCACAATGGACCATGAACCAGGCTGGTTGATAAAATGTAATATTTATTTATTTGAAAATTAAAAGAAATCATACATTTAATTTAATATGGGTCAGCAATCAGTAATGGGGTGAACAATAGGAATGTAAGCAATGACACATCTACAAAACACCAGGGAATAGGAGCACTTCCCCCTCTGCAATGTTCCCTCAATTCACAAATAATACATTCTAAATGGATAAACAGAATCAGGAATGACAAACAAGAAACAGAACTGAAATCTGACCTTCCCTCTCCAAACAAGAGGGGTAAATGGATTTTAAACCCAGGCAATGCTAAAAATGACTCGAAAATGGATGAATGTGTAGTACAGGTATAGCAAAAGGTTGGTTACCTAATACCAATCAGATAAGTGTTGTGTTGTTTCGCCCATTGTGACTACACCAATTTTTACCTAACCACGTCTAGAGGGACATTTGCAATGAAAGCTAAGGTAGCCTCTGTACCTCTGGTAGAGAGTGCCCTTCGGGTGAAAGGTAGAACTTTCTTGGATAGGTAATAGAGTTGTATGCAGTTGACCATGCATCGGGCGATGGTGCTTTTGGTCCGTTTTCCTTAGGGGTTTTGTTCACATAGTACAAGACAGCCCTCTGTACATCAAGTGTATGAAGGCTTCTTTCTGCCGAGTTTGATGGATTCTGAAAGAAGGTGGGAAGTGCTATGGATTGGCTTACATGGAACTTTGAGATGAACTTGGGTGAGAAACTAGGATGTGTTCAGAGGACAACCTTGTCCTTGTGTATAATAAAAAGGGGTCTTGTACAGACAAAGCCTGTAGCTCACAGAGTTATTTTATGGAGGTGATAGCTACTAGGAATGCGGTTTTATAGGTAAGATGCTTTAGGCTGGCCGTGTGCATAGGCTCAAAGGGTGGCCCCATGGGTTTGTAGTGCACAACATTGATATCACAACCCGGGGGAGGATTAGAAATTGGGGGGCATAGCCTCTTTACCCCTTCCATGAATGCCTTACTTACAGTGACTATCCACCAGGTTCACCTTGTTCTTGTCATGATCTCTGCTTCCAAAAGATCAGGACTTGCCCGACTCCCTTGGAAGCAGACCCATAACCCCGGTTCCGAGTGCCAGCCAGTCCCAATTGGGACCTTTTGGACCCTGTCCTGGCGCCAGTGGCACCAGGCTCATAAAGATGCCCAGTCCCAGCGCTGGAAGCGCCGGGCTCATAATGCTTGGGTGGACTTACCTGCAGCAGACCATGCTGCTTACTTACCTGCCAGTTGAACCCCTGATCCTCTTCTGTTTGGGACTACTTTTCCTGTTGGGTGGGGCAGGAGCCACTTCCTAGGTTCAGAACACTGGAACTCTTCTGGAAAGCAGGAACTCTTTTCTTACCAAGGCGTGGCTGTGGAAGGAGACACCTAAGCACTACAGGAGGCTATTTAAACCACACCCGATGGATGAATCTTGCTTTGTGTTATTCTGCATTCTCTGCAGCAGAACGCTCATCGTGTCTTCTGCTTCTGATCCTGGCCCTAAGGGAACAAAGGCTTACCATCCTGGAATCCAGTCTTCAGCAGCACCTGTAAAGACAAAGAAAGAACAGGTTAGCACTACGGTCTTCAGTGGCAGCGCATCTCTTACCTGGTCCATCGGCTGTCACCAACGCCTCGTGCTGCATTCTGGCATCTGAAAGACAAAGGCTTACCTACTCTTCCCATGCTCCGGAGGTCTTCGCACTGCATTCCGGCATCTGAAAGACAAAAGCTTACCAGCTCTTCGCACGCTCCGGAGGCCTTCGGCGCTGCATCCCGCATCTGAAAGACAAAAGAAGGTGCGTTTAAAGACATTGGGCAACTTTATTACTCACGTGCCATTACTCCTTCCCACGCCGAATCCAGTGGGTATTCCAGCACCCTTCAGCTTCTCTAAAGCTCCGAACTTGTACCTGCAAGATAAAAGGGACAGTTAGTGCGCATCGTGAAGCAGACTACAAGCGCTTACTTACGTGCTTCCAGGCGCTTCTATTCCTCACGCGGGTTCGATCCTCAACTCTCATCAGCCTGTCATCCGCCATCGCCGGAACCCTGCAAAACAAGAGATATCATTACAAAAGACTTTTAAGACATTTGAAGTGCCCAGAACTTACCGTTCGTGCAGTTAACGACGGACAGCAGTCCTCTGAGGTCAAGAGGCCTGCACCCTTATCCAGTGAAGAAACTGGTTACGGCACCCTGCCCCGAGGCAGATGGAGAGCTCGGCGTTCACTTACCTAAGGTGAGGGCGTTAACCTTTGGGGTTCTACAGGAGAAGAGAAAGGGAAGAGGAGAGAGGCACCCAATAACCCCAGTTCATTAATCCCATATTTTCTATCTGCAGACATCTTACTCTTCAAGTCAGACATACAGTGCACAGAGGTCCAGCCCAAAGAGCCAACCGTGTGTTACACATCACCTTTGAAGATACGGCATTCACCCAGTCAAGACCGGCGCCTCTGCGGGAATCAGGTGAGCGTTACAGTTCTGTGAAGTGGTGTAAGCAGACAGGGCCGCCAGATGCACCTTTAAGGAATTAAATACTAGTCCATAGTCCAGTAAGTAAAGCATGTAGTGTAGAATGTTAGCTGGAGAACATTCTAATGGGCTTAGAGATTGTGATGTGCAGTGGCTGGTGTTGGGTTTTTGTACCTCTAAGGATTTCCATACATCTTTGTGGAAGGTTTAAGTGGCCAAACTCTAGAACTTCAGGAGCCAAGCTGCCAAGTTCATGGATTGTGGGAGTGGGCGGAGGGATGCATCCAATGTGCTGTGTTAACATGTTGTATGGGCACGGGAGCTTGATTGGATCACACATCGCCAGTTTGAGCAGATGTGGAAACCAAGGCTGTCTCGGCCACATAGGAGCAACCAGGATCAGGGTTATTTGTTCCTGGTGCATCTTTTTCACTATCCTGCTCAGGAGTGGTGTTGGGTGGGGGGGAGAGGGGGTATTTAAGCATAAGCAAATTTCCGTGACCATTACACCCACAGGGCCTCCCCCTTGTACCCTGGCTGGGGAAACCTGGATGCGAAGTCTGAGCATTGTGCGTTTAGCTTTGTGGCAAACAGGTCTAGTGGGGGGTGACCCCATTGTGAGAATATTTTGTCTAGGATATCTGTCTAGCTGCCACTCGTGTTCTTCTGGTAGAGGGTGTCTGCCAGAGAATTGAGTTCCCCTGGAACATGTTCCGCTTGAGTGCCCACTTCCATATTTTCTGGGATAGTTTGGACAGACTTGGACAGAGTGTGCCTCCGTGCTTGTTCAGATAGAACATGGCCATGGTGCTGTCTGTGAGTACCTGTACCGTCTGACCATCAAGATGTTGGTGAAAGGCCTGAAGAGCCTTGAGGACTGCCAAGAGCTCCAGGAAGTTGATATGTGTCTGGGCAGTAGCGTGTGTCCACAGTCCATGGGCTGTGTGGTGGAGGAAGTACGACCCCCCCAAACAGTAGTTAGGATTGCTTGTGGAGCACAAAAAGGTTTTCCTTTTAAAAGGTTTTCCTTGGACTACCAGCGAAGAACATGAACCATTCCTGCATTGGACGCAGGCGCGTGTGGAGCCAAGTGAATGTATGAAGCCATCATCCCGAGCAAGCTCATTGCTTTGGGACAGTTATCTGGCAACCAACCTTATAGTGAGGTACCTGCAACAGCATGTTCTGTACTCCTTCGTTTGAGGGGGAAGCCAGCTCCTCTATTGTGTTTAGTATAGCCACTAGAAATGTTTTTATTTGGCTGTGGACTAGACTATTTCTTCTTGTTCATGGTGAAACCCAGATTAAAGAGAAGGTTTGTCTTTTGCATAATTTGCAAATTTGAGGAGTTTGCCCAGTGATTAGCCAGTCGTCCAGATATGGGTATACGGTGATGGACTTTATGCGCAGGTGTGCTGCCACTACTGCGAGCACCTTTGTGGATACTGTTGGTGCCGAACCGATACCGAATGGGAGTACTTTGAACTGGTAGCATACTCCCGACATCCTGAAATGCAGGTATGTTCTGTGCGCAGGGTGCATTGACATATGAAAGTATGCATCTTTCATGTCCAACGTCGCCATTTAGTCTCCTCGTAGTGAAAGTAGAAACATCTCCTGTAGTGTGGTCATACGAAACTTTTGGGGTTTGACATTAGTTCGCAGATCTAATACTGGGGACATTGTAAGTTCTTTCTTTGGCACAAGGAAGTACGTTGAATACCCTAGTTTATCTCGTTTTCCGGGACGATCTCCATGGTGTCCTTCTCGAGCAGTGCCTTCATTTCCTCCAGCAGTATGCTTTTTTCTTCTGCTGTCATTTTCCTCTGTCTCGGCGGGCGGTAGGTGGTTTTTGTACCAACTTGATACAATACTCGCCTGCCACGGTGGACAACACCCACTTGTCCGATGTTGTTAGGGAAAATTCTCAGAAATGTGCTAATTCCCTTCCATCAGAGAGACCACCAGCTCTTTTTGCTGGACTTTAGGACTTTTACTTTTTATCCTGGAGAGAGAGACACCTTTTTGCCACTCTCTCATGTAATTTTCTGTAATTTGGGCATGGTTTCCTTTGGTTTTGGAGTCTGACAAACTCCATATGCATCATCTTTTTACATTGTGACACACAGCACCTTCAGTGCAGAGGCACAGGGAAGTCTACCATATTTCCCAAAGGTTTAAATACCTTCTCTTGGTTAAACTACTGTTTCCAAGAGCAGTGAAGTGAAATTGACTTTACACAACTTTCTAGACCCAGCAAACACCATCTTACAATAGGGTGCCGGAGGGGTTACTTAGTATCCCTTTTATCTAGTTTCGCATGTAACATTTTGTTACGCTCACCTGGCTCCCACAGAGGCGTCGATCTGAACTGGACAGCTGCGGTCTCCACCAATGTGACGCGAAGGGCCGAGATGACGGACTGGACTGGCCCACCTAGCTTCGTTTGCTTGGCCTGTAGGAATATTCTTCTGCAAATGGAGAAAGTGAATTAACCACCCGTGGAGTTGAGTGTAAAACCCCCCACCCCCTGCTGTTCTCCCCACGGATCACCTTTGATGTCCCCTCTTATAGTCTCACCTGATGGTTTGAAAAGATGAGCCCTTCATCCTGCATAGAGCGCAGGGGTGCGTTGATAACCAGTTGCTTCACTGGCTCGAGGGAATTGGTGATTTCCAGAACAATATTGACTCAGCGATTCCCAGCAAGACGCCGTAAGTATAAAGTTCGTAAGAGTTCAAATGCCTGACTTTCACTCTTGTCCGATTCCTTGGAGATTGCAGCTTGACCCTAGTGAAGAGTTCCTCGTGGCAACCGGTAATATTCTGGTAAGGATTTGTATTTCCAACACGGTTCGATAAATAATGTCAATATGTAACCTGTTGCTTTCTCCCTTATTCAGGCACTGAAAGTATGAAGTCTCGGGGAATAATACCTCCGGCGGTAAAATCAGGTAAGTCTAATGTGGTGAGGAGGGTTCCCCTTGATAGTCCCTTTGTTTCACCTTGCTGTCCTTTTGTTTCCCCTTAGAGGCCAGGGTTCGGCGAAGATGCAGTGGAAGCTGCGCCGACCCGTGAAGAGGAATAGTAGCCCCGGTGGTAAAATCAGGTATGTCTATGGGGGGGTTACTAATATTCCTCTGTGTATTCCCTTGGCTCACCTTGCTGTTCTTGTCTACTCCTTAGGTGCCGGAATGCGGCGGAAACATGCAGGAGGATGCAGTGAAATGTGAAGATGCTGCGAAGGCCGGTGAGTTCAGCGCGGCGCTGCAGCAGGAGAGGCTACGCGCATAAAATAACTTCTTTCTTCCAAGCTCGAAGGCGCGATGGATCAGGAATTCAGGTAAGGATCAAAGGTTTTGCTCTTGTTCTAACCTTTTCTCCTTCTTTCTCCCTTTTTCTAGGAGCTCCAAACTCGAGGCGGGCGTGGCAGAAGGCTGGATGCAGACTTGCAGGCACGGTGAGCGTTATGCTGCTGGATGCAGAACACGAAGCATGTGCTGCTCTTTGGGCGTGGTTTAAATAGACTCCAAAGTAGTCCCAGGTAAGTATTCCTCCCCAGCCCCGCCAGAGTAAAAAAAAAAAATAGTCCCTAGGTAAAATAGTCCCTTCCAAGCCTCGTTTGGCTTGGAGCTCTTGCAGCATGGTCTGCATCAGGTAAGCTTGCAGCATGGTCTGCATCAGGTAAGTTCTACTCTATGAGCCTGGCGCCATAGGCGCCAGGACCGCACCCAAACAGCCCCTAGCAGGGGTTTTTGGGCTTGCCCAAAATAACTTGATGCCTGCTTCCGGGGTTGCTGGACCTGGTCTGGATCCCCGGGGGTAGGCATCATGACACATTCTACAATTAATGGCTGGTGGCAGTGTTGTACTGTTTACTACCATTGAGTGTTTTTACCGCGGGTTGTAATTGCAGCTGCGGTAAAGCACCCATGGATGCCCATTTTGTTAAAATGGCCCCAGTCTTCTTTTTCCGCCACTTCTTGTTGCAAAGGTCCTTTTGAGCTTTACTATGCACGCCAAACCAGGTTTGGCCCCTTTGTTCGTTTTGTCTTTGGCAGGGTTCACTGGTGAAGCCTGCCTCTGGATCCAGTGTGTCTGGCAGGGCAGGAAGCGAGGGAGGTGCCCGAAACTCCCTCTGCTTAGTCTCCTTGGTTACAGGAATGCACCCACAGGTGATTGGCCGGCTGGCTGTCCTTGGAGGGCAGTCACCCTGCTGTGAGAGTGACAGCTAGGCTGCAAATTAATGGGACGACATGCACAAAAGGAGAGATCTCTTGCAAGGAAGGCAGAGTCGACAACTGGACGACGGAACTGAAGAAGAAGCTTGCTGTAACCTCCTAGACCGTTAGTTTGCCCGGTGAAGCCCTGCTGCAGTGCTGAAGCACTGAATTTGCCTCGACTAGAGAAGCCCTGCAAAGGACGACTTCTACCCATGGGTTGGTGGGACCAATCGACCACAAGACAAACTCATCTGGAAATCCTCGGAGCTGGCTGTACTTCCATTGCTGTTGAAACCGATTGCCAGGGAGAGGAACATCAGAATCAAGTGCGTCGTCTTTAAGTCGGATCCGAGCTCCAGGAAGATCCTCCGGACTCCCATGTAGCAGGACTGACCAAGCCTGTGCCACCCCAACAGAGTGCTCGACCCCAGATGCAAGGAAAGTTCATAAGGTATCCCGAGAACCGCAGCAGTGCTATTTGCGAGAAGCTGAAACCGCGAAATTCCGCTGATCTGAAGTTTGCCCATTGCTGCTGCCAACCTTCAAACCGTAGTGCAGGAGTCCTTAGGCGTCTTCCCTCTTGTCCTCATGATTGAGACCCAGGAACAACAGGATCTGTAGACTATAACAGGAACAGAAGACAGCTGGAACCAATTTCTTCAGACCTAAGGCACTGTAAAACTAAGTTGTACTTACCACTTGTTGTGTAGCATTGCTAGCTCTCAGTTGAGACTTGCTTTGGCTGCCCCTTGCAGTTGCTTGCAGTTTTGGTGATCACAAGCCTCCCAGCTTGTGGCCAAACAGGGATTTCTTTTTCAACAAAAGCTAACATTGTGCAATACTTTTTACTTACCTACAAGAAGAACTCCAGCTTCCCTAGATTTTACTCAATTGACATTGCCTGTCCTGGCTCCCTGAAGACTCTTCTAACCTCTGACTTTGTGTTTTGATCTGTCTCTCCATAAAGTCACACATTCTATAACTGTAGCTGGGAAAGGGTTAATCTACATTGCATTGGGGGTTCAAAAGTACTTACCAGTTTGAGAAACTTGTTAACCATTGTTTCTTCCCTCTAACCTTTTCCTTTTAAACACCAAACTCAGTGCTGCTCTAAATGCACCAGTGATATATCAATTCTCCCGTCTAAAGAAGGCTTATTCAAACTGACCGTTAAATAAATAATAGTTTAATCAGGAAACCTTGGGTATGAGTTATTTGGATACTGGTCACTGTGAAAGTGTAGGTTACAACCCTACAGCTCACATTGACCACTCTTGAGATAAGCCTGTCTGCTCAGTCAGTCTACCAACTTGTGTAGTACATGCTTATACCAAAGGTTTGGTTAACTATTGCCAAGCGGACAAGGCTGGTGCAGTCTCCCACAGGGTACTGCATACAATCTTGCCTAACAGTGCATAGCCCCCATAATAGTACCCTCTCCCTGGGTCTTCAAAGACTCGTTTTTTCAACGCCTGGTTTTTTAACAGTGTAGCTGGGACGTGTTTTTTGATCAGCTTGCTCATCTTCGAAAATGGTGTAGTCTTTGAGGAGGCCGTCGACATGTTTTTCAACACCCGGTCATCGGCATGTGAGGATTTTGCGGCTTTAGCCACGGTGTTGCTCGTCTGTTTCGGGGGCCTGTCGTGTGGTGATCGCGACCATGATTGTCTAGAGAACAGGGAAATTTCAGACCTCCCCCTTGATGCAGTGTGTGGCTTTCCAGTCGGCGGCATGGTCGAAATTTCGGCCGTGGGAGGTGTGCTTTTTGTGGTGCGACTTGGTCATGCTAGTGCTGCTGGGTGTCATCCCTGTAGCAGAACCGCCAGCCTGCCTGTTTGGGGTCAGGGGCTTGCATTCGGGTATCCGACAGATCCTCATCACCATCGGCATTACTGTAGATGTCGATGCTGCTGTCGCTGTAGGCTCCCTCGGCATCCATGGCGGCCTCGGCCTGCATGGTGTGGAAGGCCCAGTGTTTGGATTTGCAGTCCTTGAGTATTTTGGGCCTGAACAGTTTGCACAACTTGCATGGTCCTTCGGCGTGATCCCTGGGGAGACCGATAGTACACCCGGTGCAAGTCTATCCCGGGGAATTCTCTATTACAAGAGGGGCAAAACTTAAAGGGTGTATTCTCCATTATGTATGGGGATGGCAGCCTGGCGAAATAAGTGGGCGGAAAGGGGAATATGCATTCTCTTATCAAAACTAAAGAAAGAACGTCCCCCTATTCTCCCTACTGTGAGGGCTGAGGCCCGTTGAGGCCTTCCAAGGGCGTGACAAAGGATCGGCAAGGTGAGTTGTAGTCGTTGACGATAGTAATTTGTCCTTGATGCCGTCGCCGAAGATCTTGCGGTAGACGGATATCGAAAGGACAGAAAGAAATAGTAAGTTAAACTTTCTAAGAAATGGCGATCGCCAAGAAGGAACTCTGATATGCGTCAGACTATGATGGCGGAATAAAAACAATCTGAGGAACCTTGACGCGTGAAGCACCATGGGTAGTGTAGATGTCACACTAGAGATAGTTTTACTGGCACACACTGTCCACGTCACTTTTCGATTTTCAAAAACAAAAACTCTAATGCTCTACAGCTTCCACTAGGTGTTGGTCTATGCATAGCATGTGATTTAATCAGATTCCACAAGCCTCAAACCTACATATCATAAGTATTAGTATTATCACTGGATGCCCCTTATCTAGTAGGCACACCTTGAACCATTTCTAAATACGTATGATAGAGATTATAGCAGAATAACGGCAGCGGAATGGCCTATGCAACATTGTATAGCATGTTGCTACATAGACCCTCAGATTTGTTGGAATTCTCTCCTAACCTTGGACTTTCGGCTCGTTAGCAGCACTTAAGCAAAACGAAACTCTGGTGCAGAGAGCAACGTCGGACTACTACCCACTTGCCCAATTAGTCCATCTCTCATCGATCAGGCCCTAAGCCAAGGCTTCTTTATAGTTGGCTGTGCAGTCTGTTCTCTATTCTGGGACTTTCAAGGGAGTGTAGGTACACCATTATCTTCGTCTAAAGCTTAATTAATAGCCCTTGTTTTCGATTTCTGAAACTCGTGTGAGGAGACCACGATTTTGTCCATTCCAACCTTTTATTTACTGCTATTTGATTCAATTAAGCTGTGTGTCATTACTTCTCTTGACCTCTGGAGACTTGGTTTCTCTTCCTCAAAGAAGCTTTTTGCATCTTGGATTCTTCTTTGCTTAATCAAAGAGAAAAATGTCTTGAGTATATAGCTTATCCTCTTGAGACCCTTCGGGCCTCGCAATTATTTCTTGATGTGGCATCCTTCATCCAGGCCAATAAACTCTTCTGTATTCCACACTCAAAGCTTTTTTCTTCTGACTCTGCAACCCTGGTCTCTAAGGTAGCTCGATTGGTTTTTTTAACACGAGTCCGGCGTCCAGCTTTTTCTCATGGCTGCTTCAGTCAAGTTATATTTTCTTCTGCAGCAAGCTCTATATCTCATCTACCTTGCGTTTCTGCATGTATACATTCGCTTCATCTCTACTCACTAATTTCTTTAGCATATATGATTTTTGTATTCGATTACATGTTTCTCTTGTTACGCCAGTTACAACTTCATTCTATAAGTATTTGCATATTGTTTCAGTGTGTCTGTGTCTTTCCTTCATGACGTCACTCTACCCTCCTCAGATTTCACTTGTTGCTCTTCGATGTCCGATGGTGGATGCAGACATCCTTCCACCCTTTCAGTGCGAGGGCACATTTGATACAGTGAGTGCATATCGTCTCTCATACACTCAATGTGGTAGTAGGATAATACCTGTTATCCCAGACAGGGCTCTTCTCCTGCTGTTCCAATATGATGGAGGTGATGGGGCGAGAGCTACGTATGATGTGCCCATCTGCTCCTCTACACTCCTTTTATCCAAAACCCAGCATGGAAGCAAGTCCAAGCCCACCAATGGTAAGGATCTGCACTATTCAAACAGCAGCAGTGGCGCAATCAGGGAGCAGGTTGGGTTTCACTCATGTCCCACTCCCAGAATTTGAAAAAGACATGTACTTCTACAGACATCTAATTTAGCAGACATAATTACATGCTTTGAATTGTCTCAAACTAAAACCAGCTGTCTTCTTGCAAGAAATAATATGATTGAACATGAATTACCTGTGTTCTTGCCCAGCACCCACAACAAGGAAGTCACCAGCGTTAGAAAATTGCAAACTATTCACAAAGCCGATCTGCCAAAAAAAATTAAAACATTATAAAAAATGACAGCTTTTGAGAAGCATACATAAAAACATTTTTCAACTTAAGCAGCACGGACCAAGCACTGGGATGCTCATGCTATGCTGAGAAGGACCCTCTGTGCCGAAGCTTCCAGTTAAGGAAGTTTGTGCACAACCTGTTTTGATGGACTACCACCACTGACCTTCACGGAGGCGAACACCTGACAAGAAATGGAAGACAAACCTCACTTTGAGGTAAGTAACTTGGTCAAAGCATCAAGGCTTAACCCTCAGGTATGCGTAGAAGGCTGACACAAAAGGTACAATTTGTCCACACACACATCCATAGAAAATACAGTACCCCAATATACAGAAAAATATATACTTTAATTATGTTACAGATATAGAAATCTAACAGCCCAAATACATACTTAACACATAATATCCAAAATTAATAGACATAGTATACTATAAAAAAAAGTTAATTTCTAAAATTACCCGTCGCCCCACTGCCACTATCACAGGAAGGAACCCAACATAAAATAGGGCAGAAGGGTGAGGAGGGAATCATAGAACCAAGAAAAGCAAGTAAAATCTCCTGTGGGTTTGGACAATTGAGTACATTGCCCTACCCCCATTATATATGGTAAGTCCATGGTTTAGCAAACAACACATATAGGCAAGGGAAAGGAGGAAAAAGGAAACAATTTAACCAGCAGGAAAGAATTCCCATAGGCCAACAGACACATCAAATATGACCCTCTGAGTATAGTATTAAAAGAATGCACACCTGGTAATTAAACAGTGATAGAGGGTAGATTTCAGAATAGCTAAAAGCCTCAAAAAAAAAAAAAACAAGAAAAATGAAAGATACATTTTAGAAACAGGCACCTTTGCAATACTTTAAAAAACATTATTTATAGTGTATTTGGTTAATTAAAACCTTAAACACTTCTCAAAAACAATCAAAAAGCTTAAAAGTATTACACAATTAAATGATTTAACAATCTAAAAAAATTGTAACCATTAACAAAAGAAAGGACAACCAACACATAATTTCCTAATTAAAATCATTAACATAAAAACATAAAAACACCACTAGCTAATAACACGTGAATGAGAGAAAACCCTCCTAATACACAATAAAAGGCTCTTATTCCCTAAACCGGTTAATAATAACACATTTGCGTATTCTCATATATTTAAGACTGTTTCTCCTAGATCCAGTTGGCATGGTCAACAGTAAAAAATATACCTTTATTTCTATTGAAATATATCTGCTATATATTAGTTGTTCATTTCTGTTATTCGTGAAGCTGTACCTAGGACTTTCGATACAGTCCTCATCTAATTCATCCAGTACTGATAAATCTCAACTTAAACTTCAGTGCATTTTCTGTCATTAACTATTTGCAAATGTTCCCATTCCGATAAAATCCTTTTCCATATAAAAAATGCAGCTCCAACATATACAACAGGATCAGCCACCTCTTCTCCTTCTCTCATCTCTGTCAGCCATCCAGGAGTGGTGTGCCGCCAATGATCTCTGCCTTAATGCCAGTAAGACCAGGATTCTCCTCATCGGCACACCTGCTCCCTCCTTTCCTGTCACTCTCTGGCCGGCCTGTCTTGGCCCTATTCCTGCACCCACCTGTAAGGCTAAAAACCACAGGGTCATCTTCGACTCCACACTTTCCTTCTCTCCTCACATCTCTGACGTCTCTAAGAAGTCACACTAACTACTAGAGGTATTCTTCCTTTCCTCTCCTTCCCCCAGAAGCTCACCGTCTCCAGGGCTCTGGTTCTCTCTAGGCTGGACTACTGCAACAGTCTCTTTCTAAATCTGCCTGCCTCCAACTCTCCACTCTCTGCAACTCATCCAAAACAGGACTGCAAGATTTGTTCTTGGCCTCAATCCCAGGGATCGCATCTCTCCAGGACTGAAATCTCTGCACTGGCTTCCAGTGGCGGCAAGGATTAAGTTAAAAACCCTCTGCATTGTCCACAAGGCCTTCTGGGGCCTGGAACCTCAATATGTTCAACTCTCTTCCTAAATATCTTCCTTCTCAAGCTCTTTGCTCATCCGCCTCCAACTCTCTCAGGGCTAGTCACTTCTCCAAGCAGAGAGTTGGTGGTAGATCTCTTTCTTCTGCTGGGGCTTCCCTCAGGAGCAGCCTCCCTGCCTCTCAAACTGGAGAACCACCTCTGGGTCCGAGAAGCACCTCAAGACCTTCCCCAGTGCTTTTGCTTTCTCTCCTCCTCTACCCTGCTGATCTCCTGTTTTAATCTGAAATTGCACTTGTTTACCTGGCTACCCTCTGATCTCGGGCCCAAGCACCCCGCCCGACCCCCTGCCAGTTGCACACCTGCACTGCCCCCCCCCCCCCGGCAACCCTTGCACACAGGGACTGTTCTTCCCTACAGAGCATACTTGCACTTGACACCTTATGTCTGCTCTTGCCACCAGCAGGCTGCACTTCTATTTATACTATTTATTTTCTATATTTATTTCACTATCATTGTTAGGGAAAGATTTCGGGTAGTTCCCTTTGGGTGCACTACAACAACCTAAGCCTCCTGGCAATAGGGAGCCAAAATTTGGTATAAGTCTGAGCTACACAGGTTGGTAGTGTGGCCTAGCAGCCAGGCTTATCTCAAGAGGGGTCAATGTGAGCAGTAGTGGAGTTACAGAGATTCACAGTGGCAAGTATTCTAACAAACACTGATACTCAAGGTTTCTTGATAAAACAGTGATTAATTTATTTACCAGTCATTTAAACATGCCTTCTTCAGAAGGAACAATATAAAAGCAACACTCAAATACACACTCTTGGGTTTCTCAGAATCAGTAAAGACCCACTGGCGATGGCAAACGGACAGTTCCTACACCCCCAGGACTAGGACACTGTGGACATGACAATGCATTACTTACCGTAAAAGCGTTTCTGATGGTTGTATCTGCTTAGATTCACATGCTGTGCATAGTCCGTCATCCAGTGGTCACTGCGGAGTATTCCATTTTGTTTTTCGTAGTCGAAAAAGGGACGTCAACAAGGCGTGTCTGTAACACTATCCTATAGTGACGTGCCCCTATAGTGACGTGCATTGTACCCACAATCCTTCAAGCGTCGAGGTCCCTCTGTTTGTATTTTTTCTGCCCTGAGGGAGCCTATTAGACGTGAGTGAGTACAGAAGAGGGAGAGATAAAGGATGTCTATGTTCCTTCCATCCGAACGGGGAGGAAGGGAGGGCGCATGTGAATCTAAGCAGATACAACCATCAGAAATGCTTTTACGGTAAGTAATGCATTGTCTTCTGATGTTTGTTAATCTGCTTAGAATCACATGCTGTGCATAGACTAGCGAGCAGTACCCGGAGTTGGAGGTGGGTTGCGAGAAGGAACAGTAGAAAAAATATGTCTTAATACTGCTTGTCCCACCTGGGAATCAGATCTAGAGTGGACATCTAGACAGTAGTGTTTTGTAAAGGTGTGTACAGAACTCCAGGTTGCCGCTTTGCAAATGGACTCAAGAGGTACATTTGCAATGACTGCTATGGAAGCCCCAGTGCCACGAGTAGAATGTGCTCTTGGCTTGAAGGGTAGTTCTCTCTTAGCAAGAGTAACAGAGTGATGCATTGGACAATCCATCTAGATATAGTGGATTTTGAAACTGCATCTCCTTCTCTTCCTGCTGCCACCGAGACAAAGAATTGATAAGTCTTTCTCAGAGGTCTAGTTCTTTCCATATAAAACATGGCGGCTCTGCGCACATCTAGTGTATGCAGGCTCTTTTTCTCCTAAATTTGAAGGGTTCTGAAAGAACGTTGGTAGCTCTATTGACTGGTTGACATGGAATTTAGAAACACATTTTGGTGCAAACATAGGATGTGTGCGTAGAACCACCTTATCCTTGTGAACTGTTACAAAGGGGTCTAGTATAGAGAGCGCTTGTAGTTCACTCACTCTCCTAATGGAGGTGATGGCTATTAAGTAAGTAGTTTTAAGAGTGAGGTTCTTAAGGGATGCTTTGTGCATGGGTTCAAAGGGTGAGCCCATAAGCCTGGTAAGTACCACATTTAGGTCCCATCCGGGAGCTGGGTTAGCTATAGGAGGGTGTATCCTCTTTACTCCCTCCATGAAGGCTTTAATAACTGGGACTTTCCACCATGACACTGTGTTGAGAAGTGGTGTATGCAGAAAGTGCAGCTAGGTGGACTTTAATAGAATTAAAGACCAATCCTGAGTCTAATAAGTGAGTCAGGTAAAGAACAATTTGAGTGGGAGAGCAGTCAACGGGGTTGATGCTTTTATTTCTACACCAGATGACGAATCTCTTCCACTTGCTAGAATAGCAGTAACGAGAGTCAGGTTTTCTAGCCTCCCTAAGAATATCCATGCATCTTTGAGGGAGCTGTAAATGTCCAAATTCTATGACCTCAGGAGCCAGGCTGCTAAGTTCATGGTCTGTGGGCATGGGTGTATCCTCTTGCCCCTGTCCTGTGACAGCATGTTGTACGGGCAGGGTAATTTCACCGGTGGAGATAGAGACATCTCCATCAGGTGAGCGAACCATGGCTGTCGGCCCCACATAGGGGCCACTAGTATCATGGTGACTGGTTCCTGGTTCATCTTGTGCACTATTTTGTTGAGAAGGGGAGTCAGGCGCGGGTGGGAGCTGTGTGGAAGAGGGTGGGGGGGGGGGGCGAAGCGTAAACAAATTTCCCTGACCATGTTATCCAGAGACCGTTCCCCTTGGATCGGTTCTGAGGGTACCTGGAGGCGTAATCTAGGCATCGGGTGTTCTCCAGAGTTGCAAACAGATCCCCATTATGTGAAAACGAAGACAATGTCTTCTCTTAACCGCCATTCGTACTCTGCGGGCAGAGGGAAGTCTCTGCTGAGTTCGTCTGCTAGCAGATTGATTTCCCCTGGTACATGTTGTGACAACAGGAACATGTGTTTGAGAGCCCACTTCCAGATGTTCTGGGACAGCTTGGACAGTCCTGGAGAGTGCGTGCCCCCTTGCTTGTTCAGGTAGTACATGGCTGTGGTGCTGTCTGTGAAGACCATCACTGTCTTCCCCTGCCTGGAAAGTCTTCAGTGCTTTGAAGACCGCTAGCAGTTCCAGCAAGTTTATGTGTTTGGACGCTACACTCGGAATCCAAACTCCATGTGCAGTCTGATGGGATAGGTGAGCCACCCCCCCCATCCTGTGAGGGATGCGTCTGTGGTTAGAGTGGCTTCCACTGCGAGGGTGGCGAATGGTTTCCCTATTACAAGGTTTTCCTTCGACCACCACCGTAGCGAGAGAACCAAGGCCTGCAAGACCACCACTAGATCGTCCCATTGTCCGCTGGCCTGACACAACTGGCTGTTGAGCCACTCTTGCAATGGGCGCATGCGCAGGCACGCGTGAGGTACCAAATATATACAGGACACCATCATTCCTAGCAAACGCATTGCTTTGCGTACCGTCACCTCTCGACTGGCCACATATTGAGGGATCTGAAACAGCATATTTTGGACCCTCTCGTTGGAGGGGAAGATGAGGCCGTCCTTTGTTCGAATTTGAGCCCCTAGAAATTGTTTGATCTGGCTGGGGTCTAGGCTGGACTTCTTGTTGATGGAGAAACCCAGTTGGAACAGAAGGTCTACAGTCTTTTGGGTATTTGAGAAGCATGTCTCGTAAGAATCCCCCGTTATGAGCCAATCGCCGAGGTAAGGGTATACTGGGATGGACAACCTGTGCAGGTGGGCAGCTGCCACTGCCAGTACTTTCGTGAATACCCTCGGCGCTGACACTATGCCGAAGGGTAGCATTCTGAACTGGTAGTGTTTGCCCTCTATCATGAACCTGAGGTATTTTCTGTGTGCTGGCAACATTAAAATATGAAAGTATGCATCTTTCATTTCCAGTGTTGTCATGTAATCTCCCTGTGAAAGCAGGGGGATTACTTCCTGTAAGGTCACCATGCAAAACATTTGAGGTTTGACAAATGTGTTCGTTGGGCGCAGATCTAGTACAGGGCGCATGGTTAAATCCTTTTTTGGGTACAAGGAAGTACACTGAATAAATACCTTCCGTTACCTGTGATAGAGGCACGACCTCTATTGCTCCTTTTAGTGGCAGCAGTTCCACTTCTTGAAGAAGGATGGCGAGGTGCTCCGGTGATAAGCGTCACCCCCTTGGGGGTCTACTTGGGGGACCGACTGAATTCTATGCAGTAACCGCGGGCTGTAGTGGACAATACCGAGCGGTCTGATGTTATTCCCTCCCATGCTAGTAGGAAAGATGTTAGCCGGCCCCCGACCGGCGATGCATGGGAGGGGACCCGAACCTTTGGGTCATTTGGTTTTGGTAGCCGGGGATCCTCTGGGAGTGGGGCCCCGACCTCTACCCTTGCCACGGTGTTGTCCTCTTTGAGTGTATTGCCCACTGGTTCCCGAGTAGAGGACCAGTTGCCTACAGTGTACTGCTGCTGTTGCTGTTGTTGACGTTGGCCTCGAAAAAATCGTTTGTTGCCAAATCCTCGCTTATTGGGAGGCCTTGAGATTTGGTCTAAAGTCTTTAGGGCGTCGAAATCCTTCTTTGCGATCTCCAGCGCATCATCTACCGCTTTCCCAAAGAGGTTAGAACCCTCTATTGGTTTATTAATGAGTGACGCCTGGGTTTCTGGCTTAAAACCCGAGTTGCGTAGCCAGACATGACGCTTCAGAAGTATCCCCTGGACTAAAGAACGGTCAGCCGTTCCTGCAGCATCAAGTGTGTTATTTATGATGCTCTGGTTAACCAGAGTTCCTTCTGTTACAGTGGTTAATCAAGTTCTTAAGGGCTCGGGGACTTTGAGGTCTTGCCGTAACTTTCCCCATTGGGCATCAGCATAACTTGCCAGTAAGGTATTATTGGCAATTCTGGTGGAAAAAGCTGCCGAGGCTGTAATTCTCTTACCCAGGGCGTAGAGTTTCTTTCCTTCCTTGTCCGGGGGTGCTTCGCTAGTTGATAGCGGAACCCCTGCCCTTTTCCTTGTGGTGGTTACCACCAAGGAATCTGGTATTGAGTGACCCTTGTATAATGGGTCCGAAGGAGAGGGAGTAAACAGTTTTTCAATTCTCGGGTTGACCCCTCTAACCAACACCGGTGTAGACAGGATGATTTGTCTCTTAACTGAGGCGAGGAGGGGAATGGTCTGGCTAGTCGGAGGTTTTTCCTTAATTATTTTTTCTACAAAATCAATATCGGAGTAATTTCCCCAGTCTCAATTTCAAAGTGCGCTGCTGCTTTCCGTAGTAGCGCGTTCAAAGTGGGTTGGTCATCTATAGGTGACGGGTTCCTGACCGGTGTGGTCTGAGAAGAGGAAAGGTTCAGGATCACAGGGTCTGTAGACTCTGTTGTGGACTGCCAAGGCTGTGAGCCACCTTCATCTGGGTAGTCTTCGAAGCCCCCCCACCTATGTCAGGGTTTTCCTCAAAACCTTCTTCGAGGTTCCGTTGGTCTCCAATATTTAAGAACTCCTCATCCTCTTGGAAGTGTGAGTCTTCTTCAGTGAGGTCATAAGTATTAGTCTCCATTTGAGGGGGGTCAACTAGTCTAGGATATTTAGCCCTGGGGTCCTCATGAAGTACCTCCCTTGGCCTCTTGGGTGTTTTGTGTTCAGGAGTGGACATAAATCTATCCAGCTTGTCCATACATGATTGGAATCTCTCAAATGTCCAATGTGGTAACCCAGAACGGTCTGGAGGTGAAAAAGGAGGCTCCTCTGCCTGTAGCCGTCTAGATCTGTCCCATAACGTCGAGGATAAAGTCCCTTTGCCTTCTGAGAAACCTTCTCATAGGCTTGGGCCTTCCTTCGACGGCGGGAGCGGTTCCTGCCTCCCTTCCGGCATTCTCTGCGTCTCTCTGGCCTTGTGAGCGGCCCTCAGCATATCACTCGCCGTCCGTCTCTGGCTGTCAGTGGAAACTATACGAGCCAAGCTCTCGACTATTAATTTCTCCGTCGAGGGTTCATCTGGCATCGTGCTGGGCGGTGGCGAGTCTCTTTCGCCAACGGTCGCACTCTTACGAGGCGCGTCGCCTGGCGTTTTGGTGGTAGCGCCCTTGTCTGCAGGTAGCCCAGTCGCTAGTCACGTCTGCGGTGGCAGCGAGGGCTTGCGACCCTTACGGTCGGTGGAGGACGCCGGTGGGCCCAGCGTCTCTGTTGGTGCTAGGGCTTTCTTCCTCTTCGACTAAGAAGTGCCGTGGGTTGTGTGTTTATGTTTTCTGTGTTTGTCAGTGTCGCAGGGGTGTTCATCCCCATAAGTAGGGCGTGAGCCGAACTTGTCGGGGCCGGGGACAGACGCTGAGGAGCGGGTACGCTCCTTAGAGAGGTCTACAACTTCCGAAACAGAGGTCGGGTTATCACTGTACTCGTCACACTCAGCGGCGGCGGGTGAGGAATCAGCTCTAGACATAGCATAGGCTGCCCACCTCTTGACCCTGCGGTCCTTTAAAGTTTTTGGGCGTAGAAGTTTACAGGCCGCACAGCCTTCCTCGTTGTGGTCGATGGGTAAGCAACGGTTACACCGCTTGTGCTCATCTTTCCATGTGAATTTGCCCTTACAGGGTGGGCAAAATCTAAACCGAGTCCTCTCCATAGCTGAGGATACAATTAAGAGTGATAACGACCCCGAAGGAAAGGGGGGTGAAAGAGAAAGGCATTCTTAGAAGTAGAAGAAATGTCCCAAGACCCGCATTCTCCCTACTGTCTTAAGCCGGCGAGGCCAGGCCACGTGTTCAGCAGCACCGAAGGATCTCCTCCGTCTTAGTCACCGCCGTCAAAGTTCTTACTCGGCAGTGAAACAGCTTTGCCGTCGAAGGAGGGATCTAATGTAATGTATAATAAATAACAACCAAAGGGTCGAGTAAATGTTTTGCAATTTCTCTCGAAGGAGCTCTGCGTTAAGGGGACCAATATCTGGGCGGAAAAAAACAATCTGAGGGACCTCGACGCGTGAGGGATTGTGGGTACAATGCACATCACTATAGGGATAGTGTTACAGACACGCCTCGTCGACGTCCCCTTTTCGACTACGAAAAACAAAATGCAATACTCCGCAGTGACCACTGGATGTCGCACTATGCATAGCATGTGATTCTAAGCAGATTAACAAACATCAAAAATATTCATTACTGTACATTCAGAGTAGGCTTTGCGAGGGTCAAAGAAAAGGGGTTATTAGAACAAACAAGAGATCAAATATTCTTTAAGCAGGCAAATACTTTTCGACCCCCCCAATAAAGAGTAAGTAACCCCTTCCTGGAAGGATAGGTGCAACAGAAGAGTCATTCAGGGACCTCGGCTGAGCCAAGATAAATGGGCAAAAGTCTATGTGGACTGAAGCACTTCTTGAAAGTGAGTAAAAGCAATGTTTTTAGAAGTCTGTGGCAAAAAAGAAGAATCAAATATAGGGGCACAAGCCGGGGGACTTGTGAAGTAGAAGAGTAAGCAAATCTACAGTGAGAGGTAAGTTCTCTCAGACTTTACAGTACCTTTATGTTTAAAGAAAAGATGCAGCTGATGACCTCTGTTCCTGTGCAGCTCTGTAGATCATGTTGTTCCTGGGCCTCTGTCGTGGGGACAAGAGGGAGGACTTCTGGGGACTTCTGCACCACAACGGGACGGTCAACGACCGCAACCGGCAAATTTTCAAACAAGTGGTACTTCAGTGTTTCAGCTTCTCGCGACTACCACAAACAGCAACACCATGGTTTCTGGCTCTCGAGATGGACTTTCCTTGCTTCTGGGGTCCCGCACTCTGTTGAGGGGCTCAGACTCACTCAGTCAGTCCTGCTTCCTGGGAGTCTGGAGGATCTTCCTGGAGCTTTTAGCCAACTTCAAAGCAACAACAAAAACTGGTGTTCCTCTCCCTGGTTATTCGGTTCCAGCAGCAACTGCAATGGAAATTAAATCAGCTCTGAGAAGGATGTCCCGGTGGCTTTGGAGTTGATTTGTCCCACCAACTCAAGGGGAGCAGTGGTCTTTGCAGGGCTTCTCTGTCAATACGAATTTGAAGTTTCAGCACAGCAGCAGGGCTACACCGGGCAAACCAACGGTCCAGGAGTTGCAGCAGGCGTCCTCTTAAAGTTCTTCTTCGGATTCCTTCATCCACTGGTCGACTCTGCCTCATAAGCCAAAAGCCTCGCCTTTTATGCAGCTCGCTCCCATTCATTCCAGCCTAGCTGTCAGTCACCCAGCAGGGTGGCTGTCCTTGGTGGACAGCCAGCCGGCCAATCACCTAGGAGTGCATTCTTGTCTCCTAGGAGACAAAGCACAGGGAGTTTCGGGCACCTCCCTCACTTCCTGCCCCCACCAGAAACTCTGGAGCTAGAGGCGGGTTTCACTCGTGAAGCCCGCCAAAGAAAAAACTAACAAAAGGGACCAAAGCTGGTTTGGCGTGTAGAGTAAATCTCAAGAAGTACCAAAACAACAAGAAATGGCGAAAAAAGACGACCGGTGCCATTTTGACAAAAATGGCGCCCATGGGTTCGTTATTGTTACTGCGACCACAGCCCGCGGTAAAAACACAACACGGTAGTAAACAGTAACCATTGCCACCAGCCATTAATTGTGTAAAGGCTAAAATAAAAATGTTTACATGGGAAGCTAGACAAAGGGGCTACTATTACTAACCTCTCCAGCGCCCTATGGTAAGATAGTGTTTGCTTGGTCTAGAAAGTTACAATATAAATTAAAGTCAATTTCACTTTACTGCTCTTGGAAACAGTAGTTAACCAAAGACTAACGTTTTCATATTTGTAGAGCACGCAACAGCCCGAAGGCATCATGGCACTTGTTACAGTGAGTGATCAGAGCTTAGTTACATAAACACAGACAGGCATACTTATTGTACAATTTGTATGGAACAATTTACAAGGCACAGATAGGGTAGAAGCTGAAAAGGGGTGGGAAAGTGGTTAGTTAAAGAGGGAGTTTTCAGCTTTTTTCGAATGGCAGGGAGAGAGGTTTCTTCTCCGAGAGCAGTCGGGAGAGCATTCCAGAGCTTCGGGGCTAAATATGGGAAGCCTATCTGTCCTGCTTTGGCCCTGTTGATGCGCGGTACGGTGAGTTGGTTGGTGTAGCATGTTCTAGTAGGCCTGGTTGAGATAGATCTGGATAGTGTGTCTGAAAGGTAGGACGGTGCGTTTGCATTTGTGTGTGGTCGTGAGAATTTTGAATGTGATGCAGTCTTTGACTGGGAGCCAGTGAGCAGTCTTTCTTGCTTGTGAAATGTGGTCTCTTTTTGGAATGCTTAAGGCTGCTCTCAGTGAGTTACGTTGGGTAATTTGGAGTCGGTTTATGTTTTTTATGGAGGTGCCAGCTAGGAGCGCATTGCAATAGTCGAGCTTGGCCCATATGGTGGCTCTGGCTTTGAGAGACAGTTGTCCTTTGTTAGGAAGGGTTTTATGGCGTGAATGAGTTTGGTGCTTAGGCCGGAGGCAGACACAATAGCGCTGACTTGCTTGTTCATTGACAGTGTAGCATCAATGTGGACCCCTAAAGTCTTGACAGAGGAGAGGACTGGGATGATGCAATTGTCAAAGTTGAAGTTGGAATAGAGAGAGTTTAGCTTAGCTAGAGTGGACTTTTGGCCAAGAATAAGAATCTGTCTTGTCCCCGTTGAGGCATAAGCCATTTGTGGCCATCCGTGCTTGGATGGTGGAGTAGATTTGTCGTAGGGCTGTAGCGTCTTGGTGATATGAGGCTTTTAGAGGAAGGAGCACTTGGGTTTCATCAGCATAGTTTGTGTATGCGATCCCATGTGCATCACGTTTATCAAAAAGGTGCTTTGTGAAGAGATTTTATAGACTTGGGGCAGTACAGGATCCCTGTGGGACACCACAATGAATCATGGTGGGGGCTGCATTTGCTATGTTTGAGAAGACTTTAATTGCTCTGCCTTCTAAGAAGGAGGTGGCCCAGGGAGCTGCTTGGTTGGAAAAGTGCACTGCATGCGTGAGGTGTGCGGTAAGGGGTTTGTGATCCACAAGATCAAACGCTGCTGAGAGCTCTAGGAGGAGGAGGAGGAGGGCTGGCTTGCCATTGTCTAGGATTTGAGTGATTTGATTTTTTAGTTCTAGCAGGGCGGTTTCGGTTGTGTCCCCTTTGCGAAATCCAGACTGTCTTTTTCCTAGGGTGGAGTTGGTTTCTAGGTAGAGTTGGATCTGGCTGTGAGCGGCCTTGTCTAATATTTTGAGAAGAAATGGGACGGTTGTTATGGGCCGGTAGTTATTAGGCTGGGAGGGATCTAGTGTTGGCTTCTTTTAGAGGGGACACACCCAAGTCTCTGTAAGGCTGTCAGGGACAATGCCGGTTTTAAATGAGGAGTTGATGAAGGCGGTCAGGAGAGGGGCAAGGGGCTCGGCACACTCCTTAATGATCTTAGGAGGGCATACATCACCCTTACACTGCAACGGTTTAAGGTGTTTGAGGATGCTTTGGCTTCTGCAATGTCTTTAAATGCAAATTTAGGGAAGTTGATTGTTTTGTGGTTAGGCAAGGTCTGTATTAGCTGGTTCTGGTTCGGTAGGGTTTTATAATGGTCTAGGATTTTGTTTTGTAAGAGGTCTATTTTTTTAGCATAGCAGGTTGTATGCTTGTGCACCATGCTTCATCTTTAACGATCTCGTCAGTGCAGATAGGAGGAACTGTGAGTTCATTAAAGATGGTAAAGAGTTCTTTGGACTGAGAGTTGGCGTTGGATTTTCGACGATTATATGCTTCGGATTTGGCACTGAAAATGGCATCTTAGTACTTTTTGGCAGTTGTTTTAAAATGTTCTTTGGCGGCGTCACAGGGGTTAGCCTGCCAATTTTTGAGCGCCTAGCGTTTGTTATTACATAAGATTTGGAGTTCTTCTGTGAACCAAGAGTTTGAGTGGAATGACTTTCCTTTTTGTCTTCTAGTGGGGCTATGGTGTTGACTGCGTGAGTAAGGGTGTCCTTAAATATATCAGCTAAGATGTTTGGGTCTTGCGAAAAAGGAGGTGCTAGGCACGGGAGGTCAAGATAGGGTTGGAGGTTATCCGCAGTTAGCTTTTTAGCGCTTCTCACTAGAGTAGCAGGTGCTCGTGTGGTAGTTTTAGTACTTGGGGCTGTGGGGACGGTGAATTGTATAAAATTATGGTCTGTCCATGGGTAGACAGAGGGGATGGTGGAGTCACAATTGTGGTTGACCACCCAGTCAAGGTTACAGCCTTTGACGTGGGTAGGGGTCATAATTTTCTGGAAGAAACGGATCTATGAGGTCCTTGCTGCTGCTCAGCTTGCTACCAAAAACTGTGTGGTACAGACTTATACCAAAGGTTGGTCTTGCTTATACCTGTAGTCCTAATTGTGTGTGGTGGTCCCAGAGGGAACTGCATGCAATTCTGCCTAACAATTACTATATAATTCTAAATGCAAGTGATATATTAATGTCCCCAGCACCCTAGCAAATGAAGTCCGAGGGTGTAGGTAGTGTCCGTGGGCCATCCCAAAAGGGTATCTACTGATTTAGAGATATAAAGAGTGTGTATTTCATGAAGTGTATTTGAGTGTTGCTATTATATTGCTCCCTTCTGAAGAAGGCTTATTCTGACTGATAAATTTATAATTGTGTATTCAAGACACCTTGAGTGTAAGAGTTTATTTGAATACTTTTAACTGTAAATCTGTGTGTACCTCCACTACAGCTCACACTGACCCCTCTTAAGCTTGGCTGCTCAACACGCTACCAAAACTATGTAGTACAAGCTTAAACCAAAGGTTTGGTTTCCTGTACCTGTAGTAGTTGTTTGTAGTGTTCCCAGACGGTACTGCATATAAACTTTGCCTAACAGGAGTCATGCCAGGCCCTGATCTGTGATGCCCAGGGCATCACAGAGACGAGTGATCAGGATGTTGTGGTTTACCGTATCGAAAGCAGACGAGAGGTCAAGAAGAATGAGGACAGAGGGAGTCAAGATTTGAGAGCAGGTCTTCACAGGTGTTAAGAGCAGTTTCCATGCCTCTGGATTCTCTAAAGCCAGACTGATGGTCATGGAGACAACCAACAGTCAGTGTGGAGGGTATTTGTTACGCTCACCTGGTCTCTGCGGGGACGTTGGGGCACGGTTGCAGCCCTCCCTGGAAATGGGTCATGCTTGTCAGGCTTCTTCCCCTGCACATGTGCTGTGGGCTGCAGCGATTGGTGACACTGCTCCTGCGTGGATATGAGATCGTCAGAATGCTGCTATGCAACTGTACTCCCTCTCGAACCCTTCTTCCCAAAGTGTGGTGAGCATGCGCCGACCGATATAAGCTCACCTTTAACGATGCTGAGCTCTCTGTCCTGCTTCTCACTTCAGGGGTGCTCTTGATGGACCAAGTTCCTTCATTGGCCAATTGTAAGGGCAGCCCAGTCCAGCTGTAGCTATGCCACTCCTGATGGGAAGTGTCTTAAGGCTTCAAATATTGTGATGTCGATTCCGGATTATTGTCTGTGTCTTTTAATGTCTTCCTTCTGATTTCTCGCCACAGGTGAAGTTGTGGCCCTGCAGTAGTTGCGGTGCATGAAGCGAGGCCAAAATGGAAGAGAATCGAGCCGACGATGCTCCAACAGCAGGTGACTATTGGTTTAAGGTTGAGCGCGAAGATTTGTCAAAAGCGCGACCTTAAATGCAATGTCTTTGTGAGTTCTAACCTTGTCTATCTTTTCTCTCGCAGGATTGCCTGCATTACCACGATGTCGGGGTTTGAGTGCTGCCTTCCAGAGGTCTGGAGATGACTGATGAATGCCAGAGTCCCCAATGATGCGTGCAGGCGAAAGCAGGTTCCAAGGTAAGTGTTGAGGCTGGGAACAAAGGTAAGATGCTGAGGTTGGTAACTGGAACACAAAGGTAAGATGCACTCCAGCAGCGGTGAGTGTTACGCTGCTATCAGTGCAGAATAATGCGAAGCGCTTGCATGAAGGCTGGGCGGGCTTATATAGTCTAGCTCTGGCCACACCCATTAGCCTTGGCTCACCAGCCCCCACCCTGCAACTCCTAAGGATGCTGCACGTGCAATCGAGCATCCCCCAGTAGCCACGCCCGAACGAATGCACGTGGAGATTCCTGCATGTACAATAAAGCACTTTGCACCAAACCAAGTGTGTCAGTTCATAATTTTTCAAGAGCCTGGCGCCAAAGGTGCCAGGACTGAGCCCAGCTGGGTCCTTTATGCTGTATTGTCCCAAAGGGACAATCAAAAGTTATGTTACCCCTTGCCCTTGTCCTCTGATGGTCCGGGGTCTGTTTCTGGGCCAGTGGCCATGCCAGCACTCCCCCTCAAGGACCCTCTTACGGGTGTTCTTCCTGGTCCTGGCTTGGTGTGATTGTCGCGATGGAATTGTCTGATCTGCCGTGGAGCATGGATGAATTCACTGGGTTCCCAGGTACGGTCTTGAGGTCCATAGCCCTTCCAGTCTATAAGGTAGTACCATTTTGATTGCACTATCTTGGAATCCAGAATAGCCTTGACCTTGTATTCCGGGTTCTCCTATGAGTTCAGGTTCGGGTGGCGCTTCAATCCGAGTACCGGGTTTAATTGGTTTCAGGAGTGAAACATGGAATACCGGATGGATTTGCATATTAGGTGGTAGCTCCAATTTCATGGCAGCAGGGTTTATCACGGCTTTGATAGGATAAGGTCCCAGGTACCTGGGACGGAAGGCTCGTGGTCCTTTCAAGAGAATGTTTTTGGATGCTAACCAAACCTCATCTCCAACCTGATAATATGGGGCCTCTCTTCAGTGTCGGTCTGCAAACTTTTTCTGATGTTCAGCTGCTTCTTTAAGAATCCAGGTGATGGTTTTATGTAAGGTTGTCACTGCTAGCATCTCCAATTCGTCAATTGACTCAATAACAGACGTTCAAGGGTGTCTGCCATGCACCGTGTAGAATGCCGTCTGTCCAATGCTAGTGTGGATGGTATTGTTGTAGGCATATTCGGTCAACCAAGGTACGTCCTCCCAGGATTCCTCAGTTTGTTGCAACATACACCTTAGATATTGCTCCAAGGTCTGGTTGGTCCGTTCCGTTTGGCCGTCGGTTTGAGGATGACTACTAGCCGCAAAATGGCTGTCCATGATTTGTATACATGCTGCTAAGCAACCGATCCTGCTGCGGATTGGCTGCTGCCCTGCTGATAGCAGAAGGCGAGAGCTGGCGGTCCACCATCCCTAAGGGCCACCTCATAAGGGCGACTCCTGTCCGCGCCGTAATGGCCGAACGGCGTCATGCTCTACGGGTTAGCGACTTTACTGACATCTAGCTGTCCACGGCCCTACCCACCCCTGCCTGATCTGCTGTAATGCTGTACTTTGCCATGTCTAGACCAAGTCATCTTTCAGTGGATCATCTGATATGCATGAGTGCTTAAGCGTGCTAGCTACACCACGCCGTTACTTCAACTCTTTATTTGCCTAGCTACTAGCATACGGCATGCTCACGACCTTGTCGCCTCATTACCCTGCATTATCGACATTGTTGTGCCTGATCCTCATCTGACAGACTAGCACCTTGAAGCAATTAGCCTCACGCTCGAAGAACTCCATCACTCGTCAGCCATCCGGTAACCGTCATAGTGCCGAAGTTACCCCTTGCAGTGTAACACTCAGTTCCCCATGTCTGATATATGCTATACCTGCTCTGCCCTAAGTTTAATGCTCATACAGATATACCATACTCTGCCAAACCTAATGTCTGGTCTATAATGTTTAGAATTGCCTAGTTAGGTTACCTCATCGCTACTCATCTCAATTACTGTGTCTAGTATTGTGTCTCGTATTTACCCCATCACCTGCCTAAATATGCTCACAATTCTGCCTGATTGTATACTGCTTTACTACAAGTCACAGCACAGTCTACCCTTTTATGGCTCAAATGGGGACATTATGTCGAAGTCGAAACCTTCTTCATTGCAAACTGCCTAATACATTATAATATCTTTGCTGCTTATCCTGCCGCATATACATTGCCTATTAAAATGAGCTCCGCTACCAAATGCCACACTACCTTGGGCGAGACTGCTTTTAGCAACCTGGATCTTTAGCTCCCTAGCCATTATGACATTAATAGCACAACTCATGCCTAGACCACTAGTATACCTTTCTTGCAACACTACCACCATGCCCGCCCTTTACCATCCAGACAATATAATCAAACCAACACCATTTATCCCGCCCTTAAAGTTATGTTACAATATCAAACCCACACCCTTTCTTCCTCCTCTAAAAACACAAAATACCAACAGCATAATGCACCATGGCATTACCCACATCACCCCATATGGACCACATCATGAAAAGGGTAACTACCATGGACACCAGTCCCAAATGCTCTAATTTAACACCCCACACATCGACCTCGAATATCCCATGTACAACCCAAAAAAGAAACTATAGACTCGGCTCTAGATTAGGGAAATCATACTCTACCCACTACCGCGACTCCCACAAACAATCCTAGGACTAACATCTCCAAACTATCGCCTGAAAACAACAAATCTGCCACTAAACTATCACACAAGCCCTTTCTACCTATAACCCCCCCAATTCTGACCTTAATACTAATATGACGGGAACATTAATCAATGCTAGATCAGTTGTCGCCCATGCAGCTGAAATTGCTGATCTGATACTCTATAGGAAATTGGACTTCCTGGCAATAACCGAGACCTGGCTGCACTCGGCTGCAGGCCCCTCTGTCCTTATTGCTACACCAGAAAACTACACTGTCCTCAGATCTGATAGAGAATCTACCAGAGGAGGAGGAGGCATTGCCATCATTGCCAAAACCTCGCTGAACATCAGAGCTATCCAGCACGTCACCACTACATCTGGAACTATTATGTGTAAAACTACCACTCTCCACGTCACAAACCCTCACAATGCACCTAATCTACCGAACACCAGGGCCCCTAGGCTCGTTTGAAGATGATATCAATAACATCATCTCAACCAACACTAAACCCTCTTCCCAACCCTCCTATTGGGTGACTTCAATTTAGGATTTGATGATCCAGCCAACCACTCGGCTCTACTCATAGCCAACTCTCTGACAGAGCTAGGCTTCACCCAGAGAGTTCTCTTACCCACCCATGACAAAGGACGAACCTTGGATTGACTAGCAGATCTCAACTGCCCAACCAATATAACGGCCATTAACCTCTATCTTCGACAGACCATTGCTTACTGTCATTTACCCTCAAAAATTGCAGTTCTCTGACAATGACAGTGGTCACTGCTTCATCCATTCTAGCCAGAAAAAGAAAAATATCACTATCAACAACCTTAGACCTTTTCTCAAACCTCTGCAGGTACCCGCATTGTTACCATCTAACCCAGATGACCTAGTAGATCTGTATAACAAAACTCTCAACAATGCCACAGATTCCATTGCTCCTTTAAAAATGCACAAAAGCAAACCAAGTGCACACCTAAACCCCTGGTTCACCCCGAAGCCTAAAGACCTCAGGAAAGATAAAAGAAAACATGAAGCCATAGGGAAAAATAACCCATCCGCCACCAATAAAGAAACCCTTCTAAAAATTACTGCCACATACAAAAATGAAATCCTTACGGCAAAAAGTAACTCCTATAATGAAAGAATTGATAAAGCTAGTTCTAGCACCCGAGAACTCTTCACCATCCTCCGAGAACTTGAATCACTCACTCTGCCCACAGATCTCTGTGTCAAGGACCAAACATGGTGCACCAAAATACAGGATGCTTTGGCCAACAAAATCACACTGCTCCAAAAGAAAATTACCAATAAAAAAACTCCTTGCCACTGCAAGACAATCCCCAGAAACAATGCCCTAAAACTCCCATCTCAACTCAATGATTTCAATTCAACCCAGTAACAGACCAAGAGGTACTTAAAATCATAGCATCCCTTAAACCGTCTAATTGTCAGGGAGACTCTTGTCCTGCCACTGTCATCCAGGACGCAGCAAAGCTCCTTGCTCCCTTTATCAATGCCTCTTTCCACACCTGCACTGTACCTACCAACCTGAAGGACTCGTGGGTGTTACCACTCCTAAAGAAACCCTCTCTCGGACCTAACATACCCACCAACTTTAGACCCATTACTACTGTCCCTTTCCTGTTGAAGATCTTAGACAAAGGTGCCTACAACCAAATACTAAAGTCCTTCGTATCCAACAAGCTATTAGGCCTCCGTCAATCAGGCTTCAGGCCACAACATGCCACCGAAACCACCTTGATTGACCTAAAGACTCAAATAGTTGAACTTCAAGACAAAGGAAACTCAGCCCTCCTGCTGCTGTTGGATCTATCGACGGCCTTTGACTTGATTGACCACGAGATCCTCTGTAACCACCTCTACTCTACTTCACACTTTTCATCAGAAGACACTGCTTGGATCAAATCCTTTCTAAGCAACAGGTCGGAGAGTGTTCAACATCAGCAGCTGAAATACCGATCCCCATCACATGTGGAGTCCCACAAGGATTGTTTGTTTCACCGACCATGTACAACACATTTACCAACCCATTGTTTGATGACCTGGATCTCTTGGGTGTCACCTACACCAACTATGAGGATGACACCCAAATCCCCATCCCATTGACATGTGACTACTCCAATGACCTAGCCCTGATCACCACAATTTAACTCATCATTCGGGCATGGATGGCGACACACGGTCTCTGCCCGAATGATGAAAAAATGGAAATCCTCCTCCTCGCCACGGCCAGTAACATCTTCAAACTTGGCGATCAATACCAATCTTTTAACATTGATGGCAACACCATTAAAGTTGCTAACGAAGTAAAAACATGGGTTTTTACTTCGACTCCTCCCTCAATCTGAACAAACAGGTCAGCGCCACTGCCTCGGCAAATGCTTACACCTGCAAGCTCATTCAAGCATGCAAACCCTTCCTCTCGACAAAAAGCTGCATCACCTTGGCTAGAGCCCTAGCCCTCTCAAAAATCGACTATTGCAATGGACTATATCTTGGAGCCAACAAAAACATCATTAAAAAACTGTAGATCTTGCAGAATAACGCCTTCAGGGCAGCTCAGAGTATCCCTCTCAGACAACATATCTCTGCCATAAGAAGGGACTACAACTGGCTCTCTATCAAAAATAATTCAACTTAAAACTGCATCACTAACCGACAGATGCCTTAACACAGCCCCACAATACCTCTCTGATAAATTCATCTTGAAACAATACGCTTGCGTAACTAGATCTGCCATCTACAAATTCCCAGATACACACTCAAAAAAGCTTCCCGGTCCTTGCCGCCCAACTCTGGAACTCACTCCCTCCCAATTTTAGAACCAAGAAATCCTTCCATTGCTTTAGAAATATGAAAAATTGGCTTATCACCAACAATGCCCCTCAGTAATACACCTGCTTCTTCCATGTATATACCTAAATATCACCTGCACCGATAAAATAATGTGACCTTCTCTTTACCACCCTGATAACAACGAATAATTTTGTTAGTGTTGTACATATGTTAGACTTTCATCTGCCTGTAACTGAACTAATATGCTACCTATTTGTATTTATTTTCGACTTTATGTGCCTTAATAAACATGTAACTATGAATAGCCTCTTACCTGTATATGTATACAGGTCAAATTGTGTGTGCGCCTTTATTTTTCCTGTACTCTGTGAAACTGCATTATCTTGTACTGCGTCGAGATACCTCTGGGTGAGGCGTGCAATATAAATAAACTAGTGTCTATTTTGCAGCATCTCCTCCAGAGTGGTGAGACAAACAGTTCCACGATCTGATATTAGTACTGATGGGAACCTGTGTAGTCTGACAATTTGTTCCAAAAATGCGAGGGCGAAAGCAGTGGGGAGTCCTTTTAATGGGATAAAATGGGCCATTTTGGAGAACAAATCCACGATAACTAACATGGTGTTCAATCAATTGCAGGGAGGAAGATCTGTGATTAAGTTCATTGACAACGAATGCCACGGTACTGGCGGTACCATCAATGGACGCAGTAAACCAGCCGGGTTTAGTTTTTGAGGTTTATGTTGTGCGCAGACACCACAGGTCACGATAAAGTGGGCAATGTCTTTTCTCCAAGTTGGCCACCAATAGGTTTTTTGTATTTTAGCTTGAGTCTTGCCAATCCCTGGATGTCCTTCCACTAGTGAATTATGATAGTTTTGCTATTTGATCTTTTAGTTTTTTGTAGTTTTTTGTCCTGAATGTACAGTCTCCCTTGGAAGTACAGTAGATTATTTTCAATAGTGTATTTGTCTCCTTTAGATAGCCATTCCTGTTGTGTTGCTTGATTCATATGAGATCGGTTTTCAAGTCGTCCAAACAGGTGGTTGCAGCGATCTTGTTCTGGATTCGTTCTGCAGGAATGATGGCCAGGGGTTCAGATGTGGTAAAAGCTTCTTTGTCCTCACTCATGCGTGAAAGAGCGTCTGCCTTGCCATTGCGTGCTCCGGGTCTGTAGGTGATGGTAAAAATCGTATTCCGCACAGAAGAGCCCAATGAAGTTGGCGTGAGGATTGGGCCTTGGGGGGGTCTTAAGTATTGCAGATTGCGGTGATCCAGGATGGCAGTGACTGTCTCTCTCCAAGAAGGTAGTGTCTCCATCCTTTGAAGGCTGCTTTAATCGCTAGCAGTTCTTTGTCTGTGATCGCATAGTTCAATTCTGGTGCAGAAAACTTACGGGACCAGAATGCTATTGGATGTAATTGTCCTGTTTCAGGGTCCCTCTGCGACAATACTGCCCCCATGGCTACGTTGGAGGTATCTGTCCGGTCGAGGGCGTCGAAGAACTGGTGCTGTGGTGAAGGCAAGTTTCAGCTCTTGGGAGGCTTTCTCTGCTTCTGGAGACCAAAGGAATTTCAGCAGGGAGGTAATTGGATGTACTATCTGCGGAAACCTTGGAATAAACAGACGATAAAAATGTGCGAATGCAAGCACACTTTGTATTCCTTTTGTGGAGGTCGGTGAGGGCCATTGGAGGATAGCATCCACCTTGTGTGTATCCATGTGTACTCCTCGTGGTGTGTGCATAAAACCCAAATATTCAACCTCTGTTACATGGAAGAAACACTTTTCTAACTTGGCAAACAGCCGATGTTGTTGAAGTTTTCCAATACTGCTCGTACATGGCCAGCATGGTCCTCCTTGGAAGCAGAGTAAATGAGAATGTCATCAATGTTGACAAGTGCACAAACGTCCAATAATTCACGAAGCACGTCGTTCATAAAAAATTGGAACGTCGCCGGGGCGTTACATAATGCAAAGGGCGTAACCTGGTATTCAAAGAGACCATACTTTGTGCCGAAAGCAGTCTTCCATTCATCCCCCTTTTTAACTCTTACAAGATGATAGGCTCCTCCTAGATCTAGTTGTGTGTAAATTTAGGCATTCTTTACCTGATCCAAGAGCTCTGGGATAAGTAGCAGTGGATATCTGTTTTTTACAGTGATAAGGTTAAGCGCTCTATAGTCAATACTGTCATGATGCCTACCTCTAAGGAGCCAGGCCGGGCCCAGCAACCCCAGAGGCAGACATCATTTTCCCCAGGGAAGTCTCAGCGGGCCCAAGTCGGGGCCCTTTGGACTCAGTCCTGGCGCCTTAGGCGCCAGGCTCATAGCGGGCGCCAGGCTCATAGAAGAGGATATGTGTTTAAGTGCTTGGGTGCACACTTACCTGATGCAGACCTTGCTGCTTCATCCAGGCCCTCTTGAGGCCTGAATGGGACTACTTAACCTGTAGGACTACTTCACCACCCGGGTGTGGTCGGGGAAGGATACATACCTGATTGGTGGAAGGATACATACCAGGAACTTCTTCCAAGGCTATTAAAACCCCACCTGAACGGCCACACATGCTTCGCGTTGTTCTGCACCTAGCAGCTGGACGCTCACCGTGTCAGCTCCTGCATCCTGACTTCAGCCACGCCTGCCAGCACCCTGGAACACCTGCAAGGGGAGAAAGGAAGAGAATAGGAGAAGAAAAGCCCTTACCTGCTAAATCTGCATCCCGGAGTCATTTCTCCAACGGCCCTGAAAAGGAAGACATCATTTTAAAGGCATTTCGTTTCGATCGCTGCAGCGCTGCATTTTACTCACCTTTGCAAGGCGCTTCCATCTTCAGCAGCGATCTTCCGGATTCAGCTATGCTCCGGCGCCTAGAGGAAAAAAGACGAACAAAGGTGAGAGGGAGAAAAGGAATAAGGAAAGCTCAGTTTCCTTTTAAGTCTTACCTGTTGGATTATTCCCACTGCATTTCGGGTCCTGCCGCTTCCTGGCATCTCCAGACCCCGGCCCCTATGGGGAAAAAAGACAAAGACATTGAATGTGCGAATGCAAAGACATTACCTGAGCGCTCATCCAGAACTGTTTCACTTCGGGTCGGCGCCATATCTCCGGCACTCCGAACCCTGGCCCCTAAGGGGAAAAAGACATAAGCATTAGCGCTTGCTGCAATTAGACAACGAACATTATTATTAAGCTTGAACTTTTGAACAGAACTTTTACAGCGCCTTACCTGAACAGTCAAGCTTACCTGAACTCCCATCAATCCTCAATCCAGTGAAGTAACTGGGTTTCAACGCGCCCCTGCATCAGAAGCAGGATGGAGAGCTCATCCTTCCAAACCCTAAGGTGAGGCTTCACAGGGAATCGTGGAGGAGGTATCGTGGAGGGTTGGAAGGGAGTGGGAGGCTTGAGCATTGTTCCACAGTTGGTAATACTCCCTTTTCACGCACAGGAGGGTATCCAACGAGCCAGGGAAGCCAGAATAGAGGGGCCCTTCCTGCCCATCTTCAGAGTTCTGCGCCTTCGACGCCGCGCCTCCGTGGGAACCAGGTGAGCGTTACAAATACAAGTTCTTAAGTCGCCCTCCATTTTAGGTACAAAAAAAAGAGCCGAGGCGGCAGGGGACTTGGACGGGCAGATAAAGCAAGATACTGATCCAGGTAAGATTTTAGGGGCTGGCTTTCCTGCTCCGTTAGGGCGCAAATCCGAATGCAGGGGTTTTGGGCTCTGGGTACCAGATCAATTTGACAATAGTAAGGCCTGTGTGGAGGCAGGATGTTCACTTGCTCTTTCTGAAAATCATCCTGGTAATCCAGATAGTCAGGTGGTAAGGAACCAGTGAGTCCCTGAATGGTTCTTGTTTTTGGTTTCAGGTTGCCAACATTTTTATTGTAACGGGTGATAGCACACTCGAGGAAAGATCAGAACTCTTTTTCACCAGTCGATGCTAGGGTTGTGGGTTTCGAGCCAAGGCATTCCTAATATCATCTGGAACTGAGGAGCACCGATGAGATCGAAGGCAAGGTCTTCTTGATGACCTTCCCGACACATAAGCATGACTTTTTCAGTATACTGCGTCACAGGCTGTGACAATAGTTGAGAACCGTTCACTGATGTGATGTTTTCCGATTTCAGCTTTTGTCAGAGAGGAAGGCCTAATCGTGCAGCCAGATCTTGGTCAACATAATTTCCCAGGGTTCCGCTATCAATGTATGCCTCCAAGGTATGCATCTTTGACGGTGGTTTGTGGTTAACCAAAAGAACCGGGATGACTAGATGTGAGGTCTGTACAGATTCCTTTTCGCTCGACAAGTGGGCGTTGGAGTTTCCCGGATCTTGTTCCTTTTCCTCGTCTTTGTCCGTTGCTCCAACTAATTTCTTGGGTGGTTTCACCGGGCATTCTCGGAGGAAGTGCCCTGCTTTCCCGCAGTATAAGCAGAGCTGTTGCCTACTTTTCTCGCGTTTCAGCTTTGGTGTTTGGGCTCCTTAATCCACCGATCTGCATTGGTTCAGTCTGTTTGTGGGATTTGGCTTGATGGTCACGGGGTCGCACATAGACCGACCTCCCTTTAGCTCTTGTTCAGTCCATTTTACAATTCTGTGATCGAGCTGCAGTCAAGTTGATGTACTCCGCACATCCCTCGGGGGGATTTACCACTTGAGCTAGAACATCCTTAAGTTCCCCACGCAACCCTCGATAAGAGCGTAGTCCTCTTTTCTTCTGCCCAGTTTGTCTGTGCAACGAGACGATTGACGGTTGCAATGTAGGCCAATAGGTCTTGGTTCCTCTGTCCGAGTGACAATAATTCATTGTCCAAAGCTTGTCCTCGAGTATGCCTTGCAAACACAATTTCTCCATCTCACGCTGAAATTCCCCAAAGTCTCGAAGCAGAGGATCATCATGGTTTACTAACGGTATTGACCAGTCCGTTGCGCTGCCTCCTAATTATGAGAGTACAAATGCGACTCTGGCTTGATCGGTAGGAAAAGCCCCAGGCCGGCACAAAAAATGAAGGTGACATTGGTTCATGAATATAGCAATACTTATTAGGGTCGCCAGTAAAGCGTTCGGGCGGGACCAGTGGCACTGCACCTTGAAGAACCACTTGAACTGGTGAAGGCTGCAGCGTGGGAGGCTGGGCAAATCCAGATAGTGGAACCTGACCCGTGTGGGTCTGAAGCATTTGTCTTGCCAATTCGTCCGTTTGTTCTCGAGCTACAATAAGATTCCTCCTTAAAGCATTGGTTTCCTGTCTGGAGGCATGGACTTCAGCCCGTAATTCCCCCAATAGCATGGCCAACTGGTCTGTTTCTGAAGTTTCCATAGCGCCCAGGCATAGATTCGTAGAGGCTTTGCATTCTGTTACGCTCACCTGGTCTCTGCGGGGACGTTGGGGCACGGTTGCAGCCCTCCCTGGTAATGGGTCGCCTTTGTCAGGCTTCTTCCCCTGCACATATGCTGTGGGCTGCAGCGATTGGTGACACTACTCCTGCGTGGAGATGAGCGATTGTGAGAATGCTGCTATGCGACTGTTCTCCCTCCCAAACCCTTCTTCCCAAAGTGTGGTGTGCATGCGCCGACCCATATAAGCTCACCTGTTGATTAATGATGATTAGCTCTCTGTCCTGCTTCTCACTACAGGGGCGCTCTTGATGGACCGAGTTCCTTCACTGGCCCATTGTAGGTGGCAGCCCAGTCCAGCTGTGGCTACGCCACTCCTGATGATAAGTGTCTTAAGCTTTAAAATATTGTGATGTTGATTCCTGATTATTGTCGGTATCTTTAATGATGTCTTCCATCTGCTTTCTCGCCACAGGTGAAGTTGCGGCCCTGCGGTAGTTGCGGTGCATGAAGCAAGGCCAAAATGGAAGAGAATGGAGCCCACAATGCTCCGACAGCAGGTCAGTGTTGGTTTAAGGTTGAGCGCGAAGATTTATCAAAAGCGCGACATTAAATGCAATGTCTTTGTGAGTTCTAACGTTGTCTATCTTTTCTCTCACAGGATTGCCCGCCGTGCCGCGATGTCGGGGTTCGGGTGCTGCCTTCCAGAGGTCTGGAGATGACTGATGAATGCCAGAGTCCCCGATGATGCGTGCCGACGAAAGCAGGTTCCAAGCTAAGTGTTGAGGCTGGGAACTGGAACACAAAGGTAAGATACGTTCAGGCGGCAGTGAGCTTTACGCTGCCATCAGTGCAGAATAACGCAAAGCGCTTGCATGAAGGCTGGGCGGGCTTATATAGTCTGGCTCGGGCCACGCCCATTAGCCTTGGCTCACCAGCCCCACTCTGCCACTCCTAAGGATGCGGCACGTGCAATCCAGCTTTCCCCAGCAGCCACGCCCGAACAAATGCACGTGGAGATTCCAGCATGTAAAATAAAGCACTTTGCACCGAACCAAGTGTCAGTTTATATTTGTTCATGAGCCTGACGCCAAAGGCATCAGGACTGAGTCCAGCTGGGTCCTTTATGCTGTATTGTCCCAAAGGGACAAAAATTATGTTACCCCTTGCCCTTGTCCTCTTATGGTGCGGGGTCTGTGTTTCTGGGCCAGTGGCTATGACAGTAAGTTGGGTGATAGCCAGCTTCTCCAGTTTTCCCAGGAAAGGGGTGATGGAGATCATGCAATAGTTTGCCAGAATAGACGGGTCAGCAGAGGGTTTTTTGAGCAGTGGGTGCACAAGAGAGGGGAACCTCCAGTGGTGAAAGAGGTTGCAGAAGTCGGCCAAGGAGTGTCAATATTGTCCATGATGGTTTTGGAGGGGCAGGGCTCCACTTGTTTGGAACAGGCTTTCATAGACCGGACTAGTCTAGAGACCTCATCAGGTGTTACAGGGGAGAGGGAGGAGAGAAGAGTGGGAAGGGCGAGGACAGCCAAAGGGGGCCCGAGAGATAGTGGTGCAGGAGGGGGAGCGGAAGAGAGGACAGGATGTCCTGTGTTCTGTTGGTGAAATGTGCAGCCAGGGCCGAGCAAAGGGCATGGGTGGGTGCAGTAGAGGATGCGGCTGCAGTAGGGTTGCTCCTCTTCCCCAAAAGTAATGCTGTTGGCTTCACTTTACTATTTCTATTAGGAAATGAATGTATAAATTCCCCAACTGGGTTTTGCTTCCCCTGCTTGCTGTATACCCTGTTTAGAATAAGTCTGACTTCTGCTTCGCAGTGTGCAATTCTTAATAAGTGTATTGTGGGTTTTACTAGTCTGTGTTCCACTGATCTGAAAAGCAACTGTAATAGTTTATTACAGCATTAGGTCTTACTCACCTAGTAGAACGCAAAGGCTATCCTAAATGTAGTTATAGGTTCATACTGTTAAATGAATTGGTGTTCCAGAATTCAGAAAAGTATACTTGTAAAACCGGGTTGTGCCTCCCCGGAATCTGCTTGGAGCATTTCCAAAATAGTCACAGGGTCCATTAATTATGAGTTGTTTTACTAACTCTGAAAGGTAATGTTACAAGGAGTATACTAGTAACAGAGGTGGTTTGTTATGCGATTTCATAACCGAGGTTCACTGCATGACTGACGGGTCTACAACCCTTGAAATACTGACTATTAAAAAAAATATATATAACCCGGTTTTACTCCCTGAGAATAGCCAATTGCATTCTGAATGTGTGATAGGTTTGACTAAGATTGACTTCCGATTGTATTAGTAATAAGCTCATACTTTGGGTTGCATCCCATAAGTTTTGAGTTGTTTTTTTATAATTTTATTTATATATAATGTGAAAGTACTTATTTACTAGAATACATCTTGGCCTACTTGTATTTAAATAAACCATTCATTGTTTTACTACATAGTGTTTCTTTGGACCATATAAATGCTACAATTTGTTTGTACCAAGCTACAGCCCTCTCTACACTACCAAATCAGGTGGTAAAGCCTTGTACTAAGAGTGGAGTTTTGTACTGTCTCAGTTGTATTGTCTTACTAAGCCCTTAGATGGACGTCAGGAAAACTGTCCTAACAGCGGCAGAACAAATTGCAAAGATAAACATATCTTGTTAGCTAAAGCTACCACTCTGTGAAAATGCGACCTACTCGGATGGTGAAAAAACACAATATGAGGACCTTAACAAATGAAGGACCATGGGTACAGTACACGTCACACTAGGGATATAATACAAACACGCCTGTTAGGGGAGTTTTCCTAAAGTCTACCAGCAGATGAGACTGGATAAAACTATCCCTTTGGTATACAGGCCTCAAGTCCTGGTACACGTCTGTACTACCCAAAGGTTTGTTAGATTATCAGAGCAGCCAGGTTTATCTTAGGAGGAGGATATGAACTTTAGGTAATTGCAATGAGCTCAGTAAATGCATAGGCCCAAAAAAGCACTCTCATACTAGTAGTAAAATAGACATTTATTTAATATGCACAAGGCAAAGTTATATTCAGGTATGTAAGCATTATTCAACTTAATCAACACAATAAAAACATCAGCAATATTTCAAATGAGTAAACCAAAAGTAACTTCGTAAATGTTCTGTTGTAGGAATAAAAATGGTTATTTAGCACCAGCAATAGCAAATCAATACTTTCACAGACTTCTAATACTGTTCATAGGCCACAAGGCTTTAGCAGTCCACCCTTCGCTAGTTGCGATTTCTTCAGAGTCAGTTTGGAGGGAATGCAGATCAGAAGCAGCAGCAGCGAAGGTAAAGTGGTTACTTTGATTATTAGTCAGTAGAATGCTTTTGTTGGCCAAAATGTTATCAGGGACCTCGGAAAAGGACTCCCTATCGGCACACAAGAATTAGGCCTGGGAGAATAGTATGGGTTAACACCCAAATAACGGATACAGCACTCCAGTAACACAGGAGCAACAAAATGGCTTCAGGTAAGTTCTACCATGAGCCCCAAAGTATCTAATGAGTGTTGAGGAAAATGCAGATGGATGACCCGGTCTCCTGTTCTTTGGTCGTAGTGACTAAAGGAGGTACCCTGGCAGGGATGCTGCTGCAGCAGCCGAGGGACAGAACTCTCAGCAAGGAATTCTTCATACTCCCACATCGGTCTGCAGTTCTGGCACCTTTATACAAGCTCCAAGGGTGAACATTTAACTGCCCGGTCCATCAGCCTCGACTCTTCGGTCCTGCACTCTGGTGATGGGACTGTGAGGAGGGCAATCTTGTCTCTGGAGGTCTAACTGGAGCCCACCAAAGTTCTGGGAGGATTTGTTCACGGGAAGATATGCACTGCAATTGGGTCAGGGGTACATTGGTATTGGCGGTTTGCCGCCCTGGAAGGTCACAACACGCTGGGGGTGCAGGGGAGCTTGTTCTGCAGGTTGTCTTAAGGCTAGTTGGTCTCCACTAGACAAAGGGAAGGAGTCCTCTTCAGAGCTCCTCTATCAGTTCAAAAACAGGGTCAGTACAGCAGTGGTCTTCACGGTTACTGGAAGTGGATGCAGGCTTCTCTGCTAGTCTTCCTCAGATCTTCTGTTCCAGTGGTCGACTTGCCTTCTGCCTCAGGAACTCACCTTTTATCAGGATTTCACACTCAGCCTCTGCAAACTATCCCTGCAGTTTACAGAAAGGGTTGGGTGGAAACTGGTTCCCTTCAGGCACCTCAGCACACAAAAGGATAGCAGAGTTTTGGTATCCTCCCATGCATCCTGTCCTCGCAGACACACTGGAGCCTCGGCTGGCTACCTAAAGGGTCCTGAAGACAAAGTTCAAATCATGACCTCCCCATCCCAGGGTGGCAGAAGGAACAAGAAAGAACCACCACACAAGAACTAGCGAAAAATGAAAGGAACCGCCATGTTGGAACACAAGTGACCCTACTGTGCATTGACGCAGCTGTGAGTACAGCCTGCTGTGTAAAATTGTACAAAAGTCGGTAGAACACGTCCACTGCCACCAGCCATAAATATAGGGTTGTTACAATAACCAAAAGGTTACAGGAGCACAGAGAAAGGGGATACTAGGTAACACCTCTGCACTCCACATAGTGTGCTGATCTCTCCAAAGGAAAAGCTAAAAAGGAAAAAAGGTATCCCTCTGGAGAACAGTAGTTCCCCAGGGAGATAAAAGAATATAAAAAGGAGAGCATAAAAGTGTTCCCCTCAACACCGCACATAGGGTGCTGTGTGCTGAAAAAGTGAAACACAGAGGCCTTTAAAAAGGTATAGCGGAGAGCAAGACTCAAATTAAAACATACAGAAAATGGATCCCACGATCAGAGCAAGATAAAATGAGGAAAAGGCTCCCCTCATTCAGGAGAACAAGAAAAAGATCCCCACATCCAGCAAAAAGTGCTGGACGTCTCATTAAGAGAGGGGATTAAGCATAAAATACTCTGCACCAACCACTAGATGTTGACCTATGCAATGCATGTGATTCTAAGCAGATCCACAAGCCTCAAATATACACAGATATATGTGTTTCATTAATAGCTACTTCGCTGTGTTTTTACAGGTCTAGAGAGTTCTATGGCCTATTTTTATACATTGCGGAATTTGATTTTAAGTTTTCTTGGTGTTGTCTCACGGTACCATTACACCACCCTCATATTATGAATCCACCTTATGGCTTAGCTTCAATACTATTGAGTTTAGCTAGCCCGAAGTGTCAACCATGTTCACTAAGTAGGGGGGGCTCTCGGAACTCTCCCACAGGGCAAGTTTTGAAAATCCATTTTATCCAGACCCGTTTAATAAATACAACTCAAAAATGACAAGTTACATCATACATGGGGAAATCAAGAACAGAATAAGCAGAGCGCAAGGGCGGCTTCCCTATCATATTTTTCTGTTCTGTCCTCTTCATTTCTAGGTAACTGCCTCAGATTAGTACCATTAACAAGCTATTATTGGGAACTATCTATTCAGCATGTGTTGAAGCTATGCTACACAAACCTCTAACTATCTACCTCACAAAGTAAAATAGCATTTAATACGCAATGTACGGTGCATCTGCCACTTACCAAAGGAATATCAAACAATGGTTGTAAGCTCCGGAAGCCAAGACCACAGCTCCAAAGTCTCAGGTTACCACTATGTGAACCTAGAAAAAGAAGGGGCATTAAGAACCAAGATGAGTAAAATATAAACCCAAAACAGGTGATAACTCATTGTAGAACTTTGCAAGGAATAAAGGGATGCTCCCAGCTACTCGCACAGGAATACAATCAAAGAGTAAGGTCTACTCCAAACCACAGGAAAGACTCCATGTACATTTGTCAATGAAAAGGGATTGGGGAACCCCAGGGCCTCTGACTGGTTATTCCAAAGGTTGATAGAAAAGGTGAAACCCTTGGGCACATACCACTAGAGAGGTAAAAGAGAGGTAAAAACATGGACGGACACCTTTCCGACAATCACAAATACAGCAGGGAGTGGGAAATAGGGGGGTGAGGTTTGCAGTTTATTCACATAAAAGGCTAATGCAACTAGTACAGCAAGTCAATGATAAAAAAGCCAAACACAAGAGATGAAAATCAGGAAACTAAAGCAGATGGGTCCCTGTTTGCAGTTAGAAAAGAGTCACAAACACACACACATACACACACATCATGCTCTCTCAAAGGAAAAGAAACCCATCATCCAAGACCTCCAACTTCCAACAGAAGAGGATTCCTAGAAATAGAAGCTATAGGTCACTCTAAAAAACTAGAAGATAGTACTTCTGAAAGAAACAGTGCCATGAGAGGAACCTCTTTACAACCAGTGGATGTACCTTTCCACTTTGTGGATGTGCTTTGATTCCTGGGCAGCAGTGTATATACCAGAACATGTCTCCTGTCCCCCTCCCATGCCCTCTGCACAGCCCTGGCTTCTCATTTCATCTCTAAAACTCAGGACATCCAGTCCTCTCTTCCTCTACCCCTCCCTCTACTCCCCTCTCTTCATCTGGCCCCTCTTTGGCCACCTCTCCTCCCTCCTCCTCTGCCTTTCCCCTGTTCTCCCCAGATAAGCATTCTAGACAAGTCCGATCTATGAAAGTCTTGTCAAAACAGGTTCTCCCCTGTTCCTTCAAAACCATCAAGGACCACATTGACACCCTAGCTCCTGCTTTGGCAGACTTCTGCAACCAGGCCTTCACCACCGGAGTCTTCCCTTGCCCCCCCCTGAAGCACTCCCTGGTGCACCCTCTTAAGAAACCCTCTGTCGGTCCCACCTGCCCGGCTAACTATCACCCGATCTTCATCACTCCTTTCTTGGGCAAACTCCTGGAAAAACTCGCCATCTCCGAGCTTGATCTTCACACTGAATCTGTTGGTTGTCTCCATGACCATCAGTCTCGCTTCAGAGCTGCCAGAAGCACGGAAACTGCTCTCCTGAACATCTGTGAAGACCTGCTCTCCAATCTCAATTCCAGTACCCTGTGTCCTCATCTAACTTAATCTTCTGCCTTTGACACGGTCAACCATGCCATTCTGCTCAACAGTCTCCGTGATAACCTGGGTATCACAGATCAGGCCTTGGCTTGGCTGACCTCTTTCCTCTCGGGTCCAACTTGGGTCCTTCCTCTCCTCTAACTCTACCTGTGTTGTTCCCCAGGGGTCTAACCTCTCTCCGTGGCTGTTCAACCAATACCTGGCACTTCTTGCCCACCGCATTGTCGCTTTCAGTGCTATGCGGGTGACACTTAGCACATTTGTAGGCTCCCTTCTGCCACCCCTTCTCTCATTTCTGACTGTCTGCTATCCAGGAGTGGTGTGCCGCCAATGATCTCTGCCTTAATGCCAGCAAAGACAGATTCTCCTCATCGGCACACCTGCTCCCTCCTTTCCCATCACTTTCTGGCCAGCCTCTTGTCCCACTTCCTGCTCCCACCTGTGAGGCTAAAAACCTCGGGACCATCTTCGACTCCACACTCTCCTTCTCTCCTCACATCTCTGACGTCTCCAAGAAGTCCCACTACCAGTTGCACCACCTCATAGGTATTCTTCCTTTCCTCTCCTACCCCCAGAAGCTCACCGTCTCCAGAGCTCTGGTTCTCTCTAGGCTGGACCACTGCAACAGCCTTTTTCTAAATCTGGCTGCCTCTACTCTCCGCCCTCTGCAACTCATCCAAAACAGGACTGCAAGACTTGTCCTTGGCCTCAAGGCCAGGGATCGTATCTCTCTAGGACTGAAATCTCAGCACTGGCTCCCAGCAGCTGTGAGGATTAAGTTCAAAACCCTCTGCATCGTCCACAAGGCCTTCAGGGGCCTGGGGCCTCAATACCTTCAACTCTCTCTTCCTAAGTATCTTCCTTCTCGAGCTCTACGCTCATCCGCCTCCAACTCCCTCAGGGTCAGTCACTTCTCCAAGCAATGAGTTGGAGGTAAATCTCTTTCTTTGGCTCCGGCCTCCCTCTGGAATAGCCTCCCTGCCTCTCTGAAACTTGAGGAGAACAATCTCTGGTTCTGGTAGCACCTCAAGACCTTCCTCTTTGATTCTTTCCATCTTCCTCTCCCCTGCTGAACTCCTGGCTGAAACAGAAACTGCACTGGTCACCTGGCTACCCTCTGATCTCAGGCCAGGTCCACTCCCCGCCAGTTGCACACCTGCACTGCCCCCTGGCAACTCATGCACTCAGGGGCTGTTCTTGTATCCCTACAGTGCCCTACCAACACTTGACACTTGATGTCTGTACTTACCCTTGCACTTGCCACCAGCTGGCCACACTTCTTATTTATTGGCGTTTATTGTTTTTTTACTGTTGATCCCATGTACTGCACCGCCCCCTCCCCCATCCCCTGCACTTGTGCGATCTCAATGTCACCTGGCCTAGGAAGATCATGGTCTGTCTTCTTTCTCTTCCCGCTCCCTTGCCCCGTCACGCCTTGAAACACTTGTGTATAGGCGCGTTATAAATGCCATATCATGTCATGTATTAGGATTGGCTCCTTGGTTCCAGGTATCAAGAAAAGGAACTTACAAGAAACCCATCTGCAGTCAATGCACAGACCTTGTTTCCTGTGAAAATGATCTACTGAATCTACTCAAGAAATTGGGGGGGTTGAGGGGGCGATAGGTTGAACGTCTTATCCTGCCAATTTATGAGAGTCCTGTCAGATACATTACAGAAACTTCTCTGTTGCCACAGTTATGTTAGATTACTGGCTCTTCGGCTATACACCAGCAGGCGTACTGCGTGAAGCCCACACAAGATTCTTGCAACACTGGATACCATAATTTGAACAGACTCTAGAGACAATAAAACTGCCACACATGCTACCTACCGTTTTACTCTTTATATGAAATGGTTTACACCTCATAGCAAGAAAAGAAATTTTAGACGTTTGCATTAGTGATGAGTAAGAACAAGTAATATGTCATTTTTATCAGTGCATGGTGTTGAGAGAGAGAAGAACAAAACATACAATTCCACACTGACAGTTTTCTTTTTGTTCTGGAACAACCCTAACTAACATTCATTGATAATGAGCCTAATACAGCATGAAACAAGTTCACCTAGTTCTGTCCCCACCCCTGCTTACTATTAGGTTAGGGATGGTAATAGAAGACACCGTATCCGGCACTTTGGCTATGAAAGCAAATGAATTATAGGTACAACTTCAATTCCCATTTACCCCCCCACCCTTAGCTAAGGATTGGCTTTGTATGGAATAAGTTATTATGGACTCTCCTGCATAGCATAACCACCCCCCAAAAACTAATTTCGATTTAGTAAACGTGTTTCACAATTCAACATGCGCCATGAAAAATCAGTCTTCTCGCATCCTTTTTGGTTTTGCTCAATTTGTAATTTAAATGAAAAATGTAGTATAAGTGATTGTTGGCCCTTTAAGATTACACGTGTTTCGTCAAACACATTGCCTTTTTCAAATAAGGGCAAATCTTAGAGACAATACAATCACATAACAAATGTTTGGTGAACACAATTCAAGTCATTGTATTTTAAATGTAGTCGATGGTTGTTACTGCCAAATCATGTCTGATTGATGTATATATGACCTTGATGTCCCAAGTGGCTAGTAAGCCTTAGGACTTAATTTTTAATACTGGAGACAGAGACCTTTTTCCCACTCTCTCATGTATTTTTCATTGATTTTAACACTTTCTTTTGACTTTGGACTCTGACAAACTCCATAGGCATCATTTTACATTGTGTCACACAGCACCTTCAATGCAGTGACACAGGGAAGTATTCTATATTTCCCAAAGGTTTAAATGCCTTCTCTTGGTTAAACTAATGTTTCCAAGGGCAGTGAAGGGAAATTGACTCGACTTACATTTGTAACTTTCTAGACCCAGCACACACTATCTTACAATAGGGTGCTGCAGGGATGCTTAGTATCCCCTTTGTCCAGCTTCTCATGTAACATTTTTATGCTACCCTTTCTCCAATTAATGGCTGGTGGTTTACTTTTTACTACCATTGTGTGTTTTTACAGCGGGCTGCGTTCGCAGCTGCAGTAAAGCACCCATGGGTGCCCAGTCTTTTTTCACCATTGCTTGTTACAAAGGTCCTTCTTGAGATTTACTCTGCGTGCCAAACAAGGTTTGGTCCATTTGCTCATTTTGTCTTTGGCGGGATTCACGGGTGAAGCCCACCTCTGGCTCCAGCATGTCTGGCAGAGCAGGAAGTAAGGGAGGTGCCCGAAACTCCCTGTGCAGAGTCTCCTTGGTTATAGGAATGCACCCAAAGGTGATTGGCTGGCTGACTGTACTTGGAGGACAGCCACCCTGCTGTGTGATTGACAAATAAGCTGCGAAAGAATGGGAGAAACCTGCCTAAAAAGTGACGTACTTTGCTTGGTAGGCAGAGTCGACCACTGGACGATGGAATCTGAAGAAGAACTTGGAAGAGACGCTTGCTGCAACTCCTGGACCGCTGGTTTGCCCGATGAAGCCCTGCTGCATTGCTGAAGCTCCGAATTCGCCTCGACTAGAAAAGCCCCACAAAGGACGACTTCTCCCCTTGGGTTGGTGGGACCAATCGACCCCAAGACAAGCTCATCTGGAAATCCTCTCTGAGCTGACTGTACTTCCATTGCTGCTGCAAGAACCGATTGCCAGGGAGAGGAACACCAGAATAGTGTGTCATCTTTAAGTCGGACCAGAGCGCCAGGAAGATCCTCCGGACTCCCATGAAGCAGGACCGACAACAGAGTGCTGAACGCCAGATGCGAGGAAAGCCGATAAGGTATCCGAGAACCACGGTGGTGCCATTTGCAAGAATCTGAAACCGCAAAGTGCTGCTGATCTGAAGTTTGCCCATTGCTGCCGCCGACCTTCAATTCGTAGTTCGGGAGTCCCTAGATGTCCTCCCTCTTGTCCCCAAGACTGAGGCTCGGGGACAACAAGATCTGCCATACTACAACTGGAACAGAAGCCAGCTGGAACCAATTTCTTCAGACCTAAGGTACTATAAAACTAAGGGGTACTTAACTCTAGTTGTGTACTCTTGATAGCTATCTGTCTTGGTTGCTCTTGCAGAGTTGCTTGCAGCTTCGCCCCTTAAGTCTCCCAACTTGTGGCCCAACAGTGATCTCATTTTCTACAAAGACTTCTAAAACATTGTGCAAGACTATTTACCATCAAGAAGTGCTTCAGCTCCCCTAGACTTTTGCTCTATTGACATTGGCTGTCCTGGCTCCCTGAAAGACTCTTCTAACCTCTGACTTTTTGCTTTAACTATCCCTCCAAAGAGTCACATTCTATAACTTGTGTAGCTGGGAAAGTGTTAATCTACATTGCATTGGGGGGTTCAAAAGTACTTACCTGCCGAAGAATATTTTTTAACCTTTGTTTTATTCCCTAAAACCTTTTCCTTTTGACACCTCAGTAGTGTGCTAAATGTGCCAGTGATATATCAATGTCCACAATGGCCTAGTTATTTAAGTCACCTCAGGGTGCAATCACAAATGGGTCTTTACTTATTTATTGAAACCAAAAGTGTGTATTTTTGAAGTATATTATTGTTACATATTTTGCTCCTTTCTAAGGAAGGCTTATTCAACTGACCGTTTAATAAATAATTGTTTAATCAAGAAACCTTGAGTGTAAGCTTTTATTTGGATACTTGTCACTGTGAAACTGTTACAACCATAGAGCTCACATTGACCCCCTCTTGAGATAAGCCTGGCTGCTCAGTCACTCTACCAACTTGTGTAGTACATGCTTATAACAAAGGTTGGGTTAACTATGCCAAGAGGACATGGCTGGTGCAGTCTCCCACAGGGTACTGCATACAATCCTGCCCAACACCAGTGGCAAGCGGTTAGGATCTATTGTACAGTTGTTACATTGAGTATCTTCTTTTGTTCAACTAAAACCTTCACAAGGCTAAGCTCCATCAGAACAGGAATTGTAACATGCCTAATATGGATAACTTCAGTCAGGAAGCCTTGATCATTTTAACAGTAGATCAACTGAAAGAAATGTGTAAAGTCAGGAATCTTACTGTAAAATGAAAGAAGAACGAGTCGATTACAAGGTTGTTGAATCACCAAAGTTTAGGTAGTAGGCCTGTAACACCGATCATATATGTGGAAATTGATAGTCTAACTCTAATGTATTAGAAGAGTCAGAGGAGGTAGAGAAGTCCCAGGATAGGGTCCCTCTTTGTCACAGACACAGACTGCTATTTTGCCTCAAGCTATGACCACTGGGACCCCCACAAGGTCCATCACTGAGTCCAGAATGTGTGTCTCTCGATAAAAAGGAGACTTAAATTGGAATTTAAAGGGATGCAAGCTCACACTGAAGCCAAACATCATGACATCAAGCTCAGTGAATTGGAAATGCAACATGCTCTTGAAATGAAGAAAAAAAAAATGTATCTTGAAACTGTTTCCCTCTTAGAGTCCTCTAGGTCGTCCAGTCCCAAGAGGCCTCGCCTGCATAAAGAAGCAGTGAATATGTAGGATGTGAAACTTGAAATTTTGGATTGGTTGGCTACCTTTGCATACAATCATGGAATTCAGGGTCTCTGAGGGAATCGGTTGATTCCTTGGCTTTTGACTAGGCTCCCTCAGGTTGCAACTGATGCTGTAATGGAAGTGGGTGAACTTGAAAGACAGGAGTATGAGAATGTGAAGCTGGCTTTCATAGCCAGATTTGGGAAAACTCCTTCCCAATACCTTAAGAGGTTTAGGACCCTCAAGAAGACTGATGGTACCCCCCTTGGGCTACCTGGGTGTGTGAATGTTTGAAAAACTTAGATGGTTGGGTTAAGGGTTACAGAGTAAACTCCTTTGAAGGAATGAAAAATCTATTTTTGTTGGAATCCATTTTTGATGCCTGCTCTCCTGAGCTGAGATCGCACTTGGCTGATTCAAAAGAGATTGATCCCAAGAAATTAGCAATGGCTGCTGACTTAAGGGTGGCCAACATGGCCACTCAAGGATTCTGAGGCCACTCACAGAAAGGACGAGGGGAAGCAGCAGAAGAAAGATGGAAAAGATAATTCAAATTCCAACCACCCAAAAGAGGGCCACAAACATAAGAAGGGTAAGCCCCATGGGAAACCAGGTCAGTCTAGTGAAACCTATGGTGCAAACCAGAGCGAGGTCAGCATAAGCCCCCATTAAAAAGGACATTTGGTAAATGTTATGCTTGTGGGTCAACTGACCATGTGAATGGGGATCCCAGATGCAAGGGTAAACCTTCAGGGGTTCACACTGCCTCCTTAGCCTTAATCCCCGAAGAAGAATTTCATATGACAAGTGGTAACTTTCAACTATTGGCTGAAGACCCCATTGGAGTCTCAGCAAGTGTTTTAGTATCCCTGGGTCTGTGGGAACAGCATAATGTAGATGTGTATAACTCTATTCCAGATAATACCAAAGAATATTACAAGGACAGTAATTGTGAATGGAAAGGAGACCCCTGCCATTAGAGACAATGGGGCCAGCATTACTGTAGTGTATGGAACTTTTTACAGGCCAGAGGATGTTGCTCAGGCACCCAAGGCTCCCACTAAGCTTGCTGGAGGTCGACTCCAGAGGATTCCTAGACTACCAGCTCTCATCCAGTGGAACAATAAGACTGAGTATTCCTGTCAGCGTACAAGGTGAGGTGCCTGGGAGAGTCCTATTGGGGAATGACTTAAAGACTCTTGGAGCTATATCAAGCACTTCCAGGCCTCTGAGTAAAAGGAAGCCGGAGCAAACGAGATTGGCCAGAGAGGCAACTTTAGGTGACTCAAGAAGAGGTTACAGAGGAACCTATAACTTCCAGGCCACAGGAAGGAGACCCCTTTAGCTTCTAAGACAAAGAAGGAGACTAAGGGGAAATCCAAGATCTCGGTAAAGAAGAAAGGTGTCACCCCCTGTTCAAAGGACAAGGACATCCCCGAGAGGACAGTCCAAGGTCACACCTGTGACCCCTCCACCAGATGAGGCTAAGTGGGAGGCCCAACCAGAGAATGGTGAATCAGCTACTGGTGAAACAGTAGGACAGACTTCTAGGGACCCTATAGGGCAGACTTCAGCAGAGGTCAAAGAGAGTGTCCCACACTTGAAGGACTTCACCAACAGGCAGCTTCCCAGCTGGATGGGCAAGAGCCAGGGAAGCACAGGCTGTACTGGGAGGATGGCCTCCTTTACAGTGAGTCTATTGAGTCTACCCCAGGAGACTACAGGAGACTTGTAGTGCCTCAGGAGGCGAGACCCCAGTTTCTACAGTTTGCCCATGAGATTCCTTTAGCTGGTCACTTTAGTTTTAAGGCGACCACAGAAAGGATTTCTCTATATTTCTACTGGCCCAGGATGGGGTCTGTTAGGGAGAATTCTCATGAATGTGGTAATTCCCTTCACCTTAGAGACCCCCAGCAACTTTGCTGGATTTTGAGAACTTGATTTTCTTCCTGGAGAGAGTGTGAGCCTTTTTTCCCCACTCATGTATTTTGATGTGCGTTTTACTCTTGTGTTCTTTGATTATGGAGTTTTAGGCAACTCCATAGGCATCATCTTTTCATGTGTGTCAAAGAGCCCCCTCAGTGCAGTGATACATGAAAGCATTTTTAGGCTGTCCCAAGGTTTAAATACCTTCTCTGGGATAAACTGTTTCCCAGAGAAAGTGAAGTTAAATTGACTTTACTAGACTTTTTAAATTCCTAGACCCAGCACACCCCATCTTACAATAGAGTGCTGGGGGGGTTACCTAGTATCCCCTATGTCTAGAAACTCACGTAGCAGTCAAATGCTACCCTTTCCTCTCGAAATGGCTGGTGGCAGTGGTTTTACAACAAACTACCAGGATTTTTCCCGAACAACGGGAAGCGCTAAATCGTGGGAGCCATGTTTTTCGAGATGGCGTCTGAGCCTCCTTTGTTTAAACGGGTCCTGGATTTCTTTTTGGAAAGGTCCTTCTAGAGTTTGTCTCTGTGCGCCAAACTAGGTTTGGTCCCTTTGTTCCTACGCCTTTGGCGGGCTGCAGGACTGAAGACCGCCTCTGGCGCCTGTGTGTCTCGGGTGGGCAGGATATGAGGGAGGTGCCCGAAACTCCCTGTGTTTGGTCTCTTAGGAGACCCAAATGCACTCTGGCGTGATTGGCTGGCTGACTGTCCGGCAAGGACAGCCACCCTGCTGGGTGAGTGGCAGCTAGGCTGGAATGAATGGGAGAAACTGTTTAAAAGGCGAGTCTCTTGGCTTGGAAGGCAGAGTCGACCACTGGAACGAAAGAACCAAAGACGAGCTTGAAGAAGACGGCTGCTGCAACTCCTGGACCATTGGTTTGCAGGTGGAGCCCTGCTGCAGGTCCGAATTGCCATGTTCATCGCAACAGAGAATCCCCTTTAATAGCCTGGCACTTAAGGGGTTAAGGACGACTTCTTCCTTTCAGTTGGTGGGACCAATCAACTCGTAGGCCACCTGGATACCATTCTTGGAGCTAGTTAGGATTAACCAGGGGGAAGGACACCAGCTTGTGTGCTTGATGAACCGCTACTCAAACTGAAGTGACTCCATTTTGTCAGTGTTTTCTGACGATCCCGTGCAGTGCAGGAGTCCCCCGACGTCCTCCCTCTTGTCCCCACGACTGAGGCTCAGGAACAGTGAGATCTGCAGGAACTGCCAGGAACCAACGTCTTCTGCATCTTTTGCTTCATACTAAGGTACTGTGCCAAACCGGATTGAGAGAACGCTTCTCCCGCGGTGAAAGTTTGTGAACCTTTCCCAACTTGCAGGCCTAATCAGCTTGTGACCAAACCTATGATTCTTTTTCGTACAAACTACTTTTGAGAACTTTGGCAAAGATTTTACTGTTTACTTCAAGAACCGCTCTTTCCTATCCAAGACACTAGTCCATTGACTTTGGCCTATGCCTATTGAACTGAATAGAGTCCTCTAGTGAACTAACTATTTGCACTGCCCAAGAAAGTATTTGTAATGTGTTCTGCTGCCTTGTGCCTTTCTGCTCCCATTGAAAGTAACTGAAATGTAATTTTGCTCCTATTTGAAGGGAGCCTAATTTGTTCAGAAACTTATTGGTTTGCTATTGAAGTGCGTTTGTGTATAATATTAAGTTGCCTCCTTCTAGTGAATGTTTTCTAAAGGATTGTGTAATAAGTGTTTTACCAAGAAACCCCGAGTATAAGTGTCTACTTGAACCACTGTGATTGTAAGACCTCTGTGTAACCTCTTGACTGCTCACATTCCCTCTTGAGATGAGCCTGGCTGCTCAGCTCGCTACCACAAAACTGTAGTACAGACTTATACTAAGGTTGGTTTTTGCTTACACCTGTAGTCCTAATTGTATGTGGTGGTCCCAGAGGGTACTGTATGCAATTGTGCCTAACAGGGGCACAGGAGTTTGAGTGGATTGCACATCGCCAGTTTGCACAGATGTGGAAAGCAAGGTCGTCTCGCCAACATAGGACCAACTAGGATTAGTGTGACTTGTTCCTGGTACATCTTGTTCACCACTATGCTCAGTAGCGGAGTCGGTGGAAAAGTATAGGCAAATCTCCCTGACCAGTTCATCCAGAGGGCGTTCCCCCTTCGACCCGTGTTGCTGAAACCTGGATGCGAAGTCTGGGCATTGCGTGTTTTGGCTTGTGGCAAACAAGTCTAAAGGGGGTTACCCGAAGGGAGAATACATATTTTAGGATATTTTTGTTGAGCTGCCACTCATGCTCCTCGGGTAGAGGATCACTGCTTAATGAGACTGCGAGGGAATTGAGTTCCCAGGAACATGTTGCGATGTTAGGAACATGCCCCCCTTGAGTGCCCACTTCAATTTTTTGTGCTAGAGATGGTGTGCCCCCAGCTTGGTTATATAAAACATGGCAGTTGTGCGGTCCTTGAGAATTTGAACTGATGTGACAGGTGCACTTGGAAAGCTTGCAGTGCTTTGAGCACTGCTAGCAGTTCCAGGTGGTTTGTGTGGTTTTGGGCTGTGATCTGTGTCCACAGGCCATACGCTGTGTGGTGAAGATAATGGTCTGCGCACCTGGTGAGTGAGGAGTCTATTGTGACAACTGCTTGCACTCTAGGGTTGTGAAAAGGTTCTCCTTTTAACAGGTTTTCCTTTGTCAACCAGCATAGTGCTTGTACAAGGGTTACTTGCCTGAGACCACTGTTTCGCTAACCACTCTTGCATTGGACGCATGCGTAGCCATGTGTGCAGGACCAGGTAAATGCACGATTCCATCGTCCCGAGCAAGCGCATTGCTTTGCGTACGGTTATTTGGCGACTGGCTAGATACTGAGGTATTTGCAGCAGTATGTGTTGCACTTTCGTTTGACAGAAAGACTAGACCCTCTTCTGTTTTTATGACAGCTCTTAGGAGATTGTTCTCTGGATAACTTGCTTGCGAATTTGGGGGGATTCCCAGGTGATCAGTCAGTCATCCAGATAAGAGTACACTGGATTGTCTGTCTGTGTTGGCGTGCTGCCACTATCGCTAGTACCTTGGTAAATACCCGTGGAGCGGAAGCTATGCCGAAGGATAGTACCGTGAATTGGTAGTTTTGGTTCGCTATTTCGAAACGCAAGAACCTTCTGTGCGCTGGGAACATTGAAATATGAAAGTATGCAGCTTTCATATCCAAGGTTGCCATGTAGTCCCCCTGTTTTGGATCTACGTCATCTGACCGCGGCTCATCCAACATAAGTTGTTCTTCCTGGGAGGTGTCTTTGTCTTGGCGGGTGGTTGGCTGGTGTTTGGATTAACTCTATGCAATAACTCCCCCCCCCCACGGTAGAAAGTACCCATTTGTCCAAAGTGATCCCCTCCCATGCGTGGGTAAAGTGTGAAATACGATGACCTACTGGAGTGGCATGGGAGGGAACCTGTAGCGGGTGGTCATTGCTGGGGGGGGGGGTTTAAGCCCCCGCTAGAGGAGGAGGATCTGCCCCTACTTTGAGACCTTCATTGGCCTCATTGAAAACTCTGCTGTGAGGATTACGCCTGAGACGAAGCCCCAGGATGGAACTTGGCCACCTTAACTGAAATTTGAGGGCCGTTGTGAGTTTTGCCCTCTGAAACGGCAAGAGTTGGAGCCCCCTCTTTGCCCAAAGGGTTTGTTGGTGAGCTGCCCTAGGGATTTGAAGGTGTCATATTCCTCTTTTGCGCTCTTGCGAGCAACCTCCACTGCTTTGCCAACCAAAGCGTTGGGTTCAATGGGCATGTTTAGGAGTGTTGCCTGGGTTTCAAGTTTGAAGCGTGCTTGCCGTAGCCATGTGTTGCGTTTAATCACTGTCTTCTGCCACGATTCTCCCTGCATTGTCTGCTGCGTCCAAGTTGTTTTTGAGGATGCAGTTGGCTACTTGTTTCCCCTCTGCAATGGTGAGCGAGAGCTGTGCTTTGAGGGGCTCTGGGACAGAGACAATCTGTTGAGCGATTTCATCGCATGTGTGACAATTGTAACTGCCTAATAGTGTTGTGTTATTAGCAATTCTTGTTTGGTAGGTTGCCGAGGAAGCTACCTTCCTTCTCAGGGTGTAGATTTTCTTACTCTCCTTATCAGGAGGGGCTTTGGCAGAAGAAGGGTTTCCTGCCCTCTTTCTTGTAGTAGTGACTACCAAAGTGTCATGTTTTAACTGGCCCCTAATATAAGGGGTATGAGTGGGCTGGTCTGAACATCTTCTGGATGCGCGGGTTGACTGCATGTGTTAAATTGAGTGTGAGCAGAGAGATTTTGATGAGTCTCTGCACTGATTGCAACAGGGGGGATACATTGGGTTGCTTATTTGTTTTATCCCCAAGGATGTCTTCCACAAAGTCTTTGTCGACTTGGGTTTCTTGTGTATATCTTGAAGTGCTCTGTAGCCTTTAAGAGCAAGTGATTATATTGTAACTGGCTCTCTACCGGTGAGTATGCCACCGGTGGGTCGGTGTGATCTGGGGACTGGATGACATACATCATCATAATATTGTTGCACGTCTACCGTGTCCCCTTTCATCATCTGGGTTGTGTATGTGCCAGAAGCCCTGCATGCTATAGTAAGCATCTTGCCCTAGGTCCTGATGCGAGGTGGAAGCCTGTGTGGAGTCTAGGTGCGATTTTTGGTGGTTGATTGAGTGGCTGCTGCCCCGCTCTGTGGTGTTCCCAGAAGATTTGGGAGGACTTTGGGGTGGTCATCAAAGAAATTAATGAAACAGGAACATCCTCCTCATAACTTTATCAAATTGTTCTGTTGTCCATTGTGAGGAGCTTGGCAGTACAGAGGGAGTAGGAGTGGGTGTAGGTGGGGGCTCTGGTGCAGGGGTTTTCTTATGGTGGATAGCCCTTGAAGGAGTGCCCTGTGGGGTAGTGAAATCCCTGCTTTTGGTAGCTTGGCTTTTTCCCCCCCCGGGACGTCAGAGACTTATGGATTTTTGACGTACGGCGCTTTAACAGGTTGTCCGGGACATGATTTTTTTAACTCACTCATCTTCGAGCTCTTTGTGCTTTTTTGAAGGCCGTCGACGCGTCTTTCGATGTCGGTCATCAGTGCGTGAGGACTTTGTAGGAAACTGACTTTATGGTCTGTTTCGGGGGCCTGCTGGGCGGTGACCGCTATGGCCCAGAGGACAGGGCAAGTTCGCACCTCTCCCTTGATGCTGCATGTGGCCTATCGGTCGGCGGCATGGTTGACTTTCGGTCGTGTGAGGTGTGCGCCCCTGGGCCACTGCACTGAGGGTGGTGTGTGATGCTGGAAATGCATCAGAGGGACAGGGCCTCTGAATCCTTGTCCTTTACTGCTTTTTATCGTGTGTTCTGTCATGTTTTCTGCCCAGGAGTCCATGTGGGACTCCTGGCAGTGCAGCTCTCTTTTGGTTTGGTGAACAGACCCATGGGATACCCTTATGGCACCCATGGGTGGGGGTACAACCCTGTACTCCTAGTGTATGTTTTTGGGCACCTGTGGGTGGCCCACAGAGCAGGGTATGGGCTGGTGGCAGCTCCATGCTGAATTTGACAGGTGCTCTGGGTGTCCTCCATTTTGGGATACCCAGGCCCTGCCATTGGGATCAGTTGATTCCTGATAGGAAACAAGATGGCCCCTGTGGCCTCTTGCTTTCTATTGCCTGTTACCTTGTTTTCCCAAAGTCCTGGGAAGCCCTGACTCTGTCCCTTCCCCCTGACTGGCTGTTGGGTGGAAGTTCCATATATGGTGTTGTTGTGAAGGCCCAGCTAGACTGACTGGAGCCTTCCCAGTGACTGTATGTTGTGGGTACCTCCTGTGGGTGTGACCTGTGTGAATGGAGTGTGTGACCAATATACACTCCTTCTTGTGGTTGTCTGGTTTCTGGCATGAGAGACAAAGACTGAGACAGCCCTGCCCGAAACTGGCCTGAATGCAGTGTGTAGTGTTGAATGGCTGGGTACTTGTCCCAATCCACATTCCTTGTTGTGAGTGTCTGAAATGGAGGAGTGTGGCCTGAATGCACTGTGTGCCTGATTGGCTGACTGACGGCATGAATGCCCTTTTGTATGATTGGCTGCTGAGTGTGTGCCAGCAGTGTGGATGAGAGACAGAATAGTATATCTGGGGACCTCTCACCACTGTTCAGAGGTTCAGGGAACGTTCAGAAGCGTTCAGAAGCGTCCTGGAGCTGAGTCTCCACGAGTAACTGGAACTGCTGATCCTCGACGTCCAGCTGGAAGAAGAAGACTTGCTGTGGCATTTGCTTCGACCGATCCGAAGGCTGCCGAAATCGTCGAAGACTGACCCGAGAGAGGACCTGGTAAGGCGCCCTCTTCCCGTGCTCCGAGGGACCATCGAGCACCGCTCCATCTTCGCCGAAGCGCCCTGAAAGACAGACCCTCGAAAGGCTGCCGACCCGAGACGGGACCGCCGAGGAGATCGAAGTGAAGCACTCGGACATCGCCGCCGTCGAAGTCCATTGCCGTCGACCAGGGTTCGCAGGTTTGTGTAACCGCTGGAGGCCCGTCGAAGTTGTGTTGCCCAGCCGTGGGAACCACCCGACGCCGTGCCGCCGACGACCGGAGCCGTCCGCTCCTTTGCCTAAGAACATTCGAATCGAAGGACTCCCTCGTCCGCACCGTCGACCGCTTTATCCTGCCGGAGAAAGTCGAGAACGACCAACGTGCCGAGGGGAAACCTGCCGGTGGGTTTCCCGCCACCCGAAGACCACAAAGACTCGAACGACTCGACGCCCTTGCTGGGCCTCCGTCTCCACAATCTTTGCGGTCCAGAACTATTGTCACCGAGGTGCCCCGCACGCCTCTGCCTTGCAGGACGCCGACGCTCCGACGCCGACGAGCACCGCTCGGACGAAGCTGCCGCCTCATCGACGCCGTTCTACCCTGTTTGTCGACGGACGTTCGACGCCCCGTGTCTCCCGCTTGAAAGGGAAGGCATTCAAGAAGGGCCGTCGATTCCCCGTCGCCGAACACCGAGTTCCTCGACGCTTCTCGACGCCTCTCGACGATCCGTGACTCCCGCTTGAAAGGGGGTCGCTCAAGAAGGATCTGTCGACGCCTCTTCGAAGAACTCGACTCCACCAGGTACATTGGGGGGGTAAAAACATTATAGGAGGGAATAAGACTTGCAGAACAATATATGGACTGGGCTTGTGCTATATCTTTATTTTACAGGATGCCCAGGTGGGGGGATCTCCACACAGAACTGTGTCTAGTGGTAGGGGCCAGTATTCTGCCTATTGCTCAGCCATCTTATTTTCTCTCCTCTCTCTATTGTTGGTTTCACTCTATTGATCTGTGTGACATTGTTACAGTATTGTTGATGCACAAAGTGAGTTATTATGCTAAGTGTACATAACCTTGAATATTAATTATATAAAGACTGTGTTCTAACCAATACAGTGTGTGGACATTCCTTTGTGGGGGCTTGGGGACTACACTGTACTTAAGAACCAGCCTGCATCACCGCCTGAGAAGCTAGGCCTTGATTGCTCGTCCATTGCTACCGTAATAGAGAATCTTGGCTGGGGTCTTCTGTGCCTCTCTTCTACCATATAGAGAGCAGAAGTACAGACACCCCCTACCGGTCTTCTTTACAGTGTGTGACACAAATGAAAAGCTGATGCATATGGAGTTGTCTAAAACTCCATAACCAAAGAAAACACTAGAGTAAAACACATATCAAAATACATGAGAGAGTGGGAAAAAGGCTCACACTCTCTCCAGGTAAATAAATCAAGTCCTCAAAATCCAGCAAAGTTGCTGGGAGTCTCTAAGGTGAAGGGAATTAGCACATTTTTTAGAATTCTCCCCAACAAATACACACCATGGTAGTTCAAACGAAACCACTGCCACCAGCCATTCAGTGAGAAAAGGGTAACATAAAAATGTTATGAGAGGCTAGACAAAGGGGTTACACTAGGTAACCCCTCCAGCCCTCTATTGTAAGATAGGGTGTGCACTTTAATGCTCTGGGAGATAGTTATCTCAGAGAAGGTAGTTAAACCTTTGGGAAACCTGGACAACTGTGTGACACAATCTAAAAGATGTCTATGGAGTTTGTCAGACTCCACAACCGAAGGAACAGTGTTCAAAATCACATTAATATACATGAGTGGGAAAAAGGGTCACACACTCTCCAGTTTAAAAAAAAAGTACTCAAAATGCAGCAAAGTTGCTGGGGTCACTAAGGTGGAGGGAATTAGCACATTTCTGAGAATTCTCCTCAACAGTCGTCTCCGTAACAGAACCGCCGGCCGGCCTTTTGGTGTCAGGGGATTGCACGCAGGAATCCGATGGATCCCGATCGCCCATGGCGTCACTTGATGCTGCTGTCGCTGGGGGCTCCCTCGACGTCCATGGCGGACTCAGCCGGTGTGGTGGGCCCAGCGTTTGGTCTTGCGGTCAAAAAGAGGCCTGAACAGTTTGCAAGACTTGTGTGGAGTATTACAGTTTTTTTTTTTCGAAACTCGAAAAGGGACGTCGGATAGGGCGTGCTAGTAATACTATCCCTAGTGTGATGTCCATGATCCCCCATGCGTGTAGGTCCCTCAGATTGTATTTTTCTGACATGAGGTAGCGTGAGGAGTAGCGCGAGTACAGAAGTATCCAAGTAGATATGATAGACAAGCTCACAAGTTTATGCGCATTCTCTCAGAGGGGAGGAAGGGCGGGCGCATATGTATCTAAGCAGATACAAGCATCAGAAATACGATTACAGTGAGTAATGTATCCCTTCTGAGGCTTGTGGAATCTGCTTAGATCACATGCTGTGCATAGACTAGCGAGCAGTGGAAGAAGGAGGTGGGATGAGAGAAGGTTCATGAGCAAATAAATGTCTTAGAACCGCTTGTCCCACTTGTGTATCTGTCTTGGAATGAATGTCAATGCAGTAGTGCCGAGTGAAGGTATGTTCAGAGCTCCATGTAGCTGCTTTGCAAATACGGTCTAAGGGGACATTTGCAATGAAGGCCAGAGTGGCTCCAATACCTCTTGTACAGTGGGCCCTTGGCGTAAAAGGCAGTGTTTTATCTGAGAGGGGAATAGCACAGTTGGATACATCTATCCATTTAGAGATGGCATTATTTGAGACGCAATCTCCTTCTCTGCCTAGAGCTATGGAGACAAACAGTTGATCTGTCTTTCTTAGCGGTCTGGTCTTGTCTACATAGTAGAGGACCACTCTCCTCACATCTAGTGTGTGGAGTTTCACCTCAGCAGAGCTTTTGGGTTCTTGGAAGAAAGCCGGTAGCTCAATGGACTGGTTAACATGGAATTTGGAAATGAACTTGGGTGAAAACCTAGGGTGAGTGCGTAAAACCAGTTTATCCTTATGTACCATAAAGAAAGGATACTGCAATGACAGAGCTTGAATTTCGCTGACCCTTCTTATGGATGTAATGGCTACTAAGAAGGCAGTTTTATAAGTCATGCGTTGAGACTAGATTTGTGCATGGGCTCAAATGAGGTCCCATGAACTTAGCAACTACTACATTAAGGTCCCAACCTGGTGGTGGGTTAGAAATTGGAGAGTGGAGTCTCTTTTCCCCTTCCATAAATGCTTTGAAAACTGGCACTTTCCACCATGACACCTTGTTATGACAAGTGGTGTAGGCTGATAAAGCTGCCAGGTGCACTTTAAGTGAGTTAAACACTAACCCTGCAACCAGTAAGTGAAGCATATAGGTGACAACATTGGAAGGAGTACAATCAACTGGGTTGATTTGCTTATTCTGGCACCAAATAACAAATCGTTTCCACTTTTCATAGTAACAGTGCCTTGTGTTAGGCTTTCTTGATTCTTTTAGGATATCCATACATCTCTGAGGTAAATTGAGATGTCCGAACTCTGACTTCAGGAGCCATGATGCCAAGTTCATCGAGTTGGGCTGAGGATGCACTGTTAGCCCCCTCGTGCTGGACAAGTAGGTTGTACCGGCACAGGAGTTTGATGGGGTCGCACACCGGCAGTTTGCGTAGGTGTGGATACCATGGTTGTCTCGCCCATATAGGAGAAACCAGGATGAGCGTCATTGATTCCCTGTGTATCTTGTTGACCACCCTCCTCATCAGAGGGGTTGGTGGAAAAGCGTAGGCAAAGATCGCTGACCAATTCATCCATAGGGCATTCCCCTGGGAGCTTGGCTGGGGTAACCTGGATGCAAAGTCTGGGCATTGCCTGTTTTCACCTGTGGCGAATAAGTCTACAGTGGGGAAACCACACTGAGAGAAGGGGTCTCCGACGACTTCTTTGTGTAGTCGCCACTCGTGTTCCTCTGGGAGGGGATCCCTGCTCAGAGAGTCTGCTAGTGAATTGAGATCCCATGGAACATGTTTGACAGGTAAATCTTACGTCTTAGTTACTTACCTGTAACTGTATTTCTCCAGCATTGGTATCTTTCATAGATTCGCATGCTTGAATATTCCCTTAAGCTCCGCCCCCGGCAGCCATCTTCAGATTTTGAACCGTAGAGATTACAGTATGATGGATGCCGAGCATAGGAGCAGCCTCTCAGGGGAGGCGGGCGGGTGCATGTGAATCTATGAAAGATACCAATGCTGGAGAAATACAGTTACAGGTAAGTAACTAAGACTTCTCCAGCATTGGATCTTTCATAGATTCAGATGCTTGAATAGAATACCAAGCAGTTAAAACATGCCACCATTATGAACAGATATGCATAATTACAGAAAAACATATTTCTGATCAAACCTTTACCATGCAGCAACACAACGGTTACATACTTCGGGAAAGGTGGGAAAGGAGGCTGGTCCTACCTTATACAAAGAGATGGCGGAGCACTGCCTGTCCAACAGCAGTTTCTTTGTTGGTATCTTCAGTCAGGCAGTAGTGTTTCGCGAAAGTATGCAGAGTGCTCCACGTGGCAGCTCTGCATATGTCTTTCAAGGCCACCCCTGCGTGGAATGCTGTTGACGCCGTCCTTCCTCTGGTGGAGTGCGCAGACGGCGGTCTAGTTAAAGGGTCGCCTTTCAACTGATGACAGTGGGAGATGCAGGACGATACCCAGCGTGCCAGGCTTTGTTTGGATATATGTTGGCCCTTGGTACGGCCAGAGAAGGAAATGAATAGCCGGTTTGAGGAGCGGAACTCCTTGGTTCTTTGCAAGTAAAACTTCAACACCCTAGAAACGTCTAGAGAGTGTAATGTCCTTTCCGCTTCCAAAGCGTGATTCTGGAAGAAGGTTGGTAAAACAATGCGCTCAGTGAACGACATCTCCGAAAGTACCTTGGGGAGGAACTTAGGGTGAGGCCTTAAGATGACGCGGTCCTTCTGGAACAAGGTAAACAGAGGTTCCGAAGACAAAGCTTGTAACTCACTGATCCTTCTGGCCGATGTGATGGCTACCAGGAAGGATGTCTTCCAGGACAAGAATTTCATATCGCATCTATGTGTGGGCTCGAAGGGAGGTTGCATGAGGGCTGTTAAGACGGTGTTGAGGCTCCAGTCCGGAACTGGTGTAGGCGGATAAGTACGCATCAGTCCTTTCAGGAAGATCTTGATCGCTGGTAAGGAGAGTAAGGCTTGCGTCTCCGCGGTTACTGTGTAGGCCGCTATGGCTGACAGATGGACCTTGATAGAGGACAGTGAGAGCCCTGATTTAGCCAGGTGCAACAAGTAAGGCAGAATTTGATCAACCGAGGCCGTGAGGGGATCGATCGCAGAGGTCTCGCACCATTTGGAAAACCTAGTCCATTTTCTGGTGTAGGTGAGTTGCGTGGACGGGGCTCTAGCGGCCCCGATGATATCCCAGCATTCTGATGGTAACTTTAGGTGCATCAGTTTATGCTGCTCAGGAACCATGCTTTGAGGGACAGGCTCCTCGGGTTGTGGTGGAGGACCTTGCGGTTCTGTTGTGTCAGTAGATATTGATGTGATTTGAGACGAATCGGCGTTTTGCAGGATAGATGTCTCAGCGTCGGGTACCAGACTTGCCGTGCCCAATCGGGTGCAATAAGAATCAAGGAACAATCCTGTTCTTTCACCCTGCGAAGTACCCTCGACATGAGGGGAATGGGTGGGAAGGCGTAGAGGAGCTTCCCAGACCAATCCACTGAGAACGCGTCTCCCAGCGATTAGTGCTCGGGGTATCTTGACGCAAATATCATGCATTTTTTGTTGTTCCTGGTGGCAAAAAGGTCGATCTGCGGATGGCCCCATAAGGCAAATATCCGTCGGGTTTCTCTGTCGTCCAACTCCCACTCATGACGCTGTGTATTCTCTGCTTAATCTGTCCGCTAGGACATTGTCCACTCCTGGAAGGTGCTCTGCCCTGATCTGTATCCCGTAGCGCAAGGCCCATGCCCATAGCTGTTGGGCTTCTTGCGACAGAATCTGAGACCTCGTGCCTCCCTGCTTGTTTGTATAGTGCATGGAGGTCGTGTTGTCTGTCTGGACTGTAAGAACTTGACCAGCTATAACCGGTAGGAAGGCTTTCAGCGCCAACCTTACGGCCCTGAGCTCCAACACGATGTGGAGCTGGGACTCTTGTGCCGACCAAGATCCCTTGGTTTGGAGGTCCGCAAGATGAGCGCCCCAGCCTGATAAGGAAGCGTCCGTCCGCAGCAGGAGGGTCGATGTCGGTGCTTGAAACGGCATTCCCTGTAGAAGATTCCTCGGAGCGTTCCACCATCGAAGGGCCTTGTGCAACGTCGATGGAATCTGGACAATGTCTTCCCAGCATCCGAAAGCTTGTTTGCATTGGTGGTCCAGAGCTTCCTGAACCGGCCTCATGCGAAGCCTGCAGTTCGGTATGAGGAATATGCATGATGACATCATGCCCAATAGGGATTTGTAAGAGCGTACAGATGTTGTCTCTTTCTGTAGGAAGTTCGAAGTTAAGCGTAGAATCGCTGCTATTCTCTCTGTGGATGGTCTCACTCTGGGAATGCTGGAGTCGAGCTTGGCTCCCAGGAAGAGAGCTACCTTGCTGGGAACGAGGCAGGACTTCGTCTGGTTGATGGAGAAACCTAACTCTTTTAGGAGGTTGACCGTCCTCGACACTGCCGAACGAGCCTTTGCAGCTGAACTTGCCTTTATCAGCCAATCGTCCAGGTATGGAAAAACGTCAGTTCCTGCTCTCCTGAGACTTGCCGCTACCGGTGCCAGGCATTTCGTGAAAACTCTTGGCGCCGATTTTAGAAAGAACGGAAGCACTTGAAACTGAAAGTGGAGCCCTCCCACTGTGAACCTGAGGAACTGCCTGTGTGCTGGATGGATCGGAATGTGGAAGTATGCATCCTCCAAGTCTAAAGTGGCCAAGAAGTCGTGCTTGTTTAACCAAGGTAGCACCCCTTGTAGAGCTACCATCTTGAAAGTTATGCGCTTGATGAACTTGTTGAGAGCCCTCAGGTCCAAGATGGGCCTCCATTGACCGTTTTTCTTTGTGACGAGGAAGAATCGGGAGTAGAAACCTTTTCCCCTCTGAGAATAGGGTACTGGTTCTACTGCTGCCTTCTGGAGCAGTTTTTTCACTTCGGACATGACCTGTCCTAGCATATGCACTCTGCGGGGAGTTGGAGGCAGGGAAGGAGGTTGGTCCAGAAATTCCAAGGTGTGACCCTTTCGGATCACCTGTAACACCCATTTGTCCGATGTAATTGACCGCCAGCGCTGGAAAAACTGGCTCACCCTTCCCCCCCCACCGGGATGTGGCGAAGGGGGGGGGGGGGGGGAGATTGGTCGTCAGTTCTGCTTGCCTTGCGACTTCCCTTGGGCGGAGCCACGTCTGCCTCTATGGGCTTATCTGTTTGATGACTGATATTTATTGCCTTGGTACGTGCCGCCTTGTGCTTTTTGACCATAGGAGGAACGACTGTATCCCCTGAACTTGGAAGATGAACCTCTAAAGGGACGAAAAGACCGGTGGTCCTTACTTTTGTCCTTTAAAGAACTGATGGCTCTGGCTGTGTCAGTGTCTGTCTTGATTGCCTTCAAATGGTCGTCTATCTTTTTCCCAAAGAGATCTTGGCCGTCAAATGGCATGTCTAGTATCTGCGCCTGAACTTCAGGTCTAAAGTTAGTAGCCTTCATCCAGGCCTGCCTTCTGAGCACTGTGCCGTGCGCCATCTGCCTGAAGCCTGATTCGGCCACATCAACTGCTGCGTCGATCATGTGATCCGATGTTGCTTCACCATCCGCGATTATGGATTTTGCCTCCTCCTGGAGCTCCGGTGGTAATTGTTTCGCCAAGTTAGACATGCGGAGCCAAAGCTCGCGATCGAATCTTGCGGTCATGGCCAGTGCATTACCCGGTCTGATTGTAAGTGATGCAGAAGATGATACTTTCCTGCCCATGGCTTCCAATTTACGTCCGTCCTTATCCGGTGGTGCCGACAACGGTGAGGAGGGGTTGGCGAGTTTCTTTCTGGCCGCCACTGTAATAACTGAGTGCGGTTTCGTATGATCCCTTAAACAAAGCGGTGCTGAATCCGGAGCTTTATATTTCTTTTCTGGCCTGGACACCAACGCCGGAGTCGATAAGGGCGTAGATAGGATCTTGGATCCGGAATCCCAGATGGTATCGAGGAGGGGAATTGTGGTCACTGTCCTCCTTCGTTTGTCCCTGTGCTCATAGAGCACTGATTGCCTTTCCTCCGAAGAAACCTGAATTTTAAACAGTTCTGCGGCTTTACCTATTATGGTGTGGAAAGAGACGAGATCATCCGGTGGTGAGGCCTTGCCCGGCGAGTCTCTCCTCCTGGGCTTCTCGACGACGTAGTCATCCCAATCACTGGGTGCGTCTGGCTCCTGAGTAATTTCTCCTTCTTCTGGTTCCGAAAATTCACCAAAAGGATCCTCCTGCCAGTCTGATACCGAGATGGTGGACGGTACCATGGTGGGATCTACGTCCGGAGATCGCGGTCTGTGCGATGACTGTGGTGACGGGACTCTTGTAGGTGAAGCACTGTGGGTGCTGCTCCTCGGTCTTCGAACAGGTGATCTCATCCGTTTTTGCGGTCTACTCCTGTAAGAAGAGCAACCCGATGTGCCTGGAATCGGGGATGACTCTCTAGGAATGGGATTAATCGGAATTTGCTTCTCCCTTTGCCGTTTGTAAAATTCTTCTACAATCCTCTGCACGGATAACATGAGCACCGGGTCATGAGGATATTCGGATTCTCCCGTGGACGGGTGCCAAGGAGGGCTGTATTGTTTCGGTAAGGGACCGATGGACTCTTCCACCACTTCCGCATCGGAGAATTCTTCCTGAAGAATTATATCCGGAAGTTCTGCCATGTGCCCCAAAGGTGAAAATTGCTGCACCAGAGGTTCAGTTACAGTATTCTTCTCAATGATATTGCTTGTAATGACAGGAGCTTCAAGAGTGAGAGGCAGTAATTCCTCTGTAACTGCCGAAATTTGCGGTGCCTCTGAAGGCGTTATGGATGATGTTATCCTCGTCGACGACTGAGATTTTCCCGTCGACGAGGGCTTCGCCGCCGACGACTGACATTTCCCCGTCGACGAGGGCTTCGTTGACGAAAGTGGAGTGTGTTCCGTGGACGACTGCGTCATGGACGAATGCTTCGTGGACGCGTGGTGTTTTTTGCTCGTCGACGATTGCTTCGCGGTCGACATGTCCGATGACGATGATCTAACTGTCGACGATGTCTTAAGCGTCGTCGTCGATGCTGGTTTCGTCGACGGTATGGCCGATGACGGGCCTTTACCTTTCCCTTCATTCGTGGGCGGTTTAACCGTCGACGACTGCCCCCCCCCCCCCCCCCGTTTTTTGCAAACTCCTCCTTACCTCTGGAGGCAGATTTTGCTGACTTTTTCTGGCTTGACAGGTCAGCTGGAGGCAGAAAGGGTATCAATTCCAGCTTCCTCTTTTTGGATTTGGGAGAGGAACTCCTTTCCACTGAAGAGGCCCTTCTCTTTGAAGTTTGCCTCTCAGATGGAGTGCTGGATTGGACAGGAGCTGTTCTGACAGACTCTTCGTCCGAAGATTGAACCCTGGATTCCAGGTATGAAAGGAGTCTTCTATGCCTGTCATGAAGGGTCTTGGTGGAAAAAGTTTTACAAATCTCGCATTTTTTAATGTCATGTGGGTACAGACAATAAATGCAATGCTCATGGGGGTCCTTGTAGTAAACCAATTTCTTCTTGCACCTCGTGCAGTCCCTGAACAGGGAAGGCTTCCTGACAGCCTGAGGGGCCTCCATTTCTGAAGAGAAGTTCAGTCGACGGTTTTGAGAGGAAAACAACAAGTTTTGCCACCAAGGTTAATTGGAAAGAAAGCCCCTAAGAAGGGGAACAAGATGGAATATATTTTACAAATATATTCCACACAAAAGTAGAAAGAATTTGAAAAAGCTCAGAGAGCTTGAGGATTCCCTGTGTCTGATAGACTGCGGTGAAAAATCTGAAGATGGCTGCCGGGGGCAGAGCTTAAGCCCTGCCACCTCATTGGCTGGGGCCCTAAAGGACCAAAGTGAGGTGGAGGGACTACATAATGGAGTGGACCATAGGCTATAATGGGCTATGTACATGCACTGCTAGGTGGCAGTGTATATATATATATATATATATATATATATATATTTTTTTTTTTAAAAACATTTTTTTATTATTATTATTTAATTTATCACCGAGGATTCCCAGTCTGACGACGGGGAATATTCAAGCATCTGAATCTATGAAAGATCCAATGCTGGAGAAGTTTGAGTGCCCATTTCCAAATTTTCTGGGCAAGCTTGGACAGATTTGGCAAACGAGTGCCCCCCTGCTTGTTTAAGTAAAACATTGCAATCGTGCTGTCTGTTAGGATCTGCACTGACTGGTTGCATAGGAGGGGTTCGAATGCACAAAGCGCTCTGAAGACTGCCAGAAGTTCTAGCAGATTGATGTGGTTTTAAGCCAGTGTGTGAGACCAGAGACCTTGATCTGTATGGTGAAGGTAGTGGGCTCCCCACCCTGCAGGGGAGGTGTCTGTTGTGACGACGGCCTGTTTCTCTGGATCGTAGAAGGTTTTCCGCTTTGTCAGATTCTCTCTTGTCCACCAGCGAAGACTCTGTATTAGGGTTGGCGAAACAACCACTAGATCATCCCAATGACCACTTGCTTGAGACCACCGTTTCGCCAACCATTCCTGCATGGGTCGCATGCGCAGGCGCGCGTGACGAACCAGGTAAATGCAAGATGCCATCATGCCTAGCAAACGCATCGCTTTGCGCACCCTTATTTGGCGACCGGCTTGGTATTGAGGAATTTGCAGCAACAGATGTCAAATTCTTTCCTCTGATGGAAAGGCCAACTCCTCTAGGGTGTCTAGGAATTGTTTTGAGGTGCTTGGCACAAGGCTTGATTTTTTCTCGTTGATCGAGAAGCACAATTGGAAGAGAAGGGCGATAGTTCTTTGGATGTTTAGTCTGCAAATCAAGGGGGTCTCCGCAGTAATGAACCAGTCGTCCAGGTAAGAGTACAGTGGGATTGCCACCCTGCGTAGGTGCACCGCCACCACCGCCAGTACCTTGGTGAATACCCTTGGAGCCGAGGCTATTCCGAAGGGTAGCACCTTTAATTGGTAATGCTGGTAGTCTATCTTGAAGCGCAAGAATCTTCTGTGTGCTGGGAACATTGAAATATGAAAATAGGCATTTTCATATCCAATGTTGCCATGTAATCCCCTTTTTTAGTATGGGGATTACCTCCTGCAATGTAGTCTTGCAGAATTTTTGTGGCTTGACATACTTGTTTGCAGGGCGCAAATCTAATACTAGGCGCATTGTTAGATTTTTTTTTGGCACAAGGAAGTAGGTTGAATAAATACCCCTGTTTACCTGGCTGCCCGGGATGACTTCTATGGCGTCCTTTGCAAGCAGGATGGCGATTTCCTCGAGAAGCATTTTCTGTTGTTCCAACGAGTGTACCTTCTGTCGTGGAGGATGGTTGTGGGGGCGCCTTAGTAGATCTATACAGTACCCTGCGGACAGCTCCCATCTGTCCGAAGTGATCCCCTCCCGTACGTGGGTGAAGGTGGAAATGCGCCCCGCCTACTGGGTTGCATGGGAGGGGACAAGAAGTGGAACGTCACTTTTTACCGGGTGGTGTACCACCTCTGGCGAGGCTGCCTCTGCCTCTAGTGTGGCCCTTGCGTTGTCCTCTGAGGGAGCCCTGAGATGTCTGGAACTGATAGTTGCACCATGTGGTTCCTTGATTTTGCTAGTAGTTAGAACCCCTCTGTGAATTTTGCCCGCGAAAGCGACGAAAGGTATTGTTTCCCCCTTTGACCTGAGGGTTTATTTGCGAGTTGGCTGAGAGACTTTAATGTCTCATACTCATCTTTAGCTGTCTTTAGGGCCTCCTCCACTGCTTTACCGAATAGAACGTTGAGCTCTATCGGCATGTCTATGAGAGTGGCTTGAGTTTCATGTTTTGACCCCCGACTGCCTCAGCCAAGCGTGGCGCTTTATAACCGTGCCCTCGGCTATCAATCTTCCAGCGTTATCGGCTGCATCAAAATTTGTTTTTAGGATGCACCCAGATACGGACCTTCCGTCTGCTGCAATTTGGGCCAACTGGCCTTTTAGGGGCTCAGGTGCGGAGGATACTAAGGCAGCTACCTCTTCCCATTGATGACAGTTATAGCTTGCCAAAAGAGTGGCACTATTGGCGATGCGTGCCCGATAGGCTGAAGTGGAGGCCACTTTCCTACCCAGAGAGTATATTCTTTTGCTTTCTTTATCAGGGGGTGCTTCAGAAGAAGCAAGAGGTCTACCTGCCCTCTTTCTGGTGGTTGTAACTACCAGGGAGTCTAGTTTTAATTGACCCCTAATGTACATAGGATCAGAGGGTGCAGCACAAAATAATTTTTCGACTCGTGGATTAACCACACAAGTCAGATTTGGTGTTACCAGCAAGGGATCAATCCTTCATTGGACAGATTTTAATATAGGAATAGCCTGAGTAATGGCTCTTTTGTCACCTAGGATCTCTTCCGCGAAATCCCTATCTTCTTGTACTCTTTGTGTGTCGATATGGAAATGGGCTGCTGCCTTAGCTAGTACCTCGTTGAGGAGTGGCTGGTTATCTACCAGTGAATCATGCACCGGAGGGTCTTTAGGAGTAGGGGAGTAGAGATTGTAGGCTTCAGCCTCATCCTCCTCCTCCTCGTCATCCCCATAATAAGAGACCCCTGTCTGGTCATCTATCATTTGTGGTTCTGTCTCCTCGCAGTATGATTTGGGGTGGTAAGATTCAACCACCAAAGGGTCTGTGACCAAACTCTGAGTGTACCTCAGAGTGGAGTCTTTTAGCAGGGGGCTGAGAGGCCTTAGACCCCGAAGGGGCAGAGGTAGTGGGGGTGTTAGCATAACTATGAAAATAGTTAGGGTCTTTCTCATAGAAGTCTGCCATAAATGACATCCTTCTCAGCACCCTATCAATATCAGCTGAATTGCATTCCCTGGAACTGGGAATGAACCTCTCCTGTTCTGGTTCCTCATCCATGCCCATATCATGAGGAGTGGGAGGGACAATTTTACTCTTAGGAGTAGTGTCAGGGACCTTGGACTTCTCTATTACTTTAGGAGTCTTGTTTTTCCTTATGGTGTTCTGAAGGTTTCTTGTGTTTATCCCCCTTACCGTGACTAGAGGAATGTTTTCCGGAGGTACTAGGGGGTTTCAACGCTTTGCGTCGAGGTTCGGAGGTGGTAGATGGAGGGCGCTGAATCTCAGGAGCAGACTACGCGCTTTGACTTGGGAGCACAGAGGTCGGACTCGTCTTCTGACGATGAAGCCTCTGGAACTATTGGGAGTGCGGCACCTTTTTCAACCGCGGACGGTTGGTCTTTGTCATGTTGCGAACGGGAACACCCAGAGGACACAGTCGTTGGACCGCTCTCTCAGTGCCTTCCGTTGCCAATCGCTCAACACGCATGTCGAGTCACGGCTGGGGGTGATGTGTTTAGAGGAAGTGGTGTGGGTTGCGCTTCTGCCGCCGGGTGTTGTCCTCATAACTGGACCAATGGCCAGTCCTGCACGGGTGGGGGCTTGCGTGTGGGTGTCTGAAGTCACCCCTCTGCCCTCGCCGTCCGATACGGCGGCGTTGCTGCCATCGCTGAAAGACCCTTCGGCTTCCATGGCCTCTAGCTGCATGGCGTAATGGGCCCAGCGCTTCGTCGAGCGGTCCTTTAGTGTTTTTGGCTTGAAGAGCTTACAAACTCGATATGCAGCCTCGGGATGGTTTTGTGGGAGACAGATTGCACGTATTGTGCTCATCTACCCTGGGGAACTTACACTTCCGGGAGAATTTGAAAGGAGTACTCTCCATATGTGTAAATCTGGCAGCGGGCTGTGTATATGTAGGAAATAAATGTTGGAAAGTTATGACCACACCCCACTCTCCCTACTAGTACAGGGCCGAGGCCAGAGGCCTTCCAAGGCCCAAGGTATGCCGTGTAGTTTTCGACGGCTGCTTCCCTCGATCTTGGCTGACGTCAATCTTCGGCCTTGGATGGAAGATAACTGGGAAAATTCTTTACAATATTCAAGTAAAATTGGCAAATGCCAAGGGAACTCCGCAACACGCGTCCGACTAGTATGGCGGAAAAAAACAATCCGAGGGTCCTACACGCGTGAGGGATCATGGGTACATGGGACGTCACACTAGGGATAGTATTACTGGCACGCCCCAGTTTGACGCCCCTTTTTGAGTTTCGAAAAACAAACTAATACTCTGCAGCTTCAACTAGATGTCAGCCTATGCACAGCATGTGATCTAAGCAGATTCCACAAGCCTCAGAAATATATATATATGACAATGCATTACTTACCGTAAAAGCATTTCTGATGGTTGTATCTGCTTAGATTCACATGCTGTGCATAGTCCGACATCCAGTGGTCACTGCGGAGTATTGCATTTTGTTTTTCGCAGTCGTAAAGGGGACGTCGACAAGGCGTCTCTAACACCATCGCTATAGTGACGTGCAGTGTACCCACGATCCGTCACGCGTCGAGGTCCCTCTATTTTTTCTGCCCTGAGGGAGCCTATTAGACGTGAGTGAGTACAGAAAAGAGAGAAAGGTAAGGATGTCTATGTTCCTTAAATCTGAGCGGGGAGGAAGGGTGGGCGCATGTGAATCTAAGCAGATACAACCATCAGAAATGCTTTTACGGTAAGTAATGCATTGTCTTCTGATGTTTGTTAATCTGCTTAGAATCACATGCTGTGCAAAGACTAGCGAGCAGTACCCGGAGTTGAAGGTGGGTTGTGAGAAGGAACAGTAGAAAAAAGATGTCTTAATACTGCTTGCTCCACCTGGGAATCAGATCTAGAGTGGGCATCTAGACAGTAGTGTTTTGTAAAGGTGTGTACAAAACTCCAGGTTGCCGCTTTGCAAATAGACTCCAGAGGGACATTTGCAATGAATGCTATGGAAGCCCCAGTGTCTCGAGTAGAATGTGCTCTTGGCTTGAAGGGTAGTTCTCTCTTAGCAAGAGAGAAACGGAGAGTGATGCATTGGACAATCCATCTAGATATAGTGGATTTTGAAACTGCATCTCCTTCTCTTCCTGCTGCCACCGAGACAAAGAACCGATTAGTCTTTCTCACAGGTCTAGTTCTTTCCATGTAAAACATGACAGCCCTGCGTACATCTAGTGTATGCAGGTTCTTTTCTCCCAAAGGGTTCTGAAAGAACGTTGGTAGTTCTATTGATTGGTTGACATGAAATTTAGAAATGAATTTTGGTGCAAACCTAGGATGTGTGCGTAGAACCACCTTATCCTTGTGAACGGTTACAAAGGGATCTAGTATAGAGAGTGCTTGTAGTTCACTCACTCTCCTAATGGAGGTGATGGCTATTAAGAAAGCAGTTTTAAGAGGGAGGTTCTTAAGGGATGCTTTGTGCATGGGTTCAAAGGGTGAGCCCATAAGCCTGTTAAGTACCACATTTAGGTCCTATCCGGGAGTTGGGTTAGCTATAGGAGGGTGTATTCTCTTTACTCCCTCCATGAAGGCCTTAATAACTGGGACTTTCCACCAGGACACTGTGTTGAGAAGTGGTGTATGCGGAAAGTGCAGCTAGATGAACTTTAATGGAATTAAAGACCAGACCTGAGTCTAATAAGTGAGTCAGGTAAAGAACAATCTGTGTGGGAGGGCAGTCAACTGGGTTGATGTTCTTATCTCTACACCAGATGACGAATCTTTTCCATTTGCTGGAATAGCAGTAACGAGTGTTAGGTTTTCTAGCCTCCTTAAGAATGTCAATGCATCTTTGAGGGAGTTGTAAATGTCCAAATTCTATGACCTCAGGAGCCAGGCTGCTAATTTCAGGGTCTGTAGGCATGGGTGTAGTGTTCTGCCCTTGTCCTGTGACAGCATGCTGTATGGGCAGGGAAGTTTCACGGGAGGAGATGTCCATCAAGTGAGCGAACCATGGCTCCCGGGCCCAGATAGGGGCCACTAGTATCATGGTAACTGGTTCCTGTGCGCTATCTTGTTGAGAAGGGGAGTCAGGGGAAAAGCGTAAACAAATTTCCCTGACCATGGTATCGATATACCGTTGCCCTTGGATTGGGTCTGGGGGTACCTGGAGGCGTAATCTTGGCATTGGGAGTTCTCCAGAGTTGCGAACAGATCTATTTCTGGGAATCCCCATTGTGTGAAGACGTCGAAGACGATGTCTTCTTGTAACCGCCATTCGTACTCTGCGGGCAGAGGGAAGTCGCTGCTGAGTTTGTCTGCCAGCAGATTGAGTTCCCCTGGTACATGTTGTGACAACAGGAACATGTGTTTGAGAGCCCACTTCCAGATGCACTCTGATGGGATAGGTGAACCCCCCCATCCTGTGAGGGATGTGTCTGTGGTTAGAGTGGCCTCCACTGCGGGGGTGGCGAATGGTTTCCCTATTACAAGGTTTTCCTTCGACCACCACCGTAGCGAGAGAACCAAGGCCTGCGGAACCACCACTAGATCGTCCAATTATCCGCTGGCCTGACACCACTGGCTGTTGAGCCACTCTTGCATTGGGCGCATGCGCAGTCACGCGTGAGGTACCAAATATATACATGACGCCATCATTCCTAGCAAACGCATTGCTTTGCGCACCGTCACCTCTCGACCAGCCACATATTGAGGGATCTGAAACAGCATATTTTGGACCCTCTCGTTGGAGGGGAAGACGAGGCCGTCCTTTGTTCGAATTAGAGCCCCTAGGAATTGTTTGATCTGGCTGGGGTCTAGGCTGGACTTCTTCTCATTAATGGAGAAGCCCAGTTGGAACAAAAGGTCTACAGTCTTTTGGGTATTTGAGAGGCATGTTTCGTAAGAATCCCCTGTTAGGAGCCAATCGTCGAGGTAAGGGTATACTGGGATGGACAACCTGCGCAGGTGGGCCACTGCCAGTACTTTCGTGAATACCCTCGGCGCTGACACTATGCCAAAGGGTGGCACTCTGAACTGGTAGTGTTTTCCCACTATCATGAACCGGAGGTATTTTCTGTGTGCTGGCAACATTAAAATATGAAAGTATGCATCTTTCATGTCCAGAGTTGTCATGTAATCTCTCTGCGAAAGTAGGGGGGATTACTTCCTGTAGGGTCACCTTGCGAAATTTCTGAGGTTTGACAAATTTGTTCGCTGGGCGCAGATCTAGTACAAGGCGCATGGTTAAGTCCTTTTTGGGGTACAAGGAAGTACACTGAATAAATACCTTCCGTTACCTGTGATAGAGGCACGACCTCTATTGCTCCTTTTAGTAGCAGTAGTTCCACTTCTTGAAGAAAAATGGCGAGGTGTTCCGATGACAGGCGTCGTCCCCGTGGGGGTCTGTACTTGGGGGCCCGACTGAATTCTATACAGTACCCGTGGGCTATAGTTGACAAGACCCATCGGTCTGATGTTATTCCCTCCCATGCTGGTAGGAAAGATGTTAACCGGCCCCCGACCAGTGATGCATGGGAGGGGACCCGGATCTTCGGGTCATTTGGTGTTGGTAACCGGGGAACCTCTGGGAGTGGGGCCCCGACCTCTGCCCTTGCCACGGCACTGTCCTCTTTGCGTGTACTGGCCACTGGTTCCCTGAGTAGAGGACCAGTTGCCTGTAATGTACTGCTGTTGTTGGCGTTGCCCTCGAAAAAAAGCGTTTGTTGCCAAATCCTCGCTTATTGGGAGGCCTTGAGATTTGGTCTAAGGTCTTGAGGGTGTCTAACTCTTTCTTCACAGTCTCCAGTGTGTCGTCCACTGCCTTCCCAAAGAGGTTAGACTCCTCTATTGGTTTGTTAATGAGTGACGCCTGTGTTTCTGGCCTAAAACCGGAATTGCGGAGCCAAACATGACGCTTCAGAAAAATTCCCTGCACTAAAGAACGGCCAGCCGTTTCGGCAGCATCAAGAGTTTTTAATGATGCTCTGGTTAACCAGAGTTCCTTCTGTTACTGTGGCCAATAAGCAAGTTCTTAAGGGCTCAGGAACTTCCTCGAGGTTTTGCCGTAATTTTCCCCATTGGGCATCAGCATAACTTGCCAATAGTGTATTATTATTGGCAATTCTGGTTGAAAAAGCTGCCGAGGCTGTAATTGTTTTACCCAGGGCATAGAGCTTCTTTGTCAGGGGGTGCTTCACTGGTTGACAGCGGAAACCCCGCTCTTTTCCTTGTGGTAGTTACCACCAAGGAGTCCGGAATTGAGTGACCCCTAATGTATAATGGGTCTGCTGAGAGGGAGTAAACAATTTTTCAATTCTGGGATTGATCCCTCTTACCAGTGCAGGTGTGGACAGCGATGGAGTAATTCGTCTCTTAACTGAGGCGAGGAGGGGAATGGTTTGATTAGTGGGAGGTTTTTCTTTTAATCATCTTTTCCACAAAATCAGTATCAGGGGTAATTTCGCCAGTTTCAATCTCAAAATGCGCTGCTGCCTTTCGAAGTAGCACATTGAAGGTGGGTTGATCATCTATTGGTGATGGATTCCTGACCGGTGTGGTCTGAAGAGAGGAAAGGTTTAAGATGTCTGGGTCTGTAGACTCTGTTGGTGACTGCCAGGGCTGTGAGCCACCTTCATCTGGGTCTTCCTCGAAGCCCCACCCCCCAACCAGGTCAGTGTTTTCCTCAAAACCTTCTGTTCCTAGGTTTTGTTGGTCTTCAATATTTAAGAACTCCTCATCTTCCTGGAAGTGAGAGTCTTCTTCAGTGAGGTCATAAGTATTCATGTCCTGTTGGAGGGGGTTAAATAATCTAGGATATTTAGTCCTAGGGTCCTCGTGAAGCGCCTCCCTTGGTCTCTTAGGCGTTTTATTTTCAGGAGTGGACATGAATCAGTCCAGCTTGTCCATACATGACTGGAATCTCTCAACAGTCCAGTATGGTAAACCAGAACGGTCTGGGGAGAAAAAGGAGGGCCCTCTGTCTGTATCCATCTATGTCTGTCCCATAACATCGAGGATAAGGTCCCTTCGCCTTCTGAGAAACCTTCTCGCAGGCTAGGGCCTTCTTTCGACGGTGGGAGCGATCCCTGCCTTCCTTCTGGCATCCTCGGCGCTTCCCTGGCCTTGTGAGTGGTTTTCGGTGTGTCACTCGCCGTCCGTTTCTGGTCGTCCTTGGAAACTATACGCGCCAAGCTTTTGACGATTAGTTTCTCCGTCGAGGGTCGTCTGGCGTCGTGCTGGGAGGTGCAGAGTCTTTTTCGGCGACGATAGCGCTCTTACGAGGTGCGTCGCCTGATATTTTGGGGGTAGCGCCCTTGTCTGCAGGTAGCCCAGTCGCTAGTCGTGGTGGCGGGGAGGGCTTGAAACCCTTACAGTCGGTGGAGGTTGCCGGTAGGCCCGGCAATTCTGTTGGTGCTAGAGCCGTCTTCGACGAAGACGTGCTGTGGGTTGTGTGCTTGTGTTTTCTGTGTTCGTCCGTGTCGCCGGGGTGTTCATCACCATAAGCAGGGCGTGAACCGAGCTTGTTGGGGCCGGGGACAGACTACGAGGAGCAGGAACGCTCCCTAGAGAGGTATACAAACCTCCAACGCAGAGGTTGGGTTATCACTATCCTCGTCACACTCGGTGGCGACGGGTGAGGAATCAGACCTGGACATAGCGTAGGCTGCCCACCTTTTGACCCTGCGGTCCTTTAAAGTCTTTGGCATAAGAAGCTTACAGGCCGCACAGCTGTCCTCTTTGTGGTCGAGGGGCAAGCAACGTGGGCAAAATCTAAAAAAGGGAGTCCTCTCCATAGCTCAGGATACAGTTAAACGTGATAACGACCCCGAAGGAAAGGAAGGGTAAAGAGAAAGGCATTCTCAGAAAGAACAAGCAATATCCCACGACCCCACTCTCCCTACTGTCTTAGGCCGGAGAGGCCAGGCCACGTGTTCGGCAGCGCCGAAGGATCTCCTCCGTCGAAGTCACCGCCGTCGAAGTTCTTATTCGGCAGTGAAACAGCTTCTCAGCTACGTCGTCGAAGGAGGGTTCTAATATATAGTCTTAAATAACGACCAAAGGGTCGAGTAAATGTCTTTGCAATTTCTCTCGGGGAGCTCCGCGTAAAGGCGACCAATATCTGGACGGAAAATAACAATCTGAGGGACATCGACACGTGAGGGATTGTGGGTACACTGCACGTCACTATACAAATAGTGTTACAGACACACCTTGTCAACGTCCCCTTTTCGACTACCAAAAACAAAATTTAATACTCCGCAGTGACCACTGGATGTCGGACTATGCACAGCATGTGATTCTAAGCAGATTAACAAACATCAGTAATATATATATATATATATGGGATACATTACTCACCGTAATCGTATTTCTGATGCTTGTATCTGCTTAGATTCACATGCTGTGCATAGGCCGACATCTAGTGGAAGCTGCGGAGTATTAGTTTGTTTTTCGAAATTCGAAAATGGGCGTCGACACAGGGCGTGCCAGTAATACTATCCCTAGTGTGACGTCCACTGTACCCAAGATCCCTCACGCGTCTACGATCCTCAGATTGTATTTTTTCTGACATGAGGTAGCATGAGGAGTAGCGTGAGTACAGATAATCCAGGCAGATAGACAGAAAGGTAAGACTACAAGCAATCATGCGCCTTCTCTCGGAGGGGAGGAAGGGTGGGTCGCATGTGAATCTAAGCAGATACAAGCATCAGAAATACGATTACGGTGAGTAATGTATCCCTTCTGAGGCTTGTGGAATCTGCTTAGATCACATGCTGTGCATAGATTAGCGAGCAGTACCAGAAGAAGGAGGTGGGATGTGAGAAGGGTCATGAGCAAATAAGTGTCTTAGAACTGCTTTTCCCACTTGTGTATCTGCCTTGGAATGGGTGTCAATGCAGTAATTCTGAGTAAAAGTGTGAATAGAGCTCCAAGTAGCTGCTTTGCAAATGGTGTCAAGGGGAACATTTGCAATGAAAGCCAGAGTGGCCCCAATGCCTCTAGTAGAGTGGGCCCTTGGCGTAAAAGGCAGAGTCTTTTCAGAGAGTGAGTAACACAGCTGGATACAGTTAATAATCCACTTCGAGATGGCACCTTTAGAGACGCGATTCCCCTCTCTGCCTGTAGCTACGGAGACAAACAGTTGGTCTGTTTTCCTTAGCGGTCTTGTTTTATTTACATAGTAGAGGACCGCCCTACGCACATCTAGGGTGTGTAGTTTCACCTCAGCCGAGCTTTGCGGGTTCTGGAAGAAAGCCGGATGCTCGATGGACTGGTTTACATGGAATTTTGATATAAATTTAGGTGAGAACCTAGGGTGTGTGCGTAAAACCAGTTTGTCTTTATGGATAGTAAAGATGGGATCCTGCACTGATAGAGCCTGAATTTCACTGACCCTTCTTATAGAAGTAATAGCTACTAAGAAGGCCGTTTTATAAGTCAGGTGTTTGAGACAGCTTTTATGCATGGGTTCGAAAGGGGGGCCCATGAGCTTGGCTAGCACCACATTAAGGTCCGACCCTGGTGGTGGGTTTGAAATAGGAGGGTGAAGTCTCTTTACTCCTTCCATGACGGCTTTAACTACTGGTACTTTCCACCACGACACCTTGCTATGGGAAGTGGTGTAAGCCGAGAGGGCTGCCAGGTGTACTTTCAGTGAGTTAAAAACCAATCCTGCATCTAGCAGGTAGAGCATGTATGTAACAATAGTGGAAGGAGTGCAATCAACCGGGTTGATTTGTCTAATCTAGCACCAGATAACGAACCTCTTCCACTTGTCAAAGTAACAGTGCCTTGTGTTTGGTTTCCTAGATTCCTTTAGGATGTCCATACACCTCTGTGGTAAATCGAGGTGTCCAAACTCTATGACCTCAGGAGCCATGCTGCCAGGTTCATTGAGTTGGGTTGCTGGTGCACTGTTTGACCTTGGTGCTGGGACAGTAGGTTGTACCAGGCTGGAAGTTTGATGGGCTTGCACACCGCCATCCTGCGTAGGTGTGGGAACCACAGTTGTCTTGCCCACATGGGAGCAACTAGGACGAGCGTCATCGATTCCTTGTTCATCTTGTTCACCACTTTGCTGATGAGGAGTTGGTGGAAAAGCGTACGTAAACATCCCTGACCAGTTCATCCACAGGGCGTTCCCCTGGGAGTCTGGTTGGGGGAACCTGGATGCAAATCCTGGGCATTGTCTGTTTTCGCTTGTGGCGAATAAGTCTATAGTGGGGAAACCCCACTGAGAGAAGAGATCTTCTACGACCTCTCTGTGAAGAACCCATTCGTGTTCCTCTGGGAGGGAGTCTCTGCTCAGAGCATCCGCTAGGGAATTGAGCTCCCCTGGAACATGTTGCGATGACAGGAAGATGTTCCGTCTGCGTGCCCATATCCAGATTTTCTGGGCAAGCTTGGACAGATTTGGCGAGCAAGTCCCTCCTTGCTTGTTCAGGTAGAACATGGCTGTAGTGCTGTCCGTCGGGATTTGCACTGACAGGTTTAGTAGATGGGGCTCGAACGCCTGAAGCGCTCTGAATACTGCCAGAAGCTCTAGCAGGTTGATGTGGTTCTTGGCCACTGAGTGAGACCAGAGACCCTGAGCTGTGTGGTGGAGATGGTGAGCTCTCCACCCCGTCAGACATGAATCTGTAGTGACTACTGCCTGTACTTCGGGATCGTAAAAGGGTTTCCCCTTTGCGAGATTCTCTCTTGTCCACCAGTGGAGGCTGTGTACCAGTGTTGGCGAAACGACCACTAGATCGTTCCACTGACCACTTGCCTGAGACCATTGTTTCGCCAACCATTCCTGCATGGGACGCATGCGCAGGCGCGCGTGGGGGACCAGGTAAATGCATGACGCCATCATGCCCAGTAAACGCATTGCTTTGCGTACCGTTATTTGTTGACCGGACTGATGATGCGGAATTTGCAGTAGTATATTCCGAATTCTTTCTTCTGAAGGAAAGGTCAACCCCTCCTGGGTATCCAGGATTGCTCCTAGGAATTGTTTTGAGGTGCTTGGCACCAGGCTTGACTTCTTCTCGTTGATTGAGAAGCCTAATTCGTGGAGGAGGTCGATAGTCCTTTGAATGTTTGTCCTGCAAATTCCTGGGGTTTCCCCTGTTATGAGCCAGTCGTCCAGATAAGGGTACACTGGGATTGCCTCCCTGCGTAGGTGTGCAGCCGCCACCGCCAGTACCTTGGTGAATAGCCTTGGTGCTGAAGCTATAGCGAAGGGCAGTACCTTGAATTGGTAGTGGCGACTGTCCACCTTGAAGCGCAAGTACTTTCTGTGCGCTGGGAACATGGAAATATGAAAATAAGCATCTTTCATACCCAAGGTTGCCATGTAATCCCCCTTTTTTAGGAGGGGGATTACCTCTTGTAGCGTGGTCATACGAAATTTTTGGGGCTTGACATACTTGTTGGCAGGCCGTAAATCCAATACTGGGCGCATTGTCAAGTCTTTCTTTGGCACAAGGAAGTAAGTTGAATAAATACCCTTGTTTACCTGGTGTACCGGGACGAGTTCTATTGCGTCCTTTTGTAGAATAATGGCGATCTCCTCGAGGAGAATCTTCTGATGTTCTAAGGAATGTACTCTTTGTCGTGGAGGATGGTTCCGGGGACGCTGCAGTAGTTTTATACAGTACCCTGTGGATACTGTTGACAGCACCCATCTGTCTGATGTAATCCCTTCCCAAGCCTGGGTGAAGTTTGAAATGCGTCCCACTACTCGGGTTGCATGGGAAGGGACCCTGAACTGAGCGTCACTGCTTTGGTGGAGGAGTGCCGCCTCCCTTGCTGCGGCTGCCTCTGCCTTTACCACGATCTCTCCTATTACCTCTGCCGTAACCCTGGGTAGACTGTTGGTTGTTGTTCCACTGTGTACCCTGCCCCTGGGAATAGTTAGAACCTCTCTGGGAATTTTGGCCGCGTGGGCGACGAAAATTACTATTCCCTCTCTGGTTAGGGGGTTTATTGGTTAACTGGCCAAGGGATTTGAGTGTCTCGTATTCGTCCTTGGCATTTTTCAGTGCGTCTTCGACCGCCTTCCCAAACAGGTCGGCTTCCACCGGTTTGTCTAACAATGATGCCTGAGTTTCTGTCTTAAAACCAGACTGCCGTAACCACGCATGTCTCTTGATAACAGTACCTTCTGCTATCAATCTGCCTGCGTTGTCCGCGGCGTCGAAGGTTGCTTTCAAAATGCAACCAGACACGGCTCTACCCTCTGCGGAAATCTGAGCTAATTGGCCCTTTAACGGTTCAGGAGCAGAGGCTATGAGAGCCGCAACTTCTTCCCACTGATGGCAGTTGTAGCTGGCCAACAGGGTGGTGGAGTTAGCAATCCTTGCTTGATAGGCGGACGTTGAGGCTACCTTCCTGCTGAAACCATATAGTTTTTTGCTCTCCTTGTCGGGAGAAGCTTCTGACGAAGACAAGGGTGTTCCAGCCCTCTTACGAGTGTTGGTAACGACCAGGGAGTCTGGCTTCAGATGTCCTCTTATATAGAAAGGGTTAGACTGAGCTGCCCTGAAAAGTTTTTCAACCCTGGGATTGACTGCTCTGGTGAGGTTTGGGTTCACCAGGGACGGATCTATTCTCCGCTGAACGGATTTAAGGATAGGGATGGTCTGGGCAACTGGCCTCCTTTCTCCCACTAACTCTTCTGCAAAGTCCCTTTCCTCCTGTACACCGTGGGTGTCAATGTGAAAATGTTCTGCTGCGCGAGCGAGAACCTCATTTAGGAGGGGCTGGTTATCGACCGGGGACTCGGTAACCGGGGCTTCGTTCTCTACCGGGGAATCTACTCTGTTTCCGGGTCATCCTCTTCTTCTTCCTGGTCCTCATCATCCCCATAGTATCCCGTCCCGGTTTGCTCTTCTATCATACCAAACTCTTGGTCTCCACAAAAGGAAGCCTCTCCTTGATACCGAGAGTATGGTGTTGCGTAAGGTTGTACCTCGAAGGGTTCAGACCTCATCGGGGTTTCAAACCGGGCCTTCTTACTCGGGGGGGATAGGATCAGTAGAGCCTGAGGGTGTGGCCCCTTGTGGATCATACGAGAGGAAATGTTCAGGATTTTTATCATAAAAATCAGCCAACGAAGACATTCTTGACATGACCCTATCTATGTCTTCACTGGACCATTTTTTGGAACTGGGAATGACTCTCTCAGCAAGTCTATGGGATTTATCCTGAGTGGCCTTGCTGGTTGTGGACCTATCAGCAGACCTGGACTTGTCTGTCTGTTTAGGGGGGTTGGAGTGTCTCACAGGTGTGGAAGAATGTACAGGTAGTTTCTTCTGCTGTTTTCCCCCCTCCCCGTGTGTAGAAAAATGTTTTCCCTGTCCCTTAGTGGCTCTGGAGTTCTTTGACGCCTGGCGTCGAGGATCGGGAGAGGTGTCCCTGTCCTTCGAGCGTGGGGTCTCGCTGGTTTTAATTGCGGGCTCCGCCTCCTGGAGCGCGGCCTGGGGGTGGAAGTCGTCTTCGTCTTCCGACGATCGAACTTCTGTTAGCCTAGGGAGCGAGGCACTCTTGGCACGAGTGGATGATTGCCTGGCGTCATGCGGCGATCTTGATCGAGAGCGCCCAGAGGACACCGAATCGGACCGTTCTGTCTGTGCCTCTTTCCGAAAACTCGACGTCTTCGAGTCTCGGTTGGACTTCGTGTGTTTAGTGTGTGTAGTATGTGAAGAGCTTGCGTCGCCGGGGGTCTTCCCCATAGCCGCCCTGCCGGACGACCTTCCGAGGTCGGGGACCTGCGCTCGGCTGTCTTTCGACGCCGTAATGCCCTCGCCGTCCGAAAGTACGGCGTTGTTGCCATCGCTGAAGGCGCCCTCCGCTGCCATGGCCGCCTGCCTGGCGTGGTGGGCCCAACGCTTCGTCGAACGGTCCTTAAGTGTCTTAGGTTTAAACCTTCTACACGCTCTGCAGTTCGCTTCGGGGTGGTCCCTCGGCAAGCAGAGATTGCACGTGGCGTGCCTGTCGACCCAAGGGTATTTGAGGTTGCACTTGGGGCAGAATTGAAAAGGGGTACCCTCCATAGGCACCTTTAGGCAGCGGGCTGTTAAGTGTAGGAAATATATAAGGTGTACCTATATACCAAGAGTGTAGAGTATGTACCACCCCCCACTCTCCCTACTTGCAGGGCCGAGGCCAGCGGCCTACCAGGCCCGGGCCGAGGCCAGCGGCCTTCCGAGGCCCAAATCCGTCGTGCAGCAGCCGATGGTCGATTTCTTCTCCAGCCGGCGTCGAGTGTCGAAGTTCGACGTTGGGGTGGGGAAGGATGTCAATAGATTATTATTGTATAATTTTAGCAAAAGTATGGCTAAGGCCAGGGGACTCCGCAAGATGCTTCCGACCAGTATGGCGGAAAAAAACAATCTGAGGATCCTAGACGCGTGAGGGATCTTGGGTACAGTGGACGTCACACTAGGGATAGTATTACTGGCACGCCCTGTGTCGACGCCCATTTTCGAATTTCGAAAAAAACTAATACTCCGCAGCTGCCACTAGATGTCGGCCTATGCACAGCATGTGATCTAAGCAGATTCCACAAGCCTCAGAAATTTTATATATTTATATATATATATATATATGACAATGCATTACTTACCGTAAAAGCATTTCTGATGGTTGTATCTGCTTAGATTCACATGCTGTGCATAGGTCCGACATCCAGTGGTCACTGCGGAGTATTGCATTTTGTTTTTCGTAGTCGAAAAAGGGGACGTCGACAAGGCGTGTCTGTAACACTATCCCTATAGTGACGTGCGTTTTACCCATAATCCCTCACGCGTCAAGGTCCCTCTGTATTTTTCTGCCCTGAGGGAGCCTTCTAGACGTGAGTACAGAAAAGAGAGAGATATAGAAAAGGATGTCTATGTTCCTTCCATCCGAGCGGGGAGGAAGGGTGGGCGCATGTGAATCTAAGCAGATACAACCATCTGAAATGCATTTACGCTAAGTAATGCATTGTCCTCTGATGTTTGTTAATCTGCTTAGAATCACATGCTGTGCATAGACTAGCGAGCAGTACCCGGAGTTGGCGGTGGGTTATGAGAAGGAACAGTAGAGAAAAGATGTCTTGATACTGCTTGTCCCACCTGGGAGTCAGATCTAGAGTGTGCATCTAGACAGTAGTGTTTTGTAAAGGTGTGCACAGAACTCCAGGTAGCCGCTTTGCAGATGGACTCAAGGGGAACATTTGCAATGAACGCTATGGAAGCCCCAGTGCCTCGAGTGGAATGTGCTCTTGGCTTGAAGGGTAGTTCTCTCTTAGCAAGAGTGTAACAGAGAGTGATGCATTGAACAATCCATCTAGATATAGTGGACTTTGAAACTGCATCTCCTTCTCTTCCTGCTGCCACAGAGACAAAGAACTGATTAGTCTTTCTCAGTGGTCTGGTTCTTTCCATGTAGAACATGACAGCTCTGCGTACATCTAGTGTATGCAGACTTTTTTCTCCCAAGCTGGAAGGGTTTTGAAAGAACGTTGGTAGTTCTATTGACTGGTTTACATGAAATTTCGAGATTAATTTTGGTGCAAACCTTGGGTGTGTGCGTAGAACCACCTTATCCTTGTGAACGGTTACAAAGGGATCTAGTATAGAGAGTGCTTGTAGTTCACTCACTCTCCTAATGGAGGTGATGGCTATTAAGAAAGCAGTTTTAAGAGGGAGGTTCTTAAGGGATGCTTTGTGCATGGGTTCAAAGGGTGAGCCCATAAGCCTGTTAAGTACCACATTTAGGTCCTATCCGGGAGTTGGGTTAGCTATAGGAGGGTGTATTCTCTTTACTCCCTCCATGAAGGCCTTAATAACTGGGACTTTCCACCAGGACACTGTGTTGAGAAGTGGTGTATGCGGAAAGTGCAGCTAGATGAACTTTAATGGAATTAAAGACCAGACCTGAGTCTAATAAGTGAGTCAGGTAAAGAACAATCTGTGTTACGAAGGGGTCTAGTTCAGAAAGAGCCTGTAGTTCACTTACTCTCCTAATGGAGGTGATAGCTATTAGGAAAGCAGTCTTAAGAGTGAAGTATTTAAGAGTTGCCTTGTGCATGGGTTCGAAAGGAGGGCCCATGAGTCTAGAAAGTACCACATTTAAGTCCCATTAGGGAGCTGGGTTAGCTATCGGAGGGTGTATTCTCTTTACCCCCTTCCATGAAGGCATTGATAACTGGTATCTTCCACCACAACACTTTATGTTGGGAAGTGGTGTATGCAGAAAGTGCCGCTAGGTGGACTTTAATGGAATTGAACACTAGACCTGAATCCAGTAAATGGGTCAAGTACAGAACAATGTTAGTGGGAGAGCAGTCAACCGGGTTGATGCTCTTACCTCTACACCAGATGACAAATCTTTTCCACTTGCTAGAATAGCAGTGGCGAGTAATAGGTTTTCTGGCTTCCCTGAGGATGTCCATACATCTCTGCGGGAGTTGTAAATGTCCAAATTCTATGATCTCAGGATCTCAGGAGCCAGGCTGCTAAGTCATGGTCTGAGGGCATGGATGCATGGTGACAGGAAGTTTCACTGGGGGGGGATAGGGACATCTCCATCAAGTGAGCGAACCATGGCTGCCGTGCCCACATTGGGGGCCACTAGTGTCATGGTAACCTGCTCCTGGTGCATCTTGTGCACCACTTTGTTGAGAAGGGGAGTCGGGGGGGAAAGGCGTAAACAAATTTCCCTGACCATTGAATCGACAGACCGTTCCCCTTGGACTGGTTCTGGGGGTACCTGGAGGCGTAACTTTGGCATTGTGAGTTCTCCAGAGTTGCGAACAGGTCTATTTCCGGGAATCCCCATTGCGTGAAGACGTCTAAGACGATGTCTTCGTGCAATTGCCATTCGTACTCTTCGGGCAGGGGGAAGTCTCTGCTGAGTTTGCCTGCTAGCAGATTGAGTTCCCCTGGTACATGTTGTGATAGTTGTGTTTGAGAGCCCACTTCCATATATTCTGGGACAGCTTGGACAGTCCTGGAGAGCGAGTGCCCCCTTGCTTGTTGAGGTAGTACATGGCTGTGGTGCTGTCTGTGAGGACCATCACTGTCTTTCCTTGTAGGTGTTCCTGAAAGGCTTTCAGTGCTTTGAACACCGCTAGTAGTTCCAGCAGGTTTATATGCTTGGATGCTAAGCTCGGAGTCCACGCTCCGTGAGCAGTCTGATGGGATAGGTGAGCCCCCCCATCCTGTAAGGGATGCGTCTGTGGTTAGAGTGGCTTCCACTGCGGGTGTGGCAAAAGTTTTCCCTAATAACAGGTTTTCTTTTGTCCACCAACGTAGCGAGAGAACCAAGGCCTGCGAGACCACCACTAGATCGTCCCATTGTCCGCTGGCCTGACACCACTGGCTGTAGAGCCACTCTTGCATTGGGCGCATGCGCAGGCGCGCGTGAGGTACCAAATAAATACATGACGCCATCATCCCTAGCAAGCGCATTGCTTTGCGTACCGTCACCTCTCGACCTGCCACATAATGGGGGATCTGAAACAGCATGTTTTGGACCCTCTCGTTGGAGGGGAAGACAAGGCCGTCCTTTGTTCGAATTAGAGCCCCTAGGAATTGTTTGATTTGGCTGGGGTCTAAGCTGGACTTCTTTTCGTTGATGGAGAAGCCCAGTTGGAACAAAAGGTCTACGGTCTTTTGGGTATTGGAGAAGCATGTTTCGTAAGAATCCCCTGTTATGAGCCAGTCGTCGAGGTAAGGGTATACCGGGATGGATAACCTGCGCAGGTGGGCCGCTGCCACTGCCAGTACTTTCGTGAATACCCTTGGTGCAGATGCTATCCCGAAGGGTAGTACTCTGAACTGGTAGTGTTTGTTCTGTATCTTGAACCTGAGGTATTTTCTGTGCGCTGGCAACATTAAAATATGAAAGTATGCATCTTTCATGTCTAGTGTTGTCATGTAATCCCCTTGTGATAACAGTGGGATTACTTCCTGCAAGATCACCATACGAAACTTTTGGGGTTTGACAAACTTGTTCGCTGGGCGCAGATCTAATACAGGGCGCATGGTTAAGTCCTTTTTGGGTACAAGGAAGTACACTGAATAAATACCTTCTGTTACCTGAGGTAGGGGGACAGCCTCTATAGCTTCTTTTTTCAGTAGCTCTTCTACTTCTTGAAGAAGAATGGTGAGGTGTTCCGGTGTGATGCGCCGGTTCCGTGGGGGTCTGTACTTCGGGGAACCGTTGAATTCGATGCAGTATCCGTGGGCTATGGTGGATAATACCCAGCGGTCTGACGATATTCACTCCCATGCTGAAAGGAACGATGTTAGCCGGCCCCCGACCGGTGATGCATGGGAGGGGACCCGAATCTTCGGGTCATTTGTTGGTATTGGGCGTGGAACCTTTGGGGCTGGAGCCACGACCTCTTCCTCTGCCACGGCGTTGGCCTCTCTGTCTGAACTGGGTGTTACCCTGGTTAGAGTGCCAGTTGGTAGCAGAGTAAAATTGCTTTTGGTTTTGCTGCTGGCGTTGGCCACGAAAGGAGCGGCTATTGCCATAGCCGCGTCTGTTAGGGGGCCTAGAAATTTGGTCAAGAGTCTTGATGGTATCAAACTCTTTCTTCGCATGTTCTAGGGCCTCATCAACTGCTTTCCCAAACAGATGCGTTTGTTCTATGGGCTTATTTATCGGGGAAGCCTGGGTTTCCGGCTTAAATCCCGAATTGCGCAGCCAGACATGGCGTTTGAGAAGTATTCCCTGAACCAGGGAACGGCCAGCCGTCTCTGCGGCATCTAAGGAGTTCTTTACGATGCCCTGGTTTACAAGAGTTCCCTCTGAGATTGTAGCTAACAGGCGTGAACGCAGGGTTCTGGTGCGTCCTCTGCTTCGCTGCGCAGCTTGCTCCACTGTGCATCTGCGTAGCTAGCTAGTAGGAAATTGTTGTTTGCAATCCTAGTTGAAAAGGCGGCGGACGTCGTGATTCTCTTCCCAAGTGCATAGAGCTTCTTGCCCTCTTTGTCAGGTGGTGCCTCACTAGTGGATAGTGGTACCCCTGCTCTTTTCCTTGTATTAGTAACTACGAGGGAGTCCGGAATAGAATGTCCTCTGATGTACAAAGGGTCAGAGGACGAAAGGCTGAAGAGCTTTTCTATCCGAGGGTTGACCCCTCTGACTAAGGCAGGATTGGAAAGGGAAGGAGTTATTCTTCTCTTTATAGAAGCAAGGAGCGGAATAGACTGACTAAGAGGGGCTTTTTCTTTAATAACTTTCTCTACAAAGTCTATGTCAGGAAGAGTCTCCCCTGTGTCTATTTCAAAATGCGCTGCTGCCTTGCGCAATAGTGCCTTAAGTGAAGGTTGGTCATCTATGGGAGAGGTGTTTCCAATAGGTGAATCCTTGGGAGGAGAAGGGTGAAAGACATCAGGGTCTGAGTGCACTGATCGGGATTGCCAAGGCTGCACTGATGGGGATTGCCAGGGCTGCGAGGTAGCTGTATCTTCTTCGAAAGCTCCTGCACTAGTGTTAGGATCTTCTTCAAACCCCTCTTCCTCATGTTCTTCCTCTCCACCCAAACACTCCTTATCTTCCTGGAGGTATTGCTCCTCTTCAGTGACGTCATATACGTCTGTAGAAGGGGGAAACAGCCTAGGAATCTTGACCCTAGGGTCATCCTGGGGCCATTCTCTTGGTCTTTTGGGTGTGGGTGGGTTTTGGTTTCCCAAAAACCTTTCCATTTTCTCCATACAAGAATGGAGTCTTTCAAGGGTCTCATGGGGGACCCCTGAATAGTCTAGAGGGGGGAAATCAGTGTTTTCACCTTCAAAACGCTTAGAACGCTCCCACAACGTCGAAGAAAGGTTTCCGTCGCCCTCTGAAAAGCCCTCCGGTAGTTCAGAAGTGCCCTTAGATGAAGGGGGCAGTTCCTGGCTACTCTTGTGCTTTTTCGGCGTTTCCATAGCTTTTTGTGCGGTATTCGACGTTTGTTTCGTCGTCCGCTTACGTTTGTCTTCGGAAACAATTCTCGCCAGGCTCTCGACAACGAGTTTGTCAGTAGAGGACTCTGGTGTCGACGTTGCCTGCGTTACGCGTTGTTCCTCGACGGCCGCTCTATGGAGCGTTACGTCGGATGATTTTGGGGTAGCACCCGTGTTTGATGAGAGCCCAATCGCTGGTCACGGCTGCGTTTGCGGGTGGGGCTTGAGACCCTTACGGTCTGAGGTAGACGCCGGAGTGCCCTGCGTCCCCTTCGGCGCTGACAGATCCTTCGTCTTTGACGAAGAAGAGCCGTGGGTTGTGTGCTTAGGCCTATGGGGTCTGTGTGCGTCCTTGTCGCCGGGGTGTTCATCCCCATAAGCAGGGCGTGAGCCGAGCCCGTCGGGGCCGGGGACGGACGTCGAGGAGCGCGAGCGCTCCTCCTGGGGGTTAATGACTTCCGTAACGGACGTAGATTTATCACCCTCCTCGTCACTTTCTGTAACAGCGGCGGCGGGTGCGGAAACTGACTTCGACATAGCGTAGTCCGCACACCTCTTAACTTTGCGTTCTTTAAGAGTTCTTGGTTTCAAGAGCTTACAGGCCGCGCAGCTGTCCTCCTTATGATCGAGGGGCAAGCAACGATTACAGAGCTTGTGTTTGTCCTTCCAAGTGTATTTGCCCCTACAGCGTGGGCAAAACTTAAAAGGTGTCCTCTCCATAGCTGAGGCAATAATAACTGGTGATAACAACCCCAAGGGAAAGATAGGGGAGAAAGAAAGAAATTCTCAAAGAGAAGATAAAAGTTCGAACCCCCACTTTCCCTACTGTATGTTGGCCGGCGAGGCCAGGCCACGTGTTCGGCAGCACCGAAGGATCTCCTCCGTCTCTTCCCCTCCGTCGAAAACTTGCTCGGCGGAGAAACAGCTTCACAGCTAACGTCGAGGGGAGGGATCTTTAACAATATAATAAGTATAATTAAGGACCGAGGTCCGTAGTAAGTATTTGCAATGTCTCTCTAGGAGCTCCGCGTAAGGCGACCAGAAGCTGGGCGGAAAAAAACAATCTGAGGGACCTCGACGCGTGAGGGATTATGGGTACAACGCACGTCACTATAGGGATAGTGTTACAGACACGCCTTGTCGACGTCCCCTTTTTCGACTACGAAAAACAAAATGCAATACTCCGCAGTGACCACTGGATGTCGGACCTATGCACAGCATGTGATTCTAAGCAGATTAACAAACATCAGAAATATGGGATACATTACTCACCGTAATCGTATTACTGATGCTTGTATCTGCTTAGATTCACATGCTGTGCATAGGCCGACATCTAGTGGAAGCTGCGGAGTATTACAGTTTGTTTTTCGAAACTCGAAAATGGGCGTCGACACAGGGCGTGCCAGTAATACTATCCCTAGTGTGACGTCCACTGTACCCAAGATCCCTCACGCGTCTAGGATCCTCAGATTGTATTTTTTCTGACATGAGGTAGCATGAGGAGTAGTGTGAGTACAGATAATCCAAGCAGATAGACAGAAAGGTAAGACAAGTAATCATGCGCCTTCTCTGGGAGGGGAGGAAGGGTGGGTCGCATGTGAATCTAAGCAGATACAAGCATCAGAAATACGATTACGGTGAGTAATGTATCCCTTCTGAGGCTTGTGGAATATGCTTAGATCACATGCTGTGCATAGATTAGCGAGCAGTACCAGAAGGAGGTGGGATGTGAGAAGGGTCATGAGCAAATAAGTGTCTTAGAACCGCTTGTCCCACTTGTGTATCTGCCTTGGAATGGGTGTCAATGCAGTAATGCTGAGTAAAAGTGTGAATAGAGCTCCAAGTAGCTGCTTTGCAAATGGTGTCAAGGGGTACATTTGCAATGAAAGCCAGAGTGGCCCCAATGCCTCTAGTAGAGTGGGCCCTTGGCGTAAAAGGCAGAGTCTTTTCAGAGAGTGAGTAACACAGCTGGATACAGTTAATAATCCACTTCGAGATGGCACCTTTAGAGACGTGATCCCCCTCTCTGCCTGTAGCTACGGAGACAAACAGTTGATCTGTTTTCCTTAGCGGTCTTGTTTTATTTACATAGTAGAGGACCGCCCTACGCACATCTAGGGTGTGTATTTTCACCTCAGCCGAGCTTTGCGGGTTCTGGAAGAAAGCCAGAAGCTCGATGGACTGGTTTACATGGAATTTTAATATAAATTTAGGTGAGAACCTAGGATGTGTGCGTAAAACCAGTCTGTCTTTATGGATAGTAAAGAAGAGATCCTGCACTGACAGAGCCTGAATTTCACTGACCCTTCTTATCGAAGTAATAGTTACTAAGAAGGCCTTTTTATAAGTTAGATGTTTGAGACTGCTTTTATGCATGGGTTCGAAAGGGGGGCCCATGAGCTTGGCTAGCACCACATTAAGGTCCCATCCTGGTGGTGGGTTTGAAATCGGAGGGTGAAGTCTCTTTACTCCTTCCATGAAGGCTTTAACTACTGGTACTTTCCACCACGAAACCTTGCTATGGGAAGTGGTGTAAGCCGAGAGGGCTGCCAGGTGTACTTTCAGTGAGTTAAAAACCAATCCTGCATCTAGCAGGTGGAGCATGTAACAATAGTGGAAGGAGTGCAATCAACTGGGTTGATTTGTCTACTCTGGCACCAGCTAATGAACCTCTTCCACTTGTCAAATTAACAGTGCCTTGTGTTTGGTTTCCTAGATTCCTTTAGGATGTCCATACACCTCTGTGGTAAATCGAGGTGTCCAAACTCTATGACCTCAGGAGTCATGCTGCCAGGTTCATTGAGTTGGGTTGCTGGTGCACTGTTTGACCTTGGTGCTGGGACAGTAGGTTGTACCAGGCTGGAAGTTTGATGGGCTTGCACACCGCCATCCTGCGTAGGTGTGGGAACCACGGTTGTCTTGCCCACATGGGAGCAACTAGGACGAGCGTCATCGACTCCCTGTTCATCTTGTTCACCACTTGCCTGATGAGAGGAGTTGGTGGAAAAGTGTAAGCAAACATCCCTGACCAGTTCCTCCACAGGGCATCCACCTCCCTCCTCTGGGAGGTGATCTCTGCTTAGTGCATCTGCTAGAGAATTGAGATCCCCTGGAACATGTTGCGATGACAGGAAGATGTTCCGTTTGAGTGCCCATGTCCAAATTATCTGGGCAAGTTTGGACAGATTTGGCGAACGAGTCCCTCACTGCTCGTTTATGTAAAACATGGCTGTAGTGCTGTCCGCCTGGATCTGCACTGACAGATTCAGCAGGTAGGGTTCGAACGCTCGAAGCGCTCAGAATACTGCCAGAAGCTCTAGCAGGTTGATGTGATTCTTGGCCACTGAGTGAGACCAGAGCCCCTGAGCTGTGTGGTGGAGGAGTTGAGCTCCCCACCCTGTCAGGCATGCATCGGTTGTGACTACCGCCTGTATGTCGGGATCGTAAAAGGGTTTCCCCTTGGACAGATTTTCTCTTGTCCACCAATGAAGGCTTTGTACCAGTGCTGGCGAAACGACCACTAGATCGTCCCACTGACCACTTGCCTGAGACCACTGTTTCGCCAACCATTCCTGCATGGGACGCAGGCGCGCGTTTGGGACCAGGTAAATGCATGACGCCATCATGCCTAGCAAACGCATTGCTTTGCGTACCGTTATCTGACGACCGGCCTGATATTGAGGAATTTGCAGTAGTATATTCTGAATTCTCTCCTCCGATGGAAAAGTCAACCCCTCTTGTGTGTCTAGGATAGCTCCTAGGAACTGTTTGGAGGTGCTTGGCACCAGACTTGACTTTTTCTCGTTTATTGAGAAACCCAATTCGAAGAGGTCGATTGTTCTTTGAATGTTCGTTCTGCAAATCGCTGGGGTTTCCCCCGTGATGAGCCCGTCGTCCAGGTAAGGGTACACCGGGATTGCCTCCCTGCGTAGGTGTGCTGCCGCCACCGCCAGTACCTTGGTGAATACCCTTGGAGCCGACGCTATTCCGAAGGGTAGTACCTTGAACTGGTAGTGCCGACTGTCCACCTTGAAGCGCAAGTACTTTCTGTGCGCTGGGAATATGAAAATAGGCATCTTTCATGTCCAATGTTGCCATGTAGTCCCCCCATTTTTAGGAGGGGGATTACCTCTTGGAGAGTAGTCATGCAAAACTTTTAGGGCTTGACATATTCGTTTGCAGGCCGTAAATCTAATACTGGGCGCATTGTTAAATCTTTCTTTGGTACAAGGAAGTAAGTTGAATAAATACCATTGTTTACCTGGTGTCCCGGGACGAGTTCGATCGCGTCCTTTGCTAGCAGATTGACGATCTCCTCGAGGAGGATTCTTTGGTGGTCTAGAGAATGTGTTCTTTGTCGTGGAGGGTGGTTTTCGGGGACACTCTAAGAGTTCTATGCAGTATCCTGCGGACACTGTGGACAGCACCCATCTGTCTGATGTGATCCCTTCCCAAGCTCGGGTGAAGTTGGAAATGCGTCCTTCTGCTGGGGATGCGTGAGAAGGGACCCAGAACGGAGCGTCACTGTTTTGGTGGAGGCGTGCCACCGCCTCTACTGGGGCTGCCTCTACCCTTACCCCATCCTCTCTTATTCCCTCTATTATAACCTTGGGTAGACTGTTGGTTATTGTTCCACTGCGTACCCTGGCCCTGGGAATAGTTTGATCCTCTTTGGGAATTTTCTTCCGCTGAGACGCGTACCAATTGGCTCTTTAGGGGCTCTGGGGCAGAATCTATGAGTGCTGCGACTTCCTCCCACTGGTGGCAGTTATAACTCGCTAGTAGGGTGGTGGAGTTGGCGATTCTTGCTTGGTAGGCCGAAGTGGAGGCAACCTTTCTGCCGAACCCATAGATTTTCTTGCTCTAGGGAGTCCGGTTTCAGATGCCCTCTTATATACAGTGGGTCTGATTGGGCTGCCCTGAATAGCATCTCAATCCTGGGATTGACCCTGGTGAGATTGGGGTTTAACAGTGAAGGGTCTATTCTTCTTTGGATGGACTGAAGGATAGGGATGGCCTGCGCAACAGGTCTCCTTTCTCCCACCAACTCTTCGGCAAAATCTCTTTCCTCTTGAGCACCCCGAGTGTCAATGTGGAAGTGGTTTGCTGTTCTAGATAGGACCTCATTTAGGAGGTCCTGGTTGTCAACAGGGGAGTCGGTAACCGGTGGTTCTACCCTGTATATTTCTGGGTCGTCCTCTCCCTCCTCTTGTTCCTCATCGTCCCCATAATAGCCTGTACCAGTCTGTTCTTCCAACATGCCCAAATCTGTATTCTCACAAAGGGAAGGATCTTCTTGTTCCTGAGAATAAGGGTGAATGTGGAAAGGATCTGAAGACCGTGTTGTTTCGAACCGGGACTTTTTACTTGGGGGGATAGGATCCTTGGAGCCTGAGGGTGCTGACCCGTCGGGGTTATGAGTGAGAAAATGTTGGGGATTTTTAGAATAGAAATTTGCCAATGATGACATTCTTGACATGACTATGTCCTCACTGGACCACTCTCTTGAACTGGGAATGACTTTGCCTGGGGGGAGTTTCCCGGGCTCATCTATAATAGAGGTGTGAGACCTGTCTGAGTGGAGTGGAATGTTTCTGCAGTGGGTAAATAGGCGGAGACTGCTTCCTCTGATGTTTTCCCCCTCCCCGTGGCTGGAAGAGTGTTTGCCCTGCTTCTTTGGGCCTTTGGAGCTTTTCGACGCCTGGCATCAAGCTTCGGTAGTGGTGGTACTATCCTTCGACCGTGTAGGTTGGGATTCGGGAATGGGCGTTACTTGTACTGACGCCGACTCCTGGAGTGCGGTCTGGGGATAGAGGTTGCTTTCGTCTTCCGACGATCGAACCTCGGTTACCTTGCGGAGCGAGGCACTTTTGGCAATAGTGGAGGATTGCCTGGCGTCATGCGGCGATCTAGATCGCGAACGCCCAGAGGACGTTGATTCGGACCGTTCCCTATGTGCCTCTTTCCGAGAGCTCGACGTGTGCGTCGAGTCTCAGTGGGACTTCATGTGTTTGGAAGTGCTATGGGTTGCGCTTACGTCGCCGGGGGTCTTCCCCATAGCCGTCCTGCCGGACGACCTTCCGAGGTCGGGGACCTGCGCCTGGCTGTCTTTGGACGCTGTGTTGCCCTCGCCGTCCGAAAGTATGGCGTCGCTGCCGTCGCTGAAGGCACCCTCCGCGGCCATGGCCTCTTGACGCCTGGCGTGGTGGGCCCAACGCTTGGTGGAACGGTCTTTTAGTGTTTTAGGTTTGAACCTACTATACGCTCTGCAATTTGCCTCGGGGTGATCCCTTGGCAAGCAGAGATTGCACGTGGCGTGTCTGTCAACCAAAGGATACTTGCGGTTGCACTTTGGGCAAAATTGGAAAGGGGTACCCTCCATACGCACCTTGAGGCAGCGGGCTGGTAAGTGTGGGAATATATATAAGAGAATATATGAGTGTAGAGTATGTCCACCCCCCACTCTCCCTACTTGTAGGGCCGATGCCAGAGGCCTGCCGAGGCCAGAGGCCTTCCAAGGCCCACTACGTCGTGAAGCTCTCGACGGTCGCCTTCTTCTCCGGTTCGGCGTAGAGTGTCAAATTTTGGTGGCTCGACGTTAGGGTGGAGAAAAAAGGGGGAAATAACACAATATTTTTCAAAGTATGGCTAATGCCAGGGAACTCCTCTGAATGCTTCCGACCAGTATGGCGGAAAAAAACAATCTGAGGGTCCTACACGCGTGAGGGATCATGGGTACAGTGGACTTCACACTAGGGATAGGTTTACTGGCACGCCCTGTGTCGACGCCCATTTTCGAGTTTCAAAAAACAAACTAATACTTCGCAACTTCCACTAGATGTCGGCCTATGCACAGCATGTGATCTAAGCAGATTCCACAAGCCTCAGAAATATATATATATATATATATATATATATGGGATACATTACTCACCGTAATCGTATTTCTGATGCTTGTATCTGCTTAGATTCACATGCTGTGCATAGGCCGACATCTAGTGGAAGCTGCGGAGTATTACAGTTTGTTTTTCGAAAGTCGAAAATGGGCGTCGACACAGGCGTGCCAGTAATACTATCCCTAGTGTGACGTCCACTGTACCCAAGATCCCTCACGCGTGTAGGATCCTCAGATTGTATTTTTTCTGACATGAGGAAGCATGAGGAGTAGCGTGAGTACAGATAATCCAAGCAGATAGACAGAAAAGGTAAGACTACAAGCAATCATGCGCCTTCTCTCGGAGGGGAGGAAGGGTGGGTCGCATGTGAATCTAAGCAGATACAAGCATCAGAAATACGATTACGGTGAGTAATGTATCCCTTCTGAGGCTTGTGGAATCTGCTTAGATCACATGCTGTGCATAGATTAGCGAGCAGTACCAGAAGAAGGAGGTGGGATGTGAGAAGGGTCATGAGCAAACAGGTGTCTTAGAACCGCTTGTCCCACTTGTGTATCTGTCTTGGAATGAGTGTCAATGCAGTAATGCTGAGTAAAAGTGTGAATAGAGCTCCAAGTAGCCGCTTTGCAAATGGTGTCGAGGGGAACATTTGCAATGAAAGCCAGAGTGGCACCAATGCCTCTAGTAGAGTGGGCCCTTGGCGTAAAAGGCAGAGTCTTGTCAGAAAGAGAGTAACACAGCTGTATACAGTTGATAATCCACTTCGAGATAGCGCCCTTAGAGACGCGATCCCCCTCTCTGCCTGTAGCTACGGAGACAAACAGTTGATCTGTTTTCCTTAGCGGTCTGGTTTTATTTACATAGTATAGGACCGCCCTACGCACATCTAGGGTGTGTAGTTTCACCTCAGCCGAGCTTTGCGGGTTCTGGAAGAAAGCCGGAAGCTCGATGGACTGGTTTACATGGAACTTGGATATGAATTTAGGTGAGAACCTAGGGTGTGTGCGTAAAACCAGTTTGTCCTTGTGGATAGTAAAGAAAGGATCCTGCACTGACAGAGCCTGAATTTCACTGACCCTTCTTATGGAGGTAATGGCTACTAAGAAGGCCGTTTTATAAGTCAGGTGTTTGAGACTACTTTTATGCATGGGTTCGAATGGGGGTCCCATGAGCTTAGCTAGCACCACGTTGAGGTCCCATCCTGGCGGTGGGTTCGAAATAGGAGGGTGAAGTCTCTTTACTCCTTCCATGAAGGCTTTAACCACTGGTACTTTCCACCACGAGACCTTGTTATGGGATGTGGTGTAAGCCGAGAGGGCTGCCAGGTGTACTTTCAGCGAGTTAAAAACCAACCCTGCATCCAGCAGGTGGAGCATGTATGTCACAACGTTGGAAGGAGTGCAATCAACCGGGTTGATTTGTTTATTCTGGCACCAGATAACGAATCTTTTCCACTTATCAAAGTAACAGTGCCTTGTATTTGGTTTCCTGGACTCCTTTAGAATGTCCATACACCTCTGTGGTAATTTGAGATGTCCAAACTCTATGACTTCAGGAGCCATGCTGCTAGGTTCATAGAGTTGGGTTCCTGATGCACTGTTTGACCCTGTTGCTGGGACAGTAGGTTGTACCAGGCTGGGAGTCTGATGGGTTCGCACACCGCCATCCTGCGTAGGTGTGGAAACCATGGTTGTCTCGCCCACATGGGAGCAACTAGGATGAGCGTCATAGATTCCTTGTTCATCTTGTACACCACCTTCCTGATGAGAGGAGTTGGTGGAAAAGCGTACGCAAACATCCCTGACCAGTTCATCCACAGGGCATTCCCTTGGGAGTCCGGCTGGGGGAACCTGGATGCAAATCCTGGGCATTGTTTGTTTTCGCTTGTGGCGAATAGGTCTATAGTGGGGAAACCCCACTGAGAGAAGAGATCTTCTACTACGTCTCTGTGAAGGACCCATTCGTGTTCTTCCGGGAGGGAGTTTCTGCTTAGAGCATCCGCTAGGGAATTGAGCTCCCCTGGAACATGTTGCGATGACAGGAAGATGTTCCGTCTGAGTGCCCATATCCATATTTTCTGGGCAAGCTTGGACAGATTTGGCGAACGAGTCCCCCCTTGCTTGTTCAGATAGAACATGGCTGTCGTGCTGTCCGTCCTGATCTGCACCGACAAGTTCAGTAGATGGGGCTCGAACGCCCTTAGCGCTCGGAATACTGCCAGAAGCTCTAGCAGATTGATGTGGTTCTTGGCTACTGAGTGAGACCAGAGACCCTGAGCTGTGTGGTGGAGATGGTGAGCTCCCCACCCAGTCAGGCATGCATCTGTAGTCACCACGGCTTGTACTTCGGGATCGTAAAAGGGTTTCCCCTTTGCGAGATTCTCTCTTGTCCACCAGTGTAGGCTCTGTACGAGTGTTGGCGAAACGACCACTAGATCGTCCCAATGACCACTTGCCTGAGACCACTGTTTCGCCAACCATTCCTGCATGGGACGCATGCGCAGACGCGCGTGGGGGACCAGGTAAATGCATGACGCCATCATGCCCAGTAACCGCATAGCTTTGCGTACTGTTATCTGTTGACCTGACTGATAATGCGGAATTTGCAGAAGTATATTCCGAATTCTCTCTTCCGAAGGGAAGGTCAATCCTTTCTGAGTATCTAGGATAGCTCCTAGAAACTGTTTTGAGGTGCTTGGCACCAGACTTGACTTTTTCTCGTTGATGGAGAAGCCTAATTCGTGGAGGAGGTCGATAGTCCTCTGAATGTTTGACCTGCAAATTCGTGGGGTTTCCCCCGTTATGAGCCAGTCGTCCAGATAAGGGTACACCGGGATTGCTTCCCTGCGTAGGTGTGCAGCCGCCACCGCCAGTACCTTGGTGAATACCCTTGGTGCTGAAGCTATCCCGAAGGGCAGTACCTTGAATTGGTAGTGGCGACTGTCCACCTTGAAGCGCAAGTACTTTTTGTGCGCTGGGAGCATGGAAATATGAAAATAAGCATCTTTCATATCCAAGGTTGCCATGTAATCCCCCTTTTTTAGGAGGGGGATTACCTCTTGTAGCGTGGTCATACGGAATTTTTGGGGCTTGACATATTTGTTGGCAGGCCGTAAGTCCAATACTGGGCGCATTGTCAAATCTTTCTTTGGCACAAGGAAGTAAGTTGAATAGATACCCTTGTTTACCTGGTGTCCTGGGACGAGTTCTATCGCGTCCTTTTCTAGCAGAATGGCGATCTCCTCGAGAAGGATCCTTTGATGTTCTAGGGAGTGCACTCTTTGTCGTGGAGGATGATTCCGGGGACGCTGCAGTAGTTCTATACAATATCCTGCGGATACTGTTGACAGCACCCATCTGTCTGAGGTGATCCCTTCCCAAGCCTGGGTGAAGGTGGAAATGCGTCCCCCTACTGGGGTTGCGTGGCAAGGGACCCTGAACTGAGCGTCACTGTTTTGGTGGAGGCGTGCCCCCGCCCTTGTTGGGGCTGCCTCTGCCTCTTCCACGACCTCTCTTGTTACCCCTGCCGTAACTCTGGGTAGACTGCTGGTTGTTATTCCATTGTGTACCTTGTCCCTGGGCATAGTTGCCTCTTTGTGAATTTTGGCCGCGTGGGCGACGAAAATTATTGTTCCCCCTCTGGTTAGGGGGTTTGTTGGTAAGCTGGCCAAGGGATTTGAGAGTCTCATATTCATCTTTGGCATTTTTAAGTGCGTCTTCGACCGCTTTCCCAAACAATAGGTCGGGTTCCACTGGCTTGTCTATTAAAGAAGCCTGGGTTTCTGTCTTGAATCCCGACTGCCGTAACCACGCATGTCTCTTGATAACAGTACCTTCTGCTATCAATCTCCCTGCGTTGTCAGCGGCGTCGAAAGTTGCTTTTAAAATGCAACCAGACACGGCTCTCCCCTCTGCCGAGATCCGAGCCAGCTGGCCCTTTAGCGGTTCTGGAGCAGAGGCAATGAGCGCCGCGACTTCTTCCCATTGATGGCAATTGTAACTAGCCAACAGGGTGGTGGAATTCGCAATCCTTGCTTGGTAGGCGGACGTTGAGGCTACCTTTCTGCCAAACCCGTAAAGTTTTTTGCTCTCCTTGTCGGGAGGAGCTTCTGATGAAGATAAGGGCGTGCCAGCCCTCTTTCTAGTGTTGGTCACCACTAGGGAATCTGGTTTAAGATGTCCCTTTATATACAGAGGGTCAGACTGGGCTGCCCGGAAAATCTTTTCAATTCTGGGGTTGACAGCTCTGGTGAGGTTAGGATTCACCAGGGAAGGATCTATTCTTCGTTGGATGGATTTGAGGATAGGGATGGTCTGAGCGACCGGTCTTCTCTCTCCTACAAACTCCTCCGCGAAGTCCCTTTCCTCCTGTACACCGTGGGTGTCGATGTGGAAGTGTTCCGCTGCTCGAGCGAGAACCTCGTTAAGGAGGGGCTGGTTATCAACTGGAGAGTCAGTAACTGGGGCTTCGCTTTGTACTGGGGAATCTACTCTGTAAATTTCCTGCTCATCTTCTCTCTCCTCCAGGTCCTCATCCTCTGCATAGTAATCTGTCCCGGTTTGTTCTTCCATAAATGCAAACTCCTGGTCCTCTTCAGGGAAAACTTGTCCCTGATAACTGGGGAGTGGAGTAGAATATGGAGTGGAGTAAGGCTGAACCTTGAAGGGTTCAGGTCTTTCGACCCGGGGCTCTTTACTTAGCGGGATAGGATCGGAGGAGCCTGAGGGTGTGGCCCCTTGAGGGTTATATGAAAGAAAGTGTTCTGGGTTCTTATCATAAAAATCAGCCAAGGAAGACATCCTAGACATAACCCTGTCTATGTCCTCACTGGACCATTCCCTGGAACAGGGTATTACTTTAGCAGGTGATTTATTTTCAAGGGTAGACTTGTGTTTGCTTGTCTGCTTAGGCTTTACAGGGGTGGAAGGCTGTGCTTTCCGCTGTTTCCCCCCTTCTCCGTGCGTGGAAAAATGTTTTCCCTGTCCCTTGGGGGCCCCAGAGACTTTCGACGCCTGGCGTCGAGGGTCTGGAGAGGTATCTGTGTGCTTCGGGCGTGGGGCCTCACTGATGTTAACCGCGGTCTCGGTATCTTGGAGCGCGGCCTGGGGGTGGAAGTCGTCTTCGTCTCCCGACGATCGAACTTCCGTTAGTGTGTGTAGCGAGGCACTCTTGGCAAGAGTGGATGATTGCCTTGCGTCGTGAGGCGATCTCGATCGAGAGCGCCCAGAGGACACCGAGTCGGACCGTTCTTTTTGTGCCTCTTTCCGGGAAGTCGACGTCGTCGAGGTCCGGTTGGTCTTAGTGTGTTTAGTGTGTGTTAGGTGTGTAGCGCTTGCGTCGCCGGGGGTCTTCCCCATAGCCGCCCTGCCGGACGACCTTCCGAGGTCGGGGACCTGCGCTCGTCGGCTGTCTTTCGACGCCGTAATGCCCTCGCCGTCCGAAAGTACGGCGTCGCTGCCATCGCTGAAGGCGCCCTCCGCTGCCATGGCCTCCTGCCTGGCGTGGTGGGCCCAACGCTTTGTCGAACGGTCCTTAAGTGTCTTAGGTTTAAACCTAATACACGCTCTGCAGTTCGCTTCGGGGTGATCCCTCGGCAAGCAGAGATTGCACGTGGCGTGCCTGTCGACCCAAGGGTATTTGCGATTGCACTTGGGGCAGAATTGAAAAGGGGTACCCTCCATACGCACCTTAAGGCAGCGGGCTGCTAAGTGTAGGAATATATATAAATGTAACTATATATCAAGAGTGAAGAGTATGTACCACCCCCCACTCTCCCTACTTGTAAGGGCCGAGGCCAGCGGCCTACTAGGCCCGGGCCGAGGCCAGCGGCCTACCGAGGCCCAGATCCGTCGTGCAGCAGTCGACGGTCGATGACTTCTCCAGCCGTCGTCGAGGTTGAGGGTCGACGTTGGGGTGGGGAAGGGAATGAATAAGAATTAAAATTATAATAACAGCAAAAGTATGGCTAAGGCCAGGGAACTCCGCAAGATGCTTCCGACCAGTATGGCGGAAAAAAACAATCTGAGGATCCTACACGCGTGAGGGATCTTGGGTACAGTGGACGTCACACTAGGGATAGTATTACTGGCACGCCTGTGTCGACGCCCATTTTCGACTTTCGAAAAACAAACTGTAATACTCCGCAGCTTCCACTAGATGTCGGCCTATGCACAGCATGTGATCTAAGCAGATTCCACAAGCCTCAGAAATATATATATTAAACCATTATTTTAACAATACATCAGGGTTTCTTTGGAGCATATGTATGATACAAGTTCTTTGTTATTATTTATAGATTTAGAATGCACCGGAACACCCAGGTATCAGGGCACACAAGTGGACAAAATCACAGGACAGAGAAGAGAACAGCACGCGGGGAACCGAAGAATGACTTAAAGAGAAGGGTGTTGAGTGATCTTCGGAAAGCTCTGATGTAGGTTTCTTGATGTAGGGATAAAAACCGAGCATACAGCAAATGATTTGCCCAAGCCTCTGGTCCATTTAAAGGGTAGACAGTCTACCTGCATCAGGTTGGGTGAGTGCAGGTTTGTACCTCTACAGCGCCCTCTACCTCCTAAGGTAAGCCTGGCTGCCCTGTCATTGCTACCATAATATCATGTGGTACAGCCTTATATTAAGAGTTTCTGTATTGGCCAACGTATCATTTTATCAATTCCCTTTGGGTGGACTTTAGAAGGACTGTACCAACAGTCCCCAACGGAATCAGGAATCTCAATAGTAGTTTCTGGAGTGATTAGATTCAGAGGTTCAGCCAACATACCGGTTTCTCTCCCACGCCTCATTTCCTCAATAGCGTTTCAAGAGCATAAAGTCCTGACACCATCTCGCCCTTTCCGGGCTTGGTACAGTGGTGATCCGGTCAAAGATCCCCTCCTAGTCCTATCCTAGTTTTAAAGGATTGAGAGAGTTACTTAACTGAATTTTCCTCATTTTTTTGGAACTTTGAGTCACAACCACTGGCATCCTCCAATCATATAGTAAACCTTACTGAAAAGTAGAACTTTAGAACTGATGGCTTTAGGGCACAAGGCCTCAAACCATCTTAGGGCTGTACTTACTAAGTGCCAGGGAACTGTTGTAGTGTTGGCTTAAAGTGCCCCTACTGTGTTTTAAGCATATGACTACTTAACTGCTTTACGCTGGTTTTGAATCATATGCCATTTCCATCTACTCCTAAGGGAGAAAGTATATACACATTGTATAGTATGTGTGGTAATATTTGCCTATATACTTAATTTGCTTAGTATGCATTTTAAAGGCCTAGTAAATCACTGTATATTTTTGTACTTCACTGTCTAACTGGAATTATTGTGTTGCACTGTGTGGACTCATTGTAGCCCTAGACCATTCTTGCGTCCCTTCTGAGTCTAAGCCTTGCCACTCTGCTGCATACGTGGATTGGGTTTGGCTAGGCATGGTCTTCCTGTTCACCATAATAGGTTGGCCTCCCAAAATCCACCCACAGGGCAGATTTTCTTATGACTCATTAAACTGCTGAGTAGTGATTCAGCACAAAGAACAGGGAAATAAGTTGATGGTACCTGTGGCTACGATGTCGCTGTTCAGCATGGCTGCTACTGCTGAAATCCAATAGGGCTGTTCAAGCCCCTCCTCACCACGGACACCATGGGCTTTTCGTGCCAACGCCAGTGGCTTCTTTTTTGATACGCTCCAGAGCGCCACAGACCTGGAAGCATAAAGACATGCACTAATCCAAAAACTAACAGTTGCAAAAACAGTTTCTGTTCATTGTGTGTCATTTGACGTTATCCACAACACAATTTTCAAATAGGAATATCATTTGACCAGTCAGCACATACATAATTAGTCGTACAAAAGGCCTAAAAGCATCTAAATGGGGGCTCCCAGCCAATCAGGAAGCTCGAAAAGTGGACTATGCATATAGTAGAAGCAGAAGGCAGCCATCATCCCCGAAGGTGTTCAGAATGATTTTTGGCAACTTTCCCTCCATGGTTTCTATGGACACCCAATCTTTGTTTTTGTACCCCTTCTGATTTTTTGATGCAAAGTAAAGCCTTTAGCTTCACTTCCCCTGCCTTTTGCTCATTTGTTATGAGGAAACAAACTGATCAATCATTAACATTGCACACAGCATCTTACAATGTAGTGCAATGGGGCTACGCTTGTACCAGCCTAGTCTTTCACACTTAGGATTTTTGGTTACTTTTATATGTGCCTAAAGACAAGCCGGTGGAAGCAATTCTATTTTTGGATCAGGTATATGCTTAATTATAAAGCTATATCAGGTAATCGGAGCAAACCTTTGGGCCTTGGCACAAGGTTGCATAAAATCGTAGGAAAAAGAACTAGAAAGCAATTCTAATCCAAGGAATGCTCACGCTGTGCTCTTACAGAAAGCTGCTGCTGATAATAATTTTCACTTATCATATGTACTTCAAATATCAAAACATGAAGTTTAAGATTTCCAGTTATTGAATTGCATGAAAAGGCAAAATGCATCCAGTGTCACGTTTGTGTGCCAATTTTGTACAAGTTCTGTCTTCAGGGCTAGGACACTAGATTAGAAGTCTTATGGAATATCTGGAGAGATCAATATACCCTTAAAGGGTTAGGAATATAGACCTTAATTCGGCGAATAACCATGCACTATCGGGAAAAAACTTAAATGCATTTTGCCTTTAATGCAATTAAATAACTGGAAAACTTAAACGTGTTGAGTGCGGGGCCTCAGATGTGAGGAAAGTACCTTGACAGCCAGGAACTGTGCTTATTGCCATTTGCTGTACTGCAATGAGCTCGAACGCGAAACAGCCACTGAAAGTAAAGTTTGCCAGTTGCCAGCTTTGACAGTGCCAGTAAAGTGCAAGAGTCCCCCGACGTCCTCCCTCTTGTCCCCACGACTGAGGCCCAGGAACAGTGAGATCTGCAGAGCTGTACAGGAACAGAAGTCTTCAGCTGCATCTTTTTCTTCTTTACTAAAGTACTGTAAAACAAGTCTAAGAGAACGTACCTCTTACTGTGGAAGTGCTTGTAATCAGCTTGTGGGCCTACATTTGATTCTTCTTGTTCTCAAAGACTCCTAACAACAACTCCTGGCTACAACTCAAATAAACCTCCAAAGAGTCACCAAAACCAAAACTAAACAACCTCCTACTACTAAACCTACAAGCACCCTACTACTATCTGGGTCGCTTATCAATGCCGGATCTATGGTGGCTCATGCCGCTGATATCGCGGACACCCTATCTAATGAGAGCTTGGACCTGCTGGCCATAACCAAGACTTGGCTCCACGAGACTGCAGGCCCCGCCATTATGTTAGCTGTACCAGAGGGTTACCAATTACTAAGAGCTGATGGACCAAACGTCAGAGGTGGTGGTCTAGCTATTATCCATAAATCTAACCTACCTATCAGACTTACTACTACCCCATCGTTCCATTCCTGTGAGACTCTCACAGCTAAACTTCACCTTTCTAGCAAACGAACAAGTTACTTTCTTACCTGGTAACGTTCTTTCGATGGGATGGTCCGACGAGGTATTCCATATCTATGACATGTAATCACCACAGCTGTGCTGCTTCGGAAACTTTTTTCGGCGTCTGCGTCCTGCATCGATGACGTAGATGCGCCGTCGAGAACCTCCTCCGACGTCATCCGATGTGATAAGTAGGACGCACGACACCCGTAGCCTCAGTTGTAGTTTTTTCGCCCAGAACGTGTGACATTAGTCAACTGCCAATCAGACACAAAGCCTTGCGGAACGTAAGCTGCAATCGCAAAAGAAATTCTGCAGCGGAGAAGGCAGGGAGGGAGCGATATGGAATACATCGTCGGACCATCCCATCGAAAGAATGTTACCAGGTAAGAAAGTAACTTGTTCTTCGAGGGGATTGGGTCCTCCGACGTATTCCATATCTATGACAGACTCCGAAAGCAGTACCAGAGCAAGGAGGAGGGAAAGAATTTAGAATCAAAATTTAGAATTGCCAATCAAATAGCAGAGCAAAGGATCGCCTTGCCAAAGGCCAGATCCTGTCCTCAGATGGAATCGAGGGAATAGTGATGTACAAATGTATGTACTGAAGCCCAGGTGGCTGCATCACAGATGTTGCAAATAGGAACACCCCTCTGCTGGGCATTAGATGCAGCCATACCCCTGGTAGAATGGGCCCGCAAGCCAGCCGGTGGGTCCTTACCCGCCAAGCGGTAACACTCCGAGATGGCCAAAATAATCCAGCAAGACAGTCTGTTTCGTCACAGCCTGTCCCAAACGCTTTCCAGCGTAACCAATAAAGAGTTGATCGTCCACTCTGACCCGGGACATGCGTGAAACATAAAAGCTTAAAGCTCTCCTAGGATCAAGCCTATGGAGCCTCTTCTCTTCCTTACCAGGATGCGGAGGAGGATAGAATGCCGGAAGAACAACCTTCTGGGCCAAATGAAATTCTGAAACCACCTTCGGAAGAAGAGAAGGACGAACTCTAAGGATAACCCTGTCCTTGTGAAATACAGTGAAGGGTGGCTTAACTGAAAGTGCCTGAAACTCACTCACTCTGCGAGCGGAAGTAACCGCAACCAAATACACAGTTTTCAGAGTTAACAGCCTCAAAGGGCAAAAATGCAAAGGCTCAAACGGAGCACCCATAAGAAACTTAAGAACAAGGTTTAAATCCCAACCGGGCACCAGGAAAGGTGACGGAGGGAACACATTAGTGAGCCCTTTCAGAAACTGTGAAATTAAAGGGATTTTAAAGTTGCAACACTCTTCAGACGAGCGCTTAAAGAGTGGACAGCGCCGCCAGGTAACCTTTAATGGTACCCACTTGCAAGCCCCTGTGGGCCAAAGAAAGTAAAAAGGACAGAACCATGGGGATGTCACATGCAAAAGGATCCACATTCTGAACTCTGCACCAGTCGCAGAACTTACGCCAACGGTACAGAGACTTTGTTGCTGGCCGTCGGACGGAGAGCAACACCTCCATCACATCTTCAGTGAGGTCCCAATCCTTATACCTCAACCTTTCAGAAGCCAAGCGTGAAGGTTGAGGGATCTGACCTCTGGATGGAGAACCTGACCCCCCCTCCCGTGAGAGCAGATCGTCTCGGTAGGGAAGACGACGTGGAGGGCAGATGGACAAGTCGAGAAGGTCCGGGTACCACGTCCTCCGAGCCCACGCCGGAGAAATGAGGATCATCCGGGAACCGAACTTCCGTAACCTCCGCAGCACTTGCGGGATGACGGGGACTGGAGGAAACGCATACAGCAGCGGGAATGAACACTCCACCACGAAAGCGTCTCCTAAGGCTCCTTTTGGAGGAAATTCCTCCTGCGACCAGAACCTCTCGCACTTCCGGTTGACACTGGAGGCGAAGAGATCCACTTGAGGGGTTCCCCAAAGGGCGAAGATCTCCAGGAGAATCTCCTGAGCCAACTCCCACTCGTGAGAGATCGTGCTCTGCGCCTGCTCAGAGAGTCCGCCGTCACGTTTTCATCTCCGGCCAGATGAACTGCCGAGATCGAAACTTCCTGCTGGATGGCCCAGAACTCGAGTTGCATCGCCTCCCTGCACACAGGAAGTGACCCTGCCCCCCCCCCCTTTTGTTGAGGTAGTGCATGGCCACTGTGTTGTCCGTCAGGATCAGGACATTCTTTCCTCGCACAGTCGGCAGAAAAGCCTTCAGGGCTAGCCTGACGGCCCTCAGCTCCAACAGATTGATATGGAGTCTGGACTCCGACGGAGACCAACGACCGCTGACTGTCAGCTCGTTGGCATGAGCTCCCCATCCCGTGAGGGATGCATCCGTCACGATCGTCACCTCCGGCCAGGGAAGCCAAAATGGAGCCCCCTTCATCAAGGTGCCTTCGACGGCCCACCAAAGAAGGTCCCGGGCGACCGAGGGCGGCACCTGAACCGGGTCCGACATCCTGCCGGAGGCCTGCGACCATTGCAGCTTGAATGCCCACTGCAAAGATCTCATCCGCAGGCGAGCCTCTGGCACCAGAAGAATGCAGGATGCCATGAGGCCGAGCAACCTCAACAACTCGAACGCTGGGAGCGTCTGGGCATGCTGAAACTTGTGCACCATCTGCTGAATGTGAAGAGCCCTCACCTGGGGAGGAAAACACTCCCCCAGGGAAGTGTCGAGCACTGCTCCAATGTACTGGAGCCGCTGTGTTGGCATCAAATGGGACTTCTTTAAATTGAGGGAGAAGCCCAGCCTGTGAAGGAAGTGGCAGGTGACTGACAGATGATCCAGGACTTGCTCGGGAGAGCTCCCCCTGATCAACCAATCGTCGTAGGGGTAGACGTGAATCCCCCCTTGCCTGAGATGCGCTGCCACCACCACCATGAGCTTGGTGAAAATCCTCGGGGCGGAGGTCAATCCGAACGGCAGGACCCGAAACTGAAAGTGTGAGTCGCCAACCGCGAACCTCAGGTACTTCTTGTGCTTGGGATGGATCGGCACATGGAAGTAAGCATCCTTGAGGTCGAGAGACACCAACCAGTCCTGAAGCTGAAGGGCCTGGAGGACTTGAGAGAGAGTAACCATCTTGAACTTGTCCTTCCTGAGGAGTTTGTTCAAACAGAGCAAGTCCATGATGGGTCTCAATCCCCCATCTTTCTTTGAAATCAAAAAATAAGGGGAATACCATCCCTTGTTCCTCTCCGCTACAGGCACCAGTTCTATGGCGCCTTTCTCCAGCAGGACTTGAATTTCCTGCGCAAGGAGCGGATCCGGACTCTGCAAAGAGAGGTTCCCCGGTGGATTGTCGTGAGGCCTCTGCCGAAAAAGAAGACAGTAGCCGTGGGTTATGATCTCCAGAACCCACACATGAAGTAATGGCACGCCACTCTACAAGATGCTGCGCCAGCCTTCCCCCAACCGGCGAACCATGGGACATGGCCTCATGACTGAGTGGTAGCGGCTGCGGCGTTACCTGAGGGCAAAGAGGCAACTGCCCGAGCGGCCTTGGTACCACGGGTAACCTGTCGTCCACCTCTGGCACCCCTGCGTTGGCCTCTTTGACTGCCAGCTCCTCTCGCTTTACTGAAGGACGAGTAATAGCGAAAGGAACCACCCTCCATTGCTGTCCCCTAGGACGAAAAGGCGGAGGTTGGCGAACTGCAGCGCCCAACGACTTCGCTGCAGCTTTGGAGGTCTGCAACCTCTCAAGGCTCTCGTCAGCCTTGCTGCCAAAAAGGTGTTCACCGTCAAAGGGCATGTTGAGGAGCCGGGACTGCACATCAGGAGCAAACCCCGACTTCCGCAACCACGCACACCTGCGTATCACGGTGCTCGCCGCCATGGACCTGCTGACGCATTCAGCCATGTCCAAACCCGACTGAACGGACTCACACATGGCACCCTTACCATCCTGGACCATAGCAAGGAAACCATCCCGTTCGTCCCCTTAGGGAATATGTTCAGCCGCTAACGCAACACAGTTCCACAGAGTGTGTGTGAAACGAGACAAGGCACAAATGGAGTTGGCCGCCTGAAGCACCATACCACCAAAAGAAAACACTTTCTTCGCCCAGCCATCAAAACGTTTGTCGTCCCTATCAGGAGGGATGGTAGGGTACGACGCCTGCTTTGCCGGGGCCGCGGCCGCCTGCACCACCAAACTCTCCGGAGTGGGGTGCCTGGTCAAGTAGCAGGGGTCGCTACTGGCTGGATGGTATTTTCGCGACAAGGACCTGCCCACCGCCGGGAGACTCTCCGGAGCAGTCCAAGCCGCCGCCACCCTTCTCTGTAGAGCCATATGAAACGGCAGTACCGGGTCAGTTGGGGAACCAACATCAAGGATGTCCGTGAGATCATTATGCACAAACTCCCCTGGGGGAGCAGACCATCCCAAGTACTCAGAAACCCTAGCCATAAGGCGCCGGTACGAGGAATCGGCATGAGAGCCAGGCTCAGGCCTACAAAACTACCTCCGGAGAGGTGTCCAGTCCACTGGCATCATGCAGTGACTGCCTCAAATCATCATATTGGCTATGGCCCGAGACCATCTCATCTGGAACCTGACTAGGAACTAGGCCATCAGAATCCTCATCCACCTCCGAAATATATTCCAGGTGGTGAAAAGAAGGCACCGGGAGTGCTTGCTCTTAACCAGAGCCTTTCTAGGGGGCCCCCCCCCTGCCACGGGGTACCTCCGACACCCCGGCCTCGAAAGGCGTCGAGTGAATCGGCGCCGGCGTCGAGAGAACAGGCATCGGCGCCGAGAGGATCAGCGTCGAGTAAATCGGCATCAACGTCAGATGCAGCGCCGCCAGCATCGAGGGCGTCGACACAGTCCTCGAAGCCGGAGCTCCGAGCGTGTCCTTTGACGACCTGAGAGTTGACGGCTTCGACGACTTCCTCTGAGCCGGAGCCTCGAGAACCTGTCGACGCATCAGGCGTTGATGTCTTCTTCGAAGACACCACAGGTGCACACGGTCTCGAACGCGTCGAGGACCGGGACCTGGAACGGGTACGTCGAGAACGAGTCCCCTTGTCCGAACGGGACCTCTCCCGTGACTCGTGCCGACCACTCTTGCGAGCGGTGTCTAGACCTCTCACGGCCGACCCCACTCGGGGGCGCGGACGGCTTAGTACCCTGCGACTCGAGAATCGCCAGCATTTTCTTCCCGAAGGAAGCTCATTCCTCTGGCGTCGCACGGCTGGTGGGGTAAGTGACGTGCCGGGCAGAGTCCTCCAAAGAGGACCTGGAAGACGACCGCTGTCGGTGCTTCCAAGAATGCCTCGAAGAGGCCAAGGAGTGGCGAGACCGACTCCTAGAAGGAGACCCACGAGACTTCCGACGACGCGGAGAGTCATCTCTCGAATCATCCGTCGAAAGCCCCGCAGACTTCGACTTCCGGGGCTTGGACACCTGACCTACCGACAACAACTTCTTACGTTCACGTTAGGCTTTGGACATGAGCGACTGGCAGTCGATACAGTCATCCGTGTCGTGGGCCTCCCCGAGGCACCAGAGGCAGGCGTCTTGCGAGTCCTTCACCGACATCTTGGACCCACACTCCCCGCAGTTCTTGAAGCCCGGACGCGGGGTCGAAGACGAAGTAGAAGACATCTTCTTACGAAGGATTTTCTCACAAAAACAAACAGGTTCGAAGAACCGAGAAGAACAGAACTCCAAAGAGTCGAGGCGTAACCGAGATTCACGAAGCAACACGTTGGCGGAAAAAACAGAACTGAGGCTACGGGCGTCGTGCGTCCTACTTATCACATCGGAGGAGGTCCTCAACGACGGCGCATCGACGTCATCGACGCAGGAAAAAGTTTCCGAAGCAGCACAGCTATGTTGATTACATGTCATAGATATGGAATACGTCGGAGGACCCAATCCCCTCGAACTATCCTCACCATTTATGTGATCTATAGACCACCTAGACCCTTAGGTTCCTTTGAGGACGATTTAAACAGCATCCTGACCAACAATACCAAGGACCATGCACAAATTTTGCTGCTGGGAGATTTTAATCTTGGTTTCAACGATCGCAATGATAAAACATGCCTTATCCGTAGCTTCACTACTGAAGGATTATGGGCCGACACAAAAAGTCACTACCCCTACACATACCAAAGGAAGGACCCCAGATTGGGTTGCCGAGCTGAATTGTAACATTACTATCACTAATATAATAATACCTCAATCGTGGACCGACCACCAGTTAATTACCTTCTCTGCCTCGCTTCACCTTATCCGCCCTAAAGCTATAGTTAAGATACCGCCACTCCCTACAAGGAGTAAAAAAGACATTACTATGGAAAAGCTACTACCACATCTTCTCCCTACTCTTGACAATCTACTTAACAATAAAGACCCGACCATACTAGTGGAAGTCTTCAATAGCGCCATGACAAAGGCAATTAACACCATCACACCGGTCAAAACCAGCAAAGGTAGACAGGCATCTCACCTTAATAATTGGTTCACACCACAATTGAAAGAAAGAAGGATTCAAAAAAGAAGGTTGCAATCTATTTGGCGCCACTCGCCTACTGAGGAGAACAAAATTATGTTAACTAACCACTCCAAACTGTACAGAAAGGAAATCATTAGCACTAAAAAGAACACTTTCAACGACAGAATATCCAAGGCTAAATCAGACACCAAGGAATTATTCTCTATCCTTCGTGAAATGGAATCACCAATACCTCAGGTTGACAATACCCTAAGGATAAGCCCTGGTGCACCAACATACAAAATGCCCTTTTGGATAAAAATAGCTCCCTCCAAATTAACATTGCCAAAAAGAAAGCTTCCCTGCTCCTACCGGCTGAGTCCTCACCTCAGCAGCAACTACCTCTAAACTTACATAACACTCCCCCCACCCTACAGCTTAAAAAAAATATCCATCGTCGAAACAGAAAAAAATTATACTTTCACTCAAACCCTCCAATTGCAAAGGAGATAACCGTCCAGCCCAAATTATAAAGGATGCAGCCAGAGACTTAGCCCCCTTCATCTCGAAGCTCATCAACGCCTCCTTTAAGACGAACCTTGTGCCTAATAACCTTAAAAAATCCTGGGTGCTACCATTGTTAAGAAAATAAACCTTAGACCCATCTATACCAACCAACTATAGACCCATCACCACAGTCCCCTTCTTAAAATTATGGACAGAGTAGCCTACTTACAAATACAGGACACCTAGAAGCTAATAACCTACTAGGCTTACGTCAGTCTGGCTTCCGCCCCCTTCATGGCACAGAAATATCCTTGATCGACCTCAAGATCCAAATTGACAAGTTGAAGGACAATGGGAAATCAGCTATGCTACTCCTCCTTGACCCATCGGCAGACTTCGACCTGGTGGATCATGCAGTTTTATGCAAGTATCTTAGGTCAGCTGCCCATTTCTCAAGTGATGCCATAACCTGGGTGCAATCCTTCGTTGCGAACCGTACAATGAGAGTCTTCTCCCCTCTAGCAGCCGCTGACCCCATACAAGTCTCCTGTGGTGTTCCTCAGGGATCATGTGTATCTCCTACCATGTATAATATATTTACTAAGCCCTTGTTTGACAAGTTGGACAGATTGGGTGTCACCTACACGAACTATGCAGATGACACTCAGATCCTCGTCCCCCTTTCGGGCAACTTCTTGGAAGACTCGGCCTTAGTAAATAGGATATATCTCCTCATTCAGGCATGGATGGCATCCCACGGCCTCTGCCTGAATGACGATAAAACTGAGCTACTGATCTTAGGCTCAGAGACGGCAATTAAAAAAATGTAACCCCAGTTACGCCTCAATCAACATCGATAATAATGTCATCAAAGGGATGCCCACAGTTAAAACCCTTGGTTTCTATCTTGACTCTGCACTCACCTTCACAAAGCAAGTTAACCCTCTAGCATTTTCTACAGCATATACGTGCCAATTGATCCGAGCCTGCAGACCATTTCTCTCTGAAACCAGCTGTATTACACTAGCCAATGCACTTATTCTATCCAGACTGGATTACTGCAATTCTTTATATGCGGGATCCAATAAGTATATTATTGATAAAATGCAAAGACTCCAAAATAATGCCCTTAGAGCAGCCCTAAATATCCCGAACAGAGAGCACATCTCTGCATTCAGAAGAGATGCCCATTGGCTCAGGATTACGGACAGGATTTCCTTTAACACACTCTCTCTCAAGTCCAAATGTCTCAACAACATAGCGCCTCCCTACCTTGTAGAAAGAGTAAACAAGAGAACCTCTGACCGACCTATGAGAATGTCCAATGCCTACACCTTAAAGGTTCCCAGATATAAACGGATCACAGCCGGCGGCTCTAGTTTTCCGGTTATAGCCGCTCAATCCTGAAATGGACTCCCCCTAGATCTTATAACTGACCAACCCTACTCCAGATTCAGACGGAAAGTCCTCACCTGGCTACAAACTAATGACGCCTTAAGGATTGCTATGCCTGACTATTGCCAACTGTATAACCTCTTTGGTATCACTGGTATGTATCTTGGTATATCTATTGGGACCATTTGGGCACTGTTAACTTGTGGTTGTATCAATGTTATCCCTGCTTATAACTATGTTATCATTCATTGTATGTATCTACCTACCTCTGTAACTAAGCTTCTTAAGTATCCTTGTAATGCTTGCACCCCGCTACCGGAGGGTTTTGGTCTGCGCTATATTAAATAAACAAACAGACTTGTGCAAAGACTTTTCCATTTACTTACCTGAAGTGCTGCATCCTATACAAACACTTTGGCCTATTGACTTTGGCTTAACCTATTGAATGACTCTTCTAAGAGCTATCCGAAAGTATTTGCCCTGCTTATGACTATTTGTATTTCTTGTGTTCTAATAACCTTTTACTTACTTTTTAAGAGTATTCTGTATGCCAACAGTAAGGTATTAATGTCCCCAGCACCCTTGTTACTGAAGTCACCAGTGGGTGCAGGTTGTGTTTGTGGGCCATCCCAAAAGGGCCTTGTCTGATCCAGAAACTCAGTGTAGAGTATTCAAGTATATTTGTGCGTTAATATTCTATTGCTCCCTTCTGAAGAAGGCTTTATAACGGACTGATAAAATATTAATTGTTTATGCGAGAAACCTTGAGTGTAAGAGTTTATTTGAATGCCTGTAACTGAATCTTTGTGTAACTATTAGGCAGAGTTTGTATGCAGTACCCTTTGGGACCGCTACACACAACTGACTATAGGTGTAAGCAAACCAACCTTTGGTATAAGTATGTACTACACAGTTTTGGTAGCAGAGCTCAGCAGCCAGGCTTATCTCAAGAGGGGAATTTGTATTTTTATTTGTTTATTTGTATTGCGCACCCTGCCCGAGGGCATCAGGGCGCACGTTTGGAAAAGGTAGTTACAGATAAGAGTTACATAGATAGGTACAGATTATATTGTATAGACATATTTACATCAAGAATAAGAACATGAATCCGATATTACACGGAATGGCAGAATGGTCAAATATACAGTATATACAGTGAGCAGTAATGATGTTACACAGAGTTCTACAATCACAAGTGTTCAAATAAACGCTTACACGCAAGGTTACTTTGATAAATACTTATTAATGTATCTGTCAGTTATAAAACATTCAATACAAGGAGGCAATTCTCTAACACACAAATACACTTCAATACCATTTCAGAATACTTTTCAAGAGGAGTAAAAGGCAAAGGTTATTAGAACATAAAAGGTTACAATTATTCTTAGACAGTGTAGATATTTTTAGTTCACCAGAAGAGTCAATTCAATTCAGTAGGCTAGGCCTAAGTAAATGGGCTAAAGTCTTGGATAGGATAAAGCAGTTCTGGTAGTTCAACGGAAAAGTATCTACAAGTTATCAAAAGTAGTTTGTAAAAAGAAGAATATGTTGGGTCACAAGCTGATTAGGCCTGCGAGTTGCGAAGGTTTCAAGCACTTTCACTGCGAGAGTTAAGTACTCTCAGTCTGATTTCACAGTACCTTGAAATGAAAAAAAGATGCAGCCGATTACTTCTGTTCCTGGCAGTTCCTGCAGATCTTCCTGTTCCTGGGCCTCAGTCGTGGGGACAAGAGGGCGACGTCGGGGGGACTCCTGCACTGTACTTGAACAGTCAAAAGCTCGCAACTGGTAAACTTCGATTCCGGTAGCTGTAAGTAAAGCACACAAACTGGTGTCCCTCTCCCTGGTTATTCGGTTTCCTGCAGCACTCTAAGGAAAAAACAACCAGCTCAGAGAATGGTATCCAGGTGGCTTACTGTCGAGTTGATTGGTCCCACCAACTCAAAGGGAGAAGTCGTCCTTGCAGGGCTTCTCTGTCGAGGTGAACTTGGCGATTCAAACCTGCAGCAGGGCTTCACCGGGTAACCCAACGGTCCAGGAGTTGCAGCAGCCGTCCTCTTCAAGCTCGTGTTCGGTTCTTTCGTTCCAGTGGTCAACTCTGCCTTCCAAGCCAAGAGACTCACCTTTTATTCAGTTCTCTCCCATTCATTCCAGCCTAGCTGTCACTCACCCAGAAGGGTGACTGTCCTTGCCTGACAGCCACTCACTCCAGAGTGCATTTGGGTCTCCTAGGAGACTAAGCACAGGAGGTTTCGGGCACCTCCCTCACTTCCTGCCCACCACAGACACTCTGGCGCCAGAGGCGGTCTTCACTCCTGAAGCCCGCCAAAGGAACCAAGGGACCAAATTTGGTTTGGCGCGCAGAGACAAACTGTAGAAGGACCTTTCCACAAAGAAATGGCAAAAAAAGAAGACCGGGATCTGTTTTTACAGAGGGGGCTCCGACGCCATCTTGAAAACCATGGCTCCTGCGATTAAACGCTACTGGAGCTGCGAATAGTTTGCGGTCGGGAAAAATCATGGTAGTTCGTTGTAAAACCACTGCCACCAGCCATTCTGAGAGGAAAGGGTAGCATTTGACTGCTACATGAGTATCTAGACACGGGATACTAAGTAACCCATCCAGCACTCTATTGTAGGATAGGGTGTGCTGGGTCTAGGAATTTAAAAGACTAGTAAAGTCAATTTCACTTTAATTACTCTGGGAAACAGTAGTTTATCACAGAGAAGGTATTTAAACCTTGGGAAAGCCAGAAAGGCTTCCCTGTGCCACTGCACTGAGGGTGATGTGTGACACAGATGAAAAGATGATGCCTATGGAGTGGTTTAAGCTCCATAACCAAAGAAAACACAAGAGTAAAAATACACATCAAAATACATAAGAGTGGGAAAAGGGTCACACTCTCTCCAGGTAAAAAAATAAAGTCCTCAAAATCCCGCAACGTTGCTGGGGGTCTCTAAGGTGAAGGGAATTAGCACATTTTTGAGAATTCTCCCCAACAAACTCCAGAGAGGCTAAGGTAGAGGGCAGTCATTGGCTGGGGCCGTATGGCCCAGAGCTTAGTGATTGGTTTATAGGAGAAAGACAGTTTAGAAACAAAGTTTTTTCTTTTACCAAGGGTTCCGGCACCAAGTCGCAAAATGCTTCCATTTGTGTCCATAGCACTTTAAAGTCGACGATGCCCTGGCCTTGGCGAGTACCTCCCTGCAGTCTTTGCCGGAAGCTCGTAACCACCGAACTTTAGTGCTGCAGGAGCCAGGCCTTCAGGTTCAGAGATCCTGGGTTGTGGTGCAGAATTGCGCTTCCTTGCCTGGCGAGAAGATCCGTGACCACTGGCAGCTTGGCTGCAGGGGACGCTGACATGCTGAGAAGGTCCGGGTACCATATCAGCCTCAGCCACGCTCGTCTGAGGATCAACCTGCGCCGGTGTTCACTGAGGACTCGAAGTAGTAGTAGCAACAGAGGGAACGCATATAGAAACAGGCCTTCCCAAGGGAAGGAGAACGCGTCCCCCAAGTTCCCCCACTGGGGGGAAACTGCGACACTTGGTGTTCGTCGCCGTCACAAACAGATCGATCTGGTGACTGCCCCATTTGAGGAAAAGGTTGTCCACTTGATCCTGCCGAAGCTCCCATTCGTGGCAAGAACGCATCTCCCTGCTGTGAGAGTCGGCGACTGTTCTTTACTCCTGCCAGGTGAAACGGAATGAGGAACCTTCCCCTGGGTGTAGGCCTAGTGCCACAAGTCCTGCGCCTCTTTGGAGAGCGCTGGGGATCTGGTGGCTCCCTGCTTCCGGATGTAACACTGTGGTGGTACTGTCCATGAAGACCCTCACCACTTTGCCTTTGAGAGACGGTAAAACGACCCGAGGGCCCAAAACACCGCCCGTAGCTCCAGGACATTGAAGTGTAGCGTCTTAATCTTCTAACAGCCACAGACCGCTGGCGTGAAGTCGTCCGGTGTGGGCTCCCCATCCTTCCAGCGAAGCGTCCATCATGACCACCCCTGGTACGGGGAGCTCTGGAAGTCCGTTACTCTGGCGATGTTTGAGCGCTCGCCCCACCACCTTATCGCTCTACGGAACTCCTCGTCCAACGCCATTCTGTCCTAGGGAGCCTCCGGACACCAGGACCCAGCGAACGCCGAACTCCTGTAGTAGACGCATCCGCAATCTGCAGAACGGAATCAGGTATATGCATGACATCATGCCGAGCAGTGACTTGATGGTCCTCACCGTGGCGACCCTCAGTGCCAACAGCTGTTGCACCTTGCCCAAGATGGCCAGGCAGGACAGTGTCGAGCCTGGATCCCAGGAACAGCACGTCCTGCGATGGAGTCAAGCAGGACTGAGAAACCTAGGTCCGTCAATAGTCGGACGGTCTTTGACATGTGATTGACAGCAATGTCTCTTGACTTGGCCCGGATGAGCCAGTCGCCCAGGTAAGGATACAAATGAATCCCCTGTAGTCGTAGATGGGCCGCCACCGGAGCCAGGCACTTGGTGAAGACTCTGGGCACTCAATTCAGTCCGTAGGGGAGAGTCTTGAACTGGTAATGCTTCCTTTGAACGACGAAGCGCAGAAACTTGCTATGTTTTTCGTGTAAGGGAGCTGTCCTCTAAATCCAATGACAGAAAATTCCCCTCCTCCAGCTGGCTGAGCACGTGCTGCAGCGATACCATTCTGAACTTCTGGGACTTTATGTACTTGTTCAGTCGTCGTAGGTCGAGAATGGGCCTCCAGCCCTCAGTCTTTTTTCTTACGAGAAAGTGTATCTAGTAACCTTTGGAGTGGCCGTGGAACCAGCTCCATCGCCCCTTTCCTCAACATGGCCCGAACTTCCAGCAGCAGCTGAGGGATGTGGTGTTCCTGTCGGGCCAGCGGTGGTATTCGCAGGCACTTAGTTGAAATTCCAAAGTGTGTACGTAGGCGAGAGCGTCCAGCACCCATTGATCGGTGGAGATGGCCTCCCAAAAGCGGACAAAGTTCACTAGCCAGCCTCCCACCGGGGTGCTTGGGTGGGTGTTATGTAAGATTTTCATAGAAATGGTAAATCTTCCTGACCTGGGTCAACCCCAGAACGTTTTGCTTTACTAGTGGGATATTTTTTCTTAATACCTCTGAGTGGGAACCTTTTTACAAACTCACAGAATCTTAGTCTTTTTTTTTGGGTTTCATCGTTTTGTCTCTCCATAGTGTCTTTTTAAAATTATCCAGTTTAACAATTTATTGGCAATAAGTGCCTGTTACTGGGTTGCCCTAGGGGCTCCCCTTTAAACTCTCTTTTGCTATCTTGAGAGAACTAAAGTTCCCAAAGGTAAAAAGGATCTTTGGATCCCTTTTACATTTTATTTTGTGAAACCAGCACAACCCATTTTATGTATGTAGATTGCTGCGGAGATACAATGTATCCCCTTTCACACTAAAACTAACAATTCCCTTACAGGTACAAGCTTACCTTCAATGGCTGGTTGCAGTGATACCTTGTATTAATTTGGTGCACCTTTACCGCATGCTGTGTTCACAGCTGCAGTACAGGCACCTAAAAGTGCTAATTTTACTTAAATGGCCCTGGTTGTCTTTTTTTGCCATTTTAGTGTTTTTTGTCCTTTCTTGTTCCTTCCCCTGACAGAGGGTGGGAAATTCCTTTGTGTGATTTTTATCTTCGGTGGGAGTCCCCTGGAATCCCCGCCCAGGCTCCAGTCTGTCTGATGGCAGGAAGCGAGGGAGGAGTCCAAAACTACACAGCCCTTTGCCTTCCTCCTTGCCTAAATGGGGACAAATCCCAGTTGGGGGCTGGCTGCCCTGATTGGACAAGCAGACCGCCCCTTCTTTTAAAATGCAGGCAGAGAATGTAGACGTTGTGCTGTAGTTCCTGTTCAATACTGCAAACCTGGAAGCTGAAGACAAGTCGACCACTGGAATCGAAACCAAAGAGGATGATTAAGGAAAAGCGGATTAAATTATTTCCAGCAACCAGAAAGCCTGCTGTGTAACCGGAGCCTGCTGTAGCCCTTCCTTACAATCGACCTGGGGACTCCGAAAATGACAGCCCGACGCAGAGGCTGGTGAGACCCACTATACTCAAGTAGACCTGCATTTTGAGCCATGACACACGAAGCTGCGACCTTGCATCGCTGCAATACCCCAATTCCCTTGGACCTCGAGCCACTGTGTGGTGCATGGTCTTCTGAATTCCGAATCTCGCTGAAACTTCGTGGGCATCCTGGTGGATCTCCAGAGAAACGAAGAGAGTCTGAAAAGCCACTCAGAGTGCTGGACCTTTGTAACAAGGAGAATTCAATCGCAATTTTCTGTCTTCTTCTTTGCTCCTTGAAAAGGCGCTAAATCCACAAAACCGCATTCAGCCGCGAGGAAAAACTTGCCTAGAGCCCTTTTTCATCGATCCCTGCTGCAAAGTTTCTTCTCAAGTCTTGTTTTCAGTCACACTACAAGGAATCCACTGACCGGGTACTTGGCTGCAGACCCTGAAGTCATCCTGCTACAAAATCCTCTTCAATGCTGAGGTACTGTGTTGGCTTGGGTATGTACTTACCTTAAGTCTCTTTGGATTTCTGTGTAGCTGTGGGGAGATTTCTGTGATGGGGAAGCGACTCATCCAGTGCACCCAGTCCCACTGCTAGAATCCGCATAGGGTGTCTTCTCCGAAGCCCCTGGGCCCTCTTCTAACTCAGAAGTAAAGTACTCACCTGTTTGCCCAGTCTTCTTAAGGAACTCTGGCTTTTGCTGCTTAATAACCTATCCTGACACTGCCTGTTGGACACTCGATCCTAGTGACCCCCCCCATCCCCTTCTGCTACCGAGAACACTCATACTCCAAGAATAAGGGAAAGACATTTAAGGGATTGGGCATTTTGACAAGAAAAGAAAAAAAGTGTTCAAAAGTTACTTACTTGTAAAGAGTTGGTTGGTAACTAGCTCTAAGAGTGAACAGTTACAAAAGTTCTCAATTGACTGGATGTGTGATGCACTATTCTTAAAAGTAGGTTAAAATCTTTCTTTCCTTAGAAACTGTTTTGCAATCTAATAGAAAGTAGATGTGAAGGTATATTACTCACCTGTGATTAGGTTGGGCCTCTTCCAAAAAGAAATGTGTTGGTTTCACCAGATTATTCCTGCAGGATAATTGTATGCGGGTCCCCCAACTGGGTTTTGCGTCCCCTGACTTGCTGTTATAGCATGTCCAGAATAAGTCTGTATTAGGTTGTTGCCTACCTAGAATAACATTTTAAGTCATTCAGTAAAGTGTAACATTGGGTTTTGCTTTCCCTGTGCTGTTGTAGACATACTCACAGAGTCTCTTTGGTTTCAACTGTCCCTCATAAGTCATACATAAGGTGCTTGTATAGCTGGCAAAGATCTAACCTCGATTTCATTGTGAGGTTAAAAAAAGTATGTGGGTTTTACTTACCTTTCGTTAGCTGTGTGCCATCCCAAAAATAAGTTACAAGAGTTGAGGGGGCGTGGCTACGAGGCCATGTGAGAGGACCCGTCTTCTGAGGGGCTCCTGCCGATCCGGAATGATCCTTGGACTAAACAGTGAAAAATTTGAGTGTTGGGACCTAGAAACGACAGGTCTAAGGCATGAAATGTGGGCGCACGCACAGGAATAATCTCGGAGCTGGAGATGCTGAAGATACTAAGTTGCGAGCGGACAAATTGAAAGTATACAGAGGACGGGAAGAAAACCAAAATGGCCGGCGGCATAGAACAAAGGTACTGGTGCAATTGACGAGGACGAGAGCCTACGCGGCGCAGCTGGAAAAGCACGGGCAACTGGCCGACACCGGGATGCTTGCAGGAGGCGGCGGTGTGTGAGGGAGCTCCGACGCGGTGCTGCGGTTGACACATTGTGTCAGACAGTACAGCAGCGGCGAAGAAGACGGGCGGCGGACCGCGGCTGATAAGATAAGTGTGCCCGTGCCCCCAGGAGGGTGAAGGAGAAGTGCACACGGAGCTTGCAGGCGAGTGGCAGACCTGTGAAGCCCCTGCTGGGAAGCCGCATATCTCGTGGCGAAATAACACACGGGCGCGGGGGCGTGGGACTGGCTCCTGAGGCCCTGTACAGAGGAGCGGGGAGGAGCGGAGGGACACCGGGTGCACGGGAATTGGAAACGTGGCTCCCAAGCTCAGAACGGAGATCGGGAGGAAGGCACCGCCAGGAGCGATCACGCTGGGTCCCACAGTACGCCCTGACAGAGCAGAGCAGGGCATGCAACGCCAGACGGTTGACATTAACATTGAAAGGGGTGGGAGGTGTGTTGAAATGGATGGTGTTTCCCCATCAATAGTGCCTGAACATACAACTGCCCAGCTGTTCAGTTGAGGAGAAGATCGCTGACCGTAACACGAAGTTGGGTGCGCACGTGGATGAGCACCTTGGTGGTACACACATGAGAGGAATGGGCATACACATGACAGACGCCAGTACCCCCGTGTGGACATACAATAGGAAGCAACTCAGGGGCTCTGATCCTCGAGTTGAAAGCAGGAGGAAACAATCATTGCAGCGTGGCACCTTCGGGCGCAATCATAAGTGCGCCCATTGATACGAATGTGTTGGCCATTGCGAGTGTCCCGGTGTTGCCCAAGCAGCAGAGAAGGGATAATAAGGGCCAGTCTGAAATAGCCTGAGGAAACCCTCCTGGGTGTGAATAACCGTACGCACTGAATGACGGTGACCTGGACGCTCTGCACAGAACCCTGATGATATTCTGCGCGGCAGCAGAGTACCTCCGAGTGCAATCACTTGTGCGCTGAATAATACAAAGGTGCTGCCCTGCACATGTGTCCCGGTACTGCCCAGATAACAGGGCAGGAGGGGGTGAATGGACTTGCTGATCGCTGCTGATTTACTAGGGCATGCCACGGAGGAGGCTGGCAGAGCTTTTGAGGTTCTGAGGCCCCCATGCTTGGGTAAGGCATTGGACATTGGAACGGAGTGTGCGCCCCCTCCCCCTACTTGTGGAGCATAAGAGGTGGGCGGATCCACAACATACAGCTGCTGCGACATGTCCAATAAGCCTCCAAGACAAAAAGTGAAGCAACGTTCGCTGGACGAATTTGCTAGAACACCGCCGGGCCCGGAAAGTGCCAGGAGCAAAGACAAGCCCCCTGCAGGTGGCATGGCCGCCGCAGGTACAAATCAAGAGGGGAGGAAATCCTGGAGTGGAGCCATTTTATACCAAAGCTCCTGGTCATATCTGGTCACGATTGCTAAGGCGTTGGCCTCCTTCACCGTCGTCGCTGCTGAGTAGATGACCTTTCTACACATGGAATCCAATATCTTCCCCTCGTTGTGAGGATGTGCAGATGAAGAAGACTATGAACTCAACCATTTCTTTCTGGCGGCTGCCGAGACCACTGAGTCCGGCAACGGCTGAGACCGTAAACACTTGGGCCCTCCGGCACCTGGTACTTCTTTTCAGGTCGGTGCCTTTGGGGCTGAAGCGGGGTTCCCAAGCAGAGTCCACCCCTCATCCCAAACGTCGTCCAAGATGGAATATTTGTTACAGGTGCTTTTGAGATCAGAGAACCACAGATTTGAGATAAGCAATAACTCTTGTAACTTATTTTTGGATGGTACACAGCTAACTCAAGGCAAGTAAAACCCATATACTTTTTATATCTCACAAGCAGTCCAGGTTAGATCTTTCCCAGGGATAAGGATAACTGAAGTATGACTTATCAGGGACAGTTAGAACAGAATAATCTAGGTTAGATAGCACAGGGAAAGTAAAACCCAATGTTACACTTTGCTGAATGACTAAGTTATTCTAGGTAGAAAACAACCTAAGGAACAAGTTACTTACCTGTAACTGTTGTTCTCCAGCATGGGTCTGGCGTGGATTCACATGCTCATGAATATTCCCCGTCGTCGGGCTGGGAATCCTCAGTAAAGAAAAAATCAGTATCAGTTTCGTTTCTGATCTGTCTTTCTTAGTAGTAACCAATCACTGGTCTCTGGGTCATACTGCCCCCAGCCAATGACTGCCCTCTCCCTAAGCCCCGCCCCTGGCAGCCATCCTCAGATTTGGTAGCACGTGAAGTGGCCGTATGACCAAGTGAAGAGCCGCAGAGGGGTAGGAGGGAGGGTTCGCATGTGAATCCATGCCAGACCCATGCTGGAGAACAACAGTTACAGGTAAGTTACTTGGTTCCTTCTCCAGCATGGGGCCTGGCATGGATTCACATGCTCATGAATATAAGAATACATAGCAGTACACACATGCACAACCACAGGAGGTGGCAAGGCTCAACATTAAGCAGTACATAAAACTCAACATTAAGCGTCTCTAACCTCCTCACCACGCTCACCTTAAGCGAACAGGTTGCGCAGCACTGCCTGGCCGACTCTGGACTCCTCCCTGGAATCCCGGTCGACGCAGTAGAATCTCGTGAAGGTGTGCATCGACCTCCACGTAGCAGCCCTGCAGATGTCCAGCAGGGGCAAACCAGACAAGAATGCCGTGGTAGCAGCGATCGCTCTGGTCGAATGGGCTCTCGGACGGCCGGGCAACGGTCGGTTTGCCAACCGATGACAGTGCATGATGCAGCCGGAGAGCCATCTGGAAATGGAAGCCTTCGAGAGAGCCTTCCCTTGGTTCACAGGTCCAAAGTTCACAAACAGCTGTGATGTCGTCTGAAAACTCTTGTTCGTTCGGTCCAGGTAGAACTTCAGCGCTCTAGCTACATCCAGCGAGTGCAAAGTCCTCTCGGCCGGCGACAAAGGCGACGGGAAAAAGACTGGTAACACCAAGGGTTCGTTGAGATGGAAGTCGGACGGCACCTTGGGCATGGAGGAGGTGTGCGTCCTCAGCAGCACCCTCGTCTCGTGGAAAGTCAAAGTATGGAGGCTTGCAGGAAAGGGCCCGAATCTCTCCCACGCGTTGTGCAGAGGTGATGGCCACAAGGAACGCCGTCTTCCACGACAGAAACTTCAACGGAGCGAATGCAAGGGCTCGAATGGCTGGCCCATGAACCTTGTCAGCACGGCGTTGAGCTCCAACGCCGGGGCTGAAGCCTTCACCGGTGGGAACGATCGGAACAGTCCTTTCATAAACACCTTCACCAGGCGATGAGAGCACAGGGACGACCGTCCTGCAGTTCTGGTGTATCGGGAAATCGCTGCCAGATCTATCTTGATGGAAGCGTGAGCTAGACCAGCTTTGGCCAGAGACGTACAGTAGCACTTGAGGGACTGTAATCCATAGATGGTTAATCTTCTGCGCACGGCATCAGACAGAGAACCTCTTCCACTTATGTCCGTAGCACTTGAGAGTTGAGGATGCCCTGGCCTTTGCAAGAACCTCTCTGCAGTCAGCCAGGACAGCGTACCCTCCAAACTCTAGTGCTGCAGGATTGGGGCCTGCAAGCTCAGCGACACCGGGTCGTGATGAAGAATGGTGCCTCCTTCTCTGGAGAGAAGATCTGCGTCCGTCGACAGTTTGACTGGTGGGACTCTGACAAGTCCAGAAGGTCCAGGAACAATATCGGTCTCGGCCACCTCGGTGCGACGAGAATCATCCTGCACCGGGACCTCTTGAGTTGGTTGATGAGGCTGTGCAGCAACGGCGGGAACGCATACAGTAACAGGCCGTCCCAGGTGAACGAGAAAGCATCACCCATGCTCCTCGGCTGGGGGAACCTGCTGGCGAACCTCTGGCACTTGGAGTTCGTCGCCGTCGCGAACATGTCGATTTGGGGTTTGCCCCATCGCCGGAAGAGTTGATCCACTTGATCCTGGCGTAGTTCCAACTCGTGGCAAGAGCGCAGCTCCCTGCTGAGCGAGTCGGCAATGGTGTTTTTTTTTATCCCTGCTAGATGAAAAGGCACCAGAAACATCCCCTGTGCAACGGCCCAGTGCCACAGATCCTGGGCTTCCTTGGATAGGGCTGGGGATCTGGTTCCTCCTTGCTTCCGGATGTAGAACATCGTGGTGGTGTTGTCGGTGAAGATCCTCACCACCTTACCCTTGAGGGACGGGAGGAATAATTTGAGGGCCCAGAACACTGCTCTGAGCTCCAGTATGTTGATGTGGAGCGGCCTCTCCTCCGGGAGCCACAGGCGTCGCGCGTGAGGATCTCCGGTATGCGCTCCCCACCCCTCCAGGGAGGCATCCGTCGTCACTGTCACTTGGTATGCTGGGGTCTGAAAGTCCGTGCCCGTGGCGAGATGCGCGCGGGTGCTCCACCATCAAATTGCCTGGCGGAATACTTCGTTGAGCGAGATCTTGTCTTCGAAGCTGTCCGTCGCTTGTGTCCAACGGGCGTCGAGGAACTCCTACAGAGGACGCATCCGATGCCTGCACAAGCACACCAGGTAGATGCAAGAGGACATCATCCCGAGAAGGGACTTGATGGACCTCACTTTGGCCACGTCCGTGGCCAGCAGACGCTGTACCTTGCCCAGGATGGCCTGCGTTCTTTCTTCCGACGGCGAGGCCAACTGCACTACTGTATCGAGATTGGCTCCCAGAAACAGCGCGACCTGCGACGGAACCAGGTGGGGTTTGGGGAAGTTGATGGAGAATCCCAGGTCGGTGAGCAGCCGGACTGTCTTTTCCGTGTCTTCGACGGCGAGTTCCCTTGTCCCTGCCTGGATGAGCCAGTCGTCCAGGTAGGGGTAGACGTGGATCCTATGCAGACGCAGCCGCGCCGCCACTGGTGCCAGGCACTTGTTGAACACCCTGGGCGCCAACTTCAATCCGAATGGGAGGGCCTTGAACTGGTAGTGCCGCCCTTGGACTACGAACCTGAGAAACTTTCAGTGTCCTTTTAAGATGGGGATGTGAAAGTACGCATCCTCCAGATCCAGCGACGCTAGGAAGTCGCCTTCCTCCAGTTGTCCCAGCACGTGCTGGAGGGTGACCATCCGGAACTTCTGTGCCTTGATGTATTTGTTTAGCCGACGCAAGTCCAGGATGGGACGCCAACCTCCTGTCTTCTTTCTGACGAGGAAGTATCTTGAGTATACTCCAGATCCCCGGAGCCTCTTTGGGATGAGCTCGATGGCTCCTTTCTTGAGCATCGTCCTCACCTCTAACAGCAGTTGAGGGACATGGTTTTCCTTCCTGGCCACTGGAGGAATTCAGAGGCACTTGTTTAGGAATTCCATAGTGTGCCCGTGGGCCAGGGCATCCAGCACCCAACGGTCGGTGGAGATGGACCCCCACACGCTGACAAACTTCACCAGCCTGCCTCCCACGGGGTGCTTCGGCCGGTTCAGTCGTGTTTGGAAGCAGCCTTGCCTCCTGGGCCTCCCTGGCGACGACGGCGAGATCCACCAGACTTGCCTTGTCCCCGGTAGGCTTCCTGCGACAAGGAACGGACCGCTTGACGGTAGGTCGAGGAGCCGCCGAATCCTTTTCAGGCACCATGCTTGCCTCTGGAGTTCCGAAATGGCGGCCACCGTTGCTGCAGAACTCCCAAGGCCGGAGCCGTCTCCGTGTCGGTCTTGATGGCCTGCAGCGACTCATCCACAGTCTTTCCAACAGATGTTCCTGTCGAATGGCATGTCCAAAACCTTGGTTTGCACATCCTGGCGGAAATCTGTTGCCTTTAGCCACCCCCACCGTCGAAGGCAAATGCCTTTGCCCAACTGGCGGAAACCGGTGTCGGCAGTGTCCATGGCATCAGTTATGGCGTGGTCCGACGCCACCTCACCCTCCTGCAGGATCGCCAGGGCCTCTGCCTTCTTGTCGTCTGGGAGGAAGTCCAACAGAGGGGCGATCTTGTACCACAATTCCTTGTGGTAGCGGGCCACAATCGCTAGGGCGTTAGCCGCCTTAATCGTCGTTGCTGCCGACGAGATGACTTGTCCCACGGCGTCCAGCTTCTTTCCCTCGCCGTCTGGTGGGGAAGTTGAGGATGAAGCCGATGCCCCCCACCACACCCCGCTTTCTTCTTGGCTGCCGCTGAGATGACCGAATCCGGGGTCAGCTGCGCCCTAAGGCACGGGGCGGCGTCGGGGACCCGGTATTTCTTCTCGCACCGGTCCCTCTTGGCAAGTGTCGTGGATTCTTGAGGATCCCTGGGGATCGGGGAAGGCGACAAAGGCTGAGAAGGCCGTGAGGGCTGAAGGGGCACTGGATGAATTCTCTTGTTCGGAGGGCTTCCCGACAGACCCGGTACAGCTGGGTCATCCGTCGGCGGTAGGGGCAGTCTCGTCCTTATTATCTCCGTGCATAAGGCTTGGATTGTCGTCAGAATGGCCGCCGAGTTGTCCTGAGGCTCGGTTTGCGTGGGCGTGCCAGAAGGGACGGTTGTTCCTCCACAGGAACCTCGTTGTCGTTGCCGCCCTCGCTCTCGTCGTCCCCCTCCTCGGGATTCCTCCCATGGGGCTTGGCCTCCTCCAAATTCTCGGTCAGTTCCTCCTCAGAGGTTGTGTCCGTAATGGCCACCCCTCCCCCCCCTCTTTTTCCACCGGGGTCTTCACGGGTGTCTTCTCGATGGGCTTAAAAGAAAATTCCCTCCGTGGAGGCAGGGAAACTCTGGGCCCCGAGGTCGCCTCCACTGGGATAGCCTCCACAGGCTTCGCCAGGGCCGCAGCGACTCCCTCGATAGAGGCCTTAGCCGGGTGAATCAAGGCCTTCACCACCTTGGGCGCGCTTGAGGCCTTCACCTTAGGGGGAGGGTCACTGCCTCGCTCCCCCTCGGCCGGTTCCTCCAAGATCGACCGGGGCCTCTCCAGAAGCTTAGCCGGGTTCTCAGATTTTCTCTTCCCTGAGCCAGAGCGTTGGCTCGCGGTTGATGGCGTCTGAAGGTGCGCCCTGCCTGGCAGCCGAGGAGCCCGACCGTTCGGTGCTCCCGGTGCCCGCGGACTCGCAGTATTTACCTTCTGTTGGGCCCCCGTCGCCAGGGCGCCCTCACAGGACTTAAGACCGCTCGGACTTCTTCTCACCTGCTGGGCTCTTGCCTTCCAGCCACTTGGAAAGACGGGTTCGGCGATCCCTCATCGTCCAATCCGACATATTAAAGCAAAACGCACAGTCCTTCTCCACGTGCGTTTTGTCCTCGTGGAGGCAGTAAAGGCATTTCGAATGCTCGTCCTCGAACACATTTTGTAGGTTGCATCCAGTGCAGATCCTGAACAGTTTGCCGGGAGCCGAGCTTCCCTTCTCCTGGGCCATGTTGTTCTCGTCGGCCTCAGAAACTTCTGGAATTCTCCAAGAAGTGTAACTCGACGACAACTTCACCCTTGAGGGGCGTAGATAAATCCGAAACGGGTCCCCGTTGATCGGAAGTAGAAACGGTGGAGCTTGAGGCTCGATTAAACCGAAAAATGAGAAATCTCTTTGAAAAAAGCGCAAAACACAGTAAAAACTCGAGAGCTATAGCACGAGGACTCCCAACACTTGAGCTTGCGGTAAAAATCTGAGGATGGCTGCCAGGGGCGGGGCCTCGGGAGAGGGCAGTCATTGGCTGGGGGCAATATGACCCAGAGACCAGTGATTGGTTACTACTAAGAAAGACAGATCAGAAACGAAACGGATACTGATTTTTTCTTTACCGAGGATTCCCAGCATGACGACGGGGAATGTTCATGAGCATGTGAATCCATGCCAGACCCCATGCTGGAGAATACAGACTTATTCTGGACAGGCTAGCAGCAAGTCAGTGGAAGCAAGACCCAGTTCGGGGACACTCATACAATTATCCTAACAAGACTAATCTGGTGATACCAACAGTTGGAGGACACTCATACAATTATCCTGCAGGAATAATCTGGTGAAAGAAACACTACTTTTGGAAAGAGGAACAACCTAATCACAGGTGAGTAATATACCTTTACATTTACTTTCTATTAGAATGGCGAAACAGTTTCTAAGGAAGGAAAGATGTTAACCATACTTTTAAGAATAGTGCATCACACATGCAAGATAAGTAAGAACCTGTGTAACTGTTCACTCTTAGAGTTACAGTTACCAACCAACCAACCAACTCTTTACAAGTAAGTAACTTTTAAACACTTATTTTCTTTTCTAAGCAAAAGTCCCAATCCTTTAAAAGTCTTTCCCTTATTTGTGGAGCAGGAGTGTTCTCAGGGGCAGAAGGGGGGTCACTAGGATCTGGGCGGGGAATCCAGGGGACTCCCGCCGAAGATAAAAATCACACAAAGGAATTTCCCAGCCTGGATGTCAGGGGACGGAACAATATATGACAAGAAACACTAAACTGGCGAAAAAAGAAGATGGGCCTTTTTGGGAAAATGAGCACCCTTGGGTGCCTTTACTGCATCTGTGCACACAGCCCCCGTTAAAGGTACACCAAATTAATACTAGGTATCACTGTCAACAGTCAATGAATTTATGCTTGTCCCTGTAACAGAATTGTTGGTTTTAGGGAGAAAGGGGATACATTGCATCTCCCCAGCACTCCACATAAGGTGGGGTGTGCTGGCTTCACAGAATAAAATGTAAAAGATATCCAAAGATCCTTTCTACCCTTGGGAACTGTAGTTCACCCAAGGTTAGCAAAAGAAATTTAAAAGGGGAACCCCTGGGGATACCCAGCAACAACAGGCACTTATTGCCAATACGTTGTGAAAGAGGATAACTTTAAAAAGACACTATGGAGAGTCAAAAGAATGACGCCCATAAAAAGAGTTAACGATTCTGCGAGTGTGGGAAAATGTTCCCACTCACTGAGGTATTAAGGAAAAATATCCCATTAGCAAAGCACAAAGTTCTGGGGTTGACCCGGGTCAGGAAGATTTACCAGTTCTGTGAAAATCTTACCTAACAGTCCATGATGTGAGGGGAGAAGGATGACACCAAGGTTTTTAGCCTCACAGGATGGTGACGGAAGGGGACCCAAGGAGGGCAGCCAGAGTGGGAGGGAAGCAGGGAGCAGAGGTCCCAATGATGAGGATCTCATTCTTACTGGTATTCAGACCGATCATTTTTTTTTTTTGTTTGTATTTAGTACAAACACCTTTACAAAAAAGAAAGTCTTTACTTACAGGAAAAAGTAAAGAGAAAGAAGGGGGGGGGAAGGATATATAGAAACAAATATAAAAAGGAGAAAAAAAAAAGTAAAAAAATAAGAAGAAACAGTTTTACAAACTTCGCAAAATTATAAATCCATTGGCCTGTGCCACATTCTAAAACAATAAAATGATCAAACATTGTTACTCAAGCTTTGCAAAATGGGGTGGACTTCCTTTAAATATACTTTTATTGTTTGGCCAAAAAGAAAGACCTTTTCAACAATTTTCTTTCCAGAGTCTGTTGTCCCTAAATTCACTGGGAGAGGAGCAGATTCCATAAAATCTTACATTTCTCCAGAACCTGCACGGTGGTAAATGTAAGCACTGGCTCATGCCCGGAGATGATTCTGCTCCAAAAGAAATCCGAAAGCAACCCCCCATCCCGGTCCACAAACCTGTACAATGCCCACCGCACATTCCAGGATCCCTTACAATCCAACAGGAAGGTGTTTTAGTGTTCGTTTTGATGGACACACGCAAACACTACATCATTTTTGGGCTATAATCCCTTGGTTTCGTATGGCCACAATTTCTCTTGTGTGTACTATGTTGAGCCTGACTCTGAGGAAGTTCTTCCATACCTGCTATCTGGGAATTTGACTAAGTACATTGGAAGAACCCCCAGTATTTTATAGACAGACAGGAAGGAGTTGGTAGGGGTTGAACTCCTTACTTTACGGATTGTATCATTCCAGTCAGCAAGTTCCAGTTTTCTTTTGTTTTTTTTTTACACTCCAAGGATTGGTGATTAACATCTGGAGGTCTGTTTTATCAAACATCTCCTTTACTCCTGCAACCAAGTTGAGTAGGAGCCTAGACTTCGAGTTACCGAGCAGGAATTTAACATCACCATACAGCATGTTCTGGGGTGCAGTAATGATCTGCCGATATAGTGATATTAGCTTCCACTTAGCCATTGAGCCCAACGATTTTAGACCCAACTTGAACCTCAGGCTCCATAAGGGCATGCACATCGGGAGGCCCAGGACTTTCTTCCACAGGAGACCTTCCCATTTGCTCCAGCTTGTTTTCCAGAGCAGGGGTTTTGCCTCTAGGCCATAAAGAATCATCAGGACCACTTTTGCCATGTAGAATCTGGTTAAAGGGATTATTGAAAATTTACAGAACTTTGCATGCGGTTTTTTCATTTGGGGGAGAAGTTTTGCAATTTTCTCCTCTACATCAGACTCTACTTTGTAAGTAGCTGGCGAGGCGTAGATCTTATAACCTAGATATGTAAGCTCTTCCACTCTTGGGATGACATGGTCATCCAAAACCCACTTTGCATAGTGTATCACCTTCTGAGAGTGTTTAAACACTAGGATCTTGGAGTGATTGATAAATAACCCATTAACTTTTGCATAGTCGCCTAGTTTGGTCAGCAAACCAATCACTGTTTGACCAGCAAGACTGTCGTCTGCGTAGGCCAGCCAATGGATACTCCTCCCATTGATCATGGGACTGGCCAACGCAGACAGTTCCAAGATGAGATGCCCATGTCTGCCAGGAACAAATTGAAGAAAAGGGGTGCCCCCAGACAGCCCCGTCTTACGCCTCTCACTACCTTCACCAGTTCTGAAAGGTGCCCCTGATTGTCGAGGTGCACTCTCAATGTGGTGTCCCTATGCAATCCGATCAGCATTGACAGCAGCGTCTACGGAATCCCCCTACTCCTCAGCTTTTCCCAGAGAATCACTCTGTTGACCTGATCGAAAGCCTTTGGTAAGTCCACCCAGGTCCCATAAATTGGAGAGCCGCCCTTGTCCATTGAGTGTTCACAAACCAGATTCTGGATTAGGCCATTCAAAGAAGTAGAAAGGCACCTCCTGAATACTGTTTTTTTTTTAAAACTTTATTTTTGCATTTTAGTAAAACATGTGTACCAACAAGCCCAAACAGTGGGCTACTAACATACTGCTGTTGCCCCCCCCCACGCCCACCCCGCCCCACCCCCGACAGTCCCATTACACAACAAGCATCTATTGCTTTTGATTTACTCAGATGAAGTCTGTGGTGGCCAATCAGGTGGCTCGGTTGGTACAGTGCTGGAGGGGAGGTGAGAGATGTACGGGCCCCAAATATCTGGGGGTCTCGCGTGGTGGGGTAGTGTATTTATGAATTCCGTTTGTTTCTTGGCAATATATAATGTCTCTCCTCCAGTTCGCTAGGGTGGTGGGTGTACCACGTCCCCATGCCAAGGCCACTCTTCTACGTGCCAGTACCAATAGCATGCTTGCCAGTTATCTAACGTGCGAGGAGAGGGGTCTCGTTAGACCAAGGAGTGCCACTAGTGGGGAGTGCCCCACCCTCTCGCCAATTATTGCGTCAGTTTCATTGAGCACATCTGACCAGAATTTGGTCACTGTTGGCCAGCTCCACGGCAGGTGAAAAAAAGTCAGCTTTAGGGGACCCACACATCTGTCTCAAGATGCGTTTGACCCCGGGGTGATGTCTGTTTCTCTTTTTGGGGGTATAATAGGTTTGGTGCAGAAAGTTAAAGTGGATTTGTTTGAAGCGGGAGTTGAGTGCCACTTTGAGTCTGTTGTAAGATATAGTCCCAGTCTTTACCTAGAATGGGTGTTTGTAGCGTGGTTTCCCATGTTGCTTTCGTTTTGGGGTTCGAGGGTAGAGTGTCCATGAGCAGGGCTTTATAGATAGATGAGACCAATTTGCCCTCCCCTTGTGCCTGAATGACTCCGTGCAGCAGCTGCCAAGTGGGTGGTGGTTGTGGGAACGATGGAATGAGGGCCTGAAGGGTGTACCGCACTCTGAAGTACATAAAGATATCAAGGGAGGAGGTGCTACCTTTCTCCTTCACTTGCTGCGGTGTTATGAACGTGTCTTATATGAAAAGGTCACCTAGTGTATTTATTTTGCACTTGTCCGCCCAGTTCAGATACACTTTCTCAGAGGTGCGTGGGATCCCGGGGATGAATTTAACGGGTAGAAGAGGAGAGTATCTAAACAGTATCTTGTACTTTTGGGCCATTTTCCACCATATTGTGTAAGTGGATTGCACTATGTTCAGCGTTGTGTGTGGCACAGCCTGTTTGCTGATGATCACGGCCCTTAGCAGGTTGGGTGAGGATAGTGCCCGTTCGACCAGTACGTGTGGTCTTACGAACTGGGGCTTATACCAGTGACTGAGGAACTGGGCTTGTGCTGCCCAGTAGTACCATTCTAAATCGGGTAGAGCTAGGCCACCCTTAGTGACAGGGAGCACGAGGGACGAGTATGCCACCCTTGCGGGTTTGCCCGACCAAATGAGTTCTAGAACTAGGCTTCTCAGATTACCCAGGAAGCGCCGAGACAATAGGATGGGGATGTTGGAGAATAGATACAGGAGTTTGGGGAGGATTACCATTTTTTACCAGTGAGGCTCTTTCCCAAAGGGTGAGTGGTAGAGTTTTCCACCTTTTCACCTTATCTCTTAGTGATTTCAGTGGGCTTTCGTAATTGTCTTTGAATAGGTCGTGGTTGTTCAGGGACATTCGGATTCCTAGGTATCAGACATGGGCTTTCTCCCAATGGAAGTTGAAATCGTCTTGAACTATTTTGGTCTTTGTGTTTAGGGGAAAAAACGATTGATTTAGATTGATTGATTTTCAACCCCGATACAAGCCCAAACAATTATTTCTCGCATGATCAGGTTTTCACTGGGGTTTTGCATGTACAGGACTATGTCGTCGGCATAGAGGGATATTATCAGACGGTGAGTTCCTATTTTGAGCCCTCTCTGGATTTGGCGTTCCCTGAGGCCCGCTGCTAAGGGCTCCATCACAAGGGCGAATATCATGGCGGATAGTGGGCATCCCTGCCTGGTGCCGCGTTGGAGATTAATATATGCCGAGCGAGTCGACCCAAGAGGGATTCCCGATAGGGGCCGATTATGGAGGAGTGAGACCAGCTTGATAAACTGTTTCCCAAGTCCGAGTTGTTGCAGCACGGCGAACAAAAAGGGCCACTCGACTGAGTCGAACGCCTTTTCGGCATCCAGCAGCACCGCCACCGCCTGCTGTTCGTGGTCGAGGGCTGCCAGAACCCCAAACATTCTACGTATTCCGAATGTAGTGTTTCGGCCAGGTACGAATCCTGCCTGGTCAGCGAGTACCAGTACAGGCATTAGTGGGAGAAGTCTGTTAGCGAGGATCTTTGCCAGGATTTTGTTGTCGAGATTAATTAATGATATGGAGCCGTAGGATTTACAATCTTCGGGTGGTTTCTCTTTTTTGTGTAGCAGTATTACGTTGGCTTCTCTTAATGTCTGTGGGAGAATGCCAGATTCGATCGCTTCTTCAAGGACATTTAGCAGAAGGGGGGCTATGAGAGGGGTGAAGTGTTTATAAAACTCACCAGTTAACCCATCAGGCCCCGGGGCTTTGGATGGCGGTAGATTTAATGGTTTCTTGGATCTCATCTAGAGTTATGGGATCGTTCAGCGGCTCACGGGGTTCCCTCTCCACCCAGTACAGTTCTGTGTCGTTGAGGTAGTTCTGGTTCGCCTCGGTATCCGCCGGGCACCCGGCGCTGTATAGATCTTGATATAATGCCCTGAATACTTCGACTATGTCTTCTTTGTGCAGCATATTTCCCTGCGGTGTTCGGATACTGTCCACCCTTGTTGGTCTCCTGTCTACAGCTATAAAACGAGCAAGAAGGGCCCCAGGCTTCTGGCCTTCGCCATATTGTCTAATTCTATGATTGTGGCCCAGAAATTTTAACTCCCGTTCAGCTAGGTTTCTGAAGTTGAGAAGTTCTTCTTTCAACATTGCCTGGATGTGGTCTGAGTTGTGAGCAGCTTGCTGCTTTTCCAGTTCCTTCAGTTGTGTTCGTTGGTCCCTAGCTCACGTCTGATAAGTTTCAGGATTCCGTTTTCTTTGCCTAGACAGACGCCCCTTACATAGCATTTGAGTGATTCCCACAGCACTCCGGCGGAGTAGACGGTGCCATGGTTAATTTCAAGAAAGGTGTTGATTTCCTCGCTTAGTTCAGTGGCAAATATTTGATCTGCGAAAGATTTGGGTTTGAAACGCCATTGGGGGGCCGTGGTCTGGTAGTCGGCAAGCAGCATTCGAGTATTACCGTGGCGTGGTCCGAGAGGGTTTTGGGGAGTATTTGGCAGCTGCCCCATTGCCAGTTGCTGTGTGCGGAGACTAACAGATAATCAATGCGGGAGTTCATATTATGTACACTTGAGTTCTATGTGTAGTCTCTGACTTCCCAATTCTGGATCCTCCATATGTCCGAAAGGTCAAATGCTTTGCAGATCTCCTGCACTTGTAGACTGGCCTTGGACGGGTGCGCGGTTGTTAGCTGTGATTTATCTTTCTGTGGGTCGAGATGAGTATTCAGGTCGCCTCCCCAGATTATGGTAGCGTTTCACACTTGCGTAAGGCGGGACAGTACCCAGTCAAAGTTGTTTGCACCGTCTGTGTTAGGGGCGTAGGAGTTGACGAAAACCACCTCCCCTCTCTCCACCATGCCCCGAACCAAAAGAGCCCTGCCATCGTTATCTCTTTCCATTTTGATCAAGCGAAACCCCAGCGAAGTGTGAAGAAGTATTGCGACTCCCCTGGCGTAGGATGAATATGAAGAGAAGTAGCGGTGGCATCCCCAGCTGCGGGCCCACAGGTGTCCGTTTTGCAGTAAAATGTGGGTTTCTTGAATCATTGCCACCTCGATCTTGCAGGATCTTTCGTGTCTTGGCCAGGATGTTGACCCCTCTAATGTTCCAGGTTGCTACTTTGAATTGGAACAATGATGTTTTATATGGAGCCCGTTTGCGGAAAAAGCGGTGGGCCGCCCCTCGGCGGTGTCCCGACGTTTGGGGCGGCTGGTTTGCAAGGGAGCTGCATCAGGCGGGAGGGCGTGCGAAGGGCGGCGGCAGGGCCCGGGACGAGGCCCGCGGTTAGGCGATGGCACATGGCGCGCGTTTCGAACAACAATAGAACAATTTTCCTTACACGGACAACCCCCAACTCGTCCATTCGGAACACCCCCCCAACTAGAACACAAGGCGTGCTGTGCACGGGGCACGGGCACGGGCATTCGGGAGCCTTTCGAGGCTTAGTCCCCAACCTCCCGTTTGCGAAGTTTGTCCTGATGGCTTGTTACCTTCTTGCTTTGTATCAGTGGCGCGGGTGTTCATCTAGACGGGACTCTCCCCGCTCTTTCTGTTTGTGGCTCCGGACATTTGGTTTGCGGATTTATATCCCTGCCGGTCGAGGAACAGTGTGGCTTCATCTGGGGAGTTGAAGTGGTGGGTATTTCCCTGAAGTTGAATGCGAAGCCTCGCTGGGAAGAGCATCGAGTACGTGATTTGGTTGGCGCGCAATCTGTGTTTAACATGGGTGAACGATCTCCTTTGGGCTTGGACTGATGGCGAGAAGTCCGGGTAAAACTGGATGTTGTCCCCATCGAAGTGTAGTTTGCCCTTTTCTCTTGCAAATTCTCAGGATCGCGTACCTGTACTTGTAGCTTAAGAGCTTGGCGATGATCGGGCGGGCAGGAGCTCCCGGAGCAGGTCTTGTTGCAGGGATTCTGTGGGCTCTTTCCACTATGAATATTTGCGACAGAACTGCGGGACCGAACAGCTCAGTGCATAGCTTTTCGATGTGCTCCTCCATTCTGTTTGGTAGTTCTTCTCTGACTCCGACTATCCTTATGTTATTTCGTCTGGAGCAGCCTTCCAAATCCTCATTTTTGGCCAGTACGGTTTTCATTTGGCCCTCAAGCGTGGAGACTCGGAGGTGAGTGCTGATGTGCCGTCATCCAGATCTGACACACTCTGTTCGACGGAGTCGAGCCTGTCACTGTGTTTGTCAAGATGGTACTGCAACAGGTCCACCTTGGACGAGAGCGAGTCCATCTTGCTGTCCAGGCCACCTATCCCAGCTTTTAGTTCCATCAGGATTTCCCTAATGTCCGTTTGTTGCAGTAGCTCTACCTTCGATGGATTATTCGGGGCAGTGTTCCGGCCTGGGTCAAAATTGAGTCTTTTCTGGGACTTGTCAGGCTTCCCCATCTTGATCTTGGCGGGTGTATGGGCGCAGTTCGGTTGGTAGTCCCGTGCAGAGGACGGCTGTGTCGGAGCGTCCGATTTTTGAGTTTTAGAAAAGGCTCAGTCGAGGCGTGCACGAATGGAGGGCCGCAGTGCAGTCTTGCCGGGATTTACTTCGTCTCAGGTTCAGATTTAGCCGCTGTGTGCCGTGCAAGGTGCTGAGACCCAGCCCTGCGGAAAGTTGTTATGGGCTAAGATGGCGGGGGCGCCGCAGAGCGACCCTTTCTTGCTAGCGTAGACTCGCTGTCCCGCTTGTTTTGTGTGCTTCTGTGTGCCTCCGCGCGCCTCCCGCCTCTCACCTGCGGGTGTTCACTCCGACACTGTCCTACTGCTGGCTGTGAGCCGTGAAGCCGCTCCGCAGGGCCGGCGAGGCGGCGCCCCCGTCCCGAGCGATTCTAGCAGTGCCGCTCTCCAATGGCGCCGGCCACGGCAGCTCTCACAGGCGGCTCCTGTCCGTCTACGGAGGATTGTGGCCAGGCGGGCCGGTGTTCCAGGGGCCCACGCAGTTTGCGGCCCACACAACGCAGTGGATTTCTCGCAGAAGGCGAGACCGATTCTCTCCGGATTTTCGGCAGGGATGAGGTGCTGCGCTAGGGTAGTGTATTTCTTGCGGATTTAATGATTTCGCCTCAGGATTGCCGCGATTAAACAGGATTCATGCGGGAGGTAGCCGAGAGCTTACAGGGGAACGGCCATCTTGGTCGGCCCTCTAGTGCCCTCTCCTGAAACCTGTCTGATTGCATGACAAGATCTGTAAGGTATCCACCCATTGGTTGAGGTTGTTCAGCAGGAGTTTCATAAAGATCTTGCTATCAATGTCAAGGAGGGCGATAGTTCGCCGGATGTAACCGGTCACCCCACCTTGAAGAATGGTATAACTATAGCGGTCTTTCAAGAAGCCGGAAATGCCAGCTGCTGAAATATTGCCCTGAAGAGATGACATAGTAGTTTTGACCAGAGCTCTGGGTCATTTTTGAAGACCTCGTATGTAAGGCCATTCGGGCCTGCGGCTCGGGAGACCGACAATTTGGAAATTAATTCCAGGATATTTCCATGAAACTGCAGGTGCAAAGGGACCTCCAGGTCAACATGACATAAAGGCAACTTTAGATACTCAAAGATTTCTGACAAGTATGCTACCGAGTTAGATTCTGACGCCAGGTTACAGAGGGTGCTATTATGGGTGGCCTCCAATGGACCAATCAGCGCCCACAAATTTCTGGAGTTTTCTTTTACCAGCCGCAGCATAACTTCTCCATCCTGTTGAAGGCAGAGTATTACTGCTTCTACACTAAATAAAATATTCTTGGTTTATTCCGTTTCTTCTTTATAAATGACTGGATCATTGGACGTTTTACCCAAGTGTCTGAGTTTCTGTTTACGCTCCCTCTTTCTCAGAGTTTGTTCGTCAAAGGTGTGTGCATGGTTTTGTCTAACTCCGGAGGAGGCTTCCTCCGGAGGCAAAACAGACCAAAGAAACTTAGTAAATCTGGCAGGTTGACAATTTTCCTGGTACAAGCAGTCTGGTATTTTCTCAAGTTGACTATTCAACTTTGTGCCCCCATGTTTGTATTTAACCAGCCTTACTTTACCCTTGTTACCTCTTACTTCTTGGGGAAGAGTATCAGCAGGAGTGGCGAACAGGTCTGGAAACGTTCGCGCGAATGGTCGCCTCCCACCCCCCGCCAATCATGTTTCATGGTCAAGGAGGAGGGTCGGGAAAAGAGGCCAGGGGAAGCGAAAATGTAATCTAGAGTGGATGAAGACTTGCCCCTCTTCCATGTTGGTATAACGGCTGTCTCACCTCTAGATGGACCATTAAACATCCTCCAACCACAAGAATCCAAAAAGCTCATCCATATTTGCCCCTTTAAGATTTTGTGAAAACCCAGACCCTTCTTCCCTTCTAATGCTCGCACACATTTGCTGTTTAGATCTCCTGCAAGGATTATGTTGGACCCCCAAAGTCCAGTTTAACTCTCCTCAACAGCGAGGCCAGAAAAGCCAGAAAAGCCTGAAGGTCTATACACGCGGGGTTCCAGTAAATATTGATGACAGTAAGGTCCAGATCTGCAATTTCTAAATTTAGATGAATTTTGCATGCCTGAATTCCCTTTGTGTTACTAAAAATGGGAATAATGGAATTTATCGTGAGGTTTTTAAAAGCCATCAGGAGATCCCCTGACGGCTTCCCTTTAGCTTTCTGGGAAGCGGACAGGGAGTGAGTGGTGTACCCCTCAGCCTCAATCGAGTTCACCAGCCACGTTTCCTGCAGCAATATGATGTCACATGTCTCAGATATTTTCTTTTTTATGCCTTAAAAGTACTGGAACCCTGCGTGCTCCAACTTATCAGGGTGAGCCCTCTCTGTCTAAAGAGGCTTTATTCCAACTCCTAGTTTCTGGAGAACCTGGGAGAGAATTTCTGGTAGGAGGGTGGTTGCTGACCCCCTTCGAATTCCCTCTTTCAGCCTGGGGGGCCCCCTCCTGGGCATCACTGCCCCCCCAACAATCTGAGGCATTCAAAATGTCCCTCTGGGCCTTCCTTGTGGCCAAACCCAGTTCCACAAAAAAAAGGCATTGCCTGCGCTCGGAAATTTTAAGTATTCAATGTCTACAGATGAAAGGAGAAACAAGTTCCGAACTTTCTTGTAGAGCCAAAATGACACTCCAACTACGAGATTTGTAGGGAGCCGTTTGTCAACAACTTTAGCCACACTTTCGGGATTGCAAACTCGGAGCAATCTTCCTCCATTTGAGTTCCACCACCAAGAGTTCTCTTCTGGATTTGATGAATTAAAGGAGGCCTTTCCTGGGGGCTCTCTCAACTCAACAGACTTCCCGTAACCATTCTGAGCCCCAGGAAAACGAGTAGATTTCTCCTGGTCCAATGCCTCCCTTGAAAGGGTTGCTGGGGCCGAGGGGTTTACAATTGGGCTTAATGTTGCTTTTTTGCATGCTTGAGAAATATAGGTGCCACCTTTATGACGGCTTCATGCAAATTGCCTTGAGGTGTGTCTGCAAAGACTTTTTACATGCGGGCAACTTCTGTAAGAATATAGGAGCCATTGTAATTGGTTTCGCTACCGGTCCCCTTGGGAGAGGGGGCCTTGTTATATCATGTTGTGGGTTATCTGCAGCTGTTAGGACCACCAGCTCTTTCAGTTTTGCCCCCACTCCCTCAGTCTTTGATGGGTGATCTTGTAGATCTGTCTGAAGACCCACACTCACGTTTGTGATTATTACCTCTTTTTGTGAGGAACCTTTGTGTGCTTGTCGGGGATGACTCTGTCTCTTCCCCTTTAGGTGTTTATGTGGGATGACTTGCTTTTCCACAGGCTCTTCCAACACAATCCCCTCACTCAGAATGATTTGCTCCGGGTCTGATGGAACACTGTTCGGGGGGAAGATATGTTAAAAAAAAAGAAAATAAATAAAAAAGGTTAGCTCCCAGATTTGTGGTGTTTGGCATCCTCTGGTTCTTTGATTTCTTGAAGTCTCTTGTCAATTGTAGTGGGGGCGATCTGCGACTCTTATTTCCACCTTCTTTTCTCTTTAATTATCCTTCTTCCTTTGTAGGTGTGATGGCTTGCAAATGTCCAGGCTGCCTCCAATTCCTCTCCTTCCGTTGGGGTTGTTGTCCCTTGAGTTTGGGGGACAGTAGATGTATCGTCTGCAGAGCCTTCGACCACGTTAGCTAGCCTCCTAAATTCTTCCAAAGTTGATTCAGAGGGAGGAGTGTCGTCAAAGAGGAGGTGCGAGTTGTTCTCCGCCTGTGTCTCTTTTGCCAGAGGAGATGTTTTAGAATGCATGTGTTTAAGGATTTCTTTCAGCAGCTGCGTTGCAGATTCTTCCGCTTTTTTGAGGTTTAGAGAGCCTTGCAATGAAGAAACGTCCAACCCTTGCTTGGTCAATTCCAGCCTAACCTCCCTCATTGTTGAAATAATGATGGAGTTGCACACAGACCCCCGAACCCACTACTGCTGATTCGCAATTTGCAGTCTCTTTCATAAGTTCCAAGAGTATTCCGGCATGAGACTGCACTTCTGCCTTGAGGAGCTCAAACACAAAAACCAGCAAGTTTAACACAAAGTTCAATTCCGTTAATGTGCTACCGCTTGTTTCCAAGGTTTCTGCTTCCTCGCGACAGGCTGGGGGTGAGGTGCTAGGACTTGAGATGATCATACTCCCCCCTAAATTTAGAGCCGGGGCCTGTTGGGGAGATGGGGAAACCCCTATTGGGGCAGAGGGTGCATATCTGCTCTCCCCCTCTCTGGCGTCGAACTGACTTTCCACATCTTCCAATGGCACCTGTGCTGCTGGAGGAGAGCTCCAAACCAGCTCTACATCCCCCTCAGCGTCATTCATTCTTTTATTCCTTTTTTTCCCCCAAAATGATCTTTTATCTTCTTCTGGATTTTGTGGGTTGTAATTGTATATTCCAGTCCTGGCCTCCACTGATGCATTACCGACGAATGTGTTTCCATTACGGGCCCTCTCTCCTTTAATGTGTGGGCGGGGACTTGTGCATGAACTTGAGCCTGACGCACTGCAGCCGTGTTGTGGGGAACCCGGGTTGCATGGAGTACCGCCATCGAGGTCCCTGGCGAGTTCATAGGGATCAGGTATGACCCGTCCCATTCAGGAAACCTTGTTTAGTACATGAGTGTTGTGCTACGAAGTTTGATTTCACTGACAGTCTTTGTTGCCACTCTGCTGTACAGTGACTGCACAAAAGCTTAACCACTTCAAGGCTTTCACATAGTTTTATAAGAGGGTGTACTCAACCCTAGCCTCTCCCATTCCCAGTACTGTTGGAGAGCTCTAGCAATACACGCTGCTATTACGGTTCCCTCGTTAGGACCCCCCCTCTTAACCACATTGGGAGATCAGCACTGTGGGACTGTTTCCGGCTGGGATTAGAAAACACGGACTGTGAATTGTTGGACACAGTAAGCCTTAACCAGGCCCCACTGCGCCCCAGGAGCTTCTATGCTTAAGCAGGTGAGACAGTGTTCAGCAGTAGACCCCGTCTACCGACCTTACGGAGACACAGAACACTTTCACCTTGTTGCCTTGATAATTTATAGCCGTGGCTGGCCCTGCGCTATATGAGTGGGAAGCTAACAATTCCTGATAAAGGCGAGTACCATCGGGTTAAAGACCGCCTTGAGGGGATGAGAGGCTCAGGCAAAACACAACACAGACATGGTCGTTGACTTAAAAGTATTCAGTTCTCATCAATGGAACGCAATAAACATGCCAATGTGAACCTTTGTCTTACCGGATCAGTAAGTGCAGGGAACAGGAGGCTGGTATTGTAGATATATCCGGTCACCAAAGAGTCTGCAGGCCACTGCCACCTCGCCACCCGCCACACACCCAACACCCTGCCTCACTCCGCGTCGCTCAGCTCCCTGGAGGACACTATGAAGGAGGCGCTGATGGCAATAGAAAGAGGACTCTGGTGTAATGCTGTTTAGTGCTTCTCTGACACCAAGTGCTTTCTAACGCTGCTTCCAGCAGTAAAGTCTGTTCAATAATAAAAGAATGCAGGAATCAAGTGATTCAGCTGGTTCACGCAAGGCACCAAACACTCTGCCTCACTCCGCCGATCATTCACTTGTCTCGGGAGGATAGCTCAGGGGCAACGTGCTCACCTGGGAAGCAAGATGATACAGAGCAACAGAGGTTCGATCCCCGGGTCCGCACTTAGAAATCTCTGGGTATTAAGCGTGTTATAAATAACCTATCATATCACCATGCCTGAACATCAGTCAGTCAAGAAAGAGAGGAAGAAGAGGTTGTCGTGGAGGGAAGGTTGAAGGAGAGCTGTGTGTCATCAGCATACCACTGGAAATGAGGAGAGGGGTAAGAAAATCGGGTGGGCCAGACAGGCTAGGTAGATGTTGAAAAGCCACAGCGATAGATCGAGCCCTGAGGGGCGTCGCTGGTAGAGAGTGAGATGCAGGAGAGGATAGGACCCAGGTGTACATGGGAGGGTCCTTTAGATGGGAGGGAAGTCAACCAATCCAGTGCCATATCCGTGATAACAAAGGTATTGTGGAGCCGCTGTATGAGGGTGGCATGATTGACTGTGTCAAAGGCAGAGGACAAGTCAAGGATGAGAGCAGAATTGGAATCAAGGTTTGAGAGTAGGTCTTCAGAGGTGTTCAGGAGACTGAGCACCAAGGTCATGGAGACAGCCAACAGATTCAGTGTGGTGTCCCCGTTGGGAGATGACCAACCTCTCCAAGAGTTTGCCCAGGAAGGGGGTATGAGATGGTGCACAAGGGAGTGTTTGAGGTATTGCCGGAATGAACTAGTGGCAAAGGAGTGATAACAGAAATCAAACAAGGCAGGAGGAAGAGATGAGATGTTGTCCTTGATGATGCTGGAGGAGCAGGGGGGGCACCTGTTTGTAGAAGACTTTCATAGAGTGGACAGCTTTAGAGACCTCAACCGGTGCTAGGGGTGATAAAGAAGAGTAGGGGGGAGGCAGGGAGGTAGGCCAAGGGATGCCTGAGAGCAGATGGGGCGGCGGTTAGAGGAGAGTGAGGGCTGGATGTCCTGGGTGTTGGTTGTGAAATGGTCGGCCCGTGTTGTACAGAGGGCCTGGGATGGAAGAGGGGAAGTGGAGACTGCAGTAGGATTGGCGAGTTCCTTACAGATTTTGAACAATTCTGCCGTATTGTTGGTGAACCCAGAGATGCAAGCTTGGATGTGGGACCTCTTCTTGGAGAGGATGAAGAGACAGGATTGCCTTTGGAGCAGAGGACAGGCCAGTTTGTCAGTGTTAGGCAGAATAGCATGCAATACCCCTGGGACCACACCACACAATTAGGACTACAGCTGTAAGCAACACCATCCTTTGGTATAAGTCTGTACCACACAGTTTGAGGGTAGCGAGCTGAGCAGCCAGGCTTATCTCAAGAGTGAATGTGAGCAGTACAAGTAGTTACAGAGAGGAATTTCAATCACAGTGGTTCAATGAGACACTTGTATTCAAGGTTTCTTGGTAAAACATCATTTAGAAAACATTTCACTAGAAGAAGACAACTTAATATTATAGACCAATACACTTCAATACAGAACTCTACGTTTTTGAGACGGTTTGAGCTCCACTCCCCTGAAAAAGGAGCCAAATGGAAGTTCTGTTACTTAGCTGTAAGCAAAAAGGACAGAAGTAAGTAGAATAGATTATATATACTTTCTAGGCAGTGAAAATAGTTTCAGATCACCAGAATAGTTCATTTCAAATCAATAGGCCAGGCCAAAATCAATGGGCTAGTGTTCTGGATAGGAAAGAGCAGTTCTGGTATCAAACGGTAAAGTCTTTGCAAAAGTTCTCAGAAGTAGTTTAGGCAAAAAAGAACCATTTGTGGGGTCACAATCCGATTAGGCCTGCAAGTTGGGAAAGTTTCCCGAACTTTCTACGCGAGAGTGGCATTCTCTCAATCAGGTTGGCACAGTACCTTTGTATGAAGAAAACAAATGTTGCTGAAGTCGTGGTTTCTGGCAGTTCCAGCAGATCTCGCTGTTCCTGAGCCTCAGTCGTGGGGACAAGAGGGAGGACGTTGGGGGACTCCTGCACTGCACGGGATCGTTGAAGAAGGCAAACCAAATGGAGTTACTTTAGTTCCAGTAGCTGTAGATTCAATAACACAAACTGGTGTCCCTCTCCCTGGTTAAACCTAACTAGCCTTGAGAATGGTATCCAGGTGTCTTATGAGTATTTTATATTTGTATTTATTTTATTTATAACGCGCAAACCCACAGGCCCGGAGGCATCAGGGCGCAATTTATACAGGTTACAGATATACATATGTACAGACATAATATTAAAAAATTTACACAGAGACAGTAGGTGACTAAAGGAATCTATCTACATATACTACAGTTGCACAAAGACAGTAGGTGACTAAAGGAATCTATCTACGTATACTACAGTGATGCCGGTGCTGTTTGGTAATAACAGAGGACAGCAGGTCAGAGTGTGTAAGACAGAGGCGCTGAGCAGGGCTTAAAGCTGGTCAAAAAGCAAAGATCTAGTATTGGCTTTGAAAGTGTTAAATGAGTCTTCAGCTCTGATGGTAGCAGGGAGGGAGTTCCATAGCTTGGAGGCTAGGACAGGGAAGCTTGAACCCCCTGCTTTTTGCAGTTTAAATCTAGGGATCGCTAGACAGTGGGACTGGGCAGTTCTTAGTGGTCGGGAGGTCGAGTGGCGTGACAGTCGACTGCCGAGGTAGATAGGGGCCTTGTTAGCCAGGCATTTGTGCGTAAGGGCGAGTGTTTTGAGTGAAATTCTCTGCTTGACAGGTACCCACTTTAACTTGGTTCTAGTTTCTGTGATATGCTGGTTGCAGGGAATGTTTAGGGCGGCACAAATGGCATTGTTTTGTGTAGTTTGGAGTTTATTCAGGTTCTCTTGGCTGGTGCCTAGGTAAAGAGCACTGCAGTAATCGATTTTAGCCATGATGAGGGTTCTTGCTAATGTGACACTGTTGGAGGTAGTAAGGAATGGTCTACAAGCTGCGATGAGTTTGCATGTGTATGCGGACGCAGATCTGACAGCATTCATTTGTCGAGTTAATGATAGTGTAGCGTCAAGGTAGAAGCCTAATGTTTTAGTGTCTTTTGAGACTCGAATGTTATTACCGTCTATGGTGAATGACTGATAGGACGGTTCTAGTCTGCTTAGGCGTTGTGCAGTGCCTAAGATCAGAAGCTCCGTCTTGTCATCGTTTAGGCACAACTGGTGTTGGGCCATCCAAGCTTGGATGACCAGGTAGACGTCATTAAGGGACTTGGTGTCAGCTAGATAATCACCAGTGATGGGAATGAGTATCTGGGTGTCGTCCGCATAGTTAGTATAGGAGACACCCAGATAGTCAAGCACATCAAAGAGTGGTTTAGTGAAGATGTTATAAAGTGTGGGTGACACGCAAGATACCCGAGGTACGCCACAGTGAATTGGGGAAGGGTCGGCGGCTGCGGATGGGGCAAAGACTCTCATGGATCTATTGCTCAAAAAGGATTTGATCCAGGCTGCAGCAGAGGATGAGAAGTTGGCAGCGGAGTGGAGGTGCTTGCATAGGATCTGGTGGTTGACCAAATCGAAAGCGGCTGAAAGGTCGAGAAGTAATAGCATTGCTAGTTTGCCCTGATCCTTTAAGACCTCGATTTGGGTTTTAAGGTCTATTAAAGCAGTCTCCGTCCCGTGTCTGGGGCGGAATCCGGATTGTCGTAGACCTAGCAAGTTATTAGATTCCAAATAGTTTTGTATCTGGAGGTATGCGGCACGGTCTAAAATCTTAAGCAGAAATGGGACTGTGGCGATAGGTCGGAAGTTAGTAGGAATGCTTGGGTCAAGGGATGGTTTTTTGAGCAGTGGGATCACCCAAGCGTCCTTCAGGTTATCCGGGACAATACCGGATTTGAAGGAAGAGTTAATGAAGGCCGTAATGAATGGGGCCAGCTCATGCGCTGAGTCCTTAATAATAGGGGCAGGGCACGGGTCACCTTGGCAGTTGGATGGTTTAATTCTTAGAATTATGTTTTCTACCTCGGCAACGGTGAGCGGTGAGAATGTAAATGGTGTAGTATTAGCAGTGTCTGGAAGGGGGGCCCTGGCATGGGAGAGAGCGCGGTTGTCTCGTTTCAGACTGTCCTGCTTATCTTTAATTTTCGCTTGTAGTGTGGAGATTTTATTTAGTAAGGCTGCTTGGATGTTGGCACACCATTTACTATCTTTCAAGCAAGTGCCAGGGGGGGCGACTGGAGTTTCAAGCTCTTTTAGGATTTTGAAGAGCTCCTTAGTGTTCGAGTCAGCTTGCATAATGCGGTTGTTAAGAGATTCCTTTTTTGCAGTGATGATAGCATCTTTATAAGAGAGTGAGGCAAGAAGGAAACCATCTTTGTGCTCTTCAGAAGGGTGGCTTTTCCATCGATTTTCAGCACAACGTTTCGCTTTGCGTAGTAATCTTAACTGTGGGGTGAACCATGAGTTAAGATGAGTTTGTAATTTAGCCTTCCTAAGTTTGATAGGAGCTATAGAGTCAATGGCCGTTAGCATTGTTTGGTTGTAAGTGTCTGCTAAGGAGGTAGGATCAGAGCAGGTGTTGGTAGCTGCATTAAGGGTCGGGAGTAACAGTGGGAGGAGTTTCTCCTTAGTTATGTCTTTTTTGCTTCTGGTCAGGAGTGCTGGGGCTATTGGAGTCGGGGTACGTGGGGTTGCTTCAATGTTAAAGGTTGTGATGTGGTGGTCAGACCATATACAGGGGGTGATGCTGAGAACCTTAATATTGCAGTTGGATCCAGCTAACCAATCAAGTGTTCTACCTTTGATATGGGTAGGTTCTTGAATATACAAGGTGAAGCCGAGGTCAGTTAGTATGTTCTCCAGGTCAGTTGCCAAAGGATCCTTTGGGTCACCAAGACCTAAGTTAAAGTAGCCTAAAATGATTGTTTGTGAATTATTTTTAGTATTGTCAAGGAGGAGGGTGGAAATTTCACTGGCAAAGGACGGTGCTGGTCCCGGGGGCCTGTAGATAAGGTGCAAGGTGGCCGTTTGGTTGGGTGTGAGTGCTTATTTGACTGACAGCGACTCAGCTGATGCAAGTTTGGCATCAGGTATCACTCTTAGGTTGAGCTCATTTTTATGGATGAAAGCCACACCCCCACCTCTAGAGTGGGCTGTGGGACGGTCACATTGTGTGATGCCGTAGTCAGGCGGTAGGGCCAACGCTAGTAAGGGGCCAGAAGCAGCATGAAGCCATGTTTCGGATATAGCTATGAAGTCAAGGTCAGACGTGGTGATGAGGTCAGCTATGTCTAGTGCATGTGCAGTGAGGGATCTGGCGTTAATAAGGGCACCCTTAAACCTGGGCAGTTTAACCCCTGTGGTTGTGGATTTGCATGAGGTAGTGATTGACAGTGATCCAGGTGGAGAGGCGTTGTTACGGGAGTGACGTAGGCGGAATCTGGTGCCTAGTCTCTTATTTCTGAGAGAGAGGGGGCAGGGTTGGTTGGGTGTAGGTTTCCTAGCGAAGTGTTCCAGCCATAGTGCTGGGTCATTAAGGTATTGGTTGATCTGGCCTACAGCGGGAGCTGCCGGGCTCATTCTGGGAGACACCATAAGTCGTGGGGGTGCAAGACTGAAGAGAGGCTGATCAAGTTTAACCCGGGGTGGTGCGGTTGTTACCGTGGGTAACTGAGTGACTTGGTGTGGATTGGTTCCCCCCCCCAACTCAAAGGAAGAAGACGTCCTTGAACGCGCTTCTCTGTCGAATGGAGTTTGGCAATTCGAATCTGCAGCAGGGCTTCACCGGGCAAACCAATGGTCCAGTGGTTGCAGCAGCCATCCTCTTCCAGCTTGTCTTCGGTTCTTTCGTTCCAGTGGTCGACTCTGCCTTCCAGTCCATGAGACTCCCCGTTTAAACAGTTTTCTCCCTTTCATTCCAGCCTAGCCGTCACTCACCCAGCAGGGCAATCATGCCAGAGTGCATTTGGGTCTCTTAGGAGACTAAGCCAGGGAGTTCCGGGCACCTCCCTCACCTCCTGCCCACCCCAGACACTCAAGACGCAAAGGGCGGACTTCAGTGCTGAAGCCCTCCAAAAGGCACACGAACAAAGAGACCAAACCTGGTTTGGGGCGCAGAAACAAACACTAGAAGGACCTTTCCAAAAAGAAAACGGTGAAAAAAGAAGACCGGGACCTGTTTAAACAAAGGGGCTTAAGGCGCCATCTTGAAAAACATGGCTCCAGGGATTTTTAGCTACTGGTGTTCGTGGTCGGGAAAAATCATGGTAGTTCGTTGTAAAACCACTGCCACCAGCCTTTTCAATAGGAAAGGGTAGCATTTGCCTGCTACATGAGTGTTTAGACACAGGGTATACTATGTAACCCGTATAGCACTCCATTGTAAGATGGTGTGAGCTGGGTCTATGAATTTGGAAAAGAATAGTAAAGTCAATTTCACTACCCATTCTATGGGAAACAGTTTATCCCAGAGAAGGTATTTAAACCTTTGGGAAGTCTAAACAACATCCCTGTGTCACTGCACTGAGGGTGCTGTGTAACACACATGAAAAGATGATGCCTATGAAATTATCAAAAGTCCATAATCAGAGAACACAAATGTAAAACACATCAAAATACATGAAAGAGTGGGAAAAAAGGCTTGCACTCTTTCCAGGTAAAAAAAGAAAGTCCTCAAAATCCAGAAAAGTTGCCGGGGGCCTCCAAGGTGAAGGGAATTAGCTCATTTCTGAGAATTCTCCCCAACAGTCAGTGAGTGTGTTTGAGGTCCGTCACTTCCGTTCAGCCACTCTGCACTTTCGTTTCAGGGTGGACAGGTCGGAATCATACCAGCTGTTACGCTTGGAGGCAGGCTGCATACGATCATGACAGGGGCAAGGGTGTCAAGGGTTTGGAGATGGAGAGGTGAAGGTTAGCGAGGGCCGAGTCGGTCGGAGAGTCAATGGCAGGGGTGGGAGGAGGAATAAAAGTGGCAGCAAAGGCAGTGACTGACACTCGCTTCATCGGTCGAATGACGGAGGAGGAGACTAGCAGTGTGGGCAGAGGTTTAGCCAGGGAGCCCAGGAGCTCCAGATGAGAGCATGGTCAGACCAGAAGTGTAGTGAGAGAGTTAGAGACAGGGATGACTGCAGCGATTAGCACATCCAAGGTGTGTCCAGCTGAGTGTGTCGGGCCAGAAGGAAGAAGTTGCGAGAAAGTCCTGTGGCCACATCAGACGAGTCCAGATGAATGTTGAAGTCTCAGAGGAAGAGAAGCTTGGAGGTAGAAGTCAGGAGAGAAGGGAGATTGGCTGATTCAGAAAAGAAGGGCGAGACTGAACCAGGAGGCCTGTAGAGTGTGGCTGTTAGGACAGTTTTTCTGAAGTCCAACTAAGGGCTTAGTAAAACCATTCAATTGAGGCAGTACAAGACCCCACTCTTAGTATAAGGGTGTACCACATACCAGTACATGGTAGCGCAGACAGCGGCCAGGCTTATCTTAGGAGGCAGAGAGGGCTATAGAATCAGTACCCATGAAATTGTAATACAAATGGTCAAAAGAAACACTGAAACACTAAGTATGTAAAAATAAATTATTTAATTAAATACAGGTATGCCCAGATAAATCTAGAGGTAAATAAGTACTAACACATATGAAATCACAATTATAAAAACACTGCACTATACTTGAAGGTACACACACCAAAGTATAAACCTTATTTGGAACACCTAACAGTAGTTCAAAGGAAGTCAAAGCTTTTCATGCACATTCAGTATAGGTCACACCTATTCTTGGGGAGTAAAAACCAATGGTTACTTTCAAAATTACATTCAGTAATGCAAGGGCAGTAGACCCTTCCAGCTGTACAATGACTCTCAGTACAAATGGCTTAATCAGTCAGCAGGACAATATACTTTGTGAATAGTGGAACGCTTATTCCAGGTGCAGTAAAAACCTATAACTACTTTTGTGATAACACACAGTTATACGAGGTGAGTAAAACCTAAGGATGGAATATTCAGTTACAAGTGCTTTTTAGATCAGTGAACCACAGATTTGAGATAAGCAATAACTCTTGTAACTTATTTATGGCTGGCACAAAGTAAAACCCATATACTTTTTATATCTCGCAAGCAGTCCATGTTAGATCTTTCCCAGCTATAAGGATAACTGAAGTATGACTTATTAGGGACAGTTCACAGACTATGTTAGATAGCACAGGGAAAGTAAAACCCAATGTTACACTTTACTGAATGACTCAATTATTCTAGGTAGGCAACAACCTAATGCAGACTTATTCTGGACAGGCTAGCAGCAAGTCAGGGGAAGCAAGACCCAGTTGGGGGACACTCATACAATTATTCTCAAAGGAATAATCTGGTGAAACCAACACTTTACTTTTGGGAAGAGGCACAACCTAATCACAGGAGAGTAATATACCTTCACATCTACTTTCTATTAGACTGGCAAAACAGTTTCCAAGGAAGAAAAGAGGTTAACCATACTTTTAAGAATAGTGCATCACACATCCAAGGTAAGAACTTGTGTAACTGTTCACTCTTAGAATTACATTTACCAAACAACTCTTTACAATTAAGTCACTTTTAAACACTTATTTTCTTTTCTAGGTCTTGGAGCAGGAGTGTTCTCAGTGGCAGAAGGGGGGACACTAGGACTAGTGACCAACGGGCAGTGTCAGAATAGGTTCTTTAGTAGCAAAAGTCCTTAGGAAGACTGGGCAAACGGGCGTGTACGTCACGTTATAGTTAGAAGAGGGTTCAGGGGCTTCACAGAAGACACCCTAGCAGGATTCTAGCAGTGGGACTGAGTGCACTGAATGAGAGGCCTCCTCATCAGAGAAAACACCCAACAGCTACACAGATATCCAAACAGACTTATGGTAAGTACATACTCAAGCCAACACAGTACCTCAGCATTGAAGAAGATTTTGCAGCAAGAGGACTTCAGGGTCTACAACCAAATACCCGGTCAGTGGATTCCTTGTTGTGGTGACTGAAAACAAGACCTCAGAAGGAACTTTGCAGCAGGGATCGAAGGCGGCGGCTAGAGGCAAGTTTTTCCTCACGGCTGAATGCGGTTCTGCGTATTTGACACCTTTTCAAGGAGCACAGAAGACAGAACATCGCAGTTGAATTCTCGTTGTTACTAAGGTCCAGCAGGACCAGTTGAGGGGACTTTTCAGACTCTATTCGGGTCTCTGAAGAACCACCAAGATGCCCACGAAGTTTCAGCGAGATTTGAAATTCAGAAGACGGTGCACCACACAGTGGCTCGAGGTCGCAGGTATTGCGGCAACGCAAGGTTGCAGCAACGCGTGTGAAGGGCTACAGCATGCTCCAGTTACACAGCAGGCTCTCCGGTTGCTGGAAATCGTTTCAGCCGTGTTAGGGAGAATTCTCAGAAATGTGCTAATTCCTCTCTACCTTAGAGACCCTCAGCTCTTTTGCTGAACTTTGGGACTTTGTACTTTAATTCTATTTGTTTTCTGTGGTTCTTGTTTTGGTTTCTGGAGTCTGACAAACTCCATAGGCATCTTTTTGCATTGTGTCACACTGCACCTTTAGTGCTGTGCCACAGGGAAGTATTTCAGATTTTCCAAGGTTTAAATACCTTACTCTTGGATTAACTACTGTTTCCAAGAGCAGTAAAGTGAAATTGACTTTACTGTACATTGTGAATTTCAAGACCCAGCACACACCATCTTCAATAGGGTGCTGGAGGGGATAATTAATAGCCCATTTGTCTAACTTTCACAAGTAAAAATGTTTATGTTACCCTTTACACAATGAACGGCTGGTGGCTGTGGTTACTTTTTACTACCGTGTCGTGTCTTTACAGCGGGCTGCATTTGCAGCTGCAGTAAAGCACCCATGGGTGCCATTTTTGTCAAAATGGCCCCAGTCTTCTCTTTTCGCCATTTCTTGTTGTTTTGGTCCTTCTTGAGGTTTACTCTGCGCGCCAAACCGGGTTTGGTACCTTTGTTAATTTTGTTTTTGGCAGGCTTCACAAGTGAAACCTGCCTCTGGCTCCAGAGTGTCTGGTGGGGGCAGGAAGTGAGGGAGGTGCCCGAAACTCCCTGTGCTTAGTCTCCTAGGAGACCCAAATGAACTTTGTGATGACTGGCCGGCTGGCTGTCTGGCAAGGACAGCCACCCTGCTGGGTGAGTGACAGCTAGGCTGGAATGAATGGGAGAAACCTGCATAAAAGGTGAGGCTTTTTGGATGGAAGGCAGAGTTGACCACTGGACGAAGGAATCTGAATAAGAACTGGAAGAAGACGCCTGCTGCAACTCCTGGACCGTTGGTTTATCCGTTGAAGCCCTGCTGCTGTGCTGAAGCTCCAAGTTCGCCTCGACAGAGAAGCTCTGCAAAGACGATGTCTCCCCTTGAGTTGGTGGGACCAATCAACTCCAAAGTAAGCCACCTGGACATCCATCTCGGAGCTGGTTGAAATTTCCACAGAGTGCTGCTGGAATCTGTGTAGCCAGGGAGAGGAACACCAGTTTGTGTGCGTTGCTTTGAAGTTGGCCAGGAGCTCCAGGAAGATCCTCCAAACTCCCAGGAAGCAGGACTGACCGAGCCTGAGCCCCCGTCAACGGAGTGCCGGATCCCAGAAGCAAGGAGAGTCCACCTCGACAGCCAATAACTGCAGTGTTCCTATTTGCAGCAGTCGCAAGAAGCTGAAACACCAAAGTGCCATTAGTTTGAAAGTTTGCTGGTTGCAGTCAGTGACCATCCCGTTGTGGTGCAGGAGTCCCCCGAAGTTCTCCCTCTTGTCCCCACGACTGAGGCCCAGGAACAACAGGATCTGCAGAGCTGCACAGGAACAGAGGTCATCAGCTGCATCTTTTCTTCAAACTGAAAGGTACTGTAAAGTCTGAGAGAATTTACCTCACTGTAGATTTGCTTGCTCTTCTACTTCATAAGTCTCCCGGCTTGTGGCCCTACATTTGATTATTCTTTCTTCATCAAAGGGTTCTACAAACATTGTGCAAAGACTTTTACTCACCTTCAAGAAGTGCGTCAGTTACATTGACTTTTGCCCATTGACATTGGCTTAGCCTGTTTCCCTGAATAACTTCTTCTGTTTTGTGTTGCACCCATCCTTCCAGGAAGGGGTTAACATCCTCTGTATTGGGGGGTGGAGGGTTCAGAAGTATTTGCCTGCTTAAAGAAATATTTGAGATCTCTTGTTTATTCTGTTTAACCTTTATTTTTACATACTCTCTGTCTGCCTACTCTAGATGTAACAGTTCTATATTAATGTCCACAAGCTTCCTAGATATTTATGTCAACTGAGGGTGTAGGAATTGCCTGTGGGTCATCCCCAATGAGAAGTTACTGAATCTAAGAAACCTGAGAGTGTGGATTTGTGAAGTGTATTTGAGTGTTGCTTTTATATTGTTCCTCCTGAAGACGGCTTACTGAAATGACCGATCAATAAATTATTAATTGTTTTATCAAGAAACCTTGAGTAGAAGTGTTTATTTGAATACGTGTCACTGTGAATCTCTCTGTAACTGCATTGCTGCTCACATTGACCCCTCTTGAGAAAAGCCTGGCTGCTAGGCCACACTACCAACCTGTGCAGTTTAGAATTATCCCAAAGATTGGGTCCCTATTGCCAGGAGGCTAATGTTGTTGTAGTGCACCCTAAGGGTACTACCCCAAATCTTTACCCAACAAGTCGCCTTTCCTTAGTCACCCTCTTCGGTTTCAGTTCCAGTGGTCAACCTTTCTTCAGCTTCCAGGTTTGCAGTATTTATCAGGAACTACAGCACAACCTCTGCATCCTCTCCCCGCATTTTTCAAGAAGGGGCGGTCTGGTTGTCCCTAAGGGCTGTAGAGTGTTGGACTCCTCCCTCGCTTCCTGCCCTCAAAGACAGACTGGCGCCTGGGCAGGGAGTCCAAGGGACTCCTGCCGAAGATAAAAATTGCACAAAGGAATTTCCTGCCCTGGATGTTGGGGGTACGAACAAGAATCACTAAAATGGCAAAAAAAAAGAATACTGGGCCATTTTGGTAAAATGAGAACCCTTAGGTGCCTTTACTGCAGCTGTGAACACAGCCCACCATAAAGGTGCACCAAATTAATACAAGGCATCACTGCCATCAGCCATTGAAGTTAAGCTCGTCCCTGTAACAAAATTGTTACAGTTTTAGTGTGAAAGGGGATATATTGCATCTCCCCAGCACTCTACATAAGCTGGGTTGTGCTGGCTTCACAGAATAAAATGTAAAAGGGATCCAAAGATCCTTTCTACCCTTGGGAACAGTAGTTCACCCAAGGTTTGCAAAAGAAAGTTAAAAAGGGGAGCCCCTAGGGCAACCCAGCAACAACAGACACTTATTGCCAATAAATTGTTAAAGAGGATATAAAAAGAGTTAAAGATTCTGTGAGTGTGGAAAAAGGTTCCCACTCACTGAGGTATTAAGGAAAAATATCCTACTAGTAAAGCAAAAAGTTCTGGGGTTGACCCAGCTCAGGAAGATTTACCAGTTCTGTGAAAATCTTACCTAACAGTGGCAATAGTAAGCCAGAGGGTAGGAGAAACGCCAAGCCTGCAGACGAGGCATTCAAAGGACGAATAGGATTGAGTGGGTAGGATAGTAGCAGGGACCCATTCAGGGAAAATCAGGGACCTTTTGTCTCCAGACCAGTGGGGCCTGGGCTTGGAGAGGATCTTATAGCTCTAAGTAAGAAGAGTGTCAGGAGCAGTGACAGCGCTGACATTGAACCAAGTCTCAGTAAGGGCGAAAACATCAAGGTCAAAGTCTTCACGGAGGAGACAAATGTCAGAGGGGTGTTTAATGGCAGAACGAGCATTGAGAGAAGCTAAGTGAAGATGGTTGCCCCCTTTGAAGGTTTTCCAAGGAGGGGTGCAGGGATGTGGTACAACTGTCAGTGATGGTGAAGGGACCGCAGGGGGGTGGCAGAAGTTGGAGCAGCAGGAGAAGTAAAGGGGTTAATGAGATACAGAAGACACCTATCAAGGAGGAGGAGGTTGGGCTGAGAGCCCTGGGCTATGACAGAGTTAGGCAACGTTTGTGTGCAGTACCCTTTGGGACCACTACACACAACTAGGACTACAGGTGTAAGCAAAACCAAGCTTTGGTATAAGTCTGTACTACACAGTTTTGTGGTAGCATTGCTGAGCAGCCAGACTGATCTCGAGAGGGAATGTGAGGTATAAGGATGTTACAGAGGTCTATAATTACAAGTATTCAAATAGACTCTTATACTCAGGGTTTCTTAGTAAAACACTTATTCATTTATTTCACAGTCAGTTATAAAACATTCACTAGAAGGAGGCAATCTATATCACACATAAATATACTTCAGTACTTCACAATATCAGGTTCTGAGGCATTTAAACTACTTTGAAGGAGGAGCAAAATGGCATTCAGAGCATTTAAAGTAGGAGCAAAAAGGCACGAGTTAATAAAGCGAATATTAAAGTTACTCTTTAACAGTGCAAATAGTTTGAGTTCCCCAGAGGAGTTGATTCAATGCAATAGGTTAGGCCAAAGTCAATGGGCTAAAGTCTTGTATAGGATAAACGGTTCTGGAGGTTAAACAGAAAAGTCTTTGCCAAAGTTCGCAGTAGTTCGTTAGAGAGATTAAATATGTTGGGTCACAAGCTGACTAGGCCTGCAAGTTTCCAAAGTTTTGCAATGAGAGATAAGTTCTCTCGGTCAGGTTTTCACAGTACCTTACAATGAAGAAAAAGATGCAGCTGAAGACGTCCGTTCCTGCAGATCTCGCTGTTCCTGAGCCTCAGTCGTGGGGACAAGAGGCAGGACGTCAGGGGACTCATGCATTGCACGGGGACTGGTCAAATATCTGGCAAAGGCAAATATTTGATTCCGGTAGCTGTAGTCAAGCGCACAAAGAGGTGTCCTTCTCCCTGGCTATACTGTTTCCTGCAGCGCTCTGAGGAAAAATACAACCAGCTCTGAGAATGGCATCCAGGTGGCTTACGAGTTGATTGGTCCCACCAACTCAAAAGGGAGAAGTCGTCCTTGAAGGGCTTCTCTGCCGAGATGAACTTGGCGATTCGGACCTGCAGCAAGGCTTCACCAGTCAAACAAACAGTTCAAAAGTTGCAGCAGCCGTCCTCTTCCAGCTCGTGTTCGGTTCTTTCGTTCCAGTGGTCGCCTCTGCCTTTCAAGCCAAGAGACTTGCCTTTTAAACAATTTTCTCCCATTCATTCCAGCCTGGCTGCCACTCACCCAGCAGGGTGGCTATCCTTGCCAATAACACCAGAGTGCATTTGGGTCTCCTAGGAGACTAAGCACACAGAGTTTTGGGAACCTCCCTGACTTCCGGCCTACCCTAGACACTCGGGTGGCAGAGGCGGTCTTCAGTCCTGAAGCCCGCTAAAGGCGTAGAAACAAAGGGACCAAACCTGGTTTGGCACGCAGTGACAAACTTTAGAAGCACCTTTCCAAAAAGAAATGGCAAAAAAAAGGAGACCGGTACCCGTTTAAACAAAGAAGGCTCTAACGCCATCTGGAAAAACATGGCTCCCGCGATTTAACACTACTGGTGTTCACATTCGGAAAAAATCATGGTAGTTTGTTGGAAAACCACTGCCACCAGCCATTTCGAGAGGAAAGGGTAACATTTGACTGCTACACGAGTTTCTAGACATAGGGGATACTAGGTAACCCCTCCACCCCTCTATTATAAGATAGTGTGTGCTGGGTCTAGGAATTTGGAAAGACTAGTAAAGTCAATTTCACTTTACTTTCTCTGGGAAACAGTAGTTTATCCAAAAGAAGGTATTTAAACCTTAGGACAGCCTAAAAGGCTTGCCTGTGTCACTGCACTGAGGGTACAGTGTGGCAAAAATGAAAAGATGATGCCTAAGGAGTTGTCAAACGCCACAATCAAAGAACACCAGAATAAAACACACATCAAAATACATGAGACAGTGGGGAAAAAAAGGCTCACACTCCCCAGGTTAAAAAAAAACAAGTCCTGAAAATCCAGCAAAGTTGCTGGGGGTCTCCAAGGTAAAGGGAATTAGCACATTTATGAGAACTCTCCCTAACAGACGGTGTCATTCAGATAGACATTAATGATACACCTAGAGGATGGGAAGTGTGCCAAGAGTACTTCCCATCTGATTCCACCATTAATAGGGGAAGAAGAGAAAGCAGATCGAGACCATATGGGGAGTGCATAGGTCCGGAAAGGGCCCGACAAAGAGGATGTCAGTGATAGTCAGTGAAAAAGACCACCGAAGACGACTCCCAAAGAGGATCAGCTTCCGCGCCCGTGTCTGGCACGGTGAAGCCCTGTTTGACTACCCGATTTTTGAAGACCCTGTGCGGTGCTTTAACCACTGGACTGGTGGGACCAACCAATCGACACGTTTGAGGATCCAGTTCTCCAGTGGCCTACCTTGCTAGAACCGTTGCTGTTCCACATTTGCTGCCGGAACTTCAGTGGTCGCCAGCTTGTCGTATACATTTAATTCCTGCTGAATTTCAGCCTCTCAGCTTCATGGGATTCTGCTGTGGACTTGCCTTCCCCTGTATTGTGAAGTGTCCTGAAGAGGGCGGTTAGGAAGATTTTCATTTTTCTATGCAAAATCCCCACTTTTTGCAGGATTTATAACTCGATTTATGAATTTTTGATCTGTTCCCGAGTGAATGGGAACTTTTTTCCACACTCGCACACTGCTGCCGTCCCTCTTGGGTCTTTTGTTCTCTTCCCCCAACTTGGGTTTTCTCTAGGCCGGTCCCACCTCCTCCTGGTTCCCTGAACGTATGGCATACCAGTCTCTGAGCGGTGACACTCCTTGTGGGGAAGACCACAGCGTAGCTCCTGCTTCTCTCGGATCTTCTGTCTCGATGTGTGGCCTTCGCCGCTTCCCATCAGTCACGGGCCGGACTTCAGGGTCATTCTAGCTGGTGCCAATCGACCCTGGTTCATGCAGTCGTGTCTCTTCTCCAGCGCTCGGCCTGGTGGCAGGGAGGCACGCTCCGTGGGATTCTTTGCTCCTCCACTCTCCATGCCGCCTGCGTGAGATGGCTCGCTGGCTACGCCTCAACAGAAGGCGGATCCTCCTCTGCATCTTGGCTCCATATGTCTGCATGCTGAACTCCTGCTCACACTCGTGTCAGTCTCGGGCTGCCTTTATATCAGTCTCTGAAAGGAAATGGAGCACTCCATATGTGTTGTGATGGAAACAGTAAAGTGTCAGAAACCGAACCAGGTCGATCAAACAGTGGCTTGGTGCAATTCCCAAATAAACTAAGATGTGGGCTTCCTGAGACAATGGAGGATGACATATCCCTGCTGAGGAAAGGCCTGTCCTGTAAGTGAGGGATCAGCCCCAGTTCGGCATAGCAGGCTGACCTCCCTAGTCCCCAAGGGTGTGGCTCCACCTTGGGGAGAGGGGATGAATTCCCGGGAGTTGTCACAAGTACTAAAGGCCCTCTGTAGCTAGAAAATAATGGACCTAGTGCCCTGCATCACAGGTCCTAATAAAAGTCTTTTCAGGTGGCTAGGAGTCTTTTTAGAAGATTTAACAATTTCTGGTTTGAGCGAACTAGTACGTTTTCCAAAGTTTTTACTAAACAAGCAATACATCTTTAACAAGACCCTCTCCCAATCAAGTCACCCTAAGGGAGATCCACAGAGGATACCAGGCCAGATCCCCACTGTTCAAGGCAAGGAAAGAAGTGATTGGGCTACGGCTTTACAGCCATACAACCCTTTGGAGATGCAGGGAAAGGGGGGCAAAGCAGGGACGTTTACTCACCCCCTGTACTATGATTCAATCAGGGACCACCGTAGGAGTTCGTAACATCACTGGGCCTTCAGGATTTGTGCCTTGGTTTCACTGGAGAAAGCCCATGGGGGTAGAGGTCACTTCAGGCATCGTGTTTTGGGGTCCAGCTAGTTTGGGGTTCCGTGCTCCGATGGACCGGATCTGACAGCTTGACAACTAGGACACACCCACTACTGGGCCACCACCCTGGCGATGACCTCAGAGGTAGAAGATGGCAGCCAGCATCCTTGATGACATAAACAAAGAACTGGTCCTCTTTCTGGTAGAGAGGTACAACCTCAGCAGAATGCTTCTTGTTCCATAAACTGACTATCTGCCCTGTCCCAAGGCTGAACTCTGGAAAGCAGCCTTGCACCGAAGTAGTCCAGGAGTATGTCTGGCAAGCCCACAGGATGTGCAGGGACTGTTCCTAGCGCTTCTAGCGGCTGGATGTTCGGGGAGGGGTCGGACTAATTGCTCCCACCAGCCCAAGGGTCGATGTGCTAATCGAGGTCTTCAGGAGATCTGCAGTGAGACGGGGCTATGCCGGGCGTTCTTCCATCGACAAAACTGGGTCTTCAGCGGCTGCAGTCCTTCATAGGGGTCTTGGCTGCAAAAAAGATCTCATGATAGCTGCAGGAGTCACCCTTTTAGCCAGGATCCAAGCTGAAGTTTGCAACAATGACAAGGATTTGCAACATTCAAATGGGCTGGGGCTGTCCAATCCTGGAAAGCATCTGGCGACCGCATCTGTCCAGCAACACTCACTTTAGCACAAATGTGGACTAGTTCCAGAAAAACCCAGCCCCCACATCTTTCCCCGGGAAAGGGATTACCATTTAAAAAAGACATCCACCCATTCTAGGGGCAGAGGATCATACTAAAAGATTGCCAAAGGGCACGTGAAAATCTCTTGGCCATTTTGGAGTATTTGATACTCCAATTGGTATTAATCAGTAAAATGCAAAAATGCATGAGACTAAGAAAGAGAACACTAAAAAAGTATCTGCTGCAAACAGCCAATCCTGGACACATCATGTATGTAACCATAAAGTTATCAAAGACAAATGTTAGAGGGACACAGTGTCCCTACCACGCGGCATGTGCAGGAAAAATAAAACGAGAACTATACTACGGTGCACTGATAGTCAGATGGACTTATCAGTGCCCCGAAAACAAATGAGCTTAGCAAAGTAAGTGGAGCAAAAATGCAGGACTACCCTGACGAAGCGCAGAGATTCACCCCAGGTGTAAGCCTTGGCCAATGGTGGCTTCATCAGCAGTCCTTCAGCATCCTGCTGTGGTCTTTTCTGAAAGTCTGGGCTGGGAGTGACCCGAGCCCTCCAACAGGAGGACCTGCACCACTGAAACTGAGAGGCTTGTCCAACCATGGACAGCCAACTCTCCCACAAACAGCCCAGCAACTGTGACCTCACTCTGGCTGGTTTGTGTATTGGGGCTGTCTAGCCCAGATAGCCAGTTCCAGCCACTTCAAGTCCACAAATACCACTGAAAACATTTCTTGCAAGCAGCCAGTAAAAGTGTATGGCCACATATGGCCCGGGCAAGGAGAAACAAGGCCAAAAAAGTACAGAACAAAGTGAGGGCTTAAAACATGATGTTTAACCATTTTGGACCACTACTTTGGCCACCTCACATTAACAGTGCATGGGGCAACAGTAGTGCATCCAAAAATGGTTAAAACAAGTTCGACACTGACAACAGCTTTCTTGTGTTGCACTGGAAAGTGCACCAGTTATACTAAAAATTAAACGGGAAACAAAGTTTCCCCTCGAATACCATCCACCAGGAAGGAAGTACTGCTACAACAAAGGTAATCAGTAGGGACAGAAATCCTCCTGCACTGCTAGCCATAAGGACCCACCTGCGCCCCCTTAAAGAAGCAAGTTAAGCCAAGGAGTTGGGTTGATAAAGACCCCACTCCGACAAATCAGTCCAGGAATCATATGCAGAAATCCTGGGGTCTCTATTGAAGTAGAAATTGTTTCTTTTTGCAGATTTCCCCAAAGGAGGGCACATGGGTGATCGTGTTGCATTAATTTGGAGAGTTCAAGTGCTACCTTTCAGGGATCACAATTGTAGTACCATCAAAAGTACCCCCAAAATTGACAAAAAGGAAGCAACACAATCTACATACCCATCGTCTGCTCCAGACACCATATGCTCCTCGTTAATTAGATGAATGCAGTCAATGGAGCCCCTGGAAGGAGAAAATGGATGAGAAAAAACGTAAAGGCCGCTGTAAATAAGAATATGAAGCGAGTGAGTGGGACAGATCATGATACAGACCGGGTGTAATAAGCGCTTTGGTAAAATCGTTACCACAGAGGCAAAATCAGAATGAGGACATGGGGCAGAGAGTTGGAAGAAGGAGCAGGGGAGTGCATGAAATACAAATAAAGCAGATTAGTCTGGTTAAGAGAACAAGTACAGAGTAAATGAGGTCAACATGCAAAGGCTGGATGAGTGAAGAGCTGAGCGTGGTGTTGGGACAGAATTCCTTTTTAAGGATTTCAACTTTTTAAAAAAAAGAAATTGAAAAAAATATGCTTTTTCTAGAAACATAGCAAAAAGGTGCTAAGATTCTGAAACCAGCGCATGGATCTCTTAGTCATGGTAAGGGCAAAAAAGTTGCAGGAAAATAAAAAGTTTATAATGTGCAGCGTATAGTGGAGTTCATGATGTTGCAAATTAGAATTATTTCGGCAGTATGGGTTGTGCTAGAAATGAAACTTGAAGGACTGGCAGTTCATAACCTGGTTAACCAGGCACATTGGGCCTCATTACACGGACAGTGGTAACCATGGCGCTATTAGCGCCATGGTTGCAGCCGGTATTTTACCGACTCCGCCTTGGTGAATGGGTGAATTACCACCCCATTCCAAGGTTGGCGGGCGGTAATTCCCCATTCACCAAGGCCCTTCCCCATTCCCATTTGAGCCCCAATAGGGCTCAATGGGAATGGGGAAGGAGCAAATAGCGGTACTGCTATTAGCAGTACCGTTATTTGCCCTGAAGTCCCTCAGCGGGTCCCTACCTTAACGTGTGGTCTGGCCACACGTTAAGGACGGGACCCGCTGAGGGACCTCGTAGTATGGCGCTAAGGGATTATTCCATGTTAGGCAAAGTTTGTATGCCGTACCCTTTAGGACCACTACACACAACTAAGAATACAGGTGTAAGCAAAACCAACCTTTGGTATGTTTATGTTTAGCATTTGTATAGCGCACCAGGTACCCTAAGGCTTAAGGGCGCTTAGAAACGACAACACACAAACAGTACAGAAACAAAAAAAGAACGGAACCAAATCCAAGACAGGCTCATAAGGTATAAGTCTGCACTACACGGTTTTTGGTAGCGGAGCTGAGCAGCCAGGCTCATCTTAAGAGGGAATGTGAGCTGTAATAATGTTACACAGAGGTCTACAATCACAGCTGTTCAAATAAACTCTTACACTCATGGTTTCTTTGTTAAAAACGTATCAATTGATTCCAAGATGGCCTCGGACACCAGATAGACGTGTGTCGACGGCGCTCCCAAGCCCCTAAGACTGGTAACAGGGTTCCACCACCCCTGCCGGCCAAAGTAAGGCAGAAAAGAAGGAGCGGATGCCACACTTGGAGTACACCAGAAGGCACCTCCGTGAGCAGTGAGCAAGGACCCGGGTGCTTGCAATCAGAAGGCGCGCAGGCACGGCCCAGAGGAAGAGGGAACCAACTGAGCAGCAGATTGCATAAGACAATGGCGGGTGCTGTACAGAGGACTGGCCCGAAGCCCACCAAGAAGACGATAAGAAGAGGGGAAGAGCCCAGAGTCCAAGTCGAGACGAGGTTCGCCGCGGCACAACGGGGCGTACATTATCAGGGACTGAAACTCCAGGATCCGGAGGGACGCGCGCCGCCTGGGACGGAGAAGGAACCCACCGCAATCTCCGACCCCCTGCCGGCCCGTGGGAAGCGCCGGCTGAAGCGAAGGCGGAGAAGAGAAATCCTGTCCTGGGAGGCGCAGAGACAAGGAGGATCGGCCGGCGGCAACGGGGACAAGGTGAGCCGGGGGAGATACGGTGAGAGGGAAGCCCAGGGACTACCACCTCAAAGACCAATCGCTTGCAGGGCGAGCCCCTCTCACACGAAAACCCGGACAAGGGTGGGACCCCCCCCCCCCGACGGAGGTAGACCATATAGGTGGAACTGTGCACCGGGGAACACGGGCCCGCCCACCCCCCAAACCCCCCTGCCCCCCAACGGTAGCCTTGCAGTAACGGCAACTATCCCTCACCCGCAATTGGAAGGAGGCCACACAGGGGAGGCCCCCTCTTCAATCGCATAGGAGAAAATACAGCCGGGCAGGGAAGACAACACCCAGTGAAGCCAAGAATAGGCTCGGCGCACGGGAAGCAGGCTCCCCAAGCAAAAGCTGAAAAGCTGCTCTCCTCCCAAACCCATTAATAACAGTCTGGGGCAGGAGACCAAACGTATCAAAAAGGGTTCTGAAAAAAAGACTGGTAGAAATAATAATGGCCAACAGAAGTATCCACCAACAAACGTGACATACATACAATGCGCAAAGGCTAATTGTAGAACAGAGCTGACATATTGGGAGGGTTCAAGAGCACCTTATTACCAGCCAAGACCTGGGGAACCGCCCAGAGGGGAGTGGAGAAAGGGCCAGAGAGGTACACAGGCCGGGGCCTCGCCACAGAAGCAAAGACAAATAACTAATACTTCCCTGTCAGGACCTCACAACCATGGCTGCCAAAAACAAGAGCAGATCGAACAAAAGCGGGTGGCCGCAGGTAGACACTGAGATCTCTCGGAGCACCATGTTTGCCAATAAACTGCCTGTAATGTAATAACCAAGGATGCATGAGCTGTAATGACTGATCTGTTTGTAGCAATCATGATGTGCCAACGACAGCTACCAATCCTGTACCCCCTGTAACTAAGTTCCTGCAAGTAACAGCGCCACAATGCCCCTGGGCTGTCTGCGCGCTATAAAAATATAAATAAATAAAAATAAATAAATAACGATGTGGGTGAATAAAGAAACCAGCGAAGAGCGCAGGGGACAACAGAAGGGGCCACAGGACAAGGCCAATCCGAAGAACCAGAACCGGCAACACAAATTTCCTGCCAAGACCTACATGGGGAAATGCTCTCCCTGCAAACCATATTGGCAAGGACATTTCAGGACCAATTTCAATTGATAAGAACAGATAAACCAGGCAGTGGCCGAAATTAAGCAGGAGGTAGGTCAGCTGGGAGAGAGAACTGATCTCGTAGAAAAAGGCCTACAGGAGGTGGGCAGAGAAACAATGAACAGCGAAGCAATTGAGAGATTGGACACGGCAATGCGAAATCTAGAAATCAGAATGGAAGATTTGGAATACAGGTCTTGAAAGATCAACATCAGGCTGAAGTTACTGCCGGAAACGGTGCAGGACAGAGACCTGAAGGAGACAATCCAGGAGATATACGCATATCTCCTGGGGGAGGTTACCCCAGACAAGATAGAGCTGGACAGGGTTCACAGAGTGGGCCTCCTCAACAAGAACCAGAACGCCAGACCTAGAGACGTGCTATCCGCATTCACGAGATCTGCTCAAAAAGAGGCTGTCCTCGGGGCGGGTAGGCAGAAAGAACTGATCCTATACAAAGGTCAAATAATTGAGCAATACCAGGACCTTGCCAACAGCACCCTACTTAAACGGCGACAAATGGGTCCAGTAATCGCGAAATTTAAAGAAGCAAGGGGTCAAGTACAAGTGGACCTTTCCATTCGGGCTGCTATTCGAGTGGGCCGGCACACAGAAGCGGATAACTACGCTGCAAGAAGGGGCGGACATCCTACACATCGAGCTGGAACAGGACCAAGGGACGGCCAGACCAGACAAATCTCCGGAAGCAGGAAACAGAATGAGACCCAGGCCGTGTGAATGGACAGTTGTGGCAGAGGGGAGAAGACGACCTGCGCCACAGGACCCCACCTGGAAGGGAAGGGGCAAAGAGTCAGCTGCGGAAGAGAGGGCTGAGACTGATGGGGATTAACCCGGAGTGAGTATATGTCAAATGGGGTGGTGGACAGAAAGGTTTACAAAGAGGGGAGGAGGAGTTAGGTGCAAACATCATGGGATTGGTAATGGCAAGGAGGCCTGAGGATGGGGGGAGGCGGGAAGACCTAGGGATGAGGACTTCAGGGAAATGGAGGGGAATGAAGGGGGAGGGTCGAAGAGGCGCCACTCGGGGAATAAAGGAGATAATTGAGAGCCAGGGTTTGAAATTGCGAGAACGGATGAAGGGAAGCAGTTGGGGAGACACACTGAGCGGGAGAAAGCGAGAAATCACCATTCAAATCGTTAACTCATAATGTTAGGGGTCTCAATTCCCTGCTGAAGAGGAAAAAGCTCGAGCTATTCACGAAAAGAGAAGCCCCTTCCTGGGGCTACAAGAGACACTTACTGCACAAAGACCAGAGCCGGCTCATCAGGGTTGAAGAGACAATAAGGGACAAAGAAGGCAGAAAAATAATAGTGAGAGGCAAAAGACAGGAAGCTTTCCTACGGGCATCTTAGGGAAACTAGAGGAGCACTCAAGGGGCCAAATAATCATAATGGGCGAACTGAACATAGCCTCGGATAGGGCCAGAGACCGATCAAGAAATAAAAGCATGGGAGGGGGAGCCGTGGCCTCCAAATAACTGAGGGAAAGAATGTCCGGCATAGGTCTAAGACGTATGGAGGGAATTAAAAGGGAATGCGGAGGGATATACCTTCCTCTCAGACATCCACGGGACGCAGTCAAGAATAGACTATATATGGGTCTCAGCGAACCTGGTAGGAAGGTTTAAGGAAATAGAGGTGGGCCCTATGGGCATAGCAGACCACAAAATAATATCAATGCAACTGGAACTGGGAAACAGGAGGAGGTGGGTCTGGGGACGGAAATACCCGGATTACTTGATGAGGGATCCCGTAATTAGTGAAGAGATGGAGGGAAAGATGAGAAGTATTTGAGAACAAAAGGGGGGATACGGAGGAAGATACAAGGTGGGACGCATTCAAAGCCACAATGAGGGGGGAAATCATAGCAGCCAAAGCACAAAGACACAAGCAACTGCTGGCCCTGGAGGCAGTAGTAGAGGGGTCAAGGAAAAGAGTGGCAGAGGCACCCAACAGAAAAAACCAAAGGGAATATACAAGGGTGGTAAGCCAATTGGGGGTCCTACGGACCAAAAAAGAGGAGGAGGCCCTACTCTTCTTAAGACAAAAATACTACGCTAAAGCAAACAAGGCTGATGTCCTACTGGCACGTCTCCTCCGGGGGGCGACGTCGAGAAATACAATCACGGCTTTAAAAACAGAAGCAGGTGAAAGAGTCACACGAACAGAAGATATCCAAGAAACTACGGCCAAGTTCTACGAGACATTATACACGTCACAGAACACCCAAGCCCAGGTACAGGAGGAGTTTCTGGAAAGGATACGGCTACACGAAATTAGTAGGGAAGCCCAGAATAATATACACCAAAAGATAACGGAGGATGAGGTGAGGAGGGTCATTGGAAAACTGCCCTTGGGTAAAGCCCCAGGCCCTGACTGATATTCGGCATAATTTTATATAAAACCTTCGCCGGGCTAATGGTACCACAACTGACCCACCACTTCAACTCCTTCAAAGATAGAGGACAAATAGCCCCATCCATGAAAGAAGCTAAAATCACCCGATTCTGAAACTAGATAAGGACCCCAATGTAAAGATCTTCCTATAGACCAACAGCGCTCATTAATGTGGATGCTAAAATCGACACAAAACTTTTAGCTAACAGATTAGAGGGGCTTCTTCCGGACCTGATACATCAGGACCAGGCAGGATTTATTAAAGGCAGGCAAACGGCAGATAACATACGGAGGGTGGCGCACCTGCTGGAAAAAGTGGAAAAAAAGGACACTCCACCGGCCTGCTATCATTAGACGCAGAAAAAGCATTCGACCGGGTGGAGTGGTAGTTTCTTTTCAAGGCCATGGAAAGGATGCGGCTCGGAGGCGCCTATCTGCAAATGGTCAAGGCAAATTATGAGGGCCCCCAAGCACGAGTGGTAGTGAACGGAACATCACGAATGTTCAAACTACAAAGGGGTACAAAACAGGGCTGCCCCCCCATCACCACTACTATACGCAATATACCTAGAACCACTACTCCAAGCTATACGAGAGGCAGATGGAATCCAGGGAATCCCATTTGGGGGAAGACAGCATAAGGTGGCGGCTTTCGACGATGACATGCTGCTCACCCTTACCAACCCCTCTGAATCAAGCAGGGGGAGTAAATTATTACTTGAGGATTTTGAGGATGCATCGGGGTTACGCATTAACATGGGCAAATCCGAGCTAATGGACTTGACGCTGGGGAAAGAGGAGAGAGAAGAGCTAAAAAGGACAACGGCATTTGCTTGGCAACCTGGGGGGTGAAATCACACTTGGGAGTGAAGATAACTCCGGCGCAAATTACCCTCCCCTCATGAGGGGTATAAAGAAGGACCTCCATAGGTGGCGGAATCTTCTAATCGCCTGGTTTGCGAGATTGGCGGCAATAAAAATGGTCACACTACCACGGCTGCTCTATTTGTTCCAGGCAGTCCCGGCAAGCTTCTTCAGGGAACTTCAAGCCCTAACAAATGAGTTCATATGGGAGAGAAAAAGAGCAAGGGTCAGTAGGCAGCAACTTACAGCCCTGAGGAAAGAAGGGCGACAAGCCCTTCCCAACTTTCGACAATATTATGAGGCAACCCAACTAAGAGTAATTAGGGAGTGACTCCATGAGGGGGGGAAGAGAAACACTGGGTCAAAATGGACAGGGCAGTAATGAAGCACGATTTAAGAGAGGTCTTATGGCTTCCAAAACACCACCGACCAAAACACATGTACGAGAGCTCTATTACCAAACTGGTCGCGGAAAATTGGGACAGGCTGGTAAAACTGAGAAATCACCACATTTCCATCCCCCTTCACACCAATATTCTATAACAGGGAGTTCACGCCAGGACTAGAGAGGGGCGCTTTCAGGAAATGGCAGGACGTGGGTTGTCAGAGGATGCAAGACATGTTTATAGGGGAAGAGATTAGCGGCTTCACAGACTGTATAAAGGGACTTTGCACTCCGGGGGGGCGGGGAGGGGAGAGAGATTGCGGTATTCCCAACTGCGCCACTGGCTCCTACATCCAGTGAACAAATAAGCGGCCACCAGATTGCCAAACCCTTTTGAGAAATTCCTAATGACAAATGATGGCTCCAGGGGGTTGATTTCACAGCTGTACAATATATTAGATGAGGCTACCCCTAGGCAAAACTGGGTTTACATGGGAAGATGGGAACGAATATTGGGTATGGACAGAGAAGAGAGAATGGGAGAAACTATGGAGGAAAATCTCCAAACTAGCGAAAGCCTCTCAAACTCAAGAAGCATGGTATAAAATAGTCTATGGGTGGCACTATACTCCAGCCCACCTACACAGAATATACCCAGGGACACCGGGGGTCTGCTGGAGAGGGTGCGGAAAAGAGGGCACAGCGGAACATATATGGTGGAGATGCCCAAAAATAGAGCCGTTTTGGAAGGAAATTCGACGAGCACAGGAGTAGGCATTTGGAACAGGGGAAAGTAGGCCCCCGGAATGGACCCTACTGGGCCTGAGGAGCGAGGAAGCGGAAAGGGAACCGAGAGCTAGAAAAAGAGCACGGGTAATGCTCACTATAGCAGGAATGACAATTATCGCACAGAAATGGAAAAGCTCGAACATACCGACGTTCCAGGAGTGATTGCGCAAAGTATGGGAAATGGTCGCAATGGAATGGGCTACATATGCCATGAACAATGCACTGCAGAATTTTGCAAGTGAGTGGGGGGAAATCTTGACCTTTCTCAGGGATGATTACAGGATCGGGTGGCGTCTGCACATCTCAGACTATTGGACCTACAATGAACCCTTGGGGACAGAACGAGTCAAAACTGAATGTGGAAGAACCAGAGGTGGCATCAAGGGGGAGAGGGAGGAAGGAAGGGGTGGGTGGATTGTTGGAGTAGTTTTGTTTGTTAAAAAACTTAATCAAAAGAAGTTTAAAAAAACATACTGATTTATTTAACTGTCAGTTATAAAACATTCATAAGAAGGAGGCAATATAATCACACACAAAGATACTTCAGTACTAAGTTTCTAAGGCATTCAGAATACTTTGAAGGTGAAGCAAAAAAGGCATAGGTTAGAACATAGAAACTGTTGTTCTCCAGCATGGGTCTGGCATGGATTCACATGCGAAGCCTCCCTCTGCGGCTCTTCACTTGGTCATACTGCCACTTCACGTGCTACCAAATTTGAGGATGGCTGCCAGTGGGAGGGGCTTAGGTAGAGGGCAGTCATTGGCTGGGGGCAGTATGACCCAGAGATCAGCGATTGGTTACTAAGAAAGACAGATCAGAAACAAAACTGATACTGATTTTTTCTTTACCGAGGATTCCCGGCCTGACGACGGGGAATATTCATGAGCATGTGAATTCATGCCAGACCCATGCTGGAGAACAACAGTTACACGTAAGTAACTTGTTCCTTCATCTCGACAGAGAAACCCTGCAAGGACGATTTGTTCCGTTGAGTTGGTGGGACCAATCCACTCTACAATAAGCCACCTGGATACCATTCTAGGAGCTGGTTGTATTTTCCTCAGAGTGCTGTAGGAAACCGAATAACTAGGGAGAGGGAGGACTACAGATACCGGAATTGAAGATTTGCCAGTGCCAGCTTTTTTGACCAGTCCCAGTGCAGGAATCCCGACGTCTTCCCTCTTGTCCACACGACTAAGGCCCAGGAACAGCGAGATCTGCAGGAACTGCCAGGAACAGAGGTCATCTGCTGCATCTTTTTCTTAATTTGTAAAGGTACTGTAAAATAGGACAGTGTACTTACCTCTCGCGGTGAAAGTGCTTGAAACTTTCCCAACTCACAGGCCTAATCAGCTTGTGACCCAACATATGATTCTTATTGCTACAAACTATTCACAAGAACTTTTGCAGAGACTTTTCTGTTTATCTACCAGAACTGCTTTATCCTATCCAAGTCTTTCGCCCATTGACTTTGGCCTAGCCTATGGAATTTGAATAGACTCTTCTTGTGAACTCAAAATATCTGCACTGCCTAAGAAATAACTATGCTTACAGGTAAGTAACTTATTCCTTCTCCAGCATGGGGTCTGGCATGGATTCACATGCTCATGAATATAAGAATACATAGCAGTATACACATGCACAACCACGGGAGGTGGCAACAGGCTCAAACATTAAGCAATACAACAACTCAACATTAAGCATCTCTTACCTCCTCACCAGGCTCACCTTAAGCGAACAGGTTGCGCAGCACTGCTTGGCCGACCCTGGACTCCTCCCTGGAGTCCCGATCGACGCAGTAGAATCTTGTGAAGGTGCGAGTCGACCTCCACGTAGCAGCCCTGCAGATGTCCCAGCAGGGGCACACCAGACAGGAACGCCGTGGTAGCAGCGATCGCTCTGGTCGAATGGGCTCTCGGACGGCCTGGCAGCGGTCGGTTTGCCAACCGGTGACAGTGCATGATGCAGCCGGAGAGCCATCTGGAAATGGAAGCCTTCGAGAGAGCCTTCCCTTGGTTCACAGGTCCAAAGTTCACAAACAGCTGTGATGTCTTCCGAAAGCTCTTCGTGCGGTCCACGTAGAACTTCAGCGCTCTAGCCACATCCAGCGAGTGCTAAGTCCTCTCGGCTGGCGACGGGAAGAAAACTGGCAACACCAAGGGCTCGTTGAGGTGGAAGTCCGACGGCACCTTGGGCATAAAGGAGGGGTGCGTCCTCAGCACCACCCTCGTGTCGTGAAAAGTCAAGTATGGTGGCTTGCAAGGTAGGGCCTGGATCTCTCCCACTCGTCATGCGGAGGTGATGGCCACAAGAAATGCTGTCTTCCAAGACAGGAACTTCAACGGCGCCGAATGCATAGGCTCGAATGGGGCACCCATGAGCCTGGTCAGCACCACGATGAGCTCCCACATCGGGGCAGGGGCCCTCACCGGCGGGAACGATCGAAATAGTGCCTTCATGAATTCCTTCACCAGGCGATGAGACCACAAGGACGCACGTCCTGTAGTTCTGGTGTATCGGGAAATGGCAGCCAGATGTATCTTGATGGAGGCGTGAGCCAGTCCAGCTTTGGCCAGTGACAGTAGGTACGGCAATATTTGAGGGGCCGTAATCCGCAGAGGGTTAATCTTCTGTGCACGGCACCAGACAGAGAACCTTTTCCACTTATGTCCATAGCATTTGAGAGTTGAGGACGCAATGGCTTTTGCAAGAACCTCTCTGCAGTCAGCCGGGATATCGTACCCTCCAAACTCTAGTGCTGCGGGAGCCAAGCCTGCAAGTTCAGCGACTCTGGGTTGTGATGAAGAATGGCGCCTCCTTCTCTGGAGAGAAGATCCGCGTCCGTCGCCAGCTTGATAGGTGGAGACGCCGACAAGTCCAGAAGGTCCGGGAACTAGACCTGTCTCGACCACGCCGGTGCGACGAGGATCATCCTGCAACTGGACCTCTTGAGCTGGTTGAGACGGAGCGGCAACGCGTACAGGAACAGGGCGTCCCAAGGGAACGAGAAAGCATCGCCCATGCTCCTCGGTTGTGCGGACTTGCTGGCGAACCTCTGGCACTGGAGTTCGTCGGCGTCGCAAACAGGTCGATCTGGGGTTTGCCCCACCGTCGAAAGAGCCGATCCACCTGGTCCCAGCGTAGTTCCCACTCGTGGCACGAGCGCAGCTCCCTGCTGAGTGAGTCGGAGATGGTGTTTTTTATTCCTGCCAGGTGGAAGGGAACCAGAAACATCCCCTGGGTCACGGCCCAGTGCCACAGATCCTGGGCCTCCTTGGATAGGGCTGGTATCTGGTGCTTCCCTGCTTCCGGATGTAGAACATCGTGGTGGTGTTGTCGGTGAAGATCCTCACCACTTTGTCCTTGAGGGACGGAAGGAACGATTTGAGCGCCCAGAACACGGCTCGTAGCTCCAGGATGTTGATGTGCAGAGACCTCTCCTCCAGGAGTTATAGGCCACTTGCGTGGAGATCTCCGGTGGGGGCCCCCCATCCCTCCAGGGAGGCGTCCGTCGTTACCTTCTCCTGATACGCCAGGGTCTGAAAGTCCATGCCTGCCGCGAGGTGCCCACGGGCACCCCACCATTGAATCGCCTGCAGGAACTCCTCATCGAGCGGGATCCTGTCTTCGAAGCTGCCTGCTGCTTGAATCCAGCGGGTGTCGAACTCTTGTAGCGGACGCATCCGAAGTCTGCAAAGGGGCACAAGGTAGATGCATGAGGACATCTTCCCGAGGAGGGACTTGATGGACCTCACTCGGGCCACATCCGTGGCCATCAGGCGCCGCACCTTGCCCAAAATGGCCTTCATCCTTTCTTCCGATGGAGATGGCAATCGCTTCACTGTATCGAGCTTCACTGTATCGAGTTTCGCTCCCAGAAACAGTGCCACCTGCGACGGAACCAGATGGGATTTGGGGTAGTTGATGGCGAATCCCAGCTCCGTGAGCAGGTGGACGGTCCTCGCTGTGTGTTCGACTGCGAGTTCTCTTGTCCTTGCCCGGATTAGCCAGTCGCCCAGGTAGTGGTAGACGTGGATCCCCTGCAGGCGCAGCCGCACTCGCCACTGGTGCCAGGCACTAAGTGAATACCCTGGGTGCCGACTTTAATCCGAACGGTAGGGCTCTGAATTGGTAGTGGCGTCCCTGAACCACGAACCTGAGAAACTCTGTCCTTTTAGAATGGGGATGTGGAAGTAAGCATCCTCCAGGTCCAACGGCAATAGGAAGTCGCCCTCCTCCGGCTGTCCCAGCACGTGCTGGAGGGTGACCATCCTGAATTTCTGCGCCTTGATGTATTTGTTTAACCGACGCAGGTCCAGGATGGGGCGCCAACCGCCTGTCTTCTTTCTGACGAGGAAGTACCTTGAGTACACTCCGGAGTCCCGGAGCCTCCTGGGGACGAGGCTAATGGCCCCTTTCTTGAGCATCGCCCTCAACTCCAACAGCAGTTGAGGGACGTGATTCTCCTTCCTGGCCACAGGAGGAATGCAAGGGCACTTTGGTAATTCCAGCGAGTGCCCGTTGGCCAGGGTGTCCAGCACCCAACGGTCGGGGGAGATGGACTCCCACACGCTGACGAACTTCATCAGCCGGCCTCCCACCGGGGTGCTTCGGTGGGGGCCCGACGACACGGCCGGGTCAGTCTTGCTTGGAGGAGGCCTTGCCGCCTTGGTGACAACGGTGGGATCTCCCTTGCTTGCCGCGACCACTGTAGGCCTCCTGGGACGAGGAGCGGGCTGCCTGGCGGTATGTGGCAGAGCCACCGCTGGATCCCTTGGAGGCACCCTGTCTGCCTCCGGAGCTCCGAAAGGGCCGTCGTTGTTGAAGTACCCCTAGGGCTCGGGCCGTCTCCGAGTCGGTCTTGATGGCCTGGAGCGACTCGTCCACTGCCTTACCAAAAAGGTTGTTGCCGTCGAACGTCATATCCAATACTCTGGTCTGGACGACCTGGCGAAAGTCCGTCGCCTTGAGCCATCCTCGTCGTCGGAGGCAAACTCGTTGCCCAGCTGGCGAAATCCGTTATCGGCAATATCCGTTGCCACCGTTACGGCGTGATCCGACGCCACCTCGCCTTCCTGCAGAATTTGTAGGGCCTCCGCCTCTTGTCGTCAGGTAGGAAGTCTAGCAGGGGAGCTATCTTGAAACAGAGCTCTCTGTCGTAGCGGGCCACGATCGCTAAGGCATTGGCCGCCTTAATCGTCGACGCCGCCGACGAGATGACTCGTCGTCCCATGGAGTCCAACTTTTTGCCCTCGCTGTCCGGCGGAGAAGTGGAAGTTGAAGCCTCCGCACCCGCTGCTTTCTTCTTGGCCGCTGCCGAGACGACAGAGTCCGGCGTGGGCTGGGCCCTGAGGCACAAGGGGGCGTCATCGGAGACACGGTACTTCTTCTCGTACCTGTCCCTCTTGGCGGGTGTCGTGGAAGGGTTCTTGAGGATAGACAGCCCTTCGTCCCAGATGTCGTCGAGGAACGGCACCGCAAGGACCGTCTTTCTCTTGGCCTCTCATCGTCGGTAAAGAAAACCTTCCTTTTTCTGTTCCTCAGGGCAAAGCTGGAAGAGCTCGGATGCCCTGGCTATCATGGCGTGAAAAGAGCCAATTTCGTCGGAGAGGCCCGAGGGGGGGGGGAGGGGGGGTGATGACGGGATGTCTGTTGTGTCATCGCCGTCGTCCGTCCCCGTATCCGTCGCCGTATCCTACCAGGGGTCCGGCGAGGGGGATGAGGGGTCCACAGGCCTCTTGGGCACGAAGGGCAGAGCAGGGTAGACTCTCCTCCGCTTGTTCTGAGAGCTTCCCGACGGGCCTGGTTCTGGATCCTACGTCGGGGTCCGTGGTAACCTCGTCCTTATCTCAGTACATAAGGATTGGATCGCCAACAAAATGGCCACCAAGCTATCCTGGGGCTCGGGTAATGGCTGCAACGGACGGGATGGCTGCTCCACTGGGCCCTCGTCGTCGCTATCTTCGATCACATCAACAGGAACCTCCCCCTGGGATCGAACCTTCTCGAACCTATCGTTGAGGCCTATGAACCTCTCGTTGAGGCCTTTCACGGTTTCCACCGGATCCTCCTCGGAGGCTGAATCAGAGTCCGTAATGGCCACCGCCCCCCCCCTCTTTTTCCGCCAGGGTTTTCACGGGGGTCTGAACGATGGTCTCGAAAGAGGATTCCCTCTGCGGCGGCAGGGAAACTCTGGGCCCCAAGGCCGCCTCCACTGGCGTAGCCACTGCCGGCTTCGCCAGGGCCGCTGCGACAACCTCAATAGAGGCCTTTGCTGGGTGGATCAAGGCCCTCACCACCTTAGGTGCGTCCGGGGCCTTCGCTTTGGGGGGAGGGTCATCGCCTCGCTCCCCCTCGGCTCTCTTCGAGATCGACCCGGGCCTCTCAAGAAGCTTACCCGGGTTCTCGGACTTCCTCTTCCCCGAACCAGAGCACTGGCTCGTGGTTGATCGTGCCGGGGAAGTCGCGCCCTGCCTGGCAGCCGAGGAGCCAGACCTTTCGGCGCTCCCGGTGGCTGCGAACTCGGCCTTCTGTTGGGCCCCCGTCGTCGGGGCGCCCTCACAGGACTTAGAAGACCGCTCAGACTTTTTCTTCGCCTTCTCACCTGCTGTGCCTTTCTCCAGCCAGGCGGCGAGGCGGGAACGACGATCTTGTTAGGTCCGTTCCGAAAGGTTGTTGCAGAACGCACAGTCCTTCTCCACGTGCATCTTGTCCTTGTGAAGGCAGTAGAGCGATCACAAATGCTCGTCCTCCTTGAAAACGTTTTGTAATCCGCATCCAGGGCAGCACCTGAACAGCTTGGATCCGAGAGTCGAGTTTCCCTTGTCCTGGGGCCATGTCCGTTGAGGTAAGCCACATCTTCCAGAATCCTCCAAGAAGCGTAAACTCGACGAAAACTTCACCCTTGAGGGGCGTAGAAGAATTCCGAAACGGATCCCCGTTATCGGAAGTAGAAACGGTGGAGCTTGAGGCTCGATTAAACCGAAAAAATGAGAAAATCTCCTGAAAAAGCGTGAAAACGCAGCAAAAACTCGAGAGTTAAAGCACGAGGACTCCCAACACTTGAGCGTGCGGTAAAAATCTGAGGATGGCTGCCAGAGGCGGGGCTTAGGGAGAGAGCAGTCATTGGCTGGGGGCAGTATGACCCAGAGATCAGTGATTGGTTACTACTAAGAAAGACAGATCAGAAACGAAACTGATACTGATTTTTTCTTTACCGAGGATTCCCAGCCTGACGACAGGGAATATTCATGAGCATGTGAATCCATGCCAGACCCCATGCTGGAGAAGCCTGTTACAAGAGCAGAGAGAAAGGGGATACAAGGTAACCCCTCAGCACTCCACATACTGCACAAAGGGTGCTGTGTGCTGCAAAAGTGAAACACAGAGGACTTTAAAAAGTACGGTGGAAAGCAGGACTCCATGAAACAAACTAAAGAGACAATGAACAGGCTTCCCATGATCAGAGCAAAAAGAACAATGAGGGGAAAACATGAGAAAAGGTCCAGAAGTCCAGCAAAGAAAGTGTTCGGCGTCTCACAGGTGGAAGGGGGGGGGGGGATTGGCCCAAATGATACATCTCCCCAACACTGGGGTCCATCTTATAACCTCTAGAACTCTTCCCTGTGGCCTTGCCTGCGGTCAATCGGCACAGCATCCACACCTCTGGGCAGATGTGTACTTTTCTTTCAGTATGGATTAGGGGTGTCACAGTATTGGTTTTATGGCAGTATGATAACCTTCTTGCCAAATGACGGCATATCATGGTTATCGCGGTAAAGCAGGTGGAGTTCACTAATCTTAAATATTTTCTTAAAGGTCATAAATTGTCAGCATTCTGAAACTTGTCTCTGCAAATTTTTAGCTGATTCTCCAGGAATCTAAGGCGGCTGCAGATTTGGTCAATCGCCTTGAATGAAAGTGACTAGTGGAAGTGTTAAAATGCACATTTCGAGCAATGAGCTTGCTGCTCAGTCACAGGTCATAGCTTTGAAAATCGGCCTCGATCTGCCTTATTTTGGAACTACATGGCATGGGCATCATGACCCCTCAAGGAGATCAGTCATAAAAGTTTGTTTTGATAACGCTTTATCCCATTAAAGGGAGAAAAGCCACTCATGTGAGGTCTGAAAGCCCACGTCATTGTGTTTCTTTTGTCAAAATGTCGTAGCCAATACACACTCACCGAAAGGTTGCATATTAATCAAATCACTATAGCTTTTTTACCATCTGCCTGGTGTATTATAAAAGGTCTGATGTTGGAGTCACCACTGACCATGTAATCCTAACAGGACAGCGTTCAGTGGGCGCTGTTGATTTCTTTCTTGATTCTTGCAATACATGTTAATTTACCTTCTTAAAGATAGTGGCACAAAAACTATTTGAAAATGACAAAGTTAAAAGACTTATCGGCACAAATATGGCTTAGACCACCACATCACCACAGCCCCATCATTACCATTTCCCCCAGGTCTGAGCGCATTAGGACCCTTGTCATGTGAGTTGAGACTGAGGAATGCTTTCATGGGTGGTGTCACAAATCGAGGTTAGACCTGAGAAATCTCTCACCCCCATTGCTCTGGATACTTCAAATTGAATGTAGAATCTGTCCTGCCTGCTCGAGTCCAGTGCCATATGCAGAAGGCAGGTGAAGGATCAAGCGAAGCAACAACTCTAGTGCCAATGTGTAAATCTACACGAAGGACAGTGGGGGGGGGGGGGGGGGGCAGTTTATATACTAGCACACAGCACTGATAGGCCCAGTGTTCATACAGTCTACAGAGCTAACGTTTTCTGTGTACATGCATCAGAAGGGCATCCAATTAATTCCCCCCTTTGAATTCTGGGATGTGTAGTTCCCCCCATCTTTCAAATTGGTGGGAAAACTACAAATCGGACGATCTTTAACCCGACTCTAATGATCACAGAGAAAGAGCGGTCACAGCATCAAAGCTGCATTTACTAATGTGGCCTCACTTTCCCTATGCTCTTGTCTGCCAAACGCCACATCCCACAGTGCAAGATCCAGAATGCGCAGCACTTGCTTACTGCAGCCTTTGCAAATCAGATTGAAAAGCTCATTTAATAGCTGCAGGCCCTAAAACGTTATACCGGTATAAACAAGGCGACGGTTATTACAGTTCAATTAAGATGTTCACGGTATCTATAACGGTATAGCGTTATACTGTTACACCCCTAGTATGGATGGGCCTTTAACGTGACATTACTTCCTATATAACATTGAAATAAAAGCAGAAATTACCTGCCCCTGCACATTTCTACTGGGTCCCCTAGGCTGCGATCTGCAACCTTCGGCTGTCCAGCTGTTTTGGACTACGACTCCAATGACGCCCCACCCCCTCTATTATAGTGGCTAGGGCTAATCAGAGTTGGAGTCTCCTGGCGAGCTAAAGGTTGCAGACCTCTGAGGGTTGAGCGAGTTCTGGACCATTTCAGTACTTATATGGGATTTTCTATCCATCAGTCCAAAGTGTTAGGCAGAATTGCATGCAGTACCCTCTGGGGCCACCACACACAACTAGGACTACAGGTGTAAGCCAAACCAACCTCTGGTATAAATCTGTACCACACAGTTTTTGGGCGCGAGCTTAGCAGCCAGGCTCACCTCAAGAGTGCATGTGAGCAGTACAAGAAGTCACAGAGGACTTTCAATCACAGTGGTTCAAGTACTCAAGGTTTTTTGGTAAAACACTTATTTATTACACAGTCATTTAGAAAACATTCACTAGAAGGAGGCAACTTTATTATAAACCAATACACTTCAATACAAAACTAAGATTTTTAGACAGTTTGAGCTCCCCTGAAATAGGAGCCAAATGGCAGTTCAGTTACTTGGAAGTGAGCAAAAAAGGCACAAGGTAAGTAGAATAGATCACATACTTGTTAGACATTGCAAATAGTTTCAGTTCACCAGAAGAGTTCAATTCAAGTCAAAAGGCCTAGGCCAAAGTCAATAGGCTAGGGTTCTGGATAGAAAAAAGCAGTTCTGGTATCAAATGGTAAAGTCTTTGCAAAGGTTCTCAGAAGTAGTTTAGGCGAAAAAGGATCATTTGTTGGGTCACAAGTGGATTAGGCCTGCAAGTTGGGAAAGTTTCATGAACTTTCACCACAAGAGTGGCGTTCCCTCAATCGGGTCGGAACAGTACCTTAGCATGAAGAAACAAATGCAGCTGAAGTCGTTGGTTCCTGGCAGTTCCTGCAGATCTCACTGTTCCTGAGCCTCAGTCATGGGGACAAAAGGGAGGACATCGGGGGGGACTCCTGCACTGCACGGGATCATCGGAAAACGCAAACAAAATGGAGTCACTTCAGTTCCAGTAGCTGTAAATTCAAGCACACAAGCTGGTATCCCTCTCCCAGGTCAATCCTAACAAGCCTTGAGAATGGTATCCAGGTGGTTTACGAGTTGACTGGTCCCACCAACTCAAAGGGGGAAGTCGTCCTTGAAGGGGCTTCTCTGTTCAGATGAACTTGGCAATTGGGACTTGCAGCAGGGCTTCACCGGACAAATCAACGGTCAGGAGTTGCAGCAGCCGTCCTCTTCAAGCTCTTCTTCGGTTCCTTCATTCCAGTGGTCGACTGCCTTCCAAGCCAAGAGACTCGCCTTTTATTCAGTTCTCTCCCATTCATTCAAGCCAAGCTGCCACTCACCCAGCAGGGTGGCTGTCCTTGCCGGACAGTCAGCCAGCCAATCACGCCAGAGTGCATTTGGGTCTCTGAGGAGACTAAGCACAGGGAGGCGGGCACCTCCCTCGCTTCCTGCCTACCCCAGACACTCTCGAGCCAGAGGCGGGTTTCACTCCTGAAGCCCACCAAAAGGCGAATGAACAAAGACCAAACCTGGTTTGGCGCGCAGAGTAAATCTCAAGAAGGACCAAAACAACAAGAAATGGCGAAAAAAGAAGACCGGGGCCTGTTTTTAGCAACGATGGCTGGGCGCCATCTTGAAAAACACGGCTCTCGCGATTTAACATTACCGGAGCTACAAATCGTATGTTGTCAGGAACAATCATGGTAGTTCGTTGTAAAACCACTGCCACCAGACACTCTGGAGCCAGCGGCAGGTTTCACTTGTGAAGCCCGCCAAAGACAAAACGAACAAAGGGACCAAACCTGGTTTGGCGCGCAGAGTAAATCTCAAGAAGGACCAAAACAACAAGAAATGGCGAAAAAAGAAGACTGGGGCCATTTTGACAAAAATGGAACCCATGGGTGCTTTACTGTGGCAGCGAACGCAGCCCGTGGTAAAAACACAACACGGTAATAAAAAGTAACCACTGCCACCAGCCATTAATTGTGTAAAGGGTAACATGAAAAACGTTACATGAGAAGCTAGACAAAGGGGCTACGAAGTAGGCCCTCCAGCGCCCTATTGCAAGATAGTGGGGGTCATGCCGAGTGAGGCAGTAAGGGGTTAACGGCGCCGGTGAAGGTGCTGGAGCCATCAACTTCTTACCGCCTCATTACGAGTTTGCTTGCGGGGACCCGCCCTTAGCTGGGCCCGCGAGCAGACCAAGGTGCTAACAGGCCCGTTGTTAGCTCCCTCCCCATTCCCATTGAGCCCTATGGGGCTCGAATGGGGATGTACCGGGTCCGGGTTCCTTGAATGAGGAATTACCGGGTCTTCCAAGGTTGGAATGACCCAGTAATTCCTCATTCAAGGAACCCGGACCCGTTAAGGGGTTAACCATGCCGCAAAGTGCGGCATGGTTAACTCCAAGGTCGTAATGACCCCCAGTGTGTGCTGGGTCTAAAAAGTTACAATGTACATTCAATTTCACTTTATTGTTCTTGGAAACAGTAGTTAATCCAAGAGTAAGATATTTAAACCTTGGGAAATCTAAAAGACTTCCCTGCGTCACTGCACTGAAGGTGTTGTGTGACAATGCAAAAGGATGCCTGTGGCGTTTGTCAGACTCCAAAACCACAGAGTTCAAATCACAAAAAATGCGAGAGAGTGGAAAAAAGGTCTCACTCTCTCTAGGTTCTGAATTAAAAAAGCCCTAGAGTCCAGCAAACGTGCTGGGGGTCTCCAAGTTAGGGATGAATTAGCACATTTATGAGAATTCTCCCCAACAAAAATGTACTCGCCTGCTTTATTGCTCTTGTTGAATTGAATCCTAACTTTTGGGATTAATGTTATTAGTAGTAGAGGCTTTTAAAGATGGTCTAATTATCCTTGTGTATATATAAATAAATATTTATACTATAACTAAGTGTGTAAGTGTTTACTTGGATACCTGTATTTACAGGATTTCATTGTACAGCTCACATTACCCCTCTTAAGATAAGCCTGGCAGCTCAGTCACACTACCAACTTGTGTAGTACAGGGCTATACTAAAAAGTGGGTTACCTAATACCAAGAGGTAAGTCCCACAGCATTTGGACTCTGCACATTCTTACCCAACATCTATGAAGGAGGTTTAGGTTATCCACGTACAACCGACGATTAGCAAGAATATTTGCATAAACCTTCCCCAAGCAGTCCAGGAGCGAAACAGGCCTGTAGTTCCACAGGTCGTTACTATCTCCTTTTTTGAAGATGGGGACTGTCACAGTTTAACGCCATGACGCTGGTGAAATGTGTAGGAGCCCCGGCATAGTGCCAGACAAAGGCAAGCTTATGTGGGGCAAGAACAAATACTGAGATGAATGAGGCCAGCCTGACTAAGCAGGGGAGAGGAGTAGGCCAGGGCTCGAGTGTAAGCCCAAACTGCATAGATTGACGCAGGGAGAGGGGGGAAAAGCAAGTCAGAGTAAAGGCAAAGAAAATGTAAGCACATGGGAAAGGCAATTACATCAAGGCAAAGGAGAAGTGAAGGCACCAACGCCAAGGCATGCAAGAGCACCAGAATGCACAAGGGCTCCAATTCAAGGATAGACAAGCAGAATATTGAGGCACGTGAAAGACTTAAGCAGCATTAAATCTCTCAAACAACAATGACAAAGGCAAAACTGTGCCAGATTAGTATTGGCCACTTGCAAGTTCAGGATGAGCATGGGCACCAATGAGTGTGACGTACCCATGGCCATGGAACACCAGCTGTGACTCCTCTGCAATCTTCCACACACGAACAGTGCCATCTCTTCCACCAGCTGTGACACAGCGTTCACGGCTTAGGCTGTCTAGTCCTGTAATCACATCCTGATGCCCAAACCTGCGATGGACAAGAGAAGGGGAAAGATGTCAACACAATTCACATTAAATTTAGTCAAACAAAATGCTGTCAGCGCATGCAAGCATTTGTGTAAAATAGATTAAAACAAAAAATGCATTTCCAGTTAAGACCTCATTTTATGGTGCTTATGTTAGGATATATGTTCATTGTGTACCTTTCCCTCCATTTCAATGGGATATCCTTTTCTTTTTGCACCCTTTCCTGACTTTGGGAAGTCAGTGAAGCCTTTCGCTTTACTTCCCATTGCGTGTTTTGCTCAGTTTTATGGGGAAACAGACTAGTCCCTAAACATCAGTACTGAGACATTGTGTGCAATGTCTCTCCTTTGGAATTCTTGTATTTTTACAATTGCACACTCCGCTTACGCACACATTACCTCATGATTAAGTGCAGTTAGGATACTTTTTATCCTTATAATTTGTACCGAATGGTTTTTTGGTTACTGACGATTGTGCCCAAGACAAGCTGGTGGCAGCTGTGCGATTTTTACAGTTTTTGATATTTTTCTCATGCACTTAAAGAGTGCTACTAAAGGTGGTTAGCACCCTAAAAAGGCAACCCATTCTGTAGCCCGCCCAGCCTCCAGAGTGTCTGTGAAGGCAGGAAGTGAGGTAGGAGTCCGAAACTCCACAGCCCTTTGCGCCTGAGAGAAACCAGTTCCCGCTGTGGGAGGTTGGCTGCCCTGATTGGACAGTCACCCGCCCCTTTCTGTAAACTGCAAGGAGAGTTTACAGAAGTTGTGTGTAGTTTTCTGTAGATCTGTCAGATTCTGAAAGCTGAAGACAAGTCGACCACTGGAGCTGAATCCAAAGCGTAAGATGAAGAGAAGACGGCTGTAGTCGATTCCAGCGACCGGAGATGCCTGCTGTGTAACCAGAGCCTGTTCTGACCCTTTCTTCCATGCAACCTTGGAGTACTGAAGACTGACTCCGACCCAGATACTGTTGGGACCCTTCAGTCTTGAGACTACCTGCAAAACAAGCCATCCCACGATGTGCTGTGACCTTTCTGGGCTGCAAACTCCCAATACCCTGGGACCCAGAGCCTGAATGCTCCGAAGTCCGATTCTCGCTGAAACTTTAGTCGACTCCTGCTGGACCTCCAGAGACACCATTCGACTCCTTGAAGCCCCTCACCATAGTTCCAAACCGAAATAGCAAGGAGAATCTGACCGCGGACAAAGTCCTGCATCTGGAAACTTGAAAAGGGAACCAAACCAACAGTGCCACGAAAAGAACTGAAGAATCCTTTGGTGGAAGCCTTTTCTTCCGACTGCTGCAAGTTCCCAATCGGTGTCCATTCTTTTGACCCCACAACCAAGAATCCAGAGACCAGGTTCTGTGCTGCTGCATCGTGAAAGTGTCCATCTGCAAGCTATTCTTCACTGCAGAGGTACTGTGCGACTTAGGGTAATACCTAAAGTCTTGGGTCCGCTCATGTGTGGCTCATGGGCGATTTGTGTGTTTGGGAGTTCGCCAAGACTCTCCATAGTGACCTTTAAAAGTTATCTTTTTCACATTTTTGGCAATAAGTTGCTGGGTTGCCCTAGGGTCTCCCCTTTTAACTTTCTCTGGTTAACGTTGTGAGAACTACAGTCCCCAAGGGTAGACAGGATCTTTGCATCCCTTTAACATTTTATTAAGTGGGACCAGTGTTAGGCAAGAATTGATGTAGTAACCCTGGGGAGACTACACAACCCTTGTCCTCTTGGTATTCGGTAACCCACCTATTGGTATACGCCTATACTACACAAGTTGGTAGTGTGACTGAGCAGCCAGGCTTATCTCAAGAGGGGTAAAGCTGTAGAGCTGTAGCAATGAAATCCACCAATACAAGTATCCAAATAACACTTACACTCAAGGTTTTTAGTTAAAATAATTATTTAACAGTCGATTTTAAATAAACTTTTTTTTTAAAAGGGCAATATATGTAATAATCAAATCCACTTTAAAATACTTTCTCAGAATCAACACAAAACAAGTAGATACTTTTTAAGAGATGCCACATACACACTTCTGACACCCTGAGGTACCTTAATTAACTAAGACAGTAATGGCATTTATGTATCACTTGGGCACTTTGTAAATTCTGAGGTTGGTAGAAAGGAAAGGTTAAAGGGAGGAAAAGGGTTAAACAGGCTCTCAAAGCATGCAACCACTTTAAATCTTCCAATGAAGTCTAGATAAAAAACCTTTCTCAGCAAGATTAGTTTAAAACTAATGCATCACCTACGAGGGACAGTAAGAATGAAAGTCAAATGGAATAGAAGAGTCTGCAGGGAGCCAGGACAGCCAAAGTCAAAGTCAATTGGAGCAAAGTCTATGGAGCTGAGGCACTTCTTGCACAAAGTTAGAGGGTTGGTTGACGAAAAACCACTGTTGGGTCACAAGCTGTTACACTTGTGAAAGTTAGAGCTGAGATCAACTCTAGAAAAGCAGCTACTGCAAGTCTCAAATGAGAAGAGCAAGCTACAGGCACGGAGGGAAGTACCCCAAGTCAGAACAGTACCTTTGGTTAGATGAAGAGTGGTCTAGCTGGCTTCTGTCTGGTTTCAGCAATGCAGATTCTGTGTTCCTGGACCCCAGTCATGGGGATAAGAGGGAGGACGTCTGGGAACTCCTGCGGCAGCAATTCGAATGTCAGCGGCAGCTACGGGTTCCTTTCGGATCATCAGCACTTTGTGGTTTCAGCGCGCAGTAAACAGCAGCACCGTGGATCTTGGACACTGGTTGGGCTTCCTTCACTCCTTGAGTCATGCACTCTGGTGAGGTGACCCGAGCTTTGGTTGTCCTGCTTCTGCAGGGTCATCAGGAGATTCCTGGAGCCTTTGGCCGGCTTAGAGACGTTGCACTCTACTACGGATTTCTCGACCCCTGCAGTTCATCTTGGGCATTAGTTGGTCCCACTAACCGAAGGGAAAACGTTGTCCCTTCCGGACTTTCTCTTGTCGGTCAGAAAAAAGGAGTTCAGCCGGGCTTCACCGGGCAGTTCAACGGTCCAGGAGGATTCAGCAAGCTTCGTTCACGGTTTCTTCATCGGGTTGTTCTTCCCAGTGGTCAACTCTCTTCAGTCCCAAAACCTTCGCCTTTTAAGCAGGTTTCTCCCATTAATGCACAGCCTAACTGTCACTCACAGCAGAGTGAGTTTATCAGACTCCAAAAACAAAGGAAAAACATAATCCAAATCAGATCAAAACACATGAGGAAGTGAGAAAAAAGGTTCACTCATTACAGCAAAAGCGCTGGGTCTCAAGGCTGAAGGGAATTAGCACAGAAATGAGAATTCTCCATAACGAGCAACCCCCACCTTATATGGAGTGCTGGGTAGATATCGAGTAACCCCTTTCTCATTTTAAAGGGAACATTTATGTTACAAGGATAAACTTACCTTTAATGGCTGGTGGCAGTGAACCTTTTTTATTAATTTGGTGCACCTTTACCAGGGACTGTTTGAAAAGCCCCGGTAAATGCACCCATGGGTGTTGATTTTACCAAAATGGCCCGGTCTTCTTCGTCATTTTAGTGTTCCTTGTCCTTTCTTGTTCCTTCCCCTGACATCCAGGGTGGGAAATTCATTGGTGTGATTTTTATCTTTGGCGGGAGACCTGTGGCCTACCCGCCCAGGCTCCAGAGTGTCTGTGAAAGCAGTAAGCGAGGAAGGAGTCCAAAACTCGGCAGCCATCTGTCTTCCAGCCTGAGTGCGAGATTCCAGTTCAAACTGGAAGGCTGGCTGTCCTGAAAGAATTGCCAAACCCCCCAAGATCGCATGTTGCAAGGCTGTTTCATTGGCTGGGTTCCTACATAAGAGTCCGATCCTGGAAGCTGAAGAGGTAGTCGACCACTGGAACAAAAACCGAAAAGGAAGATTAAGAATTCACGGCTGAGATGATTTCCAGCGACCAGAGAGTCTGCTGTCTAACCGGAGCCTGCTGTAGCCCTTCCTTCCAATCGACCTGGGGACTGCAAAAACAACAACCCTGACCCAGGGCCTGGTGAGACCCACTAGACTCAAGAGGACCTGCATTTTGAGCCATCCCAAGCCCTGCTGTGACCTTGCAGGTCTACAATACCCCAATACCCTGGGACCTCGAGCCATTGTGCGGTGCCCGGTGTTCCGAATTCCGAATCTCGCTGAAACTTTGCAGGCAATCACCTCACCAGAGTGCTGGACCTTGCACACGACAAGAATCCAACCAGCGATATTCTGTCTTCTTCTGTGCTCCTGAAAAAGGTGCCAAACCCACAGAGCTGCATTCAGCCGCAAGGAAAACCTTGCCTGGAGCCTTCCTCGTGATCCTTACTGCAAACGTCCTTCCAGTGTCCTGTCTTCCGTATGGAGGAATTCAACAATCAGGTTTTTGGCTGCAGATCCTGAAGTCGTCCTGCTGCAAAATCATCTTCTGTGCTGAGGTACTGTGCTGGCTTGGCTATTTACTTACTTTAAGCCTCTTATGATTCATGTGTAGTTTTGGGGTGTTTTCTGTGATTGTGAGTCCTCTCCTCCAGTGCACCCGGGCCCTTGTTGGAATCCTCCTAGGGTGTCTTCTGTGAAGCCCCACGACCCTTAACTAACTCTAAAAGTAAAGTACTTACTTTTTCCAACAGTCTTCCTTTGGAACTCTGACTTTTGCTACTTAAGAACCTATCCTGACCTGCCTGTTGGACACTACACCCTAGTGATCCCCCTCTTCTGCCACTGAGAGCACTCGTGCTCCAAGAACGAGGGAAAGACTTAAGGAATATGCATTTTGCCTAGAAAAGAGAATTAGTGTTTAAACGTTAGTTACTTGCAAAAGAAGTTGGTTGGTAAGAGTGAACTGTTACAAAAGTTATTACTTACCTTAGAAATGTTTTGGCATTCTGAAAAGTATATGCAACATCTTTCTTTCCTTAGAAACTATTTCGCCATTCTAACAGAAAGTTGATGTAAGGTTATATTACTCACCTGTGATCTGGCTGTGCCTCTTCCCAAGAGTAATGCTGGTGGATTCACTACGCTTTTCCTGTGGTAACCCTGTGGTAGACTACACCAGCCTTGTACTCTTGGCAATAGGTAACCCAACCTTTGGTATAGGCCTGTACTACATAGTTGGTAGAGTGGCTGAGCAGCCAGGCTTATCTCAATAGGGGTCAATGTGAGCTGTAGAGTTGCAACAGAGTTTCACAGTGACAATTGTTCAAATAACGCTTATACTCAAGGTTACTTGATTAGAATAATTATTTATTAATTTAACAGTCCGTTTTAAAATAAGCCTTCTTTAGAAGAGAGCAATATGCAACACTTTAATATACTTCAACAATACACTCCTTCAGTACAATAAAGTAGATACCCTTTTGGGATGGCACACATATTCCTACACCCTGAGGTGACTTCTATAGTTAGGACACTGTGGACATTGATCTATCACTAGCACATTTAGAGCAATACGGAGTTTGGTGTCAAAAGTAAACGTTTAGGGAATAAAACGATGGTTAACACATTCTTAAGCCGGTAAGTACTTTTGAAACCCCCCCCCCCAATGCAATGTAGATTAACCCTTTCCCAGCTAGACAAGTTATACAATGTGGGACTCATTGGAGCGAGGACAGCCAATGTCAATTGAGCAAAAGTCTAGGGGAGCTGAAGCACTTCTGGAAGATTTATGGCAAGTCTCAACTGAGAGCTAGCAAGGCTACACAACAAGAGGTAAGCAACCCCTTAGTTTTACAGTATCTTTGGTTTGAATAAAGGGGTTCCAGCTGGCTTCAGTACAAGTGTAGGTCTGCATATCCTGTTGTCCACATGACTGAGGCCCAGGGGAGGGCGTCCGGGGACTCCTGCACTACGAACTGAACGTCGGCAGCCGCAATGGGCAAACTTCAGATCAGCAGCACTTCGCGGTTTCAGCTTCTCGCAAATAGCACCACTGCGGTTCTCGGATACCTTATTCCTCACATCTGGGGTCCAGCACCCTGTTGAAGTGGCTCAGCCTTGGTCAGTCCTGCTTCATGGGAGGTCGGTGGATCTTAATGGAGCTCGGGTCCGACTTAAAGACAACACACTCAATTCTGGTGTTCCTCTCCCTGGCAATCGGTTCATGCAGCAGATGAGTTCATCTTGGGGTCGATTGGTCCCACCACCCCAAGGGGAGGAGTCGTCCTTTGCAGGGCTTCTCTAGTCAAAGCAAATTGGGAGATTCAACAATGCAGCAGGGCTTAACCGGGCAAACCAACTGTCCAGGAGTTGCAGAAAGCATCTTTTCCAAGTTCTTCTTCGGATTCCTTCGTCCAGTGGTCGACTCTGCCTTCCAAGCCAAAGCCCTCGCCTTTTATGCAGGTTTCTCCCATTCATTCACAGCCTAGTTGTCAATCACACAGATGGGTGGCTGTCCTCCAAGGACAGCCAGCCAGCCAGCCAGCCAGCCAATCACTTTTGGGTGCATTTCTGTAACCAAGGGCATCAAGTACAGGGAGTTTCAGGCACCTCCCTCGCTTCCTGCCTTGCCAGAAACGCTGGAGCCAGAGACGGGTTTCACCAGTGAATCCCAGCAATGACAAAACAAACAAAGGGACCAAACCTGGTTTAGCGTGCAGAGTAAATCTCAAGAAGGAGATTTACTGGCGAGTGTTGGGGAGAATTCTCATAAATGTGCTAATTCCATTCACCTTAGAGACCCCCCAGCAACTTTGCTGGATTTTGAGGACTTTATTTATTTACCTGGAGAGAGTGAATGTATTTTGATGCATGTTTTACTCTTGTGTTCTTTGATTATGGTGTTTTAGACATCTTTTCATGTGTGTCACACAGCACCCTCGGTGCAGTGACACAGGGAAGCCTTTTAGGCTATCCCAAGGTTTAAATACCTTCTCTGGGATAAAGTACTGTTTCCCAGAAAAAGTAAGATAAATTGACTTTACTAGTCTTTTTAAATTCCTAGGCCCAGCACACCCTAGCACCCTATCTTACTATAGAGTGCTATAGAGTGCTGGAGGGGTTACCTAGTATCCATTGTGTCTAGAAACTCATGTAGCAGTCAAATGCTACCCTTTCCTCTCAAAATGGCTGGTGGCAGTGGTTTTACAACGAACTACCATGATTTTTTCCCGACCGCGAACACTGCTAGCGTTAAATCGCGGGATACACGTTTTTCAAGATGGGGTCTGAGCACCCTTTGTTTGAACAGGTCCCAGCCTTCTTTTTTTCACCATTTCTTTGTGGAAAGGCCCTTCTAGGTTTGGTGCCTTTGTTTCATCGCCTTTGGCGGGCTTCAGGACTGAACACCGCCTCTGGCGACTGAGTGTCTGGGGTCGGCAGGAAGTGAAGGAGGTGCCCGAAACTCCCTGTGCTTAGTCTCCTAGGAGACCTGAATGCACTCTGGCGTGATTGGCTGGCTGACTGTCCGGTAAGGACAGCCACCCTGCTGGGTGAGTGGCAGCTAGGCTGGAATGAATGAGAGGAAACTGAATAAGAGGCAAGTCTCTTGGCTTGGAAGGCAGAGTCAACCACTGGAACGAAAGAACCGAAGACGAGCTTGAAGAGAACGGCTGCTGCAACTCCTTGACCGCTGGTTTGCCCGGTGAAGCCCTGATGCAGCTCTGAATCGCTAATGTTCATCTCGACAGAGAAGCCCTGCAAGGACGACTTCTCCCTTTGAGTTGGTCGGACCAATCAACTAGGCCACCTGGATATCATTCTCGGAGCTGGTTGTATTTTCCTCAGAGTGCTGCAGGAAACCAAATAGCCAGGGAGAGGGACACCGGTTTGTGTGCTTGACTACAGCTACCGGAATTGAAGATTTGAAAAGTGCCAGCTTTGACCAGTGTAGTGCATGAGTCCCCCGACGTCCTCCCTCTTGTTCCCACAACTGAGGCTCTGGAACAGCAAGATCTGCAGGAACAGAAGTCTTCAGCTGCATCTTTTTCTTCATTGTAAGGTACTGTGAAAACCCAAACAAGAGTACTTACCTCTCACTGCGTAAGGGCTTGGAACTTTGGCAACTTGCAGGCATAGTCAGCTTGTGACAAATCTTTCTTTTACGAACTACTTCTGAGAACGTTGGCAAATACTTTTCTGTTTAACTACCAGAACTGCTTTATCCTATACAAGACTTTAGCACATTGACTTTGGCCTAACCTATTGCATTGAATAAGCTCCTCTGGTGAAATCAAACTATTTGCACTGTCTAAGAGTAACTAATATTCTTTATTAACCTATGCCATTTTGCTCCTACTTCAAAGTAGTTTAAATGCCTCAGACCTGTACTGTGTAAAGTACTGAAGTATATTTTTGTGTGATATAGATTGCCTCCTCCTAGTGAATGTTTTATAACTGACTTGAATAAATTAATAAGTGTTTAACCAATAAACCTTGAGTGTAATAGTTTATGTGAATACTTGTGATTGTAGACCTCTGTGTAACATCCTTCCAGCTCACATTCAAACAGTGTAGTGCAGACTTCTACCAAAGGTTGGTTTTGCTTACACCTGTAGTCATTGTGTGTAGTGGTCCCAAAGGGTACTGCATACAAACTCTGCCTAACAAACATCTTTTCATTTGTGTCACACAGCACCCTCAGTGCAGTGGCACAGGGAAACCTTTTCAGGCTTTCCCAAGGTTTAAATACCTTCTCCGGGATAAACTACTGTTTCCTAGAGCAAGTAAAGCGAAACTGACTTTCTAGTTGTTTAAATTCCTAGACCCAGCACACCCTATCTTACAATAGAGAGCTGGAAGGGTTACGTAGTATCCCCTATGTCTGATACTCATGTAGCAGTCAAATGCTACCCTTTACTCTCAGAATGGCTGGTGGCATTGGTTTTACAGTGAACTACTTTAATTGTTCCCGACCGTGAACTATTAGTAGCTCTGGTAACTTTAAATCACGGGAGCCATATTTTTCAAGGTGGCGTCTGAGCCCCCTTTGTTTAAACAGGCCCCAGTCTTTTTTCACCCTTTCTTTTTGGAAAGGTTGTTCTAGAGTTTGTCTCTGCGCACCAAACCTCTTTGCCTGTGTACATATAAAATAAACCATTATTTGTACAATACATCAGTGTTTCTTTGGCCCACATGTATGCTACATGATCTTTGTACCCATCTACAGCCCTCTCTCGCGTAGGCAAGCTGGAAGATAAAATGGAGGGGATGGAGAAAAATCATTTGCAGGTAGACCTGCTGGACATGAAATATGAGGCACGCCAGACAGACTTGAGGCGAGAGAAGAAACCCTCTTGAAGTTGGACGACTTGGAGAATAGGGAGCGTCTGAACAAATTGCACATCCTTGGTGTCAGAGAACAGACGGGAGAATCGGCTGCAGAGGTGGGAAGGAAGGTGCAAGGACTTATCAACCAGCTTTTTGCCCTGGAAGGCGGGAAGGAATTACAGCTGGAAAGGGCGTGGCGGTGAAGGAGGCAAAGGCCCAAGGTCGATAGTGGTCCGCTTCCTAAGGTACAGAGAGAAAATGGAGGTCTTGGAGAAGGCAAAGCATCTGCGGAGCTTCCAATATGAGGGGGACACAATTAGGGTGTGCCAAGATCTGTCAGGACTCACCTTGGCCCACCGAAGAGACTGCCGCCCTCTACCGCAGTGGTTGACTGAAAGGGGCATTAGATACTGCTGGTCCTTTCCACTTTGTCATTCGAGAAAGGGGAGGCGGACTATCGGGTGACCAGCGGTCAGGAGGCACAACAGGTTCTCCAAGTCTTCAAAGGAGAAGATTTGAATGAAGGTCTGGAGGGGTCGTTGGTCTCATCGGCAGAGTAGTGTGGACCAGAGGGTCCACAGAGCGTTAAGATGATGCCAGGTGGCAGAAAGTTTAAAAAGCTCAACACTCCTCCGCAAGCAATCGCCCCTGTTGGCCCATCAGAAGGTGGGCGTCTTGAATGCGAGATAGTTTTCAGTTTGGCGGTGCAGGGGGTGTGGTGGTTATTAGAAGGGGGGGGGGGGTCAAGGTGAACATATGGATGGAGGTTACTGCATCGCAACAAGTGGAGTGGTTGGGTCCCGGGTTTATGCATCCAGATGGCGGGCGTTGAGGGAGGGGGCTGGGTCGAGGTTCTCAGGATGGGGACTATGTTAAAGGCCTAAATTCACCCACCAAATGCTCATTGCATGGAAGGGAGATTCGGAATAGAGATCTCAACATGCTGTTGGTGTAAGAGACACGGTTGCTTCAAGGGGAAGAGAGACTTACTCCAGGGGCGCACATTGGACAGGATTTCTGGGCCTTCGGGCCTTACAAGAGAGAGGGTGGGGGGGGGTTTAGGCAGAGTGTGCAGATAGTCAATCCACTGGATTTGAGGAGGTCCGACGGGAGGGCTCTATTGATTTCTGGGTCCCTGGAGGGTGCACAGCTAACCATCGCCGCTGTGTATGGCCCTGAAACGGGGCAGATGCAGTTCCTACGGGAAGCCATGAGTGAGACTCAGCCAGGCGATGGGCCTATTGCTATTGGGGGGGAGGGGGGGAGGACTTCATTATGTGGGCAGACCGGTCCATGGATCACAGTGGGGAGCAGGACCATGCGGGAGGTGGGACTGGGCAACAGGATGGGGACTCATGGGGTATGTGTTAGATCAGGGGCTGGCAGATGTATGGAGGGAATGTCATCCCGCAGAAAGGGGCTACACTTTTCTCCCTCGTTCATGCATCCCGAACAAGGATCAATTATTGGTTTCTGTACCAGCGGCACGTCAGTAGGGTCATCACGAGCGATATCTCTCCCATTAGTTGGTGAGATCAGGATATGGTTGTTTTGGGTATAGCATAGACGGGACTGAGGCCCCGGGAATTATTGTGACAGTGCAACGACGTCCTGTTGAAGGACGTTGTCTTTGTGAGAAAAATGCAAGAGGCGATTGAAGAGTTCTTTCATCTAAACGATACAGGGGAGGTGGAGTTGGGCATGACATGGGATGCAGCCAGGGCAACATGGAGGGGCCTCATTATTCGAAAAGGCGCGGCCAAAAAGAAAATCAGGACCCTACAGGCGGAAAAACCTAGGGGTGAGATTCGTAAGCTGTAGACGGCAAAGGGGAAGGGGAGAAGGAGGAGGACCTGGGGCTAGCGAGGGAGAAGCATTGGGATCTGAGAGACCGGGCGATAGGGAAGTCGATTGCTGGCCTGCAATTTTGTGAACAAATGTATTACGAAGAGGGGACAAGGCCGACGCCCTACTGGCAGCCAGGCTTCGGGGTCAACAGGCTGAGAGGTGGGTACTGGGGTCCGGGACTCAGATGGGCAACTATGTTCCCTTGCTGGGGAGGTGGCGCAGGAACTTGCCGCATTCTATTCTATGATAGGGAGGGGGGGAACAGATGAAGAGGAATTGTGTAGATCCCTGGGGGAAGTGTCCCTGCCGAATCTTCGAAGTAGCGAGAATGCAGAAATGGAAAGGCATATTACCGAGGAGGCAGTGCTAAGAGTAATTGCTGGGCTTAAGCTGGGGAAAGCTCCTGGAGATGACCGGTATTGTTACGCTCACCTGGTATCGACGGGGACGCCACCCAGCCCTGGTTGGATGATTTGCACTCTCAAACCCTCTCCCGGTCCCTTAGTAAGGCCTCTGGTTAAAGATGGGTCTGCAATATAGGAGAGCTGGATTCAATACCAGAATGTCTATGTTTTTCCCACCTCCCTTGGCCTCAACCCCTTTCTCCCCCTTGGGCCTCCTCCTCACCTTAATATTGTAAAAGGTGGATTCTCCGTCCTGCTCCTCGTGGCAGGAGCGCGTAGATGTGGTGGGCGAGCAGCGACCAAGTTACTTCACTGGTGCAAGCCCCCCTGTGGGAATCTAGGCCTGCTGCGACTCTGTAGGTTTGCTGCTTTACAGTCTTTATATGCAGTTCTTATGTTCCTCTAAGTTCGAATAATAATGTCTTGCTTCTTTCCTTTTAGGTATGGAAAGGTATTTTGGTGTGGTTATGCAGTTTGAAGAGGAGCATGGGCCGGTAGGTGAAAGCGCGGTGTGCGCAATGCTGTCCGGTGAGTAATGCGCGATGAGCAGCGCCGTTTTGACTTTTATATTGCTAACCTGTGTCTTTTCTCTCCTTGCAGGTTGCGATGTTCCTCGCCGAGCACCGTAACGTTCCAGCGATGATCCTGACCAGGAGATGACTACCCAGGTAAGAATTGTGTGGCTTTCTTTGATCGGGAGGAAATGTGAGTAAACGCTTACTAATGCTGTCTTTCTTTCTCTTCTTTCCAGGTTATGGTATTCCAGGATGCATGCGGTGCCAGATGATGAAGTTCGTACCTTCAGGTGAGTGGAACTGAAGTCGGCGATGAATTGAAGACAGGGTACTGTTCCAGGTAAGTTTCGTAGTGTTCTTTCCCTCTCTCTGCAGGTCCTTGGTTTCAGGTACGCTGGCATCAAAGAACTGGACAAAGTGAGCGTTGCGCTGCCCACAGCAGAATAACGCGAAGCATGTTCTGCTGTTTGGGTGCGGTTTAAATAGTCTCAGGTAAAGTAGTCCAGGTAAAGTAGTCCCAGGCCTGCCACACCCAAAAGACTAGACCGCATAGCTCAGTTCCTTGTAACTGAGCTATGTGTGTGCCTCCATGTTGGCTGAACCCCCCCGCCCCCTCCAAGTTAAATAGTCGCATGTAAATATTCCCATTCTAATGTTGGTCTTCATGTTGGTTATTAGCCTGGCACCAAAGGCCAGGACTGACTCCAAGAGAGTCTTGGATGAGGTTTTAAGGCCTTTGAGCTGGCCCTAACTGGAAGGCTGACTTGCCAGTGAGGGCCAGGGGTAAGGGTCATGAAAGGTATACAGTTGGGTTCTACAACTTTGCGGGATCTCTTGCTCAACATCTGGCAAAACTATTTAATCACATCCTGGCAACGGGGAGGGTTCTTTCGGGAGGGCACTAATAACAGTCATACCAAAAGCGGGCAGAGACCCAGAGTGTTGCAAGTCCTACCGTCCCATTTCTCTACTTAATGTCGACCCGAAAATCTTTACCAGAGTGCTAGATACGCGGATGGAGGACATTATGTCAAAATTAATTCACTCAGATCAGGTGGGAGTTCATCCAGGGTTGGCAGGGGGTAGACACCCTGCGTAAGACACTGTATTTAAAAGAGGCCTCAGCAAGAAGGTAAGGGAACCCGGTGTTGGTAGCTCTTGATGCCAAGAACACTTTTGATCAGGTGGACTGGCGCTTTTCTATGCAGGGTCTTACAGAAATGTGGGTTTGGGGAAAGTATCTTGAGAGGTATACAGGCGCTCTATGTAGCCCAACTGGCACTGGTGACCGTGAATGGACAGCTATCGAAGCCTTTTGTATTGCAGAGGGGGACGAGGCAGGGTTGTCCGCTTTTGCCTCTCCTATTTGCGCAACGATGGAGGTGCTGGCCGAGCAGTTAAGGATGGCCTCACAGGTGGAGGGCATTAGGGTGGGCTATTTAAACTCCCGATTAGGACTATGCGGATGACGTGTGTTGCACCTGGTCAACCCTCCCAGCTCAGTCCCCGCTGCCCTGGCAATATTTGAGGAGTATGGGCGGTACCCGGGCTTCAAGATCAACAAAGAAAAGTCAGTAATCTTTCCCTTTGCCGCAGATGACTTCAAGAATGTTGAGGCGCTCTGGCCCCTGGGATTGCAGATACAGCTCGACGGCATCAGATATTTGTGAATCACCATTGTCAAACCAGGGGAGGACTTGGGTGGAGCTAATTATCCCCCCCTCTTCGACTAATTATTTTCTAAGATGGCGACATGGGGTAAGGGCCAGCTGTCATGGATGGAGAGGCTTAATGCTATAAAGATGAACCTTCTCCCAAGAGTATTATATTTGTTTCATATGTTACCGGTCCGGGCCCCGGAGGCACACCGGAGAGAAGACAAGCCACGGATCCTAGGGTTCCTTTGGCAGAATCAGAAGCCCAAGGTGGGATACGAGACATTAATATTGCCCAAGGATCGCAGAGGCGTGGAGCTCCCAGACCTGATGTTGTATTACAGGGCGGCACAATTTAGGGCGATGGTCCCGGATCTGAGGGAGGATCCCGGGAGAGATTGGGTTTACTTGGAGAATCAATATATGCTCCCAGCAATGGTGGGGGAATGGCTCTGGGTCCCCAAGGGGAGGCTTCCAAGGAGAATCCGAGAACACCCATTTCAAGGGGTCCACTGGGAGGTGTTGAGCATGGGAAGGGATGTTGAGCATGGGAAGGGATGTTGAGCATGGGAACGGGCGGGATCACCACGTGGCCGTCTCCGATGAGCCATATCTGGGCTCCCCTGTACGAGACGCTATACCAGAGGTTGCGAGCTACCAGGCATGGTTTGAGGGACGGCTCACTCGAGTGGGCCAATTGTGGAAAAGAGGGAATTGGAAGAGGCCCTGGACATAGGTAAATTATCAGTGCTCCTCTACTTTAGATTAAATGGTATTTTCACAGTTGAAAAGTGGAAGGAGTTGATTGAGGGATCTCACACCGGTAGAAAGGGTCTTGGATGGGCACACAGAAATGAAATTCATCTCATGTCTCTATGGGGCTCTGTTAGAATCAATGGGGGTGTGGTTCAGGGACTTCGCCGGAGGTGGGAAAGAGACCTGGGTAGGGAGTTGGATCAAAACCTCTGGCAAGAGATGTGCCGGGGAACTTTTAAGACCTCAATACCTTATCAAGGACGCGGGTTGGGGGGGCCAGGTGTACATGCTTGACTCAATGTTGGTGCTTTTTGATCTTGAGAGACGGGAGGACCCATGGTATGCCCTTTTTCCACTGGTGCATTTTGTCCTCCTGGCAGCTCAGGCCTGCCATGCCAGGCACTGGAAGAGTGCGACCCTGCCTACCCTGAAAGAGTGGGCCGGCACAGCAAGGGACATATACTTGATGGAAAAGATCACTGCTGCTATTCAGGGAGGTGGGGGGTGCTACTATAGAATTGGAGCGGCAACAGTTTTGTAATTTCTTCGTGTGAGGTGGTAGAGGGCAGATAACACATCAAGACCCGGCTGGGACTTGTGCTCTAGAAACCACTCAGACATTTACTTAATTGTTTGCTATTTTAAAACCCGGATGCAATGAGAACAGTTCTCTCAGGGGGATGGGGGTTGTTGTAGGGGTAAGTTACAGCATCAGAAATGTTGGTGGAGGGTTTGTCCCTCAGGTTGAACTGTGTTATTGAATTTTCAACAACAACAAAAAAAATATAATTTTTTAAAAAAAGGAGCAGCAGCTATTCAAGATAAGTAAAGACCCATATCCTTTTAAGAGGGGCTACAAATAGCTCAAAGACAAGTATTAACTTCAAGACCGTTTTAGAACTGCAGATCAGGGAAAGCAAAACCCAATGGTACACAATTAGAATGATAATCTGTTATTCAAGGTAGGTAAACCCTATTGGTAAGCTTCTACACTGATTCAGTTAAGAATAATAAAACAGTGCTAACACTTCTTGTATACTTTTTAGAGGGGCAGAATACAACTCAATGGCAAGTATAAACTTAAGGGCACTTTGTAACTTTCTCAGAGATACAGTTATCACATTAACTTCTTTAGCAAGTAACTAGTTTTTACACTTGTATTTTCAAGACAGAATCCTTATCTTATAAAGTTCTTCCCTAGTCTATAGCATGAGTTTTCTCAAAGGCGGAAGAGGGACCCTAGTGTTCTAAAAGCCAGCTGTAGGCAGGTCAGGATAGGGTTCAGTTACAGTAAAGTTAGAGTTCCATAGGAGATCTTCTTAAAGAAGTAAGTATTCACTTTAGAATTATTTGAAAGTGTTTAGCGACTTCTTCGACGGCACCCTACATGTGTTCCAGCATTAGGACTGGGCAAGTGGTATGGCCAAATTCCCATCACACGAATCAGCCACTCAGCCTCACAGGATTCAGACAAGGCCTAAGGTAAGTATTACCCAAACCAACACAGTAGCTCAGGAGAAATGAAGAGCTTCTGAATGGATGCCTTCAGGACGCAGCACCACAGCACCCGGTCCCTGGATTCCTGGTCTGGAGACGAAAGAACTGGACACTGATGCGAACTTGCAGCTCCAGCAGTCAGAGGAGGCTTCCAGCAAAGGTTTCTTAACAGATTCTTGCAGCTCTGTGGATTTGGAACCCTTTTACAGGAACCAGATGAAGAACGAATATTGATGGTCAGATTCTCTTCACTCTCTCGGCCCCGCACTGGTGTCCTGTCAATTGGTCGACTGCAATTTGGTCGACACCATTTGGTCGACACCATTTGGTCGAATGCCAAATGGTCGAATTTTTTTTTTTTATTTATATATTTTTTTTTGTGGGTTTTCGTGTGGGGAAAGAAAAAAAAGAAAAAAAGGGGTGGGAGGGGGACCCCCCCCCCCCCCCAAAAAAAGGGGGTAAAAAAAAAAAAAAATTTCGACCATTTGGCATTCGACCAAATGGTGTCGACCAATTGTCCTGTCGACCAAATGTTTTCGACCAATTGACTGGTAACCCCCTGCACTATGGTGAGGGGATGTCCAGGATTCAAATCTAGTTTTTGGAGGTCCAGCAGGAACCCAAAGTTTCAGCTGGATTCGGACAACCATGCAGCGCATTCAGGCTCGAGGTCCCATGGTATTGGCAGTTTGCAGCCCAGTAAAGTCGCACCACATCGTGGAAGGGCCCAAAATGCAGGTCTTCTTGAGACTAGTGGATCTCACCGGCCTCTGGGTAGGAGTCGTTGCATTCGGCACCCCCAGGGTCGATTGGAAAGAAGGGATACATCAGGTACCGGTTACACAGCAGGCTCTCCAGTCACCGGAAATCACTGCAGATGTCCTTCCTTCATCTTACTCTTCAGTGTCAGCTCCTGTGGTCGACTTGTCAGCAGGTTCAGAGTATTTATTAGTAACTACAGCACAACTTCTGCAAACTCCCCCTGCAGTTTACAGAAAGCGGCGGTTTGGCTGCCCAATCAGGAGAGCCAGCTCCCCATTGGGAATTGGTTACCTTTAGGCAAGGTGGAAGACACAGGACTTCAGAGTTTTGGACTCGTTCTTGCTTCTTGCCATCTCAGACACTCTGGAGTATAGGCGGGAATACAAAGGATTCCAAACAAAGACAAAACTTCAACCAAGGTTGTTACCACCTAGAATGTAGAAGACCTCAAACAAAAAGCACACGAGAAAAGGCAAAAAAATAAGGCGCCCACCATTCTAGCAGAATGGTGGCCCTCGTGTGTATTACCAAGGCTGATTTGACAGCCTGCGAGTAATAATGACTAAATGTAATTAAAGTAGTTACACTGCCACCAGCCATTCAAGTAAACTTGCAATTCTAACACAAATGTTACCAGGTAAGTAAGAAAGGGGATACATTGCACCCCCCCCAGCACTCCACATGTGTCAAACACTTTAAACACTTGGGTATAGGCGCGTTATAAATGCCATATCATATATCACATAAGATGGGTTGTGCTGGCTCACTGAAATCAAGGTAAAGGGGATGTGAATCCCACTTTACCTCTTGGGAACAGTAGTTCACCCAAGAAATGATAGACTTAAAAAGGAAGCCACTGCATTTAAAATGCAGTGTGCTGCCACAGTACATTACAGTCAGTCCAAAGTTATAGTAAATTATAACTCAAATCAAACACTATGGAGAGACATAAAATGGTCACCCATAAAAAGAGTAAAGGACTAGGTGGGAAGGGAAAAGGATTCCCACTCTCCTAGAAAGAACAGAAAAAGAAGCATCAAGTCCAGCAAAATGTCCTGGGGTTGACAGGTCAGGAAGATTTATCACTGAAATGAAAATCTTACCCAAGAGCAGAAGAACATTGAGACGAAGGGAGTGAAGAATGGCCTGGATCGTCTTTGGAAAGGGGATGATACACATATGGTATACAGTTTCAGAGAATTAGAATATGTACGACTTAAAACAATTTACACCGACTGTCCTTTCTCGACAGAGACATATGTTATGTTAAATGAGCTATGCATGGCTGTATTAAACCATTTAAATTATAGTTAACTAAAATAAAAATGGGAACTGTTGAAAAACAGTGAGCTGTCTATGTACCGCTAGTTCAGTCTTTAGCACAATGGTTTCAGAAATAGAAACCGGGATATTTGGAATGCCACCCTAGAGACTCCTAAAATCAACTACCTTCTCCTTCTTGTAAAACTAAATGCATATGCAGTTCATTGTCAAGAAAGCTCAAAAAATTACCAGTGCTGCACTGAATGGCCTGACCTGTACTCACAGTGTTTCCACATATGCGTTCTCAGCCACATTCCAGACTTTGATGGAGCGGTCATGCGATGCGCTGTACAGCTGATGAGTGCCTTTTCGAAACGACAAGCCCTGTGTAGGAGAGAGCGAACAGTTCAGAGTTTCACAGAGTGCTCAGATCTACCAGACAGCGCTACCTTTGAGAAGAACAGCAGCCTCTCTCGCTTACGAACAACTCACCGACACAGCATCACGGTGCCCTGTAAACTTGTGGAGATGTTGGCATAACGATGGATCCCAAATCATAATCAATTTGTTCCTGTCACCAGTAGCCTAAAGAGATCGAAATGAAAAGCAATAAGAGCTATATAACAGACAAAACGAGTGCCGAGAAGCACAACAATGAAAGGACACATGTAGGCATGCTTAGAAATCACTAGGCTAAAACACGTGGCGTGAAACCCGTGTAAAAAAATCTTTAACAGGTTAATTATACACGTTTAATCAAAGTGTGTGGTAATGTAAACAGACCTAAAACCCACCAGTGATAAACCCAGCTTCAGCAGCCTAAATGAACATTAGAGCACAGCACTAGTCGAAATGATATTCCCGCAGACATGCATGTTCACACTATGCTACTCAAAGTGATGTAGACGAGAATTGAGCAAAGAAAGTGTTAAGCCAGGCTTCAAGGGGGCCGGTGCTCCCTCCAGCCAGGAAAGCCACTTGTTTTGTATTGCAAATGCTGGGGATTCGAACCCGAACCCTCCCTGTGACAAGCCATTGTCACATGGATGGCACTGTGGCATTTGAGATTATCGGATTTCTTCGGTTTCAATAGATTGCATGACACAAAGACAGTTGCAAGCTTTTTGTGTCAAGTAGTCTACTGAATGAAGCAAGAAATCCAGCACCTACGAAATAGAACTGCATTTGTTTAATCCATCTGAGCAGAGGCCCATTTCAGCTCATGATTGTGACTAAAATTAAAAGCAGCGCACACAAACTAAACTATAATGTTTGATAGAAGCAAATAACCAGGTTACTCTCCGTAGTGACCACCTTACTCCTAGTCCATAGTCCCCTTTCCTCCATACTTACGGGACATCTCTCCGTCCTGTGGGAAGGGACCGGAGCACTTTGTAAAAAGCATCCAAAAAAATGTTTTAAAAAATGTGTCCTTCCTCTCTTTCTTGCGCCGTAATCCCGCCCACCTTGGCTCCGCCACGCGCATCGCCTATCAGTCCTTTTCTATCGCCAGGTCAGAGCCCTATTAGCAATAACAGAGGAACCTTATTAGAGGGGACGGCCGGCGGGCGTATGGAGGAAAGGGGACTATGGACTAGGAGTAAGGTGGTCACTACGGTGAGTAACCTGGTTATACTCCTACGTCCCGTCCCCTTTCCTCCATACTTATGGGAGATTCCCCAAACACTCCTAACAGGAACTACGGGTGGATGGAAATAATCCTTACTGAAAAAGGTTCTTCAGCACAGCCGGACCAAACTGAGCATCAGCTCTTGAGCTCATGTCAAGACAATAATGCTTATAAAAAGTAGATGGGGAGTCCCAAGTAGCTGCCCTAGCGATGGACTCCCAGGGGACATATTTCTGAAAAGCAACCGCGGCTGCCTTGCCCCGCACCAGGTGTGCGTGAATACCCTTAGGAGGTTTCAGCCCTTGGATGGTGAAAGACTCTGTAATGCAGGCGGCGATCCACCGAGAAATAGTCGCCTTAGACGCCTGCTTACCCTGAGGGTTACCAAAAGTCACTAACGGTTGAGAAGAACTCCTAAGCTCGGAAGTTCTGTCCAGATAGAACTTAAGAGCCCTTCTGACATCGAGACAATGCAGAACCCTTTCTGCCTCTGAGGTAGGGTTCTGAAAAAAGACTGGCAGGGAGATCGACTGATTCAGATGGAATTCAGTTACCACCTTCGGCAGGAAAGCAGGATCCGTCCGTAGGACTACCTTATCCTTGTGAAAGACCAAAAAGGGATGCTCCACCGACAAGGCCTGGAGCTCACTCACCCGCCTTGCTGACGTTACGGCGACCAAAAAGGACACTTTCCAGGATAGGTACTGGAGGCCATTGGTTCAAAAGGCTTATGGCACAACGCTGTCAGGACTACATTTAGATCCCACGGCGGGTGCGGACTACGAATTGGAGGGTAGAGGCGTGTCAAGCCTGCAAAATGCCTCTTAACCACTGGATTACACAGAGAGTAAGAACATTGGTCCGTAGAAAGATGAGCGGAGACCGCTGAAAGTTAAGTTCTGCATGACAGAACGTGAACACCCGACTATGCTAGGAAGGATACGAAGGACAGCACCGTGTCAATCGTAGCCCCCCCTCCCCCTGGGTCCAACTGTTTTTCCAAACACCAATGACAGAACCTGAGCCACTTACTTCGGTATTGGGATCTAGTCTAGGGTTTCCTGGCTGCCTGGATAATACGCATGTTATCTGCAGACAAGTTAAGATGTTCTAAAGACTTGAAATCAGGCACCATGCCGCCAAGCTGGGGAGGGGTGCCACATCCGCTGTTCCCCCTGATGACGATCGGGGGTCACTGGTGACCTGATCGACGGATACACCGACAGGTGTTCAAGTTCTGAGAACCAAAACCTGGCCGGCCACCACAGGGCTATGAGTAGAAGGTAACAGTTCAACGAGATCTTCAGCTTCCAAATTGCTCGATGGACTAGAGGCAGAGGCGGGAAGGCGTAAACTCTCATGTTGTGCCATGGAATCGCGAGAGCATCCCCCAGAGAGGAGGCTCCCAGCCCCCGTCTGGAGGCATACTGAGGAAGCTTTTTGTTTACCGCCGTAGCGAAGAGGTCCACCTCCGGCATGCCCCAACGCAAGAAAATCCATGAGAGGACCTCCGCCTTCAACTCCCACTAGTAGCTGACCACTGTCTGAGGGCATCCGCTGTGACATTCAGCTGGCCCGGAATGTGCACTGCAAGCAGCCAAACACCATGAAGCACAGCCCACTCCCAAATATGGATGGACAGGTCCACGAGGGTGGGGGAGGGGGAGAAGACTTGGTTCCCCCTTGCTTGTTGATGTAATACATCGACACTACATTGTCTGTGCGTATGCGGACCACCTTGTTTGCTATGATCGATTTGAACGCCCTGAGCGCTAGGAAGATCGCCAGAAGCTCTAAATGATTTATGTGGAGGAGCTTGTCCTGAGGCGACCAGAGATCCGAGACCTGAAGAGGATCGAACGTCGCACCCCACCTCAGGAGGGAGGAGTCCGTTGTGATCGTCACCGTAGGGGATGGGTCCTGAAACCCTGCACCCACCGACAGGTTGCTGAGAGATGACCACCATTCTGGGTCCACTCTCATGGAAGCCGGAATTATTATCAGCTTGGAATCCGGGTCCACAGCCTTACACCAAGAACTCCTAAGAGCCATCTGGGTCCGCCTCATCTTGAGACGAGCTATAGGAAGAGCCAACACGCACGAGGCCCTGAGGCCCAGAAGCCTCTGGAACCACCAGGCCGACATGCTCTCCGACTGCGCAAACATTTGACACGTGACTAACAGATCCGCCATCCTGTCCCCGGTCAGGTACACTCTCCAGTCGATCGTGTTCCAGCGAAAACCCAAGAAAATCAAGTCCTGCAAGACCATCATGGAAGATTTCCGCCAGTTCACCGACAGCCCAAGATGGGACCGGAGCTGAAGGAGAGGCTGAAGATTGCCCGCTGCTTTCAACGGACAAAGGCTGCGTAAGAGCCAGTCGTCCAAATACGGATACACGGATACCCTGCAGACGAAGATAGGCTGCAATCACCGACATCTTCGTGAACACACGCGGCGCCGAGCTGAGGCCAAAAGCAAGCACTTGAAACTGGAAGTGCTCTTCTCACAAAGAGAAACAGTTATCTCCTGTGTGGATTCCAAATCAGAATATGCATGTACACATCCTGAAGATCCACCACACTGAGCCAATCGCCCATCTGCAAGGAGGACCGTATCTGGCTGGGCGTAATCATCTTGAATTTCTCTTGGGGTAGGAAAAGATTGAACTGGGAAAGTTCTAGGATGGTGCGCAGGCCAGCCTGGTTGGGTTTGGGTACTGTAAACAGCCGGGAGTAGAAGCCCTCCCCTCGTTCCCTCAGGGGGAACGGGTTCCACAGCTCTGAGGTCCAGCAGTTTCTGAACCTAGCTTTGAGGGAGGGCAAGCCCGACAGCTGAAAAGGAGGGTTGAATGGTGGGGTAGGGGCTAGAGATAAGCGGAAGCCCGCCCGAGCGACTGACAAGACCCATCTGTTTTCGGTGATGGTCTGCCACGCCTCCCAATGAGACGCAATGAGTCCTCCCACCGGGGTCTCGTGCGAGCACGGAGAAGCCTCATTTTGTAGGTTTTTCGGTGGTGTTGCCACCTGAACCTGAGGAGGAGGCTGAGGAGCGGTAGAAAAACCGAGTCCGTTGTTGCCTACGGCAGTTATTCCCCAAAGGGGTATCCACTCTGCGAGATTTCCGGTCGAGGAAGCCGCTAAAGCCAGAGGAGGGTCGGCTTTGCGACAACCGTCTCTGGGTTTTGAAAGGGGTCTTAACAAGGACCGACAAGGACTTAGCTGTCTGAGTGCTATCCTTCATCTTGGTGAGCTCTACATCTGTTGTAGAATGAAAGAGCTCCTTACCATCGAACGGAAGGTCCAACACCTTGTCCTGCACTTTTGAGAATTTAGTGGCAGCCACGCCTGCCGTGAGTTATCAACCCCGAGCATAAGGCCCGAGCTGAGGTGTCTACGTGATGAGCCGCAGCCTCCAGGAGATCCTGGGCCAAGACCCTGGTGTCTTCTCGACCGGGATGAACTCCTCAAACTCTGACAGACCTTTGCACATCCGCATATTAGCCCCCGCTAACACCAGTTCGGCATTGGCCTGCCTGAGCTGCAAGGCCAAGTTGGCGAAGATTTTTCTCCCAAGTGAGTCAAGGAGTTTGTCCTCCTTTCCCAGAACCTGAGTAGCCGTCGTGGAAGAGGATGCTGCAGGCCTGGACTGCAAAGTGGCCGCAGCCACCACTGTGAAGGAGGGGGGGGCGGACAAGACGACAGGGCCACCTCTTCTGAAGAATGCAGCCTATATCTCGCGTCAATTTTCTTATTGACGAAAAGTCCAGAGTGTGGCTTTTCCCAGTCCCTGCGGACCTCGGCCAGAACGTCCTTCTGCAAGAACGGGCTGGTACGCTCCAATTGAGACAGGGTGAACGCCACAGAAAGCACGCCCTCCTGCGGAGCGGGTGCCCCGGGCTCCGGAACATCCAAGAAGCACATCATGTCCAGTACCCGGTCATGAAAAGCTCTAATAGAGCGGGGCAGGTCATCGTTGTCCTGATCGCCTTGCGCATCATCCGACAGGTCAGGATCCTGCTGAGCCGTGTCGGGCGCTGCCTTGTCCACGGGGGACAATGGAGGCAAAGGCGGAAGAGTTGGGGAAGGCACCGTAGGCGCCGACGGAACCACCGGAGTAACGGGTGGAGCCGGAGGCGCGGGCGGACATATCTCCCTAAAAAGCCCTTTGAAATATTCCCTCATGGGGTCGGTACGCATGAGCGTTTGAAATTTACCGAAAAAAGCCGTCCTCCTGGGACTACTTTGGAACCTGAGGATAATTCCAGGGACGTAACGGGGAAGGGTGCCACACCGGCCCCTCCACCGACGTATCCACATAAATCAAAGGTGCCGACCCCGCAGGCAACGAAACATTGTGCGGAAGGGGCATCCGGGCGTTCCTATGAAAGTGGCCGATAAGGATGCGCACAAGGAACTATGTTCACCCACGGAACCAAGCCCTACACCTGAGGACGATGGCGTAGTTGTAGGGGTAGCACCCAAAATGGCCACCGCGGTCGTGGTGGTAACGGGCGCCATTTTGTCATCGACTGGGGGGGAACTGCGGCACGTGAGTAAGTGAGGCAGGGGTCCCCGTCGATGGATCAAGGGTCTTAACTTTAGCCTTAACCTAAGGAACCCCGGCCGAACCGGTGCTATGAGGCCTCAAATGTTTCTGTGACATACCAACCGCCAAATTAGCCTTCCCAGGAAGGACCTCAGCACTGCCGGTAAAAGAAGAACTTTCTTTCTTTGCCCCCTCAACAGATCTGGTGTCGCCGCAAGAGCGGGAACGGTGAGAAACAGCCTTCACCGATAAGGCCTTGTAAAGCCTCTCAGAGATGTTGGTAGCTTTAGCCTCAATATGAGGGATCTTGGACTCACGTCCGGTAACAGCCTTATCCGCGCGGGCCTCGAACATCCATTCGGTGACACCAAGCTCCACCAAGGCCTAGGGGCGCAGCCCGGTCTTATTCTTGAGGGAAGCCGAAAGAGGCCTCAGAGCGAGCTCCGGTACCCCACGACTCAGTAGATCTGGGTCTACAAACAGCCCTCAAAGGAGGTATCCGGTATCCACAGGCCCCTTACAGGACCCTCGGTACAATTATTAGGCCCAACAGGAACCTCAAGGCAATCCATTTTTTTCATCGATGAACGCCTGAAAATGCGAAGGAGGAGTTCGTCGGAACACCTCCTCCCACCGCTCCAACCGACATTGAAGTGCCCGGACCGAAAGGGAGTTGCAGTAAAAACATGAGTCCCAACGGTGATCCGGACCCAAACTCTAAACAAAGGATGGGGATCCGCCCTCGCGAAGCGACGGTGACACAATGAACAATCTGGAAAGTCTAGTTTGAACGGCATAGACAGACTAGCACACGATCGCTAGCTACAGCCAGAGAGGAAAAAAGGGAAGAAAATCTTCCAAGGATGCAAGTGCGTCCAGTCCCGAACGAGCGGAGAAAAGGACTGATGGGTGATGCGCGGGGCGGAGCCATGGTAGGTGGGGTTACGGCCGTGTGCCAGGCCCCGTGCAAGAAAGAGAGTAAGGACACATTTTTGAAAACTTTTTTTGGATGATTTTTACAAAGTGCTCCGGTCCCGTCCCACAGGACGGAGAGATGTCCCATAAGTATGGAGGAAAGGGGACGGGAGTAGGAACAAGTTACTTACCTGTAACAAGTTACTTACCTGTAACTGTTGTTCTCCAGCATGGGTCTGGCATGGATTCACATGCGAACCCTCCCGCCTACCCCTCTGCGGCTCTTCACTTGGTCATACTGCCACTTCACGTGCTTCCAAATCTGAAGATGGCTGCCAGAGGCGGGGCTTAGGTAGAGGGCAGTCATTGGCTCTGGTCCGTATGACGCAGAGATCAGTGATTGGTTATTACTACGAAAGACAGATCAGAAACGAAACTGATACTGGTTTTTTCTTTACCGAGGATTCCCAGCCTGACGACGGGGAATATTCATGAGCATGTGAATCCATGCCAGACCCATGCTGGAGAACAACAGTTACAGGTAAGTAACTTGTTCCTTCTCCAGCATGGGGTCTGGCATGGATTCACATGCTCATGAATAAAGAATACATAGCAGTACACACATGCACAACCACGGGAGGTGGCAAAGGCTCAACATTAAGCATTACATCAAACTCAACATTAAGCATCTTACCTCCTCACCAGGCTCACCTCAGGCGAACAGGTTGCGCAGCACTGCTTGGCCGACCCTGGACTCCTCCCTGGAATCCCGGTCGACGCAGTAGAATTTCGTGAAGGTGTGCGTCGACCTCCACTTAGCAGCCCTGCATATGTCCAGCAGGGGCACACCAGATAGGAACGCCGTGGTAGCTGCGATCGCTCTGGTGGAATGGGCTCTCGGACGGCCAGGCAGCGGTCGGTTTGCCAACCGGTGACAGTAAATGATACAGCCGGAGAGCCATCTGGAAATGGAAGCCTTCGAGAGAGCCTTCCCCTGATTGACAAGTCCAAAGTTCACAAAGAGTTGTGACGTCTTCCGAAAGCACTTCGTGCGGTCCACGTAGAACTTCAGCGCTCTAGCCACATCCAGCGAGTGCAAAGTCCTCTCAGCCGGCGACGAAGGCGACGGGAAGAACACAGGCAACACCAAGGGTTCGTTGAGATGGAAGTCCGACGGTACCTTGGGCATGAAGGAGGGGTGCGTCCTGAGCACTACCCTTGTGTCGTGAAAAGTCAAGTACGGGGCCTTGCAGGAAAGGGCCTGGATCTCTCCCACTCGTCGTGCGGAGGTGATGGCCACAAGAAACGCTGTTTTCCACGACAAAAATTTCAACGGAGCCGAGTGCAGAGGCTCGAACTGAGGTCCCATGAGCTTGGTCAGCACCACGTTGAGCTCCCACGCCGGGGCCGGAGCCTTCACCAGCGGGAACGATCTGAACAGTCCCTTCATGAACTCTTTCACCAGACGATGAGACCACAAGGACGTCCGCCCCGTGGTTCTGGTGTATCGGGAGATCGCAGCAAGATGAATCTTGATGGACGCGTGTGCCAGTCCAGCTTTGGCCAGCGTCAGCAGATACGGCAGTACTTGGGGAGCCGTAATCCGTAGAGGGTTAATCTTCTGTGCGTGGCACCAGACAGAGAACCTCTTCCATTTGTGTCCGTAGCATTTAAGAGTCGAGGACGCCCTGGCCTTTGCAAGAACCTCTCTGCAGTCGGCCGGTATGTCGTATCCTCCAAACTCTAGCGCTGCAGGAGCCAGGCCTGCAAGTTCAGCAATTTCGGGTCGTGGTGGAGGATGGCGCCTCCTTCCCTGGAGAGTAGATCCGCGTCCACCGGCAGCTTGATCGGCGGGGACGCTGACAAGTCTAGAAGGTCCGGGAACCAGATCTGCCTCGGCCACGCAGTTGCGACGAGGATCATCCTGCACCGTGACCTCTTGAGCTGGTTGACGAGCCGGATTAGCAGTGGCAAAGGAGGGAACGCGTAGAGGAACAGGCCCTCCCAGGGGAACGAGAAAGCATCGCCCATGCTCCTCGCCTGGGGAAACCTGCTGGCGAACCTCCGGCACTTGGAGTTCGTCGCCGTCGCGAACAGGTCGATCTGGGGTGTGCCCCACCGTCGGAAGAAGCGATCCACTAGATCCTGCCGTAGCTCCCACTCGTGGCACGAGCGACGCTCCCTGCTGAGTGAGTCGGCGATGGTGTTTTTTATCCCTGCCAGATGAAACGGCACCAGAAATATCCTTTGGGCGACGGCCCAATGCCACAGGTCCTGCGCCTCCTTGGACAGTGCTGGGGACCTGGTTCCGCCCCGTTTCCTGATGTAAAACATGGTGGTGGTGTTGTCCGTGAAGATCCTCACCACCTTGCCCTTGAGGGACGGAAGGAAGGACCTGAGGGCCCAAAACACTGCACAGAGCTCCAGGACGTTGATATGTAGGGATTTCTCTGTCGGGAGCCAAAGGCCTCTTGCGTGCAGATTTTCGGTGTGCGCTCCCCACCCTTCCAGGGAGGCATCCGTGGTCACTGTCTCCTGGTGGGCTGGGGTCTGGAAGGCCATGCCCGCCGTCAGATGCGCGCGGGTGCCCCACCACCGGATCGCTCATCGGAAACTCTCGTCGAGTGTGATCCTTTCCTCGAAGCTGCCCGTCGTTTGGATCCAGCGCGCGTCCAGGAACTCCTGCAATGGGCGCATCCGGAGCCTGCACAAGGGAATGAGGTAGATGCAGGAAGACATCATTCCGAGGAGGGACTTGATGGACCTCACCTTGGCCGCGTCGGCCACCAACATCCGCTGCACCTTGCCCAGGATGGTCCTGGTCCTCTCCTCCGACGGGGATGCCAGAAGGGACACTGTGTTGAGCCTCGCTCCCAGAAACAGAGCGTCTTGCGCGGGTACCAGGTGGGATTTGGTGTAGTTCACGGAGAATCCCAGGTCCGTGAGAAGTTGGACGGTCCTTGCCGTGTGAACCACGGCGAGCTCCCTCGTCCTGGCTTGGATGAGCCAGTCGTCCAGGTAGGGGTAGACGTGGACCCCCTCGCGGCGCAGCTGCGCCGCCACCGGTGCGAGGCACTTGGTGCATACCCTGAGTGCCGACCGTAGTCCGAAGGGGAGGGCTTTGAACTGGTAATGACGCCCTTGGACCACAAACCTGAGGAATTTTCGGTGCCCCTTTAGGATGGGAATATGGAAGTAGGCATCCTCCAAATCCAACGACGACAGGAAGTCTCTTTCCTCCAGCTGACCCAGGACGTGCTGGAGGGTGACCATCCGGAACTTCTGCGCCTTGATGAACTTGTTCAGTCGTCGCAGGTCCAGGATGGGGGGACATCCCCCCCCCGTCTTCTTCTTCACGAGGAAGTATCTCGAGTAAACTCCGGAGCCCGGAAGCCTCTTTGGGATGAGTTCGATGGCGCCCTTCCTGAGCATCGCCTTTACCTCCAGGAGAAGTTGAGGGACGTGAAGTTCTTTCCTGGCCACGGGGGGGACGCGCGGACACCTGTTTTGAAACTCGAGCGCGTGGCCCCGGGCCAAGGCGTCCAGCACCCAACGGTCGGTGGAGATGGACTCCCACACGCTGACGAAGCTCGCCAGCCGGCCTCCCACCGGGGTGCTTCGGTGGGGGCCGACCCCACGGCCGGTTCAATCCTGCTTCGACGAGGCTTTGCCACCTTGACCTCCTTGGCGACGACGGCGGGGTCCGCTAGACTTGCCTCGTCCTCTGTAGGCCTCCTGAGACGACGAGCGGGCCGCTTGACGGTAGGTGGAGAAACCGCCGCCGGAACCTTTGGAGGCGCCCTTGCCTCCGCTGCTCCGAAAGGGCGTCCGTCGTCGTTGCAGAACTCCAAGGGCCCGGGCCGTCTCAGTGTCCGCTTTAATGGCCTGAAGGGAATCGTCCACTGTTTTCCCAAACAGGTTGTTCCCATCGAAGGGCATGTCCAGGACTCTGGTCTGAACGTCTTGACGGAAGTCCGTAGCCTTGAGCCATCCACGCCGCCTAAGGCAAACGCCGTTGCCCAACTGGCGGAACCCAGTGTCGGCGATGTCCGTCGCAACGGTAATGGCGTGCTCCGAAGCCACCTCACCTTCCTGCAGGATCTCCAGGGCCTCTGCCCTCTTGTCGTCCGGCAGGAAGTCCAGCAGGGGAGCCAGTTTGTACCAGAGCTCCCTGTCGTAGCGGGCCACGATAGCCAAGGCGTTGGCCGCTTTAATCGTCGTCGCTGCAGACGAGATGACTCTGCGTCCCATAGCGTCCAATTTCTTTCCCTCGCCGTCCGGTGGGGAAGTCGATGTGGAGGCCGCACCCCCCCCCCGCTTTCTTCCTGGCCGCCGCGGAGACGACGGAGTCCGGGGTAGGCTGCGCCCGGAGCACAGGGGGGCCGTGTCCGGGACCCGGTACTTCTTCTCGTACCGGTCTCTTCTAGCTGGCGTCGTGGAAGGGTTCTTGAGGAGGGTGAGGCCCTCATCCCAAATGTCGTCCAATAGAGGCACTGCGAGGACCGTCTTCCTCTTGGCCTCGCGCCGTTGATAAAGGAATCCTTCCTTTTTCTTCTCCTCAGGGCAGAGTTGGAAAAGCTCGGATGCCCTGGCGATCATGGAGTGGAACGATCCAATCTCGTCGGGCGGAGAAGCCCTGGTGGGAGGTGACGACGGCAGATCCTCGTCGTATACCTCGTCGTCCGTACCCGTCGCTGCCGTGTCAGTCCCCGTATCATCCCCTCGGGTGGATGGGGAGGAGGGCTGGACGGGCCGCGACGGCTGAAAAGGAGGTATAGGGTGGATCCTTCTTTTCTTGGTAGGGGGAACACCAGAAGGTCCCGGTTCTGGGTCCCCCGACGGGAGAGGTTCCTCCGTCGGCAACGGTAGTCTCGTCCTTATCTCTGAGCATAAGGACTGTATAGCCAACAAAATGGCCGCCGAGTTGTCTTGCAGCGATGGCAGAGGGGAATCCGACGGGCGATCAGGGGCCCCGTCGGTACCCTCGACGTCACCTGCGTCGGGATCCATCCCGACAGGCCGGTCTTCTTCCACGCCAAGGCCGTGGCTTAAGACCTTGACCAGCTCCTCCTCCGAGGTTGAAGCCGAATCTACGACGACGCCCTGCCCCCCCCTTTTTCTTCCCCACGGGGAACTTCACGGGGGTCCTATCGATGGGCACAAAAGAGGACTCCCTCCGAGGTGGCAGGGAGACTCTGAGCCCCGAAGTCGCCACCACTGGTGTAGCCTCCACAGGCTGAGCCAGGGCCACCGCGACAGTTTCGATAGAGGGCTTGGCCAGATGGATTAAGGCCTTCACCACCTTAGGTGCGCTCACCGCCTTATCCTTGAGGGGGGGGGACACTGCCTCGCTCCCCCTCCGCCTTCGAGCTCGACCGGGGCCTCTCCAGGAGCTTCGCCGGGTGCTCGGCCTTCCTCTTACCCGACCCAGAGCGTTGGCTCGTGGTTGATGGTACCGGGGAGGGTGCGCCCTGCCTGGCGCCCGTAGAGCCCGACCGTTCGGCGCTCCCGGTGCCAGCGGACTCGCGGTGCTTGGCCTTATGGCCGGGGCGTCCTCAAAGGTCTTAGAAGACCGCTCGGATTTCTTCCTCTTCTTCTCGCCGGACGGGCTCTTCCCTTCTAGCCAGTTGGCGAGACGTTGATGGCGGTCCTTCATGGTCCGCTCCGACATGTTGCCGCAAAACGCACAGTCCTTCTCCACGTGCGTCTTGTCCTCATGTAGGCAGTAAAGACAAAAAGAGTATTCGTCCTCCTTGAAGACGTTCTGCAGCTGGCATCCAGGGCAGACCCTGAACAGCTTTCCGGGCATCGAGCTTCCCTTCTCCTGGGCCATGACCGGGCCTGAGAAACTGCTGGAGTCCTCCAAAAGCGTAGCTCGACGAAATCTTCACCCTTGAGGGGTGCAGACGAATCCGACACGGGTCCCCGTTGATCGGATGGAGAGTCGGTGGAGCTTGAGGCTCTTTTGACCGAAAAAACGAAGTTTTTGAGAAAAAACGTGAAAAAAATAGCACTAACGCTCGAGAGCAATAGCACGAGGATCCCAACACATGAACGTGCGGTACAAATCTGAAGATGGCTGCCAGAGGCGGGGCTTAGGTAGAGGGCAGTCATTGGCTGTGGTCAGTATGACGCAGAGATCAGTGATTGGTTATTACTACGAAAGACAGATCAGAAACGAAACTGATACTGGTTTTTTCTTTACCGAGGATTCCCAGCCTGAAGACGGGGAATATTCATGAGCATGTGAATCCATGCCAGACCCCATGCTGGAGAAACACTTTATAATTTACTCAAAGGAATTGGTATTTTCTGTAGGGTAAAATTTGGAAGACTTCATCTGGGCTGCTATCAATGTCTGACTAGGGCATACAATTGATTTGGGCACCAATTAAAAAGTTGCTTACAGTCCCAAAAAGCAATTCAAGCCTGTTTTGACAGTAGTTTAAAGGTGAGCTTTCACTGTGAATTAAACTCCCTTTCTTTAGCAGTTGGTGGTACTGAGTCTGGGTCATTAAACGTGAAGCCAGTTGTAAACTGGTTAGATTACTCATAATGCAATGGAGTTAAGGAGTCTGTATGATAGGTCGCCCGCTACCGGCTAAATAGCATACGTTTTGAGCCATGTTGAGATCCACAACTATAGGAGCTTGCAATAAACAAAGCAAATCACCCAAGGCACAGGTTATTTTTTTTTTAATTTACTAAATTCAAACTGGTTTCAATGACCTGCTCGACATGCGTGGTTGATGGTAAACGTCCCTTCTAATTCTTTAAATAATGCTAAAAGTGGTCATGATTAAACGCACAGGAATGGCACAGCAGCACATTAAAGCAAGTCCTGCAAAGCAATATTTTGCACGCCAGGAAGTTCTAGGGTGTAGCAGTGCAGACCGGCCAGGTATTAATGCAGATTTTAAGTGCCGCGTCCTACTAGCCTAATCCCTTTATCAAATGATGGTGATCCCCACTGCATGTCAAAGTAAATTGCTAAGCCAAACTGACCAAAATGAGTATGCAATGCAAGCTTTGATTCTGAGTACAAAATGAGACACACCAAAATCAGAACGCAAAAGGTCAAAAGGTCAGTTACCTAAATGTGGACTTCCAATTCCAATATTGTAGTAGCAATGCTCAGACTGGCCTTTGGGGCAATAGAGCAATGCACAAAGGGCAGGCCCAGCATGCTAGTGATGGCCAGTTTTTTTTGTTTGTTCAATGTGGGCCAGATTGTTGACTTACTTCACTATGCATTTAGCACTTTTGACCAGTGTTACTAAACAAAAAAAATCTTTAAACTGCACAATTTAAGACACATTTTACCAAAATAAACTCTCGCTGATAAACTGCTCAGTCTGTCACAACAAGAGTGAATTGCGCTTTGGCACTGTAAGCCACTTTTTCATTGGTGCCCGTTAGGAAGATTTTTCATTTTGGTGCCAAGTTCCTCCCACCTTAGAGAGCCCCAGCTGTTTTGCTGGATTTAGGACCTTTTAATTTTAACCCTGGAGTGAGACCTTTTTCTCACTCTCTCATGTGTTTTGACCCAATTTGGATTTTGTGGTTTTGAAGTCTAAAACTCCACAGGCATCTGCTTTGTGTATGCTGACAGAGTGTCACAGAGAAATCCCTTTAGATTTCTCATATGAGTTTAAATACTTTTTGTTGTGTGAACTACATTTCCCAAGAAAAGTAAAGTGAAATTGACTTAACTTACCTTTTCTCTTTGTAGGTCCAGCACACACCATTTTATGTGGAGTACTGGGGGGGTTACCTAGTAGCCCCTTATCCAACATTCTCATGTAACATTTTTATGTTACCCTCACTACTTTAAATGGCTGGTGGCAGTGGTTTAATTGTTCATACCATTGTGCTTTTCTACGGCAGGGTGAAGCCTCAGATGCAGTACAGCTGCTATGGGCGACCATTCCCCCGTCTTTTTTTTGTGAGGTCTTTCTTGGCATTTACTCTGTGCTTTGAGACAGGTTTGAGCCCTTTTTTAGTCTTGCCTTTGGCAGGCTTCAGCCATGAAGCCTGCCCCTGGCTCCAGTGTGTCTGGAAGGACAGGATGTGAGGGAGGGTTCCGAAACTCCCATGTCCTTTGTCTCTAGGAATGCCTGAATGCAACTAGTCCTGACTGGCTGGCTGTCCTTTTAGGACAGCCACCCTGCTGTGTGATTGACAGCCTAGGCTGTGCATGAATGGAAGAAACCTGCTTAAAAGGCAAGGGTTTTGGGACTACAGGCAGATTTGACCACTGAGACAAACAACCGATGAAGAAACCATGAACAAAGCTTGCTGCAACCTCCTGGACCTTTGAATTGCCTGGTGAAGCCTTGCTGAACTCTTTTTCAACTTGACAGAGAAGCTCTGGATGGAATGACTTCTCCCCTTCGGTTAGTGGGACAAACAAACCCTGAGACGAAACTCCATTGGACCACCATCCCCAACTGGCTGTGCTTCTTTGTTTCTATGAGAACCCAATGCCAGGGATTGAGTGTCTGTAGTCGAGTGAAATGTTTGTCACGGAAGGAATCCGGCTAGAAGCTCCAGGAGACTCCCAAGGACCATCCAGATGCAGGACCTCCAGATGAGTCCCCTCACCAGAGTGCAGGACAGAGGGAGCATAGAGTCCAACCAGTGTCACCGATCTGCAACGGTGCTGTTTGCTAAGCGATGAAACTGCGAAGTGCCACTGAACTGAACACTAGCTGCCGACAACCTCTAAAAGTGCCGCCACCGGAGCCCTCCAGACGTCCTGCCTCTTGTCCCCACGACTGAGACTCAGGAACAAGGGTGTGCACCGCTGCAGCAAGACAGAACCAGTCTGGACCACTCTTCTCAAACCAGAGGTACTGTTTTGGTTTGGGGTCTTACCTCATTGCCTTCAGCCGTGCTCTTCTCAGTTGGAAATTGCATTGCCTCCTCTTTTAGAGTCCATTTCAACTCTCTTCTCACATGCTTAACAGCGTGTGACCCTACCAGTGATTTTTCTAACAAACTCTCTAACTTTAAGACTTCGATATAAGAAGTGCAACAGATCCATATATTGTTTCCTAAATAACGTTGGCTGTTCTGGCTCGCTGAAGACTCTTCTAGTCCATTGACTTTGATACTGTTTATCCCTCATAGGAGGTAGCTTGCTTTAAACTGTTGCTGCTGGAAAAGGCTCATCTAGATTTCATTGGAAGATTTAGTTGTCGTCACATGTACTGAGATACTGTCTAACCTTTTTTCCCTCCCTAACCTTTCCTTTCTGCAACCTCAGAATCTGCAAAGTATACTAGTGAGATTTATAAATGCCATTACAGTCCTTGTGATTGAAGTCACCTCAGGGTTTAGGAATGGTGTAAGAAACATATTCTAAGATTATCCACTAACTAGTTGTGATTCTGAAAAGTAATTTAAAAGTATATTTACATTGTTACACAAATTGCATTTTTAAGAAGGTTTATTTAAATATTGATGTTAATTAAATATTTATAACTGAAACCTTGACTGTGTTACTTGGTTACTTGTATTTACGGATTTCATTTGTACAGCTCTACAGCTCACATTTACCCCTCTTGAGATAGGTCTGGCTGTTCATTCACACTACCAACTTGTGTACTACAGACCTATACCAAAAGGTGGGTTACCTAATACCAAGCAGATGAGTGTTGTGCTGTCTCACACAGTGTGACTGCATCAATTCTTACCTTGCCCAAACCAATTGCATGTCCCAGTCGGACATTGATCGCAGCCCAGACTAAGTCTCCCAAAGGTTGACTCTTGCAAAATTGCCCTACAGAAAATACCAATGCCAGCTCCTTTAAGTAAATGAGAAGTGTTTCACTTACATCTAACACTAGATTTTTAGTGGGCCTCGTCAGACTGAGTAAACAAACTCTGAAAATATATTTAAAATGTGTGAAACTGCCCCTTTCCTTTCGTCTATGGCATGGATACAATTGTCTTTGACACTGAAATGAAAGGGGCATTCTAAAAAAACTGGAACATGCCAATCTCTCCGTACCCATCTTCTGTGCCCTCTTACCAGACGGAATAATTGAAAAGGAGTTTCAACCAGTTGAGATTACTGGTCGAAGGTCAACGCTGCTGAATGGGTGTCCTCCCTGCCCCCCGCCCTCACCCCCAGTAAGTGGGCCTTTGCATTCTCCTTTTCAGTGTCATCACTTTTAGTGGTCGACATTTGGACCCGACACAAAATATTCTTCAACTGTTGATCATGGGTGGCTAGTCCAGCGAGAAGGAGGTTATCTGTCCACTTCCTTAAGACTACCTGGCACTCTAGGTGTTGCTGCTGTATGGGGTCGGGTGTGTAATTTGGTGCAGACACAGTAATCCTGCATGTATAGCATGGGGCAATGTGTCTGGTAGTAGAAGTCTGCTAGATAATGCATTCAGCTGCCACTTTAAGCTTTCAGATGGTATATGGAAAGTGGCTGTGTCTTGTTTCATTCAATAAGACTGTTTAACACAAAGCCGTAACAGACTTTTTTTCAAGCAATCTATTGAATGAAACAAAATAAATTTAGCACCTATGAAATAGCACTGTGCGATGCAAAACGGGTGTGTCAGCTGCAGGTCTTGCGTTCGAATCTCCAGCACAGGACAATAATTAAAAAATAACAAAAACGCAGCCCAGCACAGAGAAAGCCAGAGCCCTGCCAGTGTCACATTGCACTGTGCTATTTCGGAGATGCTGGATTTCTTCAGTTTCATTCAATAGACTGCTTGACACAAAGCCTGTAGGTTATATGTCATTTTATCGTACCCATTTTCACAGTGGTAGGTTTTACCAACACCGAAAAAATAGAATATTTTATTTTTTTATTTAGGGGTCCCCCCGTACCAAGCCCCTGTTTTTTGTTTTTCTATCCATGTCACGCCAGCCCAACCCCACCCATTTTAACCCCTGTAAACCCACATATACATATATACATATATATATATATATATATATATATATATGACACATATATATATATATATATGATAACTACTCACCGCAATCGTATTTCTGATGCTTGTATCTGCTTAGATTCACATGCTGTGCATAGGCCGACATCTAGTGGAAGCTGCGGAGTACTACAGTTTGTTTTTCAAAACTCAAAAAAGGGCGTCGACACAGGGTGTACCAGTAATACTATCCCTAGTGTGACATCCACTGTACCCATGATCCCTCGCGCGTTTAGGACCCTCAGATTGTATTTTTTCTGACATGAGGTAGCATGAGGAGTAGCGCGAGTACAGATAATCCAAGCAGATAGAAAGAAAGGCAAGACTACAAGCATCCATGCGCCTTCTCTCAGAGGGGAGGAAGGGTGGTTCGCATGTGAATCTAAGCAGTTACAAGCATCAGAAATACTTTTACGGTGAGTAATGTATCCCTTCTGAGGCTTGTGGCATCTGCTTAGATCACATGCTGTGCATAGATTAGCGAGCAGTACCTGAAGAAGGAGGTGGGATGTGAGAAGGGTCATGAGCAAATAAATGTCTTAGAACCGCTTGTCCCACTTGTGTATCTGGCTTGGAATGAGTGTCAATGCAGTAGTGCTGAGTAAAAGTGTGAAAAGAGCTCCAGGTAGCTGCTTTGCAAATGGTGTCAAGGGGTACATTTGCAATGAACGTCAGAGTGGCCCCAATGCCTCTTGTAGAATGGGCCCTAGGCGTGAAAGGCAGAGTTTTTTCAGAAAGTGAGTAACACAGCTGGATACAGTTAATAATCCACTTGGAGATGGCACCTTTAGAGACGCGATCACCCTCTCTGCCTGTAGCTACGGAGACAAACAGCTGATCTGTTTTCCTTAGCGGTCTGGTCTTGTTTACATAGTAGAGGACCGCCCTAGGCACATCTAGTGTGTGTAGTTTCACCTCAGCCGAGCTTTGTGGGTCTTGGAAGAAAGCCGGAAGCTCGATGGACTGGTTCACGTGGAATTTTGAAATAAACTTAGGTGAGAACCTAGGGTGTGTGCGTAAAACCAGTTTATCTTTATGGAAAGTAAAGAAGGGATCTTGCACTGACAGAGCCTGAATTTCACAGACTCTTCTTATAGATGTAATTGCTACTAAGAAGGCCGTTTTGTAAGTTTGAGACTGCTTTTGTGCATGGGCTCGAATGGGGGGCCCATGAGCTTAGATAGCACCACGTCAAGGTCCCATCCTGGTGGTGGGTTTGGAATAGGAGGGTGAAGTCTCTTTACTCCTTCCATGAAGGCTTTAACTACTGGTACTTTCCACCACAACACCTTGTTATGGGAAGTGGTGTATGCTGACAGGGCTGCCAGGTGTACCTTCAGTGAGTTAAAAACCAGTCCTGCATCCAGCAGGTGGAGCATGTATGCAACGATAGTGGAAGGAGTGCAATCAACTGGGTTGATTTGTTTATTCTGGCACCAGATAACAAATCTCTTCCATTTGTCAAAGTAGCAGTGCCTCGTGTTAGGTTTCCTAGATTCCTTTAGGACGTCCATACACCTCTGTGGTAATTTGAGATGTCCGAACTCTGACTTCAGGAGCCATGCTGCCAGGTTCATTGAGTTGTGTTGAGGATGCACTGTTTGACCTTGGTGCTTGGACAGTAGGTTGTACCAGCCCGGAAGTTTGATGGGTTCGCACACCGCCAGTGTGGGAACCACGGTTGTCTTGCCCACATGGGAGCAACTAGGACGAGCGTCGTCAATTCTCTGTTCATCTTGTTGACCACCTTCCTGATTAGAGGAGTTGGTGGAAAAGCGTACGCAAACATCCCTGACCAGTTCATCCACAGGGCGTTCCCCTGGGAGTCTGGTTGGGGGAACCTGGATGCAAATCCTGGGCATTGTCTGTTTTTGCTTGTGGCAAATAGGTCTATAGTGGGGAAACCCCACTGAGAGAAGATATCTTCTACGACTTCTCTGTGTAGACACCACTCGTGTTCCTCTGGGAGGGGGTCTCTGCTCAGAGCATCCACTAGGGAATTGCGATCCCCTGGAACATGTTGCGATGACAGGAGGATGTTCCGTCTGAGTGCCCACATCCAGATTTTCTGGGCAAGCTTGAACAGATTTGGCGACCGAGCCCCTCCTTGCTTGTTCAGGTAGAACATGGCTGTAGTGCTGTCCGTCCAGGTAGGGCTTGAACGCTTGAAGTGCTCTGAATACTGCCAGAAGCTATAAAAGGTTGATGTGATTCTTGGCCACTGAGTGCGACCAGAGACCCTGAGCTGTGTGGTGGAGATGGTGAGCTCCACACCCAGTCAGGCATGCATCGGTTGTGACTACCGCCTGTATCTCGGGATCGTAAAAGGGTTTCCTCCCCTTGGACAGATTCTCTCTTGTCCACCAGTAAAGGCTTTGTACAAGTGTTGGCGAAATGACCACTAGATCGTCCCACTGACCACTTACCTGAGACCACTGTTTCGCCAACCATTCCTGCATGGGACGCATGCGCAAGCGCGCGTGGGGGACCAGGTAAATACATGACGCCATCATGCTCAGCAAACGCATTGCTGTGCGTACCGTTATCTGGCGACCGGACTGATATTGCGGAATTTGCAGCAGTATATTCCGAATTCTTTCCTCGGAAGGAAAGGTCAACCCCTCTTGAGTGTCTAGGATAGCTCCTAGGAATTGTTTGGATGTGCTTGGCACCAGACTCGACTTCTTCTTGTTTATTGAGAAACCCAATTCGAAGAGGAGGTTGATTGTCCTTTGAATGTCTGCTCTGCAAATTACTGGGGTCTCCGACATGATGAGCCAGTCGTCCAGGTAAGGGTACACTGGGATTGCCTCCCTACGTAGGTGTGCTGCCGCCACCGCCAGTACCTTGGTGAATACCCTTGGAGCCGAAGCTATCCCGAAGGGCAATACCTTGAACTGGTAGTGCCGACTGTCCACATTGAAGCGCAAGTACTTTCTGTGCGCTGGGAACATGGAAATATGAAAATAGGCATCTTTCATGTCCAATGTTGCCATGTAATCCCCCTTTTTTTAGGAGGGGGATTACCTCCTGGAGAGTAGTCATGCAAAACTTTTGGGGCTTGACATACTTGTTTGCAGGCCATAAGTCTAATACTGGGACATTGTCAAATCTTTTTTTTTGGCACAAGGAAGTAAGTTGAATAAATACCCTTGTTTACCTGGTGTCCCGGGACGAGTTCTATCGCGTCCTTTGCTAGCAGATTGACGATCTCCTCGAGAAGGATCTTCTGGTGATCCAAAGAATGTATTTTTTGTCGTGGAGGATGGTTTCGGGGACGCTCTAACAGTTCTATGCAGTACCCTGCGGATACTGTGGACAGCACCCATCTGTCTGATGTGATCCCTTCCCAAACTTGGGTGAAGTTGGAAATGCGTCCCCCTACTGGGGTTGCGCGAGATGGGACCCTGAACGGAGCGTCACTGTCTTGGTGGAGGCGTGCCGCCTCCTCTACTGGGGCTGCCTCTACCTTTCCCACGTCCTCTTATTACCCCTTCCATAATCCTGGGTAGACTGTTGGTTATTATTGCTCCACGGTGTATCCTGCCTCTAGGAATAGTTAGATCCTCTCTGGGAATTTTGGCCACGTGGGCGACGAAAATTGCCATTCCCTCTCTGATTAGGGGGTTTATTGGTTAGTTGGCCTTGGGATTTCAGTGTTTCATACTCGTCCTTGGCATTTTTCAGCGGGTCCTTGACCGCCTTACCAAACAGATCCGGCTCCACCGGTTTATCCAACAATGATGCTTGGGTTTCAGCTTTGAATCCAGACTGCCGTAACCAAGCGTGTCTCTTGATAACAGTTCCTTCTGCCATCAACCTGCCAGCGTTATCCGTGGCATCAAATGTTGCTTTTAAAATGCAACCGGACACGGCTCTTCCCTCTGCCGAAACTCATGCCAACTGGCTCTTTAAGGGTTCTGGGGCGGAGTCTATGAGTGCCGTGAATTCTTCCCACTGATGGCAGTTGCAGCTGGCCAACAAGGTGGTGGAGTTGGCAATCCTTGCCTGGTAGGCGGAAGTGGAGGCTACTTTCCTGCCCAAACCATACAGTTTCTTGCTCTCCTTGTCGGGAGGAGCTTCGGACGATGACAAGGGTGTTCCAGCCCTCTTACGGGTGTTTGTAACAAACAGTGAGTCCGGCTTCAGATGCCCCCTTATATACAGTGGATCTGATTGGGCTGCCCTGAAAAGTTTCTCAACCCTGGGGTTCACTGCCCTAGTGAGGTTAGGATTTACGAGTGAAGGGTCTATTCTTCTCTGAATAGACTTCAGGATAGGGATGGCCTGAGCAACAGGCCTCCTTTCTCTCACTAACTCCTCGGCGAAGTCCCTCTCCTCTTGAGCACCCTGGGTGTCAATGTGGAAATGTTCAGCTGCTCGAGACAGAACTTCATTCAGGAGAGGTTGGTTGTCGACAGGGGAGTCGGTAACCGGGGGTTCCTTCTCTACCGGAGACTCTACTCTGTAGGTTTCCGGGTCGTCCTCATCCTCTTCTTGGTCCTCATCATCCCCATAGTAGCCCGTACCAGTTTGTTCTTCCAACATGCCCAAATCTGGATCCTCACAAAAGGCGGTCTCTCCTTGATACTGAGAATAGGGCTATACATAGAAGGGGTCCGAAGACCGTGTTGGTGTTTCAAACCGGGACTTTTTACTTGGAGGTATAGGATCCTTAGAGCCTGAGGGTGCTGACCCGTCGGGAGTATAAGAGAGAAGGTGTTCAGGGTTTTTTGCGTAAAAATCTGCCAATGAGGACATCTTTGACATGACCCTGTCTATGTCATCACTAGACCATTCTCTAGAACTGGGAATGAATCTTTCTGGAAGTTTCTCTGACTTATCCTGACTAGACTTGGAGTTCTGAGCAGGGGTCTTTGTGATAGCAGAAGACTTGGACTTGTCTGTGTTTATGAGGAGTGGAGTGTTTTTCAGGTGTGGAAGTAGGCAGAGGCTGCTTCCTTAGTTGTTTTTTCCCCCTCCCTGTGAGTGGAAGAGTGTTTTCCCTGTTTTTTCGCCCCTTCGGAGCCTTTCGACGCCTGGCGTCGAGGTTCAGGGGTAGTGTCCCTATCCTTCGAGCATGGAGGTAGGGGCTCGGGAGCCGCCGTAACGCGGTCTGGGGGCGCCGACTCCTGGAGTGCGGTCTGGGGATGGAAGTCGGCTTCGTCCTCCGACGATCGAACTTCCGTTACCTTGGGGAGCGAGGCACTCTTGGCAACAGTGGATGATTGCCTGGAGTCATGCGGCGAGCTTGATCGAGAACGCCCAGAGGACGCCGATTCGGACCGTTCTCTATGTGCCTCTTTCCGAGAACTCGACGTGCGCGTCGAGTCCCGGTTGGACTTCATGTGTTGTATGGAAGTGTTTTGGGAAGCGCTTGTGTAGCCGGGGGTCTTCCCCATAGCCGCCCTGCCGGACGACCTGCCGAGGTCGGGGACTTGTGCTCGGCTGTCTTTCGATGCCATAATGCCCTTGCCGTCCGAAAGCACGGCGTTGCTGCCATCGCTGAAGGCGCCCTCCGCTGCCATGGCCTCTTGACGCCTGGCGTGGTGGGCCCAACGCTTGATCGAACGGTCCTTAAGTGTTTTGGGTTCAAACCTACTACGCACTGCAGTTCGCCACGGGGTGGTCCCTCGGCAAGCAGAGATTGCACGTGGCGTGCCCGTCGACCCAAGGGTACTTGCGGTTGCACTTGGGGCAGAATTGGAAAGGGGTACCCTCCATACGCACCTTGTGGCAGCGGGCTTGTAAGTGTAGGAATATATAAGAACGTACCCATATACCAAAAGAGTGTAGAGTATGTCCACCCCCCACTCTACCTACTTGCAGGGCCGAGGTCAGCGGCCTTCCAAGGCCCGGGCCGAGGCCAGAGGCCTTCCGAGGCCCAAATCCGTCGTGCAGCTGTCGATGGTCGAATTCTTCTCTGGGCCGGCGTCGAGTGTGGAAGTTCGGTGACTCGACGTTGGGGTGGAGAAATGGGTAAATTTAACAATATTTAGCAAAAGTATGGCTAAGGCCAGGGAACTCCGCGAAATGCTTCCGACCAGTATGGCGGAAAAAAACAATCTGAGGGTCCTAGACGCGTGAGGGATCATGGGTACAGTGGACGTCACACTAGGGATAGTATTACTGGCACGCCCGTTACAGGCTTTATGCATCAAGCAGTCTACAGAATTAAACTAAAGAAATTGAGCACCTATGAAATGGCGCGATGCGACACTGGCTTGTCAACTGCAGGGCTTGGGTTCAAATCCCCAGCACAGGACAACAACAAAAAAAGGCAACCCGACAGCGAGAAAGTCACTTTTTTATTGTCCTGTGCTGGGGACACGTAGGGTCACGCCCATCATTTAGGGTACACACCCTCGTTACAGCACTCTCGCTCGATTTCTCATCCCACTCGTGTTAAGATTTGTACTTCATGTGCAAAAGTTGAAAACTCAAATACTTGACTAAGCTTGCTAGAGAAGGCATCGAATGCAATTATGAATAAACCCCACTCATTTAAACCAGAGGGCTCGCATCAAGCATGTGCAAAGCAAGAAAACAAAAAATAATTAGGGTCCATTGAGGGTACACATTTATGACTACGTGTCCCCTCATACTTCGGCAGACAAACTAAGGTGCACAGAAATAGGACATGCAAGAATAATGTCTTAAAAACATAGGAAGTCAATTCAAAGCCTATTAACGTTTATCAAGCATCAGAAAAAGAAAGGATTGCTTGTTGAAAAACTACCCTCACAGAAGCATTATAGAAGCACAAGGGATAAGCAGCTGCATACACTAACAATGATGCAAGTGTTCTGTACATATTGCAATGTTTGCATTTACGTGGTAAACAGCCTAAGAAGCAGCTCAGAAATCTAAAGTAGAGAACCTTGGAGTAAGGCAATGCAACTGTTTTGCATCTGGTGAAATGGTGGAGGCCCTCGCGCCACCGAGACAAAGACACACAAAAATATTTTGAAAATCCATTCCACTTCAATGCAAATTGATAGTTTTTTTTTGCATAGGCATCTGGAGAGGGCTGCACAACCACTAACAGAAAAGTGGGGCAAACGCACCATGCCCAAAAGGGAACACAAACATTTTTCAAAACGTTAATAGAGCAGTCTGAATCAACTCCAGGAAGAGCTGCATGCCGATGGACACAAAATTACTATTAGTCCACACAATTATCCATAGAAAATACACGACGTTGGTATACTGAAAACACACAATGTTACACTTGTCAAAGGCGAGGCTGGTTTGTACTCTGTAGCGCCAGGGTGTATGCGAGTTAACTTGCTTGTCTGTTTGCATTGCACGGTACTGTTCGGGTGCTTGTAATATTAGTGAATTATCGATTTGATTGGTAGGGCTCGTGTTAGGTGAAGATTTGGGTGTAGTACCCTTAGGGTGCACTACAACCACCATAGCCTCCTGGCAATAGGGATCCAACCTTTGGTATATGTCTGAACTACACAGGTTGATAGTTTGGCCGAGCAGCCAGGCTCATCTCAAGATTGGTCAATGTGAGCAGTAATGTAGTTACAGAGAGTTTCACAGTGACAAGTATTCAAATAAACACTGATACTCAAGGTTTCTTGATAAAACAATTATTCATTTATTCATCAGTCATTTAAACAAGTCTTCAGAAGGTTAATGTTAAAGGACATTTATACCGCGCACTATCACCAATGTAGTGGTCCCTTTGCGCTATGGTAGCTCTGAAAGAGGGGAGGTTGAGTTAGTGGGAGGAAGCAGGAAAAGTGCAAGAGAGCAGTGATGTGCTGTTGGCGGCCTCAGCCCGGTGGGTCCGTTGGCTGGGCCTGGGGTGTTTTCGGCCGGTAGTCGTCGTGTACTGTTGTGCAAGGTTATGTGCGTTTTTTGTTTTGTTGTTGCAATGTAGTGAAGTTTGTGCGGTTTGTTGTGCTGTAGGTTTTGGTTTTGTTTGGTTTGGAGTTTGAGAGGTGTATGCAGAAAGGAAATTGTTAGTAGGGTTGATTAGTTTGCGTCTCTATCCTGAATTGAAGCGCTCGGTTTGCGTAGTCTACCCTGTTGCGGCTCTGTCCTGATCTGGGTCTGACGGGTATACAGGTTCCATACTCCTCTAGTCCCCGCCTCTAATATGCTCTATGATAGGTCCCCTTATCCTCCATTTAGACTCTAGTGGGCCTGCCTATGATAACCTCTCAGGTGGTGGGGAGATTGCTAGTGTCGATAATTCCACACCAATGTGGTACCTGGCGGTAATTAAATTAAGGGGCGGGCAAAGGTGTTGGTGGGAAGGAACAATATAAAAGCAAAACTCAAATACACTTCAAAAATCCACACTTATGTTTCTTAGATTCAGTAACCTCCCATTCGGGATGACCAACAGACAATTCCTACACACCCTCAAGTGACTTAAATACTCAGAACACTGGTGGACATTCATATAGCACTGTTACATTTAGAGTAGGCAGAGAGTGTAAAAAGAAAGGTTTAGCAGAACAAACAAGAGATCTCAAATATTTCTTTAAGCATGCAAATACTTTTGTACCCCTAATGCAGAGCAAGTTAACCCCTCCCTGGAAGGACAGGTGCAACACAATGACAGAAGAGAAGAGTCATTTAGGGAACCAGGCTAAGCCAATGTCAATGGGCAAAAGTCAATGTAACTGAAGCACTTCTTGAAGGTGAGTAAAAGTCTTTGCACAATGTATTTAGAAGTCTTTGATGAAGAACGAAGAATCAAATGTAGGGCCACAAGCCGGGAGATTTATGAAGTAGAAGAGCAAGCAAAATCTACCGTGAGAGGCAAGTTCTTTCAGACTTTACAGTACCTTTAAGTTTGAAGACAAGATGCGGCTGGTGATCTCTGTTTGTGTGCAGCTCTGCAGATCCTGTTGTTCCTTGGCCTCGGTCGTGGGGACAAGAGGGAGGACTTCTGAGGACTCCTGCACCGCAATGGGACGGTCACCGATCGCAACCAGCTAACTTTCAAACAAGTGGCACTACCGCAAATAGCAACACTGCGCTTCCTGGCTGTCGAGATGGACCTTCCTTGCTTCTGGTGACCCGCACTCTGTTGAGGGGGGAGGGGTGGATCAGGCTCAGTCAGTCCTGCTTCCTGGGAGTCCGGAGAATATTCCTGGAGCTCTTGGCCAACTTAAAAGCAATGCACACAAACTTGTGTTCCTCTCCCTGGCTATAGGGTTTCCAGCAGCAACTCTGCAGAAATTTCAACCAGCTCTGAGATGGATGTCCAGGTGGCTTACTTTGGAATTTTTTTGGTCCCACCAACTCAAGGGGAGAAGTCCTTGCGGGGCTTCTCTGTCGAGAAACTTGGAGCTTCAGCACCGCAGCAGGGCTTCACCAGGCAAACCAACAGTCCAGGAGCTGCAGCAGGCGTCTTCAAGTTCTTCTTCGGATTCCTTCGTCCAGTGGTCGACTCTGCCTTTCAGCCAAAAAGCCTTGCCTTTTATGCACGTTTCTCCCATTCATTCCAGCCCAGCTGTATCACCTGGCAGGATGGCTGGCCTTGCTAGATAGCCAGCTGGCAAATCATCACATAGTGCATTTGGGTCTCTTAGGAGACTAAGCACAGGGAGTGTTGGGCACCTCCCCCACTTCCTGCCCCCACCAGACACTCTGGAGCCAGAGGCGGGATTCACTCGTGAAGCCCGCCAAAGACAAAATGAACAAAGGAACTAAACCTGGTTTGGCACGCAGAGTAAATCTCAAGAAGGACCAAAACAACAAGAAATGGTGAAAAAAGAAGACAGGGTCCATTGTCAAAATGGCCACCCATGGGTGCTTTACTGCAGCTGCGAACGTAGCCCGCAGTAAAGACACGACACAGTAGTAAAAAGTAACCACTGTCGCCAGTCATTAATTGTGTAAAGGTTAACATAAAAAATGTTACAATGAGAAGCTAGACAAAGTGACTACTAAGTAATCCCTCCAGCACCCTATTGTAAAATAGTGTGTGCTGGTTCTAGAAGGTTACAATGTTCAGTAAAGTCAATTTCACTTTACTGCTCTTGGAAACAGTAGTTAATCCAAGAGTAAGGTATTTAAACCTTGGGAAATCTAAGAGACTTCCCTGTGTCACTGCACTAAAGGTGCTGTATGACAATGCAAAAAGAAGCATATGGAATTTGTCAGACTGCAGAAATTAAAAGAAAGTCAAAATCACAAGAAAAATACATATGAGTGTGGGAAAAAGGTCTCACTCTGTCCAGGTTAGAAATGAAAAAGTGCTGGGGGTCTCTAAGGTAGAGGGGAATTAGCACATTTCTGAGACTTCTCCCTAACAGCTCTCAATTTGGGAAACTAAAATTCCGATGATTCCAAGTAGGTAGGCTCCTCTAATAAGCCCACCAGACCAACTTGTGCCTTGAGTGACTGTCGTAATTGCATCAGGTACGTTGGTTTGCTTGTCTACGTTTGGCTTTGCATGTATTTTTCGTGGCTAATATGGATCATCATGTTGCCTCGCAAAGCCTCAGTCTTAAATCCATTTTATTAAAATATATGGATTTGGCACCTTCACCTGCTTTCGTTGCATCTTCTGTCCAGCCTGATTCCAACTGCATTAATTCAAACGTATGCACTGCCGATCTGACAAATCATCATGGGGCACTTCTTAGATAAAAAGTTGTGCACATAGTTAGAGTTATGTAGAAAAACACTCTAGGGTCACAAGCTGTTACACTTGTGAAAAGCAGAGTTGAAATCAACTGTAACTAAAATGTAGCCACTGCAAGTCTCAACGGAGAAGAGCAAAGCTAAAGACACAGAGGTAAGTACCCCAAGTCTAAACAGTACCTCTGGTTTGAAGAACAGTGGTCCAGCTGTCCTGTTGCAGCGATGCAGATCCCGAGTTCCTGGGCCTCAGTCATGGGAACAAGAGGCAGGACATCTGGAGAACTCCGGCGACAGCAATTTGGAGGTCGTCGGCAGCTATGGGCTCTGTTTTGGATTAGTGGCACTTCGTGGTTTCAGCATGCAGTAAACGGCACCCCCGCGGATCTTGGATACCGGTTGGGCTTCCTTCACTCCTCGAGTCCTGCACTCTGGTGAGGGGACTCGAGCTCTGGTCGTCCTACTACTGGAGGGTCCTTAGGAGACTCCTGGAGCTTCTGGCACGATTACAGACGTTTCACTTGACTACGGATTTCTCAACTACTGGTACTCGGTTCCTGCAGCAGCAAAGAAGTACAGCCAGTCGAGGAAGGTGGTCCAGTGGAGTTCGTCTCAGGGTTAGTTGGTCCCCACTAACTCAAGGGAAGAAGCCGTCCCTTCCGGAGTGTTAAGGAGAATTCTCAGAAATGTGATCATTTCCTTCTACCTTCGAGATCCCCAGCTCTTTTGCTGGACTTTAGGACTTTTTAACATTTTATCCTGGGAGAGAGAGAGAGACCGAGACCTTTTTCCCAATCTCATGTATTTTTCTGTGATTTGAACGGTTTCTTTGGGTTTTGGAGACTGACAATCTCCAAAGGCATCTTTTTACATTATGAGACACAGCACATTCAGTGCAGTGGCACAAGGAAGTCTTCCAGGTTTCCCAAAGGGTTAAATACCTTCTCTTGGATAACTGCTGCTTCCAAGAGCAGTGAAGTGAAATTGACTTTACTGACATTTGTCACTTTGTAGACCAAGCACAATCCATCTTACATAGAGTGCTGGGGGGGAGTGGTGCTTAGTCTACTTTCTATAGTAACATTTTATGTTACCCTTTCTACAATCAATGGCTGGTGGCAGTGGTTTACTTTTTCCTATTGTGTGTTTTTACCGCGGGCTGCGTTCGAAGTTGTAGTTTAGCACCCATGGGTGCCCTTTTTTTCAAAATGGCCCCGGTCTTTTTTCGCCATTTCTTGTTGTAAAGGTCCTTCTTGAGATTTACTATGAGCGCCAAACCAGGTTTGGTTCCTTTGTTCATTTTGTCTTTGACGGGGTTAACTGGTGAAGCCCGCCTCTGACTCCAGCGTGTCTGGCAGGGGCAGAAAGTGAGGGAGGTGCACAAAACTCCTTGTGCTTCAAGCCCCTTGGTTCCAGGAATGCACCCAAAGGGGATTGGCCGGCTGCCAGGAGAGCCACCCTGCTGTGTGATTGACAGCTACGCTGGAATGAATGGGAGAAACCTGCATAAAAGGCGAAGCTTTTGGCTTGGAAGGTAGAGTCGACCACTGGAACAAAGGAATCCGAAGAAGAACTTGGAAGAGACGCTTGCTGCAACTGCTGGACTGTTGGTTGGCCGGGTGAAGCCCTGCTGCTGTGTGGAAGCTCCGAATTCGCCTCGACTAGAGAAGCCTTGCAAGGACGACTTCTCCCCTTGGGATGGTGGGACCAATCAACCCCAAAGTGAACTCATCTGGACATCCTCTCGGAGCTGGCTGTACTTCCATTGCTGCTGCTGGAACTGAAGTGCCAGGGAGAGGAAAACCAGATTGAGTGCATCGTTTTTAAGTCTGACACAAGCTTCAGGAAGATCCTCCCATGAAGCAGGACTAACCCAGCCTGAGCCACAACAGAGTGCTGTTACATATTTGCTCCCATCTAAACCAGGCTTATTCAACTGACTAAATTAATTATTGTTTAATCAAGAAACCTTGAGTGCAAGTGCTTATTTGGATACTTGTCACTGTGACTCTCCATGATAACACCCTACAGCTCAAACTGACCCCTCTTGAGATATGCCTACCTGCTCAGTCACTCTACCAACTTGTGTAGTACATGCTTATACCAAAGGTTGGATTAACTATTGCCAAGAGGACAAGACTTTTGCAGTCTCCCACAGGGTACTGCATACAATCTTGCCTAACCATTCACTTTCCTCCTTCCCCAACCTCTCATTAACCTTCCTCACCCCCTCGTTTTTTCTCCCAACAATCTATTTTCTCACCTCTTCCACCCACACAATCTGATTCCCGCTCGCCACCCAACCATGGAGGTGAAACCCTGGTGTTGGGCTTTCTTTCCCTCATCAGCTCAAAATGACTCACCCCTGTATGCACATGAGGAGCTAATCGTAAAGCATACAACCTACGTCTCACCGCTATTTTTCTGTGCTTTCCACATTCTCCCGCCATCTGTACTGCTTCCATGACACAGCGATTAACTCCTTCTACCATCCCATTTGTCTGTGGTTGGTACAATGCCATCCTTTTATGTGTCGCATAACCTTAAGTATTCTTGGAAATGTCCAACGAATTGTCTCCCGTTGTCAGTCAAGATTGACACCGGGAAACCTTCCCTCTCAAAACTACATTGTAAAAACTCAACCATGCTTTGCGCCGTTATGTCCCGCACAATTTGGAATTCAGTCCACCTCGAGAACAGATCCACCAAGACAATTATAAACCTTCCATGACCAATCCCCATGTCGATTGGCCCCCACAATATCCATCGCCAAATCACTCCACACTTTGCCTGGAGCCTCTACGTTTACTATGGGCTGTTGCTTAACCACTACGTTCTTACCAGATACATCACATTCAACACAACTTGCTACCATCCTTTCCACATCACGACCGAAACCCAACATCAATACTCCCCTCTCAAAAGTCCTTTGGTATTGTATACACCAATATGCCCTTCAAGTCTGTTAGGGAGAATTCTTAGAAATGTACTAATTCCCTCCACCTTAGAGACCCCCAGCAACTTTGCTGGATTGTGAGGACTTGATTATTTTTAACCTGGAGAGTGTTAGGCAGAAACTTGTGCAGTTCCCTTAGGGACCACTGCAAAAGATTTAGGACTACAGGTGGTTGGCAGTAAACCCAATTGGTAGCAGTCTGTACCACCCAGATTAACCTGGTAGCTGTGGCTGAGCAGTCAGACTTCTCTCAAGATGAGTTAGGCAGTATATAGAGTATACACCATAGGTACAGAGATATAGTAGCACAAGCAAACACTGACCAGAGCTTGGGTGTAAAAGTATATAATTATTTATTTAAAGACACACTTGTAAATTACACTAGCACAAAAAGAGGTAAGTAAATTCAACACACAGTCACTATATATATATATATATATATATATATATATATATATATATATATATATATATATATATATATATATATATATATAAAACCCCGATTACTTATTAGACAAGTCTTAATGAGAAACACCACTTATTTTCAGACAGAGGTGAGCACTTAACATAAGATGGCACTCTAATAAGTTATATAAAAAGGGAGTTAAAAGGCAGAGTTATGAAAGCCAACAATTTCAATACTTTTAAAAGAACCACAGTGAGGCAGGTTAGGCAAAGTCTCCTGGGGAGCAAGGAAGTTCAAATGTCAGGCCCACTCTTAGAGAGCAAGCGAAATGTGTCCAGGATCACACAGTGGGGTTATGCCCAAAGAGTCTTTGTAGATAGTTTGCAAAAGATTGAGATCAAGTCAGGAAAAGTTAGTTAACAGGCCCCAGGCTAACCCAGGTTAGAAAGTCGAGGATTTACTGTCACCCCAAACAATCTGTCGCAAGGGAAGCCAGGCGGGACACAGTACCTGAAATAGGAAGGACGCTCCAGCGGGGGCAGTTGTTCCTGGCAGCGGGTGCAAGTCGGTGTTTCGTCTAGAGGAAGAGGAGGTCTCGACGTGGAGGAAAGATGAAGGTCGTTGCACTGCCAGGGAAGGAACCAGCCACAGAGTTTTCCGGTTACAAGGTACTACCCTTTTCTTCGCTGTAGTGGTAAACCGTGGTATTCCGGTTGCCGGGGTGCTTGGCACAGGCAAGGCGGCCACGAGATGGTCCAGGAAGGCGAAAAGACGGGCAAACTGGTTATCCCCACCAGTCAAAGGAAGAAGCCTCTCCGGACTGGAGATCTCCTGTCGTCGGGAAAAGCGGTGAGACGGTTGAGCAGGGCTCCACCGGTGGTGTCGTCGTTGCAGGTCGGCTCGGCTTCTCCTTCCTCTGATTCTTTAGGTCCTGTGGTGACTTCTGAAGTTCCAGTCCCCAAAGCCCTGCTTTTATGCAGAAAACCCCCATTCATCAGTCCTAGCTGTCACTCAAACATGCTAAGTGGTGAGCCGGCGGGCTCACCACTTGGCCAATCACACCAAAGTGCGACTTGAGTTGCCAAGGCAACTCAGTCCAGGGTGCCTAAACCCCCCCCCACACCCCCTGTGGTACCCAGACAGAGTGGCACCACTTTTGGAGGCTTCTGTGGAGAAGCCCGCCAAAAAGTGGAACAAAGGGCTCGACTTGGGTTGGAGTCACAGAAGCGAACACAAACGCCATTTTGGAACTGAGTTTCGGCAAAAAATACCAACCAGTGAATTTATATTAATTTAATAAACCGGCGGTATGTTCGAGGCTATATTAAAAAGTGGTAGCCTCGAACAATGGGAAATCCCATAGGAATATATTCGCGGTCGAATATAAAAAGTAGTATCCACTGCCACCAGCCAAAACTCGGTCGGGGGGGAACTGGACAGTGCCCCCTCGAACAACAGACCCCGGGGCAATCGAATTGCCCCGATCAGTACGTCCACAATATGATGGTTTGTACTGGTTCTGTTCACAATTTAAGACTAGTAAAGCCAATGGTGACTTTACATGCCCTGGGAGACAGTAGTCAGTCCCAGGGTATGGAGTCTATGTTTGGGGGTCGCTACGACACCCCTGGGTTACTGCTCGGAGCCCTATGGGGTAAAGTGAAATTGACTTTACTAGTCTCTTTAAATTCCTAGCCCCAGCACAACCTACCTTACAAAAGAGTGCTGGAGGGCTTACCTAGTATCCCCTCCGTCTGGAAACTCATGTAGCAGTCAAATGCTACCCTTTCCTCTCGAAATGGCTGGTGGCAGTGGTTTTACAATGAAATACCATGATTTTTCCCTGACCACGAACGCCGGTAGCGTTAAATCGTGGGAACCATGTCTTTCAAGATGGCGCCCTAATCCCCTTTGTTTAAACAGGTCCCGGTCTTCTTTTTTCGCCATTTCTTTTTGGAAAGGTCCTGCTAGAGTTGGTTTGGTTCCCTTGTTCATTCGCCTTTGGCGGGCATCAGGACTGAAAACCGTCTCTAGCGCCCGAGTGTCTGGGGCGGGCAGGAAGGGAGGTGCCCGACACCCTATGCTTAGTCTCCTAGGAGATCCAAATGCACTTGTGTGACTGGCTGGCTGACTGTCCGGCAAGGACAGCCATCCTGCTGGGTGATTGGCAGCTAGGCTGGAATGAATGGGAGGAAACTGAATAAAAAGGCGAGTCTCTTGGCTTGGAAGGCAGAGTCAACCACTGGAACGAAAGAACCGAAGACGAGCTTGAAGAGAACGGCTGCTGCAACTCTTTGGCCGCTGGTTTGCCCGGTGAAGCCCTGCTGCAGGTCCAAATCGCTAAGTTCATCTCGACAGAGAACCTCTGCAAGGACGACCTCGAGTTTGTGGGACCAATCAACTCAACACTAAGCCACCTGGATACCATTCTCAGAGCAGATTGTATTTTCCTCAGTGCTGCAGGAAACCGAATAACCAGGGAGGGGGATAACAGTTTTTATGCTTTACTACAGCTACCGGGAATGAAGATTTGCCAAGTACCACCTTTTTGGCCAATCCCAGTGCAGGAGTCCCCCGACGTCCTCCCTCTTGTCCCCACGACTGACGCTCTGGAACAGCTGCATTTCTTCATTTGTAAGTTACTGTGAAACGAGTCAGAGTACTTGCCTCTCGCGGTGAAAGTGCTTGAAACTTTCGCAACTAGCAAGCCTAATCAGCTTGTGACCCAACATATCATTATTCTTGTTACAAACTACTTCTGAGAACTTCTACAGAGACTTCAACGTTTACTTACCAGAACCGCTTTTACCTATCCAAGACTTTAGCCCATTGACTTTGGCCTAGCCTATTGAATTGACTCTTCTGGTTGAACTCAAAGTATCTGCACTGTAAGAAATTGTAATCCTTTCATGTTCTGAACCTATTCCTTTTTGCTCCTCCTTCAAAGTAGTTTGAATGCCTCAAACTTAATAGTATAGAAGTGTATTGACGTATGATATTTAACTGCCTCCTTCTAATGAATGTTTTATAACTGACTGCTCAATACATTAATTTAACTAAGAAACCTTGAGTGTAAGCGTTCATTTGAACACCAGTGATTGTAGACCTATGTGTAACATCATTACAGCTCACAGTCCCTCTTGAGATAAGCCTGGCTGCTCAGCTCTGCTATCAAAATCTGTAGTACAGACTTATTCCAAATGTTGGTTTTGCTTACACCTGTAGTCATGGTTGTGTGTAGTGGTCCCAAAGGGTACTGCATACAAACTCTGCTAACACCATTCCATAACGTAGACTGCTATAGGCTTACACCATGCATACTTGGAGAGATTTGCGATCACCAGCCTAAATATATTCATGGCTGGACTGTAAATGTTGCATTGCATTACACACTAACTTACTTGCCAATGTTAACTAGTGCCACACTAAGAGAGAACTGCGAGGATTGGCCTGTGTAGCATCTAGATAGGATTGTGAATGTTACCAAGTGCCACACTTCGATGCAATAGTGATTGATAGCAAGCATCAGACCTAGACATAATTGCAAGACAGCAATGCCATAACCGATTCACTAACAATTTCACCCCTCTGCATACACCTCTCAAACTAACCAAACAACCACAAGCCTACAACACAACAATCCGCACAAACTTCACTACACTGCAAAAACAAAACAAACCACACAGACTCGCACAACAGCACACGCCGACTACCGACCGTAAAACACCCCAAGCCCAGCCAACGGACCCACCGAGCTGAGGCTGCCAACAGCACATCATTGCTCTGTTGCACTTTTCCAACTGATTCCCACTAAATCACCCCCCATTCCCTTTTTCAGAGCCGCCAGAGGACCACTCCGGTGGTGATAGTGCACAGTACAAATATCCTTTAACATTAACATACCTTGTGTATAAAAAATAGTTATATCAAAATATATTTAAGTGTATAAGTGTTTCTTTGGATAATTGTATTGACTGCGTTCAGTGTACTTAACTACAGCTCACACCCTCCTCCCGAGATAAGCCTGGCTGCTCTGCCATTCTACCAGATCTTTTGGGTATTACAGACTTATACTAAGAGTTGGGGACCTGTACACCAAGGGAGTCTTACCTCAAGTGGACTTAAAGAAAACGCCCCTAACGTACATCTGCCTACCTGCACGTATGTGGATGTTGCATGGGCGTTTTCTCAGTTTGGCTGGCCAGCTAACTTCTGCCACTCGGCCAATTATCAGCCCATGCTACTCCTGGGTTTTCTCAACCTACTCCAACATCCCGGGCAGCATATATCAGGATTTTCTCGCGATCCTTCAGTTGCCGACTCACTTCTTCAGGTTGTTGATCTTTGTCTGCAATCCTTCTCAAAGGCCCCTCTGACTATGGGATTCACTCCAACGGGATTGACTTAATCTCTGCAATGCTTCTCTGGATCTCTGTGATCTCTGTCATACATCTGTCTGGAACTCATCTGGTGAGGTACAACATCATGGACGCAAAAGGATCCCTCAATCGCAGCTCCTCTAACTCTGGCAACACCTATTCTATCAGTGTATGGACATCATTAAGACTACCTAGAAGCATGCAACTATTATATCTCTCTTTTAGGGACCAGTTAGGGAGAATTCTCAAAAATGTGCTAATTCCCTCCACCTTAGAGACCCCCAGCAATTTTGATGGATTTTGAGGACTTGATTTCATTACCAGGAGGGAGTGAGACCCTTTTTCCCCCACTCTCTCATGTATTTTAATGTGATTTTATACACCGTTTCTTTTTGGTTATGGAGTCTAACCAACTACATAAGCATCATCTTTTACACCTGTGTCACAAAGCACATTCAGTGTAGTGCCACAGGGAAGTCTTCCAGATTTCCCAAGGTTTAAATACCTTCACTGGTATCAACTACTGTTTCCCAGAGCAGTAAAGTGAAATTGCCTTTACTTAGCATTGTACTTGCTAGACACAGCACACCCTATCTTACAATAGAGTGCGGGGGGAAGGGGAGGGGGTTACTTAGTATCCCCCGTGTCTAAATGCTCATGTAACATTTTTTATGTTACCCTTTCCTCAATTGACTGGCTGTGGCAGTGGTTTTGTTTTGAACTACCATGGTTTGCATTTATCGCGACCGTTTGCGGACCCAGTAACGTTAACCGCGGGAGAACATCTTTTTCAAAATCGCGTCCAGCCATCCTTGCTAAAATGGTGCCCAGTCTTCTTTTTCTGCAAGGTCTTTGTGGAAAGGTCCTTCTAGAGAGTTTCTCTGTGCACCAAACCAGGTTTGGTCTCTTTGTTCATTTCGCCTTTTGGCAGGGTTTCTGAGAGAAACCCGCCTCTGGCGCCCGAGTGTCTGGGGTCGGCAGGAAATGAGGGAGGTGCCCAAAACTCCCTGTGCTTAGTCTCCTAGGAGACTAAGTAGGCAGGAAATGAGGGAGGTGCCCAAAACTCCCTGTGCTTAGTCTCCTAGGAGACCCAAATGCACTATGTGGTGATTGGCTGGCTGACTGTCCGGCAAGGACAGCCACCCTGCTGGTTGCGTGACAGCTAAGCTGGAATGAATGGGAGTGAACTGAATAAAAAGCGACCACTAGACCAAGGAACCGAAGAAGAGCTTGAAGAGGACGCCTGCTGCAACTCCTGGCCTGTTGGTCTGCCCGGTGAAGCCCTTCTGCAGTGACTACTTGCCAAGTGTGCATCGACAGAGAAGCCCTGCAAGGGCGACTTCTCCCTTTGAGTTGGTAAGACACCCATCTAGGAGCAGGTTGAATTTCCTCAGAGTTGCTGCAGGAAACCGTAGAACCAAGGAGAGGGACACCAGATTGTGTGCATTGCTTGTAAGCTGGCCTAAAGCTTTTGGAAGATCCTCCGGACTACCACGAAGCAGGACTGACCAAGCCTGATCTCTCCCCCCCCCCCCCCCCTCAGTCGAGTGTGGCAATTCAGATGTGAGGAAAGTCCACCTTGACAGCCAGGAACCGCGCTTATTGCTATATGATGTACCGCAAGTAGCTGAAACGAGAAAAACAGCCACTGAAAGTAAAGTTTGCCCGTTGCCAGTTTTGACAGTGCAGGAGTCCCCCGGCGTCCTCCCTCTTGTCCCTATGACTGAGGTCCAGGAACAATGAAATCTGCAGAGCTGCACAAGAACAGAGGTCATCAGCTGCATCTTTTTCTTCTTTACCAAGGTACAGTAAAACAAGTCTAAGAGAACTTACCTCTTACTGTAGAAGTGCTTGTAACGTCTGCAACAAGTCTAATCAGCTTGTTGCCCAATATTTGATTCTTATTCTCTTCAAAGACTCCCAAGAACTTTTCCATTACTTACCAGAAGTGCTCTATCCTATCCAAGGCTTTTGCCCATTGACTTTGGCTTAGCCTATTTGAATTGAATGACTCTTCCAAGTGCCATCTAAAAGTATTGCAATTTCTTGTGTTCCAATAACCTTTGCGTTTTACCAACTTTATAAGAGTGTTCTGAATGCCAACAGTAAGATATTAACGTCCCCAGCACCCTTGTTACTGTGGGTGTAGGTTGGGTCTGTGGGCCATCCCAAAAGGGCCTTGTATTATTTAGAAACTCAAAGCATACAGTATTGAAGAATATCTGTGTGTTACTATTCTATTTGCTCCCTTCTGAAGAAGGCTTTGTAACTGATAAATTATTATTTATGCAAGAAACCTTGAGTGTAAGAGTTCATTTGAATACCTGTAACTGTGAACCTTTGTGTAACTCCACTAAAGCTCACATTTCCCCTCTTGAGATAAGCCTGGCTGCTCAACACGCTACCAAAACTGTGTAGTAAAAGCTTATACCAAAGGTTGGGTTGCCTATACCTATAGTCATAGTTCCCTGTAGTGTTCCCAGAGGGTACTGCATTCAAACTTTATCTAACAGGACCATGTGCTGGTTTTATTGCTTACATTCTATTTTTCAAGGACGCATTTGCTTTTCTATCCTTTTTAAGGAACCGACGTAAACAATTTCATTCACCAGTAAAATAAGGTTCTACTGATTGAAATTGTGTTATGGTCTGTTGGACACTAATGTTTTTAGAATACTTGACCATTTTTCGAAAATATACCGGAACTGTAGATATTTAATACTTGACTATTATAAAATGAGTATACTTGTCAGACATATCGCCACACAAAATATTTTCTACACAGTATATTTACTGTTGCTTAGTACCACCCATCTTGAATACCTAAGAGGGACGCCAAACTGCTCAGCTCAATAGCATTGCGAGAGGGAGGACTAACTTAGTGGAAGCACTGAACATACAATACCTGGTGGTATTCCTAAGCCCTTGTGAAATATCTTTGGAACCACTCACTCAAATTTAGCACTACCGCACTTGATCTTTGCATTTTGCCCCTAGTCGTACCCTCCAAGTGCATTCTGAAAGCACTATTATTGAGTCAGAAGCATTAACCCTACCCCTTTTCCAAATGTTTTAACCCATCATAAGAGTTTGAATAGCTCAGTACCTATTGTTCTTACCAGAAATTTGCAGTCAGAAGAGATAGCCATACACAGGACATGGGCTGTGTGCCCTATATGACGATCTTCTGTCCCCTTCTTCCCTCTAGGGATAGTGTGCAGTTTTCTTCCACTCACGATATCCCCTGTGGAGAGAAACTGCATTATTAACTGAACCAGAAAGAGATCAGTTAGTCTGCAAAAAGTTAATGGAAACAAGGGCTGCATATACATAGTTGGACAGCATACAACGCAGAGCAGACCTTGGAACTCTCCCCCATTTAAATCTAACTGCTTTTTGAGTATAGCCTCTGTGTTGAATTTAGCAGCTTTGAATATAGCCACTTTATAGAACTTTGCTGCGCTCTGAACTCGCCTCTTCTGAATCTAGCTGCATTGTGATTATAGCCCCGTTTTAAATTCTGCTATATTCTTGAGTATAGCCACTGTTAAATTCAGCTGCATTTTGAGCATAGCTACCGTGTATAATTTAGCTACGTTTTGAATTCTCCTTCTAAATTCAGCTCCATATATACGAAACCAAGAAACCAGCCAGAGCACACAGGTACGTATCACACTACATGCCTATAGAAGAGAACCGAAGGTACGGCCACCCACCCCCACCCATCTGGTATCATACACTACAAGACACATCACACAACACCTCTGCCATAAAATGTGCAGCAATCGCCCATGACAAAAATTCAGTCTAGCCGGACAGTCTCCTGCACTCCTATACTCTCCTCCTCCAGACTACCTCACAGCACCCATCCAAATGCTTGCTCGACATGGGTATCTAGCAGGGACTTTACCACCTCTACTTTTGTATTTACTAAAATGCACACGCATTCTAAACTACTCTGATAAATTTCCCATACCTTGGACTTCGGTCCACCAAGGGGTGTTGGCCTACAGGGCTTTGAGGCCATACCAATGGGGAAAAGGCACTATACAAATGACAATTACATTGCTCTTATCCAGAAGTTAAAGTTTCTTTTCCTCCGTGCATCAAAAAGCAAGGCTTGTTTACAGCTTGTCAAATCGTGTGTGCATGCGTCCGGAAACCAGTGGGTATCCCTGCCTAGGCAGGAAGTGGGGAGGAGACTTCCACCCCACCATACTTTGTCTGCCAGAGTGCCTGAATAGGACCAGCTCCCAGAGGGGGTTTGGCTGTCCCGATTGGACAGCCAAACGCTCCTTTCTTTAAAATGCAGACAGATTACAGAGGAGTGTGCTGGAACTGTATAAAAGGTGCAGCTTCTGGAGTGTAAAGCAAGTCGACCACTGGAAACTGAAGAAACCGAAGAAGAAGACAACCAGAGATGCCTGCAGACCCTTTGCATGCAAGACCATGAAGCAACCCCTTCTGTCCTGACCCAGTTTCCTATGCGACACGAGCTCCGAAGAGGACTCCTTCCCTTTGGCTGGTGGGAACAACCAGTCCCAACACGAACTTTGAAATGAGCCAACTCCCGAGGGCCTAGAAGCTTCCAAACCTGCTTAACCCCAATACCAATAGACCTACTGCTCATTTTGAGTGCATCATTGTGGAAAGGTCGAACCCATCCAAATCTGTGCTGAGCCCATAAGGACACTCCAGAGATCCGATACAACTCACCCAGACCCCCTCACCAGAGCGTGGGACTGCAGGAAGCGAAGAAGATTTACTGGGCGATCTGTGTCCTTTGTTGGTGCTGCTGAAAAGGCACCAAAACCGCAGAGTGAACCAAGAAGCTGCTGAAAGTCGTGCTATAGGTCCTCCCTCAAGACTGCTGGTTAAATACACTGTCCATTGTCCTGCCTTTCGCCACCAGAGCAAGGAATCCGGAGGTCGGGTCCAAAGCTGCCACATCGCAGAGGAGCCAACACAACACTTTCTTCAAAGCAAAGGTACTGTGGGGAAAAAGTATCGCTTACCTAATTCCAGGAAGTCGCTCCAGAGCGTGGAGTGCACATAGAGGTGCCCCAGGACAACCCCATCTTACCACAGACCCAAGCTGCTGCCTGTGTCCTCTTCTTAAGTCCATTTTTAGGTCTCCTTTTTTAGTTGCTGACTTGCAAACTGCCTTTAGCTAGGGTGGCGTTTTTGGACTTTAAAGACTTGCCAGGTGATGAAACAGTCTCTATAACCTTGAACTAAGCTCATGTCGCACTAACCACTTATTTTCCTCCCTTCAAGTGACTTTCTCTGTAGGTGTTTGCAGAGTGAATGCATATGACCTGTTGAAAACCGCACAAGACGAGAGCGAGAGCGCCCGCAGGAGAGAGAGCCCGCAGGAGAGAGAGCCCGCAGGAGAGAGAGCCCGCAGGAGAGAGAGCCCGCAGGAGAGAGAGCCCGCAGGAGAGAGAGCCCGCAGGAGAGAGGGAGGTCCAGCGAGTGCAAAGTCTGTTGGAGGGGTATGTCCGCAGCACCACCCTCGACTTGTGAAAGTCCGATATGGCTGTTTGCAGGAAAGGGCCTGGATCTCACCTACTCTCCTGGCAGAGGTGATGGCCAAGAGAAACGCTGTTTTCCATGAAAGGAACTCGAGAGGGGCCTGATGCATAGACTCGAAGTGGGCCCCCTCTGCCCCCACATAAGCGTCATCAGCATCACGTTGAGTTCCCACGCCGGGGCAGGCGCTTTCACCAACGGGAACGATCAAAACAGTCCTTTGAGGAACTCCTTGATGAGACAGTGGGACCAAAGAGATCGTCCTGGAGACCTTGTGCAGCGGGAGATAGCTGCCATATGTACCTCGATAGAGGTGTGCGCCAGCCCCGCCTTGACCAAGGACAACAAGTAAGGAAGAATCTGCGGCGCCGTGTCCCTCAGAGGGTTGATCTTCTGCACCCGGCACCACATAGCACTAAGAGTTTATGAGGCTATAGCCCTGACAAGAACCTCCCTGCAGTCCGCCGACAACTCATACCCTCCAAACTCTAGGGCTGCAGGAGCCAAGCCCTCAGGTTCAGCGATCCAGGGTCATGAGGCACGATTGCGCCTCCTTTGGTGAGCAGGTCCACGACCACTGGCAGCTTGACCGGAGGTGACGACAGGCTGAGAAGGTCCGGGTACCAAATCTGCCTCGGCCATGCCAGAGCGACGAGGTCATCCTGCATCAGCAACGATTGAGTTGATTGATGACTCGCAGCAGGAGGCGCAACGCGTATAGGAACAGGCCTTCCCACCGGAAATAGAACGCCTCGCCCATGCTCCTCGGCTAGTGAAACCGGCTGGCAAATAACTGGCATTTGGAGTTCATCGTCATTGCTAACAGATCCATCTGGGTCTGCCCCCGTTAGGCAAGAATGTGTGCAGTACCCTTTGGGAGACTACAGCAACCTTGTCCTCCTGGCAATAGGAACCCAACCTTTGGTTTAAGTCTACTATACAGGTTGGTAGTGTGGCTGAGCAGCCAGGCTTATCTCAAGAGGGGTCAATATGAGCAGTAGGGCTTTTACTCAGATTCACAATGACAATTATTCAAACAAACTCTTACAAAGTTTCTGGATTAAACAATTATTGATTTATTTAACAGTTATACAAGCCTTCTTCAGAAGGGAGCAAAACATGCAACACATCAAAGCACACTGTTTCTCTCTCTAAATCAGTTGATACCCCCTGGGGAAGGCACACAGACTTCCTACACCCACAGGTGACTTAAATAGCTAGGACACTGTGGACACATTTAGAGCAATACTGAGTTTGGTATAAAGGTTAGATAGGGGAATAAAACAAAGGTTAACAAATAATTCATGAACTGGTAAGTACTTTTTGAACCCTCCAATGCAAAATAAATTGTGCCTTACCTTTCCTCCAGGAAAGGGTTAAAGTCAGAGGTAAGAAGAGTCCCTCCGGTAGCCAGCACAGTCAATGTTAGTTGAACTAAGTCTAAAGGGGGGCTGTAGATCGTTGGCAGTCATATAAAAGTCTTCAACAAAGTTTTTAGAAAGGTTTGTAGAAAATATAATCACTTGAAGGGCCACAAGCTGGGAGGCTTGTGAGGGGCAAAGCTGTAAGCAACTCTGCAAGGTTAACCAAGACAAGTCCAAACTGAGAGCAAGTAAGGCTACATAACAGGAGGTAAGTCCTCTTAACTTTACAGTACCTTTGGTTAGAAGAAATGGTTCCAGCATGCTTCTGTTCCTGTACAGCTCTGTAGATACTGGTGTTCCTGGGCCTCAGTCATGGCGACAAGAGGGAGGTCTTCTGACTACTCCTGCACTGCAATGGGAAGGTCGGCGGCAGAAATGGCAAACTTCAATTCAGTGGCACTTCGCGGTTTCAGCTCCTCGTGCCTATAGCAAATAGCACCACTGCGGTATCACGGATACCACTCTGGACTTCCCTTGCATCTGGGGTCGAGCACTCTGTTGAGGGGGCTCAGGCTTGGTCAGTCCTGCTTCAAGGGAGTCCGGGAGAACTTCCTGAAACACGGGTCCGACTTAAAAGCAATGCACTCAGTTTGATGTTCCTCTCCCTAGCACTTTGGTTCCAGCCCCAGCAATAGTAAAGTACAGCCAGCTCCGAGAGGATGTCCAAACGAGTTCACTTTGGGGTCGATTAGTCCCACCAACCCAAGGGGAGAAGTCGTCCTTGCAGGGCTTCTCTAGTCGAGGCAAATTCAGAGCTTTGGCACAGCAGCAGGGCTTCACCGGGCAAACCAACAGTCCAGGCGTTGCAGCAGGTGTCCCTTCCTCGGATTCCTTCATCCAGTGGTCGACTCTGCCTTCCAAAAGCCAAAAAGCTTGCCTTTTCTGCAGGTTTCTCCCCTTCATTCCAGCCTAGCTGTCAATCACACAGCACGGTGGCTGTCCTCCAAGGACAGCCAGCCGGCCAATCACCTATGGGTGCATTCGTGTAACCGGAGCGGGATTAATCACAGGGAGTTTCGGGCACCTCCCTCACTTTCTGCCCCTGCCAGACATGCTGGAGTCAGAGGACTGCTTCACTTGTGAATCCCATCAAAGACAAAATGAACAAAGGGACCAAACATGGTTTGGCGCACAGAGTAAATCTCAAGAAGGACCTTTCCAACAAAAAATGGTGAAAAAACAAGACTGGGGCCATTTTGACAAAATGGGACCCCATGGGTGCCTTACTGCAGCTGTGATTGCAGCCCACGGTATAAATGCACAATGGTAGTAAAAAATTAAAGCACTGCCACCAACCATTAATTGTAGAAAAGGAAACATTAAAATGTTAGATGAGAAACTAGACAAAGGGGATACAACGTAACCCCTTCCAGCGCCCTATGATAAGATAGTGTGTGCTGGGTCTAGAAAGTTTCAAAATGTAAGTAAAGTCAATTTCACTTCACTGCTCTTGGAAACAGTAGTTTCACCAAGAGAAGGTATTTAAAACTTTGGGAAATCTAAAAGACTTCCCTGTGCCACTGCACTGAAGGTGCTGCATGACAATGTAAAGATTATACGTATGGAGTTTGTCAGACTCCAAAGTCAAAGGAAACAGAGTCTATATCACAGAAAAAGACAGGAGAGAGTGGGGGGGGGGGGAGGCCTCACTCTCTCCAGATAAGAAATACAAAAGTCCAGCAAAAGTGGTGAGGGTCTCTAAGGTAGAAGGGAATTAGCACATTTCTGAGAATTCTCCCCAACAGCCCCACTTGAAGATGTGGTCCACCTGATCCCGTCCCTACTCATGGCAGGGGCGAAGCTCCCTGCTGAGAGAGTCAGTGATGGTGTTCTTGACTCCCGCCAGGTGAAAGGGGATGAGTAACATCTCTTAGGCGATGGCCCAGTGCCACAAGACCTGTGCCTCTCTGGAGAGTGCTGGGGGATCAGGTGCCCCCCTGCTTCCCGATGTAGAACATCGTGGTGGTGTTGTCCATGATGATCCTCACCACTTTGCCCTTGAAGGACGGAAGGAACGACTTGAAGGCCCAGAACACTGCCCAAACCTCCAGGATATTGATGTGGAGACCCCTCTCCTCCAGCAGTCACAGTCCTCTGGCGTGAAGATGTCCGGTGTGGGTTACCCAGCCCTCCAGGGAAGCATCAGTGGGGACCGTCTCCTGGTACGGGGGGTCTAAAATCCTGTGCCCCTGGAGATGTTGGAGCATACACCCCACAACCTTATCGCTCGACAGAACTCCTCGTCGAGAGCAATCTTGTCTGCGAATGTTCCGGACACTTGGATCCAGCGAGCGTGCACGAAATCTGAAGGGGTCACATCCGCAACCTGCAGGGCCGGATCAGGTAGATGCACGACGATTCATGCCGAGCAGCGACTTGATGGTCCGCACTGCAGCAGTCTTCAGTGCCAACAGCCGTTGCACCTTGCCCAGCAGTACAGCTATCCTCTCTTCCGAGGGAGCAGCCAGGCAGGAAACTGTTGAAACTGGCCCACAGGAACAGCATGTTCTGCGATGGCATCAAGCAGGACTTTGTATAGTTGACGGAGAACCCCAGATCAATCAGCAGCCAGACGGTCACCTCCTTGTGGTCTACAGCAGTCTCTCTTGACTCAGCCCAGATGAGCCAGTCGAGGTAAGGGTACACGTGTATTCTTTGGAGACTTAGATGGCCCACCACAGGTGCCAGGAACTTCATAAACACCCTGGCCACCGATTTCAGTCCAAAGAGGAGGATGGCCTTCAATTGGAAGGGCTTTCCGGTTGGCTGAGCACGTGCTGCAACGTGACCATCCTGAATTTTTGGGACTCGAGGCATTTTGTTGAGATGTCGCAGGTCTAGAATGGGCCTCCAGCCCCCAGCCTTCTTCATTACCAAGAAGTATCTGCAGTAGAATCCGGAGCCCCGGAGTCGCTTTGGAACCAGCTCCATCGCCCCTTTTCTTATCATGGCCCGTACTTCCTGCAATAGCTAAGGATGTGCTGCTCCTGCCGGGCCACCAGAGGTATCCGCAGACACTCTTTCTGGATCTAGAGTGTGCCCGTGGGCGAGAGCGTCCAGCACCCATCAGTCGGTGGAGATCTTCCACTCGCTAACTAAGCCCGCCAGCCGGCCTCCCACCAGGGTGCATGGGTGGGGGCCCGACGTCCCAGCCGGTTCAGTCTTGCTTCAGGGCCTGCTTGCCGCCTTGGGGGAGACTATGTTGGCCACCTCCACCAAAAGCCTTGAATGGCCTCTGTAGGCCTCCTGGGTCGTGCACCTGGAGGGTTGACGGTACGAAGCGCACCCTCCACCGAAACCTTTCGACGGTCTGCTGGATTTCCCGCCAGAGGCACGAAAGGAAGAGCACTGTTGCTGAAGAGTGCCCAGGCCATGGGTCGTGTCCGTCTTAATGGCTTGCAACAACTAGTCGACGGCCTTCCCAAAGAGGTTGTCCCCGAAAGGCATGTCCAGCACCCTCGTCTGGACCTCCTGGCGGAAGTTGGTGGCCTTCAGCCAGCCACAACGATGGAGGCAGACACCATTCCCTATCTGCCGGAACCCCATGTCCGCGATGTCCAGGGCCACTGCGATGGCATGGTCGGGTGTCACCTCCCCTTCCTGGAGGATGGAGATCACCTCGACCCGCTTGTAGTCAGGCAGGAACTCCAGAATCGGGGCCATCTTATACCACAGTTCCCTGTCGTACCTGGCCAGGATTCCAAGTGCGTTGGCCACCTTGACTGTTGATGCCGCCAATTAGATCACCTTTCTTCCCATAGCATCCAACTTCTTCCCCTCGCTATCTGGAGGGATGTAGGATGAAGACAAAGGGTTACACGACTTCTTTCCTCGCTGCTGCCGAGTCCGGCGAAGGCTGTTAATGTAGGCACTTGGGTGCGGACACCGGCACCCGGTACATTTTCTCCATCCAAGCTAGGCCCTCCTCCCAAACATCATCCAGAAGAGGTGGTCGCCAGGATGGTCTTCCTATTGGACTTGCACTGTTGGAAGAGGACACCATCCTTCTTTGTCTCTTCTGGCGTCAGTTGGAAGAGTTTGGAGGCTCTGGCGACCATGGCATGGAACAACCCCACCTCGTCCGGGGAGAAGCTCTTGGCTGCAGCGAACCGCCCAGCCATGGCGTTGTCGTCCGTAGGCACCATGGCCGCGTCCATCCCAGTGTCTGGGTCCCTGTGGAGCATGTGGGGGCTGGGCTGGGGTAAGCACCGGGCGCTTTGGTGGAGGATGATGCAGCAGCGTAGGGTGCCAATTCCGCTTTTTCGCCAGAGGTTGATCCAGGGCCACCATGGCCGGTGCTGGGGTCGGCGTAGTCATCCTTTTCTGAATTTCCAACATCAGGGTGTGTAGGGTCGAAAGGATGTCCAGCGATGCATCTCGGAGGGGTCAGAACGGTAGGCCTACTGGGCCCCGTGCAGTCATTTAGGACCTCTTTCAAAACCCCAACCCACCCCACCCCCCCAACAGATTATCCAATTAACCTCCACGAGTGTTGACTCCTCGGCACCTCAGCATGCACAATGCCCCTCAGGACTGATTTCTCTCCTCCCTCCCCCCTGGACCGCCTAAAAACGCTGCCACCCTCAAACCTACTGTTAGGGGGTTTTACAAAAGTCACTGTGTGCCAGAATTTACGAAAGCCCACCTAGGGTGAACAGGGTTACACCTCTTAAAATGAGCATCAACTACCCACGATTATGGCATCGTGGCGAGCAGCCAGGCTTAGTCTAAGGAGAGATGAGGGCTGTAGTTGGGTACAAAGACCTCAGAGGATACCTTGGTTCAATGAAAGGCTTACACACTGAAGAGTTATATAAAAATAGACATGTTACTAGGGCACACTGTTACACTTCTAGGTTCTGGTAAGTACTATAAAACCATACATATATACAGGGTCAATTGCAATACTTTTCAATTGGGAAAAGTAACTTTAGGATAGCAAATCAGATCGTAAACCAACTGTAAACATATATGCAAACTTTCCAAACTCTGCATAACTTTTTAAAACATCAACCCAATCCTGTCTAAACAGTCCAACCCCATCTTGTACTAGTCTCTCAAAGTTCAGATGGGCCACTGGGTCACCAGGGGCGTGAGGTTGGCCAGGAAACTGTCGGGAAAGGGCAAAGCACAGTGTTCAGAGTACTAGGATCCAGGAGAGATCCCTACAGTTGCAGGCAAGTAAGGTCTGTGGTTACGAATAGGCTCAGGGAGGTTATGAGGACCCTGTGAATAGGTGCCCCTTAGACCAGTGTCCTAGAGCAGGCGGTTGTACCGCTGAGAGTACAAAGGGTTGCCCCCCCCCCACCCGAATCCTCACCCCCAATGTTACTCTATGGAGTTCCGGGGTGTTAGGAAGAATTCTCATAAATGTGCCAATTCCTCTCTACCTTAGAGACCCCCAGCTCTTTTGCTGACCTTTAGGACTTTGTACTTTTAATTCGGTTTGTTTTCTGTGTTTGATTCTTGGATTATGGACTTTTAGACAACTCAATAGGCATCATCTTTTCATGTGTTTCACACAGCAGCCTCAGTGCAGGAGCACAGGGAAGCCTTTTAGACTATTCCAAGGTTTAAATAGCTTCTCTGGGATAAACTACTGTTTCTCAGAGAACGTAAAGTTAAATTGACTTTACTAGTCTTTTTAAATTCCTAGACCCAGCACACACTATCTTACAATAGAGTGCTGGAGGGGTTACCCAATATCCCGTGTCTAGAAACTCATGTAGCAGTCAAATGCTACCCTTTCCTATCGAAATGGCTGGTGGCAGTGGTTTTACAACAAACCACCATGATTTTTCACGACCGCGAACACCGGTAGCGCTAAATCACGGGAGCCATGTTTAAGATGGCGTCTGAGCCCCCTCTGTTAAATCAGGTCCCAGTCTTTTTTCTTTTTGGAAAGGTCCTTCTAGATTTTGTCTCTGAGCGCCAAACTATGTTTGGTCCGTTTGTTTCTATGCCTTTGGCGGTCTTCAGGACTGAACACCTCCTCTGGCGCCTGATTGTCTTGGGTGGGCAGGAAGTGAGGCAGGTGCCTGAAACACACTGTGCTTGGACTCCTAGGAGACCCAAATGCACTCTGGTGTGATTGGCTGGCTGACTGTCCGGCAAGGACAGCCACCCTGCTGGGTGAGTGGCAGCTATGCTGGAATGAATGGGAGAAAAATGTTTCCAAGCCAAGAGACTCGCCTTTTAAGGCAGAGTCGACCACTGGAACGAAAGAACCGAAGACGAGCTGGAAAAGGACAGCTGCTGCAACTACTGGACCGTTGGTTTGCCCGGTGGAGCCCTGCTGAAGGTCCGAATCGCCAAGTTCATCTCGACAGAGAAGCCCTTTAAGGACGACTTCTTGCTTTGAGTTGGTAGGACCAATCAACGTATAAGCCACCTGGACACCATTCTCATAGCGGGTTGTATTTTCCTCAGAGTGCTGCAGGAAACTGAATAGCCAGGGAGAAGGACACCAGTTTGTGTGCTTGAAGACAGCTACCGGAATCGAAGCATTGCCAGTTTGCCAGCTTTGTGACCAGTCCCCGTGCAGTGCATGAGTCCCCCGATGTCCTCCCTCTTGTCCTCATGACTGAGGCTCAGGAAAATCGAGATCTGTAGGAACTGCCAGGAACAGAAGTTCTCCACTGCATCTTTTTCTTCAATATAAGGTACTGTGAAAACCCGACCGAGAATTTATCTCTCACTGTGAAAGTTTGTGAAAGTTTGGCAAATTGCTGGCCTAGTCAGCTTGTGACCCGACATAACTTTCTTCTGAGAACTACTTCCGAGAACCGTGGCAAAAACTTTTCCGTTTATCTACCAGAACCGTTTTTACCTATACAAGACACTAGCCCATTGATTTTGGCCTACCTATTGCATTGGACCAACTCCGCTGGTGAACTCAAACTATTTGCACTGTTTTAAAGTAACTCTAATATTCGTTTTATTAACTTATGCCTTTTTACTCCTACTTCAATTGCTCTGAATGCCATTTTGCTCCTAGTTCAAATGTTTCAGAACCGGTTAGTGTGAAGTATTGTAGGATATTTTTGTGTTATATTGATTGCCTCCTTTTAGTAAATGTTTTCTAAATGACTGTAATAAATTAAGAAGTGTTTTACCAAGAAACCTTGAGTTTAAGTGTCTATTTGAATACTTGTAATTGTAGACCTCTGTGTAACCTCATTACAAGCTCACATTCCCTCTTGAAATAAGTCTGCCAGCTCAGCTGGCTACCAAAAGCTATGTGGTACAGACTTATACCAAAGGTTGGTAGTCCTAGTCGTGTGTAGTGGTCCCAAAGGGTACTGCATACAAACTTTGCCTAACATGAGGGGTAGCATGATACAAGCTTTCTGCAGCCACCAGAGTCACAGGATGCCCCAAGCAGACCCCATGTAGATTATAACGAGGTGTGAACAATACCTTTGGTTGAAGGTGTTGGCTGCAGGACGGTTCCAGCGCTGAAGAGCCAGCCGACCTGGTCTCCTGTTCTTCGGTCCCGATGATGTGGAGAATGTGACTTTGGTGGATCTGGCAACAGCACTCGCACAGGGGGTGCCCAGAAACAGAGCTACACAGTGATTGCTTGTTGGTGCCTTCTACAGGCTCAGTGGACAGACTGTTGTCGCAGCTGTCAACTCTACTCAGTTTCCTGGTCCTTGCCTCTGGTGAGGGCACTCTCTGGAGCTGGTTCAAATCATTGCAGGCTTGGAAGGATGCCCACAAGGTTGCCGGCGAAACCACGCTTCCGTAACATTGCACAGCTATGCAGCACAGGAACACAGGTATTGGAGGTTTGCAAGCCCTGGGGTCGCAGCTCTTCTGGGAAGGGCGCAAATTGTAGGTCGTCTCAAGACTGATTAGGCCCACCAGTCCATGGGAGAAAATAGTCTTCTTCATATCTTCCATGACGACTGGAGTGATGAGTTACGGACAGCAGCTGCAACTCAACAGGCTCTGGCAGTCGGAATTGCAGAGGACATCCTTTGTCCTCTTCGGAATCTTCTTGTTCAGGGCTTAAAAAAGTAAGACCACTATTTTTGGTATGGTGTACCTTATGTGCATTATCTGAGCTGCAACTATAGCCTCTGATAAAACAAGTATGACAAAAGTTGTGTTAAAGGTGCACTGCCACCAGACTGAACAGACGGGCTTACCACAGTAACGAAATGTTACTGGAGAGACAAGAAAAGAGATGCACTGTACCCCTTAAGCACTCCACATAGGGTGGTGTGTGCTGATCTCGCCAAAGAAAACCCAGTTAGGATAAAAGGTATCCCCCCCTGCCCTGCTAGCTGCAAGAGATAGTCAGGGAAAGAAAGACAATGAAGGAGAAGCTCTAGGAGCTTATGACAACAATGCACAGAAGGTGCTGTGTGTTGCTTCACAAATAGATGTCTAAAAATTGAAGGAAAGCATAACTCCGAAAGGAAATCCTACAGAGGCCGAAAAGGTTTCCTGCATCAGAGTAAAGAACAAGTTACTTCTTACCTTTTAACGTTCTTTCAATGGGATGTTCCTCCGACGTATTCCTTATCTATGATATTTGTATCTCCAGCTTGCTGGCCTCGGAAAAATGTTTTCCCAGTAGAGGGCGCTGTGCATCGACGTCCGTCGAGTAGGTGCTCCTCGACGGCCACCGTATCGACGCCGACATCATGCCTATAAATGGCCACGCGCAGCGTCCGTTGCTCAGTTCCATTTTGTAGAGTAAAGTAGTTATTGTATGAATGGTTACTACCCTTGAAGGAGCGTAAGCTGCAACCACAAGGGAAATGTTACTGCGGGGATGGATGGGAGGGGCGATAAGGAATACGTCGGAGGAACATCCCATCGAAAGAACGTTACAAGGTAAGAAGTAACTTGTTCTTCGAAGGGATTGTGCCCTCCGACGTATTCCTTATCTATGATAGACTCCCATAGCAGTGGTATGTGATTGGAGGCGGGAGTAAGAGATGCCATATTACCCTTCAAGAATGAACAGAGTGTAACACAGCTTTGCCAAATCTAGTCTCTTGACTAGAGGAGGAATCCAGGCTATACAATTTGGTAAAGGTATGTGCAAACGACCATGTGGCAGCCGCACATATGTCTCTAATTAGTACCCCTCTTTGAAGAGCTGAGGATGCTGCGATACCCCTGGTCGAATGAGCCCTTAGATTTTGAGGGGGTTCTTTCCCTGCCAGTTTGTAGCATTCCAGAATGGCTAAAATAATCCATCTGGAGATGGTTTGTTTGGTTATTGGTAATCCAAACTTATGTCCTGCGTAACCTACGAAGAGTTGGTCTGCTTGTCTAATTTTAGCAAGTCTACTGATATAAAAACTCAAGGCTCGCTTAGGGTCCAGCCTGTGTAGTCTCTCTTCCTCTTTCCCCGGATGGGGAGGAGGATAGAATGAAGGTAAAGTAATCTTCTGAGTAATGTGAAATTCCGAAACTACCTTTGGGAGGAAGTTAGGCTTCACCTGTAGAACTACTTTGTCCTTGTGAAAAGTTGTATGAGGAGGTTTACAAGATAGGGTTTGTATCTCGCTAACCCTTCTAGCAGATGTTAATGCTACCAATAAAACAGTTTTGAGGGTGAGAAACTTCAATGAACAAGAGTGGAGTGGTTCAAAGGGAGCACCCTTTAGGAAGTTTAAAACTAGATTTAAGTCCCATAAGGGAACTTGGAATGGTCTTGGAGGGTAAACATTAGTTAGACCTTTCAGGTATTGTATTACCAATGGAATTTTGAAATACGATGGCTCCTCTGCAGTGCGCTTAAAGATAGATAGCGCTGCGAGATAGCCCTTAATAGTGCCAACTTGAAGGCCTGAATTTGCCAAATAAAGTAAGAAGGATAAGACCGCAGATGTACCACATGAAAAGGGTTTGATATTCTTTTCTCTGCACCAGCTGCAAAATTTATTCCAACGGCAGCAGTATAGAGGTTTAGTTGCTGGTCTTCTGGCCGAAAGCAACACCTCCATGACGTTATCTGGAAGGTCCCAATCCTTGTACCTCAACCTTTCAGATACCAAGCGTGAAGCTTGAGGGTCTTGATGGCTGGATGGAGAACCTGACCTCCCTTCTGCGAGAGAAGATCCTCTCTGTACGGTAGACGAATTGGAGGACAGATGGACATGTCCAGAAGGTCTGGGTACCACGTTCTCCTGGCCCAATCCGGGGCAATTAGGATTATGGACTTCCGAAACCTTCTCAACCTCCTGATCATTTGAGGAATGACAGGGACCGGAGGAAACGCGTACAGAAGTGGGAACTCCCAGTCCACTACGAACGCGTCTCCTAGAGCTCCTCTCGGAGGAAATTCCCTTGAGCAAAATCTGTCGCACTTCCTGTTGATACTGGTGGCGAACAGATCCACTTGAGGGGTTCCCCAAAGGGTGAACATCTCTTGAAGGACTTCCTGAGCTATCTCCCATTCGTGGGAGACTGTTCTGCCTGCTCAGAGCGTCCGCTGTCAAGTTCTTCTCTCCGGCTAGGTGAATTGCCGATAGAGAGATTCCTTCCTGAATTGCCCAAAACCAGAGCTGCATCACCTCTCTGCACAGTGGCAGTGACCCTACGCCTCCTCTTTTGTTGAGGTAGTGCAAGGCCACTGTATTGTCCGTCATTATCAGGACGTTTCTCCCCCGTACAGACGGCAGAAAAGCCTTCAGTGCCAGTCTGATGGCTCTCAGCTCCAACAGGTTGATGTGTAGTCTGAACTCCGATGGAGACCAACGACCGCTGATGGTCAAGTCGTTGGCATGGGCTCCCCACCCCGTGAGCGAGGCGTCTGCGACTACTGTTATCTCCGGCCATGGTTGCCAAAACAGTTCTCCTTTCAAGATGTTCTCTGGAGAGGTCCACCATTGAAGGTCGTGGGCTACCTTGTCCGGAATCCGGAGGAGATCTGTCATCCTCCCTGAGAATTGTAACCACTGAGTCCTCAGTGCCCACTGAAGGGATCTCATTCTCAGGCGAGCCTCTGGCACAAGGGATATGCAGGATGCCATGAGGCCTAGCAACCTCAAAAAGTCGTAGGCTGGGAGACGTTGGGCATTTTGAAACCTGGTGACCATCTGCAGAATATCTTGAGCCCTCACCTCTGGTGGCAAGGCTTTTTCCAGGGACGTGTCCAGGACTGCTCCAATGAACTGGAGTCTCTGTGATGGTATCATCTGTGACTTCTTTAAATTGAGGGAGAAGCCCAGCCTGTGAAGGGAGTGGCAGACAATCTAGTTGTATCCGAGCTTGTTCCGAAGAAATTGCTCTGATCAACCAATCGTCCAGGTAGGGGTAGACGTGAATCCCTTCCCTCCTTAGACTTGCAGCCACAACCGACATTAGCTTGGTGAAGACCCTCGGGCGGAGGTCAGCCCAAATGGCAGAACTCGAAATTGATAATGAGAGTTGCCAATTGCGAACCTCAGGTACTTCCTGTGCTTGGGATGGATTGGCACATGGAAATAAGCATCCTGAAGGTCCAGAGATACCAACCAGTCCTGAAGCTGGAGGGCCTGAAGGATCTGAGAGAGAGTTACCATCTTGAACTTGTCCTTCTTGAGGAACTTGTTCAATTCTTGTAAGTCCAGGATGGGTCTCAGTCCTCCGTCTTTCTTTGGAATGAGAAAGTAGGGGGGAGTACCAGCTCTTGTTCCTGTCCGCTACAGGTACCGGTTCTATGGCACCTTTCTCTAGCAGTTCTACAATTTCCTGCAAGAGGAGCGGATCCGGCACTTTCAGAGAGCTGTTCCCCGGTGGATGGCTCTGAGGGATGCGTAGAAAGGGCAGGCAGTAACCTTGGGCAACTGTCTCCAATGCACAAGCATCTGACGTAATAGCCTGCCATTCCGTCAGATGGTGAGTTAACCTGCCCCCTACAGGTGTCTTGTGATGGGAGACCTCAGAGTGGTTTGGGAGCGGCTGATGCAGTTGCTGAAGGTAAAGCGGCTCCTGCTCCTGCTGATGCGGCTTTCTTTCCTTTACCCCGTCCACCACGGGTACATTTTCCTTGGCCTCTTTGAGTCGGCCGTCCTCTGCCTCTTCCATATGAGGAATAGCAGCAAAAGGACCTTCCTCTCCAAGAGGATCCTGAGGGACGAAAATTAGTTTGGAGGATTGCAGCTCCTAGTGACTTGGCTGCTGCTTTAGATGTTTGTAGTTTTTCCAAACTGTCATCCGCCTTTTTACCAAATAGGGAAGCGCCGTCAAAGGGCATATTTAAAAGTCTGGCCTGTACGTCAGAAGCAAAGCCGGACTTTCTCAACCACGCATGCCTGCGGATTGTGGTACTTGCCGCCATGGCCCTGCTGATACTGTCAGCAGAATCAATGCCAGTTTGAAGGGACTCACACATTGCATCTTTACCATCTCTGATATTTAAAAATGCGCCTTTCTTCTCCTTCCTGGAGGCAGTCAGCCGCTGATGAAGCACACTCCCAAAGAGTGTGGCTGAACCTAGCGAGCGTACAAGTTGCATTAATAGATTTTAAAGCCATGCTACAGGCCGAGAAGACTTTCTTAGCCATGGCATCATATTTTTTTATCATCCCTATCCTGAGGAGCAGTGGGGTATGCAGATGTACTGCCTGATGAAGTTGCAGCCTGGACCACAAGACTCTCTGGAGTAGGGTGCTTAGATAGGCATTCAGGGTCAGCAGCAGATACCCTATACTTCTTGTTAACCGCAGGGACAACTTCAGGAGTTTCCCAGTTAGTTAAAATCTTCCTTTGTAAAGCAGAATGAAAGGGAACCACAGGATTCACCTGTGGACCTTTATCCAGAATATCTGTGAGGTCATCCTGTTGAAAAACAGATGAAGGCGCAGACCAACCCATGAATTCCATAATTCTTGACATTAGGGATCTATAAGGGGTATCAGCATTTTCCCCTGGGTCTGGTTTGACAAATTCCACTTCTGGCGAAGTGTCTAGGCCACTTGCTTCCTGTAATGCATCCTGAAGGTCTTTCAACCTTCTTTCTTCAGAGGCAAAAGTCTCTGGTTCAGGTAATGTGGTTCTCTGCAGCCTAAAAGGCCTTTCTTGATCAGAATCTTCCCCTTCTTCAAAAATTGAAGTTAAGGGGGGATGCTCTGGTCTATGAAATGGTATAAAACCCATCTCTAAGGCAGAGGGAGCCATCATCAGTGGCCTTGAAAAGGTCGATGTCGTCGATGTAAAAATCTTCGAAGGCGCCGACAAAGGCGTCGAGAAAACTGGAAGAGGCCTCGAAGAACTCGAGAGGATCGGAATCCTGCTCGAGGATGTCAGCGACGTTCTCGACGTCGTGTCGGAGGCTCTCGGTGTAACCGTTGGCTGTGGAGTAGCCGTGGGTTTTTCTTTTATCGGCGTCGACTCGATCGACGGATGCGAAGAACCCTTCAATAACTGCGTCGATGGTGCCGATTTATGCTTCGAAGGGGCTTTCGACGATGGCGTCGAAGATGCTTTACTTCCCGATGGCTCATGGCGCTTTCGGGTCGACTCTTTTGCCGGGTGCTTCGACTCGCGGTGTTTAGATTTTTTGGGCTTTTCACCCGGGGTATCACCCTCGGCTGACTTCGAGGGGGTCGAGGCCGCTTTCTCGAAGACGCTTAGCATCTTTTTTCTGAATTCCTCCCACTCAGCTTGAGAGGTGTGTTTTGTGGGGTAATTTACTCTTTCAGGGGAACTAGAAGACGATGATAAAGGGGATCTTCTTCGTCTCTTTTTCGAGTGTCTAGACCTCGACGAGTGGTGGGAGCCACTTCGAGACCTAGACCGAGAATGCCTTCGACGGTGAGGAGACGAATGTCTCGACTCTACCGTGGAAACTTTCGAGGAAGTTAAAACTGACTTACCTCTCTCGAGCTTCCCCTTACGCTCCTTCAAGGCTTTCGCCGTCATGGATAGGCATTCCTCACACTCCGAACACTGGTGTTCGATTCCCAGACACCACAAACAGATCCTGTGAGGATCCGTCAACAACATTTTCTTCCCACAGTGTCTGCATTTTTTTAAACCGGACCAAGGAGTCGTCGGGTCGGAGGAGGAAGCCATCGAGTACGAGTCGGTTTTCTCGAGGAAATGTGAATATATATCGACTGACGAACTGAGCAACGGTATTCCGAGGCACACGAAGCGCGGAAAAACAGAACTGAGCAACGGACGCTGCGCGTGGCCATTTATAGGCATGACGACGTCGGCGTCGATATGGTGGCCGTCGAGGAGCACCTACTCGACGGATGTCGACGCACAGCGCCCTCTACTGGGAAAAAATATTTCCGAGGCCAGCAAGCTGGAGATATAAATATCATAGATAAGGAATACGTCCGGAGGACACAATCCCTTCGAAAGAGGGGTTACTGTGGAAAAAGGTTCCCACTCACCCAAGAGAATTAGTCAAAAAATCCAAGTACATAGGAAAAAAGTGTTGGGGGACTCGCAGGGAGTGGGGATTTCACACAAAAAGAGAAATCTACCCTAACACCTACCTCTTACTAGGATATCATCCAATCCTCCATCATTAAACAATTGATGGGCCCAGTACTCTGCATACTCCTCAGCATCATTAATGCCTCACTGAAGGATCAATTCCCAGACACCCTCAAGATTGTTCTCATATGACCTCTTTTGGAAAAAACAATAGTTGCTACACATTTACTCGCCAGAATCGAACAACTTCAACTCCATAACTATCAGTCAAGGGTCCACCCCAATTGTAGCATCTAGACAGCCACCATCCAAGTGGTGTTTGAAGCCCTCTAAATCATGAATTAGAGTGGTTCATGCCTCCTCCTAGACCTCTCGGCTGTAATTGACACCAGCAACTACTACAGCTTCCTCCCCACCAACAGTATGGGATTCTCTGGCACTGTCCTGAATTTGTTTACCTTCTACCTCTCGGCAGATATCATGCTGTTCAGATTGATAAGTTGCGTTTTAACCGACACCCAGTCTCCTGTAGAGTGCCCCAAGGCTGCATCCTATCACTGATCCTTTTTAACCTTTACATGCAGCCTCTGGGCACACACACCTCAAAGATCCCAATATTAGCCATCCACCAATAAGTGGCATACCTTATTATGGAAGAGCACAAATTTGATTGGATCACCTTCGTCCTATGCAAACTACACTGGCTTCCTCTCCAGGCCAGGATACTGTTTAAGACTGTATGTATTATCTATAAAGCAGTCCCGAACAAGACACCAGCGTAGTACACCAGTCTACTTTGCGGCTAAGCTCCAAATATCGGATGTGTTGCGCGCCTCTTGCAGCAAGTCGACCAACCGGCTCGAACCACAACTTGCTCACGAAGAAGATCCGCAAACAATCCTTTTCTAGTCACTCACCCACCCTCTGGAACTGGATCCCAATATTGACTAGGATTGCCCCCACAATTCTTCGATATCACAAATCTCTGAAAAGGTGGCTTTTTTAACACCACCTGACCGAGGACTAATCTCAATGGATGCAGACTGCAACTTGCAGTACTGCGCTACTTTTAAAAGATGTCAGCCCAAACCATGGCTACCATGGCTGTTCTTGAGTTAGGTCTGCGCTTTAAACAATAAAAAAAAAGAAAGGTATGGACATCGGCTGTACTTACATTTAATAATGGAACAATCCTTTGAAGCTGAGAATACATGCTTGTCATCTGGTGAGATGACCAAACAGGTTACTGGCCTCTGGTGACCTCGTAATAACCGAATCTCTGCCGGGTCTGGCGGCTGTACCTACAAAAGTAATCACTGTTAGTTGTTGGCCACAGTAGAAATAAAACAGCAAATGTGTACACAGAGTTGCAATGAAGCAAACTACTACTAAAGGCGCTTGCAGTTCACCTTTTAGCAACACCTTCCAGGATTGCTAGGTTCTGAACTGCCGATAGCCTTGCTAGGCTTAGATATGAAGCCTCTTCTGCCATGCAAATGGGGCCATATTCAACACTTCGAGAGTCCTCCTGTGCACCTTAAATGTTTCTAAAGTAGTTTCAAGAACTGATCCATTTGAAAGTATTTTTAATTAACTTCAACACTGATATGAACTGTGAAATGTGTCTTTAAGCTTACACAATACATTTTGATGTCCCATTTGTTACGTTATTTTACCTCAACTTTGTTAGATGTTCAAAATTGTAAACCCAAAGGAGAGAAGAAAAAAAAAATGAAAAATACTTCATAAAAAAGTAGACGTACATCGAAGGAACTAAAAAAAAAGCAAATTAATCATTTACGTAATTGTTTTTCAGCTGCTAAAATGAGCGGTTAGAGGAAAAAGTAGATAAGATGGGAATAGGAAAGTTATCAGTATAGCTAGGATAGTGAAAAATGGCCATCTTGATTGAACTCTCATCATAAAATCAACCCAGAAGTAATCAAAACGCATTAGTAGGAAACTTAAAAGATGTTTTCCTCAAGGCAAACTGAAGGATTCCTCTCCTATGCCCTTCCTTTATTGATTCACATTGCTACCAGTGCCTTTTGCACATTTGGCAACCCTCTATACACAGAATTGTGGTCCGTCTTAACTTGTTGAAACCAAGTATACTGATGCACGCACCAACGCAACTTCCATCCAAGACCTATTTGTAAGTGATGCCTTGCGCCCCACACCAATATCAACTTCAAAAATGACATAGCCAAAGCATACCAACAAGTGAGAATGACAGTTTTAATTATTGGTTGACAGAATCACTGCTTCCATTATGCACACAGAGAAATTGCAGGGAAGGGGAAGATGTATGTACATTTCATGTGTGACCCACAAGCGTCATAAATCTATCACAGAAACCCACCACAGACCCCAACAAATCTTTATTCTAAATAATGTATCGAGTGCTTTGACAAAAGCACTTTGCATGGAACATTGTTATGTACAATTACCACCCAGCCAAAGCTGGTACTAGTTTATCAACCTTGGAACGATGAAATACTGAGTTTGCCTTAGGAGACTCAAACCTGCACTCTGGAGAAACACACACATATCTCAGCAGCAAGCATTCAACCTGCTGAGCTATCTTAACGATGTGTAGATCTACAGAGCTATCTTCTCCTACACTACCACTCATATGCAGAATAGGGTCATCTTTAACCACAGTCAAAGTTCCTGAGGTATACTCGCCAAGTCAACAGCTGCAATCTAGAGTACAGAAAACACTCCACAGAGACTGCTCTCAGCCAGATCCAAGAACTCTCCCCTCCCCTTAATACTTCTAGTAGACCTCACTGTAACCTGTGACCTTGTAGCTCACCCTTTCCCTCCTTCAGTCTTTTTACTCTCCTGGCTAAAAGGACAAAGCACATTGACTGAGCCGCCCATCCGAACTAAGGCCAGGCCAGGAACAAAGGCTGATACCTGTCTCAGCCTGTCTTTGCCTGACGTGGCCAGAGACCCTACACTTCGTAAACATGCCTTTGCTGGACGACGGACACTTAAGGTACTGTTACTGGGGCCCGAGACCCTACCCCCCCCCTCACATGATCTTTACCTACCTGCTAAGAACCATTTCGCTGGGTGCCGGACCTACTCCGACGCCACATAACAGACTCTTCATGCTCCGGCTAATGTCTATATTCCCGTGATTGCCCATATAATGTAAACAATACTCTTTTCTGAATTGCTACAAGTATTTACCTGTAACTACGATTTGCTACACGTATCTACTTGTCAATTGCCTTGCATACCTGGTAATTACCACGCTGTCAACAACTGGCGATTTATGGCTCAATAACTGCGTTGCTTGAACTAACCTGCCATAACACCCAAATCTAGCTGACTGTTCGCATAACCTTTATTATATTCAGAGTCCACACATCCTTCTTATTTGAATATGCTCTATACTATAACTACCCTACTGTCTAAGGCGCAACTCAGCTTACATTTGGCTCTTTACCTTAACATTGCATCTAGCCTGTACCTACCTTGCTAACCCAGGATTGTACTTGCATATACTAGCCTTTACCTCTAAGGCTCTAAGGCTCTCCCTGCCTGCTTGTTCATTGCCCATGTGTATCTTTACTATTGTATAGCCATACGCTCACACATACATGCATCATGCTAGTTTTGTTAGACTCATTACGCCATGCAAGCTTATAGACTGCAGCCCTACACTGTATTACTATAATGTGTGTGCTATATGCTTAGCTACCCAATTTTACTCCCTTGGACTCAGGGGTTTACATGCCTAATCTTACATCAGTGTACTAAAACCTTTCTACGCATACGGCTTAGACAGTAGCCACGCGTAGCCTACTACAATATGCATCTTCCACCGCTCTACACTGTTCTACTAAGGACCCTCCTCCACATAATTACCTTAAAAGACTATTTATTCTCCAACCACTACCCCCACAAGCACCTGTGCATGAATTCTCTAAGCAGGTCGACATGATCACCAGACCCTGCACTCTACTACAGAGAAACCTTAAATTACGTGCCAGATTTCCAAGATTACACGACCGTCTAACTAAAATATTATTGCGCATTGGTACTACGACTTCGTGCAAAATTGGCCACTCCCAGCACCCACTTCAGCTCAACAGCAGACTCTTCCGAGAGTCCATCACTACTTGAAATGCCAACATAAGGTACAATTATCAGAGGTTCAACTGGCCCCGAACGGAATAAAAAAAGAGCACTTATAAATGCCCGTTCTATGGTGGCACACGCAACTGAAATAGCAGACCTACTACAAACTGAAAATGTAGACCTCCTAACCATCACTGAATCTTGGCTCCACTCTGCAGCTGGCCCAGCAATTATGCTAGCCATCCCAGATGTTTACACCCTCTTAAGGCTTGACCGTACCACCTCTCGAGGTGGAGGTCTTGCTATAATTGCCAAAACCAACCTAACTCTTGAGGCTCTCTCCGCCTCATACAGACTTATGTGAAGCCCTCACCGCTAAGTTAACTATCTCTAATACCCAGTCTGTCTCCATTCACCTTATATAACGACCGCCAGGCCCCCTAGGCTCCTTTGAAGAGGACCCAACGAATATCCTCTCCAACAACCTTAAGAATTCCTCTCAGAGCCTCATTCTAGGAGACTTCAATCTTGGCCTTAGAGACCCATTAGACTTAAATGCCACTCAGATCAACAACTCCTTAGAGGAATTAGGATTCACTCAAAAGATCTCAGGTGCCACCCACATCAAAGGCAGAGCCCTTGATTTGATTGCCAAGCACAATTGTCCAACGATCATCACCTCTATAATGCCTCAGCCTTGGTCTGACCACCATCTGATCTCTTTTTCACTAGAGGCTTCACCTCCCCTGCATACTGATAGCATAGCTCCAGCTGTCCCCACTAGGAACAAAAGAAACATCACTTCTGAAAATCTTATCCCTTTGATTCTACCTACCCTGAACTCTATTTCGGACCACACAGACCCGTTCACCATGGTAGACATGTACAACAAAGTGATGTTATCATCCCTTGACTCCATTGCACCACTGAAAATTGGAAAGCAAACCCCGAAAACATGTGAATACCTGGTTTTCTCCACATCTAAAAGCAATTAGACAAGAGAAACGAAGTGAAAAAACTTGGAGATTAGACCCATACAAGTCAACAAGAACAACTTGAGTAAATTAGCTCCCCTCTACAAACAAGAAATCATTCTAGCCAAACAAACCTCTTACAACCTCCGAATATCTCAAGCCAAGTCCAATACCAAAGAGCTGTTCGCAAACCTGAAAGAGGTGGAATCCCCTATTCAAACCCCAGATTCCTGCCTAAAGGATAAAAATTGGTGCACGGGTATACAAAACGCTTTTGCCAATAAAATTATTACCCTCCAGTCCAAGATCAACAATAAAAAGACTCTCCTTACTACCTCCAAGTCAAGTAACACCAATGCGCCAGTGTCTCAAAGCATCCAGAATCCACACCACTCGCCTATTCCCTATTTTAACTTCCACAAAATATCTACCAAAGAAGTTGAAAATGTTATCCTGACTCTCAAATGCACAAACTGCCACAGTGACTTATGCCCAGCACAACTCACAAGATGCAGCCTGTGAACTCTCCCAGTTTATCACCAAACTCATAAATGCGTCCTTTACCTCAGGCACAATACCTAACAACCTGAAACAATCGTGGGTCCTCCCACTCCTCAAAAAACAAAATCTAGATCCTTCCATCCCCACTAATTACCGTCCCACACCACATGCCATTCCTACTCAAAATCCTTGACAAAATCGCATACCTACAAATCCAACACCATCTCGAAAATAACCACCTTCTGGGAGTCCGTCAGTCAGGTTTCAGACCCCAACATGGAACGGAGACTGCACTCATAGACCTTAAGGCACAAATAGATGCGCTAAGAGATGAGGGTAAGACTGCACTACTGCTGCTTCTTGAACTCTCAGCAGCATTCGACTTTGTCGACCATGGGATCCTTTGCAACCACTTCTCCCAAGAGGCAGTTGACTGGATTCAGTCCTTACTCAACAACAGAACAATGCGAGTCTTCTCCCCTCTAGCAGCCGCTGACCCTATGCCCATCACTTGTGTTGTACCCCAGGGCTCCTGTGTTTCTCCCACCATGTACAACATCTTCACAAAGCCCCTCTTCGATGATCTTGATGGCCTGGGTATCACCTACACGAATTATGCCGATGATACACAGATCCTCATCCCGCTGACGGGGGATTATGATGAGGATTTGGCCTTTGTAAATAGAGTGTACCTCATGATCCAGGCATGGATGACCTCACACGGTCTATACCTGAATGATGACAAAACGGAACTCCTCATATTAGGCACTACTCCTAATCTCAACAAATTAAGCCAGAACTACTCCTCGTTCAAAATTGATATCATTGCTGTGGCTAAGGAGGTTTAAACCCTTGGTTTTCATCTAGATTCCTCATTAACCTTCACAAAACAAGTAAATGCTATGGCCTCTGCTACCTCATACACCTGTAAATTAATCAGAGCAGCTAAACCATTCCTCTCACCCAACAATTATATTACCCTAGCTAGAGCCCTGCTCTTGTCCAAATTGGACTATTGTAATGCGCTCTACGTAGGCAGTAATAAATACATCACAAACAAGATTCAAATCTTGCAAAATAATGCCTTAAGAGCAGCCTTAAATCTCCCAAAGAAAGTCCATATCTCAGACATCAGAAGATCCGTCCATTGGCTCTCTACGAAAGACAAAATCTTCCTTAAATCAGTCTCTTTGACTCACAAATGTCTCCACCAATCTGACCCTCAATACCTCATAGCGAGATTCACGAGACAAGCATCTTGCCGCCTCTCAAGAAAGGCCATCTCTAACCTTCTACTGGTGCCCAGATTTAAACGTTCTATGACTGGTGGGAGCAGCTTTCCTGTCAAAGCAGCACAACATTGGAACTCCCTTCCTCCATCCTTAAGGGAAGACCTCCCGTACTTACAATTCAGATCTAACCTCATCCACTGGATCAAGGATCATGACAAACTAACATCTCTCTGGGATCTCTTATGCTTCCATTTATATATTCCGCTATAACATGAAACATGTCATTTCTAATTTTGTAGGTAAATATGTCTCATTGCATTTTTGTCCGATGTGTCCAGCATTGTAACCATAGCTGTACTCTATTTGCTCCATGTAACCTAAGCTTTACAATCCTCTTGTCGCTATTGCGCCCTGCTACCTCTGGGTTAGGAGCGCATTACAAATAATAAAAACAAACATTAAACCAACTGCTTAACTGGCACTCTTGCTCAGCTTCTGAAAGACAAGTCCCGTTTCTTCCAAGCAAGCAACAGCCCCACTCTCCCTTCTCCCATCTCTTTCCCTGCTGACTTTCTCACCCTCGATTTGCAATATTAGGCGGATGTAGACAGATTTGTGAACTTCTTAAATTGCTGTTCGGAATGGTAGTTGTATATCGATCAACAGCTGAACTGTATGTATCTTTTAGTTTATTCTTCTCTTGTATTGTTAAAAGTTAATTAAAAGATTAAAAAGGAGAAAAAAAAAGATAAGCTCAGGAGGGTACTGAAGAGCCAGGGTAGGAAGGGGAGAGGATGAAAGGATGAATGGGATGAAGTGGGTAGTGGAGCGGTAGGGGCAAGAAAATGGACAAGGAAAGGAAAAAAGAAGAAAAAAAACACACACAAGAAGAAATGGGTAAAGGGAAAGGGGAGTAATGCTGGGCAAATAAGCCAAATAAGTTCTAGGGGATTGGAAAGGGAAAACACACTTAGCAAATATTTAGGACAGACATAATTAGTGGCATATCATTCCATGACCTGACTAAACGCAAGTGACAGAGGAAAGACTACAGAGTAACTGGTTTCCTGGATTTCGAGGGGCTGGTGGCAACAAGGCCTTGAGAGATTTGTCTAGATTTCTTGTAACATGCGATGCCCATTCTAAAAGAACAAACATTTCTCATCTTCTGATTTTCAAGTAGACTTGTGAACATCTCAGAATGTAGTTAACTCATTGATCTTACATCTTTGGCGATCAGTCGTTGCAGCTTCCCCTTCTGCTCCATCTGTGGAAAACAAAAACAATAAATATGCAGCACAACCAGCTTCTTAAGCCACAAGCAATTACTTTATCATTATAATTTACTTGCATCATACCGCCCTAAAACTATATACTTAAATTGCATGGATTAGAACATGTAATTGTTAAGTGATTAATTTTCTTTTTAGGGAGGTAGGTAGGTTTCCACTTGCATGAAAAGGCCGTAATGGCTATATTATAAATCTGAGGAAAGCAAGAACACAATGAAAGACAGGAGGACCGTGGTCTCTGGGGGATGAATTGGTATGGTATTGTTTATTTATATAGTGCCTATACACAGACAAGTGTTTCAAAGCGCTCAAGGAAGGCAGGAGCAGGGGGGAAAAACAGTCACTCAGAGCCCTTGAAATTCTGAGACGATAGTCTGCACAGGCAGAGTAAGTGCGTAAAAAGTACATTTAAGAATGGAGACAGCAAATAGGCCCGACAGCGATTCTGCAGATTTAGACAGTGCAATTAAGGGGTGAAGACAAGGGAGATCAGACATACGATCTTCGGTGCAGTGCTTACGGATCGAGCAAGTACACGGAGGGTCACAGGAGGGGAGGATCCCTGTGACACCCGGTCGGTTGAGACTGGGGTAATTGATCCCATTAACTGAGAGCTCACTGTGAATCTTAAATATTAATTTCACATGACAAATTCATGGTGGCCAAGGATCTGTTTAAACAAAAAAAAAACGGCACCACCTCTGTTTGCAAGCGATTTCATTTTTCGAGCTGTCAAACATTAACCACTAGTGAGCATTTATCATTTATAAGACAGTATACAGAAGGCGTATGCAACCCCCGGCCCACCTCCCCGCCATCTCGCAGGTCACATTTTCTTTTATATAGAAGGGCCTCCGGCACATGGGGACCCAGTTCAAGCAAAAAACATTCAGACCAGCATGAGAGCACAGTTAGGAAAATGACGACCCTCACTCTGGTGGGTTGAGCCCGGCGCTACGCTCAGCACGTTACCCCATGGCCAAGATGGGCACTGCACGTCGTCGCCTCAGTCTGAGCTTTTAATTGACGCGGTGCCCCTATGCAAGAATGGGCGCCTCAGTCTGTTCATCGCCACAGCCTGGATCACAGCTTAGTGTTTTCCAAGTGGACGTGGAAAGAGGCTTCATTACCACCGCTACCCCGCCCATTGAAAACTACACGGAAAGGCGGGGCCACCCAGAATCCCAAGGATACTCCAGACATATGCCACACAAGTTTAAGAGCCTTTGCAACCCCCCAGGAACCCCCAATTAGTGACGGGCCACTGCTGGCATACAATGCCCAGCAAGGACTCTCCTCAGTGCCCCGCAAACTTCTGCTGAACGTGGCGGGCTGCCTCTGGCATATAAGGACATTCAGGCGCCCTCACTGCTAAGCTGCACTAGGAATGGCCATCTAACCACAGAAGAGAACTTTCACCAGTTATCTGCAGCCAAGTGGACTTGAAGGCTGCCTTCCAAGTAAGGATTCTTGTAAATATCTTTTATATATTTTTTTGTGTTTGTGGTTTTAGAACAAAACCTTACACAAACATACGAGTTTGGAATTTAAAAAGGACGAAAAAAAATGTTCACTTAAAAAATGCAACGCGTAAAAAGAAAAAGGCAAAAATTAATATGATAAAATATGTGCAAGTAGGCAAATACATTTTAAAATTACTATACATCTTTGACCTTCACTCAATTCATAAAATCCTATAACGTGTTATAATCTACCAGGTTTAATCTAGCTAAAAATCACAATGCCGCAAAAAAGTTCATAGAATTTGAATTACCACTGATCAATCTTTCCCACAATTATTAGGGCAGATATAATCTAGGTCATGAGCCAATTTTCTAAAGTGCAAAATACGAAGATTTAATAGAACCAGACAATTCAGATTTAGGTGGAATAGAGTTTTTATGTCGGTAGAACAATAACATTGCTAGGTAAAGATTTGCGGTAGTAACCTTAGGGTGCACTACAACAACCTTAGCCTCCTGGGACCAAACCTTTGGTATAAGTCTGAACTACAAAAGAGGGGTCAATGTGAGCAGTAATGCAGTTACAGAGAGATTCACAGTGACAAGCATTCAAATAAACACTGATACTCCAGGTTTCCTGATAAAACAATTTATTTAAAAGTCATTTAAACAAGCCTTCTTCAGAAGGAATATAAAAGCAACACTCAACACACTTCAAAAATCCACACTCTTAGGTTTCTTAAATTCAGTAACTTCCTATTGGGGATGACAATTCCTACACACTCAGGTGACACAAATAACTAGGATACTTGTGGACATTAATATAGAACTGTTACATTTAAAGTAGGCAGAGTGTGTAAAAAGAAAGGTTTACCAGAACAAGAGAACGCAAATATTTATTTGAACCCCCCCAATGCAAAGTAAGTCAAACACTTCCTGGAAGGACAGGTGCAACACAATAACAGAGGCGAGGAGTCTTTCAAGGAACCAGGCTAAGCCAATGTCAATGGGCAAAAGTAAATGTAACTGAAGCACTTCTTGAAGGCCAGTAAAAGTCTTTGCACAATTTCTTTTAGAAGTCTTTGATGAAGAAAGAAGAATCAAATGTAGGGCCAAAAGCCGGGGGACTTGTGAAGTAGAAGAGCAAGCAAATCTACAGTGAGAGGTAAGTTCTCTCAGACTTTACAGTACCTTTAAGCTTGAAAAAAAGATACAGCTGGTGACCTCTGTTCCCGTGTAGCTCTGTGGGTCCTGTTGTTCCTGGGCCTCAGTCGTGGGGACAAGAGGGAGGACTTCTGGGGTCTCCTGCACCACAACGGGACGGTCACTGACCGCAACCGGCAAACTTTCAAACAAGTAGTGTTTCAGCTTCTCACGACTACCGCAAATAACACTGCAGTTCCTGGCTGCCGAGATGGACCTTCCTTGCTTCTGGGGTGCCGCACTCTGTTGAGGGGGCTCAGGGTCGGTCAGTCCTGCTTCCTGGGAGTCCGGAGGATCTTCCTGGATCTCTTTGCCAACTTAAAAGCAACACACACGAACTGGTGTTCCTCTCCCTGGCTATATGGTTTCCAGCAGCAACTCAGTGGAATTTTCAACCAGCTCCGAGATGGATGTCCAGGTGGCTTACTTTGGAGTTGATTGGTCCCACCAACTCAAGGGGAGAAGTCGTCCTTGCGGGGCTTCTTTGTCGAGGCGAACTTGGAGCTTCAACACAGCAGCAGGGCTTCACCAGGCAAACCAACGGTCCAGGAGTTGCAGCAGGCGTCCGAATTCTTCTTCGGATTCCTTCGTCCAGTGGTAGACTCTGCCTTCCAACCAAAAAGCATCGCCTTTTATGCAGATTTCTCCCATTCATTCCAGCCTAGCTGTCAATCACCCAGCAGGGTGGCTGTCCTTGCCGGACAGCCAGCCAGCCAATCACAGAGTGCATTTGGGTCTCCTAGGAGACTAAGCACATGGAGTTTCAGGCACCGCCCTCACTTCCTGCCTCACCCAAACACTCTGGAGCCAGAGGCGGGTTTCACTTGTGAAGCCCGCCAAAGACAAAATGAACCAAAGGGACCAAACCTGGTTTGGTGCGCAGAGTAAATCTCAAAAAGGAACAAAACAGCAAGAAATGGTGAAAAAAGACGACCAGGGCCATTTTGACAAAAATGGCACCCATGAGTGCTTTACTGCAGCTGCAAACGTAGCCCGCTGTAAAGACACGACACAGTAGTAAAAAGTAACCACTGCCACCAGCCATTGTGTAAAATTGTGTAAAGGGTAACAAAAAATGTCACATGAGAAGCTAGACAAAGGGGCTACTAAGTAACCCCTCCAGCACCCTATTGTAAGATAGTGGGCTGGGTCTAGAAAGTTACAATGGACAGTAAAGTCAATTTCACTTTACTGCTCTTGGAAACACTAGTTAATCCAAGATTAAGGTATTTAAACCTTGAGAAATCTAAACGACTTCCCTGTGTCACTGCACTAAAGGTGCTGTGTGACAATGCAAAAAGATGCATTTGGAGTTTGTCAGACTCCGGAAACCAAAAAGAAACACAGTAGACAAATAGAATTAAAAATACAAAGTCCCAGAGTTCAGCAAAAGAGCTGGGGGCTCCAAGGTAGAGAGGAATTAGCACAGTTATAAGAATTCTCCCTAACACATATCATTGCCTTGAGTTTTAACCTCTCTTATGTAGGGAATTTCTTTTGCCAAAAGAAGATTGAAGTACCATTTCATGAACCCTGATCTAGCTCACAGGAACTTAATTAAATATCTGGGTAACATGCCAAGTTTAAGTTCACTCATATCGTCTCTATATCGTCTCACCCATATCATTAACAGGGGGCAAGAATGCACCCCTGCTGTAGTCCTCTAAGGGTTTGGATGTCTTGAGAGCTAAAAATCGCAATGCCGCATAAAAGTTCATAGAATTTGATAAGTCCAACCTTTAACATTGTGTCTGTATGGAGGTATACAATTAGGTTTAGAAGCCCCATTGCTAACCCACAGCTTTGTAATTTCTGCCACAGGTGTGCTCTATTAACAGTGTCAAATGCTAGGGTAAGTCCAGACAGGCCATAAACGCTGGTGGTATGCTTTTCTCCAAGCTGTTTGTTGAAGGCTATTATGTACCCATAGTTCAAGGAGTTTTCCTCAAGTCCTATTGGTAGCAAGACTTTAGTAAACTATCCCAGTGGTTTGTAAATCTCCAACTCTTCGTATCAGTCTGTACTAACTCAAGACCTTGGTAGAATGGCAGAGCAATCAGGCTCATCTTAAGAGGAAGATGCAAGCTGTAGGCAAGGAACAAGTTACTTGCCAGACCCTGTTGTTCTCCAGCATGGGTTTGGCATGGATTCACATGTTATTGAATATTCCCAGTCGTCAGGCTGGGAATACTCTGTAAAAGAAAAAACGTTCACTCGTTTATAAACTATCTTTCTCCTATAAACCAATCACTGAGCTCTGGGTCATACTGCCCCAGCCAATGACTGCCCTCTCCCTAAGCCCCTCTGGCAGCCATCTTCAGATTTGGTAGCACGTTAAGTGGCAGTATGACCAAGATGAGCCACAGAGGGGCAGGAGGGAGGGTTCGCCTGTGAATCCTTGCGAGACCCATACTGGAGAACAACAGTTGCAGGTAAGTAACTTGATCCTTCTCCAGCATGGGGTCTGGCATGGATTAACATGCTCATGAATAAATACATAGCAGTACATACACAACCACGGGAGGCGGCAAGGCTCAACAGAAGCAATTACTCTTACCTCCTCACCAGGCTCACCTTCAAGCGAACGGGTTGCGTAACACTGCTTGGCCGACTCTGGACTCCTCCCTGTCGATGCAGTAGATTTTCGTGAAGGTGTTTGTGTGTAAACCTCCATGTAGCAGCCCTGCAGATAGCAGGGGCACACCAGACAGAAACGCAGTTGTCACAGCGATCGCTCTGGTAGAATGGGCTCTCGGACGGCCAGGCAGCGGTCAGTTTGCCAACCGGTGACAATGAGTGATGCGGCCGGAGAGCCACCTGGAAACGGAAGCCTTGGACAAGACCTTCCCCTGGTTCACAAGACCAAAGTTCACAAAAAGCTGAGAAGCCCACCAGAAACTCTTTGTGCAGGCCGCATAAAACCTCAGCACTTGAGCCACATCCAGCAAGTGCAAAGTCCTTTCAGCTGGCGACGAAGGCGTCAGAAAAAAACACAGATAACACCAAGGGATTGTCGAGATGAAATTACAACGGAACCTTGGGCATGAAGGAGGGGTGCGTCCGCAGCACCACCCTCGTCTCGTGGAAAGTCAAATAAGGCTGCTTGCAGGACAGGGCCACGATCTCACCTACTCTCCTGGCAGAGGTGATGGCCACGAGGAAAGCTGTCTTCCAAGACAGGAACTGGAGTGGAGCTTAATGCATCTGCTCGAATTGGGCCCCCATGAGCCTAGTCAGAACCACATTGAGATCCCACGCCGGGGCAGGCGCCTTCACAGGCGGGAACGAACAGAACAGTCCTTTGATGAACTCCTTCACTAGACAGTGCGACCAAAGAGAAGACCGTCCCGGACACCTGGTGTAGCAGGACATAGCCGCCAGATGCACCTTGATGGAGGCGTGTGCCAGCCCCAATTTAGCCAACGACAACAAGTACGAAAGGACTTGGGTGGGACGTGACCCTCAGAGGGTTAATCTTCTACGACCAGCACCAATTTGCAAAACGCTTCCATTTGTGCCCATAAAATCTCAGAGTCGATGACGCCCTGGCCTTGGCGAGGACCTCCCTGCAGTCCGCAGGAAGCTCGTAACCACCAAACTCTAATGCTGCAGGAGCCAGGCCTTCAGGTTCAGCGATCCTGTGTCGTGGTTCAGGATTGCACCTCCTTCCCTGGCGAGAAGATCTGCGACCACTGGCTGCTTGACTGGGGGGGGACGCTGACATGCTGAGAAGGTCCGGTTACCAGATTTGCCTCGGCCATGCTGGCACGAGGATCATCCTGCATCAGCACTGTCCGAGTTGACTGATGACTCGTAGTAGCAGCAGCAACGGAGGGAATGCATACAGGAACAGGCCTTCCCAAGGGAAGGAGAATGCATCCCCCATGCTCCCCAGCTGGGGAAACCTACTGGCGAACCTCCGGCACTTGGTGTTCGTCACCGTTGCAAACAGATCGATTTGGGGACCTCCTCCACAACTCCTGCGCCTCTCTGGAGATCACTGGGGATCTGGTGCCCCCCCCTGCTTCCAGATGTAAAACAGTGGTTGTATTGTCCGCGAAGACCCTCACCACTTTGCCCTTGAGGGACGGAAGAAATGACTTCAGGGTCCACAACACAGCCCGTAGTTCCAGGACGTTTATGTGTAGCACCTTCTCCTCCGGCAACCACAGACCTCTGGTGTGTGCTCCCCACCCCTCCAGGGAAACGTCTGTCGTGACAAGTCTCCTGGTATAGGGGGCTCTGGAAGTCTGTGCCCCTGGCAATGTTGGAGAGCACGTCCCACCACCTTATCGCTCGACAGATCTCGTTGAGCACAATCCTGTCCTTGAAGCTTCCAGACACCTGAATCCAACGGGATTCTAGGAATTCCTGGAGCGGTCGCATCCACATCCTGCAGAGCCGGATCAGGTAGATGCAGCACAACATCATGCCAAGCAGCGACTTGATGGTCCTTACCGTGGCGATCTTCAGTGCCAACAGCCGTTGCACCTTGCCAATAATGCCTGCTATCTTCTCCTCCGACGGAGCCGCTATGCAGGATACAGTGTTGAGCCTGGACCCGAGGAACACTGCGTCCTGCAATGGAGTCAAGCAGGATTTTGCATAGTTCTACGAGAACCCCAGATCTGTCGGCAGCTGGACGGTCCTCTACGTCTGATGACCCTTGACATGGCCGGAACGAGTGTCGTCAAGGTATGGGTACCCATGAAATCCCTGAGACAGGCACTTCGTAAAGACTATGGGTGCCAACTTCAGTCCGAAGGGGAGAGCCTTGAACTGGTAGTGCTTCCTTTGTACGACGAAGCACAGGAACTTGCAAGGTTTTTTGTCGATGTGGAAGTACACGTCCTCTAGATCAAACGACGACAGAAAAGTCTCCCTCCTCCAGTTGGTCGAGCACGTGTTGCAACGTGACCCATCCTGAATTTCTGGGACTTTATGTAGTTGAGTCGTCGTAGATCGAGAATGGGCCCCCAGATCCCAGTCTTCCTTTTTACCTGAAAGTATCTTGAGTAAACGCCAGAGCCCCCGAGTTGCTTCCGAACCAGCTCCATCGCCCCTTTTCTTAACATGGCACGAACCTCCATCAGCAGCTGAGGGATGTGTTGTTCCTGCCAGGCCCCCAGTGGTATTCGTGGACACTTTCGTTGAAACTTCAAAGTGTGTCCATGGGCGACAGCATCCAGCACCCATCAATCGGTGGGGATGTTTTCCCACACGCTGACGAAGTTAGCCAGCTGGCCTCCCACCAGGGTCCAGGGGTGGGAGCCCAACGTCCTGGCAGGTTCAGTCCTGCTTGGAAGCCAGGGCGCTGCCCTGGGAGCCTCGACGACAACCACCTCTAAATGCCTTGTAACGTCCCCTGTAGGCTTCCTCGGTCGTGGAACGGGAGGGCTGGCGGGGAGGACTGGCGGTGAGAGGACAATCCACTGCTGAACATCTTCGAAGATCTACCAGACTTCCCTTCTGAGGAACAAACGGCTGGACGGTGCTGTTGCAGCGTGCCCAGTGCACGGGCCGGCTCTGCATCGGTCTTGATGGCCTGAAGAGATTCATCGAAGTCTCCATCGAGCGGCATGTCCAGGACCCTTGTCTGGACCATGGCCTTCAGCCAGCCATGACGACGGAGGTAAACCTCGTTTCCCATCTGGCTGAACCCTGTGTCCGCAATGTCCAGGGCCACAGTGATGGCCACCTCGCCTTCCTGAAGGATCTCCATTGGCTTTACCCCACTTGTCCTCTGGGAAGTAATCTGGGATCAGAGCCATATTGTACCGTAGCTCCTGGTCGTACCTGGCCGGGTTCGGCAGGGCGTTGGCCGCCTTGACCATTGTCACTGCTGAGTAGATGACCTTCCTACCCACGTTGTCCAATGTCTTCCCCACACCGCCCGAGGGGGGGTCGTGTCAGATGACGCTGCTTGTGGTGTGCTCAGAGGTTGAGGACGGCAGGTTGGACGACTTCTTCCGAGCCGCCGCAGAGACCAGAGTCTGGCATTGGCAGTGACCGCAGACATTTGGGTGCAGACTCCGGCACCCCGTATTTCTTTTCTAGTCGGTCTCTCTTCGCCGAGGTTCTTTAGAAGTGCCAACCCTTCATCCCAGACGTCGTCCTGGAGTGGTAACGACAGCATGGTCTTCCTTTTCGCCTCCCGGCGCTGATACAGGAAGCCCTCTTTCTTCTTCTCCTCCGGCGTGAGCTGGAAGTGCTCTGACGCACGGGCGATCATGGAGTGGAAGGAGCACACTTCGACCGGTGGTAAAGCCATTGGTGGCGGAGAGAGTCTGCTGTTGTCGTGTCTGTCCCCGTACCGGGGGGGGGGGAGGCAGTGCCAGTTTCACCAGAAGCATAGGGTGTCTCCTCTTCTTCGGAAGGGGTGGTGGCCCCGGTGTCAATGGGGTACTCGCCGGTAGTGCCATCAGCATCCTCTTCTGAATCTCAGACACCAGTGTGTGCAGAGTTGAGAGAATATCATGCAACAGATCTCTGGGAGGTGCCTGGGAACAGGGTTGCTGGGCCCAGCACCTATGTCGTCGCCCCCGCCAACATAGTCGCTGTCTCCTGCAGAGGCGATCTTCTCGACGTTCTAGTAGTCATCCCCACCCTCTTCCGGAATGGTGTGGACAGAAACAATGTCCTCCTCATCGGAAGAAGAAATATCCGTGCCCTGGAGTTCTTCCACAAAACCCGCCCCCTTTTTTTGGGTCCTGAGGAGTTTGTTTCGGGCTAAGGTCCGGCATCCTCTTTTCCAGAGTCTTTTCCACTGGTCTGGCCGAAGCCTGCGGCCTGGGAGAAGACCCACCCTGACCGCCACCGGGATAACCTGGACCGGTCAGCCCCTTTCGCCTTTGAGAGGGAGGCAGCAACCATCTCGATCGAAGATGACGATTTGGGCTGGACCACCTGGGCCTTAATGTGCGGGCTGGACAACTTGTCCTGCTTGGTCTTCTCCGGCTTCTCTCGCAGCATTCCTGGGGTAGCTGACTTTCTCTTTGATGAAGAACAGGAGCCATGGCTGGAGATTGAGGCTGATGGAGACGATGAATGCGCCCCGACATTCACAGGACCAGCTTGCGGACCAGCGGACTCTCAGTGCTTGGCCTTGTCTTGGGCCCCTACGGATGGAACTCCCTCAAAGGACTTGGAAGCCTGCTCTGGCTGGATCTGGATGAGGCATGCCCCTGTGGACCACACAGGGTAGAGGCCCTGGCTTTCAGGCACGCCTCCAGTCTGACGTGCTGATCCTTAATCGTGCGCTTGGTAAAGCCACAGCAGATCTCGCCATCTTCTTCCTTGTGCGTCAGGCAAATGCACTGGGAAAGCTCGTCATCCGTGAAAACATTCTGCAAATCGCAGCTGGTGCAGAGCTTGAAGAGGGAAGCACCGTCCTTCTCCTCCGACAAGATCTGGCGTGGTGTAGGCCTGATGGCCTTCTGGAAACTTCCAAAAAGAAAACCTTTGAGGGGCGATGAAAGATGGCGAAGAACGAGTCCCCGTTAATCAGATGGATAAACTATGGAGCACAGAGCCTCAATTGAACAAAAATAGGGTTTTCCTAGCCAAAAAAGCATGAAAAACACAAAGCTCGAAAAGCGAAACACGAGGACTCCCAACACTTGAACGTGCAGTAAAAATTTGAAGATGGCTGCCAGAGGAGGGGCTTAGGGAGAGGGCAGCCATCGGCTGGGGGCAGTATGACCTAGAGCTCAGCAATTGGTTTATAGGAGGAAATACAGTTTATAAACAAAAGTGAAACTTTTTTTCTTTTACCGAGGATTCCCAGACGGATGCCGGGGAATATGTGAATCCATGCCAGACCCCATGCTAGAGAAGTACACTTAACCTGTTATACATGCACACCAAAGAAACTCTTACACTTATAATTTATATCAAATGATATATTATATACACCACAATCACTTTACAAACTTTAAACATTGACTTAAGAATACACTTCAAAGGTCACTTTTGTGTTTGTTACATTTGTAGCAACGTTAGAAAGGGCAAAAACAATGCTACCGTATTATCGATTATTACACGCAACCTTCAGATTTTAGCAGTTCATACAGTAATACATTTACTCTGCAAGCACATATAGTAAAGGCACTTAAGGGAGGAAAATGGTTAGTGTAACCTTAGTCTGGTTCAAGGTTCTGGAGGGTTTCTTCGCCCAGTAAGTCCCAAAACACAACCCTAGCTAACTATCAAGGGAGACCTTTTAAAGGACTTGAAGGGACACAAGCAGCTGGTTTGAGTCAGAGGTAAGAGGGGGCTACCCTGGATACCACTATGAGCACTCCAATGCTCTGGAGCGACTTCTTGGAATCGGTAAGCAATACCTTTCTCCCCACAGTATCTTCGGTTAGAAGAAAATGTTTTTGCTGGGTGCTCCGTGATGTTGCAGCTATAGACCGACCTCTGGGGTTCCTCGTCTGGGACTGAAGGCCGGCGGTGGACAGGGTCTCTTGGCAGCAGTCTCGAGGGAGGGCCTGGGGCAATAATTTGAGCAACTTCTGGGTTCCTTCTGCAGTTTTGGTGCCTTTTCTGCAGTAGCAATAAAAGACACGGATCGCAGAGTCAATCTTCTTTGCTTCCTGTAGACCCACGCTCTGATGAGGGGGCCAGTTGGATTGGATATCTGGAGTGTCCTTATGGGCTCGGCAAAGAGTTAGACAGATTCAGCCTTTCCACGACGATGCACTTGAAATGGGCAACAGGTCTCCTGGTATTGGGGTTCGGCAACTCTGGAAACTCATAGGACCTCAGGAGATGGCTCAATTCAAAGTTAGTCTTGGGACTGGTTGTTCCCACCAGGCAAAGGGAAGGAATCATCCTCTTCAGAGCTGCCGTGGCGCACAGAAAACGGGGTCAGGACAACAGTGGTCGCTTCACTGTGTTCCAAAGGGTCTGCAGGCATCTCTGGTCATCTTTGTTCGGAAAGATTTCAGTTATGTGCAAATTTCCCTCCATTTATGGACCCCCAAACTTTTTGCTTTTATCTTAACCTGACTTTTTCCCAGTGGAGCCCGGCCTTCAGCTGAACTCCTCTGGGGTTTTGCTCATTTGTTATGGGGAAACGGACACGTCCTTCAGACTACTGGGAAACTATGTTTCCCTTAGTCTTGGGCTATGCTGCCATTTCCTGGAAACTTTTTAACAGTGCACATTGTACCTTCCAGTACCGTGCACTGGGGTCCATTTATGTTTTATGTTTTACGGCCCTAGTCACCCTAGAAGCATTTTTAGGTGATTGGACGAGTGTGCCTGGGACGAACTGGTGGCAGCAGTTACTTTTCATAATGTTTTACTTCTTTTTACTGAGATAAACCGCGTTGACCCACAGTTTGGCTCAAGACTGACCAGGTCAGAAAATGGCCGAGCAACAAAGTATTTTGTTCTGTCCCATAGCCATTTTGTCCCTTGCCTTCATCCAGGTTGAGTAACCCGGGTTTTCCTTATTTGGCCATGCAGCCTCCTGCGAAAACCGTTCTTTCACTGGCTTCTGCCCGTCACGCATGTGTGCCCAGGAAGAGGGCTGGGACGGTCTAGTCCCAATCCACACTGCTGGTGCGAGGATGTCTGGAGTGCCTGAATGACAGACCACCGTGGGCCGTGATTGGTCCACGTCTAGGGATGCCTACAAGAGAGCAGATCTTCTATTCTAAGTCCAAATCTTGGAGAAGGGGCTCTGCAACCATTCCAGGTTGATCACCTGTGTTCCCACCAAAATACAGAAGGAGCCAAGTTTCCTACATGAAGAAACAGACTTGTGAACTGCTGGAGACACTTTGGAAGGTTTTGGCACCATTCAGCCTCTGCTGTCCCGTCGGACCCTTGCTTTCTTCTTCGATCAAGGCCTGTCAAGGCGCTTCGAACCTTTGGCCTAGCGGGAACAACTACTCTCAGCGCCTCCTGCTTACCCACCGAACGAGCCCCTTCGGAATGTTCCTGAGCCATCCAGCGACTGTCCAGCTCCATCTCAGGGTAACCCGCAGCACCGCCGCCTTCTAGAGTGCAGAACCAAGACTTGGGACATCGCTTGCTTGTGGTCCCGTGCATTCTCTCACCAACCTTTGCAGGCCTAGCTCCTCTGGGCCCCAAATTAAGAGTGCGTAACGTCGCCCGCTTCCACGATTCCTGCATCACTACCTGGTGGAGACGGTCAGTATAGTTCCCCTGCTGTTCTGCTCTGAAGCCAGCTGCACTGGAATTTTCTTCATACCTCCTTCGGACGGTGAGAAAAGGCAACTGTCCTGTCATGGACGATTGTTCCTCACTGCAGCCACTGAGAGCCAGAGCGCTGCAAAATTGCAGGACTCTAACCTACTAGCGGCCTCAACTAAACTGGCAAAGTTTGGTCCGGACTGTGCCGAGGCTTAGAGAGTACTTGCATCTTTTAACAGTGGGCCCCTGGCACAGCCAATCGTTTTTACGCACAAGTATCCCCTAAGGTATTCGAACATGGATGGGTTAGCCTGCGCTCCCTAGCTATTCTCGCCATTTGAACACTTATTCTTCATTGCCTCAATTCCCTTCCTGACTTTCTACAGCCCCAACAAAACTTGTACTGCTGAGTACAAGGAAAAGTTAGGGAACGAACTCTGAAGAATTACCTAATGCCATTTGAGTTAACTTAACCCTTTCTTCACAGATTGTGATTGTGTCTTATCCCTAAATTGCATTAGCAAATGAGAATATATACAATACATTACTCACCGTAATCGTATTTCTGATGCTTGTATCTGCTTAGATTCACATGCTGGTCATAGGTCGACATCTAGTGAAAGCTGCAGAGTATTACAGTTTGTTTTTCGAAAATATCGAAAATGGGCGTCGACACAGGGCGTGCCAGTAATACTATCCCTAGTGTGACGTCCACTGTACCCATGATCCCTCACGCGTCTAGGACCCTCAGATTGTATTTTTTCTGACATGAGGTAGCATGAGGAGTAGCGCGAGTACAGATAATCCAAGCAGATAGACAGAAAGATAAGACTACAAGCATCCATCCACTTAGAGATGGCACCTTTAGAGACGCGATCTCCCTCTCTGCCTGTAGCTACAGAGACAAACAGTTGGTCTGTTTTCCTTAGCGGTCTGGTTTTGTTTACATAGTATAGGACCGCCCTACACACATCTAGGGTGTGTAGTTTCACTAGAGCCGAGCTTTGTGGGTCTTTGAAGAAAGCCGGAAGCTCGATGGACTGGTACACGTGGAATTTAGAAATAAACTGAGAACCTAGAGTGTGTACGTAAAACCAGTTTATCTTTATGAACCGTAAAGAAAGGGTCCTGCACTGAGAGCCTGAATTTCACTGACCCTTCTTGTAGATGTAATAGCTACTAAGAAGGCCGTCTTAGAAGTCAGGTGTTTGAGACTGCTTTTATGCATGAGCTCGAATGGGGGCCCCATGAGTTCAGCTAGCACCACATTAAGGTCCCATCCTGGTGGTGGGTTTGAAACTGGAGGGTGAAGTCTCTTTACTCCTTCCATGAATTTTAACTACTGGTACTTTCCACCACAACACCTTGTTCTGGGGGGTGGTGTATGCTGACAGAGCCGCCAGGTGTACCTTCAGTGATTCAGTGATTAAAAACCAACCCGCGTCCAGCAGGTGGAGCATGCATGTGGCAATTGTGGAAGGAGTGCAATCAACTGGGTTGATTTGCTTACTCTGGCACCAGATTACGAATCTTTTCCATTTGTCAAAGTAGCAGTGCCTCATGTTTGGTTTCCTAGATTCGTTTAGGATGTCCATACATTTCTGTGGTAAATTGAGATGTCCAAACTCTACGACCTCAGGAGCCATGCTGCCAGGTTCATTGAGTTGGGTTGAGGATGCACTTTGTGACCCTGGTGCTGGGACAGTAGGTTGTAGCAGCCCGGGAGTTTGATGGGTTCGCACACCGCTAGTCTGCGTAAGTGTGGGAACCACGGTTGTCTCGCCCACATGGGAGCAACTAGGACAAGCGTCATCGATTCTCTGTTCATCTTGTTGACCACTTTCCTGATGAGGTGTTGGTGCAAAAGCGTACGCAAACATCCCGGACCAGTTCATCCACAGGGCGTTCCCCTGGGAGTCTTGTTGGGGGAATCAGGATGCGAATCCTGAGCACTGTGTTTTCGCTTGTGGCGAATAGGTCTATAGTGGGGAAACCCCACTGAGAGAAGATATCTTCTACGACTTCTCTGTGTAGACACCATTAGTGTTCCTCTAGGAGGGGATCTCTGCTCAAAGCATCCACCAGAGAATTGAGATCCCCTGGAACATGTTGAGATGACAGGAAGATGTTCCGTCTGAGTGCCCATATCCAAATTTTCTGGGCAAGCTTGGACAGATTTGGCAAACGAGTCCCTCCTTGTTTGTTCAGGTAAAACATGGCTGTAGTGTTGTCCGTCAGGATCTGCACTGACAGGTTCAACAGGTAGGGTTCAAAATCTTGAAGCGCTCCGAATACTGCCAGAAGCTCCAGCAGGTTGATATGATTCTTGGCCACTGAGTGAGACCAGAGACCCTGAGCTGTGTGTTGGAGATGGTGTGCTCCCCACCCTGTCGGGCATGCGCCTGTATCTCGGGATTGTAAAAGGGCTTCCCCTTGGACAGATTCTCTCTTGTCCACCAGTGAAGGTTTTGTACAAGTGTAGGCGAAACGACCACTAGATCGTCCCACTGCACACTTGCCTGAGACCACTGTTTCGCCAACCATTCTTGCATGGGACGCAGGCGCGCGTGAGGGACCAGGTAAATACATGACGCCATCATGCCCAGCAAGCGCATTGCTTTGCGTACTGTTATCTGGCGACCAGCCTGATATTGCGGAATTTGCAGCAGTATATTCCGAATTCTTTCCTCTGATGGAAAGGCCAACACCTTGAGTGTTTAGGACAGCTCCTAGGAACTGGTTGGAAGTGCTTGGCACCAGACTTGACTTTTTCTCATTTATGGAGAAACCTAATTCGAAGAGGAGGTCGATCGTTCTTTGAATGTTTGTTCTGCAAATTACTGGGGTCTCCCCCGTGATGAGCCAGTCGTCCAGGTAAGGGTACACTGGGATTGCCTCCCTGCGTAGGTGTGCCACCGCCAGTACTTTGGTGAATACCCTTGGAGCCAAGGCTATCCCGAAGGGCAGTACCTTCAACTGGTAGTGCTGACTGTCCACCTTGAAGTAAGTACTTTCTGTGCGCTGGGAACATGGAAATATGAAAATAGGCATCTTTCATGTTCAATGTTGCCATTTAATCCCTTTTTAGGAGGGGGATTACCTCTTGGAGAGTAGTCATGTGAAATTTTTGGGGCTTGACATACATGTTTGCAGGCCGTAAGTCCAATACTGGGCGCATTGTCAAAAGGAAGCAAGTTGAATAAATACCATTGTTTACCTGGTGTCCCGGGACGAGTTCTATCGCGTCCTTTGCTAGAAGATTGACAATCTCTTCGAGGAGGATCTTCTGGTAGTCCAATTAATGTATTTTTTGTCGTGGAGGGTGGTTTTGGGGACGCTCTAACAGTTCTATGCAGTATCCTGCGAACACTGTGGACAGCACCCATCTGTCTGATGTGATGTGATCCCTTCCCAAGCTTGGGTGAAGTTGGAAATGCGTCCCCCTACTGGGGATGCGTGAGAAGGGACCCTGAACGGAACGTCACTGTTTTGGTGGAGGCGTGCCGCTGCCTCTACATTTACCACGTCCTCTCTTATTACCCCTGCCATAACCTTGGGTAGATGGCTGTTTTTTGTTCCATGGTGTACCCTGCCCCTGGGAATAGTTCGATCCTCTCTGGGAATTTTGTCCGCGTGGGTGACGAAAATTGCCATTCCCTCTTTGATTCGGGGGTTTGTTGGTTAATTGGCTCAGGGATTTGAGAGTCTCGTACTCATCCTTGGCATTTTTCAGCGCATCCTCTACCACCTTTCCAAACAATAGATCCGGCTCCACCGGTTTACCTATTAATGCTTGGGTCTCGGGTTTGAACCCAGATTGCCGTAACCAAGCATGTCTTTTGATAACAGTGCTTTCTGCTATCAATCTGCCGGCGTTATCCGCAGCATAAAAGGTTTTATTTTAAGATGCAACCGGACACGGCTCTTCCCTCCGACGCAACTCGTGCCAATTGGCTCTTTAAGGGTTCTGGGGAAGAGTCTATGAGTGCTGCGACTTCTTCCCACTGGTGGCAGTTGTAGCTCGCCAGTAGGGTGGTGGAGCTGGCAATCCTTGCCTGGTAGGCGGAAGTGGAGGCTACCTTCCTACCCAAGCCATAAATCTTCTTGCTCTCCTTGTCGGGAGGAGCTTCGGACAATGACAGAGGTGTTCCTGCCCTCTCTCGGGTGTTCATAACTACCAGGAAGTCCAGTTTCAGATGCTCCCTTATGTACAGCGGGTCCGATTAGGCTGCCCTAAAAATCTTTTCGATCATGGGGTTTACTACCCTGGTGAGTTTGGGATTTACAAGTGAAGGGTCTATCCTCCTTTGTATTGATTTAAGGATAGGGATGGCCTGGGCAACAGGTCTCCTCGATCTCACTAACTCCTCAGCAAAGACCCTATCTTCTTGTGCTCCCTGGGTGTCAATGTGGAAGTGTTCTGCCGCTCTGGACAAAACTTCATTCAAGAGAGGTTGGTTGTCGACAGGGGAGTCGGTAACCGGGGGATCTTGGTCTACTGAGCAATCTACCCTGTAGGTTCCTGGGTCGTCCTCTTCCACCTCTTGGTCCTCGTCATCCCCATAGAAGCCAGTCCCAGTTGGGTGTTCCAACATGCCCAAATCAGGATCTTCACTAAAAGGTGGATCTTCATGGTTGAGTATAGGGCTGTATACAGAAAGGGTCCGAAGACTGTGTTGGTGCTTCAACCCGGGACATCTTACATGGGGGGATTGGGTCCCCAGAGCCTGAGGGTGATGCCCCGTAGGGGGTATATGAGAGGAAGTGCTCAGGATTCTTGTCATAGAAGTCTGCCAATGATGACATCCTTGACATAACTGTCTATGTCGTCACTAGACCATTCTCTTGAGCTGGGAATGACTCTCTCCTGGGAGAGTTTCCCAGTTTTATCCTGACTGGACCTATTGGTTTGTGCAGGGTTCTTTAGGATGACAAAAGACTGAGACTTGTCTGTTTGTTTTTGTGGAGTAGTAGACGGTGACCTGTCTGACTGCTTCTGAGGTGTGGAAGAAGGCAGAGACTGCTTCTTTTGTTGTTTTCCCCCCTCCCCGTGGGTGGAAGAGTGTTTTCCCTGTTTTTTGGCCACTTCGGAGATTTACAACATCTGGCGTTGAGATTCGGGGGTAGTGTCCCTATCTCTCGAGTGTGGAGGTTAGGACTCGGGAACAGCCGTTACGTGGTCTGCTGACGCAGACTCCTGCAGTGCGGCCTGGGGATAGAGGTCGTCTTCGTCTTCCGACGATCGAACCTCCATTGCTTTGGGGAGCAAGGCACTCTTGGCAACAGTGGATGGCTGCCTGGAGTCATGCGGCGATCTGGATCGAGAACGCCCAGAGGACACCAATTCGGTGGACTGGTCTCTGTGCCTCTTTCCGAGAACTCGACATGCGCATCGAGTCTCGGTGGGATTTATGTTTGGTGGAAGTGGTGCGGGTAGCGCTTGTGTCGCCAGTGTTTTCCCCATAGCCGCCCTGCTGGACGACCTTCCGAGGTGGGGGACTTGCGCTTGGCTGTCTCTCACCGCCACGTTGCCCTCGCCGTCTGAAAGCACGGCGTCGCTGCCATCGCTGAAGGCGCCTGGCGTGGTGGGCCCAACGCTTGATCGAACGGTCCTTTAGTGTTTTTTTCAGTTTAAACCTACTACATGCTCTGCAGTCCGCCTCGGGGTGGTCCCTCGGCAAGAAGAGGTTGCACATGGCGTGTCTGTCAACCCAAGGGTACTTGCACTTGGGGCAAAATTGGAAAGGGGTACCCTCCATACGCACCTTGTGGCAACAGGCTAATGATTGTAGTAATATATAGAAGATGTACCTATATATTAAAGAATGTAGAGTATGTGCCACCCCCCCACTCTCCCTACTTGCAGGGCTGAGGCCAGAGGCCTTCCTAGGCCCAAGTCTGTCGTGCAGCTGTCGACGATTGATTCCTTCTCCGGGCCGATGTCGAGTGTCGAACTTCGGTGGCTCGACGTTGGGGTGGAGAAATGGGGCAATATTAAGATATTTTAGCAAAAGTGTGGCTAAGGCCGGGATCTCTGCGGGATGCTTCGGACCAGTATGGCGGAAAAAAACAATCTGAGGGTCCTAGATGCGTGAGAGATCATGGGTACAGTAGACGTCACACTAGGGATAGTATTACTGGCACACCCTGTGTAGATGCCCATTTTCGAGTTTCGAAAAACAAACTAATACTCCGCAGGTTCCATTAGATGTCAGCATATACACAGCATGTGATCTAAGCAGATTTCACAAGCCTCAGAAATATATATATTTATAGATTAAGGATTTGTGTGATGGCTGTTTTTTCTCATTGCTAAAGTTACTTGTGTCCATTTGGTCCGGCCGACAAATGTATATATATTTTTCATATACACTTGTCTAAGAGTAATTTGTGGTTTGTTGCTGTGTGTGCTCATTGTGGGCTTCCGATCACCCTCACCCCTCTCGAGACTTTGTCTTGACCGCCTGCCAAGCTAACTAGATTGGTCTGGCTTGTCCAGACAGTTTCCCCATTTCACTAAACCAAGGGTGGCCTCCTAAACTTCTGATCACCAGGTCAGAGTTTAGCAATCCATCTTAACAGTCTTCTTCGGTTACTTCAGCTTCCAGTGGTTGACTTGACTTTCACTCCAGAAGCCTCACCTTTTATACAGTTCGTCCAGCACACACTCCTCTTCAATCTCTCTCAGCCTTTTAAATTAAGGGGCGTTTGGCTGTCCAATCAGGACAGCCAGACCCCCAGTGGGAGCTGGTCCTATTCAGGCACTCTGGCAGACAAAGGACAGGGGGGTGGAAGATGACACCCCCCCCCCCACTTCCTGCCTGCCCAGACACGTTGAAGCATAGGCCGGGACACCCAATGGTTTCTACTGTTGGGGAGAATTTTCATTTCTGTGCTAATTTCCACCCACCTTAGAGACCCAACACTTTTGCTGGACTTAGGACTTTTTAATTTTAACTCCTGAGTGAGTGGTACCTTTTCTCACTCCCTCATGCGTTTTTCCCCCCGATTAGGATTGGATGGTTTCACCGTTTTTTGGAGTCTGACAAACGGCATCCTCAGTCCTTTGGATTTCTCTTAAGGTTTAAATACCTTTTCTTGGGTGATCTACTGTTCCCAAGAATAGTAAGGTGAAATTGATCTTACTTAGCTTGTTACTTTGCAGGTCAAGCACACACCATCTTATGTGGAGTGCTGGGGGGAGGGGGGGGGTACCTAGTAACCCCTTATCCTACTTTCTCATGTAACATTTTTTGTTACCCTCACTACTTGAAATGGCTGGTGGCAGTGGTTTACTTTTTACTACCAGTGTGCATTTTTTTACCTCAGGCTGAACCCTCAGTTGCAGTACAGCACCCATGGGTGTCCATTGTGTCAACATGGCCCAGTCTTCTTTTTTCGCCATTTTTTGTTTGTGAGGTCTTTCTTGGCTTTTGCTTTGTGCGTTGACAGGTTTGAGCCCTTTGTGCTTTTTGCCTTTGGTGGGAGTAGGCCCTGAAACCCACCCCTAGATCCAGTGGGTTTGGAAGGACAGTAATTGTTGGAGGGTCCCCAAACGCCCCTGTCCTTTGTCTCTAGGTGTGCCTGATCGTAACGAGTCATGATTGGTCGGCTGGCTGTCCGGAAAGGACAGCCACCCTGCTGTGTGATTGACAGCCTATGGCTGTGAACGAATGAGAACAAGCTTAAAAGGCGAGGTTCTTGGGACTACAGGCGGAGTCGACCACTGGAAGAAACATCCGAAGAAGAAACCGTGAAGAGAAGCCTGCTCCAACTTCCTGGACCTTGTATTCCCAGTGTAGCCTTGCCCTTTTTCGCATCGACAGAAGCTCCGGACAGACGACTTCTCCCCTTGGGCTGGTGGGACCAACTAGCCCCATGACAACTCCACTTTGGCGCAATCCCCAACTTGCTATGCCTCTCCAGTGCTGCAGATGCCCAATGACGGGGGTCAAGTGTCCATAACAGAGTGCAACGTCTTCCGCGGAACGAATCCGGCCAAAGGTTCCAGGAGCCTCCTAAGAACACTCCAGAAGCAGAGAATCCCGATCCAGAGTCCCCTTACCACAGTTCAGGACCAAGGGAGCAAGGCAAGTCCAACAAGATATATTCGCTCTGCATCAGTGCTGTTTGCGAGGCACTGAAACCACAAAGAGCAGCTGAATCGAAGAGAGCCCGTAGCTGCAGAGTCCTTTCCAGAGTACTGCCGCAGGAGCCCGCCAGACGGCCTCCCTCGTGTGCCGATGACTGAGGCTCAGGAACAAGGGTCTGCTTGGCTGTAGCAAGACAGAATCCAGCAGGACCACTTGCCTTATGTCATGTTCTCATTTGAGAAGTGCACTGGCTTAACTTTTCTGAGTTGATTTTCAACTCCCCTTGCACAGGCTTAACTGCTTGTGTTCCTTCAGTGATTTTCTTGAACTATCTGACTTATTGAAAGACTTTTATCCAAGAAGTGCATCAGAACTATAGACTTTGTCCAACTAACTTTGGCTGTCCTGACTCATTAAAGGCACGCTTCTGATCTATTGACTTTGCATTGCTTGTCCCTGCATAGGTTGTAATTTTTTGAACACTTACTGATGGGAAAGGATTATCTAGATTTCATTAGAGGATTCAAACTGTCTTCATGTTATGAGAAAGTATGTACTAACCTTTCTATTTCCTTAAACCTTCCTTCCTGAAACCCAGAGTATAAAAAGTAGTTTGGTGTTTATGATAAATTGAATACTATCCTTGTTATTGAAGTCACTTCAGGGTGTAGGAGAAATATATTAGAATAGCCAAAGAGTATTCACCAACTTTATTGACTTTGTAAAGTGATTCCAAAGTTTGCTTCACTGTTACAAAACAATTGCCTTTTTTAAAAAGAATGCTCAAATAAAACTTGTGTAAATAAGACAATGCATTACTTACCGTAAAAGCATTTCTGATGTTGTATCTGCTTAGATTCACATGCTGTGCATATTCCGACATCCAGTGGTCACTGCGGAGTATTGCATTTTGTTTTCGTAGTCGAAAAGGGGACGTCGACAAGGCGTGTCTGTAACACTATCCCTATAGTGACGTGCATTGTACCCACAATCACTCACGCGTCGAGGTCCCTCTGTTTGTATTTTTTCTGCCCTGAGGGAGCCTATTAGACGTGAGTGAGTACAGAAGAGAGAGAGATAAAGGATGTCTATGTTCCTTCCATCCGAGCGGGGAAGAAGGGTGGGCGCATGTGAATATAAGCAGATACAACCATCAGAAATGCAATAACGGTAAGTAATGCATTGTCTTCTGATGTTTGTTAATCTGCTTAGAATCACATGCTGTGCAAAGACTAGCGAGCAGTACCCGGAGTTGGAGGTGGGTTGTGAGAAGGAACAGTAGAGAAAAGATGTCTTAATACTGCTTGTCCCACCTGGGAATCGGATCTAGAGTGGGCATCTAGACAGTGTTTTGTAAAGGTGTGTACAGAACTCCAGGTTGCCGCTTTACAAATGGACTCAAGAGGGACATTTGCAATGAATGCTATGGAAGCCCCAGTGCCACGAGTAGAATGTGCTCTCGGCTTGATGGGTAGTTCTCTCTTAGCAAGAGGAGCAGAGTGATGCATTGGACAATCCATCTAGATATAGTGGATTTTGAAACTGCATCTCCTCTTCCTGCTGCCACTGAGACAAAGAACTGATTAGACTTTCTCAGAGGTCTAGTTCTTTCCATATAAAACATGACGGCTCTGCGCACATCTAGTGTATGCAGGCTCCTTTCTCCTAAATTTGAAGGGTTTTGAAATAACGTTGGTAGTTCTATAGACTGGTTGACATGGAATTTTGAAATACATTTTGGTGCAAACCTAGGATGTGTGCGAAGAACCACCTTATCTTTGTGAACTGTTACAAAGGGGTCTAGTATAGAGAGTGCCTGTAGTTCACTCACTCTCCTAATGGAGGTGATAGCTATTAAGAAAGCAGTCTTAAGAGTGAGGTCCTTAAGGGATGCCTTATGCATGGGTTCAAAGGGTGAGCCCATAAGCCTGGCAAGTACCACGATTAGGTCCCATCCGGGAGCTGGGTTGGCTATAGGAGGGTGTATCCTCTTTACTCCCTCCATGAAGGCTTTAATAACTGGGACTTTCCACCATGAGACTGAGTTGAGAAGTGGTGTATGCGGAAAGTGCAGCTAGATGAACTTTAATAGAATTAAAGACCAATCCTGAGTCTAATAAGTGAGTCAGGTAAAGAACAATATGTGTGGGAGAGCAGTCAACAGGGTTGATGCTCTTATTTCTACACCAGATGACGAATCTCTTCCATTTGCTAGAAAGCAGTAACGAGTGTTAGGTTTCCTAGCCTCCCTAAGAATGTCCCTGCATCTTTGAGGGAGTTGTAAATGTCCAAATTCTATGACCTCAGGAGCCAGGCTGCTAAATTCAGGGTCTGTGGGCATGGGGTAGCGTTCTGCCCTTGTCCTGTGACAGCATGTTGTACGGGCAGGGAAGTTTCACTGGAGGAGATGAGCGCACCATGGCTGCCGGGCCCACATAGGGGACACTAGTATCATGGTGATTGGTTCCTGGTGCATCTTGTGCACTATCTTGTTGAGAAGGGGAGTCGGGGTGGGGTTGGGGGGGAGCGTAAACAAATTTCCCTGACCAGGTTGTCCAGAGACCGTTCCCTTTGGACTGGTTCTGGGGGTACCTGGAGGCATAATCTTGGCATTGGGAGTTCTCCAGGGTTGCGAACAAATCTATTTCTGGGAATCCCCATTGTGTGAAAACGTCGAAGACGATGTCTTCTTGTAACCGCCATTCATACTCTGCGTGCAGAGGGAAGTCTCTGCTGAGTTCGTCTGCTAGCAGATTGGAGTTCCCCTGGTACATGTTGTGACAACAGGAACATGTGTTTGAGAGCCCACTTCCAGATGTTCTGGGACAGCTTGGGCAGTCCTGGAGAGTGAGTGCCCCCTTGCTTGTTCAGGTAGTACATGGCTGTGGTGCTGTTTGTGAAGGCCATCACTGTCTTCCCTTGCATGTGTGTCTGGAAAGCCTTCAGTGCTTTGAAGACTGCTAGCAGTTCCAGCAAGTTTATGTGTTTGGACACTACACACGGAGTCCAAACTCTGTGTGAAGTCTGATGGGATAGGTGTGCCCCCCATCCTGTGACGGATTAGTCTGTGGTTAGAGTGGCCTCCACTGCGGGGGTGGCAAATGATTTCCCTTTCCTTCGACCACCACCATAGCAAGAGAACCAAGGCCTGCGAGACCACCACTAGATGGTCCCATTGTCCGCTGGCCTGACACCAATGGCTGTTGAGCAACTCTTGCATTGGGCGCATGCGCAGACGCGCGTGAGGTACCAAATATATACCGGACGCCATCATTCCTAGCAAGTGCCTTGCTTTGCGTACCGTCACCTCTCGACTGGCCACATATTGAGGGATCTGAAACAGCATATTTTGGATCCTCTCGGAGGGGAAGACGAGGCCTTCCTCTGTTCGAATTAGAGCCCCTAGGAATTGTTTGATCTGGCTAGGGTCTAGGCTGGACTTCTCGTTGATGGAGAAGCCCAGTTGGAACAAAAGGTCTACAGTCTTTTGGGTATTTGAGAAGCATGTCTCGTAAGAATCCCCTGTTATGAGCCAATCATCAAGGTAAGTGTGTACCGGGATGGACAACCTGCGCAGGTGGGCCGCTGCCACTGCCAGTACCTTTGTGAATACCCTCGGCGCTGACGCTATGCCGAAGGGTAGCACTCTGAACTGGTAGTGTTTGCCCTCTATCATGAACCTGAGGTATTTTCTGTGCGCTGGCAACATTAAAATATGAAAGTATGCATCTTTCATGTCCAGTGTTGTCATGTAATCACCCTGAAAAAGTAGGGGGATTACTTCCTGTAGGGTCACCATGCAAAATTTTTGAGGTTTGACAAATTTGTTCGCTGGGCGCAGATCTAGTACAGGGCGCATGGTTAAGTCCTTTTTGGGTACAAGGAAGTACACTGAATACCTTCCGTTACCTGTGATGGAGGCACAACCTCTAATGCTCCCTTTAGTAGCAGCAGTTCCACTTCTTGATGAAGAATGGCGAGGTGCTCCGGTGATAAGCGTTGTCCCCTTGGGGGGTCTGTACTTGAGGGACCGACTGAATTCTATGCAGTAACCTTGGGCTATGGTTGACGATACCCAGTGGTCTGAGGTTATTCCCTCCCATGCTGGTAGTAAAGATGTTAACCAGCCCCCGACCAGCGATGCATGGGAGGGGACCCGAACCTTCGGGTCATTTGATGTTGGTAGCCGGGGATCCTCTGGGAGTGGGGCCCCGACCTCTACCCTTGCCACGGCGCTGTCCTTTTTGCATGTACTGGCCACTGGTCCCCTGATTAGAGGACCAGTTGCCTGCAGTGTACTGCTTTTGTTGTTGTTGCTGTTAGCCTCGAAAAAAGCGTTTGTTGCCGAATACTCGCTTATTGGGAGGCCTTGAGATTTGGTCTAAAGTCTTGAGGGTGTCGAACTCTCTTCGCAGTCTCCAGTGCGTCGTCCACTGCTTTCCCAAAGAGGTTAGAATCCTCCATTGGTTTATTAATAAGTGACGCCTGGGTTTCTGGCTTAAACCCGGAATTGCGGAGCCAGACATGACGCTTCAGAAGTATTCCCTGGACTAAAGAACGGCCAGCCGTTTCTGCAGCATCAAGAGTGTTTTTAATGATACTCTGGTTAACCAGAGTTCCTTCTGTTACTGTGGTCAATAAGCGAGTTCTTAAGGGCTCGGGGACTACCGAGGTCCTGCCGTAATTTGCCCCATTGGGCATCAGCATAACTTGCCAGAAGGGTATTATTGGCAATTCTGGTTGGAAAAAGCTGCAGAGGCTGCAATTCTTTTACCCAGGGCGTAGAGTTTCTTTCCTTCTTTGTCTGGGGGTGCTTCGCTGGTTGACAGCAGAACCCCTGCTCTTTTCCTTGTGGTAGTTTCCACCAAGGAGTCCGGAATAGAATGACCCCTAATATATAATGGGTCTGAATGAGAGGGAGTAAACAGTTTTTCAATTCTGAGATTGACCCCTCTGACCAGTGCCGGTGTAGACAGCGATGGAGTGATTCGTCTCTCAACTGAGGCGAGGATGGGAATGGTTTGGCTAGTGGGAGGTTTTTCTTTGAGGATTCTTTCTACAAAATCAGTATCGGGAGTAATCTCACCAGCTTCAATCTCAAAATGCGCTGCTGCCTTCCGTAGTAGCGCGTTGAAGGTGGGTTGATCATCTATTGGTGAAGGATTCCTGACCGGTGTGGTCTGACGAGAGAGAAGGTTTATGATCTCAGGGTCTGTAGACTGTTGGTGACTGCCAAGGCTGTGAGCCACCTTCATCTGGGTCTTCCTCGAAGCCCCCCCCCCACCTATGTCAAGGTTTCCCTCAAAACCTTCTTCCTCGAGGTTCTGTTGGTCTTCACCATCCAAGAATTCCTTGTCCTCTTGGAAGTGAGGGTCTTCTTCAATGAGATCATAAGTATGAGATTCCTCCTGAAGGGGGTTAAATAGTCTAGGATATTTAGCCCTGGGGTCCTCATGAAGTACCTCCCTTGGCCATTTGGGAGTCTTCTGTTCAGGAGTGGACATAAATCTATCCAGTTTCTCCATACACGATTGGAATCTCTCAAGAGTCCAATGTGGTAACCCAGAACGGTCTGGAGGCAAAAAAGGAGGCTGTTCTTCCTGTAGCCGTCTTGGTCTGTCACAACGTCGTGGATAAAGTCACTTCGCCTTCTGAGAACCCTTCTCGTAGGCTAGGGCCTTCTTTCAACGGTGGGAGGTGTCCCTGCCTCCCTTCCGGCATTCTCGGCGTTTCCCTGGCCTTGAGAGAGGTTTTCGGCGTATCACTCGCCATCCATTTCTGGCCGTCATAGGAAACTATATGCGCCAAGCTCTCGACGATTAGTTTCTCCGTCGAGGGTTCGTCTGGCATCGTGCTGGGCGGTGCCGAGTCTTAGGCGACGAGTTGTGTCGCCTGATGTTTTGGTGGTAGCGCCCTTGTCTGCAGGTAGCCCAGTAGCTAGTCGCGGCTGCGGTAGCGGGGTGGGCTTGCGACCCTTACGGTCGGTGGAGGACGCCGGTGGATCCGGCGTCTCCGTTGGCGCTATCGCTTTCTTCATCTTCAATGAATAAGTGCCATGGGTTGTGTGTTTATGTTTATGCCTTCTGTGTTCGTCAGTGTTGCCGGGGTGTTCATCCCGATAAGTAGGGCGTGAGCCGAACTTGTCGGGGCCGGGGACAGACATTGAGGAGCTGAGGAGCGGGTGTGCTCCCTAGAGAGGTCTATGACTTCCGAAACGGAGGTCGGGTTATCACTATCCTCGTCACACTTGGCGGCGGCGGGTGAGGAATCAGCTCTAGACATAGCATAGGCTGGCCACCTCTTGACCCTGCGGTCCTTTAAAGTTTTCGGGCAAAGTAGTTTATAGGCCGCACAGCCTTCCTCCTTGTGGTCTAGGTGTAAGGAACGGTTACACCGCTTGTGCTCGTCTTTCCATGTAAATTTGCCCTTACAGCGTGGGCAAAATCTAAACGGAGTCCTCTCCATAGCTGAGGATATAGATACTAGTGATAACGACCCCGAAGGGAAGGGGGGAAAAGGAGAAAGGCATTCTTAGAAATAGAAGAAATGTCCCACGACTCCACTCTCCCTACTGTGTAAGGCCGGCGAGGCCAGGCCACGTGTTTGGCAGCGCCAAGGGATCTCCTCCGTTCAAGTCACTGCCGTTGAAGTTCTTACTCGGCGGTGAAACAGCTTCGCAGCTTCGTCGAAGGAGGGATCTAATGTAATGTATTTAGTAATACCTAACGACCAAAGGGTCGAGTAAATGTTTCTGCAATTTGTCTCCTAATTGCATTGCATGATATTTGGACTGTATTGATGGGCCTCTCTCCCACTATAGCAGGGGCTCTTGTCTCCGAATTGCATTGTATGATATTTGGACTGCACTGATAGGCCTCTCTCCCACTATACAGGTCTCTCAAATTTAGCAGGGGTTCTGTCTCCTAATTGCATTGCATGATATTTGGACTGTATTGATGGGCCTCTCTCCCACTATAGCAGGGGTTCTGTCTCCTAATTGCACTGTATGATATCTAGACTGCACTGATAGGCCTCTCTCCCACTATACAGGCCTCCCAAATTCGGCAGGGCTCTGTCTCCTAATTGCACTGTATGATATCTAGACTGCACTGATAGGCCTCTCTCCCACTATACAGGTCTCTCAAATTTAGCAGGGCTCTGTCTCCTAATTGCACTGTATGATATCTAGACTGCACTGATAGGCGCCTCTCCCACTATACAGGTCTCTCAAATTTAGCAGGGCTCTGTCTCCTAATTGCACTGTATGATATCTAGACTGCACTGATAGGCCTCTCTCCCACTATACAGGTCTCTCAAATAATCTAACCGTGCTTAGTTCAGTACCCACTAATCCCGAAAACCCGCCACTACCTAACTCAACTAAATTCCATACCCACAGACCACTAACACCCTAACCCCCCACACCCCCTGACAGTTTACCCTTAGGAAACACCCCCCACCCACCGACAGAAAGCAACACTGAGCCAGAGAACACCCCAGCGTACCCAGAGAAGGAAACCGAGGTCACAGCGACCGCACAACACAGCATAGAGGACCAACTACCACACTACGCCTGCATCTAGACTGGAAAATGGCCCGTACCAGAAAAGGACGCCGAGAAAGAACAAGACCGAGCAACAAGAGACGCGAACACACAACACCGACAGAACCCACAAGAAACAGCCCCATTGCAAGAAAACACGCCTAAAGCAGACACAACCGGAACAAAATCCACAAGAGAAAAATCCCTATACCTCACACCTTACCTCGCAACAACTACGGTACACCGACACCCCAACACGGAAACCTCGAAACATGCAAAGAATTTCCTGACAGATGCCGGAAAAAGACAGGGGCAAGCAACAAGAGAATGGGACGGCTCCGACCCCGTTACCCCTTTCATTACAAGAACAGAGGGACAACACCAATTCCCACCTCGCCCTGCACAACACGGCAAAGTACCAACAACCAGCAACGCCACTCCCCACCCAACAATCGAACCCAAAGAAGAAACCACTGCCGATCTTCATCCGAGTAGCATCACAGCAGAAACGACAAGATTAATCAGCCCTGTTATCAACTTACTAGACAGCTTCAATGAAGAAGCAGCTGTCGCCGTTCTTCATCCTACCAACATCAATGCAGAAACTCCACGAACATACAATTACAGAATCGAACAACATATAACCTCAAAACAGAACCTCACCCAGAGAATCCACTGTAACCTAATAAACGCAAGGTCAATGGCCAAACACTCAACGGAAATATATGACCTGCTGTCAGAAGGAGGTATAGACATCCTATTTGTAACCGAAACATGGCTAGACGACAACTACAAGATCACCCTCAACAACTGCCTGCCCGAAGACTTCAAATGCATCCAAACAAACAGGAAATCCAAAAGAGGGGGGGGGGGGACTAGCGATCATCCACAAGGAACAACTGACCATAAAAATGGAAGACCCACTAAACATCGACAAATGCGAATCCCTAATACTACGACTTTCAGTAAACCACAAAACCAACCTGAAATTCATACTGATATACAGACCACCAACCTACGATGCGACTTTCATAGACGCCTTCACGGAAGCAATCACTACCCTAGCCATCAAGCACGACCATCTGATCATCCTTGGAGATTTCAACATCTGGTTCGACGATGAAACCACAACCACACAAAAATCATTAACCGCCCAACTAGCAACCATGAACCTGCAACAACTAGTCAAAGGAGCAACCCACTCAGCAGGGCACACACTTGACGCAATCTTCGCCAACAAGGATCTCATCACCACGGCACCCCCAATTCAAATACTTTGGAGCGACCACCTCATTATTCCGTTCATAATCACAACGGCCGCTCCGACAAAAAAAGCAACAAGAAAAACAACCCATCGTGATGAAAAGAAACTGAATAACCATAAAAAACCCCAACCTAACCGAGCTCCTAGAACTAAGCAAACCACAAGCATCAACAATGGAAGAAGCAGACCTAGACAAAAAAGTTGCCCTACTTCATACCCGGATCACAACAACCGTTGACGACATCGCCAAAGAAAAGCCTTTCACCCCATCACGCAAGAAAACATCAGCAAAATGGTTCACCCCACTACTCAACGCCATGAAAAGGAAAACCGAAAACTAGAAGCTGAATGGAGGACCAACAACACCACTGCAAACAAAATGAAATTCCTACAACAGATCTGCGCATATAAAAAGGAAATAAAAAAGCGAAGAGGAAACATTACGACAACCGAATCACCAGAGCACCAAACGCTCAAAAAGAATTATTCAAAATCATAAACGAAATAAAAAATCCGCCGGCCTGCAACAACACGCCAATCCCATCGTCGAAACTCTGCTAGGACCTCGGAGACCACTTCAAAAACAAAATAACCTCCATCCAACACACCATACGAAACAATCCGAGTGTCCACAACTCAAACCCCACCGACACAGACGAGGAACACACAAACAAGCTACGAAACTTCCCAGAAATATCAGTTGAGGCTTTCGTCAAACTGGTAAACCGAAGCAACAAATCGGGCTCTCCTGAAGACCCTTGCCCTCCGGACATATACAAAACAATTCTCAAAAAAGGAACCCCCATGGAATACCACAGGAATCTCCTCAACCTCTCAATCTCAACAGGCAAAGTACCGCAGGCTTTCAAAACGGCTTACATCAAGCCATTACTTAAAGACACAACAGGAATCGTGGAGGACCCATCTAACTACAGACCCATCTCCAACATACCCTACACAGCCAAACTGCTAGAAACGTATGTCTACCAAATAACCCAAGAATTCATAGAAGAGCACTGCCTACTAGACCAGGCACAAGTTGGCTTTAGACCCCTGAGAGGAACAGAATCGGCTCTCCTCTCAATATGGGACGACCTAAAAACAAACGCAGACTCAAACAACAGCACCGCCCTGATTCTCCTTGATCTGTCTGCAGCCTTCGACACCGTCAACCACGCCATCCTCAAAGAGATTAGAAGGACTAGGGATAACGGACACTGCCCTACTATGGATCAAATCCTTACTAACAAACAGAACAGAAACAATATGGATGAAACCTTGTAAATCCAAACCCAGAGTCTCCACGTGCGGAGTACCACAAGGATCATCCTTCTCCCCTTTTCTATTCAACATCTACATGTACCTATTAATCAAACTCATCAAAAAACACGGCCTCACATTCTACAACTACGCCGACGATACGCAAATAATCTTCAACATACAAGACACCCGAGAAGAAAGCACCCCACTAGAGAATTGCCTTCGAGACATATTCAACTGGATGAACCTCAACCATCTCAAAATCAACCCAGGTAAAACAGAGATAATGATTGTTTCAAAAAAGGGAGGAGACATCAACTACATCCCATGGCCAAGAGAGCTCGGCACCACACCAGAACCTTCACCTACGGTAAAAAACCTGGGGGTCCTGATGGATAACAACCTCACCCTGGAGCCACAAGTAAACTCAGTAATCAAGAAATGTTTCTTCCTCCTGCGAGCAGCAAAAAGGATCCTACCGTTCCTGTCGTTCGCCAACAAAACACTTACCATCATCGCTCTGATCATGTCCAGAGTAGACTATGCAAATAGCTTATACATGGGCATGCCCGAACGACTTCTAAAAAAACTGCAACGCATACAAAATGCAGCAGCCAGACTTCTCCTCAAGCTACCCAGAAGAGAACACATCACACCCGCGCTAAAAATACTACAAAAATGCTACAGAGACTGACCACCTAACTAGACCCAGACGAAACCTAGACCTACACTCTCCCGCTCTTACGCACCGGACGAACACAGTCAGACTGGCAGACGCATCTAGATAGACGTTGGCCTGCGTCGCATGTGGATAGGACTGTTCGAAGGATAACACGCCTAGGAAACGTGAATGCTAGCTTATGCCACAATCAAAGCTGTGAACACCAACCTGCGTGGCGTTTGGATGGAGTTGTGAACGCTAGCTTGCCCACTCCTGGACCGATCTCTAAACACTAGCCTGCGCCGCGACCAGATAAAAGTGTGAATGTTGGCATGATCACACCAGTATGGAGCCCCAATCATTGGCCTGCGCCGCGCCTAGATGGGAATGCGAGGGCCAACAAGTGCCACTCTCCCCAGAACCGCATTGGTAAAGGTCAAGTAACCCACTAACCAATAAGCTCAAACTCTGCATACTTATCTCACACAACCATCTCTCGCACAACAAACCGCACGCACTTCACAACACTGCAACAACACATAAACCGGAACAACAGCACACGTGGACTGACTCCAACCCGATACCTGCACCAAAGCTCAGCACCCGGTGTATACTGAGTTGAAGCTGCCAACAGCACACCACTTCTCTCACTATCCTACTCCCTTCTTCAACCTACTAACCCATCCCACCTTTATCGTTTGCAGATCCGCCTGAGCGCCTGGGGACCAATTCCGTTGGTGACGGTGCGCGGTACAAATACCTTTAACATTTAACATTTCTCTCGAGGAGCTCCGCGTTAAGGCGACCAATATCTGGGTGGAAAAAAAAAATCTGAGGGACCTCGACGCGTGTGGGATTGTGGGTACAATGCAAGTCACTATAGGATAGTGTTACAGGCACGCCTCGTCGACGTCCTCTTTTCGACTACGAAAACAAATGCATTACTCTGCAGTGACCACTGGATGTCGGAATATGCACAGCATGTGATTCTAAGCAGATTAACAAACATCAGAAATATATATTTAACTGAAAGCTCACACACACACACACACACACACACACACACACACACACACAGGTAAAAGGGCTAACAAAGAACCACCAGGCTAGTAATGGCGCAAAAAGAAGGGAGGCTCCCAGTTGGTACTTGCGTGCCCTTATTGTGCACTACCGGGACAATAGTTGGTAGAACTCGTCCACTGCCACCACCCACAATTAGGAGATTGTCTGGTGACTAAAAAGTCACAGGAGCAAAGAGAAGGGGGATACTAGGTAGCCCTTTTGGCACTGCACTGAAGGAGGTGTGTGGCAATCTCACAGACTAGAGAGTTTGAGGGAGATACTCCATCCTTAAGAACTCTAGTTGCTCGAGGATACAGAAAAAGGAATCTTAAAAGGAAGAACCCAAGGGTCCCCAGCAACACTACCCATAAGGAGCTGTGTACTGCAGTAGTAAAATACAGGTGCCTTGAAGAGCTATGGAGCAGAAAGACTCCATAGTACAGGTAGAATAGAAAGCAGAGTTCCAAAACACAGGGCCCACAAGAATGAAGGAGTGGGGACAAAACCCAGCTTCTTTTAGACCGCACCCATAGGCTACACCCACGCCGACGGGTAGAATCAGACACCCCCATAACACAATAACTAGGGTGCATTTCTTCACCACAAAGGAGGCCATCTCAGCAATAAGTCGCTCTCGGGACGAACTATCCTTCCAAGGCTCTCCCCTCCAGATCTATCAGGGCCTCTGCCTCCTCACTCTACAAAAGAGAAAATCTCTCCGGCCTCGGACCCTCTTCCTCCAAGATCACCAGATCCGGTACAGATGGCTGTTTGTTTCTGACAGCCGAGTAGTTCTCTTATAAAAGGTGCCCTTTGGAAAATCAGTCACCTTGAAGACGCTGAGAAGATCATGCACCCGGGATCGCCTGGCGGAGCGGCACATACAGCTTCAGGGGGGTAGCGTGCAATAGGCCTACCTCCCCACCGAAGCCCAGACGGGCATCTTGGTCCAGGGTGCCAAGGGGTGGAAGGAAAAGATGAGAGGCGACGGGGCAGTGAGTGGGGAGGGACTCGGGAAGCCGGGACACTGATGGCCTTGTTGCGTGGCCCAATACTTCCGGCCCAACGACGACCCTGGAAGGTGCGATTCTGCTCCCTCCACACGTCTGTGACTACATGCCTCTCAGACGAAGCTCCAATGACTCCGAAATTTGAAACAAGAATCTACGAACCTTGCAGCGGGCCCTTCCACGGCATATGCCCTTTTCCAATGTACAGTCCATTTATGAATTCTTGGAATACAGTACAGTTTCTGTTCTTTGCCCCAGCCATGTCGGCTGAGAGCATCCTGGTGGCCCGGGGTGGTGCCAAATCCAAAAAAACGCCCCTCCCCCCCCCCAACCAGTTAAAGTTCAGACCTCCTGTTGGAGGCCAGAGTTAAAATTCCAAAGGCAGGATCGCACGCGGCTAATGACACCCCGAATTGATGGCTGATTTGCGCTTGCCCCAACCTCCCACCCGGATCCCACAGTGTCCCCAGATCGTGCCCAAGAATATCAGACCCTGAAATGCATCCCTCTCAACGTCAGAGGGCTAAACTCACTCGCCAAACGCAAATCCATCCTGCAGAAGCTTCAAGATGAAGAGGCGCCGGTGGTCTTGCTACAAGAGACTCATCTACTTCCAGTAGACTTCGGGCGACTGCACCCTAGACACTTCCCACTTCAATTTTTGGCATCTGGCGGCACCAAGAAAGAGGGAAGGGCGATCCTCATTGACAAGGGAGTGAACCCTCAGATCCTGGAAATGAAATGGTGCCCCGAAGGCAGATACGTAGCAGTCAAATGCCTGCTACTGGGGCAATTATATACATTTATATCAGTAAATGCCCCCAACGTTGGACAAACCGCCTTCTATGAATCGCTGGGCACAGCCCTCGCCTCTTTCTCAGAGGGTCAGGTTATTCTTGGAGGAGACTTCAATGGGGTACCAGACCCTACAAAGAACAGATCGCATGCTCCCTCTTCCGGAGATTACACTCACTGGGTCTCCTACGCTTATTTAGGACCATGAAGGTAGTGGACTCATGGAGGGTGCTCCACGCCACAGAGAGACTTCTCCTACTCTTATGTTCATAGAACCTCCTCAAGGATCGATCTCCTCCTGACATCCCCTCAAATGCTAACTTACGCCAACAATGTATCTATTGGGTTGAGGCTCCTATCTGACCATGCCCAGATTACTTTGGAGATCCGAGCTCATGAACCGTTTCCTAACCCACACCGCAGATGGACCTTATACGACCCGATGCTCAACGAGATGCCACTAAGGAACACAATTACAACAACAACAATAAGGAACCTCTTTAAGGAAAATCCAAGCGAGGATACCACCCCGGCAAACAACTGGGACACCATGAAGGCAGTGCTCCAGGGAGAATTGATCGCACAGGGAGTGGCATTTCATACGAGGAGACGACAAACTCGCCTACTTCAGGAAGCGGAGAAGATCCACATGCAGAAAGGCTGGACCCCAAAAACGCAACGAGCTAAACGCACCGCGCGAAAGAAGCTAGAGGACCACTGTGCCAAACACACGGCACTGCTATCAGCCAAGGCTAAGCAATCCTACTATGCAAAGAATAACAAAGCAGACAAGCTGCTGGTGGCCAAACTATCCAAGACAAAAAGGAGCAATACAATCGTGGGGCTATGAGATCAACAGAACGTGATACGCTACAGCTAGCCACCCGATTCAGGTGATTACCGCGCCACCACGAGATCAGGAGCAACAGAAAGCATACCTGCAGAAGGCGGCACTCCCCAAGCTAAACGTCTCGGTCCGGGAGAACCCCGACGCCCCAATTTTAGGTGAGGAGGTCAAAGATGCCATAACATCTCTCAAGTCCCAAGCTCCAAGCCCTGATGGATATTTTTGTAAATGATAAATAAAATGTGTATTTTTCTATACACGTGCCGTCATGCAATTTTTTTTGGAGGACCATAAATGAATGTGGTGGAGTAAGAGAATCCACCGCTATTAGGTGGAAACCTTAGTTCACAAGCTTTGTGTTTTCATTTATTAAGGGTTGACCCCTTCGGTTTAAGGGGAGGCTTGTGGTTGAGACCCCTTAATCTCCATTTGTTGGATCCTGATGGATATTACACCAGATTCTACAAGATCTTTAGGCCCCAACTAGTTACCCCATTAGTCACGCTTTTCAACTCCTTTAGGGAAACTGGTACTGTAATCCCCTCAATGCAAGAATCTCTCACCATTCTTTTGTCCAAACCGGGGAAAGATCCAAGAGACCCGGCCTCCTACAGACCAATTGCCCTACTGAATATTAATGCCAACATTTACTCTAAAATTCTTGCCAATCGCCTGTCACTCATTCTGCCAGACACAATCCATCCTGACCAGACTGGCTTTATTAAAATAGGTCCGCAGGGGAGAACATTCGCAGGGCCCTGGACCTAGTAGATCTCGCCTCCAGAGATTCGCAGAAGTTTGTATTGATGGCCCTGGATACTACCAAAGTGTTTGATAGAGTAGATTGGGCCTTTATGCGTCATACCTTAGAGGAGTTTGGGTTTGGGCCGGCGTTCCAAGCCATGGTCCTGGCTAATTAGAAGTTCCCAGAAAACCTTGCTTAGGATGAATGGCTCACTCTCTAGCCCTATCCCTCTGATCTGTGGGACCAGGCAGGGATGCCCGCCATCTCCTCTCCGCATTAATTATGGAACCCTTTGCCCAAACAATCAGACCAAATAACAGCATTATAGGCCTCCAGGTCGGCCCCTCCCAGCACAAAATTGCCCTATATGCGGACAACGTCTTGCTCACCACATCAGATGCTAATTTCTAGCTACGACATGCTCTTGCCGAAATAGATAACTATGGAAGGGTCACGGGCTCCTCCATTAACTATGACAAATCTATGGCTCTGGGAATAGGCTTGTCCCCAGACGAGTGGGAGTCCCTGGTCCCACTATGCCCCTTACAATGGAAAAAGAAAGATCCCCTATTTAGGGGTTCAGGTCCATGCAAGCCCAAGATAAATATGCTGTGCAAACGCCCCCCCCCTGCTCGTTAAAGAACTGGAGGGTGACCTAGAGCGATGGGCAGCCCAAGAAATCTCACTAATGGGGCGTATTACGGCCTGTAAAATGAACCTCCTCCCTAGATTTTTGTACGCTTGTTCATCCTTACGGGTCGCGATCCCGGTGCCCACTCTCCGCGGTCTACAGAGGAAAATGCTACAATTTATCTAGAGGGGCAAAAAAGCTAGGATCCCCAAAAACCGATGCTAGGTAATGGAAGGCTAGGTGGTCTAGGTGTCCCAGACTTGCAGGGCTATCATGTGGCAGCACAATTAGCACACAATCAGGCATGGCAGGTAACCATCAATCGCCGCAGATGGGTGGAATTGGAGCAATCCTGCTTAGCTCTCCCCCTGCGCTTTCTTCCACACATTCCCCTCCTCCCCCTCCCTGCGGCGACGATGGGATGGACTACTATCCACTACTAAACATACTGTGTGCTCCTGGGACTGGGCCCTGAGCCGCAAGGGAATCCCAAGAGGCCTTGGTCCCCTAGTCTTTGGCAACCCGGCATTCTCAGCTGGGGCGAACCCCCAGAATTTAAAAAAAAAAAAAAAAAAAAAAAAAAAAACTTTGGACAAGCTCCTGCCCTGCACCTTTGAACAATGTAAGGGGACTTTCCAGATTCAGGAACGGGACAGATTCTCCTACATTCAGCTTCGCCACTGGTGTTCTCAGCCTCAAATGCTTCAGGCAGCGACACACACCCTTACCTCCCTCGAATTGACCCTCGAAGACCTCCAGGCCAGGGGGTAAATTACCACCTTATATAAAAGTTTCCTGGGCAACTTCCTAGCCTCAAAGACCCTATCCATGGCGCAATGGGAAGCAGACCTAGGACATCCCATGGAGGACCAATCATGGGTGGAGATTTGGACACGGACGCATTCGTCGTCCCTTTTCGTCACCAACAGAGAGTGTGCCTACCAAATCTTGCTACGCTGGTACCATCCTTCCCTCAGGGTACATCACATGAACCGGGCGCTCGATCCTGCCTGCTGGAGACTCTGGTCAACCAGGCACCTTGTTCCACATGTGGTGGACGTGCCCAAAGGTGCAACAGTTCTGGAGACAATGCCTTGCCACCATCGAAGAGATCACCCAGGCAGTACTCCCATTGCAGCAGGAGCCCGTTCTCCGGGGCACCCCGGTCCCCGGAATCTATCCAAGTTCGGGAAAAAGAGCTAAACTACTGACCCAGTGCCTCCTGGCAGGGAGAATAGTGGTCGCCCGCACCTCTAAATCCATTGACGGCCCCTGCATGTCCCAATGGTGGGGAAAGGTGTGGAACATATTGGTCGCGGAGAAAGTTACGGCGGCTAGAGCGGGGCTGCTACATCGCTTTCAGAACTTTTGGGCCCCGCTATTAGACTAGGACCAGAGATTCCCGGCCCTAACTTGCAAACCCCAAGGGGTCAGGAGGGACCTGGGTGAGTCTCCCCAGGGGGGGGGGGGGGAAGAGGAGCTGAAATAGAAGCGGAGGACACAAACTACTAAACGCTAGCCTTAGCAAGCAGCCTAGAGGAGGGCTGAGGAGGGGGGGGAATGATCACACCTACGATATAATGTTTAACAGGTGCTGTGAATGTGTTGTTGTGGCCACCCTGCTTCGGTTTAAAATAAACATTCAAAAAGAATGAAGGAGTGGAAAAAGGCTCCACCCCATCAGGATTGAAAGAAAAAAGGTCCAGATGTCCATCAAAAGTGCTGAGGGTCTCACTAGTAGAGGGGATGAAGTATACAAATGATAAATCTCCCCAACACCCATTTAGGGATGTTCCAGCCCCTCTACGAAATCCTGTTCAAAACCTTTCTTTAGTCGACCTGTATTACTGGCCCATTTTTCCAGGTCTTTCAAAATTATGGAGGTAAAGATTTTTCCAGCTCCATCTAGCAATGCCATCGACTGATAGTGCCTATATTCAAGAAGTACAATAAACGTAACCCTTTTAACTATGTGGGTGGATCTCCATGAGGCTGAAGTACTATTGGCAGTTATTTGGGAAAAAATATCTATGTTATTGGCCCAGAATGCAAGAATTCTTTAAAAATTCTGTTAAAGGCCATTTGAGCCGGCAGCCCTCGAATTGCTCCCTTTCTTAACTCAAAACACAGCATATCCTCTACATCAAAATTAAAATCCCACCTAGCTTCAGAATGGTTCCACAGGTTGACTCACTCTGGGTCTTACATTTTTAAAATGCGGATACCAGACTGACTCAAGAAATGGATTTTGTGGACCACTGCTTGGTTCTTTTCTAAATTATCAGACACCAACATTTCACATCAGATTTGTCAAACAGCTGCTTCAGTATTAGTTTACTGTCTTGTTGCGTTAGCCGGTGGTGAAGTGATTTGACAGCACTTTTGTACTTATGGAGACTTATCTTAATTGAAATTGATTTTGTGTCCCAATCCATTGTACTTTTTTTTTCCTTCATTTGTTCATTTATAAAAATCAGCGCACAGGTGAACATATACATCAACATTTGCTTGCAGCCCCTTGCGATGCATATAAATTGACATTTCCCTTGTCCCTCCCTCGTTATCCCCGGATGAGCCTCGTCTCCCAGTCTTATTGGGCCGAGCCAGGCGATGAATACTCGCTGGTTAAGTGCAGGGCTCTCGCGATTAAGCGTGGCTTATAGGTCAGGGCCGGATAGTTCTGGTCATAGTCAAACAGCAGTGCCCAAATGTTCATAAAGCGATGGAGAAAGCCTGCTTTGCCTGCCGTGACCTTTTCGGCTATTAGTATGTCCCAAATTTTAACCCATCAGGGGGCCTTCCGTGGACTTCCAGGTGCGTACCACAGTGATTTTGGCCGCCAGCATGAGATGGGTTATCGGCGCTGCCTTCCTTCCTGTTCTTGGGCAAGAACCTGAGATTGGGATCCCCAGGAGGACATGTTCGGCTGCCAGTGAAATTGTCACTTGGGTAACATCTTATTGCAGCAAGGCACTGGGACCAGAATTCTTACCTTAGGACACGTCCGCCACAAGTGGCGATAGGATCCTGGCGCAGAAGCAGTTTGTGGGCGTATTCCCGATTAGTGATGCAGGGGGAGGCCGTGCGCGTTTGACCAGATGTCCATCCAGGTTTGGTCTTCTATAGCATGATCCCAGGACCGCCTCCCATTGGGACATATAGGAGGGCTTAATGAGGAAGGGGTGCTGCTGCAGTAGTTTATAGAGGGCCAAGATCTTCCCTCAGGCTGGCAGGTCATTTTTACGGTGAGCTCTAGTGGGGCGGGGGCTCATGTCTCTGCAGCTCGCGTCTGGGGGTGGGAGCACCAGTGCCTCAGTTGGGCGTAGGTGAACTTGTCTGTTTCCGCAAGTTGGAAGGTTATCTTGCATTGTTCGAAGGTGCGAGGGGCGTCCCTTTCAAAGAGCTGCCCCAGCGATTCGAGACCACCTGCCACCCAATTCCTAAAGTTCGTTGGGCAGGAGCCCGGGGAGAAGGCTGGGTTAAGAAAGATTGGTGAGAATGTGCTCAGGTCCCCCGGGATACCTTTGTGTCTGCGGGCCCAATCCCAGACCCACATTGATTGTTTATGGGAGGCCAGCATATTTTGGCCAAGTTCGGGTGCAGTGCCGTGGGGATGAATGGGAGAAAGCATAGGGGGAGAGAGAGAGAGAGAGACGGGACTGTTAGATCTCCACCCATTTCGGGCACCCCAAGGCGATTCCCCATGCTTGGAAGAGGGCCAGCTGTGCTGCTATTTGATATTTACGGAGGTCTGGCACCCACAATGCTCCCAATTCCGCACTGCCCATCATGGTTCTTCGGGGGATGCGCGCTTTCTTGCCCCTCCAAATAAAGTCAATAATTTTCCTTTGAAGGCACTGCAGGGGGGAGCGGGTTGAGGTGGGTAGGGAGGAGCAGGCGTAAAGGATCCTTGGGAGGAGGTTCATTTTGCAGGCCGTAATGCGGCCCAAAAGGGAGATCTCTTGCGACAGCCAGCAGTTGAGGTCCTTTTCTATCTCCTCGAAGATGGGGGGGGGAAGTTGGTCTGATACACTTTTGCCAGATGGGCAGGGATATGGACCCACCCCCCCAGATATGGGATAGGTTTGACACTCCACTGGAATGGGCTTTGTTTCGCTAGAGCTTTCCTTTCGCCTGGGTCCAGTCCCACCCCCAGGGCCACCGATTTCTTGAAATTAATGGCGAAGCCTGCTACTCTCCCGAATCTTTGGATTTCGGCCAAGGCCGCCTTCATGGAAGCCTCAATGTCAGTGATGGTCAGCAACACATCGTCGGCGTAAAGAGCAATCTTATATTGGACAGGGCCTATCTGAGGGCCTTTGATCTGAGGGTTTCAGCAGATGCGTTGGGCCAGAGGTTCCATGGCCAAGGCGAAGAGTAGGGGGGACAGAGGGCATCCTTGTCTCGTTCCACATGTAAGAGGGATCGGGTCCGACAAGAAGCCATTGACTCTCAGCTGGGTATTGGGAGATTGATATCTAGCTAGAAATATTTTCTGGAATGTCGGGCCAAAGAAGAAGGCCTCGAGGGCGAGGTGTAAATAGGTCCAATCCACTTTGTCAAAGGCTTTGGTTGCATCCAGGGCCAGCAGAGCAAGTTGTTGCGCTTCCTGATTGACAACCTCTATTAGGTTTAGGGCTCTGCGGATATGGCATCTTGTTGACCTGTGGGTTATGAACCCAGTCTGGTCCAGGTCTATAATGCTAAGGAGGATGGGTGCAAGGTGGTTGGCCAGAATCTTGGAGTATATGTTGGCGTCCAGGTTTAATAATGAGATGGGCCTATACAAACTATTGTCCTTGGGGTCTTTTCCGGGGTTGAGGATGAGGACCGTGATGAACTCCTGCATAGTAGGGGTGACACTTCCGGTGGCAGCAAATTAGTTAAAAAGCCTGTTTAAGGGGGCCACCAGTTGAGGATGGAAGAGTTTGTAGAATCGGGTGGAGAACCCATCTGGGCCCGGGGCTATAGATTTTAGGCTTTTTATGGCTTCGACTTCCTCGCTTGTGATGGGCGCTTCGAGTCTTTCCCTCGCCGTGGGTGTAAGGTGTGGGAGAGCTGCCTCTCGAATATAAGACTGTTGTTCGTTTTGGTCCCTCGGGACTGCCTTCATTATCTCTGATAGGTGGGCCACTGCCAGTCGTATCTTCTCGCGTTCCGCGGATTGTACCACGTCCCGAGGCACGCGGAGGCACAGGATGGTATTTCTTTTCTTTGTTTTGGCCAATTTGTTTAGCAGCAACACATTAGCTTTGTTATTATTGACATAATACCATTGTTTTATTCTGGTTAGTAGATGCGCCGTGGCATCGGTGTAATGTGCCTCCAGCCTCTTTCTTGCCACCTGTAGAGCCCTGTAGGATTTCGGGGACCAATCCTTCCACTTGTGAGTGGCTTCCGCATCCCAGACTTCAGATTCCAGGACAGCGCGGGCCGCCTGTTTTCGCTTATGGAAGGCTGCGCCTTGGGCGATCAATTCCCCTGTAAGCACTGCCTTCATGGCATCCCAGGTGTTGGCTGAGGAGGTATCCTCGTCGCGATTTTCCATAAAGACGTTTTTTATTGTCCTGGCAATGGAGTCCATCACTGCCATGTCACTTTGGATAGGGTCATATAGGTTCCATCGGCGGCAAGGGGAGGGGCCCGGATCTTGAGCTCGCAGGATCAATGAGACTGGGGCATGGTCTGAGAGGATCCGGGGGCCAATGGTGATGTCATCCGTGAAGGCCAGCAGTAGGTCAATTCGAGATAAGGTACGATGCACATATGACTAGAAGGTGAAATCTCCCTCTTCGGGAAATATCACCCTCCAGGTGTCAACGACATCCATTGTCCGAAAAAGATGGAGCAGGTCTTTTGTCACTTTTAGGTCCCTGGATGATGAGGGGTGCGATCTGTCTTTGAGTGGGTCTGGGGATCCGTTAAAGTCTCCCCCAATGATGACTTGCCCCTCAATGAATGGGAGGAGGGACTCCTCTAAGTCTCGGTAGAACCCTTCCTAATGCTCGTTCGGAGCGTAAGCTGGGATAAGAGTATAGAGTTGGTCGAAAATGATGCATTTGATTGCAATGAAGCGACCCTCCTGGCATCGTAGCGAGTCTAGGATCTGCGGTTTCAGCTCTTTTGCAAAGAGGATGGCGGTGCCTCCCTTCTTGGTGCTGTTGGAAGCCAAGAGTTGTAGATGAAAAAATCTGCTGCAGATGGGGGGAGAAGTCCGCCGGCATCAGGTGAGTCTCTTGCAGGAAAGCTACTGAGGTTCCCTCGTCCTGTAGCCTTTGCAGGATGGATTTCCTTTTTGGAGGGGAGTTTAGGCCCCCGACATTTAGGGTGGTGAATTTCAGTTTTTGATGTGGGGGCTGGCTCTCTAAGCTCCCTTTGCCGCGGGAGGGGGTGTTGAGGGGGTGGGGGGGGGAAGTGTGGGGGGGGTGGAATCAACTCAGCCATGGTCGCAAGGGGCAAGCTGATTTGGGTTCTCCTGTGGCTGAGGTTTTTCAAATAGTCTCCAACGGGAGGAACACACTTCTAACATTGGCCTCCAACGGGGGGCCAGAACCGTAACTTGGGGGACCGGCTTTGACTTATCGGTGCATACCCTAGCTAACCAGGCTGTCATCAGCCAAATGGGTTGAATTTCACTCCAAGGGTAAAGCGGTGACATCCACCTTGGAGTTGGGCACAAACCGCATGGGGCCCGCAGCAGGATTAAGTAAGCAGGGTTCCAATGCTATGGATGATGGTTCACAGGGTGCCATTGTGCGAGAATTGTAGCGCTGTTAGAAACAGCCATCGATAGCGGATCTGTTGGTCTCAGAGGAAGAGTGTGAGAGGGCGCAGCTCTCTGTGCTTCTGCAGGTTCAGGGGGGTTGGGGGGGGGGGGGGGGGTTAAGAGGTCCTGGAATATTTGGAGACGGGAGCCCTAGAATGATAGTTCATTGCGTGAACGACCTATTGCCGAGATGGCTTCTTTGGTGGTATAAAAATTGCCTCTCGTGATTACATCTTAGGGGGCGGGGGAGCAAGGCGGGGGGGGGGCGAGGCAGAGTCCGAGGCAGATCCTCATCGTGGGCGCAGTCTGTGGGTGCGAGCGAGTAGGAGCGGAGCTTCGTCCAGGTTCGGTAGCAGCGACTGGAAGAAGTTGCCCACATACTCGGGTAGCTCCCTGTCGGGGATTGAGACGGGAACACCTCGAATGCGCAGGTTATTGGGGTGGGTGCGATTTTCCAGATCTTCCTGCTTGTATTCGAGAATGTTGGTTCTGTCCATTAAGGTCTGGATTGTGCGTTGCACTTCCACCAGTGTGTGTTGGAGTGTTCTTGGGCTAGGTCTTCAGTTTTCCCCCTTCCTGTGTTCGAAGTCACTGACCCTTTGCTCCGTTTGGTCTAGCTTTGCAGTAAGTTCCAACATGCAGGATCTAAACTCTGCTTTGATATCGGACATGAAGGCTTGGATATCTTCTTTGTTTGCGAGGGTCCCTCTATCATCTGGCGCTTTTTGAGGCACGAGTTTGTCATGGCCACTGGACAGGAACCCCAGTTCACATCCCCTAAAGGGGCCAGTTGGAGCCATAAGAAAGTGTGTTCTGCACACTTTTTCTCTTGGGCACGTGTCATTCCATCTCATATCAGTCAACCACGTGTATCTGGGCCGGGCGTGGCCATAGGAATCAATGAAGCTGCACGTGCAGCATCATTTGGAGTGGCAGGGTAGAACAATCTAGCAGAGCAAGGGGGCGTGGCCGGGACCAGGCTATTTAAGCCTGCCTCGCCCACAGGCCCACGCTTCGCGTTTTTCTGCCTAAGCATTGTAACGCTCACTGCCGCCTGAGAAGCATCTTACCTGTTTTCCAGTGAAACCATCTCAGAGAAGCTTCTTGCCTTTCGTCCAGCGAAACCTTCTCGGAGAAGCTTCTTGCCGGTCGTCCAGCGAAACCATCACGGAGAAGCATCTTACCTGCATAGCCAGCCAAACATTGCAGAGGCGCAACTTACCTGTTTTCTCCATCAGAACCAGCTGAATCATCGCTGAAGCGTCTCTTACCTGCTCGCAGTGACTCCATCCGCGATCGACTAGAGCGCATTTACCTGGCTCATGGAATACAACCACCGACTGCGCGTCTTACCTGATCTTTAGCTCGGACACCAACTCTGAAGATCTACACGGCCAGCTTCGTCGCGGTCGCAGGCATCCTTCACCCGCCGCCAGGTCCACGTACCGCAACTCTTCTCCAAGCGCAGACAGACAATACCTGCAGGAGAAAAGAACAAATAAGGTTAGAAACTTAACAGACATTTGCTAAGGTCGCGCGCCATCGCATCTAGCGCTTACCTTTGGATTCCAACTAGTCATCTTCTTGGGAACACTTCGAAGTCCTCCACCGGTGCAACGGCTCTACTGGGCCGCCATCACCTATAAGGGAGAAAGACATTATTAAGAGTATGAACTTAAATCATGTGACAAGACATTAATACTTATTTGAACAATAATCATCACAAAAACTCCTACCTTCAAAGTGGTTCGGTCACAGCCAGCCTGGGCGACCACATCTATGAACCAGTGAAGCAACTGGGTCATCTCGAAGCGCCCCTGCTGATGACGTGCAGGACGGAGAGCTCGCCCTAACTAAATATTAGGTGAGCCTATATGGGTAAACGCTTACTTGCCTCATTTTGGAACAAAAGGTCCGAGGGGAGTCACAATACCTCCACACCCTTCTCATTGCCACTGATGTTCCTGCAGGGGCAGTACCAGCATCCAGGACAGTGTACTTGGCAGCAGCTGGGGGTGAGAACCGATCCCGGGGAGCCAAATCCAGGGAGGGCTCCAACCGTGCCCCAACGTCCCCACAGAGACCAGGTGAGCTTAACAGTTTCGGAGGGTCCACTTTCTTCCCTTTTTCCGCTGCCAGAAGCATGGTGGAAATATCCGCTGATTTAGGATGTTTGAGATTTAGCCATAGTTCCAGGGTGGCAGGCAACTCCCAGCGAGATTTGTGCGAGGTTACGGTTGTTGGCTTGTGGGTGAGATGCTAGTTGACCGGTAGAAAGTCCCAAGATGCCAGTCGAAGGACCACACTATCGTACTTTGGTTATAGCGGGGGAGTGGAGTGGGCCGGGCGCCCCAGGAAGTGGGCAGACAGGTTGGGCTCATGGGGTCCTTTGCTGAGGTGGGGTAGTGGTCAGCACACCGGTAAGGGGGCGAGAGAGGATCCCAAGCTTTTGATGGCAGTTGGTGCTCTACTCACCGACTGCTCAGAGCTCCCGGAGTAAAGGCAGGGGGGTCAGGCCTCTCCGTTCTGGTGATGATATAGGTTGGGCAGGGGCGCCGAGGAAGCTGAGAGAGGTGTCATTACCAGCCAGGACTGCTGTAGATGTTCTGGAGGTCCAAGATTCTGGGGAAGGTGTAGCTTAGGCTCTGGAGGGAGGGAGGGTGGGTGAGTGGGTGGGAGGGTGGGAGCAGGTCTTGTGGGCCTTCATAGAACAGCCCGTGTCCCACAGTGGCAAGGTCCTCTGGGCGAGTCTGGCCCGTGGCTACTCGGCTCTTGGAAGAGTGGAGGGCTCTGGGCAAGAGATGGTCGCCTCCTTAGGAGCGTGTTAGGCCTCCCTCCCCCGTGGTTTGCCTCAACACCCTTGGCTATTGGGGTGAGATTGCCACCCGGAGACGTGCGGGTGGAAGGCACATTCAAATTAAAGTTAGGGGGCGGGGGGAGCAGCGAAAGTGGATGCCGCCATGAAGCTGCTGCGCAGGCGGGGGAGCAGAGACGGATGGTATACCCCCGCTCTTGGTTGAGTGGTAAGGGGGGGGGGGGCAGGGGTTCTGGAAGGGGCGGGGGGGAGGGTCACTGCCTCAGGCCCAATATCCCGGCCTCAGTAAGTGGAACCTTCGTTCCTGCGCGAGTTGTGTAGTTGTGGGTGAGGGGGGTCACACCGCGCAGGCGGAGCAGGGGCTCCGTGGGAGCGAGGACTGTCCTTGCTGGGGTGGCGTGAGCCCTGCGCAGTCTGGTCCTCCAACAGAACGACAGAGGCTATCGAGTGCCCCCGGCAGTTCTCCCAAATGCAGGGGGTGGATTAGCAGAGTTAGGGCGGCGCCATTCGTTGAGGCCTCTACCTGGACACAAGGATTGCAGCAGGTGGTGGTGGTTGGGAGGGTGCGGGGGGGGGGGGGTTTCCCTTCCAGGAGCAGTGCTGCGTACCCGCGACTTCACCCCTCCTGCATCCAGAGGGGGGAGACCAGTCAACCTGCTGGTAAAGATTGGTGCCGAGCGGGCGAAGGAGGGTAGGCTCCGGGGGCTTGGCTCCGGAGAGGCGGGAGGTTGTCGCCGGCGCTTTCCACGGGCTGTGGACCATTCCCAAGAGGGGCAGTTCCCCAGAGGAGTTGGCAGGTGAGTCAGGGGTACCTGTGGGGCAGAGGCAGGCTGAAGGCGCTGGGATGGGGGGGCTGCCCAGTCAGGTGCAACCCACGTGGACCGGGTACGGGATGGGCTCCCAGTCGAGCTTCAATCTGTGTCGCGTCCGCGGCTAAGGCACAGCCTGTTGAATTGGCGCCGTCAGGCTCCGCGGGTGAGCCTGGAAGGATTCCAGCAATCAGGGGCAGTCCCGGGGCCAATGAGGTCTGCCAGATGGCCACAGAGATGGGGCCGAAGCTGCGCGCCCGCCATTTAGGAACTGCCTGGTGGTCGCTGTCGGCACTGCGTTTTCGGAGTTCCCATTCACGTTACGAGCTTGGATTGCTGCTAACAGGGCTTCCAGCATTCCGTAACCCAGATCAAGCATTCACAAGGTCGGGCCAGAGCACAAACTCAAGATTTTCAGTGAATGCTGCGGTCAGCCTGCGGAGGCCATTGGAGGAGCTGCCACATCGCTGGTGCTCCAGGCCACGCCCCCTCATCCATTGTACTCTTAAGAATCTCTTTAATATGGTTTCTCATCGTCTTTTGTGGTATTCTACATCACCATCATAGTGGGGCCTTTTCCTCAAACAAGGTTTTCTCCACTTATTGTGCATGATTTTTACATCGCAAACCAATGTCAATAAATGTATTGGGGAAAATTGCGTAATTTTTGTTCATAGGAGAAACTCCTTTTGGATTTACCTATTAAATGAGTCGCTATTTTTCGGGTACCACTGCTAGACACTGTCAGCTCTGGGGGACCTTTGAAAAATGTTTCGAAGGACTATGTCAAAATATGCATCAAGCATATTGGGATCACTTATAGTGGACTCTGTTCTTACCAAAGAATTACATTTGAGGAAAAGGCGTACTGAAACAAATATGTAATCCAAGCAAGATTTCAAGTAACTTCTGTGCCAAGTCGGCATAGGGGACAGGTGAACCTTGACATTTCCATTCAATCAATTGAGATTCCAACCAGAGAAGGAATTGAGCCAAAAACAACCACAACCTTGAGTCCTGCATGCTGCGGTCACCAAGGGGGGAGTTTCATAGAGAAGGTAAGTTATCCTGCAGGCAATCAGGGTTCATCACGCAGCTAAGATCACCGCCCCTCCCAAAAGAAGTTCATACCATTTTGCCAATGAACAAGTTACTTTCTTACCTGGTAACGTTCTTTCGACGGGATGGTTCGACGACGTATTCCATATCCATGACCGGTAATCATCACAGCTGTGCTGCTTTGGAAAATGTTCGGCGTCTGCGTCGATAGGCTGTCCTCGAGGGCCTCCGTCGAGCCGACGTCACTGGATGTTATAAGTAGGACGCACGACGCCCGTAGCCTCAGTTGTAGTTTTTTTCCCCCAGAACATGTGGCACCAATCTTCTGCCAGTATGACCACAGAAAGCCTTACGGAAACATAAGCTGCAATCGCATAAGAAATTCTGTAGCGGGGTAGGCAGGGAGGGAGCGATATGGAATACGTCATCGGACCATCCCATCGAAAGAATGTTACCAGGTAAGAAAGTAACTTGTTCGAGGAGATTGGGTCCTCAGACGTATTCCAGATCTATGACAGACTCCCAAAGCAGTACCAACGTATGGAGGAGGGAAAAGAATTTAGAATATAGACATTTAGAATCCCCAATCAAATTGCAGAATAGAGGACCGCCTTGCCAAAGGCCAGATCCTGCCCATGGATCCCTGTCTAGGGAGTAGTGTCTTACAAAAGTATGGACCGAAGCCCATGTGGCTGCTTCACAGATGTTACGAATAGGAACAGCCCTCTGCAGGGCAGTAGAGGCAGCCATACCCCTAGTAGAATGGGCCCGTAAGCCTACCAGAGGGTCCTTATCCGCCAAGCGGTAACATTCAGAAATTGCCAAGATAATCCATCTAGACAAAGTCTGCTTAGTAACAGCTTGTCCCAAACGCCTTCCAGCGTAACCTATAAAGAGCTGATCGTCCACTCTGACCCGGGACATGCGTGAAATGTAGAAACTTAAAGCTCTCCTAGGATCCAACCTATGGAGCCTCTCCTCTTCCTTACCAGGATGCGGAGGAGGATAAAATGCCGGAAGAATGACCTGGCTTAAATGAAATTCCGACACCACTTTCAGAAGAAAGGAAGGACGAACCCCAAGGACAACCCTGTCTTTATGAAACACTGTGAAGGGTCGCTTAACAGAAACTGCCTGCAATTTACTCATTCTGCGAGCGGAAGTAACCGCAACTAAAAATACAGTTTTAAGGGTTAACCGTTTCAAAGGACAAGAATGTAAAGGCTCAAATGGAGCACCCATTAGGAATTTTAGAACAAGGTTAACATCCCAACCGGGCACCTGGAAAGGTGACGGTGGAAACACATTAGTGAGCCCTTTCAGAAACTGAGAAATTAAAGGAATTTTTAAATAAGAACACTCCTCAGATGAGCGCTTAAATATGGACAGCGCCGCCAGGTAACCTTTATTGGTACCCACTTGCAGGCCCTTTTGGGCTAAAGAAAGCAAAAAAGACAGAACCACAGGAATGTCACATGAAAAAGGATCCACATTCTTAACCCTGCACCAGTCGCAGAACTTTCTCCAACTGCAATGGTACAGGGACTTTGTTGCAGGCCATCTGGCCGAAAGCAACACCTCCATCACGTCTTCAGGGAGGTCCCAATCCTTCTACCTCAACCTTTCAGAAGCCAAGCGTGAAGGTTGAGGGATCCGACCTCTGGATGGAGAACCTGACCCCCCCCCCCCCCCCCCGTGAGAGCAGATCGTCGTCTTGGTAGGGAAGACAGCGTGGAGGTCAGATGGACAAGTCGAGAAGGTCCGGGCACCACGTTCTCCGGGCCTATGCCGGAGCAATGAGGATCATCAGGGAACCGAACCTCCGCAGCACTTGCGGGATGACCGACTGGAGGAAACGCATACAGCAGTGGGATGGACCACTCCACCACAAACGCGTCCCCTAAGGCTCCTCTTGGATGGAATTCCCACGAGCAGAACCTTTCGCACTTCCGGTTGACACTGAAGGCGAAGAGATCCTCTTGTGGGGTCCCCCAAAGGGAGAAGATCTCCAGGAGAATCTCCTGAGCCAGCTCCCACTCATGAGAGATCGCGCTCTGCCTGCTCAGAGCGTCCGCCGACTCGTTTTCGTCTCCGGCCAGATGAAATGCCAAGACAGAAATTTCCTGCTGGATGGCCCAGAACCAGGAGCTGCATCGCCTTCCTGCACAGAGGAAGTGACTCCGCCCCCCCCCCTTTAGTTGAGGTAGTGCATGGCCACTGTGTTGTCCATCAGAATCAGGACATTCTTCGCACAGTCGGCAGAAAAGCCTTCAGGGCTAGCCTGACAGCCCTCAGCTCCAACAGATTGATATGGAGTATGTACTCTGACGGAGACCAATGACCGCTGACTGTCAACTCGTTGGGATGAGCTCCCCATCCTGTGAGGGACGCATCCGTCACAATCGTCACCTCCGGCCATGTTAGACAAAATAGAGCCCCCTTCATCAGATTGTCTTCGACGGCCCACCACAGAAGGTCCTGGGCGACCGAGGACGGCACCTGAACAGGGTCCGACAACCTGCCAGAGGACAGACCACGGGAGCTTGAGTGCCCATTGCAAAGATCTCATTCGCAACCTGGCCTCTGGCACCAGAAGAATGCAGGATGCCATGAGGCCGAGCAATCTCAAGAACTCGAACGCTGGGAGACTCTGGGCACGCTGAAACTTGTGCACCATCTGCTGAATGTGATGAGCCCTCACCTGGGGAGGAAACACTGCCCCAGGGACGTGTCAAGCATAGCTCCGATGTACTGGAGCCTCTGCGTTGGTGTCAAATGGGACTTTAAGTTGAGGGAGTGGCAGGTGACCGACAGATGATCCAGGACTTGCTCGGGAGAGCTCGCCCTGAACAATCGTCCAGGTAGGGGTAGACGTGAATCCCCCCCTTTCCTGAGGTGCGCTGCCACCACTACCATGAGCTTGGTGAAGACCCTCGGGCGGAAGTCAATCCGAACGGCAGGACCCGAAACTGAAAGTGCGAGTCGCCAACCGCGAACCTCAGGTACTTCTTGTGCGTTGGATGTATCGGGACATGAAAATAAGCGTCCTTGAGGTCGAGAGACACCAACCAGTCCTGAAGTTGAAGGGCCTGGAGGACTTGAGAGAGAGTAACCATCTTGAACTTGTCCCTTCCTGAGGAGTTTGTTCAAACCGCGCAAGTCCATGATGGGTCTCAATCCCCAGTCTTTCTTGGAAATCAAAAAATAAGGGGAATACCATCCCTTGTTCCTCTCCGCGACAGGCACCAGTTCTATGGCGTCTTTCTCCAGCAGGGATTGAATTTCCTGCGCAAGGAGCAGATCCGGACTCTTCAAAGAGAGATTCCCCGGTGGATTGTCTTGAGGCCTCTGCCGAAAAGGAAGACAGTAGCCGTGGGTTATGATCTGCAGAACCCACACATCTGAAGTAATGGCACGCCACTCTGCAAGATGCTGCGCCAGCCTTCCCCCAACCGGTGAACCATGGGACATGACCTTGTGACTGAGCTGAAGCAGCTGCGGCGTTGCCTGAGGGCAAAGAGGCAACAGCCCGGGCGGCCTTGGCACCTCGAGTACCTTGTTTTCCACCTCTGGCACTCCTACGGTGGCCCCTTTGACTGGCAGCTCCTCTCCCTTTATCAAAGGATGAGTAATAACGAAAGGAACCTCCCCTCCATTGCTGTCCCCTAGGACGAAAAGGCGGAGGTTGGCGAACTGCAGCGCCCAACGACTTAGCTGCAGCTTTGGAGGTCTGCAACCTCTCAAGGCTCTCGTCAGCCTTGCTGCCAAAAAGATGTTCCCCATCAAAGGGCATGTTGAGGAGCCATGCCTGCACATCAGAAGCAAACCCCGACTTCCGCAACCACGCAAACCTGCGTATCACGGTGCTCGCCGCCATGGACCGGCTGAAGCAATCTGCCATGTCCAAACCCTACTGAACGGCCTCACACATGGCATCCTTGCCATCCTGAACCATGGCAAGCAAACCATCCCGTTCGTCCCCTTCGGGAATATGTTCAGCCGCTAAGGAAACAGTTCCACAGAGTGTGCGTGAAACGTGACAAGGCACAAACTGAGTTGGCCGCCTGAAGCGCCATACCCCCTGAAGAAAACACTTTCTTCGCCCAGCCGTCAAACCGCTTGTCGTCCCTATCAGGAGGGATGGTAGGATACAACTCCTGCTTTGCTGGGGCCGTAGCCGCCTGCACCACCAAAGTCTCCGGAGTGGGGTGCTTGGTCAAGTAGCAGGGGTCGCTACTGGCTGGGCAGTATTTTCACGGCAAAGACTTGCCCACTGCCGGGAGACTCTCCGGAGCAGTCTAAGCCACCGCCACCCTTCTCTGTAGAGCCATATGGAACGGCAGTACCGGGTTAGTTGGTGGACCTTGGTCGAGGATATCCGTAAGGTCCTCCTGAAGGAAATCCCCTGGGGGAGCAGACCATCCCAAGTACTCGGTGACCCTGGGCATAAGGCGCCGGTATGTGGAGTCGGCATGAGTGCCAGGCTCAGGCCTATAAAACTCCACCTCCGGAGAGGCGTCCAGGCCACTGGCATCGTGCAGGGACTGCCGCAGGTCCTCAATTTGGCTATGGCCCAAGAGAATCTCGTCCGGCACCGTATCCGGAACCATGCCATCATCAGAGCCCTCATCCACCTCTGAAATAAACAGAAGCTGGCGGTAAGAAGCCACAGAATGTGGAACAAAGCCACGCTTGACCTTTGCCAGAGCCTTTCTAGGTGGTTCCACCGAGCCCCGGGGAACCCCCGTCGAAACAGCCTCGAAAGGCGGCGAGGGCATCGAGTGAATCGGCGTCGACGCTGAACACGGCGCTGACAGCATTGAAGGCATCGACACAGTCCTCGAGGCCGGAGCCCCGAGCGTGTCCCTCGACAGCCTGGGCGCCGACGACTTCTTTGGAGGCGGGGCCTCGAAAGAGTCCGTCGATGACCTCGGTGCCACCGGCGTCAACGTCTTCCTCGAAGACACCACAGGTGCACACGGTCTCGAGCGTGTCGAGGACCAGAACCTGAAACTAGCACGACAAGAACGATTCCGCTTGTCCGAGCGGGACATCTCCCGCGATTCGTGCCGACCACCCGAGCCCGAAGGCGTGGTAGCGGTGTCTGTTGACCGACCCCACTCAGAGGCGCAGACGGACCAGTGCCCTGCGATTCGCGAATCGCCAACATTTTCTTCCCGAAGGAAGCCCATTCCTCCGGCGTCGCATGCTTGGTGCGGTAAGCGACCCGCCGACGGGCAGAGTCCTCGGATGAGGACGGGGAAGGCAACCGATGGCGGCGCTTCCAGGAGTGCCTCGAAGAGGCAGAGGAGTGGCGGGTCCGACTCCGGGACCGAGACCCTCTGGACTCAGACAACGACGCAGAGAGTCGCCCCTCGAATCGTCCGTCGAAAGCCTCGCAGACCTCGACTTCCGTGGCTTCGATACCTTACCTACCGATAACTTCTTCTTGTGCTCCCGCAAGGCTTTGGACGTGAGCTACTAGCAGTCGACACAGTCATCCGTGTCATGGGCCTCCCCGAGGCACCAGAGGCAGGCGTCGTGCGAGTCTGTTACCGACATCTTGGACTAACAGTCCACGCACTTCTTAAAGCCCGGACGCGGTGTGGAAGACGAGGTAGACATCTTCACGAAGAAAGACTTCACAATACGAACAGGTTCGAAGAACCGAGAAAGAACAGGAACTCCAAAGAGTCGAGGCGCGCCGAGATCTCCGAAGCGAACATGTTCACGGAAAAAACAGAACTGAGGCTACGGGCGTCGTGCGTCCTACTTCGAACATCCAGTGACGTCGGCCGTCAGAGGAGGTCCTCAAGGGCGGCGTATCAACGTCATTGACGCAGGACGCAGACACCGAAGATTTTCCAAAGCAGCACAGCTGTGGTGATTATTGTCAGATATGGAATACGTCGGAAGACCCAACCCTCTCGAATTAACACTTCACAATGTTTTAATTCCGGACACATGCTTGAATTATTCATTAGAGTGACCACGGAATTCCAAGATACAATTCCAAACTGAACCATCTTACAAGAGGCCTTATCTTACTCATTGATCCCTCTGCGAAGTTGTCCCCAAAATTGAGGGTAATCATGACCAATCCATAGCAAAATACGAAGTAGGACCGTGAAATCCTACTAACTGAAGGATGCATTTTTGGCCTTGATCATTCATACAACACAGGTTGTTTCCCAGGTTGGTAGCAAGCTGAGATCTAGGAAGACAATTGCAGTACTCATTAACACTAGGAATCAAATCGCCCCCCCATACCCTCACCTGGCCGATCGTATAATGTCACAAATTATTTTAGAAGGAATTGGTATAGCTACCAAGTCAGTCCTTTGTGGGCCGAAGAAATGAAAAAGGTATATGTCTCTAAATGAGATCAAGTGAGATATTGGAACTTCATGAAATAATGCCAAGATATTCTTTCTATTCAGTACCACATCGTAACAGGATTCCAGTACGAATTTCAAAATGAGTTGTGAGGAGTGTCTTTTTGTGATTTCAACCATTAACAAGTAAGGGACACATTTGAAGAGTTTGATGGAGGCGACAATGGGGCTTCTTTTTAGCGCTGAATTACTGGCAGTTACGTTTGCTGTCTTCAAGTCCTTAAGTCACTTGGAGGAAAATAATAAAGTTACTCACCGTAGTGACAACCTTACTCCTAGTCCATAGTCCCCTTGCCTCCATACTTATGGGACATTCCTCCGTCCTGTGGGACGGGACCGGAGCACATTGTAAAAAGCATCACATTTTTCAAAAATTAACCCTTCCTCTCTTTTTTCGAGGGGTACCGCACGCGGCCGTAACCCTGCACTCCTTAGCTCCGCCCACCGCATCGCCCATCAGTCCTTTTCTATCGCAAGGTCTATGACCTTTAAGCAATAAACTGAGGAAACTTTTTAGAGGGGACGGCGGGCGTATGGAGGAAAGGGGACTATGGACTAGGAGTAAGGTAGTCACTACGGTAAGTAACTTTATTATACTGCTACGTCCCGTCCCCTTTCCTACATACTTATGGGAGATTCCTAAGCACTCCTCACAGGAATTGCGAGTGGGTGGAAAACTACTTACTGAAACAGGTTCCTAAGCACAGCTTGACCGAACTGAGCATCAGCCCTAGAGCTCAGGTCCAGACGGTAATGTTTACAAAAAGCCGATGGGGATGCCCACGTAGCCGCTTTCGCGATGGTCTCCCAGGGAACATATTTTTGGAAGGCAATGGCAGCCGCCTTGCCCCGCACAAAACGAGCATGAATTCCCTTTGGGGCCTGAAGACCCTGAATGGTATACACCTCAGAAATACAGGCAGCAATCCATCGGGAGATGGTCGCTTTCAAGGCCGGCTTTCCTTGTGGATTTCCAAAGGTCACAAAAAGCTGCAAAGAGTTCCTAAGCTCAGATGTTCTGTCCAGATAGAACTTAAGCTCTTCTAACATCCAGGCAGTGCAGAAACCTTTCGGCCTCTGAGGCCGGGTCTGGGAATAAGACAGGCAATGAAATTGACTGATTCAAATGAAAATCAGAGAACACCTTCCGAAGAAAGGCGGGATTTGTCCACAGGACAACCTTATCCTTATGAAAAGTAAGGAATGGATGCTCTACCGACAAGGCCTGAAGCTCACTTAAACGCCTTGCCGAAGTCACAGCAATCAAAAAGGACACTTTCCACGAAAGGTACTTAAAATCAAGAGTAGCCATGGGCTCAAAAGGGAACAGGAGGATAAAGATGCATAAGGCCCGCAAAGTGTCTTTTAATGACTGGATTAGACCGTGAAAACGAGCACTGGTCAGTGGACAAATAAGCAGCAGCCGCCGATAAATAAGTCCTGCAGGACAAGACATGGATGCCAGACTCTGCCAGATGTGAAACAAAAGACAGGACCATGTCGATAGCCTCCCTGGGGTCTAGCTGCTTAGCCAAACACCAGTGGCAGAAACAAAGCCACTTACTTCTATACTGAGATCTTGTAGAGGGCTTCCTGGTCGCCTGAATGATGCACATGTTATCCGCGGACAAATAGAAACGCTCTAAAGATCTGAACTCAGGCACCAGGCGCCAAGCTGAACAATTGTGGGGAGGGGTGCCACAGCTGCTGATGGGTCTGATGAAACAAAACGGGGACCCGCAGAAGCGTGAGCGGTGGGCACACCGATAGAGGCTGAAGCTCCGAACAACAAAACCTGGCCGGCCACCTAATGGGCTATGAACAGCAGGGAGCAATTAACCGTGTTCCTTAGCTTGCAAAGCGCCCGATGGATCAGAGGAAGGGGCGGAAAAGCATAGGCCTTCATGTTGTGCCATGGAATCTCGAGAGCATCCCCCAGTGATGAGGCTCCGAGCCCGTTCCTGGAGGCATACAGGGGAAGCTTTGTAACGCTCACCTGGTTCCCTCGGAGGCGCTGGTCTTGACTGGGTGGTGAAAACGTCTTCAATGTTAGGCGTAGGATTCGTTTGGCTCCCGGATTTGACCCCTTCCTCACCGAAAGCTTGATCTGCAGAGTGAGGTGTCTGCAAGTGGAAAATCAAGGTATTAGTGGCTGGAAGGTTGGGAGAAATTCTCAGCCCCTCTCTCCCTCTCTTCCCGTGGTACTCGGGTGATTGTTGTGCTCACCTTAAGTAAGTGAATGCTGGGCTCTCCATCCTGCGTCTTGTGCAGGGGCGCTGGATCCAGTTACTTCACTGGATGTGAGTTCCGCCTCTTGACTGCAGAGGGTAGTTGAGAGCGAAGCCGCCGTTTGCTGCACGAGCGTGACTTGTAAGTATTAAAGTTCTCTTTAGATTGCTCTCTTCAAATGTCTTTTTCCCTAATGTCTATGTCTTTTACTTTTCAGATGCTGTCGATGCCAAAGAAGATGCTCTCCCCGATTCGTGGCAGAGAGCGTAACAAGAAGATGATGAATTTGAAGGCACGTAAGTAGGAAGGCTGCTTTGGGGCCGTAGAATGCACCTTAATGTCCCCTTTTGTCTCTACAGGTGCCGGAATGCAGTGTGAGCAAGGTTGGAGCAAGCGCAACACAGGTAAGCAGTATTGTAACCAAGCGTTACTAACCAATGTTCTTTGTCTTTGCAGGCCCGATGCCGGACGAGAAATGCAGAAAAAACGTCTTGGATGCTGCCGATGGATCGGGTAAGTTGAAGCGCTAACTTTGAATTTGTCTAACCTGTGCCTTTTGTTTTGCAGGAGCCGCTAAAGATTGAAGATTGGTTCCCAGCAGGTAATTTTCGTAATTACAGGATCCGGAGCTGAAGATTCGCTGGAGCCGACATGGTGAGCGTCCTGCTGCAGATGCAGAATAACGCGAAGCATGTGGTACCAATCGGGTGTGGTTTAAATAGCCCATAGGAGTGCTTAGGTGTCGTCTTCCACAGCAGCCTCGCCCAGGTAAAAGAGTTCCTGCTTCCAGAAGGATTCCAGCAGCAATGATCCAGGGAGTGGTGCCTGCCCCACCCAGAAGGAAAAGTAGTCCCTGCCAGAAGAGAGTAAAGCATCATCTTGCTGGTAAGTAAGCAGCATGGTCTGCTCCAGGTAGGTTCACCAAAGCACCTTTACACTTGATATGAGCCCGGCGCTTCCTGTGCCGGGACGGATCCTTACTATGAGCCTGGCACCACCGGTGCCAGGACAAGGTCCAAAAGGTCCCTATTGGGACTTGCTGGTGCCGATAAGACATGTTATGAGCCTGCTTCCAAGGATGTTGGGTAGGTCCTGACTCCTTGAAAGCAGTGGTCATGACAAGCTTCCCGTTTGTAGACGTTGCAATGAGGTCCACTTCTGGAGTGCCCCAACAGCGAAAAATATCGGAGGGGATCTCTGTGTTAAGTTCCCACTCGTAGCTGACAATTGCTGGTCGGCTGAGGTAAGCTGCAGTGACATTCAGCTGGCCCGGGATGTGTACTGCTACCAGCCAGATACCATGCCAAATGGCCCATTCGTAAATCTGAATAGCAAGATCCACAAGAGGAGGAGACCTGTTACCCCCCCCCGCTTGTTGATCTAGAACATTAACACTGCATTGTCCGTGCGGACACGCATCACCCTGTTAACAATGCCTGGTTTGAACACTTTCAGCGCCAGGAATATCGTCAAGAGCTCCAGATAACTTATATGAAGCTGTCTGTCCGGTGGCGACCAAAGATCAAAAACTTGATGAACCAGCGTCGCACCCCAACCCAAAAGGGAGGAATCCGTCGTGACAGTCAAAAGTGGGCAAGGGTCCTCGACAGGAGCTGCCACCGACAGATTGCCGAGGGACGACTACCACAAGAGGTCCACCCTCATGAAAGGTGGAACCAGTATCATTTTGGAATCTGGGTCCACTGCTTGAAGCCATGAGCTCCGAAGAGCCATCTGTGTCCGCCTCATCTTGAGACGAGCCAGAGGAAGAGCCAGCACGCACAAAGCCATGAGGCACAGAAGCCTCTGGAACCACCAGTCCAACATGCTCTCCCACTGCATAAACACCTGACACGTGGCCAACGGATCTGCCATTCTGTCCCCAGTCAGGTACACTCTGCAATCGATCGTGTTCCAACTAAAACCCAGGAAGATCAAGTCCTAAGAGACCGTCATGGAGGAATTCTGCCAGTTCACCAACAGCCCAAGGTGGAACAGGAGCTGGAAGTGAGACTGAAGGTTGCTCGAGGCTTTCAGTGAGCAAGGACTGCACATCAGCCAATCGTCCAAATACGGATATACATGGATACCCTGTAGCCGAAGATAAGCTGCGATGACAGACATCTTTGTAAAGACACGCAGTGCTGAGCTGGGACCAAACGGAAGCACACAAAACTGGAAATGCTCCTCCCCCATGGAAAACCATAGGTATTTCCGATGCGGGCTCCAAATGAGGATATGCATATAAGCATCCTGAAGGTCCACCACGCTGATCCAGTCGCCCTTCTGTAGAGAGGACTTTATCTGACAGGGGGTGATCATCTTTAATTTCTCTTGGGGGAGAGAAAGGTTGAACTGGGAAAGGTCTAAGATGGTGCGCAGGCCAGCCTGGTTGGGTTTGGGCACCGTAAACAGACGGGAGTAGAAGCCCTCCCCTCGCTCCCCTAGGGCAACAGGTTCCACCGCCTTGAGATCCAGAAGCTTGTGGACTTCGGCTCTGAGGGAGGGCGTCCCCGACTGCTAGAAGGGAGGATTGAAGGGCAAGCGGGAGCCCGCCCGAGCAACGGACAAGACCCACCGATCCTCTGTGATGGTCTGCCACCCCTCCCAGTGAGACGCAATGCGCCCTCCCACCGGGATATTGTGCGAGTGCCAGAAAACCTCATTTCACGGGTTTCTCGGTTGCGAGACCCCCCAGATCCTGAGGAGGAGGCAGAGGACCGAGAGAAAAATCGGCCTCGCTGCCGAGAGTTTCCAGCTGGAGGATCCACTCTACGTTGTCTTTCGATCCAGAAACCCCTGAAAACCAGAGGAGGACCGAGGGTGCAAGGGCGTTTTCTGAGCCCTGAAACGAGGTTTCACCAGAAAGGACAGGGACTTGGCTGTCTCAGTGCTGTCCCAGTGCTGTCCTTAGTCTTAGTCAGCTCTACATCCGTAGACGAATGGAACAGTTCTTTGCCGTCAAAGGGCAGGTCCAGAACTTTATCCTGAACCTCCTTGGGAAACTGTGGCATGAAGCCAAACCTGACGAGAGGTGTCCATGCCAAGCATGAGGCCGCAAGCCGAGGTGTTGACATGATGCGCCACAGGCTCAAGCATATCCTGCGCCAGCACTCTGGCATCCGAAAAGCCAGCCTTAAAATAGTACAGCTTGTCCGCAGGAATTAACTCCTCAAATTCCGAAAGACCTTTCCACATTTTCATATTAGCCCCCACTAATATGAGCTCTGCGATCGCCTGGTGCAACTGCAGGGCCGAATTAGCAAAGATCTTCCTCTCCAAAGAGTCGAGAAGCTTGTCCTCTTTGGCCAGAACCTGAGCCGCCGCTGTAGACAACGCTGAAGCCGGTCTGGATTGTAGTGTGGCAAGACGCTAAGGCTACCTCCTCAGAAGTATGAAGCCTAGAACGAGCGTCAATATTTTTGTTAACGTGCAGTCCAGAGTGTGGCTTATCCCAGATCTTTCGGACCTCAGCCAAAACATCCTTCTGGAAGAACGAGCCAGTACGCTCCTGAGGAGACAATGTGAACGCCCCAGAAAGCACCCATTCTTGCGGAAGGGGTGCCTCAGGTACTGGAACATCCAGAAGAGCCATCATGTCCAGTACCCGGTCATGGAACGCCCTAACAGAGCGGGGCTGGTCATCGCCGTCCTGATCCCCTTGCGTGTCATCCAACACGTCCGGATCGACCTGCGTCACATCTGGCTCCGCCGAAGACTCGTCTATTGGAGACAAGGGAGGCAGGGGCAGAAGGGCTTGAGGTGGGCCAACCGGTAGAGGTGGAACTGCTGCCGGAACCACCCGTGCTACGACAGGTACCATCAGCACAGGATTCGGCAGTGGAGAGCAGATTTACTTAAAAAGACCTCTGAAATACTCCTTCATGGGGTATGAGTGCATGAGCTTCTGAAATTTTCAAAAAAAAGCATCCTCTGCTGAAGCCTTAGACACTGGGGCGGGAGGAGGTTTCCCATGAGGGGAGCAGCTCCAGGGCTGCAAGGGAGAGGCCTGCCAAGATGGGCCCTCTCCAGCCGGATTAACCTAGATCAATGGCACATAGGCCGCAGGAAGCGAGACCGTGTGCAGTAATGGCATCCGAGCGTTCCAGCCGTAAAGTGGATGAAACTGCGCACAAGGAAAACGATGGTCACCTGAAAAAATGCTCCCAGCACCCAACGCCGATGGTGTAGGTGTAAGGGAAGAGTCCAAAATGGCAGCCGTAGTTCGCACGGGAACAGGCGCCATTCTGTCAGCACCTGAGAAGAACTACGTCACATTTGTGAGTGAGGCAGGGGGCTCCAGATGGGTCAGGGGGTCTTGACTTTAGCCTTGACACAAGGAACCTCAGCAGAGCCGGTACTGTGTGGCCTCAGATATTTCTGAGACATACTATCAGCCAAATTAGCCTCTAAAAGAGGAACCACGCCACGCCGGTAATAGAGGAATTACGGTCAGCGACCTCACTCTCTGCCCCCTCGACAGAACCGGTATCACCAACGGTATCACCAACAGGGTGGGAACGATGAGTAATCCACCTCACCGACAAGACCTTAACAGGCCTCTCAGTTCTGTCGGTCACCTTAGCCTCAGACAGAGGAACCTTAGACCAGAGTCCGGTACCAGCTCCCTCACGAGGGGCCTCGAGCCTTGGTTCGGTACAGAAAGCCTCTACCGAGGCCACAGGGCACACCCCGGTGTATAACTGGGCTGTTGAATATCCCCTACAGGAGGGGCCTCAGATTGTGATCCAGTGTAGGCAGGCCCCCCACGGAGGCCCTCAGAGGAAACTCTGGTACCTTTTTTGGGCCTGAAAGGCACCTCAGGGGAAACCCTGGTAACAGAGCTTTTGTAGCCCCTCCCAGACCAGGAAGACCCCGGGAAGGAGTCCCCCGGTTGGGGTGCCCTAAAAACTAAAGAACTTACCGGGCGTCTCTTCTTCTCATCGAGGAAACTCTGAAAATGCGGGGGACGTACGCACTGAAACACCTCCCACCTCTCCAGACGACGTTGAAGTGACCAGACTGAAAAGGAATCGCAGTAGAAGCACGAGTCCCACCAGTGATCCGGACCCAAACACTCTAAACAAAGAGAATGGTGATCCGCCCTAGCGAAGCTTCGCTCGCAAGAAGAACAAGAAGGAAAATCTAACCGAACCGGCATAGACGGACTACTACTCGACCGCTAAACCGGAGCAGGAGAGGACACTGGAAGGAACAAATCTTCCGAAGATGCAAATGCGTCCAGTCCCAAACGTGCAGAGAAAAGGACTGATGGGCGATGCGCTGGGCAGAGCTAAGGAGGGCACGGTTACGGCTGCATGCGGTACCCTGCGTACAAAGAGAGGAAGGACACATTTTTTAAAAAGGTGATGCTTTTTACAAAGTGCTCCGGTCCCGTCCGACAGGACGTATGAATGTCCCATAAGTATGGGGGAAAGGGGACGGGACGTAGGAGTATGAGATTTGATTGATCTCTCTGGGCAGGGCCACAAGGTCAATTACCACAGAATTCCGAGTTTGCTCATGAACCTGCTGGTCTTCCAAAGTTTAACTTTTTTCCCCTGAAAATTGGTCTTCATCCCTAGTGTTAGGCAAGATTGTATACAGTACCCTTTTGGTGCACTACAACAACCCTGACCTCCTGGCAATAGGAACCCAACCTTTGGTATAAGTCTGTACTACACAGGTTGGTAGCATGTTGAGCAGCAGGCTCATCTCAAGAGGGGTCAATGTGAGCTGTAGGGGAGTTACACAGATTCACAGTGACAAGTATTCAAATAAACTCTTACACGCAAGGTTTCTTGATTAAACAATTATTAATTTAACAGTCAGTTTCAGTAAGCCTTCTTCAGAAGGGGCAATATGATAATAACACAAATATATGTCAAGATACACACTTAGTTTTCTAAATCAGTAAGTAACCTTCTGGGATGGCCCACAGACACTACCTACACCCTCAGGTGACTTCAATAGTTAGGGTGCTGGGGACATTAGTATATCTCTGTTGCATATAGAATATTCCTAGGAGTAGGTCAAAGGAAAAGGTTATTAGAGCAAAACAAGAGATCACACAAATATTCTGAAGCAGTTAAGTACTTTTTGTAACCCCCAATGCCAAGTTAGTTAACCCCTTCCTGGAAGGAAGGCACAACAAATAAGCAGAGGAGAGAAGAGTCATTCAGGGAGCCAGGCCAGCCAATGTTAAGTTAGCAAAAGTCAAGGTGAACTGAAGCACTTCTTGCAGCTAAGTAATGGTCTTGCACAAGGTATTAGAAGTCTTTGTAGAATAAGTAGGGCCACAAGCTGATTAGGCTTGTGAGGTAAAGAAGCTGTTGGCAACTCTACCGATGTTACCAAGACAAGTCTCCAATGAGGACAAGTGAGGTTACACAACAAGAGGCAAGTCCTCTTAGACTGTACAGTAGAAAAGTGCAGCAGATGGCTTCTGTTCCTGTGCAGCTCTGCAGATCCTGGTCTTCCTGGGCCTCAGTCGTGGGGACAAGAGGGAGGACTTCTCGGGACTCCTGCACTGCAAAGGGACGGTCACCGACCGCAACCGGCAATCTTCAGACAAGTTCCTCAAACAATCTTCACCCCAGATCAAACAACAATCTAACTCACCTTATAGCAACTAAAACCTCAAGAAAACACACGGAGCACAGTAGTCTACCAATTAAGAATGCACCCATAAAGGACACCAAGCCTCTCATTAGTCTCAAAAACGCACTCATCAACGCCCGCTCCATAGGAGCCCATGCCATCGAAATTCATGACCTTATCATCAAACTTGACCTGTTAGTAATCACAGAAACCTGGCTACATCAAGCTTCAGGTCCTTTGCTAGCATTGGCCATCCCACCAGACTACACCATTCTCAGATCAGACGGAACCACCACCCCAGGAGGCGGTGTTGCCATCATAACTAAAAACACCATCAAATTAAGATCAAGCTCCATCGAAATAATCGCAGGATACAAACTACTGCTCGCTAAACTAACTTTGAATGAAAACACCACAGTTAACATAGTGGTCATTTATAGAACCCCCAGTACCAATAGCCACCCAGAAACAGACATCCCACTAATTCTGGCGCCAATCCTTAAACCCAAAACGAAATGTATCATCATTGGTGATTTGAATCTTGGCTTCAATGATGACCAAGACACTAAAGCAACCTCCCTTCTCTTGGCACTTAATGACATGAACTTCTGCCAACACGTCAATGTCCCCACCATACTAAGGGCAGAACCCTGGACTGGATCCTCAACACCAAAATCACTATAGGCCCGATTACCCCACTTAGTTGGACAGACCACTACTGCATAGAGTTCACCATCACTAATGACGATCCCTGCCCACCAAAGAACAAAATCATGGACACCATTGAAAGTAGAAATCCTAAAAAGCTCACAGTAGAGAACCTTGACCCCACTTTGAACAAAATAGTAGATTCCCACTCAATCCTCAGCAAAGATCCTACCTCCATCGCCGAGTACTACCACAAATGCCTCTCCACAGCAATTGACACTATAGCACCAGTCACCACCAAACTAAGACGTATCAATAAAAAATCTAACTTCTGGTTCAATGAGGAACTAGTCGCCCTCAGAAGGAAAAACGCTCTCTCGAGCATGTCCATAATAAACACCTCTCCCCTGACTGGGCCAAAGCCTTCAAAGATGCCAATACCATCTACAAAACAGCTATCACCCATAAAGCCAACGCTTACAATGCTCGCATCAGCAATGCAGCATCAGACTCCAAGGAGCTCTTCTCTATCCTCAGAGAACTTGAAAATCCCCTACCGACTGACACACCAACCAACGCGAGCAAAGAATGGTGTACCACCATACAAGATGCACTTGCCTCCAAAATTGCTGTGCTGCAAAATAAAATTAACTCTAAAAGACTACTCCTAGCAGTTAAAAACTCCCCCACCTCTAACCCCTGTGCCTCCTCCAGTGACAACTCGAACCCCCCCCTTCCAATTCTCATCCGTCTCCCAAGATCTTGTATTTGACACAATCTGCAAACTAAAAGCGTCCAATTGCAAAGGAGACACTGTCCCAGCCAAACTAGTCAAAGCCTGTGCCTCTACTCTGACCCCCATCCCCAAATTTGTCAATGCCTCTTTTAACTCCTACCCGCACTAAAGAAGCCTGGGTTACCCTGCTTCTAATAAAACCAAATCTGGACCCCACCATTCCGACTAATTATCGCCCTATAACCACGGTCCCGTTTCTACTCAAAATCATTGACAAACTAGCCTATAACCAAATTCAAACCCACCTGGAATCTAACCAGCTCCTCGGCACCGGACAATCAGGCTTCAGGCCTAACCACAGCACCGAAACAGCCCTCTTGGACCTCAAAATCCAGATGGATGCCATCAGAGATTCTGGGAAACTCTGCATTCTCCTGCTGCAGGATCTCTCTGCTGCGTTTGAACTGGTGAACCATGACAAACTATGCAACTCATTTGCCCATGAGTTTAACTTCTCTAGTGAAGCCAATGCTTGGGTGAAATCTTTCTTAACCGACCGCACTTCCAGAGTATCCATAAGCAAAGAAGCAGCCAACCCCATCCCAGTCCCCATAGGAGTGCCCCAAGACTCTTGCCTCTCCCCTACGTTGTACAGCGCGTACACCAAACTCTTGTTCTCAGCACTAGTCGATATGGGTGTCATATACACAAATTTTGCAGATGACACCCAGATCCTCATACCTCTCACAGGCAACTATGACCAGGACACTGTAACAATAACATTTACACCATCATACAAAATTGGATGGCACTAAATAGCCTATGTCTTAACGATGAGAAGACAGAAGTCCTCATCGTAGGATCTCCAGCCAAAATAGCAACCCTTCACCTTGAATACTTAACCATCAATATCGATGGTACTAATATCCCCGTGCTGAAGCAAGTCAAAACAAAGGGCATGTACATGGACGCCATCCTGACCATGACTAAACAGATCAACGCGCTCGCCTCTTCTACGGCTTACACCTCCAAACTAATTGCTCTCAGCTGACAATTTCTGACCCCAGCTAACTGTCTCACCTTAGCCAGGGCACTGGTCCTATCGAAAATTGGATTATTGCAACGTATTACTACTAGGCACATCCAACAATAATTTAGCCAAAATGCAACTACTGCAAAACAAATTCTTGAGGGCAGCTCTAGGCAGAAAAAAATAAATAAATAAAAATCAGACCATATCTCCAAGACTAGTAAAGACGCCCACTGGCTCCCCATCAAAGCCAGAATTATCTTCAAAACATAATGTATCACATACAAATGCCTGACCAAAAAAGGACCTCTCTCAACAATACTCTACACCCCAAAGTTGACAGGAGATCACTAAGATCTAACGACAAATTTCTCCTGCCCCCCCCCCCCGCTTCAAAACCACTAGAGTGGGGGGTAGCAGCTTCACCACTCTAGCCCCCAAACACTGGAACACCCTACCCATTAATATCAAAAAAAGAATCCTTCACAGTTTATAAGAAACTGCTAAAAACCTGGTTATTCAACCAATATTAGCATCTAAAGACAGGATTCCGTACCACTGCATATTATTGTAAATATTTGAAAAATGTATCTTTGCACCAACTGTCCACTAATGACGTAATGTAACCAATGTAATGATGTTTTTACTAATTACTAAGCTGTGTTATAACCTCGCCGTGACACCCGAGGGTCTGGGCATGTAACAAATAAAATAAATAAAGTAGCACTTCAGTGTTTCAGCTCCTCGCGTCTACAGCAAATAGCAACACTGCTGTTCCTGGTTGTCGAGATGGGCTTTCTTTGCATCTGGGGTCCAGCACTCTGTTGAGGTTGCTCAGTCCAGCTTCCTGGGAGTCCGGAGGATCTTCCTGGAGCTCTTAGCCAGCTTAAAAGCAACGCACACAATCTGGTGTTCCTCTCCCTGGCTATTCAGTTCCAGCAGCAACTGCTGTGGAATTTCAACCAGTTCCAAGAGGTTGTCCAGGTGGCTTACTTTGGCGTTGATTGGTCCCACCAACTCAAAAAGGGAGAAGCCGTCCTTGCAGGGCTTCTCGGTTGATACGAATTTGGAGTTTCAGCACAGCAGCAGGGCTTCACCGGGCGAACCAACGGTCCAGAAGTTGCAGCAAGCGCCTCTTCAAGTTATTCGGATTTCTTCGTCCAGTGGTCGACGTTGCCTTCTAAGCCAAAAAGCCTTGCCTTTTACGCGGGTTTCTCCCATTCATTCCAGCCTACTCGTCAGTCACCCAGCAGGGTGGCTGTCCTTGCCGGACAGCCAGCCGGCCAATCACTAAGAGTGCATTCTTGTCTCCTAGGAGACTACGCACAGGGAGTTTCGGGCACCTCCCTCACTTCCTGCCCCCGCCAAACACCCTGGAGCCACAGGCATGGTTAGCTTGTGAATCCCGCCAAAGAAAACAAACAAAGGGACCAAACCTTGTTTGGAGCGCAGAGTAACTCTGAAGGACCTTTCCACAAAGAAATGGGGAAAAAAAGACTGGGGCCAATTTGACAAAAATGGCACCCTTGGGTGCTTTGCTGCAGCTGCGAACACAGCACACAGTAAATGCACACCACAGTTGTCAAGTAAACCACTGCCACCAGCCATTCATCGAGGAAAGGATAACAAAATTGTTACATGAGAAGCTAGACAAAGGGGATACTAAGTAACCCGTCCAGCACCCTATTGTAAGTGTGTCTAGAAAGTAACACGTGTAAGTAAAGTCAATTTCACTGCTCTTGGAAACAGTAGTTTATGTAATGTTACTTTGCATCTATATAGCACCTTATGTATCATGTCAAAGCACTGGTAGGTTGAACGCCCTCGTGGGGGTGGGGGTGGGGGGGGGGGGGTGTGTGTGTGTGTGTGAGAGTGTGTGAGTGTGTGAGAGAGAGAGAGAGAGAGAGAGAGAGAATGTGTGCAGCAGGTGTGGCACTTGCATGATAGCTGCTTGTTAGCGGTAGGTGTGGTGGTTGGGGAGGCCAGGAATATGTGTTCATTCTGGGGGGTTGACACCCAGATTGATGTTCTGGCTGCGTTAGGCCCGAGGAGACGCTTAGGCTAGCGATGTGTGTTCAGCTAGCTATGTTTAACTAGGATGATGAGGAGTATGTGGCGGGTGTTAGTATGAGAACAGCTATACAGAATGTGTCAGAGTATCGCTGTGTTCTAGTGCAGTGGGGGTGTATAGGAGAGAGTAAGTGTGGTAGTGTGATAAGGTGGTTTTCAGTAAGGCCGTTGTATCCGCTTCATCCCTTCCATCCGCTTCATCCCTTCCATCCGTTACACCTACTGCATCCACTTCATTCTTTCATCCACTTCATTCGTTCTGTTCAGTTTATCCATTTTAATTTACATTGGCAGTTTTAGTTTTCCATTTTTATCGGGTCTCGATGCTGGATTGTTATTTTTGATTCAACAACCGTGGGTTACTGTTGTCGTCGCCGTTTATACAGTTTGTGTCAAGAGTCGAATTTTAGGGGAAAAGCCACGTTTTCAGTACTTTGCGGAAAGACATGAGGTCTTCGGTGAGTCGGATCTGGGGTGGAAGTGAGTTCCACAGAGTGGGGGCCAGGGCTGAGAATGATGATCCACCTAACCAAACTGAATTGGTATTCGGTATAACTAGGAGGCCGGCAGAGCTTGATCTTAGAGTGCGTGGTGGATGGTAGGGTCTGAGTTTGTCCTGTAGATATTGAGGTCTGGTTTTATGCATTGCTCGGTGCGAGATGCATAAGGTTTTGAAGGTCACCCTTGGGCCAACCGGGAGCCAGTGCAGAGTTTTGAGAGCTGGGGAGGTGTGATCTCTTGGGCCAAGTGCTAGTAGCAATTTGGCTGCGGCATTTTGTGCTCTTCGTAGTTTAGTCAGGTGGTACTCATGGACTCCTAGGTAGAGGGAGTTAGCAATGTCTAGTCTTGACATTACAGTTGATTGGACCGCTCTGAGTCTGTTGGGAAAGGAGAGGTATGGAAAAATGCACCTAAGATTTTTGAGGTGGTAGTGGCAGGACTTGGAGACGTTGTTGACTTGGTGCCAGAGGGTTAGGGTCAGAGTCAAGAGTGCATCCAAGGTTTTTTTTTTTTACTGAGGTTGTCGGAGAATTGCCCATGGCAGATGGCCAGGGTAGAGGGTGCGGAAGAAGTTTGGTGTTGCCACACACCATGATTTCAGTTTCGGAGGGTTTTAAAAGGAGGCGGTTTGTGGTCATCCAGTGATCAATGTCAAGGAGGCAGGCGGCGAGGACGGGTTGGCAGCTGGGTTTTGAGTTAAAGGAGTTTTAGGATAAGTTGGGTGTCGTCGGCGTAGTTGTAGCACAGGATATTGTGCAAGCAGATTATTCGTGGGAGGGTGGACATATAGAGGTTGAACAGGAGGGCTGATGGGCACGCTCCTTGTGGAACTCCGGTATTGATTGGTCGTGCGGCAGAAGTAAAGGAGGAGAGTAGGGTTATTTGGTTCCTATTGTTGAGGAAGGATGCTATCCACGAGAGTTTCCACGGATTCCTAGGGAGTGGAGGCGGTCGAGGAGGATTGAGTGGTTGAGATTGTGTCAAAGGCCGGATGGTTTGCGGGCGGAGAGAAGTTTGAGAAATTGGTCAGTGGATATTGGTGTGAAAGAGTTGAAAGTCGGGTGGGTTTGGAATGGTGGGGTGGGTGGATTGTGTGGTGGGTGCAAAGGGGCCAGTTTGTTGATTAGAGAATTTGTTCTTTCGAGAGCAGTGGTGTAGAAGTAGAGCGAGAGCGAGTCGCAGAGTGATTGAGAGGGGATCGATTGGGTGGTGGTACATGGTTTGGTGAATTCAGAGGTGATTTTGTGGAGCTCTTTGCTGGGATTTTCACAGTTCAGGATTCGGGAGTTGTAATGGCCTTTTTTTGCTTTTCGGATTTTGGCTTTGTACTGGCGATGGTGCCGGGCCAAAGGGGATCTGCTCAGGTTGGTTTTGTCTTTCCACCATTTGCGTTCGAGGGATTTATATAGTTGTTTTGCTGTCTTCAGTTCTGGAGTAAACCATCTAGGAAAAGGGCCATGGCGAGCGGATGAATTGCAAGTGGGGGTGAGCGGGATTAATGAGGTATTGAGCCATAAATCAAAAGGTGTCAGAGGTTAAGTGTTCATTGCGTGGGCAGGTAGGGGGATGAGACTGAAGGAGCGCGTCAGCTAGGTCGGGAGGAATTTTTAGTTTATTCCAGCATTTGTGTAGATTGAGGTTCGGGTACGGGGAGGGGTGCGGGTGAGTGAATGGTGAAAGACAATGAAGTGATCGGACCAGATGATCGGGGGGGGGGGGAGAGTTTAGATGTATCTGGTCGTGGGAGCTGAAGATGGCATCAAGGGTGTGTCCTTTATAGTGAATTGGCCCGTTTATGTGGGTATGTAGGTTAATCGCGTCTAGGCAGTCGACCAGAGAGTGGGTCATAGGGTTGGTGGGGATGTCAAGCCAGATTTTGAAATCTCCTAGAAGGGTGAGGGTGGGATGGATTAATTGGATGGTGGCTATCGAGTCGCAGAGGTTGTTTGAGAATTGTCTGTCATAGCCAGGAGGTCTGTAGATGATTAGGAAGCTGTGGGAGAACGAAGGGGGGAGGGATAGTTTTACAAAAAGCGATTTGCAGGAAGGGATGGATGGCTGGCTGTCGATTGAGGCAGAGAAGTGTGACTTGAAGGCGATTGCTAGTCCTCCTCCTCTAGAGGGTCGGTTTACTGGGATGAGGGAGTAGTCTGGGGGGAAGGTTTCATTGGCGAAGTCGTCAGAGAGCCAGTTTTCCATGATAAAGACTAGGTCTGGTTTGTCAGAGGAGAGGAGGTCAAAGATGCTGTGTCTGTTTTTTGCTACAGATCGGGCATTGAAAAGGATGCATCTTACTTCGGTACAGGATGATGTGGGGGTTGCAGAGGTGGAGGATGGGAGGGGCAGTGGGTCGGAGGGGTTGTGGGACGGTGGGTGGAGGCGGGTGAGGGGAGAGAGTGGAAACTGGGGTGAGAGGGGGTGGTCAGTGGTCGATGAGAAGAGTAGGCAGGTGGTTGAGGTGGTGGGAGCTGTTGGACGGGTGTGTGGGGTTGGTTGGCTTCGGGTCGGGGGACTTTAAGGTGGGGTGTAGGGGGTTAGGAGTTTCAGTTGTGGTTGGTGAGAATTCAATGGAGAGGGGTTTCAGGCAGGGTGAGGCGGGGGGTGGCGGTGATAATAGATTGGGAGATTGAGGTGATGGGTCGTGACAGGAGTGGTGAGGAGTACTGAGCGATTGAGGGAGACCAGGTACGTTTTCTCTTTAGGGCTTTTGTTGCGGTTGGTGTGTGAGAGACGGTGGGGGGGGCGTAGGGTGAAAGGGATGCAGCTACTGTTCTTGCCAGGGCGAGACGTGCAGTTATTAGGGCGGGGAAGGAGTGGGGTCGGAGGAGGATGTTGGTGGGAGATGATGAGGGGGGAAGGGCAGGGGGTGGTTGCGGGGCTGGGTGTGCCTGGGAGGCTGGGCGGCACGATAGTTGGAGGGCCGGGGGTGCGGGCATGATGATATTGGGCGGGTGGGTGGAGGGCATGGGAGGAACAGGGGTTTTAGGGTGGTTGGCTCGCCATCGGGCTCCTCTGGCTTGGTGTTTGGATAGGGGATGGGGTAGGGGTGAGGGGGAGGGTGGGCTGGATTGGGCAGGAGAGGGTATTTAAACCTTGGGAAATCTGAAAGACTTCCCTGTGCCACTGCACTGAAGGTGCTGTGTGACACTATGGAGTTTGTCAGACTCCACAACCAAAAGAAACAGAGTTCAAAATCACATTTAAAATGCATGAGAGAGGGGAAAAGGGTCCCACTCTCTCCAGGTTAAAAATTCAAGTGCTCAAAATCCCTCAAAGTTGTTGGGGGTCTCCAAGATAGAGAGGAATTAGCACATTTCTGAGAATTCTCCTCAACACCTAGTTTAGAAGATGTCAGGTTGGTACTAGATGTTTTAGCAGATATATGTGCAGGTTCACCATTATCTCGTACCATTGTTCCTAGATCCCAAACAGGCCATTTCCTTCAAAAGGGAGAGATCTCAAAAATATTCTCGATTTCCGATTGGTGCCAATGTTCAGATGATTTTTACTGGGTCTTGCTTTTTGATTTGGTTCCCTTGTTTGGATTTAAACATAGAAGGAATTAGATGTTCTTCAGCAATGCCCGATGGGATCTCCTCTAGTCTTGACACGCCTAAAGGTGAAGTACAAGAAGGTGTAGTATTAAAACCAATGATAAATTAAGTGGATGCTCCGTCAAGCAGCCAGTAACCGTAAGTTCTGCAGGATCCTCTGAAGAAACAGGTAAATTTAGTTTGCAGTGAGCTTCCTTTTCTTCAATTGCGTAGAATAGGGCTGAGTGTAGTTTGGCTTAATTATTGTTATAAAGTCAAATTATTTAATTTAGCACAAAGTTTAAGGCTGAGATGGTGGCCCACCACAATTCTTGAAGCTCTTCAGATTTCGCTATATAGTCATTCTCATTTGAATTCAGAGAGGATGAGGTGGCAAAGTTGGGAGCATTTGCAGAAGATAGATCCGCAAAATCATCAGGTGTATCTGAGAATGACCCTAGTGATCTTGAGATCAGACCAACTTTCTTTCCTGGTTGCAATTCTGTGGAAGGGGTGGTCTTGTGAAGATTCTCGGCAATCACTCTGGACATGCTCAACTGACCCTCTACCAAATCTTAAATGAACGTCAAGAGGCTTATAAGTTATCACGTCTTTATTCGCATTCGATAAATCCCCTCCCATACTAGCACTTCTATTATGGAAGAAATCCATTATTTTCTTTTTATGATGGTAGGGGAGAGTGATTAACATCCATGCCAGATACAAAATGGCTCTTGTTTAGACTAGAGGTGACAAGACTGAGTTGAGCATTTAAGACAGAAGGAGAGTTAAAAGGCTAGTGTCCATTTAACCAGAACTTCCAAAGGAGGGTACATACTGACTCACTTCTTGGGTGGGGTTATGCCTGCACAAATTACACAGAGTTCTAACTGCTGCGCTTACACTATTCTGCGGTTACCTTCCAAGGATCTCACCTCCACCAACTCCCAACTGCCGATAAACTGTGCACTCATCTGCAATATCTTTTATATTATAAAGTGCACTTAATAAGGACTACATATATTTTTTAAGGACTCCATTTTTTAGATTGAATTGCCTAGGCATAATGGTTTGTGTGTAGTATGCTAACCTCTTTTTCGAAAAACAAACAAATGCTGGTGTAAAGGGACGGATTCAAGCTGTACATACTGTAAAGACTGGAGGTATCTGTACTTCTGCCCTCCGCAGGGTAGGGGCACAGGGCACCCCATCCAAGGTTCTCTATATTGTAGCGTATGGACAAGCTACCAAGGTTGAAGCCCTCAGGAGGTGATGCAGGCTGGTTCTTAAGTACGGTGAGTCCCCAAGCCACCCACAAAGGAATATCCACACAATATGTTATGTGCTAACAGTTATTTATACAAAAATAAGGTTCAGAGATACATACAAAATTAATAACACTTTGTACTCTGGAATTCTAATATGACATATGTATACAGTTTATATGTGGTACCACACTTATCTTTAGATTCCTTTAAAATGCATCAACTGCTGACAGTTATGTAGCATACAAATCATGCAGCAGGGTGTATCAACATAGATAATAAGGAAGGAAGGCAGGCAGGTTAAGTTAACAATAGCAGAATGCTTTCTTCAGCTACAGACACAATTTTGGGTGAGGGTCACCTCCCCCCAACCTGGGCAACCTGTAATAAAAGTATTAACAAGCCCAGTCCATTAATGTTTAACAAGTCTGGTTTCCTTGTCAAAAGGCTCAACCACCCCAATGTACCGGAGATGGAAGAATTTCTTCAACGGTTCCTTGACAAATCCTTCGAGGGTGGATTCCCTTTAAAGCAGGAGCCACTGGACATCGAGAACCACAAGGAAATGTGAAACACTGGTGTCGAGACAGCAGCTTCGATCTTGAGGCGTGCGGTCCATCTCGATGCAAAGTGATCGGTGCCGCAAAGACGACTCAGTGATAGATGTAGGCCTGGCAGCAGGCGGGAGTTGCTTCGGTAGTGCTCCTATCCAAAACTGGAGCTGAGACCAAATCCAAGTCAAGCAATGAAAAGGATCTGCACCATTCAAACTGTCAGTAGTTGTCCAATCAGGGGCAACTACTGGTTACACATCCGCCCCAGCAGCACACCTTCGGGTATCAAGAAAAAAGCAGCTTTCCTGGCAAGTGCATGACCATATATGGGATGTCCTTACCCGAGAAGGCAGGAAGAAGGCCAAACTACAATATGGCCAAAGGACAAGCACAAATCTCATGGTACCACCATTTTAGAGCACTAGCCACGTTTAGTTGCAGATTAAAAAAAAAAGCAAAAACAGAAATAATGTAACTGCTGCCACCAGCTTGACTTTAGGTACATACAAAAGTAACCAAAAATCCCAAATACTAAAAGTTGGGGAGATACAAAAGTAGCCCCACTGCATTGCACTATAAGGTGCTGTGTGCAATGTAAAAATACAAGAATTGAAAAGAGAAAGTTTCTCAGTACTGACAGTTTGACTGACTAGTCAGTTTCCCCATAACAAATTAGCAGAAGTGAAGTTGTAGGCTTTACTTCCCTTCAAATATTCACGTCAGGATCAAAAGCAAAGCAAATAGAAGGGTGTTCCATAGAAAACTACGGAGGGAAAATTGCAAAACCAAAATCATTCTTACCACCCACCATGGGGTTGGATGGAATGCAGAAAGAATACAAAAAAAATAAAATGGACAAAGTCTCCCCTGCCCAAGAAAACCACTGAGGAGCGTAAGGAGCCGGATGCAGCAATCGGCAGCTCCTAACAAATCACTGGGGAGCCGTGGTCTCAAGCGCCCCCCGCCCCCCAGGGCTAAATGAGCCTCATCAATTGTGGCACATATGCCAGGCGCAGCCTGGACTGCATACCCGGTGCAGCCCCTATGAGGCTTGTGGTGCAATACGTGAGGGTGGTTAAGAGCTTAAGTTGCAGACTGCCGTGTCCAAACGACCCAGAGGAAAATCTCTGATCGACGTCCCAAGAGGATGGGTGAGACCACCCCTGAGCTGCAGAGGCGTACAAGATTGAGGGACCTGGTGCCACCCACCGAGCTCTTCAGGTAGTTCCACTGATGTGCCGGCAACATCCCCATGGCAACAGGGAGGCCGCTGGGTCATGGTGGCAATGAAAACGGCCTCTCGTTAGGACACATGGTGCCACTTGAAATTGAAGAAGGCAGGCAGCTTGGTAGGAAGTGCAGTGACCACCCAGGGTTTGGAGCCACCACAAGGGCTTTGAAGAGGTGCAGGCTACATACAGTGAGATGGTGCTCAAAGGGGTGGGCATGGCACCACATATAAAAGAAACAGTGCCTGGGGCGGACCAGCCCGCAGGAAGGCCAGCCCGCATGAAGGCCATCAAATAAAGGCGGGCCATGCCCCATGACATCAACGATCTGAAGAAAGTTACCGCCATAGGCCAAGGGTGTGGCAGACTGCAGCAGTCATACTGTATATATTCTACATCATTTAAAATGTCTATATGTTAACATGAATATAATTTGGTGCTTATGTGTAATTGTTGCGTATTATATGCAAGTAGTCATTTAGGTTTTTAAAGTATAGATAATAATGAGGGATACCCTAGCGTGAGGATGGAAGGAGAAGTGGCAACCTGCTAAAGGCTGCATAGGGAATGGCATCACCCACTGCAGCCATCTCCTGGCACCTTCTCTGCAGTGGGAGTGCAGAGTAAAGCGCATGGGGAAGTCCAGTCAGTCCAACTCCAAGTATCTATTCACTACCCCTCTCACGGAGGGTGAGCTGACTGGGCAGAAGCCAAGAGGGAAATCACGCCTTGACAACTGGGGATCAGAAGTGTTAAGTGGTTTAAAGTCATGAACGTTTATTATTTGTTGCGTTCGTTTTTAATTTTTTTTTTAAATAGGTCCCTTTTGGGATACCACAAAAATCCACCTTGGTGCCCAAGTTCCAGTGAATGGGGTCAACAGTAAGGCAGGAGCATCCGGGGTCCGGGGGGGGGGGGGGGGGCATCTCCCGTTTGAAGGCAGGGTTTAACATCGGATTTAGATTTCAAGGTTGCCTAGGGGCCACTACTTGCAGCTGGTCTACTGGGGATTGGATGGAGAGTGGTCCCTCTGGCCTAAGGATACATTGATGGGATGGAAGCCTACACAGAGACACACGCACAAATCACTAGTTTCAACCGACAGATGCAGTGTACCTCCAGCAACCTCAGACATAACATTTTGTAATTTAGTTGTCGGAACAGCTCCCTTCGATTCCTAGAAATGCAAAGGGCGAGTAAACCGAAAGATGGGCAGCAGCTCCCATTGGGAAGGCTACAGATTGGATAGGGGTGGGAGGGTAGAGGGGAGTTGAGGGAGAAGTTTATTTATTTCTATCCCTAAACTCAATCATGTTGCTGTACAGTGACAATATACATATTTAAATATTTTATAACTAATTTTGGTAAAGAAGATAATAGGTGTTGTGGGGTGAGAGGCAAAGGATATTCCATCAAGTTTAAGGGGCATAATGACACTCCTTTAGCCCACTTGTAAATCCCAGAGTAAGGTCTGTGGCTCAATGGTGACCATCAGTGATCCATAGTCAGCAAATTCAAAGACAAGACTGCCTTCAAGAGTACAAGAGGCAACATCTGTATTCACTCTAGGCAACACTCACTAATATATTCTAATCTACAGACAGATGACTAAAGATCATTTGGTGCAATAGCCTGTATGGAACACATCTAAATGACACATCACACAATCATAGCCTGAGCTACACTTACCACTTCTTCCTCCAGTCGTCCAGCAACCAGGTCCTGGCCAAATGCTTCATCCTCCGCTTTTTCTTCCTCTGTGCAAGAGAAATTATGGCAGGTGGAGAATTACTAAACATTCATTCATGGGGGTAAAAGGAGAGGGCGTAGGAGCAAGGTATAGCCAGTAATACAGGGTTCTTTTGGGTGAAAAAAGGAGTTGTCCGCTTAGTCCAGGAGAACATGCATGTGGACACATGCGAGAGGTAAACACACAATTCAGATGGTCATACATAAAAAAAAAATGAAGGGGTCACAATGAAAAGAGAAACAGAGAAAAACATTGATAAAGTGCAATAACGTTTTGTATATTTGAGTCCCTGGACATACTTTACCCAAAGATCCCAGGACAGGATTACTCTTTTAGGAAATTAACACCTTTTATTAAAGCCAATCTCATGGTTACTTTATAAAAAGTTGTGGTTATCTGCTGCAATGTATTGTCAGATAAAGTACAGATTCAGCTGTGCGAGGAAGGGTTGGGGGGAAGTATCAAAGATTCACTGAGATTTGCTCTGGTTCTTGTTGTACTATATTAACATTTCTAGTCAGCAGTGGAAAGTTCCCCCATCTCACCTTGCTCCCGAAGCTGCTCCAGGTACTGCTTGGCCAGCCTAAGCTTCTTTTCCTGAGGGGTCTCCTCGATTTCTTCATCTTCATTTCCACCTTTCTTTCTTTTCTCCGTACCAGGGAAGCTTTTGAGATAGCAAACATGAAGTTTTGACATTTGTCATTAATCTAATTTTCTCACTTTGTTACACAGAAAAGCAAACATGACTTGAAAGCAATCAGCATTTGCCTTTTCAATGTCCCTGACAAGCTAAGAAAATTGATACAGCATTCTAGAGGTTAAAAAATATGAATAACGTCCCAGTCTGCTATAAATATATGTATAGCTGCCAACCCTATAAAAAGCAAAGGCGTGAAGCAAAGATGAAGGTAAGACTGAGGCATGATGGTCCCCACATAGTGTTCACATTAGATAGATAAAACAGTCAAAGATGATGATTCATAAGGATTGGAGAGAATAGAGCTGTAGTGGGGAAAGCAGAATAAGGTGCATTCCCCAAGAGGGGATCCAGAATCTATACCTTTGTAAAGCCACAAAAACCATTGAGTTCTAGCAGTGTGTGTGAAAAGAGTAGCCTGTCATTTTGGGAAACAAAAACAAAAAGTTCTGGCAAGTCAGACAAAGGAGACTGACATTTTCTATTTTCCATTTCTGTATATTCATTAAGCGCCAAAACCCTAGGGCATTGAGGCGCTACACTGAAACAGACCACATATGCCAAGGACGGAAAGAAAACAGGTGAACAGTCTAGCTTTCAAGCTTTTCCTTAAGATAAGATACTTTTTTTCTTTTAAGAGATGCTTAGGGAGCTCATTCCAGACCTGAGCAATCAGGATAGGAAATTAGTGTCCATTCCTTGTGTTTCTCTTGAAGCAGGGGACGACGATGCGCATCGGTGGACCGAAGATTGCAAGCTGGTTTATGGATTTCCAATTTCTCCTTCAGATAGTGTGGTGCAGTTCCAAACATTGTGACTATAATAATGTAACTAACCACATCAACCACCTTGATTTTTCAACTAGAAAGCCAGTAAAAAATGTGGATCTTTATATGAGAAGGGTCCAAGTTGTGTACATGGAAATCCATATTATTCAAAGGTATTGTACATTTTTTGCGCATATAAATGTTCGCATGGGCAAACAGTTCTAAAAATGCTACCACCAAAGGTTCGAACACCAAAAGTTTGCATCTTTGGTGGTAGCATTGTAGGCAAGTATTTAAAATAAATAAATAAAAAAGGGCCCTGCGCCGCTGGTTCCTGATCACGGAAGTGAAATGGAACTGGCGCTGCAGGGACTCAGCGTGAAGAAAAAGGTAAGTGGGGTTTGTGTAGGTTGGGGGCGTGGGTAGGGGTGTGTTGAGGGAGGTGTTGTGGGAGTGGGTGAGGATATGTAGGGGTTTTAACGTGTGTTTGCATGGGAAATGTGCAAACCTTTTGTGGTTCGCACATTTCTCATGCAAACATTCTGGCCGGATCACGTAGATGAACATGTTACTTATCAACTGGTAACGTTCTTTCAACTCGATGTTCCTCTAAAGCATTCCACATCTTTGACATGTAATGTCCATAGCTGTGTACTTCAGAAACTTTTTCGGTAGAGGGCGTCCTGCGTTGATGGCGCCAAGTCCATGTCCCTCGAGGGCCTCCGTCGAGGACGACGTCAAAGGATGTTATAAATAGGACACACAGCACCCGTATCCTCAGTTTAAGTTTTTTCCCCCAGAATGTGTGACACCAGCCTGATGCCTGCTGGACTGCACTTAGCCTTGTGGAAACGGAAGCTGCAATCGCATAGGAAATTTTCCTGAGGGGCAGGTGGGAGGGCGTTGTGGAATGCGTTGGAGGAACATCCAGTCGAAAGAACTTTACCAGTTGGTAAGTAACTTTTTCTTCGAATGGATTGTGTCCTCCAAAGCATTCCACATTTTGACAGACTCCCAAAGCAGTACCAGTAAATGGAGGAGGGAAAAGATAGAATACCCAATTAGATTGTGGAATAAAGAACCGCCTTCCCAAAGGCCATATCCTGACCATGGATTGTATCCAGGGAATAATGTTTTACAAATGTATGGATTGAAGCCCAAGTACCGGCATCACCAATATTCCTAATAGGAACACCCTGCTGGAGGGCTACATTAGTCAGTCCTTTAAGAAACTGACAAATCAAAGGAATCTTAAACTAAGAGCATTCTTCAGACGAGCGCTTAAAGATAGACAGCGCCGCCAGGGAACCTTTAATGGTACCCACTTGAAGGCCCCTGTGGGCCAAAGAAAGCAAGAAAGACAAAACTATAGGAATAGAGCACTGAAAAGTATCAACATTGTGATCCCTGCACCAGTCGCAGAACTTACACCAACGGTACAGGGATTTTGATGCAGGCCGCCTGGCCGAAAGCAACACCTCCATCATGTCATCTGGGAGGTCCCAATCCTTATACCTCAACCTTTCAGATACCAAGCATGAAGGTGGAGTCTTGAACTCTGGATGGAGAACCTGATTCTCCCCCCCCACCTAACACTCTCCCCTCTCCACCGGCCACCTAAAAATCTCCCGAAAGAGAGAGAAAGAGAGAGAAAGAGGGAGAGAGAGAGAGAGAGAGAGAGAGAGAGAGAGAGAGAGAGAGAGAGAGAGAGAGAGAGAGAGAGAGAGAGAGAGAGAGAGAGAGAGAGAGAGAGAGAGAGAGAGAGAGAGAGAGAGAGAGAGAGAGAAAGAGAAAGAGAGAGAGAGAAAGAGAAAGAGAGAAAGAGAGAGAAAGAGAGAGAAAGAGAGAGAAAGAGAGAGAAAGAGAGAGAAAGAGAGAGAAAGAGAGAAAGAGAGAGAAAGAGAGAGAAAGAGAGAGAAAGAGAGAAAGAGAGAAGATCCGCTCAGTGGGGAAGACGACGTGGAGCGCAGATGGACATTTCCAGAAGGGTCGGGTAACCCTCTCCTCGCGCAATCCGGAGCAATGAGAATCATGTGGGAACCGAACCTCTGCAACACTTGAGGAATGACGGGGACTGGGGGAAACGCGTACAGCAGTGGGCATGACCAATCCACCAAGAACGCGTCTCCTAAGGCTCCTCTCGGAGGAAATTCCCTTGAGCAGAATCTCTCGCACTTCCGGTTGATGCTGGTGGCGAGGAGATCCACTTGTGGGGTTCCCTAAAGGGCGAAGATCTCATGAAGGACTTCCTGAGCCAACTCCCACTCGTGAGAGACTGCTCTGCCTGCTCAGAGCGTCCGCCGCTGCATTTTCGCCGCTGGTCAGATTAACTGCCGAGATCAAAATTTCCTGCTGGATAGCCCAGAACCAGAGCTGCATTGCCTCCCTGCACAACGGGGGTGACCCAGCCCCCCCCCCCCGTTTTTTGTTGAGGTAATGCATGGCCACTGTTTTGTCTATCATGACCAGGACACTCTTCCCCCGTACCGAGGGCAGAAAAGCCTGCAGGGCTAGCCTGATTGTTCTGAGCTCTAACAGATTGATGTGGAGTCTGGACTCGACGGAGACCAATGACCGCTGGCGGTCAAGTCGTTGGCACGAGCGCCCCATCCTGTGAGGGAAGCGTCCGTCACTACAGTCACCTCTGGCCATGGTTGCCAAAACGGTTCCCCCTTCATCAGGTTCCCTTCGTTCGCCCACCACAGAAGGTCCTGAGAGACCGAGCATGGGATCTGAACAGGATCCATCATCTTGCCAGAGAACTGCGACCACTGCATCTTGAGGACCCATTGCAGGGATCTCATCCGCAGCCTGGCCTCTGGCACCAGAAAAATGCAGGAGCCATGAAGCCGAGCAACCTTAAGAAACTAAAGCCGGGAGACTCTGTGCATGTTGAAACTTGTCCATCATCTGCACAATGTGATGAGCACTTCCCTTGGGAGACGAACACTTCCCCAAGGACGTGTCCAACACAGCCCCAATATACTGGAGCTGTTGGGGAGGTGCGACTTCTTGAAATTCAGGGAGAAGCCCAGCCTGTGGAGGGTACGGCAGGTGACACCGAGATGATCCAAAGCTGGCTCGAACTTGTCCTTCCTGAGAAGTTTGTTCAACCAACGCAAGTCCATGATGGGTCTCAATCCCAGTCTTCCTTTGGGATCAAAAATCAAGGGGACTACCATTCCTTGTTCCTCTCCACTACAGGCACCAGTTCTATTGCGCATTTCTCCAGCAGGGACAAGATTTCCTGCGTAAGGAGCGGATCCGGACTCTTCACCGTTTACCTGGTGGATTGTCGTGAGGCCGCTGAAGGAAGGGAAGGCAGTAGCCGTGGGCTACAGTATCCAGCACCCACGCATATGAAGTAATGGCACGCCATTCTTTGAGATGCTGAGACAGTCTGCCCCCAACCGGCGAACCATGGGACATGGCCTCACGACTGTTGGAAGCAGCAGCAGCAGTGCCTGAAGGCAAAAAGGCAGCTGCCTGAGCGCCTTTGGCACCACGATTTCCCCCAACCACCACGGCTACCTTTTCGCTGGCCCCTTTGACTGGTGGCCCCTCTCTTTCTACCAAAGGAGTAGAAGAAACAAAGAACCTCCCCTCCACTGCTGTCCCCTAGGACGAAAAGGCAGAGGTTGACGCACCGCGGCGTTTAAAGACTTCGCTGCAGCTTTTGAGGTCTGCAACCTCTCAAGGCTCTCGTCAGCCTTGCTGCCAAATAAATGTGCGTCATCAAAGGGCATGTTCAGATGGAGAGCTTGCACATCCGGAGCAAACCGACTTCCACAACCACGCAAATCTGCGTAGAATGGTGCTCGCAGCCATGGACCGGCTCACACTGTCTGCCGTATCCAAACCTGACTGAAGGGCCTCACACATGGCATCCTTGCCATCCCGCACAATAGCAAGGAAACCATCCCGTTCTTCCACCTCGGAAGACGCTCAGCCGCAAAAGCTACACAATTCCACAGAGTGTGTGTAAACTTAGCCAAGGCACACGTGGAGTTGGCTGATTTCAAGGCCATGCGCTCCCAGCAGAAACCACCTTCTATGCCCAACCGTCACTTGTCGTCCGTATCCAGAGGGATGGAAGGGTACGTCGCCTGCCTCGAAGTGGCCGTAGCTGCCTGAACCACCAAACTCTCAGGAGTGGGGTGAGTAGACAAATAGCTGGGGTCTCTAACGGAAGGGCAGTATTTCTTAGTTACATTTTTATTCACAGCAGGAAGAGATTCCAGGGACTGCCAAGCAGCTGCCACCCTTTTCTGCAAGATAAGATGAAATGGCAAAACAGGGTCAGAGGACTGACCTTGATCCAGAATGTCCATCAGATCATCCTGCACAAAATCCTCAGGAGGACTGGATCAGCCCAGATATTCCGAGACCCTCGCCATGAGTCTCCTGTACGAGGACTCTGCATGAGCCCAGGGCTCAGGCTTACCGAAGTCCACTTCCGGAGAAGTGTACAACCCACTGGCATCATGGAGGGTAAGGCGCAACACCTCCAACTGACTATCACCAGAAAAATGTGGAGCATCGTCAAGGTCACCAGGGTCCTCAACCACAGACCTTTCCTCCTCTTCAGACAGAAGAGGGCCTGGAGGCCAAAACATGGCGCACAGACTTACCAGTAGCCTTCCTCGGAGGATCCACGATGTCCGGGAACTGCAAAGGCACACTCCGAGAAATATTCCCCAAAGGCGCGGAAAGCGTCGAAGGCTTTGACGTCGAGAGTGTCGACAACCTCGACATCGTGAGCGCCGAGGGCTTCGGTGTCAACGGCACCGTGGGCTAGTATGAAGGCAAAGCGTTGACCTCGGAGTTGGATAGACACAGCGCCGACCGAGTCGACATCGAGCCCTCCAGAAGTAGCTGCGGTCTCGCTGGGGACTAGGACCGAGACCTAGAGACACGTCTCTTGCAACCTTTCAAAACCTTGTCCGTACGGGACCTCAACGGCTCCCGATGTGTGTCGCGTTGTGAACCTGAGCCCGAAGGTGTGCGAGCCACAGTCCAAGACCGATCCGCGACCGGACCCGTGTACTGCGATTGAAAAATCGCCATCATAGATTTCTTGAACGCTGCCCATTCCTCCGTAGTAGAGGACTTCGTAGGGCACGGAACCTTCCTCGAGGCACCATCCTCCGAGGAGAACGGGGAAGGCGACCGGTGACAGCGCTTCTGCGAGTGCCGGGACGAGGAGACGAGTGGCGCAAACCACTCCGGGACCGAGAGCCCCGGGATTCCTTCCGACATGGAGAGTCTCCCCTCGAGTTATCGGTAGAAAACCCCCTTGGCCTTGGAAGTCTGGGACATAACGGGCTTCGAGCCCCTACCTACCTGGAACTTCCCCTTTCGCTCCCGCAAGGCCTTTGCAGTCAGCGACTGGCATTTCGAGCAGTCGTCGGTGTCTTGCGACTCGCCGAGGCACCACAAACAAATGCGGTGGGTGTCGGTGAGTTGACATTTTAGGCTTGCAGTCCCGGCAGGTCTTGAAACCGGACCGCAGAGTCGGAGGGGTCGAAGAGAAAGACATCAATGAAGAAAAACACAAGAGGCGCGCCAAATCTCACGAAGTTAACACGTTCGCGGAAAAAACATTACATCTCTTACATACAGCCTTGATGGCTGGGCATTTATCACTACTTGCAAAATGAAACAGACTGTCACAACAGAAACATCTCTTCCCGTCATCCTCCTTCCCATTCGTGTTACTGATTCTTTCTCACCCCATCCTTTTTTACGTTCCGTTTCTTCTTGTCAGTTCTGTTACGCTCACCTGGCTCCCACAGGACTGCTGCAGCCTACACCCACGTGATGCATAGTGCAGCGATGACTGACTGGATCTGCCCTCTTAATCTTGTCTGCTTGGCACGTAGAAATATTCTCCTTATATTCTTGAAGGATGAGCCCTCCATCTTGCGAAGCACGCAGGTGCGCGTTGATGACCAGTTACTTCACTGGCCTGAAGATATTGGAAGAGTTGTAGACGAATCCTGACTCCAAAATGTCCTGGCGAAGAGTCGCAAGTATATAGTTCGTAAGAGTTCAAAATGTCTGGAATTCACTCCTGTCCAATTCCTCTTTTATCTTGCAGCTTTGACCCAATAAGAAGATTGACAGCTGAAAGCGCTCCGGTAAAAGTCTGTTACACCCAACGCTGTCCGGTAAATAATGCCAAGGGTTAAACTTCCTGCTTTCTCCTTATCTTACAGGTGCGGCATAAGATGTGGCGTGCTGATGAATTATACCTCCGGCGGTAAAATCAGGTAAGCATATGGCGGTTAAAGAGATTGTCTGTCTGTTCTCTCTGCTCACCTTGTTGTTTCTTGTCCCCCTTAGGTGCCGGGATTCGGCGATGAAAAGATGGAGACAGCGCCGGATCGAAGAGATGTTGCGTGGAACGGCGAGTATGGCGCGGCGCTGCTGCTGGCGATGCGACGCGTTTAAAACAAAGTCTTTCCTCTGGTTTGAAGATGCAATGAATCCGGAATCAGGTAAGAAATCAGGTAATACTCTTGTTCTAACCATTGCTTCTTTCCTTCTTTCTAGGTGCTCCAGGTTCGAGGCCTCCAAAGTAGTCCCAGGTAGGTATTCCTCCCTGACCACACCAGAGTAACAAAATAGTCCCTAAGGTAAAGTAGTCCCTTCCAGGCCTCACATGGGCTTGGATCCTCTTGCAGCATGGTCTGCATCAGGTAAGTGTGCACCTATGAGCCTGGCGCCATAGGCGCCAGGACTGAAGCCAGACAGCCCTTAGCAGGGTTTGCTGGGTTTTCTCAAGGCGACATGTGCCTGCTCCCGGGGCTGATGGACGTGGTCTGGATGCCCGGGGGTATGCATCATGACAGTTCTCCTTGATTGTACTGCTGAGACTTCCATAACTTCTTCAGTTCTCTTGACATCTGAGTCCGTTCTCTTTTCTCTAACTCCTTCACACATTTGTGTGTAGTTTCCACTTCTTTTGCTATCCTCAGTACTTCATCAATTGATGGAATACTTTTGTACCGCAAGGCTTCTCTGACTCTTTCATCACTGCATTACAGCATGAACTGGTCCCGTAGTATTTAATTCAGGGTACTGCCAAGTACACCCGAGGCCGCCAAACCTCTAAGAGCTGTGATATATTGTTCTACCGATTCTCCATTTTGTTGTTTCCGTTTGCAAAAGTGGCATCTCTCAAACATGATGCTAGCTGACTTATCTAACATCTTTATGCACTTCCCATTTTCTGCGAGGCCTGTTGATTCAACGTCTGAGAGTGGAGGAAGATTCTCAGATTGTTCTTGGGCATAGATCCACCAAACAATGCATTAAAAAGGCACTTCTTCCTTTCACCAGAAACATTCAATCCATATACAGCAACCACATAGTGGTCAAAGTGTTTTGCCACCCCTTCGAGGGTATGCTGGGTTCCCCTTGGACTTCCATGAATTAGTTTGGTGGAGGCACAACTTGTAAAGCCATTCTGCTGGCAGGATAGTATATTATATGCAAAGCAAATGTATTTGAGTCAGGTCTCTCTTTTATTAAGTTTAGAATTCTGCATTGTACTTTTCCAACACTTTGTTTATTATATGTTGTTTTATGTTGTTTTATGTTGCAGAACCTGTTTAGACATTTTTTACCTGTGCTAACAATACAACCTCTTTTGTGCTTGAATGCTGCGAGTGTTGACATTGTTTAAATTGCTTTCCAAATTGCTTAAATCGCGCTGCTCTCAATGCAGTAAGGACTGCACTTCTTTCCTCCTCGCAACATTTGCCTCTGGAACGCTATTTGTCCTCTCTTTGGGCGGGTACATCTGCATGAGACTCTGGGCATTCAATATCGGTTAGGCTCACCTGGTATCCACGGAGACGCCACTCAGCCCTGGTTGGATGATATGCGCCTCGAACCCTTTCCCCGATCCCTGGGTAGAGCCTCCGATGGAAGTTGAGCCTTAATTCCTTAGAAGGCGTGCTCTCCGTCCTGCTCTTCGTGGCAGAGGTGCGTAGTCTCGTGTGGGCGTGAGCAACCAAGTTGCTTCACTGGTGCGAGCCCTTTTGAGTGTCTTTAAGGTAGGTCCTGCTGCTTTACAGTCTTTGTATTCTATTCGTTACTTTCCTTCCTTCCTCTTATTGTTATTAATGTCTCATTTCCTCTTTTTAAGCATGCAAAGAGATTTTGGCGTTTTTCGTGAGGGTTGGAGCTGAGCACGAGCCGGTAAATAAAGGTGTGATGCGCGCGATGCTGTCCGGTAAGTAATGCGCGATGCATGGCGCCGTTTTGCCTTGTATATGCTAACTTGTGGTCTTTCCCCTTCCTTCGTAGGCCATGATGCTCTTTACCGGTTGCAGTGATGTTCCGGTAGGATGCTGAACAAGAGGCGACTGATCCTGTAAGAATCTTGTGATTTTCGTTGTTCGAGTGGAACCGTGAGTATGCGCTCACTAATGCTGTTCTCTCTCCTCTTTTCAGGTTTCTGCGTTCCAGGAAGCATTCAGTGCCTAGATGATGGAGTTCGCTGGATCGAATGTTTCCAGGTAAGCAGAATCAGGAGCGGACGATGGGCTGAAGACAGGATGCTACTCACAGGTAGGATTCCAATAACAAAGTTCTTTTTCTCTCTGCAGGCACGTGGTTCCAAGTATAGCTGGCATCAAAGAATACTGGAGATCCAACTGGACATGGTGAGCATTACGCTGCAAACAGCAGAATAACGCAAAGTGTGTTCTGCTGTTTGGGTGTGGTTTAAATAGTCTTCAGGTAAAGTAGCCTAAGTAAAGTAGTTGGGTTCCTCCTTTTCTTGGTAATAGCAGGTAAGAGCACAGTCATTGGAAAAGGCCAGCTTCTTTGTACGCCAATCTATTTGAGGATTGTGAGCTAATATTAGTGAAAACTGAGGAGCCTTGATGAGATTGAAGGCAATAGACTGTGTCCGTCCTGGCACAGTAGGCTTAGTGCTGCTGCACATTGCGTTACTGGTCCGGAAGCTATTTCTGTCCCATCCACAGTGGTAACCTTTTCAGTGGTCGATTTTGAACATAAGGGAAGCGCCATCTCTGCTGCCAGTTCGTGATCTATATAATTCCCTACTGCTCCGCTGTCTATGTATGCTTCGACGGCATGCATCCAAAATGGTTATTGGTGATTGATTAGGATCACTGGTATTGCAAAGTTTGAGGTCTGTGGCTCATTCTTCTCACTTGACAAACTGACCTCTATGCTTGCCGAGTTTGGTAGTTTTTCGACTCCTTAGATCTTCCTTCTCTGTGGCCCCTACAATTCTCCTTGGAGGTTTCACTGGACCTTCTTTGAGTAAGTGCCCCGATTTTCCGGAGTATAAACATAAGAGAAGGCAACAGCAACTGACTCTTTCGGTTTTTGTTAATGCGGATCGCACACCTCCGATTTGCATGGGTTCTACAGTGTTCTCCGATACACGTGATGCATTGTCCTTTGACCGAACATACATAGCCCGAGTGTCTAATCTAGTCTGGTCTGCCTTTCGGTCTTGTAGTCTGATCTAGTTGCACAACCAGATTGATGAATTCAGCACAGTCTTTAGGTGGGTCAACCACCTGAGCTAGGAGGTCCTTCAATTCTCCCCGTAGACCCCGATGAAATAGCGTGGTTCTTTTGTTTTCAGGCTACCCAGCTTCAATGACCAATCTATTAAAGGTTACTATATATGTTAACAAGTCTTGATTTCCTTAACGGAATGATAAAAGTTTGTTGTCTAATGCTTGCCCTTGGTTATGATGAGCAAAGAGTTTCTCCATTTCCGTCTGAAACCCCCCCAAAGCCATGTAACAATGGATCATCTTGAGTTACTAATGGTACCAACTGATCCGCAGCACTACCGCTCAGATAGGACAAGACAAAAAAGCAACCCGCGCCTGGTCGTTGGGAAATGCACCAGGTCTGCAAAGAAAATGAAGACGACACTGGTTCATGAACGTAGCATACTTCCTTGGATCCCGGTGAATCGATTATGTGGAGCTAAAGGAACTGCCCCAGGAAGAGTTATTTGTACTGGACTGGTTGATTAGATTGGTGCTTGTGCCGGCGGAATGTTTCCAGGCAATGGGGTTTGTCCTGCCTGTGATTGGAGTAATGGTCTACTGATTTCATCGGTACGATCCTTAGTAACAATCAAATCCCTCCTGAGAGCATTGGTTTCTTGCCTGGTTGAATGTACTTCGGCATGTAACTGCCCCAACAACTGAGCCAATTGGTCAATTTCTGATGTCTAGATGACGCCCAGGTAGATTATGTTGTTTAGGCTTCGCGTTCTGTTACGCTCACCTGGTATCCATGGGGACGCCATTCAGCTCTGGTTGGATGATATGCACATCGAACCCTTTCCCCGATCCCTGGGTAGTGCCGCCGATGGAAGTTGAGCCTAATTCCTTAGAAGGCGTGCTCTCCGTCCTGCTCATCGTGGCAGAGGTGCATAGTCTCGTGTGGGTGTGAGAGACCAAGTTGCTTCACTGGTGCGAGCCGTTCTGAGTGTCTTTAAGGTAGGTCTTGCTGCTTTACAGTCTTTGTGTTCTATTCTGTTCTTTCCTTCCTTCCTCTTATTGTTATTAATGTCTTATTTTCTCTCCGGTAAATAAAAGGTGCAATGTGCGCGGTGCTGTCCGGTAAGTAATGCGCGATGCGTGGCATTTTTTCGCCTTGTATATGCTACCCTGTGTCTTTCCCCTTCCTTCGCAGGACACGGTGCTCTTTGCCAGTTCCAGTATGATGCTGAACAAGAGGCGACTGCTCCGGTAAGAATCTTGTGATTTTCATTGTTCGAGTGGAACCTGCGCTCACTAATGCTGTTCTTCTCTCTCCTCTTTTCAGGTTGCTGTGTTCCGGGAAGCATGCGGTGCCCAGATGATGGAGTTCGCTGGATCGAATGTTACCAGGTAAGCAGAATCAGAAGCGGATGATGGGCTGAAGACATGATGCTACCCACAGGTAGGATTTCAATAACGATGTTCCTTTTCTCTCTGCAGGCATGCGGTTCCAATAGCTGGCATCAAAGAATACTGGAGCTCCAACTGGACAGGTTGAGCGTTACGCTGCAAACAGCAGAATAATGCAAAGCGTGTTCTGCTGTTTGGGTGTGGTTTAAATAGTCTTCAGGTAAAGTAGTCCAGGTAAAGTAGTCCCAGGCCAGCCACACCCTAAACACTATACCGCATAGCTCAGTTCTTGGGAACTGAGCTATGCGAGTGCCTCCATGTTGACTGAAGCCCCCAAGAAAGCCGTTCCAAGTAACATAGTCCCAACCTAAAGTTGTTCTCCATAGTGATTATGAGCCTGGTGCCAAAGTTGCCAGTACTGACTCCAAGAGAGTCTGATATTTTAAGGACTTTAAGGCCATAATGGAACCCCGAAACCTGGCCCTACTTGGCAGGCTGACTTGCCAGTGGGGGTCAGGGGTAGGAATCATGACAATATCTTGCTCTTGATGTTAGGACAGTTTTTCCGAAGTCCAACTAACGGCTTAGTAAAAGGAGACAGTACAAGACTCTACTCTTAGTATAAGGCTGTACCATGGTAGTGTAGACAGATCAGCCAGGCTTATATTTGGAGGGAGAAAGGGCTGTAGAATTAGTACAAAGAAATTGTAATACAAATGGTCCAAAGAAACACTGAAACGTATTGTAAAAATAAATGGTTTATTTAAATATAATAATTAGGCACAGATAAATCTTGGGGGGAAATAAGTACTATTGCATTGTATATAACCCCAATTATAAAAACGCAAACACTATACTTCAAAGTTCACAGACCAAAGCATAGACCTTATTTAGAGTACTAACAGTAGTTTTCATACACATTCAGTATAGGTCACACCTATTCTGGGGGAGTAAAAACCAATAGTTACTTTTGGATTACCTTCGGTAATACAAGGGTAGTAGACCCTAACAGTTGTACCGTGCCGCTCAGCAAGAAATCACTTTGTATACCACTGCACAATAAACTTTTTGTGAATAGTGGAACACTTATTCTAGTTATAGTAAAAACCTACAAGAACAAGTTACTTACCTGTAACTGTTGTTCTCCAGCATGGGTCTGGCATGGATTCACATGCTCATGAATATTCCCCATCGTTAGGCTGGGAATCTTCAGTAAAGAAATAAATTGTTTCAGTTTAGTTTCCGAATGTCTTACTCCTAATAACCAATCACTGGTCTCTGGATCATACTGCCCCCAGCCAATGACTGCCCTCTACCTAAGCCCCTCAGGCAGCCATCTTCAGATTTGGTAGCACGTAAAGTGGCAGTAGGACCAAGAGAAGAGCCGCAGAGGGGTAGGCGGGAGGGTTCGCATGTGAAGCCATGCCAGACCCATGCTGGAGAACAACAGTTACAGGTAAGTAACTTGTTCCTTCTCCAGCATGGGGTCTGGCATGGATTCACATGCTCATGAATAAAGAATACATAGCAGCACAACATGCAGAACCATAGGAGGTGGCAAAGCTCAACATTAAGCATCTCTTCCCTCCTAACCAGGCTCACCTTCAAGCGAACAGGTTGCGCAGCACTGCTTGGCCGACTCTGGACTCCTCCCTGGAATCCCAGTCAACTCAGCAGAATTTTGAGAAGGTGTGCGTCGACCTCCATGTAGCCGCCTTGCAGATGTCCAGCAGGGGTACACCAGATAGGAACGCCGTAGTTGCAGCGATCCCCCTGGTCGAATGTGCTCTCGGATGGCCAGGCAACGGTCGGTTTGCCAACCGATGACAGTGCGTGATGCAGCCGGAGAGCCACCTGGAGACGGCAGCCTTGGAGAGAGTCTTCCCTTGGTTCACAGGTCCAAAATTCACAAACAGCTGTGATGTCTTCCGAAAACTTTGTGCGGTCGACGTAAAAAAACGTCAGCGCTCTAGCCACATCCAGCGAGTGCAAATTCCTCTCAGCTGGTGACGAAGGCGACAGGAAGAAAACGGGTAACACCAAGGGCTCATTGAGATGGAAGTCGGTCGGCAGCTTGGGCATGAAGGAGGGGTGTGTCCTCAGCATGCCCCTCGTTGCGTGGAAGTACATAGGCTTACAGGAGAGGGCCTGGATCTCTCGTCATGCGGAGGTGATGGCCACCAGAAACGCCCTCTTCCACGATAGGTATTTCAGAGGCACCGAATGCAGAGGCTCGAACGGTGGTCTCATGAGCCTAGTCAGCACCACGTTGAGCACCACGCCGGGGCCGGGGCCTTCAACAGCGGGAACAAGCGGACAAGTCCTTTCATGAACTCCTTCACCAGGCGATACGACCACAGCGACGATCGCCCCGGAGTTCTGGTGTAGCGGGAGATAGCCGCCAGATGGATCTTGATAGAAGCGTGGGCCAGCCCTGCTTTGGTCAGCAACAGCAAGTATGGCAGCACTTGAGGGGCCGTATTCCATAGAGGGTTTATCTTCTGTGTACGGCACCAGACGGTGAACCTCTCCCATTTATGTCCATAGCACTTAAGAGTCGAGGAAGGTCTGGCATTGCCAAGTACCTCCTTGCAGTCCGCCGGCATCTCGTATCCTCCAAACTCTAGCTCTACAGGAGCCAGGCCTGCAGGTTCAGCGACCCCGGGTCGAAGTGCAGAATCGTGCCTCCTTCCCTGGCGAGAAGATCTACGTCCGCCGGAAGCCTGACTGGAGGGGACGCTGACATGTCCAGAAGGTCCGGGTACCATATCTGCCTCGGCCACGCCGGTGCGACGAGGATCATCCTGCACCGGGACCATCTGAGTTGACTGATGAGTCGCAGGAGCAACATCGGGAACGCGTAGAGAGACAGGCCGTCCCAGGGGAATGAGAATGCATGCCCCATGCTCCCCGGCTGGGGAAACCTGCTGGCGAACCCCCAGAACTTGGTGTTCGTCGCCAACAGATCGATCTGGGGATTGCCCCATCGTCGAAACAGTAGATCCACCTGATCCTGCCGAAGTTCCCACTCGTGGCAAGAGCGCTGCTCCCTGCTGAGCGAGTCGGCGACTGTGTTCTTTACTCCCGTCAGATTGAAGGGTACCAGAAACATCCTCTGGGCGATGGCCCAGTGCCACAGATTCTGCGCTTCCTTGGAGCGCTGGGGATCTGGTGCCCCTGTGCTTCCGAATGTAGAACATCGTGGTGGTGTGGTCGGTGAAGACCCGCACCACCTTGCCCTTGTGGGACAGGAGGAATGACTTGAGGGCCCAAAACACGAGATGGCCCGACGTCCCATGGCGTCCAGCTTCTTCCCCTCGCCGTCCGGCGGGGAAGTGGAAGTCTATGCCGTCACCCCTGCCGATTTCTTCTTGGCCGCCACGGAGACCACCAAGTCTGGGGACGGCTGCACCCTGAGGCACATAGGAGCGGAGTCTGGGACCCGGCACTTCTTCTCGTACCGGTCTCTCTTCACAGGGGCCGTGGATGGGTTCTTCAAAAGGGACAGTCCTTCTTCCCAGAGGTTGTCCAACAGCGGGACTGAGAGTACGGTCTTCCTCTTGGCCTCTCGTCGCTGATCCAAAGCTGAAAAAGCTCTGAGGCCCTGGCGATCACGGCGTGAATGATCCAATTTCGTCGGGAGGAGAAGCTGGGGGAGGGGGCAACAGTAGATCTGTTCCGTCATCCCCCCCATCGTCTCCGTCTCATCCCTCACAAGCGAGTACAGTTATAAGGAGGGAAAAGTTTTAGTTGGATCAGAACATACTTCTACTCCTCGGTGCACGATTGCCACTCACGGATTGACAGGTGGTTGGTGTCAGACACACTGGTCAGGAATGTTTCGCACCCGTCGGTGGATGCTTTCCGATCACTCCCCGGTGACCATTTCCCTAGCCTGGGGGCCAGATCTCAACAAAACTCAGCACCGAAGGATGAAGCCACATTCCTTACTTGATACAGCTTTTAAGTTTGAGATGGAATCGGCCATAGATGATTACTTTGACCTAAACACGGGATCTGTCACCTTGCAGGCCACTCTCTGGGAGGCGTTTAAAGCCTATATCAGAGGCATTGCTATCTCCAAAGAGAATGGGATCCTTAAAGTGATTCAGTGAGACCTCCATGGGAGCGAATCGACATTGTCCACCCTTGAGGCCCAATATTCAATACAACAGTCCCCCGCAACCCAAGCAGACATAGGCACAGAACTGGATACATTCCGTTCACACCCGGAACGGGAGCAGACATTACTTGATAACCCCTGCCTGGCTCGTAAATATGGGGAGGGGAAGTGACCCGGTCGGCTCGTCTTGTCTGCAAGGAGATGGGCTCCCCTGGCATCACGGCTGGCCAAAGGCCTGATGGCACCCTGGCCACGTTGCCACAGTACGTCAACTCCGAATTCCGATCGTTCTAGGAGTCCCTTTATTCCAAGGCTGATAGCGCCACCATAGACAAGGTCGATACATTTTTAGATAGCATCCCTCTCTTGGTCCTCTCTGACACCAGCAACCCTCGGGAGACACTGATCACGGCTGAGGAGATCTCCGTAGCCATTGACTCATTATCCCCAGGCAAGGCACCAGGTTCAGACTGTCTCCCGATTGAATTTTACCAACAGTACAAACCCTGTCTGATCCCCCATCTTCTGGCGCTCTGGGATGAATCCTGCGGGACTGGTAGATTGCCCCCAACCCTGTTTGAGGTCATAATTACTGTTCTTAAACCTGGCAAACCTCCTACCCAATGCGGATCGTTTTGGCCCCTCTCTCATCAACTGTGGTATTAAAATGTACGCCAAATAACTAGCCTTACGGTTGGCACCGTATATGACACATTATTCACCCGGACCAAGCAGGATTCATTCCTGGGCGCTCTACCTCCCTTAATCTGAGACGCTTGTTCAACATCATTAGTAGAATTAATCCTATGGTCCAAGCGGTAGCCGCCACACTAGATATGCAAAAGGCATTTGATTCCGCATCATGGTTTTACCTTTGGCGACTCCTCGAAAATTGTAACTTTGGTCCCCTTTTCCACACCTGGGTAGCGCTACTTTACTCTGACCCGGTAGCCAGAGTCTGTACTGAGAACAGATGCTCTCCCCTTTTCCAAATTGCCAGGGGCACCAGACAGCTGCTCTTTCTCTCCCCTGATCTTTGCCATACCCATGGAACCATTTGCAAACATGATGCACCAATCTCATGAACAGAGGTTTTACAATCGGCGGGTCTACCAGATATCGTCTCTTTATATGCAGACGACGCCTTATTGTATATCCGATCCCCTGCCCTCAATCTTGCTCCAATACTCGCGGATGTTCTACACATTGGACATATCTCAGGCCTTAAGGTGAATTGCTCTAAATCCACCCTATTCCCTTTAACCGAAGTCACGGTTCCCCCCCCCCCCCCGACTTAGAGGGTTTGAACTGGTCTCAATCGAAGTTCACCTACCTGGGCGTTGAGGTAGCACGCCACTTCCGATGTTTTATACGAGGAAAACTATGGAAAATATCTATCCTTTCTTGCATGGAAGGCTTCTGGCAGTCCGGATCGGAATCCTGAAGATGGTAGTGCTTCCTCAGCTACTGTATTGGTTCACTAACATACCCCTGTGGCCTGGAGAGAGCAGCTTCCAGTAACTGACGCGTACTGTTAATTCATTGTTGTGGCACTCTGGGGCAGTCCGACTCAAGCTGGGGACATTGACCGCCCCCATTCACTGCGGCGGGTTTGCTGCTCCCGATTTGACCAAATATTGGATCGTTGCCTAAGCCCAATTTGCCTCACATTGGTTCAACACCTCCGACCCCCCTACCCCACGCGTTAGACTCGAACAGCTGGAGGTCAAGGGACAAGATGTCCGATCCCCAATTCTTGCACCACTACGCCCCGGGTGCAACTCACGACCCTGTAGCCAACATGTCGCTTGCCCTCACCAAGATCTGGTAACTGGCCAACACACCCTATCCATTCCATGGTCAGCTTCCCCTTTGGAATTTCCTCCCGGGAGTTCCACATATTCCTTCACCCATGGCACTCCGGTGGGCTGAAGCGGGCTATGAATCGATCCGGGATGCGTTTACACAGGATAACTTCGAGTGGCCAGATCTCCGGTTGACGTTCTGGCGGAAACCGGCTGCGTGGCTCCAATACTCTGGCCTCCGCCGACTCCTTAAACCTAGATACCCTGAGTTTCCCACGATACCGCCCCACCCCCATGATTCCATCCTTGCTGAGCTATGTAACGCTGACTCCTTCAAAGGGAAGATTTCCAGATTGTATGCATTGCTACAAAATAAATCCATTCCTTTATTCGATAAACTGAAACGCTCGTGTGCAGATGATCTAGGGGTGGAGCCGACAAACCAACGATGGATTCATATGTGCGCACGTCCCCGTGAGGTGTCCTTCAACTCTCGATTTAAATTAATCCAATTTAAAATCTTACACAGATACCACTACACTCCGATCAGGTTGCACCGTATGTCCCCTGAACACTCCCCCGAATGCCCAAGATGCGGGTGTGACAATGCCACATACATGCATATGATCTGGTCATGCCCCCACCTGGCTCAGTTTTGGGAAATGGGCTGCTTGACGATATCGGCAGTCTTAGACCACACCATTACCCCCTCTCAACTACAATGCTTGTTTCACGAGTTCCCCAGCCTGGGACGGTATTCAAAGAAACTAGCAGCTCTCTGCATGCTCCTAGCTACACGATGCATCCTGTTATGCTGGCTCCGCCCCGGTGCACCCTCACACACACAATGGCTCACGTCTGTAGCATGGGCCCCAGACACTGAGGAAACTTGGTCTAACCAGCAGCCGCAGCATTCTAGACCCAGGAACATATGGTCACGGTTTCATTTCTACATGAACTCTATATATGTAGACTCGGAAGATTCTATCTCCACACTCTCTTCTCCCACCACTATCGCTTCCTAAACTGGTGTATTGTTCACATACCATGATCAGCCCTAAGTGTGTCCAGACTGTTGTCAATTGCATATATATGCTACCAAATGTCTAATGTCATTACTTGTATACCCTATTGTCATGTCATGATGTATTGCTCGCTTCTTCTCTGTGTTGTCAAGCTAAAAAATAAAAGTTAAAAATAAATAAAATAAATAGGTGCAGTGGTTTAAGTCAGGGTGCCACTACATTAAGTCAAATTGCTAATTGTCTAATTTCGTGTAATTGGAGCATTGCAATAAAGATTTTTTTATGCAGGCTACTACCTAGTACTGACATCAATGGACACTGTGGGAATAACAGAGACTATGTATAAAACGCCTCTTCTTTTTAACGCCATGCCGGACAGGGAAATCGAGCCTTATTCAAGGCATACATACATTCCATTGGCGTTCATCTTGGCATACCCAGTACACTACGCCAGAAATGCCCCTCTAATATATTTAACCAACTTCAGTCACGCATTGCTAGAGCTTCCAGTCCATACAAGACAGAAGGACAAAACCATTGTTTATACCGAGTGACTATCCCAGCCAGGGAAAAGCCTGCATGCTGGTGGACAAATCTATAGCATAGCACACTTAGTTGATTGGCTTTCCTGGTTTTCAGATCTATGATGTTAGCATAATTTGTCCGGATAGATATGGTAATGCCCAGATATTTATAACAGCCAGCGTATTGTATCTCTCCCAAAGTCGTCATCACAAAACTTGTGGAGAATAGCATGTTCTTCAGCTTACTTAAATTTACGCCCAACCCATTGGCATTAGCATTTCTCCCCAGCTCATACAGCATGGCCTTGCCCCAAAAAGGTCTGGTCGAATATAACCAAATTGACCGCATAAAGAAACGTCAGAGACGGGTTTGGTTCCAATTGTAGAAGGGCATTTAGCTCGACTTTCTAGACAGGCTGGTAGGTCCGCCAGGAACAAGTTGAATACCAAAACGTACACCACGCACCCTTGCTCGACTCCTTTGTTAATGCTCAATGGCCCGGTCAGAATACCATTATTCCCCAGGCAGATGAACAAGTTACTTACCCCTGGTAACGTTCTTTCGACTGGCTGTTCCTCCAATGTATTCCTCATCTTTGACATGTAGTGTCCACAGCTCGGCTGCTTCTGAAATTTTTCGGCAGAGGGCGCCCTGCATCATGTCAATGTCCCTCGAAGGCCTCCGTTGAGGGCGACGTCATCGGATGTTACGTAGCACGCACAGCTCCCATTGCCTCAGTTCTGTTTTTTCCCCGTCCTCGTGTAGCAGAAGTGCCCACAAATCGGGCCTGACCATACTCTGCCTTGTTGGAACGAAAGCTGTAATAGCAAGGGAAATTCTACAGATAGATAGGTTGGGAGGGCGATGAGGAATACGTTATAGGAACATCCAGTCGAAAAGACGTTACCAAGGGTTAAGTAACTTGTTCTTTGAATGGATTGTGTCCTCCAACGGATTCCTCATCTTTGACAGAGTCCCAAAGCAGTATCCATGAGCGCAGGAAGGTGAAGAATTTTGTAAAGGTGAAATTAAAGGGCAGAGTAAAGCACAGCCTTACCAAATGCCACATCCTGAGCATGGGAAGTATCTAGGGAATAGTGCTTGGTAATCTTGTGCATCAAAGACCACGTTGCAGCATCACATATGTTCTTCATAGGGCCACCCCTTTGCAGGGCTGTGGACGTAGCCATGCCTCTGGTGGCATGAGCCTGCAAGCCCTTAGGAACTTGAGGAATGACGGGGACTGGAGGAAACTCGTACAGTAGCGGAAATTCCCAATCCACCACAAAGGCTTCTCCTAGAGCTCCTCCAAGAGGAAATTCCCTTGAGCAGTACTGCTTGCACTTCCAGTTGGCACTGGTTGTGAAGGGCAAAGACTTCTTGAAGGACTTCCTGAGCTATTTCACACTTGTGGGAGACTGCGCTCTGCCTGCTCAGAGCATCCGCTGCTGTGTTCTCTCTGGCTAGATGAACTGCCTCTAGGGAGATTTCTTCTTGAATTGCCCAGAACCAGAGTTGCACTGCCTCTCTGCACAGTGGTAGTGACCCTACACCACCTCTCTTGTTGAGGTAATGCATGGCCACTGTGTTGGCCGTCATTATCAAGACATTCCTTCCCCGTACGGACGGCAGAAAAGCCTTCAGTGCTAGCCTGATTGCTCTCAGCTCCAAAAGATTGATGTGTAGTTTGGACTCCGGTGGAGACCAACAACCGCTGATGGTCAGATCGTTGGCATGAGCTTCCCACCCTGTGAGGGAAGCGTCCCGTCACTACAGTTATCTCCGGCCATCGCTGCCAAAAAGGTTCTCCCTTCATGAGGTCTTCCTGGCAGGCACACCACTGAAGATCCGGCGAGTCCCTGGCCGGAACTTGAAGGTGATCCGACATCCTGCCTGAGAATTGGGATCATTTTTTTTTTTTTTTGTGTTTGTTTCAAAATGGAACTTTACAAAATTGCATTCCTTTATTTCCGCAAGTCCTCAGGGGCCTATCCCCAGGGTTTTCAGTGTTTCTTGGATGATCTTTACCAAGGCGATTTGCCACATTGTTCGATCTCCTCCAATCAGTCTTAGCCACCATTGGTCCGCGTCAAAGTGTTCATTTGCGAGTAGGTGGTCAAGGTAAACTGATCTTATCGCCTGGTTTTTTGCGCAGACCATTAGTAGATGGCGAATTGTTTCCTTTTCTGCGCCACAGAATCGGCATTTGCTTGTTTCTGAGATACCTCGAATGTGGCGAATCTCGTTTGTTTCGATTAAGTTCAGTCTTATCCTGAGTAGGTAGTTTCTGGAAGCCCTGGTAGGGAATTTTTTGATGTACCTCTGGAGTTCATTTACTTTGCACTGGGTATGAGGAAGACGAGTTAGAAGTTTGTTTGCTGTGGCATCTGCTATGGTGATTGACCAGTCCAGATTTTTAAGTTTTTCGGTCACTCTGACCGGGTTTGATGACAGGTGAGCTTCTGTACAAGCTACTGAATCCAGTAAAACTAGATTTTCGGTTTTCCATTTTGTCAGCATTTTCACTGTGCCCATTTTCATCTCCTCGCCAATCATTGTGTAGATGTTTTGTTTATCTTGGGCGATGCACTTGCGATAAAGCAGGACCGAGTTGATATTTACCGTGCCTGCTAAATAGAGGAGGCTCAATTCTCGTCGAATCGCTGGCATTGAGGTTGAATTTGGCAAGCACAACACTTTAATCCAAAAATGCCCTTCCAGCTTTGTCCAGAGTTTTTTTGGAATTTGGGGCATTGCTTCGGCTATGTAATTGATGGTACTACTTTTTTCTTATAGAATTCATTACCGGGATTGTTGACAGTTTTCCGAATTTGAGGTCTATGGCTTTGCCTTGTGCTGCTAGTTTTCTGATTTTTATTTTCAGGCTTTCTGGCATTGCACTTTGTTTTCTGTGCGGGAACTGTCGAGGGTCACGCTCAGGTACTTGAACTCTTTTGTTCTTTCAATCTCTGTATCTTCTAGATACCATTTGAATTTGTCCGATCTTTTCGATGCCGATTCTAGAACTAGTATTTTTGTTTTTTCTTTGTTGATTTGCAGATTGTTTTTCACTGTATAGTGAAACAGATTTGTCAGTTGTCTCTGTAGGCCTATTTGGGTCTGGTCGAACAGAGCGAGGTCGTCGGCGTACATAAGGCGGCTAATTTGTACCTTGGCCAGTTTTAGCGGAAAGGTTTTTGTAAGATCTTCTGTTGCACTTTAGTCGCCCATGTATGCGAGAAATAACTCCGGAGCGAGATGACAACCTTGTTTGACCCCCCTACTTGTGGGGATTTCTGCTGAAACTTGACCTTGCGGGGTTAATCGTACTCTTAGAGTGGTGTTTGTATGCAGGGCCTTCAGTGGTAGAAGGATCTCCTTCGGACATTTCCATCCTTCAAGTTTTGACCAAAGTCGTGACCCATCTACCAGGTCAAAGGCCTGGGAAAGGTCAACAAAGGCCAAAAAAGATCTTGGTTTTCCTTTAAGGACCTTGCTTTTTAAAATGCTGATGACCAGGATGTTCGCTGCTGTGCCAACATTTTTTTTGCAGCCAGTTTGGAATTGGTTGTGGCATGGTGCAAGTTTGGTCCAAGTTTGAAGCCTTTTCAGCAGTAAGGCTCCGAAGACCTTTCCAATGCAGTCTAGGAGGGCGATTGGCCGAAAATTTGTGGGGTCACACACATCCCCCTTTTTGTAGATCGGAACGATGGTTGCCTTGGTCCAGGATGGAGGAATGGATTTAGATTTTGCACATCTCATGAAGATCTTTTTTAGTAGTTTTGACCACTCAGCCAGATTTTTTTTAAGGTCCATATTGGAAATCCCATCCGGGCCAACCGCTCGTGAGTTTTTTAGTTTTTTTAGAGCCTCGAAGATTTCTTCTTGGTCATCGAAACATAACCAGCTCGAGGGGTCATATTCTCTATGCTCACCATCCTCCTTTTTTGCAGATTCAAAGAGCTTTGAAAAGTGGTCGATCCATTTCTGCTCCCCCATTGAATTGATGGAGTTTTTTTTTGATAATGTCGTGGTTTTTATGAGGGACCAAAATTCTCTTGCTTTGTTGCCGCAAATCGCCTTCAGTACTTTCTCCGAATCTTGTTGGTAGAGATTTTTGCAGTGGTTCTTGACCCAATTTCTGTAGTTTCTTGAGGCTTCTGCTAGTTTTGACGCCTGGTTGCTCGACTGCGTTTGCTTCAGTTGCCTCTCGATTTTTCGAAATTCACGTCTTTTTTGGGCTAACTGGGCATCATAGGTATGTTTATGGCTGGTGTCGGTAGTTTGGGCTGACTTTTGTAGAGAATGCCACGATTAGAGGCACATAGTCAGGATCTGGGTTTTCTTCCGACGTACCCCCTTCGGAGTATCTTTGTGCGAGCTTCCTCACTGCCGATTTCCCTGGTTATTTACTTCAATGCCAAGTGGTTCGTCGCTGGTTCTGCTGAAGTTGGTTGACCACGTTATTAATTGGTTGTGGTCACTGTTTGTTGTCTTGCGCACCTTGAAGGTTGTTACGGTGTCCAAAAAGGGACGGGAGACGTAGGTGTATTCAATTGTTGCTCGCGACACTCCCTGTTCCCAGGTCGGCAAACGGTCTCTCTCTGAAAAGACCGTGTCGAGGTTTAACATATGCCGTGAGGTCATCAGTTTGCACCAAAGTTTTCCTCTTTGAGTTGCTTTAGTCGAATCAGAGTTTTTTTCCCCTCTTTTAGGCCGGGGCTTTTGAGGGAGATGTTGAGGTCTCCACAGATTATGAAGGACGAGACTTGGCGATTTGACTGAATTTCGTCGATTATTTCTTCCATCATGTGGGTGAGGTTTTGTGCGTCTAAAGCTGCCGGATTCCAGTAGGTATTCAAGATCGCCATTTCTGAACTTGGCGTCCTTTTGCAGCCTTCAAGATCGATGAGTACTGCCAGTATGGATTGGTTTGACAGCAAGGTTTCTTTAATTTTTAAACCTACACCATTTTTGCATGCCATGAGTAATCCGGATGATGGACGGCCTAAAAGGCCTTTTTTTGCAGGTGCCATGACTACGTCGTAGCCGTCCAGGATCGGTTTGTCGACGAGCCATGTTTCTTGAAGACGAATTACGTCGAATGATGCCAAATCGGCGTCGTTTCGAGTCGTCAAGTGGGTGTGTCCACGAGTGTTCCAAGAGCAAAGTGTTAGATCTGTGGGGAATTTGTCAGCTGGCAAGATGTCGTTCTCGGTGCTCTGCCAACCTTCGAGTTGCTATTTATTCAAGTTTTTTGCGAGTACTTTTTGGCAGCCAGGACCAGATTCCCTGCGGGTTATTTAGTTGTTGGGTTACTGGTTGTTTTGTAGGGGGTAAGTTGCTCGTTTGCGGCGCCTTAGGCGTACCTTTTGACGGTTCGTTATTCGCTGAATTCCGTTGGTTATTTTGAGTTCAGGTCCCCGTTTGTCCCGCTTCTTGGGTTCCTTTCGGTTCTTCTTCCAAGGTCCGCCTGCTCCTGGGAAGGTTTCTCAGTGACCGGGTGGTTCTTTATCCTGTTACTCGTAGTGGCTTTGCTTGTTGACGTCCTTAGGTCATTTTCCTGGGATTCTCTCTGTTCTTTAGGTTTCGTCAGGTTTCCGAGCACCTTAAAGCCAAGTTTAGATAAGTCCTCTGCTTCGTTGGTTATTAGCATCTGTATTTTCTTTGAAGGGATGTGCAAGATTGTTTTTGCTCTATGGTTTGAATGATAAGGATCCACTAGTTTCAGGTACTCTGATTTAATCTGGCGAAGTGCTGGGATGAAGCCAAAGAGGTTTAGCACACCTTTTCTGTTAAGAATTATTTCGTCACGATTTTCTGACCCTTGCTCTATTTTTAGAGTCCAAATGGATATTTTGGTGGGATGGCGTCGGTCATGGTATTTTTCAGTTTTTGATTTCTAGTGGGGTCTCACTGACGGCTCATTTTCTTGAGATCGGTGATCCTTTGAGCTCTTTTTATTTGATTCATGTCGAGAATCGTCTCTGCTTGATTTTCTGTCTCTTTCTCTGTGTTTATGTCGGTTCTCCAGTTTTGGGGTTTCTTGGTGCAGAGATGGGGGCTCAGATTTTGAGGTGAATGAAACTTTTCTTTGGTTAGTTTTGTTTTGGTCTTGAAGTGTGAAGATTGTTTCTTCGTTCTTCCATTGTATAGAATGGAGGGCTCTTTTGCTGATATAATGGACTACTCCTATTTCCCTTTTCTGAACTTGGTCATTTTCAGTTTGCAAACTACTTGTCAGGTCCTTTTCCAGATGTTCATTAGTTGGTCGTCGTCCAGGAAGTCTTCTACAGTTCTTGGCGAGCATTTAATTTGAGTCATTTGTGATCTTAAAAACGAGAGGAGGGTCCTGAGGAATGGAGGGGCTACCCTTTAAGGGATGGATCTTCTTTGCCTTCTGGAGTGTGGGCCCAGGGTCCGATGTGTCCGTGTTCCCTGTCGATGTTCCATGTTGTAGGTAGAAGATCGGGTAAGCCTGATCTTTGTCGTTTGGTTCGATTGGATTTACTTGGAGATGGTTCTTTTTCGGTGTGTTCGATTCGCTGTTTGGGCGGTCTGCGTGATGTTTCTTCACTAATATATATGATTTCACTTTGATCGTAGTTGGCCGCGCCATTTTTAGTTGTAGTACCCGAAAATACAAATTGAGAGGGTCCTTGTAGGGCATCGGTTTGTGTGTGCACACAAGAGCTCTTAGGCTTGGGTTCCATTACTGACATTTTGTTCGCTTCCGAGCTTGTATAGGTAAGGTTAGAGGAGTCTTCGCTTGCTTTTATAGACTTTTCTTTTACGGTAATGAAGCCTTCGATGAAGATTAGCTTTGTGTGGAGCATAGCGATTAGCGTGGTGTGGTCTTTTAATGTCTCGTTTAAGGACTCGTAGAGTTTCCCGAATGGCGATAGCCCTATCGTTATGGCCGACATTATTGTCGTTAAGTCTGGGTTTTTTTTGGTAGGGGTTTCTTTCTGCGCTCCCAATAGGCCTGATTGGTTTCTGTTGGGAGCCTCACAGTCGCAGTCTTGGGTAACCCTCGGCTCCTGGTGATGGTTCGATGTTCGGAGTTCGCGTGTGAAGTGAGGGAGAGAAGATCTTCTCACCGAACTTTGTCCGCCATAGAGCAGCCATTCTGCTTCTCCGGATATTCTCGGGTGTTGGGATCTTGAGGGTTTGGGTTTCAGGAAGACTTCCGGGTGGTCTGGCGCAGATGTTGTTTGGCTTCCTCGCCTGCCTGTCTCCAGGCTTTCGGCTGCTTTCTTGGGTTAGAGCAGAGGTCCGCCAAACAGTCGATCGCGGGCGACTAGTAGCTCGCCTGAGCCTTTTCAGTCACCCGCGCTGAAGATACCGAAAAATAAACATTTATCCTAAGTTATATTATTTATTGGTGCTTTTTGCAGCCATGTTCCGTGTTCAGGATCCGAACTCTAGTCAGCCAATTGCAGGCAGAGAGCTTGGCTACTGTGCCACTTGGAAGTGCTTATGAATCCACTGACAAATGTCAGTATCACGTTCTGCTTCTGCAGGCCGCCTGTAGTACCACAGTTGGCCTTGTGCGCCCCCACGACAGTCTTTCTTAAGCAAGCTGCTCTTGTTTGCCAGAGATGTTGGAGGGGCTGGGGCAGGATCAGGATCATTGTGACCACGCAATGAAAATATCACAGTAGCACTGCCGCTCGCCTGGAAATGTTCAAAATAATATTTAAAAAATGGTGCAATTTCTTTCAGGTGGTTTCTTTCCAAATTCCACACCGTACATTTCCACTTTTAAATCACATCCATGACACAAGTACACCCACCTTTAGTACATTAATCGATCCATAGACACGCTGTACAGTAGAAGCCTACCAGGGTAGTTCAACAGGTTGCAAGACCGATGCTGAGATGTTATATATTCAAAACTACAGGTTGTTAATCGTATGACTTTTTGCAATGCATTATAAAAAAAGTGCTATGCAATGTGTTTGGCCAGGGTATGGGTTGGGCTGGTTGCTTGCTTATATTCAGGGCTGAGGTGGGGATATTTCTGCCCCTGTGAAAATCAAAAGTTGGCACCCATGAACCCATAGCTTCATTTCCTAAAAACTGCTGTCAGCAAAACAGAAGCATTTATTTGTGATTAACCAGTTTGACAAGCATATAACATCTTTATAAATATAACTTGTGCTAAAACACTGAGGGGCACACAAATAATGATAATGAGGTGTTATTTATATAGCGCCTTAATCCAAAGCGCTTTACAGAGCACATATTTACATGCAATATCACCCAACTGAAATTGGTACTCATGTATCGACCTCAGAAGGATGAAAGGCTGAGTTGGCCTTGCTGGGATTTTAACCTGCGGATCACGCTCAGATCACAGCAGGGAGCGCTCAACCCGCTGAGCTATCTTACTGGCAAATAACAGAGTATGTGTGGTGTCTGACAAAAAAAAAACATTTCAAAGAAAACTTGTGAACGCAAGCAACATTTTTCAATTTGGAAATTACTTTTGTTTTTTTTATGTAAGTGTGAAATGCACATTTGGAAAACAATAGTGTGCCTAACATGTAGAAAGCTTACATAAAACGCAAAGGAAGGGGCACAAAAATTACAGGATATTTGTGTGGTAGTCCAACAAATATCTGTCTTTTTGAGACAGCTACTAATAAATAAATAATGCAACAAAGAGGTTTTTGAAGTTCTTAATATATTCGTGAAGGCATATGTTATTCCATCTGTTTATAGAGAGGAAATAATCGAGCCAAAAAAAATTGGTAAATATTCCAAGGTTTATAAATATCCCCACCCCGATATCGCCCGCTAGTAGCTCTCCACTGTTGGCCTCCACTACAAGTAGCTCTAGCTAACGTAAAGGTTGGAGACCCCTGGGTTAGAGGATGCAGGGCGGGACTGCCTCTAGGTCTCCTAAGTCTTTATTTGGTGAAGATTCGGAGGGTCGATTTGTGGCTGGAGGCCCCGATGGTAGGGGCGGTTCGCCGCCCCCGTTGCTGTATTCAATTCAGCTTGTGCGGGCTCAGCTGCCAAGGTTATAGGAGAGTTGTCTTTTGTAGTGTTTAGAGCCCTGCTGGCTGTGAATATTGGGGCAGTTAATATCGAATAATATTGGGGCAGTTAATATCGAATAATATTGAGAGAGTTGAAAGTTTGGGCGAACCAAGACTCCATACTAGATCCCCTGCAATCAGGCTTTGTCAGTGGCTTAGGCACTCTTCCCAACATTATAACACTAAATATGCTTAAGTCTAAATATGCTATCAGAAAGCAAGCATTATATTTTGCCTTTATTGATTTTCGTTCAGCTTTCGACTCCATAAATCGTAATTTATTATTTTATAAATTAAAGACTCTGGGTTGTCCCTCTTCCTTATTGGCAATCATTATTCAGATACACACTGAGACATCTATGCGTGTAAGACTCTATTGAGGGCCCTCTCTCTGCATCATTTGCCACCTTTTTAGGATTAAAACAAGGTTGCATCTTGGCATCTTTTTTGTTTAATTTGTTTATTTTTGATATGGGTTTTTCATTTCTTCAAATACTTTCAGATGCTCCTGAATTGGGTGGTCAGCGAATTCCGTGGCTGCTATACGCTGATGACCTGGTTTCTAATTTCTCAAACCCCTATGGGCCTGCAGAATTTGTTATCTGCCTTATCCAATTATGCCTCGGAGAACCAGTTAACTATAAACATTGAGAAATCGCAAATAATGATTTGTAGGCCCCCAGAAAAAGCAAAATCACAAAATGCTGTATGGTACCTGCAACAAAAATTGATGGACATAGTCCCAGAATACAAGTATTTGGGCTTGTTCATCCAAAATACTGTGGGTGACTCACGTTACCCAAATATGCTGCGAACAAAACTCTTGTCTCTTACATCACAGGCGAAAGTTCTTGTGTACAAATATGGCAAATTCTCGCTAAAACATCTGCTCCTGTTTTACGAGCAAAAAGTAATTCCCATACTCACGTATGGTGCAGAGTCAAAATTGTACACTAATGATCAGGTTTGGGACAAGTTAGAGGGGATTTTTTGGAAAAAGGTGCTTCGCTTGCCTAACTGTGTGCCCAATGAGAGTTCGCCCCAGGTTGATCGCTCCTCTTTGGGGATTTCTGGCTGGTTGTTGCTGCTTTTTTTGGGTGCTGTGATCCCGTTGATGTATGATTTAGGTCGCTGCCCGTCAAGATGTTGTTTATGGGTAGCAGAGCTTGTGGTCTCAGTTTGACCGGGTGTTTGGCAGAAAACCGTAGGGTAGCGGGCGGTTGGAGTTGCCGTGAGCTTCTGAGGCGCATTGTTTCTTCATCCAATGTGTCGCTGGCGATGTTGGGGCTTTGCTGGTGCCGGAGGTCAGGGGCGGTTGCCATGCCTCTGCCGGTCCTGTCAGGGACTGCAGAGACTGCAACTGACTCTGCTCAGACTCTGCGACCGCTCCGCGGTGTAGCTGGGTAATTATATACACCCAGGTAGTAGAGAGCAAGAACAGACTCGGAGAGCAGGAGAAATTTGGGATCATTGAGTTCTGAGAGCCCAATGAAGGGACCTCATTCTCAGACGGGCCTCCTGGTACCAGAAAAATGCAGGATGCCACGAGGCCAAGCAACCTCAAAAATTCAAAGGCTGGAAGACACTGGGCAATCTGAAACTTTGTTACCATCTGGAGAATGTTTTGAGCCCTCACCTTGGGTGGCACGCACTTCCCCAAGGACGTTTCTAAGACAGCCCTGATGTACTGGAGCCGCTGGGAAGGTGTCATCTGGGAGTTCTTTAAATTTAGGGAGAAGCCCAGTTTATGAAGGGAGTGACAAGTAACATTGAGATGATCCAAGGCTTGTTTGGGAGAACGCGCCCTGATCAGCCAATAGTCCAGGTAGGGGTAGATCACCCCGCTCTCATGAGATGCGCTGCCACTACCACCATCAGTTTGGTGAAAACCCTCAGGCGGAGGTGAACCCGAATGGCAGGCCTCAAAACTGATAGTGCGAGCCGCCAACGGTGAACCTCAGCTATTTCCTGTGCTTGGGATGGATCGGCCCATGAAAATAAGCATCCTGAAGGTCCAATTACACCAACCAATCCTGAAGTTGGAAGGCCTGAAGGATCCGAGAAAGTGACCATATTGAATTTGTCCTTCCTGAGGAACTTGTTCAAGTATCTCAAGACCAAGATGGGTCTCTGCCCCCTCCCACACCTCATTTTTTGGGAATCAAAAAATAAGTTGAGTACCATCCCTTGTCCCTCTCCGCTACAGGCACTGTTTCTATAGCGCCTTTCTCTAGCAGGGTTAATATTTCCTGCACAAGGAGCAGATCTAGAATCTTCAAAGAGTGTACTCCCGGTGGATTGTCGTGAGGCTTCCGTAGCAAAGGAAGGCAGTACCCTTGGGCTATTGTTTCCAGATCCCAAGCATCCAAAGTAATGGCTCGCCATTCTTCCAGATGCTGAGACAGCCTGCTTCCCACAGGTGAGCTGTGACTGAAGGTCTCAGAGCGGTTTTGAAGCGGCTGTAGCAGAGCCTGATGGCAAAGAGGCTGCTGGTTGAGCGGACTTGGCACCTCTACCTCGTCCACCACGAGTAGCAGTGAAAAGATCTAACCCTTCATTGTTGTCCGCTAGGACGAAAAGGCTGAGGCTGACGAACAGCGGCGTCCAAAGACTTGGCGCAGCCTTAGAGGTCTGCAGCTTCTCAAGACTCTCGTCAGCCTTGCTGCCAAAAAGGGGAGACCCGTCAAATGGCATGTTCTAAAGTCTAGCCTGCACATCTGGTGCAAAACCCAACCTCCGCAACCATGAAAATCTACGTATCACAGTGCTCGTAGCCATGGACTTGCTGACACGGTCTGCACCATCCAACCCAGACAGAAGGGATTCACACATGGCTTCCTTGCCGTCCTTTACAAGAGCTAGGAAACCGTCCCTTTCCTCCACTTCAGGACTATGCTGCCATAGATATGCACTCCCACAGAGTGTACGATAATCTTGCCAAGGCACAAGTAGAGTTAGCCGATTTTAACGCCATACGCTCAGCTGAAAATACCTTGTGCGCCCATCCATCCACGCACTTATCGTCCCTATCTGGAGGGATGGTAGGGTATGCAGCCTGTTTCGAGGTAGCCGCGGCTGTCAGGACCACCAGACTCAGGGTCTGGTCTGCCGAACTCCAGCTCTGGAGAAGTGTCTATACCACTTGCATTATGCAAGGTATCGCAAAGATCATGCATCTTACTCTCCTCCGCAATGAGGCACTCTGGCACATTATGAGTCCCAAATTGGAGACCAAAAGGAGCCTCATCCTCATTAGAATGTTCCTCCCCCTCAAAAATGGTGGTGAGCGACTTAAAAAAAAGTCTTCCTTTGGCAGAGGAGTACACCTTTTCTGAAGTATCACAGCTAGAGGGTTCAAAGTTGACGACTTTGACACTGGCTTTTTTGGAGGTTCCACCATTACCAGGGGCTGCGCCGGCAAATTTGGCACAGATGGTGTCTGCAACTGATCCGAAGGCATCGAGGGTCTGCTCGGGGTGGAGGACCAGACAGGCACTATCGACTGGCATGGCGCCGACTGCTTCGATGACATTGAGGGTTTGGACAATTTCGATGGAGACGAAGACTGACCTTGCTTCACGTCTCGATCGATCGATCCTTGGATATCTTGTCCGGACGAGGCCTCTAAGGCTCCCGATGAGGATCTGCCGTTTACCTGGGCTCGAGGGCGCACAAGTATCCGGCCGAGACAGTTCCCTGCTGGCTTCAACAGAAGGCACGGATGGGGCGTTGCCCTGCTTTTCGAAAATTTTGAGCATTTCCACGCAGAAATCTTCCCACTCAGCTGGTGTTGATTTTTTGTACGGGCAACTCACCCTCTCGGGGGTGCCGCCTGAAGAAGACTACGAGGAAGGCGACCGGCGGTGCCTTCTCCTCTAGCGCTTCGACCATGACGAGTGGCAGGAACCACTCCTGGACCTTGAACGCTTGGCCTTCTTCCTCTGAGGAGAGTAACCTCTCGACTCATCGATCAAAGGCCCAGCAGGTCGGGACTTATGGGGCTTGAACACCTTGCCTACCTTGAGCTTCCCCCTTCGTTCCCGCAAAGCCTTTCCAGTAATTGACTGGCAATTTGAGCATGTATCCGTGTCATGGCCCCCGCCGAGGCACCACAGGAAGACAATGCGGCTCTGTGATGGACATCTGGTAGCCGCAGTCCCGGCTTTTCTTGAATCCGGACCGATGTGTCGTCGGAGTGGAAGACGAAGACATATCAAAGAATTTCAACAGCAAATACTAGAAAGTATGTGGCGCGCAGAGTTTCACGAAGCAAACACGTTTGCAGAAAAAACAGAACTGAGGCAACGGGCGCCGTGCGTGCTACTTCTGACATCCGATGACGTCACCCTCGACATAGGCCTTCGAGGGACATCGACCCGACGCCATCGATGCAGGGTGCCCTGTGCTGAAATATTTCCAAAGCAGCCGAGCTGTGGACACTACATGTCAAAGATGAGGAATACGTTGGAGGACACAATCCATTCGAAGTGCACTGTATTATTGTCAAAAGCAATAAGGATTTCCACTAGCCACTCAGAGCAGTTCTTTTCCCTTAATTTGCACACAGAAGGGACCGGTCGACCTGGTCAAATGCTGCTCGGAAGTCTACAAACGCCACATATAGTGGCGGACTGCGTTTTACACTGGCCCTCATAACCAAGGTATCTAAAACTCTAATGTTGTGAAGTGTACTAAAGCCAGGATGAAAGCCTGTCTGAAAGGGACCCAAAACGCCATCTCTACCCAGGATTGTAATTGGGACAGCACACAGGAGGCAAACAGTAGAATAGCTTTTGGAAAGGATAGCTGAATCGCGTTCTCAGCAAACGTTCTCAAATAACTGCAGTAACAGCGCTCCCAATCCCCTAGGATCTTTCTTCAGTACTGTGGCCGCTCAGTCATTGGGCCAGAGACTCTTGAGTTTTTAAGCTTTTATCAGTTTTTGTAGGTCTGTACGACTAAGAGTCAATGGCCACTTTCTGTCTCCCTCTACAGAGGTTTTATTGTCTCTACCTTGTGTCTCCTAGGAGAACATTTTCTCCAGTATGAACCACATCCAGTCTTGTTCCGCTTCTGGATTTATCCGAGGCTGTTCTTTTGCACTCCTTGCCAGCGTCAGTACTTGCCACATTGTTCTCATGTTTTTGCTACAGACAGCAACCATCATATTTTGCCAGTACCCATTTAACCCATTGAATTTGTGGTGCTTAAGCCAATTCCTATACCACATTTTTGTCTTTTTTATTTCTTTCAAGGTTATCACTATGGTAGCTTCTATAGAGTTAATTTGATGCATTTGTTTTCTTAAGTTGCATTTAGCCTTCCTAATTTCAGTGTCGAATCTGGGAGGTTTCAAGTTATTAGAACAAACCCTTGAGATGTTCCTTAACCACTCCCACCTTGCACGTCATCCCGAACATCCATTGCTCTATGTCATCGGCCGATGACCTATGGAATGTACACAGGACTACACTTACTACCCCTCTCAGGACAGAGCAGAGCAGGCTTTTTGGATGTTTAAGACAGGACCAGCTAATTCAGTTGCCACCAGCGTTCACTTCTACCTCACCCAAGCTCTGTGTGACACTGGCTACCAGAGTTCCCCCCCCTAGCTCCAGGCACAAAAGGGCGTGGTCACTATATAGAGGCCATGTGTAACTGTGAAATCGACTAGCCTCCACTGCAAGCGAGTTTAGGTCAATTCAAAGAGTGAAGAATAGCACTCCCCAAGCTAGGAAGCACCACAATTGGCAAAAGGTAGATGTACCCCAAGCCCCACAGTACCTGTGAACTGAAGAATTTGTTTCAGCTCTGGTTAGAAGTTACTTGATCCCTATGTCCTGGACTCTGGTGAGGGGACTCTGGATGAAGATTTCCTGCTTCTGTAGGGTCCTCTGGATGCCCACGAAGTTTTGGCCGGATTCACACTTCCGAAGACAATGCACTTGATGGTCAGGGGGTCCCGGGCATTGGGATTCTGCAGCCTTGTAAAGTCGCACCAAGTCGGGGGTTGCACCAAAATGAAGCTCGTCTCAAGGCTACCTTCGTCTCATCAGTACAGTGGATGAAGTCGTCCCGTAAGGGTCTTTCCAGTCTAAACTAAAACGGGGTCAGCACAGCTGCAGGGCTTCACCAGGCACTTTGCGATCCAGGAGAGTGCTGCTGGCGTTTCTTTCTGTCTTCTTCATTGAATGATCTCCTCCAGTGGTCGACTCTGCCTCTAGTCCCAAAAACCTTGCCTTTAAAGCAAGTTCCCATTCGTTCACAGCCCTAGGCTGTCAATCACCCAGCAGGCAGGGTGGCTGTCCTGCTGGACGTCCAGTCGACCAGTCAGAACTGGTTTCACTCAGACACACCTAGAGATAAAGGACAGGGAAGCGACACACTGGAGCCTGGGCGGGCTTCAAGGCTGAAGCCTGCCAAAGGCAAAATGCACAAAGGACTCAAACCCCATTCAAACAAGAGTAAACACCCAGAAGGAACGGACAAGAAATGGCAAAAAAAGAAGATAGGGGACCATTTTGAGAAAATGGTTACCCTTGGGTGCTGTACTGCAGCTGAGGAATCAGCCTGCAGATACATGGCACAAAGGTAGCAACAAAGAAACCACTGCCACCAGCCATTCAAGTAAGTTAGTTTAACATAATGTTACATCAGAAGTGGGATAAAGCAGTTACTATGTAACCCCCCCACCACTCCACATAGGGTGGTTTGTGCTGGACCCACAAATGAAAAAAAGGTAAGACAGGAGTCCTCTTACTATTCATGGGGACAGGAGTTCACCCATGAAAATGTAATTCAACATTAAGAGAAGTCAAGGGAATTCTCAGTGGCACAATGCAAAAAGCAGATGCCTATGAAGTTTACCAGACTATTAAAACGGTAAGAAACAAAAAAATCCTTAGTCAGAAAGAACACAAGAGTGAGAAAAAAGTCCAGCTCACTCAGGAGTTAAAATTAAAAGCCCACCCCTTCACCCCACTCCCCTCCCCTCCAAGTACAGCAAAAGAGCTGGGGGTCTCGAAGGTTAAAGGGAATTGGCACACAAATGAATATTCTCCCCAACACAGATCAAAACCTAAAAGGCAGAAATCCGGAAGGCCAATACATCCTTCTACCGGAACAGACACTCTAATGTCCATTAACACCAGCAGAGAACGCCACAAGATAATCTCAGAATTCAAGGCCCCCCACCCCACACTCCCAAGCACACTGGGATGCCCTCTAGGACCGCCTCCAGAGCATAAGTCATTTTAATGGCTGTAGGACTCCCTTCTAAGTCTAAATTCGAACTGAGGGCTGCCCTAGACCACAAATGGAAAGAACCTTCAAAACATAAACGGGTAAGGGTGATCTAATCGTAGACTGCCTCAAACCCCAAGTATGCCCAGCAACAGATCCTGGCTGGAACGTGGATTCGGACAATACAGTCCCCATGCCCCACATGCATCCAGGTTTCACACCTTGTCACTTTTCCCGGGAATGTAAGCTAATTCGCATGAACAAGAATGTCTTTGTATAGCATTTTCCCAACATGAGATGTGAGGAATGAGGCCGACCAACAATATGGCTACACAACAGGCAACAAACGTATGGCTCTGCCATTTTGAATATCTGGTACTCAAAATGTTATTATGTTAGGTTACTTTGCATTCATATAGCGCCTTATGCATCATTGGTATGATTCCAAAGCGCTGGTAGGTTGAACGCCCTCGGGAACCGTAGTTCAAGTCAGTAGAGAGAGTCATAAGGTGCGTGGGTGCACCGGATATGTGCAACTGGTGTGCCACTTGCATGATAGCTGCTTCTTAGCGGTCGGTGTGGTGGTTGGGAGGTCAGGAATATGTGTTCATTCTGGTGGGTTGATAGACTGATTTCTGGCTGCGTTAGGCCTGAGGAGACGCTTAGGCTAGCGGTGAGAGCTCAGCTAGCTGTGTTTAATTAGGATGATGAGGGGTATGAGGCGGGTGTTAGTATGAGAACAGCTATACCGAATGTGTCATAGTATCGCCGTGTTCTAGTTGAGTGGTGGTGTATAGGAGAGAGTAAGCGTGGTGGTGTGATATGGTGGTTTTCAGTAAGGTGCTTTAGATCGAGCGCTCGTCTGTACCATCTATTCTATCAGTTTTATTCACTCTGTCCGTTCATTCAGCTTCGTCTGTTCACACATTTTGTCTGGTTCATCATTTAGTTTACTAGTCTTTCCATTCATTCCATCATTCGATCCTTCGTCCACAAACTACTCCACTACATCCAATCTGTTGATCCATTTCATCCTTCCCATCTGTTTAGTGTGTTCAGTCTGTTCCAGTTCCATCCTTTTTATTTATTCAATCTGTTCCATGTGTTTTACTCGCTCCATCCACTCCGTCTGCTCCATCCGGTCTTTCCGTTCCATCCACTCCATCAGTTCCATCCACGCCACCTGCTCCACCCGCTCCATTTGTTTCATCAACTCCACCTGAAATGTCTACTGTATCCGTTTTCATCCACTGCATTCGTTCAGTCCATTTGATCTGTTCCATTTGTTAAAGCTACTCATTTTTCCATTTGTTCAATCTGCTCGGTAGTCTCACCCGTTCAATCCACTCATCCTTTTTATCTATTCGACTCCTACCATCAGTTCAGTCTGTTCCGTCTATTCATTCGTGCCATCCATTCCATCCGTTCCTATCACTCTACGTGTTTCGTGTGTTCCATTTGCTCTGCTAGCCAGTACGTTTACTCCGTTCCATCTGATTTGTCTGTTCCATCCACTTCATCCGTTTGTTTTGACAAGTTGACTTATCCCACTAGTTCTTTGTTCCATCCTTTGCACTCACTCTATCCGTTTGATTCATTCTGTGCGTTCGATCCGCTCTATCCGTTCTGTCAACTCCATCTGTTCTATCTACTCCTTCTGCTCAATTCAGTCACCTTTCCATCAATTTAATTCCTTTATCCACTTTATCTGTCACTCCTTTCAACGCGTTCGATCTACTATTCTATTTAGTTTACTTGGTCCGTACTATATAATTCAACCGTTTGTTACAATTATCGATATGTAGTTAAATGTAGAAAAATATTAAGCATGCACTCAAGTGCACCAAAACAAAGGGTGGAATATTGTTTACCTCTACCATCCCATCCTAGGTACACCAAAAATGTAACATGTTACTAAAGAAAAGGAAAAAGGGACACCAAGTATCTCCACACAACTTCACTTTATGGTAATGTGTGCTACATTAAAACTATCCTGTGTGTGAGATTCCTTTAACCAAGTCCTCTGATCGTCCCATAAGGTTACCAGTGCAGTGTCCCCAAAATAGGGGAGCTGAGCAAGGCAAGTACTTACACCAAAGTCAAAAAAGTCAGTAGAGGGTTCAAGCCATAGCAATTAGCTAGGCGTTCCAATGATGTCAATGGAATGAAAGTTGTAAAAAGAAAACTCTTGTAATAATGACCAATATGGATTAGCAGGGAGTTGCAGGACAACACAGGACTCAGTTTGGACCGGACTCTTTGGCCATCAGATCTTTGCTTGTCCCCTCAAACCTTGTGCTGCTCTTCCTTCCAGGTTCCGTTCTGTTCCTTCAAGGCTTTCCAACAGGGTCTCTCGCTCCAGGTTTCTGCTCCCTTTTCGAAGCCTTCCCCTAGTTTATACCAACTCCTCTTTTGCCTCCTTTCAGTAACCTTTCCTGCTAGTTCTTGCCCAGTTCATTTAGTACCTCATTCTTCCAGGTGTTCCCCCACTCAGAATTTGATTCTCCATTCAGGGTCTCTCCCGGTTTGGGGCCTTGTGCCCAAAAGGTCACCAGTTCCAAAGCATATACTTCTTCAGGTAAGTTATTATAGGACTAGCAGTGCCAGTGGTTATGATTAATAAAGGCTCAACTCAATCCAACCACTAGGACAGGCCTTGGGAAGAATCCTTAACCCAGGTTCTACCACCAAAGGTTAAGCAAAAGTGTATTTAGGACCAGGATGTTACTGCAAATATAACTACAGAGGACAGGGGGCTACAGAAACCATATGTTAACTTACCTCCCATGACTCCGATTCTTCCTGAGATCACTGCAGATGTTCCGGAATCCATTGGGGACAAAATTTTCTACACTTGGTCCGGTTGAGGAATGCCCTGGGGTCGTGGGTGCAGAGATCACTTTCAGTGTAGGGATTTAGTCATTTGGTCGCAGTGCACAGGCTATCGTTTACAGACTGCTTCCAGTAGATCCAAAGATGAATACTTCTGTGGTGCAGACACTCTCAGGACACCTCACAGGATTGAAGCAGTGTTGCAACAAGAGTCACAACGGTCAGGCGGCGAACACAGGAGCAAAGCCAGCAGAGCTTCCCTTAGCGCGAGACGGCTGAAAATGCGGGAGCAGTTCACTTGTGGCACAAGCTGAATATCTGAAAAATTCCAAGGTACTCTCGGAACAGTGATGTCTGCAGCGAGATAACCCAGGAGAGAGCTAGGCTACCTCGAGGTTCAGCAGGTACGGCTCCTCAAGCAGGGGTCAAGACTTAATTGTTCCCACCGGTCCAGGGGTCGAAGCACCAACTAAGGCCTACTTGAGATCAGGAGAGGAGCAGGGTTTCACCGGGACAACACCGGAGTCGAAGCTGGTCAGCTGCATAAGTAGTCTTCCGATCATCAGCGGGCTACTCTTTGGAGAAGTCTTGGTTCCAACGAGGAACTGCCTCAGAAGTCCTCCTTTTATCCAAGGTTCAGGCTGGGAGCAAGCCCAAGTCATCAATGGTAACGATCTGCACCATTCAAACACCCAATCAATGGGATGGCCAGTGGCTATCCAATCATGTATATCACTGGCTATCGCATCTGTCCAGCAACAGACTTTCTGGGATCAGAGACGTGGATTGAGAGTAGACAGTCCCAGCAACCTTCTTTGGCGCCCACACAAAACGCCCCTTAGCCCACCAAAGTCACAGCTTTCCCAGGAAAGGGATTTCCATACAAGGTATATCCTGACCGGAGAAGGCAGGAAGGCAGCCTAGGAACATTATGGCCAAGAATAAAAATAAACCTTGTGACACGGTCAGCTTGAGTGATAATCATCCTCAACCCCTCAAGTGCCAAGGACGAGATATCTCATCCTTGACATTACGTACGCAGTGCCATGGATGAGATAGCTCGTCCTTTTTGGCACTCTGTTTTGAGCGATCCCTGCAAAGTTGGGACGGGGGGTGTTGGTGGCAGGGCCTGGGATTTTTTTTGCCCCCTGAAATGGTGTACATGAGGTGCCTCCAGGCAGGAGTACATGAGGTGCCCCCCCATCCAATTGGGTGTGGGGGGAGGGCCACCAGGAATAAGTGTGCAGACCCCCAAAGGAGGGCCATGAGATGCGCCGCCCCTCCAATTGGCGTTGGGGTGGAGGGGTGCACCCCCCTTCACATTAGAAAATTCCCCAGCAGTGTAGGGGGCCCCTCAGCCCCCGCTAAAGGGCAGCCTGCCATTTAGAATTATTTTGTTTACTAAACTTGCCTTGGTGCAGAGGGGCACATTGGTGTGCCAATCCGACCCCGGGGTGCCCAAACCTTACTGCCCCAACCACTGGGGGGGCTTGTCCCACCATTTTTGGGGGCCCGCTCCCCCCTACCACAAATGGAGGGGGGGTGTACCTCACGCAGCCGTTTGTAGGAGGCCCAGGGAGGCCTGCATGAGGTGCCCCTGCCACCCATTTGGGGTGGGGGGGGAGGGAGACAGCCCCCAAAAATTGTGGGACAGGCCCCCCAGTGGTTGGGGCAGTAAGGTTTGGGAACCCTGGGATCGGATTGGCACACCAATGTGCCCCTCTGCACCAAGCGGAGTTGGGTTACCAAAGGAAAAAAGGGAAAATAGTGGAACGCATTTTAGGGGGGCTGTGGGGCACCCCAAAGGGACAGGGAATTTTCTAATGGGATGGGGCGTTGACCTCCCCACCCCCCTCCCGCAATGGAGTGGGTGCCATGTCATGCAGCCCTCCCTGGGACCAAATATCTGCTCCTAGGAAGGGACGCATGAGCCCAGGGAGGAGTGCCGGACAGCCTCCCCTCCTTTATTTGCCTCCGGGGAGGGCTACATTTAGCTGGTGTGACCGTAGGTAACACGTTTGTTTTGTTTACAGCTTTTTCTACGCGAGCAGCTGCAACGTTGTGAGTACTGTTCATTATTCTATGGTTAGGGCCCACTGTCAGTGGGGTGGGTGAGACTGGGGCTGGATTGTTGGTGTGGGTGGGAATGGGCCGTCTGGGCTGATATGTTGGTGGGCTGGGACACAATTGCAGGGGAAGGACACAAATTGCCCCCATGACAGCAGAACATTGATGTTTCGCTGAGAGCGGATCCCTCCCATCTGGGTTGTCCGTCTGCAAGCCCAGGCTCCACCTCTGGCTGTGCTACGTTACAGATGTCACCTCCGGGGAGGAATGGAGATCCTGCTGGGGCTCCCTAGAGCTGCTGCTGTGCTTAGGGGACGGTACACCCACATGGTACATGGATGTCCAAGGCCAGGGACATCACCTCCAACCGTCCTGGAGTTGCGGCTGGGCTGCATTACAGCTTTTCCCTTCGGGGAGGTATTGGCACACTGCCGAGACTCCCTGGTGGGGAGAATCTGGAATGCAGGGCAGCCAGGGCTCCAGCAAAGTCGGCGGTAATATCCCTGGCCTTGCGCACCCTTCTCCCATGTGGGTCTTTGCCGGGAAATTCTGGGCTGATTTGAGTAAGTCAGACCTCTGAATTCCCACGGGTGTCCTCTTTTGGGAAATGCATGGGGTTCCCTGTTTTCCTTGTTGGCTTCGAGACCCTAGGCCCAAATCTGAAGGTTACCCACATGAACAAAATGGGCTGTGCCAAAAGGCTTGGGGTTACAGGTGGGTTACCCTTTTCCTTTTGTGCCCCCCGGTGGGTGCACCCACACGTGAGGTATCATTTTCATCGGGACACGTGTGGAAAAAAAAAAAAGGAGCCACATTTGGCTGAGATATCATGTAACATGGCCACATACCGAAATCACCAAAAAAGGCCTTGGCACTGGGGGGAAATACCCATGGCACTTAAAGGGTTAATATCAAAGTAAATACAAAACAAAATAAAAATGCACATGTAAAAGAAAACACAAACGGTAAAAATATCACAGCTGCCGCCCGCTTGCATTAAGCACATATGAAAAATAACCAAAAAGCCATTACATAAAACAAATAAGGATAAAAAGTATCCTAAGTACAATGCACTGTAAGGCAAGGTGTGCAATTGTACTAATAAAATAGATTAATAAAGAGTGACAGTCTCTCAGTACCGACAGTCTTGGGGACTAGTCACTTTCCCCATAAGACTGAGAAAAACAGGCAAAGGACAAAGTCAGGGCAGGGTTCAGACCCAGCAAAAAGAAAGCATGTCCCATAGAAATCTATAGAGGGGAAGGTGCAAAAAAAAAAAAAAAAAAAAAATTATAATAATAATAAAAACAAAAAAGTCTTTCCTAAAACACCCGATTCAGGATCTCTACTATAATGCGGTTGCACTCCATGTTCTTTCCTGCACTGAGCATTAGTCTCCATTCTTCATTCTTCATTTCTGGATAATGTCCCTCATCCTGCACAGGCCATTTCCCATTCGACAAGCCACTGATCGCTTTGTACTCTTGGTAGTGGTTTCACAGTGCTGATGCCCTGTATTACAGCCTCTCATTTGGGCCAACTACAAAACACACTCCCTTCTCATTCTCTGGTATTAGCCCTGCTTGGGGCCCAGACGCAGAAAGATTGCTGTATCTGTACTTTGCTTGGGCTTGTGTTTACTCCCAAATCTCTTTTGGATTGTGGTCGGTATGTTGACTATAGTAAGGGCATCAGCAGCTTCTTCTCCCGCCCCTTTGAGAGTATTTTTTGTTCGTTTTCTATAGCACCTTGCATCATTTGCCTCCAAGCCCACCTAGATGCTACCCAAGACAGAGGGGGCAGGGGGGAGGGGGGTAGGTGATTTTTGGCCTAGGTAAGAGAATTCTATGATGAGTCAGGCATGGGCGGCAGACACATAGGTAAAGTTATATCACAAGATGCCATTTATTAAATAAAAAAGGTAATAAACGCCCATATTTCGCTAGCGTAACAAGGATTTCCCTGCCAGTCAAACTAATACTAAAAGAAAATGACGTAGTATCCAAAGGTCTGTCCCTCACATTAAGCAAAAACCAACAGGTGATGGCTGGAAGGTGTAGAATGAATCTTAACCACTGGCATTGATCTGTGCAACCCTTCAGACCATCGTTCTTCGCCTGCCAAGCCATTACATAAGGGGAAAGACCATATACAAATCAGGCTTGGCCCCAACCCAAAAGGGGCAGTCCAGCCCGAACTGCTAGGTCACATCCCTTCTGCACGAGACCACAAACATCCACAAACATGTTGTTTCGGGCTTGTTGGGCCTCATCAGTGAGGAGTAAGCTTGGGCCTCTAGGCCTCTGTCCCTCACACCAATACATAAAACCGAAATCATACAGGGATTATTTAGCAACTTCAACATACTTGCAAATATAAAGAAAACAAGAATTATTTTGATCACGGTTGGATCTCCTTTCCCTAGATCAATTCAGAAGAATATGATTAAGCCAAGTTCAATTTCAGAAAAGTTATTTTCCCTCGCCAAGTTCCATTCCAGGAGGAGTGTACAGTTCTTCGTATCCAATACATCTTTCACTTGACAAGGTGACTTCCTTATGTTCACAAGGTTTCTGACAATGGTTATAGTTTACACTTCACAAAATAAAAAATGTTTCTTCCCTGATATATCAAATTGAAAAGACAATGACAAACAGATTTCTTTCTCAAGAGATCAAATCAGTTTACCACTTCACATTTCTTCTTCATAAACAACACCTTAAGTCAGGATAGGTAATTCAAAAGTTCTACTTTAGGTCAGGATGTTTATGTACTAGTTCATCAAAACACTTTAGTGGAACTTCAATTTTTTTCCACCTACTTCAACCACAACCTTCAACTATAGTTACAGTACACTTCTTTTCTTCCTGGTCCTCTTGCCTGCCAGGCAATTGTCCCTTTCCTGGTATACTCTCCTGAACAAAAGGACGATGATTGTTACAATTTGTTTGCCATTAGCAATGCAGGTTGTAATTTTCTACCCCTTGATCCTTTCTATGAGGAGGGGTTTTCTTCTGCCGTTTCTGACCTCTTTCCAAACCACCTACTAGCTGTAGACCATGTGATTTACAACTTCTATATTTGCTACTTTCAATCTGCCGTGATATCTCTTGGCTTTAACAATGCAGGAAACAAGGCCCCTTAATTGGATATCCCTCTTTGGGAAAAGTGTATTCCTTTTGTTGTAGTACATTTGGTCTTCTTTGGCATGGGCAATGCTGGTTATAGTGTTCTCTTATTGGGCCTCTCCTTTCACATAAGTCATATTCACCGTTTCAAAATTGTCCCCTTTTGATTTGGACAATACAGGTTTAAGTCTGCTTCTGTTCACTTTCTCTCGTTATTCAAAATTAACTTTCTGGCACAGTGGTCGGTTTTGGAGCACCCCAGGGTTACCTTGATTAGGCCAAATCACAGGTTGATGCTGGCATCTCCCCCTGACCCGCTTCCTCTGCTTCACTGCTTGTCAGGTCGGTTCACGTGTTTGACACCTACGGCCTGCTTTCAGCTGGTAGCGCTGGCTGTCAATGGAGTTCCCTCTGCTCCACAAGCGACAGCCAGTCCCAGCACCACATCCTGCTGCGTGTCCTCTGCATCTCTTAGGCACCATGACTTCAGCCAGTTTCCTCATGGCGTCTCGCTTTCAATACAGCAGTGACTTCGTCCTCTGCTTCACACTGATTTCCATACTCCTACTTCTGCTGATCCTTCCTTTCCGCACCTGAAGACCTTTTAAATATTTGAAGGTCCGGCTCAGGTGTGGGATATTACAACCACTAGACTGTTAACTCCAGACTCCTCGTCCCTGTACTATGAGCATTATGGGACTGGAATTAACATGAAAATCTTCACCATCTTTTATTTTTCTCAAGGGATTGTGACCTATGTTTAATGGAAAGTTTTAAGGGAATTCAGGTTTCTTTAGTAGGTTTATAACAGAACCCCATGCATAATCAGTACTACTAAAAGTAGTAGCATTAACTTCCAGCTTCTGATATACATACTTTCGATATGCACAAGGAAGGTATTTATAGTTACTACCTTGGACAAGTGTGGAAGGGGAGGCCCTACGGTAACAATATACCATTAAATATTCAGGCATTAGAAAACCTTCACCCTCAGAAAAGGATGAACACCATTTCTCTCCTGGCTGAATCACCACATTCCCTTGATAGCCTTTTCCTCCCATGTGACTCCCCCACCCCTATACCTCCCAAAGGTTAGGGTCAGGTAGTTTCTACCTTTCCCTGGCCACATGGGAGGAGGGTCTAGACTGGGATTCTGAGATGACTTTGCAGGATTCACCACAATTTGCATACTAATCAACTACCTAGCATCTAATTAGGTGATCACACTTCTCTTGTATTCCCTCGGTCATCACAGGCCTCCAGGTGTGTTGTTCATACTATGTTTTTTCCTCCCTTTCTCCGACTGAAGGACAGTGGTGAGCAAGTAATATACTACTGCGGTCGCAATCAGCCAGAGTGGCATCTAGGAACATTGGTTAACTGAGATTGAGATACCTACCACAGCCAACGTGGACTGACATGAGAAACCACAACCTCGAGATCCCTCCTTTTCAAGAACCACAGATTTATTTGCTTAGATTTCTGACTGGGAAATGCTGTGTACATTTATGACATTTCTGGCTATTTGTCACACATGCTGCTTTTAAACGTTTTGTTCATGATAGTACAATTTTGATAATGGAACATTTTTGGATCCGTCTTTTAAATTGTTCATCAAATTACATTATTTATTGACTTTTATTCATTGCCTGAATGGACTTGCTAGCTGGTTTAGTGTAAATTGTGAAAAATTAAGATATTGTGAATAATTATTGTATATATTATGTCACATATGCAGGATTGATTTTGTTATTTGAGTGTTGTGAAAAGCTTGTTTTAAAGTAAACATAATAAAAATAGGGTTTATTTCATGAAGGCGCACTGTGATAAATCATGCTTTACTCTGGTCAAGTTCAAAGTGTGCAACTCTCAATTTTGTTTCTGCTATTCATAAATGCTGGGCAAAGCTATAAAATTCCACAATTTGTATATATGATATGACATTTATAACATGACTATACACAAGTGTACAATAGAGATTGCTGACAGATTGACTTTAATCTAGTGTAATTAAGCACAAATGCTCTATCCATGGTCTCTTATTGCTTGATATTTGCCACTTGGAACCAAAATATGCTGAGATTTGCCTTATAGTACTGTAAAGTTGGTGATCCATGTCCATGCTGGCATCGAAACATTATCACACATACTTCCCTTACCCTTCTATTTCGGAATCGCTGGAGATCTCTTCATTCTGTCGAGAGACAATCTTCTTCCGAGACTTCCCATCTGCTTCACTTGGCTACAAAACAAAAAATAGTAGAAAATACATAAGATGCATGTGAAGCAAAGGTAAACACGTGAAATGTTCACTGTCAAGTGGAACAGGGTTAGGAGAAGAAAAAACTGGGAAAATCAAAATAATTCACTTCATTTAACATTCATTTAATGAGGACAGGCCTAAACTTTAGCAGTAATTCTGGAGCAAAGGAATACTAGAAAGTCAGACTCCTAGATGAGAGTTTGAAGGCGGCCCAGGAGGCTCCTCTGCTTTCCTAGTGGCACCGGTTAACTGGAGTTCTAGACACTGTAGAATATAAAAGTCTAAGAGTCTGCGTTTGTTTACTGCTCACCAATCCTTGCACTGTGCCCCTAACCAAATACTTAGTATTTGCATTATAAGGGGGATTGCATTTCCTAGTCTGTTATGTTCTTCGTGGGTTTTCACCCCACGATTCTTGGTCCCAGTTTCCGTGCTTAACTGGGACGAGGAAGATCTGATAGGAGTAATTTATAACGTACCTTTACATAAGTATTTCTAGGATGGAAAAGAGAAGGAAGACAGATGAGGACAAGACACGATCTTACTATGCCTTGTGTCATTCAGATTGTGCAAGAGCAAGAACGCAAAGTGCAAGGAGGAGTGGGGGTGGAGGGATAGCCATGCTCTGAGTAAGTGCAGCACAGCGCAGTGCGGCTCTTGGTAAGCGCAAAAAAGGCAGGAGACTGTAGAAGTTACAGCCACAAGTGCGTGGAAGGCCCAGAGGCAGTGCAGGGGTGACTGGTCAAGGGAGAGCCTGGTAACCAGTGGGACTGAGGGTAGCCAAGCAACCAGTCAATGCGGCAGACAGATAGGTCAGCAGGGGAGAGAGAGAAAGCAGAGGAGAAGAGGAAAGTTTTGAGCTGCTTCCGGAACTTCAGGTGGTCCGGCTCAAGTTTGAGAGGGGCAGGGAGGCCATCCCAGAGGGAAGCACCTCAGAGGAGGGAGATCTACCCCCCACTCTCTTCCTGGAGAAGCATCTGACCCTTAGAGAGTTGGAGGTAGCTGAGCTAAGGGCTTCAAAAGCCAGATATTTAGGAAGAGAGCGTTCGATGTAGTGCTGGCCCCAGTCCCAGAAAGTCTTGTGGACAATACAAAGGGTCTTGAACTTTATCCTTGCAACCACCGGGAGCCATTGGAGAGATTTCAGGGCCTGAAGTATAAAATAAATGGAGCTGTGGCCTTCAGTGAGGGGTTCGGAAACAAAACAGTTCAGTACACAAATTATTAACTTAAAAAGATATATAATTACAATCCCAATTTCCAAACCCACAAACTTCGAAAAAAGAAAGGTCTTTAATTCCCCAACTAAAGTAAAGGGGGGGAGCTAGATGTAGCTAAACAGGAAGAGAATTCCAAATTCGAAGTATGGCACAGAAAAAACTTGAATAGCAGTGGATGTTCGAACACAGGGAATATCAAAGAGAAATACATTTGCTCAGTCTCTGGAAGATCACCAGAGGTAATTTAACTGAAAGATATTTTGGTTGCTGCACAGAGTTTAAATTTAGTACAAGACTAATTGCAACAGTGTATTTTAAAGATGGGAACGCTGGCTGGTGTTCTATGGCCAGCGTTCTAGATTCATTAATCAGTTGAAGGGCCTTGATGGCGCTGCAGCCATGGGGTCTTCAGCTTAAATAAAGCTTGTTTGTACCTCCTCTTACCTCGTAACCATCATTATTTCACTAGCGACGAGCTGCGGTGGCGGGACCCCGACCCACGCATGAAGAGCAGGTGTCAGGGGGACCGTGTGCGTCATCACTGCCGCATCTAGTGTGTGGCACGGCTCACAGAATGCTCGCAGGCAGCTCGCAGGAGGACACTCTGAGGCGGCCGCCGCCTGTTCATGCTACACCAAAGCACCACAGCAGTGAATCTCAAGTGTGCCAGCACCATATCACTAGAGGAAAGAAACTAGCAACGTCGACGGATATGGCGGCCATTTTGGTTGCCTAGCAACACCCGGCATCTATGTTGCTGTGAGCTCCTTCGTGCAGCTACTCATACAGCGAAGTTGAGCTGGTCGTGCAGCAAGGGAGCACAGGAAGGAAAATGGACATAAAGCACTGTGACCCAGCAGTGCATTTAGTGAAATCCAGCGCAAGTTAAATGGAATAACTTGAACAACTTCGTGCAGCACAGCAACGCCGGGCCTTCCTCAGCGTTTTTGAGGTCTCTGGGGGAACCCCCAGTTTTGTGGGATCTCTAGGGGGATGCGTTACAAAATGTACATGAGTGGCTGGAGGTTCTAGGTACAGCGATGATGAAAAGGAGGCAGTGTTGGTAAACTGTCTAAGCACTGAAGGTCTCAGAGTTCAGGCATTTGCCGGGGAAGTATATATTCAAGGTGGCGGTGAAGGCGAACGAGTAGTGAGTGCATAAGAGACTGCTCTCAAGAAACCGGAGGGACTTTGGGAAGAGACCCAACGTGGTACTTCAACGACACTTTTTTCTCCAGGGCACAAGGAGTTGGGAAAAGTATTAACACCTACTTTACGTAGTCTCATGGCCACTTGCAAATTTACAGGAGTACACGAGGAATACATCAGGGACCAATGAGCTACTGCCTCATGTGAGTGAGAGCAAGGCTTGTCAAGTTGGCGCCTGAGAGGCATTTGGGCATTCTGACCAAGAGGAGGTTGCAGGAGTCGTAATGGTGACCAGGTATGGATGATGAGGTGGAGGTGCTGGTAAAGGAGTGTGTGGCATGTGCCATGAGTGATAAGAGCAGAGTATTGCGCCCGCAGCCAGTCTACCCGGTTGATGTTCTTAAGGAGGTGAAGTCTAAGGTGCCCTTTGACATCATGGGTCCAATGGATTATCACGAAGGTGGTTTGAGGTTTGTGGACTACACATCGCAGTGGGTAGAGGCTGCTGCCTTTGAGACAGTGACAACGGAGAAGGGGATTGGATTCCTCAAAAGGGTGTTCGATAGTGAGGGCATACCCGCGAGTATGGTCACCAACAATGGTGTGCAGTTTGGGTCCCATTGCATGCAAATGTTTTGAGATGAACAAGAGCTGATCGTCCACTCTGACCCGGGACATGCATGAAATGTAGAAACTTAAAGCTCTCCTAGGATCCAGCCTATGGAGCCTCTCCTCTTCCTTACAAGGATGTGGAGGAGGATAAAATGCCAGAAAAATAACCTGGCTTAAATGAAATTCCGACACCACCTTCGGAAGAAAGGAAGGACGAACTCCAAGGACAACCCTGTCCTTATGAAACAGTGAAGGATGGCTTAACTGAAAGTGCCTGCAACTCACTCACTCTGCGAGCGGAAGTGAATGCAATTAAAAATACAGTTTTAAGGGTTAACAGTCTCAAAGGACAAGAATGTAAAGGCTCAAATGGAGCACCCATTAGAAACTTGAGAACAAGGTTCAGATCCCAACCGGGCATCTGAAAAGGTGACGGAGGAACACATTAGTGGGCCCTTTCAGAAACTGAGAAATTAAAAGGGATTTTAAAATAAGAACACTCCTCAGACGAGCGCTTAAATATAGACAGCGCCGCCAGGTAACCTTTAATGGTACCCACTTGCAGGCCCCTGTGGGCCAAAGAAAGCAAAAAAGACAGAACGACAGGAATGTCACATGAAAAAGGATCCACATTCTTAACCCTGCACCAGTCGCAGAACTTTCTCCAACGGCAACAGTACAGGGACTTAGTTGCCGGCCGTCTGGCCGAAAGCAACACCTCCATCACGTCTTCAGGGAGGTCCCAAACCTTATACCTCAACCTTTCAGAAGCCAAGCGTGAAGGTTGAGGGATCTGACCTCTGGATGGAGAACCTGACCCCGCCACCCCCCTCCCGTGAGAACAGATCATCTCGGTAGGGAAGACGACGTGGAGGGCAGATGGACAAGTCGAGAAGGTCCAGGTACCACGTCCTCCGGGCCCAGGCCGGAGCAATGAGGATCATCCAGGAACCGAACCTCCGTAGCACTTGCGGGATGACAGGGACTGGAAGAAAAGCGTACAGCAGTGGGAAGGACCACTCCACCACGAACGCGTCTCCCAAGGCTGCTCTTGGAGGAAATTCCCACGCGCGGAACCTTTTGCACTTCCGGTTGACACTGGAGGTGAAGAGATCCACTTGAGGGGTCCCCCAAAGGGCAAAGATCTCCAGGAGAATCTCCTTAGCCAGCTCCCACTCGTGAGAGATCGTGCTCTGCCTGCTCAGAGCGTCCGCCATCTCGTTTTCGTCTCCGGCCAGATGAACTGCCGAGATCGAAACCTCCTGCTGGATGGCCCAGAACCAGAGGTGCATCGCCTCCCTGCACAGAGGAAGTGACCCTGCCCCCCCCCTTTCTGTTGAAGTAGTGCATGGCCACCGTGTTGTCCGTCAGAATCAGGACATTCTTTCCTCGCACAGTCGGCAGAAAAGCCTTCAAGGCAAGCCTGACGGCCCTCAGCTCCAACAGATTGATATGGAGTCTGGACTCCGACAGAGACCAACGACCGTTGACTGTCAACTCGTTGGCATGAGCTCCCCATCCCATGAGGGATGTGTCCGTCACGATCGTCACCTCCGGCCAGGGCAGCCAAAATGGAGCCCCCCTCATCAGATTGCCATAGTCGGCCCACCACAGAAGGTGCTGGGTGTCCGAGGGCGGCACTTGAACGGGGTCCGACATCCTGCCGGAGGACTGTGACCACTGCATCTTGAGAGCCCACTGCAAACATCTTATCCGCAGTCGAGCCTCTGGCACCAGAAGAATGCAGGATGCCATGAGGCCGAGCAGCCTCAAGAACTCGAACGCCGGGAGACTCTGGGCATGTTGAAACTTGTGTATCATCTGCTGAATGTGAAGAGCCCTCACCTGGGGAGGAACACACTGCACCAGGGAAGTGTCGAGCACTGCTCCGATGTACTGGAGCCGCTGAGTTGGCGTTAAGTGGGACTTCTGTAAGTTGAGGGAGAAGCCCAGCTTGTCGAGGGAGTGGCAGGTGACAGACAGATGATCCAGGACTTGCTCGGGAGAGCTCGCCCTGATCAACCAATCATCCAGGTAGGGATAGACGTGAATCCCCACTTTCCGGAGATGCGCTGCCACCATCACCATGTGCTTGGTGAAAACCCTCTAGGCGGAGGTCAATCCGAACGGCAGGACCTGAAATTGAAAGTGCGAGTCGCCAGCCGCAAACCTCAGGTACTTTCTGTGCTTGGGATGAATTGGCACATGAAAGTAAGCATCCGGTAGGTCCAGACACACCAACCAATCCTGAAGTTGAAGGGTCTGGAGGATTTGTGAAAGAGTGACCATCTTGAACTTGTCCTTCCTGAGAAGCTTGTTCAACCAACGCAAGTCCAGGATGGGTCTCAATCCCCAGTCTTTGGAATAAAAAATAAAATGGGGAATACCATCCCTTGTTCCTCTCCGCCACAGGCACCAGTACTATAGAGCCTTTCTCTAGCAGGGTCAAGATTTCCTGCACAAGGAGCGGATCCGGAAGCTTCAAAGAGATTCCCCGGTGGATTTTCGTGAGGCCGCTTTAGGAAGGGAAGACAGTAACGGTGGGCGAAAGTCTCTAAAACCCATGCATCAGAAGTAATGGCTCGCCACTCTTCGAGACGTTGCGACAGTCTGCCCCAAAACCGGCGAACCATGGGACATGGCCTCACGACTGTTTTGGAATGGCTGCGGCAGCGCCTGAAGGCAAAGAGGCAGCTGCCTGAGCGGCTTTGGCACCTCCATTTCCCCAACCACCACGGGTACTTTTTCGCTGACCCCTTTGACTGGTGGTTCCTCTCGTTCTACCAAAGGATTAGTAGTAACGAAAAGAACCTCCCGTCCACTGCTGTCCCCTAGGACGAGTATAGAATTTTTGAACTGAGTGTATTTAATAACATTTATCAAAGAATAGTGGGGATAGTGCACCCAGGGGTATTTTAAAATACAATACAAATCTGTATAATCCAGTAGACAGAAGAGCTGGATTTAAATGTAACCAACATAAACAGAAGCACTGCCAAAATGTAGTCAATTATTTCAATTGTGCAGTTGTACAATGAACAAACAGTTTCATGGACATTTTGAGAAAAACAAACAACAATGCTTAAACTGTGCATTGTTCAACTGGTATGATCGTCGACACAACAGTGTTTCGGCCTAGAGAAGAACTGTAAGATGCAGCTGTGTGGGCAGGCCTTCATCAGGCACCATATGGACAGCTAGCTTTAACATTCTTGGAGCACAGTGAAAGTCTCCAGTCTTTTCAACCATAGAAGACACTATTCATACATAATGGGCGTCTCCATTTCTACCACTTAAGAAGGCACACCGATTATCGCCCTAGGTAAGATTTTTGTCTTTTGTTTTCATTAAATGAGACAGATGATTTGGATTTGGAACATATCCTTATAGATCCTATCATTTTTGTTATAGGCACACAATTGTTCCTAGAAGTGGCACACTTTGGTGCTACCCAGATATCTACACCTATGATGGATCTTCAAGCACTGGATAAGCTAGTGGTAAGAACCAGGCTACACTTCTGTGAATCTTTTTTCTTTGTTTTAATGTAGCATCCTCAGGGAGCTCAATGAATCATTTCATTTTGAGGTTACTCCTTTACTCATCACACTCCATTTATTATTTGTAGATAGAGACCCCGGGACTACCCCATCACACGTCCTGATGAAGGCCTGCCCACACAGCTGCATCTTACAGCTCTTCTCTAGGCCGAAACACCGTTGTGTCGACGATCATACCAGTTGAACAACGCACAGTTTAAGCATTGTTGTTTGTTTTTCTCAAAATGTTCATGAAACTATGTTTATGTTCATTGTACAACTGCACAATTGAAATAATTGACTACATTTTGGCAGTGCTTCTGTTTATGTTTGTTACATTTAAATCCAGCGCTTCTGTCTACTGGATCATACAGATTTGTATTGTATTTTAAAATACCCCTGGATGCTCTATCCCCACTATTCTTTGATAAATGTTATTAAATACACTCAGTTCAAAAATTCTATACTCATGACTGTGATATGTGTTTATATGTAGGATTGGTGTGACCTCTCAGCCTGAATTTTCGTTTTTGTTCAATAAAGTACGCCTACCTGGGCTGTTTAGGGTTTTGCCAAGTGCCCGTATACTGAATCTAACATTTGAAAGGCATACATTTTTTCAGCGCACGCAAGAGCCAGCTGAATCAGTTGAATCCTATATTGCATCTTTAAGAACATTGAGTCATACTTGTGACTTATTGACCGACTCACTAATAAGAGACCAGCTTGTGAGATGCATGAATAATGTGAGAATTCAGGAAAAACTACTCAGACATTAAGTTAGAAGAAGCTATCGAATTGGCCAGAAGCATAGAACAAACCACCCAATAGATTAAGCAACTGAAGGTCGACAAGCAGATCCCTCATCCTGTATGTGCGGTTGGTCAAAGGAAGAGACCCAACTTCAATGCGAATAGAAGGACAGTGTGGAATTCAAAATGCACCAGATGTGGTAGCCCCACACATGGTCTGAATTATCCCACTTGCCCAGCCAAGTTTGCAGAGTGTTTTAGATGTAAAGGCAAGGGGCATTTTGCTAACGTATGCAACAGTTCATCCATTAATCTGGTGGAACCGAGAGGAAACAATGCAGTAGCAAGCCAGATGACATACAATGCACCAGAGATGACAGCCACGCAGGAAACTGCTCCAAGACACGTATTTGAAATTTCAGCTGTCTCAGGTGAAAAAAAGGGCCTGTGGATGAATTTGAAAATCGAGGGGTGCAAGATGACATGAAAGTTGATGCAATTTCGCCATGGACCATCATTTCGGGGGAAATAAATAAAACACTAGGGAAAGACCAAGATTTGCTTGTACCGACTGACTTCCAACCCTGCGGTTATGGAGAGTCGTCAATAGATATCTTGGGACAATTTCATACGCAAGTGAAGTACAAAGACAGAAGGTGCTCGGCTGACATACTGGTGGCAGAAAGGGGTGCCTCATTACTTGGATGGGAGGAACAAAGAAAACTAGGAGTGAGTCCAAGCAAGTGCACCGGAGCCGGTCACCATCGCTGAGATTGAAGACATATGGTTCAGAGAGTTCCCAGAAGTGTTCACTGAAGAGTTGGGCAAACTCAAAGAATTTGAACACCACATCAAGCTCAAGAGAGATGCCAAACAATTGTTCACAAAGTACCTCTGAATATGGAAAGACAACTGCGTGACGAACTGACTAACCTCATGAATAAAAGGAGTGATTGAGCCTGTCACAGCCACAGAATGGTTATCACCGGTGACTAGTAACCAAAAGCAATGGAAAGTTAAGACTATGTAGACTTGCGGAGCTTGAACCAGAACATTTTAGTGGAGAGGCATCCCCTACCCAATATATCAGAAACACTTGCTACATTGGGTGAACCCAAGTGGTTCTCTGTAATTGATCTGTCAGCAGTCTACCACCAGGTTACTCTCTCTGAACAGTCGCAACACCCGACAGCTTTCATTACTGCGGAGGGAACAGTCAAATTCAATCGGATGCCGCTTGGACTAGCATCAGCGGCATCAGTTTTTCAGAAGGTTATGGAAGAGATATTGAAGGGCTTAAGTAGAGTAACAGTGTTTCAGGATGATATATTGGTGTTTGCGTAAGATGAGTGTGAGCATAATAGAGTATTGAGAGATGTGTTAAACAGGCTTAAAGAGGCAGGTTTGACAGTTCAAAGAAGTAAGTGCAAGATAGCCGTCAAAGAGGTGGAATATTTGGGCCATAAAATATCAAAGGATGGCATTTCACCCAAAGAATCGCTTATATCAGTAATGCCCCCCAGGCCAATGAGAAGGACCAGTTGCGTTCATTCATGGGTCTGGCAGAATATTACCACAAATTTGTGAATGGGTTTGCGGCGATATCATCTCCATTGAGAGAATTACTTAAAGGTGTGAAACGTGTGGTCTGAAGAATGCCAAGAGGCGTTTCTGTCAATTAAGAAAGGAATAACACAAGCACCATCTCGGAAGATTAATTTCGGGCAGGAAAACCATTTTATCGGTTGATGCCAGTATACTAGGGCTGGGTGCCACACTAGTTTAATATGATTCGGGTATGGTCGAACACATTCTAGCCTTTGCATCAAGACCACTGAGAGGTACAGAAAGGAATTATTCGGTCATAGAGAGGGTGGCATTGGCTGTGTCATGGGCCATTTCACATTTTAAGTTTTTCCTATGGGGTCAGACATTCCAGGTAAAAACGGACCACAAACCATTGGTTCAGTTGATGGGCAGTGTCGATTGGGCCAAGGGATCCCCAAGAATATCTAGGTGGATGGTGGAATTGCTGGGATATAATTTCAATGTATGCTACATACCGGGTAAAGAAAATGTTGTGGCAGACTGTTTATCGAGGTTGCCGGTGGGAGGTGATGAAGACACTGAAATTACCAGTAATCAAGAGTTCAGTATATCTGAAATTGAGTGTAATGCTGTTGACAAAAATGAATGGGTAAGTGCAGACAATCAAGATTTGGCATTAAATCAAATCAAATTATAAACAAAAGAAGGGTGGCCTCACAAAAACGAAATTGGGAGAGGTTATGAAAGATACTATGAGATTAGAGAGGAACTGAACATGACTGAAGGTGGACACAAACTCAGAAGAGGAAACAAATGAGTACCTCCGTGTGGAATAAGATCCCAATTACTGAAGGTAGCTCATCAAGGGCATTTAGGTATGGGAGGTACAAAAAGGTATCTGAGGCAATCATTTTGGTGGCCTCGGTTAGAGAGTGAGGTAGAGAAATGTGTCAGAAACTGTAAAGAGGGTGCAAAGAGTGACAAGGGCAAAATAGTAAGAGAAGTTCCTTTAATTCCAGCGAGTGTGCCCAGTGAGGCATGGCAGAAGGTAGCTTTTGATTTAGTGGGGCCCATTCAAGAACTGGGTGAGGGTTATAAGTACCTGGTGGTATTGGTGGATTACCATACTAAATGGATAGAGTGGAAGGCACTACGTGATGCCACAATGGCAGAAATGATTTTATTCTTTGAAGAAGTGTTTTACAGGGAAGGATTTCCTTCAGTAATAGTCACCGATAACTGTGTACAGTTCTGCTCAGATAGGATGTTGACATTTCTGAGAAAATTCAGTATAAAGCATGTGAGGACAGCCCTATATCATCCTAGAGCTAATGGCTTAGTAGAGGGGGACAACAGATTTGTGAAGAGTGGGATACAACTGGCATTAGCTTCAGGATTGGAATGGTCAAAGGTACTTAAGGAATTGGTATGGAACTATTTCACCACACCGCATTCGATCACAAAAGTATCTCCATTTATGTCATTGAAAGGCAGGCAACCATGTACAAAACTCTGCCCGGGATGGCTGGACATGGCAAAGAGTATAGATATTGATCGTGAGAAAATCATGTTGCTCATTAGAGAGGCACAGAACTCCTAAACAAAAGTTTGATGAGGTTAATAAATCCAAAGTAACAAAATGGCAGAAGGGTGACTTGGTTTTCATCAAGATTCCCAGATTAAATTCCAAATGCGCAGAAAGTAAATTCCTTGGACCAAAGAAGGTTGCAGCTGTGAGAGGAAATGTAATATTAGAAGGGGGAGAATGTTGGTCAATGTCAAGATTGGTCAAGTGTCTATCCAGTGATGATAAAGGTGAGGATGTAGAGTGCAACAATGTTGTTATGGGGTAGACATGCAAATAAGGAGAGTAATGAAATGGAGCATAGTCAAAAAGAAGATGTGAAGAATTCTGATATGAGTGTAAATACAGAATTGAGCCTAGGCAGAGTAAGGAATAGACCTACATGGCTCAAAGACTTATGTGGAATGAAATCCAATCAACAATTGCCAAGGGAAATGTGTTATGATTGATATTCATGTGAAAACAATATTTCATGCATTCAAAACAAATGTGGGTTTATGTTACTTTATAATGTGTCATTTCCAAGAAGTAGAAGTGTAAAATGTTTTCATTAGATTAAGCAGCATTGTGAGCTCATAAAGTTCCGGTTTAGAATGTTAGTGTACGTAGTGGCATTCCAGGATTGATTGTAGGCAGTTGGTATTTGCAATCTGGCAGTGCCTGCTGTCGCGACCCGTTTATCCAATAAACTTGTTAAACTATATGAAAAGCGTGAAGAATTCACTTAACAGAGGACTTGGGTATCGTCACATAGTTTGTGTATGCTATGCCGAGCGCGTCCAACAGGTCAAAGAGGTTTGGTGAACAGGTTATAGTGGGTAGGTGTAGTACATGAGCCCTGGGGGACTCCACAATGATGGTGGTGGGGACTGCATTGGCCTGGTCCGAGTATACCTTCATAGCCTTTCCTTCTAAGAAAGAAGCTATCCAGGAGATGGCTTTGTAAGAGAAATGGGCTGTGTTGGACAGGTGGGAGGTGAGGATGTCATGGTCAACAAGATCAAATGCAGCAGAGAGATCGAGGGGGAGCAGGAGGGCAGGTTTGCCATTACCCATTATTTTGGTTATTTGGTTCTTTAAATCTAAGAGGGCGGTTTCTGTGCCATGGCCTTTGCGGAAGCCCAATCGTCTTCTGCCTAAGATGGCATTAGATTCCAGATAATGTTGGATTTGGTTGTGGGTGGCTTTGTCTAGGATTTTGAGGAGGAAGGGGATTGTGATGGGGCAGTAGTTATTGGGGCAGGCGGGGTCTAGGGTGTTTTTTTTTTTTTTTTTTAATGAGTGGGTGAACCCAGGCTTCTTTTAGGCTTTGTTGTACGATTCCAGAGGAGAACGATGCATTAATGAATGCTGTGATGATAGGGATCAGTGAGTCGGTGCATTCTTTGATGATAGTTGGGGGACAGATGTCTCCTTTACAAGTGGAAGGTTTGATGTGTTTGAGAAGGTTGGTAACTTCCATCTCTATGCCGTCTCTGAAGACGAAGAGAGGTATTTGGGAGAGAGGATTAAGTGTGGGGTGTGGGGGGGGGGGCAGAGGTGGACTGACCTGATTAGGAAGAGCTTTGTGCTGAGCTATTATTTATTTCTTGGAACATCTTGACTTTGTTGATAAGAGCATCCTGAATGCTGGAACACCAGGCTTCGTCTGTAGTGGCGGGGATGGCGAGATCTTTGACGATAGAGAAAATGTCCCTAGATTTTGAGTTCGCTTTGGAGATTCTTTGGTCGAATGATTCCGATTTTGCTAGGAATATGGCTTTTTTATACTAGGATGAGATCTCTCTGAAATCATTTAGAGAGGATTGGTTAGACGAGGATTGCCACTTGGCTAGAGCTCGACGTTTACTGGTGCGTAGTGCAGATAGTTCTTCCGTAAACCATGCATAGATTTATTTTCTTTTTTGGCTTCTAAGAGAGCTATGACTCAATGGCTTGGGTGAGAGCGTGGGCCTAGGTGTTGGCCAGAGAGGTGGGGTCGTTGGTAAATGGAGGTTTAAGTTCAAGGATATCGAGAAGAGGTGCAAGGTTGATTTTAGTTTGTTCTTTCGAGCTTCTGACTTTAGCCGGTGGGGCATACGAGAGCTTCTTGCAAGTAGGGATGGTGGAAATAGCGAATTGAATATAGTGGTGGTCTGTCCACAGGAGGACAGAGATGTTAGTAATGGACGAGGAGCAGTAGTGGTCTGCGATCCAGTCAATGGATCGGCCTTTGCGATGAGTTGGCGCTGTGATTTTATGGTTGAACCCAATGTGAGCAAGTTCTTTGCCTGGGCAGGCGGCTGCTTTGTCCTCAGGGTCATGCAGACCTAGGTTGAGGTCACCGAGCAGGATGGTTTTGTTTGGGCTTTTTAGGTTATTCCCTATGATTTGGAGGAGGTGCTTTTGGTAGTTTGGTGGTGAACCTGGTGGCCTGTAGGTGATTAGGAGGTTTATGGTACAATTGGGGGAGAGTGACAGTGAGGAGAGAAGCGTTGTTTTCCCACCGTTGGCTGCAAAGTCTAATGGAGAGGGTGTCCTTGAAGATGAGGGCCATGCCTCCACCTTTGATGTCTTGCGGTCCTGTATCAGGATAGTGCATCCTTGATGGAGGGCAAGGGAGATAGAGGGGCCTGATGCTTCATGAAGCCAGGTTTCGGAGATGGCTAGTAAGTCAAGGTCATGGGAGATAAGGTCATTGATCTCAAGTACATGTGCTGGGAGGGAGCGGGCGTTGGAGCGTGCATTTCAATTCGGTGTGGGACGGAGTAGGTGGTTGTTGGGCGTGTGCGCTGGAGTTAGGCCAGGGGGTGTAGTGAATGATTGATTGGATGGTTGAGAGGGATTGGAGCTGGGCGCTGTGCATTGGATGTGGGGATGGGTGTTGGGCAGCTGGTGGTGTGGAAGATGTGTGCGTGTTGACAGTGAGGAAGTGCGAGAGCCAGGTCTGAAGTTTCTAAGGTAAGTAGTGGACGGGGTGCTGCGGCGAGTGATGTGCAGCTTAGTGCATGCTCCGAGTCTGGTGGAGGAAGAACTGTTTCTTGAGCTTGATGATGTGGAGGCTACGATGGGTGTTTTGTAAGGGGCTAGACGTGGCATGACTGCGCTTTAGTGGTGTTGAGAGTTCTGTGTGCGTGAGGGACATGTTGCTGATTGACCAAAGGGCGAATGTGATGAGTGAAATAGCGAAGAGGGTGAGGTAGAATGTGGTGCGCTGGGGTGGTGGCACTGTCGAGCAGGTCATGGGAGGATAAATTTGTGCATACAGTGACAACATTATGTCTAATGCTAATGCTGCTCCAGCTAAGCAGTTTCAATAAACATTGTGGCATATGCCCACGCGGTCATAAGTGGGCAGAGATACGCTGGGTGTGGACGTGATATTCATAAAGACAGTATTACATATGACCAATATAGGAAGTTCATACAGAATACCTACGCAGTTGCAGCTTCAATAGGCATTGCCACATGACACTATGTTAGGAGCTGGCATGGCCTATATAAATGCAATATTGCATATAACCAGAGCTAGGTAGGCTAGCTAGTTGCACATCAGCAAGCAGATATGGTCCTTGATTGGCTAGTTGGTGAGGGCCGTTACACTTCAACAAGGTAAGTAAGGCAGGTGCAGTCAGTGGTAGAATTACCAATGTGCATAGGCAAGTTTCAGATCAGCAGATACATTTCGAGTCAACAGGCAAATACAATGACAACCAATACGGCAGGTAGGTAATGGGAGAATCAGCGGACATAAGCCAGTATCAAATCAGCAGGCAAACCTAGTGACTGCAGAAACAGTGACAACCAGTACCTGCGAGTGAGAGGTAGGCAGGCAAGTACAACACATCGGTATGCAGGTATGATCTAGATTAATATAGGCAGTAAATCAGGCAGGCAAGTACAGAATGAAACAATATGGGCACATATATGGTAGGCTGCCCCGGGGCCGGTTATGCCAGCAGGTCAGGCAGAATGAGGAAGGGCGCTCAGCTCTTATGGGTAAAAGGGGAAAATAATGTTGGCGGTGGTAATAAACTGTTTAGCAAAGGGTGCGTTACGCCCTCTAATTGGGGCAGGGTGTTGCTGGGAACAAGATCCGAGTACTGACTGGTGCGTTTGGGCCTCTACCAACAATATAGCATACATAGCTACTGGGAGGATGAGTTGTGCATTCGCAGCTGAGAACAATCAATGCAGATCGCAGTGCGGGCGGCGGGGTAAGGTACGTCAGATCTATACATACAAAAATATGTCGAGGGGACACCGCAATAGCATTTGGAATTTCGAATGAATCGATAAGAAGCCGATACAGTTGGAAACAATGCAAACTCATTTGGAGTTCAGTCGGGGCATTGGCATGGATGTTCAGTCGGCAAAATGGATAAAAACCCTTGATAAAATATTTAGCGCATGCGCTAGATTTTGATTGTTATAGGGTTTATTGATATAAATGTCTTGCAGAGAGTTTTTATTTTTGAGTGATGTTGGCAGCTAGTGTGCAATAAATGTAGCTTTATTACTCACGGTTCTTTGGCATTAGAGGGGTGGTCACGGCACAGACCCTTCACAGACAGGCTTGTGCCTTAGATAGTGTGCCTTTGTTTGTTGTGCCGGCTAGCGCCTTCCGGCGGGTTCAGGCTCAGGATACACATACAGAGCACTTTCTGGCCCCAATGATCCAAGATATGGGTTGCTAGGCAACCAGACAACAGTGGCTGACGCCAGCCATTTTGAATTACACACGCTGTATGCGGTGTGGTAAGGTGCCGAAAAATACACCGAAATGGCAGAAAGGGTAAAGTTGCAGTGTGGCTGCAGATGCTGGACACCTTGCTGGGAGGGGGAGCTGCAGGCTGCTTACCAGCGCAGGGAAGGCTCCGATCTGCGTGGTCACAGGAAGCTCAGGCTGCTCATGAAGTTGTAGCTGAAGCGGCGATGAGGGAAGGCCTCCTGCCCATCTGCGAGCTGCATGGAAAATATAGATAATAGCGCCTAGATACCCCTGTCCCAAGACCGCCAGCATTCCAAGGTAACGGTCAGTCCCAGACCACCACCCATAAAACTGTTAGACGACCCCCCCCTGGACGATCAGAAAAAGAAAAGTCACATGATTTGTGCTGCAAGGTGCCGGGAGGGGTAAAACAACATAGCTAAAACGAGTGTGGGAAGCTTTGGATGGGCGCTGATGTGTCTGGAATCGAGTTAGCGTGTGCAACGCAATGACCTCAAAGCGTCCTCTTAGCTCTGGTCTGCAGTACCAGGTGCACACCAGGTTAGAGATCGAGCCTGCATTGTTTTTTTCACATAATCACCAATTAATTGTAGCTTCATGCACGATGACGCGCAAGGAGGAACCCACATGGAAGACAGACAGGCCGGACATCCCTATGGAGCAAGTAGCCCATGCATAGGGTCTAACCAACCAGCCATTAGGATTTGTACATTATGTAGTTCACGTCACAGATGTGGTGTGACTTCATAAAGTTTTGCACATACTGATTTTGCCAGAACATTCCGTGGCAGGAGAGTGCTTTGCTGGCGCATTTCATTTTTTGTGGAAATATAAACCTTCTCCTTGCAAGGAGGCATGCTGGCCTTTGTTTCTAGTGGGTTGCATTTATTCTGGTGTGAGCGCGGCGGGCTTTCTCTACCATACCCCCAGCCCTCCGGATAGGGGGCGTATCAGGACTTTTTACGCACATAAATCTCGTCAATACAGCCCTTTTAATTCTTCCTTGCGTACCACTTACACAGGCTAGTTATGGCAGCACCCTCATAAATCATGGAGCTCACTGGTTGAAAGAAGCAACTGGGATGATTCCTGGTCAGATTAATTTTTAACACTCTTCTGTTAATGATTCTAGCAAGATAATACTTTGAGTAATGTAAAAGGGAATTTGTGTTTCGTCCACTGTTCAACTGCCTGCATTTTGTAGGTTACAGTGTTATTAAAGCATCTAGAATCATGAACATGCTTTTCACTTTGCTTTAGGACACAAGTAGCATTGTGTAAAATAAAAATGGTCTCAAACAAGGTCTGCATTTCTGCTTAATTGGCGTTAATGGAGGCAGCGCAGTTGCAGCAGCATGGGCATTTCATACTTTGTTTTCTTTTCATAACAGAAGCACACCAATTGCATAGCTAGGCGTGTGGTCTGAACTTCCAACTCCCTTTCTGACCACCCACCGCAAGCAGGTAGAATGGATACAGGTAGAAGCGGTGCAGTATATATTTTCAGTAGCACAGATTGTACCTGTACCTCTCAACAGGACTTCTATATATTCAAGCAAAGTAGGCCAATTTATTAACAGAGCTGCTATACCATGTGCATGTCATGGCACAATGCCAAATGTTCACAGCAGGGCTGATTGCATCATGTCCACATTTTTTAGCAGGACTGCTGTGTTTTGGGACAGTACCTGAATTTCTCAACAGAGCTGCTATTAAGATAGCACGAACATGTGTTGGAATTTTCTGCGGCAAACTAAAGTACAGAGCAAGAACATTGTCTGAGCTCTTCCCACCAACCTCTGGCAGTGTGCAAAGATGGCATTGTCGTCATATACATCAATCCCTTCTATTCGGTCTTGCGCTTTTCAAAGCTTGCGCTTCTCCCATGTACAATTACTGAGTCCCATTGCCAAAAATAGAGCACATTTCAAAGCCTCATTATGAATCTCCAGAATAATGTAGGATAGTCCAAACAGGCTTGGAGCTTTTGACAAGCCACTTATGTCAGCCAAGCCTCACATGGAATTGCCAGTGCCCTAACCTTATGTGCCCTTCAGTTTCAACGGCATGTTGGGAAAGGCAGCTCACTGGGTCAATAACCCTGCTGCACAGATTATTGTGTAACCTGTTAGTTCAAATCCTGTTACTACGCAAGTTAATGAGTCTGCATCAGAGATATGCATTTAAAATGCAGGTAACATCCAATTGTTAACAGTTGACTTCACTTTCGACTCATCAAAAGGACTACTAAATGTTCAGTGATTCAGAACACATGCATTTCATCCGGGATGCCCCACTTGTAATGGCTCACATGAAGCACGTCCCATGAGGACTGCTATATGTGTAATGGCTCAGAACACACACCTCGTCGGGGCTGCTATGCCTGTGATGGCTCAGAACACACATCTCATATGGGCTCTTGTACTTGTAATTGCATACAGTGTTGGAATATCTGCATACAAGCAAGTGCTACATCTGGTCAGACAAATCTCGAACTCTATAATTCCCCAGCCTAATGGCCAAAAGAAGATTTGCACACATCTAAAAAGGAGCACCCAATGGTAAAGCTGCACTAGATTTTTAAATAGAAAAGGGCTTTTAAGCTTTTTGGATATGTATTGGTGCTATGTTAAAAGAAACAGAAAAACAGGAGAAGAACCTAAGCAATACAGAAGAACAAAGGTGTGGCGGGGAGGGGCGAAGGGACACAGAACATACTAGACAATCCAAAACAGGAATTCAAGTAACAGGAAGAGAGAGCAATGAGCTACATGATAGGGCAACAAAGAAGTGAGAAGGGAAACAAGTTCAATAATAGGACAAACATGCAATAGGAATGAGGGATAGAAGCAGAGCAAAAGAGATGAAAAAACAGATATAACCAAAGTAATGACACGAGAGAGGAAGGAGTTATTTCAACCGATACAGCGAGATATAGGAGGGAAAAAGCAACAATAGAATGAGCCAAAGAAACAGGCTGCAAAATGTGGCATCGCAACACTTAAGGGTGAGAGGCAGCGCGTGCAAAAGTGAGAGACGGGGAAACAAAGTAGCAAAGGGAAGGAGAGAGGTAGTGCAAGGCAGCAACAGTAGGCCCGAGGGGCAGAGAAGTGATGCTGGTAGAGTAAGGGGCTTGAATTATGAATCACCCAATGTAACTAGCAGGCACCTGTAGTAACTTAACAGAGTTTGTGCCCAAGTATCACGAAGATGGAAGCTGGGTAGTACGCATCTACAAGATGCTTTTCACATTGCTTTAGGACACGTAGTATTGTGTCAAATGAAAATGGTCTTAAACTACGGTTGCATTTTTGCATCATTTTCCTCTATATTAATCAGCTTTAATAGGAGGCAGCAACATGGGTATTTCATACTTCTACTTTTCATCACAGAAGCACATCAATTGCATTTAATGGCTTGGGGTTCTTGATATCAAAGTTTTAGGAGAGCCTCCCAGCAAGCAGTTTGGTATTTGTGAGAAGGAAAAGCGGTTGGTGTTCTATATGAAGAGGTGTTTAGTCTTGATTGCATGTGGGATTCCAAGATGGCCGCCGCAATGAGAGGACTTGCATGCGGTGTGCGCCGCCTGATCCTGCTTACATCAAGGCAGCATTCCCCGCCTACTCTCATCCTCGATGTTCAACTTAAGCCTGGGAGGACCCAGGCATGCTAGAACGTTGATGCTTGCCCACCCTAGTATTGGTGGTGAGACGCGTGTAACGTGAGAAGGCTGGCCCCTGCCAGGGTGTAGCCTGTAGGATTTTACAAGGAAAACTGTGCAGATATCATGCCCCCACTGCCGGCAATGCTAAACGAAGCATTTGATGTAGAGACCCTGCCAGTATAACAGAATCGCTTACCATACCAATACTTAAACCAAATAAACCGGACACGGACTGCAGGTCATACAGACCGCTGTGCCTACTGAATCAAGCTGGGAAAATTCTCACGACCCTATTGGTAACAGGCTTCAACTAATAGATAGGCTCATACACCCGGACCAGACAGGCTATGTCCCAAACAGGAACATCACGTGGAATTTGCGTAGGTTCCACCATAATATTGACCACACTAAGGATAGCACTAATCTTTATGCAATAGCTTCACTAGATGCAGTTAAGGCATTTGACTCTGTGAGACAGCCATGGTTGCTAGCCACACTAAAGAACTTCGGCATGGGACCTGCATATATTAAATGGGTATGGCTGCTGTATAGCAAGCCGGTTGCGCCGGTCAAATCAAGACAGGCAATCAAATTTCCGAACAGGATGTCCATGGTCACCCATACTGTTTATACTAGCTCTAGAACCCTTGGCGGCGTATCTCTGTAGGAAATACCAAGAAGCTGGCATACATAGACACACATGGTAGATGGAATCTGATCTCCCTATATGCGGACGACAATCGCCTAGACCTGCAACACCCGGAAACCAACCTACAATACACATTGGAAGTATCTGAGCTTCAGCGTTATGCAGACCTCTAAAGGTATTACAGTTAGCAAAAAGAAATCTTGCTTGTTCCCCTTGGCGGGTTATAGAGATAAAACAGCAAACTCATTACCAGTGCTTCCGGTGAAGTGGGAAGTGGAAACATTCAAATACCTAGGGGGTCGACATTTACCATGACCCAAAAGCAGAACACACAAAACACATAAAAGGCGGTCGACAAGGTTGGGAAATCCATAGATTTCTGGGCCAGGTTATCTCCTTCACTGATGGGCAGAGCGGCGTTACTGAACAAGGTGGTCCTCCCAAAACTCCTCCACTAATGTCACATATGATATCCCGGCATGCTTTTTTCAGAATCTAGACGCTGTATGTCGGAGGTTCCTGTGGCGCAACTTCAGATGTAGATTAGCAGTGGCGAGATCGCATGAAACCATATAACCAAGTGGGTATTAAGGTGCGTATTTTGTAGCGTGCCAACTACAGTTTGTCACCGGATGGTTGTCAAATGAGCAGACACAGGATACCCCCCGCAGACTACAACCCATGTGCACCACCTCCTTCTTGAAAGAGGTGTTATGGTTGCACGCGATAGTTTGTGAGCACCCGCTCCTGCGGAGGTTAGGAAAAGGGTATGGCATAAGGCTGGTCGGCTATTAGGAAACAAAACACCCTACTCACCTGTTTCCACTAAAGAGCTGGGAGGGGAGGATGCACAAACCAGAATAAAGCTGAGATGATATTGCCGACAATAGGAGACTTACTACGGAACGGAAAGCCAGTAGACTTTAGTACATTCACTTTAGAAACAGGATTACATGAAGGGCAACACATACTAAATGCTGCTTTATAAGGCGGAAGCAGAAATGGCCTGCAGGGGCGGGGGAATTAACGCAGAATGCAACGATAGAAACATTCTACGATATATCATAAGGGGGCCATGTTGTATCGAGATTATACAAGCTAATTACAACCCAGCAGGGAAACGAGTTAGAGGTGACCCGCCAACACTGGGAAGAGGAACTGCAAGTACCAATAACAGACAAGGAATGGGATAGAGTGATAGCTCATCATTTAACAGTGTCGAGAAACGTGAACCTCCAGCTATATGTAACACAGGGCGTATATAACCCCCTGATGAAATGCTAGTTTTAGCAAAGAAAAAGAACAAAGATGCCCAAAATGTGGGATGGTGGACGCTGACGGCATGCACATGTTCTGGCCCTGCGGAAGAATCGAACAATATTGGGCTGACATAGCACAAATGTTAGCCAAAGCAGACATAACATTAGAGATATGTTCTCCCACAGCCTGCCTGCTTGGCATCTTTCCACGACCGAAGCAGGCTAAACATGTTAGTAAACTGAAAAACCTGGCGTATATCCTGGCCAAATGCAGGATTGCGATGAATTGGAAGGCACACAAAAGGCCCGGAGGTACGATGGTGGTGGGCGGTGGGGGGGCAGAGTGGGGGAGGAGGGTGCAGGGAGGGGGGGGTCGCTGGGATCTCCAGAAATGGTCGCTGGCCGAAACTTTAGTTTGGCAAGAATCAGCCCGCCGGGGTCACTGGGAGCAGAATATAGATTTAGACTCCTGGAGAGTAATGCTTCAAGAACTATGGGGCTCCACATATGTCACGAAACAGACAGCGAATTCAAACCAGTCACCAGAAAAGTAATCGTGGTCATGGACATCTGGCATAGACCAGCAGTGCACAGCGTGTATAAAGGCAGAACAAAAGTCATAGGCTGAAGAGTGGGTGAGGGAGTTGGGTGGGTGGGAACCACGGGATGCAGACAAAACAACATTTGTTCAAAGGAAGGAAATGTCCAAGTTAAGCAAAAAAAAAGTTATATGGGATACATTACTCACCATAATCGTATTTCTGATGCTTGCATCTGCTTAGATTCACATGATGTGCATAGGCCGACATCTAGTGGAAGCTGCGTAGTATTACAGTTTATAGACGTAATGGCTACCAAGAAGGCAGTTTTATATGTCAGGTGTTTGAGACTGCTTTTATGCATGGGCTCGAAGGGAGGGCCCAGGAGTTTAGCAAGCACCACATTAAGGTCCCATCCTGGTGGTGGGTTATAAAATTGGAGGGTGAAGTCCCTTTACTCCTTCCATGAAGGCTTTAACCACTGGTACTTTCCACCACGATACTTTGTTATGCAAGGTGGTGTATGCCGACAGAGCTGCCAGGTGTACCTTCAGTGAATTAAATACCAACCCTGCGTCCAGCAGGTAGAGCATGTAGGTGACTATAGTGGAAGGAGTGCAATCAACTGGGTTGATTTGCTTATTCTGGCACCAGATAACAAACCTTTTCCATTTGTCAAAGTAGCAGTGCCTCATGTTTGGCTTCCTAGATTCTTTTAGGATGCCCATACATCTCTGAGGTAAATTGAGATATCCAAACTATGACCTCAGGAGCCATGCTGCCAGGTTCATGGAGTTGGGTTGAAGATGCACTGTCTGACCTTGGTGCTGGGACGGTAGGTTGTACCAGCACGGGAGTTTGATGGGTTCACACACCACTAGTCTGCGTAAGTGTGGGAAGCACGGTTGCCTTGCCCACATTGGAGCAACTAGGACGAGCGTCGATTCCCTGTGCATCTTGTTGACCACCTTCCTGATGAGGGGTTGGTGGAAAAGCATACTCAAACATCCCTGACCAGTTCATCAACAGGGCGTTCCCCTGGGAGTCTGGTTGGGGGAACCTGGATGTGAATCCTGGGCACTGTGTTTTCGCTTGTGGCGAATAGTTCTATAGTGTGGAAACCTCACTGAGAGAAGAGATCTACGATTTCTCTGTGTGGACACCATTCGTGTTCTTCTGGGAGGGGATCTCTGCTCAAAGCGTCCGCCCGAGAATTGAGATCCCCTGGAACATGTTGAGATGACAGGAAGATGTTCCGTCTGAGTGCCCATTTCCACATTTTCTGGGCAAGCTTGGACAGATTTGGCGAACGAGTCCCTCCCCGCTTGTTCAGGTAAAACATTGCTGTTGTGCTGTCTATCAGGATCAGCACTGACAGGTTCAACAGGTAGGGCTCGAACGCTTCAAACGCTCTGAATACTGCCAGAAGCTCTAGCAGATTGATATGATTCTTGGCCACTGAGTGAGACCAGAGACCCTGAGCTGTGTGTTGGAGAAGGTGTGCTCCCCACCCTGACAGGGATGCGTCTGTTGTGACTACAGCCTGTACCTCAGGATCGTAAAAGGGTTTCCCCTTTGACAGGTTCTCCCTTGTCCACCAGTGAACACTTTGTACAAGTGTTGGCAAAACAACCACTAGATCGTCCCACTGACCACTTGCCGGAGACCACTGTTTCGCCAACCATTCTTGCATGGGCCGCAGGCGAGCGTGGGGGACCAGGTAAATACATGACGCCATCATGCCCAGCAAACGCATCGCTTTGCGCACTGTTATCTGGTGACCGGTATTATATAGCGGAATTTGCAGCAGTAGATTCCGAATTCTTTCCTCTGATGGAAAGGCCAACCCCTCTTGTGTGTTTAGGACAGCTCATAGGAACTGTTTGGAGGTGCTTGGCACCAGAATTGACTCAGGTTCATGGAGAAACCCAATTCGAAGAGGAGGTCGATAGTTCTTTGAATGTTTGATCTGCAAATTACTTGGGTCTCCACCGTGATGAGCCAGTTGTCCAGGTAAGGGTACACTGAGATTGCCTCCCTGCGTAGGTGTGCCGCCGCCACCGCCAGTACTTTGGTAAATACCCTTGGAGCCGAGGCTATACCGAAGGGCAGTACCTTGAACTGGTAGTGCTGACTGTCCACCTTGAAGCGCAAGTACTTTCTGTGCGCTGGGAACATGGAAATATGAAAATAGGCATCTTTCATGTCCAATGTTGCCATGTAATCCCCTTTTTTAGGAGGGGGATTACCTCTTGGAGAGTAGTCATGCGAAATTTTTGGGGCTTGACATACTTGTTTGCAGGCCGTAAATCCAATACTGGGCGCATTGTCAAATCTTTTTTTGGCACAAGGAAGTAAGTTGAATAAATACCCTTGTTTACCTGGTGTCCCGGGACGAGTTCTATCGCGTCCTTTGCTAGAAGATTGGTGATCTCTTCGAGGAGGATCTTCTGGTGGTCTAAGGAATGTACTTTTTGACGTGGAGGGTGGTTTCGGGGACACTAACAGTTCTATGCAGTATCCTGCGGACAGCACCCATCTGTCTAATGTGATCCCTTCCCAAGCTTGCATCACTGTTTTGCGGGAGGCATGCCGCCGCCTCTATTGGGGCTGCCTCTACCCTTACCACGTCCCCTTTTGTTACCCCTGCCATAACTCTGGGTAGACTGCTGGTTGTTGTTATTCCATGGTGTACCCTGCCCCTGGGAATAGTTGGAGCCTCTTCAATTTTGACCGCATGGGCGACGAAAATTGCCATTCCCTCTTTGATTAGGGGGTTTGTTGGTTAACTGGCCCAGGGATTTGAGAGTCTCATACTCATCTTTGGCATTCTTTAATGCGTCCTCTACCGCCTTGCCAAACAGTAGATCGGGCTCCACCGGTTTGTCCATTAAGGATGCTCGTGTCTCGGGTTTAAACCGAGGATCGTCTTAACCAAGCAGGTCTTTTGATAACGGTGCTCTCTGCTATCAGCCTGCCGGCGTTATCCGCGGCATCAAAGGTTGCCTTAAGGATGCAACCAGACACGGCTCTTCCCTCTGACGCAACCTGTGCCAACTGGCTTTTTAAAGGTTATAACTCGCCAGCAGGGTGGTGGAGTTGGCAATCCTTGCCTGGTAGGCGGAAGTGGGGGCTACCTTCCTTCCCAACCCATAGACCATTTTGCTCTCCTTGTCGGGGGGAGCTTCAGACGATTATTGGGCCTTTCCCGCCCTCTTTCGGATATTAGTCACTACCAGGGAGTCAGGTTTCAGTTGCCCCCTTATGTACAGCGGGTCTGACTAGGCTGCCCTGAACAGTTTTTCGATCCTGGGGTTTACTGCCCTGGTGAGGTTGGGATTGAGAAGGGAAGGGTCTATTCTCCTTTGTATAGACTTGAGAATAGGGATGGCCTGGGCAACGGGTCTCTTTTCTCCCACTAGTTCCTCGACAAAGTCCCTCTCCTCCTGTGCTCCCTGAGTATCTATGCAGAAGTGTTCTGCCGCTCTAGATAAAACCTCATTTAAGAGAGGTTGGTTGTCAACAGGAGAGTCGGTAACCGGAGGCTCTTTGCCTACTGGGGAGTCTACTCTGTTGACCTCTGGATCATCTTCGTCCTCGTCATCCCCATAGTAATCCATCCCCGTTTGGTCGTCCAACGTGGCCAATTCTGGATCCTCATTTAGTGATGGATCCTCATCATACTGAGAGTATGGCTGTACGTAGAAACGGTCACCAACTTTGTGTTGGTGCCTCAACTCGAGGTTTCTTACCAGGGGGTTGCGGGTACCTAGAGCCTGAGGGAGTAGCCCCGTCAGGGGTATAGGAGAGGAAGTGCTGTGGATTTTTGGCATAGGCGTCTGCTAGGGATGACATTCTAGACATAACTGTACATCCTCACTTGACCATTCTTTAGAGCTAGGGATTACCCTTTCCTGGGAGGGTTTCCCTAATATATCCCAACTGGACTTCTGGCCTTGTGCAAGGGTCTTGGATAATTTTATAGAAGACTGTGACCCATCCTTATGTTTCTGTGGTGTAGATGAAGGCTGAGAATGTATCTTCTGCTGTTTTCCCCACTCCCCGTGAGTGGACGAGTGCTTCCCTGGTGTTTTCACCTTCTCTGAGCTTTTCGACGTCTGGCATCGAGATTCGGGGGTAGTGTCCCTTTCCTTAGAGTGTGGAGGTCGGGACACGGGAGCAGCAGTCACCCGGTCTGCTGACACTGACTCCTGGAGTGCGGCCTGGGGATGGTGGTCGTCTTCGTCTTCCGACGATCGAACCTCCGTTACTTTAGTGAGCGAGGCACTCTTGGCAACAGTGGATGGATGCTTGGTGCAAAGCGACGATCTTGACCGAGAACACCCGGTGGACCGTTCTCTGTGTGCCTCTTTCCGAGAACTCGACGCACACGCCGAGCCTCGGTTGGACTTCCGAGTGTTTAGTGGAAGTGTTGAGGGTAGCGCTCGTGTCGCCGGGGGTGTTCCCCATAGCTGCCCTGCCGGACAACCTCCCGAGGTCAGGGACTTGAGCTTGGATGTCTCTCGACGCCACGTCGCTGCCAACACTGAAGGTGCCCTCTGCTTCCATGGCCTCTCGTTGCCTGGCGTGGTGGGCCCAACATTTGATCGAACGGTCCTTTGGAGTCTTCAGCTTCAACCGACTTCACACTCTGCAGTTCGCGTCGGGGTGGTCCCTCGGCAAGCAGAGGTTACAGGTGGCGGGTCTGTCAACCCAAGGTTACTTGCGGTTGCACTTGGGGCAAAATTGGAAAGGGGTAACTTCCATACGCACCCTGTGGCGGCGGGCTAGTGTGTGTGTAGGAATATATAAGAAAATGTATCTATATATCTTTCTATATATCTAAATATATATAGTGTTGAGTATGTACCACACCCCACTCTCCCTACTTGCAGGGCCGAGGCCAGAGGCCTTCCGAGGCCCAAAGTCCGGCGTGCAGCTCTCAATGGTTGTTTTCTTCTCCGGGCCGGCATAGAGTGTCGAACTTCGGTGACTCTACGTTGGGATGGAGAAAATGGGGAAATATGATGATATTTTGCAAAATTATGGCTAAGGCCAGGGAACTCCGTGGGATGCGTCCGACCAGTATGGCGGAAAAAAACAATCTGAGGGTCCTAGACGCGCAAGGGATCATGGGTACAGTGGACGTCAGACTAGGGATAGTATTACTGGCACGCCATGTGTCGATGCCCATTTTTTGAGTTTCGAAACACAAACAATACTCGCAGCTTCCACTAGATGTCGGCCTATGCACAGCATGTGATCTAAGCAGATTACACAAGCCTCAGAAATATATATAACTTCATTTCTTTTTTCAGTGAAAAACAAAAAAAAAAACAAAAAAAAAAAGTGACATTATGGTTACAAGTAAAACCAAAACAATACTGAAATTCGCCAGTTACGGTAAGTTAAGCAACCATAACTCACGCTACCACCGTGCACTGCCAAGACTAATACCCATGACAAAGATGGCATCACAAATTCTATTCATGACATCGCACGTGCATTTGTTTTTTCACTGAGGTTTTTACCAGGATACCCTTACTTTATGTAGATATACCATACAACATACTGAACCCCCTAGCCCAAGCTAAAAGCCATAGCGTCCGCGGACTATGCAACTGTCTGCTGACCTGGGCAACATCCACACTGTCCAAAAACTCAGGGGGTACCTTACATTCTTGTAGCATACAACAAAAGAGCAGCACATAAATGAATTACAAACAAAAATAAACTAGAACTACAAAGTGTGCACTTAAGAAACCAACAATGCAGTTATATAGGATGTACATCATAATGGATCATACCAAAAACAAAAATAACCTATGCCCCCAGCAGAATTACCTCACTGCTCCTTTATATAGAAACTGCACAGCAAATATCAATAGCACACCTACAAAGCAGTAACAGCAAAACAGAAAACAAACTGGTAAGTACACTACATTAATTCCTATAGTTCTACACTTTCTTTAGTAGGACGCACTGAAAAATAATGGATCATTTTTTGTATTATTATTTTTATTTTTTTATTTTTACACAGAAACCTCTAGCACCCTGGAGCGGCTTGAAGAAAATGATCCCCGGGATGAAATGAGGGAAGACATTGATACTACTGGTACACACTGCATATTCCAAAATAAGCCAAGTAATACAAATGATTTCACATATACCCAATACATTTTTTTTCTTTTACAGTACATACAGAAAATATCAATGCTCCAAAAATGGTACATCATGTAGTACTCCAACAACATATGGAACAACAGACAGTGGGAAATCTTCTAGTGCACTTAGAAGAAAAAAAAGGATCAATTATTGACCAATTTCCTTGATTTTAAAAACTTTGTAGAAAGACATATCATGGAGAAAATTAAATATCACTGCCCCACGTGCACCTGCACCCGTTCTCCCTGTCCCAGTCAACCATCCCCAAATATTCCCCATCACCAAAAACGTTATGAGAACTCAATCCCTTCCTCTCCTAACACCCTACCTCTAGAAAATCCTAATTCACCTGTATGTCAATTTCTGCTTCCCCCTCTCTTTCATAATTTCTATATTTCAGTATATAAAGTGATATGTATACTGTTGATGTAGGTGTCTGCGTTTTTTTTTTTTAAAAGCCCATTTACGAGTCCGCGGACAGTGCAACTGTCGGAATGTTTAACTAAAATGGGGGTGTCCTACGGACACTTAACCTGTTCGTACTGTCCTCAATCAAAATGGAGGTGTCCGTAGAACACAACCTGTATGCACGTCCTCAAAGCTGTGACGCACTTTATTTAGTTCGGGGACCCTAACCCAGATACCTGTCCGCATGTACATTTCACTTTCGGGGTCCTACGAACAAGGCGTCTGTCCGGAATGTCAGCTGCACATGTGTCACACTTCTTAGTTCAGGGACCCAAACCCTGTCCGTAGAACACCCGTACGCATGCGTACAACTGATCCCGCACAATAGGTGTCCTACTGACAGCCGTCCCATTCGCTAACGTGTCCGCGACATCATCATCATGTGACCACACCCACCCTGAGCGTAGGCCCTTGACCACGGACAGTGTCCGGGTCCCCGGACACCGAAAAAACACTTTTTCTGAGCAATCCAAGATGTTTTACAATGAAACTTCACACTTGTAGTAGTCCCAGACTATGCCCCTACCGATCTGAATACTTTTTTGAACTTTTTCAGCCCTTTTTGGTGTTCAAAGTGTAAGCGGACAGCACGGCTGTCCACGGAGTGCTCTCTGGCACCCCTATAAAAGGCCGCACCCCAGAGCTGCTCCTCATTCTTTCTTTCTGTCTAAGACAGAGCACAACTGCAGATTGGCGATTGTTACAATCCTAGCTGACCTGCTTTTGCGTCTGCCTTAATTCCTTTTGGAAAATACTAGGAATTCTTCTGGCTCCTTTCTGTTGACCAGGACTATTCAGCTTTTGCTATTCCTCATTCCTGACAGCTGTCCTGATGGCATCCATGGCTGCTGCTACTTCTGTCTCAGCACCACCCCCAGCCCCTCCACCACCTTCCCAAGGGCCTGGAGAGGGGGGGTGGGAGAACAGGCGTGGAGATTTAGAGAGGGATGAAGAGGTAGTGGAAGTCCTTACTACTGCCAGCCAGCGTGAGTCTTGGGTGTTGAGGCTGTTTACCACCGTTGGAGGGGTACCCAAGGCATGTGCACACAAGGTGCGCTGCACTGAGAGCCACATGGAGCGCAGTCGTGGCAAACCGGGTTTGTACAGCTACGGGACCACTTCCATGCAGCGACACCGGAGGTTGTAACACAAAGCGGCAGTTCAGCGGGTCGTCCCCTTTGAACAAGGTAGTAGGTGGAGTTACTCTACAACAGCGGTATTCAAACTTTGGGGCACAATTCTATTTTTTTTATTTTATTTTTTAGATTGGAAGAAATGGGCAGGGGTGGCTCACATGGTCGGGTTGAAGCATGAAACTGTCTCAGGCAACAATGAAAAAGTGGCCCACAGTTGTAAATGGCTATTGATTGCTTTAGTCACAGACTGGGCCTCATTACAACAATGGCGGTACGGTAACAGCGGTTACGGTAAGCTACCGGCACCATTGCTACCGTACCGCTATAGTACGAGATGTGCCTGCAGGTGCCTGACAGCCCACCAGGTCTGACCTAGCAGGCCGAGTGGCACCCGTGAGCACAGCTTGTCGGATGCACCGGCACCGTTACTAACAGTGCCGGTGCATCCAAGCTCTCCATTCCATTGAGTCCTATGGGGCTGAAATGGGAATCTACCGGTACCGGCACTCGCGAAAGGGCAATTATCAGGTCCGCCTAACTCGGCATGACCCAGTAATTGCCCATTTGCGGGTGCCAGACCCAGATGCGACTCCGGCGGCAGCCGTGCCAGTTTTACCGGCACAGCTACCGCTAGGGTTAGGTTTGTAATGAGGCCCGCTGTTTCAATAGTATCCAAGTGGGTACTTTGTGTTAAAATGTAAGTAAATTGTGATATATTCAGCAACAATGGTCAAAATTACTAACTGCATAGTAAAGTAACTCATCAAACTGGTCCACATTGGCCAAAATGGTGGGCCAGTTTGAATGGCCCACACTAGCATTTTACATTTTTGGTACAGGCATTGCCCTATAGGCCAGTCGGAGCCTGGCGGCTCTTCCATAATGGTGAGGGGGCGCCCACCCAGTGGCCATCACCCATTATGGAGAAGCTAAGGAGTCAGCCCAGTGAAACAGTGAGCACTCCCTCCGCTGCTTTTTCTAGCTGATGGCGTGCTCCTGGGCTGGCTGAACTGTCAAAGGGAAACACTTTCCCATTGACGATTGAGTTTAGTTCCCCAGCCGATATGCTCACTGAGCCATGCAAGTGCTGGGGCATTTTGCTTCGCCAGCATTTCATATCTCATTGGAAATGCTGATTGGGGCACTGCATGTCTATGTCCGAGGGGGAGCTTCTGCGCCTCCTCGCACATACAGACAGAGCAGCCTGGAGCAGGGTGCGTCAGCACCCACACGCAGGCCAATGCAGAAGGTAAGATTATGTTCCTTTTTTTATTTAAACATGTGTATGGATGTGGGTATGCTTATGTTATGAGTGAGCGTATGGTGATGGATGCTCGTGTGAATGATATAGTGATTGCTGTATGAATGTGCAGCACCTTGCATACACACAATCATGTTGATTGTGTTAGGCCCAGTGGGGCCCAGGGGGCAGGGATGTTATCTTTTTACTGGACATCTATCATAGATGTTCAGTAAAAAAATGTCATGCCTACCTCCTCTGCCCCCCAGCACCAATTGCAAACTGTTTGGCTATTTACCAATTTTTTTGTTCAAAGCATGCTCTACAATGCAACATTTTAACCCATTATTTAAAAATAATTCACAGGGGGAAATCCCCCCGAAACCCAATTTATTGGTTCGGGCTCCCTTACTATGCTCGGTCGCTATGGCATTTTTGGGGGAAATAGTTATGCCCCTTCACTTAAAAAATCACCAGCCGCCACTGGCCCTCAGACTGTGTTGGGAACGGGATGGGGGGAACCCAGGGACTATGGTGGGAGCACAATAGGCGGTAACCATGGGGTAGCGGTGGGAGCAGAGTGCGGAGAGCCCAGGGTGTGTGATGGGATGGGGAGAGACCAGGGACTGGGTAGGAGTGGAATTAGGGAGCCCAGCGGCTGTGATGAGAGCAGGTGATGGTGCGCAATACATACTGTCCATTTGGCATTTCTGGGGGGTCCCCGCCTACCCAAATTTAGCTCAGGGGGGGCCCGGCCAAAAAAGTTTGAAGACCACTGCTCTATAACATCCTCCAAATCTGCTCCGGTTACCACAAGAGACACTCCTGTGGGACAGCGCATCCCAGAACCAGCCACGCAGGCCTTACGTGACGCAGTAGACCCTTACCTTTCGAGGGTCACTGTATTGTTTATGTACTATGACGCAGTACTTTGCAGGGGTGAACAAGTGGAGTGCTTTCGAGGCTTTGGTTCAGGAGCACAAGAAAGAGTGCCACCTACCCAAGTGAGGCCCACCCAAAATCTTCCTCTCTCCATTTGCCCTTTCTTATCCCTGTGGTTGGTGCCCCTCGCCTACCTTTCCTTAGGAGTCATGTCTGAAAAACCAAAATAAATAAATAATAAAAATAAAGGCTTTCACAGTTTAAAAATAGAAGTGCCAATGAAATGGTGCAGGGCCCCGAGTATTTGTAACAGTCTGCCAACTTTTACAAATGTTGGGGTATAGCGCTATCAAAACCATTGCACTTCTCTGGGAAGAAGTGGGGGCTCTGAAGAGTCATTTAGTATTTTTTTGTGTTTCGAAAAATTCAAGTGGTCAACTTCTACTGGAAAAAGGATTGCTACACTTCCAAAAAGGGTTGCAATGCATTTTGTATATTTTGCAGAAAAATCGGATTCTCAGCATCAGTAAAATGGACTCCATCTCTGCGAAAAATGTTTGTGCTACGAAACATAATATTTTTTCTTTGTGAAAAGAAAACATTTTTTGTAAAATAATTTGTTTGGTATGCTTGTTTGGTATGCTTGTTTGGTACAGCCTTGTTGACATTGCGCCTCGCTTTCTCCATTTGCGGACCAAATGTAGAACGCAGCCACATTTGTATCTGCGCAATACGAGAAAAAAATTGCTCGGGAGTTTGGAAACATGTCCATGACTTTCCCAAGTCCTCCTTTCACTGCAAACTGCAAGGAGATTCCAGTAATATGTCCAAAACTGTTCCCTCCACAATGAATAATAATAATGATGTCTGGATGACTGTGCGTCATCAAAGTGGCACAAAGAGGAACCAAATCTAGCCACTTCATTCCGTGCACTCCATGCTAGTACACATCCACATGAGGGAATCCAAAACGTGCAGCCACTCCACAGCGCTCTGCATGCACCTCCAACCAATTTATCCAAGAGTCGCCCAAAATCCAGATACTCTGCCTCCTGAAAGACACAGTGATAGCCATTTGCTCTCCTCTCAGCAAACAGGCCTTCTGCCAAAGTCTCTCCTTACACATCACACCCAGTAAACCTTATTGACCAATCCTCTGGAATGCACAGTCACATTTCCATGCCTGCCAGCCTCAAAATCCCCGGATGTGGAAAGTGCGATCCACCGACTACTGTGGTGTTCGCAGAAATATCGTGTAAGGGTCAAGACAGAAATTGCAACCAGAGCAGCACATTTCCTCTTTGGGGGTGGCTATGAAAAGAACCTTTTTTTCGGTTTGTTTTTTTGTGCCCTTTGCATTTAGTAGTTGAAGCAGAGAAAATCTGAAATCTACATAACTTCACAACAACCTTCCGATTGATTTTTAAATATTACTGAGAAAGATATTACCACAATCCGCCATGCCATCACAAAAAAAAGAATTTGCACCACCCTCCAAAAGGTTCTGAAATGAGGACATCCCAAGAGCACACATAAAAGAGGATATCCCTTGGTTAACAAGACGCCTTCCTATGTCTTGTGGAGGATTGAAGACACTAAACACAACCATGCAGCCTTTGGTGGTATTTGGAAAAAGATTATCTTTGCACATGGAAAGAGGTGCATTAATGCATTCAGGAACTGCTTCAGATAACAGTGCAAAGTTATTGCATTTACATACCCCAGAAAGATTCCTCCACAATTAACCACCAAGACATCTGGACTGTTGAAAACAGCCATATATTTACAAAGTGTACACCTTGCAAATTTCTCCCCGGCACATCACACCACAAAGCCTCCACTCCCTCCAATCCAAGATTGGCAGAAATGCCACATACCTCTGCATACATCTGCATATTTCTCATAAAACAATCTCCCACCATCCAAACACTCACTCTATCCACTTGTCAGAAACTCACGGCCTGCATTATGCCCACATGTTAAGAATAAAGGCAGGGTGGTTGCAGGGATTGTGGGTGGAACGTTTGAGTCGCTGCCACCTTTGTCCCCATTGCAGATGTACTTGGTGTAGGGGTACAAGGTGTGCAGGACTCAGAAAGCCAGGAAGACTACGCTTCCCAGCAGCCCCGGGCCTGAAACTGCAGTTCCAGCAGCCCAGGAAACGCCCAGGACAACGCCCGACACAACGCGCATGCGCGAAGAAGCTACCGTGCATGCGCGATCCCAGAAAGCTTGTCCGTGCTCGACTCAGCTGCCGAGAGGACGCATCTCACGGAGCTCCAGTGAAGCTTCTCGCGGGGCCGCCCTCGCCACTGGACACACCCTCAGGCCCCGCGATGTCAAAGATTAGTACCCTTAACTTTTTAAAGTTAACCAGAGGAAAGTGTGCACTGGAAAGAGACTCCGCTTACCAGTGACTTTTGAGGAAACTTACTCTGCGGGGGAGATACGCAAAAGTTTGCGAACTAACTAACCCACTAAACTTGCATGTGACATGCATTCGCCAGTTGCGGGTGCAAAACGTAGCAGTATACTTGCCTGTTGCGGGTCATTCTATGCTGTATTCGCAGTAGCGAGCACTTGTGAAAAGCCACAAGGTGTGAAAGGGCAAAGCTAATTTTCTCCCTTTTTGTCAGGAGTGAGCCGCTATCGACAACGACCAGATCGTTTCGCAACGCACAGTCTGCGGAGCCGGCGGGCGGAAGAAGCGCACTGGAACACTCAGAACACTAGAGCTAAGTGCATTATGTGTCAGAATATATGTTTTACTTGTGGTGTTCCGTAACAAGGGGCAGATGTTATTTGCATATTGAAGCCCGATAGACTATTGTGTTTACAGAAAATCCCAAAACTGGGGCAAACTTGTGAATGTGTTGAACAAGTGCTGGATTCCAGTTTGAGGGTAAAGCATGCATGTGGTAAGAATGCATAACTGAATGAATGTCCAAAGAGTTACAAAGGCAACTACCAAGGAGAAGGTAGTCCAGGCTCAGAAGGTCAGAGTCTGGGAACAACTCAACCCTAAAAACCCCTCCCTATCAATAACATCTCCCTAACCCTCAATCCGGTTATCCTACCATCCCGAACCCCATCCAATCCGTGGACCCTAACCCTCTTTCCCCGTGGGGGTCGCGGTGACCTGTGCTTCAGCTAATCCAGGCGCCAAGACCGTCAAGGGGAGGTAGGAGTTCTTGCTACTTCCGCGTTGGGACGGACTTCGCCTTGACACCACTCTCCAACCACAGCCATCTTCACTACATACATTATGAAAACCACAACCTGAACACCTGATTGGCTAATCCCCACTGTCCCATGCCCACAGTCCCATTTCCCTGCCAGGCATGCTGAGAAACCCAGCAGCCCTTCTTCCCTCTCTGCACCACTTCCTCATTGGCTACTGTTAAGCAGTCACACAACCATCCACCAATCACATCCAAGAACTCTACATCTAACTGTCATAACAATTCAGCACTTTAGATGAACTGTTCATCACTCATAGTACAAGTCTCCTGTGATTGCAAAGCACCTACAGCAAACACAACTACTGTAAATCTCTCCAAGATCTCCTTTCAGATTCATCCACATCTACATACATCAATACAAACTACATGTATGAATATTGTATGTACAGTACATTTGCAACTCTTTTATAAAGGCATAAGAACAGGGTACCTGCTACTGACCCTGCATAATCTGCACAAAAAAAAAAGCATACTGTCATTTCTCCCATTTCCTATAATCGTTGACTTGCAAATCTGTCTGCTATCCAGGTTTTCATTTACAACATATCGCTCATTGTAATGTGCAAACTGTTATTCTTTTCTTTCCTTCTGTCATTGTCACAACACTTCCCCGTTAACACACTTATGAACTTCCTAGAATGTACACACAACAGGAAACCAGCTTGTATATTCCGAACGTATTGCAAGTACATACATTGCATGCATTTAAACAGAGCGCATGTCACTTGCCATTTTTGCAAAACCAAACAAATACATGTGTACATTCAGAACAGTGCTAACAGAAATGTGGATAAATAAGTCAAATAAAGGTTTCCTGCATTCATGCAGCAAGTATCTATGTGCAAAAGAATTGAATTCCAAATACAAAAACATTCTCCTTTTCAATCTGTACATCTTTCCAAGCTTTTTTCTCACCCTACTACAACTTCCACTAACCCATTAGCACACTAATTAGTGCAACAGCAACACATACACTTTCAAAATAAATACTCCACTAACTCCCTTAGCAATGGTCTGGTGCACCCACACACCCTACAACACAATCTCCCTCTACTGACCAGAACTGCTGTTCCCGAGGGCGTTCAACCTACCAGCGCTTTGAGATCATGCCAATGATATATAGGAGCGCTATATAAATGCCAAATAACATAACATGCTGATGCTCCAAAATCCCCATTCATATACAAAGCTATGAAATTTAACACATACAGTACCTCTACCTGGAAAGAAATCCTCTGCAAATGTAACTAATCTATTCAAGTGAAATTACTATGCCATTAACACACATAAGTAACTTTCTTGTTTCTCAATTGCAGTGAAGACCACACTCCTGAAAGCCAGCAGCACCTCAAGTACAAGACAGAACCCAGAAGAAACCTACTATTTACATCCAACAAAGTAAGTGCAATACTGTCGTAGTATTCTGACTGTTACTCTAGTGTTCTTGTATTGTAGAACAAATTGCATCAACCCTATAGCATGAGATTCAGTACTACTGATTGCACCTTAGTAGGTGCACACTTTGTATCGTCATCTGAACACTAGTATAGTAACACAGATACGAGAACAGCCTTCCCAACATGAAGTAACAGCCCATTCCACAATCACACACCTCTACATGCATGCCTACCCTCATAAGTACCAATTTCGGTTGGGTGATATTGTATGTAAATATGTGCTGTGTAAAGCGCTTTGGATAAAGGCGCTATATAAATAACACATCATTATCATAATAAGACACTTGTGCACACATACATTGCACAACCTCCCACCCTTCACATTCTTTTCTTCTCCAACAGACACCAAAGAATGCCTACCAAAATGCACATTTGTAGAAAGCAACGCAGAACTAGAGCAAATCAAACTAAAAGTGTACAAAATAGGCATCTGCCTCTAGCAGAATTTATACAAAAAGTTTAAACAAAACAGTTAATACATTCACTAAGCGAAACTAAAGCAGCTTTCAGGAAGGAAATTGACTCCTCTTTCAAAATGTAAAACTAAACAAAGGAATTAAGAATACTGCAGCTACCACTAGTGATAACACTGCACCTATAGATCTTGATGTAGCAACAAGTAAGCATACCAAACAAATTATTTTACAAAAAATGTTCCGCCACAGAGTCCTTCAGAACCTTATAAAAACAGGGGACAAATCATGCTCGAGTCTTAAAACCTACTGCAGAATTCTAATCCTGGAAGCTCTCCGACAGTGCAATCCTTCTGAAAAGGAAATTATATTCGTTTTAAACCGAATGAAACCACTAACAAAAGGAATTACTAAACTACAAGGACTTCTCAACAAATGGAATATCAACAAAGATAGCTTTGCAAACATCTGTGCAGTTGAGTGTAGTCACACCAAAAGCACAGAGCCATATTTCAATGAAGCATACAAGGGTTTATAGTGATTACATCGAATGCCAAATCATTGAATGCCTTAGCATCTAAAACAAAGCTGAGAAAAAAAAAAAAAGCATTGAATGCATTTTTTTGGGCTCCCCAACCCCTGTTTTTGAACCCCTTAAAACCCATTATACTTAAAATAAAACCTTTACCTTTGAAAAAAATGCATTCAATACTTTTATTTCTCAATATTTTTTTCCAATTTTTTTGGCATTCAATGCTTTGTATTCGATGCAATGACTGGATACCAACAAAAGCAAACAAACCCAATTGCCATACATAAAAGTGGACGAGGGGATGGAAAGGTTAACAATACCATCATGGAACAAGAAACACTGCTCACAAAAATATCCCCAGCAGACAACTCTCCATTCCACCAAAACAATACGTCCAGACTACAAATGGCCATGCATATCAATGTGTAGCGTACGCAAAAAAACTCACATCTTTACGCCAGTTCCTCAATCAGTATGTGAAAGGCAAAGATTAATTAAAAATAAAACTATTACAAACTACGGACTCCTGTGCAGTGGGCAAATACACAGGACTACGAGGACATTCATTAACCTGCATTTCTGGACCTATTTGCAAAAGCACCTTCCACCATATCAAAATGATAGGAACAAACCATTCAACTGTAAGAAATCTTGTTCATAAACTGTACTATGCAAAAAAACCTGCTTTAGCACTGGACAATTTAAATAACATTCTTCTACATGGTACAGCCAAAGAACTACTCGAAGAAAGAGCACATCCAAAGAATATATATTTGGAAGTGAAACCCACTTACAAAATTCAATATCTTTAGAACAGAGTATCAAGAACCTTACAAATGGCAACCTTGTACTACACACATACAAAAAAAGAAATACTAAAGTTTAAAAGGTGTGTGTGTGTGTATAAAGACTACAAATCTATAGATATAATGTACAAAATAGAAGACCATAAAGAATCCAAGTGGTTCTAATTAGCTCTCTATCTTATAGCAGAACACAAACACGAAATTACTAACCCCCCCCTCAATACTTTGCAGATACTGCACTGCATAATTTGGCAACAACCAAATACCTTCACGTGCTATAACTAACAACTTGGAATATTCCCACTGCCAAAACTACTCCAACAACTTAACTTGTATGAGAGCATTATAATTCAAACAGTGCAACCATTTCAAGAATAAATATGCCTTCAACCTAAAACGAAATGCCTCTGAATTACTGAAAGGCATTCGTGGCAAAGGAGTTTATTTGCCATTAGTCCTCAAAGAAAACGTAGACACTCAGAGTGCAACGGACAATAGATCAATCTTTGATTATCCTAGTGAATAGCATACCTACAAAAGAATTTGACAGCAACTAGTGAACTTACATATAGTTAGAGACACCCTGCAATATCTAAAAGAAACAACGAAAACTACAATGAAATGCACATTGAAGAAAACCTGAGGGAAGCCAGCAAAATAATTCAAGAATCACCAGGAACTGGCCAATTTCAACTTCTATATCCTAATATAGCATCCAATATTTTAGACCATTATACAATTCACCCACGGCACTGCAAAGACACCATAGATGATGCACTGGAAACTTACCAAATGAGGCAAGCCAAAGGATCTCCAATTAGCATATGGGAAAAAAGTGCAGAAGCACAAGTCTTGGCTCTATCCTTTCCTACAGCAAAAGAAGGAAGGCACGATGAAAGACCCACACAAATAACAGCATCAGAATACTGCTCTTTACGAATGTATTCTGAAGACCCCAGATTCAGACAAAACATTGAAAACATATTCCACCTTCTCTTTGAAAGTGAACTAGCAACTCAATGCTGCAGAGTTGCACACACATTGAAAACAAGTAACAATTTTCTAAATATGTCTGCTACAAAAGGTGCAAGAAAAAGGTGAAGTTTTACAGTCAAGTATAACAAACCTTTTAGCAAACATGTGTGGTACAAAAGCATACTGGTTCCGACGACACTCAGAAGTACACTGTATGATAAGAAACCTTGGCTCACCCATATGATTTAGTTGTGCAGAGTATGCATGGGAATATTTGCACAATGTCATACGCATAGCAAACAAAAACAAAACGAGTATAGACCTAAAAACACCAGGAGAACTCTGCTCTCTTGATCCTGTAAATGTAAATGTATCAAGATACATCCATCATCGCTTTATTGCCATGCTACACTTCATTGTAATAAAACAGTTCCTCCCCTCTGAGAAATGCAACACTTCTTTTGGAGAAAAGAATACCAAGCCAGAGGAGCACTACACATCCACATGCTTTTGTGGATTAAAGATGCTCCTAAATTTGGTCAGGACAGTGATGTCACGGTTTTGCAGTTCATTCAGAAATATATCACTTGTGAAATACCTTCACAAACTACCTAAATGCACACATTTTACAATTTCAAAGACACAAGTGTGGCAAGTATTGTCGGCGCAAATATAAAAAGAAAAAGGGAAATACTACACTAAATGCCACTTTGGTTTCCCTAGACCAGTTTCAACAACAGGATAAGTAAACAAATTCATGTCTTCAGTTAGACATAGTGTCAAAGGCAAATCACCCAAGAACACATACTGCATAAAAAGAACAAGGATCAAAGTACATCAATGATTATAATGCAATCATTGCCCTCCTACGGAATGCAAATATAGATGTGCAGTCCACTGCAGTTGCACAATATGTCACAGCCTACTTAACCAAAGCAGAAAAAACAGAGCTGAAAGACCTCTGGAACGACATATCATCTGACAAAACACCGTCACAGAAATTGTACAACTTTGGCATAAAAATGCTCTCCCATAGAGAATGTAGTTGCTATGAAGACAATTTAACCGGCACTGCCTTGTATGGGAAATCTGAAAACATAGTATGGCTAAGCCTTGGTCCTGCTAAAAGAAAAAGAGTTCTCAAATTATATGAAGACAAAGAAACAATAGCAAAAAATGATCCCAACAGCCAAGACATTTTGAAAAACAACTTACTAGACACATACTACCCAAACAGGAGTACCGCTTTGGAAACCATGTGTCTATACCACATAGCACAAAATTTCACATACAAAAATAATAACTAGATGAGAAGAAAACGTAGATACAGACTGAAAAACTGTGAAGGCAGCCTGGTGAAACTTACCAAACGCAGCCAATGAATCGCATCAAATTGTCATTAAAAGTCCTCAACATAAAGAACTGTATTACATGGCCTTACTACAACTTTTTAAACCATGGAGAAAAGAAGATGTATTCGATACCCATGTCTCCTATGAAGATGCTTTCAAAGCAAATGAAAGCACTATAACAGATATACATTTTACGCAGTACAAATCCATGTTAGACAATGAACACCAACAAGAAGAACTCGGGCACAACTAAATATAGTCACTCCTGACAGTAGTCAACATTCTCTAACAGGAAGCCAAGAACCACGGACAGCCACTCATAGCAAAAGAAGCAGAATTAGCCGTGACTGAAGCAGAAAACACCATGTGCCAGTATGAAGGGTCTACAGAAGACTTTGCTATACTCAAATCACAATTAAACAATGAACAGCGCAGCATTTTCCTAGAAGTAACTGAACAAATTGAACATGGTATGCAGCACGAAACTAAAACTTGTACCTGTCGAGTACAAACCTATACTGCTATATGTAAGTGCAGGCCTCCAGATATGGTGGGTACCAGGCCTTTTTACGCATGAAAATCTTGCAAATACGACAGCTTTATTATTTTCCTGGGTACATTTACACACACGTTTAGAGCAGAGGGCAGTGAAAAGGTCAGGTTACTTGATAGAAACTAGGAGAGTTATTTTGATTTTTATCTACATGGATGTAATTGCAAGCCACCTCTGAAACAGAATGTATTTCTCTGAAGCCTTTCAAAAAAATAAACTGCTCACTTTGATAAAAGGAATGGTTTCTTTCCATTCAGCTTTAGAAGCACTGTGCATAAATTCCTAGAATTTTTGGATTGTATAATAAAATGGAAAACTAAGTTGCAATTGAGAATTAATATTTTGGAACAAATGATGCTTTTTTTCCCAGTGAAAGCAAACCAGTATTGCACAATTTAATTTTCAGAGTTCTGGTGCTGTGTGGATAATCATGCTGAGGCAGATCATTTTTACACTGATAATTTAATTTACATTCTAATTATAAGTGCGTAAAATGATGACTATGCACATCCATTCAACCTTGCAGTCAATGGGGTACATTACTATAAATGATCAGTGGCAGCAGAGTCTTTGCTCAAGGGTGAGTGATTGTCATTACACCAATCACAGGTGTTCTAGCCTCTCAAATGACTACAATTAAAACATCCAAAACCTGACTCTTCGGGAAGCGCAAGCGCCGTTCAAAAACAAACAAATGAAAGTTACATTTGTAATTGAAATAGAAACTCAGCAAAACCTATCCCTGTGATAATCAGATAGGTATTTAACTTCATGTAGTGCTTCATAAATGGTCTGTCCAACATCTAGGTACTCTGAATATTATACCTCAGTCGATACTCCGTTAACCGACCTCTGAAGGATGTTAGCCAATAAGATAGTTCATCCGATTAAGCACTCATTGCTGCAATCTGTGCATGATCTGTAGGTTGCAGGCTCGAATCCCGGCAAGTCCAACTCAGCCTTTCATCCTTTCGAGGTCGATAAAGAGTACCGACTTTGGTTTGGTGACAATTGTGATAAATATTCCAAGTACAGCGCTTGGCCAAAAGCGTTATATAAATAACCTTTTGACCATTAGATTAGGTGTAGAATTTAGCATGGAGTCATTGCCCCTCTGCACTGTTGTTTAACATTGGCATACCATTAGGTAGTAATAGCTCCAGAAAATGAGGACTCACTAAACATCAAATGACAATTCTGCCATCAAACCTCGAAACACACAATATAATTCATGTTTGCTTTACAATGTAATTGGCTAGGTTTTTGCGATTTCAACATTTAAATAAATACAGGAGAGATCAAATGGCCAGACCTTAGAGAAATAATGAAAGGTGTATTCTGTCACAATGCAGAAAGTTGCTGTACGGTTATGATTTCCGTACAGTTTGTGCATGCGTCGGCTGGATGTCACATACATTTTACTCTCTTGGAAAGGAGAAAAGCCATTTTTACTCTTAAGATCACATATACTCTCAAAGTTTAAAAACAGGGAGTAAAATACTCCCACCTCAAAATCTTATCTGGAGCACTGTGTAAGTGGTCAGGCTGGTTCAGGGAAAACATTCTTAATAGAAATCAGCAAGTTCCTCAAACAAACTGTCACCTGTTGCAACTGCCCCCACAGGTTTAGCTGCCTACAACATAGGCTGTGTCACTTTACATCGATTGCTACTCCTTCCAGTAAAACACCAAATCAAATTAGACTACTACAAACTTTCACCAGAAGCTGCAATGGAACTACGCAGAGTTCTGAAACAAATGAAAATGCTTCTAATAGATGAGGTGAGCATGGTCTCAACCTAATGTTGGCTTTGATTCACCTCAGATTACAAGAGGTCCTCAAAACGGACTAAAAAGAACTCTTTGGAGGAAAGCACATAGTTTTTGGAGATCTTCAATCAACACTAGTGAAAGGCAAACCTATTTTTAAAACCTTAGGGCACAAACTATGCTGTAAAACTCTTGGCAGCATAGGAAATGTAAATCTTTGGCAACATTTCCAAAACAAAGAATTACCTGAGCACATGCGTCAGTCTGCAGACCTCACCTACGCCAACATTTTGAAAAGTATTAGAGTTGGTGTACTATCTAAAGAAGCACAATCTATATTAAATACCAGACACATTCATACACTCTATGGGTACAACTCATGTGCTACTGATGTCATGGAACAATTAGCACACAAAAATGTAAACTGTATGTCCTTGATGCCAACTCTTGCAAGCGCACGATTCAATGAAACAATGTTGAAAAAAGAAATGCAACCAATAGTTCAAATTTACTCCACAGACAAACTGGACGTGCACAGTATGACACTACCCATGTGTGAACAAGCCACAGCACAAATAAATACCTCAGAAAACTCTAACACAGCTGGTTTAGAGAAAATATTAACATTGTCTTTAAACTGTAGAGTAATGCTGAAACGTAACCTTGATGTAGAGCAAGGACTAGTTAATGGAGCTCTTGGTACAGTTGTTGGCTTTCAAACATACCCACGTGACAACATTCAGTTTGTCAATGTTCACTTTGACATCTTTCAGAAGTTAAAAGGATAGGACGCTCAACAGCACAATTCCTTCTTTTCAAAGACATGTATGTACGCAGAGAACAATTTTCTCCATCTATATGTAACGCTCACCTGATTCCCACGGAGGCGCGGGTCTTGGCAGGAAGGTGTCTGTGACTCGAAAAGTGATGTGCAGGACTCGATTGGCTTCTGGGGGCGAACCTCTTCGCACTGTGTGTCGAACTCGAAGAGTGAGGTTTCTGCAGGTGAAAGAATATGGGGGTTAATGGCCTGGGTTGTTGAATGTCCCTCTCTCTCTCTCTCTCTCTCTCTCTCTCTCTCTCTCTCTCTCTCTCTCCCTCCCTCCCTCCCTCTTCCCAGCTTTTCTGTAGAGCCCCCCCAGGTCAACGTGCTCACCTTAGATAGGTGAATGCTGGGCTCTCCATCTGTGTCTGGTGCAGGGTGCCGTTGCCAGTTCCTTCACTGGTGAAACATTGACCTCTTGAATTCAGAGGATGGTTACCGTCGTTATCTGCACGAGCGGTGAGTTTCTGGACACCTTTTGTCTTTATAGTCTTTAAATGCGTGGCACGTTAATATTGCAGACTCTGTATAATGCTTTTCCCTTATGTATTGCAGGACTCTTGGGATGGAAGATGGAGTGAAGCGCCTGGAAATTCGTAAGTATGGTAAGCGCTCCAACTGTCTCTTTCCTTGCAGCTTAGTTCGTGTTAAAGAGACGCCGGAGTATTCGCAGGCGTTTTATTGCGACGAGTGTGATGGGCGTGAGTAAATACCTGCTTAATGTCTTTTTCTTTTGTCTTTCAGATGTTGGTTTGCAGCGCCGGAGTCAGCGGAATGCTAGTAAGTTTTAACTATGCTTTGTCTTCACAGGCGGCGATACAGAATAAAGAAATCCGGAATTCACGGCGTGCCGGTAAGTATAACAATGCTTTTGTCTTTGCAGGCGAAGGTGCAGCGTGAAGACACGGCCGCTGCTGATGGATCAGGTGAGAAAGCACTGTGTGTAAAGTTTGTCTTGCTAACCTGTTTCTTGTCTTTTGCAGGTGCTGATGTTGACTGGATACAGGAATGGTAAGTATAATTCTTGCAGGTTCAGGATCGAAAGAGGAAAGGCTGGAACAGACTCGGTGAGCGTTCTGCTGCAGATGCAGAATAACGCGAAGCACGTTTCATCTATCGGGTGTGGTTTAAATAGCCTTGGAGTGATGAGGCGTCTTCTTCCACGGCCCCGCCTAGGTAAGAAAAGAGTTCCAGTTTCCATAAGAGTTCCAGTGCTGTATCCAGGGAGTGGAGCTGCCCCACCCAGGTAAGAAAGTAGTTCCTGTTCACAGAGGGCTTCTAAGTGGCTGGTAAGTAAGCCGCATGGTCTGCTGCAGGTAAGTCCACCCAAGCACTTTCACACCAATTATGAGCCCGGCGCTTCCAGTGCCGGGACCGATGGTTTTGATGAGCCTGGTGCCACCGGTGCCAGGACAGGGTCCAAAAGGTCCCAGTAGGGACCGGCTGGTGCCTAGGATTAGGGGCCTGCTTCCAAGGACGTTGGGCTGGTCCTGGCTCCTTGGAAACCGTGATCATGACAGCACCCCCCCTCAAGGCCCCTCCTAAGCCTGTCTTCTCCGGGGGTTTTGGCTTGTTGGGGTGATTCAGATGGAATTTCTTGACCAGACGAGGTGCGTGGACGTATTCTGAGGGTTCCCAAGACCTTTCCTGGGGGCCGTATCCTTTCCAATCAACCAGATAATATAACTTAGATTTGGAGATTTTGGAGTCTAGGATGTTCTTCACTTCGAATTCAAGTTCTCCATCTACTAAAACCGGTTCTGGAAATTTAGTCAATCGGGTTTCTGGTTGTACTGGTTTTAATAAGGAGACATGGAATACTGGATGTATTTTCATATGCGTAGGTAATTCCAATTTGACAGCCACCGGATTAATTATGGCAGATCTGAGATAGGGTCCAAGGTATCTCGGGATGAAGGTGCGGGGTCCTTTTAGAGGCAGGTGCTTAGTGGATAACCAGACCTGATCTCCTACAGCGTAGTGAGGGGCCTCTTTACGGTGTCGATCTGCTCCTTTTTTGAATTGAGCTTTAGCTCTTTGCAGATGGGCAGTGGCTTCCTTAAAAGCATGGGTGATCTCCGAGTGCAAGTGATCCACAGCAGGTGCTTCGAATTCTTGGGGAGGATCCAGGTTGGAGGTTCTAGGATGGTGTCCGTATAATAGGAAAAAAGGAGTCTTCCCGGTTCCAGAATGAGTCGAATTGTTGTAAGCGTATTCAGCGATCCAAAGAATATCCTTCCAGGGGTTTTCAGTTTGTTGGAGCATGCAACGTAGATATTGTTCTAGTGTCTGATTTGTCCTTTCGGTTTGTCCGTCAGTTTGGGGATGGTGACTGGTCGAAAGTCTTACATCAATTTGGGCTAGACGACAGCAACTGCGCCAGAAGTGGGAGATGAATTGACTTCCCCTATCGGAGGCTAAAACAGAGGGAAAACCGTGTAAGCGAACAATGTTTTCCAAGAATTCTCGGGCCAATACTGAGGCTGAAGGTAGACCCTTCAGGGGAATGAAGTGAGCCATCTTGGAGAATAGATCCACGACTACTAAAATGGTAGTATACCCCGAGCATGGAGGTAAGTCCGTGATAAAATCCATGGACAAGGTATGCCATGGACAGGGAGGGATGTCTAGTGGCTGTAATAGGCCGGCTGGTTTCTGCTTCTGACTTTTATTCTGGGCACACACACCGCAGGAGATTACAAAGTCTCTAATATCCTTTTTCCATGATGGCCACCAGAAATGTCTTTTAATCTTTTCCATGGTTTTGGTAATGCCAGGGTGACCCTCCATTAGAGAGTCGTGATAACAGGAGATTACTTGTTTTTGTATTTTCTCACAGGGCAAGTGCAATCGTCCTTGGAAATATGGTAGGTCTTGATCCACTGAGAATTCTTTTCCCTTTAATTGCCAGTCCTGCAAATCAGCCGGAGTTAGGAGTGATTTAACCGTGGTCTTGATGTCTTCAAAAGATTGAGTGCTGACCAAACCCAAAATCCTTTGTTCTGGGATTATGGGTATTGGTTCTGGATTGGTCAAATGTTCATCTACTCCCATCCGGGAGAGGGCATCTGCTTTTCCGTTCTTACTGCCTGGTCGATAAGTAATTATAAAGTCAAATTCAGCCAGAAACAGAGCCCAGCGAAGCTGTCTGGAAGACTGAGCTTTGGCCGTCTTTAGATACTGTAAATTGCGGTGATCAGTCATTACGGTGACTGTGTGTCTGGCTCCTAAAAGATAATGCCGCCATGCTTTAAAGGCCGATCTGATAGCTAAAAGTTCCTTGTCTGTAATTGAATAGTTGATCTCGGGAGCCGAAAACCTGCGGGACCAAAAGGCTACAGGGTGTAACTGGTGTCTGACCGGATCTCTTTGTGATAAAACTGCCCCCATAGCAAGACTAGAAGCATCCGTTTCCATGATGTAGGGGAGTTCTGGGCGAGGATGTTTTAGAATAGGTGCAGAAATGAATTTAGCTTTTAAGTCCTGAAAAGCTTGTTCTGCTTCAGAAGACCACTCAAAACGTTTGTTCTTTTTTAACAGAGCGGTGATGGGCTGGACTATCCGAGAAAATTCAGGAATAAATCTGCGGTAAAAGTTAGCGAAGCCTAACATGCTTTGAACTCCTTTTACAGAGGTTGGTGATGGCCACTTGATGATTGCATCGACTTTCTTTGAATCCATATGGACTCCGTTAGGTGACAATATGAATCCCAGGAACTCGAGACTTCAGTTACGTTGAAAACGCATTTTTCAAGCTTAGCAAAAAGATTATGTTGACGCAATCTCTCGAGAACCTTTTTAACGTGTCTCTGGTGTTCCTCTTCGGATGATGAATAGACAAGGATGTCATCAATGTAGACAACAACACACATGTCTATGAGTTCTCTAAGGACATCGTTCATAAAATATTGGAAAGCGGCAGGAGCGTTACAAAGTCCAAAGGGCATCACTTGATATTCGAATAGCCCGTACTTGGTGCGGAAGGCCGTTTTCCATTCATCGGCCTCTTTTATCCGTACCAAGTGGTAGGCTCCTCTGAGATCCAATTTTGTATATATACATGCGTCTTTGACTTGGTCCAGGAGTTCAGGGATCAAAGGTAACGGGTATCTGTTTTTAACGCTGATTTGATTCAGGGCGCGATAATCTATGCAAGTCCTAAGGTCTCCTTCCTTTTTCGGAACGAAGAACAAAGCCGATGAAGCTGGAGATTTTGAAGGACGGATAAACCCGTTAGCTAGGTATTGGTCCAAATATTGTCCGATGTGAAGATTCTCTGGCTCGGTGAGGGCATAAATCCTGCTGCAAGGAGGAGTTGTTCCGGGTATCAAATCTATTTGACAGTCGTAAGACCTATGAGGAGGCAGGGTGTTAGCTTGATCCTTCCGGAAGACGTCTTGGAATTCCTGGTATTCGGGAGGTAATTTGGGAACCTCCTCCGAAGAGATTGCCGCCAGTGAAACATCAGGCCTAGGATAACAAGTGGTAAAACATTCTGGAAACTGACCCGTCTTTGCTCGCCAATCGATCTGAGGATTGTGCTTCTCTAACCAAGGGATTCCCAGAATGATCTGGAACTGAGGAGCCTTGATCACATCAAACACGATTCTCTCCCGGTGTCCATCTTGACTCACTAGCGTCACTTCTTGGGTGGCATGCGTTACTGGTCCGGAGGCTATCTCCGTGCCGTCCACAGTAGTAATGACGTCTTTTACAGCCTTAGGGACAAGGGGTAGATTCATCCTTGATACCATTTCACGGTCCAGATAATTACCGATTGCTCCACTGTCGATGTAAGCTTCGATTGCATGCAAACGATCCGGACGTTCAGGACTAATGAGGACCATGGGTACCACGAAATGCGAGGTCACGGGACAGATCTTAACGCTCGGCAAGAGGACCTCTACTCTTGTCGGGCTAGGTCGTTTCCCTGCTCAGAATTTGTGGTACAGGTATCCGCGGCTCCTACAGCCTTCTTAGCTGGTTTCACTGGACAGTCCCGAAGAAAGTGTCCTGAGTTTCCGCAATAGAGGCATAATTGCAGCTGCCTTCTTCTTTCCCGCTCTTTCTGGGTTAAAGGTCCTTTCATGCCCCCTATTTGCATGGGTTCCACCATGTCAGCTCCCCTAGTAGAGGTTTGTGGTTTAGAAAACACTTGGGTATCAAATTTGGAACGATCTGCCTTCCTGTTCTGTAGTCTGTGGTCCAATTGGACAACTAAGTCAATATAGTCTGAGCATTCTTGTGGAGGATTCACAACTTGAGCTAAAACATCCTTGAGCTCTCCACGCAGGCCTCTGTAGAAAAGCGTTATTCTCTTATCCTCGGGCCATTGAGTTTCCACTATAAGTCTGTTGAATGAGGCTATATAAGTCAAGAGGTCTTGATTACCCTGTCGTAATGAAAGAAGTTAATTGTCCAAGGCCTGCCCTTGTGCATGTCTTGCGAACAGTTTCTCCATGCTGGACTGGAAGGCCTGGAAATCATGTAAAACCGGATCATCCTGGGTGACTAAAGGGATCGACCAATCTGCGGCGCTGCCACTGAGATAAGAAAGCACGAAAGCCACCTTGGTCTGGTCTGTTGGGAAAGCAGCTGGTCGACATAAGAAGTGTAAGCGGCACTGGTTGATGAACACCGCAAATTTCTTTGGATCACCAGAAAAGCGTTCGGGCGGAGCCAAGAGCACATTACCGGGCAGATTGATTTGCACTGGATTTAAAGATGATGCAGAAGGATAACTTCCTCCTGGAGCGGGCAATGGTGCCTGTCCTGCCTGCGTTTGTAGCAACTGCCTAGCGAGGTCCTCAGTTCGCTCCTTGGAAATTATCAGTTCTCTTCTTAGAGAGTTAGTTTCCTGACGAGCTGCATGTACTTCTGCTCTTAATTCTCCGAGCAACTGGGCTAGTTGATCAGTGTCTGAGGTTTCCATTGCGCCTGGGTAGGAGTTTTGTGGTGGGCTTCGCGTTCTGTAACGCTCACCTGATTCCCACGGAGGCGCGGGTCTTGGCAGGAAGGTGTCTGTGACTCGAAAAGTGATGTGCAGGACTCGATTGGCTTCTGGGGGCGAACCTCTTTGCACTGTGTGTCGAACTCGAAGAGTGAGGTTTCTGCAGGTGAAAGAATATGGGGGTTAATGGCCGGTGTGTGTCTCTGTGTGTGTCTCTGTGTGTGTCTCTGTGTGTGTCTCTGTGTGTGTCTCTGTGTGTGTCTCTGTGTGTGTCTCTGTGTGTGTCTCTGTGTGTGTCTCTGTGTGTGTCTCTGTGTGTGTCTCTGTGTGTGTCTCTGTGTGTGTCTCTGTGTGTGTCTCTGTGTGTGTCTCTGTGTGTGTCTCTGTGTGTGTCTCTGTGTGTGTCTCTGTGTGTGTCTCTGTGTGTGTCTCTGTGTGTGTCTCTGTGTGTGTCTCTGTGTGTGTCTCTGTGTGTGTCTCTGTGTGTGTCTCTGTGTGTGTGTCTCCGTGTGTCTCCGTGTGTCTCTGTGTCTCTCTCTCTCAGAGCCGCCGCCCCCCCTCCCTGCCCCCCGCTGCCCCCCCCCCAGGTCAACGTGCTCACCTTAGATAGGTGAATCCTGGGCTCTCGCTCTGCGTCTGGTGCAGGGTGCCGTTGCCAGTTCCTTCACTGGTGAAGCATTGGCCTCTTGAATTCAGAGGATGGTTACCGTCGTTATCTGCACAAGCGGTGAGTTTCTGGACACCTTTTGTCTTTATAGTCTTTAAATGCATGGCACGTTAATATTGAAGACTCTGTATAATGCTTTTTCCTTATGTATTGCAGGACTCTTGGGATGGAAGATGGAGAGAAGCGCCTGGAAATTCGTAAGTATGGTAAGCGCTCTAACTGTCTCTTTCCTTGCAGCTTAGTTCGTGTTAAAGAGATGCCGGAGTATTCGCAGGCGTTTTATTGCGACGAGCGTGATGGGCGTGAGTAAATACCTGCTTAATGTCTTTTTCTTTTGTCTTTCAGATGTTGGTTTGCAGCGCCGGAGTCAGCGGAATGCTAGTAAGTTTTAACTATGCTTTGTCTTCACAGGCGGCGATACAGAATGAAGAAATCCGGAATTCACGGCGTGCCGGTAAGTATAACAATGCTTTTGTCTTTGCAGGCAAAGGTGCAGCGTGAAGACACGGCCGCTGCTGATGGATCAGGTGAGAAAGCACTGTGTGTAAAGTTTGTCTTGCTAACCTGTTTCTGGTCTTTTGCAGGTGCTGATGTTGACTGGATACAGGAATGGTAAGTATAATTCTTGCAGGTTCAGGATCGAAAGAGGAAAGGCTGGAACAGACTCGGTGAGCGTTCTGCTGCAGATGCAGAATAACGCGAAGCACGTTTCATCTATCGGGTGTGGTTTAAATAGCCTTGGAGTGATGAGGCGTCTTCTTCCACGGCCCCGCCTAGGTAAGAAAAGAGTTCCAGTTTCCATAAGAGTTCCAGTGCTGTATCCAGGGAGTGGAGCTGCCCCACCCAGGTAAGAAAGTAGTTCCTGTTCACAGAGGGCTTCTAAGTGGCTGGTAAGTAAGCAGCATGGTCTGCTGCAGGTAAGTCCACCCAAGCACTTTCACACCAATTATGAGCCCGGCGCTTCCAGTGCCGGGACCGATGGTTTTGATGAGCCTGGTGCCACCGGCGCCAGGACAGGGTCCAAAAGGTCCCAGTAGGGACCGGCTGGTGCCTAGGATTAGGGGCCTGCTTCCAAGGACGTTGGGCTGGTCCTGGCTCCTTGGAAACAGTGATCATGACACTATAGCATACAGTCACCATTCATAAATCACAAGGTCTTACCCTAGATCAAGCATTGATAGATATTGGCAGCACAGCGTAAAAGGTAGGCATGAGCTATGTAGCACTGTCACGCCTACATACATTTGAAGGACTATTTCTAGTGAATTTTGATGCAAGTAAAGTAAACGCTGATATTCCTTGCATTGTAGAGTCCAATAGACTACGTGCACTCTACATACCTCATCTCAAAACCTACCCTGTTCCTCAAAAAGTAAAACTTTGTAAAAGAAAACTAGTGCACACTCAATTTATACAGTATCTCACAAGAATACCTGCAAAGAAATGAAAAGCAACTGCTACTTCATCAATTACCACATCAAAGAAGGATCTACTGCACAAACAAAAGCAACTACCTCTTTAAAGAAAAAATGTGCACTTCCATCAAATGTCTTGGACACAGAACTGTCTGGTCCATTCAAATTTTCCAATACAACTGGTGTAAATTGCTATGCAAATGTAGCAATCAATATTCTATTCCAATTGCCACCAATTGTTGAAAACATTTACTTAAACAGGACAGAACAATGTCGTCTGCAAAGGTTAGTCCTTCACAGGAATGCAATAAACAATCCCGACAACACGTAGAGTGTTTCTGGAATAAGGCAGGAATTGGACTACTGTGCTGGAAAGGTCAAAAAACACAAGAGGGTCCACAAGAATGTCTAATGTACTTACTACAAGTACTGGAAACCAAAAACATAACTATGAATGAAATCTTCCAGATTTCATACATATGAAACATACATGCAGTCTCTGCAGCCATGTGGCACAGGAGAAAGTCCCTAATGAATGATTTGTGTATGTATCTATGTGAATCCATTCCATTTCAGCAGCCTGTACAAAATGCAAACCATGGCATATTATGTACTACTTGCAATTCCGATAATCGTTCCACCTTACAGATACAGTCACATATTGAATACGTAATAGTAATGCTTTTGCCTTCGGCCATGCACTGAAGACTCTAGGCCCTGGTCACAGCCACTGCAGCATAATACACCCATGCAAGCAAACACCTGCCCACTGACTACAACCACCTCAAACCCTATCCACATGCTAAAACAGTAATTGCAGCCAATGCACAAACTCTTCAATGCAGGCCCTCCAAAACCAATACATCATAGCATAGTAAAATACCCAACAGTCTGCTCTGTGTTCATTATGTCCGCGGACTGCCGCAGTGACCGCGGACACCGCGATCACAGCACAGCCTTCTTCCACCTATACAAATACATAATTTGACCCATCATCCACTCCCCCAACCTTGTCAGCCACTTCTGCACACCACCACACTCCCCAAAATTGGATTTCTGCTCTGTTCCACATCATGCTGTCCGCGTATATCCGTGGATCCAACATGGCAGGCGCATCAAGAAAATGTGACACACCTCACACATCACTCCAACCAATCAGCGAACACGTTATGTGTCCGCGGACATGATGGCGCCTTCCTAGGAGTCCTGTCCGTGGAGCGAACAGGGAAATGAGTCTGCAGACCGGACCCATATCAAATTTTTGGAACCTACTTTTTGGTCGTTTTGAAAAAAAAAAAAACTACTGGCCGGATTTCCAAATTTACAAAAGCACACTTTTAGGACCAAGCCACCGCTCCTGCTGTAAATTTGGTGAAAATCCGTCCAGCGGTTTGGGCTGTAGGTGTGAGCAAAGTTTTTCTCCATTCAGTCTATGTGAGACCCCCTCATAGCTTTGCCCCCCCCCCCCGAACGAAACTTCACCAAACAAAAAATTGTCCAGGTAGAGCGAAGTTATAAGCCGCCCAAAAGGTGGTCTTCCTATGGGATAGATGGATATATATGGGTTACATTACTCACCGTAATCGTATTTCTGATGCTCTTATCTGCTTAGATTCACATGCTGTGCATAGGCCGACATCTAGTGGAAGCTGCGGAGTATTACAGTTTGTTTTTCGAAAATGGGCGTCAACAGTAATACTATCCCTAGTGTGACGTCCACTGTACCCAAGATCCCTCAGCGTCTAGGATCCTCAGATTGTATTTTTTCTGACATGAGGTAGCTTGAGGAGTAGCGCGAGTACAGATAATCCAAGCAGATAGACAGAAAGGTAAGACTACAAGCAATCATGCGCCTTCTCTCGGAGGGGAGGAAGGGTGGGTCGCATGTGAATCTAAGCAGATACAAGCATCAGAAATACGATTACGGTGAGTAATGTATCCCTTCTGAGGCTTGTGGAATCTGCTTAGATCACATGCTGTGCATAGATTAGCGAGCAGTACCAGAAGGAGGTGGGATGTGAGAAGGGTCATGAGCAAATAATTGTCTTAGAACCGCTTGTCCCACTTGTGTATCTGCCTTGGAATGGGTGTCAATGCTGAGTAAAAGTGTGAATAGAGCTCCAAGTAGCTGCTTTGCAAATGGTGTCAAGGGGAACATTTGCAATGAAAGCCAGAGTGGCCCCAATGCCTCTAGTAGAGTGGGCCCTTGGCGTAAAAGGCAGAGTCTTTTCAGAGAGTGAGCAACACAGCTGGATACAGTTAATAATCCACTTCGAGATGGCACCTTTAGAGACGCGATCCCCCTCTCTGCCTGTAGCTACGGAGACAAACAGTTGATCTGTTTTCCTTAGCGGTCTGGTTTTATTTACATAGTAGAGGACCGCCCTACGCACATCTAGGGTGTGTAGTTTCACCTCAGCCGAGCTTTGCGGGTTCTGAAGAAAGCCGGAAGCTCGATGGACTGGTTTACATGGAATTTTGATATAAATTTAGGTGAGAACCTAGGGTGTGTGCGTAAAACCAGTTTGTCTTTATGGATAGTAAAGAAGGGATCCTGCACTGACAGAGCCTGAATTTCACTGACCCTTCTTATAGAAGTAATAGCTACTAAGAAGGCCGTTTTATAAGTCAGGTGTTTGAGACTGCTTTTATGCATGGGTTTGAAAGGGGGGGCCGGGCCCATGAGCTTGGCTAGCACCACATTAAGGTCCCACCCTGGTGGTGGGTTTCAAATAGGAGGGTGAAGTCTCTTTACTCCTTCCATGAAGGCTTTAACTACTGGTACTTTCCACCACGACACCTTGCTATGGGAAGTGGTGTAAGCCGAGAGGGCTGCCAGGTGTACTTTCAGTGAGTTAAAAACCAATCCTGCATCAAGCAGGTGGAGCATGTATGTAACAATAGTGGAAGGAGTGCAATCAACCGGGTTGATTTGTCTACTCTGGCACCAGATAACGAACCTCTTCCACTTGTCAAAGTAACAGTGCCTTGTGTTTGGTTTCCTAGATTCCTTTAGGATGTCCATACACCTCTGTGGCAAATTGAGATGTCCAAACTCTATGACCTCAGGAGCCATGCTGCCAGGTTCATTGAGTTGGGTTGCTGGTGCACTGTTTGACCTTGGTGCTGGGACAGTAGGTTGTACCAGGCTGGAAGTTTGATGGGCTCGCACACCGCCATCCTGTGTAGGTGTCGGAACCACGGTTGTCTTGCCCACAGGGGAGCAACTAGGACGAGCGTCATCGATTCCTTGTTCATCTTGTTCACCACTTTCCTGGAGAGGAGTTGGTGGAAAAGCGTACGCAAACATCCCTGGCCAGTTCATCCACAGGGCGTTCCCCTGGGAGTCTGGTTGGGGGAACCTGGATGCAAATCCTGGGCATTGTCTGTTTTCGCTTGTGGCGAATAAGTCTATAGTGGGGAAACCCCACTGAGAGAAGAGATCTTCTATGACCTCTCTGTGAAGAACCCAGAAGAGATCTTCTACGACCTCTCTGTGAAGAACCCATTCGTGTTCCTCTGGGAGGGAGTCTCTGCTCAGAGCATCCGCTAGGGAATTGAGCTCCCCTGGAACATGTTGCGATGACAGGAACATGTTCCGTCTGAGTGCCCATATCCAGATTTTCTGGGCAAGCTTGGACAGATTTGGCGAGCGAGTCCCTCCTTGCTTGTTCAGGTAGAACATGGCTGTAGTGCTGTCCGTCCGGTTTTGCACTGACAGGTTTAGTAGATGGGGCTCGAACGCCTGAAGCGCTCTGAATACTGCCAGAAGCTCTAGCAGGTTGATGTGGTTCTTGGCCACTGAGTGAAACCAGAGACCGTGAGCTGTGCGGTGGAGATGGTGAGCTCCCCACCCCGTCAGACATGCATCTGTAGTGACTACTGCCTGTACTTCGGGATCGTAAAAGGGTTTGCCCTTTGCGAGATTCTCTCTTGTCCACCAGTGGAGGCTTTGTACCAGTGTTGGCGAAACAACCACTAGATCGTCCCACTGACCACTTGCCTGAGACCACTGCTTCGCCAACCATTCCTGCATGGGACGCATGCGCGGACGCGCATGGGGGACCAGGTAAATGCAGGACGCCATCATGCCCAGTAAACGCATTGCTTTGCATACCGTTATTTGTTGACCGGACTGATAATGCGGAATTTGCAGTAGTATATTCCGAATTCTTTCTTCTGAAGGAAAGGTCAACCCCTCCTGGGTATCCAGGATTGCTCCTAGGAATTGTTTTGAGGTGCTTGGCACCAGGCTTGACTTCTTCTCGTTGATTGAGAAGCCTAATTCGTGGAGGAGGTCGATAGTCCTTTGAATGTTTGTCCTGCAAATTCCTGGGGTTTCCCCCGTTATGAGCCAGTCGTCCAGATAAGGGTACACTGGGATTGCCTCCCTGCATAGGTGTGCAGCCGCCACCGCCAGTACCTTGGTGCTGAAGCTATCCCGAAGAGCAGTACCTTGAATTGGTAGTGGCGACTGTCCACCTTGAAGCGCAAGTACTTTCTGTGCGCTGGGAACATGGAAATATGAAAATAAGCATCCTTCATATCCAAGGTTGCCATGTAATCCCCCTTTTTTAGGAGGGGGATTACCTCTTGTAGCGTGGTCATACAAAATTTTTGGGGCTTGACATACTTGTTGGCAGGCCGTAAATCCAATACTGGGCGCATTGTCAAGTCTTTCTTTGGCACAAAGAAGTAAGTTGAATAAATACCCTTGTTTACCTGGTGTCCCGGGACGAGTTCTATCGCGTCCTTTTGTAGAAGAATGGCGATCTCCTCGAGGAGAATCTTCTGATGTTCTAAGGAGTGTACTCTTTGTTGTGGAGGATGGTTCCGGGGACGCTGCAGTAGTTCTATACAGTACCCTGTGGATACTGTTGACAGCACCCATCTGTCTGATGTGATCCCTTCCCAAGCCTGGGTGAAGTTTGAAATGCGTCCCCCTACTGTGGTTGCGTGAGAAGGGAACCTGAATTGAGCGTCACTGCTTTGGTGGAGGCGTGCCGCATCCCTTGCTGGGGCTGCCTCTGCCTTTACCACAACCTCTCCTATTACCTCTGCCGTAACCCTGGGTAGACTGTTGGTTGTTGTTCCACTGTGTACCCTGCCCCTGGGAATAGTTAGAACCTCTCTGGGAATTTTGGCCGCGTGGGCGACGAAAATTACTATTCCCTCTCTGGTTAGGGGGTTTATTGGTTAACTGGCCAAGGGATTTGAGTGTCTCGTATTCGTCCTTGGCATTTTTCAGTGCGTCTTCGACCGCCTTCCCAAACAACAGATCGGCTTCCACCGGTTTGTCCAACAATGATGCCTGAGTTTCTGTCTTAAAACCAGACTGCCGTAACCACGCATGTCTCTTGATAACAGTACCTTCTGCTATCAATCTGCCTGCGTTGTCCGCGGCGTCGAAGGTTGCTTTCAAAATGCAACCAGACACGGCTCTACCCTCTGCGGAAATCCGAGCTAATTGGCCCTTAAATGGTTCAGGAGCAGAGGCTATGAGAGCCGCAACTTCTTCCCACTGATGGCAGTTGTAGCTGGCCAACACGGTGGTGGAGTTAGCAAGCCTTGCTTGATAGGCGGACGTTGAGGCTACCTTCCTGCCGAAACCGTATAGTTTTTTGCTCTCCTTGTCGGGAGGAGCTTCTGACGAAGACAAGGGTGTCCCAGCCCTCTTACGAGTGTTGGTAACAACTAGGGAGTCTGGCTTCAGATGTCCTCTTATATAGAGAGGGTCAGACAGCTGCCCTGAAAAGTTTCTCAACCCTGGGATTGACTGCTCTGGTGAGGTTTGGGTTCACCAGGGACGGATCTATTCTCCGCTGAATGGATTTAAGGATAGGGATGGTCTGGGCAACCGGCCTCCTTTCTCCCACTAACTTTTCTGCGAAGTCCCTTTCCTCCTGTACACCGTGGGTGTCAATGTGGAAATGTTCTGCTGCGCGAGCGAGAACCTCATTTAGGAGGGGCTGGTTATCGACCGGGGAGTCGGTAACCGGGGCTTCGTTCTCTACTGGGGAATCTACTCTGTATGTTTCCGGGTCATCCTCTTCTTCTTCCTGGTCCTCATCATCCCCATAGTAGCCCGTCCCGGTTTGCTCTTCTATCATACTAAAATCTTGGTCTCCACAAAAGGAAGCCTCTCCTTGATACCGAGAGTATGGTGTTGCGTAAGGTTGTACCTCGAAGGGTTCAGACCTCATCAGGGTTTCAAATCGGGCCTTCTTACTCGGGGGAATAGGATCAGTAGAGCCTGAGGGTGTGGCCCCTTGTGGATCATACGAGAGGAAATGTTCTGGATTTTTATCATAAAAATCAGCCAACGAAGACATTCTTGACATGACCCTATCTATGTCTTCACTGGACCATTTTTTGGAACTGGGAATGACTCTCTCAGCAAGTCTATGGGATTTATCCTGAGTAGCTTTGCTGGTTGTGGACCTATCAGCAGACCTGGACTTGTCTGTCTGTTTAGGGGGGTTGGAGTGTCTCACAGGTGTGGAAGAATGTACAGGTAGTTTCTTCTGCTGTTTTCCCCCCTCCCCGTGCGTAGAAAAATGTTTTCCCTGTCCCCTAGTGGATCCAGAGTTTTTCGACGCCTGGCGTCGAGGATCGGGAGAGGTGTCCCTGTCCTTCGAGCGTGGGGCCTCGCTGGTTTTAATTGCGGGCTCCGCCTCCTGGAGGGCGGCCTGGGGGTGGAAGTCGTCTTCGTCTTCCGACGATCGAACTTCTGTTAGCCTAGGGAGCGAGGCACTCTTGGCAAGAGTGGATGATTGCCTGGCGTCATGCAGCGATCTTGATCGAGAGCGCCCAGAGGACACCGAATCGGACCGTTCTCTCTGTGCCTCTTTCCGAGAACTCGACGTCGTCGAGTCTCGGTTGGACTTCGTGTGTTTAGTGTGTGTAGTATGTGAAGCGCTTGCGTCGCCGGGGGTCTTCCCCATAGCCGCCCTGCCGGACGACCTTCCGAGGTCGGGGACCTGCGCTCGGCTGTCTTTCGACGCCGTAATGCCCTCGCCGTCCGAAAGTACGGCGTTGCTGCCATCGCTGAAGGTGTCCTCCGCTGCCATGGCCGTCTGCCTGGCGTGGTGGGCCCAACGCTTCGTCGAACGGTCCTTACGTGTCTTAGGTTTAAACCTACTACACGCTCTGCAGTTCGCTTCGGGGTGGTCCCTCGGCAAGCAGAGATTGCACGTGGCGTGCCTGTCGACCCAAGGGTATTTGCGGTTGCACTTGGGGCAGAATTGAAAAGGGGTACCCTCCATACGCACCTTGAGGCAGCGGGCTGTTAAGTGTAGGAAATATATAAGGTGTACCTATATACCAAGAGTGTAGAGTATGTACCACCCCCCACTCTCCCTACTTGCAGGGCCGAGGCCAGCGGCCTACCAGGCCCGGGCCGAGGCCAGCGGCCTTCCGAGGCCCAAATCCGTCGTGCAGCAGCCGACGGTCGATTTCTTCTCCAGCCGGCGTCGAGTGTCGAAGTTCGACGTTGGGGTGGGGAAGGATGTCAATAGATTATTATTTTATAATTTTAGCAAAAGTATGCCTAAGGCCAGGGGACTCCGTAAGATGCTTCCGACCAGTATGGCGGAAAAAAACAATCTGAGGATCCTAGACGCCTGAGGGATCTTGGGTACAGTGGACGTCACACTAGGGATAGTATTACTGGCACGCCCTGTGTCGACGCCCATTTTCGAATTTTTCGAAAAACAAACTAATACTCCGCAGCTTCCACTAGATGTCGGCCTATGCACAGCATGTGATCTAAGCAGATTCCACAAGCCTCAGAAATAAATATATATATATATACATACATACACACACACACAACTTGCGGTAGCAGCCATGTAGTTATGGTTATATTGCTAAACCCATAGGAAGAGCACTTTTTGGGCAGCTTATAACTTCGCTCCCCCTGGACGAATCCTCACGAAACGTTGCAAAAAAGTATATGCCTGCTCTGAATTTTTTTGCAAAGCCTGGTGAGGTTTGGTCAAGGAAGGGGGGCAAACTTTTAGGGGTGGCCCCAAAATGTATTTTTTTCCTATAGACATAATGGGGGAAAACATTTTTTTTAAAAAAACTTTGCTCACACCTACAGCCCAAACCGCTGGACGGATTTTCACCAAATTTGTGGCAGGAGCGTCACCTTGGTCCCGAAAGCGTGCTTTTTTTAAAATTTGGTGTAAATCCATCCAGTATTTATTTTTTTAAACAACCAAAACGTGAGGGAAAATTATTTGTGATATCTATGTCCACTCCGCGGACACACTTCCCTGTTCGGTCCGCAGATTGGCCTCCGATTGGCCAGAAAATATCGCTGACTTGTGCGTGGTCCACGGACATCGGGACGAGGCCGCTGATTGGGTTGCAAGAAAACGTGAAATGCGTTGGTTTTCCCGAAACGCCCGCCATCTTGGATTCGCTGACTTTTTTGGGGTCAGCGGACAGCACAGTGAAAACATTAAACAAAAAAAAAAGCATCATTTCACTTGTCAAACTCAACAAACAATCTCTGGGGATGTGGGGGGGGGGTGAGAGGATTGGATTGGATATGGCCTTAAGAAGCAAAAAAACAGGTTGTTTCACCACACGAAAGTCTGCAAACACTCCAGATGTCCTGGGGCAGTCCTGTGGTGTTCGGGGACACTTCGCATGTCCAAGGACATCTGTACCTATTTCTGCATTACAGGGTTGGGGAAAAGCAGTTTTTGGATGGTTTATAACTTTTGCGCCACTCAATGAAACTGCATGTAATTTTGCAATTTTATTCTAGAACTAATCCTGAATGGTTTTGCAAAGTTTTGTGGGATTCTGTCAAGAGGGGGAACAATTTGAGGGGGGGGTGTCCCAAAATATTGTAAAGGCATATAAATGTGGTGTCATTTGACGAATCCGCACAACTTTTGGCAAAACGATTTTGGATCTAGATATAAATGGTTTTCTAAAGTTTGGTCGGATTTTCTCAAGAGGGGGTAAATTAGAGGGGGGTGTCTCAACATTTTTAGATGGCTTATAACTTTGTTGCTATTTGACGAATGTGGACAAAGGTTTTGAGAAAGATTATAGACCCAACCTTCAATGTTTGTGTAAAGACTGAATGGATTTTGTCAAGTGGGGGCTAAGTTATGACTATTGCATGTACATACATTTTGACACTCAAAAAAAAAAAAAAACCTGGGCGGATTTTGAACAAACTCTTAAGGATCATTGGCAAAGACATTAAAGCATGGTTTTGCAAACGTGCCCAGGTTTTATTTTTTGACAAGTGTAATAATGTAGGTACAAAAAAATAGTCATACCCCTTTGGTGACTGAGGGATAGCATGTGGCCGTGGGCAGTAGCCAGATTGTCCCCTCATGACCTTATGCCATGACCCAGACAATCTGGCTTCTGGCCATGACTGCTAGGGACATAAAATGGTGTTAAGGTGGCTATGTCTTCCTGGGACTGGCTATGAGGTAAAGTTATTTGAAGGTAGGATAGGTTTGAAAGGGAAAAAAGTGCTTGTGGTAATATGTTCATAGGGTTTTGCAGGCTGACATGGCAAGGGAAGAGGGGCTGTGTACGGACCCCCGCCTTCTCTTTCCATGTTGGCTGTCTTGGAAAAAGATTTTCCTTCCTACAGCGGGACGCCGCTGGCGTCCCGCTATAGGCAGAAAAATCTTTGTTTTAGCTCCCTGGGTTCCCGTTTTGAGAACCAGGGGTGCTAATGGCCTTTATCCTCCATTTCAGGGACTGCAATGGACGATAATGGTCCGTAGCCCTCCTTATTTATTTATAATGCACCAATGCCTGCAGACATCAGGCTGTGTGGTTACAGTATTTGTTAAGGAATATGAGGCGGAGGAAGACAGCTTACTACTTGCTGAGAAAGGAACAACCTTTCTGAGAGCATTGCGGTCATTGGATTTGGTGTGGCGGTGCATGGAGGTGGTCCCGTAGGAGTACTGTCCAGGTAGTCTGCGACTGAGTACTCGGTGCATTTCACTTTGGTAGCTTTAGCCTTTGGTACGCTCCCAAAAGTAGCAAAGAACTGGCACAGCCATGATATGGTCTTGGTGCTTGAAGTAGGTACTTCCTCTACCTCATCGTCTTGGTCCTCTTCATTGTCTTTGAAAGCACTGCGCTTTTTTTGTTGTGAAGGTCCTCAAGCTGGTGGTGGCGGTGGCTCTTGGGGAGGAGGAATGGCAATAACTGATGCCATTTCTAAGATAAATAGCAGTTTTGATCAAATTCTTCCAAGTATGTACTGTGTACTAGATTAGTAATGGAAAACGAGTATGAAAAGGTGTAGGTGTGCAAGGGAAATTTTGAAGTTGAAAGTTCCTAGATCAGTAGAAAATGCAGTTACGAACTGTCCGCCAAGGACAGATCTTATCGTGAAGAGCAACGGGTTTTCGGACAAGTCATCATGCCGCACGCCAGCGTATGGTCATGTGGCACTGTCCGGAAGGTCCGCAATGAAGTCAGATGTTCCAAGACTGATGTAAAACTAGTTGAAATAGTTGCAAAAAGTGTATAGAAGTGTTAAAAATGATTCTAGAAGGTGTGGAAAGGGCAGAGTTTTAAGGTGACACTTTGTAAATGGGACACAAATATTGTTATATTTGTTAAGTATGATATAAGTAAGTTGTAGGAAAATAGCATGCACTGATAAAAACCCATGAAGTTCACTGAAAAAACGTTAATAGGACGTTATGGTTAAGTTGCACTAATAAAAACGTATGAAATTCAGTAAAAACACGTTAAAAGGACATTATGGTTACAAGTAAAATCGAAAACCCCTGAAATTCGCCAGTTATGGTAAGCTAAGCAACCATAACTCGCACCACCACCGTGCACCCAGGACAAAGATGACATCACAAATATCATTGCTGTAACCATAATGTCCCTTTAACAAAGTTTTTTCAGTGAATCCTGGACTGTTCTTTTGGTGTCCTGCCTCTGTTTCTGTTAATGGTGGCTTTTAAATATATATTTTTTTGTAAACAATTAAACTTGTAATTATTCCCACTTCGAGTTTCTGGCTCACTTTTTTTGATTGAACGGTGCTCCCTGGTTTTTTCGTCTCACGACCTGGAGTGCGGGCTAAACTGTTCCATCTCTGATGGCAGTTTTCCTCTGGTTTGCTATATATATATATATATATAAACACACACACTAACAAAAAACGTTAAAAAGGGACATTATGGTTAAGTTGCACTACTAAGAAAAACTATGAAATTCAATGGAAAAACATTGTTACAGGTACGTTATGGTTACAGTTAAAAAAAGAAAATAGAAATTCGCCAGTTATGGTAAGGTACGCAACCATAACTCGCGCTACCACTGTGCACTGCAAGGACTAACAACCATGACCTCAAAGATGACATCACAGAGTTCCTCCACAATCTGTTTGTACCTTCCTAAAACAGAGTCAGGCCACAGTACTTTGCAATGTAAGTGAGGTTGGACCGAGTCTGCTGTGCTGCATTTTCTTTCCAAGTAATGGTTACCCGGCTCAGTACGCACGGTAATTGTGAAAAATATGAACGCCCTTCCTGTAACCCACACCCTCAGTTGCGATAGCCTCCTGTACTGGCCTGTCAATGATCACACCAGAGGTGAAGGTTGCATTGCTGTGCTTTTATTAACTATTCACACATAGCACTGCCTTTATATTTTAACTCACCTTTCATCATACATTCCAGCAGCTACTTATACAAATGCTATTCACCTGCTGATGTTTAGGTGAGTCACAGTCTGTGGCGGGAGGTTGCAGGGGAGACCGTATTGCAGCCTACTGCTACGTGGCTTGCCAGGCTCAGAATGTGTACATTGGGAGCTGCCACTCATGATCTCGGGGGCACTACCACGGGACTTCCGCAGATACCTGCCTAATGTCCTTTACTGTGCAACCCCACTGTCCCATTCCCATAGGTAGCATGCTGCAAACGGTTGTATGTGGCACGTGCGTTCCCCCCCCTCCCAGTACGCCGAATGCAATATCCTAATGAAGCAGAAACATTCCTTCCTCCCTTCCTTCCTTCTTCGCAGCACGCCAGCGTCTGTTGCTGTTAGAATGCTCCACACGCATCCACCAATCACATTGAAGAGGTTTCCATGTAACTGTACAAGTTCTGTACACCAGTCCTCTGCATATACGCCACACCCAGAAACGGTATTGCACAATTCCCCAGCCTGCAGTCCCATTTCCATGGCCATCCTCAAAATCCATGGATGTGGATTTCGTGCTGCATGTGAGCGTGGGTAAATAAATTGCAACCAGCGTAGGGGAGTTCATTTGTAAGGACAGCTCTGAAAACAGGATTTTTTTTTAATGTTGTATTGTAGATGCTTCTACGGAAACACCCTTTCTTTCACTTGTCATTTGCTTTTGTGTTTTCTTCTGCTCACATTGTTACAGTAAAGTCTTCAACACATCCCGTAGACAGGCAAACAAAAAAGCATTACCAATGGTGGACAATGAAATGCCTTCTTCTTGGAAAGACTCTGCATTTCCACAACTAATGAGTTCATGGTTACAGAAAAACATCCCACCAGCGGATAAAAAAAGTATACATTCTTCCATTGAAGAGATACCTTCCAACCTCTGGTTCGGAACAATTTACATGACCATTGTCCCATACTCTTATTAGTGTTATGCACTAAAAAAGCACCTTGGCAGTGCGAAAAAGCATCTTCACAACATTGAGCAACATCTTCAGTGGACGGAGGATACATAAACAAGCCAGGTAACCCATATATTTACCGCCGTACTGCACGACGATAACAGATAGTATGAAAAGTGGCCAGGTATCTGCAAAGTGCATGCATATCAGCTAAACGCCAGTCTTACACAGCGCACCACAATGCGTGCACTCCTTCCAAATCTCAATGACCATCAAAGTGTCTTTCCAGGACATACTTGTGGATATGTATCACAAACGCATCACCGAAAGTCAACTCAATGCGTTTCGTCAGGTCAGACAGCCTCACTGCGCAGAGTAATATACAACAGTATGACCGGGCCACTCTGAACCACATCCACAGTACCCGCTTTCATAATTACAACAGTTCCATTTCCATTGGGCAGCATGGAGAGACGCGTGTCTCTCCATGCTGCCCATCCGAATATGGCATGTGCGCATCCGAAAGTACATTGAGGGCCACGCCCTAGAGCAGCAAGGGGAGTCCTTCTCCCTAGGGCCGCCCTTGCCTGTGACGCACACCCTGAGCACCTGATTGGACAATGCCCACAGTCCCATTTCCATTGGCCACCATTGTGAAATGCACACAATGTGGCACATGCACTTCCCTAAGTACCGCTAGAGCTGCGGCCCACTGAAGCATAAACAATTCTTCCCTTTCCACTTGCTTCCTTCACTGTCGTTATGTTCTCTTATAATGGTCCACACGCATCCACCAATTACATTGAGAGCTCTCCATGTAACAGTATCAGCTTTCAACACAAGTCCTCTGCGCACACACCACACCCAGAAGCAGCATTGCGCAATACCTCAGCCTGCACAGTCCCATTTCCATGGCCATCCTCAAAATCCCCAGATGAGATTTTCGTGCTGCATGCCATTGTGGGGGAATACATTCCAACCAGCATAGGGGAGTTTGTTTTTAAGGGCAGCTCTGCAAAACACTTTTTTTTTTCTTTCTTTCTCATTTTCGGTACTTGTAGCGACTCACCTTTTTTTCCTCTTTTTCATTGATTTTCTGAGTTCTTGTGCTCACAATTTTAAAGTAAACTCTTAGATTGGCAAACAAAACCGCATTGCCAATGGGCGACAAGGAAATGCCATTTGCTTAAAAAAAACTCTGCTCTGCATTTCCAGAACTAAATGAGGTCATTGTTGCAGAAGAACAACCCACGAGGGTTCACACAATCTGACAGGCTTCTGTTGATGAGACACCTCCCAGCGTCTGGCTCGGAACAACATTCATCACCAGTGACCCATACTCTTCTTGGTATTATAGATGAGACCAGGACCTGGACAGTGGGAAAAAAGCACTGCACTGCATTGAGCAACTTCCTGAGTCGAAGGGAACAGACTTAAACAAGCCACATAACCCATATGCATACTGTCGTAGTGCAGGGCGACATCCACAGTCGCAGAAGTGGCCAAGTGTCTGCAAAGTGCATGCATATCGGCGAAACTGCGCTCATTGACACCGTTCCACAAGGCATCCACTCCTTCCAAACCGAAATTGACACCAAAGTGTCTTTCCAAGGCATACATCAACGCAATGTGTTTCGCCATCTCAGCCACCCTCGCTACGCACAGTAATGTAACACTGTATGACTGCCCCTTTCAGTGAATCACACCCTCAGTACCCGATAGGATAATCCCCACAGTCCCATTTCCATTGGGCCACATGGTGAGAAGCACACAATGTGGCACGTGCGGTTCCCACATAACTGGCAGGGCCACGCCCCAGTACAATAGCAGTCCTTCCTCCCTTTCCAATATTTTTTCCTCCACCACAACCTCATTGGCTATTGGTAAAGAGTCACACACGGATCCACCAATGCCATCCAAGACCATAGCATCTAACACTGTTAGTCCTACACAACACTTCAAAAGTACCGTTACTAAATCAGCCTGCAAGTGTCCAGTCATTGGAAAACACGTTTAGTAGAAAGTTCAGTAAAAGATTGCAAGGTTTTTGCATCCACGTTCAGCCACATGAGCACCCATCACCACAAAATGGAGGCATGAGACCTTGTCCCGCAGTATGTTTAAAACTCTGTTAGAAGCACCTCTGCGCACGGTATCTGCCAGTGAGCGGCCATTATGTTCTTTAAAAGCATACGGGTTTCTTTCGCATGCCCTACCATGAAGTGGCCCTTCAACGATATATGTGCATGCAACATTCTCATTTAGCCAAATCATACAGTGTAATATCGAAACGGGAACGGTCAGGTTTCCTTCAGACAATGCTACGAAATGTGTTCCCCACTAACCCACCTCCCACATAAATCGTAACAAAATACCACCAATAGCAGCATAGCATTTATCGCACAAAGCAAAAGCAGCTTTCCCAAACATCACTGTCTGCACAGCTGTACTTCTGTCCACGCTGCACTATTGCAACAGGCTTTTTTAAAATCTGAACGCATCCAGAAGAGGAGTGTGCCATTTGGGATGGCATCTCTACTGCACTGAAATAGCGCCAATAGCTCCCAGTGGTCCCGCGTAATAAAGTCACAAGACTCTGCATTATGCAGAAGGCCTTCTGGGCCCTGGGACAATACCTCAAACTCTAACTTCCTATATATGTGCGTGCGCAAGCTCTTCCCTCATCCGCCTTGAACTCCCTCAGGGCCAGGCACTTCTCCAAAAAAAAAAAAAAACAGTTGGTGGTAGATGTGCTTCTTCACCTGAAGCCTCCCTCAGCAACAGCCTCCCTGACACTGGAGGTGAACCATCGCCGGTTCCAGTAGCACCTCAAAGCCTTTCTCTTAGTGTCGGCTGTTTATTCTCCTCTCCCCGGCTAACTGCCTGACGTACACTTATTCTGCACTGGTTACCTGGCGACTCTGATGTCGGCCCCATGTCACCTCCCCCCACCAGGCAAACCGCTGCACTGCCTTTCGAGCACACCCGCACTTAAAGACTGTTTTCTGCATGCCTCACAGTTCATCCACCACCTGTTGTGTGCACTTGGCACAAGTGGCCCATATTTCTACTTATTGTCCTTTGCTCCTCTACTGTACCTTCCCCTCCCTCCAACCATGCACGTGTGTGATGTAAGTCACACCTGGCCTAGTAGGGTCGCTGTCTGTTTGCCCTCCCTTTCCTTGTTGCGCTTTGCTAGACGTGTGTGTAGGGGCATTACGAATACCATACCATACAGTTGCACATCATGTGATGTGCATGCACTGTGGATGCCTGCCACTTTATAGATTACAAGGTTGTTGTTTGTTTTCTGCAATACCCCACTTACTGCACACTTTGCTAAGAATATTGCGCAAACGCGGCACAGCTTGCATGTTACAGGCTTCAAACAAATACATACATTTTATGCATACACCCAGGATGCCTGCCCCTTACCTTCCACACTTCCACCATAGCCTTCTGCACTTCTTTGTCCAAAGAGACCTTCTGGCACAGTGTTTCCGTACACACCAGACGCCCCCCCCCCAGGCTTATAGAGCAGTCTGTTTCGCTCCACAGTTTCATGTCCATGGCTCCCATCCAGAAAAAGGCTGCATGATGCACGTGCAAGCGTAATACGCAGAGTTTTGTTGCTAGGGAGGGGGGCTGGGGAGTGTAAAACAGGGTAGGGGTTTGGGTGTGTACAACTGTCTACAAAAACAGGTTTTTTTTGTCTTTTTGTCCTGTTTTATTATTTATGTGCTTCTATACAATTTCCTTTTTTTGCATCGCTTTCGTTGACTTTGTCTTCTTCTCCTCCTCACATTTGGACGTACTGAACGTCAACGCCTCTCTTACAGTTCTACAGGATTGTCTGCAACGCTTCGTGCAGAGTGGCAAACAAAACAGCATTGCCAATGGAGGCCAAAAAAAAACTATTTCCTTGGAACCACTGAAAATCTTGCTCGTTAATGCCATCATACTCGCTGCAGAACATCCCAACACTGTATATAAAGTCACACATGCTTCTGTTCATGAAACACCTCCCGACCTCTGGCTGTGGGCAAATGACACCAGCATGGTCCCAAGCACCTCTTGGTGGTATTGAGGAGAAAAATCACCTTGTTAGTGCAAATAATCTGCATCACTGCTGTCAGCAACTTCTTTAGGTGACTGAGCAAATGTGAGCACGACATGTACCCCAAATGTAGTGCTCCATAATGCACGACCACCACATCCACTGTCCCGACAGAGGCCACACATGTACAAAGGAGAACCATGGCACCGAAACCCCACTCAGACTGTGCCCCAAAAAGCCTCCACTCCTTCCAACTGAAAGTTAGTATCAAAGTCTCTTTACACAGCATACCTGTGCAGATCTTGCACAAACATATCACCCATGATAAGAACTCTGCGTGTGTCCATCTAAGTCAACCGCACTGCATCGAGGTTTGGAGAAATCCATCACTGCCCCTTCCGGTCAACCACAGCCTCCACACCTCATTGGATAATCCCCACAGTTCCATTTGCAAAGGCACCATGCTCAGAAGGACAGATTGTAGCATGTGGGCCTTCCCACCTACAGCGAGAGCCACACCGCAGTACAGCACAGGCACTCCTTCCGTTGCCACCATTATATATACACACACACACAACACTCCTGCATTACGTAGTATTCAATAGGCACACGTGCATTTAGCCTTCACATCCAAGACCTCCGCATCGAACACTATCATTTCTGCACTACACTGCAGACGTACCTTTACACACTCAGGGCTGGTGTCATGTGAAATCACCTCCAGGTAACAGCTCTCAAAACCAATTCACGTTTTCAGCATCCACATTCACCCACAGCGGTACCCAGCACCACCAACTGCAAGTAGCAGAATATTATTTTCCCTCCCAGCACTCCAAAGATACAATACTTCAAAGTGCAGTACAGTAGTTAGGAATGTGCGCAATGCACACTACTCAAGCACATGCACTATGCAGTTGAACCCTATGCACTACTACACACACACACTTTCTCAACACAGAACTCAGTGGACTGTTCACTCCATAAGCTCCTGCCATGCACTGCTAAATGTACCATGTGTGAACAATGAGCACACCCATGTAATCAACAAAACATGCACAACTCACAAACTGCACACTAAAGGGAACAATGTGAGGAGTACTTACAAGCAACCTGCTTAGCTCTTTGTGCTAGGCTTCCAGCCATCCATCCAAGATTGTAGGGCCTCACCACACACAGCACACCCTAGTGCACCCCACGTTCTACTCCTCATGCCATGTGTAATGCATTCCCCATCTGCAAATGTGCCTGCCACCTTTCACCCTGGCCATATATTTGCATGCATGGCACCATGAGTTTGCTTTGGCTCTGATGAACGGTATGTCAGTAGCTCTGTATATTGTCCATATTGCAACTTTGTGATGCTGATGACTTCCTTTCATGGCACAATATGTTAAAACACTTCCTGAAGCAAGGGTCATGTAAAGGGCATCCCATAGCAAAAGGAAATGTTGACATATGGCTCCCTAATGTGCAACACTGTAAAGGATTCCAATTGGGTGTCACACACCGGACCAGGACTCTTTCCCTTAGCCTCTGATGTAGCGCTCAATGAGAATACTTTTTCTTTATTTTCTACGAATTTGGATTGAGCTAGCACCCAACCCGTCTCACACCCCCTTTTACAATACCCCGGGTCACAATGGACCATGAACCAGGCCGGTAGTTGGGAATACAATATTTATTTTAAATAAAAAGACAAAAAAAAAAATATCACTGTTTGAATATTGGGCAGCAATCACCAATGGGGTGATAATTACAGAATAAACTATGAAATACACCTAGTTTGACCTTCTGTTGACCTTCTATTGTAACATATCCAAAGCGCAGATGAATATGAGCAAATTTACAGTTCGGGTAAATAGCGCCCGAGTTAAGATTTCTCCCTGCAATGTTCCCTCGAGCCCCTATTAATCGAATTTTCATCAATCAGGGATGTTATACCTATAACGGCTCAGAAGTAGAACACACATCCCATGACGGCTGCTATACATGTAATAGCTCAAAACACATCTCAACTGGGCTCTTGTACTTGTAATGGCATACAGTGCTGGTAAAACATCTGCATTCAAGTAAGTGCTGCATCTGGTAAGATAAACCTCACTCTATAAATCCCAGCCTAATGGCCAAAAGTACGATTTGCACGGATCTAAAAAGGAGCACCCAATGGTAAAGTTGCACTAGATTTGTAAAGGGAGAAGGCATTTTTAGCTTTTTGAATATTTATTGGTGCTATGACAAAAGACAAAAAGGAGCATAAGAGCAACTCTGAACCTACACAATACAGGAGGACAAAGTGGCGGTCGGAGGCCTGAGAGAACAGAATGCAGTAGGCAATCCAAAACAGGAATTCAAGCCAAAGGAAGAGAGAGACCAATGAGCTACAATAGATGCTAAGTAAGAAGGGAAAGAAGTAAATAATAGGATACACATACACAATAAGGGTGAGGGATAGACACAATAAGGGTGAGGGATAGAAGCAGAAAAAAGAGAGACTTGGAGGCAGTAAAATAAGAAAAATACAGATCAACAGCAGACAGGCAGAGCTGGAAATAGAAAGGCTAGAGAAAGGCAGGCCAATAACATAAGAGGCAGTGCAAGAAATATAATCAAAAGAAGTAGCAACCATAACAAACAGAGAAAACAGATATAGCCAGATATGAGAGAGGAAGAGAAGGTTTATCAACCGATACACAAGATATAGAAGGGAAATGGTCAACCGATACACAAGATATAGAAGGGAAATGGAGGCAGAGTGACAGAGCAACAGACCACAAAACGTGGTATAGCAACACTTAAGGGTAAGAGGCAGAGCATCAGAAAATGAGAGGCGGGGAAAACGGAGTAGCAAAGGGAAGGAGAGATGAAGCAAAAACATGGAGTGTCTGACAAGCAGGTAGTGCCAGGCAGCAACAGTAGGCCCAAAAGGCATAAGTGATGAATAAGAGTGAGGGACTTGATTTATGATGTAACTAGCTGGCATTTGTAGTAGTTCTCAACAGACTTTGTGTCCAAGTATAAAGAAGATGAAACTGGGCAGTGTGCATCGTCAGGTTTTTGTACACCAATGTTTTCGGACAGAGTTTTAATTTTACATACAAATTGGATAGTTGTCAGACACGTTTACCCTCTTGCAAAGGATGAAACATTTTTATCCTCTTAAAATTGGATTTACTCTCCAATTTTAGAAATTGGCAGTAAAATACTCTCACGCCAAAATCCTATCCGAAGCACTGAATGCAAGAGTTGCCATCTACCCGGGAGAGATATCCGGCTTTCCCATTAACAATGAGACCTCAATAGGACTTCATATCTCAATCTCCCGAGCACTTGCCCAGCTTAAATACCAATTCTGGTTCAAATGGGAGAATGAGACCACTTAGGAGTAGAGGTCACTCCCACATACGAGGCAAACATTCCTGAGCTATGGAAGGAAGCCAAGGCTCAACTAACACAGTGGGATCACCAAGAAATGTTTTGGCTGGGCACAGTGCAAGTTGTAAAAATGAATACTGTGCAAATGGTCGAGACACATTGAGAAGTTTGTTTGGGCCCATAGGATTCCAAGAGGCCCACGGATAGTCCCAACCAGGACAAACAATGGCTTGGGGAATGAGAGCCCCGTCGATTTGTAGTTATTGATTAGCTTCACAAATAGCCCCAACCCTAGACTGGCCAAAGGCCACAAGAAACCCAAATATGGCAAGACATGCAAGCAGCAGGCTCAAGAGTGCCACTTCATCCCCTTCCCCTTCCTCCCACAGCGAGCACGACAAACAAAGGGCTCCTTCCCCTCGATCAGATGTACGCTAAAATACTGGGATAAAGCGTGTAGCCTATACGGCATGTGGAACTTGTCCCAGTCTCACAAATTAGGCTAAACGCAGAATTCTCCCTGGGACTGTATAAAAGGGCAATTAGGAATTGGGAGGAGAGGAGAAGGGTCCCTTAACATTGGGTTAGCTTTACAAGAACAAAGCTCCCATAACCTTCAAGGAGTGTAAGCAGAAATGTTCCCCGACTGAAGCAGAACGCTTTCGATATGCTCAAATTAGACACTGGATCACATATAGGTTGGTTAAAAAGGCGTGCACAAGCAGTCCCAAGGTTTGGAGCTTATTATGAGGGATGGGGATCAGATCCCTAAAAATTCCAAGATGCTATAAGTTCCTGGAGAAAAATGGACAAAGCGGAAAAACTACCTTATAAAAAGGTGGGAACGCAACCTTGACCAAGTAATCACATGGGCATCATGGCCACATATTTGGGCTACAGCACATAAGAGTTCCAAATGCACACTGAGGAGGGGGGCCTATAAACCATGTTTTCGATGGTACATGCCTCACCTGAAACTACACAAGATTTATCCGAGCACTTCTAGCCTGTGCTGGAATGGATGTGGTCAGTGAGGAGACATGGCACACGTGTGGTGGTGGCTGCCCTTCTATACAAATGTACTGAAAGAAAACTTTGGCCAAAGTGATAGAAATTACAGGCTGCCAGCTACCCCCCAACCCAGCAGTGATACTTATGGGCGATGCAACAGACGTTGATTTTTCATGTCAGGCCCTAGAGCAGAATTGATCTCCAGCTTCTAAGGACAACAGGAATTAACCAGGCATGCTTTTGGAAAACACATGAGGACCCTATATTAGAATTCTTGTGGAAAAAGATATGCAGCCTCATTACGTATTTGCTGGTGCTGAATCAATATGCCAGTATTTCCATATACTGGCACGTTTCCGCACAAAGTACAAGTTTGCTGGTGGGGCTGGCAGAATGACCTCCAGCTATTCCGCCACCACACTGGCAAAAATAAATAGCTGGTATTACCGGAACTACCGGTGCTGGTAATACCAGCAATCCCCCCCAATGGAGTCGAATGGGACTCCATGGAATGGGGGATTTACCACCCTTACTGGCACACTAATCCAGCGGGAATACCAGAATACCGGCAAACTTGTAATTAGGCCATGGTGTGCAAGAATTGATGTGGGGAGTGACTTTTTTTTAGGACTGACTAGCAGCTTGCAACTTAAACTTTTGTTCCCCTGTTCAAATAATCCTAGATGTGCCCACACAGAATATTTTGCATTTTTGTGATAAGGGTGGGGGGGGGGGTGGCTTATACAACTTTCGAGGGCTTTATTCGTTTATAGGGTTGTTCATGAAACTCTTAAGTCTCTGAACCAGAGTCCATTCTATCTCAGTCAAACCTACTATTGGAATCCCATTGCCTGTAATCATCTGGGTCCTCTCTACTGTTCGGATTTCGGGAATATCTCCTAGATGCACAGGTCACACGCTCCTCCTTTTGTTCTTTTCATTGGGCCCATTTAGGGTCATTTTCCACAGGAACCATTTTTAGAGACTGGAGAATAGTGGGTTCCATCGTCAGAGGTGGAAATAAACACTGTCTCTTCCCCTAGATGGCCTAGAAGAATTATCCCAGTCTCACTAGCGAGAACTGACTTTTAAAATGCCCTTTCTGGGGCTGAAGATTTTATCCCTCTAGCTCAGCCTTGCAGGCTAAATGATTTCTCTGCAGGATCCTTTTCTGAAGTTCTAGATCTCTCAATTTGCCTTGATATTTTTCCATCAGGTCGAGGTAGATTCATTTCTACACAGGTCTTCCGACACGCTGTTTGGGCAGCCTCCACCAGTCGCTGGTAGAGGCAAGAGGTCATCCATGTCTGATATGAAACGCTCTCCTTCCTGATCAGAAATATTTGAAAGAGGGAATGTTAGACACCTTAACTCTTTTTTCCTAGAGAGGTCAGGCATATTCTGTCCCCCAGCATGCATATGTGAAGTTTTAGGAAGGTGGAATGAGGCCTTCCTTCCTAGCTTAATTTCTTTCCATTTCAGTAATCATTTTCTGCTTATAATCAGTCGATTAGCTTCCAGGGCTTTGCTACGGGAAGTTAACAGGACCTTTTTAGTGTGACATTCCTGTTGTGCGAATGAATGCTCGTGCTAGAAATTTTGAATTACGCCAGACATTCATGATTTTTTCTTGCCAGTGCAGCATGTGTTTTCAAAACAACTCTTTGTTGGGCTGCCCGTTTCAGGTCAGTCTCCATTTGTTCCAATTGATCTTGTAGGTTCACCCTTCACATTGGGTAGTTCTTGGAAAGAGACTAAGCTCATACCTTCATTTTCTTGTGCCCACTTTATTTTTGAATATGCTGTTTCTCATTAATTAGATCACCACCCTCTTGTGGAGATGATCACTGTCATTTGGTGACACTTCAATGATTATTGATTTGATCAAATGCAGTTTGGGACTCAATTTATTTGAGAATTAATGCCTCTTCCTGCTTTAATCCCACCAGTTGGCATAATGTTGTACAAGAAGCCATTGCTACATACAGACTAGTCATATCTTCCTTCAAGCCGATTAGGAGAGTCCCGGAGACTCAAAAACTGCGTCACTGGGTTCTGTAGCTCACCAAAATACGTCTTGATGTCACATTGCATTTGATCAGTGACAGTTTCCTGCTGTAATGCAGAGACCCGATTTTCTTTCAGTGTTTATTGCAACCGCAAAATCTACACATTTGCTTGGCGCTCAGCAGCTCCTCAAAGTGTGTCTGGGCCGCTTCTTAGCACTGTTTAACTAGTGCATACGCATCTGCTAATCTGCCCTCCACCAACTGGATGTGAAAATACAGATCTGCAGAGAGACATGTAGGTTTCCTCATCGACTGCTGATTAAGTGGTCCTTTTTCATATCAACCGTCTGAAAACATACCATTCTGTCCATCATTATGGTCTTCATATGTCAATATCTGCAGCTGTCCAATCTCCCTTCATATATACATTTGAAAGAGCATAGGCTTTAACCACATGCATTGCAATGTCAGATATCTCTCTATTCAAAGGGTAGCAAATTACCTCATAAATTGTAACTAAACAGAAATTCAAACTTTTTACTCCTGGTTTACCACGGTCAATCACTTACAACTCCAAATTCAAACCTCATTCTTTCTTATGTATCTTTAGACTTCTGTGCACACCCAAGAGATGGATAGAGCACGGACCAAGGGAAGAGGCAGGAGCAGCCAACAGGCTCCCTCCGGAGCTGACGCTTGGGACCGGTGGGAGAGGGAGCTGCGAATGACCGGCTGCTCCACCCAGGCAGGAGCCGGGGGAACCCAAAGAGCCAAGGAGGGTCCCAGGCTACTCGCGCAGTCGGAGCTGCCTGCGGAAGCTGACCCCCTAGACCAGGTGGACTGCTGTCACACACTCAGGAGAGGTGCTGGGGCAGTCAGGGGACCAACAGACAACACGAAGCCCCCCTAACCAAGGGGATACCAGGAAGTACATCCATCCGCCATCCAGGAAACCTAAACAGGAAGCACTGGGAAGGGGGCTCCCAGGGCCCACAAAATCAGTCAGACCAGAAAGGTACCAGGGAAAGCAAGCAATCCAGGGCACCCCTGAAGAGTCACAGGAACCAGCTCCCAAACACCCTGGGTAGATCACCCAAAGGAACCCTTGAGGGAGGGAGCCCAAAGGATCCAACGGCTCCACCCTCAACACCCTGCGCCACCGACCCAACGATCCACAGGCAGCCAGCAGGCGCAAGCAGGGGTCAACGCGGCAGAAAAGAGGCCGGCTGTCACAACCTGTACCCACAATGTCAAGAAATAGGAGCAAGGAGACCCCCTCAGCCTTAAAGAATACAAAAAGGACACATGAGGGACCCCTTGAAAAAATATGGGCCAAAGAAACAGCCCTAACTGGGGCCAAACCGGAAACAACGGCTTTACAGAATATGACACAAGCTCCACATAGGAGGAACGGGATAGACCTGTGACTCACGCCTCCCTCAAGCTATTCCTGGGAGAGATGGAAAAAAATCACGGCAGCAGGCCAGAAACGAACACGCTGAGGAAAGATCTGGCAGAGGGTATCCAAGAAATAAGAAGGGACATTAACAAAATAGAGTGGACACCAAAGAGTGCACCATACAGGAGCTCTCCGATGACGCAAGGAAAGCGGACACCCTTCTGGAAACTCTGGCAGTGGCCACTCATAACCTTGAGCTACAAGCAGAAGACCTGGAGAATCGCTCCAGGAGATCCAACATCCAAGTGAAGTTCCTTCCAGAGAAGGCACAAGACCAAGATCTGACGCAAGCCCTCAAGAGCATCTTCTCTGACTTCTTGGACTCGGAAGTAGGGCCAGAGATTCAGTTTGACAGGATACATAGGGTGGGCCCAAGAAGGGTGGGGGGGTGGGTGTGGAGCGGGACCAAGAGATGTCCTAGCGGCCTTCCACAGCTATACCGTCAAGGAACAAATATTGGCAAAGGCAAGAATGGCAAAGCAAAATCACATAACGGAGTGGACATTTTTTTGTACCAAGACCTATCACAAATAACCCTAGCCAAAAGGAGACAGATGGGCCCAGTCCTAGCCCAGTTGAGATCACAAGTAATCAGATACAGATGGTCACATCCGTTAGCTGGCAGGGAAAGCAGCACAAAGTCACATCATGCATGCAGGGAATGAGCCTGCTGGGAATTGAAGAGGAAGACCACCGGCCTCTCCAGCAGCCAACCAATCAACCAAACGGCCGCAGACCATGGGAAAAGTCCATGTGAAACGCAAAAGCGCAGGGGGGGTGGTATTAGACGAGCTACAAGTTTCCACTGGGCGGCCAAGATATACCACAGGGGCCACAGACAGAGAGGAAGTCAGACTTACGAAACCGACAAGATTGCTAGCCCGGGGAGGGCGCAAGCATAAGATAAGTGCAAGTGCTAAATCATAACGTAGATGGGATTCTCAGCATCTAGTGGTGAGGGAGTGAGGAGAGATTCTTGGACGGGTATTGGGTTATCCCGCGTCGGTCATTTCTGGGGTTGCCCTAGGGCTCAGCTAATTTGAGGGGGGCCATGAGCCAGCTGAGCCCACCCAGCAACAGATGGGGATGAGGGCGCTGGGGGCAGGGCAAGGGGATCCGGGGCACACTTGAATAAGAGGGGCCAGGCACTCATTGGGGAGGGAGACCCACCAAAGGGGCGCTTGCGAGAGCACAAAGGGGAAGGGTCAGTCACATACGACACAAGGAATCAGCAATGGATAGTGCAGTCAAACTGAAAATCCTATCAAAGAACGTCAATGGGCTAAACTCCCCCATCAAGAGAAAGAAGGTGGCAAGGTATCTTAGACAGAAACAACCACATATAGTCACGCTCCAGGAAACCCATATTTGCGCCAAGGACACCCATAGGATAAGACTAGTACAGGCCACTCAAACAGACGAGAAAGGGAGAGTGTTGCTAGCACTAAAAGATTGGCTCGACTTAGCCATTGAGGGCACGGAAAGGGATGAACAGAGGAGATACTTGCCGGTAAGGCTGGAGGGAAAGGGAGAGGCATACACGGTGGCGACAATTTATACGCCCAACACGGGCCAAGATGCCTTCATTCAAAAATCACTCACCCGCTTAGAGAGGTTCACCAATGCCCACATTATTCTGACAGGGGATTTCAACCTTGCCTGGGACCCGACAACGGGCAGGAGCGAGTACTTCCACTGAAACAAGGAGCGCCCCCCTGGGGACCTCAAGCAGAAGCTCCAGGAGCTGGCGCTAGCCAACGCTTGGAGGGAATTGGAGGGGGGCAGGGAGGGATACACCATCTTGCATGCACGGTTACCAGACATTTGGTCGAAAACCAAATGGTCACATTTTTTTGGGGGGGGGGGGGGGATCCCATCCCCCCCCAAACCCCTTTTTTTCTAAAAAACCCTTTTTTTTCCAAAACGAAAACCCGAAAAATAAATATATAATTTGAAAAAAAAAACAACCATTTGGTTTTCAACGAAATTGCGTCGACCAAATGTCTTTCGACCAGTTTTCGGTCGACCAAATGTCTGGACACCGCATGCACATCAGTCACACACAAGGATCGACTACATTTGGCTTTCCGGAGCCTTGCTGGGGAGGGCAACCGACATTAAGCTAGGTGCCATCACACTCTCAGACCATACCCCTATAACCCTAGTAATACAAAGGAACACTAGGCCTCCGGGCCTGTGGCGATGGCGCTACCCGATCCCGCTCTTCAAGGACCCAACACTGGTCAGGGAAGTGGAGGAGGTTGCCGAGGCATTTGTTTCACACAACCAGGTGGGGGGACTCCTCAGAATTGGTGGGACTCCCTTAAGGCTACGCTAAGGGGGAGAATCATAGCTATAAAGGCGAGAAGGGAGAGGGAGATACGGCTGCAAGAAGAGCAACTAGAGGAGAAGCTAAAGGCAGTGATCGCTAAAATGGGCACAGCACAGACGCCAGCCATTAAAAGGGAATTTAGGGTGCTAGGGCAGCTGGACCTCATTTAGATGAGGGCAGATGAACGTAATTCATTGCGCCTTAGGCAAAAGTACTATATCAAGGCAAATAAGTCTGACCGCCTCCTGGCCAGAATGTTGAGGAGGGAGGAGATGGATAAAACAATCCTGAAAATTAAAGTGGTGGGGGGGGGGGGGAGGAGGGGAGTACGACCACCTCAAACAACAAGGACATAGAAAAGGAGTTTACAAAATTTGACGCCAAGCTGTACAGCTCAAACAACCCTTCACCAACTAGGCAAGAGGCCCATCGAGAAAAAATGGAGTTGCCAAAAATATCAAACGAAGAGAGGGTAGCCCTAGAAGGGGAGATTACGAAAGATGAGGTAAGGGCAGCAATAAACTCCCTCCCCACGAGCAAAGCCCCAGGCCCAGACATCTTTGTAGCTGAAATTTTATAAAGAGTTTCTAATTCCACATCTCACAAAACGATTCAACCAGGTCGGAGTCTCCAAAACCCTTCCGAAAACAATGGAAGAGGCAAAGGTTATCTTACTTCCCAAAAAGGGCAAAGACCCCACTGAGTGCGGGTCCTACCGCCCTATTGCCCTACCAGCAACCGCTCCTCAGACTGTCAATGGACAGATCTCGGACTCAGGGGATGTCAGCAGGGGGACGAAGCAGGGCTGCCCGCTGTCCCCCATCCTCTACACCTTGCACCTAGAACCCTTCCTTCAAGCCATAGGGGCCAACAAAGACATGCACGGATACCCTTTCGGGGGCATGAACACAAAGTCGCCGCCTTTGCGGATGACATGCTTATGACGATCTCCTAGCCAGAGTCATTCTTAAGGGCACTAGAAACAGAACTCCTCCAGTTGGATTAGTAGCAGGCTTTAAAGTGAATACAATTAAGTCGGAAATCCTCAGCCTAATCCTCTCGGCCAGCGCCGAACAATCACTCCAACAGACATTCCAGTTTAGATGGGTGGAGGATTCCATAACGTACCTAGGAGTAAAATTTACCAAAAGGGTGGTGGATCTCTACCAGACAAACTACCCACCCGTCCTGGGGAAACTCAAGAACAAAATGGTCGACTGGGGACCGCCAACAATATCCTGGTTGGGGCGCATAAAGGCAATACAAATGGTTGTTCTCCCTCAGCTGCTCTACTCCTTTGCGGCCCTGCCGATCCCCATCCCAATGACCTTCTTTAGAGCCCTCCACAGACGCACAGATACATTCATTTGGAATAACAAACCCCAGAGGTTAGCCGTCAAAGCAATGAGCACTTCAACAGCCAGAGGGGGTTTGGGGATACCGGATTTCAGGGCATACTACAGGGCAGCACGAATAAGGGTAATAAGAGACTGGCAAAAGGACGACCTGGGAAAAATATGGAGGCCCATGGATAGGGTGGTAGTGAGGGCCCCGCTAGAGGACATCCTATGAAAACCCAAGGGAGAAAGACCACCGCAAAGGTACGCCAGCGAAATACTGTCAACCGTGGGCGAGGCTTGGGATCATGTGGTAAAAATATCAAACTTCACCACCTATCCCTCACCGTATACCCTGTTGTTCGACAATCCACAATTCATACCGGGGCTCAACACACACGCATTTGACACCTGGCAACAAGGGGGGTGCAGGAGGGTCAGGAACATATGGGGAGGGGGAGCAGATAAAATCCTTCCAACAAAGCAAGGCAGACTTTGCCTTAGGGGAAAGTCAGAGGTATAGATACACTAACTGCGGCACTGGCTCCTAGACCCCTCAATGAGGGCAGATGGGTCCCGACGACTAACCCATTTCAAGAAGTATTTAAACATAGACTCCAGGGGCAGGAGAGCGGTGGCACTAATCTACAAGCAAATCAAGGACGTCGAGGACTCACCAACAAGAAGATATTTGAAGGGATGGGAAGAGGCCACAGGGCACAATTGCGGAATCTGAGTGGGAAAAGCTATTGGAGAGGGTTCCGGAACTAGCGAGATCTCTACAAATCAGAGAGATATGGCTGAAACTGATACTCCAGTAGCACGTAACCCCAGTCAGGCTTCACAAAATGTATCCGGGGACCTCACAACTATGCTGAAGGATTGCGGAGGGGTGTGTACCTGGAGTCACATCTGGTCGGGCTGCCCTAAACTAGACCTATATTGGAAACTGATCCTTGAGGCAATAGAACAGGTATTAGGGGTGAAGGCTGGAGGGAACAGGGGTCTAGCAATGATGGGGCTTAATGGGAAGCTGGACGCCGTTGCCTCGGAGCCCAAACGCAAACTCTACGTTATCATGATGGGGGCCGCCCTAGTGCTGGCGCGTAAGTGGAAGTGTAAGGATCTGGTCACTGGTAGCAATGGAATGAATCACCTCACTACAGGGGGAACACACAGCAGATTCAGCAAAGACTGGTCAGGTTTATTGCGTTTGAGAGAGGGTGCTCGACGCGCATGGTGCCCCAGGTCCATGTCACTTTTAGGCATGATCAACCACCCGGGGGATGAACTTTGAAGACCTACATCAGCGACCCACCAAGAAGGAAGTCCCAACATGACTCTCCAACACCATGTTCTGAACTCCCAGTGCAAAGGACCAAGGTATCGACAGCTCCCGGATCTGAGGGGAGGGAAAGGGGGTGGGTAAGAGCGCTGCTTTCGTTTCGCAGTTGATCATTTGTTTATGTAAAGTTAAAAATACAAATAAAAACATATTAAAAAAAGATAAAAAAGGGGGAAAGTGTAAGTAAAGTCAATTTCACTTCACTGCTCTTGGAAACAGTAGTTTATCCAAGAGAAGGTATTAAACCTTTGGGAAATCTGAAAGACTTCCCTGTGCCACTGCAGTGAGGTGCTGTGCGACACGATGTAAAAGATGATGCCTATGGATGTTGTCAGACTCCATAACCACAAACAACAGTGTTCAAATCACATTAAAAATACACGAGAGAGTGCGGGAAAAGGGTCTCACTCTCTCCAGGTTAAAAATTCAAGTCCTCAGAATCCAGCAAAGTTGCCGTGGGTCTCGAAGGTAGATCGGAATTAGCACATTTCTGAGAATTCTCCCTAACAGTGCTTCATAGACCATTCTTGAGGGAATCACAACACGAACATAAACATATCTTGTGGGATGGATACATTCCACAAGTTTTATATCTTTTTTTTTTTTGAACTTTTGTTTATTGGCAGGAAGTCAAGACAGGTACAGCATGGATAGCATGTAGGAAAGCGAACATCACGACAGCACATAAATGCATAGCAAAACAGATAGTATCAACAGTACATAAAAGCGGGGGGGATATTGTGGAGTAGCTCGGACGGGGCGTGCCTCATTTTTAGTCCGGTTGGGCAGGTGAGGGGGTGGAGGTCCATTCAACCCCGTTCTTATTATTTAAGTAACTGCGAAATTCTGACCAAACATTCCTGGGGCGGGAGGGGGTGGGCAGGGATCCGATGTACTCCTCTTCACATGTTTGTACCCACGTGAGGGCCCTCAGCCACATGTTGAAGGATGGGGGGTTATGGCGCTTCCAGCATTGCAGTATACATTTTTTTGCAACAATAGCACCCACATTTAAGAATTACGACATTTTCCTCTCGTCCTCCCCCGTCCAAATACCAAACAGCAAGGCTAGTGGGGTCAACGCAATTGGGGAGCCAATTATCTCCGATAGCGCTTCTGTAATCTCAACCCAAAACGTGTTGAGCGCAGCGCAGGACCAGAACATATGACCGTGGTCTGCCTCAGGTGCTCTGCATCTCGGGCATGTGTGTGTCGAGTTGGGTGCGAATTTTGCCACTCTATGTGGCGTGTAGTAAAGCCTATTGAGAAGTTTGTATTGCATGCAGCGGAACCTGGCATTGAGTGAGACTTTGCGCGTATGTGCACACATTTTGCTCCAGATTGCGTCGGTGATCTCTGTGTCTAGTTCCTCCGCCCATGCTCGACGTGAGTCTGGGGCCATGTTCCCCAGTTTGTCCAGCTGCATTTTATACAGGGAGGAAATTATACCCCTACAGCCTGAGGAGTTAGCTATATATTGGAGTTCAGGGGAGTCTGGGGGCTCATCAGGGAAGGAGGGCCACATCGCCCGTACCGCTGCTCTCAACCTGTAGTACTGCAACAGGTCCAGTGCTGAGCTGGGGTGTCCTGAGCGCCATGTTTGGGGAGTGATAAATGTGCCATCGTGGTAAAGATCTGTTAGGGCCCGATATCCCAGGTCCTCCCACCGCCGAGAGAGAAGTCGATCATGTGTCGGAGGAAGGCCAGGAAACCGCCATAGGAGGAGCCACTTGTAATACGGACGCTGCTCCCGAGTGGAGGGGAGGATATGGTTCCACGCCCTAATCATGGTGGCCACTGGGTCCGATGGGGCACCAGTACGGTATGTATAGTGTAACAGTAAAGTCATGGCGCGGGTGCCATCACCAGCCATTTTCTCTAATTTGACATGTGGGGGCGGATTTGGGTGTGTGTACCAGTGGGTGGCGTGTTGGGCCTGTGCAGCATTCCAGTAAAGAGTCAAATCGGGGGCAGTGAAGCCCCCTCTTTTGTAAGACAGGGCCATGTGTAGCCACTTCTTGCGGACTGCTCCTGAGTGCCATAGGAATTGAGCAAACGCTGTGTGGAGGTTCTTGAAGTACTGCTTGCCTGGCCATACCGGCACGTTGGCGAATATGTATAGGAGCTTGGGTACCGCGATCATTTTAATTAGGGAGAGTCTGCCCGCCAGGGATAGCGGCAGGTTGCGCCACTTAAGCAGCTTGGATTCGATGAGCTGAGCCGTGGCTGCGTAATTGCCTGCCAACAGGGATGTTTTAGCTAATGACACTTGCACTCCGAGATATTTGATTCTGCCCGGGGACCAGCGCAGGGGGAACTCTCAGGACGGTTGCTGAGTTGTTTTAGTTAGGGGGAAGATTTCGGATTTGGAGTAGTTTATAGTAAAGCCCGAGTACGTTCCTATTTTGGTTATGTCACGAATGATAGGGTCAAGGTGTGTGGAGGGCTGTCTGACGTAAATGAGTACATCGTCCGCATATAGTGAGATGATTTCCGGTGAATCCTGCAAGCGTACGCCCTTCCGGGTGTGGCGGTTCCTAACGTGATCAGCCATGGGTTCAATGGACAGCGCAAAGAGGATGGGGGAGAACGGGCAGCCCTGGCGTGTACCTCTGTGTAGTTCGAAGGGGGGAGGAGGGGACGGAGTTGATGAGGACCCTCGCTGATGGCCTTGTGTATAGCAACTTTATGTAGGAGATCATGTTCGGGCCTATCCCCATTTTCTCCAACACTGCCCATAGGTATTGCCATGAGACCATGTCAAATGCCTTTTGGGCATCTAATGTGACTGCCACTGCGTCGGCATTTGCATCGATTCTGGACAGGACATTAAAGAGGCGCCGGATGTTGAGTGCCGTGGAGCGACCAGGGACAAATCCGCTTTGGTCAGCATGGACCAAGTATGGCATGGACGGGAGAAACCTATTGGCAATTATTTTGGCAAAAATCTTCGTGTCGGTATCGATAAGCGACAGGGGCCTATAGGAACTACATTTGTCTGGGGGTTTCCCGGGCTTGGGGAGGACGGTGATCAATGCCTCTCTTAGGGAGGGAGGGAGGGTGAGTGCACGTAGTGATTCCGTCCAGACCCCGTGGAGTATGGGCGCTAGCATGGCAACATGCTCTTGGTAGAACTCAGCTGTGAGCCCACCGGGACCCGGGGCCTTGCCCTTCGGAAGATCTGAGATTACTTGAACTATCTCCTCTAGGGAGAACGGGGCGTCAAGGAGTTCTTTGGTGTTTTGGGAGATCAGGGTCATAGGAATAGACTCCAACAGGTCATCTAAGTCATGGGATGAGTGCGCTGGTTGGGGTCCGTATAAGTTGGCGTAAAAGCCAGTAAAAGTGTCGAGGATGGCTTGGTCCGACCAGTGCCTCACGCCCCTCTCGTCGATAACACTATCAATCCGGGTCCTACCTCCCTCAGATCGCACAGTTTAGCAAGGGTCCTGCCCAGCCTGTCCCCCTCACCATACTTTCGGGCCGCAGTGGGGCGGGCATAGTATCTCACCTCACTCAGGGCGTGCACTTCAAACCGCTCCAGCTCCGTTCTAATCTTCGCTAGGGTTGCAGGCGCCGGACTAGAGGCGGAATCTCTTTCTAGGTTTTTAAGCTTAGTTTCGGAGTCGTTCAGCGCCTGCCTTATGGCCTTGAGGACCCCTGCCTCCCTGGAGATGCACATTCCTCTGATATAAACTTTGAATGCCTCCCACCTGGTCCCCTCGGGCGTGTCGCAGGCGTTGTTGTTTTCGAAAAACAAGGCTATGTCCGCAAGGATCTCAGCCTTAAAGACTATATCTGACAGGGCGTCGGATTTGAAGCGCCATGCAGGGCGGGCTTCAGGGGCTCTACCAAGTTGGATCTGTAGGAGCACTGGGGAGTGATCAGAGAGCGTGCGCGGAAGGATCCTGACATCCGAAACCCTGCCCATGCCGTCACCCGACAGGAGGAAGAGATCTATCCTCGAGGAACTATCGTGTACCGTAGGGTAAAAGGTGTAGTCCCTCTCACGGGGGTGAAGTGCCCTCCAGGCATCGATCAAGTTGAGGGAGCCCATATGAGTTTGAAGCCGTTTAGCCGCACGGGACATGGGTCTACGAGCAGTGGCCGTCCTGTCCAAGGCCGCATCAAGTATGAGGTTCATGTCCCCGCCCCATATGATAGGGACATCGATGTATTTCGTGAGAATGGCAGATATCGTGTCTATAAACTCCGGGGAGTCAATGTTGGGGGCATACGAGTTCACAAGCAGGCATTCGTCACCAGCCAAGGTGCAGTACAGGATCACATATCTACCTTCTGGGTGAATGTGTGAAGTGTGAACGCAACAGCCTTGTGTATAAGGGTAAGTACTCCCCTGGACTGGGTGGAATACTGAGTGTAGTATCTGTTTGGACCCCAGGTCTGTGCGAGGTTCGATGACAGGAGTTTCTGAGCGTGAGTTTCCTGCAATAGGAGCACTTTGATCCCATGTCTCTGTGCGTACGCCGTTATCCTACGGGACTTAGTAAAGTTGGTCAGACCCCGTACATTCCAGGTCAGCACTCTAATGGCCATACCAGGGAGTTACGGGACATCCCAAATGCGGGATCTGACTACCACACCCACCAGGAGCGCCAGAATGAAGTAGATCCACCACCCAGCCGTGTCCGTCGAGACCATCCTGCCTTTTTGAATAAAGCAAACCCCAACTGTCCCACCCCCCACCCTCACCGCCCAGTAGCAACTAGCAGTGCTTCGACACCCGCCCGCAAACCAACCTGCGTGCCATCCCCAACTCGGCAGCGCCAAAAACATAGCCCAACAGGGGCTTGGTGACATAACCCTCGCCTTAAGCGGCATTGCAGCTGCAGTGGGGGCTGCTGCTGCCGTCTAGACCACCTTTGTGCTATCATTGCATGATAAAGCATTGTTACAGTTTACAATATTTCCCGACCAGTACGGCGGGATTTACAAGCAGGAGGATAAACCATGTTGTTCGAGATTGCAAGGACAAAATTAGGGCCAGCAAGGACAGTGTATAGCAGTATGGTCCAGCTCCCGGCCCACAGGCACGGATTGTGGGGCTGGGGACCCAAGATGCAAGCAGGTATCTCCCGGAGGAGATGCAATGTTAGACCCAGGACCATGGGCCGAGGCAGGCCGCCCAGAAGGAAGTCAGGAGAGGGCCAGCACCAGTTCACAGATGGGCAGACCTCGGTAGCCCGGGGCACAAGAGGTTCACCCATGAGCACAGGGGTGGTAGTCTCAGTCCTCGCCAACTGGTTCCTCCGGGGGGTTTGGCATTGGAATCTGTGCTTCTATAAACTTAACCGCTTCATCAGGGACCGTGAAGAAATAGCTCTTGTTGCGGTGGATGAATTTCATACGGGCAGGGAAAAGCATAGAGTATTCAATTTTCCTTTCTCTGAGCATCTTCTTCACCCCGCCAAATCGGCGCCTCTCCATTTGTACTCCTACCGAAAAGTCCGGAAAGATCCTGACAATTTGTGATTCAAATCTTAGCTCCCCCTTCTCTCTGGCCAGACGGAGTATATGGTCCCTGTCTTTGTAGCTCAGTAGCTTTGCGATGATCGGTCTGGGGAAGTCGCCTGGCTTAGGGCGGGGCGACAGGGAGCGGTGCGCACTCTCAACTGTAAAGAATGGTGAAAACTCAGGATTGCCGAGGAGATCTCTAATGAGCTGCTCAACCGCCAACTCCATGCGACCCTTTAGTGCAGACTCGGGAACCCCCACTATGCGAATGTTGTTCCGCCGAGATCTAGATTCTAAGTCGTCATTCTTGGCTTTGACCTGTTTCATATCGTGGACGAGCTCAGTGACTGTGTTTTGGAGAGTATGAATATGGTCCTCGCTGGCCCTATCCTCTGTTCCGTTTCAGTTATCCTGGTCCCATGTTGGTCCACCTTAGCCCGTAGGGAGGCCACACTAGCATTGATGTCATCCATCTTTTCGTGGAAGGATGCGAAGTTTTTCGCCATGGACTCCATCAAGGTGGTCAGATCCGGGTGCGGGGGGTCCAGGGGGGGCTCGCTATCTTCCTGTGTCGCAGAGGAGGACGCCAGGTCCGTCCTAAGCGCCGCTTTGGCGAACTTGTCCATACCGCCCACTTTATTAGAACCCCGTGCTCTGCTGGACATGGCCAAGGTAGGGGATCTCTTCCACCCGGCCGAGTCAAGGATGGGGCGACACGTGGGGGGTGGCAGCTGGTCAGCGGTAGCAGATTGTAGGCGTTGTAGGGTCGGAGAGGTTGGTAGTGCGGCGACTGGGCAGAGAAGGCGGGATATGGTGGTAGGAAGGTGGCGTAGTCTTGAGCGGGCGGCAACAAATGAGTGGGGTACTGTGCACTCCGGTGGCGCCGTGAGGTTAGCCAGCCAGCTGCCGAATCCCGGGAGCGCTAGCTCGCAGTGAGGTGTGTGGCTGGGGCGTAGGAGTGGGCCCAGTTCTAGCGGCAAGTCGAGGTATAGGGGGGGCGTAGAGGTCCCAGCCCGTGTGTGGACACCCCCACAACGGGCGAATCAGGCCGATGGTGTGGGATCCGCACCCACGGGAGCAGGGGGGGGGGGCCCGGCGTAGCGCCAAGCACCCACCTTCCAGCCCGTAGGCGGGCGAGACCGCCGCCTCCCAGGAGACGTCTGGGGACCAGGTCCGTTGTCGGCGGTCGTCCGCTGGCGTGATCTCGATGGTTCCGGGGGAGGCGGACAGCGTCCCCCAAGGCGCCCCCAGACGGTGTCGCCAGCGGTTCCCACAGCGGAGCACTCGAGGCCGCAGCCGGCAGCGGCGAAGCCCGCAGGGTCCAGGGGATCAGGCCGGGAGGCGGTGCCCGTGTGGGGGGGGGGCAGAGGGCCCCTGGCCGCCGCGCACAGGCAGATCAGTCGCCCCAGCTCCAGCCAGGGATCGGTCCACGGCCGCCTCAGCGAACAGTCCCCGCGGCAGAGGAGGCCTCAGATGGGCGGCGCACAGGTGACAGGCGCCGGGCCGCAACAGCCGCGGCAAGGCCGTGGGGGAGGTCGGTCTCCGGCGGCGGCCGCGCGGTCCCCAGGCACCGATTCAGCCTGGGATTTCGGGTGCGTGTCGAGGACGGTTCCTGCATCAAAATCGCAGCAATTGCTGCAGCTGCCAGTCCGGATCAGCGCCGATGCGAAGAGTATAACGGTGGACTGCGACGGAGCTCACGAGCTAAGCAGCCATTTTCCTTGGCTGCTCAACAGCGCCCCCTCAAGTTTTATATCTTTTGATGTAATTTGTCTGAGTTTAGGAATTTCATTAAGAAGAGCTAGGACTGTACTTCTATTTCGGTAGCCCAGACCACCTGTAAAAAACATACAACTGAGATGAGACTCATTTCATTCAGGAAAACTGGATCCCTCAGGTAGGATTCCTTAGATCTATGCGCTACATGCTTTTCTTTCACGGTGTCCATGTCTGATTATTAAAATCCTCATGTTGGGACAAAGTACGATTTTTTTTTTAACCCTTTAGGCCTGGTCACCTCCCCATCATCATTTATTTAATTGCACTCTATTAAACTCTGACCGGGGAGTGGCACTAATTCATGAATAATGGTGGCGGTCGATAATCTTTTCCTAGATTCGTGATTTTCTCTACATCTGAATTACACATTCTGCTTTGAGGGAGCTGGGGGCCCGATCAGCTCTCGGCTTCACTAATATTTCATTTCTAGGGTTGTCAATTATTGTCACAACCTCATGTAGATCACCTTCTCTGTGTACTGCTTTTTGCTTTTCCTGCCGTATTATAAGCTTAATAGGCTCGCTGATGGCAGACAAAAACTTTGCATCCTTTACATTTTCTGCAAGATGCCCTTTTGCTGGCTGATTTAGGACTGGAGCCTCTGTTAACAGTCCCTTTTTCACACGCCACGTTCTTGGTCACGTTAAAGATGTAAATGTGTTTTTTTACATATCTTCATTCTTGTTCCCCACCCCCTTTGTCTTTGCCTTCCCTTTATGTTTCAAGTCGCCCACCAACCTGAGATCGGAGGACATTTCCCATTAGGTGAAGCAGCTCCTTCACATGTTGCCTCCTTGGGCCTCTGCTTCCTCCCTAGAGACCGGGGGTTTATTCATTTTTTTCCAATAATAGTTCCCCTGCTGATCAGTGTCCATTTCTTCTACTGAATCATTCAAGGTCTCACCATATTCACTTAATTCCAATTGTACCAGATCAAGCATATATTTACAGGATGACTTGTTTGTAAGCTTTCTTAATATGTTTTTTTTTTACCCTCTTATTTTGTTTTTCGGATGAATCTGATTAGTGGAGCAGATGTCATGAGTGGTCCCTCCATTGTTCTGTTCATCCCTTTCCAGTAGATTGTTATTACATTAAGGGTTACCACCCTCCCTTACGGCCTACTTTTTGGAGTCCCCTCTAGCTGCTTCATTAATCATAGAGCAACCCAACCCGGCCTCTAGTACACACATGGTTCTCTTCAGGAAATGTATTATTGACAGGACAAGGTTATTAAAATCATTTCAATGTGAAGTTTGTGCTTTCATTTCCCTAGATATATGCTCACCTAGCTATTTTATAACCGCAACCACAATATTAGTTTCTTACTCTATCAATACGGGAGAACCCACATTTTGCTGCGTGGCTGATTAGCTAATGGGAAGAAGAGAATAGGTTTAGTGTCAGAACTAGGCTTTCTACATCGTATCACTAAACCCACACACAATAAAAAGGAAGGGCACTAGACTGGCTGGACGACCTCAAATGTGACAATAATATACTCTGATGTCCACGTGTTGGACCTGAAGGGTAGTCTAACACCCGATTCTTCCCTTAATCATACTAATCCAACATTTTGATTCAGATTATTTTGTTTATAAATGTTTTTCTCTTGTTTCAAGAAGACCAATATTTGGTTGCGTTTTGTTGCCTTTGTGTCATATAAAGACTGCCTTCCAAGTGAAACATTATTCTCCACTTTATTCAGTTCCTATGAAAGGCAGATGTTCTAAAAATCCCACAGGTTCCTGGTTGGTACCATAACGTTCATACCATGGAACAGTGGTGTATGTTAGTGGGTATAGTTAAAATTGAATAGATGGACCGGAGTTCATCAATAGATTCTCCAATATCCTCATGCATGAAGTGTTTTACACTTTCTCTAAACACCAAACGCAGGGTATTCAAATATCATAGTCTTTCCTATTATTCTGTGGAAAGATCAAACTGTAGTCTGGCATAGAAATCTATCATTTCTGATCCGTCTTCTGCCCAGACAGTGTAAAAGCGAGCCAACCGGTTTCAGTGGTATCAAGGTGTTTAAACCACTTTCATCAGGGCTAATACAGCTAGTGAAGTGATATGCTGTTTTCAGAGATTATGTGCAGCGTAATGTGGCGGCTGTTCACGAGGACCCGCCCTCAGAGGTATTCCCCTTTTTCTTATTTAACAAGGCGGTCCTTCTTCCAGACTGAGTGTATTCAGTCTTCTTACAATGGCTGTGCGTGATCAGCCATGTGCGGTGTAACCTTGGAGATGCAGCTCCTTCCTTTCGCGCTCCGTTCCAGCATAGCTCTGCGCTGGCATTGTTCCAGTAGATTCTCGTTGAACGTTGGTAGATGGTATGAACGTATAGTACCAACCAGGAACCTGTGGGATTTTTAGAACATCTGCCCTCCATAGGAACTGAATAAAGTGGAGAAGAACGTTTCACTTGGAAGGAAGTCTTTTTATACGACACAAAGGCAACAAAACGCAACCAAATATTAGTCTTCTTGAAAAACGAAAAAATCATTTATAAACAAAATCATCTGAATCAAAAAGTGGGATTACACAAATATACTCTCCAACACACCATGTGCCTGGATGGACCACAAACTTATCTCATTCACCATCAAAAGGATAAAGATCTCAACCACCAGAACCTACTCTCTCCACTCATACACACGAAAAACAACTGCAACATAACAGTTAAGAAACTATTACCATCGTTACAACCGATCAACATCACCACCACATACACGGACCCTACCGTCTTAGTTGACCTTTACAAGCACACCTTACTCAACGCCATTAATACTATAGCTTCTCTAAAATTGCGCAAAGCCAAACAGCAAGCGCATTTAAACTCATGGTTCACTCCACACCTCAGATCACTAGGCAAAATCAAAAGAAATGCAGAATCTCTCTGGAAAAGCCTTCCGTCTACCCCAACAAAGACAAACTATTAATTGCATCACTCACCTAGAAGGAGGCTATTCTTCAGACCAAAAAAGACACCTATAATGCCCGTATAATTCAAGTCAAATCCAGTACCAAAGAACTTTTTAATATACTCAGAGCTGGAATCTCCTGCTGCTCGACTGGACACCTGTACTAAAGACCTCACTTGGTGCTCCAATATTCAAAAAACATGGTTGGACAAAATAACGATGTTACAAGGGACAATAGTAGAGAAAAAAAAAGTCTCTCCTCAGCCACATCTCAACCAGTCCCTTCATTGCCAACCTCAAGCACTCACAATCTATTTAACTTCTCTCCACTTTCTATTAAAGAGGTTGAGAACATAATCCTAAAACCATCAAGATGTCAAAAGTGATATCTGCCCCGCGCCCATAATCAAAGAGGCAGCTAAGGAACTTGCTCCATTTAATACATCCTAAATCAGTGCATCATTTGAAACAAACATTGTCCCCAATAACCTAAAAGATGCAAGGGTCCTTCCCCTACTAAAAAAGACGACTCTTGTCCCCAACATCCCCACTAATTATAGACCAATCACTACAGTACCAGTTCAACTGAAAATTCTGGACAGAGCAGCCTACCTGCAGAATCAAGAACATTTAGAAATCAATAACCTCCATGGTCTAATACAATCAGGCTTTAGACCCAAACATGGTATGGAACCGGCATTGATTGACCTTAGGACACAAATTGAAGATCTTAACGACAAAGGTAAACTGGGCCTCCTGAAATTATTAGACGTAAGGGCTGCATTTGACTTAGTTAATCACAAAGTCCTTCATAATCATCTATCATCAGCAGCACATTTTTCTGATAAAAATACATGGATCCAGTCTTTTCTAGATAACGGATTGATGAGGGTCTTTGCACCATCGGCCATAGTGAACCTGCACCAGTCCCTTGTGGCGTCCCCCAAGGATCCTGCATGTCCCCTACTTTATATAATGTGTTCACAAAAACGTTGATGACCTTGACTATCTGGGTATCACCTACATCAATTATGCAGATGACACCCAGAAACTCATCCCCTTCACCGGAGACTGCAAAAACACTCAAAGACATCTACCTCAGCACACAAGCCTGATTGGCTAAGCACAGACTCTGTCTAAACGATGATAAAACAGAGTTACTTCTCCTAAGATCCCAAACTAAACACAACAGATTATACGGACAGTTCAAATCCTTTGACATAGATAGCAACATCATTAAGGTCTCTAAGGACGTGAAAACATTAGGCTTCTACATTGACTTCACTTTAACACTTACAAGACAAACCAATGCGACAGCTTCCTCTACAGCTTACACTTGCAAGCTAATTAATGTCTGCAGACCGTTCTTATCCACAACTAACTGCATATCTATAGCCAGAACTTTAGTCTTGTCAAAACTTAATGCGCTTAACTTGGGAACTAGCCAAAGGAACATGCAAGTATGACAAAATAATGCTATCAGATCTGCATGAACATCCCTAGATACCAGCACATATCTGAAGCTAGACGCAACCTGGATTGGCTATCCATCAATCAAAGGATTACCTATAAAATCTTGTCACTCACACATAAGTGTCTCGCAAATCTAGCACCCAGATACCTGACCAACAACTTTGCGCGTATCTCCTCAGATCGGCCCAGTCTCATTGCCTTAAGATCCCCAGGTTTAAGCTGCAGGAGGCAGCAGCTTTCCCGTTTTAGCAGCTACTGTGGCACACTTTACAGATCACCTTAAGAACAGAACCCTCCAACCACATATTCAGGAACATTTTTAAAATGTGGCTCTTCTTTTAGGAGAACTAGCAATTTTTATTCTTCGCTTCTTGTCATAACTGCCTGTATTACTTCATTGCACTTTACTGAACCTTTTGTATGTCTTTACCTGTATGTACCTATGAAACGTATGTATATGTTAAAGAAATACGCCCAGTTTAATCAGGGCAATGTGCGCTATAGAAATAAATAAAATACAAATGTTGCCATCTATGCTAGCCACCAATGAAGACTCCCATATGCGACACAGGAAACTTGGAATTAACCTTTGCTTCAACAATGGACCAAAAACGGTGATGCGATTCTGGGCAAATAACTATCTCCCTGTGCTTACATTGCAAATACGTTGGGTAATGCAGCACGTAAGACCTTTACGACAGTCTTACGTCCAGCTGGTCTTGGCAGGACACACACTTCAACCCATTTCATGTACAGCCCTAACACCCGAGGATATAATTACAATAAATGTTCTCTTTTGGAGCCAATAACAGTACTAAACACCAACAATTAAATAAAATACACACCCCCTTGGGGAACATCAAAAACCTGTGCCGCTGGACAAGGTATGAGACAGATATACAGCTTTGCGCAGTTTCATTGTTTGAGCTTGGGCTTTTGAGCAAAAGACGACTTTCAGATGCAGTCTGTGACGTCGCATACCTCGGCCCAGCTGCATGCATAAAAACACTCAGGCACTGTGTCTCTCTATGCGTGCAGTGGAACAGTGATATGCAACGAGCACCGAGACTTGCTGTAGTTGCCCGAACGCTGTCATTGACAGACCTTCCTCAACTTGGTGGGTTTGTTTTGGCCACGTGTCTAGCGGAACAGCGGGCTCGCGAGACAGTTTCTGCCGGAGGTACTCTATTAACTTGGAAAAATAACGATGTGCAACGGTGCCGGGACCGGTGAACAGCATGCCCGTGAAGGACCCGTTGCTTTTCCGTTAAGCCCCTGACCCGTATCGTAGTTGACAACTAACCCCACGTCATGCGTGACAGTCCTTGCTTTTCATACTGCATTCTGGGACGTGTAGTTTCTTTTTTCCCGCGATGCAAAGTGAAATATCTGGACTGCCTTTTGGTAAGGGGGAGCTCTGTAAATGTGGTCTATTAGTACCCCTCTGTGTAGGTACACAACAGCGAGTGGTACGCAGTCATTTAAGAACCTGTGTATGTTTGCAAGGTGATCTCCTGCACCCGCTGTGCGGAGGCTGTGCAGCGTCCTCAATATGATGTGCGTTGAGGAAGACACTTCCTAATCTACGCACCTTTTTGCGTCTCTTTCCACCGACGCCTCCTCCACTAGAAGCAACTCCGTTTCCAACTCCTGCTGCCCGCACGGGTTTCTTCTTCAGGAAGAACGACATGCTTACTTCGACTACTCTCCTACGCACAGCGCATGCGCCTCTTCCACGTGCAAGGCTCTTGGGGCATTATCTCTGCTCCATCCCAAAGCACAATGGAGAACTACCAGTTTCCGGGAGTGTCAGTAGTAAAGCCGGCGGCCATGTTTAAGAGATGATATTTCACTTTCACAATAGGTGGCGTTAAAGAAATTGTTGAATGTTACTAGTGCAGTTTGAATGAGCGAGAAACAATTTGCACGTTTTGTATTTTCAGAGAGCAATCAGTTGCAGTGACTTTATAAAGATGTACTTGTCCTGCACACAGTAATTCTCAGGGAAACCAAATTCCAAGCTCTCAGTGGCGCAAGTTAATGTAATGCTACTCAACTTTGCAAAATGGTTTTGCAAGACACTTAAGGCATGGATGCGCATCTGAACTAGTTTGCTGTGGCGCATCATTTGCACCACCCAACTCCCCTTCCCCATACTCTTACCTATAGCCACATATACTTTAAATGAGGGAGGGGGGAGAGGCAGTGCATGTACTAGGTTTTCAGTGGGCTGGCTGGCACTGGTGCTCTGCTTGGAAGAGTCTTTAAATCGCTCTTATGCTGTAAGGCCAAGGCTCATTGACCAATTTCAATTAATTTCACACCGTGTGTCCTTCTCCAACTCCACGTTCCTAGTTCTCCATGTGTCTCCCTTTCTATGTGCCCCCTGCCAAGTTTCCCATTTCCATTTGTTACACCTTGAGCCAGTCCTGGTTTTTGATTCTTGCATGCTGGAACATGTAGTTTGGTTTTTCCGATTGGTGAGCCTACAAGTCCCAGCATGCAGTGCAGTGTGGGGAACAAAACAGGACTGGCTCGAAGAGTCCACATGGAACTGGGAAACTTGACTGCTTTGTATGTGTGTCCCACTCTGTGTCTTATTCTCTATGGGCCTCATTACGACCCTGGCGGTAAGGGGTTTACGCCAGCGTTAGCTGCGCCGACCCCTTACCGCCAATTACGAGGTCCCTTAGCGCCATGGAGGTTTTAACACCCGCTTTTGGCGGGTGTTAAAATCCATGGCGCTAAGGGACCATGGAGTTAATTACGCCATCGTAATTTACGGTGGCGTACTTAACGCCTTCCCCACTCCCATTATGCCCTATGGGGCAAAAATGGGAATGGGGAAGGGTAAATGGGGATTGGGGACTTACCGCCCCGCCAAGGTCGGAATGGGGCGGTAAGTCCGCCAACCACCATGGCGTAAACATAGTTTACGCCATGGTGGTAAAGTCACGGCCCAGGCGGTAACTTACCGCCTGGGTCGTAATGAGGCCCAATGTGTGTCCATTTGTATCTGTCTAACTCCCCACACTCATATTTGCTGTGAACATCTCAGTGTCTCCAATGAAAATGTCAGTATAATAGTTTAAATATCATTCTGACAGCCTAACTCAACCATCTCTCAAAGCTGGTGGTCATCAATCGCAGACAGATTTTGACCTGTTTTGACAGTAGTATTGTTATGTATGAAAGATGGCAGGCTTTGAGAACTCCAAACTTTTGCAGGCAATGTACTGTCCTCCACTCTTCCTCGTCCCGGTACTTATATCACGAGGCCCCTGCCTCCGACATAGGACATTCTTTTATTTCTTTAAATCCCTATAACTCTTCCCCCACATCCACGTCACTCAGAATTTTTCCTGCCTCTGGCAGGTTGGACTTTTTTCCCGGTGCGGGGCGCCAGGGAACACTGATTGCTGGCCCCCTGGTGGGGCTGTGTGGCAGGGCCTTCGGCTCCTTCAGGTGCAGCGTTGCTCCCGGCCCCCTGCGGGGCTCGGGGTCCCGGTTGAGCAGGATTGCCTCGGACGGTTTTCTGCAGGGCTATAGGCCGGTACGAGGACATCAAGGCCTCGGTCCTGCAGGCCCTGGGATGCGGTAAGGAGTTGGGGGTTTTGAGAATGTTTGTGCCCTGATTCTCCTGCCGATGGGGCCGTGCGTTCTACGACATGCCGGCTCTTTTTTGATGGTATTATCCCGACGTTGCTCCGGAGGCGGATGGGCTCTGCCTCCAGTGGGGAAGGTGCAGCGTTGCCAAGGGAATCGTTTGTTTGGTTTTCCCTCTTGGTTGATGCCTTCTGGCCTTTCTTTATGTGTATGGCCGGCTAGTTGGTGTTTTGTTTGTGTCTGTGCTGGCCATGGGTATACATTCTGCTACACGCAGACACCTTGTCCTGTCCTCTTCCTCGTCTTCCTCTGAGCTGCGCGGGGGACGGAAGAAGGAGGCTAATATGTTTTTCCTTGTCCAGAAAGGAATTGATACTGCTAAAGCCTCATGGAGGGAGTCACAGCCATGCAGGGGGATCCCGGTAGCTCAAGATTTAGAGCATGGGGCCACCAGTAACAACATGTAGCATTCAAGCCACCTCTCAGACGTGTGAAAGTAAAATGGCAGATTGAGGCTCAAGTCAATGCTTTAAGGGATTCTCAGAGCCCCTGGTGCCAGTGGAGGGGGCTGATCCTTCTATTCACTGGTATAGGTATACCCCAAGGATGGGGTTGCCGTTTGGTGTCTGATATCCGGGAAAGATTGCAATGCCCCGCTTTATGACCAAACTCTACCCATTGCGTGGGGGCGATTTTTTTGCTATCAGATCCTGTAGAGGTTGATGGTCTCACCAGCCTGGTGTGTCGCTCCTCTGTCGGGTGAGGAGGCCATGGCCATGGGGGTTGGTGTGTCTGCCCGGAGGCATGTACATTTGCAGGTTTGGGTGACAGACGGGCTGTCCTGAAACTTCCTTTTGATGAGGCCAAACTTTTTGGGGATTGCCTGGAGGATAATGCGCATGGAGGGTTTAGGGCTGGCAAATATGACGATGAATTGCGGCGCAAGCCTGCTTCAAAGTCCATGGAATATTCCCATAGCTCTCAACTCACACGCTTTTGGTGGGTGTCACCCGCCTTGTAAAGGGCTGACTCACCCGTCAAGCCTCCTGCACGCCCATTCATTCCAATGGGCGTCTCACCCGCCAAAAACAAAATTGGGTGATTTCACCCGCCTTTGTGACACAAATGGTTGAGAGCTATGATATTCCTCTGGCAGGTGCAGTGACTGGCAGGTTTTTCCCTGGCTGCCCGTATTTTCGGAGATCAGGGGCAGGTCGGGGGCCTCCATGCTCCTTTCGTCCTGGGAAGTCCTGACGGTTTGGACAGGCCGGTGGTGGGCAGAGCCGGCTGTTTTTCCGGTATGGGACCAGTGGTTTTCGGCTTCCTGGGTTCTGTACTCCATTCGGAGGGGTTATCAAGTGTCGTTCCTGTCTCCACCTGTCCAGGTTTGCATGGTTAGGACTTTGGTACCCAGCTCACGGACCAAGAGGTTGGCCATGGAAACTGTTCTCTCTGAATTATTGTTGTAGGTGGCCATCATGCCTGTTCCTCTCCCTGTTCGAGGTCGGGTTTTCTACTCACGGGTGTTCCTGGTCCCCATACCTTCAAGGACGTATTGCCGGATTAGGGGTCTCATGGCCCTGAACTGCTTTGTCCGGACGGGACTCTTCAAGGTGGAGACTTTGCAGAACATTCTCCGGATGTTGTACAGAGGGGATTGGATGACGTCTCTGGAGAATGCTACCACATGGCTCTCCGACCCTGGCACATGTGGGTTTTCTGTTTTGCAGTGCGATCCCGGCAATTTCAGTTCCGAGTGCTCCCATCCGGGTGGCGATCGGTTCCCAGAGTGTTCTCCAAACTGATGGCTCCCCCGGTGATGCATTTGCTCCTGTGGGGAGTTCAGATGTTTCCTTAACTGGACGATTGGTTGACCAAGGTGTCCCTACGGCAGACACTCATGGTTGATCTCCAGTTGGTCTCCCAGTCCTTGCAGGACTGCGGGTTTCTGGTGAACTGGCGGATGTCTGAGCTGGCGCCTTCTCACGATCTAGTTTTCGTCAGGGCTCGGATTTGTGCCAGGTTTGGGGGTGTTCCTGTCCCAGGAACAGGTCCATTGCTTGCTGACTGTTCTGGACAGGATTGTCTGGAGGCAGTATGTCTCGGCTCGAGTTGCTGGGGCACACAACATTCTTGCGTGCTTCTGGTTCCTTGGGCCTGTCTTTGTTTACGTCCTCTGGTATTTTATCTTCTCTCCCACTGGCTCCCGACATCAGAACCTTACGGGGCTTTTGGTTCCAGTGTCCCCAGTGCTGTGGAGCTCCCTGCTATGGTGGTTCGGGGTGCCGAATCTCCAGGCAGGGGTGTCCCTGGTCCTTCCTCCTATTACCACTCTTGCTTCCGACACCAACAGAAGAGGTTGGGGGCATATTGGGGGTCCTCTCTGCTCAGGGGTTGTGGGATTTGGAGGCGAGCCATCGATCATCCATTTGGAGGGTTTTGTGTGCCGTTATCTGGCATCTGGTATACTTCGAGGTGTTTCTAGAAGGCCAGGTGGTTTTTGTCCCGACGGACAATGTGACGGCCTTGGCGTACGTCAGCCACCAGGGGGGTTCCAGCCACTCCTTGAGTACCCTGGCTGCTCGGGTTGGTTCTTGGGGGGTGGACGCCCTCTCAGTGCAGTAGCCTCGGGGTCTCCTTTGTGCTTTCCACCCCTTCCCCTTCTGCCCTGGGTGGTTCAGCGCATCAGGGCTACTGTGTTGTTGGTAGCTCCATTTTGAATCCGCCAGAGGTGGTTCCCCTCTCTGTTGGAGCTTCAGTCCCGGGGCCCTTGGCTGGTTCCGAAGTTGCTGTGTCCTCTTCAGGTTAGGAGTCTGGATTCTATGGGTGTTATGGCTGTTGCTCGGTCTAGGTTGATGTCTCAGTGGTTTTCAGGTACTGTGGTCGAGTCTATCGTGAATGCTCGTTGCCCTTCTACTCTAAAGGCGTATGGCAGGCATTGGGTCCTTTTTCCGGGACTGGTGTTGGTGGTCTGGGATCCCTCACCTGTGTTCTGGTCTCTCCGCTATTCTTCAGTTCATCCGGGAAGGTTTTGGCAAAGGCCTGCCAGTCTCCACGCTTTGTTCTCTGTGGGCTTCCATTAGATTCCTCTTGGGGGGACTCTGATGGCTGCCTGGATGGGGAGGTGTTGGTGGGGTGGTTGTTCTGGGGTTTTCTTCTTCCCGCCCCTGTGCGTATAGAGGGCTTCCTCCTTGGGACTTCCCTTGTGTCTTAAGATTGCTTGAAGAGCACCTTTGACCCCATTTCTGAGTGTAACATCAGACGTCTTACACTGTAAACTGCCTTTCTTGGTGCTATCACTTCTGCCCGTAGGCTGGAGGATGTTGGGGCTCTATATTTTCACCCCCCTTTTCCTGAGGGTGCTGCTGTACTCAGTGGCGTTGAGTTGTGATCCGAAGGTCCTTCCTAATGTTGTGTCTCGGTTTCACACATCTCAGGATCTGGTTCTCCCTTCCTTTTTCAGGATCCATGAGCACCATAGGAGGTGGCTTAGCATGCCGTTGATGTATGGCGGTCAGTGTTGGAGTATTTGGCGAGGACTGCCTTTTTCCGCCTCTCTGATAGTGTACTGGTTGTTTTTTGTCCTACTGGTGCCGGTTCCAAGGCCTTGTGGTCTGCGTTGGCCGTTGGATCCAGGTTGTTTTCTCCATGGCCTATGTGGCGGTGGGGCTGCATGTACTTGTGCATATTAAGGGGTGGTCCACCAGGGGCATGCAACCATAAGCGGGGCATTCACAAGACACCTGTTGTTGAGGGCCAGTGAAGCACTCCAAAAGCTATTGTGTAATGGCACTGCCTATTAATAAAGAGGCAGAAACACTTTACAGTCCCTGGCATCTGCTACCGCTTACACCTGTAAACTTATCAGAGCAGGCAAGCACTTTCTCTCTGACAACAACTGCCTCATCTTAGCGAGAGCACTAATCCTCTCGAGGCTCGACTATTGTAATTCCCTCTACATTGGAGCAAATAAATCCATCACCCACCGAATTCAAATTCTACAAAACAACGTCCTGCGAGCCGCCCTCGGTATCTCTAAAAGATTGCACATTTCAAAGATCAGACGCCAAAATAACTGGCTGTCTACCCAAAGCAAAATCCACCTTAAAGTAGTGTCCTTGGTTCAGAAAGCCCTAAACAATGCCGCACCGAGTCATCTTACAAATAAATTCACAAAAAGAAACCATACGCGCCCAGTTAGAACCGCAAATCCCAATAGCCTCATCATTCCAAGATTTAGACTAATTAAGGCGGGGGGGTAGTAGCTTCAAGGTTCAAGTGGCCCAATTATGGAACTCACTGCCAAACCCTCTACATGAGGAACAGCCCTTTCTGAAATTCTACATCAACCTGTTGAGGTCTACCAATGATTAGCCCATTGGTGCACCATTATCCCCAGACAAGCCTAGTATTTACACACCAATACCCTGCTCTAATTGACCCTATGGACCTCCTCACTCTGCCCACCTGGTCGAGGAGATAATGTCCATCCAGTACCTGTACATATACTGTCCCTACTACATTTTGTAACCATGTCTGCCTTTTGTAAATTAAAATTGCCTGCTACCTGTGATATCTGTATTTGTATCCTGTACTCTGTATGTAACCAATGCTACCCTGTAACTTAAGCTTTGCATTTTCTTGACTATTGCGCCCGGTTACTTTCGGGTCTGCCATGCATTATAAATGAATAAAACAAACAAACAAAAAAACAAACTGTATAGAGGCCCCACAAACATTAGATGGCCTTTGCTGGCCCCCAAAAAGCAGCCGGGGCTGGTGATGAATGAAGAAACAGCTCTATTGTGTAGAGGCCCCCGAAATATTCCATGGCCTTTGCTGGCACCCAAAAAGCAGCTGGGGCTGGTGATAACTGAAGAAGCACCTCCACTTTGTAGAGGCCCCCAGACATTCCATGGCCTTTGCTGGCCCCCAAAAAGCAGCTCAGGCTGGTGATGAATGAAGAAACAGCTCCACTTTGTAGAGGCCCCCAGACACTCAATGACCTTTGCTGGTTTCCCAAAAAGCAGTTAAGGCTGGTGATGAATGAAGAAACAACTCCACTGTGTAGAGGCACCCAGACATTCCATGGCCTTTGCTGGTCCCCAAAATGCAGCTTGGGCTGGTGATGAATGATGAAGTAACACTGCTGTGTAGAAGCCCCCAGACATTCCATGGCCTTTGCTGGCCCCACAAAAATCTGTTGGGGCATGTTGGTCCTAGAAACCATTCTGAAACAGCGCACCCCCGCCCCATAATCATTGGGTTTTGGTGTCCTCGAAATTCGATAGGGCGTGCTGCATTAGATGTATCATCTGCCATAAAGTCAAGTGACGCCCTGTGCTGAGCTCCACAATCCGCATTCAGAGAGTTTGTCTGCCCGGTCGTCCAATTGTTAAAAGACATTTCTGCAAAATCATTAAAATATAGAATCAGTATATTATAATGTTAATATTTACACCATGAGCCCAAATATAACATCCTGAATCTTGGCGGCCTTGAACATTTCAACTGTCTGTGTGATCTGTGAGACACTGGCAGACGCCTCATTATTTTATAAAAGTTGCAATTATATTTTCAATTCCTGGCACTCAATGAATAAACCCACAGTGCAACTCTTACATGTTTAAAAATACTAACACTCTAATTCAGCCTTGACATGTTTTCCAAACACCCTGGTGTATAAATTAATATAATGTATTTCAAAACAGCACCCACAGGTCCGCCACAGACAATAAGACTGCACAGGCCCATTTATAAAATGCAATCTCCAGCCATATACAATCAGTGTCTTATAATGTTAATATTTACACCCTGATTCAAAATATAACATTCTGAATCTTGGCGACTTTAAAAATGTCAGCCGGCCTTCTGATCTGTGACACATTGACAAAACAGACATTCTTTTATAAAAGCTGTACTTATATTTTAAAATCATGACAGTTAAGAAAACAACACGGTATCGCCCGCTCAACCAACACAGACAGCAGAACCATCACCGCTGCCATGCGCCTATTTATAAAATTGTGTTGTAGCAGCTGCATTGGTTCTGCTGTCTGTGATGGTTATGTGGTTCTACTGTCTGTGATGGTGTTAACTTTAGAGTTAGTTGTAACTGTGGGAACGTAATGGCTCACTCAGTTTCCCCCCAACACCACACAACAACTGGAGATTTCCTACCTTGTCTTCAGTAGTGAGATGAGGCTATCAGGAGTTCACCTGTTACACCCTCCCTTCGCCTCTAACTCGGCAAATGAAGGATGCGGCAGGGAAATCCTTTGTAAAGGGGAAAAACCCTGTGCCGCTTGAGAGCGTTGAGTTAATGGGATTTGACAAGACTTCTGCTGCAGCCTCGAGGTGGAAATGTTTCAGCCTGCGGGTTTCTCCCGAAGGTTCTCCGATAGTTCGCCGATTGCTATGCCGATTCTCGGAGGTGGGTTTGTTGAGAGGTTCGGGACCGGCGGGAACTTTGGGAGAGGAAGAAAACAAGGTCAGTGATGTGTTAAGAGAAGACAGGTTGTAGGAATATGTAAGGGATTTGGCTCCACCTACCCAGTCTGAGTACGAAGGGGGATGTGAATGGCGATTCCCGGGATGAATGATGGGAGATGTAGTCCGGAGATTCCTAATGAATAGACACGAGGGGGAAACAATGAGAGGTAAGTATAGAACGGGGCTTCCTGTGTGATGAAATGTGAATCGAAGGGAGAGGGGAGGTAACCTACGGACTGTGAGCAGGTCTGAAGACGACTTTACCGGTAACGAGCTCTTGAACGCTATGAAGTGACAGTGATTGGTCGCGGTCAGCCTGGGAAAGAGAAAAGAGGATAGACAAGCAGGTTTCAATAAAGGGAGGAGGTGGAAGGTTGGAACCAATTCAGAAACGAAATTCCAGTATTTCTCCTAAGCGAAGACTTACGGAGCGTGACCACTAACAACAGTAGCAACGCGCTGAGTCTTCCATTCCGGCGGTTTAAGTAACGTGATCAAATCACCGGGCGGAGTTTCTTCAATGGATGGAATGGGTTCTAGACCGTCCATTCGATTCCGCGATGCCATCTTGGGAGTGACGGCTTGAATAGATGGCATGAAGCGCCACCGGCGCAGAAAAGACCACCGTTGGGAACGGTTCGTAACAGTATGCCCCCTGCCAAAGGAGGCAGCACCCGGTTTACCCGGATGCCGGCGATAGAAGGCGCGAATCAAGCGCGGAGCATGTACCGCAGAGGCGGGCTCCCAGGATCTCTCAGCCGGTGAATAGCCCTTCCAATCGACCAAAAACTGCAGAGACCCCCTGTGAAAACGTGCATCACAGATATCTGATACCTCATATTCGGGGCCAGAACTCCGAAGTATCGGAGGGGCTGTACCAGTAGGGACAAGATGAAAACGGTTCCGAATATCCGGTTTCAGCTGAGAGACATGGAAAGTAGGGTGGATCCTGCTCCATGACCTGGGTAGCTCCAATTTGAAGGCCGCCAATCCCTTCCGCTCAAGCACTTTAAAAGGTCCAAAGTACTTATGGGACAGTTTAGAAGGGAAGAGTCTCCGGGGCAAAAACGTTCTGGCCAACCATACACGATCCCCTACAGCAAGAGGAGGATCTGGGGATCTGTGTTTGTCCGTCTGCGCCTTGCTTCTATCCTGTGCCACCTTCAAGGCTTCCAATGCCCTTTGGTGTCCTTGTCGAACGGAGTCCGAAAGCTTCTCCAAGCTCGGGAAGATTGAGGAAGAAGGGGAGACTGATGGAAATACGGAAGGATGAAAGCCATAGGTACAGTAGAAAGGGCTGACTTTTGTGGCCGAATGCACAGCATTATTATACGCAAATTCTGCAAGAGGTAGTAGGTCTTTCCAATTGTCTTGTGCTGCCGAAATATAGCATCAGAGGTATCCCTCTAGCGTCTGATTTAGGCGTTCCGTTTGTCCGTTAGATTGAGGGTGGAAGCCCGAACTCAGAGCTCGTGAGATTCCTAAGGTGTTACACAAATGTTTCCAGAACCGGGAGGTGAACTGGGGACCCCGATCAGAGATAATCGTGTCGGGAAGACCATGTAAAGAGAAGATACGATCCAAAAAGACTTGGGCCATACGTAGGGCAGAAGGTACAGATGGAAGGGGGATGAAATGTGCCATTTTAGTTAACGAATCCACGGTGACCATAATGGTGGAACAATGGTCCGAGTCTGGAAGGTCCACAATAAAGTCAGTGGATATAATTTGCCAGGGTCTATTGGGTAGTGGCATTTGCACCAATTTCCCCACAGGTGGTCTGCGAGGAACTTTAGTCTGTAGACAAATTGCACAGTAAGCTATGTATTCCCGTACATCCTCCTTAACCGTGGCCCACCAAAAATGCCTGAGGATCAGTTCTATGGTATTGGAGATTCCTCTATGCCCAGCGATCCGTGAATCGTGGCATAGTCGCAGTACCTCCAATTGAAGGGTTTCATTAGGGATGAACAGCCTATCTCCTTTAAATAGGAGTCTGTTGTTAACTGATAACTCTTGCTGAGTGGTAATGTCTGGATTGACCGTCAACATCCTCTGGGTATGATCTCAGATTTTCTGTATGAAGAGATGTATGACTGGAATGAACTTAGCAACGGGGAATAAGGGCTCCGGTTTAAAGCTCTTATGGTCCTTGCCCTCCCGTCGAGATAGAGCATCCGCCTTTAAATTAACTCTACCTGGAATGAAGGTAAAAGTGATTCGGAACGGTGAAAAGAAATGTGCCCATCGAGCTTGGCGACTATTGCATGTCTGTGCATACTGCAGGGTTCGTAGATTTTGGTGATCCGTCCTCACTTCTATAGGGTGTTGCGCTCCCAACAGCAGATGTCGCCACTCCTCAAAAGCTCTTTTTATAGCCAGGAGCTCCTTCTCCAAGACTGTGTAGTTGAGCTCCGCTTGAGTGAGGGTTTTTGACAAATATGCTACTGGTCTTTCCATATTCTGTGCATCCGGCTGTAATAGGACCGCTCCAAGTGCCGAATGGGAAGCGTCTGATTCCACTATAAATGGTCGGTTTTGATCTGGAACCGCCAAAATGGGTGCTCTACTGAACACGGATTTCAAAGCATTAAAGGAGGTCTGGGTTTCGGGATTCCAAACAAATGGGACCCCTTTTTTGAGCAAATGTGTAAGTGATTGAGAAAGAGAAGAGAAGTGTGGAATAAACCGTCTATAAAAGTTGGCGAATCCCAAAAACCTCTGTATGTGTTTGATGGACTTGGGGGATGGCCAGTCCCTAATGGCGGAGATCTTTGTCAGGTCCATAGAAATTCCTTGCGGTGAAAGGACATCCCCCAAGTAAGTGACAGAAGTTTGATGAAATTCGCACTTTTCTATTTTACAAAATAGATGGTTATCTTGCAGACGGGAAAGGACACTTTTGACATGTTGAACGTGTGTAGTTTCATTGGGAGAAAAGACCAGGATATAGTCCAGATAGATGATAACATAATGTAGCAATATATCTGCGAACAAGTGGTCCATGAACCTTTGGAACACTGCGGGAGCAACTTGGTACTGGTAGTGACCAAAAGGGGTGCGGAAGGCTGTTTTCCACTCATCCCCGGATTTTATGCGTATCAAGTGGTAGGCTCCCCTGAGATCTAGCTTGGTGTATATCTGTGCACCCCTGACCGCCTCCAATATGTCAGGTATTAAGGGCATAGGGTACCTGTCTGGGACTGTAATTTTGTTCAACCCTCGATAATCTATACATGGGCAAAGTTCGGCAGTCTTTTTTCGGGATAAAAAACAAAGAAGCTGCTGCCGGGGAATTAGACTCAGTAATCAACCCGTTCTGTACATGTGTGTGTAAGTAATCTTTCAGTACTTCCTTTTCCTTGGCAGATAGTATATACATTCTTCCAAAGGGGAGAGGACTGTCAGGGATTAGATCGATAGCGCAGTCATCTCTGCGGTGTGGTGGAAGAGAGGAGTACTCTGTCTGTGCAAAGACTTCCTGATATTGTTGGTAAAGAGGGGGAAGAATCTTCACCTGGTGGAGCCCCTGGTTGGTTGTGTATTGGTTTAGGGACGGGCTGTTTGATCTTAAGCAGTGTTGAACACAGTGTTCCGAGCCTAGGAACAAAGTGCCGGCAGCCCAATTTATGTAAGGATTGTGTTTCCTCAACCAAGGTAACCCTAAGATTAACGGGTAATGGGCTGTTTTGATAATGTCTAATACCAGTGATTCATGGTGATTAGAAATGCTTAAATTTAAAGGGCCAGTATGATTAGTAATGGGTCCTGAGGTTAAGGGGCTACCATCCAAGCTTTCCACTGGGATTGCTATGGGTTTTGCTCTTCTCGGAATACCATGTTGTGCTGCCCAGACATCGTCAATAAAGTTCCCTGCAGCTCCACTATCTATGAGAGCAGACACTCTTTGAAGCTGTATGTTGTCCCAGGATAGGGTCACTTCTAGCACAATCATGGCGCTTTCTGGGACAGGGTCGGGATCCGAGTGTATGGCCAATAGGGAACCGGTAACTGTCAAAGAGCCCTGGACCGTTGTTCCCCTCACGGCCGGGCGCTGGCGTTTCCCGATTTCCTTTCGGGAGTAAGGGGACACTCCTTTACCATATGTGTACTAGCCCCACAATACATGCACAAACTTAACGATTTTCTTCTGGACCTTTCTTCTGGAGAAAGAGGACCTCTAGTGGAACCTAATTGCATCGGTTCTTCTGTTACTGAAGTCTTGTGTAGAGGGACTGTCCCTTCAGAAAAGGCTTTTTGTGAACGACCCTTGCGTCGTTCTCGCTGTCTTTCCTGGAGGCGATAGTCTAGTTGCATTGTTAATGCAATAAATTCCGTTAAGTTTTGAGGACTGGGGACTCGTGAAACTTCGTCCTTTAGGTCTTCAGATAGCCCTCGTCGAAATATGGTAACTAGAGCGTCGTCTGCCCAGGAGGTATCGGCGGACATCTGCTTAAACCTCGTAATGTATGTCAAGAGGTCCTGACTTCCCTGTTTAAGGTCCAACAGCCTCTCTTGTGAGGCTATCGTGATTTCTTGCCTGCCAAACATGCTTTTGACACTGTTGCAAAAGGCAGGGTAGGAGTCCAGAATCGGGTTATTATTAGTGACAAGGGGGGTAGCCCATGCTAATGCTGCGCCCGTCATTTGGGCGACCATATGGCCCACCTTGTCGCGATCCGTAGGAAAAAAGGCTGCCTTAAAAGCAAACTGAACTGTGCAAGCCTCTAGGTATTCCTTAACGGCATGTGGATTTCCATCGAATTTTCCGAATGGAAGTGGACCCGGGGGAACCTCTGAGCTATGGGCTGAGCGACCCACCTGTTGTCGCAATATTTGGTTTTCCTGTTTAAGCTGTTGGACCTCCCCTGAGAGGGCTTGTACAGCCGACATCAACTGTTGGACCTGCTGCTCTATACTAATTTGCGGTGAGGTAGGGAGCACCAAGAGAGTCAAAACGCTACCCAGCTACCACCCACAGGCGTTGCTATCTGTTAACTTTAGAGTTAGTTGTAACTGTGGGAACGTAATGGCTCACTCAGTTTCCCCCCAACACCACACAACAACTGGAGATTTCCTACCTTGTCTTCAATAGTGAGATGAGGCTATCAGGAGTTCACCTGTTACACCCTCCCTTCGCCTCTAACTCGGCAAATGAAGGATGCAGCAGGGAAACCCTTTGTAAAGGGGAAAAAACCCTGTGCCGCTTCAGAGCGTTGAGTTAATGTGATTTGACAAGACTTCTGCTGCAGCCTCGAGGTGGAAATGTTTCAGCGTGCGGGTTTCTCCCGAAGGTTCTCCGATAGTTCGCCGATTGCTATGCCGATTCTCGGAGGTGGGTTTGTTGAGAGGTTCGGGACCGGCGGGAACTTTGGGAGAGGAAGAAAACAAGGTCAGTGATGTGTTAAGAGAAGACAGGTTGTAGGAATATGTAAGGGATTTGGCTCCACCTACCCAGTCTGAGTACGAAGGGGGATGTGAATGGAGATTCCCGGGATGAATGATGGGAGATGTAGTCTGGAGATTCCTAATGAATAGACACGAGGGGGAAACAATGAGAGGTAAGTATAGAACTGGGCTTCCTGTGTGATGAAATGTGAATCGAAGGGAGAGGGGAGGTAACCTACGGACTGTGAGCAGGTCTGAAGGCGACTTCACCGGTGACAAGCTCTTGAACGCTATGAAGTGACAGTGATTGGTCGCGGTCAGCCTGGGAAAGAGAAAAGAGGATAGACAAGCAGGTTTCAATAAAGGGAGGAGGTGGAAGGTTGGAACCAATTCGGAAACGAAATTCCAGTATTTCTCCTAAGCGAAGACTTACGGAGCGTGACCACTAACAACAGTAGCAACGCGCTGAGACTTCCATTCCGGCAGTTTAAGTAACGTGATCAAATCACCAGGCGGAGTTTCCTCAATGGATGGAATGGATTCTAGACCGTCCATTCGATTCCGCAACGCCATCTTGGGAGTGACGGCGTGAATAGATGGCATGAAGCGCCACCGGCGCAGAAAAGACCACTGTTGGGAACGGTTCGTAACAGAGGGTTCTGTGGTTCTGTGGTTCTACTGTCCGTGATGGTCAACTGTGATCTCCAACAAATTTGAAAGAACTTGCAGTGAATATATTTGGTATAAACGCGACTTCAAAAATGTCTGCATCACCATATAAAAGTGATGCCTATTCCCTTTATCAATGTCTTTTTTTTTCTTGTAAATATGTGCATACAGGTTCGGGCCCTAAGCGAATTTGTATAATTTTCACTTTGTCACTGTAAACAAGGCTCACCACACCTATTCTATTTGTCAAGAGTCAACAGTTAAAAACCACACCGCACAAAGCACCTATAGCGTGTGTGCAGAGCTGTTTTCCTAGAACCAAAAGTGTTGTGCACTTTCTAAATACTTATACATCTCTAATACCCTCTTCAACCAAAACAAATATTTGTTTTAAAATAATAAATATGTTATATAATAAAACCGTGGCTGCTTTAAGCAATCTTCCCTGTGTCTATATAACTGCCATGCCTGTTAGGTTTGTCAATGGCTTTTTTTTCTTCTAAAAATGTATTCATTTGTAACATTGTTTAAAGCAGCATTGTTGTTGTTTAGTGCTGTCATTAAAAAAAAAGTGGGATTTCCTTCACAGTGCCTCGTGTGTGCATAGTCGGAGCTCAACATTTTTAAAAAAGTTCAATTGCATAAAACCAAGTGAATATTTACAGAAGTTTATAACCGGCATTATTGTGCGCGCTGTGCCAGCTGTGTATGTGGTGATAGACCCTAGCCCAAGCCTTTCATTTCACATAAAAAATATCCCCGCTGCCGGAAACTTCATAAACCAAGCTCAACATTTAAAAAAGTTGAATTGCCTAAAACCCTGCATAACAAAGAGCCTCTCCAACAAAACAAACATAAAATGCGGATTACAAAATGACCCTATTGCACCAGGCAGATTCCAGAGACAGTTTTTTCATTTCTAGGCGCACATTAACTTAAACATATAAAAATGCAGGCTGGCAGTTAATCCTGCTTGCACATAGAGAATTGTCTGCTTACCACATACATTAAATAAAAATACACTTCTGTATATAAAAATATAGGCTGACAGTTAATCATGCCTGCAGCTAAAGATTACATACATTTTATTTTAAAATCTCTGTTTGCACCGTTAAACAAAAATACACAGGGCTAGATTCTAGAACATACACTTTTAAATAAAATGGTCTTCACATCGTGTTTAAATATTTTGCACTTTTAAAACACAGCTATTTACTTACAAGCTTGCTTTAAATACATCAAATCAACTCACTTTTTAAAAAGTAGAATGCCTCTTTCATCACCGGACTAGTAGATGGCCTGGGGTCCAGGGTCTGTAAATTTCCTGAAATCCACAGCAATGCTCTAGCAGGGGTCCGAAGTCGGGTTTTAAAGACAGCCAATTAGTCACCCTCAGCAGAACACTCCCCCATCTGGCCTATTTCACGTGCAGTCTGCTGCGGGCCTTTGAAAACCCCTAGTCACAGTGAGTTTACAATACAATGGGGTCAGTCAGATAGCTGAGTCATAGCGCCTGGCCTCGTGTGTGTCGTCATCTGTGAATTCTCTGCCCTGCTGCAGCATCTTCATCGATAAAGGCCAGCTGTATTACTGTGAGCAATGCGTTTTGCACATCAGGCAGAATGGCAGAATCCAGTGTCCCAGCATTTTGCCTGTGTGGGTCTGTGTTTTTCTGTAGCCCTGGAATTGGATCTTAACTTTTCATTTAAAAACCCTTATTCTCATTCTATCCAAAATAATGCTGGTAAACTATATATTCACAGGCTGTGTAAATCAGCTGTTTTAAAAAAATCTTAGCTCAGCTTTTGGCATAATATGTTCACAATACTTTAGTGTCAGGGCATGCCATGGCAACTTCACAATGCTGTCCCAAAAAAATGTTGTTCTCAAACATTTTTGATGTCCGCTTTTTCTATAAATCCGCTATAAATTTGATATAAAAAATGTTATCAATTGTGTTTAATTTTGATATAAAACATTTTGATATCAAAAACTTTAAATTTGGATCTGAAAAAATCTGATATAATTTTGACATCAAACATTTTTGATAACAAATGCTTTTTTTAATTTTGATAGCAACAAAACAAATCTGATATTTTTATATCCCAACATTTTGATATCAAATTTTTTAAAATTTGGATAAAAAAATATAACTTTGATATCAAACATTTTAGATATCAAACTTTTTAAATTTTGATATAAAAAAGTGGTATCACTTTATATCAAAATACACAAACACACTTCCTATAAATACGATATAAATTTGATATCATTTTGATATCATTTTCATATTAAATTGATATTAAAATCTTATCAAAAGGGGGCAGGACTTAAGACACAAAGGGGGCGGTCCCACCTGTCAACATTTACTTGATGAGCAAAGGGGACCCCATGTACTACTAGCCTGCCATGCTCGTGGGTTTTCAAACAACTTTGCGGCCTTACGTGTTTAGTGTTGTGTGGGAGGCACGGGTGCCTCGGGGAGTTAAAGGAACACATAGCGCCGATTAAAAAGTGGGCCTCATCACGAGTTGGGTGGTATTCCAGCTGGGATACTGCCCTACTTCATTTGTGTTAGCGCCCATCTGTCTGGCGGTATTACTGCCGGATCAAGAGTTGGGTGCTAACTGTTACTCCCCATGCACGATTGGGTACATTGGACCCAATAGGGAATTTTCAGCCCAATTACTGCGCAGTAATACCGCCAGTGGTAATTGTGCCAAAAATGGGAATTTTTCCAGTGTGTTTACCCCCAGCTTGGAGCTGGAGCTGGGGGTAAACACGCCAGACATGAGTTTGGGCGGACGCTTGAATGAAGCGGTAACACCGTTACCCCCGCATTTAAGGGCTACCGCTCAACTCATGATGAAGCCACTCTGCTTCGCAGTTAGCGTGTGACTCCCCGGCTTCCCGCCATTTATTTCGATCAAGTCTCGCCTTGCACGGTGACGTGATGATAAACATAACTTCCCTTTCCTTTCCTCATAACAAATAATAGTTACCAACATCACTTCTGCAACTGTCTCTTTACAAATGTCAACGCTGTTAGTCTTAGTTATCCTGGAGGGCTGGGTGCAGCCCTCAGGTGCTACCTGCCCTTTTGCCAGGCTGGCTGCCCTCCACCTGGTCATCCGCAGGTGCCTGCACCGGCTGTTCATGCTCCTCTTCCCCGGTGTCCCAGCTGGCGTCGATTCTTATCAGCTCTTTCTGCTTTTGGTTGGTTTCGATCATCTGGTTGTCTTCCCTGGTGTCCGCTGGTCCCTGAAATTCTCTCTCAAATTTAGGTCTGTTTAATTTTACTGCCTGCCTTCCTGTGAAACCTGGGCTCTTCTCCTGTTATCCAGGTCTCTCAAATCTAGGTGTGCTTAATTTACTGCCTGCCTTTCTGTGAAACATAGGCCCTCCTCCCGTTATCTAGGTGTGCTTAATTTACTGCCTGCATTTCTGTGAAACCTAAGCCCCTCTCCCATTATCCAGGTCTCTCAAGTCTAGGTGTGTTTAATTTACTGCCTGACTTCCTGTGAAACATAGGCCCTTCTCCCGTTATCCAAGTCTCTCAAATCTAGGTGTGTCTAATTTACTGCCTGCCTTTCTGTGAAACCTAGGCCCTCCTCCCGTTATCCAGATCTCTCAAATCTAGATGTGTTTAATTTACTGCCTGCCTTTCTGTGAAACCTAGTACCTTCTCCCGTTATCCAGGTCTCTCAAATCTAGGTGTGTTTAATTTACTGCCTGCCTTTCTGTGAAACCTAGTACCTTCTCCCGTTATCCAGGTCTCTCAAATCTAGGTGTGTTTAATTTACTGCCTGCCTTCCTGTGAAACCTAGGCCCCTCTCCCGTTATCCAGGTCTCTCAAATCTAGGTGTGTTTAATTTACTGCCTGCCTTCCTGTGAAACATAGGCCCTCCTCCCGTTATCTAGGTGTGCTTAATTTACTGCCTGCATTTCTGTGAAACCTAAGCCCCTCTCCCATTATCCAGGTCTCTCAACTCTTGGTGTGTCTAATTTACTGCCTGTCTTTCTATGAAACCTAGGCCCTTCTCCCATTATTTAGGTCTCTCAAATCTAGGTGTGTCTAATTTACTGCCTGCCTTTCTGTGAAACCTAGGCCCTCCTCCCGTTATCCAGATCCCTCAAATCTAGATGTGTTTAATTTACTGCCTGCCTTTCTGTGAAACCTAGTACCTTCTCCCGTTATCCAGGTCTCTCAAATCTAGGTGTGTTTAATTTACTGCCTGCCTTCCTGTGAAACCTAGGCCCCTCTCCCGTTATCCAGGTCTCTCAAATCTAGGTGTGTTTAATTTACTGCCTGCCTTCCTGTGAAACCTAGGCCCTTCTCCCATTATCCAGGTCTCTCAACTCTTGGTGTGTCTAATTTACTGCCTGTCTTTCTATGAAACCTAGGCCCTTCTCCCATTATTTAGGTCTCTCAACTCTTGGTGCGTCTAATTTACTGCCTTCCTTTCTGTGAAACCTAGGCCTCCCCCATACCCCTGTTATCTAGGTCTACCCCACTCTCATCCATGGCAGGGGGGCGTGGCCTGGAGCTCATGGTGGACAGAGGCTGAGGCGCAGAGCTCCGGCCGAGACGCTGCATCTCGATCCTTTTTCGCCGTGAGCAGACGTACCTCCGGGGCCACATTGGACCACGGTGGTGCAGAAACCGAATCTTGTCAAGACACAGTGTCTCCGATAAGAAATCAGGACGCAGAACGTCCACAATTCCGCCCGTTCTACCCTACCCCCCCGTCACTTACGATGGCGGCCGCTCCATGATGCCGCATCAATCCAAGACCAGGCAGCCAGCTAGTCCCGCCGCAGCGCCCGCAGAAGGAGAGAGAAGTCAAGACCGCGGTCGCGGCACACGTGAACCTCGCTGAGGCACTGGAGACCGCTGCGCTCCGCTGGCCTTTGCAATCCGAAACACGCTGCAATCGTGTGCTGTCCCCGCGAGAGGGTGAGACTCCACACGCAATGCATCGGGCACCAGACAGCCAGACACAGCTTTATCCCGCATCCGACCGCAGAAGCCCGAAACACGCTGGAAAGCGCAAGATACTCTGGGAAAGTCCAAATCTACGAGAGACGTACAGGGGAAACCATGAGGAGCCACAGCATCGGCTCCCCGGCAATGGTGTGATCACTACGCTCCTGAGTCCTGCGGAAAGCAAAGCCAAAGTCAATGAGGTGAGGAGGCCTGGGGGGCACGCTACCAGAATTAGGGGCTACACGAACTACCACATGGCTTCGTGCCTCGCGGCACCCTGACCACAAGCCCACGGCGTCCCACCTACAAGAACCACTAAAGGAAAGGGGGCAATAATCCCAACCTCCTGTGCGAGACCCTACACCCCCAACATTGGGTACGCCCCCCAAAAAAAAGTCCATTAGCAACAAAGAGAAGCCAAAATCATTTGGAACACTCACACTACTGCGCCAGAGGTGCCGCAATTTGCTTGGGGCCCGCGCCTCTCCAGGCAACTATAACAGCACAGCCCCCAGCCATCTACCGGACCTGAAGACTCAGCAGAAGGGCCGCAAGCGAGAATAGAGGCACGACTCTCACTAGGCAGGCCCAGCGATATAGCACCAAGACTTTAACATGTCCTCCAGGAGCAAACCGAAACCCCCCACAATGGACACGTACGTCACCACCAAGCCAAAAAACTCAACCACCCCACAACCTCACACTCCAGAACCCGCACAAACAAAGGGCGCCGACTCCGCCGAGAGTCAATCCCAAGTACTGGAAGCCATAGCATCGCTGCGCGCATTTATCGATTACAGAATAGATGAATTTAAGTCAGACATTCAACTGATGCGCCAAGATGCTAGAAACTTAACAGAAAGGGTGACGAACTCCGAAACAGCCATAAAAGAGACAACCGAAGAAACTGTTGAATTGAAGACCAAGGTCGCAGATCTTGAAAGGCAGGTCGCCATCCTCGAGGCCAGAGCCGAGGAAGCTGAGGGACGTGCTAGACGGGGCAACCTCAGGATACTGGGAGTGCCGGAAGGCGATGAAGGCCCGAACCCAACAGCATATGTAGAGGCCTTCCTACAACAAGAAATAGGCGCAGGAAACCTTACACAAGGCTTTGCAGTTGAAAGGGCACACAGGTCCCTGCAGAAGAAACCCCCCCCAGGATCCCACCCTCGCCCGATAATCGCCAAAATACTTAATTTCCAGGACCGAGAAACCATCTTGAGGCATTCCAGGGAAGAGGGCCCCATAGAACGTGGCAACGCCAACATTTCTGTCTACCGAGACTACACTCCAAAGGTGCAAATGGAGAGAAACTCATTCGTACCCATCAAGGCCAGACTCCGGCAACTGAACCTAAAATATATGTTACTCTATCCATCGAGACTAAAGGTCATCTACAAGGGCCGTGCAATTTTCCTAGAGTCCCCAGCAGCCGCCAATATGTGGATGGAAGACAACAACCTCGCAGATGCGGGGACACCCATCCCAAGGGTAAATGATGAAATCCACTTATCCACGCATCTGACACATAAGCGCATACCGCACCACAACCATGCAACAACCACAAGCAACTTACAACCAAGGAGGTAACCTACACTACTATTAACCAAATAGATGTGGCCCTCGCTTGGCCTCACACCAGGCACAGGACCTAGCCCCCACGAACAGACCAGGACAGGTCAGTTGCCTGCCCGACCCCGCTCGAGCTCGATACCCGGATGGGACCTGACGGCGGGAGAGCGCCTGAGCACCGCGAGAAAAACGCAGTCGCTGGGCGCACCAGTTCCAGTTTTGTTAAATGTTACTCTAGTTACACAGTCTTCACGCTAACGCAACCAACAAGGCAGAGGGCAAGACCACCACGGATCACAAGCAAGATCAGAGCTAAGAACCGAGTTCTGGGAACCACCGAGGATAATCAGCAACCGCTGAGAAACGTCAAACAGGGCAGACGCACGGAGTACACCAATCCATCCCAATGGCGACGCAATTGAAAGTGATAACGTGGAATGTACGGGGCATGGGATCATACTTGAGAAGGAATCGGATCCAATCCTATCTCCGCAGGAAGAAGGTATCCATTGCACTACTCCAAGAGACCCACCTGTCAAAGGAGTCTTCGTCCAAATTGGCGGAGCGATGGGGAAGCACCGCGAAGGGAGCACCCTACTCTAGTTATGCTCGAGGAGTTTTCACATGGGTGAATCCGAATGTGCCATTCTGTCTACTGGGCTCGGAGGCAGACACTGAAGTGTCTGTATAGTGGACTCCTACGTTCCACAACATGGAATTCTCTCACACATCAAAAAGCATTGTGCCAAAATGTCGCACCACAGGGAAGGGACCTTCATATGGGCTGGTGACTTCAACTGTTACAGAAACGGTAACATGGATAGATCCACACCCCCCAAACAACCGCGAAACGCCGCCACTTAGCACTAAACGAAGCATTAGATCACCTCAACTTGGTTGACATTTGGAGGGAACAACATCCCACTGAAAGAAGCTACTCATATTACTCGGCCCCTCATAAGATCCACACAAGGATCGATTATCTGTTTATCAACAGAGAGCAAACCACAATGGTGGACGCAACAGCATACCTAGGCAGATCGATCTCTGATCATTCACCATTAATCATGGAATGGAAAATAAGGGGACCCAGACCACCGATCCCGACATGGAAAATGCCCGTCGCAGCCCTTACGGATCAAGAAATCAGGGAAGCCCTCGGTAACAAACTTGAGGACTATATGGACATCAATAAAGGATCTGTATCAACCTGGGGTACGCTCTGGGAAGAGATGAAGGTAGTGATAAGAGAAGAGGTGATATCAGGGGCTGGAGGCATCCGGAAACGTCTGACGGCGGAGCTAGAAGAACGAGAAGCTGAAATAACACACCTCGAGGCATGCACTGTCGCCACCCCGGAAATGGAAGAGACCTTACAAGAAATTTGCAAAGAATGTCGTACCACCTGGGACAGGTTAGCCAAATTTGACTTTACAATAAACACCGCCAAGACCCACAAAGAAGACGATAAACCAGGCAGACTACTAGCCTGGTTATGTAAACGTGAACAACCAAGACACACTCCTACAGAGATCATAACTGAGAATGGGACAACATGCAGGTCCCAACAGGGTATTAACAACGCCTTTGCAGAGTTCTACTGCAAACTATACTCCCCCAACAGGCAAATACCCAGAGAAGAAATTATGAACACCCTGGAAGAGATTGTGCTACCGAGGCTATCCGAGGAACAGAGAGAAGCTTTGGAAATGGAGATTACTACAGATGATGTTAAGGAAGCTATCAGGTCGCTGGCCACCTGTAAGACCCCTGGCAGTGACGGCCTCCCGCACGAATTTTACAAAGCTTACGAGGATATCATTAAACCGATACTTCATGAGGTCTACACGGAGGCATACAAAGTAGGGACACTCCCTAACACTATGAAAGAAACAATCATAATCCCCATGCTCAAGCCCAACAAACCACCTATGGACTGCGATTCATACCACCCACTAGCAATGTTAAACTACGACAGTAAGATCCTAACCACTATCCTAGCCAACAGACTCGCAAAGTTGGTGGGAACCCTGATTCAAAACGACCACAATGGCTTCGTCCCAGGATGCAACACCACAGCCAAACTAAGAAGACTCCAACACACCATGCAGTACTCTCACTCGACGCCGTCAAGGGCTTCGACTCCATATTCTGGGAATGGCTGGTCGAGGTGCTAAGGGAGTTTGGATTTGGAGAGGGTTTTGTGAGATGGATCAAGGTGCTCTACAGCTCACCGATGGCAAGAGTGAAAACCGGAGGGATGATCTCGAAGCCCTGGGAGATTCAGAGAGGTACCAGGCAGGGATGCCCGCTATCACCGATGTTATACATCTTAGGCTTGGAACCAATTGCCATCTATCTTAGACAACAGTTCTTCGACGCAGGTATCAAACTGGGCAACCAACACTCCATAATATCCCTATACGCCGATGATGTACTCTTGTATATAAAAGACCCACAAACAAACGCACAAGTCATACTAGACGTCCTCGACAACTACGCACTTTATTCAGGAATCAAGTTTAGCAGATCGAAATCCTGTGCATTCCCACTGGCACGACTCAGAGGCCTGGCAGAAACTGATTTATCAGTAGTGGGGATAAAATGGCAACCCGAAGCATTCCGGTACCTTGGAATAAACATCCATCACACCCCGGAGCTCACACATGACCACAACACTGAAGTGGCTCTGAAAGAACTCCGCAACTCCATGAAATTCTGGTCGAAATTGCCACTCGTAATGATGGGATGGGCGGCCATTACAAAAATGATAATTCTCCCCCGTTTCTTATACTTCTTCACGAAAATGTGTTACTATATTCGCCCCACCTTCTTCAAGACACTTGAAAAAGTAATCCGGGACTTCCTATGGGGCCCGTCCAGACATAAACTACCCCTCTCAATTCTCACGCTGCGACCAGTGCTTAATTTGTAAAAAAATAAGTGCCAGTGTCCAAAAAATATTTTCCCCATAATGCCACGCGGGGCGCTGCCCTCAGTGCGGGCGCGCGGCCCACGCCAGTTCAGTGCTAGACCTAGATCGGCCCACCACCACCCCATCACACTGCTGCTGCTCCATGCTGCTGACATGTGACATCTGACAGTCTGTTAAAGGTCACCAAGTATAGTTAATCAGTTACCTCTAGGAAGAGCACCCTCCACTCGGCCTGTTCTTCAGTCACCTCATCCAGGTGTTTTGTGTAATCAATTTACTCTCAAGCCCTTATCAGTCATCACATCTCATAAATGCATCCCCCCGCACCCTTCCTTCAAGCATGAGCATGGTGTTGTTGGGGCATACAATTGTCTCGAGTCGGGCACCAATGAAAAAGTGGCCAAAGTTGCAAACGACAATTCATTCCTTGTGTGACAGACTAAGTAGTACCCACAGGGGGAGGCTTTTTGATAACATGTGAGGCATATTGCGCATTTTAAAGAGTATTTTTTCAGTGACACTGGCCCAAACTACTAGCCGAATAGTGAAGTAACTCGTCAAACTGGCCCACATGGGACAAAAAAGTGACCCACATGGACCAAAAAAGCTGGCCCACAGTAGCATTTTGTGTTTTTGGTTCGTGCATTGCCCTATAGGCCAGTCCGAGCCGGATGCGATCTTTGCCCTATAGGCCAGTCCGAGCCGGTGCTATCTTTTCAATGAAAATGAAACAATCAGCCCCTGCATCGCCCGAATCCTTTCCGGTACTCTGCCGGGTGTGCGTTTTGAGGTGAAGGAAGCAGTGCAGTATGTTAGTGCGGTGGTGAGAGGCATAGGTGACAAGACCATGGCTGCTCCTGCCTGCAATCAAAATGGTGTCAAATGGGCTGACGGGGGCCCGAAGGATCAAAATTATGGAAAAGGATATATGCAAGTGTAAAAACCTGCACATGGCCTTGTGGTGTACCGTGTACTGCGTTGTGAAGGGGGGCTAAACGCACGTCACGTGGGCCAAGGATTTCTGGACCCCCACCAACCCCCCCCGAGGATATTGCGGCTCCGCTCAGGTGATGTGGGGCATGGGGCTGGATTGCTAACTGACACAAACGAAACTGCACGCGCTGTGCAGTCGTGAGGGGCTGTGCTGTGCACAGTGTCCTGGAAGGCTGTCTGTGCACGTGGGGACCTGGGGGGCTGTGCACGTGGGGACCTGGGGGGCTGTGCATGCGGTGTCCTGGGGGGCTGTGTATTAGTGATCCCCTCGGCTACCTGTGCACGTAGTGTTCTGTTGGGCTGTGCTCACATTGTTTCAGGGGTCTGTGGCTGTGATCATGGAGTCTAGAGGGGGTGGGAGGGCTGTGCTCACAATGTCCCGGGGCTGCGCTCATGGTGACCTGGGGGCTGTGCACGTAGTGTCCTGGGGGGCTTTGCACGTGGTGTCTTGGGGTGACCCATCCCAAGTTCAATACTCGCAACTTACCCGAGACACGAGGGTCACCCGGCCACTGCCACCCCAGTTGGACTCTAATACAAAGGAGTCACAGACCCAGCTGGACTCAACCAGGGACGAGGACCACGCAGCCGCACATGCCCCGCCCGGTCCTGGGCCTTGCTGCCTGACCTACCTCAATCACTTTAGGCTACCTTCCGTGGTGCTGCCTGCCACCGCGGCCATGCTGATGACAAAAATAGGTGCGCAGCGGCCCCACGGAAGGTAAGATTTTAAAAGAAAAAACGTATATTTGGGCGGCTGGGGCCCATCACTTTCTAAGTGATGGGCCCCAGTCGCCACTCAAAAATACTTATTTCTTTTAAAACCTACCTTCCGTGGGGCGGGCCTCGGCCACCGGCCCCACGGAAGGTCAGGTTTTAAAGAAAAAAGTAAAAAACATACTAATTTGGGCACAATCCACGGGCCCGCACCGCGACAGAGTCATCCGACTCAGCCTGCACCACGGCAGCCCTGCCTGGTGGTCACAGAAATTGGCCTGGACCTGGCACTGCAGTCAGCAGCACACAGGTCACACAGACAGAAGCCTGGGTGCGGACGGGGCCCCTGGCGGGGTCCTGACTCGTGGGCAGTCAGGACACCACCAGGGGACCACGCCGCCATCCAGGCCCCGACCTGGGCCTTCCTTGCCTGATCACTGTGACAGTCTGAGGGCAGGCTGCTGTTTTACGGTCCAGACTTACCTGCTTTGCCGACTGGGACTTGGTCTTCTCTCCTGTCTGGGCCTCAGTGTGGGGGGGGGCGCACACTGGCACAAATGAAAAAGCAGGCAGAGGTGGGCCCCAGGAAGCAACTAGGCCGCAGTGCAGCAGGGCAGGCTCTCTCTCACACGCCACGCCTAGACACCTTCACTTCACAGTAACTCGTGAAATGAACGTGGCGCCGCGCTGCCTCCTGTAACAACAACACGTCTCTGTGTAATTTCACTGGCCCAGAAGAACACCCAAAGAAAACTGCACATTCTGTGTTACTATACAGAATGTATCAAATACTGCATAGAAACAACAGAATGGCAGTTTTCATTGGCTGTTGTTTGCAAATTGTTGTTCATTGCTATTGCTGGCCCCTCCCAGGCCCAGCCACCCATGGCCTGCACCTGCAATCATGAGGGATCACAATGACAAACAAACCCAATGATTTATAATGAAGCAAAGTGAAGTGGAAGAACAAATAAAGCAATTGCACGTGCGCTGGCACCCCCATGATTAGTTCCGGTGCCAAAAAAAGAGTGCCGGTGTTGGGCACCGGCAACCACCACCACAAATTAAGCACTGGCTGCGACACAAAGAAGGCAGAATACAACTCCCCGACTTTCAGATGTATTACTTAGCTGCACAGCTTAGTCATGTGACAAGATGGCTTCAAGATGAACAGAATAATGAGTCCGAGCTACTAAGGCAAATACCCTCCAATCTTTTCCCCAAGGGAAGTACTCTGGAACCCACTCAAGCAGACACAGAATGTCCCAATGATTGCAAAATTGGGCAGACAGATCTGGACCAGAACTCGCTCCATCCTACAATCGAGCCATCCATATTCACCCAACTCTCCCATCCTAGTGGACGCATGCAAGACCACGACGGACCTAAAGGTAGCGAGAAGCTGGGAGAGAGCCAGGATCTATGTATGGGGGGACATGTTTACAGAGGATAAATTCAGAGACTTTGAATCGATGGAGGAGGTTGAGGGACTCTCCAGTGGCCAATTTCTATGGTATCATCGCTGGCCCGAGGAACCCACCCCGGATCCGCTACTACAAGAGATGTACGAGGTAGCTGATGGATGGAAACCGGTGACCCGGCTCTACAGCCGACTGATGGACAAACCCAACCCCAAAAGAATAGCACTCAAGGAGAGATGGAGAAGTAGACCTGGGCATCACACTAACCGACAAAGAATGGGAAATAATTTAATTGTACCCGAAAGAGGTGTCCCGCAACGCCAGATTCAGGCAGATACAATTGAATACCCTCTACAGGACGTACATGACCCCACAGCGGGTGGCTAACTTCAACAAGAAAGTCACATCGAATTGCCCTTGGTGCGGCAATGACACAGCCGACATGATCCACATGTTTTGGACCTGCAATGAGGCAATGGAACTCTGGTCCAGAGTTAGGCAGACCTGCACAACTGCTGGCATAACCAGATACGAGTGGGACCCGAAAGTCTGCTTATTAGGAGCTCACCCCAGAATAAGCAAATACACACACGTAGTCAAAACCTACGTCATAAGGGCCTGTAGTCCATAGGACGTTTGGCACCATCTCCAAGTCTTCGTCAACAAATGCTGGACGCTGTCACACTATTGGCATTCTCTGTGGGATTTCCCTTTTCTCTATCCTTATCCAGTATGTGATGCTCATAAAGAACACCACTTCATTGTCTCTTGGGTCCTCTCTAAAAATGTCATCGTCAGTCAGTCTGTACCCTTCTTCGATAGTTATCCCGGTCCTCCATTGTCTACCCTCATCATCCATTCCTTCAAGCATTGCCATTTTCCTTCATACTATGGCTGTTTCTAGCTCCATATAGTATGTCCCCACTATTCATCCATGGGTATCTGTGGTCGAAACATGAATGTGTCAGTTATTTTCACAGTCTTACCCACTACTGAAGTAACCATGTTAATAGAATGCTCCTCCCATAAAGGAAAACCTCTGGCTCAACTGGAACGCCTCGCAGAGCCACTTGCCCTGTGAACGCCAGTATAAATTTGCCCACATTCATGTAGTGTATTCCAGGAGTGGAACACACTATCTCTTCGTCAGTAAATGAAATTGTCATGAAGTTTTGTCATCAAATCTCTTCCCAAAATGTTAACTAGTGACTGTCGTGAATACAACAATGGAACAGACATATCACACTCTCCTATAGAAACCGGTAATTCATCAGTAAAAGGAACTGGACTTGTAGCTCCAGAGAAACCTTGCACATTCATGGCAATTCCCGACACTGGATATTTTCCCTCTCTTATACATGAATGAGTAGCCCAAGTGTCTACTAGAAAAGAAAAAGATTTGCCTCCTATTGTCACATCGACCCTTGGTTCCTCTAGGGGGTTTGGTGTCACAGATAGTACTGAACACATCAAGTCACTTTGTGAGCTGTCCTATTGTGGGTATATACACACACACCCCTGTACCTGTTAAAGGATTCCCTCCTACTACAGTGGCACATCCTATTCTGGGTGTCAGTAATTGTCCCGTGTTTGCATATTGCTGTGTCTGCATGGGGCGTGTTGGGACTGCCCTTGTGGTGGATACATGTACACTTGCTGTGGTTGCTGTGTCTGTTGCATTTGCTGCGCTTGTGTCTGATACACTGTCTGATCCTGGGAAAACCCTTCCCTAGTTTGTGTGCTATATGGTGGAGGATAAGCTTTCACCCCTCTTGACAATTGGCCATTCTGTATATTCCCTCGGCTCCCACATACACGTGCAATGTGCCCTGTCATCCCACAGGTCCAACATACAGGGGGAGACCATCTGACTAGTCCCCCTTGGTTAAACCCTCCTTGCACATTCTGCTTCTCATTCTGTACGTTCTGATTGTTTTGGAATCCACCCGTTCCTCTATATCCCATACCTCTACCTCGTGGCATGAACCCATTTCCTCCTTGGTCAATCGGGCGCTGATTATTTGCCTGCGATGTACCCACTGCTTGCTGTATTCCCAGCCCTTCTCCGCTTGTTAATACCGCCCCCTTCTATGGCGTATTTTGATAACTTCTTTGGAACGAGTTTAGCTTCCTCAGTTTTCCTAGCCTCATCTTGTTTTTCTCCTGTAAAAGCGGACAGTGATGCCCTATTGTCAACTGTATCTCAGTCCACATTTTGGCTTCCATTCCCACCAATTTCTTCATCTGTCTCTGTACTGTCTCGGGCAACCCTTGACATAAAATGTGGTATAATAAGGCCACAGTTTTTCCCACAGCTTCTTCGTTTCAAGAGTCCAACGCTCTTGAATATCCTGAATGTAAGCAATAGGGTCTTCATCTTCTTTCATTTTACGTGTCATAATCGCACCCATATCTGATGTGTCAGGATACTGCACTCTGAGAGCCCTGCACACATCTGCCCTACAATTATAGAACAGCGCCCCATCATGCGCTGTGTTCTGTGCTGTCACACTTGAATAGCTTTCTCTCCTCCATATGTCATCAGCTCTTTCCCCAAGAATGGCTGCCAAAAGACCCTTAATGTCTCATATGGCCAACGTAGTTCCTCCGGTCATTTTTCTAATTCATAAATCCATTTTCCCACAACCGACGTCAAACTCGGGAGTTTGCATCTTAAATTATCCTTATCCATCTGTGGCCATGGAATATACTATGGTCTTGCGCCCCCTTTTTCCAATAAGGGAAACTGTGTAAACCCTAACCCGCAATCGGCTCTCATAGTCTGCCTATCTATGGTAGGGACAATGGCCCCTGACCGTCTCCTCTCTGGTAATGATCTTAACCTGCTCACATAGGGCAGTGATTCTCCCATCTCACTATACGATCGTCCTCAAGGAAGTTCTGGATATGGTTGGATCTGGTGTTCTTTCCTTAGGTTGCTTCAGATCGGACCATCTTACTTCCTTGTGCATCTGCAGGCTTCCCTTAGGGGCACATACGCCTCTTCCCTCTTCCACAAAGAAGGATTATTTTTCCTTGTCTGACATGTCTAGTCCTCAATTAGTGTGACTCTCGTCCCCTTCACCAGGATCAGTCTGCTCAAGGACAAGGCGAAACAGATTTTTCTTCTTCGTTTCGTAATTGAAATACTAGGGATTGATCTTCCTTCCCTCGGCTTCCCGATTTGCTACGATTGTTTCATTCTTGATAAGCCTTATCAATCCTATCGCTGATGCTTCTCATGTCAGAATTCTCTTAGTCTAATGCTACTCTAGAAGCTCCTGACTTTGCCACCATCATCGGAAGAAACTCTTCTATTCTGTCCCATCGTATTGTTGGATTCAGGTCCATTAGCTCCTTTTTGAATGCGGTTAATATTAAGCTTCGGTTGTCTCCTCTTACGTTCTAATTCTTAATCTAATTCTCTTCGATTTGTTGGCTCTATTCTAATTCTTTCCTCCTCTTGGCTTATCTCTTCTCTCCTTGCTTCTGCTCTCCTTTCTTCATCTCTGTATTCTTTTGTCCAATAATTTCTTCGCTTCCTCCTCTTCTCTCTTCCTTTCTCGTCTGTTCTTATCTTCAATTGCGTTCTGCCTGTTGTCATACTTCTTTTGCTCCTCTGCCCGTTCTTGCATTTTCTCGTGCTTCTCCTGATACATCTGTTCTCGTTGCTCTTTCTCTTATGTTCGTCTTATTTCAATCTTTTTTCCCATTCCCTGTCTTTTCTATCCTGTTCATCTTTATCTTCTCTTTGCCTTACTTCGTCGATGCTTTTCCCATCTAGCTTGAGTAATATCTGTCCTCCCATCTATTCATTCTGTACGAGTTCTACCTCATCAGCTTTATCTTCCTCTCCTTTCCATCTTTTGATGTCTCATTCTATTTCTGTTGATATATTTGATCGCTCACTTTTTTTCTTCTTTATATTGTATGATCTTAAAGATCACCTCTTTCCTCTTGACTATTGTCACTGCTATAAGCGGGTGGTTCCATTATCGGATTACTATACCCTGCTGCCACCTTCAGGTCCTTTAATGGATACAATCCTACGACTTCCATATCAACGTCTTTTACTTCAGGCGAGGCAAGGGGAGCTGAAGACTCAACACCTTCCTCCTCACACTGGCTAAGCATCCACTCCTCAGGTGGCAGATCTGCCCTCTCTTCCTGAAACATTTTCCAAAACTCTAAAATAGCAAACCTTTTCTCCAGTTTCTTCCCCTTGTACGCAGCGTGCAAGTATGTGGTCATGTGTTGCAATTCCGCTTTTGACAGCGATTCCCCCTTGTGGCCATGGCATGAAAATATTATCTGCTGTGCCTTTTACCCATTCTGCACTATACTGTTTGAGCTTGGTTCCATGTGTTAATATCCCCGCACAAATATTGGCATACAAAAATATTGCCATATTTTTGCGGCGATATTAATGCATGGAACATGCGGGGGACACCCCTGCAACCCTCGTAATATTTTAAAAGGAGCGGGAGGCACCCCTGCAACCTCCACTCCTAATATTATCCCCACCAAAAATATCGGCTATGGCCGTTCCCAACGACCATATATATGGCGATATTTTTGGTGGGGATAATATTACCTGATACCTTGAGCTTTGGCATGTGCTTTTGGCAATGTCTTACATAAATGCATCAGAGGAGTGCCATCTCCCATTGTGACAAGTCTCAAGTGACTGTCAATACTTACCAGATTTTATTAGAAATACCTTCACCATAAATATGAGCGTGTTCAAACAATTGCAGCTCAAACCTATTTTTATCTCTAGATTGGTACCAACCACTTCCCTAGATAGACAATATAACTCCTTGACTTTTTATCTTAATTCCTTCACAACTGTTCGTGTCGCTCTTCGACACCTTAATTCAACACAAATACACAAACAGACAGACTAGTCAACTTTTCACATTTAAAACCTCAGTAATAAGCCTTTTTCCTCTTTGCCTCTAATCAATACTCTATAACAGAGTTTAACTCATCTTCTTATTTGAACCTGTTCATATGTCTTTCTAGAGACTCCGACTGGAGTGTAAGACATTCTTCTGGAACTCCCTCGAGTCATGACTCGTCAGGCACTATCTCTATTTCTTCATACGATATTTCCCATTACACCCATTAAGGAGTGTTGCTAGGTCTGGAAAAGATCCAGGGCTACGATAACGTTGGGACTTTTGGGACTCGGGGCTAGCTAGCCTTTTGGCTGTAGCTCCTGAGCATCTATCCAGGGCTACAACCAAAAAGATCCAGGGCTATGGCCCCCTCAACCAACCGACCCCCAGCAATCCCTCTGCTCCCGTTACTTTTTTGTTACTTTTAAAATTACCACAACCCTGTTCCCTTAATTTGCCATTCCCCTCACCATTCGGTAGTTCGGCTGAAGGCCCTCGGTATCGTATCCCCCTCCAACCAACCACGTTCTCCTTCCGTCCGCAAAACGCCTGTGGAAACCAGGTAGGGAATTCATCAAAGAGGGACCCTGCCCACCATCTCGATTTTCTTGCAAGTTTTCTATTCGGCCGCTCTCCACAGGAATCCCTGTGATCTTCCGGCTAAATGGCAGAGGATGTCCGATCATCCGAAGCTCTGGAGCTCAACAGGTCGATGGGTCTTTAACCATCCTCTTCTACCACGTGAACATAAGGTCCTTAATCAGTTACATGTCGTGCATGGATGGGATGCAGAATAACTCTTACACCAAATAATCAGACCGACTCAGGAAGTTGGCAAAAGTCTCATCCGACTGTTTTAATATTAATTGTCTAAAACAGGAAGTTACAATGGACATTAACGGACGTTCGCTCAAGCTCTCAACACATTTCATAAAAAATGACATTTAAGTACTGTAAATTCGTCACTAAGTGACGTCATAATATGTGGCAAATGAGAGAAACCTATAGGGTGTTGTGGTTGGATTAAGGGGAACATAGAAGCATACTTTCTATATAGGAACGGGTTGTGATTGGGTCTCTACAGTCAGGTGGGCAGGTTATGCCCACCCCTAGTGCAAGTCATCTTCAACACTTATTACGTACACAGAATACTACTGGCGCTTAAACTATAAGGCCCTTCAATATACAGCCTTCTATAACTGGTTGGCACGCTCGTGCAATGTCTGGAACATTCGGCTCCTTAGCAGCACGTAAGCGCAAACCCAGGTGCCAGGAGGTGGGCATGATTTTTGCTTCCCACCCAATTAGCCCCTCATCTCTCATCGCCCTTGCCTTCTGCCGCAGGGTCCATGGGTCAATATCGCCGCAAAAATATGGCAATATTTTTGTATCGGAATATTTTTGCGGGGGTATTAACACATGGAACCCTTTGAACTTGGCCTTGCAGTAGATTCTCTTCCCTTGGGAATAAAAGGAAGTTCAGGCGCACGTTTATCACAGTTCTGGTCTGCATGCCCAACTCCTATTCCCATCTTTGGCTCACGTGACAGGAGACCATATTTTGGCCTGTTTTGCACCATTTAATTGTCTTTAATTAATAAACTTGGCACTCATGATGTTCCTTCCTTGCGCCTTAACATGAGGCAATTCTATGTCTCACGGTTTCTGTTCTTTATGGATAGATAACCAGTTCTTGGCTACTTCAGCTTTGACACCAGGCCAAACAGATTCAACCTTCAAGTCTGCGATCTCAAGCTAATTCTTTGCTGTGACACATACAGCTCTTGAGCCTTCTTTCTCTGTGGATTTGAACGTTCTAAAATTATGGCACCGATGTCCAGACACTATACAGTTGTGGCTTTGCCTGCAGTCTATTCACTATGTATAGCTAGCTTCTAAGATTGCTTCATCTACTTGCGTTGCTGCATCTGTACAGTTATTAAACGGCTTACATTTTCTGCAGTGCTCTTTACACGTGCAATCTTCATTTCTGCATAAGGATGTTCACTGTATTCCGTATTTTGTCATCAGTTTCTATAAGGTCCATACATCCTCTTCTTCAGCCACTCATCTCATTGCGTCACACTCATCTGGTGTGACATCATCAGTTTCTCTTTCCTTTGTCTTCATATTCCTTCAGGGATCTCCTCCAAGAGATTTTCATCTCTACGAGGCTACATCAGGTATGGCTTTCTTAATGGGTATCTTTTCTCATACACTCTACGCGGTATGGTCATAACTACTGGTGCCAAACATGGTGCAGTTTCAGCCTTTCAATATACAGGCAGTAAGGGGGCGGGACTTCCTGCAGAGGCATTCGGCTGCTCCTCTACAGTACAGCTCGGTCTGTGAACTGGTGTCATAACATGCCATTGTGGTGTCAGCCGACAGCGACTCCTTGATGCCCTCAAATGCCTCTTGGCAGCAGTCATTCCACTCCCATTTTGTGGCTAATTTCGTCAGAGTTCTCATTGGCTCAGAAATGGTTGCTAGGTTACTTATGAACCTGCCGCAGTAGGTTGCCATCCCCAGGAAGCTTTGCACCTCTGTGGGTGTGGTGGGTGGTGTTGCTCCCTTGATGTCTGTGACCTTAAGAGGGTCCGGTGATACTCCTCAGCTGTTAAATACATAGCCAAAAAAAGTGACCGCCTCCTTTATGAATTCACACTTGTCTTTGGGAATGGTTAGGCCAGTATCGTCTAGCCTGTCGATGACTGCTGTTAGCCTGTAGAGGTGTTCTGCCTTGTTGTTGGTGTGGATCAGGATATCATCACTAACATTCAGTACGCCTGGGAGTCCTTGAAGCACTGTTAGTATAATTTGCTGGAACACTTCGTCCGCCGCCGCAATGCCACCACTTCTATCTCATCAGCCCAAAGGTGCGATGAGAATGTAATGATGTACCGGGAGTCGTTATGGAGCTTGAGCTGGTGGTACCTCCACATTAAGGTTTAGCTTCTAGAAGAACATGGACCCTGTGAGGTCAGTCACGATTTCGTCCAGTGTCGGTGTAATGTGTCTTTCCCATATTATAGCTGTGTTCAGGAGGCGCATGTCGATGCAGATGCGAACCTTCCATAGTTATGTTAGCTTTTTCATCACCAAAATTGGGGGCCACAGCACTTTCTCGATGATGTCTGCCTTTTCCAGCTCATGTAGCTCCTTTGCAACAAGGTCTCGCATGTGGAATGGTGTCCTCCAGAGCTGCACTACCTGTGGTTGTACTGTCATGTCAATGTGTGGTTTAATCAGGTTGCCTTTGAGACATACGATTCCATGGAGTAGGTTGGGGTGCTTCACTAGGAGATCCTGTATATCTACTGTGTCAGTGATGTCACAGATGAACTGTATCAGCCGTAGATCATCTGCTGAGCTCCAGCTGAGTAGGCATTCTATGCCAGCATCGACCACATATATTTTTGATTGGATCTTCACCTCTCCTCGGCCAAGGGTTGTTCTGAACCATCCTACTATGGGCAAGGGTTTCTCACTACTATATGCGTATAGCAATGTGTCCGTATTCTTCACCTCTGTGTGAGGCTTCATTCGCTGTAAAGTCTTTAGTGGCATGACGTTCACCGAGGCACTGGTGTCGATGGTCATCACTGTGTCTTGCTCATTTATTTGTACTTTGCATCTTGGCCTTTTTATTGTTGTTGACTGCTTCATTCCCTGCTCTAGCGTGGATATCGGGTCTACCTTTACCCTTCTCTTTCCTTTCCACTGAGCCTCTACACCACAGCTGTTCTCTCCTGTTCCGCCTCAGATTCCTCAGACGAGGAGTTGTCCTAAGCCTCGACCTGCCTTTGTGGGCTGGTGGGTGGTTCATCGTCGGTGAGCCAGATGAGCGGCATACCCTGGAGTAGTGGTCCAGAAGGCCAAAGGCGCTGCACATGGTGCCCTGTGCTGGGCAATTCTGCTTGCCGCGATGTGGTCTCCCACACAGCCCACAGTTGTTCGGGCTTGGTATTCTGCATTGCCACATGGGGACTTTATTTGGTTCTCTGTCCTCCCCCTTTCATCGTGGGTGGTTGGTGATAGGAACAATAATCGGCGCCGGCGTGATTTGGAGCCTTTGCAGGGTGGTATTCATTTGGGCAGCCCTGTAAAGGTTTTTCAAAAATGCAATTTTTCTAACTCAAAAGGTTGGATAAACGCCTCCCTACCCTAATGAGGATTTCCCTGCCTATCAAAATAAACTAAAGGAAACACTCTACCAAATGGTTCTGTCCCTCACACTTATACATATAACAAACTTAACAAGGCAACATATGGTAGTTCCAATATAACAGAAATAACAGTGATGTTCACAACCTGGTAACTGTTTCTCCTTATAACCTGGATGAATTCCCTTTCCCCAGATTCAAATAGGATCTTATTCCACAGTTCCAAGGAAATCCTGTCGCGCAACAAAGTTCCAGTGAATTTGTTTGTGTTACAACTTAAACTCCAACAACAGTTCACAATGGTCAGCAAGTTTTCATCTTTCCATTTGTGATAAAGAGTTCAATACAACCTCTTCTCACAAAAAAAGAATATTTACACAGTTCTTTACTATCACCAACCATTTATTTGTCAGGTTGATTCTGCAACAGTTCACAAAGTATAATAGTGGTTTTGCCACTTCTTCAACCACATCACAGTACTTCAATGACTTCTACCTAGTCCAATCACCTGCCAGGGCTACCACTACAAGGTTCTTTGCCCTGGTGTATTCTCCTGCCAGGTCACATGAAACTACTAATTACTACAAGAAGTATGTCTGTTGTAAAGTTTGGCTTCAAACAATTTATCAATGTCTTTTGCTTTTCCACACTATCAAGTTTGACTACTTTTTTGGGAAGACAAGAAACACATTGGTGCTGTTTGTAACACACTTGTGATTGCCACACGCAATGCAGGTTATTCTCCAATCTTCCTGAATATCTTCTGTCAGAAGGGCAGCTTTACTGCCACTCTTGTTTTACCGCTTTGAGGGGTCAGAAATGTGAGTCAGACCACGTTGTGGTGTTTTCTCAACAAACTAAAGGAAATACTATAACAAAGGATATCTGTCCCTCACACTTATACATATACCAAATAAATAAGGAAATGCATGTCAGTTCAAAACACAATAATGATTGAATTCACAATGTAACCACAGTCTCTCTTCACAACCTGGGCGAATTCCCCTTCTCCAGGTTTAAATGTGTGTCTGCTTCCCAGTTCAACAAAAGAATATAAGGAAATCCTGGTTTTCAACAAAAGTTCCAATACTGTCTTATGCCACTTCAACTTCAACACAGAAAGTATAAGATTGCTCTTCCGCCTTGAAAAAGTTCTCAGTTCACCAATAGCAACAATAATTATCTTGGTCAGGATGATTTGCCACAGCAAATAAGTTCCAAAGAAGTATAATACCTTTGCAACATCTTTACTCAGCATTTATTTTAGCACCACAATAGCAGGAAATAGATATGTCCTCCAAAACCCTTCCATCACCCACTCCCCATTTTCAAACGATACTGGGATGAGGAAGAGGAAAATGGGAGCAGTAAAGATTACCCAGAGAATGGGGAAAGTAAGGGAAACCTACTTTAGAAATAACTCAAGTATTCCTACTAATAGAGTCAGACAGGGTCAGGCAATCAATAATGACCATGCACACCTGACTCCACTTCACTGTTGTTTTTTCAACTATAAAAGGTGTGGTTTTTCACAAGGGGGAGAGCGAAATGGGGATGCTGTCCGGAGCGAGAAGCTAAGGAGCAGCGAGCAGCAGGAGTGGAAGCCAGGAGGAGAACAGCGGTCGAGATGCTGGCCCGGTGTTTGAAAGGGGCTGAAGCGTGGTTAGGGAGCAGTGCCTCCAAGGAGCCGGAGTGAAGCAGCCTGTATCCCGCTGGTGGCCTTGTCACGTCCTTACCATCACCCTGGGTCCGGAGTCGCGCTCCTCCTCAGCGCTAACCACCGCTCCAGGTCTGGGGCTGTTCTCCTCTCTTCCTGTTTCACCCACAGAGGTTGCTGGGGCGCCACAGGTTTCCTGCACCACCTTCCCATTATTGTGGGCGTCCCCTGTGCCTTCCTGGGATTCCGCCTGCACGGCACTCCCCGCAGCATAGAAGGAGGTTGCCATGGCGCCTCCTAGATGCTCGGCTGCAAGGACGCCGTTCTCCAGCTCACGTGACCCACACCAGTCACGTGATTACACAACAAGGAAGAACATTATAAAATACTCTGCGAATAGTTCTGTATTGCTTCTCAGTGTTCCTGTGAGTGGCGTTCTGTTTTTGTGGTTGCTGTTTCTAGTGTTTTGGACCTTGGCCTCATTTTTCTGGATTGCCTTGTGGATTTTCCTCTGATTCCTGGTGACTTGTTTTTTGCTACTGGCTTTTTGACTTTGGCTTGCTCTCCTGGATTGGTCTTGGATTACTCCTGTGTTCTAGTGCCCTAGACTCTCTTCTGGATATTTAGGGAACTTTGGGCTTTGGCCTTCTTTTGGATTCGCCCCTAGAACTTTACCATTGTAATCGTGCCTCTTCTAGCACATTGGCTTTGAACGTTTGTTTTTCTCTACAAAAGTGGGACTTCTTGAGCCACAGAACTGTTGTCATCAGCTGCACCCTTCTCCCTTCAGGAAAGGTTTTTCCCTTACTCCTGGGTTTCTTTTCCATCCTTCAATCTGTTGCTCTTACTAAGTAGGCTATGCATTTAAGTGTTCTGCAGATTACTGTTGTATAACATTGTGTTTTTATTTTTAGCTGCTTGGGGATCCGGTGCTGCAGTTCCAGTTCACCTGTGGCCCCAATAACTGGTTGGGGAGTTGTTTTACCCTCTCTGATTTATGCTTGGGGACAGAGGTATAGTCCGTCCGGGATACCACATCTTGACAGACATACGGCAGAATGCTTGTTCCCTTGGGACATGTGCCGGTCCCAATGGCGTCTGAGGGGCAGGTGACGAGACCCTGACCTCAACCCAGTGTATTCGGAGGGAACGCTTGTCAAGGCGACGCTGCCCGGTGAGTGAGAGAGAGAAACTCAGGAGCATGCGTTTGACTGAAGCGGAGCGGGAGAAAAGATAGTTTTAAAGCGGCATGAAGCAGAAAGTGAGATAAAGTGTACAAAGGACAGAAACGTGTAACAGACAGGCAGAATAAGAGAAATAATTGGAAGAATGTTACGCTAGCGGCACAGAAGAAAAAGAAGGAAGTTACATTAGGGGCACAGAAGAAAACTAAAATGAAAGAAAGGTATTTGAACAGTGCAAAGAAGAAAACGTGGAATAAAGACTTTTAAAGAGTGCAGACTGAGCCCAGTGTGACAAACCTGAAGGGGTCTCCCTGGCTAGTCCCCTGGGAACTGTCATCCAGGTGGCCAGGACACGGCCATCGCTATTGGATCCAGTTCCTGGGGGTGTACCAGTGAGGGAGGATCACCTGGATGGGAGTTCCCTGGGGAGTGGGAGTGGGGACACCGACGGGCGAGGCGCAGTATCCCCCTTCTTTCAACACTATTTCCCCATCGTACCACGTAGGCTATTCCAAAACACTGCCCCCACCCTTTTTCCTTTGGTTAAACAATTGGCAAAATAGTACTCTAGCTACTAAGTCACAGTTCTGTGTGAGGATCCCCCCAACTGGGCAACCTGCAAATAAGACAATAAACAAGCCCAATCCATATATTTTTCAGCAGAGTCTTATTTCCCTCTACAAATGTTCTACTACCCCAATGTACCTGGTTTAGCAGAGTTTGACGTCGGGTCGTTGACGGATCCTTCTGGAGTGCACTCCCATTAAGGCAGGAGCTACGGATCGTAGAGATCCCTTGAAGAAAACGTGAACAAAGGCGTTGAAGCAGCAACTTCGGTCCTGGCGGTGCTCATCAACGATCGGTCATGGACGTCCTGCGAAAATGAGGCGAGCGGTGCACCTCAACGACGATAGTTTGTTGCTCCAAAGAGTCAATGAAGAACTTTGGCACAGCAAGGGTGTCGGGTCGTCAGCATCTTTGTGGTCTTTGGGTTGGTGGAAAACCCATCGGCGGATTCTCCTCGGTTTGTAGGTGACCTTGACTTTCTCCGGCGGGACCAAAGCGGTCGATAGTGATGAGCAAGGGAGTCCATGATTCAAAGTGTTTTTAGGCAATGGAGCATTGGGGTTCCGGTCGGTGGTGGCACAGCGTCAAGCTGGCCCCGCTTCTGTGCAACATGGCTTAGACGGGCTTCCAGCGGTTACTGCAGTCCTCCGTACCCTGGTCGACGACGGTGGATGAAATGTCCGGCCGCTTCTCTTCAGTTTCCTCGGCGGTCCCCATTTCCGGTCGACAGTCTTTCGAAGGCTGACTTCCAGGGAGCCTTGTTGAAGGTTAGCTGGTGCACAATGGTCCCCTGTAGCTCGGGAAGAGGTCTCCTAGCCAGGTCCTCTCTTGGACCAGTTCCTTGAAGGCACAGCAGCTTTCAGATTGCGTTGAAGGTAACAGCAGTCAACCTTTTTCTTCTGGCTTGGCTTCGAGAAATAGCATCAAGTTTCGAATTCGGCTTCTTAACGATTTCCATCAGTGAGAGGTCCCCAGATATACTGGTTGGTCTCTCATTCACTCTGCTGGGTCACATTCAGTCAACCAATCATTCAGAAGGGCATTCATGCAGGCAGGCAGCCAATCAGGCTCACAGTGCACTCAGGCCATTCACTTCCCTCCAGCCACTCACAATAAGGAATGTGGATTGGGACAAGTACCCAGCCATTCAGCACTCCACATTACATTCATACCAGTTTTGGGTAGGGCTGTCTCATTCATTGTGTTACATACCAGAAACCAGACACCCATAACATGAAGTGCATATTGGTCAAACACTCCATTCACCCAGTTCCCACCCCAAGGGTGTGCCCACAACATACAGTCATTGGGTAGGCTCCAGGCAGTCTGGCCTGAGCTTACCCACAAATCATATATGGAACTTCCACCCAACTGCCAGTCAGGGGTAGAGACAGAGTCAGGGCTTCCCAGGACTTTGGGAAAACAAGGTAACAGGAAATAGAAAGCAAGATGCCAAAGGGGGCATCCTGTTTCCTATCAGGAATCAACTGATTCCAGTGGCAGGGCCTGGGTATCCCAAAATGGGTATCCCACAATGTCAAATTCAGCATGGAGCTGCGACCAGCCCATAACCGGCTCTGTGGGCCACACACATGTGCCCAAAAACATACACTACGGGTACAGGGTTGTACCCCCACCCATGGGTGCCATAAAGGTATCCCAAGGGTGTGTTCACCACAACCAAAAAGAGGAAGAGCTGCACTGCCAGGAGTCCCACATGGACTCCTGTGTAGAAAACAACCCCGAACACACATGAAAAAGGAGTACAGGACAAGGACAGGGAGGCCGTGTCCCTCCAATGCATTTCCAGCATCACAGACGGCCTTTTAGAAACATCACTTAAGGGAACCATCCTTTTAGAGTTAAGGCCAGTTAGGTATTACACCAACCCAGGAACCAGTAAATAAAGGTTTTGAAACTAACATCTTTGAGTCTGTGTCTCTCTTGATACCATGTCTGCCTCACACTTCCCACTACCTAGAAAAGTCTCTTGTATTTTAGAGACTGAAAACTACCAAATCACTCAGTTCCAAAATAGCCTAGTTCCTCCTTTAGATAATATTCCCTGTGACAAAGAGGAGGCCCTTGAAGTGGGAGGAGAAGATGTAGAAACTCCCTTTTCAGAAATAGGAGGCAATTTGGGTTTCCTGCCGTATATCGACCCCGACAACAGGAATGTTTTTTTCTGTGGAAAAATAGGTAATTCCACAAAACATTGTCCATCTAATAGACTGGAAAATTCTAATTTACCCTCAGAACAGAAATTAGAAAAAGAAGGGAAAATAAAACACTGAGTTGTCCTATGCCAACATTTTGTGTATAAATCCTAGTGAAAGTAAAATCTCTTTACAGTCTAAAAAGTACCCTCGCTGTTGAGAAATCTGAGGTATTGTTGTGTACTGGAGAAAAGAATAGTTATCGGGTACCTGTAGTAGTAAAGGGGAAAACCATTTGGGCTCACTTGGATACAGGGAGCAAAGGCTCTGCAGTACAAGCTAATATTCTTCCACCACATTAGGAAAGTATCGGTCAAAAGACTATCGGTTGTGTCCATGGACAGACAAAAGGACACCCTTTAACTAAAATGGAGATCACTGTTCTGGGGAAACCCATATCGGTGTTAAGGGCCGTAATACCTGAAATTCCTACCACAATGATCTTAGGTAGTGAAGTTCAACATTTTGATGAATGGATATTCTCAGTAGCACAGATACGTGTTAAGTTATTTAAGAACTTTAACGAACCACCTAAATAATGATATCCTTATTGTCCCAAAAATTCCTGGATACAAGAAGAAGTGCTCATAGAGGATCCAGTTTGGGATTGGAAATCCTGTGAATCCACTTGGAATGCGGGGAGGCTAAAAGTGGGGAAGAGGCAAAGGAACCTTGACTTGGGAGGTCAGATCTTTAGGGGAAGATGTGATGAATCCTATGGACTACTCACTGCCTAAAGTCTCCTCCCAAATTCACAGGGAAAGGCAGACGCTTTCTGATCCTGACCTTGGGGATGGTGTTTTGCAGAATGATCACCTAGGAGGAGACAAGGCCCATGGGAATGAGAGGAATCCGTGGGATGAGACACAGTATTTGTCTTCCTCTAGGGAGGATAACTCCACAATGCCAAAGTATGTAATGGCTTGTTGCAATAACCATCTTGCTATTCCACAAGATACACATATAAATAGGAGTGTAAACAATCACAAACCCCTACTTCTTGGGAGAAATCTTAATGTTTTTAAAGCTAAAAACCTCTCTGACACCCAAAGGTATAGTGAATGAAAGTCTATGAATAATAGCAGCTTAAAAGAATTGCCTATCCCTTTTCAATCAAGTTTTGTGACTTATTCTTATAAAATTGCTTTAAAGAATATTGTGAGGAAAAAACGTGTGTTTGGAAGTGAAAATCAAGTTCTGAAATCTAACGTTGTTGTTAGGGACCACAAGTCCCATAATTCCCTAAACTCTGGAATGGGGGAAGAGGGCTGAAGAGGTGCAATATTGCAGGAGTAGTAAGTCATTAGTGCAAATTACCCACACGTAAGGGAGACTGAGAGGATTAAAAAGCCCCCTCAGGGGCAGGTCAGAAGATAGCAGAAGAGCAGAAGCAGTAAGAAGCAGCAGCAGCAGCATGACGTGTGCTGGCAGCCCAGACTGAAGCTGGAAGAAAGAGAAGAGATTGGTACCTCTGTGTGGCAGAATGAAGCTGCCGGTCTTGAGAGGGTCTGTGGCTCCTGAAGTCTGAAGGGCAGAGGTCGCATGGCGGGAAGCGTGCAGGACCCTTCCCCCGGAAGCCCTGTGATGTCTCACCATTTATTTCCATCACGTCCCGCCCAGCGCGGTGACGTGATGGCAAATTTGGGACTTTTGCAGGTCAAACCCGTGAGTGGCGGGTCAGTTGGCAGCTATGTTCTAAATTTTAACTTAGGGCCCGTTTCCTGCCTATATCGGGTCATCTGGTCTCACCTATTCCCAGAGTATACATTTTTTTTCAATTTTTTAAAATATATTTATTCTAAACCAAGGCAGGGTGACAACAGTGTAGCAGAGTAAAAAGCAAGATGTGCAAACAAAATGAAAACCCCCCGCCACCCTCCTCGCCGCCTCCCCCCCGACTGTTAGTCTCGGGGCACCACCCCCCCAGCATATTACCCTCTTTCAGGAGGTGTCTCAATCCCCCAAGACCCGCCGGATGCTGATGGGCTTGTAGGTCACTGCAGGGAATCTTTGATCGTACTCCAGCACGGGAGCCCAAGTGTTCTGGAAACGGTGGAGGGCTCCGGCCCTTGCCGCTGTAACTTTCTCAGCGATTAGTATGTCCCATATCTTTCCCCACCATTGGGTTATTGCGGGGCCGTCCGCAGCTTTCCAGAAGCGGGCGATCACTATTTTCCCCGCCAGCAAGCATTGTGTCAACAGTTTTGCTCTGTTTCCGGAGCGTGGATAAATCCCGGGAACCGGGGCCCTCAAAATGACAGGCTCAGGTTCTAAAGGGAGAGCCGTCGGGGTGATTTGCTCGATAGTAGCCAAGCATTGTTTCCAAAACTGTTGAATCTTCGGGCATGCACACCACATGTGGAAGAAGGAGCACAGCTGGTCGCACCCCCTCCAGCAAGCATGGTTGAGCGAATGATTCACGTGGTGGAGCCTGAGAGGGGAGTAGTTCCACTGCAGCAAGATTTTATACGCGCATTCTCAGTTAGTGACACAGGCGGATGATTTGTGTGTTCGGGACCAGATGTCCACCCAGGTCTGGTCCTCCACCGGGTGTCCCAAGTCCGCCTCCCATTGAGCCATGCATCGAGTCTTTGAAGCCAGGAAGTCCCCCAAGAATCGCCTATATAGGATAGAGATCCGTACTCGGGCTGGGAGGTCCTTAAGGGTGAGCTTGAGAGCTGTGAGAGGGCGCGTAGCTGCTTGCAGAGTTTGGGGGTGGGAGCACCAATGGCATAGCTGGAAGTATGTGAATCTCTCTCTCTCTTGGAGTCGAAACATTTCTTTACATTGTTCAAAGGTGCAGGGCGATCTCTCTCATAAAGTTGGTTCAGCGTTTCGAGGCCTCCCGTGATCCAGTTTTGAAAGTTTCGGGGGTTTGCCCTGAGCGAGAAGGCTGGGTTATAAAAAATCGGTGATAGAGAGCTCAGTTCTTTCAGGATTCCCTTATGTCTTGGCGCCCAGTCCCAGGAGTTCATAGTGTGCTTAGTCGCCAGGAGAAGTCCATGTCCCTGTTCTCTGAGAGGGGGAGGGATGTGTGGGAGAAACCGCAAGGGAAGAGGGGTCCGAGATTGTTCCAGTTCCACCCATCTTGGGCGGTCAGAGGTTATTTGCCACGCACGGAGGTGCGCTAGTTGTGCTGCCACTCTATATGCTTGCAGGTCAGGGACCCCCAGTCCCCCTAGTCTAGCATCGCCTAGCATTGATTTCTGAGGAATTCTGGCCTAGTTACCCCGCCAGATGAACTTTAGCATTCTCCTCCGTAAATCGTGGAGGGCGGGTGTTGGAATGGCCACTGGGAGGGACGAGCAAGCGTAGAGGAACCTCGGGAGAAAGTTCATCTTGCAGGCTGTTATTCGTCCCATCAGTGAGATCTCTTGGGTTGCCCAGTGTTTCAGATCGCCCTCTAGTTCCCTGAAAAGCCGGAGGAAGTTGAGCTGATATATGTCCTTCGGGTTTGCGGGGACATGGACCCCCAGGTATGGAATGGCCTTCTTCTTCCATTTGATTGGCCACAGCAGGGTCAGTGCTTCTCGCTCCTCTAGGGAGAGACCCACTCCCAGGGCCACCGATTTGCTGAAGTTGATGGAAAAGCCAGTAACCTCCCCATAGCTGGTTATTTCCGACAGGGCATGCTGTAATGAGGAGTGGGGCTCCGAAATCATGAGCAGAACGTCATCCGTATACAAGGCGATTTTGTGCTGGGATGCACCAACCCGGGGGCCCTCGATGCCGCAATTCAATCTGATCTTTTGGGCGAAAGGTTCCATAATCAATGCGAATAACAATGGGGATAACGGGCTGCCCTGTCTGATTCCGCAAGTCAGGGGGATCAGGGCCGAGAGGGAGCCATTGATCCTGAGAATGGTCTTCGGTGCTTTATTGTTGGCCAGAACCATTGCCCGGAACACCGGGCCGAATCCAAAGGCCTCCAGGGTCAGGCTCATAATGGACCAGTCCATCTTATCAAATGCCTTGGTGGCATCCAAGGCCATCAAGACTAACCCCTGAGGGCCTCGGTAGGCCAGGCCGACCAGGTTCAGTGCCCTGCAGACGTTATCGCCTGCTGCTCTATTCAGGATAAAGCCTGCCTGGTCCGATTGGATTATGTTGGGTAGGATGCGTGCCAGGTGGGTTGCGAGAATCTTGGAGTATAGGTTGGCGTCGATGTTGAGCAGGGCTATCGGCCTATAGGAGGCCGGGTCTCTCGGGCCTTTCCCTGGTTTAGGTAGAAGGATGGTGGTGGATTCCTGCATTCAGGGGGTTACCGTCCCCGATTCCCGCAAGGAGTTGAAGAGCGCCACCAGAGTGGGGACCAGCTGTGGTTTGAAGATTTTATACACCCTGGAGGAAGATCCGTCGGGGCCCGGGGTTTGAGGGCTTTAATGGCTTCCTCGACCGCCTCACCTGTGATTGGGGCTTCTAGGCTTTCCCTGGTTGCGTTGTGTAGTCGGGGGAGGGCTGCTTCCTGTAGGTATTCTTTTTTGTTACTTTGATCTCAGGGGGGCGCCGTCATGACCAGAGCCAAGTGGTCAGCCGCCAGCTGTTGTTTTACCCATTCTGCGTATTGGATCACTCCCTGTGGGTTGCAGAGGCCTATGATGGTGTTGCTTTGTCTCGCTTTGGCCAGTTTGGCTACGAGTAGCTTATTCGCCTTGTTGTTCTTCACATAGTAGAACTGTTTGGCTTTAATCATGAGCTGGGCGGTGTGTTCGGCGTAGTGACCTTCTAGCTTTTTCCTGGATGTGCGGATCGCTCGTTGAGTTCTGGGGGACCATCCGTTTCTCTTATGGGTCTCTTCCGCTGCTCTGAGCTCCTCCTCAAGAGCCTGGCGAGGCAGTCGTTTGTTACGGTGGAATGCCACTTCCTGTGCAATTAACTCTCCCTTGATCACTGCTTTCAGAGCGTCCCAAGTGTTTGCTGGGGAGCTGTCCTCGACTGGGTTTTCTCTGAGAAAGTTACGAATTGCTGTCGCGATTTTGTCTCTCAGTAGCATATCGTTAAGGATAGGGTCGTATAGAGTCCATCTGGGCGGTGTGTTAGGTTTAGGTATATGAGCTCGGATCTCCATGAAACTGGGGAGTGGTCAGACAGGATTCGCGGGCCGATGGATACCTCATTGGTGTAGGTAAGCAGCTGGGAGGATGTCAGGAGCGGGTCGATCCTCAAAAAGGTTTAGTGAACGTAGGAGTAGAAGGAATAGTCCTTCTCGGAGGGGTGGAGCACCCGCCATGAGTCGACCACTTCCAAGGCTCTGAATAGGCGTAGAAGGCTGAGTGCCTGAGTGAAGTCTCCGGGGGTAGGGGAGTTAGATTTGTCCAAAGTGGGATCCGGGACACCATTGAAATCTCCCCCAATTATGACTTGGCCTTCGATGAAGAGGGAGAGGGAGGAGCCCCGAGTGTCGTAGAACGCTGCTTGCCCCGAATTAGGGGCATATACCGAAGCAAAGGTGTATAGGTCCCCCAGTAGTAGGCTTTTGACTGCCACAAAGTGGCCCTCCGGGCATATTTTTGTTTCCAAAACCTGGGGGTTCAGGCCCCTCCTGAAGAGGATCGCTATGCCACCTTTTTTAGTGCCCCTGAGGCAAAATACTGAAGGGGATAGGACCTGGAGCGAAGGTGCCCAAAGTCCGCCGGTATTAGATGGGTCTCCTGAATTCGTGCCACTGCTGCCCCCTCGTCTTGAAGCTTTTGTAGGATCTATTTTCGCTTAGCAGGGAAGTTCAGTCCATTGACGTTGAGGGTGAGAAATTTCAAGGACTGGTGCTCCTGAGCTGGGTTTCCCTCCGCCGCCACATCTGGGGAGGAAAGGTCGGGGGGGTGTGGATTACCCGTCATCTCGGGGGTATGCTAGGAATGCCTCACCCCGCTCTTGGGATTTTAACGTACGCCCCCACCGGGCGTAACTTTAACTGGTAGGGGTGCCGACATTGTAGGTTCGGCGATCCCCCTGGCCAACAGGGCCAAGCGTCTAAGTAAGGTATGTATGATTCCAAGGACTCGTAGGTGGAATGTGCCTTGGGAATGCACATGGGCCGTGGGTGGGGCCCGCAGCATCGGTTGGTTTTGTTCGTTGGCTCGGTCTAGCTTACCAGCGTTCCTTGAGGATGGCACCCGTAGCTAATGAGCGCCTCAGCTAGGGTTCCGCTGGTTATAGTCCTGCTCCCTGCTATCATCTCCTATTGCTCTGCGGTACCCTTGACCAGGAGGCCCACCTAGCCTTCAGGGTGGAACCGGTTCCTGAAGGGTGAGAAGGGAGAGATCCTGGTAGATCTGGATAGGTGGTCCCTGGAAAGAGAGTTTGTCTTGCGACTGAATAATCGCTGAAATTGCCTCTTTTGTTGTGAAAAAATGCACTCTAGTTATGACGTCGGGGGGGAGGTCTGAGTCTACTCCTCAGCGTGGGCGCAGCCTGTGCGTGCGATCCAGAAGGAGCTGGGATTTGTCCAGTTGCGGAAGCAAGGATTGGAAAAAGTCCCCCACGTATTTTGCCAGGTTTTTGTCCTGAACGAAGGATGGGATCCCACGAATGCAGAGGTTGTTGCGCCGAGGCCTATTTTCAAGATCCTCCTGTTTAAATTCGAGGATTTAACATTTGTCTTGCAGAGTTCTGATTGAGCGTTGAACCTCTCCCAGGGTGGTTGTATAGCCTTGGGTGCGGTCGTCCAACTCCCCCAGCCTTTATTCCAAGTCGGTTACTCTTTGGTCGGTATGCTCTAGTTTGGTGGTGAGCTCCGTCATGCAGGATCTAATTTCCGACTTCATGTCGGCACTAAAGGCCTGTATGTCATCTTTGGTGGCAAGGGCTCCTTTTGTCCTTCTGAGTTTTCTGTGGAGTGAGCTTGGTGGGGCGGCAGGTTTCTTTCCTTTATCAGTCGATGTGAACATGGTGGCGATTTCTGAGTTTTTGCCCGCTTTTGATTGCTTCGCCATAGCCCTGATTGAGAGTGGGGTAGGCGGACCTGGGGTCTCTCAGGGGTGTGGAGTGGGGGAGGCTTTTGACTGAGGTCCAATAAGTCCTGGCGTTGAAGTGCAAGTCTTGGTTCCCTGGTTGGTGCTTGTGGGGGCAGGTGCTCCCGTGGACAGAGGGCCCCCAAGGCAGTAGGGTCGTGAAGCTGTCCCAGGCTTTTTGGTGTGGGGTGTGCGGACAGGGGGGGGCAGGAGAGTGGACAGGGGCAGGAGAGTGGGCAGAGGCGCCCCAGGAGGGATGTCCACCGAGAGGGAGGGGGAGCAGGTCAGGTGCAGAGTAGCCCCTAATGCCGAAGCGTTTTCAAGGAGGAACGTTCAGGGCCTGCCACTTACCGCTAATTATTGGGCAGTTAGGTTTCCACGAGCGAGATCTGGGCGATTGGAAATGCAGGTCACCTCCAGGTGATTCAGGTAGAACTATCTCCCCGAGCAGGGGAGGGGGATCCACAGGTGCTGTGGTGGCGGCCTCTTCACAGGGGGCTGTCGTGGGCCAGGGCGCCCCACGATGTGGAGGTTGTTCCAGGGGTCTTCATGTCCAGCCGCCAAAGCAATCACGGTCCTCCTCTAGGGGGCCAACCTGGGTCCAGGGCACCAACGTGGCCTCAGGGGCCTCCAAGCAGCTATAGGGGAGGGGGGTTGCGGGCCCCAAGCTGTTGTAGAGGAGGGGGAGCGTATCTTGCCGGGCCCAGGGTCAGAGCAATGGCGTGATCTGTATGATGCTGCCGAGTTAGGCAGCCCGGCCTGCCGTGAGGGGCCGATGAGCCAGCGAGCTTCCAGCTAGCAGCAGATTGGCGGGGGAGTCGTTCTCCGCACCCCGCATTGATGTAAAGATGCGGCGAAGGGGGCGGGGGTGCAGGCCGCACCCCCCTCAGTTCAGGTGTGGCGGGGGGCCACCTAGTCTCATGTGCTCCGGTCCACTATGAGGGGGCACCCTCTATTACGGGCGTGTTATATTGAGCCCCGGGCTGGTGTAAAGTCACCGGGAGGCCCATGAGCTCCCGGCTAGCAACGGGTTGATGGTTGGTGGGGGCGTCTTCTCCTGCACCCCACATAGATGTAGCGATACGGGGGGCGCAGGCCGCACCCCCCATTAGTTGGGGTGCAGCGGGAGCCGCCTAGTCACATGCGCTCCGGTCCGTTGTGAGGGGGGTGCACTATGCTGGGCCCGCTATGAGGGGCATGCTGTGTTGAGCCTCGGGCTGATGCAGAGTTACGGGGGGCCCGCGAGTTCCCAGCTAGCAGCGGGTTGGCTGGGACGTCTTCTCCAGACCCCCGCGTTGATGTCGAGATGGGGGGGGGCGCAGGCCGCACCCCCCCCCTCAGTTCGGGTGTGGCGGGGGGGCGCCTAGTCACATGCGCCCGGTGTTGAGCCCGCAATGAGGGGCGTGCTGTGTTGAGCCCCGGGCTGCTGTAAAGTTGCCGGGGAGGAGGCAGTCGGATGCTTCACAGTCGCTGGTGTCCTCTATGAAGGGGTGGTGAAGCCAGAGACACCTTGCCGACAGCGGCCCTCTGCCCGGACGCCTCTACGCTCGGGCTATGCCCCAGCCCCTCCAAGTCGCGTCACGGCGGAGCCTCTTCAGACTAGGCGCCATCTTGAATTTTCGAGGGGTGAGAGCTGGGGAACTTCACCCGCTCCGATCTCGAAACCTGCAGTGCGTTGTGGGCTCTAACTCACGCCCCAGGTCGCTGAAGGGTTCCGCTTACAGGAACCATCACTCATTGTTTTTAGGGCGTAGGGAACCCTATGTTTTCAGTATATGCGGCGGGCTTCCCCACGGAGGCCATCAAGGGAGCAGCCACATCGCTGGCGCTCCAGGCCTCGCCTCGAGTATACATTTATTATGAATGTGGTTTTCTCATAACTTGGACCTGCAGTAATTTGAATACAGCCACCATTTCATTCATAATTCTATGACAAAACCGAAGGCTCATATTATTCGCCATCTTTAAGGTCTGAGAACAGCATCAAACACCAAAACATTAAAACAAACTGTTCAATAAACTATCCTTCCCATAAATACTAGGGAAATGAGTAGTATTAGTGAAAGAAACATATGGCTCATTAACCAACCACACAGTCCATCCAGTGCTTATTCATTTTGTTAGGGAGCCTGCGCTCCTTTGTCTGCTCCTGGGAGTTTCTTGGGTTCTCAGAGCAGCGCTCTGATCTGCAGGAAGGGGATCGCTGCACACTCAGCAAAATAGCGTGCATACTTGTGGCGGGTCCTATATTTCATGAGTTACCCACCCGAGTGGCAGATCCAGAAAGTAGTTGATACATTATTTTTCAGTGATCCCACCTCCTCCTCTTTACTCCTATCATCGCTTCACCTGTCAGTAGATGGGACTTAGTTTATGAAAAGAGATAATCGGATAACCATACTCCACACAACTGTTTGGACCCAAGATCTGCAGGCTGCCCTCTATTAATGGCACAATGTAGCAGTAGCACGGGTTCACAAGGATGGACAAAGCAGGATTATGCAGATTAATGCCCAGCCTCAGCCTAAGAGGAGCCATAACTCACACACCACTACAACTATTCCCATAAAGTTCACAGCAGGCCTTCCGAACTTCCAAGAAGCCTGGTCCGGAGCTTTCTCCTCGATGATGAGTCACGATTCAAAACCCATCCGCACTTAAAAATGCCCACAGTTCCGCCCAGCTTCCCTGTCTACAGAACCTGCCATACAGGCCCTAGGACGTAAGCAGAAGGGCTTTGTCCACATGTTTTTGTCAGGCATGGCTTCAACATGCAAAGGCTTACCCTGATGACACCCGTGTATCGTGGAAGGCTAAACTTATTTTTTTTGTTTCAAGAATGTTTATTTCAATGAGATATAAATAAGTATGTAACAATGAATGGTGTTTCAGAAATGTTAACAATCAAATCAAACATGTAATAAATACGAGAATCACAGAGACTATTGTACATTTAATGGAGAAAATAAAACTCATCATGGTGTGAATTTAAATTGACCTTTGTGATGAATCAGAAGTGATCATCCCAAAGACCCTTGCCTGGTACCCTTCTCATGTGGCCAAAGAAATGCAGACACTTCCTGATCCTGACCCTGGGAGTGGTGTTCTGCAGGAGTATCACATGGGAGGGGACTTGGGGCAGGAGAATTGGGAGAACACGTTAACCAACTTCCCTGATGACCCCACTGTTTGTATGGCCTATTGTAAAACTGAGGTCTTTAATGTAAGAAACCCAGACATTAGGGACTTCAAGTCCCGTAATGCCCAAGGTACTGGGATGAGGAAGAGGGGCTTAGAGGTACAGACTTGCAGTATGCTGTCTAGTGTTTCTAATGATCCACACCTGAGCGGGACTTCTGATTATGTAAAGCCCCTTCAGGTGCAGGCCATTAGAAGCAGTTGGAAAAGCAGTAGGAGATGCAGAAGGAGAAGCAGTCAGCAGCTGTGTTTGCAGCAAGGGCAGAGAAATGAAGATGCTGGGACTGCCGCTGTTGGTATAGCATGTTATGGTGTCGAGGGAATTGCAGAAGTGAGAAGCCCAAACTGCAGAGGTTGTGCTGTGGTAAGCGTTATTGTGACAGGCTGCCCTGTGAGAGAGAGAGAGAGGCTCTCTGTTCCCTGTTCTTACCTCCGGTGGCTGGCGAGCATCGAACGCTAGGAGCAACACGGCTCCTGTGGTGAAAGGCACAGGACACAGGAACACAACCGGAGCTGCCAGACGCTCTGAACGCGAAGACTGAAGAAGTTGCCACAGCAGCAGGTGAAACTGAAGCGCAAGGAGTTGGCTTGTGATAGGTGACCCTGGGGTGCTCCGTGAAAGACAGCTGGCTGTTTGTAGAGGTTTTGAATGCTGAACTAATAAAGTATCTTTGGTATAATGCTTATATTAAGAGGAAACAATAGGAGGAAGTTTACAACTGTCATTGCCAAAGCCAACAAGGGGCAATATTGAAGTAAAATTGTAATTGTCATTGCCAAAGCCAACAAGGAGCAATATTGAAGTCAAATTGTAACTGCCATTGCCAAAGCCAAGAGGGGTAATATTGAAATCAAATTTTAACCACCATTGCCAAAGACAAAGCCAAGAGGGGGCTATATTGAAACCAAACTGTAACCAACATTGCCAAAGCCAAGGCGAGGCAATATTTAAACCAAATAACCAACCTTGGCTAAGCCAAAGAAAGGCTATTACAGAGAAAAGCAGAAACTGTTTTATTAAAGAGAGAAACTTGGATATGAAACCTTGCCAGTGGTTACCTGGTGTGATAGTAGAAACCCAAAGGTGGCAGGAGAGAAGCCCTCCTTCTGGAAAGTATCAAGGGGTAGAGGAACATAACCTTAATTGCATGTGGCAAACAAATCAATGGAATAAACATCAATGGGTGTTGTATCCTCATGAAAGAAGATGTGAATCTCAAAGTTATTGAAAGTCAAAGACTTTGATAATGTTTGAAGTTAACCTCATCACAGAGTACTTATAGTAGTGGTAGAAGTTTTATCCTGGCAGGCGAGTGCACCATGTAATGAATTCATGGTTGCAACAATAAAGACAGACACAAATGATCACAGTTCAAGGGTGTTCATTAAACTGCATATGGGGTTGGAAAAACACATAATCTAAGCCTAAATCTAAGAAGGGAGAAAGCTAAGACCATAAAATATTGATAAGGCAGTCCCAGTGGCGTCTTGTCAAATAAAAGGGCCTATACTAAGAAAAACCTATTGCCAATAATTACGCTAAATACAAAGAAAGAGTGTGGGATAGGATTCACAGGAAAAAAAGAAGTGTTCACAAATAATACATCAAGATGAGGTAGTTGGAGTCTCCTTTCCCCGTGTTTTGAGCACAGGACAAGGTGGGACTCCTGGGCACAGCACAGGCTCGAGCTTCCCCAGCACAAGCTTACAGTTTATCAAGGCCTTCGGTGGTTAAGTCTCTTTTCAACAAAAAAGTCTCTTGCATCAGAGAACTTGATGTCTTCAACAAAATAAGCAACAAACGTTATTTTCTGCTGGCACGTTGGGTGATGCCTTTTCACCCATGGATCCCCCTCTTTCGGGCTCAGACCCTTCTCGAATGTTCGCTTCCCTCCGTCGGGTTCACTAAGACTTTTAACACAATTTCATCTGTGACATTCACAAATCTTAATGTCTTTTTAAACAGTTCACTGTGTGCATCCCTCTGCCGGGTTCACTCTTCTCAACACACTGTTAATCGGGACTTTGCGTTTCGCCTCTTCATTATCTGCATCCGTCCATCAGGTTCACTCTTGCCAACTTTACAGTGCAGGATTCGTTTCCCTTAGCTTCACAATCATCTGTAGGTCAAAGGCTTTCGACTCTACATAGGATTTTACTAGACCCCTGTATGACCACTTTGACCCCCTTCTCGCCTATCTCCGAAGGCCTTCTGGTGATGGTAGTTTCAAGAACACGGTAATCGCCCAGAGTTTCCAGAGTGCGCACCCACGTGGTGCTTGACTCTTCTATAGCTGGCTTTCCCCTTGCGTATCACCAGTTCTTTGTACTGACTTTAATCCGTTGCTTGCTACTTTCGTTCAACACGTTTCGGTTTCTTATCGGCTCTCCCCTCAACTCATCGCTTGTGATGAACCGCTTGGCTTTTCTTGTCTCTGGAGTCAAGGCCGGTACCAAGGGGAGAAGCGTCTCTACCCGGCTTGGTTGTCAGCGGAGGAGGACCCCGTCTACAGTTGACATCTGCTGCAACACACGCTGGCTATTGTTTGCGGTCTTACGATTTCTTCTTCGGAGGTTTCACAGGCCTTGTTCAGAAAGGGCAAGGTTGCTTCTTTCCTTGTGACCCACTCGATTCTCACCGTCTTACTACTCCTCTTGAACTGCCGTGCTGAGTTAGCTCTCTCGTTATGCGGTCTGCTTTGCTCGTATTGAGCTCTCATGCTCCACCTTTTATCCCTGTGGGGAAGGGAAAGGGCCATCAGGTGTGTGTGATTCTAGTCAATTGCCTCATTTTGCCTGACCCTTGTGGAGGGACATATCAGGTAGACAGCACTGGTGTTTGTCCGTCGTCTTTCGTGTTGTGTGAAAGTGTTTGTGGCAGCAAAGGGGGCAAAGGGGTTACAGTGTTAGAGTATCCTATAGGGTAGAATGGGGAAACAGTGTTATAAGAAGGGGGATACCGCGTCCCACCCATCAGTGTCCCACTTCCACTCCCGGAGGACCCCCTATCCAGGTGATCCTCCCTCACCGGTCCACCGCCAGGAACTGGATGCAATAGCAATGGCTGTGTCCTGGTCACCTGGATGACAGAACCCCGAGGACTAGTCAGGGAGACGCCTTCAGGTTTCTTACAACCAGGAAAGAGATTGTTAGTGGTAGTCCTGGCAAGTTAATTGACCAGGAAGACGATATTGAAGTACTGCATTGTGGTGATAGGTTATGGTGGAAAGAAAGTGGCAAGGCCGCTAATGTGTTTGATGAACTGTGGTAAAACCATCTTGATGAAACCATTGTTGTTTATAAAGAAGAAATATGAAGTAATTTTCTTTTCCCAAGAGAAGTTCTATTTGAATATTCACTGAAGTATGATACAAAGACATTTGAGTTCGATAAACCAGAACTTGTAGAAACTTTATGTTGCAGAGTGATGCACCTTGTGTAATCATAAGATAACCCAAGTGCCCAGTGAAACAGAACTTCTATTGAAAGGAGCTTTGGATTGCCTTTGAAGTGGAACTTGACCATTGAAAAGAATTTTGCTAATTCGTAATTTTATTTGGAAAATCCTGCTTTAATCCTGGGGAAGAGGATCCTGGTTATGAGCATATTTGGTTATAAAGTTTATGTTTGAGTATAACCGTTATTTTGTAGAGTATAAAGAGTCATATACCTTCCTGTATGCTTTTGGTGTATGTACAAGGACACATATCTTTTGATGTTAGAGTCTTTTCCTTTAGTCTTAGTTTTACAGGCAGGGAATTTCTCATTAGGTTAGGGAAAGTGAGGCGTTTATCACACCCTTATAATTTAATAAAATGGCTACTTGTGAAAAACCTCTATGGTGGACAACTTTGTCCACCTCGCATTTTTGACCCCTCACATCTTGTAGAAATAACATAGCTAAACTATGTATATATATGGAACTTGCAGACTTACCATATTTAGACGACAAAACAGGACTGCACACACAGAAGGAAGGAGATGATCACAAAAATCTATGTGGGAAAAGGTGGGCACAGGAAACCATAGCAATCAGTTGTGGTACAGGGACAGCAGTAGGTAAGACACTAGTAAACATATACCATTTCAATTCATGTTTTTTAACAAGTATCGGAGACTAAGCTAAACACTTCTCCAGTGTATGGATATTACATACAGAGTTTCACCATGTTTTCTAATTAATTCGATCTAGATGTTTTCAGTTGGAGGAAATTATTTGAATTGCTACAAGAATGCCATACACTATTTGCCCATTCATTTTGCAGCAGAGTACTACCTAATAAGAGAAATTAAAATTATGTTTCAGCTTAAAAACCTGTATCAGACATTTTTCCTGTGAGGTTTGACAACTTTACAATCTACAAACATATGCTTAAATGAACCCTCATTATCCATGCAGCTGCAACGTTTGTTGTACTAGCTTACAATTAAGGAGTTTGGTAGGAGAAATAAACACTCTGTAGTGAAAGAAATATAGATTTTGAGTTAAGCTTCCTGATGTGGTGCCATGGGAAATGTTATTCCAAATTTGGGGCCAAAGCTTTTCCGCATCTTCTAGTTTGCATTCTTGCTCCCATACAAGTTGTGATCTCCTTTTAAGTTTATCTGATTGCATTGCATTAAGAATTTTGTATAACATTGAGGCATTATAATAATAGTTATTCATATGCTGGAGCCTGTCCTTGTGAGGAAATGATGGACTGGCTGACAAAACCGTAAGGTTTTCCATTAAGGCATTGATGATGATGGCATATTGGTGCCAATAATATATAGGGATGGAAAAATGTTCTCTGCATTCATTAAAGGTTAGAGGCAATCCCTGAATTAGGAGCTGGTTAATATATATGATACATTTAGACAGTAATGCTTTCCAAAAGACAGACTTTCCACCAACACACACTCAATTATTAAACCAATGGTATTGTGAGACAAACTCAGTTTGTCTTCTAATATGTGGATATAGATAGGTTTGAAGGTGTTCAAATTATACTATAACACTTGTACATTTGATACATCTATTGCTGCCTTTATGGAACAACAATCAATTAATGATAGCAGGGATACCATTGGCTTTTCCCAAAAAGTAACATTTGGGTATTGTGATGAATCTGACGATGTCATCACTCTTTTCCCAGAGGTAGCCTCTCCACATGTATTGCCAGGGGACGGCAGCCACTACCTGATCCTGACCCTGGGGGTGGCTATATGAGGGAGGACCACATGGGGAGCGACCCTCAGGGGGGTGGTGACACACCATTGTCAGAAAGAAACACATATCCCCCGTTCCCTTTAGGGATATTCCCTCCATATCTCAAGCCTGTATGGCTTACTGTGATAGTTCCCTTTCACTACCCACAACACCTACTAAACATCATGTGAGTGAAACACCAACAACTCCCTGTCCTTCCTATATGTATGGAAACATTGGGACGGGGAGGATGAATGGAGCAGTGAAGATCCATGAATGTGAAAAACACAAGACACTTGCTAGTCGTTATGAGCATTTGATAGGTGCCAGGACATTTAAAAACCCCATCCAGCATGGCTGGGAAAGACGCTGCCTGGAGGAGTCCTATGAAACCGTGAATGCCGTAAGGGAAGGAAAGCGAGAGGGAGATCCGAGGAGGAGACCCCCCTAGACACGCTGCCCGAAGCTATCTTTCAACCAACATCCGGCTTGTCTCTGGCTGGGGAACAATATCCCAACCGAGAAAAGAGAACCCAGACGCAGGTGGAGAGCCGAACGAGAAGCAAGCGGCAGAGACGGCAGGACCCGAGAACCCAGATGCAGGTAGAAAGCTGAGCAAGAAGCAAGCGGCAGAGACAGCCACGCTTGTGAACTGAGACAGGGTGGAGAGCCGAGCGAGAAGCAAGCGGAAGAGAAGCAGCCGGCCGCAGAAGGTACCCAAAAGCCACCCACTGGAAAGGAGGAAGCACCTCTCCGTGAGTGCCGCACGCCAGATGAACAGGTACACGGGTTGAGAGATAGGTGCTGAAGGTCTGGGAGGTCACAGGAAGCACTGAGCAAATGAGAGTAATGGGTTGAGGTACGCCGGGGGGAAACCAAACCAAATAAAGCACACCCAGGCTTGGCCAAGAGGGGCGCCAAGTCGTTGTAACAGAAATAGGCAAACGTTACGTTTTGAACCCACCGCTAGGTATATAAAGTGCACTGTATTGAAAGTCCTGGCCGGAGAGTATACCAGGCAAAGTCAAGTTTGTGAGCCACGTGTATAAAGTGAACTGTAAGAAAAGCCCTGGCAGGACAGTATAACAGGAAAGTGAATTTTGTGAATTAAGTGTATGAAGTGAGCTATACAAGAGGGCAAGCAAGTACACCAGGCCAAGTCATGCTGTTGAATTAAGTTACAGTGAATGCTGAGAAGAACCTGGCAAGATCATCTTACCTTTCGCTGAGCCTTGAAGACTTTTCTGTTTTAGTTTTTACTTCCTATCTGTTGTTTTCTTTCTAGGTATTTTTGGTCTTCCTTTCCAGTCCTTTATTACCAGTAGCGCCATGATGCCCCTGTTGGTGAAGGTGGGCTTTATAAGTAAATAAATAAATAAACAAATAAAGGAGTACACCAGGTATCCCATAAAGTTGGGACTTGCATCCAATTTGCATAATATTTAAATTGCTTGTTGACCAAAGAACCCCAAGGAAGATTCATGCCCTTAGGAGTTTGGAAGTTTCTTGAACAGATCTGAGGAAGGGAGAATATTTCCTCAAACGCGAACTGCAACGTCAAGAGGAGAGAAATATCCTCTGGGGCTATAAAGATCTTTTGTTGTTTTGTTAAACTGAGGTGTTGTTGAAGAGAAACCTGCGGAAGGGAGAACATTTCCCCAAATGTGAACTGCAATGCCAAGAGGAGGGAGATATCCTCTGGGGTGTGAGAAACTACTTCCAAGGGATCTTATGCTCAGGTGGCCAGGGCCATCGCTTTTGGAGCCTGACCCGGGGGACGGTGAAGCGATGGAGAATCACCTGGGCGGAGGGTCCTTGGGGTTTGGGGCGAGAGGGCTGATCAGAGCGAGACATGGTATCCCCCCTTTCATAATACTGCCTAACACTCCCTTCCCTCAGGCATTATGGGCTACTTCCATTAATGTGCGACTAGATACACAGTGCAATCCAAAGTGTAGTTATTATAAGCAACAAACCTTTAAATGAAGATACAGATATAGTTCTCAATTTCTTAAGGTGCAGGGGAGAAAAAACAATTCTTTCACATGGTCTGACAATAATGAAGAAAACAAAGAAAAAGTTCCCAGTATAGGGAACTCCCATCCCCTGCACACTTTCAGAGGCCAAACTAAGTTCTTGGCTGAGTATTTGGCCTGTGAAAGTGTGCAGGGGATGGGAGTTCCCTACATTGGGAACTTTTCTTCTTCTCCATTTCATGCTATGTTTTTCCCTGTGAGTACCCACCAAGTACTGAGAAGAGCAAGAAGCAAATAGGAGTAATGCGCACTTCCTATTACAAACACCACTCTAGTACTGGGACGAAGAAGAGGAGTATGACGGCAAGCAATACTGAAGGGCAGGCATGTTCGATTGATTGGGTTCAATATGGGCAGGCAGGTAGGACAAGCCAACGCCTCACACCAGGGGCACTTTAATAGGGTTCTGGTGTATAAAGGGAGGAGACCCACACCAGCAGCGGGAGGAGAGCCGCCGTGGGGGAACAAGACCATGAGGTCTAAATACTGGCAATGATCCTGGAGGACCTGCAGGACCCAGAGCGAGTGAGTCGCATGGTGGTTCCAGGACTAGGAGCCCTCGAAACTGAAGGCGGGCAGCGGAAGCTGCTGAACAGCTGTGAAGCAGGAGGGACTTGGTCTGCGTCCTTTCAGAACGCCGGTGTATGCAGAGAAGTGCCCAGTGAATAAGCAGAGCAGAAGTGTTCTGCTTCCCGGCTCCAGAGAAAGCGAGCAGAGAGAACTGCTGCAGTGGATACGCAATGTCAGGAGCACAAGAAGACCGGAGCACTCCCAGGGGACCGCAGGCAAGTAACGGTCCACGAATCTAAGTAAACTATATTGAATACCGAACTGAATGAAATTGTTATTTGAAAGAAACCAAGACATACGGAATACCGACCAAACATTTGAAGTTAAACAAGCATAGTGAAGGTCACACTGTATGTAAGAAGCACTACGAGCGAAAGGAAAGCATATGTAAAACTGAACAAACACCTGAGTTTGAAAATAACCAATGTGAGAAAGAACTATAAGCCTATGGTGTGAGGAACTCAGTGTATCAAAAGTAGAGTCTCAAACAAGAACTGCAAGTTCAATAGCTTTATTTATAACTTTGAAAGGGGTTGGAGACTTCCTAACTGACCCTAAATCTAAAGTGGTAGTAAACTCGACCATAAAGTAAAAGTAAAACAGTCCTAGTCAGTACCGTCAAAACAAAAGGTTCTAACCCTAATGCCTGCCCTAATTCTAATACAAAAAGGTGCAAGGGAAATGTACTCAAAATTAAAAGGATAATGTTCTCAACAAAAGGATCAGGATGGCAAAGGGTTTGAAGCAATGATGAATTCCTACCCCACAAATTCACCTTGCGACAACAGGATTCGAGGGCATAGGGACTTAGGCATCACCGTTTTTCCCAGTGAGGCACACTCTGGCTTACTGGGGAGAGTCAACAGAATGTTCGGGCTTCTTTCATAATTAAATGTTACTTTGGACTTTCCAAAAACAAAGGTTGCGAATGTTTCCCACAAATAGACTTCTTTGTCTTGAAACAAAAACCTTAATAGTCACAAAATGTCATAAAGGTCTCATGGATACCCTTCCCCAAGCTTTCTTTGTCGAAGGCTTTCGAGATGGCATACGTATGGCTTCTGACTATGCCTGACCACTTAGACAACTGTTACCTTCACTTCCTCCCAATGCTTTCATGCACTTGTACTTGCAGGATTATGGGCTTCTCTCCGTCGGGCTCAAGCCACTCATAATAGGTTTCCCTCAGTCGGGCTCAGACCTCTTATCTTTCACATCAGCCTCCCTCAGTCCAGCTTGGGTCTTTAATACCTTTACCACAGTTCACACAGGCCGCCCTCAGTTGGGCTCAGGCTTTAAATGTGTTTCTCCAGCTCAGACAAGCTCCCCTCGATCGGTCGCAAGCTTCAATCCAAAATGTTAGTTTCTATATTCAACAATCCCTTTTGCCTCGGGACTTTGAATATTCAGGCATGTTACTATTTTTGACTCTGCTGTAGCCAACAGCAGGATGTAGGGCCGGCTCTTAGAGGTCGAGCCTGCTGCCTCGCGGATGGGATAAGGAGAATTCGAGGGATGAGCGAACGCTCCGCGGAAGGATGATGGTTGTAGGAAGTGTAAGAGGATTCAATTCAGCACTACAGCTAAGTTAACGCCTAGTCTAGAATACTGAATGAAAACCCTTATTGATATATCTTTAGGTCCAGTTCATGCGTTCTGGATGACTACCCCTATATAACACCCCTCTCTTGGAATCCCCCTGACCCCACTGAGCCAAGAAGTAGTTCTGTTTTGCAAGTTAAAAGGTTTATTTGATAATTTAAACAATAGATATATATATGTCACACCTTATAATAAATTAATAATTGAATATCACACTTAATCTGACATGATAAAGATTAACAACGGAGAATCTGGCACTAACACGCTTCTCTATAATCAATAAGGAGTTGACATGAAATGGATAAGGTAGCACAGTGGTAAATAGGTACAGAAGTATAATGTGGTAGAGAATGCTTTATGTAAGCTCAGGTGGATGCAATATTCAATGAATGCAGTACAGAAAATACTCAATATGATTTCAACCAAACAATGTAATCACTTTTCTCTGGCAATCCCCTCCCCCCCCTTGATGCAAGGCAAGGAAATGGAAGGAAAACACACAGTTCTCAGAAATGCAATCAATGTACATCAGTTCACCCCAGCAAGCTTAGACAACAGAAGTTTAAAAACACAGGCCCAAATTGCTTTGATATGTGCTGGCAATGAATTAAAAAATATGCTAAATTGCTTTTAATTCCCTTTCAGAGGTTCAGGGTGAGCGGTATCTAGTTAATATTAGTCCAGGCTCACACTAGCAATGAGGCAGGGATAGTTAGCAGGTTAAACGAATTTCTGGCAAATGGAAGGCAAGCAGCAGCTGATTTTACATGTGAAGAAATGTGCAAATCGCGGTAAAATTCGCGGATGCGCCGAGCGCTATTACAGAGGAACCACAAGGACTATCTCTATCGTTTTGGGGTCCTAGGAAAGCCTAGGATCTCAGCTTCCAAATGAAAGTTACTGCAAGTCTCTAGCCCAAACGGTTGCGGAGATATGAACGATTGAATAAAGGTCATTTTTCAGATTTGAAATTTTAAACGCACACTTTTTCAGCTTTAAAAATGATGGCAGAATAACACAATTGCTAAGCTGCAGTTCTACTTAGATTAAAAATGGACTGAATTATATTATTTTAACTAGGAGATTGGTTCTGCACAGTTTTCTAGGTACTCACACTATATTCTTGAGTGAAATGGGCCTCGCCATGGATCTGGTCAGGTTTTAAACTCGCCTCTGGTCTCTGCACTTCACAGTGATCTGGGTCAGCTCTCTCTGGTTCTCTGGTCTGGGTCTCTAGTTCTGGATAGATTGAAGTCTCTAGTTTGGCTCTCTGGAGGTTTGATGGAGGTAAAGCATGGATTTTTCCGGCAGAGCGTCCCGCTGCAGATGGAATTGAAAAAGTCCCTATCTGTCCTGTCTGTCTGCTTTTATGTGTTTAGAATGTGGGTGTGTTCTAGCATCACTGACCCTACCTCTCTCTCAGCTTCTAATTGGTCAAACTTCCATTTATCATTTGATTGGGGAATGAACTGTGAGTCAGAGTGATGTCATTTTACAGCCTGCAGAAAGTCCACTCCTCCTGTCAACTTACACACAAATCTAGATTTGAAACAAATACATGTTTGCAGAGGTACATATTGTTTTAAAATCATATGCACCCATCATGCATTACAGGAGGTATCCCCTGTTCAAACTCTGCTTTTCCTGGGAGCTTGCATTCAGAAATGGCACATATTTCACTTTTTAACTGATTTTGCAATTTCTGACATTGACCCAACTTTACATACATGTGCGCAGGGAGTATGGACATTAACTGATGAAGTTTCAGACTTTTAACATGCATACATTTAGAGTAATATCCACTTTTCCGCTAAAACCCCCCTGAACATGCCACCGGGTCGAAAAACCTCTTAAAATGTGGGCAGAAAAATCACAAGAATTATGGTATCATTTATAAAATGTTCACATGTCCGCTCTATGAGTTATTCATCTTTTTAAAGTTATGTTCTGGCTCCAAAGGGGTGTGGTTTCCTCTCAGCACAAGGTAGACATACTGGTTTTTCCAGTTCTGCCAAGCCAGCTTGCTCTCACAGGCAGTGCCCCTCCCCTTTCCTCAGGAGGAAGCCACTTTTTACGACCATTTACGACTCCTGCCAATAAAACCTTTGCCTGAGCAAGGACAGGGCTTTGTTCACTTTCCTGCAGAGCACAGGTAATTCAATTATCAGATAGATGGCATATCCTTAGTGTGAGCAGCAAAAGGGCAGCTAGGCCTGGGAACACAGCTGTGACTCAAGTTTCACTCCTGATGGGGGTAGTTGCCAGGCAAATTGGAATCTCTTTAAGCTGTCATTTCTGTTCCCCAGTTTCTGCATTCAAATAAAACTAAACATTTTCACATATGCAGCTAGAATGCTGATTCTAAGTTCAAAACTATGACATTTAAACAATTACAAAGGCATGTGACACCAAACATAGGTCACTCATTTAATCTAATCATTTTCGATTTTAGTGTCTTTAAATCCAGTGCAACTTAAACTGCTGACTCCATAGCAGTTTTGTTATAAGCATTGTTCTGGGCTCTTCATTTCCCAGATTTTGTAGGCACACAACACTCCATTCTACCAAATGTCTGCTGGTGTCCAGTGAGTTTTTAGATGTGTTGCAATGTTTAAAATAGACAGTTTGAGCCTGCCTTCAGAGAAACACAGGGTGGTTTTAAACTGCCGGCTTTTGGATAGTGGTGAGTACTGGTACTGCACCCATTTTTTGGGATTTAAGAAAATGAATTCCCAACAATTCTAGGTTGCATTTGGCAATCAGCATTGCCATTCCCAATGGTTTCAGACTACTGTGCGGGTAGTCCAATGGTGATTTTAAAGCGCTTTGAAGCTAACCGGCGCTACTGTTTTTCCTTTGGCAACCCATTTCCCTCATGGCAACCCGGCCTTTCGTTCTCGCACTGGTGGGTGGCAAGTGAGGCAACCATTTTGGTGTGCGCACAAACTGCGCAGCTTTCCTGGATTTCGGCGCACATGTGGGTTTTCCGCCATCTTGAATTTTCTAAGCCCACAGCACCAAATGTTGTGGCATGATAGCTTAAACGTGGGTCAGGGCACCCAACAAGCCCCCCCACGCGACTGCACTTTGAATTTGAGTCGATGGGGAGTCGCGTGCCCAAGGGTTTTGACCCACGCACCGGTCTGTCCGCATAAACTTCTTCCTACTCTGTAGATGGCACAGTTCAGCATCTTCTTCTCCATCCGGTACTGATCGATCAGTTCTCCTCGCCGGTCCTGATGGGAATATTGGGCGGTCCACTGGGCCCATTGGATCTTCGTTCCCGGTCTCCGTATCATCCTCCTTGGCCCGTCTTCAGGTTTTCTTTCTCCTAGGACGACAAAGGAAGAGCGGCAATACCTACTCATAGACGTTTTTCCACCACTGTTGAGATGGTGGGACAGCATATGCATTTCATCATGACGAAACATTACATTCTTATTTAAAAAAAAAAACAGTATAACTAAGAGACAGTTTCATGCAAATCACAATATTTTAGAGACTAGATGTGGTATGTTTTATGATTGGAACAGAATTAGTCTGAGATAGTACCCGCTAGGATTCCAGAGGATTCCTCCAGTTGTTGCAGAGTGTGCCTGGGATGGCAACATTTCAACTGGTTTATGTGGACCCACTTGTCTTCCCCCTCTGCCAAAGGACCTTTGGGGATGTGGATTTTGTAGGCCACAGGAGAGATCTTGTCGATGATCTCAAAGGGTCCTTTCCATGTAGGCAAAAATTTGCGCTGCTTGGCCTGGTTCCTTTGGAAGTTGTATAGATAGACCCGGTCTCCCACCTGATATTCCTTCCTGGAAGTTTTCAGGTCATAATGGGTCTTCATGCTATCAGCTGATCTTTCTAGATTCCGCTGAGCATAAGCAAAAGCATGTTGGAGGTGTTTCCTTAAATTCTCTACATACTCATGAGTAGTGGAGGCATTTATCAGTGTCTGCTCTTGGGTCCTGTAGAGCAAATGCTGAGGAAGCACCATCTTGCGTCCAGTCATCAACTCAAATGGTGACATTTTGGTTGCAGATGAAGGGGTAGATCTGATAGCCATTAGGACCAGAGGTAATCGGATATCCCAACTTGGCCCAGAATCTGCCACAAACTTCTTTAATATGCTCACAATTGTCTGGTTATATCTCTCTACTGCCACAGAGGAAGCTGGTCTATAAGCAATATGCAGCTTTCTCTTGACCCCCAGTATCTCCCACATCTTTGTCATTACTTCTGGTGAAGTGGCTACCTCTGTCTGACTCAATCCTTTGAGGTAGACCAAAACGGGAAAAGATGTGGTTAATCATCAAGGCAGCTGCAGTTTCTGCCTTGCAATTTGGGGCTGGGAGACATTCCACCCACTTGGTAAACAAGCATGTCACAGTCAACATGTACTTATTCCCCCTAGCCGAGCGAATCACAGGGCCTACAAAGTCGATTTGTAAATCTGACCATGGCAGTGTCATTCCCCTCTTTTGTAAAGGCGCCCGGTGTGTGAGGGATGTCGGCTGAAATTGTGCACACACAAGACACCCCTTCAAGTATTGGTCGAGGTCCTGCCCCATGTGTGGCCAGTATGCAACCTCTCTTAAGATTTCCAATGTTGTGTGAAACCCCCTATGACCGGCAGTGGCCGCATCATGGGCGTGACTTAACATCAGGCTTCGGAATGAGGTAGGAACCACCCACTGATCGTGGCCAGCTTTGGATTTCCTTACCAGCAAACCGTCTTGGATTCTGAACATTTTTGGACATTTCATCAACACTCTTAGGTCCTCTTTCCCAGTGTAATCGGTATCCGTCAGGGGAAAGTTCTCAGGGTCCTCAAGGTGCTGGTAAAATTTACCAATTATTGGATCCCCCTTCTGAGCGGTAATCAAATCAGCATCAGGGGTCTCCTTGCTCCATTGTGCAATTGAAAGGTCGTTGTGAGCATTTGTCTGGGACCTAGTGATAGCAGTGACCTGGATTTCCCCCAATAGGGACTCAATCTCAATTAGATCCCCTTGGATGGCCCCGGTTTTGGCCAGCTGATCAGCTAAGTCATTTCCAGTTTTGTCTGGTCCCTCTACTTTGGAATGACCCTTGATCTTTTTCCAATAGAGGGTCATCTCTTTCGAGGTGACCAAATCATCAATGTTTTGGATCAACTTCCCCATGTTTCAAGGGTTTGTGGTTAGCACATAACATGCCTCTGGTTTTCCAATTAACCAGGTGCTCCACGAACCCGTTCCATACATAATCCGAATCTGTGATTATGACCAGTTCGTGGAGTTGATGCTGGACAGCAGTGAGGATGGCATGATGCACAGCCATCAATTCTGCCACCTGACTACTTCGGGGACCGATTTTGTATCCAGCGGAGGGTTCTGGGGACTCATTCACCCATGCATTCCCTACGCCAGCCACCAGTTCTTTCTCCCCGTCGTTGTCAACATGGTAAGAGCATCCATCCACATAGACAGTGGGCATTCCCTCACACTTGTCTTCTTCAAAGACTTTGTGTGGGGAATTAAGGTATGCCTCCATGTTGTCCTTTATTTTTAGACTTTCGTCCTCGAGACAGTTTTCTCTGGCACAATCATGCAAGTCAGCCAGAACTTGCGCGAGGGGACTCTTCTTGTTTTGGCCATATCTGACCTCCACAGGAAAGCCTTGCATTGACAGAATCCAGGAAGTAATTCGGGAATTACTCACATTTCCGGCCCGGATTCTGTCACTTTGGAGATATTGCAGAGGCTGGTGTGGAGTCTCCACTATGATGTGTTCCCCCTGGATAAACGGGCGGTAATTCTTCAATGCCCACACCGTTGCCAGGAGTGCCTTCTCACAATCGTTGAATTTTTCCTCCACAGAGGATAAAGTTTTGCTCGCATAGGAGATTACTTTATTGACCTTGTCATGCTTTTGGTATAATACGGCCGTCAAGCACGTATTAGAGAACCCCGTCTCCAGGAAGAACTCCTTGTTTCTGACAGGGTAAGCTAGGCAAGGCGCTTGTGAGAGGCTTCTCTTGAGTTGTCTTACTGCCTCGGATTGTTCTGGACCCCATTCCCACTTGACCCCCCCCTTCAGGAGATGAATCAGGGGTCTGGTGATCTCTGCGTAGCCCTCAATGAACTTTCTGCTGTAATTAGTCAGTCCAAGGAGGCTCCTTAGTTCCCGCAGAGTTGTGGGGTCTTTCAGTTTCTGAAGTGCTTCCACTTTCTTTTCCTGGGGACAGAGGCCCTGAGGAGTAATCTCATGCCCCAAGAAATTAACACGGGTTCTACACCACTGTGCTTTCTGAAAGGAAAGTTTTGCTCCGGCGGCCCTCAACTGTGTCAGAACATAACGGATCTCCGCTATGTGTTCCTCCACAGATGAACTTTTGATGAGGACATCATCTACATAAGCCAGGTTACCCCTCGCACCCAGGTCGGGCATGGCCTTATGTAGGAAAATGTTGAATTCATTGCCGGAGTTGAGGTATCCGAAGGGAGTCCGGGTCCATGTGTACTGCTGGCCCCCAAAGGTAAAAGCCAGCTTGTATTGGTCCTCCCTACTGACAGGCACAGTCCAGTATCCATTGGTCAGGTCTATTGCTGTGAATACCTGTGACCCCTGGATCTGGGCCAGCCCTTGGTCGATGTAGGGCAGAGGCCATCGGGAAGTATGGACCCGTTTGTTGAGCTCCCTAAGGTCGGCGCAGAGTCTCCACTGGCCGTTTGGCTTCAATATTCCCAGCACCGGATTATTGAAGGTGCTGTGGACTGGACAGATTATTCCCCGGGACTCAAGGTTCTTAATTATTTCAGTAAGGGACTCCATTGATGCGAGAGGCAAGCGATATTGCTTCACAAACACTGGAGTCATGCCAGGGTCCGTGGGGATTGTTGTTGTGTGGATGTCAGTGCGACCACAGTCATATGAGTCTACCGCAAAGAGATCTTGGAAATCCAAGAAAACTTGTTTCAACTTTTGCTTTTGTTCCAGAGTCACACAGGCATCAGCTAGGTTGACTCTCTCTTCCACCATCTGCCTGAAGCCTGGAAAGACTTCTGGTTTGGCTATCTCCGCGGCCTCCTCCAGCTGGGTGGAGAAGTCCCTGGTGAGAGTGCTGATTTGGACCGGAGGCTTCAGGTGGGAAAGGCAGCCCTCATGGACCTGGAAAATCACCTCATCCCTCCTGAAGTCACACGTCACATCTTCCTTACCATAAGGGCAGGAAGTGTACACCAGGAAGTTCCCCCCATGCCGGGTAAAAATCCTGTCTGGTGTTGTATTGTCCTCACTGTCACTGTCAAAACAGTCCTTGGGGATTGGTCCTAACAGTTCATTTCTAAGATCAATGGAGAAATGTCGGTCATCAACCGCCATTCCAATAATGGTGCCTGCGGCTAGAGTAATACTCTTTAAGTCGCTGTTATCCACCTCTATTGGAATGGTGTCATGTTCTATGTTGACTAATGGTGTTGGGTTTACCCCCAACCCTTGCTGTTGGAGAGAAGCATTTAGATGTATGTAAGCATCAGGGTTTTTCAACTCTTGTCCTCTTTTAACTTTCACTTCCAGGGAGAATTGTCGGGTCCTTTCTGGGATGGTGACTTCCTCTTTAGTCTGAATTTCAACTGCATAAGGTAGCAATTGAGCTGACCTAAATGCTTTTTCTGGATCATCAAAGCCCATGGGATTATCCGCTAATCGGGACCAAGCTTTGAAGTTTATTAGGTCCAAACTAATGGCAAAGCGATTGAGAATGTCACTGCCTAAGTAAAAGGCGGCAGTGACGTCTCGCACGACCCAACAATTATGGACTATGCTCTTGTTGCCAATGGAGATTTTGAGCATACACCTGCTTGGCAGGAGATGTTTGGAATTAGGTGCTTCCAGGTCCATTTCCCATTTGTCTATCAGTTTGAAGGGGGGAATGGCTGGATCTTTTGGGAGTTGGCGAAACATGGCTTCGCTGATGAAGCTCTTACCGTTGTTCACACACACTCGAGCGAGAACAGAGTCCTTCCCATCATTTAACTGAACAGGGATGAACAACTGCTCTCCAATTTGCTGAATATCAGCCAGGCTCTGAGCTGATTTCACATCTTTCTGGACTATAGGAGTGGGAGTTTCAGATTGTGGATTGGTATAGAATTTCAAAGTGTTTCCTTCCAGCGTGGAATACCACTTTAGACTGGAAGGAAGGTTGATTTTCAGAAATAGAGAGGACCCCCCATCACCAGTCTGTTGTCCTACTGCTATTACTGTCACGTCTGGAATTTGGTTGTTCTGGAAGTGAAATTCTACTTGGTCAGATTTTTGTTCAACCATGTGGTAGGTGCCGTTTAAACTAACATGGTTGACACTCCGTTTTAATTTTATTGGTCGGCTAGTCTGGGTCCAGAGGACCTTGTTTACACAATCTATTAGGGGTGACAACCTTCTCAGGAGGTCATTCCCTAGTAAACAAGGGGTGCCCTCCGGGGTCACAACTATGACCGGGTGTTTCAACTTATGTCGCCCAATTTTAATGTCCAAGTCTGCAGTCCCCTCAACGGGAATTTCCTTCCCGTCAAAGTTCTGCAGTTGTCCCGGAAGAGAGGTGAGAGGAATTTGGTAATCCTCTCCCCTTCCTGCATTCAGTTCATCAAAGGCCCTTCTGGACAGAAGGGTAGCTTGAGATCCAGTGTCCACCAGTGCCGAGATTGTACCCTGCCCCTGTACTTGTACCGGGGCATAATATCTTCCCTCCTTCTCCTCAAGGGGGCACAGATAATGTACATTTTTGGACAACTGGTGGGCTAACTTTCTGGTTTTGGACATCGCGAGAGAAGAATTTTGGGCAGAATTCTGTGGAGAGCCTTGGGAATCTGAAAGAAAAATTGGGCAACTGGAGATCAGAGCCATTGTGGGTTCCCCTGGTTCCGGTTCTGGGCCGCCCCCCCTTTTTGGAGGCAGTCCCCAGGATGGGTTTGAACCAGGGGATTTTCTTGCGGTTGGTTCTGGGATGAGATGGTGGGCGGCGGTAGCTCAGTCTCCACATCTCCCCAGTCTGGATTTGCAACCCTAGGGACCCATTTTTCTTTGGGAGGAGTTCCCCCCTCTCTGAAGGAGAAGATCCTTTTCCCAGGATCCTCTGAGGATCCCTCTCCCTCAAATTGGAAGATCTGTACCTCCTCCTCAAATTGAGTCTGTTTGGGTCTTTTGTTTCTCCTACCCCCCCTCTGCTCCTTAGGAGGCAGACTTTCAGGGGCAAGAGATTTTGTTTCCGGTTCCTGGGTTTCCAGGGGCTGTTTACAAGTGAGGAAGGAAGCTTCCTCCAAGGCTTTACACCCCCCTTCCCTTTGTGCCTCCTCCCTGGGAACCGGTGAGTTATCGGGGTGCTGCCCCCGTCATTGTTCTGGAGCACCAGGTCCAGAGTTGGGTGCGTTCTGCGCCGGCACGCCCATCTGAGGGTTCTGCTGAGCCCTCAGTATGTGACCCAGATCCCGCGCCATGTTTTGAACCTGGCGCTCTAACTGGGAAACCCGCTCAGGCTGATACGGGGCCCTGTTTTCTCCCCTGGGCTGATCCCGGGAAGGGTAGCTGTTCCTCCTCTGGTAATACCCCGGGTTGGGAAGATTTGGGTACCCCTCCACCCTTGGCCTCCCCTCTCCCGGATTCAGTGGTCTGGGCTCAGGGAATTGGGGAAAGAAGGATGGATGATTTTGGGGCTGAAAGTCGGGTGGATATCTGGGGAAAAAGTTCTGCCCAGGGTTTGGTAAATTTCTGCCCTCCTGTGGGAAGTTTGGAGGGAAGTTCCCTGGGTTAGGTGCTTGGCTGGATCCCCCCCCTTGGGCTGGAGGAGTCCACACATAACCCAGGATGGGTCGATTTCCCTTGTAACGGGGACTTACATAATCAGGAGAGCGAGGGACCCCATTTGTGGGGCTGCCTCCCTGGCTCCCTGTCTGTGACTGGCCCGAGGACCTTCTGGGCCTAGCATTATTAGGTGCAGGTAGGTTTTTAGGCCCCCCCATCTCCAAATCCAAAACGGGGGTGACCTTTACCTCTGCCACCTTGGCAGCAGCAGGGGTGCTGTTGGCTTTGGGGTTTTTCTGGGCATTACTTTTGCTATCTACCGGTTTCTGCACCTCATAGATCCGGGTAGCCTGTTCAATGACCCAGTCTAAAGATCTTTTCTCGTGAAAATCCCTCACGAGCTGGGTCATGATATATTTGGGCAAGGCATGGAAAAACGTATTAATAAACTCTCTACTATCTGTGCGCACCCTTCTGGTGGTTTGCGCAAAAGCACGTTTCAGTTCTTGCACAAATTCTTGTGGGGCCTGATCCTCCCCACATTGCAAATTGTAGGCTGCCTTGCGAGCCTCTTGAGGATTTCTGTGAACAGAAAAATGTTTCAAGATGGCCGCCTTATAGGTGGACCATCTTGAATGATTTTGGTCCTCCAGCCCCGCAAAGAAACTGGAGTATTCCGGGGAGAAGGTCCACTTTACATATTGAATACAGCTTTGGCTGTCCTTCAAATGGAAAGTCTCCATCATTTGTTCAAACAACTCTAAGTGCTCCCAAACAGAATACTTAGCGTTCTTATGGTAAGGCGTGATGACGCTCCTGATCGCCTTAATCTGCTTTAAGGGGTCCTTAAGCAAGGCCCTTTTTGCCTTATTGGCCTTTTTGGTTCGGGTAACCCTTGTCCATTCTTCCTCGGACTCAGAGGCACTGCTCCCAGAGGTTCCCGTCTGTTCTTCCAGGTTTTCCCGGATTCTGCGAGCCTGGGAATGGCTGGCAGAATGTGGGGACCTGGTCTCCTGTGTCCTGCGCAGTTCAGAGGAGTCTTCAGATTCCTCCTTGCTGCCAGGATTTGATGGGTACCCCCTCCACTGACCTAACTGGGCAGAGGTTTTCAGGATGCCCTTAATGGGCCTACTCTCCTGGGGTTCCCCATTGAACTGTACTGTACTTGGGTGCCCATACCCGGATGCCCACCCCTCCATTCCTGAGTGGTACTGGCCTATGAGCCCCATACTCTTAGCTGGATAATAATCTGCCATCCCTGCGGCCCTGTGCTCATGTGCGCCAGGGGACATGGGGGTGGTAGAGTCCAGGGACTGGGGGAGATGAAGGCCCCTGGTGTTAGGGCTCCTGCGGTTATGGTCAGGAGTCTCTCTTTCCCAGCGGACCTCATCTCTATCCGCCCCTGCTCCCTGTTGCAATGCAAGAGCCTGCATTTGTGCTTTCAGTTCCTCTGTTAAGGCCTTACTCGACTCTATCAGTCTCTCCTGCATCGCTACCTGTTGTTGGAGCCTATCATTGTGTTGACAGAGGGCCTCATTTTCCCTCTGTGCTTCCTGGTTGGTCCTGGAGAACTGGGCCAGTCTTTGCTGCAGGAGGGTTACCTCCTGAGCTGTGTCCCTATTGGCCTGCTCCTTTCTTGCTAGAGCATCCTCCACCCTCCTGGTGTGCTCTAGCAAGTTCTGGTGTTCTTTTTGGAGGTCACCCAGTCCCTGGTGGGTCAGGTGATTTTCTTCCATTTTTCTTTTTAATTGGCAGACTTCCTGGCCTAAGGTATCCCTTTCCTGACTGAGAGCCTGCATCTGTGCTGCCAGGTCGTCCCTTTGCCTTTGGAAGGCACCAGCATTCTGGCGCTCCTGATCAAACTCTGCCTGGGTATCCAGGTCTTTCAGAATTAGTTTGTTGCTCTCTGCCTTCACTCTATCTAGGTGGCCTTGCAAGGTGACTACCTGCTCAGCACATACCCTGTTGAAGTCCAGTTGTTGCTCCAGCTTTTTCTGGTTTTGCAGTAGGGAGTCCAAACCTTCTTGGTATTCCTTCTGCAAGGCCAGAAATCTGGTATCCTGTTCTACCTTTTCCTGTTGCAGCACATCCATATCCTTCTTTATTTTAATGATGTGCTGCCTACTATCATCTTCTGACTCCTGGCTCCTCTGCAGCCTCTGCTCAGAAGAGACCAGGTCAGATTGGACCTTCTCTAACGCCATCTGTTGCCTATTTGCCAGATTTTGGCTTTCAGCACATCTATCCTGCATGTCTCCCATATATAGGTACAGGTATGCTGCTATCCTGGCAATCTTATTGTGTTCCTCTTTGGCTTTAGGAGCCATATATAGTTCACTCAGGGCCACATGTAAGGGACCCTGATCTCTATATATATCTGACCCTGTTTCAGTGACCTGTTGTGTGATGGCCTGCAACCACACATCCTGGCCCTGTTCGGTCCATTCACCTCTCACAAATAGCTTATGCAAGAGGTGCTCTCTGGCTATTTTCATGTCTACTAAGGTCGTCATTCTAGAGATTGGTCTCTGTCCTGACTTACAGAAGTTTGTATTTTATTTTTGCAGAACAGAACTTTTCTTGGAGTGTCCCTTTTGAGGAATGCTTCACAGCGTAATGCAGCGTGGTGATCCGACCGGATGTATGTATCCCGTCAGTTAGCACACTGTATTAAGCTGCACAAGTGGTAAATCTAACCCAACATCCCGGACGAGCCCCCAATTTGTAAGAGGATTCAATTCAGCACTACAGCTAAGTTAACGCCTAGTCTAGAATACTGAATGAAAACCCTTATTGATATATCTTTAGGTCCAGTTCATGCGTTCTGGATGACTACCCCTATATAACACCCCTCTCTTGGAATCCCCCTGACCCCACTGAGCCAAGAAGTAGTTCTGTTTTGCAAGTTAAAAGGTTTATTTGATAATTTAAACAATAGATATATATATGTCACACCTTATAATAAATTAATAATTGAATATCACACTTAATCTGACATGATAAAGATTAACAACGGAGAATCTGGCACTAACACGCTTCTCTATAATCAATAAGGAGTTGACATGAAATGGATAAGGTAGCACAGTGGTAAATAGGTACAGAAGTATAATGTGGTAGAGAATGCTTTATGTAAGCTCAGGTGGATGCAATATTCAATGAATGCAGTACAGAAAATACTCAATATGATTTCAACCAAACAATGTAATCACTTTTCTCTGGCAATCCCCTCCCCCCCCTTGATGCAAGGCAAGGAAATGGAAGGAAAACACACAGTTCTCAGAAATGCAATCAATGTACATCAGTTCACCCCAGCAAGCTTAGACAACAGAAGTTTAAAAACACAGGCCCAAATTGCTTTGATATGTGCTGGCAATGAATTAAAAAATATGCTAAATTGCTTTTAATTCCCTTTCAGAGGTTCAGGGTGAGTGGTATCTAGTTAATATTAGTCCAGGCTCACACTAGCAATGAGGCAGGGATAGTTAGCAGGTTAAACGAATTTCTGGCAAATGGAAGGCAAGCAGCAGCTGATTTTACATGTGAAGAAATGTGCAAATCGCGGTAAAATTCGCGGATGCGCCGAGCGCTATTACAGAGGAACCACAAGGACTATCTCTATCGTTTTGGGGTCCTAGGAAAGCCTAGGATCTCAGCTTCCAAATGAAAGTTACTGCAAGTCTCTAGCCCAAACGGTTGCGGAGATATGAACGATTGAATAAAGGTCGTTTTTCAGATTTGAAATTTTAAACGCACACTTTTTCAGCTTTAAAAATGATGGCAGAATAACACAATTGCTAAGCTGCAGTTCTACTTAGATTAAAAATGGACTGAATTATATTATTTTAACTAGGAGATTGGTTCTGCACAGTTTTCTAGGTACTCACACTATATTCTTGAGTGAAATGGGCCTCGCCATGGATCTGGTCAGGTTTTAAACTCGCCTCTGGTCTCTGCACTTCACAGTGATCTGGGTCAGCTCTCTCTGGTTCTCTGGTCTGGGTCTCTAGTTCTGGATAGATTGAAGTCTCTAGTTTGGCTCTCTGGAGGTTTGATGGAGGTAAAGCATGGATTTTTCCGGCAGAGCGTCCCGCTGCAGATGGAATTGAAAAAGTCCCTATCTGTCCTGTCTGTCTGCTTTTATGTGTTTAGAATGTGGGTGTGTTCTAGCATCACTGACCCTACCTCTCTCTCAGCTTCTAATTGGTCAAACTTCCATTTATCATTTGATTGGGGAATGAACTGTGAGTCAGAGTGATGTCATTTTACAGCCTGCAGAAAGTCCACTCCTCCTGTCAACTTACACACAAATCTAGATTTGAAACAAATACATGTTTGCAGAGGTACATATTGTTTTAAAATCATATGCACCCATCATGCATTACAGGAGGTATCCCCTGTTCAAACTCTGCTCTTCCTGGGAGCTTGCATTCAGAAATGGCACATATTTCACTTTTTAACTGATTTTGCAATTTCTGACATTGACCCAACTTTACATACATGTGCGCAGGGAGTATGGACATTAACTGATGAAGTTTCAGACTTTTAACATGCATACATTTAGAGTAATATCCACTTTTCCGCTAAAACCCCCCTGAACATGCCACCGGGTCGAAAAACCTCTTAAAATGTGGGCAGAAAAATCACAAGAATTATGGTATCATTTATAAAATTTTCACATGTCCGCTCTATGAGTTATTCATCTTTTTAAAGTTATGTTCTGGCTCCAAAGGGGTGTGGTTTCCTCTCAGCACAAGGTAGACATACTGGTTTTTCCAGTTCTGCCAAGCCAGCTTGCTCTCACAGGCAGTGCCCCTCCCCTTTCCTCAGGAGGAAGCCACTTTTTACGACCATTTACGACTCCTGCCAATAAAACCTTTGCCTGAGCAAGGACAGGGCTTTGTTCACTTTCCTGCAGAGCACAGGTAATTCAATTATCAGATAGATGGCATATCCTTAGTGTGAGCAGCAAAAGGGCAGCTAGGCCTGGGAACACAGCTGTGACTCAAGTTTCACTCCTGATGGGGGTAGTTGCCAGGCAAATTGGAATCTCTTTAAGCTGTCATTTCTGTTCCCCAGTTTCTGCATTCAAATAAAACTAAACATTTTCACATATGCAGCTAGAATGCTGATTCTAAGTTCAAAACTATGACATTTAAACAATTACAAAGGCATGTGACACCAAACATAGGTCACTCATTTAATCTAAACATTTTCGATTTTAGTGTCTTTAAATCCAGTGCAACTTAAACTGCTGACTCCATAGCAGTTTTGTTATAAGCATTGTTCTGGGCTCTTCATTTCCCAGATTTTGTAGGCACACAACACTCCATTCTACCAAATGTCTGCTGGTGTCCAGTGAGTTTTTAGATGTGTTGCAATGTTTAAAATAGACAGTTTGAGCCTGCCTTCAGAGAAACACAGGGTGGTTTTAAACTGCCGGCTTTTGGATAGTGGTGAGTACTGGTACTGCACCCATTTTTTGGGATTTAAGAAAATGAATTCCCAACAATTCTAGGTTGCATTTGGCAATCAGCATTGCCATTCCCAATGGTTTCAGACTACTGTGCGGGTAGTCCAATGGTGATTTTAAAGCGCTTCGAAGCTAACCGGCGCTACTGTTTTTCCTTTGGCAACCCATTTCCCTCATGGCAACCCGGCCTTTCGTTCTCGCACTGGTGGGTGGCAAGTGAGGCAACCATTTTGGTGTGCGCACAAACTGCGCAGCTTTCCTGGATTTCGGCGCACATGTGGGTTTTCCGCCATCTTGAATTTTCTAAGCCCACAGCACCAAATGTTGTGGCATGATAGCTTAAACGTGGGTCAGGGCACCCAACAGAAGATATAGCCGCTGGTGCCAGCAGGGGCTCCCATGTACTTTCCCCTTGACATATATTATTATTACTTAAAAATAAAGTATGTAGCCTGACTTTACCCACTCTGCATCCCTCCAATCATTACAGATTGGTGACAAGGACGCCCTACTGCGGGGATCCCCGTCACCACTCTCTTTGAAGCAGGGAGGTACGGAGCGCTGTTGACCTGGTGAGTGCTGTAGTGCCAGGCCACCCGATGCTTCCTCTGAGCGATGTCACACATTGCAGAACGCAGTGAGGAATAAAGCTGCTCCTTATCCGACCCCCCCTGGCACATTGCACGCCGGTGCTGGGAGGAGTCCTTTTAGTAATTAGAGGAAATGACATACTTGGGGGGGAGACTAATCTCCATTGATCGTGATCCTCTTTGCATTGAAATAATACAATAATACACCAACTATTCCTTTACTCACCTCCACTACTTCACCCATCACCAAGGTGTCCTGCAGGGGTGCAGGAGGCATGGATCACCACAGTGTCCTGCCACCGCCTTTCTTCCTAGCAGAAGTTGGTGAACCTGCTGTGCAATAGAAGAGATGGATAAAGTCCTTTGAACACTATGTTAATGTGGTGTGTGGTACGAACTATAGCGTGGTAAGGAGGAAACCCTTTCTTCTACATTGCCGCAGATTAGCAGGCCAAGAACAATTTGAAGATTTGTGGGATTTGACAACAGAAGAAAGTGGAGACCTCAATGAATATGAGAAATCTGTCAAGAAGATGAAAAGCATTATGAGAAAAAGTTAAGCACTATTTTAGCACGTTATAAATTTGGAAAATGCATTCAGAAATAGGGTGGGACCGTAGAACAGTACATTACGGCCCTAAGGAAGATGGAAAGAACGTGCACATTTAGTCAGCAGTTAGATGAGAAACTAAGAGATCAATTTATGTTGGAATGTAGCAGCAGCAAAGTTAGGCAGAAATTGTGGTTGAAGGACGATCCACCTCTTGATACCTTCTTACGTATTGCAAAAGAAGTGGAACACACAGATCATTGTGTTAAAGTGCTGGAAAGCAGGTTGAGGGAATCTGGTGTGAACCCCTGAACCACCCAATCAGGCGAACATTTCCCCATCAGAAGCATTCGCTACGGTGGCCTATAACAGCAGAAGAGACCCTCAAATGACAGACCGTACAGGAGAAGAAGGAACCTTGAGGGCAGAGGAAGGTTCAATTCATGGGGAAGCGGTTGTGGTGACACGAGAAGGTGTTTCAGGTGTGATAGTGTGTCTCATTGGGCAAATGATCCAGAATGCCCTGCCCTGAAGATTATTTGCAGGATTTGTAAGGGTAAGGGACACCTAGCAAGGAGTTGCCAAGTGAGAAAGGGCACCGATTGGATCAAAACTGACCACAGCGAGGGCGAGCAAGAGGAATGTGTTAATCTGGTCATCGATGAAGATGAAGAAGTCGACAGCCCAAAAGCTTCCGTCCTTGTGAACAGAGTTTCTAGGTTGATGATGATTGATTTAGGTGCCAAGTATACGCTGATGCCGAAGAGAATATGCAAAGAAATGGGGCCTGAGTAACTCAATGAAGTTGACATATGGCCAAGAGTGTACGGGGGAGGGACCATAGACTTGGTCGATTGGTTTAGCGCAACCCTGAGTTTTAAAAGAAGAAACAACTCTGGGAAGGTTTATGTTTAGAGGAAAGGAGCTACTCCACTACTGAGTTGGACACACCAGAAGAAGCTGTTGGTCAAGCTAGATCCCAATGTAGAGGATGTAGTTATTTCAGTGCAAGGTGCATCACTAGATGAGACATCATTCAGGGAGTGTTTCAGGATGAAGTCGGATGTTTGCAGGTTTTTTCACCAGATCAGGTTTAAGGTTAAATGCACACCTGTGGCATAAAAGATGAGGAATATTCCACTCTCGATGAGAGATGTAGTCAAGTTAGAATGAAAGAAGTTGATGGAGCAAAACATAATCGAGAGCATTGATACAGCAGAGTGGGTTTCCCTGTTGGTTGTAGTGAGGAAATGGTCAGGGAAGATACAAATCTGTGTAGACATGAGAGAGTTGAATAAATGCATCGTACCAGAAAGACATCCGCTGCCCAACATTCAAGAAATTATCTCCACCATGGTACCCGCTAGCTTTTGCTCTACATTGTACCGCACTTCGGCCTATCATCAGGTCAAACTTCATAAGGAGTCCAGAAAACTAACAACGTTAATAACCCCTGAGGGCCTCTTTCAGTATATGCAGATGCCTTTTGGCCTAATTTCTGCAGCATCCGTTTTTCAGAAAATAATGTTTTGAATATTTGATGGTGATCCAGGAGTTCTTCCAGGACGACATATTGGTCTATGCAGACGACCTAAAAACACAAAATGAGAGACTTGAAGATGTTTTTGAGAAACTATAGAAGGCAAGGATGACTCTCAGCAGGGAAAAGTGCAAGATCAACAGGAGTGAGATTGAATACCTTAGACACGTTATATTAAAGGAAGGGGTCATGAATAAAGGGGTTCACCCCAAGAAGAATTTAGCAGATACCATAGAAGGAATTACAGAACCCACCATCCGTGATCAGCTCTGGACAATTTTGGTTATTGTTGAATACTATTCTGCCTCCCACACAGTTAATATGAGGGATCTCCTAAAGAGTAAGGGAGAATTCATGTGGAATGATCATTGCGAAGGAGAATTTGCACTGGTAAAGAATGCTTTGGCGAAAGCCCCCATGTTGCAGAACTACAAGAGAGGAACAATAACCGCCATCACAACCGATGCTAGCAACATGGGTTTGGGTGCTGTAATGACCCAATTGGAAAATGGTAGAGAATATTTAATTGCTTTTGCCTCAAGACTATTCAAAGGAGCAGAAGAAAATTATGCCACCATCGAAAAGGAGGCTTTGGCCGTCAAGTTGGCCGCTGAAAAGTTCAGGAATTTTGCATGGGGCACACAATTCGAGTTTCATACTGATCATAAACCCTTGGTTGAAATGATCACTTCGAAGGGTTTGGATAAAGTGTCCGGGAGACTCAGAAGATGGGTCTCTCTCCTCCAGGAATATGATTGCATCGTGAGATACATTCCAGGCATAGAGAACCGTGCTGCGGACTGCCTGTTAAGGATGTCCTCTAATGATGATGGTGATGTGGATGAGAACAAGGATGTAGTCCTTGAGATCAATGACTGCACGATCTCCCAAGAAGAGTGGGATAAGGAGAAATGATGTAAAAACAGAACAGTTCATGAATGCCTTGCTTAGGGGGATCTCAACAAGTGTCAGGTGAATTTTGTGGGATCTCAGGAGCCTAGGGGAGGTGAAAGATGAGTTGTCGATTTAGAATGGCCCGCTGTGCAGAGGTGATAAGATAATTCCCCCGGGGGGTATCAGGAAATGCCTGGTGGATCTGGGACACGAGGGCCATCAAGGCATTATGAAAACAAAGCAGATGATTCGCAACAACTACTGGTGCCCGGCCTGTGACCTTCAAGTTGAGAGAGCAGTCAGGGATTGTATCCTTTGCAAACAAAGTGATAAAGGTTGTGTGAGTGCAAAGTGTCCCATGGCTGTTACCGACATTCCCCCACGGCCATGGGATAAGATTGGTATGGATGTTTTGGGTCGTATTTGTTCGGAAGGGGTGCAGTCATCTGTTTGGTTGTGATAGATCGGCTTACCAGGTGGCCAGAAGTCTTGGTGACAGACAGTGTGACATTTTGAAGAGTTGTGGAGTTTATGGGGGAGTTGTGTGATAGAGAGGGTTATAATGGTATCCAGTTCAGGTCAAGGGAATGGGGTGATTATAATCGCTTGCATTCTATCACACTCAAAACGTTTGCTATTTACCACCCCCAGAGTAATGCACTGGTGGAGCGCTTTAACAGGGTCTTCAAGGAAACAATCAGGTGGGCATGGGCGAATTGGCAAAATTGGAAAGTTGCCACGCAGGAGACTCTGAGAGCTCATACAGTACCCCTGTTAGGACTCACCGCCAAATCTGTAACCAGTGTGGAGGGAGCGCTGAACAATGTAACCGGAAGTCACTGAAGAATTTTTCTCACTATTGTACCTTTCTGCTATGTAATGTAAACAGACAGAAGGATCAAATAGTTGGACAAGGAGACACACACATCCACAAGTCGCCAGCTGGAGAAACAAGAAAAGAACAATCAATACCACAGAAGATATTTGGGAACAAACCTACCCTCAATAGAGAAGGCAAACCAACCTGATCTGTGGAAATCAGCAGGTTGTAACAGAAACAGGTAAGTGGGTATGCATGGTAACAGTCCCCAAAAGGTTCCAATGACGAATCACCTAAGTAACCAATTACAAGAACAGACTATGAATGAACCAGAACAAATATATTGGTGCTAAACATAGAAAGTACAGAAAGAGTCTTACCAGAAGAGGATAAGGTCAATCCAGATCGTTCACTGTCCTGTCCCGACGACACAAGGACGCCTGACAGTTCCTTGAAGTACAAGATCCAAGAATCCAACCACCTAGCCCGACGGCATGAGGACACCTATGTTGGCAAAAGCACACACAGCAAGCGTCTCTAGTCTTTTCTGTGCTCCTCCAATTGTGGTTCCAGTTCTGGTGGTAGGATGCATTTAGTTGAAGTGAGTAATATCTGTGGGAAAAGCAGTCTGTGTTTACAGAAATGGGTCCAGTAACTAGCGGGCAGCAGCAGGTATTTCAAACGTGTTGCAAAGGCAGTCCTTAATGCAGAAATGGGTCCAGTAACTAGCGGGCAGCAGCAGGTATTTCAAACGTGTAGCAAAGACAGTCCTTAATGCAGAAATGGGTCGAGTAACTAGCAGGCAGCAGTAGGTATTTCAAACAAGTAGCAAAGACAATCCTTAATGCAGAAATGGGTCAGGCAACTTGCGTGTAGCGATGATGATCAGAATTCAAGACAGGAGGGCTAAAGCAAGACAATCCGGGGAACGAGGCAGAGGTCAGAATATAAGAAATCGAAAACAGAGCATGAAGGTCAATAGCACTTCAATCAGAAGCACCGGGCTATGCTCTGGGTGTAGTATTTCATTGTGTAAGTCATTAGTAATTTAATGGTGTTATGTTTTACATTGTTATTCACATGTACAGATATGCTGTAGGTATGGAATATAGAATATACTAGGAAGCCAGAATACTAGAATGTTAGAATGTATTGGTTGTAGGAATGATGCACAGGAAAGCATCAGTTATGAAGCTGTTTATGATGTGACCGGTGGGTTATTAATCCTATACTTAAATAAACGTATTAAAACTACAAAAGTGGTGTGAGAAGATATTTCAGTGGCGACGAGGATGGGATTATTCAAAAACGGCAACCCACAGAGTAGCCGTTGCTTATAAAATATTGTCAGGAAGATTAAGCATTTTAAGGAAGAAAGAAGTGTCTTGAAAACATTGGAAGACTTTTCTATAACTACAGTGCTTCATTTGTTTATTGAGGAATTTGGACTTGGCAAAGAGGCACATCTGGAGAAAGAGAAGCTTCACTGAGAATAAGTAAGTCAGGCGCTTTGCAGTGAATAAGTATCCCCATTGGATTAAGATATCCATAGTGTGTGTTTTTAACATAGAATAGGCATGAGACTGAGCTGTGACTGTATTTAATGCGTCTGCCGGAGTTGCGAGCTTTCATGTGAGTTTAATGTTACATAACTGGAGTAAATGCGAAAGTGTCACACAGCTCTTTAAGTTTTCAGAAGAAAATAAATGTGTGCCAGTGGAGAAAAACTTGTAATAATTCATATGTGCCAGCATCGAAGATGTTTTAATTGTGAACAAAAACCACATACGGCACTATTGCAGACCATACAGCTGAAGTTGCATTATTTGAAACACACGATACGCATTATTCAAAAGCCTTGTTTACTCACCAGTGCCGCCTTCACCAGTTACCTGTGGGGTACCACAAGGATCTTGTGTTTTCCCTACACTTTATAACGTGTTTATGAAGCCATTGTTCGATATTCTGGATTATCTGGGTGTCACCTACACCAATTACGCGGATGACACCCAGATACTCATCCCCATCACAGGTGACCATATAGCTGACACACTTGCCGTAAATTCCATCTACCAAGTCATCCAAGCCTGTATGGTGCAACACGAACTCTGTCTGAATGACGAAAAGACAGAGCTTCTCATCCCAGGCTCTCACCAGAGACTCAACAAACTAGACCCATCTTTCAAATCCTTCATCATCGATGGTAACATCATTAAAGTCACAAAGGACACTAAAACCGTAGGCATATATATTGACTCTACCCTTTCCCTTTCTAAGCAAACTAACACAGTATCCTCGGCCACAGCGTACACGTGCAAGCTCATCACAGCGTGCCGTCCCTTCTTATCACCAGCCAACTGCACCACATTAGCCAGGACCCTGGTAATGTCCAAAATCGATTACTGCAACGCCCTTTACCTTTACACTAACCAATGCAACATCAATAAGTTACAGATCATCCAAAAAAATGCCATCAGATCTGCACTAAATATCCCTAGGAACCATTATATCTCTGATACCAGACGGAGCCTCTGATGGCTCTCAGTAACACATAAAGTCCCTCTAAAAACACTTGCATTGACACACAAATGCCTCGCTAACCAAATGCCTAGCAATCTGGCCAGTAGATTTGCTTACCATACTACTAACAGACCCCTCAGAAGTGCCCAGACCAATTGCCTCTCCATACCTCGCTTCAACCTTCAAAGATCTGGTGCGATCAGCTTCCCAGTCTTAGCTGCAAAACTTTGGAACTCATTAGCAAACCCTCTTAGAGCGGAACCTTCGTTCCTTGCTTTCAAGAGTAAAGCTAAAGCTTGGCTATCTGCCCAATACCTGCACAAGAATCAACCTGCTTGCTAGTCACCTCCTCTGCTCATGCCCACTGCTTGATACTGATTGTACATATGTAATCAGCTGTCCTGATAATTAGAATCTGTATATATCTGTAAATGTTACTTGTACTGCGTATTACCCTTCGTGTGTTATGCTTATACTATGTTGTAACCTAAGTGATGGGCCCGGATGCCCTTGGGCCAGGTGCGCTATATAAATAAATAAAATACCAATGCATGGACTCCAACCTTCCGTGTTACAGCGCGTCAAGAAAAAGCAGAGCTACGTGAATTGCCTCTGCTTTCAGAGGAAAGCACCAAAAAGCGTAAACGTACGTGCCTCCATTTTGTGTCATTCACAGTTATAACGCCTCGGAGCACAATAGCAATTGTAATACGCTTTCATAACACGAATGAAGTGATACATCGAACAGCTATACAATTCAGAGCGGAATAAAACTCATTAGCAGCAAACAGAACTCGCAACAAATGTATGGATTGAAAAACGTTCTGCAAATGAAAAGTGACATTTAAAACTTGCTGTATCCCATACAATTACCATGCAAGAATAAAAGGAACATATGCAGATTAACACCTTCTACAAGAAACAAAGGTGATACGGAAACAACAATCGCAATAATAAAGTGAAGAATTTAAAATCATAACTGCTAAAAAATTTGGACATAATATACATAGAAGTATATTGAGTAAGCCATAAATAACAATCATCAAGATATATGTACTGAAAAACAATTCTTCCAAGGAAAGAAACATAACCAGTCACCATGCAAGGTAAACCACCTCCCGATTATTTCATGAATACAAAGGGTGAACCAAACATTCCATGGAAGCAATGAAAAAAAAGATTCGATCATTATGTTCTTGCTAACCATGGATTGAACTTTTCTAATGAAGGAACTAAATGTCTGTTGATACATTGTTTGGGTAATTATGGGCAAGAACAGTTTGAGAATTTACCAGCACTATCTGAAGAAGATGCCATTGGACTTCCTGAATATGAAAAATTTATCAAAATATTAGAATGCCATTATGACAAAATGGTCAGCATCATTCTAGAAAGATATCATTTTGGCAAGAGAAAGCAATTAGAGAATGAAACGTTTGAGCAATATATCACTGCTTTGCAGGGTTTGGCCACATCCTGTGATTTTGGTATTACACTTAATGAAAGACTTTGTGATCAGTTCATGTTAGAATGCAAAGATAGCAAAATAAGAGAAGCTCTTTGGGCAAAAGGAAATCCTTCATTAGAAGAAGTAATTAGGGTTGCAAAAGAGGTGGAGCATACCAATAAGTGTGTGAAAGAACTTGAAAGGAGAAATGATGATGATAATTAGAAAGAGAAAATGACACAGATTCCAGAAGTATTGGCTATAGAGGTAAATGACTATACAAAGAAAAAAGGTTTTATCAAGAAAGAAATAATGAACGTGAAGAAGAAATATATAAAGACTAAAGAGAATGGAGAAGAACATGACAAACGTCGATGTTACAGGTGCAATGGCCCTTTTCATTTAGCTTCAAGTGATAAATGCACAGCCATAAAGGAGTTATGCAAGAGATGTAATAGAAGAGGGCTTCTCACTAAGTTTTGTAAAACTAAAAAGGAAAACATAAATTGTTTGGAAGAACTATGTGAAAGTTCTGAAGAATGTACTTTTTCGGTGGAAGAAGGTGTTCACTGTGAGAACAAGAATGATGATGATGCTGGCCAGGAAAAGCCCATGGCTATAATAGAATTAAATACTAAGAAACTGGAAATGGTAATTGATTCTGGTGCAAAATATACCCTATTGCCCAACTATATGTTTGAGAAAATATTTGGAACCAGTGTAAACCTAAATGTGATTGACATTAACCCAGTGGTTTATGGAGGAAAGTGAATTTATCTTATTGGGTGGTTTTGGGCAGGAATGATATTTAAGGACAGGTCAGCAAAAGGAAAAGTATATGTTACAGTGAAAGGAATGCAACCACTACTAAGCTGGTCTCACCTGGCTAGATTGAAGATTAAGTTGGATGCGGCTGCGGAGGAGTCTGTTTATGCGGTGGATCAGGCAGCAGCACAAATAAAGACTTTTGATGATCTTATAGTATTTAGAGAACAACTGGCTGTGTTAAAAGTTTTTTCTCACAAAATTAGATTGAAGCATGATGCAATACCTGTAGTATAAAAATTGAGACCAGTTCCATTGAATGTAAAGCCAGCTGTAAAGGAAGACCTTAAAAGATTGCTTACTGATGGTGTGATTGAGAGAATAGAATCTTCAGAATGGGTGTCACCTTTGGTGATAGTGTACAAACCAAATGGAAAATTGCGATTGTGCATAGATCTTAGATGTGTCAATAATTGTGTGATTCCTGATAGGCACCCGTTACCAAATATAGCTAAAATGTTAGGTACCATTTGAAATGCTAAGATTATGAGTATGTTGGATATAAGGTCAGCTTACCACCAAATAATGTTACATCTGTCATGCCGCCGAGTTCCTGGCATTTGTGGAGCTGCTGGCGACGCGGACTCTAGTTCCGTCTCGCTCAGCCGCTATAAAGCCACGCCCCTTCCTTGTTTTCCTTTCTGTTCGGTTTCCATTGGTTGTGACGCTCCGCGACCCAGAGTTATAACCAGCTCCTTCCGGGTCGCAGGTGTGTCGCAACGCTTCCGGTTTCCTTTTGCTAGCCCTGCATTGCTGTGTTTCTCTGGTTGCTCCCCCTCCGTTTTTCCAGTGCCCTTTCCTCCGGTTGGGTTCTCGCGCCCAGTCGGGAATCCTTTCTCCTGCCTTCCTTTTTTCCGCTGCTTCGTTCAGCTCTTTCCTTGCTTCCTGTGCCTTTGCCCTGTTCCCCGCCTTCTTCGCCCTCCTTCCAGCCTGTGCTTACCCTCCCTCCTTCCCATCTTCGTTCTGTCCGTTCATCCTTCCTCTCGGCTGCGCTCTTGTTCTCCCGATTCTGCCTTCCTGTTTCCTCCTTTCTTCTCTCGCCCTGCAGTACCATACTCTTGTGTGCCAGTCCCAAGTCTGTCTACTGGATTGCCTGTTACTCTATGTTTGGATCCCTCTGCTGAGCTTACTTCCCGTGTACTAGTCCCCGGCCCGCTTACTGGACTGCCTGTTCTTGCTGTGTACGCTTTCTCGGTGTACCTCCAGACCCTCTTGACCAGCCAACAACTCCTCAAGGGTATCTCGGCTCCGCACCTCCCGAAGAGCATTGTGATAGCTCAGGGGTTTTTTGTGCCTACGGGCTTTTTCCCCTTCTGGACGGTCCCGGGGGAGGGGCCCCCTGATCTCCCTTTTGGGAAGCACGGTGGCTTCCTTTCGGGGTCATCCCTATCTACATAAAAAAAAAGGTGCGATCACGAAGAAAGGAAAAGAAGGGTTCTTGGAAAGAAGAAGAAGGTGAGGAGTCAGGGGAGGGGGAAATTTCGGAGTCTACGTTGTCTGACGAAGATATCACTGATCCTGGTGACAACATCCTATGTCAAGAGATATTACGGCATTCATTACCAGTGAAGGTTTGTTTCGGTGCAAAAGGATGCCTTTTGGTCTTGTATCTGCGGCATCGGTGTTCCAACGTGTGATGTATCATCTTTTTCATCAAATGCAAGGAATTTTGTGTTTTCAGGATGATGTCCTGATTTATGGTAAAGATCAATTGGAATATGATGATAGATTATACAAGGTATTAGATATATTTAAAGATGCTGGATTTAGCTTGAGTAAAGCTAAATGTAAGTTCAATAGATCTACCATATCTTATTTGGGTCATGAAATATTAGGAAAAGGAATCAGACCTAAAGAGGATTTAGCTAATAACATCTTGAATTTTCCAAGTCCAGAAAACAAAGAGAAACTTATTTCATGTTTAGGGATGGCTGAGATTTACGCAAAGTTTATTCCCGAACTAACCAGTAAGACATTTCAAATGAGGAAGTTAGTTAAAAAAGAGTGAGATTTGATTGGAATGAGTTATGTGAAAATGAGTTCAACAATATCAAGTTAGATTTGAATGCTGCACCTACTCTTAAAGCTTTTAATCCAAACAATACTAGTATTATTACAACTGATGCCAGTAATCATGGTCTGTTTTGTCACAAATGGATGGTAGAAGTGAGTTTCCTATTGCGTTTGCATCAGAGTGCTAAAACTAGCTCAGACAAACTATTCTACAATTGAAAAGGAGTTGTTAGCTGTGAGATGGGCTGTTGAAAAATGTTGATCATTTATATGGGGAACTAAGTTTGTGCTTAGGTCTGACCACAACCCTCTTAAGGAAATTCTCACTACTAAGGGACTTGACAAGACGTCATCAAGAATTAGGAAATGGGTAGCAAGTCTACAACAATATAATGTTGATGTTGAATTTGTGCAAGGAGTAAGAAACAAATCAGCTGATTGTCTGTCGAGATTAACCAATGTGGTTAAAAGTGTGGATGATGAGCAGCAGAGTAATGATGAGGAACAAATTCTGAGTATATGCCAAGATATTGTATCTGAGGAGGAATGGCTGACAGCAATGAATCTAGATGCAACTCTCACAAAGGTGAGGAATTACTAAAAAGTGCTATGAAGGGTAGTGAGATCAGGAAAGGTGTATTGCCGGATGCAGTGAGACACGTATTTGATGAGTTACATTTACATGATGCTTTGGTGTTAAGGAATGGAAAACTATTTCCTCCTGAAGGAGTGAGGAAAAAGATATTACAAATAGCTCATGAGGGACATCAAGGGATGACAAAAACTAAGCAGAGAGTTAGACAGGATTTTTGGTGGCCTGCTGTCGATCTGGAAGTGGAAAGACTTATTTGTGATTGTTGTACCTGTGAAGACTCAGCTAAGGGCTATGCAACTAGGCAGATTCCGATGACTATAACCTCAATTCCTACTATGCCATGGGATCGTGTTGGATTAGATATTGTAGGTCCTGTAAGAAGTCAGGGCAATTTGAAATATTGCATGGTACTCATAGACATGCTGTCCAGGTGGGCAGAAATTGAGTTGGTGCAAGTCATTTGCTCGAAAGATGTGATTGCGTTTTTGAATAAAATTTTCAAGCGTGAGGGCTATCCAACCACGATTATGAAGGACAACGGTGTACAATTTGTGTCACAAGAGATGAGTTTGTTTCTTAAGGGGAATGGAGTTGAACATAGGACAAGCTCTATCTATTATCCTCAGACTAATGGAATTGTAGAAGGATTCAACAAAGTTATTAAGAACAGCATTAGGTGTACATTAAGTGACAATACTGATTGGAAAAAGGCGGTAGAAGATACCATTGTTGCCCATAGATTTACACCACATTCCACCATTTGAGATTGTAAGGGGCAGGAAACCGAATACCAGGTTGTGTCCAGCAGGGTTGGGCAGAGTGTGTTTCAGGAATGTTGATTGTGAAGAAGTGAGCAGAAAAGTGTCGGAGAGGCAGGAATATAATAAAGAGCGGTATGATGTGAGAAATGCAGTTAGGGGGTCCCAAATTAAAGTTGGTGATTGGGTGAGAATAAAACTCCCAAGGGTCAATGCCAGAGGTTTGATCAAATGGTCTGATCCCATTCAAACTATTAAAAAATTCCATGGTACCATAAAGGTATCAGATGGGATAGTGTGGAATCTCAACAGAGTATGTAAATGCTCAAAACAAGAGAATGATGGGAAAAGACAGGTTAAGGTTAGAAAGGAAGTGGAACAAAACAGAGATATACAAGTTTGTAAGAATGATCACAATACACGTACACGTACAAGATCATTGTATCTGAAAGAATATGTAAGTTGAAATTGTATCTCATGTTTTCTGATATTCTGTACATCTCTGTCAGGTATTGCATTGTATATCCAAGTTATTTGCAAGTTGGTAAGTCATTTGAAAACCTCAACATCAAGTGTATATTTGTTCTGTACATATGTTAAATTTATTGTTTTGAGTCCCTGTAAAGAAGGGAGGTGTGTAGTATTTCATTGTGCAAGTCATTAGTAATTTAACGGTATTATGTTTTACATTGTTATTCACACGTACAGATGGGCTATAGGTATGGAATGTAGAATGTACTACGAAGCCAGAATACTAGAATGTTAGAATGTATTGGTTGTAGGAATGATGCACAGGAAAGCATCAGTCATGAAGCTGTTTATGATGTGACCGGTGGTTTATTAAATATACTTAAATAAACTTATTAAAACTACAAAAGTTGTGTGAGAAGATATTTCACTGGGGCAGGCTTTATTCACCTAATGTCAGGTGTACTGGTATCACGTGATTTTCTTACGGCATTGCAACGTGTTGGGAATAGCTTGACGCGTCGCCATGGCAATAGGTAACAGGCTAGAAACTGAGCTCTCTGTTGCAGTGAATAGGATGATGGCAATATAGATCTTTGAGGAGACGTTTTATACCCTGTCTCCAAATCCACTGCAGGAGATGGAACCTTCAACAGACCCTGTATGCGAGTTCGATTCCTGACAACCCTACACAGGACCACTGGTGTTTTGCCCTGTGAGCTCAGCAGGGGTAGGAGGGCAAACACAAAACTGTTTTCCCCGTGGATGGGTCGTTCTACCTTATCAGAGATAAGGTTGGGACGTGTGAGAGAAAACATTGAGAAAAGTCAAGTGTGGAACAAGGAGTTGTATGATCGAAGTGGAGTGCGAAAGAGAGAGTGGTACTGTGTTTTGGTGACATGGTAAGGATCAAATTGCCCTTGGCTCTTCAAGTTGGAAAGTGTAAGCGATCAACTCCCATCAGAGTTAAGGAGGTGTTCAGGTTCACACTCAAGACTGAGGATGACAGGGTGTGGAATATGGAATGTGTGAAATATGAGAATAAGAGAAGCTCCAACAGTTCTTATTCAGTTTCCTTGTCGAGTACCTCAGCTGGAAGGCCATCCTGGGGAAGAAGGGGAAGTGGATTGTCCTTTGCCGCAACATCTCATGATGTCACAGTTGAGGAGCCGACATTTCTGACTAGTTTCAGGAGTGGGAGGAGCTGCTGCAGGCCTGCTTACTTCAGTGAGTGACCATGTCCAATAAGTCTGTGACTATGTTCAAATCGTTATTGACCTCATTACGAGTTCGGGCTGCCGCCGACCTCGAAACACCAAATCCACCGCCTGACTTCCCGGGGCCACCGGGACATTGCAAGTCCCGGTAGAGCGGGAAGTCAGGCGGGGGATTTAGTAAGTCCCCATTCCTGTGGAGTTCCACAGGACATTGTATGACACTGTCTCTTTAAAGCGTTGATATTTCTTTCCTCGCAGAACCTTGTCTTGATACAGTTACTTTCAAGCAATAATAACCAGGACTTTGTTCTTCTTTTTTGTTAACTCACCGGCTGCGTTTTAATATAGTTTGTGTGTCCGAGTTCAAGGTTCCTTTACTCACAGCTTTATTTAACCTTCCCAATTCACTCATTCACCAGGCGGGAAGCAGGCTTCTCATCAAGGTTCCCCAGAAGGACGACTTCGAGCTCGGGTTATCAGTTGCTTGTTGCAAGTGCGGTTCTTTTGCCTGGCTTTCTGCCCTCCAATATCGCATTAACAGCAGCTCCTGAAATCCGGTCCCTTCTCGCTCCCAGCCTCACTCAGAGTGTACCTGTGTGCTCCTCCTTTTATCCCAGGGAAGTTAACAGGTTTCAGGTAGGGATGATTGGAAAGGGAGGCCTGACCTTGCCTGGCCTCATTAACAGGACAGAGCCATTGAACGGAGTCAGAGGTAGATTGGGATAGGAGTAGGGAAGGTGACAGGAAAAGGGGGATACCATGTCTCGCTAGTGGGTGTTCCACACCCACTGCCCAAGGACCCGTTACCCAGGCGATCCTCCCTCGCTTGTCCACCTCCAGGGTCGGGATCCAAAAGCCATGGCCCGCCCCTTGCCACCTGAGCAATGGATCCCTGGGGTTTAGGTAGCGAAATACTCCATAGTTTTTCACATATCCTTCCCCAATGCGATGATGACTGGTCTGTTTCACAGGGAAATCGCAAAAGGAAGCCTACGTTTACTTGGTCTTTACCTTTGCAATGTTCTACTGAGAAACAGTAAGGCTGTAAATCCAGATACCATTGCATTACACGCGGGTTTGATTCCTTCCTTTGACATATCCAAACAAGGGGAGAATGGTCTGTAACAAGGGTAAACTTTTTTCCTAGCAGATAGTGTTTGAGATGAAGAATAGCCCTCTTAGTAGCTAAGGCTTCTAGTTCCAAAATGGAGTCATTTTTCTCCCTTTCAGCTTCCTGCTAGCAAATAATATCGGATGCTCTAGGCTATCGTATATAGACCATATATATAGACCAGTCAGGGAGATATCAGTCTGAAAAATAAACTCCTTGGAGAAGTCTGCCACTTTAAGGATGGGGTTCTGACATATCCGAGCCACCATAGTATGAGGACTGTAGAATCAAGTAGCACTGTGCAGGCACAACCTGCGAGGGATTGGAGCACGGTAACTCGTGGAGTGTTCCTTTTTCCGCCTAGACGGCATTCTCACGGTTTCGATTGCATAACATAACATAACGCCATGTCGGGGTCATTGGCCACTGGCCTAGTACTCTGGAGCAGGGAGGGATTTTGCGCTAGATTGGAAATTTTTCATCAGCGACCTTTGGCACAGACCTGAACATTTGTTTTTCGTCGTGACACATGCCTAGTGTAGTGAAGTTATCTTGGTCCCATTCCTTTGGGCACAAACAACACGCACATAGGGATACTCCCACAGACGTTCCAAAAATTGGTGAGGTGAAAAATTAATAGGATTCACCGGCATTCAGCTTTTTCAGGAAATGTGTTCTGTTGACACAATGTGAAAATACAGCAGGGATTGAAAACTTGTTTTTGCTAAAGATGAATTGTTGGATATTCAAGTAGTGTTCCCCTGAGGAATTTCCAAAAACAGTTTTAATGAGTATGTAAGGAATGAAACATGTTGGGTGAGAGTGTATAAGTGGTAAGAAGTTGTATGGAGTTTATGGATGTGAAGAGAATACATGGACATTATGTTTGTGATGTTATTTATCATACATTGTCTTTTTTAGAGTTACAATAACTTGTTTTGCATTATTGTTTGGGAATATCCATCGTATGAAATGAGTAAAGTGGTGTATAGGAATCATATCATATTGAATTTGATATGTGTTGAATAAGAGTAAATCAAAAAATGTTGAGAAGAAACTTACATCTGAATGCAACTATGTTTGTTCGATTTGAGTGTCATTGGGATTAAATTGCTATGAAAGAACAGAACTACAGGAACATTGTTGTTTATTGTGTTCTGACATAGGGCCTCAGCACAAGTTGGGCGGTAACCCTTAAATGCAGTGGTAACGGTTTTACCACTGTATTTAAGGTCTGGCCCTATCGCAACTCTGGCTTATTTACCCCCAGCTTTAAGCTTTAAACTGGGGGTAAATTCACCGAAAAAATAGCAATTTTCGGCACAATTACCACTGGTGCAGTTACTGGGGAATGGGGATTAACAGTGCCCAAACCGTGGTCTGGCGGTAATACAGCCGTACCGGTGGGCGTTAACGCTAATATATTTGGGCGATATCCAACGGGGGATACCGCCCAACTCATGATCAGGCCCCTAGTGTCTGTTTTAGGTTGTGATAACCAATATTATCTCCGTCAGTCCAAAATATTTTCTGGGGCTCTGCATTCTTTAACTTGTCAGTGAAACTGGCTGTATTTTTCTGAAAAATTGGGAATAAATCGGCGATAATAGTCCAACTTTCACAGCCTGGTTCGCATCGGCCTCGAAACAGCTGTTCCTTCTCGTACCCAGCCTCGCTCAAAGTGTGCCTGTGCACGCCACATTTTATCTTCACAGAGAGCGTTAATAAGAGGCAGGTGTATATTGTTAGAGCTACGTGCCTGACTCTGCCTGGCCTGATAACAGAGACAAGGCCCATGCAAGTCGGGGGAGGAAATCCTTCTGACCTCATTCCTCATCTTCCTCTGCACAGTACTTTTGTCAAGACAAAGTGGGGAGGAATTATGGGAGTTGTAGTTTCCCATAAAATAAGCAGGGATAGGAGTAAGATGGGTTGTGGAAAAAGGGGGATACTATGTCTCACAATTGGGTGATTTCACCCCTATCCCCCACAGGGACCTCCCACCTAGGTGATCCTCCCTCGTTTATCCACCCCCTGTGTCGGGATCCAAACGCAATGGCCTTTCCCTAGCCATTGAGTACGGTATCCACAGGAACTAGGTTGTGAAACACCCTCTGTTCTTCACACCCCATATTACACATTTTCAGCCAGTACAACCCTTTTTCTATTGGAACATTTGGAAATATCGCACAAAAGAGTCCCAAAGTTCAGAGGCCTAACGGGAAATCTCCAGAGCTCCCTATAGGCCAGCCCACCCCTGCTGCTGACCAGATCACTGCAGTTGAGCCGTGAGAGACAGAGAGACGGCGTCTTCCACCGTGTAGAGACACAGAGAAGAAGTACAGCTCAGCCTTGCAGTGGCCTGATCTCGCTGGTAGTCCCGATCTACTAGATCTCCATGGACGTGGAAGGGCAAACGTCCCCAGACCTAACTGCAGGGTCCCTGAAAATTAACTTTGCACTCCATCTTCCAGCCCCGCTAAGATCCGTTTTAAAGCCTTTTCTCTCACAGACATGCCCGGGAGGGGAAGAAAGCAATAGGATTGGATGGACAAATGACTAACGCTTAGCAAGGGAGGGATTTATAAGTAGGGGACAAGAAACGGAAAGTGATGGTGAATCGGGTGAGTTCAGCGGAGGAGGAGGACATCGACCAAGCGGCCTGCAGAAGAAAGGAAGGAGAGGTGGATTGTGGATTAAGGTTTTGGAGCAGATGAGGCATTGGCTTAGGAGTGTTAGTGGCTCTGAAGTGTGAGTATGCATGTGTGTGAAATACATGGGTAGAATAGACAGTACAAAGTGTGAATGTGAGAAGACTGGTGTAGCCCGGGGCCCCTAAGGGCCCGTAGAAATGAAGACACCGACACAAGGGTTAATAAATGTACTTTATTAAATGTTGTGTGTTCTGAGGTTGGCACCACGAAAGGAGACACAGTCAACGGATTCAAAGTTGAACAGTAGTTTTTTATTAAAGAAGAGGTCAGGATGGTTTAAGGCCTAACTTGCCCTATACTAAGGTGGGATTTCCATACCTAAAGAAACTAAGGAAATTCTGTGTCCAAATCCTACACTTGCACTCACAACTACTACAAAACAATGTGTAGGAATATCAACCATAACTCAAATAGTGTTCCAAACATAAAGTTCTGAGATGGTTCCAGCTCTGGCTTACTCTTCAGCTTCCTTTCCAAAAGTCAATAAATTCACCATATGGTTCAGTTTATCTTCCTTTGAATGAATATTACAAGGAACACAGTTTTATACCTTTGTGACGGTCGCAGTGCCCTTCCCCAAGTTCAACACAGTTCCAGGGTAAAACAGTTTCAGGGCACCTATGCTTAGGGTTCCCTTCCCCACGCTTACTGTCAACACCAAAGGAAATAGCTTGTAGCTTTGCCTTTCAAATGTACTTTCGTAACTCTTTATGATTCAAGGTTCCCTTCCCCAATTCTGATGTTCATCATTAATTGTTTTACCGCCTTCAGGAAAGTAAACTTCCTTTTTGGTATGGAGATGTTCTCTGTTCTAGGTGCAGTTTAAGACCAAACGGTCCACCCATTACAGGTCACGCAACCGAGAACTTAGCTTTTACTGTTCCATCATCCTTTATTTCACCCGCACCCTCTCTAACCCTCCCTCGCCCCTCAGGTACTCGCACGTGATCTAAAAGGAACAGTGTAACAATGCAATAAACATTTTAGAACAAGTATATAGTTTCAGGCTTTGTGTGGACCGTTGTTACAGGGAACTGCGTCTTTAAGACAGATGCAGGAGTCATGCAGGGCATGACGTGGGACGGGGAAAGAGCGTGAGGGAGGAATGTTTTAGTATGCACGAGAAAGTGAATAAGGTAAGACGTATGTTTCCACCGGTGTCGCATCCTTCATTTATATTAGCCTTTTGTGCTTAACAACTGGCGACGAGGATGGGATCCTTTCGCACACCGGAGTCCTCCTTCTTCCAGCATGCAGGTTATCCCACCATGCGATGCTCCGCTCCAACATCCAGTTCCTGTCTGCTTCCACAACGGTCCTCCACATGTGGATGGTGATCCCACCGATGCCACAACGCCTAATCCCGGGCCTCCTCCGTTCACGTGGCCTACAGACTCCACACTGTGAAAGTGGAGCCAGAGACTCCAGTTTCTTCACCGTACGGCAATCTGCCAGCGGCTGGCCTCTCCCCACGTGCTGGAGCACAGCAGTACACATGGCCCAGCAGGTGGGTGACAGTGCACTTACTACTATGGCGCAGCTCCCCTCTCACAAGAGACACCAGCACCTCAAGGCCACGCAGAAAACGCTGCCAGCCCAATCCACGCAGATAGTCGCACAGGAGCGCCGGATGCACAGCGCTGCACAGCGTTTTCTCCTTCCACATGATACGCGCACCTGCTATCGACGAGTTCAACATTCTCTGCAGCCACCCACAACACTACTGGCACCAACTACCCCCTGAAAGGACCACAGGCAACAGCGCACAGGCGCCCAGCCTCACTCAGTCTCTGCCATGAGCGCACAGGAAGCCCCTGTGTCTCAAACTCCTGCCATGCCTGATCCACCCATAGAATCCACCATCACCGCATGGCGTATGCTGCCCCCATTCCCCATGACCCTGCAGGCTGACAAAGGCCTGCGGTGGGTGGAGTGGGTAGATGACTTTAACAATTTCATTAAGGTGGCAGGTGAAGAGAACTCACCAAACATACGCAACATGTTCCTCAACCTTGCTGGCAGAGAGGTTAAGACGTTCATCAAGACCATTCCCCCGGAGGAGCAACCAGACTTTGCAGCACTTCTACTCGCCCTCAACAAGAGACTTGTCATCGAGCCCAACCATGACTACGAGAGGTACATGTTTAATCAATGTACCCAAAGGGGAGAAGAGACTGTTGATGAGTTCATCACTCGCTTGAGGATCAAAGGGACACACTGACAGTTCCATGCTTTCTCCCTAGAGGAAGCCATCCGGCTGAGGGTGATCAGGGGTGCCTGTCCCAGACACTGAAAGAACATCTGCTCAAGAACCCTCTCTCCAACAATAAGGTCAGTGAAATGGCCAGGATCTTCGAAAGGGTGGACGCACAAGCAACACTGATGTCAGGGGGCGCCACCACCAAACCAGATAAGAGCGAACTGATTGCAGCAGTCCAGCCAACGAGTAACAGACCCAGAGATAGAAGCACTGCAGGAGAGTACCAGACAGCGCCCAGAATGCAGAGGCAGTGCTACCGTTGCAGGATGGCGGTCCCCCACTCAGGGATGTGCCCCACTCTCTCCCAGAGATGTGGCAATTGCAGCAGAGAAGGCCATTTCCAGGCGGTCTGCAGAGAGGGTAGGCCCTTCCCCACACCGCAACCACCACCTCTGCTACAGAACAGGATGTCCAGTCGGACTCCGCAAAACCCAGCATACCAAATGCACCCCTACCAACAAGGGCCCAGAGGTTACGTGAGGGTGGTCGATGATACCCAAGATCCTGAGGCATATGAACAAAGCTCGCATCTCAGGGATGAATATGAAGGACCACCTCAGCCACGCTCTAATCCATATGCGGCAGTGGCACACAGACCTGTATATGAAGGCGAATACTATGACCAATATGGGCAAGACGAATACGTCAACCTCATCCAAGACAACAGAGAAGCGAGAGAGGACCCAAGGATACCTGTCAACATCTGTCACAAACAGCTCTGGTTCCTGGTCGATACAGGAGCCACTGTTAACATTATGGAGGAAAATAATTTCTCCAGCAGTCTGACAGGCCGGCATTGACCCATGCAGTGTCCAAAATCTTCCAGTGGGGAGCAGACCTTCCCCTCCACTCCATAGGACATTTTGGATGCCAGCTAATGCACAAAGGGCTATCTACCACCACAATCATTCATGTGATCCGAAGCCCAACAAAAGGGAGATGCCTTCTGAGTTTCCACACGGCATCCTGTTTGGGACTCATTGACATACATGTCCATGAAGGAGACATGATACAATCGACGGCTCCCCCGAACGACCTGAAAGAACTTATCTGCACAGTGGGCCATGAACACCTATTCATCAACCCCATTACGAAGGACGCGATCATGGTGGATTTCCCGCTCCTTTGCAAAGGTCTGGGAAAGATGAAAGGTCCCCTGTGAAGCTGCACATAGACACGTCAGTTTGTCCCGTCCCCCAGCATCCGAGGAGAGTGGCGTTCTACCTGCAAGCCGCAGTCTCGCACAAACTCATGCAGTTGTTGAATGACGGACTTATCGAACCAGCCACCGGGCCGACCCCATGGGTCATACCGCTAGTGATCGTACCCAACGAAGGAGGCCGTCTACAGCTCTGCGTGGACATGTGAATGGCCAACACTGCCATCCAGAGAGAACGGCACCCAGGACCACGCATAGAAGATATGCGCATGCAGCTGAACAAGTCAATCCTTGACTCCAAACTAGACCTAAATTAAGGTTATCATCAGATAGAGCTCTATTCTGACTCAAGGGGCATCACCACCTTCACAACCCATGATGGCCTGTTTCGCTACAAACGCCTTAGCTTTGGGATCTCATTGGCGGCTGAAATCTTTCAGGAGGCCATCAGGCAGATCATTAGACCGATACGTGAGACCCTAATTTACAGCGACGACGTCCCCGTTTTTGGCAAGTCCCAAGAGGAACACAACGCCGCTCTGCTCGCAACCTGCGCAGCTGTCCAAGCAGCAGACCTGACCCTTAACATTGACAAATGTCGATTTAGTCAAACCAAACAAAAATTATTCGGCCTTATCTTCTCTGGGGACGGTATGACGCCAGATCCTGACAAGGTTTCTACCATCTTCAACCTGAAGGAACCTGCCCAGGTTGCGGACGTGCGATCGTTTCTAGGGATAGCAGGGTACTGCGCCCGGTATATCCCGCACTATGCTTCCATCACCGAGCCCCTGCGCTGTCTGCTCCAGAAAGACTCGACGTTCGCTTGGTCAGCTGAGTGTCAGGAAGCATTCAACACCATCAATCATGCACTGGCAGAAGCCCGGGGACTGGCCTATTTTGACCCAGAGTGGCACACCAAGATCATGGTGGATGCAAGTCCCGTAGAACTAGGGGCCATACTGGCCAGACCAATGGGACACATACTCACCCTAGGCACATCGATACCTACGCCAGCAGGGCACTTGCCCCACCAGAGTCTGCATACTCACAAGCGGAGAAGGAGAGCCTGGTAGCCATGTGTGCATTCAAGCACTTCCACAACTTTGTGATAGGAAAAAGGTCCACACTTATTACGGACCATCAAGCTCTGCTTTCCCTCTTTGGAAATCCCAGGTCCAAAATGCCCCCCAGGATAGGGCGGTGGGGCCTCAGGCTCCAAGAGCAGGACTTTGAGATCATTCACTGACTCGGGGGCGAAAACAACCCGGCTGACTACTTATTGAGACAACCAGCAGGTAAGCCATTCTCTAGGCCCAGGGATGCAGAGTATATCAACTATGTTGCCTACAATGCGCTCCCACCAGCTGTATCACTAGAAGCAGTTGTGTTACCCTCTGTGGCAGACCCCTCCATGGCTTTGGCGATCAGCCTGACGGAGAACAACAGGTGGAAAGACTTCCGCCGCGCCGTGCTAAACCACTTGGGGGCATGCAGGGATGAAATGGAAAGGCTTGCCAAGGTGCACACGGAACTGGCTGTGAAGCACAAGGTGATACTGCTAAGGGGGTGCCGACTTGTCATTCCTGTGACTCTCATACCTGAGGTTGTCAAGACGGCGCATGAGGGGCACTGAGGTGCTGATAACATGAGGAGGTAGCTCTGGTGCCATGTGTGGTTCCCCTTCCTGGACTCAATGGTCGACTGGTGGGTGAAAAACTGCATAGCGTGACAATGCATGGCCAGAGCATAAACCCGAGCTCCAATCCAGCCAGTGGCGTAACACAAAATGTGGGGGGCCCCCTGCGAACCGTGCTGAGGGGGCCCCCCCATCTCGGCAACAAATCACAGTCGTGCCACACTCTGGGCCGGCCTAGATTATCACGCTTGCACCATACGCATGAACGTGCTGCTGAAGGGTATGCCGCAAACTGTACTAGGAGAAAGATATAAATGTGTTTTAATGCAATATACAGCACACTTTCTGAGAATAATTGGCCAAAAAGCCAGAGTGTTTGCAATAGTTTTGTAGGGTAACACGAATCCAATATATGCAAGTCACCAACGGTGCACAGGAACATTAATGCTTTGCTATTAATAATGCCATGCCACATTGAAAACATGTCCCACTGGCTGCACAATGTATACCAGTGTAGACGCGTTATGAAATTACAGTAAAGCATGCCAGGCCACATTTATACAGACCTAGAATGGATGCACAAAAATGCCAGTCGAAGCAGTAACACTCATCAAGAAGAGAGCACACATTGAAGCCCAGGTCTCTGCTGCCTCGAACAACACAGCCAAACTCTTTAAAATCTTCATGGAACTGGTCAATCCAGTTGCGGTGTCCACCTCTCCGGTTCCCTCCCAGGCCCTCTGTACGGCTCTGGCCTCTCACTTCTCAGCTAAAGCTCAGGACATCCTGTCCACTATCTCCTCTTCCTCTACCTCTTCCTCTCTCGGCCCCCCTTTGGCCATCTCTACCTCTCCTCCTCCTTTCTCCTCTTTCTCTCTAACAACACCTGACACGGTTTCTAGACAAGTCCAATCCATGAAAGTGTCGTCCAAACAGGTGCTCCCCATCTCCTCCAGAACCATCAAGGGCCATATTGACACTCTTGCTGCACCTTGGCCAATTTCTGTAATCACGCTTTCACCACTGTAACGTTCCCCTCTGCCCTTAAGCACTCCCATGAGCACCCACTCCTCAAGAAGCAGTCTGCCGATCCTACCTGTCTGGCAAACTATCGCCCAATCTCCATCACACCTTTCCTGGGAAAGCTCTTGGAAAAAAGCTGGCCATCTCCCAGCTTACTCTCCACGTTGAATCTGTTGGTTGTCTCCATGACCATAAGTCTAGCTTCAGAGCTGCCAGAGGCACGGAAACATCTCTCCTGAATACCTGTGATGATCTGCTCTCTAACCTTGATTCCAGCATTCCTTCTGTCCTAATCCTCCGTGATCTTTCCTCGACTTTCGACACAGTCAACCACGCCATCCTGATCAATCGACTACGTGAGCATCACGGATCAGGGTCTGGAGTGGCTGACCTCTTTCCTCTTGGACTGCCCCTCCCAGCTCCAACTTGGTCCCTTTTTTTCCATCACCTCTCTCTCTCTTCCTGTGGCATTCCCCAGGACTCTATCCTCTCACCCTGGTTTTTCAACCTCTACTTGGCCCCTTTGGCCCACCTGATCTCTACCTTCTCCTCTAACTTTCGGTGTTATGCGAATGGCACTCAGCTTTCCTTCAGGCTCCTCTCATCTCTTGCTCATTCCTGACTGTCTATCCGTGATTCAGGATTGATAGACCTCCAACGATATCGACGTTAGTGCCATTACGATGGAAATCCTTCTCATTGGGACCCCTGCCCCTGCTTTCCCTCTCTCTCTCTCTGGCCACCCACCTTGGGCCCTCTTCCTTCGCCTTCCTGTGAGGCAAAAAACCTTTTGTGTCATCTTCGACTCTACTCTCTCTTTTTCTCCTCGCATCTCGGACGTCTACAAGAGGTCCCACTACCTACCAGCAGCTCCTCCTCAAAGGGACTCTTCCCTTTCTCACTTTCCCCCAGAAGCTCACTGTCTCCAGAGCCCTGTTTCTCTCTAGGCTGGACTACTGCAACAGCCTCTTTCTCAAGCTACCTTCCTCTACTCTCCGCCCTCTGCAACTTATCCAGAACAGGACAGCGAGACTTGTCCTTGGCCAGGGATCATATCTCTACAGCCCTGAAATCTCTCCACTGGCTCTCGGTGGTTGCAAGAATAAAGTTCAAGGCCCTTTGCATTGTCCAAAAGGCTTTCTGGGGTCGGGCCCACACTACAACCAACGCTGTCTTCCAAAATACCTTTTTTCTCTAGCCCTTCCACCGGCGCCCTGCAACTCTCTAAGGGCTAGATACTTCTTCAGGCAGAGAGTGGGGGTGGTAGATCTCTCTCCTCTGCCGATGCCTCCCTCTGGAATGGCCACCCTGCCCCTCTCTAACTTTAGCGGACCACATGATGTCCGGAAGCAGCTCAAAACCTTCCTCTTCTCCTCTGCTTTTGCTCTCTCCCTCCCCTGCTAACCTACCTGACCTACCTGTCTGCTGTACCAACTGGTTGCTTGGCTACCCTCAGAGTCTCACTGAGTCCAGGCTCTTTCTTGATCAGTCACCCTTGCACTGCCGATGGCCTACCCCGCACTTAAGGACTGTAACTGTAACCCTACAGTCCCTTGTTCTCCTTGCACTACCCAGAGTTGCACTGTCCTGGCTGCACTTACTCAGAGCATTACAGCCCTGTTTTCCCTGCCCTTCTTCCTTGCACTCCCCCTCCCTTTCCCCTTGCATTTCTCATTCTCGCACTTGCACGATTTGAATGACACAAGGCCTAGTAAGATCATTTGTCTTGTCACTCCCTCTATCTTCACTCCATTGCTTGTCGCGCCTTGTGTACAGGCGTGCTATAATAGACTTCTATCATATCATTTTATCACAGATGCTCAAGAAAATATACAATGCTGCAGTAAGAAATGGCTAGACTGGCAGCACCCAAATGCCAATCTAGCCAGGTAATTACACTTAGCAGGACTGCTTTATCAGAAATGCTCAGTTAAAAAAGTCATACCAAATTGAGGAATAACTAGACTGGCTGCACCAAAATGCCCCTCTTGCCACTAATACCACATATCATACCTGCTTAGCCTGGACATGGACAACCATTATGATTTATCGCACAATCCCACCTCCCACACATGCCCTCTCCCTCCCATGCCCTACCCCAACCTCCAAAATCAGCTCCTTGGCCCAGAATTACCTTCACGTCCCTCCTCCTTGTCCTAGAGCTTACGTTTGAGGCTCCTGGCCACATAGGTAAGTACTGGGATGAGAAAGAGTGGGATTAGGAGTAATGAAGATACAGGTAGCTAAATCAGGCATTACCTCCATGTACCTCTACCAAATCCCAGTGCTTGTGTATGAGGCAAGTACTGCCTCATACACAATTACAAGGACAAGGAAGAATAGGGCTAGGAGTAATGACGATTACCAATAAGTAATTAGGGCATTAAACACAAGTAGGGTCTTAACAATATTCAGTTGTCTGGGCTGCAGCACTCGCCCTCAGTAATTTTGGGCTATGTTGACTCAACCTGGCTGACTTTCAGAGCAGTTGCCGGACAGAACAGGACACCGATGTTAAACGGCACCTGGGTTAACAAGGGCCAAGCAGTTACTAACGTAAAGCATTTCACTGTTAGTACCTGCATTCAAATGCCAAATCTTTTAAGCAATTGAAATTGTGATGTGTGTTTAGCACTTTCATGGCAGGGAAGAGATTGCAAGTGTAGAAAGGGAACAGGAGACCGTTCATTCTCACAACAGTTCATAAGTGGGTGCTTTCACACTTAAAGGAGAGAGTTAACTGCTTGTAACATTGAAGCTGCACTAGAATAGTCTCATTAAAATGCGTAAAGAAGTTAGATGCCCCCACACAAAAAAGTTTGCCTCCTCCAGCACCCGTGAAGTTAGCGCCTCCCCCAACATTTGAAGCATCAGCCCCCTGAAATGTAGGTTTTGTTGCGCCCCGCCGCACAAGCACAAACACCATTCACCATATACACGCATGCACACCAGCCATCCTTACATTTAAGTGTGCACTCTTTCACCATGCAGGCACACCCAGGCAGCCACCCATACATTTAAGTGTGCACCCTTTCACCGTACACGCGCACACGCACACCCAGTCACTCATACATTTGTGTGCACCCTTTCACCATACACTCACACACACACGTCATGGGGTTGAGGGGAGCCCTATTACTTCAAAAAGAAATTGGGCCTCGGTATAAGTTTGCCGGTCCGGTAACAACGGTACCCTTAAGCTTGCCGGTACTGTTGTCACCAGACCGGCAAACTATGAGTTCTGCTCGAGGGTGCCTTCCCGCCCGACAGGTCTGACCCGGCGGGCGTACCGGCACCCGTGAGCAGAGCATGCCGGGTGCACCAGCACCATTATGAATGGTGTTGGTGCATCCGATCTCCTCATTCTCATTGAAACCTATGGGGATCAAATGGGAATTGGGAGCATTTTTTTCCGCTGCCCGCAAATGGGCAATTAACAGGTCCGGCGGGGCCGTAATGACCCGGTAATTGCCCATTCGCGTATGCTGGAAAAAAGCGCAAGTTTGGCGGCAGCCTGGCGGTTTTACCGGCAAGGCTACAGCCAAACTTATAATGAGGCTGATTGTTTCTTTTTGAAGTCACTCTGACTTCATAAAGACATTATTTCTGTTACAGAAATAATTTCTTTATGAAGGCAAAGTGATTTAAAAAAGAAATTAAAAAAAAAAAGATTTTGAAAAAAATATTTTTTTTTCATTTTCTTTCAAGTGGGGCCCCCTCCCACGACATGTGCTATCGGGGCCCCTGTTACAGCAGTGAATCCAGCCCACTCAGTGAGTGTACGGGGAATCCCGCTCATCATCAAGTCAGACAACGTGCCCCCATTCAGTGGACACGAGTTTGCAACCTTCGCGAGACACCTGGCCTTCACTCATCAGAAGATCACGCCCCCAATGGCCACAAGCCAATGGTATGGCCGAGCATTTTATGGCCTCAATCAAGAAGACACTGCAGAGGGACCGGATTGAAGGTTCTAACCCGCGCCAGGCGCTCTGTCGCCTGCTCTGTGACTACCGCAATACGCCTCATGAGTCGACCAACAAGACCCCAGCAGAACTCATGATGAAGTACGATGTTCGCACACAGATTGTGAGACACCCTGCGACTCAGCCAGAAGGGGACCAGGCAGTCATAAGAAGAGATGCAGAGCAGAGGGAGAAAGCGCATATAGTCACAGATGAGAGAAGAGGAGCGAAGCCTAGAGAGTTCTGAATAGGGGACGAAGTGTGGGCGCAACAAGCGATGTCAAAAAAGACTGACGCCAGATTTGCACCCCAGCTGCTGCAGGTCATATCGGTCAAAGGGACCATGGTCACTGCGGCAAATGCTGTAAAAGAAGTGACAAGAAACAGCTCCATCTTCAAGCATGTCGTCAAGAGAGAGGATGAGAGGCCTCCGCCTCCTGACCCTGATCCGGAACCTTGTGAATCCCGAGACAACCTGTGGACTTCCCCAGATGAAACCTGTCATCACCGGTCCAAGCTGCCTGGGGCAGATAGGTCGATCCAGGGAGGCGATGCAAGTGACAGGCCTCAGCGAACCATCAGAAGGCTGCTTCGCCTAGTGGAAGAATGCTAGGCGGACGTTAGGACATTTGTCCAGGGTGTTGTTACAGGGCACTGCCTCTTTAAGACAGAGGCAGGAGTCATACGGGGCATGACATGGGAGGGGGGAGGAGCGTGAGGGAGGAACCTTTTAGTATGCACAAGAAAGATAATAAAGTAAGACGTATGTTTTCACCAGTGTTGCATCCTTCATTTACATGAGACCATCGGGCTCAACAATCACTGAACTCTAAAGTCTTCCCTGAGGAATGCCAGGGCCTGCCCCCAGTCTGTGGGGAAGTGCGCTAGGTTATCGTTCTTCGCATACGTTGCCCACACCATGGCCACAAACTCCCAAATTTTCCTTAGCCAGTCTTGCATTGTAGGGATATCAGCCCCCGTCCACCGCTGCACAATTTCACGAGCATGGCCACCAAAGTGAGCATTGTTCTGGCCTTTCTCTGTCTTCTGTACTCCTCTCCCTGTGGCCCACCCTCTAGCCCTAGGATAATTTCCTCCGGGGTAAACCTGCGGCTTCACCAAAGATACCCTCCTGAGCCTCCCGCACCATATGTGTGACTAGGAACCAATACCCCTCCCCCCTAGACCCTTCCCCCATAACCCCTGCAACATGCCCTCGGGATCTCTGGGTACATTCTGTGAAGTCTGACTGGTGTATAATTCCATTTAAAGATCAGCTTATACCAGCATCATTGTAGCTGAGAAGCCTTAACCGTCTTGGGCACCAGCGCCCACAATCATTCCCACTCGCTTCTATCCAGCTCCCAGTCCCTCCCAATCATCCTCTCCCACTGCCCCATCTATGGCCACATTGCCCGGGGGTGGCTGTCACTTAAACTTTGTAAAGACCTGAAATAAGGCTCCTTTCCCCGTCGTGTGTCGTTAGGTATTTTCCAAGGTGGGTTAGGGGGTGCGTTGCAGCCTTCTTTACGACAGGGTTAGAAAGCCAATGCCTCATCTGGAAGTAGCGTAGCCTTTTATTTTCCCCACCCTGAAACCTTGCTTACACTGGTGGAAGGGTAGTGTATTGTGGCCCTGGAACATATCCCGAATCACATGGCATCCCCCTATTTGCCAGTGTGAGAATGTCCCCTGCTCAGTCCCCAGGGAAAAATCTGGGTTGTTGTATAACGGAGTGAACGGGGATGGGAACGTTGTGATCCCCTATTTTTTAACTAAAGTGTCCCATGTTACGGCTATGAGTTTTGTTATGTCGCAGCAGCCTATAGGTGCAGCAGCCTATACGGGCGTGGAAGCCACAAGACCTCTCGCAGATCCCTCCTTGCTACCGCCTGATCCATTTCCACTCACAGTTTCTCCTTGCTTCCTGAGAGCCATTCCCTAATAATCTGAATTTGGGGCACCTCCTAATACTGATGAAAATTGGGTATAGCCATGCCCCCTCACCTCTGGGGGATGTTTAGAGGCCACGGTTAAGTCTTGGGTGCTTCCCTTCCCAGATGAACTGCCCCGTGATCTTCTCCAGGTCCCGGGAAAAGGTTTTGAACACAGCCAATGGTAAAGAGGTATAACAGCCGAGGAAGGGTGACCATCTTGACTGCCGCAATTCTATCTATCTCAAGTTTCTCCAGTTGCCGAGGTCAGCTTTTATAGAGGCAAGCATGGATGGGTAATTGGCCAGGTACCACCCATGGAGTCTAGATGTTATGCAAATTCCCAGGTATCGACTCCCCCTACCCCTCCCGGCTCCAAATAAAAGGTGAGGTAACCTTCAGACACTCCACCTCCCTCCCCTCTACTGTGAGATTAAGCAGTACCGATTTGGACTCATTGATTTTCAGGCCCGAGACCCCCCCCAAACTTTGTTAGCACCCTCCTACACGCCCCCACCGACTTCCAAGGCTGCGTCAGTGCAAGCAACATGTCGCCAGGAAAAGCTGCGGTTTTATGCTGGACTCCTCCAACGGGTATACTATGTATTATGTCCGACTCCCAACAGGGCTGTCACAAGATGTGGTGAGGCCCGGGGCAAAACATTTGGTGAGGCCCTCTTATGATATTTTGCACTGGGCCAGCTGCGGCACCCCAGCAAATAGGAGACCCGAGAAATCTCCCCTTGAGTTTGTGTGGAGGAACCCAAATATGGTTCATTTCTACAACTGCAAATCATCAACTACAGCAAAGTTAGATTTCTCTACTGAAGAAAGGTTTATGTCAGACTAGCTTTTGTATCATATGCATAAATATATATATAGGATGGCATGACGGCATGTGGTGCGTGATGCCAGCATTAAGGAGCACCCTGTCCCTGTGTGTACATTAAAACACACATCATACACAGTGGCAGTCAGATAAGAAGATGTACAGTGGAGGCTAGTGAATTTCTGAACTGAAGAGGCTTAAATGTTTAAGGCAATTGTGCAGGATCAACAGAGCACAGGGAGGGAGCCGAAACCAAACAAGGGTTGCTTGAGGGGGTTTCTCACTCCCAAGAAAATGTTTGAAACATTGGGTTAAAATTATGCATTTTACAGCACTTTCTTTGCAAAATTGGGTAGAAATCCATACAGTTTATAATTGGTTTTGTATGGTAGCACATAGAAAAACCCAATAGTTGCAAGTCATCAACCGTGCGCAGGAACGTTTTCCAATGCATTTCATGCCGCCTTTGCACACAACCTATATTAGTACAGAAATATATCCATGCTTGTTGTTTCCATGTATAACCATGCAGGCTGCACCAATATATGCCATTATTACCATGTACGGACTCCCAGCCTGTAAAAATGCCATGCCACAGAAAGTATGTCCAGAGTGACTGTGCACCATAAGCGTTATTACTGCCTAGACTGGCCTAAATTCAAGGTGAGCCAGTTTAGCCAAATAGTATGTTTGCTTTAACCTTGATGTATAGCCCTGTGCATCAAGAGTAAAGAAAAACAAGCATTGGCAATGCTAACAGTATGGGCTTTTGTGTAGGCATGGGAAAGGCACGGCTTTATTGGTATTTACTAACCATTGATGTTAGCAGTGCAACATGGTTTGAGTACCTGAGCATCTAACAGCAGTGCCTGGCAAATGCCCAATACTTATACACAAGCCAAAACCGTTGGCTTTGTCAGTGTTTGTTTTCAACAGGACTTCAGTAAAAGACACGCAGGGTGCTTTTAAATAGAGTGACCGAAGGCAGACCTGGTCAAGACGTTTGCATTACACTGGTACTGTGCTTAGAACTCCAACTAAGTCATTAACTCTCAGAAGACTCCTTTCAGAAAACACTCACAGACACTGTGAGGGCAAAGTTTGATGGCAAGGCTTGATTAAAGCTAGCTCAAAGAGTTCCAATAAGGAAGTGTTTTGGGTGGGAGGGGCAGGAACTGGGTGTGAATTGCCATAGGGATTAGCATTGCCATGAAAAGTAATTGGATGGGCCATAACTAAACAACATCTACAAGCTTTGTGTCCCTCCTCATTTGCCATTTCTCCCTATCTGTTCTCAATGCTGTCATCGGGACTGGAATTTGGCAAAAAATTACTCGCAGGATCTCAGATCCAGCTCCACAATCCTGGGAAATCTATGTGCACTATATGTTTATTGTAAAATGCTGTGGTGTGTTCATGCTTTAAACTATGTTGGGCAGGGCTTTGAACTGTGGTCGCTAGGTTTGAAAGTGAGGCACTTCCCCCCCAAGACCACTAGAAGGTCTGAGCAGGAGTCCTTGTGAAATCCCTTGTCAATGTTGCACTGTACTGGAAATATTGAAGTGCATTTTTTAGGTTTAAAAGGGGTGCAGATTTTGAACTTTGCTGATGATAAATCCTCTGAGGATGTTATTATATGGCATACGTCATTTATAACACGCCTGTACACAAGTGTTTCTAGGCATGGCAAGAAAAGGGAAGACCAAGGGAGGACAATACAAATGATCTTACTGGGCCTTATGCCATTCAGATCGTGCAAGTGCGACGGCGCTACAGTGCAGGGGGTATCGAGAGGGAGAAGTGCCAGGGGGTGGGAAGGGAATGTGGAGTGGAGTCGAACATGACACCAAGGTTTTTTTTCCTCTTTTCCTCACAGGAAGGCAAAGGAAGAGGGGCCAAGGAGGGCGGCAAGAATGAGGGGGAAAGCCGGCGCAGGGGTCCCAATGAGAAGGATCTTAGTCTTACAGGCATTATTTTTATTTGTATTTATTAATTTATATAGCGCTTTTAGTTCATGGGGTGATTACAATACCTGCCTTACACCCTCCTAATCCTACTGTCGTTGTCCTTTCACTGCGGTAGGACGGATGCCACAGTAAAAAAAGTCTATTTTCACCACTATTTGTTCGCTAAAGCAATAGTTTTGGCTTATTGGTGGCACACCTAATAACCCAAACAAAAGGAATCCATGCAGTGGAGCAACACATTTGAGCAGATCGGGCTCTAGCCCCCTCCTGAAATGTTGGGCTTTGTTGGCTCGACCTGGCTGCAGGGGCGGTGCCAGCCCTTGGCTGATGCCCTCTCACTTTGAGGCAGATGGCCTCTTTCGATGTGTCACCAGCAAGTAGCAATCATTAAGGAGCGGCATCAGCCTCAAACATGCAGAGCACAAAAGCCTATTCACGCAATATCAACAGACTCACTTTGATAAAGCCAAGGTCTTAACCTCTGTTCTCAGCTTTTAGATGGCCCACCTCTCCCAAGACTAGCACAGCATTATGAAAGTAAACAGCCTCTGAAATGGGGTGAAAGGTGCGACAATGGCCAAAGGGAAGGTGCAATAGCTATTCAGCTTCCTAGCTGGGCTCAGAGAATTGGGATGGACGTAGGAGAAGGGCTGGCGGAATATATGTCAGGGCTGGTGGGGGCCCGTTTCTTTTTGATGTTTGTGGGGCACCCCTTACATTACAGATTGGAAAAATAGGGCAATGCACCTGTGGAGTGCTTAAATCAATAATAAAGTCAAAATAATGCAGCAAGGTGGTTAAAAGCTGCAGATTATCAGTAGGTTTCTGTGACGTCATACGGCCAACATGGGGCTGCTGCTTTGGGGCCCATTTCAACTGTAAAAGCCGAAAGGCCCAGATGCCCTCCCTCAGTGGGGAGACCGACAGCGCAATGAGTTTATTGGCCCCACTCACTATCCGCTTTCAGAACTGTCATCCAGCCCCTGCCGGGCTGTCCAATGAAACCGTGGCCAGATCTCGCAAGTGGGAGCATGGGAATCACCTGTGTGTGTGTGTGGGCTGCAGACCCCAGATCACATGCTCACTTCTTCAGTGAGAAACTCTGGCCAAGGCTCTTTGGGCAAGCATTCAGGATGGGTCTCACACCTATAAACAGTGTGATATATTGATTGGGCACCTCACGCCTTGGAGCATAGTATCAACCGTTGCTGGTAATTTCACAACTGAATGTACAGTTTCACTCTTGGTCATCACAGTGACCCCATGTATATTAATGGAGTCAGTCTCCCATCTGGGAAGACAATTATATTTCTGTTAAAATACTCTGAATTGTCACTCCAGTTTTCTCGATCTATAGATCCATACCATATTCATTCAATGTGTGTGCAGGGGTGATAACTTGTGTCTGAGAGTGCTCATTCTTTCATTCAGGAGAGATAAAGGGGTAACAACCCCCTGTATGTGGGATCAGGCTCATTTCGCCCCATGGCCCCTCCAGAAGGAGTGAGCAGGTTTTAAGACCCTGCTGATTCTGCTATCCGACAGGCTCAAGCCTTCTATCCCTTGCCCCATCACGGCTCCCAACATCCTGAGCGGCAGCTTATGGACAGCAGGCAGCTCCGGACATGCCTGTTGCCAACTGAATGTAGACAGGTCTACTATTTAGACACTGGGAGAGAGCCATCAATCCACATTGGTGGTGAAGAAGCACTCAACATACAGAACACAATGGTATAGTGTTGCAGTCCTGCTGAGAAATGACAATTCTGAGCATGTGAGCAGTAGGCTGGATCAGTGCTGCCCCATGAAAGGTGTAGAAGCCTCTGTGAGAAGTGGCAGTACTGTCCCAACGGTGAGAAGTGTAGTATTTTCACATTGACTATGCTTAAGAACTTTGGGTTATTGAATAGTGCTGCTACATTCTGAGTAATTCCATCCCTTTAAATATATGAGCTCTTGTATAACCACGACAGTGTTGAGTTATTCTGATGATGACAGACTTGCTCAATAGTTCTGGTTCTGTATCATTAAATGTACTTCAGATCTTTAGAGTATCGGAAGGATAGCTCAGGGGCAACGTGCTCGCCTTGGAAGCAAGATGACACAGAGCAACAAAGGTTCGATCCCTTGGTCCGCGCAACACCGGTTCACTCCCTCGTTCGCACAACACAGGTTCGCTCCCTCGGTCCACGCAACACAGGTTCACTCCCTCAGTCCGCGCTTAGAAACCTCTGGGTAGTACACGCATTATAAATAACCAATTAAAATAAAAAGAAATACATCTGTTGAGAAGTGCTGGGGCCTTGTCAATAAGACTGTAGCAGCTCAACTGAGAGGTGCTGATGTTGTCCCATCAAAAGTATAGCAGCCCCACTAAGATGAACTAGAATTGCCTCAACAAAAGCATAGTATTATCGCTGAGAAGATTCAACAATTATAGAAGCCCTGTTACAGCAGTACTACCCCATCAAGAGTATAGACAGCTAACTGAGGAGTACCAGCATTGCCCCATTTCAAATATGGCAGCTCTACTAGAAGGTGCTGGCTCATACGCCTCTGCTCCCCGCCCATAGCTTTCACCCTCACCACGTGCACACTCAGAGACATGCAAACAGTCTCATTTGCCCTCTCCCTGCCCCCTCCCTCGCTTTGCATCTGTACCTCCATTTCTAAAAATCCTTCTGGGTTGGGTGTACGCCAACCCCATCTTCTCCATCACTTTGAACAAGAATGACCATTCCAGGCAGTCGAAGGCCTTCTCGGCGTCGTGGGAGAAGAGGACCGCTGGGAGCTCTGTCTTGTGGGCCTTCTCCAGGTCAAGACAAATAAAATACTTAAAAATTCACATAATAATATACAAATTCCAAATCATCTGTTCCATTAATACCGTCAACAATGAAAAGAGAGTACAGAAAAGAAAAAGAAAATGATCAATACAATAATCCATATAATCAAACTTTACACTTAGTCAAAAAAATGTATTCAAATCTTATAACTGGAGCCATCCAGCCAGAACCATGTAACTTTCAGAGTATATAATATAGAACAAAAGGAGAACAATTGTTTGCTCAATGTTACAGATTTAGGCTTTTAATAAATCCAGATAAGGCTAAGCCCTCGTGGATGGTTTGAATACTCAGACATCGTTTCCATGCCCGTTCTTCATCATATGTGATGGAATTGACATTGAGAGGCTCCAGATATTTGACCCTAAGCGGGTGTAATGGGACGCAATCCATAACCAGATGCTTTAAAGACTCCTCATTTGACAAGCAGAACCTACATCTGCCTTGATCTGTCGGAATCAACATTCTTCTAACCAGAATGTCACTGGTAGGCAAGATATTCCATCTAGCCCTCAATATGATGCCTCTGTACTGTCTATCTGGAAATTGTAAGATGACCCTGGTGGGCGAGCGTCTGGCTCTATGTTCATGATTCAAATGAAATAGGGAGGGGTAGGAGTGAAATTTGTCAACCGTTTGACACCAGTTCAGATCGAATAGGGCACGCTTTACAGACATAGGGTTATAGATCAGGCTTTCTATAGACATTCAAATCTCCTCAAGGATCGCCTCCGACCTATCCCGTAGAGAGATCAGTGTGTACGAGAAATCTAGATTTTCCCACATCAAATGGTACAGTGTATTTGGCACTCCAGTTTTAATTTTGGAGTACAAAGATACACAGGCCCACTGAACTCGTGCCCACATTGAAACAATACCCAATTCGAACCTGATTGCGGAGATAGGGATGGCATTCGGCACCCCCAGCAATCTTCTCCAAATGCGACCCTCCATACGGTTCAAAATCACACTCACCTTCTCGGGTAGAAATTCCAGGCCATACATTAATTTAGGCACTATTTTACTTTCATAAAAGTTCATAGCAGGTTTCAGGGAAAACCTACCGAACTTTCGGTCAATCCTGACTATCTGTGCTTCGAGCAATTTCACCTTATGTGAAGTTGACTCAAATAAAACCTTAGAACCTGGATATGCTGAAAAATTGAACCCCAAGTATCGCACTGTCTTGCCAATTTCAGGGGGATCTCGCCCAACTTGCAAATGTAGCCAGAAGTTTTTGCCCTCCCTTTCCTGAAGGATAGAATCTGAGTTTTTAAAGGATTAATTGTTAACCCATTGCTTTTGGCATATGCTTCAAACCTATTAAAAGACCGTTGCAGCCCCCCCTTCGCGTTATCAAAAATCAATAGGTCATCGGCATATGCGAGCCAAATTATTTTATCCTTGCCAATCTTAGGGGCTAAGAGTCCTTCTTTAATTAGTGAAATGGCTACATCGGAAAAGTATTGGTTGAATAACCAGGGAGCCAATGTGCAACCCTGTCTAACCCCCTGAAATGATCTAATTCTCCTCGACAGATCACCTTCTTGATTCAAGCGAACCCGGACCCCACAGTTTTCATAAACCCCGCTGATTAGCCTCAATAGCCCCAAGGGCAGGCCCCAACTGGCTAGTTTTTACCATAATTTGCCTCGATCAACTCAATCAAAAGCAGCCGTCAGGTCGATCGAGGCCATATACGTGCAAACCCCTGATGTCAGCCACGCCGCCTCTTTAATGCATTTCAGGGCAAGCCCATTAATGTTGAATGACCCCTTCTGAAACCCATCTGGAATTTATCCAGCGGGTGACACCTGTGTGCCCACTCCTCCAAGTGAGATAGCAGGAAAGATGAAAAGATCTTACATTTCGCATCAATTAGAGAGATTGGCCGATAATTCGCTGGATCAGTCCTGCTACCACACTTGAAGAGCCGGACAACATGAGCTGTGTTCCAAGATATAGGGCACACTCCCGAAGACAGTATATCACTGAACTCCAGGCACAAGAGCTGGGCCCATAGGTTTGGGTTGTCCTTGAAAGTATTATTTGTAAGGCCGTTTGGCCCAGGGGCCCTCGATCGCTTACATCTTGAGATCAATTTTAAGATGGTTTCGAGATCTACTTGGGGATTCCACCTATCGTCTCTAGTTAAATCCAAGACCAATGGAGGATCTACTGAGGCCTTCCCAAATCTTTCACCCAGGAACTCGATCCAGTCTTTTTCTGAAATTGAATTAGACTGGCAGGTGGAATAGTTTGAGTCCTGTCCATTCACCAAATACCAGAATGCATTTACATCAGCTGCTATTAGGATCCCAAGCATCTTTACTGCATCGTTCTGAAACATTGCTTATTTAACTGATTTACAGTAGTTTTTATACGATTGCTTGAGCTTCCCAACTAGCTGTCTACGGATAACTTCATCCTGAACAGTGCTCTGGATCTGCTTCACTGATCTCCGTAAGCTCTTTTTTGCAGATGCCACATTGGCGTTGTAACAGTGGGCATGCCTGACTTGGCCCGAACTAATAGCTCTCTTCCTTGAGGCGATCTTATCTATCATCTGACCCACAAATGAGTGGAACTCAATTGCATTAAAGTTCTGGAGTTTCCAGTCATAGGTTGAGCAGTTCAATGCATGGTATATGTTAGAATTCAAACATTGAATGTTTGGTTCGTCCATCTAACAGCATTACGCCCTACCTTAGCGGTCAGTTGTAGTTTTTGCCTACATTTCCTGATGTTCAGAACCCATTTAAATTGTGCCGTAAGAATACAATGGTCACTCCAATCGTTCTTAAAAATTTGAAATGACAGGCAAGAGTTCATTAGGAAAGTATCTACGAAAATATAGTCAATCAAGGATGAGCTATCCCCTCTGTGCCAAGTATGCCACTCACTGGTGTTCTGTGGTTCACTAATTTTCCCCACCAGGGGGAACAACCCCCTGTCGCCAAGACCTATCCTCCACTTCTGTCCCACAGATTGCTTCTCTGAGTTACCCCCACAAATCTCTTCCAATTCCCATAGTTTATTGGAGTGAGCACAATCCGCATTCAGATCACCGATGATGGCCATCCTACCCTCTGGGTTAGTTATCATCCACTCATCCACTACCCGACAGAGCCCATCTACAAGAGGGTCAGCCAGTTCGATGCCCCTATTCCAATAAATATTGAGTAATAGGAGATTAATCGATCCGTCCTCTGACCTGCATTCAACCCCCAATGCAACGAAAGGCAGGCCTGCAATTGGCTCCCCGCTGAGACCCAAAGAAACATTTACTGCAGTCAGGAGACCACCCGAGGGTCTCCCCCCCCCGTCCCATCCCTCACAGGCTTGATGAAAACACTGTATCCATCCAGAGTTGGTGATGAGATTAGCCATGTCTCCTGCAGGCAAATACAATTGGCCGTTCTCAATATTTTCATACATACAGTGTTAGTAAAAAGATGGGCATTGCCTCGGGTATTCCAAGATTTCAGGCATAACGGAATACTCTTCCAGTGATCACCCAAGGAGATGTCCTTTTTATGGGACCAGTTTTTGCCATAAGGAGGAGATGATAGATGCCCAGTCCATGTCGTTCGGCACTACACTCTGGCCCAGTTTATCAGGGATAACAGTAGCCATAGGTACATTTACACGGGGTTGAGCCACACCATTCTGATGCATACACAAACTCGGTTCGTATATCGGAGAGATTACAAAACCCAATTCTGCCAATGCTTCACTTTGGGTAAGAATACGTTCTCTTACCAGCTAGAGAGGATAGAGACATACTACTAGTACTCATATCCTCTCCAACTGGGAAGGAAGCCCTGCGAATGTCGGCTGATGACACCAAAGCTAAACTTGGGATAGCCGCAAAAATGGCTAAGATGTTTGGCCGATTCATGCAGATCCGATAATCTGAGCCCAAGGTACAGTGGATCTTAACTTGGTAAATTTTATGTCCCCCACCCTTCTCAGTATGTTTCGCAGATTTCCCTTTAAGGGCATCAGAGTAAGAGTTTGTATTCAATAGGGCATTAATAGGGCCCTGCCGAGAGTCACCATTCCTAACAGGTGCTTTCGTGAATTTTCTCACACCGGTGCTTGAGGGGTAGTGGAGACGCTGCAATAGGTCCTTCATCCCAGCAGAAACTCTGGGGTAGTTGGATTCATGGGGAGATTGGCCATCTCTTTAAGGAATGTAGATTTTCCCAATTCAGAAACTCTGGGGTAGTTGGATTCATGGGGTAGATCAGCCACCTCTTTAAGGAATGTTGACTTTCCCAGTCCAGAGGCTAGCACCACCTGATCCAGGGTCAAAATAGGATTGAAACATGGGGTTAACAATTGTGTCAGAGAAGTGCCTTCTTTGGCCGACATGGGGAGGAGGGAATCCTTTACAACTCTAGGGCGCTTGGTAATAACCTCATTTGATTCAACCAAAGGGTTAATAGTTGTACAACTAGGCACACTTTTTCCAACTACACTATTCCCTAGCGGTTGCATTGAGGTACTTGCTCCCTCCAATGGGCCCCAAATAGACTGAAATTGGTTGGTAAATGGGCCAAATCTATAAGGACCCCCTCCCTGTTCACCCCAGATCCCAGGAGGATAGGGAAAAGAGAGTGGGATGGCGGGAAAGCCTTTTGACTTCAAGCCAAGGCTCGTATCGAGGGTCCCACTACCCTCAGAAACTTCCACGTTCTTTACAAATGGCTCATTAGTTGGAATTGAAGGAATGCGCATGCCCTCCTGTCTATCAGGTACAATTGGTACATTCTCTGATATTATTTGAGGATTTAACACAGGTTCAGAGGTTGGAATCAATTGTTCCGGAACAGGAGACAATCTAGCATGAAACAATCTAGCATGAAAAATAGAATTCTTAGAGATAGAATTCTATTTTTCCTGGCCCCTGCACTCCACTTCGATGCTTTGCTCTTCAGTGCTATTACAGATTTGTGGGAATCTGTGAACTGGCTTTCACTTTGGACGAACCCCCTTCCCTTTCGCAAAGCACTTTTACATCTACCCCAACAGTGGGTTGGTCATTAGTGATGTCAATAATACTAGCATCAATATCAGTAATAGCATGGGCTTGGTTATCGATTTGAGGATCAATTTCATTTTGTTTGGGACTACCTACCAAAGGAGTCAGCTGCTCATTTGATCCTAGATCGTCTGAGATTTCAATAACAGATCCCGGGCCATTATCAAGATTTACCCTCAACTGATGCCCGTCCCTTGGTGCCACCTCCTCCCTCGTCCCCAGGTTGGCAAATCGAACCTCAGACCCAAGTTCTTCAAGTTTTAAAGTAACATCGGCCAGGATGATGTTAGATTTCAACTCCGCCCAGATGTTATCGTATAGGGCAACGAAAGAACTTAATACCATATTTAAGGCTCACACAGTGGGGTGAGACAGTTGAATACGCTCATCCACCTCCCTCAAAGTATGGTGTAACTCGAAGGAACCTTCATAAGATCCTGCAGCATCTCCTATTTGGAAGGATAATTGTCACTCTTCTTGGAAGGGGCGGGGAGAGTCTTTGTTTATAATATCAACCAAGGGAGTTGGAGAGTCAAACGTAGGGGCAACACATGGAATTGGAGGCAGAAGTTTAGAAGGATCAATGTTTAAAGCCTCCAGTTCACCCTCTGCTTGGTCAGCCAATTCGATGATGCTAATATCAGTCAGGTCTTTTAGCCCCCCAAAATTGGGCTGAGACGCCATCACCGAGTAGTCAAGCATTGCTGTCTCCTTCAGCGCTGGCAGAGATTTAATCTCTGTACTAGCTGTGGCAGATTTGACAAAGTAATGGTCCATAATCTTTTGGCCAGAGATTGGCCTTGAGGACAAAGTGAGGTTAGACGCCCGGGGTGCTAATAAATGAATAGATGCCCCCGGCTCCCCTTCTTATAAACTTGCGGTGTTTTGTTCACGATCGAAAACCTTCCACCCTAACCTCTACCTCCTTCATCCCATTACTGATTGTCACCGCTGGTTCAAGGGGTGGGTTTCCTGGCACAAGTTTAATGTCTGTTTCTTGTACTTCGAATGTGTTTACCTCTTCATCAACAGCAGATTTGACCCCTGTTTCAGGTAAAAGGGATACATTCACCAACATAGATGGACTTCTCGTATTCAGTGAAACTGTTGTGTGATCAACCCGCTGGGGTCGTCTTACTTCACTTGGTGCCACCATATGCTCCTGGGCAGGCGTTAACACGCCAGCACCACTATGCAAGCCTGATCTCATTGAGATTATACAGATACCAACACTCCCAATAGGCTCCGGGTCAAAGGGTGAGGTCAACAGACGCACCCCACAGTCCACCGGACCTAGAAGTGCTCAGTGAGATAGGTTCAATAAGAAAAAATCAATCAGTGATAAAAGTTAATAACAATACCAACACTTTGATACCAATATGTGATCACTGGTCCTTCTTGGCCACAAATACAGCTACGTGGTTTGCTCTTATGAAATTACTACGGCTTTCCCAAGAACGACTTGGGCACTTCTTCTTCGTAGTATACCATAAGATTTAGGGGGAGATTCACATGAAACGCCCATCCCTCTCAAGCATCACAAACAGTGTCTTCACACCCTGAACACCGTCGGGCTTAACGAAAAATATGGTGCACTGTGCGCCACGTGAACAGAAATGGCGTTGTAGTGCCACTCCAACGCCAAAATCTCTCAGACCCGGGGAACGCCCAACAGCTTAGGGAGCTACCAGAGTCCGTCTCTACCCCCCCCATCCTGGAGATACAATAGTGAGAAACAAATGGACTCCTTATTCAGCCAAGATTTACTTGGCTATAACACTGTATAGCCCCACGTCTTAAGAGGAGGCTGCTGGGGTACTCAAGGGAGGATGCACTGCCGTCGAAGTTCAATGTTCGTGCTCCCCACAGAACCCCACAGTCTCACCTCAACTCACCTTCGTTGGATAAAGTATACAAGAGTATATAGGCAACTCATGCCACGTACTGAGGTCCGTAGGGTGACCCGTAAAACAGGAACACAGGTCACAGCTGAACAGCGGCTCCAGCCCTTACAGCTTCCAGTGCTCAACGCCACAAGTGCGAGCGGGCTGGCAATTTAAGCTTCCTTCTATGATCACGTGATCTGTCACGTGATTGTGTGAAGCTCCTGGGAACGTTGCAGGCAGCAAGAGCAGCGCTCGCAGTGCTGCGTTGTAGGTGTAGGTGCTGAGGCAAAGAAAGTTAAAACAGCGGCCACGTCAGTAGAGCCTCCGAAAATAAGAACCAGGTGTGCTATTCGATGGATGTTATCGAATGTTTGGCGTCCCTTCACAAAGCCGGATTGATCTAGGTGAATCACATATGGGAGATGTCCATCCAACCTGTTGGCTTAAATGTTGGTATATATTTTGGCATCCAAGTTAATTAATGCTATTGGTCTATAGGAGCCGTACCTGGTGGATACTTGTTTGGTTTAGAAATTAGGATAATTTTCACCTCTTCCCTCGAAGCCGAGATGCTACTTGATTCACGAAAGTGGTTATAGAGTCTGGTGGATACTTGTTTGCTTTAGAAATTAGGATAATTTTCACCTCTTCCCTCGAAGCCGAGATGCTACTTGATTCACGAAAGTGGTTATAGAGTCTTGTGAGATGGGTGATAAGCCTCCCAAATGTTTTGTAAAAAGCTGCGGTGTACCCGTCTGGCTTGGTTGATTTGTTGGGGGGGAAGGGCCGAAATAACCCTCCTTGCTTCCTCTTCTGTTATCTCCCATCCCAAGGCTTCCCTATGCTCGGCTCCCAGCCCACGCAGCTGGACCTCAATAAGATAGTCTTCCTTTAATGGCTCGGAAGGGTTCCGAGTCTGATAGAGGTCCCGGTAATACTGGGCAATGACCTCCTGGATCTCCAGTGTGAGAGAGCGACGGATCCCCTGCTCATCGTTATTAGCCATTATGGCGCGGCGGGACGACGTACCCCTCAGCAGACGTTCTAGTAGTCTGTCCACCTTATTGGTCTTAGCATAGAATCGTTGATGGACGAATAGGAGGGACCTCTCCGCCTTCTTGTTTCAAAGTATTTTGAGTTGGCCCACTGCCTGGCAGTACTCCCTCATGACCCGTCAAGTCAGCGATCCTGAGATGGCTGTCTTAATTGCCTCCACCTAAGCTTCCAATTGAGACTCCAATGCCCTCAATTGTTTGTGTCGTGCAGCCTTTGCCGCAATTAACTCCCCCCTGAGTGTCGCCATGAAGGAGTCCCAGCGGGTTTTCTCCCCGTAGCCTCAGCCGTGTTGAGGTCGAAAAAGTCCCTAATCCCTAATCTTGTTCTCCAGACTTTATCTTATAAGTGGGTCCCTCAACAATTCCCCAGGTATTGTCCAGTGCTACAGCGCTGCCTTGCACCCGGTAAGGGTAAGGGTCATTGTGACCAGCGCGTGGTCGGCTAGGCCTAAAGAGCCCACTTCTAGGCCCGTCACTCGACCCAGTAAGGAGGCCGGGACCCATATATAATCGATACGAGATTGCGACATGTGCACTGCGGAGAAGAAAGTAAAGCCCATGCTGTCACCGTGCACCCCTCTCCAGACATCCCTGAGGCCCAGGGTGTCAAATCTGTCCCTCAGGTAATTGGACGCCACCCCTCCCTTGAGGGTCGTTCCCTTCAAGTCCCTGTCTAGGTCCTGTGACCAGGCGATATTAAAGTCCCCAATCTGCACTATATGGTCGATCGCGAACCCCTCAAGAGTGTCTAAGAATTCCCTCAAAAACCCTTCCTGCCCTGTGTTGGGAGCGTATATGGATGTTACCTCCCCTGCCATTAGTACGTACCTGCCCCCTCTATCAGCCTTGGTGGCTCCAAGTCGAAAGTCTACCGCATCACAAATGGCCAGAGCCACTCCACTTGTTTGTTTGGGCCTGAGTCCTGCATGATCTGAGAGAACCCCCTCAGTCACAGTCTCGTCTGATCTGGTCTCAGGTGGTGAGTCTCCTGAGTGCCAGGATGTCGGGACATGTTTTCTTCGTAGACAACTCAAACCTTTTCCATTCGAGGGGCAAGTTGAGGCCCCTAACATTATGAGTTGCCCACCTGAATGGTCATATGAATGTGTGTCTTCAACTCGCCTCCCTTCTGCAGCCCCCTATGCCTGTCTCCTCTGTTGCAATGTTCCCCTCCCACGTCTTCATCCCCCCTATTTACCGCTATTGCTGCACACTTTGGCCCTCCCGACTCTGTGTACCAATATTGAGCCCCATCACCTAAAGCCTGCCCCTTCTCCCCTTCCCCCTACTCCCTGCTATGTCCCGACCCCCAACTCCAAGAACCCCATCAGCCCTCCTTCTTCCCTCTGGCCCCCCTACACTGCAGAATCACTCCAAGGGCACTAACACCCTCATGGTAAACAAGATGGAGCGTCCTCCCGCACTCCTGAAGCCCTATTTCACCCCATTTCTCCCCACCACCCCAACAAATAACTTTGGCGGAAGGCTCCCGTAGGCTTCAAGACCCATTTCCCTGGTTTCCACCCCCTCTAGCACCCGGCCCCGCAGCTGGGCTCTCTGTTTGCGTCTTTCCCCCACTGTCGTCCAACCCCAGGGACATGGTCTCGCTCAATTCTCGGGCTGGGGAGAGCGGTCCTCTCAAGGTCTTCTCTAGGTCCAGCTATAGCAGGTCACCATTCTCTTGGACAGAAGTGATGCATTTCTGGGTGCCTTCCCACTCAAAGACCAGTCCAAATGGGAAAGTCAATCTGTATCTCATTCCTCGCCGGGCCAACTCCTTGACCACTGGCACCATCTTCCTCCTTTTGAGCAATGTGCTGCTGACCGCAGCATGGAAGAGCTAAATTGGGGTCCCCTGATATAGCACCGGTTCTTTAGCCCGTGCCGCTCGCAAGACCTCCTCATTTTTCGCGTAGCGCATAAAGCCGCCAAGGTCTGGAGTTAGGCCTGGCCCGCCGATGGTCTCCCTGTCTTGTGTATGTGGTGGAGGCCAATTTTGGCTGGGGGCACAATCTCCAGGTTGACCTGCGAAGATCTGCTGGGCTTGGGCATTTAGATCTTTATTGGCCACCAAATCCGCAGGTTGTTATTCCTCCTCGAGTGGTTTTCTATATCACCCATCTGTATATCCAGGTTTTGCGTGGCCGGGTTCAGCCTTTCAATTGCCTCCCCATGCTCTGACGTGTCCTTCTTGACTTCTTGCAGACCCCTTTCCAAAAGGTTAGTCCGTTCTCCAGGCATGCCCACTTACTGTCACATTTCAGCCTACCCTGAATTAATATCTGCTTGCATCAATTGGAATTGATCCTGGAAGGCTTTTGCTATTGTTGACTGAAGGCTCGACATCTCCCTATGTAGTTCTTCTTGGGACATGGGTGCATCCGTCTCCCTCACCACTTGCCCCCCCTGGTCCGTTATGTGCGGGACAGCCTTGTTCGGTCCTCTCGTCTCAGTCGTGTGCCACAGCGTGGGAGGGTGGCCACTGGTTCTCCGACTCCCGTTGCCTAATCATATCCCTTTCTCTTTGACATTCGCCCAGCTTCTTCGGGCACCAAGACCCTGTGTCAAGCCTCACGGAGCCCAGGTCCACACCCTTTACTGTGCAGGCCCTCTGGCCTAGGCCTTGAGTCTGTGCCTCATTCACTGTCCGCCCAGGTACAAAGAGCCAGGGGATGGGGACACGGGTGCGGTTCTCCTCCACTGGGGGACCTGTTAACTGGTTAGTACTCCGATGTGACTCCCTCGTTGTCTCTTGTGGGGGGTCCTCCCGAATTACCCCTTGCGCTGAGTAAGCTGTGTTCTTGGGCACAATGAACTTCGCCTGACCAGCCTCCCTCCACAGTGTCACCCCGTGGCAGGTACAGGCACCTCCAGATGTCATCCCAGAACTCTAGGTATGGGGGTGGTGACCCATGCTCCAGACCCCTACAAGTTTGTTTCCCCCTCCCACTGCCCAAGGGTATCAATACCTTCCAGTGGCTCCTCCTAAGGACCTGGGAGCTTGCTCCAGCAGGATTAGTAGTGGGGGCCTAGGAGCATATCCCTCAAAAACAGTCTTGAACCAAAATGAAGTCAGTGTGTTCCCCAGCCCCTTTAATGCTGCTTCTGGTGTTCCCTGAGCCGTACCTGGACAGGGTCTGCCTTCTCGCTCCGGACCCAATAGAGGCCACTCACCAGCGTTGTGGGTGCGGGCAATGCTCACTGCTCTCTCTGGTTACTGCAGAGTGATCAGCTCCATGCTGAGTCGGTAGGAGGGGGTGGATGGAGAAACCCCTGCCTCCGCTCTTCTCCCGACTCCGCTCTGGAGCACCTTCCCCTCAGGCACCGGCGCAGGTGGGTGTTCTTCAGCAGCTCCTCAGCTCAGGCAGCGGTCTTCCCCCTGCAGGCTGCCCAACGCCACGCTCTTCTTGGACTCCCCCAGCCATTGGCGTCCCGGCTCCTGCAGACGCCGCCTTCTCTTCCTTGGGTGGTGGGGAGAGGCTCCCCCGCAGCCGCTACTCCTGAAACCCCAACTGGGTCGAGGATTACTCTCAGAAACAAATACATTTCTTGGAATTGAAGGTGACCTTCCTAGCCTTGCAGGCATTCTTGCAGGTGAGAGATCTCTAATTTCCTTATAACGATGGACAACGTTGCAACGATGTTCTACATCAACAATGAGGAAGGCACCAGGTTGGTGAAACTATGTGCTCTGGCTCTGCACTTATGGGAGTGGACACGGATCAACAACATACTGCCACAAGCAGCTCATTCTCTCCCTCATTTCGTTTTGAACCTGCTTAGCTAGCAAGGTGGGAAAGTAATACACCCTTCCCCATAATCACTTACTTTGGCGCTCTGACACCTGAAACATTGATCTATACTCACTTGGGATTATTGGACGACAAACTTGAGGTAATGGTTTTATTCAATCCCAGTACAAAGGTAAATAGGTTCCTGTTTTGCCATTGAATGCTGGGAAACTCAAAGGATCCCCTACAGGCACCTGAAAAGGAGGACGCGTACACGGAGGGGTTTCTCAACACGTCTTTATTTCAACCTCTGTAACAATAACTGGCGCTTCTCGCGCCTTACCCAGAAACTCCCCTCGTTCCCCAACTCCCCGATAAACTCCGCCTCTCCAACGGCGGGGGCTAACAAGTTAACCCATTGGTGGCCGGCAACACCACCCCCGAACAATGTGTCCAAACATCAACTCAACACTCTTCAACAAGCCTCATAGGTTTCTTGATGGCTCGCCGTGGTCTCTCATCTTGGGCAACTGGCCCTAACATTTCCTGAGTTCCTGCTTCATGGCTTGTCCCTCCAGGGTCTCCTACTGGAGGGGTCCACAGGTCGTCGCGCGGCTCTCGCGGTTCTGGGGAAACCGGTCTCTGAGGTAGCTCCGCTCCCTCTCGCCTGACGTAGTGTCTGAATTGCTGACAGTTCCTGGTGACAGCTCTGTTTTGATCTTCGGCTGTCACCATCGTACCTTTCACTGCGGTTACCCTCATGGGACTTGGGGCAAACCGCGGATCTGTCTTTATGGGCGTTGGCTGTTGGACGAGAACTTCATCTCCTATGTGGAAATCTTTTGTCACTGCATGGCGGCGAGTGTCAGTGTCTTGTCTTGCTCTCTCTTTGGCTTCTGCATCCTTTTGGAGTATGTCCATGTCCGGTGGTTCATCGCTTGACCAGTTGCGTGGTATGCGGGTTCGCACTTCGTAGCGGAGCATTAGCTCGGCAGGTGTCTTGTTCGTGGCCTCATGGGGTGTGTTTCTATAGTCTCGTAGGAGTCGGCATAGTGCCTGGTGGGGATTGATTGCTTCGACTCTGGCCCTCTGTATCGTCTTTTTAATTGACGCCATGAAGCGTTCTGCCATTCCGTTCGCTTGCGGGTGGTGGGGGGTTATCTTCATGTGTGTGAAACCCAGATGCTTCGCCAGTGCCCCGAACTCGTGGCCACAGAACGGTGGTCCATTGTCAGATTTGACTGTTTTGGGGATTCCCCACTCGCTGAATACTTCCTCCAGTGCCGCTGCTACTTGGGGAAACGCTGTGGTGGCAACCAGTTTGACAATCGGGAATCTTGAATGTTCGTCTATTAGAAGCAGGAGATAGTCGCCTGCTTCTGTGGGCCCATAGAAATCCATGGCTACTCGCTCCCACGGGCGATCGTGTATCTGCGTATGCTGTAGTGGGGGTGGGTTTTCAGCCGGGCCGTGCACTGGCAGGCATGACAGTTCTTCACCCATTCCTCTACTGCTGCATCTAAGAAAGGGAACCAGACATGGCACCTCAACTGTTTTCTGGTGTTTTCGGCCCCTTTGTGCCCCTCATGGCCCGTGTGGACAACCTCGCTCCTTAATGTGGCAGGGATGACAATCCTGCACCCTCTGAGAAGAATATTGTTGTCCTTGACAGCCAGTTCCTTGTGCACCCTTGCCAGTCTTTCGATCTCCTGTCTGCTCACTCCCGGATGTGCTAGCATTGCTCTGTGATGGTCTTTCCACTTATTGGTGAACGTGAGGCTGATAGTGAAGGCTGTCATAGGGTCGGCAGCTGATGCGGTGGCAACCATCTCAAGGGATAAGGCCGGTGGTAACGAGTTGGATGCTACGCACTGCACATAGGCGACGTCACCTTTCCGGGCCAGTGGGGATCCGACTGGATGTCGCGACAGATAGTCAGCGGGGTTGAGGTCCCCCCGGGACGATGTATAATGTCATAGTTGTATTCCTGCAGATGGATGCCCCACCGCTCAATCCTTGGGAGCATCTTGGTGTGCGGGTTCCCGAACAACGACAATAGCGCCTGGTAGTCAGTGATCAAGGTGAACCGTTTCCCAATGAGGAAGTTGTGAAAATGCTCACATGCCCAGACCGCTGCTAAACTCTCCTTCTCCGCCTGGGAATAGGCCAGTTCTGGGGTTGACAATGCCCTGCTTGCATAAGCAACCACGTGTCTGGGGTTGATGTCTGCGCCGCTGGTTTGGGCTAAGATGGGGCCAAGGCCAACTGGGCTCGCGTCTACCACCACCTCTGTGTGCCATGAGGGGTTGAAGTACGCAAGGCGGTGGGCTTCCGTTAGGGCATGCTTGATGCTGGTAAAAGCCTGGCGGCAAGCGGGGGTCCACTCAAAAGTTGAGTCCTTCTGCAGTAGCTTCCTCAACGGGTCAGTGTGAGAGGCATAATGGGGTATGTACCTTGCAAAGTATCCTGCCATGCCGAGGAAGGAACGGACATCCGTGACCTGCTGTGGTTCGCCGAGGTTGGTGATAGTGTCGATCTTGTCGGGATCCGGCATCATCCCTTCACTGAAGAAGATGTGTCCAAAGAATTTTAGTTTTGTCTTGCTGAATCGGCACTTGGTGATGTTGAGTGTGAGGCCTGCCTCCTGAAGCGCTGCACAGGTGGCGTGTGATGCTTTGTCATGGGACTCCTTTGACGACCCAAAAACGAGGATGTCGTCACTGTAGTTCAGAGTGTCCCTTATTGTCATGATCTCTGCTTCCAAAAGGTCAGGGTTTTCCCAACTCCCTTGGAAGCAGATCCATAACCCAGGTTCCGAGTGCCAACCAGTCCCAATTGGGACCTTTTGGACCCAGTCCTGGCGCCAGTGGCACCAGGCTCATAAATATGCCCAGTCCCAGCGCTGGAAGCGCCGGGCTCATAATGCTTGGGTGGACTTACCTGCAGCAGACCATGCTGCTTACTTGCCTGCCAGTTGAGTCTCTGATCCTCTTCTGTTTGGAACTACTTTTCCTGTTGGGTGGGGCAGGAGCCACTCCCTAGATTCAGAACACTGGAACTCTTCTGGAAAGCAGGAACTCTTTTCTTACCTAGGCGTGGCTGTGGAAGGAGACACCTAAGCACTATTTAAACCACACCCGATGGATGAATCTTGCTTTGCGTTATTCTGCATCCTCAGCAGCAGAACGCTCATCGTGTCTTCTGCATCTGATCCTGGGCCTAAGGAAAAAGGCTTACCATTCTGAATCCAGTCTTCAGCAACACCTATAAAGACAAGAAAGAACAGGTTAGCATTACGGTCTTCAGTGACAGCTCTTCACTTACCGGGTCCATCGGCTGTCACCAACGCCTCGCGCTGCATTCCGGCATCTGAAAGACAAAAGCTTACCAACTCTTTGCACGCTCCGGAGGCCTTCGGCGCTGCATCCCGCATCTGAAAGACAAAACAAGGTGCGTTTAAAGACATTGGGGAACTTTAATACTCAAGTGCCATTACTCCTTTCCACATCTAACCCAGTGGGTATTCCGGCACCCTGCAGCCGCCCCGAACTTGTACCTGCAAAATAAAAAGACAGTTAGAGCGCATCGTGAAGCAGGCAATAAGCGCTTACTTACGTGCTTCCAGGCGCTTCTATTCATCACACGGGCTCCATCTTCAACTCACTTCAGCCCGCCATCCGCCATCGCCGGAACCCTGCAAAACAAGAGACATCATTACTAAAGACTTTAAAGACATTAGAATTACTCGAAACTTACCGTTCGTGCAGTAAACGACGGACAGCAGTCCTCTGAAGTCAAGAGGCCTGCTCCCCTTATCCAGTGAAGAAACTGGTTACAGCACCCTGCCTCGAGGCAGATGGAGAGCACGGTGTTCACTTACCTAAGGTGAGAGCGTTAACCTTTGGGGTTCTACAGGAGAAGAGAAAGGGAAGAAGAGAGAGACATTCAATAACCCAGTTCATTAATCCCACATTTTCTATCTGCAGACATCTTACCCTTCGAGCCAGACATACAGTGCACAGAGGTCCAGCCCAAAGAGCCAGCCGTGTGTTACACATCACCTTTGAAGATACGGTATACGCCCAGTCAAGACCGGCGCCTCTACGGGAATCAGGTGAGCGTTACAGAACGCAAAGCCTACCACAAAACTCCCGTCCAGGCGCTATGGAAACCTCGGATACCGACCAGCTAGCCCAGTTACTTGGGGAACTAAGGGCAGAAGTGCATGCAGCCCGTCAGGAAACGAACGCTCTAAGAAGGGAACTGATTATTTCCAAGGAGCGAACAGATGATCTCGCTAGACAATTGCTACAGTCACAAGCCGGACAGACCCCGTTACCCGCATCTGGGGGAAATCTTCCTTCTACATCCTCTATGAATCCAGTGCAGATCAACCTACCTGGGAATGTACCTCTGGCTCCGCCCGAACGATTTTCTGGTGACCCAAAGAGGTTTGCAGTATTTATCAATCAGTGCCGGTTGCATTTCTTATGCCGGCCAGCAGCCTTTCCAACTGATCAAGCTAAAGTAGCTTTCGTGCTTTCGTACCTTAGTGGCAATGCGGCAGACTGGTCGATCCCTCTAGTAAATCAAGATGATCCGGTCCTCCATGATTTTCAAGCTTGTCAGCTCAGTATGGAAAAACTGTTCGCAAGACATTCACAGGGGCAGGCCTTGGACAATGAGCTTCTTTAGTTGCGACAAGGTAATCAAGACCTTTTGGCTTATATTGCGTCTTTCAACAGACTGATAGTGGAAACTCACTGGCCTGAGGACAAAAGGATTACGCTGTTTTATAGAGGTCTACGCGGAGAGCTCAAAGATGTGTTAGCCCAAGTAGTGAATCCCCCACAAGATTGTTCGGACTATATAGACTTAGTCGTTCAAATAGATCACAGACTGCAGAAGAGGAAGGCCGATCGTTCCAAGTTTGATGCTCGAGTATTTTCCAAACCGCCAACTCCTTCCAAAGGAGTAGACTCCGGGGAACCCATGCAAATAGGGGGTCTGAAAGGTCCTCTAACACAAAAGGAGCGGGAAAGGAGAAAACAGTTGCAATTATGCCTCTATTGCGGAAACTCAGGGCACTTTCTTCGAGACTGTCCGGTGAAACCTGCCAAGAAGGCAGTAGGAGCTGAAGTTACCAAAGTTACAAACTCTGAGCAGGGAAACGACCTCGCCCGACAAGAATAGAGGTCCTCTTGCCGAGCGTGAAAACCAGTTCCGTGACCTCGCATTTCGTGATACCTATGGTCCTCATTAGCCCTTATAATCCGGATCGATTACATGCAATTGAAGCTTACGTCGACAGCGGTGCCATCGGCAATTATGTGGATCATGAAATGGTTTTGAGGATGAATCTAACTCTTTGTCCCAAGGCTGTAAAGGACGTCATTACTACGGTGGATGGTACGGAGATAGCCTCCGGGCCAGTAACGTATACCACTCAAGAAGTGACGCTAGTAAGTCAAGATGGACACCATGAGAAGATCGTGTTCGATGTGATCAAGGCCCCTCAGTTTCAGATTATTCTAGGAATACCTTGGTTAGAGAAACACAATCCTCTGATCGATTGGCGAGCAAGAACGGTCCAGTTTCCAGAATGTGTCTCTACTTGTCACCCTCCACCTGGTGTTGCACTGGCAGCAATTTCTTCAGAGACTCCCCAGTTACCTCCCGAATACCTAGAATACCAAGATGTTTTCCGGAAGGATCAGGCTAACTCTCTACCTCCTCATAGGTCTTATGACTGCCAGATCGACCTGATACTTGGATCTACTCCTCCTTGTAGTAGAATTTATGCCCTCACCGAGCCTGAGAACCTTCACCTTCGACAATACCTGGATCAATACCTGGCAAATGGGTTTATTCGTCCTTCCAAGTCCCCTGCTTCTTCAGCTTTGTTCTTCGTTCCAAAAAAGGATGGAGACCTTAGAACTTGTATAGATTATCGCTCCCTGAACCAGATCACCGTTAAGAATAGATATCCGTTACCTTTGATCCCTGAACTCCTGGACCAAGTCAGAAAAGCATGCATATATACAAAGCTGGATCTTAGAGGAGCTTACCACTTGGTACGAGTAAAAGAGGGCGATGAATGGAAGACGGCCTTCCGCACCAAGTATGGGCTATTTGAATATCAGGTCATGCCCTTCGGACTTTGCAATGCCCCGGCCGCCTTTCAATATTTTATGAACGATGTCCTCAGAGAGCTCATAGATGTGTGTGTTGTTGTTTACATTGACGACATCCTCGTTTATTCTTCATCGGAATCTGAACATCGGAAACACGTGAAAATGGTCCTCGAAAGATTGCGTCAACACAAACTTTTCGCTAAGTTGGAAAAATGTGTTTTCAACGTGACTGAAGTTGAATTCTTGGGATTCATATTATCACCTGGCGGAGTGCGTATGGATTCAAAGAAGGTCGATGCAGTTCTCAAATGGCCATCACCATCCTCCGTAAAAGGTGTGCAAAGCATGTTAGGCTTCGCTAACTTTTACCACAGGTTTATCCCCGAATTCTCTCGAATAGTCCAGCCCATCACTGCCTTGTTAAAGAAAAACAAACGTTTTGAATGCTCTACCGAGGCGGAACAAGCTTTCCAGGATTTGAAGACTAAATTTATCTCTGCACCAATCTTAAAACACCCTCGCCCCGAACTCCCCTACATCGTGGAAACTGATGCTTCAAGCCTTGCCATGGGGGCAGTTCTATCACAAAAGGACCCGGTAACCAATCAGTTGCATCCCGTGGCATTTTGGTCCCGCAAATTCTCGCCTCCTGAAATCAATTACACGATTACTGACAAGGAACTTCTGGCTATCAAGTCTGCCTTTAAGGCTTGGCGGCATTATCTGCTGGGGGCCCGACACACCGTTACTGTGATTACGGATCACCGAAACCTGCAATATTTGAAAACCGCAAAAGCCCAATCCTCTAGGCAACTCCGTTGGGCATTATTCTTTGCCGAGTTTGACTTCATAATTACCTATCGACCTGGTACAAAAAACGGTAAAGCTGATGCCCTTTCTCGGATGGGAGTGGAAGAACACTTGATCAACCCTAAACCTGTACCAATCATTCCCGAACAAAGAATTCTGGGTGTAATCGCCACAGAATCCATAGAGGAGGTTAAGGATAAGGCCAGGCAACTTGTAACTCCAGCAGACATACGGAATTGGCATCTGCAGGGAAAGGACTTTGCAGTAAAGGACAACTTATTGTATTTCCAAGAACGATTATACCTACCCAGCACAGATTTACAGAAAAAAGTAATCTCTTGTTATCACGATTCTTTAATGGAAGGACATCCCGGTATGGCCAAGACCTCAGAAAAGATCAAGCGCTACTTCTGGTGGCTGTCTTGGAAAAAAGATATCAGAGACTTTATAATGTCCTGTGGAGTATGCGCCCAAAACAAGAGTCAAAAGGAAAGACCAGCAGGCCTCTTACGCCCTATTGACATCCCACCTCGCCCTTGGCATACGCTTTCTATGGACTTCATCACCGATCTACCTCCATGCTCCGGATACAATACGATTCTAGTAATCGTGGACTTATTCTCCAAGATGGCGCATTTCATTCCGCTCAAAGGCTTGGCAACAGCAGCAACTCTGGCCCGAAAATTTCTCGAAAACATCGTCCGACTGCACGGTTTTCCTTCGGTTCTAATTTCGGATCGAGGTAGTCAATTTATTTCTCATTTTTGGCGAAGTTGCTGTCGGTCGGCTCAAATTGATGTGAGACTATCGACCAGTCACCACCCTCAGACCGACGGACAAACCGAGAGGACCAATCAAACTCTGGAACAGTATTTACGCTGCATGCTGCAACAAACTGAAAAAACTTGGAAAGACATCCTTTGGATAGCCGAATATGCCTACAATAACTCTGTCCATTCGGGAACTGGGAAAACCCCGTTTTTTCTTTTGTACGGCAGTCACCCTCGAACCTCGGAGTTGGATCCCCTCCAAGATCTTGAAACACCAGCAGTAGACTATCTGCATTCTACAATCACCCAAGCCTTTAAGGAAGCTGTTTCTCACCTTCAAAGGGCTAAAGAACAATACAAGAAAGGAGCAGATCAACATCGGAAGGAAGCCCCTCAATATCAAGTAGGGGATCAAGTCTGGTTATCCACCAAATATCTACCTCTAAAAGGGCCACGCACATTCAACCCAAGATACCTTGGTCCCTATTCCATCACTACCATAGTAAACCCAGTAGCGGTCAAGTTGGACTTGCCCCCGCACATGAAGATACATCCGGTCTTCCACGTCTCTCTATTAAAACCCGTGCAACCTCAAACCCGACTAACCAAATCTCCAAAACCTATCCTAGTTGATGGAGAACTCGAGTTTGAAGTCAAAAGCATTCTGGACTCCAAGATCTCCAAATCTAAACTATTCTGCCTAATTGACTGGAAAGGCTACGGCCCCCAAGAGAGATCCTGGGAACCTGCTGAATATGTCCACGCTCCTCGCCTAATCAAAAGATTTCACCGAACATTTCCTGACAAGCCAAAACCCCCGGAGAAGCCCGGTTTGGGAGGGGCCTTGAGGGGGGGTACTGTCATGATCTCTGCTTCCAAAAGGTCAGGGTTTTCCCAACTCCCTTGGAAGCAGATCCATAACCCAGGTTCCGAGTGCCAACCAGTCCCAATTGGGACCTTTTGGACCCAGTCCTGGCGCCAGTGGCACCAGGCTCATAAATATGCCCAGTCCCAGCGCTGGAAGCACCGGGCTCATAATGCTTGGGTGGACTTACCTGCAGCAGACCATGCTGCTTACTTGCCTGCCAGTTGAGTCTCTGATCCTCTTCTGTTTGGAACTACTTTTCCTGTTGGGTGGGGCAGGAGCCACTCCCTAGATTCAGAACACTGGAACTCTTCTGGAAAGCAGGAACTCTTTTCTTACCTAGGCGTGGCTGTGGAAGGAGACACCTAAGCACTACAGGAGGCTATTTAAACCACACCCGATGGATGAATCTTGCTTTGCGTTATTCTGCATCCTCTGCAGCAGAACGCTCATCGTGTCTTCTGCATCTGATCCTGGGCCTAAGGAAAAAGGCTTACCATTCTGAATCCAGTCTTCAGCAACACCTATAAAGACAAGAAAGAACAGGTTAGCATTACGGTCTTCAGTGACAGCTCTTCACTTACCGGGTCCATCGGCTGTCACCAACGCTTCGCGCTGCATTCCGGCATCTGAAAGACAAAAGCTTACCAACTCTTCGCACGCTCCGGAGGCCTTCGGCGCTGCATCCCGCATCTGAAAGACAAAACAAGGTGCGTTTAAAGACATTGGGGAACTTTAATACTCACGTGCCATTACTCCTTTCCACATCTAACCCAGTGGGTATTCCGGCACCCTGCAGCCGCCCCGAACTTGTACCTGCAAAATAAAAAGACGGTTAGAGCGCATCGTGAAGTAGGCAATAAGCGCTTACTTACGTGCTTCCAGGCGCTTCTATTCATCACACGGGCTCCATCTTCAACTCACTTCAGCCCGCCATCCGCCATCGCCGGAACCCTGCAAAACAAGAGACATCATTACTAAAGACTTTAAAGACATTAGAATTACTCGAAACTTACCGTTCGTGCAGTAAACGACGGACAGCAGTCCTCTGAAGTCAAGAGGCCTGCTCCCCTTATCCAGTGAAGAAACTGGTTACAGCACCCTGCCTCGAGGCAGATGGAGAGCACGGCGTTCACTTACCTAAGGTGAGAGCGTTAACCTTTGGGGTTCTACAGGAGAAGAGAAAGGGAAGAAGAGAGAGACATTCAATAACCCAGTTCATTAATCCCACATTTTCTATCTGCAGACATCTTACCCTTCGAGCCAGACATACAGTGCACAGAAGTCCAGCCCAAAGAGCCAGCCGTGTGTTACACATCACCTTTGAAGATACGGTATACGCCCAGTCAAGACCGGCGCCTCTACGGGAATCAGGTGAGCGTTACACTTATGGGTCTGATGACCTGGCGTATGGCTTCCTGGAAGATCTCTGCGGCGGACGAGATACCAAAATTCAGTCTCAGGTATCTGAAAAGTCCGTCGTGCGTCGCAAACGTTGTGATGGGCCTGGAGTCAGGATGTAACTCGAGCTGATGGTAGCCTTGGATTAGGTCGAGCTTGGAGAACATCCGGGCGTTGTTTAGCTGCACAATCATGTCCTCAATGCAGGGACCCGGATGTTTCTCCCGTTGGATGGCGGTGTTTGCTATTCTCATGTCCACACACAACCGGATCTTGCCTTCTTCCTTGGGAACGACCACGAGAGGGGATACCCATGGTGTTGGCCCCGTTGCCGGTTCGATGATACCATCAGAAAGCAGTTGTTGGAGTGCTTCTGACACTGTCGCTTGCATGTGGAACCCAACTCTTCTGGGGTGTTGTGGCACCGGTCTCACCGAGGGGTCAATGTGGAGTCTGATGGGAGGGGCCTTGAGTTTACCCAGGCCTGTGCATAGGTTGGGGAATTTTCTTGTGATGTCGTCTTGTGTGATGAGGTTCTGTGACTGGTAGCACGCTATAGAGCCGACAGAGTCTCTCGGATTCAGTCTGTTCGAGGTTGCGGTGATTGTGTCTCCCGCCTTCACGTGTATCTCAATCAGCCCTGGGCGAGATGCCGTATGATAGCTGAGTAGGCATCGGCTTCTGGCAAGTGAACGGATGATGTGTATGGTTGTGTCCACTTGCCGACCATTCAGGAGGAGACGTTGTGTGAAACGCCCCACTGTCTGCAGGGGGTGGCAGCTCCCCATTGAAAAATTCTCAAGTGTGATGGTTTGAGCATCGGCGGGTTTGTTATTTTAGCGTAGGCCTGCTCGCCCATGATATTAACAGTAGCGCCTAAGTCGACCATGAATTGGAATTGGCAGTTCCCCATTTTGATCGGGATTTTAGGGGACTACCTGGCCTCTTCATTGTCAAGTATGAGATTGACGTACTCGTCCTGGTCGTACTCATCATATGGCGTGTTGTATGCTGCTTCCTGCTCGTCATGGTAGAATGGTTCAGGCCTATATTCTGTCGGTGGGTAATCATACTCATCCGTGAAATATCTGGTTTGGTCTGCCTGGTCTAGTTGTGGTGGGTACCCCTGTGTTTGGTACTCATCAATGGCTCTGACGTATCGACTCTGTCCTTGACCTTGTTGGTAGTATCTGGGTTGATTATATTGTGGGGACGGTGAGCGGAGAGCCGTCCTGGTGGGCGCTTGGGGCGCATTGGAGGAAATGGTATGCCTTCTCTGCATACAGAGTGAAAATGTCCCTCTCTTCCGCAGTTTGTGCATCGCTAGGATAAGGTTGGGCATGACCCAGAGTGTGGAAAGGACATCCCACAGCGGTAGCATTGTCTCTGATGGCATGGAACCTGCGTAGCTTGTGCTCTGTATGGTTGCGACCCTCTGTCGCCTTGACGAGGCGGCTGTATGGCTGCGATGAGTTCGTTGGTGTCTTGTTTGGGGTTGCCTGTGTTGCCCATGGATGAGGCTTGGGCATCAACCCTCTCATGTATGCGAGCAAGCTCACTGACTTCTGGGATGGTGAGGGCTTTTTTCAGTAGCTGTTTCTTGAGTGCGGGGGGAAAGGCACCCTTCTATGACCCTCAACCTTATTGCCTCTTCTAGAGAAAATGCGTCGAACTGGCAGTTTGCTCCCTTCACTCTTAAACGGGTTATGAATTTGTCGACTGTCTCTTGTGGCAATTGGGTGCATTTGTTAAATAAATACCGCTCGTAGTCGCGGTTGACTTCGATGATGAGGAGTTTGTCTAAAGCCCCGATCAGGTTTGCGAACGTGTTTTGTTGAGCTGCGGGAATCGTTTTCACAACTGTCTTTATCTGTCCCCCCACCAAATTGAGGAAGATGTCCCTGATGTTGGGGGAGTCCCCATCACCAGATCCCCTCACATAGTGTTGAAAGTCCTCCATCCAGTCAGTCCATCTCGGCCCCTTGGTGGCTTGATGCGCCATGGTGAACGGCGGGGGTAGCCACAGCTGTATTGGTTTCGTCTCGCGGGCCAGTTGGGGGGACCCAGGATTGGACACAGGGTTGCTCATGTTGCTGGGCGGTGGGAGCTTGCCCCAGGTGCTGAGAGGAGGAGGTTTCCACTTAACTCCGATGGGCCCTTAGGAGGAAAAGGGCTGGCATGTGCAGCCGGAGGGCATGGGTGGGATCACCAGCACGCGTCACTTGAGAGGATCTGGCGGACTGCCAGGGCTAAATGTGCACTTCCACGTGCTCGCGCAGCTGTCTGGTACGCCGTACCAGGCGTGACGATGGAGAGGAGCTCGGCGTGTAGGCAGACGCCCCCGCGCACGCGGTGGATTGCCGTTACTTGTGCTGGAGGAGGAGGAGTAGGAAGAGACTCGGAGGTCATCCGAGCGAGGATGTGGCGGATTGCCAAAGTAGGACTCCGCTGAGCGCACGGACACCCTTTGTCGCCAGTGTTGCCTTCTGCAAGGCCTGAAAAGGAGGACGCGCACACGGAGGGGTTTCTCAACACGTCTTTATTTCAACCTCCGTAACAATAACTGGCGCATCTCGCGCCTTAACCAGAACTTCCCTCGTTCCCCAACTCCCCGTCATAAACTCCGCCTCTCCAACAGAGGGGGCAATCAAGTTAACCCATTGGTGGCCGGCAACAGCACCCATAGATGACATCCTTTCCTTCTTCAAAAGCATTGTTCCTTATGGGACTCCAGTCTCATCGAACCGAATGTATCTGGTGGCTATTGAGGCATACGTATCAAATAATGACAGGCTGGTCTCCTTTGTCAATCCAGCAATTAAATTACACTTCGGGGGACATGTCCATCTGTTGCCTCTGCCACAACATCCTATTGCGACTTGGGATCTGAATATAGTCTTGATAGCTCTCACGCACAAGCCTTCAAGCCAATCGGGCTAGGTAATTTATGCCTGGTGACATGGAAAACATCTTTTTGAGTGGCAATTACTGCAGCCCGTTGTATCAGCGAATTGCAGGTTGTATCCATTGTGCCCTACCTCGCCTTCAACAGAGACAACGCGGCCTTGCTGACCAACCTGTCGTTTCTACTAAAAGTGGTCTCAGACTTCCACATTAACCAAGAAATATCTTTACCAGTATTTTTCCCAGAACCTCAGACAGAAGCAGAGAAATGTCTCCATTGTTTGGTGGCTCAACGGGCCTTGAGGTGTTTTATCGAGAGGACTAATTCTCACAGGTCCACAGACAGACTGTTTTTCACCTTTGGTGGAGTACATCATGGCAGGCTGGCGGGTAAGACCACTATAGCCAGATGGGTATTCTCATGCATTTCTCACACTTACCAAGTGCAGGACAAAATCCCTCCAAGACCTGCATGCCCACATGCTCTGGGAGGCCATATGCAAAGCAGCAATATGGGCTTCCCTTTCAGCTTTCTGTAAACACAACACACTGGATTCAAGCTCCAGGGCTGAGGCCCGATTCGGACAAACAGTCATAAGGATATCTTTGCAACAGTGTAGATGCCATCCTACCTGGTAGTGTTTTAACTCCTTAAGTGCTAAGGACGAGGCATCTCGTCCTTAGCACTACGTTTGCAGTGCGGAGGACGAGATAGCTCATCATTTTAAGCACTTGGGTTTGTGTGATCGCTGCAGCACAGCAATCACAAAAACCCAAAATCCAACCCCCATGCTATGCGTGAAGGAGGTTCCTCTTCACAGCCCGGGGGTTGGATTTTCTCCAGTTTCACGTCAGCGTGTGTAATGCGCGCTGACGTGAGGCTGAATGTAAATGTCACCGCAGCATCCATTTCCGGCTGCAGCAGTGAAATGGAAATGATGTACCTCCCTCGATCTCTGGCATTTCTGTGCCGTTTTGATTGAGGGAGGTGTCGTTGCAAAGGGGAGACTCGATCTGTGTCCAGCAACACAACTAGACCACCAGGGATCCATTTTTGAAGTGGGGGGGTTGAGCGGGCCGCTTAGTATATAAACGGCCCTCTGCCCCTCTGGCCCCCAATGCATGGGGCATTACGGTTTGCCCAACCTGGGGTCAGATGGGCACTCTAATCTGGCCAGCTGCCCCTAGGGAAGGGGCATACCCCCGCAACAAAAAGAAATGTTGAAGGGTTATTGGCGGTAGGGGGTCACTAGACCACCAGGGATTTTATTATTTGAAAGGTGGGTGGCCCTCTCTCCCTCCTACCCTAAATGGTGGGGGGATATGTTGTGTGGTTCTTCCTGGGGGCAGATTGGCAGTGCCAATCCTAGGGGTTCATTTGTTTTTACTGGGGGCAGAGGGGGGGTGTGAGGTACCATTTCTGTTGGAACACCTGTGAGAACGTGGGACATGTGTTCTTGCTGGCGTGTTCCAGTGGTTTCCTGGTGGCAAATAATGTGATTTCTTTTGCCACTTTTTGTAGTTTGCCTGTCCTTGTGTGTAATACATTTTAGGGCGATTGGCGAAAGTCAGACCCTTTTGTATTCCCCAGGTGTCTTCTTTTCAGAAATGTGTGGGGTGCGCCGTTTTCAACACCCCAGGCCCAAATCTGTGGGTTGTCCACAACACCAAATACCATAAGAACTTCCTCTTCCTAGGCCGTTTGGTGAACCAGTGGTTTAGCCTTTTCCCTTTGTGCTCAGGTCAGTGCCCTGACACATGTGAGGTACCGTTTTCATCAGAACAGCTGTGGGAAGGTGGGAGGTAGGACATGTGTTGTTGCTGGTGTGTTTCAGTGGTTTCCTGGAAGTTTTTTTGCCACTTTTTGGAGTTTGCCAGGCCTTGTGGGTAATAAATTCTACTGCATTTGGGGAAAGTCAGACCCTTTTCGATTCCCCCGGGTGTCTTCTTTTCAGAAATGTATGGGGTTCCCCATTTGTCCTAGGTGGCTGCGACACCCCAGGCCCAAATCTGTGGGTTGCCCAGATTGCAAAACCCAGTCTTCCCCAAGGCGTTTGACGGACAAGTGGTTTAGCCTTTTCCCTTTGTGCCCAGGTAAGTGCACCCACAGATGTGAGGTACCGTTGTCTTTGGGATACCTGTGGGAAGGTAAGACATGTGTTGTTGCCGGCGTGTTTCAGTGGTTTCCTGGTGGCAAATGTCTGAACATTGAGTTTTTTATCTACATTTTGGAGTTTGCCGGGCCTTGTGGCTAATACATTCTAGGGCAATTGGCAAAAGTCAGACTCAAGAATCCTTTACTCAGGTGGCCAGGGATGTGCTGGAACTCTCAGATCCCAACCCTGGGGGTGGACGAGCGAGGGAGCATCACCTGGGTAGGGGAGCCAGGGGTTATGCTTGGCGGAATATCCAAGATGAGATGTGGTATTATACCAGGGAAGAAGGTGAGGAGGACAAAGTGCCTGTGGCTATTATGGGCTGCTCTACATCTACCTCCCTTCCACCCAATGAATCTCCCTTACTAGAATCCAACAACCCCTTCGATCTGGTGAACCCATCAAAAACCACAACTCCCAGAATCCCTGCTATCCTGTCTTCTATCCAGATATTTCCAATAATTCTTTTTCACGTCTCTCTGATAATTAATTCCCGAACTCCCAATCTACCTTGACCAAACACTTGACCAAACACTACCATACTCACAATCCTCTCTGTCCCACTCATGATCCTGGCTATCCCTGTTTGTTTCATAAACCCTACCGATCCGTCCCACTATAATCATTTTCCAAACTCCCAGTCGAATGTGACCATACACAGTTCCCATAAACCCTCCTACTCATTTCACAAACCCTACAAAAACCACCCTTCCGAGATCACCACAAACCCCTCTAACAAAGGGTTATAATCCCATACAACACCTCTTCCTCTCTATATCCCGTAGGATATTCCAAAACACTGCCTCCCCCCCTTTTTGTCAATGCGTTGTAAATTCACTTGATTCCATAACTGGCTACTATGTTCATAGGTTTTTGGAGCTCCCCGGTGAGTAGAGCGTCCCTGACACTTACCCAGGCATTGTCGCTCCTCCACACAGCTTATCCCCTCCTGTGGGAAAGCCTGCTTGCCGGGTGCTCCTCGCAGCACTTTCTGTCAATCGTGCTGTGCCTCGCTGACGCGGTCTGACAGCCCTGGCTGTTCGCCTTTTCTCCAGGGGCTTCTCTGACCTGCTACACTCCTCCGGCAGACTCCCTAGGGTGTCAGCAGGCATTCCGACGTCTTGGCTTCTCCTGCTCTCGCATGGCTCCTTCTTCCACTGCTCTCCTCTTCCAACGCTCCTCCTGCAGCTTCATAGTTCCACATCTTCTACACCTGTGGTCTAATAATGGACTGCAGGTGTTTCCCATCAATCACTGTATTATACCGGGGAAGAAGGTGAGGAGGCCAAAGTGCCTGTGGCTTTTATGGGCTGCTCTACATCTACCTCCCTTCCATCCAATGATCTTACTAGAATCCAACAACCTCTTTGATCTGGTAAACCCATCAAAAACCACAACTCCCAGAATCCCTGCTATCCTGTCTTCCATCCAGATATTTCCAATAATTCTTTTTCACGTCCCTCTGATAATTAATTCCAGAACTCCCAATCTACCTTGACCAAACACTACCATTCTCACAATCCTCTCTGTGTCATGATGCCTACCCCCGGGGACCCAGAACAAGTCCAGCAACCTCAGGACTGCCAGGACTGACTCTCCATATGAGCCTGGCGCCATAGACGCCAGGACTGCACCCAAATAGCCCCTAGCAGGGGTTGTTGGGCTTGCTTGGGATAGCTTGATGCCTGCTTCCGGGGTTGCGGGACTTGGTCTGGGTCCCCGGGGGTAGGCATCATGACATCACTCCCCCCCCCCCCCCAAGCCCCCTCCTAAAGTCGTTCTTCCCTGTGGTTTCGGTTTGTCTGGGACATTTCGGTGGAATCTTTTCACCAATCGGGGTGCATGAACATGGTCACTAGGTTCCCATGACCTTTCCTGTGGTCCGTAGCCTTTCCAGTCGATTAAATAAAAAAGTTTTGACTTTATCAGCTTGGAGTCCAGGATGTTTTTAACTTCAAATTCGGGTGCCCCGTCTACAAGGATGGGGTCTGGTGGCTTGGTTAGTCTTGTCCCTGGTTGCACTGGCTTCAAAAGTGACACATGAAAGACGGGGTGAATTCGCATGTTAGCAGGTAAGTCTAACTTGACAGCCACCGGGTTGATAAGGGCCTTAATAGAGTAAGGTCCCAAATATCTGGGCTTAAAGGTCCGTGTTCCCTTCAGAGGTATGTTTTGTGGCTAACCATACTTGGTCCCCTATCTGGTATTGTGGAGTATCACTTCTATGCCGATCAGCATCCTTCTTGTATTTTTCTTTCGCCTGTTTTAAATGTGCAGTTGCTTCCTTCAAGGCTTGTGTAATCGTAGCGTGCAGATGGTCCACTGCGGGCATTTCTAAGTGTTGGGGTGAGTCAAGGTCTGAGATTTGAGGATGGTGCCCATATAAGGTATAAAAGGGGCTTTGTCCAGTTCCATAGTGTACTGAATTATTGTATGCATATTCGGCGATCCAAAGAATGTCTTTCCAATTACTCTCAGTCTGATGTAACATACAACGCAGGTATTGTTCGAGAGTCTGGTTGGTCCTCTCCGTTTGACCATCGGTTTGGGGGTGGTGACTGGTCGATAACCTCACATCGATTTGCGCCAATTGACAGCATTTTTTCCAAAAATGTGAAATGAATTGACTGCCCCGGTCAGAGACCAATACGGACGGAAATCCGTGCATGCGAACAATGTTTTGAAGAACTCCTTGGCCAGGATTGAAGCTGAAGGTAATCCCTTTAAAGGAATAAAGTGGGCCATCTTGGAAAAAAGATCCACAATAACTAGAATGGTGTTAAATCCATTGCATGGGGGTAGATCAGTAATAAAGTCTAACGATAAGGTGTGCCATGGTGTAGGCGGAATGTCTAAAGGTTGTAAGAGTCCAGCTGGTTTTTTCTTTTGACTTTTGTTTTGGGTGCAAATGCCACAAGACATCACAAATGATTTAATATCCTTTCGCCAGGTGTGCCACCAGAATTGTCTTTTTATTTTAGCTTCAGATTTTGCAATACCTGGGTGCCCCTCCATTAGGGTATCATGATAACGGGAAATGACTAGCTCGTCTAGTTCCTTGTGTGGCAGAAATAGCCGCCCTTGGTAATAAGGCAGGTCATTGGTGACAGAGTGGTCCGGGCCTTTCTTTACCCAGTCCTGCAGGGCTGTAGGATCAAAGAGTTGTTGGATCTTTACCTGAATGTCCTCTAGTGTCTGTAGAGTAGTCATGCCAAGAATCCTTTGTTCGGAAATTATAGGTACTGGTTCTGGGTTCACTTCTGCCTCTCCCATCCCTATTCGGGATAAGGCGTCTGCTTTACCATTCTTACAACCTGGTCGATAGGTTATCACGAAATCGAACTCGGCAAAGAACAATTCCCATCGGAGTTGGCGTGACGATTGGGCCTTCGCTGTTTTTAAATACTGTAAGTTCCGGTGATCGGTGATCACAGTAATGGTATGCCTGGCACCGAGAAGATAGTGCCGCCAAGCCTTGAAGGTGGATTTAATGGCTAATAACTCCTTGTCAGTTACTGGATAGTTTAACTCGGGTGCCGAGAACTTTCTGGACCAAAATTCTACTGGGTGAAGCTGGCCAGTTTCAGGGTCCTTTTGAGACAGGACAGCTCCCATGGCTAGACTGGATGCATCAGTTTCCACTATGTATGGAAGTTCAAGGCGCGGGTGTTTTAATACAGGTGCAGACGTGAATTTCACTTTCAGCTCTTGGAAGGCTTTTTTAGCTTCTTCAGTTATTTTTTCGCAAGAGTGCTGTGATGGGATGTACAACATGTGAAAAATCCGGGATGAATCTGCGGTAGAAATTGGCAAAGCCGAGCATGCTTTGTACCCCTTTAACTGAACTTGGTGATGGCCACTTAAGGATTGCGTCCACCTTTCGTGAGTCCATTCGGACTCCTCTTGGGGTCAGGATAAACCCAAAGAATTCAACCTCTGTGGCATGAAAAACGCATTTTTCCAGTTTTGCATATAGTTTGTGCTGGCGCAATTTCTCAAGGACTGCTCGGACGTGCTTCACATGGTCAGATTCTGAAGAAGGGTATACTAGAATATCATCGATATATACGACAACACAAACGTCAATGAGTTCACGAAGGACATCGTTCATGAAGTATTGGAAGGCTGCTGGTGCATTGCACAACCCGAAAGGCATCACCTGGTATTCGAATAACCCATACTTAGTGCGAAAAGCAGTCTTCCATTCGTCGCCCTCTTTTACGCGTACCAGATGGTATGCCCTCCGGAGATCTAACTTAGTGTATATGCAAGCGTCCTTCACTTGGTCTAGTAATTCAGGGATCAGAGGCAATGGGTATCGGTTCTTAACAGTTATCTGGTTCAATGCGCGGTAGTCTACGCACGTTCTGAGGTCACCTTCCTTTTTGGGCACGAAGAACAAAGCTGAAGATGCAGGGGACTTGTATGGGCGAATGAAACCATTGGCAAGGTACTGGTCTAAGTACTGTCGTAGGTGAAGGTTCTCTGATTCCGTAAGGGCATAGATCCTGCTACAAGGGGGTTGTGCACCAGGTATGAGATCGATTTGACAATCGTACGATCTGTGAGGTGGTAAAGTGTTTGCCTGTTCTTTTTGGAAGACATCCTGGAATTCTTGGTATTCTGGAGGTAGTTGCATGACTGCTGTGGTTACTGTGTCCAGGCCTTAGTTCAGATTTTTCTTTGGGTAACAGGTTTGTGCACAATCCGGGAAGGTTATTCTCTTCTCTCGCCAATCAATACAAGGATTATTGTTTCCAACCAAGGCATCACCATTATTATTTGGAACTGTGGGGCTTTGATTAGATGAAACACAATAGTCTCTCGATGCCCATCCTGACCCAATAGTGTCATCTCTGTGGTGGAATGAGTTACAGGCCCAGAGGCAATTTCAGTTCTATCGACTGTGGTGATGACATCTGAGGTGGTTTTTCGGCAGAGAGGTAGATTCATCCTGGAAGCCAATTCGTAGTCCACATAGTTTCCTATGGCTCCGCTATCAATGTATGCCCTTACTGCGTGCATACGCGAGGGCTGCCTTGGATCTACGAGGACCATTGGTATGATGAAATGCGAGGTCTGAGTATCCTTCTTCAAGCTCGGCAAGCGGACCTCTACGCTTGTCGGGCGTCGTCGTTTCCCGAATCTGACTCCATATGGCTTTTATCAGCAGCTCCTACCACCTTCTTGAGTGGTTTGACAGGGCAATCCCGTAGAAAATGCCCAGAAGTTCCACAATATAGACACAATTGCATTTGCCGTCTCCTTTCTCTTTCCTTCTGGGTTAAGGGTCCTTTAACCCCTCCGATTTGCATAGGTTCTGAGGCATCTGCTCCTTTGGGGTTAGCGTGGGTTTTGACCAACACCCGATTCTCAAACTTGGTTCGATCAGCCTTTCTGTTCTGAAGTCTGTGATCTAACTGGACCACTAAGTCTATATATTCAGCGCAGTCTTGAGGTGGGTTCACGACTTGAGCCAAAACATCCTTGAGTTCTCCTCGAAGCCCTCGATGAAATAACGTGATTAGTTTTACCTCAGGCCATCCAGTTTCCACTATCGACCTATTAAAGGTCGCAATGTAGGATAGAAGGTCCTGGTTACCCTGTCGTAGGGACAAAAGTTTGTTATCCAGGGCCTGTCCTTGGGAGTGCCGGGCAAATAGTCTTTCCATGCTCATTTGAAAGCCCGGAAAATCCCGAAGAATTGGGTCATCCTGAGTAACTAGTGGAATTGACCAATCAGCTGCACTGCTGCTGAGATATGACAATACAAAGGCTACCTTGGCTTGATCTTTTGGGAAGGCTCCAGGCCTGCATAAAAAGTGCAAGCAGCATTGGTTCATAAACACGGCAAACCTTTTGGGATCTCCGGCAAAGCGTTCGGGCGGAGCTAATGGAATATTTCCTAGTAGGTTTATTTGCACAGGGTTACTCGATAACACAGGAGCTGGATTTCCCTCGGAACCTGGTAGGGATGCTTGTCCAGCCTGGCTTTGCAGTAGTTGCCTAGCTAGGTCATCAGTTCGCTCCTTTGACAAAATCAGTTCTCTCCTAAGAGCATTGGTTTCTTGACGGGCGGAATGCACTTCAGCCCTCAGTTCCCCTAGTAATTGGGCCAATTGATCAGTTTCTGAGGTATCGGTAACGCCCGGGTGGGAATTGGTCGGTAGGCTTTGCGTTCTGTTACGCTCACCTGGCTCCCACAGGGGCATCGATCTGAACTGGACAGCTGCGGTCTCCACCAATGTGACAAGTAGTGCAGAGATGACGGACTGGACTGGCCCACCTAGCTTTGTTTGCTTGGCCTGCAGGAATATTCTTCTGCAAATAGAGAAAGGGAATGAACCACCCATGGAGTTGAGTGTTAACCCCCCCCCCCACTCCCGCTGTTCTCCCCACTGATCACCTTTGATGTTCCCTCTTAAATTCTCACCTGATGGTTTGGAAAGATGAGCTCTCCATCCTGCATTGATCGCAGGGGCGCGTAGATAACCAGTTGGTTCACTGGCTCAAAGGAATTGCTGAGTTCCACAACAATAATGACTCTGAGATTCCCGGCAAGAAGCTGTGAGTATGCAGTTCGTAAGAGTTCAAATGTCTGACTTTCACTCTTGTCCGATTCCTTGCGGGTTGCAGCTTGACCCTAGCAAAGAGTTCCTCGTCGCAACCGGTAATGTTCAGGTAAGGATTTGTATTATCCAACACAGTTCGATAAAATAATGTCAATATGTAACCTGTAGCTTTCTCCCTTATTCAGGCGCTGAGAGAAAGTATGAAGTCTCGGGGAATAATGCCTCCGGCGGTAAAACAGGTAAGTCTAATGTGGAGAGGAGGTTTCCCCTTGTTTGTCCCTTTGTTTCACCTTGCTGTCCTTTTGTTTCCCCTTAGGGGCCGGGGATCGGCGAAGATGCAGTGGAAGCTGCGCCGTCCCGTGAAGAGGATTAGTACCCCCGGTGGTAAAATCAGGTAAGTCTATGGGGGGTAACTAATATTGCCTCTGTGTATTCCCTTGGCTCACCTTGCTGTTCTTGTCTTCCCCTTAGGTGCCGGAGTGCGGCGGGAACATGCAGGAGGATGCAGTGGTATGTGAAGATGCTGCGAAGGCCGGTGAGTTCAGTGCGGTTCAATAGCCTTCAAAGTAGTCTCAGGTAAGTATTCCACCCCAGCCCCGCCCGAGTCTGGAGCTCCTAGAAAAAGGGAGAAAGAAGGACAAAAGGTTCCCAGTTTTCCTTGGTGGCTGCGACACCCCAGGCCCAAATCTGTGGGTTGTCCAGACGGCCAAAACCAGTATTCCCAAGGGCGTCTAATGTACAAGTGGTTTAGCCTATTCCCTTTGCGCCCCAGTTAGTACACCGACACATGTGAGGTACCATTTCTGTTGGGACACCTGGGGAAACGTGGGAAGGTAGGACATTTGTTGTTTTCTCTTGGTTTTCAGAACGTTTTCACACATTTCCTATTGCATGTTGTTACACAGCCCTTCAATTTCCCAAATGTGACCCACATTTAGTCGCTGCTTTAGGCACACAGCGCTTTTGTAACTTGCACAAGTCACCTATCCTCCAAAAGGTCTGCCTGTGCTCTTTCAAAAAATGTATGCTTACCATACGTTACCGCATTCGTTTTCCTTACTTTCAAATGCTAAGTACGTCAGTTTAGTCCGTCAGCATAAAAATGCTGTGTACCATGTCTCCGTTTTTGGCTCGTGGTATTCCTTGTTTTGTGAAACATTACCAAAAATGTGTGATTTCCTAACTAGATGAGTTGGGGGAATGTAGCCGTGCATTGCTTTTCTGAATATTGATAGAAGCCATTACATTACCAGTCCAAACATGTCCAGCACACAATTTATTTTCACTCACTTTTCCAATTTGTTCCCAAATTATAGAAGTTTTAGGCACATAGTTGTTGCCTGACATGGGCAAATCACCCCTTCCTGGACATAGGATTTTGTCTACTTTTCAGAAATGTATGTCTTTCTGCGTTGCCATCGTGCTTTCCTACCCTCCCCTTCCATTCCTTCCGAGCAGGTCCTATTAAAAAAAAGGGAAAAATTGCCTACCTCACACAAAACGGATGGTAACCTTATAAAAACCAATTGTTCCTAGCTCTTACAAGAAAAAAACAAAAGACTTCTTTGTACATCATTTTATTGGAATTTTCTAAAATAACACAATTTGTGCTCTCTTTTTTGTTATTTTCTTTCACCCCCCGACAGCAAGCTAGGATTCCTTGGTGGCAATGTGACTGCCTACACGTGGGAAGAAAAGTGTCCAAATGTGGCCGAGATATCTCTTGTAACAAATAAGTTACAAGGGATTGAATGTGACATACCAACATCTCCAAAACAGGGCTCAGCACTGGGAGGGAAAACCCTCAGCATTTAAGGGGTTAAGCTTCCCCATAAATATGGAGGAAAGAGGACGGGACCTAAGAGTGTTATACAAGGCGTCATGAGATAGCTGGTTACCTTTTCTTCCTGGGGAGCGAGGAGATGAGGCTGCCAGTCTGTCGATGATCTTCGCAAGACGAAACGAGCAACGAGGGGAACCGACCCAACACCCTCCTGACAATAACTGACAGGATGGAGCTGAACCAGCTCCCAACGCCACGGGTGGCACTTCTCTGTATTTACATGACGTCAGGACAGTGTAAACACTGACAGAGAAGGCTAGATTAAATCTGCTGCGGTACCAGCTGATCAAGGGGCAGTTCTTTGGTATTTCCTTAGTTGTAGAAATGGCACAGATACCGGCAGGAGACAAGACCAGTAGAAGGGAACGGGGAAGGCAGACCCTCCAAGAATGAAGGAAAAGGAAGGGGGAAGGAATCAGCACAAACCACCCCAGGACCTGATGATACCCGGAACCAAGAATGGGGGGTGGACACAAGGAACCCAGACAGGGACCGACCCAACACCAAGGATCAGGAACCAGTCAGGAAGCCAAGAAGGACGAGGTACCGGGACAAGACTGGAGCCCAAGGAAACAGGATAGACAGGAACACTGGGCAAGGCACAAAAGGGTAACAAGAGCAGGAAACAGAGACACAGGCAAGGCAGGTCTCCAAGAGTGCATACAAGGCAACAACCGCGTGGAGACGCGTTGTTTCCGGGTCTGCGAAGGCTATTCATAACCTGGGACCAAAGCAAGGCTTGGAATGCAAGCCGCTGTCACTGCGCTTGCGCGAAACGTCAGATGCTGACAATCGCGCATCCGCAGGACATTCACAATGGCTGCGCCCAGGGAGCCGGGAGTCCGGACCGCGGGACGCCATCGAAGACGCCAACGCGGATACATTCTCCAGGAGGGAGACTGCCATAGCCGAGGACCCTGACCCCCAGAACAGGTAAGTGGCGCGCACGGCGTGACACCATACCCCCTCCCGGGCAACCCCAGGGCACCAGGCTTCCAGGGATAGCAGAGGAAGAAGTCCTGAACCAAGCGTGGAGCATGCACAAAGGAGCGAGGCTCCCAAGTGCAGTCACAAGCTGGATAACCTTTCCAACTGACCAAAAATTGGAGCACCCCACGCCTAATCCGCGAATCACAAATCTCCTGCACCTCAAACTCTGGGACCTCCTGAACCAAATCCGGGGCAGGACGAGAACAGGGGTGGCCAAGAACATCGGGCACACAGGGTTTCAAAAGAGAGATGTGAAAAACTGGATGTATCCGCCAAGAATGGGGCAAAGACAAACAAAAGGCAACAGGGGAAATGCGACCAATGATGCGAAAGGGACCAAAAAAACGGGGAGCCAATTTCACGGGTAAATTGCGAACAGGCAGATTCTTGGAAGATAGCCATACCATATCAACAACCCGAAGGTAGGGCTCAGGGCTCTGCCGTTTATCGGCCTGATCCTTCATACGTGCTTGTGCCACTGCTAAGGTACTGGCCGCCAGGTGATGTTGATCGCGGATAAGAGCCACCATGGCATCAGCCGATGGAACGGCACTCTGAGGCATCGGACGAACAGGCAGCAACTTGGGGTGCAGGCCAACAGAACAAACGATGGGGCTCAGTCCGGTAGCAGAATGGACAGCGTTGTTGTAAGCCACCTCTGCAGTGTCCAACCAATCAGACCAGTTATCTTGAGTGGCATTGGCGTAACATCGCAGGTACTGTTCAAGGGTTTGATTGGTACGCTCGGTTTGCCCATTGGTTTGGGGATGGTAACCAGAACTCAGAGCGTGCTGAATGTCCAAATGACAACACAGTTGATTCCAGAAAGAGGAAATAAACTGAGAACCACGGTCCGACAGAATCTTCTCAGGAAGGCCATGAAGACGATACACCTCATGCAAGAAACGCTGCACCATCTGCGAGGCAGTAGGCAGCTTCGGGAAAGGTTTGAAGTGAGCCAGCTTGGAGAAACAATCCACCACTATCATGATACACGTATACCCTCCAGAGAGTGGTAATTCAACGATGAAGTCTGTGGAAATGGTATGGCATGGGTATGGTGGTGTGGGCATAGGTTGCAGAAGACCAAGGGGTTTCTTGCCAGGGATCTTCACCTGAGCACAAACAGGGCAGGAATCCACATATTGCTTAACCTTTTTGGCCCATCCCGGCCACCAGAATTGTCGTGCAACCAATTCTTGGGTGGTTTAGACCCCTCGATGACCACAGACAACAGAATCGTGACAATTCCGAAGAACAGTCCTCTGAAGATCCAAAGTGGGGACATACAGGCGGTTTCTGAAGAAAAGCAATCCGTCGCGTTCACAGGGGTCATAACGTTGCAAAATCTGGAATCTGGAGGGATCCGTCCGGGTGCTATCTAAGAGTTGCTGAAGCCGGGGAGTCAACATTGACAGGAAATGCTTTGAGGCAATCAGGGGTTCCTTGATCTTGGCTCTGTCAACGTCATTCTCCAAGGATCGGTACAGAGCATCGGCCTTTAAGTTCTGAGAGCAAGGTATGTAACTCACCATGAAATCAAACTGAGAAAAGAAAAAGGCCCAACGTGCATGCCGTGAGGTTCTGCATTGCAAGGAATGTAAGAATTGGGGATTCCGATGATCGGTGCGCACTTCCACAGGATATCTACCTCCCAACAAGCGATGTCGCCATTCCTCGAAGGCTGCTTTTATGGCCAAGAGTTCCTTCTCGGTCACAGAGTAGTTTCTTTCGCTGGGTGACAGCTTCCGCGAATAATAGGCCACAGGATGTTCAGTTTCTGTAAACGGATCGTGCTGCAACAGGACTGCACCAATTGCATAGTCAGATGCATCCGTTTCGACTAAGAACGGTCTTTCATCATCGGGATGTTTCAAAATAGGAGCAGACATAAAGGCTTCTTTTAATTCCTGAAATGCCACTTTGGCCTGAGAATCCCAGAAAAAAGGTATCTTGTCGCTGGTCAGACGAGTCAACATGGCAGTTAAGTGAGAGAAATGAGGAATGAAGCGTCGATAAAAATGATCGAAGCCCAGGAGCCGCTGCAGTGACTTAACATCGTGGGGCTGTTTCCATTCCTGCATGGCTTGCAGCTTTGTTGGGTCCATCCGCACTCCTGTGCTAACGATGACATAGCCCAGGAATTCCACACTTTCCTGATGAAATTGGCATTTCTCGGCCTTGACATATGCATGATTGTCCGATAACGTCCAAAGAACCTCCTGAACATATCCTACATGAGCCATGCGAGTAGATGAAAATACCAGGATGTTGTCCAGATATAACCACACTGATACTCCAACAAGATCAGAAAAGACAACATCCATGAACCGTTGGAAGACGGCTGGAGCATTGCAGAGACCAAACGGCATTACCCTATACTCGTAATGCCCAAAGGGAGTTTTGAAGGCCGTTTTCCACTCATCACCTCTTTTAATCCGCACCAAGTGGTAGGCTCCTCTTAAATCTAACTTGGTGAAGATCCGAGCAGTTTTCAAGGATTCAATGATGTCCCGGATGAGTGGCAGGGGGTATCTGTCTTTGCACATGATTTCATTCAACTGGTGATAATCAATACAAGGGTGCAAAGTACCCTCTTTTTTTACGAAGAAAAGCGGAAATCCTGCGGGGGACTTGGAAGGTACAATGTAGCATTTTTTAAGGCAATCCTCGATGTACTCCTGTAGGACACCCTTTTCGGATTGCGTCAAAGAATAGATCTTGCCATGAGGGATGACTGCATTAGGTAGAATCTCAATGGAGCAGTCAAACTGTCTGTGAGGAGGTAATGGAATGTCCTCTGGTTTGGAAAACACCTTAAGAAAATCAGCATATTCCTGAGGTATAGACTGAGTAACACGTAGGTGGACGGAGGTGTTTCCAGGAGTGGATAGCCCCAAACCAGATTCCGCCGAAAAGGTATCACGAAGGCAACATTCCTGAGAACAACGTGCAGAAGAGAAGACCAAGGTTCGGGAAGTCCAGTTAACCTGCAGATTGTGATATAGCAACCAAGGCAAACCGAGTACTACTGGAAAGGAGGGACACTTGATCACATCCAAAGAAATCTGTTCAAGATGTCCTTCCACAGATAGCCATAACTGACCAGAATGTTGGCACACAGGACCTGAAGACAATGGTGTACCATCGATAACCTCTACCACTGCTGAGTGTTCCTTGCGATGCAGGTGGATCCCATTGGAGACCGCAAACGAGGCATCGATGTAATTGCCCGATGCTCCACAATCCAGAAGAGACCTGGTCTTAATGCATTTCCCTTGGCATGCAATACCAAGTTCCAAGACCAACAAGGGCACCAAGTGCATGGGAGGAAGGACTGATTCAGAAGAATGGTCCACTGCTGCCTTCTCACCACACAGCGGGCCTGTTAGTTTTCCGACTTCTTCAGAGGACGCAGAGGACAGGTTCCCAGATAATGTCCAGTTCCCCCACAGTACAGACATAGGTTTTGCTGACGTCTTCTCTTCTTCTCAGCCTCAGATAATGGTCCTCGAATAGCTCCCAGTTGCATAGGCTCAGGACCCAGGTCAGTCGAGGTTGTAGATCCTGAAGGATGTACCGAGAGCCCTAGATGATATCTTTCCGTTCGACAACGTTCACTTCTCCTTTCTGCCAGTCTGTGGTCGATACGGAGGGCCTGATCCAACAATGCGGGTAGAGTTTCCGGCTCAGGAATGTGCAATAATTCATCCTTGTATTCGGCTCGTAAACCACGACGGAACAAGGTCTTCTGTGTGATTTCAGGCCATTGGGAGTCAGTTGCAAGCTGCCGAAAGCGACTAATGTAGTTAATGATGTCACTGGATCCCTGTTTGATTTCCACCAACTGGTTCTGAGCCACGGCTGCCAAATTTGGCGGTTTGAAGATATCCAAAAAAGCCTTTTCAAAAGCAGCAAAATCACTCAACAAGGGACTGTTGGAGGAAACCAGGGGAGCCGCCCAAGCTAGAGCGTTGCCAGTCAAATTACCTAGAATGTACCCTATCTTGGCCTCGTCTTGATTGAAATGACTTGACCGAAACTGAAAATGGATACGACAATGGGTACAAAACTCTGCCACTCGACGTGGATCACCATCGAACTACATAGGAGTTGTATGAGCCATAGAATTCTAAGGCTGTGGAGCAACATTCAATCCCTGACCCATTGCTTGCCGAAGGGTTTCGTTTTCTTGGCGAAGGCTGGTCATCTCAAGACGCATGGCCCGTAGTTCTTCACGTAGTTCCTGCATTTCGTCCATGTCGGAGCTGGAAGAGAGGTGTCTCAATCTGTTATACAAGGCGTCACGAGATAGCTGGTTACCTTTTCTTCCTGGGGAGCGAGGAGATGAGGCTACCAGTCTGTCGATGATCTTCGCAAGACGAAAAGAGCAATGCGGGGAACCAACCCAACACCCTCCTGACAATAGCTGACAGGATTGAGCTGAACCAGCTCCCAACGCCACAGGGTGGCACTTCTCTGTATTTACGTGACATCAAGACAGTGTAAACACTGACAGAGAAGGCTAGATGAAATCCGCTGCGGTACCAGCTGATCAAGGGGCAGTTCTTCGGTATTTCCTTAGTTGTAGAAATGGCACAGATACCGGCAGGACACAAGACCAGTAGAAGGGAACAGGGAGGCAGACCCTCCAAGAATAAAGGAAAAGGAAGGGGGAAGGAATCAGCACAAACCACCCCAGGACCTGATCATACCCGGAACCAAGATTGGGGGGTGGACACAAGGAACCCAGGCAGGGACCAACTCAACTCCAAGGACCAGGAACCAGTCAGGAAGCCAAGAAGGACGAGGCACCGGGACAAAACTGGAGCCCAAGGAAACAGGATAGACAGGGACATTGGGCAAGGCACAAAAGGGTAACAAGAGCAGGAAACAGAGACACAGGCAAGGCAGGTCTCCAGGAGCGCATACACAGCAACAACCGCATAGAGACACGTTGTTTCCGGGTCTGTGAAGGCTATTCATAGCCTGGGATCAAAGCGAGGCTTGGAACGCAAGCCGCTGTCACTTCGCATGCGCGAAACGTCGGATGCCGACGATCGTGCATGCGCAGGACATTCACAATGGTTGCGCCCAGGGAGCTGGGAGCCCGGACCGCGGGACGCCGTCGAAGATGTCAACGCGGATACATTCTCCAGGAGGGAGACAGCCGGAGCCGAGGTCCCCGACCCCCAGAACAGGTAAGTGGCGCGCGCGGCATGACAAGCGTAAAGAAAAATTACTCAATATAGTGACTACTGTACTCCTGGTTCAATTTCCCCTTTCCTCCATCCACCCGCCCTCAATCCACCTAAGCTTGTTAAATAGGGCCTACCAGTCCTCTCGGTGGGACAGAGACTGAGGGGAAGAGCGCAGGAGGCTGGGCATAGGGTGTGGTTGCACTACATGCACATGGACCACTCCGCTCTCTTACTACTTAAAGGGGAAGAGCACTTGGGCTTGCCATAGCCCCAGTCGCATTTGCACTATGCGGTAACTCCCATAAGTATGAAGGAATTGGGACATTGACTAAGAGTGCAGTAGTCCCTACAGTGAGAAACTTTTCCTTTCTCTTTGTTCGAGTACTCCCATCCATTTTTCTGGAAATACCAATTATAATATCCTATTCAGTCATGTATTATTTGGTATTGTGAGAAACCTAGGGATGTATCCACATCTACTCCCCCTGGATCCTCTATGCAGGTGGCCAGGGAAAGGCCATCACTTGTGGATCCTGCCTCTGGGGGTGGACAAGTGAGGGAGGATCACCTGGATAGAGCGTCCTTTGGGATTGGAGATTGGATACTCTTAGGTAAGACACAGTATTCCACATCCTCCTTGCAGAAGGAAACTCCTAGCCCAGAAGTTGTTATGGGATTTTGTTCACCATGTTCCGTTGTCTCTGATGAGGGCAGGAGGTATTCTCATCCCAGACATGTTATACAAAGTGGAAAAAAGATTGTAGATTAGATATCATGGGGAAAAGCACAGTATCCCCCTTATCCTCGTAACAACCAGCCTAACCCTCCCCTGACCTTTTTGGGTAATTATAAGAGCTTTCCTCTTAATTCCCCTCTTGGGATTCATAACAGTGTTGAGAAGAGGAAGAGACAACTGAGGGTTGTGAACAGTACATGCTTTCCACCCTCTAGTACTGAGACGAGGAAGAGGCAACTAAGAGTAATAGACAACAGTTACACTCACCACTTTGGTACTGGGACGAAGAAGATGTTGAAAGGTCAGACATGTCCTTGTACTGAGATACAGGCAGCCTTTAATGAAAAACACTTGCAGCCCATTACGGGACTAAAGGTGTACAAGAGGTGGAATACTGCTGCATTAGAGAGAAGCCGGGAAAGAGAAAAACACAGCAGAAGCAGCCATGCAGGAGTGTGAGAGGCCGAGCCGCTGGAACGCCGACCGAGATCCTGGGAGTCCTGCTGGAGTGACAGTGCAGGATGGAGATACTACAGAAGGAAAGGAGGGTAACGGGCATGGCCGAAGAGCGAAGGCAAAGCTGCTCACGAGAGCCGGAGTGGGCTAATTGAAGCTCCCGGTGACCAGGCTTTCCAGTGAAGGGGGAGAAGCCGTTACGAAGAGCTGCAGAGTCCGGGTAAGTGTCTGGGACACTTGAAGATACCAGGGCGCTTTGAAGGAATGTGCATGTAGTAGCGGTCCAATTAAGAAATCGAATACTGGAGTGAATGAAAGCAACAAAGTTACACCCATTGAATACCGAAGCGAATGGAATCAAGCAAAGTTGCCTTCATTGAATCCCGAACCGAATGAAAGTAGCAAAGTTGCTTTTCTTGAATACCATACTGAATGAAAGATGTAAAGTTGTGTTTATTAAATACTGAAATGAAAGAAACAAACCAAGTGGTGTTTATTAAATATCGAATTGAATGAAGCAAGCAAAGCAGCATTTTTGGAATACCAAATTACATGACCTAAGCGAAGATGCATTTATTGAATACTGAATGAGAAGAAATAAGCTAAAACGCACATGATGAATATTGAACTGAATGAAATGAGCAAAACCTGCACCGGTTCAACTTAGGTGAAAGGCAAGAACAAACCTGTTAAACTATTGCGCAATGAACTGAAAGCCAATAGAAAGTTATGGAGAATGACAGATCCTGAGTGCAAAGTTGAAGTCAAGGTTGGGAAACCACTGATATGTTTAAGTCAAGGAACTGCATTTGAGAAACAACTTGTTTGACTGAATAGTGAACTACTCAAGGAGACCTGGAAGAAACTGCACCAAGGCCAGAGAACTACTATTCATTAAATCAAGAACTGGTGAAAGGGAACGCCAGGTTCCTGGTTACGTGACCTGTAATGGGTGGACCATGTGGTCTAAAACTAGGCCAAGACAAGGGAACCCCTATATATTAACAATGAAGTTTGGTATTTAACGCGTGTACCCAACACTAGGCCCTTTACGACGAGGTAGCAATACTTTGAGATGGATGGGGATGCAGAATATACTTGAACATCAATAATCAGACTGATTCAGGAAGTAGGCAAAAGTATGTCTGTTTTAACATCCATTGTCTAAAACAGGGAGTATAACGAACATCAACGAACATCCTCTCGATATTCTCACTCAGCAAGTTTCATAAAAATTACAGCCTTTATAATAAAATCTTGTCATCATTGATGTCAATCTATGTGACAAACTGCAAAAACCTACTTGGGAAAGTGATTAGCTTAAAGGGAACATCTAGGTATGCGTTCCATACTTGTCTGGGAAAGTGATGGGGTCTCTAACATCAGGTGGGGCAACTAAGCCCTCCTCTAGCGCAAGTCACTACGAACGTCATCAGATACACAATGTCCCATTTGTTACACAAACTATAGGGCTCTCTATTACGTGGCCTTCTACAATTGGTTGGCACCCTTGCACCCTTCTTTAATATTCCACACACGTTAGCAGCAGGCAGGCTGGCATCCAGGTGCTGGTGGGCTGGTCATGACCATAGCTTCCCACCAATTAGCCTGCCATCTAGCATCACTCTTGAGGTCTGCCAGTCAATTAGCCCTTTCAACATTGGCCTTGGAAATGTTCTTCGTGCCTGAGAATAAGAGGGAGTATAGGCATAGTATAGGCATACTTGTCTCTTGGTTTTGATACAGCTCAACCTAGTATCTATTTTCATCCGACCATGTGACTAGAGACCACATTTCAGAGCATTTTGTTGTATTAAACATTATTAAATGATGAACCTCTGACGTCTTCAATGTTCTTGCTCCTCACCTCAAACAGGAGGTTTTGTAACTACTGCATGAACGTTCAGGCAACCTTGACTTCCTGGTGCTAGGCCAACCAAGCCTTTCTTGAATTCACCTTAGTTTATTAGCTGTTTTCATACTGCGACACACTGAAAAAAGCCTTTCTATTTATTGGGCCCAGCTCTGCTAAAGTGCGTTGTGGAATCATCCATAGTCCATACATTCCTATGCATATACATTGGCGCATCGCCGCAATCTATTCACTACGTAGCCAGCCTTTAAAAATACTTTGTCTGCTTGCGTTACTGCGTCTGTACAATTATAAAATGACTTGATATCTTCTTCATCGCTTCTGTAGCATGAGCATCGTCATCTGGAGCCCGAAATGTTACTCCTCTTTAACACCTCCTCCTTAGAACCTGTAGAATGTTCATAGTCTTCACCCTCTTGCTTCTTTTCTAGGTGCGTCGGCTCTGTTTTTCATGACATCACTGTTCTTCTCTTTTGCTCATTTTTCACACTTCCTGTGGGATTTCAATCAAATGGCCATCATATTGTCGTGAGTGCATATACGGCTTCCTCAATGGGTACCTTACTTCCAGGATTCTTTTCGATATAGGTATTATTACTGGTACTGCACGTGTCTCACACTCTGGCTCCCAACATGGCCTCATTAAGAGTTTGCCGGTCCGGATACAACGGTACCGGTAAGCCTACCGGTACCGTTGTATCCGGAACGGCAAACTCCAAGCTGTGCTCGCGGGTGCCTTTCATTCCGCCTGGTCTGACCTGGCGGAATGAAAGGCACCTGCGAGCACAGCATGCTTGTAGCACAGGCACCGTTATGGACAGTGCCGGTGCTACAGGTATCCCCATTCCCATTGAGCCCTGTGGGGCTCAAATGGGAACGGGGATCACCTGATTCTGGCACTCGTAAAAGGGCAATTACCGGGTACGGTGAGGCCGGAATACCCCGGTGATTGCCCATTCGTGGGTGCTGGACTTTCTTGCAAGTTTGGAGGTAGCCTTGCCGGTTTTACCGGCAAGGCTACCTCCAACCTTGTAATGAGGCCCATAGGCAGCATGGGGGCGAAGCTTTGAGTGGGGGTACTTGGCTCAACCTCTACACTCCCCCCGCTGGGCGATTCATCGACCACTCTCTCATCATCCTTCACATCTAGACATCCTCGTCTGAAGAAATGCTTTTTTGGGACCCATATCTTTATGACTCCTTTCAGGCATCCTGCTGATTTCACATGCTCATCTTTATTCCAGGGCATAAGCATGCATTGTTCATTTGGACACATCCTTCTTGAGGTTCTTTGGGTACAGGAACTTCGTCCCCTTAGGTGCATGAATTCTGGTCTTCACGTAGTCTCTGATTTCTTCATCTGCCAGCTCTTCAGTTTTCCATTCTGATTCGACATCAATCATGATCTTCATTCCTACAGCCTTCTTTCCAGTCTTCTTACATTGTGAGATTATTATCCAGATCACACAAAATCCAAGCAAAGCCATTACTATCAGGTGTCATGACCACAGGCCATTTCTCAGGTTAAGTTTTAGTACAAAACCTTTAAGGGTTAATATTGGAGGGAAATGGGTGTTGCCCTAGGGTAGACAGATAGATTCCTATAGAATCAATAGGACTTCCTTTTCCCTTAATGGCTGCCTTATTGTGCCATTGAAAGACTAACCTTACAGGTCTAGTCTTTGGCAGTGTTTCCCTATATTAGGCCAGCCCACCTGGAGACGCGTGCTTCGCGTCGTTGACTGCTCTGCAGTATTAATGGTTACTGCGGTTCCTCCGGATTTTCCCTCATGGCTGTTTCCAGTCAGAACACTAAGCCATTCTTGCCCCCTTAGTCTACACAGTTATTTGTCCCTGTTGCCCCTCCCGTAGTCCCTGTCCCCCTTACATTGTTATCCCTCATTTTCTCTTTAGTAATACTTTCCGTTTGTGACGGGTTTTTCCCCTCAGAGTTGCACGAGAGCGTTGTCAACATTCACACGCAAGTACTGTTTTGTGGTTTGCTTCGAGTGTTCGTAATTATTATTCCATGGGAACGCATTAGAGTTTTGTTGTCACCCTTAGCGTCGCTGCCTTTCCGCTTTCACTAGTAGCTATTTCATTTGAAAGACCGTTCTCAGCTTGTGCGCACTTCAGAGTTATCGCGCTTCTGATATTTCAAATGGTTTTCTCCTCTGCCCTATTAGGCAAATGCTGTATATACGCACGCTAACCAGTAGTTAGTCCTTATTGTTTTCATGAGGGGTTTTGTGTAGAAAATTGTTGCATTTACTATCTACTGTTAGTATTGTATTGTCTTTTTGGTCACTCATACATTACATGGGAACTAGTAAGGCGCATGTGCGGTTGTTTCCTCATGTTCTAGGAACAACTTCCGTTTTTATTTGTATTCCACAGCAAGTTAACTAATTGCAGGTTTTCCTTATTTTTTCTTCACCACGAACCAGCTTAGACAGCATTTTGCCCTTTTAGTTTTTCTGCCTCAATTACATCACCATTCTTCAGGACTAGCGCCCCTGTGTGAAAACAGGATGGAGAGCTCTAAAAAATAAATTATCAGGTGAGCCTGAGGAACTACTAGAATACATTTTCCATATTGTTTTGGTGTAGTGGAAATCACTAGGGGGCCATTGTCAAGGAAGGTTATCGTTTATTGTCTCTACAGAAATCACTGTTCACTGAAAGAATTGTCAGGAGCTCCAGGGAGTCCCCGCAGAGTTCAGGTAAGCGTTACATCAGGGCTCCAAGGAACTTGAACATGTCTGCCATCCATTGTGGAACCCATGAGAAGACTGATCCAAACCAACTGTCATCAGCAATGTCTTCCACTTCGTCTATCATCTGGACGTGTAACTTCGTCAGCAGCATTATGGCCTCTGTCAAGGTGCCATTCTCGTCATCATGAGAAGGTGTGAATATGCAACATGATTGTCCAATTTTGGCACAAACACATCCACCCAGTCGTATGGCTCGTAGCTCCTCTTTCATAGCATTGAATCTCTTTATGGTAGTGTTAATCGTCTGTAACAATTCCCATCTGGTTATCTGTAACCACTTGGTATTTGCTGCCGTCTGAATCCTGGGCATGAAGATTATCATGAATATCGATGGGGTCTGACTGAATGATCTGTGTTCATATGGAATGGAATCAAAAGCTTCTATTGACTTAGCTGACAAATAGTTCTCTCTCTTCATTCGATTTATCAGCTCAGCAGATCTCTTCTTTTTCAGGTGAGCATCTGCTTTAGGAAAGTCATCAATGTTGAAGTCACTTTTAGGAATCAACAACGCTGGAACATAGATGTTTACTATAGAACACCATCCTCCCCAATCTTTGGGCATTTTCATGTAAGCTCTGGATCCACAGGCCCAGTAGGGATCCATTATCACTGCTGTTCCAATATTTATTCCTGGCACATCAAAGGCTCGACCACAATTTTGATTCTCTCTAACTTTTCTTGTGCCATTGTTTCTGAAACACAGCTTTGTATTGTCCAGCGGCAGTATCTGCAAAGGCCCTCCTTTGTCTTTGACCCATGTCAGTAGTTTACCAAGTCTTGGCCGTAACAGTTTGCATCCATTTTCCACAATGTCAATGGTTGGTTTGTAGCAGCCAAATACTACCCACGCTCTGCAGATGACCCCACGTTCCTCCCATCCGTCTGGAGCAAGTACTGATCCCCAAATCTGCATTTGACCTCTGTCCTTCCATCTTCAAATTTCTTCTGCAGATTTTCCTGGGCTCTCAAGTCTTCTGTTTATTTCCCATCCGATTCCAGCTCTTTTCACTCCAGGCTGTTTACATCTCATCACACAATTTCTGTTGTGGACTCTTGCTCTTGTCTTTGTGTCTTGAACATAATCATCTTCATCTGGATCTGACCATTCTGTTGCCCATACCAAAGATGCTGTTCGGCCCATGAACTGACCTCTTGCTAGGCAGAGTGCAATATGAGATAGGCAATGTGCTGTCTGAACATCTATTTCAATGGCTATGAATATCTTAGACTTTCCCATAGTATAAGGCAGGAGTGCACAAACATAGCATTCCTCCTCTGAGGTTCTCCTTCCTACCTCTTTCATATGTTGATACCACATGTTATTCCCCAAATGTGGTGTGCTATCTAGATAATCATTCAATTCATGATCTTCCTCTCTTGTACTTCTCTTAGGTTTCATTTTTGCCTCATGAGCTTTTATGATCATCTCATGAAGTATATCAGCATAGTTCCTTCTCACCGGGGGAATCATAGGGACACTTGTCAGTGTAATCGGTGTCTCTACATGAACTACTGGTGGAGGAACATTTACATAGGGCCTTGGCTGTCGTACAATTGCTATATCTGTACCTTCCTTCTGCATAGGAAGATATACAGGAACCACTGCTCTCTTTGGACCAACGTAATAAACAGTGTGTATCATGAGAAAAAAATGGATACTGATAAAGATAATACATGTATATATTATGTACCAGTACATCCAGCTCCAGCAACATTGGCTTCTTGCTCATTGGTGTGTTCTTTCATTGTTTCCTACATTGTTATTGTTGCTATCAATGTTGCCCATTTTGCCTGTGACTACTTTTAAGGAAGGAAAAAACAACTTTAATCAGGCAATCTCATGAAATATTCTGGCAGCTGTTGAATCTGGTCCACAAGTTCCACAAGCAGCTGGCTGATTGCAGGATGATTAATAGGATTTCAAATAAACACAAAAGAGTTGTCTTTTCGCCAAACCACATGAGGATGCGCTTCCAGCAAATAGTAAAAGATCAAGGCCAGTAAATTGTGACTGTCATCACTCGATAAAACCATCCAGGCGTTCACGGAGATGTTCAGGTAGTAAATTAATCTGCTAGATTATTTCATGTATCAGCCAATCTATTGCAGGCCAATTCCTGGGATCCCTCAGAAATACAGATGTACTGGTCTGTCATCCAACAAGATAAGGATGCTCTTGAAGCAGAAAATAAAAGATAATTCCAAGCAGTCTGTGAGTGTCTTCATCTGCTAGGACTATCTGTACTTTCCGTACAGAACTCAGGCAGCTGGAGGATCTGCTCTATAATAGCTACGAGCAGTCTCCTCACTATGGGACAATTTTTAGAATCTTGCAGACACAGGTGAATGTCACTAGTTCTCCTAACCAGCGCAGGATATGCACAAAGAATGAAGAGGAAAACAGCAAAAATGATCCAATGAGTGTTGCCTTTAGACACCACCATGGGTGCCCCCAAAGAGAAATTCGGTGTGAAAGGATTCAGGAAACTGCTCCCTCTTCCAGTCGTCGAAAGGGAATTCGAGATTTGGCATTTTTCTTCTTCAGGATCTCAATGCCTCACAGTCCAAGTTTAGCAAACTCCTGTGGCTCAAGAACAATAGCTTTTTCACTCCTTCTTTAGCAGTTACAAAGAGTGTCTCCGAAGAACCACAGTCCAATGCGCACACTTTCCCTCTGTCTACTTGACAGTCTCTACGTCCTTCTTCCTCATCATCGATCTAGTCTGCACGTGCTGAACTTTTTCTCTGTGGCTTGCTTCCAAATAGGGGTGCAGTGGCCTCTTCGGTGTAGATCTTTACGTCTCCCAGGTGTATCCATCCGTGTCTCCCTAGTACGTTTACTGGTGATGGGGTAACGTCCTCTACTACGAAAAGGCTGTTAACTCTGGGTTCGTGCCACTTTCTCATAAAGTTCCTAATTAGGATTCAGTCACCTGGAAAAAAGTCTGGGTACAGATAGTTCTTCAGGTCTGGTTGCTGTATGGTCTTCATCTGTGTTCTGAGGCTGACACCCCATCCGCTTGACTTGTTCTGAAATGACAGAGATACTTGTGGTCATACATGTTAAGTAGGCACGTAGCTCATCTCCTAATAATTTTGCTGTTGTCTGGGCATCACTTCTAGTCCTCGATGGAGGAGTGAGAGGCATCTCCTTCGCCTCCCCGTTACTAGTTCATCGGGTGTGAGGTGATGGTCAGGGACTGGTTGATTCCTCAATGCATATAATGCAAGGGCCAGGCAATACAGCCATTCTTTTTTCAATGTTAACTTTAGTTTGGCTGTTCTCTCTTTGAGCAGACCGTTGAGTCTCTCACATATCCTGTTAGCTTGCGGGTGATAAGCAAAAGAAAACGTATGCTTAATGCTCAATAATAAACGTATTTGCTCAAAAACTTCATTCACATATTCCCCATACTTTTCAGACTAAAAACCTTTGAGCGCAAGTGGCGTCAGGGTGTGTGCATGGCCCGGCCTCGATCCACCTAGAGAAGGGGCACACCACCACTATCATATACCTATATCCATTACAGACCTGCAGCATATCAACATAGTCGATATTTAAATGCTGAAAAGGACCATTGGATCAAGGAATAACTCCTCTGACTGTTCGCAATGTGTGCCCAGCAGTAAACATTTGACATACGATGCAATTTACTACATAAAAAGCAACGTGTTCTAACAGGTTCAGTACGAACCAGTCTTCCACAATGGTTGCTGCAAGGCTTTTTCTTGTGACATGCGCAGGGTACAGTAGCTGTTCTAACACCACCTTTAATAAGGCTATAGGCATCACCAGTTTACCAGTGCTTTCCCGTCACCAGAGTGCCTCGGAAGGGGATTAAAAACACCCTATCTGTGTCCACAGGTCTTTCTCATCCTGTGGGGCTCCACTTTGAACTTCCATCAATTGTGTTTTTTCGACGAATGGTTAAAGCTTTCATTCACAATCATCATCACCAGCATTCTTTCTTTCACATCAGGCGTATCAAAGCTCATTATATCGTGTGAATATGCACGCAAGATGAACTCTGCTCTCTTAGTGTGCGCTGCACACTTAACTACTGCGATTGCTACTGGAAGTTGTAGTGCTTTAATAAGTCTGCCCAATGATGCAGCGTGTTGCATTGGAGTGCCGTCCATTTGGAGGTAGCCCCTCCTTTTCCAGCATACTACCCCTGCATGTACTGTTGACATCACGTAGGCGGAGTCATTGTACACTGTTACTTCCTGGTCTGCATGTTTCTCGAGCGCGACAATCAGCGCCACTAATTCTGCAGCCTGTGCTGAAAAGTGAGACGGTAGTCATGCACTTATCATTACTTCGAATTCCCCGTTAGCCCTGTGTTTTACCACAGTGGCACCTGAATAGCTTTGCCCATCAGTTTGATCGATCTTTGAAGATCCATCAATAAAGAGTATCTCTCCTGCTGTTACGCTCACCTGGTCTCTGCAGGGACGTTGGGGCACGGTTGGTGCCCTCCCTGGATTCGGCTCCCTGAGATCGGTTCTCTCTCCCAGCTGCTGCCAAGTACACTGCTCTGGATGCTGGTACTGCCCCTGCGAGAACACAAGAGGCAATGAGAAGGGTGTGGAGGTATTGTGACTCCCATCGGACCTTTCGTGCCAAAATGAGGTAAGTAAGCGTTTACCCATATAGGCTCACCACATATACAGTGAAGGCGAGCACTCCGTCCTGCTTCTCATCAGCAGGGGCGCTTCGAGATGACCCAGTTGCTTCACTGGTCCATAGATGTGGTGCCTCAGGCCGGCTGTGACCAAACCACTTCAAAGGTAGGAGTTTTTGTGATGATTATTGTTCACATAATTATTAATGTCTTTTCACATGATTTAAGTTCGTATCCTTAACAATGTCTCTTTCTCCCTTATAGATGATGGCGGCCCAGAAGAGCTGTTGCGCCGTTGGAGGACTCAAAGTGTTCCCAAGAAGATGGCAAGTTGGAATCTTAAGGTATGCGCTAGATGCAATGGCACGCAACCATTATTAGGTTTTTAACCTTATTTGTTCTTTCCTCCTGCAGGTATAGCCTGATGGCGCTTGGAGAAGAGTTGCGGAGCGCGGACCTGCCGGTGGGTGAAGGATGCCTCCGACCGCGACAAAGCTGGGCGTGTAGAACTCCCAATTTGGTGTCCGAGCTGAGGATCGGGTTAGGCGCGCAGCCGGTGGTTGTATTCCACGAGCCAGTTAAGTGTGCTCTGGTCAATCGCAGATGGAGTCACTGCGAGAAGGTATTAGATGCTTCAGCGATGGTTCTGCTGGTTCTGATGGCGAAAACAGGTAAGTTGCACCTCCGCGATGGCTTTGCTGACTCTGCAGGTAAGATGCTTCTCTGCGATGGTTTTGCTGGAAGACAGCTAAAATGCTTCTCCAAGATGGTATTTGCTGGGAAACAGGTATGAGGCTTCTCCGAGATGGTTTTGTTACACTGCTTAAGCAGAATAATGCAAAGCGTTGGCCTACGGGCGGGGGCAGGCTTAAATAGCCTGGCCCCAGCCACACCCCCTTGATCTGCTAGATGGTTCGACCCTGCCACTCCCAAATGATGCTGCATGTGCAGCTTCATGGATTCCTATGGCCACGCCCAGCCCAGATGCACGTGATGATTAATATGAGATGGAATAACAGGTCACCAAGGGAAAAAGTGTGCAGAGCACACTTTCTTATGAGCCTGGTACCAAAGGCGCCAGGACTGGGTCCAACTGGACCCTTTAGTGTTCCTGTCCAGTGGCCATGACGCATGCTGCTAGAGCATTTTCCTTCACCCATGGGATCTCGTCATAGAATTCTTCATAATTTGAGCAGTCACGTACCTGCTCGTCCTCTGCCAGTGGTTCAGTTACAAACGTGGCAGGGTTCACTGTCTTACATCTGATTATTTTAATTGCTGGATTCGATATAACCACCTCATAAGCAGAAGCTCTTACATCAGTGTATCTTTAAAACAGCAAATAGAACATGTTCAACAAATAACGTCATAGAACACCACATTACTATGCTGGTAGACTTCTCAATAGCGAATGCGGCGGCTGACAATGATTGGTCGCAAGGAAGTGACCCCTCATTACTGGATCCAAAATCCGACTGTAATATGCTAGAGGCTTCTACCCCAACGTGGTTCTCTGCGTGAGCACTGCTGTCATGACTGTTCCATTTGAGTGCGAGAATAAAAATAGTTCTTCGCGGAGTCAGGACACTGAGTCTTGTGGTCTGGAGTGCCTGGAGGAAACACTGTGCTGAAAGGACCCCCTGTCCTCTTTTTGTCTCTACAACACCTTACTAAACCTCCCAACGGCCGCGGAGCGGGCCGCGGAGTCAGGACGCTGAGTCTTGTGGTCTGGAGTGCCTGGAGGAAACACTGTGCTGAAAGGACCCCCTGTCCTCTTTTCGTCTCTACAACACCTTACTAAACCTCCCAACGGCCGAGGAGCGGGCCGCGGAGTCAGGACGCTGAGTCTTGTGGTCTGGAGTGCCTGGAGGAAACACTGTGCTGAAAGGACCCCCTGTCCTCTTTTTGTCTCTACAACACCTTACTAAACCTCCCAACGGCCACAGAGCAGGCCGCGGAGTCAGGACGCTGAGTCTTGTGGTCTTTGGGCTCTGAGGGCGACGAGGGCCCAGCGGCCCGGGTAGACGAACACAGACTCCATCAACAGAAAAGCTGGTAGGTGATTTGATCTACTATTCTTTATCACCCATTCATCTGCCACGTTGATTAAATACCAACGAGCAACTGTCGCTAGTCCCTACAACTTTGGGAGACTGTAGGGGCTCTGCCCCTTTGATCCCACTCAACGTGATAAGACCTACCTTGCCACAACTCAATTTAACACCCAAGAGCGCAGCAATTCTATCAGCCATAGAACGGGAGACTGCGGGGGCTCGCCCCTTTGATCCCGTTTCTCTTTCTTTCTTTATTTGTGTAATTATTGTGACAAATATCAGCGTAACTGAACTTCACATCAAGAAAAATGACTTTGCAAGCAAATTCCAACATTTCTATCCCAGACCCAATAACTAATAGTAAACTGCGCCCCAACACGAGACAACGTGTCAAACAAGATAAACAACCCGCTCCTACCAATGTGAATCAAGCTCTCCAACCTTCCATATTAGATGTCTTGCGCAAAAAAGAAACCCCAAAAAGAAGCTCGCAACAACTCCCTCCTAAAGTTCTGATGAGGGACTTGCAAGAAATAGACATAGAAGTAGCGAATTTAGCTCAACAAGAAGCATGCGTAGATGAGGAGGAGTCCACACAAGAACTTAGAAGTGCTCCTCAGGACATATCAAGTTGTATGACGCCACAGGTAACTAATGAAGAACAACTAATGTCCACTTTAGACCAAGGAAATAATAACACTAACCAACCAATTCAAACCACTATTGATTTGGCTACTGATGACCCAAAGGCTATTCATAAAACTATGACGTCCTCTCCCTTTGCCGCTCTATTAAATCCACCTACACCTATGTCGCAGCCCTTGGGACCAAACTCGAGAGAGCGTGACATTGAGATGTCACAAGGGCTGCAACAAGCAGAAAAAGCCATTGAGTCTAATTTGGCTCGATTATCAAAGACAATGACCATTTTGCCAATTAGACCCCCCAAAGATGCGGCAGCAACCCCTGATGAACTGCAAACACCAGAAGTATCCAAAAGTGAACAAGCAAAACAAACAAAAATTAAGATGGTTGCAGCCCTACACAGCCCGGAGCCTTGCTAAACCCAAACAGAAAAAAGAAATGCTTCAATCTAACCCAAGGACAGCCCGTCTTTCTTTAGACATCACCGAAATCGAGTCCCTGTTTGTAAACATTGAAAAAAGAAAAGAAGTATTTGGAGATCCTTATGTACAACGACCAATTAATCATCCGACGACATCTACCCCGACTATGAATATAGCACACCACTATGATATTCCTCCACAGATGAATGAGCCCTCCCGTCAATCGGCAAACAATCCAAAGCACGTACGCGGAAAGAAAAACAAATGCGACTACGAGGATTCTGATCCCCCTATGTCAAAAAACAATGCCCTATCTTTAAACGATGCATATGACCAAGAGCCCCCTAGCAAATGCTTATGTCTCTCACCAGAGGCCCAAACAACCCCGCGGATACCGACGACGATGGTCGATTTACAGAACATCCTCAACCATCATGACTCAAGCAATGATTCCATTCTGCAAACTCTATGAGGCGGCCAATGATACCATCAAAGATCAAGCTACCCTCCTAGCCCTAATTCATACAAAACAAATTCATCTTGAAGCATTTGTCAATAATATTGAAAAACGCTTAGATCGGGAAGCAGAGCGCTCGCACCAATGGCAAGCAAGATTGTTCGAGATGACATTAGCCGAAAAAGCTGAGAAAGCTACGCTTACCTCGACTCTGTTTGCTCTGATGAAGGCCCATTCTCTACATAATCCTAATCCTGTTCAGGACCCTGAAACAAAATTGCAGCTGCTGAAGAGTACACAGCCAATAATAACCCCATTGGTAAGTGTCGACATTCACCCTCAACCTGTTGTTATCAAATCTCCCCCTCAACCAAACATATGCAAACCAATAGATACTTTTGAAATCTTTTCTAATAATAAATCTGGAAACCAACCAGCATCCACCAAACAGGCTATCAAACCTAAAAATACACGAGCGAAGGGCAAAAAGCAAACAGGCTCTCGTGCCTTTCTAAGGCACTGTAAACTCACGGGACTCAATGAAAAAAAACCCAACTTAAAAAAAAAGAGTACCATCAATGAGGAAAGAACTATTGAACCAATTGTGAATATTGATCCTGAACCTCCCGCTAATCCAATCCAAGAGCATTCCAACTCTCCAGAGGAGGAAATAGAGGAGTTACTGAATCTTACTACTCACCTGAATCATGAAGCGTCAGACAACAACAATGAACCAATATTGATAACATTGAACGAATACCACACTGCGCAATCTGATGACTCAGTGACGATCAATCTAGATTGCGAAACCGTCTCAGACGCAGAATCTTGTTATACAGGTGACATTACTGATAACTCGGATGCCCCCTCAATCTATTTGATCAACACATCACAATCAACTGATGATTCGATCTACAGTGAAACATATATCTCTGAAATGGAAAGAGAGACTCATGAAGTACAACAAAAAGGATTAAAGAAAAATCATGCTACGGTTACCTATAACCTGCCACAATTTATTGATCCTTGGGGAAAAAAAAAGTGAAATACATCCTACGAGTAGCTTGTATTGGAAACAGACGACCGCAAATTACACTCAATAGGACTAACCTATTAAGACTATTTCAGGTATTTACAGAGTTAAAATCAATACAATCACATGAAATTAAGACAGTGACCTTTGAATATGATGATGAGTTGGATAAAGTACTGATCGAATTTTACAACCCAGACACTATGAATCGGATTTTAAAGATGGCTGTTCCACTACTGTCATTAGGATTTGCGTGTACAGAGGCTACCATAGATACAAAGAATATAATAAAAAAGACTCAGGATCATGCACGCTCACAGAACCAGACCAAGGACTATACTGATGAACACGACGCTATCTATCCTTTTCGTCGAGTCTATGAAGATACGATTCTGAACTCTACAAATAGTTCCGACGTTCGATCATAACCATTAACACAATTAACTCTACACACATGGACGCTATGTTCCTGGAACACAAGAGGATCATCTCATCTGTTTGAATCACTAGATCCTGTATTGGAATCCTCTCAAATTATATGTTTCCAAGAAACTTGGCTATCTCAGACACCTGTGTGTGATGGTTATATAGCTGTTCTCAATCCAGCCATAAAAGGATCAAGAGGCCGACCATCGGCGGGACTATTAACGCTAATAAAAATATCCCCCTTGTGGAAAATTATTGAATCTGAAAACATCAACCCTTGGACTCAATTGATCATCATATCTATTGCAATAGAGGGTGACGCAAATCCGTCATCTTCAACTCAAACTCAATCACTAAATATGACTGCAATTATTAATGTATACTGGAATCCAATAGCAATAAATGATGCTAATTTTCTGGATGGCGTCTTCCTGACAATTGACAGAACTGCCGCAAAATTCCCCAAAATTAGTTTTATCTTCTGTGGAGACCTCAATATACATTTGTACACTGCAGAAGGCGAAAGGAGACAATTTCATCAATTATCAACAAGAGCACAACAGTGGACAAAAGAAATCGCCATGAGGGACCTTGAACTAATAAATCAACCGCATGATAAACTAAACTGCTTGCTGCCAACCTGGTCATCTAGAAAAACGACTGCAATTATTGACTACATATATCTGTCTTCAGATATTAACAATAAGCTGGTAGGCTTCCAAGTATTCCCTACCTCTAAAAGTGACCACCTAATGCTTAAGATCTCAGTGGCAGGAGGAAATGCAATACATGCGACCACCCCCTCTATCTTGCTGGAAATAACAGGAGCAACAGCCAGATTAAGAATCAGCAATAATCAGCTGGCTGCTATTCCACAGATTTTCCAACAAACACAGATGTCATACAGAACCAAAATAAACTATGAATGGATTCTAATTCCATATCATACGAAACAATGCACGATAGAGAAACCAGTCCATTGTCATTATTACAACCCAGAAATAGCAGCAAAAAAAAAACCTGCAGCAAAATATTCGGAAGTGGTCAAAGGATCCCACTGTATAAAATCTCAAAAAGATCAAGAACGCCAAGCAAGCATATAGAAATTGGAACAAAACTAATGCGTCCAAGGTACAACAAGACGACGCAGAAGCCATGCTAGCTACTTTGCGCAATAAAAATCTGAGATCCCTCTGGAATTTGCTAAACAGCAATCCAGGACAGCAGCATTTGATGGTAGCCAACGTCACAGAAAAGAACTGGATCGCACATTTTACGAATCTCTATAAATCTCGACACCAAATTGAACACCTGGATCAATCCATTAGTACAAACACCTGGACTATTACTTGGGAAAAAGAGCAATTCATAGAGATGATTAACAATTTAAATGTATCAAGAGCACCCGGTCCCGATGGACTTTCCAATGCTGCCCTCAAACGAGATCCAGAGACTTGGGCGAATCTTTTGGATCACATTCTAACCTTGGTCAACGCATTAAAGATATTACCCACCACTTGGTCCAAAGCGGTACTGATACCGATCTATAAACAGGGCAATAGAGATGAACCCGCCAACTTCAGACCCATTGCCCTGTTAGACCCTTTGGGCAAACTATTCGCAAGATATCTCCTTAAAAATGTGTCCGCTTGGGCCAAAGTGACCAACCGCTTCGATTTCAGACAAACAGGATTCACCCCAAAAGCAGGGACGAATGTGAACCTATTCATTCTAAATGTTCTAAAACATGAAGCACTAACATCTAAAACCGCCCTCTATGCAGCTTTTATAGATCTGCATATGGCATTGGTTGCCATAAACAGGAACATTCTGTGGAAAAAGTTGGCGAGTTGGAAATGCCCTCCAGAGATATTGGAACCCATTAAGCTACTCTACTCCAATACTACAATTTCGATTGGATTAACGAAAGAAGGAACCACTACTGATGAGATAACAACTTGGCACGGACTAAAACAGGGCTGTCCGATGGCAGCAATGCTATATAATCTATACACACTATTCTGCCAATATCAAAACATATCTTCTGAACCCACCGAAAATCAATTCAGTGCCGATTTCATATTTGATGTATGCGGATGACATACTCCTTCTCGATAAGACACCCTTAGGGCTACAGGAAAATCTAAGTATGACAGAAACATACATGAAAGAGAACGAACTACAGATCAATACCAAAAAAAACAAAACTATGTCATTCACTACCTATCGAAATACGAAATTTGGAAATAAGATATCAAACTTTATGCTGGATAACAAGTCACTGGCCAATGTATCTACTTTCAAATACCTGGGCGTTGTGTTGAACCAACATAAGGCAGAATTAGCCTGGGCAATCACTTTAGAGACTAAAATTCAATTGTTGGCTCGACAAGGGGTGATGCTTCATAAGCGTTTTGGCAAATTTTCGCTGAATCTAATTATAGCCTTCTATCGCCAGAAAGTCGTCCCTATACTTATCTATGGGAGTGAAGCTATGATTACATCTACCCTCATAAACTGGCAAAAGCTTGAAGCTTTATTTTGGCGCAAGATCTTGCATCTCCCCAAGAACTTTCCTATGCCACAAATTCGCTTTGAAGTAGCATTGCAATCCCTCGCCTCCTTAGTTCTCTGGAAACAGCTAGATTTCCTACAAAAAATCATAAATGGAGAACAAACACCTGCTTTACAAATCTTACAGGAAATCCCTCAGGCGATGAAAAATACAGTGCTGAAACAGTGGAAGTCACGACTCTTCCTGGCCATGACAAAAGAAGACATTACGGTTGAAATGCTTATCAAACGACCACAACGTGCAAAGGTTAAACTGTAACGTAATGATTAGCAGAAAACATCAGAAGACAAAACGAGGTATAACATGAATTTACTTTCATCATTTGATACACGAGCTCTGAATGAACTGCCTCAGTATCTCACACTTTTTCCTGACCCCACTATCCGGACAATATTCATGAAACTTCGTTTCAACATTCTCCCGACGCGACAAAGACTAGCTCACATTCGCAAAATACCAAAAGATTAACAATTCTGCCGATACTGCAAGGACATAGATGCCATAGAATCTCTTAAACATCTAGTCATGGTATGTCCCGAATTATCTGCCAAGAGAGCCCTTTACGGGGGAGCATTTAACATCGCCCAGCAACAAGAGGAAGGAGATAACAGATGGCTTAAGCTGCTTGAAGGCAAAAACAAAAAACTAATCTTCACAATTGTTCAATTCTTGATTGAAATTTTAGAATATAATCAAAACTGAAGTGTTCTTCTTGTTTTTGTGTTGTCTGCTCCTTTTCTAAATGTTGTAAATTAATGAATGTATATGAGAATTCAAATGAAAAGTTTATATATAAACTGTATCATTTGAAATAAAAAACAAAATAAAAAAATAGTTCTTCAGAATAATTGGGAATCCCTAGAACTGGAGCTCCGCAAATTGCCTTTTTTAACTCATCAAACCCTTCCTCCATTTCCACCGTCCATACAATCTTTTCCTGATTCTGCTGTGCCTTTTTTAGGGCTTGCAACAATGGTCTTGTGTAAGAACTATAATCAAATACCCATGCACTGACATAATTGCACAGTTCTAAAAATTGTTGAATTTGCTTTATATTGTGTGGTTTTGCTGTTTTCATAATCGCCTCCTTCATGCGAGATTAACTGTCCTATGTATAACACCTCTTCTTAGCAATACTGTAATTTCTCTTTGTACACTTTATATCCTTCATCTGCTAGCATAATCATTAGCTGAACTGAGTCACGTCTGCACTCTTCTTCTGATGTGCTGCAGACCAAAATATCATCTACGTATTGCAACATGACACTTGGCAAATAAATATTGCTTAAGTCCAGGACTCTACTGAAAATTGATGGAGACTCACAATACACTTAGGGCAACCTCGTGCTTTTCAACTTAGTTTGACAAAAAGTAAATGACATCAGATCTTGAGAATCTTTATGCAACGGGATTGGGAAAAATGCATGTTTCAAGTCAATCACAGTGAAATATCGCGCCTCAACAGGGCTTCTACATAAGATTGTCCCCGGGTTTGGAAGTAGAAGAAACTCTGCCTCTACAATCGGATTAATTGGGCGCATATCTTGAATTAAACGGCATGACCCTCCCTTAGATTTCGTGATAGGATACACAGCGGTGTTGCATGCTAACTCTGATGTCACTAAAATGCCTTGATCCATCATGGCGTATATAGTTTAAAAAATACCCTCGCCTGCCTCTCCAGACATGGGATACTGCCTTGCTTGAGGTCAAATTGCTCCTGGCTTTAGTTTAATCTTAACTTCTCCAACCCCCTTTAATTGGCTACGTCATAGTGGCCATAGTCCATAAAGAAACTGGCACTTTCGCCATATCATCATAAAAAAATGTGAGACGCTGTCGCCTTATCATAATTTTCTGTGGAACTTTGCGTCTTTCTGCCCTATCCCAATATGTAACGCTCATTTCAAATACCACTTTGTCCTCTGAAGGGTCATCTCTAAATATGTCCTCATCAATGACATCAGTCAATCTGTAACCCTCTCCACTGGCAATCACTGTGTTCCATGATCTGCCGTCATCATCAAAGTGGCATCATGTGTTTGCTCATCCGCAGCGTACACTAGGATATCATCCTGGAAATAGAACATGTTCTTTACGTTTCGGTTGCAGTACTGCATCCATCATGCGTTGAAACACTGAGGCTGGAGATGACAGGCCGAACGGCATTTTCGTGAACTGATAGGTGCCGAACGGGGTGATGAATGCTGTCAATGGCTTGGAGTCTTTATGTAACTGTATTTGATGGTACGCGTCCCTCATGTCTAACTTGGAGAACACTCTGGCTTCCTTCATCATGAGGATTAACTTGTTGATGCTTGGCAGGGGGTAGCTGTTCGCAATTACTTCCAGGTTTAGGCTGCGGAGATCAATGCATACCCTTAGATCTTGTGAATTTTGTTTTTTTATAAGCATGACCGGGCTCAGCCACTCCGATGCTTTGATTTCTTCGATGGTGCCTTCTTTCACCATTTTGTTAAGTTGGTTTCTGAGCGTGTCTCTAGCGGTCGCGGGTACTGGCCTTACTCTGTGTTTGATGGGGACCATGTTGGCTTTGAGTAGTATTTTGTGGACAAAGCCTTTGATGTGTCCAGGCCCTTCCGAAAACAGTTTTGGATAATCTTCTCTGGCTACCGGCGCTCCTCTTGCACTGACTGACAACACCTGGTCCTCTGTGCTGTGGTCAAGCTTGATTTGCAGCAGTTTAGCCTGATCATCCCAACCTAGAACTGCTGGGCCTTCTTTACTGAAGTATATTCTTGTTGTGGTCTCTCTCCCTTTAAATTCCACTTTTCCTTTGATATATCCAAGTAGGTCAATGGATGCACCTCCAACACTGTCTCTGTGCCCATCATCTCTTTGTATGTGCGCAGGGGTAATATAGTTAAGTCAGAGCCTGAGTCCACCATGACTCTCGTTTCCAATCAGTTTATTTTAATGGCACAGTGAGGCTTTTCTCTCCTGGCCTGTGGGCTGTTCACCATTATGACAGTAGGCCTCCCCTCCTCCTCATAGGATGATTCCCTCTCTGTGTTGTGTTCGGCATTGACGCTGGTGAACTTTTTGTTCTGCCATCGGCACACTATTGAAAAATGTCCAATCTTTTTGCACACCAAGCATTCTTTGTCCCTTGCTGGGCATTCTTTGTCGAAGGCTAAGTGTTTTGTGCTGGTGCATCTGTGACAGTTTAACGGTTCCTTCCTTGCCCACTTCCCTTCTCTCGTGTCGAAGACTGGTTTCTCCTTCTTAGGGGGGAAGGCTATCGCTTGTACTTCTGTGGGGCTGTGTCCACTTGCGTATTCTTTCCTCCTTCCCGTCGTCTCTTCCACTGCTCTTGCGATTTCGACGGCTTTTTCTAGCTGCATTTCTTTTTCTAGAATGAATTTGTCTTGCACCTTCCTGCTGTTGGTATGTACCACTAGCATGTCACAGATCAATCCTTCTGCAGTGTTTCCAAAGTTGCACAGCGCGGCTAATTTGCGTAGTTTGGTTACGTAGTTGTCCACTGGTTCGGACGCTTCCTGTTTGCAGCTGTAAAACCGTATCCTGTGTAGAACAGCATTCTCCTTACTGGCAAATCTTTTGACTATTCTTCTAACCGCTTCCTTAAAAACGTTGTCATTGTTGCCCGCCACTGGTTCAGGGGTGAGACTTTCGAACACTCTTTGGCCTTCGACGCTGAGGGCATTCAGTAGCATGGCTCTGCGTCTCGCTGCCGTGTAGCCTGCGCTACCTAAGGCCTCTAGGTACATGGTGAATAAGGGTTGCCATTGTGGCCATGCTAAGGCCTCTAGGTACATGGTGAATAAGGGTTGCCATTGTGGCCATGGGATGGCAGGCCTACCTGGCGTTTGAAGAAATGGCGGTGGTGGTGCTGCTCCTTGCATGGCGCAGCATGAGCTCAAGTCTCGATCCTCATCGTCAATTATGTTGTAAATAAAGCGCAGTGGACAGAGAATTTACTGATGGCACTTCTTTATTCTCTTAACATCATCAGCTTTCTTTATGTAATAATAACACTGCATATACCTGTGGGCACAGGCTCTGCAAAACTGCCCTCTGCAATATAAGTCTTTAGGCCGAAAGATGGATGGTGGCCAGTCAATAGAGGAGCACACAGGAGCTGATGCTGCTGCGTGCCCTCTACTCCAGCTTGTGGGTTTTGCGCGCGGGAGCTGCAGCTTCCGCCTGCACTCGCGAGATCTTGCGAGACAGCAAGTCCCGCAATATCTCTACAATGCTCTGATCCTTTCCAAACAAGTAACATAGTGGCATTGTGGGAGGACCCATACAAGGACTAAAGGGAATACGAGGTATGTGTTTAGCTTTCAAAATCGCCCTTATTTTACCACAAAAAATGCTCTCTAGCAATTTTGCATCGTTTACCTGAACACAGCTTCTCAAATGTTCATTTCATTCCAAAAAAAGGTCATACCTGGGCAAAATCGTCCTCACACCTCACACAGCTTCAGAAACTGTCTTTATTTTATTGCACAACTTTCAAAATCACACTTTTGTATTGTAATAACATGTTCAAACTTCTACACAGCCGTCAAAATCGTTATCTGCACACCAAACCGCCCATATTGTATTGCAAAAAAAATGCTAATTTTGCATCGTTTCCCTGCACACAGCTGGCAAATGAAGGATTGCAGCTGCTTCAGTCTGTTTCTACCTAGGTCTGAGAACAGCCGAAGACCAGAGGATAATTTTCCGGTACGTGATACCAAATATTACATAACACCGATAGTCTTTTTTAGCAAAATTAAGAAGTGCATACAGCCTGCAGGTAGACTCACGCGTTACCAGAAAGAAGAGAAGATAAAGGCGGCGCTTCGTATGACTGGGCAGGCTCTGGGAAGATGAGAGGCCGGGCAGGTCTGGGACGGAGGCGGAGCAAGAGAAGAGGTGGTCACCGCAGAGACTTGCACAGACTTGCCCTGATTATCCTGTCAGTCGCCGCAGAGTGGTTCCAGGGCAGGGCTGGTGAATCGAGTGGACAGCTACGTTGAGAGCGGTGAGTTGATCGATCCTTGTGTCACCATCATTTGTGCCTCTTGTTTGTGCTTTGATGCTGATCTAGTGAAGTGATATGTAAGCCGCTTCGGCCTGCGGGGACTGAATTACAGAATGCACCGTTTGTGTTAGCAGTCGCCTGATGAACGTGCGATCTAGTCCGGACCCACAGGCTTGTGGTTGAAAGATTGAGATTGGCATGCGTCCTCTGCCACCGCGCTGCTGCCAGTCAAGGGGGAGTTGCCCGTGTTGTGTACATTGACTTTCTCCCACACCGGAAGTCCCCTTACTCTATTATGTGTTGCGCTTTCTGGGATGTAACTCTTGCACTCGGAAGTGCTCTATCGCAGTCTGACATCTGTACAGATCCACTCGCAGCGCTTGTTCTCCGGCAGATGGGTGCATGTGCCACTTGCCCCGTGCAATTACTAGTTGGAACACAACCCTGGGCACGAGATTTTACTCAAGTGAACTCCTCACCCTGGACCGGACTACTTTAAAACTAGTTTAGTTCTTATACAACTGTAAGGAATTCAAAGGCCTTCCTTCCACCTGTGACATAGCTCTCAACTCACACGCTTTTGGCGGTGTCAACCGCCTTGTAAAGGGCTGACTCACCCGCCAAGCCTCCTGCACGCCCATTCATTCCAATGGGCGTCTCACCCGCCTTTGCAACACAAATGGTTGAGAGCTATGCTGTGAAACAAACTCATGGAAATTTAAGCAAACTCTATCTTGAAAAAAAAATGTTGGCAAGTTATTTTTTTCTCAAAATATGCCCGCTCTAGTCGACGCATTTGGCGGGTTAAGATCTAGGGAATGTGGCATTTCGGGTTTTAGAAAATGCAGTTGTCAAAGGGCAGCAACTGTTGTACGTGGAGCAGGTGCATGGAGGTGGAAGGACACCGACCACACCCCCAACAATGCACACATGGGCCAAGGAATGAATGTGTCTGTAAAGATGCCTTGAAGGCACTCGGAGACAAATCAAATGATCGTGAGTCATCTTTTTTTAAGTGCAAGCTGTGCCTCAAAGGGCAACCGAGCACTACATTGTGAGTCCTTGTTTACATTTTAGATGACACGTAGGGCGATATTAGGTAACATCCATTGGCAAACATTCAGCGCAGTAGAGGGGCACAGTGGCCGCAAGCTATGCCTAGTGATCACTGCTTCAGGTAGGGCCAGTCAGCCTACCTGCAGGCATAACAGAAGACATTACAGGGGAAGATGGGAGAGTTACCATAAATGGCGAATTTCACTGCACGTTCTGTTTTGCATACACGGCATGCTGTCAACAACTTTTTTTCAGAAACTGTAGAAGGTATTTTATAAAATGTATGTTATCCTATAGCCATACCTTGCACAACTCATTTTCTTTTTTAGTGAATATATTTAGCTATTTTGCCATTGCCAAAATGGTCAGCCATTTTGCTCACAGTAGATCTGAATGGTAGATGCCCTGCCTGATAGTATGAATCTATTTGAAGAACGCAATCAATATGCTTATGGTCCACATCACGTGTGATAATGACCTCTCCGAAAAGGAATCTAGAGTAGAAAGTATGGGCGGAATTTCCGCATGCATGGGGACAGTCGGTCTTCAGGGCCCATGATGCCTGGTATGGCCCTCGCTGCAGGTCTATGAAGCTATAATATTCTACCCTCTCTCGTCGGTAGCCCTGATGCCAGTGTCTTCTGTGTGAACGCTGAGCTTACCAGTCTGCACTGTGTCGAGACATTCGAGGGAGTGTAGGCACAACATTATCTTAGCTTTAAACTTAATGAATAGCCCTTGATTGCGAGCTCTCCATTACGTTTACAAGACCATGAAATTGTCAATGTTGGCAGTGCATTTAAAACAATTTGATTCAATTATGCTGGTTGCAGTTTCTCCTCTTGGCTTTTAGAGACTTGCTCACTCTATCCCATATAAACTTCATGCCCTTTTAATTGCCCAATATTTGGCTTCCGTAAATGTTCTTGTTCCTCCTAATCTTGAGAAATATGTCCTCGCACATGGTCTGCTCGTTAGACTCCCTTCTTGCTTTGCCTTCACCTCTCGAAATAGCATCCTTGGTTCCAAGCCAATGTACTCCTCTATTTTGCAAGGGAAAACAACTTCACCATCTTTTCGATCCTGGGCTCGTATTTTGAGGAAGCTGGGTTGATTGACATAAGCCGTCATCCATTTTCTTCTGATGGTTGTCCTAAACGTTGAATATATACCTCTCATAAGCAAGCTTCTATGTATTTTTCTATCTTGCGTTTTGGCGTATTTACAGTTATTGACCAGCGAGTCACTTCATTCTTCTTTGCGTTCATAATTACTGTATCGTCCTGGTTCTCTTAGTGCTTCGGTTACATTGGGGGTCATTACGATTTTGGAAGTGCCATGGCTGCCTCCAAACCCGGGTCCGTTCTGGTTGAATGAGGACTTACCGGGACATTCCTACGCGTGCCGACCCAGTAAATCCCCATTCAACCAACCATTCCCCATTCCCATTCGAGCCCCCATAGGGCTCAATGGGAATGGGGAAGGTTCTATTTATGGGCCCGCAAATAGGGGGCCCGTTATTAGCGCCCTGGTCCCTTGGACGTGTGGTCAGACCACACGTCCTTTGCGGGTCCGGCTAAGGGAACTCGGAATTGGGCGGTAAGGGTTTACCGGCACCGGGTTCCTTACCGGTGACCGTTAACCCTTACCGCCCAACTCGGAATGAGGCCCATTGTCATTCTTAAGTAGTTTCGTATTGTTTCAGCATAGGTTCGTATATCTTCTTTATGACATTCTTTTACTGTCGTCAGACTTGGTTTTAATGCACATCCATTCTGTTCATGGCTGCATTTCAACAGCTCAGCAAAGTACATTCTTCTTGGTAACTTTCCTCCATTATGTCAGCTTGTGGGTACACTCTGAAGGGTTGTTTGAGTGCATATCGTCCCTCATGTACTCTACGTGGTACAGAATCATTGCAAGGATTCAGGCATGGGTTCCCCATCATGGCTCTTCGTCTGTCATCCCAATATGATGGTGGCAAGGGAGAAGACGGGTACCTCGTCCTCTGCAACAATTTTTTCTTTAAAGGGACTTCCTACCACATTTTATCAGAGAGTGAGGGCAAGCATAGGTTTAGACACAGACGGATTTTGTTTTTGGACTTTAAGAAATCCATGGCGCTTAGGAACATCAGTTGAGGGAACCAATCTTTAGAGTTCGGGCCAGTTGGGTATTACACCAACCCTAGCATTATAGTAAATAAAGGTTTCGAAACTATAACACTTATGTGACTCTCTTGATACCATGCCTGTCTCACAGTATCTTTCCTTCTTCTCTGTTAAATGCATCGTATCCATGTATGTTTGAATAAAAGGACTGCCCCCAGTAAAATGATTCCACTCGCAATAACAGACGCCATCCAAAAGATTCAGAGTGACTGCTGAAGAGTACTCCTGAAACAGAGTCCTTAAGACTTACCTAGTCTATCTCAAAAATCTTCTTGAAACATTTTGATGATTATTTTTATTTTCATTGGCTATACCAGTGTCTGTCCTGTGCGCTATTGCATGTGACGAAATTGGAACTATAACAATTCCAGTTGCTAGTTTGCCTGCATTAATTCTCAGACCTGAAAAACCTAAGACCTCAGGACTCCTGTTGTGTTTTTTTTTTTGGATAAATCTAAAAATTGACTCCCTTTTTGTGTTGTAAGTAGTTTACTCCCAACATTGTAAGCATAGAAGTAGTTTGACCTCCAAAAAACAAACTCCACACTTAAGCCTTAGAATTTTGACTTCCATTTCCAAAAGGTTAAGCACCAATTGATTGCAAATGGCGACAGAAGAACATTTTACAGATGCAGTTCTCCCAAGTCTAGGGTTTCCTGTCCTAATTTCTGTATTGAAACTGTTGGATCCAGCAAGCGATTTTAATCCTGGGAACTCTTTGCAGATAAATGGTGCTAGCCTTCATCTATGAATGATTAATGCACTTTATTTAAATTCTTACCCTGTGATACCAACCAGTGAACGGCTGCAATAATTGCAAGGGGCTATTCCAAAAATCACTCCAATCTCTCTTCTTGTAAGCCTACTGGAGTTGGTGAGTTGATATAAGAAGCAATATGTTGTGTACAGTTTTTCCATAAAATGTTATTCAAAGCAGGGCTTGCTCAACCAGATTGCGTCTACAGCTGTAGATGGGATCTGTCATTGGTTCATTTACCATTATCCAAAGCTTTATCTAGAAACTATCAACCGGGATATTTCGTTGGTGAAATTACATTGTATTGTTATTATGAATGGGGCATGCCCAATAATGTGTTATTTTAACATGCTAGTCCATCTGTTAGGTTAGTACAATCGCTTGTAAGGCTTGTTTGTACAGAGTGTTTCCCCCCCCCCCAGCCCCTGGCACAAACTCCATCCAATCCTCCATCTTCTTTTGTCCTCACCTGGAGACGCAGAATCGAAACTGCTTTGTGAACCTGATTCGTTGCCTTGAACAGCTGTTCACATAGGGTTGACCAATGCCCAGGGCTGGTCTAAAGCAAGATGGGGGCTTCTCTAGTAGCTGACATTTTTGTATATGTTTTACACAGGTTGATTGGGAAGGGAGGTTAGAGATTGGGATGCGATTGCTATCTTTATACGACCCAGAATAGTTTCTCTTAATAAACTGTGTTCTTTAGATGGGAGTGATTTCACCTTCTTCCAATGACCCATTGAATAAGGTAATAAACACGGGTACCAGTACCTCTTAGTCAATGCCAGTTATTTTGCTGGGTCTGGTTAAAGTGGTGATTCTGCTGGACCAAGAATCGTCTTGCATTGTCACCATATCATCGTATTCGTTCATCATGAGCAGAGATTCAGTTACTCGGAAAGTTACTGATAGTGGAACAGGTTTTTGGTTTGGAAATCGGTTTTCAAATGGTGTTTACCTTCTCACTGAAAAGAGTTTGCATTGTTAGGTGGGAAACCTCTAGGCACACTGACAAAACCCAATACAGTGAGTGCTCTGCTGAGTGGCGAGGTCCGTCTGCATAATGGCTCCTGCCATTGAGATCAGCTTGGATTATTACCACAACCTTGCCGGCAGATTAGGATTTTTTTGCCTACAAAAGTCACATATAATTAAAGTTTGTTTGGGCCTCTGGAGTAGGCCTTCTAGATATTAAAAGCCTCCAAATGAGCTTCGTAATGGGGAGGCTGACACATAATAGAGTTTAGTTATCAAATTGTCAAAAAAGATGAAGCGCCTCATTGTAATGTCTTTGCAATGCAGATCTGCTGCTATGTAGGCGATGCCATGCCTTTTTCAACATTGTATTGCATAATTTTATAATTGGGAGCCGCAACTTATCAGGCGTATTCAGCACTGACTCTGTAAACCACTTTTAGTGGATGCAGAGAACTGCGGTTGATTTTGTGATAGATAAATCGTAATATTTGAAGCGAACCCTGAGATTAGGATACATAATTATGCAATAACTTTTAAAGGGGGTACGAGGACGGTGGTGTATCGGATCCGTGTAGACTTTGATTCTTTTTTTTCAAATGGGCGCTATATCGAGATGAAGCGCTAGGGCAGGCGATTCCCAACTGTGCGTCTGTATAGCACATGTCATAGTAGGCCAGCAGTGTCCATATGAGACTGTTGTGTGGCGATCATGAGCAATATTAAAACATATATGTTTATATAATTGCGAGTGAATGAGTTCAAACATGTGCCCAGTTAAAAAATATAAATGCTAAAAAAAATGAGTAGCCCTGAGTAAGCAAAGTTGGGGACCATCTTGGCTCTCGTTAGCTGGAAAGGTCAGATGAACTTTATCTGCCATCAAATGCTGTGTAGCAGCAAAACGTTGTCACAGGGAAAGCAAAAATATTTGACTGTCTCCTAGGCAACATATGCAGCTGCTGCCAATGGCAACATGGAAAGCTATATGCATACTAATAACTGAGAGTGTCATTCTAAGTTTGCAAGTTAGCTCGAACGCTTCTACCGCATGTTCCAGACAACAGTGGATCTGTCAAAGTAAGGTCTTAAGCGCTGTCTTCCGTTTTGCCGCATATGTTCAACTCCTTGATATCCCTTTTACTGCTTGCCCTAAAATAACATTTTTCCTATGGCAGGTCTAATCCCTACTCGAATCCAGGAAGATGGCTCCAAAGCGTAAGTCGGCAGCTAAAACCCAAGTAGCAGACAAGGGGAAGAAGGTGAAAAAGGAGGAGGAGCCTGACAACTTCCGCTCTGCCCTGGAAGCACTAAAATCGGCCCCTAAGAAGTCTGTGAAGGCCAAGGTGGACTCTGCATGTCCCGTCGGTAATGGAGAGGTAAGCGGTATCCAGCAGGGCATCTTGGGGCACTCCTCACTATTCAGTCAAATTAGGCAGAGAAGAAAGAGGCCACTTTCAAGATTATTAAGAGAGCTAAAGAATATCTAGAGAGAAGGACTGAGTGGGAGACTCCAATCTCATAGAAATGGAGCAAGGACAAAAACACACAGATGGAGCTAAACTCCATGAAGTGTTAAACAGCCAAGTCATTTGTAGAGAGACTGCGTGAGCCTCCACTGTCCTAAGAAAGTAACTCGGGCTAAGAATATCCGGAGGACCTCCTTCCTGAAATGTGCAGGAGAGAGGGACTGAGAGCATGTGATGGCTGGTTGGTTGCTCATTACATGCATACTACAAACAATCTTCTTAGGGAATAACCCTTCGGAGACACTGATGGCAGAGTGTGGCGATGGAAGGGAGTTTTAAATGCAATGGATAGTGAAGGAGAATTAACAAAGTCAATAGTTTTGCCTTTTTTGTAGGCATGGGATCTGCATTGTTTGGGCACTGGCATAATGGCACTACCGGGCCGACTGGGCATATTATGGCAGTGTCTGGCTAATGCCTATCTAGTGCTTATACAGGAGCCAAAACTGTTGATCTTGCCAGTGTTTGTTTTTAACAGGAATTCAGTGCATCAGTGCAAGGAACCGATGAAAGGGCACACATACTGCTTATAAATCAAGTGGTTGAAGGCACATTTGATTAAGAGCGTTTTATCACACCGGAAGCTGGTTTAGATGGTTTAAAGATGAAATTAAGCTATTCTCTTTAGAAGGCTATTCAGAAAGTGCATTGCTAGACTCGAGATCCCAGGAGGGTGTACTATGGATCGGGTGCGGCAGCTAGTGACTGCATAGATATCGGCAAATAACCAAACAACACCCGCAGGCTGTGTCCCTTCTTGTGTCTCTTCTAACGTCTCTGCCCATGATAAATGGCTTATTGGCAGCACTTTCAGTGCCAACGAAAGGGCAACATTTACAAAAGGCATCATCCTATGGCCACATTCATTTTATTTCCTGTAGGGGAGTGCCTCGTAAGGCATTGGGTTTAGTTGCTAAATTATATTTTTAGGAGCGACGTGTGTATATGATTTCAATTAATGGAACTCGCACTCGCACTCACACTCACACACTATCTATCTCTCTCTCTCTCTCCCCCTGTTCTGTTTGTTTGAACTAGCTGTGTGTGTTGGTTCAACAAGCTGTTTATCATAATTTCTCATTGCTTTATTACATTTTCAATAACGTATTCATCTTTACTGTTCAATGGATCATCCCATATAGTTGTTTGCTTGCCTATTTTGTGATTCTTCATACGAGATTGCCAAGTGCTATATTGAGCATCCACTCATTTTCGTTTATTTCAGATATGGGTTCACAATTGCTCATCTGAGCACTTGATGAATATACAGCAAAGACCCAAAATAGATCTTTTAATTTGATGACCATGAAATACAAGTGGTTGGTCTCATAAGTGGTGGAATGGTAACCAAGTAATGGTATTGGAGGCTGTATAGCTACTGTATCCAATGCCATACGGAATGCCGCCATCTGATGAAATGACTTTGGACTCCACATATATTAGGATACACTGTCTATACAAAGGAGGGCCATCGCCTACATGCAGCCTCCAATACCATTATTTGGTTAACATTCCACCACCTATGAAACAACTTAATTGTATTTCATCGTTATCAACTTAAAACACCTCCTTTTTGGATCACCATTCATCAAGTAGTGTGTTCAAAAATGTAATGTTCTTAAAAGATGGGCAACAAAAAATGTATAATAAACATGTTTTTAATGAAAGTTCATTTGTAAAATTTTACAGAAATAATTTTTAAACCCTTTAAAATCAAGCACTAGGAGGCGTCCATTTTGTGAAATGGACGAGCCTCCTGTGCTTGAGTTAATCTCTGCCCTTACAGCACTAATAAAGCAAAAGCCACCTGTTTGTAGCTTTTATTTCAGCGGCAGCTCAGGAAACTAAAAAGAAAACCATGGCATTTATAAATACGACCGCGTTGTATTTCTAAATGCTGTGGTTTGCATATCAAAAGTTTAAAAAAAAAACACTTACCGACAGCAGCCTTCCTGCCTGAATTCTGCTCTCCCCATCTCACTAATTAAGCAAAAGCTGCCGCTGTAATAAAAGCTACCAGCAGGTGGCTTTTGCTTCATTAGTGCCGCAAGGGCAGAGATTTTTTAAAATAGATTTTGTTTGGAGGTATTCTTGATAAAGACCATAGGACCAGGTATCGAAGCATTAAAAAAAAAAAAGAAGCAGAACTATGTTCCACTCTGCCTTGCCCCTCCCCCGCCCAATTGACCTGGTCCTCATCCTCACTTTCTCTCCACACCCAATTCGGTACCTGACCTTTCTCCATTTTATCCCCCTACACTGTTTTATAACTGCACTATCAACAATAAAAGAAACAGTGAAGGAAAATGGGCCTTAGAAGAGGGCATAGTTTGTATAGTGTGATGAATCTGACAGTCATCGCTGACATCCCTGCAGTGACCTCCTCCCCTGTGGCCAGGGGACAGCAGCCCCTCTACCTGATCCTGACCTTGGGGGCGGTTGTATGGGGGAGGATCACAGGGTAGGAGACGGCTATCGGGGGAGGTGTTGACTACATCGGATGAGACACTGTATTTCCCCCTTTCCTCTGAGGAAGACTCCATAATGCCAGAAATCTTTACGACTTACTGACACCTAACAGTTTCACCCTATGGTAAAAGTCAGAAAATCTTTCCTCTATATTACTCTAGTCAAGCTCCATCTATAAGACAAACACTCACAAATCCTACATAACCTCTGCTGTTTTTGATGTGTCTTTATGTGAGACATTTGAACAACCACTTCCAAGAAATTCAGTAACATCTTTGGACTTCAACTTCCATAAATCCTCAGGTACTGAGACGGGGAAGAGGAGGAAGGAGTTTGTGCAAACCAAGAGAAGCCTGAAATCTAATGTACATGCTAGTTTTGTTGGATCTAAATCGAGCGGGACTTTTAAAAATGGCAGAGGCAGTACAAGTGTAGGGTGTGCAGGAGGGGACGAGGAATCCCGTGCTGGGGCTCCTAACTGCAAGGTATTCAGACTGGTGTGGCGGGATGGAGAGCAAAGCGCAGAGGAAGGAAAGCTGTGGCGAAGCTGGAGGCCGTGCAGAAACTCCAGGGGACACACCTGCCCAAGCAACCAGCACTGTCCAGTCCAGGGAAGCTGGTGGTTGCTCGCAGAGCTGTGTCGAATGCTGACAGAGCATCTGCACAGTCCCGACGAGGAAGGGACAACACTGTGAAACCGTGAGCCAGTACGGAGAAGACCAGTGAGTCTGCCTAGAGCAGCAGAGGACACCGGGTCATTACAACGTGTACACCAGCGGATGTTTGAACTGTACAAAGTTGCAAATGACAGAAAGGCACACAGTTTGTTTAAAGGCAAAAGTAACAAGCACTATCTATCGGTCACCTGGTCTGGTTCCTTCCTCTCTGAGTGGGCGGACCTCTCCTCCTCACTCCTGGCCTCAACCACTCAACTCCTCCTTCTCGGGGACTTCAACATCCACCTGAATGCCTCCGGTCCCCCCCTCTGAACTCTTTTGCGACCTCTGCGACTCTCTCTCACTCACTTCTCCCCTCTGGCCCGACTCACTCTGCAGGACGCACACTCGATGTTCTGATCTCTTCAGATCTTCCCCTCTCTATCCCTCTCTCCGCTCCTCTATCCTGGAGTGACCACTTTCTCCTATCCTGCCACCTCACCCTCCCTACCCCGCAGGCCAAGCCACCTCCGTCACTGCCACCCACCTTCTCGGTCACCTGACCCATGACGCGCGTGCCAGTTGAGGCTTTCGCTGCCACCTTCTCACCTTCTCCTCCCCCCCCCCCCCCCTGGCTGACTCTCACCCTGACACAGCCCTCTCCACTCTCCACTCTGCTATACCTGATACTCTTGACATCCTTGCCCCTGTCATGAGAATCCGCCTGAAGCCCAAAGCCAAGTGCAACTCCTGGTGTGACTCAGACCTCGTCAGCCTAAAACACAAGTTCAGGGTTGCCGAGAGGAAATGGCATGCTTCAAGTTCATCCTCTGACAAACTGGCCTGCCGCAAAGGCAATACCGGCTCTCCAGGAAGAGAGCTCCTATCCAAGCCCGCGTCTCTGCGGCATCTAACAACTCGGCTGAACTCTTTAAAATATGCAAGGAACTGGCCAATCCTGCCGCAGTCTCTACCTCTCCTGTCCCTCCCAGGCCCTCTGCACAGCATTGGCCTCTCACTTCATTTCTAAAACTCAGGACATCCTGTCCTCACTCTCCTCCTCTCATCCCCCTCCCGCTATTCCCTGCTCTTCCTCTGGCCCTTCTGCTGCCACCCCTCCTCCATCCTTCTCTACCTTTTCCCCTTTTCTCTCCAGACGAGGTTTCTAGACAAGTCCGATCTATGAAAGTCTCGTCGAAACAGGTTCACCTTTGTTCCTCCAAAACTATCAAGGATCACATCAACTCCCTGGCTCCTGCCCTGGCGGATTTCTGCAATCACTCCTTCACCTTTGGAGTCTTCCCTTCCCCCCTGAAGCACTCCCTTGTGCACCCTCTTCTTAAGAAACCCTCTGCCGGCCCCTCCTACCCGGCTAACTATCGCCCAATCTCCATAACTCCCTTCCTGGGCAAGCTCCTGGAGAAACTGGCCATCTCCCCACTCAATCTCCACACTGAATCTGTTGGTTGTCTTCATGACCATCAGTCTGGCTTCAGAGCTGCCAGAAGCACGGAAACTGCTCTCCTGAACATCCGTGAGGACCTGCTATCCAACCTCGACTCTAACACCCCTTGCGTTCTTATCCTGCTTGATCTCTCTTCTGCCTTTGACACTGTCAACCTGTCATGATTCCTGCTCCTCATGTCCCCAGCCCTCCAAGATGTCAGGCCGGAGCCAGGCCACGATCACCTACATGGCCCTCAAGGGCCTCGCCATCCCTCCAAAGACCCACTTGGAGTCAGACTTGGCGCTTGTTCACCAGACTCACTCACTCCCATAGGATAACATTGGGGATTGGACTTGTAGTGCATTGATGGGGACAAGATGGATGCCCCCACATATTTCGGTTCCCAGAACTGCATGTGCGGTCTAGTCTTCTGGGTGTGGCTCAGCCCAGAGACACCTGGGATACCCAGAGACTATTTAAGCCATGCCCAGGCTGAGAAACATGCTTTGTGTTTTCTGCACCTGCAGCGTGACACTCGCCGTGTTCGGATCGGTCTCCAGTAGGCCTGCATCTTTCTTCTGCGCTCAGCTCCTGCAAGAACAAGAACACCGTTAGGAACAGCCTTACCTTGCAGCGCTTCTGCCCATCATTCATTGCTTCTTCTGTTCTGCAGGCATCTTCGGCTGTGTCATTCGCATCCCTGCATGCCGCTTCCTAAGGAAAAGGGAAAAGAACAGAAAAAAGGCATTAGTAAGCATTCAGCAAATCTTTGCTTATTTTTGAAGACTGTACGAGCTTCAACGCTTACCTGAATCCCAGCCGCTCTGGGGGAACTCTGTCTCCAGAACTTCTCATCCATCTGCAAGAGGGAAAAGACATTCCAGGTTAGCGTGGAAACATCTAGAGGCGCCGCATGCCGTGCTTACTCACCGCATTTCTTCTACATAACCAGCAGCTACGCTCAAAACGTCGCAGCACCTAAAAGACACAGAAAAAGAACTCAGTTCAATACAAATACGAAAGGGTTGCATCACGCATCGCGCTCTCACTCATCTTCAGCGCTACTCATCTCAGCAGTACGTCGCCATCCCCGGACGTCGGCCATCATCTAAGGAAGGAAAAGAACGAAGTTAGAGAACTGTTCAAAAGACTCATTATACTTACCTGTCAGACTCCTGCCAGTGAAGTAACTAGGCAGCAACGAGCCCGCATCAATCAACGCGCCCCTGGACGGAGAGCACACTTTCCAAGATAACAAGGCCCAGTCTTCAGTCGAGTAGACTCCAGGGAAGGGTTTGAGGTCGTAAGAGGTCAGAACAGGCTGAGTGACGTCCCCATGGATACCAGCTGAGCGTTACACAACCATGCCATCCTGCTGAACCGTCTCTATGACAACCTGGGTATCACTGCTCAGGCTCTGGCGTTGCTGACTTCTTCCCTCTCCGACCGACCCTCCCAGGTCCAACCTTGGTCCTTCCTCTCCGACATCTTTTTCTCTACCTGTGGTGTCCCCCAGGGATCTAACCTCTCTCCCTGGCTGTTGAACCAATACATGGCACTTCTTGCCCACCGCATCACCGCTCTCTGTCCCAACTTTCAGTGCTAGGCAGATGATACCCAGCTCATTTTCAGGCTACCCTCGGCCTCCTCCGCTCCTTCGCTCAGCTCTGACTGTCTGTCTGCCATCCAGGATTGGTGTGCCACCAACGACCTCTGCCTTAATGCCAGTAAGACTGAGATTCTACTCATCGGCACACCCACCCCCTCCTTCCCTGCAGCTCTCTGGCCAGCCTCTCTTGGCCCTCCTCCCTCTCCCACCTGCAAGGCAAAAAACCTCGGGGTCATCTTCGACTCTGCACTCTCCTTCTCCCCACACATCTCTGACATCTCTAAGAGGTCACACTACCAGCTGCACCTCCTTAGAGGTATTCCTCCTTTCCTATCCTTCCCCCAGAAGCTCACTGTCTCCAGAGCCCTGGTTCTCTCCAAGCTGGACTACTGTAACAGCCTCTATCTAAATCTTCCTGCCTCCACTCTCCGCCCTCTGCAACTTATCCAGAACAGGACTGCAAGACTTGTCCTTGGCCTCAAGCCCAGGGATCGTATCTCTCCGGGGCTGAAATCTCTGCACTGGCTCCCAGTGGCTGCAAGGATTAAATTAAAAACCATCTGCATTGTACACCAGGCCTTCTGGGGTCTAGGGCCGCAATGCCTTCAACTCTGTCTTCCTAAATATCCTCCTTCTAGAGCTCTTCGCTCATCTGCCTCCAACTCCCTCAGGGTCAGTCGCTTCTCCAAGCAACGAGTTGGTGGCAGATCACTCTCTTAGACAGGGGCCTCTCTCTGGAACAGCCTTCCTGCCTCCCTGAAACTCGAGGAGAACCACCTCCGGTTCCGGAAACAGCTCATAACCTTCCTCTTTGCTTCTGCTTTCTCTCCTCCCCTCCCTTGCTGAATTCCTGACTGAAATTGCACTGGTTACCTGGCCACCCTTTCTGACCTCTGGCCCAGGCCCTGTCAACTGCCCACCTGCACTGCCTCCCTGGCAACCTCTGCACTTGGGGACCGTTTTTTGTATCCCTTCAGTCCCCTTTCCAGAACTGTGTCTGCACTTCCTTGCACTTGCTTGTTTTATGTGTTTTATTTATCTTATTTATTCCACTTCCCATGTACTGCACTTTCCCCTCTCCCTTCTCCCCTCGCACTTTTCCTTTCCCCCCTTCCCATGCACTTGCGCGATCTGAATGACACCTGACCTAGTAGGATCGTTGTCTTTCCTCCCTTTGCCCCCCCCCTTGCCTCGCCGCGCCTTGAAACACTTGTGCATAGGCGCGTTATAAATGCCATATCATATCATATATCATTATAAATGCCATATCATATCATCAGGTTATATGCTACTGTGGTACAGTGATAGGAACAGTGAAACGAATAAGAAGCCCTGGCAGGGGAGTACACCAGACACCCGAAGTTGTATAAAGAACTTAACATTGTAGGAAGATACCTGGCAGGGGAGTATGCAAGGGGATCTGAAGAACCCATAGAAGGATTCCTGGCAGAAGAGTATACCAGGCAATCCGCAAGTTTAGCAAGAAAAGCTAAAGAAAGACTGTTTTGGAATTCATTGTTTGAAACTAAAGAAAGACTGTTATGGGATTTGTTGTTTGAACAAGAACTCAGGGACGTCATTTGGGGATCGCCAGAGGGCGTAATTGCGACCTCTGAGGTCTCCCTTGCGACCTCTTAAAAAAAAAAAAAAAAAAAGTTTTTTTTTTTTCTTTTTTGTAATGCAAGCTCCTGGGCTGTGGCCAGCACCATGTGGCTCTTTAATTCTGGAGTGGCTAGCTTTCTTGTTGAGGCACCTTTAAAAAAAAAAAAGAAGAAAAATAAGAGCATGAGGGCCACAAGTTTTAACACTTTCAGCACTGAACCTAAATAAGAAAGAATAGAAATGCCAAAAAATGTGTCTTTCTGGAATTCTATACAATAATTGCTAGACTCATTAAAGGTTTATTTCAGGCACACTTCAGGGGGTGAGTCACTAATTTAGTCTGTTCTCAAACACCTCAACTCAGCCTTTCATCCTTCTGAGGTCGATAAATGGGTACCAACACAGGTTGGGTGATATTGGGTGTATATTTCTTCTATGTAAAGCGCTTAAGCTTAAGTGCTATATAATAACACATCATTATCATTTGGTCATGGACGTCTGCTTGCAATCACAGTAATTTGGTAATATGGGCCTATACACATTGATCTCAACGATACATATGGCGATCCATTCAGGTATGAAATGTACATCACATTATAGTGATATTGTAACCATATTTTTCGTAGTGTACAATGCTGTGTGATGCCACTTCCTGTTTTGTCAATGGGTGAAAGTTCTTGTTCCATCGCTTCCCGCGATATCACTTTGGGGTGGGGTCAAATGACATCACTTCCTGTGATGTCATCAGGGGGTCAAGGGTTGTGTGATGTCACTTCCGCTACCCCTGGCATTTTGATGAAATGACGTCCCTGCAAGAACTTTGTTAATCCCGTACTAGGATACGAAGGAACTGTTGGATAAAAAGACACTTTGATACAGAGAAACTGTTGGCCAATGAGCCACGTTTGACACAAAGGAATTATCGGATAAAGAGACATGTTTTGCCATTCTATATGATGGTCCAGGGGATGGGAAACCACCCTCTGTATCCAAAGGTCTTCCTTTGGTGACCCCTTTTGTTAGAGCTATCCTTATATTTTTTGTTGTGAACAGTTTTTCCTAATATCCAGTTAAAGACATCTCCATGCACCCTTTTTTGTTTTGTTTCTAGTGTGAGGGCCATCTTAGACTGTTTTGGACACAAGGACAGCTTTTAAGTTACTGACTACTTGACACAAACAGATCCTTAATTCTAGTTTTCAGGTAGGGAGAATCTTCTTTACAATAGGGCTAGAGAGGTGTATTTCCAACCCATTTCTGTTTAATAAAATGTCTGACTTAGAAAAGAGAGTCAGACACAAAGTTGTATTATTCTCTGACTCCTCATACTAGCCAGAGGGAGGTCCACACTGTTGGGGACTTCCTTTGGCATAATGCACTTGGGGTATGATTGAAGCAGACAAAGTCCACTTATTACAATGATAGGGATTGGACCCCTTGAAGCAGGATTGCTTTTGTCCAATCACCTGTGGAGATTTGCTTACAAAAGAGGGGATCTCCTGCTCCTTCTTTGATTCATTGTTGGACTTCCAGAAGAATTTGTCTGGACACAGCTTGGAGGGTAGTCCTTGCCAGTTGTGAGGTGAAGCAATGTGTACGAAGGCACAGGCAAGCTCTGCTCCCTTACCATCCCCAGGGCTATTGGGGGTGATCTGTTGGTGGAGCAAGAACAGCCTCTCTGCCAGCTACATGTGTGGTTTAAATTCAGCCCCAAGATGATGTGAACAAAAATATTCAAGCTGGGCCTCAAATGCGATATTCATTGGTGGCAATGGAAAGGCACACTGGTGAATTGAATAGAAATCTTGACTTAAAACTCTCATACTGCAGAACATGCCTAACAGGTTCAAAGACATATATTTCTCCAAAGCACATGAGGATGGTGTAGATGGAAAAGCAACATGTGAAATGAGAGACCAAACAGCAAAATTGTGCATGGGAAATCCCACACACTACAAGGCAGTGCATCTGGAAATTGCGTGCCAACTGTGTATTGTATGGGGGAAGCAAAGCCAAGTAACAGTCTTTGTTTAAATTGACTAAAAACCTAAATACACAGAAACTGACATTATTTGAAATAGGAAACTCCCACTTTAAAAAAATGTTGGGGTGGTCGAGGAGGGTACCCATCATTACGAGGGATTCATGTTGTATGTGCCATATTCATCACTGGCGGCACGGCAAACTGAGCTACTTTTGTTCAGAACTGATACATATTAGCTTGCACGCACACAGTATTAAGTCCACCAAATGTAAAAACATGTATGTACATTATTCTAAATACATGAATCTCAATATAAGTGGCTATTCACAATGAATCAGAATTCAGTGGTTGGGGCTTTCTTACAAAATGTACTTTGACTTCTAAACAAGGTTTTTCAGAGGGTATAAGGCAGCTACATAAGTAATCTCAACCTTTTGCGGTCAGCAGCTACAGAAAAAGCCTTGGGTTTTATGGTCTCATAGAGCTGTTAGCCTATTTGACCTAAAACATTTGAACATTTGACCAAATTGATCTTTTCTGAGTGGTACAAATTGCCCTTTTTTTGCATCCGGTCTAAATTGACCTTTTTGTATTGGGTCAAATAGGTTAATACCTACTTACCTGAACATGAGGTGCAGGGGTATCCCCCGCTCCTCATGTTCATGTAAGTAGGTCAAAACGGGGTTGCATGGGTGTCCCCGCTTCCTTACCAATGGAGGTCAATTTGGTCAAAAGGTCAAATGTATTTAGGTCATATTGCAGAGGGCAATTTGCAAAAGGTCAAACATTCCCAAACCCTCTTAGATATAATCTCCTGCTGTTTAAGAGCGTGACCAAAAGAGTATTATTTATTCTGGTCAGTAGTAAAATACGGGGTAAGCTAAGTGCCTAAAGCTATTTAGGAGTTTTCAATCGTGCAATAGAATGGGAACCTTGGAGTTTGGAACATTTCAAGGGAGCAGTGACCTGGGAAATGAGAGAGCATCACAAATGAAGTGAAATCATACTTAAAGTTAGAGGTCCTAGGCAAGTTATTGCTAGCAATGAATTATATTTTCAATACACATGTTTAACCATGTACTGACGTCAAAAAATCCCAAGACAAGTTGTGTTTTGAATATGATCTGAAGATAATAACAAAGATAAGCCTGACCAATGAAAATGGAAGAATTGGGGAAAGATGTGATTCCTTTGAAGAAGTTTTGTCCAATTATATTTGGGTGTTAATCAAAGTATCTAGGAGTGTTTTAAATTTGTTGCAAAAAGTATATAAACTGGCAACTGATGTTATATTGCTAAGACTTGGGGTTAGTTTGGTCCTGCAACACCATCTAACCGCTCCCCGGAGCTTTGTACAATAAACTTGCCTTATGTACAACTGTGTACTCACTTCTTAAGTGGTGGGCCTATTTTGGGTTAAGGTGATTAAAGGTCCACCCCCACAACAATAATTATAATCACACTCTTTCCCTGTTAAATGGAGATGGAGATGCATGTTGTGAATAACTCGGGATAAAAAGTCCTGTATTCTCAACTGTCCTATTAAGGATCAAATGTTACAATTGTGGGTGAGATATCACACACTGAAATATATGAAAGGTTTCACATGAGGAATACATGCTACCAATTTAAATGGCTATTTCTTTCAAATTGTACATGTATATTTCTTTCAGCTCAGGACAGTGACATGTGCGTCTCTGGGCAGATTTATCAACTTTACCCATTGAAATGTTGCTGGACTCCTTATCTGCATCTCTGGCCTTTGGTCTGTGAGACCTCGGCGGAAGCGTATCAGGGATGGGACATGGCTCCGTAGAAAATGCAAAGAAAAATACACGTTTAGATCAGATTTGTGGTGGACTTCAGATAACAAATGCAGGCCTGACCTTTGAGGATCTCGTCCCTGTATCCAAGCTGGTTATGCAGTCATAATCTGACCATTAGCTTCAAGCCCAGGGCTGCTAATGGACTTAAATTGGAGACTGGGTAAACATCACTGTCGACCCATAGCAGATGCTCTACACCATGTGACATCATAGAAATCAGCTCTCCGAGCTGAATAGAAACTTAACCAAATATTTCCTATGTTAACTATAGGATCATTGATTAACATTGGATGCATTATTTTTCCTTAATAATAGGTGAACGTACGAAGGCATAGAGTCAAGACATATATCATATTAAAGCTCAGGACGAGCCTGTCGTGTTCATGTGAATTTCATATACATACAATGCATGGGACATGATATTTAGCCTCCCCATAAATGTTAGAAATCGGGAAATTGGGGGGCAAATAGCATGGTAAATTAGTGTTTGGATTATGGAGTTTCATATTCCCAACTATGTTGGTTTTTGAATGAAGGGTGAAAAATCATAGCACAGCCCAGGAATGTCCTGCCGAAACCAAAGTCATTTCTCTAGGTCCATCATGAGTAGCCGAAAATATATATATATATATATATATATATATATATATATATATATATATATATGATGCGTATTCGTAAATTGCCAAAAGTTACCATGTTGGGACTTTCTGAGTGGAAACATCTGCAAAGTTTAAATGTGAGTTTTAGACAATGGATTTTTTCCTCCCTTCTTTTTCCCTAATCTAAATGTCAACATCCCGGACCCGATCGGTAGACAGAGGCTGGACTGGGTGGTGTGGGGAGCGTAAAGAGGAAAAAAAATGACCAATCATATGTGTGAGAATTTTACAGGACACTCCCCGATATTGAAATTAGGATTGTGTCATACTGAGACCTCTCCCTGACTTTGCAAGAGGGAGACCAACTGGGGAAGCCCAAAAGCTGACTGGGCCTATGGTGCCTGTGCTGTGACCAGAACTGCTTTGTACCAGAGAGGGTCCTGAAGCAACCGTGTAGACCCTTAGCAGATTTAACTAAAAACATTAATTTAATTAATTCCCTTTGTCAAAACACCATAGGGGTGATTTTTGTTAAAACTGGAAATTAACAAAGCTCATTCCCAGTGTGCGTTAAAGTATGGACTGTAATTTAATTGGGTAATCCTATTTGTCCATTCAACCCCAGACTTCCTTTAAGGGAAGGGGTTCCTTACCCCAAAACAGAAATGCCCAAACCCTGTCGTGAATGTGCTTTTGTTCTAAAGTGAAAAATCCCAATTCAATTTTTACAAAACCCTGCATTTCCTTTGAATGTGTTTGTTTCCAAACAGGGTTTTCTATCTATTACTTTTGACATTTTAAATGCTATTTAAAATTCAAGGTGTTCTCAAAACTGAAAGTTTTCAAGTGTCCAGTGCAACCCCATATATCTAGCGCTGTACGTGCCATGTGTGATATTTGTTCAAAATGAAACTGTGATTGTTGAATTTAAAATCGTATTCTGTAATCTTTGCCATTTTGCTGTAAACAAAGTGCCTATATGCAGAAGTTAATTTTTTTGTGCCAAGGATAAGGTGGTGTGTGTCATTTTATTGTGGTTGTCTGAACATATAATTCAAATATTTATATTTTTCTGTACACCGGCCTGGTTTTTGGCTCATTGGTGGCACAGGTGGGGAGGGGCACGTGGCATATGGGACAAGAGGAGAGTCAATAACAAAACTGTTAAGCAGTTTTTTTGGGTGACCCCTTGATTTAGGAGGGAAGGAACCTCCTGTGTTGACGGTGGCCTCTCAATAAACCAGAACATACAACAGTACCCAGGACCTCACTGCAGGTGAGAGTCTCTGCAGGTATTTTCCAGCCTCCCTGTGTTTGGGAGAACAAGAATAAGGACCATTCCTGTCCCTTTGCCCGTGGATTGAGACTCTCAGCATCCTCGGAGCCAGAACAGCCAGAATTTCTGTGTTAATTCATCGAAACCGCTTCGTGGTGGCTTCCAACAGTGTTCGACTCTGGTGTTACCAACAGGACCCTCTGGTGCAGCCTTTGGCACTCTCTTCATCTTCGACCGCTGTACCACACATTCAAACTAATTCACTGCTGCACCTCGTCAGCTGACCATGTCGTTGCCTCGGCTCAAACTAGAAGCTTATCACTGCATATGCTATCCTGTCACTGACCCTGGTGGCTTCATCAAACAGTACCCCTCGAACGACGGATCAAACCATCTTGTCTTGAGCTACAAATCCAGTCACCAGCATCTTTGCCATTGAACCATCTGCTGCCCACCAAACCGACGCTGGTGTCTTTCACGATCTGCATTCTTCGTACGCTACTTCGAACCACAATGAACTTCAGCTTACCCCTGACTCAACTTTTGCTTCCCGTCTAAAACACTGCATCCACAGATTTTTTTTTCGAAACTGCTTGAACAAGCCAAGACACTTGATTCGAAGCTGTCAAACAGCCAGAAGTTAATATTGACTCCTGACTGCCCTGTGGTCCAACTTTGGGCCCTATAGATTGGTTAGGGCACATGTGATCTGTTTCCTCGCTAAAGACATATCCTTTTACAAACATTTTAGTTATTGATTTCCATATTACCCCTGTTTCACCAGAGTGAGGTATCCTTCCATCTCTTGTAGTTCTGCCTTCTTTCTACAAAGGTGGGTTTTTGTAGTGTATTCTATTTAGTTATTTTTGCATATGGTGGTGTTAATTAAAGTAGACATATTTGAGTAGAACTTTGATTGGATATCCCCTTGTTTTGGACTGCTGTACTTTGCTGTTTGGGTTGCTACTTTTATGTTTGTTTAACATCCTCCAGGAGACAGGGGAAGCGGGATCCCACTGGGGACGACTCCCCCTAGTTTAGAGGACAAAAAATCCCCAGGAACAATTATTCCTCCTCCTCCTCCCTCTGGTACAGAGTCCCATTCGTTTGTTGGGTATATGGAAATTGAGCAAGACAATTGTGTGCAGGAACCTTTTGAAGTGCTGGTATATAAAACCACAGAATCAACTGTTGGCCCAATCTTGGTTCAGTCTGAAGCATAAAGAGGCCAGACAAGCAGCATGAGAGAAAGAGAAAGCTAATTAGCCGCAGGGAGAAAGTACTGCAAAGCCAATCCCAGATGAAGGCAGTTTGGAGAAATCTGCTCCGAGGGGAGACGTCCTCTTGCAAGGCGGGGCCCAGCAGCAGGCCGTGGCAGACGAAGAGCCCATGGAATGCCCATGGACTGCTGCCCTCATAGATGCGCTCCCGAACTGGAGACACGGCTGCAGGAGAGAAGAAGCCTCAACTACTTTAGATGTGGCGAGAAGGTCCCTGTTTTTGGTGCAGATGAACCGGCGAGGGGTCGAAACACGTGTCGCCTGTTTTTTGGAAGCTTTGCCAAATTTGGAAGGATAAACATAATTCATCGCTAAATAGAATCTCAGAGCTTTTTTAGGATGGATTCAAGCACTATTTGAATAAGATTTGGACTTTGAGCACGAGACACTCTCCCGAACCATTTCACTCCATTAGCTCATTTCACAGGCTTTGTGGGAAGCTTGAGGGATTTGTTTGTTTCTCGCTGCCAAGGAACTCACCTAATATTTGGAATTTGCATGTGTAATCATAGAGCGGTGACTAGCGCACCTCCAGAGATCGATTCTATAATTTAAATTACGTATTCCCTGGTGTCGCCTACCCTTTCATGGCCATATTCCGAGTACAGTTTCTCATTGAGAGCCGCGAAACATGCAGTAATATTCTTAGGATTACGCTGTACTCTCCCATTAGGATCCTTAATACTTGCCACCCCCTTTCAAGTCTCCCCAATCTATTTGGATCTAAAATATCTGCTTTATCCCCTTTTTCATAAAAGCGCTGCTTTAGTCTCTTTAGACTTTTGCAAATCTTCCTCATAAGGAGCACCTTTAGTTCCTGTCTTTTCACGCATATATCTGCTGTCGGCTCTTTACTATTGTCTCCCAGGTCCCAAGCCTTTCTTTCCAGTTTCTGAATGTCTTTCTTCAGTTTCGCCTCAAACATATTCTTTCCTCCTAGCCACTTTCTTTATTAACAGGCCTCTGAATGTAGCCTTCACCGCCTCAAGACCGTGCTTGTGGTCACCTCTCCTGTGTCACCGAGTTCAAAGAAAGGGGTCATCTCTTTTGTTAACTTGTCTTCAGACACTGTTTCTCTGATGGGTGAATCGTTACACTGCCATTTTGCATCTAACCCCCGTTCGTATATTTAAGTCTTCATTCATCACTGCCATATTGTGATCTGACCAGCGTATCATTTGAATCGATCTGACCGGATGTGTGTATATTGTCTGTGTGGGATGAAATAAATGTGTAGGTCTTCTAATTGGGATTGGGTATATTGTACAGAACTACCATTAAAAAAAAATGCTCCAGGGCTTTTTTTGAACCTGCTGCCCTCAAGTCGCAGGTTTACTGTGCCCTCGCTTTTCTGAACTCCAATCTAGCTGTGATACACAAGATAGATCTCCCTTCCTGCCCGCCAATAGCAGACGTCTCTCCGCCCACATCAAGATGATTCAAAGTGCCTCCTCACAAAATTCCCCTTGTCTCTGGTTGGGGCCATATACCAACCCCAGTGTTACCATCATATTTCCTATTAGAACTTTGACCAGAATAAACCTCACCTAGGGCACTTTCTTAATAGTCCTGATTCTGAATCATGTTTTCTTCTTTTATTGATTAAGATCCCCACCCAGGCTTGGACTGGCCTACAGCACAATAGGCACATGTCTGAACCAAAAACGCAAAATGCTGGTGTGGGCTGCTTTTTGGGTCAAAGTGGGGCATTGTTTTGGCCAATGTGGGCCAGTTTGATGAGTTACTTCACTGTGTGGCTAATAGTTCTAACCAGTTTTGCCAAATAAATATTCTTTAAAATGCAAAATTTGCCTCACATTTATATCAAAACACCCCCCCCCCTCCTCTTTGGGTGCTATTCAAACAGTGTCACAAAAGGCCATTTGCAACTGTGGGCCACTTTTCATTGGTGCCCGAGACATTTACAGTTCAGTCTGACCCTGTACCCACCCAACCTTTGCGACTTGCTCGGGTCCTGGGTCCCGGAGTGTCGGAAGCATTCTGCTAGGTGTGACTTGACACTCACTGTCATGGTGGTGGGTCGTTTCCTCTAGAGGTTCCTGCTGTGCCGCTAGTGTAAAAGTGTGTGAGGCGGCCTTCGGTTGAAGTGGAAGACTTGGTGTTGACCCGGCTTGTCTGTGACTGGAGACCGATGACCTGACCCTTGTGTGGTATGTGGCTGGTTTGGGCATCTCCTGAATGAACTGTGTGCTTTTTTTCAATCTGTTCTATTCTGTTGTTTTCGGGGCAGGGGGCTCGGTAGGTGGCTTACTGTTTGTCTGCCCTAACAGATTTGCAATGAGTCATTTTGTGACCATGGGCCATCATACTGCGCCCACTTTGCTATTAGCCACACAAAAAGCTGCTCGTGAGGCTATTGTCAGCAAATACATTAATTTTAAGTACTGTAGCTGTTGCTGCCCAGCCAGGTGGTTCTGGGGTATTTGCTTATCCATAATATAGTTGCCAACATCGAAATGTTTATTCATTGACCAAGTATTCAAGAGGGAAGCTTTATCGAACGGCACTGCAGATCCTATCAGTGCCTCTTCTGAGGATTCTGTTGATGCCTTTTCTGGGCCCTTTGTATTAACCCATGAAGCATTCCTTAGTTGGGCGCAACACGTTAATTGTTGCTTTCAAACTGGTTCCTCTTTGCCCCATACAGCGAATGAGCTATATCTTACATTGGCTCTCAGTGATGAACCTCTGGGTGATGTTACTGAGGAGGGTACTAATGATGTTATTGAAAACTTTGGATTCCATCTCTCATCACATAAACTATGGGCAATTGGTGTTGGTGATAACCCCTGTTCTCTCATTCGTTAATTCTGGATGATATGCCTGATTTTAATGATGATTTAAGTCATTTGTTGGCTCTGTTAAACAAACCAAATTGTGGAACCTTGTTGCTAGGTGTTGTGAATGGGTGGTGTGGAGATGCCACTGATAAGGAAGCAATAACTTTGGAGCAAAAGATTAACAATATTGAGATCCTTTCTCATAATAATGAGACTACCCATATCAAAGGAAACATTCTAGACTGGTTGGCTGCATGTACCGTTTATATAGATATCACTAACACTAGACCATGTATCTGGTCTGACCATCTATTGTTGAGTTCTGGATTCGGCTTCCTGAGAAACAAGAGTCTCTAGTAGGCATTTTTAAAAAGTTGAAGCGTGTTCAATGGGTGTATTGGTACTCTCATGGATTCCACTATGGACTCGGACACCCAGTGTGTACTTGCAGCCTCATATAACGTGTATTACCCAAATGCAGAACCATCTAGCCCCTATGAAGTATAACATTGTAAGTGATGGGTTATGCCATAAGAGCGGTTTACACCCGCATTGGATGATCTCAAAAAGAAGGAAAGTCAGGCTGAATGTATTTGACTTAAAGCTGAGACCGATCTAAATAAAGCAGCATGGAAAATCCAGGAAAAAGTTTACAGGCTGGCGATTTACAAAGCCAAGAAAATCTTTCTTGGCGAGCAAATCACTAATGCTGAAAACAATTTCAAAGCTCTTTGAGGTCCTAAAACAATTGAGAAACTCAAGGTTCAACCCTAATATTTCACCCTACTAAGGAAGATTGTGTTAGAACTCTGCAAGCATTTGGAAGCAAAATTAGTACAGCCCACATGAAAATCATGAATGACCTGTCCACTGGTACACAGCACAGACCACTGGAAGCCGAGGGAATCCCTACACAGCCCAAACATAATTATTTTAAAGCTAGACTGTGGCTGATATGGAAAAGGCACTTGGAGGGATGCACCTCACCACATGTTCTGGTGATACCGTTCCATCAAAGCTCATCCTAGGGAGCATGAAAACCTTTGCCCCTTTTCTCACACGTTTTTTTAATGCCACCTTCGCATATATTATGGTTCCAGATGCCATAAAGGAGGCTATGGCTATCCCCCTTTTGAAAAAAGTGGGTCTAAATCCCAGGGAGCTGGAGACTGATTACCAATGTCCAATTTCTTTTCAAAATAATCGACAAAATGGCTACCACACAGTTGCAGGAACATCTGGACCTCTTCTCTATTCTCCATCGGAGACAATCTGGCTTGCACCCTACCACAGCACTAAGAGCTGCTTACTACATTTGCCTACTCACATGTTGGACATTATGCATGGGGGAAAGTCTGGGCTATTGGTGTTGTTGGATCATTCAGCGTTGTTCACCCTTTTATATCACAAGTGCCTCCTGACGATGGTACTCTATTGTGGAGTCCCTCAGGGGGCATGCTTGTCTCCTGCTCTCTTCAAAGTTTACGTCAAACCGCTTTGTGTCCTGCTTATATAAATGAAAGTGCAGTTTACGAACTATGCTGATGACACTGAGTTGTTTTTGGAACTGGACAATAATTTTTTTAATAGACTCAGACTAACATTTATATACAAGTCTATCAAACGCTGAATGTCCACCCACTGGATGTGCATAAGCAGCAGCAAAACAGAATTCATGATATTTGGATCTTCTCTGGTCAGAGCAAAACTTGATCCAAGTTATTCTAATTTTGTTATTGAGGACTGCAATATGCCTGTTCTAAATGTAGTAAAAGCACTTGGAATCTATTTAGAATCCTCTGTTGGAGCGGATGTACATATTAATAATGTTGTTAAAATGTCACAGTATCATCTGAGATTCCTTAGACAGATTCATGCTTTTGTCTCTAATAAAAACTGTGACATCTTGGTCCGGGCCATTATCTTGCCTAGGATCGACTATTGCAATGCCCTTTTGGCGGTGCTAGCAAAGATAGCATTCACATTGTGACAAACATCCCTTGCAGAGCCTACATCTCTGAATCTAGACAAGACTTACGCTGGCTAACTGTGGCTGCTAAAATACAGTTTAAGACCATCACTCGGGCACATAAATGCCTTTACGGTATGGCTGTCCTTTTTCTTATCTGGTGTCCTGTTTTTTGTGTTTTCTTGTGGGCACCATGATGTCTACGGCGTACAACTAATAAATAAATTTTTGTAAAATAAACTTTGCTTAGTCACCCACGAGGCCCACTAAGAATAACCAATCTGTCCCTCGTAAACCTTCCAATCTTGTCCCTCTTTTAGTCATATATACAAAAATTATGGATAAACCATGTTGGCTACATTTTCAAGCCAACAAAGAATCTCTTTCACTGTGAGTTCTGCTCATTCAAATTAAACGTAGCCAAAGTAAAGTCACTATCTCTACCATGTAAGGTGCAAAAAAGGGTCTCCAATTCCCAGGCCTCTCCCTGAGGTTCTTAAACCAGAATGCCTGTGTGCACACTTTAGCACTGGTCACAACAACCGTAAATCCCCACTATGAAACTTTTACAACCAAACCCCAACTAAATCCATTCATGTTCAACTTCATCAGGTACTTCTCAACTGAATCTGGCCTGAGATTGGCAGGTCAATCCGGGCTACCTTGTAGGCCGTACCTGACCACCTCCAACTGGTTACCATTTTCTCCTAGTGACTAAACTTTTCGGTGTGTGCGCCGTACCATCAATAATTATTATTATTGTATTTATTAAGCGCGGACCTAGCTCCGAGAAGCAACTGGGTGCTTTACTGAGGTATACGCGAATACAGATACATAACAGAGCACTTTATAGAGGTGTACAACATTACAGATGCATAACAAAGTGCTTTTCAGTGGTAACAACAGAACAGATATACAGGGGGGGGCAGTATGCAGAGGGGCACAGCTGTAATGGGTGGCAGGGAGTAGAGGGGTGGCGGCATCTACCAAGTTAGGTGGCGCAAGGGGAGACACGATGGCCTAGTTGTTGAGGAGTGACTCCTTGAAGAGGGGGGATTGTGAGTTCTTTTCTGAATTTTAGGAGCGTGGGGGCGAGTCTGATGCCGACAGGGAGGAGATTGCATAGTTTTGGGGCATAGACGGAGCAGGCTTGTTTTCTGGTCCTTTCTTTTTTGCAGCAGAGTATTTCAAATCTGCATGTGTCCTGGCTTCTGGTGGTGCACTGTCCACCGGAGATGCTGAGTTTCTCTGCGAGGTAGCTGGGTGACTTGAGGGCAACTGCCTTTATAGATGATGCAGAAAGACTTGAAGGTGATTTGTGAATGCGTTGGGAGCCAGTGAAGGTTGATGAGGGCCGGGGTAATGTGGTCATATCTGGGTACACCCTTGATGAGATGTGCGGCTCACGGTAGGATGACAGGAGGAGTCCTTCGAGGAGTGCATTGCTCCATCCCAGTGGGATAGGACCAGTGCTTGAACGGTGGATATAAAGCTGTCTGGAGGGAGGAAGGACTTGACCTTTCACAGGAGGGAGAGATGATCCCAAGCTGTCAATTGAACAACGTCAGACACTATGTGATGCATATTGACGTGTGAATGCACTCCGTCCTCTCCTCTTATCTCCATCGTCCCATTCAAGCAGGAAGTATCCTCCCACGCCTTTCAATCAACTCTGCATATCTTATTGAATATGCTGGTTTCAAACCTGTTACTCACCCCAATCCTTTTTCAAAGGCATTTGTGAAGACCCCCACATGCCATAAATAAAGGCCACACACAACGCTGGTGATGGTGTGTTCATCCTCCTAAATTTTCCTGATCCATTCACCTTTTTCCTCATGTCCTGGACACATGGCTGACCCCATTGTTTCATCCTGTTTTTTAAATTCTTTTAGGGGGGCTTGTGTTGAGCCCTTTGCTTCTGCTTCAAGGCTTGCTCCATGTCCTCCACATTCGTAATTCTATTCTTTGCTTCACAAACTAAGTCAAATGGATAGCTGCAGCAATATCATGTTTTCCACTTCATGTGGCCAAGGGCTTGCAGTCTCGCAATCTGCTCAAAGTTATCTCTAATAAGTCTTTGAAGATGCAGACCTTGGATCCCTCATACTGTGTTCCAACTTTTCTCCTCTTGATGAGGATCTTCTGGCAGTAATGACGTTTGGCGACAATGGGTCTGGGCCTGCCACTCTCTATTTGTCATATCATCTAATTTGCGAGTATGGGTCCTCCTTTCGTGTCTCGAAGTCAGTCAGGTGGGCCTCTTTGCAATCGAGTCTCTTGAGAACTGGTTATTTTTAAGGACCTCCACTTCTAGTTTACTTTATCCACCCTTTCTTTAAGCTCAGTGTTGGAGGCTTGTACATCTGCACGTAGGGCGTTGATTTCCTTGAGTATGTCCAAAATGTCCTTTTTTTTTTTTGTAGACATTTCTCCCCATTTGCCTCCGAGTTGAGGTGTGACCTTCCTCCATAGAGGTCCCCCCCCCTTTCAGACCTCTTAAAGGGCTGGAGTGATTGCATGCCGCAACACATCCAGCTCTCCACTCCTGCCCCGCTTTTGTGAGATCAGTTGCACCCCATACTGGTTCCTCAACTCTCTTTAAATCCAAATCAGCCCGTTCTGCTGCTCCTCCAAGAGGAGCCTGGTTGGTCTACATGAGCATGTATTTTCTTCCTCTTGGTTGAGGCATATATGCAATTTGTTGTTTCAGTGGTCCGGCGTTCACTTTTGCCAGAGGATCTATTTCCTTACCTTCCTTATCACGCTGAGCCACCTCTTCTCTCTCCCTAGTCCCTATGCATGACACCCTTCAGCTACCAAAGGCCAGCACCTTTTACAAATCTCTTACAGCTAGAATGTCACATCCGGCTCTCTTCCCTACTCTCATCGGGACCTGCTGCCTTAATTTTCTTTTGATACCCTTGCTATCTACAAGGTTAGTCCGGCCGCCTCTGCAACCGATTCCTGCCTGATGCTCCTGTGCGTTTGCAACATTACTTTTACGCTGTGGGTCCTGTCTTGTAATAATTCCTTGCAGAGACAGGGATGATCTTCTCCCATCCCTTCCCCCTCCTCTGCTGTCCTTGTGTCTTTCCTACACTTTGCCAGGGTTGTCTGAGATACAATCCACAGGTCCGCCCTGGTCCCTTTGCATGCCTTCACCGGCAATGGAGCCTAGACGCCTGTCTGTGCTGGCGAGCCGCTCCCTGCCACACCTTCAGCACTCTTTCATGCAACATCACTGACTTTTCGGAGAAGAGCACATTGGCCACCGTGCTGATCATGGCCCCGTGCTTTCACCTGCTACAGGTCACCTGCTTTTCTCTGTTCCCCTGGCCCAACGCTCCGGCATACTTCCAAAGGTGCTCTTGGTCCCGATTGGGTGGGGGTGTGTCTGCATTTATGCCACAGTTGGATTGCCCAGTGCAGTCGCACTTCACTGCATGACTTTGCGTGGTGGGCGGAATGGATCATGCAGAGCTGCCTTAGCAGGCCACCAACTTGCATGTGCCCTATGACGATCTACTGAAATCTTGCTTATTAGTATCCATGTCCCACCAGATAGATGCCTTGCATCTCAGTTAATGCATGATGTACTGATTTATTAAAGATCGTGTATTTTGATGTGTTTTTTGGACTTCTTGCTTGTGGGAGATTTAAATGCGAAAGAGCCTCCCAAAAATGAGATCTTGGTCTGATTCTCCTTTGGAATCTGAGCAAGATATAGCGGGTGCAGTATTAAAATATTTGGTTAATCGATTGAGCAGGGAATGGTTGGAAACTGCTGGCAACCTGGAATATAATTATGATTCATGGCTGGCTGCAAGGGGACATACCGGTAGAGTATACTGGATATTATCAGGCATTGGGGCTACGCTGGATTATGTCATTGCTTCTGCCTATTTATTCTCCATGGTAAAAAGTCTAAATGTTCTTCGTAGTAGTGTGAGTGATCACTTCTAATTATCCATTATTTGGGACTTCAGGTTTATTTTGAGTTCTCGAAACCAATGTTGGAGAGGTGGTCCAGAATCCCCAGGGAAACCAAATAGATTGGTCTATCTGGCAAATGAAAAATGAATACGATTCTGAGTGACCCAGATAGCCTAGAAGGCAATATTGTAGAACTGATAGGGGAGCTTCCTGTTTTTCTAAATTAGTGAAAATTATGACCATGGAATGTGCAGGTTGGACTTGCGAGGCAGCCACTTTTGGAATGGACCTGACTGTTTGTGATACAGAAATAACAAAACTCTTACTAACACTTAGGAAAGAAGTGAGACAAATAGTACTCTTTATTTTAAATTAAAGTACTGAAAAACTAGCTTAAGGAGCTTAGGCTCTGATCACCTTTTTTTTGTCTGACGAATTGACCCCCCAAAAGGTCAAGTGAGAGGATATATAACAAACATGTCTCGGTCAGCAACCCAGACTTCTAAAATCAGAGTAGGAGTTGCAAGGAATTCATATATGTATTTATATATGTGATTATGTGTATTGATTGTAATTTTATTCACAAGAGCACAAAGGATTGTTCATGAACATATTTGCTATATTTACACACACCACTGTATGTGTCAAATGTATTGTTAGATGTTTATGTACTATTCTATTTTAAAGAAAATTGTAAAAATAATGGATTCAAGAAAAGAAAAGCTCTTACCAGCTAATGAATACATGCTGTGCACTCGGATCTTGAAATCTGCACGTGTATTTGCATAGTTATTCTAGCAGATAGTCATCTCAGATGAGGTTATGTATGGGACAGACGAATGGAAGCCCCAACCAAAGAAATTGGTTGCAAGTCATAAAGGACTTACTTGGATTAATGTGAGTCATCACAAAAACACATGTGGCAGGACGCCCCCACTGTTTGATAACTTGCCTAAACCCCAAGTCCTTCCACGTTTTAGGCTGTTCCTCTAGCTACCCTCTGAAGAATACATCAACAGTGGCAGCATATGCTTGGCAAATGAAAAACGAGAAATTCCAAACGATTTTGGTTCATAATTAATAATTTGGATGAACAGCTGGAGTTCACCTCTGTAAATTCGATCCCTGAAAATGTATGGAGGGACTTTTGGCTTGCCTTTTGCTCCGATCAATAGGAAGGATGTTGCAGTCTTTGAACATGTTAATATGAGTTGGACTTTTAACTTTTTTCTAACATATGTTAAGGAGATATTCTTGGGGCAAAAGCCATCTCGAGCCCCGGGCCCAGATTTTATGGCGTATTTGGTCCCAAAGAATGATCTGGATCTCTGGGGGGAATATATTAACACATCCACTTGATAACATCATCCAAAAGAAACGTTTACCATCCTCTTGTTCTGAAGCTCTTAGAATTCCTATACATAAAATGGGGCCTAGATGGAAACCCTGCAAGAAAGGCACTTCATCAGAGTATCAGACTGGGTTTAGGATAAGTGTCCACTTCCCGTAATGGACTTTGTATAAACTTGTGGATAAAAAGGAAAATATCCTATGGGCCCCTACTATATCACATACATAGATTATACTTTGGCATTTGATCGACTGGTGACAGAATTGTATGTTGCGAATTGAGGAAAATTTGAATCTCTTTTTTTATTTTTTTTAGTTCAGTTTATTGCAAACTTTTTAAAAACAAAAAAGAATAATCCCATTCCAACCTCCACCCTGTTCATTTCTCTATCTCTTTTAATAAGAGATCCAGTTCCTCCAGGAAGAAGGTTATTGCAAAGGTAAGTTTCCTGTCCTTTCCTTCTTGTATTTTATTCTAAAGTTCTTCCACCCCGTATGCTGAAAATTTGTTGAGCTCCGTTCCCATCATCTTAGTTCTTAGGTCCCTCAGATTCGGGCATTCTGTCTTTAGATGTTTTAGCATCTCTACCTCGGTGTTACACAATCTACAATTTCGATCCATCCTCTCCCCCTTCGTTTTTCTGTTGTTTTTAATCTCTATCGTGTGAAATAAGTTCAGTCTGAATTTTAGGAAAATGTGCCTTTTCCTCGGCATGGGAATTTTTTCAGATACTTCGGAATTACACTTAGGGCCTTGTTTCCTGATGCATAATCTTTCATGCACACATAGTTTGTCTGCTGTTCAATGGTTTTGATCCAGTCCGTTTCCCATGTAATTGGGAATCAATTCTGGTCTATTACATCTTATATCCCTAAACAAGGACCCGCCACTTAAAGTACAACTTGATAGAAGGGGTCGGGGGGGTCTTCCCCACTCGTATAAAGCCACATAAAGGATTCAGTCATGTTGCTTGTTGTCGCCTCTGCTTTTGTAGGGGTCAGGAATTTCGCACCCAAATTGGGTATTTCCCATCTCCTATACATGACATTCGCTGACGACCTAGCCACTGTGGACATAACTGAGGTTGGCCTCCAATGGACCCTGTACAAGATCAATCATTCGCACCCAGTAAAGACAGATTGACCAATCTCAGTCTGCCTTCCCCGGGCACATTGCTTTCACCGCCAACGGCATAAAATAGGAAAGTGACTAGGTGTCTTTTTGAATGGCGGTGGCCATTTTGGAACATGTTTTTTATGGCCACTGTCATCTGAAAAGATACCTAGTCCCTTTTCCATTTTAATTGGGATGGCAATTACATTTTTTCTCCGACGGGAGATGGCTCGTGCTGAGCTTGTCTCCCATCAAAATAAAAAACGAAAATCATCCGTTCCCTAGTAAAGCCTGGGGTGCAAATAGCTTTCAACCCCTTGGCAGGGGCTGACCTGGCCGTTAATGCCCACCCGCAGAGGCTCGTCCGTAATGTGTGAGGGGGCATCAACCCAACGGGTCTTGGCCCCCCTCTCACCCTTTATGGAGGAGCCAGCCCAGTAAAATCCACCCTGGTAGCATGCTCGATGGAAAGGGACCGAGCGTGCGCATCCAGCGTATCTTTAACCTGGGTTAGCCACTCTGTGGTCACACTGAGCATGGGCGATGGTGCCATGTTAGGATGGGATATGCGCAAACGTGCATATCTCATCCCACATCACTTTTTTATTTCCCCATCTGGCATCAGACCCCACAGTTTGAAGACCTCTGGGTTTGAGGGTTTTAGTTCCCTCACCAGAGGGTTGTGGAGAAATCTCCCTAACAGACGCAATAGATAAGAACAGCATTAGTCAGTCTCTTTGTGCTGGGACTGGTTTGCCTCAGAATCTCACTCACTGCCTGCTTATGCAGAGCCAGACTCTCCTGACCCATCCTTGGGTGGCCCAACAGCCTTGCTCCCAAATCCTGTGGCAAGCTTCTGAAGGACCCATGTGTCTAAGTGAAGGGTTGGCTGCAGAGAGCGCGAATGAACAACTTTGCTGCAGCATTAGAGTTAGAGATTTGATTGGTGTAACTTGAGTAGGAAAACCTGTGTTTTATTTATTTATTTATTTTTTAAAGTAACATCTACCTCTAATTCATACCTCACATTCTTCACCCCACTCCAAGTGGAACCAGAGCTCTTAATACCTTTCCCATAGTCACCCAGTGCCCTAGCGTCTCCTTAGCCGGGAGAAGGCCCGCTACCAACATTTAGTGGACCTGTGTCTGATCATTTGGGTATCTAGATTCATTGAAGGATGCCCTCCCTCTCGTAAAAAGTGACAGTGAGAAGCAAGGAAGTTGAACAGGGTCGCTGGGGTTCTATCCAGAGGCGTGCCCGTTCTAATGACGCCCTAGGTGCAATGACAGGATTGTGCCATGATGTACAAAGCCAGGGTGAGGAAGTGTATATTGTAAGGAATGGAAAGGATGGATCTTTGTTAATTTGTAGGTTTGTTGGGTATGTAATGGCGACTGAGGAGGCTATTATGGGATGGCCAAAGGTGTCTGAGAAGAGATGGTTTGGGATTGAGTCAAGCCCTGTTTGAGGTTCTGAAAGGAAACATGGGCTGGGCTCAAGCCATTTGCTTTAATAGGCATTTGGCCATCCTAAGTCAAGTTACTGAGGAAGAACCAGAGGTGGAACCATGCTGTGCTATGTTATGTTTGCTGCTTGTATACAGGGTTCTCCATGCGAAGGTCACTTTAAAAGTGCTGAGATGGATGAGTCGTAGGAGAATTCTGTTGGGGGCTATATAGATGATGGCAATGTGAGGGTTTGTTAGGGAATAGGTGAGAGCAAGTTGGCCTGTTTAAAGTAGACCTGTTAGAACTATGTGAGGATCTGGTAAAAGCTGTTGGAGCCTGGGGGGTGTGTGTGCCCCTCCTGGACAGGAAGTGTGTGGCCCCAGCTGGAGGTTAGGTTATACATCTAGCGCTTGCGTTGTACTAAGTCTCTTTCAAAATGCGGAAGGTGAATGTTGGGCAGAATTGCATGCAGTACCCTCTGGGACCACCACATACAATTAGGATTACAGGTGTAAGCAAAAACCAACCTTTGGTATAAGTCTGTACTACATAGTTTGTGGTAGCGAGCTGAGCAGCCAGGCCTATCTGAAGAGGGAATGTGAGCAGTACAAGGATGTTGCATAAAGGTTTTACAATCGCAGTGGTTCAAGTAGACACACTCAAGGTTTCTTGGTAAAACACTTATTAATTTATTACACAATCATTTAGAAAACATTCACTAGAAGGAGGCAACTTGATATTATACACAAACACACTTCAATACCAAACCAATAAGTTTCTGAACAAAGTAGGCTCCCCTGAAATAGGAGCAAAATGGCATTTCAGTTACTTTCAATGGGAGTAAAAAGGCACAAGTTAGCAGAATAGATCACAAATACTTTCTTAGGCAGTGCAAATAGTTTCAGTTCACTAGAGGACTCAATTCAGTTCAATATACTTAGGCCAAAGTCAATGAACTAGTGTCTTGGATAGGAAAGAGCAGTTCTTGAAGTAAACGGTAAAGTATTTGCCAAAGTTCTCAGAAGTAGTTTGTACGAAAAAGAATCATATGTTGGGTCACAAGCTGATTAGGCCTGCAAGTTGGGAAAGTTCCGCAAACTTTCACCGCGAGAGTTAAGTTCTCTCAATCGGGTTGGCACACTACCATAATATGAAGAACAAGAGGCAGCAGAAGACGTTGGTTCCTGGCAGTTCCTGCAGATCTCACTGTTCAGTTTTGGGGACAAGAGGGAGGAGATCTGGGGACTCCTGCACTGCACAGGATCGTTGAAAAACTGACAAAATGGAGTGCCTCCAGTTCGTGTAGCGGTCATCAAGCACACAAGCTGGTGTCCTTACCCCTGGTTAATCCTAACCAGCTCCGAGAATGGTATCCAGGTGGCTTACGAGTTGATTGGTCCCACCAACTCAAAGGAAGAAGTCATCCTTGAAGGGTCTTCTCTGTCGAGATGAACTTGGCAATTCGGACCTGCAGCAGGGTTCACCGGGCAACCCAACGGTCCCAGAGTTACAGTAGCCGTCCTCTTCCAGCTCGTCTTCGGTTCTTTCGTTACAGTGGTTGACTCTGCTTTCCAGTCCAAGAGACCCGCCTTTTAAACAGTTTTCTCCCCTTCATTCCAGCCTAGCTGCCACTCACCCAGCAAGGAGGCTGTCCTTGCCGGACAGTCAGCCTGCCAATCACGCCAGAGTGCATTTGGGCCTCCTAGGAGACTAAGCACAGGGAGATTCGGGCACCTACCTCACTTCCTGCCCACCCCAGACGCCAGAGGCGGTCTTCAGTCCTGAAGCCCGCCAAAGGCATAGAAACGAAGGTACCAAAACACTAGAAGGACCTTTCCAAAAAGAAATGGTGAAAAGAAGACCGGGACCTGTTTAGACAAAGGGGCTTATGGCGCCATCTTGAAAAACATGGCTCACACGATTTTTAGCTAACTGTGTTTGCGGTCGAGAAAAATCATGGTAGTTCGTTGTAAAACCACTGCCACCAGCCATTTCAATAGAAAAGGGTAGCATTTGACTGCTACATGAGTTTCTAGACACAGGGGATACTAGGTAACCCCTCCAGCACTCTATAGGAAGATAGTGTGTGCTGGGTCTAGGAATTTAAAAAGACTAGTAAAGTCAATGTAACCTTACATTCTCTGGGAAACAGTAGTTTATCCCAGTGAAGGGATTTAAACCTTGGAAGTCTAAAAAGACATCCCTCTGTCACTGCATTGAGGGTGCTGTGTGACACATAAAAAAGATGATGCCTATGGAGTTGTCTAAAACTCCATAAACAAAAGAAATTAACACAGAAAACAGACAGAATTAAAAGTACAAAGTCCCAAAGGTCAGAAAAAGAGCTGGGGGTCTCTAAGGTAGAGAGGATTTAGCACATTTATGAGAATTCTTCCTAACAGTGAACAGGGTTCTAGGTAATTTGGTCAAGATTATTTGCTCGAAGTAGATTTAATCAAATTTTCTTTTTTTCAAAAATAGGTGATTTTGCAGCAAACATATCCCACTTTAAACTCCAACACTTAACATTAACCTAAACCCACCCCCACATATATTTGCGACAACATTCGTTAAAGAAACTCGATGAAAATCGACTTCGAACAAATATGCTGCGCAGTCCTCTCTGGATCCCATTGAACAGAGGTGTAGTAAAGGGGGCACATTTCCTGGCTGTTCCTTTTCAGCTCTTCACTCAACAAGTAGGTGGATCTAGATACATTAACATACATAGTTTCTCTCATTATATTACTCTTAATCCAAAACACTTAAGCCCGGGCCAAAGTGTGCACTTGCAACTTGTCATTGGCTAGCAACAATTGACTCCTGGCTAGTACGAAATGGTGTGCTGATTGTATGTTTAGAATTGAGGTGTTGATTGATTTTTATTTTTTATGTTTGACTTGCAACTTGAATTCACTTATCCCTGACTTTAGAAAACTGAGGAAAGTATGCACATTCTATGCAAACTGGTCCCTTAGGCATATTGAAAATAGAGGCCGATATATCACCTTTCATATTATTCCATGGCATTCCACGTGCACTTTAACAAGTACAGATATGCTTGCATATACCAAGTCTCTTTACGACTGGCGAAAAACTTCTTCTTTATCCAATATAAAGCGCATCTCAAAGCACATTACAACCAAAAAATGTTTTATTTGATTATATCCTCATGCATATGCTAAAGCTAGCCTTCACCTTTCAGGTAAACTGTATGCTACTGCATTTGATGTGTATACACCCGTCCCGTACGAAGGCCAACAGGGCTTCTTTTGGTTCATTGAAAGTTCTTTCATCCCTAAAAACAATAAAACATACACCATTGAGTCTTCTCCTGTTGTTATTTCTGCGTAGAGGCTTGTGAGCGGAGTGATAATAAAATGCATTTTTTATTTAGTTCCAAATTGCTTGCATTCACCCACAAATCCTACTGTGGGATGGGTGATTCATTGTTTTATTTAACGTTGAGCTAGGTCTGTGTCAGTTTGGTGCCACACCTTTAGATTCTGCACTATGGTTGATGACCACTGGACAGTGTTCCCTTCCCATCATGCCTCTCTTACTCTTCTGCAGGTCTATGAGGACTATGACTGCATGCTGAACCAAACCAATATTGGGCACAACAACAACAAGTTTTACATCATTCAGCTGATCGGACAGGGCAGCCGCTACAGCTGCTGGAATCGCTGGGGGCGTGTGGTAAGTATCATCCAGATTATCCCTCACTGCCACAACTAGGGGGGCATTAAAGCACCTGGTAACGCTGTGGGGTATGGTGAGCTTCATCCATCCTTGCACTGAATATCTCTCCTCCTGCCACCACTAAGTAGTGCCATTACAGCTGCAGGACCACAACTGGCATATGGGGAGTGACAGCCATCCTGAAGATCTTCCTTTTGTCGCACAAGTAGCTGTAAATTTGCTATACCTGCGTGCGGGTGTGGTGAGTTCTCTGCCTTCCTATAACTGATCTGCCCTCTGCGTCTTTTGGTTCCTGGGTGCACTATAGGTGCATGTATGTCTGAGTGCAGGTGGATCTAGGGCACACAGTATGTTTTCATTAAACATATTATACCCATGTGGGAGAATAAACAAAATCCCTTCCTAGGTGCTTCTGACACATATGTTCTATAGGGGTATTGGTGTTTCAGTTTTAGCTACAAAAGCAGGTTTATTCCAATGGCACCTTGCTCTCCATGGTATTGGGATCCCTCAATCTGTCTGCCCTTCCAAACAAATAACCTATCAGATCATAAAGTTTTGCCTCGCAGGTCCAACAACACTGCTGTAGCAAATCGTGTGCCACCCTCGTTCACCTTGAGGACGTTGGAAATTGCCTTTATTGAGACTTATCCCCACCTGCCCCATTGTTTACCCCAAGCATTTGGGTAAATCTGGGCACATGTATGTCATTTGTGTTGACCTATGTGAGAATGCATGGCAGAGCAATGTGTGTTTTTTCAAAGGTGGTGGCACAGTGATCAGTGCTTTAAAAAGCATATCTGGTGAAATCCTTTCTTTTTTTGGCTTTGCTTGGCGCATACTAAACCTTGTCAGGCCGCATCCGGGAATAGGGTTAGCCAAGAGTTTAATTATTAAGCTGCACAGGTTTGGGCAAAATTCACAAGCAGGTTCTAAAAAAAACTGTAGGCTGTTAGGATGGTTATTCTTCTTGGTGGCACAGTGCCCTGTGTAATGTTCTAACAAAAATTTTCTACCAGTGCTCCAGGGTCGGATATCTCTTGGAAAATTCTCATAGTAGTTGATTAACTAACAGCCTATGATTTTAAGGGGTCCTAAAGCCTATTTGTATGTGTATATATGCACTACATTGTCCATCTTCTTAAACATACACTTTTTTATCACCACTACCGTTTTACCTATGTTCTGCTCCCCACTACTCTGTACTATTTCCTCCCCTAACCCTTTACTGGTCCTCAACTTCACCTCTTCAGTTCTTTCTGTTACCTCCTTCTCTAATCCTGTGACATCAGTTCACCAGAATGCCAGAATGGATTTGACATCACACACCCTGTGTAGTAAGCAATATCGCTACACCGTTGACACTGGTGCCATCACAGGAAGTGCAGTGACATTGCTTTCACCCTCCTATGCCATCACAGGAAGTGATATTGCAGAATTAAATCAATACATTTATGATTACTAAACCAGCATAGTTACTAAAGCAGCGAAAAAGCCATTTTAGTTGCCAAGCATGTTTTTATTGTGATACTTCATTGATGTGATGGGTTCATAATGCCATGTGCTTTAGGCGTGGCAAGAAAGGACACTTTGCACGGTGTTGCCACAACTTTACTTGCAAGAGTGTGAAAGAGATTGAGGCTTGAAGCTCTGAAGAGGTCTGTGATGATGAGTGCAAGGGAGTGTGTTGGTTGGTCAATGAGGTCGGGGATCAAACCCAGAGTGGTGGTTAACTCACACCGAGGTGCAGGTCAATGTTGAGGGGGTGTTTATGCTAATTTATTCAGGGTCAGATTACATCATGATTGACGAGGCGACCTGGCTTGCGAGGTTTCGTGTCATGCAACTACTCGAACCCAATGTTGGGGCCAATGCCTCTGGTGGTATTAGACAGCCCTGCGGATAAGGGGTGTATCACCCACTTTTACTCTCTAAAAATTGGCAAATACTTCCAAAAAAGAAAAATAGGGAGTACAAATATTTCCAACAAAAAAGAGGAAACTGACACTAGAAGCTTGTCCCCCTGCTTTCTCCCAGACACAGCTCCATGGATCGGTTTGGATCAATAGTGCTACAGGAAGAAACTAGTCGTGTTATTTCCTGATCTGAAAACGTAAACATTTATCTTTTAATGTACCGGATTAGCTAGGTGCAAGAAATATTTATCACAAACATTTCTGTTAGAACATATTTGTACTTGCTTATAAAATACTCCTATTGGGAACGGGACTTAATTTCTTACTCCCTAAAAATAATTTTACTCCCAACTTTAAAAAATAGGGAGTAAAATACTACTACTTCAAAAACGTATCTGGAGCACTGGTACTAGGAGTGGCATTTTGGGGTAATGTATGGCCACAGTGTCTGGGCAGAAGCACTAGAGCTAGAGTTTGTGTGTCTGAAAAGGAAGGCTGTCTTCTTGGTTGGTATCAGCGGAGTGATTTAGACATTGTAATTGGCCCTAAGATTCTGGGTCTAATTGATACTGTTAGTCGGGCTGTCTCTGCTCCTGGGGACAGATATGATGATGTTTGCATGGGCAGTTTGGGATGCCTCAAAGGGTTTTGTCACTGAATTAAGCTCCAAGAAGAGGCAGTGCCAGTAGTAAGCAAGGCTCACTGTGTCCCTCTAGCACTCTGAGGAAGTGATAGGAGAAATAAGGAGGGAAGGGATAGGGGTGGAAGCTTCGGAGTGGGTCTCTCCAGTTGTGGTTGTGGAGAAGAGCAATGGTAGTTTCAGAATGTGTGTGGACTTGCAAAGCTAAACAAGTGTGTGGTGGTGGATAGGTTCCCGCTACCCAACATTGGTGAGATTGTCAGTTTATCTGCTGGTGCAAAGGTTTTTAGCACACTTGATCGGCGTATCATCAGGTTGTCTTACATCCAGAATCAAAGATTACACCACCTTTGCCACCCATATAGGTACTTTCAGATTCAAACGCATGCTCTTTGGGTTGGTGTCAGCATCAGTGTTTTTCCAGCGTGTCATGCATGCAATATTAGGGAAGGTAAAAGGACTTTACTTTTACCAGGATGATATTTTGGTTATGGGAAAAGCTCCTGGGCACCATGATGGGAAACTATCCTTTGTCCTGGGTGAGCTGCAGAGTGAGGGGTGACATTGCAGAAGACCAAGTGAAAGTTTAGTATGAGTGAAAATGACTATATCGGACACAGACTTTGTGGTGATGGCATACGACCCAAGTGTAGTCTGGCTGAGGTGATTGTGGGCTTGCAACCCCACAAAAATAGGAAGGAAGTTATGCAGTTTTTTGGGGCTAGTTGACTACCATGCCAAGTTCATCAGGAACTTTTCGGGTTGCTGTGTGTGTATCTGGTCATTGTGCAAGAAAGATGTTATATTTGAGTGGTCGGAGTACTGTGAACAGGAATTTCAGGAAATAAAAAAGGCCATTGCGAGTGTCCCGGTGCTGGGAAGTTTTGACACAGCGATGGATACGTATCTCATGGTTAATACGAGTGACGAAGGTCTTGGGGCTGTCTTACTCCAGAGTCAACAAGCCATATAGGGAATAATTGCCATCACCTCTCGGGCCCTGAATGGGGCAGAGGATCACTATTCAGTGATTGAGAAGGAGGTACTGAGTGTGGTGTGAGCCATTGTCATGATGCCTACCCCCGGGCATCCGGATCGAGTCCATCATCCCCGGGAGCAGGCATCCAGATACTCATTAAAACCCCAACAGCCCCGGCTGGGGGCTGTTTGGATTCAGTCCTGGCGCCATAGGCGCCAAGCTCATAGACTTTACTTACCTTATGCAGACCATGCTGCAAATGAGTCCAAGCCAACGTGAGGCCTGGATGGGACTATTTTATTACAGGGACTATTTTTTTACTCGGGTGTGGTTCTGGGGAACTTCTTACCTGGGACTACTTTGGAGGCTATTTAAACCACGCCCGAACAGCAGCTCATGCTTCGTGTTATTCTGCATCCAGCAGCGTAACGCTCACCGTGTCTGCAAGTCAGCATCCAGTCTTCTGCCACGCCCTCTTCGAATCCGGAGCTCCTAGACAAAAGGAAAAGAAAGGAGAAGAGGTTCGATCACAGACATTATTTGATTCCTTACCTGATTCCGGACCCAGCACATCTCCGAGCCTGGAAAGGACATTATTCCAGCACGCGTCGCTTCGCCAGCAGCAGCGCCGCGTTATACTCACCAGTCCACCACATCTTTCAAATCGGCGCTGCCTCCATCATTTTCTTCGTCGAAACCCAGCACCTGGGGGGAAAACCAAAGGAATAACAAGGTGAGCCGAGAAAACCGACAAAGACTATCTCTTTGCCACCATAGGCTTACCTGCTTTACCACCGGAGGTATTATCCTTTAATTCGCTGCATCTTTCTATGCTGCACCTATAAAGGGAGAGAAACCAGCAAGTTAAACTCATGCAACTTTTACCGGACAGTGTTTGGTAATACAGACTCTTACCTGAACGCCATCAGCTGCCTCCAGGCAATATTCTTTTGGACCCAGCTGCAACCTAACGAGGGAATGGAACAAGAGTGAACATCGGACATATTGAACTCTTTGAACTTTATAGACACTGGAGTCAATATTCCTCCGGAACTCCTCCAGTACCTTCAAACCAGTGAAGTAACTGGTATCTACGTGCCCCTGCATGCCATGCAGGATGGAGAGCTCATCATTTAAAAACATAAGGTGAGGTTACCAAGAGGGTATATCGGAGGTGATTAGTGGGGAGAACGAGAACAGTTGGGGGAGGGGGGTCATCACTAAAGTCCACAGGTTAAATCCCTTTCTCCACTTGCAGGAGAATACTTCTACGAGTCCAGCAGACAAGAGTAGGCGGGCCAGTCCAGACTGTCATCTCTTCACTACGCATCACGTTGGTGGAGACCGCAGCTGTCCGGGTCCAATCGACGCCCCTGTGGGAACCAGGTGAGCGTAACCGCCATCCATAAGTTCAAGGGTTTCCTGCGGAAGGGAGCCCAGGGCCCTCAGTGACCACAAGCCCTTGTGAGTATTTTCTTGTCAAAAGGTCTTGAAGGGGTCTCTCGTCATATTGTCAATTGGGTAACTTCCCTGCAGGCCCACGCTTTCAAGGTTGAGTTTGTGCCTGGCAAGGAGAACATGTTAGCTGATTTTCTCTCCATAACCAGTAGTGTCATAATTGATGAGGAACGGTTTGAAGAAGAACCTTTGGAACAAGATGAAGTGTTTTATTTTTGGGGAACCATCCCTACTCAAGAGTGGGAGCAGGCTGAGCAGGTAGATGAAGCTCTGTGTAGTGTAAACATGATGGTGGTCTCAGACAGGGAACATTGAAACAGTGAGGGTGGTTTGTCTCCTTTCCACAAATTAAGTGATGAGCTAAATGTGGAAGGGACACATGTTTTCAGGGTAAGATGCATAATTCCCCTGGCGGGTGCAGAATTGTGGCAGCGGCCCACTAGGGTGACTTGGGTATGACTAAGGTCAACGGTCGCATCAGATGGGATTATTGGTATCTGGAAATTGACAGTGAAGTGGAGGAGATGGTGGAGGAATGTGTTGTGTGTAGGGAGTCTGACCGATTGTGTTAAGACATGCACTCAGCCTTTAAAGGCTTGAGAATGTCCTTGATTCCCTTGGAGGAATGGTTGCCATGGATGTTCTAGGGTCACTGGTGGTGATGGGCGGAAGAAGTATGTCTTAGTATTCATTTGTATGTACTGCATAGGTGGAGGCCAAGGGGATGCAGAAGGCTGAATCACGTGCTATGGTGGTGTTTCTTGACCAAGATTGTTAGAGGGAGGGATTCCCGAGCAAACTACTAACTAATAACGGGGTACATTTCACCTCCAGGTTGACAAAGCAGTTCCTCTCCGGGACAGCAGGTGTGGGTCATGTCAGCAATACAAAAGAGGTGATGGCTGGAAGGTTTAGAATTTATCTTAACCTCTGGCATTGCTCTGGGCAACCCCCCAGACCATCGTTCTTCGCCTGCCAAGTGATTACAAAAGGGGGAAGACCATATCAAATTGGGCTTAGTCCCACCACAAAAGGGGCAGTCCAGGCCAAACTGCTTGGTCACATCCCTTCTGCAATAGACCACAAGCATCTCCAAACATGTTTCGGCCTTGTTGGGCCTCAACACTGAGGAGTAGCTTGGGTATATTAGGCCAAACAGGCACGAACCTAAGGTCTGGGCATACTCTTCCTACTCAGGGTGACTACAGCAAAGCAAAAGTGGTGATGGTCGGAAGGTTCAGAACATTGTTGTTTCATCCTTCCACCGATGGGGCAGTGGAGAGGTTCAACCGGACCATCATAGAAGGGATCCGCATGGCCATCAAGGAGGGCAAGGAATGGGAAGAAGAGTTGGAGAGAAGAGTTTGAGCTTACAGATTCGCCTGGTACGCAACAACAGGTTAAATTCCTTTTGAGGTTCTTGGAAGAAGGAAAGCAGCCACTACTCTGTCTCCAGCCTGGCTGGGCAGGATGACATTTGTGAAGTGGGACTTAAGAGCTCTCAAAGAGCAGGTTTGTGAGAAGATTGATGACATAAAGGCCAGGTTTGACATTCAGAGGAATGTCAGATTAACCAGAGTGGAAGAAGGAGATACTGTCTGGATTTGGAAACCTGGTTTGGTGCTCGAAGGGCAAAGCAAATTTGCTGGTCCCATGTGCGTGACTAAGATGACAAGTTATGCTGTGTTGCTTGACGATGCAATGGTTTGGAACAAGGGCAGCATTGCTGTGAGAGAATGATTGGTGTGGTGTCATGTGCCGGGGAATAGCCAGTCACATGACACTAGTAAACACGGAAGGAGGAGAATAAACAACCCCCCGGAACTGACGTAATAACGGCAGTCCCGGTGCCTGCGTGAACAAACAGAAGACCAAGTAGCAGTAATTGAGGCGGCAATCCAAAGACTCCCAATTGACAACCCAAAACCAACAGAGGAGATTGCTGCTGTATCAAAAAATAAAAATACAAGAGAACAAGGAGAACAAAGAAGAAACTCCAAAAGTAACCCAAGGCCACAAGGGAGAGATTCTACATGTAAATGGTGTGGAGGCCCGTGTCACAGAGGAGAATCCTGTCCTGCGTGGGGTACAACCTGCAGAAAATGTAATCGTCTTAACCATTATGCAGCTGTCTGTATGAACCCGCCGCACAAAAGTGAGAGATCAAACACCACGGCAAACTTATGGGCGCAGGAAGAAATTTGCCCCCCCGAGAAACACCTTGTCAAACGGGAAGGAAAGGAAGGACAATAGCTGTAGACCATTTCCAGAGATCACCAGATTCAAGTGAAAGTGAAGACAGTGAGGATGATACATCCCCTGATGGAAGAGATCACGACAAGTGGAAAGAAAAACAGCAAACAAGTGCATTGTATACACCTCATATCCGCTGTAGAGCCAAAACGGTCTAGACAACGGAAAAGACCATCATTGTTAGGCAGAAACCTGTGCAGTTCCCTCTGGGACCACTGCAAAAGATGTAAGACTACAGGTGTTTGGCAGTAAACCCACTTGGTAGCAGTCTGTACCACCCAGATTTACCTGGTAGCTGTGGCTGAGCAGTCAGACTTCCCTCAAGAAGAGTTAGGCAGTATATATAGCATACATAATGGGTACAGAGGCACAGTAGTACAAGCAAACACTGACCAGAGCTAGGTGTAAAAGTATATAATTATTTATTTAAAAGACACTCATAAATTACACTAGCACAGAAAAGGTAAGTAAGTCAAAACACAGTCACTATTACTTATATGTACATCCCTAGTTATTTGTTGGACAAGTCTAAGTTAACACCACTTATTTCCAAACAGAGGTGAGCGCTTAACGTTAGATGACACTCCAACAAGTTAGTTAAAAAGGGAGGGAAAAGGCAGAAGTAATGAAAACAGCAAGGTAAAACACTTTTCAGAGATTCACAGTAAGTTTAGAAAGGCAGTCTATTGCGGAGCAAGGAAGTTCGGTTGCCAGGCCCACTCTAGGGAAAGCCAGGCGAAAAGATGCCCAAGATCACACAATGTCACAAGTCTTTACAGGTGAGTAGGAAAGGTTTTACCAAGTTTAGAAAAGTTTAGTTTGGGTGTCCCAGGCTTACCCAGGTTCGAGAACTGAGGGCTAAATCTACCCCGTACAATCGGTGGCAAGGGAAGCCGGGCGGAACACGGTACCTTTAAAATGGAAAGGATCCTCCAGCGGTGGCAGTTCCTGGTAGTGGGTGCAAGTCGCGGCGTCGTCCAGAGGAAGAGGAGATCTCGACGTGGAGGAAAGCTGAAGGTCGTTGCACTACCAGGGAAGAAACCAGCCGTGGAGTTTTCCGGTTAAAAGGATGTTACCCCTCTTTCGCGGTTGAGGTAAAAAGTGGTATCCCGATTGCCGGGGTGCTTGGCACAGGCAAGGCGGCCACGAGATGCTTCAGGGAGGCGAAAAGAAGGCAGAAGCTGGTTGTCCCCACCAGTCAAGGGAAGGAGACTCTCCCGGCTGGAGATCTCCTCTGTCGTTGGGAAAAGTGGTGAGACGGTTCCGCAGGGCTCCACCGGTGGTGTCGTCTTGGCAGGTCAGCTCAGCTTCTCCCTCTTCGGCTTCTAAGGTCCTGTGGCGACTTCTGAAGAACCAGTCCCAAAGACCCTGCTTTTATGCAGCAAACCCCCATTCATACAGCCTAGTGTCACTCAAACATGCTAAGTGGTGAGCGGGGCGGCTCACCACTTGGGCCAATCACACCAGAGTGCGACATGAGTTGGCAAGGCAACTCAGTCCAGGGTGCCTAAACCCCCTCCCACACCCCCTGTGGTACCCAGACAGAATGGCACCACTTTGGAGGGCTTCTGTGCAGAAGCCCGCCAAAAGTGGAACAAAGGCTCGACTCGGGTTCAGGGTTACTGAAGTGAACCTAGACGCCATTTTGGCGGCGAGTTCTGGCAAAAAATCCCAACCGGTGAATTTATATTAAATAAATAAACCAGCGGTATCTTTAACATTGCACCAAAAAGTGGTGCATTAAAATCAATGGGAAATCCCATTGGGAAATATTCCGGTGGAATATTTCCGTGGTATCCACTGCCACCAGCCAGAAACTCAGCGAGGGGGGACGGGACAGTTCCCCCTCGACAACAGACCCAGGGGCAATCTAATTGCCCCTACCAGTACTTCCACAGTATGATGGATTGTACTGGTTAAGTTCCTAAATTAAGACTAGTAAAGTCAATGGTGACTTTACAGACCCAGGGAGACAGTAGTCAGTCCCAGGGTGTGGAGTCTATGTTTGGGGGTCACTATGACACCCCTGTGTTACTGCACTGAGGGTGCTGTGTAACACATTCAAAAACCAATGATAGCCTATCGGGAAAAATACCCCATAGCCCATAAGCACATAGCAAGTCACAGAAACACTCTCAAGTCATGTCCAAGAGTGAGGGTAAAAGAGTCTCACTCTTGGCAGGAGAAAAAAATAAACCCCAAAAATCCAGCAAAGCTGCTGGGGGACTCACTAGTTTAGGAAATTCAGCCTAAACAGAGAATTCTCCCTAACAATCATGTACTGTTATTTCAGATGGAGAACCACTGCGTGTAGTCGTTGATACAGGAGCAACTGTCAATGTAATGCCAGTGTCAGCATTTAACAAACTTCATGTCAAGCCTAAACTTCAAGAAAGAAAGGTCAGATTATATGCCTATGGCTCTAGGAAACCTCTGCCTGTGCAAGGATCATTTAAGTCTGATTTTGCCCACAACAACGTCACGTACAGAGCCCAAGTTTATGTAGTTGATGCTGGTTGTGAAACATTGCTAAGTTGTAGAACCGCTGAAAAACTGATTAATTAATTTTGCTTTCAACATCCAGTGTGGAAAGATTGACGAGTTGATAAAGCAATATCACAGCGTATTTCAAGGAATTGGGTGTCTTAAGGGCAGATCCATTAAACTCCACATTGACCCCACTATTGAACCGAAAGCAGTATGCCATCGGCGAGTACCTTTTCACATGAGGGAAGCTGTAAGGAAGGAACTAGACAAACTTGAAGCAGCAGGTATCATAGAGAAAATGTCAGGACCGACTCCGTGGGTGTCCCCCATGGTGGTTGCAAAAAAACCAAAACAACCCAACGCAGTACGAATATGTATTGATATGCGGCTTCCCAATGCAGCCATTGGAAGAGAACGACCTATCATACCGACTATCGATGAACCTATTGTTGACCTAACAGATGCGACTATATTAAGTAAACTTGATCTTAGATCTGGATATCACCAGCTCAAACTGGCCAAGGAGTCGAGATATATCACGACATTCTCCTCCCACCTTGGGCTACGACGTTATAAAAGGTTAAACTTTGGAATATCGTCAGCTGCTGAGGTATTCCAATATGAAATGTGGCTTGGAAGGAACGATGAACATTAGTGACGATATCATTGTATATGCATCCAATGAAAATGAACATCTTGAGCGCCTGGCAGCAGTGTTACAAAGACTGAAAGACTCTGGATTAACCCTAAATGCAGAGAAATGTGAATTTGGAAAAGAAGAATTAAGCTTCTTTGGGTACATTTGTAATGCACAAGGCGTGTCGCCAGATCCTGCCAAAGTTAATGACATTAAAAACACCCAACCTCCAACATCAGTCACAGAAGTAAGAGGTTTTATGGGAATGGCGACTTATTGTGCGAGATTCATTCCAGATCTGGCCACTATAGCAAGTCCTCTCTGTGAACTAACCAAGAAGGATCAAAAATGGGAATGGTTGCCTGTTCACCAACAAGCTTTTAAACAGATCAAGGATACCCTGTCTGTGTCTACAACAATGGCTTTCTTTGATATCAAAAGACATACAGAACTTCTAGTTGATGCTAGTCCAGTTGGCCTCAGAGCTGTACTTGCACAAATTGACAAGGATGGAAATGTATACCCAATCGCTTTTGCCAGTCGTGCATTAACTAAAACGGAACAGAATTATGCGCACACAGAAAAAGAGGCCCTCGCTATTTTGTGGGGATGTAGACTTTTTAAAGTTTATCTACTTGGAAAACAGGCAAGAGTGTTTTCAGATCATAAACCACTTATTCCAATTTTTAGAGGGTCAGCACCTCATCCACCGGCACGCATTGAAAAATGGATGCTTCAACTACAGCCATACAACATAGAGGTGGAATACCGACCAGGGACAGACAACCCAGCTGATTATTTGTCTCGCCACCCACGACCTGCCACAGAAGAAGAAGAACATCATGCAAAGGAAACGGAAGAACATGTGTGTCACGTGGTGGCCTGCGCCCGGCCATGAGCTTTAACGTTGCAAGAGATAGCCAGTGAAACCGAAACAGATACTGTCCTGAACCACACCATAACTGCCATCCAGTCAGGGAATTGGAAAAATGTCCTTGCTTCCATGACTCGACGCACTGCAGCAGCCCAGGTCTTCAATCCCTTTTTGGTATTCGTCATGAACTTTCTGTAGTTCCTGAAGAAGTAATATTGAAAGGACATCGCATTGTACTACCTACATCATTAGAAGAGCGAGCCCTCAGATTAGCTCACAGAGGACATCACGGTATTGTGAAAACCACTGCATACTTGAAATCAAGAATGTGGATGGCTAACATACAACAGAGAGTGATGGAACTAGTATGTTCATGTGCAGGTTGCCAGGCCACTCGGAGAGTAGAGAACCCAGAACCAATTATTAGTACCCCAAGGAGCAGTAAAAGGTGGGAAGCTGTTGGTATAGATTTTTGCACAATTGCAAGAGAAGGATACTTACTTGTTGTAATTGATGAATTCAGCAGATATCCTGAAGTTGAATATGTGACGTCCACTGAAGCTGACAACATGATCCTTGCACTAGAAAACATTTTTGCCATACATGGAATACCATCAGAAATCAAAAGTGACAATGGACCACCTTTCACAAGCCAAGAACTACGCCGGTTTTTTCAGAACCTTAACATTCGACACAAGTGAATCACCTAATGGTGGCCACAGGCGAATGGTGACGCTGAACGATTTATGGGGTCACTCAACAAAGTAATTTGCATCGCCAAGGAAAAAGGACCTTCATGGCTAAAAGCAGTGTATCGGTTCTTGAGAACTCATAGGCAGACTCCACACTCCTCGACAGGAATCAGCCCAGCAGCACTCATGTTTGGAGTACCTATACAAGCAGAACTCCCCATACACCCTCAGTGGGTAGCACCTGAACCAGACATTCGAACCATAGTCAAAAAGAGTAAAACGGAATGAACAAGAAAGCATTTCTCGACGAGCCAGGCATCGAGAATGAATACCTGGAGACCCAGTTATGGTAAAGAACCGAGCCACTCCTAAAAAGATGTCACTTAATTTTGAATTCCTACCTTGGACAGTCAGTGCTGCCAATCACAGTATGATTACAGCTACTCGTGGAAGTGAAACTGTAACGAGAAACCTTTCGCACTTCAGAAAAGTACCACCGGAATTATGGGAAGAAAGCCAAGAAACAGTGGGAGAGAGACCTGGATCGCCTCATCGACCTTTAAGTCAATCACCGTACCGACCGCCAAGTCAATTGACACCTGAACTTCATAAGACTCCAAGAAAACCGAGAACTCCAAGCCGGCAAGAAGAAGAGCTACAATCTAAGAGCTCCATGGCGGATAGCCCTGAGAGAAGCAATACCCGATACCACTTGAGGGAAAGACCAAAACCATTGTCTCGTTTACAAGGTTATGTGGTAGATGGAAATATATAAACAAGTCAGCTTGCCCAGATAATGCTGAGAGACTGGAATTGACTAAACCTGTTTAGTATATACTGTTTGAAATTTTGTTTTTCTTTAATTTGGAGAGGAATGTGGTGTCATGTGCCGGGGAATACCGGTCACGTGACATTAGTAAACACGGAAGGAGGAGAATAAACAAACCCCCGGAACTGACGTAATAACGGCAGTCCGGGTCGGTTAAGTACCACAAACAGTCGTGTGTCTCTGTTTCTGCGCAACGACGCGTTTCGTTATAATATTAAGGCTAAATTGCAGTCTGACTATAAGAGCGTTGGTGTGTGATGAAAGCACCACAATTGGGTTGTTATTGTGTGAGGAGAGGTGTGTTATTTTGGCCTGTATTTGGTGTAGATTATTTATCAAAGAGTGTGCTGTGTTAACTCTCAAATGGGTTGCTGTTTACATTCCATTTGCACAGGGACCTTGGATCTGCCAGGCTGTTGCCATGTTTACCATTGATATGTTCTGTGTTCTAGATTCTCCTGCCTAGTATAGATGTCCCTGCCCTGCGAGTTCCAGTTGAGCTGTGCAGTTGGTTCGAGCTGGAAGGAGGGCTTTTCTCCCCCTGTATGTCTCCCAGTCTTAATAAAGGAACCTTCAAGACGGCCACCATTAATCGCCTCTGAGGGAACCCTTTACCTTAGTCATACCTAAGTGACCCTCGTGGACCCCCTAAACAATATTGCTCCTAACACTGGTACATTTCTGACCCTGTGTGCAATGGGCTTAGCCCCCCTTTTCAACACTATCTTGTGAGCAAAACACTTAACTTCCTGTGTTTGTCCCTGAACACTGCAGTATACAAAGTCTTGAGGCTCTCCCATGACATATTTCTCCCCGCATCCACGCACAAAATGGGCACCCTCCTACCTGTGCATATCTGGATGTCCAAAGCTGCCTGCTCATCCCACCCAAGGATGCTGACCCCTTTATATGCCATGTACAACTTGTCTGTCTGCCTTTGAAGGGTATGTCGGCCCACTCATACCCCCAACACTGTGATGGGAACTTGCCCATAAGGACTGGGATTTATATCCGGCAGTGAAAGGGCTTCCACTGATTTCTTGAAGGTGTCCTCCTACTGTTCTGGAGATGCCATAGTGTAGTGCGAACCTTAGTCTAGCATCATCTCAATGTCTGCTCCGTTGACCTTCACTATGTCCCACCGCCTGTGCTTCTTTTCTCCTTGAAGGTGAAATATTACCCTCTCTTCCATGACAGGCAATTTTTATTCTGGATCCTCCACTATGTTGACATTTGCCTTTTACACGCAGGACCCTTACTTGTTCATTCTGCGGAGGGGGATATGTATTTCTGTTTTGAAACCAGTGATAATGATGTGTACATATTGTGGTCTCATGTAGGTTGAGTGTTAGGCTTAGGGACCATGGTTATTGTGGATGTCGGATGCAATCGTTGCATTGCGCATTTTGGGCACATGTTGGTACAGGGTAATTTTGGCAAAGGAGTTGGCGGGGAGCTACACGATTTATGTTGTTTTCCTGGAAGGTGCTCAGGGTTTTGGTCATTCTTGACTTAAGGGTGCCGAGGGGTCTGTTTCCATCCTAATGCGGTACTTGATACATGGCCTGCATTGGCAGAACGTGGACATGCGGGTGCGTACATGTGGTCAGGATCCTATAATGTCCTTTGCCATCTCTTTAGTATTTTATATTGTATTCAGCTCATCTGTTTGTGATGTATTTTAAGTGCTGTCGGTAGCGGGGTGTATTCTCCCTGTTTGATTTAGGTGGGTAGTATGTGTGGTTGTTCAGAATGTCCGGCTGGGTTTTGTTCGGGTAGGTTGAACCATGTGAGGTGCATGGTGTTTGTTGACAGTTGGTTACAGTCTGGCTGTGTTTTGCTTGTTGGATACAGTCATTCGGCTTTAAGGAGATTGTTGGTTACAGCCAGGTTTGTGTATTTTGACTGCTGGTTACAGTTAGGTTGGGTGGTTATCTTGACTGTTGGTTACAGTCAGGTTTGTGGTCATTGGAATTTTTGTGACTGTGGGTTACAGTTGTGGTCTTCGTGAAGAGCAGTTTGGCGCGGTCCAACTGTGGGTGTAGTATGGCATGGCTCATCTCTGGGGTACAGAATGGCTCAGTCCAATTGTAAGTGACAGTATGGCGTTGTCCTACTGTTTGGATTACAGTTGGCATTGTTCAACTGATTGTGTTGAGGAACAGTTTTTAAAAACCCTTTAGGACGAAGTCTTTTTAGTGTGTGTAGTGTCAGAATGTTTAGGATATTATTGAGAGGTGGTATGACAGGAGCCATGTTTGTCGGAGAGTTCTTTTGCTCGCAGGTGAGCAAGCTAGTGCTCAGGAGTGGCAGGCCTGAGGCTCTGGCCGATAGCCCAGAGCAAAAGGAGATATTTATTTTTGTTTCATGCGTTGCTCCTGTCCTGTTTTGGTGGCAATTTGGTGGTGTGGTTAAGGGGGGAGTGGAGCAGATGAGGGGGTGTGGGTTTTACATATTGTGGCGTGTCTGTGGACCTGGACTGGAGGTTGGTCACATGCACGGGAGGTGCTATACGTGGTGATTCTGTTGTGTGTATCCCTATTTTGTAGGGTGAGAAGTGTGTTACTTGCAGCATGTTGTTTTCTGTTGTGCCATGCTTTTGCTGAGGTTGTTCCGTTCAAGGCTGACATGATACAGACTGGTTTTATTGCTTGCCTTGTTGAATATGGTGAGTTCCATTTTTGATTTGAGCTCGTTTCTTCAGAGCTCTTGTTTAGTTTACATTCTGCCCATGTGTGGACTGAAGGAAGCTGTCTTGTTTGCTTCGGTTGGTGGTTGTTTCCCTTTTGTTGGTTTATTGATTATTGACTGAGGGAGAGATGTCGTAGCTTGGTTTGTGGGTGTACTCTGTGTCATTGGAATATCAGTGGAATCCTGCGAGGTCACTATGGAATCTTAGGTGAGTCACTTGTGTGAATGTTTCAAAGGTGTCAGTTAGATCAGGGAACCTTGCGGTTATGGATGTGCCAGTGTTTCTGTCCTGTCCATTTTATCTTACACACTTTGAGGTTACTTACCTTAAGAAGACACAGACAATAAACATACTTACAGAAAAGGGTCCTGGCGTCTTCATAAACCCACGACAGTATGTTTATTGCCCATGTCTCCATCAGGTAAGTAACCTCCAAGTGCATAAAATGAAATGAACATGCCCGAAACACTGGCATATTGAAAAGATCTGGGGTTCTTCCTGCCACATACTACGCTGGAGTCATGAGCTAAGTTGGTAGGTAAGTTTATTCCAAGACTGTTGGTAAGTTATCAGGACACAGACACTGGCACACCCACACCAGCCAGCTCACAGATCAAAGTGCCACTCCTGGAACCCACAGAACAGTCACTCACCAACACTCCATGTGACATCACGACATTCCGCACAGAAGAGCTAGCTACAACCCACATCCACAACCGCCAGCTTCCCTAATCTTAACTGCCACCTTTGAAACATTCACACCAGTCACTCACCTAAGATTCCATAGAGACCTCACAGGATTCCACCCATGCTCCAATGACACAGAATGCACTCACAACCCAATCTAGAACTCACTGTGTTAGGCAAGATTGTATGCAGTACCCTTTGGGTGCACTACAACAACCCTGGCCTGGCAATAGGAACCCAACCTTTGGTATATGTCAATAATACACAGGTCGGTAGCGCATTGAGCAGCCAGGCTTATCTCGAGAGGGGTCATTGTGAGCTGTAGGAGAGTTACTTAGAGATTCACAGTATCAAGTATTCAAATAAACTCTTACACACAAGGTTTCTTGATTAAACAATTATTAATTTATTTAACAGTCAGTTAGAGTAGGCCTTATTCAGAAGGGGGCAATATAATAGTAACACACACATACACTCCAAAATACACACTCTTAATATTTCCAACTCAGTAAGTACCCTTTTGGGATGGCACAAAGAAACTTCCTACACCCTCAGGTGACTTCAGTAACTAGGACACCTTGTACATTAAGATACCACTGTTTGCATTTAGAACCAGACTTAAGTCAAAGAAAAAGGTTATTAGAACAAAACAAGAGATCTCACAAATATTCGTAAGCATGTAAGTACTTTTGGTAACCCCCAATGCAAAATATGTTAACCCTTTCTTGGAAGGAACACTAAACACAATGAGCCTCATTACAACCCTGGTGTTAAGGGGTTAACAGCGCCGTAAAAGGCTGCGGCGCTGTTAAACCCTTAACGCCAGATGCAAAAAGCAGGCGTTAAAGTCCAACCCGCTAAGGGACCTTGGTGCTAATTATGGCACCGTAATTTACGGTGCCGTAATTGGCACCTTCCCCATTCCCATTGAGCCCTATGGGCCAAAAATGGGAATGGGGAAGGGGCCATGGTGAATGGGGATTTACCGCCCCGCCAAACTTGGAATGGGGCGGTAAATCTGCCATCCACCATGGCGGAATCCGGCATCCACCATGGCGGAATCCGGCATGGACCATGGTGCTAATAGCCAGGGTTGTAATGAGGCCCAATGTCAGAGGGAAGAAGAGTCCTTCATGGAGCCAGGCTAGGCCAAAGTCAATTGGGCAAGTCTAGCTGAGCTGAAGCATTTCTTGCAGGTAGGTAAAAGTCTTGCACAATGTTTTAGAAGTCTTTGTAGAAAAGAAGAAATCAAAGCAGGGACACAAGCTGATAAGGCTTGTGAGGTAAAGAAGTTGTTAGCAACTCTACAGAGGCCACCAAGACAAGTCTCAACTGAGAACAAGTGAAGTTACACAACAAGAGGCAAGTTCTCTTAGAATTTACAGTACCTTTGATTAGAAGAAAAGGGCTTTGTCTGGCTTCTGTTCCTGTGCAGCTCTGCAGATCCTGTGTTCCTGGGCCTCAGTCGTGGGGACAAGAGGGAGGACGTCTGGAGGACTCCTGCACTGCAACGGGACGGTCGGTGACAGAAAAGGACCAACTGCTATTCAGAGGCACTTCACGGTTTCAGCTCCTCGCGTCTAAGCAAATAGCAACACTGCAGACTCTTGGCTGTCGAGATGGGCTTTACTTGCATCTGGGGTCCAGAACTCTGTTGAAGTGGCTCAGGCGCGGTCAGTCCTGCTTCCTGGGAGTCTGGAGGATCTTCCTGGAGCTATTGGCCAACTGAAAAGCAACACACACGATCTGGTGTTTCTCTACCTGTCTATTCGGTTCCAGCAGCAACTGCAGTGGAATTTCAACCAGCACCGAGAGGATGTCCAGGTGGCTTACTTTGGAGTTGATTGGTCCCACCAACTCAAGGAGAGAAGTCGTCCTTGCAGGGCTTCTCTAGTCGCGGCAAATTCAGAGCTTGAGCACAGCAGCAGGTCTTCACCGGGCAAACCAATGGTCCAGGAGTTGCAGCAGGCGTCTCTTCCAAGTTCTTTCCTTCGTCCAGTGGTTGACTCTGCCTTCCAAGCCAAAAAGCCTCGCCTTTTATGCAGGTTTCTCCCATTCATTCCAGCCTAGTTGTCAGTCACCTAGGAGTGCATTCCTCCCTCACTTCCTGCCCCCGCCAGACACCCTGGACACCCTGGAGCCAGAGCCAGGCTTCACTAGAGGCAAAACGAACAAAGGGACCAAACCTGGTTTGGCGCGCAGAGTAAATCTCAAGCAGGACCTTTCCACAAAGAAATGGCGAAAAAAGAAGACCGGGGCCATTTTGACAGAAATGGCACCCTTGGGTGCTTTACTGCAGCTGCGAACGCTGCACGCGGTTAAAGCACACCAGCCATTCATCGAGGACAGGGTAACATAAAATTGTTACATGAGAAGCTAGACAAAGGTAAGTAAGATAGTGTGTGCTGAGTCTAGAAAGTTTAAAGTGTAAGTACAAGTCAATTTCACTTCACTGCTCTTGGAAACAGTAGTTTTTCCAAGAGATGGTATTTAAAACTTGGGGAAATCTGAAAGACTTCCCTGTGCCACTGCACTGAAGGTGCTGTGTGACACAATGTAAAAGATGATGCCTATGGAATTTGTCAGATCCCACAACCCAAAGAAACACAGTGTTCAAATTGCATTGAAAAAATACATGAGAGAGTGGGAAAAAGGGTCTCACTCTCTCCAGGTTAAAAATTCAAGTACTCAAAATTCAGTAAAGGTGCTGGGCGTCTCTAAGGTAGAGAGGAATTAGCACATTTCAGAGAATTGTCCCTAACACACCGACGTGGCTTTTCGCCCTCTTATGCCCACAGGAAGCATTGTGGAATAAAATCAATACATTTATGATTACTAAACTAGCATAGTTACTAAAGCAGAGTAAAGACAATTTGAGTTACCTGCATGTTTTTATTGCGGTATTTAATTGATATGTTGTTGATGAATTCATGCTGTGACAGGAGTTCGCCAAAAGCCGACATAGCCTAGGGCCACTGCTGTCAAATGCCGGTACAGCTACATATGGTGAGTTACTGCCATCTGATGGTAGTTAAAGCATATCATAGTATTTGTTGAACAACCAGGTTTTTAGTTGTTTCTTAAACTTCGGGAAGGAAGTTTCGTTGCTGAGGTGGGTGGGGAGCGAGTTCCAGATGCACAAGGCGGCTATGGGGAAGCTAGAATTGCCTGCTCTCGACGTAGTGAAGTGTGGGTTATGGAGGTGTGTATTGGTGATGGATTTGAGTATTCTGGCATGGGATGTATCGTGCATGGTCTGGAAGGTACAAATCTAGGTGTTAGCCTTAGAAATGCCATAAAATGAGTTAATGCCTCACATGTATAGTAATAATCACAATATGTAATGTGCAGCTTCTCATGTTAAGTTACTGCCCTCATATGTGTGCTTTTTGGATTTCTGACTAATTCGATTTCATACATCCTTTCTGGGTTTTTAAAATATCTCTAGAATGTCCACTAGATGGCAGCGTTGTCCATGAGATGGACATTTCTGCTGCGGAGTCTTCCGGATAATAGTTAACTGTTCATTCCTGTGCGACAGTGAGGGGGGAAGAAAAGCCTGTCCAACGTTGTACTATGATTATAACCCTTTTTTGATAATTGCATCTCTAACACTAGCCAAGCACCGGTGCTAAGACGCACAACTCTTAAATGATGGGTGGGTGCCCTGACCTCTTTGACGTGGTTACTTTAAAAACGATTAGTAAACGTGATCTAGTTCTTCCGAGTGCTCCAATTACCAAGGATAATGATTGCGATTAAAATCAGTCCAAAAAAGCAAGCAAGTTGGACTTCCAACTGACCTTTTCTGTGAATAGACGGCCACAAAGTTTGTGTTGTTGTCTAATGAAACTCTGGCCAGGTGTTCTCAGCTGTTGCCACCTCCCTGCCAAGTTTCCCAGTTTCATGCGTGACACCTCGAGCCAGTGTCGCTTTTTCCTTCCAATTGAATGCTGGAACTTGTAGTTTTGTTTTTCCCATTGTCTATGTGAGTCTACAAGTCCCATCATGCAATGCAAAAACAACAGGAGTGGCTCAAAGATTCTTTATGGAACTGGGAAACTTGGCAGCTACATTGACTGTGCATGAGGCTGCTACTGTCGATTTCCTGAAGGCTGGTAACTACCTGGTGCTGTATGGCTTTTATCGCTCAGCAAAAGCCACCGTAATGCAACTTCAAGAGCTACAGAAGCAAACGGATGCTTATATTTGGTATTCCAGTATCTTTTAAGATAAATTGATCCTTATGATTGCTACTGGCCACTTCCCCTCCAGCCCCAGCCGCACATCACTCAGTCACCTCTGGGGAGGTATCGCTGTTCTGTAGAACCCCTAAAATGTGTTGAATGAGTGGCACTGGCTGGAAATGCTCTGATTACTTACCAGCAATCTTCATTACTCCTAGTCCTACTCTTCCTATTACCTCACATGTCTAGTCGCTGTCATCGGAAGCTAAGTAAATGCTGCAATACCCCAGTAATGCTGTCCAGTCCAGTTAATCCCTCACATGTCCAGTTGCGGTAAACAAAGGCCAAGCACAGCCTTACTTGTCCCCAGTATGCCATCCAAAGGCAGTTTAAATTTGATATGCATGACCGTTTAGCCATATGTAACATGTGGCAGCGTTTGCCCAGTTGCCGCCATGATATTTCGATCCCATATGCTCAGGTCTTCTCATTGCCACCCACCTGCTAGCCTGATCATCATACCTTCTCCCCTCCCCTTCCACCCGCCACACCTGCGAGGCCACTGAGGGGCTAAAGGATGGACAGAGGGTGGGAACTGCCGAAAGTAAACCGGGCTCTCAAAAGAGCCAACGCTCTGTCTAAATGCCAGCAAGGCTGAGATCCTCCTCATCGGTACACCTTCACCATCCTTTCCCCTCCCTCTCTGGCCGGCCTCCCTTGGCCCTCCTCCTACCCCCACCTGCGAAGCCAAGAACCTTGGGGTCATCTTTGACTGCACACTTTCGTTCTACACACACATTTCTGACGTCTCAAAAAAAGTCAAACTTCCTACTTCACCTCCTCAGAGGTACTCTGCCTTTCCTCTCCTTCCCCCAGAAGCTCACTGTCTCTCAAGCTCTGGTTCTCTCCAGGTTGGACTACAGTAACAGCCTCTTTCTAAATCTACCTGCCTCCACTCTCCGCCCTCTACAACTAATCCAGAACAGGACTGAGACTTGTCCTTGGCCTCAGGCCCTGGGATTGCATCTCTCCAGCTCTGAAATCCCTTCATTGGCTCCCAGTGGATGCAAGGATTAAATTTAAAACCCTCTGCATTGTCCACAATGCTTTCTGGGGCCTGGGTCCAAAATACCTTCAACTATCCCTCTGCAAATACCTCCCCTCTTGAGCCCTTCGCTCCTCTACCTCTAACTCCCTTAGGGTCAGTCGTTTTTCAAAGAAACGAGCTGGGGGCAGATCTCTGTCTTCAGCTGGGGCCTCCTTTTGGAAACGCCTACCGGCCAACTTGAAACTTGAGGAGAACCATCTACGGTTCCAGAAGCACCTCAAGACCTTCCTCTTCGCTTCCGCCTTTGCCCCTCTTCTCCCCTGCTGACCTGTTTCTCTCTTGGCACTGCGCACCTGGACACCCCAGGTACCTGCTCACCCTGCCTCCCTCCTGCACTGCCTCCGGGCCTCCCATTGCACTGGGTTCTGTATCTGTACCCATACAGTCCCCACTCCTCTTCAGCACTTATCAGATATACCCTATCTGACTAATCTTGAACTTGCCACTTGTTGGCTGCACTACCATCTTTTCATTGCCTGGATTTATTTATTTATTTAACTTATTCTTATTTTCTCTCTGTTCTACACTTTCCACTTCTCCCCCTTCCATGCACTTTCCCCCTTAGTCTCTTCTCCATGCACTTGCGCGTTCTTAATGTCACTGGGCCTAGTAAGATCGTTGTTTTTATTTTTTGTTCTCCCTAGTTACCCTCCCTTTGCTTGGTCGTGCTCTGAAACACTTGTGTACGAGCGTGATATAAATAAAATATATCATAGCACTTTTCACTTTCAGGTTGGCACTGCCCTGCAATCCATGGGCTGCAGAGCAAGAGCAGTGCCAGGGGTGCTGAGGGAGTGGCTAGGGCTAGCAGATGGTACACCTGGTAACCCCCAAATGGCTCTCCTGCCCTTCTGCCTTAACAGTCCTCCTCTTCACTTCTTCCATTTATTTTCTACTTCCTCATTCACCTTCTTGCAGTTGCCCAACGCTTCCCTTTCGCGTCCTTTTGTGAGGGAGAAGGCTGGGTAAAAGGCGTGGGATGTCTTTGTGGTGGGGGCGAGGGTGGGGACTTGGGGAGACAACCGGGAGAAGCTCCCGTTTGCCTCCCCACAATCAAGATGACTCCACACGGGAAAGGGCCTTTGGTGGGTGGAAAATGCAGGCGGTATACAGTGTGTTCTCGCCCGCATTTCTGCCCACTTGATTGGCTGAGTGCCCTTCCCTGTGTGCGAATATCCTCTGTCCCCTGTTCTTTCCTTCCCCATCTCTCATTGTTATGTTGTCATACCAACTGTTTGTTCTCGTTCCAAACTTCTTCACCCTCTTTGTTTTCCAATCCTCCATCGCTCTCTCCTCCTTCACCCCTCAAGGCACCTTCTTCGCTCCACTCATCTGGGCCCTTCTCCTTGTCCTCTGAGTTAAGCTCCTCCAAACATCCATGACCTTTCACTCCCAGCCCTCTGGACTTGCTTCTTTCTTCCCAATGGGTCTCTTGATTCCCTGCCTCCAAGGTCTCACTTTACCCAAACTCCTCGGTGCCCCCTGCAGCCTTTTCGTCCTTTTTACCACAGTTTCCTAGGTCACTCCTCCAGTCAGCACTGAAGAGTCGCTGTTCTTGCCTCCACCAACTGCTTATTGATCCCTTGGATATTTTTAGGCCTCTGACCCCTCCTTCCAGTCTCCCTCTGTTATTATTGGACTCCGATGGGGTAGATGGGATGAGGATTGACTGCCATGCTCCTCCTTTTAGGATGGCTTACATCCCCGGTGTGTAACGTGGGATTGGCTTGTTCCTCCTTGTCTGCCTGACAAAGCCTGGCCCTGCCTTTCACCCTCTCTCTGCATTATGGGAACTTTGGTGGGATGGTTTGGTATAGGGAACTTGGAGGCTTAAGTTTTCTGAGTCAGGGTGAGTCTCTAGTGTCTGCTGCAGTACAGCTTCGAGAACTACATCCACCTTATTGGAGTTCCTAGCTCCCTTTTCCTCTATTGGCATAGGGACTGGCTAAATGCCTCTGAGATACCCTGGCCTAGATCTCAGCGACAATTCTGTTTCTCGATTCTCTTAAAGGGACCAGAGAAGCTATCGTTACCCTGTGACAAGCCTCTTCTTCTGTACGTGACATGCTGGGGGTAGCACAGTGATCCACCGACGCCTTCTCCAGGCCCCAGTATAATGACAGTTGCTGCAGCACCCGGCCCCCTTGGTGATTCCACCAACATGACCAGGCACTCCAAAATTCAGCAGCTAGGCTAGCTCTATATGCACCTAGACTAACTCCTTCCGCAGGCCTGTTATGACAACTTCACTAGTTGCCGGTGAAGGCCAGAGTTTAAATCTCTGTGTGTTACACATCAGGCTCTTCACGAGGCAGATGCAATTTATTTGAAAAATAAACTGGAGCATTACCGCCCCCAGCAGGTGCCATCACTCGTCCTCCTTTGTGCTTTTAAAAGTGCTGCGGTATCAGCGAGGCCGACTGGCGGGTCGCTCTTTCTCGGTGCTTGCTCCCGCCCTGTGGAATGGGCTCCCCCTCTATCTTAAGGAAATTGAGGAGTATCTGCTATTCAGAAAGGCAATTAAAACATATCTTTTTTTAACAAATTCCTTTTTTGGTACGACATGGCTGTCTCCTCCCCGTAATGTCCGCTTGAATGCCCACTTATTGCTCAGCGCCTAGATGCCTATGCACAGAAGTTGCGCGTTATAAATCCTGCTACAATACAATACGCTACAAGGCAGTGCACTTTGTCATACGCTAAAACCATGAAGTCCAATTATGTTTCTTTCACTGTGTACATGTTTGAGTCTTGTGAATCTGCTTAAACTCGCGTTGCAAAAGGCACCAACTAGTGGTTGGTCTGGACAAAATGAGGAGCTCGCGCTTGACCCCCTAATTGAACTATTGAACATCCCGAGAAATGTACCACCACATGCTAGGAAACTAATTGGCATTCAGCCCATGGTGGCTCGCAAGTGTTTCGCTAGGCAATGGAATAGAGTGTCTGCCCCCCACATTGAGTCTGTGGCTGCGGGAAGTCTCCTTCAGCTATGAAACAGAGGGTGACTACGCATGGACACTACCGCCGAATGCAAGGCCCATGGACATCTGGCCGCTGTAAACCTACTGTTTACTCAGCCAACCTCTACAAGAGCAAAACATTGACCTATAATCCATTGCCCCATGGGTGTCTTGGACCCACGAAACGAGGCCGACGTGAAGCTAGATATTATCTCACCCTATACGACAATATGTAACCCATCTTTGTCCATTACCCAAAGGAATTCATGCATTCCTGTCTTACTATATTTGTGACATATATTTGTTTTCTTTTTTTCTTTGTACCTATAAAATGATACATTAAAAACAAATAAAAATATTGTCTGGTCCAGAGTAGTGTAAGTTGTTTACTTTCAAAGTAAAAGGTCATCGATGGGGGCATTCGCGTCACACCATCCCGATCCTACATGTACAGGTACCGATGATCCCGCATTGTATAGTTGCATGCGACTAAATGCAGAAAGATCATTTCAACTTTGCTGTGTTTTTAATGGAATTTCTAACCTTGAGCGTGAACATCCTCCAATAGAGAACTGATTCTGACCATTGAAATCTTTTGCCCACCTCGGAGTCTAAAGTAGGGATAGTAGGGGGATGGCCAGTAATGTTCCCAGTTGTTGGTCCTCCTACACACCATTTCTGGCTTCCATTGGTTCCACCATTACACTTGGAAAATGCTCATTTTGAACTCTCACCCAAGTGAAACACAAAGTTGTCTTGGAAGGACAACACGCGTATAATTCTTATCTTGCAAGGGACCACACTGAGGGCTCTTGTATGGCGTTTAAGCACTCAAGCCTAAAATGCGCAAAAAGCGTCCAACAAAGAGCTGGACAGCCTAAGAAATGCATGCTGAGGTGGAGCAGAAGATGTCCTTGGACTCCGAGGAGATCTTCAGCGAAGAGGGGCAAAGCTATTCCTGGTCAGACTCTTTGAGATTGATGCCCTTGCAGTCAGTCCCTGTATTCAAAGAGTCAGCCTAATCTCATGGCGACCAGATAGCTGCGGACAAACTAAAGTTTACAAGACCTGGTCCAAAGGCCAAACCTGCAAAAGTAGCGCCTAAAAGACTGTGTTGGTGCTGAATGTTTCTGACACCGGATGGTTCGAAACTCTTGAGTGCGCTCTGGGTTGAAGCATCTAAAACACATAAGGGGCACTTCACTCATTTCAGTGGGAAAAACAGTGCGCCTATAAAGTTATGCCCCTCGCATATCAAGACCATGTACAACCCCAAATTCGGCATCCTTCCTCATCAGGGCTGCACTTCTTGCCACCATTACTTAGACATTCTTTGCATGCAATTGAAAAGTTCATAGCTTCTTCACAAACATTTATTTTTGGTTTCATCAAAAGATTGCAATGCCAGCTTTATTTCTTATCCCCTCTTCTAAAAACACAGATTAGACACAGAATGCCTGTAGCTTTCTTAGTAGAAAAAAAGGATTTGCCTAACCCCACTGCATCTAGGCATATGGGCTTTTTAAGTATTGTAACGTGCATCTATGTATTTTTTGCCCTCAACTTCCTTGACCTGTTCTGGCAGCACTATTTGCCTTTTAGTTTTAGGTACTAGAGGCCCTCTGGCTTGGTCCAGTACTGGTTGTTTTGAAGGTTTTAACTTCTGACTTTGTTTGGCTTGTTAGTGCTCTTTGACACTGCTGGCTATGCAATATGGATGATGGACCGGCTAAATTCTGGACTTTTCTTGCAGCATGCACTCAAGTCTTATCTTTACTAACCAGCATTTCCCTGTCCTTTTCTGTATTGGGTAAGTGCTTCACTCTCTTGTACTTTTCAGTCTTGGGCCAAGCATGTATGGTTCTTGTGACTGCATTTTAAGTATTTGCTGACACACAAGGCATGTTCCTTGGTGACTTTGGTGTCCCAATGTTTCTGCCGGAAAGGACCGAAAAACGGTTCTAGCCAAGAACTCAACAGAGAAGATTGCCTGCTGTCCTTCACAAAGCTATTGAAAAAACAAACGAGAAATAATTAACACAGTTAACAAACAGTAACAACAATTAGTAAATACATGTAAACCCATATGGTGATACATGGGGACCTATCAGTGATGGTTGTAGCTTCCTGGAAGAAATGGTAGAAAGAAAGGCCAGGAAGGATACGCGAGTCAGAACTAGATCCAAGAACCTGGCGGCACAAGGATGAAGGCAGGCATGGCAGCATAATATCTAAAACCTGGAGCAGTACAAGAACCAAAGTAGATTCTTGGACGATAGTTCCAAGGAACAAGACGGTGGGAACACAAGGAGGACTAAGCAAATGGTCTCCTTCTCGCCATGGACACTGTACTGGCTCACTATAATTCTCTCAATCCGATGTTATATTTGATTGTGCACCAGAAACTGGTTCTAAGCAACAGCATCATTTGTTATGTCCCTGCTAGGCAGTTTCATAATCTTTTTACAGTGCTGAGAGTCTGTTTTCTGCATATTGTGGAATGTCCGAATCAGGAGATTGGCAACTCATTGTGTTTCCTATTGGGAGGCTTTTTTATTTTAGTGCAAAATCACTGATCTAAACCTACCACTATGGTCTCTATGCAGAAAAAAGAAAAGTCTAAAAGTGTGCAAAAGTATTGGATATTGTACAAAAGTATGGCTGCTCTTCGTTTAAAAACCTAACTCCTAGCCTCACCACTACAACGTAACAAGAACTGCAATTTTCAGGTTTAGGCCAATGATTTTGCAACAAAATAAAAGCAGAGCCCTGCCTCCTTTTTTTTCTGCTCTTAACTCTTAGATCAAGGGCATCTCCCGCCCGTGCATCCGAAGAAAAGGGCAATTCCTGTTTGGACCTATTCAAACCGGGAGGACCCAGGGCCCGAACCCATGTTCAGAGAACAGGTACGCACGTGCCGACATGGCTTTTCTTCCTCCGTCCCCACAGCCATACTCGCCATCACCAGGCAAAGCCAACATCGACAATATTGCCCATCCTCTAAGGCATCGACTCCGCAATGCAGCAATCTCATCCACATCAGTCTCAAGTCCATCAGCACCGCCTCACCGTCCACAACACAGAAGTTTATGCTCGCCAACGTCTGCTCAGCTATCACCTATGCAGCAGACATCGCCAATCTCATCTCTACACACAACCTTGATGCTATCTTCATCACTGAGACCTGACTGACACCCACCTCCACCCACATCCTAGATGTCCTTGTCCCGACAGCTAAGGCATCCAACACAGAGGCCGGCCAAACAAGACAGGCAGAGGGCTCTCAGTCATCTACAAAACCTTGTGGTCCTGCACCAGACTTTACGTCGACAACATTGGCTCCTTCACAATCCTCTCCTACCACTTCCCACTCTCCTCAATGGACACAGTCACCTTCCATCTCATCTACAGACCACCCAAACTCAACACTGCCTTCATTGGAGACTTCACCAACCTAGTCACCACCATGCCCCTAAGGCACGCCAACATCTTCCTAGACGACTTCAACCTCCCAGGTAACAAGGCAACCAAATTGATGAAGGAAGCTCTCCTCTGCTTTCTCGAGACCCTCAGCCTCTCACAGCATACAAAAGACCCAACGCACAAGAAAGGTAACATCTTTGACCTAATTATCACTGCACTGCCTTCCCTCTACTACAGTTCTCCTATCCCACTTGACTGGTCTGCCCACATCGCTGTGCCTTTCAACATCCTGCACACTACCCCTGTCAAGCACTCCCTGTAGAAACCCATCAGACAAACCTACAGGTTGTTCAAGAACCTACCGGTGGAAGCCCACATGGATGTCCTTTCCAACTTCCACCTCACATGGACAGAACAACCACAACCGAACTGCAACTCTCTACTGGAACTACTCCACTCCATCCTCTCCTCCTCCATCACCAGACCCGTGCCTCTTAAACACCGCACCTGCAAACCGAAACAGTCAGCATCCTGGTACACGCAAGAACTCCACCTCAGCAAAAGAGTAATCAGGAAACAAGAGAAAACCTTGCAACGATCCAGGACCGCATCCACACTGGCACTCCTCCAGGAACTCTGAACAACCCGCCGACAACTAATCAACACAGCCAAGGTCTCCTACTATTAGAACACCATAGCAGAAGCTGACAACAAAAGCATAGCCCTCTTCAAAGCTGTCAAGCACTACATCAACCTGCTACCCGATCCTGCCATACCAAACTCCATCAAAAAATCAACCTGCAAGATTCACCAGCACATAGACACCAGCTCTGCCTCCACAGGCCCATCTCACATCCCTCCCTGGGGAAATGCCACACCCTGGACAACATTCAAGACACTCTCTAATGAAAGGACCTGGTAGAAACCCTGGCCGTCCTCAAAGCATCCATCCTCAAGACCCTCCCTGCAGAAGCTCTCCTTCCCTCCATGGAGATCATGAACCGCTCCCTAACTCAAGAAGACACCTTCTCATCAAGCCTACCTTCTCACCAACCTTAAAGACAGTACAACTACTCCCTCTACTAAAGAAACCCACTCTGGAACCCGACAACCTATCTAACTATCGCCCCATCTCCCCTTCCTGGGTAAAATCATCGAGAAAGCGGTAGCTGTGCAACTGCAGCTACACATGGATACCAACAATCTCCTCCAAACCTACCAATCCGGGCTCAGACCCAGATGCAGCACGTAGACGGCAACCATACAGGTGGTCGATGACACGCTTAACATCCTTGACAATGACCACCCCTGCCTCCTGGTTCTTCTCCACAAAACAAGTCGCCTTTGTCTACATACCAAAATAATAGAACCTTCTCGCCGTCAGCATCAGTCGTGACCCCACGCTCCTACAATTTAGAAAATGACTCAAGACCGACCTCTTCAAGGAGCCTTCTACTCTGCAAGTACTTCCAGCACCGAAACGTGGTCACACTATTAAATTCCTAGATGAAGACTATGGATAACATATGTACCTACTCTTCACTCACTAGTGTGCAAAATAAATGTTTGTTCAAACACGTTGGCCAGAAAAAACCAGAGATATCCCTTTAGTCCGATAACCTTGACTTCAGAAAGCCTACCTTGAGCACTGTAGTTGAAAGAACTGTTAACAACACTCTGCTCAAAGAAATAATCTTGTGAGGCAACCACGCCTCAGAACACATGTGACATTTTAGTTGTGTTTTGTAATTATTCTGTCTGATTGCATGTCACTTTTTCTTCCTTTTTTCCTTGTTTTTTTGTTTCTTAAAAAAGGTTGTAAGAAATGTTTAGGCAGAATTCATGCTTATTCCTTTTCAAACAAAAATGTGGTTGACACCAAGAACTTGTAGTGCAACACTAATGTAGCTTGATTTACTTTGGTTGTCAGTAAGAATTCAAAAGTGCAACATAGATGTATTTCATTTGGCTTTGGTCACATACTGTCTATATGTATCACCACTATTTGACTGTTACACACCTGTACCACAGCAATTGTCGTTTGATTATATAAATTGTTCTTTTAAGATATTGGGTTGTATACGGTCTTTCTTCTCTAGTTCAGCCATTACATGGGCTTAAGCAAGAAGGCATATGCATAAACTATAGAAGCAGTTACAGACCGCAACCAATATAGGGAAATGTAGGAAAGCTCCTCAGTAGCCCTCCTCTGTAGCCCCCTTGTCAAAACATCCAGTGATGATTAATACATAGACAAGGCAGGAACAAGTTGATGCCCCCATTAGCCTTAAGGAGGGCACTCAAATTTTGTAAAAAGGAAAGGGGACACATCATTTTTGTTGCCACCTCTTCAAGGAGTTTTCTCTCCTCAACACTTTGGACATTACTCGCCCCCTGCGCCACCTGACTTGCTAAGCGCTGCCCACCCCTCTCCTCCCCACCACCCTGTACAGCTGGACCCCGCCTCTGTGCCCCTCTGTATCCTACCCTCCGTTATGCAGCTGTAATGTTTTATACCTTATGTAAAGTGCTCTGTTGTGTATCTGTATAGTTGTATACCTCTGTAAAGCGCTCTGTAGCTTCTCGAAGCTAGGTCTGCACTCAATAAATATAATAATAATTGAAGCTACTTAAGGGTCTCTTGCCCAACTGACTGGTTTCTCATCCTCACTCTACTGCCCTTGCTTGTCACCACAAATGTCTCTGGGGCTTCTACCTGCCTTACAGTTCCAGCATATAGGTTTCCTTAGGGCCTGCGTAAGGGAAAAGTGAATGCCTCTAGGCCTCCAGGTCTCTTGCTCAGTTCTAAACAAAACCGAGCCTCTTCAAGTATCCTTGGATAGCCGGGCTGCTCCAAAATTGGTTTGAAATCCCTTCGGTTCCTACCGCTCCCTGGGATCTCTGGCTTCATATCCCCTTATGGGATTTCTACTCAATCCTCCCTCCTTGGGCTCTTCAGGCTCTTGGCCGCTCTCATTATTTTTATTCTCTCACCCTGGCGTGGGGTATTTAGCCTTGGATATCCAGGCTTCTCCCGGCTGGTTCAGAACTCATTTGATTCCTTCCCACCCCCTTGGGGTCTCTGGGTTTTACACCCCCTTGTGAGATAGCCACTCTCACAGCCTTGCTTGGGCTGTTTGCTCACTGAACCTCTCTCTGGCTCTTTGAATTCTCACGGTGTGGGTTACATGAATTCTCACCCCATATTAGGCTTTATGATGTCAGCCCCTCTTGGGCCATTTGCTTTCTCACCCCATTTTGGGCTATGGATATTTTCACCTCATCTCTGCCCCTCTTGGGCCTTTCTCTTTCTTACCCCATTTTGGGTTATGTGGAGTAAGAGTGCAGAAATAAGGTTAGGACACAAAGGTGGCATAGTTTTGGTTATAAACTTTCATTAACCAGAGAAACGACCTCTGTCCCTAAAGCTAAGGGAGTTTCCTTGCCTCAAAGAAATCTATGGAAAAGGCTAGGATGTCAAACAAGTAGTCAGTTTGTTTCTGTTGTGTCCAAAAACCCTGCTTCTGATCCCAACTCTATCCTAAATCCAATGGGCAGGATGTTCTATTGTCAACTAAAGTGATAATGACGGTTCTTGTCAACAGAAAGTTCCCAATGTCTCGGGTTTTAAATAAAATAATCGAAAGTTCCTTTTCCCTTCAGTGACATTCAATCGACCAGTTGGCTCCTTTCCCCTGGATTCCTTCTCGTTCCACTTCAGAAGTAAGGAGCTCGTCTCCTCCTTTGTGGTTTCCTTTACTTTGAACACAGTGTTTTGTTTGGTATTATTTGACAATCATCAGGGGGGTTGTCCTCTTTTCCCTGGACTTCCTAAGTTTCTCTAAAGATGTAAAACAAAAGTTCCCAGCTTTTCCTGTGAACACCTCCTCTTTGCTCACAGGGGGTTTGTGTCTGGTTCACTATCCTGCAAAACACCCCACAGAAGTTTATAACATATAGTTTTCACCTTATTCTTAGATTTTGAATTGGGTGCGTGTCCCAGACTCGCGCTGAAGAATTGTGCCAGTTTGGTATACTCTCCTGCCAAGCAAAGGTTTCCTCCTTGTATGTTTCCCTTGCTTTCAGGGTCCCAGACCCTTTTATTCTTTGGCTTTCATATGGGTGCAGGTCCCAGACTAGCATCAATGGCTCCTGCCTGTTTGTCCTACTCTCCTGCCCGGTATACCACTCTCTCTTTCGCTTTGTTGCTTTTAGGATTGAAGATGCTCTTATCTTGTGCTTTGTAGCAGCTCCCCGATTCCTCCCGGACCTCCTGCACCTTTCGACCAGCCTGTCAGAAATCAGAGGTAGTTGAACCCGAAGTGTAGCCGTCGAGTTCTTCCTACCAATGTACCCCTCTGGACACACAATGTGTAGTACAGAGGAGTCAATTGGTCGAAAGAGAAGGAACACCACACGAAAGACCAGGCACTGCAAAGGAATAAGGGCAATTTACTTGGAGAGTCAATTCCAAAGTATACAATAAACGAGAGACAACAACAAGGCACTGACCAGTGGCAAGTGAGTTCTTTCTATCTGGTCTGCGATAACTCCTATGTCCAGACAGTCAGATTGCAAGAGGAAGTTCTACGAAGACACAAGGGATTTCATGAGACCAAATGATAAAGCCAAGAAGCAAGGAATAAGGACCTGTCAAACACGGACACTTACCAGGATGGAATCCGTACGTATCTCTAGTGTGTATTCGGTTCCTATGCTAAAACACTACGGCACGAGGATGCCTAGGCGAATAGCAAAGTCTTCTCTAGTCCCAGCTCTACCCCACCGGCACGAGGACGCCGAACGACCTAAGCGCTAGTAATAGGCAGTCTCAAGTTCAGGTGCTGTACAGGAATACACTGGTGCGGTGTTGGCGTAGTGCAGGATGCGAGACAGATGAAATGCATATCAGGGGTGGACTTGATGACGGAGGAAAAGAGCTAGCAATCCAAGAAGGTGGAGTTCGTTGGGGTGAGTGTTCCGGATGGGAGTTTGTAAGGGCTGGTCAAAAGGCCATCCAGGTTCGGCTTTGTGGAGGTGGAAAACTGTTCCAAATCAGCAGGCAAGAAGTCCATAAAACGTTCCGGGTTCGTTAACGTGCCAGTGCTTGTAAGTGGAATCAGCAGAGAGAAGAGTGGTCGAGGGACAGGCCGGGTCAGTTCAAGGCAAATTGAAGCAGCAGCGTTTTGGAATCAGAAGGCACAAGGGAAGACGTATTACAGACCGGGTTCGGTACACGTGAATCAGTCTGAATCCGTTCGGCAGGCAGAAGCAAGGTCAGTTAAGCGTTCCGAGTCAGGGATGAATCACAAGGTGGCAGAATAACAAGACAAGAGCAATACAAGGGCACAGAAGCGAAATTAAGCCGTGATTCTTTCGAAATCTGAAGCAGCGTTTAGGACAACCTGGAAGTGATTTAAAGGGTTGTCGTGGAACCAGACTCCACCCCTCCGCATCACACTCTGTAGCGAGGGTGTAGCAGATGCCAAAGTCGCCATGGCAACCTGTGTCCAGGGAATTTAGGAGAACGGGCGCGGCTGAGACAGGGTTGGTGGGCATCGGATGAGCGTGAATACACTGCCTTCCTATTGTGCAAACATTGCCCTAAGCTCTGATGCCTACTTCTGGTTGACAAAGAACGAGATGGCAATGACCGGATCCTGACACAGCCTTTGTACCTGTTTGTGTGGTTCGTGTCCTCCAAGCAGTGGTGCTCCGTGTGAGGCTCCCTTAGCTTTCAAGCGTCTTCTCGGGTTGGTGGCCGCTCAGCCAGTTACTGCTTCATTCTCGAGCTGTGCTTTCTGTCTCCAGCAGTGTTTGGGTATCTCCCATCATCGGCAGTGGCTAAACCAGTTGCTATTCCCTTCTCGGGCTGCGGTTTCTGTCTCAGGCAGCTCCCTGGATTTTGGGACGCCCGTAGTTTTTCTCTGACAGTGATCGGTATAGTTACTTCATCCCGGACTACATTCGTGTTTCCTCACCCCTCGGCGCTCGCCATCTCGTTCTATGTCTACCAGTTCACTGGGACAGCGTCTCCAGGGTTTCTTGGTCGGAGGATGGCTCTCTCCATGTTGGTTTCTCTCTGTATTTCTGTATTGCCTTGGACCAATCAAGTGTCGCAAAAGATCAAAGCATTCACTCTGGTTTTCTGGAGTGACCTGCATACTCCTGGTCATCATCTTCTTCACAGTAGTTGGATTAGAATAATATGGAAAGCAGATTGTGTTCTCTGGTGCTATAGTCAGGTCCAACATAATAGGATGGCTGAATTCACAATGCCATATATTGGCACTAAATGGAATTAAAGAAGGAGAATTTGACTGTGGTAAAGAGGGAGGGTGCCGACTTGGGGTGTATTTGGGCCGGTCCGCCCTTCTCCTGGTTCCCTGAACGTACCATGTACCTGGCACATTGCAGTGACTTTGATCTGGGCAGGCAGCAATGTGGTTACGGCTTCTCTCAGGTCTGCTGTCTTGGTGCGCAGGCCTCAGTGTTTCCCATCGGTTCCTGACTTTGGCGCCGGTGGGTCTGAGCTTCTCCAGCTCTCTGCCTCGCTCGTTAATGCTCCACGCTGTCTGTGTTGGACTGTCTTCTGACTCCGTCTCGAAGTAGGACAGGCCCTCCTCTGCGGCTTGGCTCCGCAGGCTTGCGTACTGCACTCCAGCTTGCTCTTTGGCTCTCCTTCCTATCGGTCTCACAGGGCCTTTATATCCATCTCTGAAAGGAGATGGAACACTCCATCGGTTTTGTGAAGGCAACAGTACAGGGTCAGAAGCAAAACTAGGTAAAATATTCCCACAGTGTTTTGGCACAATTGCCAAATAGCCAATAAAGACATTGACTTCCAGAAACAAGGGAGGGTGACACTTATCCTTGCTAAGGGGTGGTCTGTCCTCCAAGAGGGTTGGAGGCACCCCCAGTGGGATCCCGCTTTCCCTGTCCCCTAGGGAGTGATTGGTGTAGTTGGCTCTCCTCCCTAGTCCCAAAGGGGGTGGCTCTCCCTTTGGGAGAGGTGACACATTCCCTGGATTCAACACAATCTATATATTTCTGGAGCTTGTGGATCTGCTTAGATCACGTGCTCTGCATAGTCCGACATCTAGTGGTAGTCGCAGAGTATTACAAGATTTGTTTTTCGAAAATCGAAAACTGACTTCGACAGGGTGTGTTAGTAATACACTCCCTAGTGTGATGTATACTATACTCATGGGGCCTCATTACATGGAAGGCGGTAACCATGGCGCTATTAGCGCCATGGTTGCCGCCGGTATTTTACAGAGTCCGCCATGGTGAATGGCGGAATTACCGCCCTATTCCAAGGTGTGTGGGGGCAGTAATTCCCCATTCACCATGGCACTTCCCCATTCCCATTTTTGCCCCCATAGGGCTCAATGGGAATGGGGAAGGCAGTAATTATGGTACCGCAAATTGCGGTACCGTAATTACCTCCAAGGTCCCTTTGCGGGTCCCGTCCTTAACGGCTGGTAAAACCAGCCATTAAGGTAGGGACCCACAAAGGGACCTCGTAGTAAGGTGGTAAGGGTTTACCGGCACTGGTACCCTTACCGGTACCGGTAAACCCTTACCGCCATCCGTGTAATGAGGCCCATGGTCTTTCACGCGTCGAGGTACCTCCGGTAGTTTTTTCCAACATCGAAGTTGGTCGCAAATGCTGAGTTTTCTTCCAGGCTGATGCCTTTAATTAGTTGAAAGTTTACTTGTAGACTCTTTCTTTCCTTATTGTTTGCTTTGCTCCATGGCCAACAGACTGCTCGAAGGCTTTCGACTAACCACCTCATCTTCGACGACTTGACTGATCGACCAGCCGCGGCCTACACGGGCCGCTTCGGCCCTTACAGTAGGGAGAGAGGTGGAGGTTCTTCATACTGACCTCTTTAGAGAATGCATAGTCTGTCATCCCATTTCCCTTTCTCTCACCAATCTGCCTGTGTAAAAAATAATGGACAACACTCCCTTTAAATTTTGCCCTACCTGCATGAAATTTCCAGTGGAAGGACACACACACACCGAGTGTGCAACTACTGTCTCCTGAGGGATCACCCCGAAAATGTTTGCAAATCTTGTAAACGTTTTTGACCGAAGACTCTAAAGGATTGGCGCACCAAATGCTAGGCCGCTCACACAATGCAGGATGAGGCCTCTGTCGACGTGACGGAAGACTCCAGCGAGGGCAGTATCGGGGTCATGAGTGATGCCGAAGGCGAGCAGGGTTCGTCGGAACCCCATGTGCGGGCCCCTTCTCCAATAAGCAGGCTGGCGGCTCTGTGATGGAGAAGACACCAGGTGGCCAGAGCACACATGCCCAAGAACACTAAACACATACCCCACTGCCGACTTTGCACGGTACCGTCGAGCACCAAAGCCCACGCTGTGTCCACAGAGAAAGCCTCGGATTCTTCACTGTCCTCTGGGTCTTCGCGCACGCTTATGCCTCATGACAGGCCCCCGAAACTGACCCAAAGGGCAGGTCGGACACTGCACACAAAAAGGCCCCCCTTTCGCGTTCCGAAAAACAGGCGGCGAAAGGCGTTTCAGCGTCCCCCAAGAAAACGCCAAAAATGCAAGAGTTAATCAAGAAACATGTCAGTGCTGCCCTGCTTTAAGCGAGGTCGCCAAAAAAGTCACACATTTCCACACCTTTGTCCTCGAAAAGCACACCGGTTGTAAATCTCCCCCCTGTAGACTGCCTCTCAGGGGCTATGCACTCCCTCCCAGGCCACCACTATCACGTTCGGCTTCCCACCTTCATGTGATTATACTCCTGAACAATTTAATATGATTCTAAGGATGTCAAGCTTGGTGGACTTTTTGGACAGGCACCCAGATCAACTAACATCCCGTAGAGATGCCTCAGAGCCAGGGGCTCCAACACAACAGCCCCTGCCAAAAAACCTTGTCTTGAGCCACAGCCTAGCACTTATGCTCTAGGCACCCCAGCCTCGACCTACCAAGACCCCTCCCAAGACATGTACTATGTTGATGCCTCAGGGTCACAAGACCTGCGGTCTTCAAGGGAGAAACTATGGTCCCATAGTTCTCAGTGAGGTTCCTGTTGTACCCAGTGAGACCTAGGAAGGCTCTCACTTGGGTCTGAGTAGTAGGGGTGGGCCAGTCTTGTATAGCTGGTCATTTGCTAGGCAATGGCCTTATTTCACCTCCTCCTACCTCATGTTCAAGGTAGACCACTTTACTCTGACCAATTTGACATTTACTAGCCTTTATGGTCAGATGGGCCTGTTCCAGAGCCCACACAACATATTCTAGGTGGCGAAGAGGCTCTTCCCAAGTGGGGCTGAATACTGCAATACTCATCCAAGTATGCCATGCAGAAGTCCTCTAACCCATTCAGAATTTGATTCATCATCCTCTGAAATGTAGCAGGTGCATTTTGTTGTCCAAAAGGTATAACCTTAAACTGGTAGAAGCCTCCTGGGGTGGAAAATTGCAGTTTTCTCCTTGCCATGGTTTGCCAGAGATATTTGCCAATAGCCTTAGGTCAGGTCAAATGTACTGAAGAACTTGGCTGAACCAAGTTTGTCCACCAGTTCATCTCTCCTGATTAAAGGATGTGCATCAGTCATGTTGACTGCATTAAGAGCTTTATAGTCCACACAGAATCTCAACTCTTTGGTCCCTGCTGTTGGCACTAGTACAATTGGACTAGCCATAGACTTGTAAATGGCTCAATAACCCCAAGATCAAGCATCTTCTTTACCTCTTCCTTTATATGGTATCTAACATGATTTGACATTCTGTAACCCCTGCTTTTGACAGGGAGACTGTCGCCAGTGAGAATATCATGCTGGCCCCAAGGCCAGTGAGAACAGTGAGGTAAACCGATTTAACAGAGCCTTGCACTCCTCCTGTTGTTGCAGAGTCAAATCTGAACAGAGTTTTACTCCTTCAATTGTCTCATCTGAGGGTTGTCCTCTGAGAAGATAAAGGACAGGTTCACTCTCCTCCTCCTCCTCCTCTTGATCAGAGGCTAGAAGCAAAGCTCCTAGTTCTGGTCTGGAAACATAAGCCTTCAGACGGTTAGTGTGATGGACCCTAGGGGCTCCTTGGGGTTGCCCAAGTCCACTAAATAATTGACCTCTCCAAGTTTACCCACAGCCTTAAAGGGTCCAAACCATTTGTCCTGTAAGGCCCTCTGCCTGGTAGGTACCATAAACAAAACAAGCTGGTTTGGAGTAAACTCCACCTGGTTGGCCTTCTGGTCAGGCCAGTGTTTGACCCGAGCCTGACCTGCTTTAAGGTTATCTGAAGCTTCTGTCATAACTGCCATCCTCTTCCTGAAGCCTAGTACATAGTCAGTGACTCTCACTGGCTGTAGGGAAGGAACACTCTCTAACCCTTCCTTGTTCAAGGCCAAAGGGCCTCTGACTGGATGACCATAGAGAAGTTCAAAGGGGCTGTACCCAACCGCTTCTTGAGGCACTTCCCTATAGCAAAGTTCCCTATAAGCAAAGAGAAGGCATGGCAGTCGAAGGTCTGACTTTCTTCTAAGGGGTTCCTCTAAAGCACCTATCATGCTCTTCATAGTTCTGTTAAACCTCTCCACCAACCCATTTGTTTGGAAATGGTAGGCTGTTGAGAACGTATAGGTCACTCCACAGTTTTTCCCCATGGTCTGCATGTAGTGGGACATACAATTTGACCCACTGTCAGAGATGACCTCCTTCGGAAAACCTACCATGGAATGCCTTAGTCACTGCCAGAGCAGTAACAGTTCTCATAGGTATTGCTTCAGGATACCTGGTAGCATGGTCTACCACAACTAATATAAATCGGTTGTCTGAAGATGTGGGAGGGTCTAGGGGACCAACAATGTCAATCCCCACCCTCTCAAAAGCGACTCCCTCCACAGGGAGGGGCACTAAAGGCGCCACATTCTTGGATCCACTCTTTCCAGAAGTCTGCCAAGTGTGTCAGTTCTTACAGAATTTCTCTACATCAGCCCCCATCTTGGGCCAGTAGAAGTACAGCGATAACCTCTCTTTGGTCCTCTTGAAATGCAAGTGTCTAGCCACAGGGATCTCATGTGCTAACTGTAAGAACTTTTGTCTCACCTCCTGGGGCACTAACAGTCTTTTGTAGTCCCCTGGATTAGACTCAGTAGGTTCACTGTAGAGGAGGCCATCCTCCAGGTAAAACCTATGCTTCCCTGGCTCTTGCCCTTCCAGCTTGGACGCTGTCTGATGGCGCAGACCTTCTAGAGAGGGCCACTCTTTGTTCTCTGCTGAAGTCTGCCCTAGAGGGTCCACCTTCTGCATGTAAAGTCTGTAGCTCAGGATGGTCTCTAGGATCCAGATCTCCAATGCAGGGAAGGTTTTCTTCCAGCTCTGTCTCAACAGTAGCCCTCTATTGAGTTTGGTTGGTCTTCTCACTCAGCCTTAGCAGGCAAAGGGGTCACTGGGTGACCTGGTACAGTCTTTTCGGGGATGTCCTTGTCCTGTGAACAGGTTTATGTTTGAGACCTTTCTTTCTCCCAGAGACCTTGGATTTCTCCTTTGTCTCTTTCTTTTTCTTGGGAATAGAAGGGTGGCCTTCCTGTGGACTGGGGGTAGTGGAAATCTCCTAAACCTCCGACTGAGAGTCTCTCAAGGTTGCCTCTCTGTCCAATCTTGTTTTCTCCTGCTTCCTTTTGCTGGGAGTCCTGGGGGTACTAGATACAACTCCAAGAGATTTCAAATAATTTCCCAACAGGACTCTCCCTGGCACTTTGTTAGAATTCCTGTTAGTGTACAGAACAGTCATATTATTGCAAAAGACGAGAGCTGGCAGTATAGGAACCATTTGTATAAGGCCTCCTGTAAGTTTAGATGGACGTTTGGGTGCCTTAGCTACATCCTCACATATAAAAAGACTTTCATCTACCACTGTAATGCTTGCCCCAATGTCTCTGATGACGGGGGTCTCCTGACCAGCAAGTACACTGTCCTTATAATATTCTTTTGTGTCATCTGGTATGGAATTGTACACATCCACATTCTGTTGTTCCCACAGACCCAGGGACACTAAACAAACACTGGCTTCAACTCCAATGGGGTCTTCAGCCAGTAATCGAAAGTTTGCAATTGCCCTTTGAACTTCTCCCTCAGGAATGAAGGCTAAGGAGGCAGTGTGGAACGCTGAAGGTTTACCGTTACATCTGGGATCCCCTTTCATATGATCTACATACCCACATACAAAACATTTCCCAAATGTTCTCTAGACTGGGGATTTCTGTTGACCTCCCTCTGGTTTTGCACCAGAAGTTTCACTAGAGTTACCAGGTTTCCCATGGAATTTCCCCTTACTATGTTTGTGGGCCTATTTTGGATAGTTGGAATTGGGATTCTCTTTTCCCTCTTTCTTGTGCTGCTTTCCCTCTTCTTTCTTGTGAGTTGCCCCATGTTCCTTGTGAGTGGCCCTGCTGACTACCCACAAGCCGGCAGCCTGTGCTAACTTTTTGGGATCAATCAATTTTAATTCAGCCAAGTGCTGTCTCAGCTCAGGAGAGCAGGCATCAACAATAGATGCTCACAAAAAGAGTCTTCATTCCTTCAAATGAGTTCACTCTGTAACCCGTAACCCAACCATCTATGTTATTTAAACACTCACATACCCACGTAGCCCAAGGGGGTACCATCAGTCTTTTTGAGGGTCCTAAACCTCTTAAGGTACTGGGAAGGAGTCTTCCCAAATCTGGCTATTAATGCCAGCTTCACTGATTCATAATCCTTTCTCTCTATAGCACCCAACTCCATTACAGCATCACAGCCATTCAGGCAGAGCCTAGACATGAGCCATGGAATTAAATCATTCCCACTGATTCCTTGAGGACAATGGGTGTATTCAAACGTACCCATCCAATCCAACACATCAAGTCTAGGTTCATATATACTCAGTGCTTCTTTGGGCAGGCAAGGCTTCTTGGCACTAGCAGACCTAGAGAACCCTGAGAGGGAAGCAGAATCAAGGGACATTCTTCTCATATCCTTTTCATGTTGCACCTCTCTCTCCCTGAGTTTTATATCTTGATGTTTGGCTTCAGCTTGGGCATTTCGTTTTTTGAACTCCAACTCTAATCTCAGTCTTTCAAGAGAAACATATTCTGGGCTTAACTGTGGTCCTTGTCGGTACTAATGGAAATTGGTTGAGGCATAAGGGCAGGCACTGGCAAAGAGGGTATCTCTTCCTGAGACTCTTCTACCTCCTCTGACTCCTCTTGCAGATCGGAGCTTCACTCTAAACTGTCATACTCACCATTATTTTCCACATTACTTGGTGAATAGGTGTTACAGGCCTACTACCCAAACTATGGTGATTCAACAACCGTGTAATCAATTCAAATTGTTTTACTTTTCAGAGGCAGACCCTTGGTTTTGCACATGTCTTTCAGTTGATCTACTGTCAGAATAATCAGGGCTGCTTCATTAAAGGTATCCATATTTGGCATGTTATAATTGTTTCACTTTTTGATGGAACTTAGACTTGTGGCTGGTTTAGTTGGGCACAAGTACAGCAAATCATCAATGTAACCGCTCTAAGTCTATCCCACCACCTGCCACCGGTGTTAGGCAAGAATTGATGTAGTAACCCTGTGGGAGACTACACAGCCCTTGTCCTCTTGGTATTAGGTAACCCACCTATTGGTATAGGCCTGTACTACACGAGTTGGAAGTGTGACTGAACAGCCAGGCTTATCTCCAGAGGGGTAAATGTGAGCTGTAGAGCTGTTTCAATGAAATCCACCAATACAAGTAGCCAAGTAACACTTCTAGTCAAGGTTTTAGTTCTAAATAATTATTTATTTAACATCAGTTTTTTAAATAAGCATTCTTTAAAAAGGGCAATCTGCATCACAATCAAATACACTTTAAAAATATTTTCTCAGAATCAACATAAAGCAACTAGATACTCTTTAGAGATGCTTCATATCCACTTCCTACAACCTGAGTTGGCTTCAGTAACTAGGACAGCAATGGCATTTATATATCACTTGTGCACTTTGTACATTCTGTGGTTGGTAGAAAGGAAAGGTTAAGGGAAAGACAATGGTTAAACAGGTTCTGAGAGCATGTGCACACTTTTAAATCTTCCAAGGAAGTCTAGATAAAAACCTTTCTCAGCAATATTAGTTTATAACCAATGCATCACCTATGAGGGACAGTAATTATCAAAGTCAAGTAGAAGAGAAAGGTCTACAGGGAGCCAGGACAGCCAAAGTCATTTGGAGCGCAGTCTATGGAGCCGAGGCACTTCTTGGATAGTAAAAGTCCTGCATATGGTTACAGTGTTTGCTGGAGAAAAATCACTGTAGGGTCACAAGCTGTTACACTTTTGAAGGGAATAGCTGAAATCAACTCTAGAAAAGCAGCCAAAGCAAGTCTCAACTTAGAAGAGCAAGCTACAGACAATGAGGTAAGTACCCCAAGTCAGAACAGTACCTTTGGTTAGAAGAAGAGTAGTCCAGCTAGCTTCTATCTGGTTGCAGTGATGCAGATTCTGTGTTCCTGGGCCTCCAGTTGTTTGGGCAAGAGGGAGGGCGTCTGGAGAACTCCTGCACAGCAATTTCGGAGGTTGGCGGCAGCTACAGACTTTTTGGTTCAGCAGCACTTTGGTGTTTCAGCACTCAGATAAACAGAACCACTGTGGATCTTGGATACTGGTTGGGCTTCCTTCACTCCCTGAGTCCTGCACTCTGGTGATGGGATTCGGGCTCTGGTCGTCCTGCTTCTGGAGGGTCCTGGGGAGACAACTTGAGCTTTTGGCCGGATCATAGACGTTGCACTTGACTACGATTTCTCGACTGCTGGCACTCAGTTCCTGCAGCAGCAAAGAAGTACAGCCAGTTGTAGAAGGTGTTCCAGTGGAGTACGTCTCGGGGTTAGTTGGTCCCACTAACCCAAGGGAAGAAGTTGTCCCTTCTGGAGCTTCTCTTGTCAATCAGAAAAAGGAGTGTCAGCACATCAGCAGGGTTACACCGGGCAGTTCAAAAGTCCAGGAGGATGCAGCAAGCTTCGTTCATGGTTTCTTCGTCGGGTTGTTCTTCCCAGTGGTCGACTCTGTCTTCAGTCCCAAAACCATTGCCTTTTAAGCATGTTTCTCCCATTCATTCACAGCCTAGCTGTCACTCAAACAGCAGGGTGGCTGTCCTACAAGGACAGCCAGCCAGCCAGCCAGCCAATCAGGACTGAGTGCTTTAAGGTGTCCCTGGAGACAAAGGACAGGGGAGTTTCGGCACATCCCTCCCTTCCTGCCCTTGAAGACACACTGGAGCCAAAGGCGGGTTTCAGCACTGACGACCGCCAAAGGCAAAACGAACAAAGGGCTCAAACCTGGTTTGGTGTGCCGAATAAAACCCAAGAAAGACCTTACAAACATAAAATGGCGAAAAAAGGAGACCTGGGCCATTTTGACACAATGGTCACCCATGGGTGCTATACTACAGCTGAGGATTCATCCTGCGGTAGAAAAGCACAATGGTAGGAAAATTAAACCACCGCCACCAGCCATTTAAAGTAGTGAGGGTAACATAAACAATGTTACATGAGTAGGTAGAGAAAGGGTCAACTAAGTAACCCCCGAGCACTCCACATAAGATGGGGTGTGCTGGAACTACAAAGGGAAAAGGTAAGTAAAGTCAATTTCACTTTACTATTCTTGGGAACTAAAGTTCACACAAGAAAGGGTAGTTTAAACCTTATGAGAAATCTAAAGGACTTCTCTGTGACACTGCACTGAAGGTGCTGTGTGTCAAAATACAAAAAGTAGATGCCTATGGAGTTTGTCAGACTCCAAAAATAGAGGAAACACATCATCAAAATTCGGGCGCAAAACACCTGAGAGAGTGAGCAAAAGTTCTCACTCAATCCAGGGTTAAAATGAAAAAGTCTTAAAGTCCAGCAACAGAGCTCGGGGTCTCTAAGGTTGAAGGGAATTTGCACAGAAATGAGAATTCTTCCTAACACTCGGACAATGCAGAGCATGTGAATCTAGGCAGATTCGAGCACCAGAAATAGGATTACGGTGAGTAATGTATCCCATATAGGGCCCCCAATTTATGAAATGCATGCCCCTAGCGGTTGAACAGATCATAAAAAACCCTTCTGTTATTCCACTTAATTAGTTTCCCTTAACTTCATAGCCAGAAGCTCTATTATCCCTCTCTGATGCAAGAGGTCTGTCTTTGAATGCACACTTTAGATCCTCAAGAAGTCCAAGAGAAGCAGGTTGATGAACCACATTCGTGTACTACGTGTCCCAAGTACCTTTTCAGCCAGTGATCAGGCACTTTTTCTGATCACACAACTGCATCTTCTTTGATCAAAAGTGCATACGTATTTCTCCAACTCCACTGCATCAATGTGCAGTTCCTAGGCCAGGGCCTTCCATTTGTGAATAGATTGCCAAAGGACCTTCCACAGCCTGCTCCCTACCCCACCTTTTAAAGTGCAGTAGACTTGCCTAAACAAAACCACTTTAACTATTCTGCTAGTCGAACCATGGAGTCTGTCTGCTCCATTTGAGTTTCTTGTGTTTTTCACCTATGATCCTAACTGCTTATAGTGTTGCATCTTATTTGGAATCACATATTATCCTGGACATTTTGGCTGAAGGTATTAGAGTGTACTTCACCAACCAATGGCCCTGAATCCTTCTCATGCTCCAGTGCTTCCTTAATTTCCTGTACCTCCTCCTCGGACAGCTCAGATTGTAGGTCCCATGCAACCAATGCTTTTGGCTCTAGCGCCACCTTTAGTGCCCCCACCACCTCCACTGCCAAGACTGCCATCACCCCAATGTTGCCAGTTTCGCCCACGTTTCCCTTTTGTTGATCCTCCAATCGAGATTGCCATCCTTGCGCCAGTCTCTCATGGAACAGAGTCGGATCTTCTAACGGTCACAAGCTTGAACAAAAGGAGGGCTCAGAGGAGGAGCTTCCAGCCTCAGCAAGGTCCTTTCACAAAAGGATTAGTGGCATTGGCAAGTTTCTAGACCTCCTGGGCCCCGTCGATCCCTCTTGCATATCCAGGATGAAGTCTGGTGTGTTGTGCAGCAGATTGCTAATAGATTCTCATCCAGGAGGACTCTCTGGCTAAGGCAGCTAAGGTATGGAGCAAACCTCTCCTGGCAACTTCTCTAAATAAATAATTTGGTCTGAGCTATAGGAATCCATGTTTTAAAAAGGGTTTGCTAGTACAGCTTTTTCTTCATCAGCTACGTCGTCTTCTAATCCTGCGGATAAGGAGGAAAGGCTATTGACTCCCTCTGGAAAGATGCACATTCGGCTCTGCACCTTCAGCAGGCTAACACTGACCTGTGCTAGTAGCAGCCAATCAAACTCTGGAGGTAGCTTTCAATGTTGCAGAATGATCTGCCAGTGGAAAAACAGACACCCTGTTGACCCCGTGTGGCAGATGCCAAATCTATTTGCCAAGATCTTTTGCTTTTGGACGCTTAACTCATCACATCGACTTACTGGCTCAGGGAATATTTATTGGGGCAGATATGCAAAGGCTGTACAGGATAAGACCCTGGACTTAATTTGAGGGGTCAGAGCTCTTCCATGACTTAACGAATGAGGAACATAAAAAGAAAAGACCTCCCCCATTAACGTCTGTCACTTGCGATTGTAACAAAGCTTCCACAAAAATATTTTCAGAAAGGCTCTTTTTCAAGGGAGACCTTTAGATCCAGAACCTCTGGTGGGTTGAGGGGCTTCCTGGAAAGGAGACCACAGCAGCCAGAAAGATGGGCCAGCGCCCCCAGGAAAAAGCAGCTCCCTGCTACCAAGGAGTTTTCCTGCCCCTTTGGCAGTGCATCTTCCCAGGGTGAGGAGAAACAACAATGATATCCTTGTGTGAGTCCACCCTTCTCCCGTCAATTTTCTCAGCAGGATAGAACATAAACTTCAGGGATCCTTGATTCATTCAGCGGTCTTCAGGGGTGACAGGCTGGCATGCCCTCTTTCTTCCCTTTCCTCTCCCTTTGAGGCAGATAGGTTCTTCACTTCTCCTCCGGGGAGTGACGTAACTCCTGGAAATGAGAGCCTCAAGTTCCCTCCTCCCAGAGAGGTCAGGGATTCTATTCCAGAATGGTCGCTGTCCCCAAGAAGAAGCAGGCGAGCCTGAGAACAGTGCTGGACCTTTCACCCCTCAATGTCTTTTTACCCTAAGAAAAAGCCAAGATAATGACTCCTACCCACATTGGTTCTGTTCTTGGACAAAGATTGGTAATGCGCACAGGACTCGAAGGATGCTTATCTTCCTGAACCTATTTGGTCTCCATACTGACCATGTTTAAAGTCTGTCATTCTGAGGTGTAGCTTCCAATAGAGTGTTGCCCTTCTGTCTGAATATAGTCCACAGAGTCTTTGCGAAGATCATGGCAGCTGTCTGGTTTCATCTCTTAACAGAGGGGTATTCATATTTGCCAATACCTATTCAACTGGTTGCCAAGTGCAGCTTCAGCAGAGCAGGTGAGGACAGTATTTATCCCTATTCTAAAGCTTCTGTTCAGTCTAGGCCTCTCAGTCAACCCGGAATATCCTATATTTTGGTCAGCCGAGATTCAGTTTATAGGCCTGCTCTGGAACGCAATGAAAGGGAGAGTTTTCCTGACATGGTCACTCATCCCCTGAAACGCTGAGCTTAATGAACTGGTCCCCGAAATATTGACACTAGGTCACGTGGGACTCTTGTAGGACAATGTAAAGACCATACAAGCAGCTAGTAAGCCCTCCACGCGCTCCCAGTATAAGAGTAAATGGCTCCGTTTTTGCCATTGGTCCATCGACAAATACATTAACAGTTGAGGTTATCTCTGGATCACATGCGTTCTTTTATGTTATACTTGGTGCAGATATTCAAGTTGAATCTTGTAGGACATACCCATCAGTGATAGCAGAGTACAGGAGCTCTGAAGGATTGTCTTTTTCTGCATCCAATCCGGTCATTCAGTGCCATTTTGAGGGTCTGCTGCGAAATATACTCCAAGTCACATGAACTGTGCATGCGACTTGAAGTTGGTGCTAGCACTCATCTCGCACCAACCATTTGAGTGCATGTTTAGCGGAAGTTACATCCGCCAGATGCATCGGTGAGATTCAGTTTCTGGCAGCCTTTGAACCGTATATGACTTATCACAGGGACAAAGTAGTTAAGCATACACATCCAACATTTCTTGCATAAGTGGTATCCTCTTTCCACATCAAGCAGGAGACTTTGCTACCAGTTATTTTTTCCAAACCATCTATCCCAAGCAGACCACTGCACTGCCTAAATATTAGGAATGAAATGTTCTATATAGACAGTACTAAGTCTATCAGGAAGGCTGACAACCTCTTCAACACGTACGGAGGAGTTCAACCAGGTTCTATGTCATTTAAAGTAACCATTGCCCACTTGATAGCAGCGTGCATTCCCTTCAGAGAAAGCTCTTTCTAGGGATCTTCATGCTATCGGAGCTAGAACCACGACTGTGGACTTCCAGAGACTGTTTTCGTGTAACGTTAATGCAGAGGCGGCAATGTCGACCTCCCCCCTCAGCTTTCTGCAAACGCTACTGTATGGACACAAATAGCAGACCTGATGTTGGGTTTGGTCAGGCAATCCTGCAGAAACTCTTTGCTTATAATTTTTCCTACCCCTGAGAGAATCTATGCTTGGTAGCCTCCCATAAAGTATCGATTAAAGGGGACGAGGCATAGGTGTAAGTATAAGTTACTCATCCTAGTGACTACTGTACTCCTCGTCCATAGTCCATAGTCCCCTTTCCTTCATGTGCCCCTACTTCGACCCCCCCCCCCCCCCCCCGTAAAAAGATGCCATTTTTATATGATCTGTCTAATGTAAGGGAATAGGGACTGGTGGAAGTTGCTGATGGGCGGAGTCTACATGCATACTGGCCACTCCCTGCTTTTAATTTGGAGGACAGTTTTCGCTATGCAAATATGCCAGTCTCATGTTCATGGGATGGGCACATGTAAAGTATGGAGGAAAGGGAACTGTGTCCTAGAATATTTTAATGAGTGTTGTCAGTTTCACTTCAATATACATTGTCTTAGAAGTAATCACAAATGAGCAGTGTTCCGTACAGCCCAGCAGATAGAATGAGTGCGCAATCTGAAGATTCTTTTGTTACAAAAGAAATTCAAACACTACTACTATTGTTTGCCCAAGATGCAAAGTTTGCAGAAAGGGGCAGACGTTTACTGAAAATTCTGGTTCGACAAGTACTACCAGTTTCTCTGTGGGCAAAGATAAGCGACCACAAAAAGTCAGTAAGGAAAAGGACATTTTTTGCATTTGTATGCTGAAAGGTTGTTGCTAAGCACAGACATGGTTCCCTACAAGCTTATCAGTTTTTATTTTCTGATTTTAAATATTTTAAAATAGCTAATGATCAGTGATATCTCAACCCTTCTTCAAATGGCAAACATGAAAAAATAAGACTTGTAGAAATCAGTATTGGGATAATTCCTTGTTTCAGATCACATTAAAGATTAGGAATGAAAAAATCCCAAACACGTTCTTGAAAATACCACATCATGATCCATTTGGTGGTTAGAAAGATATTTATAACACACTAATTAATACCTTTCATCCCTAATTAATAAACGATGAGGACCTATCCATTAATCAACGTAGCAGCATGGCAATATACTGCTGTTCAAGAATCAGAGAATATTTTTATTCACAAGGCCCAATTCCCGCAAATGCATTTGACATGTTGACAAACGATTCAGAGAAGTAACCTAGGTAAGAAATGAGTAGGCATTTTATCACTCTGCGTGCTTATGGTGCCCGTGCCCAGGAGAGGGTTTGATATATAAACCCACCCTCTGCCTAACCACGGAAGCTGAATACGATCCTCGCCTCCGACCTTGGTCAGCCCGAGTACCTGACTCGGACTCAACATGTCACCACTTGGCAGCCAATGGGGGGAATAGGAATAGGGAGAAGTTGTACATAGGTAAGGGTTTTTTGTTAGAGTTGATAGGGACGGGGCTTTCGTGGCACAAAGCCATAACCTCTTGTACATGTTATTGTCACTGGGACTCAGTCTTGTTTTGTATATGTTAGTCATACATGTCCTGCATTACACACTAGATCTAGACAAACCACATCATGTAGGCACACAAATCCAAACCTAAGCCAGAGTTGAATACCTCAGCATTGTAAGTAAGTGCACATACCAAAGAAGCACACATAGCATAAGTGGAAAGCTGAGCACGTCAGCGTAGCAAGCACCTTTCTTCAGTGTCAGTACATGGGATACATTAACAGAACAAAAGTGTTTCCTTGCAAAGTTCATACTGATTGTGCGATCCTTCTGGCTTGTTCTTTGCCCGTTAGCACCACTTTTTCCCTCACAGCACAGGTGAATCCTGAAGGTAATTAAATGAGGTCTCTTTGTTCGAAGTAATCTAGGCCAAGACAAATATACACTTTTCTATTATGCACCTTTCTACTTTGAGGCACATTGTTGTGCGGACTACTCCTGAAAGACTCCTATCACTGTACGTATACCTCTCTTATGCCACAGCATCCACAGTGAGGATTCCCTGGGCTGATCTATTAGAGCCAGATAGTGCGATTGGCTGAAATGAGTCAGCAAGCTCTGTGTAGGCTCATCCCCTGTACCTATCAGTGACCACTGTACGGCCTGATAGAAGATGGGCTGTGATGACCAGGACCATATGGAAGATTCTGCAGCAAGTGCTGCAATAACGGCTGAGTCGTCCGCGCATGTCTGCTCTCTCCTCCACCGGGGCTGGTGAAACACACCCTTGCTAGTGTGGCGCTTCATGCGTCCTGGCCGCGCTGCTGCAGGGGAGGCTGGGAAACGTAGTACTGAACTGCTGCGCGGCATAACCAGGGCATGTTTGACCTCTTCAATAATGCTTAACCACCAGGGGCAAGACCCCTTCTCCCACCACTCAATCCTGACACATGGATTGTACCTCTGGCGTGCAATCTGCATATATGCATATGAGCCATTAAAAGGGTGGGAAGTGGTTGGACCTACATTACCTCATAATTTGTATGTGCAAAATGGCAGCGCCTATCGGAGAGGCTATTGGATTGGCCATGGACAAACGAGGGACACATCAAAAAATCCAGGTAGATGGTGATACACATAGGGGTAGCAAATCACTTGCTTTTTAACTATAATCCACAGTTCCCCTAGTGTGTGCAATTAGATGGGTTCCATGTGTTAATTATGCCGCAAGAATATTGCGATGCAAAAATATTGCCAGCTTTTTGCAGCGGAATTCACACATGGACCCTGCGGGGGACACCCCCTCTACCCCCCTGCATCATTTTTTAATGTGCGGGGGACACCCCTGCAACCTCTGCTCCCACATAATATCCTCCTCCCCCAAATATTCCCTATGGCGAACCAAACGGCCATATCTACGGCGATATTTTTGTTGGGGATATTATGTAGTGATACCATTTAGATTACACACAGCTTTATCTGAAGATCGCGTTCAATATACCGCGACGCAAGCACAGTCTGTCTCTCATCCAAGCCTGGATGTCAAGTGCCTACCTGAAACTCAACCCGACAAAGACTGAATTATTTCTCTTTGGAAACCCCATCAAGCATGACCAAGTGCAGAATTGGCTGACTAACCTGAAACTTGGTGGATTCATGGTTCAACTCTCACCCGTTGCAAAACCTATCTGCATTACCACAGACTCTGATTTCCCTTTTCAACGCGCACATCACCAAGAAGACCCAAGCAGCATGGTATCTGCATGCCTCCCCCCGCAAAGTCAAGCTTTTTATCCCTGCCCCGACGTTAAGAACACTTGTCCAATCTCTGGTTATCTCTCACCTGGATGGCGCCATTTCCTACTCCCAGACGTTTTAGATGCCACCTTGGCCTCTTTAAAATCTGTCTAGCCCACCTCTTTACAGAACAGAGAAAATGTAACCACCTTTTCCACATCCTCAAAGAGCTGCTGGAGCTGCCACTTTGAGCACACATCATGTAAGACACACTGCATAACCGTAAAAAGTAGTGGCAACTTAAATACAACTGTACCTGGATGAGAAACTCCTTATCCCCAGAGGCCAGTGTACCACCAGAAACCAAAACATTGCCAGATTGGAAACAAAGAACTGCATCAAAGAAAAAAAACAAGAACATTGGCTTTTTGCCACTATGCATCCTATCTCTGGAACAAGTTACCAACACAAATACGACAGACTGCCTTCATCCTACATTTCTGCGAGGCACTGAAGACAATACTCTTAAGAAGAAATCTCACCAATTGCTGATCGCGACACACTTTATAAATGCCAAGCATGTATACAAATCTGCTAGGTCTATTTTCACTTTTATTTTTAACACTTTTCCATTTAACTCCACTTTCTGGTAAATTTGTGCTGTTTAACTTTTTCACATTTCACCTTGCTAATGATCGTTTTGCCTGAGACCACCAATTGCAGGTTGTGTCCACTCATCATGGCCAGGTCTGCTGAGTCACAGACCAATTAACTCCCCAAAAAATGGGTGGGTGGGTTTGCGGTTAGTCCTTCTGGGCCCAGAGATCATACATGGTATATTGACCACTTCTGGACAAATATAAAACAAGGCTCTGGATAGATTTGTGCCAAACCACAAAATTATTGCGAGTTAGGCCAGACATGTGATCCTGGCAGAGGTGTGGCGCAAGTCCTTCCTGTGGTTTGGGCTGTAGGTAGGTACAAAAACGTATATGGTAAGCACAGGTTTATACCTTATACCGCCTATATAGTCCCCTCCACCTGACAAGTTACCCCTCCCCCCCACTCCGCCCCCAAAAGATGCATTGAAATCCTATTTGTGTGTCTATTTCCTTCGGGAACTTCATAAAGATTTGTGGAAAGGCACTACCATTACCACTGACTCAGATTTGTACATACACAGTCCACCACACTACAAATTAAACATTAACTTACAACTCCACTACTTCACAAAACCCCATTTAACTAGAGCATGGATGTGAGCTACCTGATATTTAAAACGAATAGTGTGAAGTGGTGGTGTTGTGTGATGGATTTTTTATTGGGAAATACTTCAGTAGTATTGTGTTTGCCCCTTAACGTTGGCATTCGCAATGTTTGTAGGCTTCACCTTTTCAATTTTTAAAACTGAGCCCTTGTTAGGAAAGATTTGGTGCAGTACCCTTTGAGTGCACTACAACAACCTTGACCTCCTGTCAATAGGAACCCAACCTTTGGTATAAGTCTGTACACAGGTTGGTAGTGTGGCTGAGCAGCCAGGCTTATCTCAAGAGGGGTCCGTGTGAGCAGTAGGGGAGTTGCACAGAGATTCACAGTGCCAAGTATCCAAATAAACACTTACACTCAGGGTTTCTTGATTGAGTAATTATTAATTAATTTAAGTCAGTTTGAATAAGCCTTCTTCAGAAGGGGCAATATAATAGTAACACACAGATACACTCCAAAATACACACTTTGAGTTTCCCTAAATCAGCAAATACCTATTTGGAATGGCACACAAGACACTTCCTACACCCTCAGGTGACTTAAATAGCTAGGGCACTGTGGACATTAATATATCACTGGTACATTTTAGAGCAATACTGAGATGAGTGTTAAAGTAAAGAGATTTCAGAATAAAACAAGAGATCACACAAACATTCTTAAGCAGGTAAGTACTTTTGAACCCCCCAATGCAAAGTAATTTAACCCTTTCCTGGAAGGAAGGGACCAACACACAATCAGAATCGCGGAGTCAAGGGTCGTTAAGAGAGCCAGGCCAGTCAATGCCAATTGTGCAAAAGTCTAGGTGAGCTGAAGCACTTCTTGCAGGTAAGTAAAAGCCTTACAAAATGTTTTAAGTCTTGGTACGAAAAGTTGAATCAAGTAGGGACATAAGCTGGGAGGCTTGTGACTGGTCGAAGATGCAAGCAACTCTACAAAAGAAACCAAGACAAGTCTCAACTGAGATCAAGTAAGGCTACAAGACCAGAGGTAAGTTTTCTTAGACTGTACAGTACGTTTGGTTAGAAGAAATGGTTCCCACTGGCTTCTGTTCCTGTGTGGCTCTGTAGATCCTGTTGTTCCTGGGCCTCAGTTGTGGGGACAAGAGGGAGGACTTCTGGGGACTCCTACAACACAACGGGATGGTCAGAGGCAGAAAAGGACCAACTTCTATTCAGAGACACTTCGCGGTTTCAGCTCCTCGCGTCTCAGCAAATAGCACCACTGCGGTCTCACGGATACCACTCTGGAATTTCCTCGCATCTGGGGTCCAGCACTCTCTTGAGGGGGCTCAGGCTTGGTCAGTCCAAAAGTGATGCACTCCGTTTGGTGTTCCTCTCCCTGCCACATCGGTTCCAGCAGTAGCAGCAGTGGAAGTACAGCCAGCTCTGAGAGGATGTCCAAACAAGTTCACTTTGGAGTTGGTTGGTCCCACCAACTCAAGGGGAGACGCCGTCCTTGCAGGGCTTCTTTAGTCGAGGCGAATTCAGAGCTTCAGCACAGCAGCAGGGCTTCACCGGGCAAACCAATGGTCCAGGAGTTGCAGCAGACATCTCTTCGAAGTTCTTCTTCGGATTCTTTCGTCCAGTGGTCGACTCTGCCTTCCAAGCCAAAAAGCCTTGCCTTTTATGCAGGTTTCTCCCAGTCATTCCAGCCTAGCTGTCAATCCCACAGCAGGGTAGCTGTCCTTGCTGGACAGTCAGCCGGCCAATCACCTTTGGGTGTATTCCTGTAACCAAGGGGATTAAGCACATGGCGTTTTGGGCACCTACCTAACTTCCTACCACTGCCAGATATACTGGAGCCAGAAGCGGGCTTCACTTGTGAATCCTGCCAAAGACAAAACGAACAAAGGGACCAAACCTGGTTTGGCGCACACAGTAAATCTCAAGAAGGACCTTTCCAACAAGAAATGGCAAAAAAAGAACATGCCATTTTGACTAAATGGGTACCCATGGGTGCCTTACTGAAGCTGCGAACGCAGCCTGCTGTAATAACACTTAATGGTAGTAAAAGGTAAACCACAGCCTCCAGCCATTAATTGTAGAAAGGGTAACATAAAAATATTACATGAGAAAATAGACAAAGGGGATTCTAAGTAACCCCTCCAGCACCCTATTGTAAGATAGTGTGTGCTGGTTCTAGAAAGTTACAAATGTAAGAAAAGTACATTTCACTTCACTGCTCCTGGAAACAGTAGTTTATGCAAGAGAAGGTATTTAAACCTTTGGGAAATCTGAAAGACTTCCCTGTGCCACTGCACTGAAGGTGCTATGTGTCACAATGCAAAGAGTGTTTAAATCACACAAAAATACACGAGAGAGTGAGAAAAAAGTCTCACTCTCTCCAGGTTGAAAATCAAATATTTTTATTATTGATTCAGCTGAAATAATCATCTTTTCAATATAATTCATACAATTCATATAAAAAACATTGAAAATTAAAAAGTGCTAGAGTCCAACAAAAGTGCTGGGGGTCTCTAAGGTAGAGAGGAATTAGCACATTTCTGAGAATTCTCCCTAACAGCCCTACTGGCGATGCAGTTTTACAAAAAAATTGTTAGGTTGCTGTCTATTCAAAGTTAAAATCTACAAACAATAAAATGCCAATGCAATTCTGTGATAAGCGTGCAGCTATCCCCACTATTAAAATGCAGTCTAGCTGCACACATAACGACTAGCTTCACACATGACTCTCCTGCTCCCACATACTCTGCAGACTACCACCCAACACTGATCCACTACATGCACCTGTAAGGGTGCAGAAGGAGGAGACTGACACACAGGTGGCATAGTGATTGCTATAGACTTTTATTATTCAAGACAATAAAGAGAAAACCTAACTGTCCCTCTCCCTAAGAGGGGTTTCCCAGCCTCAACTAAAATACTAAGGGTGTTGTCAGAATGTCTGTAAATCTGTAGTCCAGCATCCTGTGTCAAAAAGCCCAGCTTATGTCCCTTACACTTATAACTAAACTAAAGGTTGTGCCAATGTTCTTGATCCAGGAGAATGATGAACCCTAGTCCAGGAAAAGGGAGTCACAGTTCTGGTTGTGATCTGCCTTATAAGTTCTTTACGTTGGGGAATGACTTCCTTCCCCTTGTCCTTGTATTTCAAAAACGGCTTGCCAATCCTGTAACACTCTGTATCAGAAAAGTCTCTCTTTGTCACTCCAGGGGAGAATTACTCCTTCCCCTGGCCTCTTTGCTTGGTATCTGACTTTCACTGTTTCACACACACCACCACAGGGTATGGCTCCCTTCCCCTGATTGAAGGTTCTGTGGTCAGATTTCTCAATTGTCAAGCGAATGATTCCGTTCTCTTGACTATGGCTTTTCTTTAACCTGGGGGAATGACTCCATTTGCCAGGCTTCTCTACTCATTTCCGCAGATGTAGCCTCTCTTCTCCTGCTAGATTAGTTTACAGTCAACTTCACACTCCGCTGTAGCCAGTGGGAATGACTCCCTTCCCCTGGTTTCCTTTGTTTCAACCGTAGGTTTCTCAGCTATACAGTTCATGCATCAGTAGGTTCCTCGACTCATGCTTTCCCGATATGCCCCACTTGGTTCTCTGGCTTGCGAAGTGTTGCCAGGAGGCAGAGGACTCCGCTTTTTCTCTTGCTTTCTTTTGTTGGGGGTCCCAGACCCGCATTTCTCTATTCAGTTCTCTGGACAGACTTGGTTCAATAGCCTGCCAAGTACTGTCACGAAAAAGGGGGTCATTCTCTCGTGCTTTCTTTTGTTGTGGGTCTCAGACCCGTATTTCTCTATTCAGTTCATAGTTCTCAAAGATCATCTTCATCCCAGTACATTTGGTTATGTCAATCTCACATATGTTACTGAAGTACATGCACCTACTCGCAATATAAGAATGTGTGACAGAAGTGGGGCTTAAGGAGTAAGTGGGTGGAGGGTTGGAAAACTGCGTTCTCCCAAGATGTTCTCTCTTGTATTCGCAGAGGAAGTCTCTTTCCATTATATCCGCCTGCTGAGTACCACCCCCAGGGGGACTATCGGGTTGTGGCCTCACCTCCCTGGCTTCATGGGAAGGGACACCCCCTCCGGGAGAAGTGATGACTTCTCGGGAATCGTCACACACCACTCAAAGACACATTGCACAACACCACTAACATAAGAAAGCAGCTATCCCCCATGATAGAATTTGGTCTAGCAGCACACAAATGTTTATCCTGCTCTCCCATACTTTCCAGACTACCTCTCAACACCTATCACAGTGCCAGCTCGACATGCTTGGCTAGCAGGGACTTGGCCATCCCTGCCTACCTTCGTACTGGCTACAATGCCAACACGCGTTGTAAAATTCTGACAGCGTTCCCATACCTGGACTTCGGTCCTCCTCGGCGTTCAACCTACAGCACATTGAGACCATACCAATAGTGAAAGGCGCTATACAAATGACGATTACATTACAATTTAAAGGTTTAACAAATTATTAGTTATTACATAACATAAAACTAATATTGGTGGAATCTTCTTAAATATCTTTGGGGGGATTACTGTTTATTTGTAAATAGTAGTTTGTGTGTACATCACTGATATATACATAATTGTTTGTTGTGAGTGCCAGTTGTTTTGTGTGACGTGGTATGAAGGTGATGGTGATAGTACAAGTTATTGTGAGGTTCTTTCAGTGTGGTTGTGTGTGTTTCAGATGATTTGTATATCATTGCTAATATGTGGCTGATATGGGCCTGGTGATGAATTCTGCGCACAATAATCCCCCCTGAATAGGGAACACCCAGACTGCCTAGATAGGGTATGCAGACAACACTGTTGAATTAGATCCCATGCCTATCGGCCTGCAACGTTCAATTAATGCACTCGGTAGCCAGTCATTGCATCAAAATAATTAGCATTGAATTACTATCCATCGAAATGTATTCATTGAAATGTTTTTCCATTGAAAAGCATATTCATTGAATGAATTTTGATGGATTTTTAGGGTTTGAGGGTGCCCTTAGGGATTGCGGGGGGGTTGACAGGGACCCCCCCAATAAACTTAGGGTTAGAGTTAGGGTTAGAGTAAGGGTTGGGTTAGGATTAGGTTTAGGGGGGTGCCATTGCGGGTTGGGGGTTTGGGGGGGGGAACCCCCCCAATAAAGTTAGAGGAGGGTGGCCAGTGCTGAAATCATTTAAATTTAGCACTAGACAGCTCCCTCTAACATTACGTTAGGCATGTTTCATCGAATTTCCATGCAAAAAAAGTAAAGTGTTTATATAACGAAACCCTATTCGATGGAAGGGTTTCGATGCATAAACACTTTGCAGTTTATGTATGGGAATTCGATGAATCATTTTTCGATGGAAATGATTCAATGCATCTTAAACTTTTTGTTCACTTTTGTAAATTTTTGTGAATATTTTGCTCACTTACCTAAATTATTTGGTATCCTTGTGTAACCTTGTGAATATCTTGTATACTATCTGATCCATTTATGTAATGTTCTCCTGATTTCCCATGCATAACCTGCAAACACCTTGCATTCTTATGTCTTATTCTGTGATCGATACGCACTGTATACCCATACACATATTATGTACTTGTTGTATTCTACCCTCATTGCCTATTATATGTAACCTACGTACCTCAAGAAATGCGCCAAGATGCCTATGGGCCAGGCGCGCAATACAAATAAACTAAATACAAATATAAATCATTCTCGATGGAAAGACTAGCAACCATGCACTCGTTTCTTATGCAACTTGAAATCATTTAGTTATCAATGCTGCTAAAACAAAAATACTGACAATTGGGCATAAAACCAAGAATCGTTCCTATAAATGGATAATTGATTGTAGACCCTTTGAAATTGTAAATAGTTGCATCTATTTAGGCATCCCGTTTAATAACCGCCCCAAGCTGAATTTTTATGTTCATTTTATGTTCACTAAAACTATTAACAAGTGGTTATCATTAAGACGATTTATTTGTAAAAATGTGGCTATAATATTGAGGATATTTGAACTATATACAGAACCAGTATAGTTCTGGGATTCTTGTATGGTGTAGTATCTATCCCAGAGTCCAAAGTTGTTTGGTTTGAAAAAGTAGAGGGGAAATTATCACGCTCAATATTGGCCGTACCGAGTTCCTTACCAGTGGAAGCATTAGGATGCAAATTAGGTCTTGCATCAATACGTTCCCTCTGGTTAATACAGAGATGCAAGCTCTATCTATCTCTCTTCCCTTCTTGTCTTCGTCCACATTCTTTATTGCAGCTTGTGTTGGGCAAAGCTTGTATGCAGTACCCTTTGGGTGCGCTACACACAACTCTGACTACAGGTATAGGAAACCCAACCTTTGGTATAAGCTTGTACTACACAGTTTTGGTCGCATGTTGAGCAGCCAGGCTTATCTCAAGAGGGGTCAGTGTGAGCTGTAGGGGAGTTACGCAGAGATTCACAGTGACAAGTATTCAAATAAACACTTCTATACAAGGTTTCTTGAATAAACAATTATTAATTCATTTTTTAGTCAGTTAGAATAAGCCTTCTTCAGAAGGGAGCAATATAAAAAGTAACACACAAATAGCCCTCAATACTGTGCACTTAGTTTCTAATCCAGTAAAGACCCTTTTGGGATGGCCCACAGACACAACCTACACCCTCAGGTGACTTCAATAGCTAGGGTGCAGGGAACATTCATATCTTACTGTTTGCATTTAGAATACATTTAGCAGTTGGCAAAAGAAAAAGGTTATTGGAACAACAAGAAACCACAAATATTCTTAAGCAGGCAAATACTTTTGGATCCCCTAAGCGGAGTCATTCAGTAAAACTGGATAAGCCAAAGTCATTGGGCAAAAGTCTTATATAGGATGAAGCACTTCTGGTAGGTAAGTAGAAAAGTCTTTGCACAATGTTTTAGAAGTCTTTGAAGAAAAGAAGAATCAAATGTAGGACCACAAGCTGATTAGACTTGTGAGAGGTAGAAGATGCAAGTAATTCTACAATGAGAGGTAAGTTCTCTCAGACTTACCTATGTATTGAAGAAAAAGCACAGCAGATGACTTCTGTTCCTGTGCAGCTCTCACTGTTTCTGTGCTTCAGTTGTGGGGACAAGAGGGAGGACTTCTGGGGACTCCTGCTCTGCAATGGGATGGTCACCGCTCGCAATTGGGAATCTTTCCAACATGGGGCACTTCGGTTTTTCAGCTCCACTGGACTACCACAAATAGCAACACCGCAGTTTCTGGCTGTCGAGATGGACTTTCCTTGCTTCTGGGGTCATGCACTGTGTTGAGGGGGCTCAGGCTTGGTCAGTCCTGCTTCCTGGGAGTCCGGAGGATCTTTCAGAAGCTCTTTGCCAACTTAAAAGCGACGCACACAATCTGGTGTTCCTCTCCCTGGCTATTCGGTTTCCAGCATCAACCATCAACTCAAGGCGAGAAGTCGTCCTTGCAGGGGTTTCTCTGTCGATACGAATTTGGAGTTTCAGCACTGCAGCAGGACTTCACCGGGCAAACCAACGGTCCAGGAGTTGCAGCAGGTGTCCTCTTCTTCTTCGGTTCCTTCGTCCAGTGGTCGACTCTGCCTTCCAAGCCAAAAGCCTTGCCTTTTATTCAGTTCTCTCCCATTCATTCCAGCCTAGCTCAGTCACCCATCAGGGTGGCTATCCTTGCCAGACAGTCAGCTGGCCAATCACTACAGATGCCATTTGGGTCCCGTAGGAGACTAAACACATGGAGTTTAGGGCACCTTCCTCACTTCCTGCCCACCCCAGACACAATGGAGCCAGAGGCGGGCTTCACTCGTGGATCCCGCCAAAGGCAAAGTGAACAATGGGACCAAACCTGGTTTGGCGGGCAGAGTAAATCTCAAGAACGACCTTTCCACAAAGAAATGGATGAAAAAAAGAAGACCGGGGCCATTTTGTGAAAAATGGCACCCTTGGGTGCTTTACAGCAGCTGCTAATGCATCCCGCGGTAAATGCACACCACGGTAGTTAAAACAAAACCACGGCCACCAGCCATTCAGTGAGAAAAGGGGACACTAGGTAACCCCTCAAGCACCCTATTGTAAGATAGTGTGTGCTGGGTCTAGAAAGTTACAAATGTAAGTAAAGTCAATTGCACTTTACTGCTCTGGGAAACAGTAGTTTATCCCAGAAAAGGTATTTAAAACTTTGAGAAATATGAAAGAATTCCCTGTGCCACTGCACTGAAGATGCTGTGTGACACAATGTAAAAGATGTCTATGGAGTTTATCGGACTCATAACCAATAGAAACAAAGAGTTCAAAATCACATTAAAATACACGAGAGAGTGGGAAAAAAAGAGTCTCGATCTCTCCAGGTTAAAAAAATCAAGTCCTCAAAATCCAGCAAAGTTGCTGCGGGCCTCTAAGATTGAAGGAACTGGCACATTTCTGAGAATTCTCCCTAACAGCTTGTAGCTGGTGAAAGTGAGCAAACTTGTATGAATCCTTTTTTGGACAGATTACGTGTGACTGCTTGTAATCACCTGACTCAAATTGGTATAACGTTTGCCCAATCAATCCAATCTCCCATTGTGGACATTCTATTAAACAGTTTTGGCTTCTGTATAAGTATTAGGTATTTGCCAGGCACTGCTATTTTATGTCTAGTTACTTGCACCATTTTGCAGCTGCTACCATTATTGATCAGTTATCACTGCAGCAATGCCTGGCAAATGGCTTTTGTTTCAGTCTGTCTCGGTTGCTTGAGTCAGATAGATTAGTATTAATACAGCATCATAATTATATTGCTTAACACGAAATTAATAGTTCTAGAGTGCAAACTGCGGTCATATAATAATTATCTGTATTCTGCTATGATTTCACTACAAACATACAATGGGCCTCCTTACGAGTCCGGCGGTAGCCGTGCCAGTAAAACTGGCAGGCTGCCGCCGGACTTGTGATGAATTACCGCCGCCTGACCTGCCGGAATAACCGGGGCATTACATCCCCGGCGGTCCGGTAAGTGAAGCAGCGGCAATTGTTACTCCCCATTCTCATTCGGGTTCCATCGGACTAAATGGGAATGGGGAGGACGGAAGCACCGGCACTGTGTGCAACATTGCCGGTGCTGCTGTCAAAGTCTGCTGGCAGGTGCCGTTCTGCCCGCCAGGTCCCTGGCGGGTGAAACGGCACCTGCCAGCAGACTCGTAGTTTGCCAGTCCGGAAACAACGGTGCCGGTAAGCTTACCGGCATCGTTGTTTTCGGACCGGCAAACTTGTAATGATGCTCAATGTACGGCTGTTTCGAAAATAAAAGGATAATTCTCCTTTAGGCAACCCAGGAAAATCCTCAAGAAAGGTGATCTAAGATCACGGGTAGTATAGCTCAGTGGAAACACACCGGTCTTGGAAGCAATATGATGCAGAGCAACACAAGTTCGAATCTCGGGTCTGTGCTTAACGAAGCGTGTTATAAAATACGTTGTGTGAAAGAAAATGTCTTATTCGCTTTTTTTAATGCAGAGACAAGTTGAGACAAGCTGCCGTGACTCCCCCCCCCTTTCCAGGCCTGGCTTCTGTGCTCATTGCAAACGGGCGGCATGCGCTGGCGGCCTGTGTGAGCAGCTGTCGCAACGCAGCGTAGAAACTGCCTCTTCCAGCGTGTGCTCAACCGCAGCAGCATTGGCAGTGCAGCTCCCGACTTCGGAAGACAGTGTGATTTACGTAAGCACACACAGAGCTGTGTTTTACGTACTGTTTTTGCCGCAGATGACCAGTGGTGGTTGGTGCCCGCCCGTCTTCCCTGGATCTGTTTACTCTGGGCCAGAAATGAGGAGAGCGCTGCTGGGTCTGGGTACTGCACGGAGGGAAGGGTACGTGCTCCAGGCAAGAGTGATCGAATGCTGAAATAAAAAGACTGCCCTCTGTACAGAAACACAGACTGCAGAACCAATGGCATCCTCTTGACATCATTATCTGCATAGCCAATCAGGTTGTGTTTACATCAGGTGACACTGCAACACCACCCACAAATCAGTATATGGACAATGTGACAGCCATTTTATAAAACGTGTATCTTTAACAAAACTTATTTATTTGGAAAACAAAATACATTAACATATGGGACATAACCTAAAAGATGCAGTAACTATTTTAAAAAGCATCAATGAAGTCAAAAAACTTAAAAATAACATTAACAGAAACAGATGACGACCTCCATTTTGGAAGTAAAAATGGCTGACAAATCCACCACACAGTAGAAATTCAGCCAAAGAGTGCAAAAAGAGGTATGTCGTGGGTGGAGATACGTGGGAAGGGAGCGGAAAATTCCATCCATTTCACTTGGCAAGGGACTTTAAATGGGTGGCACACATAGTCAAACTACCATGTATCCATCCTCATATGTCAACCTGCATTGAAAAGCATTAAAACAAACCTGCATCCAAAGCTTGTTTCAAGCTCTCATGTTAAAGCTCTTATTTCAATGACAATAGTTGCGGCTATATCGGTATCGCTTTCAGCACCACCTAATAGCCAAAACTAAAAAGAAGACTTACGATATGGCTTTGGTAAATACATTGCTGCACTCTTTGGGGAAAAAGATGTACGATAGCTACAGCTCTCAGAGTTTCAGGAAAACGGCTCCGCGCTCTTATCTTACTAAGTTGTGCTCTACAAATAAGTAGATTTATTACTGATCAACATTTTAACATTTTACCGACCTGTGAGCACACAGGAAGATGGATTGATCTCCAACATAAAGACAGGACTTGTCTTTGTAATTCAACTGCGGAAACAGCTCGTCATGTTTTAACAGCTTGTGTTAAATTGAGAAATCAATATGTAAAAAGTTATCTGCACCTGGCAATTAATGCCAGGTTTATAGAATCTGACCAATTATGAGGTTTATATTTATAGTTCTGAATCCCTGGTCATCACCACTGTTGATTTTTTATGTATGGAAGGAGGCCTTATCCCTCCTTTATCACTTTAAAAACTTAGGAGTATATGTTTTAACGAACTCCACCTGGTTCCTCTTTCTATTATTGCACACATCACTTTTAGTCCATGATCATTATGTATGCTAGGATAAAGTACACTTTTGGATAAAGGTTAAATTAACATAAAATATGTTATTTATTATATGTTGTTTTTAATGTCTTCTCCAGCATGGTGTCTGCAAAAGAAAAAATCTGTTTCAGTTTCATTTCTGAACTGTCTTTCTCCTAACAACCAATCATCATACTTCCCCAGCCAATGACTGCCCTCTACCTAAGCCCCTCTCCAGGCAGCCATCTTCAAATGTTTACCGCACGTTCAAGTGTTGGGAGGCCTCATGCTTTGTTCTTTGAGTTTTTTGCTGTGTTTTTGACATCTAATGCTTCGTCCAACCCTCTGGACAGCGAGGGGAAGAAATTTGACTCGATGGGTAGGAAGGTTATCTACTCTGCGGTGACCTCGATCAAGGCTGCCAACGCCCTCTCCATCGTAGCCAGGTACGACCGGGAGCTGTGGTTTAAGCTAGCTGTTCTCCTGGACTTCCTCCCGGACGACAAGCGGGTCAAGGCCTTGAAACTTCTTTAAGAAGGTGAGGTGGCTTCGGATCATGCCATCGCAGTGGCCATGGACATTGCGGACACAGGGTTTTGCCAGATGGCTAACAGCGTCTGCCTTTGTCGTCGTGGCTTGCTCAGGGCCACCAACTTTAGGCAGGAGGCCCAGACAAGGGTTTTGGACATGCCCTTTTAATGGGGACAACCTGTTCGGAAAAGCGGTGGATGAATCCTTCCAGGCCATCAAGGCGGACACAGAGACGGCACGTGCCCTAGGCACTCCACCACAATGATGGCAGTCCTTTCGTTCCTCAGGAGGGAAATCTAGCCAATCTTTGATGGGTTTTGGGGGGGACTCCACCTCTTACAGCCAGCCCCCAATCTCTTCGACCCAGGAAGCCAACAGAGGCTGCTCCAATTGTTGTCAGGGACCGCTGGGCAGCCCGTCGACCTCCAAACAGGATTGAACCGACCAGGATGTCGGGACCCCACCCATGCACCCCGGTGGGAGGCCGGCTGGTGAACTTCGTCAGCGTGTGGAAGACCATCTCCACCGACCATTGGGTGCTGGACGCTCTCGCCCATGGACACACATTAGAATTCCAACAAAAGTGTCCCCGAATACCACCTATTTTCCGGCAGGAAAATCGCATCCCTCAGCTGCTGCTGGAGGTGCGGGCCATGTTAAGGAAAGGGACGATGGAGCTAGTTCCAAAGCGGCTCCGGGGCTCCGGAGTTTACTGAAGGTACTTCCTCATATGAAAGAAGATTGAGGGCTGCAGGCCCATCCTCGACCTACGACGACTGAACAAATACATAAGATCCCAGAAGTTCAGGATGGCCACTTTTCAACAAGTGCTCAGACAGCTGAAAGAGGGAGACTTTGTCGTTGTTGGACCTGGAGGATGTGTACTTCCACATCCCCATCCACAAAGGACACCGCAGATTTCTGCGCTTCGTCGTTCAAGGGAAGCATTACCAATTCAAGGCCCTTCCTTTTAGATTAAAGTCAGCACCCAGAGTCTTCACAAAGTGCCTGGCTCCGGTGGCGGCCCATCTACGACTGCAAGGGATCCACGTCTACCCTTACTTGGATGACTGGCTCCTCCGGGCCAGATCGAGGGACATTGCTGTTGACCACACAGCGAAGACCGTCCGACTACTGACGGGTGTGGGGTTCTCAGTGAATTATGCCCAATACTGCTTCACTCCATCGCAGGACACTCTGTTCCAGGGATCCTGGCTCAACACAGTGTTGTGCCTGGCGGCGCCGTCGGAGGAGAGGATAGCAACCATCTTGGGCAAGGTGCAACGGCTGTTTACACCGAAGATTGCCATGATGAGAGCCATCAAGTCCCTTCACGGCATGATGTCGTCATTTACCTCATTCGACTGAGCAGGTTGTGGAAGCGCCCGCTACTGGAGTTCCTCGACGCCCGTTCTGTCCAGGCGTCCGGAGGCTTGCAGGACAAAATCGTGCTCGACAAGGAGTTCCGTTGGATGATGAGGTGGTGGGGCGTGCACCCCAATCTATCCGGAGGCACAGATTTCCAGACCCCCCCCCACACCCCTGTACCAGGGTGGTCACGACGGACGTTTCACTGGAAGGATGGGGAGCACACACCGGCAGTTTTCACGCCAGAGGCCTGTGGTTACCGGAGGAGAAGACATTACACATCAACATTCTGGTTCTACGGGTGGTATTTTGGGCCCTGAGGGTGTGTCTGCCATCCCTCAAGAGCACGGTGGTGAGGGTCTTCATGGACAATACCACCATGATGTTTTATATACGTGAGCAGGGGGGGGACACCAGATCCCCACCGCTCTCCAAAGAGGCGCATGACTTATGGCATTGGGCCGTCGCCCAGGGGAGGTTCCTCATTCCGTTTCACCTGGCAGGAGTAAAACACAACGTCGCCTACTCCCTCAGCAGGGAAATGCACTCTTGCCACGAGTGGGAGCTTTGACAGGATCAAGTGACTACCTTTTCCTCAAATGGGGCAATCCCCAGATCGATCTGTTTGCGGCGGCGATGAACACCATGTGCCGGAGGTTCGCCAGCAGGTTTCCCCAGCCAGGGAGCATAGGGGACACATTCTCATTCCACTTGGACAGCATCTTTCTGTATGCGTTCCCTCCGTTGCCTCTTCGAGTCATCAATCTTCTCAGATGGTGCCAGTGCAGTATGATCCTCGTCGCTCCAGAGTGGCCGGGGCAGATCTGGTACCCAGACCTTCTCAGCATGTCAGCGTCCCCTCCAGTCAAAGTACCAGTGGTCGCGGATCTTCTCGCCAGGGTCCTAAAACAGGGCTTGCAATCGATGCGGATACAATGGGGTAGCAAACGAGAAAGCTAATTGGCCCACAGAATTGTTCCATGAGACTTCCGAAGGCTTCCAAGGTCAGGATCCTCCAGTAGGGGTCGAGACTGGTTGTTCCCACTGGTCCAGGGACTGAAGCCCAGATGATCTCAAGATCAACAAAGGAGCATGGCTTTGCCGGGATTGTTGAAGACCATGCTGGATGGCTGTAGCGATGAGTTCTGGGACTTCATCGAAATTCTCATCTTTTTAGGGGTCTTGGCTCCAACGATCTGTTGAATGGTTACAACAATTCTCCTTTTATCTAGGATTCGAGCTAGAGTCAATACCCAGCCTACCAATGGTGACAATCTGCACCATTTAAACTGGCAGGGGCTGTCCAGTCATGGATAGTCTACGGCCACCAAGTCTACCCAGTAACAGACAAAATCTGCAGCCGGATGTGGGTATTGTGACTGTTTATTTGGTCCCAATCCTCAGCCTGGCCAAACTCATACCGCTGCTTTGATCACAAAAGCTGAGGCTTTTTGTGGGAAAGGGCTTACCATACATGGCAAATCCAGCCCTGAGATGGCATGAGGCAGGCCAGGGGCAAACGAAAATCTCCTGGGAGCATATTTTAGAGCATATGTTATTTTAAAAGCTGTTGCATGGTAAAGTGCAAAAGCGCATGTGACAAAATAAACATAGTATTATGACCTCTCTGCACCCTGTATTACAACCATCACCATTGTAAATGTATATAATTCTGAATGTACCACGATTTACCTATTTGGTCTGCTATTTCTGTTATATGTGGGTACTCTACACTGTATATACGTGCCCATCTGTGTATAATGATAAGTAACCTTGTAAAAATGTATAACATGTAATGCGCCCAGATACCCGAGGGTTTGGTGTGCTATACAGCTAAATAAACAAAAAAAGAAATACGGTTGAAAAATATACACTGCCACCAGATCGTCTTGGACACATTCTGCAATTAGCCACAGTGCAAAGTATCCCTACCGCACCTCACTGTAAGGTAATGTGTGCAGTGGGAGCTGAGGCACAGATCCAGTCAGTTCACGGAGTGGCAAAGACGAGAACTGCTACACTTCTCCAGGACTCTCCTCATTGACCAAATCATTGCAAATGAATCAGATTTGGTTAGAGGGGCCGAGCAAAGCGAAGGCTTGAGGTTTTGAAGCTTTCAACTTTTTGATGGTGCCTAAGATACCTTTGTGGGAGACTGTTTGGAATGTTGTGAAGGGAGGAGATCTGTTACTAAGTGTAGGATATGACGAGGTAGCGGATAACAATCGTTGGATGGATCATCTGTTCACTTTTGCAACAAAGAAAGCTGCCAACTTTTCTCTGTTCTTGTGATGGTTCCTATGTGTTGCCTGCTTGTGCTTGGTTTGTTATTTCTTTGAAGATGGTAAAGATTTTCTCCGCTCTTGGCAATTTCAGGCGTTTGCATTTGGCTTTGCCCTGTGGGCTCTGAGATTTGTTCCAAAACCACTCGGGTATCCAGCATTCTTGTTTGTGGAGTGCAAGTTGTCACTCAAACCATTTTTATTTTGCATTGGAAGCAATTTTGGGATGTTTCAGTACATAAGAGCTAGGGCATTCAAGGTTTTACACACACTGTGTGGAATTTGGTCAGCAGGGCATCTGCGTCACCAATGGGAATGACGTAATTTAGAGGTAATTTAGGCTGAAGGACAAGAGCTTTGCAGAAGCCCTAGGGAGATCTTTTTTTCAGGTCTAATGCATATGTGTTCTTGAGGTTTGTTCATTGGTTTTCCTGTACATGTTAGGTGGTGCTGATGGTTCCACGAATCAAGAAGTGATCTAACCAGAGCTCCAGGGTTGTAGTAACGTAGGTTAAGTGCAACCATAGCATGGAAGTTATGAGTGGAATGAGAATGAAAACGAGAATGAGTGGGGCTAAGGATCAGCTGTATAAATCTTACATTGGACATGATATCCAGGAGTTTGCATGTGTCTTTAACTTAATTCCAAATGTTTGTTTCCTTGTACCAGGATCATATCTGAGGTGTTAGTGGCCTCGGCCAGGTGCTCCATCCACTCTGTAGGGAAATGTGTGACAGGGCCTGTTGTGAGGTAGGCTATTCTAAGTATGTGTTTGTATTGTTGCGGGTTCTGATGGCTAGGTGTTCAAATTAGTTGTATTGCCTGATGTTGGGATGAAGTCCTGTGAAGCCTACTCATTTTTAGGTGCATTAAAATTGGGATCATATGCATTTAAATTACAACTAAAATAAAGGGAAACAGTGCATTAAACGTTCCCCTTGAATTGGCATGAATGGACTATTTCAAGTGGAAAGCTTTTGATCAGAAACTGTATTTCCATTTCTCTTGTCATCCTACAGCAGTATGTACAGTCCTGATTACATTACCCAAATCACTTGCTAGGGTTTGTAATTGTCTTGCGAGGATAGCTCAGGGGCAACGTGCACGCCTTGGAAGCAAGACGACACGGAGCAACACAGGTTCGATCCCCGGGTTCACGCTTTGAAACCTCTGGGTATTAAGCATGTTATAAATAAGCAATCATATCATATCAATCCTCTCTAGATATGCACCCTATACAGTACAACTTGGTGCATATCACGGTGCATTAAACATGCTCCTGCTATTGGAAGGCTCATTGTACAGCTTGTTGCTCTTTGGAAATAGTTTGTAGCTTGATCATATACCTAAATGTTAGTGTTCCTCTCAGAACAGCAATACCCCTTGCACTAATAATGGTTGGTTGTCCGTTTAGTTTGTGATCCAATATGTTTTGAACAGCATGTTGGAGAAGTGAATAACCATCCTGTACCATTTGTCCCAATCTCTACTGCCATTTAGGGAGAGATTGGCCAGTCAAAGCTGACAAATTGTGCCTCCCTGGAAGCTGCCAAGAAAGACTTTGAGAAGAAGTTCAAGGATAAAACCAAGAATAACTGGGCTGATCGTGAACATTTTGTGGAGCATGCAGGGAAGTACACTATGATTGAAGTGCAGCGGGGGGACGAGGAAGACGGAGAAGCAGAGGTCACTGTGAAGGTGAGTGGCACACACTGATACAAACCTTGTCCCCAAACGTTGCTGCAGCTGTACTTTCCTTTCTTCTGGAGCAGGAGAATATGGGGCGGGAGAGGCACTTCACATGGGTGGCAGCACTTACTTCAGGAGCGAGGATTGGTAGGGATATCTCGGGGAGGCTTTTGACAAGTGTTTGGTTTCTTCCCCGGGCTTGGACATGGGAGCGACGATTGGAGGGAAAAGGTGGTATCATCCCTCGAGAAAGGCATGTAGTGGCTTTCTGTGGCAGGGGAGGCATGTCACACACATGATCTAGTAGTTGTGCAAAATTGTGCTATTTTGCCTGGGGGTGCATTGGACCGTTTGTTTAGTGGAACAGTGATTAGATCGTGCAGCGGGTACATCATGTATGTGTTTTCATGGGTTAGTGTGCCAGGCTATCATTGTGCATGGATGTTGGATTGTGAATCTGCCAAAGGGAGTCCAAAAAGGACCTTGGTTAGGGAGACATTCAGGGATGGAAGGAGCAGTAGCGGCACTTTATTCTGGGAAGGTTTTAGGAGGGCTTTAAGGACTTCAGTTCATCTGGATCCCTCTGGCATAGCTTGAGCACTGTCCATATCCTAACCCTCTCCTCACTCTTTCAGGTGGACACAGTTGATGGGGAGGTGCAAAAGGTAAAGACGACGATCCGACCATGTTCCCTGGACAAACCCACCCAGGATCTGGTGTCTCTCCTCTTCAGCAACGACATGTTCAGGGAAGCCATGCAGACTATGAACATAGGTAAGACTCCTTGGGAGTGGGGGGAAGGAAGCCACAGAGACAGCGCTGTGTCTGGTGGTGCAGGGAAGACGCCCACAACGATATCTCTGTGCCTGGGCAGAGATCTATAATCTCTGTAATGCAGCTCTTACACATAGTCAAGATGCAGAGGACATCAATGCACAAGCCATTCTCTTGGGCAATGTCCGTTAAGAGTGGAGGGTAAGTTAACGTATCCTATGTTGTCTCTTTAAGGCACTAATTTGCTCACTATACCGAGAGAAGCAGCATTGGCGAGGTAAGCCTTTCTTCATACCTTGCATCCAGGCCAGGACTGCTTTCCTGCACACGCCAACCTCCCTTTCGAGCTCCCTCATTGGCTGTCCTTCCTCCCCTCTTCCCAGGCCAGCCACACAGTGTTAGGATTGGCCAGTGCTTTTGCACCTGACTTTAACTGCTATACATTAGAGACCCTCCTAGGGCAGCCTTGCCCAGGCAGCCGTCGGCAAGGGGCAGCTCCCCTGTGGGCAGCTCCCCTCCCCGTTTGCCCCATTTGCTTGTGGACGCCTCACAAGTCATCCTACAGCGACAGCCAGCTAAGGTGGTACGGGCGGGGAGCACAGCCATTACTGTGCTCCAGAAAACCCTGCCACTCTTATACTACTACTATTGTGAACTGTTCTGCATTATATAGTTGGCCATTGTGTGCCATTGTGTTGAACTGTGATGCATTCCACAGATAGCCATTGTATTGCACTGTGCTGCATTCTATAGTTAGCCATTGTGTTGAATTGTGATGCGCACTGTAGTTGGCCATTGTGTTGAACTGTTCTGCATTCCATAGTTAGCCAACGTGCTAGGCTCCATACTACAGTGTTGAACAATGCTGCTCTCCGTAGTTAGCTTGTGTGTTTTACTGTATTGTGCTCTATAGTTGTCCATTATGCTGAATTGTGCTGCGCTACATACTTAGCATGTGTTGAAGTGTGCTGTGCTCTGCGGTTAGCTTTGTGCTGAATTGTCCTGCAACCCAAAGCTAGCCATTGTGCTGAATTGTGCTGAACCCCATAGTTGGCCTATTGTTGAATTGTGCTATGCTAGTTGCCCATTGTGTTGAAATTGTGCCGCACTCCATACTTAGCTTTTGTGTTGAACTGTGCTGCACTCTATAGCTGGCTATCGGGTTGAACTGTACTGCGCTCCATAACTAGCTTGTGTTGAACTGGGCTGTGCACCATAGTTGGCCATTGTGCTTCATTGTGTTGCACTCCAGGCTTCGCTATTGAATGCTACATGTGTTCGCGAAACCAGTTGCATTGTAGGCTAATACACACATCTTTAAGCCAGCAGTATCATAATTACGCATATAACCTGGAACTAGACCCATTGTAGGTACTGCATATACTCTGAAATTAGCCGTATTGAATATTGAAGATGAATGCACTCATCTTGAAACTAGCTGCACAGCAGGAACAGCTCTATTTGATTTGAACTACCTGTACTATAGGTCACACACAGCATTCAGAAGTACACATTGTGACTGTTGGTCTCAGTTAGCCCAGCCACAGCCCAGCCAGTGTCTGAACCTTAATACACTCCCATACCTCCACAGTGACCATCCTAAAAGCTGCTGCGGCCTGATCTAACAGGGCACTGATTCCTCCCCCTATTAATCGCGTAGCACTCAGTAACACGTTGGGACTAGTTATTCCTTGCCACACACAAAAAGTTTAGCTGCAGTCGGTGCCAACCACAGATCAAATCTCCCTACCCTCCAATGCCACACCATAACTGGCGTACATCCCACTGCACCCTAAAACCCGCCACTGGGAAGCAACGCCAGGACACCACAGGGAGGCAATTGCCACTGCGATGCAATACAGTGTCGTCACATGGAGGCCTTTGCCACTGTCAACTTGACTCAAGCACAAAACTAAAAATATAGAATTACCAGCACCACTGAAAAACAGAGCTCACTACAGCACTACACACTCGGTCCACACCAACCGTAAAGGAAACCAGGACCGCGTGGAAATTTGTAACCTGCTATAGAATAAACAACTAACAACAAACATGAAAGGAAACTACAAATGCGAAGGAAATATAACGAAAGGCCATGGAGCTGCCTAACAAAGATGACACCTACTCTAGGAACTTTCCTCACAAACTCAATACAAGCAATAATTTCCAAAAAGGAAAAACACTCACCACCATGCCTTATCACAAGAAAGAGAAAGAAGCAAGAACGGAAAATAGAAACGGGAGGGAAATTATAACCCAACATGATGGAACCTACCCTCCAGAATTCACAACACCTAGGAACCCAATGGTGACACTGATGAACAGACAAAGGATACAGCCCAAGAAAAGAGCAAACACAGAATACTTCTCACGCTACCGCTCCACTGCAATGGATAACCGACAACCTGAAAACTATCCACGTGCAAGAACCCAAACAAACGTGGACCACACCAAGACACCAAACCTAAAAGCACCAAAAAACAAAATATTGCAACCCGGATAGCTCCTTGGAAAATACCCCAACAAAAATCGGGAGCAAACTTGACTCCTTAACCTTTAACAACCTCTACGTTACCGAGGACTGGAATAAAGCACCCGCGCTCAAATAATCCACAACCCTGCACAAACCAAAGCTAAGCAACCCCGCCATCAACATAATTGGACTGCTTGAGGAAGAGATGGAACACCCAAGAACAATACCACCTAGCATGCGCAACCCAGAGAGAATCCCCAGTAATGAAAACCTGACAAACACCACACCGACTGGGACACATGAAAGAACAGTCAACAACCCACAAGGGAAAATAGACAAATTAAACTGTAGCTTACTCAACGTAAGCTATATGGCTAAATGCAAAACAGAAATACAAATACATGACCTCCTAAGCGAGGGAGGCACTACACGCTTTTCAGTTCAGTTAGGGAATGCCTTCAACACTAGTAGGCTTGACTACGTCAATTCTGCATACCTGAGGCTAGAAAAAGTCTTCACTGGCTCGCGATCAGAGCAAGGGTGTCCTTTAGGCGTCTTCTTATTAACCATAAATGTATTATGGGTTAAATGCCTACTTATTTGACAGAAGCCACTGTCATCAAACATAATATGCTGGCTTTAAGATCAGACAACGCCAATCTTCTTATTGTCCCCTACAGTAACTCCAATAAGTCACGGCAGGGGGCCTTTGGCCCAGTGGCTCCCATGGCTTAGAATGCCCTCCCACCCATATTGAGAACCACAGCCTCCACAGAACTTTTTAAGTAGCAACTGAAGAGACTGCTCTTCTCCTAGAGCTCTTTCCTCCCGCTGAATCTGTTAACCTTGCTGAGAAGTCTTTTCGATCCTTCCCACTTTTTGTGTTGTGTATGTTAGTCCATGCCCGTCAGCCTTCGGGTACCTGGTGCGCATTATAAATATTAAACATAAACACATAAACCATCTGGTACTATTTGTAAACATCAAACTAATCAAAACAAAGCTGAATGGGTTAAACTCTGGTTGTAGACCAATCTGTTTCAGTTCTCCAGCATGGGGTCTGGCATGGATTCACATGCTCATGAATATTCCCCGTCGTCAGGCTGGGAATCCTCGGTAAAGAAAAAATCAGTATCCGTTTCGTTTCTGATCTGTCTTTCGTAGTAGTAACCAATCACTGATCTCTGCGTCATACTGACCACAGCCAATGACTGCCCTCTACCTAAGCCCCGCCTCTGGCAGCCATCTTCAGATTTTTACTGCACGTTCAAGTGTTGGGATCCTCGTGCTATTGCTTTCGAGCGTTAGTGCTTTTTTCACTTTTTTTCTCAGAAAAATTTCTCTTTTTTTCGGTCAAAAGAGCCTCAAGCTCCACCGTTTCTTCATCCGATTAACGGGGACCCGTGTCGGATTCGTCTACGCCCCTCAAGGGTGAAGATTTTGTTGAGCCACGCTTTTGGAGGACTCCAGAAGTTTCTCAGGCCCATCTCGGACATGGCCCAGGAGAAGGGAAGCTCGGCGCCCGGAAAGCTGTTCAGGGTCTGCCCTGGATGCCAGCTTCAGAATGTCTTTAAGGAAGACGAACACTCCCTTTGCCTTTACTACCTACATGAGGACAAGACGCACGTGGAGAAGGACTGTGCGTTTTGCGGCAATATGTCGGAGCGGACCATAAAGGACCGCCATCAACGTCTCGCCAACTGGCTGGAAGGAAAGAGCCCGTCAGGTGAGAAGAAGAAGAAGAAGAAGAAGAAGTTAGAGCGGTCTTCTAAGACCTTTGAGGGCGCCCCGGCGACAGAGGTCCAACAGAAGGCCAAGCACCGCGAGTCCACTGGCACCGGGAGCGCCGAACGGTCGGGCTCTATGGGCGCCAGGCAGGGCGCATCCTCCCCGGCGCATCAACCACGAGCCAACGCTGTGGCTCGGGTAAGAGGAAGGCCGAGCACCCGGCAAAGCTCCTGGAGAGACCCCGGTCGAGCTCGAAGGCCCCATCGGAGGGGGAGCGAGGCGGTGACCCTCCCCCCAAGGAGAAGGCGGTGAGCGCACCTAAGGTGGTGAAAGCCTTAATCCACCCGGCCAAGGCCTCTATCGAGACAGTCGCGGCGGCCCTGGCTCAGCCTGTGGAGGCTACACCAGTGGTGGCGACCTCGGGCCCAGAGTCTCCCTGCCACCACGGAGGGAGTCCTCTTTCATGCCCATCGACAGGACCCCCGTGAAACCTCCGACGGAGAAGAAAAAGGGGGGGCAGGAGGTCGTCGTGGATTCGGCCTCAACCTCTGAGGAGGAGCTGATCGAAGTCTTAGGCCACGGCGTTGGCGTGGAAGAAGACCAGCCCGTCGGGAGGGACCCCGACGTAGGAGACGACGAGAACGTCGAGGGTGCCGACGGGGCTCCTGACCGCCCGTCGGACTCCCCTCAACCAGTGCCGCAAGACAACTCGGCGGCCATTTTGTTGGCTATACAGTCCTTATGCTTGGAGATAAGGATGAGACTGCCGTTACCACCAACGGAGGAACCGCTCCCGACAGGGGACCCGGAGCCAGGCCCTTCTGGGAGCCCTCCCCCTAAGAGAAGAAGGATTCATCCTCCACCTCCTTTTCAGCCATCGCGCCCTGTTCAGCCCTCCTCCCTGTCCACGACACGTGGGGATGATACGGGGACTGACATGGCCGCGATGGGTACAGACGACAAGGTTTACGACGAGGATCTCCCGTCGTCACCTCCCACCCGGGCTTCCCCGCCCGACGAGATTGGATCGTTTCACTCCATGATCGCCAGGGCATCCGAGCTTTTCCAGCTCTGCCCGGAAGGGAAGAAGGAAGGTTTCCTTTATCAACGGCACGAGACCAAGAGGAAGACGGTCCTCGCTGTACCTCTACTAGATGATATTTGGGATGAGGGCCTCGCCCGCCTCAAGAACCCATCCACGACGCCGGCTAGAAGGGATCGGTACGAGAAGAAGTACTGGGTCCCGGACGCGGCCCCCTTGTGCCTTCGGGCACAGCCGACCCCGGAAGAAAGCGGGGGGGGGGCGCGGCCTCTAAGTCGACCTCCCCGCCGGACGGCGAGGGAAAGAAATTAGACACGATGGGACGCAGAGTCATCTTGTCGGCAGCGACGACGATTAAGGCAGCCAACGCCTGGCTATCGTAGCCCGCTACGACAGGGAGTTGTGGTACAAACTAGCCCCCCTGCTGGACTTCCTACCAGACGACAAGAGCGCAGAAGCCCTAGAGATCTTGCAGGAAGGAGAGGTGGCGTCGGACCACGCCATTACGATTGCGACGGACATCGCTGACACTGGATTTCGCCAGTTGGGAAAGGCGTGTGCCTTAGGCGGCGTGGATGGCTCCAGGCTACTGACTTCCATCGGGACGTGCAGACCAGAGTCTTGGACATGCCGTTCGACGGAAACAACCTGTTTGGGAAAACAGTGGATGATTCCCTTCAAGCCATCAAGGCGGACACGGAGACGGCCCAGGCTCTTGGGGTTCTCCAGCAATGGCGGCCGCCCTTTCGGAGCGGCGGAGGCAAACAGGGTGCCTCCAAAGGTTCCAGCGGCGGATTTTCTACCTACCGTCAAGTGGCCCGTTCGTCGTTACAGGAAGCTTACAGGGGACGAGGCAAATCAGGCGGACCCCGCCGTCGTCGCCAAGGAGGACAAGGCGGCAAAGCCTCGTCGAAGCAGGACTGAACCGGCCGTGGGGTCGGGCCACCACCGAAGCACCCCGGTGAGAGGCCGGCTGGCGAGCTTAGTCAGCGTGTGGGACTCCATCTCCACCGACCGTTGGGTGCTGGACGCCCTAGCTCAGGGTCACGGGCTCCAGTTTCTAAAGAGGTGCCCGCGCATCCCCCCTGTGGCCAGGAAAGAACATCACGTCCCTCAACTTCTCTTGGAGGTAAAGGCGATGCTCAAGAAGGGCACCATCGAGCTCGTCCCAAAGAGGCTTCGGGGCTCCGGAGTTTACTCAAGATACTTCCTCGTGAAGAAGAAGACGGGAGGATGGCGTCCCATCCTGGACCTACGACGACTGAACAAATTCATCAAGGCACAGAAGTTCCGGATGGTCACCCTCCAACACGTCCTGGGTCAACTGGAGGAGGGCGCTTTCCTGTCATCGTTGGATTTGGAGGATGCCTAGTTCCATATTCCCATCCTAAAGGGACACCGAAAGTTTCTCCGGTTTGTGGTCCAAGGGCGTCACTACCAGTTCAAAGCCCTTCCCTTCGGATTGAGGTCGGCACCCAGGGTGTTCACCAAGTGCCTCGCACCGGTGGCGGCGCAGCTGCGCCGAGAGGGGATCCACGTCTACCCCTACCTGGATGACTGGCTCATCCGAGCAAAGACGAAGGAGCTCGCCTTGGAGCACACGGCAAGGACCGTCCAACTACACACGGACCTGGGATTCTCCATAAACTACGCCAAGTCCCACCTGGTGCCCGCGCAAGACGCACTGTTTCTGGGAGCGAAGCTCGACACAGTGTCGCTTCGGGCCTCTCCGTCGGAGGAAAGGACGAGGGCCATCTTGGGCAAGGTGCAGCAGATGCTGGCTGCGGACGCGGCCAGGGTGAGGTCCATCAAGTCCCTCCTCGGAATGATGTCTTCTTGCATTTATCTCATCCGCCTGTGCAGGCTCCGGATGCGCCCATTGCAGGAGTTCCTGGACGCGCGTTGGATCCAGACGACGGGCAGCTTCGAGGAGAGATCACACTCGACGAGAGTTTCCGACGAGCGATCCGGTGGTGGGGCACCCGCGCGCATCTGACGGCGGGCATGGACTTCCAGACCCCCGGCCACCAGGAGACAGTGACCACGGATGTCTCCCTGGAAGGGTGGGGAGCGCACACCGAAAATCTGCACGCGAGAGGCCTTTGGCTTCCGACGGAGAAGTCCCTCCATATCAACGTCCTGGAGCTCCGTGCAGTGTTTTGGGCCCTCAAGTCCTTTCTTCCGTCCCTCAAGGGCAAGGTGGTGAGGATCTTCACCGACAACACCACCACCAGGTTCTACATCAGGAAGCAGGGCGGTACCAGATCCCCAGCCCTGTCCAAGGAGGCGCAGGATCTGTGGCATTGGGCCGTCGCCCAAGGGATGTTTCTGGTGCCATTTCATCTGGCAGGGATAAAAAACACCATCACCGACTCGCTCAGCAGAGAGCTGCGCTCGTGCCACGAGTGGGAACTACGACAGGATCTAGTGGACCGCCTCTTCCGACGGTGGAGCACACCCCAGATCGATCTGTTTGCGACGGCGACGAACTCCAAGTGCCGGAGGTTCGCCAGCAGGTTTCCCGAGCCGAGGAGCATGGGCGATGCTTTCTCGTTCCCCTGGGAGGGCCTGTTTCTATACGCGTTCCCTCCATTGGCATTGCTGATCCGGCTCATCAACCAGCTCAAGAGGTCACGGTGCAGGATGATCCTCGTCGCACCTGCGTGGCCGAGGCAGATATGGTTCCCGGACCTTCTGGACTTGTCAGCGTCCCCGTCAATCAAGCTGCCAGTGGATGCGGATCTTCTCTCCAGGGAAGGAGGCGCCATCCTCCATCACGACCCGAAGTCGCTGAACTTGCAGGCCTGGCTCCTGCAGCGTTAGAGTTTGGAGGATACGACATACCGGTCGACTGCAGAGAGGTTCTTGCAAAGGCCAGGGCGTCCTCAACTCTTAAATGCTACGGACACAAATGGAAGAGGTTCTCTGTCTGGTGCCACGCACAGAAGATGAACCCTCTACGGATTACGGCTTCCCAGGTACTGCCGTACCTTCTGATGCTGGCCAAGGCTGGACTGGCGCACGCGTCCATCAAGATTCATCTTGCTGCGATCTCCCGATACACCAGAACCACGGGGCGGACGTCTTTGTGGTCTCATCGTCTGGTGAAAGAATTCATGAAGGGACTGTTCAGATCGTTCCCGCCGGTGAAGGCTCCGGCCCCGGCGTGGGAGCTCAACGTGGTGCTGACCAAGCTCATGGGACCTCCGTTCGAGCCTCTGCACTCGGCTCCGTTGAAGTTCTTGTGGAAAACAGCGTTTCTTGTGGCCATCACCTCCGCACGACGGGTGGGAGAGATGCAGGCCCTTTCCTGCAAGCCCCCGTACTTGACTTTTCACGACACGAGGGTAGTGCTCAGGACGCACCCCTCCTTCATGCCCAAGGTGCCGTCGGACTTCCACCTCAACGAACCCTTGGTGTTGCCTGTTTTCTTCCCGTCGCCTTCGTCGCCGGCCGAAAGGACTTTGCACTCGCTGGATGTGGCTAGAGCGCTGAGGTTTTACGTGGACCGCACAAAGTGTTTTTGGAAGACGTCACAACTTTTTGTGAACTTTGGACCTGTCAATCAGGGGAAGGCTCTCTCAAAGGCCTCCATTTCCAGATGGCTCTCCGGCTGTATCATGTACTGTCATCGGTTGGCAAACCGACCGCTGCCTGGCCGTCCGAGAGCCCATTCCACTAGAGCGATCGCAGCTACCACGGCGTTCCCATCTGGTGTGCCCTTGCTGGACATCTGCAGGGCTGCTACGTGGAGGTCGACGCACACCTTCACGAAATTCTACTGCGTCGATCGGGATTCCAGGGAGGAGTCCAGGGTCGGCCAAGCAGTGCTGCGCAATCTGTTCGCCTAAGGTGAGCCGGGTGAGGAGGTAAGAATTGCTTAATGTTGAGTTTGATGTAATGCTTAATGTTGAGCCTTTGCCACCTCCCGTGGTTGTGTATGTGTGTACTGCTATGTATTCTTTATTCATGAGCATGTGAATCCATGCCAGACCCCATGTTGGAGAAGGAACAAGTTACTTACCTGTACCTTACCTGTACCTGTTGTTCTCCAGCATGAGTCTGGCATGGATTCACATGCAAACCCTCCCGCCTACCCCTCTGCGGCTCTTCACTTGGTCATACTGCCACTTCACGTGCTACTGAATCTGAAGATGGCTGCCAGAGGCGAGGCTTAGGTAGAGGGCAGTCATTGGCTGTGGTCAGTATGACGCAGAGATCAGTGATTGGTTACTACTACGAAAGACAGATCAGAAACGAAAGTGATACTGATTTTTTCTTCACCGAGGATTCCCAGCCTGACGGGGAATATTCATGAGCATGTGAATCCATGCCAGACCCATGCTGGAGAACAACAGTTACAGGTAAGTAACTTGTTCCTTCTCAGTACTATACATTGCCTCCCAATCAGAGTTCTTTTTAAGTACTTGAGTTTGGTGAATAATGTAAAGCACTTACATTTCAAGGGCCAGTCTTTTTAACTAACAGATTCCTCCCTTTCTTGGCAGTCAGGTCGCTCAGATCCTCTGAAAAAGCTTTCTTAGTGGTTCCCAGTTTTCATCTAGCTTGTTGGGGTGGTAGATTTTTTGCAGTGCAGGCAACCTCATGCTTGTAGTTCTTTACCTGTTCATCTTCGCTTAAATGATGATCACCTTCTCTTAAGACGCACTTCTTGCACTGTGGGATCATTGAAGTCTGTTATCTCAGCGCCAATGTTTCCTTTGGGCTGAACGAGTGCTTTCCAAAACAACTTAATATAACATACTCCACCATTTGTTATTCTTACCCATCATTCCAGAGTCTCGTCTCAGCTCTTTAATAGCAAGGCTCTGCTGTCCTATTCTTTTCCTTTATGTTACAATGCCTAGATTAATTAAAGCCTCTCTGTGTATCGTAGATGTGAAGAAAATGCCTTTGGGGAAGCTGAGTAAGCAACAGATCGCCAAGGGCTTTGAGGCCCTGGAGGAGATTGAACGGTCGCTCCTGAGCAAAGCCTCCAAGAAGAATCTGGAAGAGCTCTCATCCCGCTTCTACACCATCGTCCCACATAACTTTGGCCGTATGCGGCCACCCATCATTGATACTGCAGAAGTAATCCAAGCAAAGAAGGATATGCTGCTTGTGAGTATGCACAGGTCACGGAAAAGGACAATGCTTATTTCTTCTTTTAGGGATTAGGTATTAGTTGGAAGGATATCCAAGTATCAATGTGTTCATTGAATACTACACCAGTAGTAAACAGGTGGCAGCGGCTGATTCCTTGCTGCACATCTCCAGTAATAGATATGCCATTTTGCACATGCAGACTAGACTACCCACCCACCCATTATTGTATATCTGCAGAAAGCTGCTTTCTCTCCTTCTCTTCATGCTCATAGAGAAGGGAAGCAAAGTCCTTATTCTACAAGTACCGGAGGCTACATCACTCTGCAGCACAACTGCAAAAACCTGCACGCCATGTACAACCCAACTGGCGAGTTGCACACCTGGCACTACATCCACCAGCTTCTACCGGGGCATCTATAACCTTTGCATATTTACATGGCATCATACACCACTTGCTGTTACTATATTCCAGATACACCCACCTATTCACTGTGCATCCACAGACCATTACACCTCACTGCATGCCTGCCAAGGCTGCCTACGCCACTCTTCAGTCGATATGTACATGGCTCTACATGTCCCTCAGGGCACGTCCACAGGGTAGTGACCTATAATGTGCCTCCACCCTTTTTCCCCCTTGCTTCTCTGCAGCTCCATAAAACCTTTGATCTGTGTCCTGGCAGGTCCTGGCAGATATTGAACTTGCGCAAACCCTCCAAGCCAATAAGGTGAAGAAAGAGGAAGAAGAGATGCTGGAACAGACGGTCCCTCATCCTTTGGATGAAGACTATATGTTGTTGAAATGCGAGCTCTCCCTTGTGCCACCAACATCTGAGGAATTCAAGGTATGCTGGCAATATTGACCTTTATTCCCCCATGATACAGTATGCAATCCATTCACTGCCATGATCAATGAGATCCAAATTACCCACTTGTTCCAGTGATATAATACCCCCATTAGACCCATGAAAGAGCACAGCTTCTCCTCTTGGTTTTAATTTTCTATGTATTCCAAAATCAGTTGCATTTACATTTGTCCTTTTCCTAATTGATTCACCTGTCCTTGCATTGCCTTTGCTTTTCAGATTATTAAAACCTATGTCGATGTGACCGGACCAACATATAGACCACTCAAAATCCTAAACGTATGGAAGGTGAACCGGGAGTTAGAGGTAAGTGAGCCGGTGTCCAACACGTTGTGAGTTAAGAAGTTGAAGAAGCAAATCTGTGTTTTGAATGCTTGTGGTTCACATTCCCATCCTTTGCATTATTGTATCAAAGCTCTAATATCTGTTGTATTTGCAGCCATTGGGAATTTCTGTTCCCTTCTGTTAGGACTGCAGGCTGCTTCAGAACTGTTAATACTGAACATAGAGTAGGCCCATAGTGGATATGATGCATCTCGACCCTACTTACCCTTCCATCCTTATTATATGACTATGCCACTGACATCAGAGTGGGACAAATAGCCTCATCCAAGAGAGAACCTCAGGAAAAGAAAACCTGACAAACACCACTCCTATCTAGACGCAGAAAAGGATATGCGACAATAAACAAGGTAAAGCACACACTCTGCACTGCAGCCTACTCAACGTAAGATCCATGGCCAAACACAAAACAGAAATGTACGCCCATCTAAGCAAAGGCGGCACAGACAGTCTTGTTCACAGAAAGATGGCTGTCGGACGTATACAATACAATCGCCCATGAAGCTATATCAGATAACTTCAAACTAATACACCCCCAACAGAGAAAACAAGAGAGGAGGTGGAATAGATTTAGTGCACAAAGACCTCATCTGTACCACACTACACCCTCCAACAGACATTGCAGACTGCATAACACCCCTGATCAACATGAAGCTCAACGACCAAGCCAACCTACTTTTCCTCCTGATCTACAGACCACTATCCTACATCCCCAACTTTGCAGCAAAGCTAACTGATGCCATCACCAACCTCTCCACTTACCATGATAAAATAACTGTTCTGGGGGACATCAATGTCTGCTTTAAAAAAGAAAATGAAATCACAACACACACTCTCAGCGCACTACTGGAAAGCCTCCACTTTAAACAAATAGTAAACTGACCCACCCACTGTGCTGGACACACCTTGGATGCAGCATTCTGCACAGATGGACTGTTGACCACTGCCCCACATGTACTGATCATATGGAGTGATTACCACTTCATCCCATTCACCGTCACAATCCCAAACAGCATTATGCCAAGAAAAGCAATATTCCATGCTACTAAGAAAAGCAACTGGAAGAGTTTGTTCCTGGAAACCCTAAAAGAGCTAATGAAATCAACCAAACCTCTCCCAGCTAAACACAATGACTCCAGACTATGCAGAAAAACTGTACACCTGAATCACAAATGCCCATGACCAACTAGAACCTGCAAAACTCTTCAAAGCCACTGCAAAAAATGGCAGCAAGATGGTTCACAGAAGAACTGAGGGAACTCAAAATAACAAACCACAAACTGCAAAACAATTGAGAAACCATTAAAACCAATCGGACAAAAACTATTTTTGAGGACAACTCAAAATGTACAAATAAGTCCAAAAAGCATACTACACCACCAGAATCCAATAGGCAACAAACCCACAAAAATAACTATTTAAAATCATCAAAGAAATCAAAAACTCAGCATCATGCAACAAAAGCATTGTACCCTTACAATCACCATGAGATTACATAGCAAACTACCTAAGAACAAAAATAGAAACAATTCAACAGACCATCGACGCAAGCCGTGCAACGATCAACACAAATCCGGAACCACCAGAGAACGACCAACCACCACAACACTCGACCGATTTCAATCTACAAATGAAGAAACCTTCAAAAAACGAATAAAAAAACAACAAATTAAAGGCACCAACCTCACTGCATCCCCCAGTGACTAATGCCCATTAGGCATTTTCAAAGAAATCCTCAACCACAGAACACAGCATCATACTATCTGGCTCCTAGTGAACCTATCCCAAACATGGAATAGTACCGAAAATGTTCAAATCCGCATACATCAAGTCCCTCCTAAAAAAACGAAACAGGAAATGCGGAAGACCCAACCAACTACAGACTCATATTGATCCTACCCCCACCCAGTGAAATTACTTTAGAACCACATCTACAAAATGCTACTCAACCATGTAGAAAGCAACAGAACACTTGACCACTACCAAGAGGAACAGAATTGGCACTATTATCCACGTGGGACAACCTAAAAATAAACGCAGACCACAGCACCCGATCTGCCCTCCTACTACTAGAACTATCAGTTGCCTACAATCAGACATACTATTCTAATCCAGAGACTGGAAGAATGCAGCATAAAAGACTCTACAATGGCTAACATCCTTCCTCACTAACCAAACGGAAAGAACATACCTACCACCATTTACATCCAAATCCAAAAACATCACCTGTGCATACCACAAGGATCCAGCCTCTCCCCACTCCTTCTCATCTACATGTCCCCCCTAATGAAACTCATTCAAACCCATGAACTGACCGCCTACAACTACGCAGACAAAACCCAACTCGTCTTCACGATAACTGTAACCCAAGACCCAGACAACACCCTCAAAAAATGTTTCACGGGAATATACACCTGGATGACAATCGACAATCTCAAAATAAACCCAAACAGAAATAATGAAACTGCTCCCCCCAGAAGATAACTCTGTAGACACACACATGAGCTGATCTCCATGCATGGGAACCCAATCAGAGGCATCCGTCGTGATAAAAAACCTGCCAATGCTCCAGGACGACAAACTCTCACTAGAACAACAAGTCAACACAATAGTAAAGAAATGCTTCTACCTTCTTTTTTTAAAAACTTTATTTTTTGTATTTTATAAACGGGTACAAACAAATTAACACCTTAAGGGTGTATCAACAGTTGTGCCTTCCGGTCTCTCCTTCCCACTCTCCTCCCCCCTCCGTTCCTCCCATTCTATACACAGACAGTTCTTCTGAGGGAAGCGCCTTTGCACTGCGAGTGTCTCTGCACTGAGGATGTCTGATAGCCGACTCATTGACTCCGTTGTGTAGGTGATTGTGAGGATGGGGTAGTTGATGTGGATAGCAGGTATGCGATATAGGGGCCCCCATACATCGGGGGGCGTGTGTGTAGTGGCAAGATTCTGATACATTTTGTTTCCACTTCCTGGTAGTATAATATGTCTTTCTGCCAGATTCCTGGGGTGGGGGCAGGGCTGCGGACCCATGAAATTGCCACCCTCGTACGTGCGCCCACCATCAGAACAGCGACAAGTCTCCTCGTAGTCTATGATAAATGCCTTGTCAGTCCGAGTAGTGCCATGATGGGAGTGGGTGTTAGATCCTCTCCTATGATTGCAGTAGAGATTTGCAGGACTTGTCCAGAACTGTGCTATCGTGGGGCAGTCCCAGGCGAGGTGGAGAAAGCCGGCTGCTGGAATTCCGCATAGTTCGCATGCGGCTTCTGAGTCGGGTTGTTTTCGACATTTTTTGGCTGGGGTGTAATATGTTTGATGAATTTAGTTGAAGTGGATTTGCTTGAAGCGTGTGTTCAGTGACACTTTTTGCGTTTGCCGAAGTATGTAGGACCAGTCTTCATCTGGTATTATGGTGTGCAGTGATCTTTCCCAGCGGGCCTTCGCTCGATTGTTTGTTTGTGCCGTGTCTGTCAGCAGGGATCTGTACAGCAGTGAGACCAGCCGACCCTCTCCTTTCTCTGAAATCACATTGTGGAGGAGATGACATGTGGGTGGCTTTTGTGGAAATGTTGGAAAAAGCGTCTTTAGGGCACTGTAGAGTCTAAGTACATGAATGTATCAAGGTATGATTCCCCTCCCCTTTCTCTGGCCATTGGGGGCGTCAGGAATACTCCTTTCGGGAATTGGTCACCTATTGATTGAATGTGTAGTTTATCCACCCATTGGTGGAAAACCTTTTCGGTAGTGATGGGGACTTCTGGTATAAACTGAATTGGTAGTAAAGGGGAGAATCTGGTTTGTATGCCACACTTTTGCACTACTTTTTCACAGATAGCGTACATGGATAGGACAACGTTCATTGTATCGTGGGGTACTGAGAGGTGTCCGATAATGACTGCTCTTAACAGATTGGGTGATGCAAGGGCTTGTTCTATTTGTAGATGGGGTCTAATGAAATGTGTGGCGTACCAGAAGCTTAGATATTGCGCCTGGGCTGCCCAGTAGCATCGTTCCATATCTGGTAGTGCTAGGCCTCCTTGGACTGTCAGTTGTATAAGTGTCGTGTAGGCTTCTCAAGCTGGTTCCCCACAGCAATCCTAGGATCAAGCTCCTAACCTTTTGGAAGAAGGATTGTGGCAGGAGCAGGGGTATGTTGGCAAAGAGGTAAAGGAGTTTGGGTAGGATCACCATTTTAACTAATGAGTTTTCCATCTGTGTATCCGTTCTTGAAGTAGACCCATGGTCATCTCGTAGTTATCTCTATATATCTCGTGGAAATCGAGGGACATGAAGATGCCAAGATATCTTGCATGGGAGGTTTCCCATTTAAACCCATAGTCTTCTGTGAAGTGTTTGGTGTCTTTTGTTAGGGGAAATATTATCGATTTGGATTGATTGATCCTCAGGCCAGAGATGGCGCCGAATTGTTTGACCTCCCGCAGAATGGTGTTCAGGTTTTCCTGGGGGGTCACAGAATAGAGTATCATGTCATCGGCATATAGTGAAATCACTACTCTGGGGGCGGCGAAGGTGAGGCCTCTATGAAGCTGTCGGGCGTGCAGCCCTGACGTGAAAGGTTCCATAATCAGTGTGAAGATTAAAGCTGATAGCGGGCAGCCCTGTTGGGTTCCCCGCTGCAGCTTAATGTGTGCTGATTTTGCGGTGCCTAGGACGATGGAGGATTGGGGACTGTTCTATAGGAGGGAGATAAAATAATTCCCTAGGCCTAGTCGCTGTAGCACCGCAAAGAGATATGGCCACTCGACAGAGTCGAAGGCCTTACCTGCGTCTAGTAATACCGCAATCGACTGGCTTGCGGGGTCAATGGGTTATATGATGCTGAATAAGCTAATGCCAAATTATGTACTCTGTCTGGGCACGAAACCCGACTGATCCACCAGTTCTAGACCAGGCATTAGGGGCATTAGGGGCAGTAGTCTAGCAGTTAGTAGTTTAGCTTGTATTTTGTTATTGAGATTGATCAGTGAGATCCGTCTGTAGGAAGCACACTCTTCTGGGGGTTTGCCGGCTTTGTGTATGAGTATGATGTTGACCTCGCGAAGGGTCGGTGGTAGGATCCCTTGTTCTAGTGCCTCCTCATACACGCGTAGAAGGAGCGGGGCTATTGTGCCTGCAAAGGCTTTGTTAAATTCGCCTGTGAGGCCGTCGGGGCCTGGGGCCTTTGTGTTGGGGAGTTGTTTTTTAGCCTGCACAACATCTTCCAGTGAGATGGGCACATTTAGGTGCTCTCGTAGATCTGCCTCCACCCAGTACAATTCTATCTCATTTAAGTAGGTTTGTATGGTGTTATGGTGTCATGGTGTATGTTAAGCTGTGAGCTGTATAGATTTTGGTAGAACGCGTGAAAAGCGTCCACAATTTCCACCTCCGGGTGCATCAGTGAGCCCCGGCCGTTGCGCACCCTCTCGACGCAGGTGGGTTTCCTATCGGCAGCTATGAGGTGAGCCAAGAGGTCTCCAGGCTTCTGACCCTCCCCATATTGATGAATCTTGTGTCCTCGACCAAGGAACATTAGTTCGCTTTCTGCTGTAGCTCTGAATTTCAGGAGTTCCTCCTTGAGTTCTGCCTGGATATGGGAGTCGTTTGATTCGGAGTATTCTAGTTCCAGCTTTTTTAATCTGTTCTCGCTAGTGGATAACTTGCGCCTGATCAGTTTGAGGATCCCGTTCTCTTTTGATATGCACACTCCTCTAACGAAACACTTCAAAGTTTCCCAAAGTGTGCCTGCTGAATGGACAGAGTCTTGGTTGATCTCCAGAAATGTGTCAATTTCGCACTGAAGTTCTGTTGCAAGCACCTGATATGATAGTGAGCCCGATTTGAATCTCCAGTTGGGTGGCCTAGGTACAGCGTCAGGAAGGTCGAACTCGAGTGTCACCATGGAGTGGTCTGAGAATGTTCTCTGAAGGATCTGACATTCCCTCCACCGGAACGGGCTGTGGGCAGACATCAGGAGATAGTCGATGCGTGAGCTGGTGTTGTGGACTGCCGAATGGAAGGTGTATTCTCTGGTTTCCCAGTTAGATTGTCTCCACACCTCCACCAAGTCGAGTGCTCGACAAATTTCTTCAACTTGCAGGCTTGCCTTGGATGGCCTACTATTTACGTTGTGAGATTTATCCTTTTGTGGATTTAGTGGCGTGTTCAAATCAGCTCCCCATATGATCGACGTGGGGGTTGATTTTCCGAGCTGTTATTGCATCCACTTAATGACGGAGGACGCCACCCAACGCTTGCTGAAAGAAAATAACCCCCAATTCCATACAGAAGTGAGCCCCAGGCGCACCAAGGTCAGACAGCCTAGAGGGAAACTCCGACCCAGACTCCACGATGGTACCCTGCTAAGCCAATCACATTGCTAAAGCGACCAACCCATCAGGGACACCCTACTCAGTGGGGCCATCGACTATTCTCCCAACACACCCTGAAATGCTTCTACCTTCTGCAACTAATCAGAGGGATACTCTCCTACCTCACCTACTCATGCAGAACTCTTGCAATCATCTCCCTACTATCACGAGAATAGACTACAGCCTTGTTAGGCAAGATTGTGTGCAGTACCCTTTGGGTGCACTACAGTAACCTTGGCCTCCTGGCAATAGGGACCCAACCTCAGGTATAAGGCTGTACTATACAGGTTGGTAGTGTGGTTGAGCAGCCAGGCCTATCTCAAGAGGGGTCAATGTGAGCAGTAGGGTTGTAACATAGTGACAGTTATTCAAATAAACACACTGGTGGTTTCTTGATTAAACAATTATTAATTTATTTAAGTCAGTTATCTAAGGGAGCAAACCATGTAACAATTATAATACACTTCAAATCACACTCTTAGTTTCTCTCAATCAGATTATACCCATTGGGGATGGCACACAGACACTTCCTACACCCTCAGGTGACTTAAATAGCTAGGACACACTGTGGACATTGATTTATCACTGGCACATTTAGAGCAATACTGAGTTTGGTGCAAAGGTTAGATATGGGAATAAAACAAAGGTTAACACATAATTCATAAACAGGTAAGTACTTTTAAAACCTTCCAATATCAATTAAATTAACCCTTTCTGAGGGAAAGGTCAAAACACAAATCCAGAGGTAGAAGAGTCTCTAAGGGATCTTAGACAGCCAATATTAGTTGAACTAGCCTAGGGGAGCTGAAGATCTTCTTTGCAGGTAAGTAAGTCTTGCACAATATTTTTAGAAACGTGTGTAGAAATAAGATTCACTTCAAAGGCCACAAGCTGGGAGGCTTTTGAGGGGCAAAGCTGTAAGCAACTCTGCAAGGGCAACCAAGACAGGTCTCCACTCAGAGCAAGTAAGGCTATACAACAAGAGGTAAGTTCTCCTAGACTTTACAGTACCTTTGGTTAGAAGAAATGGTTCCAGCTGGCTTCTGTTCCAGCCTGTACAGCTCTGCAGATCCTGGTGTTCCTGGGCCTCAGTCGTAGGGACAAGAGGGAGGACGTCTGGGGACTCCTGCAATGGGAAGGTCAGCGGCAGCAATGGGCAAACTTCAATTCAGTGGCACTTCAGCGTTTCAGCTGCTCGCGTCTGACAGCAAATAGCAACACTGCAGTTCTCGGATACCACTTCAGACTTTCCTCATATCTGGGGTCCAGCACTCTGTTGAGGTGGCTCAGGCTTGGTCAGTCCTGCTTCAGGGAAGTCCGGACATCTTCCTGGTGCTCGGGTCCAACTTAAAAGCGATCCACTCAATTTGGTGTTCCTCTCCCTGGCACTTCGGTTCCAGCAGGAGCAGCAGTGGAAGTACAGCCAGCTTTGAGAGTATGTCCAAACGAGTTCACTTTGGAGTTGGTTGGTCCCACCAACTCAAGGGGATAGGTCGTTCTTGCAGGGCTTCTCTATTCAAAACGAATTCAGAGCTTCAGCACAGCAGCAGGGCTTCACCAGGCAAACCAACGGTCCAGGAGTTGCAGCAAGCATCTCTTCCAAGTTCTTCTTCGGATTCTTTCGTCCAGTGGTCGACTCTGCCTTCCAAGCCAAAAGCCTTGCCTTTTATGCAGGTTTCTCCCATTCATTCCAGCCTAGCTGTCAATCCCACAGCAGGGTAGCTGTCCTTGCCGGACAGTCAGCCGGCCAATCACCTTTGGGTGCATTCCTGTAACCAAGGGGATTAAGCACAGGGAGTTTCGGGCACCTCCCTCACTTCCTGCTCCTGCCAGACATACTGGAGCCAGAGGTGGGCTTCACTTGTGAATCCTGCCAAAGGCAAAACGAACAAAGGGAACAAACCTGGTTTGGTGCGCAGAGTAAATCTCAAGAAGGACATTTCTGACAAGAAATGGCGAAAAGAAGACCGGGGCTATTTTGACAAAATGGGCACCCATGGATGTCTTACTGCAGCTGCGAAACGCAGCCTGCAGTAAAAACACTTAATGGTAGTAAAAGGTAAACCACTGTCACTAGCCATTAATTATAGAAAGGGTAACATAAACATGTTTCATGAGAAACTAGACAAAGGGGATACTAAGTAACCCCTCCAGCATCCTATTGTAAGATAGTGTGTGCTGGGTCCAGAAAGTTACAAAATGTAAGTAAGTCAATTTCACTTCACTGCTTTTGGAAACAGTAGTTTCACCAAGAGAAGGTATTTAAACCTTTGGGAAATCTAAGAGACTTCCCTGTGCCACTGCACTGAAGGTTCTGTGTGTCACAATGCGAAGATGATGGATATGGAGTTTGTCAGGCTCCAAAGTCAAAAGAAACACAGAGTATAAATCACACCAAGAAAAGGGTCTCACTCTCTCCTGGTTAAAAGTCCCAGAGTCCAGCAAAAGAGCTGGGTGGTCTGAAAGGTTGAGAGGAATTTGCACATTTCTGAGAATTCTCCCTAACAAGCCTCTACCTTGGAATGCCTTGGGATGCTAGAACGCCTCACAAAGAAGTCAACACATACAAAATACTGCAGCAAGGCTCCTACTGAGACTAAACAGAAGAGACCACATCACACTAGCCCTGAGAAGCCTACACTGGCTTCCAGTAAGAAAATGCATTAACTTCAAAGCCCTCTGCATTGTGCACAAATCACTACACGGGTGTTAAGGAACCAAATTTCTCCAAGCCAAAATCAACGATACCAACCAGGAAGAACCCTGAAATCGAGCAACGGTATCATACCAAATGGATACGAAACACTACGAGAAAAGAAAATTCAGATGAACAGCATTCTCCTGTTTGATAACTAAGCTATGGAACTTGTTACCGAAGGGAAATAAGAATGGCAGAAGATCTAATCTTCAGTAAGTGAATGAAAATCTGGCTATTCAATTTGCTGAGACAAGCATAAAAATGGGCACCACCCATAATTCACCCTCCGGACTCAAGGCAATCGTGGAACAGTACATGGCCAGGATCCAGCAATGATACAATCACTAATTACTAACCATCCCCTGCTCCTTGCTCCTCTCCCACTTACCTCCCACATACGCCTAAGGATTAGCCAATACTAAACACAAGCCCTCAAGGCACACCTCTGCCACAAGAACAAACCGCTGCAAACCCTTCCAGCGACAGACAGACTCTCACACACACTCTCATACACACACTCTCTCATGCACTCTCTCCTGTCCCTCTTCCCTCACTAATCTACCCACCCACTTTCTCACATAGGCACGTGTGCATTGGCAGAAACTGATTTTTAAGTTCTGGCACGTTATGTCTGTTTTACTTGGTTGTGTAGTTTCAGATCCACTCAGTTACTGCCTTTTTTGCACTGAAATATGCATGAAAAAATCTTCTCCGGGAGCATTCAGAGGAGTATGGATCTCGTATTGGCATCTAGTTACTCATACACCTATGTTGACCTTTATGAGGGTGTTTCAAAACCCCTATTCATATAGGGTTTTGGGAGGCAAACCTTAGTGGGCCTGCAGTGGTTATGCCAAGTTAGATCAAACATACTCACTCGTATTGTCACTGGACAGCAAGGAAGAGAGTGGTGCAGAGTGCAGATCACATATGATATGTTATGATGTGGCATTTATAAGACGCCTGTACACAAGTGTTTTTTGGCATGACAAGACAAGGAGGGGTAAATAAAGGGATGACAAATTAACGGTCTTACTAGGCCTTGTGTCATTCAGATCACGCAAGTGCGGGGAAGAGGGATGGAGAGAAGTGCCAGGGGGTAGGGGAAGGGGGAAGTGCAGTTAACGCACAAGTGCAGCCACCGGGTGGCTTATAAGTGCAGAGAGAAGGGACTGTAGGGTTGCAGATACAGACCCTTAAGTGCTGGGGAGCCCAGAGGCAGTGTGAGGGCAACTGGACATTCAGAGCTGGAGATATACGATCCCTGGGCTTGAGGCCTAGGACAAGTCTTGCAGTCCTGTTCTGGAAACATTGTAAAGATCCTAGAGTAGAGGCAAGAAGATTTGGAAAGAGGCTGTTGCAATAGTCCAGCCTAGAGAGGACCAGAGCTCTGGAGCCAGTGAGCTTCTGTGGCAAAGTGAGAAAAGGAAGAATACCTTTGAGGAGGTGCAGCTTATACTTTTACTTCTTAGAGATGTCTGTGTTGTGAGGAGAAGGAGATGGTGGAGTCGAAGATGACATCAAGGGTCTTAGCCTCAGAGGAAGGAGCAGGAAGAGGGCTCAGAATGGGTGGCGAGAGAGACAGAGACAGAGAGAGACAGAGACAGAGAGAGACAGAGAGAGAGAGACAGAGAGAGAGAGAAAAAAAAGGAGGGAGCGGGTGTCCCAATGAGGAGGATCTCCGTCTTACTGGCATTAAGGCAGAGTTCATTGGCGGCACACCATTCCTGAATTGCGGTCAGTCTGGTATGAGACAAGAAGCAAAGGTGGCTAAGGAGAGCCTGAAAGAGAGCTGAGTGTCATCCGCAAAACATTGAAAATTGGAGCAGAAAGTAGCGATGTGGTGGGCAAGAGCTAGGTGGTCGAAGAGCCAGGGAGAGAGGTTAGACCCCTGGGGAACACCACATGTAGAGAGAGAGAGACAGAGATAGAAGAGAGGGAAGACCCCAGTTGGACCTGAGATGGTCGGTCGGTGAGAAAGGAGGTCAATCAGGCCAGGGCCTGATTAGTAATATCAAGATTGTCGCGGAGGCGATTGAGCTGGATGGCATGGTTGACCGTGTCAAAAGCAGAGGATGGATCGAGGAGAATGAGGACAGAAGGGAGATTAGAGTCAAGATTGGAGAGCAAGTCTTCACGGGTGTTCAGGAGAGCAGTTTCTATGCTTCTGGCAGATCTGAAGCCAGACTGGTGTTCATGGAGGCAACCAACAGATTCAGTATGTAGATTAAGCTGGGAGATGGCCAGCTTTTCCAAGAGTTTGCCCAGGAAAGGAGTGATGGAGATCGGGCAATAGTTAGCTGGAGAGGAAGGATCGGCCGAAGGCCTCTTTAGAAGCGGGTGCACTTTACACAATGGTTGTCAAGAAAAAGATTGTCCACACCAATAATTCTGGATTTCTTTGGTCAGTCTCGCCAGTGGGTGGAAATCTTTTTCCCTCACTCAATCATTCTTTTGCTCGGCCTGTGGTAACCTTTTGTATCTCTTTTTATACCTTTTCCTTGGAGTCCTGCTTTCCTCCAAGTGTCTATGGCATCTGTAACTTACTTTTGTAGCACACAGCACTTGCTGTGCATTGTTGCTGGAGATTGTTAGCGAGAATTCTCAGAAATGTGCTAATTCCCTCCACCTTAGAGACCCCCAGCAACTTTGCTGGATATGGAGGACTTGATTTTTTTTTTTTTTACCTGGAGAGAGCGAGACCCCTTTTCCCACACTCTCATTTATTTTAATGTGTTTTTGAACTCTGTTTCATTTGGTAATTGAGCCTGACAACCTCCATAGGCATCATCTTTTACATTGTGTCACACAGCACCTTCAGTGCAGTGGCACAGGGAAGTCTTCCAGATTTCCCAAAGGTTTAAATACCTTCTCTGGGATAAACTACTGTTTCCCAGAGCAGTAAAGTGAAATTGTCTTTACTTACATTTGTAACTGCACACACTATCTTACAATAGGGTGGGTGCTGAAGGAGTTACTTAGTTTCTCCAGCATGGGGTCTGGCATGGATTCACATGCTCATGAATATTCCCCGTCGTCATGCTGGGAATCCTCGGTAAAGAAAAATCAGTATCAGTTTCGTTTCTGATCTGTCTTTCGTAGTAGTAACCAATCACTGATCTCTGCGTCATACTGACCACAGCCAATGACTGCCATCTCCCTAAGCCCCGCCTCTGGCAGCCTTCTTCAGATTTTTACCGCACGTTCAAGTGTTGGGAGTCCTCGTGCTTGGCTCTCAAGCTTTTGCTGCGTGTTTCGTGCTTTTTCAGGTGAATTTTCACATTTTTTTCGGTTAATCGAGCCTCAAGCTCCACCGTTTCTACTTCCGTTAATGGGTAGCCGTTGCAGGATTTTCCTACGCCCCTCAAGGGTAAAGATTTCGTCGAATCAACCTCTTGGAGGATTCCAGAAGATTAACGGCCTACTTCGAGATGGCCCAGTACGCGAGTTCGTCACCCGGACCCAAGCTGTTTCGCAGCTGCCCTGGATGCGGGCTGCAGAATGTGTTTAAGGAGGACGAACATTCGCGATGCCTCTGTCTTCATGGGGACAAGACTCCTGTAGAGAAGGACTGCCAGTTCTGCAAGAACTTGTCGGAGCGGACCATGAGGGACCGTCGATCCCGTCTCGCCAGCTGGTTGGAGAAGGGCTCAACGGGTGAGAAGAAGAAGAGGGTCCGAGCGGGCTTCTAAATCCTGTGCGGGCGCCCCGGCGACGGGGGCCCAACACCAGGCCAAGCGCCGCAAGTCGGCTGGCTCCGGGAGCGCGGAAAGGTCGGGCTCTTCGGTCACCAGGCAGGGTGCACCTTCCCCGGCACCGTCAACCACGAGCCAGCGCTCCGGTTCAGGGAAGAGGAAATCCGAGACCCCGGGTAAGCTTCGGGAGAAGCCCCGTCCGATCTCGGGAGAGGGGGAGCGAGGCGTCGCCCCTCCCCCTAAAGAGAAGGCCCAGGACGCACCTAAGGTGGTGAAGGCCCCTACCCAGCAGGCAAAGGCCTCTATCGAGGCGATCGCGGCGACTCTGGCCAAGCCGGCAGAGACCCCGCCAGCAGAGACTGCTTCCGGGACTAGAGTTTCCCTGCCGCCAAGGAGGGAATCCTCTTTTCAGCCCATCGTCATGGGCCCCGTGATGGAAAAAGAGGGGGGGGCACGGTAGCCTCCTCGAGCTCGGAGTCAGCCTCGGAGAGGGAACGGACTGAGGTTGTGAGGAATCTCGAAGTCCAATTCGAGAAGGTTCGATCCCGCAAGGAAGATCCTCGGGAGATAACTGAGGAAGACGACGATGGTGAGGAAGAGCAGCCTTCCCTTCCGGCGCAGCCGGAACCTAGGCCTCAGGATAGCTCGGCGGCCATTTTGTTTGCGATCCAGTCCTTATGCTCTGAGATGAGGACGAGATTACCACGGCCCGGGCCGGAGGACCCGCAACCTGGCCCGTCGGGAAGTCCTCCGACCAAACGTCGGAGGACCCAACCCTCTCCTCCGCTCGCCCCCGTAAGGCCTGCAGTTCCCTCCTCATCCTCCCACGAGTCGGGAGATGACGGTGCGGCGGGCTCGACGACGGGTTCTGAGGGCGACGACGACGGAACGGGTCTCCCGTCTCCCGTCGCACGGGCCTCTCCGCCCGACGAGATTGGCTCATTCCACGCCATGATAGCCAGGGCGTCCGAATTGTTCCAGCTCTGCCCGGAGGAGCAGAAAAAGGAAGGTTTCCTCTATCAGCGCCGGGAGGCCAAGAGGAAGACTGTCATCGCGGTGCCTCTAATCAATGACATCTGGGAGGAGGGCCTGTCGGTACTCAAGAACCCCTCCACGGCACCAGCCAAACGGGACCGGTACGAGAAGAAGTACCGGGTCCCAGAGACCGCTCCCCTGTGCCTCAGGGCCCAGCCAACGCCAGACTCGGTCATCTCGGTGGCGGCGAAGAAGAAAGCGGCGGGGTCAGGAGCCTCAACGCCGAATTCCCCTCCGGACGGCGAGGGAAAGAAGTTGGACGCCATGGGGCGACGGGTCATTTCGTCGGCGGCGATGACTATCAAAGCGGCCAACGCCCTGGCGATCGTGGCCCGTTACGACAGGGAGCTCTGGTTTAAGCTGGCCCCCATATTGGGACTTCCTACCGGATGACAAGAGGTCCGAGGCCCTGGAAATACTTCAAGAAGGCGAGGTAGCGTCGGACCACGCCATAAGGGTGGCAACCGATATTGCTGATACCGGGTTCCGCCAGCTGGGCAACGGAGTTTGCCTACGACAACGGGGTTGGCTCCGGGCGACCGACTTCCGTCAGGACGTCCAGACCAGGGTGTTGGACATGCCGTTCGACGGTAGCAACTTGTTCGGGAAGGCGGTGGACGAATCCCTCCAAGCCATAAAAATGGACACGGAGACGGCCCGCGCCCTAGGAGCCCTTCAGCAACGACTGCCCTTTCGGAGCTCCGGAGGCAGACAGAGGGCCTCCAAGGGATCCAGCGGTGGCTCGTCGGCCTACCGCCAGGCGGCACGCTCCTCGTCTCAGGAGGCCTACAGGGGTCGCGGCAAGCAGGGAGCACCTCGCCGCCGTTGGCAAGGTGGCCAGGGCGGCAAGGCCACCACCTCCAAGCAGGACTGAACTGGCCGTGGCCTCGGGGCCCCCACCGAAGCACCCCGGTGGGAGGCCGGCTGACGAAGTTCATCAGCGTGTGGAAGTCCATCTCCACCGACCGTTGGGTGCTGGATACCCTGGCAAGAGGACACTCTATCGAATTCCTGAAGAAGTGCCCTTACGTCCCACCTGTGGCCAGGAAGGAAAATCACGTCCCGCAACTGCTGTTGGAAGTACGGGCGATGCTCAGGAAAGGCGCCATCGAGCTCGTCCCGAAGAGGCTCCGGGGTGTACTCAAGGTACTTCCTCGTCAGGAAGAAGACAGCCGGCTGGCGCCCCATCCTGGACCTTTGTCGTTTGAACAAATACATCAGGTCGCAAAAGTTCAGGATGGTCACCCTCCAGCTTATGCTGGGACAGCTGGAGGAAGGCGACTTTCTATCGTCGCTGGACCTGGAGGATGCTTACTTCCACGTTCCCATCCTCAAAAGTCACCGAAAGTTCCTCAGGTTTGTCGTCCAGGGACGCCACTACCAATTCAGAGCACTGCCGTTCGGATTGAAGTCGGCCCCCAGGGTCTTTACCAAGTGCCTAGCACCTGTGGCGGCGCGGCTGCGCCTGCAGGGGATTCACGTCTACCCCTACCTGGATGACTGGCTCATCCGCTCAAGGACGAGGGAGCTCGCCGTCGAACACACTGCGAGGACCGTCCAGCTACTCACAGACCTGGGATTCGCCATAAATTACCCAAAGTCCCACCTGGTGCCGTCGTAGGTGGCCCTGTTTCTGGGAGCGAAGCTCGATACAGTGAGGCGCCTGGCGGCACCATCGGAAGAACGGACGAAGACCATTCTGGGCAAAGTGCAGCGCCTGCTAGCCACGGACGTGGCCAGGGTGACGACCATCAAGTCCCTCCTGGGGATGATGTCCTCTTGCATCTACCTGGTGCGCCTCTGCAGACTACGGGTGCGCCCTCTTCAAGAATTTCTCGACGCCCGTTGGACGCAGGCGGTGGGCACCTTCAAAGACAGGGTCCCCCTCAACGAGGTGTTCCGTCGGGCGATTCAGTGGTGGGGCGTTCGAGCACACCTCACGGCGGGCAAGGACTTTCAGACGCCGGCGTACCAGGAGACGGTGACGACGGACGCTTCCCTGGAAGGTTGGGGCGCCCACACCAGAGATCTCCACGCAAGAGGCCTCTGGCTCCCGGAGGAGAAGCTCCTGCACATCAACATCCTGGAACCCCGAGCCGTGTTCTGGGCTCTCAAATCGTTCCTCCCGTCGCTCAAGGGCAAAGTGGTGCGGATCTTCACGGACAACACCACGACAATGTTTTACATACGGAAGCAGGGAGGCACCAGATCCCCAGCCCTATCCAAGGAGGCACAGGATCTGTGGCACTGGGCGGTCGCCCAGGGGATGTTCCTTGTTCCCTTCCACCTGGCAGGAGAAAGAAACACCATCGCAGATTCGCTCAGCAGGGAGCTGCGCGCGTGTCACGAGTGGGAGCTGCGCCAGGATCAGGTGGATCAACTCTTCCGACAATGGGGCAAACCCCAAATCGACCTATTCGCAACAGCGACAAACTCAAAGTGCCAGAGGTTCTCCAGCAGGTTCCCCCAACCGAGAAGCATGGGCGATGCGTTCTCGTTCCCCTGGGAAGGCCTATACCTGTATGCGTTCCCTCCGTTGCCGTTGCTGCTTCGACTCATCAACCAGCTCAAGAGGTCCCGGTGCAGGATGATCCTCGTCGCACCGGCGTGGCCGAGGCAGATCTGGTTCCCGGACCTTCTGGACTTGTCAACGTCCCCTCCCATCAAGCTGTCGGCGGACGCGGATCTTCTCTCCAGAGAAGGAGGCGCCATCTTCCACCACGACCCGGCGTCGCTGAACCTGCAGGCTTGGCTCCTGCAGCGCTAGAGTTTGGAGGGTACGATATACCGGCCGACTGCAGAGAGCTTCTTGCAAAGGCCAGGGCGTCCTCGACTCTCAAAGGCTACGGTCACAAGTGGAAGAGGTTCTCTATCTGGTGCCGAGCACAGAAGATCAACCCCCTACGGATTACGGCCCCTCAAGTGCTGCCGTACCTGCTATCGCTGGCAAAGGCTGGGCTAGCCCATGGCTCCATTAAGATTCATCTGGCGGCGATCTCCAGATATACCAGAACCACAGGACGGACGTCCCTGTGGTCCCATCGACTGGTAAAAGAGTTTATGAAAGGACTATTCCGGTCGTTCCTGCCGGTGAAGGCCCCGGCCCCGGCGTGGGAACTTACCGTGGTGCTGACCAGGCTCATGGGGCCCCCATTCGAGCCGATGCACTCCGCACCGATGAAGTATGTGTCGTGGAAGACTGCATTCCTGGTGGCCATTACCTCCGCACGATGAGTGGGAGAGATCCAGGCCCTATCCTGCAAAGCACCGTACTTGACTTTCCATGCCTCGAGGGTGGTGCTTAGGACGCACCCCTCCTTTATGCCCAAGGTGCCGTCGGACTTCCATCTTAACAAGCCCCTGGTGTTACCTGTTTTCTTCCCGCCTCCTTCGTCGCCGGCTGAGAGGACTTTGCACTCGCTGGATGTGGCTAGTGCCCTGAAGTTCTACGTGGACCGCACAAAGAGTTTTCGGAGGACATCACAGCTATTCGTGAACTTTGGACCTGTGAATCAAGGGAAGGCTCTCTCAAAGTCTTCTATTTCCAGATGGCTCTCCAGCTGCATCATGCACTGCCACCGGTTGGCTAACCGACCGCTGCCAGGCCGTCTGAGAGCCCATTCGATCAGAGCGATCACTGCTACTACGGCGTTCCTATCTGGTGTGCCCCTGCTGGACATCTGCAGGGCTGCTATGTGGAGGTCGACGCACACCTTCACGAGATTCTACTGCGTCGATCGGGATTCCAGGGAGGAGTCCAGGGTCGGCCAAGCAGTGCTGCGCAGCCTGCTCGCTTAAGGTGAGCCTGGTGAGGAGGTAAGAGATGCTTAATGTTGAGTTGTTGTATTGCTTAATGTTAAGCCTTTTGCCACTTCCCGTGGTTGTGCATGTGTGTACTGCTATGTATTCTTTATTCATGAGCATGTGAATCCATGCCAGACCCCATGCTGGAGAAGGAACAAGTTACTTACCTGTAACTGTTGTTCTCCAGCATGGGTCTGGCATGGATTCACATGCGAACCCTCTCTTCACTTGGTCATACTGCCACTTCACGTGCTACCAAATCTGAAGATGGCTGCCAGAGGCGGGGCTTAGGGAGATGGCAGTCATTGGCTGTGGTCAGTATGACGCAGAGATCAGTGATTGGTTACTACTACGAAAGACAGATCAGAAACGAAACTGATACAGATTTTTCTTTACCGAGGATTCCCAGCCTGACGACGGGGAATATTCATGAGCATGTGAATGTCATAATCTCTGCTTCCAAAAGATCAGGACTTGCCCGACTCCCTTGGAAGCAGACCCATAACCCCGGTTCCGAGTGCCAGCCAGTCCCAATTGGGACCTTTTGGACCCTGTCCTGGCGCCAGTGGCACCAGGCTCACAAAGATGCCCAGTCCCAGCGCTGGAAGCGCCGGGCTCATAATGCTTGGGTGGACTTACCTGCAGCAGACCATGCTGCTTACTTACCAGCCAGTTGAGCTCCTGATCCTCTTCTGTTTGGGACTACTTTTCCTGTTGGGTGGGGCAGGAGCCACTCCCTAGGTTCAGAACACTGGAACTCTTCTGGAAAGCAGGAACTCTTTTCTTACTTAGGCGAGGCTGTGGAAGGAGACACCTAAGCACTACAGGAGGCTATTTAAACCACACCCGATGGATGAATCTTGCTTTGCGTTATTCTGCATTCTCTGCAGCAGAACGCTCATCGTGTCTTCTGCTTCTGATCCTGGGCCTAATGGAACAAAGGCTTACCATCCTGGAATCCAGTCTTCAGCAGCACCTGTAAAGACAAAGAAAGAACAGGTTAGCACTATGGTCTTCAGTGGCAGCGCATCTCTTACCTGGTCCATCGGCTGTCACCAACGCCTCGCGCTGCATTCCGGCATCTGAAAGACAAAGGCTTACCTACTCTTCGCATGCTCCGGAGGTCTTCGCACTGCATTCCGGCATCTGAAAGACAAAAGCTTACCAGCTCTTTGCACGCTCCGGAGGCCTTCGGCGCTGCATCCCGCATCTGAAAGACAAAAGAAGGTGCGTTTAAAGACATTGGGCAACTTTATTACTCACGTGCCCTTACTCCTTCCCACGCCGAATCCAGTGGGTATTCCAGCACCCTTCAGCTTCTCTAAAGCTCCGAACTTGTACCTGCAAGATAAAAGGGACAGTTAGTGCGCATCGTGAAGCAGGCTACAAGCGCTTACTTACGTGCTTCCAGGCGCTTCTATTCCTCACGCGGGTTCGATCCTCAACTCTCATCAGCCCGCCATCCGCCATCACCGGAACCCTGCAAAACAAGAGATATCATTACAAAAGACTTTTAAGACATTTGAAGTGCCCAGAACTTACCGTTCGTGCAGTTAACGACGGACAGCAGTCCTCTGAGGTCAAGAGGCCTGCACCCTTATCCAGTGAAGAAACTGGTTACGGCACCCTGCCCCGAGGCAGATGGAGAGCTTGGCGTTCACTTACCTAAGGTGAGGGCGTTAACCTTTGGGATTCTACAGGAGAAGAGAAAGGGAAGAGGAGAGAGGCACCCAATAACCCCAGTTCATTAATCCAATATTTTCTATCTGCAGACATCTTACTCTTCGAGTCAGACATACAGTGCACAGAGGTCCAGCTCAAAGAGCCAACCGTGTGTTACACATCACCTTTGAAGATACGGCATTCACCCAGTCAAGCTTCTCATGTAACATTTTGATGTTACCCTTTCCTCATTGAATGGCTGGTGGCAGTGGTTTTCTTTTAACTACCATGGTGTGCATTTAGCGCGGGCTGCGTTCGCAGCTGCAGTAAAGCATCCAAGGGTGCCATTTTTGTCAAAATGGCCCCACTTCTTTTTTTGCCATTTCTTTGTGGACAGGTCATTCTTGAGATTTACTCTGCGCTCCAAACCAGATTGGGCCCTTTGTTTGCTTTGCCTTTGCCAGGATTCACGAGTGAATCCTGCCTCTGGCTCCAGGGTGTCTGGCAGGGGCAGGAAGTGAGGGAGGTGCCCAAAGCTCCCTTTGTTTAGTCTCCTAGGAGACCAAAATGCATTCTGTAGTGTTTGGCCGGCTGACTGTCTGACAAGGACAGCCACCCTGATGGGTGACTGGCAGCTAGGCTGGAATGAATGGGAGAAAACTGAATGAAAGGCGAGGCTTTTGGCTTGGAAGGCAGAGTCGACCACTGGACAACGGAACCGAAGAAGAACTTGAAGAGGACGCCTGCTGCAACTCCTGGACCATTGGTTTGCCCGGTGAAGCCCTACTGCTGTGCTGAAACTCCAAATTCGTATTGACAGACAAGCCCCTGCAAGGACGACTTCTCCCTTTGAGTTGGTGGGACCAATCAACTCCAAAGTAAGCCACCTGGACATCTTCTTGGAGCTGGTTGAATTTCCACAGAGTTGCTGCTCCAAACCGAATAGCCAGGGAGAGGAACACCAGATTGTGTGCGTTGCTTTTAAGTTGGCCAAGAGCTCCAGGAAGATCCTCTGGACTCCCAGGAAGCAGGACTGACCAAGCCTGAACCCCCTCAACAGAGTGCGCGACCCCAGAATCCAGGAAAATCCATCTCGACAGCCAGGAACCGCGGTGTTGCTATTTGCGGTAGTTGCGAGGAGCTGAAACTCCAAAGTGCCACTTGTTTGAAGATTGCCAGTTGCGAGCGGTGACTGTCCCATTGCAGTGCAGGAGTCCCCAGAAGTCCTCCCTTTTGTCCCCACGACTGAGGCCCAGGAACAGTGAGATCTGCAGAGTTGCACAGGAACAGAGGTCATCTGCTGCACTTTTTCTTCTATCCAAAGGTACTGTAAAGTCTGAGAGAACTTACCTCTTATTGTAAAGTTGCTTGCATCTTCTACTACTCACAAGCCTAAGCAGCTTGTGGCCCTACATTGATTCTTCTTTTCTTCAAAGACTTCTCAAACATTGTGCAAAGACTTTTCTTACCTACCAGAAGTGCTTCAGCTCATATAAACTTTTGCCCATTGACTTTGGCTTAACCTATTACACTGAATGACTCTGTTTAGGGAATCCGAAAGTAATTGCCTGCTTAAGAATATTTGTGAAGTCTTGTTTGTTCGAATAACCTTTTCCTTTGACCAATTCCTAAGAATGTTCTAAATGCTACAGTGAGATATTAATGACCCCAGCACCCTAGCTCTTTGAGTCACCTGAGGGTGTAGGTTGTGACTGTGAGCCATCCCAAAAGGGTCTTTACTGATTTAGAAACTAAGCGTGTGTAGTTTGAGTGCATTTGTGTGTTGCTTTTATATTGCTCCCTTATGAAGAAGGCTTATTCTAACTGACTGATAAATAAATTAATAATTGTTTATTCAAGAAACGTTCTGTGTAAGTATTTATTTGAATACTTGTCACTGTGAATCTGTGTGTAACTCCCCTACAGCTCACATTGACCCCTCTTGAGATAAGCCTGTCTGCTCAACATGCTACCAACCTGTGTAGTACAGATTTATACCAAAGGTTGGGTTCCTATTGCCAGGAGGTCAGGGTTGTTGTAGTGCACCCGAAGGGTAATGCATACACTTGTGGCTTACAGAGATCCCATTGGGCTTGCCTTTTTATATTCTTTTATTTTCCTTGTGGGAACACATGTTTCCAATGGTAGAGTAATACTTTTTATACTTTCTACATTTTATATTGTGAGATCAGTACACAGCACCTTAAGTGGAGTGCTGAGGGATTACACAGTATCCCCTTACTCACTGCTCCTGTAACATTTGTTACAGTGACAGGAATACCCGAGTGGCTGGTGGCAGTGGACATTATAGACCGACTGATGTGTAATTTCTACCCACAAGCTGTGCTTACAGCTCCAGTAATGCACAAAAGGGTCACCACTGACCCAAAATCGTGGCTGTGTTCTTTTCTTCGCCATTTATTGTGTGCTTGTCCTTTCTTGGTCATTCTGCTGTGAAGGGTGTGGGAGGTCCTGGTTTGACGGGAATCCGTTGTGGAGCCCGCCAAAGCTCCAGAGTGTTTGTGATGACAGGAAACGAGGGTGGAGTCTGAAACTCTGAAGTTCTTTGTCTTCTAGCATGCCTGCCTGGATCCAGTTCCAACTTGGAGGTTGGCAGTCCAGGGAGACTTCTACTTTTATGAAGTCCCTGAACCCTTTTACCCAGTCCTACAGATAATGGGTGTATTGGCCACTTTTACTCCCTAGAAGTAGGCCAATACTACCAAACAATTAACATAGAGAGTAAAAATACACCCAACAAAAAATAGGAAACACACGTAGAACCATGAACCCCTGCTTTCACCCACACAGCTCCATGGATATGCTTGGACCAGTAGTGCATGTAGTGCCACAGGAAAAATCTGATATTATGGCTGTCTGATCGGAAGAAGTAAATAAACATGTATCTTTTAATGTGTGTGACAACTAGGTGCAAAGAAATAATTATAACAAAACCATTTCTGGTTTCCTTTTATATATATTTGTACTCGCTTATAAAATACTCTCATTGGGAACTGCACTTGCGTTTTTACTCCCTAAAAATAATGTTACTCCCAACTTAAAAAAATAGGGAGTAAAATACTCCAACTTCCACATCTTATCTGGAGCATTCCTTTTACCCACAACTGTTACTTACTACTTACAGAAGATTTCCACAGGACTGTTCTACAGCTTGTGCCTGCCTGTTTGATCTCCAATCTCCGCACTAGGTAGAGGAAGAACTCCTAAAGCCTAGGTTCTGTGAAAAGATTACTAAATAACATACCTTGTGTTGGTGTTGTTTCTGTTATAAGGATATGAAACAAAGTGTTTCAAAGTTATTATTTAACTTTGAATTGTGTCTACTATTCTCAAAAGTAACTACAAAGTTTACTACAAAGTGGTTTTTACTTATCTCGAATTGCATACTGCTATTCTATAGTTCTTTGCACTGTGATTTACTTACCAAAAGTATTGTATTGGTTTTATACTGTTTATTGCTTATGATTACACTTGGCTTTCTAAAGAATTCTGTTTTCCTGTGTATATATAAAATAATCTATTATTTTTACATACCTTCTAGAGTGTATAAATGTTTCTTTGGACCATATATACGCTACAAGTTCTTGTACCTTCCTACAGCCCTCTCTCCCTCCTAAAATGAGCCTGTCTGCTCTGCCACCGTACCAGTACCTTGAGTGGTACAGGCCTATAATAAGAGTTGGAATTCTGTATTGCCCAGGGGATAGTTTTATAAAGTCCTGAATAGCTGGACTTTGGAAAAACTGTTCTAACACTTTGCAGTTCAGTTGCCAGAGGGTTCTCTGACCCTCTTCGCCCTCTTTTGGTTTGGCCCCCTTGGTTCACTCTCCTGCCAAGGATTGTAATTGTTTTGTAATTGTTTATTTGTAAAATGCTTACACACAAGAGAAGTGCTTCAAAGCGCTTCAAGGCGGGAAGGGGACAAAGGAATAAAGTCATCATTCTTAGGCCTTGAAGATTCCGAATGCTCTAACAACAATAGCTAGCATGGTGTACTATCGTGAGCTGTATTTCTGGCCAAGGTTTTGCTGCCATGCCTACTAATTTCTTAAACTGCTGCTGTACCGTTCTGGCAACCCTTGGCACAGTATGTGGTAAAATAATGCTACTGTTTTTTCCCATGGTTCTCACGTTTCAAGAGGCTAAAGCTCTTGAGGCGTCTGAATATAGTTTAAGGGGTCTTTGTCTTCCCCTATCTTGCGTGCCATAATCGCACTAATGTCTGACATGTCTGGGTATTGTGTCCTTAGAGCTTGATGTACAGCTGCTCAGCAGTTTGCAAATAGTGAACCATCATGTGCCGTGTCCTGGGTGGCCACTCCTGGATAACCCGCCCTTCTCCATACATCATCAGCGGCCACCCGAGGATTGCCACTAGTAGTCCCTTTACGTCCCCCACTGCTAATTTCTATCCTGCTGTCATTCTTTCCATTTCGTAAATCCATTTCCCTGCACCGGCGGTTAACGAGCGTAGCCTACACCTCATGTTTTCCTTGTCTAGGTTTTTCCATGGTATATATTGAGGTCACCCCCCTCCTTTTTCTAGTAGGGGTAGCTGTGTGAACCCTATCTCCCCGTTCGTCCACGTGTCAGTCACGTGCATTTATCCGATTCCTCCAGTGTTTTTAGTGTCATTACATATTATGACCGTCTCCCTCCTTCCTCCGTCCTGGGAGATTCCGAAGTCTCAATGTATGGGAGCAAGCTGGGACCCAGTCCGATGATTCTCAGCCCTCTGTGCACCTCTTCAAGATGAGCTGAAATGACTGTGTATCAATTGTATTTGGTAGTAGACCACCTTTCCCTATGAGCGTGCACTCCCCGTTGCAACATTTGTTTCACTTCTCATCTGGGTTGCTGAGAACGGCTCACCTTCCCACCATGGGTGAATGCCCATAGTCTTGTTTGGCTGCATCAAGTGGTTGTAGACAACAAAAGTGAGCTCTTTGGGTCTGCATTCATGAGGATTTACCCGTTTTCCTGCAGCTGGCCCCTTGTCGCTTGGAGTTTGGAATGTGCTTGTTTTATCTCTGATCTTGGCTGTGAGCTCAGTCTTCACTTTTTGCAGCCTGAGCCTGCTTCCCTTGTCTGGTGACCTGTAGCCTGAGGCCTTCTGTAATTTTCCTTAGACTTATTAAGTGAGTTATACATGCTCGTACTGTGCTATGTTTCCTATATATTTGTCGTAGGTGGTCCTACCAGGCTCCATATATAATCCTGTAGTCCCATAGGTTTAGTTGCCATAAGCATCTGCAAGTTTGCTCAGGATCTCTGTTGCCTTACATTTCAGCAATACTGCATTTGGCTAATGAAAAAATAAATAAATGCTTTGACAGTATGCATATGTTTCTGTCCTCTATCTATATCTACAGAACTGCATAAGCATGTTCTGCTTGTATACGAGTGTGTGTTTGTGTAATGCTGTGCAGGGCTGCGAGTGTGCTTCATGACTAACATTTCTACGTCGTGGTGTTACTAGTGACGTCAGCACAGTGGCTTCTCTGTACTAAATCGATGCAGTCCATTATAGTGTTTGGATCCAAGATCTCTGTTGGGTTCCCTGGATCTAGAAGGATATGCACTGGATATGGTTGGAATGGTTTGAGGAAATACCTCTCTGCATACTGGTCAGTCCGTGGTGCACTTGGGGATCATCCAGAAAATGAGTGACTTCGAGTGTTCTTGATTCTTCAGCCTGTCATGCTCATGGGGGTGAGGAGGGGCATTCCTGGGACCCTCTCATCACTATTTTGTGAATGAATTGATCAAGGCCACTGCTGCAGCCGAGATAATGCACTATAGGGGACCATAAATCAAAATGGCTCCCCTGGTTTTAAGTCCTGTTCAAGATGTCCTTTCCTTTGTTGGCCGTCCTTATTCCTTCCCAGGTGGGGGATGGCCCTTTATTTGCATGCACCTTTGCAGGTTTCTTGCAGAAAGCACACAAAGGATCTCCTTTGTGTGTGTGTGTTGTGTGCTGGCAGGAAGTGGTGAGGAGTTGCTCAGACCCCAATACACATTCCTCCAGGAGGCTTGTCTGTTGCTGGGGAGATATGGGGAGGCTGGCTGTCTCTAATTGGACAGCCAATTCCAAGATTGAATGTTGGTAGTGCCATTTTCTGGATATAAGGAGATGATCTGGACCCCGGAACAAAAGTCGACCACTAGACCATAAGAGATCCAAAGAAGAAGATGACAAGGGACTGCGGAGGACTGCACCTGTTGTTAGGATAGTTTTACTGATGTACAACTAAGGGCTTACAACTGAGACAGTACAAAACTCCACTTTTAGTATAAGGCTGTACCACCTGAGTATTTGGTAGTGTAGACGGAGCAGCCAGGCTTATCTGATGAGGAAGAGAGGGCAGTAGCTTGGTACAAATAAGTACTATAACATTATATAGAACCACAATTATAAAAGCACAAACCTATGCTTTAAAATACACCGACCAAAGTATAGACCCTGCTCAGAAAACAAACAATGGACCTCATTTGGAGTGTTGCAGTAAGGCAACAATGCCGCCGGTAGTGCTACCGGCCCCGTTGTTACCTCGTCGCACCATTCCGAGTATGCTCGAAGGTGCTGCTCTGGAACACCTGGTCAGATCAGGCGTACACAGCGGCACCCGAGAGCATTACTGGATGGCAGCAACGGCCCTGTTATTAACGGGGCCGTTGTTACCATCCTCCCCATTCCCATTGAGCCCTATGGGGGCTCAAATGGGAATGGGGACATACCGGGTCCTGCAAAAGGGATTTACCGGGCCCTCCAAGGTCGGAATGGTCCGGTAAATTCCCTTTTGCGGGACACGGACACGGGTTTGGGGGTAGCCATGTCCATAGGGCATGGCTACCTCCAAACTCGTAATTTGGCCCAGGGAAGTCAGACCTTATCAAACACATTTAGTATTGGACACACCTATTCATGGGGAGTAAAACCATCAGTTACTTTTGGATTACTTTACAGTACGTCAACGTAAACCAACCCTGTTTTCAGGATACTTTTCTGAATAGTGGAACACAGATTCAAGGAACAGTATAAACATATAACTAAATTCAGGATAATACACAGTTCTACCAGTTGAGTAAGACCTTCTGGTGTAATATACAATAACAGTTGCTTTTCAGATCAGTGGAACACAGACCAAGTAAAGCAACAACTCTGTAACTTAGTTTAGGATGGTACAAGACAGACCAAAGTAAGTAAAGCCTACAATACACATTTTAAGAATTGCACAAAGCTATTCAATGTAAGTAAAAACCCATGACAGGCTATACAGCAGGTCAGGGACAGCAAGACCCAGTTGGTAAACATGTAAACTAATGTTCTGAAAGAAATAGTTAGTGAAGCCAACATCATTACTTTTGGGAAAGAGGCATAACCAATTCACAGGTGAGTAAAATAACATTACTTCTACTTTTCAGAATGGCAAACACATTCAGGGTAAGTAAGAACTTTTGTAACGGCTCACTTCCAGAGGGGCAGTTATCAACCAACTCTTTCACACGTAAGTAACTTTTAAACACTTGTTATACTTTTCAAGGCAGATTCCTTTTCTTATCCAGTCCTTCCCTAGTCTATGACATATGTTTTCTCAGAGGCAGAAAAGGGACCCTAGTGGTCTTGGTGCCAGCTGTAGGCAAGGTGAGATAGGGTTGAGTTGCAGGAAAAGTCAGAGCTCCTGAGGAAGTCTCTTTAAACAAGTGTTTCACTTTAGAGTTAGTTAGGGTCCAGAGACTTCTGTGAAGACACCCTAGGAGGATTCCAGCAGTGGGCCTGGGTGAACTGGATGAGAGGACTTCCAATCACAAGAAACACCCCAAAGCTACACATGAATCACAAAAGTCTTAAGGTGAGTAAATGCACCAGCCAAAACTGTACCTCGGCACAGAAGAGTTGCAGCAGGAAGACTTCAGGATCTGTAGCCATAAACCCAGCCAATGGATTCCTTTGTCATGATGACGGAATACAGAACTTTGGAAGGGATTCTGCAGCAGGCATCAACGGGGAAGGCTCCAAGCAAGAGTTTCTTTGTGGCTGTATGCCGCTCTGTGGTTTTGGCACCCTTTTCAGGAGCCATGAGAAGACAGAATATCGCTGGTCGGATTCTCAACTCTAATCTGGTCCAGCACTCCGAGGGGACTTCAAGGACTTAAATCATGTCTCTGGAGAGCCAGGGGGAAGTCACCAAAGTTTCAGCTTGATTCGGGAGACCATGCACCGCACAATGGCGCGAGGTCCCAGGGTATTGTTGCCCTGCAAGATCGCAGCATGACATGGGATTGCTCAAAATGCAGGTCTTCTTGAGTTTAGTGGATCTCGCCAGGCTCCGGGTTGGGGTTGTCCTTTTCGGGATACCCTGGTAGATTAGAGCTAAGGGTGCAGCACGCTCTGGTTACACAGCAGACTCTCTGGTCGCTGGAAATCGTTAGGGCCATCATTTCCTCATCTTCCTCTTCGTGTTTCAGCTCCAGTGGTCGACTTATCAGCAGCTTCCAGGTTCAGAGTATTTAACAGGAATTACAGCACAACTTCTGCAATCTCTCCCAGCATTTTACAGAAAGGGGCGGTCTGGCTGTCCAATCAGGATTGAGACTGGGCTCCTTTCAGGCAAGATAAAAGGGCTGCAGAGTTTTGGACTGCTCTGTCACTACCTCCCTTCTCAGACACACTGGAGGCTTGGCAGGGAATACAAAGGATTCCCGCCGAAGACAAAACTCCCACAGAGGTCATTCCCACCTAGAATGGCAGAGGAAGACTTCAGAAACTACAAGCAAGCAAGAAACGGCGAAAAAAGGAGGCCACCATTTCTGAAAAATGGTGGCCCCTCTGTGCATTAATTACCCAAGCTGAATTATCAGCCTGCGAGTAAAAATGACAGTCATAAAAGTAAAACCACTGCCACCAGCCATTCAAGCAAACTTGCAATTGTAACAAAATGTTACAGATAAGTAAAAAAGGGGATACATTGCATCCCCCCAGCACTCCACATAAGGTGGGGTGTACTGGCTCACTATATAAAATGTAAAGGGGGATGAAAGTCTCTTTTTTACTACTTGGGAACTGTAGTTCACCCAGGTACATGAAGGAGAAATTAACAGGGGAGCACATAGAGGCAACCCATCCTAAGCACAAAAGTTGTAGGAAACTATAAATTCAACCATGCACTATGGAGAGACATAAAAATGGCACCCATAAAAAGAGTAAGACTAGGTGATGGGGGAAAAAGATTCCCCTTCATCTAGGGACAAGGTCAAATAGTTACCTAGTCAAAGCAAAACGTTCTGGGGTTGACACGGGTCAGGAAGATTTATCATTGATGTGAAAATCTTACCAAACATCAGTGACCAGTAGAAACCACTGCATTGTGCACCTCGATCTTCTAATCGACAGGGAAGACCTCTGCGAGGTGCCTTCCTCCCCAAGTAAGACTAGTGGGACCAACCAGTCACCTGACCTTATCGAGGTTGGACACCAGTTTTCTGCCACTGGTGTGTGCACCGCAGCATTTGCTCTGCAAACCCCAAAACTAGCAAGCTCCTGTTGTATGAACTTCCGGCTGCCCAAACGGCTGCAACTCGACGTGGGCATCTTCAAGGCTCTGCTGGGGCTCTATAAATCTGCTGTGCTACCCTCCATCAGGAGACGTGCCTGAAGGACGAATAGAGTTTGACTGCCGAATTGTAGAGTGTCCCGTGACTCTGTCCGGGGTCAAGAAGTGCATCTGTGAAGATCTCCATGAGGGTCCCTTCTTCGTTGTGTAACGGAATCTAGGTATCATGCCTACAGACGTAGGAATAGGTTCTATGGGTTCACTATATAGCAACCCATTTCCCAGACAATTCTGTGTTTCACAGGGGCATCGCCCTCTGCATGGGATGTGGCCTTCCTTCTCAGGCCATAAAAAGAAGGTAATTGCCTTTGTCACCTGCTGCTAAAGGGTCCACATTCTGCCAACAAAGATTTCAAGTCAGCGTGGTCTCTAGGATTCTGTTTCTCTAGCCTAGGAAGAGAATCTTCCTCTTCCTCTTCTAGAGTTTGAGGAGTTTCATGACACTCTAGAATTTCGCGCAAGCCTGGAGTTGGCACCTTAGAGGACATTCTAGTTGCTTTGGGTTTAGGACACTTCTTAGCCTTTCAGGGTTTGGCTTTACCCTTTAGCTTTGCTGGGGGCATAGCCTGAGCTAGTTCCCTGGCGTTTCTGGTCTGGGCCCTTGTCCTTGGTCCATGAGGATCTGCTGTGTCAGAAACAAGACCTAAATCTCTCAGGTGATTGACTAGCAGGATTGTTCCAGGGACCTCAGATTGTACACTAACAGGAAGAGTTACAGTCATGTCATTTACTGTTAAAATGACAGGTACTATGGGGAGCATTTGGACGGGGCCACCTGCAAGTTTAGTAGGGCCCAGAGAAGCCTTAGCAACTACCTCAAAGTCGAGAAGTGTCTCGTCCACTACTGTGATACTGGCCCCAGTAACAGCCCCCACCACCTTCCACTCCACGTTTGTGAAGTGTTGTTCTGTCAGGGGTTAAGAGAACTAATGGCCCCTCCAGTCACTTTCCAGACCAGGTTTAATGTTATCTGTGTGCATTGCTATCAGTTGGTATCAGCTATGGGTGTAGGGTGCATTTAGAATCTCTCAGGCTCTCGAATGAGCGAGTGGTGTCTGTCGCGGGGTAACATTTAGCCCATTTGTACTTTGCAAATGGGCATTACACAACACAACATTGCACACAATAGCATAACAAATTGGCAATATGCAGTACACCACACGCTTGCCTTACAGCATGGGAATCCTGCCGTTGTCATGTGTGTGGTTGTGATGTAGTGTGTTGCTCACTATGTCACTTACTTATGCATGATGTGTACCCGGCTTCATTGTATTATAAACCCATGTGAGGTTGAGTGCCTCTGAGGTAGCAATATTGGTTGGAATATATGTGCGGTATCAGTGGGAAGTTGTATGGTGGGCTCTGGCATCTTGGCTACAGGATATAACCGCCTGAATTTTGATTTTCCATTCAGACTCTTGCTAAATGGGAAGTAGCTGCTCTGTAGGAGGAGAGCCGAGGTATAGCAGAACTCAGAACTTTAGGCTTGCATTTCTTCCTCCATCTTGGAAGTTTAAGTTGTGGTGTGCCACTGCATACAAGATACCCTTGATATCATGGAACGGGCACTGGACTGGCTGACATTCTTCCTAACTTGACCGCTCTTCCCAAATCATCCTGGGAACCTTCTCCTCTCCTACTTCCTTCTCCACCTCTGGTGTCCCCCAAGGCTCTATTCTCTCCCCTCGTCTCTTTAACATATACCTAGCACTGCTTGCATGCCTCATCACCTCCTTCTACTCCAACTTCCAGTGTTACGCAGATGACGCACAGCTCTTCTTCAAACGTCTTGCTGATCCTCTTGCATCCTCCATCATCCCTATCTGCCATCCAGCTCCAACGATCTCTCCCTCATTGCCTGTAAAACTGTGATTGTTCCCATTGGACCCCTGCTCCCTCTGTCTCTTCACTCTGGCCAGAAACATTGGCGTCATCTTTGACTCCCCTCTCTCCTTCCTCTGGACATTGCCAAGAAGTCCCACTTTCAGCTCTTCCTTCTCAAAGGAATTCTCCCCTTTCTCACTTTCCCTCAGAGGCTCAATGTTACCCAAGCCCTGGTTCTCTCTAGGCTTGACTATTGCAATATCCGCCTCCTGAATCTACCTTCTTCCACTCTTCGACCCCTCCAGCTAACCCACAATAGGGCAGCAAGACTTATCCTTGGCCTTAAGCCCAGGCACTGCATCTCTCCTGCCCTAAAAAGTCTTCACTGGCTCCCAGTTGCTGCACAGATTAAATTAAAATCCCTGTGCAGCATCCATAAGGCTGTCTGGGCCCAGGGACCACTCTATCTTCAACTGTATCTGACTAAATACTCTCATTCTAGACCCCTACATTCCTCTGGACCAAACTCTTTGTGTGTAAAGCATTTTGCTAAACAGAGGGTAGGTGGTTTTATCGCTTTCCTCAGCTGACTTCCTCCTATGTAACAGCCTCCCCCTGACTCTGCGCATTGAGCAGGTCTTCCTTAAATTCCTGAAGCTCCTCACAACTTTCCTCTTTTCCTTCTCCTTTCCTCTACTAATCCTACAGTTGCTGTGATTGGTGTCTGGGGCCCTTATGCATCCTCGGGGCCCCAGACCTCCCACTCTCGACCCAGCTCCTGTCTACCCTCAGCATTTACCTTGTCACACCCTCCACCCTGGAGGTTTGCACTTACTCCTAATGTGGTTGCTGGCCGTGTAGCACTCAACAACCCTAGCACTTCATCTGTGGCTCACCCATGAGCCTGAACTCCCCAACAATGGCCCCCTCTACCCTCTTCCTTGCTGCACTTGCATGTTCTGAATACTCACAAGGCATAGTAGGTTCGTCCTTTCATCCGTTTCCCCAATGTTCTTAATAAATATTGTGTATTGTATTGTATTTCACTGCCTTGTTTCCTCCCCTCGCCCTGTGGACGCTTTGAAACAGTATTTCACTTGCTGTATAAGCGCCTAACAAGTAAACAATAAATAAATAAATAAATACAAGACATGCTGAACTAAGGTATCACCTTTACAACATACAAACCATCTTTCCCGATGTAGATTCTTGCCATCGTAGATCAACTCTAGAGTATACCACAGCACCTGTAAGCATACTGTAATGAGGAATAGTTGTGATTTCACAATCGTATGACCATTTACCTTTCTAAGGTCTGCACCGATTCTTGGCCAGCCTGAATCCCTTTATCATGCATGAGAGGAATTGGTGAGTGAAATTAAAGCACTCGTTAGACCACAGAGCAAACAGGGAGATTGGCAATCTGGCAGACATGAATTGAAGGCCACTTCCAGGGCAAAGCTACAATGAGCAGGCAAATCAATTTTTGTCATGCTAGGGCCTACAGAAAACGTTTACTGTCTACAAAGCTATAACACTTGTCTTTGCCAATGCTTGTTAGCTCATTAAGTTGCAAGCATTATTGTGTAAGCTTTGTTAGTTATTTTATAGAATCTTATGCAACTGTGTGCATTGTGGGGTGACACTTGGGTAATGTTTCATTTAAGACCTTCTTTTGTCTCCCTGCTGCTTGATACACTGATCCATTTTCCATGTGTTTGCTGCATTTCAGTGTGGTTACAGAATAAAGTAACAATGCTCCCAGTACATGCTCTATGATGTCCAGAGGGCCTTTCGTTAGCCCATTGCATCGAAACTGAAGTAGTAGTTTCAAATTTCACAATTACAAATATCAAGTCTATGGGCATCTCCCATTAGTCCGCACCTCGACCTTCTAATTGACAGGAAAGACCTCTGGGAGGTGCCTTTCTCCCTAAGACTGTTGGGACCAACCAGTCACCTGTCCTGCTCGAGGTTGGAGGCCAGTTTTCTGCCGCTGCAACATGCACAGCTGCATTCCGGCTGACTAAATGTCTGGAACTCGATGTGGTCATCTTCAAGGCTCTGCTGGGGCTCTAGAAATCTGCTGTGCTACCCTACACCAGAAGATGTGCCTGCAGGATGACCAGTGTTCGCCCGCCGAGTTGCGGAGTGTCCCCTGACCCTCTCTGGGGTCAGTGCAAGAACTGTATCTGTGAATTTCTCCAGCATGGGGTCTGGCATGGATTCACATGCTCATGAATATTCCCCGTCGTCAGGCTGGGAATCCTCGGTAAAGAAAAAACCAGTATCAGTTTCGTTTCTGATCTGTCTTTCGTAGCAATAACCAATCACTGGTCTCTGCGTCATACTGACCACAGCCAATGACTGCCCTCTACCTAAGCACCGCCTCTGGCAGCCATCTTCAGATTTTTACCGCACGTTCATGTGTTGGGATCCTCGTGCTATTGCTCTCGAGCGTTAGTGCTATTTTTTCGCGCTTTTTTCACAAAAACTTCGATTCTTCGGTCAAAGAGCCTCAAGCTCCACCGATACTACATCCGATCTACGGGGACCCGTGTCGGATTCATCTGTGCCCCTCAAGGGTGAAGATTTCGTCGAGCTACGCTTCGGAGGACTCCAGAAGCTTCTCAGGCCCGGTCTCGGAGATGGCCCAGGAGAAGGGAAGCTCGACGCCCGGAAAGCTGTTCAGGGTCTGCCCTGGATGCCAGCTGCAGAACGTCTTTAAGGAGGACGAACACTCTTTCTGCCTTTACTGCCTTCATGAGGACAAAACGCACGTGGAGAAGGACTGTGCGTTTTGCGGCGACATGTCGGAACGGACCATGAAGGACCGTCATCAACGTCTCGCCAACTGGCTGCAGGGTAAGAGCCCGTCTGGCGAGAAGAAGAAGAAATCCGAGCGGTCTTCTAAGACCTTTGAGGGCGCCCCGGCGACGGGGGCCCAACATAAGGCCAAGCACCGCGAGTCCGCTGGCACCGGGAGCGCCGAACGGTCGGGCTCTACGGGCGCCAGGCAGGGCGCACCCTCCCCGGCACCATCAACCACGAGCCAACGCTCTGGGTCGGGTAAGAGGAAGGCCGAGCACCCGGCGAAGCTCCTGGAGAGGCCCCGGTCGAGCTCGAAGGCAGAGGAGGAGCGTGGCAGTGCCCCCTCCCTCAAGGACAAGGCGGTGAGCGCACCTAGGGTGGTGAAGGCCTTGATCCATCCGACCAAGCCCTCTATCGAAACGGTCGCGGCGGCCCTGGCCCAGCCTGTGGAGGCTACTCCAGTGGTGGCGACCTCAGGGCCCAGAATCTCCCTGCCTCCTCGGAGGGAGTCTTCTTTTATGCCCATCGATAGGACCCCCGTGAAACCCTCCGTGGAGAAGAAGGGGGGGCAGGGCGTCGTCGTAGATTCGGCCTCAACCTCAGAAGAAGAGCTGGTCGAGGTCTTAAGCCACGGCCTAGGCGTGGAACAAGACCAGCCCGTCGGAATGGGTCCCGACGCAGGCGACGACGATGCCGACGGGGCCCCTGCTCGCCCGTCGGATTCCCCTCTGCCAGCGCCGCGAGACAACTCGGCGGCCATTTTGTTGGCCATACAGTCCTTATGCACTGAGATAAGGACGAGGCTACCGTTACCGACGGAGGAACCTCTCCCGTCGGGGGATCCAGAACCGGGACCTTCTGGTGTTCCCCCTGCCAAGAAAAGAAGGATCCATCCTCCACCTCCTTTTCAACCGTCGCGCCCCGTCCAGCCCTCCTCCCCGTCCACCCGAGGGGATGATACGGGGACTGACACGGCAGCGACGGGTACGGACGACGAGGCATACGACGAGGATTTTCCGTCGTCGCCCCCCACCAGGGCTTCTCCGCCCGACGAGATCGGATCTTTCCATTCCATGATCTCCAGGGCTTCCGAGCTTTTTCAACTCTGCCCCGAGGAGAAGAAAAAGGAAGGCTTCCTTTATCAGCGGCGCGAGGCCAAGAGGAAGACGGTCCTCGCAGTGCCTCTGTTGGACGACATTTGGGATGAGGGCCTTTCCCTCCTCAAGAACCCTTCCACGACGCCAGCTAGAAGAGACCGGTACGAGAAGAAGTACCGGGTCCCGGACACGGCCCCCCTATGCCTCCGGGCGCAGCCTACCCCGGACTCCGTCGTCTCCGCGGCGGCCAGGAAGAAAGCGGGGGGGGGGGGTGCGGCCTCCACATCGACTTCCCCGCCGGACGGCGAGGGAAAGAAATTGGATGCTATGGGACGTAGAGTCATCTCGTCGGCAGCGACGACGATTAAAGCGGCCAACGCCTTGGCTATCGTGGCCCGCTACGACAGGGAGCTCTGGTACAAGATGGCTCCCCTGCTGGATTTTCTGCCGGACGACAAGAGGGCTGAGGCCCTTGAGATCCTCCAGGAAGGTGAAGTGGCTTCGGACCACGCCATCACCGTGGCGACGGACATCGCCGACGCTGGGTTCCGCCAGCTAGGCAACGGCGTTTGCCTTCGACGTCGTGGATGGCTCAAAGCTACGGATTTTCGGCAGGACGTCCAGACCAGAGTCCTGGACATGCCCTTCGACGGGAACAACCTGTTTGGGAAGACGGTGGACGATTCCCTCCAGGCCATCAAGGCGGATACTGAGACGGCCCGGGCCCTGGGAGTCCTGCAGCAACGACGGACGCCCTTTCGGAGCGGCGGAGGCAAGGGCGCCTCCAAAGGTTCCGGTGGCGGTTTCGCTTCCTACCGTCAAGCGGCCCGCTCGTCGTCGCAAGAGGCCTACAGAGGACGAGGCAAGTCTAGCGGACCCCGCCGTCGTCGCCAAGGAGGTCAAGGCGGCAAGGCCGCGTCCAAGCAGGATTGAACCGGCCGTGGGGTCGGGCCCCCACCGAAGCACCCCGGTGGGAGGCCGGCTGGCAGGCTTCGTCAGCGTGTGGGAGTCCATCTCCACCGACCGTTGGGTGCTGGACGCCCTGGCCCGGGGCCACGCGCTCGAGTTTCAAAGAAGGTGCCCGCGCGTCCCCCCCGTGGCCAGGAGAGAACTTCACGTCCCTCAACTTCTCCTGGAGGTAAAGGCGATGCTCAGAAAGGGCGCCATCGAACTCGTCCCAAAGAGGCTTCGGGGCTCCGGAGTCTACTCGCGATACTTCCTCGTGAAGAAGAAGACGGGAGGATGGCGCCCCATCCTAGACCTGCGACGGCTGAACAAGTTCATCAAGGCGCAGAAGTTCCGGATGGTCACCTTACAGCACGTCCTGGGTCAACTGGAGGAAGGAGACTTCCTGTCGTCGTTGGATTTGGAGGATGCCTACTTCCACATTCCAATCCTAAAGGGGCACCGAAAATTCCTCAGGTTCGTGGTCCAAGGGCGTCATTACCAGTTCAAAGCCCTTCCCTTCGGACTGCGGTCGGCACCCAGGGTATTCACCAAGTGCCTCGCACCGGTGGCGGCGCAGCTGCGCCGCGAGGGGATTCACGTCTACCCCTACCTGGACGACTGGCTCATCCGCGCCAAGACGAAGGAGCTCGCCGTGGTCCACACGGCAAGGACCGTCCAACTCCTCACGGACCTGGGATTCTCCGTGAACTACACCAAATCCCACCTGGTGCCCGCGCAAGTCGCACTGTTTCTGGGAGCGAGGCTCGACACAGTGTCCCTTCTGGCCTCCCCGTCGGAGGAGAGGACCAGGACCATCTTGGGCAAGGTGCAACGGATGCTGGTGGCCGACGCGGCCAAAGTGAGATCCATCAAGTCCCTCCTCGGGATGATGTCTTCCTGCATCTACCTCATTCCCATGTGCAGGCTCCGGATGCGCCCGTTGCAAGAATTCCTGGATGCGCGCTGGATCCAGACGACGGGCAGCTTCGAGGAAAGGATCAAGCTCGACGAGAGTTTCCGGCGAGCGATACGGTGGTGGGGCACCCGCGCGCATCTGACGGCGGGCATGGACTTCCAGACCCCAGCCCACCAGGAGACTGTGACCACGGATGCCTCCCTGGAAGGGTGGGGAGCGCACACCGAAAATCTGCACGCGAGGGGACTCTGGCTCCCGACGGAGAAGTCCCTGCATATCAACGTCCTGGAGCTCCGTGCAGTGTTTTGGGCCCTCAGGTCCTTCCTTCCGTCCCTGAAGGGCAAGGTGGTGAGGATCTTCACCGACAACACCACCACCATGTTTTACATCAGGAAACAGGGCGGAACCAGGTCCCCAGCGCTGTCCAAGGAGGCGCAGGACCTGTGGCATTGGGCCGTCGCCCAAGGGATTTTTCTGGTGCCGTTTCATCTGGCAGGGATAAAAAACACCATCGCCGACTCACTCAGCAGGGAGCTGCGCTCGTGCCACGAGTGGGAACTACGGCAGGATCTAGTGGATCGCCTCTTCCGACGGTGGGGCACACCCCAGATCGACCTGTTCGCGACGGCGACGAACACCAAGTGCCGGAGGTTCGCCAGCAGGTTTCCCCAGACGAGGAGCATGGGCGATGCTTTCTCGTTCCCCTGGGAGGGCCTGTTCCTCTACGCGTTCCCTCCCTTGCCTCTGCTAATCCGGCTCGTCAACCAGCTCAAGAGGTCACGGTGCAGGATGATCCTCGTCGCACCTGCGTGGCCGAGGCAGATATGGTTCCCGGACCTTCTGGACTTGTCAGCGTCCCCGCCGATCAAGCTGCCGGCGGACGCAGACCTACTCTCCAGGGAAGGAGGCGCCATCCTCCACCACGACCCGAAGTCGCTGAACTTGCAGGCCTGGCTCCTGCAGCGCTAGAGTTTGGAGGATACGACATACCGGCCAATTGCAGAGAGGTTCTTGCAAAGGCCAGGGCGTCCTCGACTCTTAAATGCTACGGACACAAATGGAAGAGGTTCTCTGTCTGGTGCCACGCACAGAAGATTAACCCTCTACGGATTACGGCTCCCCAAGTACTGCCGTACCTGCTGACGCTGGCCAAAGCTGGACTGGCACACGCGTCCATCAAGATTCATCTTGCTGCGATCTCCCGATACACCAGAACCACGGGGCGGACGTCCTTGTGGTCTCATCGTCTGGTGAAAGAGTTCATGAAGGGACTATTCAGATCGTTCCCGCCGGTGAAGGCTCCGGCCCCGGCGTGGGAGCTCAACGTGGTGCTGACCAAGCTCATGGGACCTCCGTTCGAGCCTCTGCACTCGGCCCCGTTGAAGTTTCTATCGTGGAAGACAGCTTTTCTCGTGGCCATCACCTCCGCACGACGAGTGGGTGAGATCCAGGCCCTTTCCTGCAAGGCCCCGTACTTGACTTTCCACGACACGAGGGTAGTGCTCAGGACGCACCCCTCCTTCATGCCCAAGGTACCGTCGGACTTCCATCTCAACGAACCCTTGGTGTTACCTGTGTTCTTCCCGTCGCCTTCGTCGCCGGCTGAGAGGACTTTGCACTCGCTGGATGTAGCTAGAGCGCTGAAGTTCTACGTGGATCGCACGAAGGGTTTTCGGAAGACGTCACAACTCTTTGTGAACTTTGGACCTGTCAATCAGGGGAAGGCTCTCTCGAAGGCTTCCATCTCCAGATGGCTCTCCGGCTGTATCATGTACTGTCACCGGTTGGCAAACCGACCGCTGCCTGGCCGTCCGAGAGCCCATTCCACCAGAGCGATCGCAGCTACCACGGCGTTCCTATCTGGTGTGCCCCTGCTGGACATATGCAGGGCTGCTACGTGGAGGTCGACGCACACCTTCACGAAATTCTACTGCGTCGACCGGGATTCCAGGGAGGAGTCCAGGGTCGGCCAAGCAGTGCTGCGCAACCTGTTCGCCTGAGGTGAGCCTGGTGAGGAGGTAAGATGCTTAATGTTGAGTTGATGTGATGCTTAATGTTGAGCCTTTGCCACCTCCCGTGGTTGTGCATGTGTGTACTGCTATGTATTCTTTATTCATGAGCATGTGAATCCATGCCAGACCCCATGCTGGAGAAGGAACAAGTTACTTACCTGTAACTGTTGTTCTCCAGCATGGGTCTGGCATGGATTCACATGCGAACCCTCCCGCCTACCCCTCTGCGGCTCTTCACTTGGTCATACTGCCACTTCACGTGCTTCCAAATCTGAAGATGGCTGCCAGAGGCGGTGCTTAGGTAGAGGGCAGTCATTGGCTGTGGTCAGTATGACGCAGAGACCAGTGATTGGTTATTGCTACGAAAGACAGATCAGAAACGAAACTGATACTGGTTTTTTCTTTACCGAGGATTCCCAGCCTGACGACGGGGAATATTCATGAGCATGTGAATCCATGCCAGACCCATGCTGGAGAACAACAGTTACAGGTAAGTAACTTGTTCCATCTCCTCAAGGATCCCTTCTTCATTGTGGAACTGAATCCAGGTATCCTGCCCACCGTTTGGGGCCACCAGTAGCTTCCAAAGACAATCAGAGGTTGCCGACCTTGTACCCTCAACCAGGTGACCGTACCCAATGACTTTAGTGGGGAGCCTTGCTCCCCCCATCAATTTCCTATCGCCTGGGCCTATTCCTAACTTTAAGTCCTGTTTACCTTTGCGCTATCCAAGCGTAACATAGGGTGGCCCAGGGCGGTGGTGTCCGAGTCAGTACTTCTGTTGGTCCTCCTCAAGACTCCCAGGAGTGGTAGTTGCTCCTCTTCAAACCTGGACTGGACTTAAGGCCTCTTAAGTCTCAATCTTGCATTGTTCTCTGTGGCCTGCATTGGCTAAATGTTGTACTGTGGTAAGTACAATGAGAAAACTCAAGATCAGAATACAGGAACATATGAGAGCAATAAACAACAAAGACATGAGATATCCATTGGGCTATCATTACCTTACAGAACACCCAAACAAACCCACCAATGAGATAAAGTTTTCGGAATTGAAAAAATCATTAAACCACAAAGAGGAGGAAATTTGGAAAAAATGCTGAGGATAAGAGAAGCATTTTGGATCTGCAATTTGGACAGTTGCCATACAGGACTCAATTCGGACAATGAATTAATACACCTGCTATAATGATTATGTATTGTTCAGCCTTTAATCTGTACATGTAAATTGTAAATATGAATTGTAAATGTATATTCCATGGGTTGTAAACACTAAATATAATTCGTAAAAATCACCTGAACTACAGGTAAGTAAAAGATGGAAGCAGTATTTTGAAATTAAGCAGCATAACACTACTAAAAATGTCCTTACTAGTAAAAGGACACTATGCCATTAGCGTCAAATATTTTCTTATGTAGCAGTCATGGCTAGGAACGAAAATAGCTAGTAAAATAGAGCACCTCTTCCAAACCAAAATGGCGCCTAAATGTGATCACGTAACACAGCATATCACGTGAATTGAAATTAGCCATAGGATCCATTATGGTTACGCGATTACTAGCGTGAGTGAAAACAAAACACAGTTAGAAAGTGCTGCATGAATTAATCCCATTTTCAAAAAAAGGGGGAGCGGTCAGGTGATTGAAACCATCACATGACCGCTACACCGACCATATATAAAAACGGTAGGAAAGCCAAAAGATACATCAGGTTATCAGGCCATCAGAAGGACGCTGAAGAGCAGAATTTGAAAATATCTACCAAAAATCAAGGTAAGCTCAGGATCTGACTAGATATTAGGCATTGATTGATTAGGGGTAAGCCGCACAACATTAGCTAATTGAAGTGTCCATCCTTTCCTAGCTCAGAGTTTGCAATTTCTAAATTGGAACTACCGCATAGAAATTAAGATGTTCAAATCAAATGGAAAATAATTCTGACGAACAAGATTGAGAGAAAATTGTGAGTGAGTATATATGCTTTATACTAGTGTCTGCAACCCATACAAAAGGATATTATGCTGAAAATGTTTTTACTTTATTCTTTAGATTCAATTTTGAGAAACAATTGTACAACAAACAAATATGGAATTCATTTCTTAGTTATTCCCTCCTGAAGATCTGTCTGAAACCTAAGACAGTGAAACACGTGTAGAGGGCACTAAAATTGGAACTAAAAGTAAAAAATAAATTGAGCTGAGGGCGCAAGTTATTTGGTTTCTGTCTTTTTTCATTTAAAGACAACATTACTATATTAAACGTTGTACTGTACCTGTCCAAGTTGAACCTTTTTGGACCACTACAAGATCTACAGAGACTTGGGGTAGACTAGGGATGGAATTCTAAAGTTTATTATGATATTTGTCCTACCTATGAAATAACATCACATGCTCCCTACTTTGGAATTTTGCATTAACTGACTAGGTTTTATGCCAATGCATCTTTTTATTGAAACATTAAAGCCCAAAGCAAAATAGTGCAAAACAAGATGGGGCACATGTCTGTGAGCAGAAGTAAAACAGTCCCATATTAACTTTAGTTGCCCTGCATATCATATAGCATCCCATTCCCAACAATCCTACCCACCCTCCCTTATGAGTGCAATAACCAGCCACATATCTAATTACATTTTCCCACTTCTCCTGGATTGCCTACTTACGGCATCCCCAAGTCCCACAGATAGTAGAACATCAGTCTCTGCCCGCATGTGTCAATGGCGAGTCCAGCTCAGTGCTGTGACCGGGTGACAACACTGCCTCCCCGCTGTGACAGTGCATGCAGACAGCCCCTGAGCTGGTATGTTTAAACAAAGGCCTCCACCGTTTCCCCAAACTTTGCAGCGCGGATTGGCGTTGCTCACCGTCTCAGGCTGGCTAAGACCGCATCGCATCAATTGGACAGTAGAGTCTGCCATTTATGTTTATCAGGTGGAGTTACTGCTTTCCAGTTTAGTAATGTAGCTTTCCGCGCAGAGAATAGCATAGTGTGTATAAGCGTACATGTTAGGAGATCATCATGCTTTTGTTCAATCATGAGATTGTTTGGTTTGGAAAAGTCATAAAACTTTCTGAGTCTGGGGAATTCTAAAAGTTTTTGTCTGAATTCTAACTGATCAGATAAGGGTTCCACAGTCCTAGTTTCGGTAGTGGTGAATTTAAGTATAGTCGCCTATATGATCATATAGACCATCTAGTCTGCATTTGTGAGGCCCAAAAGGTTTTTAACATCTGAAAACGGTAGCCGTTTCGCATCATCACACAGATATGCAATGTCCACAGAAATGGGCATTGAACGCGTCCCAGCAACGCAAGTCTGGGAACTCCTCTGCAAGATTATCTTGCCAGAACTCTTCTGCATCCTCCTATAGGTGTTGTACGAAATCGGAATGCCCAAGGGCCATCAGATTGAGGTGCCAGGACGGGTGTGTGTTGCAGTTAGTTTGACAAAATTAGTCGCAGGAGGACAGGTGTGTGGTCAGATAATGTCATGGGTAGAATTTCGCATTCCTTAACCATATGCATAAAATGACATGGGAGAAGCCAGTAGTCGAGGCGGGAGTAGCTATGATGGCAATGTGAATACAACGTGTAGTACCTCTTATCCCTATGTGTATGTCCAAGCGTAAACCAGCTGAATGTTCCTTATCAGCCAGAGGTGTGTCAATGATTTTTTGGACCGTTGTATCCCACTGTTTGTTGCACTGTGCCTATCCAGGGTTTGGGATAGGATGACATTAAGATCTCTGCCAATGAGCATTACATGCCCCATAAAGGGTGCACATGTGGCAAGGGTATGTGTAAAAAGAAAATAATAATCCAGGAGTGTCCGCAGTAGGAGCATAGATGTTCAGAAGAGTAATGCACTATTGGTAAAGAGCTCCTTGTATCATGGCACACCCACCCCCTTTGTCAGTCTTATTTTCCAGAATTGTAAGGGGAAGCAGCTTATGTACAAGAATAGAGACACCATGTTTCCCCTGCCATGGGGAGTGAGGAGCCACCCTGTTGCGCAAGATTGTATGCAGTACCCTTTGGGTTCACTACAACAACCCTGACCTCCTGGCAATGGGAAACCAACCTTTGGTATAAGTCTGTACTACACAGGTCAGTAGTGTGGTCGAGTAGCCAGGCTTATCTCAAGAGGGGTCAATGTGAGCTGTAGGGGAGTTACACAGAGATTCACAGTGACAAGTATTCAAATGCATTCTTACACACAAGGTTTCTTGATTAAACTATTATTTATTTAACAGTCCGTTTGAATAAGCCTTCAGAAGGGAGCAATATAAAGCAACACACAAATACACTTCACAAATACACACTCTTAGTTTTCTAAATCAACAAATACCCATTTGGGATGACTCAGACACTACCTACTCCCTCATGTGACTTCAATAGCTAGGGTGTTGTGGACATTAATGTATCACTGTTGCATTTACAATATAATTGAGAGGAGTGTCAAAGAAAAGAGGTTCAGAATAAGACAAGTATTCACACAATTATTCTTTATCAGGTAAGTACTTTCAACAACCCCCCAATGCAAAGTCAGTTAACCCTTTCCTGAAGGGAAGGCAAAACATATAAGCAGAGGAGAGAAGAGTCATTCAGGGAGCTAGGCCAGCCACTGTTAAGTTAGCAAAAGTTGAGGTGAACTGAAGCACTTCTTGCAGGTAAAAAAAAGTCTAGCACAATGTTTTAGAAATCTTTGTAGCAAAAGTAGAATCTAGTGTAACAAGCTGTTGAGCCTGTGAGTAGTAGAAGATGCAAGCAACTCTACAAGAGCAACCGAGACAAGTCTCAACTGAGATCAAGCAAGGTGGCACAATTCTCATAGACTGTACAGTAGGTTGAAGAAAAGTGCAGCAAGAAATGGTTCCAGCTGGCTTCTATCCCTGTGTAGCTCTGCAGATCCTGGTGTTCCTGTGCCTCAGTCATGGGGACAAGAGGGAGGACTTCTGGGGACTCCTGCACTACAACTTGAAGGTCAGCGGCAGTAATGGGCAAACTTCAGTTCAGCTGCACTGAAATGGGATGGTCACCGACTGCAACCGGCAATCGTCAAACAAGTGGCACTTCAGTGTTTCAGCTCCTCGCGTCTACCGCAAATTCCTGGCTGTCGAGATGGGTTTTCCTTGCATCTGGGGTCCAACACTCTGTTGAGGTGGCTCAGGCTCGGTCAGTTCTGCTTCCTGGGAGTCCAGAGGATCTTCCTAGAGCTCTTGGCCAGCTTAAAAGCAACACACACGATCTGGTGTTCCTCTCCCTGGCTATTCGGTTTCAGTAGCGACTGCCGTGGAAATTCAACCAGCTCCGAGAGGATGTCCAGGTGGCTTACTTTGAAGTTGATTGGTCCCACCGACTCAAGGGGAGAAGTCGTCCTTGCAGGGCTTCTCTGTCAATACGAATTCAGAGCTTCAGCACAGCAGCAGGTCTCTTCACCGGGCAAACCAACGGTCCAGGAGTTGCAGCAGTCGTCTCTTCCAAGTTCCTATTCGGATTCCTTCATCCAATGGTCGACTCTGCCTTCCAAGCCAAAAAGCCTTGCCTTTTATGCAGGTTTCTCCCATTCATTCCAGTCTAGGCCAGCCGGCCAATCACCTAAGAGTGCATTCCCGTCTCATAGGAGACTAAGCAAAGGGAGTTTCGGGCACCTCCCTCGCTTCCTGCCCCTGCCAGACACCCTGAAGCCAGAGGCGGGCTTCACTCGGGAATCCCACCAATGACAAAACGAACAAAGGACCAAACCTGGGTTGGCACACAGAGTAAATCTCAAGAAGGACCTTTCCACAGTGAAATAGTGAAAAAAGAAGACCGGGCCATTTTGGCAAAAATTGCTTCCTTGGGTACTTTACCGTGGTTGCGAACGCAGCCCGCGGTAAAAGCACACCACAGAAGTTAAAAGTAAACCACTGTCACCAGCCATTCATCGAGGAAAGGGTAACATAAAATTGTCACATGAGAAGCTAGACAAAGGGGATACTAAGTAACCCCTCCAGCACCATATTGTAAAATGGTGTGTGCTGTTTCTAGAAAGTTACAAAGGTAAGCAAAGTCAATTTCACTTCACTGCTCTTGGAAACAGTAGTTTATCCAAGAGAAGGTATTTAAACCTTTGGGAAATCTGAAAGACTTCCCTGTGCCACTGTACTGAAGGTGCTGTGTGACACAATGTAAAAGATTATGCCTATGGAGTTTGTCAGATTCCACAACCAAAAGAAACAGTGTTGAAAATCACATTAAAATACATGAGGGAGTGGGAAAAAGGGTCTCACTCACTCCAGGTTAAAAATTCAAGTCCTCAAAATCCAGAACATTTGCTGGGGGTCTCTAAGGTAGAGAGGAATTGGCACATTTCCGATAATTCTCCCTAACAGGAGCAAAACATGTAACACTTCAAAATATAATATACTTTAAAACACACTCTTAGTTTCTCTAATCAGATGATACCCTTTGGGGATGGCACACACACACACTTCTTACACCCTCAGGTGACTTAAATAGCTAGGACACTGTGGATTTTGATTTATCCCTGATACATTTAGAGCAATACTGAGTGTGGTGTAAAGGTTAGATTGGGGATTAAAACAAAGGTTAACAAATAATTCATGAACTGGTAAATACTTTTTGAACCGTCCAATGCAAAGTAAATTAACCCTTTCCTGGGGAAAAGGTAAAGACACAAAGTCAGAGGTAAGAAGAGTCTCTCAGGGAGCCAAGACAGCCTATGTTAGTTGAGCAAAGTCTAGGGGAACTGAAGATCTTCTTTGCAGGTAAGTAAAAGTCTTGCACAATGTTTTTAGAAAAGTTTGTAGAAATAAAATCACTTAAAGGGCCACAAGCTGGGAGGCTTGTGAGGGGCGAAGCTGCGAGCAACTCTGCAAGGGCAACCAAGACAAGTCTCAACTGAGAACAAGTATGGCTACACAACAAGAGGTAAGTCCACTTACCTTTACAGTACCTTTGGTTACAAGAAATGGTTCCAGCTGGCTTCTGTCCCTGTGTAGCTCTGCAGATCCTGTTGTTCCTGGCCCTCAGTCATGGGGACAAGAAGGACGTCTGGGGACTCCTGCACTGCAACTTGAAGGTCAGCGGCAGCAATGGGCAAACTTCAATTCAGCTGCACATTGCGGTTTCAGCTCCTCGCATCTATAGCAAATAGCACCACTGTGGTCTCTTGGAAACCACTCTGAACTTTCCTCGCATCTGGGGTCCTGTTGAGGTGGCTCAGGCATGGTCAGTCCTGCTTCAAGGGAGTCCGGAGGATCTTCCTGGAGCTCGGGTCTGACTTAAAAATGATGCACTCGGTTTGGTGTTCCTGTCCCTGGCACTTCGGTTCCTGCAGCATTAATGGAAGTACAGCCAGCTCCGAGAGGATGTCCAAACGAGTTCCCTTTGGGGTTGATTGGTCTCACCAACCCAAGGGGAGAAGTCATCCTTGCAGGGCTTCTCTAGTCGAAATAATTTCTGAGATTCAGCACGGCTTCACTGGGCAAACCAACGGTTCAGGAGTTCCAGCAGGGATCTTTTCCAGGTTCATCTTCAGATTCCTTTGTCCAGTGGTCGACTCTGCCTTCCAAGCCAAAAAGCCTTGCATTTGCTGCAGGTTTTCCCCCTTCATTCCAGCCTAGCTGTCAATCACACAGCAGGGTGGCTGTCCTCCAACGACAGCCATCCAGCCAATCCCCTTTGGGTGCATTCCTGTAACCAAGGGGATTAAGCACAGGGAGTTTCGGGCAGCTCCCTCACTTCCTGCAACTGCCAGGGCCAATTTGACAAAATGGGCACCCATGAGTGTCTTACTGCAGCTGCAATTGCAGCCTGCGGTAAACATGCACAATGGTAGTAAAAACTAAACCACTGCCACCAGCCATGAAATGCAGAAAGGGTAACATACAAATGTTAAATGAGAAACTAGTCAAATGGGATACTAAGTAACCCCTCCAGCACCCTATGGTAAGATAGTGTGTGCTGAGTCTAGAAAGCTACACAATATAAGTAAAGTCAATTTCACTGCACTGCTGTTGGAAACAGTAGTTTCACCAAGAGAAGGTATTTAAACCTTTGGGAAATCTAAGACTTCCCTGTGCCGCTGCACTGAAGGTGCTGTGTGACATAATGCAAAGATGATGCTTATGGAGTTTGTCAGACTCCCAAGTCAAAAGAAACAGAGTCTAAATCACAGGAAAACACATGAGAGAGTGGGAAAAAGGTCTCACTCTCTCCAGGTTGGAAATTAAAATTCCGAAAGTCCAGCAAAAAGAGCTGGGGGTCTCTAAGGTAGCAGAGAATTAACACATTTCTGAGAATTCTCCCAAACATTCTGCTAAGCATTGCATTATGGAGCTTGGATCATCTCAGACCCAGTTACATGGGACATTGACTCTTAGAACAATTGTCCACCTTGCAACCTCGTCCATGGCCTTTTGGGTGCCATCCACCCCCCCCTTCCATCAATGGCGCAAGACTTGATTGTGCTGGGCAGGTGGTTCAGAAAGGCGAGGGTGGGTGTATGGGTTTTCTGGTGCTTATGGCATTGCATCTGTGGTGACCAAGTCATGCTCCCTAAGGAATATCCATGCCCCGCCGGGCTTGTCAAAAGCATGCCTTTGTTGGTTCAATTGAATGTTCCAAACAGTAGAAAATCTGAGGTAATTGCGGTGGTCAGAGCCCTTCAATGTGTTAACAAATTGGTTAAAGCCCTTCCTTTGCTGTGTCATCGAAGATCCTGACTGTTGCATTATCTATTTGCTAGGTGCCCACGGCCCCCAGATAAGCTTTCATAATAGCCATTTTGTTTTGAAAATTGAGTAGGCAAAATGTAATGATTCAAGGCCTCTCGTTCAGCTGTGTTTTGGGGATGGGGGCACGATGAGCTTGCTCGATGGTGTAACTGTGCGGGTCAGCTTGGATCAATTTAGTTGTACAGGACGTTCTCGATGTAAGTGCCTTCAGAATTTTCAGGGACTCAAACCAGTCACAAATTATGATATGATGTATGGCATTTGTAACGCGCCTATTCACAAGTGTTTGAAGGAGCGACTATATACGTGGTCTTTGACTTTTGCTCCTAGCCGCTGAACCTCCCTAATGAGTGTGTCTACATTAGTCGCTGTGGTTTCCTGGTTGTCCTTGAGTGCACTTATGAACTCCTCGTTGTCTGTGGTCCTCTCTGCTTGAAGATTCAGGCAGCCATTAATATCCCTAAGCTCTTTCGTGTCTTGGACGGTACCATGGGTTTCCTGCGTACGTTGACCAATATTTTTCATTTCAGCTACAATGGCCTGCAGTTGTATAGGAACATCCATGGTATCTCTGTGCTACGTGGATCTTCGTAGGGTCGTCTTTTCCGTAGCTTTAATACCTTATACCGATTTTGATTCAGAAGAGCAGTGGTACATACTGCAAACACGTATGTGTTCGCAGGAGGTCTCCAAAGTGGCTATTAACCGGCTTATGGCGGCACGTGTTGTCCCTCTGTTAATGTATATGTCCCTTAACTTCTTTTCCTTTTATGTCCTCAACATGCCCCACTTCATGGATCTCAGCGTTATAAGCGCCAATCCTGGTGTTCCTGGCAAACTGAGGCACCCAGGAAGGGCGGCCATCAATGTTGGAGAGAATCAGGCAGAACACTGAGCATTTACATATTAACAGAGCCGTAGGAGACTTCCAGCCACCAAAGCAAGAGCACGCTAACGACCCGCTGCCCATTGCATTCTGATGGCGTCCCAACTATGTGCCATATGGGTGAGTGGCCCGTGTCTTGTGCATCTCCAGTGAGGGTAGGCATCCGCTTCTGCTGCCGGTCTGGATATCACAGGAACATTTCAAAGCCACTCCCCCTCAGCACTGGGCAGGCCACAGCGCTCATCCAGCGTGGAGGCACCCGGGTGCGCAGGTAAGTGACTACAGATCAGGCGATCAACGCGGTTTGGGAGTCCGTATGTGTCATGCCTGCTGATTGTGAATCGGATTGTGTTTTCCGTGGTGCACGGCATCTTTCCATCTCCCATAACGATCACACAGCTTGGGCTTTCAGAACATCTGCCAGGCAATTCTTCACTCGATGGAAGTTGTATGCACGGTTGCCGTGGCAAGGTCGTATGGTCATGGGACATCGATTGGCCAATATGAGGTCCTCGCCTTCCCGGCGTCACGTGTCAGCTGATGTTGCGTTGCACGTTGGCTCCGCGTCCGAGCTTCCGCTTTCTATATAAACAAACACAGCAGAACTAAAATGTGCTTCTGATTGTTTCTCACGATATCGTGAAGCTCTGTTCACATACCCGTTTCCAGCACCCTGTGAATGATTCCTTTCAACTCGCATTTCCTACGAACCATTTCGGACCCACCCACAACTCCCGGACGTCTCACTACGCTCCTCTCCTCGCACATGGAACTCCGAGGACGGCGTTTCCCTTAGCCTCAATTTCTAATAGGGGCTACTCTGGCACACAGCCAATTCCTTTTTTCAAGTAAGTGTGCTCCAAGACTATTGCCAAAATTCTCAGTTTCGCCACCTATACCAAGGCTCTCTGTTCCCGGTTGCTTATAGGGTAGCACACGGAACGTTGTTCCTCTATTTTGCCCGTTAGTCTCGCTTTCTATAAGAGGTTAACTATCCACATTGCATCTATAATGTACACAATCTCCAAACCGTATCTCCAGTTGACCACGAGGATCCATTACCTTAACCGGGACTCATTCCAGGGAGTAAAGTGCACCGAACTACGGATGCTCTGCTGATTCCTTCATCCAGTGCACCAACCCAGCTCTAGTGCGTCCCTCGTGCCGTACGGGTTATTTCCCCTACTAACATTCCTTCCCAAGTGCATTGTTTTCAGTCATCCTCTACTCTCTGGACAAACATACCAGACGGCCTGCTGTCTCTTTTGTGGTAAGAAGAACACTTGGGGAATTTCATTGGCTGTAAGGGTTATAGGTAGATGATCGTTACTGAATTCCTTTTCACTTGCATTCCTAGGAGAATTCTGGAAGGGTTCCTCCAACGGTCCAACGAAGGTCCAACTCCTCCTTTATTCAGGTTATTCTAGAGGCCTTTTCGATAGTATAGCCATATATCTGAAGGCTGAGTACTGAATACTGTTCTCTTGTTTCAGCCCGGTGTTTTCCCTGCTTTGTGGATTTCCTCACCTTTTCAATTGATTTCTCTATCCTGCAATTGCAACGGCTAGTGAAGTACATCATTGGAAAGGTCTCTTCGTCGACTAGTAAAGTTTGGGTTTCTAAGGCAGCTCCTGACATATATCAATCCTATGGTACTTCTGCCATTCTGTGGGTTCAATTCCTTGCCTCTGGTGAGTCTCTCCTTGATTTGTTTGTTATTCTGCAAGGATTGTGGTTGAGTCATAACAGTATGCAATGCGGCTGGAGCAAACACCCACTCCTCAGTCCGGGTGCCATCCTCAATCCAAGCGTTGCTTTCAAGTGCAGCATCTGTCATGGAGCAGCGCCATAAACCCACGTGCCGTCCCAAGCGGTATCAACCCGAAGGTTGAGCCTCGATCCGCCACCACTTTGCAATGGTGAGCAAGAGCGATCGAGAGATCAGAGATGCACAAAAAGCAAGCCGCCAGTGTCCGGGGGGGCAAAAGGGGCCCTCACCTGGGTTCGGATACCAAAATAGCAATCATTAGCAGCTGTATTTTGAACAGGCCTGTGTTCTTCGCAGAGGACCATTAGCCCGCAGGAATCTTGCTCGGGCTCCCTAACATCCCATTTCATGCCAACATACTTTTAAAGTACTTTTAAAGTAGTGCGCAACCCAATGTGGTTGACCAACTGTGAGTGATATATTTGTTATAAAGTATTTTTTATCATGATATTTAAAGTGTGCCTTAGTGTAGTATTGTAATGAGTGTTATTTATGTAACTTACCTGTGTGGGACTTTTACTTAACTGTTCTGCTAAATGTTACCTGTACTACACAACCGTGCTTCCTCCTTAGTTCAGCCTTGCTGCTTGATCATGCGACTCATTGAGTGTCTTTGCTCTGCTGGGGTTGCAAGAAACCTTGCTAACCCAAGGTTGGCTTTTCCACCTCCTATCCCAGATAGAGACTTTGAAAAACCCTCCTAACAGTGACCTTGGACAATATGGGACAAAAAAGGGATTCAGTGACATGGGAACTTCAGCAAATGTCCCTGTGACCACAAAAATAAATCGGATAATCCAAAATATAAAGGGAGAAAAAGAAAATAAGAGTAGGGTTCCATAAATCTAGACTGCAGAACCCCCAATAATAACTAACTGATTCAAAGGATTGAACCAGACCCCAGAACCTAATGTGAGGTGTTTGGTAAGATTTTCACAGAACTGGTAAATCTTTCTGACCTGGGTCAATCCCAGAACTTTTTGCTTTATTAGTGGGCTATTTTTCCTTAATGCCTCAGTGGGTGGGAACCTTTTTCCACCGTCACAGAATCTTTAACTCTTTGTATATGTGTCATTTTCTTGACTCTCCATAGTGTCTTTTTAAAGTTATCCTCTTTAACAACTTATTGGCAATAAGTGCCTGTTGTTGCTGGGATGCCCTGGGGGCGCCCCTTTTAACTTTCTTATGCTAAACTTGAGAGAACTACAGCTCCCAAGGGTAGAAAGGATATTTGGATACCTTTTTACATTTTATTCTGTGAAGCCAGCACACCCCACCTTATGTGGAGTGCTGAGGAGATACAATGTATCCCCTTTCACCTTCAATGGCTGGTGGCAGTGATACCTTGTATTAATTTGGTGCACCTTTACCGCGGGCTGTGTTCACAGCTGCGGTACAGGAACCTAAGGGTGCTTATTTTACCAAAATGGCCCCGGTCTTCTTTTTTCGCCATTTTAGTGTTTCTTGTTCCTTTCCCCTGACATCCAGTGTGGGAAATTACTTTGTGTGATTTATATCTTCTGCAGGAGTCCCTGCCCAGGCTCCAGTCTGTCTGTGATGGCAGGAAGTGAGGGAGCAGTCCACAATTCCACATCCCTTTGTTTTTCACCTCGCTTGAATGGGGACAAATCCCAGTGGGGGCTAGCTGTCCTGATTGAACAAACAGACTGTACCTTCTTGTAAAATGCGGGGAGAGAATGCAGAGGTTGTGCTGTAGTTCCTGATAAATACTGTGAACCTGGGAGCTGAAGAGAAGTCGACCACTGGAACTGAAACCGAAGAGGAGGATGAAGGAAACGCGGCTGAAACGATTTCCAGCTACCGGAGAGCCTGCTGTAGCCCTTCCTTCCAATCGACCTGGGGACTCTGGAAATGACGATCCGGACCCAGAGCCTGGTGAGTCCTACTAGACTCAAGAAGACCTGCATTTTGAGCCATCCCATGCATTACTGTGACCTTGCTTTGCTGCAATACCCCAATACCGTGGGATCTCAAGCCACTGTGCAGTGCACAGTCTTTTGAATCTCGCTGAAACTTCGTGGGCATCCTGGTGGATCTCCAGAGACATGAATAGAGTCTGAAAAGTCCCCTCAACAGAGTGCTGGACCTTCGTAATGATGAGAATTCAACCACGATTTTCTGTCTTCTGTGCTCCTTGAAAAGGCGCTATATCTGCAGAACCACATTCAGCCGCAAGGAAAACCTTGCCTAGAGCCTTCATCGATCCCTGCTGCAAAGTTCCTTCTGAGGTCTTGTTTTCAGTCACCACAACAAGGAATCCACTGACTGGGTTTTTGGTTGCAGATCCTGAAATAGTCATGCTGCAAAATCTTCTTCAATGCTGAGGTACTGTGTTGGCTTGGGTATGTACTTAGCTTAAGTCTGTTAGGATTTCTGTGTAGCTCTGGGTTGTTTTCTGTGATGGGGAGGCCTCTCATCCAGTGCACCAAGTCCCACTGCTAGAATCCTGCTAAGGTGTCCTGTACCCTCTTCTGACTTAGAAGTAATGTACTCACCTGTTTGCCCAGTCATCCTAAGGAACTCTGACTTTTGCTACTAAAGAACCTATCTTGACACTGCTTGTTGGTCACTAGATCCTAGTGACCCTCCTCCCGCCCCCTTCTGCCTCTGAGAACACTCATGCTCCAAGAATAAGGGAAATCCTTTTAAGGGATTGGGCCTTTTGCCTAGAAAAGAAAATAAGTGTTTAAAGGTTAGTTACTTGTAAAGAGTTGCTTTCCAACTACTCACCGATGGACACAAAGCAACCCCACAGGGCCACGTCTTCCACAGTCTTGCAGCGGCTGTCTATTTTCCAGCAGTTCCTCCAAGGCACTTGCTGTGTTATTATCAGACTTCCGCTCCTCCACTAAGGTACGCCCCCAGGTGGTTGCCTGTAAGCGCCTAACGCATCCAGCACGGCTCGTCACTGTGTTTCTGCTTCTACCGTTGAGTCTGCTTCCCGCTTCGCTTTCTCTGCAGCTCTCCTCTCCTCTCTCTGTTTGCAGGCGATCTTCATGTTTAAGTGTCCCACAAAGCTGATTGTGGTCCTGACAACTAGACCGCTCGTTGAACTTGATGTTACTTTCATTCCACATTGACGCTTACTCCTCTTCTTTGTCTCAGTACTTGAGGCTTTCTGGGATTTGGAGTCCAAAGGAGTTATATTGCTTGACATCTTTGTTTTAAATAGCAACCATCATAAACCGATGTTAAATGTGTTTTAGGGGTGTTATGTACACATGAAGAGTGAACAGTATTCTGACTGGACTTCTTGACAAGAAGGGGTTTCATGGTTTTACAACTGAAGGGTTCTGAATAATGACAAAATGCCACTTTGGAATATGAGGGTCTTCTTCACAGGAAAGGGAAGAATACGACATCTCTTCTGATGTCTCCACCTCTCCCTCATCATATCTCCCCCAGGGTCAGGATCAGGTAACGGCTGCCTTTCCCATGCCACATGGGGTGACATTTTAGGCTGGGGTTTAGTGATGACGCCATAGGATTCATCACACCAAGGACAAGTACTTTTAGTTCCGGTCAGTGAGAATTCAACAGGGAGAACCCAGTATGGCCAGGTTTGCAACAAGTTTCCAGCACCTGGGGATTTGAACCCCGCACCAGCAACAACCCACATGGATGAAAATAATAATCCTCTGTATTTCTGAGGGACAAGACAGGGCAGCCAGCCAGCAAAGAACAGACCAATGATGTGAGCAACAGATGGAGAATACCCAGGATGGCGCTGATGTGGAGTAATGGTGATGCAACTCTCCAAGGCCAGGGAGACTCCCTACACCAAGGCGTTTGGTCCAGGATGATGCTGCATCGATGCTGCACAGGTTGCAATTGTACCTCCCCTTTTCATTGGTTCTCTCTGCCACTCTGTCTCAACGTCACTTCACTTCCATCATGGTCATTTACGCTTTCAATTGTAGTGCCTCACAAGTTTCCCACTCATCTGTACCCAGTAAGTCAGTTTTATGGTAAAGGTATACTTTCCCTTCTCCTTTTATTATACTAGTTCTATTGTTTAATTGTGTCACTTTTCTTCTATTATCCCCTCGTGCAAGTCAGCCCACTGGCTCACTCATAGGGCTGGCTTGGAGAACTTCTTCTCACCTCTCCACGGAAAGACACTAATGTCTAGCCAAGCTATATCTAGGTTGTGTGAATGAGCAGCAAGGCTTAGACTACAGAAGTGTGGAAGTGGTGAAGAGTTCCGTTAAGCACACAAACAGCAATCATTAGCATGTGTTAGGCAGAATGTTCAAATTAAAGTTATTTATTTAGACTCTAGACAACCCTTTACCAATGAAAAACCACAGTTAATTTGGTGTGGTCTACTAAGAGCTCCAAGACTTTACTTGAGAATACATCTAGATCCGTTCCAGAGTATGGTAGGGTAGCAAAGCAAGTAAATAAAGGAACCAGGTAAATAATCACCAGTTGGAGAACTAACATGTATGTTAAGAAAGAATTTTCTTTTGCAGCTTTTCCCCTATAGACAACAATGGGACACCCACATTTATTTAACATGTTCTGACATTTGGAGGCCAGAGAAGCCTGTGTGCTTCACTGGCTTTGCTAAGCTTGTTTGGTTTGGGGGCAATGATCAGTCTGTTTGGCTGTCAATGCAGGATAACTATTTTCTGCATAGTAAAATGAACTGTTTATTTTTCCTGCACAGATCACCTCACAATGAAGTGCAATAGGGACACTTTGATTCCCTGTAGCTTTGCTATTTATAACTTTATGGTTTCTAACGTGATGTGTCCAAGACTGGCTGGTGGCTGTGGATACTTTATACCATTTTTGTTTTTATTGTCTTGCGCACTTTTGCATTTTACTGCTTGATGCCAAATAGTGTATCATATACTCCAAAATGGCTATGCCACAAGATATGTTTGTCCAATGACCATCTTGTTTTTTGGCATGTGTAACGCTCACCTGACTCCCACGGAGGTGCTGGCCTGGTTTGGATTGCTGCGGCCTCTTCTAGGGTGATGCTCAGGACTCGGAAGATGGAATGGACCGAACCCCCAAATCTGGCATGTCTGGCTCGTAGAAATATCCTTCTGTGTGTGAAAAGGGAGGATTAACAATCTGCGGGATAATGCGTAGGCCTCCCACTTCCCTTTTCACCCTCCACGAAACCCTTCTGCGATTCCCCGTGAAGTCTCACCTTAGGGTCTGAAAGGACAAGCTCTCCATCCTGCTTCTGATGCAGGGGCGCGTTGTTATCCAGTTACTTCACTGGATCTCGGATTGGTGAGAGTTCAAGTTCGCTTGACTTTTCCGGTAAGGTACCGTAAGAATTCTGTTGCAAGCTCAAGCTTTAAATAACCATTGTCCGTTTTCTCTATTTCAGGTGCTGAATGAAGATTCTGAGTTAGGAAATGGAACCGTCGAGGGAAAACTCTGGTGAGTTTTTGATGAGTGGTTCCTCTAGTGTTCTTGCATTAATACACAAATGCTTGTCTTTTTCCCCTTAGGCGCCGGGGTTCGGAAAGGCCGAAGATACGGCGCCGACCCGAAGTGAGAAGAGATGTCCCACTAGATATCAGGTAAGTCTTTGATGAGCGTTCCTCTAATGTCCTTGGATTCGCTCACTAATGCTAATGTCTTTTTCCCCTTAGGGGCCGGGGTGCGGAAATGCCAAAGAAACGGCGCCGACCCGAAGTGAAGAGGGATTGACCCAACAGGTAAGTCTTAGGTTGGAAATTAAGCCTTTCTTATTCTCTTCCCTAGCTCACCTTTGTTCTTGTCTTTTTCTCCTTTAGGTGCTGAAATGCGGCAAAAGATCCAGATGATCGCTGATGGGCAAGAAGGCGCCTAGTAAAGGTGAGTGGAATGCTGCGCTGCAGCGAGCAATGCGATGTGCTTTTAAAAATGAATGTCTTCCCTTTAGGATCGTCGGCGAGATGACTTTGGAATGCGGATTAAGCAGGTAATGTCTCTTCTTTCTCCTGTTCTCCTCTCTTTTCCCTTTACAGGTGTTCCAGGATGCTGTCGGGCGTGGCTGGAATCCGGATGCAGGAGCAGACATGGTGAGCGTCCAGCTGCTAGGTGCAGAACAACGCGAAGCGTGAGTTGCTGCTTGGGTGTGGCTTAAATAGCCTTCAAAGTAGTTCCAGGTATGTATTCTTCCTCTAAGGTATGTATTCTTCCTCCGGCCACACCCGTGTGGTAAAGTAGTCCCATAGGTAAAATAGTCCCATTCAGGCCTCTAGGTGGCCTGGATGTTGCAGCACGGTCTGCATCAGGTAAGTTCACACAAAGTCATCCTTTATGAGCCTGGCGCCTATGGCGCCAGGACTGTTGTCCAACATGAGTCTAGCGCCAAAGGCGCCAGGACTGAGTCCAAAGGGCCCCTACCTGGGGCCGCTGGGACTTCCCTCGGGAACATGTCTGCCTCTGGGGTTGCTGGGCCCGGTCTGGCTCCTTGGGGGTAGGCATCATGACAGCATGCTTCATGCTCTTGAAGAGCTCATTAACATATATGGTAAGTCCTTTTCCGGGGAAAGCTTCTGGCAAAATGGCAGTATGCGTGTCTGGTCAGATGTGGGGCCTGTGAGACTTTCTGGTCCAAATCCACATCCATGCCAAAGTGTCTGTTGCTGGGCAGATGTGTTGGCCAGAGGTTGTGAATAATTGGTCAACCCCTGTCAGTTTGAATGGTGCAGTTCCTTGCCGTTGGTTGGCTTGAGGCAATTTCAGCTCGATTCTTGGATAAAAGGGGGGACTCCTGCAGCCATTCTTCAGCTTTGCATTGGAGCCAAGACCCCTATGAAGAGGAGCATCCTGCCGAAGACCTGAAATGTGTTGTTGAAAGCAAGCTAGCAGCACTTTCTTCAATGGTCCCAGTGAAGCCCAGCACCTTTGCAGATCTCCTGTAGTCCTTTATTGGTGCTTGATCACCTGGACCAGTGGGAAAAACCAGTCTTGATCACCTGTTTGAAGATCCTGCCCTCAAAGGTTTTTGGCAGTATCCTGAAACCACCCTGTGGGCTGATCAGCTTCAGATTGGGCTACCTCACTTCAATGGTCGATGTCTCAAGTTGAGCCTTGAGTCTGCGCAGATCCTTGACTTACGAAACAAGAAGCATTCCCCTGTAGATGCAGTTCTCTACCAAGAATGGGGGCCAAGCGGAAACAGTTTTTTAGTTTCTGCTATGAGGGTCGACTTCCGCCATTTCTTTGGAGTGACCATCGCTTATCACCACCTGCATCGTGTCCTGGGAGTCCTCTGAGGTTGTCCCCATAGTGGTGGTCCTCTCTTTAGTCTAGCATTAACCCATTCCCAACCCACTAAACCAGCCGTCCTCTAGATGAGCTCCTTAAATGTGCTCCAGACGATTGCCCTCATGACATGGAAAGGCACTTATTAGGCCTTGCAGTTCGCTTGTGCTGCCTTATCTAGAACAATTAGTTGCATTGTCTCTCAGGATTCTTATATTATTTATGTCTATCTCTATAGGGTGTCACCCGACCAACCAGTTCTGCACCAAAAATGGTTCCGGTGCTGTAGATGAACGGCTCATTCTACGAACCATTTCCGATCAGCGTGATCCATTGCCATCAAACTAATGGCCTTACCCTAGCACTCTATAGCTTACTGAAAGTCCAAATTCAGCACTTTTGGTGCGTTTTCACAGTCCGGTATAACGGCTACCAGAATTACCTGGTGGCAATATGAACAGTATGCCATAGCCAAAGTCCACTAGGTTTTAAGGAAAAAATAATAAACACTAAGGCCTTGGAAGCAAGACGACACAGAGCACCACAGGTTCGATCCGCGGTTAGAAACCTCTGGGTATTAATCGCATTATAAATAACCTATCATATCATAAAGACACAAGGGTGATGTCATGGCGTAAAAGAAATTTGTTTCCTGCTTCTTGGTTGCTTTTGTCAAGTAAGATCCTCCCAAACCCGACCCCCCCCCCCCCCCCAATCGGGATCCCCCTCATCCTCTTGTTCAGGGTCTTGTTATTTTTCTCATTTACTTATTTTAGTATTTTTGTTCGACTGCAGGTCCGTACTCTTCCACAGTATAGGTGTGTGTTTTCTTTGGTTTATAGTACACACTAACTAGCCTTCCCTACCAGCCCCTCTGAAGCTACGCCTGACTGCTCTGCCATTGCTACTACCGTTTGAGAGGTTCATCTTCCCTGTTGGTTGGGTTTGTTGTCTCACCCATAGGATAGATGCGTACACACCCCTAGCCACAGTGCTGTATAGAACTCACTTTAACAATCACCAGAGGGAATAGAAGCCACTCAGTGGTCATCCTGTCTATGGAATGGGCCATAGGAGTCGGAGTACAGTACCAACCATGCACCAATATTTTTAATAAAACAGGTTTTGAATCATTTTCTATTTCCATCCGAGGAAGCCACAATTCATAGTGGGTGGCTGTAGGAGCAAATCTATGGCTAAAGGTTTTGACTTCGTTACTTTATCTGAACTTTGTTTGACTGATTGCATCAAATATTTGTGCTTAGGGTTGTTGTATGGATTCTATATTTTTTAATGTTTCGGTAGTTAGTTTGGTTTCAAAGTGAACAATGAGGTTGCCTTTGGGTGCCACTGCCTGGTATGAGGCAGAGTGAATACTCTATACTAATCCTAATACCTGACCCCAAGCACAGAGTTTAAGCCAGAACTTGTGTTGGTTTTCAATCATTAGTTGTAACGCAGAGTTTAGTCTGCACAGAGAATGCAGGCTACACGTAAGGTCACATAATTATACAACATAGTATTGACCCTACATTTGTTTGAAGTATGATGCAGCCAGGCAACACTGTATGCCCATTTTGAATGCCTTTCTGAAAGCGTTTAGTAATAGGCCAGTTTTTCTCAAGTCCACCCACGGGCTCAAACTCTTAGTATAAGGCTGTACCACTTGAGATCATTATCATTATGGGAGCAATGACATAGCAGCAAGGCTTATCTTAGGCACGAGAGAGGGCTATAGATGGGTACAAGAAATTGTAGCATACATATAGTCCAAAGAAACACTGATACACTGATGTATTGTAAAACAAAGTGTTTATTTTATATATACACAGGCAAAGCACTATTATCATCCATGAACACAATTCTAAAAAACAACACAATTCTTATGGTATGCAAACCAAAGTATAAACCTTCTTTAGAGGTATCCATAAAAATATTCAAATAAAAAAAACCAATGGAATATTTGTTCGAATTCTGGCTGAACGAAAATTTTGAGCACACGAAAATGTTGAAGAAATATCCCATTCAGTGCCATTATAATGAACAAAGGAGTGGGGGTTGTGGGGGTGTCCCCTGCACCCTTGTTCACTACAATGGCATCGGGGGTTGCAGGGGAAGGAGTCGTCGCCGGCACACATCGAGGTGCACTGCCAACAGTTAAGTTGGGGAGATGGTGGGGGATTGTTATTTGACCGATGCGCTGAATTCGAATTTGGCATTGCCGCATTCAGCAATTTTGGGACTCGATCAAATCACAGACAACCTTATTTAGAAGATCAATGTGCAGTTGAAGGTGTGTAAAACCTAATGATAGGCATTTATAATGGCAACATGCTATTCATGGGGAGTAAAACTACATTAGTTAGACTTTTAGAATGACCCAAGACAATTCAAGGTAAGCAAACCTGATCGGTAATAACCTACATGGTTATTCAGTTTCAGGAATCACCTAGTTATACCTACACTGTTACAAGTATACACCTTGCAACATATGTAACTTATTATTCTCTCAGAGTGGATACAGTTACACCCAGATTACTTTTCATGGCCATCAGCTATTCAAAGTGAGTAAATCCCTATTGATCATAAACTCTTACACTACTTCTATTACAGCAAAAGTCAGTTATACCAATGATACTTTTCAGAAGAGTAGAACACAATTCTAAGTTAAGTAAGAACTCTATATACTTTTTAGAGGGGCAGAATGCAATTCTAGGATACGGTAGAACTCTGCAAGAGTATTTTAGAAAAGCACTAAGCAGTTCAGGGTAAGCAAACCCCAATGGAACACTTTTAGAATGGCAGCAGCTATTCAAGGTGATTAAACCCTATTGGTAGACTTTTACACCTATTCAGTTTCAGGAATAATAAAGAAATAGCAACTCAATTACTTTCTAGGAGAATGGAAAACAATTCAAATGTAAGTAAATAACATCTTATACTTTTCAGAGAGGAAACCAGCAACTGAAAGGTAAGCAAGAACTTGGTGACACTTTGCAACTTGTTTCAAGAATCAAAGTTACACATACAAGTAGGTACTTTGCAACACTTGTTATCTTTTCTAGTCAGAGCCCATATAGCCAGAGGCAGAAGAGGGACCCTAATGGCCTAGAAGCCAACAGTAAGCAGATCAGGATAGAGCTCAGATGCAGCAAAAAGTCAGAGTTCCAGAGGATATCTCAGTGAACAAGCAAGTACAGACTTTAGAGTTAGAAGAAAGTGTTCAGGGTGTTTTGTAGAAGACTCCCTAGATGCATTCCAGTGTTAGGCCTGGGCGAACGGTATGGGCGTACTCCCAAATACATGAATCACTCACACAGGATCGACACAGGACTTTAGGTAAGTAGTACCCAAGCCTACACAGTACCTCAGCAGTGAAGAAAAGCTTGCAGACGGACCCCTTCACGATGCAGCAGCACAGAAACCCGTCTCTGGATTCTTGGTCGTGGTGATGAAAGAATGGACACTGGATAGACATTTGCAGCAGCAGTCAACAGAAAAGGCTCCCAACAAAGGATTCTTCAGTGCTTCTGATGGCTCTGTGGATTTGACACCCTTTTACAAGTACCAGATGAAGGATGGTTGTTGACGGTCAGATTCTCTTCACTCTCCCGGTCTGCCACTTTGGTGATGGGATTGTAGGGATTTGAATCGGGTCCCTGGAGGTCCAGCAGGAGTCCATCAAAGTTTCAGCAAGAATCGGATTTAGGAAGACCATGCACAGCACTCCAGCTCAACGTCCCATTGTATTGGCGTTTTGCAGCCCAGGAAGGTTACGGCACATCGTGGGATCGCTCGTTTTACAGGTCGTCTCAAGACTGAAGGGACACAACAGTCTCTGGGTCGGAGTCAACGTCTTCAGGACTCCTGGTTTGCATGGAAGAAAGGGTCAGAATAGGATCTGGTTACAACATGCATCTCAGGTGGCTAGAATCCGCTACAGCTGGCTTCTCTTCATCTTCCTCTTTGGATTCAGCTCCAGTGGCTGACTTGTCTTCAGCGGTCAGAATCGGACAGTTAATACAGGAACCTAGACACAACTTCTGCAAACTCTTCCCGCAGTTTACAGAAAGGGGTGGGTGGCTGTCCAGTGGGAACTGGCTTCGCTCAGGCTCACCAGAAGACAAAGGGCTGCAGAGGTTTAGACTCCTCCCTCACTTTCTGCCTTCACAGACACTCTGCCGGTCAACACAAAAGGGTTCTCGCTGAAGAAAAACCTTCAACCAGGACCTCACCCACCTTGGACGGCAGATGAAGACCCAAGAAAGGCCAAGCGCAAAGAAAGAAGCCACGATTCAAGCAGAATGGTGAGGCTTCTGTACATTACCGCGGCTGGTTTGACAGCCTGTGTGTATTATTAACACAAAAGTCATTAAAGTAGGTCCACTACCACCAGCCATAAGAGTTAGCTTGTCACAGTAACAGAAATGTTACTGAAGCAGTGAGAAAGGAGATACTATGCACCTGTGAAGGCCTCATGAAGTACGACACAGACAACAGTAAAACATGGGCTACAAACCTTTATCAATGTAAAAGAGGGATTTGAAAAAGGCCTACCTTGCCCTATTCTAAGGTGGGATTTTCCTACCTAAAGAAAACCAAGGATAGTCTGTGTCATGAAGTCCTAAATAATCATCTGTCTGTGTCCAAAATCTATGTTTGCCCTCACAACTAACTGCATACAATATATAGGGATGTCAGCATCAACATCAATGGTGTTCAAAATAAAGGTCTGAGCTTCTTCTGGCTCTTGACTTGTAATTAGCTTCCCCTTTCCCAAGTCCAGAATAGTTCATAAAGTACAGGGGTTTCCTTCCCCAAGAGTTCAAATCTTCCTGCATTCAAAACGACACTTAACTTTAAAATCAATTAAAAGGTTATTGCAAAACACAAGCTTCTTTAGGGTTGTTTTCAGAGGCTTTTCCATTCATGGGTACCCGGGCTACGCGCAGTTGTCAAACCATATGGCCCACCCGTTACAGGTCACGCCAACGGTAACCTTTCTTGACTACACTTTCATCAACACCAATTCACTTGCTTCATTCGCAGGCGTCACACTCTCCTGTACCGTGGCTTGGTTAGCCTCCATGCACTTATTATACTTGATTATTCCAGTTATTATTTCCTTATTACATATAGTTCCTTGAACTCTCTTGGCTTCGGTTAGTGCTGCATTCCTCTTATCATACAACTCTTTGTGCTCTCTTGGCTTTGCTTGCATTTGATTCTCGGGTAACACAGTTCCTTCTAATTTGGCTATTGCCAATGCTTGGTTTCTCATATAATGTACTTTACCATTTCGATACAGTTCACAAACTTCCTTTTATTAAGATTCACAATCTTACTTATTCTCCTCTCAGCGTTCAAGAGTGTTCACAACTTACTTTCATTTTGTTCGGTATTCAAATTGCTTTGATTTCGTTCAGTACTCAAAATTGCTTTATATTTGCTTTCATTCAAATAGCAATGCATGCTGCTTTCATTTAAATCATTGTCCATTACTTGATTTCTATGTTTGCCTGCCAGCCCAGCATTCCCCCTTCTAGTTGCACTCACCGGTTGGACTTGCAGCTTCTTACGAGGTTCTCCGTCGCCACAGGTTGCTTTCTCGTAGTGTTTCTCCCAGCGGTCCTACGCGGCTCGTGCTCACCCAGCAGTGCTTCCTCTGCGACTCAGGACTCGGACAACAGTTTCCCTCGGTCACACCGGTCCCCTTCCTATGGCTTGCCACTGGCCTCCAGCATCCTGTACCTTCGCTTCCTGCTTCATAAGCTCTGCACTTTTACACAGGTCTCGAGCGCTCCTCATGCCACACCGATACACTGGAGGAATCTGCATGCACCCAACAATTTGTGGGCGTTCTCCAACAGCTGAGACTGTTTCCATCTTGTTGCTGGCTTTTAAAGCTCCCACCTCCATGCTTCTTCCAAAAAGGACTAGACCGCTCACCACTAAAGCGGTAGTCCTGCTTTACTCGTGTTGTCCTCCACCTCGTCTCAGTACCTGGCTGGCATCTGTATGTGTCGCCATTAATAAGGTGAGGGTGTGTTGTTCTAGTCATCCTGTACTGTTTCCCAGTAGCATACAGGTGTGTTTTGGGAAATGTTTTAGGGGAAGAACAAGAAAAAGGCTGACGGAAGCCTCTAATGACTTTAGGGATGGAGGGTTCATTGTGAAAGGGAAATGGGGGATACTGTGTCTCACCTAAGGACGTCCTCTCCCCACCCCCAAGTCTCCTCCACCCAGGTGATCCTCCCTTGCATATCCACCCGCAGGGTCAGGATCCATAAACGATAGCCTTTCCTTGAAGAGGATACCGGTGGAACAGAAGTGATGAAGCCCTCCGGTTCCTCACACTCCCCAGCACTCCACACAAGGTGCTGGTCTCATATATAAAATGTAAAGGGGATTAAAATCCCTCTCTACCCTTGGAAACAGTAGTTCACCCAAGGTGAATCAAGAGAAAATAAAATGGGAAGCCCAAAGGGCGACCCAGCAACCCTACCCAGCAAGTGCTGTGTGCTGCAATGAATAAATGTAGCTGCCAAAAGAGTTATAGAAAAGGATATCTTCAAAAATACACTATGGCGCGTCAGCAAAATGGCACCCATAAAAGGAGTAAAAGAAAGGGTGAATGTGGGCAAAAAGGTTCCCACTCAGTTAGGAACAATGGAAAGAAACCAGAAGTCCAGTTGTGGGGATCTCACAGGTGAGGAATATTTAGCATAGAAATGAAAATCTACCCTAACCTTTAGCATTCCGTTTGTACATACTTTCAAGATGAGGAATGAACTGGCCAGATGGGCCAAATAATTGTGATATTTCTGCAGGAATATTAGTCGTTTTATATCTCAATCGTTAATTGTTAAGTCACATTGGTTACTGGGGGTCTATCCTTTCATCATTTTCTACTTACATTTTCCTTGACCAATTTCTGTTGTTTCCAAGAAAAAGACGATAATGTTTTTTTAAAAAAAACAAATGTATGCAATTGTGCAATAATTATTTATTGTTTCTAGAAGAGAAAAATAAATAATATTTTGATCCATGAAGGGATACAGTGGTCTGAGTTTGCTTGATCCAAAATATTAGAGAAACACATTGGTCAAAGTAAATGTAAACATCTCAAGAAATTAACCACAACTGGTAGCATTCTTTGTATATTGTGTTCTGATTTCCCCAGCTAGCAGCAGAAGGGGACCTCCCTTCAGTAGATATATTTACTCTATCCTAAAACCCAGTATGTGAAGCATTTCTATTCTCCCCCCATTTGTAACCTCCTTATCCTGTATGTTCTGTGCAGGTGGTAGTTGGCATATCAGCATAATGGGCACTGTAACCACATTATTCCACAACAATGAACAACCCTACAACCTAGGCATGGAGTTGCACAGTATGCTTATGTGCTTTTCAGAAAATTACAAACTATGGAACGAGGATATTTACTCATCAGTAGCCCTTGCATATTCATTAGGCTCGACACAATCTATGGAATTCCCTGGGTAAAAGACTGTCACTTATTCTTTCCTGCCACCGAACAATTTCCACCATATTCTCTCCCTCCCCCTCCCTCTTACCCCCATACACAGCTTTTGATTCTTGCCTGACATTCTCCTTTGCCAAAATGGAACCGATATTCCGGATATTCCCCACTCTCATGACTTCCTTCCTTAACACATATGGGACATACCTTCTCAACCTGGTGTTGGTATGCAGGAGACTTCCTTTGGGTAGCTCCTCTCGTCAGTGGGTTCACTCACTTCCCAAATATCAGAGAAGAGGGATCATTACACCAACACCTCACTTCAAGTGGGACTGAAACTGTGAGGACAAAGCCATTTGAGCAGAAATTCTTCAAATTAAGAACAAATTGCCTCTGTGGCTGACTATGCAAAGAATCATCTGCTATTTTGTCTTTTTCCTTTATAGGGTGATCGCTATGCGGCTCACAATGATCTGGACAATCGACGTCTACTATGGCATGGAACCAATGTGGCGGTGGTAGCTGCTATCCTGAAGAGTGGGCTCCGAATCATGCCGCACTCTGGTGGTCGTGTGGGCAGGGGCATCTATTTTGCATCAGAGAACAGCAAGTCCGCTGGATATGGTAAATCAACCGTTTTATTCTATGGACAGTTAAGTAGAGTGGTGGAAAATGTTCATGTTCTGAGTACGTCTTTTTTAAATTTGAGGCAGACATCTTTTAGATGATTTCTCAATATATGCCATTTTATTAAATAGTAGGTTTCAGTAAGCGCCTCACTATCCAGACCCTGATTAGGATTTCCTTTCCGAAAATAAAGTAAAGGAAACACTCTAACAAAGGATATCTGGCCCTCACACTTACACAAGAAAATATATGGCAATTCACAGCAACATCAACATCCGCTCCCAGCACTTGCCTTGGTACCCACTGGCCTATGTCAGCGTAGGCCTGCTCTTAACTATTTATTGGCAGCTGAACTCTCCCTAGCACTTCCTCCACTGGGCACTGTAAGGAAGGCATGGTATCAAACAGTGAAGACGGACACAAGTGAGCAGTGTGTTTATTGAACTTCAATGTTGTGGTTGAACGCCTATCTGAACCTAAATCTAAGGATGGGAGCAAGCTATGACCATCAAATAATAACAGTCCCTATTGAGTCTGTCAAAATAAAAGGGCCTATACTAATAAACCTATTGCCAATCCTTACTTCTAAAAACAAAACAGTGTGGGACAATAGTGTATACAAAAAGAAGAGTGTTCAAGAAATAATATGTCAGGATAGTTGAGTAGTTGGCTTCCCTTCCCCACGTTTTCAGCATGGGGTAAGGTGACACGTTCAAGCTTTAAATACACTCTGGCTTCTCAGCCACGAGGATACACGTTTTCAGCATGGGGTAAGGTGGCACGTTCAAGCTTTAAATACACTCTGGCTTCGCAGCCACGAGGATACACGTTTTCAGCATGGGGTAAGGTGGCACGTTCAAGCTTTAAATACACTCTGGCTTCTCAGCCGCGAGGATACAGTTCTAAGCCTCTTTGTCAATAACCGTCTCTTCTGCAGAGGGTCTGTCATAACAAACAAACCTCAAAGTTCCAGTCGGATCAGGATTTTCACATGCACACGTTCTTGCTTTCAATGTTCATCATGGGTCTCTCTCATTCAGGCTGAGACCCCCTTTTTATCACAATATTCACACTTGGTCTCCCTCGTTCTGGCTCAGACCATGGATCTCCCTCATTCGATCACTCTGTCAACTGTATCATATATTTCCTTCTAAGTTCAAACATCCATCAGCAGTGTAGCTTTACTCACGTCTTTAGTCACACACGCTTAACAACATTTGTTCCAGCGCTCGTTATACAATGTTGCTGCTTGCAACCTTGACTTCAACACAGACCAGTCTTGCATTGGTTTCCCCAACACACCGGCTGTGTTGATCTCTGGTGCTCCCTTTTTTCTTTGAGCCAAGGACAATACTGCAGCTGCTGTTCCTCCCCGCCTTGGTCAGCCACGCGGGAGGGCCTGTGGTATCTTTGACACATAATGAAGGATTCTTTATGCAGGTTTCCTGGCCTTACGCTTTTACTGTAGAACGTTTCTTGAGAGTAATGGTTTCTTGTCGAAAAGGTTAAGGGTATTTCCCTCCTTGCGAACCCTTCGTGGTTTGCCGTCTTTCTCTCTTCATTCAGCTGCTGTTTCCAAACTGCTGTTCCTTCGTGTGTTTTGCCTTGCTCAGTGTGCTTTCGTGTTCCATCTTTTATCCATGTGGGGAAGTGTAATGGAAGTCAGGTGTGAATGATTGTCGGCAATTGCCTGACCTCGCCTGACCATTGTATTGGGACATGTCAGGTACACTGCTTGGATGTGAGTCTGTTTTCTCCCAGAGCGGGCTATCTGTGTGAAGTGTTTGTAACAGGAAAGTGGGGGGAGGGCAGAGTTCTAACGTATCTTACCTGGTAGGATGGGGTAAAGGAGTTAAAGAGGGGGATACCGCATCTTGCCATTCAGTGTTCCACACCCCGAAGAACCCTCACCCAGGTGATCCTCTCGCACTGGTCCACCCCCAGGGTCTGGATCCAAAGGCGATGGCCATGCCCTGAACACCTGAGCGAGAGATCCGCAGGGACTAGTTGGTGAGACACCTTCTGGTTTCTCACAGCACTTACATCTGCTGCTCACTGATGAGCATGGGCACTCCCAGCACTTACCTCCCTCCTCCCCTCTCCTCTCTCTGCACTTGCACGTGCTGAACGCTCACAAGGCCTAGTAGGCCCATCTTTATCTTTCAGTGTTTTCATGTTTTTCAATCCCATGTTCCTTCCTTTTTGCCCTCTGGGCACTTTGAAACACAACTTACTTTCTGTATAAGCGCCTAACAAATGCACAATAAATAAAATAAATAAATTGCATTTGTAATGGTTTCACGGTCTCTCTTTATAAATTGGGTGAACTTCCCTTCCCCAAGTTTTAAGTTGGATTCAGTTCCAGTGTTTAACAGAAAGGAAAAAGGAAATCTCGGGTTGTAACAACGTTCCAACACAGTTCTTTGCACCTTCAATTTGTCAAAGAAATTTCTGTTAATCCAATGTTCAACTAAAGAACGATTCCTCTTTTTCCTAGAATAATGGTTTTCACTTCATCAAATGGCATCAATGATATCCTATGTCAGGTTGATTTGCCACAACTCAAAAATGTCAAAGAAACACAGCTTCTTAATATCTGCTTCTTTCAACACCATAAATCACAACGTGTGTCTTTGTCAGGATAACTTCACTGCATTTCTACTTCCACCTGGTTTACTCTCATACCAGACCCACTTCTACAAAGATTCACCTTGCGTATCTACTCGCCTGCCCGATCGTTTTCCACAATCAACAGTGCTTCTGAAGTTCTAAATCTACTGACAACCAACAGTTTACCACAGCTTCAGCAGTTTGCAATATTGTGACTTTCACCAAATTTTCTGAAAAGACAAGTTGCACTTTAATGCTCCTCAACACTTCCAAGTATGCAAGGTACTCTTCTTCTGAACATTTACCTTCCAGAAGGGCAGCCTCTTAGTCACTTTTGTCTTTCTGCAACACCATTAACCAGAGTACCCTTACGGATGTGATTCTACCTTTCCTCATTTTGGCTTTGGCAATGTGAGTTTTTATACCAACTTCTATAGAACAATCGCAATCAACAAGCTTCACCCCTTTAAGGCATTGCATTCGCCCCTTCACTTCATGCTGGCCCAATTAGCTTAGTGGTATGCAATGGTGTTAGTCTCTTTTGGCTCTGGACAATGTTTGTACAACTCTTAGATTTTATGGAGAACAATTTCAGAGGTGGCATCTCCCAGCAGGCTGATTAAGGGATGAGCTTATGGACATAGACAACGATGGCAAGGAAGTGGCATGCCAAGCCCTCTGGGTGGGTCGTGATGCTGCACACCTTGTCGGGCGATCGTTGGGTACGTCAACAGTACTCCCGAGGGTGTCCTACCTCCATGGGTTTGGATTCCGACTGAACGTGCATGCAAAACTGCGTCTCTGAAACACTTCAAAGAGTCGACGCTTGCAGCAAATGCATTGGGCCTGGTAGTTCATCAGCTTGCCAAACAAACCTTTTCTTTTGGATCCAGAGGCAGGGATACAGGTGTTCTGCCCCTTTCCTGAGGAAGTCCCAGCTTCCCCAAGTCAAGCAAGGTCAGAGTTGGTTCTCGTGCCCCAGCAGGGGCAGATGGGCCTCGAAAGACCATTCGGCAGCGGTGCCCGCTAAGCCTTTTTGCGGTCTCTCCACATGCTTCTCTGGTTGGCGGAAGGGTCTCTGGGCACTGGGACAGGTGGAACTAAATAACTTTGAATGCCTTGGCCCTTCAGCTGGTCCATTGGGGCTTTTGTATCACCTTTGTCAAAAGACCACCGGACAGACCTCCACCCCTTCCTTAGCAGCCAGAACCGCAGTTCCAGGAAGAGCTGAAAGACCTGCTATTGCAGTGGAGGGAGGTACCAGCCAAGGCGAGAGGATCAGGCTGGTGCTCCTGCTACTTTCTTTTGCCCCAAAAAAAGGAAAAAGACTCCATCCCATCCTGGACCTCCAGGCCCTGAACGAGGTCCTGAGGAATAACAAGTTCAGGATAGTGGCCTGTTGATGAGACCTAGGATTAAATCATGCGTATATATCGCTCAACCCACTGAGCCTCTAGTTTTGTTTGTCATTGGGAATTCCATCTGTTATGTATTTGCTCATGAGCTTTGCAACAGGGGACACACCAAGTTAAGATGATCACCACTTCCCACATCCACTGAATTTCAAGGGTTTTGTTGCATTAAATCTGATCACCTTAACTAAAGTTTTTTTCAGTGAATTTGAAAGGTTTTGCTATACCGTAGCAAAGCCACTAGCAATGGCATTCGGCTATGTCCAGTAGCCACGGTCTTTGGCAGTGACCACTCTGAGTGTTCCACCAATAGGTTGCTTTAGGGCCCACTAGCCGTGACCTTTGGCCGTGGCCACTCTGCATGTTCCACCAATAGGTGTCTTTATGGCCCACTAGCTATGGCCTTAGGCCGTGTCCACTGTACATGTTCTACCTATAGGTTTCCTTCGGGCCCACTATCAACGGCCTTCGTACTTGTAACCATAACGTCCCTTTAACAATGTTTTTTCACAGAATTTCATAGGTTTTTATTAGTGCAACTTAACCATAGCGTCCTTTTTAACAAAGTTTTTCCACAATTGTCGGCCACTACTTCTCTTTCTCTCCTATCATAGCGTTCTTCGACAACAACATCGACAATGGCTTCAAGGATTAACTTTGTTGGTAGCAGAACTTGCCTGGACGAACTTCCACACTGCCCCAGAAGGCCACTCCAGGCCTCGGCCCTTACAATAGGGAGAGTGGTGGGTGGTACATAACTTACTTAACTAAGATGATGCATATTTGCCCTCTTACCACAGTATTCGCCAAGCTGCCCTTCCAATTTGACATGGAAAATACACCTTTTAAATTATGTCCAACATGTAATAAGAAATCTCCCTGGAAGGACTTGCATTGGGTGTGCAACCGCTGTCTTCCGAGGGATCACAACGAGGGCCACTGTAAAGCTTGCAAGCTTTTTAATCCCAACACCTTAAAGGACTGCAAAACGAAGTGCTGGGCCCATCACGGCATGCAGGCCGAAGCTGTCATAGACAAGGAGGGTGCTTCTAATGATGGCAGCATCAGCGTCTTCAGTGATGACGACAGTGAAGGGGAACCATCGGATTCCCACATGCAAGACCCTTACCCCACCAGACAGGCCCGCGGCGCTGTTATGTGAACGACACCTGGCGGCACCAGCACAGACAAGATCCCCCACGTTAAACCCACAACCCAAGGCTATAAGTCGATATCAACACCGACTACAAGGCCACACACATCATCGAGGGGAAGGTCTACCAGTTCCCTGTCCTCTGGGCATTCCCGATTGCGTTCGCCTCACGACAGGCCACCGAAGTTAAGAGAAAAATACGATTCAGACGCTGTGTCCAAAACTACAGCCAAAAAGCGTATATCGAAAGACGTGGATCCGGCACGTCCACTCGCCAAGAAACGACAATTGACGGACACGTCGAAGTTGGCTAAATCCCTGTAGACCTTGAAATTGTCTCATCTCGTTAAAAAGCATGTCCCATAAACACTTCTAAAGGGGCGGACTTCGAAACACCACACATCAAAGACCCACAAATCCCATAGGGAGAAGGAGACTGTTACCCAAAGGGAGGGAATGTTATCTGAAGCTATGAGACACAAGAGGCAGCCTACAACTGAGCTACTTCCCACTCCTGCAACCATCCCAAGTTCATCACAGTGGTCTGCAGAAGATATAGACAGATTCATGAGACGCATGTGCTTTATGGCCAACTTTTTTGACAGCCACCCTCAGGTCCTAGAAAACTTTCAGATCACGTCACCAGCTAGTGGGGCGACACTGTCTCAACCCCCCACAAAAAGAGCCCGGGCAGACTCACTACAAGCAGCCACACCTCAACAGGACCCATGCCAGCTTGAACAATATTACCCCAACCAAAGCTTCCAGGAGACTGGAGTATATACAGATTCAGAGGATCAGGGGGACATAGGTGAGGGGGACCACTATTATGAAGACGACGAAAAAGACGTTTACGTCATCCCATCGGCAGACCATGCAGACCTGCCGGTGGCAGATTCACCAGTGGATAACCAGATCCAGTTCAATGACATGCTCCTAAAGACAGCTGAGCGCTTCCAAATAGAGACACAAGAAACACAGGACAAAGATTTTGTAGAAGACATATTGGGTCACAAGAAAGCAGCAACCCAATTTATCCTCTTATTACAATATGTGCAACAGCATATACAACCCACTATGGTAACCCCTGACCTAACGCAGGCAGTTAACCCCCGCATTGAAAAGATGTTCCGACCAGCACCCTCTGACTCCCTCTGCATCAGGGGTCAATTGAAGCCTGACTCCTTGGTCGTTACCACCACGAGAAAAAGGGCGTGAACACCTCTTGCATCATCAGAGGCACCCCCGACAAGGAAAGCAAAATAAAATACACTTTTGGTAGGAAAGTTGCCACCTTGGCAGCATATCAGACAAGAATTGCCAACACCACCACTCTGCTGGCCAGTTACAACTGCCACAAGTGGGAAGAAATAGCCACAATAATGGCCTCAGCCACAGAGCTATTAAAATCCCAACTCTCCCTTGCAGTAGCAGAAGGAAAAGCTGTTTCTAACTGCATCTTGAAAAAACAGTTTAGATGCAGCTGATAATGCTGAAGAATTATTGCTGAGGGCACACTTGTGAAGTGCCACGCATAGCTATGCCAGTCAGGCTTTAAGTTAGAGACACAAGCAACACTCCTCAACATGCTAATTGAACCTAATGTTCTGTTCGGCAAGGCAGTAGAGGATGCATTCAAAACTGCAAAAGAAGAGTATGACACTCTAAAGTCACTTGGCCAACTTACAAACAAACCCTCAGGTCAAAGAGGAGGACATAATTTTCGTCACTTCAGGGGACAAAATTCTTGAAGGGGTTCTGGATACAACCAAGGGCACAGTTCGTCCTAGGGTTCAACACAAGGCCAATCCTCACAGGGCTTTGAAAGAGGCCAAAGGAGGTCTTGTGGCAGGAGCAGATCCTCCTCTTCCAGAGGTGGATCCCGCCCTCCAAAGCATTGACCATCCGCTCTAGGTTCCGTCCCGTGTCACTCCAGTAGGACGTATAACACACATCACCCACGCATGGGAGGGAATCACCTCAGACAAGTGGGTGCTTTCAACCGTGGCGGGCGGTTAGTGTGTAGAGCTGCTACAATGACCCTCTAACCATCCTCCGAGACAAAGGATGACCACAAAGGAAGAACAGCGTATACTGCTGGAAGAGGTAAAAGTGCTGCTCTTAAAGGACGCTGTCGAAATCGTCCCAGCGAACTAGGTAAACAAGGGTATTTATTCAGCGTACCCAAAAAAGATCTAACAATGCCCCCTGTATTAGATCGTTTCCCTGCAAACACCTATGTCAAGCCACAGAAATTCTGTATGACAACGCTACAGGAAGTAATCCCGCTGCTAAAGCGAGGGGACTACCTGGCTACCTTGGATATAAAGGATGCCTATTTTCATATTTCAAGGTTCCCAGGGCACAGAAAAGTCTTGCGAGACTACCAATTCATGGTGCTACCCTTCGGCCTAGCATCCGCTCCAAGGGTATTCACCAAGGTACTGGTGGCGATGACAGTGCACTTGCTCACGGAGGCAATCCCAGTGTACCCTTACCTGGACGACTGGCTGATCACTGGGGAGACACCCTAAATTTGCAAGCAAAATACCCAAAGAACGATCAACCTTCTTCTTCTTCTGGGTTTCTCGATCAAAGAGAAAAAGACAAGCCTTGTACCAAACAGTTCTTGGGAGCTGTCATAAAAACAGAGGAAGGCTTGGTCTTTCCATCAAAGGAAAGAATACAAAACATACTGCTGCAAATACCACAGTATCAAGTCGGTATGAAGGCATCTTGCATTTACCTAGTCCCACAAGCACGATTTTGCATGCGCCCAATGCAGGAGTGGCTGGCGAAGCGGTGGTCTCAGGCAAGCGGTCAGTGGGACGATCTAGTGGACGTTTCATCAACACTAGATTAAGCTCTACGCTGGTAGACAAAAGAGAATCTGTTAAAGGGAAAACAGTTCCACAATCCGGCTGTGCAAGCGATCTTATCGACAGACGCATTCCTCACCGGGTGGGGGGCCCTCATCACCTTCATCTCACAGCACATAGTATATGGACTCAAATCACAGCACAGAACCACATAAAACCTGCTAGAACCTTTAGCAGTACTCAAAGTGCTTCAAGCCTTCGAAGCACATCTGACAAATCATCGGTACACATTCTCACAGACAGCACCACTGCAATGTTCTACATCACCAAGCAGGAGGGCACACATTCTCCAAATTTGTCCAGGCTAGCACAGAAAAAGTGGACATGGGCTCTGAAACGGGCGATGTTCCTGACTTCCCAGCATGTTCTAGGGGCACTCAACACAGTAGCGGACTCGCTAAGCAGAGATCTCCTACCAGAAGACCATGAGTGGTACCTCGACAGAAATGTCGTAGACCATATTTTCTCCAAGTGGAGCTGTCCCATTCTAGATTTGTTCGACGCAAGAGAAAACAAGCAATGTCCCGACTTCGCGTCCATGTTTCCCCAATCGGACTCCAAGGATGAGTTGGTCAGGGAAATTTGCCTACGCTTTTCCCCCCAACTCCACTAAAGAGAAGGGTGATGAACAAGATTCACAGGGAACAAATGACGTTAATCCTAGTTGCTCTCATATGGGCGAAACAACCTTGGCATCCACATCTGCACAAACTGGCGATGTGCGATCCGATGAAGCTTCCATGCCCAGCCAACTTGCTTTCCCAGCACTAGTGGACAACACTACAGCCTCAACCCTACTCACTGAACTTGGCAGCATGGCTTCTGAGGTCATAGAGTTTGGACATCTTAATTTACCTCGAAGGTCTATGGACATCCTCAAGGAGGCACATAAACCAAACACCAGACACTGTTCTATCGACAAGTGGAGGAGAATTGTAATTTGATGCCAGTCAAAACAAATAAACACGATAGAATGTACTCTTAATTCACATTCTTCATTGCATGTTCCACTTGTTAGACTCAGTGTTAGTCTTTAACTCTATAAAGGTTCACCTGGCGGCTCTATCCGCAAACTCCACCTTTCACAGTAAAGTATCATGGTGAAGGTTCCTGTCATTAAGGCATTCATGGAGGGACTAGAAAGACTCCACCCTCCTATATGAAACCCACCGGCAGGTTGTGACCTCAACGTAGTACTTGCAAAGCTCATGGGACCCCCCCTTGGAGCCTATGCATAAGTCAAGCCTTAAACACCTCACGTATAAGATGGCTTTCTTGGTGGCTATCACTTCCATAAGGAAAGTCAGTGAACTTCAAGCATTGTCAGTGCAAGATCCTTTCTTTGTTTTCCACAAGGACAAATTGGTATTAAGAACGCACCCTAGGTTTTCACTTAAGTTAATTTCAAAATTCCACGTAAACCAATCCTTTGAGCTACTGGCCTTCTTTCAGAACCCAACAAGCTCAGCTGAGACGAAACTCCATACACTATGTAAGGAGGGCGGTCCTTTACTATGTAAACAAGACCAGACCACTCAGGAAAACAGACCAACGGTTTGTCTCAGTAGCACCAGGCAGAGAAGGAGACAGCATTTCCAAGAATGCCATCTCCAGATGCATGCAGCTCTGCTATACACCATCAAGCAAAATGCTGCCTTTCACAGCAAGAGCTCACTCCACAAGGGGTACAGGTGCGACTCTGGCCTTTATCGCTAATGTCCCAGTGGACGCCCTTTGCAAAGCAGCTACATGGAGCTCAGTACACACCTTCACTCTGCACTACTGCATTAACACACAGTCTAAAGCAGATTCCCAAGTGGGGCAAGTGGTTCTAACACATCTGTTTGCCGCTGTACCTTCTCACAAACCTTGAAAACAACAGGGAAAAATTCAAAAAGCTAGAGGGCACGGTACAACCGTGTTCGTCCTTTTAACCGTTAACAAGGAAACGTCTGGTAGCACAACAACGTTTTTTTAGGGAAGGCAGGTATTCAGGGTGCATCTAAAGTATGCGAACAATTGGATCAACTCGAGTGCTCACACTCAAACACAAAAAAGGAAAAAGGAGCCAAGGAATCAGTTGCGTCATTCCAAAGCCTGCGCGAGCACGCTTTTCCGCCTTTTTTATAGGCGATGGGCCTTCTTCCAACACAATCACCAGTCTGGAGCTGTATACCCTGACACAGCACTCGGACTCGACGGAGGCAAGCAGCACCCCTTTACAGGTATGGCCCACACCTAGGCACCGGGTGCCTGATAGAATGTAGTCCTTCCAGGCACTCTACCATCTGATTGTGGTGTGCCTTTCTTCTCAGGTATGACTGACCTGTAAACCTAGGTGTTGTTCTTCAAACTTGAACTCTGTGCCTTGAGCTATCCTTGGATCACTGATCGCCTCCTGTCCTCCTATTTAGGACGCCTGCCCAGAGGTATGGATTTTAGCTCTCTCCCCCCTGGCACTTAATTTGCACCTATTTTAGAGATCACGTTCCCTGCAACCCCTTCTTTCACCAGACAGGGGTTCACCGCACTTGCCCTGTTTTTATACCTTCCACCTTACAGGGGTCACCATATTTTCCCTGTTTGCACACATCCCACCAACTGTGTGCACGTCGCCCTCCACCCTCCGTTGGTGCTCACCAGTCATCCCATGAGACGTTTCCTTGTACTTCTCCACACCCATTATCCCCCACCATTTGGCGGTGAGATCCCACACAGGTGCCCAGGCACCCCCACCTCTCCTGCAATTATTGACCCATGTTATTTCTTGCTCCCACATGCTCACCCCAATGCATGGAAATCCCCACCCTAATGCCTGCAATTATTTACTATTGCTAGCCATTACCAATTGCCTTCCCCCCCTTGATTGTTTCTTCCATGTTTCCCTCCCCTCCCTTCTGTCTCCACAGGAGACAACAGCAATTCTCATCTTGTACAGCAATTTTCTGAACCTCGGCAACCCAGTTTGCATTCCAAATCACGGTCCTGATGAAGATGGCCCGAATTTTCCTACGCCGTTGAAACCGGTCGACCCCTTTCGGTCATGAGAGCTCTCATGACCCACTTTTGATCTCTCCTATACCAACAAAGAGACTTTTATTTCCTGAAAATCATCCGCTGTAGCACACTCTTTACTACCGAATGAGCTGAATATTTTTATAAGAGCCAAATTTTAGCCCTCCTGGCTGTGATTTTTTTTTTTTTTTACTGCTTCACCCACCAGTGGTTTCTCCAGCAGTACTGTTTCGCACCCCAACCACGGTGACCTACGGGCACTATTAAAGTTGTACACCTTGGATGGATTATAAACAGTTGACCTGATACGCAGGTTGTACCCATGTTCAAGATCTAGCAGCCACAAGATCTAATCTACGACTTAGTTTAACACTGCTACACCTACTGGAGAACACCCCTTTTTAGATTTTTTTTTCTCCTTTGGACAACCGTGTCTGCCTACAGGCACTGCCACTAGTATAGAAGGTTGAGGGATAGTACTCTCCTCTATATCTCTTACATAAGGCGATACACCACGCGCTACCCAGGGACAGGCACCCCTGCCAGGGATAGGGTGTTCTTCCTTGGGGCAAGGTACTCCGAGCCGGGTGGCCCCTTTTTTCCTTCTCACAAACCACCACCTTCTCCAAACACTGCTCGCTAATCTATGCAAAGCATGTGATCTAAGAAGATTCCACAAGCCTCAGAAGCGATAATTTACTCGTATTTCTGATGCTTGTATCTGCTTAGATTCACATGCGCCCACCCTTCCTCCCCTTGGAGTAGAAGGTGCATAGATGTTTTTTTCTGGGCTTTATCTGATACATATCTGCTTTACTTCACCAGTACTCACGCTACACTTCATATTGATTCCTTCTTCCTCTTCCTCGTCTCAGTACTTGAGGCTTTATAGGCGTTGGAGTCCATAGTATTCATAGTATTCATAGTATTCATAGGACTTCTAAGGTGATTTTGTTTGGGATTTCTGATTGGCACAAAAACATCAGAGATAGGAGATGTTATTTGTGTGTTATGTACAGATCAGATATGAATGGTATTCTGTCTGGAGTGTCTAGTAGTAAGGGGTTTTAGGGTTTTGTAACTGGAGGCATTTGTATAGTGACAACATGCCATCGGGAATTTAGGAATTGTAGGGTCTTCGTCATTTATAAGAGAAGAATGCTGCATCTCTCCTGATGGGGTCATCACATCTCCTTGACAGCCATCTCCTCCCATGTGATCCTCCCTCATAATATCTCTACAGGGTCCGGATCAGGTAACGACTGCTGACCTCCGGCCACTTGGGAGGAGATCTCAGGCTGGGGATCAGTGATAACTCCACAGGATTCGTTGCAGTAGAGAGCAAGCATGTGATGCGGTTCCAAGACCACAATAAGACCTGCACTGTGCCAAGCGCCAACTCGGCAGGATGTCTGCTCCAGCGGAGGTGCCCCTTCAATTAATGTTGAAGTCCCAGGAGGATACAGGGACGCTTCCAAAGTCCACTAAAAGCAGTGTGGCATTGCAGGGGACAAGACAGTCTAGGCTACCAATCTAGAAAAGGAAGGCATCAAAGATCTTCCCTGGTCGCTGGTGATGAAGCATCTGATCCCTAGTGATTGGCTTTGGTAATGCTGTATGCTTCTGATACAATCCTCTAGGTCTTCACAGTGCTTCCTTCTCTCTTCGGATTCTTGGCGCCATTGGGTGACCTCTAGAAAGGTTCGAGACCATCGCCTCCTATCCAAAAATCCAGGCTGGAGGTAACCCCAGACCTCAATAGGAAGGATCTGCTACAGTAAAACAGAAAGTGGCTGTCCTTTCATGGATAGCCAGCTACCCCGCATCTGCCAAGCAGCAGGTATCCACTCAGTGAATTGTGGCTTAGGATCAGACAGTCCCAATTTCAGTTTCAACCAGTTCCAGTCACATAAATCACTAACCAGGAATTTAAAGCTGGATGCACCTGAAAGTACATGCCCTTACTTGGATCCTTCCATCCTGAGAGGACAGGAAGGCAGCCAAACATAGGATAGTCAAAGGGCAAGTCTTAAAACCTGAGGAGCAGTCCTTTTGAGTATATCGCTCTTAAAATGACATTGTGTTGAAAAGATGGTGCAAGGTAGTGTAACTGAAACATTTGTATACCACTGTTCACTACCACCAGCCTGTCCTAGGCACATGATAAAGGCATACAAAATGTTGCCAGACAAAGAAAAAGGGGAAACTGAGTCTCTATAACTCTTTACTTAAGTCGTGTGTGTGCGCAAGTGAAGCTGAAGACTGCAATATCCTCAAGTTAAGTCATACAGAATTCTTCAGGCGAATTCAAAACATGGTTCACCAAGGTATGAAATGTAATGGGTGTATTCTTTAACCCAATTGCGTTACCCTGTAGTGGTAAAGCCCTTTTGTGGTAGAAAATACAGTTTTCTCCTTGGAACTTTCAGTCGAGAGTCGAGGATATTGGCCATTATCAGCTGGTGAAATCAAACATGCTAAAGTACTTTGCTTATCCACCAACTCAACTGTTCCTCGAATGGGTTAAACATCTGTCTTGGTGACAGCCTCAAGTCCACACAGAATCTCAAATCCTGAGAACCTTCTTTGTACTTGTTGTATCCCACTCCTATTATCCCTTTCTGGGTACTGTGATAAAAACCACATCCTGGCCAAAGTGTCTCTGTTTCTGGGCAGATGTAGTGGCCATACGCTCTCCATGATTGGGACTTCCCCCTGTCAGTTTGAATGGTGCTGATCCTTACTAGTTGTGGGCTCTGGGGCAACTCCAGCTCAAATTTAGGATAAAATTAGAAGTCCTGAAGCCATTTCTCAGATTGTTGTTGGACCCAAGACCCCCTTGAAGAGATGCATTCTGCTGAAGACCCAGAATTCATTGTTGCAGCCAACCAGCCTTCACTTCAACTGCCCTGCCAAAGCCCTCCTCCTTTGCTGATCTCCAGAAGACCCTCATCAGTGCTTTGACCCCTGGGCCGGTGGGAACACCCTGTCTCAACCTCTGCTCGAGGATCCTGCCCTTCAAAGCCTGCCAAAGTGCCTTGGTACCCTCCTGTTGGCTGACAAGCTTCCTCCAGGGCTATCGCGCTGCATTGGCAGCTTTCTCGAGTTCGGACTTGGGACTCTGCAGACTCTCAACTTGAGAACCAAGTGGCCTCCCCTGAAGTTAGATCTCCAGCACAAATGGGGGCCTTGGTTGACCTGCATATTTGTTTCTGCCACAAGTTTCGACTTCCGCTGTTTGATCACAGTGGCCATTGCTGTTTTCAGCCTGCATTGTGTCCTGGGGGTCATCTAAGGTCATGGTGGTCCTTTCTTCATCATGCCTGGGCTATCCAGCTGCCCAGTGTTGTGAGCCATCTCGTGCAGAAGCGTAAACTAGCCGGACCTACATCATGACTCCAAAAGTGACCTCTGTCCCAGCAACCTGCAGACCCCCTCCAACTGAACCAAGACACTAACATACCTGCTCTACCTCCCATACATCCACAGGGTTTAACAGGCATAAAGTCCTTACCCTACCTCTCCCTTGCCTGACCATGGCTGAGGGAGTTCTGGTCAAGGATTCCCCTTGGGCTTCCTCCATTGTGTTGGGATTGGGAGAGGACCTCCTCGAAGAAATTTACTACTTCTGTTAACTTTTAAGAGACACTTACAAACTGCCTGTTGGGCTTTGCCAGCACTTGCTCAGCCGCCTTTAAAGACTCCTAGCATCCTGCAAATAGTGCAATTGGGACTTGTCACTTTTAGGGCACTAGGCCCCATCTCCTTTAGCACGGGTAGGACTTTTAAGGTGTAGGATCTTATATTTATATGGGCCTACACTTTTCTGAGATGGGTTTAATCCTTCCCATGCCTTTTTCTTCATTTCCCTTGCTACACTACATTGTTTTATTCCTGATCTTATTGTGTTTAAATGTAAAGTGTTGGTGCTCCGTAGCCAGACCACTCAAAGTGAATGTGTATATATTAGTAGTGTATGTCTAGTACCTGTGATTGATAACCTTTGTCTAAGCCTAAATAAATGTAAGGTTTTTAATACATTCTGTCTAACTTGTGTTATTAAGAGTACTCTGTGTGTGGTTAACTAAACCCTTCACCACTCTCACACTCACCTAAGTCTAAGACCCCTATTCCGAGTTTGCTGATATCCTGTCAGTAATTCCAGTGGGAAATTAGCAAACTCCCCCTGCCGTTACCGGCTGGAAATTACCATTCCATAGAGTCCCATCTCCATGGGATCTGTGATTACTGTGACCATTTCACTGCGACCCCTGAAAATGACAGCCTTTTTTCATTTTAACCCCCTTTTCACCCTATATATATATGCAGGGAAGACCCCAGCAGCCCCCCCTACATGCATTATGTGCTATACGCCCCCCACGTATATATGGGGTGTGTAAAGGGGGTTGAAATACAAAGTCTGCTTTCCCTTCTTGTTTTTTGTCTTCTTCCTTTCCTCTCTAAAGACTTGTCTTCTGTTGGTAGAATTGATAAAAGAATTTGCGAATTCAATGTTGATTTTAAATTGGCAATAAGTTGGTTTTTATTATTTTGTAAAGATCTAATTTGATCAAAACAAGTAAAAAAAAATGTTTTAAAAAAAGTGCATTTTTTGTGGGGTCGCAGTGAAGTGGTTGCAGTAATGGCATGATCCCGACTCCATGAAGGGGATTGCCGCAACTACCAGCACCGGTAATACCGATGCCAGTGATTGTGCATTTATTTTGCTGGTGGGGGCCAGATTTACTAGCAGCTCAGGGCTGGAGGTAAATCTATGCCCCCACTGGTAAACTTGTGTTTCTGTGGTACGGTTAAAATGCTGGTGCCGGAATTACTGACAATTATACTGCCATTTTTACTGTACCAGGAAACTGTAATGAAGCCCAAAGCCTTACTGCTCAATCACGCTACTATGGTAGAGTTTATCTAGACCGTGTAGTTCTCTGTTCATCAGAATAGGGTGGCCTCTCAGAATCTGTCCATAGGGCTGATTCTGAAACTCTATCTTAACATTTTGGGAGATACAATTATTCTTGATTTAGAGATTCCCAGGTTAGGCGTCCGAGCCAAAGGAGCAGGCAGGCGAGTCACCTGCGGTTGGTGATTGCCAGTGATGCAGGGTTCTCACATTGCCCTCCGGCACAGAATCCTACTTCTGAGGATGGGGTTGGGTTGGCAAGACCCCAAACAAAGAGTGGGTATTGAACAAATGTTAAATAAAGCAAACCAGAGAGCAGACAGCCCCAGAAAAACAACCGGGTGACAAGTCTGGCTGTGCTGTTGAAGGATTTGGAGCAGAATGGTCCCTGGAGCATTCCAGGTGATAGGAGATGAAAACACTTGCCTGGGTCCTGTGCTGAGAAGTCTCAGGTCACTTCAACCTGGAGAGTCTTCAGGGTCCTGGCAGTGATGGGGCATCCAGTTCTGGGTCCGGTGATGCAGGCACAGCCGCAGCTTCACGGTGTTGAGGCCTTCAAGCATGAGCAGCGATCTAGTTGTACCCACCAGATCAGGCGAAAGGAGCACTGTTATGGGCTCCTCCTGCTCTTCTTTAGCGAGGTAGAGCTTCTCCGCATGACTCTTCCAGACGTCAAAGGGTGCTGGTGCAGCAGTTCAGTCCTTTCTTGAGCAGCAGGCTTTCCAGAGTATGGGTATGGAGATAAGCTGTAGAATAGGACAATGGGCTTTTACCACTCTCGGGAACCAGTGAGTGAACCCAATCACACACTACACATAATTCCAACAGAAAGGTGGTCAGATAATGGCAGACCATCCAAGCACACCAATGCACTCAGGAAGGGCTCACACAAATGAGGTGAGTTCACACTGTCCCAGACAGGCTCCTTCATGTGTCAGTCAGAACTAGTTTCATGCTGACTACAGCCCCCAGCACTGCGATATCTGGCTTTGGACTGAGACTGGCTGGCGGAAAAAAAGGCAAAAATCATGAGAAGCCAGCGGAAATTATAAGGGCTTCTGTAGGTGAGTCCTTTTATTCATCTGAATCCCCTCTTCATCACCCAGTGGTCTTCCGTAGCTTAATCTTTACTGGAACTCCACAAACTGCCCCGTTGAACCTTTTTGCAGAAGATTACTTTTTTCAGCAAACACCTATCAAAATTTGTACAACTAGTCTCCCTTGGTCTCTTCCCGAAACTCTTTCTGGCCTTCATAGGAAAAGTATTATACTTACCTTTTGATTGCTTTCCTTCTAGAAAATAATTATATTAAACTCTTTGAAACTCTTATTAATTACAGTGTTCCATCTATTTTTACAAAGTTTTCTCAACAGCGAGTGTAGGATTTATATCTATTCTTTTTACTTATATGAAGGTTATATTAAAATAGTTATAGTGTGTGACATTCTTTCATTTGGTATTATTGAAAAGAGCATAGGTGCCTGATGACCACTCCACTCTACTTCCTGAGGAGTTGGGCCTGGGCTGCACTGCCACACTAGCTCTTGGAGAGCCTGGTAAGGGAATCACTGGTACCCCTAATGCAGGAAGACCGACCTAAAGAAACTGGAGACAGAGCTTAAAAACTCGCCCTTAAACCTATAAGGTTTACAGTTTTACAGACAAAGTGGACAGGGCTTTAAAGAGTTGTTGAGTGATTCTGAGGTTAACTATTTGCTGGACATGGGTGAGTCCAAAGAGGCTCCAAAAGTTTTCCATGTGAATAGATTGAACGTCTCATCCCAAGAGTTGAAGTGGGAGCCATGCCATTGGCTTAGGAAAAGGAAGAAGACTTAAATAAAATGTTGATGGCTCATTGAGGGAATACAAATCACCTCTCCGCTAACACTAGAGCAACAAGCAGAGGTTACCCCTCAGTTTTCTCTGACCCCAGGACTGGCACCTTGGTGTTAGCATGGCACTGATACTGGAGATAGTGTGTCTACAATAAATATGAGCTACTAGATATCCGACAAGATTTGAGGCCTCACATCAAATCTGAGGTCAATGTGGTATCCAACCTAGGGATGAGTGAGCCCTCTTCTAGTCCTTGGTTCTGTCCTGCGGTACTGGTTCCGGTTGCACTCTCATGGATGCACCAAAGTATGATTCCAGCGCCAGGTCTCACTGTTAAGATGGATTTTCAGAATCGCCCTGTAGTCAGATTCTGAGAGACCTCCCACTTCTGGTCAACAGATATCAGCAGGAATGTCTACTCAGACTCTATCTGTGTAGTGGAACTGAGCAACATGGCTGAGACTTCGAAAGTGTGAAATTGGTGATGGGTTGAGTTAAACGTACACAGAGAACACCTAATAATACAAATTAGGCAGAATGTAAAAATGTAGTTCTTTATTTATACCATAGACAAACTCTTAGCACTCTAAGCAATAAAAATTCACAGGTAACACTAAAACATTCTCTACTACTGTACACAAATTCATTTTGGTGTGCTCTGCTAAGAGCACTAAGTTTTTAGAATACAGTTAAAGCAGAATAAAGCCGGTGAGTAAAAAGAACCAGATAAGTAACCATCAGTTTGAGAACTAATATGTTAAAATAAAGGGGCACTAGAAACACTATACAAAGCCTTATAAAATAAGGCACTATGCCTTAAAAAGCTGTTCTCTAGCTTGCAAAGAATGGTACTAGAGCCACAGGTCCCAGTATAGCTGTTTTCAGGAGGATAGGAGTCTTTTTAAGTGTCTGAAGATAAGTTGGCAAAGCCAACTAGCGGTTTGTAAGTGTCCCAAAGCTAGATCACAAATGAAGAAAAGTTCTCAGCAGGACCTCTCCCAATCCATTCGCCTTGATGCAAGCTCATGGGAGGATACCTGACCAGAACTCCACCATTCACAGTCAGGCAAGGGAGAATTAGGGTAAGGACTTTACGACAGTTAAACCCTATGGAGGCGGGGTGGCAGGAACATGTAGGTTTACTCACCCCTTGTACTCAGATTTACTCAGGGACCACCCTAGCAGTTCCTGAAATCTCTGGGCACCCTTGTCTTGTACCTTAGTTCCATTGATGGAGGACCAGAAATCACTTTTGCCTTTGGGTTTTTGGGTTCGGCTTATTCGCGGTCTCGTGCTGCGATGGATTGGTTCTGGAAACTGGCAGCTGGACACCTCTACTAGACTGAAGAAAGGACCACCACTCCGGCGACAACTCAGGACACGAGGCAAGCGGCAAGCAGCGACAGCTGCCCTGGAAAAAAAGACAGAAGTCAACCCTTGTGGCGGAAACAAAGTTATTGCTCCTTTTGGGCCCTTCTTCGTGGTGAAGTGCTTCAACAAATGAACCAAGAACCAGCCAATATGGCCAAACCCTGCCCTAGAAAATCAGCAGCCCATCTTTGTGGCAAATCTCCCTCCAATTCAGGTAAGAATTCACTAATCTGAGCAGTGTCTGGGGTCTCCCCTATATAGTATCACACAAAACAGAAAACGGATAGAGCTTCTTTCGAGCTAATTACTCAATAGACTGTCAATGTGTAGCCCTGGAACTCTCCTTAAGTGGAAGAACACTCTTTTCCTTTGTGGTGCCTGTTGGCCCTGTGGCACCGCCTATCTAAAAGAGATGGTTAAAGAGAGACTTGACCTATTCCTACAATGAGTTAGGTAAGTTTGAAGCAAGTTACTGACATATTAATGTCCTACTTGAAATAACACAGTAAGAAATTAAAAATTGCAGCTGGGATTCATTCTTCCCAAATTGCATGCCTTGGTTGGTCAGGCAGTTCACGTGGGACTGTGTGTCAGACAAAGGACAATTTATTCTCCCTCTGCGAAGTGTCTGACTAGCTCAAAGCTAAGAGTAATAAAACAATTAAGATTTCAAATATCACTCCTATTCTTGTTGTACTCCTTCAGATTGCTTTTCATTCAGGTGTAAACACAATAGATAATTTTCTGAGAGATTGTGGTTCAGCATAAAATACAATTAGAGTATGAGCATAGCTAGTCGATATTCCCAATTGCTTGAGTCAGCTGTGTGTCACTCTTAGTCAGGGGACATCAAGGAGTGTGGTCGACCGGTTTCAATGATTTATCCTCTCATGCATCATCTTCTTCAGGACCAATTTCTTTGCTGTTTAAGACCAAATCTGTGCACCCATCAGATGTTGTACAGCATATTCTGTGGGGCAAAGAAAGAAAAAGTCAAAGTGACTTCTCCCGTCTTATGGCTGAGTTCAGGCAATTAATACTTTTAAAGTTTTAGCAAAATCCCTTTCGTCACTATCCAATCAGTGAGGGTCATATTTGACATTTGGGACAGGCTACTCTCCCTCCCCTCCGACATAGGGCATTGAACACTTTTTAAACGTTTATCTTAGGACAGATAGTCATACCTGTTTGTTCTGTTGTATAAACAATAATGAGTTGCATCTGGCGGTAAGGCTAAGCAGGCTGTTCGCTGGGTCGGCACTCCAGATAGATTCTTTAACTGTAAAACAATATACAGAGATGTGTTGCACTCCTTGCCTGCATTGGCTATTTTTTAAGTTCATAATAAGTACAAACATCTTTTTGCTTGTTTGTATGGCAGGCGGCTGCCCATCGTTTTTCACATTAATTAATTTAGTTATCTGGCTGGTGTATAATTGCCACGCTCGTAGTCTGTCAGGCTAGATCAGTGATCGTTCTAGACAGTCTCGTCAGGTTTTGACACTCTTGTTTGTTCTGAGGTGATTCTGTAAGGGAAAGAAAACCCACATGTTGGAGAGGCACGGTGTGTTTTGTGCTTAAGTGCTGTCCGATGGACAGCCCGTTTCCCTAGGGGCATTCAGTATTGATTGCACATTACACCAAGTGCAGGCTACGTCATTAGAAAATGCTCCCTACTTGACACCAATTTGGTCCCGTGAGGCATACAATGTGTATTATATATAGCAAAATTAACTCTATTGACAGCCGGTGTAGAACACGTGGCGGACCCTTATATCGTGGGCTCTATTGTTCGTGTCCACTTACTTGTTGCACCTCCAAGTCTTCCGTGAGCGTCCCAAACAAAGAAAAAGATGTGTATACTTATTATGAACTTAAAAAACAGCCAGTGCAGGCAAGGAGTGCAACACATCTCTGTATGTTGTATTACAGTTAAAGAATCTACGCAGGAGCGCCAACCCAGTGAATAGCCTGATTTTTTTTTTAATTTGTTTTTATTATTATTGTTTTTCTGACAATACAGTAGCATGGTTACTTAACAATTCGATAACACCAGGTCCATACCATAACGTTCTGCACCACCAGTTTCATGCACTATGGTTATTGTGAGTCATTCGAGTCGTCACTTGAGTAGCCATCTGCCCTAGGGCTAAACAGCATCACTGTTAGTGCCACCCATTGGAGTAGGTCATCCGAAGTGTCCAGTCTTTGTTGGCTTTGGGCAGTTTCCCAGGGAGCCGTTTCGGCAGTCGCCCATTTGCGATGGTCTTCCCACCACGTTGATAAACACGGGGCCTGCAGGTGTTTCCAGCTCATGGCGATGCGTCTTTTTGCAAGTATATACATTAGGTCTTTAAGTCTATTTAATGGCTTATTCTTTTTGTTTCTAGGATATCTTCCAAGGATACTGGGTAATATCAGCCTCTGCCACCTTGGCTTTGATTTGTGTCCAGAAGGTCTATATGGCGGGGCATCCCCAGAACATATGAGTCATCCCTGCCTGGGGTTCTTTGCATTTAGGGCATCCAGTGGCCTCTGCCCCGCTGAATCCTGAGATGTCTGGAGTGAGGTACGCTCTATTGATGATGTCAAATTGTATGAGCTGGAACCTGGCGTTTCTAGATACCTTCCTGTGGTATCTTGTTATGTCCTTCCACTCTGTATCTTTGAACTGTTGGTAGAGTTCCAGGTCCCACTTCTCCGTACACTTGAGGCTGTGCTGGGTGGTGCTGTCAAGCAGCGTTTCGTATATTCTGGAGGTCTCGTGGCCTCTCTCCGCTGCCGCCAACAGGCTCTCGATGCTTTCGTGTCCGGTGTCTAGATTTTCTACAGTGGGCCAACGGGCTGCTAGTCTTTTCACTACCGCGTTGTGTAGTAGGAAATGTCCCGTGTGTATCCCAGAGGCTTCCTGCAGCTTGGTAAAATTTAAGATACCCTTATCGTCCACCAGATCTCCTAGGGTGGCGACGCCAGTTGGCTCCCATTTGTCTCTTATTGTCTTTTGGCTTTCCGGTCTGTTTGACATGATGGGAGCAATCGGGATCTGCGGGGAGTAGGGATCTGTTAGTTTAGCTGCCTTGCAGGTTCTTCCCCATATTTTAGTACCTAAGAGGATCAAGTGAGCGAACAGCCTGCTTAGCCTTACCGTCAGATGCACATCATAATTGTTTATACAACAGAACAAACAGGTATGACTATCTGTCCTAAGACAAACGTTTATAACGTGTTCTATGCCCTATATAGGAGGGGAGCGGGAGTAGCCTGTCCCAAATGTCATAAATATGACCCTCATTGTTTGGATAGTGACGAAAGGAATTTTGCTAAAACATTAAAAGTATTAATTCTCCAGCATGGGGTCTGGCATGGATTCACATGCTCATGAATATTCCCCGTCATCAGGCTGGGAATCCTCGGTAAAGTAAAAATCAGTTTCAGTTTCGTTTCTGAACTATCTTTCTCCTAATAACCAATCACTGGTCTCTGGGTCATACTGCCCCAGCCAATGTCTGCCCTCTTCCTAAGCACCTCCTTTGGCAGCCATCTTCAGATTTTTACCGCATGTTCAAGTGTTGGGAGTCCTTGTGCTATAGCTCTCGAGCTTTTACTGCGTTTTGCGATTTTTCAAAGAGTGTAATCTAATTTTTTTGGTCATTCGAGCCTCAAGCTCCACCGTTTCTACTTCCGATCAACGGGGACCCGTTTCAGAATTTTCTACACCCCTCAATGGTGAGGTTTTCGTCGAGTTCTGCTTCTTGGAGGATTCCAGAAGATCTTTGAGGCCTACCCTGCATGGACATAGCCCAGGACAAAGGGAGCACGACGCCCGGATCCAAGCTGGTCAGGAGCTGTCCTGGATGCAGATTGCAGAATGTCTTCAAGGAGGACGAGCATTCTAGATGCCTCTACGGCCTTCACGAAGACAAAACTCACATGGAGAAGGACTGTGCGTTTTGCAAGAACATGTTGGAGCGAACCATAAAGGATTGGCGGATCCGCCTCACCAACTGGCTGGAGGGGAAGAGGCAAGCATCAGGTGAGAAGAGGTCCGAGCGGTCTTCTAACTTTGAGGGCGCTCCGGCGACGGGGGCCCTACAAAAGGCAAAGCACCGCAAGTCTGTGGGCACCAGGAGCGCCGAACGGTCGGGCTCCTCGGCTGCCAGGCAGGGAGCACTTTCACCAACGCCATCAACCACGAGCCAAGGCTCTGGCTCGGGGAAGAGGAAGTCGGAGAACCCGGGTAAGCTTCGGGAGAAGTCCTGGTCGATCCTGACAGAGACAGCCGAGGGGGAGCGAGGTGGCGACCCCCCCCCCCCCCAAGGTGAAGGCCTCAAGCACGTCCAAACTCGTGAAGGCCTTGATTCACCCAGCTAAGGCCTCTATCAAGGGAGTTGTGGCGGCCCTGGCGAAGCCTGTGGAGGCTACCCCAGTGGAGGCGACCTCGGGGCCCGGAGTTTCCCTGCCACCGCGGAGGGAATCCTCTTTTCAACCCATCGATAAGACCCCCGTGAGAACTCCAGTGGAAAACGAAGGGGGTGGGGGGGGGCGGTGGCCATCACGGACACGGATGCAGCCTCTGAAGAGGAGCTGGCTGGAGTCGTCAAGATCCTGGACAAGAGGTTCGAGGAGGTCCGCTCCCACGGGAGGGATCCCGAGGAGGCGGATGAAGAAAGCGACGGTGGTGCCGACGAGGTTCCCGTGGAGGCAGAGGATTCCACTCCCCAACCATCGTGCCCATCGCAGCTGGTACCTTGGCCACAGGACAACTCAGGAGTAATCTTGATGGCGATCCAGGCCTTGTGTACAGAGATGAGGACAAGGTTTCCCTTACCCCAGTCGACAACCCAGCGGAGCCTGGACCGTCAGGAAGCCCTCCAAGCAAGCGGAGGAGAACTCAACGCCCACCGCCCGTCCCGCCGTCGCGGCCCTCACAGCCTTCATCTCCTTCCCCGGATCTGAGGGATGACACGGGAACAGAGACGGCCACGACGGGGACGGATGACGACAGCGGTGACGACGGGATGGGCCTTCCATCACCACCTCCTCTGGCCTCCCCGCCCAACGAAATTTGCTTCTCCCACGCCATGATCGCCAGGGCATCCAAGCTCTTCCATCTCTGCCCCGAAGAACCGAAGAAGGAAGGTTTCCTCTATCACTGGCGTGAGGCCAAGAGGAAGACGGTCCTCTCAGTCCCGTTACTGGATGACATCTGGGACGAGGGGCTGGCGCTCCTGAAGAACCAGTCCACGACCCCTGCCAAGAGACACGAGTACGAGAAGAATTACCGAGTCCCGGATTCCGCCCCATGTGCCTTAGGGTGCAGCTGACCCCGGATTCAGTCGTTTCAGCGGTGGCCGAGAAGAAAGCGGCGGGGGCGACAGCTTCAACTTTGACCTCCCCGCCTGACGGTGAAGGGAAGAAACTGGACGCCATGGGACGACGGGTCATCTCATCGGCGCAGACAACTATTAAAGCGGCCAACGCCCTCGCGATTCAGGCGCGCTATGACATGGCGCTGTGGGTTTAGATCGCTCCTCTGCTGGACTTCCTCCCGGACGACCAGAGTGCTGAGGCCCTGGAGATCCTGCAGGAAGGCGAGGTGGAGTCAGACCACGCCATAACGGTGGCCATGGACATTGCTGACACCGGCTTCCGCCAGATGGGCAACGGTGTTCGCCTTCGCTGGCGTGGTTGGCTCCACCAGGACATGCAAACCAGAGTTTTGGACATGCCTTTCGACAGGAACAACCTTTTTGGCAAGACAGTGGACGAGTCACTGCAGGCCATAAAGGCCGACATGGAGACGGCTCGGGCCTTGGGAGTTTTGCAGCAACGACGGCCGCCCTTTCGGAACTCCGGAGGCAAGCAAGGTGCCTCCAAAGGATTCGGCGGCAGTTCCTCGACATACCGCCAGGTGGCCCGCTCCTCGTCGCAGGAGGCCTTCAGAGGATGCGGCAAGTCAGGAGGATCTTTTCGTTGTCAAGGAGGCCAAGGCGGCAAGACCGCTACCAAGCAGGATTGAACCGGCTGTAGCGTCGGGCCCCCACCTGAGCACCCCGGTGGGAGTCCGGCTGGCGAAGTTCGTCAGCGTGTGGGAGTCCATCTCCACGACCGATGCGTGCTGGATGCCCTGGCCCGCAGGCACACTCTCCAGTTTCTAAAGAAGTGCCCCCGCATTCCACCCGTGGCCAGGAAGGAAAACCACATCCCTCAACTGCTGCAAGAAGTAAGGGCGATGCTGAAGAAAGGAGCCATCGAGCTCATCCCAAAGAGGCTCTGGGGCTCCGGAGTGTACGCTAGATACTTCCTAGTAAGAAAGAAGACTGGCGGCTGGCGACCCATCCTGGACCTTCGTCGTTTAAACAAGTACATCAAGTCCCAGAAGTTCCGGATGGTCACTCTGCAGCACGTGCTGGGGCAGCTGGAGGAGGGCGACTTCCCATCATCGCTGGACTTGGAGGATGCCTACTTCCACATCCCCATTCTAAAAGGACATCGAAAGTTTCTCAGATTCGTAGTCCAAGGGCGGCACTACCATTTCAAGGCCCTCCCCTTCGGATTGAAGTCGGCGCCCAGGGTATTCACCAAGTGCCTAGCACCAGTGGCGGCGCGGCTGCGTCTGCAGGGGATCCACGTCTACCCCTACCTGGACGATTGGCTCATCCGAACAAGGACAAGAGAACTCGCCGTCGAGCACACAGCAAAGATCGTCCAGCTGCTCACGGATCTGGGATTTTCCATCAACTTCGCGAAATCCCACTTGGTTCCGTCGCAAGTCGCACTGTTCCTGGGAGCCAGGCTCGACACAGTGGCGTGATTGGCCTCTCCGTCCGCCATCCTGGGCAAGGTGCAATGGCTGTCGACCATGGACGTGGCCCGGGTGAGGTCCATCAAGTCCCTTCTCGGCATGATGTCCTCATGCATATACCTCGTGCGCCTGTGCAGGCTGCGGATGCGTCCACTGCAAGGGTTTCTCGACGCCCGTTGGATGCAAGCGGCGGGCAGCTTCGAAGACGGGCTCTCGCTCAACGAGACCTTCCGCCAAGCGATCCGGTGGTGGGTCACCTGCGCGCATCTCGCGGTGGGTATGGACCTCCAGACCTCTGCACATCAGGAGACGGTGACTACGGACGCCTCCCTGGAGGGATGGGGAGCGCACACCGGAGAACTCCACACAAGAGGCCTTTGGCTCCCGTAGGAGAGGTCACTACACATCAATGTCCTGGAGCTCTGAGCCATGTTCTGGGCCCTCAGGTCGTTCCTTCTGTCCCTCAAGAGCAAGGTGGTGAGGATCTTCACCGACAACACCACCACGATGTTCTACATCCGGAAGCAGGGAGGCACCAGATCCCTAGCCCTATCCAAGGAGGCCCAGGATCTGTGGCACTGGGCCGTCGCCCAAGGGATGTTGCCGGTACCCTTCCACCTGGCAGGAATAAAGAACACCATCGCTGACTCACTCAGCAGGGAGCTACGCTCATGCCACAAGTGGGAACTGCGACAGGATCAAGTGGACCTGCTATTCCAACGATGGGGCAATCCCCAGACCGACTTATTCGCGACGGCGACGAACACCAAGTGCCGTAGGTTCGCCACCAGGTTTCCCCAGCCGGGGAGCATGGGCGATGCCTTCTCATTCCCCTGGGCGGCCTGTTCCTCTATGCGTTCCTGCCGTTGCCTTTGCTGCTGCGACTCATCAACCAACTCAGACGGTCCCGGTGCTGGATGGTCCTCGTCGCACCAGCGTGGCCGAGACAGATCTGGTTCCTGGACCTTCTGGAGATGTCACTGTCCCCCCCAGTCAAACTGCCGATGGACGCGGATCTCCCCTCCAGAGACCCGGGGTCGCTGAACTTGCAGGCCTGGCTCCTGCATCACTAGAGTTTGGAGGGTACGATATCCCGGTGGACTGTAAGGAGGTGCTTGCAAAGGCCAGGGTGTCCTCAACTCTCAAGTGCTATGGACACAAATGGAAGAGGTTTTCTGTCTGGTGCCGGGCACAGAAGATTAACCCTCTGCAGATGACGGCCCCTCAAGTGCTGCCGTACTTGCTATCACTGGCCAAGGCGGGGCTGGCCCATGCCTCCATCAAGATCCATCTAGTGGCCATCTGGCGGCTATCTCCCGCTACACCAGAACTCCGGGGCGCTCATCCCTATGGTCCCGTCGCCTGGTGAAGGAGTTCATGAAGGGACTGTTCCGATCGTTCCTGCCGGTGAAGGCTCCGGCCCCGGCGTGGGAGCTCAACGTGGTGCTGACCAGGCTCATGGGGCCGCCATTCGAGCCTCTGCATTCGGCATCGTTGAAGTTCCTGTTGTGGAAAACAGCATTTCTTGTGGCCATCACCTCTGCACGACGAGTGGGAGAGATCCAGGCCCTCTCCTGCAAGCCCCCATACCTGACTTTCCACAAGACGAGGGTGGTGCTGAGGACGCACCCCTCCTTCATGCCCAAGGTGGCGTCGGACTTCCATCTCAATGAGCCCTTGGTGTTACCGCTTTTCTTCCTGTCGCCTTTGTCGCCGGCCGAGAGGACTTTGCACTCGCTGGATGTAGCTAGTGCGCTGAAATTCTACGTGGACTGCACAAAGAGTTTTCAGAAGACATCACAGCTGTTTGTGAACTTTGGACCTGTGAACTAAGGGAAGGCCTTCTCAAAGGCTTCCATTTCCAGATGGCTCTCCGGCTGCATCATGCACTGTCACTGGTTGGCAAACCGACCATTGCCTGGCCGTCCAAGAGCCCATTCGACGAGAGCGAGCGATCGCTGCTACCGTGGCGTTCCTATCTGGTGTGCCCCTGCTGGACATCTGCAGGGCTGTTACGTGGAGGTCGAAGCACACCTTTCACGAGATTCTACTGCGTTGACCGGGATTCCAGGGAGGAGTCCAGAGTCAGCCAGGCAGTGCTGCACAACCTTTTCGCCTGAAGGTGGGCCTGGTGAAGAGGTAAGAGATGCTTAATGTTGAGTTGATGAAATGCTTAATGTTGAGCCTTGCCACCTCCCGTGGTTGCGCATGTGTGTAATGCTATGTATTCTTGTATTCATTAGCATGTGAATCCATGCCAGATACCATGCAGGAGAAGGAACAAGTTACTTACCTGTAACTGTTGTTCTCCAGCATGGGTCTGGCATGGATTCACATGCGAACCCTCCCTCCTACCCCTCTGCGGCTCTTCACTTGGTTCTACTGCGAATTTACGTGCTACCAAATCCGAAGATGGCTGCCAGAGGAGGGGCCTAGGTAGAGGGCAGTCATTGGTTGGGGGCAGTATGACCCAGAGACCAGTGATTGGTTATTAGGAGAAAGACAGTTCAGAAACGAAACTGAAACTGATTTTTTCTTTACCGAGGATTCCCAGCCTGACGACTGGGAAAATTTATGAGCATGTGAATCCATGCCAGATCCCTGCTCGAGAACAACAGTTACAGGTAATTAACTTGTTCCTTGCCTGAACTCAGCCATAAGACGGGAGAAGTCACTTTGACTTTTTCCTTCTTTGCCCCACAGAATATGCTGCACAACATCTGATGGGTGCACAGATTTGGTTTTTAAAAAACGAAGAAATTGGTCCTGAAGAAGATGATGCATGAGAGGATAAATCATTGAAACCAGTCAACCACACTCCTTGATGTCCCCTGACTAAAGGTGACATATAGCTGACTCAAGCAATTGGGAATATCGACTAGCAACGCTCATACTCTAATTTTATTTTATGCTGAACCACAATCTCTCAGAAAATTATCTATTGTGTTTACACCTGAATGAAAAGCAATCTGAAGGAGTACAACAAGAATAGGAGAGTGGTATTTGAAATCTTAATTGTTTTATTACTCTTAGCTTTGAGCTAGTCAGACACAATTCGCGGAGGGCGAATAAATTGTCCTTTATCTGACGCACAGTCCTACGTGAACTGTCTGACCAACCAAAGCATGCAGTTTGGGAAGAATGAATCCCAGCTGCAATTTTTAATTTCTTACTGTGTTTTTTTCAAATAGGACATTAAATGTCAGTAACTTGCTTCAAATTTACCTAACTCATTGTAGGAATAGGGCGAGTCCCTCTTCTATCTCTTTTAGATAGGCGGTGCCACAGCGCTTCCTAGGGCCAGCAAGCACCATGAAGGAAAAGAGTGTTCTTCCGCTTAAGGAGAGTTCTAGGGCTACACATTGACAGTATATTGAGTAATTAGCTCGAGAGAAGCTCTATCCCTTTTCTGTTTTGCGTGATACCGTATAGAAAGGTAACAGAAAGGACAAAGTACCCCAGATTGGAGGTATTATTTTACAAGTTGTAGATTTCCCTGTATTGTTCATAGTCTCCCCTATATATACACATCCACATACCAAGTAGCCATGCAAAGGTTTTGGTGGCCAGCCATTCAGGCTGTTCTTGAAAACTGCAAAGCACTCAGGTCCACAAATGCAGTTTGTGTGCAGTTTGTGTTCTGGGCTGTCTGGGGTAGGGTATCCGTCTGAATCAGCGCAAACCATTATAGAGGGTTTAGGATTGGGCCCAAGGTTAGCCCATGTTTGCACAGCTGCCATTCTAGGCCTACCTCGTGATTCCCACAAACAAAGGTATGGCCCAAAATAAAATGGCAGAGTGTAGGACTTAAAAAAAAAATGCATTAGTACACCAGTGGTTATCATACTGGTACATTGAGATATAAATGTGGTAAAACTGGCTGTGCCCATGTTGTAGCCAAAACTAAATTAAAGGTGCCTTGAGCCTGCTCCACAATACTAATGTTGGATCATATAATCTCCCCAAGGGGATAATGGGCTGGGGGATAAAAATTACTCCTCTCCCCGGAGCGATCTGGTCCATCATAAGACAATATAGGAACACATGGCAGACAACACAAATACATTCAATGATCCTAGTAAACCAAGGGTAAAAAACCAAAAGTTTAGGGGTCCCTTAAAATGGGACAGCAAACCCCCAAAAATGGAATTCTGCCCTGACACAGGTCACCCTTTTCAAAATCCCCAACAGGTCTGACCCCAGCACTCGTGCTCACCGATGTAGAGAGATCACACACATAGTTTTACAGTTTGTTTTATGTTTAATGTACGTACTGTGACAAAGGCCCTATGGAAGTCCTTCTTTATGCTTCAGAGGAGTGTCTGGGAACCAGAGTGGCCCACCTGTCAAGTGAATAGGTACCTGGGCCTCAATTGCTCCCCACTGCCCCAATATAATGCCTAGACTGGGACAGTGGGGAGGGTTCCCCTGATCCCTTTGTCAGCACCGTACCTTCCCTGTGTCTTGCTCTCTGAAAAAAATAAACAATAAGAGCAATTGTTGAACTGATAAAACTATTGGTAGCACTAAAAAAGCCAGTCGGATCAAAGTCTGTGCTGCAGAGGTGTAAGTAGAGTGGCAGCTTTGCAGACCCTGGAATAGACGGATTGAGAAAGAGACCTTTCAGAGCTTGCTGGGAGCAATATCCTGACACAAGTATAGACTTTATTTAGATAAAAACCTGAGAGATTTCTGGAAGCTATATGCCAGATCTGGGGTAGGCCAGATCTATATAAGAGGAGAACGTGCTGCAAATTCATTTGCATTACTCTCGGCATCTAATTCAAGTACATCCGATAAAGTGTCTGAAGTTCTCTGACCCTCATATCAAATAAAATGCATAAGCATGGACACTTTTCGTTCTGCAGATATGCTGTTTCCACAATCCGCCTTGACATAATGCAAGAAACACTTTTTCCATGCAGGCCACTTTATTTTAGCTGGACCTGGACTGACCATAACCATGTGAGGTCCAGACACTCCTGTCATATCCATTGTACCTGCACTGCACTGCACTGCACTGCACTGCACAGCACAGCAAAATTGTGCTTTTCCGTCTGTACTTGGTGTTAATTTAATCAAGTTCCAAGTTATTGTAAATGTCAGTTTCACTGCACAGTTCGCTGCGTTGCTATATACGCCTCTCACCTCGATGTCAGTTTCACCATACAATTTGCTGCGTTGCGTTATCTGCTCCTCACCTCACTGCTGTCAACCTCCAGCACCAGTATCCACACCGTTCCCTGGCGGGCCCTGGGTGTATCTTAATTACAAAAGCAAAGCTGACAGAACATGTGTGTAATGTGCAGAGAGTCAGTTGAACATTCCAATCGGCTCACCCGATCCTTCCTCCAATGCAATCCCTTTTTACACTGTGACGCTTCTCCTACATGCAGCCGTTGTTGCACTTTCGTGACGTGTGCTACGGTTCTCCCTCCATGGCCAGTCAGCCAGTTCCTGGAACGTGAATATGCAGCCCTGGGCTTGGTTACAATGTATGGATCGTGCGCTTGTCGTATGACAATACCATTCCTTCAAGTTACAAAGTAACAACTTCTTTTGCACTGTGAATGTTTGAAAAATGCACTTCCAGTATGTCCAAACGTATGTCTCCTTCATGTGTACAGGATATTGTCGTGGTTGCTCTAAAAATTATTCCTAAGTACATATCACACTGTTCCCAAGCCGAAGTTGCCGCACACTTTGGTGCACAATGACAAGCTATCTCTGTCGCTGCATCCAGCAGACACCTTCACTTACCAGCCACCTGTATACCACCTCCCCACTGGCGTTGGGCTCCTTCCACTTGCAAACCCGCTCACTGTCTCTCTCCATATAATCGATGAGGCGTCCGCAAGTTTTCATTGGAGCGATCCTTCTCCGCTCTGTGCGAGATACTTGTTTCCACTGTTTTTGGGTTGGGTCTGCCAGGGTCCTTTAGCGCCTCGTCGCCATTGTAATGATGACTCTTCAATCATCAGGTGCTTGATATTTACTGTTTATTTCCAAGTTACAAGTAAACATAAAGACCCCCCAACCATCCTCAACGGGATCCTTCCCCAACTGCCTCCCGCAACCCCCAACATTCCTTTGCAGAACATCTTCCCATGGTGACACCATACCATTCCACCCATCATCAATGAAGCATAATACATAACACAAGGCCTAGTGGGAGGGATGGGGAACAATTCACAACAGGACCCAGAGGGCAACCTCAAAATCAGAATAGGCTCAGGCTTACAGTATCGGACCTACTCTCTCATTACACTCCTAGGGCCTCATTCCGAGCTGGGCGGTAAGGGGTTAATGGCGCCGGTAATGGTGCCGGTGCCGTTAACTCCTTACTTCCCTATTACGAGACTGCTCGCGGGACACGCAAAGGGTGCCTGGGGGCTCGAATGGGAATGGGGATGGGTTCCCTGAATGGGGAAATACCGGGTCCTCCAAGGTTGGAATGGCCGGTATTTCCCCATTCAGGGAACCCGGACCCGGTATGCGGTATCGGGGTAGCCATGGTGGTAATAGCACCATGGCTACTTCCAACCTTGGAATTACCCCCCTAGACACATATTAGACACAAAGTGACCACAGTTAAACATACATTTCAGGAGCAGGTGCTTAATGCATTTATTTAAGTCAGTAGAAAATCGTGAATCACTGCAATTCTAGTTTTGATGGTAAACTCCCAAAACCCCGGGTTGGACCCTGGAAAAATTGTACTGTTCGGGACAGTACCTTTCAGATTAACTTTTTAGGAGTTTGGCAGCTGAAGACACTTCCACATAGGAAGAAACAGGACAAATCCAATACGCAGGACTGCAGTTATGCGATAATGATGGAGTCTGTGTTCTACCACCCAGGTGCGGAGAAAGTTTCAACCAACAAGAGATCTTGACGGAACCCCCCAAGAAGAGTTCAATTTCTAGGTTTGAGTCCCAGAAGACCCAGAGAGGAAGGAAGCACAGCACGATTTAGGACAATGCTTACCAATGGCAAACTGTGGTAGAAGGAGACCTGCAGACACCCACAACCTTGAACCAAGTGGATCCCTGCAAGTAAGTATTATCGATGACCCAACAACTGAGGGTGGCAGTTCTGAAAAACCATGGCACCCAGTGAATAAGCGTTATTTTGCAGGGTGGTTGACAGTATCCATTCACAGAGGGACTTGAACCCCAAACCCAAACCAACAATGACTCAGATGACCCAAAAGAAGAACAATTGGCCTGCCCAGGAGGGTTGGTCACCAGCAGGAGGAAAAGCAATGATGGCGATGGCACCTAGAAGGCATAGTAACTCAACCAAGGAGAGCTGGATGTCTTGGAGAGCGAGAAGTGGCAACGAGTCAGCAGAATATAGTCTCATGACAGGGGTTGGGGGTATACCCATGGCCTAAATCAGCCCTCCCATCTCTGCCAGCCAATCAGGTAGGCCCCAAAAGCTGTCGAACATCCAGATCCACCCACACAATTTTTGCGTATTGGCATTTCTAGGGCTAGGGACCAGTCTAAACTGGTCCAAACCAATCCTAAGAGTACCGGACTGGGCTCGGAGTAAGCCAACGTAAGTACAGCACCCATTTTCAGTCTGGATTATGATTTCCCCAAACAAAGTAAACCAAATAGCTCAGACTAGGGCTTCGAAATATACATTAGTACCCCAATGGCTACCATACTCGTATATTGGGCCTTTAATGCGATGAGTCTGGCTGCACCCCTGGCAAACCAACATTAAATTACAAGTTACACCAGCCTGCTTCAGTGCAAGGTGATGCAATCATCCTAGGGCCAACATGGGGTGTTTGGAAACTTAAGCACCCCTGTCCTAGGAGCCATATGCGCTGCACTGGAAAGCACATTCAGAAAAGGTTGCAGTGGGAGGGGAACTCAATAGAAGTCCAGCCAAGCTACAAAAATAAGGTAAACATCAGGAAAATCAACAGGAAAAAAGCAAACCATGTAGGGACAGCAGAAAACCTCAAAAGGAATTGTGGCCTAACAGTTGTAACAACCTCCTCTCAAGTGTCACAGCTGCCACCTGACTTCTGAATGTCATCCAGCACACAGCATCCTCTGTCATCCCAGGTCCTGGAAAATGCATCCATATCACCCTCAAGGAACTGCATTGCCTACTTCTCCTGCATCCTTTTCAAGGCAGTTTACCTTACCTACAAAGTTATTGTGAGCTATGAACTATCCCACTGTTTCCGGACAATTAATCTGTAGAGGCCAGAACTCACAAAAGCAACATTGCCTGGCTGGAATATGAAAACTGCATGCAAATGTAAAAAAAAAATAGAAAAAGGCCTATCCATACTATGTGCCCAAACCTCTGAACAGCCTGCCATCGTGGATCAGATCTGGCAGCCTCACTCATGCACTTCAGGAAGAAACGGAAGACTCTTCTCTTCATAGAATCCATAAGATCATGATTGGTGAATCTGTTAACCCACTAAACCCCCACACACCCCCAAAGCTACTCCCCCTCTCTCTCACCCGTGTCCTAATCTACTCTTTGTAGCCCTCCACCCCCTCTTTTGTATATTCTGTATTTGCTTTCCAGCTAGACTTGCACCATATTCGGTATAAAAGGTCAGGGTGGTCCAAGTGCATAACTCACACATCAATTGCGCACCTCGGGTATGTAGTAAGCCTACTGGTTGCAAATTCGAATGTTGTTGCAAAGCGGACGTAACCATTCATCCTTGCGAGAAAGATAAACTGAATGCCATTAAACTGGGTAATAGCATCTGTCTTTACCGTGCTTCAAAGCTGGCAGAATCCCCAATGATGCACTATCTAAGGACACACATTATCAATGTCACACGGGTGCATAAATAGAGAACATAACACTCAGTGGAGATGTATCCTTTGCTGGGTAACCGTAGGTATGTGCATGCTACAGAATTTTGTTAACCTTTAATTTGAACACATTCTCCTGTAATTGTAGGGGCACAAAAAACATGTGACCTTTTGAATCCCTATGACCATGTCACCTTTACAAGATCACTGATGATAGGGGTACCCAAAGTTGCAAGATATGTGTTAGGGGGAATTATCAGAAATGTGCTAATTCCCTTCTAGCTTAGAGACCCCCAGCTCTTTTGCTGCACTTTAGGGCATTTAATTTCTAACTTGGAGAGAGTGAGACCTTTTTCACACTCTCATGTATTTTTCTGTGATTTAGACTCTGTGTTTCTTTTGACTTTGGAGTCTGACAAACTCCATAGGCATCATCCTTGCATTGTGACACACAGCACCTTCAGTGCAGTGGCACAGGGAAGTCTCTTAGATTTCCCAAAGGTTTAAACACCTTTTCTTGGTGAAACTACTGTTTCCAAGAGCAGTGAAGTGAAATTGACTAAACTTACAATTTGTAACTTTCTAGACCCAGCATTCACTATATTACCATAGGGTGCTGGAGGGGTTACTTAGTATCCCCTTTTTCTATTTCTCATGTAACATTTTTATGTTACCCTTTCTACAATTACTGGCTGGTGGCAGTGGTTTACTTTTTACTACCATTGTGTGATTTTACTGCGAGCTGCGTTCGCAGCTGCAGTAAGGCACCCATGGGTGCCCATTTTGTCAAAATGGCCCCAGTCTTCTTTTTCACCAGTTCTTGTTGGAAAGGTCCTTCTTGAGATGTATTCTGCGCGCCAAACCCAGTTTGGTCTCTTTGTACATTTTGCCTTTGGCAGGATTCATGAGTGAAGACCGCCTCTGGCTCCAGTATGTCTGGCAGGGGCAAGAAGTGACGTAGGTGCCCAAAACGCCCTGTGCTTAATCCCCTTGGTTACATGAAAGAACCCACAGGTGATTGGTTGGCTGGCTGTCCTTGGAGGACAGCCACCCTGCTGTGTGATTGACAGCTAGGCTGGAATGAATGGGAGAAACCTGCATAAAAGGCAAGGTTTTTTGGCTTGGAAGGCAGAGTCGACCAATGGACGAAGGAATCTGAAGAAGAACTCGGAAGGGACGCCTGCTGCAACTCCTGGACCGTTGGTTTGCCCGTTGAAGCCCTGCTGCTGTGCTGAAGCTCCAAATTCGTTTCAACTAGAGAAGCCCTGCAACTACGACTTCTCCAGTTGGGTTGGTGGGACCAATCGACCCCAAAGTGAACTCATTTGGACATCCTCTCGGAGCTGGCTGTACTTCTGCTGCTGCTGCTGGAACTGACTTGTCAGGGAGATGAACACCAAACCGAGTGGATCGCTTTTAAGTCAGACCCGAGCACCAGGAAGATCCTTCAGACTTCCTTGAAGCAGGACTGACAGAGCCGGAGCCACCTCAACAGAGTGCTCGACTCCAGATGCGAGGGAAGTCTGAAGTGGTATCTGAGAACTGCAGTGTTGCCATTTGCGGTCAGACGCAAGGAGCTGAAACCGCGAAGTGCCGCTGAATTGAAGTTTGCCCTTTGCTGCCGCTGACCTTACCATTGCAGTGCAGGAGTCCCCAGACGTCCTCCCTCTTGTCCCCACGACTGAGGCCCAGGAACACCAGGATCTGCAGAGCTGTACAGGAACAGAAGCCAGCTGGAACCATTTCTTCTAACCAAAGGTACTGTAAAGTTAAGATGACTTACCTCTTGTTGTGTGGCCTTACTTGCTCTCGTTTGAGACTTGTCTTTGTTGCCCTTGCAGAGTTGCTTACAGCTGTGCCCCCTCACAAGCCTCCCAGCTTGTGACCCTTCAGCCCCTTTGAGCCTCCTCTATGGCCATCCGGTTAGAGGTCCATTGGCCCTAATCAAGGAAGGGTTGGAGAGTGCTCCTTCCCACAAGCCAGTGAAAGTCAGGTGCTGGGTCTCTGAAGGAGAATGATACACATGATGACAGAAGCTTCAGATAACTTGAAAGCAGGTCTGGCTCTGGTCAAACATTGGCATTACCAGAAGGCCAACATGGTTGAGTTTACTCAAGACCCGCTAGTTCTAGTTATGGTACCTACAAGGTAGAGGGGCCTTACAGGACAAATGGATTGGACCCTTCAAGGTTGTGGGCAAACTTGGAAAGGTCAATTATTTGGTGGACTTGGGAAATCCCAAGGAAGCCCCCATGGTCTTTCACACCAACCGCCTAAAGGCATATGTATCCAGACCAGAAATGGGAGCTTTGCTCTTAGCATCTGATCAAGAGAGGAGGAGAGTGAACCTCACCTAACTTTCTCAGGGGACAGCCTTTAGATGGAAAAATAGGAGTCAATCTCTCTTCTGAAACAACAGGAGGACCTTGGGGTCGGCATGATGTCCCCACTGGTGACTGTCTACCTGTCAAAAGCAGGGGTTACAGAATGTCAGACCATGTAAGAAGCCACATAAAGGAGGCGATCAAGAAGATGCTTGATCTCGGGGTAATAGAGCCATCTACAAGTCCATAGGCTAGTCTTGTTGTACTAGTCCCGAAGGCAGGATCCAAGGAGTTGAGATTATGTGTGGTCTATAGAACTCTTAATGCAGTCACCACGACTGATGCACATCCTTTAACGAGTACAGATGAACTGGTGGATCAACTTGGTTCAGCCAAATACCTCTGTACATTTGACATAACCTCAGGCTTTTGGCAAATATCTCTGACAGACCATGCCAAGGAGAAAACTGCATTTTCTCCAGCATGGGGTCTGGCATGGATTCACATGCTCATGAATATTCCCATTCCCCGTCGTCAGGCTGGGAATCCTCGGTAAAGAAAAAACCAGTATCAGTTTCGTTTCTAATCTGTCTTTCGTAGTAATAACCAATCACTGGTCTCTGCGTCATACTGACCACAGCCAATGACTGCCCTCTACCTAAGCACCGCCGCTGGCAGCCATATTCAGATTTTTACCGCACGTTCATGTGTTGGGATCCTCGTGCTATTGCTCTCGAGCGTTAGTGCTATTTTTTCACGTTTTTTTCTCAAAACTTCGTTTTTTCCGGTCAAAAGAGCCTCAAGCTCCACCGACTCTCCATCCGATCAACGGGGACCCGTGTCGGATTCGTCTGCGCCCCTCAAGGGTGAAGATTTCGTCGAGCTACGTTTTGGAGGACTCCAGAAGCTTCTCAGGCCCGTACATGGCCCAGGAGAAGGGAAGCTCGACGCCCGGAAAGCTGTTCAGGGTCTGCCCTGGATGCCAGCTGCAGAACGTATTTAAGGAGGACGAACACTCCTTTTGTCTCTACTGCTTACATGAGGACAAGACGCACGTGGAGAAGGACTGTGCGTTTTGCGGCAATATGTCGGAGCGGACCATGAAGGACCGCCACCAACGCCTCGCCAACTGGCTGGAAGGGAAGAGCCCGTCAGGCGAGAAGAAGAGGAAGAAATCCGAGCGGTCTTCTAAGACCTTTGAGGACGCCCCGGCGACGGGGGTCCAACACAAGGCCAAGCACCGCGAGTCCGCTGGCACCGGGAGCGCCGAACGGTCGGGCTCTACGGGCGCCAGGCAGGGCGCACCCTCCCCGGCACCTTCAGCCACGAGCCAACGCTCTGGGTTGGGTAAGAGGAAGGGCGAGCACCCGGCGAAGCTCCTGGAGAGGCCCCGGTCGAGCTTGAAGGCCCCATCGGAGGGGGAGCGAGGCAGTGTCCCCCCCCTCAAGGATAAGGCGGTGAGCGCACCTAAGGTGGTGAAGGCCTTAATCCACCCAGCCAAGCCCTCTATCGATACTGTCGCGGCGGCCCTGGCTCAGCCTGTGGAGGCTACACCAGTGGTGGCGACCTCGGGGCTCAGAGTCTCCCTGCCACCTCGGTGGGAGTCCTCTTTTGTGCCCATCGATAGGACCCCCGTGAAATCCCCGGCGGGGAAGAAAAAGGGGGGGCAGGGCGTCGTCGTAGATTCGGCCTCAGAGGAAGAGCTGATCGAGGTCTTAAGCCACGGCCTTGGCGTGGATGAAGACCGGCCCGTCGGGATGGATCCCGACGCAGGTGACGACGACATCGTCGAGGGTGACGACGGGGCCCCTGCTCGCCCGTCGGATTCCCCTCTGCCAGCGCCGCAAGACAACTCGGCGGCCATTTTGTTGGCTATACAGTCCTTATGCTCAGAGATAAGGACGAGACTACCGTTGCCGACGGAGGAACCTCTCCCGTCGGGGGATCCTGAACCGGGACCTTTGGGTGTTCCCCCGCCCAAGAAAAGAAGGATTCACCCTCCACCTCCTTTTCAGCCGTCGCGACCCGTCCAGCCCTCCTCCCCGTCCACCCGAGGGGATGATACGGGGACTGGCACGGCAGTGACGGGTACGGACGACGAGGTATACGACGAGGATCTGCCCTCGTCCCCTCCCACCAGGGCTTCTCCGCCCGACGAGATTGGATCGTTCCACTCCATGATCGCCAGGGCATCCGAGCTTTTCCAACTCTGCCCTGAGGAGAAGAAAAAGGAAGGATTCCTTTATCAGCGGCGCGAGGCCAAGAGGAAGACGGTCCTCGCGGTGCCTCTACTGGACGACATTTGGGATGGGGGCCTCGGCCTCCTCAAGAACCCTTCCACGACGCCAACTAGAAGAGACCGGTACGAGAAGAAGTACCGGGTCCCGGATGCGGCCCCCCTGTGCCTCCGGGCCCAGCCTACCCCGGACTCTGTCGTCTCCGCGGCGGCCAGGAAGAAAGCGGGGGGGGGGGTGCGGCCTCCACATCGACTTCCCCACCAGACGGCGAGGGAAAGAAATTGGACGCTATGGGACGCAGGGTCATCTCGTCTGCAGCGACGACGATTAAAGCGGCCAACGCTTTGGCTATCGTGGCCCGCTACGACAGGGAGCTATGGTACAAACTGGCTCCCCTGCTGGACTTCCTACCGGACGACAAGAGGGCGGATGCCCTGGAGATCCTACAGGGAGGTGAGGTGGCGTCGGACCACGCCATCACTATTGCGACGGACATCGCCGACACTGGGTTTCGCCAGTTGGGCAACGGCGTGTGCCTTAGGCGGCATGGATGGCTCAAGGCTACGGACTTCCGTCAAGACGTACAGACCAGAGTCCTGGACATGCCGTTCGATGGGAACAACCTGTTTGGGAAAACAGTGGACGATTCCCTTCAGGCCATTAAAGCGGACACTGAGACGGCCCGGGCCCTTGGGGTTCTGCAGCAACGACGGACGCCCTTTCGGAGCAGCGGAGGCAAGGGCGCCTCCAAAGGTTCCGGCGGCGGTTTCTCCACCTACCGTCAAGCGGCCCGCTCGTCGTCTCAGGAGGCCTACAGAGGACGAGGCAAGTCTGGCGGACCCCGCCATCGTTGCCAAGGAGGTCAAGGCGGCAAAGACTCGTCGAAACAGGATTGAACCGGCCGTGGGGTCGGGCCCCCGTCGAAGCACCCCGGTGGGAGGCCGGCTGGCGAGCTTCGTCAGCGTGTGGGAGTCCATCTCCACCGACCGTTGGGTGCTGGACGCCTTAGCCGGGGTCACGCGCTCGAGTTTCAAAGAAGGTGCCTGCGCGTCCCCCCCCGTGGCCAGGAAAGAGCTTCACGTCCCTCAGCTTCTCCTGGAGGTAAAGGCTCAGGAAGGGCGCCATCAAACTCATCCCAAAGAGGCTTCGGGGCCGGAGTTTGCTCGAGATACTTCCTCGTGAAGAAGAAGACGGGAGGATGGCGCCCCATCCTAGACCTGCGACGTCTGAACAAGTTCATCAAGGCGCAGAAGTTCCGGATGGTCACCCTCCAGCACGTCCTGGGTCAGCTGGAGGAAGGAGACTTCCTGTCGTCGTTGGATTTGGAGGATGCCTACTTCCATATTCCCATCCTAAAGGGGCACCGAAAATTCCTCAGGTTTGTGGTCCAAGGGCGTCACTACCAGTTCAAAGCCCTCCCCTTCGGACTACGGTGTGCACCCAGGGTATTCACCAAGTGCCTCGCACCGGTGGCGGCGCAGCTGCACCGCGAGGGGATCCACGTCTACCCCTACCTGGACGACTGGCTCCTCCGAGCCAAGACGAGGGAGCTCGCCGTGGAGCACACGGCAAGGACCGTCCAACTTCTCACGGACCTGGGATTCTCCGGGAACTACGCCAAGTCCCACCTGGTACCCGCGCAAAACGCACTGTTTCTGGGAGCGAAGCTCGACACAGTGTCCCTTCTGGCCTCCCCGTCGGAGGAAAGGACCAGGTCCATCCTGGGCAAGGTACAGCGGATGTTGGTTTCCGACGCGGCCAAGGTGAGGTCCATCAAGTCCCTCCTCGGAATGATGTCTTCTTGCATCTACCTCATTCCCATGTGCAGGCTCTGGATGCGCCCGTTGCAGGAGTTCCTGGACGCGCGCTGGATCCAAACGACGGGCGGCTTCGAGGAGAGGATCACACTCAACGAGAGTTTCCGCCGAGCGGTCCGGTGGTGGGGCACCCGCGCGCATCTGACGGCGGGCATGGACTTCCAGACCCCAGACCACCAGGAGACAGTGACCACGGATGCCTCCCTGGAAGGGTGGGGAGCGCACACCCAAAATCTGCACGCGAGAGGCCTTTGGCTCCCGACGGAGAAATCCCTCCATATCAACGTCCTGGAGCTCCGTGCAGTGTTCTGGGCCCTCAGGTCCTTCCTTCCGTCCCTCAAGGGCAAGGTGGTGAGGATCTTCACCGACAACACCACCACCATGTTTTACATCAGGAAACATGACGGAACCAGGTCCCCAGCACTGTCCAAGGAGGCGCAGGACCTGTGGCATTGGGCCGTCGCCCAAAGGATGTTTCTGGTGCCGTTTCATCTGGCAGGGATAAAAAACACCATCGCCGACTCACTCAGCAGGGAGCTGCGCTCGTGCCACGAGTGGGAACTACGGCAGGATCTAGTGGATCGCCTCTTCCGACGGTGGGGCACACCCCAGATCGACCTGTTCGCGACGGCGACGAACTCCAAGTGCCGGAGGTTCGCCAGCAGGTTTCCCCAGGCGAGGAGCATGGGCGATGCTTTCTCGTTCCCCTGGGAGGGCCTGTTCCTCTACGCGTTCCCTCCTTTGCCACTGCTAATCCGGCTCGTCAACCAGCTCAAGAGGTCACGGTGCAGGATGATCCTCGTCGCACCTGCGTGGCCGAGGCAGATATGGTTCCCGGACCTTCTGGACTTGTCAGCGTCCCCGCCAATCAAGCTGCCGGTGGACGCGGATCTACTCTCCAGGGAAGGAGGCGCCATCCTCCACCACGACCCGAAATCGCTGAACTTGCAGGCCTGGCTCCTGCAGCGCTAGAGTTTGGAGGATACGACATACCGGCCGACTGCAGTGAGGTTCTTGCAAAGGCCAGGGCGTCCTCGACTCTTAAATGCTACGGACACAAATGGAAGAGGTTCTCTGTCTGGTGCCACGCACAGAAGATTAACCCTCTACGGATTACGGCTCCCCAGGTACTGCCGTACCTGCTGACGCTGGCCAAAGCTGGACTGGCACACGCGTCCATCAAGATTCATCTTGCTGCGATCTCCCGATACACCAGAACCACGGGGCAGACGTCCTTGTGGTCTCATCGTCTGGTGAAAGAGTTCATGAAGGGACTGTTCAGATCGTTCCCGCCGGTGAAGGCGCCGGCCCCGGCGTGGGAGCTCAACGTGGTGCTGACTAAGCTCATGGGACCTCCGTTCGAGCCTCTGCACTCGGCCCCGTTGAAGTTTCTGTCGTGGAAAACAGCGTTTCTTGTGGCCATCACCTCCGCACGACGGGTGGGAGAGATCCAGGCCCTTTCCTGCAAGGCTCCGTACTTGACTTTTCACGACACGAGGGTAGTGCTCAGGACGCACCCCTCCTTCATGCCCAAGGTACCGTCGGACTTCCATCTCAACGAACCCTTGGTGTTGCCTGTGTTCTTCCCGTCGCCTTCGTCGCCGGCTGAGAGGACTTTGCACTCGCTGGATGTGGCTAGAGCGCTGAAGTTCTACGTGGACCGCACAAAGTGTTTTCGGAAGACGTCACAACTCTTTGTGAATTTTGGACCTGTCAATCAGGGGAAGGCTCTCTCGAAGGCTTCCATTTCCAGATGGCTCTCCGGCTGTATCATGTACTGTCATCGGTTGGCAAACCGACCGCTGCCTGGCCGTCCGAGAGCCCATTCCACCAGAGCGATCGCAGCTACCACGGTGTTCCTTTCTGGTGTGCCCCTGCTGGACATATGCAGGGCTGCTACGTGGAGGTCGACGCACACCTTCACGAAATTCTACTGCGTCGATCGGGATTCCAGGGAGGAGTCCAGGGTCGGCCAAGCAGTGCTGCGCAACCTGTTCGCCTGAGGTGAGCCTGGTGAGGAGGTAAGATGCTTAATGTTGAGTTTGATGTAATGCTTAATGTTGAGCCTTTGCCACCTCCCGTGGTTGTGCATGTGTGTACTGCTATGTATTCTTTATTCATGAGCATGTGAATCCATGCTAGACCCCATGCTGGAGAAGGAACAAGTTACTTACCTGTAACTGTTGTTCTCCAGCATGGGTCTGGCATGGATTCACATGCGAACCCTCCCGCCTACCCCTCTGCAGCTCTTCACTTGGTCATACTGCCACTTCACGTGCTTCCAAATCTGAAGATGGCTGCCAGAGGCGGTGCTTAGGTAGAGGGCAGTCATTGGCTGTGGTCAGTATGACGCAGAGACCAGTGATTGGTTATTACTACGAAAGACAGATCAGAAACGAAACTGATACTGGTTTTTTCTTTACCGAGGATTCCCAGCCTGACGACGGGGAATGGGAATATTCATGAGCATGTGAATCCATGCCAGACCCATGCTGGAGAACAACAGTTACAGGTAAGTAACTTGTTCCTTCCTCCCCAGCAAGACTCTATCAGTTTAAGGTAATGCCTTTTGGGCTAAAGAATGCACCAGCTACATTTCAAAGGATGGTAAATCCTGTTCTGAATGGGATGGAAGACGCCTGCATGGCATACTTGGATGACATTGCAGTGTTCAGCCCCACTTGGGAAGAGCATATTGACCACCTAGGATATGTATTGCAGGCTCTTGAGCAGACCCAACCGACCAGAAAGGGCAAGCAAGTGTCAAATTGGTCAGAGTAAAGTGGTCTACATTGGGCATGAGGTAGGAGGAGTTGAAATAAGGCCATTGCCTAGCAAGGTACAAGCTGTACAAGACTGGGCCACCCCTACTACTCAAAACCAAGTGAGAGCCTTTTTAGGTCTCACTGGTTACTATAGGAACTTCATACTAGAACTATGGGACTGTAGCTTCTCCCTTAAATGTGATCTCCTCACCCAAATTCCCCATGAAGGTCAGATGGAATGAGGAGTGGACTAAGGAATGTGAAGGACTTAAGAAAGCCCTTTGCCAAGCTCCGCTCTTGAGAGCTCCTTACTACAACCAATCCTTTATTGTACAAACTGATGCTTCAAATACAGGAATAGGTGCAGTTCTGAGTCCGCGAATGAGAAAGGCAGGGAACACCCTATCTGCTTCATCAGTAGGAAACTGAAGGGCCGTGAAACAAAGTGGGCAACAATTGAAAGAGAATGTTTTGCAATTGTGTGGTCTTTGAAGAAGTTTAGACCATACTTGTATGGATCTACTTTTGTAATTCAAACAGACCACCAACCATTGAGATGGTTTGTGCAGATGAAGGGGGAGCATCCTAAATTGTTAAGATGGTCAATCAGCCTTCAGGGGTTGATTTCACCATAGAACACAGGTCCTGTTGTGATCACCAAAATGCTGATGGCCTCTCCAGAAATTATGACCGACTGGAGTATGGAGATTCATCCAGGAGTTAATTAAATCCTCCTGTCCCTTAGTCTGGGGGGGAGGGGGCAAGTGTTACGGAGAATTCTCAGAAATGTGCTAATTCCCTTCTACCTTAGAGAACCCCAGCTCTTTTGCTGGACTTGAGGACTTTTAATTTCTAACCTGGAGAAGGTGAGATCTTTTTCCCACTCTCTCACTTGTGACCCTTCAAGTGAATCTTCAGCTCCCCTAGACTTTGCTCAACTAACATTGGCTATCCTGGCTGCTCCCTGAGAGACTCTCCTTACCTCTGACACTGTGCCTTTACCTTTCCCCCAGGAAAGGCTTAAATTCACATGACAGTTGAAGGTTTAAAAAGTACTTACCTGTTTATGAATTCTTTGTTAACCTTTGTTTTATTCCCCAATCTAACCTTTGCACCAAACTCAGTATTGCACTAAATATATGATAAATATAAATCAATGTCCACAGTGTCCTAGCTATTTGTCATCTTATTTATTTATTTTTTTATTTTATTTTGGTTGGTCAAAGTAATTTAACCTTTCAAAACAAAAACTTTTCTAGAAAATTGAATCATTAAAATACATAGTTTTTCATTTTCAATCACCATGATCTGCATTCCCATCACAAAATTTCAAAATACTTGAATGCGCAACAATTTCAAATGTTTAAAAATAAAGGAATGATGAGGTAAAAAAAAATTCTAAAATATGCTCATCGAATAGTTACATTCACAATGGTAGTAATTAATCAGTTCATAATTCAAAAGCCACACACCGTAGAATTCAGTTTTAGCCAAGTTTGCATTACTATAATACGATTTTTCGGCATTAAGGAATAATTATAGATTCAGCTGGGTGCAGTATTGATTTTAAAAACTGCATAGTAGCTATTCTTATTGAGATTTTAGATGTAGCAAACAATTCATACCATAACTCATCGACAGAACGAGTTAAATAATGTGATTGAGTGAGTTTATGGATAATCATTTCTCTTTGTGTTTTTAGACCAGCACATACAATCAGTAAGTGTTTAAGAGTCTCTTCCATCTCAACAAGTTTACAAAATCGGCAATGTGCAACTTCTGCTTTAATTAGACCTCTTCTCAACAGTATTTGATTTGTTGGCCACAAATTTAACCGAAACCTTAAGATCTGATTTCTCAGTATGGCTGAGGGGCATTTCAATAAATAGTCAGCCGCCTGTCGGAATTTCTTATGACCGAATAGTGCTCTATCAAAGTCTTTTAATGCTAAACATTTTTGTTGTGTGCATTGCCAGTCAAATGTATACAATTTCAATTTTGCCCTATTTGGAGTCTGCAATAACCGTTCCAGTGATCTATTTGCTTCACTCAAGTTATCGAACACAGTAGTTCTCCAATTCCTTGGAAATGGATGTTGAGAGCGTAACAAATAGTCTGCCAGTACTGCCAGCACACTGTTCGTAGTTAGTCCCAAAAGACATTTCCATAAAAGATTGCATTTTTTCCAGGCTGCTTGAATATGCATCGAGAGAGTGCCCAATTCAAACCGCAGTAGAGCATTAGGTGTCGAGCTCTGTAGATTAAGGGTTTTTTTCCAAAATTGAGCTTCAATTCTGTCCCAGTATTCTCGTTTTTGGGGTATCCAAGTTTCAGCCCCATAAGTCATAATGGGAATTACCTTTTGTAGGTAAAATGTAAAAACATGAGAACAAGAGAATTTACCAAATTTAGCTAAAAGTATTTTGGCCTGCGAGATTAGAGATAATAGTTTTCTACTCAAACTACTTTGTTCTGGTTTGTTTGCACTGGAGTTGCTGAACATTACACCAAGATATTTATATTCATCAACTATCATTAGTTTTTGTTTAAACAAAACCCAATCATTGTGTTTCCGAAGTTTCAGATGATTATTTCTTAGTTCCATAACTTGGGTTTTTTCCAAATTAACTGTGAGATTATTCTTAACAACAAAGCATTCTAGCTGATTAAGAAGTAACTGAAGTCCACTCGGTGTTTGTGAAATGAGGACTAAATCATCCGCATAAAGAAGCCATGCGATGATTTGCTTGCCGAGTTTAGGTGCATCATTAATTACCTTCAAAAAATCTACGCCTAGGTCAAAAATGAACATATTAAACAGGGTTAAAGCAAGAATGCAGCCTTGCTTTAGGCCGCGTTTAGTATGAATGGTTTTAGATAACAACCCGTCTAGGTTCAATTTGACTTGCATTGTTGTATCAGTGTGTAATAGTTTTATTAATGAAATGAGTGATGTCGGGCAACCAAAATTCGACATTTTATCAAATAATAATTGTCGATCAACTGAATCAAAGGCGACTCGAAAGTCGACAAATGCCAAGTAGAGAGATTGTTGTTTCATTGCATATGCTGCTTTAATAGCATTGAGTGTAGTTATATTGATAGCAGTACCTAACCCCGCTGCAAAGCCCGTCTGAAAAGGGTCACGTCTGTTTTCATTATGTAACCAAATATTGAGGTCCCGCAAAATAATTCTGGAGAAGATTTTCCCAGGTGCGTCTAGCAATGCTATTGGGCGATAGCTTGCTGGGCTTGTGCGATCCCCCTTTTTGTAAATGGGGACTATCACAGCTTTGCACCAAGATGGAGGAATGCTTTGTTTCACCAGGATAGAAAGAAAAACAGCGTGTAAAACTTTAGCCCATATAGTCGGATTCAGTTTTAGAGTAATTCGACAGACTGTCAGGGCCCGGGGCTCTAGATGAACTTGCCTTATTAATATAGAATAGTATGTCGTCCATATCAAACTTTAAAAAGAAAGGGGAACCATCAAATCTCGGTAGCTCTTGTTCGCTGTTATTTGATGGTAAATCATACATGTTCGTGAAATATTCAACCCAGCATTTCTCCGATACACCATTAGTTTGAGATGAGAGTTGTGAACATGTTGTGCCAGAGTTAATTAATTTCCAGATCTGAGAAGTATTTTTTATCTGAGCTACTCGAAGCCACTGTTCACCATCTTTTTGATACATGCTTGCTTTATGCGCTCTTATCCAATTTTTATAGTCAGTTTTTATTCTACGTAGAGCTGAATCGCGATATTTCTGCGGTAAAAGCAAGGATTGTCTTTTTTGTTTGCGAAATAAAGATTTTCTATCTCTAATTGACTGATCAAATACATGGGTGGGACGAGTATTATTATTCGTTTTATGCGCAATTGTGCTAGAGGAGGCAAAGAGATGCATTTTATAATAATATTCTAATGGAATAAATGCTTTCTCTGAAAGGAGGTGATAATCATTAATCAAATCTTCGCCCAACGCTTCTAAGTCAGGATTTGTCCAATGTAGCCTATTCAGGTCGATCAGGCCTTCTTGGGGTCGGAGGTATAAATGAAATAGAAGTTTCAATTTCAGAAGTACTTTGATTCTGGAATAAGGCAGGAGATTTGGAAAGATCAAGACTATCATCCTTGGCCGAGAAGCATGAGTGCGACGAATAAAGATCAATTAAAGCATCATCCACTTCATTGATGATACTTTTTGATTTATCCAATATGTTTGGGGCATTGCCTGTGCGGGCATTTTGCAATATCATGGTGTCTGATAAGGAAATATTGCATGGTTGCTCACAACCTTTATTACTGACATTAGAGTCTAATGCTGTGGGGGAGCTCATTAAAGGTTGTTTATTAGCTAAGCATTCTTGATTAACAAGTAAAGGTTGAGCCTCTACGTTTGAGACGCTTAAATTGGCTAATTCCGGCATTTTCACCATCAAACGACTCACATGCAATGCTCTGAATCCAAAGTCTCGGATATCACCAGCCGGAGTATTTGAGCGGGTACGTTTCTTCCCAGCTCGTTTATCCGACTGAGGTCCTTTTGTAGTAGGGCGAGCTGATTTCGGAGTTAGGAGAGGGCTACCTTTATGCGATAAGTCACATAACGCACGTAGTCGTGATGGACATGGCATCTCCGTGCGTAAGTTATAGATCTTTCCCCTTTTATCAGTCATGATCAAAAATATGTTAGGAACTATATGAGTAATACATTATAATGTGAACGTTTGTGCTATTGTTTGTGTGCTGTTCACTAATTCGAGCACAACTTAATAATTAAAAGGAAACCAGAGATATTTGACACATTAAAACACTTAAAATGGAAAATAAAGGCGTGGAAAGAATAACATAGCATAAGAAATTCTGCAATTTAAAAAAAAAAAAGAAAATAATTTATAAGAGCCCTCCCCATACGCCCCATACGCCCCAACAAAGCGGGACTTTCAGGGGCTTCCACGGGTGCGCGCGCGAGCAGAGTTAAATAGGCACGCCCACTAAAGTTGGTTGCAATGCCTAAACAAAAGGAAACAAAGATGTAAGTATCTTTTTACATCAGTATCAGCAGTCTCTATGCTTCTCAGAGTCTTTTGTTCACCTTATGGAGGCTGTAGTTAGAAAAAGACGAAAATGTCCAATGAGTCCAACAGGATCCAAAGAGCGTACCGCGGCAAAGCGGGACTTTCAGGGGCTTCCACGGGTGCGCCTTCATCTTAGGGTGTAGGAAGTGTCTGTGTGCCATCCCAAATGGGTATCATCTGATTTAGAGACACAGAGTGTGTTTTGAAGTGTATTATAATTGTTGCATGTTTTGCTCCCTTCTGAAGAAGGCTTATAGAACTGACTTAAATAAATTAATAATTGTTTAATCAGGAAACTTTGAGTGTAAGTGTTTATTTGAGTAACTGTCACTGTGAAACTGTGTTACAACTCTACTGCTTACATTGACCCCTCCTTGAGATAAGCCTGGCTGCTCGGCCCCACTACCAACCTGTGTAATACAGACTTATTCCAAAGGTTGGGTTCCTATTGCCATGAGGTCAAGGTTGCTGTAGTTTATCCAAAGGATACTGCACACAGTCTTGCCTAACAATATGAGATTCTGTTCTGGCACACATGGGGAAGACGTGGGTCTACCTCAGGCCTGGGCACTTTATAATGATCAGTTCGTGTCTGCATCCATTAGTGGTATATGCTAATCCATCTGGTTCAAGAGGTCTGTAGCATGTTTTCTTTGTCTCTTGATTGCATTTGGCAGACCTCTCTTTCCACCCTCCGTCACACAGTGAAATTATTCCATCCTTTAATTTAACAGAGCAAGGATCCTTCTCCTGTTGTGCCTGTTCAGAATCTCTCATTCTGTCAACAAAACTATCAGACTGCAACTTTTAAGCTTGACAATCGAGGTCTAATGTGGATTTCCTTTCTCTTCCTGTTTTTTTTCTCTCTCATGTGCCATCTCTGCTTTGTCTTGTGCATCTCCTCTGACATCATTTGCTTTATCTTAACCTATCTTTATTTTTTCTCACCTTCCCTTACAATTATGTTCGCTACCTAACATTTCTTTCTCTCATCGTACCCCACCAATTAATCTCTTCTTTCCTACGCCTGTTTTCTGCTATCTCTTCTACCCTCCAAACATCAATTTTTCTGCTTTCCCTTTCTGTTTGAAAAGTCGCTTGCACTGGCAAGTCCATTGGGATCATGTTCCTGAACGAAGTGGCTCTGGGTAAGGAGCATCACATCACCAGAGATGACGGTTCCCTATGTGCAGCTCCATCCGGATTTGACAGTGTCGTTGCTCGTGGAAGAACTGAGCCAGGTAGGTGTCTGTTCTCACCCTTACCTGGTAACTGGGAGCGCTTAGCTCAAAATATGGCATGGGCGAGAGGTACACTGAGCAGGGACAGGCAGTCAAGTCTTCATTAGGTGAAGCAGTGTTTGGATGTGTAATGCTAAAGAAAGGGGGAGCAAAGTTGCTAGCCTTTCTTTAGCACAGCTCTTGAAATGTGCATGGAGGGTTGGTGCGTTGGGTCCTGCAAGTAAAAAGTTGAGTTATGGGGGGGCTAGTGGGAGCAGAGGGACCCAATCAGATGTTGCAATTCCATCATATGTGCAAGAAAGGCTCAGTTTATCCTTGCCTGCATGTTGTGTGTATGTTTTGCGCTGTCCATATTAGGGTGTTGCTGAGTTTTGGATGATGGAATTACAGCATGCCTTTTTAGCCATTGATAATCTGAATTACACAAATCCAACAGAGGGGCCATTTGTGGAATAGTGGTGGGTCTGCATGAGCTGAAGGGCAAGTTTGATTTCTCCTGAGAGACTTTTCACAGCGGCAAGAGACCTAGGGACATCTCTGTGGACTAAGACGATCATGATATATAATGCAGGCAGGCTGGTCCTCGGACTTGCCAAGACTAGTAGGGTCCCTTCTCAATAACAGCAGGAAAAATCTGATTCACTTTACGAGCAACATAAAGTAAGCCCTTTTGCTGGGGTGTTGAGAGGAGCAACATGTTAGTTTATTAGTTTGAGCAGCAACAATTCTATCATCCTGCCAGAAGGGAGAGACAAGAGAGAAGCCGCAGTTTTGTGGGCTCTTTGTGGGGGAGATGTGTGTTGAGTGGTGTGTTCCTTTTCCCTCGCAGACCCTTCACGTGATAAGGCGATTGACCTGGATGGGAAGAAGGTGGTGGTGTCTCAGGGGAAACCTATCCCGATGCCAAAGTTCGACGACTCCTACTTCAGCCAAAGTGAATACCTCATCTACAAAGAGAGCCAGTGCCGCATCCGGTACCTCCTGCAGCTTCAGTTTTAAAGGGGAGCACAAAGGCCTTCTCCTATTCATGCCTTTCCCAGATTTGCTCCCTAGCACTACTCTAGCTTTAAGGCGCCGAGCCACCTGGTACCATATTGGAGCACATCACTTGTTCTGAGCCCCGTCCATCTGTCTGTATGCAGTTTGTTATCAGACACTTTGATTGGCTACTTCCCATCGCCACGAGGTGCAGACTCTTTATATGCCGTTGTTTTCCTCTGGCTTACAGAACATTCTTTCCCAATTCCCAACTGAAACAATGGTACCTTCTGGTCGAGGTATTACAAGATATCAAAATGTCGTTTTTTCACAGCACTTCAACCTATACTTTTAGCAATCCCCTGGCTGCAAATTGATCACTCTTCTTGGTCTGGCTACATAGTTGCATATCTCCGTCAACCTAACTCTTTCACTGATTCTGTGGTTATGAAGTGACTGCATGTGTCTTTAAACAATATGTACACGTTCCTGGTTGCAAGGTTTTTGTGCACAGCTCCAAATAGTGATTAAGCCTCCATGGCTAAATGGAGGCGTATCACCTAAGTGACTGATTACTTTACAGTCAGAGGCTTAGGATAGCTAATGAAGCATCTGAATATTAAGTTCTTATGAGGTTTTCATAGAAAACCTCTGAGCTTCTCTGGCTAGCGTTGCCAAAGTACCAAGAACATAAATAGTACGTTGTGTCCCTGAGTGTAAAGCTATCACTTTACTGTCCATTATTGTAAATGTACAACAGTGTCTCTGATTGTAAATGTACAACTTGCCCCTGATTGTCAAGTTAGCACTTTACCTGATTGCGAAATTAGCACTTTGACGCTGATTGTAAAGTTACCGTAACTTTGCGTATCCAGAATGTAATGTTTTTCCAGTGCCACTCGGCTCTAGAATGTGAAAGTGTCACATCGTCACCCAATAGAAGGTGTCCACTTTGTCTCTAGCTGTAAAGTTATTGTCCCGCTTTTTAATATGTGATCACTGTGGCCCTGATTGTGGCATTAGCACGGTGTCCCTGAATGTGCTTGTTTTCAGGCAACTGTTTGCAGACAGCTCTTGCAGGAAATATTTCCCACTTCTCTGAATGTATAATTGTCACACAACTGATGTGTTGTCACAGGTCTTTAATTCAAAAATGATGAAATGTATGAATGCACAACTTTCACACCTGTCTGCCAGTCTATGATGAAGTCAAGAATCTTTACCTGTATGTTTGTTTCTAATAGATACATTCCACCCACAGATTCCTAATCTTTGAAATTTCAAGCAGGCTCCAACCCGACTGAAATATTGCTCACGGGCACTAGGTGATGCCGCGTGGCTCTTCACAGTACCTAATTTTTTATTGTTTTTTTATTTTTTACATGGTACAGAGTTTCGCAACAGAAACATTCTTTGCTAATTTGGACATATGGCATGACTCTCCCTCCCCTATAAAGACTGTAGTAGACAGAGGTCAGTCTCTGACCCTCACCTGCTCTTCATGTGGTGATTGTGGGAGGACCACAACAATAACCATTGTGGCACTTGTCTATATAGCCACCCCAATGCATTTGCGAGGTACAGTTGGCCAAATATTTTCTATCATTAAGTAAATGGGGTACAATATAAATGAGCATTGGGGGGGTCCTCTTTTTTTGAAGGGGACTATGTGGGTGAGGACAGGGGAAATCGACCAACATGCAGGTTCCACAAACAGCGACCCCGCTTTTACACACTAAGGCCGTGGGCACCCAATGGTCAAACTCTATAACTCTGCATAGCGCTGCTTTAGCAGAAACACCAGGTCAGTGAAAGTATACACATATTTTATTCAAAATAAAATGTTGGTCGATTAAGTAAATGGGTGCGAGAGAAGTCCACTCCGGACCAGCTAATCTCTGTAGAGTTATCAAATTCTTTTAACTTTAGATTGTGGTATTCCAAAAAAGTGTTCGAACCCCTTGAAGTTCCTAAATATGAATTCATCTGTCAATCTTGCACATGACCCTGGATTTTAAAATTATAAAAGCATGTCCTGTATCAAACATTAGTAAAGTTGTACACTTCTCACATCCTCGTATTGCTTTCGTGTTAAGGGGTTTCAGACTAATAACATTTCAGCACATGATAGCAGTACATTTATCTCCATGGTGATGTTCACACGTCACCAGATATACAACTGCTCAAGTAAGTCTCTTCATTTCTATACCATACAATGTTTACAGGGTTTTGGATGCAAAGCTCTCCTAAAGTTCTTCCACTCGTTTTTGTCAGTCTTCTTTGAATTTGCAGGCTGACATTTTTGTTCTCTGTAGTATCACAGCCCTTGTTCTGTTCTGTAGCTTCTTTCACCAAAGCAGGCCACCTGATTTCACAAAGTACGATCAGTGCGAAAATGTTGCGGGCTATCTATTAATATACTGAATAAAGAACATTATTAGATGCCCCCATTACTGCCTCCTCTAAACCGTGAAGGACACAGCAGAAAGTACTCGGATCAGGATGCACTGGGCTTCCTAAAACCTCCAGATGAGGAACCCTTCAATGGAGAGGTACGTGATGCATCCAGGTGGCACTGCTGCGTCCAGTGGTGCCGCTGCACACCCCCGGGGATAATCCGCGTATATCACATGAAAGCAGGTCTGTATTGCACTGTGCCCGATTAAAATTGCCTCCCACAGAGTCTTCGCCACTCACAGAGTGGGGGTAAAATACATTGGAACAAGTTTAATCAACTCCATGGTTCTGTTTTACAGTCCAAATACCAAATGTCTTTGCTACTACATTTCACTAGGGTTAGGAGTGACCGGGTGGCGATAAAGCTTTTCCTGAAGTGTTGCAGGATAGGGATGGTGGAGCTGCATGTCATTTTTAGTATGGATTGATTTTGCAGATGTCTGTCGGCTGCTGAGAAAGCTGCCCAAATGCCGGTGGGTGTGTTTTACAATGTTTCAATGTTCTGCAACATTAACTGTCTGACTTTTGTCGGATCAGACTTTGTATGAAGGATGCAGCATACACATGTTTGTGTGTTCCATTGTGATGTGGCTTGCTGCTTGCTTTTCCAGCCTTTCTGCTTGTTTAACCCAATTTTGTGCCTTTCTATTTTACAGGAAAGAAGGTGAGTAATAATGTTGAGAGGGATAAAACTGACATTCACATTGGCACACTCTGCTTTACAGATCCCAAGTTGGGGATGGCAGGAAAGTCGGTGTGACCTTAATGCACTAAGAGTAAAGTTGTAGGAATACAAGACATTTATATTTGTAAGTTATGAGTCTTATGCATGCAACATGTCTAATCTTCAAGACACACCCTTTTCTACAATGCTAACATACTGTATTTGCCATGTGTATTAAACATATGAAATCAATCCGGTTTGGAATGAATATTTTTTTTGGCCCATATTTTTTGCCATAGCAGTGTTGTTATTGGTGACTTACATAGTGATTCATGGCAAACTCATCCCGCTTCTAAGTGCTTGCCCGGAATTCCAACCTAGGTTGTACGGCATCACACTGTATCCAAGGAGAGCAAGTCGCCCCTGAACTTCTGCTCAGGGGCTCCAGACCTATGTGCAAAATACATATTTTTCCCGTCAAAGAGTTCCTTCTGAAAGAGGAAATGGTAAACCTATGTACAGCAGCCAGTAACAATAAAATATCCTAGATTTATTTTTAAATATAAAAGTTCCCTGAAACTGCCAGATTTGTACCAAAATTCTCAAAAATATTCCTTTTTTTATAGCATACTCCCTTAATATGCCAAGTACCCTGTGGATTCAAGGTTCTCGGGGAAATTAAATGGAAAATGTTTTGGCGGTCTGTGGGAGGTACATGGGTGGTGAGCAAATCTCTCAGCAGTCTTTATAGTAAACATAACTTTGTTCCTATGTCCAGTGTTTGACCTTCATGGATGGCAGTTTCTAAAGCAGGAAGACGGCGCTCTAACCCTCTCAGTACAGAGTTTTTTGGAGGGCAAATAGACTACTTGGCGTTATGACTGGGTGTCCCAAAGAAATAATCAATACTTCCCCAAACCTTTTACCTTACTTTTGACTTAAGTGTCAGGAATCTGCTACTTCCTGGTCTCTCTGGCAGCAATGGCGCAGAAGACACCCCCACATGATTTTTTCCTCAAGATGGTAGCGAATGGGTGCACTGATCAGGCACAACATTAACGTTGTAGTCTTTCCCCAAGATGGCACCCGGGAGCTCTTTGGTGCGGAGGACGCAACATCATCACCTAGAGCTGCATATAGCTCGTTCACCAGGTGAGAACTCAGCATTGCTTTGTTTTCCACTAAGCACAGACGCTGTTATTCTTTGCTATTGCTCTGACACTTCCACTCTACTGTTTCCGCTCTCCCTCGGAGCTCCTCAAATTTTCTCCTCCCATTCCTTCTACATTTGGCTCCCCTTCCCTCGCCTTTCCTCCTTCCTCTGCTGATTGCCCTGATTCCTGCCTTCAGAGGGACTGCTGCTCTCGAGGATTCACTTGCTCCACTCCTCCGTATTCCTTGAAATCCATCTTCCATTTTGGACAAGAGATATCACGGAAGGGTTTTCCCGTAAGGGGGTTTTCTCCCCTTTGGGCTTGCCCCCTAGAACTCCTTCCGAGCCGTGTTTTCTATCAGAGCTCTGGGGGAGGATTTTCTGTACTCAGACCTGTTTAAATTGTTACACTAAGACATCCACGTTGAAACATTTCCCTGCCTTTCCTTGGTCTTGTTTTCTTTTTCTCTTTCCCCAGTTTCACCACTTCACCAAAGTATAATCTGCTACAGTCCACTTTCTTGGTCACTGTCTCCCTCAGATGTAGCGCCTCAGCTCACACTTTCTCACTGACTTCTTTGGCACCTCATTAGAATGTGATGAAAGACTCTTTCTTGTCTCTTGGCTGCTTCATTGTTGGCCTTGAGGTTCCAGAAAACAGCGTTTTACACTGGACTCTTCTTCTCACTAGATCACATGGGGTCAATATTCTCTTGTTTGGTCTGCTGATGTTTAAGGACTGGACACCATCCCCCAGGATGCAAAATGTTACTTATGTCCTCTCTTTGGCACCGGGCTCTTCTGTCCAATAGATACAGGGCTTATGTATTCTCTTCTAAGTTTCTTTGATGCATCGGGATCTGACTCTGCATCCCAGAATGCAACATCTTACCCATTTTATTTTGTTTGTTTCCAATGTACCCTCATCTGCAAGTAAGTGCAGGGGGTTTTGAGGAGGGGGAGTTAATGTTCTCTCCTTTGTGTCTCAGTTGTATTGGGATCTGACTCAATATCCCTGAATATAGCCTTTAACTTGTGTTCTCTGTTTTTCCTATTGAACTCTCCTCTCCACCAGAGGTCACACGTTTAATGTTCTCTCCTTTGTGTGACACTTATGTTAAATACTGACTTCTAAGGTAAAGTTAAGGAAACTTTTAATTTGTATGATTTTCAGGTAACCATGGAGGCCCTTATCTTCGGGCTCCAGTGGTCACTAGTCTGTATTCGGTAGTATTCAATATATTCTCTGCGATGCTTGAGATGTATGTAAATCTTGTATCCTGTATGTTCTCTATTTGTCAAATGTCTTGCTCAGATGCTTGAGGAGTAGAGGAGTCATATGTTCATCATGCAACATGTCTGGCAAGTCTCTCTTTCCTAGATGCTTGAGGAGTCAGGGATTTCTATATGCAGCATCCAATGTTTTCACTAAAACTCTGGCTTCTCTCAGGCAGCAGGACACAAAATCCCAGCATCCTTCGTAGTCTCACAATCTATGCTCTCAACTGGGATTAAGATTGTTTTCCAGCATGCCATATTGTCACATTAATAATGCCTTCTCGATTCCCCTGTGGAGCTAGGAGTTAGTTTTACAGCTCTTAAAAGGATTTGTCTTGAGCCTTGGGCTAGTGTTTAGGAAGAGTGATCTACAACTTGGTTACAGAACTTCTCAGTATATTGCCTCAATCTCCAAGGAGAAATGTGGGAGAACAGTCAAGGCTAAACTCTCAAGAGGGAATCGTGGTGATGGAAATGTACAGGGTAACATACAATAGAAAACAATTAAGGAATGCCCACACAGTGCATGTACAATATACTCTTTATATAGATGTTTAGAAGAAATGTTATGCAGTATGTTACGAGTGCATTTTATGAGTAATTTCTTCTGAAGAAGTCACATGGAAAGTTAGAGGGTTTACACTCCAGTCTCTAAAACAAAGTTCGGATTTTGTTTAGAAATGAAGAAAATCCAAAGCTTTCCTACTGTACAAAATCAATAGTAAAGCTCTGGGGTTATAGTGAAGCGCAGCTGGCAAACTAATGTAAGAGTTGAGCACAAGTTATGGGTGTGCGTTCCTTGGACCCAATGGTTTCCTCTGGGTACAATGTTGGTCAGAATGACAAATCCCAACATGGTTAAAACAGTTTCATTTAATTTCAGCAATAGGGTGCAACCCATAGGCATCTAAACACTCAACTGAGACAATATATAGCTCTAGATTTACAACAAGTGAGTTTTTATTTTTTTGTGGAAATGTAGCAAGTTAGAAAAACTATGAATGTCCTTAGCGAGTCGGTTCCATAATCTAATGGTACAAACAGAGAAAGCCCGACCCCAAACCAAAGGCACGTGTACACATTTGGGAATACTGAGAGCACATGACCCTGCAGATCTTAGATTACGAGAAGGGTTGTACGTACAATCGTTAATAAAGAGTGGACAATTTCCATAATAAACCTTATGACAGATGGTAAGAAGCTTAAGATGTCCTGTCCATGATAGGAAGCCAATGTAATTTCCGACCCGCAGGAGTTAAATGGGAATAGCGTGCAGAATAAATCACAACACAAACTGACACATTTTGGAGTACCTGCTGTGAATTAAGAGCCTATTTGGGGGAGTCCGTATATAAAGCATTACAATGATCTAGCTTGGAACCTACAATGGCGCCGATGGATGTACAATATAAATTTGTAAACCAAAAGATCGAATTACAAAATTACAAACACCACTTGTTTGCATTTTGTAATTAGAACTTTTTTTTTTCTCCTTTGCAACACGTAGTCTATGCAAGGGACACCCCTGCAACCCTTGCTGACCATAACATCGAACGAGGGGAGTGGGGACACCCCTGAAACCCTTGCTCCCCTAGTTCGGTATTTTGGTAGTAGGTATTTTCTACTAGACTGAATGCACACTATTTGTGCATTTAGTCTTTTATTCGACATTTTCGTGCAATCCCATGTCTGACGATAGTTGCACTGTGGGACTTTGAGAGTGGGTGAATTTAGGGATGAATCATAATATAATTGTTAAAAGAGCTGACAACCACATTTATCTGGGGTACCGTCATCAAATTGGCATCCCGGAAGATTCCAGGGGGTTTTCGCTTTCAGTTATGTAGGTACTGTAAAGCCAGAAAGATTGATGTTTGGTATTCTAACAATTCAGTCTTGTTTTGATTTAAACCCAAACCCGTTTCTGTGGTAGAAAAAACATTTTGCATTTTAGAATTATTAGCCTGAAGATTATTACCCAGTTTGAAAACAAGTTTGGTGCCGTCTGCAACATTTTGGGTGATGATGCCTGCATCACATAAAAGCTCATGAAGTGGCTTTAAGTAAATGTTGAAAAGTATTTGGGACAAAAGCTTTCCCTCTGGGATGCCCCAGTCAACCGATGTCGTATGTCAACACAAAGAACCTTGTTAGGCAAGATCGTATGCAATACCCTGTGTGAGATTGTGCCAGCCTTGTCCTCTTGGAAATGGTTAACCCAACCTTTGGTATAAGCATGTACTACACAAGTTGGTAGAGTGACTGAGCAGCCAGTCTTATCTCAAGAAGGTTCAATGTGAGCTGTAGGGTTGTAACAGAGTTTCACAGTGACAGGTATTCAAATACACACTTGCACTCAGGGTTTCTTGATTAAACAATTATTTATTTACTTAACAATCAGTTGAATAAGCCTTCCTTAGAAAGGAGCAAATATGTAACACGGGAATATACCTATTTGGGATGGCAGACAGACACTTCCTACCCCCTCAGGTGACTTAAATAACTAGGACACTGTGGACATTGATATATCACAGGCACATTTAGAGCAATACGGAGTTTGGTGTCAAAAGGAAGAGTTTAGTGAATAAAACAATCGTTAACAAATATTCTTAAGCAGGTCAGTACTTTTAACCCCCCCCCCCAATGCAAGTTATAGAATGTGTGACTCTTCTTTCAGAGGGAGCCAGGACAGCCATGTCAATGAGCAAAAGTCTAGGGGATCTGAAGCACCTATTGAAGGTAAGTAAGATGTCTTGCACAATGTTTTGGAAATCTTTGTAGTAAATGAAATCACTGTCGGGCTACAAGCTGGGAGGCTTATGAGGGGCAAAGCTGCAAGCAATTCTGCACAAAGGCAACCAAGGCAAGTCTCAACTGAGAGCTAGCAAGGCTACACGACAAGAGGTAAGTACCCCTTAGTTTACAGTACCTTAGGTCTGATGAAATTAGTTTCAGCTGGCTTCTGTTCTAGTTGCAGTATGGCAGATCCTGTTGTTCCTGAGCATCAGTCATGGGGACAAGACAGAGGACGTCTGGAGACTCCTTCACTACAAATAATGGGCAAACTTCAGATCAGCGGCACTTTGCGGTTTCAGCTTCTCGCCAATAGCACCACTGCAGTTCTCGGATACCTTAGGGGATTTCCTCGCATCTGGGGTCCAGCACTCTGTTGAGGTGGCTCAGGCTCGGCCAGTCCTGCTTCATGGGAGTCCGGAGGATCTTCCTGGAGCTCGGGTCCGACTTAAAGATGAGACGCACAATTCTGGTGTTCCTCTCCTTGGCAATCGGTTCCTGCAGCAGCAATGAAAGTAAAGCCAGCTCTGAGAGGATTTCCAGATGAGTTCTTCTTGGGGTCGATTTGCCCCACCAACCCAAGGGGAGAAGTCGTCCTTTGCAGGGATTCTCTAGTCGAGTCGAATTCAGAGCTTCAGCTATGCCGCAGGACTTCACCGGGCAAACCAACGGTCCAGGAGTTGCAGCAAGCGTCAGTTCCAAGTTCTTCTTCTGATTCCTTAGTCCAGTGGTCGACTCTGCCTTCCAAGCAAAATAACTTGCCTTTTATGCAGGTTTCTCCCATTCATTTGCAGCCTAGCATTCACTCGCACAACAGGGTGATCACCTTTGGTGCATTCCTGTAACCAAGGGGATTAAGCACAGGAAGTTTCAGGCATGTCCCTCACTTCCTGCCCTGCCAGACATTCCGGATCCAGAGGCATGCTTCACTGTTGAATCAGGCCAAAGACAAAAAAAGGGACCAAACCTGGTTTGGCACGTAGAGTAAATCTCAAGAAGGACCTTTCCAACAAGAAATGGCAAAAAAAGAAGGCCAGGGCCATTTTGCCAAAATGGGAACCCATGAGTGCTTTACTGCAGCTGCAATTGCAGCCCGCGGTAGAACCACTCAATTGTAGTAAATAGTAAACCACTGCCACCAGCCATTAATTGTAGAAAGGGTAACATAAAAATGTTACTTGAGAAACTAGACAAAGGGAACTAAGTAACCCCTCTAGCACCCTATTGTAAGATAGTGTGTGCTGGGTCTAGAAAGTTACAAATGTAAGTAAAGTCGAAAGGCATCCCTGTGCCACTGCACTGAAGGTGCTGTGTGTCAGAATGTAAAAAGATGATGACTATGGAGTTTGTCAGACTGCAAAGTCAAAAGAAACAGTGTTCAAATCAATGAAAAACACATGAGGGAGTGGGGAAAAAGGGCTCACTCTCTAGAGGATAAAAATTAGGGCTCCCTAAGGTAGAAGGGAATTAGCACATTTCTGAGAATTCTCCCTAAAAAAACTTGTTTTTACTTTGGAAATCCTATTGATAATAAAAGAGGCACTCCAATTAACAGATTTATTGGAAATCGTAATAACTTCTTTAATGCATTAGATCAAGAGATTGTCTAGTGTGTCAAAAGAAGATAACCAGTCCAATAACATGAGAAGGCCTGAGTCTCTCATCAATTTTAAGCAACACATCTTTGATATCAATGGAAGCAAGTTCCGTGCTTCTAGCAGGTAGAAACTCAGTTTGGTCATCACCCAAAAGATTATACTCCTCTTCATATTTGCTTAGTTGCGTGGTGGTGATCTTGTCCAGCACTTTTAGCAAGAATGGTCCATTATTAATAGGCATGTTACTAGAACGTAATTGGGGATATTCATTTTTCTTTTTTAGTATAGGAGTAACCCATGCCTGTTTTAGTGACTTTCTCAAAAGAGGATTTGATTAGGTTGGTAATCAAAGGGCTCAGGTATTTAGCGTAGCACTGTATTACTGTGGAGAGACTGGGTTCGAAGGGACACAAAATAGATTTAAGTGAGGAAATGATATGCAATGTATCCTTACATGGAACTTGTGCAAAACTAAAAGGACTGTCCTAATGAAATGTTTGGGAATTTAAACAATCGATTCAGCAGATGGAGGGTTGTGCATCAAGTCAGGGAGGCTATCAACAGTCTCCAGCAGGGAGAGAGCCAGTTTAGAAATAATATTAGAGATTGCATCTCTAAAAGTGAATCAATTGGTGTTACACCTGTCCTCAGTGGGTACCAGAGGGATGAGGGCAGTTAGGATTTTAGACAAGGATTTTATCAACAAGAATATGTTTTGGGAAAAGTCAGATGCTAAATCAATCTGTAAAGAATAGTAGGCCTTCTTAGTCTATAGAATTACTTGTTTGTAGACAGAAAGATCAAATTTATAATTGCATGTATTCTCAGTTTTGGGATTTCTCCTGAAGTGTTTCCTAAGTTAATGTTTTAGGGTGCCTACATTGGTAAATAACCATTTCTCACTTGTTTTCCTGGGATTAACTATTTTGATCCTGATTGGGGCAATAACAGCAATTCTATTCGAAATCGAGTGATTATAAGAATGGACTATAATAAGTGAGCCATGTAGTCTGGACAGATGCGTACCCAAAGATTGGCCAGTACGTTTATGTCTATTTCTCTAGGACATCTTTATTTTGACTTACTCTGTACATCCCTGGGTAGAGGGCATTGGTAGGGAGAAAGAAATGGTTCAATGTACAGTCCAAGTGAGACTTAATAATGAGGGAGCTTCAAGGTAGACATTTTAGGAGATTACTCAATCAATAATACACCACTTGATATGAGTTGGCCCGTCATTTAAAATAGTGAAGCCTTAAGAGAGAAATAAATCTTACGTGCAAAGTGCCTCTGCATCACTTGGGTCATTCAAATATAGGTTAAAGTCTCCTGTGATCATGATTGATAGGATGGTTCCATAAATGGTTAGATGACCTCAGAAATGTAGTTTAGGCAAGCAATGCCACAATGAGGATGTAGATAGACTATTAATATTAGCAGCGAGGACCAAGGATCCATAGCTGCTAGTATATACATTGGGGAACCCGTTCCCCCCTACCCTATTGGCTGTGAGGATGTCTATATATCGCCTCTATGGTGGAGGCCATATTATATTTTGCAAGGCTAGTCATATCTCCTTGCAACACAATGCCCACCACTGGTCTTCTCAGGCACCAAGCAAGACCCATATTCTTCAGGTCGCTCTGACCAATGTCCTGGAAAGAGGCAGAACTTTGACATTTGATTGGTTAATTTCATATGAAGATGCCCCCCCCACAGCCCAGAATGTCCTTACTTTCTGGGTTGCCCTCACAAACAAGGACATGTTCTGAACGACTCAAGGCAACCCATAAGGTTGTTCCTATTCTGTATCTTGGTCCGGCCAGCTCTCTCCTCCTCTTCCACTTTTATATGGCGTTCCCCAAGGTTCTGTTCTTGGCCAACATTTGTTTTCACTCTACACTATCCCTCTCGCCTTTCTCATCTCGTCCTTCAATTTTTCCTGTCACATTTACGCTGATGATTCGCAAATCTTCTTTTCCTTCTCTTAGTTCTGATACTCTTCTTTCCCAAGCCTCCATTGTCATTATTTCATCCAATTTTGGATGCGTTCCCATTGTCTTCATCTTAACTCCTCTAAAACTGAAGATCTCTTCTTCCCTCTTTCCTCTCCTTCTCAACCTCTCCATTTCTCACCCCCTCCAATCCCTTCAACTCTCCCTTTTGTCTGCTGCTTGGAATCTCTGCTTTCTTTGACTCTTCCCTTTCTTTCTCTTATCTTATCGCTTTTACTGCACAAAATGGTTGTTTTCTTCTATTCAATCTTCACTGCGCCGCCCCTTACTTTCTCTTCACACTTCTCATCTGTGCTCTAATTTTTTCCCATATTGATTACTGTTCTTCCCTCTTGATCGGCCTCCCTGCAGTTCGTCTTACCCCTCTTCAATCCATTTATAACTCTGCTATTCGTCTTCTCTTCGGTCTCTCTCCCCGTGCTTCAATCTCCTCATTTCTATCTGCTTCTATTTTACCATTTGAATCTCGTTTACTGTTTCATTTCCTTTCCATCGCCTTCAAATGTCTTCATGGTCTTGCCCCCCCAGCCCTCTATCTTGCATCCCTAGTCTCCTATTCCTCCTCTCAAGCTCTTCGCTCCCAGGCTACCCGCCGTCTTGCTGTTCCTAAACTCCCCTGTGCTTCTTCTCACTTTTGGTCCTTTTCTCTTCTTGTACTGCCAATTTTGAATTTTGTATTTTTATTGTGTATTGTTCCCCTTTTTTGTCATAGCACTTTGGCAAAAGCGCAGTATACATTCAAATAATATTAAATGAATCTGCATACAGCGATAACATTTGTTGCAGGCCACCATATGATAGCCAGTCCACTCCATCCTCATCATGTAGTCTTATTGTAAGGGGCTCCATGGCCATGATGAACAGCAACAGCGTTTAAGAGTCCCTTTGTTGGCTCTCTATTCAACTCAAAGGGGATAAAATAAGGACCATTCTCCAGCATGGGGTCTGGCATGGATTCACATGCTCATGAATATTCCCCGTCGTCAGGCTGGGAATCCTCGGTAAAGAAAAAACCAGTATCAGTTTCGTTTCTGATCTGTCTTTCGTAGTAATAACCAATCACTGGTCTCTGCGTCATACTGACCACAGCCAATGACTGCCCTCTACCTAAGCACCGCCTCTGGCAGCCATCTTCAGATTTTTACCGCACGTTCATGTGTTGGGATCCTCGTGCTATTGCTCTCGAGCGTTAGTGCTATTTTTCGCGCTTTTTCACAAAAAACTTCAATTCTTTCGGTCAAAAGAGCCTCAAGCTCCACCGATCCTACATCCGATCAACGGGGACCCGTGTCGGATTCGTCTGTGCCCCTCAAGGGTGAAGATTTCGTCGAGCTACACTTCGGAGGACTCCAGAAGCTTCTCAGGCCCGGTCTCGGAGATGGCCCAGGAGAAGGGAAGCTCGACGCCCGGAAAGCTGTTCAGGGTCTGCCCTGGATGCCAGCTGCAGAAAGTCTTTAAGGAAGACGAACACTCTTTCTGCCTTTACTGCCTTCATGAGGACAAAACGCACGTGGAGAAGGACTGTGCGTTTTGCGGCAACATGTCGGAACGGACCATGAAGGACCGTCATCAACGTCTCGCCAACTGGCTGGAGGGTAAGAGCCCGTCTGGCGAGAAGAAGAAGAAATCCGAGCGGTCTTCTAAGACCTTTGAGGGCGCCCCGGCGACGGGGGCCCAACATAAGGCCAAGCACCGCGAGTCTGCTGGCACCGGGAGCGCCGAACGGTCGGGCTCTACGGGCGCCAGGCAGGGCGCACCATCAACCACGAGCCAACGCTCTGGGTCGGGTAAGAGGAAGGCCGAGCACCCGGCGAAGCTCCTGGAGAGGCCCCGGTCGAGCTCTAAGGCAGAGGAGGAGCGTGGCAGTGCCCCCTCCCTCAAGGATAAGGCGGTGAGCGCACCTAAGGTGGTGAAGGCCTTGATCCATCCGACCAAGCCCTCTATCGAAACGGTCACGGCGGCCCTGGCTCAGCCTGTGGAGGCTGCGCCAGTGGTGGCGACCTCAGGGCCCAGAATCTCCCTGCCTCCTCGGAGGGAGTCTTCTTTTGTGCCCATCGATAGGACCCCCGTGAAACCCTCCGTGGGGAAGAAGAAGGGGGGGGCAGGGCGTCGTCGTAGATTCGGCCTCTACCTCAGAAGAGGAGCTGATCGAGGTCTTAAGCCACGGCCTAGGCGTGGAACAAGGCCAGCCCGTCGGAATGGACCCCGACGCGGGTGACGACGACGACATCGGCGAGGATACCGACGGGGCCCCTGCTCGCCCGTCGGATTCCCCTCTGCCAGCGCCGCGAGACAACTCGGCGGCCATTTTGTTGGCCATACAGTCCTTATGCACCGAGATAAGGACGAGGCTACCGTTACCGACGGAGGAACCTCTCCCGTCGGGGGATCCAGAACCGGGACCTTCTGGTGTTCCCCATACCAAGAAAAGAAGGATCCATCCTCCACCTCCTTTTCAACCGTCGCGCCCCGTCCAGCCCTCCTCCCCGTCCACCCGAGGGGATGATACGGGGACTGACACGGCAGCGACGGGTACGGACGACGAGGCATACGACGAGGATTTTCCGTCGTCGCCCCCCACCAGGGCTTCTCCGCCCGACGAGATCGGATCTTTCCACTCCATGATCTCCAGGGCTTCCGAGCTTTTCCAACTCTGCCCTGAGGAGAAGAAAAAGGAAGGCTTCCTTTATCAGCGGCGCGAGGCCAAGAGGAAGACGGTCCTCGCAGTGCCTCTGTTGGACGACATTTGGGATGAGGGCCTTTCCCTCCTCAAGAACCCTTCCACTACGCCAGCTAGAAGAGACCGGTACGAGAAAAAGTACCGGGTCCCGGACACGGCCCCCCTATGCCTCCGGGCGCAGCCTACCCCGGACTCCGTCGTCTCCGCGGCAGCCAGGAAGAAAGCGGGGGGGGGTGCGGCCTCCACATCGACTTCCCCGCCGGACGGCGAGGGAAAGAAATTGGATGCTATGGGACGTAGAGTCATCTCGTCGGCAGCGACGACGATTAAAGCGGCCAACGCCTTGGCTATCGTGGCCCGCTACGACAGGGAGCTCTGGTACAAGATAGCTCCCCTGCTGGATTTTCTGCCGGACGACAAGAGGGCGGAGGCCCTTGAGATCCTCCAGGAAGGTGAAGTGGCTTCGGACCACGCCATCACCGTGGCGACGGACATCGCCGACACTGGGTTCCGCCAGCTGGGCAACGGCGTTTGCCTTCGACGTCGTGGATGGCTCAAAGCTACGGACTTTCGGCAGGACGTCCAGACCAGAGTCCTGGACATGCCCTTCGACGGGAACAACCTGTTTGGGAAGACAGTGGACGATTCCCTTCAGGCCATCAAGGCGGATACTGAGACGGCCCGGGCCCTTGGAGTCCTGCAGCAACGACGGACGCCCTTTCGGAGCGGCGGAGGCAAGGGCGCCTCCAAAGGTTCCGGCGGCGGTTTCGCTTCCTACCGTCAAGCGGCCCGCTCGTCGTCGCAAGAGGCCTACAGAGGACGAGGCAAGTCTAGCGGACCCCGCCGTCGTCGCCAAGGAGGTCAAGGCGGCAAGGCCGCGTCCAAGCAGGATTGAACCGGCCGTGGGGTCGGGCCCCCACCGAAGCACCCCGGTGGGAGGCCGGCTGGCGGGCTTCGTCAGCGTGTGGGAGTCCATCTCCACTGACCGTTGGGTGCTGGACGCCCTGGCCCGGGGCCACGCGCTCGAGTTTCAAAGAAGGTGCCCGCGCGTCCCCCCCGTGGCCAGGAAAGAACTTCACGTCCCTCAACTTCTCCTGGAGGTAAAGGCGATGCTCAGAAAGGGCGCCATCAAACTCGTCCCAAAGAGGCTTCGGGGCTCCGGAGTCTACTCGCGATACTTCCTCGTGAAGAAGACGGGAGGATGGCGCCCCATCCTGGAGCTGCGACGGCTGAACAAGTTCATCAAGGCGCAGAAGTTCCGGATGGTCACCCTCCAGCACGTCCTGGGTCAACTGGAGGAAGGAGACTTCCTATCGTCGTTGGATTTGGAGGATGCCTACTTCCACATTCCCATCCTAAAGGGGCACCGAAAATTCCTCAGGTTCGTGGTCCAAGGGCGTCATTACCAGTTCAAAGCCCTTCCCTTCGGACTACGGTCGGCACCCAGGGTATTCACCAAGTGCCTCGCACCGGTGGCGGCGCAGCTGCGCCGCGAGGGGATTCACGTCTACCCCTACCTGGACGACTGGCTCATCCGCGCCGAAACGAAGGAGCTCGCCGTGGTCCACACGGCAAGGACCGTCCAACTCCTCACGGACCTGGGATTCTCCGTGAACTACGCCAAATCCCACCTGGTGCCCGCGCAAGTCGCACTGTTTCTGGGAGCGAGGCTCGACACAGTGTCCCTTCTGGCCTCCCCGTCGGAGGAGAGGACCAGGACCATCTTGGGCAAGGTGCAACGGATGTTGGTGGCCGACGCGGCCAAAGTGAGATCCATCAAGTCCCTCCTCGGGATGATGTCTTCCTGCATCTACCTCATTCCCATGTGCAGGCTCCGGATGCGCCCGTTGCAAGAATTCCTGGATGCGCGCTGGATCCAGACGACGGGCAGCTTCGAGGAAAGGATCAAGCTTGACGAGAGTTTCCGCCGAGCGGTCCGGTGGTGGGGCACCCGCGCGCATCTGACGGCGGGCATGGACTTCCAGACCCCAGCCCACCAGGAGACTGTGACCACGGATGCCTCCCTGGAAGGGTGGGGAGCGCACACCGAAAATCTGCACGCGAGGGGACTCTGGCTCCCGACGGAGAAGTCCCTGCATATCAACGTCCTGGAGCTCCGTGCAGTGTTTTGGGCCCTCAGGTCCTTCCTTCCGTCCCTCAAGGGCAAGGTGGTGAGGATCTTCACCGACAACACCACCACCATGTTTTACATCAGGAAACAGGGCGGAACCAGGTCCCCAGCGCTGTCCAAGGAGGCGCAGGACCTGTGGCATTGGGCCGTCGCCCAAGGGATTTTTCTGGTGCCGTTTCATCTGGCAGGGATAAAAAACACCATCGCCGACTCACTCAGCAGGGAGCTGCGCTCGTGCCACGAGTGGGAACTACGGCAGGATCTGGTGGATCGCCTCTTCCGACGGTGGGGCACACCCCAGATCGACCTGTTCGCGACGGCGACGAACACCAAGTGCCGGAGGTTCGCCAGCAGGTTTCCCCAGACGAGGAGCATGGGCGATGCTTTCTCGTTCCCCTGGGAGGGCCTGTTCCTCTACGCGTTCCCTCCCTTGCCTCTGCTAATCCGGCTCGTCAACCAGCTCAAGAGGTCACGGTGCAGGATGATCCTCGTCGCACCTGCGTGGCCGAGGCAGATATGGTTCCCGGACCTTCTGGACTTGTCAGCGTCCCCGCCGATCAAGCTGCCGGCGGACGCGGATCTACTCTCCAGGGAAGGAGGCGCCATCCTCCACCACGACCCGAAGTCGCTGAAGTTGCAGGCCTGGCTCCTGCAGCGCTAGAGTTTGGAGGATACGACATACCGGCCGATTGCAGAGAGGTTCTTGCAAAGGCCAGGGCGTCCTCGACTCTTAAATGCTACGGACACAAATGGAAGAGGTTCTCTGTCTGGTGCCACGCACAGAAGATTAACCCTCTACGGATTACGGCTCCCCAAGTACTGCCGTACCTGCTGACGCTGGCCAAAGCTGGTTTGGCACACGCGTCCATCAAGATTCATCTTGCTGCGATCTCCCGATACACCAGAACCACGGGGCGGACGTCCTTGTGGTCTCATCGTCTGGTGAAAGAGTTCATGAAGGGACTGTTCAGATCGTTCCCGCCGGTGAAGGCTCCGGCCCCGGCGTGGGAGCTCAACGTGGTGCTGACCAAGCTCATGGGACCTCCGTTTCGAGCCTCTGCACTCGGCCCCGTTGAAGATTCTATCGTGGAAAACAGCTTTTCTTGTGGCCATCACCTCCGCACGACGAGTGGGAGAGATCCAGGCCCTTTCCTGCAAGGCCCCGTACTTGACTTTCCACGACACGAGGGTAGTGCTCAGGACGCACCCCTCCTTCATGCCCAAGGTACCGTCGGACTTCCATCTCAAAGAACCCTTGGTGTTACCTGTGTTCTTCCCGTCGCCTTCGTCGCCGGCTGAAAGGACTTTGCACTCGCTGGATGTAGCTAGAGCGCTGAAGTTCTACGTGGACCGCACGAAGGGGTTTCGGAAGACGTCACAACTCTTTGTGAACTTTGGACCTGTCAATCAGGGGAAGGCTCCCTCGAAGGCTTCCATCTCCAGATGGCTCTCCGGCTGTATCATGTACTGTCACCGGTTGGCAAACCGACCGCTGCCTGGCCGTCCGAGAGCCCATTCCACCAGAGCGATCGCAGCTACCACGGCGTTCCTATCTGGTGTGCCCCTGCTGGACATATGCAGGGCTGCTACGTGGAGGTCGACGCACACCTTCACGAAATTCTACTGCGTCGACCGGGATTCCAGGGAGGAGTCCAGGGTCGGCCAAGCAGTGCTGCGCAACCTGTTCGCCTGAGGTGAGCCTGGTGAGGAGGTAAGATGCTTAATGTTGAGTTGATGTGATGCTTAATGTTGAGCCTTTGCCACCTCCCGTGGTTGTGCATGTGTGTACTGCTATGTATTCTTTATTCATGAGCATGTGAATCCATGCCAGACCCCATGCTGGAGAAGGAACAAGTTACTTACCTGTAACTGTTGTTCTCCAGCATGGGTCTGGCATGGATTCACATGCGAACCCTCCCGCCTACCCCTCTGCGGCTCTTCACTTGGTCATACTGCCACTTCACGTGCTTCCAAATCTGAAGATGGCTGCCAGAGGCGGTGCTTAGGTAGAGGGCAGTCATTGGCTGTGGTCAGTATGACGCAGAGACCAGTGATTGGTTATTACTACGAAAGACAGATCAGAAACGAAACTGATACTGGTTTTTTCTTTACCGAGGATTCCCAGCCTGACGACGGGGAATATTCATGAGCATGTGAATCCATGCCAGACCCATGCTGGAGAACAACAGTTACAGGTAAGTAACTTGTTCCTTCTTCATCACTGAGGCAGTCTGGTTCTTCTTTAGTATTTCCTGATAAGGTTGTCACTAATGCCCATGCCTTCTACCCCCTACAAACAGTTAGTTCCAGTCAATAAGTCAAAGGCTTTTTCAGTGTGGAGTGGCACGACTGCTACTGAGGTTTCAGATTGGGCTATTGCTCCATCATTCTAATGTCCTCCTCCATTTGTGGTAAATTTGGGATTCCAAATACTCCTTGATTGTGCTTTGTGGAGCAAAAATGCAGCGGTTTTTAATGAGGTTTTAAAAGAATGTAGATGAGGAAATATAATTGTAAGTGAATTTAAATGACGATGATAAAAGTATACTAACATAAGAGCACTAGGCCTTATATTCTGAAAACTGGACTGGTGTAACTTAGAGAGACACTATTTTAGATCGTATATGCTTGCTGTCCGAATGGAGAAGAGGAACTTGGCACACTGAATTTGTATTATACTTGCAGGCTAGCTTTCTGAAGACTCAACACGTGTTTTTGCAACCTTACTTCTATGCCAGGAGTATAATTATCTAATAACTGAAACTGCTTCAAACAAATAGTGAGAAGAGTCTTAATGCACATCTGTGTTGATATATCTTGAAGGTGGCAGAAGTGACCTTGAAAGACCAGGCTTGACGGGATCCTCATAGAAATCCGTTTTACTAATTGGAAGGAGTAAAAGGGGGTAACTGCTTCAGGAGTGATTGTCGGATTGTGTGCTGTCAATCTCTATGTTCACCCTGCAGTGTCGTTGTTAAAAATTTACCAAACTAACCTCATCTAAGATTCAGGTCTGGAGTTTGACAAGTTATGTAGATTAAGGTGGAAGTCACCAAATTATTTATTGATCTTTGAGAAGATAATAATGGTAGCAACAAGCGGGTCCCTTCTTGCTGCTATAACACAGTCACTCTTCAGTGTGTGCAAGAAGCCGACTGTTTTTTCCTCTATTCTTAAAGTAGTTCATCCTAGGTCCGAGTACTGCATTTTCCACTCTGTCACACAACATCTAAATAAATTTGAATTTTGGGGATTCCACTTCTCCAGTTTTTCGTGAAGCCCAGAGCTCAGGAATCTCACCTCTGCTTGCTTAATCTCTTTTTCCAGGCTCTCTTTTTCTTTTCGTCTCCTTCCTTGAAATTGTTGTTGAAAAGGTATAACAGACGGGCATATTTCTGCACTCCCACTGTGGAACTTATTTGTATGTATATAGGACTGATGTGGAATGATAATTTTGGTGCTTGGTAATGTGCTAAAATGCACGTGTTTTTATTTTTTTAAATTTTTTTATTCATAAAACATTTGTATGGCGCCTATACAGCAGAAAGTGTTTCCAGGTGCCACAGACTGAGGAGGGGGAACCCCGAGACGAATAAACAGCAATAAACAGTCCTACTAGGCCTTGACGTTCGAATTGTGCAAGTGCAGCCAGCAAGAAGTGTGGCGGGGAGGGCAAGGTCACGATGAAGGGGAGCATGAGGGGGGATGTGGGAGGGTGGCCCTAGGGGCTGGGTACGTGGTAAGGGGAGTCCAGAAGGCAAGTACACTGGAGGACGGGATAAGAGTAACTAGTGCAAGGAGGGGGTGGACCACACTCAGTAGTCTAGTCAGGGAAGGGCGCCCGAAGGCAATTGCTGATAATGGGGTGCTGAAGCAAACTGGTCGAGGGAGGGCTGGGCCCTGGTATGACGCAGAAGGAACCAGTCACAACAGCAGTGGGCTTAGCAAGGAAGTGGGAGAGGGAAGGAGGAGGAGAAAAGGAAGGTCTTGAGTTCAGGACTTAAGGAGATCCTGCTCAAGTCTAAGAGTGGCAGGGATTTCAAAAAAGGTAGCATGCGCTCCTCTCCAGAAAGAACATGGCATGATAACCTGTTCTGAGATGAGAGTTTGCAGCACACTCTTTTTGCTCACTGTACCTTTCACAGATGGGAAATATCCATTTGCATATCAGTCGTTGTCCCGCCCACATGGGCAGTCCAGCACCAAAATGCTATGGCAATTCCTCTCTGAACAAGAGTACCGACAGCAACCCCATACACGTGTTTCAGCCTTGTTCGGCCTCATCAGTGAGGTGAAGCTGTGCCTCTCTGAGCACAGTGAGCAGGTAGTCCACGTCTGGTTGCCCCAAGTAACTCAGGGTGACCAACCCCAAATTCCTTGCAAACATTTAAAAAAAGGTAGCAGGCGCTCCTCGTCAGAAAGAAAGGGTGGCAAGGAGGCCATTCCAGATGAAGGCTCATTCCGAGGAAAGAGATCTACCCCCTTCTCGCTTCTTGGAGAAACGTCAGACCTGCAGAGAGTTTGAGCTAGAGGCTCGAAGGACTCTAGCAGGGAGATATTTAGGGGGAGAACGTTGAAGGCAGCACATTCCCAGGCCCCAGAAAGCCTTATGGATGATGCAGAGGGTCTTGAATTTGATACCTGCAGCCATGGGCCAGTAGAGAGATTTTAGGGCTGGAGAGATGCAGTCCCTGGGCCAAGGATAAGTCACGCGGTCTTATTCTGGATTAGTTGCGGAGGGCGGAGGGAAGAGGGAGGAAGATTGAGGAAGAGTTTGTTTCAGTAGTCCAGCCTGAACAGAACCAGAGCTCTGAGCTCTAGAGACATTGAGTTTCTGGGGGAAGGTGAAGAAAGGGAACATACTTCTGAGGAGGTGATTCTGAAAGTGAGCCTTCTTGGCAAGATCAGCGATATGAGGTGAGAAGGAGAGAGAGGAGTCGAAGATGGCCAACTTATTTTGCCTCACGGGAGGGTGACGGGTGGGTGCCCAAGGAGGGCAGCCAGAGAGTAGGTGGGAAAGAAGGAGGGGGAGTTCCAATGAGAAGGATCTCTATCTTACTAGTGTTGAGATAAACGTCATTAGACGCACACCATGCCTGGATAGCAGGCAGTCAGGAATGAGAGAGAAGGTAGAGGAGGGAAGTTTAAAGGAGAGCTGAGTGTCAGCCGCATAACACTTGAAGTGAGGAGATCAGGTGGGCAAGAGGGGCAGGGTAAATGTTAAAGAGCCACGGCGAGAGGCTAGAGCTTTGAGGGACTCTGCAAAGGTAGAGGAGAGAAAAGGGCCCATATGAACCTGGGAGGGCCGATTCGAAAGGAAGGAGGTCTACCAAGCCAGTGCCGTTCCTGGATGCTCAGAGTATCATGGACGATTTAGGAGGGTGGTATAGTTGACTGTGTCGAAGGCAGAGGACGAATAGAGGAGAGTTGAAGTCAAGGTTTGAGAGCAAGTGTTCACGGGTGTTCAGGAGAGCAGTTTCCATTCCTCTGGCTGCTCTGAAGCCCGGCTGGTGGTCGTGGAAATAGCCAACAGATTCAGTATGGTGGATTAGTTGGTAGATAACCAACTTTGCCAGGAGTTTGCCCAAGAAGGGGTTAGTGGAGATAGGATGGTAGTTGGCTGGGCAGGAAGGGTCAGCAGATGGCTTTTTTAGGAGTGCTTTAGAGGTGATGGGAAGGAGCCAGTGGCAAAAGAGGGATTCTCCAGCATGGGGTCTGGCATGGATTCACATGCTCATGAATATTCCCCGTCGTCAGGCTGGGAATCCTCGGTAAAGAAAAAATCTGTTTCACTTCTGAGCTGTCTTTCCCTAACAACCAATCACTGGTCTCTGGGTCATACTGCCGCCAGCCAATGACTGCCCTCTACCTAAGACCCTCAGATTTTTACCGCACGTTCAAGTGTTGGGAGGCCTCGTGCTATAGCTCTCGAGCTTTTACTGCGTTTTGCGATTTTTCTAACAGTTTTACTCTCTTTTTTTTCGGTCAATCGAGCCTCAAGCTCCACCAATTAACCTTCCGATTAAGGGGGACCTGTTTTTGGATTCTTCCGCACCCCTCAACGGCAGATTTTCATCGAGTTTCTTCTTGGAGGATTCCAGAAGCTTCTTCAAGGTCTACACTGCATGGATATGGCGGAGGAGAAGGACTGGGCACCTCTCATCAAGGTTTGCCCCGGCTGCAACCTACAGAATGTCTTTTTGAACGATGGACATTCCTTGTGCCGCTACTGCCTGCATTCGGACCAGACGCATGTGGAGGACGACTGCGTGGCTTGTCGGGAGATGGTGCTGCGCATGTGGGCCGACTGACGCAAGCGCCTCAACGAGTGGCTGCCGGCAAAAAGCCCCTGTGCTGGATGAGGCCCGGCAGCATGCCAACCTTGCCCAGAAGAAGGAAGCTAAGCGGTCTTCCAAGACCTTTGAGGGCGCCTCTCCCACGAGGGCTCAACATAAGGCTAACGAGTGGACGAGTCTCTCCAGGTCAGCAAAGCGGACACAGAGATGGCTCGTGCCCTGGGCATGCTTCAGCAACGGCGGCCATCGTTTCGGACTTCTGGAGGGAAATCCCAAGGTTCCTCTAAAGAATTAGTCGGAGGTGCCTCGTCTTACTCTCAGCCCCCCCCCCCCGCTCTTTGGCCCAGGAGACCTACAGGGGCTGCGGCAAGTCTGAAGGTGGACGTCGTCGTCGTCGCCAAGGCCCCCAAGGTGGTGCTTCGATGTCGAAAGAAGATTGAACCGGCTGTGTAGTCGGGCCCCCACCCGTGCTCCATGGTGGGAGGCCGGGTGGCGAACTTAGTCAGCGTGTGGAAGACCATCTCCACCGACCGTTGGGTGCTGGATGCTCTCGCCCACGGGCACACCCTAGAGTTCCAAAGGAAGTGTCCGAGGATACCACCAGTGGCCCATCAGGAAACCACGTCCCTCAGCTGCTGCTGGAGATACGGGCCATGTTAAGAAAGGGGCCAATCGAGCTCGTCCCAAAGAAGCTCTGGGGCTCCAGAGTGTACCCTGGTTACTTCCTCGTCAGAAAGAAGACTGGCGATTGGAGGCCTATTCTGGATCTCCACCGTCAGAAAAAGTACATCAAGTCCGAAAGGTTTCAGATGGTGTCCCTTCAGCACGTGCTAGGACAGCTGAAAGAAGGGGATTTTCTATCGTCGCTGGACTTGGAAGATGCCTATTTTCACATCCCCATACACAAGAGACACCGCAAGTACCTACGCTTTTTGGTTCAAGGACAACATTACGAGTTCAAGGCGCTTCCCTTCGGGTTGAAGTCAGCGCCATGAGTGTTTGCAGCTACGTCTGCGAGGGATCCACGTGTACCCATACCTGGATGACGTTCAGTTCCGGGCGAACTGAAGGGACATCGCCATCAACCACACGACGAAGACAGTCCTGTCCGAACTGGAGTTCTCGATAAACTTTGCGACACACCGTTTCTGGGAGCCCGACCCAACACAGTGTCATGCCTGGCATCTCCGTCAGAGGAAAGGATCGCGGCCATCTTGGCCAAGGTACAACGGCTGTTGGCCCTGAAGGTCGCATGGGTAAGATCCATCAAGTCCCTACTCTGCATGATGTTGTCATGCATTTACCTCGTTCGGCTGTGCAGGCTGCAGATGCGTCCGCTGCAGGAGTTCCTCGATGACCGCTGGATACAAGTAAGGGATAGCATCGTGGACAAGATCACACTTGACAAGGTTTTCCATCGAGCGATACGGTGGTGGGGAGTGCGCGCCCATCTGTCCGCAGGCGTGGATTTCCAGATCCCACCTCATCAGGAGACGGTCACGATGGATGCCTCCCTGGAAGGATGGGGAGCGCATTCCGGAAGTCTTCATGCAAGAGGCCTATGGCTACCGGAGGAGAAGTCGTTGCACATCGTGTTGGAGCTGCGGCCAATGTTTAGGCCCCTCAAGTCCTTCCTTCCATCCCTCAAGGGCAAGGTGGTACGGGTCTTCACGGACAATACTACCATGATGGTCTACATCCGGAAGCGGGGGGAACCAGATCCCGGCGCTCTCCAAAGAGGCGCAGGACCTTTGGCACTTAGCCATAGCCCAGGGGATGTTCCTCATCCAGTTTCATCTAGCAGGAGTGAAGAACACTATTGCCGACTCTCTCAGCAGGGAGCTGCGCTCTAGCCACGAGTGGGAACTTCGGCAGGACCAAGTGGTTCACCTGTTGCGCAGATGGGACAATCCCCAGATCAATCTGTTTGCGACGGGGACGAACACCAAGTGCCGGAGCTTGGCCAGCAGGTTTCCCCAGCCGGGAAGCATGGGGGACACATTCTCTTTCACCTGGGACGGCCTGTTTCTGTATGCGTTCCCTCCATTGCCTTTGCTTCTTCGACTAGTCAATCAACTCAGACGGTCCCGGTGCAGGATGATCCTCGTTGCACCGGCCTGGCCGGGACAGATATGGTACCCGGACCTTGTGGACATGTCAGCATCCCCTCCAGTCAAGCTTCTGGCAGACGCAGATCTTCTTGCCAGGGAAGGAGGCGTGATTCTGCACCACGACCCAGGATCACTGAACCTGAAGGCCTGGCTCCTCCAGCACTAGAGTTTGGGGGCTATGATCTCCCAGCGGATTGTAAGGAGGTACTCGCCAAGGCCAGAGCTTCGTCTACTCTCAAATGCTACGTGCACAAGTGGAAGAGGTTCGCCATTTGGTGCCGTACTCAGAAGAACAACCCTCTGAGTCACTGCTCCGCAGGTGCTTCCATATTTGTTGTCGTTGGCCAAGGCAGGACTGGCCCAAGCTTCCATTAAGGTTCATCTGGCTGCTATCTCCGGCTACACCAGATCTCCTGGACGATCATCCTTATGGTTGCATTGTTTGGTCAAGGAGTTTGTCAAAGGACTATTTCACCAGTTCCTGCTGGTGAAGGCTGCGGCCCCGGCGTGGGAGCTCAATGTGGTGCTTACTAGGCTCACGGGTCCACCGTTCAAGCCTGTGCATTCGGTGCCACTAACATTTTTGTCATGGAAAACAGCGTTTCTTGTGGCCATCACCTCCGCACGACGAGTGGGAGAGATCCAGGCCCTCTCTTGTAAACCTTACTTGACATTCCACGAGAAGAGGGTGGTGCTACGGACGCAACCCTCCTTCATGCCCAAGGTGCCATCGGACTTTCATCTAAACGAGCCCCTGGTGTTACCTGTATTCTTCCCGACGCCTTCGTCGACGGCTGAGAGGACTTTGCACTTGCTCGATGTGACTAGAGCGCTGAAGTTCGATGTGGACCGCACAAAGAGTTTTCCGAAGACATCGCAAGTTTTTGTGAACTTTGGCCCTGTGAACCATGGGAAGGCCCTCTCCAAGGCTTCCATTTCCAGGTGGCTCTCCGGCTGCATCACACATTGTCACCGGTTGGCAAACCGACCGTTGCCTGGCCGCCCGAGAGACCATTCGACCAGAGCAATCGCTGCGACTATGGCGTTCCTGTCTGGTGTGCCCCTGCTGGACATCTGCAGAGCTGCTACGTGGAGGTCGACGCACACCTTCATGAAATTCTACTGAGTCGACAGGGATTCCAGGGAGGAGTCCAGAGTCGGCCAAGCAGTGCTGCGCAACCTGTTTGCTTGAAGGTGAGCCTGGTGAGGAGGTAATAGATGCTTAATGTTGAGATGCTTAATGTTGAGCCTTGCCACCTCAGATGGTTGTGCATGTGTGTATATTCTTTATTCATGAGGATGTGAATCCATGCTAGACCCCATGCTGGAGAAGGAACAAGTTACCTAAATGTAACTGTTGTTCTCCAGCATGGGTCTGCCATGGATTCACATGCAAACCCTCCCATCTACCCCTCTGCGGCTCTTCTCTTGGTCCTACTGCCACTTTACGTGCTACCAAATCTGAAAATGGCTCCCAGAGGAGGGGCTTAGGTAGAGGGCAGTCATTGGCTGGGGGCAGTATTACCCAGAGACCAGTGATTGGTTGTTAGGAGAAAGACAGTTCAGAAGTGAAACTGAAACTTATTTTTTCTTTACCGAGGATTCTCAGCCTGACGACAGGGAATATTCATGAGCATATGAATCCATGCCAGACCCATGCTGGAGAACAACAGTTACAGGTAAGTAACTTGTTCCTTGCAGAACTCGGCCAAAGAGGGCACAAGGGCGGCAATATTGACCTTGAAAGTTGTAGAAGAGCAGGGGAGCACTTATTTGGAGGAGACGTTCATAGCGCAAACAGTCTTGGTGACCTCATCCGGTGCTATGGGTGAGAAGGCAGAGAGTAGGAGGGATGGAGAGATAGTGTCCAAGGGAGGCCTAAGAGCAGGCGGAGGAGGGCGTGTGAGTGGAGGAGAGTGAGGACAGGATGTCCTGAGTTTTGGTTTGAAACGGAAGGCCAAGTCTGTGCACAGGGCCTGGGAAGGAAGAGGAGAAGACCAGACTGCAGTACGATTGGCAAGTCCCTTACAGATTTTGAAAAGGTCTGCCGTGTTGTTGGTGGCACCACAGATGCAGGTTTGAAAATGGGCCCGCTTATTGGAGAGGATGGGGAGTGTGTAATGCCTTTGGAGCAACCGCCAGGCCAGTTTGGCAGAGGATGTGCGGGAAGCCAACCACTTCCGTGTTGCAATTCTGCACTTGCTTTTCAGAGAGGCTAGGTCGGAATCATACCAACTGTTGCACTTGGAAGCAGGCTTCATGCAAATCCTCATGGCAGGGGCAAGGATGCAAGGGTGTGAGGCTGGGTGGAAAAGACATGACCACATCAACTGTGTGGCCCAGAACATGGAGGGAGCGGTGCGCAGACCCCATCAAGGACAAAGAACTGCTCTGAAGATCAGAACGGGGTCCGGAGCAGTCTCCCAGATGGAACCAGTGCTGCTGGGGACTGCAGGCGTATGAAGAGCTCAGCCTCTGAGATTGGATCGAGGGACTGAAGAGTCGTGCAGCAAGCTGTCGGAGACACCGCACTGCAGGCCCACTACAATCCGGCACCGGAGAGGATGCACAAGTTAGGAGCTGAGCAGAGAGTGATGAGTGCCGCCCCCATGGCTCCTCATCTTTCCTGTGGCAGCCTGGGCCTGTGTGTTGGGGGCACTCCGCTCGAGCAAAGGGGCACAGTTTAAATTTAAACGCACAGAATAGGCGTAATAAGGCCATTTACCATTGAATGCTGTGATGAATCCGAAGGACTCATCACTGATTCCCCGGCGGTGACCACCTCCCATTTGGCCAGGGACGGCAGCCGCTACCTTATCCTGACCCTGGCGGTGGTGATATGAGGAAGGATCACATGGGAGGGGACAACTACCTGGGAGAGGGGATGAATCCATTGGATGAGACACGGTAGTCTTCCCTTTTTCCTAATAAAGACCCTATAACACCAAAGTACTTGAGGACTTGTGCTCACCCCACAATTCCTCCTTATTGTGAAAAACAAACTCCTTCCTTTATGTCACTCTAGACAAACCCCATATATTCCTCAAACACTCACAACACATGGTGTGCAGTCAAAAAGTCGAAAACATTATGTCAAAAGACATAATGTCGAAAATAAAAAGTCCAAAAAAATCTAATGTTTTATTTTTTTAATTGCATGTTTATTTTGGGTTCCGGGAGTAAAAAAAAGGGTAAAACACAAAAAGAAATCTAAAAAAAGGGGGGTTAGAGGTGGGGGGGAACAAAAATCAATTTTTAAAAAAAAAATTCAACATAATGTCATTCGATTTTATGACTATAAACCACAACACATGAATGCAGTAAAAATGACATTGCTCATGAAGATTTTGTATTTGTATCAAATGCTCCCCATAGAGATCCCGACAGAATTTTCTCCAAGCTGAAATGCAGAATTAAGCGCTTTAAATGGCAGGCGCAAAAGCTGAGGGTGGCCTATGCCACCATGATGCAGCCAAGGGACAAAGGGGGCATGGGGCTGCCGGACATGTGTAGAGGAGCAGGTGGACATGTTATCCCTAGCTCTGTCATACTGGAACAGCAGGAGAAGAGCCCTATGTGGGACACCTGGTATCTTCCCAATACCACATCGAGTGTATGAGAGATGATATGCATTCAGACAACCATATCAAATGTAATCTTGCACTGAGAGGGTGGAAGGATGTCTGCAGATATTGAGACTTACTGAAACGATATGCAAATACTCAAAAAATAAGGATTTAACTGAAGTAACGAGAGAAACATGTAATAAAATATAAAGAAGTTGTATATGCAACTAAGACAAAGTAACCTGCTGATTAATACATGTATATATGCCAAAACGCAAGGAAGATTGGACATATAGAAGCTTGCTGCAGTGGAAAACATAACATGGCTAGAGCGGCCATGATGGAAAGATGGACGTTGGACTTGTAAAACCATTCAAGCTACCTCGGATAAAGACCAGGGCTGCAGCCAGGAGATGCTGGAAAAACAGCTTTGTGAGAGGAATCAAGAGGCGTCTTTTGACCCGGGAACAAGGATGCTGTTACAAGGAATAATTGCAAGGTTCAAGGGGAGTCAAAAGGATAAGCCAAGTACATAAGACATATTTCTCTTAGATTAATTGAAGGAGAAAACATTCGCAAGAGACAAGTATTAGACAATTAAAGATGGAGTGAGCAAGCCACTAGAGGCCAAGAGTGGTAATGACACCCAATTCAATTGCATCAAACAGCAGTAAATAGAAGGTCAAGATGGACACATTTGTGGTCTCCTCACATGTGATTCAGAAGTTTAAAACAAGGGTTATTCATTAAGCCCAAACAAAGGGAGTGTATACACTCCCTTGAATGTTCCAGAACACAGAGCAAGCTATGAGGTCAACTACAAAGGAGAATCCTTGGTTTGGTGGACTGACCGATGAGAGACCATGCACTAATTGGGAACGTTGGGAGTAGTCTGACGTTGTGTGCAGCACCTGAGAGTTGTTTTGCTTACGTGTTGCTAACCAGCTAAAAGTCCAGGTTTGTAAAAGCATGCTGACCAATCAGAGGGTCTATGTAGCAACATGCAATACAATGTTGCAAAGAACAAACCGCTGCCATTTTACATCTATGATCAGTATTCTAAGGTCAATGGCTGACTGGTAACTAGTAATGAGCCTAGAGTCTTACCGTGTTGAAAGGCAAATGGATATAAAGAAAAATGTGACAAAGTCCACAACGACTGGTGCAAAACAACAAATGGGTATTGTTAGTAGGGGAACTAACCCCGACGGCACGCGGATCACACTAGAGTCAGGGTGGTGCACGTCCCTGCTGAGCGTCCTAGTGCATGAGGAAAGGTAAGTATCAGGAGGGTCAGAGGATGCAACCAGACTTGTAGGCGACAAACATAACAGTAAAGTAACTTGTAAACACAGGAAGAAAACTGTAAGGTTTACCCAGGTAAATGACACATAAAGACTTGTGATGTTTCAGTAGCTGCTGCAGAGAGGGAATGTCTAAAGCCAATCCGTATAACAATCAGGGTCTGGTACACAGGAGGGAGAGACCAGGGACAAATTCAGATTCGAAGAAAGTAGTCCGTAGGCAGGCCGAAAGTCTGGTACACAGGAAGTGGAAACCAAAACAAAATCTGTTCCAAAAAGGGCAGTCCGTAGGCAAGCGAAAGGTCCGATACACAGATAGATCGATCTAGGCAGGGAAGTCCAAAGGGTGATAAAGGACTACCGCGGTTATGAAAAACCGGGAGCTGGTAAAGGAGGAGCCAGTTAAGGAGTCCAAAATAACCGGCAAAGTTAACTACAAGGTACGAGGTTCTGCTCGTGAATGAAGACGGGACTTCAGATGAAACAAACCACCGTACTAACTTCAATAGGAAGCAAACTTCCGCATTTCATAGAGCATAAAATATAATTCAATGTGAGGCTCCATGTTTACCATTGGAGGAAACAGAACGGTAACCCAAGGATGATAGGAAACGTAGTCCTTCCGCATTACGCCCCTTATTACTGTAACTTCCAGCGTCTATGAAAAGGGGCTGCAAAGTGCCGTAATCTTTGAAATAGAAATGTGCCATGTCTGGCAGAACGTCTCCAGACATAACGGGTAAGTCTAGATGTCCCAGGAGGGGCCGGCTCTCCCCGTATCATAACAATTACTGTCCGGTCCCCACAGGTGCTGCGCGGACTGTAGGTGAACTGGTCGATTGGGGAAGAGTTGAAACAGAAGGATTTTAGCGGAGTCACGGATCTAAGTAGAACATCGAAGGTGGCAAAAATAGGGGGAGGGACGGTATTGCAAATATATGTATAGAAGTAACAGGATTTTTGGGGATAAGAAAGAAGAGAACTATATACCTCGATTCCTGGTTCCAAGAGGGGTGTAAGGTTACGCACTAATACTCCAAATATAGAGGTACTAGCAGAAATATTGTTGTTTGCCACAATGGAAAAATGCAATACATGTTAATTTCACTAATAAATTGAACACCAAATTTTCATTTATCTCTGATTTAAATTCTCACATCAATATCATATTTGTATGTTTCCTCTGATTAGTCTGATTATTTGCAGTGTTGTTAGCAGTTGTGGCCATTTTTGTTGCCAAACACACACTTGTAATTGGAGTGTATTGCAAAACAAATCAAAGAAAAGAAAAACACTCTAAATGTATTCTAAAAAAAATGAAAACAAAAAACAAAACCAGTTTAGCACAGACAGCGTGATGATGAGCACTTTCTACAAATGACCTGTAGATGGCGTGCAGAACATCACAAAACGTAATGGCAAAAACACCAAAAAACGTTCTTATCTAGGGAAGGGCATGACCCATCGAGCTAGAAATAGTTGCATTCATTTAGCAATGAAATAAAGACTATTCTATGCAAAATTCATAACGCCAGACCGCACTGTTCATGAGGAGTTATGTCCCCAAATCAATGCCATATACAAACTCACAAACACGACTTTGTTTTATATAGATTATTTAAGGATTCATATCAAACTCCAAAATGGGGTAAAAAGTGAGATGAGATACATTTACTTAAGATAGTAAAGAAAGGTCTATGCAGAAATTTTTTTTTTTTTAATTTTATTTTGTTTTTGATGCGTACGCACCTTTACAAAATTTACAGCAGAATTCATAACAACTCTTAAACAGACATCTTAACATTTGAATATAGGTACAAAAAAACATAGTTAAAATATGTATAAAAGAGGATTAAATAAGTTTATAAAACTCTAGTTTCTCAGCAAAATCATTCGTATACTTGATATGCATACTAACAGGAAAATCTCATTACTTAACAAAGTTTTAAGTCTACACCACATACGACTCAAGAGCTGCATCTATAATTTTAACCAAGCGAACAGTCGCAAGAATTATTGAGTTACTTGACCCCCACATACATCGAGTCCAAATCAACTCTCTGCTACTTAAAGTGTTGGTGGGACTAAAAGAGGAAATGATTTTTAGACGTTCGATTTCAAAGGTTGGACATAGCAGAAAAAGATGTTTTAAGGTCTCATTAATTTCAGGTGTTTTACAAAATCTACATCTAGTGTCCGCGGCAGTAGTATCTTTATTTGCCCAATGTTTCATTCTCATCTTGGTATGTATCAAGTCTAAGCGAAAGCGCATATATGTTGCGCGGATTTCTTCACTTGGTAACAATAATAGATATTGCAGGCGAGGTGTTTGAGCATGTCTGAAATGTGCGTATTCAGAAAATGAAGAATTCTGTTAATTGTTCGCACGTTTCAGCCCAGTCATTCCAAAATAAACGCTTATGTGCCGTACAAAACCTTCTTTGTAAGTCGTCTGCTGCTATGTTGATGTTCTCTAGGATAAGTTGTATACGCTGTTGAAAACATGCAATGGACCTAGGCTTGGATTCCCTTAGCATAATAAAAAAGTCTTCATATAAAGAGTTTTCTTCTGGAAAATTCATCTTAAGGTAAGTTTTCAACAAACGCCAATTATGACGAGAAGCCAAGGAATTCAATCCTAGCTCATGTCGGACAATTGCATTAGAAAGGGACGCAGGAAGGCGAAGAATTGCCTTCCACATCCCAGCTTGTACTTTATTCAGGAATGGCGATAAATCTAATAAATTCAGGTCCAGACCATATAAAATAATGGCCTCTACCTTTTTTGAATAAAATTCCAATAGGGGTACTAGGGAAAATTTGCAATGTTTGCGGAAGATTAATCTCATCTGATTTTGTAGAGGAAGGACTTTTTCCGCAATCGATTGTTGCCAAAATAATGCAGAAGAATTATTAGCCAAATTATACCCTAAGTAAGTTGTCTGAGTAACAATTTTAATATAGTTTGAATCCAAATTCCATCGAAACTTTCGTAACTTTTTTTTTTTTAGAAGATAGTATCAGAATGCTCGATTTCAATGGATTTATGGTAAGGTTATTTTGTTTACAATATATTTCAAATGTTTCTAATTTGTTCTGAAGTCCAGAATGAGTACTATCAAAAAGTAACACATCATCAGCATATGCAAGCCAAGACAGACGAAGTGTCATGATCTCTGCTTCCAAAAGGTCAGGGTTTTCCCAACTCCCTTGGAAGCAGATCCATAACCCAGGTTCCGAGTGCCAACCAGTCCCAATTGGGACCTTTTGGACCCAGTCCTGGCGCCAGTGGCACCAGGCTCATAAATATGCCCAGTCCCAGCGCTGGAAGCGCCGGGCTCATAATGCTTGGGTGGACTTACCTTCAGCAGACCATGCTGCTTACTTGCCTGCCAGTTGAGCCTCTGATCCTCTTCTGTTTGGAACTACTTTTCCTGTTGGGTGGGGCTGGAGCCACTCCCTAGATTCAGAACACTGGAACTCTTCTGGAAGGCAGGAACTCTTTTCTTACCAGGAACTCTTTTCTTACTTAGGCGTGGCTGTGGAAGGAGACACCTAAGCACTACAGGAGGCTATTTAAACCACACCCGGTGGATGAATCTTGCTTTGCGTTATTCTGCAACCTCTGCAGCAGAACACTCATCGTGTCTTCTGCATCCGGTCCAGGGCCTAAGGAAAAAGGCTTACCATCCTGAATCCAGTCTTCAGCAACACCTATAAAGACAAGAAAGAACAGGTTAGCATTCCGGCATCTGAAAGGCAAAGGCTTACCATCCTGAATCCAGTCTTCAGCAACACCTATAAAGACAAGAAAGAACAGGTTAGCATTCCGGCATCCGAAAGGCAAAGGCTTACCTACTCTTCGTGCGCTCCGGAGGTCTTCACACTGCATTCCGGCATCTGAAAGACAAAACAAGGTGCGTTTAAAGACATTGGGGAACTTTAATACTCACGTGCCATTACTCCTTTCCACATCTAATCCAGTGGGTATTCCGGCACCCTGCAGCCGCTCCGAACTCGTACCTGCAAAATAAAAACACAGTTAGAGCGCATAGTGAAGCAGGCAACAAGCGCTTACTTACGTGCTTCCAGGCGCTTCTATTCATCACACGGGCTCCATCTTCAACTCACTTCAGCCCGTCATCCGCCATCGCCGGAACCCTGCAAAACAAGAGACATCATTACTAAAGACTTTAAAGACATTTGAATGACTCGAAACTTACCGTTCGTGCAGTAAACGACGGACAGCAGTCCTCTGAAGTCAAGAGGCCTGCGCTACCTATCCAGTGAAGAAACTGGTTACAGCACCCTGCCCCGAGGCAGATGGAGAGCTCGGCATTCACTTACCTAAGACATCTTACTCTACACGTCAGGCATACAGTGCACAGAGGTCCAGCCCAAAGAGCCAACCAGGTGCTACACATCACCTTTGAAGATACGGTAGTCGCCCAGTCAAGACCGGCGCCTCTGCGAGAATCAGGTGAGCGTTACACGAAGCTTACCTAGCTTGACTGTGAATGAGTGATTGTAATCCCAGATCCCTTCAATATCCGAAAGATATAGGTTAAACAGGACTGCTGCCAGATTGCAGCCCTGTTTAACACCAATAGCAGTTGGAATAGGCTGTGTGAGGTGGCCCTTGCTAGTAATACGAACTCTAATTGAGGTTTTATGATGTAAAAGCGCTATTAACGCCACCAGACCCGGTGGAAACTTAAGATCCAACATTTTGGTCCATAGCCTGCTTCGAATAACGCAATCAAAGGCAGATGACAAGTCCAGTGAAGCAATAAAGATTGGTCCATTAGTAGGGGTGTGAGTTTCAGCAATTAAGTGTGCTAAAATAGATGCATTCAATTGAGTTCCCATTTTTTTTCTAAATCCAGTTTGGGCTTTGTTAATGCAGTTGTTTTTATTAATGTGTTGCTCCACCTCATTGAGTAGTAAAAGCGCAAAGATCTTAGCAGCAACGTCGATCAGAGCTATTGGTCTGAAATTGAGTGGGTCATTCAAGGGACCTTTTTTATGAAGAGGAATAATAATAGATTTAACCCAAGATATTGGGAGAGTTTTGCTTTTATAAATGGCGTGAAACATCTTCAAAAATACATTAGCCCAGAAGAGGGGATCGTCCTTTATAACGCATGGTGGAAGCCCATCCGGGCCTGCACACTTAGAGGATTTAAGCTTTGTGATTGCTAACAATACATCTTGGACGTCCCAAGGACAGGTCATTGGAATAAATTTTACTAAATCCAGGATATTCACTTGATTAAATCTTTCTGGTAGATGATATTTTTGTACAAAAAATGTATACCAAGAGTTACCATCTATAGACGACTCTATGGAAGAGGGATCAGAGTACTTAGATGCTCTAAGCAATTTCCAGATGTCCCAAATATTGTGCTTACAGATGTAACGTACCATCTTCTGATTTTCCATCAAATGAAATGCAATTCGGGTCGATTTTATCTTGTTTTTGAAATGCCTCAAAACCAATTTTTTAGCTTTGGACAAGTTGAACCAATTTGTCCTGCCATATTCATTCCGTATTGCACTCAACGCAAAATTTTTCTCCTTTTTTAATTTTGCAATAGATCTTTCTAAGGTAAAACACGGACGAGCAGGATTCAAATTATTCTCAGCATCGTCAGCCAACGTTCTCAAGTGCTGTGGTATCATCTGACTATTCCACTGAGAAATAGTCTGAGTGGAGATATCATCTAATGAGTGATCAGGCCACCAGTCGCGATTAACTAAAAAGGTCAGACGCCGACATGTGGATATGTTCCATCTGATAGAGATGAGCGGTCTATCGTTCTGGATTAAGCCCAACGAATGTACCCTATCAAAGGGTTCAATGATAACCGCTAATGAGCATTCTAAAATGGCATGATCTCCATAAGGTGGAAAGTGGGGTTTGACCAAAGATAATAGACCCGAAAGGTGCCTTGAGCTGACTATGTAATCAATTGTGGAGAAGGCATTCCCCCTATGCCAAGTAGATGAGGTTTTAAGGCAGACAGCTTTACTTATACATAGGTCCCAATCAGAGAAAAAATTGGCCCATCTTAGGCCATTCACACATGAGATTTTCACATGGTGCGCCAATTCAAGCCCCCGGGAAGCATTAGGATATGTGAATAAGTGTTAAAATCGCCACCAATTAGTATCTCAGCTGTTGGAGCGCTATGACAAATGTCCATCAGGGCATCGTTTAACATGGTTATAGCATCACCAAGTGGTATTGAAGTCGGGTTCCAATAAAGGGAGATTAACATAACTCTACGTGGTATGTCCATATTAATAGTCACATCTACCAATAGAAACAGTTGGGTTGAGACTCTATGATTTATTACAAAAGGAAAATCGTTATTTAAGAAGATAGACAAACCGCCTACCGGGCGACCAACAGGTGGTTGCACAGCTAACTGGTTGATGGCCGTAAATCCGTCTAATTGAAGGTCATAAACACACATAGTTTCTTGTAAAAATAAAATAGAAGGCAGGCTTTTAATAGCCTTATCATGGAGCCGTGTTAAAAGGTTCTTAAAACCACAGCAATTCCATGAATGAATAATAGGGTTTATACGTTACGACTTTGCCTCAGCAATAGGCAAAGATGACCCTGAAAGTGATGAAGCTTTAGGGGTAGGCAGAATCCCCACTAAACCATTTAATGCCAAGGTCAAAGAAGCCAATTGTGCCAGGATCTTTGCGTTTTCCGATTGCTCTGATGGCATTTCCTTTTTGCTGTTATCTTGTTTCGCAACCAAGGGCGTGAATTCTAAGAATTGCATGGCCTTTTCTAAGTGTGGAAAGGCTTGCAATTCCAATCCCAAAGATAGCAAATCCGTTTTATGTTCCCAAATGAGTTTGGCAATAATGGACGATACTACTTTGCACAGCATACGATTATTGTTAATCAGAGGCAACCTAATCCATTCTACATCTTGAGAGACTAAGTTGCGTAGTGAAGGAATTTTATACAAAGTATTCAACAAAAAAGAGCGGTTGATAGGTGCCATACCATTGATCTGCGGATTGCTGGACCATCCAATTAAGGTCTGATTTTCCTCAGCAATCTCATACAGAGCAGTAGGATCTATATTGGTAGATATTGTTGACGGAAAGGGCAACCTCATGTTAACTGATTGAAGCATTTGCTTCAACCCATCTTGCTTTTCTACAAAAGACGAAGGCCCCAACACTGCTCCATCATATGTGGATGCTGGGCTGCGCACAGCCTGGACAACAGGTATTTCGTTCCACTTTAGACATGGTAAGGGACGGATTAGCAGTATCTACCAAGGCAGCATGTTTTACATCGCTTTGCATCAAGCTCTGTGATAGACTCTCGTGAACTTCAAGCACTGATGAGGCGTGATTAGGTTGATGAATCATTGTCGAAACTGAGACCACGTTCGATGCCTCTGAAACAATTAAATCATTCTCGGAGGTGCTTGAGGCCACATGGCAGACTGTTTTTTTGTTCTCAATCGGAAGAAAAAACCTATTCAAGTTTACTTGATTAGTAGCTGCCTGTGGTAAATTGCCCACAACAATAGAAAGGATATGGGAATCACTCCGAGTTTCAACGGACCCTTCCAAACTTATTTGAGGTTCAGAATTATGGGAGCCCTTCTTTTTACCCTTCCGTTTGTTTTTGGGGGCCTGCCATTGAAGTGCAATCCGACTCTCCTCATTTAGTTGGCTGGAGTCAAAGGGCACTTCTGCATCTTCAGTATCCGTCAACTGCACAACATCATCATTTATAATACCATTGACTGCCGAGTTTTGCAAGGAGGAGACTGCAGTGTAATTTTTGCCAGAGCAATTCGTGTTTTTTTTCGTCTTATTTTTGCGTTTTATCGCTCTTTGATGGGCTTTTTTCATTTTGCGTGAGGCATGATATATATGATTAGGCCCGGCCGAATCACTCGTTTTCTCGTCAGAGACAGACTGGTCCATTAACGCTATAAGAGCGGATGGACTGTCGGGCGTAGTTTCAACTACAATAGTGGTCGAAGGGATGTTACTAATGTCACCTGTTTCCACATTGAAAAGTTTTGAATTAAACATGGTTTGTTCAATCTGCAAGATTCTTTCATGCTGCAATTTGACAACTTCGGCCCACTCTGTAGAATGGGATATAGAAGTTGATGAGGCCTCTGCAGGGTCTTTAACCACTGCTTTAGCAAAAGAGGTGGGCAGACCATGGAGAAGCAGGGAAGACTCATTCGTTTGCGTACTTTGGGAAATTAAAGCATGCATGAAAGAGGTCGTCGGGATGCTCCTCCTTGCAATCTCGACCATTCGTTCCAGGCAAGATGCATGAAATTTATGGCAGGCCTCTTGGGCCAAAATGTATCCCTCGATCCTAGCCAACTGTAGAGAATTGGCACTAATTGAATCCTTCATATCCTTCAGAATTGCGTGAGTAAATTCATGTCCTTTATCTAAAAGGTTAAGGATACGAGTGAATACAGGAAATGAATGAGTTTCCTGTGCTAATGGATTGGGAGAATTCCTGTCGTTTGCATAAGGAGAGCTTGAAGTTTGATGAATAATGGGCTCAGCGGAAAACCCAAAGGGATGCTGTTTAAATGGGGATTCCTGTTTCGGTTGCTTTTCACAATGTACCTTGTTGTGAAGTAAAGATGCATTGGGGAATGAAATACTCGTGTCGCATTCAACCAAGAGAGCTTGAATGTTTGATTGAGGCACATCTCTATTAGGCAACATGCTGGAATGAAAATGAACCTGTTCATGTAGACCATGTGAGGATGCAGCAGGAGTAGAAGGGCCCAAAGAAAGGCTAATACGTCTATCTAGTGCCTCAATTACGCCAGGAGCCAACATGGAGACATCAGAAATCACGGGCGGAGATTTACACATTTCTCCCAAAAATACTTCTACATTGTGAACTTCATCATTGGCTGTTTTTAACGAAAAAGGCGTATATACATTTTGGTCAAGTAACGGCTCAGTAAGAGGAGTGCCTTTTGCAAAATGCTCACAACATTCCAGTGTTGTTTTTGAAGCGACAACCTGTAAGGGGCTGTCAGGGGGAGTAGAATGTGAGCTTTCCGTATTTAGGAGAGCCAAGGACGGCTTTATCTTTGCTGGAATCTTACCCGTATCCAGCAAACATTTACCATTCCTTAAGGTAGTAGATGAACACTCCATTTTTCTAAATGGCTACACTCTGTCAACTTTAACAAGACTTGTACATCAACCAGGTTAGAGGGCAAAAAACAAACAATTCTGATCACTCTTACCAAGCCTCAAATATAGCTAGATCACAGTACCTCACTAAAGCCAAAAATGTTCAGCAAGACTCTCCACTCGCCAACCGACACGCGCCGCGCACCGCGAACAGCCAACAGTCCTTTGCGGTGCTTCGCGGTGCGCGGCGCAGGTGCGCCAGGGATCCGAGGATAAGGGGAGGTGTGGAAGGCGTGGAAAGGCGCGGGCCAATCAGCAAGTACCTAAAAGGAAAAAGAGCAAGCTGAGTGAGGTGCCGAACATGTAAATTATTAAATTAGCGCCTCCCACAGTCCAGTCCAAAAGTACACAGTCTTTCCTCCAATGCTGTGAAAAAGTGCACTGAGAAGCGAACCCAATCACCTGGAACTGACGAAAGTCAGGCACTGCAAGGGGTTACAGGAAAAGACTTCCTCCTTGCAGAACAGCAGCGCGAGTGTGGAAACTGAGATCAGAAGCGCTGAATACGTTTTCCAAGCGGCACAAAAACGGCGAGCAGCTTAGTCCAGGACAGCCAACAGTCCTTTGCGGTGCTTCGCGGTGCGCGGTGCGGGTGCGCCAGGGAGCCGAGGATAAGGGGAGGTGTGGAAGGCGTGGAAAGGCGCGGGCCAATCAGCAAGTACCTAAAAGGAAAAAGAGCAAGCTGAGTGAGGTGCCGAACATGTAAATTATTAAATTAGCGCCTCCCACAGTCCAGTCCAAAAGTACACAGTCTTTCCTCCAATGCTGTGAAAAAGTGCACTGAGAAGCGAACCCAATCACCTGGAACTGACGAAAGTCAGGCACTGCAAGGGGTTACAGGAAAAGACTTCCTCCTTGCAGAACAGCAGCGCGAGTGTGGAAACTGAGATCAGAAGCGCTGAATACGTTTTCCAAGCGGCACAAAAACGGCGAGCAGCTTAGTCCAGGACAGCCAACAGTCCTTTGCGGTGCTTCGCGGGGCGCGTGCGCCAGGGAGCCGAGGATAAGGGGAGGTGTGGAAGGCGTGGAAAGGCGCGGGCCAATCAGCAAGTACCTAAAAGGAAAAAGAGCAAGCTGAGTGAGGTGCCGAACATGTAAATTATTAAATTAGCGCCTCCCACAGTCCAGTCCAAAAGTACACAGTCTTTCCTCCAATGCTGTGAAAAAGTGCACTGAGAAGCGAACCCAATCACCTGGAACTGACGAAAGTTAGGCACTGCAAGGGGTTACAGGAAAAGACTTCCTCCTTGCAGAACAGCAGCGCGAGTGTGGAAACTGAGATCAGAAGCGCTGAATACGTTTTCCAAGCGGCACAAAAACGGCGAGCAGCTTAGTCCAGGACAGCCAACAGTCCTTTGCGGTGCTTCGCGGGGCGCGTGCGCCAGGGAGCCGAGGATAAGGGGAGGTGTGGAAGGCGTGGAAAGGCGCGGGCCAATCAGCAAGTACCTAAAAGGAAAAAGAGCAAGCTGAGTGAGGTGCCGAACATGTAAATTATTAAATTAGCGCCTCCCACAGTCCAGTCCAAAAGTACACAGTCTTTCCTCCAATGCTGTGAAAAAGTGCACTGAGAAGCGAACCCAATCACCTGGAACTGACGAAAGTCAGGCACTGCAAGGGGTTACAGGAAAAGACTTCCTCCTTGCAGAACAGCAGCGCGAGTGTGGAAACTGAGATCAGAAGCGCTGAATACGTTTTCCAAGCGGCACAAAAACGGCGAGCAGCTTAGTCCAGGACAGCCAACAGTCCTTTGCGGTGCTATGCAGAAAATATAAAAGTGCACATGTGTATGGGGTTATAAATATGTCAGTATAAAACGTTTATTGTGTCTAGATTAGGAGATATAAAACAATAGTAAAGAATGAAGGTGATCATCAGATTTTTAAATCAAGAGATTGATGTCAATCAGGGTAAAAATCAAAGAATATAAATAAAATAAAGACACTCTTAAAACATCAATAATTAAACAATCAAACAGTTCAAATTGATAGAAACTGTAAACGAAGGAACAAAAAGAGCATCATTGCATAGATTTTTAAAGTGGTTAAAAAATAAAAAATGTTATAAGCAATGATTGATGGTGTGTTTAGCTTTCAAAGTCTTTATTTTGCCAAAAAAATTACAATTTTGTATCTTTTACAAGCTTTCAAACTCATCCTTAATTTATTGCTAAAAATGTCCATACTTGCACACAGCTTTCTTTTAAAATCGTTATTGTATTTGAAAATATGCTCTCATCCTTGCCAAGCAAGTAACATTTTGGCATACTGGGCGAAGCAATACAGTGTCTAAAGGGAATATGAGGTATGTTTGTTTATTTTGTTATTTTTGTATTCGTTTATTTCAAACCTTTAACAAATTGCATCCTTACTCCACATCCTAGGACAGTCCAATTCATAGTATAAAAAGAAACCCAATAAAGGAAAGGAGGGAGAAGAGAGGAAGAAGAAAGGGAAAGGAACACAGAACATATCCGGTCTGATAGCACAACGAGTAGAGCGCTTGCTTTGACATCTCTGCAGAGACGGCTGACGCAGGTTCGAATCCTGGCAGGGCCAAACTCAGCCTTTCATCCTTCCGACGTCGATAAATGAGCACCACACACCGTGGGTAACAATAAGCAGCACTCAGATACCTGATGGTTCGTAGCGCTATATAAATGCTAAATCATTATTATTATATGGGGGGAGGGAGTCAATTTCCCCCTACTTTTGCGTTTATACTTCTATCCAGCCCATCCTATCAAACCTTAAATCATATATAGACGTCCTTAAAACAATTAATTTAGAAATTGTACCACTACAAACAGCACCGAGTCATTATTGCCTAATAAAATTCGATTCCACCAGTCATCAGCTGATAGTCTTAGCTTTGTCTATGAACCCTCCCAGATAATATATTCGCCGAGCTGTGAGCTCTACACACGAGATTAACAAGTGTCTCAATGTTTCTACTTCCCCCTTCTCTTAAACAGTATCTGCAGGTGCTGAGCTATTTGTCCACTTGTCTCCGTGCAACCAGGATCTCTTTGGTCGGATAAAGGTTCAGGCACACTCTCATAAGTAGGACTGGGGACTCAAGGAGTTAGGAGAATGTAGAGCTTTTAAAATAATCCCTGAATAGTCCTTCATTAGGGATAGCTGGTTCCTTTTCTCTTGGGTCAGGATCCAATCCTGCTACTGTAACTTCTTTTTCACAGCTGTAGGGTTGGATTTGAGAGTTCCACGAAGGAGTCTAGCCCCGCTAGACAGAGAGCATTCATCTTTCCAGTTGTCTAACAGACCATCACTTATTACGTCTGTCTTTTTTCCAGGTTGGTCAATTGGGGGGTGGTATGGGCTATGAGAGATTTCCTAAATAGAGTCAGACATTTCAAAAGTGACAGAGTACAGCGATTGAGGCCCTATTCCAAATCGAATGCAGGCCATCTGTAAGCTTTTAGGAAGCCGCAGGATTCTCTTCCATAAAGCACCCTCTAAAATGTCCCATATTTGCCATGACAGGTTCAGACCTGCCTGCGCTCCATAAGAAAGAATGGGACTTACTTTCTGTTGATAGAAAGTAAGCAGAGGAATCATAGTACATTTTCCAAATCTCCGGTGAAGGATCATCCATTGCGCAACCACATTTTTAACTTTAGATCTTAATAGCATGTCCCATGGCGACTCCACCCAACTTTAACTGGCAAAGGTTCCCAAATATAGAAATTAGCAAATGCATTCCAATCACTCTTCCCCACAAGCCATTTGAATGTAGGGTTTTGTCTCCCCTTGTTGGAATTTAGGATCATGATTTTTTTGACATTTAGTCTCATATCATTTTTATTCATGTAAACTTGCAGGGCGTTTAATCTTCGCTGCAAGCCAATTAGGGTTTTGTCTATCAGGATGAGATTATCTGCATAGATGATCCAGGGGGCCGGAATCCCATTTATCTTAGAAGGGAAGGCTGTTACTATATTTTGGGATGCAGCCAAATCTGATATGTATAAGTTAAATAGGATTGGTGCTAGGGTGCAACCTTCTTTAAGTCTCCGATAGGTCTTGATGTTTTCAGATAACAGGCACTGAGGATTTAGCTTGTCCTGCATAGTTGTCCCGGTGTATAAATCTCTGATCACTTCAACAAGGTGGTGAGGACATTCCCATTTCCTCAGTTTTGCCCATAACAGTTCCCTGTTGACGCGATCAAAAGTGTGCTCCAAGTCTACGAATGCCATATACAGTTTTGCTTTGTCTTTAGTGGCTTGGAGTTTGAGTAGGTTCACCAGGAAAAGATTACGGGAAGTGCCTATCCCCTTTGCAAAACACGTCTGGCTGGGACCTTGATGACCCAACTCTATTGCCCAATTAGTTACATGTTTAAAGATAATAGAGGCGAAAACCTTCCCCAAGGTGTCCAATAGGGCAATCAGTCGATAATTCTTGGGGTCAGATCTTACGCCGTTCTTGAAAATTGGTACAATTAGGGCCTTTTCCATGTCAGGGGCACTCTTTTATTTTTTTCTTTTTTTTCTTTTTTTTTTCTTTCATGATCTGCACAAAGAGCGTGTAAGCAAACTCCACCTATTCTACTGGGGCCTGCTTTAAAAAGCTATTCGTCAGGCCATCCGGACCCAGTGCAATTGAGGTGCTTAGTTCAGAGATCCAAGTCCAAAATGTCTGTCCAACTGCCAGGACCACAGTGTGGAGTTGGTTCTTTGCTGGTCTATAGGTACGCTTCCTTTGGGAGCGAAGAGGTATCTAAGGTGTTTCACCCACTGATGCTCATCTACCATGATAGTTTATAAGGATTCTTGTGGGGTGCCGACCTTATTGATCCATTCCCACGTCAACTGGGAATTTTTCTTACAGAGGACCTTTAGTATGCCCACTCCCTTTTCTTGCATGCGCACAGCTCTAAAGCTTTTCAGCCACTTTTTGTACTGCTGCTTAAACTTTTTCTTATTCTGAGCCTGGGTGATCCAGGGAGTATTATTTAGAGCTTTCATCTCTGCCCTAAACTTCTTGCATTCTTCAACCAGCTTTTTATTATACCTGGGTTTTGGGAAGAAGTCAGGCTTACCCCTACCCTTCTACACCTGCTGGTATTCGGTTAGAAGGGGCACATAGTTTGAGGTCACATCGTTTAGTTCCACTAACTTTCTAAAATTCATCCCCATATCTAACACATCCATTGGCTCCATGCATAGTCCATTTCTACCTTGGGAGACCTGAACATCCAAATGCTTTCCTTTCCGCTTTCCCCTAGTGGGGCCAGACCAGCTAAGCTTCAAGAGCCTGTGACCGCTAGCTGTCATTTCAACTACCTCCAAGGAGTTTGTGCGTCTCTGGACATTGTCTGACACAAAGAAGTAGTCTAGATTGGCCTTAGAGCTTCCAACCTCCCAGATAAATTTAGCGGGGATATCACCCCTCATATTATTATTAAGCATAAGGAGTTCCCTCGCTTCAATCTTCTCGATCCATCTCTGAGCTCACAGCCCTTTAGGAAGGTGCTGCTTACCGGGAAGCTTAGTGGGGGGAATCTTCTAGCTCGATGCATCTGATGTTAAGGACTCCACAAAGTATAATAAAGGGATTGGCAAAGTCTACACGGCCTGATCGATCAGATCTAATACACAGGTCATAAATTCGTCAGGACCGACCTTTGCCAGGTTCCAATACAAATTAAGGAGAATCAGAATAGAGTCAAGGGCAGCTTTATCATGGACTACTGACACCACCAACATTTGAGTCCATGGGTTCGTAGAGTAGTGGTTTAGGATTTTCATTCTATGGCCCATTTCTATTAACGTTAAAAGACCAGAGAATGGTCTTCACTTTGGGCGCTTAATCGCAAGATTTAAGCATGGGAAGTAATCCACACAGATCGGCACCCCTCTCAACCATGTTTCTTGGAAATGCTGTCAAGTTGTGTTCCTCATTGTTGAAGAGGTGGGGAAATCCTCTTGTGTTACATGAGCCAATTTTAAGGTGGTATTTGCCATCCGTGGCATTGCGCTATTCATTATGTACATGGGCAAAAGCATTCTGGATCCATGACCAGCCTTCTTCCTTTTGTTTCCCGGAACGTGGGTTTCCACATATTCGACCCTCCTATAATCCATTTTGAGTCTCGAGAACGTGAATTTCAAGGGGCCAACCTTCCTATGAGAATTGCTTAGACCATGAGACCTGGATGATCTACCTTGCTTTGGAGAGTCAAAGGTCAGAGGCAACTTGCTGGGCCATTCAATTTTCGCTCTCGGCTCTGCCGGTTACTTGACTCTTATCTTCGGTTCCGACGCCCAGACAGCCTCCTGCCCATTAAGTTCCTACTTTAGCTCAAACCTTAATGGCAGGAACATATTGGCTGCCTACATAGTGCTTTTTTCATTAGGCTTGTTTTTAAGGGCAGAAATACCCAGTCCATCCTTGATTCTTTCACAAATTCGACCATTAAGATGTCATCTGTAGTTATTGTGCGTAGATTTGGGATATCATCAAGGAGAGTCATAACATCATCAAGGAGAGGTATAACATTTCTCCTATTAAGTATCAAGCCATCATTCACCTTTAATCGACGCTCCAAAATATGGTTATTGGCTCTGCTTCCTTGCGCTTTGTTTTGTTGGCTTGACTTCTGGCAAAAACAGTATGTGCTTCAACTGGGTGTGAGACTAGAGGTTCTTTTTGATGCACTTTTTTTTCTGCGCCCATTCTTTTTTGGGCCAGGGTTTGAAACGACATCTTGAGAGATGGCAGGGTGAATGGGGCATTGGATGGCTTGTCTGTTTGAGGAGATCGCTCATTGATCCTGCAGGGTACTCCCTGGTACAGATCTTGGTTCCTTTCCAATTCCTCATTTGTAGATTTGATAGAATACGTGGAAAATTCCAGGGGGACGATCACTTCTTTCTCATCAGTCAGACCACTAAATAGCCTTTCTTCTCTCAAGGAGGACTTTTCAGCCAGCTTGTTTTCCTCTATTTTTTTTTCCCCGGGGCACAGCTGTGCTAATGCTAATCGGTTTTCAGGGGGCAATTGGCTCGCCAGTTTTGATGCTGGTGGCAGAGTTTTCAGATTCCGTACAAAGGGTCTAGCAGCATTTGATTTCGTCCTTTTTGTAGGTGGCATGTTTTTTTTATTTTTCTCTGGTGAAGGGGTAATTCTGGTCGAGTTGGATTATCTTTTTTCTCAAAGGTGGCAAAGGTTGCATCCGAGCCATTTGTGGTTCCCTTCTTGACTCCTGGGTCTGCTAAGTGCGGCACCTCGTCTGAATTCTGGTGAGGATCGTCTAGAGCCATCACTTCGGTGGCTGGTATGTAGATGGAATTTACAGGAATTGCCTCCTGCGATTCTAGTACAGGTTCTAGATACATCCATCCCACAGAGTGCAGCGGATCTTATTTTTCTCTGCAGCAGTCAGGTTTTTCCAGATTCCTTTGCAGCCTTTGACAAGCCTTCGTAATATACGCTCGGTTTCAGGTCTTTCAGGAGTTGAGCTCGGATTTTACATCCAGCGGCCCTGTTTTCTGGCCCCTGTTCGCATGGGTCTTTAACACTCGCTCCCATTTTCTTTTCCGAGTTATTCCGTACTCTGATCCACTTTCGTGAATCCAGAATAGCCTCCATCAGTACTGATTTGTCAGTAAGCTCTGCGCGGGCTATGTCACAGAGACGATTATGCCATAAGCTTGACTGTCCAGCTTCATGATTAAGTCTGCTTTGGACTGTCGAAGTAAATGCTTCCAGAAAGATCAACTTCGAATGCACCATTGCTAGGAGGGTGGCCTGATCCTTGAAGTCCTCATTGATGGATTTGTAGAGTTTTATGAAGGGTGACAATGAGATTGTCAGCGCTGACATGATCATGCTTTTTATTTGAGCGAGCCCAGGGCCCTGTTATTGAGCTGGACTACCTGGGGAGAAAACGGAGTCATTCAGGCTCGTTGCGGAGGAGGAGAATACAGAGTTTGATGAAGTTACGGAGGACAGAAAAGAGCATCTTTGGGATGTTCTCCCCCCATCTAGGTTAGTTAGGGGGGGTTCAGTAGCAGAGCAGGGGTTCGACACTCTGGGCATCTCAATAGACCATCTTTTTTCCCCTTCTTCCCCATTCACCCCCAATTTCCCTGCCAAACCATTAGCTGGGGGTGAAGTAACTGGGTTTCAGTGCTCCAACCGCCTCTGCCCCGATTAGGGTTCTGTTGGTGTACTGCGATCTAATATAGCCCGATTTGTTGTTTTCCATTTGGTTTTGTTGTTCAGTGAAGCTTGGATGCAAGCAATGTCATGCGACAATCTGGAAGCCAGCATTGAAATCGACATAGAAACTTTGTCTCTGCTTCTCTCTTTCGATGTAGAGTCTAACTGGTCCGTGCTCAGGTGAGTGGGGGGGAGCAGGGGAAGTTGTTGGTACCAGCTGTTTCATTCAGTTTAGTCTCTCCAAACTCGCCCCCTCCAGGCTCCCAGATCGGTTGTCGGGACTGACCTTCCACCTCTAGCATCTCGTTGTTAGTTATATCCAATGGGGTGGTAGTGGACTGTGTAATTAATACAGAAGTCAGGGGCTTGTTAAGAGGCATTGTGGGAGGCAAGGCTTACCTTCAAAACAGGGACTGAGACTGGTACAGGCTCCAGCAGCCGAGGTGTAAGGGTTTGAGATGAAGATGAGCCAAGGGTCTTCAGTTGCTGTCGGGTTCGAGTTGCGGGTGGCTCCGCCTCGATTCTTTCCTTTCCCTTCTTCTCACAAGTTCCAGTTCGATTTCGGATAGATTTCAGTGAGGTAGGAGTACTAGGGAGGTCACAGCCACCCTCTGCCACTAACTGCCAACAACTGCAGAAGACTCTGCAGCAGACTCTTTTGTTTGTTTGGCTTTCAAAATCATCCTTATTTTACCACAAAAAATCTACATGGGCCCCCGGAGGTGGAAGGCCCAGGGGCATAAGATGGGAGGTGGGAATTGCAGGGGAAGCGAACATGGGCAGCACCTTCAAGGTGCTTGCCCATTGGCATCCAGGTGAGTAGGGTGGGCCACCAGGCTCCTGGGACAAAAGGGTCCCAGACTTCTGGGTGTCCCAGCCAGCGAGAAGGTAACAGGGGAAGGTGACACCCGCCTGTCAAACAGGTAGTCCCTGCCCCTGACACTCGCATGAAAGGCCCCCCTCCCATCCAAACAGACTTGGGGACAAAGGGCTTTGATATTTCAAAGGGGGCTACCAGCCCTTAGGCCAATGTTGGCCTATATCTGACGAGGGCAAGGTAGCCCCCATTCATCTTTCCCCTCTCCCCAGCATTGCAGAAGCAGTGCTCGCCGCGGTCCTCTCAAGCGAGAGGTGAAAAGAAGTCAAAACCCCTTCTTTGCAACCTAGACGGAATTTGGAAAATACATCCGACAGCGCAGCAGAGAAGCCCGGCACATTGTATCTGAGACCCAGTTGAGCAGGCAGGGTACTGAAGAAGACTGCCGGCTGTGGGCGTGGGTTTTGAGCACTGCACCTCAACAGCAGGAGGAAAGGGTCCGCTGGGCAACGCGTTCCGCAGCCCAGAAACAGATCAATCCAGCTAAAAAGCGGAACCTGGACAGCAAATCAATTCGTAAAAGCCCAGTGGGTCAGAGCCCACGGAGCAGGGACGGCTGTTCCAACACCGCAGGCATCCAAAGAGCTGCGGAGAAGGCAGAAGCAACCAAAGCGGGCCAGGTATTGACTTTGGCTCCCCCCCTCCAGCTCAGAAGGACGCACCGCCCGAACGTCAGCAGGGAACCGGAAGGCAACAAAAGATCATCCGCCAAGTGGAGCTCGCAGGGGAACAAAGCGGAATCTCTCCTTCCCAAAGGGGGAAATAAACCCTGTTCTCTTAAGGACAGCGGATCGCATGCAAATTGAAATTGGAAGCAGGACGGCAGAGAGCAAAGGCAAAGGGTGAATCACGGCTGGGTTTGGGACAGCAAGCAGTTTGGGAATAACCGCCAAACAATACCTACTTGGGGTCACAATAAGAAGCAAGCAAAATTAAAGTGCGGAAAGGCACTGTGGGGGAGTAACCTCTTTCCGCACAGCTACGGAACACACAACATGGTCAGCTAGACTGGCATACGCCCGACAACACTGCTAGTTGGAAAACACAGACCTGCTCGGCGGCCCTGCTGAGGGTCCTGAATTGGCCCAAAAACAACAGTCGGAGACAACGTGCCAGAAACCTGACAAGAGCTTGTAAGAATGTGCGGACACCGCCGCACTAAGGTCACTGCTCAGACCACAGCGGAGAGCTGCCAGAGATAGGCAGTAGAGGAAGCAGCCACAGGAATAAAACCAATTCTATACTGACAGATCAAAGTCAGGCCTGTGTGAAGCAGGAAATAGACAGCAGCCCCAAACTAGGGCAAAGTGTTACAAGACACACCGAAGGAGCATTTCGTGCAGAGGCTCTACAGTTGGGATAGGAATCCAGGATGACAGACACACTCACCCTAAAGGAAAAGTTGCTCCTGGAATGGGCAAAGGGGGCAGAAGCAGCCCAGGGCATGGATGTGGTCAAGAGGAAGATGGCTGAAATAACAGCAGCCAGCTTGGAATCTGATGCAGATGAAGCGACAGAAAGAGAGGCCAGTGAGGAAGATGACCAAGTCCATCAAGAAGCGCAGGCGAAGAGGAAACTGAGCCAAGATGTCCGCAGCATGCCAGCCACATCAGATGTCCACTCAGGCAGAAAAAGAAAAAGTAGGTATTGTCCAGAATGACTTGGGGCCAATTTTAGAGAAATTTTAAAATGGCATAAAGAAGGGGGCACTGGGAAAAAGAAGAAAAGGCACAGGGAAGACTCTAGCAGCTCTAGCAGTGAAAGGGAAAGTTCTGACACAGGGTCGGAAACTGAGAGCGAGGATGACCCAGGCTACGGCAGGGCATGGGTTGGGCCCAGTAGCATCAAGGAAACCCCAGGGCTCAAAATTACCAAATTTGTCAGGCGCACAGCGGGAAAAAATGTCGAGAAGACTATTGCAGGGCATATTGAGCATAAAATGAAGAAGAAAATATGGGGAAATCGTTGTATAGACATCTTCTCCCTGTTGGAGTATGAAGAATTGGGCTTTGACATTGTAAGGAAAGACAGAAAAGAGGAAGCAGCTTTTCAAATACCAGCTACAATAATTTTGGAAAAATGTCCAGAAGAAGGCATGGCATTGATTGCATATCGCCACAGGATCTTGGAAATCCACAATACATTTGTGGGGTGGGGGGGAATCGTGGCTGAACTATGACAGAGAATTCAGAAAAGAGATACAAAGATTCCCTGACCTGGGGTGGGAGGAAGAGGATCCCAAGCTATACATGTTTTATGTCCTAAAAGAGAACTCATCCCGCAATCCACAGAACAATAAAGAGTTTGAGTCACATTGTCATAGAAGGGTGGGGGTACAGGCAGTGCAGCTTGCTCAGATACCAAAGAGGCAGTTCACCCCAATATAAGAAAAAACACCCCTTTTGGAAACCTGCCCAAGGGGGGGGGGGGCAGAGATCCGGGCAACAGACACTGGGGTACACAAGCCCTCGCAACTCGGGCGGGGCATGGGGGAAAACCCCTCCCTACTGTTGGAACTTTGAAAAAGGTTCTTGAAGTTGCGGGTAAAAATGCAGGTTCAGACACCAATTTAGCACATGTGGTGGAGAACACGGCAGTGGCGAATGCACCAAGATCCCCTCCGCTAGCCCAGGACCCAAAATCCCAGAGGGAAAAAACTCTCACTAATTTTAAGATGGGGCCTTGTCAGTGAAGGTGGATAAGCTGATGATAATGTTACAAGACAACCCAGATGTAGCAGCAAAAACCTTTTTAGGGCAAGGCTTTAAAGAGGGATTTAGAATCCCATTTAATGGACACAGATCCCAGCACATCCCCAACAACTTTAAATCTGCCTCCTCCCTACCTGAAATCATTAGGGGAAAAATAGAAAAAGAGCTAGGGTTGGGCAGGATAGAGGGACCATTTGGCAGCACCCCCTTTGCAGAATTTCTATGCTCCCGCCAGGGCTAGTGCCCAAGAAAGAGAAGGGGAAGTTTAGAACGATCCACCACTTGTCTTACCCACCAGGTAGTTCCTTCAATGATGGCATCCCCGTCACAGAAGCAGCAGTTTCTTACAGCAGCTTTCAGGATGCAGTTGATTTAGTTGTGTTATCAGGGCGGAATGCACTCATGGCCAAAGCAGACATTCAGTCAGCTTTCAGGCTGCTGCTGGTCCATGAGAGCACATACCAGTGGCTCTGTTTTCACTTTGAGAAAAACATTTTATTTTGATAAATGCCTCCCCATGGGGTGCGCGATTGCATGCGCATACTTTGAGCAAGTAAGTTCTTTTTTGCAATTGACCCTACAAAAAGCAATTCCAGGGGTCAGAGTAGTTCACTACTTGGACGATTTATTCTTTACATGACCAGAAGTGTCCACCCAGTGCAGCTCTGCGATTAATACATTTTGTGAAATCATGACCTTTTTAGGGGTCCCGCTCGCAGGAGAGAAAACAGTAGGCCCAACACAGTTCCTGTCATTTTTAGGGATTGAAATTGACTCCATAAAGGGGGAATGACGTATACCCAAAGAAAAAGTAGATGACTTATTAGGGGCAATAAAAATAATTGCAGGCAAAAACAAAGCAACCCTTAAAGAAATACAGCCACTAGCGGGGAAGTTCAATTTTGCAACCAGGATCATGCCACAAGGCCGGGTGTTTCACAGGAGCCTAGAAATAAGAATGAGAGGGGTAACCAAACAACATCACCACATATGGCTGGGCAAAGAAATACAAAAGGACTTGGCATCATTGGGAAAGTTATATGGTGCAAGCCTGTAAATGACACAGCCAAGAGGGCCTTGTTCACTGATGCTGCAGGAGGCAAAGGTTTTGGTATATGTTTTGGCAATAAATGGTGCGCAGGCCACTGACCCCCCCTCCTGCCGAGATCTAGGTTGGACCAAAAACATTACCTTGCTGGAAACATTTCCCATATGGATGGCACTTTACATATGGGAGGACATGCTGAACAACACAGAGTTGGTCACATGGTCTGACAACATGGCAGTGGTGCATGTGCTAAACAAAGGTTCTGCATCTTGCACATTGGTGCTAAAGGCATTGAGAGAAATAACAAAACATAGCACAAAATGCAACATTGTTATTAATGCACGGCATATTGCCGGTAAGGAAAATAAGGCAGCTGACGCACTGTCCTGTTTTCAGTTCCAGACTTCCAGGACACTAAATCCTCAAGCAGAGGAAAGGATGACGGCTGTACCAGAAGAAGTGTGGTCAATCTTGGGATAAAACAATTCTGGACACATCATCCCAAAAGGAAAGGAGCCCCGGGGGGAAAAAACCCCGTTCACAACTGCTCTCAAGTAAAGGGTATTGTGGGGAACAAATCACGGCATCATACACCAACCGGTGAGCCCAGGGGGATCCTGGGAGACGTGGCAAAGAATGCCCGGGCCCAGAAAACAGCAAAGCTGTACAGTAAATGCCTCAAAGAATTTGCTGAGATAACCAAAATCACCAACATCAAAGAAATCCAAGAAAGCCACGTAAATGATTTCATGGAATGGGCCTTCAGACAGAATAAAAACAAGGCATGGGCATCCTCCTATTTGGCAGCAGTGGCATATTACACCAAACTGGCGGGGGAGGGACTCACCCCACACATAGCGCATTGACAAGATATGCTTTGAAAGGGTGGTCCAAACTAGAGGGGGTAAAAAGAGACACTAGGCTCCCTCTTAACTTTGCTAAATTAAAAATCCTGATAGATAGCTTACAGAAGGTACGTAACAACACCTATGAAGCAGCCCTATTTAGGGCGGCCTTTACACCAAACTACTTTGGAGCTTTTAGAATTAGCGAAATTGCATCCAAAAATACACGTTCAGATGAGGGCTTGGCTGTATCTGACATCAACCTCAGAAAATAAACAATGCCAATAAAACTTAGCAGATCTAAGACCGACCAGACGGGTAAAGGGATAATTATGAACCTTTATTGCATAGAGGAGGCAGAGTATTGCCCCATTTGCAACACCAGAGACTTCCGTTGTAAATGCTCAGGGATGGGTGGCCAACTCCTGACACATAAAAATGGCTCTGCCCTTAGCAGATTCCAGTTAAGGTCTGTGCTTAAAAAAAGCCATGAGGACAGTGGGATGGGACCCAGCAGAATTTGGGTCCCACTCCTTCGGGATCGGCGCAGCAACATCTGCCTGGATGGGAGGCTTACAGGAGAAATCAATAAAAGGGATTGGGGGTGTAAATCTGGGGTTTACAAAAAATACATTCGGAAAGACTTGATCTAACAGTCATCCTCTCCCCCTCACCCCCTTCCCGCCGTCACCTCACAGGGGAACCTCCATTAAAAACAGCATGGATTGTGGGACACTCCTTCATCACAAGGGCCAGCAGATGGCTCGAAGAAACACAGGAAGGCCTGCACTTTCAGAACAGTCACTTACTGGTGGGGCAAGCCCGGCATGCGCTGGGGTGACCTGCATGACAAACTTGCCAGCCTACTGGGAGTCAGCGCTCCACCCCCCGACTTCCTGATAATCCACCTTGGGGGCAATGACTTGGTCAAATTAGGAAGAAAATCACTACTGACAGAAATGTCCTCCTCACTCAGGATCATTGCACATTGTTGGAAACAAATGGAGCTCATGCTGTCTGAAATCATCCCGCGCCAACACTGGCATGGCGCAGAGTCCAGCAAAGCAATAGAAATTTCAAAGGCGTAAATTGAACAAAGCACTGTGCAACTTCTGCACATTCTCAGGACTCAAGTTCATAAAACACGAGATCACATTGTATAATAAAGCCCTATTTATCAGTGACGGGGTCCACCTCTCCATAGAAGGTATGGACATTTTTACAAGGGACATCTGTTGGACATTGGCAGAGAGGGGCTGTACATAGTGTTCCATTTCGGGGGGACCTGAGGGGCCATTCACCCTCTCAGGGTGGCGGCAGGAATCAGCATCAAGTTGGCCCCACATGGGAGTAGGGTCGTTTTTTATTATGTTTTGTTGAAAATAAGGCTGCTGACACACTGTCCCGTTTTCTTGGGGGCAAAGGGCCTTTGATACTTCAAAGGGGGCTACCTGCCCTCAGGCCAATTTTGGCTTATATCTGAGGAGGGCAAGGTAGCCCCCATTCATCTTTCCCTTCTCCCCAGCATTGCAGAAGCAGTGAGGCGAGAGGCGAAAAGAAGTCAAAACATCCCTCCCTCCCTACAAGTAGGGCAGGCCTATGTAGCACCTATTTAAACAATCCTAGCCTTAATCCCCGACCAGAGCAAAGTCGAGAACTAGAGCAGGCACCAATTTAAAAATATGAAAATCACAGAAATTCTGTAAGAAAGAAGCTAGCGAACGCCTCGTAAGAGGCAACTAAAATAACCAAATCACGTGGACAGGGGGTTGAACATAAGGTGAGTATGGTGAAAGGGGAAGTCGATTAATAACTAAGAAGGCAAACGCCTCACAAACCAGAAAAAACTATTAAGACAAGATGAACTGATCAGAAGAAGAAAGCCAGTTGCTAAATACCTATTAGCTACTAACGCCACGCAAGAGGCAAATAAATAATAAAGTGATGGTGAAAGTGAAGGAAACAGATCAAGGAGCATGGAGAAAATAACAATGCCGCTCATGGGGCCAATCCTAAAATGGGATTATACATCAAAAGGAAGAATAATAATGCCTCAAAATGGCGAAAAAAGCATTATTTATTTTATTTTATTTTATTTATATATTTATAACGCGCCGAAGCTCCCAAGCATCAGGGCGCGACAAGCACACGAGAGGACAGATCACAGGACAACATAAAAGAGAGGACGGGGGACTCAAGGGAGTCCATGCTGAATATGTAACGAATTATCGAAAAAGTAACGTTTTCAGCTGCTTCCTAAATAGCGAGTAGCTACTTTCCAATCTGAGATTCTCAGGAAGCTCGTTCCAGAGCGCAATAGCTTTGGTGGGGAAGGCTCTCCCGAGTCCAGTAGCTTTGACTCTAGTGTGGCTAACTTTGAGTAGCCCTTTTTTTGCTGATCTAAGACAGCGGCTTGGTTCATACCAAAGAAATTCCTTCTCTAGGTATGTAGGAGCCGTGCCAAAAAGACACCGGTGGACAAGTGTCAGGGATTTAAATTTAATACGCTCCTCAATGGCGAGCCAGTGAAGGCCTATTCGGTCATGGGTGATGTGCTCGCGCTTGGACTTCCTGGTAATAGTTCTAATAGCGTTGTTCTGGATTATCTGGCATTGTTTAATGCAAGAGTTGCTTGAACCGAGCATCAGCGCATTCCCCTAATCCAGTCGGGACAAAATCGTGGCTCTAGCAATGGTGGCGCAATTTGTGACGTTGAGATATGGCCTAATGCGGCGTAGTAATCTCTGGTAGTATTGGCAGTTCTTTTTAAGAAAAGTGACTTGAGCATCTGCTCCTAATGAGGATTGCAGGTATATGCCAAGTGTTTTCACCTTAGTTCAGACCGTGATGCTAGAGTTCTTGATAATAAATGATGAGTAGGCTGGGCCTAGATTGGATAAGGCTTTTGAAGATCTGAATGTCATAAGTTCTGTTTTTGAACTATTCAGACACATCCAGTGGGTGGTCATCCAGCTTTCTATAGTATTATATATTGCTGAGAGTCTGTTGTTGTCTGTGGTGTGGTCTCCGCTGAGTTCTATAATCAGTTGAGGATCATCTGCGAAATTGGTAAAGTAAATATCCAACTGTGAAAGAAGGGCGCAGAGACAACGGATATATAAATTGAATAGGAGAGGGGAGAAGCTAGCACCTTGTGGGACGCCACAATCCACTGGATTCGTGCCAGAGGAATGTCCACCCCAGGTGATTTTGGATTTTCTGTCATCCAAAAAAAAAGATATCCAATCGATGGCTTCCTCGGCACAGTTACCTGCTTTTCCCAGGGCCTCACGGAGCTTCCCGTGGTCTAATAAGTCGAATGCCGCCGAGAGGTCCAATAGAATGAGCAGGCCGGCTTTGCCTTTATCAAGGATTTCTAGCATTTTAGATTGGAGGTCGAGTAATGCTGATTCCGTGCTATGTGCACTTCTGAATCCTGATTGCTGGGGATGTAGCAGGTTGTGCTTGTCCACGTACTCTTGAAGTTGATGAGTGGCCACCTTATCAAGAATTTTCAACAAGAAGTTGCAATTCGTGATAGGGCGGAGATTGGCTGGATTTTGCTGGTCGAGGCCGGGTTTTTTAACCAATGGTGTAACTGTAACTGTTTTTAGGCTGATGGGAGCGGTCTGGTCTCTAAAAGACGAGTTTGTCATGCGGCAAAGAAAGGGTGAAAAAGTGTCTGCATTATCTAGGATGAATTTGGGGGGCAGTATGTTTTCAGGGCATGTAGTGCAATTCATGTTAGAGAGAGTCTCCGCCATGATTTCTGGTGTTATTGGTGTGAATTGGAATTTGGGTACTTTAATCTCGGGATCAGCCTTGTTGTAAGTCATTGGGGTGTCAATAGTATTGCAATTTAAGATGGTGTCTCTAGCTTTTAGAATCTTTTGAGAAAAAGCAGTTTGGACCTTTTCGCAGTCCAGCAAAGATGGCTGGAAGGGAGGGGTGAGAGTAGGTGGCTTTTCAAAGGTTTTAAGATTTGAAACAGCTTTCCCGTGGAGTTGGATGCACCTGAAATTTGCTCGTTATAATAGTTTTATAAAAGTAAAAAAAAACTTGGAAAAGGCAAACGCCTCACCAGGAAGACAAATTTAAACAAACTTGGGATGAAAATGAAAGCCCATGGCTAACTCAAAGGAGTCGATTGATAATTAAAAATTGAATTGAAAAATGACACTTGGAAGGAGTAAACATATAACGGAAGATAAACCGGGCACAGCTCACAAGCAGGGGCCACAGAAAGTCGCACGCTGTAGTATGATGGGTGGCAGGCCCTACGTGGGAGTAGGGTCCCTACTCACCTGATCCCTTGTTCCCCAAAAATGTGTGTTCTTTTTTATGATGCTTTTGTTGGTTGGTTTTTTTACACATAGCAAATGATACAATAAAGCTTGCCGGCACCCCTTCCCTGCACCACATCACTTGCAGGCTTATGCTCTCTGGCAATTTTGCATCGTTTACCTGAACACAGCGTTCACAATCTTAATTTCATTGCAAAAAATGATCATACCTGCGCAAAATCGTCCACAGGCCTACACGCAGCATCAGAAACTGTCTTTAGTTTATTACACAACTTTCAAAATCAGCCTTATTTTATTGTAAAAACATGTTCAAATTTACACACAGTTGTCAAAATCTTAATCTGCACACCAAACCTTACTTATTGTATTTTTTTTAAGAAAATGCTAATTGTGCATCCTTTTCCTGCACACCCACAGCAGGAAAATCAAGGATCGCAGCTCACTTGTGCAGCCGCTTCAAGCTGTTGCTACCTAGGTCTGGGCGTTCGACTATGAGAACAGCCGAAAACCAAGGGATGCCTTTGCGGTATGGGATACCAAATATTACATAATACCTTGGCAAAAATAAGTGCACGCAGGTAGTAGGCTCAATCATTACCAGGAAGAGAAGATAAAGGCGGCGCTTCGTATGACTGGGCAGGCTCTGGGAAGATGAGAGGCCGGGCATGTCTGGGACGGAGGCGGAGCAAGAGAAGAGGTGGTCACTGCAGAGACTTGCACAGACTTGCCCTGATTATCCCGTCAGTCGCCGCAGAGCGGTTCTAGGGCAGGTGAAGTGAGTGGACAGCTACGTTGCGAGCGGTGAGTCGTTGCTACTTGTCACAATCATGGTTGCCTCTTGTTTGCGCTTTGATGCTGATCTAGTGAAGTACAATGTAAGCCGCTTCGGTCTGCGGGGACTGGATTACAGAATGCACCGTTTGTGTTAGCAGTCCCCTGATGAACGTGCGTTCTAGTCCGGACCCACAGGCTTGTGGTTGAAAGATTGAGATTGGCATGCGTCCTCTGCCACCGCGCTGCTGCCAGGCAAGGGGGAGTTGCCCGTGTTGTGTACATTGACTTTCTCCCACACCGGAATCATACTTATTCTATGACCAAAAAGATGTAGGATTTTTCAAGTTTCAAAAATAATAATTCCCATAACAATGACATCACAGGAAAATACAAAACATGCAAACAGCACAACATGGAAAGATGTTGAAATGTTGAAAATGTATAATTCTGAATGGTAATTGAATACCTTATTGTCGGCAGATGCTGGGTGATGCTGTTACACTCTGCCACTTGCTTTCACTAGTGGTTCACCTAAGGGTGGTCCCGGCAAGAGTGCAGGGCCGAGACAAGTCGCTTTCAGGTCAGTGGATTGGTCTGAATCCAACGAAAGTAATCACCTATCAGTCCACTGTATAGACAGACTAATTAATGTGTTGCTGAAGCCGCTGTAAAAAGCAGTAGGATCCGTCACTGAAATCTGTAGGACTGCTTCAAAAGCAGTAGCCTGCTGCCTAAATCTGTAGGGTTGGCAAGTATGCAGAAGTCCCCTTACTCTATTATGTGTTGCGCTTTCTGGGATGTAACTCTTGCACTCGGAAGTGCTCTATCGCACAGTCCGGCATCTGTACAGATCCCCTCGCTGCGCTTGTTCTCCGGCAGATGGGTACATGTGTCTGTGCCACTTGTCCCGTGCAATTACTAGTTGGAACAGTGAACTCCTCACCCTGGACCGGGCTACTGTAAAACTATTTTAGTTGTTATACAACTGTACTGAATTGAATTCGATGTGAAAACATGCAGTTGTCAAAGGGCAGCAACTGTTGTGCGTGTAGAAGGTGCACAGAGGTGGAAGCAATTCGACCGCACCCTCAAGAATGCAGTAGGGATAAGAGCCGAATATGGCATGTGACACGTGCCAGTGACACGTGCCACTGCATGTCCCTTCTACAAGTGACACGTGCCACTGGCAGGTGTCACATGCCGTGCCAAAAAAATTAATAATTGAGAAAAAAAAACTCAGATGTGCATGTCACTACATGCCAAACAATGTCATAAAAGAAAAAAAACAACCTTTGATCTATCGTTTTAAAATGGATATGAAACCCATTGCTGGGACTCGTGTAGATAGCCTTAACCACTAACCCACCACGTTGCTGCAGTCCAGAAGCTGTCGTATGCTTCAATGTTAGTCATTTGTCTGTTTTAAGTCAAATCCTCAATGTAAAGAACAGTTTCATACAAAATCTGTTACTGTGTAATGCTTAAAATGTCCAATTGTATTGTTTACATGTTTTCCAAAACAGTATGTTAACAATATTGAAGTGTGTTTTTTTTTGTGTGTAGATTAATTCATACTTTTTACACTTTACTGTATGAAGTGTGATAAATACAGTACAACTACATTTTACTTATAACATTTATAACTTATATTGCAGAGTATATGCAGATTCATGAAAACGTTTTTATTTACAAATGTTGCAAAACCTTCAGATTTAGGTTAAACAGCACTTACATATGATACATTCAGTCTTGCCCAATGAACGTTTTCAGAAGCTCTGCAAGGTAAAGTCATATCATTTTTCATTTGTATAGCGCCTTTTCCCATTGGTATGGTCTCAAAATGCTGTAGGTGAATGCCCTTGGGGGACTAAAGTCATGGTATGAGACATTTTTCAGATGAGTGTAGAATACGTGTGTGCATTGTGGTGTGGCCTCCTTTAAGGTGCGAAGACGGGGTACGTCATTGCGCCATGTCAATAAATACATCATCGCGTCAGTATGCATGGCAGTGCATGAGCGGGATCGAAGACTATGCATGCTGTGTTTGTCTCTGTTCCGGGAGGAGAGGACATTCGTGCATCCAGGCCCGCTGTTCCCATCAGGACACCACATGAATTATGGTGAATACGAAGGAAAGTAGGGGTGGCCAAGTCTCTACTAGCTACCCATATCGAGCTGGCATGTGTATGGCTGCTGTAGGATCGTCTGTATAGTATGCACATGGAGTGTCCAGCTAGATTGAATTTTTGTCAATGGGGATAGCTGCATTTTTATGGCAGAGGTGTTGTGCGATGCGTCTTAAGAGTGATGTGTGGTGCAGGTGTGGGTTGGTGGCCTTGCCATCATTTATTTTTCATGAGCATGGAGTTTGATACGTACCTGTTAGCACTGGCTTGTTTCCTGGTTTCGTAGAATTGGTGTGCATTCTGTCCTGTTGTCTGCTGGAGTTTATTTTCTCTGGTCTCTGTACATTTCTTTGCAGGTTCATTGCTGCCCCGGCCTACCTGAGAGGTGCTTGAATAACCCAATGCGAGGCATGGGTTTGGTGCCTGATCGAAGGCTTCGGTTGTGTTGGTAATGGAGTACTTTCTGATGGAGGTATTCTGGGCCTGTCTTGTGGAGGGCACATGACTTCGAAAGCCCAAGTGAGCCAGTGGAGGACACAGTGGGTGGGTGTTATGTGCTGTCTGGAGCCAAAGTTCAGTGTTTTGGGCCTGTTGGAGCATTCTGAGTTGAAATGCGGGGCACACAGGTAACAGGAATTGGCATAGTTAAGGCTGAAGAGGACGATGGCCATGATCACAGTGACTCTGTGAGGTTACGAGAGGTAAGACAAGATAAGTCTGAGAATGTGGAGGTGTAGATAGTAAGATTTGGGCACAGAGTTAATGTGGTGAGAGAGTTTCAGAACAGTGTCCATGGTGCATCCCAGGTTCTTTACTGCATGGGGAGGACCTACGCAAAATGGCCAAGGGGTGTGTTGGGCTAAGAGCGCTGTATTCCCGTAGATCATGATTTTTGTTTTTTCTAGGTTGAGGAGGAGGTAGTTGCCGGAGGACTGTATGATATTTATCTGTATTTTATTTGTATCGCGCTCATACACAGGTGTTTCAGAGCTCGACGAGGCAAGGGAGGGGAAACAAGGGAGGATGAAACAACGATCGTACTAGGCCCAGTGACATTGAGAACGTGCAAGTGCGGGGGCCGACGGGCGTGGAAATGCTGAACACGTGACAGGTAGTGCGGCCAGCAGGTAGTAAGTGCAAGAATAAGGTGGAGACAACAGGTGTCTGATAAGTGCTGGAAGGGGACTGTAGGGTTGCAGATACAGACCCAAGTGCAGGGGTTGCCAGGGTTGCCAGGAGGCAGTGTGGGTGTGTGGAAGGGAGGGCAGGGATCTGGGCCCGAAATCAGAGGGTAACCAGATGCCCGGTGCCAAAGCAGACAGATGAGCATCGAAGAGGAAGAGTGAAGGCAGAAGCAAAGAGGAAGGTCTTGAAGAGCTTCCGGAACCGAAGATGGTTCTCCACAAGATTCAGAGAGGCAGGGAGGCTGTTCCAGAGGGAGGCCCCAGCCAAGGAAAGGGATCTACCCCCAAATCATTGCTTGGAGAAGCGACTGACCCTAAGGGAGTTGGAGGTGAAGGAGCGAAGAGCTCGAGTAGGAATGCATTTACGGAGGGAGAGTTGAAGGTATTGTGGACCCAGGCCCCAGAAAGCCTTGTGGACAATGCAAAGGGTCTTGAATGTAATCCTTGCAGCCACTGGGAGCCAATGAAGAGATTTTAGGGCTGGAGAGATACAATCCCAGGGCTTGAGGCCAAGGACAAGTCTCGCAGTCCTGTTCTGGATGAGCTGTAGAGGATGGAGAGTGGTTGAAGGCAGATTTAGAAAGAGGCTGTTGCAATAGTGTAGCCTAGAGAGAACCAGAGCTCTGGAGACAGCGAGCTTCTGCGGAAACGAGAGGAAAGGACAAATACCTCTGAGGAGGTGCAGTTGGTATTTAGACTTTTTTGAGACGTCAGAGATGTGATGTGAAAAGGAAAGCGTGCTGTCAAAGATGACCCCAGGTTCTTAGCCTCGCAAGTAGGAGCAGGGAGAGAGCCAAGGGAGGCCGGCCAGAGAGTGACAGGAAAGGAAGGTGCAGGTGTGCCGATGAGGAGGATCTCTGTCTTACTGGCATTAAGGCAGAGGTCATTGGTGGCACACCACTCCTGGATTGCTGACAGACAGTCAGAGATGGGAGAGGGAGAAGAGGTGGCAGAGGGGAGCCTGAAAACAAGTTGGGTGTCATCCACATAGCATTGAACATTTTAGCAGAGAGCAGCAATGTAGTGGGCGAGCGGTGCCAGTTATTGGTTAAAGAGCAAGGGAGAGAGGTTAGACCCCTGAGGGACACCACAGGTAGAAAGTGAGATAGAGGAAAGGAAGGACCCAGGTTGGACCTGGTAGGGTCGGTGGATGAGTAAAAATCTGTGGGTAAGAGATGGGTTGATGAGAAATTTCACAAGAAGGAATTCACAGTCTGCATTGCAGGCTTGTTGCTCAGAGTGTGAGATGGAGAGGTGTGATTTGTGAGTGTGTAGCCTGGGGGGAATGCCTTGTGTGCGATGGGTCGGAAGTCCTCATAGAACCAGGTTTCTGTGATGAAAGGGATGTCTGAGGAAATGAGGTTGTATATGTTCTATCGCTTTTTGGCGACGACAGATCTGCTGTTAATGAGTATGCATGAGAGTAAGGAGCGGGGGTTGTTTGCCCCTGGAAAGGCGGGCTATGGAGTGCCTTTGGGGTGGTGGTGGAGGGCAGAGAAGGGATCCCCTGCTGGGGCCCCATTGCTCGGTGCAGTTTGAATAAAGGAGAGTGTAGGGAGAGAAAGGAGTGGGAGAGAGGGTGAAAGGTAAAGGAGAGAGGTAATTAGGGCAGGGTGAGCAGTCTATGATGTCGAGATGGGATGGGGAGGCTCTGAGTATTCTTTGATGGTCAGAAAGGAGGGCTTGTGATGTACGGTTCCAAGGGAGGAGGATTGGAGTGGGAAAGGGGATAAATGGAGAGTGTAAGAGGGGATTGCAGGATTCCGGAATGCTGGCTGAGCAGGCAGCAGGCTGAATCAAGAGCTCATGCCCCTTTGCTATCGATGATTCAATGATAAGGAATTTAAAAAAGAAAAATGATTCTTTGGAAACTCCAGTCTTCAAGAAAACTAAAGCAGATCTGGAGGATAGCCCCAGTGTCCAGGATGTTTACAAACTATTGTTGAAAGTGTCCCAGGATATGGGGGATTTGAAGACATCCTTTGCTGATCTTTCTGGTAAGGTGACTAACTTGGATGGTAGAGTGGTGCAGTTGAAAAAGGACTCGGCTGGTTTTGCTTCTGAGATTTCGGGAAGTTACAGAGATTACAATGACTTGAAGAAAGAAATGGAAAATCTTAAGATTAAAAATCAGATGTTGGATTTGAAATCTAGGAGTCACAACCTCAGATTAGTGGGTATCCCAGAAGATCTAACTACTGAAGGACTGATGGATAGCAATATGATTGAGATCATTTCTAGAATTTATGGTCAAAATATCATTCTACCAAGAGATTTGGATTTTGCCTATAGGGTGGGAAAGTTGGATGGTGTAAGGCAAGACACATTTTTCGGGTTTTTAATAACATCTCTGCAAAGGAGAGAGCGATTAATGCAGCCAGGGAAAAAGGACAACCTACAAAAAATCTAAAGTAGCAGGGTTTACTGATTTTCCAAAGGAGGTAGTAGAGTAAAGAAAGCTTTTCTTGGAGGTGAAAAAGATGGCAAAGGAGAGAGAGATTAAAGCAATTCTGGTCAGCCCAGCCATTTTTAAAATATACTTCCCTAATGGTATTAGGTCAACTGAAGATCCAGATAAGGCCAGGGCCCGGATTCTTAATTATAAACTTTGAATACAGGCTAGGTACAATACATTTGATATTAGGTACGTATGTTGTAGGGGGTATGGTTGTTTGAATTTTAAGATGCTTTTTTTCTTTTTTTAAATTCGATTTGGCATGTTTTCATTTATATTTACATTGCCTTTCGTGTGGACAAAATGGAGGTCTATAACGTTTGCCTTCGAATGTGCGTTGTTTGAATTTACTGTGAGAGCATACTTTCATTCTTCCCAGGCTTGTTGGGTGCCCTTTTCTAATATTATGGTAGTCTCTCAGTTAGATGATGGACTCAGAGGAAGGAGTCGTAATGGTGGAGTAAGGGCTTTGGTATGAGGAAGAAGGTCAGTGTTGTATGGTATCCTGTATCCCCACGATAGCGTATGGGAGGTAATGTTGGTAGCTGTGCTTGCCCATTGGCCCGCCCTCAGAACTTTCCGGGTGGGCGTTGTTTCAGTTTCTTCACTCTTTCGTGGGGGGCTGGTATTATGATGTATGGTGAGGTGTTCCCACCGTGTTTCATAGCGAGGGGCGCGCGTAGGTATGCAGAGCAAGTTATATGATGTTATATGAAGCTCCCGGTATACCCCCAATTGAGTACTGCGCAAGGTACATATTATACACTACAATGGGAGAGTGCTATGGGGTGTTGTTTGTGGGATGGATTTTTGCGGATGGGTTCTTCGGTGCATTTTGGGCTTTCTGGGTGGATTGGAGCTTGTGCTTGCCGTCCGTTGATCCATTCGGCACGTGTACGTCCTTCCTTGTGGTTTTCGACGGCGCATTATGATCCTGCCTTGTGTGCGAGAAGAGTTGTTGGAATACATCAGGATTCGAATGAACTAAAGCACGGAGGCTCAAAACAGAATGGGAGTCCACCAGAGTTCGCAGTTACCAAGGCGCGAGGATGGGGTGCATTTTGAAGTTGTTTTTGTTGGTCTTTGGAATGTTTTGTTCATCCCTAGCGGCTTGGAGCCTGTTTGTTGAGTGATGGATTTTTTAATGCATTTTGAGCACTTATGTGTCTTTTGAGGCTCATTTGTTCGTCTCTTGACCTTTCAAGATATGGTAGTCAATCCTTTTGGTTTGCAGGCTGGATTTTGACTTTTGAATGCATTTTGAGCATTTAGGCATGTTTTGTGCCTGTTTTATCAGTATTTGAATGCACAAAAGCACAGAGTCCCAGTGCAGAATAGGAGTCCACCAGAGTTCTCATTTACCAAGGCACGAGGATGGGGTGCATTTTGAAGCTGTTTTTGTTGGTCTGTGGAACGTTTTGTTCATCCCTAGCAGTTTGCAGCCTGTATGTTGAATGATGGATTTTTCAATGCATTCTGAGCACTTATGTATCTTTTGGGGCTCATTTTTTCGTCTATTGACCTATCAAGAGGTGGTAATCCTTCCTTCAGTTTTGCAGGCTGGATTTTTGATTTTTGAATGCATTTTGAGCATAAAGGCGTGTTTTGTGCCTGTTTTTTCCCTTCCGTTTCAGTGTATTTGATCCTGCCTTGTGTATTGCTGGCAGCGGGAGGTGTTGGAGGTGCGTCGGGATTCAGGTTTCCGAGGAACTCGGGGGCTGTATGAGTGGTGTGGTTGTGGAGTTGTTGGAGGCCTTCCGGCTTTATTTGCCTGGGCGCGGTGACATGGGAGAAGGAGGAAGGCAGGGTGGTGCGGGATGCATTCTTTGGTTGCGGGTTAAGGCAGAGGGTAAGGGTGCTGGGAGGGTGTTTAAGGAGGCTTATGGGCCCATAATGCCTATAATACGTTACAAGGGGGAGCTCTATGAAGCCAATATTACCCACATTACTCTTGATAATATACAGTACATATATTTGAGAATATTGAAGTTGACAGTACGTTAATTCGACTGTGCAGTCACAGATATGGTTCCGGGTACATTCTGCGCTGCTGATAGTCTGGGGGGGTAGCGTTTTGAGGTCTACACAAACAAGTCCTCTGATTACACTGACACATGTAGCCAGTTCCATTACAATTCAACTTATGGAGGGTTTGTTGATAATATTAAGCAGAAGTTCTTTGAAAAAGAAATTGATCAGGGTGTTGTACATATTGGTTAAGGGCACCGTAACTTGGAGAGGGGAATCCTTTATGGATAATTCTGACAGATATGTATAATAGATGTATAGGGGGAAAGCTCGGTCTGGGTAGGTTTTCTTTATCTCTTTCTGCCTCTCAGTGCAGCTCCGAGTGGTGTTATGGTTTGTTTTGGGGTTTCTTTTTTGAGTAATTTGTTTCATTTAGAAGCTTATAGATTTCTTGTTCTTTTTGTAATCATTTTTGGTTTTTGTTTGGGAGGATTTAATGTGGATGGAGAATTGACCAAGGATTTTACAATGGACAGTGTGACTTCGAGCAGTCCTGTTCGAGATTGTATACAAGTGGTCTTGTGGAATGTAAATGGGTTGAAGGACAATATTAAGAGGAAAAATGTTATGACACATGTAAAACATTACAAGGCTGATGTTATTTTCCTTCAGGAGACTCATTTTACAGAGATTGAGGCAGTTGCATTTGAAAAAAGTTGGCCAGGTTTGGCTTTCCACTCCTCCTACCCATCAAGCTCTAGAGGGGTCTCTATTCTTTTTAAGAAAATGTTTCAGGGAAGTGTATTGAATTATAAGGCAGACAAGATGGGGCGGTGGTTATTGGTAAAGGTCCAGATGCAGAACCTGGAGATGACTCTGTGTAATATTTATGCACTAAACGTTAATGTGGAGGCATTTTTTAATGATTTAGGACGACAACCTTTGGATCTAGGAAGCAGGAACATATTGTTGAATGGTGATTTTAACCTGACAGTGGACCCCTATCTGGATAGAAATAGTCAGAATGTCAGAATGGAAGGAAAAAGGATAGGGAAGGTTTGAGATTGTTGATGGATGATTTTACACAGTCTGACATATGGAGGTTGGAGAATCCCACTGGGAGGGAGTATACGTTTCATTCAAATGCACAGCATATATACTCTCGGATTGACAATGTTTTAACATATGGGTTGCTCACGAGAAGGGTGGAAAGGTGTGAAATAGGGAGTCTAATAATATCTGACCATGTTCCTTTTAATATGGTAATTTCATTTGATTATTCATCAGATAAGACCAGAGTGTGGAGGTTTAACACAGGAATTTTGAAAGAGGAGTTGAAGAAAGAGTTAGTTGATGAAGCATCGGAGTATTTATAAACCAACTTAAATGGGGAGGTTGGGCTGGAGACCAACTGGGAAGCGTTCAAGTGTGGGATGCGTGGGGTGGCAATGAAAGTGTCAGGGATCAAGAAAAAGAAAAGGGATGAAGAGCTTAAAGAATTGAGCTCCACAGTGGAAGTTTTAGAAAAAGAGCTCATGAAACATTTTGATAGTGATAAACATATTAAATTACTGAACATGAAGTATAAACTAAATAAGATCCTTAGCGAGAAAGCAGAATTTGCATTATTTAAATTGAAATGCAAGTACTATGAGGGTGGGGGAAAATGTGACAGGCTGTTGGCCCATAGATTAAGAAAGAGAGAATCTCATAGGGCGATAGGAGTGATGAGGAAACCAGTGGGGTGACCAGAAATCCAGTTGAAATAAACAAAATATTTAAAAACGTCTATAAGGAGCCATACAGTGAAAAGCGCACATTGGATGAGGAAAAAACTTCAGAATTCTTTAAGAGAATTACATTAAAATAAAATGATGAAGAAAAATCGTTTCTGGATGCAGAGATTTCCATTGAGGATTGAGGAAGTTAAGAAGGCTGTGTGTTGGGAAATGTCCTGGGCCAGACGTGTTGCCATCCGAATTTTATCGTGTGATGCCTAATGGGGTCCTGGAGTGAATGAGGGATATGTTCCTGGAAAGCAAGGCTAAAGGTATTCTGCCTTCCACTCTACACCTAGCATCAATTTCATTATTGCTCAAACCTGATCGCCCTGAATTAGACCCAAGTAGTTACAGACCCATCAGCCTGATGAATACGGATAGTAAGGTCTTGTCTAAAATTCTGGCAGCCAGGCTTGAGAAAATCCTTCCTAGGTTGAGCCATACTGACCAAGCTGGTTTTCTTAAAGGGAGAATATCAGCTACAAACATGAGGAGGCTATTGCTAACAATGGAGGAATGTCGACAGTCACAATTTGAGTCAGTCGCTATTTCCCTTGATGCCGAAAAAGCTTTTGACAGGGTGAGCTGGAAATTCCTGCAGTATACAATGGAGAGAATTAATTTTGGTATGGAGCTTTTGAGCTGGGTGAAAGTCTTATATAATAAACCATTGGCAGTGGTTAACACCAACGGAAAACTGTCTGGAGAATTTGAATTACAGCGGGGGACACGACAACGATGCCCGCTGTCTCCATTGTTGTTTGTGATTTCGATTGAACCCTTGGCAGAAGCAATCAGATCCGCTCCAAGAATCAAAGGGGTTTGCTATGGAACAACTTGCCAAAAGCTCTGGTTATATGTGGATGATTTATTGGTGGTGGTGCAAGACCCATCAAACTCAATTGCGGAATTGATGAAGGTCCTGGAGGATTTTGGCGCACTCTAAAACTACAAGATCAGTTGGCAGAAATCAGAGTCCCTACCATGCTCCAACAACTTGTGAAGTGGTAAGAAGTTTTGGGTTCAGATGTTGTGCTAGTAAAATGAAATATCTAGGTGTCTGGATAACTAAGGATTTGAGTACTCTTATGAAAACTAATATGGACCTGTGTATGCAAAAGATAAAACAGGAGATTGTTCGCTGGTCTGCACTTCAGCTGTCCTTAGGGGGCAGGGTGAATGCAATAAAAATGACTTTAACACCGAAAATAACTTACATTTTAGCAATGATCCTGATGCAAGTACGAAACATGGATTGGAAGAAACTAGATTGCATGCTTCAGTCATTTGTTTGGAATGGGAGAATTCCAAGGATAAAACTCTGGAAACTACAGCTCAAAAAATAGAAAGGGGGCTTGAACATTCCAAATTTTGAGAGATACCACCAGGCGTTCACCTTGAGGCACATCCTTCCGTGCCTGATGTCAGAGGATGAGTGGACTTGTGCTGAGGCGGAGAGGGCAGGGCCACTGGATATGTGGGCCATTCCATCAATCATTACTTGCAAGAGGGTCCACAGCTCAGCTCTGACAAATTTCTTGAGAAGAATTTTGAGAGCCTATGAAAAAGCAGCTGGTATAGATTCTGGTACAAATGCAGAATCATCGATATGGCTGAATCCCAAAATTAAAATTGGGGAAAAAGTGATTTTCTGAAGAAGTTGGTTCACAGAAAGTATCAAGAAAATTGGGGACTTGGTCAAAGACCAGGACTGGAAGTCATTCAGGGAGCCGAGGGCGGAATACAACCTTGCCCGCAATTTATTTGGTGATTACAGGAAATTAAGGAGAGTGGTGAGCCTGCCATCTGCAAATGATTTTCAATTGACTTCTGTTATTAAGAGTTTCTCCGAAAAAGCACACTTAGCCTCTAAAATGTACACTCTGTTAAGTGACGTCTTGGAACCTGACCAAAGGATCCTGTTGAAATGGTCAACGGTTCTGGAAGAGGAAATGACTTCTCAAAGATGGACAAGTATATATGCAAATATCAAAAGAGTTTCCCTGAACATTGGGGATCAAGATAGTCAGATAAAGATACTCCACAGAATATTCTGGACTCCTGTTCGTCTTTTCAAACATGGTTTATTGTACTCTGACATTTGCTGGCGTTGTGCACTGGGGCAAGGTACATTGGAGCATATGCTGTGGGATTGTGTTAAATTGAAGGATTTCTGGAATGGAATCATGAAGATAATGAACACTGTCCTGGGTGAAGAGATAGAATAGAGCTTTGAGACATTGATCCTAGGGGAAACGGTCCTGCTGGAAGACTTTAATGATAGTCAAATCACCTGGATTATGAGAGGAGCAGCAGTGACAAAGAGTTTGATATTAAGTGCATGGAAGTCAGCTGACTTTATGAACTGGCGCAAATGGTTAGAAGAAATGTACAAAATGTGCAATATGGAACGGGTAAATTACTTGCTGCAGAAGAAAATCTCGAGGTTCCGGAAGATCTGGGGGCTTTTTTTCAGATTGAATATGTCATAGAAGGGGTTTGATATTGGGAATGCAAGAGAGATCAGTATTTTTCGAAATGATTGTTTGTTATTGATTTGAGGACAGCAAGAAGGATATGTCTTTTTTTTGGGGAGAATTATAGGGGGCGAGGGGTGGTTGTGGGATATTGTTGTGTTTTGTTTATAAGTTGCGAAGTGATTTCTTTGTAAGAACCATGGTTTTGGCTGAATTGTTTTATGTTTTGAGAAATAATACATTTCATCCAACAACAAAAAAAGAGGGGATTGCAGGTGTGGAGTCAGGAGGGTAGGGGGCCAGGGGAAGGTTCAGGGTGGTGAATGGGGTCACTGTGGGTGGTTGTTTATGAAAGGGGTTTGGAAGAAAGGAAGAGTGTAAGATCTTACATGAAGCTGGGCTGCTGATTTCCAGGGGATTGTCGAGAGGGCTGACGGTGGTTAGTGCGGAAGGAGTTGAAGGAAGTGTTGAAGATGGATTTCACTGGGTTGGTAGAAGTGGTGGAAGTCGTAATGCTGTATGTGATGGGTGCATGCCGGGAACTAGGGGAGAGATAGGGAGAGGTGTGGAGAGATGAGAGGGTTCGGTTGTTTCAAATTCTGTGTTTGACAGGGTTCTTTGGTACCTGTGGCGTGTGTGTGAAGATCAGCGGGGTGGCCCAAGAAGGGGTGTTGGTAAGGGAAGCATGAGTGGCGCTAAGGGATGCAAACACTGAGGAGCGAAGGGATTGGGGGAGGGTGGTCGCAAGGGTATTAGAGGGCAGTGTGGGACCGTTAGGGCTAAGGCAGGTGAGGGGCAAAGGGAGGTGTCTGAGCAGTGCAGTTATACCTCAAGGGCTGGATGTGTGGAGGGTGCAGGGGGTTAGCGGTCTGCAGAGCACTTGGCCATATTGCTGGTGCGCCAAAGTGCCTCTGTGATCTGGGAGTTGGTTTTCATGGTGGATAGCATATTGCGTCTGCTCTGGTGGCTAGAAAGGCTAATGGGGGGGAGGCTGCCCCACTATTAATATACTCCAAGGAGGCTAGATTAGGGAAGGAGGCAAAGCTTGAGGTGATGCTGTAATCAAGTTTATGGCCACAGGGAGGTTCAATGCAATGGCTATTCTCAGAATGCAACTAGATTTAACAGAGTAGTGAACTCTGAAACGCTGCTAGCGTGGGAGCGCTGGAGAAGTTCAAGTACAGCTAGAGTTAAATAGTGACTGCACTCAGAATGCAGCTAGGTCCAATGCAGCTCAGTGGCAATTAGGTTCAACACAGTGCTGCGGTTCAAACACCGCTAGAAATAAAGCAGATGCTACCCTCAAATTACAGCTAACTTCAGTGCAGGGGCTATACTCAGAGAACTAGAAATAACACAGTAGCAGATTCAAAGTGCAGCTGAATACAATGTTGCTATGTTCAACACAGTGGCTATCCTAAAAAAAAATCAGTTACCTTTTTATACAGTGGCTATTGTAAGGGTGCAGAAGTAGGCTCAGGACACAAAGGTGCATGCTTGTTGGCATTAGACTTATATTGGACTGAAAATGAGCAAGAACCCTACCTGTCCCTATGACTAAGAGGGTTTTCGCTGCCTCAACCAAAACTAAGGATCATGTCAGAATGCCCATCAAAAGTATAAAGTCCGGTGTCCTGTGCGAACGCCGGCCCCCACCAAAGGCCCACTCCAGGCCCAGTGGCTGTTGTCCTGTCCCTCACTTTCCCCTGCGACTTGATTACATTGGGGTCGCATTGCTGGGTTCTTCTCCGATGTGGCGATCCCACGTGTCTGCAGACTATCAACTCACCCTCTGGCAAGCCTGTCAAAAGAGAAATTATATCGTGCCTCCTATCGCAATAAATATATGTATATTGGCCTACGCCAAGCTGCTTATAAGTCGCTTGCGAGGAAATCCTTGTTGCAAGGTCCTGACCTTAGAATCAATGTAAACCGCCATTTTAGGTTCGCTTTGTAAAGTCACCCTGTGAGTTAAAATGTTGGACAATGTCATTCCAAAATACAACATGGCTGTCTCGACCTCTGTATGTAGCTAAAATGTAACTTGCCTGCAGGCCACTTGTTGAGGTCGTGAACTGAGACCTTGTCCTTCATTGACCTATGTGTAAAGGATTATTTGTGCAATGAAACTAATCCTCGAGCATATGTTAAGAACAATGTATTCAAATACTGAACGTAGAACACTTAACTACATTGTATTAATGTTTGAGAAGACCTGCATGGAAAATCCCAGAATACACAGTTGCCGTATAGGCTTGTTGATATATGTATTAAAAGCAAACCAGTTATATGCGGATGTGCAAGACTTGGCATGAACCCTAGATCGGTGATGTATTAGCGGAATATTAACCCGAAGTGGGGCTGGACATCGTGCTCACAAAGAGTATAAAAAACCAATGCATTCTAATGTACAGCGTCACTCACTGAACACACTGAACCACGCTGATGCCACGTTAGAA